>NW_026294436.1:55710226-60510226 GCF_007827085.1 Peromyscus californicus insignis | reverse complement strand
CCTAAGGTTGCCCTGGAGTTTGTGACATACAAAGTCCACGGATTTACAGAAGTATAAGTAATTTATAATAACAAAACAATACTAATTTCCTCTCTAATCCCTTATTTATTGCTCCCATTGTTGTGTAACTTATGTACAAGCATATATATGTGCACATGCTCAAAGATGTTGTTGACATCTTTGCTGTTGACAAAGATGTTGTGACAGATGCTAATTGATAACGTCAATTTAAATGAAGAAAATAAAGTCTTTTTTTAACCTTCATTTTTTTCTTCCTTTCATTCTTTTCCCTCTTATGTACACGAATTTCTCACCCAGGTCATGTTCTTGCTTTGAAGAACCTCTCATAGGATTCCTGGTAAGCAGGCCTGCTCACAACAAAGTCTTTTGACTTTTGTTTGTCTGAGAAACTTTTAATTCTATTATTTATTTATTTATTTATTTATTTATTTATTTATTTATTTATTTATTTATTTATTTATTTATTAGCTAAGGTCTCCTGTATTCCAGCTTGACCTGAAGTTGGCTGGTAGCCAAGCATCACTTTGAACTACTGGTCCTCCTACCAAAAGTGCTGGGATTGCAGAAATGCCTCCTACTACACTTGGAGTTCTTAATATTTGAGGAATGATTTTAAAAGTAAAGGGCACAGAATTCCAGGCTGGTTGTTTTTGTTTGGATAGTTTTGCTTTTCTCTTCTCAGCAATAAGTATTTCATGCTACTTTTTTGCTTGCATGATTTCTGGGAAATTGTGTTTGTGTGTGTGTGTGTGTGTGTGTGTGTGTGTGTGTGTGTGTGTGCTGTTCTTCCTTGCTTATAAGTTATTAGGAAATATTTAATTGGATCGAATATTAGGCAGACGTTACTCAAACTCACAAATTTAAAAATTAGGGGTGAAAAAACACCCCTAATAAAAGCCTTTCTCCAACTGCAGAAGGAAGGAAGGAAGGAAGGAAGGAAGGAAGGAAGGAAGGAAGGAAGGAACACAGTGTCCCACAGACTTACTCACAGGCCCATCATATCGGGGCATTTTCTCAGTTGAAGTTTCCTCTTCCCAAATGATTCTAATTTGTGTCAAGTTGACATGAAACTAGCCAGCATAAAACTTATTCAACACAGGTGCATCGTATGTTATATACCTGTGAAAATTATATGATACATTCACATAGTAAAAGCACCTCTCTCTGTCTGGCTGCTTATTGGAGAGTCTGCCTAACTCCTAGTCTGTGGGACACTTTCTTATTTTAGTTATTGATGTGGCAAGTGGTCCTGTGGTTGCATAAGAAAGCAGGCTGAGCAAGCTATGTGGAACAAACCAGTAAGCAGTGTTCCTCCACGGCCTCTGCATCCGTTTCTGCCTCCAGGTTCCTATCATTGCTTTCGGATGATGGATGCAAGCTGTAAGATTCAATAAACCCTTCCCACTGCAACTAGGGTTTGTCCTGATGTTTCTTCATAGCAATAGAAACCCTGACTAAGACAAGTTTCTGTACCTTAGAAATTTCCCATGTTCCTGTTGGAGATTTCCTCTCCTGTTATCAGCCTGAGACAACCAGGGATCTACATTTTGTCTCTAGAAATCTGTCCCTTGAGGCATGTCAAATAAACAGAGTTATACAATATACAGAATTCTTACCCAGCTTCTGTCCCTTAGAATGTTTTTGAAGTTTATCTGTTGTAGTAAATATCTTAAAGACTTTAAAAATTCAAATGCCATAGCTAGTTATTAGGAAATATTTAACCAGATTGAAAATGAGTCAGATATTACTCCAACTCACAGTTCTATAAGGACACTAGCTGGTGTGTTATGATAGATAAAATATGATTGGCTACGTACAGATCATAAGCCTAGTTTGCTGGCTACCTAAAATGATTCTGAAGTATAAACTTTTACCAATAAAAAAATGCTTAACATATAGATACAGGTCTATTGACTTTTTACAATGTACTAGACCAGTAAACAATTCTTTGTAGTGCTGGGAAGGGAACCCAGGGTCTCACAAATATCAGGCATATGCTGCAGCTCTGATCTATACCCCCAGGCACTACCAAATAGCCAGTGGGTACAACTGCTGTGAAGAGGGCATATCATATTTAGATTTATATGACTGACTTTCATTTTCCACAAAAGTCTCATTAGCCCTGCCAAACTAAGGAAACAGCTAATTTTTGATATTTCTGAAAACCACTCTGAACATTATAAGGTTGTGATGGACTTATCATTGTAAAAATGCTGAGAGTCCCAGAATGCTCATGTAGATACACTGTTGTACTTACATATTGTCCTCAAGTCTCTTCAAGGATTCCAAAACTAATGAATGGACACTGTCCAAGGAGCAGGATCCAAAGCAATTGAGAGCTGGAATGTATCTAATTTTCATAACCCAATCATTATGCAGCTTCCTTTTAACGCTGGGAATGAAAAGGGGGGGGGTGTTATGTTAGATACACATGCACTTTTTCCCTACTCAGCATTTCATTCAGTTTGAATCAAATTGTAACTCTGAACTGAGCTATGCCCGCAGGTACACTGTAGCCCTATGCACCACACCAGACATGCTGTGAAAAGAGGTTTAGCTGAGGAAGGAGGGACCACCATGAATGTGGGGGACACCATTCCATGGGCTGCAATCCAGGAATGAAAGCATAAATGTCAGCATTCGTCATCCTCTGTTCTTGACAGCAGACATGTGACAAGCTCACAATCCCGCCACCATGCATGCCTCATCATGATGGACCGTATCCCTTCTAAGCCCAGAGACAGAAAAGACCCTTCCTTCCTTAAGGGAACTTTCCAGGTATTTTGTTACAGTGACAAACAAAACAAAACAAAACAAAAAAAAACAACAAAAAAACAGCAAGAAACTAATGAGAAAAGAGTAATCTAGAAGGATCTCAGTGTAATATTGGCCATCTTATCCTTACTTTAATGAAAGAATTCTAAGCATTCACATATGATTGGCGTAAGATTCTGGGTATCACATGGCCTCTACTAGGACAACAGACACATTTGTAACTCTGGGTATCAATGTTGTGCAGCTTGGAAGGGGGCACAATAGAAGAGAGACTTTTGTGTTTTCCCATCCCAGATTTTGTTTAATTTTGAACTCTTGATATCGGCTAATTCTCTAATGTATACAATGTTCCATCTATCAGTGTTTTCTTTTGTCTTTGTTTTTCGAGACAGGGCTTCTCTGTGTAGCTTTGCGCCTTTCCTGGAACTCACTTTGTAGACCAGGCTGGCCTCGAACTCACAGAGATCCACTTGCCTCTGCCTCCTGAGTGCTGGAATTAAAGGCATGCGCCACCGCCGCCCGGCCTATCAGTGTTTTCTGGCCACATCCTTACTGACTCAAAATGAACAAATTCTGAGAATGTCAACTTTTATGGTGGTTATGAAATTTTACTATCCTTCTCGTCTTATAATTTTTCCTTCTAGCAGGTTTTAGGATCTCTTGGTGCAAGAAAATGCCTCAACACTCATCCTGTGTCTACACTTGAGTCTTAAAAGATTTAAATAGATGACACAATGACTGTCTGTGTGTAAATTATCCTCCTCAGGCAGTGGTAGGATCACATTCATTCAACCATATCTAGAATCCTCAAATCCCTCCTACTCCCCATTCCCCATTCTCAATCTGATATATCTATCTAATGGGAGGAGGAAATGACACTGGACTATGGACCTTTCTGACAAGTGGCCCACCTCTTAGTGGGGAAAAGGTTCTATTATCTGGGCCTATCTTGACTGAAATAAGGGGCCCATAGTGTACAGGGCAGCATGCCACACAGGGACTACACAACACAGCCTAGATAGATAGGGCAGGAAATGGAGCAGTCTTCCTGACTTTGTTATTCTTAGAGTTCCAGCAACAGGGCTAATCTTAATTCAACACAGCAACAATTACACTGAGGAATGGTCATGAACAGATGATTCGTGTGTACACACAGTACAAATAAATAAGTACTAAAATGATAATGTGTGTGTCTTTGTGTAGGTGCACGTGAGTGCAAGTGTCAACTGAGGCCAGAAGAGGGTGTCAGGTCCTCTGGAGCTGAAATTTCAAGCATCTGTGAGCTGTCCAACATAGACACTGGCAAACTGATCACGGTCCTCTGCAAGAGCAGCACATGCTCCTAACTACTGAGCCATCTCTTCAGCCCAGGAGAATTTTTGTTTTTAAATTAAACTCTGAGATCTATTAAGGAGTACCAACTCCTTGTTTCTCATATTTGTACATTTATTGCAGGCCATTTTACTTTTTAAATTTATTCTTTTAAGGTCTGAAAAACAATTTGGCAGATAGTCGAATCTATCAAATCATTTTCTTTAAAAATCTGTATCTATTGCTTTTATGTTTAGAAACTTTCTTATTTAATTTCCAGGAAGTAGTCATAAATACACAAAAGCATATATTTTGTAGCTTATTTCATGATGTCACTTTTTAGTTTAACTCAATCTATCACATACTTACAGATTTTAATGGCCAACAACACTTAAACGGAATATCAGTTGTTAATTATGCTTTCCTTATTGTCTTGGAAGTTTCTTAAGATGAGAAGCATATCCTCTTCTGTTTTTAAATTTACTGAAAGACAATCTTGCTATGTAGCACATGCTAGCCTGGAATTCCATACATAGTCTAGGCTAGTCTCAAACTCATGATTCCTCTGCCTTTCCCTCCCAGAGACTGGGATGACAGGTGTGTATCTCCAAGGCTAGATTAGACATTGCTTTGATTCTCAGAAGTACTGTGGGCTTTGCATCTCATTTCACTGTTTGTGTATAGAACTGAACAATGTCCATAATTGTTAGAGCAAAGGGAGTATTATTCATGTGATGTCCTTACCTTTTAAAATTCTTAGAGTCTAGGACCTGGGTTTGTAATTTCTTCTTTGTTTTTGCCTGCCTTAATCCGAAGTCATCGCTGTTTACAGTGAACCTGTTCACAAACCCACCATCATCCCCCAGGAGGATGTCATCCCTGCAGAGCTGGTCAGGGAGGGGCACCACGCACACACACAGCAGGCAGTGGTCCATGGGCTTGATGACAAAATAGTGCTCCTGGAAGCATAGGAATGTTGTGAATTAGTTACGTGCTAACTGACCCACACTGTTGGGGTTTTAACTCAGTAGCAAGTAGTAGAGCACCTGTTCAGCATGCATGAGGTGCTGAGTTCCATCTCCAGTGTCATACACACACACACACACACACACACACACACACACACACACACACACACACACACACACACGGGGGGGGGGGGGGCGTGTTGGAGAGCAGATAAAGAAAAAAATCTTCATTATTAATGTTTTTTTCTGTGCTGTTTCTCATATTAGATCCAACAGTGATACAGGAATTTGGAAAATCTAGGCAAAAATTAACCAAATAAAAGTCAAAGCTGTGAGCCCAGCTCAGTGTTTTGGCTGTTCCTTGGGGTAAGAAAGAGTACTCTCTGTGGCTGGGTGACTATGGGATCTTAGGAGTTGCCTTCTCTTTGTATAGAAATACTGAACTGGCTTCAAACTCCCTAAGTGTTCTAGAGAAATCTTAAACCCCTGATACCCCCCACCCCCACATCTCTCCCTCCCAAGAGCTGGGATTCCAGGTATGTTATCACCGTGCCTGGTTTATGGAATCCTGGAGGCTGAACTCAAAGAGTCTCATCCATGCTAGGCAATGCTCTTGAATTTTATACAGAATTATCAGGAGAAAAGTATTCTAACATCCGAGTGTATCCATAAATATCCAACAAGGACTTGTAAGCTGATTCTGTACTATTAAATGGGTTCCCTAAGCTAGGCAGCTATTGTTGGTTTTCCAGAACTCATTGTCCTAAGATAGAAGAAAAGTAGGTTCAAAATTTTGTTATTGGTCACATTTCCTTAGAATGAGTGAGAGTTTATATAGTTAGAGGTTCCCTGAGCCACTAACTAATGAGCAGTGAGCACTAACCGGGTGCCAAACATTGCTCCAGGCATGGCTGTACTAGATGAGCTCAAAAAAGCTTCTCACTCTGTGGAAGCTACCCTGCATGAAGGGAAGACAGAGTAAGATGGAGCACATATTAGGCCAGAGCTCTGGACAGATGAGGCTCCTTTATGTTCCACAGGCAGAGGTGGTAGTGGGGTAGGGTAGGGGTTGACCTAAACTGGTGGAAAGAAAGATAAAGAGGAAGTAGAGGGGAAGGAGGTCCAGATTAGACTAATGTAAAAAGGGCAGAGAGGGGGAGAAACTGTGGAGCCTTGTCTCTACAAGACAGGAGATGGGGGTGTTAGATACACGGGTGTTCAGACAGGGACAGAGGGAGGGAGGGAAGGGGAGGGGAGAAGAGAAGCAAGCAGAGGAAGCGAGGACCCAGCAAGAGAGTGGACCTGAGGAGAATAGGGAAATGGTGGAGTACTGTGAGGAATATGAGGACAAGCTGGTGAGGACAAGCTGACGAGGCCATGAAGAAGGTTAGCAGGAACCCAGGAACCACAGACAGCTCAGCTGAACCTGCGGGTTCTGTTCTGTGATGATGTCCTGTGGTTTGTGTCTCCCCAGCCGGGCTCAGCCACTGTGTGCCAAGGAAAGGGCAGCAATGTCTTTCCAAGTTGAAGTTTACAGCTGGAAGCCAGCAGGGGGCAAAGGTGGCCTTGGTGCCCAGATGTCCCACCTGGGGTGCAGTCAGGAAGGAGGGAATCATGAGGGCCCAGAGATAAAGAAGAGGCTCCTCTGAGTTAAAAATCACTTGTGCAAACAGGAGAGCCTGAACAAGAAGAGCACAAAGTCCAGAGCCTGGGGTTCAGCATTCTGAGACATGGGCTTCTGAGTTGGCTGCAATCCTCTGAGACTTTATAAAGTATGCTCTTCCTGAGGATGCTGGGCTGGGGAGAAAGGCTCTGCATGTGATAACAAGCGTAACGGAAAAGATGATGCTTGGATTTGTAGAAGGATATAAAAGAGCGGACGAGTTTGATGTGGTGGCAGGAGGAGGGATGAGTACCAGTCAAGAGCAGACTGAGTGGTATGGGGAGACGGCTGCTCAATCTCAGAAAACAACCTAATACTAAAATCCAGTAGCAACAGCAGAAACTGAAAGAATTACCTTTTCCCTCTCAAAACTGAAAGCAAAACGAGACCTGAATGAAACACTTAAAGGAAACTGCATTCCGCTTTCATTACCGGGTATTGATGCTGGACTCCATCTAAAGTGGTTACTTAGTTACTTCTCTCGTGGTAATCATTACACAGTGGCTGGGCTCCTATCCTTACAGGGATTGAACAGGCAGTCTCGTTTCTTTGTACCATCTCTCTTGGTACAGTACCTGGCTGTTCCCTTGAGCTTTATAATCCCAGACGATAATGGTCCTCTCTGTGGTGGCAACGATTCGCTTTAGCTGGCCCAAGTAATCGCAGCCCGTAATCCAGGAGGTATCCTGACAGAAAAGCATAGAGTTGGAGGCTCTAAGGCTAAGGATAATGCCCAAGTGGTAGAGCACTTGCCCAGCATGCACCAGGCCCTAGGTTTAGTCTCCAGTACCATAAGATAGAGGGGATTGGGAATCACAATGCTTTTCTCTCTACCTCGAGGTGCTGGAGAGCAGGAAGCAGGTTATTGACATTAGAAATCCCACGTGGCAGCGGAGCCTACAGTGCATCTTCTTGGAGTGGCATAAGGAAAGGAAAAGGCTCCCTCCAATCTGCCTTGTTTCTCAGGACCACTAGCTGGAGACTGAGTTAGTGTGGGAATTCCTCCTTAGAAGAGCAGGGCCGCCGGGCGAGCATTTGAACTGTTCACATCAGTGAGACCATTTATTTACATGTGCAGCTAGAATCAGGGCTCTGATTAAGCAAGTGCTCCACCCTGTTGCCTGCTAACACTTTCATCTGGAAAAACCCTTAGTCATCAGTGATCTAGCTGATCATAAGCTGAGACCTACTGCTCTTTCTTGGGGCTGAACTCAAGCTTGGAAGTTTTTAACAGCATCAGCAGAAACGGCAGCCTGGATTGCCTGGAGTGTCAGAAACTTGTGTGCACGTGAATCTTCCCTAAACCCACCAAGAATCCAACGGGTTTGTTCCATTACAGAAATGGAGGCTGAGAAGTTTAACAAGAACCGGACTTTTTTTTTATCGGGTACTCTGTCATCTCTTGGTAGTTTAGTGAATTCATTGCATCCATGCAAACAGGGATAAAACAAAACAAAAAAAACCCCAAACCTCCAGCATTCCCCTCTCTCTCATAAATCTGCAGGGTGGGGGCTGGGAGTGGCTCAGAAAACTAACCCCCGTAGCTTTTCATCTCATGCAATAAGAATGACAAAATTGCACTCAAATTTTTTATGGCATTTTTTCAAGCTGAAAATGTTCTCAGATTATTTCCGTGTTGTTCTCATAACTTGGGGTATCAATTTTTTAAAACAATGTTTAATTAAAACTCAGAAGCTTTTAATTAAAGTCCAAAGAAGTAACTAATTTCCCAGCAATTCTCTGCGGATAACTGAGCTCCAGGAAGTAACCCTCGGGTCTTTGCTATTATTCAAGGCTTAGTTTTGAGCCTAGTCAATAAACGTAAAATTCGCCATCTTCAAATATCATTTTTAAAAAGTTTTACAAATCTTTGCGTAGGGTGTGTGTTTGTGTGTGTGTGTGTGTATCCTGATGCTCATGTGGAAGACACAGAACAGCCTCGAGTGTCAGTCCTGACCTTCCTTCTTGTTGGAGAGACAGTCTCTTATTTGACACTGCATATACCAGCCTAGCTGATCTGAAAGCTTCCTGGAGTTTTCCTGTTTCCACCTCCCATCTTATCCTCTTATAAGCACGGGGTAACAGATACACACTATGGTGTCCAGATTTACAGGTGTCCTGGGGATTCAAACTCAAGACCTCATACTCACATAGTGATCACGTCGCCTGCCCCCCCCCCCCCGAGTCATCTCTCCAACCCTTCACATGCAGTGCCTGTTTAAGCAGGCACTTCATTGAGATGTTTTGAGGAACTGCGGAAGAACCATCACTGCAGCCCTAACCTTGACTTCAGAATCCTTTAATGTACTTACTGTAACATTGGTGCTGGTCTGAACTCTCATCTGTGAGTAAAGATGAAATGGAGTTAGAATCTTCAGTAAGAATAAGAAAGCTGTGGTTACACACAATCCCTCTAGTTTGCTCCCCTTTGTCATCTTACTTGCTGAGAGAATTTTCTCCTGACTTCTTCCTCAGATTCACCTAACTCTGTGAAGTAACACAACTCGGTTTGCAGAGAGCAAGACTTCCACCTCTATGGTTGGTGCTTAGCCAAGGTGACTCTCCTCTTGATATTATTATTATTGTTATTATTATTATTATATTATTATTATTTTGTTCCTTCCACATGCAAAAACCTCTCTCTCTCTCTCTCTTTTTTTTTTAGCTATTCAGAGCAACATTTGTTATCGAAAGTTAGAAATGCAAAATAGCACAGTAAAGACACTCCCAGAGTGCCAAATAGAGCAATAGCAGCAGAGGGACAATGTAGAAAACCACAGCATGCTTCGTCTGAGAGACTTCTCTTCAAGTTACTTGATATCTTTAAAACATTCTGTCTAGTGGCCCTCTACAGAAGCATCCATTAATGGTGTCCTGGGCACTGGGCTAAGGGTCATAGATATGACCTGTGCAGAGAACTAGTAGGTAGCAGTGTCTCTCACCCCTCTCACCTACTGCTCTGGATAAGATCTGGGACCTGGAGACATTAAATATCACACCCAGCTATGTCTGTAGTAAGCTAGACAGCAGAATCTGTCCACAAACCCCAAAGCCACAGACTCTGGCCACATGCCCAAAGCCACAGACTCTGGCCACACACCCAATGTCCGGTACCCACATGGCCCTTCCCTAACAATTTCATTGCCCTAGCTGTGATCTTCTGGAGAACTCCCTGAGTTGAGTGTTACTGAAGGACTAAAACTGACTTTGGAAATGATTATTTCAATTACAGTTTTCTTATACAATAAGAGCCCATCATTGTCTTCAGTTAAAAATGAACTTTGAATCTTTACTCTGTGTATTTAAGAGCAAGAATGCATATTTCCTTTTCACATTGAAGAACATAGGACACACCACCACACATTCTTTTGAAATATTTATGTTTCTACTTCATCACTGAATTTGATCATCATATTATCCATTTATCCCAATGTGAAGACATGATGCCCATGAAGTTCCTTATTCAACATCACAGAAAACCAGAGACATCTTAGACATTTCATCTACACCAAGTCCACTATCCTCATAGCATCTTCTATTACTTGGCTGGCATGTGTTTAAAGTTTTATCTGGGAAATTATCCAGATCAACCCTTTACATGTTGGATGCCACATGATTCACTATGACACTCTTGAGAAACAATACCAAATGCAGCCATCAAACCTCAGCAATCACCTCAGGGCTCAGTGATCCTCATATTTTTTTTTTTTTTTGTAAATAATACTGAAATGTTGTTGTGTTTTCTGAAGCATTTGGATAATGCATAGATAAAACACAAGAAGAGAAAAGGGGAGGGAGATAGCAAGATTTCAAATTACCTGACTGTTAAAGACTGTTATCAATCCTTTCTGAGATGCCGTTATCAATAAATCCAACTGTGGGACCTTCACAATGCATTTGATCACATCTCGTCTTCTACTGCCTGTAAAAAGCATGCGATTAGTGTCAACTTCCAGAAGTCCTAAAATTCATTTGTTATTGGTCTAAAACAAGAAAAAGGAAGAAAAGGAAAGCAGCCAGCATTTTACTAGAAGCCCCGAGTTACTTGAAACTTAGAATAAAGCCATTAAAAAAAAGTGCAACTACTGCTCGGTTTTTAATTATCCTTAGAGATATAATATGAATATAGAATATTTCAGCTAAATATGGTGCATGAGTTCCAAAGCAACTTGCAACTCCACACTCTGACACCCACCCACACCCCTCACAGCGTGTGCGCGCGCACACACACACACACACACACACACACACACACACACACACCCCACTATGGGCACATTTCACAGATAATGGGGTTTCTAAGCATCATTTGGAATCATTTCTCCTTTGAGGTTTTTCACATCTCTTAGCGGTCTTTTCTTTGAAGTGTCACCATCGTGGCAGACACAGACTAAAGTCCCAACACTCTCTCAGGCTTTCCATTATAAAATAATCAAACTGCTTTAATGCTATTTTAAGACTTCTAAAAACATTTTGCGCATCTGGGGAAATAACACTAGATACTTTGATGCTTCCGTGCCCACCCACAGGCAGAAGGACAAAGCTGTATACATAATCCTTCTCAGGTCGAGTTAACTTTTGTTTGCTTGGATTTTAGTTTGGTGTGTAGCCCAGGCTTTCCTCCTGCCTTAATGTCCCCAGTGCTGGGATTACAGGTGTATACCACCACAGTCTGCTCATGGTGATGTAATTTTTTATCATTGCAAACACTTAGAGAAGAACGGACATGAACAGACTCTGTATTCCATTCAGCAGGGGGACACATAAGAGCAAATAACAGATGAGCCTGGGGAGCTGTGTCCCTTTCTTCACTGCAGTGTCTCCAGCATTCAGGTCCCTGACACGCACCATAGATGCTGTTCCAATTGAGCTGCGTCCCCACTCCGAGGTGCACTTGTTAAAGGAACACCACACAGGAAGAGGCTCTAGGCTTTATCTCTTCCGACCCTTTCCCACCCTGGGTGAACGAACAGGGAAGAAAACCCAGTGTCAAGGGTGCAGAAGGATGGAAGTACTCAAGTCCCAGGACAACAACAACAAAAGATGACCCCTGGAAACTGGGAAGGTCCTGAGATGAGCTAATGCCTGTCCATGACCGGCGGCTCAAACTCAGTTTCAGAGAAACTGTCTGCGGAAGAATCAAGGATAGCAGGTTGGGAGGAGCTTCACTTGGGAACGCTTTGAGAATATTGTAAAGACACACAGTTCCTTCTGGTGCCACTGGGACACGTGCCGATAGGATGTCATCAGAGAGACTTAACCAGAGGTCTGAGCCTCTTCACATGACTTCTTTCCATGATCACATTTGGTAGCATCTTTCAGAGTGAGGGTGACCTTCCAGTTTCAACTACAGATAGTTTCTCTGGAAACTGAACCCAAACTGCTACTGATGAGGAACTGAGCGAGGACATGAAATAAAAGGTGATTCTTTGGAAATAGTATGTTCCCAGAGCTCAGTTTTGAGAAAAAATATTAATATTCATACTAACTGGGAAAGGAAATGTAAAAGTCACCTGAAATCACAATTCGCTGTTTTCTGGACACAAGGAAAACCAAATTTTCTTCATCCAGCTGCGAAGCAAGAGGATCTTCTTCAGAGGAGAAATAGCCGAAGATCTAAAATCGCAAACAGAGTAAACACAAACAGTGTCTCAGAGCTGGCTGTCAAGTAAGAACAGATTCTGCATCGGCTGGATTCAAAGTCTGAGGGAGATGAAATGCACCTTGTTTTCTGATGTCAGAGTAGAGAGTCCCCCGGGAATAAGGGACACTTGGACATTCAACACACTTTACACTGATGATGAGTGATTTCCGGGGAGAGACTGACATCTTTTCCGTGGAGCAACCATGCACCAAGTTGGTATCCTTACTCAGAATGAACACTCTATTATCATCTTACCCTTGTTCAAAAATAAAGTCAACCTTCATCGGACAGGGCCTCAGCTATGCACGTTCACCATGAATGACTATTCCTAACCATCCTCTATCAATCTTACTGGGTCAGATTTTTCATCCTGGCAGAGGGAAGTTTCAGAATATAAAGGATTTTAGATTCTTTTGATTAGCTGCCCACTTTCCAGCGTTGATTGAAAATCAGCTACTTTGTTATAAGAAGATATTATGAGTATAAAAAGTGATCTTGAGGTTGGGGATTTAGCTCAGTGGTAGAGCACTCGCCTAGCAAGTGCAAGGCCCTGGGTTCGGTCCTCAGCTCCGACAAAAAGAAAAAAAAGTGATCTTTTCAAATAAATTATTAAATTATGGAAGTTTTAAAATCAGAGGCCCTTGAAAAAATGTTAGCAGCTGTAAGCCAGGCACTGTAACACAAACCTGTAAGCTCAGTTATTGAAAGGTTGAGGTAAGATGTTTGAGGCCAGTTTGAAGCCAGCCTGGACAACACAGGAAAAGTCTATCTCAAAACCCACCAGCAACAAAATAACTCCTATTAACTTATTAATGGGCAGAAATAAATTTTCTTACCCATTAATGAGAATTTTCAAAGAAATTAGGAATTTTGAATTTTTTTTTTTTTGTGTGTGTGTGTGTATGCGTGCATGTGCTTGTCATTATCAGTGTCTTTTTCTAGCTCTATTTTCTGAGACAGCATCTCTTACTGAGGCTGGAGCTCACCCATCCAGCTCTGGACAAAGAGCTCTGGGGATCCACCTGCTTCTGCCCAGCCAGCACTGGGCTGACTGCATGCTCTGCGGCTGTGCTGACTTCGGTGTGGATGCTGCAGACTCTGAGGTCAAGTCTTCATGCTTGGGCAGAAAGCACTTTACCCAGTGAGCCATCTCCCCAGCCCCACCACTTACCTTCCCACATTACCTTTTTTTTTTCTAATGCTACCAAAACAAATGGTCACAAACCTGACTTTAAAAGCCTCTTTGTAAACCATAGTTTCATCGATTTTAATCCAAAATGGGTCTCAGCAGGCTCGAATTGAAGAGATGTAGAAATGTGTGTTTACTGGAGTCTTCGGGAAGAATCAGTTTTCCATCATTCAGGCTTGTCGGCATGAGGTTCATCTGCCTATTTCCTGTCGGCTGACACTGCCTAGATTCCAGGGATTTCTATTCAGTCCAAGACCTAAGTCCATCCTTGTCAGCAACAGCAGCAGAGTTCCAAGTCACTTTCCTGTTTGGGATCCTTCCCCTCCCTATCTTGTTTTGAAGTACTTTGAAGCGCTTAGATAATCTAGGATAATGCCCCCATATTAAGCTCCACTGGTCAGTCCCTTAAAGCCATCAGCAAATTCCCTTCACAATTACCTAGGATGGTGACTGATTGTACAACTGGAGACCAGGACTCTTGGGAAGGAGGGCACTTTTATATGCCCTTATTTTATATGCACTCTTCAGCACAATTAATAAATGTTTGGCAGTCCGTGTAACCTAAGAGAGTGGTGTGAAATGATAACGTTCAGGTCAGAAAGTGAAATGACAATGAGGACCATGATTCCTCAGCTCCCTGTTGAAGAAGTTCCAGTATTTCTCGAGGTAGGAGAATTCTACACGGTCCTGCTAATTCTAAACCAGGCGCCATGTTTACAGCTACCTCAAATAGTTTACACACAGCCATTCACCCTGATTTCTCATTTCTGCAGAATCATCGTGGAGATGGTGACAGTGTGTCTGATCAGTGTCTGAGAAGAGATGTGTAAAGAGGTGTGGCAGCAATGCCCCCCTGCAGGCAGATTTACACACTTCGGGATTTGGACTGGGTTCAAATCCTCATTCTATTGTCAGCTAGTCACATGATCTCAAGCCAGTGTCAGGAGTTCTCTGTGCCTGAAATTTCCCCATCTGGAAAATGATCACCAGGATATGAGGATGTGGATAATTATATTTCTTAGTAATTAGAAAGAGTATAATGTACTTGGATTATACCAAGCGCCGGATAGGAACTCAGTTGATGTCAACATGTGAGGAATGGGGCCCTAGGTTTCTGGGAACAGTATAGGAAATAGAACTTAGGTTCCTTTAACTCCTTGCCAGTTAAAAATCATCCAGTAAGCACCTTTCCTGTCTGAGCAGACATGTCAGTCATGCATTTTATCATACATATCCCTTGGAGTCATAGCCATGTGGGTGTACATGCTACATCTGCTCCTGCCAAAATTACCAATTTCGACAAGATATGCAAGAAGTAGAAAGGTGACCCGTTGAGAAGAAGATGGGGATTAGAGAAAGTGGGAGGGGGCAAGAGACAGTAATGGTAGAGTGAATATGATCTAAATACACTATAAAAATGTGAGAAACGTCATAATGAAACCAACCATTATGTATTATTAATATATGCTAATACAATTTTTAAAAAGCTGATTGATTTTGCTACTTTCACTTATAACAAACACTTTATCACATTGCTTAATAACTTCTCAAGGAAACCAAGTGCATCAAATAATTGAAAATTATTCAGGAAAATTTTTTGATATAGTAGGTAATCAGAAGAGGTGGCAAAGCTGATTTTGAAAGGTTATATTTCAAGGAGAAAAATTTATGATCAAAGGGAAACATACATCTCTTGTCATCTTACGATAAACAGTAGCCTCAAGAATCTCTAGTTTCTTTCTTGAAAATTTAAATTTTAAGCTAGAAACTGTAACATGATTTAAGCACATTGCCGGCCTGAGTACTTTATGACTCTCAAATATATTATAACAAACAACATTAATATTCTTTTTTTTTTTTTTTTTTTTTTTTTTTTGGTTTTTCGAGACAGGGTTTCTCTGTGTAGCTTTGCGCCTTTCCTGGTACTCGCTTTGGAGACCAGGCTGGCCTCGAACTCACAGAGATCTGCCTGCCTCTGCCTCCCGAGTGCTGGGATTAAAGGCATGCGCCACCACCGCCCGGCCAACATTAATATTCTTTTAACAATGCAATTTCCAGAGATTCCCCATACTTCCAGAAATTTAAAAAAAATTTGATTACTTAAGGAACATATGTTCAGTGTAGAACATATGGAGAAAATGAAAAGCAGGTAGATCGAATAAAAACTTGCATGTAGCTTATTTTTTAATCTACTGTAGAACATTCTTTTAACATTTTGAAGTTAGCAAATACAGTTTTAACTTTATAATAATTCACTTTAAGTTTACCTTGGGGGCCATGATTGGCATCCTATGTGATATATTATGACTCGAGTTTGAATTAGTTCACAGTGTGCTCCTAAAAATCTGTTTCTGTGTTCCTCTCTTGGTTTCCTTTCCTGTCGCTATGATAAAATATTCTGAGGAAGCCATTGAAGAGAGAAGGGGCTTGTTTTGTCTTATGTCTCCAGCAGTATATAGTCTGTCATGGTGACGGAGATATGACAATGGGCAGGGAAGCGGGTGCTAAGAGCACCAAGCCAGCTGGTCACCTTGCATCCAAACTCAGAAACGCAGACACTAAACAAGAAGCTGGGCTAGGCTAAAAAACACAAGACTCCCCACCCCCTTTTCAGAGACTCCCTTCCTCTCCGAAGTCCACAACCTTCTCAACAGTCCCACCCTGTGAGGATCAAGACATTTCATATACAAACTACAACAGCTGCCTGCTAGCAACACAGACTAATGTGGTGGTGTTTAAAATGTAGACCAGGTCTTTTCACTGATTAGCTTTGTAAGTGTAAGGCAATCCCACCATTCACATTTCTTTACATCTAGTTTTTCTCATCATATATTGCAGGGGCCGATCTAGATTATGTTTCCATTAGTTCTAAGATTTCACTAGTCTAATAGTATAAAAATCTCCAAGTGCACTTGCATCTAAATCTCAGGAAAAGAAATTGTAACTTTTTTATAGCATTGCTGTGACAAAAAGATTTATATTTTGGAATCAGATTGTGCAATTTTGCCTGATCTTTAAAGAATGAATCCAACTCATATGGCCTGATCAATGACTATTAACTGAAAGACACTTTATAAAAACCAGGTGATCAGTATTGAAATGAAGTGAGTCTATTGGTTAGTATTGAATTTCCATTTTACAGATGACAGATCAGAAGCCCAGAAAGATTAGGTTGCAGTACTCTGAATAGCAACACCCCTTGAGGGGCGATGACTCACATGGTTACTGAGAAAATGGTAGTGCAATGGAGGCTGAGCATCCTGCATAGATTCCTCGAGCGTCAGCCAACTTCTGCATGCATCAAGTGCATTAGAGGCTGCTCATAGGCTGGTCTGTCAAAGCTATAAGGTTTATAGGAAGTCAAAAGATGGGACAGGATAATGGCATCTGGAATTGCAGACGGAAACCAAAGCCCACTTTCTATGTGGCTTTAGATAAGTCAGTTACCGGTCTGGGTTTCTCTGTTCTCAACCTCACTATGGCAGGAGCATGGTTTCCTACAACCTGCATGTGGATCTGTTGTGAGGACTAAATGGGAACCTGGGATTTATGAAAACGAGAAGAGATTTTAGGAATGTAAGAAGATTGTGTAAGACTAGAAGGGGCAAATGTCACAGAAAAGGAGACTCAAATTCCTCCCCTACACAACTGAAAAGAAAATGCTGATTTACTTTACAATCACACTCCATTACACTCAGAGATTCTCTGTTTCTACCAGCTAGCACTATGTCTTATCACTCGGCATATATGGAACCTAAGAGTCCTGGGTCTCTTTACAGTATGTGATTTGAAGCTGTATTACTAAGACAGCAGTGTTGGTCAGTAAAAATGTAAAACAAATGCTTCGTGCTAATATATAATAAAGAAGTCTGTTGATATTGTTTTAGGTGCTTAGTTTCAGAGACTCAGGGATGTGGGAGTAGATCTGGGAGGATTTAGGGGAGGAGTGAATATGATCAAACTACATTGCATATAGTTTTCAAAGAATTCATAAAAATTACATAAAAAACAAGGTGCTACCCCAAAATACAAAGTTGGAGTCTTCTAACATATGTGGCTGGACAAGGTTCTTCGTCTTTCCATTGTGTGCCAGTAAAAGCCTGACCTTGATAGTCAGGAAGAATTCATTCTGTTCCTATTTTGACATTTTTTGTGATGTCCAATAGAATTCTAAGCAATATATATAACGTTAAATCTTACAGCAGCTACATGAAACAGAGTAAAAATTAAATCAACTTTGTGTATTTTATTTAACTCAGCATATTGAAAATATAATTTCAACATATAATCAATATCAAAAGTCACTGTGAAATGCTTTGCATCTTTTTATAGAATACTTTTGAAATTGTATGTATTTTACACTCACAGTACATCTTAACTCAGACAAATCACACTTCCAACATTTGACAGCCCCGTGTGGCAAAGGGCAGCTATTCAACATGCAGGTCTAGAGCATCTAAGGGTTCATTTCCCAGATGGTATCTTTCCTATCAGAGCTCTTTTATCATGCAGTTTTATTATATCGTACACTCACTGAAGATGAGCCGAATGTTTCCCATTCTTATTCTGAATGTCCTGATGTAGGTATGTGGTTGTGCCAGAACCATCCAGGCAGAGAGCACATGCACACCTCAGCCCACCTGTGCTCAGTGGACTGGGTCTCTTGTCCTTGGTAATATATGAAAGGTGCTTTGAAGTTTCATTCAATGTATCCTGAGCTGAATTCACTGTGATTTTAGCAATATCAATAATCATGAATAGTGGGTTACAGAAAGACAGAACATCACTGCACAAAATTCAGTTAATGAAGCTGAAATCTTTACCAATTAATCAATCAATCTCCAATTTCAAGACATCTTGGAAACTTGGCCACAAACACAGGATGAAAAAGTCTACAGTGTGGCCTCTGCAATGTCATTCCCAGGAAAAGGAGAGGTGGAGAGGGGAGGTGAGAGGAGAGAAGAAAGAGAGGGGAGGGGAACTTGACCATCAGAATTCTTCATTTTTGATACTTGAGCTTTATGGTATGGTTTGCATTCCTTCCCATTTCTATTTTCTGCTAGATTATGTATTCTCATATATTCTCTAGGCATATCAACCTCTGCATGTAGCTGTATGCAACCAAGGATAGCTATAAATGCAGCCCCACACAAAACTGTAAACTTACTTCGACCATGAGAATTTTCCTGCCATTTTTTGTAACCCCACTGTGCCCTAAGCTTTATAGATGATAGCGTTGTCTCTACATGTCAAAAGGTTGGACACGTCTGAACTGTTTCAGTTGGAATCACAATGTCAAAGTATATTCTGGGTATATAAGCTCAGGGCCTAGTGCTTGCCTAGTGGGTACTTTACTCACTGAGCCTTCTCCTCACCCCTCATATTTCTACTGGACAGCACAGAGAATGTCAACGTATAAAAAGAACTAATTGTTCCTGATCATCAAGGACAGAGTTTTTACCTGCAAATAACAGAAAAAGCAAGAGACCTTTTGATGTCACAGCTGAGCAAAGAACTAAGTTAAATTTATATTTCAATTCTTAAAAAAAAAAGAAAACTGAACGTACTTTGGGAATTTACAGCATGGCAGAATCTTTACATTAGACTGTAGCTAGCCAAGCTTTGTAGGTAAGACTGTAGTGAGCCAAGCTTTGTAGGTATTCCAGAGTAGTCCGTGGGAAAGTCTCCCAATCTGTACAATTTGTTACATGGTCATTAAGGATAGATACAAATTTTCTCACTAGTGTTTTGAATATTTTAATGTAGCTATCTGGTTCTGCCTAAGCCTTCTAAGCCGGGTTGAGTACCTGAAACCTGTTCAACCTTTGCTTAATAGGTCAAGAGTATTTATAAGAATGAGGAAAAAAGAAGTAAGATGCATTGAAACTCAGTTACTAGAATGTTGGGATATAGTTTGTTTGGACAGCAAGGGTGTAAATCCTGTCAACAACCTGCAAACTTACACTCATTCTTTCCTAAAGGGTCCTCCAGATTCGACCACAGCCTAGCTAACTGCTGACTGCAGCTTTAGGAGACTTTGAGGATTTCCTAGGACCATTTCCCAGATTCCTTGTCAATGGAAACTATGACATAATGTATGATTTTTTTAAATTGCTAAATGTATAGTCATTTGTTCTAGACACACAAGGGAGAGAAAAAGAAAAAAAATTTAAAAAAGCTCCTTTTTCAATTAATTCCCTTTAAATTTTTACTCTGTTTTGTCATCCTTTTTAAAAGTAGGGGCAGCTACTGGATTTTTTGTTATCAATTATCGTCTTCCTTTTTAATTAATTTAATTAATCTTAAAGATTAGGAGTCAGCAACCTTCAGAGAAGGGACCAGATAGTAAATAGTGAAGGTTCATAGACCATTAGCTGTCTGTCAAGGCTAATGTGTCTGTCACTAGCCTATGTCAGGATCACCTGTAGAGTGTGTGCAAGTGTTTGGGCCTCGCTGTGCCCAATGAACTGACTATAAAATCTGCATGTGTCCAGCTACGACCATAACTTTAGTTTTGTTGTCCTCTATTAGCATTGCTTCCCCCCTTAAATAGTTGAAAGAAATCTGTGGCTTTTCTAATATTAAACCATCCCCACTTTTCTACTCAAAAATTTTCTAGTGTACTCCTGGAATTAACTTTTTTTTTTTTTTTCGAGACAGGGTTTCTCTGTGTAGCTTTGCACCTTTCCTGGAACTCGCTTTGTAGACTAGGCTAGCCTCGAACTCACAGAGATCCCTCCTGCCTCTGCCTCCCGAGTGCTGGGATTAAAGGCGTGTGCCACCACCGCCTGGTTGGAATTAACTTTTAAATGTTATCTAACACTTTAGCATCTCTGTTCATAAGCAATATTTGCCTTCTGGTTTCTTTGTTCAACTCTGCTATTTTAGCCTCATAAAATGATTTGGATAGCTGATCAGTTTTTAGCATATTAGTAGAATATTCATAGGAATTATATTCTCCAAAGAGTTATAGAAGCTTTTCGTCTGTAATTTTTCCTAAAGTTTAATAGTAATTTTTGCTTTGGCTGGTTTTGGGATTTGTGCTGTCTTATATTATAAGCTTCTAAATTTTATTTCATTGGGTTATTGATCTGCTTTTTAAAACAAAACATATGGTCAATTTTGTGATGGTCTATATGTAGTTAAACACAAGACAGATCTTTCATAAGTCTGGCATTCATCAAAATTCCATTTACAATGTCTGTCGGATTGTTGCAGCTGCCTTGGCAGGAGAGGAGACAGTCAAAAGGGACACTGTGCCCCTCCCTTCGGCTATCAGACTATTGAAACAACTGATCATGAAGAGAGAAATTTCCCAGGAATCCTACTCTGGGGACAGGAAAAAGCTGGACCCCTGGTGCCAACCATAGGCACCTGCCTCCCAGGAAGATTCCACAGTTCGAGTAACTTGTTGGACCACCTCACAGGACAGATGGGGCTTAGACAGTCGTAGGCTGGACCATACCTTGGTTAGAACTGCTTCGTTATAAGTCCCTCTTGCCTTCTTTGGAGACTTAAACTTCTTATCAATACCCCCACAGACTTGGGGGGAATCTCTGGACCCCTTTAGTCCTCTTTCTAGTGTGGCCACTGTGAATAAAGCTCCTTTCTCTGTTTTTCATAAGCAACTGTCTCTTCAACTGACAGGTTGGGGATGGGTAGTTGACCATAGGTTCTTAGGGCTGCTAGAAGCCAGGCTTTGATGCCAGCAACTCTGGTAACTTCGTTAAACGTGACAGTCAAATACTCGAAACCACCATGTTTCCTCTTGTCTATGATATCTACTCTTTGCTGAGAGTGAGCCAGATGTTTTAATGACTTGCGTGTTTGTAATTTTTGCATCAATATCCTGCCAATCAGAAAACATTTCAAGACCTGACAGAAGAGAACAATTGAACTAACCTCTTATGCCGATGAGTTGAGCACCCTGAAAATGTACAAATACTACTGACGCCACTGAAAAGAAATGCTTCATTGTCAGATGCAACAGAAGCACTTAAAATCTTGATTGTTGTTAAGTGGCACTGACAGTTCAAGTGGCTAGATTCATTTAAAAGACTTAAAAGTTACTCATTGAGACCAAGCCATGGTTGAGCAGGCCTTTAATCTCAGCACTTGTGAGGCAGAGGCAGGAAACCCTCTATGAGTTCAAGGCCAGCCTGGTCTACATAGTGAGTGCTAAGTCAGCTGGGGCTACACAGTGAGACTCTGTCTAAAAACAAAGAAAAAAGGTATTCATGGATACTATGGCTGATTAGTCGGCTGTTTTCTCCACATTCTTGTGGGCTATGGCTAAGTCTTAACGGCTGTAGATACAGTAATAATCTGTGTACACATTGCATATTTTGCTTTGGTGGGAGTCACATTGTTTTAATTGCTTGCTCTGGACAAAGTCAAATAAGACCTGGGCTCCAAATTATGTGCACGCCAAGCAAGTACCTCACACCAGTCGAAAGATGCATCAGGGTTGTTGCAGAGTTTCCTGTAAAAACATTTCACATCTTGATTTTTCACTTCAGGGCCAAAGAGCTGCTGCACTGTGGCATAAAACTTCTCGTAATCGATTGCCTCTGCAGTGGGGAAAGGACAGTAACATTTCCATCACATTCCAAGGGCAGAGCTTCACACTTCATGTACATTTCCCACCCTATGGTCTCCTCTCAGCTTATAAAACCAACCATAATGGTACCTTAAAGATCCTGTCTTTGGGAAAATAACTAGGCCTTGGCTAGAATATTATTCAACCAAAATAAATCATTTTTTATTTTGGTATTCAGGATTCTCTTCTGTTTCAGCTATTTTAGAAATCCTGTGCATGAATACAAAGATAAAAATATTACTTTTTTCTTACTGTGAACACATTTACCAGTTGGAATCTTTCTTAGAATTTATCTTAGATCTGGGCACAGAGCAATTATTGGTTATCTGATATTATGTAAATGCACACAGATAGACACACAGACAGAGACAGACAGACAGACACACACACACACACACACACACACACACGCACACGCACACGCACACGCACACACACACACACACACCATTACTTGAATCTTGATTTTTGCCAAGTTTTTGATGCATTTGGGTGGGATTACTAAATCTCAAGTCAAGAAAGAGTTAAATAACAGGATTCATCAAACTATATAGACAAAATCCTGTTACCTTATTTAACTAACAAAAACATATATTGAGTAATAGTCTAGCTTAATTATGTGTCTGCACTTAGCTAAACATCGGACATATAATGGAAAACTATATAGGCAATGTTTACTGACATTTCCAGACCAGAGAGAGAGAGAGAGAGAGAGAGAGAGAGAGAGAGAGAGAGAGAGAGAGAACTACATTAAACAATCTGTAAGACTCAAAGCAGCTTTATTGTCAGAACCTAGAAACAACTTAGATGTCCTTCAACCAAGGAATGGATAAAGAAAATGTGGTACATTTATACGATGGAGTATTATTCTGCTGTTAAAAACAAAGATGCCAGGAAATTTGAAGGCAAATGGATGGAACTAGAAAGAAATCATCCTGAGTGAGGTAACCCAGACCAAGAAAGACAAACTTGGTATGTATGTACTCACTCATAAGTGGATATTAGCTCTAAAGTAAAGGATAACTATGCTACAATCCACAGACCCAGAGAGACTAGGTAACAAGGAGAGTTCATAGGGGGATGTCTGGATCTCCCTGGGAAGGGGAAATAGAAGAGATTTAGTGAGTGGCCTGAGGGCAGGGGTGGGTGGGAACATGAGTGGTCAAGTTGTGGGGAGACAGAGCAGGAGAGTACTAAAAGAGACTACTGGAAAGAGGGGGCATTTTGGGGTCAGGTAAAAACCTTGGCACAAGGGAATCTCCTAGGAATCTTCAAGGATGACCTCAGCTAAGGCTCCTAGCAATAGCAGATACATAGCCTGAACTGGCCATCTCCTGTGATTAAGTAATTATTTTAAAGACACATGTTCTATCTTAAATGCACCTGGATGGGGGACAGGGGTGGGACTAGGTCATGGGATGATCTAAATTCTATTAGGTCATTGGGGAGATCTAAGAGTAATGTAACCAGGACAAATCTCTGTAGTCTATCTACTTCACCTCCCTTGGAGGCAGACACCTCTTCATTGAAACATTCTTAACTTAGTAAAGAGTTAACCCTTATCTTCCAATATCTATTAATAAATACAAACATATTTGGATAGTATTAGCAGCTTGGTGCAAGTTAGGGTTACATCTTTTCTATCTCCTCAATCCTTAGACCTTGTCCCTCAGACACAGAAGGCCATTGTCCAGGTGATTAGATTTTATCTAATCTTAAGAACTCCAGGGAAAGGAACTTTGCACCCCAGATCTGGGTTTGCAAGCTTTGGAAAGAAAGCAAAGCTAACTTGTTTGTTTAACACATGTTTAAGGCACACCTCCTGACACCAGGTTTTGAGCTGGCCTTACCTTTGCAAACAAACCCTTCAAAACACTTACAAGCCAATGGTCAAGGAGGGAGTACATATCAATGTCAGCAAGCTAAATAAAGCAGGCAAACTCCCGGAGACAGCAATAAATGTAGAAAGAATGCTGAGGATGGCTTTGCTTGGGGGAAGTTTGGGAGTGTTGGCAGAGAGAGAGCACTCCGTTCTCTTGAAAAAGAAAGTAGAGACTGGAGAGTTGTTCAAATTGGGAGAATGACATATATAATATTAGTCATTCAAAGTACAGCAAAAGAAACAATTTGATAACTGTTGTTGTAAATAATAGCTCTTATCCCAAAGGGAATAAAAGCTTGTTTTTAGCTAGGTATAGGTGACTATAGCTTGGGATCTGATTCAAGTTGCCCTAAATAACATGTTCCAATGTGGAAGTGGTCAGCTTTCGTAGTCACAGAACAAAAGAAAGTCATAAATCGAGGCATTTTTCAAACACACGGGTGGGAATATCAAAGTGGGCAGAGCTTGGCTGCAGGCTTAGATGCCATCCGCTGACGTTCTTAGCTTTGGGTTGGGGAAAGTCAGTGCCCTGCTAATACAACCCAAAGGTTTTGTGTGATAGATGGAAGGATGCTGACTCAGAGGTGGGTGGTCAGCAAGTCAGTCACCCAGCCTTGTGGAATTTGTAACATAGATTTGCCTTTTTTCTTTCTTTGAGAAATTCAGTTCAGGACTGAGGATGCACTTCACTTGCTACAGTTTCAGTTCACAAAGTAAATAAGTAAACAATTTTTAAAACTGTGACCTATTTAGAAATGCTGGCAAGAGTCTGACAGGATTGAAGGTGCCAGAAGCTGACACTGGAAAGGTCGATTGAGGCATGACTGGTGAATGGCTCTGCACACCAAGTCAATCCGTATGGATTTTAAAGATGGGTTAGTAAATCAGGAATATGACAGACCCATTTGTTTTTTGTTTTTAAAGAAAAAAACCTCTGTAGAAATATACAGGAAGGAATAAGTCTTTGGCAGGAAGACTCACAGTAGGTGCTGTAATAACCTGAGAGACCTATCACGACGTACTCAAAGATACTAAGATACACGGCTTAGGAGACTGGGCGGCCAGCATTCATGCCTTAAGACTTGGGCAAGGACATACTAGGCAAAAACTCAGAAAGAAAGAAAGAAGAAAAAGCAGAATGAGAAATGTACAAAGGCAGAAGAGAGTGGCAAGGAGCCACACGGGAGGAGGAAGAGGCACTTCTCACAGCAGAGGCAGAGCCCAGTGTTAATGCTGCGGTGAAATGGTCGTGTTTGATGCAAAAGGGGGCAAACAAAGCCAGACATGGTGAAGCACACCTAGAACCCCCAGCACTGTAGAGGCTGGGATTAAAGGATATTGAGTTCCAGGCTAGCCTGGGCTACATAGTGAGAACCTCTTAAAGAAGAGAAGGAAAAGAAACTCAATTTACTGGATTTGGCAGCCATACTAGGTACTGAATATATTTTCAGCAAAATGAAGGAAGCATGACTGGAGTAGATGAGGAAAGAGACAGAGATGCTGGGGGAAATTTAGCAAAAAGTCAAAGAGGAGACATGGAGTGATAGTGTAAGGGAAGAGACAGTCAAGGCCATGATGCCAGGGTTTATTTTTAGATTCAAAGGACAAAGCCAGTGGGAAGAGAGATTTTTGAGATTGTTGCAGTGCATTGATAGTGGTGGAGAGGAGGGAGGATGGGTGTGGCTTTGGGAAGTATGGACCAGAAGAAAAGGGAGAGTGAGCAGATTCTGGACTTTGTACCTGGCTTTCTCCTGTGATAGGAAACTCGCCTGAGAGGAGCAGAAATCCCATCAAGGATTCGGAACCATGATGAGAGTTTGGAGAATCAATTATAGCAAGAGGAAAAGCAAGCTGCCTGCAGGGAATGAAAGCTTTGTTGAGCAGTTTAGAGGGCCCAGCCAAGACTGGAGATCTGGAGAACATCCTAAAACGACTGAGCCCTCCATTTAAGTGACATGGGCAAGTGACTGACCCCTCTCTACCGCCCATTGTCTTCCCAAGCAGAGCAGACTGAACAATAATATTATCTGTTCACATTGTCACACAAATCAAATGAACTTATGCTTATTCAACTGACCTGCAGATTAGCAAATACTGTTCAAGCAATACCTGTTTGAGTCTGAACAGTTGAGAGTTTCGATTACACATGACTGTACAACCCAGCACCTACAAGCTGTCTATGTAGTTGGTATATGGATCCTTCTTTTATTACAACAACTAGACTTATTCTGTTGGATTCATTTTATTGTTATATAGCTTTACTCTTCAATGTTGTCTTAACACTCCAACTATACAGCCTACTGCTCCTCTTGGCTAGGACACACTTTAAACTTTACCCTTCTTCTAAAACTCCTGAAAGACTACATCCTCCATATTCCCCTTCCTTCAGCACATTCAAATCACTCCTGCCTACCGAGTGTCCCAGACAGTGAGATCATAGTGAAACAGGAAACTTTGAGTTGTCTAGAAAAGTCCTTAAGGTCTCATGATGCTCTCAGATAAAGAGATGAGAGGGTGTCTACCTTGGCTTGGAAACAGTCCCTAAAGACTCATTTGTACTAAAAGCTTGGTCAACATACTTTAACATTATTGGGTAGAGAAGGAACCTTTTGAAGGCAGGGCTAGTGGAAGGAAGTTAAGATTATTTGGTATATGCCCTTGAAGGAGCTATTGGGACCCTGGTTTCTTCCTGTCTCTCCCAGCTGTCATAGATGTACTTACATTACATGGCCCCATCATAAGGTACTCTTACCATAGGCCTCATTGTAGCAGGCCATACGACCATATATGGGAACCTCCAAAATACTTTTTTCTTCTTGATTATTTAGGGCATTTTACAGTGCCCAAAAGCTGGGAAACACGGAGACACAGAAGGTCTCCCATGAGGTCGCTATGCTATACAGAGTCTCAGGTCAGCCAGTGACTGATAGTGTCTGCAGAAGAACCCCTTAATGCCATTTAATCTACTTTTCTATATTACAGATAGATAGAAAAGACTTCCTCAAATGCAGCTAGATACGTTAGAGACAGAGAAAGAATTCAGGGCCCCTGCCCCCATTCAGTGTCTTAGCTTTTAAACCAGACTACTTTTCTCTGATGACCTAAAGCATCTCCCAGTTCTAATCAGCAACTCCAGATGGACTTCCTTGTAATCACCCATCTTACCTTCTTTTGGGATAAACAAGCCTGCTCTTTCATCCTTTTTTTGGGCTGTTGTCTGTTCAACCAATTTATTGAACTCCACCAAGGCTGCTTTGAAATTGTTAATCTGCAGTGCAAGGCTGAACTCCTTGTCTTCTATGGAATCCATACAGACATAAGGACTCTCTTATTTCTGCACGGAAATAATGCGGCGAATTTGTCAATGTGGAAAAGCTTCTAGTTTTTACGATGCCACTCTGCTGTCTCAACTTTTGCCCTAGGTCTCATTCCTTTGATTTTAAATTCCCATTCCATGGGAATAAGGAGTAAGAGTTGCCCCTAGGATGTTAGCAGAAGGAAAGCTGAGGACTGCTGCATTTCAGAGAGACAGAGGGGTTAGTGGGGGTCCCTGACCTCATAATGTGAGCATTGTCCTTCATGTGGACCTAATTACATCACAGTATCTCTGTAAGTCCCGCAGCAGATTGAAATCCACCTCCTGCAGTGTGTGTGTGTGTGTGTGTGTGTGTGTGTGTGTGTGTGTGCGCGCGCATGCATTGAGAAGATGGATGGGTAAAGACCAATGACTTTCCTCGGAATGAATGTCTCTTCTCACTCAAAACCTCCTGTCTCCCTCATGGTACTAGGGAGGATAAAGTTCACATTTGTTCCTACAGTTCTCCTGGATATGGAAATTCTAATTTGTGAGGATGAAAATGTATTTCATCACCTGTCTTTTTTTTTTTTTTTTGGTTTTTCGAGACAGGGTTTCTCTGTGTAGCTTTGCGCCTTTCCTGGAACTCACTTGGTAGCCCAGGCTGGCCTCGAACTCACAGAGATCCGCCTGGCTCTGCCTCCCGAGTGCTGGGATTAAAGGCGTGCGCCACCACCGCCCGGCTTCATCACCTGTCTTATTTGGCACAAATAAAGATATTTTTAGAAGTTGTGTTTCTTTTCTCTTTATTCATTTACCTCGAATTAACATACTAAAAGGAGCCATGGATGAGGAAGGCATCCTTGTGGGGAGAGTTTTTCAAGAGGAGTCAGTTGAAGGAGAGGAGGCTTTCCGACTGTCTTTTCCTTCAATATATCTAATTCATCTAGTTCCACCAACTCCAACTGTTTACTTCTGACTCAAGTTTTCCAATCTCCCTCCCTCCCCCCTCTCTCCTTCTTGTGTGTGTGTGTGTGTGTGTGTGTGTGTGTGTGTGTGTGTGTATGTGTGTGTGCACATGTGTTTGCTGCTGTGGATGTGTTTGCTGGTATGTGTGCACAAGGAGGCCTAAAGATGCTGCTGGACATTTTCGTTAATCACTCTCCATCTTAATTTTTGATTTAGGATCTCTCCCTGAACCTGGAGCTGTATTCACTGTATTGGCTGGCCAACAAGTCTTAAGGATTCACCTGTCACTGCATGCTCAGCATTAGTATTACAGGTGTCTATCCCACTGTGCCTATCTTTTTATGTGGGCTCTGGGGATCTCCACTCAGGTCCTTATGCTTGTGCAGCAAATACTTTATCAACTGAGATAGCTCTCCAACTTTTTATAAGAGTCCTTTCGGTCTGCTCATCACCAGTTAACTTATGGAAGTTTAGGTGAGACAGATGAGGTCTCTTCCTTGGTAGTCTATCTTTTAAATCATCTTGTGAAATTCTGAGTTCAGAATTGAATCAAATGACATTAGGGGGGCACTTCGGTTTCAAGTACTAGGTGTCTATCCTTGGTATCCATCTCAGACTATGAGCTATTAGGGGAGTAAATCTCTATAAACACGTTACATAGAGGATCTCCTCACTGTTTATTCTTTCTTCGTTTTCTCCTTTAAAGCTCTCAAAATACTATTTGGTAACATCCAAGGACCCATCCTTCCTACATTTCTCATCCATGAATTCTTATATTCACCCACCCATTCATTCAGCAAGTACTTATAGAGCACCTACTTTATGCTAGGGGATGTTTTAGGCAGTAATGGTTCCATAGTGAGCAAAATAGTGTCTTGAACTTACAGCCTAACAGAGAAAACAGGCACATAGATAGTATGTCAGAAAGTGGTAAATGCTCTGAAGACAGAGTAAAGGTGGGTTACACTGGGGTGTACGAGAGAGCCCAGGGAAAAGAAATTATACTAACAAAAAGATATTTGGCAGAATCCTGCAGGGAAAGTAGCAAGCCATGTGGTTAAATGGCAAGAGGGTTCCAGGGAACCACAGGAATCATGTCCTGACATTAGCATGTACTTGACCCACCCAAGAAACAACAAAGACTCCAGCAGCAAAAAGATGTGTAGGAAGAGAAAGAGATCCACAGGGTGGTGGCCAGATCCAGGGAGACCACAGAGTTATTATAAAGACTTTGGCTTTTTCTCTGAGAGACATGGAAAGATCCTGAGCAGAACACTGCCACGTTCTGACTTGTACATGAAAAGGGTTCTTCCAGATATTTGTGAAAAATAAACCGAGAAAGGGGAAGTGAGAGAAGCTAAGAGGCCAATGAGTGGTCATGTAGATGTAATTCTAAATGGTCTTATTAAATAAGAAACACAGAGACAAATAAAGAGTTAAAAGCCCAGAGATCAAGCAGTAGCCAAAAGCTAAGACCACCTTATCTTACCACTCACTGCTATCCTTCCCCTGAGAGAGAGACCTGTGTCCTCTCTTTTTATTGCCTTTCTGTTCTGCCTTCTCATTTTTTTCCAAACCCAACCACAAGACTTTCTCATCACTGCCTGTCTATACAGACCTTCAGGTCTCTATGGTTTGTACTGAGATTAAAGGTTCAGGTCGCTGCCATGTGATTGGATTAAGGGCGTGTGCCACCACCGCCGGACTTCTGCTAAGTGGCTTGCTCTTAGCTCTGATCTCCAGGTAACTTTATTAACATACAAATAAGACCACATTTCAGCACAAATAAAATATCACCATATGGTTGTGTTTTTTAATAATCCAAGCAAGGGATGGCAGAAGTTCAGAAGGTATGTGGACTGTAGTTAGGTTTCCTACAATCAAGTTAAAACATTACAAATCTTACGAAATGGTTAGAAATCAGAATGCTGCCAAGATTATTGGGTGATACTAAGACATTATTGGTGGGAGTGGTTAAGAGTAGATACTCCTCTTCCAGAGGGCTAGCACTCAACATCAGGTAGCTCACAACTGCCTATAATTCCAGCTCCAGGGAATCCAATGCCACCTTCTGTCTTCCATGGGCACCTGCATACACATGAACATATGAATTAAAAAAAATGTTTTCAAGTTAAACTGTCACTCACTATATTATATGTTATACCTTCTGTTGCATTGGTCTTAGTCCATTCCTGCTGTCACACTGAGTAATTTGCAAGCATTAGTACTTCATTTCTTATTGTTCTGAAGACTGGGAACAATGTAAGGCTCCGGAAGAGTCAGTAGCTAGTAAGTGCCCATTCCTTATATGGGGCATTTTCTATTCATTCTACACGCTGGAAGGATATTTGCTATGATAAAGTACCATAACAACTTGGGGAAGAAAGGGTTTAATTCATCTTAGACTTCCACATCACAGTTCATTATTGAAGGAAGTCAGGGCAGGAATTCAATGCAGGAACTTGGAGGCAGGAACTGAAGCAGAATCCATTGAAGAAGGCTGCTTACTGGCTTGCTTTTTGTGTATTGTTTTGTATACTTTCTTATATAACTCAAGACTGGATCCTCCCATTGCTTCCAGGCTCATATGGTTTGATCAAGGAAGAGCCGCTGACCCTGACAGGTCTCCAGATGATCCAACATCCAAAATCAGCTTCAAGACAACTGGCTCAGACAACACAGCATCATAGACTACTCTAGTGAGGACTTGACAATAATTTATTTTATAATTTTATTTTATTTATTTTATCTTAATTTTCTCAGGATCCCCATAAGATTACCAGCACCCACAATTAGCAGGAAGTAGTATGAGAAGCTATGCCCAAACTCCCAAAATATTGTTTATAAATGTTTATTTTTTAAAGGGGGTTGATTATAAAACCAATCTCTTTCTAAAGAAGAAAAGGGAACAGTATAGATATGATAGGATGAAAAGATAGGTTATTGAATCTACTTTTAAGGAGCAACAACTTGCTTGAAATGTTTTACAATGCTATGAATTTTAGTTTATTGATACAAATTTATAGTTAATTTTGTTATATTGTATGTATATTTCTACTCTTGTTTAAGGTATTATGTTTGTGCAGCTCATTTGAAATTGTAATGGATAATTAAGAAATACAGATTAATAATTAGTCTTCTATGATAGTCAAACTTATAGTCATGTTAAATTTTCTAGGTATACATAGATATAATTCAATTAGATAGGTAATCTTCAAACACTTCGAAGACCTACAGAATATGGCATTTAAAATGTTTTAAAAACTTAGACTTTTCTGGACAATGAGACACATTTGCTCCTGGCAGCACCAATTACTTCAAGGAAGATGATGGGCACTAAAGACGCTCCATATGGAGTTTATCTTCTTCATGGCAAAAGTTAACCACTGGGTAAAAAAATGCCCTTGCATCAATTGATTAACAGTATGTTGTATAAACTGGACATGCAGGACCCATAGGAAGGTGACCATTGAACTTTGCAAGATGAGATGGTTCTTTAGGTTCCTGCTTTGCAGAGGAGACTGCCAGATATTCTACAGGACACAGAGACGTGACCAAGAGACTCTAGGCCTATAGGCTGAAGATGGATACCCCCACATTGCAGAGGAACTTTGGATGACTGTCTAGGCAGGCAGCTGTGTCTGCCATTCCAGAATTTTTGGAAGTTGCTTACAATGCTCTTCCTGTTCACTTAGATAATACTGTATCCTTCTGAGGTCTTTGATGTAGTTGAAAACTAGATAGTTATAATTATGGTTTTCCTTGGTTATGATAAGAGATAAGCAAGATATGAAACCTTAGACTCACAAATATAGGATAGATAGGATATCTTCTTTAATTTTGCAAAATACAAATAGTCTAGATAATGTAACTGTAATTCTTGCTTGATATGTGTAATTTTACTAGGTTAAAGTTAAAATTTTCCTTTTGTTTAGGAAGAAAATGGGAAGTGATGGGGGAATGTCTTTCTGTATGCTGTGAATATATGGCACTCTGATTGGTCAATAAATAAAGCTGTTTTGGCCTATGGCAGAGCAGGATGGAGCCAAGTGGAAAAAATCCAAGAGAGATAGTGGGAGAAGAAAGGAGAGTGGGGGAGCTGCTGCCAGCTGCTGCCATGAGAAGCAAGATGTAAAGACACCAGTAAGCCATGAGCCACATGGCAAAGTGTAGACTTATAGAAATGGGTTAATTTAAAATGTAAGATCTAGGTAGTGAGAAGCCTCAGCCAGTAGGCCATACAGTTTGTAAGTTTGTAATTAATATAAGCCTCTGTGTGTTCATTTGGGTCTGAGCGGCTGTGGGACTGAGAGGCCACGGGAGCCAGGTGGGACCTGGAAACCTTTCAGCTACACTCCCACATCCATCACTAATAATAATAATAAAAATGTTCCACAGGTTTTCCTACAGGCAATCTAGTAGAAGTATTTTCTCAACAGATGTTCCTTGTTCCCAGAAGACTCAAGCTTGTGTTAAGTTGAAAACAACAACAACAACAACAGCAACAAAGACAACTAAGGTGGGTGAGGGCATGGTAGCAGCAGGTTGTTTTACATCTCATTTACCATGGCCAAAATCAGCTCCAGGAATAAGTCAATGAAGAACTCTCCCAGGGAAGAATGAGTGTTGGCATCTGATGCCTGTGGCAGCGATTGAATTCTTGACAGTGCACAGACTTGATTGACCAGACAGGGCTTGACTAGCAAGGCCTGGCTGGGTCACTTTGGAGATGTTCTACTGGGGAATACTGCCTGATTTATTTTGGGACTCATGTCCAAAGATTCCATAAGCTCTTATAAAAGTGTCAGCAGATAGGGACCAAATATCAAAGTACACAATACTATGGGTAATTTTCATAAGGCAGATAAATTAGGAAAGAGAAAAGAAATGTGTCCCTTTTAGACAGCTCTGCATTGAACTGTATGAACAGGACATATGTGCCAAGGTGGGCTTGGGGCCCTCCAAAGGGGCAAAATGTATTCATACAGTTCAATTTTACCTGCCTTATAATCATTTATGGCATCTGACATCTTACATATGAACCAACTGGATTATTATTATCTTCTCTCCCAATACCACTAGAAAGTGAGCTCTATGAGAAAAAGACTCTTCACCAAAGAATGAATGCTTTGGGGGAAAAAAAAACCATTTTTCCTTCATTCAACTAACATTGAAATGTTACTGTAGATTATGAAAACACAGTGGATAAAAAGAACTCGTTAAATGATCATATAAGTCTAAAATACAAAATTTACAACGTTTTTCAGGACAGGTAAGTTCAAAGGTTTTTGTCATCGATGCTGACACCAGGTTAGAAGCCTTAAAGATACGATGAAGATTTTGAGGACAGAGTACACTCTCTCTTGGCTAGTGTTCACTGCAGTAAGGTATGGAGCTAGCTGTCTATCCATCTAGCTGATTCTTGGAGAATTTGGAGATGCACTGAATCTAACACAAGTGGGAGGGGTCAACACTCATGCACCTCAATTTAGCTTCCACAAGCCAGTCATGAGTGCCCTTGACAGCCTCAGGTACAGCTCAGGACATCTTCCTCCTGTGGGTAGTTATCAGGGACTGCAGCAGAAACAGAGAAAGCAGCCCTAAAGAAGTGTATCGCATTCACAATCTATATTTGACTTGTACTATATTTTCACTGCTGCTGGGGAAAGGTCCAGTGGAAAATGCGTGCTGTTCTAAATATATCCTCTCTATACCTGCTAGATTTAGATTGAAGCCTCAGGGGCACTGCTCAAGAGGTCACCTCCAGTGAAGCGCTTCAGCGGGCTTGTGTATCAGGGTACCCCCTACAGCAGAGCGAAACAGGAAGGGCTGGAGTAGGATGCCACTCCAATGCTATTTCCTTCCTTATCCTAGAGGTCTGAGAATGGCAGGTGTCCCACCTCTTGCCATCTCAGCATACTGTCATAAACCCTAGGACATATCTTCCAGCTCTAGAGTAGTTAAGTCACAGCCTGTTGTTTTTTGTTTTTGTTTTTCTTTTTTCTTTTCTTTTACCTCAGTTTCCTTATTTGTAATTGTTTGGCTGGCACCCTACCTCGCGCATTTCAGTGTTTAGTTCTCTATTGGGTGCATGAGGTGCAGTGGGTGTTATTATAGCTTCCCAAGAAAGGGAGACGTCTAACTGGGAGTATTTCATTCAGCACACTCAACAGAGTTAAGCGCAGGCGTTCATAAATATTTATGAATGAATGTGTGCAAGGGTGAGTGACTGAACCGGTGAATGGCTATGATGCTTTCGAGTCAATTGAGGGGAAATAGAACCTGCTAAGGCTAATTTACCTCCCTAAAGGAATTTATTTCCCTTTCTTCTGTACCTTCTCTTCTGGCTTCCACCATGGTTTAGGGGTGAAGAAGGCAGAGAAAGAGCTGGCTGGACCCTGGGACTCGCCTACGCTGGGCGGGGACGGCTCTGGGAAGTGGGAGGGGAAGGGGCGGGCCGCCAGGACAGCAGGGCGGGGCCACAACTCAGAGGGCGGAGTTAGAGGGGTCCTGGGGGCGGGGCCATATACCAGGGGCAGGGCTAAAGGTGCGAGCCACTGGGCGGGGTTCCAGGGTGTTCCGGCAGGGAGGAGCTGCGCGCCGGACAGCGGAAGAGCCTTAAGAGGGCGGGGTCAAGGAGGTGGCCGTGTGGGTGGGGCCGCAGGCCAGGAGGGCGTGGCTTCCAGGGCGGTCCAGTGGGAGGGATCGCAAGTGCTTTCTGGTAAGGACGCAGGCCTCACGCGGAAGGGCGGGATCTCAAGAGTGCTGGGAGGGCGGGGCTTCATGTGGTCGGGGCGGGGCCTTACCACTGAAGGGCGGGGCCTCGGGTGCGCGCGGGCTGGGCGGGCCCGGCGCGGCACCCGGGCACAATGGCCTTAGCGGCCGGCTGAGCGCGAGCCCCACCCCGTTCGCCGCGCCGCGGGCCGCCCCGCTCACCGAGCCCTCGCCCGCACGGCCCGCCGGCGTCGGGCCATGTACTCGGGGAACCGCAGCGGCGGCCAGGGCTACTGGGAGGACGGGGCGGGCGCCGAGGGCGCAGCGCCGGCGGGCACGCGGAGCCCCGCGCCGCTCTTCAGCCCCACGGCGTACGAGCGCCTGGCACTGCTGCTCGGCGGCCTCGCGCTGCTGGGCGTCGGCGGCAACCTGCTGGTGCTGCTGCTCTACTCCAAGTTCCCGCGGCTGCGCACGCCCACCCACCTCTTCCTGGTCAACCTCAGCCTGGGCGACCTGCTGGTGTCCCTGTTCGGAGTCACCTTCACCTTCGCGTCGTGCCTGCGGAACGGCTGGGTGTGGGACGCTGTGGGCTGCGCGTGGGACGGGTTTAGCGGCAGCCTCTTCGGTGAGTTGCCCGGGACGCGTCCTCCTCGCCTCCCAACTTTCCTTGGGTACATCCCCTCTGGGCTTTCGTCCTCCCCGGGGTCCTCCCTTCTAGCCAGTTATCACCCCTAACTCCTGGTCTCTCTCATCCCCGGGATCCTCCCTTCCAGCCGCTCTTCATCTCCCAACTCCTTGTTTCCCTCCTCCCCCGGGTCCTTCTAACCGGTCGTCATCCCCAGCTCCCAATGCAGCTGCAGCAGTTCAGAAAGTCTCCCTGCCGCTGGCCAGCTTATGTCCTCTCATTTCTGTTCTGATTTTACTTCCTACTGTAGCTCAACAGGGCATTTCACAATGGTCTTTACACAAGGGGGAGAGGAACGAGGGCCTGTAGAGGCAGGAGATGCAAGGAAAAGCCAACTCCCGAAAAGTGGAGAAGGGGGCACGGAGAGATTCAATCATATATATTTAGGATTTGTGTCTCAAAGTGACATGTAGAAGCCTAAATAACGGTGTATCCCCCTCCCCTTTCATTAACTAGCAATTATAAACCGTTGAATGCTTCCTAGGGAGTGAGACTGTATGACATTTTTAATTGTGTTTCCTCTACATAGGTTCTATCACACCAGAGGTTAGAAGTGGCTCAGAACTCCAACTCACTGGTGTGAATAAATCATTAGCTGGGCAGCCAGTACGTTTAATTAAAGTAGAACTTGTTGATTTCCTGAAGATTTATATTGAGAATTGACAGGTTGGAGCCTGACTAACTCAGTATTCTAAGCTTGGGAAAGACTGTGGTGTGTGTGTGTGTGTGTGTGTGTGTGTGTGTGTGTGTGTGTGTGTGTGTGTGTTTGATATGTGTGGGGTGTGTGTGGGATGTGTGTGTGTTGCAGGGGTGTATGTGTGTGTCCTAAGAGTTTTGTTTGTACAGAGATTTAAAATAGAAATGGGTATTTCTTGAGTCTTAAAGTCCCTTTTTTCAAACCTTGAAACACACTGATAATTTAATGCTGTCTTTATCTTGGCAGCTCTTAGAGAAAAACATCTATGTAATATCATGGATATTTTTATTTGCCAACTTATGTGTGACAAATCTAAATTTCATGTTGTCATGATCCCTTTTCTTTAAGTTTTAAAGAAAACAAAATTTTGGAGTTATGGTTTTATTTATTTCACCAATTGATAATTCGGATACTTTCTTAGAAGGGGCTGTAAGAGGATGTGAATGGTAATGTAGGTTGACTATGTAATTACTCTCCGTGTTTACTAAAAGAAAAGGTTGATTGGGAGGGTATTTTAGGCGGATTAATCTTTAAAGAAGGTGGTGTGTGTCAATCAGTCTAGCTTGCAGAATACCTGGGGTAGGCGACAGGTGTTTGTTCACAGACATGAAAGTTCTTTTTTCTGTGAAGTACTTTTCTGCTATGGTGTTCAAGTGGGAGTGGGGAAACAAGAATGGGATGAGGTGTTTTTGTTTTTTTTTTTTTTTTTTTTTAAATGAGGGTTTTCAGCATCTACCCTGTTTCTCCCCTTCTTGCTCGGCCAGCCTCATCTTCCAGTGTCTCTTCTTCTCCCTTTCCCCTGCTGGGAGCCATCACCATCAAAAGAAATACTTTAAGACCCCCAGAAGCATCCCCCCTGGTGTTTTATCTGAGGGTTCTTTTACTTAGAACATTTATTCCCATCCTAACAGCTGAGGTAGATCTTCTGGGGTTAAGAGGATTGGAAATCAGTTAACTCCTGAGACTAGAGTGAGGTTCCTGCAGAGCTCCCCACGCTCTTCACAAAGCTAATTTCTTCTCCTGGAGTATGCTTCTTGAGCAGGGTTAAGGACGGAGAAAGGGAAGACACTTCCCTTTCCATCTCCAAGCCAGGACTAACCAATCCTGAGTACTAAAGGAGAGGAAAATTTTAAATGCTAGAAGTAGCTAGCTGCCTGCTCCAGAGCTTCGGTGAGGCTGCACCACTGGTCTGTAGGCACATGTGGGCCTATGGCTTCTTCATCAGCTGCACTTTCCAAGTCATTCACTCTCCCAGGCTGCCAGTTTTCTCATCTTTGTTATCCACTATTAAGCTGACTGTGTTTAAGGTCATCTATCCCATTTGCTTTGTATTTTTGAGGACTCTTTTGACATCTATAGGTTAGAAAGTATCTATACTTAGTGTTTATAACTGCCCCCTGCCCCCTACTGCCAGCCTCAGCCTTGTTCCCATCTATGCCTAGAGGAAGTGACTACATGCTTACACTTAGATGTCCACATAGGTTTTGTCTCCCTCTTTACCCCCTGCTATAAGAAGGGCGAGTAAGTAATTCCCATATTCTTACATACATGCACAAGTAGACCAGGCCATTGCTTCATTCTGAGCTCTGGTCCTGGCTTCTCAGAGAAGGCTAAAAACAAGTAGAATCCCTGATGATCTTGGTCAGAGGTTTCTACCAGCTGGGCTTGTTAGGATCACTGTTTCAGTTAAACTGACACATCAGGCCAGCGACCTAGTGAAGTTCACGTTAATTGCAGTTGGATGGCTTGTTTTACAGATATCAGAATAATCATTCTCTTAGGTGTACCTGCATCTAGATGTCAGCAGATTTAACGGTAGTGAAAAATAGAGAGGCCAAGGAACACTGACTGCTGCTGTGCTTGATGAACAATAAAAGACTGGCAGTGGGGTGTGTAAGTGGGTTATGTTAGCCTGCAGACTTCCAGGTGAGTATGTCCAAGGGGAGCAGCCTCCAGCCGCACCCAGCATCACAGGGATCTAGCCAGCCTGTGATGGAAGGGTACAGGAGAGTCTCTTTCTATTACTTCTTGAGAAATGAAAAGAACATGTTTAGAAAGAGATTCATGGTTGTAGAGACAGTCTGGCAAAATGGAAATATTTCCTTACTTAGATGTTATGAATAGATGTTATTTATGTTAAAATGTTTTAATACAGGAAACTTCCTTATTTTAACTTACACATGCACTTTGATACAGAAAATGTTACAAAACTATTTCCCGTCAGGCCTGTTCTGTTATGCACCTACATATTTTAAAGGCCAGTTTTTGAATTCTCTTGTAATATCTGGATGTCTCATGTATCTACTGCTGGACCCTTGGGATAGTTAAGGATGTAAAAATCTTCTATGCAGCTGTCTGGGATTACCTACAGACATTCCTGACCGCAGCAATATCCACCATTATGTTGATGTGATCACTCTGCATAGTATGTTTCCATAAATACAATAAAGCCACATATTTCTTTTAGTCTAAGCTCACAGTATTGTCCAAATATTTTTATTAACAATCAAATCATTGTATAATTTTGATTTTTTTAAATTTTTTTGTGGGATATTGTGTCTGTGTTTCATGACAGTAATGCCTGGCTTTGGGGGAGGATATATAAGATATCTTTTGTTCATTTTCAAGAACTCAGAAGACCTGTGGGAACGCATTTAATGACTTGCTTGGGGTAGAGGTTTGTATCCACTTTAACAAGTCAGGCTTCGGTGGATTGAGACTGCTGTTGCATGAAATTGCTTTTATATTATTTACAATTGTGTTCTTTTCTTGAATTTTCTTCTTTCAGAGAAGAGTTCCAGTCACAAATGCATATGTGATGCATGGTAACATTTACCGCTAAGGTGAAATGCAGAAATGAAAAGGACACATCTGTTTGAGTATTCTCAGATATGATTACATGCACTTTATCGTGTTTTCCAGGCTGCTGACTTTTTTTTAATGTTTAAAAATTGTAACAGTTAAACAGCTTAGGACTTGCAAACTCAGTGTTTCTGAATGAAGATCACAAGTAGAGATTTTATTACAGCATAAATACTTCAGAGGAGCCCTCTACCTAGATCCATACGGAGTTCTTTCATCAGCTGTGACCTGAAGCTTCAGCTCCTAGGATGGCAGACAAGCTTCCCACAGAGTTTGATGTGGTTATAATAGGGACAGGTTTGCCTGAGTCCATTCTTGCAGCCGCATGTTCGAGAAGTGGGCAGCGAGTTCTGCATGTTGACTCAAGAAGTTACTATGGAGGGAATTGGGCAAGTTTCAGCTTTACAGGTTTGCTGTCCTGGCTGAAAGACTATCAACAGAACCATGACAGCAAGGAAGACGTGACTGCCTCATGGCAAGACCTGATCCATGAAACGGAAGAAGTCATCGCTCTTTGCAAGAAGGATGAAACTATTCAGCACACAGAAGTCTTCTGCTATGCTAGTCAAGATGTTGGGGATAGCACTCAAGACACCGATGCTCTGCAGAAAAGTCCTTCCCCAGAGGCATCTGCTATCCAGGCCGACTCTATGGATTCTGCAGGCTTGCCTAAGGAAAGGCACTCAGCATACTGTTCAAGCTATGAAGAGAAAAGTGATAGAGAGCCTTCACCATCCCCAGCTGATATAGAGAACTCACTGGAGAAAGAGAAGTACTGTGGAGATGAAATTGATGTCCATACAGTTTTGGATGGAGATAAAGATGAAGACAAACTTGATCTGGAAGACAACCCTGAGCAACCAAAGAGAAACAGGATTACTTACCCTCACATGATTAAGGAGAGCCGGAGATTTAATATTGACTTGGTATCAAAGCTGCTGTATTCTCAAGGATCATTGATTGACCTTCTGATCAAATCAAATGTTAGTCGTTATGCAGAATTTAAGAATGTCACTAGGATCCTTGCATTCCGGGAAGGGAAGGTAGAACAGGTGCCTTGCTCCAGAGCAGATGTCTTTAATAGTAAAGAGCTCACTATGGTTGAAAAGAGAAAGCTAATGAAATTCCTCACATTCTGTTTAGACTATGAGCAACATTCTGACGAATACCAAGATTTCCAACAATGTTCATTTTCTGAATACCTAAAAACTAAAAAATTAACACCCAACCTCCAACATTTCATACTACACTCAATTGCAATGACATCAGAGTCATCCTGCACTACATTAGATGGCCTTAAAGCAACAAAAAACTTCCTTCAGTGTCTTGGACGGTTTGGCAACACTCCCTTTATATTTCCTTTATATGGCCAAGGAGAAATTCCTCAGTGTTTCTGCAGGATGTGTGCAGTTTTTGGTGGAATCTATTGTCTTCGCCATCAAGTACAATGCCTCATAGTTGATAAAGACTCTGGGAGATGTAAAGGAATCATAGACCACTTTGGTCAGAGAATAAGTGCCAGCTATTTTATTGTGGAGGACAGTTACCTTTCTAAGGACACATGTTCAGATGTGCAGTATAAGCAGATCTCGAGAGCTGTGCTCATCACAGATGAGTCCATCCTGAAGACGGACTCAGACCAGCAGATTTCCGTCCTGATAGTGCCTCCATTAGAGCCAGGAACAGGTTCCATTCGGGTCATGGAGCTATGCTCATCAACCATGACGTGCATGAAAGGCAGCTATCTGGTCCACTTGACCTGTTTCTCTTCAAAAACAGCCAGAGAAGACTTGGAACCAGTGGTGAAGCAGTTATTCATTCCTTTTGCAGAAGCAGAAGCAGAAGCAGACAAGGAAGAACTCAGAAAACCAAGACTCTTGTGGGCTCTCTATTTTAATATGAGAGATTCCTCAGGAGTTAGCCGAAGCTCATACTGTGGCTTACCTTCCAATGTGTATATCTGCTCTGGGCCGGACTGTGGACTGGGGAATGAGCATGCTGTCAAGCAAGCGGAAACACTGTTCCAGGAGATCTTTCCCAGCGAAGAGTTCTGCCCTCCTCCCCCAAATCCGGAAGACATTATCTTTGAAGGTGAGGGTTAGCAACGAGACACTCCTGGAGGCAGTAATACACTTACCACCAAGCTAGACACCCCAAGGACAACAAGAACTTGTAGAGCCCAGAACACCTTCGAAATGAAAACAGACTGGAAGTATTTTCATCCTTGCTTCAAAATATTGTCATTTAAAAGACAGCTGCCATTTGTGATAAGCGCTGTTTACTTGACTTCAACCCTGAGACACTGGGTATCGAATAGCTCTGCTAATCTGTCAGCATCTGATTTGTTGGTGACTCAGCTGCTTTGTTTCAGAATTGGCTCCAGGAATCCAGAATCTTTGAATGTCATTAGCTTTTTTTTACTTTTGGGTCCCACATTAGCAACCTTGCTTACCTTAAGGTAATATCACACTTGCTCCTGTGTTCAGATTGTATCATTGTCTACACAAAATTAATATCCAAGAACTATTTTAGTTCCTGCTGCAGCTACTACTGTTGCTACCACCTCAGTTGCACAGAGGACCACATAAATCAGAAACTGTTTGAGATTTTTATATAGTACATAAACACATAGAGCTGGTAGTAGGAGTAGCAGCTAATACAAGTGCTAATGTGATAAAACACAACTGTCTGTTAGAAACTATGTCATGCATGATCCTGTGTCTTGGGGTTGATATTTACATGTGATTTCACCTATTTGACCTTCGTAACTAAGGAGGCAGTGAGACTACCCTAGCCTGCTCCTTCACAAAAAGAGTGCTCCTTAGTAGTTGAAGAAGCTCATATATTAGAGATACATTGCAATCTGGGCATGGTGGCTTACTCATTCGATCCTATCATTGAGGAGATTGAGACAGGAGGATTGCTGTAAAGTCCAGGCCAGTCTGGACTATAGTGTTGAGACTCATTTCAAAACAGAATAACCTCCCCACGCCCACCAAAAAAAGAAGTATATTATAAAGAAAATTAAAAAGACAAAATTTATTCAGAAAATTTCTATAGAGCTGACACTGACATTTAAAAGAACTAACAATTAACTCAGGCTAACATAAATTAATAAATTACCCTAGAAAAAGGTACTTCAGGATAGGTGTTTAGAAATTTCCAGAAAGAATTTCCCAAGGGGGGATAGTGGTGCATCTTAATGTGGGATTCTAGATGCCTTTAAAGTTACAGACTTCCCTGTCCAGGGTTCTCGGGGTGAAGCATGCCACCTGGTTGGCTATACTACTTTAGTAAGCATTGGTAACTGACAGAGTGTGTCTCTTCTACTACATGTCTGTTAGCTGGGGAGTGGGAAGCTTTCCCTCCAGAACCGCCTGCTGCACCCCAGCAGTGAAAGCCCTCTACTGTGAGAAGAGGCACAATGTGTTAGGAGACTAAAGGGTGCTCTGAATATCCTCCTCCTGCTCTTTAGTGAGGAAAGTGAGATAAGACATGTAAATCAGTGACTGAGCTGAGAGTAGAAAGCTATCCATTGGTCTTGTTTTACTGTTTTTAATATGATAAACCCATATTTATTGGGTAGATCTTAAGGGTTAAATGCAGCAGAACAACTGAAATTCCTGAAATGACCGAAAAGTAGCAATTAAGAGAAAAACAATTCTAAGACAGATAAAATGGAAGGGAGTATTGCAGACCCATCTCATCAAGTTTGTCAGAACCATAGTCTATTCAAAAGACGTTAAAAAGAGACACAGTTGTGAAAGCTAAACAGAAGTTCCAAAGACAGCTGAATGTAATGGAAATCAGGACTAGACTAGGCCAAAGCAGGGGTTTCGTTGCTTTTTTCTAAAGTAAGGAAGTGAATGTATTACTTTAAATCAGCATAAAACAGTAAGTGGAAGTGCGGCAAGCAAGCAAAACGTGTTTCAAAAACATAAGGGATGTTATCTCATTTCTTTTTTTTTTTTTTTTTTTTTTTTTTTTTTTTTTTTTTCTGATTTTCAGGCAATCTTTATTTGTTACATCACAGACAAAATATTACCCCATTTACCCCCTGTGCCATATTCTCAGCTGCTGCTGCTGTTCATCCTTCTTCACTAACTTGGTAATGAAGATTGAGAAGTTAAAATTAATGAGTAGCAGGTTTTGAAGCTACCGATGTGCCTTGTAGCTGCTTGACATCTGCCATGGTCAATTCCACTGTATTCTTTGACATTGCCATTGATTGGCAGGACCTTGAGCCCATCTCTTTCAAGCTGTTTACAGATAAAGTTCAAAAGACAGCAGAAAACTTTTGCACTCTGATCACTGAAGTGATTTGGTTATAAGGGCTCCTGCTTTCACAGAGTTGTACCAGGACTCAAGTGCACAAGTGATGACCTCATGTACCATCATGGCACTGGTGACAAGTCCATCTGTGGAGTAAAACCTCCTGAGGATGGTAAGAACCTCAACTTGAAGCCTGCAGGTCCTGGCATCATGTCCGTGGTGAATGCTGCACTGAACACAAGTGCTTTTTTGTCTGTCATGTGTACTGTCCAGACTGACTGGATGGCAAGCATACAGTTTTTGATCATATGAATGATGAGAATTTTTTTTTTTTTTTTTTTTTTTTGAATTAACAAAAAATTTTTTATTGCCTCCAAAATGGACCAACCAAAATTCTTGAAGTTAAAGACCTTCCTTAGGACATAGTTCATGAAAGAATTTTTTTTTTTTTTTTTTGTTGTTTTTTGTTTTTTGTTTTTTGTTTTTTTTTTTTTCCCCTTTTCTATTTTAATAAAAAGGAAAAAAAAGAAAAAGGTTATAACTAACAAAAGAAAAACTATATACAAAAGTACAATGACTATATACAATATATACAAGTAATAAATGTCTAAACAATGTCTAGTCCATTTGTATTTGACAAATTCAGAGAAAATAATTTCATTATCTATCCTATTTTGTTAAGTCCAAAATGTATCTAATTTCTAACAAGTTAGAGCGGGCTTCTTGGGGGTTTTCAGGGGTTTAAGAAGTAAAATCATAAATGCTGCCTTTCACTAATTACATTTTGACTCAATTAGGGCTCCATACTAAAAGTCAGACAAAATTTCTCATTCTGGGTAGATGAAAGCTGTAGAGTAAAATGTTGACCAAAGAGGTAACAGCCAACAGAAACAATTACTTACAGTGACTCAGGATGAGAAGGCTTGTGTCCAATAGAGTAGCCATACATCAACATGAACAGAACAAGTGATAAGAACCCATAATATTAACTGCATTAACTGAACACTTGCGTTTGGTTTAATTATATTTACTGACGATTTCGTGGGCTTTTCATAACACAATAAGCAACTACTTAAAAGCTTAACTTGAATTTGTATTGGTTTTTTTTTTTTTGGTTTTTTTTTTTTTTTTTTTTTTGGTTTTTTCGAGACAGGGTTTCTCTGTGTAGCTTTGCGCCTTTCCTGGAACTCACTTGGTAGTCCAGGCTGGCCTTGAACTCACAGAGATCCGCCTGGCTCTGCCTCCCGAGTGCTGGGATTAAAGGCGTGCGCCACCACCGCCCGGCTTGAATTTATATTGGGAAAGCATGTATGAACCATTTCTTAAACAGAAATGAACAGCTTTGGTACTAATTTGTCTGTATATGGCTGAAAAGTTGTCACTGGAATAAAAATACAAAGTAAAGATGTAGAAAGAAACCAGTGCAAATATATTCTATTTGCTTTATAACTCACTAAACCTGTATTACCATATAAATATACTATGAACAGAAGATAATTTCACAAGTTGCAAGATACATAGTTTTTTGAAATCTCATTTCTAGATTCTAATAGTGATGGAATTTTTAAAAGTATTGATATTAATATATATGAGCATCTTTATAAAATGTTTGTAAGCTATAGTAGAGTAATTTAAGAAAGATTCTTAAATAGAAGGTTTAATGAAGGAGCTAAATTTAAAATACGATATGCTATCATGAGAGATGTCTTGAAGGCAATGCTATAAACATAGGGAGACCTCACATTTATTTCTAGTTGTCTGATCTCAAGGCAGTCACTTTTAACTTCCATTTACCATCTATGAAATAGAAATAATAAGTATTATTCTTCACAGAATTACTGTGAAGACTGAGTTGGGTAATATTAAGAACCCATATCCAAAGTAATGCTAGCATGTGACATTTGTATGTAACTGATATTTATTACAATATCATTTGTGATGTCAACCTTATACTTCCTGTAATTTAAGAAAATTGTGATAAATGACACAGGAAAGTAAGCAAGGAAAGACAGCTTCAATTTTAGAGGGGAAAAATATGGGGCTTTGTCCTTCAAGTCCCTAAGGCATGATATACAACCCATCTAAATGTTCTGTAGTGCTGAGTTCAGGGAAGTTCAGACTGATCAGCTATCTGGAAAGAAGTATTTGGAAGCCGCTCTTAGGTCAGTATGGAGAAAGGTTTCTATGGCCACTTTCCATCCAATAATGCAGTTTATTTGTTAATTAAAATGTTAAGCATAAAAGTAATAAGTATAGTTTTTACCTCATTAACGATGCCAAGGAATGTTCTGGCAGGTGAACAGTGACAAGGTAGATCAACTAAAATTAAAATGCAAAAATAGATACAAAACAAGGAGAGAAGGTGGAATAAAAAAGCTGTTTCTATTGCAGGGGTCTTTTTAAAAAATTTATTATTGTATTTTATTTTTTGGTTTTTCGAGACAGAGTTTCTGTATGTAGCCCTGGCTGTCTTGGAACTTGCTTTGTAGACCAGGCTGGCCTCGAATTCCCGAGTGCTGGGATTAAAGTGCATGTACCACCACTGCTGGACTTGTTTATGTATTTATTTATTTATTTTAGTGGGTGCAAATTCTTTAGACTTTCTACTCTTCTTGTGCAGAGTATAAAGTGATAGGTTGCAAATGGGGAAAAAGAAATAAAAATAAATTCCTTGATCCTCAAATTAATGTGCATTAAAATAGAAATTAAAGCAACTTTGAGTTAATCCATTAAGTGGATTTTCAATGCATAAGTCTTCATACAGCAGCAACATGTATTCATGGTCATTTTGAAGAACTAGTTAAGAGATTAACCAGACCTCTATAACTGATGTTATCGCTTTGAGTGGTACATGCCCAGGAAAATACTCAGAATGGACAAATCAATAAAGCAACTTCTAAAAAGATGTTTTAGCAATTCCGTTTATACTTTTATTAAAAACCTGCTGACTAAGAAATGGATACATTTTGGTGTGTTGCTAGTGCTATAGTAATCTTACAGAGAGTTAAATGGCATATGTAAGATTGTATGTAAACAGTTTGAGAGTCAAAAAGATGTTTACAACAAATTGTTGCGTGCTGGTTACATTTGTATAAAAATTTAGATTTCTACACTGGAAAGAATCAGAAGGCATGTAATTGCAGGTTAATACTTAATCTCTGTTTCTGTAAAATATTGATGTGTATAATAAAAATAAAAGATTAATTGGTGAAATGGTTTACTTGATTGATAAAAAAATACTGATTCTTGAAAACATATAAATTCTCCTTTAAATTAAAAAAAAAATACATTTCTAACTGTTAAAGTAAAAGCTAATCTCCAAAAATGTGTGGCTGAAAGTTTTTGCAGGACTTTGTAAGAAGAAACTTTTGATGAAGATGGACTTTTATCTTCTGTATCTTTTCTCAGTTGTCTGACTTTAGGAACTAATTATGGAAACAGTAGATGCATTCCAGTTCATCAGTGTGAAGATCTTCCATGGCCCAGCGTGATGGCGCATGCCTGTAATCCCAAACCTTGGCATGCTGAGGTAGGAGAATTGCTGTAAGTTTGAGGCCAGCCTAGACTACATAACAAACCATCCAGGGCTATGTAGACATCCTATCTCATGAGACAGAGAGAATGAGAATTACGTAGTAATCCAAATCTAAAGTCATCCATTACTGTGGAGATTAAGTCTGAGAGCTGTGGAGATGAGGTCAGTTCACAGGTGTCCACTGAGCAGTTGTGAGGAGTCCTTTGCCGAGGATACACTTAGGAACTGAGGACACAGGCTAATACTTTCTACAGTCAGCTTGAATAATCCGAATGTAACCCGACAAGCATCAGCTAAACTCCTAATGTAAATGAGTTGACATCAGTCAGTTTAGGGGTCAGAAATAATGAAAGCAAACAGGACACGTTCTCTACCTGAGAAGCCTGCTGGAATTGCTTGCCCTAAGGTAAGGTGTCCTTCCCACTAACAAGCATTACAACATTTTATACCCACCATCCTTGCCCTTGATCTGAAAACTAAAAGCTTGTGATGTATGACATTTTTCCCCAATTTTATTTGTAAACTTTTCGTTTTAGAGTGACGATTTGTAAGAACATTCAAACTTTTGTTTTTTTTATGGTATTTCTTTAAGAGGGTGCCAGCACTTTGGGTTGCAGAGTTGGAAACAAACTGCTTAAAGACTAGAAGCTGGGTCAGTCGACAGTCGCTGAAATCCGTCCTGTCTAACATTTTCAGCTCTGTGTCCTGCGTAGGGAAGAGGAAGTACAAGACACTGAGCCCAAAGCCCAAGGTCCCGAGCGTTGAGGGAGGTGCAAGCGAGAACAGCCCAATGACAGAAGCGGAGTGTGAAGCGTTCAAAGTACCAGAGACAGTGCCCTGTTCAGGACCAGTTCTCTTGGCCTTTGTGGTGGCTGTAGTTGAGTCCTGTTCCACTGGCTTTTATGTCAGTACTTTGCCTTAATTCACATTTCTGTACTTATCTGGGGTGGAGGCTGCTACAGGACACTTGGTGGAGGTCAGAGGCCAACTTGTCTCTCCCTCAAAGTTTCCAGGAATTGAAATGAGGTCCCTGGGCTTGTTGGCCAGGCTTCTTATCCACTGAGCCATCTCAGCAGTCTTTTTAACCTTTTATTTTTATTTTTATTTTTATTTTTATTTTTATTTTTTTTTTGGTTTTTCAAGACAGGGTTTCTCTGTGTAGCTTTGTGCCTTTCCTGGAACTCACTTGGTAGCCCAGGCTGGCCTCGAACTCACAGAGATCCGCCTGGCTCTGCCTCCCGAGTGCTGGGATTAAAGGCGTGCGCCTTTATTTTGACTGGTTTTGTTTCTGAGACGAGATTTCATATATCCAGGTTGTCTTTGAACTTGCTGAGTTTAAATGAAGAACTTCTGATCCTCCTGCCTCTACTGAGATTGCAGGTTTGTGCTACCACACCTAATTTGTAGGGGTGCTGGAAACTGAACCCAGGGTGTCATTGCATTCGAGGCAAGCTTTCTCCAACTGAGCCACATCCTCAGCTCCCCCGCTTTTTTTAAAAAAAAAAAACCTGTATTAGAATGAGGTGTTTCATTTTTCACCAATGAAAGAATGCATTCATGTTTTAACAGGGGGAGCAGTATCTCCAGATTTGTGTAAGATGTACTCATGCAGTTCATGGGTGACTCAACTTGGTTATTTCATGGGCACTGGAACAGCATTTTACTACAGTGTGCATAGGACACTGACTTGTTCCTTCGGGGTACCACTGTAAGGTAAGGAAGGGCAAATCTATGTCTACATGAGACCTGAGATCTATGTGATATGCCTGGACTCCTACTTAGCATTCTAGGTGCACCAGCATCTCTTAAGATGCTGTGGTTCTGCTTGCCCTGTATCTGAATAGAGTAGAATGCCCCACATGCATGTGCAAAACATAAAAATCATGACCTGAAAAGTGATGGCTCTGAGAACTTGACTTCCTAGCAAATATCCTGTGAATTCAAATTTGTGCAATTAAAGCAGACTGATCAGGGTTGAAAGGACAGGGAAGTTAATTGTGCACACATACGAAACGTCTTTATCCTGGTATTGCTGTCAAGAGCACTACATAATTTATTCTTACTGTTGTCCTGTGATTTTAGCATTTACTGTTGCTGAACATATATATATGTATATATATATATGTATGTATATATATATATTCCTTTAGACACTCCTTACAACCACTTCAGAGGCATACCCACAAGAGGAAAAATGGCCAAGGGTATGATTGACAGGTGTCAGGGAGGTAGGTGTCATAGTTCAGTCAGAAAGTCATGGCATCTCCAAGCATTTTGTAGTTCATAGGAAAGAATCCTTGGAGATATCCGCACAGGAGGTTTAATACCAGGATATGACTTGGTTTGGGCTTTTTGAGGCAAGGTCTTATAGCCTAGGCTACCGTAAACTTTCTATGTAGCTAAGAATGATCTGTAATGTGTGACCCTCCACCTTCCAAGTTCTGAGATGACAGGTGTGTCCCACCATGTCCCACTTCACTTATTTTTGCTGAATGCTGTATAACTAAAATCCCTGAGCCTTCTATCTTTTGAGATTGGCTTGTTCCTGTATTCATCTCATAGGTACTATTATGCTAACCTAGTTAAAATGTTCTTTGTATGTTAGCATCTTTATGTTTGTAAGCTTATATATATAGTTAAACCTTTTGAATAAATCTCAGAGGAAATGTCACAGAATGTCTTGCTGAAGATCCAGGAATCTTATTTTCAGGCAATCAGCAATTATGAATTTTCCTATTTTAGAATCCACCTAGAATGAACCAATAAGACCATTTTTAAAATGGTGCAAATTTTAATTTTAAGGTGTTCAGTTAGTATTTTTATTTATTTTCTACCATTAGGGCAGTGATTCTCAAGACATCTGCCCTCCAGGAGGCATTAAGGGGATGTTGGGAGTTTTTGTTAAAATGGGGAAGGGGAAGCTACCAGCATGTAGTGTGTAGCAAGACTGAGGTAAGGGTGCTGTCCTCATGAAATGCTCAAGGTGGCCCCCTCCCAACAGGTTTACCCAGCACAGACATCATTGCTGCCAAGATTGAGGAGCCCAGAACAGATGAATATCCTAGTGAACCTCATTTCTCTGTGCCCCGACATCTGCCTGTTGTCCTCTGGATTTCTAACTAGGTCACTTGTTCTTTGTACCATGTCATTATCAGCAGGAATCCTAGTATTTGCGCTGGGCTGCTTCATGAATATCCCCTGTACCCACCCATCTCCCATTATGAGCCAACAGTGGCTTCCTTTTGGAGATTTCAGATCATGCAACCAATTTTAGAGAATCATTTAATACTCCCCACCCTCCTCTAATCATCAAATATGAATTAGAAGTTCCATGGATTTTTAAAAATATTTCCAAGAAATAGAATAATTCCTAGATAATTAGAAATGAGGATTTTTTTTCATGTACTACAGAATAAACTACCCCCAAACTAATATATAAATAGCATATTTCAAATGCTCTTTGGAAGGGCATTGTGTGAAAGTTCTCATTACATGCATCTGACAGCATCCTGTGAGTTTGAGAGGAGCCATCAGAAAACTAAATAAGTTGCCCACAATGGAACTGCGGTTGCTTTGACAGTGGTTCACCAGGTATTGAGACAGTGCTGCAGATTGGCAGTTAATAGAAGGCGCTAACTGTAGGAGATAACTAATCATGATGGAGTATGTATTCTACACAGAGAAGATCCTTGAGCCTGGACCACAGCTGGATGCAGAGGTTCCAAGCCAACCATCACTCACTGGCTGGTTATCCCAGTTACAGGGCTAAGTTTTAGGAGTCTGGATGACAGTGAACACTAGGCACTTACTGTATGTATCCCAGGTGATCCTGTAAGTTCTTATTATCTTTTGTCTAATCCTCATTAGCCACCCAGGGCTGGTGCTTTCATTGGCCTCATTTTGCAGAAAGGAAAACAGACACTTTGAAGGCAAGGAATTTGACGACCATCACACAGCTGCTAAGTGGGAGGGGGTCAGGAGTGTGCTTCAAACTCTGCCCATCTGATACCGTAACTCACATGCTGTGACTGAAAGATGCCCTGTCTTCAGAGAGGTGCCAGATCCAGTCCAAGGGCACCAGGAACTGCATACATTCCAAGAACTCTTCTTATCTCCCTATATTATTATTTTTAATAATAATATAGCTCTGTGATGATAAACACTGATGTTTCTACATGGGGATAAGATAGACTGTTCATCAACTCCCAGCACCACTGAAAGGTAAGCAGTGCAGCTCTTGGTCTATTGGGGTTGACACTGTCACACATTAGCCACTATATTATCTTAGGCTGTATGACTGACTGGAAAAATAGACCTAGATCAATGAATGCACAGGGAAGGTACTTAGAGGGAGATCTTGGAATGCTTCACAAATGAGAAGGCATTTGACCTGGACCTGAAGGATGAAAAGGATTTCCTTGGGTTGATATGAGGGAAAGCATTCCCTGCCAGGAGCATGGTAGAAATGAAGTCCTTGTTTGACTTGACATGAGCTCCCACCCTTCCATTAGTTCTAGGCTGTTGAGATTTCCAAGTCTGTTTTCCCTTCATAGGCTTGTTGAAAGCACAAGGATTTGAGGCAAGGATGGCTAGTATCTTATAGCTGTCCCAGAGTAGGTTCTCACTGAACCCAGTCTGTGATAGGAAAGGAGGCACACTGTCCTGATGACATTAATTCAGAGCCATACTGTAAGGCTCATTTATTTTCTATTGGGCACCCATGCCTGGAGACTGTGCCACTTTGGATTTCCAGTTACACATCACAATCCATTTACTTTTCCTAATCAGAGAAGGAAACATGGCACACAAATAGTACAGGAGAGGAATATACAAACCAAGGAGGATTTCAGTAAGAGCCTGGTCCAGTGTTGACATTGTAGAGGTTCAGTAAACAAATGTTTTAGTGTTGGATATGTCCATTCATGAGACTACACTGGTCCAGTGTTGACATTGTAGAGGTTCAGTAAACGAATGTTTTAGTGTTGGATATGTCCATTCATGAGACTACACTGATAGACTTAGCCCAAAGGATAGGTGTGAAACTGATTGGAAGTTCTTTGAAAATCACCAGGCACCTCTCTGACATTGAGGATCAGTAGGTTTCCAGAGATCATGGAGTGGATAGAGGCAGGTTGTGTACTGTGCCATATAAGAAGGAATAACATGAATATCTGATATGTTACTGGGAATTGTATTTCTGGTGGCTGTTTTAGTAAAGTGTATCTAAACTTTCACATTTTGTGCTCTTGCTCTTATAACATTACTAGCAATTTGTCTTAAAGCATTATTGATATATGTAAAAATAGAGCTAGATGGATTATAACACACTGCCCCCCCAACACACTGTCTTAAATGCTACTGGCCAGGTGGTATTATAAGTGCTTTGTGATTACTAATGAATTCAATTTTCATTCCAGTTCTGTGGGGCCTCTAGATAGCATCATTAACTCCATTTTCTTAATAGTTAAGGGAATAAGAGTTCCACACAGTTAACCCATTCAAGATCACACAAAAAGTGGAGGAGACAGAACTTGATTGGTGTTAAATTGTCCCTCCTTGCATCACTATCAGACGAAGGAGAAGCTGGAAAAGATGCAAAGGTCCACAGTGTGAAATCAGAAAGAGAAAACAATACAGAAATACACCACTGGCAAACCCTTCAGGATCCACAATGGGCAAACCCCCTATTCCAAAAGCTCATCTCGCCATAGCTCATGTCTCTGCCAAGGTTGCCACAGGGGGGATGGATAGCCTCCACAGCTCATCTCTGTATGGCCTGTGTATTTCTGGTTCTTGTCCATTACTGATGACCTACTCACTGTGCCCTCTGCAGCCTCCCCTCGTGAACAGTGTCCAACTCCTTTGAGCCTTGTCCTTACCCCCCACCCCCATGCTAGCTGATGATTCTCAAGGACCCCGACTCCCACCTCCCTCAGCTGTTTTTCCCCATAGTCTACATTCCCAAAGACTGAGTCCTAGAGGCTGTGACACCGAGTACCCCTGCCGCTTTCCAAGGCATCACTCATGCTATATCTGTTACACCCGCCCCCTCCACCTTGTGAGGCTGCAAAACTGAACTCACTACCACACAGATGCACAAGAAATACAGAGATTCTTTAGCCATTGGGTCCCTCGTTCATAGACTTTTGCTTTCCTCCTGGATCATTCCCAGCAGCAGGCAGTCACCATCCCCAACTGCCCTTGAGCCCATCTTCCAGATAGATGATAGATATATGTGTATATATGCACACATATATGTATATATGTTCTCTGTACTGAAAATACACTTTTATTTTTAAAGATGCAGAATGATTCTTAGGATGAAAAAGCCCCCCAACCCCATCAAAATCTAGAGGTAAGCAAAACAATATGACTCAATGAGAGAGGAAAACAGCTGGTGACCTGCCATGTATGTAAAAGCCTCTTTTGACCAATCATCCCATAGGATGCTAGTCCTAAGCTATGTCTCCAGTGAGGGCACTGCCCAGACAAGAGGCCGTGGAGGTACCATGGCCATGCTGCAGGTGGTGGGAACTGTGATGGAAGCAATTCAGGAGCTGGGACAGAAAAGCGGAGTACAGAGATGGCTGGGGGCAGATGGCCCAGTCGAAGCTTGTCACAGTCATCATTCTGGTGTAGGGGTGATATAGAAAGATTCTGTGCCCTTGTCTGTCTGCCTTGTGAGTGGGCCTGTGGTAGAAATCTTGGAAAATGAGCAAAACTCCCATGAGATTACCCTAAGGGAGATTTGACATTTATCCAAAGCAACCTGGATCAGGTTGGTCTGAAAGTCAGTTAAAATCATCAAAGGAACCTTTTACACTAAATTCACATTTGTGTGGGCTAAGTGTTGGAGTCAGCATTTGAGACAACCACCTAGGAGATGCACACTAGCTATAGGAAGGACTGGAGGGTGGAGACACGGTTCCAGCAAAGGAAAGGCTGCTCCTCTGAGGACTGAAGCCGTGCATGGAAAAGGAAAGATAAACAGTGGTGAGCAAGAGAAGCTTGAAAGCTGAGTAGTTCCAGAACCAGCCTTGCTCTGACGCCTTCCAGCCTTGCTTTGTGCCCTTGGACAAAAGCTCCCTCCTGAACCACCCGTTTTTCTGTTTGTCTTCCTCCCTTTGCCACTGGAGTCCTAGAGTGATTAGGACTTTGGAAGAAATGATCTTCTTGCCTATCCCAAATCCCTCCCCACACCCCAGTCACCAAGATGGATTTCACAGTAAACGTCCCACACAGTTACCTGGCAAATTAATTCTTTAAGTGCTAGACGTTTTATTCCTGTATTTTACTCCCCAGCCTATATATCATTGTCTTTCTTTAACATACCCCACAGGTTTCTTATCTTCTCCCCATTCTCCTTTTACGATCCTGGGCAGCTTATATTTTCTAGTTGATTAATTACTAACATGCACACTCATCTTCAGCTCTTCGTTCTTAGAAAAATGGCCTGCTCCCTCAGGCTAGTTGGGTACTCTCTAGTTGAGTCATAGCATGATAATAGAAAGTCACTTAAAACAGTGTCGCTACCATCTGCTGTACAACCTGGCTCTCTTGAGAGGTTTGTAAATTATAAAGTGACGGAATGGAAATATAATAAGGTACATCTCAGATTCCCTTATGCTTTCTACTTCTTTTTGTGTGCTCGGCACATGCTAGGCAAGAGCCCTACCGCTGAGCTACACCTTAAGGCTTCCCTAATATTTTTAATTTGCTCGTTTGGTCTATCTCAGATTTTGTTCCCTTGGTACCAGATTAGTAATCTAGCATGCTGGAATGCACTTGGAAACTAGATGCATTGCACTGGGAAAGCCACCACAGCACTATTCACAATTCATTCATAAGTAGGTTTATTTTCATGGATTTCAAAAGACCTTCAGCTTACCTCTTGATCACAGTAACTTGCTTTGGGCAGATCTTTCTAGGAAAACAATCCAGAAAAGGCCCTGGACCAGCAGCTAGATGATCTGGGTTCTCATTCAAGCAAGATCCTGTGACCTCAGACTCGACACACATTCAGCACATTCTCCACCTTGAGTTGGGCGTCCTCTGGGAAGCTGGAACTGAGCACAGAGTGGGTTCTATTGGGGATATTTCTGCTACACTTGCCCTGATTAACAATCACCTGGAAAGAAGGAAAGAGCTAAAAGAGTATCAACTCAGGGTCGAGGTAAATAGTCTAAAATTCGGTTGTCTGTCCAAGTGGGGCTACAGAAAGACAAAGAGCTAAGCCGGATGCCGAAGGGGTCAGAGAGCAAAGAGAGCTGCTGTCAGAAGACCAAAATAGTGGGATGAGATCATGGAAAGAGAAATCGTGGTGTGCCTTCCAAGCTGCCTCAGGGAGCCTAGGGTGTCCACACCCCGTGTTTTACCAGCTGCATCAGCAATTACTTATCCCGCCTTCTTTTTAAAAATTACCATCTTTAATGTACAAAACCACAGGCAATACTAGTGAGGGGCCACGTGAACAAGAACCCAAACAGCAGCAGATGTTTGACTGTGAAAAGGGAGCCATCGACCAAAGCATGATCACTGTCTGGCTGAGTGACTCTTCTGGGGAGATGGCTTTCATGGGCAGCTCCCAGATCTTAAGTCACTCCAGGCACAGAGTGTCTATGTTTCTACCAGGCAGCGATCAATAGATCCGCTTAAGGAACTTATGTGAAATATCTTTTTTTAATAAAAATTTTTATTTTATTTGGGTGAGTTTTTTTACCTGCATGTATGCATACACACCATGTGTGTGCCTGGTGCCCTTAGAGGTCGGATGACGATGTCAGGTCCCCTGGAACAGGAGTTATAGATAATTGTGAGCCACAAAGTGGGTGCTCGGAGCTGAACCTGGGTCCTCTGCAATAACGACTCTTAACCACTGAGCTGTTTCTTTAGCCCCGGGAGTGTATATTTGTTTTTAGCATAATATTTGAAACATTTTAAAGAGTTTTTTTATGCTGTGCTTTTTAATTTTTGGAACTGGATCTTGTATACTATCCAGAAAGATTTGTGTTTTAGAAGAAAGAGTTGAAAATGGAATTTGAGAAAGAGTGGGAAATAAACATGAAAAAGGAGATCATGCACTAGAACATTTTTATTTTTTTAACCTAAAAGAAGTAAACCAAAAAACAACTGTCATTTTGGTGTTTTGGAGAAGTGCCTCTGTTACTTAAATGGAAACTGATCATTCCAACAGCTTGGAAAATGCTGAGCTTACAAAATGACCTCTTCCGATGCTGAAGATAAACACAGTGATGGAACATAGGTAGTCAGCAGTGAGCAGATTAAATCTCCTTTCTGCACAGCCTACTTCACTTGCAGAAAAATGTTGATGATCCCCAAGCTTGGACTTTAGAAGCAAGCTGTGGGATTTGAACATTGGCTCGGTAGTTTCTCAGGGCCTGAGGGTGGTCAGACGATTTGTCATTTTGCTTTAGTTTCCTTCTTATAAACAGCAATGGTGACAGTACTTTCTACATGTGTCATGGTGTTGAGAGGATTAAATGAAACCACCCAAGAGGCTGCTCAGGAGCATCCCTGACACACTGTAAGTAGTCCACACCTCTGCTCGTGGGATGGAATTGATACTTTTAGTGAAGGGGGGTTTGGAAACCTCTGCAACAAATAGACACCATAAACAGAGTGTCAAATCACAGCCGCCCTACTTAATACATCAAATAAGTGCTTTCAAACATATCAAATGTACCTCTATTCCTTAATGTTCAAATATGCGTAGAGGCTACTAATTGTAAGAAACTGAACTGGAGTATCACTAAAATGATCACATGATCCAAAGTGTTCTTGCAAGGCAAACAGTTTTACTTCTTCAGAAGGGTGCTTACCCAAGCAGGGAAGCACACCCAGCGGACGGCCCACTGGGTTTTTAATCCTAACATAAAGAGACCCTGTGCCTCATTTAGAGTGGTCAGATCTCCACCTCACATTGGCTAATTTAAAGCGACACAGTTGCTAGGCATAATGTAGTTTTGAGCACCGAGTGCAACCTTGATGTCAAGAGAAGTGCTGACCCTGGCGGAATTTTTTAATTTCTGCAGTGGCCTCTTAAAAAAAAAAGGTAATGGGGTTTTGTCCTTCTCAACCCCATGATCTAAAAGGCAGCGTGTTTTGTTTACATTTTCCATAGAAGGAACAGAATAGCGTTTGTTTACGAAGTCCTTTACAAAGCGGACTTGGTTTCAATTCGCTTCCTTTCCATTGCTGTATGCAGATAGGCAGAGCTCAGCCTCACCTCTTCCTGGATAGGATCAGGAGGTCCCGCCCCAAGATGCCAGTTTCCCAGGAAGGTCTCCTATCCTTCTTCCTACTCCACCAAGGAGTTTCTCCTACTACTTTCCTTGAAGTGGGTGTGTGTTGCTTCGAGTGACGGGGCGCTGCCACACCAACCCTTTGAACAGATACAAACATCTGGCCCTCGGAGCGGACAGTACTGCTCTAAGCATTCATTCTGTTTGTTTCAAAATTGCTTATCCAGTCTAGATAACCGATCTAGAAATATGCTACTCGATGTGACCATCTAGTGGCCAAAGTTGGAAATAGCTCGGTTCTTGTGAGTTTGACTTAACTAAAGAGCACTCTCCACTTCTGTGCCTTCTGCTCACTCTGTACCAACCATTTTACTCTCAAGCGTAGAAAAATACTTAATGCATTACTACTTCACCAAATTCATTCATTTTCTAAGTGAAGCACGGACATACATACACACACACACACACACACACACATACGTGCACACACATACGCACACACTGAGACACCATTTTGTTTTTTACCAGATATGTAAATTGTCATGGGGTCAGATGAATAATTATGAAAATAAGCTGGACTTTAACATAGGACTGTGGCCTCAAACATATTTATTATAGAATTTATCACATAATCTTGTAACTATAATTTTTATTTTATTGCCTACCACAGTACCTAGCATGCTGCGTATATATTATATGTTTGCTGGTAAACTGGTAAACACTGTAAATGAGTGTATAATTAAGCTGTATCTCAAAGAATTGTTTGACTCAAGCTGATGCAGAGAATTAACATTCTTGCATCTCAGGTTTGTATATTTTCAATTTTTTGTGTGTATGGGGTGTGTATGTATTTGTGTATGTGTGTGTTCTTGTGTGTGAGTATGGGTGCACATGTAGCAGAAGCCAACCTCAGGTATAGGTCCTTGCTTTCCACCTTTGTGACAGGGTCTCCTGTTCAGCATTTCCTGTGCCAAGCCAGCTGGCCTACATGCTTCCAGGGGTTCTTGTCTGCACCTCCCATCTCACTGTAGAAGAGCTGGGATGACAGACTGTGTTGCTGAACCCGCTTTTATGTGGGTAGTAGAAATCAGAACTCAGCTCCTGACACTTGAGCAGCAAGCACTTTACCTACAGATTCACCTCCCCAGCCCTTAGCTTTGTCTGCTTTCTGTCCACATTTACGCCAACTCATACACTCTTCATATTCATCTAGTCAAACTCCACTTCTCTTCTAGCCCATCCCAGTATTTCCCAGGTACAGTAAGCCCTGCCTCCCTTCCCTTGCCAGGACCCAGACTCAATTGTTCAGCACTTACCTCACTCCAGCAATTGTTTGCACAGCTGTCCCTTCCGCACTAAGAGAGTGTTGTCAGCATTTATCACAGCTGCCAGCTCCCAGCAGCTGGCAATGTAGGCATGGTGTGAGCAGTTGCCTTGGTTTAGCGCTATCTTTGGAGTCTAAAGGTACACAGACCTTCCAGGGGCTGCATGGCACTTGTTTCCAAGTACCAACTTCTCAGTTCTCTGTTCCCTTTGCCTTCTCCCTTGGTGAGCTTCCAGTCCCTCAGGCATTACTTCCTCTGTCCTCCTTCTCCCACTTTACAAAGGCCTGTTCCTTCCCCTTCTCAACCAAAAGTCAGTCTGACTGTGGAGTGTGGCCAGTGAGGAAGAAGGGAGCCTCCAGGACCACAACACATGGTGATTTAAAATATAGATGAAAATACGAAAAGAAATGAATATCATTACAAATTACTACTAAAGACCAGTCATATGACTCAGAAGGTAAAAGCACTTGCTACCAAGCCTAATTTACCGGAGTTCAACACATCAATTCATATATAGGCATCAGATGGTAAATGGGGATTTTCCCCTAAAAGTTCACTCAGAGGACATACCTAAAACCAGTCCATGGATGGACGGACAGACAGCAATTTGAGCAGACCAGTGTCAAGTAATGGGGAACTCAGCTGGACTGAAGCGCTAAGACAGAAGTTCTATGTCTGTCCATCCCTTGACGTCCAATGACAGGTCAATGTGGCCCTCACAGTGTCATGTCCTCTTTCAGGGTCTAGATGTGAGTTCTGCACACTTCATTGGTCTAGCATGTTTTGTGAATCCTCAGAGGTTTTCTGGTGTTTTAATAAACCCATGTGCTCATGTCCCCAGCCTTCTTTGGTAAGTTTATAGGTGGCACTGTTTTACTGTTTGGAATGTTATGTATCAGTCTGTTTCTTGTGGACAGTGCTGAACAGGAGCTGGTGAGTGGCACGTGGTATCTTAGTGTACAACAGGTGCAGTCATCCTGCTTCTGCTTACACCCAAAATGGAGCCAAAAACCTTTTTGTAACATGGACATTGGGGGCTTTCATGTATAATTTTGTTGGTACAATAAAGGTTTCCTTAAAGGGCTTAATGCTGCCAGTTTATCCATGTATATGACTGCGCTTTGGTCATGTTCCTTCTTACCCTCTCTTGGCCTTCCCCATTCTCCTCCTCAAAGCAGTCCCCTTTCCTGATAGTACACATGAGAGAAAACACATGACATTAAGGAGAAAATAATAGTTTTGAGGTCAGAATTGGATTCTCAAAATAGTCTCTGCTACCTACAGTACTCGTTAACTCTTCTGAGGCACAGATTTCGTGTTTCAAAAGAGTGACACGCTGTATGTAGAGCGATGGTCACAAGCCTGATGCACAGCTGATGCCTACTTTGCTAGTGGGCACTTCTTTGGCATTCATTTGTATTTACTACATGAAATACTGAGACTCAGCACCTGATGATCTGCTCAAATGGCTGGGAAGCAGAGACAAGACAGCCCGTCCTCATCCTCCTGAGAAATGCTCCAGGAATTCAGTAGAATAGAGCATATGTAATCTGTGTGAGAGAGAATGTATGTGTTCAAGTGTGTGTGCATGTGTGTGTAGGTCAGCTGTTGACATCCACTGTCAACTCTGTTGTCTACTGTATTTTGTGAGACAGGCTCTCCCACTGGCCTGAAATTCACTGAGTAGGCTACGCACAGTAGCTTGTAAGCTCCAGGAATCCATGCCTAGCTCCATTACCACTATGCCTAGCTTTTTATGTAGGTCCTGGGAATCGAACTCAGGTCCTCATGCTTGCATGGGGAACAGTCTGCTAACTCATCCACCTTCCCAGTCTCCAGTAAATAATTCTTACTCAGAACCCACAGAAGTGGTGGAGGGACTGCTAATATGTCACCAGGGGGCTGTAGTTTACGTCATTTCAAGTGGGTCATCCTGAAAGACCAGTCAGACTACAGCTACTGTTCATTTATCCATATGTTCTGTCCAGGAGGATCTGAGAAAGGCAGGGCTTGCTCCTGTCCCTCCCACCTCGAGTCAGCATTAACCTGGAATGGTACTGAATGTTGGCGACTGAAATCAAACACTTGAAACTTACCATGCTTGCTAAGACACAGCATGCGAACATAACAAAACTGTATTGACATTAGAAAGCCCTTTTACCTAAATAAGCTAAAAAGGAAACCCACCAACTTCCAATACCCTGGCTTATCACCAAGGTGACATTTCACACTGCGGTTCTGTCCTGTCACCCTGGTAGTACTGCTGCGTCCTGCCCAGTGTCCCCTTCCTCTTCTGATCTTGAGCTTCCCGACCTTTTCATTGACCTTCACTAATTGACTTGTCGAACGTTTTCTCAGACTTCAAGTTGGACTTTAAATTCTGCAAGGCACTGTGATCTACAGGACTTGCCTACACTAGCACCGTGATTGACATGTAGGGAGGCAGTAGATGGTCAATAACAGAATGAATGAGTTACCCATGAAAATAATTGTGTGCCTATACCCACTCACTATGCCAGCGTATTGCCTTGTCCCTAAAAACTCATTTATTCATCTCTAAGATACGTTGAGACTTACAGTTTACAACAGTGGGATTCTTTGTACTAAATTTCCTTGCCTGTGAAAAATGAAATAATACACAATGCAAACTAATGACAAATTAAAGGTCAAAATTTAGCATTTGAAGTTAACTATAAAATTAAATGTCATTATATTTAATAATACTATTTGTAAGCTCTATGGAGTCAACTGTATTTTGAACATCAACTTGTTAGGCATTAACTAGGTTTCTAGATGTCTTTCTTGGAAAATAAAGGGTATATCATTTATGCTGTAAATTTTAACAGACTAAAATTATAAAATTAGATTTCTGAGACAGCACATCTAATTTGCGCCCAGAATTCCTTCCTGTAATTTGAATTGAGGTCTTCCATTTGCTTTTGATCACTGCTCTCTAGGGTTATTCCCTCATTTTGTATTCGAGAACCCAGGCTTCTTTTGGTCAGTAAATAGTAAACATTCAGTTATTTATTTAGTAATTCTTACTAATGCCATAAATGTCAGACACAGAATAATGCTGCCCCTCCATCCTATGTACACGAAGCACATGGTTCAAATGAATATTAACTGTGTTGCCCGATTCCTATGCCAGGTATCTCTTGATTTCACACTTTTCTAACAACAGAATCACAACATTTTATAATGTGAACAGATCTTCAGTTTTATGAAAACAAAAATCCAGGGCGTACAGAGATTGTCTTCATCTCTGGCAGCCATGCAGCAAGGCAGAGTGAGAGGGCTGGGGCCGGTCCCCAGAACTCTTAACAGGCTCCACACCTTCATCCTGCTTCTGGGAAGACCAGTCTCCTTTTCCTTTCCTCTGAGAGCTGCCTCCCTGGGGCAACCTGGGGCTAGCCAGTCCCCTAGCCAGGTGAGCTCTCCTCCGGGTCTGCTCATAGGCTGCAGCTTTTCCTTTTATGTAACTGTGGCAAAACACTTGGCGAAACATTTGGGAAGGAAGAAGGACTATTAGAGGGTGTGGAAGGTGTGGCGAGAAAAAGCGACTCCTGTCCTGGCCGTCCTCTGTCACGTGTCACAGCAGGCCCTGAAGCAGGGAGAAGGGGTGAATGCTGGCACCATCTATTTTGCTCAACTCTTTTCTCTTTGGCAGAATTTTGTGCAGAAGCTGCATCATTTGGTGCAGGGCTGACTTTAGGGATTTGGTCTTTGTCCTACAGTCTACATGCCGTTTCTATTCTACATATATATTCTTTTATAGGTAAATATGTTTCCAGTTGATTTTTCCCGGGGAGCCTGGTTTGTTATCACTCCGGATCTCTTGCCGTTTCTCGGGCATCCTATTGGCCCCAGATTCTCTGTATAGTGTTTCTGGTGGGACATGAGGTTTTCCTGTGATTTCTCCCGGCTCCACACTTTACTTTTCTTTCTCTTCTTGCAGGATTTGTGTCCATTACCACCCTCACTGTGCTGGCCTACGAACGTTATATCCGTGTGGTGCATTCCAGGGTGATCAATTTTTCCTGGGCCTGGAGGGCCATTACCTATATCTGGCTCTACTCCTTGGCATGGGCAGGAGCGCCTCTCCTGGGCTGGAACAGGTACATCCTAGACGTCCATGGACTGGGCTGTACAGTGGACTGGAAATCCAAGGACGCCAACGACTCCTCCTTTGTGCTCTTCTTGTTTCTTGGCTGCCTGGTGGTGCCCATGGGCATCATAGCCCATTGCTACGGTCATATTCTGTATTCTGTTCGAATGGTGAGTTGAAAGCTACAGATGTTCCTCTCCAAACCATGTCCACATCCATTATTTGATGTGAAAAGAATCAAACTCTTCCTATATAATCAGTTACTTACTTACCCAAGGTTGAAAGACTTTACAGGACCTAACATTTGGTAGAACTTTGTTCTGTGAATCAATCCCCGATCAGATCAGTGAGGGATGACATTTGCTCCCTGTCCACCACCCTCTAAACCCAGAACAAACGAGCAAAATGCAGATAGACAATACTAACCTTACATTAGGCAGCACCCTCAAAAGTGAAGGAGTCTGAGGGAGAAAGTTATAATGTCCAAAGTTATATTCATTTCAGGATCACATGAACCCACTTACCATAGACTGGTAGAGCTGTAAAGGACTGGAACACACACCAGCAGGTTTCATGTGGGAACCAGGCAGGAAGAGGGTGTAGTGACTGATGCAGGAGGCACAGCCACAGGGCAGCATTGACTTCAGCCGTGTGCCATCTCCTAACTGCTGTGTGTCCGTTAGGGTTTTATATATATGACTGATCAGTGACTGTTTGGGGGAAGTTACAAGCAGAGTAGATCCGAGGAAGGACTGAAGACAGGGGAAGGGACTAAGAATGAGACCTGGCTTTAGCTTGTTATCACCTTAGCAGAGAACTCCATGCAGTTCATTTGTCTGCATCTCAAGCTGCAGGCTTCTCTCTGCAGCGTGTCCGGCATGGCATGAGTTTGTTATCCGGCTGGAGAATTTATAAATCAGTGCTCTGGATAAAATGGTTTCCTCAATCATGAAGAGATTGTTTCCATCTGACCACAAGCCTTTCAGGCTGTGTTCTAGGGACTTGAAGAGCTAGATAAAATAATGTATTTTATCCTTATGAAGTAAGTTAGAAAAGCATTAAAAAACCATTGAAGGGAGCTTGTGAGATGGCTCAGTTGGTAAAGCAATTGCTGTTCAGTGTGAGGGCCTGGTTCTGAATCCCCAGAATCTATGTAAAGCCAGGTATAGTGCAGTGATGTGTATCTGTAACACCAGAAATCCTAGAGCAAGATGAGAGGCAGAGGCAGGAGAGTCTCTAGATTCTCTCGCAGGTCAGAGAGACCCAATGTCATCTCAGACAAGGTGGAAGGTGGGGACCTACACGGGAGGTTATCCTTTGAGCTCCACACATGTGCTGTGGGATGCATGTGCCCATCCACATCCCTTCCCCCCATCTCTCTCTCTCATCTGTTTGTCTGTCTGTCTCTCTCTCTCTCTCTCTCTGTGTCTCTCACTCTCTGTCTCTGTCTCTGTCTCTCTGTTTCTGTCTCTGTCTCTGTCTCTGTCTCTCTCTCTCTCTCTCACACACACACACTGTAAAATATCCTCAGAAGCTCTTTAACTCAACCACAGTAGGTTTTAGTTGAGGGAACTGAAGCCCCGAGGGCTAAAGGCTAGGCCCAGTTTCAGGTCAGAAGTCAGTCAGTTTCCTGTGGTCCTGTGCACGTCGTTTTCCATGAAGGCAGGACAAATGATGGTGGCTGCTTATCTGTTTGAAAAGAAAAGGGATCGTTTTGAGCCCCGTCCTTTCTTTGCTTCCTGCAGTTACGCTGTGTTGAAGATCTTCAGACAATTCAAGTGATCAAGATTTTAAAATATGAAAAGAAAGTGGCCAAAATGTGCTTTTCCATGGTCTTTGTCTTTCTCACCTGCTGGATGCCTTATATTGTGACCCGTTTCTTGGTGGTTAATGGCTATGGACACCTGGTCACTCCAACAGTGTCTATTGTTTCTTATCTCTTTGCTAAATCGAGCACTGTGTACAATCCAGTTATCTATATCTTCATGATCAGAAAGGTAAGCTCTGGAATTGACTGGTTTTCACCCCAGGGAATAAATAGAAATAGATTTTATGTGGTGTGACAACTTAGAACAGTGTTCAGGATAAAGCAAAACAAAAACCCCAAGTTAAGAATTTTGTGTATGTGTGCTGGGGAGATGGCTCAGAGGTTAAGAGTGCCTGCTACTCTTCTAGTGGACTAAAATTGGAGTCCTAGCATCCATGTCAGATGCTTCACAACTGCCTATAACTTTGGCTCTACGGGATCTAGCGTCCTCTTCTGGCCTCTGCAGGTATCAACATACATGTGTTCACACACACACACACACACACACACACACACACACATACATATATATAAAATGAAAAATCTTTTAAGAAAGAAATAAAAAAGCAAAGACTCAAGAAGAAATATAGAATATTTCCAAAGGAGAAAAGCAGGCCCAAGATCTACCAATATATGTACACTATTTGTTAGGTAATATTAATTAATATTTAGTTTACCAGAAAATAGTTTGGATATGCTACTAATAATAGTTATGACTCAAATAATAACTAAAAATTACTATACTCTGAAGGTTCCACCCATTATCTTTAAAACCTCCACAAAATAGACACTAACTCTATCCCATACTTTATTTATGGATTGTGAAATGAAAGACCACTGGCACAGTGGACAAAATTTAAATGCATTCACCAAAAATCATTTGTTTGTGCCTTTCTCCCAGCTGATGAATTATGAATCAAAGCTTCTAAACTTGAGTTTGAATTCACCAAATCTGAAAGTGTAGTTTAAAAGTGTCTATTCTGATACACAATGTCTGAGTTTCTGGTACTCTACATATCTGATGAGCTCCCCACTGGTCCTGATGGTTCTGATTCCTAGTAACACACTTTAAACAATAATCCTAAATAATATAACAAACTGGCAGAAAAAAGTAAGACAGGGGTTCTTCCCATGAGGAGCTGGATGTGAAGAAACACATTCTGGCTTACAGACTTGACTCAACTCTGACAGCAATGTATCTCGAGCACTGAACTTGACTTGTAAAATGATGGTTTGCTGAATACATAACCGAATGTGTATTCTAAAAGAGTCATATAAGCCAAATGTGCCCTGCATATAGTTGGTGGGGACACTAAAGAACACAGAAGTCAATGTATCTGTTTATTGATGTTTTCAGACCTGGGGAAGCTCCTGCAGTAAACAAAAAGGGTAATAAGTTGATTTCAAATCGGTATACTCTGTTGGCTGTGGTAGACTTAATACTTAGCAAACAGCTCAGATTTCAGCATGCCGACAAAGAAGCACTGTTCACTATGAGGCCAGAGACTGCAGGTGGTGCGTTTACTCATGTCAGGAAGTTTTCAGTGAATGTTCCCTGCACTTTGTGATGGTCCTCTGTTTGAACCTTGGCTACTCAGGCTCTTGTAGAAGGGAGAGAGCAGAGGGGAAACCCAAGAGGGTCTCAGAAACATGGAAGAACCCCTTGTCTGCTGTGAGTAGTGTTTCAAGATCTCAGCCCAGTGGCTGTCACTCATGGGCTGCTCACCGAGTATTTAATGACTCAATTCCTTAAACCCAGAGGTAAAACTGACCTCCAAGAAGGTTTACATACATTGAAACCATGGAGACCACAAAGGATTAGACTATTCTTTTTCATCTGGTTAGTAAGAATTATAGTAAATGAAAGACCTAAAAGTCAATGGGGGACCTTGGTAGATCTGAGCATTACTGTATAACTCCATCCCATGCCATCTAATAAAGAAAGGGGGTGGGTGGGGCTGGGGAGATGGCAAGTGTGAGGACCTGACTTCAATCTTCAGCGCATACATAAAAAGCCGGGTGTGGCGGTGTGTGTTCGTAATCCAGCACTGAGAAGATTATATGGGTCACTGGGATTCACTGGCTTAAGGGGCAAGCCTCAGGTCCATGTCTCAAAAGACAAAGTATGGGCCACCTGAGATTGGCCTTGGACTCCACATGCATAGGCATGCACATGTGTACGTACACACACACACACACACACACACACACACACACACACACACACATACACACACACGGGGTGGAGGGTGATAGATTAAGTTGTCTTGAATTTTACTTCAGATTAAAGGCCAGGTATTCACTTAGTAATTGGCTTTATTGCTCCATTTTTCTCTGCAGTTTCGGAGGTCCCTTCTACAGCTCCTATGCTGCCGACTGCTGAGATGCCAGAGGCCTGCTAAAAACCTACCAGCAGCGGAGAGCGAAATGCAGATCAGGCCCATCGTGATGTCACAGAAAGATGGGGACAGGCCAAAGAAGAAAGTGACCTTTAACTCCTCTTCCATCATTTTCATCATCACCAGTGATGAGTCCCTGTCTGTGGACGACAGTGACAGAAGCAATGCATCCAAGGCCAATGTCATTCAAGTCCGTCCTTTGTAAGACTGAAAGACGAGTCTTGTATCTGTCACAAAATGTCTACTATCAGGACGGCCCTGGAGTCCCCATTTGGTATAGTAACCGCAGAACCTCGTGGCCTACCCGGAAATCCGAATTACCCATATGCTATCTGAAGCGGTTCAAGAAGCGACTGTGCAAGACAAATTATTTTCATTCAATGGGTGCTTTATCACACGAGAAACTCCTGGTGGCACAAAGTGAGCGTTTGGCACCATCGTCTACTATGCCAGGATTTAACCTTCCAATGACCATATTTGCCAAAGCACATTATACATTCTGTTTCTCAAATCCAGTTCACTGTATAAATGACTGTCTCATACCCATGTGTGCAATGGCTGGGGCAGCTGGGGTATGTGATGGTGTTGGGTCCTCTTCTGTGCCATGCTGTGTGTTTGACCAATTCAGTTTATTAAGGAGGTAATAAATCAATCCCTACTTTTCTCTGAAAACCAAAGGCTGTTGTCATGTGTGTAGTGTGACCGACAAGGCAGTCAGATTAAGAAAGCAAGTTCCAGAAGGTACTGTAAGAAGCGTCGTAGAAAAACAGAGACTCGCATTGGTCATGTCGATGGTTTGATGATACCACAGTGGAGAATGTACATAGAAAAAAGGGTGGTAAAGACAGATTGATACTTCCATCTATTCATTTCAGAAATTAGTTTGACAACGTCTCCTTTCCTTTTAATAATTTCCCACTATTTTGTCAAAACACCTGCCGAGAAGTTCCCAGTAAACAAAGTTACATTCAGAGAGAGATGAAAATAAACATTTCAGTGTGTTAATACCATGCGATATTATTTAAATTTTAGTACATTTATTTATTTATTGTATGTGTATGTGTATGTGTGTGTGTGCATGTGCACACTCATGTCATATTGTGCATGTGGAACTCAGAGGACAACTTGTGGGAAACAGTTCTCTCCTTCCACCATGTGGGTCCCAGGGATCGAACTCAGGTCGCCAGGCTTGGCAGCAAGCACCTTTTCTCACTCAGCCATCTCACCAACTCCATACAGTGCGTTTTTAAATTTTCATTGCTTATCAGTAGGATCCCGGATATCAGATGGGCCACATTAGTGAGGAGAGCATCTTCCCACGTGTCATTGTTCACACCTGGAGGAGAACAGCACATCCTGCCCCCAAATATGCTCCATTTTGTGGGGTTACCTTGAGTAGAAAGTCACTGAGAAGAGACAATAGAAGAGAAGCCTCCCCTGACTTGCCAAGGTAACTAAGGCTTGCTGCTCCAGGGGTTCCAATCCCTCTCCTTTGTCCTATCATGTCCCTATACCTTTACTTCTTGTTGAAGATGATGTAAATCAGGGCTTTCTACAGAAGCTTACTTTCTTTTTAAATGTTTTTTAAAATGTACTAGATTTTTATTTAAGCTGTTTCCTCACAACATTGTGTATCACACAGATTCCTCCCTTTTATATATGTTTTTAACTTAAAATAAAATTACATCATTTCCTCCCTTCTCTTTCTTCCCTCTAATCCCTTCCATGCATCCCCTTGCTACATCTGGAAATTATGGACTCTAATGATTTTTTAATTATGGGGGGGACAGTCTATGCGTGGTTATATGCACATGGGTACAAGAGCCCAAGGAAGCCAGAGGCATGAAATTAGGGGCAGTTGCGAGCTGCCTGACATGGGTGCTGAGAACAGAACTAGAAGCTTCTGCAAGAGTGGAATATGCACTAACAGCTGAGCCATCTCTCCAGCCCCTAAGCCAGCTCATTTTCTGAGCGTCTCCCATGTACATATGAAATACACATGCTTCTAAACTTCAGTTTGTTCCCTTTTGACAATCTGTTATAGTAACTGCAGCCAACAAACTTAAGAAATAAAAGGAACAATTATACTGTTTGTTTATTTTTGCAGTGCCAGGGAATCCAACCCAGAGCCCTGGGCACGCTAGGTAAGCACTCTACTACAGAGCTACATCCCCTTTCTGAAAACAATATTTTTCTTTCCCTATGCACCAAGCCTAGATTATTAGGACTCAAGGATGTCTTTGACGATATGAAAATGCAAATTGTTTTATCTTTATTACCTCAGTCTTTATTACCTATAAAACTAGTATTGTAGGCCGGGCAGTGGTGGTGCACACCTTTAATCCCAGCATTTGGGAGGCAGAGCCAGGTGGATCTCTGTGAGTTCGAGGCCAGCCTGGTCTACAGATCGAGATCCAGGACAGGCACCAAAACTACACAGAGAAACCCTGTCTCAAAAACAAACAAACAAAACCTAGTATTGTAGTTTTGAAAATTAACAATGTTTGAAAAGAGCTTCCAAGTGTACCAGTCAGCCTACCGAAGAAAGAACCAAAGAGTCTCCACACTGCACTTTGAAGATGACACCAACTGTCACAGTGTGATGTTCAAGGCATCACTTCTGTGTGTCTGAAATGGAATGAACTATGTCTCCATGCTTCTGCAAGACAGCCTTCCCGTCTCCTTTTCACTCTTGGATATATTTCATTTACTAATAACAACCCTTTCTTATTCTTCACTTGACATGCCATTAATAGCCCTTTCTTCAAAAGGTAATAATTCTGGTATCTGGAGCCTGGGAAGTAAATTCATCCTGGGACTCTTTGGAACAGCCTGCCTTTCATTTCACACCCCTGATTCTAGCAAGTGCTCTGAACCTGTGGTTAGGCAAACCCCATCGACTGCTACAAAGAGGAAGTAGCACGCCAGGCAGGCTGTGGTTTTCAGTCCAGAATGTTGTTGCTCCTATAATGTCCCATATACAAAAACTTGTTTTTGAGAAGTGACAGAGACCTTGGTTATTGCAATTTTAATTTAAATTGACCCAGCCCAAGCATGCAAAGGGATGGAAACACTACAAAAACAGCACAGCATCTCCCCTCATTCAGCTGACAAACACACAGAAGTTCTACATGGAACTTGGTTATATGCTGACAATTATTTTCCAGTAGTGAATTAAATGTGCCAATGGAAACATGCATTTGGTCCCTGATTTTGGAGAGTAGTCAAGCATTTTTTACCCAGAACTTTGATGCTTTGGTTGGTGAAATGGGGAATTTTTCCTAGTGACTCCATGGAACTTGACAGAAGACACTTGTGCTCCTATTCCAGTATCCCGTGGTTCCAGTCCATGGCAGCCTTTTCAAGAATCCCAGAAGTCTCGGGGGCATGTGCTGCACAAGTAGGTAGGCACTTCCAATGGCTACCAGGGATCCAAGGCCGAAGAGTCCTTTGTTTATCACCTGAAAGGATGGCAAACATCCAAAACCGTTCAGCCAGAGGTTGAATCTTGAGATAAATTTCCTTCCTACATCACAGATAAGTGTGCAACTCTCCCCCTATATATCACAGACAAGTGTACAGGTGTCTTCCTACATCACAGATGAGTGTGCAGTTCTCTCTATATATCACAGACAAGTGCACAGGTGTCTTCCTACATCACAGATGAGTGTGCAGTTCTCTCTATATATCACAGACAAGTGCACAGGTGTCTTCCTACACCACAGATGAGTGTGCAATTCTCTCTCTATATCACAGACAAGTGCACAGGAGTCTTCTACATCACAGACAAGTGTGCAGTTCTCTGTTGCTTTTAACTTGAAGCAGCAACTTGATTGTTTGACCTCTGCTCTGTCCCCGCCCTTATTTCAGTGCACTCTGCCTGCTTGTCTCTTCTCCTTTGCATGTTTATATCATTGAGGTCAGGGACCTATGTTATCGGGTGTATAGGTATGTGTGTTGTGTGTACATAGGTAGGGGGTGCACTTTTGCGTACACATGGTAGAGGCCAGAGATTAATGTGAGGTGGTTTCCCCCTTCTCTCTCCAATTTATTGTTTTGAGACAGAGTCTCTCACTGAACTTAGAACTCACTGTTTTGGCTAGCAAGCCCCTGGAATTTACCCCGACCCTCACCCTTGAACAGGGTTACAGATGTGTACCGTGTCCAGCTTTTATGTGGGTGCTGGGGGGGTTCTCATCACAGGCTCTCATGACTGTGCAAAAAGAATTTTACCCACAGAACAATCTTCCCAGCCCCTATTTTATTCATCTTTGTGGAGGTAGAGCTTACAGGTAGATCTTCATTCTTTCCAACCCATTCTCTACACAGCAAAGTCACTGACCTAAAATCCTAGCCTGGATGTTTAAGCCTTCTTAGGTCTCTCAGCTTTCCGTAGACCGGTCTTCTTCCTGTTTCAGCAGGATGCTGAAAGTTCTACTTACCTCTCCAGCTTTCATCTGGCCACTCTTACACCCTGGGCCTCCTGGCTAGTGTATCTTCAGCCTTCATTACCTAGCCTATACTCATATTCTCCTTGCTCATGAGGCATTCCCCACCATATTTGTCCACCTTTCCTTATTAGTTCCCGAGCCACAGGTAGGATTGGCACTACATCTTGTCCACTGAAGCATCTGGCTCAGTATATATGCACCCAATAAACTATCCACAAGTGAAGTTATAAAATTCCCAAAGTAGTCAGGAATCTGAATTGCATTTAATGGCACCCCTGGGTCAGCTTCTCAAAATGAATGCCTTACTACATTCCACTAGATAGTGTGTTACAAGTGACACAGTTCTGTCTAATTTTACAAGTTAAACCCACAAAGATACCACATAATGCAAAAGTCAAGAGTAGCTCACGATGCTAATACCAAGTAAAAAGCTGAGAAATATCAGCCTCGTTTTCCTCTTCAAATTTCTCTCTCTCTCTCTTTTTTTTTTTCATCATGCAGAGTGTGTGCTCTGTACTCTGTAGACTCAGGGCAGGTTTTACTTGGAAGACAAGCATAATGTCTCTGTCCTGTCATGTCTGTATTTCCCTGAAATATATATGACCATGAAACTATATGACACTTCAACACATCACGGTTTTCAATAGTCAAATTCTTCCAACCTTTTTTTGCCAATGCCAGCGCAGCACCGCCTCATGGTATCTTATTCTGGTGAAGGCGACCTGCAGGGAGATTTAAAAGCATGTAGTGTATTCTTTAATAGCTACACAGAGAGAAAATGAGGCAAAGTCTTTAATACAGTCCTTACCATGGTATAGAGAGGGATAAAGGTAGATGGCATAATAGCATGAAGAAATTTATCTAGGATCCTTTGAAACAGGAACCACCTAGAGTTGACATGTGCTCGCATCTGCAATGACAGGAGTTTTAAAAGGAGTACCTTAAAAGAAGCAGCTTTCTTTCCTGACAACAGTTTTCTACTAGTCTTCATTCACAGTTGTCCCAACAAAGGATGCTAACACAAGAGTCAAATAAAATCCCATTTCCATAATAGTCATCCCCAAGTCCCCTTAAGAAATTTCAGGAGTACAAGATATAAAAAATTCTGTTTCAGCAAAAGATATATTGAACCAGAATTTTGAATGACCTGTAAGTTCAAAGGTTTGATCGATTACTGTTGCCCTCTACTTAACTGGCAACATTGTTTATGGCAACAAGGATGACTTACAACTGCATCTGTCCTGGTTTATATTACTACTTAGGACAAGTGTTGTGTTATATTAAACTGGCTTTGTGTGTGTGTGTGTGTGTGTGTGTGTGTGTGTGTGTGTGTGTGTGTGTGCACTTGTTGAATGTGTGTGGTATATGTGCATAGGTATGCACTCTTCTATATGCACATGCATGCAGAGACCAGAAAGGAGTCCTGATTGTTGTAGAATATTATTTTAAGATGTGTTACATTTGTTTATGCTGTAGAACATTTGCTTTAATGATGCAAAGATGTGTTGCACTCTTTTATGTTGCATTTGTTTAACTCTGTGAAGCTGTGTTACTTTGCCTGCCTAAAACACCTGATAGTCTAATAACGAGCTGAACAGCCAATAGCGAGGCAGGAGAAAGGACAGGCAGGGCTGGCAGGCAGAGAGAATATATAGAGGGAGAAATATGGGAGGAGGAGGGGAAGGAGAGGAGGATGTAACAGGCCAGCCACACAGCCACACAGCCAGCTACAGAGTAAGCGTGAAAGTAAGATATACAGAAGTAAGAAAAGGAAAAAGCCCAGAGGCACAAGGTAGATGGAATAAATTAAAGTTAAGACAAGCTGGCAAGAAACAAGCCAAGCTAAGGCTGGGAATTCATAAGTAAGAATAAGCCTCCATGTGTGATTTATTTGGGAGCTGGGTGGTGGGCTCCCCCAAAAGAGCAAAATCAACTAACACCTGCTCTATCACTCTCCTCCTTATTCCAGCAAGGCAGTCTCTCATTAAACTTAGAGTTATTCTGACAGCAAGAAAGGTCCTCACTACTCTGGAGTTCCAAGGGCATGGCCACTCCAGCTTTTTGCATGCATCTTGGGAATTAGAACTCAGACCCTCATTCTTGAGCAGCAAATGTCCTCAACCAGAGTCATCTCCCAGCCCATGACCTACTTTTGGAGTCAGGCAATATATATCAACAAAGTCTTCCAGTATCTTCTAGAACTCAATTGTATATGTTACAACTATGCCAACATTATTTCTTTCTGTCTTCAAGAGAAATGGAAATGGCCACTATTTCCCTTGTTTGTTGTGTAAACTTTTCCATTTTCCTATTTTAAAGCAATAATAACAATCATTTGTCATGAGACTTTGACATGACTGGCTTAAAATGAAGTGTAAGTCTTAATAGTACTCATCTTTCTGATCAAGAATTTCTTTGGTATTATATACTGTTTTTATTCTATGGTATTCTAAATACTCAGGATATTCTGTTAAGAAAAAGTCATTCAGGCCTTTAATACCAGCATTCAGGAGGCTGAGGCAGGTGGATCTCTGAGTTCAAGGTCCCTCTGGTCTACAGAGCGAGTTCTAGGACAGCCAGGACTGTTACACAGAGAAACGCTGTCTCAAGAAAGAAAGAAAGATAAAGAAAAAGAAAAGTCATTCAATATTTCTAAGATTTCACAATTATTTTAATGTATCTCAAATTCATATTTTGAGAATAGAATATGGCTACCTCCTAAATGTCTGAAATTTGGACCTGTGAAATTTTAGATGTTTTGCTATCTCTGTTATCTTCAAAGTGCTTCTGAAATCAGGTATAAATGATGAGTCTTTGTCATTGGCTACCTATGTTTAAGAAATGGTGTGTGTGTGTGGGGGGGGGGGGTGCGTACATGTTCATACTTGCATGTGTCTACTGTGTGTGTACATGTGTGCTTTTGTCCACACATATACTTATGCAACATGTATGAGACAGGGCTGGAGCAAAGGAAATAAAAAGCCTTCTTTCTAGTCTATTGGTAAACTGTCTCATGGAATGGAGCCAAACTTTTCTCACCTCTAAGTAATTGTACATAGACAGGTCTGAAATTGCATGGTCATCTGGAATCCTAAATCTTGAGAATTCAGGAAGGCACACACCTAGAAATCAAAATTAAATAAAACATATATGTGTTTAAAGAATATACAGAAAATATTCCGGAGAGATGGCTCAGTGGTTAAGTGCACTGGCTGCTCTTTCAAAGGACCTGAACTCTGTTCCTAGCACCCATGTTGGGTGGCTCACAACCACCTGTAACTCTGGCTTAGAAGATCTAATGCCATCTTCTGACCTCTGAGGGCACCTGCGCACACATGCTACACACTCACACACAGACATATAAATAAATCTTTTAACGAGCAAAATAAAAAATTTTAAAAACTGCTGGTCTCCAGTGAGGTCAAACTAAACAGTGCTCCCTCTTGCAAAATTTTAATCTTATAAAACTATTGATAACGACAACAACCTACAGTTATTGAGCAATGTCCATTGAGTATTTCCTGTTGTGATCAAATAAAGGTTAGAATAAAACTAATATTAGGATATTGATTGTTTAAATCATAATTTCCCTTATTTCCCAAATGGAAAAAAATTGTGATGGTTAATCTATATTGAGAACTTGATTGGATTTAGAATTACCATGGAAACACATCTCTGGACATGTGTCTATAGGGATGATGCCAGAGAGGTAGAACTGAAGAGGAAAGACCCAGGATTGGGGATTTAGCTCAGTGGTAGAGCGCTTGCCTAGCAAGTGCAAGATCCTGGGTTCGGTCCTCAGCTCCAGAAAACAAACAAACAAACAAAAAAACCAAAACCAAAAACAACAACAAAAAAAACCAAAAAAAACCCAACCAAACAAAAAAAACAAAACGAAGAGGAAAGACCCCCCCCCTTAGTGTGGGCAGCATTAATCCAATGGGCTGGTGTCCCAGAATGAATAAAAAGGAGAAAGTGGAACAAGCACCAGCAATTCTTTGCCTCCTGACTGCAGATGTGACTCACACTTCTGCCTCCATGCCTTCCCTCTGTCATGAATCACAGCCCTCGAACTATAAAGCAAAGCAAACCTTTTCCTCCTCAAGTTGCTTCTCTAGTTACAGTAACAAGTAACTGCACAGGTTCATATGACAACTTTAAACGATGCTCAACCCTCCACTTTTACCCTTTTTTTGTGTGTTTCTTTGAGGGCTTGAGTGTTTCTGAGGGTGTTCTGTGAAGGCTGTAGGCAAAGGTGGACCACCAGAGCTGGAAGGCAGAGAAAGGTGCACAGATCCACCTTGATCTGCTGCTGCTCTGAACTCTTATCTGTCAGTGGGTCACTGCTACTGGGAAGTGGTAGGACCTTACAGGCACGAGGCCTACCAAGAGGTCCTTGAGTCACTGGAGGCATGCCCTTAGAGGGGGTTGTGGGTCCTAGGTCTCCCTGTCCTTCTCTGTCACTTCCAGATCAGGAGGTGAGTGACTTTTTCTCTGCTGCTGGCTAGCTACCATGATATTTCCTCTCCACGGGCCTAGAGCAAGGGGCCAACTGATCATAGACAAGAACTTCTGAAACTGAGAGCCACTGTTGTAGAATATTTTAAGTAGGCAAAGATGTGTTACATTTGTGTATGCTGCAGAATATCACTTCAACTGTGCACAGGTGTGTTACTTTTGTTTATGCTGCACTTGTCTAACAATGTAAGGCTGTGTTGCATTTGTTTCACCTTGCCTGTGTAAGGCACTTGATTAATAAAGAGCTGAATGGCTAATAGCTAGGCAGAGAAAGGATAGGTGGGGCAGAGAGAATAAATAGTAGGAGAAATCGAGGCTCAGGAGAAAAGAAGAAGGAAGAACGAGAGAAGAAGGAGAAGAGAATGAGGGACATGCCTGTGGCAAGAAGTCAGACAGATGCCAGACAGCCAGACATAGAGAAACAGTGAAAGTAAGATATACAGAAGAAAGGTAATAAGCCCCAAGGCAAAAGGTAGATAAAGAGAAACAGGTTAATTTAAGTTAAAAGAGCTAGCAAGAAACATGCCTAAGCTAAATGTGTCATAACTAGTAATAAGTCACTGTGTCATGATTTGGGAGCTGGTTGGTGGCTCAAAAGAAAAAATCTGGTAAATGTCACAATAAACCTTTTCTAAGTTGATTATCCCAGGTATTGCTATAGTAATTGAAAGATGACCAGCACTTTCCTCCATAAATTCTAGGTTTCCCTCTCTGGGTGGTCATTTTCTGGAATGGGCAATGACTATGGCAGAGACACTATTAGAGTGCCAGGATCATAAGTCAGCCCACAACTGATCATCTGGGCTAGTCTACGTTCTCCTGAGAAAGTATACTTACTAAGATCGTTATTGAATTTGTCCATTAACTCATCAAATACCAAGCAGTCTTCAAAGCCCTGAAACAAGAAAAATGGGGAAAAATAAGGCATAAATAATGAAACACTTCATAGCAATTATAAAGAGAAGTAGTATCAGCCAGTATAGTGCATAGACTGGGGATCTTTAATGTAACAGACAGGTTCCCATTTTATGTCTAATCATGATACAAAGACCAGTTGCTGGACCCTCATGCTGTCTCTGCCTCATTGATATCTGCAATGATTTTAATGATTTGAAAATGAACAACAAAAAATTAAATATATCTGTGATTTTGGTGGATCCCAATGCTCCTTTAAGACTAACAATTACATGTCTCTACCATGAGTTAGTTGTAAACTAGTCAGGTCTGTAAGATTCATGTATAGAATGATTTATTGAGCTGAGCATATAGCTCAGTGGTTGAGGACTGTGCCCACCATGCATGAGGCCTTAGGTTCAATCCCCATTACTGTTAAAAAAAATTAATGATAGGATCAAATTAATTTAGTTCCTATAACTCAAATTTAAAACAAAATTTGAACACAAAGAACTTGAAAAATTACTAAGGTGATACTAAATGAATAAGAACCCCGAGTTCCATTATCTACAAATTCAAACTACAGTTTTAGAGACAATGTAAAAATACATAAAATATACTTTTCATATCAATTATAGTGATTGCATTTAAAGTAGCAAATGTATTCTTCAACGAATATCTGCAAATTCTTTATGGTATAGGAACTTTGACGTAAGAGATGACATATAAGGCAAAGACAACAGTTCTACATTTTTACTTAAAATAATTTGTTTTTTTCTCTGCAAGTATTGGGGTAGACATTAGTAAAGTTGTAGTGTTAGAGGTGAAAGGTGGATATCAGATAAGTTATGAAAAACACATTGTGTAATGAATCCCTGAGGCAAAATTTGAACTACTTCCAGAACTTGGGCATTTATCCACAATGCTATAACTGATATTTACTTATGTCCTTATGAAACAAGTGCCTGAAATTGCTTTGTAGAAAAGTCACAAGCTACTTTTAATTGGAATATTGTAGAGGCCCAAATTACTCAGGGTCTGAGAATCTGAGCTTGCTTTACCCAGCAGGGCTATATAAGGGGATGATTTACCATGGTTACTAGATGTTTGGAAGGATCTATACTACTCTGTGCAGTGTGCTTTGATCTGGCAAGGGGGAGGTCTTTTGCCCTGCCTGTTGGAATTATTATGAAAAGCTCCTTTGAATAAACAGAAAAGGCCACTGGGTATTGACCCAGGTCTTCCCTAAACTATCCTGTGTTTTGTCATTCTCCTCTTCACTATCTTTCTATCTAATATTTTCTTATCCCTCTCTCCTCCTCATAGGAACCCTTGAAATGGTGGGAGTGGGCTCCCACAGATGATGCCAGAACTTGGGACTTGGGTGTAGAGGAGACAAGGAAGAGAGAGTAGGGGCCACCATGGAAGCAGTTGGACATGTCTGGTTACGAATTAAGGATTAAGCAGTAGTACTCTAGTCTTCAGGAGTAAAATTATATATATAAAGCAGAGCAGCTAAAAGTTAAGGTTCTTAGAATTTATAGAGGATCTGTGTCCTTGGTTTTCTGACTATGGGACTCTGGACACAGAATCATGAGGGAGGATTGGAATTGAAATGCAACAACATTATGAAGAACATGGGACAGAAAAGATCCGAATGGAAGCTTTTGGCCTGTGGGCACTAGTTCTGGACAGTTTGGATCTGAGTCCTGAGTGGCAGGGGGAATTTTCCCTGAGGCAGACACAGATGAAACAAAACCTTCCACTCTGCCAGAGCTGCCACCAGATGGGAATGCTTTTTTAAAATCCATTCAATCAGGGTCAGTCCCCTCTTGGCAATGAAGCCGAGTTTATGGAATAGAAGTCTTGAGATGAGACAAGGGAGGAAATGAAGGGCTTGAGAGACTTAGTAATTTCTCTTTCTCAAAAATTGGAGGCTCTTCAGGTCTTTCCTTCTCAAAAGGGTACTCATCTTCCTTCTGTAATGGCGGAATTAGACTCATCTGGGGGGTCATCTATCAGAAGGGAAAAGTTGCCCATAATTGCCCTGGTGCAAAAGCCTCCTGGAACATGGAAAACCCTTGCTGCTAGTCCAGCATCTCCCCTTCAAGCCAGTATTAGAGAAGCAGCTAGCAGAGGGGAGAGGGTGCAAGAATTTCAAATGTTCCCTGTAATTGAGCAGCAAGATGCCCAGGATAGTATCATGTTAGTACATGTTCCGATTCCTTTTAAACAATGTAAGGAGTTAAAAACAGAATGCAACCAATATGGCCTGACCACCCTGTTTATGCAATCTTTGTTAGAAAGCCTAGCTCTAGAAGCCTTGCCTCCTGGGGACTGGAAACAGATGGCCAGAGCTTGCCTGTCAGGCAGATATTATTTGCTTTGGAAAAGTTAGTTTGTGGAGGAATGTCAGGCCACAGCTAAAATAAATTGGGTCCAACAGATTCCCATTACTTTGATATACTTGCCAGAGAAGGTCTTTATCGGGAGATAGGTCAACAGTTAAATTTTGATATGGCAGTGTATGCTCAGGTAAATGCAACTGTCAAAAAGGCCTGGAATAAGCTTCTGTTGTCTGGAAGACAGACTAAAGATTTATCAAAGATAAGACAAGGGCCTGATGAATTGTTTCAGGACTTTGTCTCTAGGCCAATGCAGACAACAGGCAGGTTAATTGGGGATTCAGAAGCTGGACTTTTGCTTGTTATACAGTTTGCCTATGAAAATGCTAATGCTACTTATCAAGTTGCTTTGAGACATTTTAGAGAGAAAGGAAACATCTCTGACTATATTTGAGTTTGCTCAGATATAGGGCCCTCGTATAATCAGGGAATAGTCATGGCTGCAACATTACAGGGGAAAACAGCCAAGGATGTTCTTTACCAGCAAAGAAATTATGGCTCAAGACAAGGGAGAGCTGTTGGACCACTAGGAAGCTGCTTTGGGTGTGGCCAGATAGGACACAAGGTAAAAAGGTGTCCTGAAAGGGGAAAAAGCTTAAGGGCAAATAAGAAACCTGGATTGTTCCTGAGATGCAAAAGAAGGATGCATTGGGCCATAAATGTCTATCAAGAATGGATACCCAGGGGAATCTTTTCGAGGGAAATGGATGGAGGGGCCAGCCCCAGGCCCTAACAGAGTAGATTTCTGGGATAATTCTGCAGTCCCAGCAAAGAAATACATTCAGGACCTCTACAGAGCAACCCAAGGTAGTGCTGGATTAGATCTCAGCTTTTCTATCTATATGGTTTTGACTCCTGAAATGGGGATGCAAGCCCTCCCTACTGTTGTTTATGGGCCTTTGCTGGAAGGCACTTTAGGGTTATTGTTGGGAAGAAGTAGTACTACCATGCAGGGGGTCTTCGTTGCTCCTGGAGTAATTGATGCTGATTACATTGGAGAATTTAAGGTGATGACTCACTCACCTAAGGGGATTTCTGTAATAAAGACAGGCCAGAGACTTGCACAGTTAATTTTACTTCTTCAGGTGCAACAAGAAATCCTGTTAAAAGGGATAAGAGAGGAGAAGCTGGATTTGGTTTGTCAGATGCCTATTGGCTACGAGCCATAGGTCCACAGCATCGAGAACTCACTTTGATTATACACAGAAAAAGTTTCTCAAGTTTTCTAGACACTGGTGTGGATCTGTCAGTTATTACTGCTGGTAAATGGCCTTTCATGTGGCCAAAGATGGAAACTATCACACAGCTGCAAGGGATTGGACAAACCCAGTGTCCTGAGCAGAGCAGCAATGAACTCTCCTGGAAAGATGAGCAAGGTGATGAAGGAACCTTTCAGCCATACATTGTCCCCCACTTGCCTGTAAATTAGTGGGGTTGAGTTGTTATGGGTCATATGAGAGTATACTTATATAGCCCCAATAAAATTGTCACTAAACAAAAGGTTCCTGATCAGGAGTTAGTAAAAAAATAGCGATGATCAAATGTCATCTTTGCTCTCTAAAGAAAGGACTAATAGGGATGGATTAGAGTATTTTTAGGAAGGGTCATAGAGCACCCTGTACTCCATGCAAATCCTATAACTTGGAAATCTGACAATTCTATTAAGGAAAATTAATGAAACCATACAGCCAATGAGAGTTTTGAAGCCTGGATTGTCTACCCCTACAGCCATACCAAAAGATACTTATAAAGTTATTTTGGATTTAAAGGATTGTTTGTATACCATCCCTTTGGCTCCCCAAGATTGTCAAAGATTTGCATTTAGCATTCCATCAATTAATTTTAAAGAGCCCATGAAAAGATTTCAGGGAGGTTTTACCCCAGGGAATGATCAATAGCCCAACATTGTATCAAAACTTTGTGGCTCAAGCTATCCAAAAGGTTAGAGGTCAACTTCAGCAAGTTTATATTATTCATTATATGGATCATATTTTGCTTGTGCAAAAAGACAAAGAAATTTTGCTTGACACCTTTGGACACCTTCAGCACTGCCTTACCCCTGCAGGGTTAATTATTGCTCCAGAGAAAGTGCAAAGACAGCCACCTTTTCAATTTCTAAGATATATATTATACCTTAAGGAATTAAAGTCTCAAAAATTGGAAATAAGAAAGGATGGGTTAAAAACTTTGAATGATTTTCAAAAGTTATTAGGGGACATTCAATGGTTGCAACCTTGTTTAAAAATATCTACTGGTAATTTGGAACCTTTTAAATGATATTCTAAAAGGAGATAGTGATCCTAATTCTCCCAGAAAGTTAACTGAAAAAGGTAGACAGGCTCTTTTACATGAGAGTGCTATTCAAAATCAGCAAGTATGTTATATTAATTATGATCTACCTTGGCATGCATATATTTTGCCCATGAGACATACTCCTACATCAGTGTTACGCAAAACAGTCCTCTTTTATGGTTACATCTTCCTGTTTCACCAGTTAAGGCATTAAATCTATGTTATGAAGCTGTAGCTTGTTTGGTACAGAAAAGCAGGATTGAATCTAGATATTATATTGGTAAAGAACTAAGTGTGATCAGTGTTCCTTTTACAAAACAACAAATTGATTGGCTTTTGCAAAATAATGATTCATGGGCAATTGCCTTTTCTCAGCTTTTAGGTCAAATTGATAATCAGTTTCCAGCTGATCAATTGTTGCAGTTCACCAAAATGCATTCCTTTGTATTTCCTAAGGTTGTGAGGAAAGATCTTGTAAGAGATGCTATGCTAGTTTTTACTGATGGTTCCTCCAATGGGAGGACTGCTTATGTTATTGATGGTAAAAGCTACATAGTACAAACAACCCCAGCTTCAGCACAGATAGTAGAATTGAGAACAGTGACTACAGTTTTTCAATTTCTTGTAGATAGTTCATTTAATTTATATATAGATAGCCATTATATTTATAGAGCTCTTCAAGTTATAGAAACTGTTCCATGCATTGGGACTAGTAACAGTCAGGTTAGGATGCTGTTTCAACAAATTTAAGATGCTATTCACCAAAGAGAGCTACCATGCTTTGTGGGTCACATTAGAGTTTATTCCAACTTCCTGGCCCTTTAGCTGACAGTAATGCTTCAGCTGACAAATTAATATAGATGATTGCCTTATTCCAAGTAGAATTAGCTCAACAGTCACAAGTTTTTCATCATCAAAATAGCAAAAGTCTAAGAAAGTAATTCAGTCTTACCAAAGAAGTTGTTCAACAGATAGTTAAACAATGTGGGGTGTGTCTGAAGCATTTTCCTGTATCTCACTTGGGGGTAAACCCTCAAGGTCTTCTTCCTAATCATTTATGGCAAATGGATATCACTCATATTGTGGAATTTGGCAAATTAAAATATGTACTCATGACCACTGACATTTATTCAGAATTTTTAATGGCCAGTGTACAATCTGAAGAAGCTACCAAAGTATGTAATTTCTCATTGCCTGGAATGTTCCTCCTATATGGGGATACCAAAAATTATTGAAACTAATAATGGTTCTGGATATAGTAGTAAAGCATTTCAGCAATTTTGTTTCTGATGGCAAATTGAACACAAAACAAGCATTCCTTATAATCCTCAAGGGCAAGGCATTGTTGGGAGAACTCATGGCAGTCTCAAGATGAAGCTTCAAAAAATTAAGAGGAGGGAATTGTACCCTCAGTCACCACACAATGCATTGAATCATGCTCTTTTTGTTCTGAATTTTTTTTTTAATGTGGATGTCCCTGAGCAATCTGCCACAGATAGTTTTGGCACAGTGGCACCCAAGTGACTTTTGCTCAGGTGAAAAGGAAAGATCCTTGCTTGGTATTATGGAAGGGTCCCGACCCTGTTTTAATATAGGGTTGAGGGCATGTTTGTGTTTTTTCACAAGATGAAAATGAACTTCGATGACTGCCTAAGCACTTGGTGTGGTGTGTGGAACAGAGGAATGTCAGCTCTGATGACACCATAGCTGCTGGTGTTCCTCTAGAGGAGTTGGAGTGAGAGCAGCTGAATCAGTGTTCTTGATCCACTGATGTTCTCCTGCAGTCTGGGGAAAGAAGGAGACTACACAGTCCCCCAGACTGCTGAGAAGGAGTTTGGTATAAACATTTTGTCACTATTGGCATTCAAGGACTGAGACTGTGAAAGCTGGAATGAAATGGAGCCCAGAGCCACACTGCTTCTGGTTGCTAGTAGCAAACCAGTGCATGGCTCCTATAAGAGATGGTTCCTGACTCCTACTAGCTGAGCAGAAAGCTTTTTGAAGAGTTTTACAGCAGCTCAGTACAGTAATTCCACCTTCCACCTAGGGCAGCTCTCCTAGGGAAAGCTAACTGAAAGTGCCTCTGTGGCTGAGAGAGAGGCTTCAGAGACACTTGTTTCAACTGAGTTGAGTTGTCACATTCAGGGGAGCTGCAACAAATTTGGGTAATGAGACTCCTCATATTTGGAAGTATTTGTCTAAGAGTTATTACGACTTGAACTGCTAAAAGGGACTTCAGGGCAGCTGATAAGCCAGGCCCTGATCTTGGGCGGTCAGTGGAACTTTAAGACTGTTATCAGAACTGACTTTTTGAACTTTTGCAAACCTCAGAAATGGGATAATTTTGATTTCACCTACAATTTTAACTGTGGTGACTCACAATTCATATACTCTGTCTTGTTAGAAGAAAATGTAAATAGTTCTGTTAAGAGATCACATTTGAATGTTTGCTACAGTTTGTAAAGTATAAACAGCCCTATTGAGAGTTGGCTTTTGGATGTAAGTTTATAAGAATTGTAAATATGTATCGTAATATTCACATTAGAATTATGTTAACCTGTTAATATTAATGAACCATGGTTTGGTGAAGCTAAGGGAGTCTTTAGGTTTCATATGGATGCATCAGGAGTTTACAGATTTATTTGATGCTGTTGCATCAAGAGTTTATTAAAAAAGGTCTTGGTGCAGCTGAGGCTGCTATAGACATCCTAGACCCATTGAAAAAGGACATTCCCTCTTGGTCATCCTTTACTCCTTTACTGAGAGATGTGGCAACCTGAGGTAGCAGGAGTATTGCTGTGGTTGTTCCAGCTATTTGCAAGCTCTTAGTAGGGACCTGAGTCAGAACTTCATAGAATTAAGCTCTGTATTTTCTCCTGCTAGAGGCTGATAGTCAGAGATGGGTAAGTCTTTCTTGCTAGCTGCAAACCTAAGACAGAGTATACTTGACAGAAAGTGTATCTCCATGATGTGTAAGGCTGATTAATAAAGAAGAAGATGACCTAAGACAGACACAGTTTACCTGAGAGGTCTGAGGGGCCCTTTAAAATATTAAGAAGGGGGAATTTGTGGAGGCCCAAACTACTCAAGGTTTGAGAATCTGAGCTTGCTTTACCCAGCAGGGCTGCATAAGGGCATGATTTCACTACGAACATGGTTACCAGGTGTTTGGAAGGGTCTACACTTGGCTGTGCGGTGTGCTTCAATCTAGAAAGGAGGAGGTCTTTTGCCCCACCTCTTGGCATTGTTATAAAAAGCTCTTTTGAATAAATGGAAAAGGCCATTGGGTATTGACCCAGGTCCTCCCAAAGCTATCCTATGTTTTTGTCTTTCTCTTCTTCACTATCTTTCTATCTAATATTTTCTTATCCCTCTCTCCTCCTTATAGGAACCCTTGAAAATGTAGGAGCTGGCCTCCCACAGAATATGGTTCTATCATCAAAGAAATATATGACTAGTGATTGTTAAACTATTATCACATATACATGTTTATACATGCAAGAAGTTAATAAGATTTTTGATATTAACATTTAATATAGGAGCATTATTCATTCTAACCAGAATACCAAAATTAGTATTAAGTAATGTAAGTAGTAGTATTCAACATCTAATCAGTTTGTAGTTTTACTTAGACCTGCTAATCATATTAGCCAAGTTTCCACATTAGGCTGTAGACATAGTTCTCAAGAAAACAGGATGCCTTATCATATGTTGTGCTTTTCTCTAGACTGGGATATTGTATCAAATAATCTGGATCCTCGATGGAGTTGAAATGAGTCTAACTGAGCAACTAGAGTGGTGAGAAAAATGGTTATGTTCTTGGGACTGTGCAGGGATGGTTTAGACAGTACTTCTATTTAGGATTTACTATTTGAGACAGACTTTGGAATGTTCCAGGAACTTTCCCACAGGAAGAGAACTCACCGCATTCATTCCTTGCCCAAAAAATGGGACAATGGCATGAGCTGCATCTCCCATCAGCACACAGTGTGACTTCAGGTGGAAGGGGGAACACTTCACTGATATCATGGGCTGGGCAGGCAGCAGGAAGAAGTCTCTCATGAGGCCTTGCCTTTGGATGAAAGCAATCAGAACATGAACAGATTAATTGGGGCCAAGCATTGCTAAGTTCTAACAGACTTGTTGGCTTCATTGCCATGGTATTTTGATTAAAAAAAAACACAAACCAAGAATGCAGAAGTAAACAGCAAACAAAGGAGGGAGATGTAGTTCAGTGGGATAATGCTCATCTAATATATACAAGGTCCTGGGTTCAATCCCCAGAACCAGGGAAAGAAGAAAAGAGAAAATGGTTTCTTTTAGAAATAAATTCTGCTATTCTAGGCTACAGAGAAGGCTAATTTGGTAAAGGCCAGCTGTGCAAGCATGAGGACCTGAGTTCAGAGCCTTAATTTCCATGTAAAAGTCAAGTATGGTGGCACTCAAGTAAAACACAGGACGTGCCTACAGTATGTGTCTATAATCCCAGCTCTGGGTGGGAAACAGAGATAGGAAGACCTATGGGGCTGACTGACCATCATTCTACTGCCAGAATTTGAGCATTTATTCCCTGTTCTTCAATCAATATTTTCTTATGTTCTTATGAGCCAAGATGTTTGTCAATGCTCTGTAGAAAAAATTCACAAGCTACTTTTACTTGGAATATATTTCAATCACCAGGACAATATTTGACTAGTGAGTGGCTAAACTGTCTATCTATCAGGCCCCAGGTATACACCTTGCTGGCAAGTCAGTCTAGCCAATCAAGAAGCTCTATGTTCAGTGAGAGACCCTGTCTCTAAAAATATGGTGGAGAGTAACTGAGGAAGACACCTAAATATCAGCCTCTGGTCTCCAGAAACATGCATGTATGTGTGGGTATATGTACATTGGACTGCCCTCACATGGACATATATACATACATGTGCACTTATAACACAAACATGTATACACACACAATTCCACTGTTCTAATTACCATTGTTTTTGGTAAAGTTAACCACATAAAAAGGATAAATCTGGCAACATTTGAATAATTTGAAATATGTCTGTATATCATGTCATAAAAGCATTATTATGAAAATGGACCATACTGTTTTCAAATGTATTATTATATTTTAGGCCATTTTCAAACACACTAGTATATTTTAGACTCCTGTGTAAATGCTGAACAAATGCTACAGTATATTTTACTAGACCACAGCAAATAGAGATTAATGTGAATTTTTATGTTTTAGGAAATGAATAACAGTAATCAAAATCATGTCTGAGGAGGTTGGAATAAGTTGACCAATGGGTACAAGATTTCAGTTGAACTGAAGTAAACTCCTCATCTCTATTGTTGAACACGAAGTCTGGGATAAACACAAAGAAAACCCTGATAGTTATAAAACATCAACAGAGGTTTCAGAGAAACTATAAATATGAAAACACTACATGTCCTCAAGAATGTTAAATCCGAGGCCAGCAAGATGACTCAGCAGCTGAAGGTCCTTGCTGCTGAGTCTGATGACCTGAGTTCAGTCCCCAGGAATCACAAGATGGAAAGCAAGAACTAACTGCCACAAGTTGTCCTCTGACCTTCACGTGCCACAGTGTCCCCCTTTCAACAAATAAATAAATACATAAATATAATTTTTTAAAAAATTAAAAAAGAATATTAAATCGGTCTAAAGATGTAAGAAATAGCCATGGAACAATTTAAAACTACACGGGATCTAAATTTGGTGTGCAGGTAGGTTCTTTTCAAGGCTGGAGGGCTGTAGATCTCTCTATATAGATCAAAAGCCCGTGACAGTTGGCACTTTGCAAGCCCTATTGGGCTGAGGCTGCACTTTCCATTTTTCACAGGTAGTTGTGGATTTTGTAACCCTACCATCAGGAAGACACCTTGATTATCATCTCGGAGGTACATGTTGGGAAGAAAGAGGCTGACTGGGTTGAAATCTTGTTGTAAACCAGGTCTGGTGGCACATGACTGTGTTTTCAGCACCAAACGCTGAGGAACAAGGATTATGGGTTCCACATCAGCTTGGGTTACAGCAGGGAGGCCCTGTCTGGAAAACAAAAACTCCTGCTCTTCTTTGGCCTGATTGTTCACGCGCCCCAAGTTTCATGTGTGAAATCTGAATCCTCAGTATGATGGTAGTTGCAGCCAGGAACTTGAGAGGTGATTCACTCATGAGCCTGGAGCCCAAATTGAATCCAATTTGTGCCCTTACAAAATAGACCCAAGGGAGATCCATGTCCCTTCAGTCACAGAAGTTCTCACAAGCAGAAGGCGCCTTCTGTGAGCCAGGAAGAAGCTCTCACCAGCCATAAACCTTCTGGTGCCTTGACTTTGAACATTTCAGCTTCTAGAGCTGGTTGAAATGATCTCTCACCTCTAAGTCACCCAGTGTGTGGCAGTTCTGTTGCAGCCAGCCTATACAGGTGGCACTATTTCTGCAGCACGGTTCTGTCTCCCTGGAGAGGACACTGGAGTGGAAAGTGAGCTAGGTGTTTGTTTTGTAGAGGGGTGTGTGTGTGTGTGTGTGTGTGTGTGTGTGTGTGTGTGTGTGTGTGTGTGGTATTTGGAGGAAGCAGAGTCCTTAAGTGAGAACATACAGCAAAGTCCATGTGGAGGGTGATGCTGACATGGGCCATATGAGGAGCAGATAATAAACCAGCTAGCTAGTGAACTCACTGAGCCTTGGTGGGGCAGAACTCAATCTGTGTGAGCCCTGTACTGAACAGTGTATAGGATGACCTTACTTAGTCTGCAACAACCTGCCCAGGGTGGGTAATATCATTTAGCAGCATTTCACCATGAGAAGCCCTGAGCATAGGAAAACACACAGCTAGGAAGGGGACAGGCCTGAGACAGGCATCTGCTGTGTCACATACCAAGCCCAGGAGCCTGGGGAAAGTCTAGGGACACTGGTACTTGTGTTTCTGGAACAAATTAGGCATGATTGTCCCAGAATCTCTACTCCTAATGTTCGTTTACAGCTAGTGCATTTTAAGAGCAATTTTCAAGAAAAGTCAGAACAGTTTTGTTTGGATTTGGAATAACTCAACCCAAAGAAATGAAGGTACAGTTTCCAGCTGAGACTCACTCTCCCATCAGAGGGATAGCATCTGGAAAGTTCCTCTGGAAGAAGTCCAGCACATCATCACTTGTCAGGAGTTTTTCAAACTCTTCGAAGGGCATGAACAAGGTGCATGTGAAAGATTTGTCCTGTGAAGGAGAAGAACAGGGTGATAGAGAAAAGAGACTGTGGGGTTGGGGATTTAGCTCAGTGGTAGAACGCTTGCCTAGCAAGCACAAGGCCCTGGGTTCGGTCCTCAGCTCTGGAAAAAAAAAAAAAAGAAAAAAAAAAGACTGTGATGCTGGCACTAGGAGTGGACCCCTAAACCACAGGACCCTCGCTGGGACTAAGGATCTCCTGGAGAACATCCAAGCCAGCTTTGTCCACTTTTTTTCCTGGAGGAAAGCTGCTCCACCATGTCTCAGAGGTGTTCCTTGCTTCCCGGGTCACTCAGAGTATTGCTACTGTGTAAACCGTCCATGTTCACCAAGTAAACACCGCAGTCCTTTGATTGTTTATAGATGGTTTCATGTCATTGTTTTCCTCCTCTTTTTCTTCCCCTTAAGATAGTATTGATCAAGGCTGGCTGTGGTGGCACACACCTTTAATTCAGCACTCGGGAGGCAGAGGCAAGCAGATCTCTGTGAGTTCAAGGCCAGCCTGGGCTACAGAGTGAGTTTCAGCCAAAGCTACACAGAGAAATTCTGTTTCGAAAAACCAAAAAAAAAAAAAAAAAAAAAAAGTCTTGATCCTATGATAGACAGCAACAGGAAGAAAACAACTACCACAGAACATAGTTAGCTAGAGATATAAAGAAAAAACCCTGGAGACAAATGAAAGCACGCACACACGCACGCACGCACGCGCACACACACACGCACCCTAGTGTCCCACAGACCTTAAAGACTGGAATTGCTTTCTAATACTCAACCTAAATCTCTTTGGCTTTACTGTGGCACCTGCTCCTAGACTGCCTCTGATTGAAATGACAGCACCCTAGATATGAACTCTTCATTGTCCATGTCAGTATAGTCTCCTTTCTAAAGTAAATACTGAACTTGCTTCTGGTTTTTCCTCAGAAGCCCAAAGCTTCAAAGACAAAAATCATTAAATAGATTAAATAATGATGAGATCAACTAGGTTACATAAACAACCAACACAAAAGTAAGAACTAAAAATATCAATTATAGATATGTAAGTAACTGGCAGGAATGTGCACATTACCATATTGGGAAGGGCAATCATCATAAAGGCATTTCTCGGCCAGATATGAAGAAAATTAGGTTCCATGGCATACTGTAGGACAAAGAACACAAGTTCGATTAGCAAGTCACTCATCTCTACCACAGCTTTGCACTGCTTCTGAAGTAATAGACCCTTCCCATAGATATGGTGCATTGCATGTGTGTTACTGCGTGAAGTAGATGCTGTCTTAGAAGATACTTAGGGTTCTGTCTTTATACATTCAAACTTAGGCAGGTTTTTTGTAACCATTTATTTCGAGATTTGAGACTATACTATAATAAGCTATTCTTTCTCTTTCCCCCATCTTTCTATACATATAAATATGCATGTCAATATGCATATGTATGTATGTGCACATAAAAAATATATAGAACACACATGTGGGTAGATGTTTGTGTGTGCAGGATTGTGTTCAATAATTTTACATTTAGTGCTTTTATAGACCGGACAGACAAGTCTTGAGTTCAAGTAGTAAGAACAAAATGGAAGGAACAGCGGTCTCCCGGCTCCCCTTGTCATGAAGTAGCAAAGTCACTCTGTCTTAGAAGGGTCTGTAGTCGCCTGACTTTGCCGTTCTTCCATTGTCTGTTTTGTATTTATTTGTTGTTGTTGCTTCTGCCCCAGAACCCTAAACAAAGTCTAAAACCCAGACACTGAAGAGAATCAAGTGCCTAACTGTTTGATTTCAAAGATTACACAAGGACAGAAGTACAGATCCCATGAAAAGCCAAGTCGCTTAGCCTTAGTAATGTAAGAGGTGGGAAGTGTGAGTGTTTCAGTGCTGGCTGAAAGTATGGGGAGTAGCGGGTTGACGTGTAAATAGTGCAAACAGCCCCTTGTATAGAAGACCAGAGCACAGGCGAACTAAGCAGGAACCAGCAGGGCTTTGGTACAGCTTCACAGCTAAACCAGACAGATATGCACCTAGCACTTGGATGGGAGTGGAGTGAATACTCTGTCTGTCTCTTCTGCCATCTATTGTATTTTTCACCACTCTCTAGTCTTTTCTGAACTCTAGAATGTAAGACAAGGAGGAAAATAACAAGAGAAGCTAACTTGGTTTCCCAACGTTGGCAGCATCGCAGGTCAGAGCTTGATTAAAATAGTGAAGAAGACAACACTTAGGTTTTGTCTTTCTCACTGACACAAAGGATGGCTTGTGTGTCATGGCAAGAACAGCGTGCTACCGAGAACACATGGTAGTTCACAAATAGTCCTCAAGCCTAGAAAACAACCGTAAACCTCAGCTTCTTTATTACCAAGCCACACTCGAGAGAGAGGCCTGCATGGGACGGCAGGCTGAGGGCAGCTCTTACTTGAAGTCCCTCAAAACGTAAGTCTAGATAGCTTTCTGATTGTGCCCTAACAGCTCTGCATTACGTCTGGGAGTATGGAAGGAGAGGCGGGAAGAATGTGAGAACGGGAGGGTGCTGAAGAGGGCTGTGAAAAGGTGTTTCTGAACGTGGCACGGCTATTGCACTCCTGAGCTCACAGCTACTCGCACAAGATCTGCACAAAATCGAGGCATCTTAAGTTTCCATATAGATAAAGGAGATGATTTTCAGGCATTGTGGCTTCCTGTAGAACTCTGGCACCTGGTAACGCTAGAGGAGGGAGAGTCTTTCTTCTTGGAGAGTAGGGCCACTCATAAGTTTCCTGTGTTTCAGTGGATGATTCCATATCCATGGGCATATGAGCAGCACTAACTGGACTTAGTGTGTGAAAAAATAATGAAAATAAGAATAAAAGGAGGAGGAGGAAGAAGAGGAGATGAAGCCAGGAGGGGTGTGTGTCGAGAGGAGATGGGGAGTTAAGTCATTGTATACATGTAAAAAAATCCTCAAAGAATGAAATAAAATACAAGCTTCAAGGTAAAGCAGGAAAGCTAAGTTCACAAACCTTTAAGAAATGAAAAGAATAGAAGATATTTTCCTAATAATACCCAAAGGCCTTGCATCCAGTCTCTCTTCCCACTCCGCACTTCAGAGGTGGAGGGCAAGTTGTACATTAAAAAAAAGAGAAAGAAGAGAGGAAGGAAAGGTGCAGGAAGTTCCAGGAAGTGAACGAAGCTGATTTTCCACAAAGACTATACGTTTTCTCACAGTTTTTGGTTCCTAGATTTTACTTAGATGCATAAAATCGTGCATATATATGGCAAGAAAGTAGAAGTAAAACTGTGTAAGGGACAAAGTGGGAGAGGAAAAAAGGGCAGAGGGTCCTGGGGAAGAATATGCTGAGTACACAATACATGTCCAAAAGCTTAAATATATAAATAAATACTCTTAGAAGAGAGAAATAAAAAAAAATCACTGTCTAGGATTGTTTGGGGGCTTGTTAAAATGTCCTTGTGTTTGGGCCACATTTGTCTCAAGACACTGTAGCTTGAAAAAATGAGACTTTTTAAAAGACTATTAATCATTACTAATAATTACATGTGACTGAAACGTAAGTGATTACCTCACAGCTGCCTTATTGGGTACTTTTTTTTCTTACGTCAGGGCTGGCCTGTCAACAGAACTATCTCACCCTGGAATCCAGTTATCAGCTCTCCAACCGTGAGGTCAGGACCCTCATACAGCAGGCACAGGGAAATCAGTGGAACAATTCGACGAGGAGGAAGTTTGTTCATATTTCCTTTACCAAAATAAGTTTCTATGTTTGATTATGACAGAGTAAAGTAGTTTTGTTTTTAAACATAAAATTTTAGAGGCCGGCCCCCAGCTCCCATCTTGCTCCGGACTTCCCTTTTACAACACTGGTGAGTACCCTTCCTTGCCCCAGACCCCATCCCTGGGCACCAGCCACTCCAGGGAAGACCTGCCCAACTTGGCCCCAGGTTCTGGCCACCGGGCAGGTTCCCTGCTAGCCCCACCGGGAAGGATCCCCTTCTCCAAGACCCCTGGCAGACCCTGCAGTCTCCACGCCCTGCCCCCACGCCCATCCGCCTGAGCCCCAAGCCTCTTCCTGAGACTTTGAGGCCGGCCCCCAGCTCCCATCTTGCTCCGGACGTCCCTTTTGGAACACTCGTGAGTACCCTTCCTTGCCCCAGACCCCATCCCTGGGCACCAGCCACTCCAGGGAAGACCTGCCCAACTCGGCCCCAGGTTCTGGCCACCGGGCAGGTTCCCTGCTAGCCCCACCGGGAAGGATCCCCTTCTCCAAGACCCCTGGCAGACCCTGCAGTCTCCACGCCCTGCCCCCACGCCCATCCACCTGAGCCCCAAGCCTCTTCCTGAGACTTAGAGGCCGGCCCCCAGCTCCCATCTTGCTCCGGACTTCCCTTTTACAACACTGGTGAGTACCCTTCCTTGCCCCAGACCCCATCCCTGGGCACCAGCCACTCCAGGGAAGACCTGCCCAACTCGGCCCCAGGTTCTGGCCACCGGGCAGGTTCCCTGCTAGCCGCACCAGGAAGGATCCCCTTCTCCAAGAACCCTGGCAGACCCTGCAGTCTCCACGCCCTGCCCCCACGCCCTGCCCCCACGCCCATCTGCCTGAGCCCCAAGCCTCTTCCTGAGACTTAGAGGCCGGCCCCCAGCTCCCATCTTGCTCCGGACGTCCCTTTTGGAACACTTGTGAGTACCCTTCCTTGCCCCAGACCCCATCCCTGGGCACCAGCCACTCCAGGGAAGACCTGCCCAACTCGGCCCCAGGTTCTGGCCACCGGGCAGGTTCCCTGCTAGCCCCACCAGGAAGGATCCCCTTCTCCAAGACCCCTGGCAGACCCTGCAGTCTCCACGCCCTGCCCCCACGCCCATCCTCCTGAGCCCCAAGCCTCTTCCTGAGACTTAGAGGCCGGCCCCCAGCTCCCATCTTGCTCCGGACTTCCCTTTTGGAACACTGACTTCCCTTTTGGAACACTGGTCTGTCTGAATCAAGTGTGCGGATAAGGCCAAGAACGAACCACAAGGAGATGGGCAGACGTCAAGGCAGAAACATATACAACAAAATGAATAGCAATACAGCATCACCAGGCCCTAGCCCTCCTCCAACACCTAGACCTGAACACCAGAAATTGGAAGAAGCAGAAGAAAACAGCCTTATGAATGACATCATGAAGAAGCTAGAGGCTTGCGTAGAGGAAAAGACAAAAAAATGTGAAGAACGCTGTAAACAACTAGAGGAAAGGGCAAACAAATTAGAAGAAATCAATAAAGTCCTGGAAGAAAACAATAAAATACTGAGAGAAAATCAAGAAAAATCAATGAAACAAATGAAGGAAACAGTCCAAGACCTGAAAAGGGAAATAGAAAAAATGAAGAAGACACAAACAGAGGGAATGCTGGAAATAGAAAATCTGAGAAAACGATTGGGAACTTCAGATGCAAGTATAATCAACAGAATGCAAGAGATGGAAGAGAGGATCTCTAGCGTTGAAGATACAGTAGAAGAAATACATTCATCAGTCAAAGAAAACACTAAAGCCAACAAAGTCATGAACCAAAATGTCCAAGAAATTTGGGACACCATGAAAAGACCAAACCTAAGAATAATAGGGGTCGAAGAAGGAGAAGAATACCAACTCAAGGGCACAGAAAATATATTCAACAAGATCATAGAAGAAAACTTTCCCAACTTAAAGAAGGAAATGCCTATGAAGATACATGAAGCTTATAGAACACCAAACAGACTAGACCCCCAAAAAAAGTCCCCTCGCCACATAATAGTTAAACAACTAAACGTACAGAATAAAGAAAGAATATTAAGAGCAGCAAAGGAAAAAGGCCAAGTGACATATAAAGGCAAACCCATCAGAATAACACCCGATTTCTCAATGGAGACTTTGAAAGCCAGAAGAACCTGGACAGATGTAATGCAGACACTAAGAGACCATGGATGTCAACCTAGACTAATATACCCAGCAAAACTTTCAATCACCATAGATGGAGTGAACAAGACATTCCATGACAAAGCCAGATTTAAACAATACTTATCTACAAACCCAGCCCTACAGAAAGCACTAGAAGGAAAATTCCAATCTAAGGAAGTCAGATACACCCTCAAAAACACAGGCAACAGATAAAGCCACAGCAGTAAACCCCAACGTATAGAAGTACCCACACATCACCACCAAAAAATAACAGGAATGAACAATCACTGGTCATTAATTTCCCTCAATATCAATGGACTTAATTCACCTATAAAAAGACATAGGCTTACAGAATGGATACGAAAGCAGGACCCATCTTTCTGCTGCATACAAGAAACACATCTCAAATTCAAAGATAGACACTACCTAAAAATAAAAGGCTGGGAAAAGACTTTCCAATCAAACGGTCTTAAGAAACAAGCGGGTGTAGCCATCCTGATATCCAGCAAAATAGACTTCAAACTAAAATCAATCAAAAGAGATCAAGAAGGGCATTACATACTCATCACAGGAAAGATCCACCAAGATGAAGTCTCAATTCTGAATATTTATGCCCCAAACACAAGGGCACCCACATATGTAAAAGAAACATTACTAAAGCTTAAATCACATATAAAACCCCACACATTAATAGTGGGAGACCTCAACACCCCACTTTCACCACTGGACAGATCTCCCAAATTGAAACTTAACAGAGAAATAAAGGACTTAACTGATGTCATGACTCAAATGGACTTAATCGATATCTACAGAACATTCCATCCTAACAAAAAAGAATATACCTTCTTCTCAGCACCCCATGGAACCTTCTCTAAAATTGACCACATACTTGGCCACAAAACAAATCTAAACAGATACAAAACAATTGGAATAACCTCCTGTGTTCTATCAGACCACCATGGTCTAAAGTTGGATTTCAACAACAACAAAAGCTACAGAAAACCTGCAATCTCATGGAAACTGAATAATACCCAACTGAATCACCAATGGGTTAAGGAAGAAATAAAGAAAGAAATTAAAGACTTCCTAGAGATCAATGAAAATGAAGACACCACATATCCAAATTTATGGGACACTATGAAAGCAGTACTAAGAGGGAAATTCATAGCACTAAATGCCCACATAAATAAGTTGGAGAAATCTCACACTAGAGACTTAACAGCATACTTGAAAGCTCTAGAACAAGAAGAAGCACAGTCTCCCAGGAAAAATAGACGCCAGAAAATTATCAAAGTGAGAGCTGAAATCAATAAAATAGAAACAAAGAGAACAATACAAAAAATTAATGAAACAAAGAGTTGGTTCTTTGAGAAAATCAACAAGATAGACAAGCCCTTATCCAAACTAACCAAAAGACAGAGAGAGAGCATCCAAATCAACAAAATCAGAAATGAAAAGGGGGACATAACAACAGACATTGAGGAAATCCAGAGAATCATCAGGTCATACTTCGAAAACCTCTATTCGACAAAACTGGAAAACCTAAAAGAAATGGATAACTTTCTGGATAGGTACCACATACCTAAGTTAAATCAAGACCAGATAAACTATTTAAATAGTCCAATAACCCCTAATGAAATAGAAACAGTCATTAAAAGTCTCCCAACCAAAAAAAGCCCAGGACCAGATGGTTTCAGCGCAGAATTCTACCAGATCTTCAAAGAAGAGTTAATACCAATACTCTCTAAATTGTTCCACACAATAGAAACAGAAGGAACATTACCAAACACCTTCTACGAGGCTACAATTACCCTAATTCCTAAACCAAACAAGGATACAACAAAGAAAGAGAACTACAGACCGATCTCCCTCATGAACATTGATGCAAAAATACTCAATAAAATACTGGCAAACAGACTCCAAGAACACATCAAAACAATTATCCACCATGATCAAGTAGGATTCATTCCAGGGATGCAAGGGTGGTTCAACATACGAAAGTCCGTCAATGTAATACACCATATAAACAAACTCAAAGAAAAAAACCATATGATCATCTCACTGGATGCAGAAAAGGCATTTGACAAAATCCAACACCCCTTCATGATAAAGGTATTGGAGCGATCAGGAATACAGGGAACATACCTAAACATAATAAAGGCAATTTACAGCAAGCCAACAGCCAACATCAAATTAAATGGAGAGAAACTCAAAGCAATTCCACTAAAATCAGGAACGAGGCAAGGCTGTCCACTCTCCCCATACTTATTCAATATAGTACTTGAAGTTCTAGCCAGAGCAATAAGACAACATAAGGAGATTAAGGGGATACAAATTGGAAAGGAAGAAGTCAAGCTTTCCCTATTTGCAGATGACATGATAGTATACTTGAGCGACCCCAAAGATTCCACCAAGGAACTGATACAGCTTATAAACACCTTCAGCAACATAGCAGGATACAAGATCAACTCAAAAAAATCAGTAGCCCTCCTATATACAATGGACAAAGAAGCGGAGAAGGAAATCAGAGATACATCACCCTTTACTATAGCCACAAATGACATAAAATACCTTGGGGTAACACTAACCAAGCAAGTGAAGGACCTATATGACAAGAACTTTAAGTCCCTGAAAAAAGAAATTGAAGAAGATGTCAGAAAATGGAAAGATCTCCCATGCTCATGGATAGGCAGGACTAACATAGTAAAAATGGCAATCTTACCAAAAGCAATCTACAGATTCAATGCAATCCCCATCAAAATACCAACACAATTCTTCACAGACCTGGAAAAAATAATACTCAACTTCATATGGAATAACAAAAAACCCAGGATAGCCAAAGGAATCCTGTACAATAACACAACTTCTGGAGGCATCACGATCCCTGACTTCAAGCTCTACTATAGAGCTACAGTAATAAAAACAGCTTGGTATTGGCATAAAAACCGACATGTGGACCAATGGAATCGAATTGAAGACCCTGACATTAATCCGCACACCTATGAACATATAATTTTTGACAAAGAAGCCAAAAGTGCACAATGGAAAAAAGAAAGCATCTTCAACAAATGGTGCTGGCAAAACTGGATATCAACATGTAGAAGGCTGCAAATAGATCCATATCTATCACCGTGCACAAAACTTAAGTCCAAGTGGATCAAGGACCTCAACATAAATCCAGCTACTCTGAACCTGCTAGAAGAGAAAGTAGGAAGTAGTCTTGAACGCATTGGCATAGGAGACTACTTCCTAAATAGAACACCAGTAGCACAGACTCTGAGACAAACAATCAATCAATGGGACCTCTTGAAACTGAGAAGCTTTTGTAGAGCAAAGGATACGGTCAACAAGGCAAAGCGACAGCCTACAGAATGGGAAAAGATCTTCACCAACCCCACATCTGACAGAGGACTGATATCCAGAATATATAAGGAATTCAAGAAATTAGACATCAAAATGCCCAACAGTCCAATTAAGAAATGGGCTATAGAACTAAACAGAGAATTCTCAACAGAGGAAACTCAAATGGCCGAAAGACATTTAAGGAACTGCTCAACATCCCTAATCATCAGGGAAATGCAAATCAAAACAACTCTGAGATACCACCTTACGCCTGTCAGAATGGCTAAGATCAAAAACACTGAAGACACCTTATGCTGGAGAGGATGTGGAGCTAGGGGAACTCTCCTCCACTGCTGGTGGGAATGCAAGCTTGTACAACCACTTTGGAAATCAATATGGCGCTTTCTTAGAAAATTGGGAATTAATCTCCCCCAAGATCCAGCTATACCACTCTTGGGCATATACCCAAGAAATGCTCAACCACACCATAAGAGCACTTGTTCAGTTATGTTCATATCAGCATTGTTTGTAATAGCCAGAACATGGAAACAACCCAGATGCCCTTCAACTGAAGAATGGATAAACAAAATGTGGTACATATACACAATGGAATACTACTCAGCAGAGAAAAACAATGGCATCATGAGGTTTGCAGACAAATGGATGGATCTAGAAAAAATCATCCTGAGTGAGGTAACCCAGACTCAGAAAGACAAACATGGTATGTACTCACTCATAGCAGGATACTAGACATGAAACAAGGATGACTTGTCTGCTACTCACATCACCAGGGAGGCTACCTGGAAAACAGGACCCCAAGAAAGACACAGGGATCACCCAATGACAGAGAAATGGAATGAGATCTACATGAACAGCCTGGACATGAGTGGCGGTAATGAAAGGCGAGGGTTGAGGGAAAGAGAGCTTGGGGGAGCGGGAGATCCCAGCTGGATCAACAACAGAGAGGGAGAACAAGGAATAGGAGACCATGGTAAATAAAGACCACATGAGAATAGGAAGAAGCAAAGTGCTAGAGAGGCCCACAGAAATCCACAAAGATACCCACACAACAGACTGCTGGCAGTGGTCGAGAGACAGCCCGAACTGACCTACTCTGGTGATGGGATGGCCAAACACCCTAATTGTTGTGCTAGAAACCTCATCCAACTACTGAGGGATCTGGATGCAGAGATCCAAGACTAGGCCCCGGGTGGATCTCTGGGAGTCCAATTAGCGAGAATGAAGAGGGTTTATATGAGTGAGAATTGTTGAGACCAAGGTTGGATAAAGCACAGGGACAAATAGCCAAATGAATGGAAACACATGAACTATGAACCAATGGCTGAGGGGTCCCCACTGGATCAGGACCTCTGAATGGATGAGACAGTTGATTGGCTTGATCTGTTTGGGAGGCATCCAGGCAGTGGGACCAGATCTTGTGCTCATTGCATGAGTTGGCTGTTTGAAACCTGGGGCCTATGCAGGATTGTTTGGCTCGGCCTGGGAGGAGGGGACTAGACCTACCTGGACTGAGTCTACCAGGTTGACCTCAGTCTGTGGGGAAGGCTTTGCCCTGGGGGAGATGGGAATGGGGGGGGGGGGTTGGGAGGAAGGTGAGGGGGATGGGAGGGGGGAGAACAAGGGAATCCGTGGCTGATATGTAGAACTGAATTGTATTGCAAAATAAATTAATAAAAAAAAAAAACTGAAAAAAAAGATACAATAAAAAAAAAAACCATAAAATTTTATATCAAAATAATTTCATGTGAAAATTTCCATAGCACTTATTTACTTCTGGCATAACATATTATTTAGCCATGGAACAATGTGGGAATGAGAAAAACAAAATTTAAATCTCTTTTCAGAAATACATTGTTAATCTACTCCACTAACTCTCCCTAGATGCACCTGTCGGGGAAGGGCTACAGGAACGGAGAAGACCTACCTCCCCATTCTTGGGTGGAATTGTCAACTCCATGTACCCATGAGGGATGTACTGCTGACTGTAGTCAAAGCGGGGCTTCTTCATGAGGTGAGCTCTGACGGTTGAATAGGCTCCATCACAGCCGACAATGAGGTCACAAGTGACATCTCTGGGGACTTTGTCAGGTCTGAAAAACAGAATGAACCATTCCCCCCCGCCAAGAAAGAATCTAGTGAAAATGGTAATATATTTCTACTTGGGTGTAAAAAGCAAACTCTAGAGGTAATTCAAAAAGCCTGCTTCTACACATCTAATTTAGAGCCTGACTTAATCTAACTTGAATTCAATAGATTTAAAATTAAGATGAAAATGCTTGTCCCAGACATGGTTTTGCTTTTGAGAATGAGAATAATGTACCACTGCCCTGATACTAAAGAGAGACATGCTTGCTCCAAAAGTGTGACAGAGCTGAAGAAAGACAACCTTGAGAAAATGGGAAAGCAGTCCCGAAGTGCAGAGGTAAACACATCTGTAAGTCCCGAGTATGTGAGTGAACTCAGGAGCATCTGCAGAGATGTGACCAGGGCTTGCTGGAGGAAAAAAGCTTGGTTTGAGTAAAGGATACCAGATAATAAGCTTAAAAACGGAGCACACTTGTCCCTTGTTCATCTCCAGGATTGGTTCTAGAATATCCAAATCTGCAGATGCTCAAGTTCCTTGTGTAAAACAGCACAGTATTTGCATATGTCCTACCCCTCTCCCCCAGATGCTTCAACTTCTCTCTAGAAATGCTGTGTGAGAGGCTGTATCATTAGGAAGCAAGGGCAAGAGTAAAAGTCTCTGCATGGTCAGCACAGAAGACCTCTTTCTCTTTTGTGTTTTCTTGGAGATGCAATCAAAACTGGATACTTTTGATCTGAGGTTGGTTGTACCCATGATTAAAGCATTGTTAGATACAGGAGGTTAACTTGTATAACGCACAAAGGGCAAAGGAGGAGGGAAGGAGAATTTTGGATATAAAGACAGAAGTTTAAATTCATTGTATTATTTCTTCCATTAGAAGGATGATGATTCAGGAGTGGCAGTTTCAGAAAGCTGACTTTCCCATGTGAAGTGGAAGGGGGACACACAGGAGGCAATGGCAGCAGCACACACGTGTAGGGACAGGAGTTGGACACCATCATCTCACAGAAAGAAAGAGACTAGAAAGAAAGATATACTGACAAGAATGGACAGACTGAATGGGAGAAAACAGGGGAGAAGAATACACCGTAAGGAACTGATAATGACAAAACAGTACCAGGGAAGACAGGGATGTCTGGAGGCAGGGAGGCAACAGAGATGAGAAGGAATCTGAAATAATGCAACTGTACTGGGACTGGGACATCACTGATCAGGACCGCACTGAGGCCAAGAATGAGGCCAGCGGCCTGGGCACACATGCTAACGCTGGAGATGTGAATTTACAAGTGCTCATGTAACCTGTGACTGATGTATGGTATCCCGAGGGTGGGACTTTAAAGGACATAGAGCTGGTCAAGGACAGGCAGAGAAGTCACCCCATGAAAGTGGACAGGCAACACAAGGCAGGGGAGGGCCACCTTTTTCCAAGGATGAGAGAGTCTGAACAAAGAATGTTCACCCAAGCACGGAAATGAAGGAGAATTACCAGTTCTGGAGACTCAGGAAGCATGGTGGACTGTTCTCAAACAAAAAGGCCTGGCTGTGAAGACTGTTTGAATTTTCGCTTCAGTAATCATTTAACTCTTGCAGAAGAGCCAAAGAACAAAGTTTGCAGGTAGAGTTCTCCACTCCCACCCTTGCCCTCTGAAGCCAAAAGCCTGAATGGTGATTACCCAAGCACGGTGATCACCCCTTCCTCAGGACGGCATTTCGACAGCTTGTGGCCAAAGTGCACCTTTGCATTGGGGTAGGACTCCACCGCTGAGGGAGGAAACAGAAGGTTAAACAGAACTGAGTTTCAGCTGTGGCTTCACCTAATCAAACTGAAATGCTGATCATTTGCTGTGAATAGTAGAGAGAGACCACATAATTAACTGATCTGTTTATTTATGACAAGGTCTTACTATGTAGTACAATCTTGAATTCACTGTGTACCCCAGGTAAGCCTCCAGCTCACAATACCTGGCTTCTACCATATGAATGCTGGGCTTTCATGTGTGTACCTATCATGCCAGAAAAGATACTTAGTCTCTATTTTTCTTTTTTTGCTTTTTTTGTGACAGGGTTTCTCTGTTTAGTCCTTGCTGTCCTGGAACTCACTTTGTAGACCAGGCTGGCCTTGAAGATCGCCTGCCTCTGCCTCCCAAGTGCTGGGATTAAAGGTGTTCACCATGATGCCCAGTTTTTTTTTTAAGTCAAGCAGGACATGGTGGTGCATGGCTTTATCTTTTCTTTTTATTAATTTACTAATTTATTATTATTATTATTTTGGTTTGGTTTGGGTTTTCTTGAGACAGGGTTTCTCTTTGTAGCCCTGGCTGTCCTGGAACTCTGTAGACCAGGCTGTCCTCAAACTCAGAGATCCATCTGCCTCTCCCTCCCTAGTGCTAAGATTAGTGTGTGCCACCGCCAACCAACGAGATACTTATTCTTAATATGACATGGATTTGTTAAAACGTTAATTTGGCAACTGTTTTGTGGATAGTCAAGTATAACTTTTAACAATACAGACAAAAGAAAAACAGCTGCTGTTACTTTAAAAATATTCAACTAGTAGCATTGTACAAACTCTAGCATCCCTGTGATTGTGCCCTTGGGAAGAAACGATTGTCACATTCTTCAAAAGCTGCCTTTCCAGCTTGATTTGTGAGCAGAAACATTCAGCCATTAAGAACATTCCCTCCATTATGCATGGCTATTTCTTTCTCTGGCTTCTGATTGACGGTGCTCCCGGTGCCATGGCCCTTGGATACTGAGCAACTGTAGAACCAGTCGAGCTTGGTGTAGTGGTGCATGCCTATAATCTCTTCACTCATGCTAAGGCAGGAGTTCAAGGATCATGAGTTCAAGACCAGCTTGAGCTATGTAGTATGACTGTGTCTCAAAAAAGAAAAATGAATTAAAAGGAAATAAGAAAATGAACCATCCCTCCCCACCACCAACAAATAATCTAATGAAAATGGTAATGTATTTCTACTAAGATTAATAATATATTTCTGAAAAGAGAAATGAAAAAAAGAGAAAAGAAAAAAGGTAATTTCCTTGTCACATAACTGCAGAAATCAGAGTTTATCTGAAACAGTTAGGGTATCTTTTTTTTTTTAAATACATTTTGTTATACTAGGTTACAATAAAATTATGTTCACACAGTTAAAATATTATATATGTGGCTTGGCATTTGTGCTTCCAGACTGGACAGTGCCTCCTTGGGAGGTTCACAGAGCAGATCATCACATAAAGATCTTGAGAATTATTTTTAGGAAAAGAGTCTTAAAAGTGTCTTGGTACAGGAGTTACTGAATGTCCCAACCACATCTATCTTGTTTTCCTTGTTATAAACATTGAATGGGAGAGCAAACCATGAAACATTTGTGCATGAAATGTGGGTTCATCTGAGAATGGGGTTCACTTACAATGTTTTTGGAGGGGAGGTGATTAAGTTAGAGAAAAATAAGTATTTATAGTTAATCAAATATATGGAATGTATGGATCACATGTTTCATGCTTTGCAAAGAAACGAGAACTTTATATGCCAAACAATGTTTGGGTTAAGAGATCCTGTTTCTCTCTCTCTCTCTTTCCACACACACACACACACACACACACACACACACACACACACACACACACACACACAGAGAGAGAGAGAGAGAGAGAGAGAGAAAGAAAGAAAGAAAGATACATGCAGTCCTTTATTAATTTGGAGTCTGTGAAGCACATCCTCAAAGAAGAACAGTATGGAAATGTCTGTCATGTATACCAAGACTGCAATTTATATATATATATATATATATATATATATATATATATATATAATCAGCTCTTTATTATTAGCTGATGTTCCATATATAATAATAAAAGCAGAAATTAAGTCATTAAAAAGCAGAGACTTTGGAATAAACAGACTAAAGCTCATATCTAGATTCTACCAATTATAATAGTGGGACCTAAGAGTTCTAAGCTATCATTTTGCCATTTGTAAAGCTGAGATAAACTTGTTTCCGCCTCACATGGTTGTTGTGGGGCTTGTGGAAATCAGTGCGTGTAAAGCACATGCTATAGTGCCTGGTGCTTCAGTAACAACTTGCTATTCTCTTTATCTTAGTAAATTCAGAGGCTGTAAACAGGTCTGTGACGTTGCCGTTTTAAAAAGTTGCTTGGTGTTTCTCTTCTTTCTAAAGATGAGCAGGGATGTGTGTAGTATATTGTTCCCCCTCCACCCACCATCTAGCTGAAAGACAGCTCCAAATATAGCCAGAGGTGAAAAAGTAATTCTATGGAACATTTAACTTGCTAAACAGACAGAGGCTTCTAGAATATATCAAGAAGTGTTGGTTAAAAAGACAATAGAAGCTCAACAAGAGGGAAACCATGGTGGGTACTGAGAACCTAGTCAACTACCCAAGGCTAATGAAGTCATGGATCTTGGAGGAGAGCCTATGACTACCACTTTACTAAACCAGCTTAATTCCCAACTGCTTTCTAAACATTTGTCCTTATACCCATAGATTAAGTGCAGCTCTCACCCTTATCAAAGATACTCCTCTTTGCAATGGATGAAGATCATTACAGAAAACCACAACCAATTGAAATGCAGAGTTGTGGAGCCATTCCAAAGGATGTGTCTACAAAACACACCCGCACCTAATGCTCAGGGAACAATGTGGAAGGGGGCAGGGAGACTGTAAGAGCCAGAGGATCAGGGAGTTTGCTGTGAGATTGGGTCTCCTAGGAATGTCAGAAGTGACACCCATAACGTCTCATCAACATGGCTGCCTAAAGATGAGCTGAACAAGGACAACAATGAGGTGGATGAGGGGGAAGCCCATGGGGCCTCAACCCTACACATGGAACTATAGGCAAGGAATGCTGAGAGCAGGAGAAATCAGTTGTCTTTCCCAGGTTTGGTGGTTTGAATAGGAATGGTCCCTATAGACTTGTGTGTTTGAACGCTTGGCCCATAGGGAGTGGCACTATTAGGAGATATGGCATTGTTGGAGGAAGTGTGTCACTGTGGAGATGGGCTTTGAGGTCTATGCTCAAGCTCCACCCAGTATGGGACACACAGTTGTTTCTGTTGTCTGTGGATCAAGATGTAGAACTCGCAGCTCTTTTTCCAGTACCGTGTCTGCCTGCATGCTACCCGCCATGATGATTGTGGACTAAACATTTGAACTGTAAGCCCCAATTAAATGTTTTCCTTTATAAAAGTTGTCGTGGTCATAGTGTCTCTTCACAGCAATAGAAACCCTAAGACACCAGGGAGGGCACACCAATTGGTTATCCAACACCAAATGGTCAGCCCTGAAAATACACATATGAATAACATTACACAGACTGAAAAGGTTATATTGAGGAATATATATATAAAACAACAGTTAATGAACAAAGAGACCATGTATTTGAAAGGGAGTAAGGAGGAGTGTATGGAAGGTTTTGAAGTGAGGAAATGGAAGGGAGAAATGATGCAATTATATTATCTCAAAAGTAAATGCTTTTAAAATTAAAAAAAGAAGATAGTAGAAATGTTCAAGGGGTATGCTCTGCTGGTAATGAATCTGTTCAGTATAATCACTGAACTGGTATAATCTACTGTTAAATGTAATGAAGACTGAAAGGATACCAGAGGTATGAAAGGTTACCAGGGATGTGATGCTATGGTTCACTAAACTTGCAGCCCGGTAGCTTCAGTTTATGGGTGATTTTTTTTAGTTACTCAGAGTACAAACTTGAGAGCTAGATCTTGCATCTTCCTTTCTCAGTCCCCTCTACACATTTGGTCTCCTACAGACATGAATCTGCCCTCCCCTTCACCACACTGCTATCTGACTTTGCCCAGGGCCTTGCTTAGGCACTCGGGGACTATGGCAATGCCCTCAAAGTTGCAGCCTCCTTTCAAGCCTTCACATCTTATTTTCTGGACATGCTCCTCTAATAGGGCACTTGGCAGTTGTCTGCTTATGTCTGTTGACCCATTGGACTGTGAATTCTTGACCAGACAGTGCGTGGTAGAATTCCAATGTCTGAGGAATGAATTATCTTCTTTTACATAATTGATGAGATGAAAAGAGGCACTGTGGCAGTTTTGCTACTACTTTTCAAGGGCTCTGTACCGTACACAATCTTATTCTTTATAGCCCATAGAAAGGAACAGCAAGCAAACCCTAGTAAGTCATGTGACAAGCTGAGTGAACAAAAGCATTAGGCTTACCAGTCAGTAGATCCTTGTTTAACTTTTCTCTGCTAATGGAAAGGATATACTGCAAGAAAAACAAAGTAGACATTGTTTCTGGAGAATGGGCAAATGCAACTCTAGTTACTCAGAAAGAAGAACTTTTCACTATTTAGCAGAAGGTTGTAAACTAGTTTTAGAACTATTTATTTAAGTGGTATGATAATAATAATAATAACAACCATAATAATAATACAATGATAATAAACAACTTTAACCAAATATGCTTAATATAATATTCAAATTTTTATCTTAGGCTTTTTCAAAGTTTGAACTATAAAAATCAAAACCTCATACAGTGAAAATATTAGTTTCATTAACATAATTTTAACATTGTAAATTTCGTATTTCCATCAGAGCTCTCTAAATATGGTTGTTACATTGCTTTACTACTGATAACATCAGAGCAAATGCACTGTTCCCCATCTCCCCCCACCAAATCTACCTCCCAAGCCTTAACCTCAGAGAAAACTGTGAATAACAGGGGGTGGGGGAGGGGCTGTAGGAGAAAGACAACCCCTCACTACAGTCTTTCGCTTATTTCGGACTTTGTGGTAAAATGTGGCATGTTGACTGTCCTAGAATGCAAAGCACGTATGGTGTCTCGGGACCATAATGCTGTAAGCATCAATTAAAATGTTTTATTTTTAGTTTAGTTTAAAAGCAGAAAGAAAAAAAATCAAGTAAAATAAAAATTGATCTATAATAATACATCTTAGGTTGCTTGTAGTCATCATCACACCCAGTTAAGTTTAAGTATTAGTTATTTTATAGCGAAAATACTTATCATGGACCATGAAAATCATAATACAGTCTTATGATTTAAAGAGAATCCATTAAATATTTAAAGCACATCATTTTTCCAAATGATGGGAGACCACACAGTTTTTAACATGAAAATACTCATTTACAGCTCTTCCTCTCATCCTGAGGTAGAAATTTTACCTTAGCAGTCAAATCTAAACTTGGTATAAAAATAACTCAGTCATATCACAGTGGCAGTGGCTAAGGAGTTGCTTGCTTCCTGTTGTGATGGGGCAAGACAACGCAGAGGCTCCTCCATCTTGGATTGTTGCTGAGGCCATTTCCAGATTTAACTAGAATGTGGTCCCCTTGATGGAGAATCCCATGGAGAACTACCCAACTCCATCTAGGAAGCAAAGGCCAGGATGTCCTGGCTAACTTATCTTAGCCTTTGTTAACACTGCCTGTTTGTGTAGAACCTCCCTGCAGCTAACCACTTAGCTTTGGTTAAAAGTGCTTGCTTCAGACTGCTTACTCTGTGAAGGCCCGGCCCCCACCCCTGCAGATGCTGAGCAAGATGCCTGGATAAGGCCTCTGTCCTTAAAAAAAATAACTCCATGTTCGGGACACTTGGGGCCGCACCTAGGTCCCCAGACACTTGGATGTAGTCCCAGCCAGCTGAAATAAAGATTTTCAACTGGCTGTACACTATGTCTGAGTAATCACCCCAGTGAAGAGAAGAACGATGACTCAGTAGTTAAGAGCACTGACATGTTTTAGAGCACCCGGGTTCAATTCCCAGACTGTCGGTGTCCAATCACGCCAGGATTAAAAAAAAAAAAAAAAAGACAGAAACACTTGACCTCTCTCTCCTCTTTTTTAAAGAGGTAGTGTAGGATGGCAAGAAGCAGAAGCACTGCTTCCTCCAAGCCTCATAGCCCAAGGTCATGGGCGGAGCAAACGCCACTACAGGAGTAACAGTGATGTAGGAAGACAGACCTCTTCTTTGCCTCATAGTTCTGTTTCCTGCACTTCTGTGTCACTAATCACTGTGTTTCAGTGGAAACCAAATGTGTATTCTGAGTGTGAAAGGCCAGAGGCAACGGCTCAAGAGTAGAGTACTTGTTCAACTTGCACAAGGCCCTGGGCTCCATTCCCAGCACAGCAAGCAAACGTTCTAGAGGATGTTAGGAAATGTTCTGATTATAAATATTCATTTCAATTAATGTGGTGAAAATAGACTTTTTATGTTAGTTACGGGGCTTGTGTGCTGTGGGAACCAATAGACACTATCAGCCCCATGGGGCACCAGGACTTGTCTACCGTTTACTTCAGCGGTCTGGATGGCATTACATCATCAGCAAGAGTCAGTGCTGTTCCTGACGCAGAACATGCCTCCAACACCTGTTCTAAAAGGCTGGTCCCTCGAGGAACTACTAAGAGTCAAGGAGTCTAGAGATATAAAGTGGCTGTCATTCCAAAATCACAAGGATAAAAGCCATGTTAGAGAGTTTACTTGGAGGCATGTAATGTGATTGTTCAAATGCAGACCATTTCAGATACAACAAGGGAAAGCAGTTACTTTCTCCACCCTCAATGCCCTCAAAGGAAAATGCCTCCTATTAAGGGAGCGAGGTAGCTTAACTTTGAACACAGAGGCTCAGGAGTGTGCCGGGAGCTTTGACCACCTCTGTGTATTACACGGTATCTTGACAATTCCCAGGACAGTCTAGGAGGGAGAGGGGGATGTCCACAAAGCCAGGAAGCATCTGTACATGGTGTGGGGGAAAGGGCCAAGAGACAAACAGCCAGGGATGGTTTGGGAAGTCAGTTTTGCGCATTATGGATATCTAAACTGTGTGTCTTAATGCAAAGTGCTTCATCCGTGGCCCAGAGCTCTTCAGCAGATTCATTCTCTCTCCCTCCCCCTCCCCTACTCTCCCTTCTTCTCTCCTTGTCTCCCTTCCTCTGTCTCTCTCTTAGTGTGTTTGTGTGTGTGTGTGTGTGTGTGTGTGTGTGTGTGTGTGTGTGTGTGTGTAACATATGTGTGTGATGGGATGGTATGGAGGCCAGAGGAGGGTGCCAGGTATCTCTCTCTCTCTCTCTCTCTCTCTGCTTTCTTCCTCTAAGACAGGTTCTCTCACTGAACCTGGAGCTGCCCTGGCAGCCAGCAAGTCCCAGCCATCCCCCTGTCTCTGTACCTCACAGCACTGGGATTACAGAGATTACAGGTGTGCCTATGCCTGGCTTTATATGTGGGTGCTGGGTCACTGAGGATATATTTGTATTTATGTGTATACATGTGGTTGTATGAGTGAAAAAAGGCACCCGTGGAGGTCAGGAGAGAGTGATGGAGTCTATGAAGCTGGAGTTACAGGTGGTTGTGAGCTTCCCAGTGTGGGTGCTGGGAACTGAACTCAGGTCCTCTGGAACAGTAGCAAGTGCTCTTAACTGCTGAGCCCTCTCTGCAGACTGAATGCTGGGGATCTGAACTCAAGGCTGCACAGTAAGTGCAGCTCCAAATATGCTGTTTTAGGTCATTTATGAGTAGAGATTAACAAAGGGTGGATTTCATGCCTGGATCTTGGTGATAGCCAGCTAATACTGGGTGAGGGGGACCCAGGGGCCAAGAGGCTGCAGAAGCCAAAAGAAGGTGGATGTGAAGATGTGAAGAAATCTTGGGGTCGTGAGGATGACTGCACTTCCTCAGGCAGAGCAGTTGAGTGGTTCAAAGCAACTTGATGTAGTTCTTAAAAGGCAAAGCGGCCTTTGTGTTTGACTAAAACACAGCAGATGTCAATGTAATCATGCGGAAACTGAAGAATGCCGGTGGCTGTAAACTTAGCCTTCGCCCAGTTCGTAAGAACCGAGAAATAACAGTAGTGGCGGGAAAGGGGCCACTTCCTCCCTATTGCAGTGAAACTCCAAAATTGGAACTCTCCCACACACCTGCTCCCTCTTGGGGACTCAATCCCCACCACAACAGTTGAAAGCAATCATGGCCTCTGGTCCCAATCACTCTCCTCGTCTAGTTTCTCTGGTATTTGAACTCTATCTTCTTCTGCCCACTGATACATGATTGGCCAGGGCCCTGGAGTGAACTTGGCTGGACAGCTCAGCTTCCTTTGGATGTTCCGTGGCAATACAAAAGACTAGTGAGATGATATTGTGAGTCACTCACCACGGAGACAGAGAGCAATGGGGCCATAGGCATGGCTGCCTGGGCTTCCCTGTCACACCCCTAAGAAGAAAGCTGCCTTATTTGTGCCTTGATGAATCTCATGTGAGTCTGCAGGCTGTTTCCTCTTCTATAAAGCGTGGTAGCTGGGTTCAAGTTCAATAACTTATGCTATGCTAGAGTGAGCTTACATGCCCTCTCTGTCAAGCCTCTGAAATTACTTTGCATTTCAGATTTAAGTCTTAGAGATGAAGTCTTGCTCAGCTTTCCTCCATTTGATTAGGGTAATTCTATTTTGCTACTGATTTTAAATTTCTACAGAGTGCTTCAATTTTTGCTTTCTCTGTGGCCTTCCTGTAAGCTACAACTTCCCCCTTTCTTCAAGTCACTCTTCCATTTCCTGACTGTACCACACAGTGACCCTCCCCTCGTCTTCTTCTACTGATATCTCTTCCCCATGAAACAAATGACTGTCCCTTGTCCTTCAGAAGAAGACTGCGAACCTTACTCAGGCTCTGTTTCTCATAAGGCATGGCTCCACAAAAATAAAGCAAACTGGGAATTCCCCCTCTTGTTGATGGAGTTTCAGGACTTCATTCTCTCTCAAATTTATTTCTGAACTCAAAGGGTATAATTAGATGTAAATACATTTTCTTTTAGTTAGGAACGTCAGCACGTAAAAGATGAGGAAAACACAGAGCAGGGTAATGGATTTGCTTTCAAAAACTACAGCACCATCTGGCCTCTGTTGTTTTGGGAATTAGAAAGTACTGAAAGCATTTCTGGTTCATTCTATACATTCTATTATAAGCAAATCCAGGGCAAGAGGGACATTGAGGGGAAGGCAACAGCAATGGACTATGCCCCAGAGTTGTCCTCGTACATGATACTCAACAACAAATAACGTGGTAATTCTTTCTAATTGAAAGGGAGGCAGAGGGCATCCCAAACAGCTGGGCCAGTGGGAGCCACATGCAGAACAAGAAGTGGCCTCATGATGAGGATAGGCGTAGGTCAATGTTTGTCATGGTCGTTATTGCCTGGGCCCTGGTTTGAACATCTGTGGACTAACTAACCAGTGTATGTGTTCCTGGTGTCTAGACTGAGGCTGGAGTATCTGAGTTAAAGAAGAGCAAGTGGCCCATGGCAGGCATCATTTCAGATAGAATTGATGTGCAATCCACTGCCTCCAGTGTGAACCTACCTGAGACTTATTCCCATAGGGAATTGCAGACTTCTTTCCTGAGAGAGAGTGGATCATTCTCGCTCTCATGGGCACACCTTTGGAGACAACCTGAGAAGAACCAGAAACAACCATTTCCATTGCTGTGACCTACCACCACGAGAATCAAATAGACATGAATATAAATGGGATATTTCAGTTAAACCTTTAAAGGGACCCAGGAAGCCTAATGTCATTCAGTGGCTACTTTGCTCCCAAGTATGTCAGTGTTTCTTTAATTTGGAAAAAAAAAATGAATGTTTATCTGGTTTAAACTCTCTATCACAGACTTTGGGGAGTAGTTAGATGTTAGAGGTACTGAGTTGGGGGCCAAATGATTTTCTTCTGACTATGAGAAGGGTCATTGTGAGGAGAAAAATGTAATCCTCCATGCTTTCTGTTGTATTCCTTGGCTATGAGTTCCCTGGTTAGAGGTAATGTTGCATGTGATAGCAAGCAGACATGCCTTCAAGTTCCTTCTCTGACTTCCCTCAATGAAGGACTGTAACCTGTGAGATGGAAAAAACCTTTGCCTCTCCTAGTTTGCTTTTGATCAGAGTGTTTCATCACAGTGCCTGAAAGGAAACTAGAGCAAACCCGACCTGCCCAATCAGAGACCCACTTTCCTGTAAGAGTCCAGTGTGAAACATGATACCAGATGGAATTGTAGTGTCATGTCTGTGACTCCCCCAGTCCTCAAGTCTCAACACCCATCATGGGGTAAAAGTTCACTAGCATGTCAAATCTGGAATTTTTCAAGCCTTTGGTGAGTGAATTTTCATATGCAGGTCATTGGTATCAAATAACATTTCATATCAGGATAAAATCAATGCCATGAATTGTTGAAAACCATCGAGGATATTCATCTCCACAAAAAACTTATGAGGCTATAGCATTGGCTTGGTGAGTAATCGTGCTTACTATGCAGGCATGAGGGCCTGCCTTTGGATATCGAGTGGCCAGTTCAAGGGTCAATGAAAGACCCTGGCCCAAGGAGTAAAGGTAGACAACGGCAGAACAGGACATCCAACACGTTCTTTTGGCCTTTGCAGGTACTAGTGTGGGCATGCTCACCCAACACATACATAAACACATAGGTCTACATCACACACACACACACACACACACACACACACACACACACAGGCAGACAGACATGCACGTGCACACACACACACACACACACACACACACACACACACACACACACACACACACACAATTTTTTTTAAAAGAAAGAAAACTGCATCAACAATGTACCTGATCTTCCAGACCAATGGCCTTCAAGGCCTGCCGTCCTCTATAAGAAAGGGCCAAGTTAATGCTTCTTCCACGAGTAAACTCAGCCACTCGAATATCTAAAAACAGGAAGCAGACTTTGTGATGCACACACTTCCTCAAATGCGGCTAAGGAGTGAGCAAATCCTTGCATTTGAACAATTGTTCAATTTAGAGTCAAATTAAAAGACTCATTAATGCATCTAAAGAAAATACCAGGTGTCAACTAGTATTCAATTAAATTTAGGTCACTGAGGTTTTAAAAGTATTCTAATAGTTCTTATATCTTAAATTTCTTTTATTAAGACTTCTTTTATTCAGAACATCCAAAGAAATAGATGGTGCAATTGGAAACCCTTCCTCATTTTCCATTGCCGACTCACCTTCTCTAGCTTCATACACATCAACTTGAAAATTCCTCTTTGCAAGAAAGCATGCATTCAATGCTCCAACCTAGAAATCAAAACCAACTTTTTCATGTCTTTGTCTGGTTCTGTACACACATGGACATTTTGGTGAAAAACGCACTATCGTGTATGGATGGATATACTACTCCATTAATTACATTGACTTGGTTGTAGTCACTGTCCAAGAAGATCAAAGGCAAGATCAGTCAGACCATCCAGGCCTGATCATGCAAGCCTATAATCCATCTGAGGCAGGAAGGTCTTGAGTTCAAGACCTGCTTGTGCAACTTAGGAATAGCCTGTCTCAGTATCAAAAGGTGACTGGGGATACTACCTTTGTCTAGCGTGTGCAGAACTCTGAATTCATTCCCCAATAATGTAAAAGAAAAGAAGAACACAACAATCAGATTAATTCAAAATTAAGTGGTATAGTTGTAGACATAGGTTTGGCTTTTTTTTTCTGCAAAGGAGGGGACATGTGTTAGAATATTTAGAGAAGACCTTTTCATAATCAAATGAATAAATACTCTGCTAGCATCCCAAAATGGCCATTACAAAGGAACGAACAAATGAATTCTGGTGTATTTACACAAAAGCATAAGTGAAGAGTGAGTTACAGATGATTCATACTGTGTAACCTTCTTACAAAAAGGATAATAGAGACAGAGCCATGGGTATATGTGTGTATGTATATATATATATATATATATATATATAATTAAAATATGTTTATATTTATTAATGCATATATGATCATATGGTATGGATGTGATAAAAATATTAATTAAAAGGAAAGTATTCATGGCAGTGTTCTAGTGGGTGAGGAAGTCAGTGAAATTCACTGGAATATATTGGTTTTCACGTTGAGTAGTGAGCTCGCGAGTGCTTATTATTAACAGTAAACTAGCAACAACACAAAAGTGGTAATTAGGAGCCTTCTTTAAGTCCAGTAACAGCAGTATATCAAAGACTATGAGAATTCCTATTCTGTGTTAGTGAGGTTCAAATGAAGCTACGAGGAAAACCTTGGCATATATGCTCAGCTGCAAGGGCTGATTCTATGCTGGGGATGAGGACTCTACACTCTGAACGTGTTACCTCTTCTCACTTTCTGTAGAAAGTGCATAATTTAGAATAACTGAATAACTGTCAGCAGCATCTTAAGCTGTTAGGTGGTGAAGTAACTAAGAAGACAAGAAGAGATAGACAGAAACGTGATGTGTAAACCGCTCCAAGCCTCCCACAATTCTGTAAAGACACCATAGGAAGGAGGGCAGAGGAAGGAAGAAATTGGGCACAGTAAGCCAGACTTCATGAGAGTAGTCTCTCCTAGGGACGTGGACATTTATGAACTAACTCTGCAGTTGTTTGAAAGCACTGCACGCAGAGCCTACAATAGGAAGCAGGTAGCAAATGAAGTGTGAGGAATAAATTCCTTGCATGTAGGCAAGACTGGCTTCTGTGAAGTACTTCAAAACCCCATCAAGACTGTTGGAGAGATACAGGCAGAGAACATGAAAGTTGAAACTTCTTTGATGAAGCCAGAGCCTCAAAAGATGGAGGAAGGTTCACAGAAACATCAAAAGTGTCCCTTGACCCCCTGAACAAAGGAAGATAGACTTCCACAGCCCATCAAAGTCCATTCCACCTGCTGAAAGATATTCTAGGGATGGAATGACAGAGAGAAATCTCGGAGCCTAAAGAGTGGGAAGGAAAATGAACAGTCACAAAGAGGGCCCTGGTTAAACTGAATAGGTCACAAAACCAAACCAAAAGTTAGGAATCTGGGAGACAGGTATGGAGGAGGGATGTGGGAGGGAGATTAGAAAGAGTGGGGAGGAGAGAGTAAGAAGTATGCATTTTATACTGTCAAAGAACTAAATAAAAACTACAAAAGAAAATAAAATGTGGTCCATGTACACAGTGGTATTTTAGTTAGCTGTAAAGATTAACTAAAGAAATTAGAACATTTACAGGAGAACAGATGGAGTTGGAGATGATTCTATTAAGTGGAGTAAGCAGGATCATAAAGACAAAGATGTTTCCTCTCCTATATGAAATACAGATTTAAATATGTGTGGAGGGGGCATGAAGGTAGGAGGGTAACTTTGAGGAGGAAGGGAGAGATCTAAAGAGGGGGGACCAGCAGGGTAATTGGGATGCATGCCATGAAAACAGAAGGGGAGCTCTCTGTGGGGAGAAGGGAGGCCCGAAAGAGGCAAGGAAGGAGGGCAGGGAGGGAACCATGTGAAGGATGAGCAAAAGAAAAGTATAATGAAATACATAGTACGAAAATGTCACAAAGGAAATTCATTTCTTTGCAAAAATATAATTTAAGGTATCAGTACAAAACTGAATCGAGATTTTGGTATTAATAAAATAAGAGCCCTAAGGAAGGCTAACAGCAAGTCCTCTACATGGACAAATCAGCAGCATTTGCAGAAACAATAGACTTGACCCAAACAACACACTATAATAGACCTTGACCCAAGCTACATGAGCTTTGCTGGGTTCTGTGCATTAGGGACCTTGCTTTCAGGAGAAACGAAAGTTCCAAGTGACCTGAATTTGGCAGTAGGAAGGACCAGGTTGAGAATAATGTAGAGATCTCTGTGTGAGGAGTGCAAAAAAAAGGCAGAAGAGTTGAGTTCAACACTCAGGGTTTAGTTTTAACCCAAGAGGAAGAAATTGAGGGAAGTAGAAACTGAAGAAACCGAAGAAAGCAGGATTGCCTGAGCTGCCCGCCCTGCGGCAGACACTGCTGTGCCTCTGGGCTGTCCACACTCTCTAGGCTGAATTCACACTGGCCGTGCTGTAGAATCTCCAGGTCACTGAGCAGCAGTAACACTGGAAACCAATGTAGCATCAACAGCGTTTTGAGTTTGGAAATCACTGGCAGAAAGAAACTCAGCGAGGCCAGTTGAGGAGCTTCAGGGCATGTGTGGGAAGTGATTTCACAGCGGATGAAGAGTTTGAGTGTTATCTGGGGAGAAATCCACAGAAAACCAGCACACTTTTGCATCTTCTGCAATCGTATGTGGAGTTGTTTCCTCCCACTGTGCATTTCTGAGATGCTTAAAGAGCCATCCTTGCTACTACCCTTGAGTAATTCATGGATAGACAGCAGCGTTCTAACTGGTCTTATCTCCTCCTAATCTCCCTAAATGTTCTCCATAAGAAGCCCGAGGATGTTTGCTTGTTTGTTTGTTTTGAGGTAGGGACTTGTTATGAAGCCCAGACTTGCCTGGAACTTTTCATCCTTCCTCAGTCTCCCAGTGTTGATTACCAGCATGCACTACCATGCCCAGCATGAAGGATCTTTCAGAGTCATAGTTTTACCTTCTTACTGAAATCACCCCAAGGCCTTCAAACACAATGCAACTTTGAGTAAAATGCAGTCTTCTTCCCTGATCTCCTAAGATGCTGTAAGCACTGGCCATGTCAGCTTTGCATCTCATGGAGGTGTCTGGACCCATCTTGTCCTTGATGCCACTACACACAGAAACTGCCAAGACCCTCTGCAAGCATTGCCCTGTTTGCATTATTCTTGCAGCTCACTGCTGTCTTGTTTCCTTCTTTATTGCCTTTCTCCTCCCTAGAATGCCCACTCCTCTAACCATAATGCCTTAAATACCAGGAAGACATACATTCTCGTTTTGTTCAACGAGTTGATAGGAAAGAGTTAGAGCGAGGCCTGGCCTGAAGCCTGAGAACCACAGCACACAATGATCTCCCATAATGCTTGGCTTTGCTTGGCTTTGTTGAGACATGGGATCGTACCGTGTATCCCATGTAGGCCCCAGTTTCACTCTGCTTCCCTGTTTCCCCCTGCCAAGTCCTAGGATTATAGATGTGGGCAATCGGACCTGCTCATTTCTAGGCATTTAAAAATTTAGAATCAGATATATAAAAGGACCTTTTATATCCATTTTTCCTGAAAGCAACACAATTTTATTATTTTTATGGGAGAATAATACCCGTGTGTGTGTGTGTGTGTGTGTGTGTGTGTGTGTGTGTGTGTGTGTGTGTGTAACATTTTCCTTATCCACTCATTTTGTGGTGGTGGGTACCTAGGCCGAGTCTGTAACCTAGCTGCTGGGAGTACTGTAGCAGTAAACATGGGCATACTGGTATCTCTACAGAGCTGACTTAATTATTTTAGGTATAAACGGAGAAGTAGTGTAGCTGAATTTTAGAGAGGTTCTATTTTTAATTTTAAGGAGCTCTGTGTGATGGTTTTTCATTAATTGGAATATTTATTCTGTTGGAAAAATGTGCAGTTTTTGGGGGCCTTGGGGGGAGAACTACCTTTGGCTGTAAAAATATAGCACACATTCACACTCCTTCCTCCCCTTGGGGGCAAAAAAAATTAGCACTATCTTACATCTTGCTAGGTTTGAGTGATGGCCCTGTGACCTCACCTGCTGGGGTAAAAGTAAGGGGCTCACTCACCACACCACCACATGGAAACTGCCAAGTCATTTGGGTTAGCAAATGTGTTATTTCTCATCTATTTGAATAACTAATGAGTATCTGATAGGTTTTAAAAACTATTTATTTCATGTGTCTTGACAATTTTCTTCTCATTAGAGAGTACTGAATCATTTTATTAACCATCATGGGGCAAAATGTTTTTATTAAAATGGCCTAAGGCACATAGCCATGTTTGGGAGCAAAATCAAGTTTAATTTGTTTTATCTTTTTTTTTTTTTTTTTGGAAATATTAAACCAAAACAACAAAAGAAAACAGACACCCTTATACTTAGTGGATATAAAATACCTTTCCAGGAAAGAACAATTTAAAACAAATGCTATTGCCCTATTTATTGCCGAGATGGCTGTTAGTAAATGAATGGAGGAAGAGAACATGGTACACATAGACAATGGAGTAGATTTAGCCATAAAGAAGAATAAAAATCCTGTTATTTTAAAACAAGAATATGTATAGGTCATTTTAATAAAAATGGGTGGATTTGGAGGACATCAGGATAAATGAAATAATATAAATACATAAAGACAAGTACTGTGTATTCTGTCACTTATGGAAACACTCACACACACACATACACACACACACACACACACACACACACACAAGGGAGGAGAAAGAAGACCTAAAAATGTAAGAGACTGAGAAGGAGGTGTGAGGGAAGGAAGAGGGTATAAGGGTAGATAGACATGATTAGTACATGGATAGGCATATATGGCAATATCAGCAATTATTATGTTAATAATTGTAATAAAAAGCAATGCCATATTTGTAACAGTTGTATTTAAACATTAAAAGGTTTAACTATTAGAATCAATAATCTACATATGATGAAAAACCATTCGTGAGATAATATTAATAAAAAACACCCGAAGAGCAATACAAGTCCCGACAGTCTTACCAAACCACCTCCGATAACAGCCACTCTTTGCCCTTGAGCGTCAGATGAGGCCATAGCTGCTCGAACACCTCTTCTGTCCAGGTTAGAACTCTGTGTTCTACATGCTGCTGTTTTGCGATCTTTTTATTGCCAGGAGTCCGGGGCCTTTGTGAGCCAGCAGCAAGTCTTGGTCAAAGCTCACTTCCTTTGACGGGGTTTAACTCGTTAGAAGCCCAAAGTCCAATCAGCTCTGCTCTTCTCAGAGACAATTCACTGCCATGACCAAAATTTGAAAAACCTAGTCATGTACAAGACACTTAAAAAAAAAAAATAGCAGTCTTGGGGCTTTTCTTCTTCTTCTTTTCTACATGTGTTAGTTTCGTTTTCATTCAAAATACAGTAAGATGAAACGTGTGTTGTCTGAGGTTCTGCAGCATCTTCCACTTCTCAGAGAGAGTGAGATGATCTGGATCCACAACTTATCCCTGCTACTGAGACAAACCAAGAATCTGGCCCAAAGGTCTTTGTGGGCTGGTTGCCTTTAACCGTCTCTGCTGGAAAACACTTTCTGCTGTTTTAATAGTTTCCTGAGCAGGATTTGTAGATGTGTAACCGACTGGCCACATTTTCTCTTTGTTGTTGTTGTTATTTTAGCACAGGACTTTAGAATCTAGCTTGTGCTTTGCCATGGGCAAGGTGGTGAACACACACAGCAGCATCTCTAGACTCGTGTCTGGGGCACCTGGTCACTCTTTTGACTTTTTGACTTGTTTACTTCTTCTTGATGGGGGGGGGGGGGGCGCTATTAGTGAGTTGTACTTCTTTCTAGGAGGCATTGTGGTATAAAGTGAAATGAAAGCATAAATGAAGATTTATTTCTTTCCCAATTTTTGGTGAGAACGCAAAGAATTCAGAGGGTCATTGCCTTGAGTAGGGACTGGAAGGAAACACCACTCGATAGCGCCCCCTCTGGGTGAGTACATTATAGGTGCCAGAAAACTCCTGAGTATTTATAGTAGTAGGTAATCTACCATGGGCCTGAAGTTAAAGACCAGCAAGGACACACAGGGAAGGGCAATTCTGTGAATTCTGTCTCCTTGGGAGCCTCGTTCTTTTGTCCAGAGACAAGAATCTAGCAGTGGTTTTGCTGTGTGGATTACCCTGTTCCTCTCCAAGCTCCTACGTCTTTTCCTTTCTCCTTCCCTTCCCCCTCTTCTTCCTTCCCTACTTTCTCACCTGACCTCACTTCCCCTTTTCTCTTTCTTCCTTTCCTTTTCAATATAAATGTTAGCAAATTTCACACCTCTTTCCACCCCATTTATTTCCTTTCAATTAACAACGTATAACTCAAGAGTTCTTTAGTATCAATATAGAGAGAAACGTATCTTTATAGAAGCTTTTTAAAAATTAAGGACTATTATCCAAACAAGGAAAGCACTCAAGCACAAATGTAAGCGTGGTAACTTCCTGCGCAGCATGTGCCTATCGTGGAATTCCAGAAGGAAAATATTGCCAGCTTGCCAGAAGTCTGCTGCCCCAGGCCCCTCACTCCCTTTCAGAGGGGCCACTGTGCCAGCGTTATCTTCCTGTTTGGGGTTGGACAATCTGTGCCATCATATGTGCATCTTAGAAATAGTCTGACTTTGTATCTCTTTCTTTTTAAAGTTTACTATAAACGAACACATAATTGTGTGTGTGTGTGTGTGTGTGTGTGTGTGTGTGTGTGTGTGCATGTGTGTGCAAGTTTCATCACTGGGAACTGAACCTAGGGCCCCGTGCATGCTAAGCTCTCTAGTTACCCCTGACTATATCCTCGGCCCTGTTTTGTTTCATAGCTTACTTCTTCTATTCAGTGTCACGCTTCTTAAGATCCATCTGCGTTGTGTCACATAGCTCTGGTTTGTTACTTTTCATTGTTGTATTATTACTTTCTCGGTGTTGCCATGTTCAGAAACCTTGAGGTATTTTGGATTCTTGGTACGGAGTTTGGTACTATGTTCTTCCCTGGAAGATTCTGGGCTCTTGTCTTTGCCCCTGGAGTTCCAACATTTCTTGATAACATACTTTGCTCTTTGCTCTGACTTGTTCATACTTTCTGGATCAATGGAATTCTCTTCTCTTAAAAAGCAAAACAAAAAGATGTATCTGTATTTTAAACTTCTGTGTGTCTGTGAGAGAGGCACGCATATGGCAGTATATGCATCTTCAGAGTTCTGAAGATGGCACAGGGTTCCTTGGAACCTGAGCCACAGACAGTTGTGAGCACTCTGCACAGATGCTGGGAACCAAACCTGGTCCTCTGCAAGAGCAGCATGTGCCCTTAACCGCTGAGCCATCTCTCCAGCCCCAGTGGCCCCTTTTTGAATTTATTGGTGTAAAGGTTTTCTCCAACTTTATTCCTGTATATCATTTTATGTTTACTGTACCAGACTGCTATTCTTATGAACACATCCATACTGTTTTTCTTATCTTTCAGTATTTGCTCTACTTCTTAGGAGAATTTTATGTTTCTATCTTATAAACTTTCTATAGAATTTTCTTTTTTTTTTAATTTTAATTTTTATTTTGCAATACAATTCAGTTCTACATATCAGCCACGGATTCCCTTGTTCTCCCCCCTCCCGTCCCCCTCACCTTCCCCCCAGCCCCCCCCCCATTCCCATCTCCAGGGCAAAGCCTTCCCCAGGGACTGAGTTCAACCTGGTAGACTCAGTCCAGGTAGGTCCAGTCCCCTCCTCCCAGGCCGAGCCAAGCAATCCTGCATAGCCCCCAGGTTTCAAACAGCCAACTCATGCAATGAGCACAGGACCTGGTCCCACTGCCTGGATGTCTCCCAAACAGATCAAGCCAATCAACTGTCTCACCCATTCAGAGGGCCTGATCCAGCTGGGGACCCCTCAGCCACTGGTTCATAGTTCATGTGTTTCCATTCGTTTGGCTATTTGTCTCTGTGCTTTATCCAACCTTGGTCTCAACAATTCTCACTCATATAAACCCTCCTCATTCTTGCTAACTGGAATCCCAGAGATCCACCCGGGGCCTATCCATGGATCTCTGCATCCAGATCCCTCAGTAGTTGGATGGGGTTTCTAGCACGACAATTAGGGTGTTTGGCCATCCCATCACCAGAGTAGGTCAGTTCGAGCTGTATCTCGACCATTGTCAGCAGTCTGTTGTGGTGGTATGCCCTTCAGCTGAAGAATGGATAAACAAAATGTGGTACATATACACAATGGAATACTACTCAGCAGAGAAAAACAATGACATCATGAGGCTTGCAGACAAATGGATGGATCTAGAAAAAAATCATCCTGAGTGAGGTAACCCAGACTCAGAAAGACAAAGATGGTATGTACTCACTCATAGGAGGATACTAGATGTGGAACAAGGATGACTGGACTGCTACTCACATCACCAGGGAGGTTATCTGGAAAACAGGACCCCAAGAAAGACACGGGGATCGCCCAATGACGGAGAAATGGAAGAGATCTACATGAACAGCCTGGACATGAGTGGGGGTAATGAAGGGTGAGGGTCGAAGGAAAGAGAGCTTGGGGGAGCGGGAGATCCCAGCTGGATCAACAACAGAGAGGGAGAACAAGGAATAGGAGACCATGGTAAATGAAGACCACATGAGAATAGGAAGAAGCAAAGTGCTAGAGAGGCCCACAGAAATCCACATAGAATTTTCTTATATGTACAGCTTATAAGTTATATTTTTAAACAAGGTTTCAAAAAACAAAACAAAATAAAATCTCCCTCCTAACCACCCAAGCTAGGTGGTGTATTTACATCTCAAGATCTTTATTTAAAAGAGGGAGAGGTCTCTCCCCTGCTCAGTCTCTTGCCTCATTGCTAGATTGGAACTCCAGCTCTTGTGCACGTGTTTTACTGCTAACTATTATCCAAGCCCCGGGATGATTTGACCAGATTTGAACAGTGCGATCAATTCTGTCAGCTGGGAGCTGAGATTTGGAGCAGAAGGGAAAACTGCTAGGTTTGCACTTGTCTCTTAAAGCAGGACAAAGGTCACATCCCATAAAGAACAGAGTGTAAATAAATCAGAAACACAAAAAAATCAGCAAGTGTCAATGAGAACAAAACAGGTCACTATTATCAGACAAGTCCAGAATTTAAAAAAATACAACTTTAAGCAATGCAAAAATACTACTATACACAGATATAAGGTTGCACCCTAAAATAAAGATGTGCAGTGCCAACCATTAATGAAAAGGCTTTAAAAACATTTTCTTTATTGACAACAATTAACTAAGCCACTGTTCTCCACATTTCAGTCACTTGTATTCTACCTTTTCTACATGCTTCACCTTTTGTTTCTGTTTATTTATGTTCCTGTACATTTTATTTAGCTAAAATGGAATTTTATATTGCTGTTACAAGTAGAAATTACCTTCATTAGTAAATAAAATTAAAAGTTAATAGTTGGGAGTTCTTGGATATTAATGTTCTCTTTGCAAAATGGACCATCTCATTATCTCATACTCATAAAGTTACTCTCAGTGTTTAATGAATTAATACATTTTAAATGAAAGGCATCTGTAATCTCAGCCCTGGAAACATTGAGGCAAAAAGACTGTGAATTCAGGGCCAGCCTGGGCTACACAGTATTTCAACAAAATGAAAACTATAAAGAGAAAAATTCTGGAATATTTTATGTGTCATAGGTGATATTAAACAACCCACTCATACAAAGCTCATCAGGAGGGATTTCAAAAAGTTAAACTGGGCTGTAGGAACTGGAGATATGCTTGAAAAAGAAATGAAACAAACAAACAAAAACAAAATGATAACTCTAATCAGATGAAATTTGTACAAATACCCATATTAAAAAGAACTTAAAATAACAAACAGTAATAGAAATAGACATCCTTGGATCCTGGAGACAGCTCAACAGGTAAATGTACTTGCTACTAAGCCAGAAGACCTCAGTTCATTCCCTGCATCCACATAGTGGAAGGAGAGAATCAATTCCCACAAATTGTCCTATATGTGTGTACTGTGGCACCAAAACCCAAGCCCAAAATGACATTAAAAAATGTAAATAAAATTTTAAATTCATGAAATAGAATATTATTAAATTAAAAAGATCATGATTACATTCCCGACACAGGATTCCATTTCAGAAGTAGGCTTTAAAATGACTGTAGGTGGAGTTTCTCTGTGTTTTGGAAGCTGCTCCAAAATAACCACAGAGACTTAATATTAATTATAAATGCTTGGCTGATAGCTCAAACTTGTTACTAACTAGCTCTTAAAACTTAAATTAACCCATTTCCATTAATCTACATATTGTCACATGGCTTATGGCTTTACCTGTCTTCCAGCATGTTTTGTTCCCTCTGTGTCTCCTGGCGACTCCTTAGACTCCACCTTTCTTTCCAGAATTCTCTCTGCCTCGAAAAAACCTGCTTAGTCATTGACCAATCAGCTTTTTACTAATACATATTAATACATATTCATATTGTACAAAAAATTGTTCCACAGCATTTCCTCCTTTTTGTCTAATTTAAAAGGAAGGTTTTAACTTGAATATAGTAAAATTATATGTAACAAAAATAAATTGTTAGGTAAGAATTTTACTTGCAATATCCAGTCTATTTGTATTTGGCAAATTTAGAGAAAATATTCTATTATTTATCTTATCTTTGTGAGTCTAAAGTTTTATACCAAATTTACCTTTTATCATAACTAAGGAAAACTTTAACTATGACTATCTAGTCTTCAACTCTATCAAAGATCCCAGAAGGGTAAGATGTTACCTAATGTTAGGAATGTCTGGCTGCCTGAACAACCACCCTAGGTTCTTCTGTAATGTTGGGGCATCCAACTTTGGCCTACAGGCCTGGTATATCTGACAGACATTTCTGAGATGCAGGGAACTTTGAAGGACTGTCCTACCTTATCTTGGCAAAGTCTGGCAGTTGCTTTCTTTTGCATCCTGCTGGTCCAGTTTGGACAGTATACTGTCAGCAATTGAGGCAAGGGCAGCTTCTTTGCCCAAATGACTAGCTTTTGCCATAAAGAAAACAAACTCCATATGGAGGTTCTTTGATGTCCATCATCTTCTTTTGAAGTAAATTGGTGCTGTCAGGAGCTGATATATCTCACTGTCATGAAAAGACTTTTGTTATTAAAACATTTTACATGCCATATTCTGTGGGTCTTTAAAGTTTTTGAAGACCATCTCTCTATCTAAATATATCTGTTTAACCTTGAAAACATACCTAATATGACTATAAGTTTGACTATTATAGATGACTAACTACTAATCTGTAATTCTTAACTATATATTATATTTTTAAATGAGCTATATAAGCACAATACGCCAAACAAGAGTAGAAACATACATACAGTATAGCATCATTAACTTTAAATTTGTATCATTAAACTAAAATCCATACCAATGTAAAATATTTTGAGATTAATAGTTGTTAAAAGTAGATTCAATGACCTACCCTTTTATCTTATCATTTATATATTCCCCTTTTTTCCTTTAGAAAGAGATCTTTGAATGCCGGGCAGTGGTGGTGCACACCTTCAATCCCAGCACTCAGGAGGCAGAGCCAGGCAGATCTCTGTGAGTTCTCGAGGCCAGCCTGGTCTACAGAGTGAGATCTAGGACAGGCCCCAAAACTACACAGAGAAACACTGTCTTGAAAAACCAAAAAAAAAAAAAAAAAAAAAAAAAAAGAAAGAAAGAAATAAATCTTTGAATTTAACTCTTTTGTTTAGCTTTTTTTTGACTATGTCTAATAACAACTTATAATTCACCCCCTAAACAATGATGAACATTTATAATCCATTAAATAACCAAAATCCAGCCATACCCCATCTCTTGGGAATGTGGATGTCCTTTTCTAGACTACTTCCTCTTGTCTGTGGGCACTGGTATCTTTTGGGGAACATTGAGAAAAATCAGGGTAATTGTTAGGTATTGAATGGAGCATTTTGTGAGGCTGGATTATCTCAGCCAGCAGCCTTGAAGCTGTTCTGGATGCAGAATTCACAAACTGCAATAGAGGCATTCTGAGATGTTGGATCATTTGGGCCATCCATTTTCACTGGTGTTTGGTCCCTTCGTTCTGAAAATACATAATTTTTCAAAAGGTAACATATATTATAAGTATGGAATATATGGTATGCAAACGTCAGTTAAGGATGATTTTTTGTTTTATGTTTGAGCAGGTAAAATATACATTACATGACTTGTAGGGTTTCTTTAGGTTTATCTCTTAGTTCACAGTCAGGATTTTGAGGGGGTCTTCCTTGATCAAACCTGATCTGTATCAACCTGGAATGAATCCATACCCTCTCATTTCCTGAGGAAATAAAAGCATCCCCCCCCTCCGCACAATATATCATAACAGAGCTTACCTGAGAAAAGGTGGTTACCAAGATGCTACGTTTGACTCCATTTTTGTGTGTTTGGAACTTCTTTTAAATGCTTTTTCAGGTTTTATGTGGATCTACGTTGCCTGATGTTGGGCTCCAAATGACTTTTTTTTTTTTTTTTTTTTTTGAGACAGAGTCTCATTATGTAGCTCTGATTGTCCTGGAACTGACTGTGTAGACTATAGTAGCATTTAACACACAGAAATACACAAGCCTTTGCCTCCCTAGTGTGGGGACTAACGGGTGCACCATCATACCAGGCCTGAAATGAAGTTGTAAAACCATTGTTTGTGTATTAGTGACTGAAGCAACATACACGGATGAACTGGAAAGACAGATATGAAGAAAATGAGCGCCTCTGGGAAGGGGGAGAAGAAAATGCCATTCAAATTTAGAAAAGTATCTTCTATTTCATTAAGGGTATGGAACAAACACATTGTTACCATTTTCGAGGAAATAGCAGGAATGATAAATGTTTGTTATTTTGTAGCAGGAGAGTAGGACATGGAGAAAGAGACTCAAGATCACAGGTAAAATAAACTAATAGCAGAAGAAGAGAAGACTGGTGTTGGGTTTCAGAAACCCTGACAAATGGCTGAGGTGCTTATTTACATATCAAAGTGGATACTGGCCAGCTCTTGCAGCAACCCTCAGTACCTTTGACTCCTCCCAGTACTTCTCACCCTGACCCAACCCTACACACACATCACTCACTGCAGGCTGCATGTAAAAACCAGACCACGTACATGAGCATCATGTAAAGGACCTATAAAGAGACTGGGGAACCTGTCCCAGCTCTGTAGCGCACCCCCACTTTGGAAAGTGTCTTCCCCTTCTCTTTCTAAACAGTCTATATTTCTATCACTATCCATTTGTCTCTGCTCCAATTCCTTCTGGGACACACGAACCTGAAAACCTCAGCAAGTGCCCTATGAACTCTGATCCATGCCTCTAAACAAACTCAAACTCATAACACACACACACACACACACACACACACACACACACACACACACACACACACTCGTCTTCACAATTAACTTGTGGCTGCCCTTTAATGGTGAAAGTTTAAACACTTGGGTTAGGAGGTTCATTACTTTATATGACTAGCCTTTATCTTAATGCTTTGGTTTTTCTAGCCTAACTTTTAAGGCAAACTTGGTTTCACCTTTTCATCAAATATTCTAGAAATTTCTCAACCATTAGTTGAGAGAGGAAAGAGACCGATACTGAGGTCTGAAAAATTGATACTGGTTTAAGCATTTTGATTTTAGCCCAATTATTAGTCTCAATCTTACTTATTTTATTTTATGAGTCTTATTTTGAGACAGGGTGTCCTGTATCCCAGGCTGGCCTCAAACTCACTGTGTAGCCAAGGATGACCCTGAACTACTGCACTTCCTACCCCCATTTCTGAAGTGTTGGGATTGCAAGCCAATGCTACCATTCAGGTTCATGGCAGGCTCACTATAAAGCCCAGGTTGTTCTTGAATTTAACACCTCCCTACAGTGGCTTGTAGAATACCTGGATTATAAATTGGAGGCACCATACCCCGAACTTTCTCTTTAAACTGTCCTCTGGCTCTGCAATAGAAAGCTAAAAGAAGAGATTAAAATGGTGGATCAGATGCAATTTTCTATCACTAGTCATCATTGAATCAATACGCTTTTCTTAGCTTGAAAGCATATACATTAACCAGTAACCACAAAGAAAATTCCGAGACGAAAAATCCCAAAGACTGTGGACACACTGAAAAACGTTATCGGAGCACATGCTAAAAGACAGAGGAAAATTGACTCCAACATGACCATTAAAAGCAACCGTAAGTGGTGGGACAATAAATAACTACTTCCTTGTCTAAAGTTCGCGGCACTTTCTAAAACTTCTAGGAAGGCAGGATTTGAAAGAAACGAATTCATTTCATGGGTGGTTGCATGATAAATAATAACTTGATAACACGTTCATTCTAAGCTATTTCACAGACCTAGTACCACAGGCGCCACCAGCTAGTAATCCTGCCTCCTAGCAGCCCCGTTTAAAAGTGCTGCTGAAAGATAGGTCCGCCCATCTCATCTCTTTTCCCATAATTCCTTCCTCACTAGTTTCCCATAAACCTGGGGACTTCAAACAGCCTCACTACACGCCCCGGGAGGTCAACCCACCCCCTACGTTATTATTGGCCAGTCATGTTTAGTACCGCCCCACAAGCTCAGGCTGAGGCGTTTGATTGGGTATGAGAGCGGTCGGGCTCTGACGTCTCCAGGGGGCGTGGCTCAGGCTCCACTTTCCTCCCACCTTCCGCTGCACCATGTACCGAGCACTCCGAGTCCTCGCCCTCTCGCGTCGCCTCCTGCGGACCCCGTCCGCCGGTGCTGCCGTCTCAGAGGAAGCAGGCACCCTCCGGCGGTGTGCCCCAAACGTCGCGCGGATGGTGAGCGAGCATCTCGGGCTGGGCCTCCCCGGGGTGACCTTCATGTCAGCATGTCCCGGGTGTCCCCGCGGGCCGGGCCGGGCCGGTCCTGGGCTCAGCGCCCGCGCGCACTCTTACCCTCCGCTCCCGGGCGCCGCCTCCAGCCGGGTGTGCTGAGGCTGCAGGCACCGCTGAGGGACGCGCTCCTGTTGGGCAGGATGGGCGTCAGGGCAGACGTGCCCCACGCCTGAGCTTGCAGAGTCCCTCGGCCCTGGACACTTCTGGGACTGTGCGTGCATGGGGGAGGATGCAGGATGCAAGGATGTAGGAGTAGCAGGGAAGGTTTAGCATGCAGGGATGCAGGAAGTGCGGAGATGGAGGAGGGCACGGGAAAAGGTGCAGCCCCCCTCCTTGCCCGTGTAGCAGGCCCTGACTGGCCTGGCACTGACATAGTGCTTCGCTAGGCTGGGGACCCCTCAACTCTGGATTCTTGCAAGGTGCGCTCTCCTGCTTTCAGGCCCTCAAGGATGAAGCCCTTGTGTCTTTTGAACTGAAGGCTTTTCCTAAGAATTTTGAGTACTCAGCTTGTGAGATTACACGTGTTTTCCCTTCAAAACTTTCGTAAAACTCTGAAATCCATAACTAGGGAAATATGAACATAAGAACTCTGAAGCATGCCTGATGAGATTGGATAGGACCAAACTGTAGCCGAATCAATATTTTGTTGGAAAGACAGCTAAGGAATTTAAAGGGCCAAGCCCAAAGTATGACATGCTTCACTAAGTCCATTTGCTATTTAGAGTGCTTTAGAAAGCTTTGAATGTGGATGTGTGTTGTTAGAAAAGGCCTGAGAATGTGAATAGTGAGGAAGACCACTCCGAAGTTTAGGGTGCCTTCTGCAGTGTGAAGTGATTCAAATCCCACTGAGGCTTTCAGGCGGGTTGTCTTTGTGCCTCAGTTTCCACGTGTAAAATTGAGATAATTACAGAGGCGCAGCAAGACTGAACTTGGGGAAAATACTATGTAACACTGTGCTCATTAAGTATACCTCCTCTAGTGTACTTGAAAGGGCCAAGACGGTTTTTTTTGGACTAAAAGAAACTTGAATCTATACGGAAAGCCACAAAGTCTGGGGCTTGGGGAGATGGCTCCAGTGAAGAACAGAAGACTGAGTGTGATCTCAGTACCTGTGTCAGGTGGCTCACCACCTGTGACTCCAGCTCTGGATCTGCAACACACTCTTCTGGCCTTGACACATGCATGTGCACACACACACATATACATGCTTGCACACACACACTCACACACACACACATATTGCATATACACACAATACCATAAATCCTGAAAAACTACAAAGTCCAGGCTGCTTTGAGTTCTTGGAACTTTGCTTTGGTGGTTTGAATGCATTTAAAAAATTTCTTAAAGAAGAATGTTTCCTTTTGTTTTAGAGTTTGTTTGGGGAATAGAAGAGTGGAGTGAATCTATCCTGGCAAATGTGAAAACGTAGCACTTCTTTGCTTTTAGGGTTGTGATGTCAGAAAATAGAATCAAGATAGTTTTCGTTCTCCGTAGTTCCAAGGTCATTTGCCCTTTAACCCTCTTGTCGTTTCCAGCATGTCTATTGATTTGGTTAAAAGTTGTTCTCTGGTGTTGAGAAATTCACATAACCCTGGAAGCCCTGAGTTGCCAGTGATTTAAAAGAACACCCCAAAGTTCACCTGAAGTGCGTCATGTGACACACTGCTGATTGCCTTCTTTGTTTGGGGCCTTGTAAATAAGATGGTGGGTATGTGCTTGGAATTTAGAGGCCCTTGTCGAAGAGAAGATTGGGGGGGAAGTGCTGCAGAGATGGCTCAGAGGGCCAGAGTCCCTGCTGTGTAGCTTCAGGAAGGAAGATGCGAGTCATGTTTTAGGGGTGCAGTATAGCACAGTAGGGCAGGCATGACAGTAGGCGCTTGAAGTAACTGGTCCCACTGGGTGCACAATCAGGAACCAGAGAGAAAGAGAAATGCTGGTACTCAGCTTGCTTTATCCCTTTAAAATTATTTTATGTTTTATTTTTTAAATTAAAATGTAATTGCTTAATTTTCCCCTTCTCTTGCCTCCCTCTCAACCCTTCCCATGTACTCACCCTCTTGTTCCATCTCAAAGTCAAGGCCTCTGTTTCTATAGTGGTTGGTTAGTGTGTGTGTGTGTGTGTGTGTGTGTGTGTGTGTGTGTGTGTGTGTCTGTCTGTCTGTCTGTCTTAGTTACTTTTCTGTTATGATAAAATACCATAACCAAGGAAATTTATAGAAGGAAGAGTTTGATTTGGAAGCAGAGAGAGCAAACTCAAAATGGCACTAGTCTTTAAGCTCCCCAATGACACGCTTCCTCCAGCAAGGCCATACCTCCTGAGCCTGCCCAGTCAGGGCCATCGTCTGGGGACCAAACATTCAAATGCCCAAGAATGAGAATATGGGGGCATTTTGCTCAAACCACCATGACATAAGAAATGCCTAAATATACAAATACAAAAACCACAGTGTAGTGCTCCTTCTGTGTGCATGATTTCAGGGCTGAGCACTTGGTATTGGAAATCCACTCCAGTGTATAGGATGGCGCCACTCACACAGTGGTGCTGCACACTGCTAACATAGGTCCTTCCCATCTCAGTTACCCTAGTCTAGGTGATCCTCATGGGTAGGCCCAGAGGCTTGTCTTACTGGTGATTCTGGACCCTGTCAGGTTGATTGTATTAACCATCACATCTGAGGTTAAAGGTTTTAAGTAGCTTTTGGAAGAGCTTGTTGTGTGCTAACTGAGATGCGGCAGTGTTTGCTGTGGTTATACACTGGGTATGCTTTGAAGTGGCTGCTGAGATTGGGATTTTAGCACCAGTTCACTTTTCGGCACTTTAATTTTAAAATGTGGGTATCAATATCCTAGGATGTCCCTCTATCTTTTCCACCACATTTGTGGTGCTGTTGCTTGGACCTGTGGTTTCCCACATGCAAGTCCTCAGCTGTTAAGTTTCCCCTCTAAGGAATTAAACTCGATTTGAATTAATTTTCTTTAAGATTTAAAGCTGAAGAACACGACTAAAAGGAATCTTGTCAAGTATTTTTTTTAATTCCAAATATTACAGTAACCCATTTAGGAGGTACATTATGGTTATTTAATGATGAAATTTTAGTAATTTTGAACACAGAAGGTGATCATAAAAATTTAAAACCTGAAACTTAATTTCATAAACTAGAGATGAGAGTTGGTCTCCCTTGGGACCCCACATCCTGGTACTATCTAAGAAGGTAAGGAACAAAAGAAGGGCTGGCTTAGTGATTTTGCTTCTTTTGCTTACACTTGGCCCTTGCCTTATTAATAGACTATCTTCATTCGAGAGCAGGTCAGTACTGGTCAGCTAATGGTTCTTGGGTCCCAATACCACCCCTTGAACCTATGAACAGGCAGGACCCATGATTGGGTCCTGTCATTGGTACTTATGAAGGGGGGAATGTGAAGGGGCCCCAGAATAGCTTGACCACACAGCAGCCATGACAGGCTTAGGGGCCTAGACACAGCTTCTGTGACAGGCTTACGGGCAGACAGCACCCAGATCCAGGAAAGCCTCAAGCTGATACCACCCAGGGATGAGGAAATACCTAACATTCCTACCATAAGGTGGCCAGATGTCCTTGAATCTAGCACACACCTATTTTTGTTTTACAGATACCCCTAGACAATTGTCAGCCAACCAGGGTCCTGAACCCTGGAAATCCCCTCACCCCAACTTCTGCTATGATAAAAATCCCACCCTGCCTGACCATTGCGTCGGACAGACAGAGGGACCAAGCCAGAGCTTAAATAAAGACTCTTTGCTTTTACATAAAAAAAAAAAAAAGAAAGAAAAGAAGGGCTGATGTTGTTTGCCTCTGTTATCATCTGCTATTTGTTCTAGAGTGTATTGTAACATAAGGGTGCTTTTTAGGATATCTGAAACAAAGGTTGTGATACAAGCTATTTACTTGTGCATCTCACATATAAATTTCCGCTGTTGGTGTACAAGGTGGGAAACAAATTGGAGAATGGAAGTGCCCATCTATAGGACAGGTGGCACTCGAGGACTTGGGGCTGCCTGGGAATTGCTGTCTTTCCTTCACTTCAGGGAGTGTTGATAGTCGGGAGTCTACACAGTCAGTCCAGACCCACTGCCTTGTGATTGGGGTGATTTGCTGGTTGTTGATTTTTCAGTGTCTCCTTTAATTTTGGACTCCTGAGGTCCCTGTAAGATCAAATGAGACATGCATATAAAATATTAAATGCTGCTTCCTACTGGCCAAGGTCAGTCCCTGTATATCTACATGTTTGGGGCCTGGGTAGGTGATGATAATTTTTTTCTTCATGCCTTAAATTAAGCCTTTATAATTTAAAATGTTTTGTGACTCTTTCTAGTCTTAGGAGAAAACCACAAATTAACTTTTCCTTGTCAGTTGACTGTGTACTAAAGCAATTACTTGGGGGTTAAAAAAAAATTGAAACCATCTGATTATATTTAGTTATAATAATGTAGGATGCATATTGTTTTGTGTGTATGTGTGCACACTTTCTTGTGCAAAGATCAGAGAGTGACCTCAGGCATCCTCTATTGCTCTGCACCATGCCTCCTAAGAAAGGGTGTCTTGGCCTGGAGAGATGGCTCAGCTATTAAAGGCTAGATTCACAACCAAAAATACAAGAAAGGGTGTCTCACTGAACCTGCATTTGTGTTAGACTGATAAGCCAGTGGGCCTCACGGGTCTCCCTGGCTCTGTTCTCCAGGGCTGATGTGACAGGCATGTGCTGCTCCACCAGGCTTTTATGTGGATGCGGGACATCTGTACTCTAACTTACCTATGTCCTCGGTCATACAATATGCATATATTAAAGTTCTGAGTGTCACTCTGAAGTCTCTTCAATGAATATATTGTGTAAATTTAAAGTTTTTAGATTTTTATAGGGTTATAAAATATTTCTTGAGGGGGGAAATGATGTAATTATATTTTAACTAGCCCTTCCTCCCCAAAAAGGTAGAGATCTCTTAATATTTCAGGAATATTCTGCTAAGATTACTCAGGTATTAAACATTTATCACTTACTGTTCAATATTGTATAAGTTTTATATTAGAATATTTCACTTTAAATTATTTGTTGAGTAGTTGCTAAATTTTTTCATTAGTTTAAGTTGATGCACTTGCTAGAATCCCAGCTTCTCCAGAAACAGGATCCTTGGGTCCCTGCTCTTACTCTGCCTGACTGTTTACCTTCAGGATGTGGGGGGCTCCTGAGTCACAGAAGATTTGCATGCATTCATTCACGCTCATGTTTCTAGAGAGGTTCCGTAGCTTTCCTCAGGTTCTGAAATGCTTGCACTGCCCTAGAAGATGAAGCAGTGACTTAGCGTCTCTCCTCTGCAGATGCCCTTAGTTTACAGGTGAGAAAGGCTGGCTTATAGAGGCGACACAGCTGCTGTCTCAGGCACAGTGACCGTTGTGCTAAATTTTAGCCTTGCTTAAGTAAATTTAAAAATCTCAAAGTGTTTTATACTTTTCAAAAGTTTCCAGTGAAATAAATTTTAAGTGAGGTCTGAATTGGTCAAATCTTGACTAGTAATAGGCACACTTTTTTTTTTTATTTCAAAGACTTTCTATGTTTGCAGTATGTTAATTAAATAAGCTTTCTTTAATACCTGAATTTGTAAATATGGATGTCAAATTTTTTAAAGAAAAGTGAAAGTGAGGAATAGAGTAACATGATGACCATGGTTTTTTTTTTGTTTTGTTTTTTTTAATACTTATTAAATTTTTTTTCTTTTTACAGCTGATCAGGATTTTGTTTGCTTTGATCCTGGATTTCTTTCCAAGCTAAAATAATGTCTTATCTCTGTCTTTAGGCAAGTCAAAATTCCTTCCGTATAGAATATGACACCTTTGGCGAACTGAAGGTCCCAACTGATAAGTATTATGGCGCCCAGACCGTGAGATCTACGATGAACTTTAAAATCGGAGGTGCGACAGAACGTATGCCAGTAAGTGACTTTGTGGGGAGGGTGGCTTTGTGGAGAGGGTGGCTTAGAACCGTGGTTCGTTATAAATACTTTATAAAATTAAAACAAAGTTGCTGGCTTTCTAAGTAGTAAGTTCTCACTCATTAAGATGCCAGGAACCTATTAAAGTTTTAGAATGCTATTACTTTCAGCCAAGGCTTTGATTACTTTGGATTTTTAGCTGCTATAATTAAATAATTTGCTAATGGGCTGCACTAGTCAGGGTTCTTTAAAGGAACAGAAGTGTGTGTGTGTGTGTGTGTGTGTGTGTGTGTGTGTGTGTGTGTGTGTGTGTGAGATTTATTAGACTGGCTTACAGGCTGTGATCTGAGTAGTCAATGATAGCTGACTCCTGATGTGAAGGCAAAGGATCTGGTAGTTGTTCCACTCACAACACTGGATGTCTCAGCAGTTGCAATCTGCTGCTGGGTCCCAGGGAATTCCTGGAGAGCTGCTAGACCTCGGTCTGTGTTGGAATCCTGAAGAAGTAGGTTCTAATAACCGATGAAGGATCACCTCAGCATCAGGATAGATGAACTTGCCAGTAAGAGCAAGAGCAAACAGGCAAAAAAGCAGAAGCTTTCTTCTTCCATGTCGTTTCACATGGTCTGCCACCAGAAGGTGTGGTGCAGATTTAGGGTAGGTCTTCTGACCTCAAATGATCCACCAAGAAAATCCTCCACAGTATGCCCACCTGCTTAGGTTTTAGGTGATTCCAGATGTGATCAAGTTGACAACCAAAATGGGCAATTTAAAGGTTTGGTTGTTTTTTTGTTTGTTTGTTTTTGTTTTTGTCAGGATTTCACAGTTGGCAAACATTTTTATTTCAATACTCGAATTCCCTTCTTCTTAATCTTCCTACTCATCTGTTTCTCCCCCCTCTCCTTTTCCTCTTCACTGTGTAGCCCAGGCTGGCCACGATTTTCCCTCCTGGCCTTCCATGTGCTACAATTCCAGGTGCGCACCAGCCATGCCCCGCTCCTCTGGTTGTTTTGAAGTCAGGTATAGAATGATGATGCAGCATCTGTTAGGGGAGATGTTGAATACTACTTACTTTAATACATACCGTGTAAAATAGATGCATACTTTACAGTATACATCCATGAAGCACAGTTATCATTGGCATTGTCCTTATAGGAACATTTCTGTGTGCATGTGTGTGTTTTGGTTATAAATATGTATACATATAGACAAGCCTCGAGATTTTGTTGGTTCATTATTCACTTAGGTAATTTCCTCTGTTTTGTAAACTTGAGGGTAACAGTATTGGTACTGTTTCTGCATCTGCATAAAATAACAAATTGTTGTGCTTATCTAAAATTGCAAATTTAAGATATTTTTCTGATTAATTTTAGATCCCAGTCATTAAAGCTTTTGGCATCTTGAAGCGAGCTGCTGCTGAAGTAAACCAGGATTATGGTCTTGATCCAAAGATTGCTAGCGCAATAATGAAGGCAGCAGATGAGGTAGGAGGCGATAAGTGTGCTTACACAATGGCATCAAAGTCCCAAGGTCCACTGTGTGACAGGAAGCTCTGCCTGTAGGAAGGGGCACTCTGAAGTCTCAGGTTAATGAATTTCAGGGTAGGGTGGTAGTATTATTCAGTGAGGATTTAATACAGTGCTCAAATTATCTTGCAGTGACACTTCTAGGTAATTTTGCATCTTATTAAATCTCTTTGTTGATTTATATAGTTTTAAGAACAAAAAGGGGGGGCTGAAGAGATGACTCAGTAGTTAAGAGCACTGACTGCTCTTCCAGAAGACCCAGGTTCAATTCCCAGCCCCCACATGGCGGCTCACAGCTGTCTAACTCTAGTTTCAGGGGACACACATGCAGGCAAAACACCAGTGCACATAAAATATAAGTAAATAAATGGAAAAAATAAACAGATGGTTTGAAGTTTAGGTTTTTATCCCATACATAAATTATTCCTTTTAAACTAGTTGATTATTTGGTTGTACCTATCAAGAATATAATCTCCTTAAGCATTGTCTTAAAGAAGTGGTCAGAGGTGAGTTGAAATATTGTTTACAGTGTTGCCTTACAGTGTTTATGATGATGGAAAGGAAGGACTTTCATCACTACAGCTGTGTGTGTAAGGTAGCTACCTTGGTTATGGTATCAGTAATAGAAATTAGTACTTAAAGATTGGTATAGAACAGAGTCTGAACATCTTAGGATCTTAATTTTGATGAGAAGAAGAAAGTGGACAGAAAATGTGTTTCCCTATGCCAGTCCTCCACCCCCCTAGATTGGGTAGTAGAATCCACAGATGCTTAAGTTCCTTTTGTAAAATATGTGATAAAGCCTGCACACTGCCTGTCATATGTTTTGTTTCTCACTTACTTGTAATAGCGAGACTGTAAATGCTGTGTAAGAGTACAACTGCAGCGTTTAAAAAGTTCCCAAAGAATGTCTTCATCCTGTGATTGGTTGGATCCATGAAGGTGGAGTCCACGGTTGCTGAGGGCCGTCATAAGCACACGTTGCAGGGGAGAGGGAAGCAGGTGCTGACAGGCACGTGGAGCAGTACTGAATCTGTGATGGAGTTACACTTCCCTTTGTTCTCAGAGTTCTCTGGGCAGGTGACAGGTGACGTTTGTAGACCTGGAAAAGGAGCCAGTTATTCAGGTTAATGGAGCTGAAATACATTCTGATCTTCTGAGTCGTTTTGTAGTGAAGTTAAATAGTCATTATTTTAGGAAGCCTACAGTTTAAAAGCTGTCACATAAATTGAGAATTTAAAAGTCTGGCAGGGCCACTGAGGTGGCTTAGTGGGTAAAGATTCCTGCTACACAAGCCCAAAGACCTGTTGATTCCCAGAATCCACGTAAAGGAAAGAAAACAAGAAAATGGTTTTCATTCAGTTTCCGTTTGAAGCCAGTGAGTTGTCATCATTCAGAATATGTAAAGTTTGGTGTTTCAAAGTAACTGTAACTAGAAAAAGTGTTGCCACAGATATTAGGATTGTGTTACAGCTGCCCTTAAACTGTCTTGAAATCATTAGCAAGCCATTCAGCATATGAAACAACTGACATCTTTAAAATAGTTCTATAAGCAGAACTTTACTCCATCATGGTCATTTTAATAGCTAAATAAATACCCAGTATTCCTTGTTTTAAAAAGACTTACTGTTACTGTTTTCTTTCCTGCAGGTAGCTGAAGGTAAACTAAACGACCACTTTCCTCTGGTGGTGTGGCAGACTGGATCAGGAACTCAGACAAACATGAACGTAAATGAAGTCATTAGCAATAGAGCAATTGAGATGTTAGGAGGTGAACTTGGCAGCAAGAAGCCCGTGCACCCCAATGATCATGTTAATAAGAGCCAGGTGGGTGCATGCTCTGCTCTGTCAGGACAGACTGAGCCGCATATGGGAGATGAAGTATGTGCTTTTTTGACGAGGAGAGTTTGTCCAGCTTGTGTTCTTTCTAGAGAAGACTTTTATTTCTTCCAGGAATCGTGGCTGGTTTCAAACTTCACAAAACAATCACTATTAGGACATCTTGGTTTAGTGTATAAATACATTTTAATTGTTTCATTTATTTAGAACATTCTTTATTTCAAAATCGATTTGTAAAGATAGTTTACTCGCTTGCTACCTTCCTGTAATGCTAATGTCTCTTATAACTGGCTTCAGTTACTGGAACTAAGAAGTTGCTGTGGGCACAGTACTCTTAAACATACTTCTTGCCGGGCGGTGGTGGCACACGCCTTTAATCCCAGCACTCGGGAGGCAGAGCCAGGCGGATCTCTGTGAGTTCGAGGCCAGCCTGGACTACCAAGTGAGTTCCAGGAAAGGCGCAAAGCTACACAGAGAAACCCTGTCTCGAAAAACCAAAAAAAAAAAACAAAAAAAAAAAACTTCTTTTAGGATTTCCCCTGTTTTCCACTGAGTTTTCACTGAGTTTAGGGTTCCCCAAAGGAGGACAGGTTGTGGATATATAGTCTGTAACAGTAGCAGTGCCTTCACTTGGTGTACAGACAGAGGCTGTGAGCTTCTAGAGGGACTAACTGTCCCAGAAGCGAGAGACCCTTATTGTGACCTGTCGAGTACTCGATGGCAGCCTGACTTGCCGTGGTGATGTTATGCTTTACCCACTGGTTGTAAGGTGATGCTGCTAGGTGTCATCACCGTGACATGTGTTTGTTTCCATGTGTATTTGTCACTCTTTGCCCCTATTCCTGGCATGACACTGGAGTACCAGTTAGAGGAGAGGTAGAGGAAATTTATGGATGTGTGTTAGATTCCCCGCAGAAGTTACCAGAGATACCTTGAGACTGGAAACGAGGAGAAGTTGTTGTCAGTGGGTCTTACCCACTGACCACTCTGGTCGTTTCTTGTTTTGTTTCATCGTGTTTCTTAGCTGTCTGCAGTGCTGGGGATGGAACCCGAGGCCTCGGCGTGCTGGGCAGCTCTTCTACCGCTGAGCCCACTGCCCTGGTGTCTTAACAATGATTTCAGTTTTTCTTCTGTTTACATTTATTAATGGGAATTTTACTGTGAAGAACTTTTGTTCTCCCGTTTTTTATTTCTTCAGTCATGTTTAGCACTAAATTCACAGTGGCTTGCTATTCCTTTGGTTATAACCCTATATTTTATTATTTATATTATTAAGATTGCCTGAGTTTGGGGGCCCTGTTCAGCTGGCTTTTTGGGTCCTTTAGGCATGCTACTCTTTTTTTCTCTGAACCCACACCCTTACATGTTGCCATGGTAAGATATCTAAGCCCACTGAGATAACCAAGCCCATTATCATGTATTTTCCCTGTTCCAGCCTGTGGAAATGGTCTTTTTTTTTAAGAAGCAAGGGCCTGGGTGCTAGGTCTAATGTTTTCTTAAGTATCAAAAGCAAAGTGGTGATGCATTTCTTTAATCCCAGCACTGGCAAAACAGAGGCAGGAGGATCTCTGAGTTCCAGTCTAGCCTGGTCTACAGAGTGAGTTCTAGGGCTACTCAGAGAAACTGTCTTGAAAAACCAAAAAAGCCAGGCATTGGTGGTGCACACTTTTAATCTCAGCACTTGGGAGGCAGAGGCAGGTAGATCTCAGCCTGGTCTACAGAGTGAGTTCCAGGACAGCCAGGAATACACAGAGAAACCCTGTCTCAAACCTGCTCCCCCCATCTCCCTGCAAAAGCAACGCTTTTATATAATTCATTATAGTACTTTTCAAACTCAGTATTGCCTCTAAGTATGGTTTTATTAAATGTGGTTTATAGTCTGAAGTCTGCTTCAGAATGGTGTAACAGGATGAGGAAGCAGCTGTCACAACACTGCTGGATTTCTGGTTAGATTCAGGGGGAGGTGGATAAGTGGCCATTGTACTGTTCACTGAACTGTATAAGTGCTTTGATGGTTGCCATAAAAAACAGTTGAAATAGCTGAATAGAGAATATGTATTTTAAAATTACATCATGCCTTACAAGTACGAGGACAGCTGTGTACTGAGTATGTGCGCACCTGGTTGTCAGTTTCACAAGTTCTAAATATTTTGCAGGTCACATTATCTCCTTCACAGCTTGGCTTATTTTGGCTTTCTGCCTCACAGGATTTTTCTCAAGTTTACTAAGTAAATGTTTTATAAAAGAAGGGCTGCATTCTAGGACACATTACTCCCTTCAAATGTGCTTGTTAACTCCTGTGTCTACTGTCTTTTCTTAGGGAGCACTTGTAATGTATAGTGGATTTAGCATGCTTAGTTATAATAAATATTATGTCAAGTACACTTGTATATGAGACAGTCCTGAGTATGTTCCTTACAGAAGCCAGATTGCTTTTCACTTCACCAACTGTCCTATTATTTGCCCCACGGACACTATTGAGTACTGTGTATGTTGGGCTGTGAAGTCCTCTTTCCGAGTTAACACTTTCCGTTTCTTTTAAAAATTCCCCACAGAGCTCAAATGACACCTTTCCCACAGCAATGCACATCGCCGCTGCAGTGGAAGTTCACGAGGTCTTGTTACCAGGACTACAGAAGCTACACGATGCGCTCAGTGCCAAGTCTAAAGAGTTTGCGCAGGTCATCAAAATTGGGAGAACGCACACGCAGGACGCTGTTCCACTTACTCTTGGGCAGGTACAGGAGTTTGACTCATTTTGTTCAGTTTAGGGATTGATACCGATTGTCAATGTTTCCCCTTTAAATTACTTAAAATTGCCTTTAAAGTAGAGGCCAAGTTTATAACAACCAAGGTCAGTATTGATTTTCAGAATTAACCAGTCAGCACCTTTTAGTAGTGCCCACATGAGATGAGAGCGTGCTGGCAGTGAGCTGGACTCAGTTGGATCACTGGGTTCAAGTTTTGCTTTGACCAGTTATATGACTGCAGGCAAGTTATTTATCTCTCTGTGCTTCAGTGTCTGGGTTGTAAAGTGAAGAGAATGCATGACTGTGAGGCTGTAGTGCACTGGTTGACAAAGAGTGTCTAGAGCCATCTCTGGTACACATCTTCTCACTCCATTGTCATGATGCTTCATCTGTCTCGCCTTAAATTAAGAGGTTATTTAACTAAAGCGGAGTTTTAAAAAGTAATTAAGTGAGGTTGATCTTTCCCTTTACAATTATTTTGACTACATTGGAAGAGATATTACTCTTCAGGATAGCAGAAAATATTTTTCTGTTTCTGTATCAGCAGCTGAAGGGAGAGCTAATAATGTGCATTGCAAAGAAACAAAAGTTAATTCATGAAACACTTTTGTCTTAGCTCACACTCCAGCTTGGGAGGCAGAGTTTGTATAGTTTAGGTGTCAAGAGATAGCCATCCATTGCCAAATATCAACTGATAATTACCAAGTAATGGTTTTATGAAAACTGGGTGAGGGTGGGAACTTGATTGCTGCCCACTTGGACGGATTCTCAGTTGTTCTGTGGCAAATAATAAATAAAGCTTCATTATTTAGCAAAATTTTTACAGAAGGAATAAGGAACACTTCAAAGGCTTAGCTAAAAATGAATGAAGAGATGAAATTGTACCCACTGGATTAAATTGCTTCTTTGGGAATTTTATTCATATCCTTAGCCCTTAGTTCTGTGTGTAATTTCTTTTTTTTTTTTTTGGTTTTTCGAGACAGGGTTTCTCTGTGTAGCTTTGTGTTTTTCCTGGAACTCACTCTGTAGTCCAGGCTGGCCTCGAACTCACAGAGATCCGCCTGCCTCTGCCTCCCGAGTGCTGGGATTAAAGGCGTGCACCACCACCGCCTGGCTGTGTGTAATTTCTAAGGAGGAACAATATATGCATTTTAGTCTGTTTTCCCTGGTTTCTAATTTTACTTTTTTTTGATTTGTTGCATGTTGAAAGCCACTACATTAAAAATCCGTTTGAGCCACGACTTTGTCTCCTATATGACATCATCACACTTTTATCATGACAGCAATTCTGTTTTCCTTTTCTTTACTTTATGAGAAGCATGTATATTTGCTTTGATTAGAATTGTCTTTTGAGTTTTTGCAGTTTTCAATATCCATTTTCTAAGTGCATACTGCTTATGAGTGTGTCATGTGGGGTTGTGGGAGAGATGGGGAGATGGGAAGAGAATGAGAAAAGGTTGCTGTTTCGTGAATTAGGTCTACCTTTGAGAATGTTTTCTTTAGAATATAATGAAACCCTGTCTTAATTAGGGTTTCTATTGCTGTGAAGATACTCCATGACCATGGTAACTCTTATGAAGGAAAACATTTCACTGGGTGGTTTACAGTTTCAGAGGTTCATTCCATTATCATTATGATGGGACATGATGGCATGTAGGCAGATACAGTGCTGGGGCAGGAGCTGAGAGGGGAGGAGGAGCTACATCTTGATCCGCAGGCAGCAGGAAGTAGTCTGAGACACTGGGCATGGTTGAACGTATGTGAGACCTCAGAGCCTGCCTCCATAGTGACGCACTTCTCCCAACAAGGCCACACCTACTCTAAAGCCACACCTCCTAATAGTGCCACCCCCAATAGTGCCACCCGCTATGTGCTTATGGGGGTCAATTATATTCAAACTCCCACAAACTCTAATCCTAATATAAAGTATTCAGTGTTTCAGTATTTTTAGGTAAAAGAAAAGATTTAGTTTATGTGTATATCTTGGTTTACCCAGATAAGACCCATTATAAAATACAAAGGGCATAATGTTTTTATCTCTGCATAATTATTAATGGTTTACAGTGATCAAAACATGATAGATTGATGGTTGCTTTAAAGTGTTGTAGTGTGGGAAGCAATGTGACAGTATTACACTGTAATACATGTTACGCTGTAGCAGAATTAACTGTACAGTGACGCTATGAGCCTGAGCCTGTCCCACTGTGACCTCCTCAGGCTGTTGAATGAGTTGCTTCACTCTCCGGTCCCTGTAAAGGAGCCCCTTGGGTTCCCTCTTAGGTCTTTCAGCTGAAATTATATAGAAAATATTTCCACTTTCTTTTCTCTTTGGAGAATATTCAGTATTGGGCGGGGGGATCAGTTCATTGGGTGGATGGTAGGTAGAGCAGTAGTTTAATGTAGCGCAACTGTTCTTAAAGGTTTATTTTGTAGCTCTTTTCTTGGACTATTAAAACATGAAGTTATAAACAGACTAAGCTGCATGTTTTTATTTGCATTGTCCTGCCTTGTCGATTTGTATCCCTTCCTCCTTTCTCTTATTTCATTGTGTGAATGAATTGACATTGAGTAGCATGTAATTTAATAATCTGATGTGCATTTTAAAAGCTCCTGTTTGACGCCATTAGAGTAAGTGGTATGCTGTTAGGAAGTTGGTTCTTACTGTGATTGTCCTTCTCAGGAATTCAGTGGTTACGTTCAGCAAGTCCAGTATGCAATGGCAAGAATAAAAGCTGCCATGCCGAGAATCTACGAGCTCGCTGCTGGAGGCACTGCTGTTGGGACGGGTTTAAACACCAGGGTCGGCTTCGCAGAGAAGGTGGCTGCGAAAGTGGCCGCACTGACAGGTGGGGACCGCACGCGTCACTGCTCATTGTCTTGTGCCAGCTTACGCACTGGCTAGATGTTTCTAGGCTGCATTCTCCTGAAATGTAGGAGCAATGTGTTCCTATTAAACGTGTCCGTTTCCGAAGTTAATCAAGCGCATTTTACTTTCTAGAGTCTTCCGTATAAGAGTTCATGGGCATGCAGTTACGTTTCCGTGCTGGCTTTGCGTGCTGGTACTTGTCAGTCCTTCCCCTTCAAAGCTGTTTTAAGAACAGTTTTCAAAAGCAGAAACAGTTACTGTTGGGAAACTTACCAGATGATAACTGCTATAAGCTTACTGTTTTTTATGTCACACTGTGGTCTTTCTTTGCCTTAACATCTTTAAATGCTGTCTTCCCACCAGAACAGTGCTATAATTTGAATAATAATTACTGTTATTATTGTTATTAGAACCAGATTGTCATGTCCAGAAAATTGATTTAAGATGCAGTTGTTACCAGAAGGTTAGGGTAGTGATAACTATATAATACATACCACAGGCCAGTAGGTGAGTTTTTAAAATATTCATTTATTTTTCGTGCTTATTTATTTATTTATTTATTTATTATTAGTTTTTTTGAGACAGGGTTTCTCTGTGTAACAGTCTTGGCTGTCCTGGATCTCACACTGTAAACCAGGTTGCCCTCGAACTCACAGAGATCCACCTGTCTCTGCCTCCTGAGTGCTGGATTAAAGGCATGTTAAAATTTTTAAAATTTCATAAATGTATATAGTGTATCTTGACCATATTTAGCCCCCATCTCTCAGACACACCAAATATGTCCACCTCCCAACTTTCAGGTCCCCACCTCTCTCGCTCTCCCTCTTGCTCTCACTCTCTCTACGTGTATCCCCAAGTTCCATTTGTGCTGCCCTAGTAGCCATCCCCCAAAGAAAAGTGACTCTTCTTCCTTCAGCAGCCATCGGCTGCTGCGGTAGCTCCTCAGGTGGGGTGGGGGTGCTCCGTGCAGGAATTTCTAACTGACCTGATCTTGTGAGACACCCACAGCTGGTGTTCACATGTTCACGTTCAGTGTCCATGTCCAGAGGACAGCATTTCACAGCGCTCCTCCCCATCTTCCGAGGTGATATAGATGTGCTTTCTATGGCTGAGCACATAGTTGCTTATCCTCCAGCTGCGTGTGTTTGTTTTTGAAAATCATGTTCTAATACAAAGGAACTGTGTTAGGATTTAGAGTACACAGACTTCAGATTCTTTGCTTGTGGGATGGATGGACTAAGACCATAGCTTATCTGTGTTCCCTCTTCTCTCAAGTGGAATAGACTGGGGTAGACAAAGAGATTGAAAATAATTGTGTAAGATCCGAGTGTGGACAAAAACTAGAGTGCATTTCACAGTTCGCATTGTTACTTGGAAGTAGTCTGGCCTCCTTCACATGTGCTCGTTAGAGTCGGGTTAAGCCCTTTGGGATGTCTTAAAGGAGTGTTGACCCAGACTGACTCTTAAGCATTCTCCTCAAGTGGAAATTTGCATTTATTTACTTATTATTGAGTTCTAGATGTCCATAGTCCTGGGACTTAAACTCAGCCAGCACTTTGCCCGTGCTAGGCGAGCATTGTCACTGAAGTGCACACCCAGCCTTCTGTTCCAGTTCGCCTTGTGTGTGCTGGACTTTAACTTCTTCAGGTTGGCCGGTGTGTTTACTCTTCTCTGTTCACCCTCGGCACTCTTTCCTTCCTTCAGGCTTGCCTTTTGTCACTGCCCCCAATAAGTTTGAAGCCCTGGCTGCCCACGATGCTCTGGTGGAGCTTAGTGGGGCCATGAACACGACCGCCTGCAGCCTGATGAAGATAGCCAATGATGTCCGCTTCCTGGGTTCCGGACCTCGGTCAGGTCTAGGAGAGCTGATCTTGCCTGAGAATGAACCAGGGAGCAGCATCATGCCAGGTGAGCCCATAGCTGATGAATTCTAGAGCTGGAATTTCCTAGACCTAGGGACTCTCAATCACAGAACATGCCTTTGCACTGACTGCCATCCTGAAGTGATGGGAACATGTGAGGAGCACTTGTTCCACAGTATCCACGTGGATCATTGCAGAACTTTTAGAAATATCACTTACCAAGTCAAGAAAATGACTTGAGTGAGGGGCATGCTGAGGCTCTCATACTGGAGCCTGCGTGATAGTTGAATCCTCATTCTGAAGCCAAGAGAACAACAGAGTTAAGCAGTCAGGCTGGGTTGAATAAATATGAGCCCCCTACCGAAGTCCTCACATCGTCTTTGCCTCAGGTTCTGGCCTGTTAAATAGAAATGACAGACACTGGAGTCTGGGAGGAGAATGTAGTTGGGCAAATAGACATTTAAGGGAGTGACTAATGAGTTGACTTTACTTGGAGAAATGTCTTGATACTGGGCTCTAACCATTTTACTGCTTTTTACTGGTGACTTGGTAGAGACCAGGAGCACTTGCTAATCATTTAGTCCATAGCAAAAGTTGAGGTGGCAGTATGTTGTATAACAGAGTCAAGGTTCACAGACTCCCTGGAGGCCAGTTGAGTTGTACTAAAACTGACAAAGTGACTTTTAATAGTTTATTATATAGAAAATGTTTTTCTTAGACCTTTAACTATATATGTATACAAAGACCAAAAGATCTCAATTTGTAATACTTTGTGTTGAAAAATGACATACGGTTTAGTTGATTGCTAATTCAAAATAATTGTTAAAAAGAGAAATGGTGCCAGCTGTGGTAATGCATGTGGTTAATCCTGGCACTTAGGAGGCTGAGGCAGGAAGATTATGAGTTCAAGGCCAACCTGGGCTACAAACAGTATTTTAGGCCTCACTGGGCAACTAAAGCAAAAACCTGTTTCCCAAATAAAAACAAATGGAAGAATGTCATAGACAAAGGGACAATCCTCCAATGCATTCCCTTACACTGGATAGAGGAGTCTGCTGTGTGTAGCCTGGATTTGGGCTTACTAAAGGAGCACTGCAGAGCTAGAGCCGTGGGGACCTGGGTGGCATATAGAGTTCCAGCCTAACATCTCCCCCAGTGCAGTATTCTGTCTTTAAGGTATAACCCTAGAATTCTTGTTAGGTTTTGAGTCACGATCTTATTAAGAGATCTTGCTTAGTCTGGCCTTGACTCAGGTAGTCCTTGAACTTGGAATCTTCCTGCCTCAGCCTCCTGAGTGACTAGAAGCCTGTGCATCAGCTTTGTTTTATTTTATGTCTTTATTTAATAATGTTACATTTCTTTCTTTGATATAAAAATAGTCTTAAGTGATATGGGAAACCATGAGCATATTTGATGAGATTCTGCACTGTTTTCTCAAAGGAAAGGTGAACCCTACTCAATGTGAAGCAATGACCATGGTTGCAGCTCAAGTCATGGGGAATCATGTTGCTGTTACTATTGGAGGCAGCAATGGACATTTTGAGTTGAATGTTTTTAAACCAATGATGGTAAGCTTTCATTTTGACTTTTAGCAGTTTTTAATTGAAGACTAATTGCCAGTGTTCTTGTCTTTCCTGAAATTTTCTGGAGCTTCCACATTAGGTAGTATGTGGTGTATGTAGCAACTGCAAATCAATGCACTGAAGTGTTACTGGAATAACTTGGGATATTGGGATTCAGTCTTACTCAGCTCAAGTGATTTGATTGTTTGCTTTTTTAAGTAGAAGTCTGGAAGTAAGACGGTGCTGTGGGATGTCTTTCTGTACACTGAATATGTGTTGCTCTGATTGGTTGATAAATAAAGCTGCATTGGCCTATGGCAGGGCAGGATGGAGCCAGGCAGGAAAAGCCAAGAGAGATAGTGAGAGGAGAAAGGAGGGGGGAGACACCAAACTGCCGTCCAAGGAGCAACATGTAATGGGGCTCAGGTAAAGCCACGGAACATGTGACGATATATAGATTAATAGTTATGGGTTAATTTAAGATGAATGAGCTAGCTAGCAAGAAGCCTGCCATAGGCCATACAGTTGGTAGTTAATATAAGCCTCTCTGTGATTATTTTATAAGTGGTTGTGGGACCATGGGGCTGGGTAGGACCGGAGAAACTTCTGGGTGGGGGGTGTTCCTTTGTCCCCTCCCACCGTGAATGCCAGTAGCTAGAAATCAGTTCAGGTCTGCTTAGCTTAAAAAGTACGCCTTCCTTACAGCCCTGTCTCCTGCTCAGCCTGCTGCTTTGTGCCTTCCTCAGGTTTGGATGGGAAAGACAGCCATTGTCACTTTGCTTTATGCTTGATCACTGTGGTCCAGCCCTCAGCCCTTTCACATTGCTTGCATTGTTCTCCATCATCAGTGACCTTCTAGTGGACATCCCCCATTCTCTTAGGATGACGTGTTGACCGTCTCTCCATTTCTTCAGGACTTTCTGTCTCCAACAAGGCTTTCTTTAATTTCCTTTTGCCTTGTCCATGTACCCCAGAAACTGTCCTCCGAATGTCTCCTTTTTCCTTCAATACTCCAAAAATGGAACAAGATGGTGTCATCCATCCTGTGTGCAGATTCCTGAGCTTCAGACAGCCGAGCTGTGTCACCATTAAGTCCTTCATTTGTATTTGTACAGTGCTGAATCTGAAATACACTAGAGGCTTATTTCTTACTAGTTTGTGGTATGAAGTCTAATTGATAAGAATATGCAGATGACTATTACTAGTATATTCATTAAGTTTCACTTTGGATCATACAGTTTTAGGTGTTCACAATAAAACAATAAACCTAATGAGGTTTTTGGTTTTTGCCTTTGGGATTGGTAAATAAAGACAGGCCAAAGTGAACTTCAGATCTATGTACTTTTGCATCAAGGCTATATTCCCAACAGTTAATACCAGCTGCCTGACATGTACAGATGTATAACAACTGTTTATTGTTAGATTTTTAATCATTTACTATGTCTTAAAAGTAATGCTGTCTTATTCCTTTATAAAAATGAAGAAGAAGAAAAAAAAAAGAGTTTGGTAGAAACAGTTTTTCCATCACATAGAGTAAAACTATGATATCACCCTGAGAGATGGGAGAACATTATGGTCAAGGATAGACCTAATTGAGAAGAAGAAAAAAAAAGTTTGGCTTTAGTTAGAAAATCAAGATAATATTTAACTTACAATTAAGTCATTAGAATCAAATGAAGCTTTAATGTCTAGCTTCTGTTAGAGTCCATTGGTGGAAGTATAGCTTCCAGATCTTCCTGGGGTGTTAGACAGGTATATGAGAAGTGTTGCTCAAAAGAAGTAACAGTTAAGTACCAGTTGGCTGCATATGATCTTAAGCGTTGTGTGATGTTACTTTAAAACAGTGTTGCAGTGTTTGTTCCATTAAGCATAAAACAAGAGAATCCAACATTTAGCAACTGTCTCAGGCCTCTACACCTCTGCACCTCTTTCCCCTGCATGGATGAGTCTTCATCCGTCTTTGGCTGTCCACTTGGTCTGTGTCTAGTAGGACTCCTCCTGGATTGTGGCTACAACACACCTCTCCTGTTTTGCATGTTCACTGCCTCTCTTGTGTTAGTTATCAGTCATTGGTTATCTTGTATTAGTTATCCACCATTGTCTGTATTGTGTTAGTTATCAGTCATTGGTTATATTATTTTCTTAGTTATTCACTGTGGGCTGTCTTGTGTTAGTTATCTACTGTGGGCTGTCTTGTGTTAGTTATCTACTGTGGGCCTCTTGTGTTAGTTATCTACCGTGGGCCTCTTGTGTTAGTTATCTACTGTGGGCCTCTTGTGTTAGTTATCTACTGTGGGCCTCTTGTGTTAGTTATCTACTGTGGGCCTCTTGTGTTAGTTATCTACCGTGGGCCTCTTGTGTTAGTTATCTACTGTGGGCCTCTTGTGTTAGTTATCCACCGTGGGCCTCTTGTGTTAGTTATCCACCGTGGGCCTCTTGTGTTAGTTATCCACCGTGGGCTGTCTTGTGTTAGTTATCTACTGTGGGCCTCTTGTGTTAGTTATCCACTGTGGGCCTCTTGTGTTAGTTATCCACCGTGGGCCTCTTGTGTTAGTTATCTACTGTGGGCCTCTTGTGTTAGTTATCCACTGTGGGCCTCTTGTGTTAGTTATCTACTGTGGGCCTCTTGTGTTAGTTATCTACTGTGGGCCTCTTGTGTTAGTTATCTACTGTGGGCCTCTTGTGTTAGTTATCCACCGTGGGCCTCTTGTGTTAGTTATCTACTGTGGGCCTCTTGTGTTAGTTATCTACTGTGGGCCTCTTGTGTTAGTTATCTACTGTGGGCCTCTTGTGTTAGTTATCTACTGTGGGCCTCTTGTGTTAGTTATCTACTGTGGGCCTCTTGTGTTAGTTATCTACTGTGGGCCTCTTGTGTTAGTTATCTACTGTGGGCCTCTTGTGTTAGTTATCTACTGTGGGCTGTCTTGTGTTAGTTATCTACTGTGGGCCTCTTGTGTTAGTTATCCACCGTGGGCCTCTTGTGTTAGTTATCTACTGTGGGCCTCTTGTGTTAGTTATCTACTGTGGGCCTCTTGTGTTAGTTATCTACTGTGGGCCTCTTGTGTTAGTTATCTACTGTGGGCCTCTTGTGTTAGTTATCTACTGTGGGCCTCTTGTGTTAGTTATCCACCGTGGGCCTCTTGTGTTAGTTATCTACTGTGGGCCTCTTGTGTTAGTTATCTACTGTGGGCCTCTTGTGTTAGTTATCCACCGTGGGCCTCTTGTGTTAGTTATCTACTGTGGGCCTCTTGTGTTAGTTATCTACTGTGGGCCTCTTGTGTTAGTTATCTACTGTGGGCCTCTTGTGTTAGTTATCTACTGTGGGCCTCTTGTGTTAGTTATCTACTGTGGGCCTCTTGTGTTAGTTATCTACTGTGGGCCTCTTGTGTTAGTTATCCACCGTGGGCCTCTTGTGTTAGTTATCTACTGTGGGCCTCTTGTGTTAGTTATCTACTGTGGGCCTCTTGTGTTAGTTATCTACTGTGGGCCTCTTGTGTTAGTTATCCACCGTGGGCCTCTTGTGTTAGTTATCTACTGTGGGCCTCTTGTGTTAGTTATCTACTGTGGGCCTCTTGTGTTAGTTATCTACTGTGGGCCTCTTGTGTTAGTTATCTACTGTGGGCCTCTTGTGTTAGTTATCTACTGTGGGCCTCTTGTGTTAGTTATCTACTGTGGGCCTCTTGTGTTAGTTATCTACTGTGGGCCTCTTGTGTTAGTTATCTACTGTGGGCCTCTTGTGTTAGTTATCCACCGTGGGCCTCTTGTGTTAGTTATCCACCGTGGGCCTCTTGTGTTAGTTATCTACTGTGGGCCTCTTGTGTTAGTTATCTACTGTGGGCCTCTTGTGTTAGTTATCTACTGTGGGCCTCTTGTGTTAGTTATCTACTGTGGGCCTCTTGTGTTAGTTATCTACTGTGGGCTGTCTTGTGTTAGTTATCCACCGTGGGCCTCTTGTGTTAGTTATCTACTGTGGGCCTCTTGTGTTAGTTATCTACTGTGGGCCTCTTGTGTTAGTTATCTACTGTGGGCCTCTTGTGTTAGTTATCTACTGTGGGCCTCTTGTGTTAGTTATCTACTGTGGGCCTCTTGTGTTAGTTATCTACTGTGGGCCTCTTGTGTTAGTTATCTACTGTGGGCCTCTTGTGTTAGTTATCTACTGTGGGCCTCTTGTGTTAGTTATCTACTGTGGGCCTCTTGTGTTAGTTATCTACTGTGGGCCTCTTGTGTTAGTTATCTACTGTGGGCTGTCTTGTGTTAGTTATCTACTGTGGGCCTCTTGTGTTAGTTATCTACTGTGGGCTGTCTTGTGTTAGTTATCCACCGTGGGCCTCTTGTGTTAGTTATCTACTGTGGGCCTCTTGTGTTAGTTATCTACTGTGGGCCTCTTGTGTTAGTTATCTACTGTGGGCCTCTTGTGTTAGTTATCTACTGTGGGCCTCTTGTGTTAGTTATCCACCGTGGGCCTCTTGTGTTAGTTATCTACTGTGGGCTGTCTTGTGTTAGTTATCCACTGTGGGCCTCTTGTGTTAGTTATCCACCGTGGGCCTCTTGTGTTAGTTATCTACTGTGGGCCTCTTGTGTTAGTTATCTACCGTGGGCCTCTTGTGTTAGTTATCCACCGTGGGCCTCTTGTGTTAGTTATCCACCGTGGGCCTCTTGTGTTAGTTATCTACTGTGGGCCTCTTGTGTTAGTTATCTACTGTGGGCCTCTTGTGTTAGTTATCTACTGTGGGCCTCTTGTGTTAGTTATCCACCGTGGGCCTCTTGTGTTAGTTATCTACTGTGGGCCTCTTGTGTTAGTTATCTACTGTGGGCCTCTTGTGTTAGTTATCTACTGTGGGCCTCTTGTGTTAGTTATCTACTGTGGGCCTCTTGTGTTAGTTATCTACTGTGGGCCTCTTGTGTTAGTTATCCACCGTGGGCCTCTTGTGTTAGTTATCTACTGTGGGCCTCTTGTGTTAGTTATCTACTGTAGGCCTCTTGTGTTAGTTATCTACTGTGGGCCTCTTGTGTTAGTTATCTACTGTGGGCCTCTTGTGTTAGTTATCCACCGTGGGCCTCTTGTGTTAGTTATCTACTGTGGGCCTCTTGTGTTAGTTATCTACCGTGGGCCTCTTGTGTTAGTTATCCACCGTGGGCCTCTTGTGTTAGTTATCTACTGTGGGCTGTCTTGTGTTAGTTATCTACTGTGGGCCTCTTGTGTTAGTTATCTACTGTGGGCCTCTTGTGTTAGTTATCCACCGTGGGCCTCTTGTGTTAGTTATCCACCGTGGGCCTCTTGTGTTAGTTATCTACTGTGGGCCTCTTGTGTTAGTTATCCACCGTGGGCTATCTTGTGTTAGTTATCTACTGTGGGCTATCTTACATTAGTTGTTCTCCATGGACTGTCTTGTTATCCACCATGAGCTATCCTGTGTTAGTCACTCATTGAGGCCTATCTTGTGTTAGTTGTCTATCATGGGTTGTCTTGTGTTAATTACTCAACACTTATGTCTTTTCTATCATTTTTAGATTTGTAACTTTGTGTTCTCAGTGCTTTTTTCACTTGTCTTCTTGGGTATATACTGCCAAATTTGTAGGAGTGATGTATGGTTATCGAATATCCATCACGGAATATCAAATAACACATGTCATTGGACAAAAGCAAAACAAAAGAAACAGGCTGAGAAATGATTCTCTTTCCTTCGTCTTCTCTGTTTCTCTGACAGATTAAGAATGTATTACACTCAGCCAGGCTGCTGGGGGATGCTTCAGTGTCTTTCACGGAAAACTGTGTGGTGGGGATCCAGGCCAACACAGAGAGGATCAACAAGCTAATGAATGAGTCTTTAATGTTGGTGACAGCTCTTAATCCTCATATAGGTGAGTTTGGAGGATAATGCCATTTTGAAAACAGCATTTAAAAGTTTAAAAAAAAAACCAAAAAGCCTTAAATTAAAAACAAAAATTGTGTGTGTATGTTTGTATGTGCACGTGTGTGCCATTGTGTACATTGCTGGTCCCAAAAGTTTCAAGTGACTTGTTTTATGGACAGGGTTTCAGGTATAAGGCTTAGGATGGCTTTAAACTCTTCTTTAAAAAAATTTAAAAAAAAAAGTTTACATTCCTTTGTGTGTGTGTGTGTGTACATGTGTGTGTACATGAGTATCTCTGTCTGTGTGTCTGTCTGTGTGTCTGTGTGTCTGTCTGTGTGTCCATCTGTCTCATGGGATGCGCGCAGACGTCAGAGAAGAGTTGCAGGGGTCCGTCCTCTCCTTGCACCACGTGCGTCTGTGGGACAGAACTCAGATCCCCCATCTTGGCAGAGCACCGTTACGCACTAAGCTCTCCCACTAGCCCTTATTTCATATTGATGGACCCAGATGCTGGGTGTTGCATGCAGTTGGGGAAGGTTCTCTCTCTAAGACCTGCTGTTGGTAATGTCACTAGGTGGCACTGCCGGATTACCAACAGCAAGTGGATCCACTTACTGTTTTCCTTTTCTAGATACTATGTAATACTTGGATATTGTTTTATCCAATTCAGATAGGGAACATTACTAATTAAAAGAGAATGGCAAAATATTTGATGCTTATAGGGAAAGGGGAGAAAATTGAACACTTTTTCTGAAATTACCCTTTGAGTTCCTCACCTTTTCCAGATTGTAACTGTTTTTATACAGACTTAGGTCGCAGGCCGGCCACCACTGCCCAGCCCATAGGCGTTTGCTCTGGTTTCCACAGCTTGAGGCAGTCACTGCGTTATGTTCCCTCTGCCGAGCAGATGGCTTTGGTCTGTTTTTGAATGAGTGGTGCAGTTATGTGGTATGACGTAGTTCTCACTTTAGAATGTTCTATAATCCTGACCTTTTGGGGGGCAGATTTTATTTGTGGTTTCCTCATTTTATAAAGTTGGTAGAATGGTTTGACTTCATTTAAAATTGTTAGATACCAATATTCACCTGGAAAGGTACAAAGTGATCCCTAAGGCTCATGTGAGAGATACTCCGACACTTCTAGGTTACAGGTCTTGTCTGAGCAGAATGACTGGGAAGCTTTCCTGGGCTCTGTGAGGACAGATCCACCTGTGAGGATGGGCAGCATCTCTGGCAGGTGTGCCTCATGAGCTCACCAAGTACCACCTCACTGGCTGAGTGAGTCCTGGTCACGGGCTCTCAAGGGCCTTGTGATGCAAGAAGCTGATGGCTAATAGTGCTTTGTGCTGGTGAGCAGGGATGCTTATGTTTTAGGCCTCGTTCACATAAAGAGCACAGAAACAGGTTGACCCAAGAGTTGAATGTGCACATTCTTTCTGGTTACTCCACGCCCTTGTCAGCTCAGTGAGCACTCCTAGATTCATCAGAGAATGAAGTCAGGCAGGCCCAGTTCAGTCGTGGCTGCATCCAGACATGGACCGCTTTTCCCCTGGTTATTCCATTGCCTCACATGCTCCCCTGCTATGGTCATAGTTCTGACTTTGAAGTTTTATTTCTGTCTTCCCTCGCTGACTTCATTGTCCTTGCTTTGCCTTCTATCTTTTTGAAACTGCCATTTTTTAAGGTCAAAACAACCTTGAGAACTTCCCAGTGCCACCTTTATTTAAAAAGCAGATGACTGAAGTAAACCAGTGCCCGTGATCTTTTGTTTTGTTTTCAGGCAGGGGCTGAGACTCACTGTTATCTCCTGGATGCTAGGATTACAGTGCATTGGGTTGCCTGGGTTCCTTTCTCCAAATACACATTTCTGCTAAAACTTACCCTTTTCATCCTGTAACATCTAAACAGATGCCAGGGAATGACAACCTCTCAGTCTGGCTGCTCCTGCCTCAGCAAGGACTTCCTAGCTCTCCCTCCAGGGGCAGTCCTGACAGCTGTCTGTTACAAGGCTGTCTGTTCTGCAGGCCTGCGACATTTAAATGTTCGTGCTTCCTTAGAAAGATAATTATGGCCAGACACACGCTTTTAATCTCAGCATTCAGGAGACAGAGGCAGGCGATCTCTATGAGTTCGAGGCCAGTCTGATCTACAGAGTGAGTTCCAGGACAGCCAGGGATACATAGAGAAACCCTGTGGTGTGTGTGTGTGGGGGGGGGGGGGGGGGGACACACACAATGTACCCAAATGTGGATTTTTATACCGTGGTACTTTATTTTCAATTTTTTATGTTCTCTTTCAATTATTGGTCCACTTCAACATAGGAACAAATCTTGGATAAAACGAGGTATACTTCAGTCTGTTTCCTAAGAACATCAAGGTTGTATTCTATAGAAGACATGACAGTTATTGACATGGTCATTCTTACATAGTTTAAAATAGAATACATCATTAAGAGGCCTGTAACATCAACATCAGTAAACAATGATGGCTGCCTTTTGTTTTAGAAACATTTCACTACCAATGTGTGTGTGTTGTGTGTCTTCTCTTCAGGGTATGACAAAGCAGCGAAGATTGCCAAGACCGCCCACAAGAAAGGGTCAACCTTAAAGGAAACGGCCATTGAACTTGGCTATCTCACGGCAGAGCAGTTTGATGAGTGGGTGAAGCCCAAGGACATGCTGGGTCCAAAGTGACTTAAATAAATTTATATTAAAATAAACTTGTATGAAATTTAAAAAACAAGACTGTGTTTTTAAATGTTTTTAAGTGTGTGTGTGTGTGTGTGTGTGTGTGTGTGTGTGTGTGTGTGTGTGTATTAGTGTCAGGAAATAGGATTAATTAAAAACATGTACATGCTATAATACAGCTATGAAGACTGGTATGCTTGGGCTAAGAATCCCTTAATATTTGTTGTTGGGAAAGTAATTATACCACCAACTCCTCTGTGGCAGTTTAAAGTTGTTGCTTATATAGAAGAAACGAGTAATTAAAACTAATCTAAAAGTGTTAAGGAAGATGAATTTATTTTTCCGATGGTACTGGAGGTGGGACCCAGGTCCTTACACATGCTGGGCACTCTCCCATTGAGTTCTATCCCTAGCCTTCTTTTTCCTCTTTGAGACCAGGCCTCATGGCATTGCCCAGTTTCCTTGAACGGTCTGTGTAGTCCTGGCAGGTGTTGACCTTGCAAGCCTCCTTTCTTGGCCTCCTGGGCTAGGACTACAGGACGGATCACAGCTTGCTGAATTCTAATTTGTTAAGGCGGAATGGACATTACACTTTTCTTTTTTTTTTTTTTTTTTTTTTTAATTTTTATGTGTCTGGATATTTTCCCTGCATGTATGTCTGTGCATCATGTGCATGCTTAGTGCCCTAGAGGCCAGAAGAGGGCATTTGATTTCCTGGGACTGGAGTTACAGATGGTTGTGCGCCACTGTGTAGTGCTGGCAAGTGAACCTAGGTCCTCTGGAAGAACAGCCAGTGCTTTTTACAGCCAAGGTATGTTTCCAGCCCTAGGCACTTTTACTGTAAAGAGTTTCAAACTTTTTCTTACATAACTGCAGAAATTGTAAGGTTGTACTTCTTAGTCCGTATGATTGATGTGTGTGTGTGTGTAGGGGGCATTCACCCTGGCGTCTCAAGCATGCTAGGCAGGCTTTACCATTGAGATATTTTCTTACCTCTAGTTCTGTCTTTCCAGCGATCGTTAGATGGTGATACTGTAATACTTCTACAGCTTGCTTTAGGATAGGGTGTGGTTTCTCTTAGTTCCTTCTAAGAAAGGTTTTGAAATTAATAAAAATCAATTAGATTGTATAGCAACAACCAAACTTGCAAATAACTGGTAGTTGTGAGACTTAATCTTTGCGACATATTTGTTCAGATGCTGATGTCTACCTTAGCAGGTTGTCATTAGTGAGCTTGTCTAGAGACCACTTAGGTAATACCGATAACAACACATCAGGTTCCCAGCCTCTCAAATAGCATTTGTATGACTGATTCAGCCCAGCCTATTACAGGCCAAGGAATCCTTTGAATTGACTGTCATCTCTGATGGTGCTGAAGCAAAATAGTACAGGGTGATGTCGTAGAAGAAGGCTTTCTAGAATTCTCTGTTGGATGCTCAAATTGAAGGTTAACTTTATGTTTGCACTGGGAAACTTGTCCTCTGGAGACATCTAGCAAAGTCCAGAGACTTTGGGTGTCAACAACTGTGGAAGGAACCTAATTGGTTGAAGCCAGAGAGATTTTGAACACAATGCACAGCAGAACCCCCTCCAAGGGCATTTTCCAGTCCTCAGACTATTCAGTTAGGTTTCGATTCCTCTCTCCCTTCCCCCCTCCATGGTGCTAATAGGAAAAATCCTATTCCCAGTAAAGATAGGCAGGTGGGGAGTGGTGGCCTTTAATAACAGCACTCAGGCAAAGGGAAGAAGGATCTCCATGAGGTCAGGGCCTAGCAGGACCGCATAGTGAGACCCTGTCTTTAAAAAAAGAAAAAAAAAATCAAAAAACCAAAACAACAGCACAAACAGGGTCAAAGTCTTGCAAAACTGTCAGGCTTAGGGTAGAGAAGTAGACAGTCCCTTGACACCTGTGGACAAACATGAAGACGGCCAGGGACTTGCCCTGCCTTTTCATTCTTGTCTGTTTGCTGTCCACTTTTTTCTTCAGCTGTGTCTTGCTATGGAGCTCAAGCTGGCCTCAAAGGTATGATTCTCCTGTCGCAGTATCCTGATTACTGAGATTACAGCTACCTGGCGCCTTGTTCCACTTTTGGTAAAAGGTTTTCTTGAGCAAAACATGTCAAAGGAGGAGAATCAGAGGATTGAAATGAACAGGTCCCTCCGGAGCTGTCTGTGAAGGAATTTGTCACAGACAGTAACACTTACTCATTTCTTACATATTTAGTCTGGCTGGCATAAAAAAAAATAGAGAAATCACAAACACTGGAGACTTCAGGCCTACACCTATTAACAACCACACTCCTACATGGTGTGTTCCTTTCTTCCTCTTCTACTATCTGATCTGAAATGATGGGGAGAAGCCTGGGAGTCCAGTGTAATTGTTTTAAAGAAATACTTTCCAAAGACAAGATTAAAACTGGTAAGCCCGAATGATTGACCTTCTTGGAATAAATTCATTGAATTGGCGATTTAACCTAACAGAACTTTTGTCTGGAATCGAGGTGAGCAGGAGGAGGAAGCTATTGAATGTTGGTTTTGTTTTAAGCTTTAAAAGGGGCGATCACAAGGCACTGTGTGAGTACAGGCAGCTGAAACCATTGTGAACTGCTGAGATTTTACCCCGATCCTGGGTTTTCCCCGAAGACTAACGAGCTCCAAGCTGCTTGTTCCCTCCTGCCTGCTATATGAGCATCAGACATCACCCGTCAGTGTAGAAGGGAAAGCCCTGCATCCCGAGGATGAAGTGGAGACATGTCTTCCTGTGTCACTGCTCTGTATTCACGCAGGACTATTTAAGAGCCTGGAGTGGAGCACGCTTAGTCTGGCCTTAGTCAGGTGAGGAAGGAATTTAGGAAGGGGGGTTCTTGAGAGCTATAAATAATTTTCAATAACTTGGGCTCTATCATATTGTACTTAGAAGTGAGGGGCTGAGGCTCAAAGGAGAACAGGCAATGAACCAGAAGGAAGACGCAGAGATGGAGAAGAGACGGCATTGGGTGCCAGCTTCTAGATGCTGAGGAAGACAGGAGACTGGTAGACTGACCTGGGCACTACTCTGTCTATAACCCACCTCCTTACCCTTAGCACAGCTGCTAATACACATTTTGTTCTTATCTTCCCGAGTTCGTATGTATCTATGAAATACCCAGCACAAATACTCTGCCTCCATTTTCTAAACTCTCTGAAGAGAAATAGGTGAAACTGCAAATATTTCTTCACAGATTTTAAGAGAGTGAGATTAAGATGAGCACCATAGCACAGACATGTTTATGTATTACAACATCCTTTTATATGTTATAAATTAAATTTTAAATTAGCACACTAAGCGTTTCATTACTGTATTTTCATGCATATGCCGTTATACTTTCATTCTTTTTATTCCACTCCCCTGTCCCTCAACCCTCCCTCCCCCAAATTATCCCTGCTTCTCCTCTTATGTTATATTTACTTCATTACTCTCTTCCCCTCTCTTACGATGACTAAGTCAGTTGTTAACTTGACGTACTTGGGAAGAGGGAACCTCACTTGGAGAACTGCCCTCATCAGATTGACCTGTGGACGAGTCTGTGGGACATTTTCTTGATGGCTAGTTGATGCAGAAGGGCCCAGCCCACTTTGGGCAATACCATCTCCAGACAGATGGATCAGGGCTGTATAAGAAAGGTAACTAAGTATGACCCTGAGGGCAAGTCAGTAAGCAGTCTTCCTCCACGGTCTCTGCTTCAGTTTCTGCCTCTAGTTCCTGCTTTGAGTTCCTGCCCTGGCTTCCTGTGATGATGGGCTGCAACCTGTAAGCTGAAATAAATCCAATCCTTCCCAAGTTGGTTTTGACCAGAATGTTTTACCACAGCAACAGGAAGGCAAACTAGAACAGAAATTGTTACCAGAGTGAGCATGGCTCTGATGGACCTATGCCCTGGGTGGTTTTGTAGGGAAAGCTGGAAGACTTTGGAGCTTTGGTCTGGAAAAGCCAGAATGCTCAGACCCAAATAAGCTGTGCTGAAAATGGGAAGATAATTAGGAGAGCAGTGCTGGCAGTGGAGGCCTGGCTCGTGGGGTTTTTGAGGGAAGCGAGACTATCAGATGTGATTTGGAATTTTGGATTAAGAGGCTACAGAAGTGAAATCTTTGCTTTGCTGGGACAATGGATGCTGGTTAACCAGAACTGAAGAGTCAGCTGTGATTAATAAGAGACCAGCATCACTGAGGTGAAGGCTTCCGGGGAATATTTCCTCAGATATAGTATATAGTATATATAGTAGTTGTGCTCCAGAGAGGGCCAAGGCCACAGCCCAACCTGGCAACTCAACTTGGAAATAAGAAATGAAAGTCTTCCACATAGTACTGATTTTGGTGTCATACAAGCTGCAGGATTTTAAGGGTCATGGAAAGAAACTGAGGCTTGGCACCATCAAGCAGGAATGAACTTCTAGCAGGGAAGCCTGGAAGACATTCGTGAAGGTGCAGCCTCAGTTGCAGTGGAGAATCCAGCATATTGGAGATACCAGTACCAGGAGATGACCAACAAGGACAGTGGCAGGTGTATAGTGGAGCCAGCCTGGGTCTGTTATACAAGCTGTGTGTGCTTTGGATGACGGAACTAAAGAGGTATCTATACAAACCCTTTGGAGCCAAAAAGATCATGAATGAGTCCCATATATTCATTTGTTAAATGAACATCTAGGCTGGTTACATTTTTTTTAGTTATTGGGAATAGTGTAACAATAAGCAGGCCTATGAAATATCTCTGTGGTATGTTGATTTAGAGTCCTTTGAGTATATATCCAGGAGTGGTATAGCTGGGTCATATGGTAGTGAGGATTTTATTGTTGTTTTTTGTTTTCTGAGGAAGCTCCACACTGACATCCATAGGGAGTGAGCCAATTCATGCCAGTGTATGAGTGTAGTAGGACAGGCCCATAGGGTTGAGGAAATTGGCTCAAACCAGTTGCCAAGGCATACACATAACATACTTCCTTGTGAGCCAAGCTGGAGTCTGCCTGAGGGCCTAGCAACAGGTGCTGTCAGAGTTCCTAAATGTGCCCGGCCAATGAGGGACGGCCACACAATGTCACTAGATTGGGACACAGACTGGGTGCTGGTAGGAGGGTATATAAGGCCTTCCCTGTTTTTGAATAAACGAGTCTGCTGTTTGCCTTCAACTGACTCCCGGTGTCTGTGTAATTGACACCATGCCTTCTCACACACGCCCCCCACCCCCGCCCAGGGAGCCGTTAGGATCAAGCAACATATAAGGGTTCCTCTTTGTCCACATCCTTGCTGGAATTTCTTGTCATATGTTCTCTTGATTATAACTATTCTGACTGAGGTGAGATGGAATCTCAAAGCAGAATTATTTATTTTGTGTTTCTCCATCACTTGCATCTCTCTCTCTCTCTCTCTCTCTCTCTCTCTCTCTCTCTCTCTCTCTCTGTATGTGTGTATGCATATGCATGCATATGTCCACATGCCATGTGGAATAGAGGACAACTCACAGAAGTCAGTTCTCTCTATCATCTGGATTCTGGAGCTTGAACTCAGAGCCTTGAGGTCACTGAGCCTTGGCAACAAGCACCTTTGCCCACTAAACCATCTCACTGGTGCTAAAAGTAGTTTTAATTTTAATTTTTCTGATAGAATGTTGAATAATTTTCAAATATTGATTGACTATATTTCTTCTTTTGAGAACTATTCTGTTTATTAGCCCATTAGCTCATGTATTGATTAAATGATTTAAAACTTTTTTTGGTGTTTAATTTTTGCAGTCTTTATATATTCTAGATATTAATCTCCTGTCTGGTGTATGGTCAGCAAATAATTATCCCTTTTTTAGCCTATCTCTTTATGTTGGTAATCGTTTCTTTTGCTGTATGGAAGCATTTAAATTTCCTGTAATCCCATTGGTTAATTTTTGAGATGATTTCTTATCCTATTGAAGTCATTTTTAGAAAGTTTTTAATGGTGCCTGTGTCTTGAAATATTTTACCTATGTTTTTCTCTATCAGTTGCAGTGTTTCTTGTCCTGTACTGAGGTCTTTGAGCTGACTTTTCTCTAGGTTAATGGTATGCTTCCAGTTTCATTCTTCTACATGTGGCTATTCAGATTTCCCAGCACCATTTGTTAAAGAGGTTGTCTTTTCCCTAATGTATGTTTCTGACTTATGATAGTTAACTTGATTGGGTATGGAATCACTTAGATGTAACTCATCATACTTGGGAAGGAGTTTCTAGATTGATTGACTCAAGTGGGAGACCTCATCCTAATTTGTTGATTCCCAACATGAAGTTGTTTCTTGTCAGATTCTGGGTCATAACAATGAGAAAAGGAAGATGGGGATATTTGTGGGAGGAAAACAGAGGACAGTGACTGATGGGGGAAATGAACTCATAAGTAGTCTATAGAGGTGAAAGCAAACTTTGAGGCTCTCCCCAGGACAGGTGATGACAAAATGGCAGAACCAGCATGCTCTAAGAGGGCACTGTTGGATTCTCTGATGTCACCTGTACAAGTTCAAGGGAAGGGCTGGTACTTACAACCAGTTTGAGCTGCCTCAGTGTTCCTGAAAACAACTTAGGTATCCATTACTATTACTGTTTGTATCTGGAATGCCCACCAGAGACTCATGTTTTCAATACCCAATCCCAGTTGGTAGTGTTGTTTTTGAGAGTCTGTGGAACCTTCAGGAAGTGGCCAAGCTAGCAGAATTGGGTCACTAGACAGACCACTGAAGGTTGTACCTTACCCTCAGGTCATGCCTTACTCTCTCTGCTTCTTGGACTGTTGGGACATGAAGCATTCTACTCTACCATGCCTTCCTATGGTAAGCTAGACCCTCTGAGACTGCGAGCTCAAATAAATCCTTCCTCCTTTTCAGTTGCTCCATTGGATATTTTGTGATCAGGATGCAATGGTGACTAATATAATTAGCATGCTTCAGAGGTGTTATCGATAGCAAATCCAATGGAGGGCATACTGCCTAGCACATGCTCTCTAAAGTCAAAGCAAATAACCTTGGGCAGGGGAAGAGAGACAGTCTCTTCTCAGGATCGTTGTCACCCACAGGACAGCTGAGCTTTTGCTGGTACTTGTCATCACTCCCAGTGAACATGTGTGGTGTTTACCAGCTCCCTTGTGGTTCGAAGCTGCTGCCATTTTGTAAGTCTTGGAGCCCGTGTCAATCCTGTTTGGATCTTTGTTCTCTGGAATTGCACCTCCCAATTGTCTTCAAATAAATGTCATTTTTTTTCATTCTTCACTAGATTCATTTCTTGCTTACAGTCACAAAGGGCAGAACACAGTAAATAGTTCATGCAATATCCTTTTATTACATATATCCATGTTTGGCATTTTGCTTCTTGGTGGTTACTTTGTAAAAGGAATAAGCATCCTAGGCAGGAAAGCCAGAGTAGGAAACCAAGGTGCTTGTGTCTCAGTTGCTTTGGGTTAAATCATGGTTCTTTTCAGTCTCTTGCTTTTGTTTTCTTTTTTAACATGAAAATTTTGACAAAAGACTTCTTGTGGGCTCACTTCATCCCATTCAGTTTTCCCAGCCGTGACACGAGCTCCCTGGAGTTTGCCTCCTGACCACTAGCTATTTTTATGTAATTTATTTTTTAAACCTCTCTCTTTTCACCTATTTTAGACTCACAGTGAAGTTAAGAGGCCAGGATGAAAGGCTCCTCTGTATCATCACCCAGCTTCTCCTCACGCTGACATCTTACATAACCCTAGTACAATAGTCAAGGCTGAGAAATGAACATCCGTGCAACATTGTTAGCTAAACTGCAGACTTTCTCTCCAACTTCACGCATTTTCCCACTGTTGTACTTCTCCTCAAGCCTTCGCTCATGGTTTCCACCCATCAATGAACCTTGTCTGCAGTGTCATCTGCTTGATAACAATCCCAGGCCTCTTACTGTCTGTTTACAGTTTGTCACATGGAATTCTGAGGAAGAGCCATTTCCTTTCCCCGTTGACTATGTCTTAGCTTGCTTTCCTATTGCTGTGACAAACACCGTGACCAAAATCAACTTGAGGAAGATAGGGTTCATTTTATCTTACAGGTTGCAGTCCATCATCAAAGGAAGCCAGGGAAAGAGATCAAGGCAGGAACCTGGAGGATGGCACTGCCCACAGTGGACGGGTCCCTTCTACATCATTTGCTAACTAAGACAATGCTTCATAGATGTACCTGCAGGCCAATCTGACAGAGGCAATTCTTCACTTGGGGTTCCCTTTTTGCAGGTGACTTTTAAGTTTGTGTCAAGTTGACCATGGAAGCTAACTGTATCACCTTCTTTAGTTTATTGTTTATGACACTATGGAAGGACAATGTGTTGATTAATCTTGAATGTCAAGTTGCTGGGATTAAGAATCCCCTAGGAGACAAATAATCTGTGAGGACCTTTCTAGAGAGATTTAACTGAGGAAGGAAGACTTATACATGAATGTGAGCTGCATCATCCTGTGGGCTGGGGTGTTGGACTGAATAAAAAGGAGAAAGGGAGCTGAGCATCCCTGCTTCCCAGTGTGAACCTCATGCTCCAGCCCATGCCTCCCCTGCCATTATGGACAGTATCCCTTGCAACTGTGAGCCGACATAAATCCTTCTGCTCTTAAGGTGATTTTTCAAGTATTTTGGCATGGCAGTGAGGACATAACTAACACAAATGTGAACTTATTTTATCCTGTGTTCAATGCTGTCACTTCTTATTCTGTCACTTGGTTTGCTCTGAATTTGGCCATTCAGGTAATAGGTTGTATTTTTATTTATTTTTTTGACAGACTCTTCTAGTTCTCTCTCTCTCTCTCTCTCTCTCTCTCTCTCTCTCTCTCTCTCTCTCTCTCCGCTCTCTCGCTGGATTCACACCTCGAACACCAGGTGGCTGTGAAATTCCCTGGGATTCTACTGTTCTACCCAGACTTCGTAAGTCAATTAACATATCTATTTAAAAGAGAATTTTTTTCTACATTAAAAAAAAATGGGCTTTATGTGTACATTGGAAGAAAATTGGGCTTTGTTTGAAATTTTAGGCACTCTGACAATGGAACAACTATATGAAAAGATTAATATTGATCGAATTATTCAGTTTATTACTTTTCTTATCCTCATTTTACTATTTAAAAAGATCGTCAACTTAAGTGCCAGGATAACAGTCTTAGAAAAACTTGTTAAACCGGTAAAAATGAATTATAGAGAAATTCAAATTCAGACAGAAGAAATAAATAGTGAAGTTGTTTCAAAATTGGATCATAAGGTTACAGAAAGAGAGACGCTGCCAGCCGCCACGATGAGAAACAGAATGTGAAGATACTGGTAAGCCACGAGCCATGTGGCAAGGTATAGATTAATGGAAATGGATTAATTTAAGCTGTAAGAACAGTTAGCAAGAAGCCTGCCACGGCCATACAGTTTGTAACCAGTATAAGTCTCTGTGTTTACTTGGTCGGGTCTGAGTGGCTGTGGGACTGGCGGGTGACAGAGATTTGTCCTGACTGTGGGCCAGGCAGGAAAACTCCAACTACATTTCACAGTATAACCTTGTCCTAAAATACAATACAAACTTCCTGGATAAGTGTGCCCACAGGTCTAACAGTGGCTTCTTGATTGGATTTTAGGGTCACTCCATGGGAGGGAATATATGCCTGATTGGTCAAAAGTTTTTGGCTAGAGAAGTCACAGGTTCTATGGAGGAAACTGCTAATGATGTTTTGCCAGATGGACATATAGTTAAACTTCCTTCAAAATGTTTATGTTTATACCTAGAGAGTAGTGCAGCTCTTAGCGTTGGTCAGAGAAGCCTCTTTTTGGCCTTGGGTGATGACCAAATTGATGACACACCCTGACACTAAAGTACTAAGAATAAGTACTCCCTTGGTGTTTGATCCCAAATGAGACATCTATGCTACCCCTTCTGAGGGTCAGGGAACATAATGGGGGAGGCGGCAGAGCACTGTGGGAGCTGAAGGATGGGGAGGAGTGTGGTAGGGTGCTGTCTTCTGGGTATGGCATGTACACTATGATGGTGAACACACAGCAGCTGGGATGCCTGTGTAGGATCTAAAAAATAAACAGAAAAGGATGGACATGAGACTGGGAGGGAGACTAGCTAGGAAAAAGAGGGGACTTGGCCAGCAGGAGAGAATGAGAGAAGGTAGTGGGGGTGTTAGAATTCCTAGTCACTCCCCTAGCTACATGACTGCGTGTACACTGTCCGGTAGCCAAGTAAGATGCTTAGTTATCTCAGGGCCTTACATCCTATGTAATCTGTGCACTTCATGATCACATAATCTATGTGCATGCATGGTGTAGCTACGTAAGCCCATATGCACGTGTGTGTGTGTGTGTGTGTGTGTGTGTGTGTGTGTGTGTGTACTATAAAAGCAGCTTCCACTTATTCCTTGTCTCTGTTCCTCAATCATTCCATAGGCCTATGCACACCCCTTCCCTTAATAAACTCTTATAGTGGGTTTTGTTGTGCCTCATGGCTTCTTTCGTACTGTAAACAGTGCTGCTTGAAAAATAACACCCGCTTAATAAATAACAGGGGGTGTGAATGCAATCACACCACACTACATACAAATTTAATATTGTCAATAAATAATAATAAAGAAGCCAAAGGCCAATGCAGAAAGGCCAGTGTAGCCTCATTTATACAACTTCACGTAACCCTTTCATGCTGCATCAACTCTCGATTTCCTGAATGTAAGGAATGATGTCAGAGAAGGCAAGCTGGAGGGCCGAGGATCTTGTCAACAAGCTGACATCAGAGGGAGGAGAGTGCTGTGGGATGGTCTGTATGTCAAGTGTGTTGCTGATTGGTCAATAAATAAATCACTGATTGGCCAGTGGCCAGGCAGGAAGTATAGGCAGGACAAGGAGGAGAATAAAGCTGGGAAGAGGAAGGCTGAGTCAGAGACATTGCCAGCCACTGCGATGACAAACAGCATGTGAAGATGCCAGTAAGCCACGGGCCACGTGGCAACTTATAGATGAATAGAAATGGGTTAATTCAAGATAGAAGAAGTAGATAACAAGAAGCCTGCCATGGCCATACAGTTTGTAAGCAATATAAGTCTCTGTGTTTACTTGGTTGGGTCTGAGCGGCTGTGGGACTGGCGGGTGACAAAGATTTGTCTTGACTGTGGACAAAGCAGGGAAACTCTAGCTACAGGAGAGTGATGAATGTCACTGCACCTCAAGATAAAGAGCCAGATAGGAAAAGACTGACCTGAGGCAAACTCCAGAGCTATGCTGACATTTGTGGGGAGGACTTATGGGACCTTAAAGAACCAAGGAGGTAAAGGACATGTAGGATGCTAGCTAGATGATACTAGCCAGTGTGCTTTCTGCAGGAAGGACGATGCAGCCTTAGCATGAGACTATTGTGACAATAATATCTGAAAGCCTCCATTCTGCATCTATCCTTCTCACCACGAATGCATGCTCTAAGACACTGAAGACGATGGGCAGATCCTGATCATCTACTGGTGGCCTGTCTAAGGGGGCTGGTTGACACACTGAGACGGCACCAGTGGTGGAGTGAACAGTGCTACACTTGGTGTCCAAACTTCCATCCACATTCAACACAGCTACTTGCTTGTCCTGTGGCCACTGGGAGAAGGCTGACCTTTGTAAAGCTAGCTTTATTGTTTTCTGCTAAATGGCAGCAGAACCCACATGCTTATTGTTTGTTCAGGAAGAAGCCGCAGAAGAGAGTTCTTTAATACAAAATTGTCTATAGTTCGTAACATGACAGAAAGGATGTACCTCTCTTCTATGTGGAGTAATAGCATGAGTTCAGAGACAGCCAATCTAGTGTGCTGGCTTGACGATTCACATTAGGATTCTCAGGGGATAGGTACCCATGAGCCTGGCAGAGGGTCTCTCACTATAGTCCCAGCGCTTGCAAGGCTGAGGCAGGAGGATCACCATGAGCTTGTGGCCAACTTGACTACTGAGTGGGGCTACAGTATGAAACCTGCCTCACACAAAATAGTATAGAGGGAAACAAAACAACTCTCTATGAAAACCCCAAGCATAGGTATGGTAGTGAATTGTCTACCTCTAGATGTGCAAAACCTGACTCAATGCCTGACACATAGAGGTGCAGTGTGAAGGGGTTTGGAGCCTCTATTCAAGGAAGAGGTAAAGTATTTGTCTTAGTTAACATTCTGTTACTATAACGAAATACCCGAGATGGCTAACTTACTAAAAGAAAAGGTTATTTTCTCTCACAGTTAGGTGTTTGTTTTGGGCTTTTGGTGGCTTGTCAAGGTGGGTGTGTTTGGTAACACAAAACCATGTGACTCATGGCCAGGAATAAAAGCAGAGGAGTATTAAGGGGAGGAGTTGGGAGTAAATGTGACCCAAATATATTGTATGTAAATCAAAGAACTAGTACATTTATAAAAACATTTATAAGAAATAGCAGAGGAGAAAAGAGCCAGGGTCCCATAGTCTACAACCCCATTTAAGGCTATCTCCCTGATAATCTGAGGAATTCCCTGAAGGCCCCACCTCCTAAAGGTTCCACTACTTCACAACAGTGCCACTTGAGATTAGTCCTTCAACATGTGGACCTTTGGAGGACATTTACCATTCAAACCAGAGCAGTAACTGTACCACAACAACAACAAAAAAGTTTACAAAGCCCGATAAAGCAGAGAGTTTCTGTTCAATGATCAGTGTCTTGGCTTATACTAAGCAATCACATTAGCTTCACCCTTAGCAGCTTCCTAGGGGAACTGGACACAGTTGGATGGCAGAAGGTCAAGGTCATAAGATGTTGTTAGGCAAAAAGGCAAAAAGTATGGCTTGGTATTGGGGCAGATGGTGGCTGTGCAACTAGCAGGGTATCAGAGAAGGCTCATTATAGGAAGAACATCTCAATCCAGGAGAGGGCGCATGAGAAGCATCACAGTGCAGATATGGACGATTTCCCACTCAGTGTCGATAGTCTCTGTCCAACTTGGAGTAAGATTTTATGGAATTAATTGCATCTTGCAAACATATGTTTTAGGTACATAGTAGAAAGGGATAGACACCCATATTTTACAGGGTCTACAACACATTTACCTCAGGAGGCTAGATCTCAGAAAGCCAGCATGCACACAGAAAACGTGGGACAAGGAGGCAGTGGGAGAGAACCAGAGGAAAAGAGCCAAGAGAAACGTGAACTGTTTTGAAGGAGAAGAGATGAAGGGAAAGAAACACGGAGTAGAGGAAAGTGAGCAGCTGCCTGTGTGATGGTCTCTGCCCTTCATCCAGCATGCCTGCTCTGCACAGAACCCGCTGCTTCCTCAGAACAGGCCCAAGTCCTCAGATGGCCCTGCTCCCAGATACCCCCCAACTTTCTTCTTCTCTCACAAATCTTAAGTAAAATCGCCTTTGAAAGCTATTTATCTGCTTCTCAAATGTTGTCCCCACAGCTTTTAGAATCTGAATGGTATTGTGTGTTTCAGCCACCAAAGAGAACATTTATGGAGGGTAATTGGGCAAATTGAGGGTCTGAACCCCACAAGAGACAATGTGTTTTGACAAGAAAAAAATGGTTGGCAAATGTTAAGGATTTTTAAAATTATTTATTTTTTTTATGAGTAATCATGATGATTCTTTGAATAATTATACTCTATCACAGTTGCTTGGATGTGTGGCTTTTTGTCAGTGAATAAAGTTATTTTGTTGTCCTTATTTTTAGGAAGAGATTCACAGTATTGAAATATTTCTAATGTCGATGATGTTGCATTTCTTGAATATTTTTCTTCTAGTGGCTGATGAGTCACCAGACTGTCACTCTGTCCCTAGAACATTATGGTGCTTCCAGTCCTAGTCAGAAAGTCATTCCTATGGTTGGTGGTGGAAGGGTAGGTGGTGGAGGGGCAGGATATGGGATGCAAGCCACACACTGGGAGAACACTGCTGAATCGCAAGGTTGGAATTGTTGCTCACATCTTTCAACACTGACTTATTTATTTATTCCCGGGTTTCCTAATACTCAGCTGCCCTATTATCAGGCTAACCTTAAGCAAACAGAAGAGTTTTGGCTGTAGAGATATACAATTTGAACACTGTGGTTTCATAATTCAATTTTCTCTCCATAAGCATGGTGAATGAGGACTAGGACTATTATTCTACAGGAGGACTAAGTACCATGAATGGACGGGAGCCCCAATGTCCTCTTGCACACAACAGGAGCTTAAAGCCAGAGCAGTCTAAAGCCTGTTGGGTCTGGTCCCTTGTCAGAGGTGAAAGAGTGCTCTTCCCTGAGGATTTTCACATGGAGGAGACAGACACAGGATCAGTAGACTGGTAACAGGACTGGCATTAGTAACATGTGACATATTGCTGAAAAATCTACACAAAAGAATTGTATGCAAACATGGCAAGTAGATCTCGTTTGTTTCTCACAGTAATCATTTTATTAAAGTTAGCATTCTTACTATTTGCATGATACTCTTTCCATCCATATACTTTTGGGGCTACTAGTGTCTTTTAATGCTGTTATGGTGGAGCAGTGTTGAATATTTGGTAGCAATGTTGTGTTGGGCTTCTGATTTATTTTTATCTTGTGCATTTCTCAGGTGCAAGCGTGCTATGGCTAAGATACATCCCTATCCTTAGCTTTTAAAAAAGTGCCATTGCTGATATTAGACAAGAGTTGGTAGTAGTAGTTACGATAGCAAAGGTGTTAATGATTGTGTAAAAATTCATAAGGACACTGGAACCACCATGTTTAGTCCATAAAGTTATATCAAAAGGTGACTATGAGAACCCAACCACATGTGTTTTTCATTGTCCAGAAAGTGTAGCTAGCTTTGTACTATCAAGCTCTGGCCTCTCTTTGATTTCAGTAAATGCCTCATGTCATTTCTGTTCCTGTGATAAAACACCCTGACAAAGACAATTTAGGGAGATAGGGTTTATTTGTCTTACAATTACAGGTCAGCCTAGTAGTGCAGGGAAGTCAAAGCAGGCACTTAAAGCAGCTTGTTACACTCAGGGTCAGAAAGAGAGAGAATCAAAGACCACACGCCCAGAACAACCCCAGGGAATGCTGCAGCCCACGTTTAGGCTGGATCTTTCCTACAATTAATGCAAATCAAGACAACACCCCATAGATGTGTTCACAGGTCATTCTGAAGTAGGCAGTCTCTCTTTGAGGCTCTATTCCTAGATCTAGACATGTCAGGTTGACAACTAAAACTAACCAGCCCAACGAGTTATAACAGTCTTTTTGTGAGTTGTAGCCTAATAAAGAAAAACAGAAAAATGGGAATGAGCCATCTTAAATCCTAAATAGATGACTATTTTTCAAGTTCTAGATGTATAGAAGAGCGAACTTTGGATGTTCATAAGGGGAGGAGCTCCGGGCCTGGTGCTTAGAAAGGTAAAGATGGAGGTCCCCACCCCAACAGCTCCAAGGCATCTGAGTCTGGAGGAGTTGGTCAAAGAGGAGAACAGCATGTTTACAGAGTATGCAGGCAGTGGACAGCTTCAGTAGTCTCTGGGACTCTGGTTAGAATCCAGAGCTTGTCACAGATGGAGGGTGGAAACAGCAGGAGCAGAAGCAACGGCAGCCTCAGCTTGAGAGTCAGGACCCCCACCATTTTTCTAAAGATTAAGAAAACAAGAAAAGATTAGACACTTGTGTATCTATTATAAATTTGGTTCCTTTACTTTTTTCCTTTGTAAACCAGAGTCATCTTAAATTGATTTTCATTAAGACTTGGAATAATCTCATATATATATATATATATATATATATATATATATATATATATGTATATGTATATGTATATGTATACATATATGCACATATACTAATACATACATAGATTTGACACAATATTTTGATTCATAAGTATTTGAAGTACCCTGAGAAATAAACCATGTGTCCTTAATTTATTTTAGAGTCAGGAAATGTACAAAAACTAAACCACATCCCTGACAAGGTGGTAGTGGGAAAGAGGAAATGTGAGTATATGCTCCTTGATCTGTGAAATAAAGGATGACATCGCCTCCACATCTGTGTACAGGAGGGCCAGATGTTTAAGTGAACGTTATGATGGATTATGACATAATCTTATGTGAATGTTATTTCATGTAGGGCTGGTTGTCTGCGTTACCCTGAAGCACTGCCCCTGCATCTCCCCATTTTTGGGTGCCAGATAAAGAGGAAGTTCCACAGAATCTATCTGATAATCAAAGGGATTTATTCTGGGTTAACTCACAACAAACATAAAGGTGTTGGTCATGGGATTCAGGAGGGGTGGGGCGTGGTCCAACGCAGTTCTCTAGAGAACTCTGCCTTGATCGCAGCACCAGCATCCAGCATCCAAGCCATGAGGTAGCCAAGAGTGCGCAAATACGTCTCATCCCAGGTCTTAAGGGGTCCCCATCTTGGCCATACCCTGGGGTGGGGGGAGGCAGGTACCTAGCAGTTATCTGCTTCCTACTAGGGACAGTTCTTTAGGGATAAAGCACAGACAACCACCTCTACAATTTCACTATAAATTATTAGTTTCAAGTGGATTAAGAAGTATATGGGCTGGAGTGATAGCTCAGAGGGTAAAGGCAGCTGCCTCTAGGCCTGACAATCTGAGTTCAAGTCCCAGGCCCCACATGGTGGAAAGAGAGAACCTATTTCTAAAAGTTGTCCTCTGACCTCAACATCCATATTGTGGTATATGTACACACACACACACACACACACACACACACACACACACAGAGAGAGAGAGAGAGAGAGAGAGAGAGAGAGAGAGAGAAAGACACTAATGTATAGCCTCTAAACTGGACCTGATGGCACTAGCCTGTGACAGTCAGTTATTTAATTTAGTTTAAAAATTAACCATTTCTGTCAATCAGTTTTAATTACTTTCCAAGAAACTGACCAAAACTGCTTTGGCCTCTTTCAGATGTGCCATGAGGATACACGCTATGAAATGGTATGTTTATATCCAACCTCAATTTTATATCCATCTTTTGTGTAAATTGCCTGATAATCATAAAACATATTTTTATTGCTTCTGACTGCCATGAAACAAGCAGATAAAGCTGGAAGGACTGTCACTCAACTGACTGGTCACAAGAAGACATTTGCTGCCTGAGAAGCTCTGATCCAAGCCAACTTACAATTAGACAGCCTGGAATTATACTTTCCTATTTAGAGATTTCTTTTTTTTCTATTATAAATCTCCAATTCTGAAGAAAACTACTTGCACCTCTCCACAATATCATCATTAAGGAGTTGCAACATGAAACAAATAGATACATGCCTAACCATGAGAAGGGCAAAGATCTGAGATGCTGGCAGTTCCTATAAAACTGAACATTGCCATCATATGATTGAGCAATTGCATTCTTTAACATTTCAACAATGAATTAGATACATGTCTATACAAAAACTTGCACATGAAGTTTGCATGAGCTTAATGAATAACCAAAAAATTGGAGATGCTCAATGCTTTTACTAACCACCGTCCTTCAATAGAATAAACAAATGTGGTGCATCCATACAATGGAATATTACACAGTGAGAAAAAAAGAAGTAAGCTATTGTGATTGTTGGTTTAAATGTCACCTTGCTACAACATAGAATCACCTGAGTGAAGAGCCTCCATTTCAGAATCGCCTCTATCGGGTTGGCCTGTGGGAATGTCCATGGAGTTCTCTTTGATTATCTTAATTTATCTGGGAAGACCCAGCCACTATGTGGGTGGAACCGTCTAGCAGCAGCCCAGATTAAAAAAGAACATAGGAGAAGGAAGATATCTGGTTTCTGCTCTCCTCACTCAACCATCCCTGTTGCTGCTACTAGTTCCTTTGCTGATATGAGAACCAGATTCTCTGGACATCCAGTGTGGACAGAGGACCAGTGGTTCTCCAGGTCTTATTTCAGGTTGGGACAGTTGGGGTACCCAACCTTGTGGACTGAACGACTGTTGGCCTCTCAGTTCCCTCATTGTTGGGGTTGGGGGTTTGTGTGGCAGACACACTTGGCTTCATATGGTTCTTGACATCGTGTTAGAGTAAGAATGGAATCCTCTCCTCTGAGCATCTGGCTTATTTAGAAAACTGATGTTTCTGGGTTTGTAAAGATTCCAGCTGGCTTTATTTTCCATTCTAGAATACAGCAATACTTTTTGCCATAAAATAGCATATGTGTGCCAATGCCCCTAGTTTCTGGCTTTAAGGGTAGAGAAAGGCTGGCAGAGCAAAAACAAAACCAAAAACCAGACTGGCCATTTCCAAGTTACTTTCCTTTAAAGGGGTCAGGAAGAGGGGGTAGTGGAGACATGACTGGTTAACATCAGGTCACTACAGTTGGTAACAAGGTGGTTTGGGGTTATCAATGAGTAACTTGTGTGAGTAATTATTGCCATTCTAAATTCTGTTCTTCCAGTGGCCTTCTAGATTTTGCTTTTAACAATCTAAAGGCTGCTTTTTTCCCTGATTTCAGGAGAAATGAAAATTTATCTGTGGACTTGGCTATGGGTCTGTTATGTCATTTAGGGAGTCATCCTGTCCCCATGAGTTTACCCCTTGAGCCTGAAGACATTTCACCTTTTCTGGCTGATGTCTCCAAAGCAGTTGTCAGTGTCTATGTGTGAAGGATTCATATTGCCTTCTACTTATGGCCATGGTCCAGTCGTAAGTCTCCTCCAAAGCCCCTGCATTCCCAGCTTGAAAACCATCTAGGAAACCTTAGAAATTAGTGTTAGAAATGTTTTTGTTTTTATTTCATTTTTAAATGACATTTTAATTCATTCTTTTAGAATTTCATACAATGTAGTTTGGTCATATTCACACACCCTGAAAGTTCTCTGAGACCCATCTGCCCCTCTTTACCCACACAACCTTGTTTCTTCCTCTTTCTCCTCCTCCTGATCCTTCTTCTCTGCCTATGGAGTGCAATTTGTGTTGCCCAAATATTATTGGGTGTGGAGCCAACTCCTGGAGTATAGTTGACATAGCAGGGGTTAAACCTTAAAGGAAGCAGACTCTCTCTTTCCTAGTGGCTATCACAAGTCAATAGCTCCTCAGCTAGTGGTGGGACTTCCTGCCTCTTTCATGATGGGATTTTGTCTGAGCTAAGCTTACACACGTCTTCTGTATGCTCTCACAATCTCTGTGAGTCCATGTGTGCATCTGTCATGGGGAACAGTTTCCATTGTAGTCACCTATTGCTTCTGGCTCTTGTACTCTTCTGGCTTCCTCTTCCCTGTAACCCTTGGGGATAGGTATGCTATAGATGTCTCATTTGGGGCTGTATACTCTGTAGTTTCTTATTCTCTTCATGTTGACCAGTTGTGGGTCTCTGGGTTAATCAGCATCTACTGAAAGAAGCAGCTTCTCTGATGAGGGTTGAGTGACACACTGATGCATGAGTGTATCATTAGGTCTTTAAAGCCAGTTTAGTACCATACTACCTTGAATATGCTTGATCTTGCCTATTGTTTTTTTTAAATTCAGCTCTAAGATGCTGTAAAGAATATTTTGTTTCCCTAAAACCAAATGCAATGTTTAGTCATTGACATTTTTTGTCTGGTGACCTTTTTTCTTTTACTTAGTTGTACATAAAGCATATGTTGTGGAACTCAGTGCAACATGACATCTTCTTTATAATGTCCTGGAAGAAAACATTCCTTCCCAAACCAAAGAGAACAAGTCAAGGATATAAGAGATAAGAGTTCTAGTCTTGGCTCTATATTAAGTAGGTATTGACTTTGGTCACGTTCATTATCTTCTTTGATCCCAAGTTTTGTCATCCATAAAATGGTAGAAGTTGGACGATCCTTAAGGTTCACAGCCAACTCAACACTTGAAACTAGGCCACCTTGTTAGACTAGGGCAAAGGAAGTGTCAGGGTAATAGAAATGAAATTGCTCTTTTCTCTCTGTGAAGCACCTGGGCTGTTTCCAATGGAAATTTCAGCATTAGTAATTGTGAGCAAAACATGTCCCAGCCAAGCTTACTGAGACAACAGCAGCTCACGCATAGAACTCCGGGTCTGCAGTCCCACATTGTGTATATCTGGCACCACCTCGGACTTTCATATGAATAGAAACGAAAGACTTCTTAGTTTTCAAAAATAAAATGCTTCAGATTTAAATTGGATTTGCTTTTGAATTATTCTTAGGAACGAGGGGAAATTAGCTAAACCTCCAAGTCATTTTCCAACCCTCCATCTGCTGGTTCACCCCCACGCCTCCCCAATACCTTCTGCGCTCCTATTCCGCCCCTGGTACCCACTGTTTGCTGATCCTCTGGGCCCTCTTCTCCAGGCACTTGAATCTGCAGACAAGTTTTTAGGCTACAATTACTGTTGGTACCTAAAGCCCCTTTGGACGATGAACTCTATCCTTCCAAATACTCCCCCCTGCCTGAAAGACTCTGCTAATACAGCAACACAGCTACTGCTACAAGCCAGTGAGTCTCTCTGAGAGCCAATTTCTCTGGGTTTTATGTTTCCCATAGTTACCATCTGTGAGCACATTAGCAAACCCAGAAAGGCCCAGAAGCTCTGCCTCTTGCCTGCATGGGTGTGTTGTCAATAATGCAGTTATATAACTTATCGCTGATAATTATGCGTTTTATCATTGCAGGGATCGGTTGTTTGTTCAGGTTAACTTCGTGAGGGCCTTCGTCCAACTTTGAATATTGCCCAGATCTCTGACTGACATGGCCAGAGATACCGAGCTGTGTAATTCAGCCACGTCACCCTCCACTGACACCTCACAGCTGTCTAAATGACACCCACTGTTGTTTACTTTGCTGAGAACTGTCTCCCCACAGTTCTGGCAAAAAAGATGAAGATGAGTAACATAATGAATAGGCAACTAGAAGGGGAAATTTAGGGCAATTTAAATGCATCTACTTCTGCCTTGATGAATCGCCGTGAACAGCATGAGACCGAAACTGGCACTTGATTTTACATGCTGGAGACATGAAGGCCAATCATTGCTTCAGGATCAGAATGTGAGAACAGATGTACAGACTTTTTTTGTTGTTGTTCTTCAGTTTACCCTTTTTTAAAAAGGAAAAGATTTACTTTTATTTTTAAATTATGTGCATGTGTGTGAGTGGAGGTACCTAAGGAGGCAGCAGAGGCCATAGGATATCCTGGAGCTGGAGATACAGGTGTTGTGCTGTCTGGTGTGGATGCTGGGAATGGAACTCAGATCCTCTGTGAAAGCCATTGCGTCGTCTCTCCAGGCCCTTCAGGTTACTCTTACTATGACTCTTAAATAAATCTCATGCTTATTTGTATCTTGCTTTATGAAGGACAATAGAAATGAAGAAAAGTCGTTATTTCAACACTTTTGCTTCCTGGTAATTTAAGTTCATCTTAAGTTCGTGTTCCTTTTCTCTGATTTCTCTTTTTAAAGAGATGATTGTTTTTTAACATGTGCATGTGCACGGGTGTCGGTATGTGCATGTTCAAGTGCTTGAAGAAACCACAAGAATGCCTGGTGCTAGAGTCACAGGCACTTGTAAGTGGCCTGATGTGGGTGCTAGGAACTCCACTCCAGTCCTCTGCACCACCTCTCCAGCCCCTGTTTTTCTCTTCTCTTTCGCTTGTTTCTTTGAGATGGCCCCTCTGTGGAACATAGGCTGATCTTGAACTCTAGATCCTCTTGTCTCAGCTTCTCAAGAGCTGGGATGATAGGCACAAGCCACAATATCTGGATGGATTTTTTTCCCTTCTTCTCTATTACCTACCCAGTCCAAATCCATTTCTATCTACTTAGATTTGCAGAATTAGAGAAATTGAAAAACATGTCTGGATATTTGTGTACCCACAGCCACCATAACCAATTTAATAAGGGCATTCAATAAGTTTGCTGAACATGAACAAACAAGTTATCCACCAGAATTTTTTTTTCTGATTGTTTTTCTAACATGCCCAGTCCTGAATAAAATATAAAGAAATTCCTTCTGGGCATAATAGCTACATGAAGGATTGGCATTGGGGATCTACCTTCCAAATTTCTATTTACATATATACCAATAGATCTTCTAAGTACCTGAAAACCACAGATAAATGCCATCCCTAACTTACCTTTGGGGCTGGAGGGGCACTCTCAGTGATTTTTGAGAAGTTTAGAGTATTGTGGAAGTACATGAGAAAAATGCCTTGCTGAGCTCCTCTGTCAAGTTATGAAGTTTAAGAACTAACTGCTGGCAAGAAGAAGCTTTGAACACTTCCTTCTCTATTCTCAGCAGTAGGATTTGGACAGAATACACGAGTTTCACAGTTCAAGCATGTTTCATGGGGCCTACAAAATAGAGTACAGACACAAGTAGTTGGATCACTCAGAAATAAGCAAACCTGCTTCCTCTGAAATGGACTTTCTGCTTGAATGGGAAAGGGAATTTAATTCTTAACAATATTCTGACCCCCTGCTTGCGTGACATCATAGTAAATACTGCGTAGTGAAGACAGTTTTAAGGATGCGGTGGATTGTATGGGGATAAACACAAATGCTGGCCATGACAAAGGGGCTTAGTTAGGTCAGGGCACAGAGTAGAAGTTACTGATTTCTAAGTTGTAAATAATGAGGAGAAATCAAGTTAACATTTGATCTCTGATGGAATTAGAGAAAACTACATAATGCAAACCAGGTTTCAAAGCACACTCCATAAAGTACGGAAAAAAAAAAAAAAAAGAAAAATAATGTTGATACCCAGGGGCAATAATTTGCATCCTGGCTTCATTTCTTTTGCTTTGATTAAAATACCCCAACAAAGGTAACTTTGAAGGAGAAAGATTTGATCTAGTCTTCAATCCCAGGTTACAGTCCATATAGGAAGGGCCAGGCAAGAGTTTGAAGCAGCTCATCCCATCTGCTGCTGGGAACAGAAAGAGAGGGAATGCATACTTGCTTGTGCTCAGAACTGTTGTGCTCAAGTCTCTGAATCAACCTAAGCAGACACGAGAGGTTACCTCAAGGCAAGGTTTAATGCAGGACAGTACAAAAGAAAGGGGAAAGGAGAGGGTACTGATCCATCAGGGCCACAGAACAGACTCCAGAGCTGAACTGTGACCCCAAATGTCAGTTGAAGGAACATATTTAAGCACATAATTTACAAACATTTGTTGCCAAGTTACAGTAACAATTTTCACCAATCAGGATTTAGAGATTAGGGGCTTCCTTGAATGTTCCATCATTGTCAACCAACATACAGCACAAACTTTTCAATCCAGCCAATCAGGTTCATTTGTTCCTTTTGTTGCTAGGACAGCCATGATGTTTCTAGAGAACTAAAGATGCATAACAACTGTTTCCTGCTGTGGATATCGCTCTGTATGCTGTGAATGTGTTGCTCTGATTGGTTAATAAATAAAATGCTGATTGGCCAGTAGCCAGGCAGGAAGTATAGGCAGAACAAGCAGAGAGGAGAATTCTGGGAAGAGTCAGGAGTGACCAGTTAGACACAGAGGAAGCAAGATGTGAAGGCAGAGCTGAGCAAAGGTACCAAGTCACGTGGCTAAACATAAATAAGAATTATGGGTTAATTTAAATGTAAGAGCTAGTCAGTAATAAGTCTGAGCTAATGGCTGAGCAGTTTTAATTAATATAAGTGTCTGAGTAATTTATTTAATACGTGGCTGTGGGGTCCTTGGTGCTGGGCAAGCACAGGAAAAACTTCAGCTATAATTTCCATGGTTTAAGGAGGAGGTGGGTTAGTTATTGGAAGGTTCCCAGCTCTCCTAAGGTTTGGGAACCTGAGCTTTGTTTCACCCTACAGGTAAAATGGAGCCTGGAGTCAAAACGTCAGTACTTAGAACAAGGTGCTTTTTGCCTGTTTCCAGCATCCCCCCTTGTCTTTGTAACTAATGAGATGAATCTTTGTCTAGGGGCTCAAATAAGGACTTATACCATGCCCTTAGAATCATGAGCTTGACAGTACCTATGTGATCTTGAACAAAGTATGCAATGGATTATGATGTGTTTTTTAATTACTAATTTAATGGAGTTTATTCTACCTTGGATGAGCCTGATTAAAACATTTATTGCACAAGGCCCAATAAGGAGGGCGAAAGGAACAACACAAAAGGTCTAGCTAGAGAAGTCATAGGGTGATCAACCATGGTCATCAATTGTGTTTGGGTTGCAGACACTATTCCTGAGTTTGGGCCTGTTTGGTATTGTCTGAGACGCCAAGTGTGCTCTCCTTTCCAAGAGTTTTCTAGGTGGAACTTATCCCATGTTTTGCAACCCTAATGATGACAATGGTATTCATTTCTAGCCTCATAGGTAAAGCCAGGCTCGGCAGGGCATGCATCAAGTACCCCATAAAGACTTTTTAAATTCTTGTTGTCCACATCTATGCCAGTGAGATTAGGCCAGTACCCCTATTGTGTCAAATGTGACATTGTTACCTAATCCAGGCCATAGAGTGGAAATATTGATCTCAAAAACAAGCGGTGCTGTATGGGTGTGTCAGAACTCCTTTGCTTCCTTTGAACCTGTTTGTGTGGTTCTCAACTCCTATTCATAATCTTTAGATTGATAATAGTTTGGGGCCACCCAAGAGGGGATTAAAACCAACAGACAGAGGGGAAAAAAGGACAGGGACCAGCCTTTGATCAGTCTTATCTTTAGTGGGTTGTGCTGGTCCTGCTGAACTGTCCATCTTCTAGCATCTGTGCCCAGTCTTTTATCAGGAACAGGTTTCAGGTGGGTGTGATGTATCCAGGAACAAATGCCATCGACTTTGACAGTGGTGGAAGTGGTCAGGATCATAATGTGAGGGCCTTTCCAGTGGGGACACAGAGTCTCCTTTCGATGATGCTTCAGCCAGACTAGGTCTCCTGGTTGGTAGTCATGAGGTTTAACAGGTGGCAGATCATTCATCCTGAGTCCTTTGTAACATCTGTCCTGACTGGAGTAAACAGTCCATCCTGAGTCCTTTGTAACATCTGTCCTGACTGGAGTAAACAGTCCATCCTGAATCCTTCGTAACATCTGTGCTGACTGGAGTAAGGCAAAATTAGATATTTCAGCAAGTAAATCAGAGCTGAGTTTTGAGCAGATTGGAGGGGTACTTCCAAACATTATCTCATAGGGGGCCAGAACCCCCATGCAAGGGGTATTTCTGACCCAGAGGAGGCAAAGGGAAGGAGTGTCATCCAGTCCTCACCAGTCTCTAGTGTTAATTTAGTTAATGTCTCCTTTGTTTCTCCCTATCCAACAGGTTTTGTTTTACTTTTGCTGGACTATCCCAGAATGATTGACATGTAAGCAACAGGTTTTCCCCAAGAGAATTTATCTTTGACTTAGCATTTTCAGCCTGTTAAAGGGACAGGGAGCAATGTACTGTCTTGTATAACTGCTTGATGAAATTGGGGTGTCAGTTGTCAGGGCCCATGAAAGATGAACGACTGGGTGATGGGACATTTATCAGAAGCATCTGATTAGTTGATCCAGGTGCAGGGGCAGGGAACAATCACATCGGCTGGACTGATTCACATCAACTTTCAGCAAGTCCAAAGCTCAGCAGTTTGCAGTCCACAGGTGTTCCCTGGATGATGTCTGTTAAATCTGCTGAGACAAATATAGACTAAGAACAGAAGTTAAAATTTAGGAGCTTAAAAGAAAACTTTGTATTTGGAACTTTTATTTATCTGGAGTCCGTCTGACCTGTGACAGGTGGGTTCAGGTCTTATGAGCTTTTTGACTCCCTGAAGCTTGCATGAATTTTTAGTTTACCAAAGGAGATAAAAGTTCTAGATATATTAGCATTTTCATTGTACTGAAATCCATGTTTGTAAAAAAAAAAAAAAAAGCAGTCAAGTGTCTGTAAAACAGCTGGAGCAGATTTATACCTTGGAGACATAGCAAAAGCTATGGCTTTGGGTTAGCCTGATGAAAAACATCTTTAAGTCTATACTTAGAAAACAACCAAAGGAAATTTAAAATCTTGAGCTTATGACTGAATAGTAAGTACTATTCAGGGCTCTTATCACTTTATCCAAACTCCTTTTATTAATGTTCTAACTCTAAACCTCTGAAATCTCAGTGTAACAATATACTTTAGTGAAGTTTGCAAATCATACAGGGTGTATAAGATTAATGTCTAAGACCAATGTCCTGTCAAATTTTCATGTTTCTTTGACTACTAAGGGAACATACAGAGAAACATAGCCAGGAAAACCTATGATGCATGCCTCTCAGGGTAGCTAGACCAAGCCAATTCCATAGTTCTCTGTGGAATTTCTTTTCTCTTTTCTATTTTCTGGGCATTATACTTATTAGCATTTGACGTTTTATATACAAACCAATTTGATTATTATTACCTTCTCCCTCAACATAATTATGAAATGTATTTTACCAGAGACAGGAGTAGCAGTTATTGAGAACTGCCATTGCAAGGTATGTTCCCTTAATAAAAAGTTAACATCTGAAACCTGTTTATTCTTTAACATGAATAAGCTTGTGAGCAAGGCAAACCTGCCTGCCTTTTCTTCACAAGAGACCTAGTAGCTTAACTAACTAATGAACTGACTAATGAACCAACAAGATAGCTGCAGCCTTGAGGGAAGGAGCTGATTGTCTGCTATTGCCTAGATGACAAAGCTACAGTTACCTTAGCTGTCAATGTCAGAGATCTGAGAAGGATTAACCAAAGTGACAGAGGCTGGTTCATAGTCCTTTACCTAGACAGATAGTCCAGGCTCCAGTGGTCTCCATGGCGATAAGGACAGAGGTATCAGAACAGCAGTCTTGGCTGCCAGGCCCAGAGGATGAGAGGCTTTCCTGGGGAAGAGGAATATGGGGATACTGGCCTCACCCTGTCTAGGCAAAATGGGGAAATCAACTCTCCAGTGTCCAGCTTGTCCACAGTTTGGGCTGAGCTTTGGCAGAAGGTGAGGCATTGGGGCAGTCTCACCCAGTGGTCAGCCGGTTAGCATTGCCATAGTCCAGGTTGAGTTGCCCGTTGCTGTGCCCATTGTCTTCTTGGAGCCCTTGGGAGTCATTGCTAGGATCTGAGAGTCTCTGTCTGTCATATAAGTTTAAATATCTTAAATGCCATCTTCAGCAAATCTCTGACAGTTTGAGGACTTTATCCAAACAACTCTTGTTAGTTTTTAGTTATTTGTTTTAGGCTATACCTTGAAAACATATAAGAGGCTAGATAAAGTTTTCCTGCACTTGATTGCATTAGTACTTAGCATGACTTATAAGTGTAGCTCTGAACATCTCAAGGCTTAATCATCTTTAATAGTTTACAATAAGTTATCCTTAAAAACGAAAATTTCTGAGCTGAAGCTCTTTCTGGCATCAAGATAAGACTTTTAACTCATAAACATAGTCTACAAAAAGACTTGGAATTTCCCCAATCCTTATATAGTGTACCATTTTAGAACACAACAGTTTCCTGTACAACTCAGTTTACCCAAATAACTACAGCTTAACAATGCTAGGAAAAACAAAGAAGTTAGGTATATATCTTTAAACCAGTGTTTTTTTTTAAGTTTGAATAAATTTTAAGTAAGGAGAGACATTTTTCTAAGCAAATGTTTTTTTTTTTTTTGTGGTGTATTGTTATGAATTACAATGCAAACGTCCAACGTACTGGAGACCCTAGGCTAATCCTATCAAAAGGTCTTTTGATCCCCAAATGGTTGTGAGGTTGAGAAACTGCTACCAGTCCTTTGCCAGACTGTTTAAGTCCCTGTCTTACTACATAACAAGACAGAAATATCCCAGTTTCTGGTTCTTATCTGTACATTAGCTTTAGTTGGCCTGTTAACCACATTGGGTGTTTGAGATTCCAGTGTAGTCTTGAGCCTTTCTCATGGTGAGACTTTATTGACATATTTTAGTTGACAAAAATTAGTCAGAAGCAGAACTAAAGGGTTTAAAAAGGAAGGTGAACACATTTGAATGTTTGCCCAAAATTATAGACATTGATGGATTAGGTCTTTGCTTTAAGATTACCTATGTAACCTTTTGCTTACTAACCCTGTGCTAAAGTTTTGAGTTAACCTTTTTTTTGTTACAAATATTATAGATTGTTAGCCATGCCCAATAAATTTACAAACCAATAATTCCTTAGCCATTCTGCTCTTGTTATTCATGCCCACCAATTTTTGACCCCAGACACAGAGACATTAAAAGCAAGTCTGGGTCTGAAAAATAGTGGGCCATAACCTAATTCTAGAGCCAGCCTTTCAATAAAGCAGAACAGCACAAAACAACTTTAGTATTATCCATACCTAATTGACATTTGAATCCCTATTACATTAGTTCCAATGACCAGAATGCCCAGAGATAAATTCTGCGCCCAGGTGGCTGGCTGAAACAGTAACAGTTGAGCTGTAACCAAGACACACAGAACACAGTAAACTCATACATTCAAGACCAGTCAGACACAGGTGTGCATTTTCATGCATTCAAACAAAACTTTTCTTATTTTTTCCAGCTGTAATTTCAAGGAGGGATGCTGTGCTACCTATTGGCTCCAATCCTCATAGGCACCAGAGAAAGCTGCCCACAAACCCAAGAACTGCATTCTGCAACCACATACTCTCATTGAATTATTTCAGGTTGCAGCTCTGGGCAGCGGTGATGCTCCGCTTAAAGAGCTGTCTGTGCAGAGCTCCAATAGCAGAGCCAGTTTCTCCAAAGAAGCCACTTTTTTTCTTCTTTCCTTTTCAAATATGAAACACAGAGCAACAATTAAGCAACTAAACAAAACTACAGACAAACTGACAGACATGGACAGACTGGCACACCAAGGACAACCCATAGAATGAGAGAGGAGATGGGAGAGAACTGAATGTCCTTCCAGTGGGACCCAGACATCTTCTGCTCTATCAACCTGCCCAAGAGGCAGATGAGGCATCATCCTTGGGAAGACTGAGTCTCCTGAACTGTTGGCCTTCTCTTGGAAATCCTTGAAATGTTGTAAGACAAGGTCTAGAGGAATAGAGGGAGCTGAAGAAGCTTGTCCCATGATCTCAAAGTATGAAACAAGACAGAGACCAACATAGAAAAGTGAAACCAAAAAACAAAACTGACAGTAAGGGACAGAGTGATAGGACAACACAAAGATACTTGGGGAGATGCAAAACCATAACCAGATGTTCCTCCAATGGGAACCAGAGAGGAAGCGAGATGTCTCATGTCCTCTGACCCTAAGAGCATCCAGTTTCTCTTTTGGGTCCAGATGGGCACCACCAGAAACCAGAAACCAGAAGCCAGAAAGGTTGGTTTACCTCAGGAGGGCACAGACAGGTACTGCCAAATCAGCCTTGTAGGCTCTCATGGGTAGGCATTGAGATTCCCAGACCACGCACCAAAATGTTGTGGTCTGAGGCTCTGAATTAGCCCAAGCAGACACAAGAGGTACCTCAAAGCAAGGTTTAATGCAGGGCAGTACAAAAGAAGGGAGGAAGGAGAGGGTACTGATCCATGGGGGCTACAGAACAGACTCCAGAGCTGAACTGTGACCCCAAATATCAGTTGAAGCAAGTATTTAAGCACAAAATGTACAAACATTTGTTGCCAAGTTACAGTTACAGTTTTCACCAATCAGGATTTAGAGATTAGGGGCTTTCTTGAATGTTCCATCATTGTCAACCAACATACAACACCAGCTTTTCAATCCAGCCAATCAGATTCATTTGTTCCTTTTGTTGTTAGGACAGCCATGATGTTTCTAGAGAACTAAAGATGTATAACGAATATTTCTATGGTTTAAGGAGGAGGTGGGTCAGCTAATGGAAGTTTCTCAGCTTCCCTAGGGCTTGGGAACCTGAACTTTGTTTCACCCTACAGGTCAAATGGAGTCTGGAGTCAAATTGGCAGTACTTAGGACAAGGTACTTTTTGCCTGTTCCCAACAGAACCTTCTCTACACTTAACAGTCAGGGATTGCCTGTCTAGGGAATGGTGTTGCCCACCGTGGGTTGATCTTTGTTCCTCAGTAAATGTAATCAAGCCCCCACTCTTGTCCTAGGAAATTCCAAGTTGTATCAAGTTGACAATTAAAACAAATAGTCACAACTGGCATGAACTAAATATGGTGACAGTATAAATAGATTACAATTTTGAGAAAATAAAAACTTTTTACATTGATTATAAATAAAAAAAATCCCTAATCTACACCCCAGTGTTTATAAAGAATGTAATTATAATAAGGAAAATAACATATTAAAATGAAGGGTAAAGTACACCAGGCTTTTTCTTTTGGATTACCAACCAGCTCCCAAATCATGACACAGAGACTTGTTAGTTTTGAATGGTTGGCCTAGCTTAGGCTTATTTCTGGCTGGCTCTTTTTAATTTAAATTAACCTGTTTTTCTTTATCTACCTTTTGCCTTGGGGCTTTTTACTTTTTTTTTCCCTTCTGTATATCTTACTTTCACTGCTGCCCGTGTCTGTTTGTCTGTCTGGCAGCTGCCTGGCTTCTGGCCCTAGACATGACCTGCTCTTCCTCTCTCATTCTCTCCTTCTTCTTTCTCTAGAGTCCTCTTCCTATTTATTCTCTCTGCCCACCAGTCCCGCCTAACTTCTCCTGCCTAGCTATTGGCCATTCAGCTTTTTGTTAGACCAATTAGGTGCTTTAGGCAGACCAGGTGAAACAAATGCAAACATTGTTACACACTTAAACACACATCCTTACATTATTAAACAAATGCAGCATAAACAAATGTAACACACTTTTACATAGTTAAAGTAATACTCTGTAGCATAGGCAAATGTAACACATTTTTGCCTAGTTAAATATTCCACAACAGTAAAGATTTATTAGATTAATGTATTTCAAAATAAGTTTTGAAAAAATTAAAATCAAGCAGATAAAGACAAATTGAGATGACCCAAAATACTAGGACAAAGGGATGTGATAAACAAGTTTCAGTTATATCTGTTTTCAAATAAACTTGGTTTGTATTTGTTACCCCTAACACTTATGAAGTTGAGCTAGGAGGATGGAAAGTTCAAAGCCAGCTTGGGCTACATAATGAGACCCTGAAACAAGGAAACACTTTTCTGAGGAAGTGATAAGCACCTGGAGGTAGGGGCTGGAGAGATGATTCAGTGGTTAAGAGCACATACTGTTCAAACTCAGAAGACTTAACTCTGAGACCCAGTAACTGTGTTGCGTGGCTCACAACCACCTGTAAGTCTAGGGGATTGGATGTCCTCTTTCTTGATGTATACCAGCCACATGGTCACTTATGATATTTCTTGAATACCCTAAATAACATGTATCTCACGATTTTCGTACTTGTAGTTCACCTCATTTTTCTATACAGTACTTCATATCATTTGATACTTGTTTCTTATTTGTATCTCATCTCATCTTCTGCAGAGTGGAGACTTTATTGTTTTTATTTTTATCTCTAGCACCAAGTGTGAACTTGATATGTATTTTGATGTATGGATATGATATGTATTTTGATATATGGATATGTCTTTAATAGATAAGTTCAAGACAAAAAATAAGCACTTAAGACATCAGGAGAAGGTTAAAAAAGTACAATTTCTCCATGCAACTGAAAAAGGAAATCTGGACTTAGATGGAGAGAAATTAAATTCACAAGGACCATTGCAAAAGGAAAGGGGCACTATGACTTCCAGGAGATTCTCTGTAAAATCTGCAAGTGTCTAGGGCAGAAAGTTTTCTTAACTGGGGAGAAGTGAGGAATCTGAGTGGATGGGGTGTGTACAAGTGGCATGGGCTAGCTCACGGTGATGTGAACAGGAAGTTTTGCATTTTGATGTGTGCTTCATCTTAGGAAAGATCTGTGACCTGGGGGAAAGGAGAGAAGTTTCATCAAGTTGGCATAGTAGGAGCTTTGCCCAGATCACTCAGTGAGACCAAAGACTCAGAATTGGAAGAGTTGTTTCACTTTGTTAGGCTGACACAACTGAGTGGGGAGTGTGTGGCTTACAGGCAACAGTAATTTATCACTCATAGTTTCGGGGCTAGAAATCCAAGATCAAGACACTGGTAGACTAGGTGTTTAGTGGGGCCCTACTTCCTGCTTCACAAGTAGCACCTTTCTCCTGGAACATCGCATGGTAGAAGGTCAACTGAGCATCTTTGTGTTGATATTATAAGTGACTAACTCCGTTATCTATCTTCTTGCTCTAATCACTCCCAAAGGTTCAGTACCTTAAAACAGTCATCACCATGGAGATTAGAATTTCAGCATACAAACATGGGGGGAGGGACACAAGCATTGAGACCAGAGAGAAGGCCATGTCTGATTTTGTCATAGGTACACTGACATTATCCAGAGTTTTGTCTAAGTCATACGTGGAGACTGGTCTTTTTGATGAGAGGTGATTATTGACTGCTACTATTTTTCACACTGTTAACAAACCACAGGATTTTGGTCATAGTGAGGACATTCATGCCCTGTAAGATGAGAGGATAGCAGGCATGGTGATTGTCACTGTGTTTTCCCCTTCAGTCTCCGACTTAATGGAGAGGCTGTTCTCCAATGCCCACCTCCCATCATCCAGTGTAGCCATCTGCCATCTAAGTCACAGACTCTTAAGTCTTACTTTGTCATACTTCCTGTGGGTCATCGAATGACAGTAGTGGAGATGATTCAAAGAAGGAACTCAGAATATGTGCCTTATTTTATTTGGTGTTCTGCCAACCAGAGTGATATATTACTAAAGTTAAAAAATGATGATCTCAGCTGTAAATAATTTATAGACCCAAAGAAAGTTGGAATTAAGTTGTTTATACTTTCTTCCCTTTGAATAGCTTGCTGTGGGAGGCAGCCCTAGTTCCTAAACCTCGTTTGGCACCAAATCACACCATTCTGTGGCTCTTATTAAATGCATAAATCTTGTGTTCTTCAAAGTGTGGCTACACATGAATAAACAACCTCAAATGTTTAGTCTAGTTCTAAAGGCTAAGAAGCTCAGAGAGCGCTGGTCTTAGTTTGAAAATGCTAACACTGAAGCAGGTTAACAGAATGCTTCAGAGAGGTCACAGCGGCAACCCAGGCAATGTCTGGTTTCCCTAGATGCCTTTTCCCAGCTCTCCCAGGCTGACTTTATGCTGTAAAGGAAGGAAAAAGGGTTCCATATGGGTAGATTGAAACATTCTCATCTTCTAGCCCTGGAGGAGGGGGGTAATGACATTTTTCAACAAGCAGTTAAAAAATAATACTTTAAAGCACACCAAGGAAATACTTTTTTACAAAGTTTGGCAAGAAAAAAATTAATCTCTGTTTTGCTGATAAGTAATACAAGCCATTATCTGTATCACACACATGTCTTGCCAGGCACCATGCTAAGCAGTCCCTTGATCTTTGCAAGAATCTTATGCTATTATTAGCCACGGAACCCACACAGTGAATGTGAGGCACTTTCCTGGGTTCAGGCAACCACAATATGGTGGCTCAGAGCCCTAGACGCTGCTCTTTCTTCTCAGACTTTGGAAACAGCCAATGCTTTCTATGGCATTTAGCTCCAACAGTCTTAAACTATCTGTGTACTTTTGTTATTGATACTAAATATCAAATGCATTAAAACACACACACAGAAATATTAGAAGATAATTTAAAAAAAATGAAAATAGAAATCCAAATCCCTTCTCTACATATTCTCAGAGAATGCCTTGGACATCCGTGAGCTTAATGTTGGTGAGTCAACTCTTCTAGATGATTTCCTCTTATGGACTGTGCAGAGGGAAAGCCAAGGCTCATGGTGTCTTGGTAACTTGCCCAGAAACACATTGTAATTGGAAGATTCTAGAAAATCACCTTATGAAATTCCTCTAAGAGCCTGCCCTGATGCCTCTTGCTCAGCTGTACCGCCTTAAAGTCCTCGGCATCTAGTGTGGTCACCGAGGCCTCTCAGTACTTTCACCTTAGGTTTTGTGGATTGCCGGATAAATTGGGGCTAGAACGATTGTATTTGTGAGAATTAATGAGCCTGAAATTTTCTTCAAGCTTGGCCTCTCTCCCCAGAGAACATCTCTTGCTTCCATTGAAGAATTACTGACTCCCCCTACCACGTGTGCCTCTTTAGCACAGACTGAATTTTTTCCCTAGAGTTTTTCTGATTGTCCTCTTATATGGGGACTAGATACCCTTCAAATTTAGTATTTATTATTTCTTTATTTTATTTTATAATTTAATTTAATTTTACATATCAGCCACGGATTCCCCTGTCCTCCACCCCCTGCCCCATTCCCCCAGCCTGTCCCCCATTCCCATCTCCTCCAGGGCAAGGACTCCCCTGGGGATTCAGCTCAGCCTGATAGATTCAGTTGAGGCAGGTCCAGTCCCCTTCTCCCTTCACCCAGGCTGAGCAAAGTGTCCCTGCATAGGCCCCAGGTTCCAAACAGCCTGCTCATGCACTAAGGACAGGTCCCAATCCCACTGCCTGGATGCCTCCCAAACAGTTCAAGCTAATCAACTGTCTCACTTATCCAGAGGGCCTGATCCAGTTGGGGGCTCCTCAGCTATTGGTTCATTGTTCATGTGTTTCCATTAGTTTGGCTATTTGTCCCTGTGCTTTTTCCAATCATGGTCTCAACATCTCTGGCTCATACAGTCCCTCCTCTTTCTTGCCACCCATTGTTCTGAGAGTTCACTTTAAAATAAGCAATATAAAATGTTTCCCTGTTTACAAATTTAGTTGTGCTTGTCACCATAGTTTTCCACTCTGACCCTTCAGTGCTTCATGGCTGGTGATCAAACGTGGCCTAGTAAAGTGGCCAGAATGGTGGTATCTGTAGATGTGGCATGATAGGAAGCTGGAGGCTTGATGTCATTCAAACTGAGCAATGACCTATGTGTGATGACTACTTTTAACTGCCAGCTTGACATAATTTAGAATCACCTGGAAAAGGAGTCTCGATGAGGAGCTCTCAAGATTAGGTTTACTCGTGGGCAGGTCTGTGGGAGATTAGCTTAATCATGGAAACTGAGATGCAAAGACCTGCCTCTGTTGGAGGAGGGGAGTTCAGAGGAGTCAGAACCCTTTAGGTGGAGAGAGGGACTGGAACCTGGAATTGTGAGCCAGACAAGACCTCCTTCTCTTAAGTTGCCTTTGTTGGAACATTTTGTCACAGCAAAAGGAATGAAAGTAAAACTCTGTGCGTCCTTCCCTAGAGTCCCCAAGGGCCACCGAAAAATACAGGAGACAGAAAATGAACCCTTAAGGTGACAACCAATGAGGGAAGCAGTTACCTTCTGCAACTTCTCAGGCCAGAGTCTCTTTTTGTTCTTTTTCATTTCTTCTCCCTCCCTTTCTTCTATCCCTGCCCTCCACTTTTGGATGGGTAGAATCCAGGTCCCTATACATGCTAAGCAAACACGCCTGCTGAGCTACCTCCCCAACTCTTATGTTTCAAGAACCTCAATGACTTTTCTCTTCTGCAAGACATCACACTAATCCATTACATTGGTCATGTGCTGATTAAGCACAGTGAACTAGATTTGAAACTACTTTAAACTTATTGGAAAAGTTATGGGAGATAAATCTAACTAGACTCTAGGGGTTTGACTTTCTGCAAAATTTCTAGGTGCTCAGTTGCGTGGGACATGCCAAGATACTCCTTCTGAGGTGAATGACCAGTGTTGCACCCCCCTGCTACAAACAGGAAAAAGGCACAACATCTAGGCAGCCTTTGGATTTCGGAGGCCATGTATTCTTTGAAGTTTTACTTTTGAGTGAGTGACCCCAAAAGCTTCTAGTTTTGAGCAGAGCCTAGACCAATCACTACTATGTCATAGGCCAGGCAACTCCATACATTATTCTACCACTTGAACCATATGACCAAGCAGAAACAGTGGTAACTAAAGGAAAAGTGGATGAAGAGAAGCTGTTTGGAGTCCGTGACAAGCCTGTACAATGAGTCAGAGCACAGACCTTTAGGATTTTGGAGAAAGGCTCTGTCATTGTCTCCAGACATCTGCTCTTCATTTGAGAGGCAGTTCTTTACCTGTTATGGAGCCTTAGTAGTGACAGAAAGATTAACCACATAGAACCACCTCAACATGGAAACTGAGATGACTGTTATAAGCTAAATGCTGTTTGGTCCAGGCCATTAAGTTGGGTGTGCACATCAATATTCTGTTTTCATATAGAAGCAATGTATATGTAATCAGACCCGAGGATGTCCTAAAGACATAGCAATTCACATGGAGAAGTTTCTCAAATATCTATAAAGAGCTTTCTAAGATGCCTAGGCATTCTTAGTTTGAATTTCTATTGCTATAAAAAGATACCATGACCATGGCAACTCTTATAAGGAAAATATTTAATTGAGGGGGCTTGCTTATGGTTTCAGAAGTTCAGTCCATTATCATCACAGCAGGGAGTATGGTGGCATGCAGGCAGATGTGGTGCTGGAGGAATATCTGAGAGTCCTATATCTTGCAGGCAACAGGAAGTCAACTGAGACACTGGGAAGTATCCTAGGCATAGGAACCCTCAAAGCCCACCCCACAGTGGCACACTTCCTCCAACAAGACCATATACACTCCAATAAAGCCACACCTCCTAATAGTGCCACTTCCTATGAGCTTATGGGGGCCAATTACATTCAAACTACTACACATTCCTAAGGGACATAGAATGATATCAGAAGTACATGATAATAAATGACCAGTTATGTTGATGAGATGACAATTGTAATTGTCATCAACATCTTTTTACGGATTATAATCATTTGTATACATATATTAAGTAAGCATCTTTGCCTTTTTTCATTTCTTATTCCCTTATCACATAACAAAAGATATTTAAATTTCCTATTAGTATTTAAATATAGTTAATTTTTGAGCATAGTATTTAAATTATTAAGTATCAGGAGGAAAGTAAACACCATTCAAGGACTTTCTCTACTTTTCTGAGGAAGGGATGAATACACTTTTAGTTTTGCACAGGGAAGCTGTTTTATGTTGGGTAACATTATGAACTTTTTACGGTCTTTGTTTCAAGATAAAGTGTGTTTTAAGAGGAGGTGTATGGGTGCCCAGTTGATAAGGGTTGGACTTGTGACTAACAGTATCTGTTGATTTGATTGGGTAAGAGATGACCAGGTATTTCACCAAACATTTCACTTGGTGTGTCTGTTAGTGTGAGTCAGTGGGCCTAAGATAATCTCCCTTAGCAATGTGAGTTGACATCACTCAACCCAAGTGAGACCTGCAAAGAACAACAACCCAGAAGACTGAGTTTCTCTCTTTCCTTTTGGAAAGGGGACATGTGTCCAGAAACGGTCTCTGGATCTTGTACTCAGATCATGGCTTACACTATTGCCGCTTCAATTCTTGGCTCTCAGAATCCAGGATAAATTGCATGGTTGGCTTTCCTGTTCCTCTGCCTTGAAGATGGGAGATTGTGGGACTTCTTGGCCTCCATGATGATGTGAGCCAATTCCTATAAATGTGTGTGCCATCTGTTTTTGTCCCTGCATTCCTCTCTACCTTCATCCCTCCCTCCCTTTCTTCATTCCCCTGAACCCCATAAATAATATATATTACATAATATATATTGCACATATGTTCTATTGATAGTGATACATTGGACACATTATATTCAATACATAATGCGCCTGTGAATATATTCTATTTCCTTGGCAAACACTGCCAACCTTAGTACTTTAGGAATTGAAACAAAGTGATTTTCTTTAACAGAATATACTGGAAGTCTTTCCTTGGTTGGCACAGATCCAGGGTAGTTTGGCTCCACAGCACAGCTGTGACCACTGAGCTTTGTGAAGTATCCCTCTCCAGAGAAACCTTGTATCATTTCATTAAATTACTTTTGTCTTCAGGATGGAGGTTTATTGGTTCTCAGCACAACCGGGAAATCATCTCTTTTGGACTATGGAGAGTTTTGATTACTCCTTCCAAATTAGTTTTTTCTTCCTCCGTTAGAACTTTTAATCAGTACAGCTTGCCAGGCATAAGGCAAGATATCCAGAAAATGGAAGACTCCCTGGCTGCTCAAGGATTCAATTCCCAGGGGACATACTTCTTACTTCTTGAAGGACCAATGGCAGAGGCATGGAAACAAGCCCACAAAGAGATTGCTGTGCCCCCGTTCTGTGTAAGGCATTTCATGAAGAATGTTGGACTGGATCCTGCAACACTCTTATGATGTTTCAAAGGCTACCCAAAGGCTGAAGAGACTGAGAAATCTGTACCTGAGATATACTCCAGGAAATGGTGGGTCTTTGATTTCAGTTCAGTTCAGACTTTATTTGCCCTTTGTATTATAGCTAGTTACTATCTACTAGCACTCTCCTTGGCCTGGCTTCAAAAGGAGGCTTAAATAATTCTAAATTAATAAAACTATCACAAATGAACACTTCTTTGTCATCTGTAGTGAGACAGAAAAAAGAAGTCTGATCAGATACCCTCACCTTACCCAATGCAAGCTATTTGAGCTCCAATTTTCTTCTGGGAGAAAAGTGGAGGCACCAGATATCTCCATGTAGCTTGACATTTTGTTTCCTGTCCCTGTGACCCTGTGCTCTACTGACCTAAAGACATTCATTCTGAGGAACACAAGCTTCCCTGAGGCAATGTGACAATGATCCTATTAAACTAGAAATTAAGACCACCCAGCCACATTAGGATGCTCATACCTCCATCAACAAAGGAAAGAAGGGAGCTAGAAAGCGTGGATCATCTTTTGTGTTTTGAGAGAAGTCATTATTAACATTTTTCTGAATGCGTTTTCTCTTTTATAGGGGCAGTTCCCCCACCACACACACACCAAAAATTTTCTACAAGTAAATACAATTAGTTAGATTTACTGCCCTAGTGTAAAGCAGTCACGTATGGTATAGCTGAAGTCAGTAGGGTAGAGAGGTTATGAGTAGAGATGCCCACCAACCGCAGACAGGAAGAGTTAGTAGAAGTTCTTCCTGGGCTATAGGGGAGGGATAAAGAGACTTAGAGATGACATAAGAGTCATGATGTTCCCTAGACCTCCCTGCAGCTCAGAACATCAAGACTTGAGGATTTATAAACCAAAATAACTTTAATAACACAAAAAAATGTCAGGAAATGCAAGCTATGCTCTGTCCAGGAGTGGGCCATCAATGCATGTGTATGTATGTATGTATGTATGTATGTATGTATGTATGTACGTATGTATGTGTGTGTGTGTGTGTGTGTGTGTGTGTGTGTCCTTAAGAAAGCTCTGAGTCACTCTGAATACCAAATAACAACTTGTGTACACAAATCCTTTCAGCAAACTTAGTAGTCCTGAAAAAATCAAACAATACTTCCAATAATTAAAAGCAAAACAAAATAAAACAAAAACTCTCAGATGATCTCATACCCCTTGGTACCTCTGCATGAGTTTTCATGGCTCTCCCAGTTGGCTTAATACTAGTTTAGTGTTCTGTTCTACTTCCTTTGTCAGAATGAAGAACTTCTCAGGAATCATCCAAGAAAATCCACCTGGAGTAATGAAAGTCATAGCAGAACCATACAGACATAGCAGAACGGGCCAACAAGAAGAATGGATGCCCCCTTCCCAAAATTGTCTTAGTTCCAATGTGATGCTAACACAATACTTGAGACTGGGTCATTTATAAAGAACATAAACTGATTTCTTATGGTTCTGAATGACAGGAAGTTCAAGGTGTTGGTGTTAAGTTCAAGTGGGAGCTGTGCCTTCTCCCAAGATGGTGCCTGTTACATTTAAACTATTTTACCCTTGGCCTTCTAAAATTCATGTTCTTCTCACACAGGAAATTCATCTACTCCATCCCCAAAGGGGATACCAGCATCAACTATTAAAATCTAAGTGCAGAGTCTCATGTCTTATCTAGATCACTCTCTCTCTCTCTCTCTCTCTCTCTCTCTCTCTCTCTCTCTCTCTCTCACACACACACACACACACACACACACACACACACACAACTTGAAGTGTGACTTGAAAAAAATGTCTGCTCACTTCAGATAGGACATTGATAAAAGACTAAAGAAACAAGTCTACTCATGTCTAGGTTAGAGAAACCACTTGTTTATTGGGGTTGCATTCAGGAACATGGGTGTGGTGCTATTTTGTTTGTGCTCTAACAAATAAAGCTTATCTGGAGATCAGAGTGAAAAGCTAGCCACTAGTTAACCATCGAGGCTAGGCAGTGGTGGTATACACTTTTAATCCCAGCTCTTGGGAGGAGGAAGCAGAAAGATCAGGAGATCAAGGCCACCATGGGCTACAGGAGATTGATTCAGTTTAAAAGAGAAACAGAGCCAGGTAGTGGAAGCTCACACCTTTAATCCCAGCACTAGGGAGGTGGAGACAGGAAGTGATTGATGTGGCTGGGCAGAGAGAGGAAGTGATAAGGCAGGCAGAGAGACAGGAGCTCAGCCCCCGTTTCAGGCTGAGGAGTTGGTGAGATAAGAGGTGTCTGTGGCTTGCTCCTTTGTCTCTCTAATTTTTCAGCATTTACCCCATATCGCATTGCGTTTTTTTTGTTTGTTTGTTTTTATTAAGACCAATTAGGATTTGCGCTACACGTGGGTGACTCAAAGTAAATTGCGTCACTAACAAGCCCACCCTAGCCTAGGTGATGACTCAGAGAAGCTGCATTCCTGGAGCTCCCTGCCCAGTGTGCGGGCTGCCCAGCTGAAGATTCTCCTCCAACCCAGAGAGTATCCATTTCTTACGGAATCATAAAGAAGGGTCTGACCAGCCTTAAAACTCTCTGAGCATCCTCAGCTTCCTAAGTGTCATGACCTCCTGGCTCTTCTAAGTTTTGTTAGCTCCCTAACTTAGAAATTGCCCTACTTTCTCCAGGAGAGAATGTTTCAGTTCAGGGGAAGTAGTTATACAACATTCTTCCAGCTGTGTGAGTCTGATAGCAAGAAATCTATGTGCTTTCCAAAATATCCTGGTAAGTGATAAACACAGTCATTCCAAATGGAAACCACAGAAAAGAAAAGGGGGGAGTAACCAGTCTCAACTTAGTCTAACTTCCAATAAATGAAATGACATTGAATCTCAAGTAATCATTGACTCCATGCCTGGTCTTCCAGCTACCTTGGGGCTGGGGTTCCATGGCTCCAGGGAAACTCTCCCTAAGGCTTTGCTGAGTGCAGCATATATTATAGTTTTCTCAGGTTGGAGTCTAGGTCTCTGGCTCATCCTGAGCTACCACTGTAAGCTGCTGGCTCTAAGGGCCTGGATTGTAGTGATTTCGCTGGCCCAACCTCTCCACTCAGCATGGTCTGTGGGAGGTCTCTCTGAGGTATTCCTGGACTTTTGGCTCTGTTGGCTTTTATCCAATGAAGACTTCCAATGGTGACCTGTTTCCATGGATCCACTAGAAATTGCCATAGAGAGGAGTTACATGAATATGTGCATGTGTGTGTGGGGGGGGTTATGTGCACATGAGTGTAGGTGCCTTCAGAAGCTAGAAGCATTGGAATCCCTGCAACTAGAGATACAGGTAGCTATGAGCTGCCTGATGTGGGTGCTGGGAACTGAACCTGGATCCTGTGCAAGAGAAGTCCAGTACTCTTAACTGTAGCACGAATCTTAACAGGTCTTATTAATAAAAACAAACCTGAATCCAGGTATTGGGGTGAATGCTGGAAGATCAGAGAAGCAGAACAAGCAGCAGCCACCTCACTTTGCCAGTTCCTCAGCTGATTCTGTTTCCTTAGACTGGAAGCTTCTGAGTCCTCATCCAAATGGATCTCAGCTGAACTGTGCTGCTCAAAAGCCTAAAAGCTTAATCGACTAGTTCCTGGTTTTCACGCCTTTTATACCTTTCTGCTTCCTGCCATCACTTCCTGGTATTAAAGGCTCTTGTTACCATGCCTGGCTGTTTCCAGTGTGGCCTTGAACTCACAGAGATCTAGATGAATCTCTGCCTCTGGAATGCTAGGATTAAAGGTGTGTGCTACCATTTTTCTGGCCTCTCTATATAGTGGCTGTTCTGTTCTCTGACCCCAGATAAGTTTATTAGAGTGCACAATATTTTGGGGAACACAATATCACCACACTTAACCATTGAGCATCCTACTTCATCACTCAAAATCTGATTACAATAAAGCACTAGAACACAGATCTGATTCAGTCAGATTCTTTGCCACTTTGCAATAAGAATAACCTCTCTTCTAGTTTCCAGTAAGACAGTCCCCATTTCCTCCTAAGATCTCCTAAAAGTATCATTTTCGGTCTCTATTTATATCAACATTCTGATGACAACTTCTCTGACAGTTTCTTTGAAGAGCTTGGTTCTGTCTGTAGCTATGTCCCACAGCCTTGTGCATGACAATCCAGGTTTTTTTCTAGCATGCGTTTTCAAACATTTCCACCCACTACCCACTACCCAGTGTCAAAGCTTTTTCCTTGTTTTAAGGTGTTTGTGTAACACTGCGCCTCCAGCACCAACTTCTGTCCTGTCAACATGTTCACACTGTAGAACAGTGGTTTATTCTCTCACCGGGACCCTTTGGGCCACCACTTCTTACTTCCGCATTCCAAGTGAATGAAGCTCAGATGCATGGAGACATTAAGGGCATAAAGAACGTGGACTCTGAATGGGAGTGACCTGAGGTTCCTTTCTGTGTTCAAGCGGTCTGTGTCCCTCTGATGGTCCTCATATTTAGAGCTGCTATTACTCTGGCCAGCACGTGACTTAAGGAGAGTCTTGGTGCTTGATCATCTTGAAGGCCTCCTGCCAAGCCCACTGTCTCCCCTTCCACCTCCTGGCTCTTAGTTGTCAAAGTAGTCAGGGGGTGAAAACATTGCAAAAAAAAAAGTACCCCAGTGTTTGCCTGAAGGTGTTCTCCATGTGGCAGTTGCTTCATCTCTCTCGTTTACTCCCTCTCCTCACCCCAAACTCAGTCACTAGAGACCATGACCTTCATGCTTCTGCTCCACCAAGCTCCCCACTCACTGATGTGGTCATCCAGAAAAGAGCATTTCTAGCACATGCTGACTTGTAAGTGCATGTTTAAATTTTCATTATACCGATCAAATACGTTTCCACAGTAAATGAGAATTTCAAAAGAAAAAGTTGGCAGCTTCATGAAAAATACAAGGCAATATTAGAGGCTGAGAGAATCTTTCATCCACACCAGAAAACAGCTTGCAAAAACAAAAGCTGTCTGGAGTGGTATATGCAGTTCCCTCCAGGGATCTCATCTCAGTAAAAAGACCACAGTGGAAAATTTCCAAGACCGGTACTTAGTGTGAACATGTCCAAGAGGAGGAACCCGTCCTTCAGGCAAGGCAGGCACATTTGAAGCTTAAAGAAGATTGACAGGCTTTCATTAGTTGCCTCCATCAGGGTTCTCTTCAGTTCACTAGAACCACTGTGTCTGGAGTTGGACAGATTCACTGGGACATACCTAAGAAATAAAGTGCCATCCTGCCCTGTCTATGGCTGATGGATGCAGTGATGCAGCAAGAAGAGAAGCCTGGCACTGTGGCTTCCATTCAGGAGGACTCTGTGGTGTGGTTCCTATGTCTCAGACAGGCTAAGCTTCAACTGACGTCTTATCCTTGCTCAGCTGCTGCATCTGCCCCATCCTGTACCCATCTTCTTACAGACACCTTATTCCCATAATAAGCCATGACACAAAAGCCACCTTCTCAGACCCACAGGACCTCCAATGTATGCAGTGTATACAGGGCAATAGATTGCTCTATGGGGCTGTGAACTATGGGTCAATGGTAGCACAGCTATGCAATCTCTCTCTAAGTCATCGAAGCATCACCCTGCCTGGGTAGGTGCTGGTGAGTTTCGTGACTCTGGATTGGTAGCTGTTGTAACAAACAAATGTTTAACTTTCAGGGGTTAGTGTAGTAAAAAGTTATTTACTCTTCACTTAAGAGTTCAAAAGGCTTATAGCTTTTTGTTGGGTTAAAGGGCTGGGGAGGGTGACCTGGGATATCACTGCCTTTCTTGATGGCTGTGTGTGGTAGAGAAGAAAGGAGCCAGTCTTCCCTACTTCCAAAAGACATGGAATCCATGCATCTATTTCTTGAATCAGGGTTGCCCTGAATGATGTGTGTACTAATGGGATATTAGCAAACTTTGTACAAAGAAAGCATTGAAATGCATGTGCACATTGTGCTTGCTCATTTGGGGACCCAGGCTTCTATAAGAAAGAACCTCAGATAACCTGGCAGATGATGAGAAACATAAGCCAAGATGTCCCGTTAACCACTAATGTACCTTAGATAGAGAGCTGGCTCCTCTGGGATCCACAGAATCCTAAGTTATATAAAAACATATTTTGTTATACTACTAAATTATTCATCTTATGTAGCACACACTGACCAATAGGATATAACAAATTGTGATGACTCATATACATGAGGTTTTGCATATAATAGCTCCCTTTAGGCTCAAATGCTGTCATGCAAATATGTGGACCATGACATATACAAATGAAAGCTTACACAAAGAGATATGCACATATTAAGAAGCATCATTTAAATCATTACAACAAAGAGACGACTCTGAAATCTAGACTGATAAGTGTTACAGCTATCCCTAGTTTACATTCTAGGTAAGACATGAATGAATGAAAAGCTTTTATGTTCATTGAATCCCTTCTGAGTGCCATGAGCCTCCACATCTGCTGTCGTTTCATGCTGACAGTTCTGTGTTTAGTGAGTTACAGCTGCTTTCATGGAAGAGAAAACATCTCCAAGGAGGTAGCATAACTTCCTCACGGTGACTGTCAGCACATGTATCAAAAGATAAGCTTCAGCTGCCTCAGGAACCTCCCACAGCCCACGAATTTTCTCTAAGTGGTTATTTGGAAATACAATGGTTCTTATTGAAAAATGTATGTTCTTAACTGGACAAATTGGTGAATCCTATATAATGCTTTTTCAATCTTGCCCTCAAAGACTTACAGTGAGCTTTATGTCTATAAAAAATGTCCAGGGGTGGGGGCAGTGAGATGGCACTAAGCTTAACAACTTGAGTTTGATCCCCAGGACGCACACGGTAGAAGGGGAAGATTGACACTCTCAAATTGTCCTTTGACCTCCACATGTATGCTGTGGCACAAGTCATACATCATACACACTCACATCTAAGCACCCCAAATAAGGAAGTAAAGATGTAATATAAATAAAAAATTCTTCAAACAATGACTATTTCCCTCTTGTGCTCTAATACAACATTGCCCAATTATTAGAGTAAAGGACTTATTTTTAAATTTTCAAATATATACAATTAGCCATATGTAATCTAAACTACATTGTCATGCTTTATATATATATATATATATATATATATATATATATATATATATATATGATTTTGTGAGGAAATGTTCTCCTTTGCACTTAAGTGTGTCAGATCAATCCTAAGTTCCAGAAAGACAAGAACAAATTGTAACTTTCCCTCAAGGTTCTCACATTTCAGTGGAGACAAAAATGCACATCTAACTTAAAAATACATAATCAGTAAAGGAAATATGAGCTTATGAAAGAGTGCACTGAAACCAATATGCAAGGGAGTGTGTTCAGGAAAGACTTTTTTGAAAGAGGAAGCTGCTAATATAAGTCACCAAGGCATTGTCCTGTCTCAGTAGGTGTTGGTCACTTTGGTGGCTCTAGGTCAGTAGCTATTATAATGAACAAATGTTTGCTTTCAGGGGTAATAGAGTGAAAGTTTATTTACTCTTCCACATAGTTAAAAGGGAGGTTTATTTTGTGGGGTAACTTACAAGTGAAGGGATAGTTTACAGGGTCTGGAAAAGATGTGGCGCAGTCTTGTGGTGTTCTCTGGAGAACTCTGCTCGGTCTACCTCCAGTGTCCAGGGTCCAGGAACCAAGAGAGCACATCCGGATCTTGGGGCTTCAGGGCCCTCCCTTGGCCCCCACCTTGTAGGCGTGACAGTTACCGAAGCCTCAATGGGGGTTGGAACTTTCAGATCAAAGCTGGAATGGCTACCCACTACATTTTCCCTCTGTTCCTTCACTCTATTTCAAGGCATAAGCATGTCCATGAGTGATGCTCTTTGTGTTTGGGAGAACACAGACATTTATTAAACTCAGATGTTACACCACAAATGAAGTGCAGACCCATTAATAAGGGCAAGAACACACAACAGGCAGTGGTGAGCAGCCCATGGAAGCCATGAGGCACAAGCCCACCCCTACCCCATTCCGTGTGTTCAAAGCCTGGCCATCACTAAAACACTGTTCAAATCAGCTCAGCTTTTCCCTGTCCTGAGAGCCTGGCACCTGCCACTTCAGAGAAGATAACTGAAGAGAAGACTTTCACTGCTCGAACCAGGATCTTATGTCAAACACACTCCCGGACATTCTCCCTCACCCGTTTGTGCCTTCAGGTGGTTCTTAGGTGAAAATCTTCATGTTGGCTATCCCTGAAGACGAGAATTTCATGTGTCAGAAGGTCAGTTTTCTCTCCCTTAAGAGACAAATCAACAATAATGCGCATGTGTAGCTGTATGCAAGGGTGCAGCTGGGTTTGGATGACACAGCTCAGTACACTGTGTGCCAGAGCAGACTGAAACAAACCCTGGTTCCCAGAGAGACATTTCCCATAGCACCCTGTGATAGTTAATTTTCATTAGTCACTTAGCTGCATTTGGAATGGCCAAGGGGACACATTTCTGGGCATGTCTATGTGGGTGTTTCCAGAAAGGGTTGTTTGAGGAGAGAAGACTAATTCTAAGTGTGAGTGGCAGTAGCTCATGGGATGGGGTCTTGTAATAATTCCTCCTTCCCCTTTCCTTCCTTTTTTTGCTCCCTCTCTCCCTCCCTCCCTTCCTTCATTCCTTCACATTCTTCTCTCTCTCTGACAGGTCTTACTCTGTGCAATCCAGGCTGGCCTACAATTCACAACAATCCTATTGTCTCAGCCACTTGAGTACTGGCATTATGAGCCTGAGCCATCATGCCTGGCTGTATTTACAATTTCAAAGGAAGTCTGGAGGAACATGGGCTATCGTCCATTTTGTCGCATCACCAAACATAACATTGCAACAAGCATCTCTAAAGAGATGTCCTCATTTTTGTCTGATGACCTCATCATCTCCAGGTACTTTCCACCCTTGCAGATTGTGAATGTGCTAACCCCACGGTTCATGACTTTCCTTGACTCTTAAATGCATGAATTAAATTATTGGTGTCAATATGAAAAATTATTTAAATAGATTCTGCTTTCTTTAAGGATTTAGGGAAGAGAAACAGCACCTTAGGTTAAAAAGAAATATACTTAATCACCTGCAAGTTTAATAATCCTAGCTTTGAATCCATGATGCAACTAATCACTCTGCCAAGAAAGCTCACTGGTGAGATGGCTCAGTGCATAAAAGTAGTAGCAGAGCAGGCCTAAGGACCTGAGCTGACTTGTTCCTGGAACATGGTGGAAGGAGAGAACCAATTCCTGATAGTTGTCCTCTGATCTCCATAGCATGTTTGTGCCCTAACACTTCCCCCATTCTCTAACAATTACAATAGTAATGATAACAATAAATTTTAAATTTTTTAAATGAAAACAAAACCAAACTCCTTTTTGTGAACTTGTAGCACATACCTGTGATCCTAGTCCTTGGGAAGCAGGGGTAGGGAGGAATGTCTGTGAAGCTGACCTGGGCTACGTAGTGAATTCCAGGCTAGCCAAGGATACATAGCAAGATCATATCTCAAAAATAATCTCAATAGATGCAGAAAAGATTATTGAAAAATTCAACATCCCTTCACAAAAAGATCCCAGGAAAGAATAGGGATGAAGGGAACATATCTTAACATAAAGGCTACCCACACACTCATACACACACACACACACACACACACACACACACACACACACACACACACTCTCATACACAGACACACAGACATACTCATACACAGACACACAGACACACACACATGAATACACATATGACAAAGCTACAGCAGGTATGAAGCTAAATGAAGAAGAATTTGAAGCATTCACATTAAAATCAGGAATAAGTAAAGGCTGTCTACTCTCTCTCCTGTTTAATATAGTGACTGTCTTTCATGGTAGCCTCAAAAAACTAAAACAAAATGAAATATGTTGAAGTGAACCTACCCAAGGAAATGTGAGACTTCAACAATAAATAATTTTAAACTCAGAAAAAAAACTCAAGGAAGACACTGGAAGATGAAAAGATTGTCTATATTCATGGATTGGAAGAATTAATATTGTTAAAATGACCGTCCTATCAGGAGCAATCTATAGATTCAATGCAATTCTAATCAAAATCTTCATGCCATTCTTCACAGAAATGGAAAAATAAATCTTAAAATTCACTTGGAAATACAAATGGCCCTGGAGAGCCAAGGAAATTCCAAGCAGTAAAGAAAAAAGACAGAAAGACAGAAAGAAAGAAAGAAAGACAGACAGAAAGAAAGAAAGAAAGAAAGAAAGAAAGAAAGAGAGAAAGAATGAATGAATGAAAAAGAAAGAAAAAGCAATGTTGGAGCATTACTATACCTAATTTCAAGTAACATAATAGAACTGTGTTAATAAAATCATCTTGGCATAAGGACAGGCAAGCAGAGCAATGGAATAGAATTGAAGACTCACATAGAGTTCCATGCAACAACCATCTGATTTTTTATAAAGATACCAAAAATATACACCAGAGAAAAGAGTATGTTAAAAAATTGTGTTGGGAAAACTAATTATCTATTAATATATCTGTAGAAGATTACATCTGTAGGAGAATGAAACTAAATTCCTGCACAAAATTCAATTCCAAATGGATCAAAGATCCCAATGTAAGACCTGAAACTCTGAAATTTCTAGAGGAAAAAACTAGGAGTACAGTATAGGATGCAGATATAAGTGAGCAGCTGTTCACAAAACAAGACAGGCTACTAACAAGCGGACTTTATACAATTATGAAGTTTTATACAACAAAAGAAGTAGTCAATAGAGTAAAGCAGTCTATATAATGGGAGAAAACCTTTGCTAGTTGTACATCTGACAGAGAATTAATACTAAAATATACAAAAAAAAGAACATACAACATCGACAGCAAAAACTAAACATCAAGTAAACAAAATACCCCAATTGTAAATGGGCTATGGAATTAAAAAGAGTTTTCAAAAGAAGACATACATGATCAACAAGTGTTTTAAAAAGTGTTCACCATCCTTAGATATCAGGGAAATGTGAACCCAAACCACTACTTTGAGATTCTGTCTCATCATAGTTATAATGGCTATTATCAAGGAAACAAATACACCAGCAGTGGTGGAACCCATCTTTAATCCCAGGACTCAGGAGACAGAGGCAGGCAGACCTCTGTGAGTTTGAGGCCAGCCTGGTCTACAAAGCAAGCTGCAGGACCTTCAGAGCTGTTATACAGAGAAACCCTGTCTCAAAAAAAGCAAGCAAACAAACAAACAAAAAACAAAAAAAAGGAAAAGAAAGAAAACAAACAAATACTGGTAAGGCCCAGACACTGCTGGTGAGAATGTAAACTGTTGCTATCACCATGGCAACCTGTATGGAGGTTTCTCAAAAAGGTAAAAATAGAATGTCCATATTACCCAACTCTACCACTGCTAGGCTTACAAACAAAGGACTATATACCCTATGAAAGAGATACCTTCACTCCCAAGCGTATGGCTGCTCTATTCATAATAGAGAAGAAACGGAGATAGCTTTAAGATGCCCATCAACTGATGACTGGATAGACACATATCCATCATGGAATTCTACTTAGTGCTAAAGAAAAGTGAAATTATGAAACTTACAGGAAAATGGACTGGAAAACATTATACTTAATGAGGTAATCCAGACCCCAGGTAACAAAGTTGTATGTGCTCTCTCATATGTGGAACTTAGATTACAATTTTAGATTTCTGCCAGGTGGCGGTGGCATATGCCTTTGACCCCAGCACTTGGGAGGCAGAGGCAGGTGGATCTCTGTGAGTTTGAGGCTAGCCTGGTCTACAGAGTGAAATCCAGGACAGGCACCAAAACAACACAGAGAAACCCTGTCTCGAAAAAGCCAAAAAAACAAATTCTATTTCTGTGTTTGAAGTTGGAGTAGGTATCTGTAGAAGCCAGAAAGAAGCCATAGGGGTGCATTAAAGAAGTCTAAGGGGTGGTGTAGCTGGAAGTTTTCCTGTGTCCTGCCTGATCTGCAGCAGCTTATAAAATAATCACTCAGAGGCTTAATATTAATTACAAACTGTTTGGTCTATGGCTCACTCTTCTTACTAGCTAGCTCTTTCATCTTAAATTAACCCATTTCTATTAATTTATGTTTTGCACATGGTCATGGCATTACTGGTCTGCTGTCATGTTGCTCCTTGAGTGGTGGGCTAGTGACTCCCTGACTCTGCCCACTTCTCCCTGTATCTCTCTTGGATTTTCCCCCTAGTTCTTATCCTGTCTTCTCATAGGCCAAATATTATTAACCAATAGTAGCAACACATATACACAGCGTACGGGAAGACCATCTCACAGCAAGGTGGAGCAAAAGAAGTGATCTAGATGGAGAAGTGATAGTACAACCCATGTAATATGAACATAGAAATGGTGGAGTATAAGGGAGGGAGGGTTTAAAGTGGGATTGGGGTGGGGGAATAGGAGAGAGGTGGGGGTGACTGGAAGGGTTAACCCAAACTAAGAACATATTAAAATGCTATATAAAAATCTACTACATTATAAACTAACTTAAAAATGTGGTTTTAAAATAATGAACTTCATTGTGAGTATTCTGCATGGATGCAAGATGTAGTGCTGGGAAGTCAGATTTTTAAACTAAAATTCCAGTGCCAAGTGTGGGATACATCCATGTAAATTATTGATCAGAAATCTCTTAAAGATGTGGGGTTTTTTTGTTGTTTGTTTTTGTTGTTGTTTAAAAAAATACGTACTGTTACATTGTTCTTGGTTGTCCTCAAGAGCTAGACGGCAAAAACCTATTCCCAAAGAAACTCAACACCTTAAATGGAGGATGCAGAGAAATCTCTCTGAAATTGAGCTGGAAGCTTCTCCCCTAATGGCTAGTGTTCACAGTGCTGGGAGGCACTGTGCAGGTTGTTGGGGGAGAAAAGTCAGCCATGATCTTACCCTGTTGTGGACTCTGTAAACTACAAATTCTGAACTAATTGGGAAGATATGGCCAGTGATGCAATACTGATATAAATGTTCTGTGGGTAACCAATCTCTTCCTCACTGAGTCTGAGGCCTGTTTGCTCCATATAAGGGAATACATACTTGGTCCTGAGACCTGGCCAGTAACTTATGTCTAGGGAGGTCACAGGCCCTACGGCAGGATTTACTACTGATGTTTTGTAAAATGAATATGTAGTTAAATTACCTTCTAGATATTTATGGATATATCCATATACTTGCATCTCTCAGCCTTGGTCAGAGAAGCCTGTTTTGGCAGTGGATGATGGCAAAAATGGGGATTCATCAATGGAAATGCCGAGAGCAAATAACTGTTGAATCCTCCCTAGATATTTAGAAATTTTAAAAACATACGTTAAAGCTACCCATTGGGCAAAGAATAATTCATTAAGGCTGTTGGAAAATATACAGAATGTAAACAAGAACAGCGCATATTAAATTTATGACTGGCTATAAAGTGATCAGCAGTGCTTTGCCAGGTAACGTGGGTGCTTCTTAGAATGCTAAGTGTGATCTTATCATGTGACCCAATAATTCCACTTTCAAGAATCTAGAAGAAAAGTGAAGATATATATCCACATGTGAATAGACTCATACGTGAAACTTCATAGAAGTATTATTTCATAACAGTCCTAATTAGAAATAAAGGCAAATCAGTGGGTGGATGGATAAATGAAAATGTAGGCTACCCTTATAATGGAAGACTACTTTTCAACAATGAAAATAACAAACTAGTGAAGTATGCTCTAAGATGGGTGGACCTCAAAAGCATATGCTAAATGAAAGAAGCTTGATGCTAAACACTATGCATTGTGTGATTATATTTATATAAAATGTCCAAAAGATGAAAATCTACAGACAGAAAGCTGCATAGAAAGGAGAGGAAAAGTGGATATGAAATGGATGCAAGATAACTTTTTTGGGTAGGTGATAGAAATATTTAAATATTAAGTTTGTGTGGATATTGAACACCAGTATAAATAAAAATGACTGAGTTGTACAATATAGTGGGTACATTTTATCACATAAATTATTTCTCAAAAAATTGTGCCCAAAATGAGAGCTACTTAGAGGAAACTGGGTAGATAACTGTCAATAAAACCAAACAAAACCAAACAAAAAAACAGACTCATGATGCATTTGCAATTATTGAAGCTGTTTTCTTCTGCTTCCATGTATGTTTAAGTATTTTCAAACAAAAAAAAAATCTTCAGAAATCAATACCAATAAAAATCAATAAGCCATAAGTTGGCTTTATAGACTTCTGGTGTCTCAAATAGAACCCTCTCTCTGTAAAGAAACATGATATCATCAACAGTCTCATTACATAAGTCAATGTCTCTGTTTTTAAATTGATATTAATGCCAGTAATAAAAATGTAGGAACATTCTGTCCTACATTAAGCCCCAGGACTTAGCCATCTAAGAGTCTGCCCATAAATAAGAAAAGTTTCTTTATGAATACTAGAATTTTAACTCCCACAATCCAAAACATCTAATTGCTAGAGCAAAATACTTTGCAATGTAGTAAGATAATTGAGTTTTGGAGAGCAATTAGCCCCCTCTGGTGATGCCCAGCAGAGGCAGTAATTCAGTGCTATGCTCTGAGTGGCAATAAGGTCTCACTTCATGAAGGTGATTTACTCTAGAGATGACCTCTTGCATTCTGCTCATCAGAAAGCAATGTCTGCACCGCAGGTCTCAGTCTTCCGGCTTCTCTTATTGGAAAACCATGAAGGGGAAAGGAATAAGGAACTAGGTTTTTTTTTTTTGTCTTTTTTTTTTTTTTTACAGCGTTTTGAATTCCCTGCTTCACATGGAAATGGTATCACTTGTGATATACCATTAGAGTGATGACATGTTAAGCTCCTTAGGATATTTATGTGAGGTTAGAAACAAAAGAATGCTTCCTTCTTTCTGTAGATAGACCCCAGAGTGCTGTGGGATGGTCTGTATGTCAAATTACTCTGATTGGTCAATAAATAAAACACTGATTGGCCAGTGGCTAGGCAGGAAGTATAGGCGGGACTAAGAGAGAGGAGAAAAGAAAGAACAGGAAGGCAGAAGGAGTCACTGTCAGCTGGCGCCATGACAAGCAGCATGTGAAGATGCCGGTAAGCCACGAGCCACGTGGCAAGGTATAGATTTATGGAAATGGATTAATTTAAGCTGTAAGAACAGTTAGCAAGAAGCCTGCCATGGCCATACAGTTTGTAAGCAATATAAGTCTCTGTGTTTACTTGGTTGGGTCTGAGTGTCTGTGGGACTGGTGGATGACAAAGATTTGTCCTGACTGTGGGCAAGGCAGGAAAACTCTAGCTACACCAGAGTCACCCCAGGGACCATCAGATCACAGATAATAAGTACAAACTCCTAGAATCAGAGTACAATACAGAAGTATGTGAAGAATGTGGGTGGGTGGAGACATCCCTATGAAGGTTTTGATCACAGAATAGGGGTGGGGAAGCATCCAGGTTACCACATGACCCAGATTAAATGAGACTTCCTTCAATTCTTGCCTCTGTCTCCCAACCATCTGTTGATTTAATCAATAAAGGAAAACCTTCCTATAGATTTCAATCCACTGGTCACTGGAAAAATAGGTTACTGAAAATCAAGATTGAAATTCCATTTTGTAGATGAGTGTTCAGCCTCAGTTTACCTAATATTAAACTAGGTGGCCTTGAGGGTATCAATTCCCATGAAGAAAGTCAAATTCTTCTTGAACAATTGCGATGTGAGATTGCATCAGTGTCTCCCCAACTGCCTTGGAGTGAGGGCCTTAGAGCTAAGGACATCAGCATGCCTTAGACCTGTATGTGAAGCATAAAATGATAATAGGCATGGAAATTATGTAAAAGGAAATCTAGATTACCTGGGGCAAAGACATTTTAGACAAAACACCAAAGTATGATCCATCCAATAAAAACGACAATGCTAGACTTTGTTAAAGTTATAGTACCCTACTTTGTGAAAGACTACTCAGAAAATGAAACAAGTGAGGAGAAAATAATTTGCTTAACACATAGCTGATAAAGGACTGTATATAGAATATATATACAAAATATAGAAAGCTCTCAAAACTCAACAAGAAGAAAACAAATAAACCAGCTTTCAAAATGGACAAAAAATTGAAAAGGATACCTCACTGAAATAGACAGCAAATAAGTTTATGCAAGATTGTGTTTTATTAGGAAATTGCAAACAAAAATAGAAATGATATACTATTACACACCTATTGTGATGACCTTTATAAAGATGAGGACTCCAGTTGAGTGTGGTGGCACATGCCTGTAGCATCCATACTTGAAAGGCTGAGGTAGAGGGATTAGGAATTTGCAGCTAGCCTGGGCGAACACTAACTGCTGACCAGGAAGCACAGTGATGGGGATTCACTGCTGTGGGAATGTAGGATGGAGATGCCACTTGGGACAACAACTAACGATGTTTTTAAAGCTAAACATTCTTCCCATATGATCTGTCAATTGCTTTCTTAGGTGCCAAGGGAATTGAAGCTTTTCTTTTTAAGCTTCATAAGAGCCTTGCACATGAACGTCTATTGAAGCCTCGTTTCCAATGGCCCAAAGTTGGAACCAACTGAAACAATTCTCAATAGTTGAATGAATAAGTTGCAGTGTTCATAAGGTGGCATGACATTCAGAGATGAAAAAAAAAAAACAAAGCTATGAAGTCAGGAGTGAAATTGAAATGCATATTGCTAAGTGAGAAGCCTAGGTCAAGGCTACATATTAGAATCCACTGGCAAGCCAGTCTGCAAAAGGTAAATGGTGGAGAGAGTAGAAACATCAGTATTTGCAAGGACTTCTGAGAGAAGAGGGATCAGTGAATGGGCAAAATGCAGATTTCTGAGGGCGAGAGTACGCTGTATTATGACACTGTAATGGATATATGTCATCCGGCATTTGCTAAGTACATCATATAAATCCTAGAGTCAACACTAATGTAAACTATGGACTTATAAATAGTAATAATATCAGTCTTGGTTTAGGACCTGTAAGAATTACACCACATCCATGCAAAGTGTTAATAATAGGAACACCTGGGATGGAAAATTAAGATGTATGAGAATTCTGCTTTCTGCTCAAATTTCCTGTGAATCTAAAACAGTACATACACACATAATCAACAAAACATATATTCACACACACACACACACACACACACACACACACACACACACACACACACAAATACATGCCCTATTTTTAAGTAAGTAGGCATTAAATGTACAAAAAAATGTTTTAGGCCAAGGAAGCTTTGGAGATACTTTGTACTGCTTGAGATTCTATTTGTGAGTAATATACAAATTTAGGTACAAAATATTGTGAAATCTTACAGTAAGAAATGTGTTAAAGGGTAGTGCACACCTGCAATTCTATCACTGAAGATTGAGGAAAGAGGACTGGGAATCTGGGGATAGCCTGGGTTACATGGTGAGACCCTGTTGAAGAAAAGGGAAGGAAAGGGCATACTGGCTTATGCTTGTAATCCTTGCACTTGAGAAGCTGAGGCAGGGTTTAGTCCAGTCTTGGTGACATAGTGAGTTTCAGGTTAGCCTGGGCTACAGTATACCTTGTCTCAAAAAGAAGTGGGGGGAGACTTCTCAATCAAGATCACCCAGCATGGGAAATTCAGACGCAAGATGCCTGAAGGGCTGTAAGTGGAGAGAATGGGGCTGCACATCTTGAGGGATTCACTTAATAAACACTCCCTTTCTGACTGGCAGTTGATTGCTCATTGTATCCATGGAAACAGTAGAACATTGCTTCCAACTGACTCTATTTTTAAAAAATACTATATTTTCACTTTAATTTTTCTGCTGGCTTCCGAGTATGAAGTAGTCACTCTTCCAGTATGAACAGAAAGAGAAGTAACATTCCTCAGTCCTGCCCCATTGTCCAGTTTCCCAGTCCCAAACCTTTGGAATGTAGGAAACCTTCCAGTAAAGACAATAGTTCCCAGACCACTGGAGGAGAGTCTGGTGAGACCAGAGGTCTGCTGTCCTTCTGGTGGGTGGATATATCCTGCCCTTGGTTCAGCTGCAGGGCAAGGCTGCTCAGCATTTGCAATGACCTTCCATCTTCTCATGGCCACAATCAGCCTACTCAAATCTCAGTCCTTGACCTTGCTAAACCTTAGACATCTATTTGGTTTCTGCCTCCAGGCTCTGGATAGCATCTGAATGTTTCTTGCTTTGGTTATTCCTGTGTTTGGTCCCTGACTTCTTCCCATGGTGGCTCCATCCACCGGCTGGGGTTCTGGACTGATAAAGAGGGGGAAGAGAAAGTGAACACAGTACCAGTATCTACCCATCTCTGTTTCCTGACTTTAGGTAGGAGGACACCAGTCCCCTCATCACTCAACTGCTCTGACTTCCCCACCATAAGGGACAGTAGCCTCAAACCATGAGCCAAAATAGACCCTTACTTCTCTAAGTTGCTATTGATTATAGCAATGACAAGAGTGACTCCTACGACATTCACTCCAGTGTACAGACTATGACCTAACGTCTTTAGAACTAGAAATGAGGTTCTATCTCATACGGCTTTTCTGATTCAGTTTAATAAATTATAATAAATATTGAACAGATTTTCCTTTTCTCCACATGTTCATCTAACAAGTATTTGTTGAAAAATTACTAACAATATTTCAGGATAAGTGTTCAGAAGATTTGAATTAAAAAATGAAATAATTCCTTTCTTCTGTCTGGAAATCAGCCATCAACACAATGATAAATAAGGAAATGGTGTAGTATGTCGAAATACGACCAATGAACTGGAAAAAAAGCCAGCAGAGACATGAAGAGGGCGTCACACGGGATGTGGGGCAGACAGATAAACAGCAATTGAGAAGAGGACAGAATGAAGTCTAGAAGGGGACATGGGGGCAGTTGCCTGGCAGAAGATGTTCCTCCGATGCTGATGTGGCCAGAGGAGAGAGGCCTAGTGCAGGGAAAAAGCTCTTCCTGGGAGAGGTCGTAATGTGGGGATGGGTGCCTGATTGACACTAGGTGAGCTTTCCATTTTGCTTTCCTGAAATAGGGAGCTATGGGGGTGTTTGAGCCAAATAATTTTAAAAGATAACTATGCTGATAATAGACTGATGCAGGTTCAAGACCAATTTGTGGCTATGTGTTCCCCACATCTGATTAGGTTGAAGTCAGATTGGATTTGACAAGGTTGTAGCTTAAATCTGACCTATGGTTCATCAAGGGAGGGACTGAAGAGCCCAGGGCAGGGCACTTAGAACAGGAAGTGTGGTTTGGGATTGGGGAAGCTTGGTCTACAATCTCAGTCTTACTCTGAAGTTGGTTTCCTTAAAGATACATCTCTCCTTTCTTCACCTTATGGAAGGATTTGTTTCAGAGATGAAAGTTTCTACTTTTTCATTTTATATAAAAGGTTAAACTTCAGCATGTACCCAAAAAGTAAGACCTTGTGGTTAATTTGTATTCTTTGAGCATATGCCATCAGCTACCTGAATTTGCATATCTGTTGACTGATTCTCCTGAATTCACGCTTCTCCTTTTGCCTATCCAAGTTGTAAGGAACAGAACAATGTTCCAAATTTTGGGACAATCTCCTCTCCTGTCCTCTTTTGAATGTGTCAAAACCCCCTCTCCATTTAGAATTTAGGTAGTGAAATAAGAAATCCATAATCCCATGGAGTCCTGCAAACATCTCTCACATTGTTTTCTTTCACCTCCAACCCATGAATGTTATGTATATGTATTGAACAGAAATGGAAGACACATCCATCTAATACCTGCTGAATTCTAAGTTCCATTCTGAGGACTGAGACATGGATTTGCTCAAGAGTTGGAAAGCACATGGATAGGTCACTCCAGGGGAACCCTTTCTGTAGGACCCTCATTAGAGGCATTCATGAGTGTTTCCTTTGTAGCAAAGTCAGGAGAATGACTATGTCAGGTGTTGTATTTTAAAAGTGGCATGAAGGAGTCAAACCATACAACAGAGCCCACTTCAGAGGTTTATTGAAGGGAGGGGAGAGAAGGGGCAGAGAAGAGGGCAGAGACCCATCCCTGGGGTCAAGAGTGAAGGAAGAAAAAGAGATGAGAGCCAGGCAGGGCCTGCCTTTTATAAGGAAGCAGCAAATGCACACAGAGGGTGGTCTTAGTGGCTGCAGCTGAGGATATATCCTGTCAGGACCCTAAGGGCAGGCCAGTATACAAGCCTAAATGCTAACATCAGGGGCATCACCGCTCTGCCCTTCCAGCACTGATAGTGAAGAACGAGCCACACAAAACCCTCCTAGTTCTAGGCACAAAATAGCTTGGATCCACTTTTCAGTGCTGGAGACTTTCTCTGCTTACTTCCATCTTGTAAAATCATGTTTAGAATTCAGACCTACAGGAGCATCTTAAATATTTGGAAGAATCATGAAGAAATTAAATACATATAGATCCATATGTAACTAGAGTGGATCCTTCGTTTTGCCAGAAGACTGTGACCAGTGACGTGAGGGAGGCAAGATCTAAATGTTTGAAGCTTAGATGTAGCCATTAAAATGCAGTTGCTCTGCCTTCCTCATGAGTGGAACTGGCTATCTGTCAGGAGGAGGTGGAAGGCTTGCTGCTGGGATGCAGTGAGAACTTCCGCTGCTCTTCAGTGAAAAGACAACAGCACTGGTACTAAAACCACAGAATCTGAAGGCATCATGGATAGGCAGAGAGGGACGCCCCTTCTGCCCATCTTTAAGGACACCTCCAGGAGAAGAGAAAGAACTGGGCTTTGGTAGTTTGAATGTAATTGGCCCCCATAAGCTCATAGAGCATGGCACTGTAAGGAAGTGTGGCTTTGTTGAAGTGGGTGTGGCCTTGTTGGAGAAAGTGTGTCACTGTGGGGGTGGGCTTTGAGATCTCCTATGCTCAAGCTATACCTAGTTCAGTTAACTTCCTGTTGCTTGTGGATCAAGATGTAGGGCTCTCAGCTCTTTCTCAAGCACCATGTCTGCCTACATGCTGTCACGTCCTGCCATAAGGATAACAGACTAAACCTCTGAAACTGTAAGCTTCCCAGTTAAATATCTTCCTTTATAAGACTTGCCATGGTTATGGTGTCTCTTCACAGCAATAAACTAAGACACAAGCTTTCCACCTCCTACTGTAAGTACAGTGTTTGAGATGATACTGCATGTTTACATGCCCTTTCTATTACCTTTCATTAAACACATTTTTGTGCACATATTATCCATGTATCTATATGCATACAGGTGGGTATGTCTTGTGTTTGTCAACTTTCTGTTACTGTGATAAACACCCAAGGAAAAAAAATCAGCTGACAAACAGAAAAGGCTTATTTTGGCTCATGGGTGTGGAGGCAAGAGAGAGAGAGAGAGAGAGAGAGAGAGAGAGAGAGAGAGAGAGAGAGAGAGAGAGAGAGAGAGCTTTTGTTTTTTAAAAAAATTATGTGCATATGTGTGCCTGAGTGTGGGCTTGTATACTTGAGTGCAGTGCCAGAAGATGGTAGTAGATTCCCTGGAACTGGAGTCATAGGTAGTTGTGAGCCACCTCATATAGGTGCTGGGAACCAAACTCTGGGCTTTTGCAAGAGCAGTCCAGGTCTTGACCACTGAGTCTTCTCTCTCTCTCCCCTCAATAATTCTTTTAGGGTTACATGCTCAATGATTGGAATACTTGTCACTAAATCATACTCTCTCAAGGTTCCACCACCTTCTGTTGTTTGGGCCAGCACACACATCTGCAAATCAACACTGTATATAGATATGAATATATATGTTAGTTAATACATTTTCTATTAATCAGCTTTCTGAGACTGTGACAAAATACCAGAGGTGACTAACTCCTAGAGAAGAAAGTTTTATTTTGAATCAGGTATTTGGGAGTTTTAGTTCATGGTTATTTGCCCTGTTGCCTTTGAGCCTGTATCCTGCCAGTGCATTGCTGTGGGATGTTCTGTATGGCAAATGTGTTGCTCTGATTGGTCAATAAATAAAACACTGATTGGCCATTGGCTAGGCAGGAAGTATAGGTGGGACAAGGAGAAGAATAAAGCTGGGAAGTGGAAGGCTGAGGCAGAGAGACACTGCCAGCCGCCTTGATGAGAAACAGCATGTGAAGATGCCAGTAAGCCACGAGCCATGTGGCAAGGTATAGATTAATGGAAATGGATTAATTTAAGCTGTAAGAACAGTTAGCAAGAAGCCTGCCACGGCCATACAGTTTGTAACCAATATAAGTCTCTGTGTTTACTTGGTCGGGTCTGAGCGGCTGTGGGACTGGCAGGTGAGAGAGATTTGTCCTGACTGTGGGCCAGGCAGGAAAACTCTAGCTACAGTGCATTATGGCTGGCATGTGAGATCATGAAGCTCATCACCTCATAGTGACCAGGAAGCAAAGACAGAAACAGGAAGTGGCTGATGTTGTAATATCCGGTACACACTGGGTGATGTAACTTCCACTAGACTCCAGCTTCCAGGTTTGTTAACCTCCCAATAGTATAATAGGATAGGGCTTCAGCATGTGGGCTTTCAGAAACATGATCCCAATTATATATAACACTATATTATATATAATTTTCTGTTTATTATCTATTTCTATGTATATACAATATAAAAACTCTCTTCAAGATAACTGATTTATAGAAAATATCTTCTAGTCTTGACCCTATCTGGAATGTAGTGCCATAATGGATTTTAAAAACTGTTTTTTACATTTCACATTAAAATGTTTTTTTTAATAATTCTTTGAGAATTTTATACAATGTATTTTGATCATAATCACCCCATTCCCCAACTCCTCCCAGATCCACCCCTTCCTTCCACCCACCTTCCCACCCAATCATGTATCCTTTTTTTTCTTTTCTTCCCTTGAAGACTAATGCATGCTGCCCAAACATTCTTAGATATGTGACTTTCCATTGGAACATGGTTGACTTATCCGGGGCTACACTGTAGTTGGTTGCTTTTGCTCTTTGGGGGGGCTTGCCACCCAGCTCCCAAATCATACACGGAGGCATATTCTTAATTACAAATGCCAAGCCTTAGCTTGGCTTGTTTCTTACCAGCTTTTCTTAACTAATTATCCAGTCTATCTTTGGCCTCAGGGTTTTTATCTTTCTCTGTTCCTATATACCGTTTCTTTCCTTCTCACTCCATGTCTGGCTGTGTAGCTCGGTGGCTGGGTGGCTGGCCCCTGAGGTCCTCCTCCTTCCTGTCTGGTTCCTTGATCATTTTTATTGCTCCTCCCAGATTTCTCCCTCTATTTATTCTCTCTTCCTGGCAGCCCCACCTATCCTGTCTCCTGCCTCACTATTGGCCCTTCAGCTCTTTATTAAAACAATCAGGTGTTTTAAACAGGCAAAGTAACACAGCTTCACAAAGTTAAACAAATGCAACACAAAAGAATGCAACACATCTTTGCATCATTAAACAAATATTCCACAGCATAAACAAATGTTACACATCTTAAAATAATATTCTGTAACACTACACTTTTAGAGAAAACAGACCTTTTGTCTTCCAGGAGCTAAGAATTGCCAATAGCTCATCAGCAAGTAAATGGCAGGGGACCCAGCCCTTCTCTCCATACTGCAATTTGGTCTGACTTGGTCTACACAGACCCCATGCACTATGCACCAACTTTTGATCAAAGGAGCTGACACAACTCAAACCAGGAGCATGTATCTGAAAGCTGGGATGGCATTCCTGTGATCCCAGGAGTTCAAAGGTTAAGGCAGGAGAATCTTGAGTTCCATGCTGTCCTGGGTTACATAGAGAGGTGCTGCCTCAAACCAACCAACCAACCAATCAGCCCAACCATAAGAGACTGTCTCATTTCCAAAGAGAGCTTAGAGCACAGCTTTAATCTTAAGCTGAGCCAGTACCCCATGTGGTACTGCTTCAATGAATGTGGGGTAATGATAAATTTGGCAACAGCAAAAGGTTTCTGTTTCTGAGTGTACAATGACCAAAACCCAATTCAAAATCAGTTGTGTGTTATGAATCTAGGGTGTTTTGTGCAGTGCTGGCCCATGTTACATCTGTAGTGCTGAGCACACAGCCATGACCACTTGGTGCTGAACATGCTCACCACCAGGGGACAGTGACTGGAATACTCAGGCTCAGTTTCCTGTTACCAATTGCAGTATTTCACTGTTCATATAAAGTTTCTGCCCTTATAGCAACATAGTGGAAGGCAAACCATATTTTCCTATCATTATTTTTCAGGATCTATGTATCAATATTTATCTTTGGACTATATTGCATTAGAATGTTTAATTTCAAAAATGTCTGGCACGGCTCCAAGTATTCTTTTTCCATTTATTACTATGTATTTATGTAAAACATTGTTATCAGCTTGGTGATCATAAAATAAAAACATTGACCAGTTTCGAAAAAAAATAGGGAAGATGCTGTATGCCTCGCAGTCTTCAGATAGTCAGCCAAGATTTAATTCCTAATATAAAAACTAACAACTTGTCTATCTTATTTGTATGTAAGTTTGCTTCCACCTTTAATAAATGGTAGTTATATTATGCTCAAGGACTGTTTTAAGGGAAGTTTCCTTATGAGTCATTGTGAGGAAATGTTTGATTTGAAGCCTTATTTTGTATAGGTGTCATAAAAGTTTCTTGAGTGAAAGTGATTGTGAGTGAGACAATATGAATGAGGGAGCCCTGGGCTAGAAGACCTGATCTCTTGGATCCACATGGTGTGTGTGGGGGGTGTCTAAGTGGAAGAGCCCACAGGGCCTGCTGGTAGGAGTCCTGCTAGCTACCTTGGTCAGGCATGTCCTTCAGCTTCCCTGGTCCTGTTTAAAACATGGAAACCATGCTCTTGCCATGAATGTTCAGTAGCCAGAAGAAGAACTTGGCAGGGATTTTACAATCCTGGCTGAGGGAGGGAGAAAGCATATGGCTTCAGAGAGCCTGACTTGTTATTGTTATTTCCTCTCTCTCTCTCTCTCTCTCTCTCTCTCTCTCTCTCTCTCTCTCTCTCTCTCTCTCTCTGTATGTATGTATGTATGTATGTATGTATGTTTCCAGGTGCAGGCACACAACTAGATTGTTCATGTATAGGACAGAAGACAATAACCTTGAGTGTTGGTCCTCAGACACCACTCACCTTTATTTCATTGTGTAGGGCAGGATCTCTCATTGTCCTGGGACTCCCCAGGTAGGCTAGCATGGCTGGCCAACGAGTCCCAGGACTCTCCCTGTCTCTGGCCCCCAGCATGTATTACAATGGCAAATGGCTATGCCCAGTTTTCTCCACACATGTCTGAAGATTGAAATGGGGTTTTCATACTTGTACAACGAACACCTCACTGACTGAGCTATCTCCCAGGTTTTCAGCCAACTCCCTATTTTCTTTAGCCATCAACTTGGATCAAATCTATCATGTGCTCTGTGGTGTGTTCTGCAGGACCATGTACAGTGCAACAGCACTAGCTCCATTTGATAGGCAGAGGCTCATCGGGTTCTGTAATGCCATCACGATGCCACAGCTACCATCACAGGTACCCTGACTTAATGCTGTGAGTCTCCTCTTGGTCCTTCGTGCTATTTATTATTTTACCCGAACTATAGATTAAATGATTAAAATGATGAGAAGGCCTAACTTTGTCATATTCAGCTCTGGCTTCAAGGCTCTCAGCTCTACTACTTCACAAAAGATAAAATTTGAGCAGGCCATGCAGTCTCTGAGCCTCAGCTTACTCATCTATAAAATCGGATAATAAGAAATGATGAGCCGTGTATAGTTATCCCAAGAAGTGAATTAAATCATGCTAGTGAGCTGCTCCTCCCAGAGGATCGCATAATTAGAACACAGAGGTGCTGGCATCAGCTTTGGCTGATTTGCCTCTAAAGCTTCGTTCTGTGACCCCAGTTATGGGAGGCGGTGCTTCTGTGGGGGCTCCTCAGTAGCTACAGCTCGATGCATTGCACTGCATGGCACACAGAATGCTCTCTTTGGCAGAGGAAACCACAAATAAGATGGGAAAACATGGAGCTGGCTGGCTGGAAGATGTGGGCCTTTGGACTGTGAGTTCTTAGATATTTCAGGCTGCCAATCTGGTGGCCTCAATGTGGTGGCCAAGTATTCGGTCACTTCACCACCCACTGTTCTTGGGATGGAGACCGTGTGCCATGGCAGCTTCGCTATTAAGTAGTAGGAACAAATTCAGACCCTTGCCATACAGCTTCAGAGTTTTTTTTTTTTTTTTTTTTTCCTGCAGGGCAGATCCACAGTTGGATGAAGGTTAGATGGTCTGCAAGCAGAAGTAGGAGAGGTGTCCTTTATCTGTGGCTTGCATTTGAAATCAACTGAGAATCTTTTACTTTTGGGTTCTGTGGAATTTTAGAAAGGAATTCATTCTTGCTGTACTAAGTAGACAAGAGTGACAGCAGGTCTGCAAGCTGAGCAATTGGCAACGGAGACTTACTATTCAGTCTCTTAAGATTTCTGTAGACGGATACACATTGGCATGGTACCTGACGTCTCCCTCATATTTTGAATGACTTCAGGGCATTAACAGTGAACTATGAAATGAGGGACTGGGCAAAGACCAGAGATCAGCTAAAAAAAGGAGAGGGATCTTCATATTAAATAACATTCCAGATTAAATCTTTCCCCATGGTTATTCGCACAGGGAATTTATTGGCCTCTAGCAATTATCCCAAGCTGGGAACTTCTGTAAGCTCCTTAGGGGAATTGTATTGCCAAAGGCTAGAAGGAAGCTGCAACTGTTGAATCTATAGGCTTGGTCAGTGAGATGGCTTGGTGGGTAAAGAGGCTATTTTAGCTTTTCTGTTGCTGTGATAAATACTACAGCCAAAAGCAACTTTGGGAAGAGAGAGTTTATTTGACTTACACTTCCAGATCATGATCGATCATTGAAAGACGTTAGGGGAGGAACTGAAAGGGAAAAAACAAGCATGGAGGATCTGTTCACTGGCTTGTCCCCTCTGTCTTATGCTCAGTCAACTTTTCTTTTTAAAGATTTATTTATTTATTATGTATACACTGTTCTGTTGGCATGTATCATCCCTGCAGGCCAGAAGAGGGAGCCAAATCTCATTACAGATGGTTGTGAGTCACCATATGGGTGCTGGGAATTGAACTCAGGACCTTATATAACCCAGAATTGCCTGCCCAAGGGTAGAGCTGCTCATAGTGGGCTTGGCCCTCCTATATCAATGAAGAAATAAGATTGATTTTCCCATAGACCAATAACATCTGGTCAATGCCTCAGTTTGAGACTCCCTCTTCCTAAGTGACTCTTGGGTGTTTCAAGCTGACAATAAAAGCCAAGCAAGATAGGTGCTTACCACCAACATTGATAACTTAAGTTCAATCCCTGGGACCCCATGGAGGAAAGAGGACTAACTCCTGCATATTGTACTCTGACATCCATTCATGTACTGTGACACATATGTGGTCCCCTCCAACTCATGTATACAAAATAAACAAAAGTATAATAAAATGCTTAAAGAATAAACATTAAGTGACAATCTTTACTCCAAATTCAGAATAGTAAGAACTGGTCCAAGACTATATGTTGACCCCAAAGCAAATAATTTTCCATAGTATCTATGTCATGTGTGGTTATGGATGACAACAGTTTGGGAAGTCACTCTGGAAACAGGACTTGAGGATGTCATAGTGGGTATCCTAGGGACAGCTTCTTGGGAGGAAGTACTAGAATCCTGAGTTTCCCTGCAGTGCAATGCCAGGCATCCACTCTGGCACCATCTCTATCCTGTGTTCTCTGCTGTTCTTCCTTTTGAAGAGGGATCCTACCAGCCTTTCTCTATTACTGAAATACCCTGGGCTGAGTGATTTCATAAAGAAAAGAGATTTTACTCACAGTGTTGGGAGTCAAGAGCCCATGTCACGTGATAGGTAATAAGACAACCCAGAACATCACACAGCAGGAGACTGAGCATTCATGTCTATATCAATCTTTGTGTTATGATCTTGTCTCATGCTAATCCCAATCACCTGATGACCTGCCTCTAAACACCATAGTAAGATTAAACTTTTACTCTACTTTATTTTATTATTTGAGATAGGATATCACATAGTCAAGACTGGCCTCAAACTTTCTATGTCTGAGGTTGGCCTTGAATTCTTTTTTTTTTTTTTTTTTTTGACTTAAATAAAGTTTATTTAAAAAAAGAAAAAGGTGGTTATTTTTGCAGTGTCATGGTTGTAGGATAAAGAGGCAGCATTATCTCCTTAACCATGTTTTTTTTTTTGTTTTTTGCTTCTGCACAAAGGTAGCTAATTATACAAAAACAAGTCTGAAGACTTTCTCCAAATACTAGTAAATATTAGGTTTTATAGGCCACATATGGTCTCAATCATGAAAGTCTTTCTTTAATAACCTTTTAAAAATGTAAAAAACCATTTTAGTTTGCCCCATACAAAAAAAGACTGGGCCAAACTTGGCCTGTGAGTGGTAGTCTTCTAACCCCTGGTATAAAATATCTATTGTATCTTGTCAGAGAAATTGTTCTCTTGAGGCTTTTGATAGCTGTTGCCCAAAGTCAAGTACAGAAGGACTTTATTTACAACTGGATGTGGCTGTAGAAAAGCAGAATTGGAGTTTCTGCTCACCCTTGACTCCACTCACTCATTTCATAAGTTTGTTAACCACCAACTATATATACTTTTAAGTATCTTGTGTTAGCAAAATTTCCAGTGTTTTTCTCTAAAAAAGTAATTCCTTCAGTCTCTCTAAACCAGGAATTATTAGGTCTTAATACTCATGTTGCAGGTGTGTCTAACCTGTGGCCTAGGATAGCTGTAAATCCAGTCTAACACAAAATCATAAACTTACTTTTAAAACATGATTTTTTTTTTGCGAGTTTTAAAAAAAGTCATGTCGCAATGTCAAAAGGTTGGACATGCCTGCAGAATAAATCAAGATTAAAATCAAAAGGGGATTCAAGGGAACTCATGATTTATCTAGCTAACAATGATAACCTTATACCCCAAACTGACACATCCTTCTTAAGGTCACAGACCACATGAAAAGTATGTAGCTCTCTATTTTAAAAGATACTTGATTCTCCCATAGGTTAAGTTTTCCTTCACTGCTGGGGATCGATCCCAGGGCCTTTTATGCTAAGCAGGCACTCAACACAACTACAGCTTGAGCCCAAGCTGACACATTAAAAAAATACTGGATCTATCACACCCCAAATGCCATCTTGCGCTTTCCTGATTTGATGCCTTATAAAACCTGGATTTATGTAGGGCTCCTCATTAGCTATTTCAGTCATAAAACACTACTACAAGCTAGGTGTAGCCGTTTATGCTCATAATCCTAAGGCTGAGAAACTGAGCCAAGGACACTGCACCGAGTTCAAGGCCAGTCTAGACTACAGAATGAAAGAAACCCTGTTTCAAAGCAAACCCACTACATTTTGAGGCAAATATTGCCAAGGGAGCAACTTGCACTTTTTTTTTTCTTTTAAATCTCAGAAGGAATGGTCATGTTTCCTTCAGGATGTTAGCTTTCTGAATCTGGCCAATTATACAAAGTGAGGGAAGACCTTTTTTAAAAAAACAAGCCAGAAGAGCACAGGATTTCAGTACTAAAACAGAAAAGTTACCCTAATTCCAGATCTTTGGTAAAGATACTAACTATAGTTGATTGCTCACACCACCAAAACATGGCACATTTTGTAGTTACAAGTGATTGTGATTTTTCCTTTTGAACATGTAAACGAAGGGGGAAAGCCTTAGGAAATTTGGGGAAATGCATTATCTCAGTTCTCTTAAATACACAGACGCACAATCAGTTCACGGGGCGGGAGGAAGGGAGTGGGCCGAGGTTATCGCTTGCGTTCCCCCTTCTGGGTCCTTTTCCTTTCCTTCTCCTTGGCTCCTGCTTGGCTAGTTTGTCCTTCTCCCTCTGCAGCTTGTCCTGCTCCTTCTTCCTCTGGGACTCATCCCGAAGCGAGTCCCGCTCCAATTTCCGAGCGTTGAGAACATCTTCCACATTGGTGTTTCGGAAGAGAGATTTGTCAGAACCGACGTTCGCTGTTGAAGCACCTGGATCATCTTTCTCATCTGCGTCGTCCTCTTCGTCTGTCACATCGGCATACTGGGCCAGCAGGGCGGCTTTCCTCTGCCTCTCCTCTTCAGAAACCATCCTGGGCTTCACCACGATCTGTGCCTGCTTCTCAATCAAGGTGGCGATGGCCTGAACCTCATCTTCTTTTTTTACTTTGGTGGTGACATTTTGTGTTTCTGACCATCGTTCCACAATTTCCTTACAGATATCAAGGAGTGAATCTTCTTCCAGGAAAGCAGAGAGGATACCCTGCAGGGCGTCCAGCTTCTCCTCCTCCTCCTCCTCTTGTAGGACACCAAGGATGTAAGCGCCATAAACGGCCCGGTCCACTCCCAGCGCCTCCAACCGTCCGTCCAGCCAGGATCCAAACCCCGCGCCATCGCCTTCACTGAGCACGGCCGCCGCCACTTCGCTGGGCGCCGCCATGCTCGGCCTTGAATTCTTGATCATCCTGTCTCCATCTCCCAAGTGCTAGAATTATAGGTTTGCACCACCACACCTGGCTCCAGCTTCTACTACTGTGATGCCTCACAGGGGCTGTTAAATTTCAATATATGGAACTGTGGAAAATACTCTCAAACCAAATCTAAATTATCACAGGAATTGTTACCCAACTTATCCTGTTTCATTTTTTAAAAACCATTGAACATTGATTGTGCTTGGGGGATAGAACATGTCTTCAGTTATGCAGTTACTAGTATATGTGCTGTACCATTCATCTAATGAAAGAGCATGTCTTAGTTACTGATCTACTGCTGTGAATAGACACCATGACCAAGGCAACTTTTAAAGAGCATATTTATTTGGGGGCTGGCTTACAGTTTCAGAGGGTTAGTCCATGATCATCACAGTGGGAAGCAGACATGCATGGTGCTGGAACAGCAGCTGAGAACTTACATCCTGATCCACAGGTAGCAGTCAGAGCTAGAGAGACAGGGCCTGGAGTAGGCTTTTGAAACTTCAAAGTCCACCCCCAGTGATATACTTCCTCCAACAAGCTCATACTTTCTACTAATCCTTCTCAAACAGTACCACTCCCTGATGACTAGTCATTCAAATATATGAGTCTTTGGGGGTCATTCTCATCCAAACCACCACAAGGTGGTACCCTGAGATTCTGAAAAGAATAACAAACCATCTAAGGCATCCTTTGGAGTTATTGTCATTAGGGACAGATGCTGGATATGTATGGAGGCTTGGTAGTCAAATGTGTCCTGTGTAAATGGTCTACCCAATGGCTATTCTCTCCTGTCTGTTGATAAAGAGGATCTAACTTGGTTTACCGTGGCACTGTTTGTGGCCACTTACCAGTCCCCTGTTCAGACTTCCTTGCCAGTAGGAATGGCCAAATAAAGCACTCTGATTGAAAAGGTACAGAGATCATAGGGACTCACAAAGACAGAAACAGTCATCACAGAACCTGCATGAGTCTGCTCTAGGTTCTCTGAATATATACTGTGGTTGTTTAGCTTGGAATTTTTGTGGAACTCCTAACAATGGGAGTAGTGTCTGTTTCTGACTCTTTCAAGTGCTCTTGGGACCCTTTTCCTCTTACTGGATTCCTTCATTCAGCCTTGATACAAGGGTTTGTATCTAGTCTTATTGCATCTTGTTATGCCAAGTTTAGTTGATATTCCTGGGAGGACGTCTCTTTTCTGAAGAGAAATGAAGCTGCAGTGGATCTGGGTAGAGGGGAGTTTTAGGAGCAACTGAGAGAAGAGGGAAGGCTATAGTCAGGATATATTGTATGTGAGAAGAATAAATAAAAAGAACAAAGAAATAAAGAGAAGTTATAAATAGAAATCCATTGAAGAAGCCTTGGCGCTTTTGTTTTTATAAAATAAGCAAACATATAAATGGTAGATAAATAGAAGGATAAGGAAAATAAGTAGATATATAGATAGATAGATAGATAGATAGATAGATAGATAGATAGATAGATAGATAGATGATAGGGCCAGGCAGTACTTGCTATTTGCCCTTCATCCCTCACATCTTCTCTGTTTTGATGAAATTTTAAGTCATTACCTGGGGGCAGAGGAATCACTTGGAGATCATTAAGAAAAAGCCACATGCTGGAATGAAAGAGCAGGAGGCAGAAGGAGCCTGGTTTCACATGACTTCCCTGGACATTTGCACCAGCTTTGGACTGAAAGTCACCTCTACAGCCCTTGCTAAGGAGAAACAAGGAGACCCTACTTGTTTGGTCCTCTGAAGCTTTTACTTTGTAAATTCATGCTTATGATTTATTAATTGTGATATATAAAACACAAACTGTGGCTTGGTTGCTGGTATATTTTGGGTTTTAAGTGTCCTTCAAAGGTCTATGTGTTAAAGGCTTGGTCATCAAGGTGGTGCCTGTTTGAGGTGGTAAAATCCTTTATCAGGTGGAGTCTACTGGGAAGTCTAGATTACTAAGTGTTCTTAAAGAGGGTAAAGGTGGTTAGTTTTAATGTTAACCTGTCACAAATCTAGAATTACCTGGGAACAGAGTCTCAGGGAGAGATTTTCTAGATAAGGTTGGCTTATTTATAGACATGTCTATGAGGAGTAGTCTTGATTTCATTAATATATATGGGGAAACAGAGCCTAAAGGTGGGTAGCACCATTGCCTTGGGGTCCTGGACTGGGTAGAAGGGAGAAAGCTAGCTGAACACTAAGCACGAACATATTCATTCTCTCTTTGTTCTTGACTTTGGGTATGAATAGCTGTTTCAGGTTCTTTCCTTGACTTCCATACAATGATGGATTATAATCTGGAATTATAAACCAAATAAATCATTTCTCAGTTAAAATTGCTTCTGTCAGGGTGTTTTAGGGCAACAACATGGAACAGAACTAGGACAAGGTCACTAATGCCCTTAAATGGGATCCTGCTCTCCAGTCTTACCTTTTTTGCTACCTGGCCACAGGGTGAATGCCTTTATACCTCAATGCATTCTGTTGTCTTGCTACAGGTGCTAGGGATGTCTTTCTGTATGCTGTGAAGGTGTTGCTCTGATTGATTGATAAATAAAATGCTGATTGGCCAGTAGCCAGGCAGGAAGTATAGTATAGGCAGGATAAGAAGAGAGGAGAATTCTGGGAACAGGAAGGCTGAGTCAGGAGTTACCAGCCAGAGACAGAGGAAGCATGATGTGAAAGTACTGGTAAGCCACAAGCCATGTGACAACTTATAGATTGATAGAAATGGGTTAATTTAAGATATAAGAACTAGATAACAAGAAGCCTGCCATGTTTATAAATAATATAAGTCTCTCTGTGTGTACTTGGGTCTGAGCAGCTGTGGGCCTGAGCAGGGATGGAGAAATCTCCAGTTACAAATGGCACCCAATGGCTTGAGTTTCCACCTAAATTCCTTCTTCATATCTCATGTGGGTGGAGAGACACCACAATATGTGGGCTTGAACTACTCTGTGGCAGGTTCATGGCATGTGGGCTTGACCTATGCCACATTACATAAAAGTGTCTCCAAGCCACACATTACACTGTGTGATGGATTTAGCTTTTGCTAGTATAGACAAAAAAAAAAAGAGGTTTCTGGGCTATATGCTGCTTTGATAGAACCATTGCTTCTGAGAATTGATGGCATACATGGCTCTCAGTCCTACAGCTGGTGGTAAACATACCACTGCCATGTTGGGATGTTGGGCAGAGAATGCTGCAGTTTAAAGCAAGAGGTTCACAATAAGACAGATTCAGATGAAATAGTTTACAATATGTATAAAAATGTACATAGACTTGAAAAAGAAAAAAGTAATACATACAGTTATATAAAAATAGTTTTAAAAAATAAAGTCTTTAAAGAAAAAGTAAAAGTAATATAAAAAATAATCCACATAAAGATGGATATCACACAGAAAATCTGGGTTGTGTTGTCTTTGGGATTTTTAACTTCAGAAAGACATTTGATTGTAAAGACAGCTCAGGTAACCATATGTATATTTTAAAGGTACCTTGACTTCAAAATTTGGATCTAAGGATATGTTGCTTTGAAAAGGAGGCTCTGCTTTTGTTTCCACAAAAAGCAAGAGGCTATGGATTTGTTCCAGATTAAGATACATCAGGTTTGACCAGCCAAGACCCCCTGAAAGGTCTCCGATGACACCATGGCCCAGATGATCCAACATCCAGAATGGTTTCAAGACAACTAGCTTAGACAATACACCCTCATGGACTACTCCATAATATTAAAATTTTCTTTATGTCCCCATAATAATACAGTGCCCTCATCTAGGGGAAGTAGTATGAGAAGCTACACCCAAATTGCCAAAAAAAAAAAAAAAGGTTGAGAGAGTTTTCTGTCCCATATCAAAAGAGCCCTCTGGTGTGGGACAGAGAAAAACCAATATTTTTATTTAAAACAGAGTGATTATAAATACAATCTCTTTCTAAAGAAGAAAAGGGGATAGTGTAGATGTGGTAGGATAAAAGGGTAGATTAATAAACCTACCTATTGAGAATAACAACTTGTTTAGAAATGTTTTACATTGCTACAGATTTTAGTTTATTGATACAAGTTTAAACTTAATTTTGCTATACTGTATATATATTTCTACTCTCATTTGAGGTATTATGCTTATGTAACTCATTTAGATTGTAATGGATAATTAATAATATAGATTAATAACTAGTCTTCTATGATAGTCAAACTTATAGTCATGTTAAGTTTTCTAGGTATACATAGATATAATTCAATTAGTTAGGTAATCTTCAAACACTTCAAAGACCTACAAAATATGGCATTTAAAATGTTTTAAAAAATTTAGACTTTCTGAACAGTGAGACATGTCTGCTTCTGGCAGCACCGATTTACTTCAGAGAGGAGGATGGGCACTGAAGACATTGTATATGGAGTTTATCTTCTTCTTGGCAAAAAATAGCCATTTGGGCAAGAAACTGTTCTTGCCTGGACTGCTTGATCGACTGGATATGCAAGACCCATAAGAAGGTGACCACTGAACTTTGCTTGGCAAAATGGTCCTTCAGGTTCCTGCTTCGCAGAGGAAACTGCCAGACATTTTACTGGACACAGAGAGAAATGACTGAGAGACTCTATGCCTGTGGGCTAAAGACAGATGTCCCAACTTTACAGAGGAACTTCAGATGACTGTCCAGGCTTCCAGCTGTCTCTGTCTACTCTTGCAAGACTCCTGAAAGTTGCTTGCATCCTTCTCCCATTTCTTAAGTAATATTATATCCTTCTGAGGTCTTTGATGTAGTTGAAGGCTAGATAGTTATAATTTCCTTAGTTATGATAAAAGATAAGTTAGATATGAAACCTTAGACTCACAAATATAGAATAGTTAGGATATCTTCTTTAATTTTGCCAAATACAAATAGATTAGCTGTTATAAATAGACTAGGTATTGTAACTATAATTCTTGCTTGATAATTGTTTTGTTATATGTAATTTTACTATGTTAAAGTTAAAATCTTCCTTTTTAAAAAAAAAAGAAAAGGGAGAAGTGCTGGGGATGTCTTTCTGTATGCTGTGAAGGTGTTGCTCTGATTGATTGATAAATAAAATGCTGATTGGCCAGTAGCCAGGCAGGAAGTATAGTGTAGGTGGGATAAGGAGAGAGGAGAATTCTAGGAACAGGAAGCCTGAGTCAGGAGTCACCAGCCAGAGACAGAGGAAGCATGATATGAAAGTACTGGTAAGCCACAAGCCACGTGGCAACTTATAGGTTGGTAGAAATGGGTTAATTTAAGCTGTAAGAACTAGATAACAAGAAGCCTGCCATGGTCATACAGTTTATAAATAATATAATTCTCTGTGTGTTTACTTGGGTCTGAGCAGCTGCAGGCCCAAGTGGGACTGGAAAATCTCTAGCTACATACAGGTCCAAACCATTGGAGGCCACTGTTCTGGACTGAAACATTCAAAATCATAAGCCAGAACCATCCTTTTCTCTTTGTGAGTTGATTACCGACTAGCAATGAAAATCTGACCAACACAGTTGTCAATCAGAATCAGAGGTCACAGAAATGAAGACAGATAAATGCCCTTAATTGGGAGAAATAAGCAGCTGAAGTAACTGAGTTAATGAGGCCATGGAACAGTGGAGTCAAGAGAGAGGGAATAGGAGGCTTACCTGATGAAGGTGATGGATCTAAACAAGTAGAGGAGGCAGAAGAATGTGACTTGGCAGGACTAGAATAGTAGTTGAGGTGGGCATAACGGGTAAAAAGATAAATGTATTAGTTGCCTTTCTCATTGTTGTGACCAGATATCTGAGAAGAAGCCATGTAAAGGAGAAAGGGACTATTTTTGACTTACGGTTTGAGGACACAAACTGTGGTGTGGAAGACATGACATAAGGACCAGGCCAGAGCTTGCCTGTGGTGGCAGAAGCATGGGGCTAGTTTTTCACATCTCAATTGTCCAAGAAGCAGGAGTCACAGGAAGTGAGACCAGAGCTACAGATGTCAAGGTCAGTCTATTAGAGATCTACTTCTTCCAGCTAGGCTCCACCTCTCCATCATTCAATAATTTCCCCCAACAAAGCCATGTGCTAGAGCCCACATGTTCAGAAACATGAGCCCATGGAAGACAATTCACATTAGAAACATGGCAATAGATAAAGCCAATGAGGAGCCAATAGTGCATCAAACAGGTATACTAGAACCTGTGTCCATCAAGGTAATCTCTACCATGACTCAGGTAAATTCTTGAAAAGGTCCCTTGGTTCAGACTGGAGCTCAGGTGAATGATTTCCCCCTTCTCCTTAACTTTTTATGTGGTGTCCATGAATTGGTATGCAGCTGGTTACATTCTGTGTCTTCTGCCTTCTCCTAGGACCCACACAAGAACATTTCCTCAGGGGGATATGTAAAATTGAAGTGAGGGTTCAGTTATTCAGAGGAGTTGTCTGGACATGCCAGTGTCTTCCTTCTGGTAAACTGGAGGGAAACAAGCTTCTGGAACAATCATTCAAGCCTTAGAAACTGCATACAGCCATACCCATTGGGCTCATCACAGCCTGGGGAGTTTTATTTATTTGCCTTCCTTTAAAAAATTAGCTACCTGCATTTCTGCCAATGGGATACAATATTAGAAATAGTCTCTTTGTCTCCAGAGGCATGACTAAATCTTCAAATGAGAGAGCAACAGTACACTACTTACCTATATAAAAATTGAAATCAGCTCACTGGTCTCTCTAATCTTTCTTGATTTCAAGTCTTGCATTTTAAAGAAACTACAAAGAAAGAAACATTCTCAAACACAGCAATTTTCCCAGGCTCCAAGTGGACCTAAATTTGGAATGCCTGAAATCAAAAGCACTGGTAATGGATTTGCTCAAATCAAGCGGAATCAACTCATCCTTGCTGGAATGAACAAAAATGAAAGCAACCTTAGTTTAAGTAGCATGTGCTGGGTTTTGTAATTCTCTGCCCCCTCTTCCACCAGTTGTGTGGAAAGCATCCCATCCTTGTTTCCACCCCTTTGCTTCTGTGTTAGCCAGGTTCACCAGAGAAACAAGCAATAGATAAAGATACAGAGACATAAACATGAAGCTATTAATAGGGGTAAGCTATAACTATATCAGAAACTAATGTAATTATGTATATGAATATGAATCTGTTATAAATGTGAAGAGAAGAAGAGAGAGAGAGAGAGAGAGAGAGAGAGAGAGAGAGAGAGAGAGAGAGCGAGCAGAGGGGGAGAGAATAGTCGACTTCATCTGTGTCTCCTTTCAAACATTATTTGGGCACAAGTGGTCTGGTTATCATGGCCAGTACTTCTTTTCTCACCACCAATAATCTGACTTTTGTTTTTCCTCTTGAAAATATTTGGAAGATTGGACAATGTTAGACTGTTCCTTGCAGACAATTCTGGTTGACTATCACGTATCCAGTTTTCCACAGTTTCCATTTGTTATTATTACTTATTACATTCTATTCTTTTATTTTTTCTTCTTGCTGCTCCCCTTACCTTCTCTTCCATTTCATTTAACAGAGGTTTCTTCCCGTATTCCAAGCTGCTTAGAGCTTGTTATGTAGCCCAGCCTATACCTCAATCTCACATTCTTCCTCCAAGAGTTGAGTTTACAAGCCTGTGCCACCATACCCAGCTAGATATGTTAGACAGGTTCAATTTCAATCTCTTGTCAAGCTGACTACATAACCAGAAATTCACAATGCTTGAAGTTTTTCCAGATGTGGTCAGTCCTACCCATTGATATAGAATGATGTCAAAAGCAAACATTGGGGGCCTATTGACAGGGAAAAAAACGGTAAGCAGTGTGCTATTCCTTTCCCATTTGAAAATTTTAGTCAAAGAGCCTCTATTTCTGATAGTTGAGGGAGTTTCAGATGAGGAATGTTTGGGAAGCTCACACCACACATATGTCCTGTGTGTTGATAGACACACTACTTGCCCAGAGAGTCTGGTTTTCACCTTGGCAGGTTCAGACAGAATATTTGCAACAGGGAACAGATTACAAGTTCTAAACCCATGTAAACCTGCTGGAAACTGACTTCCACTGACTCAGGCTTTCAAGGTAGTAGATCCCAGTGTGGAGATTTATACCTAAGATGTGTATGAAAGAGTTTTCTGAGAACTTTTGTGGAGGAGTGAAGAAAGTAGGAGTGGGAGGGGGAAAAGGTTAAATGTAATGCTAAGCCCTGGAGCATGGCTATTCCTATACACATGTGCTAGGGCTTCCTGGATGTATAACCTCCACCCTTAAAACACTCTAATTTTACAAAAAAGGTAAGAAAATTGAAACCCAGACATATAAAATGTTTTTACCCCAACATCTTACAACTTTTTATGTGGTAAGGTTGGGATTCAAGTCCTATAATTATGATTCCAGAAGAAATGATGTGTTACTGTCATTCTGTGTAGGTATGCCAAAATGGGCCGTGAAACAATTTCTGCTTCTAATCAAGAAGCAAAATGGGTTTATTCTGTGTGGTATGAGAATACCACAGTTCTTTAAAATAGAGATGTGTGTGTATGTGTGTGTGTGTGTGTGTGTGTGTGTGTGTGTGTGTGTGTGTGAGAGAGAGAGAGAGAGAGAGAGAGAGGAGAGAGACAAAGACAGAGAGACAGAGTGACAGAGACAGAGGCAGAGATAGACAGAGACAGAGTCTGTGTGTGTGTGTGTGAGAGAGAGAGAGAGAGAAAGAGAGAGAGAGAGAGAGAGAGAGAGAGAGAGAGAGAGAGAGAGAGAGAGAGAGAGAGAGAACGAACCATGTATGTAGAGTCCATGTGTGTGGGCACCTGCAGAGGTCAGAGGAGGGTGTTGGATCTCTTGAAGCTAGAGTTACAAGCAGTTGTGGGCCACCTGATGTGGGTGCTGTGAACTGAACTGGGGTCCTCAGGAAAATCAACATATGCTCTTAACTGTAGAGGCATCTCTTCATCCCTTACCAGAAATTTTGCATGCAAACAGTCACAAGATGGAAAGAAAGCTTTTTCTTATATTTTCATAATTTATACCTCTCTACTATGTATATAATCAAGCCCATGCCACATACATTACAAATGTAGCTTGCTCTTTTGATGTCTCTCCTCTATTTGCAAGATGAACATTTTTTGTAAGCTCTCAATTCAATGTATTCATTTCACCACTCCTATGAATGAATTAATGAACTTCTAGACAATCGACAGTATGCAATGTGTCAGACATTGCTCTGTGACAGGAATGCAGAAGCAAACAGGATGCATCATCTCCCTTCAAGAGCTCAGAGTTCAGAGGGGACTCGGGTGAATAAACAAACAATTAGAGCCTAATTGGATGATTGTTGGCTGTATTCATCTAAACTAGAATTTCCGAGAGCCAGCACAGTGATGCACAGTTATCAGCGCGCAGAGGACTGAAGACAGAAGCTCCCGAGTTCAAAGCCAGCCTAAAACTAATAGATGTACAGTTCAGTAGATGATGTATGTGTTTGGAAAACATGATTTCAGTGTGGTCTGAAGAGGGGTGGGAAGATAAAGTGAACAGACAGGATGAAACCGGATCATAGTGGACTGTATTCTTTTGAACTGTGAGCCAAAGCAAACCCTCCCCCCCCACCTCAAATTGCTTCTGCCAGGAATTCTTTCACAGCAACAGAAGTAACTAAGACATTCATCCTTTGGGGACAGAATTGAATCAGTCTTTGAGGATGGGGCCCTCACAGCCCTCTGTACTCTCAAAAGGCCTATCTCTTACTACTGTGACCCCCACAATTATACTTCAACACAAGTGTTCAAGGAGACACTCTCCACCTGCAGCATCTGAGAAAAGACAGGGCAGGGATGGGGGTAGCATCAGGAGTTCTCAGGGCAGGAGGCTGACTTGGTTTGCTTGCTTTGTTGTTGTTTCATTTCATGTGGAGAAGAACTGAGTACATTCTATGAAGACAGGCAGACGTCATGGAGAGCATGTTGTAATGAGGTTCTGGGAGGATTCATGGAGCTAGAACAAAGAAGAGAGGAGTTGATGAAATCAAAAGACCAGCAAGAGTGAACAGCTCACTAGCCCTGGAACATTAGAGTACATGAGACACATCTAGAGATCTGAACAAGACACCAGTGTGGGAATTCCCAGACCATGGCCATCAGAGTCTCTGTAAGTGGAACCTGGGCATCAACATATGTTAAAGGGTTCCCAGATCCACTCAATGAGAGTCATCTCCCTCAAACCAGTGTTACCCACACAGCCTTGTCAGAATGTTAACAAATGAGGGGTACTTTCCACCCTAGAATGTCGTGGAAGCTTAGCATGCTTATCCTAAGCCCTGGGCCTTCACTGTCATGTTTTCCTTTTGCACTTGACGTAGTACAGGAATGAGATATAAAAGCTTTGAAAGTAGTCTAGAGCAGCTTATCACTGTTTGTCTAAAGGTTGAAATGGGAGTCCTTCAAGGTCTGTTCTTCAAGAAGCAAGCTGATTTTGCCAGAGGAAATGCTGGAGTGACAATCATAGTCACTGAGGGATGATCAGATTTTTGGGGGGAGGTGGAAAATTTCTTTACTCTCTGGAGCCAGCACAAGGGGAATGATTTACAATCCAGCAAGACATGGAGAAGATAGAAAATATATCTGATGCAGATATTTTCTTTATAAACTGTGGGTAATGCAATCATGGAACTGCATTACATGTGTTCTATGGATCTTTCTGATCTCTGGGAGAACTTTCTCATTGAAGTTGTCTCATAAACTTCCATGGTTTCTATGAGGAAAATATTAAAACTTCTGTAACCTCTGGATTACATTCTATCATCACATGCAATAGACATTCATACAGAACACATGCATAGCACACACAAGGGTACACATAGCACAAACATAGCATACATATAGACCACACAATACATGCATACAGATACTTATATACACATACTTACATAACACATCACATAACACTAACACACCACATAACACACCCAGAGGATACGCAGAATGTATGCGCACAACACACACAATATACACAGAATACACACAGACACATACAAAGGCACATAGATAACACACACATAGCAAACATATAGTGCACACACACATAACACACACAGCACACAACACATATAGCAAAAATATCTACAACACATATCATACACAATACACATAGCACATAACCACTGATATATATCTATATATATCTATATATATATATCTCACATATATAGCACACACACAAAACACATAGACAGAGAGACAGATGGACAGACAGAAACAGACACAGACACAGACACAGACACAGACACAGACACACACACACACACACACACACACACACACACGCACACATTCACCCAGAGACTCACACATACATATATGAAGAGAGAGAGAGAGAGAGAGAGAGAGAGAGAGAGAGAGAGAGAGAGAGAGAGAGAGAGAGAAGACAAAGGCATAGCCTATTGCTTGGAATTGATATTGATAACCGGGAACTGCTGTAGGAGAACATGTAACATAGCAACCTTACCAAAAAGAGTTCTCACATTATACTATTGGAGACAACTAGCTGCTAGCATTATTTTGATAACTTGACAATGACAAGAATCAAAATTTTGTGATTCCTCTGTCATTTATCTTGTTACCCTGTAGTGGTTTGGATGACAAAGGTCCCCATAGGCTCATATGTTTGAATTTTTGGGTTCCCAGTTGGTGGAATTATTTGGGAAGGATTAGGAGGTGTGTCCTTGTTGGGGGAGGTGTGCCACTGAAGTGACTTTGAGGTTTCAAAGTGCGTTCCCAGGCAGCTCTTTTTCTGCCTCATGCTTATGGATCAAGATGTAAGCTCTCAGCTACTGCTTCATCACCATGCCTGCCTGCCACCGTGCTCCCCATCATGATGGTCATGGACTCGAACTCTCTGGAACTATGAGCCCCAAGTTAAATACTTTCCTTTATAAGTTGCCTTGGTCATGGTGTTTTATCACAGCAATATAAAAGTAATCAAGACACACTCTGTGCTCATTACTGTATATCATGTGACACTCATTTCTTGGCATCAGTCTAGATGCAAGGCTAGAAGAGGAAGAGCACATGGCTGCAAGTTAACTGTCTGAGGAGAGCAAAAGCCCCTACCATATCTTTCAGTAGATATTGCCAAGGGCTCCCTGGCCTAGAGCTAGCTGCTTAGCCAGCATTTGTTCCCCCATAACCCCTAGTTAGAACTCAATTTTTGTGTGGAATGTCACTGGGCTAAGCTAAAAGACTACATTTCCTAGGATTCCTTGTAAGTACCTGCTTTAGAATTGTAGGTCTGATTTTCAGGGTAGTTCCTGTGCTCCCAGTTTTATTTCCCACTCAAGCCTCCCCAAGTCCTGTCTCTGGTGTGGAGTCATGCCTAGCCCATTTATCACTCAGTTATGGACTGAGTCAGATCACCGCCTTCTTCCTTTTTTCTCTCTGGATGAACACAGAGAAAAAAAAAAAGATTCCCATAGTAAGTTAGCCCTAAGAGAAACTGAAAATGATGCATTGGACTGCACATTCCCACACTCACCTCCCTAGCTCGGTGAGTAAGAGGCCAGGGTGACAAATAGAACACTCTCTCCAGAGGAGACACTAAAAGCAAAGATGATGTAATCATTTACCAACATTCCTTTCTTGCCAGCCTGCTTCCCTTCCTCTCCTTCTCTCTCCTTACCTCACTTTCTCCCTGCCTCCCTCCCCTCTTCCCTCTTTCTCTCCAGCCTGTTCTTTTTACTTATTTATTTGTTCTTTGAGACCGTCTTGCTATATAGTCTAGGCTGGTCTCACACTCATAATTTTCCTGCCTCAGCCTCCTAAATGGTGAGGTTGCAGATGCCACACACAGCTTCAACTTCTTATTTTTTAAACTTGGAGGTGGGATGGTAAGAAAGTTCATGGTTTCCCAGGACAATTTTGTTCTCAGAACTATCTCTGTGTATGCTTTTCTAGGATCACATGCAGGTAGTTTATATTTTATCTTTAAAGAAGTTTGAAACAAACAATCCGTCAACTAAATTAACTCTAAGCCCAAACTCCGAGACCTGACCCATAGAACAACAAAGCCGTATAAATCTGTATCACTCCATATCAACCCAAGTCATCTGAAGATTTAACTATCCACTGATCACATGCTGGGCAGTTAGGCCAATGATGGTAGCATCTGTCCCGAACACCTACAGACTGTTTTTCATTGTCAGGGTCATCTGTGTGACACATTGAAGCTGCTATTTATGTAACATTGAGCTATAGTAGATGCTGTAAGTGATCTACAGATGACCTCAATTGTATGGGAAAGCATGCAGATTTTATGCAAACACTATTGTTTATTACATGAGGGCCTTGAGCAGGTGGGCACTTTGGAACTTGAAGGAGGCTTCTGAGACCAGTCTACTAACTGGGACTGTTTGCTGTCCCTTCTTGTAGTCATTATCCCAAGCCATGTTCAGCTAGGTCTCTAACTGAGCTTTCTGAAGTTCTTTGGTGAGACTGGATAACAATACAACCGTACTTTAATAATAAACTGTCCACAAAACCAAACTGCATACCTGAATGCCCTCATCATCACATTCACAGGGTGTGTTTAAAGCAGATAAATACATTTCTCTTGCCCGTATAAATTAAAAATCAAGAAAATGGAAGCTGGAAGCTATTCATTATTTTTTAAGGATATGGTCTTACTCTGTTGTATAGGTTAGGCTTAAATTCACGATGATCTTCACATTTCAGCTTCTAAGCTCGGGGATTGTAGGCATGGACCACCACTCCTGGCTGAAAGCTGCTTAGAATTCAAATGTGTCACTTCACATTCAAGGGAGAGAAATTACCCACCAAGTGGTTAATTTTAGAGGTTGGACCTCTCCTCTGCCATAGCATTTTTCTCTCCCTGGAAAGGCAATATAGGAGGCATTTGATGCAGAGCTGAGTAATTCTCCAGGGTGGTCACCAAGTTACTAGATCCAATGTAATTCTGTTATTCTTCAGCACTCTCCATACGCCTTCATTTTAATTCTGTTATAAGCTTATGTTACTTTTCAAAAAGGTTTATTTTAATTTGGGGTGTGTGTGTGTGTGTGTGTGTGTGTGTGTGTGTGTGTGTGTGTGTGTGTGTGTATGTGTGTGTGTGTGTGTGTGTGTGTGTGTGTGTGTGTGTATTTTCTTGTGGAGGTTAGAAGTGGGTGTTGAATCCTATGGAACTGGAGTTACAGGCAGTAGTGAGCTGCCAGATGTGGTGTTGGGTTCTTTGCAAGAGCAGTATATCATTTCTCAAGCTCTAGGAAGCTCATTTCTAGCCATCATGCAAGTCCTAGAGTGAGCTCTGCCTCTATCATCTCATGCCCTGTGGCCGTGGCACCTTCTTATCTGTGGAATGTTGTTGAAACCTTTGGAGCTCACTGCCTGGAGAATATCTTTTTTCTCATTCTCCACATTAGTTTTGCACTGAAGACTCCCTCAGGAGCTGTTGTGGATGGTTGCAAAGCAACAGAACATGGCAAAAATGACTCATTTAGCTGTCTTGCTCCTATACTGGAAGGTCTACATAGCATTTTCTGCTCTGCCCTTTGCTGCGGGCAAAGTCACAGTGGACACCTTCTGGAACAGTGGTTCTCAACCTGTGGGCCTCAACCCCTTTGTGGGTTGACTGACCCTTTCACAGGGTTTGCATATTAGACATCCTGCATATAAGATATTTACATTATGATTCATAATAGTAGCAAACTTACAGTTCTGAAGTAACTACAAAATAACTTTATGGTTTGGGGTCACCACAACATGCGGAACTGTGTTTAAGGGTCACAGCATTAGGAAGGTTGAGAACCCCTATTATAGAACCAATCCACTGTCTTTGTGTCTTTAAGTTTACTGTTGCCACCCACCCTTATGTTCCTTGAACTCATCAGCCTTCTCTCTGCACAGGGATATCTGAGTGTCTTGGTCAACCATACCTCCCTAAAACCATGCAGCTGCCTTCTGAGCATGTGCAGAGACCTGCAGTCATTGGGTAAGCTGTCCTTGACTAGCCATTTACTATTTGCTCTCACCCAAGAGAACAGAACGGAATTTAGACAGAGGGTCTAGCACTTTCCTGTCTTCTGTTTGATCTTCCCTGTGGAAAAAGAAGAAAAAGAAAAAGAAAAAAAACAACCTGCTACAATCGAGGCTGAGGAAGTTATATGTAAATACACTTATTTTTTCATTTGGATATATTATGTCTCTTTCTCTCTTTTTGTTTCTTTTTATGTGTATGGGTGTGTGGTGTGGTGTGGTGTGGTGTGTGTGTGCATGTGTGTGGTGTGGTGTGGTGTGTGTGTGTGTGTGTGTGTGTGTGTGTGTGTGTGTGTGTGTGTGTATAGGTGCATATGTACATGTGGAGACCTGAAGTTGACATCAGGAAGCTTATTCTTTGTGGCAGAGTCTCTCAATCAAACCCAGGGCTTGGCAGTATGGCGCGTCTTATGAGCCAGCTTCCTTGGGGGTTCCTAGACTCCATCTTCCAAGGCTGGGATTCCTGGAGGGTAATCACACCCACATGGCATTTACATGGGTTTTGGAAATCTGAACCCTAGTTTTCTTGTTTGTGAGCTAGTGCTTTAACTGTGGAGCCACCTCCCCAGCCCCTTTTAACACTTTATCTTAATTAGGTGTTTGGATTCAGCGTCATGGCTGGGAGTTCATGTCCTAGATGTTGGCAATGGTCATTTGAGGGCTTGCCTGGGCTACCATCCAGGATGGCTTATGTGTCTAGCAGATGATGCTGGCTGTAGGTAGATAGACGCTCATTTCAATGGAACTGTCTCCTTTCCATCCCATTGCCACAGGGTAGTCCAACTTCATCAGTCTGGCTGGTTTTCCCCAGCAGCATCTCAGGAGCAAAATGTGACCCTGCACTCTTGTTTCTGATATGGAAGTTACAGAATCATGAAAACCACTTCTGCCATTTTTGGGCGCAGATTGGTAACTAAGATCAGACCAACCCGGGGTGAGGAGAGAGTGATCTCATCCTCCAGTGAAAGGAAAGTCAACAGACTTGTTCACAAGTACCTTGCTTATGTGTTAGGTTCTGACATTGTTGACCTGGATGAACTGAACTGGGCATGTCATTCTTCTGTCTCAGCCCCCTGAGTTCCTAGGATAACAAGTACCCATTACCATACCCAGCTTTGTAGACGAGTCCTGAAACTCTCATATGACCTCTCCCTTCAATTTTACTGCTTTACCACATATCTATCTCTCTTCATGGGCAATCTATGTCTTTTATAATTTTTTTCTTTTCTTAACTGATAAATTAACTAGTTGTCAACTAACTCAGTGAGTGACGACAAATAAGTACACTGTTTCTCTATGAAGTAAAATATTTTTATTTTGTAGAAAACTTGAAAATCTTGAAGTAGACTTGATTTTTTTTAAAGAGCAATGTGTTACGAAGAATATTTACTTTAAGAAAGCAAGACTCTCAGCACTGAAGTCACAGGATATCTGTGTCTAACTGCATAGAGATGGATTGAAATATGGAGACTATATCCTAAGGATACAGATTCCTATGGAGCCAGGTCCTGCCATATCAAGTCAACCCAACCACTGAGAAACTTGGGGTAGATAATTTATCAGTTATTTTGGTGGAGCAATGGCCAATTTCAGAAGTTACTATTTTAATCAGTTCGTGAAATTTCATTTTAACTTGAAAACAATATGCTGTGCAGAACTCTTCAGAAATCTATAGGGTGAGACTCAGTAGAAGAAAATGATAATGCTTCATCTGTGTTTTGTCCTGTGCTTTCAGGGTGCTTGGTGACCAGACATGGAGACTTAAGGTAAGAAACTCTCCAGAAACAGAGACAACAGGCAAGGTTCCGCTTCAGACAGCAACTGCAAAAGGGGGTTTCAGAGTTCAACACTGAAGATGTCTTACAGATTAACATTTGAGACAATGTATCAGACTAAAATACTTTTTTTTTTAAAAAATATGACCTTGGGTGTAATCCTTAGTATTTGCAAAAATAAAAAATTTTAAATCCCATGGGTGAAAACAAATAGCAATATGTAAAGGAGAAACATTTTAACTGAAATATTATAATTTAGATAATAGTAAAAATTATAAACTTACAACACTAAAATTTCTACAATTGATACTTTGAATATAATACCAGAAGACCATCCCAGTGAATTCCCTTATAACTATTTCAAGCTCTACTTTTTCCACAATTTTCCACTTTTCTGACTAACTACAAATTTTTTTTATCTGTTTTTTAATTTTGCATATGCAGATTATGTGGCAGTGTGAGTCTAACTGTGTCTGGCCTCTTTTGTCCTTGTTACATGCAACAGTGATTATTTCATGCTGTGTAATATAATAGTTCTCGTGGTTTTTCCATTTTAATTGTTGAAACATGTATTAATTATCTTTTCAGCACTATGAAAAATGCCTGTGATACACCTCTTATGAAGCAAGGAGGGTTACTAATTCCTAGTTCTGGAGCTTCCCAGGTATGATGTCTTTACAAAGTTAGTACTGATAGGACCTTTGTGTATAGTGGGTGGTAGGTGGTAAAGGCAGGGGTATGTTGTTGGTGTACACGATCACATCTAAACAAAAAGTGAAGACCAAACACAGGCCTTCATTATCACTCCGTTGTAAGAAGTCCCAAGGACTCTTCTGAGACCTAACCTACTGTATAATCACCTTGAAGGCCAATTTCCCAGCACAGGAACCTCTGGGAGTTCTGAGTCATGTTCAAGCCACAGCAGTAAATAAATACATGTTTCCATTTAGGACACTGATTTTCAGACAGGGATGATTTTTCAACACCTGTAGATATGTGGCAATCCCTAGAAACATTATGACCTGGGAGGTACTATGAGGGCCTAGCATATTGCTTTCCACCCCACAAGGCACAGAGAAGCCCACAACACAAAATTACATGATCTAATGTGTCAACTTGGGACAATAATTTCTGGCTTAGGATTTGTATAGCGATCTGACTACACACAGTGGGGTGTGTGTTGTGGTGGATTTTTCCAGGCATTTCTCTCGGGTGAATATTTAGAAATATACTTCCAATACGACGGTTCAGCTTTAGACTATGTTCCCCAAAGTATTTTACCCACTTACATTTTCAGTACCAGCGTCTCAGAACCAAAACTTGCATCTGTGAGTCGTGGTGGTTCTGTGCACTCAGCAGAATACAAACCCCGCAGGCCTTTTAGTCTTGGTAGGAGTGGTGTCTGAGTGGTCATGTTTCCTTTCTCTTTTAATTTCCGTTTCCATAACGACCAGCCTTTTTGATCACTGTCATGTTATGTCCCCTCTCGTGGCATCCCTTTTCTTTGGCCACTTTTTAAATCGGGTTGTCTGTTACTTGTTTATTTATTTGAACGTGTTTTCATAAATTTTTGTTCATCTATCTATATCCAGCAGCTCTAACTCTTCTTTTTACAAACCAGAATGGTCCATCCAGATGCCACCTGAGATTGCAAAGTGAAATCCAGAGATCAGGAAAGAAATCAGCAGCTGAGTTTCCCCATCCTGATCCCACCCTAGACAAACATCCTGTGAGTGTGTTCTGCGTTTACTCAGCCCGCCCCAGAGAACTGAGCAACCGATTGCCACTGTCAGAGGCCAACTCTGTAATTTAACTTTGAAGTCCAGAATCACCACCCTTCCAAGGATTTCTTGATAAATGATCTGTTCTGGCTCAGAGTTTGGGATACCATAAACCTGCAGGGGTGTTCTGAAGACGATTTTGATTGGTCACTGGAGGGGAAAGGTTTGTCTCTCAAGAAGAGATCTCCAGAAATCTATGTTCACACCTTTTAAGGAAGAGAGTAGTAATATTTGGAGGAACGTGGGATCGTGATCACCTTGCCTCCGCAATGTTCATGCCAGAAACTCTCTTAGAACTGCATCCCCCACACACATTTAAAGCCTCCACTTACCGTGACTTTCTCCAAATATCATTATGAAGAACTCAAGCTTATTTACCTCAAATGCTCAGATATCAGGAGATAACGTTGAGTATGTTTGCTATACTTACAGCCCCATGTAAATCCCTTTATATGTATATTAGAAAATTTTTGCTCACAAAATAATAATTATTAGTTCTATTTTACAGATATAAAGAATTGCACATATTCAGCTTAGCATTTTTTCTCGACTTCGTTCTAGTACGTTCTGAAACAGAAATTCACACTCGATCTTTTAAGCTCAAAAATTGGGTTTCACTCATGACTGTCAATAGGCTACCATGGATTCAGGGAGAGAGGGGACTAAAATGTCTATCCCATCCCCTCTGAACTAGTTGCCACAGATAGATTCTAGGAAATGGGGAGTCACTGTCAGCAGTGTGTACCTACTGCTGAGCCCATTGTGTCTAAAAACAAAATAAATGCATGTGAATATGAAAAAAGGGACTTGTAGGGAGGAGAGAGGCTGACAGGGTGAGAGAGAGATGAGGGAGAGTGGAGGTGAGAGCAATCAGAACGCATTGTCTACATGTGTGAAAATGTGTGAACACATTTAGTAAATGAAAAAAATAATCTGGTTTAGCTTGGAAGTTCCACTCCCTCTTTCTGACCCTGGTTTCAGTGCAAACACCATCCATTTCCTGTTGATACCATACGGCACAGTTTGAAGGCTCTGGCAAAGACTCACAGCCTCTCGATGCTTTTGTATTATTGATGGTGATGAAAATGAGGAGGATAAGAAGGAAGATGAAGGTCAGGATGATGACATGAGTCACTGAGGCTAGCTTCCTTCACTAAATAAAGTAGGGAAATCTTTGGTTAAAAAAATGCCATTCACCAGGACAGGAACAGATGGTTCCAGCTCAGAAGGACCTGGGCAAACACAACTCAGAGGCTGAGGCCTGTTCCTAAGCATACAGTGGGCTAATAAAAGAAAACAAACATCTAGTAACCAATTTTGACTGAGATAACAAGAGAAAGAGCTGTAGCCATAATAATAGAGTTCTGAGCAAGCCCAGAGAACAGAAAGGAAACTTTGCATGTGACACGGAGGTTATAGCCCTTTTTCTCATCTTGAGAATGTTAAAATCTGTTTCGTGGTGACTCACTAAAGGCAAAGATCGAAGTGAAAGGACCGTGGGCTTTGGGGCCGGATATTTGACTCATGTTTAAAAGAAGACTTCACTGCGCGTTTGGAAAGTTTGCATGATCTCTGAGGCTCAATTTCCTCATCTCTAGGGCGACGTGGATAAAAGCCTCCCTCGCAGGGACTAGCAAAGGGAGCTTTCTGGAACTGGCTCTATGACAAACAGGGTGAGATGTGATTTGCACTGGGCTGCGCTCAGAGTCACCACCTTTGGGGAGGGGAGCCAGCAAGAACTCCCGAGTAGCTGCAACAGAAACCCCATCAGCTCTCATACAAGCTCTGGAGCTGGGAGGACTGTGCGGAGGTCTTCCGCCTCTGGCAAGGGTCAAGCCTGTGTATTCTTCCTACGGATGTGAGCTGCTTCCCGTGCATTAACCCAGGACTAGGGGATGGAGTACTTCTGTCACAAAGGTGTGTCTGAGTGATGCGTGAGACCACGTGGGGAATCTCAAATTTACGGTTTCCTGGACACCTCTTCATCCCAAGAGAACCTTGTGTGTTGCCTTAAGAGGCTATGATTGGACTTGAACCTGAGGCTTTTTTGATTTTGCCTCATTCCCCCTGCATTTTAGGTGCCGGACTCATCTTTCTCTGTTGGATTTCCTGGTGAAGCTCTGTCACAGAACTCAGAGACCCAGCACCTGAGAGCTACTGGCTTCTCTATGCAGGTTCTACCTCGGGCATCTTTGCATGCGTCTTAGTCCAGATATGGGAATGTAATCTCTAAATGTGGGTCTGGTCTGGGGTGAATGCCAATGGCCAATCAGATCAGATTGGGGGAGGGCTGATTTTCTGTGGCATGGTGGGAGAGTGAGCGTTGGGAAACATAGCTGGCTGCTTTGTGATTGCCCTGGGTGCTGTGGGATGTTCTGTATGGCAAATGTGTTGCTCTGATTGGTCAATAAATAAATCACTGAGTGGCCAGTGGCCAGGCAGGAAGTATAGGCGGGACAAGGAGGAGAATAAAGCTGAGAAGTGGAAGGCTGAGTCAGAGACACTGCCAGCCACCACGATGAGAAACAGCATGTGAAGATGCCGGTAAGCCACGAGCCATGTGGCAAGGTATAGATTAATGGAAATGGATTAATTTAAGCTGTAAGAACAGTTAGCAAGAAGCCTGCCATGGCCATACAGTTTGTAACCAATATAAGTCTCTGTATTTACTTGGTTGGGTCTGAGTGGCTGTGGGACTGGCAGGTGAGAGAGATTTGTCCTGACTGTGGGCCAGGCAGTAAAACTCTAGCTACACCTGGGGATGACTGTTTTGTAGCGTCAGTTTTGACTTTGATTAGCAGCAGCTCCTGATCATTGAGCTCAGCCACATGTCACGTTCTGGACTACATGCTGTAAATGACGTCTCCTTTTATTCTCGCTGAAACCCTATGTGGATTGCATAAGGCAGAGAACAGTAAATTCCCTCATGTTATAACGGAGGACACCGAAGCTTTGACATGATTTCTTGTCAAGCATCAGAGTGACTTTATCGGAACCTCTGGTGATGTCTCTTCTGACTCCTGACACTGTTAACTTACATTCTGTTCTCTCCTTCCCTCTCCCACCATGGATCTTACTCTTTGGTTTCATCACTCATTTTTCCTTGTGCTTTTTTTAAAACCAAAATTTTATTAAGTTTTTTTGTTTTGATACGAGAAAGACCTATGGGCTGATTGCAGAATAATGGAATTTTTTAAAAGAGACTCTCAGATCGGTCACGTTGAGAAAGTCTCTTTTCTTCAGAATTGTTTAAAGGTTCACTCAAACACTATATTTGAAATTATTCAAGTTATTAATTGAAGCATGAAAGTGCAAATTGTCAAGGTCACAATTTTCACATTTTCTCTTTATCAATATATTTCTAGAACAATTTTTTTTGTCCTACTCTGGTGGATAGCCATGAGTATAATTAGAAGACATTGTTCACATACTGATGTTTTAAAGTTTTGAGTATAATTAGAAGACATCATTCACATACTGATGTTTTAAAGATATATATATATATATATATATATATATATATATAATTTATATGGACTTTATGATATATTCATACTCCTATATAAAGGCCCTAGTTTTGAACTGCAAGTTTTTCTGCTATATATCTGATTTTATTGATTTGACTTTTGTATTTATTACTTATATGAGGAGTGTCACTTTGCTTCTGTGTTTTGGAAGAGTTTGTGGAGATTTGTATTATAATAGTTGATTTGTTGCTAGGACAAAATACCAGCAAAAGCAATTTAAGGAAAGACAGGTTTACTTTGGCTCGCCATGTAAGTCACAGTCCGTCGTGAGATGGAGGGGATGGAGCCGGAGCATGAGGTAGCTGGACACATGGTATCCACAGTCCGGCAGCGAAGAGAGGTGAATGCTGGTGTTCAATAGACTTCCTTATTTCTACGAAGTCCAAACAATGTGTCTTCTCTACTTTTGTAGCCATCCTGGCTAACAGCCTATTAACTCCACTGGTATTCAAGACCCAGATTTTGCTTTTATTTTTTTTTTCCATTAATTTTCTGTTTCAAGTCACTATACTTGCTTTATGTGATTTCTTCAGTTCTGCTTCCTTTGAATTTAATTTCCACTTCCTTTTATTGTTACCTAAGGTGTCAGCTTAGGTAATTATTTTACTTTTTTTTCTTTTTAAAAATAATTATATTATTTTTTTAAAAATAAAGTATGCGTACTTGTGTGTATGAGTGCTGGTGTCCTCAGAGGCCAGAAGAGGGCATCGGCTCCTCTGGAGCTCAAGTTATAGGCAGTTGTGAATTTCCAGACATGAATGCTGGAAAGTGAACTTAGGTCCTCTGCTGGAGCAGTGTGCACTCTTAACCAGGGGGCTATTTCTTCAGCCACTAGATAATGTTTTCTAATGGACGTAATTAATGCTATAAATTTCCCTCTAAACACTACGTTGGCTGTATCCCACCTATTTCTGTGGGTTGTATTTTAATTTTTACTTGTTTAAAAATATTTTCAATTTTCTTTCTAGCACTTTTTTTTTATTTAGAAATAAGTTATTTGACTCCCAAAAGCTTTGGGAGATTCCAAATCTCTGTTATTGATTTTCACTATGGTCTATAAAAATACTCTTTGTGACTTTGTCTTCTTTCCGATGCAGCCAGGACTATTTTTTACTGCCCAGGATGTGTTCCATCTTTGTGAGTATTCTATATGAACGTGAAATGATCATGTTCTCTGCCATTGTTTTATGACAGTTTCTATGTCATTCAGATATCAATATGATTGATAATTCATTTTATTCCTGCTGGATCAGCTAGTTACTGTAGAGGGGTACTGAGGTCGCCTAGTGTAACATTGGAAATACTTCTCAGGGCAGTTCTTACTTTTTTATGGATAGTTTTCTTATCTTTAACTGTGGAAAATTTCCTTGTTTTGGAATCCCTCTTTAAAGTTAATATAGTTATCCTAGCTATATTTTTCTACCACTTTACTTGTGTGTGTGTGTGTGTGTGTGTGTGTGTGTGTGTGTATGAGAGGGGGGGCGAGACGGGCAGACAGAGAGAGACACAGAAAGAGCTAAAGAGACAGACAGAGACAGAGACTAACTCATGCATCCTAGGCTGCTCTTAACCTCTCTATGTACTCATGCCTGCTTTATGCAGGTGTTGGAGATCGAGCCTAGGACATCATCATGTTAGGCAAGCACTCTGTCAACTGAGGCAGACCCCCAGCCTCATCCTTTTACCCCATCTACAAAATTACATAGAAATTGGGTTTCTTGTAGAACATACTTGTTTTCCTAATTTATTCTGATAGTCTTTATTTTCCAATCTATTCTCATAGTCTGTGGTACTGGGCATCAAACCCAAGGCCCCATTCACATTAAGCCTGTGCTCTACCACTGAGCCCTCTGAAAGTCTTTTTAATTGATATATTTAGAACACTTATGTTTCAGGAGACTGTGTGTATGTAGTCAGAGTAAGGCCCCCATCTTTGTAACTGTGTTCATTGTCCTCATCTTTGTCATTTTTTTTTTGTCTTCCACTCTGATGCCATCTCTGTTTTTAGTTCAGTATTTTAAGTGACTCAATTTTCTCTCTTCTCTTAGCATATCATTGTAATTCTTCTCAACTTGCCATCATTGGCCGCTTTACGACATGCAATCTAACTTTCCATCGGATCTCAATGCACTTTCTTTGGTGTAAGACCTTGAGTTCACTGTGTAGGAGGGGATGGCCTTGAACTCCTGATCTTCTGAGGTCTCCCAGTGGCTGAGCTGTCGTATGGACCACCCCAGTGCTCTTCCAAGCAACGTTGTACCACTACCCAAGCAGTACAAATAACTCAAGGGTACCCCGGATTTCTCCTCTCGTCCATTACAATCTCGCCACCTTATACTTTACTGACTCACGACCTACAACCATCGCTGTTGCTATGGTTATTTCCAGCAGACTGTTAACTGTCAGATCAGTTAAGAATGAGAAAATGAAAGGACCTTACTTCACCCGCATTTACTTCCCCCGTGACACTCCTCTCTTTATGTAAACCTGAGGGTCTGATTTCTATAATTTTATTTTTTTACTCAATGATTGCTTTCACCGTTTTCTGCAAGACAGGTGTACTAGTGAAAATTTCCCTCAGACATTGTCTGAAAAAGCCCTTACTTCTCTCACTCTGAAGGATCATTTTGAGGAATAAAGATCTCTAGGTTGGAGGATTTTATTGTCATTATATGCTTGAGGGGATCTCAGTAGAGAGCCTCTCCTTCTCCACACGGCTTCTGATGAAGAAATCCAATATATTTATTTTATTTATATATTTGCTATAGCTTATGATCATTATTTTTATCTTTTAAAAAATGTGTGTGTGTTTGTGTGTGTGTGTGTGTGTGTGTGTAAGCTACATGGATGCAGTTCTCTCAGAGACCAGAAGACCCCCTGGATCTGGAGCTACAGGTGGTGGTGAGCTGCTTTATGTGAGTACTGGGTACCAAGCTTGGGTCCCCTGAAAGAACAACACCCACCCTTCATCCCTGAGTCGTCTCTCCAGTCTCCGAAAAACACATCTTTGTCCCCAGACATACTCTTTACTTAAAATGGGCTTTTTAAAAAACATTAACATAGCTATACTACCTTTCCTTTTGCTATGGTTTCCATGGAAAACAACTTCTCATTTCTCTCTCTCTCTTTTTTTTTTGTTTCTGGAGACAGGCTCTTGCTGTGTAGTGCAAACTGGCTTCAAACACATGGTTCTCCCCTCTTAGCTTCCAGTTACTGGGATCACAGCTGTGGGCCATTTCCCGTTTTCTCCTTTTTTTTTTTTTTTTTTTTTTTTTTTTTTTTTTTTTTTGGTTTTTCAAGACAGGGTTTCTCTGTGTAGCTTTGCGCCTTTCCTGGGACTCACTTGGTAGCCCAGGCTGGCCTCGAACTCACATAGATCCGCCTGGCTCTGCCTCCCGAGTGCTGGGATTAAAGGCATGCGCCACCACCGCCCGGCCTCCTTTATTTTTGAGAGACTTTATCAGGTACAGAGTTCTAGCTTGGTGGTTGATCAGCAAGTTGATATCTTTGCTTAGCTTTGGAAACCTCTCACATATTTGTCTCACATATATGGCTTAAAATCCCACCCCCTTCTCATCTATAATTAGGATCTATCGTTTCACACCCCCCCCCCCACCTCTCATTCTTCTAAATTCCTTTTCACTTTTAGTATTGCTGTTCCTGTTTGATTTTTTTGTTGGCGTGTCTTCCAGTTCAGTGATTGTATTTTCTTCCACATCGAGATTGTTAGTTGGTTATGGTGGCACATGCCTGAAATTCTCGCACCAAGAAGTAGAGGCAGAGGATTGCCATGGTTTCAAGATCAGCCTGGGTTATATAGTCAGAGCTTGTCTGAAAATCCCAAGCCTGGATCTAAGTTAAAGGGTGAGTTTGCCTAGTGTGTTTGTGGCCCAATGTTTAATCCTACTGCTGCAACAAAGATATGAGGGACAGGAAGGAGCAAAGAGAGGAAGGGAGGGAGGGAGGGAGGGGAAGAGGGAGAGAGGAAAGAATTTCTGTTAGCATTTATACTTAGCTTCTAGTTTCAACTCTTATACTATTACAGATTTACATTTTTAAGTAAATTACAATTCTCTGGCCAAAGTCACCATTCTTAATCTATTTTCTCCATCCTTGCCACTAGAGTCATGCACAAGGCAACTTTAAAAGTTTTGCTTGTCAACTCAAGATGCTGTTTCGGGGGTCTGTTGACCTTCTGTTGTCCTTCCCATTGGCTTACAGTCATATGTTCCTAATTCTTGGCATGGTTGGGGAATTTTTTTTAAAGTGGGCATTGCACGTGCACAGAAGTTAGAACCTGTAGCTCTTATGTCATAGTGAATCATCACCTTTTCTCTTCCGGGCATGTAGAGTGGGGCTTGGGATAACACTCCAGAGTCTGTGCTGATACAGGCCGCTTTATTTATTTATTTTAATATGTCTTTTCTTACTGAGTAATTTTGTTATTCAATGACCTCATATACGGATTGTTTTGAATGGCTCATCTGTCTTTTATTCATCTCAGAGCCCAAGATGTAGAATGTTAATGCTTTCTTCTGAGACCTGGGCAGATTTACAGCAGCATCCCTGGCCAGTTCTAAATTTTAACTCTTTTCACAGTGAGATTGAAGAAAGTATGTCCACTGCCTTTCACAGGGCTCTGCTGAGACTTGTAGCCTGAAATCCAGGACCATGTCTGAGGGGTAGGAATATGTGGACGGCAAGGTGAGAGTTACAACCTCCTAAGTCAGTCTGCCCCAGAACAGGAAAGTTCCCAGAGGGGAAATGCTTCTCCAGTGCTTCAGCTCTCCATCCGTGCTTCTCTTTGGAATCTTGACTCTTTGTGTGTCTCATTCTGTCTCTCTACTCCTTGCAGAGTTTCACAGTCTCTTCTGGCTTCCGTCCTTCAGCTCTGACCTGGCCATGGAATACTCACATACCCAAGGCTAAGCATGCAAGGGGACTTCACAAATGCCTCCTGTTTCAGAGCAGCAGTCAAGCTCCAGCTTACCTTCTTGCAGGTTTTCACTGTCCATAATGTGTCCTTTTTCGTCCTTGTTCCTTCGACAATTTTGTGGGTTTTCTAAATAAATAGTTTGCACTTATTGATATTGTGTGGTTACTGTAAGAACTAAAGTCCTGCTATTCGTTACTTCTTCCAACAAAGCCATGGAGATGCAGGTTGCCATCATTAGAAGAAAAGATGTTGACTTAGAATGGCATAACCAAAGCCTTTGCTTTTCTTCAGGATCCATAAATCATAAATACATTGTAACAAACATGAATTTGAAGTGGTGAACTTAAAAGAAAACTCATTGCAGATTTCAAATTCCAAATCCAGGGAGACACTGTCCCAGGTGAAAAGAGAAAGAGTGAGGTAAAACATGGACGATATTGAAAATATTTTCAATTGTATTGACACAAAATGAAGGACATGCTCCTCTAATGACCTCATTCTTTTTTCTTGGATTGTGAATTAGCATTAAAGGCAGCAATAATTGTCAGGGATGGCTGCACATACCTGTAATCTCAAAATTTGAGAGATAAAGAGATTCAAGTTCAAGGACCCATCTGGGCCATTTGGTGAGATTTCTGTCAGAAACAAACAACAAAATTCCACTTTGGTAAATTGTGGTTTGAAGACATTCAATGTCTTGGAACTGATCCTAGGAAATGTGTCTTAAGAACACAAGGAATCAGACAGTAAATTCTAATGGGGAGTCCTCGTGACTTGGAGGGTAGCAGTAGAATACTTCTTCAGAGAAGTTACAAGTAAGCTTCATTAGAATACTCACTAAAATTCTAAGGTCTTGAGGGCTTGTGTGATAAAGTGCTCCAGTTTGGGTGACTGTCCTGTCAAGGCCCATGTGGTAAAGTCTTGGTTGAAGTGTTTATCTAATTATTCTTTATCAATAAAAACTCAAGAGTCAGATATCAGGGTTAGCACCTGAATATTCAGAGAAGAGGGGGAAAAGCGATCAGTGACCTCCTCTCTCTCTCCTTCCTCAATCCAAAAGGGCTGAGAATCTTCCTATACCCCTCCCTTCTACTTCCTGTGTCTCTCTGTCTGTCCTCAGTCCTCCAAACCTCTGTAGCTAATTTTGGTCAGCTAGTTGCTAGCTCCACCCTCTGATTCAAAGTTAATTTTATTATCAGTCTCGGGAGTGTCAGAGTATGATCAAAATATACCACAACACTTGGTTGACAGTCTGTGATACTGTTAGGAGGTGGTGATACTTTTAAGAGGTAGGTCAGAGTAGGAGAGGGAAAGTTAAATTAGTGTGAGTGTCCTTGTATGGGGTACTGGGACCCATACTCCGTTCCTGTTATTATGTTTCCTTTCCAGCCTGGCATGAGCTGAACAACTTACTCTCACACTCCTCTCACACTCCGTTCACCACAAACCCCACAGCAAAGGGCCAACCAGTCTTATATTTGCCATAACTTGTACAGCTTAGGGTTTGACCTAGCTGGGATAGCAGGGGGGAAAGAAAGGACAGACACACATACAGGAAACTGGGATCAGATGGGTCATGTACTCTGTCAGAGACACACTAGCGGCAGCCTGGAAAGTCCATGTATTTGCTGTATACAGCAGGAATGGAGGAGAAGGCAGATGGTTAGCTAATCTTAGTAGGAAGACATTGTAGGTGAGCAGTCTCAGGTGGTAGTCATGATGCAGGAGGAAGCTGTGGTTGATAGTTTCCGCATACAATGTAAACAGCCCTACTCTGACCAAAGGAAGACCTTGCTAGTCTCATAGATCTGATGCATTGGGATTTATGACATGGCTGTCCTCACGTCAATAGTACACACTCACTTAGGACTTTATCTACTCTGCATATGCATGGAGTCCTCCAAACCTGTGAGCCAAAATGAACCTTTCTTCTTTCAAAGTCAATTATTTCAGATATTTTGCTGCATGGAAGAAAGCTGGTTGAGTATAAAGAGTATAAAGAAAAATCTCTGTAAAGATGCAATTTCTAGTACTCTAGTGGGCTTTCAGTTTTCCATACACATACATGTGCACACACACACACACACACACACACACACACACACACACACACACACACATACACACAGCTAGCATGTCTTTGTTCATGAGAATCTGTGTCTTTGTTTATAGATCACAGTAGGGTTGGATTGGATTGGATGATCTGCACAAAACCCAATTTCCCTTCCCCTGGGTGCAAAGAGATGACTTTATTGTCCCAATTACATTGCCACTCCCACCCTACCTACTTAATCAATGAAAATAGCCTTGCTTATTTTCACAAGGAAAAGCTGTAGTTTGAAGTGACTGGAACAGCTCTTCCCTTGAAGTCAACACATGTTTATGATACTGTTGCTTTGCAAAAACATAAACAAAAAACACCAGACTGTGGTGCTGGCTCCTAAAGTTCTAGAGTCTGCTAGGAACTGAGAGAACCGCCGGAGATGGAAGGAGATCTCAGCATGACCAAGGGCTGTTGGTGGACTTGAGCCTTTCTTCTTGTTGTTGACCATCTAAAGTTAAAAGCTGCTCAGGAACAATTTCTCTTTATACAATTCATTACCAGCAATCACAGAGTATCAAATACACTTTTATTGGTTTCATTAATGATTTTGTGATAATGAGTTGTTAGGAAACTTGAAGAAAAAAACAATGAAACTCATTTCTACTTCAAGAAAAATAAATACCTAGCCATTTTCATCCCGTGAGAAGAGGCTAGTGAAATTACTTTCCAGCAAGGAGACAACAAATGAGTAATTTTAAAATTTGCTATGTTGTCTTAAGCTCCAGGCACCTTGTTTACAGTGAGCCTTGTCTTAATTTCCTTCTGATCATTTAGTCATCAGTAGAGCTAACAGAACACAACTGGGTGATTACTTTCTTAGAACACATTAATAGTCCTTTTCTCACTTAACAAATGAAAAAAGCAGGCCCAAAGTAATTCATTGGTTTTACGAAAATGGCTATTTGGTGACAGGTAGTTTCAACAAAGGAGGTAGCTGACTCTGGGGTTTTCCACCCAATTGCTTGGCAGGGACACCAGCTTTTAGACCACTGTGTGAGTCTGTGACACTCTTACATTAGCATTATGGTATTTCCTTATTTTATGTTTGCATATTGAAATTATTCTTCCACATGGATGGCTCAAGTTAATAATGCCTATGTTATTCAGGAGGAGACACAGATGCTTTCTCATATGATGGCTTGAAGATAAACTTCGCTTCCATAGCTCACAATTTAAAAAATGTACAAAGCGCCCCACCGTGAGAAGTACTCCACGCCCTCTTGTTCCCCACTCATTCACCCTGTTCATCACCTCTATGGGCTACTGTATTATTATGTTCACCCGTGGCTTTGAATGGGCATTTTTTGAATTCACAAGATAAGAAGTTACAATTACTTACACCCTTATTTGTTTATTTACTTAGTGCCGAAATTGAACCCCATACATGCTTAGCTCACACTTTAGCTTTCAGTGACAGTGTCAGCTCTTGTCCCTTTTTGTTGGTGGCCTATTTACTGTGACAATAAATAGATCTAAAATATTGATGGATCATGCTGAGGGACATTTGCTCCTGAATCTGTAGGTTGACTATGGCCGTGATGGGTTCCAGGGGGTCAGCTAGACTTGGGGAGGTTCATGTCGTATCTGCTTTGCAAATCTCTCTCTCTCTCTTTGGGATCCAAGCTGAGGGACTATCAGCTCCCTGGTATAATCCATCTTACAAGCAAAGTCAGAGGAGCTGGCAAAACACGGGGCGCTTCAAACCTTTTTTTTTTTTTTTTTGGTAACTGGTGTGTGTTTAGTTCCACACACATCATAGGTTAATGGAAACCACATGACCCAATTACATGTCAGTAGGAGCCTGGCATGGTGGTACATGATCCCAGCACTTGGGAGGGTGAGGCAGGAGGATTGATGGTTCAATATTAGTCAAACTAGACTGTGAGTTTGGGGCTGCTTTGCAATGCCCTGTCTATTTAAATCAAAGTCAGGAGGGCCGAGAAACAGATTTCTCCCACAAAAGTGGTAAGTAGAGTGAATGTATGATTGATGCTGATTATCAGCTGAGCATGTTTAGTATAGTAATATAGTAAGGTGGCCAGATTTATGTTGGGATGTAGCCTGTTTCCCCATTTCATCCTTTAAAAATTCATAGGTCAGCACACTTTGGCGTACTTAACAATTATCTAACCACTATGACATAATTCTAGGACATTTTTCTTACCCCCACCAGTCATTCTCTGTCCCTCTCTCTGTAGCCTTCAGCATCTACTAATGGACTGTGTCTACAGATCTCCTGTTCTAGACACTTCATGTCAACGGAACCATGCAATGCACACTCTGTGATTGGGTTTTATCTTCCTTTGTGCACTATATCTAAGTTTCATCCACTGACTCTTGTGATGTGTGTCAGCACATTAATCCCTTTACTACTGACTAATCATCTGGTATATAGACATACCACATGGGATGGCTGGTTTTAATGGTCACCTTGACATAATCTAGAATTGTCTGGAAAAAGAATCTCAACAAATAACTGTATAGGTGGGGTTGCCTTGTGGGCACACACCTTCCGACTAAGTTTATATTGCCAGCCTCCTTTTACTTTTTGGGGGACACATCCCTCTGCTTCAGCCTTCCTAGTAGCTAAGGTTATACTGTAAGCCACCATGCCTGCCATATAATTTCCTATCATTTTTAGATGTTTTATTTCCATGTTTCCTATGAAAGATATTGGTAGAATGTTTGCTGCTTTTTGTTTTGAAGACTCCCCTCTAATTTTGTGCAATATTATTTCTCTCCTCTCTTATTTAGTATGAATTTACAATTTTTTGTGCTTCATATTTTGAAATTTCTAGCCATAACTTAAAGATACTAATTTTCTAAAAAAAATTGATATTGAGACTTTTATATTGCCTGGGCTGGCCCTGAGCTCCCATGTTCAATTGGTCTTTCCACCTAAGCCTCCCTAGTGCTAGGAGAACATGAGCATGTCAGCTATACTGGTATTGTTATTAAATTCACCCCAGTCACATCCCTTAGAAGAAAACAGCTTAAGTAAAGAGTTGTGCTATGGTTCCCAGAAAGTCAAATGTCCCAAGGAAACACACAGTAGTGGTGGTGAGTGGTTTGGCCCTTGTCTCTACTATGCTGGGAATGAGATGATAAGCACCGGCCTTTGAGGGCTCCTGTTTCCGGTGTAAAGACCATACTCATTTCATCTAGAGTGCGTGTGCTGGAAGGTGTGTTTTCATTCACTACAAACCACCTCTCAATGCCAATGGGCATTAATCACTTCAAGATCACTAAAGGGCTCTGCAGATTACTAAATGGCTCTGATGTTCTCGGTAATGCATTAGAGAAATGAATAAGGTAGTGGCATTATAGCATAATTAAATTCAACCCATGAGCCTGCTACCGTGGCCATGCTTTTTAAGCAAGTTTTCTCTAAGAGCATACCGCTGTCTCTACCAATCTGCTCCTGGGAGCAGATAATGCTCTCTGTCTGTGCAGACTCTCTCACCTTGTTAGTGCAGGTTGTTCTGAGTGGTGTCCCATCATTATTTTTGGTGACAGGAACAGTCTTGCTAAATACTGACCTTGGGAATCTCCTGGGGATAGGACAAAGGAAGAAAGATAAGAATACATTCTGTACCTCCAAGGTGGCTCAGTTTGGCATTTCCACTGAAGAATGATATGGATGGAACTTTGCTTGTATTTATTTAATTTCTTTCTCCTAAGGAGGCCAAAGAACTCTATAAATGTCACTGGCATCATCTGTGTATTGCTAGCACCACCAAAAACTCCATTTATTTCCCTTTCTTTTCTTTTTTATTGTTTAGAAATGGGATTTCACTGTGTATCTCAGGCTGGAATCAATCTTGCTATCTTCCTGCTTCAGCTTTTGAGGGCTGGGGCTGTAGGTGCCTGCGACCCTGTGAGGCTAACAGAAGGCATTAGGATGGTACTAGTCACTGGTACTTGCCACTTCTGATGTCCCTGCTCTCCAGGCTTTTTTTTCCCAGGAATGACTGAAGCTGTTTTATCAAGAAAGTCAGAAAAGAACTTAACCTCCATATAGTCCTCTCACATGTCAGGCGGTGAAAGGCTTTGCTTCATGTTTGATCATTCTCCTGAGGTAGGTTTGACTATCTTCATCTTCTTCAAATGATGCTACTGAGGCCAGTGAGGAAAAATCATGCAGCTCTAACACTGGAGAATGGGGTTAAGTCTTGATTTTGCTTCTTCTTGCACACTCACACTCCCTTGAGGAGCACTCGTGAAGAGCCAGTGCTTAAGGTATCAGGAAATTGGAATCAGCTGTCCCTGACCTAGGATACCTCAGACACCTCCTGGCTCTCACACACACACACACACACACACACACACACACACACACTCTCTCTCTCTCTCTCTCTCTCTCTCTCTCTCTCTCTCTCTCTCTATCTATCTATCTATCTATCTCTCCAAATATAATATGTTATATTATATATATATTCCAAAGTGCTTGCTCTTTCCTATAAGGTCTTAAGATGTATTTCTCAATAAGTGAATTTTCTAGGCTAGAGGCTGACTTTCTGGAAATGGGAAAATTAGATTGATTAGGAATTGCTGTAGCTGGGCTGTGGTGGCGCACACTTTTAATCTCAGCACTCAGGAGGCAGAGATAGGCAGATCTCTGTGAGTTCGAGGCCAGCCTGGGCTACAGAGTGAGTTCCAGGACAGTTTCCAAAGATACACAGAGAAACCCTGTCTCAAAAAACCAAAAAAAAAAAAAATTGCTATCGCTGTAGATGGCATTATGACATTTCTGGGCCATGTTGCTCTTTACAAAAGGATCTGAGATGAGATTGCTCCGTAAGGGTGACTCTCCATGAACATGGTCAGAACAGTGGCTTAGAAGTGCCTTCCTTTCCTCCTTTTCCTTCCTTCCTTTTGCCTTCTGAAACAAGGTCTCTCACAGTAGCCTAGGCTGGCCTCAAACCCATGATCTTCCTGTCTTAGCCTGTCAAGCGTGCACAGCAATGCCAAAATCTCATCTATTTTCAATGTGCCTTTACTATCCTAATTGTTTCTTCTATCAAGTACTGATGAAAACCCAGGGTTTTGTGCATGGTGGGCAAGCACTGTACTGCCTAAGCCTCCTTCCCAGCTCCCTGACGGTTTGTTGAGAATGAAAAAAAAAAAAAAAAAGATTCTTCTTGTATTAAGCCACTGAGGTTTGAGGGTTTGTCTGTTAGCACAGCATAGACTACCTGTCCTGAATGATGTAACCATCTATTGAGAAGATCATACTTTTTTTTTTTTTTCTCTCAATGTCTTTCCTCAACCCTCATAAGAGTCACGGCTAACACACCAGTGACAAAAGATAAGTTGCTAGCCAGGGATTCCGACTCAGGGGGAATGTCCATTTTATGACAGGGTAGGTAAAGAATGGTTTTATAGGAATGAGAGTGGACAGGAAGGGCAGGAGCTAATGCAATTGGCAGAAGAGAAGCTGTCTGTTTAGTCTTGTTGTCCCTGTGGACAGCTCCTCTGCTTCCCAGGTACAGGGAATGGGGTCTTTGGGGGAACTCAGTCTACGTCCTACTACTGAACAAGGTAGGTCAGAGAATTTTTTATGGCCAGTGCCTACACAGAAAGGCGGGGGGGGGGGGGGGTATTGCAATAGTATTTCTAGGCTTCAAGGATGGAGGCCTGGTTTCTCTGACTGGTCTTGGGGAGGGAGGGGAGCAGACAAGAATCAGGAAGTGACAGGGAGGGTTTTGCTTCTTAGATCTTCTACTATCTCTTCCCCAAAGCTCTGAGCATGACACAGAATTGTAATTTTGTGTATCCTTTTCCTGCGTCTGAATAAACATATTTATTGGTATGTTATGTTGAAGGACTTTCTCATGTTATCTTTGAATTCTTTATTTTTGTTGTTGTTGTTTTGAGACAGGGTTTCTCTGTGTAGCTTTGCACCTTTCCTGGAACTCACTCTATAGTCCAGGTTGGCCTCGAACTCACAGAGATCCGCCTGCCTCTACCTCCCGAGTGCTGGGATTAAAGGCATGCGCCACCACCGCCCGGCTGGAGTTATCTTTGAATTCTTGAGATAGCTTTTATATGGTGATGTTGGCATATGCACAGGTTTTATTTGATATACACTACATTTAAGGAACCAACATTTTAACTATTTTTACTGAAAGATTCAAGTGAAGCTGCTTTACCATGTGTCTTACTTGACTTACCCTCCTCTGGCTTTCATATTAAGCCATTTTCCATTGACTGCCTTACTTTCACTGTCTTCCTGTTCTCTGAAATACCGTCTCTGAGATAGTGGTGTCCTACTCCTTGCACTCTGGGCAAAAGGGAATTGCTACAGCTTGGGCCTAGAGTGTCCCTGAAAGGCCAGTGTGCTAAAGTTTTGGCTCCCAAGTTTGACACCATTGGGAGATACACCAAGGAATAAGAGGTGGGGACTCATGTGAAGTCTTCCGATCACTGCGGATGTATCTTTGAAGGGGATGATGACCTTTAAGACCCTTCCTGTTTCTTCATGTCATCAGGTGAGTGTTTACATTGCCATGATCTTCTGCCCTGATGTGTTGTCCTGTAAGCCTGAGAGCAAAACACCAGCTATGTGTGGAGTGGAACCTCTAAAATGTGAAACCAAGTAAATCCCTCCTTTCTATAAGCTGGCTATCTTAGGTATTTATCATAATGACAGAAAGCTGACTTCCTGGGGAAGGCATTTTAATAACAAGAATGTATTAACGTGGTTAAGGATGGTTGCTGAGAGACAAGTTAGGCCATTTAAGGATTTGAGTTAAGAGATGATGGAGGATTCGGCTAAGAGGCAGAAGATGGGGTAGAATTGAATTATCTTTTATAAAGAAAAGTTATTTTTGACAATTCTATAGATGTATGTAATGAATTCTGATAACACATTCACCTCTTATTCTCTCTTATTCATGTTCTCCCTCACAAGTCATCCCTTTTCCTAACAAGTGCCCCCTTCTACTTCCACATCTTTTTGTTTTATGATCCACTGATTTCAGCCAGGGTCACTGGTGTGGAGCTATCCACTGGAACATGGGCAACTCACCCACATAACCCTCTCTAGTAGTTTTCAACTACCAATAGCTCTCTTGGGAGGGGACAGGGAGAATTGAGCTATCTCGGTGTGGTATTTATTTTGAGATTACTAAGGAGACATTTTAATTGCTACTGTAAATGTGAAATGAAAAGAGATTATGGTTTGGAATTTCCACCTTCGTGTGGATGGGGAACGGAGACACCACTCATTTAAGGGTTTGTCAGGAGGAAAACTGGTTCTGTTTTGGATCCACTTCAAAAGGAAGAGGTATTAAATATCACAGAGGAGAGACACAGCCAGCAGGTGGGAATAGGAGCGTGGGTTAGAAATGGGGTATCCTCCCTGTATTGATGGTGTTTCAAGCTGTAGAACTAGCCCAGTGTGGTGGTACAAACTTGTTGTTCTAGCACTTCAGGAACGGAGGCAGGAAGAGCACAAATTTGAGGCTAGCCTGAGCTATAAAGTGAGTTCCAGGCTAGCCTGGGCTTCACATAGTGAGAGCCTGACTCAAGCAAAGCAAAACAAAACAATAAAAACAAAACCTAAAATGGAATACAAAGTCCCAGAGCTGAGATCTGAAAGAGACAAAGAAAGTGAGCCCACGGGCTTTGAGTTCAGTTTTAGGAGTTTCCCAGGTCCTTCATAGCTTTCCAGTGTTTCTGTTTTAGATCTGAATGATTCTTCATATACGCGGGCCGTGTTCATCAGTAACTCATCAGACACAATGCAGGAACTTAATGAACAATGGCGATGCAGGCAGTAAGCAGCTATTTCCAAGGAAGGTGCTGTAGAATCAGCAGGGAAGCCTACAGGCCCCTTCCCTGAGCCTTCCTCACCAGAGAAGACTCAGTGGGGAGACTCCAGTCTTCTCTCCTGAAAGGTTTCCTAATGCTAGGATGTGGTCCAGGGTAGAACCACATCAGCCAGGCTTGAGTGCATCCCATGCTTCTGTGAGGTAGAGAAGTGGGTTTTCAGGATGCTCCTAAGTATCACATACACATTCCAGAAAGGAAGGAAAGCCTTAAGGCAAGATACATCTTAGGTCCTCGAATGCTACATCCTTTTCCAGGAAGGGTTGTTAATCAGCGATAGCACTCATTCTGACGATGACTCCCCCACCTGTGTTCAGCTCCTTCTCAATACACAGCACTCCAGGTAATTGAACAAAAGTAGAAACAAAGACTTTTTATTTTTTGATTTTTTTTTTGTCAGACAGGGAATAGCTCGACATCAGATTGAAGAGCTACTGTGTCTGTGAAGCCCGATGACATGTGTTTAACAGTTCAACAGGACCAAGGAAAGAATGGCTCCAGGCACTTGGTCACTTGCTTGGGTAGGATTGGCTCCCAGATGGCTGCACAGTAGACTAAGAACTTTGGAAAGCATTTCTCATGTATCTAGTTAATGGACTCTGTCAATCAAAAGTAAGTGACATTGTTCTCCTTCAACTGAACAAGTTATTCCTGGAACTAAGCATATCTCAGTTACTTTTCTACTGCTGTGGTAAGACACCATGATCAACACAAGGTATAAAAGAGTTAAATTTTGGCTTAGGTTTTCAGAGAGTTAGAGTCCATGGTGACGGAATGTGGGCATGGTGGCAGAAACAACTAAGAGCTTATATCTTGATCCATAAGTAGGAGAGAGGGAGGGATGGAAGGAGGGAGGGAGAGAGGAAGGGAGGTAGAGAGACAGACAGAGAGATAGAAGGGTGGGTGAGTGGGTAGGGGGAGGGAGGGAGGGTGGGAGAGAGAGAGAGAGGTAAGGGTGGGTGAGTGGGTAGGGGGAGGGAGGGAGGGGGAGAGAGGAGAGAGAGAGGTAAGGGTGGGTGAGTGGGTAGGGGGAGGGAGGGAGGGGGAGAGAGGAGAGAGAGAGGTAAGGGTGGGTGAGTGGGTAGGGGGAGGGAGGGAGGGGGAGAGAGGAGAGAGAGAGAGAGAGAGAGAGAGAGAGAGAGAGAGAGAGAGAGAGAGAGAGAGAGAGAAGGGTGGGTGAATGGGTGGGAGACTGGGAATGGCACGAGAGTCTTTTGAAACTCCAAAGCCTGCCCCCAGTGACACACTGCCTCTGAACAAGGCCACACCTTCTAATTCTTGGCCAACAGTCCCACTAACTGGGACCAAGGGCTCAAACATATGAACATCTGGGGATTACTCTCATTTAAACCATCACAACTCACAGTAAGAAAAAAAAATGTTCTCAGAGTCTAATATTTAAGGAGGATTAGAAAAACCGCATCCCTAACCAAGTAGATTGAAAGATAGAAACATTATGGAATACTTAGAGGACCTTAATTCAGGCTTCAAAGCTAGGCTGTTCACAACAGAGGCTGCTTTATGGTCATTTAACCAGCCACAGCATGCTATGTTCATAATGACCTTCGATAATATTTCAAGTTCTTAGACATTATTAATTTAGGCACATTTTAGGCACATAAAAATAATTATAGGTGAGCTAATTAATTTATGTAAACATTTCAACTCTTCCAATTTTTTCTTTTGCTGTTTTTACATGGAAAAGAAAATGAATATAAACTCAGTAGTACTGGTGCATATCAGTTGGAAGATTGATAAGTAAATTTTGTAAGCCTAAGTGATTGACAGGAAAGGAGACTAAAATAACAAGTGAGTCCAGGACCTGGAGTAATAAGGAATGCTCTCACCCTGACACTACAGGATTCCCATCCTCTGAGGAGGGCAACTGTAGATGCATTTAGAGGACGAAGTGCTAGAAAGTAATCAATGTCTCTGGGTGGAGCAGAGGAAGAGGCAACTTCTGCCAGCATCCCCTTCAGCCATGATGACCACACCCATTACCCCACTAACTCACGGTCAAGGCTAAACAGGCCCCCTCTTCCTCATGAGGATTTCCCTGAGACCCACCTAGTCCCCAGTGAACTCAGGGGGAGAACTTACTACAGGCACCACTCATCTGTCGTCTTAAATATTTCATGCCAATCTAATCCCACTTTAGGTTAAAAGCATTTTAAGTCCTTATGGGAAACCAGGAATGTTTCACTTTCTCCTTGGCCATGCCATTTTACAGTCAGATAACTGGAAATTGGAAGTAACTTCTGTGGTCACCCAAACCAACAAGCATTGTTAGCATAATGAACATCCCTTAGCGAGCTTTAGCCAGAAGCCATTCAGCTCTTCTCAGATTGCTTCAAGTCCACTTTTTCATTCAGCTATTAGAATAACTCTGGTTGTTAAGAAGTACCTCTCTACATTGGACTGAAACCTAGCTCCCTGACACATTCACCAATTACGTTTAAGTTTGTCCTCTGGGCTTTGAAAGAGTATGTTGGAATCCTTTTCCACCTTAGAGTTTTTAATGTCCAAGACAGCTATTGAAAATCGCTAAGTCTTTTTCTTACAGACTAAATATCTTTTTCTTCAGGCCATCAATGTCTTTGAGCACCATCCTTACTGAGGCTGACAGATTCACCAGATTGCTTCTTCAGAGAACACTTACCTTACTCCTAGACTGGAGTGGGCGCCAGGTTGCAAAAATGAAGAACACAAGCTAGGAGTTCATTCTGATAGGGCATGTCCTAGGCACTTGACACCGCTAGCATTCTGGATTCTTCTACCTAGAGCAGTATCATGATGGGTCCTATGTGTAACATCACATTCACTTGGTCTGTGTTTCCCCACAACTATTTTTTTTCCTAGTAACAAAGTTATATTCTAGAGGAAGATGTGTGTTCATTTTGAACAATATTAGATTTGTTTCAAATGTAAAGAAAACCAACAAGCAAGTGTCCTTTTCACTGATGGTCAATCATTATTTTGTCCATCTTGTACTTAGTATTAATTAAGTCTTCTCCCATTATTTTAGTCTGTTATATTTGCTATAACAAAACTACCACAAACTGGGTAGCTTATAAACAACATGTGTTTATTACTCAGGGTTCAGTGGGTTGGAATGTTCTAGATCCAGATGCTGGCAGATTCAGTGCCTAATGAGGCCCTGCTTCCTCATAGAAAGATGGCTCCTCCTATAACTCCACAGTCCACTTTTATAAAGACATTCATTTATTCATCCTTATTTTTAAGACAAGGTTATTCTGTACAACCCAGGTTTGCCTGAAATGGGAAATAGGCTGGCCCCTAAAACTTGTGAGCCTCCTGCCTTGACCTCCTTAGTGCCAGGATTACAGGTATGCCTCACCATATCTGGCCCAATTAATTCCATCTCTGCCACTACAACCCCATCATGTCCCACCCCTTTTGGGGTTCAGGACTTCAGTGGAAGGAGACACAAACATTGTACTCAAGCAAAGCAAACTTGAATCCACACAGTTGTGTTTATCAGACTTCGCTTTCTTTGGTTCATCTCACACCTCCATGGGTCCCCCATTATTATCCAGAACAATAGCCACTCTTATAGCTCTGCACCCTTATCCATGTGACTGGGCTTTCTGGTCTCTTACCTGAGACCCTTTGCCTAGGCTCAGCCAGAAGAAGGTTAATTCTGAGGGCAAACTCTGAATTTTCTCCACAGAGTCTTCTTTCCCAGTGGCTCCTGGCAAACTGATTGGTGTTTTTCTGTTTTTTTTTTTTTTTTTTTTTTTTTTTTTTTTTTTTTGCCAGCCTTCATTTTGAGTCCAGTGAGCCATTATTCATCACCATCTTGTCTATGAATGAACACAGCACAGTAGCCTAGAGTATTTCAGGAACATTGGTTGCATTTTATTATTCCCCCCTTTCTCTATGTATTAGCCAGCTTTGTGCTGCTACTATAACACACACTGGGGACAGTCAACTTCAAAAGTTGTAGAGGTGCAAGCAGTAGATCTAATGCTCTTAAAGTCTCTGCTGCGTGAAGCACCACTTCATTGCTGGGATGAGAAGTTCAGGAAGAGGCAGAGGCTGGTCCTCCCTTAGCCCCTTCCAAGGACTCACCCCAGTGACCAGAAGACCTCTCACTGGACCTCAACTCTTAGTTTTTCCATCACGTTCCAACAACACTAAGCCAGGGACCAGGCCGCCAACAATCCAGGTTCTAAGGATATTTAAGAGTGATGGCACTTAAAGAATGCTTTGCAGAGTCCTCGAGAGCTGCATTTCCAAGTTGTCTCTGTTCCAGTGGCTTGAACTGCCCTGACTCTAGAGAACAACCCCACTGAGGGCCCTTTACTACTTCTTCCGTCTCCCAGGATCTCAGTTACCTCTCGAGGTGAAGTTGCATGGTGTGGGAAGCACCGCGTTTGGTATCTAAAGGGTGGTGGAATTATGTTTCAGCCCAACTCTCCCAGATGTGTATTTCTGAGAAAGTAAACATGTCACCAAAGCCCAGTTTCTTCATTTACATCTGAGCCCTAACCTCTTCCGTTCATTCCTGTGTCACTGTAATAATGATTTCCTTTATTTCAAATTTTCAGGGTTGCTTTTCTTTGCTAAGAATTAGGAAGCCAAACAGGAGCTGGGGCACTCTGTGATCCCCGTCTCCAGGAGTCATTTGCCTGTCAAACCAGTGCTGAGCTCAGTTGTCACTTGATGAGAGTCCCAGGGTGGCCTGCTGTCGTCCTGGTCTGTAGTTCCTCATGGACACTACCTCTTCTCTCTTGCTGTGTAGTTATTACCTCTCAATTTTCACATTCTGAATGCAATACACACACACACACACACACACACACACACACACACACACACACACACACTGTTGGATTTAATATTCTCAATGATTATAGACATAGATGCTCCTAGAACTGAAGATGAGGCTGATAAAGATGTTTGCTCACTGTTCCCTAGATTTTTAAGTCAAAGGCACAGCCTTTGGAACCCTTCCCAAGTGCTGGGTCATCAAGTCTCTACACTTTCTGAATTCTATTCTGAAAGTCCGTCAGTCTCATTGGTAAAGCGTGCTCAATTACTGAGCATTAACAGAAAGTGGCCAACATTTGAAAACTGGGTAATTTTTGGAATTGCTTTAAATCAGAACTTAAAACGCCTCAGCAGGAAAGCAAGAGCAGCAGACACACAATAAGGACACATCCTAGTTTTCATTTCTCCTTTGTCTGATACTGGTGTGGATAATTACCAGGGAAATGGCCACCAAGTGGCCAGAGGGATGGCGGGAGTGGAGAATAATCCAACAATGAGTTTATTGTGCTATAAATAATAGCAAGCTGATTGCAGAGAAGCTTTTTCTTAGAGATCTAAAGCCACACGTCTTCACTTCCTTATATCACTTAAATCAATTATCCTGTAAAACATCAATGGACTGCTGTGAACAGAATTCCCTTTAACATAGTTCTCTCTCTGCTTGCCCTGTGTCACTTACAATGTTTCCACATAGTGAATAGCCTCATATTAACAATGAGCTTTCTTCTTGAAAATCAAAATGTTGTCTCCATGTGACCATTTAATTAGTGCTCAGAGCATTCCTCTGTGAAGCGGGTGGGTGGTGGGAAGGGGGTTTGTTCTTTTCCGTGATGACACAGAGGAAGCAGGTTGGAAGGCCATTTCTGTATCCAGTGGGTCCTGATGCTATTCTGTTCAGTTAGATATTGTTGATGGTTGTTCTTCCAGCCTGGCCAGAGGTTCATAGTGAGCTATGCTCATGGCCTCAGCCCATCGTTGGGTTCACAAGTGATTAAAGTTCTACTCTCTGTCAGACAGATCTTCCATGTCTGAGGATGGAGCAGGGAACTGGAGAAGAAAATGTCTGTACCATCATGGAACTGAAAAACTTCTAGAAGCAGAAATACAAGTGCAATCTATAACCAAGCTGCAGTCCTTTTACAAGGAACAGACACTCAATTTGTGTAAGAAAATAAGAGTACAGGGAGGATGGGTTATTTTATGTAGATTAACATAATAGTCCTCATTGAGAGAGTATCCTTTGAGATAAGAATAGAAGAGTGACCCCAGCATCAAGGAAGAACATTCCGGATAGGAGGAACAGCCAGTGCAAATGCCCAGAGGCACCAACATACTTATAATGCATAAAGAAACAAGAGCCCCCCCACCCCCGGGCCCCCCCAAACCTCCCCTCCACCCCCCGCTGGAGCAGAGTAGCCAATAGTGCTGGCTAGTTCCTGTCAACTGACACAAACTAGATTCATCTCCATTGAGGAGTTGCCTAGGTCAGTTTGACCCTTGGCCACATCTGTGGGACATTTTTGTAGGAGGGTCTAGCCCACTGTGGGTGGTGCCATCCCTTGAATGGTGACCCTGGGCTATATAAGAGATGTAGCTGAGTAAGCCAGCAGAAGCAAGCCATTAAGCTGAGTTCCTTCGTGGTCTCTGCTTCAGTTCTTGCCTCCAGGTTCCTGCCTTGACTTTCTGCCTTGACGTCCCACGATGATGAACTGTATAACCTGTAAGACAAATAATCTTTTTCCTTCCCCAAATTGGTTTTGATCATCATTTTATCATAGCATCAAAAAGCAAACTAGGGCACCAGGTCAGCACACCAAATTCAGAAGAGGCAACAGCAAATTCATACAATCCTACTCATTGTCGGTGTCGTAAGGACATCTTTCATTCTGAGTGCCTTGGAGTCCTTTGAGAGATGTTAAGCACAGCAATCACACAGCACTCACACTTGAAATGATCACTTTGGATGCTCTCTGTGGGACCTGTTGATTAGATTGGATGCAAGGTGTGAGAAGGGGGGGGGGCATTTGTATTTCCCAAACTTGACTGGAGACTCCTTGAGAACAAAGGATATCTACTGTGCTTGTTCAAATTCTTTGTAGAAGAAAAAAAAAGAAACTTTCATTCATGGTAAATAAATAAGTACTTTCAGAATGAAAATTCATGCCTACATCAGTAGGTAATAACTTAGGATGCCTAAGCTCCCAATTATTTACAAAAATAGACACTATTTCTGATATTTCAAAAATAGTAATACAATTAGATTTCTTTCCCAAGGTAAAACTATGGAAGCTAGACATAAAGAAAAAAGCGTTTGAATGTCTTTTCTGGGAGTGATAAGACTAGAGGTAAGTCTTTTGCCTGATGATCAGAGGTCCCATCTGGCATATAAAATGGATATATTGCCACATTCAAGAATTTAATTTCTTAAAACAAAAATATTACAACATATATGGTCCATAGAGAAAATAGTAAAATGAATTTGAATGATGACAGTTGAGAATTATGTGATACTTATGGTTTTGAGACAGAAAAAAAAAGGCCCAGTAATGCCCAAGTTTGTTTTTCTTATTTACACCATATAGGTCTCCATTACAAAAGAATTACAAAAATTACGTAAGAGAATTACGAAAGAGAATGTTAAAATCTAAGATATAGATGGAATTGGGGAAATCTAGGCTGTTTCCCCGAGTCTCAATCTGAAGAACGGGAGTCCTGAAAACTTATAAATGGAATATTTTGTCCATTATATTGTGACACGAGTTATGAGTTGTCTCCTGAACTGAATCTTGCTCCTTAGTTCTTTCCTGGCAGTTGTAACTGGCCTTACAGACTCCTTCAGGCCATTTCATTAGGACAAACTGATGAGCACACTCAGTCCCTCTTTCCATATCTATCCATCTAAACCATCTGAGTATCAAAGGGTAAAGAGAGAAGGGGGTGCTGTGGAGAGAGAACCGCGGCTTTCAGCTGGAGTGAGACTACCAAGGAAACGTCCGAAAAGGTTGGAAACACAGAGAATTTTCCTGAACAATGGAAAGATCTGGGGAACCGGTGGAGAGATTCTCAGGTTCCTGTAACTTCCTGATGTGCCAGAAAGCTGACAAGTACTTTTTCTCTTTCATGTCCTTCTAACCTTTGGGGAATTAGTGGCAGGGACCTGAAGAGTTCAGGGGTATCAGCAACCCCAGACCCTTTGTGATTCTGTGAATCCCGGTAGAGCACAAGGACCAACAGAAGCCAAGTTCCTCTGAGCCCAGTATGTTAAAGCAGTCAGACATCAGCCATGGTCCTTCAATGTCACAGGTGGCGAGATTGTTCCCTTTAGGTCGAGGTCTCCAAATTCCTTCCCGTTTCTCCAGCTTAGGAGGAGACAGTGAAAGCCACAGGCAAACAGGACAGGAGAGGCCGCTGAATTTGGTCCTGGCAGTTGCTTTCAAATCTGGGATATTCCAGCATCTCTCTGGGCTGTTACTTAAGCATAAAGATTTTCAATCATTTGCTTCCCTAGTTCTGCCAGAAGGGTCGCCAGGCGCACGACGCAGACCTGTCAACGGTAGGGGGCCTTATCTATCCACCCACCCACCCCTTCACCCACCCACCCCTCCACCCACCCTCCGTCAAGCCCTTCCTCCTGCTTAGCTCAGTTTGGCTCTCCAGGCCTAGGGCGGCGCGGGCGGGGCACAGGAGCGTGGGCTGGCCAGCGCGGGGAACAGGGCCTGTGCTCCCGAGGGGCCGCGGGGTCGGGAGACCGGGGACACCCAGGGGTGTGGCGGCGGCGGAGCCGAGCCCGTCCGAGCCGGCACCTTCGGGCGTCCCTGTCCCACGTGACTGTCGCCTCCTCCCTCCTCCGAGTCGCGCGCACGGGGCCGGGCGTCTCGACTCCCGCGCGCGCTCGACTGGTCCCAGTCCCCGGGAGGAGAAGCGGAGGAGGGAGCCAGCGAGGCGGCCCGGGGGAGCGGGCGCGAGCGGCGGCTGCCGGGGCCGCCTGTGCACCGCGGCGAGGGTGGCGGTGGCCTGAGCAGCGCGAGTGTGATGAGGCTACCCTGCCTCGCTGCTCCGCTCGCCGCCAGCTGACAGCGCCTGCCAGCAGCACGCCCGGAGGGGGAGCCGCGGGGCCGTGACCTTGGCCGAGGAGGTAAACGGAGGGGGCGGGAGGGGAGGAGGCGGCGTCACCCGGAGTCCCTGGGACCCCCCGCCCTGGCCCGCACCCATCCCTCGCCCTACTCCGGCGGGAGCTACGTTCCCCGGGAGCCGCGCGCCCGGCGGGGCTGGGGCGCTGCGCACGCCGCGGTCCACGGTGCTGAAACTGCTGCCCGGTGCGGCCGGTGCCTCGGTGCGGTGCCGGGCAAGGCTGCCTGCCATTTGCTGCCGCCGAGAGCGAGGGCCAAGCCGGATGAGCTGGGACTCAGCTTTCTCTGCTCTCCTGGCTGATTGTTCCAGGCTTGTGCAGTTAGCTTGCCCTCCGCGCTGAGCCAGGTGATTTGCTCAAGGCTTGACTTCCCACCAGCCTCGGGTCGTCTGGACCTAATTCGGATGCTTTTCTTCCAAAGATTAGTCAGGGTTCGGTCCAGACTCGGTGCTCCGAGTGAGATGGGAGCAGCAGAGGAGCCGTGGGTTGGCAGTGAAAGCAGGTGAAAGTGGAGAGAAGCCGATGCCCAGGCTGTGTCGGGGACCCGAGGAATGGAGAGCAGACGTGTGCAGGAAAAGAACACTTGTGGGGAAGGGGCCTCGGACATGTCTGTCATGGGAAACTACTGGGCTACTGGGAGAAGAAAGTGGGCTGCTGTGGGTGTTGGCTTTCTGCTCTTTGGGGAGAGCCACATCATGTAGAGCTGCAAGTATGTGAGAGAGCTGTGGGTTCTAGGGAAGCGCAAACCATGGGGTTTTAAGCGAGTAGCTAACACTTTTAAAAAGAGAGTATCCACAAAATGAAGTCCACAGAAACCTGAGCCAGAGGACTGTTTCTAAGGGGAAGGTTGCCAGTTAAAATTCCTTGGGGCTACTACAGCTGTAAACTCCTTCCTTCCCCCCCCCTTTCTTTTCTCTCTCTCTCTTTTTTAAAAGTCCATGTCCTGTGTCCTCCAGTCAACCCCAGGTGACAGAATTCTCCCTGTGGATTGGGTACTGTGAACATGAAGATGAGTCAGGAGAGTCTGTTCCCTTGAGAACTCCCACCAGGGTCTCACTGGAGACTCTCTAATCCTTTGCAGGGCAGACTGATAATCCTTGTAACGGAGGGACCAAGTTCTGGGTGAAATGGCCCAGGGGAATAATTATGGACAGACCAGCAACGGGGTGGCGGACGAATCACCCAACATGCTGGTGTACAGAAAGGTAAGAATTCTGCACTTCCCTCAGAAAAGGGAAACTTCAGCTTTCTCTCTCTCTCTCTCTCTCTCTCTCTCTCTCTCTCTCTCTCTCTCTCTCTCTCTCACACACACACACACACACACACACACACACATGTTTGAATCAGAGTATTTATCAATTTTTGGAATTCCTAGATCATCAATGATTATGTACTATACTAGAAGAAGATCAGATGCTCTCAAGTGACATGAAATAGATGGGACCCGGCATATTCCTTGTTGATCGGTTAGAGTCACCTGTCCTTAGTAATCACAGCAAGTTTGGCCATGCAATATATTTTGTTTGCTCCACTTGTTTCAATAGCATCCCTTGTGCTTTTCAGAGGCCTTTTCTAATACCCCATAACAAACATTTAGATTATAATAATTTCATTTGGAAATGAAACTAGACCACTTTGCAGGTCTGTGGCAAGAATGATTATATCCGTGGATGTGTATGCTTTCATGTGTTTACTCACAACTAAATGACTCTAGTTCTTTTGGTCTTAACCTAGTTTTTTTTACTTTGTGTTATTACTGTTGTTTTATATATAGCATCTATACTCTACTGTTGTATGCCCCTGGGATAAATCTGTGCAATCCAGATTCCCCCTTCCACACATATATCTGACAGGTTTCTGCCATGCTTTTAGCAGCAAACTTCTAGACATCGAGCTACAGACACATTTGGGTTTGGCGTGCGTTTCAGAGTGGTTGCTTAGGTAACTTCAAGATGGATAATCAACAAGCTTACTAAAATTAAGGATGCAGTATTCTTTATGTAAGTTCTGCGTTGATTTTTCCTTTTGCAGTTTTACTGGGATTGTTTTTCTTAGGCATATTACCTGGGGTGTTTATCAGCTTAGATTTCTTTACTTGACACTGACAAGGGAGACTGGAACTCATACACCGAGGTCAAGACTGTCTTAAGGGTTTTGATTAGCACTGAATCCAGGATGAGTGCCGATCTGTGAGAGGTGAGCTGATTGTGAATACAGAGGAGAGGCTGTGTGCTGCCTTAACCCATGCAGAATTCCAACTTTTACTTGTGTGGCCCAGAGTTGTTAGACGGTAGTGAGGAACATTCTGGAGGGAATATTGATAGTGGTCGAAGAGCAGATACGTGGAGCCCAGACACAATGCCATGTTGCTCATCCTGTATCCCGTGGACAGTTCTATTCTGTGTAAATGCAACCAGATGTGTCTGAGACACCACAGAATGAAGGGGAAGAAAAATAAGGGGCTAGTTGACTGTTTTATTATTTTTGTCCAAATAGTTGAATTGAGATTCCTATGCACTTGAACCTAAGTCATTACTATTACATTCTGACACTGAATGAAGTAACTGGGTGCTTGCATATTTTAAATAGAGAGTTGGTCTAGAGAAAAAAAATATTCTGGTGGCATCTAGGTACTTTAAAGTAAATTGCAATATTTTATTTGGCATGACGTTGAATTTTGTAACATGCAAGATGTGAGAATTTAAAAATCTATTCTAGGAGTATACGCAGGATTGAGAGCTGTACTTTTAGAGGGGAAATTATGATAGTAAGTTATGTTTGTTAACTAACACAGGTGCATTCTTTTCTTGTTTGCATGAAAACAATTGATAGATGACTTGGATATCATTATTTGATTATTTGCCACATTCAAGTCTCAGATTGCTAATTTGGAATTTACTTTATAAATTTGTAGTTTCAAATTGCTATTAGTTTTAAATGTAAGCTTATAGGCTTCATGGAGATTTCATGGAGAGAATCTAACTCTTCTGTCCCTTTGAGAAATGGTCTCACTATGTAGCCCTGGCTAGCTTTGAACTTACAGCAATCCTCCTGACTCTGCCTCTCAATAACATTTCACTTTTTAAAAAACATTATTTCTGGTTGAGTGTAAGACTGCTTATGATGTGCATTTTACCCTTCTTTGATTGGCTCTTTGTTTGGGGATTAACAACACATATCACTTAGTGTTCATGGAAAAATTGCCTGATAAAACATGACTGATAAAAAGAATAATAAGTTCAGTAAATCTTACTCATAATGTCTAAGAATGGATTTAATGTCTGTCTGAATTGTCTGAACATTTTTTTGTGTGTAAGTATTTTTGTGACATAAGTAATAATTTTTAAATAATGCCAGATCTGTCATAAACACTTTGACTCATTATCATTTGCTAGTCATTGTGTAAAATGGTCTATGTGTATGCACACATAAAACAGGACATCATGACTTTTCTGTTTTTGTTGTTGTCTTTGCACCACGTATTCTGTGGGCTTACCACTTGATAACTTCTCTGTGGAGGCTGATTTTTTTTTCATATGAATAGTAAAGTAATTGGAGAGGGGTGAGTCTATCTTGGGAAATTTTAATAGCTCCCCTTCATGAAGAAATAGGCTCTTGTTACAGTGCTAATTAATCAGGAAGTCAACCAAAGGCTCAGCAAAGACCTTCAGTCCTAACAGGGCATTGCTCAATAACGGCTGAGAAAGTGGAGGGAGAAATTGCTGTTTTATTGACTGGTACCAATTTTCCACTTCTACTTCACTGTTGAAGTGCAATTCTTGAAAGTGTGATCTGAAGCAGCCAGATTCATGGCATTTCTCCCTCTTCTCCTGCTGCCTCCACCCCCCATCATAATGCTCTCTGCTCAGACCCTCATGGCACTCAAGACACACATGTGTTGTTTCCACTTTGTCTTGATAGGTTATAGATGACTCTTAGAAACACCCTGGGGAGAGATGCGGAACTGGAAATGCTACCCATGTGGAATACGTAGGAATGCGGCCCTGTGGGAATTCCTCGTTTACTGTCTCTTTCCATCGTGATTATCCTAAAACAGATTATAGAAGTTCTGACAAATAGTGAACAAGTACAGTCTTCTTTTTCCCGTGGAAGTCCATTGTGTGTGTGTGTGTGTGTGTGTGTGTGCGCACATGTCACTAGAGGTCACCAGGGGTGTCTGTCTTCAGGAGGCTTCCATTTTCTTTTTTGAGACAGCATCTTTTATTGACCTGGAACTTGACAATTAAGTCAGACTGGCTAGCTGGTAAGCCCCAGGGATCCACCAGCCTCTTCCTTACCAACACTGGGATTATGAGCACGTATCAACATGTCTGGCTCTTTATGTGGGTGCTGGGGATTGAACTCCAGTCCTTACGCTTGAGTAGCAAGAACTTTACCCACTGATCTGTCTCCTTGGCCTCTTCATGGTGGTTTTACAGAAGACAGTCTTCAGTATGTTAAACTATGATTACCAGGCTGAGTAAATGTTGCCAAAATCAAGGCTTCAGCGGATGGCAGTACTGCCTAGTGATCAGGGCTGGTCTTTAAAAGTCAATAGGGCTCGTCTGCAAGTAGATTTCAGCTTAATAGAAAGAGTCTCTAGAGTTTATTTGATGTTTGAGATCCACTTTAAAAATTACTAGGATGAAATGTTTGCCTTATCAATTCTTTGCTTTATAATGTGGCCTTTTTATAACCAGGAGATTAAATTAGAGTGATATGTTGTCTGATATATTTGAGGACATCTTTAAAAGTTGTAAAATGACGAGAGTTGAACACTTATTTCTAGGGCTTTCTATGCTGCCCTCAGATGCGTGCTAACTAGATTGCAGTTGTAAGTAATCAATTTCCTTGAAACTTGACTGGCTCCAACATACCTTGGAGCCAGAGCAGTTTCTTGAAACATTTGTAGAGGTGGCATGTCAGAAATTGAGTTCTGTTCTGGGCTGGTGATTTGTAAATGCTGTTCTTAGTTTTGATCATCTCGGGGAGAAACATCTTACTGTTACCAATAATGTCTGCAAAAGATGACCGAGCTAGAACCCCGAGCACAGAGTGACGCTGTCCAAACATGGTGTCTGGCGAGCGTGCTGCCCACTGGACAGCATCCATCACTCCTTTCCTGCAACTGACATTCCTGCATTGGAAAAACAAAATTTCTAGGGCACCTTGGGGCCAGTATTTCAAATTTACTGTAATGCTGGTGCCTCACTAGTAAGAATGCTCAAAATATCCAATAATTTCTGATATTATTGCAGCAACCATTTATGCTTCAGCTGTCAGAAAAGAAAATGAAAGTATTTTCCTCCTTCGTTGTCTTATTGGAAGGAGCATGGTTTTGGAAATAGCAAACCTATCAACTTCACTGTGCCTCTCTCCTTTGCCCTCTCCCATTCTGGCCTTTATTCTGCTCTCTCCTCCTCCTCCTCCTCTCTCTTCATCTTCTATATAACAATTTCCCTTCTACTGTGTCTTTTTGATTTTCTATGCAGAATAGAATTAAGGGTAAAAATATAAAGCTCATTACTATTCTGTTAATTTTAGTTATAACAGTATCTGTTGGAGATGATAACTGGTCCCATCCTTGATTGAATACCTACTGTATACAGGTGCTCAATGTGGCACTATATTGTGGTTGTGGCACCAGAGCAGTATTTAAGGGTAACAATATTCCAGTCTTTATGAACATGTTGGGACAGCTGGCCTTCCTTACCTGAAGGCACAGAGACAACCAGACTGCCATTTGGAAGGTTGTCTCTGCTGCCTAGCTTCACTTCAGTGCATTTGGAAGCTATTTTTGATGTCCCTCTGTCCTGGGAGAGCTGACACTCCTTTGAGACAGAGAGGGGTTACCGGTCCACAGGCAGGGACAGTCTCTCAGTCTTGAGCTGCTGCTGTGGTGCCTGCTTTAACTCAGTGAATTTGTCTTTGCAAGCTTGTTAGTCTCATCACTTTAGAGGTTGTCCCTGTTTCCAACTCAACTTCTGCTCTTAAAAATAATCTGCTGGGTTTTAACCTTAGTTCTCTTGACCCGTCTGGGGTTAGTTCATGTCAGCAGAGGGAGTAGTATTTGTGGGTGACCACAAGAGAAAAGTATGTTAGAAAAGGAAGGTGTGTGTAAATAAATACAAAGTCCTGGGTCTTGAAGTCTCCAGGTTTTGAAGGTAAGGATACAGATGGGAGGCAGACAAGATTTTTCATCCCATTTTTGGAACATTCTGCAGTGGCGCATCTTATCTCATTAGATGACTGGGAAGTGCCTGCCTTTCTGGACCAGGAAATGTTGTCTACCTTAGAGATAGCCAGACCTCTCTGTCCCTCTTTGGTGACACACAAATAGTGACAGGTGCCATGAAACAGGACAGGGTCCTATTCAGCATGCCTTCTGAAGGAGATGGAAGCATTTTGTCAGTAATACTTCACTGATGAATTCCGGCTAATAATTAACGAGTTCAGAGCAGGAAAGGCTTCCTGGTTGAGCTCTTGGCTTGCCCAGGCTGTTTGTGGGATTGACACGGGGATCTGTGGCTTGCATTTTACCGCCTTCGCTTTCTCTCTCCAGTGTCTCTGAATCTAATTGATCAGGGGAAAATGCAGATTCACAAAGAGGAGCTGTCCAGGGATTTTATTGCCTTCTAATAGCCTTGTGGCTCCCCCGAGTGATGGGAAGCTGGATATTTTTAGGTGGTGTGGGTGACAGAATATGATCACTGCAGAGAAAACGGAAATATCTCACATCTAGACAGTTTAGTGACCTAATAACGTTGTTCAGTTCTCCTTGAAAATAGACCTGCAGCAAACAAGCAAACGGAGGAGGCTCCTTACTTTGTAGTGCTGACGAGGCATTTGAATGTCAGGGCCACAAAGACTTCTATCCCACACAACATCAATCTAATTATAAAATAATTGTAAATGACAAAGTGGGTGCTCAGTTCCTGAGAGGGAAAAAAAGACCTGGTTTCTTTATGCCATTTGCTCAAGGCAACATGGGAATTCCACTTGCTTTTGTTTTGATTCCTTTTGTATTATGTCTAGTTCCATTAACAAAAATCTGAGGCTAGCAGAACTCTCTAGATGATCATGGACTTGACTCCAGCATGGCAGAAATTGCCCACCTGCTCTAGGCTAGAAAGAACCTTGCCTGGGAGACCTGTTTAGAGGGCCCACTGATAGTCTGTCTATTGGAAAAATGTCTAGGAAAATGGTAGCCATTAGCTATGTCCCTATGAATAAATGTGGAGATCTTTTTTTTAAAGATGTATTTATTTATGTATTTTATGTATATGGGTGTATTGCATTGGGACTACAGTTATAGACTGTTGTGAACTGCCACGTGGGTGTTAGGAACTGAACTCAGGACCTCTGGAAGGGCAGCCAGTATCCTTAACTGCTGAGTTCCTCCAGCTCCAAGGAGATCTTATTCTTTTTCTATTTTGAGGGCTAGCTAAATTAGAAGATGTTCTCTGTATTGGAAAGTCGTAGCCTTGAAGCTCAGCTGGGCTCTGGTTTAGTTGTGTGCCTAGAAATTAGGGTCATAACTTCTTTCACTTCAGTTTTCTTACAGATACAATGGCAAAACTAGACATTCCCCTCCTGAGGCTGTTCAGTGAGATAGCCTAGGGAAGTGTCTTGAGTAGCACCTAATGTGTATCAGGTCTTTAACAAATGTTCTGTTGATTTTAATAGTAATATCACTATTTATTTGACAAAAATTATTAAACATTTTTGTGTGTGTCAGGTCAGTGAGACTAAGTTGGTGGTTTTTTTTTTTTTCCTAAAGAGGGAAAAGAGGGAACATTCTCTTCTCCTCTCATCAGACCTCCCAATTGTATAAACAGGAAGCTCTGTGAGATGCTTTGATAATGTCATTTAAATGACACTTACAGTGTCTGGTCTTGTAGGGTCTATATAGCCACCTTCTATTTGCTAATAAGCTCTTTTTAAGTTGGTGTATCTTTGTATGTAACTGTGTATAACTGTGCACATATATGTGTATAACTTTATGTGTAACTGTGCATGTATCTGAATAGTTCCATGATACTATATAAACCAAATAAAGCCATAGGATTGAGGCTTTTCAGAGGTAATGGGGAGGTCTGAATTTATCTTTTTTTTTTCATTTTGTATATTGTGAAGTTGAGAAGTGACATTATTTTTCTAAATCATATAGCTTGACTTTGGATGTTTGTCTTCCTAAGTGTGTTCTAAACGATCAACATTTAAGTGATAAATAACTGATAAGTGTTGTATCTTCATATAGCTCAGTGCTAGCAAGTGACCCACATGTTGCTGCTCTGTCATGGACTATGGGAGGGTACCTAATCACCACTATATGCAGAGTAGATATTGTGTTTGCTTTAATCAGTATTAGCTCTTGGGTTCCTGGTAGCAATCAGATGGGGAGTTACTTTTATCTATCTGACCAGTAGATTTGTGCTTATCTGATTCTATGTGGAGATTCTGGGCTGGTAGAGACCCGGGATGTGATACTATATGGCAGTACTGTCAACAGACCTTTCCATCATGATGAGGAAACCTCATAGACATACTGCCTGGTCTTAGGGTCACTTGCCACACTGGGTAACTGGACATTTTGAAATGTGGTCAGCATTACTGAAGGCTAAATGCATGTTAAATCATGTTTGGTTTAAATTAATTTGGATTTGAGTGTTCATGTGTCTGGTGATTATTGGATTAGACAAGACAGCGTGGAGACACAGAATGATGGGCCTTGGCAAATTTGTGTCACTTACCAAGAAAAGAAATAAAGTAACATGTTATATTTCATCTAACATGTGCAAGAAGAATATGTATCTTTAAAGGAAAACCATGATCCTGACTAGTCTGTCCCCATGGTGAGGGGCCATTTAGAAGATCACCGAGTTTCCCATTTTTAGTCATTGCTAAGAAGTTCTAAAGAACAATGTGTGTCCACATGACCTCGGCTAGTCACACAAAGCTCTCAGTGCCAGCCAGTGCAGTTCAGCAGAAAGCCTTTGTCTAGTACAGAGGTGTGGAGAGAATATGTACCATGTGTATGCCTATGTGCAGCACTGGAAGGTGGGACTCAAGGCACCTGTGCTAGGCCAGTGCTCTGCCACTGAGTTACATCCCCAGCCATCATTAAAAATGTAACTATTAATATTGCTCACTTTTGACTTTCCTGAAAGGTTTGTTTCCTCAGGAAATCAATATCATTTGTCATAAACTTTACTTACCTTTAGGCTTTTGGTTTCTTTTGCTAATTAGCAATTAGCATATGCCATATCATTTACATACATGATTTGCTTCCCTAGAAATAAGGAACTATTTTGGTTATTAGTGTCCTGGTGGGGTGCAGGCATAACTGAGTAGCCGGGCTGTCCTCATGGGCCACACTTTCCACCTTCTTGCATCACTCTCCTAGATGCTGCAGTTGCCATAACTAAAACGCGTTCTGTTCTCCCAATAAGAGCTCTGGAGACCCACTTATGTGTACTGTGAGTACCCAAGGTCACTAAGAAATGAGTGGTAATGCTGGGAACTCTGTGAGGATAGAGACACCTATTTCCCTGTTCTATGTCCCAGCTTTTCAACCAATGACACAGAATAGATTATCTCTGAATGTCGGATGTATGAATGTATGAATTATATAAAATGTGAAATCAGTCCTAAGCAAGTTCCGAGCCTCTTTACCGAGTTGTTGTCTAGATAAATTAGTGGAGGGAGAAGACTGTGGAATCACACTCTTCATCACACACCCATTCAGCTTCCCCTCATATGGACTATGTGTGTGATGAGACTTTTGGACAATGCAATTGTTTTCTGAGCCACCAGTGACTTATTTCACAGCAGTGAGACATGGATCTCAGTCCATTCTCAACAGGCTGACGAATCGCAAGAAAACGGAAACACTAGCCAGATGAAAGGTTGTTTATTTTCGGTCATCTGATTTCTTAATAAATAGATATCCACCTCTGTCTCCTGTCTGCAACTTTGGGTGCCTAGCAGAGTTCCCAAATCTAACTGCTCCTGATGGTTAGGGTGTAGAAAAATGAGCTGAATTGAATTAATAGAGTGTTGGAAACACCAGCACTTCAGTGAGATGCACGAGACACTAGTATATGTCTTCTCCCTTGCAAAACTAAGCCTTGCTTTCCAGGGCCCCCCAGTCCAGCCACCCTAATCCCGATAGCTCAGGAGATAGGAGTGTCTTTAAATTAGCAGCATTACAGGAGAAACCGGTGCTCCTGCACCTAGAGAATTAGCTTCAGTGTTTGCAGAGTGCTGAAGCGCAAATAGACGTGCTAGGGATTAAATTGCTTTTTCCTCCTGGAGAGAGTTTGCTCATCTGTAAAGTGGAGATAAGAATAACCGGTATCGTTGGGATTACATGGATGTACATGTTAAAAGCTGAGCATGGTGGCTCATGCCTGTAATCCCAGCACCCAGGGACCTGAAGGAACATGGTTGCAAGTTTGAGGCTATCTAGTGAGCTTTGTGGTGAGTTTCCAGGTCAGCCAGGACTATAGTTTGTGACTCCATTTACAAATAAACATGCACTGAACACACATGTTAAGCTTGGATAAATAGGGATCCTTCAGTATATATAACTATTCACTTTATATTATATAAAATGTACCTAGATTTTTCTTATAAATGGAAGGGATGGCATTTAAAGAACATCTTTTTCTTTAAGATTTCTCTTACATATTTTAGGATTTGCTGCTTTTACAAGCTTAACATTCTCATAGCCTCTAGAGCAGTGGCTCTCAGCCTTTCCTAATGTTGCGACCCTTTACTACAGCTCCTCATGTTGTGGATCTACCCCCTCCCCCAGCCACAAAATCATGTGTGTGTCTCCAAAGATCATCCACGCTGTAGCACGTGTCGCCATTTCTTCTCACTAAAGACTGAAGACTAATGCTTTGTCATTGTATTCAGCATTTTATTTACTTCTGCACCCTGGAGCCCTTGGGTTCTCTCTGTCCTTGGCTATTGTAAACAGTACAGCAACAAACGTGGAAACATAGAAATCTCTAACAGTGTCTGCTTTTAATTCTCTCTTTCGGTTCTGGGCATGCTCCTGGAAGTAGGAATGCTGGACAGCACAGCGATTGCCTTTTCCTCACCGTGTGTTCCCACAGGCAGCCCACAGAGTCTCTGCTTGCTCCACAGACTCACCTACACTTGTTTTCTGGGCTTTGTCAATAGTCATTCAGATGGGTGTGGAGTGGTAGCTCACTGGGACTTTGGGTTGCATTTTTCTGAAGATGGGCATCTTTTCCTACACTTATGGGCCATTTCTTTATTCCTGGAGAGTCTTCGAGCTTTATTAAAATACAGATTCAATTGTCCTTACTTGACTAGGGCTTGGCTCAGAGGATTATGGCTATTTAGATTTCTGCCTAACCAAGATTTTGTTTACCCAGGATTAGATTGCTTACCTAGACTTTTATTGGAAAAGAGGTCATTAAAAGCTGTGTGTGTGTGTGTGTGTGTGTACACACACAACTGTGTGTATGAGTGTTTTGTCTACAGTGCATGACTGGTACCTGTGGAGGTCAGAAGAGGGCATTGCATTCCCTGAAACTAGGGTTATGCATGGTTGTGAGCTGCCATATGGGTGCTGGGAATTGAACCTAGGTCCTCTGCAAGAGCAGTTAAGTTCTCTTAATTGCTGAGCCATTGCTCCAGCCCCTCTTTGTCATTTTTAAAGTTGCTTTAAATTTATCTATTAACTGAGGTGAGAAAGGATGAATTCTCAGCTATAGACCACTTTGTAATATCACTGGCAATTTAAGTATGTTCATGGAGAATTCATCTCTTTGGGTGGCATATGACATTAACTAGTATTTTCCTCATGTACTGGAACCTCCACTGTGCCACTAAGCATTAGGAGAACACACGTTGGGTTTCTGTATGGTAGGGCATTTTGACTGGTAGTCTGGTCTTCTATGGTTGCTTCTGATGAAGTGGTGATGGGTCATTGTTTTTAGCTGACTTGAGAGTTAATATGAGAGTTAAGATGTCCTGTATGCTGTGGACAGGACAGATTTGCCATTGGCTCATTCTATGAATGGGTTGAGTTACTGAATGTCTCCAAGGCTTGGCTTCTTTATCTAAGGATTGAGCTTATAACAAAATCTGCCTTAGATTACGCGCCATGCTAGCCCCTGTGATTGGGGACCAGTTGTTCTTATTCCTTGCTTCTTTCATTTCCCTTTCTTCTTCTCTCTCTTTCTCCCCTTTTTCTATATTCCTCTTCTTCCCATTTCTTTATCATTTTTCCATCTTATTAGTTAAGAAAACAAAAACAGCATGTGAAACTTCATTTAGCTGAACATTTCAGGTTGTGCAAATATATGACAATTACGTTTTCAATTTTGTAAAGCCATACATAGAACTGTTAATGAAGTCCAACATCACAAGGCCTGGCTCTAGGTACAATCACTCCCTTGTATTAAGAGAAAATTATATAATGTATAATAAAGGAAAATGAATTTATTTATAGTTTTGGCTAAACCTGGGGAGAAAGAAATTTACTCATAGCAGTGTTTCAAGATATAGAAAAGATGAAACAAAAGTCAGGAAATATTCATGTGTAGATTTAATTCTGGGACCTAGCTACCAGAGATGGAAGAGAGTTATTTTCCAGGTGTAGAGGACCAGGTCTTTGGGGGTGGGCATTTGCACTCTCAGCACGGCATTTCCTGTAGAGATCCCACTTCCTAAAGACCCTTTTAATTTTTGTTTTAATTTTTGCAGTTTTATCTCAAAGTTTCAATGATCTTTTCTTTATTGCCTATTTATCCTTTAGCTTTAGTGATGTGGCAGTGACCCTTAATCAGTGAAAACTGTAAAAACACATTGAAAAACAACTGTTATTATTTATCCTAAACCCATGAAATAGCTACTTCATGGGTCCTTGAATGAGACAAGCAACCCATATTTCTCAGAGTTTTACAATGTAGACTATCCAGGTGCTCAGGGTTATTGCAGGGAAGAGAGATGCATTTGTGTTAAACCAGAATCGTTACTGTTCATTAGCCCAGCAAAGGGAGATATCAAACAAGTTTAATTGTGAGGTTTAGTCTTACAAAGGCATTTATTCACCTTGCAACATTTTCTTGAACTAATATGAAGCACTTTGTATGGATTCTTACCATAGATCATTTGGGTTGGGGATTGGGATGGGGTCAATGAAAAGCAGCTATTATGTTGGTAGCAGCTTCTCATGGACTAGCTTTATCTATGGCCTTGAAGCTCCTTGATATTCTTGTCATGAAAGTTTGTTTGCAACTAATGAATCTACTTGCTGCATATTGATTTGTGTGACTCAAAGCTCATTGCCACTGTATAAGATGGTTGTAAATCACGTTGTCCTTGGTGTTTCTTGTCATCTTCTGTAGTCATAGCACTCTCCATTTTCACCTAAGCACAGGGCTACCATAACAAACATCACATCTCCCAGGCTCCCAAGCCACTAGGCAGGGACATAATGTATGTTCTGGTCAGTGGGATAAGAGTAGATAAGATGTGATACTTGAAAAGAGACCACCTTAAGGAAAGGGGACAGTGAGAGAGGCTCCCCATGGCTCCATAGTAAGACCTTCTCATAAAAAGCCAATTGAAACAAAACAATAACAAAACAAAACAATAAAGAAAAGAGGGGGAAAAGACACTAAAAAAAGAAAAACAACCCCCTCCCCTTTTCTCTTCTTCCTTCCATTTCCCCTCTGTTCCTCCTTCCTTCCCTCTCTTTTCTGTCCCCTTCTCCCCTCCCTCAGTCCTGCTGGTTGGAACTTATTTTGTTCAGGAGATGGAGGCTGAGAAATAGTGGGGGACTGAACAACAAAAGAGAATTAACCAGGTCCTTGCTGATTCCAGTCTCTTCACAGACTAGACCTGCTGGTGAACATTTTATGTTGGAGAACATTTATGTCTTCTTTAAAATAATGCATTTTGGTTTTCTGTCAGTTGCAACTAATCTGAATTCTGATAAATTCAAGAACTATGCATTTAAAAAATTGTAGCATAATAGTAGGTTTCAAGTTCTATTTAGTATATTAAATATATATAGTTTTAAGACCAATGTGCTCTCTGGGGATAAATATAGTTTCATTTAAACAATTTATTTGAAAGACTTCAATTAAATTAATTATGCATTTGATTTGATTCAATTTAACTTAACAAATATTTATTGGATAATTATTATATGCAAGGCAATTTCCTAGAAGTGCCAGAGGATAAGACACAGTGGTGATGGTAATGTGCTGTTGGTCAGAGTACCATTCTGTCCCAAAGCAGGAGAGCCAACAGTAAGAGGCCCTGGCTTAGTAAATAAAGCAGAAAGTAATCCAGGAAGATATGCAGTGTCAACCTCTGGCCTCTGCATGACCACACACACACACACACACACACACACACACACACACACACACACACACACACAAGCACACACACATACCTCTACACATATATACGAGTACAGATTTACACACATACACATAAACACATACAGTAGTACTCTCATAAAATTGATGGGGCAATTACTCAATTTCAAATTTTTCATTTTTTCCTATAAAATCTAAGTTATAGAAAGCTTATCATTGCCTCTATCCAAAAATAAATGGAAATAAAGTTTTTTGATTGATGTTACTGCTCTTTGAGTAAATATGGTGAAAACCTTATATAAAAATTTGTACTGGCTTCTTTCCCTCTTTTCTCTTTATATTTTTGTTTTCTGAGACAGGGTCTCCCTAGGTAGTTTAGTCTGTTGTAGATCTTGATTCTCCACCTTCTGCCTCCCTAGTGCTTGGATCTTGGGGTGTGGGGTTTGGGGAACAAAGCCCTCAACCATTTCATTAGTATTATAATTAGGATGAGTGAGCAAGTGTGTGTGTGTGTGTGTGTGTGTGTGTGTGTGTGTGTGTGTGTGTGTGTGTTTATGTGTATGTGTGTATGCATTTATGTGCATGACTGAGGCTCTGTTAGCAACTGCCCAAATTGAACATTTGAAATCATGGAGATGAGGACCAAAATGGACTTTAACAAAGAGTGTCAACCAATTCCTGTTCTTAGCACTTCTCTATATAAAATATATCAACATAATAAAGATGAGAGAATCATTCCTACAACAGCACAATACATGTGCTCCTTTTAGAAGATCCCACGTTCTGAAAAATCGCACACTAAAAATAACTGGCATTTTGTGATAACTAGAAGTAGAATAGATCACTCAAAACATTTACACCACTCAAAGCATAAAGCACCAACCAAAACAGTGGTGGTCTTATTAGACAGCCTAATACAGCTATGAAAAATGGTGTTACCTTCCCTAGAAATGAAGAAACAACACAACAAACATTCCCTTTAAGAAGCCAAGGACAGCTTGATGGAAGAGTTCTAGAAATGTAAGCAAAGGGACATTCTCACCTGCTACAGCTTAGGTAAAGGCTCCTTAAAGGCCTATGCTTGTCAGTCTGTGACACTGTTGGAAGACATTGGAACCTTTCAGATGTGGGGCTTGTTAGGTCACTGAGCACCTGCCCTTGAAAGAAATATTTGGACTCTGACCCTATTCTCTTGTCATTTGTTTATAATGATGCCCCTCGGGAAGCTGACTTCTCTGCCACATGCTCTTACCATGGTTTTCTGTCCTGCCACAAGCTCCAAAATAGGGTACTCAGGCACTAGAGACAAAAACTTCTGAGACTGTGAGGTAAACTAAGCCTTCCTTCCTGATACGTTATTTATGTCAGGCTTACTGTCGCAGTGACAGAACAGTGGCTCACACAGCATTGGAATTTGCAGATGGAGGGCCTCAGGTTTAGCAGGAAGTGACTCTGATTCCTTTCCTAGCATTTGAACGTGTGCCTTGCACAGTAATGCTCCTTCTCCCACACTCTCCTTTTGAGCACTTTCCATTGCCTGCTCTCAGCGGCAGTCAGAAAATGCTGAGGAGAATGTGAACATCCTTCTGATATAGCATCTGAAGGCTGACAGTAGCCTAATATGACTTCACAGTTCCTGTGTGGGTCACTTCACTTCATGTCATTGCACAGATCTTGCATCATCTCACATGGCCATCACAAAGGGAGGGGGGCCTCATGAGCACAGCGAGGAGTAATCTTATTTCATATAACTTCTTTCATAGTATATTGTTATAATTATGTTTTGTTAGGTGTTATTTACGTATTTCCATGTTTGATTTATCACTTAAACTTGATCATAGATGTGCAAAAACAAAACTCCATGCCAAGATGGCTCAAACACCCATTAGGGATTGAGATGTCTTCCTCGTGGGTAAGGGAGACATATGCAATCAATATTTTTCAAGTCTTTCCTGAAACTGTTAGTCAGACCAGGCAGGAGGAAGGATGTGAGATCCACGGAAGCAGTGCTGTGCCCTCCAGGGTTGGCCTTCCACTTGGGTGTGTGCTTAGATGCTGTACTTGGGCACACATGATGTAATACATTGATAAATCTTGTGTGAGGACCATCTGAGAGTTCTGTGCTGGACTGCAGTCATTCCCTGACTTACCAATTGTTTGTGGGCTGATTTGGGTCGCAACAATGAACTCTGCATAATTTCTTCTTGTTGAACTGGGAAGATCTGCCTAGTCATGGCAAGAAGCAAAGTGAGTGTATTTGTAACAGGGTAATAGAAAGAGCTGCAGTGGTGGAAGAGAAAAGGGTAGACAAGGTGAAGTGATGTTTAAGGAATCTCTGAATCATAGGGTTTTGTTTTGCTTGGTTTTCATAATAGTCCAATCAGACAGGCAGCATTAGCCCATTGCACTATTAAGGGAAATGTCCAGAGAGTTGAAAGAATGTGCTCAAAGTCACATGCACACTAAATCGTGGTGTCGGGATTGGAACTCAGGTCTGTCTGACTCCATGTTCTGTGTCTCCACTCTTCCTCATATCAGAGCCTGAATGTCAAAGCTGAATGTTTGCAGTTATTTGGTTTATTACCTATTTGTGACCTGGAGTGAGCTTTGAAACCCTAGGAGACTCTTCTTCCTCACATACTGAGGTGTTGGGAATGTTCTCCTTTAGAGGGTTGTGAGTTACTCATGACAGCTGATAAGGAAGCCCTGGGCAAATGTTAAAACTTCATGCAGGCAAGAGTTATTTCATTCTCCTTCCTTAAAACTTCCAGCTTTTTACATTAGAAGTGATTGATAAATATCAATAGTGTTACGATTACAGGTTAGGAATTAAAAAGAGAGAGAGGTTGGGTTGTTGGAAAAGGAGCAAAGACGTTTGATTCCAAAGCAACATGCATCTGGGCGTTAAGAAATCAGAAGGAGGATGTACCGATGACAGCTGCAAACCTCCTGGAAATCGTCCCACAAAGCTGAACAGGTGGCACCTCATTCAAGCTCGTCTAGATATTTCTGTGAAAGCAATACTTTTGCCTGGATGCCTATGTTTTGGAGATCATCCTTCTAGCTTCCGATTCCTCCCCTTCTTCTACACACAGACTTTCTGTGATAGAATGTTTGAGGTGGTTAGGATCATGTGGTAGGAGTAGGCGCTGTATCTTCTGTAGGATAGAGGGAACTGTGTGTTATCCCCATGGTACTTAGGACAGCTTAGTGCTAAATACAATCTGATGATGCCTCTAGGAAGTGGGACACATTATGTTTTTTTTTCTTATCTCATCTGGATCAAGTTCTAAAGATAATCTAGTGTTTTCTCAAAACATTTCAATCTCTCCAATCCTGCTTGAATTTGGTAACACCAGGGCTGTCTACACAAAGTGGTTTGGGATAAGAATCTGGCTAGTATCTAAAATATGTTGACAAAAATGTTGGATGATGAAGCTAAAAGCGTAGGAAAGAAAAACAACAATACTTGACTGTAAGAATGGCTATAAAATGTTTGGTTACCATATATACACTTGTATTAGACAGACAGACAGACACATACACAGACACACAGACACAGACACAGACACACACACACACACAGACACACACACACACACACACACACACACACACACACACACACACACACACACACAGAGTCATGTTATACTAGAGCTAGCTGAGTGAGGTAGGTATGTATATCTCTTCCCACCTCCACAACTCTGCAGTTACTGGTGTAGAAACAGAAATCAGTCACAGTAGGATGGAAATCCATCAGGGGAACTGTCCAATGACATAAACCGTAGCCATCTCCCATGCCCTGTATCCTCATACTACTTAATGAATACTGGCACATCACTGTGTATAGATGAATGTACTTATTAATTTTTTATTGTTGGAGTTCTTTACAAACAAAATCTCTTTGTGCAGTTTATCTTTGTATCTTGGCTGATTGAACAGAAATTTAGTAAATGTCTGAGATTTACGAATGTATATATGAAGGATGGGTGGGCATTGTGACTATGGATTTACAATAGATATGTATTTATTAACTAATATTTTATTAATAATGAGTTCTGCAAACCCAGACAAAAATGGCAGTGCTGCAGTTTGCTGTGAGCCTGTTAATAGAAATCATATCTGCTCTAATTCCAGAAGCACTGAGCACCCACTTAACCCCTTGCGGTGAGAGAACTCAGGCCTGATCTGAGTGAAGTCCCTGGTCCTGGCTCTGCTCGTTACCACTAATGGGTAGACTTGGCAATACAATTTAATTTTGTGTTTGTGCAAGTGGAAGCTGGCATAGATGATTTCCACACAGTGATGAAATTTAAGGTGTGAATTTGAATGCTAGAATAAGTTTCTGCTGTCCTCTGGGATTCTGCTCATCTGTGAAGATACAGACCCCCTTCTTGAATGGAATCAGTCTTTAGCTTTGTTTACAGTTTTGATTGTATTTGGTTTAGTTTTTCTTTGTAGCCTGGAGATCAGAATAATCACTGTGCAGGACATTAACTGCCCCATGGATAGTTATTTTGTTTGTCTAGGACCCTCAACTGTTAAAAGCCAGTGTTCCTGCCTGCTCACTGCTGTTGACTCCTGAAATGTCAGGGTCTATAATGTCTGTGGAAACAGATATTCATTGTCCTCTGTAGTTGTACACACAAAAAGTCTATGCAGGACTTTACTGCATACTCTTTTATTTGTGTGAGATAGGATCTTATTTAGTAGCTATAGTTGGCCTGGAGCTCACTATGTAGACTAGGCTGGCCTTGAACTCACAGAGGTCTGCTGGTCTCTGCCTCCTGAGGTTAAAGGCATGCACCACCACACCTTGTCCTTGACTACTGAATCTGAAGTGTGTGTAGCTGGTGATAGGGTTTTCTACAAGACATTCCCTATTTTATTACAATTTTAGTAAAATGCAGAATGGCCACAGCATTCTGAGAAACTGAAAACTACATGGATTTTTAAGAATCCCTACTTCTCCCATATGAGTGTGTGTGTGTGTGTGTGTGTGTGTGTGTGTGTGTGTGTGTAGGCCAGAGGACAATCTCAGGTGTTAACTCCACAGCTCCCCCACCCCCTTATTTTTTGACAAAGGATCTCTCACTGGCCTGGAACTTGCCAAGTAGCCCAGGGTTGGCTGGCCAGCAAGCCACAATAATCCTTGAATTCCTGTCTCTGCCTCCCCAGGCCTGGCCTTCTCCCCTCCTCTCTCTTCCTCCTCCTCCTCCCTCATCCTCCTTTTAACAGGAGTTCTAGGAGTCAGACTCAGCTTTTCATACTTTAAAGGCAGGCACTATTCTAGCTGAGCTATCTCCTCAACACATAAAAAGGTGGCCTTTTAAAAAAAAACCTAAAATAGCCGGGCGGCGGTGGTGCAAGCCTTTAATCCCAGCACTGGAGGCAGATCCAGGCAGATCTCTGTGAGTTCGAGGCCAGCCTGGTCTACAGAGAGATCCAGGACAGGCACCAAAGCTACACGGATAAACCCTGTCTTGAAAAACCAAAGGAAAAAGAAAATATGGGGTTAGAACTTTCTGAGCGGGTGGATTCTGCTGTTTAAGAAGGAAAGGTGGTGTGTTCTGTGCCTCCTCCTGCCATGTTGGCTTCAATGTAAACAGTGCCTTCTAACTGCCATGTCCTTTCTGTGCAGAACCAACTGTTCCCAGACACCCCCTCCTGAGAGGTGCAGGCTAGCACTGAGGGTTTGGGGAAGGTAAAAGGACCCTATGTGTTCAAATGATCTTTATGACCCAGCCATGGCTCTGGTATTGGGACGCTGCACCCCCATGTCTCACTAGAAGTGAGGAAGTGCAAATCTGAGGGTGTATCTTACATTTTGGCTCTTGCGGTCAGTAGAACCATTGAAAAGAAAACATTTTTTTTTAACTTTAATATTGATTGATTTATTTACTTTCTTGAGACAGAGTCTTGATGTATTTTTCTCAGACTAGCCCCATGATTCTCCTGCCCTTCTCTTCTGAGCACGGGGATACAGGTATGTGCCATCACGTCTGACTTAATTTCTTAATTAGCCACCAGCTTCATACCTTCAGTACAGGAGGTAGGAACTCCGAAAAGCTTTAGTTTTATCCATCATCGGCTTACCCTCAGTGAAGATGGGAATGCTGGTTTGCCTTTTTCGTTTTCATGAGTTGGTGGATGAAATACTTCAAGAACATAAATGCTTCACTAACTTGCTGATGGTAGATTTCTAAGCACGTTCTTTCATGATTATGACTTTAGGTTTGTGTGAACATCACAGAATTGAATTGCATGCATGAGACTCTGTTGCAAAAGTTTAGATTCGTGAGAAAGCCATCTAACTTCCACAGAAATTTAATAAAACGATGACATACTGAGGAATCGTTTTCTGTTAAAAGGCTGAGAAAATTAAAGGGCCTTGGAGATGGCTCAGTAGCTAAGGTCATTTCTGAAGACTTGTATTTGGATCCTCAGGACCCATGTAGAAGCCAGCTATGGTGGCACATACCTATAACCCCCATGCTGGGAGGCAGAGACCAGAGAGTCCTGGGGGCTTGTTGGTCAGCCAGGCTAATTGAAAGGGCAGCTTCAGGTTCTATGAGAGATGCTGTCTCAAGAAATGAGGTGGGGAAAAAGTGGAGGAAGTCATTCTGATGGCCACCTTTGGCTTACATGTGTGCACACATAAAGATGGGAAAATTAAGATGCAAAAAATGTAACGTCCCAGGTGAGTCATTGGTTTTGCTATGGTGTAGCTCCATCTGGTAGTTATTTGCATAACCACATTTCAGAGGGTTTTTTTTTTTTAAATCAAAACAAGTATCTTAGCAGGCCTCCTGAGGAAAGTGGTGTGGAAAGCAGGAGGCAAATGGCAGCATTGTCAGAGTTGATGGTTTCAGTTGATTCGGTTGGAGATTCTTTCTAAGTTATAACTCACCCTCCCATGATCCACACTTCAAAGCCTAACAGTGTTTATTTCCTGTAATTTCTTTATCCTTTGGCTACAACTTGCCCTTATTGGTCAACACTTTGAGGTAACTCTCCTTCCCTTGCCGAAGGCCGTGGAAACGAGTTGGGTGAGGACCCAGTGCTGGCCATTGAGTATGATCAGAGACCTTCCTGGACCTTCTAAAGATGGGATTTTATTATTCCCTTCTTGGATTCATGCAAATTTGTGTGGAGAATCAAAAAGCCTTGTTTTACTGCCTGTAAGAACTAAATTCTCCAAGCAAGTCCAAGCTGCCAGTCTGTCTAACTCTGCGTTGCCCCCAGACATACCAATGGCGGACAGAAAACACAATGGGGCTTTCCGAGAAACTTCCTATCAAGTACACAATTTTCCTAAAGGGGAAAAGTTTCACAGCTTTACATATTTTATGACTTCCTAGGCTGTTACTTGCCATGGAAGCTCCTTAGCCCCCTCCCTCCACTCTGAGCTGGTGGAACAGAATTGATCCCTCCACATCCTCAGGAGGAAGCAGTGACTGGACACCTCACTGTGTGTTAGTGCCTTCCATTAATATAAAGTCTGTGTTCTGGCTCACTTTCCCATGGTTCTCGTTACATTTCTGGATTTACATAGATAGTGTATATGAATTTCTGGATTTACATAGGATACCTAAGTACTTTTCTTTTCTATGAGAACACTTCATCCACATTGAAGCATCAGTCATGGCTTTCCCCAACCTTCAGCTTTCCAGGATAAAACTTCTCTCTTGTTTGCCTGTTTACGGATCTGTTATCATCTCATTTGTTTCTCAAAATTTGTCCTTACATTTGTTTATTTTGTGTGTGTGTCCGTGTGTATGCATGTGGGCACTTGTGCATCACAGAGACATGTGTAACAGTCAAGAGGCAGCTTTTGGGGGTCAGTTTTCCCTCCCTACACCATGTGGGACCTGGGGATTGAAGTCAGGTCCCTAGGCTTGGCAGGAAATTCCTTTATCAGCCAAACCATCTTGATGATCCACACGTACAGCCCATGATGCCCTTGAATTCAGCATCTGCTACCAGCAAGCCACCACAACCAGCTCTCTCACTTGTCCACTTCTGCTCACATGCCTCTCATAGACTGGTCCTTTGTGAACACTCCCCATCCACAATGCTTATTATTACTCTCTTCTTGGTATGGTTACTTTAAAAGAAAAACCACAAGGTGCTATTTGTGATAAGTGTTTAAAAGTCTACTTCTTGAAAATTTAAGGACCCTAAGAAAAAGGATGGGGGTGCACCAGGCAGGACAGTCAGACCTAAAAATAAACCACAGACAATTTTAGGGGCCACATTGTTTTCTTGGATCATTACAGTTTAATACTCTACTATGTGTTCAGCTGTTCCCAGTATTTTATTGGTATTTCTTTCATGATTCGGATCATGGTCATCTTTTGTTTCTACAAATTTTTGTGCTGGAATTAAAGCAGAATCACTTTTTGTCTCCCTACCTTCTGGTGTCAGATCTAAGCCCTGTGAGGCCTTCTTATCTCTGTCAAGCCTTGGTGGTCAAACTTCTTACGGGCATAAGCAACTGCTCAGGGCTGTAACCATGAGGAGCTGCTTATTTACTTCTTTCCTTTGGAGTCGTTATTAACCAAGTGAAACCAATGTGTCAGTAAAAAAATAAACTGTCAGGCATAGTTGCTGGGTCCCAGATCTTAAAACCTAGTTTCAAGGTATCAGACTTGAACAAGTAGCAATATGAAGGACAAGAATAAATTTCCATAGTGACAACATGGTAGAGAAAAGGCATCCTTTCTCCTATAGGAGTTCCTTGCGCTAAGCTCTGCACACACAGGATGTAATTTAACCGCCACACCATTCACAGGTTTGTTAAGAAATATGCCACGGGACTGGGGTGATGTCATAGTAGGTAACAGAACTTGTACAAACAGAAAGACTTGATCTTAATCACTACTGTTCACTATAAGCAAAACAAAACACCCACAAAAACAATCAAACAAAAAGTCCAGTCACCAACAACCATAAAACAACCAGGCAAGGCTCAGTGTGCCTTCAATCCAAGAGTTGAGGGGGAGTGTTGGCTGAGATGGGACAATCACAGGGGCTCATTGGCCTAGCTGAAATGTTGGGCTCCATGTTCAGTGAGAAACCCTTGTCTCAAGGGCAGTAAGGGAGAGTGAGATAGAAGACAACCAGTATCCTCCTCCAGCATCTGCTTATACTTGGGTATGTGTACCTACACGTATACATACATGCATCCAACACACATAGATAGACACACTTACTCAGGCTAACTGCATACAGCCAGGATTCGAATCCAGATCTCCTTTGTTTTGAGCCAACTCACTTAGTTGTTGTACTATTGGGCTGTAGATTGAATAGATCAGATTCTCAGTAAGTATTCACTAGCATTTTCTTATTCTAATCTTAGTGATAATTTAGTGATAATTATGTATTCTATAACAGCAGCACAAAGAATGGGTGAATATTTGACCCAAGAAAAGACCCTTTTGCTTTAATTAGATCCTGTCATTTTTTTTTTCCTAGAGAGGATCTGTAGTTGGCAGTCTATTTGAAATGGCTCATTAGGTGTTTTTTTTTTTTTTTTTTTTTTTTTTTTTTTTTTTTTTTTTTTTTTTTTTTTTCTGGTCTGGAGGAAGCAGTTCAAAAAGAAAAGATGAAAATCTACCAGAGAAGAATACATGCAAGAATCATGGAAAAGCAATAAATGGGAATGGACTGACAGGCCAGCAGGACTGTGTTACATGCATAGCAACAGGACTTATTTTGTTATGTGGTGTGTGAGGATATGGCTGATGTGTCTGGGGTGAGATACAGTGTCATAATTTAATGCAGATCCTGAGGTGGATTATCTGGCAGCATCCTGTGGAACTCTTACCACCCCTTCTCTGGACATCACCAACCTCTTAACAGATCAGTGTTTTCAAAGCCATTTTGATTCCATCAGTCCCCTTGTACCACGAGTCATACTGAGCTTGCAATAAAAGTCAGAGCCCAAACCTCAGGTAATTTTCAGGTGGATGACTGCATGGGAGAACCCACTTTAAGTCCTCATGTGTTAGTTATTTGAACCCAGCTACTTTTTAAATTTATACATCAGTTGAATTGTGTCAGCCTTTTTGCCAAGGTTACCAAAAGGTAGGCGGAAGTTTCTGTCCTGCAAGCAACTCCCAAATACTAGGCAGCCACTTCCCAAATTATCACACAGAGGCTTATATTAATTATAAATGATTGACTGATAGCTCAGGCTTATTACTAACTAGCTCTTACACTTAAATTAATCAATAATTCTTATCTATGTTTAGCCATGTGGCTTGGTACCTTTTCTTAGTATGACATTCTCATCTTGCTTCCTCTGCACCTGGCTGGCCACTCCTGACTCCACCCTTCCTCTTCCCAGCATTCTTAGTTTGGTCGCCCCGCCTATACTTCCTGCCTGGCTACTGGCCAATGAGTTTTTTATTAAACCAATTTGAGTGACAAATCTTTATAGTGTACAAGAGGATTGTTCTACAGCACCAAAAACTGTATTAAACAACTTAAATGAAGAAACGTTTATGTTTCCTCACAGCTTCAGAGGTTTCAGACTATCAAGGAGGGGGCAGTGTGACAGAGCAGAGCAGTCTACCTCATGACACCCAGGAAGCAGAGAAAGCATGGGAATGCAGGAAGAGTCCAGGAGAAGAACCTCTGAGAATACCCCATGACCTTCTTCCAACCAGTCATACCTCACTTTCTACCTCAGCACTTATCAGTAATGCACTTATGTATGGCTCCATCAAGGAATGAAGCCACAGGTGGGGTCAGAGCCCGTGTGACCTAGGCTTCTTTGGAAACCCTCAAAGAGATCCACAGAAGTGTATGTCACTTATCTCCTAGACGCTGCTCACGCCAATCAAGTTGACAATTTAAGTGTAACCATCACAAGGTACATTTTGTGTCGGTTTCTTTGCTAGATCAAATGATACGTTGTTACCTTTCATCCTTAGCTATTTGATATCTGCCACTTAAAGCAGTATACACCAGAAGAGCCATGGGGGTCTCACTTGAATAAGAACTTGTTATTAAGTTTCTGTTGACTTATTGATCTAGACACTCTGGAGCACAGCTGGAAAACTTAACCTTAACCCATCATATGCTTTCTGCATCTCCGTCTGTCCAACCAGCAGCATACAAGACATTTTATGAAATGTCTTCCAGGATTTTGCACAGGTTCCTAGAACTTCAAGATATCTGTATTCTTTTTCAACATCAATTCCAGAATTATAGTATTTAGCAATGTATGACCCAGGAGGATATATTTAGTAAATAATTATTGACAAGGATACACCTTATTCTCATTGTGGAATAACATCCGAAGAACATGTGCTGTGCTGTTATCTAAAGCCCTCTGTGGAATGATAACTTTTCATTGTATTATTCAGGGGTTTTTTTTGTGAATTATCTTGTGTTGGGAGGAGTCAGAATTTTTAGGTAGTGATGGGCCTTACCTCTGTGAAGACCTCCAAAGAGCTGTAACTATACATTAGAACTTGGAGACTTAGGGGCCGAAGAGATGGCTCAGCAGTGAAGAGCACTGGCTGCTCTTCTGGAGGACCTGAGTTCTATCCCCAGCATCACATGGCAGCTCACAACCCTCTACAACTACAGTTTTAGGGGATCTGATGTCCTTTTCTGGTCACTGAAGACACTGCATGCAGGTACTGCACAGCTACACTTAAAGATGAAACAACATACACATGAAAAATTTAAAACTGAAAAGAAAATTTATGTGGCTGGAAAGATGGCTCAGTGGGTAAAAGCACTTGTTGCTCTTGCAGAGAACCGGGGTTCAGTTTCCAGCACCCATATGGTGCCTCCTCATCATCTGTAACTCCAATGCATTGGGTTTCAGCAACCTCTTCTGACTTCAGTGGACACCAGACCTTCAAGTGCTGTGTAAACATCCATGCAGCCAAACCATTCCCCACACAAAATAAATAAATAATAAACTTAAAGTTTTGAGATTTTTTTAAAAAAAATTCTTCAGCACCCAACCTTGAACACCTTCTGATCTTTCCTGACCAAACACCTTTTCTCAGACAGGCTCTTCCTTCATTCTCAGTGATAGTATCTTTGCATCTGATCAAGGAAATTTATAAATTTGTAATTCTGTTGCATTCATAACTCACTAGTGTACCTCAGATGTAGACATTTTTGCTATGGATACAAGTTCCGCTCACATGCTGAAAATATTAAGGGATGACTGAATGATCATCTCAGTGTTGGCTTCTCAGGAAGGCTTGGCTGATGGCTTGCTTGTGACATTTTGTGGATATCCAGACTTTTAGTAGAGAAAGCATAACAATGCTAAGCACAAATGATTATTTTTACCCCTTTGTGCTGCCCATGTAGGAAATGAGAAACAGCATTGTCTCTGAGGACCAGTACTGTTGGCTCCTATTTCATACTTACTGTTGATCTGATGTATGAGCCTATGTACAGGTGTTTTGGGGGAAGAAAGAGATCCTATTCTTTCTGGCAGACCAGCTGCCTGAGCATCAGTTTTATTTCTAGGGTTTCATGAAAGACATCATCCCTGTAGATTTATTTTGGGTTGTTCACAAAAGTTAAGGAGAGCCTGTTCTGAAATATCTATAGGAGGACTCAAGGTTTTGTGAGCTTAGTGCTGTAAGAAGGAAATGTAAGGCACTGAAGCAGGTGCCTTGCACAGTAGCCAGGCCTTGGAGATGACAAGCTTGCCTGGTTGTCAGTGGTTAAGATGGATAGCCTCAAGGGACAGCAGGAAAGAAGAGGTGAGAGCAGGTTGAAGGTTGAAGTTCAGATGAGTTAAATTAATGTGGTTAAAGTACTGGTCATTAGAGTGTGGGAAAATGAGTTTGTATTTATACAAAGACTCACTTTTTAATTGGCCAGGACAGATTTTAATTCCAGGTTGCAACTGGAGCTGGGCTTTCAGTTCTGTAGTTAAGCTAGGAATTAGTATGTCAGATTCTCGGAAGTCCTCAGAGTCACAGACATCTACAGCCCCATCTCTAATTTATATCAGCCCCCAAAAGCTACTTGTTTTGACCTCTGGCCGCTAGTTGGCAAGTCAGTGTCAGAGCATCCTTTGGAACAGGCAATCTTTTCTTTTATATTTGAGGATATGGAACTTTCTAGAAGCTAAATGGTCTGTTCAGTGTTGCTAGCTAGAGACAAAGGCAAGACTGAATACATCCCTTACTACATATGAAGAAGAAAATGTCAACATAAGCAGTGGGCATGGTAACTCTCTTCTACAATTCAAGAGGCTGAGGCAGGAGGATCAGAAATTCAGGGCCAGCCTGGGTTATATAATGAGAGTCTAAGAAAAACCAAACTAAAACACCAGACGTGGTTAAAATGAATAGATCATTGTAAAACACTTGGGGGTGCTATTTTTTTTTTAAACTTTAAAAGGTTCTCCCTGGTTCAGATGTACAGTCCAAGACTGTTTTGTGACAATTCTTATTTAATGAAAAATTTCCATTAAAAAAGCCATTAAATACAAAATCAAATGTAATTTGAGTATAAGATGTAAGTTATTCTAAAAATAACCCCACCCCACAATTCTAATATGTCTTAGTTTCTACTTTTAAAAATGTGGTCACTCTGCCTCATGGACTGTATTGATGATTGAAGCCTCCCCTCCCCTTCCCCCCAAAACTCGAAAACTGAGTTACAAACATAATTATGTCATTGGGAAAAGTGACAGTAAGGAGTTTCAGATCCACAACTGCTATGTTCTTCTTGTAGGAATTCTAACAATAAGGGCTTTTAAAATAGCTGGACATGTTTAGCCAGCCACAAAGCCTAAATACACCTAAGTCAACTTTTTCTTGATTACCAGTAACCAATGAGGAACAGCCTCCCCGGCAGATGTCCTGTGGGAAGCAGCCTTGTGGCTGCAGGTTCCCTCTCTGTAGCAATGACTCACACGATGGAGTTCAAGTAACTCACATGCTGATGTCCATATGCTTAATTGAATTGTGTAGGTTTTCCTTCTTGCCTCTTGGGTACTATTTTAGACATAGTCTTATGCCAATATGTTTTTACTCTGAGGCTGTTTAGTTCATCATCTTCAACATGACAACCTGAAAATATCCATGCTAAATGGATTACAGCTTGTTTTTCTTAGTTCTTGCTTTTGAAATTGCAGTGTGTGTGTGCGCGTGCGTGCGTGCGTGCGTGTGCGTGCGTGCGTGTGCGTGTGTGTGTGTATACAGTGTTGCATGCACTTGAGTATGTGTATGAGGATGCTTTTGCATGCATGTGTGGAAGTTAGAGATTGAATTCAGGTGTCTTCCTCTATTGCTCTCTAATTTTTGAGATAGGGCCTCCCAATCAATCTGAGTTTACAGATGCATGCTGCAGAGTGCAAATTTTATGTGGGTGCTGGAGATCTGGACTAAGATCTTTGTATTTATGCAGCAAATACTTTACCCACTGAGCCATTCCCCTAGCCCGAGATTAGGTCTTATGAAGTTAATTTCTGGTACTGTGTGTTTGATAACATTGTGCTTTCCCATGAACACTGAGGTTCTCAGAAGGTATCTGTGGTCTGTCCCTACCAAAGTGTAAGTGACTGTGTGGCAGGTGTTACAGTTACTTCACTTCACCCATGCAGGGTGTTCCTTTTTCTACAATTATTTTTTGCTTCCCTGGGGTTTTTTGAGCATCAAGCATTAATGAGTCTTGGGCTGGAGGGACAGCTCGGTCAGGAAAGTGCCATACTTGCTGCCTATGCCTGAGGATCGAAGTCTGAGCCTCAGGCACAGAAGAGCTGGATGAAGTGGCCCATGCCTGTCCCCCTATTGCTGGGGAAGTCTAGATGGAGGACCCTAAAGTCTACTGACCACTCAGGCTAGCTTCATTGGCAAGCTCCAGGTTCATTTAGAGACCTTGTCACAAAAAAGTAAAGTGGAGTACAATTGAGGAAGACAGCTGAAGTGGATCTCTACCCAACACACACACACACACACACACACACACACACACACACACACACACACACACACACATATGCACACACTCATACATGCAGAAAGAGGTGCACACATATACACACAATATAAAAGTGAATGTATCATTATAACCTACCTTGTATATTTTAAAAGTAAGATGTGGACAGGTGAGGTAGCTCGACTGCTAAGCCTTGACAACTGATTTCGACCCCTTGAACCTACATGGTAGAAGGAGAGAACTGACTGCAGTTGTCCTCTGACCTTCCCACATGGACTCTGCCCCTCACCCCAATGAGTAAATATGAAAAAAAAAAAGCAAAAGATAAATTTCTGTCTCCTAGATTTTCAATAAACTAGAATGACACATGATGTAATAAAAATTTGGATAAATCAGATGGATTTTTTTTTTAAAGAACCAGCTGACCCACCAGTAAGACATACCTGCAAAGTTTGCAGAACTACTGATGGAGAGGGAAGCACCGGAATAGAGAAGCAGAGAAAGGAGATGATGGCTGGGTGAGTCTGTGCGCTTACCAACCTCATATGCAAATTAGGCAGAGGACATTTATACAGAGAAGATGCATATGTTCTACCCTATTCTTTATGGAGCTCGAGAAGCACCAAGGCTGAATGGGGTCCCTTTGCTGCTCACTCCAGATGAACCAACACAATTGGGGTGCCAGGATGGGGATGGTATGCATTATTTTAAAACATAATCCTAGGTCAATGCACTTGTACTTTTCAGGCCATTTAGTTCATCTTTAGCATTGCTATATGAGAACATTCAGACTAAATGGATATAATCTTAGGAAGTCTGTTTATGATAGTGTATGTATTATGACCAGTTGCATTTGCTTTCAAACACTGGGATGTGATTTCTACTGTCCCTGAGTCACGTTGTCAATGCGCTGTCGATCAGAGTCTGCTGGGGACCTCTCTGTGGCTGCAAAGCCTAGAGGGAAATGTAGGTTTCCCGTGCTTTGAAGAAGTTCATGACTTTCCTGAGCGAGCTGGTGGCTTCTGGGGAAGCTGACCTTTGCTAGGTGTAGTGGTAAAGGGATTGCTTTGTTTTACCAGTAGATCCCTGCTAGCCTATATTTGACTCTTTAACAGTGCAGCCTCTTGAATAAGGGGTGTTTGGGGCACTGGGGAAAAAAGAAAAAAAATAATTAACAGCTCCCCTAAGCTATCCTGTTTCCTCAGAAGAGTGAGAAAAACAACAGTTTCTAGAAGTTCACATACAGGTGTTCTTTTTCTCCTCCTGTTTCTCTCCCATCCTCTCCTCCTTCCCCCATCAATAGTTGATGAGAATTGCAAATGAAGAGTACCGTACCGTGTGAGTAGATTGCATCCTGAAACAGAAGAGACACCTGCATAACAAATCCCAGCTGGAAAATCCATGCCAGAATCTTTTCCATGCAGGACATTGTGGGGTCCACCAAATAGTCTTTATACAAAGGTCACCAGTGACCCTAATGCTGAGTACACATGTCTCCACCAGGCATGTGTTGCTACTTTCCTATAAGATTGTGTGCACTTGCATCTGCTGTGGGTTTAGAGAACACGAAGGATTCCTTGAATCCATTCAGATAGATCCTACTGAAAGGCTTCAGATGGACAATACATTTAGTCCTTTAATTACCCTGTTAATACTCCTTTAATTGTCATTCTGTACTTTCATATTTGCAACTCTGTGTCTGCTCTGAATTCAATCAGCGGCCCAGGACTAGCCATGTGATTTCTTCGTGATGAGTAGGTACAAGGGTCTCCTGCTGGCTTGGATCAATGTGATCCCTTAGTAAGAATTAATTTAAAAGAGCTGCATGCCACTTCACATGTCTGTGGCTTTACCATGCTGTGCTCAAAAGTGGTGACTTTGGGGGAAAATTGGTCACACTGAAGTAAAGTTCATCTTTGGTTCTATTTCCCACGTAACTGGAATTCTTATGTCCTCCAAATGAGGTCATGGATGGAGACACGTGGACGTCTGTATCTATATCTGTATTTCTAAAGGATGTAGTCATAGCTTTAAGTAGGATGTGATGCGTTAGAACATAAATATAGGATGCTCTAACCATGGGAGATTATCACTCATAACAGGTCTTTGAGTTTCTGTTCCCACACCATGAGACACAGGGGGCTCAAAGATGAAATAACTGAGTGGGTCAGGAGAAAGGTAAGTAGGGGACACCAAATGTTGTAAGATATGAAGGGTTATTCTGATTTTCTATAGCCCAGTAGGGTAACTATTATTTACATTTATCAGTAATGCACTTTAAACTAACTAGAGGGGTATAAAAGTTCCCAGCACAGAAATAATACATGTTGAGGGGATAGATGTATTTATAACCTTGATTTGATCATCATACATTGTATGCATGCATCCAATTATCATATGATACCAGGTAAAGATACCTGGTATCTTTACAATAAAGAATTTGTATTCTATTATCTCCCCAAAGTAGTGATGTTTGCCCATGTTTCAAGGGACTACTAGTAAATTACATAGCAAGATTGCAAGCTTCTGAAACCTGTGCAAATGATTTGGGCATAGATCAGCCACAAAGCTGTGCACAGTAGGGGTTTTAGGATAATCGCCAGCCTGCCAGTTAGTGGATGAGGATCTTGGTACATCTGGACCTTGACTAGCTTTGTACCTTTTTTGATGTCTGTTTGGCTTGTTGTACTAATAGTAGTCACCCTCTATGCTGTCTTTTTACTTCCTTTAAAACATTACAACAGCTCACTCTTCTGTTATTTTGATCCAAACTTTTGAGATTGGAACTTACTTTTGACCTTTAATAGTTGGGCATAGGATCATAGGATCATCATTGGGCAGGCTGAAGTTGATGGTCTTGAGAGGGGGATTCACTTCCAGTTCCTGAAATTCTGTCAAGTAAAGGAGATCATTATTAGGTTGCTTGCCTATCCCTGTTCCATCAGAATGGTAGAGAGTTGCTTGTGCCCTGGAAGGCATCTGTTCAGAGAAAGTGAAATCATGTGCTTCATTTTTTTTTTCTCTAGCTTATTTCAAGGTGAAAATATCAGAGCATCTTGGGGAGTTTTTAGTGTACAAGAATAAATGTTATTCAAATAATTAAGTTAAAAAGTCAAAAAGTTCCTTGGATTTTTTGCTTTCTACCTTGATGAAATTTGCGTTTCTGTGTTTCAGAGTAGGTGGCATGTGGAAGTCATTTTCTTTCTGGGCCTTGCAGCATGAATTCCCATCCTTCAGAATATTCTAAGTTTCATGTTTCCCTCTTGTGGGAATTTGCAAATTCCAATACTTTCCTATGCTTTGCGGGTTATTTTTCTAGAAGACCATCGAGGTCCTGACATATGGCTATGCAACATTGGTTTCCCATGGCAAGATGCAACCTGATTTCCAAGCTAGCATTTCCAGACACAGCTATACTGCCAGGTATCATTCTATGCAATAAAGACTTTAAAGCTGTTTGAGGCTGGAACACAAAGAAATCCGAGTGTTTTCTAAGATCAAGGGTCAGTTTCCCTCCAATAAACAACATGTGTAGCACATAATTGAATTCACAGTGGCAACATGTGAAACTCCAGTGTGAATTGAATAGGTACAAGTGAGAGTCAGACGGTGGAGTTGTCTTCACACTCTTTGTATGAGAAGAGAACAAGTGCCTGGGAAGCTCCTCTTGGAGATGGCTACATCCAAACAGCCTCTGATGTCATCTATAAGGTGAACCAAGAGCCACCTGATACTTAAGTGGCCAAGTCTGCCTGTAACCCCATGGTTGGAAGGTAGAGATGGGTGACATAGGAAGAAAGTTAATTTAGTAAAAGAATAAACAGAATCACAAAAAGGAGATATGGAGGCAGGGGAGTGATAGATCTAACCTTAAGGAGAATAGAGGATATTTCTGAGGAAGGATATAGATTTGGCAAGGGACATATATCTCTCATCTTCAAAGGAGACATATTGGAGCCACTAGTGAAGAAAGTGAATTTCAAACCACAAGTTTGGACTTCATTCCACAATCAGTGAACAAGAATTATACACTATGAACTAAGGAAACATTTAGAACTATGTTTTAGGAAGTCCTTCTGGATTCTCTTGTGGAATAGATGATAAAAGTTTATTCCCTATTCTAGCTGTTGATTCTAGTTACAGTTTGTGCTCTCAGGCCAGCTGTAAATAGATATGTGGTAATTCTCAGGCATGACTGAGACAGCACACACCTCCCACTTTTCATGTTGCTCGGTGTAAATGGCAAAGTTCTGTGACCAGAGATAATGATCTGAGAAATGAAAGTTGGAAAGACATGGACATTGAAATAGTTAGAAGATTCCTAGGAAGGTTTTCCATCAAGGTTTTCCTTTGCAAAGTGACTCAAGTGTGCTGGTGGAGCTGTAGGGAGCCAGTATGTCTGGAGAGAAAGGTCAGGTTCAAGTCCAGCTGGGCATACTGAAGTGCTTGAAAACAAAGAGGAGAGAACACCACCACCAAAAAGTACTTAGGCTTATTGTAATGTTATTTATTTATTTATGAGAAAGAGAGAGAGAGAGAGAGAGAGAGAGAGAGAGAGAGAGAGAGAGAGAGAGAGAGAGAGCCTAGCTTATTTTCTCAGTTCATGTTTTGGGGAGCTATATTGGCAATCATTTTGATGCTTGAAATGGTGAAGAGTGACTGTTTTCCCACATCAGTGGAATCCAAAGGAATACCCCCAATGACAGTTCAGGTTAAGGGTCAAACCTAGGATCTTACACATTAGGCATGGGCTTTGCCTAATTGAGCTCTACTCTCCTCCTCCAGGACAGGTTCATATAACACCTCTCCCCTCTCAACTTTGGACTGAAAAACTGAATTTGGAAATAGTAATTGTAGCCATGTTAAATCCTTATAAGTTATAATCTTCATAAAGTTCCCTTTTCTGGGTTTCTACTTTGAGTGGCAGTCACACAGCCTTCCATTATGAAACGCTGCTAACAGATTTTTGCCATTTCTTCTGCCCATCCAAGTCAGCAATGTTTAGCGTGTTTTGTCTTATTTTTTTAAATCGGGCTTTTGCTGTGTTTACCAGGCTCTTAAGTATGGATCCTCCTGCTTATGACCCTCAAGTGCACAGATTATAGGCATGCACTAATGTGTGTAATTCAAATTATCAATATTACTTTCAGATTTTTTTTGCATTGATTATTTTTGGTTAAGCAGTTGTCTTTCTAATCTGTATTTTGCTTTATACTGAAGACACAGCTACAGTTATTTTTGTGTCTTTAGAATCCGGAAAGCATGTCTCCATACTCCACACCACCCTTTGCTATGGAAAGTACATGCTTTAATATGACATTGGTCCAATCTATTGTAACTATAGATTTTCCTGCCTATTTCTACCAGTCTCTCAGTTTGCTAAGGAAAGAGACCTCCTGTTTCTCTCTTCTGTGTTTCACACAGATCCTGGCACTCAGTGTAAAACACGTTAGTATTTATTGAAGGAGTATTCTTGATAAAATTAATATACTGAGCGTACGCAAATGACTGTGACCCTTTTTCTGGTTTGAAAACACCTACTTGGTTTAGCATTCTAGGCAAACAGTGGGTCATTTAAGTGAGAAGAAGAAAAAAGGTCAACCATTTGTTTAAATGATAGAAATGTCAAAGTTGCTTATTCCTTCATTCATCTCTTTATTCAGCAGGCACTGTGCTAAGTCACTTGGGAATAACACACTTTCTATGGTTATTACAGGGAGGGAGTGCTTACAGTTGATGAATACTAGAGAGCTCCTTCCAAGGAATGAACATTTATAATGTACTGGGGGATCTCAGAAAGGCTTTTTATTGAGTTTTGAAGGATAAACTAGGAGTTCCTAAGAAGCACAGAGAAAGGTACTTAAAATAAGAGCACCAGCATTCCCAAGGCCCAGAGTTGGGGTCAGCATGAAGATTCAGGGAACTCCTTATGTATGGTTAGGGGAAAGGTCAGCAGAGCATTTTTTGGACATTCAAGCATGTTTTCAGGGGCTGAAGGTGGCTCAGTAGGTAAAGGTGCTTGTCACCAAGCCTGGTGACCTGAGTTCATTCAGTTCCTGGGAGCCAAGTGGTAGAAGGAGAAAATGAACTCCTGTAAATGATTCTCTGGTTTACACACACACACACACATCCCACCCCACACCACACACACTAAATAAATATTAAAAAATTTCAAAATTAAAGTGCAAATAAAATTAAAAAATATTTTGAGAGACATTTAATTTAACAAGTACAGTAAATGCAATTATGTGTGATTTCTCTCTTCATCTTCATTTATTGAAATTTTTTTTACCCATTCCAAGATTAATGCATAACCATGGAAATGTGGATAATGGGAAAAATAGTTATATGGAGTACTGCTCAGAATTCTCCTAGTCAGAGTTCTACCATCATTATAATAGTCTGATGTATTTTCTTATAGAGCTCCTCATGCCATTAAGAGATAAAATATTCTAGTACATCCTGACATTTTTATCAATATTTGTGTGTGTGTGGTGCATACATGTGTGCATATGTGTGTGGATGGGATGCACTTGTCCATACAGGTGTGTGTGGAGGCCAGAGGTGGACATCAGTGTCTTGCTCAGTTTCTCTTCCATCTTATTATTTGAGGCAGTGTCTCTCACTGAACCTGGAGTTCACCATTTCAGCTAGACTGGCTGGGCAGCAAGACCCCAGGAGCTGTCTCTGCACCTGAAGCTCTGGGATTACAGATATGTGCTGGCACATGGGTTTTTCATGAGTTCTGGGGACCTGAAAGCACTTCCTCATGCTTGTACAGCAAGAACTTTACCCAATAAGCCATCTTCCGGGCCCCTTTTGAAGAATCAAAGTCAATCCACACTTTGTTATTAGGTCATTAAAGGGCTTCTGTTGTAGAAAGGAGGAGGGCAGTTAGCATGTGCTGACTACATCCTACAATTCTCACATTGAATAATGCCATTCAAGACAGAGTATGGAGGTGAGATGTACCTGTGGGTGCCACAGTCCTGAGAGCTTCCTCTTGCAGCAGCTCAGGCTGGTGACTCACCATCGGATGACCTGATGAGTCACCTGAAAACCACAGATGACCACATGTTGTTCTTCATTTGGTATTTATGGACCAGTGCCTTTTATTGGATTTAGTGAATCACCTATTTTTATCTTCTTTTCCTTGAAGTTGAGAGGCAGGCTTCAAACTCTTCTCCTGCTGGAGCTGCATAGTACTGGGGACTGCACATGTGCCACCATAGATGGACTCTTTTTGCCTTTTCTCCAGGAAAAAGTCAAGTACCATGCCATTTTATATTTATTTACTTATCATGTTTTATTTATTTATTATTTCATGATAGGACTTCACTGTGTGTCTCTGCCTGGCCTGAAACTCTCTGTGTAAATGAGGCTGGCCTTGAACTCACAAAGATCCATCTGCCTCTGCTGGGATTAAAGGTGTGCACCACCTTGCCAACCTACTTACCATTTATTTTGTTTTGCCTTTTGAGACTAGGTCTCAGGTAGCTCAGGCTGTGTTGTTGAGACTGGCCTTCAGCTTGTGATTCTCTTGCCTCTATCTCATGAGTGTTGGGATTATAGGGGCATACACCACCATGCCTGGCTTACTCTTTGTGCTGAATGAGTTGCTCCCATGAAGACTTTTAAAGATGAAGTAATTGAATAAAAAATTGAACTATCAAATACTTACTGCTTTATAATGATGAAAAATAAAACAAATGTCGATCATGTCTATTTGTAAAAGAACACTCTAAAATAAAAAACGCTCTTGTTGCAAATCCTCTTGCTGGAAGTACTTACGTGCTGGCTAGTGCTTTTCTCTGCTTAGACTAATTTAAGATGCCATCAAACATGAGAACTGACTCTTTAAAGAGGAACATTTTGATGCTCTCTCTTGATATGTTCCAAACAACTTAATGTGAGATGGTCAAGATAACTATTATTTTGCTATGTTGATTTTGGAACGGGGAGTTGGAAAGAGGTAGAGACTGTTTCTGTAGCTTAGGTTGGCCTTGTACTTATTATACAGCTGAGGATGAACTTGAACTCAACCCTCCTACCTCCATTTCCCAAGCCCTGGGATTACAAAAATGTGCCACCAGTCCCTGCTTCCAGGTTTTAAGATTTATTATTAAAAATGAGATGGTTCTGGGAATGTGGTGCTTGAATTTTAAAATAGACGATAACTTTGATTTTTTTTTTTTTTGATGGTGTTAGAATTGGAAACCCAGGTATTACAAATGCTAGGCAAGTTCCCTATCTCTGAGTCACACCCTGATGATAAAATATTTGTATGGTTCTTATATTGACAATTATTTTAACCTCTGCCTATATCTATTTAATCATTTGATCAAAATAATTCCCTTTAACTGTGAACTCCTGAATGGCAGGAGACGTAGCATGGATCCACAGACTGGACAAGAAATAGATGCTATACTCAGCTCTCAGTTGAGAAGTTCAAGTGAGTCCACATCAGAATGCCTGGAGATTTTCTTTTTTAATCAGAAGTATGCAAAGCAAGAGGGAAAGCTAAGGCCTTGAAAGGGAAAATCATGCAACTAGGAGAGCGTCTATGATTCACCATTGGCTGTCAAATGTTGTCTTGGGCTTAACCAAGGGAATGGTAATGTTCATCGGCCTTGGAAGATTGGTTCAGACCCTAAAAACACACACCAGCAGCAACTGGTGGTCCTAAGGAACCAAGTCTCATGCCTCGACATGCCCAGTGTCAGCAGTAAAGGTTGTTATTCTGTGATGCAATGTTTTATAGGGGGCACACACTCATTCTTGGGTATTCACTGATGATTGTCTGTCCTCAGAACCTTATCACAGTCCTGCTGTGGTGGGATGTGTGGTCCTTAGGGCCATGGGTCCCCAGGGGAATTCTAGGAAGGCTGTTTGAGGGCTCAGGGTTGGATTCGAGAGCTGTTGTCAGGCGCATGGAGAGACCCTCCAAGAGAAGAAGACAGCAAGGCAGAGGCAGGTCTTTCCCTAGTGGCTTCAGAGAGTCCTGTTAAGCCGCTTGCTGGAGACCAGGCTGCCATGAGGTACTGAGGTAATTGATACACAGGAGCCAATTGTTAAATTCTCTAGGCATTCATGTGCTGACTGGTAAATATAACAATTATCTAATATTAAATTATATAAGTTCATTAAATTGTATTAAAAGGAAATAACACTAAGTGATCCATCACTTCTTAATTTTTTTGCTGCCTTTCTTTTTTTCTCCCTCCCTCCCTCCTTCCCTCCCTTCCTTTCTTCCTTCCTTCCTTGAGTGTTTTTACTATTGGTCTTAACTAGGTAGCTACTGCTGGGTTCAACCTGGCATACCTTCTGCCATTGCCTCACCATTGCTGAGATTACAGGTCTGTACCACCATGCACATCTTGTATTCTATAAAAAAGTGTGTATGATCGGCAAATAAAAATCTACCAGTTAGTGATCTTAATTCCCTAATTAAATATCCTCTGTGAGGCTCAAAGGTAACAAAATCCGAAGAAGACCCCATGGTGCAGAGAAGTCAGCTCCTGCAGCCCTCAACGTCCCAGAGTCCAGTGTTCCCTGGGAGAAGAGCTGCTTAGGGCAGCCATTGCTGTTTGTGTTTACATAAATAGCAGGGGCAAAGGAGGTCAGGGGATTGGAGTACTCTGCAGTTCTGTGTGTCCAGTTTGGGGAAGCATTCCCTAACACAGTCGCTTTGATTCCAGTGCTCATTTGCAAACACAAAGTTGGCCTGTGACAGCTGACATGTTAGGATTGCAGTTTGAATGAAATGGGACTCTCACACTTGTGCATGCACAATGTCATTGTTGACTAAATGAAGGTTACTGTACCCAGACCAACTGAGTCACATAGAAACCAGCAAAAGCCCATTTCTCAACCATCTGCTGGCCCTTTCATGGTTTAGACCTGAGTGATGAGCCACGCCCACCCCCTCTGGTGATGCAAATGATTTCAGACTGCCTTCTTTCCAGGACCTTAAGTAACCCATAGCAGCCACCCTTGGGGTGCTTTATTCTATAAGCCTACTTTCATAGCCTTTTTCATTATGGAAAGCATGTATTATCTGCAAAATACATGACTCTTTAGTATTTGTATTTCTTAATGAAGTAATATAAAGGAAGCATGCTGACATTTTAATTAAGTCCCCATATTTCTATTTTATTTGCTACAGATGATTATTTTTCAGAATGTTGTATCTCTAGTGCTGTTTTCTTTGCTCATAAGCTTTGTACATTTTACTGTACATTTTGTACACCAAAGAACTATGTTTATTTAGTATTATTTTAGAAAGGACTAACAAAATACATATTAAAAAGAACATTACAATTGAGTCTGGGCCCTGTTTGGTGAGCCGTTATACTGAGGCAGTCATGGTGATTTGGGAATCTGTACATGGCAAATGCAGTTGTAATATGAGATTAATTCAAACATTTGCATTTTGTCTTGCCTCCCATGCCAGAGAATCAAATGTCACAATCTGTATCATTCCTCAATTTTCAGTACATCAGCACTCGTTTATAGGAAAAGACACTGTGAGAGATAACACTATAGCATAACATTCCTCTGACTTCTATCATTTATCAACTTGAGCACATCCATCACTGTTTTAATGCTGTATTAGATGAGGACCCTGGCTAAACTTCATACCCAATGACAAATGTCAGTGCCTGTTGTCAGTGCCTTAGAAGGTTGGTTTGGGGGCACTGGGAAGATATCTCGGGGCATGAAAGGTCTTTCTACATAAATGTGAGGGCGTGAGTGTGAATAAATCCCCAGAACCCATAAAGAGCCAAGTGTGTAGTGTGAATATTTTTAATTAAATAATTTTTGCAATTAAAATATAATTACATTTCATCCTCTCTGTCCTCTCTTCAACTCCCTCTCAGATCTCCCTTGGTACCTCTCAAATTCATGGTCTCATTTTTACAATTACTGTTGTTACATATATATATATATGTATATGAAAATGCATCAACATATAAATACAAAGTGCTGAGTCCATTTAGTGTTGTTTGAATGTATACAATTTTAGAGCTGACCACCTGGTATTGGATAACCAATTAGGGGGCACCTCCCTGGGGAAGACTACTTCTCCCTTTTTGAACAGTCTTTCTTGCTGGTATTTCTTTGTCTAGGAGGTGGACGCTGTATGATTTGCAGCAGGAACATTTGCAATTCTAGTACTCTTATGGGGAGATGGGAGGTGGAGACAGGAGAATCCCTGGAAGGCTCCAGGCCAGCTAGCCTGGCCTACCCAATGGAAAGAAAACCAAGAGAGTCTGCTTCAAATAATGTAGAAGACAAGGACCACCACCCAAGGTTGTCCTCTGACCACTCCATGAGTCTGTAGTCACACACGTAAAGTCAATTCCATGTGCACACACACACACACACACACACACACACACACACACACACACACACACACAGAGAGAGAGAGAGAGAGAGAGAGAGAGAGAGAGAGAGAGAGAGAGAGATTAAAATTGTGTTTTATATGGCTGGGAATGTCGATGATAGAGCATTTGTCTGACATGCATAAGACCCTCTGAATATCCCCAGTAGCTTCCATAGGCCTGTGGTGTCTGGTGATGTCCTTTCTTTATGACTTCTTGGGTTGCTTACTTTGTCATTTTTGATTGAGTATTTGCATATCCTGATTATCACTGGAGAGGAGTTACTGAGATAAAAGTCAAAAAACTAAGTGAGCAGCCTTCGTTTCTTGTTTGCTCACATAGTTGTTAATGTCCCAGAGATGAGTACAGTCCTCAGTTTAGAGTGGGGAGCACAAAACCAGAGGACAAAGGGAGCCTGAGCTGCAGTCACTGGTCTGTGTAACTCCCAAAATTCACAAGAAGGACCCAGAGACAAGGCTCAGTTGGTATACAACTTCCCATTCAAGCATGAGGCCCTGCATTTGGATTTCAGCACCTATGGAAAAGGTCAGGGGTGGTGGCATGTATTGGTAATATCAGCACTGACCAATGAGCTCCAGGTTACATGAGAGAGCCTGTCTGAAAAAAATAACGTGTAGAGTGATTGAGGAAGAGATCCAATGTTTACTCACACAATCATATACATCAACACACACACACACACACACACACACACACACACACACACACACACACAGAGAGAGAGAGAGAGAGAGAGAGAGAGAGAGAGAGAGAGAGAGAGAGAGAGAGAGAGAGAGAGAACAAAGAGGATGGAGACAGGCCATGATATAGTGTTCAGTAATACAAAGCAACTAGAAGAGAGGATATTGAATGTTTTCCTGAAAAGAAGTGACGAATGTCTGAGATGGCAGGTAACCTACGAACAAATCAGTTCTCTCTATATATACCAAAACACCACACTACACTGCATAAGGATGTATACTTACTATCAGCCAGTAAAAATTTAAATATTCTGCATGATTTTGAAAAAAGTTCTGCATCAGAAATTTATTATGAGAAGGTTCCCTTAGTAACCTCTCCGCTTCTTTTCCTTGACGAATTGTTATCTCTGTGTGCATTCAACTAAAAGAACCCAAGACAGTGGACTCAATGTTACTACAGTGGCTGAGTCACTAAACAGGCCTGAAGATCATGCCTTCAAAGACGGCCTGAGACCTGGTAGAGATGTCTCGGGTTGGGGCACTTTTCTTATGTTCCTGAAAAAATCTCAGAGAGCACTTAGCAACCCTTTCTAACCCAGGCCATCTGAAGTGCTTCCAGCTGAGCTTACTCCTTCTTGGGGCTCTTATGTAAAGGACCCATGGATTCCAGACAATTTGCCCAGTCCCTCTTTGCCATCCTGAAGGGCAGATGTCTAGAGTGTGACGCTTCACCAGGTGAATGATCTCCCTCGGTGTCAAACACAAAGCTGTTCTGTTTTTGCTGCCATGTGCCTTAGCAGTCAACAAGGTAAATACAATGAAAATATTCAGAATGCAGCCGTTGCAGGCTAATAATTTAGTCATTCTAAACAGGAAACCAAAACAGGATCATCTACACAGACTGAAGGGTTGGGCTAGGAGGCCAGGTTGGCCCTCTCTGTCTCCATTCTGGTCACTGTGCCCTGGGCTGCAGACCATTGGAAGCACTCACTGTCCCCTCACCCTGCTGCATTCTCATCTCCCTAGCAACTGCAAGGACACTGTTTCCAAGTGGCATCATTGTCTGAAACAGGTCCTTGAAGAAGAATAAAGATCATCATCTCCAGAGTCATTCCTGATTTCTCCTTAGTGAGGAGGAGAGTGCCCCTCCATCCACATGAGTCTTCCAGGTGTGTGACATCACAGGAATGCAATCAACCGTGGGAGGGAGGCGAACAGCTGAAGTATCACACCTTTCCTCATGCCTCTGGGGTCTGGACCCATAGGCCAAGGGTGCTGGGAGTCTTCACAAGGTCAGCCAGCAAAGGCTGGGGAGCTGGTGGACAGTCGATCCTTTGGAAAGCCATCCCATCTATTCTGTCACTTATTCAGAGTTATTAGCTGGGCATTTCTTGTGTGTCTGACTCTGGAGACATGGCAGAGTAGCAAGCAGAAGTGACTCTTCTTCCTGTGGGATTTCTCTTCCACAGCAGAGGCATTCTCATCTCGACATAATTAATGAATGGTGCCTAGCCAAATGTCTGTTGTATGATGGGTGGTTGGTGGAAGAACACATTCTCATTCTCTATTTTCTAGATTTTAGTATTTTAGATGACAGCTGTGTGTTTTAGAGGGCTTGAATGATACCTGAAGGTCTTTTTATTTCTCTCCTTTAAGGTTACATTTTATTTATTTATTTTGTTGTATATCTGGTGTGTGTGTGTGTGTGTGTGTGTGTGTGTGTGTGTGTGTGTACACCCTGGTGCACATGTGGTGGTCAGGGGTTCTCTCCTTGCACCATTTGTGGGTCCTGAAGGTCAAACTCAGGTCTTCAGAGTTGGTGGCAAGTGACTTTACCCTCTGAGCCCTTTTGTAGGCCCCGATACATGAAGCTCTCAGAGGAGTTTGTTGGAATATGGTAGTGACTTGACAGGAATACACTCAGAATGCCTGCTCGCTGCCTTCACTCAGTAGGAGGTGCCCGTGTAATTGATGCACTCCAAACAGCCTGATGTTATTTTATAGTGCACATATTTGCTATTTATCTCTCATTTCAGTTGGCCACGCCAATTTCCATTAGCCTCTTCGTCAGTGTAGCTCTATGAACAGGCAATAGATTTAGAAAGTATCCCCTTAACCAGTTAATCACTGGGGAGGAGCCCAGAGAGTGTGCTTTCAGGACACATGTGGACTGTGTTTGGATGTTCTCAGGGTCCTCTATGAAAGACTCGTTCAGCAAATTGCAAGTAGGTATTAGACAGGAACAGGGCACTTTCTATGATCACATTTATAGCCAAGCTGGGAAAATAATAACCAAGCCAGAGGAAACACAAAAGAATCTTTTGATAAAAACCAATTTGAGCAAAACACACTTAACAGATGGACAAATCCTGATTTGCCTGCTAAGGGCTTCAGTTTCATCTTCTAAAATGGCTTTTCTCCATTAGAGACCATTTCATTACTTTATTGTTAATATGCCATGGGAGGAAATGCTGGGGCAACCAGTCATCTAACATCTATTTGCAAGCTAGCCTCTTCTGTTCCAATTTAGGTGTGTGTGTGTGTGTGTGTGTGTGTGTGTGTGTATGTGTGGCGGGTATATGTGTATAGTATGTTTCTATGTTTATGTGTACATGCTCATGTGAGTGTGTAGCTATGTGTGTAGGGGGAGGAGAAAAGAGAGAATCAAGATGGGAGGGAAGGAGAGAGGGATCTGACATGGTCTTAATTCCATGTTTATAGGCACACAACCATTTCCAGCTGCATTTTGCTGTATGGGCACAGTGACTAGGGATGACACTCTGAGAAGTCACCTTACAGTTATATGTCTATTTCATGAAAAAGAGAGAGAGAGAGAGAGAGAGAGAGAGAGAGAGAGAGAGAGAGAGAGATGGTGAAACCTGTGAGAGTCATTTGTAGCCCATTCAGCTCTGGGATGCTTTTGTCCTGTCTATAAATACACATTCTGCTTTAATGTATACTTTCCCAAATGTTCATCATTGATGATGGTTGTACCTGAGATTCTGAGTGTGAATAGTCCACTGCTGGAACTTGGTTTAGCCATGTGAGATGGAGTGTGATGCAATGTGATGCAAATTCAGACCTAGCTTTCTGACAATGCTTCTCTCCTCCCGCCCCCTTACTTTCCTCTCTTTCTTTCAAACTAAATCAGGAGATACCACTTAGAAGTGTTGGGAAAATATATATTTGTAAATTATTTCATTAACACTTAGAAAGTAGCAGGGGAAAAAAACCCATTTAAAACCTTTCAAGACTTTACCTAAGGAAACATACAATTCTTTGGAGAATTTAAGCAATTATTATAGTACATAGAAGATCTGGACAGTTTTGAATGCCTTTGAATAATATGTCAGAATGAAGTTCATTGTCAACTTTGGTTGTTAGCCAATAAAGCATTTTTTTTTTCAGGACAAGTCTCTAAAAGTTATTATTATGACACATTGTAATTGTGGTTTAATTCACGAAATACCTGAGTTTTATTGATAGCAGTATGTTGTTGACTAGACCTGATATTACCTCCCCTGGACTCCATCAAATCGTCCATCCTTACAAATGCAAGTGTTATAGTTTGACTATGGAATGTCCTGCACCAGCTCATGTGGATGAACACCTGGTCTCTGTATGGTCCTGTTGTGTGGGGAGGTTGTAAAACCTTTGGGACTTGGAGCCTAGAAGCCAGGCTTGAGGGTTTATAGGCCAGCTCTGTTTCCGGCCTGAGCTCTGTGCCGCCTGACCATTGAGGGGTGCAAGCCATGCCACGCGTTCCTGTGGCCACAGATGGAACTCCTGGCCACACCTTCCTGCTGTGCCCTGTGAACCACAAAGGAAAACAAACTTCTCTTCTTGTTTCTGTCAGGTATTTTGTTGCAGCTGTGAGGAAAACAGCAGACACATAAAATGGGAACTGAAAGGTGTTGCATAGGTCTTGGAACTGGTTTGTGAGAGGAATGTGGAAAACTCTGGAGTTGTGGGCTACTGAATCCCTGAGGCGCTGTAAGCAGAGTCTGCTGGGCAATGCCGGTGGGGGGTTGGGGGCTAGGCAGTCTATATGCTGATGTAAATATGAACAGGAAAGGCTGCTCATGAGGTGTCAGAGAGCAGTAGGACTCTGTCAGCAACAGTGCTGGAGGCCATTCATGTTACATTTTAGACAAAGAATGTGGCTATGCTCTGCCCAGGTCCTGACAATTTGAATGAGGCAGGATACAGAAGGAAAGGACTAATTTATTTAGCAGTGCCAATTTCAAGATAGAGCACAGCATTCAGGTTGACACTTGTTCACTCTTTGTAGACTTTGGGTGGTTACGATGCGCTGCAATGGGCTGACTGATTTCAATGAACGCTAGGTTTTCATGCAGGATTTTGATAGCAGAGGGGGCTGTGTGTGAAGAGAGAGAGATAGTGTATGAAAACAGGTGCTTTCCCTTCAGTTTTGCTTTAAAAAAAAGTGCGTGTTTAAAAGGCCTAATAAAACTGGGAGGAGAGCACCCAAGTGCCACTTTCATGTGACTAGCTAAGAGTAAAATGAAAGGCTCCCTCCTGGTGCTTCTGTGTAATTGTACCAGGTTGTTATCTATTGATTTGCAAATAGGGGCGTAAATAGGTTTCAGAGTGAAGATTGATGCTTTATTTTGAAATTTTGGAGTGGATTAGATCTCCTAGTCTTTCTGTTTCCTGCAAAAAAAAAAAAATTGCTGGATGTATAGTCATACTTATTTCAAATCACTTCCGAAATACTCCTGTTGCCATAGCAGCCAAGGCTGATGATGGAATTGATGTAGAAAGTTCTCAGAAATGAGATCTGCCATGGAAGTCTTTGGAATCCTTGGAGACAGTTAGATACGCAAAGTTCTCTGCATTGATTCTAGCAACTGAGACAGTAGGATATTTGAGCTCAAAACACACATGTATCATGTAAGAGGCATGCATGATATGTTTATCATGTGGCAGTTGGACAGAATCATAGACATGCCTTTGTTTTATAGAATAGTGTCAGTTAACAAGCTTGAAAAGATCAGAGCTTAGAGAGGGCCATGAAAGGGTTTTCCCCAACTCCTGGCTCAGTTTACATATTCCCATTTCTTAGGGGACTTCTGCTTTATTTAAACTTGTCCACAGTAGGGTTGGAATGAAAGTGGGCGAGAAATCCTTCCTCATGTCTGTAGAGATCCCTGTGCCAGCTTGGAGATTCAAATCGCCTCTCTCTTTCTTTGGTTGCTGATGTGTGTGTGCAGGCATCTCAGAATGTAAAAGACACACCTCAGTTGACTTTATCACATCTATTTATACGTTCTTCAATTATTTTTATATTTATTTATTTATGTATGTGTATGTTATAAGGAACATGTATAGAGAGGCCAGTGGACAACCTATGGTAGTCAGTTCTTTCCTTCTATGTGCGGGCTCTGTTGATTAAACTCATTATCATCACCAGGCTTTGTGGCCACTGAGCTATCTTGCCTGGATGAGAACAACTGACCTCTTTTTCCATGATGATGTAAGTTCCTTAGAAGATGAGATGAGAATTCTGGAAACTTCCGTGTTTACTGAGACTGCCCTGCAGATTAGCAGTCACAGCTCTCCTGTGGGTAGAGCTGCTCAAGTGTTTGTTTACTCAGCCTTTAACCTATTTGGGAAGAAACAAGCTCTTTCAGGAGGAGTCTTTTTCGGGCTACTTCTTAGGCTCAAGCATTTTCTCCAAAGTCATGTCTTGGTCCCTCCTCCCATAGAGCATCTCTGTACTGATAGACAGGGGAGACAAGTGTTCTGAGTGCTGTGATGCAGAGAAATGAAGGGAGGGAAGGAAGGTCTGCCTCGAGTGGGCATGTGTCACATGGGGACTTAAGGAGTAGTGCATGTCAGTTTGGAGCCCGTGGCTTGAATGATCTGTTCTACTTAGGTCCTTTAAGCACAATACGAGCACTGTCTTCACAGTCTGCGCTCAGGTCGGTACTTAGACTTGGAAAGCTCATCTCCTGCTTACGACATATTCTTATCATGATTATCTATTTACACCCATTTTCCATTTCCCAGGTAGTTCCTGTCAAAACATTCCTTTCTTTCCTTTATCATCCCAGCTGAGTAGTCTGTTCTCATTCATGAACCTTCTCTTATATTCTATTCCTTACTGTTCCTCCATTTTCTTCTTTGATTTAATAGGCTGAAAGCAGAGTGCGTGAGAGCTGAGACTTGATTTTTGGATCTTCCTTGCTATTCAAATTCCCTTTAATAGATGACCTTTTCAAAGAATTCAAAAAAACCTATTAACGGTCAGCCTTGGTGTTATAGGCCTGTTCTCACAGCTGCATTGGAGATGAGGCAGGAAGATTAAAAGTTCAAGGCCTGCTTGGGCTACAAAGTGGATTGAAGACCAGCCTTGGTGACTTAGAGAAACTCTGTCCTGTCTCAAAATAAGAAGTGAAAATAAATAAACAAAAGAGGGTTGAGGAGGCAGCTTAGTGTTAGCATACTCACCTAGCATGTTCAAAGCCTTAGGCTCAATCCCCAGTCCCACCAAATTATAAACCAAAAAATTCCCAAAACATTTTTAATATCTTACTTTGCTATTCATAGTGAAAACACACCTGTGTTTTAATATTTGGCTTATATTTGGTAGTAATTAAAATTTGGAACAAGTTAGGCATTCCTTCACCACGTCCTTAGACATAATCAGAAATTAAAGTAGATTTGTATTTTGAGGTAGGTCTTTGAGTTTTGGCAAGCCCATTCATTGCTTTTAGACCTCTGGAGGAGATTGGATTACAGTTGCCCAGAATATGTGGTGGAACAGGATTACTCACTTCACATCAGAAGAGCAAAACAGAGGAGACATGGCCAGGGTCCTACTGTCCCCTTCAGGGCCACACCCACAATGATCAGAAGACTGCCTATTAGACCCCATCTCTAAAAGGTTCCATCACTTCCTAATAGCACCTCATTGGAGACCAACCAAGTCTTACAAAACACGCTTTTGGGGAACATTCTAGATCTACGCTATAGCAATAGAAGACCAGGAGTGTGAGTCAAGACCTTCTTCTCTCTTTGATAACTGCCAAGGCTTCTCTCTTTCATTTCCCAATATACTGTGACTATTACTACTACAGACAGACAGACAGACAGACAGACACACACACACACACACACACACACACACACACACACTCGTGTGAACACTCTCTCATTCCACACTGAAGGTGATAGTTCTCAGGAGCTTGTCTCAGCTAACCCCGTGCAGGGCCAGTAGAAGAGGGAGTCTGTGGGAGCAGCGTTGCTTTTCTATCATTTGACTCTTGGACCGCATTCCGATGGACCAGAGTCTCAAGGGAAAGCACCACCTACAGCACAGTTCCTGCTTCACTTTAAAGTAGTGTGGTTTTCACACACAAAGAAATAAGGCTTTTCAGTTGTAGCTGTTATGGTGAGTGAGTTGGTAGACATTTTTTTCCTCCTTTACTGTTGACGTCGTGATCTCAAGCCAGAGCCATTCAATACAGTAAGATTTCATATTCTTATCCCTTTGTGCTTTTCCTACCTTCCTCCTTCCTTCTGCCTGCTTTTCCATTTTGCTCCAGGTTTGTTGGAGGGTGCCTTTCACTGTTGCATCCTTAGTACCAGGTAGAGGACTTGCTGAGATTGTTGCAAGAATGGGATCCATATTCTATGAGGCAGGGGCCTTCCAAAGCTCTGTGGTTGTAACAGATCATCTTGCCATTTGTCATAGGGTCTCTCTGACACAGGCATTTCACATTGAAATCAGGCTTTGTTGGAAAGGGAGCTATTAGGATATAGGTTTATAAGCTGTTTGCATGGAGGCAGAAATAAACTGTCACAAAGTCGTGAAATAAATCTTTAAAATGATTTAAATTGCCTTATTTTTTTTTGTGTGTGTGTGCATGCACGCATGTGTGCACATTTGAGTTTATGTGTCACAGTAGATGTGAAGGTCAGAGGACAATTTATGGGACTTAATTCTCTCCTTCCACTGTGTGGGTTCTGGGGAACAAGCTGAAGTCATCAGGCTTGGCAGTGAGGCAAGGACCTTTATCTGCTGAGCCATCTTGCTGGTCCCAAATCTTTAAGATTCAAAACTCCTAGGTCTAGGGATATAGCTTGGTATTGCTCTCGCCTTTCCTGTGTGTCCCTAGGTCCAATCCCCGGAACTGTCAATAAAATGAAAACAAAACTCAAAGACACCAACACAGTAGTGAAGTGATGAATTCCACTATATGTGGTTATGCGTACTTGCTTTATGCTCTAGTTTAAGGCCAATGTTCTGATGACTTTGGAAGAAATCAGTGAACAATTGTCGAGTCAAGGGAAAAATTGGTAAATAACATTATACGTGTGTCACAATTCTAACAAAGTTGTGAAGGCTGGATGTTGGTGTGCGTAGTACTGCTGATCTAACCCACACATCCATGTACTACCTTGACATACTCTTCCTGTACTCTGTTCAGTGGTTGTCCCTTTATTCTTAGTGCTGAATAACTTGCCTGATGAGGACCAGGGTCAGGTGACTAGGCTTTATGACAGTTCCCTTATGCACTAATGGCAATATTCTACCGAATCTGATTACCAAAAGGAACATAATACATTGATCTTCAGCTGGGCTCTTTTCAAGCTGACTTTGTTTGCTGTTTATTTTGGTGCCACAGTAAGCCATAATTAAATGGATAGCAGACCTCAAATCATCTTAAACATTACATCAGCCCTTGGACATGAATGGAAGAATAGGTTTATGTGAAAGAATGACTTTTTTCTTCTCCTCTCTTGCAGACTTGCTGTGACTGAGTAAGACCGGTTACATAGTCCTTGCAGAAATCAGTTAGGTGTTGGAAGTGCCCTCTTTAATATTAAGAAAAGAGTCAGCTTGCTAAAGGAGTTTCTGAGACTCTGACTTCTAAAAAGCAGCTAATTAAAAATGAATCAAATTAGACTTGATAAATACGTATTTTTTTTATCCAGAAAGTAAGGAATTAATTTGTCTCTCCTGCCTGCTACCTTGTTGCATGACAGGGTTCATCATTCCTGTAATTACAGAGGATACCTGGAATCAGGTAGTACTTAGACAGGTACATCCAGACTGTGTCCTGCCCAGCCATGTCTGAAAGCTTAGTTCCATGCAGGCCACAGACTGGGATGCCGTTAGTGCTGGGCACAGTTGGTCTGTTGGTTGCTGTGGTGACGGTCTCAAACTGTTAACACTCCAGAGATGAACCTCCCCAGCCCATCTGAGTGAAGAGAAGTAGCAGATGATTAGGGCACTGGACTCCAGATATGTGTTAAAAAATGCCACCCCCAAGGATTAATATCTATTCCCACTACAAAAAAGATGTTTGACTGCCGTTTCTCGTTGTTGCTGTCTGGCTTCCTATCCAGCATCTCCAAATAGCCACTCATTTTCTTCACTTTCTTGCACAGCATTTGAGCATCAAGTTCTCATGGTCCTGCAGCCCATGCCCACTATCTGCTTCTTCCTGCTATGTTAGCGGAAACTTTTCTTCTTCTCTTCTGAAGTGTAATGTTCAGGCCCTCCTCTTTTCCCTTTCCTACTCTTTTTTAAATCCTTTCATCCTCCTCTTCCCGCTCTCTCTCTGGACTTCTCTTTCTTCACTACTTGACCACTGCTCACATCGGATTGTCAAAATGGTATCTCTGGCTCAGGCTCTCCCCCAAGTAACACATTCACATCTCTCATTCCCAGTTGGGATTTTCTCAGAACGCTTTGTGGTCACTTTAAATCCAACATGTTCAACATAAACTCCACATACCCTTCCTGAAGTTTGTGTAACTGGTGCATGTAGCTAGAGTTTTCCTGCCTGGCCCACAGTCAGGACAAATCTCTCTCACCCGCCAGTCCCACAGCAGCTCAGACCCAACCAAATAAACACAGAGACTTATATTGGTTACAAACTGTATGGCCGTGGCAGGCTTCTTGCTAACTGTTCTTACAGCTTAAATTAACCCATTTCTATTAATCTATACCTTGCCACGTGGCTTGTGGCTTACCGGTACTTTACATCTTCCTTGTCCTGATGGCGGCTGGCAGTGTCTCCCTCACCCAGCTTCCTGTTCTCTCAATTCTCCTCTCTGTTAGTCCCACCTATACTTCCTGCCTGGCCACTGCCAATCAGTAATTTATTCATTGACCAATCAGCAATACATTTGACATACAGACCATCCCACAGCAGGTGCAGATCTGTGACAGTCCAGAATCCATCCTTCACATCTTTTGGTTGTTGCTCCCTCCTCTAGAATCTTTACACTGACGATGGTTGGTTTGTATCTGGTGTTCACATTCCTCTTGTGTCCTCCTTTGTCACGAGAATAATGGGCCAGTCAGGTACTGCCTGATGCTTGGATTTCCAGAACAGCCTCCTACCTCTCAGCCATTTGGTTAAAGACACAAACTTGTTAGAATAACTTTCAAACACCAAAGCTCCACTACAGCATTTGCTAGTACTTAAAACACACTCCTGGTGGAAGAAAACTACGAATTCTTAAAGTGGTTCTCAGTGGCATGTTCAAGCTCTTTTTCATTCTGAGTCCAATCTGTCCTTCCAGCCTCACCCTTGTTTGCCCTTACACACCCAGTGCTTTGAACACTTAGCAGGCATTTCAGCCTCACCATTGTTTGTCCTTACACACCCAGTGCTTTGAACACTTAGCAGGTATTTCAGCCTCACCATTGTTTGCCCTTACACACCCAGTGCTTTGAACACTTAGCAGATATTTCAGCCTCACCATTGTTTGCCCTTACACACCCAGTGCTTTGAACACTTAGCAGGCATGGCTTGTGCTTTCATATAGACTCGGATTTACCATTGTAAGCCTTTTTCTTTCTCTTTGATTGTTATGACACAAGGTCTAGCTGGTCTTACATTTAAAATCCTTTGCCTAGATCTTCCAAGTGGTAGGATTACAGGAATGCAACATGATTCTTGGCTATGCAAGAATTTTCTTCTTTATTAACTGTTACATGAGAACATGAGTGCTGATATTTATTGAAGCATGCAATTCATTACAAATAACTATACAAATGTATAGTAATTGTGTGTGTGTGTGTGTGTGTGTGTGTGTGTGTGTGTGTGTGTGTGTGTGTGTGTGTGTGACTGTGAATACAAACCTGGGGCTATGTGTTTGCTAGGTCTACAATCTCAGCCCTGTATAGTGAGTATTTTTGAAGAGGAACATTTTCCACTGTAGCTTCAAGATCATTGCCTCTGTACTATCTTTTAAGAGCAATGATTCCTTTCCCTTGAGGTGGGAAGTATTTGAGGTTGATTCAATGTTCTGCCCTGGCAGAGTGGCTTGTCCCACGGGGGCCCTGAGAGCTTGTCACTTCTTCCCGGGTGGGGTACTGTGAATAGCTTTTAGTCCTGTGGCCTACAAGGTTCTGTTGCATTACGTGAGTCCTCTTCTATCCCTACTGTCTGTCTGTCTGGTTGACAAAATGGAAAAGTCCATGAAATTGTACAACCTCCACTGTCACCTGCTACCAGGCTTCATCTCCAAAGCTCACCTTACAGAATGACATACCTCTTTGTCTAGACTGTATCCACTCTCCAGGAGGTAACTATTTTCCTAATTGATTCTCTTCTAGCTTGCTTTTTATGTTTTTGGGACTTCATCTCTGTAGGAAGTTGTAGAGTGGGTCATCAACACTAAAGAAGAGGCCCAGGCACCATGGCTGGTTCAGTGGTTGTACTATAGGCAAGAACTCCGAGCTCTGCATTGGACTGTTGGAAATGTCTGAGCTGGAAGGGAGAGAGTAAGGTTGCCTCCATCCTCACCTAAGCTGCCATCATTACATTACCTTAGGTAGTAAACTATATTCTGCCCCAGTTTTCCTTTTTAGGTAATCCCCCAAAGTTGGTGGCTAACGGAGGTCCCCCCAGGATTCTTTTTAGCACACTGTCTTCTGTAGCTTCTATCTTTTCCTGTATATTTCAACTGAGAGGCCTAATTAAGAAGAATCACGAGCGGCACATCAAGATGGTCCCCCCAAAGCTCTCTGAGACTCATCTACAAATGATTCTATTCCTGAAACTGAACCTGATATTCCAGGGAGCTTAGTTCTTCCTCCTTTGTGTTCTCAAAGTGTGTGCACTGACTCCACTCTCAAGGTGTCTATATAGCTTGGCCTGATCTGTGCATGTTTATACTTTTACCAACCTCAGTTTCTGAAGGACATGGAAGTTCTGTGTTTTCATTGTCTTTCTCTTTGGACATTCTTTCAGTCTGGTAAGGAGATATGACAGGCATAATAAAATGTGAGCGTCCACTCCGCTGTGGGTTGTATGCTTGGTGCATTGCCTGGGCCACCTCTTACTGCAAGTACACTTTGTCTAGTTGCACACATATTCACCAATCTTTAAGACATAATGATAAACAGTAATAATCAAAGAAAAAGAGGCTATCAACTTGGGAGTGAGGGGCATGCGATGGGCTCCAGGGAGGGTCGATGGGAGGATTGAGAGTGATGGAGGGAGAAAAAAAGAGAAAGGAAAGCGCTGTATTTCTGTCTTAATTAAAACTATATATTTAAAAGGATAAACATAAAACTAAATTTCAGTACTCAGTGAGAATGAATGAAAAACAAACAAAAGCCCTAGAATTTATATGGGTGTGTATGTGGTTGCAAATGTGTAGTTTGTAATCCATGTAACTGTTCCATGAAATGTCAAATGTTATCCCCATTAATAATTGGGAAAATTGAGACTAGAAGGGCTTATATAAATTATCTAGACTTCCAAAAATTAACAGAAGTGCTATCCAAATTCCGGATTGAGTTGCATGTTCAACTCCATAGCCTCTTTGATACCCTTTCACCTAATCTCTTTACATATTTATGCCAAGGTATTTAATTAATGTGCAACTGAATGGATTCTTATTCTAGGAGAGTTCACCCTCTTACTTAATCAACCAAGCAACCTAACTCCGAGACAAGGGCAGACAGAATTTCCTTCCTACTTCACATAAACAAAAATGAGACAGATGACTTTTTTTTTTTATTGTGCACTCTGAGATAGTGTCACAATGAAGAGATATTTGAATCTCATATAACTGCTAATTCTCTAGGCTAACGCTGTCTTTTGGCACACTTTTATCAGAGAAGCCATTCACATATCTTACACATTCGATCTGTTAGCCGGCGGACCATGTTGGAGGGAAATTTGCACACATTCTTTGGAATGCCACTTCATTTTCAGGTCATCTGACTTCCACATCTGGGCACCAGCTGTGCTGTTTTTTCCTTTTGATCTTGCCTGTAGTGGTGCTTGGTGAAACATGATTACATATACACTCCCCAAATGATGAACTTCTCATTTAAAAGCACCTGGACATAAGTCCCACATGACATCTGAATTAAAACAAAGATGTGCAGGCATGGAAGAAGCTAACCAGACTATAAAGATTCTGAAGCAGCAAATGCACCATTGCTCCATGTCTTTTGCATCAATTCTAATGACTTTGCTTCTGTCAAGAAAAAGAAGGTTCATGATTAGAGAATTAACTCTGAGTTAGCATAAATGATGAATGAAGGAGAATGTGTTTAAATGACTGTAAATAGAGTTGGGTAGAGAAAGGGGAGGGGTAGAATCTCTTATGGAAAGGCAGACTTGCACTGTCAAAGATGTGAGGCTGTTCTGGGACCAGCCTCCCTTATTGGTAGATGAAATTGGTGCTGTAACTCAGTCCACATATTAAACCTTTGGCAACCCAAAGGCAACAGCAGCAGCAACGAATGACCAGGACACTCGCAGAAGCAGAGTGGATTGATGCAATGTGTTGTTTCGGTTAGGGCTAGTGTCTAGTGTGTAGAGAATGTTAACCCTGGGAGCCATCTTTGTGTTAATTGTGCTCTACAAAGACTTCCTGTTGAGTAGCTAGACTGTAGAGGCAGGGACATGCTTCTGTGGCCAGAATGTCCAATGAAGATAGAGGCTTTGGGCAGATGACAAGGAAGAGAATTTTCATAACTTTCATTCATAAGATTTTGGAATTGTTAGGAGTCCTTGGCTAAGAACAGAATGGCTTCTTGTTTATGGGTAATGATGATGTGTAACCTATTTTTTGCAGCTGAACACCTTACAAGCTATGTTAGAAAATCTGGAAGACAGAGCCTTCTGTTGCTTCTCTATTTTACAGTTCAGTCCAGAACTGGATGAAATTGTAAGAGAATCTGCGAACTCTCAGGTCTTCCTATATTTCCCTGGAAAAACTTTTGTGAGGAGAACTAACAGCCTACTAGTATCCCTACCTAGAGATAAAGGACTCTGAACTAGATACATGAGAGGGAACTTCAGAGATAGTAGGAAGGTGAGAGATGTTTGACTCTCGTAAAACCACAGTAACTTTCTGAGTTAATGTTCTACTTGGTAAGCTTTTGTGTGAGTCCAGAGTCAAATCCTAAATCTTCTTGTCATTAGCTGTGTGATCTGGGGCAGTGTGCTGTGGTTTCTCCTAGCTCAGTTGCCACATCCACACAACACAGAGGAGTCCCTCTATGTAATGAAATTCTAACCACCTGGCACATAAAATATATGATCTCTCAATGATAATTTCTTCTACACTGCCAAAACTGCAATTTCTCTTGTGGATTTTCTTTGGTATTTTTTATAAGTTTCTCCATCTATCAAATATAATTGATATGGAAACAAGTATCAGCACTAGCTAATTGACATGCAGCTTTCTAGGTGAGCTTCTCTTTAAAATAGTTTGACTTTGAAATAGTTTGATCTTGATTTTTCTATCAAAAAACTTTGACCACCACATTATTTCTGAGCCTAGTAGTCATTTCTTTTAGTATAGGAAAGAGGAACCTCATTCCTAATAGTGCATATGCTATTTGCCTAATCTAACTCTCATGTGTATGAATGGAACTGAAGATAATCAGGTGGGTTTTCCTTTATTCAAGGTCACTATATATGACCCAAGGCTTTGTGAGTTATAGGAAAATGACACTGGTGGACCTAGAGTCAGAGTCTTGAATATCACGTCCTCTGCAGATGACCTCATTGCCACTTATCTTTTATGCCCCAAGAAGAGTTCTACCTTCTGAGGTCCATTAGGTTAATGGGTAGAGCCTGTTCCTCTGTGCATCGTGCCTTTCTCAGCATTGATCAGTTTAGAGTCAGTCTGTCATGTCTCCATTCATCAGTGTCCAGTGGCTTTTTTTTTCTTTAATGCTGTAGTCAACTGGACTTTGAGCTTTCAGGACAGGTTATTTCATTATGACACACAGAAATCCATATGGTTCAGGCTCTCATTTCACAAGGATTTGTGAAACCCAAATGGCCTTGTGGGTTGTGGTGGATGGTGTAGGTCACCGACTGGAACAAGGAGGTTGCAAGTGACATGTTTATGGAGCTGTGGTGTCACTTTAATGACATTGTTCTTCCTTGAGCAATGTGGCATAACCTAGAGGCTTCTGGAAAATTACTGTAGTCAGCTTGGCAGCAGGCAGCCACAGGGAGCCGGCTCCTGCTCAGGAAGCTGCAAAGACCTGAGATAAAGATTCTGGTTTTAGCCAGATGGAGAGTTAGGGAAGGAAGCCAGAGGCTGAGTGGGGCTGACGGCAGGTGAAGCGGGTTTGGTGTGATGCTTCAGCACCAAACAGGCAATGGATACTCTCACTTCTCACTGGGGTAACATCCTTGCCCATCCCCTCCCCAGAAGCAGGGCACCTACCTGTCACTGCTGAGGTATTGTCAGAGGAGAGACAAGACTTCCACCAAGGCTGGGGTAAAGAGGACACTCCTGCTGTACTGTTGGTGGACATTATAAGGGAAACGGGAACAAGCAAACATACTCCTTTTCATAAGTCGGCCTCTGTCTTTGCTCCTGGTCCTAGGTAGAGCTCTTAGAACCGCCTTGGAAATGCACAGAAGTGCTCTTTTCCCATTCTCTTCCATTTTTCTCTACTCTGTGCCTGTGCTCGACTGTATTGTGGAGAGGCTGTGGTATCCTGTCACCCTTCATGTTGCCTGTAGTGTTGTTTGTGGAAAAGGAAGCCTAGGGTGTACACTGCTGGTGTCCCATTCTGGGGAAGGCACGTACGTTGGGAGAGGCCCCAGGTAAGTAGTTGTGATTGTATTGTCCTTTCATTGCAATGGCCGTGCTGATTCTATTATTTTCTTTTTCTCAGAAAGTAAAGAGATTAGAAACAGGAAACAAAATCTATTTTCTGTGGAGCCAGAAGCCATCTGTCACCCCAAAGTACAGTATCTGAGCAAAGGTGGACAAGGGAAAGGAGTTAAGAAGAGATGTGGGGAGACACTGAGTTCAGAAGCTTAAGGTGGCAATTCAGTCTCCAAGCCACCAGAACACGGATCTTCAGTGTACGAATCTGAGTCTGAGAGGAAGAAACAGAATGTGTTATTGGGACCCATGGTGGTGTATAGGGACTGCTACTTGAGGGGTCAGCTGTGGGTGTGAGGGAGTGACAATTGACAGCACAGTCACGTGGAGTTGTGGAGCTGGATGGTGTGGACAGTTCTGCATCAGGGGCTCCCTGAAGCTGCTAGAAAAGACCCTCAAACTTGAGCCACACTGAGCCTCTCACTAACACCTGTTCAAAGGCACACGATGAACTGATGAACTGAAGGGGGAATGGGTAGAGGAGGAAGAGTTAAGAACGAGTTCTGTGGAAAGAACTGGGAAAAGAAAAACAAATATAAATGATGTGTGAGAAACACGCACCCACATTTTTCCCCTCAAGGCAGAATGTTATTTGTCTTCCAGATATTGGCCTGTCTTGATTTTTGTTTTGAAGAAACACTTTCAAGTATGCCTATAAGAGGTCACAGAGGAGGGTAAAACCGTGGAAGGTAGAACATAAGGTGCCAGAGAAGAGGGAAATAATAAAAAAATGAAATATTTCAACTTGAAGATAATTGAAATGTTGATAGGACAACAATGCATGTGCCACTTTTGAGAAAAGCAAACAAATGAAAGGTCACACAGGCTAATAACTAGAATACATTTCACACAGTAATAAATATGGAAGACAAAGTACATCAACAAACAGAGATCTGCTATCTGCTATTCCTATACACCCCCCATCCGTCCCCAGACAGTTTCATTCCAAACTGGCCTCAAACTTTCTATATAGCTGAGGATGATCCTGATCTTCTTGCTTCTAACTAACTCCTAAGTGCTGGAATTACAGGTATGCAGCAACATAAAAAAGTTGAGCATGATTTCCCTGCTAAGAGCAGCAGTGAGGATGTGATAGAGTTGATGGCAACAGGTCTCATGTTAAGTTGACTCAAGACAGAGCACAAGAACAAAAATTAGGTATAACTTCAGAGGCCTACTTCAGTGACCCACTTCCCCTAGCCAGGCACCACCTCATACAGGTTCCAAAGCCTCCTAAGACAGGGGCACCCACTAGGGAATGTGGCATCAAACATAAGCATGTGGGGGATAGTTCAGATTTAAGGCATAACAATTGAGAAAAAAAATTCTAAAGATAAGATTTAAGAAAAACTTTCAGTAACCCTACAAGGTCTCAACCTGTGCCAATAAATATTAATACACGATGATTAAAACAGAACTATACCCTGGTAAATTTACTAAACTTAAAAAAGGAAAGAAATAATGTTTTGGGTTGTTAGATGGGCCTAGCCTTAGGTATCCTCACAGGTTGATTTAGATTAAAAAAATAGAAGAAATTAGACTAATCCCTGTAAGATCATGTAATGACTGTTAAAGAGAATAGAAACTTTAACAGTCATGATGACGAATAATTCTAACATGCATTTTGAGGAAGAACCAGGAAGATGGTATTTTGTGTGCATATCTGAAGAAGTACTTAAACAAACAAACAAACAAAACAAAACAAACAAAAATCTACAATAGAAAGTGTACAAGGATTCCTCCACTGGTCTCTCCCTTTTGATCTATTTCTTTAATTTAACTTTTTGTTTGTATTGTTAGATGTGCTGTGAAAGAGCCTAGAAGAAATGGACTAGGCTTGCTTATTCAAAACATTCAGAGCATTTGTTTATTCAAAACGTTGTCTGTATATGAGCATGAAACGTCACAATTGGATTTCTTCTCCAGTCTTACTGCTTTCTGTTTGACGTGCAAATGGTCACAGGCCAGGTAGCAAACTGTGAGTCCTCTGAGAGACCAGCACTGACAATGATCTTCTTTTGTTTTTCTTCTTCAAAATACTTGGGTCTGAGAGAAGACGCTGGTGAACTGTGATCATCTGAACATCTTACTAAACTGAAGGAAAGAACAAAAGAAGACCGGGCAATGACTCACGCTGGTGCTTAACGAGTGAAGCCAGCAGCCTTGCTCCTTCAACCCATTTAACAAAATGAAACAGGGAATTGAGAATTAGAAACAAAATTATCATGATCAAGCCATTTGTTCTGTGCTCCAAAGATTGTGTCTCTCCCCTTTTTTGCCAGAAAGCCATCTTGCCTGTGAGTGATTAGACATAGCCATATTCAACACTCAGGCTGTATCAAGAGCTAAGTGCATCCAGGACAAGAGGTGCCCCCATGTTAACTCTGTTGAGGTGAAGCCATTCATAGCCTCTGTTGTCCATTGCTCTTTATTAGAGCAGAAGATAAATGAGGTTCCAGAGGTCTTCTGTTCTCTGATTCATTCTGAGCTGATTTTCAAGTCTGACTCATACTTCAATCACTTCCAGGTTCTTTAGGACCAATCTCACTGTAACTTCCATATTCCCCCTATCAACTTAAGAGTTAAGACCAGAATAAAGTTTTAAAAGGAGGAAAGTGATACATATAATTGAAGGTCCTCTGCGTCAGATCCGACCACACTCTCTCAACCATTAGCACAGCCTCTTGCAGCTGATATAACCCACACAAGCCAGTCTGAGGCACCCAACTTAGATTCATTAAAAGTGCCAAATGACTAAGTCTTGTCTAAATGACAGGCAGCTTTTGCCTCAGCCTTTATGTCTCCACTAAACAGAATACATCTTTCTTCTATGGCTTGGATCTTGTTTGCTGTAGTCACTCTTTGAGGAATGCTCACAGAACCAAGGGATGCATTATATCGAGAATGTGTTGCAATGCTTGCACCCTGGTTACAAGTTTGTATGCTTTCTTGATTCCCTTGCATTTGTGGTCAAAGTAGGCTTCTATGACGTCACTGGCAAAGGAGTTCCCTGGCAAGCTTCTGTGGGTAAATATCCTGTTTGCTCTTAATGGCTGATTTGCCATTTGAGCACCATTAGTAGAAATCTGCCAGCTGATCCTAATTGCTACAGCAGAGACCAAGAGACTCTCAAGGGTCACCAGTGTTTTCTACCAGGGAGAATTTTAAAGGATCCAGTCAACATCTTGAACTACCATAGAGTGCCGACAGGAAGATAGCATATTCCCAATGCACCCAAGTATCCTGGTAAGGATGTGTTATAACATGCACGTGTATTTTTATAAACACAAATGTTTCATTGTACACACTGTTCCTACCAACTTTCCTCAGACTGAAAAATAAAAAGTTCTTGATTCGTAATCTGAATTAATAGGTACTCATTGGGCAGTGCTTGTCCAGGGTCAGATTGAAGTACTATGGCAGGACTGTCAATTTGAATGTACAGTTGTGGCCAAATCCAAAGTACCTTCCTAATGATCCACTTTGTTCTCCCCACTGGAGATGAATGTGGGCCAGCTGTATTCACAGAGGTCTAAAGACTGTGCTGCCTAGCCAGCCCTGCCTTGCTAATAGTATTTGATGCTGTCAGTTCACTCACAGTACACAGGCTATTTCAAAGCCTACTTCTCCTTTCTCTCTGTAAAACCAGGCAGCTATTCAGATGATATAGGGGTGTGTTTACTTAGCTAAAGTTAAATTGAATAATCAATCCAGCCTGTATAAGGAAATGCCTTCTGCGTGCCCTGGCTGTGATGTGATCTGAAAGCACATATCGACAAGAGGAATGATACAGATACTTCAGCATAACATCTCAGCTGAACACGAACAGCGGGAACTGAGGCTTGTGATTTTCCATAGTCAATCATGGGGCTGGGAACAAATGACAGGAGGAACTGAAAGGCCTTTCTGGGCAGGAATGAGGCCTTACTAGTAGTATAATTGTATGGATTTGAAATCTGGAAAAGTCATATGTAGCAAACCAGTTCAACCCTTCCATTAAAAGAGTTCTAACTTAATTTCTATATTTTCTACATAAATACTTTTTCTATTTTTGGCTAACATCCTAATTATATCTGTATACATTACATTGATTTTTTTTTTTTTTTTGGTTTTTCGAGACAGGGTTTCTCTGTGTAGCTTTGCACCTTTCCTGGAACTCACTCTGTAGCCCAGGCTGGCCTCGAACTCACAGAGATCCGCCTGGCTCTGCCTCCCGAGTGCTGGGATTAAAGGCGTGCGCCACCACCACCCGGCGTGATTTTTCTTTGTAAAGTCTATAAAGGCCTTGGTGTCGTTAGATCATAGAAACTAGTGTTAGAATGGGAATGGGTAAAAATGACTCTGGTAGTTCTGTTACTTGTTTTGTCTTCACATTTTCAAAAGCTTCAGGGGAAACTTTGCTCTAGTAGTCTCTGTCCTGGTCAGTATCAGGGACTTCAGTGTTGTTAGTATTATTATTCTCAAGATCAATTTGATTGAATGGGCAACATTTCCCAGTTACTAGTCCAGATGCTTAAAGAGTAGAGGAGAGAGATTATGTTCCACTACCTACAGGAGCCTATCAGCACATCAATCCTGGCATTAGATACAGGACACTTGCTACACAGCATTCTGCCTTTCAAACTCGGAGAGCCTGGATGTTCAGATACAATTAATTCAATTCCAGAAGGTAAAAAGGCATTTCTATAGAGTCTCAAGGTGGTATATATTCTTGGTGAGCTAAGGAAGAAAGAGCTATAATAGAAAAGGGTGGGGGAAGGACACTCTAGATATAGAAAATTTTCCTGCTGTATATTTTCAAAGATTATCACCAAATATACAGAGGTATTATACCACATGGCAGAATTAAAATAATCTGTCTGATTAGCTAATTTTTCCATGAAACATGAGGAACCATTTTTATCTATAAGACAGGAGGCCACTCAATGCCAGGATTGAGCACAAGAGATAAGAAAAATCCTCCCTAGGTATTGTGGCCTTTATTCAGTGCCTCCCAAAAGCCCTGTGATTGTGAGGAGTTGGGCAGGAAACAGAGTAATTGTACTGAAGTATAAGGGCATTCACAGAAGGCTAGACACTGGGTAGTAGTGTTGAGAGAGAACATTGCTGCCCAAGGCACTCAGGCCCAGCAATCATGCTGTGGAGAATAAAAGACTCACCAGAGACCCAGAAGAAACTGACAGGTGGGCTGAAAAGTAGATTTCCCAGGTCTATTCTATCTATCTAACTATCTATCTATCTATCTATCTATCTATCTATCTATCTATCTATCTATCTATTTATCATCTGGTCTAATCTCTGTGGAGAGCTAGAAACTAAACAAAAAAGATCAAAGGGATATGTTAGAAATGAAAAATATAGTATCAAAAAAATGACTGTACTCTATGCATTTGAGAGTAGACAATAGCCTGCAGAGGAAAGCATCAGCCTTCTTGAAGGAATGAATAGCAATTACCACAGGTTTGAAGGAAGCTCTCAGAGGTAAGCAGCTGCTTAGCTTGCATGAGGCTCTGGGCTCACCATCCAACACTACCATGAAGAAACAAATAAGCAAGATGGAAAAAGACTGAAAAGCTAAGACCAGGGGCTACTTGAAAATTGGGAACAACACAAACTGGATGGATCATAGGTAACATCTGTGTCTATTAGTTAAGAAATAGGTGCAAAAAAATATTTGAAGTAATGATGACAGAGAAGTGAAGCCCTAGGAATAAAGCTGGAGAGAGACTGGGTATGGCCTCAATGGGGTAGCTCATGCCTGTATTTCCAGTGCTTGAGACTAAGGCAGGAGTTTCAAGTCCCATGACAGCTTGGGCCACACAGTGAGTTATGGATTAGTCTCCACTGCATAGTGACATTTCATCTCAAAAAAAAAAAAAAAATCCAGAAGAAAACAAAACAGCAACAAAAAAACTGCCTGCATGTGGGGTTAGATGCTTTCCAGATTGGACTTTTCAAAAGCAGCCCATGTGGGATACTGTATCTTGAGTAAAACCATAAATTACAGTAGACTACCATGTAGCTGGAGTTATCTCCAGTCCCGCCCGGGCCTGCAGCCACTCAGACCCAAACAAACATACAGACGCTTATATTATTTAAACTGTTTGGCCTAATGCCTCAGGCTTCTTGCTATCTAGTTCTTATATCTTAAATTAACCCATTTCTATTAATCTATAAGTTGCCACGTGGCTTGTGGTTTACTGGTACTTTACATCTTGCTTCTCATGGCGGCGTCTGGCAGCGTCTCATGACTCAGCCTTCCACTTCCCAGCATTCTCCTCTCTGCTTTTCCCACCTATACTATACTTCCTGCCTGGCTACTAGCCAATCAGCATTTTATTTATTAATCAATCATAGCAACACTTTCACAGCATACAGAAAGACATTCCCAGCACTATCATGAGGACACTCAAAGCTCACAGCCCACATACAAAAGCCCTCAAGGGGAAGCCATCTTGGAATATTTGAGCAGAGTAAGAAGTTCGAAAAGAGAAAGTTGTAGGAAATAACTTAGAGAGGTCAACAGGAAGAAAGCCACATATGACCTGGAGCAGACCATCATTAGAAGAAGTTGGGCTTACCAGAGGAACAGAAGCAATAGCACACACATGGTATCTTATAAACATCTTATGTGTGTGTCTATATGTATAGATATATACAGTATACACACAATACACATGCAGCTCCTTCTTATACACAGGAAATACATATCAAAACCTCTAGCAGCTGCTAGAAAGCACATCTATACCAACTCTATTTATATTATGTTTTGTTTTCATATATATATATATATATGATAAAGCTTAATTTGTAAATTAGACATAGTAAGATATTAACAATAATTAGTAATAGAATGATTTCAGTAATATACTCTAAAGTTTTATGAATGTAATCTCTGTCTCAAAATATCTTATTCTGTTTGGACTTTGGCATATCTGAATTGCCATCTATTTTTGTGCTTTAGGACCATTATTAAGTAAAATAAGGGATATTTGAACACAAGCACTTTTGTATTAATATAGTCAGTTTGATACCTGCAATGGCTGTGGAGTCACTAATGAGTGGGTGGTATATATAGCATGAATACTTTGGACAAAATGATGACTCACACCTCTCTGGGAAAGAAGAAGACCTTGTGAAGCTTCATCATGCTATTCAAAGTGGAATGAAATGTGAAATTTGTAAATTGGTGTTTTTAGAGTTTTTTTCATTGAATATTTTGAGTGACTGAACACTGTTTAGGACCCCAAGTGATACTGAGGAACCCAGGGAACTGGATGGGGCTCACTCACACTAAGGGAAAGCTATCTACCTTTCTCAGCCTACTGTTTCTTATGGTAATCTCTTCCACCACCTCCTCCCATGCCAGAAGCAATGTTTCTTCGTGATCTTGTCAAGTTGACACATAGAATTATCCACCCAGAAACATTGGGCATATCTTGCTATAGGAAGCCATTGGGGAATACAGGACATTCTTTGGTGGGAACCATTTGGGTTTACATTTGATTTCCTTCTTAAGGCATAAAAGTTTGTATTCTGCGTGCATTCCTTTCATTGTTTCTCATAGGACATAGTCTCTCCTGGTCCAGTACATCAGGAAGATCTGAGACCATGAGACCATTCTTGGGAATGTTCCTTCTACTTTCAAAGGTTATGAAACTTGTTTATAATTTTGGATTTTTTAGTTCACATTCAAAAGGAGACATTTTTATCCCTGTAAGTTCCCACCAGCAGAAAACACACAGGTTCACTTTCTATGTAGGTCTTAACTAAGATGAAGACTATTTCAGCTGTGGCAGTGATATTTTAAATGGGGGCTGTGCAGAAGTTAAAAGAGAGCTTATGGCTGGTAGGAAATGGGGAGCTTTGTTTCCATGAATGCTGCTTCAAAGTCATTCTGAATGTCAGATCCTCTGTATTTCTTCTGACACAAGACAATGACCACCTCTGAACAGAGAGGAGCACACTTAACCAGAGCTCCATCTGGTGCTTATTTTCACTGAATTAAGGCACACACTTCATCACTGAGTTTTTAGTCTATTTTCCAAGGGTATCAGGATAGAATTACTTTGGTTCCTGGGTAAGCCATGAGAGTGTGGATTATAGTTTGTCTGTTTAAAAAAGTTGGTGTAGATTTAAGATGAAGTGTTATTCTCATTGATTTGTAATGCTCAAATTAGAATGACCTCTAGAAAGCCCAAGTTTAGAGATTATTTATGTATCCCAAGTTAGATGGAACAAATGCATTTCCATTGTTTCTTGTATCTAATTTAAAATATTATGCTAGTCAGGTCAAGGGCATGGGATTCGTTGTTGTATTAGTTATTTTTCTCATTGTGGTGACAAGATATCTAAGACAAGTCCTGTATAAAACAGAAAGGTCTAGCTTGATCCATAGTTTGAAGGCACCGTCCATCATGATCAGGAATATAGCGCAGCAGGACTAGGAGGCAGCTGGTCACATTGGGTTCATACTTTGGAAGCAGAGAGAGATACATGTGATTGTCGTAGGGATGCTGCTTGCATTTAGAATGGGTCTTTCCCCTTCAGTTAACCTAATCTAGAAACTCACTCACAGACATGCCCAGAGATTTGTCTCCTAGGTGATTCTAGATCCTGTCAAGTTGACATCCAATATTTACCATCACACTTGTGTTACAGATTGACAGCTCATGCTACCTGACCCCAGTTGTATTAGTCAGGGTTCTCTAGGGTAAAAGAAGTTATGGAATGAATCTCTCTCTTTTATATATATATATATATAATATATAAAGTTATAGAATGAATCATATATATATGGGAGGATTTATTGGAATGACTTACAGGCTGTAGTCCAGCTAATCCAACAATGGCTGGCTGTCAATGGAAAGTTCAAGAATCCAGTAGTTGTTCAGTCCACAAGGGCAGATGTCTCAGCTGGTCTTTGGTAGATGCTGGAGTCCCAAAGAAGTAGGGCCTAATGCCAGTGAAAGGATGGATAAGCTAGCAAGGCAACAGCAAGCAGGCAAAGAGCTTCTATGTCCTTATATAGACTTCACACAGAAGGTATGGCCCAGGTTAAAGGTTTCTTCCTGCCTCAAGGTCTGGATTAAAGGTGTGGTTCTTCCTACCTCAAAGGTTTGGACTAGAAGATCATTCACCCACTTCAAACCAAGCAAAAGTCTCTCACAGGTGTGCCCTGCATTTCTGGATTGTAGTTCATTCCAGATTTAGTCAAGTTGACAACCAAGAAGAATCATCAAATCAGTGAAGCAAAGAATTTCAATTAAAATGGATGTCATAGGAGAAAGTAAGCCACAGTCAACCCAGGATTAGTGGAAAGAGGTAGGGGGTAGGAGGTAGGGGCAGGTAAAATAAGAAGAGCCAGTGGAGAAGCCAGGGCTGCCACACCAGGTCACCAAGAGGAGTTGAGGTTTAAGCATGGTTCTGAAGAAAATGAAGTGGATTAACCAATTTTGTAATATTTAATGCCTCTGAGTTTATTATTTTTAAAGATTCACTTTTATTTTAATGTGCATGCATGTGTATTTGTGTCTGGTATGTGCACATGAGTGCAGGAGCCCATGGAGGCCAGAAGAGGGCATTGAATTCCTTGGAACTGGAGTTACTGGAAGGTTTGAGAAAACCTATACAAGTGCTGAGAACTGAACTCAGATCCTCTGCAAGAGCAGCAATCACTGTTAACCTCCAAGTCATGTCTCCAGCTTCTGGTTTTATTTTAAAAAACAATTTTTATGCTCCTATGTGCTGTTCAACTCATTTCACTTACCACCAGTTACTTTGCCAAAAGCAGAGAAGCCCAGAAAGAATGAGCTATATTTAATTCAGCTGTATAAGATTTCACATTTGTCAGCCAATTTTTAGTTCACAGTCCTAAATGGCCATGGTGATGTACAGTGCTGTGGAATGCACCCCTGTATTGTTCAGGCAACAGTGCAAAAATCATAGCTTATTTTTAAATGTATATCTTTTATTAATTCCTTAATAATTCATATACTTGTACAATATATTTTAAGTATATCACACCCCCACTTCTCCTGCAACTCCTCTAAGGCTCTCCTACCACACGTCCCCCTCCCACTACATGTCCTCTTTCATAGCTCACAGAATCCAGTCATTGCTATCTATGTGTCTATGTACATGGTGGCAGGATCATGCACTGGGACACAGGCAACGTAACACGGGGCCACTTCCCTACCCCAGCAACCTTAAATTATCAAAACTCCTCAGCTAGGGGTAGAGCTATGTGAGCCCCCTCCCATATCTCTTCTGGATTTTCAACTGACCTGATACTGTGTAGGTCTTACATCCACAGCCATTGGGAGCTCCTAAGTGGAACAGCCCAATCTTGTCTGGAAGACACTATCTCACAGTAGTCCTCCCTATTGTCTGGCTCTTACAATCTTTCTGTTCCTTCTTCTGCCATGTTCCCTGAGCCACATTGGAAGAGGGGTGTAGTGTAGATGTCTCATTTAGTGCTACACACTCTACAGTTACTCATTCCTTACATCCTGACCAGTTGTGGGTCTCTGTACTAATAGCTGCTCACTACAAAAAGAAGCCTCTCTGAAGAGGGTGGAGAGCGTTAATGAGCTTTGGGCTTAGAGATAAGTATTTAATTTGTTTTTAAAAGCCACTGAGTCTAAGGATACTACCCATGATGTCTTTAGATGGAGAAGATGTATTAATGGGCTGAAAACAAGCAGATCTCCCCTACGCTAGACTTATCTTTCTTTTTCAACTTATTTTTAGCTTCTTTCTTTTACATTTTTTCTTAATCCTTTTTCCTTCTCTGTTCCTTTTTTCCCCACTCAATTTTACTAGGGTCATATGGACATTAAAGCTCACTATATACTAATGACAGGTTTCTTGGGAAATGCTTAGCAAATTAGGTGATAATTTCTTATATTACTATTCTTATTGCCTAATAAAAATCTACCATGACTTAAAAAAAACATATACAGTCACCAAGTATGCAGCTCAGTGGTACCCTATGTGGTTAACATACTTGAGGCCTCCGTTTTCAAATGAGTACCAATAAATGAATACCAACTGCTGGGATTACAAGTGTGTATTGTCACATCTGATTTAAGAAGTGCTGGGGACTGAACCCAGGACTTCAGGCATGCTAGGTAAGCTCTCTACCAACTAAGCTACATCTCCAACCCTGGAAGAAAATTTTTAAAAAACAAAATATAATTATAATTTCTTTTTTAAAAAGGAAAAACAATATTTATATTAACTTTTGAGAATGTATTTAATTCACAGAGATTTTTAAAATAGGTGCAAAGATGTGTCAGCTCTTCTATTTTCCTTACACTATTAATCTAATCTAGGAAGAGGAGGTAAGTTGCTGCTAAGTGAGGAAAAAAATTATATAGCATGGGCAACCAGTATCACTCAGAATCTGTAGGGTAATGACTGATAGATGTCTTCATGTGTTTATCTAAACAAACAACAAACTACATAGTCAAACATGCAGAGTGACAATTCAGATTTGAAAGTAACAAACAGGTAATTTGTCTCTGCTCCTTTCCAGAGGACCATGTACATGTTAGTGTAAGGTATAAAAGCTAAGCCAGCAATGAGGAGGAATTAGGAGTGGGCTAGTGAGGACACATGTTTTTATGTTGTAAAATTTGAAGAATGGAAACAGCTTTAGCAGAGAGGGAGAGTTGAAACTGACCTGCTGCTGGCCACCACTGAGCAGCCTTTTGTCAACCCTCTTAGCCTCCTGTGATTAGGGGTTTCTGGTATCTTCTACAATCAGGATCATACATGCGGCAAATTGTGGGAAAATCTACACAGATCATAGTTAGACCCTTATGTTCTCTCCTGCATCCTTGAGCTCCAGATGTATCCCTGCTTTGCCTCTGGAGGAGTTTAAAAATTTGTAATTGGAGTTATAGAACAGAACCATCTTAGCCTTTGCAGAGCCCAGAAGCCCATTCCACAGGACATCTGGCAATGTGTGTAGATATTTTGGGTTGCCACACTTTATGGTGCTCCTGGCTCTATTAGACATCATCCAGTGAACAGAATGACCTACCACTGTGAAGAATTATGTTGCTCAGGATGTTCGCAGGATCAAGCCTGCAGGGACCAGCTTGGGGCTGAAGAGTGGCACAGGGCTGGAGATGGAGTAAAGCTAATATCTGTCTGTTGAGCAGTGGAGCCCACATTTGCTTCCAGCCAACTCCCAGAATGCCATTTGACTTGGTGAGTCTTTTCTGTAAAAATTATAGACAGTGACTTTGCAGGTGTCTTAGTAGAGGAGGGGGGAGGGAGAGAGAGAAAGACAGAGAGAAGGAGAACACGAGAACTCTCATTTCCCCTTCATCCAACATCCAGGCTCCTATCTGAAAAGACTGTCAATGCACACAGTGCTCTCGTCAGCTTTATAGTGTCCTCATTTCTAATATGAGCAACATGCAGGAATTTTAGAAATATTTAAGAATCAGACATTTTAGAATAGCCTCTACAGTAAAAGGTACATCCTCTTTTCAGCCTTTTGCCTAAGATCAAGTATAAAAAGGCACACATACTTAAATAAGTCAGTAAAAGTTTCAAATGTGTGAACAGGAAACCTAACAGATATAGAAATGAGAATGTATCCCAAAGCCTGGGAGACATAATAGAAGATTCTGTGTATTCTGTGCTGAGAAGAGAAATCAGAGGCTTTGAAAGAATGATCTGAATTCTGAAGTGTGTGCTAAAATGGAAGCGGAAGAATTCAAAGATAAAGCTGAACAAATCTTCTGAGGAATAATAAAAGCAAATAAAGAGGGGAGAGGAGGTAAGATGCCCCGGGGGTGTTAATGTGATCTCTGGAATTTCCACAGAGAGAGATGGCCATAATAAGGGAAAGAAATGAGTGAAATTGACAATGCCTCGAAAATTCCTTAAACCCAGAAATGGGTCTACAGAGGGAAAAGTCTTCCAAGTTGCTAGCACTTGAAACAGACGAGGAAAAAGTTCCCAAATTACAAATATATCTTTAAAAATATATTTGGAATGGATGGCAACAGAATGGGGACAGCGGAGGAGGACCAATGGAGGAGCAGGACCAATGGAGGAGCAGGACCAATGGAGGAGCAGGTCCAATGGAGGAGCAGGACCAATGGAGGAGCAGGACCAATGGAAGAGCAGGACCAATGGACGAGGAGGACCAATAGAGGAGCAGGACCAATGGATGAGGAGTACCAATGGAGGAGCAAGACGACACAGAGAGTAATGGGGTGATTATAAGCAAAGTGCAATGGTGGACATGGATGAAAACATCAAAGCACCATTAACACCATCATCTTGTATGCTAATGAGGGGGGAAGGGAGGTCACACGGAGGACATATGCAGAGGGATGCTCTGGGAGCTTGGCAAGTACCCAGTCAAACCTGGAGATAAAAGCGGAGGCTCTTGGGTTTTCAATTCATGCAGATTTGAGCTACATTTTCTTAATCAGCATAGATCCTGAGCAAGGCCCTCTATTCTAATTATCATCCTAGAAACAAGATCTGTGGTGGCTTTAGGTAAAGGAAGAGAGTATTAGATTTTGCTGTTGTTTAAATCTTAACTGTCTCCCAAATGTTTGTGTGTCCATGTATTAAAGAGTTGTTTCACCATGGTGATCCTGCTGGGAAGAGGTGGGACCTTTAAGAGGTTGTGCCTACTGGATGGCCTTCAGGTCACTGGGTGCATGCCCTTGAGGAAGGTTGTGGGATTCCAGCCCTATATCTACTTAAGGATGAGCTAAACTGTGTGCTTCCCCACATTTCTTTCCTACACAGTCCTGATATAATGTACCACAGGCCCAAAGCAACAGGACTGCATGCTCCTGATAGACTGAAACCTCTCTTTGTTACTGTGGCAGAAAGCCAACACATTTTTGTGGACACATTTAATATCCAAATGGAGAATTCACATCCCTACCCCCCCAAAAAAACTATTCTTCATCACATTCCTAAAGCTTCTAATTGATGCTTAGCAAGTATTAGATATGCCATGAATGAATATTATAGAAGTGGATGACTGACTGAATACTTCAAATGTGGATCCCAGTCCTGAGAAGCATGGAATATAGAGGACTTCACAGAAGCCTTAATAAATATGTTCTGTTCCCCGAGTCCTTAGGTTTCAACTAACTGTGGATTGAAAATATTCAAAACAAAACCCACATTTGTATTAACATGTATAGATAATTCTCGTCATTATCCCCTGAACAATATAATAACAACCATATACATAGCACTGACATTGTATTAGGCATTAGAAGTAATCTAGAATTGATTAAAGTATACTAGAAGGTATACATAAGCACTGTGCCAGTTTGTATAATGGACTTGATCATGAATTTTGGTCCATGGGAGTGGGGGGTCCTAAAACCATTATCCCATGAGCTATAAGGGGAGGATTACATTTTCAGTGAAATAGGTCTGGCTCCCACAAGGAAGCAAGAGAAATGAATGAAGACTCAATTGTACTGAGAACTGGATCAAGTTTTTAAATTAGAGGTGAAAGAATGGAAAGGTTTAACCAATTATGGAGCCAAAAGAATGGTGACAAAAGCCACTTTCAGAAATTAGAGAATGAAGTGAGTGTATGATCTTGACAACAGTCAATCCTCCAATCCTAGGGGTTAGCCGTTTCATCTAATGAGGTACTTCCAATTACTGTGAAAATCAGGGAGACCTGGCATGACACCAGAGCTGTGCCTAGGAACTGTAAAACAGTATTTTAAATAGGAGAATAATAGCCTCATAAATGTGGTATTAATCCCGGGGAACAGCCACATGATTAAAATGAGATAAGGGCGGGAGAATGGCAAGGATCTCTGAGGTTCTTTAACCCCAAGAAGGATTCTGAATTTTTCATGGTTCACAATTCTTCCTGAGTGTCCCTCAGGCTCCCTCTATCATTCAATTCCCTTCCCTGGAAATAAGTCTGTCGTATTTATTGAAAGGCAGGGAAGAGAAAGGAGGTGAATATAAATTGCTCTAGTCAATGTCTCAGACGACTTGGGATCAAGGTGACCTGCCTGCTAATATTTTTACCTCATGATTCAATCTGAGCAATCAGAACTTGGTTCTTTTTTTCTTCCCCCCGAGGTTGAGTGCCCATTGACTCATTTATATCTGCTGCAGTCCCTGTCTCAGTAACTGGTCCAAGGCTGCCTTAGTTATGTTTACCTGACCTAACCATAACTCATCACTGTTCCCAGCCCATCCTTCATGCCTGAACTCTGCATCTTGGGCTTATCTGATCTTCTCTCATGGCCTCTGGCCTCTACTGCCTCTCCACTCCTCTGGATGACATTTATAGCACTGCCTTCTCAACCCCCAGCATCAGCTTCACGGATTACCTTTGTCCATGCATGAGTCTGTCTCCACTGCCTTCTCTTCATCCATTGGTGAGGCAGTATTCTATCTGAGGATTGTGAGGATAGCCAAGAACCAAGCACCTAGCACCCAGCACTGGACAAAGGACCTCAACAGCATCTTACTGTATCTTTATAGCCTGGGAGTGAGGACTCCATATCAGACAGAGCCACATGGTGACTGCTTGTGGATGTTGAGTGAATGGCGGGAATGGAGAAGATGCAGGCTTTTGGATATGACCGAGTCGTCCGAATACATCCATGGTGGGAAGGGAACAGAAGGCTACCACTCAGGGACAAACAGAAATTGTGTGTGTCCTTCTTTAGGGAGGACAGCTGGCAAGGAAGGGATCTTGAAGTCAGACCATGTGAGGTTCTCCTGGTTTTTCCAGATGACCAGGCATGTGTGTTATCGATTTTTGACTTTAGGTCTTCATACCACAAGAGCCTTCCTGGATCTCCTGCTGTATCTGTGTGGTCACTGCATTTGCACCTCCTCCCATCATGTTCATATTACGGAAGAAAATAATCTACACTTACTGAATGGATTTACTTGCTGTTTGTTATGAGATGGTATAGTAGGATGGACATTTCAGGATTGTCCACCAGGGGACTGGGGTGATGGAGTACCCTGAGTTCTGTGGCTTCTGACTTCTTCCTGCTCTATTATCTATCAATATGAAAGCATCCAGGCTAATTCACCTCGTTTTGGCTCTCAGAGTCTGCAATATCAGGATCTGCAGCAGTTTGGGAAATCCAGACTCCCTGGTGCTGCTGTTCTGGATTTGTTTCTCTCTCTGTTGTGTTATTTGTACTTTGTCATATCCCAAACACCTGTAACATCTTCTTCTTAAGGAATACATTAAAGAATGGTTTCCATACAGGTCCATCTGCTGCCAAAGCTTACCTCCTAAGCTAGCCTGTGGGTCAAAACCCCCTGGGTCACATATCAAATATGCTGCATATCAGAAATCTATATTATGATTCACAACAGTAGCAAAATTACAGGTATAAAGTAGTAATGAAATAATTTTATGATTGGGGATCATCACAACATGAGGAACTGTATTAAAGGAAGGTTGAGAGCCACTGTCCTAGGCTAAGGGTTATAGAGCCCAAGTGGTTCAGACAAGTTTGGTTTCTTCTGTCCTTGTGTACCTGATAGACACTGGCTAATGGATATGAATGCTCTTACAAAGGAAGACAGACAGGTGCCAGGGATCAGACTTCTAGGCTGTCACTGTACTTTTTAGAACCAGTTCAGTAAAAATTACAGTTTCCTAATTGGTCACCTACTTGCCAATGTCGAGACAATTGAAAAAAGCAGGTGGAGAAGTTGTAGGAATATGCCCATGTAAGCTATTAATGCCTTGGTATCTTCCTCCCTCCTTTCCTCCACTTCATCTTTACCTCCCTTCATTCCTCCCTAATTGTCTCATTGTATACCCTGGTCTGCTTCACAATATTCCTGTTCCAGCCTCCTGAGTGTTGAGAATATACCACCTCTGGCTTGTTGATGATATTTTATTATTACATTGCTGGGGAGTGAACCTAGCTAGTCAGGCCCTATAATATACCAAACTCAACACTCATCCCTTCATTTTAAAATAAATGAAGCAAATATTGTGATACATTGGTTTTCCTATGAAGTATAACTAGAAACTTAACAAAATCCCAGGCTACTCAAAGCTATGACTGTCTTGAAGAAGGGCCCTGTCTCTCTTTAGAAATTGGAAGAGATAGGATGAAGGGAGGTCTCCTGTGGGAATATCCAGCATGTATATTTTAAACTCTGTGATTTTATAATTATGCTCCACCTAACTATAGTAATAATGTGAGACAGGGCCCTGATTTTGAGCTATTGATTGAGAGGTTAAGCATGCCTCTCATTTTGTTTTAAACCTCACCAACAAATATCTGTTCCTGAAGAGCTGTGCACTCGGGACAGGTGAAACAAATTCTCTCAGGAGGCTTGTTGATGTCGATAGTGCCCACGAGCTATTGGCAGCCCTTTAGTCCAAAGGCATTGCTTCACTAGATACAATGCTCTCAAGATAAAGTATTAATTTATCTGACTGACAGTAAGGTACTTTATAATTTCCATCCAGGAATCATAGAATAAGTTCTCCCCAGCTGCAAAGAGACTCTAAGTATTTTAGGAATGACAACAATGTGCTGTCAGTCACAGACCCATGTCCCTCCCATAGCTTTTGCAGTATTTGGAATCTCTCCAGAGTGACCTCCTTCCATCATCCTTGCCAGGCAGTGCAAAGAGGGGGCCAGGAGTTGGATAGGTCAGGGGCTCCAATTGGTGGGTTGTAGTGTGCAATTCAGAATTATAGGTTATATAAATGGTGCCTCTGTGTGGATAGTAATTTCATTCCACTTGAAAATTCCTCTTGTCTACCAGACCTTTTAGAAATAACTATGCTTTCCTAGCTCATTTGCGTAGTATATATGCAATACATATTTAATTTCAGTAAAGAAATACTGCTTTTTCTACTTGCAACAGCAACAAAATATCCCATAAAGAACCAGGGTAAGTAGGATTAATTTTTTTTCTTCTTTTACTGACCATCATGGTGCTCTACAAATCTCGGATCACTGGGAAGATGTTTTTCATTGAGCACTAAGTGAATTTTCTTTTTGTTAGCACCTTAATGACTGGCCCAGATGTAGCCTCTCTCTTCCGGCTGGAAGAAGTTAGGGTAGAACAATGGAATTTGATAATCACGGAATTCACTGGCTCCTCTTGCTGAGAAGAGCGCCAAGAAGCATAGGAAGGCTTGGAATGAGATTAAATCTCCACTTGTGTATTTCCCAAGACCCGCCAAAGCTGTTAAATCCCTGGCATAACTGGAGGTGGAAAGGGAGTTGTCTTTTCAAATGCCCACTCCAGTACCTGTCCCAACCTTTGAAGGCATTGATCCTTTGAGGCTTGAAAATAATTCTGTGCCACAGGTCTCCTGTTGAGATACTCACTTAAGGAGGAGTCCCACGGTAATAAGTCCATGCTGGTTGACTCCTTAGCAATCTGCTACTACCTACCCAGGAAGTGATTGAAAGTCTTTGACAAAGGGTGACCCTGAGGAGACTTAGTGTGGTTTCTACTTACAGTCATGGCTGTCTTTAATCTTTACAAATAGAGATAAGGAGGGCAAGATTCGGAGAATGAAGTGTTTGCTGAAGGTCTACACACATTTACCGAAACTCAATGCACAGGTATTCAAAAACCTAATGTTCTCACACTTCACTTTTTCCCCTTACTTACATTTGACCTGAATTTCTTCAGGATCTTAAAGCATGAGTGTGCTTTGTAAAGCTGTGCTGTGTAAAGCAGGGTGTCACTCTGAAGACTTTCACAAGTAGCAGGTATTAGGTTCACTCAACCTAAATGGACAGAAGTGGTAAAGCCTAGCTGATACTGTGCCAAGCAGAGTGTCAGCCATGTTTGCAGTTCCACAAATACGTAATTCAGGGAGAAATTGTAAATATTTTTTCAATTATTTGAAGTAGTCCTTAGGAAGGAATGTTACTAATTTGGAGAGAGAGTATTGGTCACAAATTGTTTAGGGGCCCAAGTAATGTGGGGGAAAAGAAACTGGGCGCTCTCCTTTCAATCTCCATAATTTTCTTGTTGTGTGATGTGATTCCCCCCACCGACATTGACATTGTCTATCATCTGATCTGGTCCATCATGCAGAAATTAAGAAATGAAGGTGTAGAGTTTAGATGAACTGTCTGTTTGACCCTCTGGAAAGATGGGTTACCATGTTGCTAGCCAAGTTCTTTGGTGTAGAAAATTTCCTTTGTATCTTGCTTTTCTCAAAATACCATTTGAGTAGGGTCCCCCTATCTCTTACATTTTTGTTTGCTACAATTGAAGCTTCTTTGGTGATGTCTATGGACTTGTTAGTCCCAATCAGCTCAATTAAAGACTCCCAGGAGTGCCTACTCCTTGTTAAGCCTGCAAATGGTCTGGCCTGTGTAACCTTGGGCTTTCTTATTGGAATCATGGATTCAGAACAAGCTGTGGCTGGGTAGAAGAGGAAGCTACTCATTATTCCTTCTTATCTGCTTGGTCCTATCCTTTAAAATATGTAGTATGCACACATAATGAAACTTCATTAGCTCTCACTAACAATGCGAGCAAATTAATTGCTTTCGGAAAGGTCGTTGATAGTTTAACATCATAAATTAGGAGATTCAAGCAAATGAAATTCTGCCTTAAAATATCTTGATGGTTCCACGTGTCTGAACCATATGACCTTTAGTCTAGAATCCTTTTCTCATTTTTCTCCCACCCACGTTGCCTGTCGATATGTTTTATCTACATTATGTCTAGGGCTTTTTCTTCATTTTCCCAGAGGAAATAGGATTCACTGCAATTATCGAAGTGCACAATTAATGCCATTCACTTCAGGAAAGGGAAGTTCCATAAATCTAAATGAATGAGAGGTGAATGGAAGAATGCAAGAAATCCTATGCCAACACAGTGTGGGAAACATCAGAGAGGGCAGAACTCTGACTGTTGGATTTAGTGCCTTTATAAGAGAAGCCACAAGTTCTTACTCTTTACTCTCCACCATGAGGCATGCATGGCGAGAAGGGAGCTGCCAGAAACCCGGGTGGGGGTGGGGTGGGGCTTGCCAGACCTGGCAGCACTTTGATGCTGGATTTCTTAGTCTATAGGACTGTGAATAAATTGATGTCTATTTTGTGAGTCAGCTTGTCTACTCTCTTTTTGTTAAAGCAGCCTGAACTATCTAAGACAGCCCTTTGGAGAAATAGTGAAAACTAGACATAGGCCACCCTAGGAAATTCCACACAGTTACAATGGGTCCTTGTCAAGGACTGGCTGTCGTATATTTAGTGATAACAGTTGTGTGATATTTCCTTGTGCAGGAAGGTTCTTTGAAATAATGGCAAATATTGGACAAATATGGTATTCATAACACAAGGGTATTTAGAGTATTTAAGAATTACTTCCTATCTCATTGGAAGAACATACATGTTTATAGGTAATTAGGGCCCTTTTCAAAATTCATACTTTAGATTACATATAAAATTCAGAATATTGACAGGCCAGCTTCTTAGCCATCAGGCATAAATGGGAAATCAATGGATTCAGATTGCTGTGGTGAACTTATGTGTCTGGAGGCTGATAGAAGCACAAAGTGGGGTCTCCCAACGGGTCAACTGGGATCTTCAATAGTCTTAGAACTTTACCTGGCTTCTGTCAGTCATGTTATTGTTTCAAATTCTTCTTGGTTTAGTTTGTGTCATTTTTAGGGACTTCTTGGGGCCTTCATTCTTTTACTTCCAATGTCTCAAATTTTTGAGATGTGGAGATGATTTCAATTTTCTATTAAGGTTTCATTTATTTTGTTTTATGTATGTTAGCTTCTTGCCTGTATGTATGAATATGCACCACATGTGTGCCTGGTGCTTGCAGAGGTCATAAGAGGTTATTACATTCCCTAAAAATGGAGATACTGGATGGTTGTGAGCCACTATATGAGTTCTAAGAACAGAAATAAAGACAAATGCTCTTAACCCATGAGCCATCTCTCCAGCTCCCTAAAGATGATTTTTTACAAAGATGTTTCTGGGAATCCCAATTTGAATTTCTGGTGTCTTTGCTGATGGAGTTACCCAAGTTCTCTTGGTGCATTAGTTTATCAGTGAGCACTATTTGGGAGCCTTAGTCAAGTGCATCAAGGTAGCCACCAGTGTCTTTTCAATAAATTCACAGCCAGAGTTCTTTCCTCTTAGCACCTATCTATGAGGAAGCACTTGGAAAATCTATGAAGTACTATGCTTAAATTTGAACATTGATGGCAATTCCTCTTCACCTCCCTCACCCAGCTTTGACGAGTGTTGGTAGTGTTCCCTCTGAGCTAGGGCCTGCTCATTTTCCTGCCTGCTTGGAAAAGGCCTTTTAGTTGACTGCAGCTTTGCATCACACACACTGCTTGTTTCTGGATTCTGTCTGGTCCAGACCAAACACCATGGACTCCGCTAACTACACCTGACAGTGATGTGGGGGCAGTTTTTAGGGATGATTAATGGCAATCTCTCTTCTACAAAAGTCAGTTCTAGAGTGAAATATTATATGTAGGTTCTCACTGCCCCCCCTCCAAAGTTCAAAATACATTTATTTATATCTCATAAAATTGGATCTGCTCATTTGGAACTGGCATGGCTCTGCTTGTACTCATTCACATTTATCACCGAGACAAATTGGAAAACAGTAGCTGGTGAGTAATAATTATATAACACACATAAGAGAAGGTGTTGTTCATTTATTTACAAGAGTAGTGAGAAAACAGCGAAGAGTCTCTAAGATTACACATCTATCCTTGATGGGCATATAATCAGGAGATGATTCTACAGTCCCTGCCTCTTCCCTATAGGCTTCTTCATCTCTCAATGGAGGTGATGCAGCATTGTCTCCTGGGTCTGACATTCCACAATCCTGTGCTATAGACTTTTCCATACCCAAACTTGAAGTACATGTATTTCGGAGAATTAGACACAGCTGATGAGAACAGGCAACACTATGTTAGTTGCCCATCTTAGTTGGTGGGTTTTAGCATCTGCATCATGAATTGAACATTCTTGGGAAATATCAGAAATGTTATTTTCTACCAGTTTCTAGATGGTCAAGTACCAAGCAATATTGGATTTACTGTATCATTTGTGGATGTACCATTTACTAAGATAACATATTGCTCTGCAAATCATAGCCATCTTGTAATTAATTAAAAGACTTAAATAAATAGGCTTGTTTGCATTAATAAATTTTAGATTGAACTGCATGAGCAAAGAGTTGAGAATATACCTGCCTGTCAGCTATAGGTGGTGTTTGGCTACCCAGACTAGGAAGAAAATAAGTAACCATTATAGAATTCTGTCTTGAGGTTTATTTCTGATTTGGGATACCATGTATTAGCCATAGTTTTTCCAAGCATTTAGAGATTCTAGAATCCTCAGAGAGCAAGTATTGCCAGTCTCACAACAAGACAGCAAACCATACAAGCACAGTCAAGGTCTTTTGCACTTCCTTATAAGTTTTAGAGTCAATTTCTTGGTTTCTACCCCCAAAGCCTGTTGAGATTTCAAATGAGATTATTAAGAATCTTTAGATCTTTCAGGAGATAAATGATGCCATAATATCATGGCATATTATATATTCAAATATATGTATGCATTATTGCTTAGCAACCTCTTCCTAGTTTTATATATATGTATAGTATACATACATATGTATGTGTATATATGTATATATATATATATATAAATATATATATATATGTTAAAAACATTTGGACAAATATACCAGGAGGCATAGATAAATATGCTTCTAGATTACTGAATATAATAGAAAGTTGCTAGACATTTTTGCTTATCTCCTGAAAAAAGTGGATAAATCATGGCATATTAACATAAACAATTATGGGCTATAATAATGTTAACAGTGATGTGACTGATAAGCATAATGGTTATTTTTAAGAATGGAAACAATATTATTATATCCATTACATTAAGGAATATGCAAGAACAGTGGCATATTATTTCAGAATGCAAACATATGTGATAAGCTTATATAAAAAAGAACTCACTGTGAACCACAGAAAAACACTAACTCAAGACAAATCAAATAATGAAAATCAAATAAAAAGCTCTTAACCACCCAGAAGAATCTTAGTGTCTTTAGGTTTGACAACATTTTCTTGCATAGAACATAAAAAGCACAAACTATGAGTGAAAAAGAAATCCAAAAGTTATACTTAATGAAAGTTAAAAATGTTTCTAATAAAAAGTATCTTTTCTGAGCCCTTGAAAAAAAAGAAATTCACCCTGTGGAGCACCATGCAAAGAAGGTGAACAGTCTGAGAATGTTCTTGGCCCACACATTCAAATGCATGTCCAGCAAAGCACTTGTACCTAGACTGTATAAAGAACTGTCAGAACTCAGTCCATGGCAAGTGTGAGTGTGCTCTGCTCTAAGCATTGTGTGTTCCCATCAAAACTGAGAAGAAATCTTTGTTAAGATAACACTCTCCTTGCAGAAAATTGACACACTCTCCCTGTAATTCTATCAGCTTGTCCAGCATGGAGAACTGGTGAGTTTATTTGGCTTGCTTACAGAACATGGGTAAAGGGTTCTATCCTGGAGCATGGATGACTCCAAAGAGGTGACACTATCAGAAAGCCTCACTCTAGCATTGATGATGACTTCCCTGTAGCTTCATAGATAGGGTCCCCCCTTCAGTTAACCTTCCACTCTACTACTTTAGCACTTCCCCAGACCATGCAATAGCATGGAATTAGGGCAGAATTACATATATATGGCCAGGAAATGCAGGGAAAAGCTGTCAGAATCCCAGTGGAGGACTCCATGATTCCTCACAACCTCTTTCTATGAGGGAAAGTCAGTGGTCATTAAGTCTTATCTCACAGGTCTCTTGCAAGTAGTTGTAGGTGTGATGATGATGATGATGATGATGAAGATGATGATGATGACGATGCTGATGATGTTGTTGATAACTGTTTGGCTCAGAGAACAGTCTTGTTGGGAGGTAATGCCTTGAACGGGCATTGTGGCTTTGAAAGAGCTGAATGCTTTTCTCTTTTCTGGTGGAAGCATCTTCTCACTCATGGAACTGGCTTTTTTTTTTAAACATGAAGGTGCATTCCTGTAAAGTGAGCCTGACACTTAATTTCTCACATGTGTTCTCCTGCATTGAGATTCTTCTCTTTTCTGCTTATGCTGAACCACAATAAGATAATTATTAGAAACCAAGTAGAACTGCTGGTACCATGCTCTTGAATCTTCTGGTCAATGAATTAAATACCACTATTTTGTATATTAAGTACCCAGTCTCAGTTATTTGGTTATGGCAACAGAAAATGAACTAAAATGCAGTTTTTAGCTGTCAAATTTTAATATGTCTAGAAGAAAGAGTACTTATAAATCAACAAGGACAAATAATAAACTTACAGAAAGATATAGTTAATACATAGTTAACATCAATGACATAAATACAAGTGAGCAGTAGATCAACATATTTAACTCCATGAAAAATTAAAGATAGGCTGAGAAAATTTTCCTGGACAGGGGATAATGAGGAAATTGTTGCTCCGTGTAGTGGTAGAATTTGGCAGGGCTGACGGATGACTACACCATTTTGCTAATGTTGACAGCTGGCTCAGGGACTAAGTGAGCTTCCTCTTGCTGATATCATCCCCCAGAAAGACAGATATATGCAAGAGAGGCTTTTATAAAGGACAAGATGCAGATCCAAAGTTAATAGTCAACTTGAATATCCAAATGGTGTTGATGTCATTTTTACTTACTGATTGGGCTTTTTTATATCTCATGAATTTACTCCACTGTGCGTGTTTAGCAAACTCACTAAAAATCTCTAAAAAATTAGGTTTCTAGTGAATTTATTTTCTTCTCCTTTTTTTTCTTTTTTTCAGGGCAGTGACTTGAACTCAGAACCTCACGTATGCAAAGCAAACTCTGTTCCATTGAGTTATGTCCCTAGGCCTTAATTTTTTTTTTGTCCTGTTAATTTCCCCCAACGATCAATCAATTTTTTAAAAAAAGTTAAAGATGATTTAACAATGGGCCATTGCGTTGATGATTAAAGTATTATTTACAAAACCCAAAGTTTATTCTAATAAAATACCTTTAACAATTAACCTTGCTCACCGTGTTCATTTGTGATCATTGTGGTTTAATGTGTCAACAGACACTCTATCCTGAGTTCTTGTAATCATTTAAAAATTGAACTCTGTAAAGAAAGCTCTGTCTTCTCTGGCCTAGAAATGTCATAGTTCTTAAGAAAATCTGGGGATTTTAAAGTGCTTCTTCTGCCCTGGTGCCTCTTCCATTTTCACCTCCCTAAGAATCGCCATAAATAACAACAAAGTTATTAGAATTTCTAAAAATGTGTATTTTGTCAAAAACCCTCCCCATGAGCTCGGAGATTAGCACAGAGATGACTAACAGTTTCTAATCTGCTTAGAAATTGTCTTGAAGTAACCTTCATTACCGAACGGACTTAGTAATGTTGACCCCCATAAATTGCTTTGAGAATTTCTCAGGTAATATAAACTGGGCAACATTTTACCTTGATAAATATGATCTTGGGCTAGTGCTCAGTAAGAGACCCATATCTAACCATTGTAGGGAAATCAGAAAGGAACTTAGGCTCAATGAGGTTAGGCTGTGACCATATGAGACCCTCCCTGGGGAAACATGATCTTTGGAAGAATTTTACCTATTTTCAAATACTGTCACAACTTATTGTGAGATGTCCTTTCAAATGTTTATCAATGAAAAGAGAGACAACTGATAAGTTATTATAATCTTAAACAATTCCTAGTATGACAATCCCAAGGGTTCAGTTGCTCTAAACTCAACTTCTAATTTCCTAACACTCACCGTATGTTCTTAAGCCAATCATTCACATTTCATGAATTCCATGTTCTTCCCCACTGAGCTGTAAATATTGATATTTATCTTGTTGATTTCATGATATAGCATAATGAATAATAGGCATGAAGTTACTCTGAAACGTAAAGATAAGCAATATTAGATTTAAAAACAAACAAAACAAGCAAACTTATCCAGTCCTTCAAGGAACTAGAAATTCTGAGTTGCTGGTGATATGGGATAGCTTTAGACTTAATGCTAGAATTGTTTGACTATTTCATGTTAAAAATTAAATGCAATGTGATGCATGAAGCCTGGTGTGATTCATTCTCTGGTATCATCTTTAATATCAGAGCAAGTATAGGTATGCCACATCCTCTCTGTGCTCTGAGGTTTTCATTCATTAAGTAGAGATGAGACCAGGACTTTCTCTAACAGGATTGTTGTGTCATGTGAAATAATAGATGAGAAGCGCTTTCTGAATGGCAGTGGTCTGTGTGTACAGATGTCTAATATATTAGATGTTTCCCCAACTTAAATAGAACACAATAGATTGTAACCTCACTTTAAAAATACATGTGTAGAATTCCAGGAAGGTGTTGTCAATGTGCTTCCATGTCCTATGCTGAAATACAGCTGTAAGCATCTCTGCAGTTGTGGTTTATGGAGTAATGAATACTAGCTACCATCCACACTACAGAAACATACAGCTTCCCCTGTGCCAATTCTGAGATGAACTTTAGAGATTGGAGCATACACAGCATGCAGCAATGTCCTGGGGGACTGTGGGATTGCTAGTATATTTGGGCTACCATTTTCTGCAAAAATTATAAGCACACCTCTTTGTATGAGGACATATAGAGTAAAAATTTGAGTTTCTCATTTTCAAACCCTACAACACTGAGATGGGAGTTGATTATAACTTCCTCATATCTTTTCTTAGAGCTTCACAGATATTCTGAATTCTTCTCTTTTTTCTTTTGTATTTTCGATAATGCTATCTTAGCAGCTATGAAGGCCTTCTTGCTCTGAATGCAGCTGACATCATTCATTATCAATGCTCTATTTTTAAAATAATTTTTCTATCACTTTCTTCTGCCCCTGATGTATGTACATTTGAGCTCAGATGTGTGAATATGACTGTGTGTGACAATCTTTAGCCTAGCATAGGTCCTGTTAGCCTACCAGAAACTTTGTTTTTTAAAATACTAACAAAAGGTCTACATGACCTAGGCCAGTCGGAGTGTCTTTTCTGTATTCATCTGTTGCTGGCTCCCGAGGCCAACATCTTTGCTGAGAAAACAGTGGTGTATGCCTAAATGTCACAACAAGCTATAGTTTCAAGAGCCTGAGCGAAGTCAAGCCAAATTAATAACCTTATCTCTGAACATCATTATAAAACTCTCACAGGCAATAACAAATAAAAACAGAAGTCTTCAAAGCTGCCACCCAAACCATTATTGACACACATGAGATACTGATGGAACCACTGCTGACTTCTCCCCTAGCAACAGAGAAAGCCAAACGGCAGCAAAACAGCTTCTTGTAGTGCAGTGACAATTTCCCCCAGACAATGCTTAAAGGATTTTCTTCAGGGTGAAGGAAAACACTGCTAGACAAAAATGCACACCTGTGAGAAGACATGAAGGCAGTTAGTATGTCAACACATAGAAAAGACTACTTTTCTTTCTTTTATGAAATTTTTAATACTTGAGTGATTGTTTATTCTTCTGATGGGTTTCATTCTATAACCCAGGCTGGCAGGGAATCCAGTGTGTAGACCAGGCTATTTCAAACTTGATGCAGTCCTTTGCTTTAGCTTCCTAAGTGCAGGAATAACAGATGTGTTGCTGTACCTGTCTCTCTAACAAGGTAAAACTAGTAACAATGTATTAGGAGATTTCTATCATGCACAGAATTAAAGAATTTCTGTATAAGATCATCTATAAATAAAATTATACTGCTTTAGGATTCTTACCTTATTGATGAAAATATATCATATTCATTTAAGGTAGACTGTGATACACACACATACACACGACATATACACATACACACATTGTTTTGTGATACACACATACATATTGTGAAGATAAAGTATACTATTAAGAAGTTAGGTGCTGGGCTGAAGAGATGGCTCAGTGGTTAAGAGCCCTTGTTGTTCTTTCAAAGGACCTGGATTTGGTTCCTAGCACCCATGTGGAGACTCACAAATGTTTAGAACTTCAATTCCAGCGGATTTGATACCCTATTCTGGCCTCCATGGGCAATAGACATGCAGACATGGTGCATATTCGTCCATGCAGGCAAAACACTCACAAAAAAAAATCTTAAAAAAAAAAAAAAGAACTTAGCCACTTTGTTTTGTGTTTGTTTTTGTTGCTGTTTTATAAAGGAATAAAAGACAAGAAAGTGCCAGGCACAAACTACACCCTTTTAGAGTATGCTCCCAGTGACCTACTTCTTCTAACTAGAAGTTCCACAACCTTCCAATAGTTTATAAAGTTATGAGCCCACCAGTGGATTACACCATTGGGAAGGTCAAAGCACTCATTAACTAATGACTTGAGCATACTGTATAATGGGGACCAAGACTTCAACAAGTGAGATTCGGAAGGCAGTTTAGACCCAAACCCTAACAATGTCCCAAGGATGACTTTTTAAAATCACTTTCCTTTGAACTTTCTGCTGGTGATTAGAGATTTAGAATTCTTATCCTTTTTCTTTTGTTGGGACAGAGTCTTAGCTATAGGTTACTCAAGTTCAAGCCATGTTGGTTTTCTTTCTTCATGGCCACACATGGCACATACAGGGTTGCATCCTATTTTTTTTAAATGTCACAAAATGGACATGGTGCTGCACATCTGTAATAACAACACTCAGGAGTCTGAGGCAGGAAGATGAAGAGTTCCAAAGTCTACTCTCTGATTCTCCTTAGCTGGGGGTCGCTGACATCATCACTAAAGAACTATATCATGTAGTCAATCTTCTTTGAGGGGGGTGTTGTTTCTTTGAGTTAGAGTTTTTCTATGTATCCACAGCTGGTTTTCTACTCACCATGTTGCCCAGACTGACCCTGGACTCAGAGAAAGTCTTCTGCCTTGGCCTCCCAAGGGTTGGGATGATGGGTGTGTGCCACTATGCCCAACACTTGCCAGTGTATGCTTGTGGAGTCCTTGCCTCCATACTATTGCAACTCCAGGTCTTCAAAATGCTACCTCCTCATCATATTAATAGTAATGGAACTCCTATGGATTCAGAAAGAACAATGTGGTGATTGTTTAAAATAAACTGGACCATTTGAAATACAATGTCTGACTCAAGGATATCTTGCCCTTTCATTCAGATATATTCAGGCCCTTTTTGTATGGCAGGTCCTTTTTCAGGATGAGCTTCCAGACGAGGGGGCAGATGGCCATACGCGCCAGTTGTGTGTCAGTGCGGCGTCTTCTAAAGGGCAGGTGTAAGATGTTTGCAGCTGCCTTCTCGCCTCGGAACAGTCAGTTTTGTGAAGTTACGTACTGAGAGCACTAGAGGAGGGTGTCTGTTAATACTTTCCTCTCTTGATGGCTGCTGTTCTCTGGACTTGAGGGCCTCTGCTGTCCTCCAGGCCTGCCCCAATAACTGCCCTGGCTCCCCTGGGTGGCGGTCTCTTCCCCGTATGACCTTCGGTCTTCAAGATTTACAGCATGTTCCGCAACTACAGACAAGGACAACCGTCAGTTTTGGTTCTAGAATGTCCTAGGCGTTATGGAAACAGATAATTATATTCTTAACTGAACAGAAAATGCTGGAGTCACATATAATCTTTTAAGCTTCCCACCTAATTTTATTTAAAGTAATAACCCTCTATATTAAAAACTTAGTTCTTGCCTGGTGGTGGTGGTGGTGGTGGTGCATGCCTTTAATTCCAGCACTCAGGAAGCAGAGGCAGAAGGATCTCTGTGAGTTCGAGGTCAGCCTGGTCTATTAAGCAAGTTCCAGGACAGCCAAGTGAAGTCCTGTCTCAGAAAACAAAATAAAAAACAAAACAAAAACCACAAAAAAACCTTAGTAATTTATTTTACACTATTTTTTGTTTCTTTAAGTTAACAAAGTAATATGTTTTTCTTATATAGTTTTCCTATGTATTTTATTTATTTGCTTATTAATTATTTGAATTGTGAACTACGTAAGTATTTTGCTTTCATTGATTGTTCCCAACTCCTCTCCTCTATTCTTTTCATTTCCCATCCATGTCCTTCCTCCCTCAGCAGCCCTCTTCTCTGTTCATATCTCACATATTCTATTATTCTCTCTCCCTCACTCCACTTAAAACCATTTTTTTCACATGATCCCTTTTTATAATTTTATGACTTGCATCCACATATATAAGTTAAAATCTAGGATCCATGTTTAAGAGAAAAATGTGTGGTATTTGTCTTTCTGAGTCTAGGCTACTTTACTTTAATAGTTAACAATTCAATGAATTTTCTTGCAATGTCTTGATTTCATTCCTATTTATGATCGAATAAAATCCCATTGTGTTTATGTACATTTTCTTTATCCATTCATCTGTTGAGGGACATCTAGGATGATTCCATTTCCTAGAGAGTGTGTACAGAGCAAAAATGAACATGGATGAATATCTTTGAAGTAGGGCACACAGTCCTTTGGGTATATGCTGAGGAGTGGTATGGCTAGATCAATATGACAGGGTTTTTTTTTTAGTTTTTTGCAGAGCCTCCATATTGATTTTCATAGTGAACGCACCAGTTTACACTCCTACCAGCTGTCAACAAGGGTTCAACACTCCTCCAGCATCTGTTGCCCATTGTTTTCCTGATTAGAACTTCTGACTGAAGTGTGATGGAATCTCAAAGTAGTTTTTATTTATATTTCCCTAATGGCTAGGGGTGTTTGACACTTTAAAAAATATATATTGGTCACTTGTGCTAAACTTAATACTTTAAATGAAGAAGTTAATCTCAATAAGAAAAAGTTTTGAGTTTTACTTGCAGCTTGCTTAGACACACAGAGTTCTAATACTTGATGGGATCTGAAAGTATGGGCATGTATCAGCAATAGAGGCCATGTAATATAAAACTGGACAAATAAAAACATATAATAAGATAATTAGTTCTTTAAATATCTATGCACTAAAAATAAATCAACTAAAAACTCAATTTACACACGACCTTTTAAAGCCCCACCAGCTAAAAGAAAATGAGAGGTGAGAATTTCATACACTAAAGCCATCATCATGTTTTAACAATTCAGAAATCAACGGGGTCCTAAACTATTGAGAAAACAATTTAAAAGAGCCCACAGATGTGTCCTCACTTATCAACAGTCACTCTACTCCCATAGCTAATAACCTATTTTTCTATTGCAGACACTAACTTGTATCTTCTCAAAGGATTGTTCACATTCAGTTTCACCCTCTCAAATGCAGAGCCATGCCTCCTTCAAAACTGAGGAAGACAAAGGTTTGTTCTCACCTGCATCCTTGTCTTTAAAATAGACCTTAAATTTTGCCTTAGAACCAGAATGGCTCTCTCCTTGAAATGCAGGCATTGAAAATATATCCACCTCAAAGAAGTGACATCCCATTTCTGTGGGCACAGAATTTTGCCTCAGAATTTTAACCATACTAACATGCCATAATAATAACAAAGCACTTTACATATCCTCCTCCTCCTCCTCCTCCTCCTCCTCCTCCTCCTCCTCCTTCTTTGCCTCCAAATTAGGTGGGACTGTAGAATCATTCCACAGTGACCAGCTCTTACCCTTTTGTGAGCTACCAATTTTTGATCTCTGTGATAATCTATCCAATTCTCATCCATGCCTGATCATCACAGACCATACATTTTCTATGAAAATAAGATAATGCACTTGTATAGGGCAGCTGACATCCCTACACCAAAAGGGAATTTTACTCAAGAGAGGCACAGTCTGCAGGCATTCCTCTCCGCCACCACAAAGGAACTCTTTACGTCATCATGCTCATATTTATAGCTTTCAACACCTCTGCATCCAGAAAAAAACGAATCTTTGCTGTGCATTTACATATCTCATGGCCCTTCTGAAATAAAAATCTCTGAGTAAGAGGTGGTCTGTCTCTGAGACAGAAGCAAGTGTTCTGCTGGTAACTCCATCCCAGGGATTTTCTATTCTTACTTTCACACTGGAAGAGGAAATCATCCTTGTTCATGTCTATCTACATGTTTACTGGGCACCTGGGACAGAAATCTAGATTTCTTCCTCTTGTCTGAATTTCTCTGACCTCCATGGACCCACAGCATTCAAGGGCAACCCCAAGTCAGTCAAGCAGAAACCTAGATGGTGTCTTCTTTGATTCTCCTCTTTTCTTACCACTTCTTTTCCTTCCATACAAATCACTAGCTATTATCTTATTTTCTTCACCTATAATGTATCCCAAATCCAACCACTTTCTTTCATCTACTCATGTGACTCAGCACTTACTGCAAAGTACTGACAAAAAGTGTAAATAATTGGTCTCTTTGTCTCTATTCTCTAGAAGGATATCTATATAGCTATATAGAGATATCTCTCTCTATCATCTATCTATCTATCTATCGATCTATCTATCTGTCTATCACCTATCTATCTACCTATCATTTATCTATATTCACCATTCAACCATCTGTCCATCTACACACACACACACACACACACACCTGTTTGCTCCTCTATCCATCCACCTACCCACACATCCACTATCTATTGGAGACAAGAAAACACTATGTACCTCTGATTGCCTGAAACTCACTATGTAGACTAGACTGACTTTAAACTCACAGAAATCTATCTCCTTTGCTTCAAAAGTACTGGGATTAAAGACATTAGCCACCACACCCAGCAACTGAGGAGTATTTTTGAAGTGAAGTTCAAATCATATCCTTCTTGATAAAAACCAAACAGTGGTTTCCTACTCTGGTAGGAAACCTGAGTACCAGTTCTTCTGTGGCTTGGAAAATCCTACATCATCATCAGTGCTTGGTGAACTACAGGCCATGGGTGACAGGAAGTATCAGGATGGAATGATCCTTTAGAGTAGTACTTCTCAACCTTCCTAATGCTGTGACTCTTTAATACAGTTCCTCATGTTGTGGTGAGCCTCAACCATAATATTATTTTCATTGCTACTTCATAACTATAATTTTGCTACTGATATGAATTGTAATGTAAATATCTGTGTTTTTCAACAGTCTTAAGTTACCCCTGTGAGAGAGTCATTTGACCTCCCAAAGGAGTTGTGACCCACAGGTTGAGAACCACTGCTTTAGAAAATGTTCATGGTCCCAAGGACACTCATCAACCAACTTCTTCAGTTCAAACATTGATCTCTGATTAGGAATAAAGGTTATATAGAGGTCATGGTTGGATTGGGGAGTCAGAATGAAAGATCTGAACAAATACAAAACAGTCTGAAAGAGAACAAACAAGACTACTGAACATGAGAATAAAGGACTCCAGGGGACACAGCACCCTTACTCCCAAATGTAATCTCAACAGAAGTAGGTATCCCTACTTACACTGGCAGTTCCCACTACACTGTGGAAGAGAGCAGACAGGTTGAAGAAGCAGCTGAGAAGTTCAAGAGTAGCCAGGGAAGAAAGAAGGAAATAGAAGAAGGCTGAGAGAACAGAGAGCCAATGAAAACAATGGGTCCTGCAGGCCCTGGCCACTGAGGGAGTTCCAGTGAACTGCCTGTCAAGTTCTCAGAGTCAGGGTTCTCAGACCCCAGGAGAAATCCACTTTCAAGAGCCGAGGGTCCTGATACCCAGGGCCTGCATGGGGACTCTAGCAGGTGTGTACGGTTAAGAGTCCTGGTACCCGAGCTTGCAGGGACTGTTACGTTAGAGGATGCTTTTGCAGCTGCTTCCACTTGCCTGTTGCTGCAGGCAAACACCAAGGGGGCGTGGAAGCTGACAGAGATCAGCATTCGCAGAGTGTTTCCTTGCCTACCCACAACTTTCATCCACATTACGGCCACTGTTCCTCCTCTTCTTTCTGCTTTCTCTAGACCTCCAGAGCACATAGGCATGCATGCATGTACAGTACAGGACTGTTGCGGCTGCCTTGTTCCCTCTCCTGGCTCCCTCAGCACCTGCACTGAGCTTGGGTGTCATTTCCCTGGTGCATTTCAAGGCTGCTTGCTGTGTGCACTGCTGCCTCCTGTCAACCCCGCAGCATCTCCCGGGGAAGGAAGGCACTCTCACGAGAAAGGAATACAAGAAGGAAATTATCCCTCAGCTTCTGGCTTCAGTTCCAGAATCTGCCTTGGCAGATGGGGATTTAAATTCACACAGAGAAAACTATTTGTTTCGGGTTATCCACAAGGCTCTTTGTAAATCTGTCCTTATCCAAGCTGGGTAGATGGCTCCAAGGAGATACCCCTCCCAAAGTTCCTTACCGGAAGATTCGATGGTAGAGTATATAGCAACTTTGACATCTTTCCCGCCTCAAATTACAGTTTTATGGTATATAGAGAGTCTGTAACTTTTAAGGTTTGTTTGTTTGTTTGTTTGTTTGTTTGTTTTACATTTATTTTTGTAGGGGAGGTACTGTGTATATCAGATAACAATTTGTGGGAGTTATTCTTTTTTCTTTTTCTTTTTCTTTTCTTTTTTCTTTTACCATGTATCTTCCAGGATCTCCAGGCTTGGTGGCAAACAGAACTTTTTTTCCAGTGAGCCATCTTCCTGGCTCTTGGATCTTTATTTCGTATTCACCTCTTCATAGATTATATTCATCAGCACACTGTATAAACCCGGTCTGGCTGCTATGGTAGACTGCCTACAGGCTCTCTGCCTTGTCTTTCTTAGTGGAGCCTCCATCCAATAGCAAATGGTCTTTCTTCACATCATTTTTAAAGACCTATTTAAAGAAATAAAATATTTTAATGGAAAAAATCAAATTGCGCAGTGAAATTTTAAAATTTACCTTCTGTGCATTTCCTGCCAAGAAAAATTGGTAGAATCTGTTTCTGTGGCTTATATTGGGGCAAATAAATAGCATGCACTGTTTAAATATACTTTCTCTTGGCAATTCTCTCACGGGAATGCCCATGGGGTTGCCAGCTATGTGGGTGGGGTTTGAAGCTATTGATCCAAGGTCATGTGCATGATTCATTTTGGTGGGCAAGGGCCCTGAGAGCCTGCCTAGGGCTGTCTTCATATTAATCCAAGCAAGGATAAATGTGAGCTGAGATCTTAAATGCTATTCGTTCCCTAAATTATGCTACAAACTAGTTTTAAATTAAATGGGAGTACGTTCCACGGCCCATATTGTCTTGAATATTTTAGGAGAATGTCGGAATATAGAAACTTCTGAGTATGGGGTAAGAGACGCAGTTGGGTTATTAGCTCCTGCTTTTCCATCTTTTCTTTTCCTTTGTTCTGTGTTTTTCACAATCCCCTTTCCCCCAGAATTTATCTGTGCCTTTTTATCCTTTCCTCCACTGGCCGTTAGTAAGTCCTTGATCTTTGCCTTTGTTTTCTTTCTTCCTTTGCCCTTCTTTCCCTCTGTCTGTCCCTCTCTCCCTCTTCTTTCTCTCTTTTTCTCCCTTCCTTCCATTCTTTCTTTCTTCCTTCATTCCTTCCTCCCTTCCTTCCTTTCTCATTTCTTTTTCTAAGATTAACTAGGCATGGGTTTGGCCCTAAGGTTTTATATACATTAAAGGTCATATAGATTTTGTCTAGTTCTTAGAACTCTACAGATCTTGAGTTGTGACGTGCTTTTACCACTCAACCCTGTATTCAGATACTAACCTGTATCAACTGCAATCTCAAACCATGCACATGTTAATTCTCTAGTGATACAATGAGTGTGATGGGAATGAGGGAACTTACAACCCGAGTTTGCTTGCTCCTACAATCCTCATATACTCTCAAGTCAAATAACATTCGGTACAAATTTGACTTATCTTGTGGGTTGGAAATAGATAATGTGCACTGTTTAATAAATTAGGAGTTCCTTCTTGCTCATAACCAATGGTTTATACATTAGAAATATAAAATCATAGATTACGTAAAATAAGCAGGAAATAAACATCACAGTATACAGTGATAAAAGTATAAAGATGTCTTTAGGGCCAAACTAACAAAGAGATAGTAACATCTATGACAGTTCTAACTGGTTAAATTGGCTTGGCTAACTCTGTACACTTTGAAAAAGAAAATCATTGAATTGTGAAATTGCATATTATATAATAGAGTCTTCTCGTGTGTATTTTACATTTTATTAGTTTTTCCCTGAGAACACAAACTAACTGGTTGCTATGTTTTGGAAGTATTGTCCCAAGTGGTTGCTTGTTGGAAGCTTCATCCTCAGTGTGGTGGTAAATGGGGGAAGCAGAATGGACATGGGCTTGTGTGATGTTGAAAGGTCAATGCAGCACTCCCTCAAAGGGATCAATATAGTTCTCATGAGAGTTGTCCTAAAAGTGAGCTTTTTATATGAGCAAGTCCAACCCTGGAATCACTCTGTAGTTGTTTTATGACCCGGTCTCCCTCTTATAAATATGGTCTCCCACATGCCATTCTCTGTGAAGTTCTCACTAAAGCTGAAGCTGATCTTGAGCCTCCAGAACTATGTCCCAGATAAACCTCTCATCTTTATGAAGCTATTTGTTAGCATCACCATTTACAGTAGTGAAGGGGGAACTGGTATGCCAATTCCTTTAAGTGCTAACTCATATACTGACAACTGCTCCGTAATTGTCATGCACTCGGTTACTTATTGATATTATTATCATGTTAGCAGTACAGAATACTGCTACATGGGTGAATTAAGTGCATTTGTTATATGGGGGTATCCTGTTTCCCTCTCGTTGCCAGCAATGTTTCAATGGGAGAAGCAAATCAACAGGCTCACCTTCATATAAAAGGAAGCCTGAGGATGTCTATTCCTTCTATTGGTCTGGTCTCTGCACTTCCACATTTTGAGAAGCAATCACAAAATCCAGAGTTGGTAAATTAGACCCTTTGTCAATGATCTTAGAATCCTTCTTTGTAGCTGGAAACAGTACACGTCCAACTTATTATGAGTACAAGAAAATGGATGATGCCCCATAATGAAATCTGCAGGGAGAGCTGAGTGGTAGGGCTGGGGGCATGGTCCAGTCATCATAGAGGACTCAGCTGGTTCATAACATTCTTCCAACTATCCTTAAAAGAACTGGCTGTTACTTTTCTAACATGTCATCTCATGGTCTATAACGGCAGCATTTTAAAATGCATAAACAAATCTTTAAAAATTATAAAGACAGGAAGCAAGGGGCAGCCAGAGGAAGCAGATAGTTCCTTCTCTTTGTTCCTCCACTTGTTCATTTACTTCCCTCACTTCTTCCTCCTCCTTTTCTCTCTCTTCTCCTTCCCTCCCCTCCTCCTTCTCTTCTCCTTTTCTCCCCTCCTACTCTTTCCCCATACACTCTTTCCCCTAAGCATCTTCAGGAGCCTCTTTCTCTTTTATTTTTGGTTGTGAGCCTAGCCTTTAACGGCTGAGCCATCTCTCCAGCCCAGCCTCCTTCTCATGTCTCATTCCCTACACTGAGTTAAGGGAACATGGATTGAGGAATTCCCAGCTAACTCCCAAGGCACATGTTCTGCCAGCCAGGCAGAAAGAGGGAAGAGAATGGCCATTGAATGAAATAAAATAACAGTAAAAATTGCTGCAGTTCATTCATTCATTTCATTGATCACAGCAGCATGAGCCCTGTAACTGATATTGCCATGGAAACCAGGCAGGGGCAGAGATGCTGGCGCATGTGCCTTCCAGGCTTTAGATCTCCTGAATCCTCACATTTTAAAAGGTCATTTTGCTTACTGCTTACGTTAGTAGTTTGTTCTCAGTGATCAATGATGCCCTAACCGACTCCAAGAGTACGCAGTGGGAAGCCTGATTAAATGGGTTCTGACATCAGCTCTGCCATTCAGCATTCGTGTGACCAGGACTTAAGCATGCCTCGTCTGTCTCTGAACCTTAGTGTTGTCACCTGTGGAAACAAACTGTTCAGCTGCTTGAATCCTATTGTCACTGTTAGTTCTAGGATTTTTTTTTTTGAGATATGTTATGATAGTCAATTTCAGGCTTCTGGCTCTTGAATGTCCATGAAATTATTAAGTAAATTTGCTTTCTTCAGCAACATTAAATCAAAGAGCTTATTAATGTTAGGATAAATGGAGGAGAAATTGTGTTCAAGAACCTGAGAGACTTCTGAAGGCAAAATTTTGTACCAAAAATAGTCTGGCTTTAGTGTCCTGGGCATAGATTTGGTGAACATGTTAAGCAGCATGGGATGAGAAGGTGGGGACTCATGAAGACTTTCGATCCTTTTGCTACGTCCTCACACTAAACCAGGAAATGCCACTTAAAGATTCACTCAGTATTAGGCACAGCACCATGTACTGAAGTGGTATCAAGTCTGATTTATATATCTCTTTGGATTAAATTTGGTCACAGGTAACAAAGACCCAAAGAAACATCAGTTTAAGGTAAGAACTGTTTGCCTTTTAAAATGGAAATTCCAGAAGTAGGGTCATGTATGGAGATTTACAATTTTTTCCAGCATATCTGCCTTGTGTCTGCATGTGTCTCTCTATTCCTAAGGTGGCCTCTTGGTGAAGATCTCTGACAAGCTTTACCTAGCAGATCTGATTCTAGCTCGCAAGAAAGAGGAGGGAATATAGAAGGAAAAGAAAGAAGAGTTCTCTTAGGTGCTCTTCAGAGAAGGTTCATGCTTTTTGCTCATAAGAGAGTCATATGTCTGACTGTGACTATGGGGGAAGTGAAAAGTAATGCCCTCTTTTTGTAATCTTGCTATGTGTCTATAAAAATATTAGTGCTTCTATCACTTTGGACAAAGAGGATGGGAACCAATGATCAGCTAGTATTCTTTATATACATGATGGCTCAATATCCTTGATGTACATGTGAGTACTCAGTTAAAATGCTTCATAGAAATAACAAAATGAACATATATATGAATTTCAATGGAGAGTAAATTGTAGAGAAAGGTAAAGAAAAATAAGGAAAATCTTTGAGGATGAAGTTATATCTAAATTGAAGCAAAATATTTATTTTACAATAAATATTCTTCCAAAAAGCAGCATAAAGGAGCATAAATTGCAAGTTACAGATTTGAGGAAATGATGTCAGAGTAGGGAACAGAGATTATGCCATGGAATTCATTTCATATCACCAGAAGAGTCCTATAAAAGAGTACTAGCTTTTGCTTGTAAGCCAGTGACCTACAACAGTAATTTTAAAATTATCCAGGCAATTCAAAGAAGGTAAATGTAGTGATTTTCTTTCCCAGTAAGTAGTAATAAGATAATTAGATATCTACATGTAAGCAGTGAATTTATATCTATCTCTAATATCATATACAAAATTCACTTCAAATGGTAATAGACCAAAGCATAACATCAAATTATGAAGCTTCAGAAAGAAAAAGTAGAATATTTTTGATGTGTGATATATTGGATAAGGCAACGAATTTTTAATTATGATGCCAAAATATCACCATACACAAAAGAAAACAAATAAATTGGACTTTGTGAAAATGAACTTTTGCCCCTGAAAAGATACCATTAAGAAAATGAATAGACAAGCTACAACGTAGGAGAAAATGTTTGCAAATAATTTATCTGGGGAAGATACATATTCAGAATATATAGAAAAATGTTTCAAATTAATAAGATAATTCATTTCCAAAGTGGGAAAAAAAACAGAATTGATTATTCACCAAAGATTATACATGAATAGTTATTATTTGTCACCAGGAAATTAGACATCACTACCACAGTGAAGTGCCAGTTCATACCCCATAGAATGCCCACCACCATAAAAGTGATTAGGAGTTGTGGAGGATGTAGAGACAATGAAACAGTTATGTGCACTATGTATAGTAGTTAAAATGTCTACTCATGACATAACTTGTCCCAACATGCTTATAACGGAACTTCTCATAATAGCCAAAGACTCAGATAGTCTAAATGTTCATCAAATGGTGAATGACTAAAACAAAATGAGGTATACACACATGCAAGATGTTATTTAGTAAATAAAATTATGTAATATGTCACTGTTGGTCACTACTGCAACATAATATCAGAAATGTTAGGCTAAATGAAAGATACCATATTTTATAGACAGTAAGTTACAGAGTGTCTTAGTTAGGGTTTCTATTGCTGTGATAAAACACCATGACTGAAAAACCAATTTGGGGAGGAAAGGATTTATTTGGCTTATATTTCCACATCACAGTTCATCATCAAAGAAGTTAGGACAGGAACTCAAACAGGGCAGGAACCTAGAGGCAGGAACTGATGCAGAGGTCATAGAAGGGTGCTACTTACTGACTTCCTCTCCCTGGCTTGCTCACCCTGCTTTCTTACAGAACCTGGAACTAGCAGTCACAATGAGCTGGGTCCTCCCCCATCAATGACTAATTAAGAAAATGCCTTACAGCCAGATCTTATGGGGAAGCATCTTCTCAGTTGAGTTTCCCTCTTTCTAGTGACTCTATTTTGTGTGTCAAGTTGACATAAGACCAGCTAGCACATAAGGTCACATTTGTATGAAGTAACCAGAGCAGGCAAGTCTACAGGGACAGTGGCAGTGTTTTGGGGGGGAGTGGTGTTAGCAAGCAGATGTCACCACAAACACGTACAAAGTTTCTTGTGGAGGATGATAAGACTATTCTAAAACTAGATTCTGACTATTACTGCTTAGCAGGATGAAGTCACTTAAAATTGTCAACTTATACACTTAAAATGGGCAAATTTTATGGGATAAAAATTGTATCTCCACAAAGATTTCAACAAAACAACAACAGCAACAACAACATTTTTTTAAAATTTATTTTTAGCTTTTTTGTTTGTTTGTTTTTTGTTTTTGTTTTTGTTTTGTTTTGTTTTTTGTTTTTCGAGACAGGGTTTCTCTGTGTAGCTTTGCGCCTTTGCTGGATCTTGCTCTGTAGACCAGGCTGGCTTCGAACTCACAAAGATCCGCCTGCCTCTGCCTCCCGAGTGCTGGGATTAAAGGCGTGCGCCGCTGCCGCTGCCACCACCACCACTCATAACTCCTCCTTCAAATTCATGGCCTCTTTGGCTTTATTGTTCATATTACATTTATACAGGTAAACAAATAAGTATATAAATACACCTTACTGAGTCTGCTTAGTGCTCCTTGTATGTGTATGATTCCAGGGCTGACCGTTTAATACTGGGTAACCAATCAAGAGGCTTGTCCCTAGGGAAGTCTCCCTCTCTCAGTAGTACTTAGTTGCTTGTAGTTCTTTGTCTAGAGGTGGGGAGGGCATCAGATTCGCTCCTTTGGCCTTAGCATGTCTCTGCTGTTGTCTTTGTTCAGGTCTTGTTGAGGCAGCCGTATTGTTGTGGTATCATGGGTGAAGTTCCCTGTCATTTCTAGGACACACAATCTCACAGAAGATAAAAAATCAAAAACAAAAACAAAAAACCATGTTCTTAATTAGAGTGGTTTGTGATCCCAATTACAGAAACCAATCAGGAACCCCAGGAAGACTTCTGAATGTACTCTTGTTCACACTCTACTCCAGCAATTTCTATTCTTGAGGTTTAGATAATGATTCTATGAAAATGCTTCTAGGTGCTTCTAATGTACACCCTCAGATAATGATGTTGGAAGATATTTAAAATTTGGAATTAGGCTCACATATGATATTTATTTTTTCCCTTGAAGAGTCTTGATATATCTCCTAGGTAAGACTCAAATTTGTGATTCTCCTGCCTCCTTCTTCAGAGACCCTCTTTACAGTTAACATGATCATTTCATTGACTGGCTTGAGAGCCCTAGATTGGTGAAGCATGCTTGTGGACTTTTCCAGAAGGCCTTTCCAGAGAGTCACCTGAAACAATACAAGCTCTCAGTGTGGGCAGAGCCATCCCATAGGTCAGAGACACAGATGGAATGAAGGGAGAACAGCAGACATCCTCACTTCCTGCTTCCCACAAGTGATAAGAAGAGGCTCCACAGCTGCATGGTCTCACTGCCATGATGTTCCCCAAGTGCCTGGAGCCAGGTGACTGTGGATTAAAATCTCTGGAAGCAAACTGAGCCAAAGGGTGTCTTCTTGGGTATTCTGTCACACTGATTCCAAATTTTAAGTGCTTACCTCTATTGTTTAGATTTAGATAAAAGGTAATGTGCTGAAGGACATTCTTCTTCTTATTATTAATAATTATTATTATTATACATAGGATTGCCCAGGGTCTTTTGTGTGCTAGACAAGTACTCTACCACTAAGCCACATCCTCATCCAGCCCACTTTTCATTGTTTTTTTTTTTTTATTTATTTTGAGACAGGGTCTCATTAAGTTGTCCTAGGTGGCCTTGAACTTACACAGTAGCTCATGCAGACCTTGAACTTGTGATCCTCCAGCCTCAGCTTTCCAAATAGCTGGGATTCCTGGCATGGACCTCCATGCCCTGCCCAAGGATGGACTGAGATGATTTATCTGTGGAATTAGAGACCCATTACATTTATTCAAGGAGTAATAATGATGATCCAGTTGGGGGAAGCTGGAGTGATTATTTATCTATAAGATGAGGATAATAAAGCCATTACATTAGACATTGCTTCATGAAGTTGTGAGGTTTAAATGTGATACAGGAAGGAGTTAGAGTTGCTCCTGACACAGAGCATTACACAACCATTTGTGGTTCTTATTACTATCGTCATTACGTTTAACAGCAATTGCTTTGCACCTGGGATCCTCAATGGAGAATTGGATAATCACAGGAATATGGTCACATTGGCTCTGTAAGAGAGAAGGAATAGAAAAGGAATCAGCACCTCTCCCCAACCAGACTTCTATGTTGTGAAGCCATGACAGGTGCAGGCAAGAGGCCTAGCTTGCCTTTGGTCTGATTCCTTCCTTGTGCTTAGGGAGAAAAAAGCAGATATATTAAAAAGGCCATAGTGGTAACACAGAGAAGTAATTTGTTATGAATATTCTTATTTCTGTACATTTCAAACTTTGCCTGTGTGAATATGTCTGTTTGCTCTTGACCGGACCCCCTCCTGTCTTCCTCATTAACATCATCTAGAAGTCATTCCTTTTGAAGTTCTGTAGACTCTTGCTTCATTTTTTTGGGGGTCAGAAATTTCTCAAGTTGCTTTTGGTAAATCTAGATTGGAAACGACTTCCAGTTTATTCATTTATCCATAAAATATCTAGTATGACTTGGTAAGAGGATGATATAAATGACCCTTGAGACCAGCCAGAGGAAACTCTGCCAGTATTTTTTCATTTTATAAAATGAAAGAGCATCTATTCATTTATCCATTTCTAGGACATAAAATATAACAATCAATTTAATCAGAATTAATTGTGCCCACTTTAGTTCTAATGAAAAATTCATTTATCATGATAACATCTCTGTAAATATGAAGTGTCTTCTTCATAATGATTTTCCAGAACTCCAATAACAGAATCGCAAGATCCCTTGGGGACGCATGGACAATCAAGGCCTGATCAAGTGACTGTTTATAGGTTTGGATTCTTAGTTGATTTGACATTCTAAGGAGACAGTAACAGGTAATTTGCTTTCATCCAATGATTAAGGAAAGGTGTAAGAGAGAAGACTGTAACTTGGTCAATATCCAAGATGAAAAATGGCACATAGTCACACAAAGAAGATCGGCTAGAATTTCTAGGGAGTAGACTGGGGAAAGTTGACAATCAACTATCAGAAGAGATCGGTGATAGCTGCAATCCCTATCTCAATAGCAATACAAAGTAGGGAGCCTCATAATGCATAACAATAAAAACAAACCTTCAGATTCTATCCCAGAGGGACTGCAGCTGCCCCCTCCCAGAGGAAGAATGACCAGAGCAATGCTGAACACAGACAGCCAGAAAATTGCCACTGTACTCTTGGTAACAGATTATTTAATAAAGAGAGAGGAGAAGGGAGACAATGGAGGGTTGGAGAGAGAGAGAGAGAGAGAGAGAGAGAGAGAGAGAGAGAGAGAGAGAGAGAGAGAGAGAGAATATGAATATATGAATGAAGGAATGAGTGATTTGTAAATCCTATCCTCTTTGCTCTTGTCTGGAGCAAGAGTGAGATGCCATCTTCAGAAGGCCAGGGGTGGGGATTTCATTTGCAACTTGAACTTTGAAGATAGTCTATCACAAAGGTTGTAGTAGCATTCAAACTGTACTCCTAAAGGGCCACTTAATAGTGTCACCACCACCTGTGATCCAATTTGTAAAAGACTGCCCATTGATGGATCAGCATCAGTGACCCAACAACCATGCAAGGTACTGACATCAAGAGTGTTGAGAATATAACTAACCAGCAAGCTAGGTTTCATTTACTCTCTAAAAGCCTTGCCCAGCACCCAACTCTCGCTTCTTCATGTTTATTGATTCTTTTATTAATACCTGATGTTAATTGAGAAGACCAGCTTTCCATGCTTTGATCTCGTCCCTCCATCCCTCCCTCTCTTCCTTTTTTAAAAATTTTTTCAATTCTTTCATTTTTTATTTTTATTTTAATAGGCTTTTCCAGAGAACATAGGCTAGCCTGCCTTAGAGGTCTCTGTATCTGAGCATTTGGAGGACCAAGACAGTTTTAGATCGTCTGTTTGAATTTCTTTAATAATGATTGTTTGGAGGAAACAGTATTCTACTCTCTGAGGAGTACTGGGGATTGAGGCTGGTGCCATGAACACCAGGCTAGCAGAGGAAAAATTATACCTCAACTCTACTGTGACTTAGTCTTTCTTGAATGTTGCAAATATTTCTACTAAAAGAGTAACTACGATTAAAATAAATGAACTAATGACCTAACCACAGTGCACAAGACCCAATATAAAACCACAAGAAACATTAAAAAAGAAAATCAAGACAGCATGACTCCTCCAAACCATGCTAAGCTCATTGTAATGGGCTATAGGGAGAATGAGTGGGATGATATCACAGACAAAGAAGTAAAAAGAATGATTTCAAATATGCTCAAACAGATCAAAGAAGACACAGACTTCTGAAAGAATTCTAAGACACAACAAATAGCTGAATTAAATAAGGCAGTTGATACAGGATATGAAAGTAGAATTCAATAAAGAGATTGAAATTTGAAAAAATTGAAATATTGGAAATGAAAAGTTCAATAAGCAAATAAGCCCTACACAAAGCCCCATCAATAGAATGGATGAAGGGGAGGACAGATTACTAGAGTTTGAAGATAGGGCAGAGGAAATAAATATTTGGTTACAAAGATAAATTAATAAGAAAGCATAGTCAGAACATCATAGAGATGCTCAAAATACCAAATTTATGATGCATGAGCATGGAAAAAGAAGGACATCAGGTTAGGGGAACAGAAACTATTTTCAATAAAATAGAAAATCTTTGAGAACTCTAAAGAGATGGTTATCCAGGTACAGGACATTTAAGACATCAAATAGACAAAGCTGGAGCAGAACCTTCTAATGCATATTATATTTAAAATACTAATGCACACAACTGAGGAATCATACTGAAAGCTGCAAAAGTGAAACTCCAAGTTACCTGTAAAGGCAGACACATCAGAATAACATCAGAATTTTCTACAGAAATATTAAAAGACAAGAGGGCTTGGAATGATGTATTTCACAAGATTGTATCCAAGAAAACTAACTGTCATAATTGAAAGACAAAGAGAGCTTTCCATGTTAAAAACAAGCTGAAGAAATCATGAGCACTAAGCCAACTCTACATAAGCACTTGAAGCAATCCTTTGGACTGAAGAGAAAGATAAACTTATCCACCAGGAGACAAAAGGAGTAAACCATGCTAGAACAGAAGGTAAGAAAATGAAGAATAGGAAAACGCCAAACATGAAATTTTCCAATAAGAGAGATTAATGCACACCTTTAAATAGTAACCCTATTAATGGTTTCAATTCCCCACTCAAAGATGCAGGCTAGCATATTTGATTAACAATCAGCATCTAGCTATTTGTTACCTCCCAGAAATGTACCTCATCATTAAAGACAGGTGCTACTTTAGGAAGAAAGGATGGAAAAGGCTATTCCAAGCAAATGGATCTACAAAAGAAGCGTTATTGTGGTTATAATACCTGACAAAGTAGACACAAGCCCATCATATGTTGGAAGAGACAAAAATCACTTCATACTGACTAAGGAAGCAATCCATCAAGAAGATGGTAACATGTAAGAATATATATGCCAATCATGAGTGGACCTAATTTTATAAAACAATAGTTCTAGATGTATAGGCACAGATTAACCTCAATGTAATAACAGTAAGTTACTTCAACATTCCATTTTCACCAATAGAAATTCCATCAAAAAATGAACAGAGAAACATCTGAATTAAACAATATCACAGGTCAAATGGACCCAACAGACACATGCAAAACATTCCATTCAAACACTGAAGAATATACATTCTTCTCAGAAAACCATGGTACTGTCTCTGTAACAGCCCTATAACAGGACACAAAAAAGTCTTAACAAATACAAAAAAAAATGATTTCTTATCTTCTGACTATAATTGAGTAAAACTAGAAACCAGCAAGAGAAACTGCAGAAAATATGCACAATCATGGAGCTTGAACAACACACTATTGATTGAGGATATGATCATCAAAGGAATGAAAAAGGAAAGAAAAAAATCACAGAATCAAGTGAGAATTAAAACACAACACCCCAAATCTGTGGGATGCAGTGACAGCAATCGTAAGAGGGAAGCTTGTAGCTACAAATGCTTACATTAGCAAATTAGAAAGAACATAAATAACCTAGCATTGAACATTAGTGCCTAGGGGAAAAAAAAAGAACAAACCAAACCCAATATCAGTAAATGGAGAAAGGTAATTAAGATCAGGATGGAAATTAGTGAAATGGAAATTTAAAAAAAAAGAATTCAAAGAATCAATAAAACAAGGAATAGGTTATTTGAAAAGATAAAGAACATTAATATACCCTTAGCCAAAGTAGCCAAAGAAAGGAAGTGAATGGATATCCAAATTAATACATTTGGAGATGAAAAGAGAGATTCCAACAGGTGTCAATGAAATTCAGAAAGTCTTTAGGACATACCTTAAACCTATATATTCCACTAAGCAAAGTGGATAAAATTCTAAATAAAATGGATTCATTTTTAAGCACATCTATAATCAACAATGAGATTGAAAAAGTAATAAAAAAAAAACTCTCAATTAATGGAAATCCAGGTTCCAGAAGGACTCATATTCCAATTGTCCTGATAAATATAGATGCAAAATTCCAACAAAATAATTGCAAACTACAGTTTTGTCAGTTCTTTCCTTACTACTGTAATAAAATATCTTTAAAATGCAATTTAAGGCAAGATTTATTTTGTATAATAGTTTAATGGTACAGCTTGTATGACCGGGAAATCATGGTGTCTAGAGTTTCAGGTAGCTCATTATATTGCATCTGCATTCAGGAAGCAGAGAAAGGTAAATGTCTGTACTCAGATTGCTCTCTCTTTTCTGACTCAGTCGAATGTCCAAGCCAATGGAGTGGCGAGCTTCCCAGTTCAATTAAACAAAATCTAGAACCTCCTTTATAGACATCTTCAGAGGTTTGTCTATTTGTCTTGATCATGATCAAGTTGACCTCATTCCAGAAATATGGGGGTTTATCAATAACTGTAATAGGTCACATAAATGACCTCAAAGGCAAGATCACCTCAATAGATGCAGAAAAAGTTTTTTACAAAATTTAACATCTCTTTACAATAAGTCCCTATAAACACTAAGAAAAGAACAGCATATCTCAGAATATAGGCCAAGCCTGTAGACAACATCATTCTAAATGCATAGTGAAGACACCGCCTGCAGAATGGGAGGTGTTCCTTTGACAGAAGACTAACATTTAGAATGTATGAAGAACTCAAAAACAAAAGAAAATACCAAAACCAAACAAGACATCAAACAACCCAATAAACAAATGATCTCATGGAACAAACAGATGATTCTCCAAAGATGAAATACAAATGTGTAGTAAACACACAAAAACATGTTCAACTTCTCTGGCCACCAGAGAAGGGGAATTTAAACTATATTGAACTTCTCTCACCCCAGTTAGAATGACAGTCATCAAGAAAACAAAGAGCAGTTCATGCTGGTGAGGATGTGAACAAAGGGGATAAATCGCTTACAGATGGCTGGAGAGAAAGTAAACTAGTGTAGCCATTGTGGAAATTAGTAGGAGGGCTTCTGAAAACACTGAAAAATAGAATGTCTACCATATGATCCAGCTGTTCCTACCTAGACATTTACCCCAAGAACTCCCAACTCAACGTATTACAGAGTTATTTGACAATTAGTGTTTACTGTAGTACTATTCACAGTCACTAAGAGGTGGAACCAATCTAGGTGTCCAACAGGAAAGAGACAGGTAAGACATAAGTTATATATTATATACACTATGGAATATTTTTTCAGCCAAAAAGAAGAAAAAAATGATTATATTTGCAGGAAACTGGATACAACTGGAGATAACCATATTAAGCTAATTAACTCAGTCTCAGAAAAACAAATATTGCATATTTTCTTTAATTTATGGTTGTGAGATTTTATATAGATATATAAAACCATGTTTGCATACATAATGTGAAAGGAGAAAAGAAACTGTCTATGGGAACAAAGACTAATTGGTGTGTATGTGGGGATATGCTCAAAGTATAGAATGTCCTTATGCAACACAGTCCAAAGTACAATGAATATACACAATGACAATTTAAAAGAGAGCAAATGATTTCTCCCACAATAGGAAAAAGCAATGAGAAGAAATAATTACATAAGTAATTACCTCACTTTATCTACCTTGAGAATAGTTATTCCAAATTATATACAATTTTTATTGACCCTGAAAACTCACAGATAATTTCCAAAGAATAGAAATTAAGTGAAACTGTTTTTAACCCTAGGAAAAGTGATCAGACATTGAATAGTTATGGTTTGAGTATGAAAGGCCCCCAGCTGATAGCCCTGTTTTGAGGGGATGTGAAATCTTTAGAAGGAAGTGGGTTGCCATGAGCTGAGCCTTCTGGTGAATAGGGTAGCCAAGTTTCAGCCTTTCCCTCTCTGCTGACTGACAGTTAACATCACATAACCAACAACCTCATCACTCTCCTCCTGTGTTCCGAGCCATGAACCAATCCTTCCCCATTGCCTTCCTCGTCACAACAGACAGTACCCTCTCATCCATGAACCAAAATAAGTCCTCCCTCCTTTAAGTTGATTCTTTTGGGTGTTTTATCACATGCAAGTTGTGATGAGGAAATTAATTAGTATACAGCCTTGAGCCAATGGGAAGATAGAGTTATAGGGGTGGAAGATAGCCCTAGAGCATGTAGCCACTCTGGCATACTCAGTGATTGCTTACAGAAAAAATTAGCTCCTGTACCTAAGAATGAGTTGTGTGTGTCATGGCTATAAGGACTTGCATTAATGAGGAATTTTCATGGGTCTCAGGATAAGGACTTCAAGCAGAGTAACCCCATTATAACAGGGATGGAGCAATCTAGTCAAAAAAGAAACTCTGGGATTGGAGAGATGCCTCGGTGGTTAAATATCACATACGGTTCCTGCAAAGGGTCTGAATTTGCTTTCTAGCACCCTCGTGTAGTTCATAGTAGTGTGTAACTCCCGCTCCAGGAGAGTCTCTGGCTCCTGAGGTCACCTGCATTCAGGTGCACCCCACCACCACCATACACACATAGTTTAAAAATTAAAAGATCATTTGTTTTTGTTTTTGTTGTTTTCCAGAAGGAGGCCTGGCATGTGGGTTGATATGGTGTCTAGTTTTGTAAACTGATAGGGGCTGATCCTGCGGTCGCAGGGCTCTGTCTGTGGAGCAGTAGTCTTGACAATGAACTATAGATGCCGTTTCCTGTATTAGCTCCTCAGCCATGGATCTAGCACGTCATTCTCTGTGATTTCAAGGGAGGAGACTATTCCTATGGCTGCTTGGGACATGTAGCAGCTTTGTCTTCACAGGTGAGTTTTATGAATACCCCCCAGAATTTTACAGTCTTCACTGTCAAAATTATTTTAAAATAGTTTGGGGGATTTCCTGGAAGTTTCTCCCTTACTCTCCCTGTTATGGTATGGCATAGTTCCCAGACCAGTCAAGTTCAATTCATATGGTAAACCGAGAAGACCCATCTTTCCCCCAAGGATGAAGAAGGAAGTGGCCTATGGTGCCTTTAGAAAAAGGCTCTTTAAATATTTTATTAAACCTTCACTGGTGCAAGCCCATTTCTGTCTCTTCAAATATTTAAAGCAGCGCGCTTAGCTTGGGAAGGCAGCATCGGAGAGCTCTTGCTGGCTGTTGGCCGCAGGCAGCTAGCAGAGGTACCCACCTACAGAGGAGGTATACCCTCAAAAGGAGGGCAAATAGACCCGAGGAAGCCACAGGCATGAGGACTCCTGGCAGTCATAGCTTCTGGCTGCCAAGATCCCAAGATCCAAAAAGAGGCTTAGAGATTCTACCTCTGCAGATGGTTCCTATCATCTGCTTCCTAAATTCCTTTTCTCAGAATGTCCTGGGTGCTAAGCTATAGGCACCCTGTGGGAGGACCCTTCCTTAGAGAGAAAGCAGGGTCTGAGCTAGAAGTCAGTGGGCCATCTGTTCTGGCTTTATCAGTGATTGAGAAAGTCAGTGGCAAAAAAGAATCCAATATGTGGAAGCATTACATTCTCCAAGCTGTCAAAAACCTCTACCAGGAGGCTCTCTTTCCTTTCTGTCCCGTTCAGCTCCTCCCCTCCCCTCCCCTCCCCTCCCCTCCCCTCCCCTCCCCTCCCCTCCCCTCCCCCCCCCTCCCCTCCCCTCTCTTCCCCCTCTTTTCCCTTCCCCTCCCCTCCTCTTCCTCTCCCCTTCTCTCCCCTCCCCTTCCCTTTTACCTTCATTTTCTCCCTCCCTCCTTCCTTCTCTCTCTGTTTCTTCCATTTTCCAAGAAGCCCCCTTTAAAATGTAGTTTTAGACTTGTACAAAGCGGCAAAACCCAGGAATTTGTATTTCCCCTCACCTAGATTTTTCTACAATCTTTCTACATATTAGGTAATCATATTAGGTAATCATAGTTCAAAACCAGGAAATCAACGTTAATATGAATCTATTAAATGATAGGCCTTATTCAAATGTCCCTGGCTTTCCCGCTAGTCTCCTTTCTCTGAATTCCTCCTATTTAGAGTCACACATAGAGGATTAAGTCAACGTGCTGAAGGATCTAGTGAGCTTCAACTTCCTTCCCACACGTGTGGATTGTTTTTCTTTTTACTGTGTCATTCCAGATCTAATATTTTGGAAAGGGTTATTCCAGGGAATCTAAACCTCCCCAGGAGTTACTTTACTTACTATATACCAGCATCCTGATCATCGTTTTCTCTGCAGCAGTACCCTCTGATGTATGTGCATGGTCATCTCGTTGCCATGGTTCTTCAGTGCTATTTGGGATTCTGTGATCGAACTGGTTTGATCTGTTTGTGCTTTGGGTTTATCATCTGTTTGCTGGGCTCACTGGCTATAACCTTTATGGGGAAAATGAGATAACATTTTTTTTTTTTTGCAATTTACTTCTAAATAATGGAGTCCCCTCCAGCTGGTACACCTGTCTTATTGTGCTTACAGGATCTGTGAGTCAGGACTTTGGACATGGTATAGTGAGATGGTTTATTTCTGCTCCAGGGTTAGTGGTGGCCCTGGTAGAAGTGACTCAAAGCAAATTGCTTATAGAGTAGCTTGTCCATTTTCCACATTTTCTACATCTTGGTGGGGTGGGTCCAGGACTATGCCTATTTGGGACCATTGTTTGGAAATCTGTGCACAACCTCTCTAGTATAACAATGTCAAGGTCACTAGTCCTATTCTTTGGTAGATGACTATGCCTGAGCAAGTATTACCAGACCACCAAATAGAAGCCCATGGCTTTTTTGATGTAGCCCATAAATCCACTCAGGGCTACTTCTTCCACATTCTGTTTTCTAGGGATATATGGGGTAGCCTGGCTTCAAGGGAGACATATGGGACTTGACCCTTTCATAAAGTATGACTGACAAAATTCCATTGTAGAAGAGTACAAGATGGGGATATAGCAGGGGAACGTCTTTGGAGAAATACAACCCACTATAACACTAATTTAATAATGCTAGCAACGAGCCCTAAGCCAGAGTTTAACCCTTTATGTGCCTCTTAACCACATTACCCTTTCTTGTTAAGCCATTAGAGCTGGCTGTAGCTTTTGTTTCCTATTGACACAGAAAAATGATATTTCTGGATAAACAATAGCACTAGGTCTGTCCTGGACTTTCAGATGCCACACCCATTACTGTCAGTTCTAGCTAACAGATCATACCCACTCTCTCTCATTTTGTCGTAACTTATTTTGCCTGTAGATAGACTTTATCACACTCCCATGGACATTGCTCCAGCCTTATAAGTCCTTTGGTAGGCTCCCTGATTGTTCTCTATGAGCTTTTATGTGTGGTTGGAGGAGTTTAGAGTAGGTGGATCCCTTGATCCTCTACAGCTCTCCTCTTCCTCCAGAACACTGTATATGTAGAGTCATCCCTGTATATGGTCTTGTTTTTGCTGTGGGTTGATCCTTCCCAGAACAACATTCCCCAGCATGCAACATTCTTTCTCTCTAAAGTCAACTAAGCTTTCCATTGTCAGTTCATATTATAAAGACTTCTTCAGACCGTTATGTTCTGTCATGGGTGACAGTGTCTCCCACAAATGAAGGCTCATCCTTTGTTTAGTTAATGCCCAACTCAAATGTTTCCTCTTCTGGGAATTAACTAGGTCAGAGTTCCCCATCAAACAAATTTCTAGCACCTCTGTTTTCTAATAACACTCATTATAATTGTAATTGAGAAAGCTGGTTATGGATTATCCTCTATGAGTACATGTATGTAAGCTTTGTGAGTGTAGAGGTGTACTGGCTATATCCTGTTTCCCATGAAGAGTTCTAATATGTGATGGAAAAAGGCAGGACATCAGAGCAAATGAGGTTGATATCACAGTCTTTTGGGTTGAAACAGACAAGTGATCCGTTCATCCTTTCCACTAAACCCTTTGCCCTGTGCTTTCTCTCAAGCATGGCAGGAACAAGTGTTCACAGTCAAAGACACTAGCTTTCCTCTAGCCTCTGTTCAAGGCTGGGATCCTGTGACAACAGAGGATTTATTGCCTTGCTCATTTTGGATGAATATTTACTGTCTGCAGCAAACATTCTGTGTTTTTCGCCTAGAGGACAAGATGGCCTTCCTTACCCTCAGGCACTATCTTACTTTAGCTAGCGCTGCTTTCCTTTGCAGATGAGCCTATGAAGGGGTTCTCTGGCTTCCATAACTCTTGTTCTGCTATTGAGCCATGTACTGCCCCTGTGAATGATGTGATGCCCCCTAGATCATGTGCAAACTTTGCTGGCCTCTCTCACCCATGTTTGGGGTAGCATTCAAATGCCAGCTCTCTTGAGTAAGTCTCGAATGTTAGCACCAGTGAATGAACTTTTCTCATCCTCTCCTTGCGGCTAAATGGCACTCTTTCCTCTGGCTACAACAGAGAGCCATCTTCACATGGAAACTGCAACTTGAAAGTTGGCATACAGCTCCTGGTTGATAACTAGCGCGGGCTGGACTGTTACCACTGTTGATCACGGTACCTCACAAGTCAGAAATAACTAACTCGAGAAAGGATTCATACTTCACCCTCTCTGTCAACATGAACTTTAAGATACTAAATAAGTCATATGCTCCAAGAGAGGCTTGTTGGAAACACAGTCACAGAAAGGCCTGTGATATCTTGCTGAAAGACTCATTGAGCATTTCCCACTGAAAGTCTACCCATTCATTCTCTCAGTCATGCTTTCAGCTATCTTGTCAATATTTGCAGAGCTGATACTTGGCGCCACGTGTTTGGCATACAGCAAACGAGAGTAAGACCACTCTCTCTGCTCCTTGTATTTTTTGTCACATATATAAGAGAAGATGATGAACATAAACTCAACAGTTTGTTTAAAGAACTCAGCTGGTTCTCAAGACCATTCTAACTACTGAAGGGTCTTTCCAGGTCAGCGATTAAAGGTGCTTACCAACAAGCATAGTAACCTGAGTTCAATTCCAGAGCCCACATGATGGGAGAGAACAGAAGCTTTCAAGTTCTTTTCAACTATGTTGCATTTCTTCAATAATTCTCTTTCTTTCTACTAGGCAAGATAACTCAGACACACACACACACACACACACACACACACACACACACACACACATCTCAAACCCTTCCATTTTATTTATGTCTGACACTTACAGCAGTGAATTCTCGTGCATTGTAACTTAAGGTGAGAAACATACATACCATTTGTGTCTCTTGAGAATTGCAGGTCGTATTTACATAACTTGAGCTTGGTTCTTCTAGTTTCACCTAATATAGACTTACATAAAGAGCATATTTTTTTCTATGTTGAATCTTTCTCCCAGTTCTTTATACACTGACTGTGAGACCACTAACAACTTTTTGTGGGTCTAGGCAACTTCCAGATCAGACTTTTGTTGGGCTCATTTTGGCTGAATTACAATTGCCATGTAGGGGATTCAAATTTTGACAGGCTTGTTTAGAAAAAAGAAAAGTTTTGATGGAGACAAGATAAGGCAGATTTAAGAAACAGAACAGAATGTGGACAGGCCTAAAGAGGAGAGGCAGGGGTCTCCACTTGGCCTCAGGAATTATCCTATCCCAACTATGCATTTGATAGTTTTATATTCACACAAGGTAGACATTTTCAAATCTATTGAATACTGAGAAAACTGCTATTGACTAAGGATATCTTGTGTCTTTTCTCTGACTTTGTGACAGTGAGGAAGAAGCTATAGTTCCTATGAAATTACTCTGGAATCTAGCTGTTAAATAAATATGTAGTATGTATTCTGTTTCACCAGCACTTAGAGTAGACATTTCCCAAAATACCCCTTCCTTGGAAACCTAAGATATGTAAGGACAGGAATGGGCACTATTGACCTTCTCTCTGGTCACCATCTTCTGCAGAACCACACTTTCAGAATGTACTTGAACTTTTCACCCGATGGGCCCTTTACAAATGTGATAATAGAACCTAAAAATTCTCAGTCTTTTTCATGCTTACTAACGACACTTCCTCATTAAATTCTTCCAGCAACCCCTCTAGTTCTTTTCCATTCAGTTCCAATTATCAAAAGGCCTTTTTAGGCCAGCAGGATGGCTCAGGGGGTAAAGGTACTTGCTGCCAAGCTGATAGTCTGAGTTCGATAACTAGAGCCTACATAGTGGAAGGAAAGAATAAACTCCCCCAAGTTATCCTCTGACCTCCATGCTTGCATGGGGGCATGTGTGTCTGTGTGCACACACACACACACACATACATATACATGTGTGCATGCACACACACAAATAAATTTAAAATGTAATAAAAAAGAAAGGTCCTTTCACATTAATTAATCAGAACTTTCTTTTTTTTTTTTTCTCATCCAGTTGATTTTCCTGATCTAACCACATGGACATCAGTAGAATAAGATAATTCCTACTTCCGTGTTTGTTATTTAAATGCACTATCATGCTGTATTTCTCCAACCATTCTTTCTGCTCAGCTAGTTAATTTTGCCTCCTACCACCAATCCTTCCATTCTCTTGGTATCTGTCCATTATGCTAGCCCAAATTGCCAACAAACTAGTTGTTCCCTCTGTGCATAATTTCCTAATTTATTTTGATTAAAATATAATTACACCACTTTCCCTTTTCCCTATCTTCCCTCTAATTCTCCTATATCTTCTCCCTCCAACCCCTCCCACATCTCCCCAACTTCTTCTTAAACTGATATCCTCTCTTTCTTTGATTATCATTGTTACATATATATGGGTACATATGTAAATATATAAACATAATCTGCTGAGTCTGTTTCATATTGCTTTCATGTATGTGATTTCAGGGCTGACCACTCTATTGGATAACAAATTAAGGGATCTTCCTGGGAGAAAATAGTTTCCTGACACTCAGCAGTCATTAGTTGCCTGTAGTTCTTTGTCTGGAGATAAAATCCCACAAGATTTTCCTCTTCAGCATTGCATTAGCATGCCTACTGGTACTGGTATTGTTCAAGTGTTTTTTTCAGGCAGTCATATTGTTGAGGAATTATGGATGTAGCTTTTCTATTATTTCTAGGAGGTACAGTCTCACAATAGACTTCCTGGTCCTCTACTCCTTCCAAACACTCTGCTTCCTCTTCCTCAAAGCTCCCGGAGCCTTAGGGACAGAGGCAGTGTTGGGGTTGTATCCATGGGCTCTTGGATCCTTCTAATCAGTTGTTCTCTGCATTATGACGAGTTGTAGTTGTCTGTAATGGTCTTGGTTTGCTGCGAGGAGAAGATCATTTGACACAGGGTGAGAGCTGTACTTACCTCAGGGTACAATACTATTTTAGAATGCAGTTGGGGATTTTGCTGGTCTAGTAAAGTGGCAGCAGTGTGTTCTCCTCTAATCCATGACCTCACTAGCCCCAGGGAGTTGGCTGGATTTCAAGTACTCAACCCCTGTTGAGTGGAACTTAAGTTGAAGCAGACAGCTGTCAGTTACAGCCAAAACATGGATGCCACTATTACACTGTTAGGGATATCCTGCCTGCTGTGGTGTTCATTGTGATTCACAGGCATCACAACTGGATGGGACTGTTGACTTTTTTCCCCATTCTTTGGTAGATTGCACAGCATCTGATACTTGGAAAGCTAGTCCTCAGAAGATTTAACGTCAGGTTAAATCCATCTTGCACCTTCCAAGTCCTGCATCTATACTGTGCTGGGTCTTTAGCAGTAGGGTCTTATCTTCAACCTTTGAGAAGCAAGCAAGAACAACAGCAATGGCCTATATTGTTTAGAGAGTCACTTAGACTACCCTGACCAGCAATTTAGACAGAGGTTTCTCATACCATTGTGAGCATAAGGGGTATAACTTCATTTTATATATATACACACACTTCATTAATATGCATTACAAATTATATGTGTAATTTATCATATATAATTGCATATTTAAGATATGTATAATTATATATATAATTTTAGATAAATATAAATTAAAATGCTTCCTTGAGGCTTTATCATCCTTAGAGTTACTTGTCCCCTCTTTCTCCCTCTCCTTCTGCATTGACTTCCCTCCCTCTCCGCTCCCCAAATTTTGCTGTCATTTTCTTTAAACTGTGGCTCTAGAGACTGTAATATTTTAGGGATCTGATGAATGATTGCATAGTGATAATCTTATCTTAATCAGAACATTTTCTTTAGGCTAATGGGATGTGTTCCAGCTTAGGGTTTAGAGCTTAGACACTCACTCTCCTGCAGCTGTGTGACCTTGAACCATTTGCCCTACTTGGGCATTTAAGCTTTGGTTCTCATCTTTAACACAGGATCATGATGTTTGTGAAACAGTTTTGTTGTAAGGATTTATAGGGATATGGGGATAATGCATGTGATGTTGGCTGTACTAAGAACATTAACAAGTTTTGATTTGGTAGAATGCATATCATGCTGACCATTCATATAGGAACTTTTACCTATAGACCACTGTTGATTTCTCTTCTTTGTTAGTTCCTAAGTCTGGTCTCTGTCATCCTTTAGGCCAATGGTTCTTCAACAGATCTGAATATTTGAGTAACCTGGACAACATTTAGAAATGTCAGTGACCAGGCTACAATTCAGAATTCAATGGAACCATCATATTTTGTTTTGTTTTTGTTTTTGTTTTTTGAGACAGTGTTTCTCTGTGTAGCCTTGGCTGTCCTGGAACTCACTCTATAGATCAGGCTGGCCTCAAACTCAAAGAGATCCACCTGCCTCTGCCTTCAAGTGCTGAGATTAAAGGCAGGCACCACTACTGCCTGGTGGAACCATTGTTTTTTATGAATGACGTTTCATTTCATTTCATTGGTGTTCTCAGGTAGAAACTTAGAACCATTGCTGTAGAACTATGCTTTCAAAGGGGACATCACTGCCATCAAATTCAACATATGCTCTCTTAGTCACATTATGTAAAGCTAGTAGGGCTGAACATGTAGCTCGATGGTCAAGCACTTCCTAGCATGCAGATATATACGTAAGTTAGTGGCTACAACTAACTAATCCACAAATCTCAATAGCTTTACACAACTTAATTCATTGGCAGTTTATTTGGTACTCAGAACAAATCCATTATGGACATTTCTGGTTGGCAAGTGGGTTTTGAACCCAAACTCTTTCCATCTTATATTGCTATTTCTTGTAATTTTTCCTAAACAATTGTTGCAGTAGTCAGAAATTTCAGAGAAATAGAATAGTTCAGTCTTCCTGTAGTGCACATAGTCTCTCTCTCTCTCTCTCTCTCTCTCTCTCTCTCTCTCTCTCTCTCTCTCTCTCTCTCTCTCTCTGTGTGTGTGTGTGTGTGTTTGTGAAGAGAGAGAGAGAGAGAGAGAGAGAGAGAGAGAGAGAGAGAGAGAGAGAGCCAGAGAGGTAGCCAGAGAGAGATTCTCTTGTGACAAGATGGGATAAAAGGTTAGAGACCCAGGGTAAAGCTGATACTACAGTTCAAATCCAGAGTTAGCCTGCCCCTGAATCTTTCCTGTTTATGAGAAAGCGTGTTTTTATTCCATTGCATGAGGCCAGCCCACATCCCAGAGAGTAATCTGCTTTACCCATCACTCTTTGGGATAAATGTCAACCAAACCTAAGAACACCCTCAGAGAAATACCCTGGATGGTGTTTGACCTGGATGTGGAAATGTAGCCTGGCCAACCTGACACATTAAATTAATCACCACAGTCATGAACGAGTATATTTCAACTAGTGGGCCTAGATATTGTAGCTGGAAGTTTTCCTGTGTCCCTTCTGGCTCAGTGGTCTCACGGTCCCACAACCATTTATAAAATAATCATTCTAAGGCTTATATTAATTACAAACTGTATGACCTGTGGTTTCAGCTTCTTGCTCGCTAGTGCTTTCATCTTAAATTAATGCTTTCTTATTAATCTATATGTTGCCACATGGCCGTGGCATTACCAGTCTGCTGGCATCTTGTTGCTCCTTTGGCGGTTGTGGCTGGCATCTCTTCTCGACTTTGTCCTCTCTGTATCTCTGCTTGGATTTTCCACCTGGCTGTAAGCTTCCTTGCCATAGCCCAAAACAACTTATTTATTATCCAACGGGAGCCACACATATTCACAGCATACAGAAAGACATCCCACAGCAGGATGTGGCCTTTGTACCTCCATATTCCACCAAGATGACCCAGCAGATAGCTCATTCTGCCCAATAAGGGGCAGACACTATAAGCTATACTGAGATATGAGCCCAGGAGGAGAGGACACGGGCTGTGAGTGTCTACCAGGCCACACCACATCTGTTTCAGGAACTCTTCCAGTCCCAGCTTTTCCTTGCCAGAGACAAGAAGATACTTTGGGCTCAGGGATTCAAGACCATTGTGGTCAATTTAGCAAGAACTGTCTCAAAACTAAAAAAAAAAAAAAAAAAGCAAATGCTCAGTACTTGATTATTTGGCTAGCATGGGTGAGAGCCACATGAATGAAAAGGTAAAAGGTGAGGTTTTCAGGCTTTTTACAGTTGCTGCTACAAAAAAAAATTGACTTTTTTGTTTTTTTAATCTGTAGTACAGAAGCTGAACTTGGTTTGGATTTCTAAATTTTGAGTGATAGGGACAGAGGGTGTGCACGGGTGTGTGCATATGTGCATGCCCATGCATATGTAAACCAGAGGACACTGGGTACCTCTTCTATTGCCCTCCAGCTTATTTCCTTGAGACAGGGTTTCTCACTGAACCTGAAGTTTCCAGCCATCAAGGTTGGCACCATCAAGGTTGGCAGTCAGCAAGCCACAGTGATTCTCCTGTCTCCCCCCAGCTCCCACTTGGGTTATGGGCACACAGGGCCACACTTGCCTATTTTTGTGGGCGCTGGGGACTCTGACTCAAGTCCTAGGGCTTGTACAACAAAGACTCTTACCCACTGAGCCATTTCTCCAGTTTACTTTCAATCTTACTTTCTTCAAATTGTTTTAGCTTGGTTTCATTTGTTCTTATTGAAACTGAATCTCAATCCTGAATGTGCTCATAAAGGCAGTGTTAATAATATTAATAACTGTGCTGCTATGTGGTGAAGAGCTGCCCATCTTCAGGTTAGAGACATCCTGGGATTAGAAACTATACCCAATTTACATAATTTGAACACAGATAGGGTAGTATTTCCAGTGGAAGGTGGGGGGACTACTTTCTCTATGGGAGAGGCACTAAATTTTTTTTTTTTGCCCTGACTGAGCATTAGACACTCCTAGGGAGGGCTGAGGGTACTCTTGCCATATACCCACACACTCACCTTGAGAGAAAGAAAGGAAGGAAGGGAGGGAGAGAGAGAGGGAGGGAAGAAGAAAGAGAGAAAGAAAGAAAAAGAAAGAATGAATGAATGAATGAATGAATGAATTAACTAATTAAAGAAAAAAGAAAAGAAACAATCCTTTGGAAACACATCATGAACATTGTTTTGTCTGGAAACACATCATGAACATTGTTTTGTCTAGAAACACATCATGAACACTGTTTTGTCTGGAAACACATCATGAACATTGTTTTGTCTAGAAACAGATCATGAACACTGTTTTGTCTGGAAACAGATCATGAACACTGTTTTGTCTGGAAACAGATCATGAACACTGTTTTGTCTGGAAACAGATCATGAACACCGTTTTGTCTGGAAACCCATCATGAACACTGTTTTGTCTGGAAACAGATCATGAACACTGTTTTGTCTGGAAACCCATCATGAACACTGTTTTGTCTGGAAACAGATCATGAACACTGTTTTGTCTGGAAACAGATCATGAACACTGTTTTGTCTGGAAACACATCAACCTCAGATATTATTATTTGCTTGGCCTGCAATGGCTTTGTTTTGTTCTTTTTATTGTGATGGAAAAAAGATTGTCAGGCAAATGGACCCAAGGGTAAGTTTCATGCCTCTAACATCTTAAGATGAAGGGACCAGTTAGAGTTGCTTCTTTTCAGGCAGGGGTTGCTTCCTTTCAAAACACTTTATTCCCAGAGTTAAACTCCAGAGTTGCCAATTTGTTTGGATATGTATTTAAATATCACACTGAAACATGGTCTTTAAAAATGAGCAGCACAGGGCAAGGACTCCCCTGGGGATTCAGCTAATCCTGGTAGATTCAGTCGAGGCAGGTCCAGTCCCCTCCTCCCTTCACCCAGGCTGAGCAAAGTGTTCCTGCATAGGCCCCAGGCTCCAAACAGCCAGCTCATGCACTAAGGACAGGTCCCGGTCCCACTGCTTGGGGGCCTCCCAAACAGTTCAAGCTAATCGACTGTCTCTCTTACCCAGAGGGCCTGATCCAGTTGGGGGCTCCTCAGCTATTGGTTCATAGTTCATGTGTTTCCATTAATTTGGCTATTTGTCCCTGTTCTTTTTCCAATCAAGGTCTCAACAACTCTCGCTCATACAATCCCTCCTCTTTCTCACCGATTGGACTCCAGGAGCTCCACCTGGGGCCTGGCTGTGGATCTCTGCATCTGCTTCCATCAGTCATTGGAGGAGATGGGAATGGGGGTGGGTTGTGGGGAGGGCAGAGGGGGCAGGAGAAGGAGGACAGGGGAATCCGTGGCTGATATGTAAAATTAAATTATAAAATAAAAAAATAAAAATAATTTTTAAAAAATGAGCAGTACAGCAGAGTGAAGCTGACCACATCGCAGTTAGGAGATAAAATACAGATGACTGAAGGTCTAACTGTGGGCCTTATTTATAATGGAGCTGGAGATTAACCAGTATTCTGGGAGTGGAATTCAAAGGCTTCCTGTGATATTCCACACATCAGCCAAAGGGAGCATGGATTGCCTTATAAATAGCAATTCAATGTCTAGGTGATTTTTTTTTTAACTGTAAAGCCCAAAGTGTTCTTTGACCTTCTTTGGAATCATCCCTTAAATTTGAGGTTTTGAGATTTAACCAGATTAAGAACAAAACATGAAGGATTTTCTTCCACAATGTAACTTTTTTATATCCACTAAACTTTCTAAGTAGGGATATATGGTGAATAGAGGTATATAACAGGTGAAGGACTAGCTGGCAGAAGCATGTTTTCCTTTCTGTTTGAAACGTTTGGACCCCACTTAGCCTCCTGCCTCTGCTCTTCCCTTGAGAGGTCATACTGTGCAGCTGACACCTAATAGTTCCTGATGGGTACTGGTCCTGGACCAGCATTTCTGTGAGCACTTCCTAGGGAGCTGTCTCTCAAAGAAACAGCCCCCAGAAGGCTACATCTGTAGAGTCATCACAAAGGATGGGCGGCTTGTGGCACCTGAGTCAGAATGTCCTCGCACCTGCTGAGTGTGAGTTACAGCTACAGATGTGTAGATACAACACCGCAGGGAGCCCTCCCACTAAAGGAGAGTTATACCTCCTGTCCTGAGTTTCTTAATCAGAGGTCTCAAGTATGGTCCCCTAGTCCAGTAGCAACATTAGCCCCAGGCAACTGGACAGAAATTCAAAATCTAGAGCTGGACCTCAGGTTACCAGAGTCTGAAATACAGATGGAAAGAGAAAGACCTAGAGAAGCACTTTAGACCTTAGTCCAGCGATTCTCAACCTCCCTAAGGCTGTGACTCTTTAATCCAGTTCCTCCAACTATAAAAGTATTTCATTGCTACTTCATAACAATAATTTTGCTACTGTTATAAATCATAATGTAAATATCTGATATGCAGGATATCTGATATGTGACCTGAAGGGGTTTTGATCCACAGGTTAAGAACCACTGCTTCAATTCCCCTAGGTGATCCAGAAGTAGGCTCAATTTAGAACCATTGCTTCAAGGAAGCCTGGTACCCCTGTGTTAAGAGCTTGGTCCCCAACCAGTGGTGCTATTGGGAAGTGGGGAGGGGGGCCTAACGGAAAGAGGTTAGGTCACTGGGGTGTGCCCTTGAAGAGGAAGTTGCAATCCTGGCTCTTTCCTGGCTCTTTCCTTTCTGGCTACAACATAAACAGCCTCTGCCCTGTGATTCCACCATGGTGTATGGTGAAGCCGTAGGCCCACACAACAAGGGCAAGTCACCCTGAACTAAAATCATTTCCTCCTCTGAAGGTTGGCATTGGTAGAGCACCAGCAATCTGACTGACGTAGATAACTATGATGGTGGTTTGAAACTGCCTGAAAGTGTCTCCTCTTGTGGAGAGCTGTTTGTTGCCATTTTCACTGTTAACCTTCTTGTGCCACGTTTAAATGGTCTCGAATAGCCTGGTCTGATATGGGTCTGGACTGAGCAAAAGGTAATTATTTGAGGATTAATGCATGCATGGTTAAGTGAATAGTTGGCACCAGTCATGTGATTGCTGAGCCCTTTAGGTTGAATTGAAACCTTTGTGTTTGCCAGAGAAACATTTGAAAAGGTAAAACTGAGAGTTTAGAAAGTGCCTGTGAGTGGCCTTTGTTGGCACCCTGCATTTTCCACTTCAGTGGAATCTCTTGCTGCTGCCCTTGTTACTGGCTCTTTGGAATCATTTGGGATTTAATTGAAGGGAAGGGTGCTGGCAGAGTGAACTGGTGTGACAAGGTCACAATTGCCATCTCTCTTTGAACCTTACTTCCTGGATTGCTCAGGACTCATAGTTTTAAGTGACCCAAACTCTACTTGGCTGCTGGGGCTGCTGCAAAGAAAATCCCACTGCTTAACAGCAGGCATTTATTTTCTCACTATTTTGGAGGCAGGAAGCCCGTGATCAACAAGCCGGAATGTGCATTTTCTGGTGAGGGCTGCCTTCCTGTTCTGTCCCTGTCCTTACATGGCCTCTCCCTCTGTCTGTGGAAAAGTGGGGACAGTTCCGGCTCTCTGGAGTGTCTCCTTATTAGGCTGCCAGTCTTGTGGGACCGGGGCTCTGCCCTCTGACTTCCTTTACCCTTAATTACTCCCTTAGAGCCCTTCTGCTGACTGTAGCCACCCTGGGGGTTATTACTGCAGCATAGGGATTCTGGGGTCACAGATACTCATTCTGTCTTTCCACCTCAGTGAAATGTCTCACGGGCAATTGAGAGTAATTACCTTGTCAAATAATAACTGAAAGCTTAGGAGCGGCCATTCAGGATTGCTGGATTCAGGTTGAAATGGAGTCATCAGGACTCTGCCCTATATTTCTCAGTGTCTGTTTTCATTCTTGCTTTAAAGATGTGTGTATGTGTGCGTGTGCACATATGCGAGTGTGCATGCACACGAGTACAGGTGCCTGTGGGGACAATAAAGATTGGATCCCTTGGAGCTAGAGATTCAAGTGACTGTGAACCACCCTGCATGGTTACTGGGAACTAAACTTGGGTCCTACATAAGAGCAGTGCATTCTCTTTTAACCACCAAGCCATCTCTCCAACCCCTATTGTAATTTTTAAGGGTGACCAAATGGCCACATCAGTTTTAAGTACCTATTCTACCATGTACCTCTGTGAAAACTTCAACTTAAAAATGGTTTAATTCGAATTCCCAGGATCTTGTCTCTTTCTATTTTTTTGTGCCCCGGGCTTTTTCTGGAATCAGTTGACCAGAAAGCCAGCAATGTGGACTAGGGCTTTGTGGCTGCACAGCAAGGCTTGGGGTATACATGTCTGACAGGATGAATGGAAAATAAACCTAGGATAAAGACATAATACATACTGTGTGTCCTTCACTTAGAGACCTGTCCTCAGAAAACTACATCCTTTATCCTACAAATAGAATTTTTAATGAGATGATACTTTTTAGTTGGTGGGACATGTTTCTAAAACTCAAATGGGTTAAACATGATATAAGCACCATGTAAAGACCTGGTAATGTATTATCAAAACACATATCTTTTGAATTTATGAGACTGATCTGGATGCTTTCTTTTTCTTTTGATGTTTGCTAATGTTCTTATTCTTTGCATGAGTTGCACCACACAATTACTGGTTTAATTAGTATTGTCCTTTAATAATCTATTCCAAATCCCCGTATCTGTATTTGTGGACATTGAGTTTTTCCTCCCAAGCAAATTTACATAGAGGTAAAGGTCAGATCTTTGGATTTTATTTGTCTTACGTTGGCTTCTCCGAGCTTCTAGCTTCCTAAATTATATGGCACTTTGTAGCATGAATTCTACAGCAGTTTATCCTTGAAAATTAGTGGGCATCAATTGGAGAGGTTTTAACAATCTTGCATTGGGGGAGTCTACTTTTCCAAAATGAGATTTAAAAGCCCATCTATCATATGAGATGTAAGAGGTTTGGGCTTTGTATAGTTACCAACTAATGAAATATATAGTAATAGTGACATGTGTATTACAACTGATTAATTTACTCTACTCTTAGGAGGGGGACACCAAAATAGGCATATTCTCACTAAAAAAAGTATGAGATCTGAATATGGTGAGCATTGCTTGTAAATAGTTTAGCTGTCTGTGAATGTAAGACTCAAGTAATCTTCAAAAGAAGGTAAAAGACTCTAAAATTTTACAATGAATAACCCAGTTATATAGCTATATTATATATAGTTATTTTGATTAGGGTTATTCAAAATTACTGGTCAGAATCAAGAAAAGCTAACATAAAACCTATTAAAGGAACATAGAATCTTTCTATTGCAACTATCTGACAAATAGTTTAAGTTAGCTATCAGACACACATAGAGAGTTCACAAGAAAAGACAAAAAATGGGTAAAGGAATTGGGAATTTCAAGATAATAAGAAAAAAATGTTTAAAAAAATCTTTAAATAAACAGATAAAGGTAAGGAAAAAATATAATAACTAAGATCTTAGAAACTTTACAGTAAGATGAAAGATACTTGGTGAAAAGTCTATAGAAGTCATCTAAAGTGAGTCACATAGACAAAAATAGAAAAGAACTTCCTTATGACTTCAGGGTCATGTGACCTGACACTCTTAACATAGTCTTTGACATGAAGAAGAGACATGTTAAGAAAAAAAATAGTTGGAAAATCTTAGAAATTTTCAGAAATTGGTGCAAAACAGGAATGTACAAATCAAAGATTATAGTTAATAGATAGGTTTTTTTTTTTTAATGAAACATCCCTTGGCATGTTTGCTGAAGTCGAAAGGCTAGAAGAGAATCTCACTGTCAGCCAGAAGGAAAGAAACATCTGTTGGAGCAGAATGTGTAAGATGCTGAGAGTGGAATAATGGTCTCTTTTTCATGGTGAAAATGTACTCCATCAGTCTCAAAGTCCATATTAAAAAATAACAACATGCTTCTAAAAATGAAGGCTAAGAAGGAGCACTTCCGGAGGATTAAACACAGAGAATTTAGCTCTGTAGTACTAGCCATGCTCAAATGGAGTTCTGCCTGGAGGGAAATTCTACCAGATGGAAACAGATCTGCTGGGGATAAAAGGCAAATAAAGGGCACTGCTATTATGTAGTTTAACTTTTTTTTTCAATTTATTAAATGCAGTCTTTTAAATAATACCAAATATTAATTGTTAAAAATAATAGGCATTGGGACATATTCATACCTGATTACAATCATTAGCTCGTGTTTGCCCCACTGCCCTCTCTTATACCTCCTCCCTAGTCCTCTTTCTAAGAGACTTTTTTCTTTTTCTAAATTGTTTAAAATCAACCAAATGCTCACACATAAATTAATGGCAATGTATTGTCTAGTTTAGAGTCCTGGTAGAAATAAATGTTAGACCGTAGCAACAGGGTCAGGTAATCTGTAGGTGGTTTATAGTGTGAAACAACTCTTATATCAAATAATTATAATAGTATGAACTAGTTGTAAGAGTATCACCAGGTTAGCCATGTAGATAAAAGTATGAAAGTCCCTCTAAAATTAAAAATATCCAACAATTCCACTACTGAGTACATGAAAGAGAAAGAAAGTATGTTGGAAAGACGAGTTTTTTTCACTGGTGGTTATGGCCCTGTTCACCACAGTTAAGAAGTGGGAATAAGTGCCTAGTACTTGGTGAAGCAATAAAGTGTGATACGTATGGGCAATGGAATAGTATTCAGCTGTAAAAACGTGCTGTCACTCATGGCAAGGTGGATGGAACAGGCAGCCCTTACTGTAGTGAAATAAGCCAGACAGAGCCAAACAAGTGCCTTGTGATTTTACTCACCGGTAGAATCCCCAAAAGCTGATCTTTTAGAAGGTTAGTGTGGAATGATGCTGACTAAAGTCTGTAGAGAGTAAGGTGAGGGAAGGGATGGGGAGACAGTGATCAAGGAATTCGTGGTTAGATAGGTGCAAGAGATTCCCGTGTGCACAGTAGGATGACTGCACATAATAGTAATATACACTTCAGAGGGATGAGCCTTTAGAGTTCCACCAAGAGGCAAGTAGTTAAAGCTATACCTCGATTTGAACATTATGGAATACATACTTCAAGACATCATGTGGTGCTTTGCTAACACATGCAATTTTTATATGTTCGTGTATGAATGAAAAACTTTTTATCAGGAATACATATTTCAGTTGCTATGGCAACAATTAAAAGTCTAGAACAAAAGGAACACCTAAGGACTAGGAATGCAGTTTCGTTGTTACAGTGTGTCCCTAACATGCGCCATGCCTTGAATTTGATCCCCCTCTAGGTGCGGTAGTCCATGTTTTTAGTCATAGTACTTTGGAGATGGAGAGAGGATCAGAAGTTCAAGGTCACCCTCAGCTACAACAGCACATGTGGGGGTAGCCTTAGGTATATGAGGCCCCGTCTCAATAATAACAGCAAAAATAAAACAGTCCATTGGAAATATCTGAAGATGATAACGGGATGCTGGGTGATGCTGACCGAGGAGGTGGGATGCTGAATGGAGGGTGGGATGCTGAACGGTTCTGACACAGGCTTCATTCCTATGGCGGACTCTCCTGTTCTCTCTGGTTTATAGTTCTGTGAGTTCTGTCAGCTTGATTCAGCCAAGATTAAAGACGACTTGCATTCAGAATTTGCTCTGATTTGTATGCAATGAGCATCAAGCAATGATTGGAGCAGAAGGCATTTCAGATGCCTCGCTGCTGCCGCGAGTCTGATACCCAAGGACGAACTTGTAAACAAGACATTATCTGTCAATGAGTCCTCAGCCTTTGGAAACATTTTAATAGACAAATGACACAACACCCCAAATGTGTTCTGAATCAGCACCATCACCTCACAGCCCAGAGCATAGCTTGAAGGTTGTTCTCAGGTACATTTCACCAGCAGGGTGGTGATAATTGAGGCTCCTCGTCAAAGAACAGGAGCGGCTACAGCACTAAAGCCACCAACGCACAGATGATCCCATTTTCTTGGTGACTGATTTTCATGGGCTTCAGAAAGGAAAAAAAAAAAAAAACAAAAAGTGAGAATCACCATATAAATGGAGCTGTGACTCCCAGAGCAGTGGAGAGAGGTGTTGATGATGCAAGGCATATCTGTGATGATATGTCACATAAAACTGTCCTGTGACAACCATTGCTTATGTTTCAGGGTGGGTCATCTGTTAAGGCAAAATATAGCCAGGACAGCACTGGTGAGCAAGGGACTGTGGGCAAACTGGAGAGATTCTTGGAGTCTCAAAAACAAGGTCCCAGTGACATCTGAGGTGCCTAAAATTCTGCTTCGGCCACCTTCTCCCTGATAACCAGGAGAGCCCTTCTTGGGGCCCCACTTTTCCATATTTCCCTACCCCAGACACAGCCTTGCTCAGCATGGCAGGATTGGCTAACTCATGCAGGTTAATGCAAAATGAAGGCACGGGGTGCCTTGTTCTGACACCCCCGACTGACCTTCTGAACTCCCCCCACCCACCCACACACTAGCACACGCTGTCTGCCCTCCCCCTTCTCTTCCGGAGGAGGTCTGAGCCCACCATCTCTCCCCCTGGCTACTTCTCTAAAAAAGATGGCATTCTTCGTTGTCTGAGCTGCTTCCCTCAGGCTTTATTTTGCCCACAACAAAGAACACGAAAACCTCAGTTCAGTCTAATGTGAACAAAGGAGAGATGGCTTACTCTCTGCTTGTTCAATTATTACTGTCTTGCTCACTGTTCTCAAGCAGCAGCTAAGGTCATATTGATGTTTTTGACAATCATATCACATTAGTTCATTTGGTTATATCCAGGTACCTCCATGTCTTCCCTTGTTGAATGTGGCTTTGTGAAGATTCTGTGAGTTAATGTTACATTTAAGGAGGTAGATGGCACATATCTGTAATCCCAGCACCCAGGAGGTGGAGACAGGTGAATCCTGAGCTTGAGACTAACCTAGGACACACAGTAAGACCCTGTGTCAAACAAAACAAATTGAAACAAAAGAAAGACAAACAAGCAAAACATATTTTAAAAGATTAGCATGAGACAGAGGACATGGGAAATGCTCAACAAACGTTTGCAGCCGCCACTCTTTGTGACTACTGCTGTTACCGATGGCCAGCGAAAATACTAGACTTTCATTGTAATGATGGTCAGTCACAGTTCCCCCTCCCCACCCCCCCATGCATTTACCTTGAGTTTTATTGTCATTTTGAGAGTAGGTTTGGGTTATGAAATATCTTGTTAAGCTTTCACCATGGGACATGTACTCTGTGTTCCTCTAGGTTTTGTGTTCCTGCACTCTGAATATAGCCTGTCACCTGTGAGCTCCAGCAGGTCGCATCCCTGTTCAGTGTCAGGATGGACAGTTCCTTGAATGTGCCCACAGTAGGCAATTGAAAATGTCTCTTTAGGTTGGCACTAATTAAATAATTCAGTTCAGAGGAGGTAGAGACTCACTTAACAAGAAGCTCCACAGAATTCACCATCATCCAACCTGGCCCTGAACCCTCAGAGAAGAGAGATTCTGTGTGTGGAGACAGCATCGGCAAGGCAAGGTCTTTGCCTCAGGATTCAGACTCTCCTGGCCCACAGTGGCTTCTATATATTCTCTCAGCATCAGATAAGAGCTTAAAACAAGCAAGGAATTGCTTAACACCAGTCACTCTCTGTCTATGAGTTTCAGGGTTTAGTATCTCAAGGTTTCTAACTTTTGTTTGCCAGTCCACACAGGCAGATTCTAAAGAACATGATGTAATTCAGTTTACTCAGGAGTCAGGGGTAGCAGGACCAGAAGTTCAAGGCCTGCTGGAGCTAGAGGACAAGTTCAAAGCCAGCATAGGTGTTGGAGCCCACTTTCAGGTTCCTAGTGGCTTTACCCAGCAGGTCTGCATGAAGAGGATGATTGGACCACAGGCCTGAGTACCAGGTGTCTGAGATGGTCTACACTCGGCTGTGCTGGGGGGAGGTCTTTTGATCCACCCCTTGGCATTCCTTTAAAAACCCCTTGGCAGAGACAGTCAGGACCCGATGGATTAGGGTCCAGGCTCTCTCAAGGCTATCCTGTATCCTGTATCTCCTATCTTTTCCTTTTCCCTTTATCCTTCTATCTAATATTTCCTGCTGCTTCTACTCAAGAATACTCTGGGAAATTGTGGGGGTGTGACCGCGCCTTCCCTCCACATAGGCCGTTTAGTTCAAGTGTAAAAATTAACAGTGGGGCTGGTGCTATGGCTCAGTGGTGGGGTACTTGTCTAGAATGTATAAAGGAGAAAATGACTGCTTCTCCAACAGATTTTGTGTGGCTGAGGATGGAAACCTTATTTCCGATTTGGGGTGCTTGTCTTTGTCATGGTGGAGGTAACTGCAGAGGGACAGGGCTGACTAGAGAGGATAAGAAGTTAAAGAGGCAAACTCTGGGAGGTGCCTCCTGTCACAGGAGCGACAAGCCTGAGGCAGAGCTGGGAGGGAGGGTTACTCTGGTGGGTAGAGCTTACACAGTGTCACAGCATGGCAGGCTGAGTTGGGCCCATTTTTCCGTTTCTTTCTTTTCCCAGTTAGAATCCTGGTTGAGTTCCACAATGCCTCCCGAACTGTGGGTATCACAAGTCCATCCTGGTCCTGCATCCCTATGACCAGGCCAGATTTGGACATGGGCATGAGGTGCATGGTGTGGGTCTGAAGCCAAATCAAAGGGATTACATCATCTGCCCCCTGAAAGAACTTCTTCTATTTCTGTTTTATTAAAAAGAAGACAGAGAAGTAAGAGTTTTGACTTTCTCCCACACAAGGAAAGCGAAATGTATCAATCTCATTAATCTGGAGCATTGATGGAGCCGTTGTTCCCCACTCCACCTCCACTGGCAGTAGCTCTTTGAGCTTTTCATTTGTATGTTGTCTATGGAAGACTGCTTCTGAATGTGTCCAAGGTCTTGGGGAGTAAAGAATTTAAAGACATATCTAGCATTTTCAACTGGAAATATCAATTTCTTATTTGGTGCCTTGGCTAATGAACCATTTTGAGCAAGCCATCCTAACTCTCTTTGATATTACCTTTTTGATTTCATTCCCAGCGGTTGTCACAGCCTTCATGGTTCTTATCTGTTCATGCACTGGTTTGTTCTGTATTGCCCTCAGCTATTGATAGGCAGCTCAAAGACAGGGAGTGACCTTGTCTGTCTCATATTTCAGTGCCTCAAAAATGTAGGTTCTTAGTAAACACTCGGGGAATGAATAATCAGACTTGGTTGCTGTTTTAAGGGTATCAGCATATAAACTATGTATTTTAGTAAGTTTTAATAAGCACATATTTATATTTATTTTTAAGTATATGTTTGTGTGTAGGTCTGCGTGTGGGTTTGTGTAGCATGAATTGTTACATGGTCTTATTAATAGAAACAAACCTGGTGCCAGGTGTAGTGGGTAGTACGATATACTGGGGAACAATATCACCACAAGTATGTGCATGTGTGAGGTGGTACCAATGGATTCCAGAAAATGGACATCAGATCCCCTGGAACTGGAGTCCTAGGTAGTTGTGAACTGCTCAACAAGGGTTCTAGGAACCAAACTCTGGTCCTCTGTAGGAACAGTACACGACCTTAACTGCTGAGCCATCTCTGCAGTCTCCATGTGAACACTTTTAAGTTGTTTTGATTTTTTGCATAGTTGTAAGCAAAGTACTCATAATTCTTAATCTTTAGAAGAGGAAATCAAGCAAGAGAGTAGGAGGGAAGTGAGGGAAGGAAGGAGAAGAAAAGCCATTCAAGACATTTAATGCTGTGGTGGGAATTCAGACTGAGCCACGTAAAGTGCCTGGATTGTTAGGTTGTATACTACTGGCTGTAACGTTAGGTTGACCTGCAGAGGTGAGGATGAAGAGAGTTCCCAATAACGTGACTGTGAACCACATACCCAATGGAGGGACTTGCGTTGGTGTGGAAGCGGAAGGAGCATAGTGGGTGTAAAAGAGAGTGGTAAGGAATGGAGTGGGACGCACAGATGGGGGTTCCGTGAAACACTGCCTTGGAAGCCAAGGTGGGAAGTTTGTTAGTTCCTGACAGCCATGGGAAGCCAGCAAGCACCCTTGAGGAAGGAATGAAGCCATCTTGATCGGGGTCCATCAAGTTCCACGCACCCAGGTTAGTCATTGTCAATTTCCCTGTATTCAGACTGGGCGTTCTCGGCCCTGTACTCTCCCACCATTTGAATCTCTGTAATAGTCCAGGTGTTTTCCGAGGGAGGAACAGCAACTGTCAGGACACTACAAATACTGATTGTTTTTCTCCCCTAGTTACTAATTTAAGAATCAGACAATACCTTGAAAGTAATGGCCCAATGACTTTAGGATCTTACTATTAATTCATAAATTTCACTATAAATCATAGAGAAGAATGATTCCACTGGCTCCAATGGATGACTGAATATCACCCTTGTGTACTACTATGTATGTATACTAGGTGTGTATGTCATGGTAATTTTTATGTACAATGTTTTAGACTCAGTGGTTCTGATAAGCAGGCACTTGCGTTGGTTTTCTTATAGCTGAGATAAACATATAAAGAAGGACATGATCATTGTAGTACACAGTTGGAGAGGTTTTGGTTCTGACCACTTGGTTCTGTCGATTTGGGGACATGGCAAAAAAGAACCTGGCAGGAAGAGTTTGGTGGGGCAAAGCTGTTTATCTTATGAGTGCAGAAAGGGAAAGACTATCAGGTAACAGCCCCAATGATCTATGTCCTTCACCTAGGTCCTACCTTCTAGAGTGCTCCCCACCATCCAAGAGTGCCCTCAATTGGGAAACAAAGCTTTCAATGCGTGCCTTTAAGATCTATAGCAGAACAATGCTCAAACGTGGATTTTTTAAGACAAGGTATTTAAAGTCATCAAACAGAGTATTTCATCTGGATATTCTAATTATATCATCCAGCTTGCGGCTTGCTTTTTTTTTTTTTTTTTTTTGCTGCTCTATAAAAGAGCCTATTCAAAGCATTAGTGGAAACTCCGGAGTTTGCAATCATTACCATTGCTTTAAAGTATTCATTCTGTTTCTGTGGGTTACAGGAAGGGAGTAAAACAACAAAGTGACAATTGAGACAATACCCTCTTCCCTTTTGTTGATACGTCTAGCTGAGTTTTGAAGAGAGCACTCTGCATTAGAGTCTTTTGTTTTTTAAATATTTCTGTTCTAAATTGGCAGACATTGCAGTTATTAGCTTTCTAGAGAGAAGGTAACACAACGCAGCAGTTACTTGAATTATTTTTCCTTTGCTAAGTGAATACCTTCTCTATTCACTAAAAAGGTTATACACTACTCACACAATATTTGTGGTACATTCATGATATGCTTTGAAAGAATAGAGAACTACTACCTACTTGCACCCATCCCTGTGGCCAACAGGAGAAAATAATAGCAAGAGTATGAGGAACAAATGTATCCTGAATTTGGCCTCTTTTTCTCCAACTTCCTTTGGGATTTGTGTGTGTGTATAGAATTGTTTACCCGTGTGTGTGTGTGTGTGTGTGTGTGTGTGTGTGTGTGTGTGTGTGTGTGTGCGTGTTTTAACTCTGATTCCTTAGCTCTTTTCTTTATGCTGTTTCTAAAACACATCTGTTTCCATCCCATGATTGTCTGAGTATTTTACACCATCTTGGCCAATTTTTTTCCCCTTAGGCTCTAGTGTAACAAAAAAGAAAACTCACAATATATTGACTTTTGATAATCTTTATCATTGACTCTGTACTAATTGTTGGGCATTGTTTGGAGGGCAGCAGAGTCTCCTCTTCACTTTGATTCCTTGGCAATGTTTCCAATGCCCTTCTTTGTCTAGATCACATGTGTTATATTCTTTGGTTTCCTACAACAAAACCTGAAAGAATTATAAATTCTCTGAGGATTAGGCTCCACCTAATAAAGACACCATCATGTCCAGAAATACACCCTCCAGGACTGAATGGATAAATAGATATAGAGGGACTATATATATTAAACTGAAAAAAATGGAACCGGGAGGTTAGGCCACTGTTTGGTGATCACCCTGAATTGGAAGAGATGGGATTCTTGACTTTAAGCCACTGACTTACTTTGATTGTCATAAGTAGAAAAATGTCTATGGAAAGGATGTTGTAGGGGAATTCTGTGGCTCACAGAATCCCAGCAAGTTGAAAGGACCTGAGCAGTCCTGGCTAGAAGCAAGAACCAAAGGGCTTCTTAATGGCCAAGGAAGCCAGAAGTGCTGGTGACCTCTTTTGGGAGAAAGGCCATTCAGGGAGAAAGGACATCCCGGGTTTGATAGAGCAGTGCCATGTAGATGTAACCAACGGTCTTATTAAATAAGAAACACAGAACCGATTCAGAGAAGAAAGCCAAGAGGTCAGAGCTAAGAGCCTCACCCTTCCTGATTCAGGGATCCTCTTCAGCCAAGAGAGCTCTCCGAAAAGGGGACCTACTTCCTGTGTGTGTCTTTATATAGTCTAGCTGTTCTGCCTTCTCATTGGTTGTAAACCCAAACATGTGACTGCCTCGTCACTGCCTGAATGTACCGCCCTCCAGGTCCTTAAAGGCGTGCGCCACCGTCGCCACACACTTGCTATGGCTCTAACAGCTCTGATCCCCAGACAACTTTATTTATTAACATACAATTAAAATCACATTTCAGTACAAGTAAAATACCACCACGGTGCCATCTGCCAAAGATAATCGTCCAGGCTGTGATCAACAGCCACATGTTCAGAGTCAAGCAGCTGAGGATGGACCCTTTATGGGCTTGATTCTTCCTGGTTACATAAATTTATCTTTGTCTCACTGGTGAGCTGCTTCTAGCCTGCTCAATTCTGCCACTGATGTCATGTTGTTGTCTTCTGTGCTTGGAAGTTTCACAAGAACAGCAAAACAGTTGCTTTTCTTTTAGTATTAATATTTATAATAAGACCAGCATGTACATTTTCAATGAATCTTAATATGCCTGTATATTATCTACACTTATTCACTGACAAATTGTTGTGCAAGTCATACAAGTAGGTGTATGTAGGTGTGTGCATACACACACACACACACACACACACAAACACACGTGTGCATGTGTGTGACACATCTAGGGTGTATGATAGAGGCATGTGTATGTTTGCTGGGATAAGAGTATGGACTTATTCTTGGCTCCCTAAGAGCTTGCAGCATTCTGAGGGAGAAATGTATAAACAACCAACTCTATAAATTATTTAGCAAAACATTAAAAAAATTGACATTGGAATTGCAGAGTGCTGGATTTGGATCCTGGCTTCCATGTGGCAGTAAAGACCTGGAGATGAATCACTTAGTCAGAACTTGCCCATACGTCTCCAAAATATAACGTTGCCATGGGGATCACATTAACAAGGATGGAATGAATCATGGTGTGTAAAATGCCTGTTAGAATGCTTGGCGCAGGGTGGTTTTATCTTTTAAGTTCTTATTTATGTATGTTTTTAGAGTTGTTGGCTCTGAAGTGAAGAAATGATTTATTGTAGTTGTGAGGATCAGAGAAAGAATTTAAACTCCCCTGAAGGATACATGGCACTTCAGTGACTGTACAAAAGGCAGAGTTGGATGGGAGAGGCTGGACTGATAGACTTGTGAGCACAGAGAGTTGCCAGTAAAGCAACTGAGGAATTTGTGTGCAGCTGTTTTGTGGTGAAGTCTTTGGAAAGGAGTCTAATGGACAGGTTCATGTGTTTCTTTCTTAGGCTGCAGCCAAGTCAGACCATCAATTCAGGGACAGTCACCATCCGGCAAGGCTACAGGAGTGCTAGAATTAACGAGATTTGGCAAATAGGATGGGGAAATCTGACTACCTCAAAATTTCTTACATGAGTGACTGAGCGATATAAGCAAAACAGAAAGAGCAGCATAGGGAGAAGGCCTTGATAGAAAAGATGAATTCCTCTCCTAGTGGGTTGAATCATGCTGCTGACATGAGGGCATGAAACTGACCAGGGGAGGCTGAAAGAGAAAGTGGGGAGTGAGGGGAGCTGGGGTCCTGATGGGGTCTTAGGAAGTCCTGCATTCAGGCAACTGGCCGAAAGTGAACTAAACAGCCCTCCAAAGGGATGGGATGGGATTCAGGAAGGTCCGGAGTCACGGAAGCCGAAGAGAGGAGGCTGGAGAAAAAGCCAGTGTCCATTGTGGCTTGCAGTCTTGTCCCCACATTCTGCTCTGGAGCAAATGTGGGTAAGCTGCTTTTTAACTTTCACATGATGGACAGTCTCACCCAGAGTGTGTGGGAAAGCCAACTATAGCATCCTCCTTAGAAGCAGAAGTGGGAGCCGCATTGTCCCACTGTGAGCTTTGTGCACCCGAAAGATTTTTCAAACCATTCAGTGATGGGAAGACCAGTGTGGATGTCCTTAACATGGAAGGGTTCAGTTTGTGAAAACCCACTGAGATGTGCACTAAGAACAGAAGCATTTTTATGCTCTTGTGACTCAGTGAGAACTTTTGAATTCAAAGGAAAGAATAAGACTCTACTGCCCCATGAAATGGGTGGAAACAGAGAATTAAAGTAACTCCTTAGTGCTAGGGAAGAATGTTAAAGTAAACTTCCTAGAGCTGGGGAGCAGAGTGTTAACTCCTCAGGGCCAGGGAGATAACTCAACAATTAAATGCTTGCTTGTGTAAGAGGACTGGTGTTTAGATGCATGTAATTCACAGAAATGCTGGGTGGATGTGGAGGTTGGCCTGCAATTCAGAACATAGTAGAGACAGGATATATCCCTGCAGCAAGATGACTAGTCAGACTAGCACTATCAAGGAGCTCTGGGTTTGATTAAGAGTCCTAGCCTCAAGAGAATAAAGTGAAGAACCATTGAGGAAGATTGCCAGAATCACTCTCAGGCAAACACACACACACACACACACACACACACACACACACACACACACACCCCACAGATGAAAACAAGAAAAAGAAAAAGAATGAAGAATTGTTCATGTGATCCTCATTTTAATTGCCAGTTCCATATTGCTTTATAACTGTTAGATTTAGGGTATAATTATTTATGGTTGAGTTATGTGGTTCCCCTAACTGAAGAACAAAGGCTTTAGAGTTTCTTTTAGTAATTTCAAATAAAACCCATAGAAAATTTGTTTGATATTTATATGCTAGGTAATATCTCATAATATAATGGTATTTAATCTTCACACAGACGGAGGAGACAGACATTTCTTTCACCCACATTTCACAGATTTGAATCTTAAACATGGTGCATGAGCTGCATAAGGTCTCACCACTAGGAGGCAGTAGAGCCTGGATTCTGACCCCTTTGTGTGATGGTGCTTTTTCTCAATGGTGGTTCATCAAAACTGTTGTTACATGAGAACAGAATAATTATATTAATAACTCATGAGGCCTTGGAATCATAGAAATATGGCATACACCTTCTATTATTTTTATTGTCATTGTCTTCTTCTAGAAGCAACCTCCTATTTTCTTTTTGTGATTAGCATTTTTTCATTTCATTTCTTAACCAATTAGGGCCAAAAATTGTCCCCATCTGACTCGGTACCCATTATGTAAGAGTAGGCATACTACTGTCTTTTAAATTTTGATGTCAGATAGGGCAAATTTGCTTGTATTTGGAAGGCAGGCAGGAAAAAGGGGGTTGAGGAGCCCTGAGCTTTCAGAATTTCTCTTTTAAACAGCAAGGAAGGGTTTAGACTTTCACTTTGGCTTTCTTTGATTTTCATACAAAGTGTGCAGCACTTCAGCATATAAAGACCAGGACAAAAGAACCAATCCATTCAAAGAATTTCATATGGGCTCATTTTAGCAGAAATGTTTTACATAAGTATTTGCTGTTACTTGTAAATTGGTATTTTATTTAAGTGTGAAAATGAGGTGTATTTTAAGTAAACACAAAAGCATGAAATTTAAAGTTGTCTGTGTGAGTAGTAATATCCTCATATACTCTATGGAAAAAGTGAAACAATGCTCCATTTTATGACTTTTCTACCACATGGTATTTAAAACTGAAATAAGTTGAAAAGTGCTCATTAGAGACAATCTCCACTTAGTTACCACCTACCACACAAAGCAACTGTTGGTAACTGGATGGGACTCCAGGGGCCAAGAGTTCAGGCTTCCAGTATCATCTAACAATAAACTCCAGTCCATTTCGTTCTCTTTAGCGTCTAAACAAATGTTATAGATACCTGATGGCTAAAATGTTCCTAAAAATATGTAGTTCAAGCTGGGAATGGTGGTGCATACTTGAATCCCAGCACTGGGAGGTGAAGGCAGGAAATGGAGACTCAGTCCAGGATCCTGTGAGGTGTACAAACAGCTGTCCTGTGGCTCCACCACAGTTGGCCTAGCTCCTCTGTTCTACCTTCCCAGCCCTGAGGTACCGTGATTCTCCAAAGCTGTGAGCAAAATAAACCTTACTCCTCTAAGTTGTGTTTGTTAGGCATTTTGTCACAGTGACAAAAAAAGTCAATAAAACAGTTCCAATGAATGACTTAGTACCTCAAGTGTTTACTCTGTTTAGAATAGGATATTGAAAATAAAAATGGGGACTACTGGCAGGAATCACCAATAGCTTCAGACTCCTGTTTTATTGATACATTGTTGAGGGCCAGCTTGATCCAAGGCTTCCTTAGAAGCCCCGATGAAAGGACAAAGGGAACCTAGTTCTGTGTCCTTGTCCAGGGGCAGACCTGGGAAGGTCCATCCTGGGACTGGAGTTGGCACAGGAGGAATTTAGGTTTTAGTTCCAGGGAACTTGGCTTTTCCCCCTGAAGAGAGTGCACTTATCAGTCCCAAGGCTGCTCTGTGCTTGGCCTGGGAGGGACTTGAGATATCCTGTGTTCCTCACTGTGCAACATTCCTTCATTAGCTTCCTGCTGACTTTGTCCCATTGTGTGATGGCTTTCTGCTGACTCTGTCCTCCCCCCCGCCCCGTTTTTTTCTCCTTGCAGACTGTATATAAGATGCTGTACTTCTTAAAACTTGCTTGGCACAAGTCATTGGCTTGTGCAAGATCTCTGGGTCCCAACTTTCCAATCTTCATTATTTTCTCATCTCTATCCTTCCCCTTAGACCCTGTCACTGAAGAAAAACCTACTGGTCCCAGTCAGGATGTGTTGATTTATTTATGTTAGATTTGCTTAGAAAGATTTGGAAGCTTGATACAAAGATACATTTCACTCAACCCAAACACTATAAGGTTATCCATTTCACTCAGAATATGTCCTCTTTCCATCCCTAGTAATTCTTAAATACAAAAATGTGTCTGTAATTTTGGTTTGTGAGTTTTAAAATCTTAAATACATATTAATTTTAACAGATTTTTATATTCATGGAGGTATTTTCTTTTTTTCATCATATTGTGGGTTATATTAATTGATTGTACGTGTTGACCCACTTTCCATCTTTGAAATGAATAAATATAAACTAGTTTGTGATGCATTGTACTTTTCTATGTTAGTAAATTTGGTTATCAAGAGTTTTTAGTGGTAATCTATTTGTATTTTATAAAATGATTATCTCTGATTTCTCTGGTAAAGTTCTTGTCATGTTTGCTATGGAGAAAATGCTAGTCTCACAAAAAGAGCTGGAGGAGGTCCCATGTTCTTCTGTTTCCTGGAGCTTCTTGTATTATATTGATTCTAGCTTTTTCCTTTTGTGTTTGATGATGTTTACCAATGAAACTATTTGGTTCATCAAAAAACTTTAAATTACAAATTTAGATTTTTCTGTTATGTACATAATTACTCATTTATAAATACTCGAGTTAGTTGGCCATGCATTTTTCTAGAAATTTATGCATTTTGCCTAAATTTTGAAATATGTTGGCACATAGCTATTCAAAATATCCCACTGTCACTATTTTAATGTCCATAGAATTCATAAATTGTTTTCTAATTACTACCTATTTTTGTTTTTCTCATGATGACCAATATAGAACCATCTTTTTATTTATTATGGTAGTTTTATTCATGGCAGCCTAAAATTGGGTAAAATATTAAACTATAATATATCTATACAATGGAAGAATGAGTGATTGATACATACAACAGTTCAATGGCTCCCCAAAGAATTATACTGAGCAAAAATAGCTAATTCTCAGATTCCACACATTACCTGATTTTATTCACAAAGAATTCTTGAAATGATGAAATTACAACTAATGGTCTGTGGCTTTTCTATATCAATGTTAGTAACCTGTTTATGAGATTATACTGTGATTTTGTGCAATGTTTCTATTGAGGGAAACTTTAGCATTAAAAATCCTATAGGATAGTACATACAAATCTGTATGTACTTCATATATGATTTAAGAGTTATACAAAAATAATTTAACTCTATTTTTGTGTATACAGCCCTCTGAGAAATACATCTCTATTCTACTTATATTCTTCTTGGCAATGTCCAGCCCAAAGGCTGTGCTCTCTATTAACAGATGGGGTTTTTGTTTGTTTGTTTTCTACAGTGGATAAATTTAATATCTTGTTATATCATGGTATTTGAACTTCTGTTATGTTTAATCTATCTTTGAGATGCCCTCAAATAATAACTCAGTCATCTGATTTTTACATTTGTTGTAATAACAACCTTATAGATGGTTATGTTCTTGGTGGTGAGTTTTAAATGAATAGGTGAGCAGATGGATATAATTTATCCACTATCTTAAATGACATGGCTAGGCAATTGATGGTTCTCATGGCTCTTGATGTTACTTCTTTGCAGTCTGGATTCTTAGCAGAACATTTCACTTAATGCATGTTTTTGCTGATTAATTGACTAGACCACTTCCCATCTTTGACTGCATAAATGATTCATTGATCTGCTAAGGAACATCTACTACTTCCTGGTGTATCTCTTCTTCCTTTGCATGGATGTGCCTCACCTCTTCTTCTACAACCCAAAAGTAAGCTGCTCTCATGGGTGACTTCTGCTCACTGAAGTCTATTCTGTCTGTCTGCCCCTGTAGTGGCCACATCAATTCTGGGGCCACATTAAGCTATCAATGTCTGTTTTCTGACAGTAATTACATGGAGGTGCTTCACTCTGAAGAGCTGAGAGATGCTGTTTTCCTGGTGTTCCTTCTTACACACCAAGGTCATAAAGATGGTGTCTGCAGGATGTTCCTCCTTCAGGCATCATCACATTTCTACATGTGTTCCAGGGGCTCTTCTAATGTTTACAGTGTTTTTCTTTTCTTTTCTTTTTCTTTTTTTATAAATACCCCCTTCTGCCTTTCTAAAATTCTGATGGGATACATGGGAGGACTAACTGGAGGACAGATTTGAATTCATGGAATCAGTTTTATTCCCTGCAGTGCGACTTTTGCATGTGACCTAACTTCACTCATTCTTGATAGTGACCTTTTCCTCCAGGAGACCTTTTGATACCAAGTGCAGGTCACATCTTGCATACCTTACCGTGGGAGCCCGTTCTCAGGTTCCTCGTGGCTTTACCCAGCAGGTCCGCATAGAGGATGATTAGACCACGGGCCTGAGTGCAGGTGTCTGGGATGGTCTGCACTTGGCTGTGCTGGGGGAGGAGGTCTTTTGCTCCACCCCTTGGCGTCTCTATAAAAACCCTGGGGCAGAGACAGTCGGGGCCCGTTGGAATAGGTTCCAGGCCCTCTCAAGGCTATCCTTTATTTTCTATCTGTTTATCTCCGCAAGATTCTCCACAATAAATCCTTCTATCTAATATTTCCTGCTGCTCGAACTCAAGAAAACTCTGGGGAACTGTGGGGGTGGTGGGTAAACGCCCCACACCTTACTCATCTACCTTCACTCCATGTCTAGACTATTGAATTCCAAGGGTCAACACAGTTGGAACCAGCATCAGCGGTTGGAAATTGGGCACAAGCTTCCAGGGTCACCTCTGAGATGGCCATTGATTCTTCAGCTCTCGAGCTCCTTTGTTGAGGCCTCTGGTACTGCTTTAGCTGTTGAGTGCCAAGCCATGACCACTGCCATCCCAATTGTCAGCTCTGTGGTTGCTGCCACCACTATCCTCTTTTGCTTCTTTCTTCAAGTTACCAACTCACCCAGCACCGCAGGAAGAGGGTTTTATTGGACCTAATGTTGTAGTACTCAAGGAGGCAGCACAGGGGAGTGTCTCCCAGTCAGCTTGCTAAATGAGCATGGGCAGCCTGCTTATGTAGCTGGAAAGGAGATGTTTGGACTAACCAGAGTGACTTGACTCACTGATGTCATTTATTAGGATCAATCCCAGTCATTTGTTTGGGTAAACCACGGCTGCTTGTTGGACCAGTTGCAACCTTGCATCTCTTAGCAGGACTCATACTAGTTACTCTACCAAGACAAGTGCTCCTCCTTTGGCAAAGGTGGAAAGGGTTGTAGGGTCATCTAGAGTTCATGGACCCTCAAGTCCGGTACAAATGGTTTCAAATAGCTCTTGCTGAGGCTATCCCTTCAGAGTCAGGGTTATTGGCTGAAATCTTTGTATAGTTGTCTCAAGATGTCCATGGAATGTTTTTGATGGTTCTTGCTGCTATAAGGGTAGTTTGACTGGCTGTTAGAATGATAGTCCTTTTACTTGGGCCAGCAAGGGATACTCCAAAGGCTGCTAATTAAGAAGTCAAATTACCCATCCCCAGTGTGTCTGCTTATTCACAGAAAACTGAACATCAGAAGGAGGGCTTACAGCACAAACTTCAAGATTTCATGATTAACATCGAGTTTAACTATGTTTTATACCTGCCTGGGGACAGCGGGTCCCCCTCATGTGTCAGCTTGAGCTGTATCATTCAGGAAGCATTCGTATTCATGCTAGCATTGAAGAGATTGGAATTGTGTGTGCTGAACGCTTTGTATACATTACTTCATTCCCTTTTCTCGGCTGCTTAGTGAGGTATCTTGTATCCATGTGAAAGAGGCTGATCATTCCAGATGTGACAGATGGAGTAAGGTGCATTGTTCTTTGGGATTTGATGAGAGCAACATAATTATTTATAACAGGATGGAGCAGTTCTGAAATGCCCCAGTCTTCTTTTCTGCTGAGATGGAGTAGACAGAGCCTAGTTTATAGAAGTCTCTATCCACAGGTTCCCTGAATAATGGCAGAAACCCAATTCAAGAAAGCTAAGTGACTTAGTTAAGGTCCTAAAATTGGCCGAATCCCAACCCAGTCTCTCTTAGGCTATTGCTGCTACTGGCTACTTGTTAATGTGATGGCCTCAGGTTTGACTCTGTGATATACTGATGCTTCCTGCTCTATTAAGATGTAGAGAATATTGCTCTCCTCTGCTATATAGCCTCAGCATAAAACAATGTCTGGATTCTAAAACTGCTTATTACCGTTTTCCTATGCTCTCTTGTTTTGCCAGCACCAGTGAGACTTCTAGCAGCACTGACATTTCAGTCTGAGCAACAGCTTTGGGTCCGTTACAGGCCAAGACACAAACCACAGTGACAGTTGGCATTTACAGGAAACCATCTCTCTGGTCGGCTCTGCATTAGGTCTTCCACATGTTTTCTCTCTATCTGTTCTTACCACTTTATGGTGGGTGTACTCATTTTAATTAATTGTTTGTCATAAGTGGACATGAGTATAGCAATTTTAGATTCCTTTGTCTGAGGGAAGCATCTCTTCCTTTATGTGCATTTCTAAGAGGGAACTGGCATGTGGCCAGCCTGGCTGTCCTGGGATTTCACTCCATTGGGTCCCATCTTTCCCTTATGTCAAAAGGCTTCTAAATAGAATACCCCTTTCTCATAGCTGGTATTTTGGCTATCATCTCTAGGCCTTCAATTTCCGTTATGCAGAAGGTGTGAAATGTGGGATCAGGGATGACCCAACATGCATGCAGCTGCTCATGACTTCTTCTGTCTCTCTGTTATTGTTGGATCCCTGATGTGCTCCCAAGCTTAGGATCCTCAGCCAATTATGAAAGTTCAGCTATGTTTCCTAGGTGACTAAAACCAGCCTGAAGGTAGTAAGGATGAAATAAATACATTAAAAGTAGGACATAGAAATAACTAAACACTTTTTCCTCCATCCTTGAGGTAAGCGCATAAACAAAAATATTAAACCAATAGCCCTTTTTTTTTCACTGTAAGAGGCAGCTTCTGTCTTTCCGAATCTTATCTCTGATGGTGTCTGTTGCCTGGTGATCAAACCTCTGTGGCATCTCTGTCTTATATTTGGATCATGTTCAAGGGTTCCCGATTTCAGCCTTAAACTCCCCTTCATCACCTCCTCATACTTTTCTTTAAAAGAAGTCAGAATTCCAAAAGGAGCCGGGATAAGTGTGCCTCCTTCAACTCTGTCTTGTTTTCAGGCTTCTTGACAGTAAACTTCAAGAGATCCAGGGTTCCGTTTATAAAGTGTCTGCAGTGATTGTGTTCCACTGATATTAGTTGGTGCTGGCTTTAGAGGGAAAACTAATTAAGCTGGTGCCTGGGAATTACTTCGGATGTTTCCTGGTAAGGAGCCAGTACTCTTTTAATGTTGCTCTTCATTCACTGTTTCTCTCGCTAAATGAGTCTCTCATCTGGCTCCATACAGTTCCATATTAATGTGATGGATTATGGCTGCTGTTTCCCTCTCTCCCCAACCACTGTGTGCATCCCATCACTAAATAAGGTTTTGTCTTCTTAGCAGATCCCTTGGGTGGCCTTTGTAGGTTTGACTCTACTGCCAGCATAGCCGTTCCCTCCCACACAGGACTGCAGGCTCCCACCTTTAATGCTTATCTGTCCCTCTGGCATTCTTGAGGTCTCCATCTTTACTGTGTCTGGTGTTTAGACACTGAAACAGAGGCCTGCTTTCCTCCTACTCTAAAGCTATCTTGACATTTGTATTAACTCATAAAAATCACCGGGCTTCTTCTGGAGGGTTGGCCTTTCCCTTGAGACTACCCATGTGAGAATGAGCAATGTTGCTGATGCCCGAGAGACAGGAAAGCTCCACATACCACCCCGTAGCAAGTAACTCATCACTTGCTTCTTGCTTCTAGGATTTGCTTTCAGTTACAATATAAAACTCTTAGAGACTCTTCAGTGGTGCTAATGGGTACCAGGAGACAGGAATGCTTTCTGTTTTCACAATCATCTCCCTTCTGATACATTCTGTGAATTGGGGTCTAAAAACATCTACAAAATATTTCCCTCTTTAAGCTCACTAAAAGGAGTTCATACTTCACTTGTAGGCATCTGTCACAGGCCCACAAAGCCACCTGTTACTGGGCTTTCTTGTGGACAGTGATGTGGGCAAAGGGGAAAGAGAAGCTTAGTGAAAATGCTTCAAAAAAAGATTTATTATTTATTTATTTATTTATTCATTATAAATACATACAGTGTTCTGCCTGCATATATCCCTGCCTGCCATAAGAGTAGAGACCAGATCTCATTATATATAGATAGTTGTGAGCGACCATGTGGTTGCTGGGAATTGAATTCAGGACCTCTGGAAGAACAGCCAATGCTCAGCTCAGTGCTATGATGGGTCCTGCCTTTGATTCTACTTGATGATTCCTGTTGTATAGTGGGGACAAGGAAGGGCTCTGCCTAACAGTTTTAAGGATTCATCTTGCTGGCAAATGAGATGACTGAGCCAAGATCTTAAGAATGAAAGCTTACCTTGGGTGAGCCATTTGATAAAGAGTTCTCATTAGGATTAACCACTCCTAAATCCGTGGATGTGAAAAATCTTTTTTTTTTTTTTTTTTTTTACTTGTTGCTAGGAACAGAAGCATCTGCCTCTGGCAAACAAAAAAACACATTTTAGAAAAATGAAGATTTCCTATCCTAAAATATTTTTGCTTTGAACTCTGGGTGTCACACATGAAAACTCCTCTTGCATAATTAAAATGCTGTAATTTTTCTTAAGTCTGATTTTCAGTTTTCTCAACATAGTCTCAATCAGAAAACTGAAGTCTGTCTTAGGCATGTTAAAACTGTTGGGGCCATCCTCAAAATGCTGTACTCACATGTGTACATAGATATGTAAAGGCCAGAGGTAGACATTGGGTGTCTGTCTTTCTAGTTGTTCTCCTTAAGTTTTGAGACAGAGTCTCCCCATGAACCTGGAGCTCACTGATAGGTCAAGACTAGCCAGATAACAAGCCCCAACGAGCCTCTGTCCTTTCCTCCCAGAACTAGGATTCAGGTTCACGCCATCATGCCCACCTTTTTACCTGGGTGTTGGTAGGATTGTGTTAGTTTTCTGTTGCTGTTACAAGGGAATGGGATACACACACTCATAAAGAGAAAGACATTTCTATTGAGTGACAGTTTTGGAGTTAGTGAGTGGTCACTTGGCTTTATTGCTTTTGTTCTATGGCAAGGAGCACACCATAACCAGGGTATGTGGTGGAGCAAGCTGCTTACCACATGGTAGCCAGGAAGGGATGAGAGGAATGGGATAGAACCAGAGCCACAGTACCATATGAGGGTTGGTCTTTGACTGCCTCAGTATCTGACTTACTTCCACAGTACCATATGAGGGTTGGTCCTTGACTACCTCAGTACCTAACTTACTTCCTCCACATAAAGCTTCCTAATAGCAGCAGAGGAGGGGTCAAGCCTTTAACATATGGGTGGTGCTAAGCAAAGATGTGTGTGTGTGTGTGTGTGTGTGTGTGTGTGTGTGTGTGTGTGTGTGTGTGTGCTCATATGTGGATAGGTATATGGACAACCTGTGCTGTCATTCCTCAGATGCCATCCACTTTGTTTTTTGAGACAGGGCCACCCAATGGGACCTGGGACTTACTGGTTAGACTAGGGTGCTTGGCCAGAAAATCCCATCTGTTTGTCTCCATCTCCCTAGGATGAAACTCAGCCATGAAGCACCTTACCATTTTTTTTGTTGTTGGCTTGCTTTTGTTTGAGTCTTTAGCTCTAACTTGGGTTCTCAAGCTTGCATGGCTGGTACTTTACCAACTGAGCAATTTCTCCAGCGGTGTAGCTTTTAGATTTTAAGATGCAATTTCCCTCCCCTCCCTGGGAGTATCATTAACATGATACTTATTTTTAATAATTTTTATTTTTTCTCACCAAAGTTTAATTCATCCCAAAGTATATCAGCAATCTTGAGAAAGTGCCACCTAGGCTGCCATGAGTGTTGTGCTCTTCCTTTTAGGACTTGGCGCTATTGGAACAGAGACCTGTATCTCACAGCACAAAGTGACCATCTGAGCCTTAGAATGAAAAGAAACAGCATCCGGCCCAGGCTGATTTCTAGGAGAGCAATGCCTGTTGCTAAGGACTTGTGCGTGTAGCCAGCTCACTCAAACCTTCCATTCTGTAACTTTCCATTCATTATGCTGTGGAGGCAGTGTTCTTTCTGGGTTGTTAAGTAGGAAAACTCAAAAAGAGCACGATCCCTAAATGGTCACATTATCAGAGCAGGCTTTGCAAAAGAAAAGCTGCCAGTCAATACACTTGTCCACAGGATGCATTAGCTTCCATTGATTTGGCTTTGATTGTTTTCCCACCCCCAACCCCCACCGGTGCAAAACAAGTGATTAACAAACCACACTGAAGTTATTGAAATGAACTGATTATCTGAGGGACATTGCAGAATGCTGGAATTCTCCCCACTCCACATGCCTGTCTCACCCATGTGTCAGGTACACTGAAATCTACTGTTCAGAATACTTGAATCATGTGCGATTTTTTTTCCCCTGAGGATGCGTGTACAAACATCTATTCACCCCAGATAAGGCACACAAGAGAGACCAAGGATACAGTTCCACCAATTCTAGGGGTATTGGGTTACTTACAAGAGCATGAGTGAAGGGTGACCAATTCCACCCGACTCTAGATTGGTAAACCCATGAGGGTATTGGGTTACTTACAAGAGTGTGAGTGAAGAGTGACCAATTCCACTCGATTCTAGATTGGTAAACCCATGAGGGTATTGGGTTACTTACAAGAGTGTGAGTGAAGGGTGACCAGTTCCACCCGATTCTAGATTGGTAAACCCATGAGGATATTGGGTTACTTACAAGAGCATGAGTGAAGGGTGCAATTCCACTCGATTCTAGATTGGTAAACCCATGAGGGTATTGGGTTACTTACAAGAGTGAAGGGTGACTTGCAGGCACATAGGTGACTCAAAGACAGCTAGCTGCATGGCCAAAATGCCCACCTCAGCATGGGCTTAATGACATCATTGACTTGATGATCATCCACAGAACTTGCAGGCAGCACCACTGCAGAGTCTCCTTTCTCACAGGTATTTACTAGTTACATGACTTTGGGAGGGACTTTGTGAGCTTCCTGGGCCTCTTTAGTTGACTGAATTTCCTGGGAATGGTAAGCTTTCCTATGTTTCATTTAGAGGAAATAGTTTCAGAACACCAAGATATTTCCACATATAACTCAGTACATGCATTATATTTTATTTGCTAAGATTATTAAGTTTCTTAGAGTTCACTTGTTGTTATAAAACTGCAGAGGAATTTTGAATTATGTTATATTATGAATGTAGATTTGTATTATTTAAACTTTCTAACATCTTTTTCATGAAACCATAGGCCATATGAATGCCCAGTAAATATATACAATGACTAAAAGTATGGATAAATGAAACACAGGAGTGAAAACACTAGGTTGTTGTCTGGAGTGGAGCCTTGGCTGCTTAACTGACATATGAGACAATGATTTTCCTTATAGAATTATTTAATGTGAGACGTGAGAACAAAAAGTCTTTGTAGACCACTGGTAACTTCATCCAAATAGAATATGATTTGTATCCTAGTCTGATAATATTTTATTTATCCAACATTCAGATAAAATATTTGATTAATGGAATGTGCAATATTCACTTATTTTGTTGTCACTGAAAAGTAGTGAATCTGATAAATACTTCTAAAATGCATTATGTATTTCTACAACACAAGGAACACAACTTTGCCTTCTTTCATGGCTCATGGGTATTATAGTAAAGCATGCATCAAAACAATAATTTCTCTTGATTTAGATGTGCTAGATTTATGACTTTGGCATCAAGTCACTAAATGGCCCTATAGTGGCTTGCTTGCCTAATTAGATGATCTCTAGCAACCGTCTCTGCTCACTGGCCTAAAGCATGACACCATTGCTTCTAAAACTGAAGCCTTGGGTGAAGTTGATTTAAAGGCAAAAATAAAATCAAAACCTATTAAAAAAATACTAGTAATGTATTTGTATTATTATAAAATAATAAAGGAGTAATTTTTACCCTAGAACCTGGAGTGATTGTCTTTGCCACAATGTAGAGTAGCTTAGTCCACACTGACCTCCAGTATAACTGCACAATTCTTTGGAATTTCACCTCTTTAATGGCACCGTGATAGCTGTGATGTCTGACACCCTCAGTTTTATGTCTCTCCTTGGAAACTCAATGTGCTCATGATGAATGATTATTAAACATTGCATAGGACCTGCAGGTTTCCTTTGTCTCCAAACAGGGCTGGTAAACATCTTTCCAGGGTGATAGCAAAGTTGGACAGAGTCAAAGCCTATTAAATGATTATTGTGCACGTTAATAGTGTGGTTGATTAATCCACTTTTCTCTTTTACACCATGTTTTATTTTTATTTTAGAGGTTATTATCCACTTAGCAAATAGAAAGAGAGAAGCAGAAAAAACATATATGTGAAAGCAAAGATTGCTATTTCAAACCTTTGGAAATTAATTGGAAGCAGCAGCTTGCTGATGACTGGAGCCTTTGTATAGGAAAGCTGAGCACAGCTCCTGATAAACCTTATAATCATGAGAGTGAGGGCTTCCAGGAAGCCAGGGTATAGATCATATGCTGCTGATGCTGCTGTCATTTGTGTTACATGGCTGTCATAGTGTTTTCCCTCCATGCTGATGGATGGTGGCTTTTCTGGAAGGTGAGCCACAGTCCAGTCATACAACAGAGTCGTTGTAGATTTCCATAGGGCTGTAATAAAGAGACTCATTGAGATTTGAGTGCATTCTCTTACTTTGTGTGTATGTGTGAGTGTGCTATATGTGTGTGAATGTGGTCTCTGTGTGGGTGGGTACATGGAAATATGAAGAAAATATGGGATATTTGAGAGCATTCTTCACTTGACACACATAACACATGCATCTCATCCCCAAAGGGGCCAAGCTCAAAGTTCTAGCCACAAATCCCATCTGGACAGAAGTTTAAGATGTACACCTCATCTCCCGCTCTGTCTATTATTTCCTGATAACCTGGTAGTTTAGATGCCTGTTTCCCATCTCACCCCAAGTTCAATGGACAGTGTGTGTCAGTCAACTTTTTATTACTGGAAGGAACATCTTGGATAATGAACTGATACAGAGAAAAGGTTTTTCATGGCTCATACTGTTCACTGCCTAGCCGGGGAAATGGAGAGATAGAGGATGGGTGGGTGACTTCATACTTTCCCCAGAACACATCTGCAACCTCCTAAAGACAAGCTACCAGGACCCACTTCTTAAAGCTTTTTAGCAGCATTAGTCTGCAACCACGCCTTTAAGAATGAAGACCTTTGGTGAACATTTAAGATCCAAGCTACGGTGCAGGATCGTGGGAAGCTAATGAAAGCTGCCATTCAGAATGGAGGAAGGTGGGAGACTGGGTTAGGAAGTACCCATCTCACTCACCAATCTCACTGGTGAAGAAGAGAAATAGTTAGGTTCCTTCCCTGGCTCATGGCAAAGGGAAGTGTGTGTGTGTGTGTGTGTGTGTGTGTGTGTGTGTGTGTGTGTGTGTGCGCGTGTGTGTGTGTGTGTGTATGTGTGTGTTTTCTTTGAAAATTTTATAAAATACATTTTGATTATATTATTTTCCCTCCTCCAACATACATATATATACATATATATGTATATGTGTGTGTGTGTGTGTGTGTGTGTGTGTGTGTGTGTGTGTGTGGTTTAAATGGGGTTACAATATAATGGGAGAGATAATACTCCAGCAAGACATCATATGCTGCCAATTAATTCCCCAGTACCAGGAATGGGTTACATCCTTTTAAGTCATTGGCCAAAGGGGTCCAGTAGACAGCCCCCAACATTACGGACTATTGATATCACTAGTGAGGGTTTCTTTCCCTGACACAGAACGCTTTCTTGTGGAGTTTGTTCATGGCCCAGGCCCTCCCCTCCATTCCTCACTGACCTGGTGTCCACCGCCTCAGCTCTTCAAAGACTGTCTCTACTCTTAGGTTGTAAAGCTTCCATTGTCGAAGGAAGTCAGTGAAGGAATTCATGGCAGAAACCTGGAGGCAGGAACTGAAGATAAGGCCATGGAGGAGTGCTGCTTACTGGATTGCTCCCCATGGCTTGCTCAGCCTGCTTGCTTGTAGCACTAGGGACCACCAGCCTTGGGGTGGTCCCATACATAGTGAACTGAGTCTTCCCACATCAATGACCAATCAAGAAAATGCATCATAGTTTCGCCCATAGGACAATCTAGAGGGGGCATTTTTCAATTGAGGTTCTCTCTTCCCAAATGACTCTAGCTTGTGCCAAGTTGACATAAAAATAGCCAGCACTGTGTGGTGATATTTTATTTGTGCACCCCAATAAAATTTGCCTGGGGATCAGAGAACAGAACCAGCCACCAAATTAGACACAGAGGTCAGGCACGGTGGCATACACTTTTAATCCTATCACTCAGGAGGCAGAGATCTCTCTGGATCTCTGTGAGTTCAAGGCCACACTGGAAACAGAGCCAGGCAGTGGTGGCACACACCTTTATTCCAAGCATTTGAGATCTCATGTCTTTGCTTGGGATGGACATAGGCCTTTAATCCCAGGAAGTGATGGCAGGAAGCAGAAAGGTATATAAAGTGTGAGGAACAGAAACTAGAGGCTTTTAGCAGCAGTTCAACTGAGATCTATTCCAGTGAGGACTCAGAGGCTTTCAGTCTGAGGAAACAAGATCAGCTGAGGAGCTGGTGAGGTGAGGTTGGCTGTGGCTTGTTCTGTCTCTCTGATCTTTCAGAATTTATCCCAATATCTGGCTCTAGACTTTTTTTTTGTTAATAAGACCTTTTTACATTCATGTTACAGCACTTGAATTAAGTAATTCTAGTGTTAAAACTGCTGCCATGGAAGTACTTTATTTAAAGTATTATAAAGGTTACTACCAATTTTTACAAAGTATCAGGCGATAAACAAAAAAGGCTTGAAGGCTTTTTGTTCTGTGTTAGGTGAGGTGCCATAGATGTAGCTGATGATGAAAAATAAAGCAGAATGTGTTCCTGCCACATGCATAACTTCCACTGGGCCTTTTCTTGGACTGCTTTTCTTCTTTTGTGTGTAGCTATTTTGCTTATTGAAGACATTTATTTCGTGCTCCTCTTATCTTTGCCACTGAATACAGCAGTACAATTACAAGGCAGCCAATTTCCCCTTTCCCCTTTCTTCGTGGAGTCAGCATGATAAAATATGTGGCTCATGTTATTGCTTTGCCAATGTCATGGAGATAAAGATCAATAATCAAAATAAAAAAAAATACCACCACTATCAAAATGGATTTGGCCATCGTTGTTTTGGTTCTGACTGACCCTGACCTACAAGCAATTCACTTCAACTATTTGTTTGGCTTTCCAGAATAACGTTTAACCTAGATGTATGAAAGGTGACAGATCTGGGGTAATTTTGACATCAGTACTGTCTCATGTGAGATTTGGGACAAGAACCTGATAAAGCATCATCTCTGTGCTTTGATGACGTTCATGTCCCTTTCTTCTTGTGGATTCAGACCAAAGAGACTTCTATTACCTCTCAGGATCAGGAAGCATATCTGTTTTAGGTACTTATAGGCAAGGATGAAGCATGTCATGAAGAATAGAGGTGCACAGGCTTCTTAAAGTGTTAGATGTTGGGACTGAGGGAAGGCTCAGCTGGTAAAACGTTTACCACACAAGCATGAGGACCCAGCTTCAGATGTTCAGCTGCCATATATATAACACCAAGTATGATTTTGTAATTCTAGCACTGAGAGAGAGAGAGAGAGAGAGAGAGAGAGAGAGAGAGAGAGAGAGAGAGAGAGAGAGAGAGAGAAACAGAACCCAGGAGCTTACTTGCCAGCTATCATAGCCAAATCAGGGAGCTGTGAGAGGTTCTGTGAGAGACACTAGCAATTAGGTGAAGAGTAGTGAAAGAAATCATCTAGCACTGAGGCTCTGGACTCCTCATGACCACAAGCATGTGCACACACACCTACATGAATACACATACACACACTCATGCACACTTTGTTATGTTATGCAATCTTTGGATATTATGCAAGCTAAGGTTCCTATATGAGAATATCTTTGACCATATGATAGAGCCCATGAACAAATGATTTAGATCAAAATGAAAACAAAATGGTAAGGATCATTAGGACTCTTCTACCACTGTGTGTGTGTGTGTGTGTGTGTTATATGTATGTATGCATATTTGCATATGTGTGTGTGTAGACTAGAGGCTGACATCAGGGGCATCTTCCTCTATTGATCTCTACCTATGTTGGTCTCTCATTGAACCAGGAGTCACTGTTTGGTTATGTTGCCTAGCCAGCAAACCTGTTTTTGCTCCACCCCATTTATAGGGTTGCCGCAGCACACAGCAATGCCCAGCTTTTACAAAGGTGCTAGGGATCCAAACTGTGGTTTTCATGCTTATTCAGCAGGTACTTTCCTATCTGAGTCTCGTCTCTTGACTACATACGCACCATATCCTCTTGTACTAATGCTTCTCTCTGCTGTCTTTACTTCTCTGTACTGTCACTCATGACTTCTACCTTCTGTTGTGCTCTTTTGACCATGAACGTATGAGTTGTACACATCCCGTATCCCATTTTTCTCTATATAAATGGATATCTTTTATTTCTCATGAAAGAAGACCATGTGAGGCTTAAACTGATAAATCTTGTTTGGGAATTAAATGTATATTGTCATCCATTGTTATGATCAAATGAGATGTATTCTTAAAATCTCACAGAAATTTGAAAGCTATTTCTTGAAAGCCACACTATTAAAAAAAAAAAAAAAAAGAATGGTGCCAGGCATTGTTTTGCGTTTAATGTGTTCTGAGCAGTGTGAATTCATTTGGCCTGACAGGCTTCTTTAAGAGTTGGTGCTGTCCGGTATGTCTGACTATCTGAGAAGGAGATCCCACTGAGCCTGCTGTTAAAATCCCTGCTGAACTTTTCAATTTTCAGTCTCTCATTGCTCCAGGTCTCCAGGCTCAGCCCACAAGAAGGATTGTGGGGACGAGTATTGACTATCATGTTGCAGTTTCCAACAGAGCCAATCTTCTTTGATTTTTCAGCTGTAAAATCTGTGTCTAGCTTGTACCTGAACTAAACCACATTATATTTAAAGAATGGTCTTAGGCAGCCTCTAGAAATAATAGGACAAAGCCAGGCATGGTAACACATGTCCGTAATCCCAGCTCTCGAAAAGTCTGAAGCAGGAGGACTACTAGTTTAAGACTAGCCCGGGCCACATAGAGAGAGCCATTTCTAAAATCCTCAAACCAAACACAAAACCAAAACAACGAAATAAAATTTAAAAAGAACGATATAGGAAAATAATTGAGGGAAAGCAGATACTGGGTTTGGCTTATTGGTGTCAACATTGTTATCTGATCTGATTAGGTTTCAAGGCTTTGCATTGAGGCAGGGTGTAGGGAAGTGTCTTGCAGCTGCTAGGTCCTGTATTTGTTCCTCTCATAACAAGTCACTGAGCCTGGCTTCAAGGAGCTCTGCCCTTTCACTTGTTTGAGACAGGCATCTCCTTGTAGTTGCCTATGCTAGGCTACCTGGCTCATTAGCTTCCTGGATTTTCCTGTGTCTTTCTTACATTTACCATAGGAGTTCTGGAATTACAGATGTTTATTACCATACCCCATTTATACATGGGCTTTGGGGGTTTCAAATTCAAGTTCTCACTTTTATTTAGCAAATGCTTTACCCATTGAGCCATCTCCCCATCCCAATGTAGATGTTTTAATTACGTCTTATAAGAATTGTTCACCAGTTTTGAATGAAGATTTTGGTGTCGGTATGTCTTAAGGTTTCTGTTGCTGTGAAGAGACGCCATAACCATGGCAACTCTTATACAGAAAAAACAATTAATTGGGGTAGCTTACATTTTCAGAGGCTTAGTCCGTTATCATCATGGCAGGCAGGACATGGTGGCATGCAGGAAGACATGGTTCTGGAGAAGTAGCTCAAACTCCTACATCTTGACTGCTAGGCAACAGGAAGCAGTTTGAGACACTGGGTGTGGCTTGAGCATATATGAGACCTCAAAGCCCGCCTGCACAGTGACACACTTCCTCCAACAAGGCCACACCTACTCCAACAAGGCCACGCCTCCTCATAGTGCTGCTCCCTTTGGGGCCATTCTCTTTCTAACCACCACCTGGTACAACCATTTTCCCTGAGTCAGTGGAGGCAGCTCCCATATGTTGTGGCTGCTGATCATGGATACATTAATAGATATGTTGGCTTCTCATGGCTGGGTTCCATCAAAACTTACGTTTCCGCTATTCTCATTCAGTTGTGTCTGTAGACACCACCTGGGAAGGATGTGGTTTCTATTGAAACACCTTCTGAAAGATGCTGCTGTCTTCTTTGCTGACTGTTTCTCAATTGTTTATACAGATTTGCTATAGCTGTCCTTTCATATCTAAAGAAATTCACAGTGTATCGTCTGCCACATTCCTCCTTGTTCCCAACCAGAAAAACACGATAGGCAACATAAATCAGTTTTGAAAAAGGGCCTGGATGGTCTGAAAGTTAATCACATTCCAACAATGTGTTTTAATAAGTTGGAATAGAGCCAAAACCTTTCTCTGGGACACTTTCATATCAAACTGACTCATTGCTGTTTTAATTCTACATTGATTGGTCACCATTATGAAATGGTTCTTACTTTAAGATGTAGTTGATAATATGTATGAAGCACCACTATGGAACCCTAGCCTTGAATTTCATACTGTAAACCTAGAGTAGGACCCTGTTTTAGATGAGAACACACGTTCCCTGACCACATCCTTGGTTTCTATTTATTTCACCTCATTTTTCACACTGTTCAGTGATGAATCACCTGCTTTCTATCTCTTGGAAGAGGAGCCAGTGTCCATCATTCTACACCTGATATGAATTTGGTGAAGAAGAAGTGATTTTTCCCACGTCTTTTTGGCTGCTTATGGTAAAGGAGTGTTGATATACTGGGTTGAATTATGGTCTGAATCATAAATTGGTCAGGGAAGGGTGATGGAAGACTGCATTCCAAAGTTACAACATCTATTTCAAATGTTTCCAGATTGAAACCCATATCTGCTAGGTAATGAAAGATAAAGGAATCTCAAGTAAATGTTGTCTGAGCTAGGAACCTCAGATCTCTATCACTTGATTATGGCACAAAATTCTAAGTAGTCTGTCAGAAGTATGAAGAAATGACCCAAGGTCTAGACCTTTTTGCCATGCTGACTCATTCTTTCTTACAGGCACACCAATTTCTCACTTGCTGTACCTTCACACCACTATACCTTCTTTTCTTTTCCCACATCTCATGTGCCTGTTTGCACACAGTCTCTAGAATGCAGTTAATGGTGTATGTTTCTCAATGCTAGTCACCTCCCCTTAGCCATGCTTTCCAAACTGGCCTCCTTACACATGGCTTACTTGTCTGTGTTCTTTTTCATGATTCAAAGTAATTGTTTCATACTTCTAATGATCACAATGGCCCAATTTAAAGACCTTATTTCCATCCAATTTTAGTATATGCCCAATATGAGTAATACTATATAAAGGTGGGTAGTTCAACAGATGGACAGGTAGAAGGGATTACTGTTTCTGCCTGGGGTAGTTTGGAAGTTTCCATATGTGGGCTGTTCTTGAAGGTTGTATAGGTATTTGTCAGTAAGGGAAAAGAGAAAGCGCTTGATAGGAAGAAGATTATATGGAATTAATGAAAACAAATGGTAAACAAAAAGAGGGATTGTTTTGTGTACAATGAAAAACTGGGAGAGAGGGTGGAATATGGTGGGAAATGGGATATTATGGCCAGATATAAGATGAGATTAAGTTATGAATGGTTTAAAAGCTAGAATTAGAAGAAATGGAAGCGCTGCAATTTCTTGGGCAAGCAGCTGATGTAATAAACATAGATTATGTGTTCACAAACAGTGTAAAAGATTAAAACAATTACCTTTCCTTGGTGAACACCATATGGCATTGTCAAGTTTACAAGCTCTATAAAACTCCATATTTGAAAAAAAAATAAGATAGACATAAGCTCCTGGGTACTATTTTGAGAAACAGTGAACAAAAAATTAATACATGCAGAAACAGACAAATGACTTTACAGATGGATTTGCAGTAAAATTGATTTTTGTGAATTACAATGCTTTGGGGAACTCTGGGTATTTTTGTTTAAATGACCTTTAATGTGGTCTTTGAGGCTGGAAATTACACTTCTAATCTCCTGATATTTTTGACCCTATAATTTCAGATATCTGAAGAGTAAGTGCTATTGTATCACAATGGCTGGCTTGGAGACAAGTCCCAGAACTCTTGGGGGAAAATAAATAAGGGCAGTAAAAGTGTTCTACTACAGTTTCAGGAAGAGGTTTAACATACTGTCCACACTAAATAGGTGTTGTGTCTGTCTGGTATGTTTCTCTCACTGTTTGCATTCATTCAATCAATGTTAAAGTGCTGCCCTTTATTTGACCAATGTATTCTTCCAGTTTCATGCCAGACCTGCATACTTTTAATTTAAAAATATGTAGACAAAAACATTTGCTGGCTTGAATCCAATTTAGGGTCTATAAATCTTTGTACACTTCTGTGGGTGCTATTTTGTGTTTTGTGACAGGCAAAATAGACCTGTACAGAATGTCTAGCTATGAGAACCCCCAGTTGTGCATTCACCAGTAAGCAGAGTTGTGATGCTTGTCTTTGGGGTCCTAGTTACAAAGGTCAGGATCAAGGAAGTTGTTTTGTAAAGAGCCAGATAGTGATTGTGTTTAGCTTTGCGTGCCACTAGGCATCTGTTACTTTTGAACTCTGCTATTGTAGAACCATTCTGAATCTTTATGAATCTTTCACATAATTTTCATGAAATACTAAGATTTTGTTTCAACCATTGGAATACTGAAAATCGGCCATACAGTAAGGCATGTCTGGCAAGACCTCACCCGTAGACCCATCAATGTCTGTTGACTCTTGATAAAGATTAGTGTTTTGACATCTAGAGTAGCTGTACCAATTATACTGAAGGATCTTCTCCCAAGTTACATGGATGAGAAGCATCCTTTCCTTAGAAACATTGGTGGATTAAGAATCATTCAGTCTATATTAAATGACAACTTGTTTCTAATTCTGAGAAAACTAAGGATCATGCTGTGAATCACAGAGTGGAAGCTGTGTGAGGGATTTGCTTGCCTGTTTCTGAAGGTTTTCTTTTTCTTTTTCCTTTGTACCTGTCTTTTTTTTAATTAAGAAAATTTTTAATCATTTTTACATACCAAACATAGATCCCCCTCTCTTCACTCCTCCAGCATCCCCCCCAGCCTTCTACCCCTCCCCAGGCCACCTCCCATTCCCTCCTCCAACAAGGTAAGGCCTCCCATGGGGAGTCAGCAGAGCCTAATACATTCAGTTGAGGCAGGTTCAAGTCCCTCCCCCTGCATCAAGTTTGTGCAAAGTGTCCCACCATAGGTAGTGGGCTCCAAAAAGCCAGTTCATACACCAGGGGATCCTAATGCCAGGGGACCCCTTAAGCAGATCAAGCTACACAACTGTCTCACTTATGCAGAGGGCCTAGTCCAGTCCCATGGATGCTCCACAGCTGTTGGTCTAAAGTTCCTGAGTTCCCACTAGCTTGGTTTGGCTGTATGAGTAGGTTTCTCCATCATGATCTTGATGCTCCTTGCTCATAGAATCCCTCTTCCCTCTCTCTGGCTGGACTCCTGGAGCTGGGCCTGGTGCTTGGTTGTGGATGTCTGTATCTGCTTGTGGTTGATATATTGTGCACCCTAATAAACTTATCTGGGGTCAGAGAACAGAACAGCCACTAGATATAGAAGCCAGAAAATGGTGGCACACGCACCTTTAACCCTATCATTCCAGAGGCAGAGATCCATTTGGATCTCCGTGAGTTCAAAGCCACACTAGAAACAGCCAGGCATGGTGACTCACACCTTTAATCCCAGGAAGTAATGGCAGAAAGGTATATACCAGAAACTAGAGCTAGTTAAGTTTTTAGGCTCTTGAGCAGCATTTCAGCTGAGATTCATTTTGGATGAAGACTCAGAGGCTTCCAGTCTGAAGAAACAGGATCAGCCGAGGAATTGGCAAAGTGAGGTGGCTGTGGCTTGTTCTGCTTCTCTGATCTTCCAGCATTCACCCCAATACCTTGCTCCAGGTTTATTTTCATTAATAAGACCTTTTAAGATTCATGCTATATCTGCTTTCATCAGTTACTGGGAGTCTACAGAATGGAGATCTTCACCAACCCCACATCTGACAAGGGCTGATCTTAAAAATATATAAAGAATTCAAGAAACTAGACATCAAAATACCAAACAATCCAATTAAAAAATGGGCTACAGAGCTAAACAGAGAATTCTCAACAGAAGAATCTTAAATGGCAGGAAGACATTTAAGAAATTGCTCAGCATCCTTAGTCATCAGGGAAATGCAAATCGAAATGACTCTGTGATACCATTTTACACCTGTCAGAAGGTCTAAGATCAAAAACACTGATGACAGCTTATGTTGAAGAGGATGTGGAACAAGGGGAACATTCTTTCACTATTGGTGGGAGTACAAACTTGTACAGCCACTTTGGAAATCAGTATGGTTGTTTCTCAGAAAATTGGGAATCAGTCTACCTCGAGACCCAATGATACCACTCTTGGGCATATACCCAAGGAATGCTCAGTCATACCACAAGGACACATACTCAGCTATGTTCATAGCAGCACTATTCGTAATAGCCAGAACTTGGAAAAAAACTAGATGCCCCTCAACCAAAGAATGGATAAAGAAAATGGGGCACATATACACAACGGAGTACTACTCAGCAGTGAAAAACAATGACATCATGAAATTTGCAGGCAAATGGATGGAGCTAGAAAATATCATCCTGAATGAGGTAACCTAGACTCAGAAGGACAAATGTGAACCTTCTAAAGGTTTTCTAGCCTCAGCTCCCCTCACTTTCCCTGACACATCAGAGCATCTACCTTCTGAAGTTCCAGCACTGGCCAGTGCTCTGGGTACACACAATAGAGGGGACCGTCACACGTACCTAGAGGCCTTATTTTCAAGCTTCATGTTGCCTGTCTTTAACTCTTCTTCCAGTTTTATTTTTTTTTTGAAGGCACACACATTTTTGTTTTATGACCACATTGCACCATCCACTGGCCAAAAGTGTTTATTTTGTAATTAGTAAGCAAAGAATTTTCTCTTTTGTGGCAACTTATCTTGATGATAATAAATTTGTGAAAAAGTGATTTTTTTATTGGCTTTATGTTGATTTTCTTTTTTGGATCTGGATGACATTCTTTAATTTAAAATGTGTGGCCAGACCCAGTGAGATGACTCAGTGGGTAAAAGAACTTGTTGTGCAAGCCTGATGACCTGAATTTGGTCCTACTGTGAAAGGTAGAAGGAGAGAACCAACTCGACAAAGTTGTTTTTTTACTTCCCCATGTGTGCTATGACACACACACACACACACACACACACACACACACACTATTTTTTGAAAAATGGATGTTTGGACAATGAATATACGTATATATAGTTTTATTCATGGCTGTCACGGTTGACTAGATCTCCCCTTGGCATAATGATTCATTAAATGGCCTCCTATTCCATCTCTGTTGTCATTGGCAGTAACTGCCAGTCACTGACCCCAATTCATCTGTCACTTCTGTCTCCTCTTTGCTCATGTCATCTGCTCTGACTCCAGTTTTCCTCTCAGTGTAAATTGTCAGATCTGGGTATCTGCAAAAACAGCCCAAAGTGAGATTCTCATCATTTCTTACCTGATACAGTTCAATGGCCTCTGGCCAGTTTTCTTGACACTTGAGGAGAATAGCCTAGAACATTTTCTAAAATATTCTAAGCCCTCTGCCTTTTCTGGGCACTGTTCTTGCTCTCATTGGCCTGCTATTTCATTCCAATGCCCATAACCTCTGAGGTCAGGGTCTTTTTTCATCCTGCTCCTGCATGCCTGTTGTTATTTCCCTCTGCTGGCCCTACCAAGCCTTTCCCTTTCTCCTGAATGACCCAGACCTGCTGGAAGCCAAGACATTTTCTCTTGGTCCTTCTGCTGTCACCTTCTCTCTGTCTGAGACTCTTCTCTTCCAATGTCCTCTCTAGCTCCTTGCCCCCTTTCCCATAGGATTTCGCTTAAAGATTATTTTCACATCAGATTTTTCACATCTCCTGACTCCTAACCCAGGCCTAATATCTCCTATGTTTTCACTCTTCTTTATTCTTATTCATGTCCCAGATTAGTACATACACACAATATTAGCTTCTTACCTAGCTTCCCTACTAGAATGGAAATGACAGTGCTGGCCTATTGCTCTTCTTTATTAGAATCCAGTGCTTATTGTGTCCAGATACAGAACTTTAGGACCTTACAGTGACCACTGGATGCAAAATGTCTCTCTAGAACTTAAAATGTAGATGGATAACAGAATCAACCCTTTATTTTGTATAGCATCAGAGTGACTTGGAATGCTTCTGACACCCTGTTATTATTTTTCCTAAGAAATCTATTTCTATTGACCCTCTATAAAGAGAACAATGACATACAAAAGAAATGATTCCATACAGGTATGACTTGGTGAAACAAGGAGTTTATTGAGGTTACTTAGAGGAGCATAGTTGGGCCAGGTAGCTGTGCTGCCAAAAAGCCTGCCCCACCATGGATGACAACTCATGAAAGCTGTATTACTAGAGTCCTTTGTGCAATTTGCAGGCAGCTAACCCACTAATCCATCCCATAGTAGCTGTTTACTTCTTATATACCCTTGGTGAGATAGGGGATGCAATGAGTCTTGTAAGCTTTGGGAGTCTCCTGAGCCTTGTACGTTTCCTAAGAGTTTCATGTGTGAAACTTGAGTGAAAGGGAGTATATTCAGTCTGGAGTAAATAGCTACCCAAAACCTCGATTTCTTTCAAACTTAGCTTAAATTTTAGCTCCTCTTTGAGGCTTTTAAGTAGAAGCATTTTAAGGGACCCATAAAAAACATAAAGACATTCAGTGGTCATGCAAGTTTTCAGATGACCTGAGCTGGACTGTACCCTGTGTGAAGCAGTGTGCTTGGTTACAGAACAGCTGCACCAATGCATGGGGGTGGGGGTGGGGGGTGGAGGGGGCTTGCTTCAGTTCTCAACACTTAAGATTAAAGTCTCAGTGGTGGGTGGTCCTGTTCAGCCACTGGCCTGAAAAAAATGCCTTCTAGACATCTAATTTCCTTCCCATGAATGAACAAAATCCATCTGTGGTTTATGTGCAGATCCACAAGGCTTACTTATCATTAGTGGATGTTTGTTCTGAGTGACATTTAAATGGGAACTGCATTATCTATATTTCTCTAAGTGCCAATTATATGAGACAGATTTATATAAATGGAAATATGTGGGGTTGTGGTCAGGGATGTTTAATGAATGATCTGATCAGCAAATAGTAGTAAGGAGATAGGCAAATTGGACATTTGTCCTAGTCAGAGTAGTTAAGATACAGCGATAAATTCACACCCCCCAAATCTCTTTAAAGATTCTTTCTTACACCACATGGCTGACTCTGGCACATGGGAACACTGCTTGTCATGTGACACTGAAGAACAGCACATGTGTGGAATGCGTGGTGGGATGACAGACCACACTCCCAGCTAGAACCACACATGTATTTCCAGCAAGTCCAGTGCTCCCATTGGTATCCTCCATCTCCTTTCCCTAGGTGATGAAGAGTGAAGTACCTGGGGAGGAGCATGGCAACACTCTCAACAGTAAGGGCTACACAAGTCCGAAAGAGTAAACCCACTGTTTTGTGGCCCAAATCAGCTGCGGTGTTCAAAAGGCTTCGAGAGTCATGTTCAGTGATGAAAACGAGCAGTTGCAGTTGGTGATCTTCTCAGTATCTTTGAATACTGTGAAATAGTCTTGGCCAGCATACTAATCTTCAGTCTTTAATAAATTGCATCTTCAATGGTATGACAAAAGGCATCAGCCAAGACTTGTCCTTGAGTCTCACAGGTCTGCTTCACTGAAAGCCAAGAAAAGAAGACATCTGGACCTACCAGGAGGATGAAGACCTGGAGGGCATGAATGTATCTGCCACCTGCTGCTTAGGGGCTATGGAAGGGACTATGAGAAACCCCTAAGCTTGTCAAGAACACTGCAGTTGTTAGAGTCTGAGTGATATGTGAGACCTGCACTTCACTGCTTAGCTGATATGAAATAATGCATAGTGAAACAACATTACACTACGGTGTTTTATTGCTATTTTTATGCAGGAAGACTTTCTGCTCCAGAGACAGGGTTAAAAGGATCAGACACACGGGGTGTTATGATTTTGGATCTAAAATGACCCCACAGGCTCACACGTGGATGTGACCTGCTTGTATTGGCAATCCAAAGTCACAGCCCATAGGGCTATCTCCTTGCTCTATGTACCTTCTATCTCCCAGGCACAGTTATCCATGAAGAGGCTGGACCATTTTCTCTTGTGCTTGTTCCAGGCCCCAACCATCAGATAAACTACCACATAAACTTCATTATATTTTCCAAATGTACATACAGTTTTGAACAAGAAGGTGATTATCAGTTTTGCAGCACCAATATAAATAAGGAACTACCAGTCCCCTACTTTTTTTTTTTCTGGATAGCTTGCTTTCAAATGCTAGGTATACAGATTTGGGGCATTGGATGAATCTGAGTTTGAAATAATTCCATTTGAATATTTTTACTGTAGCTATTGTTGTTAAGTCTGTCTAATATGCGAACACGGAGTAAAAACACTCATCTCTGTAAATGAGTTGGAATCGCACATAATGTAATTGTATTAGTTACTATAGTTCTTTTCCCAAACAGGTTGTAACTTACCATTTCTCATCACCATATAGTTCCACATTATTTTAAATGCATTAATACGGTCTGATGTGTAATTGGAGGACAAGGGATGGTAGTGTCTGTTTAGCTTAGTTGTTCCTTTGGTTTCTGTGTGCTCAGTACAGGAATGAATAGAATGACTCGGAAGTGATCGCCATTATTCTCTCCTCAACTACCAATCTCTGTTGCATGTGCAGCAGATGTCTATACCCACTGCGTGTTCATTCATCCAAAACATACATTGCTTCATCACCATGGATACAGAGTATTGGAAACAGCTGGTTGCTGCTGCTGGTTACCATGTGTGAAAGGGTGAAGGCCATTTATGTGTAGAACTTACTTGGAGAATACAGACTTGTTGGCAGCTACAGGGAGAGGTCTACAATTTATCAGAAACCTTGGTGGTAGGTTTAGTAGGAAGAACATGCTCACATGAAGTTAACAAATTGCATTTTTCACTTTCAACTTTTGTGTTTATGTTGTATGTAGGTACCAAACACTTGAGATTTCTGTTTCTTTGATTATCTAGGTTTTGTTCTATTAGAACCATGAGTCTTTGTACTGTTTCCCATCCATTATAATTCCATTTATATTAAAGATCTTCTAATCTAGTAATGCCTGGTTGGAATCTGGAAGTCTTTTAGTTTGTCAAAATACAGCTGCATGTACTATCATGTGCCTGTAATCCTAGCATTGATATCTGAAGAAGGAGATGATAAATTTCAGGCCAGCACAGGTTACATAGTTAAACTATTTCATAAAAAACAACTAAATACATGCAAAAAAAGCTAGAATAGTTGTAATGTTCCTTTTGTGTACACACGTTAAGAAGATAGTTGGTAGTGTTTGCTAGGGTGTGGACGCTGAGAGTAAAGAGAGCTGTGTGGGGGTCGAGGCTGGGGCCCTGGATGGTATATCAGTCCTTGTAGTACTGGGCATAGAAAATCTGCCAACGGGCAGGAACGGATGCAGGGGAGCCTTAGAAGAGCTTTCTCTAGGGATGTGGGTGGTATTTGAGCTGACTGGAGTATAGTTGTTTCTTGGGCCCTCTGAGTGACAGCTCATAAGGCATGTGGGCAGGCATTGTGCTTAGGGAGTTCCACATGGGAAGTAGAGATATATGGCCTGCTGGCGAATTCTGCTGTCAACTAGATAGAAAGGTAGGAGAATAAAAAAAAAATCAATGACAAAGCTTCTATCAATTTAAACATGCATCACCAGATGTTGCTGGTTTTCTTAGTTGCAAAACTGCACACATGTGGAACTTTTACATGTATGTGTATAAGCATTACTTTTCTCATCGCTGTGACAAAACACTTGATTAAAAAATGAAGGGAAAAAGGTTTTTATAGGCTTTCAGGTTCACAGGGTTTAGCCCATTAGATTGGAGCTCCCAACCTATGGGGATAGTAGTGTCATCCATATTCAGGGCTGGTTATTGTGCCTCAGTTTACCCTCTCTAAAAGTCCTTCACAGACACACTTAGAGGTGTGACCAAATCTCTGAGGTGATTCAAATTAAGTTCACAATGGAGGTTAACTAATAGAAGTTGATCCCTTGTTAGCCGGACATCCAGATATGTTACCTTAACCATAATGCACCCCTCCTGCCCCTCCAAAAGCCACATATCCATCTCATAATGTAGAAAGTATGCACTGTGTCTTCATTAGTCTCCATAGTTTTAAAAGTCTAACTCCCAAGTCCCCACTGAGATTCAGGGCAGTCTCTTCACTGTGAATACCCATATGACATAGTGCAAACAATTCCTATTCCATAGGGAGGAGGAAGAGAATGGCAAGGAAAGGCCAGACCAAAGTAAGATCAAAACCCATCAGGGTAGACATGTCCATGTCCTCGAGCTCCATGTCCAGCATCTGGGGCAGCATCATTTGAGCTACAGCAAACTTGGACAACCTCACTCTTAAGGTCTTTCATTTTCCTGCCAGGTACCCCCAAAAAGGTCACTAGCTTCTCAGGCTTTCTTTAAAAGTCCTGGTATAAGCCTCCATGCCTTGGAACTCTTGTATTCTATATGACTGTAGGATCAGCACCAGACGAATGATGTCAAAGTCTGCCTTTGGGGGATACTCCAGATCCAACCTTTAGGCCCATGAATCTATGTAAATGCGAAGCTGCTATGTCTTGTTCTGCACTGTTTGTCTATCTATATGTTTGCGTACTGTCTTAGTTAGAGTTTCTACTGATGTGCTAAAACACCATGACTGAAGGCAACTTGGGGCGGGAAAGGGTTTGTTTCATCCTACACTTCTACGTTATAGTCCACCATCAAAGAAAGGCAAAGCAAGAACTGAAGACAGGAACTGGGAGGAGGGAACTGGAGCAGAAGGCAGGGAGGAATGCTGCTGACTAGGTTGCTTCTCATGGCTTGCTCAGCCTGCTTTCTTGTACTGTCTGGAATCACCCAGAGGTAGCACTGCCACCAGTGGGATGGACCAACCCACACCAATCATCAACTGAGAAAATTCACCATAGGTTTGCCCATGGGCCAGTCTTGTTGACAGGAGGGGAGTGGTTCTCAACTGTGGTTCTCTCTTCCAAAATGATTCTAGCCTGCATCAAATTGGCCTAAAAACTAGCCAGCACACATATGTCTAGCTGTGTACATAGAGACATAGGTATATAGCTAGTCCTATAACTAATAATGTACTCCATCTGCACACAAAATCGAAGTAAACTGAAAACTTGAAATAACATATAGTCCAGGTAAGACTGCCCTGTCACCAAGTAAGTGGGTGCATGTCAACTTGTGATGCCCACCTTATCTACTTCCTAGAAGACAGCAGTCATTCACTGAAGATTTACAAATGAACAGATTTGGGGATTGTAAAGAATACTTCATGTGGAACTCTGCTGATTTCTTACATAGATCATTCCTGAATTTAGATGTAATATTTAATTAAAAAATCAAAATTCTGTTACCTGGTGGATTGGTTCTCAAAGTGACTTAAGATGTATTTTGTTGGTGAACTGAACAGAAAAAAAATCGAGATGCTGTAATCTCACTGACAACATTGCTGTGGTCACTTGAATCATTATCAAACCCCTTTTTATGAAAAATAAAAACCAAACACATGGTGAAGGTAAAACCACAGTGATCATTCAACATGGGGAGAGATGATGTCAGCTTTCCCAGTCACTCAAGTCCCAAACAAGGAAAACAGACTTACATGCAGGTGAAAGTTTTAGGTTAAAGTGTTCTACTTACTGCAAACCATAAGTCATATGGAAATTATTATAGATTATGCATCTGTGACAGATAAGGACAAATGAGTGAGGACTTTGACTTCTTCACATTATTCATTGCCTGGGTTTGCTATAATCTCTGGACCTTTTTCTGACTAGTCAAAGAATAATTATTTTCTGGATGATGCTCTTGAGGGAAAAGGGAATTACATCTCTGCTGTCTGTTTCCCGTGGCAGACTGGAGCCAGTGATTAGAAACACTTTGAATAGCTTAAGTGTACAATAGATTTATAAGTGGAAAGGTGTGTGTGTGTGTGTGTGTGTGTGTGTGTGTGTGTGTGAGAGAGAGAGAGAGAGAGAGAGAGAGAGAGAGAGAGAGAGAGAGAGAGAGAGAGAGAGATGGACAGACAGACAGACTATGGCCTGAATGGTTATATTCCCCCAAATTTGCATGGTAACATCCTAGCCCTCTGGGTGAGAGTAATGCTGAGGATGAGCTCACTGTCTAGTCCTTAGAGAAGCAATACTGTAAGAACAGCCTTTGGAAAACATGGAAGTGTTATTTGCTGAGGACTAAGCATCATGAAGACCAGATGTTTTAAAAAAGTACAAATTCCATTTCCCTTATGAGGTGGTAGGAAGAAAGGAGCAGCTGCTTGTTGGTTGAAAAGAAAGCTTTTCAGGATGCTTTGTTACGAGTGTGGACAGTCACCATTGTTCTGCACAGGTTTCTTTGTAGTGTGAGGGAGTCATTTTGTTCTGTGGGGTTACTTTGGGCTTGCAAAGACAAGCAATCACTGGCCTGATGAGCTGGTTTCAGACTACCTTCCCAGTGGGTTCTGCAAAAAACAACACAAGTGTTCTCTGTTATTTAAGGGATGTGTGTCTTCTTAGTGAATTTCACTGGTATAAAAAGACTGGGGTGTCTGGGATGAGAGTAAGCCTTGAAGGTAGAGATAATGAGTTGAATTAGTGCCTATCAAAGGGGTTGAGGGACTGGGATGAAAGCTCTGTGAGTAAAGTGCTTGCCTTGCAAGCATATGGACCGGACTTTAATCCCCTGAGCCCATGTACAAAGGCTAGGCATGGTTGCCTATGCTTGTAATCTCAGGGCTGGGGAAGCAAAAACAGGTGAATGTGTCTCAACAAGCTTCAGGTCAGTGAGAGACCCAGGCTCCAAAACCAAGACAATGCCTGGGTTTACCTCTGGCCTCCTCAAGTATGTGCAAATACATGCAAACGTACTTGAGCACATATGTACATCCTCTGCAGAAAAGTCGATCCAAGGGGGAACCATTACCTCTTCTACTAGGAGGACACAGGAAAACACCTTAACTGGACCAGGAAGTAGATCTTCAGTAGACTCCTAATGTGTTGCCATCTTGATCTTGGCCTTTCAGCCTCCAGAACTGTGGGAACTAATTTCTGTTGTTTATAAGCCACCTCATCTAGGGTATTTTGTAAGAGCAATACAGTGGATGATGACAAGCATTATGAGTGTATGTGTCAGGGCAAGGGGGGATTTCTGATGAGAAAGAAGAGTATTTTTCTTTTGCTTTCTTCTTCTTCTTCTTCTTCTTCTTCTTCTTCTTCTTCTTCTTCTTCTTCTTCTCCTCCTCCTCCTCCTCCTCCTCCTCCTCCTCCTCCTCCTCCTCCTCCTCCTCCTCCTTCTTCTTCTTTAAATCAATTCATTTATGGTCGTTCAGGATCAGTTCTCCAGACATTTCTTCTGTTGTTGACATTTTATTTAGCAACAGTAGATGATCTGGACCTCTAGTTGGGCCTCCATCTGCAGCTTTGGGAGGAGCTTGTGCCCAGAGTATGTTTGCTATCCCTGCCCCTGTCTCTCTTGGCTGCCAGTCACCTGGACACAGCTGAGCTGGGCCTCAGATTCCTCTTCTCTTTTCTTCAGCCTGGGAATGGAAACAGACTGTCTTCTCAGAATGAGACTGCAATGTCTCTGCTCCCCCTTACAGTGCGACAGAGGAAATGTGACAAAAGAAGCTTTTCATGTCTGCCTTCTTCTAAATGGTGAGGAAAGTCAGAAGTAGGCAAAGTTGGAAAGGCTCAAGGAAAATGTAAAATGAATTCAAAATCCCCGTTATGTTGCTAATTAAACGAGCATACAGCAGCAGCATCACAGAATTTTAAAATGGCGGACATCTGTGGTGTCCAGCATGGGAATCTGCTGCCAGAATCCCACTTGAATCCTTCCAGTGGGAAGAGAGATCCTTTTTCTTATGTCATCTCACTTTTTCAGGATGCTCTAATTGCGTTAAACCTCTGTGTTCAAACACTGCCTCTAGCAAGGAGGCATCCAGAACATTTTATACAGGACAGCAAAGCCTTAGGTGGGAGAAGCAGAAACAAGGGTACAGTAAGAGTGAAGACCCATACATGTCCATGCACACACACACACACACACACACACACACACACACAAGCACACATGTACACATGCACATATACAAACATACATACACATATACACACACATATACACATTCATATGCATAAACACATAGACACACATATACAAGTTTACACACACATATACATTTATAAACACACATACAGACACATACACACAATTCCCGCTCTGCCAACACTTGAATCACTCCGTGTGTCCTTTGGAAGTCTCTGGTTTCAAGGCAAGCAAATGGACAGGAGAGTGTAACAGAGGCATGGTCATTTGATCATTCTTAGAGTCCCTGCAGACTTACCCAGTTGCAGGGTTCCCTGACTAGCAGGCAGCTGTGAGTTCCACACCATAGGTTTCTTGCTACCAAGTGGGAGAGCAGATTTCAAATAGCAAATTTAGCTTTCTTTGGTGGGTATCTTGCTCATGCAGCCAGATCAACAGCATTTATGTAGGCAGACCCAGACCAGCGCATCCGCTGAGATGATTAGATTCCTACAAGGAGTGCTGGCTCTTTGAAAGCACTCACCCAGGGGGTCACACTGCCTCAGCTGCTCAGTGGAACACCACATTCACGGCTTCCCAAGGAAGGGAGTTTTATATAGATTCACAAGGCCACATCTGTGATTAAACCCCTGAGCTACCGTAAATCATAACGTCCACAAGTTCTACAGATGGGGCTTTTTGCCAATTGTCGCTGTGAGGTGTAAGATTGATAGAGTAGTGAGTCTTACCTGCAGTGTGTGTGTGTGTGTGTGTATGTGTGTGTGTGTGTGTGTGTGTGTGTGTGTGTGTGTGTGTATGTGTGTGTGTACATCTGTGCAAGTGAAGGGCACCTCTACAAAAAAGATTTAGTATGTGCTCAGAGAGTGGCTGGGACTGTAGCTCTGTGGTAGAGTTCATGTGCTACTCTTACCAGATCTTGGGGTTTATCCCCAGTAACACACACACACACACACACACACACACACACACACACACACACACACACACCAACATATCCCAAAACCAGAGAAATAATACATGCATTTATGTTGAGATACTGATTTTGAAGAGCATGAATGAAAATTTGAATATTTTAACAGCAAGACCTATAGCTCATCTTTTACATGCAATTTGCAAGATGTTTTTAGTTTTTCACACACATAAAAGAGCACATTAGAAACTCAGTACAGTTTATACATTACTGTCTTAGTCCATTTGGATTTTTATAATGAAATAGCTAAGTGTGAGTGGCTTATATACAACAGAAAATTATTCCTCACACTTTGAGCCATGGAGTTTTATATCAAGGTATCTGCATCTTAAGCATCTGTTGAGGGACCTCTCCTTAGTTCATACATGACACTTCCTTATTGCGTTCTCACATGGTGGAAAAAACACATGAGCTCTCTCAGACATCCATTAATGCATGAAACTTTGCCCTTCTGAGGTTGTCACATCCTGAACACTCACCTCTTATCACCATCACACTAGGTCTTAGACATTAATGTGGATTTTAGGGAAAAACCTATAATTCAAATCATAGTAATCAGTTTTTTTACATTGTTTATTCTTATGGAAAACATACACTCCTTGCTTGCCTTAAGAAGTCATTTAGAACTGGGACTGGTTGTGCATACTGGAAACTAAGACAAAACTGCAAGTTCTAGGAGAGCCTGGGCTGCATGGTGAGGCTCTGTTTCAGAAATCAAACAAATGAAACTTCTATTCAGAGATGACTTGAACAAAGAAGCGCAGGAGCTGAGAATAAGCTGAGTGTTCAACCTTACTTGAAATACCTATATGACTCCCTCCAGGGCTCAGAGAACATACCAGAAGAGGATTCAGAAAGAATGTAAACATTAGATGATCGATGATGGAGAGAAGGACATTGTCTTCTGGGCATGACATGACTGTGACATTCATGAACTCATAGTAGCTGTAGCTATCTGTACAGGGCCTTCGCAAGACCAAACCTTTCAGCATTCAATCTCTGGTGGAGGAAGCGCTTGAAAGGCCTTGCTCCTCTCTGGGGACCTATTGTCAACTGAGGGATGGTGGAAGAGAGATCTTGTCTTCAGCAGCTTCTTGCAAACCAGTGGGTAGCTCCACACCCCTACACTTGCTGACTGCTCTGAGTTAAACCCAGTGGTACACAAAGCAAAGACAAAATAAAAAGACATGTAGGTGGGATGGTGACTTGTTGGGAAGAGGTGGAGGAGGTGTGGATGAGCATAGAAAAGGAATGAGAGAACATGGGTCATGTGACCAGAATGTCTTATTATACATGTATAGAATCGTCAAAGGATAAACTAATTAAAAGTATACACATTTTCAGACCTGTCCCCAGAGAGTCAAATTCAGTGGATGTAAAGTAGGCTCTCAGTGGTATTGGAGGTGAGAAGCGTGCCGAAGTTTCCTCCCCTTTGACCCTGGCTCAACGAGGAAAATTCGTACTTCCTCTTGAACACTCCATCTTGGGTTCTCCCTCCTTGGCATTGTTCTCTTCCTCTTGTTCCTCATCTTATACCCCCACCAACAAAAAATTCAGACAGCAAATGATCCATGGCTTTGGTGTGAGTAGAGACCAGTTGTAAAACCCATTGGCTGTCATAGGAATGATACCCCCTTGGACTGGAAGGAACTGAAAATATCTGACTCTTACTTGGTTGAGCTGTTTGATTCTTGTATAAGTGGTGGCAAAGCGAAGAAGAGGGTGATAAGCTCTTCAGCGAAGTTCTAGAGCGGCAGCTTTTAACCTGTGGGTCATGACCCCTTTAGGGTCAAATGACCCTTTCTTAGGGCTCACCTAAGACCATCAGAAAACAAATATTTACATTACAATTCATAACAGTAGCAAAATTACAGTTACAAAGTAACAATGAAATAATTTTATGATTGGGGGTCACCACAACATGAGGAACTGTATTAAAGGGTCGCAGCATTAGGAAAGTTAAGAAACACTATGCTAGGAGATCAGAAGAAACCTAATGAGGAGCTTTGTTCATGTAAGTTTAAATAAACTATATCAAACATTATCACTGTAGTTAACTCATGTCCTAATCTTGGTTTTTGTTTTGTTTTTGTTTTTGTTTTAAATGACAGTCAGAGATGGATGAGACAGAAAGCATGATTCATCCAGATATGGAAACAGTTATGGTTTGAATGAGAATGGCCCCTATAAACTCTTATGTTTGAATGCTTGGTTCCCAGTTAATGGAACTATTTGAGAAGGATTAGGAGGTGTAGCCTTGTTGGAAGAAGTGTGGCCTTGTTGTAGGAGGTATGTCACTGGGTGTGGCTTTGAGGTTTCCAAAGCCCATGCCAGCCCCAGTCTCTTTCTGTCTCTGCCTGTAACTTGCAGATCAGATGTGAGCTCTCAGCTACTTCTCTAGCATTATGACTGCCCATCAGCTGCAACACTTCTCACCATAGTGAAAATGGACTCACCTCTGAAAGAAACCTGTGATTAAATGCTTTCTTTTGTAGGAGTTGCCTTGGTTATAGCATCTCTTCCCAGCAATAGAACAATAACTCAGACAGGGATTGGAGTATTGCTGTGACAGGCCTGGCCATGATGTTTGTTGGAGAAATATAGAAGATGTTGGGACTTTGTACTAGAAAAGTGATTGAATACTTTAAGTTGGGCTTAATGGGGCATTCAAGTAGGAGCATGGAAGACAGTGGTGCTGAGGGCAATGAGAACTGTGGGAGCCCAGCTCGTGGGGTCTTAGAGGGGAAGAATATTATTGACGGACTTAGGGACCTTTCTTGCGATATTTTGGCAAAAAATGTGGATGAAAATCTGCCTGAAGCCAAATTGAGGTGTTGTGGATTAATGGCCTTGACAGAGGAAATTTCAAGATAGCCCAGTATTGACTGTGTCACATGGCGTAGTTATTAGTGATAACTCTTATGTAGATCTACAATAAAAAGAAGTAGGTGGGTCATACATAAATACAAAATGTACAGTGTGAAGAGAAAAAGAACACAAGGAAATGTAATGTTGGAGTCAAGTTCTGTGTTCAAGGAGATAAAAAGTTTAAACAAAGGCCTGATATAAAATGGAATAAACAGAGTTCCCAACTAAGCTTCCAACTTACAAAAAGGAGGTAAAGGAAAGCTTAGATAGTAAAGGAAACCATGGACAATGAAGGCTTATGCAAATGTAATTCAAGAAGGGAGTTCCAGCAAGCAGAAGAACTTGGCAGCTTTGGCCATGTGTTTCTGGATTTAGAGTCAAGTAGGATGGAAGAAAGGATTGTGGAATCTTCCTCTTCAGTTAAAGAAAGTAGCCTAGGCCAGGCATGTGACAGAGCAGTCCCTGCATGAAGGCCCAGAAAGGCCATTTTGTGATGCCATGAAGGTAAAGCCTGGATTGCATTGGAGATAACAAGATAATGGGTATGCCAGAGTCAGGGGATACCCCCCAAGGAGAACTACAGCTGCAGACAAGATGTAGAATCACCCCAAGAGAGAGAAGCATGTTGCAGTCAGCAAGTTGGAAGGGAAGAACCATCAAAGTCCTTTGCCATTGTACACAGAGATTCAGGAATTAGAGTTTGCCCTGCTGTTTTTTGGTCTTGCTTTGATCCAGTATATCTTTACTATTCTCCCTTTCCTCCCTTTTAGAATGGCCATGCATATACTGTGGCATATTAGAAATATATAATCTGCTCTTTTATTTTTATTTTACAGGGGTTACAGTTAAGAGATTGTCTTGAGTCTTGGAAGAGACTTTGGACTTTTAAAGTCTTAAGACTCAAAGACTATATGAACTCTTGAGGTTGTACTGAATGCATTTTGCATTATAATATGGCTACAGACCCATGGGGGCCAGGGAGTAGAATATTGTGGTTTGAATGAGAACAACCCCCACAGGCTCATATGTTTGAATGCCTAGTTGTCCGTTAGTGTAACTGAGAAAGATTAGGAGGTGTGGCCTTGTTGGAGGAGGTGTGGCCTTGGAAGAAGTGTGTCACTGGGGATTGGTTTGAAGTTTCAAAAACCCACACCAGACCAAATCTCTCTCTGCCTGCTGACTCTGGATCAAGATATGAAGCTCTCATCTACTGCTCCAGTGCAGTGCTTGTCTGCTTCCCACCATGATGTCAAGAACTAACCCTCTGAAACTGTAAGCAAGCCCCCAGTTAAATACTTTCTTTTCTAAGAGTGTCTTCATCACAGTGTCTCTTCATAGTAATAGAACAACAATTAAGACAGAACAAGCAGCTGTGATTAACAAGAGACCAGCACCACTGAAGTAAAATGTTGGCCTTACAGGAACAATTGATGCTGGGTAGCTGGAGCTGAGAAATTAGTAATGATTAAGAAGAGACTAGCACCAATGAGGGGAAGCCTTCTGGGAGGTGCTTCCCCAAAGTCAGCACATATCTGGCTTCCGGAGGCAGCCAAGGCTGTACCTCATGTTGGCAGCTGAACTTGGTAGTGTACATTGAGAATGGACTTTGAGGTTTCAAAAGCTCATGCCAGGCTCAGTGTCTCTCTGCCTGCTGCCTCCGTATCAGTATGCAAAGCTCCCAGTTACTGCTCCAGGGCCATGCCTATCTGCTTCCTGCCGTGATTATCATGCACTAGCCCTCCAAGAACTTTAAGAAAGTCCCTAGTTAAATATGTTATTTTATGAGTTTCCTTAGTCATGGTGTCTCTTCACAGCGATAGTACAGTAACTAAGAGTTCTTCAGGTGGGAACAAGCATAACCAATACAAAGCATCTGCTTCCAAAATGTAATGGTGGAATAAACATCAGATAGACATTCTCATTCCAAAGTTGAAACAGTTAAGAAAATACAGATTAACTGTTAGCTTAATACCCAACAAGAAAAGCAATATTAAGTCTTAAAGATGGAGACCAGTTCCCTTTACCCTATGTCTTTCATCCTAGACACACTGATAGGTTTGTGCTTCCAAACCACTGGGCAGCCCTGCTACCTTAGCTTTCTGGACTCATCCTATATCTTAGCTCTCTCATGTCAGAGGCTCATATCTGTAGCTTTCCTAGGTTGGTATTGTACACTGTAGTCTTGAGGGGGCGGGAGGTGCTCCATTTTTACAGTTCTATGTAGTTGATATATTGTGCACCCCAATAAACGTATGTGGGGGTCAGAGAACAGAACAGTCACTATGTTAAACATAGATTTAGGCAGTGGTAGCACATGCCTTTAATCCTAGCATTCAGGAGGCAGAGATCTGTCTGGATCTTTGTGAGCTCAAAGCCACACTGGAAACAGCCAGGCACGGTGACACATGCCTTTAATCCCAGGGAGTGATGGCAGGAAGCAGAAAGGTATATAAGGCGTGAGGACCAGGAACTAGAGCCCCATTAAGCTTTTAGGCTTTTAGCAGCAGTTCAGCTGAGATCCATTCGGATGAGGACACAGAGGCTTTTAGTTTGAGGAAATAAGATCAGCTGAGGAATTGGCAAGGTGAGGTTAGATGTGGCTGGTTCTGTCTCTCTGACCTTTCAGAATTCACCCCAATATCTGGCTCCCATGTTTTTTATTAATAAAAACATTTAAGATTCGTGTTACGGTTCTACTAAGGTATCGCCCTTTGGGGAACTCTTCATGACAGCTCTACCACAATGAGAGACTTATGGCTGGACCTCCAGACAGTCAATGGCATACTTTGAACTCTAGGTGGAGGTGGCCATGTTCCTACTTATATTCTGTGAGTCTAAAGATTTAAAAATTGTAGAAGCCACCAAAACTTTCTGCTCCTGATCTCTAGTAGGGTGGCCCAAGATGCCACTGAATCTGCTTGAGCTGCAGTTGAGATGGTCAAGGGGAACTGTACTGGAATGCAAGGAGCAGAATCTTAAAGAGTTCTGGACAGCAAGCTCATGGAGGGTAGCCAAGGTCATCACATAAGCCATTCTGTACCCCTGGAGCTTGGGACCTGTGGAGGGAGAAACTGTTGGGAAGGTCTCTGAAAGGTCTTTAGGATCATTCTCTTGTCTTCCTTCTATATATACCAATCTCTTTATCAAGTAGACACTTGTCCACAGCCTCAACATACTTACCTAAAGAGGCTTTTCACTGTGAACATAAGCATGGCGTGAGTTTTTCTAAACCTTTCTGCTTTGTTTCTATTTTAGTTACGAATTCTGTCTTTAAATAATTTCTTTTGAATGGCACCTAACTGTATGTACTTAAGAGTAACCGTGAAGCAGCCTGAGCAGCCAGAATGTTTCTAGATAGTTCTTCTGTTCAATATCCTAATGCATTGCTCTTATGGTAACCTACTTTCCTTTCTTTTTTCCTTCCTTCCTCCACTACTTTTTTCTCTTTCATTTTGCCTTTTTATTCCTTTTTTTTTGACATAGGATCCCACTGTGTAGCTCAGGTAGCTTCAAAGGTATGGTCTACAGAGTGTTGGGACCACAGGTACATATCACGACTCCTTCCTTTGCTCTGGAGTTCTTCATTCTACAAAATCCTAAGAAATGAGCATGAGTCCATCGGGTTTTTGCAGCTATATAGCAAAGTTGGTTCTTACTCTGATTTTTGATGCCAGTTTGCCTGTGAGGCCTCAACACAGTGGCATTTCCTGTCTGTACTCCTACCAGCCTGTAGGTTATTACCACTTAAGTAATCTCTATGAAGATTCCAACTCCTCACATTTCTGGTATGAACCCTCACCAGAACTATCTAGAATATTCAATATGCAGCAACTAAATTTCTTTTTCGCCTTTCCCTTTAAACTATCTCTATCTCTACTCATTTACTGGGTTTACAATCACTATGTGGGCATGTTTGTTAGGGCAGCAGTACTACTTCTTGGTGCTGTTTTCCCCCTCTTATTTCATTTTATGTTCTTATAACAGAAAATCAGAGACAAAGTAATTTAGAAGTAATGTAAATTTATTTGACTCATGATGCTGGAGGCTGAGGAGTACAAGACTAAATTTAGGCAGGACTGTCTTGCTATATCATATAGTAGAGATAGCTCATGGAAGGAGGCTATGACAACAGAGATGGGTGGGTCAGGTAAGGAAAGATAAAATCAGAAAAAAACCCTCATTTTTAAAAAAATGAGAAGCATAATCCTATGGGAAGAACATTAATCCATCATCAAAAACATACCCAAGTGGCCTAATTACTTCTTAGCTATCCCTTCCTCAATACTACTACAGTTGACACAAGTTTGGGAAGGGACATTTAAACATTATCAGTGATTAGAAGGGGCAATTTATTATCACTGCTACAGCATCAATAAACCCAAACATATATTAAATAAAGTAAAAGCATTCTTGCACTTATTGTATAATTCCATTTAACTGAAATATCCAGAAAGGGCCAAGCACAAAGAGACAATTATGACGTGTTTATCATTTCCCATCATATTTTGCTTCTCTATGTCTTTGGGTTGAGAGCTGGATGGCTTTGCCTGGTAGACTACAGTAAGGGTATGGAGCTGCTGCATTGCTTAATGCCAGTTGCATTTGTTCAGCTCTAAATCCAGATTATGGAGATTAAAAAAATTTTTATAAAATCATCTTATGTCCAACAAAACCTGCAAAGCTGTTTAAGTGACGTGGAAACAGCCACTGGAGCTTTTTAGAGAAATACTTACCAAGCAGCAAGTGGGAAATGGGAGGTAGATTCTCAAAACAGAGGGTAAAGATGATAAGCACCACAAGTGAACTGTAGAGCAGTCACAGCCCGGGAGATTACAGTGATGATCTGTAGCTGGGTCAAGACAATCATTATGGTGCTTTGTAACCCAGTTCCGCAGAAGCCAGGCATGTTTGAATCTGCTTCCCTCCTCTTTGAGAAATATTGTTATTCACTTGGGACATGCTCCTTGCTCTCTGTACATGTGATAGGGATCTAGTTCTAATTGGCCAGCTGTGCCAAGAGAGTTCCTCATCTTCAAGTCTCTTCCTTTTACTCTCCCACACTCTGCCTACTCTCTGATACTTCCCTCAAAAATGTTGGTTGATCTCTTACTTCTGGTTCTTGTATCATTTTTAACCCATGTTATATCTTCTGGCTCTTGAGCTTATTACATTAGGGCTTGGCTATATTTTAGTTTCTAATGCTCTGATCTTCTTGTATTTATTGATACTGTCTCCCAAATAGTAGTCATCATGCTACTTCGAATTGCTCAGGTACACATTTCTTCATGCCCCATTAGGAATAGAGACATGATGGAACAGGCTTCTGAAAAAGGGTCATGGTTTGAAACATCAACCAGTTTCTGTGGTATGTTTATCTGCCCATTACCAAGGACAAGTCTTTAAATACGACCAGCTAACACCTGCTTGTACAATGGCTGAGAATTTAATAAGCAGTTCTTGCAAGCCACTGTGTGCTGGCTCCAGTATTTGCTACTGGAGAACTAGGCCTAATCTGATGTCTCCTAGTCTTCCTGAATGGTCTGAATGTGACCACTGGGGGAAATTATAAACCTTTGACTTTTTGGAATCTAATATGAGTAGAAAACTTGTCAGTTTGGAGTCATGGGCAGCCTTGTGTAAGCTCCAGTACATTTTGATTTCTTGAAGCCACGGTGAAGGGCATATAATATATAAACACATCTGTAACCATGTATGTCTTAAATTAGCAGGAATATTTATGCTTCTAATTCTTTTATGCTTCATTAAAGTTATGTGTTGGATGTAGACTCTGTGTCACTCTCTAGCTTAAGCTAGAGGCATGAATATGAGAGCATGCAGTTACTCTGTCAAGGAACTTATGGTACAAAAGTCATCAGTGGAGGAAAGCCAGTGGGATACATAGTCACTGGTGGCAGAATCCTAAGAAACACCCACTGCAGACTGAGGGCCAGGGAGGAGGGAAGAGGGAAGCTTCCTTGGGACATAACCCCACAGGGCATGATGACACATGCCAATCTTAGCAAATACAAGAAGGGAAACTATTTTGGCTCATGGTTTCATAGGCATCAGTCTATCATGATGGAGGAGAAATGGAACAGAGTATCTCCCTTTCTTGTGGACAGGAAGAAGAGAAAATGAGACACAGGAATGACGCAAGGTAAGCTGGATCCTCAAGGATAGCTCTACCTCCTACCTTTCACCACTTCCCAGTAATGCTGTCACACTTAAATCCAGGAGAGAATTAATCCGTTTATTAGGTCAGAGTTTTCATGACCCATTTGCCTTTTGGGACCTGGTCATAGACACACCCAGAGGTGCACTTCTCTAATCTACCGGCCAGTTCTCAACTCAGTCAAGTTGACAATCAAATCTACTCATCACAATCCACAGGAAGATGCCTGTATTATGTTGGTAATGCTCCACTTCTTTGACTTTAGTTGCCAGTAAATGTCCTCACTGGTCAAATATCTTGGTGGTCATTTGTGGTGGTGCTAGAGTTTGAACCCAGGACCTCACATATGCTCAATCACTGAGCTATATCTCATCCACGCATATATTAACAAAATAGTTTTCTTTATTATGAGAAGTCTTTTTTGAGGGTACAAGTCAGTTCCCATAAAATGATTGCCCCTGCTTAGACATGATCTCAAATATGGTTATCTGTATTTTAGCTGTGCTGTTTCTAGAATCCAAAGCAATACAGGTGTAGGACAATGAGCAGAGACTGTTAGCAAGTCTGTACCAGGGTATTGTAAAAGCTGACATTAAATACTTCTGTTACCCTTTTCTTTGTGCCTTCAGTTTTGAATGGTGAGAAGATAGGTAGGTATCACTAGTCTTCGGACAGATATTCCTTGAGTAATTAATAGCCTACATGCAGAGTCAAAAAGGTGACCTCAAGTAAAGTTTTCAAAATGAAGGCTGGAATACAAGGCTCTTACCTTTCATTTAGTTACACTGTGGCTCAAGTAAGAAGTGAATGATTTTCTGCAAAAACAGTTCCCAAGAACATCTTATAAATTGTCTATGTTGACTCTTGATTTGGAGGAATTCTCCTCTGTCATTATTTATTTATTCTTAGTTGAGTTCATTTCTGTTGATTTTAAACTTGTGCAGACATTTATTTTATTTATTATTACCATGATAATTATATTTTATCCTCAGTCAATATGAATGCAGCATTTCAGTTGTGTTACAATTCTTTTACAAATATATTGTATTCCACTATTTAGTGTTACAATTCAACTGTAGTATTTCACTATTTTGAGAAATACTTATTATGGAATAGTCATTCTAATTAGTTGAGCTGTTGACAGAACTTAAAAATGCATCCCTTTTCTAGCTTTGAGATTTCTTTGTTTGAATTCTGTAAAATTTTGAGCCAAAGCTCAATCTCCCATGATGCAAGTATTTCTTTTCCTAAATATGCAACATGGGCTCTCCTGGGGTCCTGCCTTTATGGCAGTTTCTTCATATGATTCATTGTATGGCAAGTTTTCCTTTGGTTAAGTAGGCATCAATGAAAATGTTACCCTTCGCCATAAATTGTGGTTTGGGTCAAGCGGGTAGACCGTGAACTCCAAGAGGACAGAGATCTTGTCTGTGGTATCCATTCTCTTATTTCCACTTACATCACATTGGCCCTACAGATGTCCAGAAGTGTTTTCTGAGCGGACACAAGAAGCTGCAATAGGCTCCACTCTCCATTTAGAAATGGGGAAACAACTCTGTCTAATCTACACAACACCAGAGCCAAATTATCATGCATTTCCATGTGAAAAAAGATGTTGAGTTCCCTCTCCCAAATCTCTTACAATTTAGTGATCTCTGGGTGTGGCTCTTAAGAATAAGCTAATGTTGCCTGGAAACCTTCAGTGGCATTTTTGTTATATCCATGAGAGCTTGTTAATGACAATCCCCACTCATAAGTCCTGGAGTTCTCCTTTCTTTCTTTATGTTAATTCCAGTTCCATCATATTTTCTAGTTAAAAGATGATGATGATGATTCCACAAATAGTTTGCTATCTTTTAAGCATCACATATTCTTAACAGGATATTTACTATGACTTGGGCTGATATAATGAAGTAGACAAGATGTCTTCCACCTCTGTTTTGTTGATAAATATTTCTTTTATATTTAAGTATGGGAAACCTAGCAAAGGGAGTCAAGGTTTTCTCTCATCCTTCAAATATGTTTATTAAACAACATTAGCCATTATAAGGACAGTAAACTTCATGTTACCCTTAATTGATATTACTTAAAATTGGAACAACACAAGGGAAAGTTAGAGGTAAATTTCTTTTCTTTTTCTTTTCTTTCTTTTTTTTTTCTTCGAAATAGGGTTTCTCCATGTAGTTTTGGTGCCTGTCCTGGATCTTGTTCTGTAAACCAGGCTGGCCTCAAACTCACAGAGATCTGCCTGGCTCTGCCTCCCGAGTGCTGAGATTAAAGGCATGTGCCACTGCCTCTAGGCTTTGAAGAGTAAATTTTGATTGATCCCCATCCAGCAGTTTTTACGTTTTTTATTTTTACTTAATAAATATTTTTATACTGTCCCTAAATTTCCAACTGTGTGTTCAAAGAACAGGCCCCTCCTCACCTCTATGACCTCTTAGAAATCTCAATTTCTTAAATTCATACCCTGTAAGGAGTCACGAGCTGAACATGAGGGGTCATAAGATATTTGGCAACAGTGAAAAGTTTTGAGCATGTGCTGACCAAACTTAATTAAAAATCAAATGCATAATGAATCTGTGGTGTTTTACAATGTTCATCCACAATGTGTCATGTGAACTCACTGCAGAGTTGGTTGCATATGTTTTGACTCAAATTCAAGATTATTGTATGGTATGAATCTTAGTGTTTTTTACTGTACATAGAAAGTTTTCTGGTCTTACAGAAACATAATGGAAAACAAAGACTTTTAATATTTTCTCAGTGCCATTTCTCCTCATATAAGTATCAATTTAGTTTGACTTTAGGCTGCAGCTGCATTGTGTTAGAATGTTTGATTTTTAAAATTGCTGTTTGAGTTGGTGACTTGAGTCTCATTTTCAAAATTGTTAAATGCTATCTGTCTTGGGCTTGGGGCAGAATTTCTAATAATTTCTGAAATATCACTACATATATTTCTGACATTCTACATATTCATGTGAAGTCATGTTCTCAGCATTGATGATTATAAAATCAAAATGCCAATCAATCCTAAAAGACAATGCAGACAGTACATGCCCTACAGTATCAAACGTTCAGAAAAATGTACATCCTTGTTTAAAAATAGAGAGGACCATCCATTTTGTTGGCATATAAGTTAGTTTTCATCTTTAATAAATGGTAAAAATTATATGTAGAACAGGAGTTGTTTTAAAATGATTTTTTTTGTGATCTATTACCAGTCAATGTTTGATTATACCTGAGGTTAATTAAAAATGTGTCTGCTGAGATGAGGTTACACGTGAAAAAAGTTTAAGAATTCTCCTTTTAGGATATTAGTTTTTGATATGTAGTTGCCAGAAACAATAATCAATGAAACCTGGCGAACTGTTAAAAAAATAAACAAAAGCAAATAAATGTTCAGGTCCCAATTTCCTACCACAGCAGGCAATTCTGAAGCAGACAATAGTCTGAGAACTGTTGTCCTATGGAGAGCGAAACAAAATCCTTGCCTTGATACTCAAGTGACGGGGCAGAGATTCAAGCTTCCTTCATTTCCAACTAAACATTTGGATTCTTCCTTGGTGAGTGACGTGTGAGAATCCATGTCATCCACACATAACTCTGGCAGGAGATGGAGAATTAATTCTGAAAGAGAAAGATCATTTATGAAATATTTTAAAACCATAAACCACACAGTCGGCATAAAGATACCACTCTTCCAAGTCGGCTCTCAAAAAAAAAAAAGCTTCTGCGATTAGGCTATACTTGCTTTCAGAACTGATGTCATCAGGATCATTTTACAAGGCTTTTTTATTAAGGGAAAGGATTATCCCACCTTCGGTTTCCTCTCATTTTTCAATTAATCTTCCCCTGTCACCATTTTTTATTTAAATGCTATTTATTTTAACACTATCCTCAAAGATCAATGGGATCGAGAGAGACTGTCACCTTTAGGCTATATTCAACAGGGGTATTAGAAATGAACACATAAACACCCAATCCAAACCTTTACCAGTTTAGGTAAGGAAAAGGTTTGGGAAATGGCTTTGAGAATTTGGATTTTCTGTGTTATAGCTTAGTGTTTGCTGTTAGCAATGTGGTACATAATGAGGGGAAAAAGAAAGTGGTATTGAGTTAACTTTCTTTCTGACCGTGAGTTTCATCATAACATTTTCTTTTTCTCATTGTCTGTCTTTTTGCTAGCAGACATGAGTAAGTGCAAGCTTTCTACAGGGCTTGCAACAGGGATCATAGGCTCAAATGTTGCCAGCCAGCCAGCCAGATTCATTCTGGGCCTATCTATCTATCTATCTATCTATCTATCTATCTATCTATCTATCTATGTCAAAATGATTTTGGTTCTTAGAAGTAGAAATGAACAAGGGTTCATAATACAATTAAAGGCATTGGTTCAGAGCCGAGTGCCTTTTTGCTTCTGTTTTTAATCAGTTAAAATGGATAATTAACTCTCACATTAATCCCTGAGAAATTAAAGGAACATCTGGTGAAGTGTTATTCTGGGGCTTTTTATAAAAGCAGTTGGCAGTGGGTTCTTGTTGGGTTAGGAAAATTTAAACCCCACCTCTATTTTCTTCCTCCTTTTTAAAATTTATCAAATAATATGAATTCCACATAGAAGTGTTCCAGCTTTCTCTCTATTGGCTCACTGATGTGTGAAGGGTGCCATTGCTGAATAGTGATAGAAGCTACCAGACTATTAAATTTAAATGCCTTAGTTAGAGCTTCAGAGAGGTCTGTAAGAGTGATGATGAAATGTTACGCTTCCAAAATACCCACAAGAAACTGGGCTGCATCCTTACTTTGATATAATAGTGTTATAAGGCACAATTACAATGGACCTACTTCTGAAGACCTTAATTGGCTTTGGAATTCTAGAGCGGGCCAGCCTCCTAAGCCAAAATGGTTCAGACTGCTCCTCCCTACCACATGGACAGCTTTCGTTTATAGCTATATCAAAGATTGGAAGTGAAGCACACAGACCGTATTTGGTGGTGGCTTGTGCCTGTTTTTCTTTTTCCACATGGTTTGAGCAGCTGATCACATGTGATTTGCTGAGACACTGCTACCTGTTCCAAGAATATATTATACACATCTAGTGAGGTTATAGAAATCTTTAGGTGAAGCTTAAAGTATGTGCGGAGTTAGCTTTAAGCAAAACTTACACTTAATTTACTGTAAGAATGTTTGTAATTAAAATAGTAATAAGAGATACAGGATGAGCTTTGATTGATTATTTAAAATTCACCTCTCCTGCCCCTTTGTAACATAAGCCCATTTAAAATAAAATTTACTTTATGTGTGCGAGTATTTTGCCTGCCTGTGTAGCTTCGCTTCACTTGTGTGTCTGGTGCCCCCAGAGGCCAGAAGAAGGCATTGGACCCCTGGGAATGGAGATAGTTGTGAGCCACCTTGTGTGTGTGCTGGGAATCAAACCTGGGTCTTCTGGAAGAGCAGTAAATGTTCTTAACTGCTGAGCTATCACTATCTCTCCAAACCCCACATGCTCATTTTGTTTAGGTGTTTGAGCTTTCTCACAACGTAAGATTTGCTCATCATGACATGCCAGATTCTCGTTTACCTCAGAGTTTGATGAGAATGATATCCTACAGACTCCACCCTATATACATTATGACTTCTGCAGTGGGGCCCAGAAACCCATTTTAATAAACTCTAAATTGCTCTGGGGTACACTTCGGTTTAAGAAGGCACTTCTTAACTGCTCTGTGGGGTAGGCAGAGGGGAGAGATTGTACCTATTTGGGTTCTTTGCCAAGGATTGGCTTATAACATGCACTTAACCCAGTTTTTGACATGACCCGGAGGGATTTCTTCTGCAAGGATACTGTGAAAAGCTCTTTTGCTATTTAAAGGATGGAAAAAGCAAGAGGTAGTAAAACAGGGACTCTAGAAATGAAGATCCTTGCAGGAACATCTATCCTGGGAGTGAAATGCCCTTCCCCAGGAGCCCTGGCACCTGGAGAAGCACTCATCTTCCAGGACACAGACTCTCCCAGTGCTAGTAACTGGGACATAGAGAAAGGCCATGGATGCCTTTTTTTCGGTACTTGTTTAATTACTTTTGTAAACAAGATAGTTTAGACTTTGAAGGTTCTTGATGTCAAGGATGAGGACTTGAGTTCTGTTTCTGGAACCCACTTGGGGGAAGGAGAGAACCAACTCCTGAAAGTTGTTCTCTGCCTCTGCAGGTGTGTCATGGCACCCTCACTTATACAGGCATGTATGTACTTGAACACAGGTGCACACACACATGTACACACACATGCATGCATGCACACATAGACACACACACACACACACACACACACTTTTTCTCTTTATTTTAATTATATGTTTTTTATTTGTTTTACCTACCAACCACAGTTTCCCCTTCCTCCTCTCTTCCTGTTCCTTTCCCACACCTCCCATCTATCCCCTGCCCCCATCCACTCCTTCTCCTTTCAGGAAGGTGCAGGCCTCTCATGGGAGTCAATCAAGTATGTCCTATCAGGTTGAGGCAGGACCAAACTCCTCCCCCTGCATGAAGGCTTGGTGAGGCATTGCTGCAGAGAGATTAGGCTCCAAAAAGCCAGCTAAGCACCAGGGACAGGTTCTGATCCCACTTCTAGGGGATCCTAGAAGCCCTCCAAACAGACCAAGCTACAGAACTGTCAACCTGAGCTAATGGGTGGGTGCTTGGGGATTCTGGACCAACAGCTAGGGAGCCTGCATGGGACTGAACCTAGGCTCTCTGCATTTGAATGACATACACATACCTTAAAGAGTGTTTTAATCTGAAATCACTCTACCTCAGTACAACCTTGCTGTGAGATGGTCTGTATGTCAAATGTGTTGCTGATTGGTCAACGAATAAATCACTGATTGGCAGTGGCCAGGCAGGAAGTATAGGCGGGACTAACAGAGAGGAGAATGGAGAGAACAGGAAGCTGGAGGGGGGAGACACTGCCAGCCGCCATCAGGATAAGGAAGATGTAAAGTACCGGTAAGCCACAAGCCACGTGGCAAGGTATAGATTAATAGAAATGGATTAATTTAAGCTGTAAGAACAGTTAGCAAGAAGCCTAAGAACAGTTAGCAAGAAGCCTGCCACGGCCATACAGTTTGAAACCAATATAAGTGTCTGTGTTTACTTGATCGGGTTTGAGCGGCTTGGGACTGGCGGGTGAGAGAGATTTGTCCTGACTGTGGGCCAGGCAGAAAAACTCCAGCTACACAACCTATTCTGAAAGCATTTAAAAACAAACCTAAAAGCCCTTGACTGTTTAAAACATTGAGAGCTGTTTGCTTTATTTCTAATGTTTAAAGTCCCAACGGGTGCACTTGACTTTCAAGCAAATCCCATGGTGCATTCATCATTTGCCATGGAGACTAATCACAAGAAATGCGTTGCTCATTCATAGAATTTATGTTTTTGAAAACCCTTTTTAAAAAAGGGCTTGGCTTTTGAAAAATTCTCTATAAATAATTACCCTCTCCATGGTGTTAATCATCACTAAATAGTAACTCTCCTAATGTTAATATGTATATAAAAGGATATCAGTATAACTATTTAGTTACTTAATTGATATTTACTTTGCCATCTTAAGCCTATAGGTATAGGAAAAACAGATCTGTGGAGGTACTGCCTCTTATATGAAATTCCCTGCCTCCCCCCAAAAGCAGCTTTTATTTCTTGTTTTTTTTTTGGGGGGGAGGCATGTCCATTATTCCTGAAACATTGTCCTATAAATGGGTTAGAAATATTTCAGAGCAATATAAAGCATTTGTACATTTATGCATATATTCCATAGGTTATATTTTATGATATTACAAATGACTCCTAGACTTTTAAATAACACGTTCCTCTATATATTTGTGCCTCATATTTATTCTAGTATGCATTTCAAAGTTCATTTTTGTTATTTTTAGTTGAATTTAATCATTTTTATATATTTATCAAGTATGTTAAGTTGCTTGCAGAGAAAAAAACTATGGAACTATGCATTTTAAATCTATATTTATGTGTTTTTATATAGTAATACTTGTGATCTGTATTCTTTAACATTTATCTATTTCAATTTTAGTTTTTGACAGTGTTGACTGGCTTAGGCTTTATTTCTAGATAAACAGTTTTCTGGCCAGGCAGCAGTGGTGCACACCTTTAATCCCAACCCTCAGGAGGCAGAGCCAGGCAGATCTCTGTGAGTTTGAGGCCAGCCTGGTCTACAGAGCGAGATCCAGGACAGGCACCAAAACTACATGGAAAAACCCTGTCTCAAAAAACAAAACAAAAGTTTTCTGATGATTGATACACGTTTTATGACTGGTACAGGGTTGTATTTTTTTAATTATAACATGTAAACTTTAAAATTTTAAAACAATGTATCTATCTATCCTCTAGAAGACTTAAATATTTAAACTATCTTGATTTGTCAATCTTCTATTCATTCTCCATGACTCGAGTATATATTACCTTCTCTGGAAAAGTTCGTCTGATGGCTGTAGGAAGAATTCGATGCTTTTTCTTCTGGGATCGCTCTATAACTATTACGTTGGCTCTGAATTGAAATTTGAATTTCTATGTGCATATCTCCCCCACATCATAAAATGATAAACTTTTCCATTATGCATACCACATTCCCCAAGTGGATACTGCAAGTTCTTTTCTATCAGTGCTCTGAAAATACTCCCCAGAGAGTCGGGAGAAGGAAGTGAAGAGAGGAAGAAAGCAGGTGGAGAAGGAAGAAAGGAAGAGGAGTAACAGAGGAAAGAGAAGAAGAAACGGAGGGAGGAAGGATGGAGGGATGTGAACAGAGCAATAGAATACATTGAATTTGACCATATGCGAAGACTCTGCAAGGCTTGCTTCTAAGTTAGGAAATGTTGTCACTCAGACCTTAAAAAAATTGACTTTGGGGTGCTAAATAAAGAGTGCACAATTTGGAAAGAATAATTATAGCTAGCACTGATGTAGCGTTTCTCTCTACCTGGACCTTTCCCAAGCTCTCTCTTGGGTATATGGGGGGCTGGGAGTAGGAGGGTGTAAACTCATTTAATCCTTTTAACCACCCTGGTAGGTGGATACTATCATTTGTCATTTCTTTTATAGATGCTGAGATTTGGGGAGTGAAAATGCTGAGTATCTTTCCGGAGGTCAGCAGTTAGAGTAGCAGATCTGTCAGGCTGACCTCAGGTGGTAAAACTTGGGTTAAGGCTGCTAGGGCTCTACCCCATGGATGAACGCACACAAGGACCCTCCACATTAGCTTTTGAAGTTTGAAAATATTCTCTGGATCGACATAGTGTGTACACTCCAGACTCCAGACTAGAGTGACCCAACTACCCAGTGCTTTGTCAGCAGCCTTGTGGGTACAGACCTTCCAGCGCTCCAGAGTTACAGAGACCCGTTTCCTAGAGAAACCGTGTAGGTTAACGTTTGAAAGCATCTAAAGTTCCTAAAAGAGAAAACAGTCTATGGAATAGGAGGGATTTAATCTCCACCTGCCCCAGCTCCCTAGAATGTAAATTAATTAGTCTGGAAATACAGATTCTCCTCAGCCCTCGGTTGCTTCTGTTCCAGGGCTGTGAAGGTGACCCTACTTGAAATAATAAATAGTTCCACACACGTTCCTTCTAAATAACTACCATGTGACCAAATTGCGTACTCTGGGAAAATGGAGACGTGAATATATTCCTTTATTAGCTGGCATAGGACCTTTCTAAACTATAGAATTGCCTTTTTTGGGGGAAAAAAGTAACTCTCTGATGAACACACTTCTGAGAGCAAGTGAAACGTGAGTCTGAGAGAAGCTGTCCCGTTCAGAGCAGTAGAGGAAGCTTACTTTTCTGACTGTGATTGGAAATATGAGGTCAGTGCGTGTGTGTGTGTGTGTGTGTGTGTGTGTGTGTGTGTGTGTGTGTGTGTGTGGTGTGTGTTCAATGTAATTGTGTCAGTGTGTGTATGTGTGAGTGAGTGTGGTGTGTGAGAATGTGTAGTGTGTCTAAACCTTAAAGTTGCAAGTTGGTTCTGACTAGAAATTTAGAGAGTGCGCTGTCCCATAAGCTTTCAAATGACCTCCCTGCCTGGAGTACTGCACTGAAAAACCAAGCCTTGTCGTTTTGCATTTTGTATATGGTTGTATCCATTATAGGAGGGTTTTTTCCCCAAAGAAACAACTTTTTCATTTCATAGTGTTGAGCACTCATAGAGCAAGGGATACTGTACCATTGTATCATTTTCAAGGCACACCCTAGTAAGCAACCAATTAAAATCTGACCTCCTACCCATCACACCCTCTGCCCCCAAATAGCAGCACCAACTGGGAACCAGGGATTTAGCACACGAGCCTGTGAAAGTTATTTCCTATTTGGGTCACAGCATCATCATTTTTCATGGATTGATATTACCTAAAGAGGTATGAGAAAGACAAGCTCATGATTTCAGATGTGAGCATTTAGAGATGGAAAATTTTAAATGAATGAAGTGAGCTTGTTACCTCAAGGAAGAATACAGACAGTTGCCCATAACAGTTTTAAGAAAGAGTGAGAATCTTTTGAAACCTTGTCATTGGCATGCTGAGCCTGGCAATGTCCCAGCAGTGAAATATGTTCCACATGGCATCAGTGGTGTTATTGACAGATGTGACTTTTAATACTGTGTATAATGAAATATGTCAGCATTTGCAGTATCCGAGTAACCCAGCAAATCAATGTTTTCCAAATGACCAGTGAGTACTTGCTATTCCTGGGGAAAAGGAGCCATTCAATGTGAAAAGAGCCTGATGGGTTTTAAGAGTGTGAAGTTCACTGGTGAAGGTGCCACACTCTACAGTTTAACACACCATTATGAAACTGCGGCTTGTGGTGTTTTGGTGTGGTGGCAAGCAGGAGTATCCCAGATAGCCCAGGAAGACTAGGAATGTATGTCTTCTTTGAAAGTGTTTTGCATCTAAGACTAGAAGACGATGCATCATGATTGACGGAATGCAGAGTAGATATTAAAATGCAATATCTTCTATCAAGTACTGGAAAGATTTGCAAAAGTTTTCCCTTCGGGAGAAATAGTTATTTTTGATAAACATTTATATCATATTTTACATGAGTTATTTCTAATATCAAAAATTAGATTTGCTGCATATAGCCCCTTTATTTAAATAAATTCTTTGAAGTCATCTGTAATTTAAAAAAAAAAAACTCTTCTGGGGTCCTGAGACTGCACCTTTTGAGATCCCCTTGGTTAGAAAGCTTTCTTTCTCTCTAAGGCAGAGTCTTACTACCTGGCCTAAACTGGCTTTCTCTAGCCCTAGTCATTGCATGTTAGGGGTATAGTCATGCTCAGTTTTAGACAGTCTACTCATAATTCTGTATAGACGACAGGAAAGTTGTTCTTAAGTGAAATGACAGAGGGTGGTTGCCAGAGGATGACAGAAAATCATCACTGTTTGTTTAATAGTTTGACTCCCCACCCACATTTTGGGTATTACCTGCGGGACTCGTGCATGCTAGATAAGGGTTCTACTAGTGAGCCCTTGGCCCTTGAGACAAGATCTTGTTACAGACTTCAGACTGGCCATGAACTGGAAGTCTTCCTGCCTCCCCACTGCTTAGTTCATAAGCATTTGCCCCCATGCCTGCCTACCTGATTGGGTGACTCTTAAGAATAAATACTACTTGCATACATTTATCTATTTATTCCCCCATGGAATGTATCAATAGAGTAATTTTTAGAAAGAGCCTGCTGAATTGTGCCCCATTAGTGGATTGTGACAGTGCTAAGAAATTAGTAGCTAGTATTTCTATTTAATGTATTGCCTCAGGGTGGAAAGGTCTGTGCTTAGCCTCAGACAGGGCAGGGGATCTTATTTGTAAAATTCTTATTTCCGTTCAATGTGTTTGTGCAGGGAGACATGTGGATGTACTGGACCGGGATGAAAGCAATTTTTATGTCTTACTATAGGTTTCCTTGAACAGTTCAAAAGCCTTGTAGGAGAGAACAGTGCTTGTGCTGACTCTGCCCTGGATTCTGACCTCCTGTATCTTCATTCACAGTCGAAAGGCTCTTGTTCCCAAAGCCTTTCTTGGATTTCTTACATAAGGACTTCTTCATCTTTGCTGGCTGTTCCACATTGGATGTAGGTTAATCCGACTTGGATTACCTTGCAGCTCTTCTCTTTCCTCTTTGACACCCCCTGTTCCATTTCCATCTATCTGTGTATCCTGTTTTTCCACTTTATCCAACACACCTCTCTTCAGGAGCAATCTGTTCTGGGCTAATGAATTGTTTTGATTATGTCCCTTCCTTCTGTGGATCTAATTTGTAGTCTTTGATCTGAAACACCCCTTCTCTAGGAACTTATGACTCACTTCTTTCCTGCCACCAACTGAGGAACACCCTAGGCTACCTAGTAGATTTTAGGGAAACACTAGCTTTTTTAGTGAGACATTCATAATCATTACATATTTCAACAACTGCCCTGTGGACTAAATGGCCTAGGTCTTATATGGTGCAAAAAAGTCTCTGGAACCATACCCAATTCTGTAAACTAAAATATGAACAAAACAAATTGTTTGAGAATTTCAAAAACTCATAAAAATGAGAAAAAGCTCTAACTCTGTGTAGCAATTCCCAGGGACTATGTAATTCCCAGGTAGGAGATGAGGACAAACAGTATTTTAGGGGATCATTTCAAAGTCTTGATTGAAATCCCAAGGACTCTTATCACCACATACAGCCAAATGGAACATTTTCAGTATGATACAAGTCTTTACCCAAGAGAAGACTGTGTTTAACAATACTGAAATTTGTCTTCAAGAGTTAAATGGCAGTATTTTCTCCAATATATATGTTTTGAAATATCATCATTCGTAGCCACACTCTGCACATGTGGCTTTTTGAGCCTTGCTGTGGCATTCTCTTCTCATGAGCTGCTGAGCCTTGAGCCCATTATGTCACTGTTTAGAACTGTAGTTCTGTCACATCTGAGGAATTAGAAATATCTTCTGTGTGATGCTCTTGTTGGCAACAAATTTAGAGCAATAGAAAAGTAGAAGACTTTATTCATACATAAAATATTATTTATTGCTTTACTTTCTCTTTTCCAAAGTTTATAGAGTCTTTGGGGAAAACCAACCAACCAACCAACTAACCAGAAAGTCCTACAACAGTCAAGCATGCTGCCAAAATTCCCACAGCATGAGATGAGAGACCAGGAGGCTAGCAGCCATTTATGGAAAAGTCAGTATTTATTTTTGTGGATAATATTTTTGTAGAAGGACCTTATAAGCAGGAACAATTTATTGTGACAATTTTCATGCCTATTTATCATTCCCTGCCATAAAAGTTTGGAAAATTACACGCATAATACAAAGATTTGGTTTCATATGACATCCTGACCTTTAACCTTATAGATTTTCTTGAAAGAACATATTTATTGTTTTCCATACTAGTCAGTATCAACATCAACTAGATAATTTTGAAGGTCACACTTAAGATAGGCGAATAAAACTGGGCATGATGGTGCACGTCTGTAATCTCAACCTTTGGGGAACTAAGGCAGAAGAATGGCAAATTCACAGCTATCCCGGGCAATACAAGACCATGTCTTATAAAAGCAAAAAGAAACAACATGAACAACAAAAAAGAGCCCCAGTCACCAGGATGAAGGAGACTTAGCAACGCACCTCTGTCCAAGTCCCCTCATCTCTCTGCAGCCCATTCTTACCCCTATCTACCTGCCTTGTCCTGCAGCTGCCTGCTGTGGGCCATTTCCCCTAAGGGAAGCTCCCACCAGCTTGGGTCAGTTGTCTCTGGTTTTCCCCATCGTGTTCTTGACCTCACTTGCTCCTATGATCCCTCCTCCCCCTCTTCAACTGAAGTCTAGGAGCTTAGCCCAGTGCTTGGTTGTGGCTCTGCATCTGCTTCCATCAGTTACTAGATGTTCTATGATGACAATTAGGGTAGTCACTAATCTGATTGTAGGAGAAGGTAAGTTCAGGCACCCTTTCCATTATTGTTAGGAGTCTTAGCTGGTGTCACTCTTGTGGATTCCTGGGGATTTCCCTAGCACCAGGTTTCTCCCTAACCCCTAATGATTCCCTCTCCCAAGATATCGCTTTCATTTCTCTCCCTCCCTGCCCCTCCCTCCACTTGGCCAGCTCAGTCCCTCCTGTTTCTATCCCCCATCCCTTCCCTTCTACCCACCCCAGTTTACCCAGGAGATCTTAACTATTTTCCCTTCTTGGGGTCCTCCATGGTACAACAGACTTCTCTACATATACATAGGAAAAAGTTTTCAAACACAAGAACCATTTATTTCTGGTAAGTTGTTCAGCTGGCTACAAAGTCACTGGTAAGGCCACAACCTGTTACTTACACCCAAAACTCACAACTTGAAGATGATGTTGCTTCTATAAAAGACATCACTGTCAGACAAATATTGACTTCAAATCCTTCTCAGAAATTCAATGGTATATTACACATATTGCACAGAGAGATGTATCTCAGTGTATAAATGTGTGACTGTAATGGAAGCTTACCCATGTGAGAAAAATAATCTATATTTGGCATTTGCTATAGGGAGGGAGTCACTCACCATTGCTGTGTTGGGCAGAGATGCAAAAGCAGGAAGGAAAGTTGGAAAACATCAAAGATGGAGGGAGGGAGGGAGGGAGGGAGGGAGAGAGGGAGGGAAGGAGGGAGGAACTGAGGGAGAGATTGAATTAGAAGCTTCAGGAGTGTTCTGTCCTTCTGGTTGAAGAGTGTTGACATGGGGAAACATCTCTTGTAGTTCATTAGTTGGAAACAGGAGCAGAACTCAGGGAAGCCAGAAGTCACTGCCCAGATTTTGACCCTCTGGTCTTCTTTTCTGGAGATCTTATGATGTGTCTTCTGGGCCGATTGTAGGTATTGTGAGTCAGTGTTTTGTGGTCCTTTCCTTGATTCTGTGTACTTACTCTCCTGTCATAGTCATTGGAAATTTCAGGGCGTCAGGATGATAAAGCAAATATTTATTATCTAGAAATTTCTAATGAATATGACAGAAGGAATCACACACACACACACAAACACACACACACGCAGACATCTCTAATGTAATTCAGGATGGATCATAGAGAGAGCATAAGAAAGTCAGAGCAGATGTTTTGAGTAGTGAGCCCTTGAAAATGGTGTCATTTCAGCACCTGCATGGAGGTGGGACACAACTATTTAGTACACATTCTACCAAGGAAGCAGAATGCTCAGTGTGTGAAGAATGAAGAAAACAAAATTCCAAAGAGGTTCAATTACTCTCCTAAAGCCACTCACCAAACGACAGGCTGGTATTAGCTTCAGGTTCTAGGAGGTGAGAAAGGCAGCGTGCACTGCCCTCCACTTCAGATGTACTAGTGTAACATAATACTAAGACAGAGCAGGTGCAAATTTTAGAGCACATTCAGTGATTTCATTCTTGAAGGAAAAAAAAACTACCCTGTTGTAGATAAATCAAAAGCTGTACTTGACTGCTGGAGATACAGAAATTGTTGTCACAGTGGAAAACATTTCCAACCATTCAGGAGTCTCATATCAAAAAGAAAAATTGTCTAAATAATCCAACACTGCCGCCTTGACCCTCTGATGTCCACATTCTACCTGTAAGGCAATAATCACAGCCGCCCAGGAACACTTTCGTTTCTTGTGCCTCACTGAGACTATCACAAAGCAGGTACCAGGCACTCTTGATCTCTGTGGCACTCCTGGAGATAAACAAAATTTGGGGACATAAAGGAGCTGGTTATTGGATGAAAAGCTGTGTTTGCCTGTTAAAGGGGACTTACTTTATGCTGGGTTTGTGTAAGTAGTTTAGATCTGTCCCTAACTTCTCTGTTGAGAGTAGAGGCAAATGCATGGCTGCAGGTGGGTATTGAGCAGAATGCTTTCTTTCACGGATAGATCAGCAAGAAAGAGGGTTTTTCCCCTACCCTCTTTCCATCTTTCTAGCTATATAACCAAAACAAAAAATGAATCAGAAAAGTCAGCTGAAATTTCCTCCGCTTTCAAGGCTACTGTTCAGTGGGCTGGAACGATCAATACTACTGTCCAGATGCTTCTGAAAATAAAAAAAAAAAAAAAAGATCCACTTTAACTTCACAGTGACTTGAATTGGCAGGACTATTGAGAGAGGATCAGTAAAGTGGAAAAGCCACTTTGCTTGTCTATGGTTTACTCCCTGATCTCTAAAGAATTCTAGGAATTGGGAATTTCTAAATCAATGTGTGAAATGAGTAAGTCAGAAGTGTTTCCCAGAGGAAAAAGCCAGACTCCACATCAACAGAAACCCATTCAAATACTAGAAAAGCATGACACCTGAGACAGACTATCAAAATCACCATGTGCAGACATCTATGCATCACTGAATGGAAGAAACAGGTCCTAAGCACCATGTCTTAGGCCATTTCAGCATGTGAGAAATCAGATGGTCCAGCCCTCGACACCCGTCAGCTACGTACAGGTAATGCCTGCTGCTGCTAGATCCAGGATACACAAAAGTATATGATGTTAAGTGTACAGGATCATTGTGTACATATCAGGAAATAAATGATACAATTAAAAAGCAGGGGGAAAAGAAAGGGGAAGGCATGAGATGTTTGAGGCACTAGATTACACATGACTTTGCAGTAAACATTTACTTTTTTAGTAGAGGGTATATACTTCTTAATTTTTTTGAGATTATAATATAATTACATCACTTCTTGTATCCCTTTCCTCCCCACAAAGCCTCCCATATTCCACTTTAATGATAAAGGTATAGTATACTAAATACATAACCAGTAACCATTTATTACTGTTTTCAAATATTCTGTAGGATATAATTGTGCTATATATTTTATGGATTTGGAAGCTCACAGTTTTGTTCACACCAGTGTCAACAGAAACAAGAATAATGCCCAACAAGAATTGTACATGTGAATGCACGGTGCCGCCTGCCAAATAGCCTTGTGATGAATCTTGTGAAATGATGGCTATGGCATGAGTCGGTGACAGGAGACCACTGTCATATGTACAGTCAGTTATTACCCAATATGTCCTTCTGTGGCTCATGGCAATATTGATCTGTTAGTGTACATACCGGGAAGGAACCTTCTTCAATGGGCATACTTCAACTTTGTCCTTTCTGAGGGCCTCTGCCCCACCTTCAGGCTAAAATGCCTTCCTCTCACTTTTCTTTTTAAAACGAAAAGCGGCTAGGTGTGTGGTGTTTATCTATAATTCAAGGGCTCAGGAGAAGCAGACCAGAAGATTGCAAGTTCACAGCAGTCTAAGCCACATAGCAAGACATCATTTCAAACAGTCGAGGAAGGGTTCTTGTCTAGCATGGGCAAAGGTCCAAGGCCATGCATCTTATCTCCCACACCATGATAAAAATAACAATAATAATGATTACAATAAAGAAAAATGAGAATCAGAGCCAGAATATTAATTATTAGACTAGGATGTCTGGACCCAGGCAGGTACTACTTAAATATATGGTGTCAGAGATGGTAAAGTCACCCTTACATTAAATATGCTCTCATGCATGTCTCTTAGCCACATTTTATCATCAAATGATCATAAAAGCAAGTTACTTAAGTAAATCTTCTCTCTCTCATAGTCTTGTATTTAACTCTCTGTTCTTTGGACTTTTTAGACAAGGTCTTGCTGTGTAGACAGGTTGGCATCAGCTCTCTTTCCTCAGCCTCTCAGGTGCTAGGATTAGAAACGTGTACCACCATGCTGCGCATCCATTCTCGCTGTTTCTCCCTGTCAGGAGGAGAGCCTCCAACGCCACATGCTGTACTGCTCCAGGCTGTGGCTTAGCCAGCACCGACTGAACCCTCTGAAACTGTGGCAGCGCACACCTACCTCTCCCTGATGCTTGTTTTATTAGTTATTTGTCACAGGCATGAGAGGGTTTATGACCACCATGTCCTTGTCTCATACTGGTGACATAGATTGCATCTGACAAGTTATAGAAATCCCTTTCCTGAGAGTTCAAAAATATTTCTCAAGTAACACTGACCCTTTTAGAAGTAGATGAGAGAGCCTTTAACATGTGGTAGAAGAATTTTTTTTTAAATGCAATGTTCCTAAAAAGCTTGGGTACTCATAAAACGACACCAAATCACATCCTGAAGGGGGGTTCTTTCTGGTGATACATTTGTAATCTAAGAAATAAACGTTTCCTGAAGATCAGAGGACAGAGCTAGCCATAGGTGGTGGTGGTATACACCTTTAATCCTAGCACTCAGGAGGCAGAGATCCATCTGGATTTCTGTGAGTTCATGGCCACACTGGGCTACAGGTGATCAATCCAGTCTAAAAGAGAAACAGAGTCAGGCAGTGGTGGCTCACACCTTTAATTATAGCACTTCTTGGGATCACACATCTTTAATCCCAGCACTAGGAAGGTTGAAACAGGAAGTAATATGGCTGGACAGAGAAAGGAATATAAGACGGGAACAGACAGGAACTGGCTCTTTCAGGCTGAGGAGTTGGTGAGGTAAGAGGTGGTGGTTGTGGCTTGCTCTGCTTCTCTGATCATTCAGCTTTCACCCTGATATTTGGCTCCAGGTTTTTATTATAAGACCATTTGGGATTCGAGCAACAGTTCTTAGGTTATGAAAAAGGGACTTGGGTAAAGTCTCAGGACAACTGTTGTATCTCTTACCTCCCCCTCTCCCTCTCACTCTTGCTATCTCTCCCTCCCACTCTGCCCCAAGAGATTGAATCCCAAGTCTTATAGGTCCCTAGGAACTGGTTTGCACCTTACTGGTATTTCTGGAATCTCAGATGTGAGCCAGGCTTTAGAAGGTGTTTGGATCACAAAACACCAACCACAACTTTTTTTAAAACCACTGGTCACAAATTTGTACTTCTCAGTCAGTTCTAGGGATAGCAGAGTCCTTTACTGCATAGTCTATGCTATTCCCGTGCCATAGCTTTCAGTATGGGACTGAACTGGAAGTGAGCAGGCACATTGCTGTCCCAGAGAAGTAAAGAGATGTTAGAGAAAAGGAGAATGCTTATTGCACAGAGCATCTGGGAATGATCTTTTGCTATCTGGTAGCCAGAAGTGAACCAGGTTTTCTCACAAGTATTTGACCAGGTATACAGTCACAGATTATTTACACACAGAGAGGGTTACTCAAGGAGCAGGGAGCCATAGCTGGCCTCAGCAATATTTACAAACATTTGTGGACAGCAAATTCATGAATGGATGTAAGGAGAAACTGGGAGTTAAAGAACTGAATCTTAAAACCAACCCCTACATTCCAAAGCTGTTGTAGATCTACTCTACTCCGTAGGGGTATGCACTGAGAGTATTCCTTTCCTGGTAATGTCCTAAATGGAATGCTGAGCAGGTACCCCTGATATCTTTTATTAGTTGTGTCCACCAAAATCTCAGGGCATGCTCTACATTTTTTTTTTCAGCCAAATAAATGTCTGGTTTTTTTTTAAACATTTATTAATGCTATGATTTTTTAGGGGATGACGAGTCTGTTTTTAATGAACTCTGTCGGCTGGATGAGTTTGAAATTGATTCCAGATGCTAAAATAGGAGGGGAAGGAAGCGGACTCCCCAGAAATGAAGCATTTGCCTCAATAAAAAAGTCCACAAGAAAGGCCCTCATGTGTCAGGAGTCTGCTCTACTTTCCCCAGAGAAAATTGACTTGATGAGACTATTGATTTTGTTTTTTAGGGTTAGAAGAGATGTAAGCAATAGAAAAGGAGACTGCAAATGACTTTTCCCATTATCTTGGTGTGGCCACACTGCATTTAAAAAAAAAAAAAAGATTCTTCCTCTTGGAATAGTTTAAACCAAGAGCAAGCCCAGAGTTTTTTATTAAGAATTTTTTTATTCATTTTACATACCAACCAAAGATCCCCTCTCTTCTCTCCTCCCACCCCCAAGCATCTCCTCCCCAACCCCCTCCCCAGTTTCTCCTCCGACAAGGTAATTCCTTCCATGGGGAGTCAGCAGAGCCTGGTGCATTCAGTTGAGGCAGTCCAAGCCCCTCCCCCTGCATCAAGGCTGTGCAAGGTGTCCCACCATAGGTAATGGGCTCCAAAAAGCCAGCTCATGCACCAGAGATAAATCCTGATCTTACTGCCAGGGGACACCTAAAGCAGATGAAGCTACACAACTGTCTCGCTTATGCAGAGGGCCTAGTCCAGTCCCGTGGAGGCGCCACAGCTGTTGGCATCAAGATCATGATGGGGAAACCTACAGAGACAACCAAACCAAACTAGTGGGAACTCATGAACTTTAGACAAAATTTTAATTCTCAACTTCTCTCCCTGTATATTCTCTCTGTTTCTAGTACAGGGCTTTGCTCTGTGTTTAATGAGCACCACAGAAAATGTGGTGTGGGAAAGAAATGGGGAATCTGTTGTCTTAATTATTTTTTATGATATTATACAAAAGAAAAAAAAGTGTGTTACTGAACCCCACCAACCCAGAACTCAATACAGATGTCCACCTATATGTCTCCATGTTTAGTCCAACATTTACTGTGGATACTTGTTTTCTTCATGGTTGTCTTCAACCTATTCAGCAAATGATTACCCCAACACACACACACACACACACACACACACACACACACACACACACACACACACACACACACATCTGTATCAGGGCATGGAACAATATATAATTTGAGATGCAAGTTATGTCCTTAGCTTAGGTTTCAAAAGCTGATTAGAGGGGACGTCCAGGGCATCCTAAGGTTGGTTACGTTGTTTTCTTAAAGGCAGGCTGAACTTGAACAGCCTGAGCACACAGCAGTGAAACAGACAGTAGAGTTTAAAATGGCCTCAAAGGTGTCATTAATTTGATTGTTGCAAGGGCTGACAAGTACTCACTCTCTAAAGGTAAGTGATATTTTCAGGAAAAGCTTTCCCCGCACCTGGAATTTTAAAAGATTTTTTTTAATGTGATTTCTGTGTCCATCAGTTGGGTTATGAAAGTTCCTGGCAACTGTCCACAATGTTTACCAAGAATATAGCAGGCAGTTAAGGATATTTAACCTCAAAATATGTAACAACAGATGTTTGAATAACAGGATTAAGCTTAGCATTTGCATCCTATTAAAATGGGAATTCTTTAACAATGAAATAGGAAATACCCCTAATTTTCTCCAATGTATAGTAGTGGTCAGACAAAGCAGACCTGTAATAGCAGCACTCGAGGGGTAGAGATGGGACGATGGCATTTTCCAGACCAAGTTGTGCTCTGTTGTGAGACAGCAGTCTCCAAAATCAGTAAAAGACCAAAGACACACTGTGAAATAACACAACACAAAGCAAAATGGCAGAAACAAGCACACAAATGCAAGAAGATGAATTAAAGATGCGAACAGGACAGAGGCTTATAAAGTAAACACCAGACACCTTCCATAATTACATTCTATGCCACAGAGAGAAAAAGGAATACAGAACATCCGGGCATTGAACATGAGGGAGTGCTGCATATGTCACAGGAAAAGAAGATAGCATTTGCTCTCAGAGAAAGGGATGAGAAAGACTTAGTAAGACATTACAATTTGACGGGACCCTGGGAGTGTAATTGGATTTCCACAGGCACAGATGGGAACAAGAGGGACCCTGCAGAGAGCAAGGGTATAAGATGAGGCCTGAGCCATTGGCAAGTGTGTGCGTGGCGTGAGGTACATACAGGTTGAAGTAAAGGGGGGAGAATAGTGTGACAGTTTGGGATTATATGATGGAGAAATCCGAACAGCCACTTAAATTGCAGAGTCTCTGGGCTTGTGTGTTCTCTGAAAGGTTGTATTTGCGTGTGTGTAGGTATGTATTCACATGTTCATGTGTGTGGAGGTATAGATTCCTGTGTTTTGTAGATACATGTGGGTGCTAGACTTCAATTTTGGTTGTCATTCCTCAGGAGCTGCCCACCTCATTTTTTGAGACAGGGTCACTCACTTCACCGGGACCAGCCGCTTGCCGGGCAGTCAGCATCAGGGAATCTTCCTGTTTCTCTCTTCCCCAGCACTGGGCTAGCAAGCCCTGCAACCCAGAACTCAGATTCTCCTATTTGCACAACAAACACCACTTTACTGAGTGAGTAGTTTCCCAGCAACTGCAGTGAAGGCTGTTTATTTATTTTTAATTATTTGTCTCTATGTTCGTCAGTGTGCGCACAGTGCACATGAGTGCAGGTGCTCTTGGAGGACAGAAAAGGTACTCGATCCTCTGGAGCTGGAGTGTGGATGCAAACCACCTGATGGGAGTGCTGGGAACGGACTTCTGGTCCCCTGAAAGTGCACAAACCTTCTTATCACTGAGCCATCTCTTCAGCCCCTCTGTGAAAATATTCAATAAGTGATGAGCTAGCAGGCTTATTTCTGATTTAGTGTCTGGATTTGTCAGTTAAATAGATCAGTGTGGGTGCAAGCTGGTTAAGGAGCCCACATAAGAGACAACTTCAAGCAAACCTTTTGAGAGCAGAGCCGATGACGTCAAAAAACAATGTTAAGATTAACTTGCAGATATTCAGCAGCTTTGTGTGTGATTCTAAAATCGGGCAACACTCCATTCTGTACACCAGGATGAGGTGAGCACAGGAGGGGAGGCTGGCTCTTACAGGCAGGAAAGGGCTGGCGAAAGCAGAAACTGAACAAAATAAATCCATCATTTCAAAGTTAATTTCCTAAAGTTGAAAACTAGGGGTTGGAGGGTGGGGTGGGGTGGAGTTTCACAGCCAGCTAACCTACTTGGAGGTGTGTCTATTATCTCCATCTCTGTCTCTTGGTGTCTTGGAAAATCACGTGACCACAGAGCTAGCTTGGTGCTTCACGATTCTGCTTTGTCTTGGTCTCTTAGAGCTGGTGCAAAAGATACAGGGATTTCCTCTCCACTTTCACAGTAAAAGGGCAGGAGTGCCCCACCGTCCATTGGTTTGCTCAGGAGACTTACTCACCTCCATCTTGAAGACAGAGAGGGGCCTTACACACAAACACCTCTGTGTTCTGCATCTTCATCGCCATCCTCTCTTGATCCTCTGTTAAGCATCCCTTCCAGTCCCACTCCATCCATCATTATATGTCAAAAGGTTTGCCTCCAACTCAAGTACTGGAATAAAAGAGAAAAGCAAAGCTCCAGCGGCCTGGAACAGCAGCATCCCGCTCAGGGAGTGTGGGCAACCCTGTTCCTGACTCTGTGAATTTAGAACCAAGAAGATGACGAGCAAGAGAGGCCATCCCAAGAGGAGGCTTCTGGGGGTCTTGAGATAGCTCTGTCTGAAGTCACCTTGAGCTCTGTAAAACAGTGAAAATTGTATTTCTGGGCTCAATTGACAGTTCAATATGTAAACAGCTTGTTCTGGCCTATTTAAATTGGCAAGTCCAAGGTCCAGTGAGAGGCTTGTCCTCCAAAATATAGTAAATGGCTCATGATGAACCGCACTAAGAATGACTTCTAGCCTCCATATGCATACACCTACATGTGTGTCCCCATGTAGTAATGCACCCACACATATGTGAACATGCATCATCATCATCCCCAACTTAAGCAAAACTGAACCAAACCTATCTTTGCTCATGCCAATTTAAATTGGAATTTTGATTGGGTCCTGTAGTCCAGGCCTGTAATTCCACCTTGGGAGGCTGATGCAGGAGGATTCAAAGCCAGCATGGAAAGCAGTGAGATACTGTCTCCAAATTTAAAAAAAAAAAAAATTAAAAGGGGAGATCAGTCATGGAGTAGTTCCTCACAAGTGCAAAGTCCTAAAACAAGTACCACACAAACTGGTTAATCAATATATTAAAATAGTAAGTGATAAATTGGTATTTTCCCAGTTATAACCCAAGTAATCCCAACAAATAAAATGAACATTGTTTAAAAATTTTCTCATTTTATTTATGTAGATGCTATGTTACTTGAGATAGATCAAAGAAATTCTTTTATTTTTGAAAAAAATTAAAATAACATACATTTAAAAACTTTCTTTTTTTTTTTTTTTTTTTTGGTTTTTCGAGACAGGGTTTCTCTGTGTAGCTTTGCGCCTTTCCTGGAACTCACTTAGTAGCCCAGGCTGGCCTCGAACTCACAGAGATCCGCCGGCCTCTGCCTCCCGAGTGCTGGGATTAAAGGCGTGTGCCACCACGACCCAGCTAAAAACTTTCTTAAAAAAACATAACAGGTAAAATTTTTAATTTTTCAAATTATTGTTACTGTTTTTGAAAAAAAACTGACCAATGAATGATCTAGTCTAGATTTACATAAGTAGCTCAGATTAGTTTATACTCACAGTTATTAATGGAGAAACCTCATCTTCTATATATGAAATGAGCTACAATGTGGGGAAAAATCAGCAATTACAAACAGCCTTAATTGAATTAATGTAGCAAAAAGCCAGCTCATGTTACAAATTTTAATCTCATTGTTATTTAACTGTCATTAGAAACTGGCTCTGATTTCTCTCCTCATCTCAGAAGCACACACCATTTTTTCCCTCGGAAAAGCTTTCAGAAAGAAAAAGAATTACACAGGCAGACTTAAATTTCAGCATACCTGCCTCCATCTAATTGCCTAAAGAGTCCAAGAAGCACTTTAGTGATCATTTCTCTCATTTCCACAGCTAGCATTTAAAATGACGATGCACATGATAAATTGAAAGTATGTGCACATAAGAAAAACCCATTCAAGATGTTCAGTGAGTCTCTCATTAAGTCTCCAAATGTCTATGCTTAATGGTGGGTTACAATACAAAGTTGGAAAACTTCCTTTGAAATTTTGATCAATTCATTTCTCTCAGAACCACAGCAGTATAACATGTTTCAGCTTTACTTCAGTGCCTTACTGGCAATTGGGGTGTCTCAGAGGGTGATTTGGGCTAATGAAGTCAATGGTAATGATATTGTACAAACCTGTCTGGTAAACATAACTGTGTGGTTAATTTAATTGAGCTCCCATTGTTGTTGAGAACAGTGGAGAGCTAGGAAGGTTTCCCATCAAAATGTGGGGAGCTGTCTGGGGCCTCTCTTCAATGCTTTGAAGCTCTTTAAAGATCTGCCTCCTAAATGCTGGGATTTAAGGAGTGCGCCACCACCACCTGGCTGGAGGACAGGTTTTAACAGGGTCTGCACAATGTGCTTTTCCTTTGATGCTGCCCCCCCTCCAAAGTGTGTGACCTGAGACTGCTTAGCCTTATTGGTGTGTGAATGTCATCCCAAGCATTGAGCTGCTGCTTAAGCTATTTCAGAAGAAATGGTAGTTATGGATTCCTGTAAAAAGAGCCTATGTTGGTGTTCAACAGAACCTTTATCTTGAGACCTCATATATGGTGGTGAACTGGAGTCACATCTACAAGCAGGCAGTCCCAGCCACCAGCTCAATGTGACACATTCATGGAAGAAATTCTTCTAATAAATGAGTTTAGAGACCCTTGAATTCGGTGGAACTGAGTGAGAAAGAAGAGCAGGGGGGAAATTCCTGAAGAAAATCGGAGAGTAGCATTTTTGTCTGTCAGAAACAGATGCAGCCTTGTTTCTTCTAACTATACGTTTCCATAGTTTACATTGTTCTTGCTTAGATGTACAAACATCCCTTCTGACATTTTTTCTAATCAAATTCCCTATCTTTGAGGAACCAATGCATGCACCATCTACATGAAATCTAAGTTAGAACTGACCCGTAGACAGTTTTTCCCCCTCTTTGGCATTAACTCCCTAAAACACGATAGAGTAACTACACACAGCACTCACACTGTTCTAGTTAGTATCAGTAATCTGAAGATCATATAATGTATGGCGGGTCAAGGATATGTACAAAGATGATGTCATTTTATAAGAGGGACATGAGAGTCTGTGGATTTGAGTGTGTTTGACTCATTTCTTAAAGATAGTAATGACACTGTGTGTGTGTATACATATGCACATACATACACCACATGAACACGACATGAATGTGTATCTTAGATCTTCTTGTGGAACTCTTAAAAGTATGTGGATTATTTTTTTTTGGTCTTAAACTAAATTGTTCCAGAGACTTTTTATTAGAATTAATTTTGCAATCTATCTCTCTTGCTGTCCACTTTTCTCTATTAATGGGCTTGCCTGTGTTTAGCATTCTTTTTCTTCCCCAATTGCTATTTCTAACGTTTCTAAGGCAGATAATTAACCTTATGTTAAAGACTGACATAATATGAACATCCTGAGATCGAAGTTGGAGGACAGGTTTTTTTTTTTTTTTTTTTTTTTCTCAAAAGGTTTCTCTGTGTAGTCCTCCCTGTTCTGGAATTCACTTTGTAGACCAGACTGGTTTCAAACTCATAGAGATCCACCTGCCTCTGCCTCCTAAATGCTGGGATTAAAGGAGCGCACCACCACCACCTGGCTGGAGGAGAGGTTTTAACAGGCACTTTTTGGAGCTCACTTTAGGGTTTAGGGACCAGATCATTGTCTTTTCTTTGCATTAGATTTTGTTGCTCTTTTGTTTATTTGTTAGTTTGTGCTCATGTAGTCCATAGTGACATTTATGGATAAATCATATCCAAGCAAACATTGAAACAGCTAAACACCTTTTCATATTTCTATTCTCAGTTTAGAGCACAAATTCTAGTTTTCACGTTAGAGTTAATTTTTTTCCCATTTTAGAAATTATGGTTCAGGTCTGAGCATTCAGGAGGTGGAAGCAGAAGGTTCTCCAGTTGGGCTATGTAGCAAGACCCCAAATCAAGGAAAGATAAGAAAGAAACGATGGTTCAGGAAAAAAGAAAGATTGGGAGATGCAAGGACACAAGTCACTTTAAATGCTCAACTTCTTAGCCTTGCTCCAGAGTACCCTTCAACACAGAGGTGACTTCATGGAAAAAGTCCCTCGGCTCATTGCTCTGTACCAGCATTCATCAATGCCACATTCCTGGGTGACCACAGAGGCAGCAGAGGGGGCTCTGCGGCTGTCTAATCGGACCAGTTTAAGCCTTTAAGCAGATAATACAGGAGCTTACAGGCTGATATGAGGCAGGCAAAGCAGCTTATTCTTCATTTCTGAACGTTGTGTCAGGTGAATCAAGGGCAAACAGTAAATAAATAAAAAGTCAGAATATCTATTTTATGTTTCTATACTTAGATATCTTTATTACTGAAGTAGAGTACTTGATGACTGTTAGGGATTTTGGAGGCCTGATAATCAAAATACCTTCCATTTCTATTTGGATTGAGTACATCAATCAAAGAGAAAGGGATAGACAAGAGAGAATAACCTTTATTCCATTTATTTGTGCACTGTGTGTCACAGTTCTGAAGCTCACTTCTCTGACCACACTTGATAACTCATTGAAGCTGCCTCTGTGGAGCAGCCCTGGGTATAGACTTCGGCCAGGAGAGAAGGGATGGACCTGGGAGCTTTCTCTGCATTCTGTACACACTGCTTACTGGCTGATGTGTCCATGAGCTAGGCTCCTGTGGAATTAGTTCTGGAATGTTTTCAGGCAGCAGGGCACAGCTAATGATGTCTGCATATGCTGAGAAACCTGAAGATGGAAAAGAGACATTCCTAAGTCTCAAGGGTATATAGAACATTTCAAGTCCAATGTTGGTTGTCCTGTCTGCCAGGACTTATGTAGGTTGTTTCATTTCACTTTATTTGATCGTACCCCAGTCCCAACACCAGGCCCCAGACAGCATTGTAAAGGATTACTTGTAAGCATTGTTCTTACTGTTTTATGAAAGAGAAGAATAAGTCTGAATAAGTCTTAGTAAAATTATTTGGCTTGCTCAAAGTACAGTAATTATAAGTGTTGAGAGTCAAATCTAGACCTATCTTACATGAAAACTCATTCTTTCCACCAGGTATTTTGAATATTAAGAAATCTAATGACATTCATCCAAGCAAATTAGATTTTTTTTTCAGTTGAACATCATTCTGAATCTGTGTGGTGGGAATTAGGTGACTCATTGATATAAAGTATAGAGTATGGGTTTTTTTTAAAGCTTTTCTACTTTGAAATAATTTTAGACTTACAGAAAAGATGCAAAAATAACACAGAGATTTCCCATCGGGCCTTTGCTTGGCTTCCCTTCCTTTTAGCATCTTACATAAGCGTGGCATAATTATTGAGATGGGAAATTGATGCTGGTACAGAGCTAACTAAACTGCAAGCTTTACTCGATTTCACCTTAGTGTTCACTGGTGGCTATGATTTCTTTTTTTTAAGGGCGGTAATGCTATTTTATGGATTTTTATAGCCCAGTGCCTGATAGGGATTCTGATCTCAGGGTGGTGATCACTGACTGCAGAATGGGTAAATGAATGGATGTGTTTTAAGTCACACACTGCAGCTTGGTGATCCCTGTGCAGATTTATGTCACATCGGTATGAAGCACATGAAGAGATGCTGAGGCTGTGATTAACTGTTTACTATAGAACTAAATTCCTCCTTAGACTTGGTGATGAAGGAACTTTTTTATTCTTCTCTCATATATCACATCCTGACCTAAGTATATTACATCCTATGACCACCCTTCCTTTCCTCCCAGTCTCTCCCCACACCTCCCTTCTCCCCCAAATCCACCCCTCCTCCATTTCCCTTCAGAAAAGAGAAATCCTCTGAGGGATAGCAACCAAACATGGCATGACAAGTTACAACAAGACTAGGCACATCCTCATATTAAGGTTGGATGAAGCAACCCAGTAGAAGAAAAAGGTCAATGCAGAAGAGTCAGAGACACCCTCCCACTCCCGTTGTTAGGAGTCCCACAAGAACACCCAGCTATGCAACCATAACATATATGCAAAGGACCTAGCTCAGACACATACAGGCTCCCTGATAGTTGGTTCAATCTCTGTGAGTGATTATGAGCCCTGGTTAGTTGATTCTGTGGGCTGGACATGTTCGTGTGCTATCCTTGACCCCTCTGGCTCCCATAATTCTTCCTTACCCTGACTTGGTGATGAATAGACTTTTGAATTATGAAAATACTTAAGTCTAAGGGAGGGTGAAAGAACATGATGAAAGAAAGATGCCACAGTGCAATTTGCCAGCTGGACAGAGGTTCCAGTGGAATGTTCATATCCCCCACCTTGTGTGTATGTATGTGTGTGTGTGTGTGTGTGTGTGTGTGTGTGTGTGTGTGTGTGTGTGTGTGTATGTGTGTTTCTTCTCACACTAGCAATTGAAGGAGCCAGTGGTTTCCAGTCTGTCCTGCATTTCTAGGCAGATTGAACTCAAATGTTAACCCAAACTGTAGAGGATCCCACGTTAAAGGAAACTCCACATGGATTGTTCCCAGGCTTCCACTTGCTTTTGGACTGAGTTAAGTTGAAATAATACCAATCTGCCGACCATGCTTTCTGACCCCAACACTGTTCATTTCAACTTTTTTAAGCCGAAGAGTATGTAACCTGCAATATTAAAGCACAAAATCCTTATCACTAGTTTAATGTATGCCAAATAGCCTGTTTCCCCACTTGCTACCCTTTTTTACCTCTTGTTAATCAAACTTAAAAAATATCAACATAACAAATTGTAGAAAGACAAAAATAAAGAATTATTCTTCATTAGGCAAAGCTAGTGTGCAAAAATTATGAAACAGCAATTTCCTCAAAAAGTTCAACCTTCTAAAGGTTTTCTTTATTTTTCCATTTAGATGGAAGATGTCATAGCGCGCATGCAAGATGAAAAGAATGGAATTCCCATCCGCACTGTCAAAAGCTTCCTTTCCAAGATACCTAGCGTCTTCTCTGGTAAGTGTGCATCTAGCACAGCTCTGTTTCCTTCAGCATGTATCATGTCATTGTTTTGTAAACCTCTGGTGTGTTGTTAAACAGCAACTTATAAGATGCCATGGCACATTCATCACGGGGGTTAGACCCTGGGAATGAGTATAAGATGTGAACCAAGAGTCCTAATGGGACACAGAGTCCCTTGGAAAGATAGAATGAACATCTATGAAACAAGAGAAAAAAAAAAACAGTGCGAAAAGAAAAAGTGTTGTGTGAAACGATGCCATGGAGACCAGATGAGGAGGTTGAGAGAGTGAAAGACAACCAAGGCGAAGTCAGGGGAGGAGTCTTAAGCACAGCATTGCTCAGAACTGGAAAAGTCAGGAAGGATCGTATCATGAGGGATCACAGCCATACCTGCCATGCTGAGAACCGGGCAAGGACACAGAGAGCAGCCAGGGAACCAAGCATGAAGGATGATGACCATAATCTGTGTCTCTAAAGGCCAACCACGAGACTGAAATTCTGACAAATAGGGGTGATGAAGTGGTTTTAAATGTTTGTACAGAATGATGTGATGAGAGATTGGGGGAGATGGCTCTGTCTGTACAGGTCCAATCAATCAATCATACAAACTAAATTTAGCTCTGCATAACCCATGTCAAAAGCTGGACATGGTGGGGTATGCCTGAAACACCAGCTTTGGTGGGGGAGGGCTGAAGTAGAGACAGGAAAATCCCTGAACCTCATTGGCCAGCCAGTCTGACCTAATGATGAGCTTCAAGTTTAGTAATAGACTTTGTTAAAGACAGAGAACAATGACAGACACCTGAGGTTAAGTTGGAAACTCTACAACTGTACCCTCACCTGCAGCTGCATGCACACGTGTGCGCATGCACACACACAGAGACATACACAGAAACACAGACACAGATACACATACAGACAGACACACACCCATGCAAAGAAATAGAAGTTATAATGCATGGGCATAGCTCTTGTAGGAACTGCTTAAATACTAAGATTTTAACACCCACAGATTGAAGGACAAGGAAATGTAAGAGGATTTTGTAACTGGGCCTGGAGGATAAAAGAGGACAAAGACCATACTTTTTTCCTCAACTTTGTGACTGAGAAGTAGAGAATCTTTATCAGAAATAGGAGACTATGCGTACCATTGGTAACAGTGTAAAACCCAAAAGAATGGGCAATCATTAGTGAAAAAGTGTTGCTCCGACTCCATGAGGCTGTGACAGACCCTGCTGTGGGGCTTGAGTGGTGATGGGCATGACTAGTGAAGGAATCAGTTGAGGCCAAATCCACAAAACCTGAGAGGTAGCCATGATGGACAGAGGAGGTTCAGGACACAGAGATTCAAGTATGAGTGGGAGGGTGTATGGCAGGATCCTGTGAAAAAGCTAAGCAGTCCTTCTTTCTGAAGCAGGGTCAAGGGAAGACCATGATCAGGAAGTTTCAACCCTGGACAGGAGCAAGACTGGACACTGGAGGTGCACACAAGCAGGCCCGGGTATTGGGGCATAATAGCTCTGTTAATCTCAGAGAGAAAAGAGGGGACTCAATCTCATGAGAGCTCCCAGAGAGTGACATGTCCCTAGTAACACAGGGTATCCGTCCTTTTTCATGTCCACTTCAATCCAGTGTGGTGTCCTTCATTTCTACACCTGGAACTTGGTGCCATCTCCACTATCCCCCCATCAGCCTTCTTCAGAATATTCTATTTATTGAAATGTATCGTCTCAATAGTCTGTTCAGAGAAGTCTTTATGAAAACTGTCCTAAACTGTTTCCTCTACCTTACTCTCTTCCCCTTCTTCATTCATTAACCAATCTGTTCTTCCTCCCTTACTCCCCCAATCTCATGTAAAAACAAACCAGTCATGGGCGCCTATGAAAAGTTATCTTCTAGAAAATTCTGTTTTCGTAATTTTGTGAACTGATTTTGCACAACCCACAACTCACATAGTCCTATATCCTTGCTTATCAAACTTTGTTATGTTAATATCTTTAAGTCTGATTAATAGAAAATGGAGAAACTAACAAGAAGACAATGTCCACTTGGAACATGAAAAGTCCTCCATAGGAATTTTGTGTTGGGACATTTCCTGTTTCCTGAGAGAGTTCTTTAGATTTAGGAATTACAACAAGCAACTGGAAGAGTTTTCACTCACAACATCACTCTGTTAATGGTTAAGTAGGATTGGATACAGAGTTTAGGAATAACCCCGGTTTTAGTGTCTACTGATATATAAAACAGTAGCAACAGATGTTAAACAAGGGAGCAATGCAATTTGATATGAGGCGTTTGTGTTTATTGAGACTGCATTTCTTAGAAAATTTAAGGAGTTCTTGCTTCAGAGTTTAATTAGTTACTTTGCAATAAAATTGGTATGTCTAGAATTTGTTGGCCTCTTTCTAACAATATTTTCAAACTCTTGTATCCTAAAGGTCTATCTATTTTATTACTTTTTCAGTGATTTTTAGTAATTTCCTTCCCTAGATCTTTGCTGTGGTCTGTTTCATTGTTATTTTCTTTGTCAAGATGCTGTTCCACTCCCCGTTGCTGATTGCTACCATGGCCCTCTGCACTTCCCCCTTTCTCCTTGGTCCTTTCTTACATTCTTCTCACCAGTGATAGAAGGAGGCATGTGTTGATGTCACCACCCTTAGTATTTTGATGTAGGGGGAAATTTCTCAGTCCTGCCTAGCCCCTCAATTCAGACAAATCTCTCCCACATGAGCTCTCACAGGCACTTATAAAATAATCACTCAGAGGCTTATATTAATTACAAACTGTATGGTCTATGGCTCAGGCTTCTTGCTAACAAGCTCTTTCATGTTAAATTAACCCATTTCTATTAGTCTATGTTTTGCCACATGGCCGTAGTGTTACCAGTCTACTGGCATCTTGATGCTCCTTGGAGAAACAGGAAGGCATCTCTCTCTTTCCCACCTTTTTCTTTCCTGTATCTCCTCTTGGATTTCCCACATGCCTCTAATCTGCCTTGCCATAGGCCAAAGTAGCTTATTTATTAACCAGTGGGAACAACATATACTCACAGCATACAGAAAGATATCCCACAGTACTACCATGGCCCTCTACACTTCCCCCTTTCTCTTTGGTCCTTTCTTACTTCTCACCAGTGACACATGGTATGTGTTGATGTCACCACCCCTAGTAATACTAGAAACAACTATGGTGAAGGCCTGTGATGTGTTGAAAAGCTAGTGCTAAAATCATTAGAGACAGGAAGCTGTTCACATCATGTATCAGTCTGTAAATGAGAAAAAGTCTTGATACCATTTACCCAACTTTTTTATATTAATCTACTCATCTTCTTTAATGGTCATGAGTATCAGAGAAGATCTTTACCATACTGCAAGCATCTTCCATAGACCACTTGAAAAATTATTAGAAATATAATATTCAGGCCCATCTTGGATCCAGTAAATCAGAACCTCAATTTTAACAATGAGGTTTATTTCTTGGGTGTCTCCTCGGAAGCTTGGCTGCAAATCTGGTCAGGGCTCAGGCACCACATATCTTACCCAGATGCTGGACACTATCCAGATTGCTTATGAAGATCTTTTGATTAATTTTCAGGATCTCTGATCATCTTTCTTTATAGCTTGGCTTTAAGTCAAGCAATGCAGTTCATCCAGTGGTTTTTGTTGGTTGTTTCACTTGAAGAAAAGATGGGGGCTAGGAAAAATAACATAGCTCCTTATGTTCATTCAACCCCTAAGCCAAGAATCTCAGAAATTCATAGGAGCAAAGATATTAGCAGCTAGACATGGAGAAGGGTAATGGTGAGATTCATAAAGAAGAACCCATGCTTCAGAAGTAAATAGGTTGCTGGAGCTCTGGGTAAGTCACTCGCCTGACATAAATGAGAGCCTATATTTAATCCCCAGCACTGTAAAAGAACAAAAGTAAGTATATGTCATGTCATAGTAACCAAGTTATGCTAGCAACCACTAAAGTGAAAACAGCTAGTTAGAAAAAAATGGAAATCAACATCTCTCCCTGCAACATCTGAGATCCATACCTGGAATCATGCAAAAGAATCCTATTATGATTCTAAAACATGTCACATTGTGCAGGATGATTTGTGTTTTATTCCCAATTTTTTTTTTTTTTTTTTGTGTGTGTGTGTGTGTGTGTGTGTGTGTGTGTGTGTGTGTGTGTGTGTGCTTCAGATAAGCATCTCTTCTGGTATCTATGGTCTTTGGACAGGTCCTCCACATTAGTCAAGATAGGAGCTGTCCTTGTATAGATCCAATTACAACATTGTTTGTTCCTCACTGATTTTTCAGTTGCAGAAATAGCTAAGGTATCACTACAGGTATGGTAGGTATGGCTACCAACCAAAGCCTGAGTTATCAACCCCTTCTTCCCTGGGAATTCTGTTGAGCTTCTTAAAGTGACAGTGTAGAAATTATGGTGGGGAGGGAGAAAGGGAGGGAAGCAGAGAGGAAGAGAGGAGGGAGAGAGAGACAGAGAGACAGAGAGAGAGAATGATGCATCATATATTTAGGGTATGAAGAGTGTTGGCCTACAGGTAGAATAATGACCCTGTGCAGAGAGGAGAGGAAGCCTGTCTGCATACTGAGAACAATAAAACACATGAGGAAAGAGAAGCAGAGAAAACAAGGAAGGACATTCCTGGTTTCTGGCAGCTTTGTAGCTTTTACCCTAGTCCTTGGGACATAGACCTACAATTTCTATGAGTGCCTCATCTTCCTCACTTCATCCAAATCTCCATCATCAGACATCAATCTTTGTGTAATCATGTGCACTACTTATTTTTTGTCTTAAACTTTTTACATGTTAGGATTCTCATTAGATACAAAAGGCCTCCTCCAGAACACATGCAGTAGACACAAAGGCCTTATGGTTGCAAAGTTATCGTAAGAATGAGAAGATCAAGTAAATAGTTTTATAAAAGAGGGATTAATGCTCATCTGGAATGTGGCTACCACAAACTGATTGATATGAAGAAGAGCCTATAGGAATGCAAGATTCTAAACACACTTTGTAGATATTCCTATTTGTTAAGATTGAGATGAAACCTCAGTATTTCCAAACTGATAAGTTCTACATTAATGTCATCTGTTAACTGAAATGCATGTTAACAATTTTTTCTCTAGAATTTTTAATCAAGTGAACAGACTCTGATAAAATACACACTATATTTCAGTTACTCTACAGCAGTAGTTCTCAACCTTCTTAATGCCATGACCCTTTAATACAGTTCCCCAACCATAAAATCATTTTCATAACTATAATTTTGCTATTGTTATGAGTCATTAATATAAATATCTGATAATGCAGGATGGTCTGTGATTCCTGGATCATGACCTACAGGTTGAGAACTACTGCTTTACAGCCTTTTTTTAGGACTGATAATTTAATTGCACCAGAAAAATACATTACACTAAATGTTTGGGTGATATCACAGACCAAAGTGTGTTCTTTTAGTAGAAGTTTGAAAAGTCATTTGTCCAGTGAAAGCTATTACATTGTATGCTGACTGAAAAAAAGACAATGAAAAATAAAAATTAAAAAGTCTGTTGTGAGGAAAGAATTATCCAAAGGCTAGTACTATCCTGTTGTGGGAGTTCAATTTGTTTAGCCAATGACAGTTAGAGTGACTAGCCCTATGGGCATGGTTTTCTCTGGATATGTGATGGGATAAAACTGAGGAGAAAGGTTGAGTGCTCTCTCTTGGGTGGTTGGAACAAGCAGTGTAGAGTGTGACTTGTGGTTGGTCCTCATCACCCTTGGGCAGAATGGCAGGACAATGGAAGCTGGATCATCAGCAGCATCCACCTTGTTCTGCATTTGTGAGTCTGTTTTTTTTTTTTTTATTGCACTCCTTAATAAATTATTGACCAGACTTTTGTGGGGGGGTCTCACTTTCTGGCGCCCAATGTGGGGCATGATTTGTAAATAGAGGCTTTTCTCTGTCTTACCTTGTCCCACAGCATCTTGTAAATAATTAGTCAGAGGCTTGATATTAATTACAAACAGTTTGGCCTATTGTTCAGGCTTCTTACTAACTAGCTCTTACAACTTCAATTTTTATTAATCTATGTATTTCCATGTGTCTGTGGTGTTACCAGTCTGCTGACATCTTGCTTCTGGCGCAGCTGGCTGGCATCTCCCAGACTCCACCCTTCTCCTGTATCTCTGCTTAGATTTCCCACCTGCCTCTATCCTGCCTTGCCATAGGCCAAAGCAGCTTTGTTTATTAACCTATGGGAGCAACACATATTCATAGCATACAGAAAGATATCCCATGTCACTCTCCAATTTGATTTGACAAAACCTTGGCTTACATCTATGTCCTCAGTTATGAAAGTACAACTATTATGAGATTTGCCTGTCATGGTACTAAATCTTGAGGTGGGCTTTGTTTACTATTTTCTTACCTTTTAAAGGATGCTCTCAAAATGTTCACTTCATGGTTTCTATGCTGCTTAGAAAAATACAGAGAAATAAATTTACTCTGTAATAAACTACTGAGAAAATGGTGTCTTTGAAGACAAATGTGACTCTCCTCCCTGTTTTTTCTTAAACAATAAAACTATTACTTTATTCTTTCTTGTCTGAAAAGTTCATTGGTAAATTTAATATTCTATTCATATTTTTTCTCATGACTCACACTTATCTATTATTTTTCTTTGACTTATTTTTTTCTTTGATTTATTGAGGAAAGGATCTCGTTCTGTAGTCAGGCTGAACTGGAACTCATAGTGATTCTCATGTCTCAGTCCCCTGAATTATAGGCATGACCAAGCATAACAAATTACTATGATTACACACACACACACACACACACACACACACACACACACACACACACACACACACATTTATTTATGTGTGTGTGTGTGTGTGTGTGTGTGTGTGTGTGTGTGTGTGTGTGTGTGGACTGGCACTTGAATCCAGGACCTGGCACATACTAGGTCCATTGTTCTACCACTGAGCTTTACCCCTCACTTCCCTTTACTTCTAGCAGTTGTTTTTGTCTGTGGCGTATATGTATATGCACTTGTGCATGTGTGTCTTCTTCAATTGCTTGTCCATGTCACTTTTTGAGGCAAGGTTTCTCCCTCAATCTGGAGATCCATATTTCAAATGGATTGACTTACAGGTGAACTCCTGGGATCTGCCCATCTCCATCTCTCATGCATTAGGCTTACAGGCCTGCCACTTATGCCTAGATATTTTGCATGATTTCTAGTGACCCAAACTCAGATTCTCATGCTTGTGCAGCAAGTATTTTACCCAATAAGCATCTCCTCAGCATGTCTGCCTTTCATTGTCTTAATTTGGTATGTGGGAACACTGGGATGTGAATATAGTAGGTTGTTTCAATTTATATTTAGGAGACACCTGAGATGAATTTTGAGACAGTGTCAGAGAAGTGTCTGCTTTACTTCCAAGAATAATTTTTGACTCAAATCTATCCCAGTTCAAGCAGGGTGATCTATCTGAACTTTGGTCATAAATACTACATCATAATATAAAGTGAAAGATAAAACTCAAAAATTACTGGGTATGTCTTATTAAAATGTTTACTCAAATTTGTACCATTGTATCTGCAAGTTGGAAAAGATAACTATAAAGTTAAAGTCATGTCTGTAGTTTTTACTGACATATTCTTTAAATGCATTTCATAGGTCCCTATTGTATGGAAACAATTTCCCTAAAACTCATATCCTGTAACTTATAGTGTTTCTTCATCTCACATCTGAAATCTTTGGTGAGGCAATCCATGGCACTGTTATCAGTTGAAAATGCTTTATATTAGAATCTGAAATTTAAGCACAATAGAGACCCACATCCAAAATAGAACAGAAACATTTATGAATACTGGGGGAGATCATTGATTTTACATTTTAAAGATGTTTGTTGTTGTAATAGTATTTTACAGCCAAGCTATTTTATCTTGGCTACATGCATACTTAAAAGAATCAAAATTGACAATGTAGGCACTTTGTTGCTTAACAAGCTGTTGAAATAATGTATTTTTTATGCTTTCTTCTCAGAGAACACATTACATTATAAGAAAACTGAGTATTATTTGAGAGTAGGTTTTTGGTTTATATAACCATGGATGCTTTGGAGGCTAAGGATCTAATAAGCTTATAATACATAATGATCCTTGTATCCCAATGGGAGGAATATTTGCTTTGTTTTTATTCTAATGTGTTCTTAGAATTTGAATAAGCCTTTGAGATGTGTTGTACTTTCTTTTACTTGAGACACAGTGTCATTCACTGTGTGCCTAAGTTGACCTAATATTCACAATCTTCCCCCCTCATCCTCCTGAGTGCTGGGATTGCAGGAGTGCCACACCATGCTTGGCTGACATTTTTTTGCTTTATTTTAATGATAGAGATTTATCTTCATCTTGACTTTAGCATAAATATTAATCAGTAATTTAGAAAAGTGCCACATAGTGACTTTAAATACATTCATTTATTTCTTACAATATTCAAAATAATTATTGTTTGTTTCATAGGGAAGAGTTTGGAGGGTCAGGAAATTCAACCCTTAAGTCCACTTTTGTCCATTATGCTAATATTTAATCTACAGTGCAGTCAATTCTGAAAACCATTGCCCTTCTGACCTTCGCCTTGAGTTTTCCTTCATACAAAGCACCTGTTGTTTCTCATGACAAAGACACGTCTCTGCTATTATGCTATTTCCATCCATCCTCGGTCTGCAGCCCTTCAGATGGAAATCTTTTAGAATGCCTATAAAAAGACTCTGGTCCTTGTTTCTTCTGTGGGTCACTGCAACCTTGACTAAACCCCTCTAGTGTCTTCATGTCTGAAGTTTGGGGATTAGGCCTAAAGGTTTTTTAAAGTTTCTCTGCCTTATAAATGCACAATTCAGAGAATTAGTGAAGGGAAAAGCAAAGCTAGCTTAGAACTGGGTAGCCCAGGGACTAGACTCTCCCCGGGCTGGCTGTCCTTGTGCAGACTATCACAGAATAAAAGAAACTGAGACACAGTGTTGCGAGTCTCACTCTACTCCCTTTCTCAAGGTAATGCCATTTCTGCTCATGGTTGAATTACAAATTGTATGCTAATGCATTTGTGTAATTCACATTTTTCCTTTAAACTCCATTCAATTCAACTACCAATACAATATTTCTACTTGAATATCTCAAAGAAGTGTCAAATTCAACATGTTCAAAATGAGATTCATTGTCTTACCCTTAACCTCTTCTCATTTTCTCTCATTGTAAAGATTATTACATGAAAAAGGCTGTCATTGCCCAGAGTCTCCTACAACCTCTTCTCCCTGAGTCTACGCTGCCATCATGTGTTATCAATGTCTTGTTCAGAGTAGCCATGAAATACTTTGCCTCACAGCCATTTGCTCTAGTGTTACTCTAGTCTGAAATATATTCCCCCCCCCCTCAGAATTAAGTTCTACCTCCACTTTGTAGGCTGTCCTCTCTTTCTCCACAGGTACATGAAAATGCACTGGTGTTTTCAAATCTCTTGGACCAGTCAGTGTCCAGCACTGCCTTTGTCTCACTCTGTCTTACCATGGGTATCCTGCCACCATGATTTTCTGTCTGAAACACTTCCTGCCCTTTCTCCATTTGCTCTGTTGAGAAATAGTCTCTTCCTGTCTACACTGGCTTCTTTTCTTGCATCTCCTCCTAACACTGTGTTCTTTTCTCTCAGAGTACTTTATTCTATCTAGTAATTATAAAGTCACTCGCAGTAGCAGTTGGTAATGTGTCTCCTCGACAATCATGTAAACTATGGGAGACTCCATATGCTCACACCCGCCATCCCAGAATCAAAGTCAGCAGCCAGCATAAGAGGTGTTCATTAGATATTGGCTAGCTGGCTGAACAATCATTGTACTTCTTAGTGGGAATATTTGATTTCATGTGGATTTAGACATCGGCTACACTTTCATGTTTGTGTGGCTTTGTCAACATATGCAAATTATTTAGCTTTAAACAAAGACTTCTTGTAAAAGAACAGTTTAATCTTTTCATTGATATTTGAGTAAAGAAAAATTCTCCAAGTTATTTTTTATAGTATATTTCACATAAACCGAACTATAAACACTAATTTCTTGATTTTATTCAAATGGGCATTTGGAGCTAACTAAGCCTCAGGAATGTAGAGTTTTCTCTGGTAATCATAAATTATACACAACTTGTATCAAAACATTAGAAGTGCTTTTTCTGGCTTCAAGAGAGGAAAGAAGACATGGTTTCTGACCATGAGGGGATCACATTCTAGTGAGACTATAAGCCAAAAAGAAAAGAAGAAACACACACACACACACAGAGAGAGAGAGAGAGAGAGAGAGAGAGAGAGAGAGAGAGAGAGAGAGAGAGAGAGAGAGAGAATGAGCTCCTTTCTACAGTCTTGTTGTAGAAGCTTGTAGCATCTGCCAGGACTTCTGGGTAAATGGCATTGGTTGGTAAAGGCGAGACCTTAGAGGTTTTGTAAAGTGTCCATTAGACTCATCGAGATGGATGGGAAGCTTCCCTATCAGGACAGACACCCGAAAGAACACCCATAACTCCCGAAAGTACAACCAATAATCTTTGTGAAAGGATGGCATGTTTGGGGAGTACAGGGACATGAGTACAGGAGAAAGCAGAAGGCAGGATCTGGGATTCTGAGAATTTAGAATCTGGTTCTGAGGAATAAGAAGAAGTTAATGTTTTAATATAATAGATTTGTTTTTATTTATTCCTTGAGAATTTTATACAAGCATGCAATGTATTTCTAACATTTGTTTTCTACTCCCTTGCTCCATTTCTTCCTGGTTGCCCCCACATCTCCCAAATTTATAATTTTGTTTTCTTATAACCTATTGAGTCCAGATCATGCTGCCCATGCACCCATGGGTCTGAGCCATCCACTGGTCAACCTACCAGGAACCAGACCCCTTTTACCGTGGTGCTGTGGATTAGTGCACCATCTTGAGCAGGCTAAGCAATTGCTCCACTGCTAAGATATACCTTCAGCTCTGTGTAAATCAGGGAAATAGCATTACTGATGTTTAAAAATGGATTTCTCTTAAAAAGAGGGCCAGAGAATATCAGTCTGTATAGACAGGAGATGGGTGCTGTGGCTATAATTGGAGAAGATATTATGAAGTCCTAATTCAAGGCAAGGCAGTAAAATTTAAAAAAAAAGACAAATAAAAAACTTCTGGGATTTACATAGGGCTTTATGATAGCTCAACAGCAGTAATGGGTTAGGAGATAAGGCTGGTGAATTAAGAGAGGGGACACTCAACAGTTATGCTCATATTTAGACAATGAGACTCAACACATCAGGATGTCAATGCGCTCAGACACATTTTCTTTAGGAAAGTGATGGAGGAAGATAATGTTTGATGTTGGCGTCTCCTGGAATGATCAGGGGCAATGTTTAGAAAATATAAGATATATAGGTTTGCAACTCAGGGGATTTATTAGCATGCATATTGTAACCCAGGAGTAGAGGAGGATCTGTCTTGGAGCTTTACTTAGTGACAAAATCAGAGGATGTACCTCAGTGGAACTGGAACACTTGTGAGGAGCAAATATGGGTCCTCTGGGACTCCTTCCATGTTCTGGCAGAGAATATTGCTCAGCTGAGTTCACCTGAAGTATCAGGGGAGATAGAAGGATAGAGACCTCTAATGACATGGAATCACACCAGGCCTTGTGATACGGCACTCAGTGTCAGGACTGCAAGAGTTTGAGTTTCAAAGGGAGCCCGTCCTCACATGATATGAAAACTCTCCAGTTTCTTCAAACTGGGTCAGGGTCTGGGCACTGTAAGAATGTAAAAGAGACGTTATTGATGTACTCATGAAGCAGAAGCTTGAAGTCAAGACCTGACCACACCTCTGATAATATCTTTAGACCTATCCACCACCACCATCCCATCCCCTTTAGATTAACCTAGCTTCAGAAGAAACATGTTTGCTGAGTCAGTGTTCCATTAATGTCTCTTGCCCTTGACATTCAAAAATTCTGTTCCTCTATAGAACCAGACAACAAGCTTCACTGTTGGAAGACTTCCATTGTTTTCTGTAGGTTGACTTGGAAGTTATTCTGTTTCCACTGTGAACCACAGCAGGAAATAAACCAGAGTTCTCAGTTCACTGCAGAGTCTATAAGTTTCCATTAAATTTGCAAGTATCAATGCTTAAGGAACAACCCTTGAGATCATAAAAGTTTGTGAGATGGCCTGTTGACAGTTACCAAATAAAAGGCCCCTGCAAAGCAAGTCACTGAAGAGGCTTACAGGTTGAAATTACTGAATGAATTCTGGGGAGTCCAAAAGACAGGTGCCTGCTCTCAATTAACAAGCACTGTCAATGGGGAAGCAAATGGGGCACAGAGAATAGGGATCTCCAGCTGGCCTCCCTGACTTTCATATATTCTATCTTAGCTTCTGGAGGTTCTCTGTCACAGACCTGGTTAGGGAGAGGCCTCTCTAAACACTTGTGTTGCTACTTCTGTTCTTTATCTGAAATGTTCACATTTAACATCCTGCTTCGCAAATGCTTTGCCACAAATGAGAAAGAGAAAATTACTGGACCACAGTCCTCTCCAATAGTCTTAAGCTACTTTCTGTGGAGAAGGAGTATTAGACACTGAACCTAAGGCTTCACACATGTGAGGCAAGGGTTCTACCACTGAGCTAGAGCCTCATCTATTTTTCAAACTGAACTCAGTGTTTTGCACGTACTAAGCATACGCTGTACCACTGTAGCACAGACTCCACCAGCTCTTAGGGTTCGGAAAAGCATCTTTAATTTTCTATGCCCATTCCCACAATTTCCACAATTTCTTCCCCAGTGCTCTATACTGCTTTCAGCAAGTTTGATTAACTAAGAAAGTGAAGTAACTGAAACCTTGACTTACTACAGCCACAAAAAATAGAATCCATTTTAGTAGGTATTATTGGACATGGAGTAATTAATCATATTTATTTCAGTCCTCCTGTGTATCTAGTTTTTTCTTCAATAATAGAGTGTTTTCATAACATGTACAAATGCACAAGGTACCAAGTTTGATTCCTCACACCAAAACATAAGACAAGGGAGAGGAAAATAATGTGTAATTTTTTTCTGTTAAACCTAGGGTACTATTTGCCTAATACTAAGATGCTTTTAGGAGTCCAAGATGTTTCTTTCTGAAATCACCACCACCCTGGGATATTTTTCCCTACTGTCCATAATAGGAATAGCTATTGTGGGTTCTATAGAAACAGTTTGTTTGAGAAAATAACTTCAAAAAATATTTTGTCAGAAATTTTGCTATAAATGTTTTCCCCTTATAGTATCCCAAAGAAAATTCAAAGATACAAACAGTAACTTTAGGAGAAATCAATAAGAAAGGAACAATATGCTAAGAATATTGCTAATACTTAACATGCAATTAAAAAATTGACTCAGCAGTTAAGGGTACTGACTGCTCTTCCTGAAGACGTAGGTTTGATTGCCAGCACCACATCGTAACTTACTATCATGTGGCACTCCAGTTCCAGAGGCTCCAATGCCCTCTTCTGGACCTCTCTGAAAAATACTGTAGAACTCCTACTATAGATTTCAAGTTCTTGCATTTCTAGATGGGAACCTGAATTGGCCCACATGGTGGGCAAGCACATGGGCCTGATACCGTAAAGGGGTATTGAGTACTGATAAGATCACAGCTGTCTTGCCCTTCAGACAAGGTGAAATTGATGTAGTATATTTCCTCGTATTTTCTAAAATCATCAATACATTCCAGGACAAAGGTCTACACATCATCACAGCCAAGACTCTTGGCATGGCTAATGAGCACTATAAAAGTCAGAGCACAGTACAGCTATAAATTGTGTTTTAAAAGTCTGGGGCATTTCAGGTGGTGTTGAATGTTCAGTGTTTGTTAAATCTGGAAATCAGCTTTACTAATGATGTCAAATTTGAATAAAAAGTAAAATCTTAGTGGGCAGGCAGAGGAGATATGAGTACTAGCCTAGGTGAAGGTGTAGAAGATTATCAACAAAAATCATTCTAGGCAGGAGCTGAAGAGATAACTAAGCAGGTAAGGTTTTGCTGCTCTTACAGAAGACCTAGATTCAGTTCTCAGGCCTTAACATTAGGCAACTAACAACTGCCTAGAACTCAAGCTCCTGGCAGATCTGATGCCTCTGGCTTTCATTGGCACCTGGGTCACATTCACAGACCCACACATAGACACACACATAACTGTCAGCATGTCGGGTGCTTACCCTGAACTCACACTCTGAAAGTTATATTTTAAATATAATATTTATATATCAGCCTTATAACTGAAGAAATCAGGTTAGCCACACAGAAAGTAATGAATTTATTGAAAGACATTGCATTTTCAAGGAACAGGTCCCATACTGACATATTAGGCCCCTGGAAGGGACTGAGGGACTACTGAGTGTCTATCCCCTAAAGTCATCATTCCAATGCACTGCTTGGATCTACAAGACCACATAAAGGTCCAAAAAAAGATGCAGGACAGGATGAGACAGAAAGAGATAATCAGCTTATTCATATTCAAAATCACATGATTATGATCTTGTTAAACTATGAGTTAAGTTATAAGTATTTCAACTGGGTTCAGTGGCTTGGGCCTGTCATCCTGCTACTTACAAGTAAGAGACAGAAAAATCACAGGTTCAAGGCTGGCTTGGGTTATGCAGGGATTCTGTTTCAAAGTAAAAAGCAAAAAGAAATCTGTGGGTGTAGCTCAGTGGGAGAGCATCCCCCCTGGGTTCCATTGCCAGGATAGTAAAATAATTTAAACAACAAACAAGCAAACAAACAAACCAACCAGCCAAACAAACAAACAGAACTCATACCACACAAAATGCAGAATTGTCGAGCCCAGTATTCATACATCTACAAAACACCCCCTCACTGAAGGCCCAGGGAACATTGAGGAAGAGGGGACAGAAAGATCGTAAAAGTCAGAGGACTGGAGAGTTTGCTGTGAGATTGCGTCTCCTAAGAATGTCAGAAGCTGCAGCCAAAAAGTCTTACCAACATGTCTGACCTAATGTGGGCTGAACAAGGACGAAACCAATAGACATGCCAAATGGATGGACAGAAAGCCTCAACCCTACACAAGGAACTATAGGCAATTGAGAAAGGAAAAGAAAGTGGGGGAGGTCATTTTCTCTGGGGAAGAACACATCAATTGACCAAGTGTTCAGTGTCAAATGGTAAATGCTGCAAACACACATAAAAGTAATATTATAAAGACTGAGTGTGTTATATCAAGAATATATATGTAAATATATATATGCATGTAAGGACAATTAATGAACAATCAGGCTGTGACTTTGAAGGAGGGTGGGGAGAGGTTTATTGGGAGGGTTTGGTGGGAGGCAAAGGAAGGCAGAGATGTGATTATATTATAATTTCAAAAATAAAAACAAAAAGGAGTATTTTGTGCCATATTTTAATCAAATATCAAGGCTATTTATAGAGCTTGAAATGGTTCAATATAAGGATACCCTTGAAAAGGCACCGTTTGGATATAAAGAGTGATATTAATCATTTAGATAGCTTAAGTAATTTTTTTTTTTTTTTTTTTTTTTTTTTTTTTTTTTTTTTTTTGGTTTTTCGAGACAGGGTTTCTCTGTGTAGCTTTGCGCCTTTCCTGGAACTCGCTTTGGAGACCAGGCTGGCCTCGAACTCACAGAGATCCGCCGGCCTCTGCCTCCCAAGTGCTGGGATTAAAGGCGTGCGCCACCACCGCCCGGCAAGCTTAAGTAATTAAAAGGTAGAACTTGTTACCAATTGTTTCTTAAAATATAAACACTTCAAAGGGCCGTTTAAAAATTACTAGTGAGATGTGAACAGGGAAAAATGGAGTACTTGAGTTTTATGCTTATTTTTTATTGCAATGTCACTGGACAATTCAGTATTTCTAACTAGTGTGTGTGTAAAACATAAAATCGAGCAGTGAATAGAAATCCTATTTTAGCTGTCATTTCCATTCTACTAATGACTTTATTACCACACTGAGGTTAGGCTGGATGTGACATTCCTATTCCTGCTAGAAAGCTAGTCTGTTGCCAGGCCAACAAATTACCTACAGTGGATGCAGGGTGAAACATCTGAAACAATGTTTTCTTAGTAGTTGGAAAGCATTTGCTAAATTTCTGTTTTAAAAGCAAGGTCTATTCAGTTTTGTTTTAAATAAAAGCAGTTAACATGGTTCATTTTTCGAGTCTTTTCTGAATCCCTTGTAATGATATCTATCAGAGTCACCTGCTCAATGGCAGCCAGTGTGCATATTGTGTAGTTGAGTCCGCATGCTGTGCCCAATTCAATATTATTGCCACTGTGGGGTAGTCGCCAAATATGTTCAACATAGCACAGTGTTCTATCTCAGATTTCCTTAAAGCTGGGCAGTTATTGGTGACAATGACAGTTTCATTTTGCCCTGTCTGATCATCCTCAGTACCTGCTTGTACCTCAGCAAGTATTTCCCCCTTTTCATATACATTGGAGCTGAGAGCTGATCACCTTAAGCAACTTTCTTGTCTTATCTGTTGCTCATCACTTCCTGCCTTGGGTTCTGGACAAGCGTTTAACAAAGAGTGCTGCCAAGATGGCTGGGCAATGAAAAAGGCTGTCTGCTCAATTCTTAACTGCTGTTTTCATTTAATTCTAGCCATGCCCACGATCTTGAGATGCCTCCTAGCCTTTCACACTCTTTCATGAGTGTTATCTTTTATTTTTCATGACAGATAGCCATCGAAACTGGACTCTCCTGGTGGTGCTCTCATATCTCGTCGTCGTCAGTTTTACATCATTACATATTGATACTGACTTTCCCCTGGAATACACACTCCAACTTTGTTAACTAATTTCTTTATTATGATGTCAGTCCTTAGTGGATTGAGCCATCTGGAACATTACCGTGAGAATAAAGCAGAGCGAGGCAGAGGCAATCTTGAAAATTTGTTTGGGGAGATTTCCCTAATGCTGACATATTCCATTTTCATTTGGTAGTAATCTACTCTGGAAATTGCTTACCCGGGAATGCTGCCTTTTCTTTGAAGCAGCAGACATGGAAGTTCACTTCTGTTTGCTCCTGAGAGACTTCTTCAAATCCTGTAAATGACAGGTTGCCACTGCAATGCCTTTGATGAGATCTTGGGGGAGGGGTCTTCTACTTCTTCCATTTGCTACCTTAGCATCATTTTTCTTCTGAGAAGACATCCATATATTTGATTTACACTGACTCTTCATTGATGTAAGAATGAGTAAGGATGGATGGCAGTGTTGTTAATCTGGACATGTTTCTGTGAACTAGTGAATCAGAGCACACAGTATCTAAAGGGCGTGTGCGTGTGTGCTCTGCTGTGTCGCACTGTCTTTTGTACATGTGGGAAGCATTTGGTTTTCTCTTCATGGTTCTCATTGTATTTTTGAACACACTCAGGCTCCCAAACACATCCTCTCCCAATCATTCTTGGAATAGCCACCCCAACTGTACCCTCTTCCCCCCGTCTAACCTAACCTGCTCTAACCATTCCCCTCTATCAGTGTCTTTCTGTGGCTGTGCTCTTCACTGAATTGGTTTCATCGGGCATCTGTCCCTCATGGATGGGTGACATGAATTTTGGCACCCAAAGAGCAACAGTGTTCATCTCTTTAGACCTCAGTGCTTGGTATGCAGACAGTGTCAATGATGTAGAGAACAGTGACACATTTAGATCTATCCTCAGCGAATGTCATTTCCCACTGGTTGGCAATATAAAGAGCACTCTGCCTTAATAGGCTATGTGGGGCACCCAGTGCTGCCCTGAGCTTTCCTACCAGCAGGGGACACTTAAATGTTGGTGGCTGTGATTTGCTCTGTGTTGTCACCTTGTGTGGTTTCATGATAGATAATCAGGAAACTGAATGCAGTTTTCAAGCTTCTTCCAAGTCCTCAGTCGCTCCCAACTTAAATTTTGTTGTTTGAATTGCATTTAACTTTTAGAACATTGAGTATTCTTATATTCAAATGTGATATTCCTCCAAGCCTGGAGAAAGCAGCAAGGCACTGAGGAGACCTGCATCTGTTTCTCATGCTTCAGAGGAAAACACCATGTCTTACAAGACAGCTCCAGCTCTGGGGCACCTGGGATTGTAAAAGTGATTTGGTCGCAAGGGCTGCCAGAGTAACTTTCAGCCTCTCAGATACTTATGCTGAACTAACATTCGCAAGTTTCAGTCTTTAAATATGATATTTATCTATCTTCAGCCTTGCAACAATGGAGAGCAGTTAAATAACTTTCCCACATGTAAGTAATAGAGGTGCCATTTTAATCTAGGTTAATGGAATATGTAATCAATATAGAGTATTTTATACCTGATTAGGATTTGGAATTATATACATGTGCATATGCTACATAAGCCCAGAAGCACATATACCTATCATATAATACATACTTTGGTAAAAAATAATAGACTATATATATTTCGTATAGTCCATAACATTTTATGTTTAAAATATTATGAGATTATTATACATATATATATACATATATACATACATTGACACAGAGAACAGAAGCATACTCCATGGTATAGAAATGATATATGAGATAAAAATCTGTATTTTATGTTTCTTTGCATGATTGCTCTGTCTATCCATCTATCATTCATACAAGTATCTGTTAATCAGTCTTCTATTTGCAAAATAATCAGAATAAATAGAAGCAGGACATAAAATACTTTATATGTATATTAAATATTATATGTAATGAAACATGTTTAATTATATTCATATACATTTATTTAAATGTACAAATATTATAATCTCTTCTACCATGAGTAGTGTATACCATTTCTTTGCATGATGCATAAATATTATACATACATCAAAATATCATATATCTATTTCAGTGGTCATACTTATTTTTAATGTAATATTTTTATTAATTCTTTGAGAATTTCATACATACATATAGTGGCACGGTGGGCTGAACTGAAGGCAAGTGTTATGTTTGAAGAAATAAGTGCAGTTCCAAAATAGAACAAGAACGGAGAAGAATGGCTAGAGAACTATATTTCTCTGTCCTTGGTTAAGCTTCCCTCAAACTTCTAGGTTAGAGAGACCCCATCACTGCCCTTTATTCTTCTCTTCTGTCCCTGAGCAGCAGAGGGGAGCAGAAAGGTAAATGTTTTCAGAAGTTGGGTGAAGTGTTGACATATTGAGAACCCACCACAGCCTGTCTGTCATTTCCTTCCATGGACCATAATCTGAAGATATCACATTTACATTCCAGAAAGCCACTCTGTCCCATGCAGTCATTCTTTATTCCTCCAGTTAGCTCTCTATGATACCAAATCCATCTGTGGGCTGACCAGCCTTTCTCCATGGCAACAGTTATGCTTTTTGTAGATATAAGGTAACTTCCCTTTGTCCCATCTTGTTATAAAAATAATTAGGAGTTGTTCTTTTCTTTTTAACTTAGTGTTTTGAACTCTTTTACAGAAATCATGTGCTCCATTTATTCCCTGTACACATAACTCCATCAGAGAGGAGAACAGTGTATTCAAGAAGATTCACTTAGAGAGGGAAAAACAGAAAGGGGAGTTCTATGTAGAGATGGTTGGTTTTGTCACTAGTTGTTTGTATAAAATGAACTCCAAGGGTGACCAGGCTACTTAGTTGTAGGTTAGGGGAATTGTTGACACAAAGTGAGCTCTTATTGCATTAACAAAATGACATGTGTAGCACTGGCCTATGGTTCCCATTGAGGGGCTGAGGAAGATCCCAAGTTCAAGGCCTGTGTGGGCTAAAGAATGAGTTCAAGATAAACACGGGTAACTTGGTGAGACTGTCCCAAAATGAAAAGTAAAAAGAGGGCTCAGGAGACAGTTCATTGGCAGAGCGCTTGCCTAGCATGTTTGAGGCTCAAGATTAAATATCTACTGCTAGGGAAAAAACACTTTGAAAGCTCCACCATTTATTTATATACATTGGGCTTCTTTGCTCAGCAATATTTTCCTCTTTATTTCTCATAGCAAAGAACTTAAATGGCCAAGAATATCAAGTTTCAGACTTAAATCTGTTGAACATTTGGTACAACAGAGGTTAAAGACAAATGTTCTTCCTTCAAACACTCACTGTACCTGGGGTACATGTCTAAATGTATAGACACTAAATTGAGTCAAGGAATCCATTTCTTGCTATTTTTTTAGAGTCTAAATTTATTGGTATAGTGATAATTTCTCATTAGTTCCACCTCTCATTAGTTCCAGTGAAAATGTAAGCTCCAACAATCACTACAGCCCTGATTCTGTTGTATGAGTGCTTGTGTATCTGGCTTTGGATCATCTCCAGTGAAGCTCCTCAGAGTGAGGCATCAAGCCAAGTGTCTGTGCACACCTTACTACAATTCCATGTGCAAGACCAAGGGTTCCCATCTGAAGTCATCTTGGAGGAAGGTGAGACAGTATTTATGTCAATCCAGAAGGTGCTGTGCCTGCCCATTGGAGTTCAAAATGGAGGGATGCTATTTGGAAAATGGGATGATCAGGAAAGCTCAGCTGAAGGAGAAGAATGTGAGGACACAAGGGAATATGAAGGGACTCCTGGAAGAAGTTCTGAGGCAGAAACTGAAACCTAATGAAACAGACAAATCTGTTGCATACATGTGCCACAGACAGAACACCTATGCTTCATGGCCTCTTTGTGAGGTCCTCTGTACAGTCTGCCTTGTGGTCATTTAGTCCTGAATGTCAATGTGTCATTGCAAGCATTGCCCATTTAGAAGGAATTTGCAGCTGAGTTTGGTGATGGGCCAGAGTAGAAGACACACTCAAAGGAGTTGTGCAGTTCATGCCAAATGCTTGGAAAGCACAGTGTGGTGTAAGTGACAGACAGATTCGTGGGCTCCAACCTTTCACTCCATACCTTGAAACCTCAAGGTAACAAGCTACATTGGTTACTCTGTACAGAGGATAATTTTTGTGATCTATACATATTCGTAAGTGTGTGTGTGTGTGTGTGTGTGTTACTGAAAATCAAACTTGGAGCCTTACTCATGCTAGGCAAATGCTCTATCATTGAGCTCCATTCCTAGCCTACGATCATATGTTTTTAACGCCCTTTGCATTCAGAACAAGTGCCCCTCCTGAAGTCTACCAAGACCTGGGCTGCCCAGGTGGAACGTCTGTTTTTCTCCATCTTCTCCCCCAGATCCAAACACTGCTAATAAAGGGTTAAAATGATTCCCCTGCACAAAGGCTTTTCCTTTTAAAGCTTTTTTTGCTACTGACCCAGTTCTCTGTATCTTAGCCTAAGCCTGAGAAAACCCAAAAGGGAGTTAAAAATAGAATTAGCATTTTCTTTAAAAATGTAAAGAATCCTCCTCGTTTGAAGGAGAGTAAGAAGGTTTTCTTTAATATCTGACTCGTTTCCCCTTCTCTGGAAGGCAACCTTCAAGTGGGCAAACCTCACTGAAGTCATTCTACCCTGAACGCAATTAAGATCAAATACCAGAAGGCTAAAAATATCGATGTTACGCTTTCAGCAGAGGTTATTGGCTGTTTCTCTCTACCTTATGGTCAGGTGGCCTTTTAACAAGAGATGGGTACTGATGGTTGCCAGGGGCTAATGCGGTGAGAGAACAGTAAATAATTCAAAAATAGCTGCTCTCAAGTGCTAAGCAATTTGGCTTGTCTCGGAACTTAAAGATTTTTTTTTTTTTTGGTCTGAAACTGGTGATAAAAACCAAACCCCAAAGCTGTGTTATTTTAGACAGGTTGTATCTGTGGGGTTTATTGAGTTATAAGCCCTCCTATTTATGTGGCCTGGATTTGGGGGTTTTCTTTGGGTAGCAATCCTATCTCAACCTCATTCTGTGTATTTCAGTGGAGTACTCTAATTCTCTGGGTTAAGGGCAAGGAGAGAGAATACCTATCGATCTTGATAAATCATCCTTGTGGCTCATACTTTATCTATACTGTGAACAAAAGGATCATTCTTTGTGGGTTGGTTAGCTGGTGTGTGTAAACATGATGATGAAATTTGAACGTGGAATTGATGCAGAAGAGTTCAGAGTTATTGCATACAGTGAAAGTCTACCTTAGCTTTAAGCACCTAGATCCATCTGTGCCTGAAGCTTTTTGGCAACAGACCAAAAAAAAAAAAAAATCCCCACTTTTTGCCCCCAATAGCTTAGCTTTGGGCATCTGGCAACTAAGTTTTGAGGATAATTTAACCCTTTAATGTATCCTTTCTTCTTCAGTTCCCAGCTATAAAAGTTATTTGCATCTAGCAACAATCTTGTTTTTTTTTTAAAGAAAAAAAAAACAGTTTGAAACAACTTTAAAATTGTATATCCTCATGTTTTTAGCTCACAGAAAGAAAACATTATTTTCCTCTTAGAATTAAAGCAGGAAGCTGACAGACAGTTTAGCTGGTCATCTCCTCTGTGGCACAGGTGGCAGAGATGCAAATGCGTGAAGGATGATTCATTAGTTACTTTTCGTCACCGCCACTGGACAAGAGGCAACTTCAGAAAGACATATTTCAGGTTACAGTTTGAGGCTGTTTACTACCACAGTGAGGAAGCTGCAGCCACAGGGACATGGAGTGTCTGCTTACATAACACGGACAGTCTGGAAGCAGAGAGGGGACCAGAGTGGAGCTAAGCTAAGACCCCCAAAGCCTGCCTCCCAACAATCCTTTTTTTCTAGTTCCACGCCAAATCCTAGAGATTCCACACCCTTCCAAAGCAGCACACCCAGATGGAGACCAGGTGTTTAAACACACAAGGCTATGGGAGACATTGTATTTCTAAACCATGACTGATAACAAGGGACCAATGTGTGCTGCCAAGTGGTGTCCACTAACTTCTCCATTGTATTATTTTAACCAGTTACTTTAGACTTTGTCTTCCTCTGAGATCCTGAGAAGTTGAGGACATAAATCTGGGTCCTGTATTCTTCTTCCCTCTGCAATTTCATTGATTTGCTCTTCTCTAAGGCCCTGAAGAGTAAGGAGCTTGCAACAAGCATCAGAGGCCATGAAGACATTCAGAAAATATTTGCAGAACATACCTAGCTTTGTATTCACAGTATACATTTGTCATACATAGCCAGTTCCCCATCACAATTTGTGGGCACCGTTTACTGTCAGGTTCTATTAATTCCTTGATGATACAACAGTGGGAGCATTTATCTACTAGACTATATTGTAGATTTCTGGTTACAGTTGGAAGGGTGGCCAGTAGAGTCTATCTTCTGATGTTCCCTAAATCCCAAGAAGTAGCAGTGAAGAGGCTGGCAATACAGCTCAGTGAGGAAGTGCTTGCTTAACATGGGTGAGGTCCAGGGTTTAATCCCCAGAGCAGGAAAACAAAAAGTCAGTGGGAATAAAGAAAGGGTAAAGGGTAACCACCAGGACAGCAGAAATGGGAGAGAAAGAATCAGTGAAAGAGTAGTGGGAATACTTTTTTTTTTTTCCGGAATAAGGGAAATGATGGAAGTGCAGAAACTGCTTTAGTGGCAGCACTACAGTCCTGCATCCAGTGGGGAGAGGACCGTAGGAAGCAGCTGGCTTCTTGGAAGTGTGTACTCTATGGGACTTGGTGAAAGAATGGGACGAGAAACTAATGGATTTATTGAAGGAATGGATCTGAAGCAGCAGGACCCAGCAGCCTTCCTCATTCTATGCTGCTTCCTTGTGAGGTCACGAGTTTCTTTGTGAAAGATGGAGATGCACTAGCCACAGTGGGGAGCCCTGAGATAGAAAAAGCAGGGAACCACAAATCTATATCACAGAATATGGAGCTGTGGGCTTCTTCCCTGCATGCAGTGTGCTGACCAGCACTTGACACTACATACGTGAGATCTGGAAAGAGTTTTTCTCCAGAACAATCTCACTAACTCTAAAAAAAAAATGGGTCCTGTGACCTGGCATTTTTTTCCCCTAGAGAAACTTGAAAACATACTGGAGTGATGTCATCCTTGAAGACATGCACACACATGCACCACTAGAGAAGTGAAGGTCAACCCCACCTCCCTGAAAAGGCTTTTGTCAGATAACCAATCTCAACAATGCTAAAAGTAACTAATATAGAGGATGAAATGGCAGACAATAAGGGAAAAAAGGAGGAAGGGAAAGAGGGAACATCTCTTTAAAAATACAATGTTATGTAACACTTTTACTAGCTTAGATATTTGCTTTTTTTATTCATGGAAGAATTTACTAAATTTACCAGAGTAAAATTTGGAATTATTAGTTTAAGAAATGGACAGAATTAGAAACCAGTGCTTATGAAATTTCTCATTGTAGACCCACAATCTAATGATCTAGCTGATAAATATGGTTTGAAAGATACCTGATAACTACATAGTATGTCTCATGATTTAAGTGAGGGGGAGGTAAAAGCTAAATGTTTCATTCTTAGGCCAATAGGCAGAACAACTCAGCCCCATTGCATCCCTCCACCCTCATTTCCAGGCTTCACTCAGTCCACGTCTACCCAAATTCTGAAAGGGCATTTTCTTAGGGCTCTCAAATTTTCGGTTACTCTGTAAAACATTTGGTGGAGTTGGGGAGAACTTACAAAGCAGTTTTGCACTGAGGCCAGAAAGCAGTTGCTTGACTAACATTCAAAAACCTCTTATTTCCCAGCTTCCAGCAGTGGCAAGTCAGAAAGGAATTTTGTGTGGATTGTTCTCCGGGCTCCTTGGCTGGTGGCTCTTTCTCAAACATTTCTCCTCAGCTGTGGGAGAGTTGCAGGGGTTTATCTGGATTGCTGGGCTCTCTGGATTGTAAGCACAAGTTATCCAGGACCAACTGACTGATCAATTTATCTTTTACGGATATGCCCGGCACACCTGCCTGTTCCATGTGTTGTATTTGTGTTTCTAAGTGATACAGCCCCCCCTCCTGTGTCCTCCCAGCTCTCTCCCAGCTGCTCACCTCACCTTGAACAAGGAGCAGATGTGCATAGTATCTCACTGTTCATAGGATCCCTGCTGTCCATTGAAAAGCTCCGTATCACCACAGGCACAGGCATCATCAACAAAGCGTTCAGTGCTCCCCCCCATCAGCAAAGTGAGGAAAATGATTCTTCCTAACCGTTTTGCGAGCAATAATGACTGAAGTATACACATGTATGACACATAAATATCTTCTGATACAGCTTATGCTTCCTGTCTTCATTAATTACTTCAATTTCAGTGGAACTGTCTGCAATCCTGTTCCTGTCAACAGCTCTTTTGAATAGGCTATTTTACTGATGTTTTGAAAATAAGTCCTTAAACATTTCTCCCTTTCTTTTTAGTGTATCCTCGAACAGCCTCTTCGCTATGGCTTCCTGGATGCTTTCCTACTTCCACAGTGCAAAAAAAAAAAAAAAAATATGTGGTACCCACTTTCTCCTCCCCAGATAAATGGGTCACTGTGTGACTGCTCTTCATCAGAAATTTCATTCGTGTGGTGCTTGAAATTTTCCGTTACTGACTTACATAAGAAAGATGACCAAGTTGTACATGGTCTGCTTATATTACACACTTGAAAATTTCCCCTTGTTACTGTTCACTCATCTGAGCTACCAGAGTATCTCTGGGGCATCCACAGCTGTGGTACTATTTGCTTACTCTCCCTGCTGCCCTGTGGTATAGGGATGGAACCCAAGGCTTTGTAGATGGTAGACAAACACTCTCTATCACAGGACCATAATCCCAGGCCATTGCTGCTTTTAAATTAGGCAAAACCAACAACTCACCAATAGAGAAGGTAAATTAAAAAAAATCAGAATTATTAATTTATTACATATACAAGAATACTTCTCCAAATGGAAACCATCTACACGTTGCTAATAGTTTAAAAAAATGTGGTGCTGAAGTTTGAGGATGAGGGTACCCTCTTGTGTGAGTCTGTATTGTGAGCATCTTTCTGCCACTCATCAGACTTTAAAGTCCTCTGCCTTCCCCTATGCTCCATGTCTAACATCCTTGAAGGAGGAAAAAGACAGGAACTGAATAATTCTGGATGCCAACCTAAGTAAAGATTTCCTGGATTATATACAACTCTTCAATTCTACTCATCAACTTGCTGATTTGACACAAGTTAGTAGGTTTTACCGCATGTCTGACTCCTTCCCTGCCCAAAGGAAGACAGTAAGGGTCAACAGTAAATGTTTCAGAGTCTTGGTGATGGTGCTTAAGCATAACAGGACAGAAGGCTAATGACTATGAACAATGTCATGATTTCCTTAGCTTTGGTTATGCCCTACAAGAATCCTTTTTTAAAAATATTACTTATTTGCTGAATGAACCTAATCAATATATAATTCATGTACAGAAGTCAAGTAAAATTTCAGCTTTATTTTCTATTTGAAAAATACTGACCTCACAGCCCCATGATCTATTGATGCCTGCATGAACTTTACCTGGCTGCTGGTGGCTAGGGAAATGTGATAAACAGCACATCCCAGCAGGTGCTGTTCACATCACTCCTTTCTGGATTATTGCTTTCAGTTTTATTTTTGAAGCTAAGTTGAAGTTTATTAAGGAAAGAATTGAGCACATATGCACGCCTGAGCATTAGGGGAGAAAACACTGTATAAAAGGATAGTCCATCCTGCTCAGCACAGGCTTCTCAAGCGAACATCTCTGTACTATGGCTTTTTGAAAAGTTAGTGAAGAGCTTTGAATTCGTGATTGCATCGTTTTGGAGTCAGGGCATTAACATTAGTCTTTGGCTACTCTTGACGGGATCAGTGACTCAGGCATTCACACCCTACCTCAAAACTAATTAGAAACATTCTTTTTTTTCCCCTTATTTTAATTAGTCCTGTGAGTATTAACCTATTCTGACTCTTAGTAAAAGATACATTTAAAAAGGCTGGGGAGATAGCTCAGCTGGCAAAGTGCTCACCATGCAAGCATTAAGACCTGAGTTTGATTCCTAATATTCATATAAAATATATACCTGTAATCATAGTAGTAGGGAAACAGAGGTGGAGAGGGGGTCCTTGGGATTTCTGATCAACTGGTCTACCTGAATCAGTGAATTTAGATGCAGGTTCAGTGAGAGGGGCCCATGCTAACCTCTGGCTTCCACATGCATGTACATGCACAGGCATGCAAACATATAGACATAAACATATACTTACAAACAGACATACACAGACCAACAAAAAGAAGAAGAAAAAAAGTCTCATTTATCTGTAAATGTATGGTTATTTATTTATTTATTTTTGCTTGTTAATTTTGTTTTGTTTTGGTAGTGCTGGGATTGAGCCCAGGGCTTTCATGTGCTAGGTACAGTGAGTGCTCTACCACAGAGCCTCAGCCTCACCTACATTTCTGTTTTCTGGACTTTCCTCCGACAAGGTGTGTGGAGTTCAAACCCTAGAATCGCAGTTCTCGGTGGTCCTCCGGCCCCCACTTTCTGACAAGCATTGATTGAGGGCCTGCTAATGTCAGCTGGTACTGTAGCATCCAGGGTTCTGTCAGATTAAACCTGTGAACTTCAGGGGGCTGGAGCTGGTGAGGAAGGATGTGATCTCCATTGTACCACCAGGATCGGTGATCTGACAGAAATGCAGAGGACACACCTGAGTGAAACCACAACACAGCAGAGATCACTCCTTTAGCTCCAGCCAACGGCAGCTTTTCATCAGAGAAGGGAACATTAAGGTTTAATAACACAGGGATGCAGCTCACACGGCTAATTAGCAGTCAAACCCTAAGAAAAATCCAACTTCCTGAGGCCAAGCTATGCAAAGTAGGGCATTCTGTATTTCGGCCCAGGAAGGAAACGTATCTTTCCTCTTTCTACTATAAAATAGTTAATTATTTGCTTCACTATTCCCAGAGGCTCCTTACCGTCCATATTTGTTTAAAGATTTTTATTCATTTTTCCTCACATCATGTTAGGGAGGGGCAGCAGGGTGATTTAACCCTCTGCATCAGGATATCTTGCAGTAATCTTGTGCTCAACACATCAAAATAGATGTTAATTTTGTGCTTCTTGTTCCTAAACCAGTCTCACACCTTAATTTGAAAGTGTCATGTAGTTTCAATGAATTTTAGATATGGTGGTGGCTATTGATTGTCGAGCAGGAAGAAGGAAGGTGGCCAGTAGGGCCCATCGAGTAAAAGGAGGATGTGTGGGAGAAGGACCCCGGAGAATGCTGGCTGGAGGACACATCACACTGTGTGAGGATTAAAGCAAGAGCTCATCGTTTTTCAGTTCATGGATGAGCCTGGATTGTGGGGAGGGAAATAAAAAACAAAACAAACAAACAAACAAAAAACAGAAATGCATTCTTCAGCTAGTCACTTACAGGTCTGAAGACCTCATTCCCTCATTTGGTTGCTAATGCTGGGAGACAGGAACAATGGAGCTAAAAGCAGCTTCTGCCCTTCAGCAGGATCCCTGTAAGTGGGGAGCACGTTAGCTCCAGTGGCCTGTGACCAGCATCTTTCAGCACACAGGAGTTTCTGCACACTCCTCCACTAACACACAGCACAGTAAATAATGAATACCTTCATGAGTAATGGAAAAGACTTTCTAGCGATAGTGAAGTGTGGCATGTGCAGATGGTATTTGAATTTTCTCCCAGAAGATGAAATAAACAACGGTTCCATTGATTCTGTTGTTCATTGATAGAATATGTGCTACAGAGTACTTAGTTTGTTTACATACCTTTTCTTGTTGATATCACAAAATTTTTTTTTTTGCATCATCAAAAACAATTCTTCTCCTCTGGTAAATAATATTTAAAATGGAATTATTGGAATCAAGCCAAATATTGGGTATTGTTATAATTGTGATATGTAATTTATTTAATCACAATTACTTTTAAAGATTCATTTATCAGCTACATTTAATATTTGAGAGGTTCGAGGCTAACAAATAGCTCACCTCCAATTACTCAGCTGATGCTGAAGCTCATTCACATCTAAGTAGTCAGCCTAACTCCTCTGCTGGACACTGCACCTTCTCAATGAATTTACTGAATGTCTTGAAAAGAGTTTTGAAAATAAATACATAAATAAAATACTGTTTTAAAAAACAATGGTCTGGAGAGAATACGAATTATTTTCTGAAGCTGAACATTTAATTTTCAAACTTTATGATAGTAAGATAAGAGGAAATATGGAAGTTTACCAAGCTCTCATTGTTATAAAGCAGAATGTTTAACAAGTAATGAACTTGATACTAGCAACAAATTCTAAAGAAAATCCATTATTCAATTAGCATTAAGACAGCATCATCAAGAAGAACATTCTAGAACAGTGGTTTTCTACCTCCCTAATGCTACAACCCTTTAATACAGTTCTGCATATTGTGGTGACTCCAACCATAAAAGTATTTCATTGTTACTATAGTTTTGCTACTGTTATAAATTGCAATGTAAGCCGGGCGGTGGTGGCTCACGCCTTTAATCCCAGCACTCGGGAGGCAGAGCCAGGCGGATCTCTGTGAGTTCAAGGCCAGCCTGGGCTACCAAGTGAGTTCCAGGAAAAGGCGCAAAGCTACACAGAGAAACCCTGTCTCGGAAAAAAAAAAAAAAAAAAAAAAAAACAAAACAAAAAAACAAAAAAAAAAACAAACAAAAAAACAACCAATAAACAAACAAATAAATTGCAATGTAAATATCTAATAGGAGAGCTTCAAAAGGTTGAGAACCATTGTTCTAGAACATCTGATCCAACAGTTTTTCCCATCAGAGCTACTCCATGGAAGTCTGTGTTTGAAACTTGGGTAGTGTCCAAGTGGACAGACTTCTTTGCCAGATCCGTACCTCTAAGGCTTTGGAGCGCAACAACTGTGTCATCATTAACCCCTACTGTTGTTTCTGTGTATCTGTGAAAGCTGACCTCTGGCGACCAGCTAGTTATATGTGTACCACTCATAAGGAGTGGTTGTTTATCTTCCCTGTGAATTCTTTAGGCCCACCAGCTCCTGGAAATAGAACACAGGGTAGGAAGAAACAGAAAAGCAGATGAAAAGCAGAAAGTTTAAATGTCTTTGAAATAAACCATTCACCTTTCAAGAGAACAGACCCATGTTTAAAATAGCTGCTTTGGGGCTTGTTCACTTTGTCACCTGCCTCCTGGGACACACACGCTGAAAGACTGTAATTCTGCTCTGAGTCTCAGTGAGAGAACCTTCACTTCTCCTGGCAGTTGATGAGATTCTAACCCAAGCCAAAAATGAGACTTGTGCCATTCGGAGAAGATTATGTACAGAGAGAGGTAGTGATGTATTCTTTACTTAGTATTCACCATCACCCTGTAAGGGGATGTCTGCTCCCACTGCAGCATTACCATTCAGTACTTGGAATTTAAATTGTTCTTTTTCTTTCTTCTGCATCCTGCTACTGTGATAACAGTTGGGATCATCCACACTGGATTTCTAAAAGAAAGGTCTGGTATTGAGACACTGTCTGTTTCTATCTTGTTCACTGTAACCAAATTCAGCAAATACCAAAAGAATGTCCATACTTTGAATTACATATAAGAGTGAAACAAATACCCGGAATGTAGGATACTTCTGGCTATTAGCATGTGAACTCAGTGGATAGGATAGTGTAGCCTCTCCCAATCCAGTGTCGTAAGGAGTGTGTTGATAAGGATATTATAGGGGAAAGCTCCTTTGTATTCAAATATACTTGTGAAATAAAGCTTAAAAAAATAAACCTAATTCTGGGTTACCTCACTCAGGATGACATTTTTCTAGCTCCATCCATTTGCCTGCAAATTTCCTAATGTCATTGTTTTTAACAGCTGAATAATACTCCATTGTGTAACGGTACCACATTTTCTTTATCCATTCTTCAGTTGAGGGACATTTGGGTTGTTTCCAGGTTGTAGCTATTATGAATAATGCTGCTTTGAACATAGTTGAGCAAGTGTTCTTGTGGTATGATTGAGCATCCTTTGGGAATGTGCCCAAGATTGGTATAGCTGGTTCTTGAGGTAGATTGATTCCCAATTTTCTGAGAAACCACCACATTGATTTCCAAGGTGACTGTACAAGTTTGCACCCCCACCAGCAGTGGAGAAGTGTTCCCCTTGCTCCATATCCCCTCCAGCAAAGGTGTCATACAGTGTTTTTGATCTTAACCATTCTGCTGGGTGTAAGATGGAATCTCAGAGTCATTTTGATTTGCATTTCCTTGATGGCTGAGGATGTTGAACAGTTCTTTAGGTGTATTTTGGTCATTTGAGATTCTTCTGTTGAGAATTCTCTGTTTAGATCTGTACTCCATTTTTTAATTGTATTATTTGATGTTTTGATGTCCAGTTTTTTTTATATATATTTTGTAGATAAGCCCTTTGTCAGACATGGGGTTGGTGAAAATCTTTTTTCATTCTGTAGGCTGTGATTTTGTTTTATTGACAGTGTTATTTGCCTTACAGAATCTTTTCAGTTTTATGTACTCATTCATAGGTGGATATTAGCTGTAAAGGATAACTGTACTACAATCCACAGCCCCAGGAGGCTGGGTAGCAAGCAGAGCCCAAAAAGGATGCATGGATTTCTCTGGGAAGTAGAAATAAAAGAGATCCCCTGGGTAAACTTGAGGCAGATGGGGATGGGAACATGAGGTATGGGATTGGGGGCTGGATAGAGGGAGAGAATAATGAAAGTGATGTTTTTATGCAGAGTGCATTTCAGGGTCAGGTAGAAACCTGATCAAGGGAAACTCCCTTGCATCTATAAGGACGACCCCTGCTAAGATTCCTAGGAATAGTGGAGAGGGTGCCTGAACTTGCCATCTCTTGTGATCAGACTGCACTTCTGTTAGTCACTCCTTCCTGAACAGAAACAGAGGAGAAGTAGATGTGTGGGGTGGGGATGGTGGGCAGAGGGGAGGTGGGGGAGGGAATAGGAGAACAGGAGGGAGGGGAAACTGCAGTTGGGATGTAAAATAAATGAATGACTTTAATTAATTAAAAAAATGAAGCTAGAATCTTTACCAAAATGTAACAGCCTTTGCCATGTTTGAGTTATTCTCAGTCTCTACAGTAGGATCATAAAACAGTGTTTTCCCAGATTATTTTACCTATGAAGCCAGTTTTAGAGCTTTTAGACAGAAAATGTGGAGTTTAACAAATGTGCTTCACGAAGTGCAGTGTTTATAGGGCAAAGAGCTTTGAGGAAAATGTGGACAGTGTTTATTTTATCTCCCTCTTCAGAAAGCTGAAGATATTAACAACCTCAGGAGACAGTTCAGTGAGTGTGGATTCTAGGGAAATAACTTTAGTTTTAGGTCGTCTATTTTGATAATGCTCCCATGTGAAATGCTCTGATTCTTCAGGACTATTAAATTCCATTAACGAGATTTTAGTAGTTTGCAGCTTTCTTAGCTCACTCACTCAGATCAGATTTCCATCAGTAATCTGATTTGGGTGAGGAGCTGTGAGGGAATGAGCTAAATGAAAGCCACATGCATTCAATGATTCTTAGATGCTTTCTCTTCTGTTTGTCTAGCAAACATTTGAGATGAAGCAAAGAGAGATTGGATACAGTCAGTAGAAGAGTTTGCCATAATTGCTGTGTGACCTTGTCTGGGATACCTGTCTCACTTCATCTAATTTTGCACATTCACCTAGAAATATGAACAAGGGGCATGGAGAGGTGGCTCAGTGGTTTAGAGTTTATACTGCACTTAGAGTACCAGAGTTTGGTTCCCACCACCCAAGTTGGTCTGTTCACAATCACCTGTAACTCAAGCCTCAAGGAAAACCAACACTTTCACCTGAACTCTGCAGACACTTGCACACTTGCCTGCACATACCTCACTCCTGTGTGTGTGTGTGTGTGTATGCATACATAGGCACACACAATTAAAAATAGAATAAATCTTGTAAAAAAGATTATGTATTAATTACTTTACATGAGAAGGAATCCCTCATTTTTACAGAAGATGGCTCTTTTTTCTCTTTCTTTTTGAGAGAGGTTTCATATTGTAGTCCAGGCTGGTCTGAACTCCTGACAATCCTCCCCTCTCAGCCTGTGACTACAGTTTGAGCGATCACACCTCACCAGAAAATGACCTTCCAGTAAGGTTTGGAGGTGGTGATTGCATTAGTTATGTTTCTCTTACTTTGACAAAATATCTGACCAAAGCAGCATAACGAAGTAGGCTAAAAAAAAAGATTCACTTTATTATTTTTCATTATGTATAGAGGTGTGTGTATGTGTATGCGTGTGTGTGTGTGTGTGTGTGTGTGCGCGCGCGCGTGCCACCTAACAAGGTGCTGGGTACTGAATTTGTGACCTCTGGAAGAACAGTAGCTGTTCTTAATCACTGAGCCATTTATTGGGGCTCACAGCTCAAGGGTCCATGTCCTGGGAGGGAAGGAAGGGTGCCAAGAGCTCGAGACTGATGGTCACAGTGCATAAGCCGAACATGGCTGTTGCTCAGTCCCTTTCTCATTGTTATTCAGTCCAGGACTCCAGCCCATGGAATTGGGTTGCTTACATTTAAAGCTAGTCTTCTCACCTCCATTAACCCAGTCTGAAAGTCCCTTACAGACATACCTGGAAGTGTGTTTCCATGGTGATTCTGAATCTCATCGTATCAGCAGTCAGGGTTAACCAGCACAGTGACAATGCAAGCAGGTGTTTGTCCAGTGACTAACAGAAGTGCAGGTGTTTATTGATAGAACAAAAATAGGACCATGAGCAAACTGGCCTTACAGGGATGACACCACTGGGCTGGAGATTGTGAACGCCAGTGTGTAACCAAGCCTGGGACATGGAACTAGTTATTCCTCCTAGATATACTGATTCAGCATTGTGCAGGGGAGGGTCAACATGGCAGATTTAGTAGATAAGAGGGAGATAATGAAGGTTAGTCTAGACTAGCAGGAAATGCTGGGGCCTCTCACAGTCACAAGCAAATCTTACTAAAATAATGGCACCCAGCTTCCCCCAATTAAATTGACCCTTATAACTTAGCCCAGGCACTGTCCCCTCTGAATTACTTTGCTCTTTCAGTTCTGCAACCTGATTTGCCTCCACTGATTTAATTGTCCTTTCACATACTCTCAGAGCATATGATCTATGGCTCTATCTTATCACTTATTACGAACAGGCTAAGACTTGAGAGATTCATTTTCTTGGGGGCACAAAATGACAGTGCAACTCCTGTGTCTTAACATAATCTAAGGCTAAAGAAGTTCACACAGCTTCAAACTCATGTACTTTCCTTTTTGTTTTGCTTTTTGTTGTTGTTGTTTTGTTTTGTTTAGAGACAGGGTTTCTCTGTGTAGTTTTGGTGCCTGTCCTGGATGTCGCTCTGTAGACCAGGCTGGCCTGGAACTCACAAAGATCCGCCTGGCTCTGCCTCCCGAGTGCTGGGATTAAAGGCGTGTGCCACCACCGCCCAGCCCTCATGCACTTTCAATTGTTTGGTTTTGCTGTCAACTACATCAGCATCTCGTTTTTATCTCAATGTCCTTATTGCCTTTCTGTGCTCCGTGATGGCTGCTTGTTGGATAGCCAAACTCCAAAACCTATTTATTTAAATGACTCACTTGAGTGTTTATTTTCACCGGTGTAAAGTGAGCTCCTAATGAGAGTGTGTGACTCATTCATTATTCTATTCCCAGAGTTTGTCAATACATATTTGTTGAACTGGACTTCTCTGTATTTGGTAGGAAGTTAAAAAGTCAGTCGCACCTAAGCTAAGGTTGTCACTCAGAAGGAATAAGGGGACCTTGTACTCTCTAGATCTGGGATATATTCTGGTTGTTCAGAAGGAAACTAGAGATCTTAGGAGCAGGGTAGATGTAAGGGAAAGAAGGGAGGATCAGTCTTCCCTACAAATACAAGAGAACAGGACAGACAGTAAAACTCAAATTTGGCGTTCAATACCAGAACTGAGAAAATTGGCAAATGTGGTTAATGCTGAATCACAAAGTATCAGAGCAAGGTATCACTCATCCCAACTGAAGTTAAAAATTAATCTAGAAATCAAGATGCTAGTGACTCAATTGAAAATATTAGCTTATTGGCTGACTGACCTTTCCCTATTTCTGTCCCTTCATAAGTACAATGACTGCCTGAAGTGCTAACACGTAGGAGATGGAAGACGAGCATCGCAGATGTGATCATCACACAACACCATTCTCAATTGCAAGAAGAGTTTGGTCTCTCCACAGTGGGGCCACAACTTCTTTTCACTGGAAGTGGTTTGACGTTTGTCCTGAAGGATTAGTACTGGGAGCTGTTATTTGATAATATATATTTTTCATGCCCTTCTTATTTTATCATAATCAGTTACAGCACAATTAAATTCTGTTTCATAAGAGACACTCTCATGAGGTGCAATGAACATAACAGACAGGGTGGAGTTGAGGACAGGTCATTGTAGTAGTCCAGGGAAAAGAGGAAATGGATGCCTGGATTTGCTCTGTGCCAGGGAGGATGGAGAGAGGTTGATACATCTGAGAATTAGTTCTGTGATGATATTAATGTAGCTTGGTAGTTGGTTGGATGTGGCTGGTAGATGGTCTGGCTTGGACCATTTCCTAAATATGGGTCTATGCATTGAATAAAAGAATTAGAAGGAACAGCTGCTCAGGGTCTTGCAGGATTGGTAAACTGTAGGATGAGTCAGGTCTCAAAATGTTGTGTGAAGGAAGAGACTGGGTCCATTAATACTGGTGCTTGAGTGAAGCTTCAGAGGCATTGGCTGGTGTGTTGGCTGGATCTTTACACATGCCTCACGTAGGTGAACATAGTCATCCATCCCACAAAGAAAAGTTACTTCTAGAATGGTTCTCTAGTTAAGCCTGTGGGAAAGACTGTCTATAGAATGTGGCATTGTTGGGAAGCAGACCATAGGATGTAGATTCTCAGGTACCCAAATATTAGCTCTCCTTCTCCGGGTGCAGATTCCACTGTGGATGCTCCAAATACCAACTAATCTACGCATAGTTAGTATTCCCACTGAAGCACTTCCAAGTGAGTTATTGTTTTGCTCCATTATATGAGGTCTGAAGTTCATGAGAAGGATCTCTGCTGAAGGTATAGATTTGGAATTCCTTAGCATGTGGATGGCAGGACAAATCCAGGAAGAGGAACAGGACTTCAGAAGACAAAGTGAAAGGTGAGAAAGAAAATCTGTGGCAGACCTTACAGATGTGAAGACTGTCTATACATGCTGGGAAAGTGGTTCTAAAGTCAGCTGGAACCACAGCAGGCCCAGCAGTGAGGGAGGACAGGGCTGTGCTCTCCAGTTCAAGGGAACACGGGGTTTCAGGAGGCGGGAATCATCGATAACTTGTTCCCACAGGTGCAATAAGCCGTTATGAGAAATGGCTTGAAGTTTGTGGTTGACCTCGGCAAAGAACAAGGTGTGATTGGCATTAATGGGGGGTGCAGTGGGCTGAGCAGTAAATTAAAGATGGAATTGTGCAGACACTAGTGATAACTTCTGGGAGAGCATTCAGTACTTGAATCGTAGACACTCTTTTCTTTGTCCAAGAATGGCCATGTGATTCCATCTCAACTGCTGACCATTTTCAAGTAGATACTGAATGTTTGCTGCAGCACTGGGTTAACTGCCCTCTGATTACTCCAATAGGCACATAGCCTTCCCCTTTACAGAACTGTCAGTCTTCTGGGACAATGAGATGACTAGGCTAACATAAGATGCAAGGACTCACAACTTCCCAGCAGGCTTCCGGAACTGGAGACAATGGGTAATGAGAGTGGAGATTCTACAGTTAGCAAATTCCTAGTTTTAAATCATCTCCACCACTTAGTGTCTCTTCTCTCTGCTTCAGTATCCTCAGCCTGTAAGGTGGAAGAAATGACACCACTAACTTCCCACGGTTTTTATGAGGATGAATGAACTGATAATTAATTTAAAATGATCTTTGTATTATAGTAAGTTTCAGTAAATTGCAAAAGATTGTACTTAAACTGGATTTGTGAATATACACATGAGAAATTGGAGACTTAAGCAATTTAAGTGACCTGCAAATATTTTTGTTAGTAAATGTAAAAGCCAAGCTTAGATCACTAAATCACTATCATCTAATCTTATATTTGTTTCTGTGATTTTTTTTTTTGAGACAAGGTCTCACTATGTATCCCTGTCTGGCATAGAAATGGCTATGTAGACCAGGATGACTTTGAACTCAAAAAGATTCATCGGCTTCTACCTCCTGAGCACTGGAACTAAAGACCTGTACCACAATGCTTGACTTCAGTGTTTTTATTTTAAACAGTCCACATTCCATCTATTTTAAATCAACACTCAGACCAGGTGATATTCACAGAGTACAAGTAATAAAAATTCAACTTGGCTAATTCTCTACAGAATGATGTAGATGAGACTATAACAATGCTAATGAAATCAGCAATGCAGGAAGCAAACCGCTGTCTTGGAACTGAATTATGTATGTCACAGTCATTTTCGTCACAGACATGAAGTGTATATTACATGCTCTAAGAGAACAATGAGGAGGAGGGAGCAGCATTGTCTGTATTCTGAAAAGATAAACGACTGCAAGCAGGTGAGAAAGGCAGTGGAATCCGGCAGATCAGCCTGCCCTAGATTTAGATAAAGGGCTTTGTGTATGAACATGTTTGTGCGATTTTAATTATGCTTGCCCTAAAAGGAACCACTGCTTATTAAGGGCTATTTAATAATAACTATTTATTCCTTCTCCATAAAGAAAGGAGATGCCAAATCCCATAATTAGCAGCTTAATGTGTTGAAATGAATGGCCCCTTAGACCAACACAAAGCCAAAGGGAGGAACTTTGGATACTGATTCGATGCTTATCAATGGGGGCTTGGGATGCCAGGAGAGGTTGCAGATGGCCCCAGTTACATTTCTAGAGAGAAGTGTGTCTTCAATGGCCATTATTTGTTCAACAACTACTTTTTGATAACATGATGGTAAAGTAGAAAAACCATGCAAATGTGGCCCAAGTGTTCATATAGGCTTATATTCTAGTAGGGAGAAGCAGGAATAAAGACACCAGTGAATATATAAATATGAAAATGAATGAGATGAAGTGAGTCGAGCGCATAGGGAAAACTTAACCAGGATGTTGATTAAGCAGGGGGAAAGACTCAAGAATGAAGGTAACTGTTGGGAGACGATAGACAAATTAAGATACAAATGAAAAGATCTATATAGGATATGAAGAATCTTGGGATGTCTTTCTAGATAGTAGAAATAGGGTCTGTGAATATTCTCTGGCAGGGCCGAAATTGTTAGGTTGAAGTCAGGAATGAGCAATAGTAGAACACAGCCTAATAAGCAGTGAATAGGTTTGTATGAGGGAAAGTTGAAGTCATCATGGCTAGATCTTACTCTGATTTTGAATCATAATTCATATTAAGAGATACATTTTGTGTTGCAGATAAATATGAATACCCTAAAGGCAACCTTGTGTTCTCTCTCTCTCTCTCTCTTTCTCTTTCCCTCTCTCTCTGTCTGTCTCTCTGTCTCTCTCATGTATGTGTGTGTGTGTGTGTGTGTGTGTGTGTGTGTGTGTGTGTATGTGTGTGTGTACATATACATCTTATTTCCTGGTATATAGTTTCCCAGTCACTTGGAGGCTCCTGGAGGGTTGAGTACAAGTACAGGCTATGAGCTTAGTGCCCTTCCCTACATCCCTTGCCCTGTGTACTTCCACTATTGGGTAGTTCTTCTGCATCTTTTAGAATACCTTTTATGCAAAATGAGTAAACCTTACTAGTGCATTTTTCTGAGTTTTCCATACCCAGGAAAGACCCACAGGAATTTTGATTTGTGACTAGTGGGTCAGAAACCTGGATCAACCTGGGATTGTGGTTAGCATTTGAAGATAGAAGTGGCTCTTGTGGATTGAGCCCTTATCCTGTGAGTTCTGATGCTATCTCCAGGCAACAAGTGCCAGAACTCAATTCATTCCTGGTTTTTCCTAAATTTTATACTTATAATTTTATATGAAACTGAAAATCATTACAAAATAATCTGAAACATTATTATACATTTATTAATGATATCCTGTGGATTGTGGTTGGTTTTTTAATTGTTTATTTGTTATATTGAGACAATGTCTCATTCTATAACATAGACTATTAATTTAAATAAAATTCAATTTAATTGTCAAATTAAACTCATGATCCTCTAGTTTCAGCCTGAGTGCTGGTGTTACAGGGGTTTGTGACTAGGCCTGCTTCCACGGTGACATTTCTTTTCAATTTTTTTTTTTAAATCTGGGTCACAATGTACTAAAGAGATATCATGAGGAATCATTTGTGATTTATTGCAACAAGATTCTTACTATGAAAGCAGAGCACAGTCAGAAAGTTTAGATTTGATTTTATTAGTTAATAAAGACATTGGGGTGCTTTAGGTGATCATTTAAAGAACACTGCATGCTAGGGAGTACATATATGGGAGTGGAAACAGGTAAAATAGTCAAGTGACTGAGCCTTTTATCATCAGGAATGAGATGGTGGCTTGGACCCAGGTGAGGCAGTGAGGAGGTAAAAAGTGATTGAAAATGCTGGTGAACTGGATGTGGGGGGTAAAGAAAATGGAAGAGCCATGGGTTGGTGCCAGCAACTGGGTAGACACTGGCATCCTTTAACATCCTTATGAAAATAGCTGATTGGATTTAAACATTGGCTTTGGGGAATGTTGAGCACTGGCATTTACCATCAGACACGGAAGTGGAGCTGACAACAAAGTAAATCTTCCTATCGGATGCATGCAGAGTAAGAGATGGACAGGTGATGTCAGTTAGAGATATTTGCATGTGCATATGGAACTGGACATTGTCAGAAAAAAAGATAAGGCAAATGTCACTGGGAAGGGAAGTGAAAACCAAGTCTGAGATCATTCCAGCACAGAGAGGACGGTGGCTCTGACGCCAAAGCGATTGCCGTGCAAGCGTGAGAACCAGAGTTTGTAAAAAGCCTGTGTGGTTGTCTGTATCTACAAGGTCACATTAAACAACATTCTGCAGTTGAGTAGTCAGAGGCTAGATGGTCCTCCAGGATAACTGTCAATGTAGAATAAGTTACTATAATATTTAAGACAGCATATGAGCACTGTGTGTGTGCAGCTGAAGAATAGAGAGATCTAAGGACATGATAGCTGGAGACAAGTGGGTTTGGTGGTTCATGTTTGTGATTTCAGCCATCAGTGCAGAAGGGGCAGGAGTGTTATAGATTCTGGGTGCCTCTGGATACAGCGAGTGTCCCTGTCTCAAACAAGCAAGCATCAAACAAAGCTGGATATATTTAAATAGATTTTTAAAATTTCTTTTGTTTGTTTGTTTGAGATAGATTCTTACTCTATAGGGCATGCTGACCTAAAACTTATCATGTAGCCCAAGGTGGCCTCAGACACACAGCAGTCTTCATGGCTTGGCCTTTCGCCTCCCTGTTTTTTATTATAACACTTACCTGGCCAACAAGTTTCACTATGACATCAATACATTAGTTAGTTTTGCTTTTTTTTTTCTGCTGAAAGTCTAACACTTTCTCAGTGTTATTTTATGGTGAAGTATTCCTCTTCTGAATTCATAGTCCTTTGGAGGAAGCTATAGATGGTGTTGAAACCCAAGGGGTTTGATAAAACCTGGAGTGGTGTCTTTTAAATCAAGCAGAGATGGATAAGAATGAGGTTGAAAGTGTGATCATGTATGAGCAAACAAATTCAACATGATCAGACTGCATCCAAGCTCGCCTGTACAAATGCATCCTGCTCACTTTCGTAGACAGTGAGAAACAAAAGGGTTGTAAGCTTGACATGTAGCTAGGTGGACTTGAGGCCCTGGGTTCAATCTGCAGCTCCAAAAATACATACATAAATAACTTAATAGATAAATAAAAATCACTCTGTACAGTAAAATTCAAGCTCCTAAGTGCTGGCTTTAAACTTGGAGCTTTTCGGATCGTTTCCCCTGAGAAAATTGCTTTGCCTTGAGGAATAACTGTTAGTTTCATACTTTTTCTTGGAAATTGTTAAGAATTAAATTAGATTAGGTTTATTGCAGGATCCCCAGGGCAAAGCCAACTCAGCAAATTCTGAACTAGATGGCTTTTCAGCCTGGACATAGGACATCAGAAGGGGAAATAACTGTTTATGTAAATGAAGATTCTCATGTTGAAGTTGTCAACATTCAGAGAAGCAGGTATGTGTGACATACGCATGCCTCTATGAATGCACAGTGCCTTCCCAATGCTGGGCTGGGTGCTGTGGTTAACTCTGAACGGAAATACTTTCCTTGACTTCTTCATCTGGCCAATCTGTATTCATGTCTCCAAATTCTTTGTTTCCACGCTATTTCTTTTCTCCTTCATAACGATGATAGTTGAATGGCCTCCTCAACCCAAATCAAGAGTAAATATGCCTTATGGAATCTTTTAGAGATAGTTTTTTCACTTTTTTTATTTTATGTAAATAGGTGTTTGTTTGCATTTATTTGTCTATGTGCCATGTATATGCCTGGTGCCTAGGGAGGCAAATAGAGGGTGTAGGAACCCCTGTAACTGGAGTTAGAGTCAGTTGTGACCTACCATGTGGGTAATGGGGATCAAACGAGCGTCCTCTGGAAAAGCAACCAGTTCTCTTAACCACTGAGCCATCTCTCCAGCCCCCCAATTTAACATTTTGTTAGTTAACTTTTTAGAGTCACATTGTATGTCCCTGGCTATCCTAAAAGTTACTGTTTAGACCATCCCCATATTCACTGGCTACATTAAGAAATAATGCCTATGAAATTAAGATATATCAAGTACTTGGACAGTTCTTTATCATTTTTATATCCCTAGCATCTAATACAGGTCTAGTACATAGTAAGCTCTGGGAAAATCTTCAGGATCATTGAGTCAACTCTGCTCATGAATCCTGTAGTTATATTTATAGGAGGTATTTTCATATCTGGGAGAGCTGAGTGAGGAATTCCAAAGAAGGTCATGGTTATGGACTCAATGTGGGACATTAGTGACTGGGTTTGGGGACCAACTCTTTCATTTTATATATGTATGGTCATAGATATGTCATTCTTCTTTCTAAGCCTTGGTTTTTTTTCATCTCTGAAATGAGCTTTTGATGATGGCAGTACATACTAAAGAAGAAAATTATAAGGACCAAATAAAATAACACACACAAAGTGCCTAGCATGGTGTCTGCTGCAGAGTAATTAATGAATGTTGATTAGTATATGTTATGCACGCCTCTTGCTTTGTGTGTATATGTGTGTGTATGAGAGAGAGATGACAGAGACAGAGACAGAGAGACAGAGAGACTTCTGGAATGTTTTAGTTTTTGTGTTTTCAGTTCTTCATGTCTACAGCAGCTATTTAAACAGTGTGAACTAGTTGTCAATTTAAATGAGAGAAGGAGAAGGGGAGTGGGAGGAAGGAGGGGAAAGGTGATGGTGAAAGAGACGTAGAGGAGGAGAGAGAAGTTAATGGGCCAGGAAGAAGGGCAAAGGACAAAGGCAGCAAAGGCATGAGTTTGCCTGCTGGCTTCTTTGATGTTTCCTTTTCTATGGAGTTGCCTTTATAACACTTCATTCCTCACCTGCCGACACTTTTGCTGGTGTGCCCCCATCAAATCATGTGAGATCACAGCCTGTAGCAAGGAGAAGAATGACACCCAAATGACAATTTCCTGTTTCCAGGAACCTGGGGTGACCCCAAGTTACATGGCAAGGGGAGGTCACCTAACTTAACCATATGTGGATTTCCTCCTGGAATCTGCATCTTTTCCATTCTCTCCACTTCCTTACTTAGCTCTCCCTTCTACTGGTGTCTGGGGATAAACTCTTATAGAGTTTGAAGGGAATCCAAGCATACCCTTCAAATCTGCAGGATGAATATAGATATGCTTCTAAGTTAGAAGCAAGCTTAGAAAACATCCAACATTGGTGATCTATTCTCTCCCGATCCATTCCACCTCAATCATGACAAAGAAGGCTAGATTCACATTTGGAATTTTATGATGAATATCCCTCAGAGATTTGGCCTGCACCCCCCACTCCCAGCCCTCAGCCTGGCATCTCTTCCTAGGCATGACTTTCTCCTGCATGCCAAACAGGAAAGTGAACATGGGTGTGGATGTTCCAGCCTACATGTCATACATCTACCCCTCACCCTTCACTAATATCTACCCCTTGCCCACCTCTCAAGCCTGATGGGTATGAGTTGAGCACTCTTCTTGAGTTGATAAATGTCAAGACCTTAAAAATCTTTTATCTGAAGATGAGATACAGAATAGGCAAACACAAAGAAGAAGAAGGTCTGTGCTGCAGACCCTTCTTCAAGTTACCCCCAAGGAGAATCAGTCTGTGCTCAGAGCATTGGGACTCCAGGAGTACACAGGTCAGAAAGTGTTGTCCTCCCTACAAGTCACATGACAAGTAATTTTAAATAATGTGATCAGTTCTGAGACAGATGTCTGTGTCATATGAACCTCAAAGGAGTTGGCACAGTTTAGGAAACCAGAGAGAATGTAGAGGGAGTGGCTTTGAGCTTTATCTTCAAGGAGCTCACATTTCAATTTTTTAATTAAAATATTGTGCTGTATTTCTAGTACTAATGAGTTTAACCAATAAATTGCTATTTCTGGAAAATGTTTTTATGATCTCCAAGCCCCCTTTAAAGTCCAAAGCTCCTCAGACATCTTCCTTCAGTGAGTTAAATATTCACTTGGGAGCTCTCACTTGGCCACACCTTTCCTGTCCTGGCATGATTGTTTGTTGTTAAATGAACACACTGAGAATTGTAAAGGGATTGGCAAGATGCTATTATTAAAAATGAAATATTTTAAAAGGGAGATGGAGCTCTTTCTAAACATGGCAACTTCTGCATGATTTGTGTGGATAGCAAAGAAGAAAACTTAAAAGATACTTTCCTTGTTTAATTACAATGCCAGATTAAATGGTATGTTGTTATTAAATGCATGTTGTTATTAAATATCAATTCCAAATGTAAAAAAAAAATTCTGTTCTTCGCACAACTGCATGAAATTTCTGAAGGAACTTTAGTATGTCCCTGTTTTGGAATATATGTTTAACTATTAAAGATGTGTTGCATTTGTTTAAAAAAAAAGATACTTTCCAATGGCCACTAAGAGTGAAAGAAACTAGCATGTCAGCGGTGTGCCAATGATCAACAGACACTCCGTCAAAAGCAGTCTTGTCAGCATGATGTGTGCTATGCATTTTTTAAATGACAGTATTACTAGTAGCATTTGATTTTTTAAAGGACAGTTTACAGAATGATGATGTAAGATAGCTTAAATTATCCCATTAGAACAACTCGAGGATATAGCTTGGTGAGTTGTAAGTATCCAAAGGCCTGATTCTGAGCCTGGGTTGACTCTAAGCTGTCTGGAGTGGGTGCTTAGCAGCTGTGTGGCAGGCACAGTTACTGAGAAAATTCTCAAGAACTGTTGAGATAAATGAAATTAAACTGTAGATTTGAGGATTTTTCTTTTATAGGCACAAAACTGACAAAGACAAAGAAAAGGTTTATTCGTATGGACTGTGGAGGTCAAATGAAAAATTCAGGAGAAGAAAGATGGTAGATCCATGAAGTCCTGGGGATTTAAATGTGAAAAGACATCTAGACTCTGATATTTTCCCAGGCCACGTTCAGCCAAATGTAGTCAAAGAGCCTATGGAAGGAACCTACATGGGAAAGGCTGGTTTAAGAATATGCTCTGGAAGTACAAATCCTTCAGATCAGGAGAAAGTTTTTAGATGTGTGCTTGACAACTTGAAGGAATTTAATAGCATCTACAGCCTATCATCTAATATTCTTAATGTGGAGATGGAAGATGGATGAGACTGTGGTACAGGTGATAGGATGTAAAGGGAGCCAGCTATACATTGGGAAGACATAGTAATTACTGTTGCATAAATGAAAAGCTCCAGAAACTCCAAGAAAAGAATCAGGTGACAGAGCTATCAGTGTCTTAGTTATGTTATATTGCTGTGAAGAGATACCATGGCCAAGGCATCTCATGTAGAAGTAAGGCTTTAACTGGGACATTGTTCACAGTTTTAGAGGATAAGTCTTATCATCATGGCGGGAAGTAGACTGGCATGGTGCTGGTAGTAACGTAGACCTTTACATCCAGATCTGTAGGCAGGAGGCAGAGAGAGAGAGAGAGAGAGAGAGAGAGAGAGAGAGAGAGAGAGAGAGAGAGAGAGAAACTCAGCCTGCCATGGGCTTTTGAAGCCTGAAAGCCCATCCCCAGTGACACACTTCCTTCAACAAGGCCATGCCTCCTAATTCTTCCAATTTTTCTCAAGCTGTTCCAGTCCCTGGTGACTAAGCATTCAAATATATGAGCTTGTGGGAACCATTCTCATTCAGATCACTACAGTCAGTGATGGGGAAAGGACAACTGAGAAAATCAGCCAGAACTGAGGGGAAAGGAGAGATTAAAAAGATTTCTTCAGTAATCATTAGCATCTAAGTATTTGTTGCTCATCATAAAAATACTGTCATTTCTTTATGTATATTAATTTCTCAGAGAAGATGGTAAATTTGAGTCAACAAATGAATGTCAAGCACATGGATTATTGCTAAACCTCAAAATCATATTAGAACGAAGTAACAAAAATTTTAAATAAATTTGGATCCAAAATTGAAGATACATATGAGTTCATCTGGTCCAGACAAATCTATCACAAAAAAACCCACATGCCAAGACTGAATAACAACTGAAATGGAATGATCTGTAAATATCCTCACAGGTATACATGCAAAAGAATATAATGTAAGGTTATACCCTTTTCCTTGGCAGTCTATATTCCATACAACAGGTAAATATATTTGCAAAATTAGACACAAGATGAATCTGGTAGTATAAGCTACTGGGGAGGCTGAGAAGGACCATGCGTTCAGGGCCAGCTTTGGAAACTAATGTGAGATCCTATTTCAAAATTTAAAGTTTAAAAAAGGAGCTGGGCTATATCTCAGTGGGAAAATGCTTTCCTACCATATATGAGGCTCTCTGTTCAATCACTAGCACCCCCCAAAATTAATTATTTTTTTAAAAAAGTCAAATAAATCATATAATCAATTTCTCCACAGCTACCATCATGCGTCTTTTGTGGTTTCTGCCTGGTTAGCATCAAAGGGGAGAGGGTCAAGAACATGGGGTCCCCTGTGAAGGGGATTTTCCTGTTTTGCCCTGTAGAGCAGCAGCACATGTCATTCCACTGAGTCTCAAGGCTCAGAATTCAGTTATTTCATACAACTTGACCACAAAGCCTTGTGAGAAACCTTGTCTCACTGCAGACCAAGGAAAAAGATGAAATGAGTCTTGTGATCAGCTAACTAGTCTGTTTCGTAGTCTACATACTGGTTCCCAAACATCTGCTTCCTTTCCCTTCTCACATGTAGAACACACTTATAACCCACACACAGGCCAAAGATAACCCCAAAACTCATTCTGCCACTGTGTCTAAATCAAAGAGTAGGGTCTCTCCAGTGACATACAGCCATGTGTCAGAACTAGATAAGGCTCCTTGTGGGCTGTCAAACTATGAGCAGAAAGGAAAGCTTTTCATTCTTTATGAACCCTCTGCCTCATCTCCACTGTTCAACACAGAGAAATGGTAAACACACTGCTAAGTTCCACTAGGCGAGGTGCAGAGGGGGCAGATGGCATTCCCCAGGCCATGGCAACTGGATTCTTACTGAGCATGTATTGTGCATGTTTCAACCTTAGCACTAGAGCCATCTGGTTGATTAGATGGTAACCTCTGGATATATTCCTTTCCCTATTCATTCTCTGTGGTCTTATCAGTTCATGTTTAGTAATTCCCACCTTAAAGGCCTGTCAGACTTTCTTTTTTTTTTTTTAATAGATAAAAGGCTTGTTTTATTTTAATGACTGATCCATGTGAAGCCATAGCCAGGCCGCTATGTACAGACATGAAGAAAGCTTTATTTTAGATCGTGTACTAAGACTGTTTAGAATTTCATCTACATTATTTCTTGGTCTCTTCCTCCTTGGACAGAGTCTTGGTGATCTACTTCTTGGTTTTCATGCTTCCTTGGTCTTAGACCTATTGAGCCTCAGTCTGGCCAGCCAGGAGCTTCTTGCAGGCCTTGTCTGCCTTCAGCTTGCAGATGTGCTCCATGAGAATCTGCCTGTTTTTGGAGACGTTCCCCTTGACCTTCAGGTACAGGCTATGATACGTATGGTGGACACTTTTTTTAGATTCATGGTATCTCCTGAGAAGTTGGTGCAGGATCCGCATCCTGATCATCCAGGTCACCTTCTCGGGTATTCAAGTACTGGCAAACCCCTTCTGCTTCCCTATACCCATATGTCTGCCCTTCCATTGGGCCAAAGTGATTTTTCCAGCATCAAGCCCAGAAATGGACAGTCACAGGCTTCTGGACAATCATCCTATCTTTGATCAGCTTCTGGATCTGCTGATGGGAGTTGGCATTGATGATTTCATTGGTTTCACTGAGGTCCAACCAGACCTTCTTATCACAGTGGAAGACACTAAAGGCACGCCTCTTCTGTAGGCTCAAGGCTGCCATGGATCACTTCTTCCTCCTTTAATTTTGGAGTTCTAAATGTTTTCTGGGAGTCCAACCTGGCAATTAATTTTAAATTTTAGGGTTTGACAAGTGTAGCAGAATGTGCTTATATGCTGAATTTCTTATTTCTTAGTGACTGAGGAAGGAGGATCATTTGAGCCCAAGGAGTAGAAGGCTATCCTGAACAACATAATGAGCCCTTGTCTCTTAAAAAAATAAAATGTGGGATCAAGGGTGGAGGTGATGATAAAGATGGTGGTGGTAGCGACAGAGGTGGAGGTGATGATAAGTGTGGTGATGGTGATACTGAGGATGGGATGGTGATATGACAATGATGATGGAAATGATGATCATGATGGGGATGGAGGTGGTGATAATGAATGGTGGTGGTGATGAGGGTGGAGACGGTAATAATGATGGTAGTGATGGTGGTGATTAGGGTAGAGGTGGTGGTAACCATGGTGGTGGTAGTGATAGGTGTGGTGATAGTGGTTATAGTGGTATTGGTGATTACCTGAGTTAATTGGTGGCATTACTATTTTAAAACACCTTTCACATTCTCAATCACTAAGAAATGTCAAGAAAAAAAATCAGACTGCACAATTAATTTGAGCATATTTTAAGATATACTTCCCAGGTCTGAATATTATCATAAGTATCCCAATAAGAAATCTTCCATTTTCTGGGGCTGAGGAAATGACTCCAGGTTTAAAGTGATTGTTGTGCAAGCAAGAAGACCAGAGTTTGATCACAAGAACCCACATAGATGCCAGGGGGTATGGCTTTCTGCCTGTAATTCTAGCCCCAGAAAGTAGTGCTGGGGATCCCATTCTAATCTGATCTCCCTGAGAGGCATGTTTGAAATTGTGTAGGCACACATGCACATGTGTGAACGTGCATGCATGTGTGAGCAGGCATGAGTTTCAGGTTGGAATTCTTGCTCAGTTGTTCTTCTACCTTATCTTTTGAGACTGAGTTTCTCATTCATAACCAGGGCTCAATAGCATGGCTACTACTCAGTCCGTCTAGGGATCTCCAGTCTCTACCCTTTGAAGCTATAATTACACACTGGCTGTTACTGTATCTAATATTTAATCAGATTCTGTGGCTCCAAGCTCCAACCCTCTTGGTTAGATAGCCACTACTTTAACTGCTAAGCTACCTCCCCAGCCCATCCTTCTCTCATACTTTAATGTACCATCTAGCCCGAAAGCTCAGGAGTGAATTCAAACATCTCCTCTGAACCACTTTTCCTTGCTCACAGTGTGAATGCACACTGTCACTTACTGTAGCCCTGTATTCTGCTACCTAACAGGGATATTAGGCCCCCTGATGCCAGTCATTCACCAGAAACAGACAAAGCCTTTCCTTGGGATATCCTGATACCCAGGCCCCTCTAATTCCTTGTATTAAAAAAAATGAGCAACTTCTACAGTCCAACCTCAGTGGTACTTTCTCTCTTGAGGGAAAGTCCACTCTGCCATGATTCCCTACTCATTTTAGGCACAAGAAGAGCTTGTGGCTTAAAGGAAAGATGGAGATAGACACCCTAAGATCTTAAATGAATGTAATTCCTGCCTATTAAACCATATTCTACTAGTAATAGGAGCTGAGCATCATTGTCCTGGGCTTAGTTATTTATTTGGTCTATTTAAACATATGCACATTGGCTGCCTCATTTCTCCATATGGCTTCAATGAATATGGAGAATTTGAGGACATCGGAACCTCCTTAGGCCCTCCACACATGACACAGTATCAGTCATCTACAAACAAGTGCTAATTATAAAACTACTTGTCATCTGTTATGTACCCAACATAGTTTTACAGTAAAAAGCATAATCTTATTTAGCATTTAAAAAATAATCTGGGTTTCCCTTGGAAGGTATGTATGTAATTGTCTCTTGACTCTGTCATCAGATGCATCTCCTCACCTCTAATTCACAGGTGGAAAAATGGTGTCGGGGCCTCCTGTTCCATCCATCCTCCTATTCTTCTTGGTTTATTCAACTTTGGGGTCCTGAGGAGATTGTTCTGCCTCCCCTGCTCTGTGAGGCTTGATAGTTCTCTGGCAACATTACTAGAAGTTCTGGAAAGGTCTGGGCATGCCTGTTCACATTCAGAGAGGAACTTGGCATTTCAAAGTCATCTGGGAAAGAGGAACTTGGAGATGGAGAGTATTTTTCAGAAATGTGAAAGAACATTTCAAAATTACTAAGATTGTAGTTCAAAGTAATAGCACAAATATCTCTGTTTACCTTAATTTTTTTCTTGTGTCCCTTGTCTTTCTCTTTCCCTAAAGAGTGTAATGATGCATTCCTGTTTGCTCATAAACACCAGATGTGTGGTGAAGTAGGTCATGAGTGTGTCAGTGGATATCTTGGGATAAGTCTCTAAAGTGCTTCTTCATGAAGACACTTCCCTGATCAAATCTCTGTGGGTGTGCTCTGCTGTGTCTTCTCTTCAGATCACAATATACATTATCATTTTTAACCTTTGAGAAGTCCTGTGGTGGTGGTGCATACCTGTAATCTGAGGATTAGGAAACTGAGACAAGAGGATTGCTAGTCTGAGCCAAGCTTCTACTGCAGAGTGAGGCTTTGTCTCAATAATAATAATAATAATAATAATAATAATAATAATAATAATAATAAATGTTAAAGATTTTTAAACCAGTAACGCTGAGCATATTTGGCAATAAACTTCTGTCCTTTCCTTCATAGGCAATTCCCCTCATACTTAGAAAACACTTTGAAACTGTGTATTCTAAATTAAAATTTCCCAAAGGCTTGGATATGAACAAGTAAGCTTAAGTAATATGAGATGCATGAATCAATATACATCTGTTGACCTTATTTTGACAAAGACATTTTAAAAAACATATAATCTCCTATCACTGTAACCTTCTGAAACAAAGTGCAAAATATCACCAAACAACAATACATTCAAAGGGCAGTAAAGCTAGCATTTGTATTATTCTCGCTTCATTTTGGAACAATGAGCAATCCATCATGAATATGTACACATTCTTTCTATTGCTTCTGGACCCTTCCTTCCCCTTTCATTAATTCTCTATGGGGAATTAATCCTGTTTGGTCCATGGGACATAATTATGGGGAACAGGTTTTCTATGTTCTTTGGTCAAGAGATAGAGTATCATGCAAGCTTCCCAGTTAAGACTTCCATTCCTTGATCATAACTTGGGACTGTCAGCTCTCATCTTTCCTACTATCTATGGGGAATTTGTAAGGAGTGATATGTTGAGTGATTATTTGGGCTAATGTATGGACAGTGGCTCCCCAAGGGAAGTAGACTGTGATCAGTTGGGGGTTTCAGAGAGGAGATGAGAAAGAATCAAGTTTTTAAACTATTTTAGTGCAGAGTCATTTGTTGATGTGAGCCGAAAAAAAAAAAAATGATGGAATAAGGACACTCTAGGTTCTAGGTTTGGGATTGAGTTATGGAATGGGAAGTTAAGCTACCAACATAGATGGGCACATGAGAGTGGATGTGTATGTGTGTGTGTGTATGTGTGTGTGTAGATACTCCTTGATATCAGTGGGCATTGATATCAGAATTCCCCAGGGGTACTTCAGTGATAATTCATTCCCTTATATAAAACTGTAGCATTTGTATATACTTACACTCACCTTTCTGTGTATGACAAAATAGCTCTAAATTACTTTTAATGCTTAATACAGTGTAAGTGCCACGTGAATGGTTATGACACTTTTACCACTTTACACAATAACAGAAAAGTCTACATATTTAGGAAGGAATCAGATTTCTTTTCGAATATTTTATCTCTATTGTCCATTGACTCCAAGCAAGACTCAAGGGTATAGAAGGCTGAATGTGTATATCTGTATATGTTCCCTTCTGTTTGTCCATATATCTATCCATTCATCCATTCATCTCTCATCTATCTGTTTAAGCCCTTATCTACCAGTCAGCACTGTGTCCACCTGCTGTTTCTCAGTAAACTGTTGTTCATTTAAAAGCAACAAGGAAACACTTTCATTTTCACAGTCAATGATCTTGTCATTGTCTTAATAAAACCAGGGCAATTACACCTGGGTTATTCCTTTAAATGAATTACTAAACATTAGTAAGGAAGTGGTAACTTAAAAAAGTACTCTCTATCCTCAGTGTAAGGGTTGAATTAAATAATCATGAGCAAACACAAAAAGCTAGAAAACTGCACCGTGTGCCATTTGAGAAATCCTGCAGGGGAAAACTGCCCAACTGCCATGACTATAATGCAGATATGTATATTTGTGTTTGTCCATTTTACATATTGTGCCAACAGATTACATTTAAAATGGGAAGTAGCACTAAAAAGAAATGTAATAAGCAGAGAAATGAAATATGTTGAGGCTAATGCAGTCTTTTTAGAAGCTAGTATTTATACCAGAGCTGATGAGCATATTTCTGTGCCACTGCTATGAAAATCCAGAGTTTAGGGACAAGCTGTCAGTGAGAGTATGCGATCCCCTTTAGGAGACATTATTCAATTTGCCAGTAAATGGATGAGCGTGCTGGGAAAGTTGACAGTAAATAAGACCCTAAGAAGTAAGGTAATTGAATAATCATGACATTTATTCTTGTTCAGATGTGGTAACATTCATCTTAGGGGCTTGAAATATTAAATTTGTGATTTTTTTCTGTATGTCATTGCTCTCAGAATATTCTGCTCATGTGGCAACTGCAGGCTCTTCAGCACATGTGTGTTAATTCACTCCTATCACACTTGCAGGCTCTTCAGCACATGTGTGTTAATTCACTCCTATCACATTTGCAGGCTCTTCAGCACATGTGTGTTAATTCACTCCTATCACATCTGCAGGCTCTTCAGCACATGTGTGTTAATTCACTCCTATCACATCTGCAGGCTCTTCAGCACATGTGTGTTAATTCACTCCTATCACATCTGCAGGCTCTTCAGCACATGTGTGTTAATTCACTCCTATCGCACATGTGTGTTAATTCACTCCTATCGCACATGTGTGTTAATTCACTCCTATCACATCTGCAGGCTCTTCAGCACATGTGTGTTAATTCACTCCTATCACACTTGAGCTCCCGCCAATTGCATCTTCACCCAGTACCCCAAGCTCCAGCTCAGATTTTTCTTTGAATTAAAAAAAGCTAGAGTGTTTTGGTTATACCTTAAATGAATGAATATAATTACACAAGTCCTTTATTTTAATTCACAGAAGAGCGAGGAAAATAAATATTGGTTTCTGTGCCTGAAGCTAAAAGAAAATTGGAGACAGTATATTTTGCTGGATTGTCACTTTACTCCCACGGTATTTCTGTGTCAGGGAATAGTTTGAATTTTAGCATCCTCAACCTAAAAGCCTCAGGAGGTTGGTCTCTAGAATTCCTCTTCCCTTGTAACTGTTCTCTCTTCCATCTTTTTCTCCATTCCCCCCTCCTAGGACAAATCTCTTACTAAGGGCAGATGAACTGATTTCTTTGTTAGCCTTGGTTAACCCTTTTCCTGGAATGTGCATCCACTTTCTCTCCATTCAACTTCCTAGTTTCTTTACAACGCAGGAACTGAATCTGTCAGGCCTTTCTGGGTGGCCTCGGGTTATCTTTCTTTTCAGTGCTGTACAGCAATTCTCACACTGGTTTAAGAACTGTCTAGTGTAACTATGCTCTGCCTCACAAATCAGACTGAATATTCAAGAGTTAGAAGGCTGGTGATTGGATTGTGTCTGTTGTCTCATTCTTTGCTGTTTCAATCTGTTTTAAATATTTCTACTCCCTCAATTCAGGTTTGGCAGCAAATGCTTTTACCTGCTGAGCCATCTCACTAGCCCCAAAGTAATCTTTTAAAACCTGCAAATTTAAATGTTATACTCTTATATAATATTACCCACTGACTTCCTACACTGAGAATAAAAATGACTTTCTTATTGTGGTCTAAATTGGAGGGTCCCCATTAACTCCTTAATCTTTTCTCTGCCTGCCCCCAGTACACTCTATGTAGACCTCCATTTTTAATTGAAAACCTACTAAATTCATTCTTACTTCAGGATTTACTGACCTTAAGTCCATGGATCCTTCTTGTTAAACCACTGATGAACATCTTACGATCATGCCTAGCCACAACTTCTAAACTCACTCTGCATAGCCCTGTGTATTTTCATCACTGGTCACCCAGTTATCTCTGTCAAAAGACTCTCAATATTCTTCCCACTCTCTAACATCATCTACTGATTTTATATATGCATAGATTAGAAGTGTCTGCTGTAGCTAGAGTTTTCCTGCCTGGCCCACAGTCAGGACAAATCTCTCTCACATGCCAGTCCCACAGCCACTCAGACCCAACCAAGTAAACACTTATTTTGCTTACAAACTGTATGGCCATGGCAGGCTTCTTGCTAACTGTTCTTACAGCTTAAATTAATCCATTTCTATAAATCTATGCCTTGCCACGTGGCTCGTGGCTTACCGGCATCTTCACATGCTGTTTGTCATCGTGGCAGCTGGCAGTGTCTCCCTGACTCAGCCTTCCACTTCCCAGCTTTATTCTCCTCCTTGTCCCACCTATACTTCCTGCCTGGCCAATGGCCAATCAGTGTTTTATTTATTGACCAATCAGAGCAACACATTTGACATACAGACCATCCCACAGCAGTCTGCTCCTGTCTTTAACATAAGTGCTAGCAGAGCATGACCTTGCCTGATTGCTTTATGGTAACATTCCAGTGTTCAGAGTAGTGCCTGACAGACAGAAGGCACTCCATAGAAACTTACTCCTTAGTAGGTCTGTGAAAAACATCTCTCTAGATGTTTTACATTTCTAATGTCAATGCATATTGCTAAGTACTGCCATCATACCACACTCCATTGAAAACCAAGGAGACAAAATATATTTCAAGACTGTGTTGCATGCTGCTCATCCAGAACTGTATTCAACGTCTTAGAAACAGACACTAAAGAAGTAATTGTTCAGTCAAACATTCACAGATTACACTGAGCACTGTGGAGGGTTACAGAGTGCATAATTACAGAGACAGCCCAGCAATGTTTGTTGAAAACTGCCGTGCTTAGTATGGCTGGTTACTATGTACCACTTGCACAGTGGCTGCATAAGGAATGTAAATAATTTAGAATGCATTTCACACGAGACGCGTGTCATCCTAGTATGATTTAGTTTGAGCACCAGCCTGCCCTCATTTCCAGAAAATTTAATGTTCTATCGATCATATTTCCGATACTGATTTTGTGAATTAGTTGCTTGTTGTTTGAGCACTTAGATTTTAGGTTCCCCTCCAGTGCCTCAGACAGGTAAATGAATTCTTTGGGATTTGCTACAGCAATGGATACTCCCCACCACATTAAGCTTCCTTACTACTGGGATTCTTGGAATCTATTCCAGGACCTCACATATGCTAAGAAAGAGCACTTATCTTTGAATATTACCCCTATAGTCCTGATAGCTATGTTCACATTATCAACTATAATATCTTCCACTAAAGAATGATCTTATAGAATTCTCCACTTTTGTCCATGATTCTTCTCTTTGGATCTCCAGGCATAGGCAGAGGAAAAGGAACTTTCACCTGAGTCATACCCCCAGGCCTGATAGATATGTTCTTGTTGCAAATCATGGTATTGTCCATTCCACACGGGAATTCCCCATTTCTGTGCATACTACATTGAGTCTTTGCTGACTTTCATCAGCATGAACATGGAAAGCTTAGGAGGCATGGTGGCAAAAACCTGTACACCATTCCTAGGTATGATGAAGCAGGAAGACTATGAGTCTGTAAGCAGCCTGGGCTACTGAGTGAGACCAACACGAACCTGGTTCATATCTCAACCCTCTACCGTATGACTTTGGACAAACAAGGGAACCCTGATTCCTTTCCTTTGGTCATGATGATAGCATCTGAAGGATTATTCTGAAGTTAATATGCTGATGACATGCTCTGACCCTCTAATCAATCTTAAACATGTGATAAGCACACAATCAAGCTTGGGTAGCAATGTCCCATTCCTGTCACTATGTCAATGCTCGATTCTACAGAGACCATTACTATGATCATGGCTGTTACTACTAGCCTTTGGCCATCAATGTCTTCTTCAATGCCTTGTACTTGTAATTTCACAAAAGCTACTGTTATCTAAAACTACACATGGAAGAATGTCTTCCAAAACCCTGGCAAAGGCTTAACCTACTATGTCATGGTACTACTGGGATGCAGTAGACCTTTTACGAGTTGGGTCCTGGGATGAAACCCAGGCATTGTGGTTACAAACTTAAAGCAAATAATAACATAGTACCTGGTCCTTCTTGTGTCTGATTTCTTATTGTCATGGAGTGAATAGCTTCCTCCATCATGTGCCCTGACATGGTATACTGACTGCACACCACACGCCCAAGGGCAATGGACCCTACTGACTACCAATTGAAGAACCCCAACTATGAGTCACAATAAACTGTTCCTCCTCTTAAAGTTGTTTATCACCAGTATATTGTTGTCACTGCAGTTTGACTAACACAACTAGTATTCTCAATTACTTGTTTTCTCGTGGTTATATATTACATAATCTAAAATACTTCACTTTCGGAAAATGGAAATTTGCCCTCGCTACCAGGGGTGCCATTTACTCCTTCTGAAGGGATTTTAAGATTTCCTCTTAGCAGAGGCTGAAACCAACTGGCCCCAGAGCAGACTCCAGGGAATCCAATTCCATGAAAGCTACTTCAGCACTTGAAAGTTACTCAAATCAGTAGCTCCCAATAGGAACATTCCAAAATTAAAATGGATAGAAATTTGCATTCTAATTTGCAATCAGCAATCTCTTTGACTGACTCTAGTTCTTGATCAAGGGTTGAGACTATCACATTTCCCTTTCTAATATGGTCACAATACAAAACAGGCCTAAATTGTCCCTTTAAAATTAATAATAAGCATTTCAAATCAGTGAGCTGCAAAGTCTTTCTGAACATCCATCCATGACCCTATCCCATTTCCTTTGTTCTGTCTATACAAATGTTAGTGTCCATGACTAACCTTAGCTTTCTGCCCTCTGATTTTGCTGTCTTTTTAATATATTTAAACCTGTTTAATGACATTTATATTTGATTTGTTTGCCTTTAAAATGGACAATTCTTGTTTCTTTTTTCTGGCAACAGTAACAGAATGAGGAATAGAAAGAATAGAATAGAAAATAGAATACTATTCAGAAATGTCAGTCCTCCTAACCCATAATTCTTCCAACATGTGAGCCTTGTGCAAGCCCTGTGTTTCTATTCAGCCACAGGGAAGCAGTAAATGCAAACCTCTCTCTCATTGTGATTTTTCAAGGCAGCAGGGTTACTAAGGGGTACTGATTGACTCCAACCAGGTCTGGTTGGCATGTGCCATGCCTGTCTTCTTCTCCACAGCCATAGCTTTTGAGGACCTGTTGCTATGACCTGAAGATTCTGGGTTTCATGTGCCTCCCCACCCCATGCCTGTGAATATACTATTTTCTACCACAGTGAAGGTGGCGACTACAGAGATAGCCTGGTGGTTAGGAGCCTGTGCTGCTTTTTATAGAGGGCATGAATTTAGTTCTCAGTGGGTGTGTTGGGTGACTCACAATAACCTCTGACTCCATCTCCATGAGGATCCTACACCCCTAGGCTCTGTAGATACCTATACTAATGTGTGCGCACACACACACATACACACACAAAAAAAAATTAAAAACAAAGTAAATCTTAAAAAATACAGATAGGCCTTCTAAAACCAGACTGCTAGGTTCTAATCCTAACCCTACCAGCCATGTGACCTTGAGAAAATTATTTATCTCCTGGAACTTTCATTTTCTCACCTTTAAGATAGCTATTTTAAAAATCAAATCACCATCAGAGCAAACAGTGCTGAAGTGAAGCAGCAAGAATGATGCTCTCCAAGGTTGTTGCGGTGAAGAGAAACCCAAATGTGGTCAAAACCCAACTTCACTGAGATAGAAGGTGGAGAGCTTTAACAGCTGGGGGGCCAAGACATTGCTGGCCAACTGTGCTTGCCTACGGGCTCTACTGGAAAGAAAGGGGAATGTCCCTAGGCTGTGTGATAGTCTGTGGTTTTGAACCTGAAGCCTGCTAAGCATGTGTATATCATTCCATAGGGACTCGGAGGTGGTAGTTCCTCAGTGGTTTTTGTTCTTGTTTTTGTTTTTTCACGGTGATGACTGTGCCCTAGAGAAAGACCACTGTGGACTGCAAAACTGGTTAAGAGGCTTTGGAAAAGAGAAAAAAAGTGGAGACAGACTTTGCAGTGACAAGGTTTCTAAAGATAGCAGAGGTCAGGGGGCTACCATCTAGAAGTGTGACAGAGGTCTTGGGTGAGAGGTGGTCATCTAGGGGTACTGCTAAATTGGTTAACAGGAACCTCTTGCAAAGAAGCCAGCAGATAGGGAAGTAAAGTGATGGTTGGGGAGAAGGGCCTCCTGGAAGTGATTGACAGTGGGGGTCCCAGACAGAAAGCAGCAGGCATATGAGACAGAGACAGAAAGAAGGAACTGCATAGGAGTTAGAGATCCTGGGGATCCAGGGCATGAAGTAAGTTATAGATGGAGGGCAGCAGAGAAGGCCACAGTTAGTGTTTGATGCAGAACTGAGATGTACCAGCCACAGAGAGATGAAGAATGAAACCGCAGACTTTATTAGAGCAAACAAAAGCTCCTGTCAAGGAGGTGAGAGGCACCCAGAGCTGGAGTCTTGCTGGACTTTTTATGGGCTTTTGGGGACCCTCCCTCCAGACTCTCTCTCCTTTATGATTGGTCCTGCCTAGGCTATCCTTGATGGATAGGCTTTTCTCCCTGCCAGCCATTAGCAGCTTCTAATAGTTGTAATAACAAACCTGGGAGCAAGGAACAGCCTTTCTTCAAGGGGTCAGTTTCTATTTCTAAGCATGATCCAAGTTCCAGTGACCCTTTACCCCTTCAGAAGAATCATGTTGCAAGTTTAATCCATGTGAGGAAAATGTTTAGGCCCCACTTATAACATCTGTATTGGTAAAGCTATCAGCAATTACTCAAGAAGTATTAGTTATTAATGATTGATATCATGTCCAAAGTCAAAGGTCAAATCTCTCTAAAATGAATTTTTTTGAGTCATGGTAGAAGCTAGCCAGAAAGGACCATGTCCCAGGACAGACAGCAGAAAGTATGTCTGTTGGAACTAAGAACATTTTGAAGATTACAAGCATAAATTCTTGACTTTGAACTCACATTGGCTTTGGATAAAAGAAGAAAGAAATGGGAAGCAGGGGTGTTCTGGAAAGGAGGGCATTGAGTAAGGAAAGGTGCTTTTCCTCTCGGTGGATTAGGATTAGTGGTGTGGAAAGTCTACACTCTCGGGAGCTGGTGGCCCTTGAGGATTGACCTACCAGCAGTTTTTATGCCAAAGTTGCTCAGTACTTTCAGGGTCTTCAGTGCAGGTCTTCTTTTGGTTTCAGCTTTTAGCTGCTATCTGACTAACCTGTTATCCTGTCCTTCCACAACCTTGTCTACATAATCAAACTTAGGACATCTCTGAAGTTCCCTTTCATTAAGAGCACAGACCTCCCACCAAATCCCTCCTTGGTGAGACCAATAAGTTACTTACTCTTTTAAGCTTCCCCATCATGGGACTAGTCATACTCTTGCTGACTTTTGCCCACTCCACGGGAAAGTGCCACTGTCTCTTCACTGCTGATCCCTCCCACCATTCCTCTCAGGCTACCCAGGCATTGGAAAGTAAACCTGAGTTCTCAACTGGGCACCACATGAATGATATTTACCTGGTCATGGAAACTCATTAAATAAGTAACAAAAAATGGAATGTTCTAATGGCTATTAGAAAGGTTTTCACACAAAAATATTTCAATAGTCAATTAAAAATAATCCACTCTCATAATGAGCTCTATAGCTTTATAGATTTAAAATTTGTAGTTAAAGAACTGGTCATGTCAAACTGGTGTGTGACTTCTGAGCAAACAGGAGCAATCTTCTGATCTCCTCTGATTAGGCACTGAGGACTGTGCAGAAAAGTGAATCCATCCAAGTACATCTTGGTGAATCAATGAATTTATTGGGCATACTTACAGATCATGAGTAAGAATTTACTTACAGGAACATGGATCTTCCTAAAACAGCTACATCAACAAAAAGGTCATCCCATGTGTGATGACTCAGGAAAGCAGCATCCCTGGAGCTAATGCATGATCTTCAGACAGCTCAACCAATGCTGGAGTCTCCTTTTCCCCAGCAAGTGTTTACTATGGTAAACCCTGGGGACCTTGCCTTGTGAATCTTGTTTCTGCTTTCTAAGACTTACAAGTTTGGTTTACTTCCTGAATCTTATAAGCTTTCATTTATCGTGAAACATGTTTCAATCCCCAGGGAATTAACTTGTTGCACACCACCACCTCTGCCACTACTAACATTATTACCACCACCACCACCACCCCTCTACCACCACATCTCTACCACCACACCTCCACCATCACCATCACCACCACCACCACCACCACCACCACCACCACCACCACCACCACCACCTCTACCACCACTACCACCACCACCACCACTACCACCACCACCACCACCACCACCACCACAAGCACCACCACCACCACTAATACCACCTATCCCTGAGTCAGTGTATACCCAGTTTTTATCATGAAACTCAGCAAGCTTTTTGGATAAAGCCAGTCTTCTGCTAATGCTGTACAGAATGCCATTGCAGTGCACCAATTAGTAATGGGCTCACTGGATGAGCTCTCTATGTGTGCTCAGAAGCAAACCCAAGGCACTGTCTGAGAAAGTTTCCAAACATTTTGAAAAGGAACTACAGGCCTTGGAAAGTTAAACAGTAAACTATGTTTTAAAAGCATCCTTCTTTTTGTTTATTTAAAACAGAGTGTGATTGTTTCTTTGCTCCCTTCTATCCAGTCCCTCATGTCATCCCAGCATGTGTATTGAACCACCGATGATAAAACAGCAAGCCTGCTTATCACAGAAGGATGAGGGCTCTCAAGGAGAGCTAAGAGCGAATTCCTCATTGTTGGTGATGTAGCAAAAATAAGCTTCTTTGGTTCTATATACTGAAGCAAAAAAAAGCTCCAGGAAAGTGTACCATTCTGTTGACAGCAGTAATGGGGTGCCAGTCTGTCAGCATTTCTAATTACACTGTAAATGTTAACTCCATTACCCTTCTGTCTTCATCCCCATTTGCAACATAACAACCATCTTGCTTGTTTCCTCTCTGCTCACAGAAATGATCCAAAATTGCCTCTGTAGACAAAATATTATAATCTATTTGAGGGAAAACAGTGTTTGTACAATTCAAATGATATTTTCTCAAATATACAACCTGGAATTTGTTACTGTGCACAGATGAGTAAAAACACTTCTCTTTGTTCTTCAAGGCAAAATAGAATGTTATAAATTTTTTTTAACATTTATGTTTTATCCAAACTGAAAGGCTGGGTCAGTCTAACAGCTAATTTAGCTACAGTGGATTTGTGGGAATGAGTGGTGTTGCATGCTGATGGGGGGTGGGGTGGGAGGTGGGGGATGAAGGGTGGGAGGTAGGGAGCGTGGGCACAGGACTCATTTGTCCACATCTTAATCCTGCAGAACTGGTGACTATACTCTTATTTGGGAAATGGGACTTTATAGATAGAATGAAATGAACGACTTCAATGAAATCCTCCCGGGTTATATGAATGGGCCATGCATCTGGTGAAGAGAATGTCTGTATAGGAGATAGAGCATGGAGAATAAATAGAAGGCTATGTGAAGACTAAGACCAACGTGAGTTCTGCTGCCTGTGAGAAATGCTGACAGCCGATAAAAGCTGGACGAGACAGGAATGATCAGTATGCATGCTCCAGTTAAGCCCATCCCTTTAGACTTCGGCTCTCCAGAACTGTGGGGGAATATATCCAAATTTCTTCATGCCACTAAGTTTCCCTTAGAAAATTAATATATGCATGTTGTATTGATTAGCTAGACCACAGGCCTGGAAACAGCAGTCATCAGATTAACCTGTGAAGCAACTAGTTGAAACATTAGGAAATAAAATACATTTAACTATAAAAGTGTTTGCAGTACTCTAAGTCAAATGAGTAAATCAATAATTATTTTGTTAAAATTGAGTCATACATTGAGTTTCCTTATATTTCTTTCTTCAAGGAACTGTATTTTTTTTAATGTCTTTCTGCCGTCTTTGTTGTAGACCTGACTAAAAGCAGTGAGCAGCAATCATGCCACAGCTCTCTCAAAATTTCCCCCACCAGACAATTTAGCTTGTTACTTTTGAATTCAGCCTCTCAATTTTTCAGGACATGCACGGAATGCAGCTTAGTTATTTGACAGAAGGTACATGAATGGCTTCTACTCCAATTTCCAGTCAAGTTCTTTGTTCCCCTCAAACTTAGCTTGAGTGGAGCCTCCACTGTCCGCATTTTCTCAGAATTCCACGTCAGGCCAGATCCAATGACATACATTTTCTGGAGCTCTTTTCTTTATCCTTTTGTTGTAGTTGCTGGGGTGGGGTGTGTGTGTGTGTGTGTGTGTGTGAGTGTGTGTGTGTGTGTGTGTGTGTGAGTGTGTGTGTGTGTGTGTGAGTGTGTGTGTGTGAGTGTGTGTGTGAGTGTGTGTGTGTGTGTGTGTGTGTGTGTGTGTGTGTGTGTGTGTGTAAATTTTGCTGGGGAATTTAAACCTAATTCTGTATGATAAAAGCTCTCTCTTTGTTGTGTTTTATAGCCCACATTATCTTACCTGCCTTGTATGCCTCAGGTAATTTCTTTAAGACTCTTTTGAGGTATGTCTGCCAAATTCCAAATTAACAGGTTTTTTGTTTGTTTGTTTGTTTGTTTTGGTGAACACCTTTCTTGTAACCTGTAAAGTAAACAGTAATTATGACCTAGTTAAGGTATGGATAGATGACTTGAGTAGATGACATGCTTGGTCTTCAATGTTGTCCTATGTTCTTATAGACATTATCTTGGGGTGACTCCTCAGTCTGAAGAGACATATATAAGATGGGAAACTAGAACATGTCAGTGTCAAATTTGACTCTGTCCTGATTCTTATTAGAGATGTAAAAACACTGCCTACTAGAAAGTGGTAGAGGGGGGAACCTGTCTAAGTGAAATTATTCCAAGAATATGATTGCTATTTCTTCAATTAAATTAACCATCATAAATGTACTTAATAATAGTGGCAAAAGCAGTATAACCAAACATTAATAAAGTTAACATAAAAATGAAATTTACATTTAGCATCATTGGTCAGTATGAAGTAATCATTTAATCTAAATGGCTTTTCTCACAGATTTAAATAGATTTGTTGGAGAAATCTTCATTTAAAAAAAGAAAAAAAAAGGCCTCTAGATAGAATTACATAAGGGCTAACACAAATGCATACAGCTATTTAATCAATGCTACCTAATTGTCAGTAGAATCACATACTGCATATCAGAAAGGGCAAGTGTAAGGGTCGAGGAAGCATTAATGGAGATGATTAGGGTTCACAGGTTCAGTACTGTTGGACTATGTCCTCTCTGAATTTTAAAGCAAAACTTGAGAAACATAGATAATAAAAGATTATAGAGGGATAAGACTTTTTTCAAAAAGAGAAGAGGGTGGGAATCTAGAATCTGCTATTGACAGCCCATCCCTTTAAAGTCTTTTATGTAGAGGAGACAATCACTGCCATTTCTAGAATGAGTGCCCAGTGACAGTGAGGTGACTTGAGGACATTATCCTCTTCCCTTCCTAGGGTGGAGACTGTCAAGAGTAGGATTTAACGGGGTTAATTACACTATCAAGCTGAAAAACCTGGTCAGATGCTGCCTCTCCAGAGTGCCATTACTTTGTTTTGTCCCTCCTATCACTATGTCTTACTAATGGGATAAGTGAAGTCCTTTTAATTATGTACTGTGACACTGAGGAACTGGGGATAGGTAATATCTCTATAGTGCTACTTTCCAGTAACATCTTAAGTCTCTTGATGAGGTCTTTGTTTCTTGTTGCACAAGGGAAGGAGGTGCCTGGTCATCAGGGTGCATGGTTCCAGTGGCAGACAGGAGCCATAGTGTGGAGAGCAGTGACCCCATCAGTTCCCTCATGCGGTTTATTTAACATTGACCATAGCAACAGAACTGCTATGGCTGGCATACATATCTTTTCTTTTTCTGTATGGAACCACTGATCTGAATGTCCTTGTGAGCCTCTTTTCCTTTTATTGATACAAAGATGGAACAGCAGGCACTAAGGGAAGACATGGGAAATGTGGCCCTTGTATATTTTGTGTAGCTGAGCATTTCTTGCTTAACCTGGGACTTTCTGTCACTCAGGCAGTTTCTTCTCAGCATCACTTCCCTTCTGCTTTTCTTCCCATGCCGGTGCTTTGCTTTAGATTTGACTATGTAGTCCAGGATAGCCTCCAACTAGCAATTCTCCCTCAGCCTCCCAAGCCAACCTCTTCTTTCTCTTGAACATCAGAGCTTTGTGGGAAGAGCCTTGGGCCGTTGGTGAACTCCCGGCCTCGTTTGACTTGCATTGACTTGTCATGTCCTAGGAAGTCTGCGGGACCTACCCTCTGCCCTAGCTACATGCTGTTCAACTTCTCACCTTTGGCTGTAGGTTGTGGTCTGTCTCCTGGGCATGAGCAATGTAAAATTCGTCTCCCCATATTCATCACTACTACTGCTACTTTCGTCTACAGATCCCCTCATGTCCAGTGGAAATATTCTGATTCATCTCCGCTACCCCATGCGCCCGTGTTGCTGTATTTTATTTTTTCTTTTGGCAGAGGATCTTGCTATCCCAGGCTGGCCTAGAACTCACAATCTTCCCACCTTAGCCCCACAAGTACTAAGATTAGAGGCCTGCCCCACTACACTCAACTCTTAATTTCCACTAGACTTCCCTATCCACAACTCATGAAGCCATAGGAGATTTAGGGCCTCGTCCAGTTTTCCCAGGTCCTCTTCAATCCATGCTGTAGACGTCTGTGGTTGCCACTTGCTTCACCCCTTCACTGGACTGCCTGTCTTGACTATCTATCATTCCATCAGGCTAGGTCCACCTCTGGGACAGGAAGGGCAGAGCACAAGCATCCTTCAGTTTTTAGGTCTCTGGACCGTCTGGATTTTTCTGGAAGGATGGGTTCCAGTCCTCTAAGAGTCAACAGCACACTTTCTGTGAAATATTGCACTGCAACTTGAAAAGAAATTGATAAAGTTCTTTTGCTGCTTAGACTCACCCCAAAGAATCAGAATTGGGGAGCATACTCTCTTAGCTTTCTCTTAAAGGCTTTTGTCTGCTTGACTCCAAACAAAATTCATTTTATCTTACTTTTGGTGTGTATTCCATTGGGCTAAAGTGGAATGCATCATAGTCCTGCTTAGAAGCCAGAGCAGTCTGTGTGTGACTTATACAGATGTATGAAAACCGTCTCACTGTATGGCTTTACCAGGCATTGGGCCACACTGACAGAGAGCCAATTGTGTGGGAAGGAAACTGATAAGAGTTGCTGATGAGATAATCAGTCTTTAATGGAGCTCACACCTCTCCACCATAGGCACCAAAAGTATGTCAATTTGAAGTCACAAAACCACAAAGAGGCCGATCTTATGAATGTTAACTAATGCATTGTTGCATTTTTGAAAGAGAAGCTTTTGATGTATGGGTTTTAATTTAATTTGTGCCTCTTTCCCTCTAGGGAGGCAAAAATTTTAAAAAAAATCCCATTTTGCAGTTTTATTCTTGGCATATTACAGGTATTCTTATTTCTTTCTTTGTATTGAACCTGTCAGGGAGCGATCAGCCCAGAGCAGGGTTCTTACTCCAGTGGGACGTTCTCCTGATGTGTCTGAATCACTGAATTCGGGGGTTCTCTGTGCTTAAGTCCAGCAATGTGTAATTAGAAACAAGAATTCATAAGAGAATCTCAGTTCTTTGACTTTGTGACCAATACCCAGGTGGTGGGCTGGTGTTGTTACCTGATTTTCATTCTAAGAACCTACAGGATGTCACTCTAAAACAAGGTTTTCATTCCTGCACCTTGGCCCAGAAATTCCAAATCTGTATTTTTCTCATTCTTTATCATTATCATCATTGTCATCATCGTCACCTTCATTGTCACTATAGACGTTGTTATTTTCCTTTTTCTTTCACTGGTCACTCTGGAAAATCTGTCTTTGATACAGCAGTTTTCATAAGCAAGCACATAATCCCTTTTCTCAGCTCACAGTCCAATGCAAAGGTCTTAAACACACCATGCATGTTTCCTATAATCTCTTTGTCCTTGGAGTCTCTCAAAATTCTGTTAATTTTGTACCACTTTCAAGATTCCTATTTCTCTAATACTCCTATCAGGATTCTGTCTTTGGGCTTTGGGATTTGTTATTCTTAGCCTGGAATCTTCTGCCCCAGATATTCACATATTTAACTGTATTTTTTTTTCTTGATATTTGTAACTTACACCTTACTTCACCAGCAATGTGTGACTTTCTTCACAGTAATCACAATGAGTTGACACATTTAATTGCTTATTGTCTACTTACCCCCAACAAAAATATAATAATGATTTTTCTTACTGATATCTTCTGAGCTCTTAGGATACAACTATCATGTAAAGTTGAATCAAAGAAAATATGGATAGGGGTGTTAATCTCACACAAAGTAGATTTTACTATAGGAAAAGACATAAATAATAAAGAGAATTATTGAATTATTATAAACTGTTCATTCCTCCAGAGGAGACAGCAAATGTTAACTACATATGCCTGGAAGAGAGCGTTATAGCACACCAGAAGAAATGGAGTATCACCCCCTTCCTTGTCTTCTCTACTTCCATGTCACCTGTTCCACAAGCCCCCTTTCCTTATGACATTCCCGCCCATAATGGCTTCAGCTCTGAGATACCTAAGTTAATCATTCAAATCTAAAGATTTGTCTAGGATCCAAATGTTAGGGAGAACATGCAGAGTGTCCATCTGGGCAAGGCTTACTTCACTCAGTATAATATTTTTCCAGTTCCATTTATTTATTTGAAAAATTTTATCATTTCATTTCTCTATAGTTTTAATTGTTGTAGACCAAGATTTAAAGTAGATTTAATATCTACGCAGACAATCGTATTTCTTTGATTATTTTTTATCAGTTGAGCTTTACATCTCATTAATACTAATTATAGACAATTGGGGAAATGTGCTTTATATTCTAAGTTACATCTAGTTTTAAAGTGTATTGAGATGTTAAAACTATGAAAATTAAATTCTCTTTAAATGTACCTGGTGTATAACATTTCAGAAAAAAAGTTCCCAGATGTTCCTTTAGAGAATAAATTCTTTTTTGTAGATATGTACAGTTGTGATGAATGTATGTTGTGTACAGAGCCTTGTTCCTGCGCATATGCTATCCAGAGACCAAGGGGAAATGTCAGGTGATCTCCTCTGTCACTCTGTATTTCTCTTTTGAGACAGTCTCTTAATTGAACCTGGAGTTAGGTTGCCTGGCAACTAGCAAGCCATAGCCATTTTTCTTCTTCACCTCCCTCAACACTGGGACTACAAGTATATGTAAGAGCCATACCCAGGTTTTTATGTGGGTGCTGAGATCCGATCTTATGCCCCCACAGTTGTGCATATTCTCACATACTGATCATCTCTCCAGTAAATAGAAAGTAAATTCTTCACTTAAAAAATGCAATTATAAAAGCATAATCACACATACATCTACCACAAGGTCCCTTTAAATAGTTATTTTAGTGTGCATAAAATGTGTCTTCACATGCCAAAAACAACAACAGAAAACCAAACCAAACCAAAAAAAATCTTCATAATCGGCTCTTCAGGAATATAGTAACCCCACAGTGCAAACCCCATTTGAATACGTATTCATTTTGTTAAATACATATTCATTTTATTAAAAAATCTGACTCTAAGCTCCACCTCTTTTTTTTTCCTGATGGAAATATAAGAGAGGAAGCTGAAAGGAAGCTATAGTTTTTACCCCTTGTTGTCTGTCAAGATCCATTCTTTCAATCCACCTATACAATGATATTTATGCTCTATGATCTCAAGATTCTCCCCTATTTTGATTGAAGATGAAAGGTACCCCCACCCCAAGCTGAGAGTCAGAAACTATGGAAGCACAGTATCAGCCTCAAACTTCTGGCTGGCTTTGGTTCCAGAGATGTAAACCCAGGAGCTCTGAGCCTTCAGTTCACTTCATTGTTGAGGCAAAATGGCAAAAGCCAGCAAGCCCCTTGCCCTTCCTTGACTGCCTGTTGGTAGGGCTGGTCTTTGGGGGCCCAATGCAGTTAACTACAGTTAATGCTGTATGTTAATGATTACAATAATTGTATCATGTCTAAGCAATGGCATCTCTTCACCTTTTACCTTATACTCCAGTTCTTGCATATTTCCTGGTCCCTCTTCTGCAATGTTCCAGGAGCCTTAGAGGGGGTGGTATAAGTGACTTATGTGGGTCTAGACCCATATCTGTCACCTATTTTCTGCACTTTGGTCAGACATGAATGCATCCACCCCTCTTCACTGGAAGGAGAGACTTCTCTGATTAAGACTGGGAAATCCTTTTGACTTAAATTTTTCTCTATTTAGCATGACCTTATCTGTAGGATTGTGGCACACTGCCTTTATTAAATTGAGATATGCCCCCTGTATCCTTACATTCTCCAGGACTTTTATCATGTAGGATTCATGGATTTTGTCCAAGGCCTTTTCTGCCTCTAAGGAGATAAATGATCATGTGGTTTCTATCTGAGTTTGTCTTGTGGTGGGTCACGTTTAATGATTTACTCATGTTGAGATATCCCTGTATCTTTGAGATGAAACTGGCTTGATCATGGTGGATGGTATTCTTGAATTCAGTTTGGAAATATTTTGGTGAGAAATTTTGAGTCTGTGTTCACCAAAGAGATTGGCCTATAATTTTCTCTTTTTTTGTTGTGTCTTTGTCAAGTTTTAGTATCAGAATAATACTGGTTTAGTAAAAAGAATTTGAAAATGTTCCTTTTCTATTTCACAGAATCACATGAGGAGGGTTGGCATTAGTTTTTCTTTTGAGAGCTGGTATAATTCTCTGCTGAATGTATCTGCACCTAGGCTTTGAAAAGGATATATTTTTAAGGGAGAAAATGAACCAGAGCAGTGGGAAAGTTAAGAAGCTGAAACGGCAAAAGCTATACAAGAGATGGGGCTTTTATGTCACATTTTGTGGACTCATATTGTGTAGCATGTTTGTATGGACATGTCTGTTGATATGGAATAACCTGTATATATGTGTATGAAGACCATGGATTGACATCAGATGTCTCCCTTTATCACACTTTGCCTTATTGTGCTTTAGAAGTCATTGAGCCTGAATTTCTATTTCAGTTAGACTGGCTAGCCAGTAAGCCCTTACATCAGCCTACTCCATCTCCTGTTGCTGGAGTTGCAGGTGCATACTGCCACACCTGGCTTTTTCATGAGTCCTGCAGATCCAAAATCAGCTTCTCCTGCTTACCCACCAAGCCATCTACCAGCTCCTCATGGACTTTTTGCCTATTTTACACAATGTGGACTTTGTCAGTAGAGTCTGTCTGTTACATACAGTTCTACATGTGACTTTATTCATCTCTAGTATCATTAGCACCTTACCTCTGTACCAGTGGGCATGGGTTTTAGTATTACAATGGGGCATAGGTTACCTTGAGACATAGTGAAGTGTCTCAGTACCTGGGCCACAGGCTCTAGCTAGTTCTAGTTGGCCTTGACTAGAGGGGAGTTTCCTCTTTGCCAATAAATTTTCTCAGATGCTCATTTTGTAGTCCCGGTCTAAGGCTTTCAGTAACTCATTCTCCTTACTCCTAACCCTGCTGTCCTACCTTTGTGCCTCAGGCTAGCCTGGGAACCACTGTGTAGTCCATAACAGCCTCAACCTTGCCAGCAAGCCCTCTTCAGCCTCCAGAGCACTGGAATCGTGGCAGTGAGTCAGCACTCCTGGCTTCTTTTTTTTTTTTTTTTTCCAATTCTAGTTAAATTCCTTAAAAGTACTTTGATTGTGTTATTTGTCTGCTGAAAAACATGTGCCTTACTTAGAAGGAGAAAATAAATTCCAATTTTTTTTTAGCCACGAATTCTAGATCTGTCCAATGTGTATGTCTTCCTTTGACCATCAAATTCCTTTCTTAGCACTCAATATACAAACAGAGAACAATAAATGGATTCTCCTGTTTTCTGTCGTTTAATATGTTAGGTCCCTGCAGCTACTAAATTTCTCTCCTTTTCCTAAGTCAAATGCAGTGTTAAGAATCGAGCAGATACTTCCTCATTTCTTGTTAGGAAGTGGAGGCCTGAATTGTTCCTTGTAAGCAGGGGCTCCACTTCAAATAGTCAGAGATGAACTTGAGAGTCTGATTTGAGGACTATCCTTTAAGGACGTGCTCACACAGCTGTGAGGTAGTATGGTCCAGACTCCAATAAAGGATCCCAGACATTTATTTCAGTGAAGGGCTGATGTGGCTGTTGTCCCTGAGAAGACAAAAGTGCAGGCCAAGGGAAGTTCTCTAGGATCCATGAATCTTGGGGCTCTTGGAAACAAGGACCCTGCATGCAATCAGAACGAATAACACTATATGAAGTCATGGGGGCCTAAAGCCTCCAGACATACTAATGACCCAAAGACACTGTTGACTTGGCTTGACATAACTACAAGGACAAGATAAGGACAATAAGAAATGAGGAGGGGACCCTTCTGGAAGGTTGTACTCATGCCATGGTAAGATTTGTACCTGAAACATGACATTCAATAAATGTAATGACTAAAGCATTTAAATTAATGAAAGCATTATATATATATGTGTGTATATATATAAATCATAAATCATATTTAATAATATGCCATCTCGCACCTTGGCTCCTTAGAGAAATGTATTCTCACTGGCATTTTTGATACTCTGTCTGCGGACCATCCTTCACTGCTTATTGTAATGATTTACTAAAATGAGGACCAAAGAGGAGGGTTCTTAACATTATCATGTATAAACAAAAGGTTCACAGCTATTTGTGTTTTTCTTTTTCTAGGGTCAGACATTGTTCAGTGGTTAATAAAGAACTTAACTATAGAAGATCCAGGTAAATAAATCATTTTCCCATTGCTAGATTTTTTTTCTTTGTGGTTTTGATAAATGAATTTTTCTGAAGGCTATTTAAAATCAAGCTAATTTCATGAAAATAAGCATAATTAAACTTGAACTATATGTTTAGCATTTACACAAAGTCAACATACATTCAACTAAAATATATTTATATAATTTTCACATATGTAATGATCCATTTTATACTATTTAATTATGGTTATTTGTGATTTTTAGAATAGATTATATGTACATAAATAATTGTATGCATAATTTGTAGCAAATTATTGTGAAATCATGAAATATCTCTTTAGGACACTTTAAAGTAAATCTCATTAATTTATCATTTGCTTTAGTTCTATTTTTGAACAAGATTTGAAAACTGTATACTTTTTGTAATTCTGATTTTTGGTCATATGTATGTATATTTAATACTCTCACTGAAATCCTGAATTCATTTACTCTGGGAGACAGGGTTAGTTCTGTGACAGAGCACTGAATTCCTAAGTTTGAAGAAACTTTTCAGCTTGTATTTTATGTTTCATAGAAGAAACTCTAACATTTATGAGGCATTCAAAGACTTTTGAAAAATGTGATGTGAAAGCCTTCACCTGTGGCCAGCTGTTTATGTTACTGAAATATAATGAAGCTCTGCTGCTTAGAGGAGATGCTGAGAATCTAATAGCTTTTAGGGGGCTGAAATTCTAGCAACAGGGAGGATAGACATGGTGGAAGGCTGTGGGCAGCATACTGACCTGTACAACACTATCTACTGCCTGGCATGGGAGGTTTATGTCTTTTGTTCCCTCTCTGCTGATTACCACCTAAGAATTATTTAAGCTTAATAGTACATGAGGATAAAATGGTTTTGCCTTTTGTGATAGTTTAAAGAAACTATTCCATCAGAAAATGTGGCTTGAATTCTGTATATATCAATTATATATACCCATGCTCAGTTGCTACAGGAGCTTTGAAAATATTTCTCTAGTCGGTTTAGAGAGATTAAAAGCATCAGCTAAAGAATGAAGCAGCTATTGTACAACACTGTACTGTTACTAAGTGGGAGAGGATGTACTTATAGTGAAAGGAAGCCACACTTTTAGCAAGTTCACGGTTCAGTTTTATGCCATTGGTATTCCTGATTTGCATAACTATAAGCCGTTCAGAAAATTATCCCAAAATGTACTACTGATTTGCAACCAACAACAGTAATAATACAGAGCAAAGCATTAAAGATGAATTCAAAAGATTATGTTTCAGTAACAATTTGATAGTTTTGCCTTTTAAAATTTTGGTGTAGAATCCATCCTGTAGTCCATGCAGACCTGAAACTTACCATGCAGTTCAAGCTCTTCAGTTATGTTATGACAAGCTAGAAAAGACTGTTTTTAACTTGTTGGTTTATTTTTTTGAATGACCAAGTTTACCCTATATGGAGTATAAGCCTCTCTGCTAGGTTTTAAAAATGTAAAAGAAGCACAAGGGATTGTAACATTGCATACACAGTATGCTCTCAACGAAGTGCAGTTAGCAATGTAGTTGACATGAAGAAAGTTACTTTGATGGTCCTGTGAATGGAGCTATTTAGAAGGGAGACTGTGTTGTTATTATAATGTCTGGTCTACTTTGGACCTCACCGATGCCCTGAATCAGTTTTAAAATGAAAGGGAATCTAATGCCTGGTTCCTGCCTGTCTAGTGTTCTATCTGGTAGCAAAATTTTGTTTGATGGCCTTAATGGGCAATTTGGAGTTCTAAATGTTGGTAATTTGTTGAAAGAAGATTTTGTGAAAACCAGCTGAAAAATAAGACCAATTGTGCAATGGTCCATGTGGAACAAAGTGAGTTCATGGTCTTCAGGGCTTGTCCAAGACCAAGGAACACATATTGTTTGCACATTAATATTTAACACTTTGTTAACCAATGCCTGTGTGCCTCTCACATCCATTAAAGCAATTTAGTATCATCAGACACTGAGGCAAAATGTACTGTTCCTTTTATAAAATAAAACTCCATCATCGTTTAGTGAGAATTTAAGATTTTTCTTAGTTATATTGGCATGTGCATATATACATGTGTACACATACACGATAAAACTATCTTGGTTACTTTTGTATTGCTGTAAAGCAACATCATGACTAAGACAACTTGTAAGAAATATTAAATTGGGGGGCTTCTTTACAGTTTCAGAGATTTAATCCATGACTGTCATGGTGGGGAACATGGCGGGACACAGGCAGGCATGTCTCTGAGAGCTCACATCTTTTCTGCAAGACAGAAGGAGAAAGAAAGTATTTCTACTGGAGCTGGCATGGGCTTTTTAAACCTTCAAGCCCATGCCCAGTGACACACCTCCTTCAAAAGGCCACACCTCCTAATCCTTCCCAAAACAGTCCACCAACTAGGGACAAATCATTCAAATGTATGAGCCTATGAGAGGGGGCCATTCTCATAAAATCCTCCACATATCCATACAAGATTTGTCTAATATGTCAGGTTTCTACTACATTCCAGCCTACTTTTGTAATGTCATAATAGAAAATATATGAAATAAGGAAATCTGTTTCTTTGGCTTAGAAGATTGCCTATCTTCTTGTCCAGCAACACACACCATTGCTAAGTAACAAATTTCTAAGAATTCCAAAATGTCTACTGTCTTATACTCTTGCTGATTTCTCCATGACGGATGGTCTGTACATCCATGCAATGTCTATTTGGGTGTTTTTGCTGGGAGGTAAACACAACACAACTCAACCCAGAGTCGAGACTTACTCCTGCTCCTGTCTCCTGTGTTCCCCTGTTCAGCTGGAGAGTTAAGTATATGCTGTTGCATGTATGCATGAGGTCTGTTCAATGACTAGTCTGGGAAAAGAGAACAAAACAAAGAAAAACAAACGGCAACCATAAAACAAAAGTTAATAAAAACTGCCTGATCAGTCTCTCCTGAGATTTTTCAGTGTCTGTTACTGGTGTTTCTAGTCAATGACCCATTCAGTGCTTCCTTATTGCTACTTCTATGTACTGACAACTGTCCTTTGGCCAGGCTTTTTGTGGGAGCATAGCAACAGACCTGCCTGACACAAGGAGTCTATCCTAAAATCTACCCCTAAAATCAATCCCATTTCCTTTTCTATTTTAGACTTAGCTGAAAGAAGGTAATTCTACTTTCTTACCATTTCTGGGTCCAGGGTTCTCTATAGCTTTCCATCTAAGACAGTCCACATTGTTCTTACATTATTAGTCTTCTGGGTATCTCATGGAAAACAGCATATTCTTCTCCACTCTTCTCTTAAATATAATAATTTTTGCTTATTTTCCTAATTGCCTAAAACTATTCTTTAATGTTAATTAATTTAGTTTTGCTCTCTGATAAACCAAAGTTTATGATAAACTCCGTCAAACCTTCAGAGTAAGCACACATTCCATTTAGCTCACAATTCTGTGATTCCCGTGATCATCTCCAGTGGCCTGAGTTGACTTGATTGTTTTCTGCATTGTTCTGGGAAACACTGGAGCCAGCTGGTAGGACACGAGCTCAGATTTTTGGCATGTAGAAATTTGCTAGGCTGCTATCTAGGCAGTCCTTATTCTCTCATCCTGCAACCTGCTCACTCTTCCTTCTCACCATGTTCTCAGGATCCAGCATACTGTGAATTCTTGCTCATGCTACATTCACTATGATCCCATTCATGAAGGCAAACACTGTGAATTCAGAAATCACATTTGTACTTGCTCTGCCTCTCAACTCTGCCCTCTGGAGTAAATATTAACAATACTTTTTGGTTAGGTTTGCAAGAGCTATCTCCCATACCTGTGGCAAAGCTTACTGAGGGACACCAAGGATTCCTTGATGTCATTTTGCTCATTTGCTATCTTGGCCTCATCTCACTGGAGGCTTAGGATGCTGCCCTGACCAAAACAAAGAGTCTCAGCAGCTAGGGTCTAAAATGGGCTTCTCTACGCCTGCAGTATCAAGGTGTGCTCTGTAATATTCCTTGAGTGGCACCTGACTGCTCCTCTCTCTTCTAGCCTTACACGACCTGTCCCATGCTGCTTGAGATTCTTGTCTTCTTTGTGAGGCCTCCAACATAGATGATGTCCCTAGGTTTTGAACCCAGGGAGTCCTGATTCCCATGCTAGCTGGTCGGTGGCTTGATTGAGTTAATGTCTCTAATTGCCCCCCTATGTTAAAAATGCTTTAGTACTGTGCTTTGTAAAGCTTAAGTGAGTCAGTGTGGAAGCAGGCCAAAATCTTGATTTTATTTTTAAATTGCACTTTTTAACTTTCCACAAAGATGTTTATCTGAACTGAATTTTTTTTTAATAGATGCCATTTTATACTTGCCTTTAAACACAACCAATGCCATGAAATCTTCAGTTCCCATTGGCTGTTCTTTTGGCCACAAGCTTCAGGAATAGTGCCAGTTGATACTACTCCATCTGTCTGTTGGTTATTGGGGTTAACTTTCTCTTTTCTTCTTTTCACATGTGTTGCTCTTATCAATTCATTTGAACAGACATCATAGTGGAAGGCATACATTTTCTCTAACTGTTAAATTGGAGTGTTAGAGTTGATTAGTTTTCAACAATCAATTAATTTTGTTAACAATGGGAGTTGTCCTGAGTGTTATCAAGTATATTTCCAAGTGTATTGCACCAATGCTTCAGGCCTTGCTCATCTAAATAAAACAGGAGACTCAGGAATTAAGAATCACTAAGCTCAGCCAGGCGGTGGTGGCGCACGCCTTTAATCCCAGCACTTGGGAGGTAGAGGCAGGCGGATCTCTGTGAGTTCGAGGCCAGCCTGGGCTACCAAGTGAGTTCCAGGAAAAGGCGCAAAGCTACACAGAGAAACCCTGTCTCGAAAAACCAAAAAAAAAAAAAAAAAAAAAAAAGAAACACTAAGCTCATTGACTAACTAAACCTGGTGCTTTTATACAAAGCATGAAGTGAAGGCAGAAAATAAGGTTAGGTACAGATATAAAATTATCCAACATACAAACTTAATTTGAAATAGCCACAAAACATCTCAGGGCAGCTAAATGGCTCAGTGAGTAAAGGCTCTTGCTGTCAAGCATTACCATAAGAGTTTGATTCCCAGGCCCCACACAGTAGAAAAAGAGAACTAACTCCTACAAGTTGTCCTCTAACCTCCAGAGATGCATTGTGGTACTCCCCCAAAACACAAATAAATAAACAAACAACTGTAATAAAAAGGTCTTTTAGAAGAGTTATCTTTTATGAAACTACAATGAAAAAGTCAAGATTGATAGCCAACCAGAAGTTTAAATTGTGCATTAGCAGCCAGGTTAGTGACTAGACTGTCACTGAATGAATTAAATCAACTCATCATAGGAGCCATTATAGAATCGGTCATCTGCATTCCAAAGCCAGCTGCGGTCCTCTGAAGAAAGCACTCTAAATCCTGTTAGTTCACTTAATGAGAGTCCATCATCAATGGCCTCTGTGTTCTGTTTACCTCATGGTATCTAGTTGGACTGCAACTGATCTCACAGTCCTTGGAACTTGGGAAGAAGGTAATGTCCCTGTGTTGCTTGATGATTTTGGATTTGTATTTTATGCACTTCTGAATCATTTAAACCAGCTATTTATTTTGATTATTGTATCAATATCACGAAGTAGCAGACAGATATTTTATGATTTTACTGTTGGAAAACCAACAGAGGAAATTGTGAAGCTCAAAGTTGCTCAAAAAATAGAAGTAGAACCTTTGTTTCTTACTCTCTCTGCTCTGCACATCTTCACCTTGTTGAACAGTTATTTCTAATCTGGATTTTACTTTTCCATAAAGGGTGGTTACTATGATAGAGAGAGGCATGGACCCACCTGATGCGGTGACATATGACACGGTGGTTTTTTTTTAAATATTAATTTGATATTGTTGGACTTGACATAATACTTATAGTCACTTTCTGGGCACATTCTGTTATTAGAGTCATTTTCTGCACATCAGTATTCCTGTGTTTTACAGTAAATAAAAAGAAATCTTTTCTTCATATATTCAGATTGTTTCAAATGATAATCTTGTGTGGTAGAAGCATTTGAAACATCTTGCAAATAACCACCCAAAACCTCATGAGCTCATAAAAATATCTTCTTGTACATTCTGCAAGCTATCATGCCAATCCGCAATAAATTAAAGTGACTGGTTTATTGCTGTTCTAGTCCTGGCAAATCATTACAATGCAAACATTCTGGGTTTTTAAGGCATCGTTTGACACTGATGCAAGATGTCCCGGGTCAGAGCCTTCATATATCCCTCTAGCAACATTGTTTGAACTGGTTTTAAGATAATATGTATTACCCATAGGTCTCTCTTGAAAAGGTGCATTTTATGTTATGAATAATGCTTCAAGAAATAAAAGTTTATTGGTGTTCTTATCTCTTAATATCTGCTTGTGTAAATTACTTCTTCTGTTACTATGATAAAATACCATGACAAAAGTGCTTCATGAAGGAAGGTTTTGTTTTAGTGAACAACATGTTCAAGGGTACAGTCTACCCCAGTGGAGAAGCAAAGGCAGCAGGACCATGAAGCAACTGGTCACATTGCTTTCATTGTCCGGAAGAAGGGAGAGGTAGATCCTCCTTCTTGGTTAGTTTCTCTCTCTTTCTGAAGTCTAGGATTTAAATCCAAAGAGTAGTAGCACCCTTCTTTAGGATGGGTCTTCTCACCTCAGTTAAGCTGATCAAGTTAATTCTTCTCAGATATGCTCAGAGGCTAACATAATATAAATAATCCTTCACAAGTGTGACTATAGGCTTGTTTTCCAGATTGTTCTGGATTCTGTCAAGATGAGAATATTACCTACTGCAGCTATTCTTAATACATGTTCCTGTTCCTAAAGCCAGAGAGCTTCAGCTATACAAGGAATCCTATACGTTCCTCTAATTATTTCCTATGAGATACATAAGGACCAGATTTTCCTGTATGTATTTACTTCATTATATTAATGGCTTCTTTTAAGAGCCAATATATGGAAAATTCCTTTTTCCATATATTTATTTGGCAATCACCTTTATCCATTTCAGCCTGAAATAATACAATGCAATACATTGTCTTAATTAGTAGATGCGTTCAATTTTTATGGTCATGGAAGCTGGCCAGTATAAGATCGGGGCACTGGCACATTTGGTGTTAAAGTTCCCTTCCTGGTTCACAGACAGCTTTGTCTCAACATGGCCTACCCTGGGAGAAGGAGAAATAGAGGGAGCTTTCTGGGCTCCTTTAGAAGTACATCAACCTAGTGAGTAAGGTTCGGTCTCATTATGTAGTCGCCTATACTTAGCATTTTCATTGGACTACTTCCTTCCTTACTGGAACAAGTGACCTCAGTTTGCATCAACTCACCTAATTATAATTGTTCTAAACAACTAAATACCAAAACTAGTTGTCACATGTCATAAGGATAATAAGGGAGAGAGAGTCAATATTTAAAACTGGAAACATTTATTTTCAAAATAAAGACACTTGGTTCAGGGGAGATGGATGGCTCAGGGGTTAAATGCTTGCTCTGCAGGCATGAGGACCTGAGTGTGGATTACCAACTGGGCCCAGTCCCAGAACTGGTGCGTCCTGGGGCCTTGCTCCCCAGCCATTCTAGCTGAAACATATAGCATTCTGTCCACTGAAAGACTATGTCTCAATAAATAAATAATAAGATGGACAAGCAGCTGAGGAAAACATCTGGATATGTAACATTTAGACCATTGGTAGTGAAGGCAATACAGTGTACTTACTTGTGTCTCAACAGGTGCCCAGCTCTCCTGCAGGCATCTCTGTTTTGGTTTGTACAGCCCATGTCTTAGTCACTGGTCTGTTGCTATGATGAGATACTATGGGCCTGATATGTGCTTTTGAAACCTCAAAGTCCACATCCAGTGACACACTTCCTCCAGCAAAACCACACCTACTCCAACAAGGCCACGCCTCCCAATCCTTCTTAAATAGTATCACTCAATGGTAACTAAGCACTCAAATGTGGGCCTACTCTGGCCATTCTTATTTAAACCACCACAACCCATTATCCCCAAATACCTGTCCCAGAGTTACGTGACTTCTCTTGTATTTACTTATCTGATCAGTTTATGTATGTATGGCTTACTGGATTTGGTAGTAATTAGGGACCCCACCAAGGCTGTTGGAAACCTAATTAGAACTTCTATCTTTTCTGTTACGAAACTTGCACAGTTGTACCACATTTAAAGGAACGTTGTGAGCAGCTGTCTGACTCCACTTAGAAATACTTCCTTTTGCAGTACAGATTGATAAATTTTCATTGTCTACTAGAAAAATTAACTCCCCAGACCAACTGAAAAAATACAAAACTGTCTGATTATATTATCTAGTTCCCCAGTCACTAGTTGGCTTTGCTTTCTTCTTAACTTTCTGTCAGGTTAATATTTTGGAACATTTGAATTCCTTTTATAAAACAATTTGAATTTGCATTTACAGAAAAAAACATAAACAATTTTAGTAGCATTCATTTTTTTCCACCTTTTTTGAGGTAGAATTAACAAAATTGGATACAATTAAGGTCACAAGTTGATGCACTGAGATACATTGTGAAATGATTGCTGTAATCAAATTAATTAACATAGCCACAGCTTTCCTGAGTTACTCTTTTCCCCCTTTAATGTTGCAGGAATACATAGGACTTACTCTCTTAACAAATTTCAAGTATGCATCAGCATCACAGCAGGTCTGTGGACTAATCACTCCCCTGGCCTGAGGAAGTTGCTGTCTTCACCTCAATGAGTTTACTCAAAGGATCAGATCTATGTTTAGACCTTGAAAGTGCAGTGCAGTACCCATTTGTGTGAGCATGGGAGCTAGGTACAGAGCTCCAGGCAGCAGACTGGAAGATGGCATGGGGTGAGTGAGAGACACCCATTAAATGGCCCAGTTGGCCCCCATCTCCCTAGGGGCCCATTGTCCATAGATAGACCCCACATTCACATAGGTCTAAATCAGCTGTTTGTGCTTTCTCTCATAAACAATTTTAATAGGAGGAGAATGCAGGAAATCATAAAGGGGAGACAAAGCAAATGGGATTTGACAAAACTAATAAGGCCTAGAGCACGGGGCATCATCTGAAGATAAACTTGATTCATCGGCCCTGCCAATCAGCAAATGGCAGAGAAATTAAGTGATTACATCTCTTGTCTGGCCAGACCCAGGAATAGTTGTGTAAGAGCTGTCTGGAGCCAGGCCTCTTCATCCTTTATTAAAGAGAACACACTACTTTTATTTCTCCACCTGAGAGAGGGGTTAAAGTCTTTTTCCTCAGTGTTTGAACTGAGTACAATGCTATCTGCTCTATCTCTATGTCATAGTTCACAAGCTTTCCTTTGGTTCCAACTAAGAATGGCATGAGATGCTAGCTACAGAAGTATATAAAGCATGGCACTGGTGGGCTCTTTGTAACCTGAGTACAGATCTTTCTGTGATAAGATGTCCCAGCTCTTTCACCATCACTTGGCCACAAATCACACATGCAGCCTTATTTTGACAGTCAGTGATCATCCCTTGTAAAATGAGTATAAGAATGCCTTTGTTATGGAGCACGTGAGTTTGAATTTCAAATTTGTAAATCCCCCTTTTAAACAAGGGGGTCTTAAGGACTAAAATGCTTTTTAAATGTTTGAAATTATCTTCCAATTCTGTTGATTGAAGCATTTGAAATTATTCAGAATCCCTGGTCCCTACTGTACTCACTAACACCTATGCAGTGAGACCCATTAGAGTACATTAAGCTCACCATATAGAGTTCTGATTAAGTCATTTTATAGGAGGCAATACCCAGACTTTACATACTTTCTGTCAGTCATTGCTCTTTTGACTGAAACCAATGTTTTGGAAAATCTGTGTATGACACTGATTGTACTGAATTCCCCAAGGGGAATTTTCAGCAAACCTGACACTTGATTCTTCCCTTGCTGAGGGTCCTGTACTTCTATGTGAGAAATGGTGGACCTGCCACTCTTCATGCAGCTTCTGGCAACTTTAGCAGTGAACCATGGGTGTTCTCTAAGGGAACAGTAGGATTCTCTGCCATTTTATTATATTCCCCTGATGCCGGCTTGGTAGGTAGTTTAGCAGCCAGTGCTTAGGAACAATGTCAGATGTCACAGGTAGTGCCTTATAATGTACATTTTTAAAGTCGTTTGAATTCTTAAAGAGCAATAGACATTCATTCTTGGTAATTAGGAAAATCACTAAAATTAAAAAAGAAACAAATAAAGCATATTCATAGGTATCTCTCCCAGAGAGACACTTAAAATTCTAGCACATCTATGCAGTCTTATTTGAAAGCTTCACCTTGACTGTGTCTTCAATTGACCTTTATCAATCTCCACTTCTCACAATGGCCTTCTACTGCCATTAGTGTGGCCCCAGGCCGAGGTATCACCCTACTCTTCCTATCATGAAGTTCCTCCTTCTCTCTAGACTTACAGTGATCTCTTACTCACACTTTTGCTAGATTTACAGTCTCAGTGACTATGGAAGAAAAATACAACACATTAAATGTGGCTTCTTCACAGCTCTGTCTCACCTTGAGTCCTACTAAAAACCAATTCTCTTTGGTTGTTAGATCTGGAGACAGTAACCAACAACTCCAAAACTAAAGTGAGTTGTGATGGAGAGAAAAGAGTAAAATTTTCTTTCATCCTATTCTTAACCACAATTTCTGAATTTATATACCTGATTCGGGTTAATCTTCACCAATGACATTATAAGGATGATTTTCTTTCCAAGAACATTGCCTTTTTAAGACAATTCTTACTATGCAAGTCCTGTCTGCCTTTTTAAGACAATTCTTACTATGCAAGTCCTGTCTGGCTTTGAACTCACCATCTTCCTGCCTCAGCATCCGAAGGACGTCTTTACATGTAAAGCATCATTGTTGATACGGACTGTCCCTCTGCTGACACATGATGGTCCGTTTTTAGGGATTTGCTAGGATCTGGAGTACATTCACTAGATTATACGCTTTGTAAATGGAGAGATGTACTTGGAAGTTTTCCTGCATCCTGCCTGGCCTGTGATCAGGACAAATCTCTCCCACATAGTCCCACAGCCTTTTATAAAATAATCACACACAGGCTTAATATTATTTATAACTGCTTGGCCATTAGCTCAGACTTATTACTGACTAGCTCTTGCACTTAAATTAACCCATAATTCTTACCTATGTTTAGCCACGTGGCTTGGTATCTTTTCTCAGTTTTGCCTTGTCATCTTGTTTCCTCTGTGTCTGGCTGTCGACTCTTGATTCAGCCTTCCTCTTCCCAGAATTCTCCTTGTGTGCTTATCCTGCCTATATTTTCTGCCTGGCTACCAGCCAATCAGCATTTTATTTATCAACCAATCAGAGCAACACACATTCACAGCATACAGAACAACACCCCACAGCAGAGAGACTGTTTCTCTGTCTCCTATACAGTGCCTGATATGTATCTTATTACAATAAATGTTGTTGAATTCAACATACTTAACAAAGAGACTACTGACATTTAAAAAAGTTGTTTTTAATCTTTAGCATTTCATTTAACAACACAGTAGAGGCATTTCCACATTCACAGTACAAGCTTTGGCTGGAGGTTTTCCTCAAAGCAAAAAGCCCCTGAGTCCAGAGCTTTCCATGACACAGAAAATGTTTAATTATAGAAAGGAAACAGGGTCATCACCCATAAGTTTCAAATGATCTCTTTATCTTTAAGACAGTGAACAGAGGCTGCCCAGGTCTGAAAAAAATGCTCAGCATACTTCAAAAGAGTCTAACAAAGTTTCTTTTATTTCATGGAAAGTGAAGTTTACAGACAAATACTGACTCCTGTCAGTATATAGCAGGAGGTGTCATACGCAACGTACAGAAGTCGAGAAATCCAAGGGAGGTCGCCATGAGACTCTCCAAAAAATTCTTCAGTTAGACATTAATCTTTAGGCCTAAAATTATATTATTTCAATGAAGTGATGGCTGCAGGCCATGCTTTGATTTTTACCCCTGTGATTTTTTTTTTAAAGAAGTTAAAATCCTTAGAAAGTATCCTGGCATCCTACAGATAGATACTCTGACTTCTTAAACACGGTTTAAGTGATCAAGGTTGGGTCTTTTACTGTAAGATGTGATGCTTCTGGATCTATCTTTTTGTGTTATTCATAGAGAAGAGGTAGGTCAGCATTCCTGGAATGATTGGCTTGTGCTAGAGAGAGAGGGAGGTAAGATAGAGGCTCTGGCTGGTTGAGACACTCAGTGCCCAACATTTCCCCCAAAATTAGCTGCATAGTCTAGCAGGCAGTTCAGTCCTGGAGAGGGAGAACATCTTGTCCCTCTATAGCAGGTCAATTTCCACAGCTTTGTCTTTTTATGACCATTAGCTCTTTGTTTTATTAGTGCTTTCCCACTCCCAGCTGGTCCCCTAAATTTGACAAATGAGCCTGATTTGCAAACAGATATCCAATGGCAGCCTAATAAATGTTTGGTCACTGGTGTGGTACTGTAAACAGGAATACATTACTGAAAATAAAAGAGACTTCTTTATCTGATGCTTAGTGTGCTAAGGTTCAAACCAAGACCAGCTAAAACGTCCTTACCTGGAAATAATGACATCGCACCCTGACGTGCCACCAAGCCCCTTAGAAGAGAAAAGAGAGCAGACAATGGAGCAGGAAGTGCCTGGCAGCTGGACCCCCATCCTTCCATAACACTGCCCTTCCCACCTTTTCCTCTCACCCCCATCCCCACCGCTGGAAAGTGGTACTCATGGCAGCTACTCCTAATGCTGATAGATGCTCCTTCCCACTTGAATCTCGTGCTCATTTTATTGGTGCCTACTTTACATATTCACTTAATGTAAGGAGATCTTAGGGACACAGCTTCTAAAGAGTGCCATCAAATATTAACTAATGCTTGGTGATAGGGAACAAACATCCCCTGTGTCTAGAAGCAAGCAATTTGCCAAATTATTTACTTCAGGCAGGGGAAGTCTGAAGAAAAGATTCAAGTAAGTTGGCAGTAAGGTGTAAGGTTTTAAAATGAAAGAGTGCTTAGAGATATGTGTGTATATATGAATACATATATTTATCATACAGATCACTATTGCTTAGGTCATATTATACAACTGATATGGAAATTCTCCTTGCATCTTAACTCAGCACCTTTGTGGAATATTGTCTATGAATAATGAGGATATTAGAGGTCTGAGAGAATGTTGATTAAGAGATACAAACATAGGGCCATAAAAAAAAAGAGCTGAAAGCATTTTCTTGGGATGTGTGAGTATATGGAGCACAGTTCCATGTAATACTCTTTTCAGCTTTGAAGACTTTTATCTGATGATGATCTAGATGTTCTGAACAGAGGATGGGACTTGGGGTGAGACCATACCCAGCCAAGACATTAGAGGGAGTCTCTGGAAGGGAAAGTTTTTCCAATTAATGGGGTGGTAAGAAAACAAATGAGTGTTCTTTTCAGGGATCTTCAGAAATAAATTTGCTATCTTGTCTTTTTAATGATCAAAAATATCATAACTCATGTTAGAACAGAAAAAGCCCTTTGTTCAGTTATAAAATAAATAATGTAAAATCACTCCCTGAACTCTAACCAGACAGACAATGTTTACAGGTGGGGCTCTTCATATGTTTAATCAGTTATTGACGCACTCACAGAACATGCTCATGTCTGCATATGTCAGAGGTGCATTGGTGATTAAAATACTCAAGGCATTGGGAAAATCAATACACCAACATACAAGACATTTAGATGCTTCCACCAAGAAAGGTTTTTAATGTCCTCCCGTATTATCTCAATGCTGCCACTAAGAGAAAGTATAATACAAGACCACCACCCTGTCTATACTGAAATCATGCCAGTGGTTCTGAATAGTCACTCAGTGTTAGGGATTACTGCTACTGAAACCTGCTGGCTTCCTACCCATCAGGGCTTTAAGGTGTTGTATTTCCTAGTAAGAGTTACTTCTTATTCAGTAGAATGATCATTTAAAGTATTATCTATTTCCCTTAGTCTTGCTGTCTTACTGTAGTTTCTTGCTGCAATGTTTTGAAGGAAATAAAAGACAAGGAAGAAATTTCTCTCTAAGATTCTAACTCCTCTGCAACCCAAGGGTACTCTGACTCGGTATACACCCATCTTGCCCATTTTCCATCATCCTTGAGCTTGTCTGTGCTCATCATATCCCCTGACATCACCATCAGGTCATCATTCCATCCTTTATATTTTACTTTTTAATCAACAACCCTAACCTGTGATCTGCTAATTGGCTTACTACATTTCTTTCCACTATAAAACATTCCTAGCCGGGCGGTGGTGGCGCACACCTTTAATCCCAGCACTTGGGAGGCAGAGCCAGGCGGATCTCTGTGAGTTCAAGGCCAGCCTGGGCTACCAAGTGAGTCCCAGGAAAGGCACAAAGCTACACAGAGAAACCCTGTCTCGAAAAACCAAAAAAAAAAAAAACAAAAAACAAAAAACAAAAAACATTCCTACATGATTCCATGGTGTTTTCTTGCTATTGTCCTGTTCTATTCTGATTTTACAAACTCAGTCACATTTATTAACATAACCCCTCTCTAATCTCAGTTCATTAGAATATTGTTTGTATCCCTCTCCTATAGGGTGAAAGTTTATTTGCTTTGGTCATTAATGTCTTATTGTTAATAAATCAATCATCATGTCTTGGTTCTTGATATGATATCTTGGCTGCATATTTTTTCTTTGCTCTTATTGCTCCACTGCCTGCTGCACCATAGTTTGATTCTATGACACATCATTATCCTTCATAGCAATTTCTAACTCTTAGATGCCTAGGTCTTAGAGGCTTGGGCATAAGATTCATTATGTATCAGCTCTCCACACCTGTACTTCCTCAATTTGCTCATGATGGGTGTGACTCCTGCTACAAATGTACATCTACACTCCCTTCTTAGCATCTAACGTACAGGTCCAACAGTCTTTTGCAGGTCTCAACTTGGATGTGTCATAGGCATCTTGTATGCAACCATCCTAAAATTGATCTTGTCATTATGTTCTCAAATCAGTGTAGAGACTGCCTCTAAAATATTTCTCCAGTCTGTTCACCAGTCTCTCCACTGCCTCTCACATCTCACTGAGAACTGCCACAAATTTCCAGCTTGTACCAAGTTAGCCCCACATACTCAAGGTTCTGTGTGCATGGATGAATGTATAAAATTGTGGATAGAAAATATTATAATAAAGTCCCATTTGTACTGAAAATATGTAGATATTTCTCTTATTAGTTCTTTAAACAGAAAAACATAATAACTATTCATACAGTCTTTACATTTTATTGGGTATTTGAGTAATTTAGAGGTTATTTGGGGGTACTTGGGAAGATATGCAAATATTATTCTGCTTTATCTGAGACTTAGGGATCCTCCTAATACTGTATCCTCAGGGATTCCTGGAACCAAACTCCTAATAGATACTGAGGGACAATGGTACCTTCCTTTTTTGTTTCATATCAGTAAATTCAATTCTCTGAAGCAACAATAACAATAATCTTGCTGAAACCCAGATCTAGTTCTGTAACTCTAATTAACTCTCATTGCCTTGAAAGAATGCATAGGCAAAAACATCAAGTAAGTGAACACTTAACTACAAAGTCCAAAACTTTCAACAGAGTAAGTGCAATGTGTTCTGGAAACACACTGCTTATATTTAAAACACATAGTCTTTTGCAATGGAGCCATATTTATCTTTGTATCTCCTGAGATCACTGTTTCTCAACCCACACTGTGCCTTCCAACCACCACCAACCTGCTAGTTGCTTCTCAAATGGCATTGCTGCTGCATATCCTTGATCACCATGAATGCTATCACCTGTATATATGCTGCTGTAGTTGTTTGGAATCTCTTCTTACTTTGTAACTCCTGTTCTTATTTTGTTGTTGTTGTTGTTTTTCAGGACTTGAACTAAATACCAACTCTTCTAGAAAACTTTTCTGAGCTCCCAAGATTAGATGGGACTGTTTCTTTACTGTGTTTCCAAAACACATGGAACTTATCACTGTTGAAATTCTTTTTCAACTTTGTGGTTAACTATCTATTTATTTCTTGGTTTCATCTATTAAATAAATTGTAAAGGCTGAGCCTTTGTTCTGTTTCTTTCTCCCATGAGTGGAGTACATGATGATTGAGTTATACATTTGGTAATCAAACATTTGAAATTATGTGCACTTGTCAAAGAAAAAAAACAGTAAAGAAAAAGGTAAAGAAACATGTCATAATGGAGACATCAAAGAGAAGCATGAGATTGAACAGAAACCAGTGGGAAAGGCAGCAGGGCAGATAGAGGTGTGAAAATCTGAGTAGCCAAGAAGGGGGTAACTTAGGAGAGGATTGCAGAAGAACATCTATAGGACCTTTTCCTAGGAATTCACTGGTAACCTCTGAGAAAAAAATTTTGGTAATGAGAGCATAATGAGCTGAAGAAAGTAATGAGAATCTGAAGTAAGGGAAATAGATACATAAAAGCACTCTTCCATAAATGATGACCTATTACAAGGACTCACTGTAATGGGGACAAATTCTTAGGAAGTTTGCAAAATCAAGAAAATCTCTCTCTTTCTCTCTCTCTCTCTCTCTCTCTCTCTCTCTCTCTCTCTCTCTCTCTCTCTCTCTCTGAAGTTTCATGGAGAGTTTAATCTTGATTTTCCAAATGGAACTGAAGGAGCACAGTTCATGACGTTATTGTGTGAGAGATACTCTCATTAAAATCCCATATATGAATTTCCTTGGAAATAAAGACAAATGTCCCTTCTAGTGATTCTTGTGAAAGGAGAAAGGAGTGATTAAAAGCAAGGGTCACCTATGAGTTGATTGGGGCAGACAGACTGATAGAGCTGAAAGTCAAATGCATTGTGTTTTCAGCAGATACTTTCATGAAGACAGGCAGGTTTATAGGGATAAGTTTGATAGCTGAGCTTTAGTAAAACAAAAATTCTGGACAATATATTAATCAATTAAAGATAGGATATAGCACCTCAGACAATACAAAGACTTCTGAATTTGTATGACTAGAGCTTTCAGGGTACAAACCTGAGCAGTGTATTATTCTAACAAGCTAAGCTTGCACACGCATTCTAAATAGGCAAATTAAAGAGATAAGTAATGACAAAAAACTGAGCTTGCTTTCTTCAATGTGACCACTTTGGAAACAGAAACAAAGAGGTGCACCTCCTCCCAAGCCCATCTTTGACATGCTAACATGAGATTTAGATTTAAGTAGAGGATAAGTATGCTTAAGTAAGCATTCCTGACTCAAGAGTTGTCTTGATATCAGTCTCTTCTTCAAAGTGATGTGTAAGTTTTCAAAGCTATATGACATCTATTTGTGAAGCACAAAACCCTCCCTTTGCTGGCCCTTAACTTTGCCCTTTCCTGTTTCCCAGCCTGAGAATCTCAGAGAAATTCAAACTCCTCTGGCTCCTTTGTTTCAGTAGTCTGGCAACCACAGAGGGTAACACTTGTCTCTCTTCCCTTTCAATGTTCTTGAGACCATTCTTCCTTCTAGAAATTGTGATGCTCAGAAGGATGCCAAGTTGGTGCTGAATGCCATTTGAACTGCTAACTGTACCTTCATATTTTCATTACAAATGTCACAAGGGGCCTGACAAATGGGGAGATGGAGTATACTAGTGAGTAGCGGCTTCCCTCTTCCTGGTATATTGGGTACTCACCAATGTGACAGCAGGTTTTTTTTGTAGTAACTGATCATAAACATGAGGATATTGATAGTGCATTTCTAAATCCCCTCCTTAAAGCTAAATGAACTCCTGATTTGTCATAGGTTACTTTTGTTTGTGAGGCAGATGTGTGCTTAGATACAACCTTGCCTAATGCATCACAGTGCAGTACTTTTGCACCATCTGACAGAGAGAATGATGATAGAGGAGATGAAAAGCGAAGCAAAACACTGGTGTGAGAGGTTTCCTCTCCTGTAAACAATCCCTTTCCCTGTGGTTGTGTGCTATTTCTCTAAAATAAAGGGCAGCATTTTAATTTCCAGGTTTTCTTTTTGTTTTTTCTACCACTCAGCTCTCATTTTTCTCAAGCTGCCTGTATTTATATGCACTATTTTGCAGATTGTTTTTTCTTACTTTCACCATCTGAATCAACAAAGACTGGGTTATTAAAATAATTAATTAGTTTTATTGTGTGAATACAAATTTCTGGGATTAATCGTTGCTTATTCATAGCTTTTGTCCTTTGTTATCCAAATTGCAAAACATTTCTATATTCAAATTCAAACTCCGATGAGTGCTGAGGTAAAATAGATTGTACCATCCAGCCCACCTTTGTTCATAATTGGCCCTGGGCTACCATTCCTGTGTTGTTGTGATTAGACTGAAGGCCATTAATAACATTTTATATAAGAAATAAAAAACACCGTGTTGTCCCAGGATAATTGGGTCTCAAGCTGTGCTGCTATCTAAGTTCTAAATCTCGCTTTGGAGATTTATTTCAGTTAGTTTCTTCTAAAATGGGATTTCAGGGCATGCCAGGAATGATAACACTGCTTCCCACAGCAGAAGAAGGCAGCATAGGTTATAGTTTATCATCTGAGGCGGAGTAGGTAAGCATCAAGTTCCCAATTTCCTCCGATGTCCTTAGTCCAATGTTGTTTTTTATTTTACTTTTGCATGGTGGGGATTCAACCCAGGGCCTGTCATTCTAGGTGAGTGTTCCACCATGTAGTCTTGTCCCTAGCCTCTGGATTTTTGAGACAGACTTGCACTGTGTAGCCTAGACTGCACTTGAAATTTCAGTCCTCCAGCCCATGGATTGCAGATCTTCATCAACATAACTGAAAATCTACAGAGATTTCTTTTTAAGTTGATTTTAAAAGTCGGGTTGAAAAACTTCTGGGTGAATAATAAATAGGTGTTTCATCCATTTTTCATTTTCAGTGCATCTAAGCCTGTGCTTGCATTCTGAAATTGCAAGAGGTTGAAAAAATTTTTACGTGTATGTTCAATGCCAATTACAAAGAGGTGATGTAACTTAGTATATTCGTTATAGAAAAGAATTCCTCAAAGTATTAAAAATGAAACATGTAATTAAATAATTCCTCTCCCGCTACTGAGTACACATTAAAGGAAATCCAATTGTTCTATTGATGTGTTAACTGCACTCTCACGGTCACCACACCACACAGTTGTTCCCAGTAGCCAAGAATCAGCCTGCATCTACTAATAATATGGAACACATATATGTACAGGAATGTGCACAGATTGTAGTCATCCTCAAAAAATAAGAGACTATATATATATATATATAAAACTTACAAAAGACATAATTTTATCATTGGTTTTTAAATTGTATTACATTAACTGATATTAAAATGATGAATTAATCTTGTTCACCTGAGATCAATCCACTCACATAATTTTGCATGGTGTGTGTGTGTGTGTGTGTGTGTGTGTGTGTGTGTACTCTCACACACATGTAGAGGCCAGACTAAGACAGAGTTTCCTTTGTTGCTGTCTACTTTGTTTTTTGCAGTAAAGAGGGTCTTGACCTGGATCTCTCCTCATGAATAGCGAGCCCTAGTGATCTGCTGGTCTCTACATCTTCAGGAGAAGCATAACGGGTTCCTCAAACTTAGCTTTTGAAACTGAGTTCTGCAGTGTTTTTCTCAGGCCTTTAAACTTTAAAGCAAGCGCTTTGGTGACTGCGCTATCACCCTAGACCCCTGCTGGATCTTATTTCATAGTATTTTGTTAAAGATTTCTGTTTCTTTTACAATAAGAAAAATAAATGGTCTGTTATTTTTCTTTATCTTTATGTCTTAATCTAGTTTTAGTGTTAAAATAATGCTAGTTTTATATAAGTAGGCTATATTCCTTCTGTAACTATTCTGGAAAAGAGATTATAGAGTAATTGGATTTTTTTTTTTTTTTTTTTTTTTTTTTTTTTTTTTTTACATTTGACAGAACTCATGAGAAAAATCATCTAGATCCATTGCTTTCTTTTTTGGAAGTTATTATTTATTCAATTCCTTTAATAGAAACAGGACTATTGAGTTCTTCATTTCATCTTGAGTGAGTTTTGATATTATCTTCAAGGATATGGTATATTTCATCCAAGTTATTAAATTTATGGACATGATGTTGTTCAGAGTGGTCCTCAGTTATTTGCACAACATCCATATATCATTAATGATGACCCCTGTTTTATTTCTGATATTGGCAATTTGGGTGTTTTATAATAGTTATAAGGCTGAATGTTTATGAACTTTGTTGATATTTTTCTGCAAACTTGAGTTTGGTTTTGTTGTTATTTGCTTGGTTTGTTTTGGGTTCATTTTGGCTTGCATTAGGTTTCAAGTTCTCATCTGTCTTAAGGTTAAAAGTATCCTTAAGGAAGAAACATAAGAATTACAGATCAGAAACATGAATGTTCAGGGAAATGAAAAATATCAGGGAAAGAAAAAAGTAAAGAGAAAAATGATGTTTTATTTTGTTATTCTTAATTTGACCAAAATATAACTTAAAAGTAATAACAGTAAAAAGTGTTAGAGTAGTATTTCCCAATCTGTGGGTTGTGACCCCCTTTGGATGACAAAGAACATTTTTACAGGGGTCACATATCAAATATCCAGCATATCAGATATTTATATTATGATTCATAACCATAGCAAAAGTACAATTAACAAAGTAGCAATAAAAATAATTTTATGGTTGGGAGTACCACAATAAGAGGAACTGTATTGCCGGGCAGTGGTGGCGCACGCCTTTAATCCCAGCACTTGGGAGGCAGAGCCAGGCGGATCTCTGTGAGTTCGAGGCCAGCCTGGTCTCCAAAGCGAGTTCCAGGAAAGGCGCAAAGCTACACAGAGAAACCCTGTCTCGAAAAACAAAAAAAAAAACAAAAACAAGAGGAACTGTATTAAAGGGTCACAGCATTAGGAAGGTTGAAAACTACTGTGTTAGATTATTAGAAAATATCCATAAATAAAATTGAAGAGATGAGTTAGGAATAACCCAGCATAAGGTACCTAAAAGACTCGAGAAGCAGAATATGTGTGTACTTCAAAATATGGAAGGCACCCTTGGAGAGAAAGGGGGGGCTCAGAATGACAGTTGAAAGTGTCTGAACTGCTCTCTTCGGAATTGACAGATCAACCAGCGCAAACGGCAGTAAGAATACATTGATCTGAAGCTCACTTGGTATAAATTGACTTGGTGTATGTTGCCTTTCATCGAATATCTTTCCCCAAAACCAGCAATATTGTAAAGTTTACATGGATTATTCACCAAAATAGAGCACATTTTGGGTCATAAAGCATATCTTAACAAATTTAGGAGTATAACAGTTATGACATGCTTATTCCAGAAATCAATGTAAGAAAAATACCTAGAAAAACTCTCTTGAATATCTATAAATAGGCAAAATATTTTGTTATAGCACTTGGCCAAAGAAGATAAGCTAAAGACATTTCTGGGAAGGTAGGCTGTCTTAGTTAATTTTGTGTGGCTATATAATAGAATGCCAGAAACTAGGTAATTTATAAAAAATAAAAGTTTAATTGTTTACAATTTCAAGATTCAGAGGCTGGCTTTGGCCAGAACCTTCTTGCTACATTGTCCTGTAGAAAAAAAGGAGTAATATTTGTTCATTCAGACAAGTGGGACCCTTGTAAACTAAAGGCCTCTTAAAAGTCCAACCCCCCAGTAATGTCACTATAGAGTTTTGGAGGATTAGAACCCATAGCAAGCCCACAGTAATGTGTTCCCTTCATTGTTCATTGGAAGAAGCACTCTTTCCTTCCTCTTCCATTTCTCAAGGGTATTGTCATTAAACATTGGATGTCACTTAGTTTGGGGTATTCTGTGAGCTTGGCTGACCTGTGCTTTGGTCTGCCTCATGTATTTTAGGAAGTTCTTGGCTATTTTTGTATTTCCTTCACCAAGCTGTCTTTTCATGTCTTCCTGATATTTCAGTTAGGAATGCTGTAGCTTTTGATATCCCTCCTACTGTCTCCTGAGCCAGGGGGATTTCTTGTTGGCATATTTCATTCATGCTTTGAAGGATATGTTGCCTCTGGAAGCATTTTTGCTATAACTACTATATTCCTCTTCAGATTGTGTGTGTGTGTGTGTGTGTGTGTGTGTGTGTGTGTGTGTTCTTTGCTGCCTAGGGTGAAACAGGCATGTCCTGGAGCAGATGTATCATGTCATCAAATTTGATTACCTACAGGATTCAAGCAGTTGGGTTAGGAGCTAAACACCTATGATGGGGAAGCCTAATCTAGAACCAACTACCCATTTCCTTTTGAACTAGATGGAATGATGAAGTGGTACAAACTGTGTCATTTTATATCAACTAATGTCACTGTAGCTTTTGCATGTGGTATTGATGCATAGCACATATCTTACTTGGTTATCACAATGAACTTTTGACAGAGGTACTTTATTAACTTCATGCTCCTGAGGACACCAAGGCCCAGGAAGTCCCTGGCTAGTGTTCCACAACCAGTGAATAGAGAGTTGGATTTGACTTCAGGCAGTTTACTGTTTTTAGGAAAGGTATTTACATGTATTAAACACTTTGTGCATTTCTCAATGCTGATTGAATTTATGATTCTGTTTTTTGTTTCTTTCAAGCAGAAGCCGTGTTTAAAAAGTGTGTGTGTGGTATTTGAGTGTGTATTCATGTGTTCAAATGTGTGGGAGCATATATATGTATGTAGGCATGTGGAGGTCAGAGGTTGATTTGGGATGTCTTCCTGGATCGTTTTCTATCTTGTATATTAAGAATATAATATATTATATTCTTACTCGAATCTAACTCTTTCTAATTGGATTGCTCTAGTTAGTCAGCTTGTTCCAAGTATTCTCTGTCTCTACCTTCTGAGCACTGGGACTGTAGGTGAGCTGCCATACCTTCTAGGCATTTGCATGGTTCTTAGGGATCTGGTCTCTAGTCTTTGCACTTACACAGCAAGCACTGTACCCATGGAGCCACATCTCCAACCCCCAAACAACATCTGCTTTGCTGGATCCATTCTCTGTACTTTACTATCATTTGCTATTGGCTTTTTTTTTTAAATCTCTATTTGTAATTAGTAAAAACCAAGTAATACTCAGATTGTTTTTCAGTGTGAAAATGTTTAAAAAGAGATGAAGCCCAAGTTACTTCTTTCACTACCTCCTTCTGCTGAGAAAATAGACCTGCTTTAGAAAGTCCTAATTCAGTAATAGTCCATTTCTATTTGGCTTTGTTGGAAAATAAAATGTTCTGTATGTATGATTTCCCCAAATGTCTGACCTTACCTTTTCAAATGGAATTCTAACAGATCTAAAAGATGATGTTTCAAAGGACTTCTGAAATGACCATATCATATTCCAAACAACCTTTGCTTTTCTGACTTGGAGTCATCCCAATGAGTGCCTATTACTTTACTAGTAGGCAAATTACCTTTGTATATATTTTAGCATTTCCATTGCCTTGCTGGCTACCCTAACTTTTCTTTAGACTTCCTTCTAAGATATACCTGGATAGATCCTAGTTACAGTTAAACTGGGTGCTGGGAATGACACAACTGGATGTTTTTACAACTTTATTTTACTTTAACTTTGCATATATGCATGTGAGGGTATATACAACTGTATTTGTTTTTTTCTGAAATATGTTTTTAATTGAAATAGAATAGAATTGTATCACTTTCACCCTCCGAGGTATCCTCCCTCCCACCCCTCCCATCCTCCCTCTTCAGGTAGATAGCTTCTTTTTCTTTGATTATTATTGTTACATAGAGCTATATTTCATAAAAGATATCCACATAATACCTAAGTGAAAGGTTTTGACTAAAATATATAGAATCCAGTGATTATTATCACAACTGTTGTTTTCTTGGCCCCAATGCTTTCAATCTTTGTGGGATTATTTGCTGTCTTTGGAGACTGCTGTGCTTGTCTGTGGATAAGACTCGATTTTGAAATTGGGCTATAAATATACAGCACTTCACACAGAAGAACTCAACCTTCTTTTATAATATGTCATTCATCCTTTTAACATTTGAAGTACTGTGGTTTAAAAAAAACAAATTAGTCTGTAAAACACTCTTCTTCTAAAGATGTTGCTAGTCTTTACCTCAGGGTTTGAGGTGAGGAAGGGATAAATGCCTGGGTTTGGCACAGCTGCTGCTGCTCATCACTTGGTGGCAGTTTGGGGATGACTTTTCTCAGTGCACACATCACTTGGATGTCCAAATGAGCAAAGAAGCTAGGATGTTTTGGTTGCTGTGTTGCTGAGCTTGAACTGTGTGGGTGAGGCAAATATCACTCACACATGAAGATTAATTATAGATTAATTTGCCAAGAAGCATGACAATGCTGAGCCATTGTTGGGAGGGTGATCTTGACTGATTACTCATTAGACTCTTTCAATATTCCACTTGGATATTGCCAGTGATCTTTCTGGGTCTTATTAAGTTGAGGTGATGCTGGAGTTTTAGGAGCAGTTGGATCGTGGGAGCATGTAGCTCCATGATTATCATTAAATAAACAAATAAACCTTGTAACCATGCCCTCTAATCACTAAGATCTCTTGCTACCATTTTTGTCTGTAATATCAATATTAGCTTTTCTCGTTGCACGACAACCCACATCGAATCCTTGTAGAAGGATTTGAAAAGGATTGTACTTTGAAAAGACAATATAAGCATTAACATTAATTTAGAAAAACTGAACAGACCTCTCATAATCACAGCACAAAACACTTTGGCCTTTTCCCATGTAGTAATGTTTCCCCTATTTAGGATGGGCTGTGTATTTGAGTTCTATTATTCTATTCTGTTTATCTACTAAGCAATATTGGTTATTTATCTTCCCAAGTCCTAACTCTGATACAAAATTTACTTCAGATTTTTCACCTATTCTTTAATAACTTCTTAGTGGAAATTATGTCTATAATCTGAGACTCTCTTAGCATTTGCCCAAATACATGGAAATCATTTTCTAAGTCTTATTGGAAGGCCAGTCACCTTAATGGTTAAGGCAAATGGTTTGACTTTACCTTGACCTAGGAAGTATATACTACTGAGGAGGAAACTAGTTCATACTCTTAAAGAATGGGATTCCCATCAATAGACTCTACCAACTTAAAACCATGATAAAGAATGATCAAGAGCAAATTTTCCTGAGCCAAACATGTCTAGAGAATTCTTCAAGGGGGAGTAAAATGAGACCAAATATTTTTAAATCAAATAAAAGTAGATTCTTGGTCCTCAAGAGAAGGTAGATGTTCATTATCTTTCTTAACAGAAAGCACTTACTAAGGCCTATATGTGATAGCACTACATAAAGAAGAACATGCAAATGCTGAGGAATGGCCAACAACGGTGTTGGCTTCTGAGTGGATGCAGGAAATCAGGCTGACACTCACTGGCCTCTGGCTTTTTTGACTGCAGGCTCCCAACGTTAACTTTCACTACATTTTTCTAAGATTCATCAAGACTTTAGCTCCTAACTGCCTTTTATGTTGGTTTTGTTATTTGTTTTGCTTTGCTTATTGAGTCACATAATGTCCCAGGCTTAGAGTTGGGAAGCAATTTACTCTCTCTCTACACCACTCTGTTTTCCTTCTTGTATCTGTACTCCGCAATCATCCTCATGTGCTGTAACTTAATTTCTTTGACTGGCAAGTATGCTGGTACTATTTCCCAGCACATAGACTCTAAAATCAAAGTGAATAGAAATGATTGTAAGAAGATAAGTAAGCCACCTGAAATTTCAAGGCTCAGGGCTTGTTGCCAAAGGCATGTAAGACTCTTGAACTTGACCAAAGCTGTAGGCTCCTAGTCATTGTTATGGCCAAGCTGTCCTCAAAAATCCTCTTACATTTTAATGTGATGGCCAACCCAAAATAATGAGGAGAGCATGGGAAGGACTATCAGCATATAGAAGATTCGGCCTTCCTCAATCTATCTTGTTAGAGGCAAATCTGTGGAAGCGGAGCACCAGGGAAGTACCTCGAAAAGATGTTAATCTCATTTAGTGTGCCAACAATGAAGCAAAATGGCCCCATATATCCAGTAGCTACTATGCACAGCCATTTGTCTAACTCAATTGCATAAATATATATACATACACACACACACACACACACACACACACACACACACACATATATATATATCTTTACCAACAGATGTGGGAAGTAACAAGAGTTTAAGCAAGAAGATATGTGTCTCTAAACTTTTGGTTCCTTCTATGTCCACATGAGCTCAAGAGTTTAAACTAGAATGTATAGATACTGTGCAGGAAGGTCTTGATTTTGAACTGGGAGTGTGTGTATATGTACATGTGCACACACACACACACACACACACACACACACACACACACACACACACACCTTTATAGAGAGATTGTTCTATGCAACAGGGACTGGACTGGGAAGATGTTAAAAATTTGGTACAAGAATGTGCTGAAAGAGAATCAGACAAATGTTACTCTTTTGTAATCAACAGCAGCAACAAATTCCAATAAATACAAAGGGCTTTCATGTGCCGTTTTCATTTTGCTTTGCTTTCTTGGAACAGTGGAGGCTCTCCATTTGGGAACGCTAATGGCTGCCCATGGCTACTTCTTTCCCATCTCAGATCATGTCCTCACACTCAAGGATGATGGCACCTTCTACCGGTTTCAAGTAAGTGAAAACATATATTCTTTCACAATAAATCAGAAAGCCTGAACTTTATGACTTCATTTTTTATGAAAGTCTGTGTGTTTACAGAACTTTTGGAAACTATTACATGGTTGTCTTAGGCTACTTAGAAAGAAAAGTGTTCAGGTATAAGCATCAGAAGTTATCATAAGACACATATGGGAAAATGTGGAATCTGAATTGCATAATAATTGAAGTTATGGTTTCACATAAGAAAAACTCAAGGAAAATTCAGGAGGTGACTTACTGGAATAAAAAAAAAAGATAGGGAACACTTCAGTTGTCAATTGCATTGAGCAAGCAGGAAGTTGAGAGATATAACTAAACTTATACTCCCACCTGTGACCTCTAACCAACTTCAGTTCCAAAAAATTCTCCTAATACATAAGAAGTATTGCTGATTGACTAGTCAGTTGTCTATATGTGTCTAACTCTTCTTGTTTTTAAAGGAAAGTCTTTGCTACTGCAGGATGACATTTTTATACAGTTCTAATTTTTAGAAACGTTTTTCACACTGATGCTACAAGTAAAATGTAAGACCAACAAACTCATAAATTCTGAAGGAGCAATTGTTCTATGCTTACAAAAATAAAAATTATCTATCTTTATAGTCAATATGAAAAATAAAATCTCCAGTGTGCCAAAAAGTCCCTTAAATAGCAACAACAACAACAAAACAACACTAACAAAACCTTATTCAGAAAGAAATACTGACTATGGCCACTCTCTTGAGAATTATCTAATTTAAAATGTTTTCATGAAATGATTGAGTTCAGACATGGCCCTCAGTTAGTGATAATGGGTTGATTTGGCCATAATTTAAAACCTTTTTTTTTCTGTTCTTGACCTTCCCAGAAAGAAATTAGTTGGCAGACAAAGTTTGAATGTCTTATCATGCTTCTAAGTCCTAAGTGAAGGTCACAATGCACCACTGCACATCTAGAGGAGGGAGGAGAATTTTAAAGAGTCTTAGGACAAAGTGAGAGAATAGGGTCAAGTGGCATATTCATTACATAACTACAAGAATTAGGAGAGGTTATCAAGTTCAAAGTGCTGTTAGATATATCTCATGCAAATCTATTAAAATTATTTTATTAATATTGATTATTAAATGTTCCATATTTTAATAATCCATCCACCTTTGCAGTATATCTAAATATAACAGATTAGCAGATCTGTTTATCATTGAATCTGATAACAAAGTGAAAGGAATCAAGAACAGAGTCAAAGTGAACTGAATTCCTACCTGCAAAGTCTAGCAAAGTCATGGTCAGTCTCTGTTTGAACAGATCTAGTAGCAGAAATACATGAAGGTTCATAGTGTTTTCCATTTTGTTTTGTTTTGTGTCCATTTTCAAGCTTGTTCCAAGCAGCAGAAATGTCTTGAATTGAATTGAATTTCACCTCCTTAGAAGGAGCATAAAAAGAATGGGTTAAATTCTCAATGCCATGTAGATTCCAAACATCACTAAGAAGCTAAAGAAGGTACAGGGTATGCCTTTGAGATAAACAGAACCTCAATTTAATTTCATTGATGTGACACAATAGATGTGTCTAATACTCTTAGGGCATTTTTAGAAATGTCCAATTATTTACTGTAAATTTTAAATTGTCTGGTTACTCTCTCTTTACTAACTGGAACTGAGACCTGACGTGATTTCCCCAGGCAGATCTCACATGCCTCTTGTGGAGTTAGTACATGCACTATTCAGCTAAAAGCTATTGAGTAATGGCTAGAGCTGTTGGAGTGAGTTCTGTAGTAGCAAAGGTGGCTAGCTCTGAAAACAACACTCATGCAGTAAAATGTCCTGAAGTCTAGAATAACCATAGAAATATGTAATAAATAACAAACTATAAGGGTTTGTTATTATCTTACAGTGCCTATTATTTTAAGTCAAAATTTTTCCTGAGAAAAATCTTTCAATATTAGTGAAAAATGTTGGTTTTATGGCATTTCTCTATAATATTCCAATGTAAAATTCTATTTTTATAGTCATAAGATTCTCACTGAGTATATGGTAAAAGAATAAAGGGAAAAAGTAAAAGTAGAGATGAGAACAAAAGATGTCTATTTTACCGTATGTCTAGAATAGGTACAGTCTAAAGCTAGTTAATCAATATGCTTATACATGGATACACACACACACACACACACACACACACACACACACACACACACACCAAAAATGAAGCAACACCAAGCAATCAGTGCTCCCTCTGAGAGGCTTCTTAAAAGCAGAGCCCTGCATGAAAGCAGTCTTTTGCTACTTCATTCCCTCATGGCTTTACTGGAGTCTGGGTTCAATTTAATTTCCAAGAAATCAAATCTTCAAACTTCTGTCTCCCACAGAGTTAAGTATGATTGGGGAGGATAAGAGTGTTTCATATACATCTTCCTACCCCCTCTTAATCTAGTGGTTCAGTCTTTTTTTCTTCCAAATCCCTACTGTGATTTTGTTCATATGTGCACAGAACTACTATTAGTTCTTCTTCATCATACTGAAGTAATTTCAAAGAAGCAGAGGCCAAGTCAAGATCCTGGTGGTCTCAGACCATTTTGGAAAAAGGCCCTCTCCTAAGGACTCAATCATTTCTCCACAGGATCCCTTTCTACATCTTTGAGAATCATTCTGCTAGAAAGTAAAATTATCAGACAGTCAGAAATATCCCAAAATATGTTCATTGCACATAAATGATCAGTATAGTTAGTTAATATATAATCAACCCACTATATGAACATCTACAGCCACTGTTCCTCCAAGTTCCTGTGTCATCCCCATTTCAACAAATGAAGTTTCTTATAAAGTTCTGTGGTCACGAGTCTTTGTGTAGGGTCCAGCTATCAGGGCTAGAAAAATCCTGGGGGGAAAAACATGTTAATTATCTTAAGGTTTTTATTGCAAATTTGTATTTCAGTCAGTGTATTTCCAGAATTTTACAGAATCAGAATTCTGGCTATTGTTAATCACATCAAAGGTATTATTAGTTTAAAAAATGATCTCTGGTTTGTACCATTTAAAAGTTTGCAGTAATAAATGAAAGAATGTTTTTATAAGTAAAGGTCAAAGCGTGCTGTCGTCATGTTGAATAATGTTGGAAGTTGCATTACAAAATTAAAATATCCCAGCAAATGATTCACAAATCTTAGAAATGATTCTAAACTTTTAGAATCCATGAAAATCAGAAAGGAGATATGACATGTGGGAAGAAGTCACTGTATTTAAACATGGTTCATTCTGAATCTTCTGAACATAACATTCTGCTTTCAGCCCCCTCTGTGGCTGAAACAGAGCCTTTTGTTTGGATACTGCAGTCCTCTCTTTTAACCTTATATCTTTTGGTGCAAGATGATGGAAAATGAGCACCGTTTTAAAGCCCTGCTGGGCTTTGGCAAATCTAAAGGCTGGGAAATTCATCAGTGCATGTAGATAAGAACCTTGTATTATCTCTCTGTCAGCTTTCTCTGGGTTTAAAAAGTATGTTATTAGAAATGTAGTCTAGATAGCCACTGAAGATAAACATAAACCATACACCAGAAAGTCTACTAAATATTTATATGTCTAACCAAGACTCCTCTTTTTTCCTTCCATAGACACCCTATTTTTGGCCATCAAATTGTTGGGAGCCAGAAAACACAGACTATGGTCAGTGCAATGCTCTTTATTTTGTCCTTAGCCACTTACGTGTCTATATACCAAATACATGAATTTTGTTGCTTTTTTTCATTAGAGAGGAAACTACAATTCTTGGCATGGATCAGTGATGATAACACCCAATTTATGCATGGCTTCATTTGGCAAGTCACCAGACTTGATGGCAGCTCTTTACAGTACAATGCTCTCTGTATCTGTTAAAGAAAAGCTCCTACTTACTTTAGAGTGCTAGAAACAAGCCTCAGATGGTTATGGTTTCTTTTTCATAGTATCCTATGTATCTAGGAATAGAGACAAGTGGTTCCAGAGAGCCAATGTCCTAGTTTTCCTTCAGCTCTCCCGCTCAGCTATGAAGTTTGTTTTTTGTTTGTTTTGTAAAAATAAAACAAAAACCCTCTGGCTCCCTAAACCTCTACTTTACTCACTGTTAGTGAGACATCATATGATTCTACACCAGAAGGTTATGTTACACATAGAAAGGCCACTGGCAAGCCAAAGAAAATGTACAATAGCAAACCTAATCCTAATAAATCAAATTCAGTGATCTGAAGATAACTCAAGCTCAATAATGAAGATTTCAATGAAGCTCTATTAGAAAAAATTTTTGTCCCTAGAAAGTGTTCATCTTCATGCATTTTCCTATAGGTGACACTTTTATGAAACAAGATTGGACAAATTTTAAATGCCATGTCTACAAATGTTTATTGAAAACCATTCCTGTGCCTTGTTATAGAAGATGTTGGCCATCCATAGGTATCTGACTTAACAGCGCCATTGAGTAGCTCATAGCCTAGAGAAGAAAGTAGAATCCTACAAAGAGTTCTGGTAAACTGTCATGTTAATACGCCATTGGCATGTATAAAATGATTTGGAAGTTTTAGCCGGACGTTGGTGGCACATGCCTTTAATCCTTGCACTTGGGAGGCAGAAGCAGGTGGATCTCTGTGAGTTTGAGGCCAGCCTGGGCTACAGAGTGAGTTCCAGGAAAGGTGCAAAGCTACACAGAGAAACCCTGTCTCGAAAAAACAAACAAAAAAACAAATGATATGGAAGTTTAAAAGAATAAAAGATTGACTTTATTTGGTGGTGATGGGTGGTATCCCAGAATGATTTCATAAAAGAACTTATAACATCTGAGCCAAATTTTAAAGTAGGAAGAAGAAATTTATGTGGTTTCATAGTTACTATTCTATTGCTGTGAAGACACATCGTGACCAAGGCAACTTATAAAGGAAGGCATTTAGTTGGGAACTTTCTTACAGAGAGTTAATGATCATCATGGTGGGAAGATTGGCATCTGGTGAGAGCATGGTGCTGGAGCAGTAACTAAGAACTTTATACCCTAGTCCACAGGCAATAGGTAATGAGAGAGCAGGATTGGGCCTGGTGTGGGCTTTTGAAACCTCAAAGTCACAATGACATACCTCCCCCAACAAGGCCATGCCTTCTGATCCTTCCCAAACAGTTCTATTAACTGGAGAATAAGCATTCAAACATGATCCTATGGGGGCCATTCTCATTCAAACCACCACATGTGGTGATGAGACACGAAATCATTTGAAGAAGTATCTTAGGGTTTTTATTGCTGTGATGAAGTACCATGATCAACCATGAACAAATGCAACTTGGGGAGCACAGGGTTTATTTCACTTCTACTTCCATATCTCAGTTTATCACAGATGAAAGTCATAGCAGGAACACAAACAGGGCTGGAGGTCCTAGAGGCAGGAGGCCATAGAGGAGTGCTGCTTACTGGTTTGCTCTCCATGACCTGTAAAGTCTGCTTTCTTTCCTCTGTCACCCAATACCACCATCACAGGGGTTGCAGTGCCCTCCTACATCATTCACTAATTAAGAAGATGTCTTATAAGCTTGCCTATATCCTAGTCTTATGGAAGCATTTTCTCAAATGAGATTCCCTCCTCTCAAATGACTCTAGCCTATAACAAGTTGACATAAAACTAGCCATCACAGCAAGAGAAAATACTATCATATGCAAAAGCAGTGAGAAGCTTCACAGTAGCTTGGCTTTCTTTGTGACTTCCCCTGGAGAGACATCTTCAGAAGGAAACTGTAGGAAAATCCATAGCAATTGTTTAGAAGTATCCTTCTTAGTGGTCACTGTAGAAACATTAATTTAACAAGTTACTCCAGAGTGGCCAGGTGCTGCAGATGGTATTCAAACATACAAATAGGAAAAAGTACTTTATACAGTACTGTCAAATTAACAGAGAAATGACATCATTCCATTACCTGAGTGGAAATGCCCATGTCTTCATCTGTCATTCACAGTCCTCAAAATTGAAACCCTTACAGAAAGTTGAGAAACAACTGCTGATGGTCAGAGTCCGAGCTTCCTGTCAAATGTGGAAATGTGTCTAGGAACCTACCCATAGGGTATATGCTATTCACATTATACCACCCAGAGAAAGACTAAGCTCCAATGGTTATTATGACAAAAGGCCAAATGTATGCCTTTAAGGGAAGTGTGACACACTTCTGTGTCTCTGGTTGCTGCTTCTCAAACTAGGTTAGAGATCTTGACTTTGAGAAATGATTGGAATAATTCATACTGATATACCAGAGGAGACTGGAATCACTCCTGTTCCAATCTCACTAAATATAAACTAGTGATTTTTGCTCATTATTGTTACCCATCATACACAATGCCCCTGTTCCCTGTTTAAGTAGTATTATTTTTTATTCACCTGTTTATTTACATCCCTGCTGCAGCCTACCCCCATCCTCCCCTGCCAGTCTCCCCCACCCCATTCCCTCTATCCCACCCCCCAATCCCTTCCTCCGTCATCTCCATCCAGGAAAGGGCAGGTCTCCAATGAGTATCAATAAGCATTGCATATTAAGTTGCAGTAAGACTAAGCCCTCCCCATGTATTAAGGCTGGGCAAGGCAATCTGGTATGAGAAGTAGGGTCCCAAAAGCCAATTTAAAAAAAAGTCAGAGACAGCTCCTCTTCCTGCTGCTAGCAGTTCCACAAAGGACCAAGTTACACAACTGTAATATATATGCTGAGTGCCTAGGTCAGTCTCATGCAGGCTCCCTGGTTGTCAGTTAAGTCTCTTCAAGCCCCTATGAGCCCAGGTTAGTTGATTGTGTGAGCCTTTCCATGATGTCCTTGACCCCTCTGGCTCCTACACTCCTTTCTCCTCCTCCTCTGGGGGATTACCGAACTTTAACTAATGTTTGCCTATGGGTCTCTGCATCTGCCTCCATCAGTTGCTGGATGGTGCCTTAAAGAGAATTCTTATTGTTGGTGGTTCTCTCTTCCAATATTTGTCTTTTTCATTTGGCAGTTAGAGTGATCACAATTGCAGTCCATGTCTAATGATTTATGTTTCCATGCTGTGCCTGAGGAAAAGCCATGATCTCTACAATGAATCACTCACAGAACATGCTTCATAGTGGGCATTCATCATGTCTCATGTCCTTTAGCTTTATACCGACTCTCACTGGTATCCACAGCAGAGGGGACAGTCTCCTGAACTGTTTCTCAAAGCCCAGCCAGCCTATTTGTAAACTAACTGGAATTATATTGTTAAATTATCCCATTTGTTTTTCCCTAATGAATCATATTCTGGTTTATTTTGTAGCTCGCTTACTTATTAAACACCAACATAAGGATGTTTAGTTATCCATGGTTTGTAGCAGGCTTCCTCAGACTGCCAGCCCTCAAATCATGACATGGAGACTTAATATCAGTTATGAATGCTCGGCCTTATCTTATGCTTGTCCCACTACACTAGCTCTTATAACTCCATTGAACCTGTTTCTCTTCAACTACATTTTGCCTCAGGGCTTTTTACCTTTCTTTCATTCTGTATGTCCTACTTTTCCTGCTTCCTGCATGTCTGGCTGACTGGCTGCTGCCTGGTTCACTGTATCCGGGGCATTTCCCTTTCTTTCTCCCTCATTCTCTCTTCTCTTCTTCCCTGAGCCTAGATTCCTCCTCCTACTTTGCCTATGAGCCTCACCTATCCCTCTACTGCCTAGGTATTGGCTGCTCAGCTTTTTATAGGCCAATCAGGTACCTTGGGCAGGCAAAGCAACATATCTTTACATTGTTAAACAAATAAAGCTTAAACAAATGTAGCACATCTCTACATCATTAAACAATAAACCAATGCAACACACCTTTACATATTTAAAGCAATATTCTGCAACATAAACAAATGTAACACATCTTTACATAACTAAGTAGTATTCCACAACAAGGGCTTATAGTCTTAGGTGCAAATAAATTGCACTATCAGTTTGAATTACTCCAGTCTTTCATTTTCTGCTTCTATTTATTTAAAATATACTCTTAAAAACCCCTTCTTTAAAAGTGTATTGATGATATGGCATGCTTGGGCTTTAGGTCTAAAGTACATTGACTAGGCTGTATTTTCTAAGACACCTTTGTGGCATAGGAGCACAAGAAGTGGTTGTATTATTTTATTTTAACTTTATTGTTTGAGATACATTTTCTCTAAATATCCCAAACTGACCTCAGTCTACAATCCACCTGCCTTAGCCCTGAATGCTGAGATTAGAAACAGGCCTTACTATGTGAAACTGTAAAGAAAGTCTTTAAGTTTTTCTCTTATTCTTGGCATCTTTACCTCCTTTCCCATCACCAAACTTGACCTTATTCTATATGTTATATAGAACACAAACCTCTATAGATCAGTCCATATGGAAAAATCATGTTTTTATAGTTATCTTGGCACTATATTGATTGTTTTTAACAGCTAAAATAAGCCAATATGGAACACAGCTACATGAACTTCATTCTTAGAAAATCAAGGTGGGTGAGAATATGCATATTGATTGTGGAAATACAAAAAATAATTGCAATCCAAACTCATAATAGTGTTGAGAATGTGTTTCTATGGATACATTTGCATCAGTCAGGTTGAGACTTGGGCTTGCAGTGAGGGATGGAGGCCAACACACAAGGAAGCACAGGACAACTTTGGTGGGAAATAGATGGTGTCAGTGGTGGCAAGTAGAAGCAGATACCAATGAAAGGGGCTTTGCTGGTAGCTCTAGTTGTATGCATTGTATGTGAAGAGTATAGAAAATGAATTTCAATGATTGAATATCCAATGTCCAGATAGGAGTTTTGTCTGTTTGCTTTCATTTTATTTAGACAAGAGTTGCATACTCCAACTTCAGATTCCGTATGGAGTCTATTATGTCTAGGTTAGCCTCAAATTGGAAATCTACCTGCCACAGCCTCCTGATTTTTAGGATATAAGCATGTGCTGGCATGTCCAGCTAAATAGGATTTTAAGCCTAAGAAACAGAACTTTCCCTTAAGGACAGGAGTTCTAGCTGACTCATTTCATTTAGTCCATCCATATTCTAGCCTTGCCTTTCAATTTTTGATACATTATTCATTGTGTACTTTTTTTTTTTTTTTTTTTTTTTTTTTTGGTTTTTCGAGACAGGGTTTCTCTGTGTAGCTTTGCGCCTTTCCTGGAACTCACTTGGTAGTCCAGGCTGGCCTCGAACTCACAGAGATCCGCCTGGCTCTGCCTCCCGAGTGCTGGGATTAAAGGCGTGCGCCACCACCATTGTGTACTTTTTAACAATGTATTTTTCTTGTTTTAAATAGTATGTTCAAATATTGTTGACCTTGATTATTGAGAACTTTGTTTTCTCTGGAGATGTTAATGAAGCTGATGATGCATTTGGTTCTTGGGCCTTCTTTGATGACATACATGATCATGTGGATGATTATGGCAATCAAAGCCTGAATTGAATAACCTAGGAATATATAGTTCAAAGGAAAACACTGAAGGTTTAGTATGGAAGAGCTGTGATGTATAGAGGAGAGAACTTTCTGGTGTGCTTCTGAAACAAACACATAGCACTTGCAGAAAGAAACATTGAATTCTTATATAAGGCCCTTCTATCAACAAAAATTGTTCCAACTTATATTACCATTACCTGACAGAACAAGGACTTGTGCCTCAGTAATATTCAATGACTTTCTGACATTTCTCTAGGATACTGTGGAGGTTTTCAGACCTACACAGAGAGATTATGCTTGGTGGCATTAAACAACCACATTAAGACTAACTTCCACTTGCCAAAAGCATGCTAAAGTGATATAAGACATAAGGGGGAACTGAGGCATTTTTCTTAGATAATAAAAAGGGTCCAGTCCAAACAAACCATTCGTATTGGCACACCATGGCAACAATACTGACATAATTACCGCTTTGAGTTAAGCAATAATTGTTCCTCAAGGAACAGGTTTAAAACTGATCAGTTACCATTGACAGAAGGCTTACTGTGTCCAAACATTCGTGTTTGTAAGAGGAATGACTGGAAACTTATGGACTAATATAAAACAACTTCAAGGCAGGCAAATAAACAAAATCAAATTGATAGTCTGTAAGGCTTCAGAACTGTGGATCAAATCTTGACTAGCTGATAACAATGCCTGATATACATTAATATGTTAATAATTCTCTTCTCTATGGTATTGAGATGGTGAGAGCTCAAGATGATGAGGAAAGGGAAAGAATTCTAATTTTTAAAATTGGAAATTATTTATTCTTGATTCATCATATTGCAATGCTTTCAAATAGGTCTGTCCAATTACCAAAACTGTACTTTATTCAGTGTGGCAGTAACTATATTTATTATATAACAATTCTCATTTTAGAAGTGCCTTGAAAAAGCATCCACCATTCTAATTTACCTTCCTCAATAGAACCTCTCAATCTTTGGCCATTTGCTTCTGTCAATGTTATGTGTGTTTAGAAAAATTAATAGACTTCAGTCACTACTGATCCAATGGATTTTAAAGAGATAATAATGGGGTATTATCCTTTTAAGTATAAAGATACAGATAGATTAAAAGTAAAGTAATAGATTAAATATATGCCATGTTACAGTAATTGAAATAACTCTACAGTAGATATCTTAGTCACTTTGTTATTGCTGTGAAGAGACACCATGACCAAGGCACTCTTATAAAGGAAAATGTTTAACTGGTGACTTTCTTACAATTTCAGAGGTTTAGTCCATTATCATCATGGTGTGTAGTATGGCAGCACTCATGGTGCTGGAGCAGAAGCTAAGAGCTACATCTTGATCTGCAGGCCAAGAGAGAAAGAGAACTGAGCCTAACATGGGCTTTTGAAACCTAAGAGCCTACCCCCACCGATACACTTTCCCCAACAAGGCCATACCTCCTAATCCTTCTCAAAAAAATGTCACTCACTGATGACTGAGCATTCAAATATATAAGCCTATAGGAGTTATTTTTAATCAAACCACCACAAAAGACAAATTATTTTCAAACAAAGTATAAGAATAGATAAAGCACAGAGGAATTTTAGGGTAGCAAAACTGTCTTTATGAGATTGAAATGGGAGATCAATGTGACTGTACATTTATGAAAATTTACAGAATGTTCAACCCAAAGAATGAACCACCATGCCAACTATAGATTTAAAAATTATTAATTAATATGTAACAGTGGTTCTAACTTAACAAATGTACCATACTAATGTAAGATTAATTACACATGCAAATGGAAATTGCATTGCATAATATAAAACTGCAAATTCTATTCATCTTTTCCATAAACCTCACAGAACTCTAAAACCTGTTTTCTGTAATGAAAATATGTCCAAGTATATAGTTTGAACATTTACATATGTATCTGTCCTCTTTAATGCTCTCTATAGTTCCTGATTCTGTGGCTTGTTGTGTTGATTTCTAGGGTGACCATAACAAGATATCAGAACCTGTGTGGCTTAAGCAACAGAAATTGGTTCTCATAATAATGGCAGGCATCCTCTGCAAATAACTAAGAAACAAATTCCTGTAGAGTTGGCTTCTTCTGAATCTTTGGTTTTCAGAGATCTGACTTCTCTGTGTCTCACAAGGCTATCTCTCTGAGAAGGCTCATCTTTGGCATCTCTTCTCTTCCTAGAAAGATACTAGTTATCTTGGATTAGGGCCCCACTCTTAGGACCCCATTTTACCTTAGCAGTTTCTTTAGTGGCTTTGTCTCCCAGTAAAGTCAAATTCTGAGATTACTGGGAGGTAGAGCATCAGGACATGTATTTGGACAGGGAGATCCAATTCAGCTAAGGTAGAGTCTATCACTGATTTCAGCAATTGTTTAGTCTTTGCTTAAAAATATTTTTGTTTGTTTTTCTCTTCTCTTTTTGTCCTTGCATATACTCAGATAGTTGACAATTTTATTCTATTGACTTTGTTTCAGCTTTGTGGAAGTTTCAATTATTGTTTTGAAGCCCACTGATTTATCAGTGCTGTCTAATCTATTGTAGATGAACTCATAAAAAATTTTTAAAATTTATATTTTTTATTAGTTTTTTCTTATCACAGCATCTACATTACTCCTATTCCTTCCTCTCCCTACTCCAGCTCTTACTGTGTCTCACTCCTAAATATATGATGTCTTATATTATTATTATTATTATTATTATTATTATTATATGGAGACATACATAGTTATTTGTTTATGCTGAGGGAAATGTGGAATTTCCCCTGCCCCTGTTGGTGTTATCAACTGATATCAATTATGATGGTCTTTAAGTTCTTGATTTCTGTTTTTCCTTTTCTTTTTTTCTTAGAATTCTCATCTATATGATTGCATGTCTCACATGTTCTTGCACACTACTAGCTTTTCTATGAAAATATTTTAATCATAGTTATTTTTAGTTTTTTGTCTGAAGTATATTAACTATTCTGTTTTGGGATAACATTCACACACAGGCTTTGTCCAAAGATTTTTTTTCCTTCAGCATGCCTTGGGATTTTTTTTTTTATTGAAAACAGAACATGCTATACTAAATAGATGAAATTAAGTCTATACATCTTCAGTGTGAGAGGTTATGCTTTCTGGCTAAGAGATTATTTTACTGTCTTCTCGACCTGTGGGTTTTGTAGACTAGACCTTTGGTTATTGTTTTATCCCTCTCTCCTTTTGCTTTCTTGAGTTTCTCTAGAATTTTCTTCTTCTTAAACCAGGTCTGACATATGTCACTCTTTCAGTCATACTCCCCTGATGTTATGTAAGGGACTAGTTGATACCTGGTAGGTGCAGGGGAAGAAGTTTCAGTATGCAATCTTACAATTAGAACTCAAACCTATAGCAATACTGGCAAGTGACCTGCACAACTGTGATTTGGTCTTTTCAAAATTTCTTTGCACTTAAGTGTAGTAAGAAGACCAGAGTGGGGAGGGTTTGGCATCCTCTCCCTATACTCCAGGCACTTAAATCAGACCCTATTAAATGCAGAATGCTCTAGGTGTGTTTCAGAATGTTGGCTTTTCCCCACTTTGTTGACAGTATGAGGGAATTTTTATTCCATCCTCATCATAGAACACAATAGGATTCTTGTGGGTAAAAGTTAGAAAGATACTGTAGCCCTCCTAAGACTGCTTCCTGACCTCAAAGGAGGCTTTAGTCTCAGATTTGTCCACAAGGGGCCTCCAGCTATTAGAGTTGCAACTTGAATATTACCGTCTCTCAGGGAGCATCCCCAGGTTGCTATTTTAAGTCACAATTCTCTGGACAGTCCTGTCTGTGTCCCCAAAACCAGGGCTGATGGTTTGTCTTCTGACACCAACCCTTGAGTGGGATAAAAGCTGGTTTGCCCCTTTGTTCACCTCTTTTCACTGTGAGGGTAAATGGGAGTGATAACTTCCAAATGCCTCTCATGTCATACCTTCTGTTTGAATGCAGAATTTTCTAGAGAAAATGACAAAGTATGACTAAGCATTTTGTGCTTTTTTTTTTTTTACCTTGTTTCTACTTTTCTGTCTTTCTTTTCATTTCATTCCATCATGAGATTGCTTCCTAATGTTTGAGAGCAGAGCAAGTTGGTCATGTCTTCTCTCTGTATTTTCCTTTCCTACTGAGAATTCAACCATGACCATCAAGAAGACTGTCATTGCTATTAAAACATTGTGTAGAAGTGCATCTTTGGGGAAAAATACAAACAAAACAATTTCCAGCCGGGCGGTGGTGGCGCACGCCTTTAATCCCAGCACTCGGGAGGCAGAGCCAGGCGGATCTCTGTGAGTTCGAGGCCAGCCTGGGCTACCAAGTGAGTCCCAGGAAAGGCGCAAAGCTACACAGAGAAACCCTGTCTCGAAAAACCAAAAAAAAAAAAAAAAAAAAAAAAAAAAAAAAAAAAAAAAAAAAAAAACAATTTCCAAGGAACAAGTATTGAGGAAGAAAAAGAAAGCTTTTGTCACTGTCCAAAGTGATTAACCAGTTTTCTCAACTCTTGAAGTTAAGGGGACATACTTATAATACAGGAATTAATGAAAGAAAGCAGGCAGCATCTTACTAAAGGGGACTAATGTCTGTGCCTTTCCTGGGACTAGGAAGAGATCTTCCAGGGACTTCCTTTTGTTCTTTCCATTGTCTACTGTTTCCAAGTGTGGTCATTGGTAAATGTCCTGGGCTTAGCAGGGAGACCCTATTTTACAATTCTAAAACATTCTTCAGGGAGCAATGGGTCCATAGACGATGCTGTCCCAAAGGCTAAGGTAGCAAATAAAAAGACATACTACTATGCAGGCAGAGGAGCCACACCTTCTCATCTCATTCCAGTCACCATCAGACACCACGACTCAAATAGAGTCAGTGTTTGCAATCAAAGTAGCTTTCAAATACCTAGACAACTTAAAAATCTCTGATTTTGTAAGAGTGTAGTAAGGTAACCTTCTAATTTGTAGAGTGAGTGGACTGTCCTATATCTATCTTAATATAAAATAAAACCTTTAATTATTGCATACTTTTTTTGCTTGTTATAAGAGGTAATATGAGCATTACAATTCTTTTATAAAATAAATATTCATCATGAATATTTATTAACTATATTCAAATATGAAAAATATAACAAGCTACCTTCTTAAAAAGAAAATGTAGCTTATTTTCATAATAGTAAAAAGATTACTCATTATCAACACTATTTATTAAAAGGAACTAAAATATTTATGCCATCTGAAGAATGAAAATTATACTTGTAAATTCTTCTTAACAGAAGCTTTGACATTTCACAAAACTTCTCAATGAAAATTTCAGTTGTTAAAAAAAAAGAAAATTTTAGTTGTTAAATAGTCTGTCTAACTTTTAGGGTTTTATTTCCAAATATTTAAGCACCTGCTTCACAGTCTTGTTCAAATATCTACATGTAAGACTATTTACATGTAAGAGTATTATAAAAGCATATAAATGTGTTGGCTGTAGAACTTGTATCACTCCAAATCCAGTACACAAATAGTTATCCAAACGGAAAGTGAACTAGTCTTAAGTGTGATATCAATAAAATAAATATGTAAATCCCACCAGTGTTTGGAGGGTGCCCCCAGTTCATAATCTGATCTCTAGCTATGTATTCAGTTATATTGAAAATTGTTCCACAAATCTCTGAGCCACCAGCTTGGGAATATTCAGTTATTTGTCTCTCTATATAAGAAACCAGCCCACTGACTTGGGCATGATAATACCTAATGGCCTGTCTTATTGGGCTCCTTCTTTACTTTCTTTATGAGTGTATCTTTTTACTTTAAATTCTCTGCAAAGCTGCAAAAAGGGAAAGGAATGTGTTTTCTATTTCATAGTAATATACATTAAGTTCTTAAATGTCTAACTAGTATCAATATTACTTTTGTCTTTACATCATTATTTATTTATATATTCTATCATCAAGGTTATAAATATACATATGTAAGTATAATATGTGTATGTTCAGGGACTGACTATTCTATGAGTGTAGCTCTGACTTACCCATATCAATAGGAGTGATTTTAAGTATAAATTCTTGGTGTTTTTCCCAATCAGTTGAGCTTGGGACTCTGACTTAGGCTCCCAGTAAACATTATAAATAACCTCTTCAAGGTGTACATTAAAGATTGAAGGCCAGTGACTATTTGGATTTATGGAGACAAATTAGATTGATTTTCTATTTCTGATGGTTTTCTGTTTTGTCTGATTTTGAATGGTTATTTCTAATTGTCTAACTACATGTTAACCGATACTATGGCAGGAGCTTGAATATCCCCTAATGACTCTCATTGGATATTTACAAACATTATCTAATTTTTATCTCTCACAAAAAAAATCTTTAAAATGTTTCTAGCCATGCTCTATAGATGAAAAATAGTTAAGAATCAGATGTGTAGAAGTTCTACTCCACTGATATTAAATCAAAGGACAGGGCCATGATCCACTAAGCCAGATTGTTTCTCAGGTGGATTGCACACCCATGTAGAGTAGATGAGAAATCTAGGGAGGTGAAATTTTTGGAAGAGTTGTTAGAAAAAGAAATAGGACAACAAACAATAAGCTGGAACTAATTTGTCAATGAAGTGAAAAACAGAAAAGAAGGAAGAGGGAAAGAAAGAATAAATGAGTGAATGATGGATTTTAGGGGGCATGTTAATTCCTAAAAGATGTCATTAGGTTCTATATGGAAGAAAGCTGAACACCATTAAACAAACTTCCCTGAAGGTCGAGACCTGCAGAGAAAGCAAGATAACACATGTACTTGGCACATGTGTTCAGCTGCTTATCTAGGAAGAAAGACCCCTAACAAGCAGTCTATTTGGATGATATTTTTCTATCAATAACTTAGTTTAGAACTGAGTTTCAAACTCTTCTGAATATGACATCTTTATGTCAATCAAAATATTGTAGTTCCATGGTGTTACCATTAAGGTTTAGATAGAAAAGGAAATGATGATAATAATGTGACAGTGTACAGAACCATACATTAGGAAAAGAGATGAGTCTGCTTCACAATGAGGAATGTGGGACCTCACATTTGAACTATAGCATGACCTCGCTCATTTGTGAACTTACTAGATTTTTACATCCCAGCAATACCACTTATACAGACATGGCTCATTATATTCTGTGGGATTAATCAATTAATTTATAGCAAACTTAATTGACATGAAATGAACATTGCTTTTCAATTTAAACCCATGAACATTGTTCTCTGAAAATCAGGACCAAGTCAGAATGACACTTCTGAGCAGGCATGAAATATCCACTCGGATGATTAGTGTAACTATGTGGTATTGCCATATGTTATGAAGTAGAGACCTCCGTAAGTTTCAGTAGCCAGCTAGCTTCACTTTGTGCATTCCAATCATAGTGTGACCTATTTGCTTGTCATTGTTCTGTGTAAACTGAAAGAAACCATTGCAATGTGAGGACATTTTAGAGCCCAGAACAGTGACTTCTCTGTAGATCTTACTTTGAGAATCATGGATTCCAGGTTTGTATGGATTGACAAACTTTCCCCAGCCCAGTTGTTTGGGTGAGCCAAGTAAACCACATTTTCTCATGAATTATTGAGAGAAAATTCCAAGGAACCCTTTTCAAGCTTTAGTACAATGGGCACAATTCGTGTTAATTCATGGTGAGGGGCCTAGATTGGATGAAAATATTTTGGTTTTGGTAGAGTTTTATCTAACAAAGAAGGGATGGAAAGGACACAGGAGACTTAGAAACTATCTACGTACAAGCAAGTCTCCACTGAATTACTTTAGGCTCTTTAGAAAGCATAGTTAGTCTGTCCCTCACTTTCATAAGCTGGTAACTACAAGGAGCATTCTGATCTCCATTAAAATTTTACTAAAGGAAAATTGCTATTCATAGTGGCCACGGTATAAACAATGATAGTCCTGACTTATTAGCGAGACTTTTGACCACCACATTTATGTTCAAGTGATTTGCCAGAAAAGCTAGTCTTTAATTAAAAGGTCCACTCACATGTTCAAGTTCAACTTTTGCTTAATCAAACTGAGGGTGGAGAAAAGGTAGTATTTTGTTTCTGTGCTATCTTTGAGTAAGAGGAAATCTTTAGATTTTACACTAAGGAGGGAGAAATAATGTAAGGTCCTTGGTAAGGTTTTGAATAGGAAGCCTCCCAGTCACCCATAGGCTCATATATTTGAATGCTTGGTATCCAGTTATTAAAACTGTTTGGGAAGGATTCAAAGGTGTGGCCTTGTTGGAGGCAGTGTGTCACTGGAGGCATGCTTTGAAATTTCAAAAACTGGGGCCATCCCCATGTCTCTTTCTCTCTCTGCCCTTGCTTGTGGACCAGATGTGAGTTCTCAGCCACTGCTCCAGTGCCAACCCTGCTCCCAATGTCTGACAGAATCTGGCTTCCTTCATCCTTAAGAGTCAGAGCACAGGACACCTGAGCAATCATCCCATCTGGCCATCTCACCAAGGCAGCTGGTATTCTGAGAAATGCAAGGCCACCAGGCCAAAGCCACATCTCTCATTGGCCATACTAAAATACTGAAAAAAAAATGAGACAATTAGAAAAACCCCTGGATCTGTACTTTGTAGGACAGACAATAAAGATTTTTTAAAGTTTACTAATAATTACCATTGTCCGAAGGATATTAAGTGTTCCAGGTGTGCCACACCATTGTATCTGTAGCATTTGTTGTGACTAAATGCACTCTCAAGTGGCTGCTTAGGCAGCTGACCCAGATTGCTTTCCTGTTAAGATTGTGGTATCAGATTCTTTCCAAAGAGCTTTCTCTTTGAACTAAGAAATATTTTTTCTAAGGCATCTCAGTGTCCCACCGCTGCTCTCCACTTCCTTTGTGAAGCGTTGAGCAGCTTGAGGCTGTTATAATACAAGAAACTGATAGTACATTGTTCCCAGGGTTATTGTGCTGTTCTCCAAGTTATAGCATAGTACCTCTGGCTAGATTCCCTGGAGGGGAAGCAAGGGTAAGGCTGGCAAAGACTTCCAAGGCATGACTCTGATTTAGGCGTATTTTCCAGCTGAGAAAGAGCAATGTTTGTGCTTAGGTTACAAAGAGGGCCTGGAGCTCCCTACCAGATGTCATTTCCAATCCTCAGCTCAGACCTTAGATGGAATATGAATACTTTCTAAAAAGTAGATGACTATTATTTAATTTCTCTTAACAATTTGGAAGAAAGGAAGACCTGAAAAAGGAGGGAGTAAGTGCCATTTTTGTTAAAAATAGAGATATTATTATTTTAATAATATTGTGACTGTACGTAGATTGACTCCAAAATTATACCGAAATTAAATTGCCTTTATCTTTACTCCTCATATTGTGTGTGTGCATGTACACCTTGGTGTGTGTGTGTGTGTGTGTGTGTGTGTGTGTGTGTGTGTGTGTGTGTGTCTGTGTGTGTGAGTTACATAGGCACTATATACATAGGACAAACAGAAAAAGTAGCAGCAAAGCATGCTTGAAGAAATATAAGGGCTGGGGTTCAAGCAGCAAAGGTAGGGGGATTAGAAATTCGGAGTTATCTTTGGCTACTTAGGGAGTACAAGACCAGCCCTGGGATGTATGAGACCATATTATTTTTTTTAAAATCCCTTTCTATTATATATGCAAAGAAATACAATAATGTATAGCCTGGGAAAAATGGGATTAAAAAAAATAGAAGTCAGAATATCTTTTCTAGTTTAAATTAAGATTTTATTTGAAAATTTAGCTAGCATCAGAATAAAATCAGCTTCTTACAGCAAAGTTTCTATAACATTTAGACATACATCATAACAGGATGGAAGGGTCCACATTTGTAATTTTTCATAGTTTAAAGAAAACCATTTTTCCCCACCTTCATCAGCAATACTAGACTTTACCTTTCTGGTTAAAACGACAACAAAACACTGTTTTAACACAGTTTGCATTTGAAATGGTTTCTGTTGGAGACCTGCTTTGCAAGGTGGGAGCCAGTACTCTGAAGGAAATCAGCCTTTTACTGGACAAGACCTGCCGTGCAAATTGCTCTGGTGGTGTTGCAACTCCATGAGCATGAGTTTTCAGAGCTGAAATAAGTGGCAGCTGTCTTCAGACATAAAGAAACGGAGGCTAAAGTACAGTAAAAACTCACGGTTTAGAGAAAAGTAGCCACTCCGTATCGTAAATAATGAAGCAGAATGAAAGCACTAAATCCGAAAGCCTACAGAGGTCTGAGGAAAACTGGATTGAACGTTGGAAAAGACCAGAGTGCTGACAGGGTCAGTGCCCTGAGAGTGACAGGAAACGACTTGACAAAGAACTTTGCTGAGACTTGAGATAGCACAGGACTTCAATGTGAAGTCATTGTAACTATACCAAGCCTCCCATGAAAGCAGTAAGGAAGCTGGGAGAAAAACAAAATGATATTTCAGAAGTACAGTCACAAGCATGTGAGAAGCCTAAGAAGGAAGTCACTGGTCAAGCCACTACACCAACAGAAAAACGGGTTTCTGACTGATGGCCAGTTTGGGGTACCAGGACAAGGAAAACCTGAAATTACTACAGAACATTGTTTTATAGCTGGTGTACAGAACACTGAGAAGAGCCTGGTGTGCTAAACAGACAAGCTCAAAGTGAAAAATGAGACACCACCCAAGGAAACATGAAGCCATAGGGAAGAAGAACAGGTGAACCAGGGGTGTGGGTTAGAGCAATTTAAGTAAATTGTTAGATGATTACAAAGAGAACTAGAAATGTCAGAAAATAAAATAGAACACGGGAATGTTTCCAGAAAGATTTGAGAATCAATCCTGTGGATCTTGCATTAATGCAAAATGAAGATAGTGTAATCAAAGCCTCAATGAGCAAGTTGGAATAAATTGGAGGTGATGACTTGGTAAATTGAAAGACCAATCCAGAATGTTCAACAGTTGATAGAGACGTTGGGAAATCTGGAAATCAGGTTCAGAGATAGAGAACATATACTAGGGTGCTCAGGAGAGCTTAGGAGATCAGTAGTGGTCACTGAAGGAAGAGTTGAGGTCATGTCCTAGTTAGGGTCTCTGTTGGTGTGAAAAGACACCATGACCGCAGCAACTTTTAATAAGGAAGACATTTCATTGAGGTGGAGGCTTACAGTTTCGGAGCTTTAGTCCATTATCATATGGTGGGAAGCATGGCAGGGTGCAGGCAGACCTGAGACTGGAGAAAAAGCTGCGAGTTCTATATCTGGATGCTCAGGCATTAGGAAGAGAGGGTGTCAGTGGGCCTTCTGAAACCTCAAAGCCCACCCCCATTGACACACTTCCTCCAAAAAGGCCACACCTCCCAATAGTGCCACTCCCTATGGGGCTATTTTCATTCAAACCACCACAGGCTGTTTTAGGATTGGAGGAATAAGAAAAAGTGTTAAGCATTACATTTGAAAGTACTAGGAATGCTAGTTAAAATTCATGAAATTTTAATTTTTTTGTTTTAAAAGTTACATAGGGGACACAATTGTCATTCCATGTGTGGAGGTAGAGGACAACTTGAAAGAGCTGGTTGTCTCCTTTGTCCATGTGGATACCAGGGATTGAACTCAGATTGTCAGTGCTGGCAGCCATCACATTTACCTACTGAGCCCTCCCACAGCCCAAAGATTTCTGAAAAGTTTAAATGTATCGTTGATAAATACATCACACAAAGGAAGAGGAGTGGGAGAGGAGAGGGGGACCAGTGATGACACAGGAAAAAGAGTTCACTGTCCTTTTGTTGGCTTTATTTTCTTTAATGGAGACCGTCTCACAATGTCTCTGAGATGGGTCTCAGATTCACAGACATACATAATTGAGTTTTTTGTATAAGAACTTGTGTGTGCTGTATGTTCAGGGTGCATACATATTAGTGTGCTGGTGTGTATGCCGTGGGTATGCATGTGGGGGCCAGAGCAGTGTGATGGGTGTTTTCCTTTATACCAATCAGCCTTAATGTCTTGAGACAGAGTTTCTCACTGAACTAGAAATTTGCAGTTGGATATAAGCTGACTGACCAGTGAGCTCTTGGAATCCTATCTCCGCCCACAGTGCTGGTGTTAAAAGCTCATAATAGACATGCCCAGCTTTTTGTGAGGTAGCTGGGGCCAGGTTTGCATGGTTGAGCCAGTGCTTTTACCCACTGAGCCATCTCCACAAATCCAGGGATCTTCTATTTTTGAAAAATGGAGCTATAGCATTCTTTAGAATTAAATTAATAATAATTTCAGTATATATTTTTTAAACTCCCAAATCACTGAGGTCTCACCTATACGTCCATTAAACATAGACTGCATTTGAGTCTCAAGGCAGATAGATCTAAGAAGCAACAATAGACTGACATACCATACTTTCCAGAAGTTTCTCAAAATCGCTCCTTTCTTTCCCTGCATAGACTAAAATGAGGAAAGGCAAAGCTGGTAGCAAGTAGACAGAAACACAGAAAGGAGTGTGAACAACAGACAGTGCAGAGCACCACTCACTTGAATGGAATTGGTCGGACTTAGACCTAGGAAAGTACTCTATGGATATAACTAAAGTTTCTTTTCTCAAGAAATTTGGCAGCTTTAGAGCATTGGGCCAAGTCCAAGTAACCGCATTAAGGTTTCCCTGTTTATTTACAAGGGCTAGAAATACGATTAAGAGCTGGGAGGGCAGAGAAAGCCTGCTTGACTTTCAAGGTTTCTTTGACTTCAGTGTGGCACTATAGCAGAAGGTCTCATCCCTGATCGGACTTCCATTCTTCAGCTAGCATGGACTCCCAGATGTTCAGTAGCAATTTAACAGCCAGTAGAAGGAATGGAAGGAAGCTATAGAGTGTGCGCTTCAGGGGCCACTTGACAGAAAGCCTGGAGCTCAGCATGCTGCTCTCCAGCTCCCTGTCACCTGCATAGTTACCTCCTCCAGACAAGTGGGAAAACACCCAGGAAAACCAGAAACAATATTGGAATCCTAAACAGTAATGGACAAGAGCTTTGAAAGACTCTAAGCTCATTGGTTCAAATAAATTTACACAGTTTTCAAATAAATAATACAGTTTTCTGTTTAATTTCCCAAGACAACAGCTTTAACTGCCTTCCCTCCAGGATCCAAAACAACTGGATCAAAATAGTTTTCAAATGAATTATGAGTATTATGATTCATTATAAAATGATAATTAGCAGTACAAAATAAATTGTATTCAAACATTAGAAGACTGTAAAGAGTGAGGATAAACTGTTTTTGTTTTTTTTTTAATCATGGATGATGGATTGTATTAGTTACCATTTAATTTCTGAGGTTATAATTTAGCCTTTATTTGAGGAGATAAGGTTGAATGATAACAAGTTTTGTTACTTATCAAATGCTAATGTAGGAGTTAAAGGAAACTCACTCATGAACCAAATAGTAGAAAATAAAGGAAGAAAGAGGAGAAAGGAAATGGGGAAAAGAAGATGTGAGGAAAGGAATACCAAAGAATGAAAAGGGGCTGGAGAGATGGCTCAGTGGCTAAGAGCACTTGCTGCTCTTCCAGAAGACCCAGGTTTGATTCCCAGCAACCCTATGAAGGTTCACCACCATCTGTAACTCCAGTTCCAAGGAACCTGATGCTCTTCTCTGGCACCTGGCATGTATGATGTACACAGACATATACATTCAAGCAAAATACCTGTTCACATAAAATAAAATTAAGGATGAAAATATTTAAATTTGTCTACCAAAAGAATAGTATCATAGTTGGATTTTAAGTGAAACAGGGTAACTCAGTTTTAGCAAATGGTGGCACACTCCCTTAATCCCAGCTCTCTAGAGGCAGAGGCAGGAAAATCTCTGGGAGGCTGAGGTCAGTCTGACATTCATGGAGAATTTAAGGCCAACTTGTGTTACACAGTTAGACCTTGTCCCAAAAACTAGCTAAATAAGTAAATAAATAAAATGGTATACAAAGATGTATCAGGCAAATATAATACAACAAGAAGACGAAATTAGCAGTAGTAATATTGATTAAATTAAAAATATTAAATGGAAAAACATTAAATAGAAAATTTAAATTAAAAAATATTGAATTGGTGGAGTTAACAATCCATAGAAATATGTTATAGCAAAACCTATAACATGAAAAATGATGGAAATTTAATAAGACAGATACAGAAAGATAATGAAACCATTGGACTTTAACACATCTCTCTCCAGCCAGACTAGCAAAAACCCAAAGGAGGAAAAATTTCATCATTCCTTGAAAGAAGATCATTATGTACAAAAATGTAGCAACGTTGTAAAATTCAAACTCTGCCATTTTCCACAGACTTCAAATATATAGCAAGAAAAACTCTTATTTGGTCATTATTCATACAGTCAAAAATTATTTATTTAGTGATAGAAATCTGGTTAAAAATATCACATACACACACACACACACACACACAAACACACACACACACACACACACACATTATTCATTCACAGGATAGGATATGGTGGCTATAGAAAACAAACTGTATCCATATAAAACAACATAGTAAATTTCAATCCTGTTATGTTTAATATAGAAAAGCAAATTGCAATACATGTACCACTGATGCACAGTATATGAATATGTTCACACACACACACACACACAATCCATAATTAATCTGCTGGATATCATCTTTATTATTAAATTGCCTTCTCTCAAGAAGCCTAGGGGAAAATGGACTTCTTTCATATGCAGTGAGCTTTCGTCTTTCACCTCTAGCATACAAATTGGTTTTAGATCTAACTGAAAGAAGGCGAATCCTCCAATATAAAATACCACCGCTAGCTGAATCACCAAACAAGACAAGCAGGCAAATAAACAAAGCCTCAAAAGGTCAATAAATCGTGATGTTTCCTTCCACTCGGCAGATACTGAGCAGTTCCTCTTGGCAAATGTTTCTGAGCACGAGGACCTATCAGTACCTGTGACAATGATGGTGTGGGGGACATTTTCCAAAATCCACAGAAGCAACATGCAGAAAATATGTGCTTCAAACCTCTGTCAAGTCCAGAGAGTAGCTAGATCAACACAGTGCGTCAGTTAAGCCAGAAAGCAAATAATTCAGTTAAATAATGAGTAAGTACCTGGATAAATATTTTTAAGGAAAGACAAAGAAATGACCACTGGCCTATGAAAAGATGTTTAGCATCATTAATCATCGGCAAATTCAGTTCTGCACTTAGAAGGAATAAGTTGGGGAATTCTAGCATATAAAATGCAACAACACTTTGAACGTATGTTTGAAGGTCACTAAGAGTGGATTTTAAATATTCTTATCTGACAGGATGTGGGGGTGAAGAGGATGAGGATGGTGAGGTGATGGTGATAAACAGTGACTGTGACTTAGCATTTCCATGTTGTAAGTGTATATCAAAGCATCAAGCTGTACAACACTTAAATAAATACTTAATACATACTTAAGTAAAAATAGAGGGGATGGGCTCAGCAGAGTAAGGTGCCTGCTGCCAAGTTAGATGATGTAAATTTAGTCTCTGGAATCCACATGGTAGGAGGAGAGAACTGACTCCCTCCCACAAATTGTACTCTGACCATCACACACACACATGCACACGCACATGCACTTGAACACATGGGTGTGCACCATGACACATATGTGCCTATAAGCACATACATACACATACAATAAATATAATAAAAATTAATATAAAGTCTGCTGAAACACATATCTGTTTAAAGTTGTCTACTAATTTTTGCCTTTTATTTTGGAAATAAAATTCAAATTATGCACAAGGTAGAATAAAGATATGTAACTTTGGAATATTTATTCTGCCTTTTCTTCCTTCTTTTTCTCTCTTGTTCTACATCACCAGAAGGATTACAGCAGTGGTTCTCAACCTTCCCAAATCTGTGACCCTTTAATACAGTTACTCATGTTGTGGTGACCCCCAACTATAAAATGATTTTGTTGCTACTTCATAGCTGTAATTTTGCTACTATTATGGATTGTAATATAAATATCTGATATGCAGGATATCTAATAAGTGACCTCCAAAAAGGTCATAACCCACATATTGAGAACTGCCGGACTAGAGGCTCTGTCAATGGCTCTTGGAGACAAAGAGGAGGGTCAGCTAAAGAACATCCTATACACTCCTTTTATGCATAAGTTGGAGTCATGTAGATGATGTCAATTTTAAACCAACATTGAAAACATGCTTGGAGTTTATAACTAGAGATGGAAATTGTCAATATCTTGATACTCCCTGAGCTACCCAAACTTGAGAAGCAAGATTGTGGGAACTGATTTTTTTTTAATTTAAGGAAAGGGGGAAAGTTAATCCACAAAATAAACATTCAAAGATTCTTTTAAAAGAAACAGCTGCCTCCTGACCATACGTTTCACTTGCATTGTTTGGATTATGTATTGTATGTTTCCAAGTGCACATTTGGCCTTTGCATTTCTAGTCCTTATGAAGTAAACATTCTTGTCTTCATCCTTAGCTGGAGGTGTCATAACTTCCTGACATCTATGGGGTAGGACCCTGAATATTTTTGTCACAGACATCAGTGTGCAAGAGACTGCTCCACATTGTAGAGAATTCCAGAATTAAGAGAAATGATCTCCTTTTGGCCTTCCCTTTCTAACTAGTCCTCACTCAAGAGACCTAATTCAGAAATGTGGCTTTTCGACCAAATGGTCAAGATGCATTTGGACCAAATCCCGTTCCTTAATTATTCAGCTAACACTTAAGTGGCAGTGCTTCTTGTCAACTGCTTGTTGATTTTATGCCACAAAGTCATCAAAATTGCCTCACATGATTTCCAAGGAATTACTTTAGAAAGGTACATTTCAACTTGAGGGTTAGCATATAGCTCAGGGATAGAGCATTTGCATAGCACACACAAAGCCCTGGGTGGGTTCAAACCCCAGTAAAACACACACACACACACACACACACACACACACACACACATGTTATATTTTTTCCAAGTACAAATTTAGCCATTGCATTTCTAGCCCCTGTGAACTACACATTCCTGTCTTCTCTATTTCTTAACTAGTGAAGTCATAGTGATTGATAGCAGCTGTGTGTAGTTCCTTGTGTCAAACCAAGGCAAATATTGTTAAGTGCAAAGTCATATGTATAAAGCATCTCTACAGGCATAGCTTTACAAAAATGAATACTTAATGAAACTCACCTAGTGATTTCATTCAGTATGTAGACTGATGTAATTAATTAGTATTGGGCTTCATGAGATCCAACTTTCACACTTAATGGAAAACAATGATGGAAGGTATTCTGGGAAATGGGACTCTACCTGCAGAACTGGTTATGTGGACATGTTCATGAGAGTCATCAAGATAATTTCAACCATCTAAAGAACTGCTCCAAGGTAATGCTGCCATCCCTGTCACCTCCATGACCAACTCGCATGGTAGCCAACCAGACTGAGGAAAAGGCCATAGAGGGGAAGCATATTTTATAGGGGTGCACTGCACTCCTAGCACAGAGCAACTGACCAATGAGAGACTTGTAAAACAAAGAGAAAAAGAAGCCAAGAACCCTTGAGCTTACATAACACACCCTTGTAGTTGACAATACAATAGAATCTCAAAATAATTCAAACGCCCATCAGACACCTCTTTATGCAACCACCTTTTACAAAATGATTTTTATCTATATTTTAAGTTCATTTAATCTCTGAAAAGATTTATCTCATTATTTGTTGATGATAAAATTATGCCAACTGTTTAATACCAATAAATGATTACCCTCATTTAACATTCTACCTATTTGTGACTTCTTAAATGCCAGTATTTGAATCTTAAACTTGTGCTTTTATCATCATTTATTTTTGTCTAAGAGATAACAATAGAAAATTAAACTTGAGAGAAAGTGATAAATATCTCGACATGTAGTACTATTGTTCTGTATTTAATATTTTAGTTTTAATGAGCAACCAAGAAATGATATTATTTTTCCTTTCAGCTGTTTACCTCTGCAAGAGAACAATGCAAAACAAGGCAAGGCTAGAGCTAGCAGATTACGAAGCCGTAAGTACCAAGGATGTTCATACAGTGGTGTAAAATGATTAGAAATCAGACCTTTGGCCATGTCTGGGTCCTCTGCCTTTCTGCATCAATGAATCCTAAGGACCAGACTTCACAGCCCAGTGCTTTAGTGAGCCCTCTTTGTCTACTTCCTCTTTTCCCTCACATTAAGGACAGTAGAATTCTAAACATACAAACTCAACATATAAAGAGAAGCATATCTCTTAGGCTAACTTAATTGTAAAGATTTCAGGTAATTACTATATCGATAATGTCCAACCTCTGAGGATTGAAAACTGTTTACACTGGGGACCGATTTAGCAGACCCTTCAGATTGATCGCCGCCTTCAGATCAAGGGAGTCTGGTATCATTTGTTCTAATGATTGCCGTGTTATGATAACTAATCCAGAGTACTGGTGCAGGAGCAGATACTTGGCTTCTAAGGACTGATGGCTGTTCTCAGGACCTGAACAAACCAATTGGATCAGTGGTGGGAAGGCATTGCTTTCCTGTTTCCATAGAGTGAGCACAAACAGATGCAGTGAATTTGTCTTCAGTCCAAACAAAGTAATACTCAGTAAAGTTAATAAAGTGCTTGCCTAGCATGCTCAAAGCTCTGTTTTCTATCCCCAGAACTACATAAACTAGGCATGTTGGCAGATATATATATATATAATCCCCTCACTGGGGAGGTAAAGGGGAGAGAATGAGAAGTTCAAAGTCAGCTTTGGCTACATGGTAAGTTAGAGGCTAGCCTGGGCCCATGAGGCCCATGATTAGTTGAGTTTAGAAAGCACAGTTGATTCAGATTCAGAGCATATACAATACTTTAGAGATTCTGGAAGGAACACTAGAATAACAGCTGTGCCATGTTTTTTCAGGAAAGCCTGGCCAGGCTACAGAGAGCATTTGCCCGGAAGTGGGAGTTCATTTTCATGCAAGCAGAAGCACAAGCAAAGTGAGTCCTTGTGAGTCTACAGGGAGATTTGCTTGGGTGAGGCCTTCAGTGCAGAGGCGGTACACTTAACCCTGCTAACTCTTCATTGTTACCACATTGACAGAGTGGACAAGAAAAGAGACAAAATTGAAAGGAAGATTCTTGACAGCCAAGAGAGAGCATTCTGGGACGTCCACAGGCCTGTGGTGAGTAAGCTCGCAGGCATATTTTCATGAACTCACACCTCAGGTTTGAAAGAAAAGGGTGCCCTGGAACAGACCATGGTCCCATCATAGTCCCAGTGTCTGGGTGAATTAGTTAGGGAAAGATGGCTGCCTCTGTGTAAGATGAAAGTTAATGCCATGTATATTTACAAAAGGATACATTTCCCCCTGATGTGGCTAGCCAGTTCACTCTGGTCATCTGAGGTTCCTGATGCTATTGTCAATTCTTGAAGGGGAAAAAACACACTGCTAACAGAACAGTATTTTTTATGTTTACTGTTTACTTTTTTTGGCTTTATAGAGAAAGTTAGAATCAAAATGTTATTACTTGCCTTTATTATCTTCTTTATAACTTATTAAATGCCTATTCTGTCTTATGAAAATTAGCATATCATCAAATTTAAATCAGTTCATACTTCCTAAATTTTTCTTTTTACATTTGCTTATTTATTTTGTGTATGAGGGAGGGGGCACATGTGGAAGTCAGAAAACAACTGATGGGACACCGTCACCAGAGAATATTTATATAGGCATTACTAGAATAAATAATAGGTTCACAGCAAGAGAAAGAAATCAAGACAAATGACTTATAGATACCTTAAAATTTTCCTCTCAATTACCTCTGAGTCACACCAAAATAGAAAGCATCCAGAGATGTATTTACAAATGTATGTATTTCAATTCAGACAGCAATGCAGTTGTTACATTTTATTTTGAAATTGTTGTCATTTGAATTCTCAAGAGAGAAGAACTGAGTTACCTGGCTTTTCTGTTCAAAATACAGTTGGAGTTTTATTACTTGTGGTGAAAAGGAATTATGAGATCATGCTCATAACCATCCTGGGGAAACAAAACAGAATTTCTGTTTCCTTAAAGCACCCTCCAGATGTGTTAGAGATATCTCGCTGCATTAGTTGCGTTCCAACACCATGTCTGCATTTCCGTAGACCATTTAAGGGAGGAAGGATTCATAGTTTCAAAGGATTCAGTTCATCATGTTGAAGAAGACATCAGAGATGAGGTCTGTTCACTTCATCGTGGGCCAGGAAACATATACACAGAAGAAAGTGACCAAGGATAATGTTCCTTTAAGGACTTTCTCTTGGTCACCCACCTTCTCCAGCTGGAGTCCACCTCTTCCACAACTTCCCAAAACAGTACCACCTGCTGAGAACAAAACATTGAAATCCTGAGCCTGCAGAGGGTGTTTATTCCAATCCTCTCTGCATGATGGGACATAATTCCATGTTTGATTATGCTCTCTGGTTTACTCTTTTTGTGCCATGCTGAAGCCATAGGCTCCATTCCCCCCAATCGAGACAAAGACAAATCTTTGCTGTCTGTTTTCTAAAGAAAAATAGACTTCGATTGTCCTTGTGCTTTGGTGAGTGGTATTCACCTAAACCAACCCTACCTTCAATTATTTACTGTCCCCATGTTACAACTCTATACATAATTTATAGGCATGTCCAAACTTTAGATGTGACAACACCATAATGTTGTAATCTACAAAGTTCATGGTTGAGGACCATGTTATCAAGTTACAAATTATGTAATGCTTTAAGTAAGTTTCTGATTTTGTTTTTGTTGTTGGGCATGAGTTTGTTTTTTAACCAGACTCATTGCTATACTTGGCTGTGTGTGACTAAGGGTTAGCCATGCCTGCATGAGAGGTAGTATCTGATAGCATTTAAAGCTTTTAAACATTTTTGAATGGTTCTAAACTTACAAATGATAACCCTTGTCTGACAGCCATGGCTGCCACTGAGACAGTACCTCATCTTTTCCTATTTCTGGGTCCTTACTGAGGGAATACTCAGAAAGATGATGAGAACAGAGGCCCTGGCCTCAAGGATGGCCTCAGAGAGCTTTGATTTTCTGGCTTCTCAGCCAGTGCATAAACTGTGTCTCTATTCACTGACGGCAGCACTAACTAAGCAAGAATAACAGTTTTCTTTTCCTTTCTTTTTTTATTTTATTTTATGTGTATGATTGTTTTGCCTGTGCCCCATGTGTATGACTGAGGTCAGCGGAGGGTGTCAGATCCCCTGGAACTATGTGACTGATGGTTTGAGTCACCATGTGGGTCCTGGGAATCAAACACAGGTCTTCTGGAAGAACAGCCAGTGCTCATAACTGCTGAACCATCTCTCTGGCCCCTGAAAAGGGCTTCCTAAGATAATCATTCCTCTAAATAAAATGGCACAGGGAACAGAAAGAAGTCCTGGAAGGAATAAACAGATTGGTGGAGCTGGTGGGGAGGAAGAGGAGAAGAAGCGAAGGAGTGGTCCTGGGGATTATTCTGGTTAGGGTTTCTAAGATAAACAAGAAATCTGTGATCCTCAATGATTGTATTCTACCAGATGGACAGACACTGGTCAAACCACTGCTGAGTAGTTGCTACACCTACGTAAGTGCTATGGGATATCTGTGTTCCTTCACTGTCTGTTTTCCTATGCTACTCTCTGAATCACTTCACAGTAGACGCTTGACAGTTTTTGCTGTCCACACAGCAAATGAAATGCAAGCTGCCTCTACATGTCAAATCTCATGACTTGTTCAGCCCACCACAGCCTTTTATAAAGAGGCACTTGCATCTCTAAAGGCAGGCCTTCAACCAAGGAATGCCTAGCAAGCACATCCCCTATCTCCAAAGTTTCCTGCTTCTGCTGTTTGTGACAGGGCATGAAGAGGCAGCTTGCCTATTGGAATATGTATTTGACATCAACCCTGGGATGCAGGATTCTGTCTCTCCATGTTAACTTGGGGTTGATTGCAACAGACATGACAGTTGTTTCCAGGGATGGACACAAGGGTGTAGCCCTTCTTGGAAATCACAGTACCTTGCTCTTTTTCACTGTGCCATTTTATGAAGAGGGATGGCAGTGGGCTTTCATAATTATGAAAAGAATGAAAGAAATAATATTTGAAAACAGTGAATAAATTACATAGAAAGACACTTTTAGACTTCTGTCATCTGGAATCTTGCTGTCTCCCTATTCATCTTTCCTTTGGAAAGGATGGGTACATGGAACTAGGAGGGCCTGATACTTTTTATAGAGATCAGGTTGGCCTCAAACTCACAGAGATCCATCCATCTACCTCTGCCATCAGACTGCAGGGATTAAATATGTGTTCCACCTTGCCCAGCCTTATTAGAACTTTTTAAAAAACTAACTGAAAAACCATGAACGTAGTTCTCTCCGGAGAATACTTGCCTGGCATGCGAGAAGCCCTGGGTTGAATCTCAGAACAGAAAAACCATGCCTGGCAGCATATGCCTCTAATCCCTGGATTCAGGAGGTGAAAGTAAAGGAAGCAAAGGCTCAGGGTCATCTCCTACTACACAGTGAGCTCCAGGGGCCAGCCTGGGCTAATGAGATTCTGTTTCAAAACTAAAAATTCAAAAAAAAAAAAAAAAGGAGGAAGGAAAAAGAAGCAAAAGAAAAAGAAAATCCATGATACTTGGTCTTAAAAGTATAAAGATAATAGATATACTTATTACTTCCCAGTAGTAAAACACAATCTCAGTCAGATGTCTAAGTAATATAATCATATTTTCCTGGAATGATTTACATTTATAAATATGTAAAATGTCTTTATTTTTCATAACTGGAAATTGAGTTACCTGAACAATGTTGTTTGTTGATGTTTTAGTACAAATATACACCTAGTGTTGGTCCTTGGAAAACTGCTTTTTTGTGTGTCCTGTGGAGGAGATTTGTAGCTTCTTTTATGCCTGCCTGATCTTGTTTTGATCTGGTTCCATTTATTTAATCAGGAATAGAATGAGCAATCAGCAACCACAGCTTAGCATCTCACAGGCTTAAAGCTGGCTTAATGTGATGTTATGATACAGTGCGTGAATTAAAACCTAGCAATGTAGGAAATACATCTAATAGGACTTTAATATGATTTTTTTAACCATGAGGTCATCCTTGAGTCAGATTAGAAAACATAATCTGTCTCTTATATTTAGTACCTTTACAAAATAAAGTTAGCATCTCTAAGTGTGTCAGTGTTTACTCTGGAAAAACTAAATTGAGGTCTAATCAAGGAGGCAGACTCTTTACTGGACAAGAATTCTCAGAAACAGCTCGAGAACACAGTGGGAGAAACAGACTAGATTTTATTATATTGAAGAGAATGTGGGAGTTGTTTTTTTCTGTATAGTTAATGTTATAAACAGCTTGATTTTATTTTATTTTAAAGTGCTGAGGCTTAAACCCAGGGTCTTATCATGCTAGGTAAGACCTTATCACTGAGCTACACTTCCAGCACATCTAAGCCCTAATGTGTTGAAAATGACTATTAATAAGTTAACAGCTAGTGAAGTCAGAGATTTAAAATGCTGAAGGCAATCCACTTGATAGTTTTCTGCAATGTTCTGGGCACCATGCTTTGAAAAGAGTGTGGGTGAATTCGATTTAAGGTAAGTGGGTGAATGAGGAGGCAACAAGCAAATAAGCAAACACACACACACACACACACACACACATACACACACGGACACATATTCCCAAGTCATGCCAGGATCTTGGTGTTGGGATTTGGTTTTATTCTTTTTCTTACTGGTGGATTCCATATGATCAATGTGGAAATTTCTAGAGAATAAAGCTCTCCTGGTACCCAGAACTATACAAAGTAGGAAGAATGCATTAGAAATGCTGGGTCAGGAATACAGTGAAAGAAAGAACTCACTGGATAGAGAATGAGTTAGGTCATTTTGGGAGTTCCTTCCAACCCTGAACTAGTAAGAATCAGTTGGCTTTCTTTGGGTCCCGAGTTGTTATTTTAGAGTTGAATGCACGATAGATGGTCAGCAAAGAGTCCATAAGTAAGAGTACAAAGAAGTAGAAATATATTTCAGTCAATTAATCAAAATAAAAACAACATGCCTTGAACACTTCCTAAATTCAAATTAAGCAAATCCTGACTACAAAGCAGTGAAAATAGTTTATTGTTTTATACTCTCCATGTCTAATGCTTATTAAGTCACATATGTATTTGATGGTGGCTTCACTGACAATGTGCAGTGACCTTTAAAAAAAAGTCAGATTAAACCCATCATTGTAGGAATAAGCTAGAGGAAGTTTTGAGTCTGAGGAATTAATGAAAATGCGGCATTGGCAAAGGGTTATGCCAAGGGCTGGAAAGTGAATTCACTTTGGATCTGACTGGGAATGAGGCCATAGTGACCAGCTGTAAAACTAGACAATCGCAGCAGTGGGGTCAGAGTTCAATGCCTGTTTGGGGTACAGAATTAGTTTTGGAACTCATTGCCATGAAGGTTGAAATCCTTGTGGGTGGGTAGGAAAGCCTGAGGGTCAGAGAGGTACGTTATCCGTTTGGAATGTCATAGACCTTTCTCCTTCCTTTCCTATGACCCCAGCACTCCAGAAGAAAGCACTGAACTTCCCGCTATATCAGTTTTTCTTCATATTGATTTAGGGTTTAGATGTGCTTATTGGGAAGTGAAATTGGTTTGTATTTGCATTAGTATTGGCATTAGCAACAACAATTTTACTATAAAATATGGCAATACTAGTTTTTTGACTGCCCCTGCACTATGTAGAAAAGTTTTGTGTAATCAGCTAGGTGTGCTGGTACATGCCTGTAATCTCAGTCCTTGGGAGGCTGAGGCAGGAGGATGTCTGTGCTACATAGTGAGGCTCCATCTCAAACCTCTCTTCCAAAATGGAGGAGGATAGAGAAGGAGGAAAAGAAAGGGAATAAAGGATGGATGGAAAAGGAAAGCCACAGACAGAATTTATTTCCCTATAGTACAGAGATGTATGAAAGGGGTGGGGTGGTGAGAGCAGCGTTTTCCACAAGCTAAATAAATGCTCAAATCATGGATTGCATAAAAATTCTCACTTCTGCTCCCATCCTCCCACAATGTGAGCATTACACGTGGCACCTCATCTCCATTTGTACTTTCCCCGTGTCAAATTCTAAAACTTGGAGAGAACAAGTGCCACTGTGACTGTCTTATACAGGACACTGTTCAGTACGTGCAACTGCAGCTGAAAACATTTGGCTCAATTACCAAATCCCTTCTTTGGTGAAATTTATTAAATGCTTCCAAGTCTCAAATTCACCCCTTGAAATATGGATAATAACTGTCTCCCAGGACACTGAGAGCATATAGTAATGATTGCTGAGGATTTACCACATATTCTTTTGTCTATTCACTCATTCATTAATGCATTCACTCATTCTCTCTCTCTTTCCCTCCCTCCCTCTGTGTGTGTGTGTGTGTGTGTATGTGTGTGTGTGTATGGTATATTTATGTATTCACACCTGAGTGTGCAACTATATTCTCCCATTCATACCAGTGTGAAGGTCAGGGGTCAACACTGGATGACCAGTGTGAAGGTCAGGGGTCAACAATGGATGACCAGTGTGAAGGTCAGAGGTCAACACTGGATGCCTTTCTCTATTGTTTCCCTCACCTTATGTTTTTTGAGATAGGGTTTCTAAGGGAACCTGCTGCTTGATTTTTTTGGATGGACTGAACAACCAATAGGCCTCTAGGATCTAGGATCTGTCCCTGGCTCTCAGCACTGGGTTATGGATGTGTGCCATCATGCCCAGTTTTTATGTGGGCACTGAGGATCCGACCTCAGGTCTTCATGCTTGTGCCGTGAGCAGTTTACCTGCTGTGGTGATGATTGTTGATTTTCAGTCACTGACAGGATATGAAATCCCCTAGGGGACACGCCGGCAGGCACACCTGTGAGAGATCATTCAGGGCATGCTTTTGAGGGATTATCTTGATTAATTTAATTGATATAGGAAGAGCTATGGAAATGTAAGGAGTGCCACTTCACAAGAACTGAATAACATCCTGCATCATTTTCTTCTTCCTGAATGCCAAGACAATGTGACCAACTGCTTCCTGCCACATGGGCTTCCTCACCAAGCAGGACTATACCTCTGACTGGGAGATAAACGTTTCCTTCTTTAAATTGCTTTTGTTGAACCTTTTATCACAGCAACAGGAAACATCACAAAGATACACTGAGCCATCTCCCCAGTCAGCAATAATGCTTTGGAGAGACGAGAAGAAGACAGGGCATCAGGGAGTGTAGAGAAGTTCTCATGTAAATGGCATGATGTCTTCAGGGAAGAGTTTTGGAAATCAGAAGAGCTGGAGTTAACGTTTGGAGCTTTAGTAAGTGTGTCATCGGTCTGCCGCTGCCTAATAAGTGACCCCAAACTGCAGCAGCATGAGCCAGCAAGCAACATCGGGTGGCTAATTTATGCAGCTTCCGAGAAGCGTAAGTCCAAGGGTGGTTTCTTAGATTGTTCTGGTTCAAGACCTCTCACGACAACTTTAGTCAAGTCGCTTGAAGTGACACGGTCATCTGAAATGATAGTCTTGAATTGATGGTGATTGCAAGATGACCACAGAGACCTCTTCATATGAGGGCCCCAGACAGTTTCTCAGCATCACCCTCAACATTCAGCCCCATATGTGAAACTTCATTTGACTACATTTGACTACAGGGATACCATGCTAAAATGCCTTCCATGGTCTCTGAGTGACATTGACCAACACAAGTACAATGTGGGTGCCAGGAGGAGGATGTCATTAGGAGCCAAAAACTGCTCTCGGAAAATCTGGATGAATGGAAACATTTAAAACTTTTTCTTTATTTGCTATGCTGGGGGCTAACCCAGGGCCTTATACACACGTTAGACAAGTGCTGTACCACTAAACTACACCCTAGGCAGAGAATTTGAAAATTCAGTGCAGAAAGAAAATTCTAGTTCTCCATGAACAGAATCATTTTCACTACTCATGATCCATGCAAATGCTGAGTTTTACTCTCTCCCCAGGGCCGCCTCTGTGCACAACTAGTTTTTGTTTTATGTCAGTGAAAGGTACTGAGGTCACTATTTGAGCTTTGCATCTTTTACATGCTCTGTATGTCGTGGAAGTCAACTAGCTCCCTGATGGAGGGTAATGCCTATTGTCACATCTCTGAGAGGCTGCAACTGTGCTAGGCTTCTGGGAAGGAGTTACAGTTTGAAATGTGACATGTACACGTGACAGGTATAAATATTGCCTGAAAACTATGACTAACCCTGGACTTGAAATGGAAAACACACATACTCTGTAAATTGCAAGGCAGTTGCCTGTTAATCCTGTCTGTTAGGTACAATTTAAACACACAATTTCAAACTGCTCATTCGGAACTTAGTAGCACAACTTTAGTGTCTTCTGTGAAACTTTCTCTGCAGCGTTCCCATGATAACCTTTGCTTTGTCAATTTTGCGACACACATGGGAGACAATTCAGGCTGAAGACCAAGGGAGGAGGTCTTCCAGTTTTAATGGCCAAATAGGCCAAGTGGGGCTTCTCTCTCTATGGTCCATGCTCTCATTCTTGAAGCCTTCAGCTGTTAGCGAAAAACCTAAAGATGTGTTAGTCCAAACTTGAATCTTCCTTTTATGTCATAGAAAAAGAACAGCCCTTCTGCCTATTATTCACATCTGTTCTTTTGGATAGGAAAATATTTTGACAGCATGGCTATCATGAGCCTTTATGAGTAAAATTGTCTTCTTTTTTTTCTCCCTGGCTACATCTTTTGTCTTGTGTGCTTTTTCTATCCCTGAATAGATTTCAAGATACGGTGTCCTATTATTATGTAATATCTGATGCTATTTATGTGAGCCAGGGGTAGAGTGAGAATAAGAACCACTTCCCTGTTATTAAGTTGTGCTCTCTAGCCTGCAGATTGGCAACATTTCAAGGCTGTTTGTTCAAGCCTATGCCCAGGTTTCTTGCCTGTTTCTTTTAGAAGAGCGAGAACGTGGATAGTGATTGGGGCTATGTTGGTAGAAGACCCTGAGGGTTAACAGCTAACTTTCAGAAAAGGAGGTAGAGGAAAACACTGCCCTTAAGCACCAGTGTTAACTTGCCGAGCCTAGGGTCTAAGCAGGTGGAATGGGTAGCCTCTTAGGTATAATATGCTCTTCAGAAGCCAGCTCCCTGGGCCAGCCCTACTATATAGCTACAATAAAGATGTGTTTGCCAGCAGAAAAGGGTCCATAGATAATCTCTTAAATATAGACATAGATAGTACATAGGGCAGACTATGAACAATTCAGGAATTAAGATTAAAGAGGCTGTGGGACTCCTTTAAACTACTTTGTAACTATTTCTGAAATCGCATCAAAGATGAAAAATGTATATAAACAGAGGCAGAGGGAGGTAGTCTCAAAAGGGAAGGCTGAGTAAGCACCATGGCCATCTGGGCTGATGGCCCAACAGAACCAGTGTGACTCCCATTTCATGGGGAGCAGTTAATATTTGGACCTGGATTTGTTTCTCCAGTTCGTTTACTATCCCCCCGCCATGTCTAAATTGTATCTTTTTTAAAAAGAGGAAAGAACAGAAAGACAGCCTGTGCTCTCTTAACCTGACAGCAGGCATCTCCACATGAGTGACAATTTTCTTCAGAAAACAAATTCAATGTTAAAGCAATCTAAATAAGAAAAAACTTTCCCCTAATCCAGACATCTTCAAATTTCTCCTTGATTCTGCTTTTTTCCTCTCACAAAAATTTCATGTACCTACTCACAATAAAAGAAACTGATCATTCTAACATGAATTATACTTTATCATCAGAAACTCCAACACACACACACACACACACACACACACACACACACACACACACACACACACTTCTGCCATTATGTGTTTTCAATGGCTATTAGAGCAATCAGCACCTTGGGAAACGAACCGTGAAAACTCCAGTAGGAGTAGGAAACGTAAGCACTGAGGGTGTGACTTGATGATAAAGTGACTGTCTAACATGTGCAAGGACCTGGGTTCAATTTCCACCATGGCAACAAAAAAAAAAATGGAAATGTCATTGTCTAATGCTGCATCTCTGGGTTGCAGTGAAGGACATTCATGTGAACTGAACTTTATTCTGGCTCCTTTGCCACCTCAGATTGTTTCTTAACTTATTGACTCTTTAAAACTCAGAGGTTGTGGGGGGCAGGGGAAGATGCCTGCTAGAGTTTGGGGTGGGAGAAAAGTAGCACTAAGCTGCTATGTGTCAAAAACTGTGCTGACCACATTTTGAACATCAGTTCATCAGTGCATATAAGAAGTTTGGTGCTGTTATCACTCCTGTGCGTGGGAAGGTACCAAAGCCTGGATAAGATGCCGGCACTTCCAAGCACTGTTACTATTTTGTAGTCATGGTTTTTGTGTTTCTCCTGTATGATGACTGGCATTGTTCTAGTTTCTTTTCTATTGTTGTGATAAAATATCCTGACCAAAAGCAACTTAAGGGATAAAGGTTTATTTTGGTTTTCACTTCTGGGTTATAGTCTATTAGTTCAGAGAAGTCAACGAAGTAGAAACTCAACTGCTCACATTACGTCCAGTCATGATGGGGAGAAGTGGAGCCATGCTCATTTTCTTGCTTGCTTGCTTGCAGCTGTTTCTTCGCCCTTACACACTACAGGACCCTCTGCCTAGGGAATGGTGCTCCCCACACTGGACTGGGTCTTCTAACATCAATTCATTAAGACACTCTCCCATAGACATGCTTATGGACCAGTGCAATGCTTCCTCATTGAGACTTTCTTCCCAGGTGACTCTAGACTATGTCAAGTTGACAATGAAAACTAGCCTTCACAAACATCTTAAAAAGTGACACAGTCAATCCCAGTACTCAGGAGGCAGAGGCAGGCAGATCTCTGTGAGTTTGAGGCCAGCCTGGACTACAGAGTGAGTTCCAGGAAAGGCACAAAGCAACACAGAGAAACCCTGTCTCGAAAAAAACAAACAAAAAAAAAAGTGACACAGTCATTTAAAGAAGTGACTTGTTCGAAAGTTCTCTCTCTGCCTCCTTAAGTGTGTGGCGGATAAGGCAATTTTAAAGGAAAATATACATCAAGCATTTGGGTCCATGTTATATGAGTCTCATTGTGAGGGTTATCAAAAGAAATCATGACTGGAAAATAGGCCTGTGAAGCTAATATCTCCCTTCCATTCCAATGTATGAATCTTTGATATTATGCCTCAGGGAAATTAGATTTGTAGTGGTTGATGTATGTGCTTGGTAGAATGCTTATGAAAATCAAATTGGACAATAGAAATGCTTGGAGGTTGTCTTATTTAGGATAACTATGGCTGTGAGAAAACACCATGACCAAAAGCAAGTTGTGGAGGAAGGGATTTATTCAGGTTGCATTTTCACATCACAGTTCATCATCAAGACAGGCACTCAAATAGGGCAGGATCCTGGAGGCAGGAGCTAATGCAGAGGTCATGGAGGGATGCTTCTTACTGGATTTTTCCTTCTGGCTTGCTCAGTCTGCTTTCTTATAGAATCCAGGACTTCCAGCCCACAAATGGCACCACCCACAATAGACTGGGTTGTCCCTCATCAATCACTAGAAAATGTCCTATAGGCTTGCTTACAGCCCCTTCTTATAGAGGCATTTTCTTAATTAAGGTTCCCTTCTCTCAGATGACTTTAGCTTGTGTCAAGTTGACATAAAGTTATCCAGCACAGAGGCTGTCAAAACGCTTTGCAATATGAATACTGTTTATTATATTTATTTGTATTATTTTCTATTTTTAATCATAATTTTTAGTAGGACATTTAATCTTCAATCTACAATATGGCAAATGAGAGAGTGACACCCTGACAGAGTGATGTCTGTGGGAATTAGAGGACATAGGGACTGCTGAGAGATATCTGGGGAAAGAGATAACAGCTCACACAAGGGGAAAGAACCAGAGCCTGACAAGAAGCAGAAGGGTGCTAGGGAAACTGGAGCAAGAAAGGAAAGGGATAATATTGGGATGAAGAGAGAGACCTGCCCATAAGACACAAGGTCTCACATTCCTCGAGGTCCATCCTAGGCATGATGGCAAGTGTATGGAAGCACTCAGAGTGACCCAGTTTGGCTGTAGTTTTAAAAGATCACTTGGGCAACCTTCCCATGTCTCCCCATGCCTCAGGGAACAGAAAAACCTCCCAACTCCCAAATGTAATACTGCCCTCCATCTTGAAATTCCTGAAAATATTTGATAACATCTAACTCATCATGTCTATGTCCTGGCAGATCTTCTAAGGTACCATGAAAACTTGTCCATACGCTACTTTTGAAGTCCGTATGTTTCCTACCTCATATATAGCAAATCTAATTCTCTTCAAACTTAGCTGAGGGGAAAGCTCAGAAGGTCTTGACGAAGGCAGTTTTTAAGACACTGACATGCTAACCAGGACACAGTAATTGGTTCACTTGCTAAGATAGAAGACCAGTGTTAACATTTGCATCCAGTTTCCTGACCTGCATCAGAAGCCAAGTGACAAATGGTAGAGGAAGATTGGAACTGCAGGCCAGGGCAGGAAGAGCAGCAGAAAGTGACAACTCATTGAAAGGGGACCCAGGCACTAACAATGACATAAAATGAAACGACAACTCAGAAACATTAGGAATTAGGGCTGTCTAGCCTCATGGACATTGTTGATTCAGAGACAGCAAAAAAAAAAAAAAAAAATAGTAATCCCAGTGATGACCTTCAATTATGGAGGAAAGGTTATGCTGTTTGGATGTGATTGCACAGATATGTAGAGATATGTTGGGGGTTATTTTAGATTTTGCCCCTAATAGTGAAAACAAAAGCACAATTTGGGGCCTTAGTAATAAGAATGTGATCTAGAGAAGTTACCTGGCCCCTCCTTCCAACATCCCTAATAATTATGAAACTTATCATTTCCTCTTGAGGAAATCAGGTTTGGTGCAGCAGAATTGATCTTTGAAACGTTTCAAGTTTTACAGAGATCTCTCTTGCTAAACTCCAAGTGTATACTACATTCTGTGCCTATGTTCCACAAAGGAACCATTACAGCCTGAATGTTTGGGTGCCACACTCCCTAGATCGTCTGTTGAAATCCCAATTTCTAAAGTCAATGTGTTGGGAGTAGGGTCATTTGCAACTGGTTAGATCATGGGACACTGCCCACATTAATGGGTCCAGGAGAAGCCCTTACCTCTCCACTATACTGGGGCTCAGGAAAAAGTCACCCTCATCAGGATTCAGTGGCACATCAACACTAGGATAGAAGAGGCAAGAGGATCTTGACTTTCAGACCAATCTGGTATACACAGGGGAAGACCCTATGATCCACTTGTGAATAACAAAGGGGGTGCTTGAGCTAATGCCCCTCTTAGTCTCCCCAGTCTGCAGGGCTCTGCATAAAACTCTTCTGTTGTTTGTAAGCCTTCCAGTTTGTGGCATTTTGTTATAGCAGTCCAAACAGGACAAGACAGGGAGGTACACCTCTTTTTGTGTTTGGAGCCCCCTAGAATCCCCTGTAATTGAAGATTGTTGATTCCAAGGCTGCTATTGTAAATTAAGGTTTGTTTCAACATACGACAGTATTCACACTTAGCAATTTCTAGCTGCCATGCGGTTATTCATTAGCACAACCATTGTAAGCCTTTTGAATGGACTGAGAGCAAATAGAAGGTATTTTGTTTGCTTCTATTCAGGTCCTACACTCTTAAAATCACCAACACAAACGGCAATCTCTACAAAATTAAAAATTATTTTCATCTATTCTGTGACTGATCCATTTTTTTCTTTTCCATAAAACCTATCTTTTATACTGGGTCAATTTTTGTTGTCCTCAAAGAGACTGTCCAGATTTTACCCTAATTTCTACATTCACCGAGTAAGAGAAGGGTAAAAGTCAAAAAGGCTTGGGGTGTTCAATGGTTTAAAAGCCCACGGATCAAAAATTCTAAAATCCTGTGGGCTGCACCCCATACTGTGACTAATATAATAGATGGACCAGATAATGTAAATTAAAACACAGTTCACTGAAGGCTGAGAGTCTCATAAGCCCTACTAGGATACAGGGTAAATTGAGACACACATTTTAAGCTTTGAATCTAAACAGGACCATTTTCTCCTTTCAAGTGGAAACCTTTGCATTTTTCTACAAAGAAGCTAGCCTTTTATATTAAAAGCCACAAGAACATAGAAATCAAAGGTGATTGGTCACAGGTGTGCTTGGCAGACCACGTGTCAGAGGCTGGTGTTGAACTTTCAATCCTCCTTCCCAAAATCTGGAATTTACAGAGAGGCACCACCACCACTCCAGGCTGAGTTTTCTTTGTTTTTATTATTATTATTGTTGTTGTTTAACAGTTTCTTTTTTTGGAGAATTTTCAGGTCTACGGCAAAATATATATATATATATATATATATATGTGTGTGTGTGTGTGTGTGTGTGTGTGTGTGTGTGTGTGTGTGTGTGTGTGTTTATATATAAAGACTATATATATAAAGAGTTCCTATCTAACTCTTGCTCCGACAGATGTATTGCATCCCCCATTATCACATGTCCCACCAGAGAGGTGTTAAACCAGTGGACATATGTTGGTAAATCATCATTCCCCCAAAACCCACAGTTTAAATTCAGGTTCCTCTAGTAGATAAAAATTCTGTGGGCTTTGACAAATATATAATGACATGTATTCACCATTTGGTATCATACAAAGTAGTTTTACTGCCCTAAAATTTTTCTGTGTTGGCTTTATCCATCCTTCCAACCACCACCACCACCACCACTGCCCTTCACAACCACTGATCCACTTATGGGGCATTTAAAACATTGTCTGCCCATTGTATGACAGCTTCCAGGAAGGAGTGTGAAGAGAGCTATTTTCTATTCCCGTCTTTCAGGGTCAATCACCAATACAAGCTGTCCTGAGTTCTCCCAAGACATTGTCTTTTACCATAGCTAACAAGACTCTATCATGTGGGGTGTGGATCTAGCTCCATGGTGGAGTATGTGTATAGCTGGAGTGAGGCTGTGGGTTCCATTCCAGGCACCACAAAAATAAATGAATAACTAAATAAATGTAGTATGCCATGAAAGGAACTAAGGAACTAAGTGGTGTTTAGTCTCTTTAAAAAAAAAAAATGTATCAATAATGGAACCAGGAATTGTTGCTTACATTTTGTGTCTCATGGGATACACACCCACTGCAGAGGGAGTATTTCTTATTGCTCTCCTCATTTGCTGCTTGGGGCTGTGTTCTGCAGTGTCAACTTCTACTTCCTAATAAATAAGTAACATTACCATAATATTACAACACAGCTGAGTTCTCTCAAAAATAAATTCACTCTTGCATCATTGGAACTGACTTAGGATATTGGGCTAGGCCAATGTAAATAGCATATTACTATTCCTTGAATCCAAAAACGCTATGCATTTATTTCTGTTTCGAGCAAATGGTACATATTTGAACACTTCGATGGCTTGCCCACTTAGTGACAATAATGTTATTCTGATCTTAACGGAAAACTGCATATGGTTCTGTAGAAAACCAACTTATGGATAAACATATCATGTGGATCTGCTGTTTGCTCCTGGTACCTATTAAAAACAAGCTTCAAAAAGATAATTGCAGAACCGTTTCTATTTATGTGTTTCTTGAGTGTATGTGTGTGGTGTGCTTGTCTATGCCATGGGTGCACCTGCGTGTGTATTTGCAGAAAACCAAAGAGGACATGAGGTGCCCTGCTCTGTCATTCTCTGCCTTATGCCTTTGAGGCAGGCTCTCTTACCGGACCTGCAGTTAGGCTGTCAGGCAGCAAATCCCAGTGAGCCTCCTGTTTCTGTACCCCACAACACTTGAGTTACAGGCATACATGGTCAGGCCCTGATTTTTAGTGGGGCTAGGGTCCAAATTCATCCTCATCTTTGCACAGCCTCTCCAGCCCTAGTATTTTTCTTTTTAATATCAAGGACAATGTAATCTTGTTGGGGCAAAACCAAATTGCTTAGCCCCCCCCCTTTCTCCCCCCTCTCTCATTGTGTGTCTGAGTGTGCGTGTGCATGTGTGTGTGTGTGTGTGTGTGTGTGTGTGTGTGTGTGTGTGTGTGTGTGTGTACTCTGTTAGGAAGAACCAACAATAAGTGCATAAGAATAGATATCAAAGGTATTCTGCTGTATTGTGTACTGTGTCAACTTAGGCATTACGCTCCTGTATTGTGATGATTCCATGTCTGTCGGATCTGTGAAGAGGTTATTGGGAAATTGATCATGCTGCTATTTCTGTCTCACCATTCATCACCACAATCTGACACTTAATTAGATGCAGGAAAAAATAGTCCTTGAATAAATAAAAGAATGTCAGAAACGATGTTCAGTATTTCATTCACTCCAGCACCTGACTTCTGAAAGTAGTTACTCAGAGGTGATCAGCTGTCAATCATGGCCTTAGGAATTTGCAAGCGTACTAGACAACTTTGCAAGACTCACTTTCACTTTAGCTGACAGAAAGAGGAGGGGGACATTAGAAACAGCAGGGGTTTGCAGAGCTCACTGAGACAGGCATCCCAGGTCTTTCTTGTCAAGTTTTCATATTGACCCTTTAGCCACTAATTATAAATTCTGAGCAGGCAGATTTCATTTTCCTGAGATGGGAGCTAGATTATAAAACACATACCCATCTCTGGATTTGGCCTCTAATAATGTTTGCTTTTACAATCAGTCCTTTCCTTTCAATCTGTTAGTGTTTTAACAATCAGCTCAAGTAGGAATTATAGATGTCTGTTAATGGTTCATTAATCAAATTCAAGAGATCATAAGCTTTGAAACTTGAGGATGGAAATTTTAATTCTCTTTTGGACTGCCAGTCAGATCTGTGCCTATGGGAGAAAACGCTTTCCACTTCACGCCTTCGTCGGCTGACACAGTTTCTGAGGCCATTTGTTAATTATCCCACTTGATATGAAGTCAAATTGACTTAGAATTCTGGCTTTCAATGAAAGGAATTATAGAGTTCAATTAATTCAGACTCTGCATATGTATAAAATAAGCATTTCTGTTTTCTATGACTGCTCTCATTTCCTCAGAGGCCCTTTTGGGGGATGAGTTTAGACATGGGGGCTTTGAACGGCCTTATTTAACATGCAGGTGTGGCTAACTCGGCCATTTTGGGGAGATAATCACAATTTCTTTTTCCTCAGCTTCCGCTGCTGCTGTCCAACACACGGGTTTTGGAGGAGAGTTCAGGGTCGGAGGATGTATCTGTCTGATCTCGGGCAGTGGTGAATAAGGCCAAGCGGCAGCAGGGACACCTTCTGGAAACTTGTTAATTGATTCTTGTTTGGGACGGATTGTCAGGCTATGTAGGGTCTAGCTGGTCACCTGGTCATCACTGATGAATTTGTCCTCCAGACATTTGCTCTCATTATACAATCCATGTATACTGAGGTCTTTGTTTCAACCTCAAGCTCTTGTCCACCTGCAGGTCTCAGCATCTCTATACTTTTTACTGTGATGGTCTGTAAGAAGCATGCCTTGCCTGTTGCATGTAAGCCTAAGGAAGCATTGCCTTAGGCTCATTTTTCCTGCTCTTTGACTTTTAAAGATTTGTTTTATTTTAATTATGTGTAAACGTAGGGTGTGGAGGTGGGTATATGCATGTGAATGCAGGTGTCTTCAAAGACTAAAACCATCAGCTTTTGCTAGAGCTGGCATTACAGGTAATTGTGCATCACCTGATGCAGGGTGCTAGGAGCAGAACTCTACTTCTCTGTAATATCAGTGCATGCTCTTAAGCACTTAGCCATCTCTCCAGGCCCAACTCTTCTTTCTTGTTAATCCTCAGACAATGTTAAACATGTATGTAGACTGTGTTGTTAGAAAGCTTCTGCTGGGGTCACAGGACAAACTGGCTCTTGGGAACCACACTTGTTTGGCTATATCTATACTCCCTTACACTCTTTTTAGATTCTTTTCCCATAGAAGAGAGATACTATGGCTTCCTTTTCTTGGGCATCATGTGTTGTTATTCCCAGAACATAACATAAACTGTCTGTGATCTCCATGGCTATGTTGGCTCTTGATTGATCAATATCAATATGTCAGTAGAAGTTTAAAGACTTTTGTGCCTCTTCCTTAATGGCTCAGCTTAGGGCAGGATGACCAGAAGGTACTAGAAATTGGATGGAAAATGAAAACACAATGCTTTAATTTTCTAAAGCATTTGGTTACAAGTAGATTAATGGTTGTGAACTCTGCCTAATATTAAAAAATATTAAAATCAGCGAGCCTCTTCATTTTTAAGAGGTTAATGTTTACACACCACAGAAAGAATGAATAAAAATATTGGATACTAGTCGACCTCATGCTGGGAATCGTCGAAGCAAATTGCTTAGTGTCTATAAATTAGTCCCATACAGCCAATGTTCTTTCTTCTGCCTATACTGTTGATTGATTTAATGTGTGAGTCTGTGTGTGTGTGTGTGTGTGTGTGTGTGTGTGTGTGTGTGTGCATGCATGTACCCGAGTGCACACATTTGCATGCATATACCCATGCCAGTGCATACACGTGGAGGTCAGAGGACGACTTGCAATGAATCAGATCTCTCCTTCCAACATGTAAGTTACAAGGAATTGAACTTGGGTCATTATCCTTGCCGGCCCATTGAGGCACCTCAACTCACTGGCCCCTAATATTTTAAATTTTTATTCTGAAGCAGATAACCCAGAAAAGCATGTATTTCATTCAGTGTTTGTAGTGTTGTGTGTGTGGATGTGTTTGTGTTTAGTTTAATATAAACTTCCTTTAAAAATGATGAACTATTTTCTTCTTTAACTTTCTCATGCGGTTCTACATTGCGGTGGGTTCTTTCACAATGCCTGAGCTGTTGGGAGAGGACTCCCCGAGAATGGCTCATGTTCCTCATTACTCAGAATGAATCCTTGCTGCTCAGCAGTGACAATGGCAACCCCGCCCTTTTTGACCACCCCATCCCAACTTCACATTCAGAGTGTCCCTGGGGTTGCCTTTACAGTCATTTAAAGCTTGTAAGAGGGAAAAATGAAAATTTGGTCAGAGATATATGACTTGTTTTTTTAAGTAAATACTAGATCTGCCTAAATAGTGTACCCCAAACTTCAAGGGATAGAAACACAACCCATATAACCAAACTTCTTCCCCAGGTCTAAGATTCTCTGCACATCTGAAGCTCCTTTCTCCTCTGGTTCTTGCTTCTCTGCGTGTGCCTGAAACCACCCCAGGGTTGCTTTGGGAGAGCACTCCTGATTCATCCTCTGTCTTGCTCCTCTTTCTTCTTTCTCTTCATCCCTCCCACTTCCCCTCTCATCCTCCAAATACAAAAGAAGTTCACATCTATTTGTTTCTGTGCAACTGAACAATAATCCTGTCAAAATGAGACTTCAGGCCTGTCAGGAGGCCAGCAGCAGGTAGCCCACACTCCTTTCAACTTCCCGTTTTGAAGGCATTTACATACCTGAGAGACTGGGAAAAGAAAGTCAGAAACTTATAGGAAAAGTACGGGTGTGTGGACTTTCTGTTTCTGGCCTTACCTTCTCCATGGAAAGCGAATGTTCCCAGGTAAGAGATTTCTTAATCACCGTAAGAAAAAAAAAAAAAAATCAGTCTGGGATTTGTGCTGGCTCAACTGAATACTATGTTAGTTGCGTACCTTGGGGAACAATGAGGACCGTTTAAAAGCAGCATAAGAAATGTACATATGCCCTGTGGGATGCTGTGCGTGGACGTCAGGGAAGGGCATCACACTATGCTTCCTGGACATCCTCGTTTGGACTATTCAGTTTGATGTCTGTTTCCCATATCAAGCCCAAGTCCTTTTTCCTCGATGTCTCCAGAAGTTTTTTGAGGCTCCAGAGCCATTTACCAGAAGGAGAAGGCTGCAGGATACTTTCTTACTGGTTGCTGCTCAAAGTGGCAGTGGTCATCTCGAAGGCACTGCAGGTGACCTGATCATGGTGGCATTTGCTCAAGCTCTGCAAATGATTCATTAATGATTATCCAGCTAGCCCCAGCACACCTAAAGCATCCTTTTTCTTTTTTTCTTTATTTCCAGCCTGGATGTGTAAATACCACAGAAGTGGACATTAAGAAGTCATCCCGAATGAGAAACCCGCACAAAACACGTAAGGTAAATGAACATGTGTCCTATGGTCTTACTTGAAGAGTCCGCTTTCAACACATCCATCTCAAAAACCCCTCCTCTAATGTCACAAATATACTTTACCCTGGGGCTCTGTCCTGATAATTCCTTTTCTGGGGTGATGAAAGCAACATCTACCTCTCCTTATAAGATCCCAATGACAAACTAAAGTATATACCATCAGATTTTGCCCTGGAGAACCAATCAACCTTTTGGGCTTCCTTACAGAACATGGTTGAGAAGCTACTTACAGGAATATAAGGGACCCCAAAAGTAGCTGCACTGGAAAATCCTCCATCCAGTATAGATGACAGCTTTTCCATAGCTATGTAGATGGAGTTCCCTCTCAGTTAACTTTCCCAGCCTGTATACTCTAGCATCTTCCAAGACCCTGAGTCTAAGTGCAGTTAGGGCAAAACTTCTTACAAATGGCTGAATGGTACAGGAGGGACTCTCAGGTGAGGGTCCAGTGATCCTCCTTACCCCCATTTCCTCTGAGGGAGCTCAGCAGTCAACAGGCCCACTGGTAATGGTCTCTCGCAAGAGACTACCATTATGTAAATGGTTACAGTTTTTCTTAGAGGACCTTGTCCTACAGCATGCTTGGGGGTAGAAGGGTGATGCCAGGAGACTGTGACAAGAGGTGGGAAGAAAGATGGTATACTTCATTCTCCATCACAGGATAGGTGTCCTCCTGGAGCCCAGCAGACAATTACAGGAGATGGAGATGTCTGGGGAAAGAGGATATCTGTAACATGAATCTTAAAAGGTCTTATTAATAAAATCAAACCTGGCCAGGGGGTGGTGGCGCACGCCTTTAATCCCAGCACTCGGGAGGCAGAGCCAGGCGGATCTCTGTGAGTTCGAGGCCAGCCTGGTCTCCAAAGCGAGTTCCAGGAAAGGCGCAAAGCTACAGAGAAACCCTGTCTCGAAAAACCAAAAAAAAAATAAATAAATAAAAAATAAAAAATAAAATCAAACCTGAAGCCAGGTATTGGGGTGAATGCTGGAAGATGAGAGAAGCAGAACAAGCCACAGCCACCTCACCTCGCCAGTTCCTCAGCTGATCCTGTTTCCTCAGATTGGAAGCCTCTGAGTCCTCATCCAAATGGATCTCAGCTGAACTGCTGCTAAAAGCCTAAAAGCTTAACCAGGATCTAGTTTCTGGTCCTCACACCTTATATACTTTCTGCTTCTTGCCATCACTTCCTGGGATTAAAGGCATGTGTCACCATGCCTGGCTGTTTCCAGTGTGGCTTTGAACTCACAGAGATCCGAATGGATCTCTGCCTCCAGAATGCTAGGATTAAAGGTGTGTGTGCCACCATTTTTTGGCCTCTATGTCTATCTAGTGACTGTTTTGTTCTCTGACCCCAGATAAGTTTATTAAAATGCACAATATATTGAGGGACACAGTATCACCACAGATATCAATGAGAAAATAGAGTGTTTGTTGGGGGAACGTCTGAGGGTAAGGGAAAATCTAAAATATGATTAATTACAGGAAGAGAAGGAGGACCTCCTCTTAACATCAATGTTTTGGTGACACATTTTTGTATGGACAACACTTCCCAGTCTTCTGCAAGAGAATGCCTCAGGAGAAAAGCTATCCTGATCATGTACACAGGGGCCTATGCATCACTTTTTAATATATATGTTAAATATGTGTTGATTCATATTATTATAATTAATAATTATATAACATATATAATAATAAATAGCATATATATATAGTTGTGAGATTATAAATAACTACATAATTTCCCCCTTCCCTATCTTCCCTCCCAACCCTTCCAAGTTTCCCCCATCGCCTGATGTCTTTCAAATCCTTGGCCTCTTTTTGTAAATTGTTGTTACATTGTATGTGTGTGTGTGCATTCCTTAATAAGAAAGTACAACCTGCTCAGTCTGTATAATGTTACTTGTATATATTTGTTTTCAGGGCTTGCCATTTGGTGTTGTTATTAACCAGTTAGTGTGCTCTTCCCTGGGAAAGACTGCCAGGGAAGTTTCTCCCACTGTGGGAGTTCCATAGCTGCCTGTAGTTCTTTGTCTAGGGTTGAGGCACTTGTGAGCTTTCCCCTTTCCATGCTAGTTTGTTTATTGGTGTCTGTCTTCAGGAACTATTTAGACAGCTACGTTGATGAGACTTCATGGGTGTAACTTTCCTGACATTTCCAGGAGACATAATTTCACAGCAAAACTCCTGTTCTTCAGGCTCTTAAAATCTTTTTGCCTCCTCTTCCACAATAATCACTGAGTCTTAGTTGGAGGAGGTGTGTTGCAATTGTGTGTATCAGTTGGAGCTAGGCTCCAAAACTGTGAATTTTTTATTGGTTCTGGTTTTCTTTATTGTTTCTATCTATTTCAGAGATGAATTTCCTAGGTAAGGAGTGAGGATCACTCAATACTACACTTATCTGTAGATATAAGGATAAAGATTTAGAATATAGTTATATTGTGAGGTGTTTGCCAGAGAAGACTGCTCAGACATGGGCTTAAGCCAATAGATAGTCTTTATTAGAGATTGTAGAGTGCTCATCCTTAAACGAGACATCTGATTAACCCCTAATGCTCCCAAGGCTCAAGAATCATCATGGAAGAAGGAGCAGAAAGATTGTAAGTGCCAGAAGTTGTGGATCATTGCTGTGAAACAGTTCTCCAAACAGAAGACAACCATTGCACACAGGAACTCACAGTGGCCGTGCCAGTGTGTGTGTGCACATGACCTGTACAAGATCAAACCAGTTAAAATCCCAGCATGGACAAGAAAAGAGTTCACAAAGTCACACCTAGCTGAGGGCCTATTGGAAACTGGAAGTTACTGGGGGAAAAGAATGTCTGGTTTTGTTTGTTTGTTGTTATGCAGTAGGGTCTCATGTGTCCCAGGGTGTCCTTGAACTCATTATGTAGCTGAATATGACCTTCTGATCCTTCATCTTCCAGTTTCTGAGTGCAAAGATCAAGGATGTGTGCCACCATACCTGATTTTATGTAGTGAAGCAGATGCTAGACAAGCACTCCACCATTGAACACCATCTCCAGCCCCAGTGAACAAGGAGTTATTTCTCATTTGTAAAAAATATGTCACACACACACACACACACACACACACACACACACACACACACACACACACACACACACACACTGGTCTCTAGCCAGCATCAGTCATTCTAAGAACAACCCAAGGGTTGGCATCATTGACAAAGAGCATTCTGTGACTCGGAAGACCTATTTTTCTGTGGTTTTAACCCCATGTAACTCCAGCATTCTTCTAAAGTGAATGTTCATACATAAAGATGAACCAAAACTAAGATTTTTTTGAGGATTGGGAGCTTTATTTCATGTTGGTTTTCTTCTTCCTTCAAAGATCCCAATATGGCCTGAGTACTTATTCTTTTGAGGCAGTTTCCCTTCATGTTAGAATGGGAAAGCCACAGAAAGAGTCACAAAGTCTATTTAGATGCAATGAGCAAACATTTTGCCACTAGGAACTCTCTAAGACAAAGAACAAAGCCAGCCCACAGCAAGCCTAGCTGTGTAGATGCTCCTAGTTCCTTTCTTCTGCTCAGCTCACTCCTCTAGTGGAACCAAACAGAATTCAAAAGTCAGTCAGCTCTCTAAAATGTGTAGTGTGCTCCCTCTCCTACCTGAATTATTCAAAAATCCCTTCCTGTGGCTGACTGAGATGTGTTCCAACAGAGAGAAGAAAGCAGAGGAGTAACCAAGGTGGAGCTTGGGTGTGCTGGGTGCTCACTCACCCTCTTCTAGCACTAGACTCCCTGTTGATATCTGAACTGGGCTTCCTCCCAGAAAGCCCACAGGAACAGGAGAGCTCTTCACATGCCATCACCTCATGCCATCAGCTCCCCACACACCATCAGTGATGGCAGAAACCTGTGGTGGCATGCAATGAAGTATTGGAAAAAGAAAGAATCAATGTGTGTAGGCTCAGTTTGTCTAGCACACAGTTGGGGGTGGTGGATATTATCACCCCAAACGGTATAATTCTGTGTGTGTGTGTGTGTGTGTGTGTGTGTGTGTGTGTGTGTGTGTGTGTGTGTGTCTGCGAGAGAGAGAGAGAGAGAGAGAGAGAGAGAGAGAGAGAGAGAGAGAGAGAGAGAGTGTGTTACATGTAATTTCATGTAGGTATAAAGTAATGATTCCCAAAGTATTTTTCAAGTATTCTTGGTGATATTTATCCCTTCTCCCTCCCTCTTCTTCTATACTGCCCTTTAGATTTTTGATAAGAAACATCATCAAATGAGCTTTGAGATAGTTCACTGAATATATGATAGCATTTGCTTTTGAGAAGGTGTCTGGGTACCAGGGGTACTTTGTCTTGACACTTTTCTTATTTTAATATAGTCAGTCTATGGTTTACAAAATGACATCCGAAGCCACAGTCCCACCCACACACCTACACCAGAAACCAAGCCTCCTACAGAAGATGAGCTGCACCAACAGGTAGGTCTACCTGTGAAATGACCAGCTGAGGGTTTGTGGGACAACAACCATGCAGGGAAGGGAATGAGCATTTGTAATGGGTGGAATTTGGAAAGTTATTTGTATGTTCAACTGCTTTATAGAGATTTACAATTAGAAGGAATGAAAGCCAGGCATGGTGGCACATGCCTGTAATTCCATCTCACAGAGGCTGAAAGCAGAAAGATCTAAGGTTCCAGGGGTGTTGTGTTTGAGCCCAGATGCTGTCTCAAAATAAAAACAAAACAAAATTTTAAACAAAGGGGCAAAAGTCTAGCTCAGTTGGTAGTGTGTTTGCTTGGCTTGTGCAAGACTTTGGGGGCCAACCCCCAGCACTACTGTGTGTGTGCATTGATCTGATTCTAAGACATGACCCTTGAAACATGAAATGTATGAAAATGCTTTTCAAAACTCTCAGTAATTTTTCCCTTCTTTGCCTTCAGACAATTTTTAGCAACCATACCCCTGTTTTAGAGGTGTGTTGGCCATCGAGAGTTTTTCTGTCCCCTAAAGCTGTGTCTTAAAGGCTGGGGACAGAGTCCTATTTCCCACATGAGGGGATATGATCACCAAGACAAATGTGGGCGCCCTTGTTTCTGTAGCACTGATTTCTCTAACCTTTTGAGGTTTGGCATTATCAACACTGGTGTGTCATCATGATCTGCACTGTTCCTTTGTAAAAGTCAGTTTGTCTCCAAGACATATTCCAAAGCAAATGCCAAAGTCTCCAATCAAGTCATGGTTGGCTTAATCAGGGGGGTGCTCCCCTACCTTTGACTCGTTTTCGTGAATATTTTACTGCCCTGTGCCTTATCAATAAGATAATGTTCACCTTTATACTACATAATTACCATGAGGGAAAAGTAGTTCAGAGGCTTCTTTTCTAAAATTAGTTTTATCCTGTATTTATATCTATATGGGCATGTGTCATGAGCTGGTAAAATTACCTTCAGAATATATAATTTTACTCCTTTCTTCAGGTAGCTCAAAGATATAAAATTTGTTTTAAAGTTATGGTAACCAATAAAGCTACATTTGTTTTATGAGTCAAGTATTTGTAGAGTAATTGGATTCTGAATCTAGTTATTTCTCATGAATGTTTAAAACCACCATAGCACTTTTCAAATAAAGTGACATTTTCTTGAAGCAAGCATTGTGTTCAAATGCATTGCTGTGCTAAAGTTATACCGGCTATGGTTACATTCCAATAGATTATATATTTTAACCCTTTCAGAGATTTCTGCTTTAATTGTTTTCTAGCTTTAAGTTTTTTTCCTAGAATGTACTCAGCAAGGATTGGAATTTAGAGAATTGAGATACCATGTTTATGTAACTATGTCTTCAATTTTCTTTTTCAGATAAAATACTGGCAAATACAGTTAGATAGACATCGGTTAAAAATGTCAAAAGTTGCTGATAGGTAAATATTTAAGACACCAAGAATTTTTTTTATTTTTTTAAAGATGTGTTTATTTTTATCTTATGTGTTTGTATTTTGTCTGCATGTATGTCTATGCACGTGTGTACTTGGTGCCCATGGAGGACAGAAGAAGGCATTGGATCCCCTGAAACTGGAGCTATGGATGTTTGTGAGCCACCATGTAGATTCTGGGAATCAAACCTAGCTCTTCTATAAGAGCAACCAGGGCTCTTAACCACTGAGCCATCTCTCCAGTCCTATGCTATAAATTTTAAATGTCATATGACAACTGTGTTGAAGAAAGTAAGCAAGTGGTTGGAGGAGAGTGGGAATAAATGGCTGAAACATTTGCTGGAGTATGTTGTCTTACGTTTGCCCATGCGGGGGAGGGACTTCTGAAGAAGTCCCTGGTCATAATTTAAAGGCAACAGAATGATGATGGTCTAACATTCCAGAATTCCAATCCTTGTAGAACCAAGAATCAGGTTGGTGGGAGTGGTTTCTTCTCACTCCTGGTGGGAGAAATCAATCTTTTAACTTAGTGGACCCTATTTGGTAAACTAGTGACTCTGTGAATTCATTCTTAACATTCATAACCAACTCCTATTGCATGTGTTAAGAACTTGAATTAAACTCAGATTTTAGACTTATGTTTTCTTAATTAAAAAATTTGTTTGTGAAAATAAAACATCAAATTTTCAGTGGATTTTAAACTTCCCGTGGCTTATGTCTTTCTAGTGTGGATTCTGCTGACAAATTAAACAAAACATAGGTTATTATAAGCATCCTTTAGTTCCCTAGGCTTCCATAGAGGAAGTGAATTAGTATAGACAGAAGTTTTCCTGTGTCCTGCAGCCATTCAGTCCCAAATAAACAAATAAAGGCTTATATTAATTACAAGCTGTTTGGTCTATGGCCCAGGCTTTTTACTAACTAGCTCATTCATCTTAAATTAACTTATTTTTATTAATCTATGTGCCATCATATGTCTCCTGGCTTAACCTGAGTTCCATTACATCTTACTTCTCAGGTGGCAGCTCACAGCATCTCCTCTGACGCCACCTTTCTTCTCCCTGTATCTCTCTTGGATTTCTCACCTAGCTGTCTCTTGTCTTGCCAAGGCCAAAGCAGCTTCTTTATTAACCAATGGTAACAATACATATTCACAGCATATAGAAAGACCATCCCACAGCACTTCCCCTTTTCTGTCTAATCAAAAAGGAAGATTTTCGCCGGGCGGTGGTGGCGCACGCCTTTAATCCCAGCACTCGGGAGGCAGAAGCAGGCGAATCTCTGTGAGTTTGAGGCCAGCCTGTTCTACAGAGCGAGATCCAGGAAAGGCGCAAAGCTACACAGAGAAACCCTGTCTCGAAAAACCAAAAAAAATAAATAAATAAAAAACAAAAAAAAAACAAAAAGGAAGATTTTCATTTTAACATAGTGAAATTGCATATAACAAAACAGTTTATATGGATGTGCATGCACTGTGTTGGCACCAAATGTAGATGGAAGTTTTCCTGTGTCCTACAGCTATTTGGTCCCAAATAAACACACAGAGGCTTATATTAATTACAAGCTGTTTGGTCTATGGCCCAGGCTTATTACTAACTAGCTTACTTATCTTAAATTAACCCATTTCTATTAATCTATGTATCATAACATGTCTGCTGGCTTTACCTGAGTTCCATAACATCTTGCTTCTCAGGTGGTGGCTTGCAGCATCTCCTCTGACCCTGCCTTTCTTCTCCCCATATCTCTCTTGGATTTCTTGCCTGGCTGTCTCTTGTCTTGCCATAGGTCAAAGTAGCTTCTTTATTAACCAATGGTAGTAACATATTTTCACAGCATACAGAACTGCCATTCCACAGCAACTTAGAAAATAAAATAAAAGTCTATTCTTAATTATATATATATATATATATATATATATATATATATATATATATGCTGTTTGCTTAATGAGTCTCCCAATTAGACCTTTCCAACTTTACCCTCCTCTGCTTACCATTTGGTTTTGATACCATTTTTTAAAAATTGTTAGCTAGATAATCCTATCTATATTTGAGAGAAAATTTGTCTTTCAATCCTTTCTTCAACTTGTCTACAATCTGCTCTGCTATGATTGCCTTGGCTAACGAGGACAGAGAACATCCTCAATTCTTACTGCTCAGGCAGAGCTAACCATGTAATCGTCACAGGAGCATATTCACATCCATGTTCAGGCTGGGAGGTAGAATCCTCAACAACATCTACCTGTCAGAACCATAGTGAGTTGTTGCATGTAGGTTGTCCTGGATTTCTTTCTGTAATGGATGTGAATCTCCTAGCCATCTCTCTTCATGTTGTTTCCCTTACCTTGAACCAGGTGTAACTGCAGGTTGAAAAACGAAGCTGGAAATCTTTTCCCTCTGTTTTCTCCCTAGCCTACTAAGTTATACGGAACAGTATGTAGAGTATGACCCATTTCTTGTGCCACCTGACCCTTCCAACCCATGGCTCTCGGATGATACCACTTTCTGGGAACTTGAAGCAAGGTAAAGACATGGTCTCTTCCTTCCAAATATGTCAGCTATTTAAGAATGTATATGAAACAGCAGAGTCAGGAGCTGGCACCTTGTAAAGATGCTTCTGCTTTTTTCTCTACATTGTCTATGATTTATCATTCTTAGTCAAAAAGAGATTCTGGGCACATGCTTCTTGGTACACTGAGATATGCCCTGCTGATAGAGCGCTGTTCTGCCATTAGAAAGGATGGAGTCTAGTCATTCATGGCAACCTGAATGGAACTGTAAAGCACTGTGTTAAATGAAATAAGTAGGATATAGAAACAAGAGAACTACACGATCTTACAAAACATAAAAATGCATAAAGCTGAGAGTAAATAGTGGTTCACAGAGGCTAGGGAAAATAGGGGAGAAAGAGGCATAAGGAGAGATTGATCAATGGATGCTAAATAACAGTCCCATGGGAGCTAGTAGCTCTGGCGTGCTCTTCGACAGTAGGGTAACTGGTGATATATATGTGTTGTGTATTTGAAAACTCCAGACAAAAAGATCCTGAATACTTTCACCTTAGAGACATACTACTTAAGGAGATGTATTTACCCTAATTTAAACATTGCAGAATGTGCATATTTCAGAATATCACATAGTCCTCCATATAGATATTTGAATTTTATAGATTCTAAAACTTTAATTTTAGGAACAAATTTACATTGCTAAAAGAACTGGCCCAAAATTAGGGGTGACATTTTAAAGGTGGGTTAGTCAGAACTCAGATCTTTGGTTTTTAAAATTCAGCTCCTTGCTAATAAATCATTTGAAAAATCCATATAGTCACATAGGCCTATATTCAGGTAAAATGAATCCCAAATCCACACTTCCTTAAGGCCAGTACAAACACGCCTATATAAACCCCATTTAAAACTAAATGAACTCACCATCACTACAGAGAAACTGACTTTTAAAAACCCAAGCACAATTTAGAACCCCAGATTTCCTTGACGAGCTGTGTGGCGCATTGTGGCATCAATCTTGAGGCTCATCAGAGGTGAGATTCATGTCATGTATCTTTACAAAGACAGGATTAGTATTCAATAGCACTTCTGTTTTGTTTTGCTTTAGGCAAAATCTCCTGTAGCCCATGATGTCCTTTAACTCATTATGTAGCCAAGGATGGTATCCACCTCCTTATCCCTCTACCTCCTCCTAGACACTGGGATTACAAACCTGTAATGTCACATATGGCTCCAGGTTGTATTTATGGACCATTTCTCTTATATCCAGCCATAATCTTAAACATCTACCAATTCAGAAGTCTTCAGTCATGAGTTTTATATATATACAATGTGTATATATACATACATGTATATATATGCATATATATATGGAAGCTGGACCCCCCCAATTCATGAGTAAATATGGTTCATATTTAATTGCAGCAGAGTCATCTGTAGAAATGAGGTCTTCCAGGCACATCATTCCAATGATGACCTACACCACAGACTACAACTGTATAGTGGTTAAAATGAGACTCTGGGTAACAGTGGCTGGATTTTTGCCCCATATCCTTCTATGACAGAATCACATTATAACATGTTATACATCAGCTTTTTCATATACAAAATTAGAGGTGGAATGTCAGTCTTATAAAGTTGGTAAGAATCAATCCAGACTCTTAGTTACAGATTGTGTTATTAATCTAACTTCTATCTCATGGTAATTTCATGAAGAACAGTCAATCAATGATATATTACTGTTCTAGAAGATAAGCTAAAAATGGGCATTATTCTAAGGTATACATGATAAAGAAAATAGGAATTGGTCCAGGCATAATGACACATGTCTTTAATCTTGTCACTTGGGAGCAGGTGCAAGTGGATCTCTGTAAATTCTAGGCCAGCTTGGTCTACACAGTGATTTTCAGGCAAGCCAGGGCTATACAGTGTGAGCCTGCCCCACTTTAACCACCCTCCCAAATGGAAATTGTAATGAAAAGAATATATTTAGCTCTATTTTCTCTCCCACAGCAAAGAACCAAGCCAACAGAGAGTAAAGCGATGGGGTTTTGGCATGGATGAGGCATTGAAAGACCCAGTTGGGAGAGAGCAGTTCCTTAAGTTTCTAGAATCAGAATTCAGCTCAGAGAACTTAAGGTAAGACACATTTTGTTGTTATGAGCCAAAAAGTCATTGTTTTGTCTAGTTATTTTAGATGTAATAGATCAGTTACTCTCATGGTATCACAATGATGTGAACAACTTCATCTCTGACACCTAAAGATGGAAGATAGCAATACAAAAACTATCCAGAATTATCAGTTCCTTTTCACAATTTATTTTTATATTTCCTCTGAATTTGTTGACTATATAAATTTAGAACTTTTAAAATTGACTCCATAAAGAATTATAATTCCCAGACCAATGTTTTGACAAAATGGAAAATGTCTGTATCAGTCAGGGTTCATGCCATAATGCCCAACAGAAACAAAAGAGGAAAGATATGCTTTGGCTCACAGATTCAGGGAATTTTAGTCCTTCATGGATGGCAGGAAAGCATGGCAGAGCAACTCAGATCATGGCAGTGGGAGTGTGTGGCTAACGTTGTTCACATCATGTTGATGTAGGAAGCAGAGAGCATGTACACACAAATGTTTTATATATGTATGTGTGTATGTATTTCTTCAGCTGTCTATTATATGCCTTTCATATTTCTTTATTAAATGATAAGATTCCCACAGCCTTCTAAAATAGCACTACCAACTAGGGACCACACATTCAAGACATGGGGAGCTCCTTTAGGGAGAATTTCAGAGTTTAATCACAACAGTGGCCACTAGTACTTGTACAGTGATTTTAGAACATCAGCATTTACTTTTCAATATTAACTTCTAGTATTACTTCTCCAGAAAGAAAGAGAGTGAATATCTCAAAGATCTTAGAACAAAAGTCGAAGGGGAGCTTCTATACTGTGTGCCTTTAGATGCAGTAGAGCTGTTGATCACTTCTCAGCTTTTTAGCTAAGAAAAAGCACAACAGAGCTGTTAAGACTAACTGATGCACGGATCAGAGAAAGAGGTCAGGGTACTTGTTTTGCCTATCTGTCCAAAATACCATCCTGATCTATTGTAGTATTTTCTAACTCAAGGGACACCTAGGAAAAGCTTCTTAAAATATGAGGCATTTGAGTGGATGTTCATAGATCTGCTTAAGATGATTAAAGCATAGGTTTTCAATACATGAATTTTTTTTTCCTTTTTTTCCTGGGAGATTCTCTGTTCATTGTTCTTTGAAACCTGATGTCCTGGGGTTTTGTTTGGTTTTGGTTTTGGTTTTGGTTTTGGTTTTGGTTTTGGTTTTGGTTGTTGTTTTGTTCTTTTTTTTTGGGGGGGGGTTGTTTTTTTGGGGTTTTTTGTCATACCTTCCTAAGCTCTGTAGAATTAATTCATTTATAGAAGAATATTGGCATCTATTTCTTTTCATGAGAACTAAGCTAGCAAAGAACTATTGCATTCTCCTTAGGAGCTAATCAGAAAAATGCATGAAGGTAGCAGATGCCTCAGAATTGAAGCAGGACGATGACAGTCAGAACCGGAATCCTTTCATTTTCCCTATATGTCTGTCATGGATTCTTGGATGTGCTTTCTTGTTGTTATAGGGGGTTTGGAGAAGCCTAGGGATGTTTGTTGGGTTTACTGAGTAAATTTTTCAAGAAAACAAGTGGCCCCGTGGGATGCTGAAGCTGAGTCCTTGATAAGAGAATGGAGAGGGATACCTAACCTAGAGCCACCACAGACATTTAACAGAAGTGGCTTGCAGGCTGAGAGTGGGTGATGAGAAGACAACCGGGCTGAAAAGGAAGAGCAAAGACACAGCATGGTGTGTGAATACTGGGCTTCAGGGAGGAACCAGGTCACCGCCAAGCCCTTACTTCTGTTACACCTTTGCTATTTCTTGTGTTTAATCCTATGCCGTACTAATTTTCCCCCAAAGAAATTATAGACATGACCTCTTAGGGCTGAGGAGGTGGCTCAGTCAGCAAAGTGCTTGCCCTGTAAACATGAGGACCTGAGTTCGATGCCCAGAACCCATGTTAAAAACAAATCTGGGCTCGTTGACCAGCCAGTCTCACCAAATCAGTAAGCTCCAGGCCAACAAAAGACACTCTCTCAAAATTTAAGGTGAGGCTGGAACTGTAGTTCTGGGTAAAGCACTTGTGTGGCATGTGTGAGACCCTAGGTTCAATCTGTGGTACTTGGATTGGATTGCTGATATAATTCAAAAAGTCAAAATGCTTTCCCTGAGACCCACAGAGAAAAGAGAGAACCAACTCCCACAGGCATATCCACATTAACACCTCTCTCTCTCTCTCTCTCTCTCTCTCTCTCTCTCTCTCTCTCTCTCTCTCTCTCTCTCACACACACACACACACACACACACACACACACACACACACACACACACACACAATCATACACCCACTGATAATAAAGAAAATGAAAGTAAAGAAAAATAAAGAGGATGGCACATTCAGGAACATGTACACACAAATATTAAATGTTCCATATACATATGTATTTCTTGAGTTGTCTATTGTATGCCTCTCATGTTACTTTATTAAAGTAGATAAATGATAGAAAGACACAGCTGCGAAAAGCATTTTGAATTCCCAATGTACACTATGTTTTATACATACTACTTCTCTGAGTATACTATATAGTGTTTTGCCTCCATTATTTCTGACAAATATGAATCTAATAATCAAAATATGCATGTATTTGTTCTTGCCTTATTTCCTAGATAATCAAAACATGTCTAAGTCAGATCAGCATCCTGTACAAGGTCAGAATACACTAAGTGACATTTTTGTTTCTTATGAACCAATATGAACCTCCTGCCTACCATTCCCCAAGTCTAAACAATACCCTAGCTTCCACTTAAGTATCCCTCTCCCACACCAAAGGCATAGTGATCCAGAGAGCAAGCAGGGCTGATTTGCAGTCAAATGACTCTCAGCACATCTTTGTCTAAGCAGAAGCAGTCCCTAAACTACAGAGTCTAGAGGGACTGCTTCCATGGGACTGTGCCACTTCAGTTATCAGGATGGGAAGAGTCAAGAGATGCTACTTACCCATCTGCTTACTCCTGAAACACACCCTCTTCCATTGCCAACTTTTTGCTAAAACAATATGGTAATAGCAAGGTTTATCATTAACCATGTAAAGTTGTGCCAGGCAGTTTGAGATACCCTTTATGTAACTTATATCATTGAACTAGTCACTAGTTCCATTAGTTACTATTGGTACCCCTGATAGATGGGCTTTTCCATGCCACTGTACTGATGAGGAAGTCATGATATGGGGATGTTAGGGGCCTCCTTAGAATCCAGCTGCTATCAGGTGAAGAGTGGGATTAAAATTGGTACCCTCTCCATTTTAATTAGCTAAGCCAGCAGTGCCAATGATAATGATAAAAGTACAGAAGGTGGTACTGTTGTTAGGGAAACGGTGTGATGGAGCTGTTGTGAGAACGCCATCTGCTCCAGATTTTCCTGGGCCAGCCTTCAGTAAATCACCTCTTTACATCTTCACTTCCCTCTTCTCTAATGTGGAGAGTGCATCACGGTGTGGATGTTGTAAGGACTGCAAATACTTGGAATAGTACCTGCACCTGTATACGGGTATACATGCTCACATTAGCACTTCAGCACTTGCCTTCTTTACCCTTATTTTCAGGTCCATTTAATTTCTGATGTCAGTTCAGGTAGAGCAACTTCCCTGGACCCCCTTTTTCCTTCCACATGCCTACATGTGTCAGGACTCTTTCTGGTTCAGCATTCTCAACTCTCTAGTGTGTACGACCTACAGAAACTCCAGTGTACTTCCTAGCATTGCAGCTGTTTCAGTAGGGATGTTTTTCTTTGTTAGTGCTCTGTTTGCAGATAAAGCCCTTCCTGTGGTGCTTCAGTGAAAGTGAGACTATACAGGACCAGGGCTCTGGCACATCTGCTTTTAATAAAGGCCAGTGAAAATTGGTGATTTTCAATCTTTCCTTCTAAAGGACTTTTTGAATTACTGGGGAGGGAGAAGCATATAAAATCAAGAGTTAGGGGACTGGAAAGATGGCTTAGAGGTCAAGAGCACTGACTGCTCTTCCACAGGTCCTGAGTTCAATTCCCAGCAACCACACGGTGGCTCACAACCATCTATGAGATCTGGTGCCCTCTTCTAGCCTGCAGGCACACATGCAGACAGACCATTGTATACATAATAAATACATTAAAAAATAATAATTCTGTGTGCAAACAGGGCCTCCTTAAAAACAAAACAAACAAACAAACAAAAACAAGAGTTCAAGATCATCTCTAGCAACATACGAAAGTCAAGACCAGCCTGGGCTACATGAGACCGTATCTTAAAAAATCAAAAATAAGCCGGGCGGTGGTGGCGCACGCCTTTAATCCCAGCACTCGGGAGGCAGAGCCAGGCGGATCTCTGTGAGTTCGAGGCCAGCCTGGACTACCAAGTGAGTTCCAGGAAAGGCGCAAAGCTACACAGAGAAACCCTGTCTCGGAAAAAAAAAAAAAAAAAAAAAAAAATCAAAAATAAAACTAACAAAAAATAACTTTTAAGCCTTTGAATATGACTCTTGAGAAAAAAAAAAGGAAGCTAGTATGAGACTGATATTGGAATCCCCAGAGAAAATGAGCTTGCTAGAGAAGTGAATGAACATTACAAGAATTCCCAGGTGTGCCTTTGTGGCTCAGAGATCTTGTGGTGTTTTGCAGGTTCTGGCTGGCGGTGGAGGACCTGAAGAAAAGGCCTATCCGAGAAGTACCCTCTCGAGTGCAGGAAATATGGCAAGAATTTCTGGCTCCTGGGGCCCCCAGTGCCATTAACTTGGATTCTAAGAGTTATGACAAGACCACACAGAATGTGAAGGAACCAGGACGATACACGTTTGAAGATGCTCAGGTCAGTCCATGGTCTAACCTCTCAGAGCCATGAGGCCAACAGTTCTGTGCGCTGTTTAAATCTCAGGTAACTGGACACAAAATAAGTTTCCCTGATTGAGGACAGAACAAAGACATTTCAAAGTAAGTCATCTTTTAACCCTTGGGAATGTTATTTTTTTAAATATAAATTCAGTGTTTGTACGTGAAAATTCCATGGATACTCTCGCATTATGCGTAAACTCTAACACTAACTGATGCTTTCACTAGACTTAGAAGACAATGGAACATATGAATTCCCCCAAACTGCTGCAAACAGAGCAGAACTTCCCAGGTTTGGATCAAGTTGGAGTTAAATGAACATATTCTTTTCTTTGCTTGTCTCCGTTGTCCATCAGCAGCCATCAGTAAAATGCAAGAGAGGCTAGGGCATAGCTCGTCAGTAGAGCACTTACGTAAAGTGCATAAGACTTGATCCTCAGTCCAAAGGGGAGAGAAGAGAGAAAACTCTGCACACTTATTAGGAACAGATGACTAACCGATCACCATATAAGAAAAGGAAAAGCACATAGGTTTGGAAATTTGTCATTTTACTAACCCAACAATTAATTTCAGACTTGAGCTTTGAGCAAATGTAAGTGTAGAAGATAATTCATCATGGAATTGGTCCCAAGAGTGAGGTCTACTCAGGCTTCCTAGCTCTCCCAGCTGCTGTGGGTTCCGAGAGCCTCCAGGAAGACTGCACAGTCTTGGTGTCATATTATCCACTTTGGGCTTGGAGTCATCTTCAAGATAACAGATTTGTTTCAATTCTCAAATGTTCCACATAAATTGTCACATTGATTTGAAGTTATTTCTGATGTCCCCCTGACTAAATTCTATGATTAAAATGATCACATATGGTTTCTCCTCCTGAGTAGCTCCCAGCCCAATGTAAACATTGATCTGGAAAAGAAATGATGGACTAAAAGATCCAAATGTCCTGTGAACATAAGGTGTTCCTATTAGCACTACAATTGCTATTTTTAGCTACTCCCCCATTTGTTCTTTAGCTACCTGAGTGTCCTCATCATAGTGCCTCGTTCTTTCATTAAACTGATAAAGGAGCCCTTCACCCATTCTCTCTTTCCAGGAGCACATTTACAAGCTGATGAAGAGTGACTCATACCCCCGCTTTATAAGATCTAGTGCCTACCAGGAACTTCTACAGGCAAAGAGAAAGGTACTGGTTCTTTGTGACCTCTCTTGACCTTAGTTCCTAGTTATAATTAATAAGAGTAAATATCTCTGCTGGGCCAGGGTTTCAAAAAAATGGTAAGTATCCATTCTCTAAGACCTTTCCCCTAACCCATCCATTTCTAAGGGTCATTTAAGTTGGTTTTGTTCCTGTGTGTTGATTGCTCTGTGTATCATTTTTTGGTTGTTTTTGCAGATGTCAATGCTTTACAAAGGCTATTAGGTGCTGTTTTCATGTTTAATATTAATCTTTAGTATTTCTAGTTAAAAGAAATGAAAAACTCCAACTAGAAAAAAGTCAAGTACTGAAACTCGAAGGTGGTTTGGCTTATTTACAAAGCTAGCATGTATGTTTATAGCAAAATATAAACTTAAAAAAATATAAACTTACTTTTTTCAAGGATAGCTGCTAACATGCTATAATGTTGGCAGATGAATATTTTCATTTGACTTATATCCCAAACTACTTAGTATCTTGATAACCTATTTCAAACTAAGATGATAAGCAAACACATCTGGGAAGTAATAGTAGTAGTAGACTTCACTAATTAGTTAATATTTGTAATCCAAGTCTTACTATACATAAATGCCTTCTATGACCAATGTAACAATGAATAGAAAATCTGTAGAGAAAAATCAACATTATTCATTGTTTTTAATGTAAAAAAAAAAAGCCCATAGATTACCTTTCTAAGATTTAGCTACAGTTCTGTTAATTTATCATTTAAACTAATGTGAATTTTTTTCATAGCCCATTGCCTTTACAGATAAAAATAGTTGCAAGTGGCTATATTGCCCAGTGTGGCAATCGTTGATGTTTAAAATTAATTTTAATTAATTGAAACTACACAAATTTCTAGCCAACTGAAACAAATTTGGAGATACACAGGTCAGTACATGAACTAACCTCTAATCGCCACAAGGCTGACAGCTCTTTGCGGTGTTCAAAGTTCAGGTAACTAGATATAAAATAAGTTTCACTGACAGAGGACAGAACAAAGACATTTCAAAGTCAGTCATCTTTGAAACCCCTGGGGAAGTGCTCAATCTCTACAGCCAGAGGCTTTAATAAGAGACACAATCAAGAGACATATTCATCCTTTGAGCAAAATCTAGCCTCCAGAAATTCTCCATCAAATTAATATTATCAGCAAAAATTCAACCTGCATAGACTATTAGGAGTTGATTCTAAAGAAATCCCACTAAATTTTCAGATATGTAGGCTTTGCAAATGTCAGCATAAAAGCTTGCCTTATCTTTCTCATTTCCACTTACCTTGATTTTGCTTTAAATCGCACCATTTTGCTTGCTCGAGTATAATTTTGGGGTTTTGTGGTGAAATCACTCATGAGCAAAGAACCTGGATCCAAAGATGAGAAGCATCCCCTGGCAGCCCCATTACCATGTGGTCATGGGGTTCATACCTGGGCTTAGTGTAGCTTTACTTTACCATCCTGTCTTTTTCTGTTCTGTTTTTCTTGCCTTTTTTCTTTTTAATGTTCCCTTGTCTCCCTTAACCCTACCCCACACCACACATTTAAGTCTGGAAACTCAATGGATCGCAGAACATCATTTGAGAAATTTGCACAGAATGTGGTAAGTTTTTTTCTTTGAGGAATTACAAGTCGTTCTCTCCAATGAAAATTTCCCTATTGTTAGTCCCCTTGCCCACCTTGCATCCTTTGACACCAAAAGTATTGTCTTTATTTAAACCCATAATCCTGCTTCCTGCTTATCTTTCTCCCCGCCCTTTATAGAGTAGAAAAAAAGCTGTCATGCAGGACAACCGCATGGGCTGAACTAAGGTTTGGAAAGAAGTGTATAGCATGATGTATTCAACGAAGGAATAAGCTACTCTTTGTGTCTGTGTTCCATGTATCCTTTTCCTTATTAAGGATAATTGCATGCATTTCTCTGCTCTTGACCTCAGCTCTTCATTATGCTTAAAAAATGAAGACAATGCAAGTTGTGTGTCTTCAACCTTTAAAAGGAGAAAAAGATCAATTAAGCAGTTTGAAGCCAAGTGCCTATTGGTAGCAAGCCAATTTCCCTACCCTAAAAAAGACCCACCAGTTTCCTGCTCTTATTCTGTATTTTCCACAAACGTGTTGGCGATTGTTGCATTAATCTAAGAAACCAGTAGCTATCCTCCCAGAATGTTCTTAGCCTCTTGCCATGTGTTTTGGTGATATATATTTGTTCGTTGGGTTCTCTTGTTATTTTTTATTTTATTTATTTTTATTTTTTTTGTACTGTGCCAGCGCCTTTGGAACTTTCTGACATTGTGTAAGCTCAAACTAAAGACTTCAACACATTTATTTTTATAGGGCAGAAACATCCCTATTTTCCCATGCCATAAAAACTGTACACCAACACTGAGGGCCAGCACTAACCTGTTATGAAAAGAGGTAGAACAATCTTGGTTTCTACTCAAGTTTGTCTGCATCATCTGTGGAGTCGTGTGGTTAGCTCCATGCTGCTCTTTGTATGTGTACGTGTGTGTGCTGTGGCTTTTGCTGTGATGGTCAACTTCAGTGGAGTTATGTGTGCTGAGATATAAGCAACCTGAATTCAACAAACTCAATGTTTATTTTCAGTTTCCTCCAAAGATCCACCACTCAATGGGAAATGCTAATCTGCTCTATATCTGTTATGACAGCATAGATTATTTGAAAGACTTTAAACAGCTACATAGACTTTGAACAGTCAATGTGATTGCATCAATTAAAAGGATAGAGAATGAAGAGTTCCAGGAATTAATCATAGTACACACTTCACAAAGCTTTAGCTATCTCTATTGGAATCTCTGTCCCTTAACAGAGGGTTTCCTTTTAAAATATCTCATAAGTCACAATGGAGAAAGACAATGACAAAATATCTCCCCAAGATTTTTACTGGGAAAAGAAGCCATGACCTATCATCAGGTACTCTGTGTACTGCTAAAGAATTATTTAAAGTTAATCCCTTTCTGATATAATGTGGAAAGAATATGTTTTAAGATTGTAATGGAAGTTTCTGTGATAGAATTTAAAATAGTAACATGACTTGGGGGAGATGGAAGGAAGATGTAAAATACCTTTTCTCCAGCTCCAACTCATATCTGACCCACTTCCATATTTCTGAAATTGTACTGCATGGTCCACACTGGACACCTTAAGAAAAGAAAAAAAAAAACAGTAAGAAATAAGGGGAAGCTGGCCTTGATCAGCTCTCCCTTTCACCAAAATTGATACAGTTACCAGATAAGTTGCTAGCATCTTGGGGATCTGTAGAAGGAATGGAGAATAGTTAAAGTGCCTAGGGGTATCAACAAAATGTCAGTATGCATGGGGAGAGCTGAACCCCTTCTATTTGGTGCTATGTGTAGTTGGAGAATGCTCAGATGGAATGACATTTAACTGTTTAATTGGATGACTAGGACTCACTAATCAAGAGGGGCCAAACCCTCTTTAAAAGAGAGAGAAGGGGAGGCTAGAAAGGCTGAAGTAAAAAGTTCAATTCTCTCTCTCTCTCTCTCTCTCTCTCTCTCTCTCTCTCTCTCTCTCTCTCTCTCTCTCTCTCTCTCTCCTCCCTCCTCCCTCCCTCCCTCCCTTCCTCCCTCCTTCCCTCCCTCCCTCCCTCCCTCCCTCTCTCATACATACACACACACACACACACACATACACACACACACACACACACACACACACCTACATATAAAACATACTAATTACTTCCAGATATCCCTCAGAGAGCATTAATTCTTTTCCATCCGAGAATTTTTATTGAAATTCTGTTTGGTGTTGCTGTGAGGAAATCGTTAAGGAAATCAAAGGTCTCAGAATGAACCTAGAGTGAGTTCAGGCTCCATGAGCTGTACTGGGAATCATTAAATATTGACATGCTAAGTTTTTATCAGAGACTGTTATAGGATCAATAAAATAGTTTCAACACAAGTAAAAATAAGAGATTGGGGGAAGGTAGAGTTTTCATAAGCATTTCAATGGAGCCCTAGGTGCAGGTGGCTCTGATAGAGCAAGGTGGCGCCATGAAGGGCAGTATGCAAGTCAAAATGGAACAGAGGAAACAGACACCAACAGGTCTCACTGTGAAACTGGGGGAGATGAGATGACAACACCCATTACTGAGATTACTGATGACTTGCCATGGAACAGGCTCTGCACCAGGAACATTGTGTCCTGTCAATTAATCTGACCCTAAGAGGAGGGAATTATAGTGCATTTTTAGTCACCCATTTTATAGATGGAAGAAAAAGAATTGGGAGGTGCATCTTCAAAGAATATGATTTTCCCAAAAAGTCACATAGTGAAGGAGCTGGCTGTGACCAAAACCTTATTTCCTATTTGCCACCCCATCACAGCCTCCTCTCCAACTCAGATCCACTTCAGGGCCATGCTGATTTTAGGGAGTTCAGTTTATGTGTTTCCATACAGCACATTTGTAACCTGGGTGGCAAGAACAGATTCATGATGTTCCCCGCTCAGGTCAGAGTCAGTGTTTTGTAACCAGCATTTCACAAAGCCAAGGGAACATTCATTAGTTATCTGACCTACCAATCACCCCCCTCCCACCCCTGCCAAGCACATTGGAGGACCATCCTTACAGCAGAGTTGCATAGTAGTAGCTTCAGTGTTCTCAGGAGATCTCTTCCCAATCATATGTTCGTTTGTTGTGTGTATGCTCAACAATCCCAGGGTGCTTTGCGGCACGTGTTACCTTGCTTTTCCAGTGAGGCCACTTCCCCAGCATCTCTCTTTGTTGTGTATTATAGCCAGGATTGGAAGGGGAATTTGCTTCCTTGAAACCTATTATTCTCTACAGACTGTGTTTGTTCTTTCTGCTACGCCCAAAAGAGAGGATATGAGTATAACTCACATTTGTGCAATGCCTTCACACTGGCTTGTTTCAAGGGGGAAAAACAACCTAATTACCTGTGACATGCACTTTGGTTTCTCTATTTTTCTTATCATTAGAGAAATTCCTTAAGGTCTGTCTTTCAAAGTCACTGTGTCCTTTCGTGACCTCAAGTGTCACTCATACTAAGTTGGCTTTATCCTCCTCTCCTACGGAACCTGTGTTTTTACTAAGTGTGAACATCGTTTCCTACCCCCTTCACCATCAAGTGCATCACCACTTCTCCATCTGTTGAACTGCCATAACGCCTGCTTAGCACAGGAGCCTCACAGAAGAACAGATAGGACATAAGGTGGAAAGAGTGCATGAGGATTGATCAGCAATGCCATCTGTCAAGGTTCATAAATCATGTATCAGTGACTCATCTCTCCTTCACTTGTGTGAAGAGGAAATTGAATCAGCTTGGCTTTGAGTTAGAAAAGTGGCAACTGTAGAAATGAGTACTAGGGGATGTTAGTGACAAGTTCCCAGGGATTCAGCAAGCTAACCTCTTTTTGGAGGATAGTTTTGTTCTGTTCCAGTGAAGACAGTTATCTTTAGAGCCTTTCAAAGAATCGGTAGAAAAGCTGTAAAGGTCTTCTGAGCCATGCCATGCCCACTCCTGTGGCCTACTTGTGCAAAATGGAAGCACGGAGCTTTGCCATTACCTTCTGGAGACTGTAATTCACGGTCTGGAGCAGTGATAGAGACTCTGTGCCAGAACTGATTCTTATTTTGTGATGTTAGGGAAACGACCTTGTGCCTCACACATACTGGTTAATACTATACCACTGTAATAACCACATCAGGTCCCACTTTCTGAGACAGTTTTCACAGGAGGCTAGCTTGACTAGGAAAGGAGTTGATCTTTCTGAAACAAATCTTCATCAGCAATGTAGCCCAGTAGTCTAAATATTGACAGGATAAAACACAAACATGAAGCATTAAACAATGAGAAAGAGTCAAAACTTAATTACTCTTGAATGTTTTTTGTTTTTGTTTTTACTAAAGCTAGTAAGTTGGTTTTCTTTGTCAATTTTGAGATAGGGTTTCCCATCATAGCTCAGGGTTGCCCTTGAACTCTCTACCATCTTGCCTTTATCTCCTGAGTGACAGGGTTTCAATGGTTCACCACACTCAGTTGCAATGAAATTCTTTACCTACTTTTATGCAGAATCTGTGTTAGTGGCAAAATATTCTTCAGCCTTAGAGTTTGTCATGCTTGTTTACAGCCCAGCATGAAGTCTAGATCTGTGTCTTAGCATGTGAGTTTTTGAAAGCATTTCAGCTGCTGGACCCCAGCTTCCCCAACTATATATCTCACTACCCTGAATCAGATCTTCCCTTATTTGTTCATGGCCATTAAAGATCAAAAGATGATAGGTATCCTTCAAGTTAAATATAGATTTTCTTCTCTTGGTATATTCATTTAAAAATTGAACTCATTGTCTAATTGTAATATAACTGTAGAAGTAAACATTCTCAATTGCTCAATCTCATTCTAGAGCTCATTTTTTCCTAACACAAGCCCTCACACCAGCCATAGAAATGATCCATTCTGGTTGGCAGGAATAGACTTCTTACTTTCCTGTTTTCCAAAACACTCGTGTTATTCTTCAATGGCAGAAGCCCACCCCTGCCGACTGGTTCCTCAATCGCTGAAAGCTGTAGGCAATTTCCAGGGGTCTTGCCTTGTTTTCTAAGATCCCAGTCTTTGAATGAATGACTTTTAAGTTGGTTTTTATTAAACAATGTAAAAAATATACTGTATAATCCCCTCACCATGACTGTAAACATTTGGGGAGTTTGGTACTGTTATGCTGGGGAGTCAGGCCCTGAGTGGTGTTGTGAGCTCTATGTGTACAGTACCTTTTCCTGCCCATCCCTGGATGACTTCTGTTTAGGAGAGATCCAGAGCACTTCTGGTTGAGACTTGGCTGTTTAGGCTTCCCATCACCGTAAGGTGGCTGAGAACGATATATGTAGTCTAACCATTACAAATACTAGACCAGAAAAGTGACCTGGAAATCTAGCATGCACTTCTGTGTTACACTCCCACTGTTGCTGTATGGACTGTTAGACTCATCTTTAGACCATTTGTCAACGTTAACATACATTGTGTCTCTGTTGTATGACAGGTCATGTGCTTCTCCTATGTGCTTTTTTAAAGATAGCCAGTTGGACTGGGATGTCGCTTTGTATGTAACAGGGTTTTTGCTTGGTATATGTGAGGTTCTGGGTGCCACACTCAGCACCACAAAAACATTTCTTCAAATATAGATTAGCTTATTGATCCTTATTTTAGTTTTGCTCCCTGTTCACGATAACATATTCCATCACAAAGAAGCAGGGACAAAACAGTGAGCATCCAGAGAGCTTATCTTACAGATTGTAGTTCTAGCAAGGAAGTTGTAGCTACATCCATGAAGCCTGTTACATCTTTAATAAACACAAACATCCACCTTAATGAAGCTGACTGCTTCACATGAACACCCACCACATCATGCAAACAGACTAGAAACCAAGAGAGAAAACCTTTATGTTTCATGTCTATGCCCCTGTGAATTCACTGTAAAGAAGGTTTTGTGCACTTTTTCCCCCTCAGCTAAAGTGCTATGGCTTTTATTGCTCACGGTTGCAGGCACATTCATGTGAAAAAACCTGCATTAGATGTCCCTATGACACCTTGGATGGAAAACGCTTAGGAAATGGTCATTGGACCTCACAAACAGAAAGCAAACCTGATCAAGAATGAACGAATGTCTCCTCTTTCTTCTTTTATGGATCTTAAACCCATCTCTTTCATCATTTTCTTGGCAGACAAGGGCTATCCATCTTGTTTTAGTGTAACTGGTTGTGGTGATAACTTGCCTGAGAAAATAATTTCAGTTTCCCGGCAGCATGCTATAAATCCATTGCTGAAACGTTTCTGGACAATGTAGCCTAATTTAGTTTGGAAAGGGTAACTTTACCCTCCCCTGACAGCATCATTAGCTCAGAAACTGTCACTCAAGGGTGTACAAGCTATGAATTAGGTGTAATAGTGAATGTTTTGCCACCGAGTACCCACTGCACCACCAGAGGCTCCAAGGGAACACAGGTGTGACTGCTGAGCAATGTCCGAGTCGTTCTACAGGTGCCAGAGGCAGAGTTGCTACCAGAATTTTCTGCGTTCTACTGAGCGTGAAGCCCTGTTTTTGTGCTGCTGGTTGGGAGGCCTTAGGGAAGACCATCGGAGAGGCTTCTGAGATAAATGTATATAGTCAGTGGTAGTATGCCTTCGGCCACCACTGGGCTCTTTTCTTTAGCAAATAGTTGTTGAGTCCCTACACTGGGTAGGACTTTGCTCTCTGATTGGGAATACATAGATAATAAGACATGGTGCCTGCTCTGAGCAAATTTATAATTTGTAAGAAGACAGAGGTGACTCAGGTTACTCTCTTGCGATGCTGCTAGCATGCATATCTAAATCTTCCTATGGAAGCTGATTGTCCAGTGAACAGAAGGAGGCTCCCACCGACTTCCTTAGTGTGAGTCACCATAGTTACCCGGGAGTCCAAAGACGACAGGGAAAAGAAGGATTAGAGCCCATGGAAGAGACCTGCAAGATTAAAACTAAAAAGAGACCTGAGGACTCAACAGACTCGGGCCAGGACTAGTGTGGAGGTTTCAGTGGGAGCAACAGAACACAGGAGAAGGCAATCAAGGAGGCAGACTGTGTTCCCGATTTGCCCAGTGGATGCACACACCTTGGGCTGCAGATCATGGCAATGGGGAAGCTCAGAAATGCTACAGAGCAGGGGATCCTTCCATGAGATCAGTGGCTACTATCCTAACACACATATTAGGAGATTATGACTAGAACATGGCTGCTCAAGTAAGAGAAGGAAAGGAGGAAGAAAATTTGGAACACCAACAACATGTTTACTGCAACATTTGAAAGCCATATTTACTGGAAAATAAGATTAAACATCGAACTGTTTCATTTAGGATTCATAATTGTGGTAAAGCAGTCAATATTATTTTTCATTGTCACTGTTTTCTATTTAAGATTCTTGAGCTTAAATTGCAACTCTGATATGTCTTAAGTTTCTTATCATCTTATATCCATGCACTAAATTGTCACTGAATGAAGCAGAAAGATACAGCAATGTTTGTGTGCATAGAAGTACTTAACATCACAGCACCTGGCTACATACTTTGTAGAAAGTCAACTCAGCCTCAATCTTAATTATCTCATTTAGCTAAGTGGTATGCAACAGGATTAAATAAACAAAATCTCATCAGGGTTCTAAGGACGGTGGGTGTGCATATTCTCTTTTAAGTGTGTTTCATGTAGCTGGGGAAGTGTGAATAGAACTTCAGTAGATAAAGATAAGGCTCCTTGTGACATCCAATTTAATTGCCACTAACAGAAGAGTCAGGTTTCAATTATGTCTCCCTATGTGACTACTTACTTGACAGTTCTATCTTTTGGCCAAGACGCCTATTTCTCATTTTCTTTCATCCATTCTAAAACTACATATGGGGTCATATATGTTCCTTGACACTCCCTGTGAAACATTTTTCAGAAAAGAGAAAGGCACTTTGATGCTTATAGAACACTGTGGGGGCAATTTTTAACTCTTCTATCATTTGCGCTCATTCTTGGAGACCATTTAAAATAGCAAGACAAGAGACCATTTTGTAGAACTTGCAAGGCTTTGTGTACTTGAAAGTATTATGAGTTCATCTGTAGCCACCCCACTGTGGTTTCCATGCACCCTGGCAGACCACACAAGCAGCCTGGAATGGGCAAGATCAGCCGAGCGCAAAAGGCCTCACATTCTTACTGCTGCACCATTCTTGTTCGCCAGTGGTTGGGGTCTGAGTGACATGAACAATATTAGACAATCCCACATTCACTCATTATTCCTGTGACATCAACCAGTGAGAAGCCAACAATAAAACAGGATGTGGCAATGACTGTACCTTTAAAGTACAATACATCAACTATTATATTGTTTCTAGAAGGAGAAAAAAATGTTCATCTGTCCTTTGTTTTGTTTCTCCAAACTATACAGATGACTTTGGCATTAAAGATTGTTTTTTACTTTTATGTAATTCATGAACAACACACACACACACACACACACACACATACACACACACACACACTCACAATAGACATTGCTCAGTTACTGCAAAAGGGAACAGTAACCACCCATGAATTAGAGTGTTTGCTTAAAATATACATATTACTGTCTAATAAGAACATATTGCTAATGCCAGAAATAAAACAAAAGTCATTGGGAAATCTTTCTCTTTTCTAATTTTAAATTATAAATCTACAAGGTGTTTTGAGAAGATACTGAAAAGGATGGTATTGTGGTCATCTCAGAATTGCAAAAGAATTTAGCAGAATCTGCCCAGTCCCTGGGATCTTCTTCCATGGCTCACTGTATTGGTTGGCCCCTGACTACCAGAAACATGGTACATCTAGGTGGCAGAGGCATCAACTCCATCTTTAAGAGATTCCTCCTTGTTTCCAGGAGCATCTATTCTTCTGTGGTCTCCAAGAACCACCTCTACTTCTGCTTCCTGTAACAGAGCAGAGCAAATCAAACCCCTCGATTAGGTGACCACAGGGAATCACTTGATGTCATGCTGTATGTCAGCTCTTCCCAAGTTTTCTTTCTGTTACCCTTGGTTACAATTTCCAGTTCTACCTTTCTAAGTAGAATCCAAATTTCCACATTCTCAAATTACTGGTAGCCTAGAAAATGCAAATTCTGGGAGCTCATTTCCCAAACATTGAATTTAGAGTCATTCTCCGTGTGTCTCTGTCTCTGTCTATCTCTGTCTCTCCTAAACGGTTACCAGCATCTCGGGATAGTACGGTGCAAGGACTGTCACCTTAGCAGTGTTCACATTCAAGCTCTTCTTACCAAATATCAGTATTTCTCACTTTAACTACATCAGAGACCCTGCGAGGATTCCTGTAGCACAGCTTGATGGAAAACATCATGCCTCCATCCAAACCTCTTTAACTGATACTTGTGATGATCATGTTCCTGGCATGAAGATCATGCTCTGTGAGCCTCTGCCTTGCACAGGACAGTACCTCCACCCTCTCCACTGATCAGTGCTAAGCACAAAGACAGTGTCGCAGCTGATAAGCTGACCTCCAGTTGTGTGAGCTCAATTCCACAACCTCCACTGGAATTGTACATCATTGAGTCAGTTGTGTTTCTTTTTATGACTGTTATGGAATCTTTGCACTCATATATAATTTATTAACACATAAATAAAGTATGAAATGTGAATAAGAAAATGATATTTCTGTGAAAACTGAGCAGAACACTTTAAAATATTTGAGAAGGGAAAGGTGCCTTAAAAGTTGTCATTATGTAAAATCTGAGCAGGTCTTGCATCAGGAGGAAGGTTCTCCTGCTTTTTCTTTACTCATTTTCTATTCTCTCACTACCTCAACTGATCACTGATGTCTGCTCCAGTCCATCAAAAGCCCTCCTAGATCACAGCTCCTCACAACACTTAATATGTGACCCAACAAGATACCACCTCCCTGGATTTGTCTCCTGAACACATTTGACAATCTAACTGGAAAACTGCATTAGCTTTCCATCCCCATCCTCCAACCATAACGAAGTAAAATCGTGTGGTGCTTGAATAAAATGTTTGAAACATTGTTTTTCCTTGTGAGCTGTAGTAATGTTTTCTACTCTTGTCTTTTGTTTCTAGACTTTTTGTTTGTTGCTTATTCATTTTAATGTCAATTTGAATTTTTTATCTTCTTCCTGTTTTGCCCTGTTATTAAATTTCATAGTTCATCTCTGTCCTTGCTGTCTCTGCACTTATTTGGAGTATCTCTTGGTCAGTCTTTGGAAGATGATGATCAAGTTTGCATCATGCATGCATTCTCTCTGCATTCTATTAACATTTCGTTCAGACTAACAATGGAAATGCCCTGAAGCACTGGGAAGACCGCAGAAGCTGCCACTCTAGTGAACAGCACACCTTGGAGGTGGTTGTTTACCTAGTTATGAACTGCATCTTTCTCTGTCTCATCCACAGAGATGCCATGAAAGGCTGCTCCACGCCGTACTTAGCCCAAGAGCCTTTGTTTAAAGCAAGCTCCTGCCCTCAAATCTGGTAAACCCTTTCTAACAACTGTCGATACGCATGTCCAGACAGATACACAGCTAATAGAGTTGATGTACAGGAAGTTCTTCGTAAACAGTAACCAGAATAGAAATCTGCCATTAGGAGAATTAGCAAAGGACTTGGGCAGTTTTAATGATAAATGCAAATAGTTAATAAATATATGAGAAAACCGAGAGCCTAATGTTATTAATAGCCAAGTACAAACCAGAAAATAAAATGCTTATTGCTACAAAGGGGCTATGTTTCCTTCTATATTTTATATAGAGTGTTAGACAAGGGATGTGAAAGTAGATTCTGGGTGTGTTGTTACATACTTTGGTAACCCCACCTGTGCAGGTGGTTAAGGCAGGAGGATTATAAGTTCAAGGCCAATCTGGACCACTTGGTGAAATCCTGTCTCCAAATAAAATGAATGAAGACTGTGAGTGTAGAATGTTTGTATAGCATGCCTCAAGGCATGGATTAGAAAAATGGGGTGGTAGGAGAAAGGGAGGGAGGGAGGGGTAAAGGAACAGAAGGATGGGAGGAAGGAAGGAAGGAAGGAAGGAAGGAAGGAAGGAAGGAAGGAAGGAAGGAAGGAAGGAGATGAAAACTAGACAATCTTATACACTGATCCTACAAGTATAAACTGTTATTTTTTTCTAGAATAGAACTTGATAAAGTATTCTAAAAGCTTCCAAATTCTTGCACTTTAGATCAATAATTCAATTAAAGTAACTTAATCCTAATAAATCCAGATGTTCTGACATACATCATACAATTGCTAAATATAGAAACTCTGAAGGTCCAAAAATCGAAACTTTCTTAATCTATCAGGGCCTATCTACTGCATTATTGCACACATATTGAAAATTAGACTTAGAACAGTGGCTTTTGTGTTTTTCAATATCACCTGCATTTGACCCATTTGATTGATACATTTTACATGTGTGTCTACTATACATAAACACACACACATGTACACTATACTTGTGTATGTTGACTTTTTATGAATTAAAACATTTCACCAGCAGTAAATTCCTCTATTCGGTGTAATCCCTTGTGATATTTTCTAACCTAGTCTATGATATTTAAATTTTTCCTAAATACAGCTGCATCTACCTAAATTGATTTTGTCAAATATTAGTTGGAAAAGTTATTTTACAAGAAACATGTGTGACTGGGTGATTGATTAACATGAATCATTTAAATGTACCTGCTATAATAAGTCCGCATCTGTAGAATAATTCATTTTGTTTTTATAAAGCCCTAAAATGTGATTTTTAATTAAAAAAAGTTGAAAGGTATATTAGTTTGTAAATAACTATTCCTTAAGTTATATTGCTTCTTTCTTCCATTCATCTGTATTTTTATCTAATGATTGTCTACTTCATAATTTTAAGTAAGGAAATGAGATTATTTGGCTTATGATCTTTCTTAACCCATGTAGAGATCTGTTGTCAGTGCTGAAGTGTTCAATTGTTCATAGCTATGTCCTCTAAGTCAAGAAAGTCAATATTAAAAGGACACAATCCTCTTCCTTTTCTTCAATCTCAGAATTGCTATACACCTAACATTATAGGAAGTTGTATTCATTCACAATTTCACTAGGATTACCTACCATGCTTTAATAAGGTAGCTTGCACCTTTACTGTAAGAATTGGTTTTTATCAAATCAGGGAAGAACTTTTTGGACAGGCAGTATAGATTCAATTTCTTCTTAACCATCTTCCAAGCTGAAAAGACCAGATTCTGTTAGTGAATTGGTTAATACATAGGATGAGATCAGTGTCTCTCCATCACTGAGTCTCTGCTCCTTCACCCTCACCACATCAAGCCTCTTCTGCCTTGAATTAGAAGTGACTTAATCCAAAGACACCGAAGACCTTCTTACCTCCATTTGTAAAAGTTATTCTTGAAATGATGTTTCCAGTGAGAGAGTTCAGCTCATGGAGGGAACTGTGAATTTATTTGGGGACTTCTATAAGCCTAATGTTGTTTAAAAGTTGTTCAATAACTTCTCCAGGGTGAGTGACAAACAAAATAATACTTAGAGGCATATAAGTTCATGAATGCAGAACTGAGGGAAGGGAATGGAAAAGTCCAGGGGGCAGAGATGTAGGTAGGATGTTTATCATTGAAGGCTGAATAAAGGGCACAGCTGTGTGCAGAGAGAGAGGGTCCTGACTGAGAGAGCAGCAGGTGCCATGCCAGCTGAAGAACCATGTGTAGAGTGACAGTAGGCAGACTAGAAGGACACAGAAGCCAGATGATGAATGGTTCTGAAGTCTAGGAAATTGTGAGACAAGAGCATTTTCAACATGAGAGTAAAAGAGTTTATGCCAGTAGTTGATCTTCTTATATGAGTATGTTCACATGGTCAGCTGTGTTGATTTCATGTCTAGAAACTAGACATTCATCAGACCACATTAATCAGTGGTCAGGTAATCACTGGGACATTATTCTAGAATGTGCTTGTAAATCTATAGGAACGTATAGTAGAAATGTGGGTATTTACAGGACACCAGCAAGAAGGAACTGTAAGGGAATAGCAAGAGCTATGAGGCCAAGTTAAACATAGAGGTGAAAGTGGAAATAATCTTGTGCTTTTCATAATAATGCCAGTGACTAAGGTCAATGGTTAAGTAAGGTCGGTGGCTAAGGTCAGTGACCATCTCCTGTAACTCTGCTCATATCACTCTTCAGTCTACTTGCTTGGCAGTATACTTTCATGATGATCATAAACTTATGGCATCAACTGCTCAGGAAAATGTAGCTTCTTGTACTTGCTTATGGGTCAAGCTATGCAGAAAAGGAAAGTGGAAAGCTGTTTCTATGTTCCCATTGTCCCAAGTTCCATGCTGTGGCTAAGTGCCTGGCCTTCCTGTCCATTCTCACAGAATTCTACACTCTTTGTCTCATCTCTGCTTTAAGACCAAGAATGAGGTTTTTAAATCAGTTAAAATTCATAACTATGAATACATATGTCTCTAATCTCAGCAACTTGGATGCTGAGGTAGGAAGATCATAAATTCAAGGCCTTCCTGGGCTGTAGAATGAGGTCAAGGCCATCCTGGGCAACTTGGTGAGACTGTATCTAAAAATAAAAAATCAGTAAGAGGACTGAGGCTATACATCTGTGTGGTAGAGTGCTAAGGTATGTGTGTGTGTGTGTCAGTACCTAGATCATAAAATTAACATCTTATAAATTGTTGTTTGGGGGCTTGTTGGTTCTTTTCCTCCTAATTACAGCAAAAGCTCTTGTAATAGTTAAGAAAAAAAAAAAGATGTGGTATAGTCGGAAGTTTCTCAGTCCTGCCTAGCTCTATGGTCCGGACAAATCTCTCCCACCCACAGTCCCACAGCCACTTATAAAATAACTACCTGAAGGCTTATATTAATTACAAACTGTATGGTCTATGGCTCAGGTTTCTTGCTATCTAACTCTTTCATCTTAAATTAACCCATTTCTATTATTCTATTTGTTGCCACAAGGCCATGGCATTACCCATCTGTTGGCATCTTGTTGCTCCTTGGGTGGTCGCTGGTGTCTCTCTTAACTCTACCCTTCTTTCTCCCATCTTCAGTTTGAATGTACTGCCTAACCTTATTCTGCCTCGCCATTGGCCAAACAGCTTTATTTATCAACCAATAAGAGCAACACATATTCACAGCATACAGAAAGGCATCCCACAGCAGTATGGTCTGATGAAGGTGGAGTTTTATAGTGAGACACAGGAACTCTGTTTATATGACTCTTGTATTGCAGGTTAAGGTGATGCTCCATCTTCACCTCTGTGCCAGGCTTGATTCGTTCAGAAACTGATCACAGGCTTATTTTTCTAGTTTACTGTCCACCAGCTACATATTCCAAGGGCTTACAGTATCTTGAGTTTTAGGTTTAGTCTGTTTGTCTTTTCTATAGATTTGTTTCTGCTATATTCTCCCTGAGACTGACAGTAGGGTTTTACATCTCTTGACATTCATGTAGTCTCAAGATAAAGATAGTTTCTCTTCATATGGAATTATTAAATTATTGTAAGCAAGAAAACTTGTAAGTGAATCCTACTGGTGAGGTTTTCTTTAGCCCTTTTTAATTGCTAGAGTTAAGAGTTTAGAATTTAGCTGTAAAGTCTCTCTACTCCTTCAACATAGTTATACAAAGATAATGGTCAGGGACTAATTCTTCATGACTTCTTGGGAACTGCCTCAAAATGGCTGTTGCAAATGTCTCACATGCCATTTAAAAGATGAATGTGCACGTCCCTAGGAGGAGGGACCAGTGTTCTTAGCCCTTTAACACTTTCCAATAGGCTGAGCACTCTCTATGGGCATCAAAGTCGGGACTGTGTCTTTTCCACAAGGAAGCAAGGCAGGCTACACACAGGGTCTAGATCTTTAAATGTAGGTGAGCCACCAGACACACATGCTGCCTCTGTCACTCTAGACTCTTAAGACCTTTTCACTACTAGTTGCACCCAGCGTCCCTTTTTAATCATCGTGATGCACAGAGCCAATACTCTCATTGCGTAGCTGATAAGTCAGTACTATACATGGGCAGAGGCACACACCTTCTCCTTTCTGATCATTGTTTCTTTGTTATCTCAAACCCCCAGGTTGACTGTGACACTGTTTCACTGTGGGCTTCCATGTTTTTAAGTTATTTCCTAGCATAGGGCTAGCCAAGGTGAACTTGGACGAGACCTTACTTTTAGTGAAGTCTATAATACACCAGATGTTAGCAGTCTTCATGATTTGCAGGAATTTAAAAACAAATAAAAAATACAGAAAGGGAACAGTGTTCCCTTTAAATTAAATTTATAAATAAAAAGTGACAAAGGTTTCTATTAAATACAATGTAACCATGTCTAAGTTTCAAAGGACCTCTTATCCCAATACAGCTATTTTATTCTTTTCTAGAATTTTGATCCAAATCATGTTAATCTATAGTTTTAAGAGAAATGGTTCTATATTAGCTTAGTCTTCTACTCTCCTTCTGCCCCAAAAATCACATTAGGAAGAATAAACCCCCTTTCAAGATAAATTATTCATCTCAAAAAAGTAAGTACTCACACACATGCATTTATATTAATTGCACACACTACAGTAGCAAGTATAGCAGAGTATCATCTTTGAGCATAGAAAAGTGCTTTTTAATTCTAACATAAGTTAAATACCTTATTGCCTATGTTTTGGATGGAGAAGGAGTAAAATCTTAGTTTTTAATTCCTTAGTGATTTTTCTGTCTTTCATAACATCAGAATAGTAACTATGGATCTGGGTTTCATAAGATATCAGACTTCCTTACATGAAAGATAGTATTAGCAGCATTTACAATAATAAGGTCACAGCCAAAATAAAGTGACTCCAAGGATGTCCTAAGAACAATTTTTAAACATTTGCCTGCATCAGTGTTCCAAGCAAGATTTTAAAGCAGATGCTATTATTTTTCTCTATTTCTGGACGAGAAAACAGGTGCAGGATGGGAAGCGGTAGTCTTTGTACCTTCAGGCTGCTCTAACAAAATCCCTAATGCAACACAGACTTTGCTCCCAGTACTAGAGACTGAGATGTCAGTGAATTCCATGGCTTATGGGGATCCATTTCCTGGTTCACAAATGGCAGTCTCTTCTTGTGTCCTCACATGGAGGCCCAGAATCTCATTTGGATGTGTTCTGTAAAACTATTGTGGGCAAGAAGTGTGTGCTGATTGCAAACTGCTTTTTGTTATTTTCTTTAAAGGGAAGGAGCTAAGCATAGCCTGGTATAACATGCTTTCCTTAAATATGAGAAATTTCTATTGCCAGCCGCTAAAAGTTAAGCTAGGAGCCCTTTGCCAACCAAGAGAAAATACCTTGCCTCTCATGGCTGCCATATGGTCAGCCAAAGACCATACAAGGTACAAAGAAAGCTTATCAATTATGAATTATGGGGTTACTAATCTTTACTAGTGACTATAGAGTTATTAATCATTTCTTAAACATATCATTCTTTGCCTGAAATGTGGCAGCTTCAGGCTGAATATTTGTGCTCCCCAGTCAAAAAAAAACAAAAAACAAAAAACAAAAAAACCACGCATTAAATTCTAGAATCGCAAGGATATAGGACTAATAGGAAAATTGGGGGCATGATTAGATCTTAAGGGAGGAGGTTTGAAAAATGGGGCTAAGTGTTTTATGAAAAAGACCCCAGGAGCTTCTTCACTTCTTCTCTCCTGCAAGGACGAGAGAATGTGCTATTTGTGGACCAGAAAAAAGCCCCCTCCAAAAAAATACCCACATTTAGCCTCTCGGCAACATAGAAAACACATTTCTCCTGTTTATATACACTCAGTCTGTGCATTCTCACTTCAGCAACAGCTTGAGACAATAGTTGTGAGAGATGATCTCTCACACAGTCCTTGATCAAACTCAGCTCCATTAGGCATCAAGTCAAGGATATAGCTGTGACACAAATTGTTTCCCAAATACTATAATTTCTCCAAAAAAAAAAAAAAAACCCTATTTCATCCCTTCCAAAAGGGGAAAAAATAATTAAATAAGCAGGCCAATGACTTCTATATTAGAATCTAGGAAATGAGAGATGAAATAACTCACCAGTCAATAACTTGTATTCACATTTAAAAACTATAGCTCTAGAATACTCAAAATTATTAGAAATGACTTGCTGGTGAAGATTTCAAAAAAGAACAAAACAAAGAAAAAAATTCCATTTACTCTCTGTAATAGTATATTAGCAAAATATGTGGAATTAAAATACATGGAATGTAGACTATATATACATGTGCTCCTGTTTGGGAAAAAAACAAATGGGGGATGACAAAAAGATGTCAACAGTTTGAAAAAGGAATGAGTAGACTTTTATCTCAAGACTCATGATTGGCTTCTTTTTCTCTATTAACTACACATGGGAGGGGATAAACTCAAATTTGAGTTTCTGCCAATCATATCCTGGGAAGTGCATGTTATGTAGTTCAATCCCACCTCAACACATCCTGAAATCTGTAAATGTAGCACCTACTTGACAGAATGCATTCACATTGTTGTCCTGCAGAATAGCTGAGTCAGACTCTTGTTAGTATGTATATTCCGGGTTGGGAACCTAGGCGTTGCCTCATAGCTCAGCCTCCGTGGAACGTTTATGGACATGTTTATGATTTGCTAATGTGTGCTGTGACCCCATCAGTCTGTTTGCAGTCGGGGGTGGGCTGGGAGGAGAGGGAGTGTTGGGGGAGGGAAAGTCATTTGTTTGATGTGTTTATGGTGGGAGGGTTAGGGAAGGAAGAGGGTTCATCATGATGTTCGAATTCAGGTTAACTTACTGGGTTCAGTTTGGGGGCCAAGGAGGGCAGAGCTCAATGCTAGAGCACATGCCTATTAGGATGTGTGAGGTCTAGGGTTTGATTCCCAGGACCACACACCAAAAGATAAAGGGCCAGTTTTGACCCTCACACACAAAAATTTTACTGTAGTAACTCAATTCTACTATGGTACAGCTTTCCAGTGATCGTGAATTATTTTCTTTCTTTCTTCATTTGATATTTTCTCTCAGGGGAAATCTCTCACATCCAAGCGGTTAACAAGCCTTGTTCAGTCTTACTAAAAGGATCATCTTTGTGACATGAAAGCTGAATGGAGCCATCGCCCACACCTTGTAGCCCATTGCTGTTACCTGGAGCTGAGGACGTTAGACCAAGATGTTGCATGAATGAAGGACCTGAATTGTTCTTTTCTGTGTGCACATTAAGGCATTGCCATCGCCAAGGGACTCTGCCATCTCATTGCCTCTGTCTCCACCTGTCGTCTGCTTCCCTTCCTCCTCTTACTAAGCTGGATCTGTGTCTTTTCCTTTTTTAACCAGTTCAAGTGAAGTAAAACTTGATTTCCCCCCTCCCCTCCCTCTCTTTTTCTTAAAGCTTCCGCTAGATACACAGTTCACTGAAAATTCAGTCAGTCACAAACTGGAAGAATTGTAAAAGAAAAAAAAAAGTATATATCAATAAGTATACACATGGCTTCACATTTATTAAATAACGAATTAGCCCAGAAGTGTCATTTCACCCTTGTATCCACAGTCTGAAACGAATGCCTAACTTCGTCTATTCTCTGGACATTGTCTGTTCATGTTTCTTGTGTTTATTTTTATACCATATTTAAATGAGAAAACACCTTTTACTCCAAATGTATCAAAGTTGACCTCTTCTCTGTAAATTTGTGTATGTTTATATTGTTGTTTTATCTTTCATTAAAAGATGCAGAATCTCATTGCTTTGAGAACTTTTGTTGTTGGTGCTACCTATAAAAGAAAGTAAAGAGAAAGTACTCACAGCCTGGGAGCTGAGGCTTAAGCTGCCATCCTCCAATTTATCTCGGGTTTGGATGGGATGGAGCCAGAACCAGCACACTGTGAGCACCTCCCTGATGGGCTGACCTGAGATCAGGGAGATGGTTTATCTTCTACAGAAAAACACCACAAATCCGACTTCCACATTTTCAGACCTATTTGAGGAGGACTTTCTGGCATGTGATGAAATCTGTGCTTGGCTAAAAGCTAATGAATATTTTAGTTAGAATGAGGCTTGGGAAGTGATCTTTTTTATTTCTTTAAATCATACTTCTGAGTTTACCCAAGGTCAATGTTTCTCAGCTTTCCAGTGGTTACAGATCCCTTTGAAGAATCAGGTGTAATTACTAGCATCTAGTGGCATTGTCTTTCTTACAGGCTCTATTAGCGACTTTTCTCATTATCGTGACAAAATTCCTAACAAAAGCACTTTTGAGAGGAGAGTTTTATTAAGGCTTACAGTTTATCTTGGAGGGGAAGACATGGGAGCAGGAACAGGGGATGGATGGGACTGGTCACAGTGATGTCCATTATCGGGAAGCAAAGGGTGGGCAAGAAGTGGGATAGAGCTACCAAATGTCAAGCCCCCATCCCCACCCTCCAATGCTTCACTTCCTCTCTCGAGAGTCCACATCCTCATGGTTCCACAACACTTCAAAACAGCATTCTATTAGCTGGGCAGCAAGTGTTCAAAGACAAGATTCTATGGGAGATGTTTCATGTTCAATGCATTGAAGAAAAGAAAACCGGGGATTTGTTTGATGTCCCACAATGGTAAATTGAGATTAGAGGAGAGGAACCTCCTCCTGTCAATTGGTTCTTGGCCGGATCTCATACACCAGACAGATTAACAAGAAGAAAACGTGCATTTCCTTAACAGAGGCTTTATGTGATGGGAAATTTCATAGGAAAATGCAGACGCGAAGAAAATCTACACCTGACTGTTTTCTCAGTTGGTTTGACAGAAGTGTGGAGGGCGGTGTAAAAGTTTGATAGGACCAAGGGGCATGAATCAAAGAAGTCAAAAGGAGGAGAATCAGCAGGTCCTGGGTGATCTGATTCCTCTTAGCATACTGCCATCTTCAGAGCTGTGGAAGTTCGCCTCCTTTGCCTAGGGAGGCCACCCCTCACATGAAGATCTTATGAGCCAATTCTTGGAAAGTTCAGAAAGTCCTCCCTAAATCTAAAGCTTAAAATGCCAAACACGTCAGGATGAAGATGGCTCAGCAGGCCAGCCTAATAACTTGTGTTCAATCCCCAGACCCTGAATGGTGGAAGGAGAGAACAGACTCCCGCGACTTGTTATCTGACCTCCATATACATGCCATGCCCCACCCCACAGACATAGAAAATAAATAAATGTAAAAACATTTTTTAAAAAATGTTCGACATGGGCTAGAGAAATGCCTCAGTGGTTATGAGTATGTGTTGCTTTTCCAGAGGACCTGGATTCAATTCTCAGTACCCACAGACTGGTTCACAACCATCCATAACTCCAGTTCCAGGGGAACTGACACCCCCTTCTGACCTCTGTGGGTACCAAGCACACACGGGGCATAGACATTCATGCAGGCAAAACACTCACAGATAAAATAAAATGAATAACTCTAATTTAAAAGATATTCAACATGCAGGATATGATGTTTTGGCAAATAAATCCATGCAGTCTGACTTTAAGACCCATTATACTACATTTGTGCCCAACTCCCTTTTTTTGAGTGGGAAAATCCATATTTCACAGAGGAAACATTTTTGCAGACTCTCAGGACTTTCTTTTTCTAATCTCTGGAGTTCACCCATGGACTCAGGTAAGAAACGATACATTTCAAGGATGAGATGGTGCTAAAGTAGCCTGTCACCTTTACTTTTATCTGTGCCAAGCAAGGTATAGCATACTCCAGCTACTAAAATATATCAAATTATTAGTACCCTCTAATTATATAAGTCAATTTAAATATTGAAGAAGTTTACCGACATCTGTGAAATATCAGTGATAGAGTCTGCTAGCTGATTAAAGCCATCACAAAATGGAAAATAATTGGTAGGAAACGTGCAGATAGGCTATAATATAAACAGTGTAAACAGTTGAAGAAAAACTTGATTATACACTTGTTTGGCTTTTAAAAAATATATAACTTACTGGGTGGTGGTGGCACACGCCTTTAATCTCAGCACTCAGGAGGCAGAGGCAGGAGGATCTCTGTGAGTTCAAGGCTAGTCTGGTCTACAGAGTGAGTTCCACAACGGTCAAGACAACACAGAAAAACCTTGTCAAAAAACACATATATATTTCAAGTTAAGTTAATAGACTTTCTCTCTTGAAAATATTATTACTCAGAAAAGTCTTACATACACCACATGGAAACTAAAATGGAATTCTAGTTAATAACTTGTTATTGGAAGAAGATAGTGTATGAAATGTATCCACAGATACAGTGGGTTATTTCAGTGGTCATCTTTCACCACTGTGTTATTCATCATTGTTATTTGTGGTTCTAAATCATGGGTTCATGAAGAAAAGAAAGGCTAAGAATGAGGGGGAAAAAAATCAAAGAATTGGGGGAGGTGAATGCTTCAGGAACTAATGAAATGATTTTATGGTAGCCTAAGTCTGATCCCAAAAGCCCAGTATGAAATAGAAGAAAAGACCTCTGACTGTACATAGTTGTCCTATGTCCTCCAAACATACTCTGTGACACTTGGGTGCCTGTGTGATACACATATACATAGGAGAGAGAGAGAGAGAGAGAGAGAGAGAGAGAGAGAGAGAGAGAGAGAGAGAGAGAGAGAGACATAGGAGAGAGAGAGAGAGAGAGAGAGAGAGAGAGAGAGAGAGAGAGAGAGAGAATACATTTTAAAAGTTTTAAAACATTTGAAGACATCCAGGTTTTTCTAGGAGTATGTAAAGGCTTTTATTAGTTTTCTGGAGGCACAGACTAAAGCTTTGGAGTTTGTTGGCCTTTTAACCCTTGGCAACCCCAGACCACCCCCATCCTTGTCTCTAGGATCAGTTGAACTATAAGGCAGACAATAAAAATTTCTTGTAGCTCTTACGAAATAAAATGGCTATTGAAATCTTCTACCTTCACATTATCCTCACAGATCCTCACAGCTCACAGCTGTTGCCCCCCCATCCCCAGTGACTCAAGAGTTTCTGTATTCACATGATAAAAGCATCTAGTCCTCCTTGACCCAATTCTTCCTTTGCAATGTTACAATAACCTTTTCAGCAGATATGGGGGAAAATCTACCTAATCTGAATAACAGAAATATGGCCATAAACTTACCTAAGCTATCTGCTGACAGGAGTAAGTATAAGAAATGAAAGCAGGATGCTTCCCAGTCTTTATGACAAATGTCACACTTGATCTTGCTGCTTGGGACTTGCTGATGTATCTGCCCTTATAGCTGGGTGCACATTTCTTATTATGTGATAAGTTAGAAGTACTTTGGGCATTTACTTGGGGGCAAGACTTGAGTACTCTGAACTCATTCCATTCACTTCAGTGCAAGTATCGATTGTGTCCATACACAAGTACATATTTGAAACAACATATTGAATTTCCAATAGCTTTGCTTCTGTTACCCATGACAACCACTTTGCATGTGCTGAGAATTCTCTAAGACATTTACAAGAAACAACAAAAGGTACCGCACTATGTCTCCAAAGACTTCTGAGATACAGCATATGTCAGTGAAGTGTATCAAGAATGGGAAAGACAGAGAGGGCACTAAACTCATATTTCAAACATAAAGTTCTCATGGGTTTTTCTGTATGACTGTGCACTTTTGACTTTTTAATAAGAATTTTAGTCCCACCAAATTCAGTTTGAGAAAAATGCAAAAAATGTTCCAGACATAAAATATTATTAAAATAAGACTAAAACACAACATGTACATGCCCTTGGATATTTAGGGATGTTTTCCTTGGGGCTGAAATGTAATGTATTTGTAACTTCATTTCCAAATGGTCATTAGTAGCTAAGTAGATGTGAACATTTCTTGATTAATAAATTGATTCATAAATCTTAATGTCCTTATTATGTTATAAGTCTTAATCATCTCACTCTTGTTTGGAAATCCAGTAGGTCAGGGCATGTTTAATATCTTTTAAAGGTTAATAACATCCTACTCTTGTATTGGTTAAAAAGATTAAGATAATATATGTAAATCACCAAGCACAGTACTTGGTGTGTAACTGGGAGGAAATCATTTTTCTCTTACACACTCCTCTTTTTTTGTGTTTAAGGAGACATCTTTATAAAAAGATGTAGTAAGTATCCACATGCTCCCTTGTAGTCAGCGTGAAGTCAAGGATGGCCAAAAGCAAACAGAGTCAGGACACCAGAGGCCTTGGGAAAGGCCTGGCATGTAGAGAGCTGTGGAGGAGGTTAAGAAATCCAGTGACAGTAAAGCTGTAGAACCAAATGAGTGACCAAAGGGGAAGCCTTAGGTCAGTTAGGAGAACTGTCCCAGAGGAGGAGAAGGAGATTCTGGAATCCAGTGCTTAGGCAACAGGAACTTCCCCCAAAACATCTGCGGCCTCAGCAGTGTGTAGGCTAAAACCCCAGAGGAGTTTTGCCAGTATCCACTATGACAGCAGACAGTAGTAAGTGGAAGACATGGGTACCATCATCTAACTAAATAACTGACCATGTTAGCTACACTGAAAAGGACACAGGATCTTTCTGGCAGATACGTTCTTGGTCTTGCAGATAAATTAATTTTAAAACAGACACAGAAGGAAACTCAAAGATGATTTATTGGAATTAGAGAGAAACAAAGGATAGGCAAGCAGGAACAGTCAGCCCCTGCTAGAAGGAGGGAGATAGAGGAAGTAGAGAGAAAGCTGGGCTTTCTGAGCTACGAGTTAAAGCAGAGGGCAGGTCCATCAGGCTGTAGTCAGCTGCCTCCAGGTAGGGCCTTCAGAAAGTGACGAAGAAGGTACTGAGCAGAGGCTGAGCATGCTGACTGAGTACTTCGGCAGGTGGCAGAGGAAGGGAGATGGTAAGCGACAAAAGAGGAAACGCTAATTGCTGTAAATGGTGCTAATAATGGTTGCTTGGGTTTTTGCTTGGCTGTGTTTTCAGAAGATGGGAGAAGTTGATGCTGGTACTTTTAAGCTAATTCAGTCTCAACTACCTCATTTTGGAGTGAGATTGTCATCAATTAATACCAAACACAGTAGGATCCATGAGAAAAAGGAGCTGAAACATCCCGTGCAAATTTGTTTAAAAAATTACACAGTATTTAATAGTAAAGTTACTAAAATTGGAAGAACTTCATAATGAAACTAATAAAGTTAACTGAAGGATGTAAAAGAACACTTAGTTAATGGTGAATGGGAATTTTCTGTACTGTATAATATGATTATGTGCTAATGAATGTATCAATTAAACATATCAAAACCTCAGTGAAATTATCTGTCGAACTTTGCCATGTGACTCTCTGTTTGAGTGTTACAATTTATAACACAAATATTCAAGGATATATGAGACAATTCAACAAAATGAATGAGGTAAGGCCACTCAATCTACCATGTAGCAAGATGTTTTCTAAGCTGCACACACACACACACACACACACACACACACACTACAACTTAAAAAAGAAAGTCAGAATTAAAATACTGACATGCCCTTCCCTCCCACCTGTCTAGTTTACATGTTAGCATCTGGAAGGATCCAGTCTCAGTAGAGAAGCAAATGGACTTAAAGAGTAAGGATGGAGGAAGGCCTGACTCTTCTCCACTTTATTTACAGCAAATGCCTGGGACTTGCAGTCTTAGTACATCAAGATCCCATGCTGTGCTTTGCCCATTGTGCTCCTGGCTTTTGACTCTGACAGAAGAGTGAAGAACTCATTGTAGAACTGACTGGCCTCTGACCCGCTTCACTTCATTAAAACGCAGATCAGCCACTGGGCTGCCACCTCAATTGAGAGTAATCTGGCGCCTTTTTCTGTCTCTTGTGGGAAGGTATTTCTGACGTCCCTAAATTCTGAGCTGATGGGTTACTGGCTGTAGAAACAGTACTCTAAATAGTTTGGAAAGCCCCAGATCTCCATTTACTGATTTATATTCCAAGGACTACAGCAACTCAGGTGGCTTAACATCTGCCTGATGTTTATGACATAAACAGCTACCAACTAAAAGTGCTGTCCAACAAACAAAGGAGGTGAAAGTTCTGACATGCTGACTTCTTTTAACTGTGGATGATAAGTAGGCAACCAAATAAACTGAGCAGAAACCAGAAAGCATGATGCTTGTTGGGAGAGCTTGCACTGACAGGCAAGTATGGACCTACCACCAGCGTTTCTTAGTCAGGTCTTCCTAAAACAAAACCAACAGTGAACACTGTGAATTCTGTATTTCTCTTCAGTCGTGGGGATCCATGGTCTACTGCATGCTAAGCATGCAATCCACACCTGAGCTACATCTCCTGCCCTGTGTAATTTTTTTCCTATGTTTCATTGACACCTCACCATCTCGTTGTACTCACCACCTATGTAGAAAGTCAGGACCTGTGAGCAGCCACTTCCTCTGAGCAGACCAGGGAAAACTTGATCCATTTGCTGCATTTGCAACAATTTCAAGATTAAAGGCTCTGACCTGCTGTCTTCTCTTACCCAAGACCTGGAGGAGACTTGCAAGCCACATTGTGCATGCTGAGCAGCAGCAAGCCTATGGTTAATTTTGTCTTGCATTTTCCAAAGGAACTCTTTCCTAGCTTGAGCTCACTAGCAGCTCTCATCACAGGGTTTCTTTGGCTTGAAGTCAAGCAAGTACAACTGGACAGTCCAGTCTTGTATGATGGACTCCTACATTTTCTATGACCAGCCAGCCAGCCTCTCATAATGTGAGAATTCAGTAAACAATACGTGAATGGAGACTGTGATTACCATCTCAAGGTAGTTAAAAGCATCCTTTCCCTAAATATTTTTCAACGTTTGTTTTGGGTTTTGTTTCAATAGGCCAGAGACACAGTTCCATGCCACCATCAGTATCAGCTGTAGTGGGTAGCCATTCCAGCTTTGATCTGGAAGTTCCAACCCCCATTGAGACTTTGGCAACTGTCATGCCTACAAGGCGGGGCCAAGGGAGGCACCTGGGGACCCGAGATCTGGATCGGCGGGCGCTCTCTCTGTTGCGGGACCCTGGATAGTGGAGGTGGACCTAGCAGAGCTCCAGAGAACACTGCTGGACTGTGATACACCTTCCCCAGACTCCGCGACCTACCTATCCCTTAATTTGTAAGTTATGCCATTAAATAAATCTCCCTTTAACTACGTGGAGTGGCCTTAATAATTTCACCAATATCTGGTGCTCACGTGGGGCAAATTCCAAAGGCCTGGGTGGCTCCCACCCTCAGCCTCCTCCCCGGCTAGCGGGTACCTAAACCCGCCTGCAAAGTTCCATATAACCAGGGAACGCCTACACAGTTCCATTCCCTAAAGAGGGAGCAGCTAGTCCGGTCTCAGCTCCCCAGCTTAGCCCCCAGACCAGCGAAAGAGGCACTCCCCGGCTTCCTGAGTGCCGGTGCTGGCTCCGGCTCCCGCCATCTTGACTCCAGCGAGCTGCAGTCAGCCAAGATCACCAGCAGGCCCTGCTTTGGAGCTGCACTATCGCCACCTGCTGGCTGAAAAGTGCTACTACACCCCCCAAAACCACGAAAGGTAAGTAAAAGTACCTGATAATTTTACACCTTAAAATTGACTAACAAATTTTGAGTAATTCTTGTAATATGGCTGACAACATTACCTCACAAGAATTCGAAAACCTTTTTGCCTGTATGATGAATGACATCTCCTGGAAATATACGACCTTCCTAAGGCATATCTGGCCTGTACCATTTTGGCATTCATTGTAATAATCCACACAGTGTTCAAACACTGGTTTAATAACAAAAACAAAGATGAGTCATTATTGGGACTGATACAGGCTTTAAGCGAGAGCAATGAAGGCTTACAGAAAAAGATTCTATCTCTGGAATCTGCTTTAATGGATAGCAATGAGACCTTAGAGAAAAAGATTCTTTCTCTGGAATCTGCTAACCAGGATTTACAGGCTTTCAAAACTAACAATGAAGGCTTACAGAAAAAGATTCTATCTCTGGAATCTGCTTTAACGGATAGCAATGACACCTTAGAGAAAAAGATTCTTTCTCTGGAATCTGCTGATCAGGATTTACAAAACAGGCTTGTACCAAAAATTGATCTTATTGATAATAAATGTGAATATTTAATGGACAGAACACTAACTCTCCAGACACTATATAAGGAAGAAAGATTATCATTAATTGATAAGATAAGGTCCATGGAATCATGTGTTTCTGAGGAACATAAAAACTTCTGTGATTCCATGAGAAATCTGGAGTCCCTTGCCAGAGAGGAGGTTCACTCCATAGAACAGACTCTAGGTGCTCGTTTGCAGGCCTTAGAAGAAACTCTCAGTAAACATGACAAGGGACCTAATAAGCAGAAGGGCAAGACCATAGAGGTTGTAACATCTCCAAATGGCTCTCACACAATGGCTTATCCTGTTATCATCCATGAGAAGCCAGCAGATGACACACATCCCGAGCCATATAATACATATACATTACAACCAATTTCAACAAGGGACTTTAAAAATATAAAGGAAGCAGTAGTTACATATGGGATACACTCCACATATGTAAAACAATTGTTAAATTCGTGGTCTACCTCACATAGAATCATCCCAGATGACTGGCATCAGTTAATTTCAGCTGTTCTAGAATATAGTCAGCAGCTACAGTGGAAAAGCTGGTTGAGAGAAGAGGCAAAAAATTTAGAACAACAAGGTAAACTCAGAGGTTTTGTGATCTCCCAAGATCAAATACTTGGTGAGGGATGTTTCACTGACAGAAATGTACAAGCCATTTATGATGAACATACAATATCCCTATGCCGTACAGCAGCTCTAAATGCTTGGGAAAAAATTCCAAAACCTGGAAAACCAACTGAGGTATACACAAAGATATTTCAGGGACCGCACGAACCCTTCACTGATTTTTTACAAAGACTGAACACAGCTATAACAAGAGCTGTATCAGATAAAGAATTAAGAAAAGTATTAACTGAGTCCTTGGCATTTGACAATGCTAATGCAGAATGCAGAAGAATACTTACACTATTAAAGATCAGATCAGTTCCTTTGGAAGAGTGGATTCAGTATACTAATGGTGTTGAGTCTCGTAACTACAGTAATGAGGCTTGGATAGAAGAGACAAATCCCAGAGGTGAAAGAAGGCCCCATGTTACCAAATGTTTTAAATGTGGTACACCAGGTCATATAAGTAAAAACTGTACGTGGGGTACTCCTAGGAGTAATACTCCTTTTAGGAATAGCCTTAACAGGAGACCCCAACCACCTCCCGGATTATGTAGAAGGTGTGGCAAAGGCCAACATTGGACCAGTGAGTGCAGATCTAAAATAGATATACGAGGTAACCCTTTACTGGCGGGAAACGCCTCAGGGGGCCTCTTGCAGGCCCCCAAATCAAATGTAGTATGAACATTCCCAGCCACTGTGGAAGAAATTCCACTCCAAGACAACTGAATAAACCAATGCCTAATGTAAAAATCGATACTGCAATGGATGATAAAACAGCTCTGATGGGTGGATCACAGTTTACAAAGAATACTATAAAACAAATATTTTGGCAGACTTCCATAAATGATCAAAGACCAAAGCTTAGAATTCGAATTAATGGCCTGGTTATGGAGGGACTGGTAGACACAGGTGCAGATGTGACTATAAGTACACCAAAATCATGGCATCCAAATTGGCCTCTTCAAGAGGTAGATGTCCAACTTTTAGGGATTGGCACCCTATCTCAGATAAAACAGAGTTCGAGATGGGTTGAATGCATAGGGCCAGAAGGACAGAGAGGAAGGCTGAAGCCATATGTAGCAAATGTAGCAGTAAATCTTTGGGGCCAAGATCTGTTACAACAGTAGAATACCCAGATTAAAATTCCTACACTTTCAGAAAAAGAATACAGACCAATGCATGTTTCTAGGAATAATATCTTCACATGCTATAAAAATCAGTCACCAACCATTCAGGCTGTTCACAAACAGAGCACAACTGATGTTGAATTCTCAGAAGTACCAACTGCCTTACCTTTAAAATGGCTAACTAATAAACCTGTCTGGGTTGGACAATGGCCTTTGACAAAAGACAAGCTACAAGCTTTAGAACAGCTGGTTCAAGAGCAGTTAAATGCTCAACACATTGAAGAATCTACCAGCCCTTGGAATTCTCCTGTATTTGTTATTAAAAAAAAGTCTGGTAATTGGAGAATGCTGACAGATCTGAGAGCCATTAATAAAGTAATTCAGCCAATGGGCTCCCTACAGACTGGGATGCCCTTGCCCTCTCTACTACCTAAAGAATGGCCTATAATAGTTATTGACTTAAAAGACTGTTTCTTTACCATACCCTTACAAGAAAATGATAGAGAAAAATTTGCCTTCACAGTACCTAATTATAACAATTCTCAGCCAGTCAAGAGATATCAATGGAAGGTCCTCCCACAGGGAATGTTAAACAGTCCTACTTTGTGTCAATACTTTGTGCAGAAACCATTGGAGATAATTCGTGTAAAGTTTCCACAATCTATAATTTATCACTATATGGATGATATCCTATTAGCTGATCCAAAGTTAGATACATTAGAAAGCATGTTTGTAGAAGTAAAAAAAGTTTTGCCTCACTGGGGACTGCAAATTGCTCCTGAAAAAATACAAAGAGGAGATTCTATTAACTACTTAGGATATAAGATAGAGCTACAAAAAATTAGGCCCCAAAAGATACAGCTAAGGAGAGATCGATTGAAGACTCTTAATGATTTTCAGAAGTTATTAGGAAGCATTTCCAACTTACTGGGTATCATGGGAATACCCAAAGATGGACTACAAAATTTGGCTAATACTCTAGAAGGGGACAAAGAATTAAATAGTCCAAGAGAATTATCAGCCGAAGCTGAGAAGGAATTGGCTCTAGTAGAAAAGACAATTCGAGAAGCACATGTGGATCATGTGGATCCAGAACTTAAATGCATTCTTGTCATATTCCCCTCCAGACATTCCCCAACAGGTATTTTGATGCAGAGGGAAGATATTATATTGGAATGGATATTCCTACCACGTAAACCAAATAAAAAATTAAAGACTTATATAGAAAAGATCTCTGATTTGATTCAAAAAGGTAAACTAAGACTTCGCCAGTTGACAGGAATGGACCCAGCAGAAATTGTAGTACCTTTAACTAATGAAGAAATTTCATCACTATGGAAATATAATGAATACTGGCAGAGAGCCTGCAGTAACTTTTTGGGAGAGATTAACAACCACTATCCCAAAAGCAAGAGAATAGAATTCATAAAGAAGACCGAATGGGTCCTTCCTCACATTGTACGACAAAAGCCAATTTCTGGAGTCCTCACATTCTATACTGATGCAAATAAATCAGGGAAAGCAGGATATAAATCAGGAGACTTAAGTAAAGTGGTACAAAGTCCATACAGCTCTGTACAAAAGGCAGAACTGTATGCCATTCTTATGGTACTGATGGACTTCACAGAACCCCTCAATATAGTCACTGACTCCCAATATGCAGAGAGAGTTGTTTTACATATTGAAACTGCTGAATTTATTCCTGATAATACAGAATTAACTTCATTATTCATACAATTGCAGGAAATCATCAGAAAAAGGGAATATCCTATATATATAACACATATCAGATCCCATACAGATCTGCCAGGACCTCTAGCACAAGGTAATGATGAGATTGATCAGACTAATAGGTAATGTCCTTGAAGCTTCAGAATTTCATAAGAAATACCATGTAAATAGCAAAGATTTGAAGAAGGATTTCTCCATCACTTGGCAACAGGCTAAAGATATTGTGAAAAAAATGTCCTACTTGTTCCATCTATAACCAACTTCCATTACCTGCAGGGAGCAATCCAAAAGGTATACAAAGAAATGAAATTTGGCAGATGGATGTGTTTCATTTTGCAGAATTTGGAAGATTAAAGTATGTACATCATACCATTGACACCTATTCAGGATTTCAATGGGCAACTCCTATGAGTTCTGAAAAGGCTGATTCTGTGATTACACACCTATTAGAAGTTATGGCCATCATGGGAATACCTGTACAAATTAAGACAGACAATGCCCCAGCTTATGTCTCCAATAAAATGAGACAATTCTTTGCTTATTACAATATAAAGCATGTTACAGGTATACCACACAATTCCACAGGCCAAGCAGTCATAGAAAGATCCAATCGAACTTTAAAGGATATGCTAAATAAACAGCAACAGGTAACAATGACTCCTAGAAATAGATTGCATAGTGCTTTATTCACCTTGAATTTTCTCAATGCTGATGAGAAAGGAACAACAGCTGCAGAGAGACATTGGACGACAGACAAAACTCCTGAGCTAAACCAACCAGTTTATTTCAAGGATGTGCTGACCTCAGAATGGAAACCTGGATATGTTCTACGTTGGGGAAGGGGTTTTGCCTTTGTTTCTGCAGGAGAAGAAAAGCTATGGATGCCAACAAAATTAATAAAAATTCGATTTGATCAGGAAAAACCCCTTGATGAGGTGAAGTAAAAGATTATCCTCCAATGTGACATCTCTACAAGTTGTAAGAAAAATTTAACAATCAAGGTTGGGGTAGGGTTCTGTTTTTGTCTTTCCAGGATAATGGAAATACCCATCTTCCAAAAATCATAAGGCCTTGGATATCCGGATGTTTACAGCAGAAAGAAAGAATCTATTGGTACCAATCTACACACGGTAAAATCTCACTGTCTAACATCTATCTCTCTATCAATCTAGAAAAGTTGTGGTTCCAATTCAATTATAAGCCAAGCTGGCTTTGGAGATGGAATTGGCTCACTCCTTCTCTAAACCCAAGCACATTGCTAAAAGAAAAGTTTGAGAGATTCTTTAGTCCCATATCAGAAGAGCCTTCTGGTGTGGGACAGAAGGAAACCAATAAAAAGGGACCATTGTCTTCTAGATTCTAATTCTCCCCATGCTTACTCTTGATTTCTCAGAATCCTTTCTTACATGCTATGTCCTCTTTAAATCCAAATCTTCCATTTTGATAACAAATAAGTTTTTCTAATAGCAATCTCAGAAGTCTCCAGAAGGAAGATGGGGCCCCAACAACAACTCTACCCAATCCAGAATGATGCCATGGTAATCATCATCATACTACTTACCAGAATTTCAGACAATCTTACCCATTACTCTAAGACTTGCTGCAGAACCTACAGTTAGTCTAACTGAGATTTAACTATCTGAGCTTTCTCACAGTACCCAACAGAGATAACATCATCCCCTAAACAGCAGGAAGCAATTCTAAGAAAACGACGCCCCTTCGCCCTTAGGTTTCATAATTCTCAGGGTTATGGATGATGGTTATAGGGTTGGGGGTGAAAGGAAATATTAAACTCAGTATTCTAAAAAAAAAAAAAAAGAAAAAAAATGTAAAGAAGAAATGGAATGGATAGGTATAAGATATTATGGTAGATTATTATGTATACTAGTAAACAAATTTAGTAAAATAGCAGCCTTAAATAATTTGCACTGTAATTTGCACTGTTATGGATTCTTTTTTTTTTTTTTTTTTTTTTTGGTTTTTCGAGACAGGGTTTCTCTGAATAGCTTTGTGCCTTTCCTGGAACTCACTTGGTAGCCCAGGCTGGCCTCGAACTCACAGAGATCCGCCTGCCTCTGCCTCCCGAGTGCTGGGATTAAAGGCGTGCGCCACCACTGCCTGGCTGTTATGGATTCTTATATGTTGATACAAATGTAAACTATTTTTATATTCCTGTTTAAGATAATTTGTATATTGATACAAATACAGAACTATATTTGTTATAATGTACATATATTTCTACTCTTATTTGAAATATTTGTATATTGATACAAATGTAAATTTGTATCTGTCATACTTTATGTAGGTTCTAATTCTGTTTAGGATATTTGGTATATTGATATATATTTAAGATTGTTGTCATATTGCATATCACACTACATACTCCTACCTCTGTTATAAATATTGATATATATTTAAGATAATTGTCATGTTGCATATCGCACTATATACTCCTACCTCTGTTATAGCATCTTGTGTATTGTCACAATTTTGAAGTCATCGTTCTTTACCATACACTTGCTTATAGACTGTTTACCTTGTTTACGTGAAGCCTTAGTCCTTAGGTTATTTCGGTAGATAAGACTTATAGATTTATAGTCACCTATGCTTGTCATCTCTATAGTTACGTTAGTTAGGTTATCCAGATTTACAGATACATAGGTCAGATGGACAGGTAATCTTCAAACACTTCATAGACCTAGAGAATATGGCATTTAAGTAACTTAGAATTCTGTTGATGTGAGACACAATTGCTCCTGGCTGCACCAATTTGATCCCGAGAGAATGTTGGGCTTCTAAGACATTTCTATTTGGAAGTTTGTCTTCTTGGCACAAAATGGCCTACTGGGCAAAGAACTGCCCTTGCCTCGACGGCTGACAGTACAAATGCAATGCTATCCTTTCTGGACAAGCGGGACACAAGGAAAGCGACCACTGTACTCTGCAAAGACAGGGTAAGATGGTCTTTCAGAATTCCTGCTTCTGAAAATGGTCTGTCAGATACTTTAGGCCTGTAGCCAATTTGAATGCACCAACAATGCTGAGAAAAATTAGGTGACTGTCCAGGCTGCCAGCTGTCTTGGTCTACTCTCGCAAGATTCCCGAAAGTTGCTTACATCCATCTACCATTCCTCAGGTACCATTATATTCCTTCTCAGGTCTTTGATGGGATTGAAGACTAGCAGTTATAGTTACAACTTAGTAGATAGAACATATTAAGTATTAGATTCAGGTTCTTTAGGATAGGACACCTTTTGGAATGATCTTTGTAACATGCCATTTACCTATGCTCTATACTTCTCTGGATTTTAGTATGTGTTTCTTGCTTGATATTGTTTGCATTGGTTGTACTTCCATCTTATCTAGGTCATTATCCCTCATTATTCCTGGACAATATTTGATAACCATTCCTTTGTATATAGTCTTGTATTAGGTTAGAACTTTCTTATTTAGACAAAAAGGGGGAGATGTAGTGGGTAGCCATTCCAGCTTTGATCTGGAAGTTCCAACCCCCATTGAGACTTCAGCAACTGTCACGCCTACAAGGCGGGGCCAAGGGAGGCACCTGGGGACCCGAGATCTGGATCGGCGGGCGCTCTCTCTGTTGCGGGACCCTGGATACCACGTGGAGGTGGACCGAGCAGAGCTCCAGAGATCACTGCTGGACTGTGATACACCTTCCCCAGACTCCACGACCTACCTATCCCTTAATTTGTAAGTTATTCCATTAAATAAATCTCCCTTTAACTACGTGGAGTGGCCTTAATAATTTCACCAATAATCAGCCAAAGGGGTTCTGATGTCCTTCTACCTAGAATATCAGTAGAATTCTTTTCCACATGGAATTTTGTTGGACCATATTGTGGAATAATTGAATCTACCAGAAAATCTACCATTATATAGTGAGTTTAACAGGGTCATAACATGAAAGATTTATGTCTAAAAGCTGATAGTGCTAAGGACTTCCAGAAAGATGAAATCCTTAGGAATCATGAAAATATCATTTCCCCCCTACAACTCTGGAAGATTATTGATTTAAAAGAGTCAGCCCAGTGTTTGACTCAGAGTTTTCACATCTCTCTACCCCTAGTTCCATGGTAGCATTGTAAACCAACTATCTCATAATTAACGATTTAAAACATCAGCCACTGTGTGGGAGGGAAGGGGTGGAACTTTCCACCAGCCTGGTCCCAAGACAGTCACTCCTTTTGGGTTTGTCTGGAAGCTCACTGAAGGTCATATTCAAGGGTATCTCTTTGCTTGATTCAAGTCAGAGTCTGTTCTGCGATAAAAGTTCAGATACTAATGTGTTTGTTCCAAAGATAAGTGGAAACTGTTGGACAGAGCAGTTATTGAGGCAGTGACAACACACAAGGCTTAAAGGAGTGTGAGAGTAACAATCAAAACGTGAAAATGGCAAGCAAGAGATGAGATCTGCACAAGCAGCTTTTAAAACCTCTGGCACAGCCCTAGGAACTGAGACAAACACACTGCCACATGTGTAGGAAAACTCAGAGAGGCTCCAGCTACTAATTCCTGTCTGACTTTCAGTCTCTGTAAGACCAAGACCTAAAGAAAACACAAAAACTAGAAACTGCTTGCTGGAACATGGAAAACTCATTGCATCTCCCTACAACACACATGCACACACATGTACACACACATACGTGCACACACATACACACACACATCCACATGTACAGAAATACTTGCCTTACACATGCACATATAAATGCACAAACATGTATATGCACATGCACACCTGTGTACACACACATGAACACATGTACACAAACACATATACACACGAAGCCATGGAAATTCACTGGTTGAAGATGCTTGCTGTGGTTTGGATAAGTGCCCACTGAAGGGCTGTGTGCTTCAGTCCCCAGACTTTTAGGCTGCTGAGGGTCAGCAGAACTTTGATGAGGTGGAGCCTGATGAAGGAACTGGTATCGCTGGAGTGTGCTCTTCAAGGGAATATGGGGACAAGAGCTTCATTCTCTAACTCTTTGCTTCCCAGCTACCAGGAGATGAGCAGCTTCCTCTGCCATGAGCTCCTTCCTTGGCACAGGCCCAAGGGTAATGGGGCCAGTCGACAACGGACTGAGTTGTCTCAGGCATTTGTAACATCAATGGAACTAACCCAGCATTAAGGAAACCTCTGACCAATATTTTACTGGTCCCTAATTCAACAAAACAGACTTGGTGGCTGCACATAATGCAGACTTTACAAATTGAACGTGATTGTCATAAAAGAGATTGGAGAAAGGATGAGAAGAAGCAGCGACGGCCAGCCCCAGGAGAGCACTGCTGCAGATATGTAGCTATAGCTGACATGTTATTTTAAATGCTTCTTTTTAATCATCATTATTATTAATATTCCAGGGCTGGGGAGATGATTCAATGGGCAAAGCCCTAGTTGCACAGGCATGACCACCTGAGTTCGGACCCACATGCCTGTAACCCCAACTCTGGGAGGCAGACAGGAAGATGCTTGGGTCTTGCTGACCAGACAGCCTAACTGATTGCAAGACAGCTTGGTCTATGGAGCAAGTTCTAAGACAGCCAGGACTACACAGAGGAAACCCTGTCTTCAAAAACCAAAAACCAAAAGCAAAAGAAGGTGGGTAAGGAATTGAGGAAGACACCTGACATTGGCTTTTTGCCTTTCCTGCACATGTGTTTGCACATACAAGGTACACATGACACACACACTCACCTCCTATATATATATATATATGTATGTATGTATGTATGTATGTATATAACTACAATAATAATAATTTGTGGCATAGGCAAATAACTAGAATAGTATGACTCATTAATAGGTAACAGAAGAAATCAAGAGAGACTGTTCCTTAACACACTTAGATGTTGGAAGAGATTAAACAAACTATTAGAAAGATGGATTAAAGGACGTAAATCAGCTGTCATAAATGTGGCCAAAAACTAAAGGAAATCATAACTAAAGAAGTAAAGGAAAATGTGAAAGTATTATTGCAACAAACAGAATGAAATACCCCAAATAGGTAAACAGAGAGTCAGAAATCAGACTAGTGGCTGCCAGAAGACGGAGTGAGGAGACGATTTTCTGAGTAACAAAAATGTTTTAAAATTTGAGTGGTCATCATTGCACAACTTTGTGTATACGTGTGAAGCACTGACCTACACATTGTAAAAGAGAGGATGCTCTGGTGTGTAAATGATATACAGACAAGTGTCCTAAAGATTAATCACCTAGTGGCGTGAACAATCAAAATTTGATAATTAAAAGCAGTATTATTTACAATAGCCTAAAAATGAAATATAGATGAAGTTAAAGTAAGTGAGAGGTCCAATGAAAACTTTTAGCATGAATGAAGAGTAACACGAAGGAGTAATTTAACAGCATGGTGCCTTCTGCTCATTACTTAGAAGAAAAGCACTCAACTGACTTTTCGTAAAGGGATGGAAATTGGGTAGAGAAATGATGTGGGACAGTCAGAAATCCATGTTCGAAAGCTAAGATAAAAAGATGAAATTTGGTCTGTGTTCAAAAATAACATTGCGTGGGTCAAAACCTAAATATTAAGGTAAAACTATAAACCTTTGAGAGCCAAACGGAGCAGGAAATCTTTACAACCTGGAATTACCCAAATATTTCTTAGATATTTTACCAAAGTATGAACCATAAAGTGACAGATTAATAAATTCATTTTCATAAATTTATTATGTATAATTTTATAAATGATTTACAGGGCATAGATTGATTTAAAATGTCTTCAAGATTTAAAATATCCCTCTTTCGAAATTTAAAACATCTCTTCTTCAAAAACATTGTTAAGAGAATTCATATTTGTTTTAAATCAGTCTGTGCCACAGAGGAAATACTTTTTTTGTGGGTATTCCATCAAACCATCCTCAGAGGTGGACACTGGCAAGAACCAGAACTGGAACCCCAGTGGACCTGTCTACACAGTACATCTCTTCACACTGCCACAGGTTACAAAGAGTAAGTATTAGTGTTGGCATGGTGCACCCCAACGTCATACACCTGCTTACTGCTACGTCACCTTGGATAGGAGAACAAAGCCTGTAGGACACAGATCAAAACTAGAATCTGTGCTGGAATCCTGACCCCTGTGACTGAAAACGCCAACTGTGGAGTCCTACTCAGGTCGTTAATTTTCAGTGGCTTCCATTGCCCTGTTGGTTACATGAGGATAACAGACACACAAAGCTATTAAGAACTTTAAAATTTATGTTTTATTTCCTTATTGTTAATTGAGACTTATCTGGGCATCTTTATGGGGTGTCTTAGGGTAGCTAATGTTGTATACACTCTCTAATCAAATCAGGGCAGTGAGCATTTCCACCTCTTCAACTGTTAATCTCTTTTGTGCACGTGGTGGGAATTCCTTATACTTTTAATCATTTTAAAACACGCCATAAATTGTTTTGACCAGCAGTACACCTTCAGTGTTAAAGAGCCAGGCGTCATCTCTCCACTCCATTTAGGTGGTCCATGTTGACGGCCTCCCCTCCTCGGGGTCCCATTCTGGACACCCTGCTCCCCTTCTTCTATGGTACTGTCTGTTTAGATTCCAGACTGGAGTTAGGATGCGTGTTTCTCGTCCTTCTGACTTTCTCACTCAACACAATAGTCCCAGTCCCATCCTTCTTGATGCAAACACAGGACTTCATTATCATTATCGGCAGGACGGCTGGCAGGGTTACTCTGTGTTTTGAGAACCTTTGACTCATGTATCTAAGTGATCTTCGATTTTCATCAGTTATTGCCAAATCAAATCTTGAGGACAAGAAAAAAGTTGGAAAGGAATTGAAAGAAGGGAAAAGCATTGAGGGAACAAGGAGAAAGGAAGTGTTGCAGAATTTTTATCTTTGACATGTGGGAAGCTTCCCCAAGGGAGGCTCTCAGCAGGACCACAAAGAATAGCCACTGTGTTCACAACAGAGCAACCAAGGACCTTCTCCACAGGGAGCCACTGAAGCCGGGAGATGGCCCACAAAGCCTTCGCCAGGGCCAATGTTCTCCGAAAACGCTATCTATTGTATTCTTTTTTAAAAAATCAAAACATTTTATTCCCTTTTTAAAATTTTACAATTTTTAAAATCCTTTACGGCAAGCTCAGTCCTGATACTGATCACAGCAACTTCTTCTCTCCCTTTATTCACATATCTTTTGCACACAGTTCTACTCCTACTATTGCAAATAGGTTGATACATTTTTCTCTGAAATACAATAAACAAATCAATGAGGGGGTTCTGATATTTGAAGGGGTTTATTCATACATACTTTCTGACTGATGCCGTTAACTTTATGCTTTAATTGGATTTATCTTAAATCAACATGAAAACAGAAATCCTGTACCTATGACTGAAGGCACCATGGGGACAGCTGGTAAGTGTGTACATTATGTAATCAGGTTATACACTATGCCCACCTCTTTACGACAAGAATCCCTTTCTTTTAAGCCTTTTAAGGTGAGCTGGTCACTGTTGCTATGCACAGTCCCCCCATTATGCTACAGAACACCAGCACAGCTCACTTCTACCCAGGGCTGATTTGACACATATCTGACACCAGTTCCCCATTTTTGTTTTGCTATAATTTCCCAGGCCCTGGTCAGAATGACAGGGCTAGAGAGATGGCTCTTGCTGCCAAGCCTGATGACCTGACTTCCATTCCCAGGGACCCTCATGGTGGAAGGTGAGAACCAGCTCCCATAAGTTGTCCTTTGACTTCCATATGTGTGTCACAGTGCACACATACACACACACACACACACACACTGAAAAAAAAGAATGAAATGCTTTCATATGGAATAAGCACTGTAATTATTTTTTAAGGATGGCATATTTTAAAAAAACTCATCTATATATTAAAAATCTTTACCTGAGTGTAATAATATCTCACCTGCTGCTATGTAGTTAGTAAGTTTCGTTGCATGAAGTCCTACCTGTTCTAGAAAACCTAGCTGATTTCCTAGACGATCTCTGTTGCTCCAGGTTACACTGCTTGAGTTGTATGAGCTGTTTTTATACTTACCCTCCCTTCTACTAAGTGCTTAAAAAATACTGCTCAGTTTTGAACATTACAATAGACTAACCAGAGAGTTCAGACCTTAATATCAGGTCTGCCTGACACTCTGTGCACTGGTTCAAGACTAACTAACAAGTTGTAAAGGATTTTAACGTGGCCGTCCATGTGGCAGCCTGTGTGTATTCCACCAACCTAGGAAGTTTTATTTGAGCCACTTTGTAAAATATCTTTCAATTAAAATGTTAAGAGATCAGGGGCTGCTGTTGCAGTCCATTGGTAGAGTGCTCGCCTAGGCTGTGTGAGGCTTTATGTTCCACTGCACACAGTGCAAAGTGAAGCAAAACAAAATTAAAGAATGACAAAAGTTATGACACCCATGTCACCGGCAAAGCAGTCAATCTTTGAGTACAGTGTGGCCTTGAGAAGATGAACCCACAAAAGAGTTCCAAATTCCAAGGATTGCTGGTGCAGGTGGGAGTTCCCACAGGCTCTGCCATTTTAGATGCCTCCTGCTGTCGCTTCAGGAGAGCCTGCCTTTCCCCATGTGTGCTGTGAAAAGACAGGGAGGGATGCTTGCCTTTTGTCACTAATTAAATTGGTTAGATATCCAAAGGGCAAATGAGAGTGAGGAATTAATTTGCATTCTTTCATGTGACAACTGATTCAGGACTCCTGGAATTTATTTTCTCATTAAAAAAAAAATGGGGATGTGAAAGGAATAAGGATTTCTGTGACTGAATACGCTTTTGTCATAATGTAGTCTCCATCAGAAGTTACAATTTCTCAGATTTGCCTTATGTTGCCTAGACGCAGCATTTGACCAGTTAAATAATGAAGGCATGCATTTTGTTTTCCTTAAGGCAGGAACTGTAATAAATTCTGTCTACCTTCTTCAAACAGAACACAGGTATTCCCCAAAGAGTTTCCTGGGATTGCTTTCTAGTGTTTTAAGGACTTGCATATGCAGATATAATATATGCATATTAAAATATGCATATACAGGGAAATAAGATGACTAACATGTATAATTTTCTCATCAATCAAATTTATTTATTAGCATACACACTTTTAGATCTCAGGAATTTACATAATTTATCTATAAAGATTTTCTTCCTCATGTGTGTGCCTTAGCACATCCACTGTGCATCCCCCACATCTCTCTATTCTTATAACTCTGTTTTCCTAAATCCTTATCCTTAAGTCTTTCCTAGTTCCTGCTAAGGCTGAATTCTATACATTTGCAGATGACATGTGCATAACTTGAGCATTAGGAACTAAAGCTTTAAGCCAAGGCGATTTCAGAAGCATCCCCTGAGACTTTGATCTTCAAGTAGCCCCTTTATGATTCCAAAGCTTTGAATCTATGGACCTAGCTTCAGGGACTTTATATTCCAAAATGCTTGGTGGCTAAGAAGTAAGTTTCCTGACTTCTTAAAGATAAGAGATGCTTCATTTTATTTGGAGCCTCTTTTTGTCGCTGTTCCAGCCCACTCTTCGTGGTTGGTATTTCTTGTCACTGTCTGACTCCCTGGGGGATTGTAGCTGACCTTAATTCATCAGTGTAGCATGGATCCATAAAACAGTGTATCAACAATCCCTGTTTCCTGGGTACAAAGAGAGCCAAATTTGTCTTTGATGTTTTATATTTGAAAAAGACAAAATATAGGCGTGTGAGTCACAAACTCAAAACCCTCAGAAAAAAACTGGTCCCCTTGTGGGCACAGTCTACACCCAGGTTAGTAAAATGTCAACCATGTGAAAACCATGTGTGTTCCCAATCCTAGCGCGGAAGTGTAACGCTTTCGAAGCATTTGACGAGCCAAGCGCGACATCTAGTGGTTAGCTGGTATTTCTACGGTAGCTGAAGGCGATAAACCCATTTGGACTTAAGTGCTGTGTGGCAACCTGGTGGATCTGTAACTGTCAAGGTTAACATTACTGTAAACAAGTGCAGAATGGAAAGTATGAAAGTCACTTTGGTGGGTGTGGTATCCATCTATAATCAGGTGATTTGTCTATGCCCAGGAACACGAGTCCCATTGCAGTTACTTTACAAGAAAAAGTAGGTTAGAGATAAAAGAGCAAAGAGCACGGGCAGCATGCTAGCTGTGTCACGTGATCCCGTCTGGTCAGCCTTCTGCTGTGTACTTCAAACACTGTGTGTCCAATAGCCTTGGGTCAAAGGCATTGATTTCACAGGTGAAACAGAAGGCAAGAGCCTTGCTGAACTGTCAAATTCTTACAAACAGAAGGGGAAGGGAGCAAATAGCCATTTAAAAAATGCCCTGCATTTTAAAAAGTCATTTCCCTGCATTTATAAAAGTTATTTCTGGCCAGGCAACGGTGGTGGCGCATGCCTTTAATCTCAGCACTCGGGAGGCAGAGCCAGGAGGATCTCTGTGAGTTCGAGGCCAGCCTGGTCTACAGAGTGAGATCCAGGACAGGCACCATAACTACACAGAGAAACCCTGTCTCGAAAAAACCAAAAAAGAAGAATTATTTCTTTTATTTTTCAAGATTATATAATTTCCCCCCTCTGTTTCCTCCCTCCAAACCCTCCTATATATCACTAACTTGCTTTCTTTCAAATTTATGGCCTCATTTTTCAGCAACTGTGTGTGTGTGTGTGTGTGTGTGTGTGTGTGTGTGTGTGTGTGTGTGTGTGTATTCCTAAATACATAAATACTAATAAAGACATTGTGATACAGTGGACTGTTTTGGCCTAATTGAAAAAGAAAAACTTGCAAGTTAGTCATTTGTTTTTTTCTTATTTTTGTTTATGAGAATTTGGCAATTCCTGTTTGGCTCCAGAATGAACTATATTTTCTCCCCTTCGAGATGAGTGTGGATTTGTTGTTGTTGTTTTCTTTGTTTGTTTGTCTACACTAGAAATCTACAGAGCATCCTCCCTGACTCCTAGGCTAAGTGAAAAACCTCTGCCGTAAATGAGTTAGAGGATGGCTTTTAAGGGAAATGGGATCCAAACATGCATCTATCCAGTGCCCTAGAGGATGTTCATATACGTGACAACAGGCATGGTGGCTGCAAGTTGAAGGAAGAGATAGTGGGCACCAGACACTGACTAAGCTGTGCTGTTCCTACTGTGCCAGCAAGCATTGGCTGTTGAGAGACAGCCACTACCCTTGAATGAAATACCAAGGAGAAAAGAGCTCATAGGTTTTACATCTTGTCCACTGCCTGATGTTGCTCCAGGCAGGATGTGGATACTGGACACAGGGGGACCATCTGACTCTCAGGACAGTGACTTAGGAATAAAGCCTCTGAGGTCTGAATAGCTTAAACGCTGGGCAAATGGAAGCTATGAGTGTGGTGAGCTAGGCTGGCAGCAGTTCAGCAACACTGCCTACATTTTTTTTACCTACAGAGAAGGGCTTCCTGTTCTACTGCCCTCACACACTGAGAGGTGATTGCTGAGCCAGCAAGTGGACCACCAATAAATATAGTTGGTCAGAGAGAAAATTTTGAATAAAATATCAACCTTGATTTCAGTGAATTCCCTCTCCATGTAGAGAAAATGGGTTCGAACACAAGTATCTTCATTTTTAAGTTTATTTAACAAATATGTTCCCCTTGCCCTTGAAAGGTGGAGCTTTACATGTTATGACCTCATGAAGAGCCAGCACATTTTAGGCACAGGGCAAAGATGGCTGGTGTTATAATTGACCATAGGAGTAACAGTTGGCTCGTTCTTGCAGAGAAGAAAAGAATCCCAGTGTGCTCTGTTGTAGTGGTCTTTGTGGGTTGAGCAGACTTGTTGGGGAGAAGTAACAAAGACACGCCAGGTGCCTCAGTCCAACCACACTGCCAGGGACACTGGAGAACAGTGGTGATGAGCAGGACAGGACATGGGGACATCAGAAATGAAGATGAAGTGACTCCAGCCTTTTCTTGTCCTTGCTCTTAAGAAACGCTGGCTGTTAGGATTGGCATTCATTTTGATCAAGCATGCTAAAAATAGGGGTTCAGATGATGTCAGTGTGGAATACACGTTGTTCACGTGAAAGGCGTTTGTTCAACAGGAGAAAACATCATCTTTCTGTAACTACATTTCCCCTGAAAAGAGTGGCTTCAATGAAGTGGGAGAAGAACTTACAGAAAATTGGATTTTCTCTCCAAAGTACGCAAAGCAGCTTGGTAAAACCCAAATATTACCATGTTTGTTCTTCTTTTCCCTCAGAAATGGATTTGACAGTTAATCCAATTGGTGTTAATTGTGTTCCTTTTATAAAGCTAATGTTGTGCTACTCAGCTTCAGTGTGTGTGTGTGTGTGTGTGTGTGTGTGTGTGTGTGTGTGTGTGTGAGAGAGAGAGAGAGAGAGAGAGAGAGAGAGAGAGAGAGAGAGAGAGAGAGAGAGAGAGGTGGGGGGGAGAAAAAGAGAGTCCATGTGCATGAGTGTAGGTGATTGAGGAAACTACATGCATTGAATCCCCTGGAGCGAAAGTTATAGCAGGTTGTGGGCCGCCAGTCATGGTGCTAGGAACCAAACTCATGCCCTCTGCAAGAGCAGTACGTGCTATTAATCACTGAGGAGCCACCTCTAAAGCCCCATAAATAGTATTTGGCCTTAGATAAAATTAAGCTAATATAATTTCACTTAGGAAAACTTATAAGCATTCAAAAAGTTAGAACCTCACTAAACTGCAGTAAAATGGCGGACACAGGGAGAGACAGCAATTGCTTCTAAGGCAGACAAGACGGTCCATACTTAACAATTTCCTGAGGGGGAAATATAGCTGTAAGAAATGAGGGATAACAGGACAACGTCATATTAACACCAGAACAGACACATGCTTCCCTTTGTAACAGACGTTCCTTCCGGCCAGGTCACATGTCTTTCCAAGCACCCGTGTTTTCCAGTGACGATTTGTAAACCAATGCAATCGCTGTTACTGACTCTCAGGTGAGTCTCATTAGGTTTAAAAATACTGAGGTCATTATCCCCACAGTAAGCCAACAGAATGTTCGTCTGCTTCCTTAGCTACAATCCCAAATTTCCATCTGCCAGTCAGGAGGGAGGAACCATAGGGACAGCTCGGTCTATAAAGTCCTTCTGCTGGTGAGGTGGAGACAGGTGAATCCACAAGGTTCCCTGGTTAATCAGCTTGGTCTACTTTGATGAGCACCAGGCTGATGAGAAACCCTGTCTCCAAAAGAAGCTTGGACGGCATCTGAGGAACGACAACTGAAGCTGATGGATGGCTTCAGTGAACATGCACACACACACACACACACACACACACACACACACACACACACAAATCAGAATTCCCTAGGTCAACAGATATCTATGAAATTATTAAATTATACTACTACTACTTTGGAGCATACTATTAGTTCATCAACATATTTGGTTGTCCTTCATAGAAATACACCATAGATGATAGCTAATTATTAATTTCAAAATCTCCTCTGAGATACTTTCCATGATCTGGATCTAGAGTTAAGCCCCCTTTCATGCTCATGTATTAGAAAGAGAAAAGCAAAACTTTAGCACAGCCTTCCTGAACTTCGTATGATTGTGTCCATCCCTTGGCTTTCTTTGGTCTTGGCCGTCACGGAATTGCTTATGTCAACTTTATCCTAAACCCACAGCTGCATCATTGGCTTCCTCTGAACTTTTAAAAAATTAAATGCAAGTTTTGAATGTCATTCATTGATAGAGTACTTGCCTAATATGGGCAAGACTCTGGGTTTCATTTCTAATAACACAAAAATGATGATGATGATGATGATGATGATACACTTATGTATTGTATATTGAACTGAAGGAGCAGAAAACCATGCATCCTAGCACCAGATTCTTAAAGGAACCATTCATCCATAGCCAGGGTAGTAGCTGAGGAAGAGGGTAACATGGGGAACTCAAAAATGGTTAATTCCAAATAGAAGCAGCACACGCTTCATAATTGCACAGTGGCTTTCAAAGCTGTTTGCATGTAATTGCATGGATAGGTATAATTACATAGCCATGACTTACTACAACAGCCATTTAGATGTATATTCCCGGGGGAAAAAAAAACATAACTCCAATGTAAAGAACCAAAGCATACGTGTGCTCAAGTGATCTGCGTGTGTGTTTGTCTGTGTGTCACTAGCTCCCAAGTCTTGTTGAGGGCCAAATGACTCTAACAAAACAATATTTTTGATGAGTTAAGTGTAAATGAATCATAAACATATGGATTAAATTTTCCTTAATACACTTGGATTTAAAAATTAAGAGAAAAATGCTTGGTAAAGCCAACTTTGGCTTTTGCCAAACCCAAGCTTTGGAAAAATTACTGGAGATGTTCAATAATCCAACTAAGGAAAACATGGCCCACTTCCTCTCTCCCTTTTATAGAATCTGTATTTGTTCACACACATGGTCCCAGAAAAGTCCACAGAGACATTTTGATTGGAGATGACGCCAGCTACTAAACAAGACCTTTCTCAGAAGAGCCCTTGTTTATTCATGATTTTGTCAGGCATTTATGGTGCATAATTAATTAGGAAACCTTCTGAAGAATTATCTCTCCTTTTTAGTATCCCAAAGAAAAAGGACATCCACTTTTGGTGTGTGCTAATGTCTGTCTGTCTACATCATAGATACATTCCCCAGGATTCTCAATGGAAAGTATCCTCTCTTAATTTTCTCCAGATGGTGTTCTTAGTAGGGATGGTTTTCCTGACTGTCTCCTAAATCCTGCTGTGTAACTCTGCACATGGTCATAGTTATTGTAAGTGTGTGACGAATCCCAGATGTGGAAGCAATCAAAGTGATCTACAGATCTAAGGCAATACTCTGGGGGACAAATGAGGGATATTGTGAGGTCAGAGCAATTAATGAGGGTCTTTCTGAAAGGTTTGGGAGTTGAGGGGTAGGGGAGAGAGTGAATGGTGAGTAAAGACTGAGGAAAAAAATGGGAATCGCTCATGTTTCAGAGTTACCCCTCCTCCCTCAGAGAACAGAGGAAGTAAATGCAAAGACTATGAAAAAAATGGTTATAACTGAGTTACTGTCATGTGAGTAAATACTTTTTTCTTCTGTGTGTGTTATGAAGGCAACAGACACTGAGCTGTCAACCCTCACCCATCAAGCTTTGCTGAATGATACTATTGGATTGAAAGATGAACTCAACAGTGTCAAGGGCAAATATAACACAAAGATCCAAGATAGCACAAACAAAACATGGTTTATATGTTGGAGTCACCCAACAGGACAATGAACATGGCATGGGATGGCAGAAAGTAGATTTGAGGTGTGAATATCTTGAATTTAAATGCTGGCAGTCCCCTTTGCTGGGGGCACAAGAAGCAACCTCCTCCTTTACTCCACCTCCCATCTCCCCTCTTCTCCTGTGTGTTGGAAATATGGGAACACCTCATATTTCAGAGGTTTGTATTATAGACAAATTTTATTTAAAATATTTTCTTGGCCAAGGGAGAAAGAGGGAGCAAAATATAACCTATTTGAGGGACTCTACTAGGGAAAAATAAAGTTATGAGTGCACTATTTAATTTTACTCTTTTGGAAAAAAAATAGTTTCTTTGGCCTCAGTAGTACCAGAAATGATCACATACTACTTCCATAAAAACCACATAGCAGTATGTAAAGCTCATGAACACAGCTCTCCTCCTTGCTAATTCTCTCTTAACTTCTTGGGGTGGCAACACTAGTGGTTTGATTTGTGGTGTTCTTCCATCCTTTCCCCCTTACATTTAGGCCAGTATACGTTTGTTTAGGTTTTGTGGAAGAGAAAACAGGATTAGACAATATATGAAGCTATAACTTGATAACTTACTTTCCTTCCAATTGATGTAATGGGAACAAAAGTCATCTTAACTTTTTTCCAGCATTCAAGAATTATGCATTATTTATGAGCATAGATGCAAACATCTGAACTCCAATGATGGTTCAATATTATTTAATACATTGCTATTTTTCATCACATCAGTAAATCAAAGCAGACAGACCACATGCCTTCTTTTGAAAGATGGCAAAAAAATTCTTTTGATAAAATTCAACACCCATTTATAATTTTAAAATATTTCCCCATAAACTATAAACAGAAGGATATTTTCTTACTATGCTAAAAATTAGGTGCATAGAAAACCATTTAGCCCTTATTTGAAGTGTCAGAATTCTGTATGTTACTGGTTCAATTTCTTTTTCTGAAAGTTGTTTTACAATACAATGAAGAAAATGAAAATACTAAAAGACAAAGGAAATAAAATATTACAGAGCACCTCTAAAAAATTAACTGAGAAATTATTCTAAGAAATAAAATAACTCAGCAAGCTGGCTAAGTATAAGAACTATGCCAAAATCTTAGTGGTCTTCTTCATTGCTGCTGTATTGAGTATGGGTGTGCAAAGAGTAATATGATTAGCAGTAGTACAAAATAAAAGAAGATTCTGGAGAATAAATTTAAGAAAAAAAGTCACTTCTATAAATAAAATGTATTTATTAAAATAAAGTATCTTGGTTACATGAATTTCCTAAAAGATGGCATTAATAAACAAGGAGAGATAGATTAGTCTTGGAAACATTGTGTGTCATTTCCAAGCAATCTACAAATTAATACAACTATCCCTGAAGTCAGAATGGCTTTTAAACTCCATCTCCATTTTCCCTTTAAACTCCTAAATACTAAATGACTGAAGAAGATGAGTGCAAGTTAAAACACAGAAGATTGTTGTATGTTAAAAGAAATAAATAGGCCATAATTATCAGAACACTATTCTATATGATACGAATGCATAGATAGACAGAAATTAGTGTGATGGAATGGGACGTACAGAAACAGATCCACATGTAGGTAATATTGTGTTAGATGATAGATACTGTTCATCTTAGACTATTAGACCAAAATATTTCATCTTGGGCAAATTATAAATCACAGATATTCCTTGTTCAGAATTCTGATAGCTATGGAGTCCAAGATCAAAACATCAGGAGATTTGGGGACATTTCCTCCTGGACAGGTAAAAGGGCACAGAGCTCCTTCAGCCTGTTGAATGAAGGCACTAGTCCATCCAAGGTAAAAGAGTGATGTCTAGTCATCCATCTCCCCAAGGTCCCCACCTCTTACACCACTGTATTGGGGTCAGGCTTCCACATGAAAGTTTTACAGGGACATTACAGGGATACAGCTATTCGGTCCAGAGAAAATGGCCTTTTCCAGTACTAGATGTTAGGAATTATTTGCTAATTGGTTTTGTAATTGCTATTGAGAAATGAGGAGAGAGACAGAGAGAGAAGAAAAGCAAAAAGAGAAAAAAAACTGAACAGAGGAAGAAGAAGACAAAAGCAGAACACAAAGAGGAGAGCAGCAGTTTGGGCTGAACCCTGACCACAAAGCACGCATGAAGGGCAGGGAAGAGTAGTGTAGGGGACAGGAAAAATGATGTTCTGATTAGGAAGGATAGGGTGGATGGATTCGGTTGAATAGAATTCCAAGCTGCCTGTGGCAGAAAAAGAAACACATATAAATATTTGCAGTATAAAAAAAAATGCAGCCCATGAATGTCATTGCCTTCAGGTCCTTGCATTCCAAAGTCTGGTCCTAGCAGACCTCTCTTCTTGTCATACTACACTCTCATTCGTCACTGCTGGGCATCCAAGGCCGATCTCTCTCCCAACAGGAAGTGCCATTGCCTTTCTGGAAGGTGAGTTTTGTCCATAGGTTAGTAATCATTTTCCAGAACTCAGATCGCAAACTTTCCTCTTTAGAAGTTTATGAACAATGAAAGGAGTTACTTCCAGAACTCCACACAGTGCTGTGCTGAAAAATTTGGTATTCAGCAGCAGAGAATGGTAGGGCCTTTTGATTTGAACACATCCAGGGAACAAAGTATTACATTGTCATTTAAAATAAGGCTCTAGGAAGGAGATCAAATCCAGCTCTCGGCCTGTTTTCATAAATAAAATTTTATTGTAATGAAATAGCTAACTAATTCACTTCTCATTAGTGGTTGTGTTCTCCCACACCACAGTAGAGTTGAGTTGTAACAGACCTTGTGGCCCAAGTAGACAGGAATGTTACTAGGAAAAAAATGTTTATATATATATATATATATATATATATATATATATATATATATATATAAATGTTTATAGGAAAACAAAAGCTGGCCATCTTACTCTACTGTACTAACTGATTAGAATCTAAAATATATCCACATACCACAGCAAACATTCACCAATGAAATATTATTATGAGGGGCTGCAAATATTCAATGTCTTTTTCTTTTTTTCATATTTGTTTTGCACAAACTTTCTGTAATTAGTATATATTTTCAAAGTATCTACACATATCAAAAAGTAATATATAAAAATAAGCTGTCTGAGTTACTTTAGGACACTATTTTATGATTAAGAGTTCCTCTGAGGTGTGCTTTTATTTTGGACTTAATTTAAGCCCTAGAACAATATATAATTCTTACATGAACGTCTCTTCATCCCCTCTAAACACACACACACACACACACACACACACACACACACACACACACACACACACACTGGATCCAGCTGAATGAAGCACTGATGAGCACTAAGGCTTTCTTTCAAAGGTCTATCCTTGGAGGATGCATCAAATTTTCCATTTTCTATAGTTTTGCTGCATTTTCTCTATTTAGAAAAAATAATGCTCTCTATTCAGGCTTGCAGATTCTGCATTCCTCTATTTTCTGGGAGACCAAATTGTCATAGTGTTTCTAGGGGTATAATTTGGCAGCATAAATAAAAAAGTTGACAGGGAGGAGCAGATGACCGTTTACGGTTGTCACAGGAACAGGTAGGCCTGTAGCTCTCCATGGCCTCATCATCTCATACACTGTAATTAGTTTTACCTTGGGGCCCTGCAATGGGAGCTAGCTTCTCACAAATGTTGGAATAATGGCTCATTCTCTGCCTGCTCAAAACGACAGTTTCAGAGCTGACACCTAGCTTCTTGCTGTTACACAGAAAGGGACAGTGGAGTTAGAGAATTTACCTAGCAGCTTTTGCGTTCTTACACAGTATGCCCTGGATTGAGCCTTTAAAAATTTTCTCTCCCGGGGCCTGAAGTGTCTTTAGTTTTTCAATGTATTAATGTTTTGTGTTTGCATAAAAGTCTTACATCTCCGAGTCTGCATTTCTGAAACTTTTTCCCCCTCCCTTCTTTCTTTTCTTTTTCTTTCTGTTTTTAGAAATGCCAAATTGAATTTGGCATGTATTTAATAACATGTAGAGACAGAAAAATATAACAATAACCATTGCCTGGTCACACAGCAGAATGCAGGCACGGAGAGTCTGGAGAAGGCTGTAGCTTTTTTTCTTTTCTTCTCCTCAGGAAAATAAAATCAAGTGTAGGCGAGCATCAAGAAATTCAGGAAGTCTTAGAATTCCTGATGTTTTCTGATGATTTTTCACACTGCCTTCATTTGTCCCTTGTTAAAGGAGAAGAGTCTGAGAATGCTGGAAGTGGAAAGGACACTTGGATGTGGTTTAATTCTCTATTACAGAATGGGGAACTGATGATGATCTGAAAGATGGCACAGTCCCTCCTCACTCTCAGTGGAAGATAAGCAGGAAGCTCTGAATTTAGATCCTCTCCACATTTACTGTAACTTAAAGTGCCTTCTGCTAGTAAGGAGATGTCTCCATTAGGAAAGTGTTTACTGTGGAAACAGCAGGAACTGAGTTCAGGTCCCCAGCACCCAAATAAAAATTCATGCATAGTGGCATGTGCCTGCAGGCTTGGTGTTAGGAGGTAGAGACAGGTGGATCCCTGAAGCTCCAGGTTCAGTGACAGGATCTGTCTCAAAAAGTAGCCAGGCAGCGGTAGCACCTTTAATTAGGAACCTTTAACCCCAGCACTCAGGAGGCAGAGGCAGGCGAATCTCTGAGAGTTCCAGGCCAGCCTGGTCTACAGAGTGAGTTCCAGGATAGCTAGGGCTACACAGAGAAATCCCCCCACCTCACCCCCCAACCCCCCTCTTGGAAAAACCAAACCAAACAAACAAAGTAAGGTGGAGAACATTTATGGAAGACACTCAGCACTCAGCATTGACCGATGAACTCCACAGGTACATACATAAACACACACACACACACACACACACACACACACACACACACACACACACACGCTGTGGGATGTCTTTCTGTACGCTGTGAATACGTATTGCTCTGATTGGTTGATAAATAAAGCTGTTTGGCCTATGGCAGGGCAGGATGGAGCCAGGCAGGAAAATCCAAGGGAGATAGTGAAAGGAGAAAGGAAAGGTGGGGGAGATGCCATCCCACCATCCAGGGAGCAGCATGTCATGGCACACAGGGAAAGCTATGGAACACATGATGACATATAGATTAACAGAAATGGGCTGAGTTAGTTATAGGAGCTAGCTAGCGAGAAGCTTGAGCCATAGGCCATGGCCATATGGTTTGAAATTAATAGAAGCCTCTGTATGTTTATTTGGGTCTGAGTGGCTGCAGGACCTGGCGGGACACAGGAAATCTTCCAGCTACACACATACGACAAGTAAATACATCAACAAAATGCCTTCTCCTCCCTCCCTGCCCCTGCTTGGCCAGAGAACCCAATGTAGCAAGGTAACACGTGTGCAACACTGAATCCTTCACTTCATTTAGTTCGCACTGCAGCACGGTAGTGAGCAGTTAGAAGCTGCTTTGCCCACAGGGTAACTAAAAGCAGAAGAAAGCCTGGCACCATCACCTCTGCCTGCATTCCATGTCTATATCCTTTCTGCTTGATCCTACACTGGCCTAATAGTCATGAAGGCAAGCCTGTCCAGCTGACCTATCTCATCCCAGTTTGGGGGCTGAAAGAGCCAAGGTAAGTCATTGTCCTAAACATACAGTTACCCTGGATTCTAGGAAAAGTAGAGCTTTGGAGGGCATGCCACCCACTAGAGAAGGACAATTCTCTATGCAGGTGAGGTGGCACCCAGTAGCAGGAGTCAGTACCTTGTAGGAAGGGGATTGGTTCCTTCAAGTGAGCAATGGCCTGGCAAAGACTTCTTGGGACCACCTTGCAGAGCCAGAACTAAGACAGTGATCATCCAGACCATATCCTAAGCAGGACTGTTTAAGTATGCATACTGCTTGCTTTAACCCCAATTCTTCCACTTAAAACTCATACCAGTTCCTTGAAGACAGACTTAACTTAGGGTCCTTGAACACCTTTATCTGGAGCTACATTGAATGAATCCCTTGGTGGCAGACCCCAGCCTGTCAGGAATGCTGATGCCCAGGGTTTTTCCTAAACTACAAGACATTATTATGTGGTGATATTGTGTCCCCCAACATATTGTGCACCCTAATAAATTTATCTGGGGTCAGAGAACAGAACAGCCACTAGATAGACATAGAGGCCAGAAAATGGTGGCACATACACCTTAAATCCTAGAACTCCAGAGGCAGAGATCTATCCGGATCTCTGTGAGTTCAAAGCCACACTGGAAACAACCAGGCATGGTGACATACGCCTTTAATCCCAGAAAGTGATGGCAGGAAGCAGAAAGGCAAGAAGCCTTACAGAAGGCATGAGGACCAGGAACTAGAGTCTTTTTAAGCTTTTAGGCTTTTAGCAGCAGTTCAGCTGAGATCCATTTGAATGAGGACACAGAGGCTTCCAAGTCTGAGGAAACAGAATCAGCTAAGAAGTTGGTGAGGTGAGGTGGCTGTGGCTTGTTCTGTTTCCCTGATCTTTCAGCATTCACTCCAATACCTGGCTCCGGGTTTGCTTTTATTAATAAGATCTTCTAACAATTCATGCTACACTATTATTTCCTCATTCACAGGTAAAGGAACTGAAGAGCCTCAGAGATGCGAAGTTGTTTGGATAAAACTTGGAAACCAGAACTGTTTCTTGAGTCTCTGATCCCGACTCTCCCATTTCCCTGCAAGCAGTTCTATCACAATGCCTCTCCAACTTGCCTATTATCTATTTATTGGAATATCAGGAGTACTCTTCTTCAAAAATGATGTATAGAGGCTCAGAAGATGCTTCAATAATTAAGAGCCATTGCTGCTCTTCCAAATCAACCAACTACAATTTCAGTTGCAGGGGATCCAATGCCTGCTCAGGACTCAGGACTCAGTGGGCACACATACACATACACACACACACACACACACACACACACACACACACACACACACACATGCTCACACATATAGCCAATTATATATAGTTAATTAAAATAAATAAATAAATCTTTAAAAACAAAAGGATATTGCCCCACCCCCACCCCCACCCCCCACACACTTTGGAAGTAAAATTCATTCCCCACATTTTGTCCTTTTTTTTTAAACTACAAATTTTGAAGAGCATGTGACAATATTTTGAACAATACCTAGAAGATTTATTTACTCCCTCTCTAAATGGGATTCACATTCTTAAAAATGTCCTTCTCTTAAATGTCTGTTACATATTCTTCACTGGAAATGATGCTCTTTGCTTACTCAGCGTCTCTTCTTTCGCCTCAAGCTTGGGTGGGGACCAGAAGCTCATTCTCACGTGATAGTGATAGGCTTAACTGTCTTGGCACCAGTTTCCCCAGAGACCACATAAGCAACTTGCATAACTTTCTGGTACCCAGGTCCCATCATCAATCACTGGCTTCAGTGTCGGCCGACAGAACAGGCAGAGCTAAAACCCTGCTCAAATGTACTGAGCGCCATCCCAGCACAGCAGGTCTCACCTCCCCGAGACTGGCTCTGTGCTGTTTAGAGGGCTGTGGAATCTTGTCCGCCAGCCACGGTGGAGCCAACACCCTTCCCCCACTGGGTCTGAAAACCTGTGCTTCCAGTTGAGCACGGCTCTCCTGCAGAGGCAGCCCTACTCTGAAGGCTTCCTCTAGGAAGGAGACAGGCCTGGAGCCGGCCTGCTGAGCTTGGAATTGATGGGGCTACAGCCCAAAGCCAAGAGGTGTCTTTTACAGCCAGCTTCAGAGAGAGCGGTGAATAAGACAGGGGGGAAGGGGCACACAACCTGATGAGAGACACAGGCACTTGGAGAGGTGGACAAAATGTAAATAACTCTTCTTAGGAAGAGTTTAGGGACCCGTTCTCATTAACTTAACACAGGGAGGCCGAGGATTCTGAAGGTGTCTGGTCCCTGTGGAATTCAGGCCTGTGCATCTGCTCATTATTCTCTCCATCTTTGCTGAACACATCAAGTCTAAAACACTGTGAGGGCCAGGGTCTTCTGTTGGCCCTACCTGTGTCTCAGGAAAGCAGAGTGTTCCAAAGATCTTCACAGTACTAGCCACTGACAAGGACATTTCATTTTTTTTTTTCTCTAGAATGCCGCTTCTTCCACGCTGGGGAACATGTTCTGTAGTTTTGCTTCAGTGCCCGGTGTTGGGTAGTTTTGCTTTCATAAGATATATCACCCTCCATACCCATCATCTTAATAAAAGTTGTCACCATCACCTTCCCATATGAGAAACAATTTGCTAGACATGATGCAGTGCAAATAATTAAAAGGAAACATGGTCCCAATTATTGGGAACTCAGGTGATATTACACAGAAAAACAGCTAGGACAGTGTGTGGCTTTTAGCAGTTTCTCAAGAAGTTACAATCTCCTGTGATGGAGACGTCTATAATCTAAGACAGAACCAATACTGAAATGGACACAATCACTATTGTACTGTGAGCAGATCCCTAAGCAGGGTAAATAAGTCCTACACTTAAATCATATCTCAGCAAAACAATATATTATGGAATACGAAGAGCTGACAGCCTGGCCGATATGGTGACAAGGTGAGACTGCATAAGACCATGTATTCATTTATCTTTTATGTGACCTGAGACCTCCTGGCAAGCTTTGGGTTCAGAAGCTGTTTGGCAGAGCAAAGAGCTGAATCAAACAAGCTTTGAAGGAGAGAAGCACTGTTAGAGCACAGCTTGCACAGAGGTCCATCGTGGGGATGTGGAGATATATATATATCTATACAGAAAGACCACACATGAGAGAATTTTCTAGAGAAAATATTTGTAAGAATATACAGCGGCGCTTGTGGCTGGCCGTGGCTACCGTGTGGAAAGGTCACAGTCACAACAGGACACAGTGATACCTTTTAGAGCTTTATTAAGAGAAGGACAAGCCGGGCGGTGGTGGCACACGCCTTTAATCCCAGCACTCGGGAGGCAGAGGCAGGTGGATCTCTGTGAGTTCGAGGCCAGCCTGGGCTACCAAGTGAGTCCCAGGAAAGGCGCAAAGCTACACAGAGAAACCCTGTCTCGAAAAACAAAACAAAAAAAAAAAAAGAGAGAGAGAAGGACAGAGACAGAGACAGAGAGACCATGTGGAGGGAGAGTGCAGAGAGAGGGCACGTGGGAGTGCATGTCCACTTTTAGGCTGGGACGCAGTCCCCTGCTGATGACTACAGATTGCTTACAATATTGATACTTCTTTTGCCAGTTGTTAGGGTCAGAGCCTCATCCTTGGCAGTTCTAACAAACTAGACTTAGTCACCCATCCTCTACAAGCCAATTAAAGAGACCAGCCTCAAAGAACAGAGAAAGGCAATGTGATCAATATGGCCACACAAGAAAAGAGATTCAGGGAGCCCTTTAGTCCATCATCAGAGTCCCGACATGAGGCTTAGGGTTAGGAAGGCATGAGGTGTGTATTTTCACAAAGTCCTCCTTAAGATATGGTACCACACATCACTTCTTGGCTCCTGGCTCCTTGTCTACCCTGCAAGTTGTCAGCATCCTGTGAAATTTCTTCCTAGGAGGTAAGCTAGCTCTCTGGCTGGCACAAGTGGTAAGAAGACCTCAATGTGAGACTCCTGGGGTTATCTAATTCCTTACAATCTGTTATCAATAGTCTGATAGCCAAAGGGGTACAAGTGTCTATCTTTAGAATACCACCACTCCTGCCAATATGACTGTAGCTCTTTCGCTTCTCTAGAAGAATGAACAGGCTACTAGGAAGGATGGGCAATCAGGATAACTCCAAGAAGGTGCTGGTACAAGGATGAAACAGTGTAGACTGTGATCAGAGGGCACAGCATGATCAGGAGAAAGGCAGGAAGACTTGATTCTATCCTTGAGTTTTTCAATATGCAACACTGTACACTAACTTCCAGCCCATGTCATGTTGATGTTGGTATCACCCAAGTCATTCAGAGATAGACTGAAAAATACAGATGCACTGCATCCTCCTTTATCCAGAATGTCTGTGGAGGGACGTTCTCATTACCATCTATTAGTACCATGCCTTAGTTTTTTTGGTTTTGTTTTTCAATATTGTGGTGAAAAAAATCCCTTACAGGCCAGATGCCTGCCCTTTGTGTGGGAGGAGTCAGTGGATATCAAAATATAAGATGCTCGAAAGAGAACAGATCAAAAATGGGCACAAATCAGAGGCCTACAGACCAAAGTTGGGCACTATGTCACATGCCTACAATCCTAGCACCGAGGAGGTTGAGGCAGGAGGGCTAGAAGATTGAGGCCAGCTAGGGCTAAATAGTGAGACTGTCTGACCACAAATCAAACTGAAAGAGAAGAAGTCTGTGTAACAGGGAACTGTAATGGAAGGCAGAGTGGCAAGGCAGAAGGAGGAAGATGACAGGGACAGAGGAATGAGGCAGAAGTACTGGAGAGGAACTACTCCAAGGAGTTGTTCCAAAGACCAGGATTGGTTGTTCTGTCTCAACAGCCACACCTTAGTTTGCGTGAGGGCACGCCATGTGAGAGTCCATCCCCTCTTTGGTTTTCAAGTGATAATCTTAAAGAAGTTCGCTTTAATGAATGTTAGGAAAAGGAAGATGAGAAAAATTAGACTGCAAAGTTCTATGCAGTTGCTCAGTAAAGCTTGGCAGACCTGGATTTTAAGAGTTTTGTAGACCACCACTGAACCAGAGCCACTCAGCCAATTAATACTGCAATGCACATTACATAATTAGGAAAAAATTATAAACACTAATTAGAGTGAAAAACCTAGAAGAATAAAATGAATGGAAGAGAGACAAAGTATTGGTAGTGAATAAAATGTAAGAGAAAAGGAAACGTTATAATCACAGAACAGTAAGGAGTGCTTGGAAGTGTTATCTCTTAAGGAGGGCTTCTAGATGAAGATAGGGCTGTAAAACCTGCAAAATGGAAGTCTAGGAAGGGAGACTGTGTAGGTAGGGTTGCTCCTTACTGGGGGAGGGGATTGGTGCCAGGACAGGAAGATGCAAAGTCCAGAGAGCCGTGAAGGTATTCCATGGTGTTCGAGTAGAGAATGAGGAATCTTGACATCCAGACTGGATATACTTCACAGGAGGCAGCCTGTGTTTAGTGCTGATCAGTCAGATAAGAATGGAAGTGAAGAGGCACTGGAGACAAGATCCCAGAGAGGAATGCCAAGGTAATAATTCAGGCAGGAGGTGATGAGAACCTGTCTCTGCAAAGATATGTAGAAAGACTGTTGAGAAAAGCTGCCGCCGTCGCTGGAGATAACAGCTCACCGACTGGGATCTATTTCATGGAATGGAAATTCTAATCACATGTAAATATTATTGCTTTTAAATCTGGGATTTGGCTGTGAGTGCATTTTCCTCGTGCAGGACATTTTTTGATTGGTTGGCTGAGTGTAGGGTCTGTTATTGTTAGTCCTGTATCCAGTAATTTATTTCAAAACTGCGTAGAATTTCTGTGCTCTGCTGCTTCTGTTTAGTGGGAAAGAATGTGCTATTTAGCTTTCCTCTGTAGGAAGGGTAAGAAAAGGGAGACAGAGAGGAGACGGATGACTGCTTATTTTACATTCTGAAGTTCAGCAAGCTAAGGCTGGTGCCTCCATGATCAATGTTTTTAGTAAGCCTGTCTGGGAAGGAAAGGCATGGAAATTATGTCTTTCAGAAACCATCCCTGCCTTTTGTTCAGTTTAATTCAGGATCTCAGCAAACGAAGAGTCACAGGATTTTTCTTATATGTCTGTTCTGATATTAAAAAAAAAAAAAAAACAAAAAAAAAACCAAAAAAACCTTCTAACAATGAAATGATACCTGCCCCTGAAAACTGCTTCCATTGCCTTTCTCCTGGGATGTTTGAATCCTGTGAACACAAATTGTCTTAGCAGTAGAACTGGGACTTGGTCACTAGGTGACTTGAATTTATTGCTAGAATTTCATATGGTCACTTGTTCTCAGTTGTCTGTCAGCCTGCACCAAAGACTCCAGTCCAAGGCAAAGCCCTTGAATGGGACTCTGGAGACCACAAAAGAGGGAAAATTAGAATTTGGTAACATCCCAGAGGGCAGAAGTGGAAAATTTTAGGCATCACACAGCTACTATCAGACTCCTGGCTACAAATTTCAACAGAGATTTGGAGGTTTAAATTTAAATGCATGCATTTGAATGTGTTTGGAAATTTAGCATTTCAATAAGCTATCTTCCTCCTGAAACACTGAACTTGGAACAGAAAAAAGAAGCAAAGCGATTTTCTTCAGAAGTTGACTGCCTACAGCCCTAAGTTTCTTATGATGTCTCTAACAATCATGGTGCCACGAAAGACCCAGGTTCAGAACCCATCAGTGTCCATGGATGACTTGGTTGTTTATATACTTGTTTTCAATGTCTGCTTTTTTGAAGAAACTGTCTCCCTAGCAGGACCTCTTCTTTAGCTGAGTGTTGCATGGGTCCTCCCTGCCTTGCTTTTCCTCACTGTACTTGCTGATTCTTGCTCTACGACTCTGTCCTTTCTGGTAATGTTCACATCCCTAGTAACAGATTTAAAATTCCCCCACTACTGTAAACCATAGGAAATGATAATTTCCTCAGTACCTAAATATCCAGAGGAGATCTTAAAGATGAAAATGAATGTCTCTGGAAACAGGATGCTGCAAGGAGTGAGGCTTCTATAACTATTATTTTATGTTTTACTGGCATGTATTGGTGAGCCATATTGATTAGCTCAGTGTGACATTTCAAGACGTGTGCACAGTATATCCTGGTCACATCCAACATTTTAGGTGGTATCAGAAGGTTTGGGGACTCAGTGGTCACCTGCTGGGAGTCTAGAGTTTTGTGTTGTAGAACAAGGAGTTGATATGAGTGCAGACAAAGCAGAGGTAGCTTAAGCAAAAATACACTTCTGAGAGCCTTGGCACTCCAGGACCAGAAGAAAGGTTAGAAGCTTGATGAAGTACGAAAGATTGAGACTTTTATAGGTCATTGTCACAGTATGGGCTTTCTGGCTCATTTGCATAGTGCCAGCTTGGTCTGTTATGCTCCATGTACTACATGGCATCCTTGGAGGCGGGGGCGGGTTCCAGTCTTCCTCTTTGCCAGCTGCTCTCTTTCACGTGCTAATGCATATAAAACTCTTGTTTCTGTTCTACTTCACTGGCAGGGTTTGGGGAGGGGTTTGGGGAGGGGTTTGTAGGTGGGGGAGTGGGGGATTTTCAGAGACCCTGAAAGGAGAAATGCATGCTGTATTAACCTGCTGTGATCTTATTGCGGGATGCCAAGAGGGAGTGGAGGATGCCAAAGGGAAGAGGAATTCTAAGGACACTGGAAAGGGTTCCCTGGACACTGTCATAAGGAGTTTGTACCAAAGGCTGTGAAGGAGCTGGCTGATAGTTTTCACCAGACAGGCAGTTCTTCCTTGGCGGCTAAAATTCTGTCATCTGCCAAAATGTGTAGGTATTATAGTTGGGTGTCTGGCTTGGGTGATAAAGTTATCTCTTGTCAATCTTTCAGTTTTCTTCTTCATCTGTATTCAAAGAAGCCTCATTGAATAAATTCTGGTTTTGTCCGTGTTCCTTATAATTTGGTCCTTTGCACCAACTTGAAAGGCCCTTGGAATTCCTTAGAGATTTCTCAAAGTTCAGCCCCCTCAGTTTCCCTTGAACTTCCTCTGCCGCCCAGGCTAGCCTCAGCCTTGAACACACATTCATTCTCCCTCAGCCTCCCTAGTGCAGGATCGTAGGTTACACCCTTACTCCCAGCCAACTTCTCCTTTTAGTGTCGGCTGGTGTTAGTTGGACGGAAACAAACCAGAGCCGACATCAAACAAAGTTCAGAAAGTGAGAAACTAGCTGGAGGATGCAAAGGAGTATTATGAAATGTTATCTTCTTAAGATGACGTGACTGCTTGCACCCGTGAAATTATATCAGAAACAAGTACTTATACAAGACCTGTAGAAGACTAGGGCCATCAATAGTCCAACATTGATAGGGCTCATAAGGTCCACCCCTCCCTGAGGAGCTATAGGTAGTTAGTTAATGGTTGCTGGGAGAGGGGGCTGTCATATTCCTCTATGGTTTTGTCACTAGTAAGTTGCCCTTGTTCAAAATATACTCCCAATCTGTATTCATGCAAGCAATCCTTGTTAAATGGAGTAGGTCACACATACACAAAAAGATACAAAACTAGGAGAAAGAATATTTGGGAACAAGGAGGGGTTCAGTGGAAGCAGGACAGAGGTAAGAGATGATAATGGGGGAGAATATAATCAAAGTATATTATATATGCATATGTATAAAATTGTGAATGAAAACATCTCAAAAAAAATCACACGTGTCAGTCAAAGTGCTGCCCTTCTTAGCAGCATTCGCCTCTGCAATGTCAACAATAACTTCATTTAGTGGTTTGAATCCATGAATAAATACCTCATGGAGGGACCTAAGAGAAGCAGATGTCTGACCCATTGGGATCCCTTCCAGATTTATGTCTATGAAGAGTATAAACTCAGGAAGAGCCAAGCCAAAGAATGTTTGCTGGCATCTCTGCATGGCAAGTCACGGACTTTGAAATCATGGTTCTATCAGGGTGTGCAAACTTCATCTAAACCAAGTAACTGTACTCCAACAGAATTCAAATTATCAAACCAGAGGTTAAAAACCGATGGATTTCTGTCTTCAAAAGTGTGGAAGACATCACCCTGTCTAACTTTCTAGTCATATTCTCATAAACAGCACTTTAAATTATTTTCATAATGACAACAGAGCAATTGATTGTTTCCTTTATGAATAGTCTTCTGATTTATACTTTTAAAGGCATTAGGTTATGTTAATAATAGAATATGTAAATCACCTTTTACCTCCAATCAGTGTCTGAATTACTGGCTTTGTATTCTTTTGTTAAAATCATACTTTTAAAACATATTCTCAAAAAATTTCATACATATATACAATGTATCTTATTATCCACTGTCCCTATCCAGGTCCCCTTATGCCCCTCAAACACAGCTCCCTCCCAACTTCATGTCCTCTCTCTCTCTCAAAAGATTTCTGTTTGTTCCAGTAGTTTTAATCTGTTCTTCCTGCACTTGCTCATGTCTCTTAGACACACCTTTTTCTCTGATAAACACCAGGCTGCTTTGTGCTCTTTCTGCAGTGTGCATTTCTTTTTTCTGTTGTTATGAATGTTCTGTTTTTTCCATAAATTTTTCCAGGATTATGACTTTTCTCCATTTTTCTCTTCTTAATTTTCTGGGTTATTTGATTTGCTTTTCCATTTCTTCATACTAATTTTATTTTTTGTACTTTCTTAGTACATTCATTATTCTTTTTTCTACATCAATATACATGTATCTACATTTATCTACATATATATGTATGTATATAGGTACATGCATGTATAGACAAATTTGCATGTATGAATATAGATATGTATACATATGTGTATACATGCATACATATACATTAACATATAGTTATGTATATGTATAGCCACATACAGATTTGTATAGGCACATATAGATATGTAAAAACATATATAGATAAGCACATGCACACATAGATATGTATAGGTATATGTGCATACAGATATGTATGCATATACACATATAGATATATGTGCATATTGTATATACTAAGCTTTTAGGAATTATGTGTAATGTAGAGAAGATTTCAAGTATACAAGAGGATGTATATACAGTACATGTGTATTAATTACTTTTCTGTTGCTGGTATAAAACACTATAACCCAACTTATAGAAGGGTTTATTTGGCACATATTTTCAGAGTGACAAAGAATCCATCATGGCAGGGAAGGCATGGCAACAGGAAACTGAGAGATCCCATTCCAGCTGTATACAGGAAGAAGAGAGCAAAAGCAGGAAGGTGAGGTAAGGCTGTAAACCCTCAATGCCCACCCCCAGTGACGTATTTCTTCCTTGCTGGCTTTACCTCCTCAGAGTTCTAGAGCTTCCCTAAACAGCACCACCAACTGAAGACCAAGTGTTCAAACAGATGGAACCACCACACTGAATTGGATATTATAGGTCATGTACAGAGGAGACACTAGCGAGTTTTTGTTAACTTGTTACAAACCTAGACATATCTGGGAAGAGGCAATCTTGATTGAAAAAACGTAATCCACAAAGGATTGGCCTGTTGGCATGTCTGTGTGGGCATTTTCTTGATTAATCATTGATGTGGGAGGGTTTGGCCCATTGTGGATGGTGACCGCTCTGGGCAGGAGGCCTTGGGTTGTATAAGAGAGAAAACTGAGCAACCCAGAGGGAACAAGCCAGTAAGCAACACTCCTCCATGGCTTTTGCTTCAATTCCTGACTTCAGGTTTCTTATAATAGACTGCAAAGAGTAAGCTGAAATAAACCCTTTTCCTTCCCAAGCTGGTTTTCCCAGAGAAACACCTCCAAACATCTAAATTACCCAAGATGGGCACCAGTGACAAACTATAGTAAGTTTTATCCAAAGTCCAACTCAGTTGAGACCAGTAAGTTTAGTGGGCTTTCTTACAGAATCCATAAGGGTTACTTACAGAGAGTAAGTGACCACCACATATCTAGATTACCTCCAATTCTCACACCATCACAGGTGGTGACCTCATGGACACTACATCATGGAGACACACTTTCATTTAGCCTTTTACTTCCCATGTGCTCTAGCATCTCCTAAGATCACACGCTACTTGGGAAGAGGATAAAAGAATGATAGCAGGAATCTCATCCTGACTGTCCTTTTCTAGGCTACTAGGGAGAGGTAAGAGTTCTACTGATGCTTCTGTGGACCTGGTCAATGCTGCACTGATCTTTTTTAGTTTCCATGGCTACCAGGACAATTCCAAGATGGTATCCTGCTAGGCTCTGAGGAAAAAGTGCCACCCAGCTGGAATGAACATAAAAACATTCATGTTTCAGAAAGAACGCAGGTGTAGGAGGCTGAAGGCCACATGCCAAGCTGGTCTATGAACATCTCTTCTGTACTAGTCACAGAGGAACATAAAGAAGGAAGAACGTCATGGTGGAACCCATCTTTCTGGTGCACACTGCTCACCCTTTGGTTGAACACTCTGAATATCTATGGTTAGGCAGCATATTCCAGGTGCCATGTTTTGATACATTACAACTCTTCTACCTTTTTAACATTCTTCATTCTGATTCTGCTTTCCTACCTCTGCCTGGCTTCTTCTCAAGTCATTTTAATTGACAACACCTGTTTTACTAGTGTTAAACCCAAGTACACTTTTTCCCTAAAATATTTTCTAAAGCTGTCATATCCCAGCTCCCAACTCAAGAAAAAGTACATACAACTCAAGAAAAAGTACATACAACTGGAAAAATGGCAGAAAATAAAGAAATAGTGAACGTTTGGGGGGAATATTATGTCATAAGTCATCATTATCCTCACCATTACAAACACAGTTGGTTGTGCTAGAGCATCTAACCTATGCTGGCCCTTATCAATAGTATAACAGCTATTATCCCAATTATACTTGTGAAACCCAAGTGCTATTAGAAAGTTAACAAATTAGAAAACACTTTCAATGTGTCACACAAAGTCAACTATGTGGTCTGGGATAGAATCTAGACTCATTTTCAGAACATAGCACACAAGTAAGACCTGACCCCTTGTCTCCATTCAAGTGTTTATTCCCACACCCACCATTCTCCTAATTTCTTCTACTTCATTGGATGCCCAATTCTTGTTTGTGGATCACTACACAGACACACACTCACACCTCAGTCGGTCCACACACAGCTAAGCTTCCACAGTCTGATCCCTTCAGTCACCTTCGTAAGTCTTCTGTTGGTGCCCTGTAGAAATCCTCACATTCTCAGAGTCTTCCCTGGGTATTCTTTTATTTCCTTCACTCGCCTATGTCTTACTGCCCTCAGTCCATTTCCTCCATGGCCTTTTCAAGAGGAAGCTGGCCATGTTCACATTTCCACAGATATGTCAGGCCCCTAAAATGGGATTCCCTTTCTCCTTAATGGTACTGTGACTTTCAACTAGAACCTGAAGTTGTCAATGATTACCACTTTTGTTTTTATTACTTGTTGATTACAATTCTGGTAAATTGCTATCAGTATCAGAAACTGTCAGTTTTGGCTGAACTTTAATTGCCTCCCCACTTATGACCTTTTAAAAATATTTTTAATTGACACACAACACACATGCAAGCACATAACAGTTGAACATCTCTGTTTAATGCAGTGTGGCATACACACACAAGAACTGTGCGTGTGTGTATGTAGAATAAGTGTGATATACACACATTATATAAAATCAAGTTGAACGTATTTATTACTTTATGGTGAAAACTTTCAGAATTCTCTCTTCTACTTTTTGAAACATTCAGGAAATAACTATCATTTCTACTCCCCATACTGTGCACAAGTGTGCTGCTGTCAAACCTTTCCCTATGCTTTACTCCTGCCCACCTTCCCCAGACTCTTTCTTTTACAGCTATGATTTCTCTTATAATTCTTGATGATTTTAAAAATCTACTTGAATGATTTCTTCTCCATCCTGGTATTTGTGTTCATGTTCTTTTCATACATCCAATATACAATATTTTCTCTCACTTGGTCCTGCCCTAGATTGTCACACCTTAGGTTACTTTTCATTTTGTAAAATAACCCCGACACATTCTACCTTAGTAACTTGAACAAATTAGCTACCGTCTCGCTCAGCAGTTACTCCTGCAAAGCGAGTGCATTGGTGGCTCCCAACTTGGAGCTGTTGTGCAGGGGGAGGGAGTTCATGGTCCTGAGCTCTCCAGTATAGACACTCAGGAACCACTACTGCTGCTATGGCAATTATTCAGTTGTCACTTAAAAATCCTCCATTCAAAATGTCTTATGTCTGAATGTCACTTCCTATCTGTTGGGTTTACTTACTCTCTTTCTATGAAATCCTCAGCCTGAAGAGAGTGAGTTCCTGTTTCCTTACACCTTATATACCTTTTTCTGCCCTGCCATATCACTTCCTGGGATTAAAGGCATGTGTGATTCCCAAGCAAAGGCATGAGATCTCAAGTGTTGGGATTAAAAGTGTGTGCCACCATGCTTGGCTCTGCTCCCAGTGTGGCCTTGAACTTACAGAGATCCAAATGGATCTCTGCTCCTGAGTGACAGGATTAAGGGTGTGTGCCATCACTGTCTGGCCTCTCTGTCTAATCTAATGGCTGACTCTGACCTCTGATCTCTATATTGGGGTGCACAATGTATCACCACAAAATCTCCATCTGTGTCAAGCTCTCTGGTCATTTGTTCACCATGTTTTACAATTGCCCACACTCCAATGGTACAATCAGTTAGTGCACAGTACTTAAACAATTTACCACCCTGAACACAGCCTTCCTCCCTCACCCTGATTAGCTTCTGTAACTCAGCTCAACAGTCACTCCTTCACAAACACCTTTTACTCTGGTTAGTCCCCTTTCCTACAGTCACACTTTCCTACACTTCCCAAATATTTGGTTACTCCATATCCTCAGCTGAGCAACTTAAAACAGCCTGTGAAGAGTTGCACAGCTTGATGCATAAGTACATCTCATTACATTACCTGGACTCCCCATACCGTCAGATGTTGACCAAAGTTTATGCTTTGCCTAGAATGCCTTGGCTGTTAACATTATGCAGTTCTTTGAACTGCTGTGATCAGGACCCATAGCCTTCTTTTCTCCTCTGACTGTGGAATAGGAACCATGCTCCTTTCTAAGGCAACCTCTCTGTTCTATGACCTGGTGCCCTCATCTCTTCTTCAAGCCATATGCCAACATCTATCTCCTCAACAAAACAAATGAGACAACAGAAACAAAAAAAAATGCTTTGCATTTCATAAAAGTTCCCTCAATTGTGTTTTTCTCAATACCCACTGGAAGTTCACATGCCTCACACAGGAAGCTTTTTATATCCCTAAGTGTTCCTTCTATCACATTGCTATATCACCTTTATTAATTACATTTCTCAGTACCAGGAGTTGTATTAACTATTGTTTATATTCTTATTACAAATCTTCTACTTGGAAGAAAGCAAGATCAACAGGGAAATAGTTACATCTCACTCTGTTATAATCCCGTATTTTAAAGAAACAGTGTCTAACACTACAAAAACACCATGAACATTTTTGCATAAATAACTCAAGACTGTGCTGTTTCTGCTACAACTGAGTAAGTCCCCTCTGAAGGTGATCTTAAGAGGTGGAGGTGGGGAGCTGGATTGGCATTTATGGAGAAACAAGGATTGATAGCACTTTGCTGTGACAGAGACTTCTGCAGGAGTCAGACCAAGAAGCAAGGGTCGGTCCCACTGGTATTGTAATGAGAAAAAATAAGTTCCATGAACTCAAGATCAACTAGAGAAGGAGTTTGGGTCTTGGAGGCTTTCACTTAAGGGGCAGAGTTTGCATAGAAGCACAGTGCAGATACAATGTGTGCACAGAGAATTTTAAATATGACAAGACAGGCGTTCGGATGCTTGACTCTACAGGTAGTGTTCTGATGCTCAGAATGACATGAGCATTTGAAATGCCGAGGAATGTCATGGTCAACCACATTTAACACAACAGTTCTTGGTATTTTCATTAACAATTATCATTTCAATCAGTTATAGTGGGTGAATCCCCAAACAGAAAAATCCTTTGGACTTGGAACTTGGCAGGGAAAGACTTTTCCCCAAAGATATTTTCACCCAATATTTGAATTACACAAATGTCAAAATATGTCATTTGGAACATGGTATTTTCAGCTCACATAAAATTACTTTTTTTGAAGATAATATTTATAGACTATAGAACATGTCATTAATTAGCTTTATTTTAAAATTAGAAAACTAAGACACATGTGTGCACTGTGTTATGTCTGCCAAACTCTGGTTTTATAATGTAATTAACTTCTGCAATTGTAACTAGTCTTCATTGTTAATGATAGTTTCTATAAAATTGTACTAGTCAGGTAAAAAAGTTATTGTTCTTTGGCCTGTTCCTAGATAGAAGCACACTTCTAATTCTTATTACTTTGTTTTGAGATTTTAACAAGAATAAAAGAATTTATTTAATTTAGCAATAAAGTTCTATCAAGTGGATAGACATATGGAGGGACAAAAAAATGAAAGAAAGAAAATATATTAAAATATTCACTAAAGAATATAGAGTATGAGTATTTGTTGTATGGATGTTTATTTTACTTTTTATTTAATTTTGAAGAACTATTTTTAGTTCAGTTGACAATCAGAATACACACACACACACACACACACACACACACACACACACACACACATATATATCACTCTCCGTCTGCTCAGGGATTATTGTAGAAGGAGTGTATGAAAGAGTGTAAGAGCAAGAAGTGGAGGATGACCACAAGGAAATAGAGTCTTCTGGACAGAGCAGGGCAGTTGCATATCTGAACTCACAGTGATTATGACTGAATGCACAAGACCTGTGCGAGCCTACCGAATCCCAGAATGGAAAAGTGAGTTGGACACAAAGCCTGTGGTGGTTTGAACATAAATGACCCCCATAAGCTCATAGGGAATGGTACTATTAGGACAGGTGGCTTTTTTGGGAATAGGTATGGCCTTATTGGAGGGAGTGTGTCACTGCAGAGGTGGGCTTTGAGATCTCATATATGCTCAAGCCATACTTAGCATGTCAGATCAGTTCCTGGTGCTGCAGGTCAAGATGTACAATGCTCAGCTCTTTCTCTAGCACCATGTCTGCCTGCATACTACCATATCACACCATAATGATAATGGACTAAACCTCTGAAACTGTAAGCCACCCAATTAAATGTTTTCCTTTATAAGAGTTGCCATGGTTATGGTGTCTCTTCACAACAATAGAAAACCTAATTAAGACAGAAGTTGATACCAGGGACTGAGGTATTTCTGGGATATGCCTGACCATGTGTTTGTTTGGAGGAATTTGGACTTTGATACTTTGGGTTAGGAAAACAGTGGAATGCTTTAAGCACTGCTTAATGGGCCATGCTAGTAGAACCATGGAAGACAGTGGTGCTGGGGTGATTTGATGAACTATGGGGTCTTGGCTCAAGAGGTTTCAGAGGAGAAGAATATTAATATGTGGTCTAGAGATCATTCTTGTGATATTTTGGTGAAAAATGTAGCTGCTTTTTGCCCTTGTCCAAAGAGTCTGCCTGAGGCTAAAGTGAAGAGATTTGGATTAATTCCATTGGCAGAGGAAATCTCAAAACAAACTAGTATTGACTCTGTTATGTGCTTGTCACTATTATACAGATTTATAATGAAAAGGAACAGGATGAGTGAGAAAAAATGTGAAAATGTACAATTTGAGGAGAAAAGGAGCACCAGGAAGTGGAATAGAGCTAAATCCTGTATTCAAGGAGATAAACAGATTAAGAAATGGAATAAAGGAAGTTGTGACCTCAGGGCAAGATCCCACCCAGCTAAGTTTCCAACTTGTAAAAGGAAATTTTAAAAAAGCTAAAAGAAGGGTGTGATGGTGCACACAATCCCAGCACTTGGAAGGCACAGGCTAGTGGATCTCTGAGTATGAGGCCAGCCTGGTCTACAGAGCAAGTTTCAGGAAAGCCAAGCTCAGACAGTGAAGGAAAACAGAAAGCTGGTGAAAATGTAATTGAATGAGGGGGCCATGTTCCAGACCCAGTAAGCAGCAGAACTTGACAACTTCAGCCACGTGGTTCTGTGATTAAGGAGAGAAGAAAGGGCCTATGGAATTTGCCTCTAATTGTGACTAAGGAAAGCTGCTGAGGCCAGGCTTGTGTCAGGGGTATCCCTGAATGGAGGCCTAGAGAGGCCATTGTGTGAAGCTGTGAAGATGAAGCCTGGATTGCCTTGGAGACTCCAAGATGTTAAAAATGGCAGATTCATGGGATACCTGCCGAGGAGAGCTGCTAACAGGGAGTAGAACCGGCCCCAAAAGAAAGAAGTGTGTTGCAGTCAACAAAGCTGAAAGGAATTGGAGATCTGAAGAGCATTTTGATGTCAGATATGGAGATGCAGAGTATGGAGTTTGCCCAGTTGGTTTTTGTTCTTTCTTTGGTCCAGTATTTCCTCACTATGCTCCCTTCCCTATGTTTTAGAATGGTAATGTATATCTTGTATCATTATATGTTGGAAGTAAGTGATATGCCTTTTGATTTTGATTTTATAGGGGATTACAGTTAATAGATTGCATGAATCTCAGAAGAGACTTTGAACTTTGGACTTTAAACATTGTTGAGAATATGATAGACTATGGGGACTTTTGAAGTTGTACTAAATGCATTTTGTGATATGATATTGTTACAAGCTTATAGGGGCCAGGGAGTAGAACATAGTAGTTTGAATGTAATTAGCCCTTATAAGCTCATAGGGAGTGGCATATTAGGACGGGGTGGCTTTGTTGGAGTAGGATTGGCCTAATTGGAGGAAGTTTGTCACTGTGGAGGAAGGCTTTGAGGTCTCATTTACACTAAGTTACCCCCAGTGTCTTAGATGACTTCCTGTTGCCTGCACAAGATGTAGAACTCTCAGCTACTTCTCCAGCACCGTGTCTTTCTGCATATCGCCATGTCCCACCATGAAGATAATGGACTGGACCTCTGAACTGTAACCCAACCAATGAAATGTTTTCCTTTATAAAAGTTGCCATGGTCATTGTATCTCTTCACAGCAAGAGAAATCCTAAGACAAAGTCCCACCCCTAGCCTAGGAGCTATTAACAACTGATAGGTACTAGGAAAGGCAGAGACAGTTTTCTCGAAGAGTGTAGTTTCTGGTAAGTCAACCTTTCTCCCCAGGTTGATTTTGGTCATGGTGGTTTTTTTTTTTTTTTTTTTTTTTTTTTTTATCACAGAAATAGAATCCAAACTAAGACAGATGATATGTGTACAGTATATGCAAACATTCTATTATTTTATATATGGGACATGAACATCTAACGATTTGGGTGTCCATGATGGACGCTACAAAATCAAATTCTAGTCAAGCTCGTCCACATGCCACCACTTGTGCAGCTATGTTCAGCCCTGTGCGGATTTACTCCTTTGCCTAGATGTTGGTAATTAATTGCTTAGACAAAAATTATAGATGGTAAAATCTCAAAAAAATTTTCTAGTCAGTGAAAATAAAAATGAGTAAAACTGACTCTCAATTGATGAATTCATAATTAGCTAGACAATGAAAATATTCTAATCTACTACTTCTTTCCAGGCATCAGAGCTGCTCACCAATGATCATGAGTCTGAATTATAGACAGTGAGCAATGGGTAAGTCCCACAGATCCATGGCAGTTTCTGCATGATTTCGTGATGTATTCTCCACCACCATGGGGAAAATAGGAGAGGACATCAAGGAAGACAGAATGGGCATCCTGTAAGAGTAGTCAAGGGGCAGGTCTCATCATCCTGAGTTCTACTAAGGACAGTGCATGCATAACTCCCTCCCAGTGCCTGGCTCCTGTTAGAAGCCTGATGAATGTTGTCTATCTATTCCTTCCTGTAACTTCTCATACAGACAAATTTCAGGACTTGTGCCCTGAACAGTGTTGTCATGTCACACCAGCTTTTCCATTTATATGGCGACAACTATATCTTTGCCATGAGAGACTATTCTAGCAGACAATTATATGAGTTCCAGAATCAAATTGTTTGGACCAACTCATCCTCTGAGTTTTACTAGGTTGTGATCCTGGCCAACCACTGTGCCTCAGTTTTCTCATGTTTATATATCAGACTAAATAAATACATGTGTAATACTTAGACAGCTACCTAGCACATGTTAAGATGTAAGCACCAATAAAGGGAAGTTGTTATTATTATTATTATACTATCATTATGATTTTATAACTTCTTAGGTGTCATCAGATGGTAGAGTAATAAATTCTGTTATTTTAATTAAATAAATTCTCCAACTTTCATTAATAATCACACTTCTCACATTGCATAAAGGATAAATCCAGGCAGGACTTTCAACAAAAAGCATTGGAAATATATAGCTTTTGTTTATCTTGCATATGTCTTTCAGCCTTCATAGAGAACAACCAGGAAGCAGTAATATTTGACCTTTGGGAAATAAGGGATTGTTTGACCACCTCTGTCCTTTTTTGGGCAAAATTGAGATATTAGACCAGATTGTCTTTCTGCCAAGGATTCAGTGATTCTAAGACAAAGGATAAAGAGACATAGATACTACCTTGGATTCCAGTCAACACATGCTACCTACTCCAGTTCTTAGCATAGTTCTTGTCTATCTTCTCTCGTTGTTCACGTGTTCAAGTCTTTTCTGTCCATCTTGTTTGAGGTCAGAAGACTGTTAATTAATTTGTTTACCAAACACTTACCAAACAATTGCTGTGTATAAGGCAAAAGGACCCAGAAATGTATAATGATGAACCCACCCACCCATCCACAGAGAGAGAGGAGAGAGAGAGCACCACATACACAGACACCTACACTGTCTAAATATGAAAGAGATATATAAACAAAACATTCAATAACTTTGCATCCACAATCAAAATCTATGTAGAAAAAAGTGAGAGCATGGAAGAGTGAGAACCTCTTCACACTGCCAGATGACAGTGTTGAGTGAAACGCTCACAAATTAAGTCTTACTTTAGCATTCTATCCCCTTTACCATTTTTTTTTAGCCTTTTCAGAATAAGCAGAGACCTAACATACACTTTTGAAAGAGTATTTTAAAGTATCTTATTGAGTACATTCAGACATTCAGATCAGTGCCTATGGAACATGCCTCCTTATTAGTAGATGTACATAGCACAGGAGGTATAGGTCGTGGCACAGTATTCTCATCCACTTCTTGAAATTATTAAATTTCATAAAGTTATCAATTTTCATAAAGTTACTGGTATTTTGTCCTTCCTCTTCTTGATGTTGGTAAGATGGTAAGATACTAAATGAACTTTTAAAGATAGATTTATATTGGCAATATGAAGGGAGAAATACGTGAATTCATCTAACAGAAATAGAAACACCGAAAGGGTCTGAACATGACTGAAAATGAAGGAATCTGGCCATTAAAACGGGGGGTGGGTAGGGTGGGAATACTGCGATGACATCTTGGTCATCATTGGCTCTTCAGTTGTCCCAGAATCTCAAACACCAGTTATTGTATATTATATTTAAATAAAGCATTTGTGTTAGACAGTCCAGTGTTTAGACGGCTTAAATTCTGTAGAAAACTAATTTTCTCAGTGCAGTTTTTTTTGCCCTGTCCTCAACTGTAAAATGGCAGACATAACCACAGTGTAAAGGAAAACACATTTTTAAGTCCTGAAAACATGACCATGGTTCATTCATTCACAATGAATGGGTGGTGGAAATCCACAACTGCAATATTGGGAGATTTCCCAGGTGAAGCGGGAAGCTGCAGATCTCTCCCACCCACATTTTCCATTCTGTCTTTCCTATGAGGAGTCAGGGTCCCCGCTTGCTAGCAACAGAGAGTACAGCAGAGGGCAGCAACAGCTGTTGCATGCTCTGAGCGGATCATTTCCAAGTCAGGGGAAGCTGGGTGGAAGGAAGGTTGAAAGGGGAGTTAATTTGTTGGATTTCAGTGTTCTCGGTCTGTTTTTCTATCTCTGCTTCTCTTCTGTCTAGAGAGGAAGAGGCATTTCATCTCTAAGTAGCACATTAAACCAGCAATAAGAAGCTTGGCAAGAACACAGGTTTGTTCTTGAAGGCTGAGCCCTACCTGAGGCTGAGTGACAGAGGGAGGCCTGACTCCATGGCCTGCCCTGCTGGCCTCTTCACTTCTCAGCCTTCAGGGGCTATGGAGCAATCCTTGGACATACATCTGCGAACACTAACCCAATGCCAAATTCTTGGCAAGGTATTTCCACTCACTCTGGCTGTCAGTTTTACAGCAGTGGCTACACGGAGGGCACAGGTGGCAGGAAGGCCTGAGAGCCCCCAGCTCTCAGCCCAGGAGCTCAGAGATAAGCTTGGATTCTAACCCAGCCTCTGCAGACCACAGCAGAGCTGTCAAAGCGCCATGTACTTCTCGGAGCCCCTGCCTTTAAACTTGTCCTGTTTAACTCGGCTCAGAAGCCTGGAATTTGTGAAAGTAAACATCTCTTATCCCTTGGATAAGCTGGATAATGCAATTTAAAATACAGACGTCTATTCCTCGGACAAACACAACTGCCCTGACGTTAATGGGGCCATTTATCTGTGTTGAAGTTGGTAAGCCATGAGCGTTGTCAGTGATGTTGGGATTTGGGGATCTGATTAGCTTTGTAGTTCAAGTGACCAGGAAGAACAGTGGGTGTAACTTGGGATGGTTTCTCCTATCTTTGGGAGTCATTAGATAACTTGAATCCTTTCTCCTTTGTGCTAAGATCTGGAAGGTAAGTTTTTTTTTTCCAGACTTGGACAGCCTGTTTTATTTTTCATAACTGTCAAGTTGTGTTTCGGCTAGTCATTCTGTTTCAGATGAGCTACTCCAACGCTGTTATCCAAACTTAAAATTTCTATACGACTGGCCTTATAGGAAACTAGGATTACAGATTTTAACACCAACTCTTTGAATTCAAAATATTTAAAATACCTTCAGTACTTTTGCATTTGAAACCACCCCATCTTCCTGCCTGGTTCACTAACTTGAAGTTCAAAACTTCCTATATAATGACCTTGACTGTCTTAGGTGATCTCATCACATAAACAGGGCAATCATAGTACCAAAAATGCAGCTGAGGGAATTTCAAATATCTGGTTCATACAAAGAATGTTAAAATAGAGTTCTAAGGAAAACACTCCCCAATATATTTGCAAAGTGAAGCAAAATGAGGATATTCACAATCACTTCGTGTTTTAGTAGAAGTTGGATGAGAATAAGAACGTTTTCCTCCCCTGCATCATTTTTGGAATGGACCATTTGGCTAAATCTCTGGTTTCCTAGCAACAAATAGTAACTGATTAGCTGACTGATTCCTATCTATCCTACTTAAAAAATTATGAAATAGTGAAAATGTGAATCTACTAGCAAAAAGGGAAAAAAAATCAAATCACCAGGAGATGTTCCTCAGCAGGACTTCAAAATATTTTAAAATCACTTGGGAAAAAATCCAACTTGCAAACTTTGAATTTTATCTCAGCCTATCGTCCTTCGGTCCAATTGTTGAGAAATAACTCCCCAGGAGAATGGATAGAAAGCCATAGGAGGCCTTTGGCTGCTGTCTTTGGCTCAATGATATATACACTTTGAAAAGACTGTCAGGCTATAGGTTCCTTGGAGGATCTTGTGATGTTAACCTAGTCAAACTTGGAGCAGGAACCAAACTAGACTCCTTCAGGGTGACATCTTTCTTTTTTGTCTTTTTGTAGCTTATTGACTTGACTGGATGCCTGGGCAGCAAGAGGACAGGATGTACTCCTTGCAAGCCACCCCTACGACAGGGTCCACCCTCACCACTAGGGTTGCTGATGAATGTCACCACGCCTGACACTTTATTTGGGTGCTGGGATGGACTCAGGTCTTCATGTCTGCACGGCAAACACTCTGCCTACTGACTCATCTCCCCAGTCCTGAATCACAGACCTTCTAAAAGTTCCCAGAGCTGAAGAGCGAATTCTTTATGCATTTAATGTTCTTTACCCATTATTGAAGGGTCTTTTACTTCTCTAGTTGAAGTGAGCTACAAAAGCAGATGCCCTTTAAAAGAAGCCTGAATTTACTATTGTATATGAGAGTGGGCTGATACAAAGCAGAGCGAGACAGGCTTTCCAGAGTGTACCAGCCTGAAATCCCCCAAAGAACACATGGTTCTTACAAAGTCCTCTGAGCTGGGATACTGTGTACGTTTTACAGTAAAGGAAAAATTGAATATTTTTTAAAGCTTTCCAGAATTAGATAAGAATTGAGTATAAAAAGAAAAATCACATACCACTTGGGACTCAGACACTCCCCTGCCAGCCCCAGAGGAAGGGGACGAGAAGCCAGACACAGAGGTCTGCTTTTCTCCAAGTCACCCAGACACAAACAAGAATAAAGTAAAAGACACGGAATGTAGAACAACATGAGCTCTTCATTTGGAGCAATTTAGAGAGTAGAAATAATTGACAATAGGCAAGCAGCAAAGACCTAAGGCAACAGCATATATATTACCCCAGAAGCTGTGCATGTTTGAAGAAAAAGCAACTGTAGCTAAAGTTTATTACAATAAATAAACAATTTATTACAATTGCTTATTACAATATAAAGCATATTACAGGCATACCACATAATCCTACAGGTCAAGCAGTTATAGAAAGATCAAACAGAACTCTAAAGGATATGCTAAATAAACAGAAAGGGGTAACAAAAACCCCCAGAAACAGACTGCATAATGCTCTATTAACTTTGAATTTTCTTAATGCCAATGAGAAAGGAACAACAGCTGCAGAGAGACATTGGATAATAGAAAAAAACTACAGAATTAAATCAGCCTATATACTTTAAGGATGTGCTGACCTCAGAATGGAAACCAGGGTATGTGTTACGTTGGGGACGAGGTTTTGCTTTTGTTTCTACAGGAGAAGATAAGTTGTGGGTACCATCAAAATTGATAAAGGTTCGATTTGAACAAGAGAAACCTCTTAATTAGAGGAGGTGATAGTGCATCAACCAGCATGAACATCCAAATTAAACTAACTTACCAGTAACACATGTCTTTTCATTTAATCAGATAATAACTTGCCAAAAAGGAACATCCCCAAAATTAGTCTTGGGGAAAGGTTTTTGTTTTTGTCTTTTAGGAGAAGGAAGGTTAAGGAATCTGAAGAACACTGGACAAATGAGACAACTGAAGAAAAGGGACAAATCATCTATCCCAGGAAACAGAGTGAAATGGCATATGGGTATATATTATCTAAAAAATTTTATGTCTTCCTAAATGTTTGTTTCTGCTTTTCTCTAAAAATTTAACACTATTGGTCTTCTAATAGTCCCAGTTCAATTAAAATTTAAAGCTGACTTTAGAGTTGGAGAATGGCTCTCTCCTTCTTTAAACTCAAGCATGTTGTTAAAAGGAAAATGCAAACCCCCTGTATCATGCCAGAATAAAAGAGCCATCTTCTGCTATGGGACAGGAGAAAAGCCAAATTAATTAAGGGACTATTCTATTACTAATCTCAACTCTTTGATTCTATTCTGATTCTTTAAAACTTTTCTTAAAGTATAAATTTTATATCAAAATTTACAAGATTAATATATAGAGATATATAGTTATATGTACATTTTAAACTTTAAGATATGAATGGTCATATAGAGTACTAATTAATTCTAGAAAAAAGGCTTCAATTAGCTGCATATATATGTCTTTGTGTTCGAGTCTCTTATCAGTTTTCTGCAGGAAATCACAGCCAGGACTAACATCAACTGAAGTCTCCAGGAAGAAGTTGGGGCCCCACAACAACAACAATTCCACGTGGATAATAATAATATCACTAAGCTGACAAACATCATCTACAGATCAGCTTTGAACTACAAGGTGCTCAGAGCAATTTTGAGATGACTAGCTGAGATGATCCAGTCTCAAAGACTACTTGAATAAGGACTTGAGATAAACCCTGAACTTTGGCATTATACACAGACTGGATAATGAAGGATATGGTTACCTTTCCTAGAATTTGACAATTAACCTAAAATTTTTCTTTCAGGATAAAGATAACTTCGCCCATACCCAGCAGGAAGCAATTTTAAGAATATACGACGCCCACATTCCCAAAGAGGTGGTGTGGGGCGGGTGGTTTTTTGGTCTTTTTAATGGGTTTTGGGTCTGGGATAATTTTCATTGTTTAGGGGGTTGGTTACAAGTTGTTGTCAAGGGTTAGAAAAAAGGCTAAGCAAAGGAGATTAGATTTAAGGTTCTTGTTTAAAAAAAGAGAGAGAAAGAAAGAAAGAAGAAGAAAAAGACAATTACTAGTTTTAAATATTTTACATTGGATTGGATTGTTTTATATTGTATACAAATTATATATATTGAAATTGATATTGTTAGAAAATGCTATATGTATATTTCTAATTGTACTTATACTGTTCATTTAACAATGCAATTTTCTGATCCTTGAATGTTATTATTACCAACTATTAGGATATAAAGAAATGAAAGTTAGTAGTTAGACATTATAATAGAACTTGTAGTCATATTAGATATGTTTTAAAAATTGAGCAGATATATTTTAGACAGGTCATCTTCAAACCCTTCAGAGATCTACAGAATATGGCATTTAAAATGTTTTAATAACTTAGAAAATTTTTCTTTTTTGTTATGATTATGAGACATGTCGGCTCCTGGCAGTACCAATCTACTTCAGAGAAAATATGGGCATTGAAGAAACTGCATATGGACTTAACTTTCATTGTGGCAAAAGTTAGCCACTGGACAACAAAGTATCCTCGAATCAACTGCTGACAAAATGGACAGACAGGACATGAAACAAAGGACTACTGATTCTTGCCAAAACAAGTGTGGTTATGGCTTTATCAAAAGGCATTTTCTGAGGCCAGGACAATATGGCACCATCCCTGAAGTGGCCTTCGCAATCTGGAAAAGGTACAGTGCCCTTTTCTTCGAAGGCAGCTGAACAGGCAGTGGGCCGATGGCTTCTGATGTGCAATGGAACAGCAGCTGAAACAGTTATTCTTGAAGAGTAACTAAGCTCATGCCTCTCAGTAGTAGACTGGCATTTGATAGAGGGATGTGGAGAAGAACGGGATGCTGAGATGAAGCCATATATACACAGCCAAGAAGAATGGACAGCTGAATTAAAAAACCATCAACAATTTCCAGAATTTAAAATCCTGAATCATGACATGACACTAGTGGAATTCAGGTGTTTCTGGTACATGGACTGCTCTCACCCAATGTGAGGTTGAACTGTTGACCTTGTGTACATCCTACTTCACAAATGAGTCTGTCAGATATGCTAAACCTATAGGATGAAGATGATGCCCCAGCATTGCAGAGAAACCTCAGGTGGCTGTCTAGACAGCTGGCTGTTTCTGTCAACTCACAAATTTTTTGGAAGTTGCTTGTATGCACTTCCTGTTTTTGTTTTTGTTATCTAATATTATTTCCTTCTTGGGTCTCTGAGGGAGTTGAAGATTAGTTAGCTATAGTTGAAGATTAATTAGCTATAGTTGAAGGTTAGTTAGTTATAGTTGAAGATTAATTAGGATAGAAAGTGAATTAGATACATTTAGTACTTAACAAAATAGGATAGATAATGAAATTATTTTCTCTGAATTTGTCAAATACAAATGGACTAGACATTGTTTAGACATTTATTACTTGTATATATTGTATATAGTCTTTGTACTTTTGTATATAGTTTTTCTTTGGTTAGTTATAACCTTTTTCTTTCTTTTCTTTTTTATTAAAATAGAAAAGGGGAAATGTGGCGGTATTTTACTTGTACTGAAATGTGATTTTAATTATATGTTAATAAATAAAGTTGCCTGGGGGTCAGAGCTATTAGAGCCATAGCAAGTGCGTGGCGGCGGTGGTGCACACCTTTAAGGACCTGGAAGGCGGTACATTCAGGCAGTGACAAGTCAGTCACATGTTTGGGTTTACAACCAATGAGAAGGCAGAACAGCTAGACTATATAAAGACATACACACAGTAAGTAGGTCCTTTTCGGAGAACTCTCTTGGCTGAAGAGGATCCCTGAATCAGGAAGGGTGAGGCTCTTAGCTCTGACCTCTTGGCTTTCTTCTCTGAATCAGCTCTGTGTTTCTTATTTAATAAGACCGTTGGTTGCATCTACAAGCAACTGCCATTTGAGTGCGTCTTTACCTTCTTGGAGCATAGCCTTGCTCTGAGAATCCATGGAAAGCAGAGTCTCTTATCCAAAAGACATGTAAAGGTGCGCGCGCGTGTGCGTGTGCGTGTGCGTGTGCGTGTGCGTGTGCGTGTGTGTGTGTGTGTGTGTGTGTGTGTGTGTGTGTGTGTATATATATATATATATATATATATATATATATATATATATATATATATATCTTGTGTAGCTGTCCATAGCTCTGCATTTGGTTTGGTTTGTGAAATGACACTGATACTCACTTTGCATGTACAACACACTAGTAACTCCTGCATCAAATGATTTCCAAGTCCCTGCTTTGCTTTCTTTTCTGTCTTGAAAACAGCTTTCTAAATAACTGGAAAGGTAAAGAGAAGCGAGGCTATTAGTGAGAGAAGAAGGCCAGCTGTGTCCTGAGGAAATATTAGTGGTGGATTGACTCCTGCCAGGCTGCCTCCAAGAAAAATACAAATAAATAAAATAGCCAAGTGAAGATCGTGATATATCAGGAAGCAGTAAATTCTAAATTTCTTTCACTGTGAATTGGCAATTAAGCACATTGACATTTTTATTGTATTTCTACTAACTGGTAGCATTTTTTCAAACCATTAAGATCTCTGAAAAGTATTACATGACTGTGTCACTGTTATGGTTTTTATTTAAGACAGTTACCTGGCATGGCATGAAACAGTATCTCCCAACCTCTGAAACAACTATTTCTCAATCCTATTTTGCACTGGGAATGGCCTAGTGGTCTGGTCACGTTCCAGAAGTACAAGAAGAAGAAAACATGTTTAAGAGCACTTCCAAAGCCAATGAGTCCCAGTGTTAAGATGGAACTCTGAATCGAAAGAGCAGAGTGACTTACTACAGCTAGTCACAGAAAAGCATGAGATCCCAGATGGGAAATCCAGGAACAAGAGGCAGAGATACCACAACTTTCTTTGGCAAATACAAAACTCAGGCTGCACCCAGAGCCTGGTTCCAGGTTTTGCTAAATGAGAATTTCATGGCAAAGCGTCAAGAGCCTGCAGAAACATTTTGGTTGTAACCCAGGTACTGCCCAGTGTGACTTTCCTATTGTTCTGCTAGGAGCTACTCATACGGAAAGCCAGAATGTAGAGATTAATCAAACCCCACCACCAGACAGCTGTGGGGTCTGGCCTCCGACCACCATTTGCATTTGGTTTGGTTTGTGAAATGACACTGATACTCATTTTGCATGTACAACACACTAGTAACTCCTGCATCAAATGGTTTCCGAGTCCCTGTTTGCTTTCTTTTCTGTCTTGAAAACAACTTTCTAAATGACTGGACAGGCAAAGAGAAGCAAGGCTATTAGTGAGAGAAGAAGGTCAACTGTGTCCTCAGGAAATATTAGTGGTGGATTGACTCGATAAGATGTTGCTGGTATCAGCTGCCAGAGCCTTAGAAATAGAAATTGCTTGAATCTGCCTCTCTTTTGTTCATAGAACTCCTCCAGATGTATTGGCACCCTTAATCATGAGCAGAGAAAATTCCCCTAAAATGATCCATATATTCAGGTATATTCTGTGTATCTGTATATTCACCAGCAGGCTAATCAGCTTTGTCTGAATCCTCTTAAATTGCCAAATAAACAAGGTCAGGTTAAAAGGCTTCCAAACCATCCAGCTATCCTCTCTCCTGCTCCTGACGATGTTGTGTGACAGGAGAAAGGGGCCTATCTGAGTATTTACCATTTGTAGATTTACTCACATATCCAGAATAGCTAATAGAAGAGAAAGTGAAGTGAGAATTTTGTTCTGGGATTAGAGAGTCTGTGTGGAAACCAAGACCAAAGCCTTATGACCAAGTCCTTGACATTTTAGAGTGGAAACAGAAGCCAAAGGCTAATTAGCAGTTAGCATGGTAGATCTGGATAGCAGATAATCCTATATGGCTTGCAAAGAACATATAAATTCTGTGTGGTTTGGCAGGAAAGTGAAAGGAGAGTACCCAAGTCACATGCCTGTGTTGACTGCCAACTGAGGTATTGCTTAGTCTATTCTCTTTGGGCCAGCTGAAGACAATATTAGATTTGAAGTGGTGAAAAATTTAATATTATTATGTGGCCCAAGAGTAAGGTGTCTGGTCTGAGTTCCAAGTATATACATTATCTTCAGCACAAAGACCTTCCAGATCTGTCTTATTCCAACACATGCAGAGAACATCTCTGTTGCAATGACTTGTTGGTGTGATACAGAGAGGGGCCTTTCAATTCTGCTCTCTTTAGAGAGTGCACACACAGTCTGTACGCAGAACTCTGCCCCCCCCCCCAGTGGCTTATCAACCCTACATAAAAGTGTGACCTGCTTTTTTTAAAAGTGAGTGAGAAAAAAGTGAGTGAGCAATGCAGGCATTCATCCACCAATGATTTCCTTGATTTCAAAAGGTAATAGTATGCCTGGTGTAAAACACAATCCCTCTAGTTCCACAAACTCATTTTAGGAAGACTCCAGTGAGCTAATTATTACTGGCACTTGTCATGGATCTCCTTTCCACAGGATGCTCACTGCCATCGTCTCTGTTCATCTGGATCTGAGGACTACATGGGTGAGACTGACAGCATTCACACTCACCCCTAATCTCAGTAGCCTAAGCAGCAGACCAAGACTATCCAGACCATAATCAAGAAATATATCTATAGAGGAGGATACTCAAACACCCTGCTCTGGCCTCTATCGACAACATGGGAAGACTGATAAAGACATAAGAAAATACAATCAGATAGAAAACCAGGGAAAAGATTTAAATGGCCACTTCATAAAAGGAGATGCTCATGCGAACCATGTCTGCAAAGCACTGTGCATTGTTACTCACCAGAATAAAGCTAGTGGCTATTTCAATGCAGTTTCATGACTGGTCTCCCATGGCAGCTAGACTTGAAGTCCAGCACCAGTTGTCAGCTGCTGTGGAGAAGTGGCAGTATCACACCCATTGGAGGCATATAAATTGGTCCCTTCTTTGAAAAATGTGTTAACAGTGTCTGCCATAGTCTGAAATGTTTTCTAGTGATCCATGTATTAAAGCTTGGTCCCCAATTCATAGTGCTATTAGGAGGCAGGACCCAGTAGGGGAGTTACATTATCAGGAGTAGGCTCTTGAATGGGACATCCAGTCTCAGCTCCATGTCCTTCCCCACATGACTTTCTTTTGTATCCTGGCTACCATGAAGTGAACAGGCCTCTCCCTCATACCCACCCACCATGATGTAATGTATTTCAGGCCCAGTACAATAAGGCCAACTGACATGGGGCTGAAATCCTGACTGTCAGTCTTATGGGATAAAAATTTGTGTACATTGTATTGGGATTTTTAAAATCAAAGTTGCATCCCCTGGCAATGGGCAAAAAGGAAAAATGATAATCAAATTTGGCTCTATCAGTTTTTTTTTGTATGTTGCATTTACTTTCACTGTTGTCTATGATTAATTTTATTATTTCACTTATAAATTCTTTTCTTTGTTTAATTTTCTGTCCATTGCTAGCTTATTTGTGGATTGTTTCTTTTTAGGATCTTCCCCCCTTTCTTCTCTCCCTATTTTCTGTCTCCCTCCTTTTTCCTTTCTATTTTCTCTTTTCTTTCAAGTGCCATGACCATGTTAGGCAAACATTGCATCACTGAGCCACATGCCCAGGCATGAAACAGTTCCTTATTTACTGATATTCTAATTCCTATTTGGATGTCATCCTAAACTCCTGGACCGTTTAGAAACACATTGCCTAATTTTCAATTCTCTGTGGATTTTCTAGCTGTCTACCAAGGGATTCAGTGGAAGACTTTAAGTATTTAAGCATCTTCTGCTCTGGCACACTCTGACCTTGTCCTTCCATGTCCCCCAGCACTTCCAGAAGCCCCGGTCTCCCCTCAGCTCTTCAGCCTCCCCCTTAGGAACCTATTGCCCCACCCAGGTGCACGTTAACGAAACTGTCAAGAAAACTTGTATATAGAATTTCAGGCTCAAATTTCTGAGCTTCTATTGTTTCTACCCGGGGTTATGATTCATAGGAAGAAGGTGTGTGGGGAGAGCTGGTCTCGGCTCTCTGTTCTCCCACAGGAAGTTTCTGGGAGCCCCAAGTAGCTCACTTGCACTGCAAGGAAGGGGCAGATCTAATCGGAAACCAAAGGGAACTGTGGCACTCTGCTTGGTGTTTTCCTGACTCTGGGACTTTGACCCCATTCACTCCTGGTCCCCTTTGTTGTTTCCAGGGGCCATCAAGCAGTGCCCACTTTACCAAGCTTTCACAGTGGGCCAAGTACGCAGTTTAGTTTGAGAGAAATTGCATCCAGTCACTATGGCCAAAGATAGAAATTTCTTCAACCAGCACTTAACCTTAGAAAGTGTGATAGATTCAATTTTTCAAAAACTTCCCTGCAGTCTCCTAAATACTGTTGGAAGGAAGATATTGTTTCCTATTTACATGACCTTGTGCCTTCCCCCCACCTGCTTTGGGGATATTAGTAGACACTGTGTACGCAGGAACTTTAGAAGTCCTGGTGTAGCTCAACGTGCCCTCTCAGGCTTTTGTGATGGCATCAGAAGAACCAGCCTAGTGGACATGCTGCACAGCAGCTTCCAGGCCCATGCACAGACCTGCAGCTTGAAGTGGAACTTTTCAACCTCATCTCAGTGAGCTGCTGACACCCAAGCCACCTGCAGATTCATGAATGGATTCATGTACTCAGGTACAAGGAGCCAGGCACCCCAGCCCACCAGCGTGTCCTTGACAGTAAAATATCGTGATCTTAAGGAGCAGGCTGGGGGTGCTACACATCATTATTTTGGAAGGATAAGATCCTAACTGATAAATAGAGACTGCTCTTTATTGAAACTGTAGCTGCCTTACCTTCCACCCACAGCAGGACTGACTACTAGAGAATATACCGTTGCCTTGAATGTGGTTGTTGGCCAAGGGTGTGCTATCCCTGACTTTCACTTAATATTAGAAAGAACTGATTGTTTGGGGCCAGAATAGCTTGTGAAGAGACAAATATGAACATAGATGTTTTTAGTGGATTCTTTTTCTCAATAAAGGGAGAGAGTAAAGGGCTCAGCAGATAAAAGTTTACTCTAAACAACAACTGGAAAGTAAATGTGTTGGGTAAAATGATAGCAGGATAATTTTGAGTATTGCTAATTTTTAACTCAATTAAGAAGAGTTGATGTCCTAAGAGGATGGGGAAATTATCATTTCACATGCCTAGAGATTATGTGAAGCAAATCTATCCTTAGCTCAAGAGTTTGGAAGAGTCCAAACACAGAATCTGGACATACTCTTCTCATTTTTGCCATGCCTGAGAATTGCTTTACTAACCTTGAAACATCCCATTGTCTAAATGATACAAAGAGTGAGCTGCGTATGAGCCACAGCAAGGACTGACTACAGGGAGGGAGTGGTGCTAACACTGGATCCTAACTCCCGTGGCTTTCTTGAGTTGAAAAAAAAATCACCACAATATCCCATTCATAGTCCAAGTATGCTGGCTGTGGAATCCTCAAGAAAGATTATTGTTCACAATAGGCCTCAATATTCTTCAGAGGAATCTGATACTTTCACCAAAGCATGGAGTTTCAGGGTTTCAGAGGCAAAGGAGGGCTCCAGGAATCTTAAAGCTCCAGACTTAAGTACGAGAAAAAAAAAAAAAAAAAGCTTCAATCATCAGAACACAGAACTACACATCTTTGAGAGGCTCTTATTGGCTGCTCTGTGCTAGACAACTGAGCACATTTAATAAATGATAAGCTTGTTATTTTTTTATTTTAAAGTAGCAAAGTGCATTTTAAAGTGGATCTTTTAACCATTTGTTATGAAGGAGACACAAGAAACAAATGGCTAATATTGTCATCCCAAAGGTCAGTGAAAGTGAAATGTCAAATGCAGGCTGAAGTCCCACGGCTTCTGCTTTTAGGCAAAAAGAGCTGAAAACTATCTTCAGCTGAAACAGGCAGGAAGTCCTTCCACTCCTCCCTTCATCCCTTCTTTCTCCTCTCTTCCCTCTGTCCCTCCCTTCTCCTCCTTTTTTTCTTTCTCTTCCCTTTCTTTTTAAGAGTCAAGGTCTGCCTATGTTCCCCCGTGCTGGCCCTGGACTGGAAGACTCAAGCTATCCCCCTGTCTCAGCTGCCGATAGCTGCTGGCACCTGCTATCAGCAGTTGTGGCTGAGGTCAGTTTCTTTCCCTCAGTCAATTCCTATCTATTATTAGAACTATAGTTCTAATAATAGTTCAAGCGATAGGTTACTCCCTCTGTGTTATTGGTCAAGGAGGCCCCAGAGGTCTCCAAAACGACACACACCATGGCTCTTGGTTACACACTCTAACTACATGGTAAGATCCTATCACTGAAGTCATCACATACTTTGGCTACAGCACATGGAGAAGTCAATCTCAATCAACCCGTAAACTCTCTCCTTGATGGTTAGCTTTCAAAGTGCCAAAAGGCACCAAAAAGACTGCTGGAGGAGACAAGATAGTAATGTTCTTACCTAGGGCTGGACCCTGAACGCTACAGTCCTCACTTGCTAGGAAATAGGTGCTCACAGTGCGATAGTGGCATGACTGTTATTTCTGATTAGATTTGAGGCATGCTCCATAGGAGGGAACTTCATGCCTGGTACTATAATCCTGGTCAAAAATCTATGACTGTAGAGGTCATAGGCCTTAGGGTAGAACCTACTATTGTTACTTTTTCTTAACGGTCACTTTGTCAAATTGCTTTCTAAACATTTATATTTATACCCATAGGCCTGGGCTGCTCTCAGTTTTGGCCAGATAAGCTTTTTTTTTTGAGATCTGTCACAGTCAGTACAGAGACAAATAATTTGTTTAAAGATCTGGGAATAAGTGACTGAGTTCTCAGGCCTAAATGGGAAATGGCATCTTCTAGACAATTCATGACACAACTATCAAGCCAGTCAAAATTTTGATATAGAAGAGGGGAGGTTCTCTTCCACCCCTATCCTTTGGTGAAGAGCTACGGGCAGGGTATAGCTTCTTGGGAAGAGAGAATCATTCTTCTTTGAGGATGTCCCACTGGTAGATTTCCCCAAGCTCCAGGGGGTGGTCTCATATGTGTGCATGTGTAGGCAGCACTGATTGGACTTATTGGGCTATCAAAGAGAAACATAACCAAAACAGAAAGGAGGTTTGGAGGGGGGATATGTTGGGAGGATACAGGAGGAGTTGGAAGAGGGAAATGTGGGGTGTATATGTACATCTTTCATTGTATGTATGAAATCCCAAAGAATAAAGAACAATTATAAAAAAAATACAACAGGAAAAATATCCACTGTTCTGATAAGCATTTATGAGTTGACACATAAATGAATCTGGAGTTAAAGTTTCAGAAGTTGCAGGTTCTCTTAAATTAATTGTAAATTTCAAAGTGTGTGTGAGTTTTACTCTAGAGTAACAGATTCTCAAAGGGATCAAAAGAAAGTTAAAAATGGACCTAGTGATGTAGCTCAGTTAGTAGACAGCTTGTCTGGTATACACAAAGTCCTGGGTTTCATTAATAGCACTGCATAAACCAGGCACCATGGCCAACAAGCATAATCACAGCACTTGGGAGGTGGAAGCAGGAGAACCAGAAGATGAAGGTCATCCTTGGATACACAGCAAGTTCAGTACCACCATGGGCTACATAAGACTGCCCCCACAAATGTTTAAAATGTAAAAATTAAGTTTACACAAGGTGAAAAACTATTATTTAGAAGCTGAAAGCTCCTCTTGGAAAAACATGCCACATTGTCACCAACTATCTCTGGTGAAGGTTGCATCTCTCATCAACTTCCCTGACCCTCTGTTTCCTAATTTGAAGATGGAGGAGTTTGGACGAGAGGAATGAATTTTAAGATCATGACCAGCTCTAACTTTGTAGTGCTATGCAGGACTCATATAAACTTTTAAACAATAAAATAAACTCACAGAGTGTTTGGCTAGATAATTCTTAAAGCCAATTTTTAAAAATCATTACTTCATATTTGCACATGTGATATGTGCGCATGTGTGGAGGGATGCATATACATCTCCATCTATGCTTCTGTGGAGGGCAGAAGTCAATATTACATGCCTCCTTCTATCAGTCGTCACTTTGCTTTACAACAGGTTCTCACTGAACTGGAGCTCTCTGATCTGGATAGACTGAGAAGCTCAGGAAGTGTCTTTGATCCTATTGTCTCCACCTTCCAGCACAAACACAGTCATGTGTTTCTGCGCATGGTTTTTACATGGTTGTGAGGGAACCAAAGTCAAATCTTCATGTACACACAGGGGGGTGCGTTTTACACACTAAACCATCGCTTCAGCCCGAAGATATGACATCAATATAACCAATGAAGTATTTAAACTGGAAATCAAACTGTGTGAGTTCTGAGCGACCTAAGCGTCATCATTTGTCAATGTCTTGTCTCCTGAAAGTTAGATGTTTGGTTTCAGATGAAATTCTTGGACAGGTTTACATCCTCTACTGTTTAAATACTTTTCTGTTGTAGGGCTTTGCATGATGCTCAAATGCTTAATGATCAAAAACAAACATTGTAGCTGCCTATTGAGATGGGATCAGCAGACTAAGAGGCAAAAAGACAGCATGAATGCAAGGCTCCTCCAATCTAAACATGTGGTCGAGAGGAAAGAAAACAATTCTTGTCCCTTCTAAAATACTTGTTATAACTTAACAGTGGGTCCATCAAAATGTGGCTGGAGATGAGCAGGGGTAATCCCTGTGAAGAGCAGAAAGAGAAGCCAGTAATGAAGCTGGCCAGGCTCATGCTGTGGGAGACCCTTGTTTATTTTTTCTCAGAGGCCATCCAGTCCCCATTAGTCAGCGCCCTAGGATAAGCCTATAAATATTTACTATCTTCTTGGCTCAGCCACTGGACAAGTGACTGAAAACTACTCTCTTCATGTGACTGGAGTTTGGACCCACATCTGACGTCTTCAAGGCATTCTAAATAATTGATTAATCACATCCTGAGGAGCTATTTTTAAAATCCAGGGGAGCTTTCGGCATTCAGATCAAATTATAGTGCCACAGGCAACTGACAGACCCGCAGCGAGGCATCTTGAGATGAGAATATAAGTAGTGATGACATTTTTAATACTCTAGGTTATTTTGAAATAAGGTTGATATGCTAATGAGTATTGCTAGAGATGAAGTTTGAAGCAAAGGACCACGCCTGTCTTCAAGAAAGAAATCAACACTGAGCAGAGTTACTTCTTGAACATTTTAAGTTAGTTAGTTTCTTCGTTGGAGAAATTATCAAGAAATAGTTACTGTTTTTCTATTTTGAAGTTTTCCTAATAATTTACTAGAAAAATATTGCTTAGTGAATATTGACTGTATGTCAGGCAATATCTATGAAAACCTTTCAGGTTTATAGTGTGCTTAAAGCTTGAAGGGAGGGAGAAAAATCTGTGTGAAAAGGAACACTATTTTCTTTGAAGTCAAACTTGTCTATTTTAAGGCCACAATTTAATACCACATTGTTTATTGCTCAAGCCCAAACTCTCTGTTTTATTGATTTATTAACTATATTATGTTCAAACCTGAAACTTTTGATGGCCAAACAATATAATGATGCCTTTTTATGTAGAAATTTTGTGGGTTTGATATGAGTAGCTTGTAATTGTAACTGAGTTGACCTCATTGCATCCCAAAAGCAAGAGAGAAGAAGTAACAATATACTACTTTAAGAACAAAATAAAGACATACAGTTTAACAGCAGCACAAAATTTACTGCCTGGCCTGAAAGATGGTTCAGTGGTTGTCTTAGGGAGGGTTACTATTGCTACGATGAAACACCATGACCAAAGGCAAGCTGGGAAGGAAAGGGTTTATTCAGCTTATGCTTCCATATCATCATTCATCATTGAAGGAAGTCAGGACAGGAACTTAAATAGGGCAGGAACCAGGAACCAGGAGTGATGCAGAGACTGTGGAGGGGCATTACTGGCTTGTTCCTTATGGCTTGCTTAGTCTGCTTTCTTACAGACCCAGGACCACCTGCCTAGGAGTAGCCCCAACCACAATGGGCTTGGACCTCTCCCATGAATCACTAAGTAAGGAAATGCCCTACAGGCTTGCCGACAGCTTGATCTTATGGAGGCATTTTCTCTAGCTTATGTCAAGTTGACACAAAACTCCTTAGCACAATGAGTAAAAGCCCTTGCCACACAAGCCTGGTGACCCAAGTTTAATCTCCAGGTTCTACATTCAAAGGATAAAATTGACTCACAGAAGTTGGTCTCTGACCTCCACATGCATCATGGCATATACCGCCCCCCCACACAAACATGATAAATTAAATAAAAATTTAAAAATCATTATCCCAAACTGTACAGTATGATATAATCATGTCTATTATTTGTTCACTTATTATATTTTGCTGCTTTCATTATTCATGGCTCACTGTGATAATCTCTCCTAATATATCATAATTATAACTTTTATACTGAATTCTCTGGAATAAAAACAAAGCTTTTCCCAAAATTTGTTGACTTAATGAAAGTAGTACACACTATAATGTACAACATTTTGTGAAAGTATTGCTATATGGGACATAAAATGTACCTATCTGCCCTCTTTCCTCTGAGTTCATCTATTCATTTGTTTGTTTTTGACACAGAGTTTCATACATCTCAGGCTGGTCTTGACTGATTATATAGACAAAGATGATCTTAAACTCAACCTCCTTCCTCCACCTCATCTTCGTGCTGGGATTATAACATCACCTACCATGGTGTTTCATGTGATGCTGGGGATTGAGGCCGAGCCTCAAGCATGCCAGGCAAACAGCCTACCAACTGAGATGTATCCCAAGACCTTCAGATTCCTGTAAACCATGAAGAAGGAAAAGGAAGAGGAGAAGGAGGAGGCAAGTGGTCAGCTAAACTTGACAATCAACTTTATTTTTCAGTTGTCTTCCCTGTCATATGGAACTAGGCACACTATGCTTGTGATGTTGAATAAAACAGAACACTTCAATATGTAACATGCAGGCCATCTTTTATTCATTCACTTAAAACTCCTCCTTTCCATATTCCCAGTTCTGAGCTTCAAAATCTAGAAAAGGAAGAAAAAAAAAAGAAACAGAAACTGAGAAGAACATCTCCTTATGCATATTAAACATTGAAGAACGGATCACTTAGGGGAAAGGAGGGTGAAGAAGAACACTTGCTTATTGGAGCTTTCTTACAGGGAGGACTCCTTGGGGTCTCCTGGGAACCGAGCCACCTCTCCAATTGTGAAGAGATGGGAAGGAATAGGCCAGATCCTCAGGAAGAAAGCAGCACGGTGGTACCTGGGGGGAGGGCAGTGGTGCTACAGGCTGACTGTGGGAAGCTGCCTGAAATGAAATAGAAGGTCAATTAAAGAGACAGCATGCACTTAAGGGGCACAAAACATGTGACAGCAAGGCAGAAAGGGGAGTTGGGATCAATCCAGGAGGCACTGGTATCTCCTGTGAGATTTGAGGATGCACTTTCCCTTGACCATGATAATGTAAAGGGGATGAAAAGGACTGGGATGCCAAAAGATAAAACAACTTTCAACAATCATATATAGTCACGGATGGTTCAAATGCTCATGTAGGGATAGTGTGTTTGTATTGCTGAGTCTATGTGACATCTTAATTATGAACAGAAGAATGAGCTCTACTATCAAGAACAGGGCAAAACACTTATAAGGACTATAAATAGATGGCAATGTGACCAAGGGAAATTTTATAGGATTGGTCAGAAAGACTTTGTGAGACAGTCTGGAGGTGGAGGTATCTGTGAGAAAGCTGAGGCAGAAGGGAGTCTATAAAGGAGTGAGGGGAAACACATACAAAGTAAAAAATGTAGAGACCATGATACTGTCATCAGCCATCGTGAGCTCAATGCTATGCAACATCTGTGAACAATTCTGGAGAGAAGCAGCTTCGAGACCGTATGGTCAATTGCTTCTTGGGTTGTTCCAAAGTTCACCTCCTGAAGGAGACAGACCAGCTGGATGATGTGATTCTGCATACAGAATTTTGACATTCAAACAAACCACATGAAGCGAAATCCATTTCCATGCAATGCTATTGATGACAGTAATACGTGTCACAAAAGACAAGCCTGTAGGTGAGTCATGGAGTTGATCCTGAGAATTGTTAAGGCGGTCGTTGGATAAACTTTGAGATCATCCTAATCAAGCCTCTCATTCCCGCCCGTTAGGACTCTGTGATGTTTGGGCTTCTTCAGAGTATGTGACTTGCATTATTCTGATAGATAATTTTGAAATGTGTGACCACCAAGGACTTCCTTTCAGGAACTCTTCAGAGCTGGAAACCTTAGAAGTCATTTGTAGTCCTTATAGTAAGGGACTCCATCTTTATGTCTTGATTACTTAGTGTGGTAACCTCCATGCTATGTCCCTCTTTCCTTTTCCTTTCTCTGCTGTTCCTCAACTTACTGCGTTGTCTTCCCACAGTCTGTGACGCTAGATAGATTACGCTGAGCATTTTCTAGCATTAGCAATAGTATTAAGGCAATGGAATGAATACTGACCAAGTGCTAAGTCTTTTCCTTCTAATTTACCTATCCTGTTACCCATCATGGAAAGGAACTGTAAGGTAGATAGATAAGAACAAAGTCTGTTTTGAAAGAAAGTGGAGATTAGGGGGACTTTTCTATCTATCTATCTATCTATCTATCTATCTATCTATCTATCTATCTATCACCTGTCTGTCTGTCTATCATCTACCTACCTACCTATCATCCATCTACCTACCTATGTATGTATGTATGTATATATATATACATATACATATATAATCTATTTGTGTGTGTGTGTGTGTGTGTGTGTGTGTGTGTGTGTGTGTGTGTGTGAGAGATGTGTGTGCCACAGTGTGAATGTGTAGGTCAAAAAGACAACTTCGTGAAGTCAGATCTCTCTTCCCACCTTAACATTGGTTCTAGGATTCCTGGATTTTGCATGAAGCACCTTTTTCTTCTGTGCCATCTCACTAGCCCTAGAAATCATGCTTATTTATTCATTCTCTGGCTATCATTTTTAAATATCCCAGCAAATAGTCAAAAGTTGAAGCATCAAAACTCTCCAAATACAGACAACTATTTCCGTGGTGGAAGTAATAGGAGAGATTAGATGAATTAAAAGAAATAAATTGCAATGGAAACTAGAACCAAAGTAATGGCATATGAGAGAAAGGAAAGTATACTCAATTTAAGCATTTCTGCTTCAATTCTGAAAATATATGGCTAGTATAGGTAAGGAACACCCACTTCAACAGAACACTCCTGCTGACATGGTAGAATCCATTAAAATAAAGAATTCTGGATGTGATTCCTGCCCTTTCACAATTTCCTGGACTGACAGGGCATGTGTGTAAGAAGGACAGAATGTTCTCTATGTTATGAGACAGAAAGTGCTCAGTAAGATAAGAAAAACCAACCCATGACCCCACATAGACCTACAACAGAAGCAACGAAAGAAGCTACTATTGTATGCAATGGAGCTGGCCATCAGGCCAGACTTATATTATACATCCTACTGAATCTGTGATAAATAAAATGGCATTGCAATGTGCTTTCAGTCATTTGTCAGCTCCTATCCCTGATGAATGATTTGGAAACCAGCCACAGGTCTTTGTCTCCCCTTTCATGTAGCAGCTCTACTAGCTTGTGATTCACAAACAACCACACATGTGAGCACATCTCTATAACTCTAGAGGCCAAATGAAATGTGATGTGATGGGGATTACTAATGCTTTGGGCACACTTCAAAGCCATTTGGGCAAAAAGACTTGTGACCTACTGTGTTCTCAATATTTGGAAGAAAAGAGTGAAATATGCTCAACTCCTACCCTCAGATCTCTTAGTAAGAATATTTATTGTGTGTTCATTACTTGTCATGCTCTGTTCCAATCATTGCATTTCACCTAATTATAGTGGATAGGATGACCTTGAAGCACTGCCCCTAGAGTTCAGCAGGTAACTGCTCCACCTGCCTATGACTCTGAAGTACATACATGCCCCTGAGGCATGGCCTCTTGGTGACCCTTAAAACCCAAGATGCACATAGGCATCCTCTTTTCACTCCTTCATGTGACTTGGATTTGGAACTGATAAAGGCAGCCAGCCAGCGTTGCAGAACCTGTGTCAACTCTGTTCTATACAGTGAGTTTTTCCCCTTATGAAATTCTTTTGCACATTGAACAGGCTCCATGGATTTCTCACTATACCTAACTCATTTAAATCTCATATCATTCTATGTTATCTCTATTTTACAGATGAAGAAATTGAGTACCCATAGTTAAGCAATTTGAAGTTTCAGTTTCCATTGTAAAATATGGTACAGTTGAAAGTTGCATTAGTCAGTAATCTGTTACTGCGACAAAATACTTGAGACAGTCAACTTATGGAGGAAGAATTTGTTTCGCTCACAGTTTCAAAGGTTTCAGCTTATGATCAGTTGGTTCCACTTCTTCAGCAGAATCTTCATGAAGGCAAAGAGTTGGTAGAATAACTAACTACTCATCTTTCCAAGAAGGGTGAAGGAGGATGGAGGGACAGAGAGAGGAGAGGGAATGTGTATGGTTGATTGAGAGATTCCATTCCTACTATCGCTTTGAAGGGCATACACCTGTAGTCTAATATACTGTAACTAGGCTCTACCTCTTAAAGGGTTTACAACCTCCCAAGAGTACTACAGACTGGAGAATAAGGCTTTCCTGCAAGGGCCTATGGGGACATTGAAGACCCAAAGCATAACAGAAGCCACCATTCCCATCTTCTGCATAATAAGGAGCCAAGCAAATTAACTATCAGCAATTCTTCTAAGATTCTTCGGAGCACTGAGGACAAATTGATGGTAGACAAGATGGAACAGAACTTAGAAGAACCATCTGACAATTCAAGTATATGTAGACCTTTGTGGTGGGAATATCTGAGAGAAAGGAAACAAGAATGTCAAAAAACAATGGTTGAAAATTTTCCAAAGTGAATAACAGGCATCAGTCCACAGTGCCAACTAATTCAGAGGACAACACACATATTAAGTGCTTATGGGCACATCATATCCAAACCACAGAAAATCAAAGAAAAAGAAAATAGGGAAAGAAGCACAGGAAAATAAAAGCATCGCTTACAGGGGAAATGGATAAAAGGTACATTCAGTTTCTTTTCATTTCCACTCAAATAAGAAGAGAAAGGAGCAAAATAAAGTGCCAAAGAAAACAACAACCCACAATTCTGTATCTAGTAAAACTATTCTTCAAAGTGAAGGTCAAGTAATTTCTTAGACAAAGAAAACTGTTACTGCTTTAATCCAGCAGTCAGGGGGCAGAGACAGGTGGATCTCTATGATTTTGAGGGTTAGCCTGGTCTACATAGTAAATTCCAGGCCAGCAAAAACTATATAGATAGGCTCTGTCTCTAAAATTTCAAAAACCAAAACAAAAGGGGGAATAGTTTGTGTATACTTTCTCGAATGTCATGTTGAATTCTTCTGTGGGGATGGCATGGTTCAGAAACATGTCACATAATAAAGGACAACATTGCAGAAGAAAGAAGTGAAGATTAAATCAAATCTTTTATTCTTAATCATTCTTACAGAAAATTATGTGCTCAAAATTGTAATAGCCACTAAGTATTAATTATTATAGCACATGAATCAGAGAGGCGAATAACAATTAAGTTGTTAGGAAAAGGTGGTGCCGGCAGGCACTTGCATTGCTCATGAAGGAGTGTTATTCCGAATGGAGTTGAATTAACTGTGAATGTGTGCAGAAAATCTCTGATGCAATCACATACATATTTAAAAAAAACAAAATGACAATCGATAATGCTAGGAGAAAAGAAAAACATGATTACATCAAATGTCCAATTAAAGCTTGAGATGGTGGAGAAAGAGTAGAAAATGAAAATGAAAGGATGACGAGTGGGAGAAAATGACAGACAAGAAAGAGCTGTGAGCACAATGGACATAAATCTTGCCACAGGTACTTAGAAACTGATTGTCCTAAAAAGCATTGACCCTATGCTGGCTCCCACAAAGTGACTAAAAGCACTAAGAGCAGGAAAAAAAAACAGATGTCTCTGCCTTCCTTTTGGGCCTGTGTGAAAATACCCTATTTTGAGTCAGGCAGTCCTCAGTCTACACGTAGGCATGTCAATCACTCCAGGAGTATCTGTCTACAACCCCAGACTATCTAACCCATCTCCTCCTCCCTTGATGCTCAAGGCACAAAGAGAAAAGAAATAGAGGAAACATTACTGTCAGTTTTTTACAGAGTTCTGTTCCAGGTCTCCAAAAGTGCCTGAAGGGTCCCAGTCATCATCCTAATCCCACAGTCACCTTGCAGTCCGGGAGCAGGAGAACTGTGTAGGCATGCCACTCCATCATGAGATCACCCTCAAGCAGGAACAATCACCTATGAGACTAGCCTGTCTCTTCAACCAATCAGGACATCTTAGAGTCAACTTCAAAATCATTAACTGAGGAGTAGTAAATGAGACCACACACTGATCAAGACTGCTTAGATATGTATACCTCTTGCCATACTCCAGTTCTTTCTTTATTTTGCCTTAGAGTTCATATCAGTCTCTCAAATGTGGATTTGTACTTGAGGTTTACTGAACCTAATCATCTGTTCTTCTTTTTAATGTGATCATTTTGATTAAGTCTTATCTGGTTTTGCTATCATTCTTTTTTTTGATTGGTATGGTGTTTGGTATATTGATATATTGATTGGTGTATATTGATTGGGTGATCAAGTCAAGATGAACTCCCAGAGACATGGCTTTTGCCCTAAAGCCCCAGAAACAATATAACTCTGTTGAAAATTACTTCAGATATGAAAAAAACTAAATACACCAAGTACAAAACAAACATTGTTAGTATGCATTTAAAAAATAAGATCCAACTATACTTTATTTACAAAAAGCTCATCTTAAGTATCAAAATATAGACAGATTAAAAAAACGACAGATACCGAGAAAGATGAATCATATTAACATTAATCAAAACAAAGTAGATACATTCATTTAATACAAAACCAATCTCCTTGAAAATATAATTATTTTGAATAAAAAAGTCCTACATAATGATAAAGGCATTACCATACTAAAAGATATAGCAATTCTTAGTGTGTATGCACCTAACAGCAGGACATGCGAATACACAAAATAAAAACTGTTAGAACTACAAGGAGACAATTGGTGAGGTACCTCAGCTTCAGAATACCATCATACAACCTGACAAGTTCAGTCTGAACCCTAGAACCAACATGGAGGAGGAAAAGGCGAAGACATTACAAAAAGTTTGTTGTTTGACCACCACACACAGACCATGGCATACACACACACACACACACACACACACACACACACACACACATATATACACATACACACACATATACATACATACACACATATACACACGTACACACAGACACACACACATACACACAGACAAACACACACAGACACACACACACACATATACTCACACACTGATAATAAAAGAAAAAGAAACTGGAAAATAGCATAGAAAAATCAATGAAAGGAAATGCTGGTTCTCTGAAAAGCTAAAGAGAAAATGTAAACTTCTTATTGGAACAATCATTATTTAATAAAGGTAAAATGCACGTATTACTAGCACCAGAAATATAAGAGCTACTGTATTGACAGAAAGGGACAATAGAGAAATACCGTGAATGACCAAGTGCCCAGGACTTTAATAACCTAGACAATCTACAAAACGTATCATTTTCTCTTTTTTGTTTGTTGGATAAAACCAGGACACTAACAACACTTACTGAATCGGTGACGCCATTAGTACCAATGGATCAGACAGTGGCAACCATTACACTTCTGCCATAGGTGTCAGATAGGACACCTAGTCAGGAGTCACTGTTGGAGCCTGTCACAGTGTCCCCATGAAGTCCATTGTCTTTGCCAAAATCAAACCTCTAAGCAAACAAGAAGCCAATGCCCTCTCTACAAAACCAAAGAGTGCCACCTCTCTGTGGACCTTCAGGCTGAAGCGCCAAGAGAAGTCAGCAGATGGGTTCTGGAAAGTGTGGCCCTGAGGCTGGGGACACAGGAGGACCTTGGAACTAAGACTAAGATGTCTCCAGCCTCAGCCAGTGAGCACCTTGCATTGTGTTCCCACCCTCTTCCCGTTCACACCGGTTTGTTCTTCTGGAAGGAACTCAGCCTTCCAGTTGAAATCACTTGAAGTAACCGGCATGTGCATTCATATAGGTACCTTATAAAATGTTGACAGGAGATGAAGGGGCACCCATAATGAAAATACTGGAAACTGCTCAGTGTCAATGCTTGGCTCTAGCTTCCCCCGGCACCTCTGAAAAGTCATGGCTCTCCTATTCCTCAATACAAAAAAAGTACAGTATCTTGTATGTTTTTACCAAATACCCACTGAACACTTACACAATTCAGCGGGACAGGGGGCTTTAAGTCTTATAGATATTAAACAACAAAACCCTTTTAAAAAACTTGCCTTTAAATCCTTTCCAAACCTGTCAAATGCTGGACTGCAGGTGAGCCCCGAAGGAGGAGCAGACACTGGGTGAGGCCCCAGGGCTGCAACACGGGAGGAGGTGGGCGTTTCTGCTGAACTACGATAACACCACAGGAACTTTCACATTCTGTGGAGAATTGTAATTCGTGGAATATCCTTCAGTATACATTTCTAACAATCTAAGGCCCATGAACTATGTGCTCTGAGCCAGGATAAGGCAACCAGAAAGTAGTAATCCCTGTAAAGGCGACAGAGAGCGATCGTTTGGAAAGTCCGACAGGATTAAACAACGTCAAAGACAGGACCTGCTTATCCCAGGTCTTCCTTGTAACTTGCCTGAATTTAACTCTGAACAACTTGAATAGGGCCTCTGAGTCACTCAGAAATGCTTACAACACACACACACACACACACACACACACACACACACACACACACACATGCACACACAGACACACACACACACACACACACACACTACATGCAAAGCACATTTATAGACACATATTTATTTGCTTCACTACTTTCCTGAAAAGTCTTCTTAAACATAGAAACATAAAAAAAAGTTAATATCTAGAAATGTTAAACTCTATAAAAGCTACTGGATAGAAACACAACCATCAGAACTCCCAGGCACGAACACAGTGCGCATGCTGAAATACTCTGGTAAGCCAGCTGCTTTTCCCTTCAAATGTCTTCCATCAGCTGCTTCTCTAAGCCCTCCAGATAGTAGCAGAATCATAAACGTAAGACTTGACAGGATGCAGACCCAGTTGGTGCTACAGCAGCCATCACTGTCCCACATTAACCGCGGCTGCAGACCCCTGGCCACCTCCTGACCGGGGGGTACATGAGCTACTGCAGCAGTGTTAAGCTCACACCCTCGGGGTAGTGCCTCTCAGGTCAGATACGCAGCACCGTCCACCCGCTCTTCGGCTCCGCTAGCCACATCGCACATGCCACCCGCAACTGTATCACAGGCTCCCCTTCGGCTCTTGCTGCTTGTGTTCAGTTCACACAGCACACACCCTCCAAGTTCTTCTGTCTTTGAAACAGTGTTCTCTCTAGGAACACTGCTTAACTACTCCGTGGTGAAATACTTAGAATGGAAATACACACCCGTGCTCCCATCTCCAGTGAGTTTTGAAACTATCCTAGATTTCCTCCAATGAAAAGGTTTCCATGGAAACCTCATCTGGGAAGACAATGAATTCTTCATTATCACAATTACAAATGACCTTGAATGTCATGTTAGGAAAAAAAAAAATGAAGCTTCTCCTGTAGGTCTTGGGACACCAATGAGGATTTAATAGTAAAAGTGTCCCCCTAAAATCTGTACTTGGAAATAGAATAGATAGCACATGGGCACAAATTGAGAAACTAATCTAACAGTTTCGGGTAAGAGGGGATAGGGAGTAAATAAGGCATCGCTTGCAGACATGGGTAAGATGATGTGATTATTGGGCTAGGGCAAAAAGTAGAGAAGGAACGAAGGATGACGCTCAGTTTTGAATCTGGGAGACAGGATGGAACGTGAGTATGTGCTGAGAGAAAAGTCGAAGATGGAGAGGACAGCAGGGAACGTTTAGGAGTTCAGCCTGAATCTGCCAAGCTTCCAATTGTCTCCCCTTGGTACGAAAACACCCACACTGCTGGCATTGATACTCATATACCTTTCAAATCACAATGTCCCAGATAGGGTATTTCAGTGCACCCTGAGGTCAGGAAATTCTCACATGTCAGAATGCCAATCTTCCATTCACAGGGAGAAACTGAATCTTGTATAAATTTTGACCATCCTTTGACTCTACGAGGGTAGAACAAGAGACCGATAACTCGAGAAGCTAAATTATCACTTTAAAATGAAACCTCAGGCCAAGGAATTGGCTCAACAAGTGAAGGCACTTGTACCAAGCCTGATGACCAGAGTTCAATCCCAGGTATGCATAGGAAAGAAGAAAACTACCATCATAGGCTGTCCTCTGACCTCTGCATATTCTGTGACATGCATGTACCCACAGAGCTGCCTATGTGCATGCACACACAATCATACACAAATACACATGCACACACATAAATAAATAAATGCAATAAAAATATAAAAAGAAGATACCATAGAGATTTTTCAGAAACTAAGAGTGTGTATTGTTCTTGATGAGGATCTGAGTTCCTTTCCCAGCATCCAGGCCAGGTTGCTCATAACTTCCTCTAACTCCAGTGCTAGAGGGCTCCACAACTCTGACCTATGAGTTCCACAACTGCATTCAGGTGTGCATACCTCCACACAGACATAGGCAAAATTAAAATAAATGAATCTTTTAAAGAATAAATAAAATAAAACCTTCTTAGTCAAGGTTTCTTTATAAGAGTTACAGAATTATTCCAAGCGCTGTTTCTACAGTTTCACTTTCCAACGTAATTACGCGAGCCATTCCAAACACATCCAGGATTGCCATGTTTCCTGCCCTGCTTGCTCCTGGCATCAGAGTATCTGGGTATTCACCTTGTCATAGTAGGAGAGGGAGCATGGCTTGGGACTTGGAGAAGAACACATTAGGAGGCAATGTACTCAACCCATCTTCCCTCCTTTAAGAAAACTGCTGCCGCTGGAGGAGAATAAAAAAGAGAGAAAGAAGACAATTGTCCCCAAAGCTCTCATCATATGCCACGCCCTGCCAGGTATTTTCCATGTGCGGTCATTTCGTCTTTATGCACTTGTAAAGTATGATGGAGTTATCTGGTCATAGAAAAGGAAGAAGCAGGTTTTCACAGAGATTAAATAATTTACTGTAACTTACACAGGACTTTGCTGCCAAAATCTGGTTTTTGTCCTTAACTGGGCAATTCAGTTGTTTACTCACTCACAAAGTTGATCTCATAGACAAGGGCATCCCTCTGTTTGATAAAACACTTTATTAGTCGTACTTTCAAAGGCTCTGCCTAGGTAGCCAGGGCTGGCACTGAATTCACAGTCCTCTGACTCCTTTTCCTGTGTCTTCAGCCTGGATTGCAACACTGACCATGATTTGCTCAATTCTGAAAAAAAAAAAAAAAAAACCAACAATATTTCTTTCTTTTTTTTTTTTCTTTCTTTCTGGAGATAAAGTGTTATGCAGCCTGGGCTGGCCTCAAGCTTACTGTGTAGCTGGAGATGACCTTGAACTGTTGATCCTCCTGCCTCTATCCCTCCCACAATCCTCCTCCAGTGTTGGGGTTATAGACATGAACCACCACACCCTGTTTATTGGGCTGGAAACAGACCTTTGGGCTTCACGCATGCTCTGCACTCACATCCCCAACTTTAAAATACAGACTTGCATCTGGATTTCACAAACAGCTGATGAGAAAGGGCTCATAATGGCGTCAATAAGAGAAAGGCCTTTCTGTCTCTACATATCATTACTTCTTTTAGAAATGAAATCATGACTTTAAGATCTATGTTAAATGACATCTATGAATTGTCCATTGTAGTCATATGCTTGCTCATGGAGGCAGAAAAGCAAAGCGAGATGGGGGCAGGGAATAAAGAGAAACTAGAGTAAATTGGAAGTCCAGAGTCAAGAAATAATCACTGTTGAAAGTCTGTACATATTTGCATGAACTTTAGTCCATGCAAATGCATATGTGTGCTGTGTGTATATACACAAACGTAAGATTTTTCCTACAAACTCTCTCTGCAAATCTGCTTTCTTTTCTGTTCCCAACATATTGTGTAAATATGTCATTATGCATAAATCTCCTCTGTAACAGCTTCGATGTGGTCGATTATTTAGAAACAGTTGCCAAACAAATAGCATTTCAAAAGCAAAGGAAAGTTAATAAAGAGTGTAAACACAACATCTGCAGATATGCAGATGGATATCTCCAGCAACTTGCTCTCTGGTGTTCACTCCTGAACTCAGCAGCTGATTGGCTCAAAACTAGACCCTTTCACATGGCTTTCTTTTCTTTTCTTTTCTTTTCATTTTTTTTAGAAGATATGGATAAATGTACATCATGGTAGGAAAGCATGACAGCCAGAGCAACCAGGCAGTGACACAATTAATCAATCAAACACTTAAGTTGACCTTCTATGGCTGCAGTTGGAGCTTGTCTCTATGTGTTCTTCAGCCTGTCTTTTGGTGTCCCCATCTCTACACTCACACCTGGCAATCTGTGGACTTCACACTAACCACGTCCAGGCCCCATTTCATAGTTCTCTCTATTTGCTAGCAAGACTTCCCCTAAACCCAGCATGCCAGTTCCTTGTCCTGGGCTTCATTCTTATGGTATAACAGTCTCTTGAGTGGTATTCATGGCTAACAGAAGGTTGTTACATTGGAAGCAGTCTGAGCCTAATGAATGTCTAATTGAGGGTCATAGATGAATAAACTATGTTTCCACAGTGGGATATAGCCACTAGTTAAAACATGATTTCATTAGCTTGGCTGTAGGGTTACTGAAGAAATTTCTTCTTCTTCTTCTTCTTCTTCTTCTTCTTCTTCTTCTTCTTCTTCTTCTTCTTCTTCTTCTTCTTCTTCTTCTTCTTCTTCTTCTCTCTCTCTCTCTCTCTCTCTCTCTCTCTCTCTCTCTCTCTCTCTCTCTCTCTCTCTCTCTCTCAGTTTTCAAGACAGGGTTTCTCTGTGTAGTTTTGGAGCCTGTTCTGGAACTCACTCTGTAGACCAGGCTGGCCTCGAAATCACAGAGATCTGCCTGCCTCTGCCTCCCGAGTGCTGGGATAAAAGGCATGCATCACCACTACCCGGCTTCTTCTTTCTCAAACTGTATAACATTTCTTTTTTAATTTTCCAAATCTAGTGAAAAATTCATATAACAATTTTCAAGTGGTAGTCAATAGAATGGAGAATTTAGAAGGAAATATAATGTGATCTACAGAGAGCAGGAGTTCAGTTACTTCACTCATTCATTTTATAAATAAATGTTTATTTTCTTGACACACAGCCCCCTCCCCGTGTTCACTCATTCACTTCCAATAGATGACTAAATGCAGCAGGCACCATATAGATGTCAAAGCTGAAATATTGGCCTTCTGACTCTTCGGACAACAGGTTTGCCTGCTTCTCATATACTTATCAGCAATCATTTCTAGTCATTTGGAATCCTGCATTTCGTAAAGATTTATTTTGTTCTGTAGAGACAATGAATTCACTCAACAAACTATCTTTGGTAGTTAAGAATGCTTAGAAGAGTATGTGTTTGGTGAGACAGGGATGCTAGGTGCTTCTCTACTCCTGCAGTGCCATGATTCTTAGGGTCTCCAGGATGCTCTCTCATCTCCTTCCATTGCTAGCATCACAGATAACCCTGGAGAGTCCCTCTATAGTGCCCAGCAAGCTCTTTCTCTGCTAACCACAAAGGCAGAAAGAAATTCAGGAAAGCAGATTTTTACAAATGTGGGTGGAGGAGACATGACTTACTGGCACCTCCCCCGCCCTTCCTGTCTTCTGTCCCTACACTGATCACTGGTGAGACAGACTCTGGAGGTGTGGGAGGGGCTGGTGGTGACATGAGCCTTGAGTGCCTGCAGATGTGGGTGTGTGAGCTCAGAGAGAGAGACGGTACTGGAGAAAGGCCTCGTGCTCACAAGAGGGAGAATGAGTCTCTGGGGACACAGCACATCTGTAGGAAATTACAAACTTGAGGTCATGTGTGTATCTGAGAGCGAGAAACTCAGCGTGCAAGAGACTCCAACAGCATGAGTGGTGCTTGCGTGTGTGTGTGTGTGTGTGTGTGTGTGTGTGTGTGTGTGTGTGTGTATGTGTGTGTGTGTGTGTGTGTGTGTGTGTGTGCCTGCCCATGATGGTGAGCATATGAGAGAATGAGGGGATTAATATGTGTCACAGAGCAGCACCATGTGTGTGACTAAGTGTGGTGTGAACTAACAGAGAAGGACAATAAATGAAATGACATGGGAGGGGGAAATATAAATGAGTCTGAGATTCTTTCCAGGAAGAGGGATTTGTATATAGATGATGTCACTCTGGAGTGACTGCCTTGCACGACAATCCAATGCCACCAATGAGAAAGTTACTCTTAGTCCAAGAAAATATGCCCGCTTGTAAAATATAGTGAGACCAGCTGACAAGAGGGTTAAGTAAATCCTGACACTTTAATGAATAGCAAATTTAAGTGACATAGACAGGGAAAAGCGTATTGAAGACAAAAATAAACCTCTCACAAAATGTGTATATTTTGGCTTCTTTGTTCAGAGTTCTACTTAATTATAACACACACACACACACACACACACACACACACACATATATATATATATATATATATTCTTTTGTATTTATACTTTTATAATATATTCTTGATCAACCACTTATTTTACCTGTATATCTCCCAGGCAGACTGGAGTCCCGGTGCCATGCATTATGATTAATGTTGACTGTCAAACTGACAAGCTCGAAAAAACAGACTTCTGATCATGTCTGTGTGTGAGCTCAAGAATGGGTTAGTTGAGATGAGAAAACGTGCCCTAAATGTTGTGGCACCTGTCCCACGTGGAACAAAAGGGAGAAAAGGAGCGAAGCACCAGCATTTACCTCTCTCTGCTCCCTGACCGTGTGTACAATGTGACAGGGTGCCCCACTTTCCTGCCTCCATTACTTTATCAGACCATAGCTGTATCAGACCATAGCTGCTGCCTGCTGTAAATTGTGTTTTTCAGATTTTTTTTTTTCACAGCAGTGAGAAAAGTCACTAATACGCCATGTTTAGTATAGTTTCTAATCACTACGTTTGTTGAATGGATGGATATAAAAATAAATGAAATAGGTTACTTGTAGATGGAAAATTACAAGTCTTGCCTTTAATCTGAAAGAAAATACAGGCAATAGCAGGAATCACACCTGTTGTTGCAACAACAAGAGACAGTGGTATTCCCAATTCACAATTGTTTCATCACTTTCTTGCAATGACAAGTATTAGAACGGACTCAGGGTCACCAGATCCCAGGTTGTAAGGAAGGACCATTCATTCTTCCTTGGCATTTGAATATTAGCACTGGTGGGAAAAGTGAGTCCCACGTTGGAGCATGTGCTGATACAAACATAGCAAGCTGTCTGCTCCCGGGCACAATCCAAGTCTACGTAGCCTGACCCTACTTCCACAAATAAGAGGTATGACGACTTCCATTAAATCGAACTGTTCTCCAAACAGAATGGACATAGTCTGCCCACAGGGAAATTTGCAACATAAAGACCATCTTAAGGATCAACTCTGGGTACAGATTGAGAGGAACAGCTTTCAAAAACTCCGATATCTGTGACTGCAGGTCCCAAAATCTGTGACTACAGGCCCCAGCCTGACCACATAGTCCCAGACTATATCTTCGATCTTGATATGATTTTCAAAGGCACTTAATTTCATAATAGGAAACAAATCCTACTGCCAACCCCCTCAGAAACATCCACTGCTTATTTTTTCATAAAGGAGGACTTGTGGCCTATGGCAAGGAATTGACTAGCCAAGTTGTACCTATTCAGTGGGACCTCAATTTGTACTTCCTAAGTGTAAAAAATGCTTCTACCCTTTTACAGAAAGCACATAGGAAGCCTTCATTTCCCCATCATTTAATTCTTCAGATACTTCAGCAAAAACTGAATGAAACAACCTCAAAGACACTGCTTAGTGAGCTTTTTTCATTTATAAAAGAAACACGTGTATGTAGGAGGAACAGTCTAATTAGACCCCATATTGACCTCGTCTCATATAAAACCCAGATCTCATCATTGTGGTCAGTATGTGGGTGGAAAGTTTCAACTTGTGCTTATTCTGGGCAAATATCAGCAGGGACTCTGCCTGCCCACAGCATGGGAAACAAGCTGAGTATGCCAGCTTCAAGATCATCATTCATGTCCTGGAATTGGATGCATGTGGATCATGATATTGGACATATGTGGCCATTTAAGAAAATGACTTGTATTTTTTTTAAAAAAAGCCTTCCTTACTTTGCTATAATTTTGACCCTAAGACAACTTAACAAAATTCAAATTCTAGAGTTAGGTAAAGGTCCACTAAGCATGGGCGATGGCCTGAACCCATTGATACACTGTTCAAAAAACTACAGGATCATTTCATGAATACACAAACATTAGTGCAAATGCATATGATGTTTATGTTAGAAGACAAGTTTATTGTACAGTGGTGGGTTTTGTTCGTTCACATTTCTAAGGAGAATATGGATAAGTGGGGACATAGCTTAGTAGTAGAGGGCTTGCCTGACAGTATCTGTTAGTACAGGGTCTTGTGTTTCTTCTTTGTCCCTTCTATATTTTTCACAGAATAAAGCTCTACTCCAGTCAAATACATATTTACTACTATTTCTGGGTGATCCTTTAAATCAGTGGATTTTGTCTCTTTGTTCTTTGCTCTCCTACCTTCTGAGAATGTTCTTTCCCCATATCTCTCTTATTCCATCTGTCAAGATCCTGTCTATACATTAAGACTGATTTGTGGAATATTCCTATACACTATATAAATATATGTCACTGTGATTGGTTTAATAAAGATGCTGACTGGTCAATAGTTAAACAGGGTAAAGTTAGGTGGAAAACCCAAACCAAGAATGATGGGAGGAAGAAGAGAGGAGTCTGGAGTCACCAACAGATGCAGAGAGAAACAAGATGGGCATGCTGTACTGAGAAAAGATCCCAAGCCGCATGGCAAAGCATAGATGAGAAATATGGGTTAATTTAAAATGTAAAAGTTAGCTAGTAACAAGCCTGAGTTAATGACCAAGCATTTATAATTATTATAAACTTCAGCGTGTTTATTTGGAAGCTGTTGGTGCCTACACTGACTTTATATTTTATTTCTTCCTGAAAGGCTTTCTAGCTCCTCAATCCAGAAATAATCTCTCCTTATTAAACTATGTCACCCACATGACTTCTTGTGCCTTTGCTGGTATTTTGAATAAATGTACCCGACTGAACATTCATAAGTTTTGTTCTTCCATGGCTTTTCATACTTTTGTAGCATTTTCCTCATAGTTCTATGCATGGTAATATTCAATAAATACTTACTGAACAAACACAGGCATAAGTGCTTGGTTTCTCAAGCAATAAATGAATCTTTACTATATGAAGATGAAAGATGCACTAATACATTTCCCCCCACTTCTGGGTGTGGTACCACATGCCTTTCACAACACTCAGGAGACAGAGGCAAATAGGTATCTGTAAATTTGAGGCCATCTTGATCAACATACAAAGATCTAAGCTAGTCAGGGATACATAGTAAAATCTTGCCTCAAAAATGTTTTTTTAGGAATCAGAAAATATTAGTGAAATATTTTGATGACACAAGAACATGCACTACCATCATACTTCAGGCATATGCACATGCATGCACATAAATATAATTCTCTTTCTGAGAAAACTGATGTAGGGAACATAAAGAACAAATGTAATTTGAAGTAAACTACTGTCTTTCCAAATGAAAATATGGAATGTTAAAAATTACTATTAAATATGTAGAAATGTTGATGGTATACATATAATTTAAGACAACAGACAGTTGGAAACAACAAATCCATAATCATGCAATTAAGATAGGTAAAATTTCACCTCTGAAATAGGGATACATCCAGGAAGGAGTTTCTTAAGTCCAGGCACATCTGTTTGAGAATTTTAAAATGTATTTCCAAAAGTAATTTCCAGAATCCTTTGAGAATCACACTGTCTTTCATGTTTGTGGTTCAAGTGTATCCACATGGCTCTAATACCTCAGGCAAAATATGAGCTAACACCATGCTGGCATCTACACAAGGCCATGAGTTTGGAAGCAATTGCCTTGCTTTGGTGGTGAGCTTAAAATTAGAGACACAGACTTGGGGCAGATAGATGGCAAGGCAATGACAGCTAATCAATAAATAATTTTTAAAAAAATCTACATGTGGATAAGAATGGAATGTAGTTGGATTTCTCTTCCTTAATGGGATTTATCTGGAAGGTGTGCCATCACATTTTTTCTTAATCCAAGTTCATGGAGATGTTGACAGTGTGTTGTCTCAGATCTGTACAAAAGAAAAATGTCTGGCCTTACCTCAACCCACTGCAAGTTTCCCCTTTAAATTAAAAAAAAAAATCCACACACATTTTGTAGTAGTGACACATCAAAGCAGTTGCTGGTTCATCTGACTCATGGATCCATTCTTTTAGCAATCACCAAGTGCTCGTGACATGCCAGACGTCATGATGAATGGGCAGGGAAATTAATAAAAATGAAATATGGCACTTGCTCTCAAAAGTTGCTCCCAGCCAGATAGGAAAGGAACTTCAATATAACAAAATTATAATAAACTCAAAATACATTAGAGAGAAATAGAGTGATGCCAGACATACCATTAGCCTATTGACACATTATCCTTACCTATCACCCTATGGATTCATTTTCATTCCAAATTTACTAGAGTGGGAACTGAGCCTTGGAAGAGTTAATCAACTTGCTAAAAATTAAATAGTTAATTCTAGTCCTAGAATATGAGTACATTGTAGAATTTGTCTGCCTTAGAGGTTATGATTTTAAGCATGGGTCAAAGGAAGCATAAAACAAAGGAATGATTGGGTGACCTGATTAGCCATAAACTAGATATTGGGAAGAAGAGGAAGTTTTCTTATGAAATCCAAGGAGGCTGAGCTTGAGTGGATGATGTGAAGGTCTTTCCCAGGAGTTACCTGGGGTGTCATTTGTATACAACCACATAGTGCCAGAGCAGTGTTAGTCCTTAGACCAGTATAATCAGGCTTTAGATGTCCATTGTTATTATATTCTCAAAGCCTCAAAGGACAGATGCTAGCTACAGTTCACTGCCTTATCCTATTCTGAACCATGCATTGATGTAGACTCAGTTAGCTTTCCATCACTGTAGCACATACCTGAGACAGTTCAATGTATAAAGAGAATGGTTTTATTTTGACTCATGGGTTTGGAGGTTTCAGGCAAGGAAAGGCTGGCTACTTTGCTTTGGGCTCCTATAAGGCAATGCATCATGGTGAGAGTGTTGTGGTAGAGCGAAAGCATTCTTCTCAGGACCAGGAAATGAAAGAAGAGGAAGTAAGGTCACACAAACTCCATTTGCACAGAACCAATGACCTAAGGCTCTCCCACTAGCTTCTTTCTTGGAAAAGGAAAGCAACTCTCAATATTGCCATGCTGGGAACATTTAATATCCAAGCACAGTGTAAGTTGAAAAACGGAGCAGGCTACTTCTAAAATTCAGTTAGATAAGAGTTCATAGGACATATATACAGCCTTGGATTACCTTTATAAAGAAACTGACAGAATAATTACCAAAACACATTTATTTTATGTGTATCAGTGTGGTGATATTGTGTTCCCCAAAATATTGTGCACCCTAATAAATTTATCTGGGGTCAGATAACAGAACAGCCACTAGACAGACATAGAGGCTAGAAAATGGTGGCACTCACACCTTTAATTCTAGCCTTCTGGAGGCAGAGATCCATCCAGATCTCTGTGAGTTTAAAGCCACACTGGAAACAGCCAGGCATGGTGACTCACACCTTTAATCCCATGAAGTAATGGCAGAAAGCAGAAAGGTATATAAGGCGTGAAAACCAGGAACTAGAGCTGGTTAAGCTTTCAGGCTTTTGAGAAACAGTTCAGCTGAGATCCACTTGGATAAGGACTGAGAGGCCTCAAGTCTAAGGAAACAAGATCAGCTGAGGAATCGACGAGGTGAGGAAGCTGTGGCTCGTTCTGCTTCTCTGATCTTCCAGGATTCACCCCAGTATCTGGCTCTGCATTTGTTTATATTAAGACCTTTTAAGATTCATGCTGCATATCAGTGTTTTGCCTACTTGTCTTTAGCTACACCATGTGTATGCCTGGTGCCCACCCATGGTGGACAGAAGAGATAATTGGGTCCCCTGGAACTGGACTTATGAACAATTGTGAACTATCATGTGAGTACTGGGAATTGAACTCAGATTCTCTGAAAGAGCAACAAGTGCTCTTAACTGTTAAGCCAGCTTTCCAACTATGGAAACTCCTTGGAATATCTAGCAAGGGGAAATCGCCAAAAAGAAGGCTTCCATACCTAGAAAGTAAAGGAAAAGAAAAAAGGAAATCCAGGAGAAAAATAAAAACTGCAGGTTTTCATAAAGGTCCATGCCTCCACTAGGGTATTTCCTTTCAGCATCTGTTGGTTTCAAAAATTTTACTAAATTTCTGTTTCTTTTTGTGGTTCCAGAGCTAGGGGACTTCAGCAAAGCCACTGATTTTCTGAATATCAATGAATATAATTCAAACATTTTGAATAAGACCCACTTTGCCCTGCGTATGCTTGAAAAAGCATTGAAAAATAAATGTGTAGTGCCTTGAATAAAATTATTCATATATTTTAGGTGTGTTCATGTTCATAGTAGCTGAAAACAGCATACTGATCACTCACAGTCCCATAGGTCTTCAGTCTACCCAGGCTCTGCTGGGTCCTGTGGATAAAATAGGAAATGCCAAAAATCAGAGTGTTGGCTAGACCCATTCCTTATGTGGAAACCCGGAGAACAATCTGTTTCTGAAATTACTGTGGTTTTGGCAACATTCGGGTCCTTACGATGGTTGTCTGGTATTTTTTGCATCCTTGTTGGCTGTCAACTGGCTCCTTGCTGTCCTTTGTTCCTCTAAGTAGCCCACACTTCTTCCCTACTGGCTTTCTCCATCTTCAAAGTCATCAATGGGGTACAGGTCTTAAGGGTCCCTGGCAGCCGTGCCCACCGGACAGGTACCTAGCAGCTACCTACTGCCTCACTAGGGGTGATACTTCAGAGCATGGCACAAACAACCACCCTCTAAAGAGTCCTGAAACATGGGTCTGCAACCTCAGTTTTGGGGGGAGGGTTGTGGAGAGATGGATCCCTGGAGCTTGCTGGTCAGTCAGCCTGCCACAACCAGCAAGCTTCCGGTTGGGTAAGAGATCCTGTCTCAAAACAGTGAGGTTGAGTGGTAAGATAGGATGAGCTCTGCATGCATGGGCTTACACAACCACACACATGCACACATATGCAACACATACACAAATTTAAATTTTTTTAAGGCTCTTACATATATTTTTTTTCTCTCGTTCTTTCTGTGCTTCTGTATGTCTCTGCACCATGGTTTGCCAAATCCTGTTTCTAATGAGTTTCTTTATGAATATACTTTACAGATCTTTATGTTTTACCATAGCGTATGAAAAACATTCCCAGAAACCAACTTAAAATGAACTGGACCCTTTATACACAGTAAGCCTTAAAAAACAAACAATCAAAACAAAACAACAGCAACAACAAAAACATTGGTCTGTAGAAATGTTGGAAAGCAGGGGAGATATGTAAGAATCAGACCTGTCTCCTAACGCCTGGCATTCTGGATGGAGGTACATACACTCATGTTAGACCCAGGAAATGAATGACTTAAGTGCAGTAAGAAGACAGAAGATGCATGGCTCATGCCTCCAGTTTCTAGCCATAGTTCTTGTCCTGCAAGTCTGTCTCAAAGCTATCTTCTCTCCTCATTGCTTGCTTCTCCCCAGAACACAAAAGCTAGACAGAAGACCCACTGGTACACTGTCAACTCTTTCACTTAACGGATCTCAGACATTTGTCACCCGATTCCACAAGGTTAAGTATGATTTTACACAGCAATTAGGTATTTATACATAAACACCCAGTCATTTACAAGTACAGAACAGACTTTTCAACAATTTGCCCTTGTTATGTGCACTTGATATCTGCCCCTGGCTTTCTTTTCTTTTGTCCTATTTTGCTCTGTTTCATTAGCTTAGATCATGTTTGCCGTGAGCTGCTAAATTGATACCATAACTCACTAATGGGTTAGGACACAGAGTTAGGAACTATTATTCTGGGTCTAGAGAATGAGAGTTAAAGGATGTCCATGGTTTTCTCTCTAAGTTGAAGACAAAGTGGGCAATTCTAATTTGAAATATATAATTTTTCAAAGTTTGAGGCTTAGCTGTAAATTACAGTTTCAGCCCTCAGTGATGGTTGATCTCCATTGTCAACTTGGCTAGATCTAGAATGTCTTAGGTGAGGCATCTCTGGGCACATGTGTAAGGGTATTTCCAAGGAGGCTTAGTTAAGCAGGGGGAAGAGACACTCTGGTTTATTCAGGAAAAAGGAAGCTATCCACTGAGCACCAGCAATCATCACTCTTCTCTTTCTGATTGCAGATGATGCAATATGACCAGCCAGATTGGACCATGGGCCTCCTACAGGACGAGTCAAATAAACCATCCTCTCTAAAGTTGTTTTTCTCAGTTATTTCGTCACAATCAAGAGAAAAATAATATATACATATAAATATATATATATAAAACCTTCTCTGTCACCTTTCCCAATCTTATCAAATTTAGCTCCCCAGATTGTTACGGTAAGTCTGCCCAAATGCTGAACGCCAACTGGATGTTTCCTTTTGAGGTATGTAGGATTTTTAGAATGGAAGCCTGGAAATGTGGTTGACAGATCTAAGGAATGATGAATGGAAACATCCAAAACACATTAAATGTGCTTTGTCATGTAGGTGCGTGCTCACTCATTGTATTCATTGTATTCTTCCCTATTGTTTTAAAGCAGGGTTTGAGAAAGGTTTCCACTGTGTAGCCCAGGCTACCTTAATCTTACTGTCATCCTTTGGCCCCACCCTCCTGTGCACCAGTACTACATCATATAGAACTTTTTATTCTTTTCATATGCTAGAATTTTTCATAATAAAGCATGGTAAGATGGAAAGGAAATATATAAAGTATTCTATAACAAAAATAAGAGATTCAAGGAGACGAATTGAACCCAGGTACTCTGCAAGAGCAGTCATTGCTCTTAACAGCTGAGCCATCTCTCCAGCCCCTGATTTTTTTCACTTTTAAAGTGAACATTCTAATTGTGCTATTCTACAGATGTGCTAACATGCTCAAGCTGGCCAAGAGGTGATCAAGGCCCAGGAGCACAATGAGTGAGGTTCACTGAACCCCCAGAAAATGTCTTTTACCTTTGTTGGAGCATAAGAACCATCACAGAAGTGGCAAATTGGTGACCCTTGCCAAAGCTATTTTCTTTGACCCTAAAATGTGAATGCCAGTATTTAATTCTGATTTTAGTCTTTCAAACGTAAGATTTCTGATTCTACTTGAAAATGTGGGAGGTCTATGTATTCTATACCATCTTATTTGCAACAATTCCAGGTTGAAAACTTAAGATGCAATCTCTAGTTTTGCTTTGTTTTTAGTGGAAGCTAAATGCTTAGTTCTCAGCTGTAATTCCCATAGTCTTTTCAGCTTCCCCCAAAATGCGTAATATTGCTAACAGCTAAATTGTGCCAAGGATGCATCAAATACTATACAAACTATAAAACTAGAGTCACCTGCATTTTCTTATTTTCCCTCACAACTTTCTTAAACAGTTGTTCAAAGCAGGAATACTACTACCTAGACTGTTCAGCTGAACTGTGCAAAGTTATACACCTAGGAAGGACAGACACACCCAGGGATCCAATTCAAGTCTTCTAGATTTCCTTCCAGGGTCTGCTGTCTCAGAGTACTAAGGGGAAGACACGACTCTCTGCTTGCCTCCTCTGGTACTGTGGCAGATGAGCTGTTAAGATGAGTTTATTCCACAGCCAGTTCACCCTATCATTAAGGAGCAGGGCAGAGAGGACTGTGTAATGGCTAGCTCCTGGAGGCTTGAGGATGGAGACTCCAGCATACAGATCCCTTGGGGGGAAATCTGTCAGGAATCTGCAAGGCAAAGACACTAATCGTCCTCACATGTCAGGCACATGTGTGCAGGCTGCAGCCTAGTAGCCACAGGGCTGCGCGATTCCAGTCCAAGGTTTTACAAGCAGTTGTTGGAGAACTGCAGCAAGTGAACAGTAGCATGCTGTCTTTGTGGGCAGACCCACCCTTTGGTGTTATATTTTTTTCAATCCCTACTATAAAACGACCTATGTCTCGGCCTTCAGCTATTTCATTCAGCATCCAAATGCCAGAATCTATAATAAACGTTTGAAAGATGTGTAGAAAGAGGTATTAAGGCTCAGATTGATGTAAAGAAGAGGTGTGGAGGAGTGGGGGTCATTGAGCAGATAAGGTCACTGCAGCGCCATTTGTTAATCCTATGACAGAACTTTGCTCTTAGCTGTCAAATGTGCTTCAGAGTTTGTCTCTAGAAAATAAACTATTTTTTGGATATAAATGCTCATTATGGAATGAATTGTGTTTATCATCACCTCAAATTCTCCTGCAGGATTTCTGTCCTAGTTTGCTTTCTATCGCTGTGACAAAACACCATGGCTAAAGGAAGGGCTCCACTGGGCTCCACTTCCATGTCACAGTCCATCCCTAAAGGAAGTCAGGAACTCAAGGCAGGAGCTTGAAGGCAGAAACTAAAACAGAGTCCCTGGAGGAGTGCTGGTCACCTGTGTATTCCTCATGGCTTGCTCAGCTTGCTTTCTTATATAACACAGAACCACTTTCCCAGGAGTGACACTGCCCACATTGCACTAAGCTCTTCCACATCAACAATTAATCAACAAGATGCTCCCCAAAACATGCTTGGGTGTCAATTTGGTGGAGAAAATTTTTCTCTTGGGGTTCGCTTTTGCCAGGTGACTCCAGTTTGTGTCAATCTGATAGACTAACCAGCCAAACCTCATAATATGACTGCCTTGAGAGTCTTGATTTTTAAAGAGGTAATTAAAGGGTTTGCCCAGCAAGCACAAGGTCCTAGGTAAATTTCCAAAACCAGAAACAATTCATTAATACCATACAGGCCCACAGCAACTCCCAGTACTGCCAGAAACAAAGTGGCAAAAGATCTAATTTGCCGGCTCTAATGAAATTAGAATTCTAGAGAATTCTTTATCTCTAATTTCTCTGTCTTTATATAATTTGTGGCAGTCATGTCTTCCTTCCTACCCTTGAATGTTACTATTTAATTGTCTTAACTTGGCTAATGTTGTTTGGATGTGCACGTGTGTCCTGGAGTTTCATGTGTTAGAGACTTGAACTCCAGTGTGGTAATGCTCAAAGGAGTCTTTAAAGGGGACTAGGAGTAAGAAAGTTAGGTAGATCCTGTTAGGAATGCAGCCCTAGAGTGGGACTGAAGGACCTTCTCTGGCTTCCTGGGTTAGTTCTCTAGAAAGAGAGTTGTAAAAGAGCAACAGTGGCCAGGATTTGGTTTGGTTTGGTTTGGTTTCTCTATGTCAGCCATGCTGCTTGAACTCTCACCCTCTTAAACCTGGAGCTAACTAAACTTCTTGTCTTGCTAAGTCACCTGGCCTTGGATATTTTATTGTAGAAATAAACTGGGCTGTTACAATGACCCCTCCCTCATACATTGCCTCCCTTGTTCTTATCTTCTCCCTTGGCTTCATCTAAAACCTTAAATACTTTCCAACTGTTAGTCAATCTCAAAGCCTAGATGCTTTGTAACTTTGGTACCTTCTCTCTAACCTGGAGACCCAGCTAATCTAAGCACAGCATGTACCTTTCTCCACTCCAACTTAACCTTCTCACAAGTCCTTACAGCTCCTCACATCCCATTATGCCCAGGATGATTATCCATGCCCACTATGTGCATTCAAAGTGCTTAGGGCGGCCAGCCATCTAGTTTTATTTCTTTTAACCAAAGCATAAAACAAGTGTCTTTTATTTCTTCCCCTATTCCATCCTAATGATACAACTTAGGCTTTTATTCACTTTTCCTGATCTAATGTGTTGCCCTTCTTTTAGAATTTCTTTTTTTGTTCATTGAACAAGTGTTAATGCCATACACACCATATATGAAACAGTAGAAAACCAAAAATGGAACGTATAAGGTCATGGCTTAAAATAGTTCAAACTGCAGCATGCAAGCAGATGATGCATCTTTGTGAAGCATCCACACTTAAGAGTATGAATAGCTGCAGCATGAAGTCAATTGAGAGACGAAGATGTGCGCGAGCAGCCATAGACACACTACAAAGGAGCAGCCAACTCAACACTGGATGACAGAAAAGGATTAACAGAGGAAGTGCTACGAATGGCCTTGTTGAATGAAGAGTTTTTAACAGAGGAAAAATTGGAAGAGGACGTACCTAGGCTGGGGGAAGAGGACAAAGAATGGGCGGAGGCCTGACTGAAAGGAGATTAAGTAGTCTGGAGGAGCCGGGGACAGATGCCTGTGCGTGATCAGGATGTCAGAAAAAGATAGAGAAGTACATTAGGTCATACTGAGAAGAGTCTTGACTATAATATTACAGAAATGAATACTTACCCTGTAGGCAATGACCTAGTCCTTCAGTGTTGTAAGCCATAGCCCCGATAGATAGCATTTCCTTTTTAAAAGGCGTGTCAGACAATGGTTCCCTGAAGAGGCCGAAGCTATAGTTTTCTTCCTAAATTCCATGAATTCTGAACAGTGTCATGGACACCAACAGTTAAGTATAAATTTAAACTGTGTGTGTAACTGTGAGTGTTGTTTTCCAACTAAGGAATCGAAGCTTGGCACTGTTCAATAAAAATAAAATGTGAGCCACACATGTAATCTTTAGCTTCCTTGTCATCACTTAAAAAGTGAAAGGAAGCCAGGGGAGAAGGTTCGGTGTGTAAGTGTGCTTGCTGGGCAAGATGAGGGTGTGAGTTCAGCTTGGTTCTCCAGAACGCACATAGAAGGCCAGACCTCATCATGAGTGTGCCTGCAACCTCAGTGCTGGGGGATGGGGGCAGGGTTGCTAGTACTTGCTGGCGACAAATCTAGCTACAGTTTAATGAGAGACCTTGTTTCAAGGGGGTAAAAGTGAGAATATATAGCTGGATACTTGACATCCTCCTCTGGCTTATAACACACACACACACACACACACATACACACACACACACACACACACACACACACACACACACACACACAAAGGGGGGGGAGGGAGGGAAATAACAGATGAAAATATTAACAACTTGTCAATGATTTGTTCAATCCAGGATTTTCAAGGCATTATTATTTTAACATCATGTAAAAATTAATGAGGGCCAGCAATATGGCTCAGTGGGTAAGGACACTTGCTGCTGCCTCATCTGACAATCTGAGCTTGATTCCTAGGATCCATACAGTGGAAGGAGAGAACTGACTTCTACAAGCTATCCTCTGACCTCTGTGTGAGTGCACACACACAGATACACACACACGCACACACAAACTAAGTATAAAATAAAAACTTTTAAATCAACAATGACTTGTTTTATACTTTTAAAAAAAAATCAGTTGAGCATTTTATACTAATAGTGTTTCTCAATTTGGGCTCTGGGACTACTGTAGTCAGAAGTTTTTCCCAGTCACACTTGGCCCTTGGTCCTGTGTTTCTTTGGTCATGCCTGGCCCTGCATTCCCACAGCTGCCCACAAAATAATCACCCAGAGGCTTAATATTAATAGCAAATTATATGACTTATGGCTCGGGTTTCTTACTAGCTAGCTCTTATAACTTAACTCAACCATAACTATTAATCTATGTATCACCATGTGTTCCTTGGCTTTACCTGCATCCCATTACATGTTGCTCCTTGGACAGCAGTTTGGCGTCTCTCCCCACTCTCCTTCCTCCTCTCACTATCTCTCTTGGATTTTCCCTTCTGGCTCCATCCTGCCCTGCCATAGGCCAATGTAGCTTTATTTACTAGTTAACAGGAGCAACACATATTCACAGAGAGACATCTCATAGCACTGACTACTTGGTCTGCCAAAAGATTAAAAACTACTAGTCAAGTGTGGTGGCATGTGCCTGTTATCCTTGCTCTTTGGAAAGTCTGAGGCAGGAGAATCACAAGTTCAAAGCTAACTTGGGCTATGTTGCAAATTCCAGGTCACCCTCTGCTACAGAGCAAGATCCTGTGTCAAGAACAGAACAAAACAAAAGAAAATTTACAACTGAGTTAATGAAGTAGCTGAAAGAAATCATTTTAAAAGTGCATAAAGAGATCTGAATGGCATGATGGTTTGTTGAGCTCTTTTGAGAAAAGATTGAAAGACTTGATTTAATCCATAGCAACCATCCCACTTAAAGGCCAAAATTACTCAAGAGCATCTAAATAGGAATTGGTCATCAGCTGCAGCTGAAGACAAATTGGGGATGGGGCTAAGACGAGGTGAGGATTTCTGGTCTGGGTAAGTGAGCTGTTGAGGCTGCCCCTTTCTCCCCCAACACACACTCATCAACAATGCTGTCCAAATTGTCTTCCAAACACTGAGTGTGATGCTGTTGCTCACACCCTTGATCCACGGTCCTCACTGTTGCGTTCCCTGCCTGATATCACCTGTCAACTCCTCTCCCTCTGAGGCTGGATAGAAAGACAGGGGAAGTTAAGGGAAGAAAAAAGAGCCAGCTCCCTCATGAGCAACAGCTCCACCCTGTCCTCCAGATTCTCTTTAAGCAATGGACCTCTGATCTACTAGCTCAGAACTCTCATGTCCCCCTTACATCAGACAGGTTGAAAGTTGTGCTCCCTGGGTAGGTAGAATCTATGTCCCCACCAAGCCTGAAGAAATTAAACGTATGTTTAACCCTTAAGATGAAGGGATCTAAGTCTCAGAGTGTGCACTAAAGGATAGAAAGATGAGAATTATGGGAACTTGGGATTGAAAAGGAGCTTCTCACAGCAGAGCCTGCTTGGGAACTTTCACCATCTGAGAACTAGGAATTCCAGGACAGAGGTTAGAGAGATGACTCAGAGGTTTAGAGTATTTGCTGTTCTTCCAGAGAACTGGTTTTTTTTTCCCATCATGCACATGACAGCTCATAGCTCTAGTTCCAGAGGATCCAACGCCCTCTTCTGACTTCTGCAGACACCAGGCACACACATGGTGTATAGACATGCATGTCAGTAAAACACCAATACACATAAAATAATAAAATAACTAAATGAGAATTCCAGAACAATTAACAGCATTTCTGTCAAAGTTAACCAATATAGGGATGATATCTCTTTTACATATAGATATTTGATGTTAAAATAGCAGTGAACCAGGCTTAAGACCTGAGTGTATGAAATCATGTGTAGGACTCCTTCATTTACTCTGACTTTTTTTCTGAGAATCTCAACACTGTTTGCTTATATTGAAGGTGACCCACCTTCCCACATCCCTGTGACCCAGAACATCATTATATGAATGTAACCCTCCCAGGTACCCCAGAAAGCATATGCTCTCATTTTGATTTCTGAGCAACCCTTGAAGAGAATAGCCCCCAAACTCACCCATGTGTCATGTATGACTTCCTGTGCAGACAATGACACACCACGCTCCCCTAAAGGAGCCCATCCTTATGTGTTGTCTCCTTTTTTCCTGACAATATTCATGCTCTTAATCATCATTCCTTTCTTTTAATTAAATAAAGTGTATTTGTGTGGGTGGTTTTTGCCCACATCTGTGCACCACATGCATGCCTGATGCCTTTGGAGGCCATTTGGTCCCCTGGAACTGGAGTTACAGAAATTTGTAAGCCATCATGTAGGTACTAGGAACTGGATCTAGGTCCTTTGGAAAAGCAACCAGTGCTCTTAACCACTGAGATAAATCTCCAGCCTCCTCATCCTGAAAATCTATAGGAAACTCTCTTAATGAACTCCAACTCTACTTCCTACTTGCTTGTCCTAAAACTCTTCACTGAAGCCAAGAATTTGGAGCTTGGTTGAGTGGAAGTCTCCCAAAATAACTTTTTGGGCTGCTGTGGATGACGTCATGGAGTCGTCTCCCACTTTGCCACCACCACCCATAATTCCAGGTGTTGGCTCCCAGTAACACCTGCTAGTGAATTTCCCATTTTCCAGCTGAGAGACTTTGCTCACCTACTCTTCTTCCTGTTCCCGTGTTACCAGAGCGACCCTAACGAGCCTGCCTTTGCCACCTTGCCCACACCACAGACTTCACATTATGTAGACATGAATATGTGTTACACATGGCTTGCTTTCCTGAATACACTGAGGACTGAAAGCAGATCCCCTCCATCCTAGGGGATTTAGCTCTAGTTGTGATCTGCCCAGGACCTGCTTCTCGGGGCCTGGAACAATTCCTTGAGTCATTGTTTCCCTCAGGTCAGCTTGTTTCTTCCCAACTCTGAGAACTTCTTTTCTCTTTCAATAGGAAGACAAATGTTCTTACATTTTTATTTTCTGTACATATTTCAAACCATATTGTTTGGGCCAGTGCCATTGCAAGTCACTCAGTAAATCTGGGGACAGACCCAGACTTACAGCTTTATGCCTGTTGTCCCTAAAAGATAATTAACTGTGATCCCTTTCAAAAATCAAAAGCATTTTGATTCGGGAGATAAACATCTTCAGAACTCAAAGGCTGAACAGTGAACCTTTTCAACAACATGGAGACCTCCTCATGCCACCGTCATAGATCAACCCTAAAGCTCATGTAAAATGAATGTGTGAATGTGATTCCCTTGGGGCTGGGGTATGTAACTCAGTGGTGGAACCCTTGTCTGCCATGTGTGATGCTCTGGGGTTAACCCTTATCACAAGAGAGAGGGAGCATGATTGGGGGAAGCAGTGAGAGATTCACAAATCTAAATCTCCAAAATAGTCTCTTATCCTTGGAGAATCTTCTTATTAAAATTATTAACTGTCCACATGTACTAACTAACACCCCATCCTAATAGCTGAGTGGTGAAACACTCAAAGATATTTACTAATACCAACATTAGTGTGAAAGTCCCCATAGGCAGTAGGATCAGAACCAAGATTTTGTCAGTTAAAGATTCATTAAAGTGGGAAAATAAGTAGATTCATGATATGGATCCTACACATACATGTATGTTTATGCAAATACATATATATGCACATAGAACAGGAGCTCTGATGTGTTTTACATAGTAGAGATTCTTCAAGGATTGGTAGGGAGGTGCACTGAGATGGATTCCAGGTGGAATATTCTTTATTAGTAATGATCACTCACACAGAGAAAGGCTGGAGAGCCAATAGAAACCAGCAGAATAAAGAAAATCTTCCACATTTATAGACTTTGAGGTGGAGTGTCTCTGAGTGTAACAGGTTAGATAAGATATAAGATCATAATTTAGGGCCAGGCGGTGGTGGCACATGCCTTTAAACACAGCACTCAGGAGGCAGAGGCAGGTAGATCTCTGTGAGTTCAAGGCCAGCCTGGTCTACAGAGAAAATTCCAGGACAGACTCTAAAGCTACACAGAGAAACTCTCTGTCTCAGAAAACAAACAAAAAATAATCGTAATTTAGGAAGATAATCCTATTTTCTCTCCCTACCTTGGGAATATTACACTTTAGGAAATGTCAGTCTCAGGGAGATGTAGGGTGTGGCTGATCCCATCTATAAGGGGAACATCTGTGATTTAACATATATATATATATAATTTATATATAATAATCTATATGTAATCCAATATGTCTGCAAAATCTCATACTAATCAGTAGTGAAATATCCACTATCCCCTTGTGCAATATTACAAATTATACTTAACTTGTAAATTTTACTTAAATTACACTAGATTTATTCAATACTACTCCCAATTTATTTTGCAGTAGCAAATTACTGTTATTGGCAAAGCATTAAATTTCACAAGTTAAATAATAAGTAGAAGAAAAAGAAGCAAAAAAAAATAGACTTCACACTTAAACGGAAAATAAGGTTTAAATGGCAAAACGATGAAAACAATACAGAAAACATATTCACCTAGGGACCCCTTGCACTTTAAAATCTAAATGGTGCATTTTCAGGAGAGCACATGTAAATTTATAGGGAAGTGATATACTGGAAGGCATTCATAATAAAACTGGCAAAGAGCTAATGTTACAATGTACAAAGCCATGGCAGATTCAGGACAAACACATGAGAGAGAGAGAGATACTGTGAGGGGCTCTTTTCAGAGACCTCCACTCAGGGGAAGTCAAATCCTTGACTCACCCACCGAAAAGAATTTCAGGACAAACCACTCTAAAGCAGAACTGCAGTTTATGAAAATGCTGTTTTTACATAGCTCTCAAGCAGTGGCGCCAATGGGAAGAAAGTCACTCAGGGAAAGAATAAGACGTTCTCAGGAGACTGAGTGTGAGCTTCTCAGAGGAGGGCTGTATCCCATTGTCATTGTCATAGTCATGTATGTGTGACTTTTAGTGAGTTCTGAAGTGGCTGTCTGAATGAGCTCACAGGCTGGATCCCGAGAGGCACAGAATAGGATTAATTACAAGTGATAGGGTAGAATTCTAGATCACAAGAGTTAAAAATGCTTTGGATGCTTTCCATGTAAATTAAGGTTGAGATTTAAAAAAAAAAAAATCTTGTGAGAGTTAGCCCATACTCAGAATCATATACACTCAGGCATTATTAGTGCTTTATTGCTCTTTTAATATTCTTTTTTGAAAATATTTTGTCTATGCATGTGTATATGTTGTATATGCACATGCATATGCATATTTGGTTGTGTCTAGGTGCACATTGGTGTGTGTGTGTGTGTGTGTGTGTGTGTGTGTGCATATGTGTGTGGAGGCTAGAAGTTGAAATCATCTTCCTCAATCACTTTCTACCTTATACATTGAATCCTGATCTCTTGCTAAGCCCATTTCAGCTCATCTGCCTAGCCAACTTGCTCCAGAGTCTGCCTTTTGTGCCTGGGATTACAGGTGGGCCTTCCATGACCATGAAACATTTTATGTGGACTCTGGGATCCAAACTCTGGCGCTTGTACTTGCTTGATGAGCACTTTACCCACTCAGCCATTCTCTAGCCCCTTATTTGAAAACACTTTGATATGAAAACAAACATTATCTTCCTGCTGACAACTTTTATAGCAAATGTTATTAATTGTCTAGAGTTCTGGGCAGTTTGCAGGCAGTGAAAGGCTTGGACCAGAGTCTGGAGTGAAGAGCTCTTTTCCTTCCCATTCCCTTTAATTTCTCATCTCTTTCTATACTACTCCACTAAGGTCTTGAAAGTTAAAGGAGTAAAGTATACACTAACATGTCACAGCATAGCAAGCCCAAGTAGTTACAACTATTTCCTTGGATAAGACACACTAACGGTGCCAATGAAAACATTTCACTTGGGGTATCTCATCCAGGTCTGGCTGCCCTTGGAGTGTGAGCACACATCTGACCTTCAACGTCTGTGTTTCAATCCTTTCCAAGTGGCAAGAGTGGGTAATAGGAGGTAACTATGAATAAATTCATTGATAAAATGTATCAGTGACTCTTTAAAATACACATACACAAACACACACACATTCTTATTGTCAAGTCATTCTCATTAAACACAGGAGAAATAGGAAAAAACAAATAAGTACACATCAAATCCAATGTGGAGCACGAAACCATCCTTCAATGGATGCCAGTGTTAAAAAGAAATGGTCGATCTTGGCACGCAGTAGCAATGTGTGGAAATAAGTGTTCAGGTGCTTGAAAATGCATTTAGAGAGTCTGAGGGCATTTGGTTCAACAGACCTTCCTCAGCATTATCACGGTTTTGAAAACCCACTCAAGTGTCAAGCATGTGGGAGGCTGACCAGTAGAAAAATAAGGGCTAAGGGCAATTATTTCTTCTCAAATCTTCATGTAATTAAGGTTTCATGAGGAATTTGCTTCTATGCCATTTCTGTTTGCAACCCTTGTACTGCTGAGGTGAGGAAGCTTACACTGCTGACAACCTCCAGGTTCCCCTGAAGCCACAGGTCATTGGCAAACACACACACACACACACACACACACACACACACACACACACACACACACACTCAGAAAAATAAAAGAGGCTTTCATGAACTCACTCACTGAAAGTCATACAGCCTACCAGATCACCAAGATGTTGGGCCTTTCTCCATCAAGAGTTGATAGAAGTGGATCTGGTGAGACACTTTACGCAGCCTTGGTGCAGGGAGGAGGGGCTTGGACCAGCCTCAACTGAAGGTACCAGGCTCTGCTGACTCCCCGTGGGAGATCTTGCCTTGGAGGAGATGGGAATGGGGCGGGGCATTGGGGCAAGGGAAAGCTGGAGGTGGGAGGAGGGAGGACAGGGGAAACTGGTTGATATGTAAAATTAATAGAAAATTTCTTAATAAAATTTTTTTTAAAAAGAGTTGATAGGGAGGTATTATTCATAATTATTTAAAGGAATGAAGTTTGAACGGACATGAGTCAGAAAGGGGCAAAAAACTGAAAACCTTCTGCAGAGATGAGTAAGGGTCTAGAAGGTATCTGAAATTATTTTTCTAGACCCAGAAAATTGTGACTATAATTCAAGATTGCAGAAGAGGATACCAAGGCATCCCATGTGATTTATATTAATACCTTGAGATTTCACACTATACTAGGCTCTGTCTCTAGGCCTATTCAAGGGACTATTGATTACAAGTAAATAAGTGAACAAATAAACAATGTTAAATAAAAGAAAATATTACTAATTGGCAAATAACTTAAGATTCACTGATGTATGAAATCCCATATTGATTAAGTGACTTACACTACTAATATCAACATGGCAAAACAGGTATTATTTAAAAACTGAGTATTCAAAAATCTAGAGCCACCAGTCTTAACTCACTTCTACAAACATCCAGAATATGCCATTGTTATGGTAATTAATTTTTGCTATTTAATAATTGCAAATCCCAGACAATAACTTAAGCATCTAACAAAAGGAGGTGGCTAAATGTGTCCATAATTGGGGACATTATGCGGCCACTAAATGATTTATAAATTACCTCATTTGAACTTGATTAAAATGTTTAAACATACCATGAAATAGAAGGCAATATGTAAGTTTAATACACAGAGCGAACTCAAGTACAAAAGGAACAAAATAGAAACTGGTATTAAAAAGTTAAGAGATTATGAGTTTTAAATTAAATTTGGTTCCATAATTTGAGTAAGAGCTTCAACTAAGCAATACTTAAGCAAAGCGGTAATGTGTCATTGCAGTACAAAGGCAGCCAAATGTGAGCCAACTCCAAGCAGCCATGCATTAGTCCATGTCAGACAGCCAACTGATCAAACCATGTCCAAATAAGGCAAAGCCTTGGATGTAACCAATCAGATCATTTCTACCTTTTCCTTCCACTGTGTTTGTAAATGCTCTTGTCCCTGTAGCAGAGTAGAGCTTCCCACACCTCTTCCACCTCTGTGTGTGTGTGTGCCTCTTTTATTTTCGTGTGTGTGTGTGTGTGTGTGTGTGTGTGTGTGTGTGTGTGTGTGTGTGTGTTTCCTGGTAACTAAGAATGAAAACAAAAATGCCGTGCTAGTAATTGACATAAGGATTGTGACAATGAGGATGCCCATGGAATTTGAAAGTCATGCCTGTTTATGCAGCATCTCCAGCTGTCCCATAGAATGCTTTGGAAACTGCATCTGTACTCTGCAAACCAAGCACAGCTCTCAGCCTGTGAAAGAAACTTATCACAAATGATTCAGGGTTGCTACACCTAAAGAGAGCAGTCTTCTACTGTTCCCTGAAAAGAAAACAGTCTCAAGGTATAAGATGTTCGGAGGAAAGAAAATCTCATGAAAAAGACCTACTGCTGAGAGCTCCTTGCTATGGCTGTTGCAGCTCCCCCTTTACCAGACACACACTGCCAGAACTGTTCTTTGCACCCTTACCTCCTCCTGTGGTGCTGCTCTGTGGACAGGTTGACTCCCTTTAGTGGTAATATGTTTCTTATCTCTTCAACATTGTCTAAGAACTAGTCTATCAATGGCAAACAAGGTATAGACACAGCAAGTGGATTTTGAATTGTTTGTTGTTCAAAGATAAAGGTGTGGGATTGGGATTGGGATTGGGTACGAATAGGTTTTAGGATGAGCAAGAGAGCTACAGTGGTGATAGAAGTTACCAGATGTTTTGGATTGGCCTGTATTTTCCCAAAACATACGTTGTGGTGGTTTAAAGAGGAATGGCCCTCCTAGGCTTATAGGGAGTGGCACTATTAGGAGGTGTGGCTTTGTTGGAGTACCTGTGTCCTTATTGGAGGAAGTATGTCACTGTGGGAAGGCTTTGAGGTTTCAAATGCTCAAGGCAGGTTCAGCAGGTTCAGTCTCTCTCTCTCTCTCTCTCTCTCTCTCTCTCTCTCTCTCTCTCTCTCTCTCTCTCTCTCTCTCTCTTCTTCCTGCTGCCTGCTGATCCAGATGTAGAACCCTCAGCTCCTCTCCAGCACAATGTCTGCCTGTGTACTATCATGATGATAATGGACTAAACCTCTGAAACTGTAAACCAGTCTCAATTAAATGTTTTCCTTTAGAAGAGTTGCCATGGTCATAGTGTCTCTTCCCAGCAATAGAAACCCTAACAAAGTCATATGCCAAAGCTCTCACCTCTGGTTACTGTGGATGTAAACCTTTGGGGAAGATAAAGCCAAATTAAGATGAGGTTATTTCAATGAACCTTATAATCAAAACCACTGAGACATAGACTAAAAAGCAGAAGCAGCAACCAAGGAACACTGAGGACTGACAGCCACCACCTGAAGCAAGAAAGAGCCAAGGCAATGTTCCCCTAAGATTTCTGAGGAAGTGTGACTGTACCAATGCTTTGGTTTCAGGCTAAGCCTCTAGAACTCAGAGAAAATACAAGTTTGTTGTTCAAAGCCACACGGTTTGTGGTATTCTGTCATGGAGATGCTAGCAGACTCCCATACTGGAGAAAGAAAGTTGGAAGAGAAATCTTTGGTATGGATTTAGAGCCTTCTGAAGACCATGAATACTAATGTCAGGTTTTTGGAATAGAAACTATTCTAAAATGAAATAATCACAACTGCATGCACATCCACAATGAGCTCAGATGATAAACCATTAAAGCCTGGAATGTACATAAGAAAATATACTTGGGATTCAGCAGGACCTTTCCATGTGTGTAGAATGCTTTCTTCTAGTCAAAAATGAAGCTGAGCAGTGTGATCATTCAAGGTCACAGAGGACCAAGAGGGTTTGTGAGGCTTAAGTCCTTGAGTCCTTAAGTCCTTCAGAAAAAGCTAATTCTACCTAGTACCCTCTAAAAGTGACCAATAGTAAACACATACATACACGTACCAATGAATATAATTTAAAGATTCTTAGTGATATTATGAGATCAAGTAATAGGCTGACTTTAGAACTGATCACAAGGACACAAGGTGTCTCTCCTTGTGTGCTTTGTTTATGTAGACAAGGTCTCATTCTGCTGCCTGAGTTAGAGATCGGTGTTCCCTATCAATTTAGTTCACTTTATTAAACCCTAATATGTTGACACTTGGGTACAGAAGTTTAATCAATAATTTCTCTTCATGAGACACATGCACTTCGTTAATATTCATGAGTTTCTGAAACCATGAGACTGAGGGATGTAATCTTATTGTTACCCAATCCCTACAGACCTATGACTCTGTGACCCTGTCTGTGAAATTACTCCTGATGAGAATCTTCCTGCGAAGGCACCAGCTGTGAAGGATGCTCTCAGTCATGCTTCTCTAATGGGACAGTCCTGCAATCCTTCTGGGGCCAGACTTGCTCTGAGGCTGGCCAGCTGTCCCCCATCACAGATCCTGCTGCTTTCGGAAGTCTGTGCAGGGCAGCCTAGGATGCACATTAATAGAAAACCTCTGTCAATGTTCCAAAATAACTTTTGTTCCCTTCCACAGATATCAGGAAGGTTTGCTTGAAGCCCTTCCAGAAGGCAGCTATTGTACTATGGAGATCAGAACTAACAGCATGGATTGTTTGATTTCAGTTCTGGCCCTGAGCTGGAGGTGGATGACTTGACCTACTTGGTAAATAAGCTGGATCAGAGTTTTGAAAAACAATAATACTTGGCCAGAAAGATGGCTCAGTGGGTTAAGGCACTTTGTACTCAGGCTGATGACCAGAGTTCTACTCCTGATACTCCCGTGGTAAGAGAGAACAAATTCCCACAAGTTTTTCTCTGATTCTCCCTCCCACATACACATGTTCACACATACACAGACAACACACATATACACACACCAAAAAATTAAATATAACAAAAACAATAATATTGTATATTGCCATTGTTAGCAGATATTAACTGAAAATTAATACTTTGTGTCATTTTAAAAAGACAAATTATTAAAACACACACACACACACACAAATGGAAGAATCCCCCACAAAGGTATCAGCTGTGGAGAAGGCTCTCAGCCTTTCCTTTCTAATATTGTACGTTCCCATTGTGAGCAGTCTTTAACTGAAAATTAACAGTTCCTATTGCTTAAAAAAAACACAAATCATTAAAACACACAAACAATGCCAACTCTCCAACTTCTTCAGGAACTTCTTTGAGAGACAATCAATGGGTTTTCTGAGGCATTGGGCCACATGTCTCTTCAATAAAAAGTATTACATGATGGAGAGGAATAGCTTACTTACTACAACAGTGCTATTTTTCATTCAGCTAACAAAGACCTGTTTTCATATTTACCACTAAAAGCAATGCGAAATAATATTGTGGTCCCATTTAAAACATCATGGAGGTTGACTGGTAGTTCTGCTTTAGAGAAGGATGCTGTCGCTGAGACAGGTGAAGAGATAATGATGTATTGCTGGTTTGGACCTGGGCCATCTGACTTGGAAGCTCTGTTTTAATCATACAGCTAGAGTGTGTCTCATTGTTATAGCAACCATGTTTCCTGGGGAGCTAACAAAAAAGTGGATCACACAAATAATGCCAAGTGTGAATAAAGGACAGAGAACATTTTCTGCAAGGAGTATTGTAGAGAGGAAGGCGTGTCTCACCACTGTAAACACAGAAAGGGGGAGGGGAATGCAGGTCTAGGCTACATCTGGAAATGCGGAAGTGTCAAAACACACATGACTAAGTGTGCCATTGCTCAGCATTCTGTTCTTATGTTATGGCTAGTTGTTGTGCAAGACCAGTATGGAACAGCCATGTGTAATATGTGGTTACCAGGAGCCTCCTTCTGATACAGTGCTTCCAAGCGTGGATAATCATTTTAAAGATGCTAATGGAAGAAGCAAAAGGGTGAAGCAAAACCTAAGTGGAGGAATCAAACAATTGGATATCTACTTATAGAAACGTTCTCGAGTTTATGTTGTGCGGTAGTCAAGAAATGACTGATAGTCTCTGTGGCTTGTGGCAGCTTGTGCCACTCACTTTCGCCACATCTGTGACTCTGGAGGACTATGGCTCTGCCTCATGCTATTGTCATTCAGAGACCCAAAGACCTGGCCAGTGTCTTAGAAGAAAAAAGAAAAAAAGAGGAGATGCACTGGGCCATAGGAGGGCTCTTAAAGCCTTGTTTTGGAAGTACACATGTAAAATTTGAACTTATTCTCATGACTAGAGTAAGCCCAATTGCCAGTGTTAGGCAGAGAGTAGGCAGAGACAGTCAGCTCTCAGGATCAACCATCAATAAACATTTCTGCCAAACAAAATTTTTACTGGATAAAATTTATTGGAACCCATTTCTTATAATTATATTACTTGGCAGTCTGCAATCTACATAAGGGACTTATTCTACTAATAAACTACTAACCAATTAGTTAATTAAGGTACTCAACTAATCGGTACTGACAGCCTGATAGGGACCAAACATAGTGACAGGCATGGATGAGACACAGGTTCACCCCAAGATAAGGTAGACACTTGCCATTTTAATGTGTTGCCTTTACTACAAGGCAACCATATGCTTAAAAATTAAATAGTCATGTTATGCTCTTCTAGTAAGAAAGATTTTTGAATTATTTGGGTGCTGTGGGATGGTCTGTATGTCAAATGTGTTGCTGATTGGTCAATAAATAAATCACTGATTGGTCAGTGGCCAGGCAGGAAGTATAGGCAGGATAAGGAGGAGAAAAAACTGAGAAGTGGAAGGCTGAGTCAGAGAGACACTGCCAGCCGCCATGATGACAAACAGCATGTAAAGATGCCGGTAAGCCACGAGCCATGTGGCAAGGTATAGATTAATGGAAATGGATTAATTTAAGCTGTAAGAACAGTTAGCAAGAAGCCTGCCACGGCCATACAGTTTGTAACCAATATAAGTCTCTGTGTTTACTTGATCGGGTTTGAGTGGCTTGGGACTGGCAGGTGAGAGAGATTTGTCCTGACTGTGGGCCAGGCAGGAAAACTCTAGCTACATTTGGGATTATGTCTAAAAATATAGTCAGTATGTAATCCTAGGAGTGCTAGAAGCCATCCAGGGAATATGCCTCCTCCACATCCAAATGATGACTAGTCAAGTCTCTGATGTACAGCACATGAAGGGCCTGCTCTATCAAGCTTGGAATGTGTCCTTTATTATTTCCTCCATATCAGGTTCTGGGTAAACCATTTAAAGTAAAACTTAAGTTAATCCTCTTATAATACTCTAACTTGCAGATGTTTTTGATCCCATTTTGTACATATGATAACTGATACCCATGAATAAAAGTAGATACCCAAACACTAAGTGATTCAGGACTTAATTCAGTGACCTCAAGATCCACACAACAAGCTACTGTGTATTGTCCATCATCTAAACCTTAGCCCCAGGCTTCTCTTATATCTTGTTAGATATGGGCTCTTTTCCTTGCTTAGTGTCCTTTCCAAATAAGAGAAATCCGTGAAGCTCCTCTCAGTCCATTGAAAGATTAGTACATGAATACAAACAGAAATTGGAAAGTTGAAACAAATGGATTCATTTTGCCTTGCTTATATGCTTATTCTACCATATCCATAACCAGGGTATTCTCTTTCCATTGATTTTCTTTAATATTTAAGCTTATCATATTGCTATCAATTTCCAATTATAGAGATAGATAGTTAGATAGATAGATAAATAGATAGATAGATAGATAGATAGATAGATAGATAGATAGATAGATAGATGATAAATAGGCCTCATTTAATCTCTTCAAAAGAAGAAGTCTGGGTAACATACAAACACCATGACTTCTGCAAGGTGAAGATTGGATTTCCTAGCTTGGTATCAATAACATGGTACATACAAATTCATGGGACACATCTGTATCCATCTGTACAACTGTGTATGTCTGTGTCCTTAGTTGGGCTGGCAGGTCTGGAAAGGAGCTATGGGAATGACAGGCACCACAAGAGGACCATCTTATCATTCCTTCTGGTACATTTACACTATAGTTTGAATTTAAAGTGTCCACCACAGGTTCATGTTTTGAATGCTTGGTCCCCAGTTGGTGGCACATTTTTTTGAATGTTCTAGAAACTTTGGAAGGTGACGTCTATCTAGGCGAAAGCAGGCTAGCCATTGCAGGTCCCTGACTTTGTCTTTTCCCTCTGCCTCCTGATCCATCACAGTGGGAACAGCCTGACCTATAAGCTGTAGCCACTGTGATCTTAGCTACTTTGTCATGGCTTCCTTGCCATGATGGACTGAAATCCTGTGAAACTGTGAGTTAAGATAAATCTTTTCTCTCTTATATTTATATTCTTGTTTACATCAGAAATTGAGGGCACAGCAATACCAAAGTGCCCCTTCAAATTTTATTTCATTTCTTAATTAATTCTTTGAGAAGTTCATAAAATTTTTTGGTCATATTTACCCTCCAAATTTTCCATTAATTCTTCCCAGATCCACCTCCACCTTCCTACACTCCCCCGACTTTCATGTCTTTTTCTGTTTTCTTTTTGTAACTCATTGACTCTAATTGTGCTGCTCGTATACTCCTGGGTATGGGGTTATTCACTAGAGAGTTGTCAATCTACCAAAAAGCACACTTTTAAAGAAAACTGTCTCTTCCTCCTCCAGAAGCCATCAACTATCCGTAGCTCCTCGGTTAGGTGTGGAGGCTCATGATCATCTTTTCACTCCATGCTAGACTGTTGATGGCTTGATTCTGTGTAGGTCTTCCCAACCATAACTCTCCTGAGCTAATAGTCAAAACAGTTTCTGTTGTTTCCAGAAGACACTATTTTGCTCAGGCCCTCTTGCCCCAACCTCCAGATCTTACAATCTTTCTGCCTCTTCTTTTACAAGGGTTCCTGAACCTTGAAGAGGGGATCTGATACAGAGGTCCTATTCTGGCTGAGCTCTATTAACATTTATTCTCTGTGCTTTGACCAGTTGCGTCTGCACTAACCATCATTCATTGACCAGAGAAACTTCTCTGATGGGGTCTGAGAGCTGCACTGATCTGTAGGTGGAGGTATATGGATTTGGAAGACAGTTTGAGTCTGCTAAATGGACATAGTTTCCTAATTTTATTTTACTTATATTACATGAACTTACTGTTTACACAACATCAGCACATTTAGGCCAAAGGTGGCTTTCTGCTTTGATTTCAAACCACTTCATCTCTTCTTATCCATATCTCAGAACCAAGAGTACAATGCAAAGACTTTGATGACATCTAATAAACATGGGCTAATGAGTCAGAAGAACTCATGGCCATCTGCTTCCTGGGTCTTAAGGGAAAATTATGGAGCTTCAGCTGAATATGTGGTCATTTCCTTTCCTATTAATTTTCCTAGCTCATCTGTGGGCTGTGCTCTCTGCTCTGCTGGGCTGACACAGACATGACAGATGGCACTCTCATGGCCAAAGAGCTTATTCAGAAACACAGTCAGGGCTATAATTTTTCCTATAAAAGTCTTATAAATCACTTGTACACATTTTGGCAGGAATATTGTGCCACAAGAGCGGTAAATTCTATTTTACGGAAATATCAGTTGAATATTCGTGTGTGTGTGTGTGTGTGTGTGTGTGTGTGTGTGTATTCTTACCATATATATCAATTAATCATAAGTATTTCATTTAGAGATGAGTCTAAACACATCATGTTGATGGTATTCTATAAGATAAAAATTTTTATCTGATGGAGGAATAAGCATTTATCAACCAGTAAATTAAAGATTTTAAAGCTATCCATATCAAATGCATTTTAACAACTTTAGACTTAAACATCTATGATAATCTAAGGAAAGTATCTATAGCTATAAAAGGAGTAGCCCACCATTTACGGATTCATCAACAAATGTATAAATGAAAAAAAAAGCCATTTAGATTATTAAAGAGATAGAAAGGGATGAATATTAGCATAAAGAAAACATCTAGTATACAACTGAGCAGGATCAGCCAAGCTCTAAAAATAAAACTTTAACATTGCAAAGGTCCATCTTCAGTTTCCTGATCACACGAGACTATTTTATCTTTGTATAGCAGAGCATGAATCATAAACTTTTAACCTTTTTATGTCATTTTACAAACTATATATATATGTATGTATATGCATAATATTTATCTATATATTCCTCAAAAAACATATAAATATGTCCAAAGAAGGGCAAAAGGCCATCAATAATCATCTGTATATCATGCCTATATCTACTTAGATCACAAGTTGTAAACTTTGTAGATTTAATGATATGCCATGAAAATCACTCAATGAAATGGTATACTCCTTAGTAACATTTAAGTCCAATAATAAAGTCACAGATGTTTTCAGGTTGAAATAAACCTTAGGCCATCTTGTCTGACTCTCTAGCAACACTTTCATAATCTCTTTAATGACTGTGAGTCCTCTCCTGACCAGTCAGTGACTTACATCAAAATCTTCAATTCCCACAGAAGGAATCCTTTCAGTTGATGAAAATGTTAATTTGTGAGAAGTCTTTCAGTAGACTGAATTTTGTCTACCACTGTTTTTGTTAGTTTGTTTTTCTCCCTAGAAGAACTCAAGGTTTTCCCCATCTTTTTTTCATAGCATTAACGTGACCAGGTCAGGTCCAAATAATGTTTACCTGTAGTTCACATAAGGCCCTTAAAGATCCAAATAAGAAAACACTGATGAATGGATGGACTAGGGATGCAGTTCAGAGGGAATAGTGCTTGCTGTGTAGGCATGAGGACCAAAATTGGATCTCCAGCACCTCTAGGGGAAAAAAAGCTAGATGTAGTGGTGCATGCTTGGAATCATCCCAAGGCCCAGTGCTGAAGAGTCAGAGATAGGGGAGCCCTGGGTCTCACTGGCCTAGCCTATTGGGTGATACTCAGACCCCAATGCGCGTGCGCGTGCACTCACACACACACACACACACACACACACACACACACACACACACACACACACATATGTACACTCATACACATACCTCTACACCCAGAGATACTTGAACATACATATGCATGCACATACACTCAAAGAAAATATTGCTGAAAATGACAATACATTTAAAACATTACACGGATTGTTAAGTGTATTTCCCTCCATTTTTAATAATTGAAAGTATGTCATTGCTTCGCCACAAGTTCTATCAAGACAGGACCCCCAATGCTCTGCAGTATCCCTTATAAATTGTAGTATGCATGATCATTTTCTTATCAGCAGCTCTCTTGGACACATGCCAAGTTTTGAATGCCTCCTATTTAAAAAAAATAGCATATGGAAGCAAAGAGAGTGACAGCAAAGTAGAGTAGAAACTAAAGTAGACATGCTTGGCCATTAATCTGCACTGCGGTCTACTCATTATTGTTCCTACCAAGATGCAAGAGTTTTGTTTTTACTACTGTCCATGCCATTTACAACAAGGACGGCTTAATGAACTGTAGCATATGGGGATTATCTTAGAAAGAAGATGAGTAAAGAATATATGCTGATTTATTTTTCGCTAATTGCATAACTGATTAGGCACAATAAGTGCCTCTTAAATCATCTAGTTTTGCTCTTCATTAACTGAAAGAAAAGGAAATTTGAATTATTACCTGAAATGAAATTTAAGATTTATCTGTGTTTTCCTTTTCCTTCCTTGCTTCTTTCCTTTTGTCCTCCCTCCCTCCCTCCCTCCCTCTCTTTCTCCTTTCTTTTCTTTTGTTGGGGCAGAGAGTAGCAAGGTTTTGATATGTAGCCCAGGCAGGCCTGGGACTCAAGGTCCCCCAGCCTTGGCCTTCCAAATTCTAAACATATAGGCATGTTATCTGTGCCTTCTCATTATTCATCGCTCCATGGCACTGTCTCTCTAGTGATATGAAAAGCTATAATGAGCCCTGAGTATCATCCAAATAAAAAGACTTGCTTTATTGGTTATTATTGTCGTTGTTGGTTTGTCATTATTTGTAGGTGATCCCTACTTGTATTCACCCTGAAAGGCAGTTCTAAAACAAGATTGATAAATTGCTTGCATATAAGACTAGTCTTGAAATAATGTGTAAAATGATTATCAGGTTAGATGACTGAGACCATGTTGTTAGCTCTTCTGGACAAAGGTTGGCAGTGATCAGAATCTGCTGCATTACTTCTTCAGCTTCCTTTGGTTCGCCTAGTTAGTGTGGGAAGAAAACTCCAAGATAATAGAAGGGAGGCCGTCACATCTTCCAGCTGTGCTTACTGTTGCCTTCAGGAAGACGCTATATTCTTCTTATTCTTCCCCTGTAAAGTCTGGAGATTCTTGGCTGGCTCTAGGTTGGCCCATTCTGAAAAACAGCTTTGCAGTTCAGGATTCTTGGAACGTATCCAAACGGGAAGAGAAAGCAGGTAAGATGTTTGTTGGTAACAAATTTCACAAACTTACTATCTTCTATGATTTTGGAGTGATATGTGCTCTCTGAGCTGGCTGAAGCCAGACTGTCAAATTTTAATAAGGTATACAAAAGTAGACAATTCTGGGAGAGAAACTGTCAAGTCAAGAATCAAAACGGAGCTCTGTGGTTTCAGAAGTGACAGCTTCTGCCGGGAAATCTGTTATTAAAATTTCCATGAGCATCACTGAACCTTATTTGGAAGGAAGACCATGGGAGGCTGTTTTATAAAATATGGTGAAAACTTATTTTATTTTAATTCTCCCAGCTCAGTGCCTAAGGTCTCAGATTTTTCTTGGGGCTTTTTCCCATTTAGGGGGTCAAAGGTTTATCTCTGTGCACATATGCAGATGACAATTTTCCACCCAGGTGCCTTGGTCAGCAGAGTCACACGGAGGTTCAGTGCTGAAAAGGTCGATGGAGACCAAAGAACCCTGCAGAAAGGAAGCCAGCATCCAGCGAGCATCATGGTGAACTGGTCTCGCACGCCTAGTACAAGTATACAAGAATTGGTCTATGTTCTCTGGATGCTGAAGTGTCTGATTCACATTAGAGATCTCTGCATTCATAAAACAACAAAAGAAATTAGGGAGAATAATGACTAATGCAGTATGTGGAATGGAAATTCCAAACGTTGTGTATTTTGCACCGAATTCATTTAAAAATTTTATTACTAGTTAAACTCACTTTTGGCCACAGGGTTCAGCTTGCCTTTAACTTCACCAGCGTCTGTTATTCAAAACAAAAAGAGTCTGGTTCTATGTGCTCGTGTGTATGTGTGTGTGTGTGTGTGTGTGTGTGTGTGTGTGTGTGTGTGTGTGTGTGTGTGTGATTCTACATGTTTCACATTTTGAGTCCATCCTAAAGAGGGATATCTGAAGGTATGAGTGGGTTTTGCGGGCTAAGAGGATGTTGGATTTCTCTATGTGACAAGCTTTGCATTGGAAGTCTGCTAAACCAAATGTGAAGAGCTGCCCACAAGGTTGTAAATCCCCAGTCTGCAGGGAAGAATGGAGAAACAGGACGAGCGACTGAAGTGTGTGTGTGGCTGCAATGTTTGTGGGTTAGATGATGAGAAGCCAGAGCTGAGTGAAGCCGAGAAGGAGGGGGTGGCTGGTGTGATTTGTTTGGTGTTCCGAGCCAATAGAAATCCCAGCCTGTGATAATATCCCCACGCAGCGCAGCGCCGAGAGGACACAGTGCTGTCTCCAGCTCCTTCCACATTTGCAGGCGCGGCCGGGACGCGCTCCGCCCTCTGCGCGCTCCGCTCGCCTCTGCTGGCTCCGCACACCGGAGCTGCTTCCCCGGCCTCCTGCCGAACCAGGCTGCGACTGCCCCGGGCGATCCTGTGCACACCCCGCTGTGGATCGTGTCATTCACACAGAGGAGAGCGACAAGGAGACACACAAGGGACCCCAGGAGGAGGCTTTCATCCCGTCATTGCAGGTACGCGGCTTGTCACGACTGATCTCACACACACAGGTTTCTACCTTCTGCCTTCCCAAGGCAACTAAGGTGGATTTACGTCTGTCTGTGGGGCTGGTGCGCAGGGCAGCATGGAGTGAATGCCCTCCTGAGTTCTCCTGGGTAGTTGGTTACCTTGCTTCTGTGTGGCTGCGGTCACCAGGTGGTGCAACCTATTCAACCTATTGGATTCTGCGTAGGTGGAGAGCGGAGACCTTTAAACTCCACTGAGATCTTTCTTTTTAAAATAACACAAGTACCTACATATTGTCGTGCGGGACCCCTTGATGATTTCCATTACAATGATGACCCATTGCAAGTCAAGCATCATGTGATTGTTTAGAGAACAGGCTTTGAATATTGTTCGCCTGTCTACTACATTAATGTGCTCTGTAGAATCAGGAGGCCAAAGACTTGGGCATGGTCTTGATTTCCTAAGCATGTGGCCAAGTGGATCGAGCCTCATGGTTGGAATATCACTATGTCTTTAGACTGTCTGAAGAAGAAAAGGAAAGAAGCGAGGCAGCAATTTTAAAACGTAGTTGTCTTATTCTTACCTTCACTGATGAATTAAAAACACATTTCTCTTTCAGAACCCTCCTCCACAGGATGAGTTCCTAATTCTCTCAAATTAAGTTAAAAACATACGAATTGATTCCAGCACTCAAGAGGCTGAGGCAGGAGGATTGTGAGTTCCAGGCCAGCCTGGACTGCATAATTTAAAAATATGAATGGGAGAACTTTGCACTAAATATAACCATTTTCAGGCAATGCCAATTGGTAGTTCTGTTTTATTTAATCGCCAAACTTATGGATTTCTCCCTGTTTATTTTTGAGGGGAAAGTTTTGTGTGGGCGTGTGTGGAGTGACAAAACAGCTCTTTTCCTGGGTTTTCGCCATCTTTGATTCACAATTTTGAAGTTGGTTATGTAATTTTTTCCCATGTTGATTACTTATGATTAAATTAACATTACTTAATCAGTTCCATCTTCCCGGAAAAGCCAAAGGGACTGAGTAACTCTGATAAAGGATTGGCCCTGTTTGGGGCAGTCCTCAAGAGCTGATATTCGTGGCCCCTGTCCTCTGTAAGAAGTGCCCTTCCTGGTGTGGGGAACACACAGAGTAGGGTTCTCTTCAGGATGACACGCAGGTTTGGGTAACCAGAAGCAGTATCCGAACAGCATTCCTCCAGCCGGCTCCTAATATTTCCTGGGAGTGGTGACCCATTCATTGATAGTTGGCTCATCCCCTCTGTGGTACCTAAACTTCAGCACTGTCCTTATCCCAAATCTTGTGCCTGGCCAAGCAAGATAAGGAAGTTATAAGAAAGCTATTCACTTTGCATATCACCATGGAGAATTTAAGTTGACCCATTTTCATTTAATCAGATGAATGTGTTCTTTCGTCATTAAGAAGAATGCATGCGTAGCTCTACCATGGAGATAGGAAAATAACACATTTTTGCCCTTTGACTAAAATGAATGATTTAAAAAAGTCGTGACAAACAGTAGATGTGATAACTAGATACTATGTTTAAGAAAGAACATGTTAGTGGTATAGGTAAACATGTCTTGCATTTTATATCACCAGAGGAATGATTGCAAAATGTTCGCTAATCAGTGCATGTAAGTCTTAAGTCTTTTTGTAGTTAAAATGGTTATTATTATTGTTGTTGTTGTTGTTGTGTGTTTGTGTGGAGCGCATATGTGGAGATTAGAGGAAATCTTTAGGGAGTCACATCTGTCCTTTCACAGTGGGATCTTGAGCTCAAACTCAGGTCCTCAGACTGGTACAACTGAGTCATCCTGAAGGCCTGGATGTTTTATTGTGAGCATTTGCCCATCTTCTATAACTCATTTCTTCTTGCCGTTCAAATCTAAAGCCATGCTGGGTGTGTTGGTATTGACTAAGTAAGAATTTGAATACATTCACTTTGTTTAGGCTGATACATTTGCAGCTTTTCAAATATATGTATTTATCTGGATAAAGGCAGGGACTATAGGCATATATATGTGCACACAGTGTTTTGATTATTCACTGTCTCATGCTATCATTTTTATGGAGAGAGCTACTCCAATGCTCATTCTCTGTAAGTCTCACAATAGCTAGCCAAAGCTCTAGATTTCTTCAAACTGTGTATGGTATAGGCCCTTAACTAGTTTAAAATACCTCTCTCTACCTTAGCTCTCTTCTTGTTCAAGAGAATGGTGCTGAATCCTGAGTTGAGTCCTGGGTTCTCTGGATATGAGATAACTGTCCTGCCTGGGTCAAGGGCAAACTGTGAGAGACGGCAGTCTCCCAGGCACACTGCAGACTGGGCCAGCCACGTCTGTGCTCCAGTGCTGTGACAGCATATATGCCAGGTGGCAGGCAAGAGCCCAGGGCTAGACTCCTTTAAGCAGCTAGGAGAACAGTAATGAATTATTTCAACCCAAGAAAATGTGCCCGGTATTGGGATTCTGACAAGTCCCACAAAGGACCAGCATGTAAGATGAATTGCTTAGAAGAGGAAGACATGTAATTATAAATTTGATCTATGGCGGCATCTGCTTCTTCAATTACCTGCTTCTCCTCCTATCACATAACTCTTGTCTCTAAGAATTGTACACGTGGACTTAATAATGTATAAAAAGCAAACCTGATCACATATCAGGCTTTAAAAAAATGTAGTCCTAAGACCATTCATGACAACAACACTAACCTACCACTGGGGCATACTTCCCATTGCCAACACTTCTCGTAGGAACCCCCCCTTGACTGCCCAGCACATCAACAGGACCAGCCCTTGGTGGAGCATTAATTTGTTGAGATGAGTCCTAGAGCCGTGTGGGAGTTGAAGGGGGTGGAGAATGAGATGTTTCACATAGCAAGAATGTGAAGTGAGATTCTGTGATGGTGGACAGCCTCAAATGAGACCCAGGAGCTGCAGGGAAAATGAGCCTATTTCCTCTGGTGAGCCTCAAGGATATACATTTGATGAGATGCCCTGAATATTTTCAACACTCTTTTCTGTGTTCCCAGGTACACCACACACACAGGTGCGGGGTTGAAATAAACAGGTTTGATGTGCTGACGAGTCTGAGCATAGAAGCCAGAAGGGGGCAGCACGCAAACTCCAAAACAAAGTGACACCTCTTCTCCACGCGCTTACACCAATTTCCCAATGGCTACAGAACGCCTGTTCAAGTTTCTGTACCCTTCTCCCTCTGGAAAACACAGTCCAGAGTCTTATGAAGAGATACGTCACCCAGGGGGATTGTTTCTAGTTTTTCTTCAGAATTGGAGTTGCCTGAAATAAGGAGAGCAACAAACTATTATTAGTGAACCCAGCTTCTGTTTCTTTTAGCTAACTTCACCTGTTGATTCTACTCAAGCACTCTTTAACTTTTAGGAGATGAAAGAGTGGGAAACCAAATATAGGGACGAGAGGAAGAGAAAGAATGGGCTTTCTCAAGGCTTCACCAAGAATAATAGCTGGTTTTTGTTTGTTTTTTCCTGCTGCTGCTTCATCAGTAGAACCAAACATGATTGTAAGCATGTCTCAAGTGTAAGTCCAAGGCCTCTGCATAATCAGTAATACTTTTGGAATCTGAGCTTTTAAAAGTAGAGATGTGAAATAAGCTGTCTCAGTGATAGCCAGAACCCAAGACGTGCTAATAAAAACAAGAGTCAGGCATCTATCTCTAAGAGCTCAGAGGTGCTTAAACCTAGCCCTTCCCAACTCTAGTCGAATTCCTGGCTATTGGGATTTACTGCTGTCTTAATCAGATGGCTCTGAGAGCCCATGCTCTAAATGTTCATAGAATAAATAATACATCGCTCTTACGGGGTATAACTGGCAGTGGTGACTTCTAAGTGGACAGATGTCCTCATTAGGTGTCATTTAGCAGTGTAGATGTGTTAGCTTTGGCAGATACCGTCTCTTTGGTTCATCCACCATACAAATCACTACTGTATGTGAGGGCTCAGGGAGAGGCTCAGAATGAGGCTTTGGAATCCACACTGGAGATCACAGAGCAGTCTCATTCTGGGAAATCTATGGTTCCCTGTGAGTGAGAAGGCCTGGGGTCCACCGGGCTAGGGACAGATGCCTCAGAGAAAAGGAAGCCAAGGTAGTTTTGTCAAGATAGCATGGCTCCAAGCTCGTAGGGTGGATTACAGGAGGCTGAGGGAGCTGCCCATGTGTGCATGAATAAGACCTTGAAAGCATTCATATCTACTTTTTTTCTAGGGCCACTGTACTCTGCTGGAGGTGTGGTGCCCTTGAATCAAAGAAAAGAGGTTTTCAAGGACAAAATTAAGATTCCTTAGTGTCTGGGAGAAGAGTGGGGTCACTGTGTGTCTGTCTCCTCCTTCATTTAAAGCTGGGTTGGTTTCCGTCACACACCTCCTTGCTGTCTAGAACTGTGTGTGGTGTCTCACTGCTGGAGAAGCTCTGTGGGAGGGGAGAGATTTATTCAGGGCCCTCATGTTGGAACCAAGCACACCTCTGGAAGAATACAGCATAGCAAGGGAGAGAGAGAAATGACTAATTCCAGAGACTGGAAATTGTCTAAGATTTATCACCTCCCATCTAAGACCCAGAACCTCAATTGCTGCTTTTCAGTTTACTGTGGCTTAGCACCCCACCCCCAATTCCTCTCAAATAGCCAAATAAACCACAGTCTGTGTCTCTCTTTTTTTTAAGATTACATTGAAATTAAAAAAAAAACCAAAAACTTATAGTAAGAGCATTCTAGCTGGTACAATAACCCTAGTAAGAGGGCATATTTGTGGAAAGAGTTCACTAAAAAGCCTTTTCTGAATTTTTCATGCAAGAAATTGGAAATGGAGGGAATGCATAGCTTTAGGGATGTTCTCTAGAGGGGGAGAATTTGAAGAACATGAAGCCAAGACTACAAATACTCCCAAAAATGACTCTCATGTTTCGGGTTCACACATGTCCCAGCCTAACACTCTCCTCCACTGTACTTCATTTAGTTTCAGAACAGGTGGGAGGGAAGACATTGGGCAGGGGGCCACCTGACTAGCTCATATGAAATTCAAAGTTGACATCATTCAGTTCAAATATTGTCTGCCTTAAAACTTGGCTCCTTAGTTGTGACTCAAGGCTGAAAGGAAGGTAGACTGTTCATCCATAAAAAAGCATTTGCCTCTAACTGCTTTACTGCAATTATATAACATTGTAACATGAATGTCATTATATTTACTAATTACATTAGTTGCATTGGGGGAAAGCTGATAGATAGACATATTTAATGAGAAGTGAGTAGCTGTAAAAATGAGATTTTTTTCACCAATCACCTCTGCTAGGAATCCAAATTTCATTAGCTTTTTAAGAGATCTTTAATTTCCCCATATTCCTCATTTGAAAATCTACAATTTGTATAACATTTGGTGAGTGCATGCCACATGCCAGATGATAAAAAACACATAAAAACTTCAGGTATTAATAAGAGTGTTTGTGTAACCACAACATTAAATAACTACAAATATAAACATTCATTCAATCGTATAAGCATATATTTCACAGATACCTATTGAACCTCTTTGTGCAATAACATTAGAATTAAATGTGTGCTTTTAATAGTGATTTAGGTATATATCCAAATGAGTGTCTTAGTTACATACCCATGCTATATTTCATAAAGTAAATACATGAGAACATACTGAGCCTTCAGTTTATTTGAGAGCTGTTGCTGTGGCAGTCCCTTGAGCAAGAGCATGCTTCATATCTTGGGACCAGATTCTGTACTCAAAGAGATTACTCAAAACTGTTCCTTCTTTGAGTAACACAGAAGTATGGATTTTAGGAATGCATATTTAAGACTTCATCACAACGAAGAATATGAGTCTCATTTCCTCCAAAACTTTGGAGCAGGCAGACTAGAAATGTCATTTGGTTTCAGAGAATGAAAACAGATTAATACTTTCTTGATCTAGAAGAGCGTTATCTAGATATTGTAAATAAAAAAATGCTTAACCTGGCAAAGTAAGGCGATTTGGTTTCCATGCTCACACGTTTCCCCAGAAAGCCTACCATTTCTCCTGAGTTCCTTACACTGAGACGATAGGAATGCATCATTGTGTCTCATCCCACCTCTGACTTCAGGTCTATACTCTTCCCTCTGTCAAAGCAGCAGCATCAAATGTGACTTTGCTAAATATTTTGTAGATATCGTGCAGTTTTTACAAAGGTTCTAACTATTATTATAGTCATAATCACCATCATCCCCATTTTACAGACAGATTTATCAAGACTTCAGGCTTTCAGAATGTCACATGTTAGAACTGGATAGATAGCTCAGTTGGTAAAGAATTTACCTTGAGTTCAACCCCTAGAACCCATAGGGCAGAGTGTGCTTGTACCTCCATAGCTGAGGAGACAGAGAAAAGTAGATACCTGTGCTTGCCAGTCATCCAACCTCACCCGTTTGGTGAGCATGAGGCCAATGAGAGAGGCTGTCTCAAAAATCAGGGTAGATGGCATCTGAAAAACAACACTTGAAGTAGCCCCCTGCTTACACACACACATATGCACACACACACACACACACACACAAACACACACACACAATCACACACACACACACACACACACACACACACACACACACACACACACACACACGCACAAACACACACACATACGACACTCACCCACACAAAGATTCTTATGAATCAAGCTGTTGTAGACCTTCAGTTTCAAACCCACCTTCCTTGACTTTCATTCAGATATTCCTAAGTAGGTATTGAGAAGGTGCTATCTACAGAACACTCTGCAAGGATATAGATTATCACAGTAAAGAAGATAAGGTTCCTTTAAGAGCTCAGTATCATAGGAAAAAACAAACATATTTGGTGGGAGTCATAATCCAGAACACTCTGAAAATGTAGTGGGAATTTTACCTTATTATCAAGGCTGCCTGACAATAGAAGTCTACTCATTATAGTAGTTTAAATCTTTTCTTTATTCCAGTCTACATTCATTCTACATACTTCTCCATCCAACTGAGCATGGGTTGTAACTTCCTGTGTGATATTTTGCTTACAACTTCCACTCACTTTCAAATGGTCCTGGAGGACAGAGACTGTTTCTTATTCAAAGTTTTATTTCTCAGACCAGAACTGGTACATAACAAACTGTATCTGGTCTGAATCCACTACTATCCAGCTACACCTAATTTAGAGCTGTCCTTTATCTCCTAGGAGATATGGTCTCCAAATGCTTCAAACACACATATCTACCAGAAGCTAAACAAATGAAAAACTCCGTCATCTGCCCTGGGATAAGTCCTCTCTCTCTTTTCTTTTTCTTTCTTTCTTTCTTTCTTTCTTTCTTTCTTTCTTTCTTTCTTTCTTTCTTTCTTTCTTTCTTTCTTTCTTTCCTTTATTTATTTATTTATTTATTTATTTATTTATTTATTTATTTATTTCCTTCTTCCTTCCTTCCTCTCTCTCTCTCCTTTCTTCCCTCTTTCTTTTTCTTTCTTTCCCCCTCCATCCTTCCTCTCTGCCCCTCCTTCCCTCCTTCTCATCCTCCCTCCCTCCCTCCCTCCCTCCCTCCCTCCCACCATTGTTTCCTTTCTTGCTTTTTTGCCTTAATATACCTAACATCTTAATGCTTTAAAATGATTGTTTTGGTAAGAAAGTCAAGTGAACATTAAAAATCAATTCTCTTTACAAACATATCTCACCATTTAAACATTAAAAATACAAAGTCAACTATTCTGACAGATTTTTTTTTTCCCAAGTGAAGGAAAATGTCATAGCAGATACTGAGGCACTACTGTGAGTTTATCCTCCATTCCCAGGAGACTGTGCAGATTGGTTGTAACATTTTGGAACTCATGCTCATTTTCTGACTTTTCATTGTTAAGGTTGAAAGTTAAGAAATTCCTGCTGGTGAAAAAGAGATAATGTCAATGAAACTTTTGAATATCATCATTGTTTTCAAATGGAAAACTTAATTAAGAGAAACTGTAGAGTTTAATGAGACTAATTTGCTCTGTATTATTTTCAGACAGCATGTTGTTGTTGTTATACGAGGTCTTGCTACGCATCTCAGGCTAGACCAGAATTCACAGATCTGGCTCTCTAGTCTCAGATGTGAAGAACTGTGTCTAATTTAGAGGGCATGTTTAAAAAGGTTTAAAAGATTCAGATTTTCTTTTTCTTTTTTGCTTTCGAAGTCTTATGAAAATTCAGGGGACACTGTGAACAGAATGGGCTCAAATGGGGTAAGAATTGCATCTTGTATTCTACGGTCGGTAGTCGAAATATCCTGCCCTAGCAACACATGCATCAGGTAATAGTAGTGCTGACACAGTTGTGGAGAATCAAAAGCTATTTTGATGTTATGTTTATACATATCTCCTAAAACATCACCGACATTCTTCTTCACCTCAAACCATCGTATTCTTTAGTACTAGCTTTATTCAGATGCTTTTATTTATGATTATTATTAATTGTGTACAAATATGGGTATATCTTTAAATATCCTATATTTTATTAGTTTAGCATTATTCTGAGAAGTATTCTTTGGACTTTAAGCATCAAAAAAAGGGGGTCTTAGGGAACAAAATGTAAAAACCTCCTTCAACAGGTAGTAAGTTGGGCTTATTAGATGGCAGCTTTCCGAAAACTTGTAATTGCCATTATTGGAAATGTGAGCCAAAAATATTTGTGCTGGAGGATGGGATGAATGGGATCTGGTTGGATGGGGCATGCATCTCATACAGAGATAGGTCTTGGTGGCATTAGCCACCATGGAAGCTCAACATGCTAAAAAAAAAAAAAACAGGAATGTAGACAGACTGTCTCTCCTCTGTTTGAATTTCTCTGGCTTGAGCCAGATGGCTATGTCACAAAAGACGAGTCCTTGTCAGAATACCTCATGGCACATGTCTTTATATTTTTAACATTTGGTCTTAAACATCAATAGTTTCCAGTAAGATAAATTAGATGACTCGGGATCATAGTTAACAGTCAGGTACAGCTTGTGCCCTGAAAAGTGAGAGTCTGTCTACGTTCAGAGACCCATGCTATATCCAAGTGCTGTTTTCATAATTTTATTTTCTCTCCTGCACTGTCAGCTTTTGAAGGAGCTGTATTATTCTCATCTTTATATCTTTAATATGTTGCATTATACCTGAATTATGATGTCGAATGTTTGGCAAGTGAATGAATAACAAGATATTACACATAGAGGTCACTATTGTTACAGAAAGAGTGACTGCATTTTTTAAAATAATAAAATTGTGGGGAAATAATATAAAAAAGAATGTTTCTGGTTTTATTCAGTTTATATCTGAAATATTCTCCCAAAGACCATGTTCTGAGCTGGAAAGGTGACCTAGTCAAAAGCTCAGTTATTATTGTTCTTGGTATAGTTAATATTATCATTATTGTTGTTATTGTTACTACTATTGCTCAGGCTTTGGATATTAATGAAATAGGCATCAGAATGGATGTCCATGGAGGTTTCCTAAAAGAACAGTTCATCACTCTAAGTACTTTGGAACTGAGACTTCAATTTTGTAAACTGAGATAAATAAGTCGGAGTGTTTGGGTCTCAATTTTATCTTTGAAGTAGAAAGAATAATTATTTGGAAGAAGAGCTAATCAGGCGCTCTTCACAGAACCATTGATTCATTCAACAAGTATTTATGAAGCTACGGCTAGACATGGCAAGAGATCAAAAGATGGACCATGTTTTGAAGGAGCTTAGAGTTCATGAGGAAGGCAAGACACGTGTGTCAACAATAAGGACACAAGGTGGAGAATGGAGAGCACTAGCAAGAGAATTATGCAAATAAAGTCTCCTGAGTTTGGGGGAAGCAAAATGTCATGTCCAAGGAAGTCTTCAGGAACAGTCCTTGAGAACTGGGCAGATCCTGCTGTGTGCTGCTGCTGTCACGATTTTCTTCCTCTTCATGGCATGTTTCATGTGATTGATGTGTTACAAATCCTAGAGCTTTAGATAGGGATATAACTTATTTAGTCTGCTGGTTTTATAGCCATGATAGCATTAGCACAGAAGTCTCCTGTTTTTCAAATCTACAAGCTGGTTGTTCATTGTAGAACTAGTGCTAGAATACAGGCTCCCTCCCCACCATCCTTTCTCCTACACAAAGCTCCCTTACAGCACTCTACTGTTAAGGAGCCTAAATCAACAGAGCATGAAATGCTACAAAGCAGTTTTCACAGAGGTCCAAGGTACAGACTGTCAGAAGTTCGCCCAAGCTGGGGAAAAGCGTTGCACTTGATGACAGTAGATTTCATAGAAAATTTTATTATTGTTTAAATAGGATCTTTGCTTTCCACTGTTCATTTCAGCACTAACTCATCTCAGAGCTTACACTCCCCGAGGCTGAGCTCCAGTGAAACGGCCCCAGTCTCTTCTAGAAACCCAGCCGTGTCTTCATCGGGGCTGGGGCTAACTCAGCAGTGGCAGTCGCTGCCACTCCCTCATGACTTTTCAGGCACTGTAGTGAGTTTGGGATTCCCTAAGTGAGAGCAATGACTCTGCTCCTCCCTTCTGTTTGGACTAAAGGATTTGTATGGCATTAGAATGGATTATCTCTGTGATACATGTGCTCAAGTTGTCTCCCATTCCCAAACCACTGTCTCCTATAGTCCTAATGCCTTATTTGGACTGGCTTATTTGATCATACTTAGAATTCCTTTAACTAGCAGATGAAACCTCTGGACAGGACTCAGGAAAGCAATGAGTCTGTCAGAGTCTACCCCTACTTGTTTGTGGAAGGTCACTCTCTGGAGAGAAGCACTCTGCTCTTCTTAGACAGGCATATTGGTAGAATGTTTCTCTCCCCATTTGATTTCTGGAAGCACATATACCACAGCCAGACATCCTCATAGGAAAAGATCCCCAGTAAATAGTGGATGTATTCTTCAACCACTCTCTATTGGATGATAAGTGGATGGATGGGTGGGTAGGAAGATGGATGGACAGGAAGATGGATGGTCAGGCAGATTGGCTGGAGGAGATACTGCAGCCCAGTGTCCCCAGATGACTATGACACTCAGCAGGAGCAAGTATCATCCCTTGAAAAGACAAGTAGACAATTAATTCTAGAAGAGGAAGCAGCAGGGAGTGGAGGAAAGATCAAGCAGAGTATGTCCAGAGCAGAGCACCCATGTTTCATGGTGGCTTTACTCACTCACACTTATCATCCAACTCCAGTTAAGGTGACATGCCATTACATAGGGAAGTGTGCCTGTGGAAAAATAGAACAATTAATACCAAGTTTTATTTTTTTTTATAGAAATTGGGAGCAAACATTTTCAATTCTATTTTTGGAGTTGACTGAGACAGCACTACAGATGACTGATGTGGGAATAGGCACCATATGGATTTGTACAAAGGGAAGAAAATAATCCCCAGTTGTAAAAATATCTTTGGTCTTCATACGGGTGATATGTGCCCACATGGTTCTGTCAGGTGGTTTTGCTATAAGAGATTATTCCTGGACTAATAGAAAAATGTCCTTTTATAGTGGTTGTACGTTTTCCCAGATTATCACTGTAGCATGCAAAATCTCACAACTTCAGAAATTCAAAAGATCAAAGGCAGAGAGGCCACTGAGGCCTCTACACTCACCACACACCAGCACAACAGTTTGGCTACTAGAAATTCTTTTCATGGCAACACAAAAGTGTACTTTTATAATCACCAAAAAGTGCTGTGAAAGCTGATATGCGTTCCTAATTCTTACATTCGATATTGCCTTTGTTTTCTGATGGCAGTAAAGTTCAGATTGTCTCCATATGATGAAAACATTGGCCAACTGAGGCTTGGAGCTCTAGAACTGATATTAACTGCACTAGGGTTGGACTGATTTTCTGTTTCAAATGACAGCCAAAGCTATCAAATCAACCCAGTGATATTTATTAGGATGGCTTCTGAATATAGAGTGTGATTCACGACAGAGACTAATCTTGCAAAAGGAAAGGAGAAAATGCTTTCCATCTGCATAGCCCCCTCAGTAGCTGGCATGGGGTAGACATTTAGACCACGCTCTGTGAATGCTTGAAAACTGACAGCATGTAGATTGGAAGTAAGGATCCCTGTTGAAACGTGACAAAGTCACAGATGGTGCCAACACGTTGGTCACTAGTTTAGAATGTAAGCCCTTTTGTCAAAGTTCTGATTTTGGCATGTTTCACCAGTTTTTACTTGGATTTTTGAGTGTGCCAGGCACTCGAAGCATAAAACGAACAAGATGTAGCCCTATCTTGCAGGGCTTCCCTGCTCACTTGTGAAAACAAACATGTGAATAAAATAATAGCAAGGAAACAGTGCAGGCAAGAGCCTCGGGTATAACTCAGTGGTCAAATGCTTGCCTAGCATGTGCCAGGCCCTGCATTCAATCCCCAGGACTGCTAAATAATGAGGTATAATGTGTAAAATAATCTGAGTACATACCTGTAATCTCAGCATACGGGAATGTGAAGCAGGAGGATTGCTGAAAGTTCCAGGCCAATCAGGGCTACTATCAAGGCTCTGTCTAAAAAAAAAAAAAAAAAAACCAAGGGCTTTTGGAGAGATGGCTCAATGGCTAAGAATGCTTGCTGCTCTTCCAGACAACCTGAGTTCTGTTCCCAGCACCCATGTCTGGCATCTCATAGGCACCTGAAGCAGCTCTAGGGAATATGGTGCCCTCATCTGGCTTCTGCAGGCACCTGCATGTATGTGGTACACACACACACACACACACACACTCAGAATGTGTGTGGCCATCCCCACCCCCATACCACCACCACTACCACCACCATGGCCACCATCAATATAGTCTAGACAACCTGTGAGCAAACCAAATGGGAACAGGGTGAAAATGAGAATCTGAGTCACTAGTTTCACGTAGCAAGGATTGTCACACAAGCAAGCACCATGCTGGAGAACAAAGCCAGCTCGCTGTCCTCAGCAGTTTACCTTATTGGTTGTCACATGTCACTTTGGCATGCAGTCCCACCCCCACCAGGGTTCTGTGACACATCAGTGCTTAGGGTTGCTGGCAGCCATACCACCCCAATGATTTACAGGCTTGTGCCTCGACAGTCACCTTTGCGGCCTGTGCTCTTCACTCTAAGCTCTGGCTGTTGTCTTTTGCTGTACTCTTGAGCCAAAGGCCTTGGTCTGGCCTGTTTCTTTTATTTCTTGAAGTCCTGTAACTACAATCATAAAGATCCAAAGATTGTTGGAATCCAAGCAAGTCACCTTCAGGTATAGTTCTTTGGAAAATGTGAGGTCCAAGGAAATGTGTAGAAGATTTTAGTGTAGAAGAAAGCAGGGCAGGCAGGTGTGGTGTGTCCAGCCTCTATGTACTTGAACACGAGCCAGAATGGAGGATTGGGAAAGTGACTGCCCAGAGGTCAGATTCCTTTCTTTTTGGTCTCCCTGCCTTTTCCTCCACATATGTACAAGGAGCTAATCAAATGTTTATTTTTCTATCAGAGTACAAGTTTGGGTACATCTACGTGACTAGTGGCAGCTGAGTTGAAACCCTATTTCATAACAAGGCCTTCGCTGAGTGCTTTAAACTGTACTCGACAGCATGTTAAAAACAGACCATTCACCTTGTAAAAGCAGGTTGGTGCACAGAAGTGACCTCTGGGAAGTAACAAGTGGGACAATTAAGGTTAGGATGGGCCCCTGAAGAAACACAGTAGTCCTCCTGAACACAAGTAAGTTTTCCTTCATGGAAAATGATGCATGAAATGATGCATTCGATTCAGGGTTCAGCATTATACTGGAGGGAAGAAAGATCATCTCTCAACTGGATTCAGGAATGCCCCCGATGCCATAGTAACAAGTACAATGAAGTCAGTGTCTGTTGTTCAGTAAGGCCCGTCAAGAGTACTAACTGCCACCATGATAGCCACAACGAATTTGGTACTTATCATGCCAGGAACCAAGGTAAATCTTTCAAATGTATTGCAGACTGCCAGCAAGCTTTGTTCCTCAGAAGCAGAGTGTCAAGTTGTCTGTCCTTCATCAAAAGAAAGCCCTGTGTCTATAAACCACCAAAGCACTTGCCCTTCATGCTACTCTCTGAACCAGGCTCAGTAGTAAATGCTAAATTTGATCTTATTTACTTTTCAAAGCAACTCCAAGAGCCAGGTCTCATTGTTACAACTGAAAGTCTAAAGCCACACTGCCAATAGTTAGGAGCTGGCATTCAGACCGGGTTCCCTGTGCTCTCTGTCCATTTGATAGGCCTGCTTCAGACAGCTCCAGGATGCAATGCTTGGGCCCAGGTTGCCTTCCCACTAGGTTTTCTGGAGTCTAAAATCCTGTAATAGGGAATAACACTTTTGTTTCATAAGTCAGAATATGATTTGGAAAATAAACCGTTATAGGGATATTTAAAGATTGATCCAAAAGTGAACCTGAATTGCCCAAATTTGCCCACAAGAGGGGACACAAGGAAAATGGTGACATGGAAGGGACAGGTCACAACAGTGAGAAGGCAAAATGTCAAGAGAAGGAGTCTGAGTGTTGGTGATGTGGACACCCACTTTGTCCATACCTCCAATGTGGGCTAAGCTGCCGTGCACATGCTGACATGTGTGTATGAACTAGATTTAGAATTCCAGGTTGGTGTTCCCTAAAGTTCTGGTTATCAGTTAGGTGCTAATTAGCAAATGCTCACTTTGTTCAGTTTTTTTGTTTTGTTTTGTTTTGTTTTTCTGATATCCAGTTTTGGATTTATTAGATTTATTGCTGCTTTCTGGAATGTTCTACTCATGCAGGATTGTCCTGCCAATCATTTTAAATTATAGAGAAGGTTTTCCAGTGAGCCTTTCTCATCCTCTTAGATTCCCACCCAATATCCTTCCCAAGTTTGTTTCCAAGGAAAGAGAGACTAAAGAACAAATTGACTCTTGCCAGCTGTGTTTGCTGAGCATTCCTTCTGCATAAATGACTCCAGTCACACACAGCAGCTGGCTGCCCTCTGCCCACGATGCCCACTGAGTACAGTGTGTGCACTGCTTGGTGAGGAGCTCTGATTCTGAGAATCACGTTGATGGGAATCTTCTCAAAACTAGGGTGATCGTAACATTTATCATCCAAACTAGATAGCTTTCAGAGCATGGAGGGGGCTGCTATTAATAAACTGCCTGGAATAACAGGCAGAGCTGGAGCTATTGCAGGGCAAATAAGGACATGAAACAAGTGCAGAGTGGTCAATAATGTCACATAGTCTTGGTCAGATCATACATGTTATGTAACAGACTCAGGGCAATCACATCCACTCATGTACAGGCACTGAGCACCCACTATGTTCTTGATGCTCTTACCTGGGGGAAGATCTACCAGGGATTCCCCAAGAAAGCTCACAGTTCAGAGAAAATCAAAATGTGACTTGCAGACATTAGTGCAGCACCAGTACTGACCAATTCTCTTGAGACCTTTTCATGACACATGCTCTACTCATTGATTTTGTTCATCATTTATTTAATCCTCACCTAATTCCATGAGGGAGGCACAGAGACTCAGGAACGTGAACTGACCCAGGTATCCCAACTTATAACCAGTGGAAACAGAGTTAGTTTTCAATACGTGTGGTTTTGAAAACTGAGCCTACTATCATGCTCCACAGAGAACACAAGATACCTGTCATGGGAGAAGATCTGAGTGTCCGTGACCACAGACAAGTCCTTCTCTCCATCTTGTCACTGCTGGTGAACACAGAAGGGAAGAGAGCTCATCAAATGAGGGGACAGTTGAGGTGAGCCTTGATGGACACTCAGAGGGGTGAGTGGAGACATGAGGTTCAGTGTCAAGCCTCATGGCTTGGTATTTGGGTCAGGAGAGCAAATTTCTCCCCGACAGCACTGGTAAGAGGAGACTGAAGAGACTTTACTGCCTGACTCCACAACGGAGAACACGGGGGACCCAAAGTCCACAGCATCCTTGAGACACATGGATACTCATTCACAGAGCTGTTCCTCGGGAAAGTTTCTGTTACCTTTCAGAATCATGGAACTCTCCCCACCTCACTGAGGAACATGTCAAGGAAAAGATCAGCAAATTTTATTCATCAGGCAGTATGAAACAGAGGAGCCCCACCTATGCCAATTTGTTTATTTGAGACAGGGTCTCATCTGTCCCAGGATCACATACCCTCAGACTCGCTAAGTAGCCAGGGATGACCTTATGATTCTTCGTCCTCCACCTCCCAAGTGCTGCAATTCTAGGCTCCTCCACCAAGCCTGGTTTACACAGTGTTGAGAATTGAATTCAGGGCTTCTTGCATGCACTCGGCCGAAGGAGCTACATACCCAGCCCCTAATTATGTGAATTTTTGAAGACAGTTGAAAAGCATCATTTTCATTACTGTTTTAAAGCTTAAATATTATGCCAATCTTTTTGGAAAGTAGTGTTCATCTTCAAAATGTCTGAAAAGCTGGCATTAGGATTCTATCTTATGCTACCTATGGGTCCAAAACAAACCAATTAGAAGATACTCTCTCATCATGTGAACAGAGTTTACACATGAATTGAAACTCAGAATTTTAGTTTCATCTCCTTTAGAAATCATGGATGCGTTAATTAGTAATATTCCATTGCAGGTGATATTTAATTTAAAAAGTCATCTCAAGTTGTGGCATACATCTATGACATTATTATTTGAGAGGTAGAATTGTAAGTTTGAGGCCAGCCTGAACTACAAAGAAAGACGCTGTCTCAAAACAAATGAACAGAGTCATCCTAATCATTCTTTTGTCCTGGAGACACCTACAGATTATTCAAAGGTATTTTTGGTTCCAGTGTCAAGATGGCACATCTCTCAGCAGCAGCCTCAGTCTGTACAGTTCTTCCTTTTGTATCCTAGAATCCAGTCTTCTATCATTTACCTTTATATCTATTGAACAAGACTGTATGATTTCATAGCAATTTGTAGACTCAGCCTGATTAAAAAAAAAGGCGGGGGGGTAGTTCAAACACTTTAAAAAATGAACTTCATCCCTATGGTAGTGTTTAGAGCCATTTACTTTCCATCCCAAGCATCATAAATAGCACCATTGCTTGCAAGAAACCCAAAAACCAGGTTTCAGGGAAGGTCCTAAATCTACTAGTTTGGATACTGAAAATGATTCAAAAGCTGCTGAATGACCTGCATGGCCCCTTTTGTGTGTGCACATATGTGTACATATGATCATGGCTTATGACCAGTCTTTTCCAGATCATGAGGAAATTTATCAGACTTGACACTTAGTTGAAATAAGGAGCAGAAAATGTTGGAAGTGGAAGATATAGGAAAGGAAGAGCCAAGGAATCAAGAGGAAATTCTATCTAAAAACTGCAAGATTTTTTTTTTTGTTACGTGCAGTAAGGTTGAGCCCCGCATTCAATCTCTATTGCTAGACACTCAATAATTTATCTAGGCATATCTCTAGGCAATACAACATCTTTCTTGGTAAGTTAGCTATATTTCATTCAGTTCCTTCATCCAATGAATATCCAATGAATAGAATAGTCTATACTGGTTACTCTGCAAAGTTCTGGGAAGATGCTAATGGACAGGAAATGTATGATCCATGCTCTTATACAGCCAATGATACATTGACAGAGATAAAATGACATGTGATAAAAAGTGACAGAGATAAAAATTAAACATGTACATACTAAAAACATTATTAGTTACTCTTTAGAAAGTAGCATAAACGGCCAGAGGACTCTCCTTGAGCAGATGTCAGTTAAGAAACCAGTACCCTGGCAGTACATACTTATAATCTCAAGCGTTTGGGAGATAGAGGTGGGAGGACCACAAGTTCAAGACCAACCCTAGCTACTTAGGAAATTCCTGAGTTGCATAGTGAGACTTTATCTCAAAATGTTAAAAAATAAAATGACTGAGTACAGCAAAATGAAAAGCATTCAATAACAGAAATCTATAGGCCAGCAAGATGGCTCAGTGGGGAAACCTGATGACTTGAGTTCAGTTCCTGGGAAACACACAGTGGAAAGGAAGATCTGAGTCCCTCAGTTTGTCCCCTGACCTTCACACAAATGCTATAGCATGTGCGTATCTACATGCTTGCTCTCAAAATAAATAAAAATGTGATGAACTATATTTTCAGGTAAGTGTCCTTAAAAGGCAGATCTATGATACTCCCCTGCTCACAGAACACTGTTCACCAAATAGAGACTCTTGGGCCTTGAGGGGGAAAAATCTTTCTCCATCCCACTGCACGCACATCTCCTCAACCTCTGACTACACTGCCAATCCCGCCCCCCCCCCCCCTCACTGGAGCCAGCTTTGCATTCTCCTGTGTCCCTCTTGCTCTCTGCTCTGGTCTCTCCCTCCCCCACCCAACATCCGCCTGTTGAAATCCTACCCATCTTTCCAGGCCCAGCTTAAAGGCCACCTGTTCCAGCAAGCTTCTCCTTCTGCCAGAATTTCTCTTTCCTTCCTCCATCCTCCCTAAGGACTTTGCACCTCTTTCAGAATGCCTACTACACTCTGCCTTGAACCGTGCCCATTTATGCACATCACTGTGCCCCACCAGTACAGCCTGCTAAAGGTCAGCTGGTAGGCAATGACAACTCTCAGATCCCAAGCAATGCCCTGTAGAGAGACTCACCTCCAAGCAAATTCAAAGATGCTGAAGGATGACTGCAAAGAATCGGGAAGGTGGGGAGTAGGATCAGAAGGAAAACGTAGATGTTAAGTCACTAACTACAATACAAGACCATTCTGGTTGGTTTTGACTTTCAAGAGAAGGAATCACATTCCCATGCATTTTTTTTTTTTTTTTTGCAGTGGATTTTCAAAATTGCTGAAGTTTATTAGTTAATTGTTTACGGTGTGCTTTAAGCTAATTTTTTTTTTCGAGACAGGGCTTCTCTGTGTAGCTTTGGAGCCTATCCTGAAACTCGCTCTTTAGACCAGGCTGGCCTCAAACTCACAGAGATCCACCTGCCTCTGCCTCCCGAGTGCTAGGACTAAAGGTGTGTGCCACCACCGCTCAGCAAGCTAGATTTTAATATAGGGATGTGAGCATTGAGAAGAGCACAGTTTATATGGAGTTCTATAATATGTGAACTTCAGGCAGGGAATATATCCCCTCCTGCTGCTGAGGAGAGAGATTTAGGTTGCTTTATTTAATTCAGCCCATCATTCATCCAAACTCAAATTAATTTCTGACATACTAGCATCATTTTGTAGAAGAATAATTGTCTAGTCAGGAAACATAGATTTAGATACTGGCTTGACTTTTAATACCTTACATGAGCCTGCACCCTCCTTACCCAAAAGAGAAGCTTAAACTCAGAATGCCTATAGCTTTTCTCTTAAATAAATAAGTAAGTAAATAAGTAAATGAGTCTGTGACTGCTCTGACTTTCTGTGAATATGTAAAATGCAGAATAGATAGGAAGTAAAAACAAAGTGTTGCATTATATATGGATAGGAACGTTTCAGCAAATTGCTTTGTTAGGCAGTTTTGTTATTGTGCCAGCATTATAATGTTCCTACACAGTCACTGGATGTGGTGTGTTGATGGGAACCAGAAATAAAATGTCCATATAACACCCACATAGTATATTACAGTAACTGTTTTTTTTTTGAATAACTAGAAGTACCCTCTAAAATAATGATTAAAGGTACAATGTAGTAGCTACATAGACCAGCAATATGGTCAAGTACTTTTCACTGTCCATGATGTAAATGTTATAGCTTTTAGAATGTTGTCTTTATTCTTGAGAACATCATAAAAGTATAAAATGAAGTATGAAGGAATCTACCTTCTATTCTCCCCATATACAAGCTGATCCCTCCAGATTCATGCCTTTTTTAATAACCCAGTAAATCCAGTTAGTGCTGCCTGTATGTACATGGATGTGGGTCCATACACTATCATGAGACTCCTCTAAGTAGTCACATTGCCCCCAAAACAACAATTTTCCCTCCCCCAGTTGACATCACCTGCCAATATTTTCTCGGTGAGGGGTGGGGCCCAAAGAGCACCTTCTCATCTATGCTAGAATCTTGGTTGTCTGTGGGTCTAGTGCAGGTAACTATAGTTACTGTAAGTTCATGCACACAATAGCCACGTCATGTTTGAAAAACAGCATTTCAAAGGACTCCGCCCTACCCTCCAACTCTTGCATTATTCCCATCTCCACTTCCATGCTGTTCCCTTAGTCTTGGTGGGCTAGAGGTTGATTTCCATCTGGAAAAATGTTAGGCATGTTTGTTTCATCTCATCACAATCAGAAGGGACATAACCAGTTCCCATTTGACAGGATGCAGTCACTAGGCAACGGAAGTTTTTCAGCTTCATCATCATCCCTGGAACTACTGTAGTATACTACCTCTGTAGTCTGTCATTTTGGGTAGCATTGTTATGTGGTTTGTGGCTGTACTTTTCTACACCCATTCACTGACTAGGCGAGTTTTCCACAGTATTTTTGCAATGACAATTACAAGCCACTCTTTCAGAATCTCTGCTGCCAAAGTGACTGTTAATAGTGACCAGAATTTGAGCATCCCCCAAAGCAGACATCAATCCAATAAGTTAGCAATTCCAGTAGGGAAATCTCTCTTAATCCAGTGGGACAGCACTGAACAATAGTGCAAAATACATATCTTATACTCATTGCAACCTAGAGGTGAGCAAGTTCAGATATTCATCTATTAATCACTGAGTGAAGAATGCCTTTGAGAGAACCTGGGCTCTTCCAGGTTCCTGTGCATGAGGATATGGTGAGTTCCAGAGAGCAGCTGGACACTAGTCTTCCATTGAAGAGGAAGATGCTAGTCCAAGGGTATCAAACTAGAATACTCAGAAATGGTAGAGAGGATAAGGCAGAGTGCTGGCAACTCCCATTTGAACAAATCCACTTGTCAGACCAAAGGATAGAAATTGAACTGCCCAAGTGGATGTAAAAGCAAGCACAACAAAATAAAGTGGACAAATAGACATTTTCAGTCTGTCTGAAATACACTATAGTCTATACTACATTCAGCATTAGGGAAATTGCTGAGTGGTTAAAGCACTTGCTGAACAAGTAGCCTGGGAATAAATCTTTATAAATATAGTGTAAATTGTAAAAATGATTATCTTTGAGTGTTAAGTTTCACAGTGACTTAGTTTTCTGCTGATCTGTGTTCTCTCACTTGTGTATTGATCTGTATGACTAAGAAAGACATAGATTCACTACAGGAAAAGCATAATCAGTACTGGAGGATAGAGTCAGTCAAATTATCCTCGTAGAGGGAACAGTTAATTTGCCTGGGAAATATCTGTAATATATGCCATATAGATTTTCAAATGTCCCCACTGATAGCTTTAGTGCCCGAGCCTCCCTTTCTTTTATTTTACTGTAGTCTTTCATTTATCCATTTTAATTTACTTCAGTCAAAAAGGAAGGTGGGCTATAGCCTTGAAAGAACTATTGATTTTTTTGGTGTTGCGGGGGAGGGGAATAGATATTTCTGTACATTGGACCCAAAGCCTCACATATGCTTGGCAAGTGATCCACTACTGGACTATAACCCTAGCCTTCTTTTTACTTTTTATTTTGAGACAGGGTTACACCAAATTGCCCAGGCTGGAACTAAACTCACTCTGCAACCCAAGCTGACCTTGAACTCATGAGCCACAAACTGTTGGTTAGCTGAAGTCATAGGCAGCCATGACTAGGTCTAGCTAGGAATCTTGAGTCATCTTGATTTCTCCACCAAAAGTGTCTTTAAGCAGAGATGGGTAAGGAAGTAAAACCAGCATTTCTGAACTTGACTCTGTAAAAAAAACATCTGTAATAATGCAAGAAAAGGCCTTTCAACTCTCTTTGAAGGAAGTAACAGAGGTACAAAAGTGAAACTTTATTGATCTCTTTTCTACAATTGTAGCAAGTTTTCTTGGACCACAGGCCCCCAAATCATGACACAGAGACTTAATATTAGTTATAAATGCTTGGCCTTATCGTATGCTTGTCCAACTAGCTCTTATAACTTAATTTAACCGCTTTCTCTTCATCTACATTTTGCCTCGGGGATTTTTACCTTTCTTTCATTCTGTATGTCCTACTTTCCTACTTCTCCTGAGGCTGGCTGGCTGACAGTTGCCTGACTGGCGGGGCCCTGGTCTTACTCTATCTTTCCCCCTTTTTCTCTCCTCCCCCAGCCTAGATTCCTCCTCCTACTCATTCTCTGTTCCTTCCAGCCCCACCTACTACTGCCTACTATCCCTCTACTGCCTAGCTATTGGCTGTTCAGCTCTTTATTAGGCCAATCAGATGCCTTAGGCAGGCAAGGTAAAGCAAATGCAACACATCTTTACATAGTTAAACAAATGCAGCATAAACAAATATAACACATCTTTGCCTAGTTAAAGTAATATTCCACAACATGTAATCTTTGTGTATTTGCTGTTTGGTTGATGGGGGTGTGGCTAGGAACCTGTTTCATTGTTCTTCTCCCAGGACCCATCTCCTTCCTTACACTTCCACACCAGGTACCAGAGCTTCACCCAGGGTATGTTTCTGTACTTGGAGAACTCACTAATCACTGAAGAGGCACACAGAAGAAAGAGCACTGTTGACTTATGGTCACTCCCTGAGAAGTCTCTCTAGAGATTGTTTTGTCCTTCATAGGAAAGGGAGTCAGCATCCATTTCTGCTAAGCAGAGAACAGGAGAAAGTCAAACTATATTAATTACCTTAGATCAGAAAGGACTTGCACTTCTGCTAGTGATGGGTTTCTAGTCCAGGCAGCTTTACAAGTATTAATAGCATCCTTGTTCTTGGCAGATGATGGTCCTCAGAGAGTGAGTAACTCTATGCTCAGAAGATGATTCCATCTTGTTACATAGCCCTTCTCATCCCCGTGTTATGTTGAGGCAGAGAAAGCTTGTCTTTAAGTTGTTTCAGATGCATCCACATCTTTAGAGTTAATCTCAGAAAGGGGTTTCTGCTCTGATTCTACATAGGTTTGATTTTCTTTACTTCTCCATTTTTAAGCATGGCCTATGATTTAAAAGTATTTAAATTTTTTTAAACCTTCCTTGGAGAGCTCCAATGAAGAAATGATTTTGAGAAGCAGCTTATTTGATGAGAAGCTCCCTTCTCCTGATCACTCAGCCATGTCTTCTTCACACAGAGGACTGGCATAGCATCCACTCAGTATCTGTGCAGGGTCTTTCACTATCTAAGAACTTCATTTTTAGTCCTGAGACTGTACTCTCTGTATGTCCCTCTTTCATCCATTCAATACTAATAGTTTGTAGGCTTCCATTCTTTTATCACCACCAAAAGACAGTCATCACAGTGTCCTGGACCTTCCTAAACACATTACCTCATATGCCTGTCTTGTTTCACCTTCTTCCTAGTCCTGGCATACAGCTTATGCTTACAACACACTTTTATGTAATTTCCTTGTCTGATTTGATTCTCACTACACACTTTGGATGTCAAACAAACAAAATGCCACTCTTAAAGTACACAAGGAATAGGGGATTCTTAAATAAAGATCTGGCACTTAACAAGTAGACTGGGACCCAGAAGCTTCTTCTTTATAAGGATGGAGGATTGGAGATGGAATGCAGTACAAGTTCTACCACTGAGCTATGTCCCTAGCCTCAAAGCTTCATTTTTGTGCCCTCCCCAGCCCTTTCTTTTGGCCGAGAAAAAAACTGAAACCACAAGAACATAAAGCAGAGGCTGGGAAGATGGTTCAGTTGGTAAAGTACCTACTGTGCAAGTATAAAGATGTAAGTGCAGATGCCCAGCACTCATGTCAAGTCCTGGGCACAGCAGCATGCACCTATAATCCTAGAGCTGTGGAGGCAGAAAAAGGAGGGTACATGGAATTTGCTGGTCAGCTAGTCTAGCCAATCAACAAGCTCCTGATCCTTGAGAACATTGTCTCAAAACGAAGGGGGAGAGTAATTAAAGAAAACCTCACCATTGACATCTGATCTTCACATGTATGTGGGCACACACTTTTTCACCCTCTGACGCACCACACCCCCCCCACACACACACACAAATAGGAGGGGATGGAAAATCTGGTGACAGAAATGACATACACTGCCATTATCTTTGCTGGTTATTCACTCAGCCCTGTGTGGGAAAGGGAATAGCATGATTCTGAGAGCAGACAGCATCTTCACAGATAGCCATGACACCAAGAAATTGCAGTTGAGTTAGATGAAGGGGAGCATGGGAGAAAGAGTGGAAGAAGTTCCTCAGAAGCTAGAGTTTACAGAGTAGTCATTAGTAAGAGCCAAATTGAAGAAGACAATTCAAGCCCCTTATGGGCTTGATGTTCTGTAGTGCTTTACACACTTATATAGTTCACAAGTGATGTCACTAGTAGCTCACATTTCCCTACTGTCAAGTAGGAGCAGAAATTATTTTCACATTGTTACACATGAAGATCTTGAAAATGGTATTGGTAAAATGTCTTGTTCAATGTTACTCTGTGTCTTCCGACCCCCAATGTGTGTTCCTTCTGACATATATTTTCCTTGGATAGACATTGAGTGAAATGACAAATTAAAAAAGAAATCAATTGTAGGAATAATCAGAGCAACTACTCAAAAGTGAACTTTACAACTTCACCAATCTCCAAGTATCTCATAGACAGTGGGAGGAAGGATCCTGTGTAGCATCTCACTGCAGTGGAGAATTGGGCAGGTAGAGCCTTGGGAGCTCCCCTGCTTTCACAGAGGTGTCTGCAGGGAAAGAGGGAGAATCCTCTAAACCAGAAAGCATCAGAAAGCAGATGAGAGCCCGAGTGTGAAGGACTTTTTTTCCACTGGATAAAGGACATGTGGTTGACAGCATCAACTCAATGGTCTAAACTACCCTTCTCCCTATGATCACAGTAGCTGTGCAAGAGTGAACAAGAGCTCAGCTTCTACTTTGGAGGAGAGATATGTAACATCCTCAAGTCAACTTCACTACTCCCCTAGTTTTAAAATGTAGATTCCTGGGGCTAGGGGATAGTGCAGTGGTTAGGAAAGTGTACTACTCTTCTAGAGATCCTGAGCTAGGCTCTGAGCACCCACAGCAGGTGGCTTACAATCAGCTCCAGGGTAATCAGGTCTCTGTGGCCATGTCACTTGTGTATGCACGCACACATACACATACATACACACACACACAGAGAGAGAGAGAGAGAGAGAGAGAGAGAGAGAGAGAGAGAGAGAGAGAGAGAGAGGAGAGATAACTAAAAATACTAAAAATAAATTTTAAAACGTTTTAAAAAATGAAGATCCCAACCTCTGCCCTGAGGCTTCTCCTTCATTAAGGCATGCTGAATCTCTATACCTAGATTTTAATTAAACTCCATGTAGGACTGGACAAAGGTGTTTAAGAGATCATGATCTGAAAGACAATGAGGTGCTGCCATGTGCCTCTTGAGCAGGTGAGGTGCTGTCTGTGTGGCCATGTTAACCCCACTGTGTAATCCCAAGATCTCTTTTTATAGGTGATTATCTTATTAACTTCCTTAAGCAGCCTTAAAGCTGTGTGCTCTTGGCAGAGGCACATATAGATTTATGGCATAGCATCTGTTAATAATTTCAATTTCATTTCACTCACCAGCAGTAAAATTGAGGTCTTGGAGCCTGAGTGGAGGCAAATTGGAAACAAATCAAAACAAAATAATTGACTGGGAAATATGACAGGCTAATGAGAAGCATTGTTCAGAAAGCCCCTGCAAGACTAACCAGTGTCCTATCAAGTGCTTCTACACCAACTTCCTAAGATGAGCAATCAAAGCAAAAGACATTTATCTTTCTAATGTCATGGAAATGGAATAAATGTCACCCCTCAGCTGTCTATGGCAACATCCATTCCAGCTTTCAGCTTGCTGGTTAGTTCACATGTCTACAAAGACTCAGGATGCACTCTCAAGAAATGATGACTAAGTTCCCGGATATTTTTGTCTTTAGTAAGCAAGATATTTATTTAGTTCAATTGACTACAATTGTAGCTTTTTTTCATGTGCATTTAACCTGCGTTCTATTCATTTTCATTGTTAATTTCTATAAACTTACTGAATAATATAAAATAGTATATATAGAATATATAATTAACATATATATAATTTATTTATGGTTTAAAACTTGCTACTATTAATAACTAGATAGCTCATCCATTTGTGAATTGCCAAACGTCTTCAACTTGCCATTAAGACTGATGCTATACACTTCAATTTCTCAAGGATATATGTTTTATGATGCTTTGGTTTGCAACATGTGTTCAAACTAGATACACTTTAATTGTTGTCCCACCTCCCTTCATTACTTATGTAGGTGCATAGATACATAGACAATACAATTAAATTAATTTTATTAAATTAGAGATAGGCTCTTATTTGGAGCCCTAGCTGTCTTACAATTTGCTGTGTAGACTAGGCTAGCCTCACAAACTGATCTTCCTGTCTCTTACTCCCAAGTGTTAGAATTACAGGAATGCATCACCACACTCAGTTTCCAATCTCTTTGCAATGCCCAAATGGTGGGAACCAAAACAGAAAACAAGAAATCTCTTCCAGACTCATGAGTGGCAGATCATAGTTGTGTGTGTTACTTTTAGAGAAAGTTATGTCTGTGGTAAAGAAGAGGGATCTAAATTAGGAACACATTATGATTTCTTTCTTTTCCTGTATGACACATGACAAAAGAAACATGCTTTTAATTTTAGAACTTCTCTTTGTTGAAATAAGTGAGGAGGCATCATTTTATAGTTGACTCAATTCTGTGTTCATTTTCAGGAGTGGAGCCACTATTTATTTGGTTATTGACAGTGCTGGGACCGTTTTAAAACTAAATTGAAAAGGAGATCTTTGCTTTGCAGACTTAGGAAAAGAACATAAGAAGACCCAGTCTAAAGGAAGGACATGCTTTGACACTGCCTATAAGTAGAGACACAGAATAATCTGGAAAAATTTGGCTAAAGGTTTCAAATATGCATCTCATTGACCTGCTCACTAAAGAGTAATAGAATCTGGGTGTGGTGGTATATATCCATAATTACAGCACTCAGAGACCCAGGGCCAAGGACCATAAGGTCATGGCCAATCTGGGCAACAAAGAGAGTTTGAAGCCAGTCTAAGCACTGTATCAAAAACAATAGCAGAAAAAAGGGGGAGGGGGGATAGAAATGAGCAAGGCACATCATATAGGATACATAGAATTGAACAAGGTGTGTAATAATACATAAAATGTAGGAAACAGAAATTTAAAAACAATCTCTACACTGCTTTTTATGGGGCACATTTTCATTTGAAAGCAGGAATATCATGAACTATTGCAAAAGGAACTGGCAGAATTTGGCAAACTTCAATTTAGAACTTAAACTTGTAGTTTCATCATAATTAGGAACATGAAACTCTACACAGAAATAATTTTAATTTTCTATATATTCCCTATCAAATGTAATCAGTTGTTTTTATTTCAAAGAATTCAATTAAAAATACTAGTCTTCTCATTTTAATCAGATTTGTGTTCATTGACTGCCTCCACCCCACCCCCCTTCCATTTTATACTACAGCATTAACTAGGTCAGCCAGGGTTGCTTGGCAGTCTTTGAGGCTATGGACTTGTCATGTGGTTGGATAGTTAAAAAAAATAATAAGAATGTTTTGTCAACAAACCAGAGGTATGATTCTCAAGGGTTTGTAGTTTGCCTGAAATCTGAATGGGAAAATGGATGGGGATGCAAATAATGCGTCCTTCTGTCAGAAATCTTCCTCACTGTACCCAGAGGTAACCAAGAAGTTGAGTCAAGAGGCACAAGGAAGGTTCATTGACAAGATTAGCAAAAGGTATTCTTTGGCCGAAGGAGGTGGAACAGTGAACCAATGTGAAAAGAAAGTACATACAATTCCATGTCTCACTGCAGATAATCAAATAACCACACAGAGACTTCTTAATAATCATGAATGCTCAGCCTTAGCTTATGCTTGTTCCTAACTAGTTCTTATAACTTAAATTAACCCATATTTTTTCATCTATGTTCTTTTACGTGGCTCAGTTACCTTTACTCTGTACTGACCATCCTGCTTCTTCTGGGCTTGGCTGGCGACTCTGCCTTTCTTCTTCCCTGAGACCTTTTTGTCCCCAGAAGTCTCGCCTAAACTCTCCTTGCCTAGCTGTTCGCCATTCAGCTCTTTATTAAACCAATCACAGTGATACATCTTTATACAGTGTAAAGGAATATTCCACAAGATAGATTTCATACTACCTAGATCAGTGAGCTGGTACCTACCACTGAACCCATGCATTTTGTTGTTGTTGCTTTTGTTGAATCTGACAAAGAATTAATTCACTAGAAAGTGTGTGCTTGTTTGATGCTAGAAGAAGTTGGAAGGAATGTTTTAAAAGTTATTTTCATAGGCCAGGTAGAAGTATGACTAAACTTTATTTGAAGCAAATATCCTTTCTTGGGCTTTCTCACTAACAATGTTCCGTGACTTGTGGTTTTGTTCTTTCTTTCTTTTTTTTTTATTTTAACTTTTCAACATGGTACCTAAGATTTGAAGTTACTCTTGATTTATTCCTGTGTACTTTTTTAAAAATATAAAATTAGTGTTGCCATGATGTTGAGTGAATAATAATTTAATTAAGTGTTGTAACACATTATGTGCAACAGTTGTCCTTTAGGCCATTTTTAGTAAGTTACTGAGACAATTTGCATTAAGTAATTCTTCGACTTGTGTTCACTTTCGCTATGTAATCTCAGATCTGTTGCCATTGGAAGCATATTCTCATGTACTTGTTTTTGTTGCTGTTCGTTTATTTTTGTGGTGTGTGTATGAAAAATTAAAAAGGTAAAGCAAATATGGAGAATCCTAAATGCTTGACACCAAGATACCCTACTCAACAGCAGATCTGACAATGTGAAGACCGTTTCCTTTCATTTTCTGGAAGTCTGGAAGTCAGTGGTGACAGACAGCTTTAATTAGGGCAAGAAATTTCCATTTTAATATAGTGACCCCAGTCTGCTTGACTATGACTCTCTGATTCTTGGTAATATTTGACTTTGCAACTCCTATTTTAGAAACAGAAAGGGTGAGATTTGGGGGTTTAAAAATGACAGATTGATATCTTTTAGATAAAGGTTGGTGGGTAGAATCAACATTGACCCTAAAATTCTTAGTTAAGACAGAAGGATAGATATTACAATTCAATAAAGAAGAAGAGAATTGGGCGGTGGTGGCACACATCTTTATTCCTAGCTCTTGAGAGGCAGAAGCAGGCAGACATTTGAGTTTAAGACCAGCCTGATCTACAGAGGGAGATCCAGAACAGTCAGGGCTACACAGAGAAGCCCTTTCTCAAAAAAAAAAAAAAGGAGAGAGAGAGAGAGAGAGAGAGAGAGAGAGAGAGAGAGAGAGAGAGAAGGAGGAAGAGAAGGGGCAGGACACAAAGAGAAGACAGCTCAAGGAGTTGGAAAGTAGCATAATGACCAAAATATGATTTTAATTTTGGACTTGTTTCTCAATAGATCTTGTGTTTTAAGGTACTGGCTTTGTCTGAACTTGTTGACTATGGGAGATACTTGAAATAAAGCAACTTAAGAAGATGAAATATGCTGGGTGGTGGCACATGCCTTTAATCCCAGCACTCGGGAGCCAGAGCCAGGTGAATCTCTGTGAGTTCGAGGCCAGCCTGGTCTACAAAGTGATATCCAGGATCTAGGACAGGCACCAAGACTACACAGAGAAGCCCTGTCTCGAAAAAACCAGAAGAAGAAGAAGAAGAAGAAGAAGAAGAAGAAGAAGAAGAAGAAGAAGAAGAAGAAGAAGAAGAAGAAGAAGAAGACATTTATCTTGTCTCACAGTTTCGGAGATGCTAGTCCATGGTTGACCCTGCTCCCCTTACCTTTGGTGACAGAGCACATTAAGAGAAGAACATGTAAAGGAAGATGCTTCTCCTCTCATGGTGAATGGGAAGTAAAAAGAGAGATCTGAAGGGGCTGGAGAGATGGCTCAGTGGTTAAGAGCACAGGCTGCTCTTCCAGAGGACTCAGGTTCAGTTCCTAGCACCCACATTGCAGCTCACAACTGTCTATAACTCCTGTTCCAGGAGATCTGACACCTTCACACCAATGCACATAAAATAAATACATAAATGAGAGAGATCCGAGAAGACAGGGTCCCAATATTCTCTCTGAGATCACACCTACCATACAAAAGACATCCAACCAAGCCTTACCTCTTGAAGTTTCTACTGTGAACCTTATCCTCCAGACAGCCCCTTGGGTTGAGGACCATATTTTAGCACAGGGTTCTTGGAGTAGGGTTTGTCTATCCAAGAGCATATAGTGGCTCAGAGAATCCACCCCAAAAGCATACACTCATCTTCACCCAATTCTTCCCCTCCTCTAGAGTTCTTCACTACTGAGTGGTGCACTCGCTGGCATAAGTTCTTTTGTCTTTAATAGACCTAACTGCAAACATGTGATTATTCTGCTCATCACTGCATTGATAGGCTTGTTTTCTGGGCCATAATGGTACTGTTCAGGTAAGGGGGTTGTAATTCTATTTGAGTTACAAAGCTGGTAGAGAGTCAGTTGATCTTTGTTATAACTGATAAGCCTTCTCAGAGCATTCCCTTGCATATACCTTACTCAGAGGCAAAAATTAAACAACTGATTGCCTGAAATGTTTAGGCTACTCCATAAAAACATCTAAATGTGGATGTTTTCTCAGTAAACCAATTCACCAAGGAAAGGGCCAGCATCTAAAGGAATGAGAATTATGGGATGTGCATGCCTCACATCTGAAAATTTGGCTTCAATTCCCTACAGTCACCAGCTTGAAGCTAGCAGACAGAATGGATGTTGGTCATGCCTCCATTGCTGCAGCTGTAAGCTGATGGACAGATGTTGTCAAGCTAGCGGAGGCTTGTTTAATTTTCTAGAATACCGAAAGTCTAACCTGTCCTGTCTGGTGATATGAGCTCCTTTACTGTTGTCTTTGGAATTCAGACTCAAAGAGTGGGTTGTAGTACAATGAGAGGAACACACTAATGGACTAAACTCAATTCTCCAGGGAGCTGCCATTCCACATTCTTCTACCAGCTACGTGCAACATGGTTTGCACAGGACTCTAAATCATAGGTTTACCTCAATGTCCAGATGACACCATTTTTAAATTTTAAAATTTTCCCAGGATTCCTTTGATCTTTGTAAATATATTGAACTATTCTAGCTACAATTAAAATTAACAAGGACAAGAGAAAAGAAAGAAGATGCTGATTTGTCACTAGTCCAGTGTCAGGTTCATGTTGGATCAAAAGGTGCCAAAATCCTCATGGGGCCCTGTGGGTGTAATCGGACTCCCCACTTGATCCAGCCAGTTCCAAGTGGCCATGCTGACGTAGGTAGCTGGTCTTGGCAGTCAGCATGTCTCCACAATGAGAGGATTGATGGGAGCGGGCGGCACTGCCATTTGGCTCCCCCAGTCCTTTGGTGCTCAAATAAAATCTGTAATTTCAAGTTCCCCAGCTTGAAAACTGGGGGGGTGATTGGTCATGCCATGTGAGATCCCAGTTAGCACCTCTGGAAAAGTTTATCTAAGGGCAAGAAATATCATATGTGCCAAACCAGAAATTCACATGAATCTTTCTCTACAGGCTAGTTCAAATCGGACAATTTCACTCCAGCAGAGTCTCAGAAATTGGCCCATTTGAAGGGCTCTTGTTTCACAGAAGATGGGTTTGCACAGATCTCTAAGCCTCTAGGACACACCCAAGTTTACCAGCTTTCTATTCCAGAGTTCTTTCTTCTGCCCAATCCTACCTGCTTGTAGGAGAATGCTGTTCATTAAGTTGAGTGTAACTAAAATGTTACAGAAAAGACCTTAAATTTTTTTTCACTCAGAGTACAAAAACAATTTTCCCATAAATTTTAGAAAAAAATTATTCTAGATGTTTCTCTTAAATATACACAAGTTCTATGTCAAATTCATCCTTACCAAAGATAATAACTTAACTATTCTAAATGTTAATTAATTAATTTAATGTGTATGTACATGTCACAGCTTGAATGTGGAGGCCAGAGGATAATTTGCAGAAGTCAGTTCTCTCCTTTCATCATGGGAGTCCTGGGGATTGGACTCATGTTATCAGGCTTGGCAGCAAGCATGTTGACCCACTGAGCCATCTTGCTGCCCCAATCATGAAATACTATACAATTGATGTTAGTAACAGGTAGATACTCAGCATAGCTATGGGAGTCCTTTAATGTAGGAACCATTTCCTGCTCGCATCCCAGTCAGATTCAGTTTGTAATAATGCACTAAACCATGTGGAGTGGTGATTTTGTATTAAAATGCGTCAAGGAGATTAGTATATTCTGTCCAGGTGGTTATGTCCATGTACCCTTTATCAAAGTAGCTATTGTCTTCATTCAAAAAGGATTTGTGACATGATGTCCAAATACCTGATTAAATCATATTCACCTGACGTTATCACTTTTTGGGGAAAGGGAAACTGTAAAGCAGAACTGTCATGCCAACTAAGTCTCCTCTTGAGGAAGGTACTGTAGGGAGCCCCTGCAGAGAGCAGCAGTGGGTCATTGTCTGCTATGTGTGCACAAATGAACTGGCCCTCTTATTAAGAGGTGACCAAAACATGTAAGGGATTATCAATGAACTGTAAGAACATGGTGGTTGGGCATCCATGTACCTTCCAGGAATCTATCAGGAGCCAATCAACAACCAATTGGGAACAGGCAGAAGTTTAAAAAGTATAATTTTGACAAACATTACCACAATTACAATATTGAACATTGTCATTACTCCAGAAGTTTCTTCTGGCAACTTTGGCCCCTCCTGTCACAACTCAGTGCTAGAATTTTGTACAAATGGAATCATCTAGTATGTCTGGTTTCTTTCATTTAGGGTTGCTGTTTTGAGATTCCCTTGTGCTGCTGTGTGTTCAGAGTTCATACTTGTCTATCTTGCATACATATGTATGTGCACATGTATATGGCTTCAAGTGTTTATGGATACTGGTAGTAGTCAGAGGTCAATGTGAGGGTCTTCCTCAATCACTGTCAACCGTATCTGTTGAGACAGGATCTCTCACTGGATCTAGCTAGAGCTCAATTTGGCTAGCCTGGCCGACAGGCAAGTTCCAGGGAGCCTATTGTCCCTGGTGCCCAGTGCTGGGATCACAGGCTTGCACAGTCATACCCAGCTTTATTTGGTTGTTTCTTTAATGTAGCTTTCTCGGGATCCAAATCAGATCCTTGTGCATGCACAAGAAGCACTCAACACTCAACTGATGGAAATATCTCTCCGGCCCATCTCATTCTTTCCCTGAGTCCCATTGCCTGTGCTTACATGGTACACTCTGATATGTGGTAAAAGACCTTAGTGGAATGAGACACAGTATTGCAGAATTACAACCAACAGTGCTTATTTCTGCTGATGTCATAGAAAAACATGCTTGTGTGTTTATATTGTTTGTTCCCTGCACGTCTCTGAGGGTCTGCTTTTTAGAGCAGGGAAGCAAGGGACATTGTAAAAGTATGAGATGTCACTAAAATTGTCACATTTTCTCCTTTCTTCTAACAAATCACTTTTGAAATTTCAATACTAGATATGCATGCCTCTAATGTTGTCCTACACACCAAACATCCAAAAATTACTTGGGATATGTCCACCAATGAGTTTTATTAGTGAGGAATGTTAAAGGAAGCACATTGGTGGGAGATGGAAAGATGAGTCAAAAGCCTTTGTCTCACAGGTGATCCTTCTAACACAGAGATTGACTAAAGGACCTGAGGTTCCCAGGTCTACTTGGCTATGCTAGTCCCATCCACTGTCAATCATCAAGCACCTAAGCTGATGCCTAAGGTTCACCTGACTAACATGCTGCAAAACTCAGACAAAAGGTAGCAACCCTATCCCATGCTTGGATTAATAGCTGGGCACAGAACAATATTTTTTTCATCCTCAACTATTCTGCCCTTGCTTAAATCCATTTGTTATGCTGTTATATTAGAGAATATAGCAATTTCTGCTAGCTCAATTCCTACCCTTTAATATGCAATAGCCAACTGATAGAAGTCCATTCACCATGAACTTAGCCTGGGGAGCACAGTGTCAACTAGTGAGGAGCCTTCACATGTTGAAGGCACACTGATGTATAGAAACATTCAATTGCAAACAGTATGTTTTTAAGGCATGCACATACATAGACACCCTACAATAGAACAATCTCTTCATGTCTGTATGGGACGTGCTCAAAGGAGAGCCCTGTCAGATACAAGTAATTTCCTCCAGAGACATCGGAAATCCTGGGACCTTGTCCAGGACCTTCTCTTTTGGTGTCTTTCCCACAGAGAAATAGTAACCTCATGGCGTAGATTACACCTACAGTGAAAGGGGAAACGGAACACCAGGCAGCTCCTGAAGGATCAGGTTTAGAGTCCTGACACCACCTGTTACTACGGCAGCCATAATCCCCACGAGCACAAAATGACTGCGTCTCGGAGGAAGGACTGCTTATGAGTTTTCAAGTGGCCTGTCATTTTTTATTTCAGTCACTTCATTAGGGTGGGCAGGTAGACAAGCTTCCAGAGCCACACTCATAGATGGGTAGAGTTCACCGAGGAATAAAACGTTGGGCCATGTGTTTATCGTTACCATGTGTTTATCGTTACCATTCTCGACTTTTCTGAGTCAGCAACAAAGCAGTGGTTGCATCATCTGCCCTCCCTCCCTGTATGCACTTGGCCAAATGTGCTTCCTCCAAAGAACACTAGTGCCCTGGCCTTGGGTGAAGAAGCTGTGAATTAGCCAGAAGACACACAATACTGGATTGAGGGTTCACACAGGAGCTCTCTCTCTCTGCATGTAATCAGTCACTTTTCCATTAGGCAACTTATTTTATATTTTAGTCACTCAGGAAGTGGCTGTACAGCGTAGATAGAATCAAGGGTGTACCTGAGATTCAGACCTCGACAGAGGCCAATCTAAAACTTACAGCTTAGAGGCTCTGGTTGGAGACAAGGTGCTTTTTCTTTTAAAGTATCTGTTCTATTTCTGTAAACAAAGATGCTAATATGTATGTGGAAGATTTGAAAGGTGTACTTCCTGTGTGATACAATCCATATCCAGTAATTACATTCACTTTGCAGTTATTATTTGGTTTTATTTGTTTATATATATATATATATATATATATATATATATATATATATATAGTGCATGATCATTTTGTATAATGACAAAAGTTTGTAAATACTTTTTAAGCATCTCAAAGAATTCTCCCTACGAAATCTTCTTACTGGAACACTGAAATGACCAGTTCTGGGAATATTTGCTGTCATGGGTCGATGGATGAATAATTCTGAGCTATGGTATTTCAAGATCTTAACTCTTCTTCTTCATGTCTACCTTTTGCCTGGGACCATTAGGATGAGCAAATAAAATGTAATGGGACTTGCTTGGAATGCTGAACTTTAGAAAGCCTGATTCGGCTTTTCTGTTTTCAGATTTCCCACATACAGCCCTTTCTGTCTTTTTATTCCTTTGTAGCTAATTGTTCTCTCAGATAACACTCTTGCTTTCTGTATCTAAACCCACCTGCAGGGACCCTGTGCCATATTCCACACTATGCAGTCTGTAAGGACAACAAATGGCAGCAGACTATATGGAGATTATTTCTTGACAATCTCACAAATAACATGACTCCTCCTCTTCCACCTACTCTTCCTTTTTTCTCTTTCTTATTCTTTATTGGACTAATCCCCAGAAACTTATATGTTAGTGTTTTCTAATCACTCTTTCCTCACCATGTCTCACTTCCCTCCATCCTTCTCAAGTCTTTTGCTCTTCCCATTCCAACCAGTCCCTTTTCAGATTCATTTTGTAACTCATTTAGTTTTTTTTAATTTTATAATTTAATTTTACATATCAGCCACGGATTCCCCTGTCCTCCCTCTTCCCATCCACCCTACCCTCCCCCCAGCCCACCCCCCATTCCCATCTCCTCTAGGGCAAGGATTCCCCTGGGGAAATTCAGCTCAGCCTGGTAGATTCAGTTCCCGTCCCCTCCTCCCTTCACCCAGGCTGAACAAAGTGTCCCTGCATAGGCCCCAGGCTCCAAACAGCCAGCTCATGCACTAAGGACAGGTCCCGGTCCCACTGCTTGGGGGCCTCCCAAACAGTTCAAGTTAATCAACTGTCTCACTTATCCAGAGGGCCTGATCCAGTTGGGGACTCCTCAGCTATTGGTTCATAGTTCATGTGTTTCCACTAGTTTGGCTATTTGTCCCTGTGCTTTTTCCAATCATGGCCATTTTGTAACTCATTTAGTTTAACCAGGCCATCTGTGTTACCACTGGACTGGGACTGTCTATTGTAGCACGTTAGGGTCATATAATGATTTCCCCTTTCCCTGCATCATCTATGAGTAGCAAATAGTTTAGCAGTTAGTGACAGGGTTCCTTGTACTCCTACTCCATCTGGATTTGTTGACTGCTAGGCCCATTTTATGTGGCTTTTCTTCCTTTTTTCTTTCATTTTTTTCTCACTACTGCACAGGTTGGTCTTGAACTCACCTTGTAGTCCAGATATTCATAGAATTTGAAGTCCTCATACTTCAGCCTTCTTAATAACTAGGGTTATAAGTTTACCCAGGAAGCCTGGCTGAGTCTTACCTTGAAAGAGATAATTTCCACACTTCAGAAAGTTGAAATCCATGGAGATAATTTGTCACATACGGATTAATTAAGAAGCAATTAATGATAGGGGGAAGTAGCAGAAGGCATGTAACCTAAAAGATCCTAAATAATTGATCAAAGACAATACATACATACAAACCACACACACACACACACACACACACACACACACACACACACACACACACATACACACAAACACACACACATACACACAGTCCCAGAAAGACAGAGAGAATGAATTAATCCTCCCTTTCAAGGAGTTTACAAGTTAATCCAGAAGTCCAGAGACACTTTCTGAGAGTCACAATAAGACCCAAACATTGTGTGTCTCTCACCAAATCACCATTAACTCAGATAGCACAAAAGCAAACATAAGCAAAACTGGTGGTGTCTGAGGCCAGTCACAGCAGTGTCATCCAACACACAGCCAATCACTGATGAGCTAAATCACCAGTTTCACTCGTTAGTACTCTCTAAATTGGGAGTGGTGGTGCACTTAATCCCGAAAGTGGAAGGGTAAGGTGGGAGAATCAGGAGTTCAAGTGTGAACAAGACTGTGATGTTCAAACTCCGATGCTAGGAAAGGAAGAGGGAGGGTCACAGGAAGCCAAGAAGTTGACAAGATTTTGAGAACTCACAAACAAATAAGACATATGTTTTACTCCAGGAAAAGACTGCTGGATGGGTCACTGAGGGCAGACACCCAGGCATATGCCTGTATACACAAACAGATGACACACAGGCCACATGGAGGTGGGCACATAGCACGTAAGCCTAGAAACACATGCAGGCAGGCTGGCAAAGGCAATTACCCCTGACCTCAAGGCCATATTTATACAGAACACACAAAAGTGGCACTCTTTCAGGAATAGTTATACAACAGAGTACATCACTGTTTACTTTGGGGGTTCCCTGGATATCTAGTGTCCAGCACGTTTTGTGCTGACTCAGACCCCTGGGTGTCTTGTGTCAGCCATGTTTCAGCTGACTCATATGGGACATCCACATCAGCACCATGCTGTCTAAACATTAACAGGGTCCTTATGGCCTTCTGGTCCCAAGAGTAGGTCAATGTGTTTTAATGTAGCAAAGGGCAGAAGTTCACAGATATAGTTCAAAGTTGCTCATTTCAAGTCAAATAGCAAACTGTTTCATCTCAAGTTTTGGTGTTCTACCAAATAATATCCACAGTCATTATGAGAAAGAGTAGATTGCTGTAAGTATGTATGAGGCAGCACAGAATGGCAACAAGTTTACTATGTGTCCCAGGCTGGCCTTGAACTCATTATGTAGCCCAGGCTGGCTTCAAACTTGACTTCTCTGCAGCAGCCTCCCAGAATTTTGGACTCATAGTCATGCGCCACCTTACCTGCCTGAGCAGCTAAAAATTGCTAATTAAGGCAATTAATTAACAGCTGATCAAAAATGATTAAGTTACATATTAAAAAACGTTTGCCAAAATGTAAAGGAATATCATTCTCTCTCATTTTTGATGTTGCTGTTTTTGCAAACATAGTTTTAACAAAACATGATATGATTTTTATTATTATTTTAAAAGGAAGTCATAAATAATTGAAATTGTTTTACTTTGCAATACAATAAATATGATAGCTATAATAGAAACAAAAGCTCCTTGAGATCCCTAAAGGATTTTTAAGAGCAAATGAGGTTCTGAGAGTTGCAAGTGTGACCAGTTCTAGGTCTAGTCAATGAAAGGCTATCAGGGCAAGGATCTCCCCGACTTCATTTGCTGTACTGTTCCTCTGATAAATGGAAATCGGTATCTCACCAGTGATCCTGGGTGGAGTTCAAATTTGAAAGGTCTCATACTTCCCTTCTGCTTTCAGAAGCTATCATATTTCCTTTCCCAAACTTGTCATTCTCATTAGGTGATTTGAATATCATATATAATTTGTTATTTTTCTGGTTTGCTTGTTTACTTTTCAAGATTCTTTTCTTACTTCATCAAAGTTTGTTTTGCACCATTTACAGGCATTTTTTCTCTCCCTACAAAGCTTTTCAAGCCAGATCTCCTTCAGCTGCCACCCTCTTCCTAGGTCTGTTTCTAAAAGGCAGTTACTCCCCACATTCCCAGATGATGGCTGGAGTGTCTCTGGATTGCCTTGCATAGATTCTTACACTAGAGCATGTTCATTCTTCAGTTGTTTGTATTATTTGCTCATGTCCCACCAACAAAGATGAGACTCAGGCTTTTTGGTTTCAAACTGCCTAACCCATCACTGTCACCTATCAAACACATGCACATTCCTTATGCCTCCTTACACCAAAATGTAGAGATGGATGCTTGTGGAGGCCAGAGGTTCATGTCTGATGTTCTTCCTTGATTTCTTTCCACTTTCAGTTCTTAAAACAGGGTCTCTCAGAGAACCTGAAGGTCGTCAGTTCAGTTAGCTAGCTTAGCCAGTGTGAGGCAGGCATCCTCTGTCCCTGTACCCACCACCCACAATGCTGTAGTAATAGGCATGCGCCACTACGTTGGATATGTCACATAGGTTCTAATGCTTAGTTAGCAAACACTTTACTAACCGAGCTGTGTCCCCTATTTTTTTGTCTCTCTTTCTAAAAAAAAAAAAAAAAAAAAAAAAATCCCTCTTTCCTAAATGACTTATTGTCATTTAAGTGTCTTTTGGAAATGCAGTGATTATATATATATCAATAGATATATAAATATTTCTATTCATTGTACTTTGAGTTTTTTACACGTGTGTGTGTGTGTGTGTGTGTGTGTGTGTGTGTGTGTGTGTGTGTGTATGTACATGCTATGGCATAAATGTGGTAATCTGAGGCTAACACCCTCTCTCCTTCGACATGTGGGACCCAGGGATCAAATTTAGGTCATCAGGCTTGGTGGCAAGCATCTTTCCTGGTGAGCCACCTCCCTGGCCCTATTCATTATGGTTTTTTTTTTAAGACTCACTTTGATTTATTTTTCAGTAAAACTTCCAGAAATTGACAGGGATCTCATAGTCTAGAATTTTCAAGGAATAAGAACATTTAAAAGAATTTTGTTACAATCTGATCTTATTTATAACTGACTGTAATTTCATTCAGTTTTCAAAGATCAAACAAAGTAAAATAATGTATTATGTAGAGCCAATTAGGGGGTATTGGGATCTTAGGACAGAAAACTAAGTTGAGGGTTTGATAATAAATATTTTCACTATCCATCTCTTATCTTTTTCAGTATCTGTTGAGTTATATACATCATTAGGATATCCTCTACTAGAAGCTCATAGCTTGTAAGGTGTTGCAAAGCTAATTTTCATCATGTGTTTGAAAACTTAATTCAGCACAGAAAAGTAAGAGCCATATGCTATTGGATCAAAGGTGACTGAAATATTGTGGCAATTAAAATCTGTCTCCTCTGTGGGAATTTTGAATTGACTGCAGTTCCTGCATCTGTTTTTAATCCTGTCCTTCTCCAGGGAGAGTTCGGGTGGGTGACTAATGCCTAGCATATTTTTAGTGTCTTTCTACTACAAACATTTTAAACTTCCTAGTCACCAAAGACCCATTTCACACTTATCTCTCTTTAAAAAAATTTTAAATTATAGTTTTCTTTTATGTGTATGGGTGTTCTTTTTGCACATAAGTCTGTGTACCATGTGCCCATGGAGAACCGAAAGGGGTGTTTGATCACCTGCAACTGGTGTTGGATATATCCTGGAACTGGTGTTGTGAACCACCGTGTGGATGCTGGGAATTGAATTGGGGTCCTCTAAAAGAAGAGTCAGTTTTCTTAACTCTAGAGCTATTGCTTCTGCCCTACACTCACCTCTTAATCAGATCAATTTTTCCCTATCGCATCATATACATTCAAAACATATGCTATGCCAACATTCCCTGACATGTGCACTCAATCCTAGTGCCCAGCTCTCGTTCTGACCCCAGAGACAGTAACAGGACACATTGCACTCAGCTACAAAGAGATTCCCTTTTTGTATGAATCAGCTCAGAGATGACTTGGTCCTAAAATTGTTTATGTCTCATAAATTATTGACTATGTACACCAATTTTAAACATCACACATACTCATTTCCATTGCCATAAACATAGCAAATGCTTTCCAGCCTCACATTTGTGTCATGCTCTGTGCATAAGGTTTCAGATGTCTTGTACATTCTCTGTTCTTCAACAATCTAGAACCACAGATACAGGAGCCAAGGCACCAAAAGGTAAACAAGCAAAAACCTGCTCGAGGTCACAAGTGAATGAGAAAGAAAACCAGGATTTGAACTGAGCTTTGTTTGCTCTCAAATTCTACAGGTTTTTTTTTTAAAGTGGTTATGTGTGTTAAGTGACAATCTGTTCTTAATATTAGCATAACTAATGGGGAGAAGGAGAGGAAAGTGGGTAGAATACACCAACCCATTGGAACCAGATAAAAACTATTAGGAATACATGACAAACATTGTACAAATTGTGGGATTTAAAGCCCTGTTCTGTTTATTTTGTAACAATCTGAAACATGCTTTTTGTTCTTTGACAATTTAATAATTGCGATATTCTGTCTGTGTAAGTGTGTTTGTCCGTGTTGGCATCCCCTCGTCAAAACCACTGCTTATGTCTGTGTGGTGACTCACACCTATAATCTCAGCACTTGAAAGGCCGAGCTAGGAGGATTACTGTGGATGCAAAGACAGCCTGAGCTACAGAGTGAGATCTTGTCTCAAAGTTGAAAAAATAAACCATTGCTTACTTAGACAAATTCAACTTGGTTTAAGAGCTAGCCTCCAGCACTTTAAACAAATCAAGTAGTCTCGTACACACACAGAGAGAGAGAGAGAGAGAGAGAGAGAGAGAGAGAGAGAGAGAGAGAGAGAGAGAGAGAGATACACATACACACTACTTCAGATATCACTATACCTATGTCCTTGAAGAAGCTGCTAGAGATTAAATTTTAGGACACCATTAATCCAACATTCACCTCTCATTCATCTTTTCAGCTGTCCACTCTCTAGGAGTCCTGGGTGGAAGTGTGAATAAAGCTAAGGAATGTATCAACTTGTTGTTAATAATTGAATACATAGAAGCCATAACTCTGTATCTGAAAGTTAAAGACCATTAAAACATTCTTTCAGTGTTTATTTAGTTTATTTGATAATCACTTATGATCCTACTTTTAAAACTGGGAAGTTTTTTTTTAATCTGAATTTGTCTTCTTCTCTCCTGCCCTCCTCTCTCTTTCCCCTTTCCACTGCTCCTTCCTTCTCCCTCCTCCCCTCACTCTTCCCCAACTCTCTCTCAATGCTGGGGAGGAACCCATGGCCTTAAGCATGTGAATTAAGTGCTCTATACCACTGAGCTTCATGCTAAGTCCTTAAAATCTGAACTTTAATTTTAGCTTCTGAAAGCATTAAAAATAAAATACCTTTTCTTCTTCAAGTCTGTGCAATTCTCTTACTTAGTTTTGATCACTTTTCTGAGTTAGGGGGGAAAAATCTAAATTCAGATTTTTATACCATATATCTCATTTAGCTACTTGTAATGCCCTTTGGAGATCATCATAAGAAACATAGACCAAACAATACTACTTACTGCTCTGAAATGAACTTAAGTGAAATTTGAGAAAAATCAAGTGGAGATGGACTACTGCATGTTTCTCAGGAGTTTAAAGTAAAAGACACACGGTGTTCAAGTCCTGTGAGATGTACACTGCAATACATTTGCTTCGATGACTGAGCTTCATCATTGCCTCTTGTTTCTCTGGGTTAACCAGGACATAGAAGTCCTTTTTTTGCCATTCTTTCTTTTTTCTCTGTTCTTTCTTTCTTTCATTTCTTTGGAGGGGGGTGTCTGTGCATAGACTTTGTGCTCCGCGAAACCATGAAGCATATATGTATTATTTTTTTATGGTTTTAGGATTGGCACCACTTTGCATATAAAATATTACTGGCATTGTATGTGTGGTATGTATATATTTATGTAGATGCAATTGTCCCAGTGGGCAAATTGGAGGCCAGAGGTCAATGCTAGGATAGCTTCCCTTCTCGATTGTACTCCACCTTTTTTTTTTTTTTTTGGTTTTTCGAGACAGGGTTTCTCTGTGTAGTTTTGGTGCCTGTCCTGGATCTCACTCTGTAGACCAGGCTGGGCTCAAACTCACAGAGATCCACCTGCCTCTGCCTCCCGAGTGCTGGGATTAAAGGCGTGCGCCACCGACGCCCAGCTTCCACCTGGTTTTTTGAGAGGGGATCTCTTACAGAACCTTTAGCAGTTTGGTTCAATTGGCTGTCCAGAAAGCATCTGGGATCCTCCTATCTCTTACTCCAAGAAGTATCTGAACAAACGACCTGGAAAATGATAGACCGTAGGTCTCATTGTTCCTTCCCAGCATAAGAAAAATTGAGTGATTCAAGTCTTCAATGCATTTAACTCTCAAGCCAGGAATGGTGGTCCCATCCACTGCAGAAGCTATGGACTTTGCTGGGAAGATGGCACACAGGTGAGCCTGTCAGTCCAGGCTGGCTTATCTATTCATAACTAGGATTTGCCTTTCAAGTTCACTTGTTTCTTCTTAGTTGGTCTGTATTAAGTCAGACTGCCATCCTCTATAAACCTATGCAATATTTTCCATGGACCTTTCTGATGAGGATTAAGAAAACCAAACTCCATAAAGATGAGTTGAACTGCTATCCACTGAGGAATGTGTTAACTTTTGGAGGCATGGTCTTTCAGACAGTGTGTGTGTTTGTGTGTGTGTGTGTGTGTGTGTGTGTGTGTGTGTGTGTGTGTGTGCCTGTGTGTGTTTGTGTGTGTGTGTGTTTATGTCTGTGTGTATGTGTGTGTATGCATCTGTGTATTTTTGTGTGTATGTGTCTATGTCTGTGTATACGTCTGTGTGTATGTACATGTGTTTGTGTCTGTGTGTGTCTATGTGTCTGTGTGTGTGTGTGTTTTTGTTCTGCTTTTAGAATTTTTTATTTTCCTGTATATAATGAAGGACAATTGGTCTTAAAAGTGTTTCCTCTGCCAATAATGGTGACAATCTTGAGATTCCACACTGACTTAAACATGAAGTGTTAACAGTGTAAACTGTGTGAACATGTTTATGATTGCTAAATGGGAAGTTTTCAGATTAAGTGTGGAAGTTTGTCACCTTGCTTCAACATCCGTGCTTCATGTTCAGCTGAGAAGACTATGCATTTGATAGGTTGGTGGTATGAGGCGGCCAGGTGATATTGAGGCTGGAAAACAAATTTATACAACTTGACTCCCAGAGAGTCAATTGAATGTATCGTTTCTTTCTCATCCTTGAAAGCTGAACACATCCCACATGCAAGAGGCTAGCTTCCCAGACAACAGAAGGCTAGAACCTACCTTGGCTTGTGCTTCTGCTAAGCTTGGGCCAAACCTATTGGGTCTCTGTAGCTTTAATAGATGCCTGAAAAGACCAGTTGTTTCCTTTTGAGTCAAGGGTCACATTGGCTCAGGGCCAAGAAATCCAACACTTCAAAGCCTTTGTGATTTCAGATAGACTTCTGATGCCCCTTGGCATCAAAGCATTCTGAGGTCAGGTTGCAATATATGATTTCCCATACAGTCTCTGCCAGAAATACCACTGCATTTCTTCCTGAGAAGATATTTTCCTGGTACTTAGGGCAGGAAATGCAAAAGACAGGGAAGGAATGCTTAAATAAGCTTAAGAATATTTACATAGATAGATTGTGGTCACCATCTACTATTAATAGCCGTGGCAAACCACAGAGGAGAGGAGATGAACAACTGAAAAGGATTTTTCATGTCCTGCCACCATACACCATCATGAGATGTACTCCCCACTCAATTAGGCTGGGGGCTGTGTCATTATTCTGTATTTATAAGCTGAATCTAAGATCCGAAAATGGCGTGGGGGGGGGCTTGCATTATATTGTCTCTTGCCAGTAGAGCTTTCTAACAAGATGCTCTACCCTGACATTGTGCACCCAAACCAGCTTTTACATATAAAAAACATGAATATGTTTTTAAATGAAAGCTCATAAAAGCCGGAAAAGAGCAGAAAGAAGCCCCTAGAAGTTTGGCTTCTTACATGAGCTGCTTAATATGTGATTTCACATATATGATTATCTATATGATTTCACAGTCAGTCTGCCCTAAGATCCTAATGGTAGGTCCACAAGAAAAAAAAGTCTATAGTCAGTACTGAACTTTATCTGGTTAAAATACGAAGATAAAGAGACATATATGAGAGGCACCATAGTACAAGGGAGAGAGCTGGGTTGTCAGCTTAGATTATTCACTAACATTGCCTACTTCCTTGACTTGCGTGAAGTCACAGTTTCTCTGATCCACAAGATCTGAAAAGACAGTAACATAACCTACAATTCTTGCTGCAAGAAACTATTTTCTGAAGTTTTTTCTCTTTCTCCATTAATTCAATAGACACTGCCTTCAATGGCTTCACCTAATGCTAGACTCATCCTCAAAGAGGCAATAAGAAAAGAAACAGTTGTTTGAAAACTTATGGATGTTTTAACTTTTATTTAAGCTTACAGTTTTAAGTATTCATTTAAAAACAATATTCAAAAATATATTTTTCAGTAAAGGTGATGTTCAGCCAACATTAGATCATTTCATCTCATGGCAGGAAGTTAATTCTCACAATCATTTCATCTCTCAAGAACCAGTGTTTCATCTTACTTTGAACCCTCATGGAAAACATCCAAAAAAAAGTTTCTTCCAAAACTGAAGAAGACTCTGTGCTTGGATTAGCTCCACGGAAGGCACACAGAAGACAAGAAACTAGCCCGATTTCAGCAGACAACAGAATAAATCAAATTAAAGAGCATCCAGAAATGCTCAGCCCATCACAAAACACTTTTAGTGGGTTCCTTTGTCCTCAGGAGAATGGTTTTTTTTCCTCCAAAATTATTGTTGCTTTTAAATTCTGTTTCAATTCTAATTGATCATCAAGGCTCTGCTGCAGCAATCACAATGTGTTCAAATATATCAAGGATATGATTTAAACAATATAGACTTTAGCTGTTTGAAACTATCCACTTATTGCATGCTTGGACACAGTATCTGCTTTGAAGTCATATCCCTGCCAATATGTGATAGAAACCACTGTGCGTCTGTCAACTTGTAACAAAAGTATCATTAAGATCTTTTATATTGACCCAAAAGATCACTCTTTGACGGAAATGTGGACAAGGCGATGCTGATATGGAGCAGAAGCATCGGGAACCAACAGCTGAAGACGTTTCAGAAAGTCTGTTTCCAACTCTACTTTGAGGTCCAGAACAAACCTTACTCGATTTTTAGTAGATGGTACGTTTTGTTCTCGCACTCTTCCTAGTGATCTCTAAGACCACCCTGGAGAACTCTTGTCACACTGCTCCCTGTCCTGAGATGGATGCATCCTCAGTCACTCATTCTTGAGTGATGCTGTGGAGGTGTAGGAAGTTGTGCTATGGCTTTCGTTGTAAATTATTCATTTGTAAGTTCATCTGAGTTCATCAGGCTTCTAGTTCCCTGAATCATTATTTATCTTTTTTTTTTTTCCAAAGTAAGTTCTGTGTGGTTGTACCCATCAGATGATCACACTCTTTTCTGCAAAGGGAAATCTGGACCTTCCTTTCTCTTTTCATCTCTGCATCTCTTGATCTCCAGGCCTGCCCCAGCAACTTCATGCATCTCTTTCCCACTGCATGAGGAAGCTGTACCTCCTCCTATTCAAGGACAAGGCTTTCCTGTCTCACAAAACTCCATCTTCTCTTGAATTATGCAAGTGTGTTTGTGTGTGTGTGTGTGTGTGTGTGTGTGTGTGTATGTGTGTGGGTGTGTGTGTGTGTGTAAAATCTGCCCCAAACCTTTATAAGTAAAAATAAAAATATCAAATTGATAATATAAAAAAAACTATTTTAAGCCTTCAAATTCCTCATTTTCTACCTATGTCTATTGCCTTCTATTAGTAATTTCCTTCTATTGGCAATTTTCACACACTATTCTAGGTCACCATACTGCAAATCCACAAAGGACAAGTTAGCTCCGTGTACAATATGTGAGATGCTGTGTTAAAGCAATAAGCAACATGACAGGCAGCTATTTACCTATTAATAATCCTTTCTTATAATCAAATGAATATTTTACTTTCAAAAATACCATGGATAGTGTTAATAATATATTACAACACATTTATAAATCTATAAAAAAGAATGTATACTTAGAAATAGACAAAAGCAGTATATATTACAAGTTTCTGCATTGCTCATGTCTCTACTGAATTTAGATAAATCTAACAATTACTCATAGGTAGCTGGTTATGTATAAAACACCCCATGGTAGATACTATGCAAGAGGCAATGCTAAGTACAATAGCAGAATCTCCTTAAGAAACAAGGCTGGGTGGTGGTGGCACACGCCTTTAATCCCAGCACTCGGGAGGCAGAGCCAGGTGGATCTCTTTGAGTTCAAGGCCAGCCTGGTCTATAGAATAAGATCCAGGACAGGCACCAAAACTACACAGAGACACCCTGTCTTAAAAAAAGAAAAGAAAAGAAACGATGATGTTGGCATGCCACATGTTTGTTGGCATCATGCACAGCTAGGCACAAATGGAGTTAACTGCATAATACAAATGAATAGGTGGCAAATTCTATTTAGAGGAATTGGAGGCATCTGTGCAAGAATTTCAGAGAAACTTAATATTTGTTAACTGACTGGTTCTGTATTCTGTGATCTTTATTGTGGCTTAGAGCAATAACTGACTAATAAGCATCACTTGGGTAATTAACCAACTGTTTTTCTATAGAGCTTTTTATGCGAAGCCATTATGGTATAGTGGATACATAATTTGCAATCAGATTTTCTTTTTATACAATTAGTTGATGTGGGTGACATCAGTTTCGAATTTTGAGAATTGCGCAATTTCTCAGAGGCTTGAGACAAAAATGAGAGACCCAGGGTTCTGACACTTTAGTTCTGTGCATGTATGTAAATCACATGACATAGACTGTAATAGGAAGCGGGAATAGAGCTCTGAGGATCACAAAGCAAACCAAGTGAAGGGCTATCAGTGGCCTTGAAAACGGTGCAAGTACAGGAATGCGGTCATCTTCCTTCTGATAACACAAACCACACTGCCTCAGAGCTCAGGAGCATCTTTGGTCACAGTTGGAAAATACTGAATATAGGAATTACTCTAGTCTTGCTTCCATAAAAAAAAGCCAATAATACAGCTTACAGAGTCTAGTATTTTCACATTATGTATAGACTTTCCCTTATGTATTAAATTTCAGAAATCATGTTAAGCCTATCAACCAGTTTTGAAATGTGATTATAAAGCGATCCCTGTGAAGGATGAGTGGTAAGGTGGGTTCGTCATAGTAAGTTTCCCTTGACGGCATAGTTTGTGCATGGGTCATGCATGCTTTGCAAAATGTATTCTGTTCTTAAAAATAACATGAATTTTCTGTGATGGCTGCTAGGCTTATTAGCTGGCATATTTGATAAAGCTGCGTATTCTCCTAGACTGTAGAATAACTGTAAAGTAAGATGACTGGGTCCGGCCTAAAGTAATTCAAGATGGTTCAGGGGAAAAGGCTCTTGCAACTGAGTTGAATGATCTGAGTTCCATACCTGGAATCTGTATGATGGAAAGAAAGAACCAGCTTTGCCCAAGTTGTCCTCCCCACGTGAGCTGTGGTACCTGTGTATCTCCCCCATACACACACATCATATATACAGAATAATAGATATTTTAAAAATAAAATGCTTTTGAAAATGAAAAGGAAGTCAATCTAACATTTTAGGAGTCTTCTCAGAAAGAATGGCTTCTTATTTAGCCCCTGGGAATTGTATAGAAAGGGCAGTAAGAAGTTACCCAAAGAAGGCAGTCGTTTTGGTGGGCTCTCACAGAATTTGCAAAAGTAAAAAATCATTTTCTCTCCCAGAAAAGATAAATAATTTTGTAATAAACTTCAATTGGATAGTTTGCTTTAACTGACATCAAAAGATTTAAAAATAAAGCTATTACGATTTCCCCCAAAATGTCTTTGTTCTAAGTAAGAAACATAAGCAAAGCTTTATTGGAGATTAGCCTGGTTTGGAATCTTATGCCAACAATCAGAGGATTCAAATTCTGTCAAATCTGAGGGGGCAAAATTCCAAAGAATTATCTGACATCATAAGAGAAAAAAATGCATCCCTTTTTAAAAGTCGCTACGGAGTAACAAGCAGTACCTCTGTCTTCTGCATGTCTACAGGGATGTGACTAGGTGGCGAATGGGTCTAGTCCATGATTCCTCAGCCTGGATGCTGTTGACAAAGGATAGGATACTTTCATGAATGATTATGAATGTGGAGACAGGTGCACTGTGGCTCATTTTCCCCCATCCTTATTCTCTATCTTAGACAAGAGTAGGAGCCCTCCCACAGTGACAACAGAAAATATCTCCAAGTTGAGGGCACAGACTCACCGGGAAGATAACCACAGGGGTATCAATACAAAATTGTCTATCCTGGAGAAAGTAGAACTGTGGGTAACAGGAAAAGAGCAAAGGCAGTCAAAGGCCACTGTCAATTGTATGACTGCCCAACCTAGGATTGAGGGTACAGAACAGACCCCGGGCCCACTATAATCTTTACCTTAACAGTTCCTTCAGATTTAGGACGATTTAGCAAAACTGAAGTCATCTCCTTATCCTTCTTGAGAAACACAGGGCATCAAAACCAGGAATGGTGGCACGAACCAGTGGTCTTATTTATCTACTAAAGCGGGCTGGAGCAGGAGGATTGTTTTAGCCTAGGAGTCTCCTGGGTAATAGTGAAAACCTGCCCAAAAGAAAAACAAAAATTAGATGCAAATGTCAGCACACACACCACCACCACCACCACCACCACCACCACCACCAGAACAGAGCCATGAGCTGGCTCAGTAGGTGAGGGTGCCTGCTGCCAAACCTTACAACCTGAGTTTGGTCCCTGGACCCCACATGATGGAAGAAGAGCACCAACTCCTGTAAGTTGCCCTCTGACCTCCACACACACTCCATGGCACAGCGGTGCCCCATCAAAACAAAATAATAAGTAGATGATAGATAGATTGATAGATAGATAGATAGATAGATAGATAGATAGATAGATAGATAGATAGATAATGAAAAGTTTTTAAGCTACCAGAACAAACAAACAGAAATATACTGTGTTGGCTCTTCATCTCAAACCCAGCTTGAGGATTACTCCAAAAAGAATAATCTTCACTATGGACAATTTGTAAAGAATAAATAATCAATAAATCCATACTACCAATAAAAAGCCTTGCGAATTTTGGCTCACCAACAGTTCAGCCAAACTACAAAGTAGATCTTTCAAGAGAAAATTAATTGGAGTAGCCAGGAGCACAGCTTAAGTTTTCCTGCCTGGCCCACAGTCAGGACAAATCTCTCTCACCTGCCAGTCCCACAGCCACTCAGACCCAACCAAGTAAACACAGAGACTTATATTGGTTACAAACTGTATGGCCGTGGCAGGCTTCTTGCTAACTGTCCTTACAGCTTAAATTAATCCATTTCCATTAATCTATACCTTGCCACATGGCTCGTGGCTTACCGGCATCTTCACATGCTGTTTGTCATCATGGCGGCTGGCAGTGTCTCTCTGACTCAGCCTTCCACTTCCCAGCTTTATTCTCCTCCTTGTCCCGCCTACACTTCCTGCCTAGCCAATGGCCAATCAGTGTTTTATTTATTGACTAATTAGCAACACATTTGCCATACAGAACATCCCACAGCACAGGAGTAAGATGAAGGGAGCCAGCCCAGCCTAGGAAACCAACGTATTTTGAGTGTGCAAAAGTAGTGGAGGGGGCACAAGTCAAGGAGGAGTGGGAAGTGAGCAAGCCCAGACGGTGGAGGACTTGGCAAAAGAGAACAGCTCCGGGACAAGCCTTTGCAGGGTCCCGGACACTTCCCATGTTCTCAAGGCTTTGGCGTGTGGAACTGAAGAGATGGCGCCAACTGAGGAGGACCATCCTTGCCCAGAGGCCTTTCAGTGTTCTGTGTCCAACCAGGGGCCCCTCAAGTTCTTCTCCCTAGTCTGAAGTCCAGGCCGTTATAAAGTATCTCTGTTCCTTTCCCACTCAGGCTTTTAGAAAGTGTCAGTGGCCACCCTGCTCTTGCTCAATGTCCTTTCATCCAAGGAACGTTTTAAAAGGGTCTGTGGCTAACATGTTACATTTCTCCCGATGTTCTCACAAACAAATGTGTGCCATCAATACCACACAGGCCTCGTTTTGGTGATTTTGTTGTTGTTTTCACTCAATAGGCCTCACTACAATCGTGGTTAGACAGAGACGTTCTTCCTCAGGCACCCAAGAACATCCATAACCCAGAAGCCAGACAGTGGCACTTCCCTCCTGACTACCTGTCTACTTTGAAGAAGCTCCCATCTTTTCTCTATCTACACATTATCTAACGGATTATTTGCTATTTATGCTACAGATGCTAGTCTTTCTCGAACACAGCTTCTCCACTGGGCAACCCAAAGCCAGCATGTTCTTCAGGAAGCAGCCCATTCAGAGGCAAATCCTCTGGTTCTTTTTTACTGACTTTCTTGGTTATTTGTGTTCCTCGCCCCTCCTCATTTGGCTGGCACTGAAGGACTAATGATTTCCCCTGCCCCCGAGAAAAGCAGCACTTTAAATGCAATAAGTTAGTCTAGACAAAGAGAATTAAAGTCATTAGTAGAAAGCTTGAAAATGCCTTGTGTGGGGGTGGGGGCTGTCATTACGGACCCCCACCCAGGCTCCTGTGGTTTGCAGTGTGTACAGGACCATAGTTCTGCCTTTCCTCTCTGCAGAGGGGAATCAAATAATCGTGGGTTTCAATTATAGACAGAGCTGCAAGTTACTCAGGGGCATAAGAACGGGGTGGCTGTCAGCTTCGGCAAGCTAATGTCACAGGACATGAAATCCTAGCACATAACAAGGGATCCTGAGGCATCCACATTCCCACAGCCCTCATAGTCAATAGGACACCAAGACTAGCAATTAGGATGCAGACAGCACAAATATTTACATTTTGAGAAAACAAGAGGGGAGGCCTCCACAGCAGAATGAACCCAAAGCCACAAGGTCTCAGATGTGGGCAGGCAAAGTGTTGCTGTCAGTGTGAAGCAGGAAGGCAAAAGGGGTTTCCAGTATTTGCAATTCAGAGAGCTGGATTACTGGAAAATGTACAGCAATACTGCAGTTAAGATGCCCCTCCATTGCTAGTTGCCTTGCGCCGAGTTAACATCAGAAGCCAAGCACTCCCTTCCTCCTTCTGTCCTGACCACACAGGCCTGTGGATTCTAAAGACAGAACCCGAAGACAGGCTTTCAAGTCTTTCAGAGTCCTGGAAAACAATCAGGTAGATTTTTAAAACTATATATCAATCCACACATTCATCATTAAGGAGTTCAGTGTGGATGATCAGGAGCTACCTCAAAAATCTGATTAACAGAAGTAAACAATGTACTGCAGGATTTGTCGGGAGAGAGATGATTCATTCCTGAAAGCTCAGAAAACGGAACAGGAGAAGGATAACAAAATCCCAGGTGTTCGGACACATAGGAAAGAGGCTAGAAGACCTCGAGCAAACCAGTGTGAACAGCTGAGTTATTCAGGTTGCTCCTATGTGTGTGAACCGTTCATGTGTATTCAAGTGCATGTGTGGGGTGCATGTGGAGGCCAGAGGCAGATATTGGATGTATTATTCTTTAGTCACTGTCCACATTATTATTTTCTGTTTTGAGATCGGCTTTCTCATGACACCTCAAGCTCACCATTTTCATTAGCCTGGTCGGTCAGGTAGCCTTACGGAATCCTCCTGTCTCTGCTCACCCAGTGCTGGGATTATAGGCATGTATTGATGTGCCCATGTTTTTTAGCATTTCATTTATTATTTGTATTTTGTGGGTTCTGGAGAATGAAACACAGGCAATTATAACAATGTAGTAAACACTTTACCAACTGAGCCATCTCCCCAGCCCAACGTGTTTGATTTTGACCAATGTAGGGTGCATCAGACTATCACAAGAAAACCCAAGAGGACAGTAAATAAAGACAGAATGGTAGGAGCCTGATAGTGAGGGAGAAGGCTCAGTGAACATGGCTTGGTTGTAATGTGGCCAGTGAGGTGAAGCAAAAATTTCCTCCTTCAAATGTCTCCAATTCTGAAATTCTCTAAGTACAAGCTGGTGTCTCCCCGCTCCCTTTTAAACCTACACCAGCCCTTAATAGACTTCTGCCATGTACCCAGCATCAGTATTTGGGGGGATGGCTTGGGCTGCCAGTGGTTTAATAGTGTTGTTTAATTTCTTTCTTTCTTTCTTTCTTTCTTTCTTTCTTTCTTTCTTTCTTTCTTTCTTTCTTTCTTTCTTTCTTTTTTTTTTTTCTTTTTGGTTTTTTCGAGACAGGTTATCTCTGTGTAGCTTTGTGCCTTTCCTGGAACTCACTCTGTAGCACAGGCTGGCCTCGAACTCACAAAGATCCACCTGCCTCTGCCTCCGAGTGCTGGGATTAAAGGGATACAACACCACCTCCAAGCATGCTGTTTAATTTCTATAATATGGTATCTAAAATTGTTCCTTTGAGATATGTTTTTCAAAGTACTTTTAGTTCAGTGTGTCATTTCGAGTTCATTTTAAAAAGAATTTTGCATATATAGTACCTTGACCCATTTGGTATTTTGTCAATGGTTAATGCTGTGTCTGACAAATGCTCTTCTCAAATATTTATCTTTCATACACATTCAGGTAGAGAAAAAAATGATAAGGGGATCTGGGAACATGGCTTACTTGACAAACACTTGGTCTAGGGGATGGAGAGATGGCTCAGCAGTTAAAAGTACTGGCTGCTTTTACAGAAGTTCTGAGTTCAATTCCCAGTAACCACGTGGTGGCTCACAACCATCTCTAGTGGGATCTGATGCCCTCTTCTGTCATAAAGTCAATAGAACGTTCCTGTACCTTAAAAAAAAAAAAAAAAAAAAAAACCACTTGGTCTAGTATGCACAAAAGCCCTGGGCTTCCTCAGCACTGGCGAGATACAAGACAGAGGATCAGACTTTCAAGGTCATCTTTGGCTACATAGCAAGTTCTATGCCAGCCAGCGTTGGCTACAGGAGACCTTGTCTCAAAAGCAAACAAATAAACAAAATATCCACTAGGTTAATCCACAGTGCTTTAAATCTATTCCCAGTGTGCTAAAGATGAGGAGGGGACCCTGCATTCATTTTATCTACTGTGGTTGACACTGCTAGTGCATAAGACTTTAAAAGAGATACATTCTCAAGAGATGAGGGGCAAGACAGAGCTTGTAGTCATTTAAGAGGTGCATCCAACCTAATCCCCTAAACCTTTTAGGGGATTTTCAAATGATTAGAATACACTGAAGGTCCACACAGCCACAAAGAATGACTTAACAGACAATCCTGGTCCTTGCTTCTCTTCCTAGTGGTTGACTTCCTTGCTTTGAAATCCATTCTTTGAAACATATAAAACATCTTGAGGCTTACTGATTATTTGGGTTTAATAGAGCAGAGTTCTGTCTTTTATAGGGAATTATGTCAGCGTTCAATGTCGGAGGTAAACTCTGTAAACCACCGTGAGAGTCACTGCATGAGCGAGGGCGGGTATCCCGCAGGATTTCTGTGATTGTTGTTTCCCGTTTTCATAACGGAGAAAGAAACCCTAACTGCCTGCAGAACTTCCTCAGCTCCCTCTGCTGGCTGTGTTTGTTTTGTGTTTTGGTAGTCTCGCGCATATATGGCAGGAGTTGTGATTATGTTCACCCCTATTATCTTCTGTTATCCCCCTTCACTTCCTTCTGGACCCCTTCTTCCCAACTAGTTCCCCGTTAGCTACAATGTTCAAAATGTCACCAGGCCCTGCAGCAACCATGACCAGTGAACAGCTCCCCAGGAAGGAGTGAAGCATCCTGGGTACTTCCTTTATACAAGATGGAATGCTGAAAAAATCAATTCATTTGGTTAAGTCCTATTTCTTCTCTTTTCCACCAGGGTTACTTCCCAAGTCCACCACACACCTTACACTCTTATCCCTTGCATTTTAGAAGGTCATTTTTCTTCTGTGTTTTCTGAGGAGATGCCTTTAGAGGGCAGAGGATCTGCCCAGACACAAATCCCCTCATCCCTAGTGTCTCCTACCACTGCTTTTCTCTTTATTCTCCATCTCAGAGGACAAAATAGCTAATCTTGTCCAATATGCTCTGTATTTCTTCCATTTCATGTTTCCCCCTTATTTTTCTTCTTTGTTTCTTCCTTTTTTATTCTTTCATCCTCCCCCTCAATCATTTACATATATTCAGGCAGTTTCCATTTTACACTCTAAAATATAAATAGTGGAAGGATGGAAGAAATGAAAGAGGGAGACTATAGAAAAAGAACTACAACCTCTGAGGCCTGTCCTAGCTTCTAGGGGAAACTACCTGTGTCTCTTTCTTTCCCACCTCTTTCCAGTGGTATAACTAAAATTGCTGTGATGTGCTATCTGAATACGCAGCTTCTCATTCTGTTGAGTTCTCAGTTCCTTTTTATCTTTCATTGGTGATGGTGGTGTGTGTGTGTGTGTGTGTGTGTGTGTGTGTGTGTGTGTGTGTGTGTGTATGTGGTGTGTGCTGCACACATGTTTTAAGCATGTGTGTGTATGAGTGTGTAGGTATACACTAGGCTATGCGTGTACATGTGAAGGTGGTGGATTGATGTCAGGTATCTTCTATCAACCTCCATCTTATCTTTTTTTTGAGAGAGAGAGTCTCCCGCTAAGCCTAGAGCTCCCCAGTTGGTTAGAGTGCCTGGCCAGTGAGCGCTTGGTATCCTCCTGTCTCCATCTTGGCTGGGATTATAGTCGCCTGTAACTCCAGCTTTTGGGTATTGGGGGTTTGAACTCAGGTCCTCGCACCTGCACAACAAGCACTTTACCCAGGCATTCATCTCCCCTTTGGTATTCCTTCTGAACGTCTTTATCTCCGTTGAAAGTTTATTATCCTCTGCTTAGTCCAGATATCCATTTTCTCCAAGTTCAATGTTTGCTCCTGATAATTCTCTTCTGACACTGCGAAATCTTACCCCCAGGTGCATAGCTATAGAGGGCTTCCAGATCCGCGGCCCTAGTCAACATTTTCTCAGTCTCTCATATTGTCAACATGCTATATTTTGCACCCTAGGAAATGAGAAACCAACTTGCCCAGATTGAGAAATCAAATTGCTCAGAGTATCAGCTGCTCACCCCAACCATAGCAATTTACAAATGCACCCTCCCATCCCAGCACATTCTCCCTGCAGTCAAAGACAAATTATCTGCCTGTGTACCAGATGGATATTCTTTCTTTCCTGCTTCCCTGTAGACCTTTCTTCAGGTTTGCTTATATGCTTTTACTTTTATGAGTTAAGCCTCATGCTTCTTGGTAAGCTTTCACCCTTAGCTCTAAAACTATACTCAAATAAACCACTTTTCTAATAAGTCAGTGAATAAATAATAAATTATATCCAATGAGCCATCATTCTTGCAACCATTATTGTTTATACCTGATCTTTTTTTTTTCCTCTGTTAATCAACATTCTCAGAACCTCCTACAGAGGGGCTCCAGTTCCTTGTATCCTTACGAATCATCATTTCGTTCTTGTGGCACTTGCTACAGTGAGATTGCTCTGACAAAGCCCCTTCACCTCTTGATCACTGCCGAAGTACAAGGGTCCAGGTCAACCTTCATCTGGATTCACCTGGCAACAGCCAGCACATGAAGCACAACTACCTTCAATATTTTCTTACTCTTTATTTCCACTGAAGTCTCTATTCTTTTTATGTAGAAGCCCCTGGGCAAATTCTTTTCCTCAGCCGGGCGGTGGTGGCGCACGCCTTTAATCCCAGCACTCGGGAGGCAGAGGCAGGCGGATCTCTGTGAGTTCGAGGCCAGCCTGGGCTACAGCGCGAGATCCAGGAAAGGCGCAAAGCTACACAGAGAAACTCTGTCTCGAAAAACCAAAAAAAAAAAAAAAAATTCTTTTCCTCCTGCATTTATTTTTTAGCTGTTTATTATGCTTTGTTTTCTCAAAGGTGACATTCTTATCCCATTTATATCTTCACTCTTGTCTTCATTTTATAATCACTCTTTTTTTAACAGTTTTCATGCTTTACAAACTCAAAGAAAAGTTATATTTAAATATCAAAAATAACAACAACAACAAAAAAAACTAGTTTCAAATGTTGTCTATATCTTGACAACAAACCTGAGTTGGAATCCCAGCTCTTACACTCACTTTTACTAGCTATACAATTATGGATAAATTGCATGGTCATCTTGTTATTATTTACAAGTTCTATAAAGGCAAATTTCATTTCCACTCAGACTGTAGTCATGGGAGTTAATGGAGCTACTGTGTACACTAATGCAGAATATCTACCAGTTGATGCTTGCATACTTTAAGTGCATACAATAATAATTTTAATCATTATTTGTTCTGATACCAAAGTCTATCATCTTCAGCAGGGTTCCTTCTCCAGCATTCAGATTGATACAAGAGGTCTCCAGAGACTCAGATATAAAAAAAAATATGTCTTCCCTTTCTTCACCTCAATACCCACTCATCGCCACATTCAGTTTCTCTGTTTCTAAGCATGTGGCTTCTCTACGTTTCGCAGACACAAAGGATCTACTAGTCTAAACGTGTCTCTGTGCCTCACCACCCCCCCATCCATATGCCAGTGCCAGTTAGCCTTTCATTTTCTCTCATTTGGATGATCACATGGGACTCCTCACTACTCCCATTTTTTTCCCCATTTCCACTTGAATTGCACACTCTTAACTCACTTCTCAGAGAAAGATCCTCCCGCATCCCTTCATGATAGGCATGAGATCCTTGCTGCTGAGAATGACATATGCTAATTTTCTGTGGTGTGCTTTCTGCCTTCCCTTTCATATGTCAAATGAAAATGACTTTCATTTACACACAGGAGTGTTTTTATACCCTATCTCTCTGTTCTTGCTGTCCTTTCCCCAAACTGCTTCACACTTCATGTCCTGATTTGCCTATCAGCTTGAAAGATCCCCCTCAGCTTTGCCTGTGTCCTCACCCATCACAAGGCTTGGCTTATTGTCCCTGTCATACGCCCAAGGTGTCGTCGTTTTGATGAATTGTCCACATTTAATAAAAATCTCCTGCTATAGATACATCAATGTTTCCCATACATACATATTATCCAAGATTAGCACCAGCTCTTATCCGGCATGTGTAGGACTATTTCTCTATCTGAAAGTACTTCACAGGCAACCCAAGAATGGCGTGTTCCCAATTATAGTGAGCCTTCCTACAAAGGGGCTGGTCTCTCTCTAGGCCGGCTTTCCAAGAATGGAGATAGTCACCATCCACTGTGCCAGTCTTGTGAGAGAGCCTGGAAGCAGAGCCCGTCACTCACCTTCCTTCCTACTTCCAGTATCTGTTCTCCCAACTGAATCCTCTCCTTACTCCTAACTGCCTATGTACCCTCAAAGCTCTCAAAACCAACCACTTCTCTGTAGCGCAGCAATTGACTCTTTCAATGATCTTTTGGGAGAAACCTGATTTTACTGGAGTGGATTCCATTCTTTCTTCCTGTTTGTAGAAAGATCCATCTACTCCTTACCTTAGTGGTACCTCCTTAGTGCTACAAAATTTTATGTTTAAAAGTTTTAAAGGACTCCTTAAGTTCATCAGGATAGTGTTGTATCTTTACTGTGAGACACCAAGGGCTTCCCAATTACAGTTTCGTCTCCATGTATCTATCATACACCCTGTCCTTCAGCTATGAATACCTCTTCTCAATTTTTAGACCATTCAATACCCTAATCTCTAATGTTATATACAAAATAACATTATGGATTCATGTTGGAATTAATTGCCTCTTCTCATTGAGCTAAATGGTTTTCCCTTTCCAAGCCTTTCACAGCAAGCTGTTCTGATTGAGATTGGTTTTTATTTCCTTAATGTCTGTTCACATATGTCCTTTTCCACACCCAAGGCACACTTGTCTTAATATTTCACAGTGCTATGTTGTGTTATCATTATTGTTTGTAATGTAACTCCTCCATAACACTCAGAGTTCTTTCTGGATATAATGAATATTGTAATGTTCCCTGTAACCATGATATATGCCAGACTCTGCCATAGTAATGAATTGCTTCTGATTAAGTACATGAACACAAATGAACTCAAAGTTAAATGACTTGAAGTGTATAAAGGAAACCAATGGACTCTTCAGAGAGAAATGTTATGGGTAGCAACTACACAGGTTCTAAGCATAACTGAAGACCACAGAGAGCCTGGGTTTGACTCTGACCTTAGCCATTCACTAGCTAGCCTATAGTAGAACTTCCCTTAGCAGTCTTTCCTTAATTCTACTCTATAGTGTATATAATGATAATAAAGATGATGATAATGATGGGGATGGGGATGGTGGTGATGATGATGACTTGCAGGCATGATTCCTGCATAGACCAATTAATATAAATTATACATAGCATTTGACATAGATTAATCTTCAGTAAAGATACATTATTATTCCTTTATCCCCTGATCTGTCAGATTGCTTTCATTATTATAAAAATGAAAATAAATTATATAACTTTGGTTAATTTCATGAAATCATCACTAAGGTTTACAGATCTGTAGAGGTGAAGTGACAAAATCATTTAACTCAAGCCCCTCACATTTTCATAGGGAAGTATCATCTATATTGTTCAAGATATAGTCACATAGTTATTGGAAGTTAGTTGGTAAGAATTTAAGTCCAGAACTAAAATTTCTCCCAGTGGCTTCTATTTCCAGACACTTGAGTTGAAGAAAGAGTGTGGCAACTAGATTTTAAGGACAAGCATAGCCATAGTTTTCCGTCTATGTCGGGAAAAAAGGCAGGGACCATGTGTGTGCAGACTAAGCCTTGCCACATAACCACACCAACTATACTATTCTCTTTCTTAATTTCTCTTGTTCTGGAGGTTTTTCTTTTCCAAAGAAAGGAGAAAAAGGCTCAGTGGAAAATTATGAAATACTATTACATTCAAATCTGATTAAAACTGCAGTGACTGTAAACCCTGAGTTGAGGCGGACACACTCCCTAAGGCTGGCCTGGAGCTCTGATCATGCTTAACCTCACCGTTTGTGTCTAGCTTTAACTGTGTTGTCTTCCACCTAAGAGGTGACATTCTAAGAAAATCAATTTTTAGTTATACCACCCATTTGTTCAAGTTCCGCCGGCAGGTTAGAGTGAAGAAAGGAAATCTCCATAAACGGAGGTAGAGACAGTTATGAGAACAGGAACTCAAACTATCAGTTTGTGCCAAAAGGGAAAGAAAAAACACCATAAGGATGAGGATATTTCTCCCTCTTATGGGAATCCAAACAAGAGTTTCTAAATGAATCTTGCTTGGTTTGAGGGAGTTTTTTTTTTTTTTTTTTTTTTTTTTTTTTTTTTTAATTCCATGAGTTTCTTGGTCAGAAGTTCAATTATCCCAGTTATTTGTCACTAAATCTGATTGAAGTCTTAACAAAACACAACAAAGCCCTTAATAACTTGGGCTCCTAGATGTCTGTCATAATCTCAGAGTTTATAGGACTGTCTATTTTTTGCTCTGAAATTTCTTTAAAACAGCAAGAGTCAATGCATTCACATTTTTCTATTGTTCTCAAGCATTTGACCATTAGACGGTGAATGATTCTCCAGACTGGAGGAAGGGCTCATTATTGTTCTTTATGTGCCAGGAAAAAGAACAGCAACAGCAGGACTGGCATTTTAGGAGCTGGAGAGTTGGCTCAGTGGTTGAGAGCACTTGATGCTCTTGTAGAGGACCAAAGTTTAGGTCCCAGCACCCAAGTCAAGTGGCTCACAATTGCCTGTAACTCCAGCTCTAGGGGATCTGACCCTTTCTTTGCCCTTTGCAGGCACTGGCATGCATGTTGTAGGCACCAGTATGCACACACACACACACACACACACACACACACACACACACACACACAAAGCCTAGCATGGAGTTTTTTACACATAGATTCTAGGAAGAATCTCTAGGCTTTTTGGTAATCGACATTGCATCACTTATACATCATCGATCTTATTTTCTCGGAGTCACATCATGGGAGATTATGCTATGTCAGTGTGGTTACTGATGAAAACTATCATTAGAAATTGAACAATGTGTGCCTTGAATTGTACCCTTCCTCCACAACAGTGTTCAGATCCCTTTCTTCTCATAAATGCCTCATATGATCCTTTTGATCTTTTATGCCATTTTTTAAAAGAGCCATATATTTTTAAGAGGAACATTGAAAGCTAAGGGTATAGGAAATATCTGCAGGATAACTTGCTCTTCATGTGAATGGAAGATTATCAGGGAATTTAGAGCAGGAAAGAGTCTTCGAAATCATCCTGTCTAGCCAGTCCCTTGATGACAATACGGGTCTTTCCCATTGTCTGAGAATTCAGGAAATCCTGCACACTATAACTCTGTTTTAGAGACTCACATATCACATTAGTCACACTTACGTCTTCCAGAAAGGGAGTCTCTATAGCTCTATTTAACATGGGTCGACTTAATTTATTTGATCGCAGACAGCTTTTTTACAGAGCCAGCCTTCAGAAATTCATATCCTAAGAAGCATTGAGCTATTCTTTTTCCTTAAAAACAGCTTCAGGCTTGATGAGCTTGTCAAATGACTTCTAAAACTAGAAACTTGCTTTATTTTAGGACCAATTTCAGGTTCACTGTCCCATACCTAGAAATGTGATTGGCATTTAAGTATTACTTGTGTCCCGAAATATGCCAAGTGGTCAAGAAGTGAAAATTAGGGCTGCCTCTGAGTCTGCTTATGAAGTGATGGTTCTTACACCGGAAGCAATGACAGTGTGAGTGTCCCTACAGTAATGCAAACAAAGCTGGGAAAGACACCTAAGAGGACTCAAGGGTCCAGTGCACAGAATAAGGAAAGGAGCTATAGAATCCTGGGCTCTCCAAGAGTATAAACCAATTCATGTAACTAACGCACACCACTCCCAGTTTTCTCAAAGATTTATTTGCAGAATTTTCTGGTAGTCCTGCAGTCTTGTAAGTAGCATTATTTTGAACAAATTAAGTTGTTTCTGTTATAGAAACATGCAGTATATAAAGTCATTTTTATCAACTTGTTTTTCTATTTATCTGAGATAATATGAGACAATAATGGATCAATAGGGCCAGTCTTCTGGAAGCAGCTTCCCAATAGAATGGTTCTGTAGCAAGGCCCATGGGAAGAAAAATGTGACAAATTTGTCATTTTAGTAAAATGAGCCAATTTTTTCTGTGTTTGTTGTGGTTCCAAATTCTATGTTTTGTTGTAATGTCATAAAAGTGTTGATGAAAATATGCAGTCAGTCACCAAATTAGCAAGCTTTATAAGAAAAAAGTGGATCTGGGGTTAGAACTCAATGGTTCCAGCATCTGCTTAGCTTGCTAAAGTCCTGAGTTGGATCCTAACTACAAAAGAAAGAAAGAAAGAAAGAAAGAAAGAAAGAAAGAAAGAAAGAAAGAAAAAGAAAGAAAGAAAGAAAGAAAGAAAGAAAGAAAGAAAGAAAGGAAGAAAGAAAGAAAGAAAGAACGGAAGGAAGGAAGGAAGGAGAAACAAAGGGAAACAAAGGAAGAAAGGAAGAAAGGAAAGACAAAAAATTGTCGTCATCATCATCATCTTCTTCATCACAGGGAATGTTTGGATTACTTGCTTGTCTGTTTGAACTCAAATGAATCTAGCATAAGGCTCTGGATGAATGACCTTGTCATCACTATTCCCAGCTTCATGAATCCCCATCCTTATCCTCTCAACCTCACTTGAGGAGAGTCTTACGGAAATCTTCCTTCCCAATGTCCTTATATACAAAGTGAATGAAAGCAGTAAGTGTGATGTGGTCCTTACAAATGGCTAGATCAAAAAGAAAAGTCAATCCAGCAGTTCTAGTCATGTTTCACTTTAGGGCAACACTGGCTGCTGAACATAGGGATTCATCAACTGTTCCCTTCAAGAAAACCCCAAGAGCCCCTTCACGAAGAAGCAGGAGAAAGAGATGGAAAATAATTCAGGTTAAATGATTCTCCTTGATGTGGCTTTGGCAAAGCTTTGTGCTGAGTCTGAAGCTCTACTTGGATTGAAAGAGCTGTTCGAAGGCTAGAGTCATAAAACCCCAGCAGGCAGCCTGTTGATCATTTCTCTGGCAAGGCCTTGATGGAGAGGGAAGTGACTTGCCAGAACACTGGGACCTGTGCTTAGGGGTCAGAGAGACACATTTTCAAGTGAAAGTTTACTTCAGCCACTCACTGAGACCAAGATATATGCTTGGTACCCATTACTTAGTTGTTTTAATTAATTAGTTGAATATAGGTGTGGTGTGGCTCTCAGGTTTATACAGGAAAAAGAAACATATATCCATTCCCTAGAATATTTCAGTTTCAATTCATCTTTCTTCTTGTAGTCAATAATGTTTCTAAAGTGTTAAGATTGGAGGCAGGTAAGTACGGAATGACTGGTTGGTGAGAACCATGGTCATTCAAGGATTAGAATATACTAGTTTAATGAAAACAGTTGACCCTCGAACTTATGCCATTCACACAGCAAAATCCAATTCCAGAAATTTTAAATTCTCATGAGAAATCTCATTACTTGAGAGGCAACCCCATTCCTTAGTCAAATCTGATATTCTGGTGCACACTTCAATAAAAGTCAATCTTCCATAAGTCTTTGTCTCCTTGAATATAACAAAGGAATAAAAAAAAAAACCTTCCTCATAAGAGTTAAATGAAATTTCAGGTACTTGGCATTGAGAAATGGCTCTTATAAGTACATTTTTTTTTTACTCCAACTTGTGGGCATGTCTCTGAAAATCACTCACAAGATTATCTGCCTTGTTCTTAACTTTGTGTAACTCCATATTCCCCCGATGGTGAGAAAGCACAGCAGTGAGGCCACAGTGACTTCTACCATTTTACATAGTGTATATTGAAGCAAAAGGGGTAGAATTTGGACAGTTTGGATTTTGCGTTTTTTCTCTACAGCCTAGTGTCCACATGTCCTAGCCATGCAATTACCGCCTCAGTGTGTTCATCTACAGAGCACGGGGAGTAGAGATCATGGACATTACACACTGGCTCTGGAACAGACATTGGATAAGCAACTTTGTTCCAACGGATTCCTTCTACACTCCACTCCTGCTGCTACAGTTGCCTTACTATGCCTCCTCCTTCTCCTCCTCTTCCTCCTCCTCAGGTCTATTAGAAACACATCAACACATAACACCCTGAACACCTTCAAGAGAGAGACAGAATCAAAACTATTATTTTCTGCTTTGGTAGTCCTAATCCGAAGTATGTGTGTGTGTGTGTGTGTGTGTGTGTGTGTGTGTGTGTGTGTGTGTATGTGTGTGTGTGTGTGTATGTGTGTGTGTGTGTGTGTGTTTAACTGAAGTATACATTAAAATATTTCAAAACAGAGACACTAAAATTAATACTAATTAACTATAATGATACACAATTGTTCGACTTGTGTACATGCAGCCTTATTTTCAAGACCTCCAGTGGGTACTATAAATTCTCTGAAATTCAAAGTAGTGATGTAGGAAAATAGCTATGCATCTTATTAAAACTATTGCAGTTACAATTCATTTTCCCTAATACAATGGAGCAGCATTTTAGGCTGAGGAGGTGGCTCTCTGGGTAAGTGCTTGCTTGTACAAGCATGGGCGAGTCCAGATCTCCAATACTCACATAAAACTGAACCTGATTGATCATATCTGTATTGCCAGTGGCCCAATAGTGAGATGGAAGGCAGAGATAGAAGAATCTCCACAGAAGCTCCTAGTCAGCGGGTCTGGCTAATGTGATGATGAACAAGAAACCTTGTCTCAAACAAGGTGGAAGGTGAGGATTGACAACCAGAGTTGTCCTCTGCACTCTACATATGTGCCATGGTGTACACACACACACACACACACACACACACACACACACACACGAGAGAGAGAGAGAGAGAGAGAGAGAGAGAGAGAGAGAGAGAGAGAGAGAGAGTCTTAAAAATGGCATTTCACATTGTACTTCTGAGGTAAGTCAAAGGTTTAAGCAACAGGTTCAGAACAGAACTAACCAACAAGTTATGGGTACAGATGTGACATGGAGGATGTACCCTCTCCTTAAAGTAGGCTTCCTTTCCTTTTCCTGCTCAATAGCTTTTTTTCTGCTTATCTTCCTTTATTTCTCCACCGTTGCTCTGGTGTGGATCTTGAGGAGTGCATTTAGTAAGTATTGCTTAGCTAGTGGAATGTCAGCTAATAGGGTTAAAAGGTAACAAGATAGCTGACCCCATGGCAGAGGCTCAGGTTTCTCTCCAGCCAGTGAATGCTAAGCCATCTCTTCATATGCCTGGAGAAGCAGTTTAGAAATGCACTTTTAACTGGCAGCATCCTCATCCTTCCCCTAACTATCTTCAAATACTGAAGAGCCTTCACAAGAACAATTTTCTTCTTGACTACTGAAAGAACAAAGTGCATCTTTCTATTAGATGCTATTGAAGGCATGTCCACATAAGCACAGAGATTTGGAATCTCCTCAAAGCCAGAGAGGAGCCAGAGAGTGCCTGGTAGATCAGTAATAGAATATTTAAATCAAAGTTCTTCTTGGGAGGGGTCCAAGTCAGAGAAGAAGTAGGAGTAACCAGATCCTGGCCATGGCATTGAAAGCAGCAGCTGCGCTGAGGGCCCTTTGGACCGCTTGACTGCACAGCCCAACCAGCCAGGGAGAGCACGGCTTTAAATGCCTGTTGGATTAGTGATAAAGGCAGAGTGGAGACTGAGCTGCTTTGATTTCTGCAGAAACTAGCACATTAAAGTCAGGTGCTATTTGTAGGAAAGGCCTCGATTTTGACAAAATAATCAAACTACAACTCTCATGTGTCTATTGTTGTGACATGATTATGAAGCACAACTTCCACTTCTCACCTTTAATACCTCATCTTTTCAGCCCCAGAATGATGTTAGAGAAGTGTGGTAGACAAAATGTGCTCCTCCAAAGATGCCTACACCCTGATACCTGAAAACTCTGCATATCTTATCTTTAGTGGCAAATTTGACTTTACAGTTGTGGTTAAGTTAAAGACTTTGAGTTGGGAGATTATCCTAAATACTACAGGTGAGTCTAACATGTACCCATGGGTCCTTTAAGGAAAGTGAATTTTCTGAGTTGTGGTCAGAAGGAAGTGTGGCAATAAAATAATAGACATCCTGTATTACCTTTTAAAAAATCCACTTGATCAGGGTATAGTGGTGCATTCCTGGAATGTCTGCACTTGGAAGACAGACACAGAGGGATTAAGAATTTGAGGGCAGCCTAGGGTATAGAATGAGAATACATCCAAGGTGTGTGTGTGTGTGTGTGTGTGTGTGTGTGTGTGTGTGTGAGAGAGAGAGAGAGAGAGAGAGAGAGAGAGAGAGAGAGAGAGAGAGAGAGAGAGAACAAATCCAAGAAAAGGGAGAGAAAAGAATTTTAATTTAAAAACAAAGTTAATTAAAATAAAAGAATAGGCAGAGGGTTTTCTCACTGGTTTTGGTTTAGAAAATGGAGCTAGAGGATCAAGAGCAAACAGTGTAAGCAGTCATTAGAGGCTGGAAAAGACAAGGAAATATGTTCTCTTGGAAGGTCACAGCTCTGTTGAACACCTTGGATTTAGCTCAGTGAGACCCGTGCCAGACTTCTAATACAAAGAAGTTTAACATTATCTATCTGTGTTGTGTTCAGTGAGCAAACTTGCAGTCATTAGCTGTGGTAAGAATAGGAAGTGAAAGCAGTAGGAATTAGAAGCAAAGCCCTTGCTATCGTCATTCATTCTAGAAAACTCCTTCCTGGTCGGTCCCAGACTTAAAGCCAGGTGTGGTAGTTTGAATGTAATTGGACCCCACAAACCCATAATCCCATAATCCCACAATCTCATAGGGACTGGCACTATTAGGAGGTATGGCTTTGTTGGAGTGAGTATAGCCTTGTTGGAGGAAGTGTGTCACTGTGGGGGCAGGTTTTGAGGTTTCTTATGCTCAGGATATTGCCTAGTGAGTCAGTTGATTTCCTGTTGCCTCTGAGCAAAATGTAAGGACTCTCAGCTTCAGCACCACATCATACCATCATGTTCTCTGCCTTGATGACAATGGACTGAACCTCTGAAACTGTAAATAAACGACCTCAATTAAATGTTTTCATTACAAGAGTTGTCGTGGTCATTGGTATCTCTTCACAGCAATAGAAACCCAAATTAAGACAAAAGTTGGTACCAGGAGTGGGGTATTGCTGTGATAGGCCTGACCATGATTTTGTTTGGAATAACATGGACCTTGGGACAGTGGATGGGACTGTAAATTAGAAAAGTAGTTGAATGCATTAAGTGCTGTTTAACGGGCCATCCTAGTAGGAGCATAGAAGACAATGGTGCTGAGTGTGATTTGATGAGTTGTGGGGGCCTACCTCAAGAAGAATTTTGGTAAGTTGCCTAGAAATCATTCTTGTGATATTTTGGTGAAGGAAGTGGCTGCCTTTTGCCTTTGTCTAAAGAGTCTGCCTGATACTAAAGTGAAGAACGAGTTTGCGATTAATTCTGTTGGCAGAAGAGATCTCAAAACAGCCTAGTATTGACTCTGATGTGTGGATATTAGTGGTAACTCTAATGAAGATATATAATGAAAGGAGCAAGCTGAGCAAGGAAAAATGTTTGAGGAGAAAAGGGACACCAGAAAGTGGAATGGCGCTAAATCCTCTGTTCAAGGAGATAAACGAATTCAGAAATGGAATAAAGGGAGTGCTGGCCTCAGGTGATGATGGGAACAGAATTTTAATTCTAGTACTCTGGAGGCAGAGGCAGGCAGATCTCTGTGAGTTCAAGGCCAACCTAGTCTACAGAGCAAGTTTCAGGACAGCCAAGCTTATGCAGTGAAAGACAGAAAGCTGGTGAAGATGTTATTGAACAAGGGGGCCATGTTTCAGTCCATCAAGCAGCAGAGCTTGGAAGTTTTGGCCACATGGTTCTGGCCTTAGAGTTAAGGACAGAAGAAAGAGTTAAGATCCTATGGTTTTGGTTAGCTGGAGCTGAAGAATTAGCTGTGATTAACAAGATACCAGAACTACTAAAGCAAAATTTTGCTTTCCTTGAATACTTGATGCTGGTTGGCTGGAGCTAAGAAATTAGCCGTGATTAACAAGAGACCAACATCAGCCGGGTGGTGGTGGCGCATGCCGTTAATCTCAGCACTCGGGAGGCAGAGCCAGGTGGATCTCTGTGAGATAGAGGGCAGCCTGGACTACCAAGTGAGTTCCAGGAAAGGCACAAAGCTACACAGAGAAACCCTGTCTCTAAAAACAAAAAAAAAAAAAAACAAAAAAAAAAACAAAAAAAAAAGAGACCAACATCACTGAGGTGAAATCTTCTGGGAAGTGTTTCCTGAGATAATGGAGAAGCTGTGTCCCAGAGGCAGCCAAGGTTGTACATCATGCTGGTAGCTGGACTTGGTAATGTGTAAGCATCACCCAGATGGTATGGGTTTTGAAGGCATGAAAGAAAGGCCATTGGTGAAGGTGCAACCTCAATGGCAGTTGAAGGCCCAGGACTGAAGGGGTCATACAACGAAGTTGAGGTTTAGTACCGTAAGGAGAGCCTATGAAAGGCTATTGCTAAAAGTGCAGCTCAGTTGCAGCAGAGGACCCCAGTGTCTTGGAGATGCCAGTACCATGGGATAACCAGAAGGGACAGCAGTAGCAATGGAGTGGAGCCAGCCAGAGCTTAAAAGATAAGAAGTGTGTGCTGCAGAGTATAGAACTGAAGAAGCAACCTCCCTTTGGAGGAGTCCAGGAGATATTGAGTAGATCCCATGATATTAGAGATGCCAGAGTCATGGGATACTTGCCGAGGAGAGCTGCTAACAGGGAATGGAACCAGCCCAGAAGAAAGAAGTGTGTTCCAGTCAACAAAACTGAATGGAATTGGAGATATGGAGAACATTTTGACATCAGACATGGAGATGTAGAGTTTGGAGTTTGCCCATCTGGTTTTCATCTTGCTTTAGTAAAGTATTTCCTTACTGTGCTCCCTCACCTACATTTTGAAATGGTAATGTAAATACGGTGCCACTATATGTTGGAAGTATCTGGTCTGCTTTTTGATTTGACTTTACAGGGGATTATAGTTAAGAGATTATATGAATCTCAGAAGAGACTTTGAACTTTGGACTTTTAAACATTGTTGAGCCTGTGATAGACTATGGAGACGTTTGAAACTGGACTAAATGCATTTTCCATTATGATATTGTTAAAGGTTTATGTGGGCCAGGGAGTGGAATGTGGTAGTTTGAATGTATTTGGCTCCCATAAACTCATAGAGAGTGGCACAATTAGGAGGTGTAGCCTTGTTGGAGGAAGTATGGTCTTGTTGGGAGAGTCTGGATGACACACACCTTTAATCCATACCTTGAGCCTGGAGGGTACATCTTTAATCAGGGCCACACCTTCAATTGGAAGTGTGCCACTATGGGAACAGGCTTTGAAGTCTCTTATTCAAGCCTCACTCAGTGTGACTGTCAGTTGACTTCTTGTTGCCTGCCTAAGAAAATGTAAGGACTCTCGGCTCTAGCACCATGTCTGCCTGCATGCCACCATGCTCTCTGCCGTAATGGACTGAACCTCTGGACTGTAAGAGAGCCCCCTCAATTAAATGTTTTCTTTATAAGGGTTGCCGTGGTCACAGTGTGTCCTTGCAGCAATAGTAAATCCTAAGACACCAAGTGAGTCATAGGAACCATATGGAGGTATGAAGCTCTCTCTGGAGAAGGAGACTCCAGAGAGAAGAAAAGAACTACAGGCCCTCACGCAACACATCTTGTGTTGTTAGCTCACCATCACTGTAGCAAATACATGATATGAGCAAGTTGAAAGAAGAAACAGCATAGTTTTGGCTCACAGTTCCAAAATATCCAGTCCATGGTCACTTGGTCCTATCACTATGGGCCTGTGATGAGGCAGATCATCATAGCATGGAGAGCATAGTAGAGCAAAGTTGTGTACTTCATGATGACTGGGAAGGGAGAGAGAAGGGGATAGGGTCACAATCGTTCCTTTAAGGACATGTTCCCAGTGATCTAACATCCTCAGTCTATGTCCCTACCTTCTAAATGTTCTATCATGTCCCAACAAGGCCACATGCTGAAGAGCAAGCCTTTAACTCATGGTCTTTGATGAATATTAAAGATTAAAAACCATAACACAGTCCTAAATGGAGATGTAGCTTCAGTACAGTTAAGTTCCAGGTATATCTAAACTTCTGAAACTGTTAACACAACACTGTTTGTCCTCCATGAGGTTCACACTTTGGAATTGCTCAACTGAACAACAACAACAAAAATATAAAAAATATCCCATAAAGATTTAAGGAATTTTATGATTTCATGTTGCGCCTGGGTATTCTAGGACATAGGGAGCCCACACACCACAATGTGGATAACTTTAACACAATCTTGATGAAGATAAACAATCATGGCAGTACTTCTTACAAGGTATATACTTGGGAAGGATGCAGAAGTTTGACTAGAATAGTATGTTAATGGGAGAAGGGAGAGTAGGGAATTGAGTCCTACTCATTCAGAGACAATGCCGGCAATGTGGATGAAGTTCCTGAGGAAACAGAGACAAATAAGATTCAGAGCAATTGTGTGAAAGAACCAAGATCACAGTGTCTCTTGAAGCTGAGATGGGAAGGGAGGACAGGACTACCTGACCAGAGCTTACAGGTTCCCCTCACCTCTGAGTCCATCTCGTTGATGAATCCCATTGCTTCAATGACATGCACTTGAGTTTACAGGGGACTCATGCTGACTTGGCTGAGGCTCTGCTGGCATGTCTATTTGGGGCTTGAAATTAGTTCAGGAAAGAGTGGTGAGAGAGGGACAATGGTAAGACAGACGGACCAACTAGAAATAAACACATTCCAATCCCATATGGCTTTGTGTGTGTGTGTGTGTGTGTGTGTGTGTGTGTGTGTGTGTGTGTGTGTGTGTGTGTGTACATGTCATACTGGTAAAGTCATTTCCCACAAACAGGTGATTAAAGTAATATTGCTTCTATAGTTTCTTTTGACACTGTTCATTTTTAGCTAAAACTTGGATGTATGGGGAAGTATATTTACATTATATGAGCCACTCTGTATTTTCTGATGTGTTCCAGCACTCCTGGTCATACCATATATATATATACCAGACACAACTTTTTACATTCCCATGTGTACCTGTATACATTTTTTTTAATTCTTTGTGCCCCATAAGTAAATCAAAAGGCAAACAGTGAACTAGGTTGCAAAAAAATGATTTATAGGCTAAAAAGGTGTCTCAATGGGTTAAACACCTGCTGTGTGAGCATGAGGACCAGAGTCCAAATTCCTAGCACCCACGTCAACGTCAGGCATGTAAGATGGCCCACTTGTCATCCTAGTGCTCAGGAGAAAGTTACAGGGGATCCCCAGGGCAAGCTGGCTATTTAAGCTAGCCAAACTAGCAAGCTCTGGGTTCAAGTGAGAGGCCTTGCTTCAATATATAAGGTGGAAAGCAATCAATGAAGGCAGACGGCATCAGTCTGTGGCCTTGGAATGAATGCACAGACACATGAATATTTCCCGCAAACACACACTCATCTACACATGTGAGAACACACACACACACACATGTGCATGAATACCACATACACATGCAAAAACAAAAGAAAAATGTAAACCATACCATATTTAAAGAGACTAATATGTAAAAAGACTTCTGAAAATTTAATTATAAATGGATGTTTTATAAAGAAATACAAAACTAGATCTTAAAGGAAAAGCTCCTTAATCTGTCCACTGTAGTGATATTTTATTTGTGCTGAAATGTGGTGATATTTCATTTGTTCTTTAAAAAATAAAGCTTGCCTGGAGATCAGAGGAAAAAGGCCAGCCATTATAAGTAAACAAAGAAGCCAGGGAATGGTAGCACATACCCTTAATCCTATCACTTGGCAGGCAGGATCCCTGTGTGTTCAAGGCCACACTGGAAACAGAGTCAGGTGTGGTTGCACATGCCTTAATTCTAACACTAGTTAACCATGGAGGTCTGGAGGTCTGTATAGACAGACAGAAAGTGACAGAGCTATGTAGGAAGAGGAAGTGGGATAGCTGGACAGAGAGCAAATCAGATGACAGAATAGCAAGGCATATGTGTGTGGGTAGATAGGAAGTAACTCACATTTGAAAGCTGCAGAATTCATGAGGTAAGGTCGGCTGGTGGCTTTCCTTATTTCCCTGATCTCTCTAAGGCTTTCACTCCTATATTTGGCTCCATGTTTGTTTTTATTTAATAAGACCATTTAGAAATTCATCAGTCAGTAGAGCATGAGACTCTTAATCCCAGGGTTGGGGTTCAAGTCCCACGTTGGGCACCAACTGTAGTTGGAAGACTTCTCCTATCCCACCCGGCACCAAGGTCCCACAGCTGTTTATAAAATAATCACTCAGAAGCTTATATTAATTATAACTGCTCAGCCATTAGCTCAGGCTTATTATTGACTAGCTCTTACATTTAAATTAACCCAGAACTCTTATTTATGTTTAGCCACATGGCTTGGTATATTTTCTCACTTCTGCCTTGACATCTTGCTTCCTCTGTATCTGGCTGGCAACTCCTGACTCAGCCTTTCTCTTGCCAGAATTCTCCTCTCTGCTTGCCCCGCCTATACTTCCTGCCTAGCTACTGGCCAATCAGCATTTTATTTATCAAACAAATCAGAGCAACACATATTCACAGCATACAGAACTACATTCCACAATAGTTAACATGGCAATGGAAATCAAAAGAACATTGAAACATCATCTTTTACCTCTGAGATTGGCAGCAATCCAAGTGTTACTGCCTATCAAAATGACAAGCACACATAGTCTTTGACCTAGCCATTTCTCTTGTAGAAGTTTTTATTAAAGTTGAAACTGTATGAATTAAAATGACCTATGTGTACAATTTTTCATTACAACCCTGCAGGCAACTTCGAATTTTAAAAAAAAATGTGAAAGACTATCAGTCAGTTACTGGGTAAATAAGTCCTCACACTAGACTTAAGGAAAGATAACTATACAGCTCCCAGAGCCAGGAAAGTCCTCCTTGGGTGCTATTATGAAGTTTTCTTTTAATGTATAGTTCAACATCTCCCTTAAATGGGGACTTTTGGTGTCACATCTTGGACACAACACAGTATTATGGTGAGGAGAAACCAAAGACAGTACTGAACAGTCTAGAATAAATGGAAACATTTCATCTCCAGCATAGAATTATCTAATCCTAAAAATATCACTAGTGCCTCTAGGTGAGAAATGCTATTCTAGAATGGTGGTAGAAACTGATTGATTATATGCTGTCTATACTGTCGGGCTTAAGAGCCAGGAGCAGATGGGAACCTTTCAATGCTTTCCACGTTGTAGTTGTTCAATTCCATATCATAGATGTATACATTGCCTTCTCAAAACTACATCATTATTTCCTCTTCTCTTCTTCCCTTTCCTTCCCTCCATCCTCTTCTTTTTCTTTCTCTCCCCCCTTCCTCCACTCCTTCTCCTCCTCCTTCTCTAAGCCATTGTTGAACTTTGAAAAACCTTTCAAAGGTTGTGAAGTCTTTGATTTGACTTTTTAGCTTCTTTGCTCCTGGCTCTTAATCCCTTGAAAATCTCAAGGATATCTCTACCTATTCTTCTACCATAAATGAGGTGATCTCTCCTGGAAATGATTGCCAAATGAGAGAAGACAGTGGGTCATACAATTGTAATGTCTTACATCGGATCAAATGGGCTTTGGTGGAAGTAAATACCAGAAAAATTAGAACCAAATTGCTAGAAGCTGAAAATGTCTAAGTCAATGTTTTCTCCTGAGTGAAGACAAATATCACATAAAAGGCACTGATAGCATGAAGGTGCCTTTAGATTGAAAGTGACAATAGTGACTTTCTCCAAAGACCTCTAAAGATCTCGCTAGAATTATTTCGTAAATATGCTGTAAAGTGTCATGACTGGCTCCTGCTTAGTGTCCCACAAGATAGCAGCCAGAAGGCAGTAAAATTTTATTTACCATAAAACCTATGTTTTTTTCTCTCTCTCTCTCCTCTTTCTCTCTCTCATGCAATTGCCAAAGGACCTAATCTATTTTCCCAAGATAAAGCCTCCAATAGGGCCTTTCATTTGCCAGAACTAAGTTTGTTTGGGTCAAGATAGCACATAGCCTGGAGAATTGTACACAGCAACGTCATGGCAAGAATCACTGCTCCATATTGACTTTCATTTTTCTCAACCTTTTCCTCTTTAGTTCAGCATTCCTATTCAATTTTTAATTATTTTTTGAGATAAAAATTCCTTGATGAAGTGTAAGTTTGCATTTTTAAATTCTGTGTCTTTGGGTTCATTTAGGTGATTCTCAGTGGAGTAGTGAGACCCACTGTCTTAGCTTCTCATATTGTTTGTTTTTGTGCTGTGATCTGGGCATGTGAACTTCTCTCCTTTGTTGCATGTTTGATGGGAGAGTCTAGGCTTCCTCAAGCCGGGCTGGTACCAGAGCTTCATGACAGAGCTATGCCGGGGAGTCTAGAGATGGCGGGGCAGGCTTTGCTCTAAGCAGACTTCCCAAGGAAAACCACTGTACAAGCTGTACACACATTGTCAAAACACGTCATATGTGTACACACACAAAAACACGCGTAAGCAGCGATGAGTCTTAAGGATCAGTCACCCTAAGTGTAGAAAGAAATGACTACTTTCAACACAGCAGAAGATGCCTCGCAACTGCACTCCTCAGCAAACAGACAACATTCCAAGAGATGTCACCGACACCTGATATTTCATCATCCTTGGGGCTACTCATCACCTTTTTCCTGTTTCATATTAAAAAAAAAAACTGTACAAAAGTGAGAAACCAGAGGGCAGGGGAGCAGCCTGATGTCTTTTTGTATGGACAATTACAAGTAACCACTTTCACTCACAAGACGATGTCCCTGGGACAGGACAGGATGAAGCCTCTATTATTTGCAGCAGCAAGAGGGAGATGTGACAAGAGCATCAGAGTGGACCAGATGGGGTCAAAAGCAAAACTCCCTCCGGCACAGCAGACTTAAGAGCTTATTTTGGTAGAGTAACTTATTATATCGTTCCAGAGAGTCAAAGGACACATGTGGAACCAGACTACAGATGCTTGGTTGAACTTACTCCCTCCCCAACCAAAGGACGTCTTTTTCTTGGCAAAACAAAATATTAATTTAAAATGAATAACAAAAACAAACAAAAAAGAGAACAAATACCAAACCATATATACTATTAAAAAGTTACACACGGGACAAACATGCCCGCACTCAAATTTAGAACCTCGATGGGAGAAAGAACACACAAAGACATGTCTGTTATGCCTGCTCCTCAGAGCTCCTGCCCAGTGTCCTACCATCTCATTCTGCTGTAACCTTTCTGTGAAAACTGTTCAAGGTTATGGTGGTTATGGGTCTCACTGTATCTGCAGCTTAGATTCCTGTGTTGAAAAGAGAATGTGATGGATGCTGATGGGAAGTATCCCAACTCTAAAACACAACTTCTACACTTAAGGATTTAGAAAGCCAGTAAGGAGATGACTCCATTGTAATGTGCTTGCTGTGCAAGAATGAAAGACCGAGTTTGGATCCCCTGCACACATGTAAAATGGCAGGGGTGAAAATTTATACCTCTAATTTTAGCCTTGGAGACATGGAGGCAGGAGGATGCCTGGAGTTCACTATCAAAATAGCTCTACCATATTAGTGAGGACTGGGTTCACTGAAAGTTGCTGTTTCACTAAAGAATGTGGGGTAAGGGATTAGTGGAGACACATAATAGTGTTTGTTTTCTATGTCGTCTCTTAAGCCTGTTAAGTAGTAAGAATCCATGCCTTGCTTGTCCCAGTGTGACCACTGCAATAGCAACAGAGGGGTGAGAAATCAACCAGTTCTTTCTGTGTTCATAACACAGAGATTGCAATAGATTGCAAGCAAGATCAATTCTGCATTTGGACCTTTAGAGATGGAGTTATGGTTTTCTTTTGACACTTAAATTGAGGGAAAGTATACTGTACAATTACAAAAAGGTAAAGGGAAATCACTGATAAATCTAGAAAAAGAAGGAAATTTTTGTCAGAGAAAACCTTAGTCTGAACCCTAACTTTAAATCTCTAATTGTGGAAGGTCAATATTTACATCTAGAAAAATAGGAATTTGTTCTTCTAACAACTACTTACTGTGCCCTGATTCTGGATTAAGTGTCTGTGTGTCTGTGCACGTGTATACATGTATATGGGTGTATTTATGTATGTTTCTCCATGTGTGTATATGTGTGTTTGTGTATATGTGTGTATGTATATGTGCATGTATATGTATGTATCTTAATAACTATTCTAGTGCTGTGAAGGAACAGCATGACCAAGCCAACTGTTACGTAAGAAAGCATTTAAGTGGGAGTGTGCTTACAGTATCAGAGGCTTAGTTCATTATCATTACGGGAGGCAGCATGTTAGCACACATGGTGCTAGAGCAGTAGATGAGATCTACATTCTTTTCCTCATGCTGATAAGAGAGAGAGAGAGAGAGAGAGAGAGAGAGAGAGAGAGAGAGAGAGAGAGACTGAGACTACTGGGTATTTGAAACCTAAAAACCTGCCCCTAGTGACACACTTTATTCAATGAGGCCACATTTCCTAATCCTTCTAATCAATTCAAATAGTGCCACACCCTGATGCCTAAGCATTAAAATATATGAGATTATGATGGGCATTATTATTCAAACCACCACAGTCTGTGTATGTGTGTATGTGTTTGTCTATGTGTGTATGTGTGTGATACAGAGATTTAAAATCTTCTCAAGTTTTCATTCACAATAAGTGTTGGTAGAAGCAGAGTTGGAACCTAGGAAGTCAAAGCCCTGGACCCTGCACAGCCACCATCTTTGGGTTTATGTTATGTGGATGGAGCACATTGTACCATTGATAATATTAACAACAAAAGTAACAGATCATGCTTAAGCCTCAAAATTGAAGCTCAGTTGATACATGATGCCTTTTTGTTATCTATATTTTTCTAATATTAAATTCTTAGAACTCTATCCTGATTAAGGGACAATATAAACCAGAAGATAGCTCCTGATTTTGTTACTCAAATCTCAACGAGAGATTGCAATGCAAAAATCAGCAGGTTAGATGGAATTATTCTAGAGAGATGAAGTATGGGGCGTCATATTAATAGAGGTCCCTATGGATGGAGTTTGCTTCCCAGGCAGCTCCAGATATAGTCTATGGTTTCCTAGACTCACAAAGGCTCCTGTGGTAACATCATTATTAAAAAGTATCATAAACTCCCCCATGAAAGGTAAGCAAGCATAGGAAGTAGTAATGATGCCCTCAACATCCATTTAATATCCTGATTTAAGCAACAGGAACCAAGTGTGCTTCCCTCATTAAAAACGTTAATAAGTTACATTGCTGCTCAAATTCAAGTTTGCAAATTTGATCTGGGAATACTGTGCAGTTTGCAAAGAACTGGAATTTATGAGTCAGGGTCTAGGGGACTAGAGATAGCTCAGGTGGTAAAAGCTGCTTACCACTCAAGCATGAGGATTCAAGCTTGTTTCCACACTGTCCACATAACAAGCCAGGTGTGTTGATGTCTGTAATCCTAGATAATGCACGTGGTTCCAGGAGCTCACTGGCCAGTCAGCCTAGCCCAAACAGTTAGCTGCAGGCTTAATATGAGACCTTGTCTCAAAAGCAAGGTGGAAAGAGATTGAGAAAGACACCGGATGATGACCTGTGATCTCCACACTTGAATATGTGCCTTCATATGTACACACACACACACACACACACACACACACACACAGAGAGAGAGAGAGAGAGAGAGAGAGAGAGAGAGAGAGAGAGAGAGAGAGAGACAGAGACAGAGACAGAGACAGAGAGACAGAGACAGAGAGACAGAGAGACAGAGAGAGAGGAATTGGAGTTGGAGAGAACTCAATGCTCAGGATTTTAAACCAAACTTCTCAGAAGTCACGGAAGCACACTGGAGGGAAGACTGCATGGGAGGTCTCCCCAGAGGGACCGATCTTTCTCTTTAGAAGGAAGATCCATGATTTCGATGACTGCGATCTAGAAACCTTTAGGAGCCAAAGGAGTCATCACCTAGTAATTTAGCATCAACCCTGTGTGGTTCACTGGTGGTTCTTTTCATGTTCAAGAGGGGGAATTGTTCAAACAATATAGTTGGTTTGAAAGGCTTCCAGGGCCAACGCAAACACCAAGTGGGCTGCCCAGAAACCACACATTGTTTCCTTTAGACAAAAGATAATGATGCTCTAATGAGTTTTACCCTTTATTGCCCTCTCTGGAACACAGCCTCAGGAAGAAAACCCACAAAACCAAATTGTTAGTCCCAACATTTACAATATTTTGCAGTGACCCCAATCCCTTTTACTTTAAATGCTGGTACTTGTGTTAAGTGTCTATGCTGTTTAACTCATACATCCCAACCTCATGTAATCTCACAAGTGCCCTCCCAGAGAGAGAAAGGAAATGAGCAAATGAGGAAAACTCCTAAGAAGTTCGCTGATAGAACCTCCAAGACAACCAAAGTGCTTCTGAGCTATTCACCAACTGATGGCAATGCTAGATGACAAGCCAGGATTATTTTTGAATGATAGAGAACGTATAGTGAAAAGGAACTGGACTAACATTGTTCATTTCAGCAAAAGCATTTAATAAATAGCCTAAAGTAGGAGTGGAGGATGTTACCTAGTTGATCAGACATTTAAGGATTGTGAGGAGCATTGTGGGGTAGGGGACTCACTGTGGCCATTAACAGTGTCCTTGAGAGGAGGCATATCTGCCTAGCCAGAGATGAAATTACCCCTAGCTCTTCCATATCCTCACCGTATGTGCACCACCTCCCAGTGCCAGTCCCTGCTTCGGCCCCATGCACATGCACACAGCATTTCCAAAGTGGTTTCTTTGGGGATTGTTTTACAGCCCCTGAGCAGACCGGCTGGGTACAGCTTCCTTTCTGATCGTCTGGACTGAAATGGCTCTTCTGAAAATTGACTGTGACCTCCCTCCTGCTAGATCAATGGGGGCATTTCTGCTTCTCTGCCTGCTTGATTTCAGTGGAACTGTAAATGGTTAAAAGGCCTTCCCTGAGACACCTCTTCTTGGTCTACATGGCACAGTTTTCCCATATTTACCGTGTTCATCGCTGGTTGAACATAGCTGAGCTATGAATGTGAGTTTTTCATGAAATTTCATACAGAATTATTCTTAAGACATCTCTTTGTATACAGTGATTAAAATAAACAGAACTTCAGAACCTGGATTACTTTTTTAAAACTTCACAAGTTTTGGGCTTCTGAATGAATGGCAATTAGCAAGAAGCTGGAGACATTTCATTCAGTTATTAACATTTTTATAAGTCAAGTCCTTTCCATAAGCTTTGTTACAGGTGCTATAATTTGGAAGGCTTGCTTAAATCTGGAGTGCTAGGCTTCAAACCTCCCATCTCTACAGTTTCTGATCCTGCAGGGTTGAGGGACATTGAAGATGAGAGGGAGGCTGGGTACCAAGTTTGCATTTCTAATTACTGGTCAGAAAACCATAATTTAAGAAACTCTGATTAAGATTAAAAAGTAAATGTGAAATGTGGGAAAGGACCCCAGTATCAAGAAAATAGATGAAAATTTTAGTTACAACTTACAGTTATTATACAAGCCTGTGACTACATCATCTACTCAAATTACTGTGTTTTTTGTTTGTTTGTTTGTTTGACTTCGGTTTTGGTTTTTTTGAGACAGGGTTTTTCTGCACAGCCCTGGCTGTCCTGGACCTAGCTCTGTAGACTAGCCTGAACTCATAGAGATCCACCTGCCTCTGTTTCCCAAGTGCTGGGATTAAAGGCATGCATCACCACCGCCTGACTTTTTTTTTTTAATTTATACAAAAGGAGAACTTCATGTTTCATGCCAATATAGCTAAACTGAGGACTTCCCTTGGGGAATATTTATAATCAAGCCAAAGCGATGTGATTATATAAAATTAATTACACGTGTTCATAGCAGCATTACTAGTACATCTAAAATTAGCAACAGCCAAATTAGAACAATAACTAAACACTTTGAACATGCCTGTGATATATTTTATATAATACTTAAAAATGGTTCATGTTGACTTGTGTTTGAATTTGAGGTCTTGTAATCCAAATTTAATGATGTAAAAAAAATGAGATTAAGTTTTTAAAAAGTGAAGCAACTGAACTTAGATCACATACAGTAACACTTTCCACCCCTAAACTCTCACAACCTTATTTTCTTAGCTTAGGGCTCTGAAGTAATCCGTGTACTTTCTTGTTTCATAGAATAATATTTGATGATTATTGATTTGTGAGTTTTAACCACAAACAGAATTTTATCTCTCACATCATTTTAGGGTACTTGTTTGAAATTTCTAGTTGGTTCATTCCTATACTAATTATCTCTTTTAATTGGAATGAAATTCAGATAGCATAACATTAGCCACTTTACCCAGGCGTGTGCTATTGCATATTCATCTGCAGTTGTTTGGGAGGCAGAGGCCCAGAGCCCAGGAATTCAAGGCAGCTTGAGCAACATAGCCAGACTCAAAACATACACATACTCTAGAGAAACTGATCTTCAAGTGCACAAATCAATGGAGGTTAGTGTTTTATAATCATCAGCCCTATTTAATTAAAAATCATTTTCACTACCACAGAGGAAGTCCTGCACTGAATAGTTGTTCTGTACTCTGTCACCTCTAGACCCTGACAACTGTCACTGCCTTTTGTCTCCCTGATGTACATATTCTGCATTCCATTAGCATTTTAAACAGATGTAGTGTTTTTTTTTCTTTTCTGTTATTTTTTGTATGTATCAGGTAGGAAGACTTCCCTCTGGCTTATCTGCTCACTGGCTATTACTTTGCTCTGGAGTAGCTCAGGGTACTTTAACTGTGACTTCAGAGATCATGGTGGTAGAGTTTCGTACTCAGCATGTATGAGGTGGGGGGAGGAGGCTGAAGATCAAGTTCAGCAGCTCCATCCAATAGAACTCATGGTCTCTCAATATGCCACCACTACCATCTCTGGTACCAACACCACCACCAAATACATTTCTCTTTATGTTCTCTTCTGTTAGGATAATCTGTTTCAGTTTTCTTGTGTTCTCTCTCTCTCTCTCTCTCTCTCTCTCTCTCTCTCTCTCTCCTCTCTGTTTCTCTCCCCCCTCTCTCTGTGTATGTGTGTGATGTGTGCTTGAATGCATAATAATATATGTGTGGGTGCATGAACAGTCAGATGTGCATGCATGTAAGTTTGATTGTGTGGAGACCAGAGGTTGATATTAGGTCTCTTCTTTGATCACTCTACTATATTTACAGAGGCAGCGTTTCTTCATCCTACATCTTGTGAATTGCTGGTGTTACTGGAAGGCACTTGTATGTGTTGACTTTTCTGTGGATGCTGGAGATCCAAACTTCGGTCTTCATGCTTGTGTGACAAGTACTGCAGCCACTGAGCCATCTCCCTCTCTCTTGTTCAGTTCCTTAATCTTTCCACATAATGGATCTTGTCTTGAAAATGACCTGAACATCATGAAAAAGTGGAGAAAAGGAGAGATGGTGGGAGGCATTGCAGCATCAAATGACCTGGTTCCTGGGCAAGGCTCGGCACATGGGTGAATGAGGTCCAGTGAGCCAGTTTCTTGGGTTCTAACTAGCTTTGCTGGTAGTCCTCTGGACAGCATGGCATGCAGGCTTCATAAGAAAGGGATACTATGTGAAAGTGCTGGTCTTTATCCCATCTCCCCACCACCAAACACTAAAGAAGTTCTTTGCTTTAAACACAGGCAAACTGCTCAAAGAGTTGTTAGACTTGGGCTTCCATTAATGTTATCCCTGCATGCTTTGCATGCCGGCTCTTTTATTTCTGGTCCTTATTAATGAAGACATAATCAATGAAGTTTACCCTTGCCAGTGGAGCAGAGCCCAGACAATTACAGTTTAGATAAATAATCTTGACTGTGATTCAAAGTAGGGACGCACATTAAAAACACTAATTCTCAGGTTCTAGCTCAGATCCTGAGTGTGAGCATTCCTCTCAGTGTATACACCCAATCTGCATTTCTAGTAATTTCTCAGGTATGTCTGGTTCATAGCAACATTTAAGGCACACAAGTCTTTATTAAATTTGTATTGCATACCAATAACAAATATTATGAAATTTGCTCTTGAGAAAGACGTGCCAATATTTGTTTGGAAACAATATGTTAGAAAATATTTGATAAGCTTGGCTTAAGGTAGAAGTGGTTCTGTTTGATGTTAACAAGAAACATTCTCTGCAAATACTTCAAAAGTTCAGTGGAAGTCCATTTTGTTTACATTATTTATAATTAGGCTGATCTAAGCAAAGATCTAAACAGAGAGTTATAAAATGCAGAATGGACACCAAACATCATGAGCACATGTGCATTCAGTAAATATTTGCTGCATGAATGGTACACTTAAATTTGCTTTATTTCCCAAATAAAAAGCAAAGGAATGATGCCTTTAACCTCCCAGATTTTTTCCTTCTCAAATATCACTTATAGTCTGGATGTTTGAATACTAGCAAATGCAACATCTGTAATTTCTCAAAAATATTGATATTCATTCATTTGTTCAATACGCATTCATTGTCCATCTTTTATGTGGTGAGACATATGCTAAATTATAGGGATATGGTAGACTCTATTCTCATGGAGTTTTCTAAAAGAGAGAACCAGTAAGTCAGTTATGCTAAGAAAAGGTTGATCACTGGGGAGACAAAAGAAATATCGGAAAACATGTCAATCAAGGCCATAAACCAGTTTGATATTTGTTTCATTTTGTCTATGAAATTTACTCAGCCTGAATTTTTTCATTATGGTTCAGAGCCTATAAAATGCGAGAAAAAAAAAAGAAGAATGTGTATGTGTTTGTGTGCAGGAATATGTGCGTGTTCTTGTGTGTGAACTTAGACGTTTGTATAGGTGTGGGTACATGTGTGTGCATGTGCAAATGGAAGGCAGAAGTCAATGTGGACATCATTTCTCAGGAGCCCTCCACTTTGATTTTGAGAAAGGAGTCTCTTATTGGAGCTCACCAATTAGGTTTGACTGGCTGGCCAGAAAGCCTCAGGGATCTGCCTGCCTCGGCCTTCCCAGGGCAGGGATTTTTATAAAAGCATGTGCCATCATGCCCAGTTTTTGACATGGGTGTGAGCGACTAGACTTGTGTCTTCTTGCTTGTGCAGCAATCACTTCACTCACGACACTATCTCCCTAGAACTTAAAATAATAGTTTTATATGTCCAGAATTACTAATATAGAGAGACAGAAAGTGGGCAACTGATTGCCTGGAGCTGAAGGTGGTGTGCTTTAAATGAGTAAAGAGTATGACATATGAACTATAACCCAATAACATTACGGGGGTGGTAGAGGGTTGGGAGCATATCTAAGTGATAAAATGTATCATACACATGGCCCTGCATTTAATCCTTAGCATCAAAAGGAAGAAAACCACCTTTCAGTTTTCTCAATAGCACACTTACTTAGTTTCTTACATGTTTGAGAGGATATATTGGAAAGCAGATTAATTCCTCCTTGCCTTCACTCCTTCCCTGCTGCAATCTTTTTATTTATTTGTTTGTTTGTTTTGTTTTGTTTTTTAGAGACAGAGTTTCTCTACGTAGTCCTGGTTATCCTGGAACTTGCTATGTAGACTAACTTGGCCTTGAACTCAGAGATCTGCCTGCCTCTGCCTCCCCCAAGTTCTGGGATTAAAGGTGTGCGCTGCCACCACCAGGCTCCCTGTTGAAATGTTGCTCCTGCCCACATCTGCCTTCTCTGGGACCCAAATTGTACCTAAACCTAACTATCCAGGAAAGTTTTATTTTTCATTAATTAAAGTTGTTCTTTGACAATTTTATGCATGCATATAATGCATTCTAAATTGCTTTCACTCCCATCTCTAATCTCCCTCCCACCCCTATCATACCCAATACTTCCCTACACACCTCTTTTCTATGTTTATGTCTATGATTTGTTTGGGGACCCACTGGGTTTAACCAGGGCCCTCTGTGTAATCATGTGTTTGGAATTGTCCATTGGAGCTTCCTGGGTTCAGCAGAAAATTCTTCAGATGTTGCCTCACTGAACTTGTGATAGCCTTTGTTCTTCCTGCTTATGCAAGGTCATCCTGCTGGGTTTCCTTTCTGCACTGCAATGACAAGATTGTTCGTAGTCAGATTTTTCTTTGGGCTGCCAGCTCAAAAATAATGATGAAAGCTTGGCCCCTAGCTTAGGCTTGTTCCTAACTAGCCTATATATAAAACCGTTTATATTAATCTATACTCTATCACATGGCATTACCCCTCTTCCATCCTGTTTCCTCTCCGTGTCTCCTGGCATCTCCCACTTGCCTTGATTCCTCTTCCTCTTCCTTTCTCTCCCCGGAAATCCCACCTATATCTCCTGCCTAGCTATTGGCCATTCAGCTTTTTATTATACCAGTCACAACAATACACTTTCACACAGTGTACAAATACCCCACAACAGCTGTTTGTCCCATAGATCTACCTACATCCTCACCCAGTTCTCTTCTGCTTTACAGGCAACCCATTCTTCCTGCCCTTATGTAGCCAGACAGAACTATAGCTCCACTTCCTGCTGCCTATCTCAGCCTGGAATTTTCTTTCTTAGTGCATATAGACTTCCTATATGCACTATATGTTCCTCATGGAACAGCTCTTTTCTGATCTCTTACAGTAAACACTCAGCTCTACCCCATAATATCCAACTGGCTGATGTAAATAACTAGATTTTCTTTTTTTGCTTATTCTTGGGTCTATTAAAACACAACTTTCTAAAATTTTCCCTTCCTTTCTCTCCCTGTAGGCCCTTGATTCAGGTCAGCAGTTCTGATTTCATGGCTCTTTCAAAAACCCAATCACATCGTTTCCTATTTCCAAGGTTACTGTAACCATGTTCTTGATCCAGGATGCTATTAATTCCCTTTGCGTATCAACCCTTATGGAGGTTCACAGAGCATGGACAATGAATAAATAGGTCAGTTAATGCATACAGTTTTAACAAAAGTGCCACCTACTGAGGATATGTAAATAGAGAGTTATTTTACTCTTAGTATTAATTGTTAATGTGTTTTCAACACTTTTTTCTTCAGTTTTTCCATAGCTCTATCCACACTGGCATGTTTCAAGTCTCCTGGTTGTCTCTGATTATGTTTGTTTTCTTTGGTCCAGAGCCTTGGATTTGCCCTCCAATTTGTCTGAATTCAGCATCAGTTGTCAATAGCAGCTAACTGGAAGGAGGCAGAATGCCCGAGAAGTAACACCAACCAAACCAGACTTCTTGTTTCAATTAGATTACTTAATACAGGGTTTTCCAGTTCTCTTCAGACCCATTAGCCAACTAAGTATTTTGAAAGACTATCAGGGAAGAGAGGTTGCAGAATTTGAGAGACGTGAGAGAATGAATCTGAGAGGAATGGAGCGTCAGCTTTTCCTAACATTTATATATGGATATAAATTTTTTATGAACCAAAGAGATGGAGGGTGACTTATGGTTCTTGCCCAGCATTATTAATGCACTACTCATATTTATGCAATGTAATAATAGACTTCTGTGTGAGTTATTGTATGTATGACTCTCCAACATTGTTATTTCTAAATATAACCTGTGGTTTTTTAGTTGACATCCAAAATTTGCAGTGAGTGTCATTTAAAGAATATCACAAATTGAGTGTTGCAAACTAACATCCTTCTTCTTACCACCTTTAAAGGTCTCTAAATACCGTATTTCATGTGTATTATTACATGTTTTTCAAGTACATATAAAATATTCTTTTAAAGAAAATGTTATATAATCTCTTTTTCTCCTTAAATTTGTATTTCACTCTAGCTTTCCTAGTAGGTTTTATACTTGTAAGTCTTTTACTTTTTATTGTTATTCTTTCTGGTGAAAGGAAGTAGATATATAAGCTTTACCTTTTATTCAGTGGCCATAAAGCTTAAAATATTAAAAAAAATTTCCTATGGATTAATTATTTTAGTGAATAACAGGAGTTAATCAAATATCATAAATATGCTATGAACTTAGTAACTAGTTATTAAACCTAGAATTTTGCACTTCAGTGACTTACCTCTTTACAGAGGAGATGTTTTTGTTCCGTGTGCTTTGTGAATGAATGCTGCTTATTTCTAGAAAATAAAAGGAGACCAAGCAGGATGGAAGCAATCTCTTTCTGTTGTCAATGGGACAGGAGGGGATACTCAAATGGGCAGGAGGAAGAACCTGCTCGTTTCAAAATAGGGACATTTCCTATCCAATATCCTAGGAGAGAAGCAACAAATGGAGCTTGAGGGTTTGCATACTGATCGCTACTTGTCTTCCCATTAATACACACCATCCTGAGCACCTGTAGGGACTGACCAGATACCTGCTTAAGAAGAGGTGGCAAGCAGAGTTGCTGTAATCCCTAGAGGAGAGATTGCGAAGAACATGAGGTCAGAGGTCTAAGGAATAAGGAAGAATAGACAGCAGTCTAAAATGGAAGGAGAAAAGAAGCTGCAAAACACTGAGTGCTGAATCACAGGCAATGGCTTGAAGAAATTTTTGAAAGTGTTTATTTTTAGGTTTGATAGCTAGATATGTACTAACTTACCAGCTGAAGACTGTGTAACAGGTATCATTTCTACTGAAAACTCAACCCAGCCTCAATCTCCTATGTATGGTTTTTAAAATAACATTAAGAAGCTACATCTACCAGGGCGTGGTCCATATGCCTGTAAACCTTGCACTTGGGAGGCAAAAGGATCAGAAGTGTAAGACCAAACTGAACAGCACAGAAGTATCTGAGGTCAGCCTGAGGTACATGAGACCCTGTCTCCAAAAACCAATAAACTACATTTATCAAATAGAGGTAAAATCCAATCACTCAGTCAGTCTTTCATCACACATAAATAAACGTTCCAAACCATTCTCTATAGCCATCATAAATGGCTGTGGGAACAAAGATTAAATATCCTTATTTTCCAATTATCTACATTCATATAGGGCAGAAAATGTGTATATAGTGGCTATGTAGTGCCTGTTGGCTGTAACTAAGCAATTATAAAAACAATGAAGAACACAGGAAACAAAGATGATTTAGGAAACATGAATGATTTCACAATGAAAATAATATTCAAATAACACCCAATGACTCACAGTAACCCTAGGAAAGACATCGGCATAAAAATAATAAAAATAGTAAAGAGAAATAGCTTTACAGATGTTTAGAAATTGAAAGCAACCTTGCATAGGGTTGAACACGTAGATTTGTGAGTTTCACATATAAAGTAAAAGGTCAAGAGATGCCATTCAATGAGACGAGAAAGGGAAAAAGATCCCCGGAGGCCTATGCCAATTACTGAAGAAGTTGAATTTGTGATGGGAAATTTTCAGAGTTAGAATTTTTGTTCTGGTAGGTGTCTGGGAGCTCAATCTGAGAATGGGGAACAGGAGGCCAGTGAGGAGACTACTGTCAAGGTCAGGAGACAAGGACCAGGATCAAAGGGATGGCTAGAGGTGAGACATGGGAGAGTGTTGCCAATGGATTTCATATATGAGAAAATAGGTTCAAATTTCCAGCAAACCAATGTGATTTAAAAATTGAAGACTGATCTTGCAAATATCAAGCACAGGGGCCGGCAGGTAGTAACCAAACCTGCCTGGATTCATGAGCCTATCAATACAATCAGAAATACTGCTGTTGTGTTCTATAATATAGAAATCTGCTACTGCTTTACATGCATACCCTTGAGGGGGATTCCACAGCCTGGGGCATTGTTCCAATCTCATTCTGTTGCTGTGACAAATTTTACCAAAGCAATGAAGGGGAAGAAAGAATTCATTTCTTACTTAGTCCCAGGCCATAGTCTATGCTTAGGGAATGGTACCCCATAGGGAGTTGGGGCTTCTTATACCAATAATCAAGAAAATGCCTCACAGACATGCCCATAGGCCAACCTGATATTAATCAATGAAGACTGTCTTTTCAAGTGAGTCTATACTGGGTCAAGTTGCCAGTTAATGCTACTAGGACAGCATCAAATCCTTGCATTTAAAAAAAAGGCACTAGTAATTTCTCCTGGCAGGTCTCTTTTCATCTAGGAAAAAAAATCCCAGAGGTGTACCACTATCCATGTCAAGACCAATTAACTGAAAAGAGATGGGCGAATTCATTGGCTTGAACCAACTTTCCACAACATGGTAGGTGGAAGGTTTTTGGTGAACTTAGAATCCAATGCCTGAACCTAAGTGTGGTTCTTCTAGGGAGGGAAATTGTAAATTTTGAAGCAGTAAATTAGTAGTCACAGCTTGCTGGCTTAAAGAAAAATGCTGAGTCATTCACTGAGATTAGACCAGACAGGATAGCAGCAGATGCTGGGAAAGGATTGAAGAGTCACAGGACATATGGAACCTAGGATTCTAGGAGACGTGGAGAGTGCTTGGTGGGCAGTTGGGCATAGTATCTGAGAATCATGAGCAGAGGGCTGCTGGCTGAAGTCAAAAGCATGGATGAGGAATAAGATGAGATTATGAAAATTAAGTTCTTATGGAGGAACTTCAACCCATTGAGGAGAGCAAAGAAAGAAGGGGAAACAATAGAAAAATGCCAAGAGAAAGTAGATGCAGACCCTCATGAACTCTGAAGAAAGTAACAGGGGGGTTCACCTTTATCAAACATGACCATGAACTGTTGTCGTTCCTGAAAACCGTGATGTAGCAAAACCAAGCAGCTGGAAGTAAGAGTGAACTGGCAGACTCAGTCCAGGCGGGGGAGGCTTTGCCCTGGAGGAGGTGGGAATAGGGGGTGGGCTTGGGGGAAGGTGAGGGGGGCGGGAGGGGGAAGAAGAAGGGAATCCGTGGCTGATATGTAGAACTGAACTGTTTGCGCAAAAAAAAAAAAAAAAAAAGAGTGAACTGGCAAGCACTGCTCTGTTTAAAGCGTCATAGACAGGCCTTTCTGACTTTTATGGATATGTACACCGGAAAGTCTATCCTATGTGCCCAGGGAAAAGCAATCTGGAAAGAAGAGTACCATCCTGGCAGGTGGGGAAGACACTGCTGAGCGCAGTCCGTGTGCTGTGGCCTGCCTCTTGGGCATCAGCCTAAACGCCTTATCTAAAAAGAAGTTAACAGGGACTGTCCCTGTCCGGTGTCTGGGAGAACAGCAGCACTGGCTACAAAACCCTTCTCAGATGGCACTACACTTCCTTTCAAATGAAACTCACGGGGACCTCTTGGAGAGTGACTTGATGTCAGCTCTACTCTCCTCCTCAATAACATGGTCTAGTGGTGATAATTAACACCGTTTTATCTAAGGAAATCTGGAGGAAACCAGCAGTGAGCCATGTTGGGTCATGTGTTGGCAGCTCAAGGTCCAGAAATCTATGATCCTTCCCATTCTGATGCATGGGTCCTAAACAGAAACCACTCCTGTCTATATATGCCACAGCTGCCACAGAGCTCTCTCCTCCACTCCCTTATGGAATATAACAGTTTGCTGCCATATTGCCTTGGGGTTGTATTGCCTATCCTGAATATATCCTAGCACTTGCCTCAGAGATTAAGATCTTTGATTACTTTGATACCTTTGATATCCATAAGTCAAAAATACATAACCATACATTGTATTTTCTTTGATTGAAAAATCTTTTTATAAGCATGATATAATTTTTCCTGGGATGAGATGATGGTCAGTTCAGCCCAGACAATGTCACTTGGAAAAGTAAATTAATCCATTTGGATTTCAAAGTCTTGTATCATGTGGGATGCCTTGATATTTCTGCTTTGAAATTGCTAGCCACTGCTGAGTCTTTTCATGACACTTTAGAGATTTATAGTTAGGACTTCTGAATTTGCCTCTCACAATATTTCAACTCCTCTGGCTTCAAGCGAATTGCAGTCACTCCTTTGTAGCCAGAGGACCACTGTGCTTGAACTTGATGTGCCTTATAATCAGAGACATGCAAATTAACAGGAAGATATCCTTTCACATTTGTTTCTTCAGACAGGCAAAAGTTACATGTGGTAACACCAAGTGTTTGCAAGTACATGCAGCAGCAGGGACCCACATTTTACCCCGGGGAAAGAATGCTGGCATCAGCACTTGGAAAGCAACTTATGGAAGCCAGTCCAGTTCAAGCTGAGCACAACCTGTGACCCAGCATTTGCCCCATGTCTCCTGTAAAAATCTGCAACCGGCAGGCCTAAATAAACAGATATTAAAAGTGTTCTGTGTAGCATTATTGGCTACAAAGGACAAGCAGAAGTGCCCCTGCATTCTCTCAGTTAGAGGAAAGGATATGATTCCTTTTAATAGTCAGCAGAGGGATGAACAGATGTCTGCAAGTACCCACGGGTGTAAAATCTCAAGCATGTAATTCTGAAATGGAAAGTAGAGGGTGACGCTATTTAAGTAAAGAAGTTTTATACACTCTCAAAAACTACTCATGCGTACAACATAAGCTAAAACACAAGCAGTGAATGGTAAGAAGCATACCGAGGGCAGAATGCTGGTCATCTCAGTGAGGACATTCAGAAGGAGTTACCGGAGGGATCTGTAAGGTTGTCTCTCTATATACTCATATTTTTTTTTTCAAAATTGAGACTATAAAATAAAGATGAGAAATGGCAATACTGTTTTCATCTTGGTGATTGTCACATAGGGTTTATTGTCTTTTCTATCTCTCTCTATGAAATATTAAACAGTTAGAAATTTTGAAAGAAGGCCACTTTGTGTGGCCAAAGAACGTAACACAAAGAAGATAACAGCTAAATTGGATAGGTGGGGTTTGAGGCAGACCTCTGCTAAGCTTTTCTGTAAGAGGCCACATAATGACTATTCTTTGACATTGTGGGCATCATGATCACTGCCTCCAGGACTCATTCTGCCCTTACAATACAAATGCAGCCATAGTTGAAAGATAAATGAGAGGGTGTGCCATGTTCCAACACAAGCTTCTTTACAAAACAGAGCCTTGGGTTTGGTTTGGCCCCATGGGCCATAGTTTGCCTCAGTTTAGAGTTGTCATGGGGAGATAAGCTGTTTCAGCAACAAGCAACCCCAAGCAAAGGGTGATCTTGGAGACCAAGGAAATCTGAATGGGTCTCTAGAGAGTTAGACAAGGAACTAAACATTACCTTCCCAGTATAAGACTCAAAATTACAGATGAAGTACCTTTGGTTGTTGAAGCTGTGGCTATAGAAAACCTATAAACAACAATCTCTGGTGATTAACATGGTTGGGGGTTTGGGTTTGCATTGTTTTGCTTGGTTTGAGGCTGCCTCATGGGGGTAGTGGAGAAGTCTATCTCAGATGCTTTCCTTCATCCTTCCTGGGTGTTCTGGAATTCTTTGGATACAGAAAATGTTCTGGCCTCATTCTGTTCTCGACTCCTACACAATCCAATTCAGTCTTGCCCTGATGTCTAAAATCCAGCAAGGTCAGTCCGAGAGTGAAGTGGCCAGCTGCACTGCACCTCTGGCTGTGGCTCATCTGCATATACCCAGTGACTCAGCGCTGCTCTACCTTTTTCTAGAAATCAGAAGTTTCCTGTCGTACAGCCTGTCTTCAGTCTTGACCCTTCTATGAAGAGCTGATAGAAAGGACTTGTTATTCTTTGGCTGCCTAGGTGGTAGGCTGCTCTGGATTCAAAGGTCAGGCCCAAGGGCGTTCACTTAGGGGAAATACTTCCACTACCAAGCTCTCTTTTTCTACAGTCCACTTTGGCCAACCTAGTCTGCTTAGGCCATCAGCTTTTATAGTCCTGGCACACTTTGCAAATTGACAACATTGTCAGGCCAGAAGGATGGTTAATAAAACCAACAGGAGTTATTTATGAGTTTCTTCTGATACAAGCCAAACACAAGATGTGAGAGTCAAATGAAGTATCCTTGTGCTGTCATTACTGGCAATCTTAGCAGCATTCCTGAGAGGTGGTTATATGCCAGTCATTTCTCTGAACAGAAAAGGGGTTCAGACAGCACGGAAATGCTAAATGGAGGTCCCTGTTGGCCCCCTGACATGTGTGTGGGATGGGTGATAAACTGAAGACAGAGATGTGCACCTTCTCTCCTCCTGTGACCCTTACAGGACCAAGGGCCAGCAGAGTAGGTGTTAGTGGCAGCAGCTGGCTCAGCTGTCCCTAAAGTAATAAGGACACCTCCCAGGAGTCATTGTAGCCAAAGAGGTAAGCAACTGGCTTACCTGTTGTTCTGGCACTGGGATGCCAAGTCCTTGGCCAGCTTCTTATTGCTACATGTGAAGGAGAAATGAGATATATGACAGAGAGATAGAGACAGAGACAGAGACAGAGAGACAGAGAGAGACAGAGAGAGAGAGAGAGAGAGAGAGAGAGAGAGAGAGAGAGAGAGAGAGAGAGAGAGGAGAGGAGAGCCAGACTTGGCTCCAGTTGTTCAAATTTCATCAGTATCTTTCCCTTTCCTAAAAATGGAAGTTTGCTTTACTTCCTCAGTTCTTGGGAGGCACAGCTTCCAGGGGTGGATGCCAGATGTTTGCATGCGCTTTTAAAGTGTTCAAAGAACGCCTGTTACTAATCACCACATTGAATATTGTTCACACGAAGAGTTTCTGCCCCAAATCGATCTGAGCATGTTTTAGCTCTCTTCTCCCTGACAACAGTGAGAAGCTGCTGAAGGAGAAAGTATGCACTTTGAGCCTACCAAGAGTCCACCATAAGCCTTTGTTGGAGCTAGGAGCAGAGGACGAGGCTGATCATAAATCTTTCCTGGCTGAGATTTGAAAACTTTTGGTTTTGTTTACTCAGAATGTTAATAAGTTTGGAAATTATTAAAATAGAACCCAAAGACTCTCCTTTTAAGAGGCTATTGAGATCACAAATCACTCCACAGATACAATAAGCTGAGCAAATCCAAGTCTCAACTCTTGCCATGGGGCTGCTGGAAGTGTGGCCGGATTCACATAACATTTCATGTGTGGAACCAAGGAGGCGTGAGAAGAGCCCTTAAAAGAAGCTTGGACTTAAAATTTTAATAATTGTGGTGTACAAATGTTTTTATAACAGGAAAAAGCAAACCCTTTTCTCCCCTCTCTTGGTTCTTCAATGTTCCTTCCTGTTGGTCAATGTCATCCACACTCTCTAACATATTACCCAGTGTTTCTGGTAACACCACCACCAGGACACATTCTTTTTGGATTTTTCTTCCCTACCTTATCTTTTGAGAATGGATCTCACTGAACCTGGGGCTCAGTGATTAGCTAGATCGGCTACCCAGTAAGCCCTGGTTCCTCCTTTCTCTGCCCTCTATCCTGGAATCACAGGTGTATGCCTCTATGCCAAGGTTTTCTTTACACCATTTCTGTGGCTCTAACCCCAAGTCTTCATGCTTTCACAGGAAGCACCTTCCCCACAAAGCCATCTCCTCAGCCTGTCCTTTCCAGATTTTGAGAGACTCCTCTGCCCTAGACTTCGAATGACCTGGACTCTTCCTGCTTCATCTCCAAGCACAATAGGTGCATTTCCCCCATACTTTCACATCTCTGTGACCATGGGTCTCATCATTGGTTAGTTTTCTTTTACTGAAACGAAGTACTTGAGATAATGTAAAAGAAAGAAAGGTTTGCTTTGGCTCACAGTTTGGAAGGTTTAACTGCGTAGATGAATCCATGGAGAAGTGCCAGGTCAAAGGAAGGGTGTGTGGCAGAGAGAGCTGTTTACTTTATTGCAGCCCAGAAATGAAAGAGAGAGAAGGCAGCTTGTTGTCGTGGGGTGGCTGGTCTCTGGTGGTGACATATTGCCCTGGCTATTGTCATTTGTGTCTTACACTTATGTTGAGGCATCTGGATTTGGAGTGATTATAGGTCTAGGTACCAATTTCTGGATTTGTCTTTATTGGGTGGATGTTTTTTTCCTTAGTTTCTGTTTCCTCTTTGGTCTTCTGGATCCCATGACCTGAGGTGAAGTAGAGAGTCTCCGTCCCCATTGGGGGCTGGACTTCTGATGTCTTGGATGACCTCAGGTCCAGCAGGGGGTTGATGCACAAGTTTGGGGCTGAAGTTCTGGCTATGTCTGTGTGTGGCCTCTGAAGTAGCTGAGGGTCCTGTGGGTTCAGATGTTGGTCTGTAGTTTGCATTGGACTAACCTAGGCCCTCTGCATATATCTGACAGTCATGTAGCTTGATCTTCTTGTGGGATGCCTAACAGCTGTTCCTGACTCTTTTGCTGGTTTTGGGGACCCTATTCCTCATACTGGGTTGCCTTGCCCAGCCTTAATACAAGGCAAGGTGCTTCGTCTTACTACAACTTGACATGCCGTGTTTTGTCGCTATCCATGGGAGGACTGCCCTTTTCTGAATAGAAATGGAGGAGGAGTGGGTGGGGAAGGGGGAGGCAGTGGGGAGGAGAGGGGAAGGGACTAGGTGGAGAGGAGGGAGGGGAAACTGAATCAGGATGTAAAATAAATAAATTAATTAAAGAGAGAAAAAGCAGGGAAGAAGAGGAGGAGGAGACAGACACTGGTCCCACACTCTCTTTCAAGGGCATATCCACAATTACTTAAAATGCTTCCTACCAGGTTTTACCTCTTAAAGGATCCACCACATGCAAACTTTGGGGCACTCACATGGAATCTGAGGGATGTCTGACCACACAACTGTAACAGGAAAATACTGGTATTGACAGAGCTTCTGGTAGTGTTTACGCTAGGATCAGTTCTCCAGGAACAAAGGAGTCATCTTTGGAATGTTGTACAAAGTCATTTGTCACTTAGACCTGGACTAGTAACGGTGATACACACTGTGATTTAGCATAGGCATTTTAACAGAACTGTATAAGAGAGAGATAGCTACATTCATGGACGCCTCAATGACAGAGCTGGGATGCCTAGATTCCAATGCTTCCCATACAGGCTTTGTGATTTTGGCAAGTTGCATAGCCTTTCCAAGCCTGTTTCCTCATCCATGAAATTGGGAAACCAGTCATACCTACTTAATGCAACTCTGGTTATTAATTACATTTACACATGAAAAGAAACAGAAAATATTCTGATATATCTTGAGAACCAATAAATTGTAGTTATTCTAATGCTAAATGACTGTATGAGCTTAGAATTTAAAGAACACAATCTGGGACCAAGGGCTCAAAAATCTGTGGACCTCACTTTACTTCATTATAAAGCAGGAAATCAACAGTAGGTAAAGTCTAAGACTATTTCAAGACTCAAATGAGCTGTAAAGAGGCTCAAAGGGCAAGCAGTAAAGGCAGCATTAACTCACACTGTGCTCACCCATAGAGTAAACGCTGGGTGCTGTTATTGCTGCTAATGTACCTTGGCTTTGGGCTATGTCAACACTACCGGTTTTAATTTTTCTGCAATCATTCAACTTACCGCTATATCAATGATCTTTTTCTTGTGACAAAATGCCCAACTTAGCCATCTCTTAAAGCAGGAAGGGTTTATTTTGGCTTACAGTGTAAGAAGGGATGTGGCCTGCCTCTACAGTGAAGGGATGGTTGTAGGAACACAAGTAATGCTCTTCAGCAGTGAGGGAGGAAAGAGCAGACACGAAGTAGCACTGGCTATCCCCCAGGGACTCACTCCATCACTGAAGCCTTACCAGTTGGGACCTAAGTGTTCAAACATCATAAGCTATGAGGGATGCTTCCCATTCAAACCACATCACAGCCTTCTCCCAATAGTGCTATAATGTACTTGCTGTTGGGTACTGTGTATCATAGTCACAGTTGCCTCCTGTGGTACTTAACAGTATTGTCAGACTTCAATGTCTCTGAGAGTCCAGCCATAAACATTAAGAGGAAAGATGGATGGTCACTAGATAACCCTTCTCAACCAACTGTTTTCTCTTGGCAGGATGTTCTGGAAGCTCTCACTGACCTTGCTGCTAGTGGCTATGCTGGTAAAGGTAGCTGAAGCCCGAAAGAACCGGCCTGCGGGCGCCATCCCCTCACCGTACAAGGATGGCAGCAGCAACAACTCGGAGAGATGGCATCACCAGATCAAGGAGGTGCTGGCCTCCAGCCAGGAGGCCCTCGTGGTCACCGAGCGCAAGTACCTCAAGAGTGACTGGTGCAAGACGCAGCCGCTGCGGCAGACAGTGAGCGAAGAGGGATGCCGCAGCCGCACCATCCTCAACCGCTTCTGCTATGGCCAATGCAACTCCTTCTACATCCCACGGCACGTGAAGAAGGAGGAGGACTCCTTCCAATCCTGCGCCTTCTGCAAGCCCCAGCGTGTCACCTCGGTCATCGTGGAGCTTGACTGCCCCGGGCTCGACCCACCTTTCCGAATCAAGAAAATCCAGAAAGTGAAGCATTGTCGGTGCATGTCCGTGAACCTGAGTGACTCTGACAAGCAGTGAACTCACCAGGGCAAAGATGCAGCTCAACCCTGAGCATCCTTGCCCCTGGGTCACACCACCACCACTTCTGTCGAGCTCACTCACACTCTGCCTGGTGTCCCTGTCAGCAGCAAATGCATCTCTTAGGGCTAACAGTGTCCTTGTCACAAATGTGGACCGCAAGTCGACATGTCCCAGATCCACCCCGGGCCGCACTCATGTTTCCAAATCCAGGCTGTGGATCGGGCGCAGAAGATGTTGGAAAACACTCTCAGAAACTAGACAGGACTTTTCAGGTGATGCACTGTCAATCCGGGATTGACGTTTCCACCATGTGGAAAAGCCAGCCTTTCCCTGGCCACATCTTACACTCCAGCTCGACCCTTCCTGGTGAAGAATGCACCACTCTTCTGTCGCAAACTTCTGTTGGCCACCAGACCTCTGTGGTGTGGGCATTCATTCTTCTGATCTGGGAGCTGCCGGGCTCTACAGCTGTTGTGATGCCGATATGGGCAGCATCCATAAAGGAGATGCTCACCCTTAAGGGGGTCTCCAAACAAACCTGATACCTACAAGGACAAGGCGAGCTAAGTGGATCAGGAAATGACTTCCCTAGGAACTGTACTCCGCAGGCCAGACGCTCCACACCCCTAGACACCACCTCTTTTCTTGCTCCTCACAGGCCCCATCTGTGGACTCAAGATGAACTCTGGTGCACACGCCATTAGCCTGTCACCACACAAAAGGTCTCTGTATTAATGTCAGTTTTATGATTGATCCATTGTGTAAAAAGCTGTTAAAAGTATTATCGACTTATTCATGTATCAACTCACGTGTTTGGACTCTGGCTTTGCAGCACCATTCTGAAGAGAGAGTAGAGCAGGGAGTGATCTATAGAAAAGGTATTTTACTGAGAAATACTGCCAGGACAGCCATTCACTGCCACATACCTTTTATCAGATTGAACAGGGAGGAGGGACATGTCGTGATTTTACTTTGAATATGATATCACCAAAGACACTAAAGCATTGCAGCATAGTGTAGAAATTGAATTGGGACAGATGGTGTATACAGAGGAGTCATTGGGAAGTGGCAGTGCTTGATGCACACATGTGAAATGAGACCTGGTATTGTCTTCACTGCCATAACACTAAGCAAAAATATTTTCTATTAAATGTCATTTAAGAATATATGGAATTGAGACACATTGTGGCACAGGCAGAAATAAAAGGTAAATATAGATGGTAGTAATGTAGTTAAACTCAGAAAATAGCTTCCTTTCCAAAGAATAGACTTCTAAAAATATCAAGAAACCTAGGTCACCTTTCAACTTTGTGATGAGTTGTTGAAGTCTCTGTAGTGTGGTCTTTTGATGTGAGGACATTAATTTGTCTTCTTCCAAAATTACACTCAAGTTCAATCTCTTTGTGCAATGGTCCCTGTGAATGACATGTATGGAATCTGACAAATGTGAATGAGAAGAGGCCGTTGGTGGGAATCAGAATATGAATATTCTTTAGTAGGTAATTTCTAAGTGCATGCTCTTGCCCAAGAGTGGGTTTCCTGGTGTGAGAGAGACTGTCCATAAGCTGCTCTGGGACTCAGGCTTCCGGACACCTAATAGTGGTGCTGGCTCTCCAGCGTGCCACCTAGAAAAGAGGATTGGGGTGAGCTGGGGTTGGGAAGGGGTGCCAATGACTCTCTTGCCTGCGTTGCAGTGCAAGTTTTCTGGTTTATTTACTTCTGCAACACAGTAAACCCTGAGCACAGATCGTGTGGTTCTGAAGGGGAGATTAGCTTCAGAAATGGTAGTGCACAGCCTGGAATCAGGAGAGAGAAACAAGAAGAATGGAGAAAATGCAGAGTACTGAAACACCTGGGATGAAGGCAGAAAGTGAAGAGGGTGGCCAAGGTCAGAGCTGCAATTTCACTTTCAGTAGAAAACCTCAAGCTAGAGCCAGAGCGGAATACGACGCAGCAGAGAAGCTGTGAAGGACATCTGAGTTTCCTTAATGGAGGATGATGAAGTATAGCAAGAAGGTAGAGGAGGAGAGTCTCACACCCAGCTGCAAGGCCAACCCACATCATTTTATTAACAGGATCCACACAAGCAGAGGAGGAGTTAAGCTAGCAACCCACCAAGTATACACGTTAGCACTCTTTTTGATCCCAGTCATGGGTGTACCCATGAAAACAATATGATACGCTGTGGTCTGAGGCTACTTCTTGGGTTATTGTTTGTATAATGTTTACCTTTGAGTGGCTCAAATTGTATTTAAATTTTGTCTTGTTTATAAATGAAGAAAAGCTATAAGTATAATGTAATTATTTTATAGGTATACTATTAAGTTATAGAACAAATAAAGATACTCTAGGATTATATGTGATCCAGGTGTCATGTGCCATAAAAGCTAAATTCTGCACTTGTATCCTTGGGTAGCAAAGGATCTTTCTTGGTGCACTCAGAGTGCATTTATCCAGCCTCTAGGAGTTCACCCCTGGCCCATGTCACAAACTATCCTTGGGGGCTTAGGATCGTCTCGGAGAATCAGAAACAAGCATTGAACAAGCAGAATTGGTGGGGATGGCTCTTGGTCCCAGTCTATAGGAGCTTCTAGCCTTTTCCAAATCACCCACCAGCTGAACACAGAATGTACTCACAGTGTTCCCGGAATAAGAAATGCTGAATGAGAACACTCTGAGAAACTGCTGCACAGAAGTCCACTGTAAGTCTTATCTCTCTTGTAGCCAGTGCACCAAACTCATGTCTTACATAAGCCTGAAACTGTGTTGAGTTTTGCTTAGTTTTACGTTGACTTTCCATGGATTTCAACGTTTCTTAATTTAAACACGTCTCAGTTTCACAGTGTTGTCATTTTCCTGCAAGTTGAATTATCTGCCATTTAAGAAATGCAATGATCAATAAAACATAAAAATCTTCATAAAATTGCATATGTGTGATTTACTTTATAGACTTTTAATGATTTAAATTTGACATGACAATAATTCATCTCAGTTTATTAAACAAGAATATTCCACTTTGATCTGTGGCATTACAAGTGACTTGTTTCTAGAGTTGACTGGCTGATTTTTAGGTTGTAAAGCCGATGAAAATGAACTACTGCTACTGAGTGAACAACTCAGAGTGTAAGTCAGACTGGAAACTTTACTTAGTGATTGATTGATCTATTGTCATTGATTATTGTTTACATGGGAGGTAATGATCAGATCGGATCATAAATGATGTAACTAAAGCTTGTTGATCCTCAGCCTATCCTCTGAATCTTCCTTAAAGCCACCTCTACCCCATCCCCCACCCCACTCCTTCTTACCAGCTCCATGGCTACAACTTCTCAAATACAGCAGGCAATCCAGTCATGTGACCAAAGATGAACTATGTGAAATCTCACAGTCTAGAATGTGTGGTAAAACAAACACACACACACAAACAAACAAACCAGAGACTCCATTTCTTCATCATTCTTTAAATCCTGAGATTTCCCCCCATCAGTCCATCTTCTTTCATCATCCATTCTGTAAGGCTGTCTTATATTTGATGTTTATGTGTGGTATCAAGAGAATTTACTGGATGGAAGAGGAAAGTATATCTCTTCTGTTCAGTGTAGTATCAAAGGGGTTGGAATCCTTGTAAGGTTAATCAGCGCCAGTCTCTAAGGTACCTTGTGTAAGTAATTACTTATCAAGATTTCCCACATATGTATATTTGACTTGTATTTCTTATATAGCCCTGTCACATGACATTATTGTGTGGTACAGAATGACCCCCAAATCCAGGTCTCCTCAAGCTCTATCCTGACAAGAGGGATAGTAATGTAAATAGCCTCGAGGCAACAGAATAAACAAAATGGGTGTCCATCCCATAGGAAAGCAGAGTTCATCTTGTTCTCTTGTTGGTAGGTAGGGCAAAAATCCCACTTGCTGCTCTGCTGGAGACTACATCTAGTGTTGCACTGCAATTTCCCACCATCTGTTATCATTGTAGGAGCCAACATGTGAAATAAATAGGGATACATAGGAACCAGGGCAATACTGAAACATTTCAACTTTACACACACACACACACACACACACACACCTCCCCCTGCCTCTCCTCTTTTTGTTGGGATGGGGCAGTTCCAGAGTTTCTGCTTGCCACTTACCACTGTAAGAGTTCTTACCTGAGGTCAAAGAATCAATGTGAGGTGTCTTCAAACCTCCAAGAGCATCCTTTCTCATTTTGTATTTGGAGATGAGATAATGGATCAGGAGGTTTCTCCAGGAAACAGCTCTCCAAGCAGTGGCCCACTAAGAACTAGTCTTCAGCTATGATTAGTGCAGCCTCTACTGTTTCCACATTAATAGACCGTGATGGTTTATTCAGTCTTTAGGAGTTAGTGTCAGTTACAATCCAGTGGTGAAAAAAATCCTCAAAAGTATCAAGTTGTCTCCCTTTTCTCTAAAGCAATGTGCTTAACTAGGTGGTCCAATGTTCTTAGGTTAAGGAATGGGGAGATAATAAATGGATAGAGTTGCCCTGGTAATATAGGATCGTAATTTAGAGGGAATCATGACTCCTTCAGCCAATACATTCGCTCCAAGTCTGATCTGGAAACTGGGAAGGGCTTGCAGCTTCCTCCTTCCACCTCTTACCACCACAACTGATAATTTTATTGAGCACACTAAGCAATACCCATCTTAGTAGCCCATCTAGAAACACCAGAAATTTGCCTCCAGAAACATCAGATTCTTTTACTCACTCCCAAATTAGGATTGGACTACACTGAGAGCCACTATGATTCCATCATGCTTTTTGTGAAAACCATGTTTACATTACGTCTAAAAGCTAAGCATTAATGCCTGGGTTGTGTTCTTTTGGAATTTTGCTAATCTTATGTCCGTTGGGGTCTAGTTATAACAGCACAGTCTTATTGCCGAGGCCTTCCTAGGTAAGCAGTCGGCTGGCTTTTGTTGTTGATTATTTTGCTTCTTCAATTTTTAAATTTATTTCCTTGCTTTGGATCCATGTTAGTGTGCTGAATTCACTAGGACTTTAAATCCCTTTCTCCATTACACAGAATGGAAGTTTCTGTGTTTCTATTTCATTAGTCTAGATTGTAACTTTCATGCTCTTCTAGAATTATCCTAGTAGTTTGTCACCATCCCTGGGGCATTTGCCCTAGCACCAGATCAAGAGACTGCTTTTCTGATGAGAAATACCCCTTATCTTAATGGTCAGCTCCCTTCTTCAACCCAGCAGCCTCAGGACCCCATCATCGCTGTGCTGCTTTCCCCGAGTATCACAGCATCTTTTCTGTGTTCTCCTCTCATTTCCTTGCATTGTGTGACTTTTCCCAGGGAGACATGAACAAGTCTGTTCACTTCAAATTGAGTGTTATTATCAGATCAAAGAAACTCTTCTATTCTTGTCTAACTTGGTAAACTGATGAGTTTTTTTTTTATTTTTTAGTTACTTACAGGAGAATGGATGAGAGGTTACTTATAAGAGAATGGGTGACTCCTTTGGATCACTGAACAACTCACTCCAATATGGGTGATAGGTCCAAAAGGTGATGTTTTTGCAGCTGCCTGCCCAATGCTCACACAGCTCCACTGAGGAGTCTCCGAACCCCCAGCAGTTATTTGCTGTCCACATAATCTTGAAGAGGGGCCTCATGGGTCTTGTATCTAACTGAGATTCCCGAGTCTCCCAATTTGTAGTTTCCAAGTTTTACTGATAGGGGTAGGAGCCCTTGCTTTCCTGAATGCTGCTGCCCACCTGAGTCAGGGCTCTGACAGGAAGAAAACTCCAGCTCAAAACTCAAGGCCAGAGAGCATCAGAAACAAACAAATCAAAAGAACAAATACTTCTAGTTGAGTGAAAGCCCCCACTGAACAAAATTGACAACCATATCCTTGAATGTAGGAAGCATCAGGCAATGGCCTGCAAGGATCACAGTAGTACCTGGTATAGACAAACTTTTTGACAGCTCTTCCTTAGTTGGTCCCATTTTTCATCTTATTTGCCTACTCAAACTCAACCAGTAAGTACCTACCTGGTTCTCAATAAATTTGGATGCCTTGAGGCTTCAGTGTGAAGGAAACACCGAGAGCTGGACAGAGGAGGAAGAGAAAGAAGATGGCTTTCAAGACTTGTCACAGACGGACAAGGCTCCCCCATCTGAGTCTTCTCCCAACGGGGAGTTTGATCAAGCCAGCCTTCAGGTCTTGATCAACAGTTGCAAGTAGTGGATTCATCCCTGCCTCAGTCCCCACAACCCCATGCTTCTGCAGTTGCTTCCAGCCTTTGAGATCTGCTCAGGACAGAAGACCCAACCCCTCCATTTGCTGCTCTCTGCAGACTTGCTCTGCGAGACACTGCCCTCAGGTGACATCTGCCCTCCAGGAGGTGATGTTTCAGTTCAGAGGAAATGGCCCCACGACTTCTTAGCTGGTCAGACATTTTACAGCCGGGATGGAAACAAACCCACAAACAGGTCTGCCTGATTTAGTGGAATTTGAGAGTATGAGATTCTCCACTGCATGGACCCACATACTCCTGCCCCAATTTATGAGACCTGTGAGGGCCTTCACCCAGGCACAGGCTCCTTCCAAGGGCTGAGGAAGTGAACTTCTCTGAATGTATATTTCTCATCAACCAAGACCTCCTTTTGATTGTAGTAGCTAGGGAATAATGAGATGTTGCCAAAGAGACATTATTTATAGTCATCACATTTTGCATAAATTAGTGATTAATCATCCCAAGTCTTTTATTATCTCTTCAGCAAATAAATGTCATTTGAAATAGGTATCCATTCCCAGAGTCCCTGTGTCCACTCTGTTCCTCATAACTTTTAAGACCAGCCAGTGAGTCCTTCCACCAGCTATCAGTGTTAGCTTACCCAGGGGACCTCTCAGCAATGCACATTACTGCATGCCTACCACTGTCTTGCCAACTGACTGACAATTGATCCAGGTCCAAATCCCCTGTTACTCTGGCCTTCCTCAGGCCACCCAGTTCTGCAACTGCCCATCTTAGATTGATTTCCCAACTTTGGGACAAGGAGTTCTGAATAGCTTTATTAGGAATTCTCAATGCACATGATCCTGAATGGCAGTGGGGAAAATCAGATTGTGCACTGGGAAAGCTTATCTGGTTCCAACTCCAACTGAGGCCTTGTCTGATTCTACAGAGAAGTCTGGGACTGGGATGGTATTTTAGTGTTGTCCTAAACTGAAGCGAGGCCTTTGTAATCTATATCAGCCAATCACTGCCTATATGGCATCTCTAGGAGGAGGTAGACATTACACTCTGGGAAACCGTGAAAAGGAGGGATCTGGCTGTGAACTATTGGACAGTGATACTTTCTCTGAGGTTGGGTTTGGGTGAGATGAGATGGTCTTTTATCCCTGAAGTATCTGGGCAGAGAGTACTGCAATAGTCATCCTAGAAAGTGTTAGGGTAAGGCATGGGGGTGGGGCAGACGGTAAAGAGATCATAGAAGCCACTGAGAGAGACAGGCAGGGAAAACTCTACTTGCTCTTACAGGAAATAGATTCCTGACGTATTTGACCTAGGTTTTAATCAAAGTATGCAGGACAATATGAGGGAATAGAACTCATATCCAGACTGACCAACTCAGAGGTTCTTGTAAGAACATAGCCTGGTAATTTGGGGCAAGACTGGATTAAAGAATTGAATCTGAAAGAAAGAGGCAACTGTGGAGGATACTTGGTGGATCTGGTGGTGAGATACTATGGGAGAGCAGGACATGGGAATCCCGAGGCCCTGGTATTGGCAGATGACGATGTGGGCTTCTGAGACTGTTGGATCTACAGTGAAAACATAAAGGAATTTCCTCCCCATTTGAAGAAATACAACTGGGATTTGAACTAAAAGCCAGATAGGGGCAAAGATATGCAAGTGGAAAGGTTATGACCAAGTCTACAAACATAGATAAGACTCCTAACAGCTGGGAGGACTAGGGGGCAAAGTAACTATGGAAAATGCTTCTTTCAATGACGAGAAAGAAGAAATCAGAGGAAATGAGTAACATTCCTCAGGAAGGGCTACCTACATGGGGCCTGATATAAACAGTGACCCTTCACCTCAGCAGCCCCCCCTCTTTCCCACCCAGTACTTCTGGTTCCCGTGCATAGCTGCTGCCACAGAAAATTCCAGCTCTTCATCTTCCTAGAAGTGACTGTCTTTTCTTCTCCCTAAGTCCCCTTTGTATGCATGTGCATGCATGTGTGCATGAGTGTATGTGTGTGCTCCAGCTTGCACAGGAATGTGTCTACCCTGGCTCACCTGCATAGGGCAGAAGAAAACTTGTGAGAGTTGGTCCTCTCCTTCTACTTCTGGGGATCTAGGGATGGGAATCAGGTTATCATGCTTGGTAGCATGCACCCTTATCTACTGAGTCATTTCCCAGGCCCAAAAGAATTTTCTTAATCTCCCTTGGGCATGACATCTGACAGGGCTGCTATAATACATGGACCACCATAAATGGCCTCCAGTGTATTTCCCCTTGGTTAAACATAATGGACCAGATGAACATGCTTGATACTGGAAATAAGATATTTGGAAGTAAATTCCAAAACATTAATCATAAAACACATCAATATTCATTTATTCTTCAAATTGTGTCAAAACTGGAAACAAGCAAAACAAAAACCTTTTTGTTTTTTTTCTTAAATATCAGCTTTGACTTTGCAGGAGCAATCAACATTGCCCCAGAAACTCTCCATAGCTGAATTCAAATGGCTCTGCTGATATTTTATTTGGATTGCTTGGAATCTACAGATTTCTTTAAAGAGCACTGATATTGTCTGATCGTTTCCACTTTTTTTGGTGGGGGGAGGGAGTTGGATGGCTCTCTCAATTGTTTCTATACAGCCCTTATAGTTTTATTTATTTATTTTTGGTTGCTTCTTTTGGTGGTGTGTAACACGAATCTTAAAATGGTCTTATAAAAAAAAAAAAAAAGAACCTCAGTGCCAGATATTGGAGTAAATTCTGAAAGATCAGAGAGACAGAACAAGCTACAGCCAACCTCAGTCTCCAACATCTCAGCCAATCCTGTTTCCTCAAACTGGAAGCTTCTGAGTCCTCATCCAAATGGATCTCAGCTGAACTGCTGCTAAAAGTCTAAAAGCTTAAAAGTCTATAGTTCCTGGTCCTCAGTGTCTTATATATCCTTTCTGCTTCCTGCCGTCACTTCCTGGTATTAAAGGCGTGTGTCTTTCCCAAGCAAGACATGAGATCTCAAATCCTGGGATTAAAGGTGTGTGCCACCATGTCTGGCTCTATTTCCAGTGTGGCCTTGAACTCACAGAGATCTGGATGGATCTTTGCCTCCAGAATGTTAGGATTAAAGATGTGTGCCACTATGTCTAATCTAGTGGCTGTTCTGTTCTATGAGCCCAGATAAGTTTTACTAGGGTACACAATTTATTGGGGACATAATATATCACCACAGTGGCATGGGGCTAGAACCCAGGGCCTCGCTGTGTGGTAGGCACATGCTCTGCCACTGAGCTGCCCTCATTCCCCAGCTTCTGGTTGCCTTTGTGATTGGAGAACTTTTCTCATTGTATCTTCTTACTAAATGCCCTGTGTATAGACATATGCTCCTGATCTCTGTGGTTAGATTTGGGCTTAGTGAGTTTATGACATGCTGTTATTGTCTTTAGTAGCTTAATGGTTACTTCCTGCTTCCTGGTTATGTATACTGTGTGATAACAAATACAAAGTACCCCATCCCTTACAATTATACACCTGTTAATTTTTCCTCCATTACCAGAATAGTGATGCAGTATCAAAAAGGTAGACATACTGGTCTTGTTTTACATCCTTGCTAAGTTCCTTTCATTACCTTTTCATAGTGGCAGGCCTAGGGCCGTACTCATACTAGGTGAATGTTCTGCCACTAACGATACCGCAGTCCTAGGGATAGCATTGTTAATGCTTTTGCGTTATGCCCAGGCTGACTTTACCTTCACAGGCATTCCATCACTAAGGACATGGTCATAGTAGTCAAACATTTTCTTCAAAAGTGATGCTGATTTACTTGAATTTTAGTTCTAATAATTTTCTCACGGATGTACATTATTCATACACATGTATTGTAATATGCAAACCTTCATAAGATCATCTAAACCTCCAAGAATAATCCTTGCATCTTCAAGCTCTTCCACATATTTGCTCACATTGAAGTATATTTATTATTATTCGTAGATGAGTTGGTCTACAGTATTCTCTTTGAAAAATAGTGGTTGCTTGGTTTAGAGCAGTATGTTTACACACAGTAGCTATTTGTTGGTGGTGTAGATTGGGGAGAGAGCTGTGCTTGTGTGTGAGTACATGTGTGTGAGTACGTGTGTGTGTGTGTGTGTGTGTGTGTGTGTGTGTGTGTGTGTGTGTGTGTGTATTTTCCTTCTCTTTTTAAGACAGGTTTCACATATAGCAGGCTACCCTTGAATTCTCTATGTCGCAAAGGATGACCTTGAAGTTCTTATTCTCCTGTTTCTGCTTCCCAAGTACTGGCATATGCCCCAGTTGCTGCACTGTTGAGGATGGAGCCCAGAACTTCAAGTATGTTAAACAAGCACTTTCCTAAGGTAGCCAAGCTCTCTCCTTCCCATGCTGCACATGAAGCCAGAGCTCAGGTGCTACATAGCATTCCTTCTCTCATTCCTGGGCTTCTTCCATCACCTCTTTGCGATTTGACTTAAGGTCCACTCTACGAGATGGAACCCATACCTAACACTGCTTGGGTGACTAAGAACCAGAGATTAGATAGCCCAGGGACCTGGGGTAAAAGCAAATACTACGCGTCTTAAAACACCAACAAAAACCGTAGTGATGAATTGACTCCTAATGACATTCTGCTGTACTCACAGCTGCAGCAGATGGGAACAGAGACCCACAGCCAGACATTGTGCAGAGAGAGAGGGAGAGAGAGAGAGAGAGAGAGAGAGAGAGAGAGAGAGAGAGAGAGAGAGAGAGAGAATTCAAGGATTCCTAATACCCACCCTGATCTGTGTACCCAGCACCATTGATGGCTTCACACAGAGGAGCTTAGATGGCATTGAGGAATGTAGCTTCCCTCTGAAAAAGAAGGTCTCCAGAGGCATCCTCTCTTCATCACCTCCCAGCCACACACCAGAAGACTTCCCACACACTTTCTGCTTTGGGTTTTTGATACCTCTAATTTGAGTCAAAGATAAAGTTTGCATTTTTGCTCTGTGTTGCTTTGGGATGATTTCTGAGAGAAGACAGGGTACAGGACCCACCTCCGCAGCATTTTAAATCATTAGAGTTCTTTCTTCCTTTGCTTCCACAGTGTTAAGTCAAGATGCATTTCTGAAAAAGAAAAAGAAAAAGAAAAAAAAAGACAGACAGACAGACACTCCCCCTGCCCCAGTGTCTGAGTTCACTGGCTGACTGGGAAAGTGGAAGCACTAAAGACAAGGGAATAACTTGGGCAATGTATGCATTGAACTTTTCGAGCCTTTTACAGTCTCTCCCTAACCCCAATCCCCCATCAATTATCTACACTTTTTTAAAACCATATTTTGTTATTTTTTTAAATATACATTCTGACCTTCACTTTAATAAGCTTTTCCCTCCTCTTTTCAGTATTTCTATTTTTGTGACAAATATCCCCAAAATGGTATATATACTTATGCATGTTTGCAACAAGTCCGAAACACATTCAACATGCTTGTCTGCTCTTTGTTCTTTGTTTTACAGCTCATGTAACATGCATGTGTTTGTCTGGGGATAGTGCTGGTTCAAGGAAATTTTCCAGCCATAGGAATATCCGTTTCTACTCTGAAGGGTGTTCATCCCTGTGAAGTTCCACAGAACCTGCTATTATTTACACCAGATTTCTGTTTATACTCCTCTATCCTAGAATGTAGGCTTTATGTGGATAAGACACTTCCTATGTGTCTGTTATTCCCAAGGCAGACAGCAGTTTCTGGTGCATATTAGCAACCCAGAATTTATTGAATAACACAAAGAGAATAAGGCAAAATTTTTTAGCATGTTTGAATTTGTTTCTTAAAATTTTCCAGCCATCTTATTCTTAATCTTTTATAAACACAAAAATGACTTGTTATTGTTTACAGTCTGGAATTGATCTACTACACGAATTCCTGTGCCCTCTGTGATCTCTGACATCTAAGTCTTCTGCTTTCCTTGCTGGCATGTGCCCTTGAACAACTTCCCTGTGAGGTTTTGGATAGTAAACTCTTGGTTTTCAAATTCTGAAAACATGTATCTCCTTTGCTGTCTTGATTTGCTGTTTTCGAGATACCTCCTAACCATTTTCTTCCTTGCTTTTAGGAAAACTGCTGTAGGTGATGTGCTTTTAAGGCCAAAATTATTGGTATTTATTTGATCTGGCACTTGTATTCTCAAGCAAAGACCATTCTTTGATTCTAGAAAACTCTCAGTCATTGTTTCTTGAACAAAATTTCTGGCTTTTCTGAACCTTTCTCCATTTTATTCTTCTGGGGTCCTTCCTGAGTCTCTCTCTCTCATGTGACTTCTGATGTCTCTTGGACATTACCAACATTTTGTTTTTGTGAGTCATAATCCCAGTGAATTTCTCAGCACTACTGCCCTGCTCACCAGTTGTCAATTCACTCATGTCCTTCTAGAATTCATTCAGCTCATGGAATTTTGTGTTTTATATCCCAATGATTAGCTACTTCAGATTTCTTCATGGGCACTAAATATAACTGTTGCTCTATTTCTTCAGCAGGCCTAGTCTTCCTCGTAGATACTTTGCTTGTGTGCTTAGGGAGTGTGGCTTGTCTAAAAGGATCTGAAGATAATTGTTTCCTCTCTCTTTTTTGATGTGCAGTTATTGATATGATGTTCAGTCATTCTGATTTGCCGTATACTCTTGGTGTCACTGAGTTTCTCTGTGGTGGCGACACTGAAGATACTGTGCTGTAGATGTTGCCCAGTTTGGTCTGATTTCTCCTGCCAGCAAACATGAGATATCAGCAATATCCAAGGGCATCCAGGAGAGCTATTGCAGAGAAGCCTGCATCAGTGGTCCTAGGCTTTGGCTTGGTCCTACTGCCCCAATGGGACATGACTATTTCCTGTTACCTTGCAATAGAGACTTTTCATGCACTATCCCTGGCTGCCCTGTCCCTGCCTCTCCACCATGTATGCCTATCCTTTTTAAAAATACATTTAATCTTTTTAGAAATATTTAGTAATTCAAAACTTGAAGCTCACGGCATTGTGTTTTTTAAAGTACAGGAAATTGTTCCACATTTGCGCCTATGTTACTTATAAGGAATCGGCTTTGGGTCTCTCCTTTGCACGTCTTCACCTGTTCTAAAATTTATAATGCATTTGTGGTTGTACAAGGGATAGTTACTACATCATGGTAGGTATAATTATGACCTCACTATTGTTCTCATACAGAAATGAAGCATAGCATAAGGAGATACGATTGTGTGTCAAAGTTGACAAGGTGTGAACTTATCATGGCTATTCTTTGTTTTCAGCTGGAATACATCTTGCAATTAAGTGAAATCCAAGTGTCTGGGTATACCTGTGAGGGATTCTTTTTCTTAATTAAATCATTTGAAGTAGAAAGACCACTTTTAATGGGATCCTTTGAGGTGGGAAGATAAACCTTTAATCCAGATCTTTTGAGGTGGGAAGACCCACTTTTAATCTGGGCCACACCTTCTGCTGGCAGCCTGTGTAAAGGATGTGGAAGAAGGAAGCTTTAACTCTTTGCCTGCTTGCACTCCCTCGCACTTGCAAGTCCATTCCTTCATTGGCATTAGAGCCTATCCCTGATGTATACTGAAGACCATACATACATACAGCCTCACGAACTGAAAAACTACTGGATTCTTGGATCTCCCATTGGTAGACAGCCATTGTTGGACTAGCTGGACCACAGCCTATAAGCCATTGTAATAAATGACCATTACATTTATTCTATAATCCATGCAGTGCTCTTTCTAACTTCCTATGATCTGCAGATATCCCCCAAAGTTCAAATACTGGAATCTTAATACTCAAATCATCAGTGTCAGGGGAGCCTGATATATAATATTCATTCTGTAAGTTCTGTAAGTTCTGTTTCTCTAGAGAACCCTGACTGATACATTGTATCAAACTCAGTCTCTACCACTACCCCTCCACAACAATAGACTTCTTTTAATTTGTTTGTATTCTGAAGTTTGTGATATCGTTAACACTCTTCCTTTATCGTTAACACTCTTCCTTTATTTAATAAGTATTCATTAATGTCTGTGACATTCTAGAAGCCAGAGTGACTAGTGGCAAGGGATGTCCTGCAGCAAGTGGCTATTAAATTCATATAATTACCAGTGAGTTAGTGTTCATTTTCTGCTGCTATAACAGAATACCATAGACTAGGTAATATATAGGAAATAGAAGTTTGTATCAATAGGGTTCTAGAGACTGGGATGTCCAGGATCAATGGAGTGCCTCTGGTGAGGGCCCGTCTACTTCATCTGACCATTGCAGAATGCATTGTGTGGCAATAGAGCATGAAATAGGGTGTTATTTTTCCCCAGCGAGAATCCACTTCCTTAGTAATGACATTAATTTCCTTATAACTCAAACACCACCCTTTAGACTCCCCTGACACTCATGGTTTGGGTATTATGATTCCAATATTTGAACTTTGGGGGACATGTGTAGACAAATATATTTAAACTTTGGGAGACATATGTAAGTGAGGAAGAACACTGCATGAAAGGACTGAAGGCAGTTTAGTCTGGCTGGAGGCTGGAATTCAAATGCTCTGAGCAGAGCAAGGCACCTGATAGCTCTGTCAGCCGCAGTCAAGATTTTGGATAATGTGAGATGACATATTTTGATGTATATGACTATTTTTGAACAAGAATGGGTCTGATGTGTAGGTCAGAACTGGTGTAAAGCAAATGTTTATGACAGCAGTTGATAGATATTGTGATGTTAATATTGATTGCAAACTTGGCAGGTTCTAAGATCATTTAGGAGACAAACATCTGAGCATGCCTGCAAGGGAGCATTTAGATTGGGTTAAATGGAATGGGAATAGCCATCCTCAATGTGATAGCACCATTATTCCATTGGCCGAGGTGCTACACTGAATAAAAAGGAGAAAATGAGCTGAGAACAAGCTGTCATCTTTTTTCTTTTCTTATTCATGAATGTAGAAGCACTGTGACCAGTTGCCTTATTATGCTTCTGTGATCCACAACTGTATCCCCTTGAACTGTGAGCCAAATCAAACAACTTCTGTAAGTTGCTTTTCTTGAGTATTTCTATCAATGCCAAGAGGAAAGGAATTAACTAACATAGATATCAAGGTAGTGCACACCAGTTTTTGAACCAAGTACCCCAGCAAAGAGGGAGGAAAATGGGTACATCTTCAACCAAGCACAACTAATAATGTTGGCAGTTGAGTCAATGAGAGACTCAAGGGAGAGTGAGATATAAAGGATACTTCCTGTTTCTGAGGTTGGAGCATCTGAGATGGAAAACACAGAGGAATGAGGAGTTTGGATGGACAAGATGACAAGCTGAGTCTGGTCTTGCATAGAATACATTTTACGGTACAGTATCCAATTGAAAATGGATACTAGAAAACTAGGTTGCTTGCTGGAGCTCAGAAAAGAAAACAACTGTGTAAAAAGAGTCAATATTTTATCAGGATTTCTCATTCTATCATGATAGACTTAAGCTTCAGATTTCCAAGATGAGTGATGCTCATGCTCTTTGTATATGTGAATGTTTAGACCAACTTAGTTCCCACCCCTGTGCCCTGTAAAAGTTGAACACGATGTCTATATTTTCTAAGTATACATACAGCATGCACACAAAGTGACACAGAAATATTTTATTATTCATTTTATTTTCATATAAATTAACATCCTAAAAAATTGAAATAGAAACACTAAAATACAGTATTGCACATAGCGATCTTTGTTAAATGCCCTATGACTTCATTGAAGAGTGGTAATATACACATTGGAAGGACTGAGGGCAGGAGAACTACAAAACAACAACAGAAGAAAATAAAACACTACTGCTCCTTTGCACTTCAAACACAAAGTCAAAGGAAAGAGGTCATACTTTCCATAAATACAAGTATAGCTAGGATTTAGAACATTATCTTTTTAAGTTGCTGTCCATAACTGGTTTGCAAGAGCAATGAATTTTCCCCTTTTTCTACAACCATAACTTTCAACCAATATTATTAGCAGCAATTTAAAAGAACAACTATTACCGTATACAAAACTGCCTTAATGCATTATGAGCTGACTTCAAAATATCCTCAGAAAGAATGGGAAATGTATCCATGTTCCCTGACAGTAGAGTGACTAAAATCCTTCCCTAGATCTCTTTAGATGCAGGATGAATGCATCTTCACATCATAGCTGTAAATCACCTGCTGCAACACATGCACACAACCCAATCATGCCAAAATACTCAGGCAAGTATTTTACTTAACAAGGTCCAGATAGATCTGACTCATTTATTTTTTAGGATAGTCATCAAAAAATAAATCTCGCAATTTCATGAGCTTCACTTATTCAAATTCTTGAAAATATTAAGTGACTCTTGTATGTGAGAGTATGTATGTGTGTGTGTGTGTGTGTGTGTGTGTGTGTGTGTGTGTGTGTGTGTCTGTGTTAAGTATCATAGTGTAAGATACAAAGGAAAGTCTTCTGATTTCATTTACCTCTGCTGCAGACCAGTTCTTCATAGGGTCTCAAGGGACATAGTATAGAGAGCAACTTAAGAGTTGGGAAAGCATCAGTCATGACATATAGATACTACTTACTTCTCAAAATAGAAAATGTGTAAGTAGAAGTAAAGTAGATACAAAGAATTCACCAGGAATAACATTTATCCACAACTCTAGTCACAATGATGTGGAGTTCTGGTTGTAAGTAGAAAGGAAGATGTTTTTGTTGTGACAAGGGAGAGAATCTCAGGAAAGGAAATCGTAGGTTAAGGTTCAGCATGTTCAGAGTTAATGTGATAGTGCTTCTTAGACGTGCCACTTCGGTCTTTAGGGATAACACCAGAACGTTTACAAAAAGAAAAGGGTTCTAATGCTCCACAGGTCTACTGCTTTTGCAATTTTAAAACAACATACAGGAAAATTCAACAATCAATAAACTTTCTAGAAAACATGGAAGATTATGCAAGAGATTCGGAGGAAAAATGATCAAATTAGTGTAGTTTACTGCCCTCTCAGGTCAGGTGGATGCTGTGGAAGCTGTTTCGATGACTTGTTTTGTTCCGCTGTTCACAGCTCAGGTTTTCATGCTTATCTTTGCTTTCTGAAAACAAATATACCAGGTAGGATTAAAAAATGAAAAAGGAAGGAGCTTAGAGCAGCCTGAATACGATTTTTATTTCGATTAAATTCTCTGGATAAAGGTGAAAGAATAATTCATTCAAGAAGCTTTACACACATTATATCTGTTTCATCTTAAAATAGTTTTCATCGAAACAAATTACCAAATGCTTTTGAGAAAGTCAGTCTTTAAAGTTTAACGCATAACGTATGTGCAGCAGGGCTGGCACAACCCTGGCATTCCAGACCCTACATGCACAGGCATGAATACGGAAGCAGAACCAGTGATTGGGTTTCATGGTTGGCAGGTTTCAGTTCTCTTCCGCCTAGCAGCCTGATCAGGGCTAGCTAATCATCATTCCTCTTATTCAATACAGATTTATTAAGCTTTGATCAGAAAATAACAGACAAATTTATCATTAGATAAGACTAATTTTAATATAGAAAAACTGACAGAAAAATAAATTTTACCTGAAGCTAGAACTACTTTCTAAACAGGGCTATTTAATCCAAGCAGTTTGAGTTATCTTAACTGTCCATTTCATTTAAACTATGTTATACTAATCTAATTCAAAATGTTTCAATGTGAGCTGGAGAGATGGCTCAACAGTTAAGACCTTCACTGCTTTTGTAGAGGCCCAGAGTTCAGTTCTTAGAACCTATATCAAGTGGCTCACAACCCTTTGCAACTATTGTTCCAGAGGATCCAGAGCCCTTTTCTCACTGCCTCAGGTACCTGTATCCACATGCACATACCCATAAATACCATCAATAATTAAATATCCTAATAATTAAATACCATACATAATTTAAAATAAATCTCAAGATGATTTTATTTGATGTCCTAAACTTTCATTTAAACCAGCATTATTTACTTACCCTGGCAATAGGGGATGTATGACACCTTCAAAGCCTTCAACAAAACTTCTATAGTACCAGAAGGGAGAATTCACCATTGTAACTGAACATTTCCCTCAGAGGGCACACAGCCTGGTGTTTTATTGTAATGAAGGACTTGGCCAAGGAGGAATCTTATTAGCGTTCTAGATCAGTCTCTGGGAAAGAGACTCCAAACAGCCTACTTGAGAGAGTATGTCATTTCCTATTGAGTTTTATGCAGCAAATCTCCTATTAGTCACTCTGGGTTAAAGTGCATAAATAGCCTATAACTCATGTATTATTAAGTAATATAGGCTATCTCCTGCCCCAAGCAGTAGACATAGGCCCTCACATATGTCCATGCTTACATTTATCTTGACTATCAAATTTCAAATGCCCAACTTTGAAACTAAGTCAACTACAAAGTTCCGATTAAAGATATAAAGAAAAGACTGTTCAAATTAGAAGCTCATTATTTATCCAAACATAAGATAAAATGACTGAGATATTATTATATAAATTTGTGTATATTGTTAAGACAGGGTTCAACAGAAAAGACATCACACGCTGATGATAAAAAAAAAAACAAGAATAGTAAAAATTCTTTTGTCCATGCCTAATGCTTACTTCTTACTAAAAAGGGGCTTGAAACATGCCCCCATTGCCACAGTATCAGAAGCCTGAACTCTATGGTCCCAGTTAACTAGAAGCTTCTTTCCTCTCTCTCTCTCAATAAAGTTTGCTTCTGGTTTAGTAAAAAACAAACAAACAAACAAACAAACAAAACAAGAATAGTCAATACTTACAATCCCAGAGTCGTGTCTTGGTTTTACTTTGTAGAGTGATTTTCCTTTCTTCTGCCTACACACTTCCTCAGCTTCTTTGACTCTGAATGGGGAAGAAGACAGTGATTTAAATAGGAGCCCACAATGACCACAGAAACTTACTTTATAACAAGAGGGCAAGCTTCAACTCATTAAAGAATTCAATTGTTGGGAAACTCACACAGAAATGCCTTCTCACATTTGATTTTAAAATAGAAACTGTTAGAGATAGAGCAGTTCACTCATGTGATCCTGAGGATCCTAAGGTGGGCTATATTACATAAATACAAAAGGGATCAATTACTACATAACTCAGAAACATATTCATAATTAAGAATGATCATGCAAGAATTCACATGAACATTTAAAATGACTTCAGGTTCATTTTCTCTCTACCAAACTCACCTACATATAAAAGACATTTGGAATGAAACTTCTGGGCCATTCTAACAATTAAACTTCATCAAACATGGAAGTAATTATTATTTAATTGATGCCAAACAAACAAACAAACAGACAGACAAACAAAAGCAGCAATGCACAGTGATCACCTTTCTCATTGTTTTACGAGATAGGACCTCACAAGGAACTTAGGTTGCTCTGTGCTCTGGATTCTGCAATCTTGTTGCAGCCTCCTAAATGCTGGGATTACAAGGATGCATCACCATTTCAAGTAACATTTTTAACATGTTTAAGATTTCTTTTTGTGTATACACTCCAAGCAAAAATGCACTGTGTCTATCAGAAATACTACCTAGAAGAAGGCCTGTTTAGAGATGAGTTTTGCATTCATTGACCTTGCTGTAGAACACTGCCAGTGTCCTATCACCTCTAATCTTGGGGATACCCTTAAATAATAAAAGGACATAATCACCAAAGCATTACATTATGATTACAGAAAAGTCTTTCCAAGGCTAAAGATCATTTTGCTCAATCATTTCTTTACAAATTGCAATATATTATAAAAAGTCACAACTGCTTTTTATTAAAGAAATCGCAATAAACCTGGAAGGCAGGACTCCATTAATACAAAAAGGGGCACAACAAGAAAGAACATGACCTATCAGATTCATTTACTTCTTACTTCTTGTGATTTTTTTCCTTAAGAATAAAATTAATTAAAACATGAAGTGTGTCAGGAGAAACTGAACAGGCCATGGCTTGACCTTAAGAAAATATACCTTATGTTGATTAAATTTCTTGAAAGAAACAAATCTTGAATATGTTTCTTGGGCCCTGTGGCAAATGATCCAACGACAGAATTTATCTCCTGTGTAATTGATTCAACCTTCCTTAAACGATAGAATGACCCACTGATCCAGGCAGGCGTCTCAAGTCTTATGTGAAAGTAATTCCTTTTAGATACAAACTGCTGCTGGTTGGGTAGACAGTAATTCCAGAAACTGGTGACAGTTTAGACACTGCATTGTTACCACGTTTATTACTTCCCCACCAAGCCATAAATTCCCTTTAATCCCTCCCTAAACATTTGAAGACAAAAACATTTTCTCTATAACAAACCAAGGATTTCAGAGTCACCATCGTCCTCTGAAATAGCTGCCAGTAAATTTAAGCTTGAAGTATTTGGATAGGGAATTAAGGGAACTTTTTTTTTCTTCTTGTTCTTGTTCTTCTTCTTTTTTTTTAGCACTTAGTCAAAATCCAGTAGATCCTCTTTTAAATTTGCTTGGAGTTCTTTAAAACATTTCATAACATGAAACAAAAATGTACTTCACATGTATTTCAATCCCCAAAGCATCCTGGTGTTCGCTCTGCTCTATTTACAGCAGGTCTCGGGAACATATCTTGGTTAGGATCACAGGAAGCTGATTTTAACACAAACATATTTAATTTTACATGAAAGGAAGTCCAGTCATTCCTTAAGGTAGAGCCCATGAAGACTAGAGAGAGTGTGTGTCAAGGTGGCGTCACGGGATCTTCCGGCTCATTTGTTCATCTGACAATCATTTATGGAGCAGCAACGCCAGGTCAGGTCCTGGTGCCGCTGGGGTTTACACGGACAATTCAATTCAACCTCTCTAGGCTGGAGGCATACAGGAGCAGAAGCAAATAATGACAGGGTGTGCTATGGGTAGCTCCCTGAATTTGTATAAGGTCCCAGAGGAGGCTTCTGCAATTGGTATTCGAGGTTTATAGAAACCATTCATGAGGATCTTGAGGGTTGAGTCTTATTTTCAAACAACCAAGAAAGCTCAATTGTTCATAATTTTGGAAAGAGAAGTTGTTACTAAGGGTGGAAGAAAAGAAATATGACAGATAAAGTCACACACACACAATGGTGGAGGAAGAATCAATGAATACCATACTGTACTTCAAAAACATGAGTCGTTTGTTCTTCTCCTACCACAGGGTCTCTACAAGGTAAATGTTACAAATGCTTTTTGTCCTATGCCTTAGTGCCTGTGTGTCAATCATCTCATCTTAGGCACCTTGAGAAATGTGTACATGAATGAATTAGGATGCCGGAGAACTGAGCACCAGGATAAATAGACTGTTGTTCTACTTTGCACTTGTTCCATGGAGAATTTGCTTTAACACAAGTCCCCAGGTCCACTTATATTTTTGGACCTAGTCCCTCTGGTCCAAAGACAGCATCTGGGAAAATATGACACAGGTAGCCTGTAAGCGCAATGTAGCCAGAAGTTTTCCTGTGTCCTGTTGCCACTAGGTCCCAAATAAACACTCAGAGGCTTAATATTAATTACAAACTGTTTGGTCTGTGGCTCAGGCTTATTGCTAGATAGCTACTACATCTTAAATTAACCCATTTCTATTAATCTATATTTTGCCACATGGCTGTGGCACTACTGGTCTGCTGGCATCTTATTCCTTGGGCGGCTGGATCGTATCTGCGCTGACTGTGACCTTCTTTTCCCTGTATCTCTGCTTGGATTTCCCATCTGGCTCTTATTCTGCCTTACCATAGGCCAAAGCAGCTTTATTTATTAACCAATAGAAGAAACATATTCACAGCATACAGAAAGACTGTCCCACAGCAGCACCCCTTTGAGAAACAGTACACTCCAACTAGGGCCTGAAAACTCTGCCTAGACTTTCTTCACAGGACACCAAGGCCTCCTCAGCTCTCTCCATCAGAACACCACTAAAGATGGTCATCTCCATTCTCAGTGACTCCTGCTACTGCTGAGCTGAGTAACTGCTGCTCCTTCTAAATGCCAGCTGTATTTCAATATAACTCCCATAGCAAGACTTTCCCTTCACACTTGAGACTGGAAAAAAGAATGTGTCCCTGGAGTTCAGATTTACTGCCAGAACTGGCAGCAAAGAAAGAAAGAAACAATGAGGAAGGGAGGGAGGGAGGAAGGGAGGGAAGGAAGGGGAGGGAGAGAGAAAGGAAGGAAGGAAGGAAGGAAGGAAGGAAGGAAGGAAGGAAGGAAGGAAGGAAGGAAGGAAGAATCCAAAAAGGGAAGAAAGGAAAAATCCAGGGAAGGATCAGTTGGGGACAGGATTGACAGACTGATAGCTCTTTCTCGATTCCGTTTTATTTATTGAAATGGGATAACATTTGGAAGAGTCTATGAATACTGTGGAGAGGCACAGACAGCTCTATGCATGATTACTGAAGATCTCCTCTTTTAAACATGGCTACATTCACAGAAATGGGAATGTGAACTGCCAGGACATTTGTTAATTGAGATCTAACTCTCTTAATTAACTAAAAAGAAAGGTAAAGATGTTAGGATGGCATCCATGACTGACAGGCTAATTTTAACCATCATGACACCCCATCATCAATGTAGACGGTAGAAGGAAAATGCATGCAGATCTAATCACAGGATAATAAAAAGAAAGCCCTCATTCATCATTTTTAGTGATTTAAGGGAAAAAAAAACAACACAGAAGAAGCAGAGACCAGAAAACAGGAAACGGGGCATTATCTTTTAAGAGGAAGAGGGGATATTAGATGGTAGATAATGGCTGTAAAATTTAATGTTAATATTTTTCTGTAATCGTTGTCTATGAAGTTTCAGAAACAAAGGAAACTCTGCATCTCTGCATAAATAAATACTCATTTACTCCAAAGTAAATACTCATTCCTTACTGAGAGGACCAGGAGTTGTCACAGAAAGGGTGGTGTTCTCTGTCCTTTAAGAGAATAGTTGATTGCAGCTAGTGATCAAAAGGCATATGGAATCACATTTGGCATAGAGAAGGTGATCAATATGAGTAACATGAGTTTTGCTAAGAAAATATTTTTGCCTAAAGCAGAAAAGATAGGGAGGGGGAGGGGAGGGGGGAGAGAGGGAGGGAGAGAGAGAGAGAGAGGGAGAGGGAGAGGGAGAGGGAGAGGGAGAGAGGGAGAGAGACAGGGAGAGAAGCAGAGGCAGATAGATAGAGACAAAGAGAGCTATATCTGGTGGCATCCTATATTCATCATTAGCCACATCACTGTTGTAGCATACCATGATACAAAGCCACCCTCTGGAGGCCTCCTAAGGTATACAAGGTATTCAGGCTTTCTGTACTGTGCCTAACTATGTATATATTGGATATTTTCTGTTTCTTTCTAGAATGGCAACTCTGAACTCTCCTCACTAGAGCCAGAAAGCCTGCCTCAGGCTTTACTACTTCTATCTTCTTTAGCAGAGACAACCAGAAAACTAAGCTGGCTTAAATGGCAACCCCAATTATAACATCATGATTCTGAGCTTAGCACTAGGTAAAAGAATGGTATTTCTGAATCTACAAGAAGTCTTTCCAGCTTGTCCTCATCCCCTGCTCCCACAAACAAGGCATATAGCTACATTTGAGAGGGTGAGAGGGTCAGGAGGCTGACTTGTAAATGGCATCAGAACTCTACATTTTGAAGAGGAAAACCTTCTAAAGTATTGCAAACCCAGACTGTATTGTGTCATGCAAACGGCTTGTTTATGGTAAGCCCTCAACACAAGTTCATTAAGGTAAAGATAGGAGGAGATACTGTTACACTTTGTGTTTACACATGTGTATGCGCAATATATGTATTTGCTTGTGTGGCTGTGTGCATGCATGAGTGCTGATGCTCATGCATTATGTGTTTGTTCATGTACACATGCGTCTGAAGGCCAGAGGTTGACCTCAGATGGCCATCTAACTTTTTGGGACAGTCCTTCATTGAACATGAAGTTACTGATTCAACCAGAGCTAGCCAATGGGCTTCAGATACCAACCTGCCTCTACCTCTTCCCACCCTCCACTATTAATTATAGACAGATTGTGGTGGCAGCGAGACCAAGAGACAGGGAGGCAACAGTGATGGTGGTGAGGAATCGATTATCCTCGCTACCGATCTAACGGTTTTCTAGGGCTCACGAAAACCTGCTACCATTGCTGTAACCAAAACCCACAAACAAGCCTGCCCCAGGCCATCAAGAAAAAAAAAAAAATCCTGAGGAACAGTATACAAAGATCGTCAATTACAAAGCTGTAGCTGGAATTTACCTAAAGACTCCCACACAAAGTTTATTGTCTCAAAAATAAAATTGTGAATATTATCTGAAACGGAGTCACAAATGTTCGACACATGTCGATGGAATGTGCTTCTTTTCTCACAGAGAGCATGTGGGTGTTTGCTCCTCCATTTGGGTTTAGTGTAGTAAACTTAAAAGTTACTATATAAATAAGATCTGAAACCAGGAGACAGGAACAATTTTAAGGTTTACAATATCATAAAGACAGATTTAAGTAAGAGACTATGGAATTAGTTCTTATAGGATTTGTTAACATCACTTTTAAATTTTCATCATTTTTTATACAAATGAAAACTCAAACTGTGTCTGTACTAAAACTAGATTCATTTGCATTAAGTGTTTTCTCAACAAAGGGAAAGGGTTTTCATTTCTGTTCTAATAAAGATGCATTTCCCACCCCTGAACCTTCTCTAGCCCCAGACCCATTTATTGTCAGGCAAATATATACAAAACGTTCAGTGTAGTTAAGTTTAAAAACAGTGTGTGAGATGACCGGGGAGATAGACTCAGATACAGACAGAAAAGAGAAACCAGACATTCCTGTAGCCTGTAGACAGAACAACCTCTATCCACCTTCTAGACCAAACGCCACTCTGGCCACGGGCTTATCAAGAAAAGATACACTGTCATCATTCAATAGGATGGGAAAGGCAGCTGCTTTCCCACTGCTAAACATCAATAATTTGGTCTACACAAGTATCTGTGGCAGACAGTCACGTCCCACTGGCTCCAGCTCAGTTTTCTGTGAGTTGCTGCCTTCACTCTGGGAGTCAGGTTCTTTAGCAGTGGGAGAGGTTTAAGTTGAGTCTAGGGCAAGCACTTCATAGGTCTGAGATGCCCATCATGGAGAAACAGGCCCAGCATGAAGCGAACAGCACATGAATGTATCATTCCTGCCACTTCAGAATGCACTTTACCAAAAAAATAACATCAAGTCTGTCTACAAATTAATTTTGGTTTGTAGCCTACAAAGTGGGAAAAGTGAGAAGCAGAGATCTTAGACCATGGTTGGTTGGCGGATATTAATAGCTTAAGACTTCTGGGGCTCCTTCCAGGTAGAGACAGAAAAGGTATCAGGTGTTGTGTGGAATTAAAGGTGATTTAAGGAAGTTTATTCTGTCGCATCTCCTTTGTAACCCAAATGATCTCAAACTCACTCATGCATACAAAACCACAAAGATCTGATAAATAATAAAAATAACCATCCCAAAGTCATTTATCATGACCAGCAGGAGAAAGAGTGTCAGCTTCCAGCAGCATCCATGTCTGAGTTGGGTGTTGATCATTTTTCAGCTTTGCAGAGAAAACACTGCACTGGACCCCCTCCAGTGCTTACAGAAAGCAATGAGAATGAGCTCAAGCAGATTCCGACAGGGATGTGGTACCTAAGTGACAGGGAGTGCAGAAGGGTACTGTGCTTCTGGTCCCCAGGGGCTTGACCCAAGGACAAGAACCTGGGTTCACACTGAAGCCACACCTCATACTCTGTCTCCCCGTGCCCAAAACAAGTCTCCATTTCTATCAACCATGAAGGATACCTTCTGAGGAAACCTCCTAACTCCAATCCTAACTTGTGACAGTTGGATAGGTGGACCTTATGCTACTCTTCATAAAACAACACGTGGACTTTCATAAACATAAATAAAATTAACAGAGATGATTGTTGCCAGCATTTCCTCAGAGTATTTCTTGGGGGAATATACAGGTGAAAAGAGATAAAAGAAACATTTATTTACTTTACTTCTAATTGTGTACATATATGCATAAATGTGCATTCATGTGTGATGTGTGTGTGTGTGTGTGTGTGTGTGTGTGTGTGTGTGTGTGTGTGTGTGTGTGTATGTGAGCAAGTGGATTCCAGATTCTGATTTCATGTGTCTTCCTCTATTGTCTTGCCCTTACTTGGGGGGATGGGTCTCTCTTTGGACTTGGAACTCACCACTTCAATTAGTTTGGCCCCAATCTGCTTGTGGCACCCCCAAACCCCAATTTGCTCATCTCTGATACTCTGTGTGTTAGGGTTATAGACACATGTTATCAAGTTCAGCTTCTACTGTAGGTGCTGGAGACCTGAACTCTGGTCCTCAAGTTAGTCTCTGGGTGTGTTTACAGAAGTAGGATGACATCTCATGGCATTTTGTGCAGACTGTACTTCAAAGCAAGGACTATGGCTATTTCTCTTTTCTCCTTGCTGAATAGTAAGTTCCTTGAGTTTAATCATCACACATGGTCATTTTTAAGTTCCCAGAGCACAATTTGAGCCCTCACACAGGTCATTTTTCCCAAGACACTCAAAAACAGCTGATTTGATGAGTTACCCATGATAAAAGACAAAAGTTCTAATTAGGGCTTTGACTTATGCCTCTTGGTTTTGTATCTCTTCTGGATTTGACTTGACCTTTGAGTTTACTGATTTACTGCTATTACTCTATCTTTAAGTAGCAATTAGTTGTTAATGGATGTATACAAAATTCAAAGTTGTAAGATAGCCAAAGGTATTTTCCCCTTTCAGAGGGATTGACTTTGTGTTCTGTATATGATGACAGGACCAGAGTGATTCGTGCCAAATGACCTCAGTAACTCTTAGGCTATAATGTGGATTCATTTCTACAAGACATTTGGCAAATCTCTCATGGGATGTTGGTGGGCTAATTACAGAAAAGATGGTTCCCCGAGAAGATACTTGGATGAATTTACAGTGAGGACAACAGGGTAACTTCACACATGATTATGTCCCTTTTAAATATAACTGTATCTTACAACTCTTAACAAATGAAAGAGATCATCAAAGTCTCAAAGTTTTAAGAGAAAAATACTTAGAAAAGTGGGTGTCTTTGAAATCGAAGAGAGGTTCTGTAATTGGACACATTTGAACCTGGAAAGCAATCATAGGAAGAGAAATGCACAATCTACAGGCAGTCATCTCTGAAAATGAGAAACATGTAAGATTTGACTGGAGAAGATAAAACAACCACTACATATTCCTGACTGTTCTTTCTAGGGGGCGTTTTTGACATGGTTCTTTTCTAAGTAAAGGATGTAAATTGTAGTTGGGAAAAATGTAAAACTACAACTTACAGAAAAAAAATTAATGAATACATTTTTAAAAAACAATTAGTCAATCTCAACTGACATAAAATTTTAAAGTTGAACCCAGGGAAGGTATTTCTGAGTAGACAAAGGCCAATAAAAATCCTAAGTAGACACATACATTCATACATATATAACCCCAACATACATACATACAATACACATGTAACAATAATAATCAAAGAGTTTACTGACTTGAGAGGCATGGACATGGGGGGAGGTACTAGAGGGACAGTGTCTGGGAGGGGATGGAGGGAGGAAAGGAAGGGGCAAAGTGATGTAATTCTATTTTAATTAAAATATTAAAAAAAACTTTAACTATGTTATGTAGTTTTGGAGGGAGTCAAATCAGACACAGGTTAGAACACTGACAAATCTAGGAAGCTGATAATGGAAACATTCAGGACAAAAAAACGCCAGAGAGGGCGGAGGTCTCAGACAAGCCTTGGAAATGCTAACTGTCCATGCTATGAAGAAGAGAAACACCATTGGTCTAGGGAATACATGAACTAACGCCAAGCTCATGGGCAGCTGTGTGTGTAAACAATGACCCCCAATTCTATAATATCAAGCTACAGCACCATTTCATATCATTGGATATGGGAAAAAGCCTACCAAGAAATCTGAAGGGTACAATTTCAAATGTTTCCATAACTTCTTTTTTTTTCTTTTTATTCTTCTCTCATACATTACATAGTGACCACAGTTTCCTATCCCTCCCCTCTCTCTAGTCTCTCCCCACCACCTCCCCTTCCAGATCCACACCCTCTCCAACTCTTCTCAAAAAAAAGCGTGCTTCCCAGAACATCAACCAAACTCTACATAACAAGGAACAATAAGACCAAGCACTTATTATCACATGAAGGCTGGACAAGGCAACCCCATAGGAGGAAAAGGGTCTCATGAGCAGGCGAGAGAGTCAGCCTCCTCCCCACTTCCACTGTTAGGAATCTCACAAGAACACCAAGCTACTCAGCCATAATATATATCTAACTTCCTTTTTAATTGCAGCACAAAGAATTGAAACGTGTCTCATGCATGCTAGGCATGGGCATCCTCTGAGCTGTATCCTCAGTCATTAAAAAAATTACTTCTAACACCATTCTATGTTATGTGTATGAGTGATTGCCTGAACCTATGTCTGTGGACCCAGCCAGAAAAGGGTGCAGGATCCTTTGGGATGAGAGTTACAGATGGTTGTGAGCTACTATGTGGATGCTGGAAATTGAACCCAGGTCATCTAGAAGAACATCCAGTGCTCTTAACTATCGAGCAAGCTCTCTAGTGTCCTCAGCCATTTTTTTTTCTTGTTTTCAAATTGAATTTTGAGACATGTTCTTACTAAGTTGTTTGGACTCAAACTTGTGATATTGGCCTCCTAAGTATCAGGAATTAGGGGTTACCACACCTAGCTTCATCCCGTTTTGTGATAAGCTTAACTGAGTCTAAAAATTACAAAATATGTGTCCACATGCATACCAAGATATTTAAAGTTCTCATCACATTTCCCATCTTCATATTTTAATCTCTGATAGAGGAGATATAAAAATTGGTCTGCTCTCACATATCCTTTAGCTCACATGGCACTTGCATCTCCATGACAGCCTGGTCCATATGTCTTTTCTTTAGGGATGTAAGAAAGGCCATATGTCGTTCTATGCACATTGAAAAAAATTTAGGTTTCTTTAAAAATCTAAAAACAATAGTTACTGGCACCAGAAGCATATGATAGTAAATAAAACAGATCCTGTTACACATGATGGTACCAAAATAGTAAAAAATTATATTTGACACCAAACTTGATCTTTTATTACAGGAAAATAATGCTGTTTACTACATCTGATACCTTTTTCATTTTAAAAGATTATAATATTATTATGTTTCCCCTTCTTTTTGTTCCTCCAAACCCCCCATATACTCACATATTTTCTCTTTCATATTCATTGCCTCTTTTTTCATTGTTGTTATACACACACACACACACACACACACACACACACACACACACACACTTATGTAACATGAATACATAAATAAGTGAAAACTTGTTAAGTCCATGCAGGGTCACTTGTATGTACATATACTTAACCCTAGGCCAAGAACTACAGGAGACCAAGAGAATGGAAAAAAACAGTCTTCTCCGGGGAAGAGCACACCAGTTGGTCATCCAACATATTTGATATTCTTCATGAAAACTTCCTTTCAATATTTCTATTTGTGATGATGTGTGTGTGCACACGTGCATCTGTCTGTCTGTCTGTCTGTCTGTCTGTGTGTGCATGAGAGTGCAGGACAAGAACCGAACTCAAGCCTTCATGTATGCTACTCAAAGACAGTTTTGTTAATCTCACGTTTTTGTTTTTAAGGTGGTTCAGAAAAGCTTTGACCACAGCTAGTGAGATAGAAAGTTAAACTCCCTTGGGATTTATGCTGTGATGCTCATTTCGACACTTGTCTAGCAAGCATGATGTGTACAAACCATTTGTATCTTACTCGCTGAAGGACTTGGTGGGGAATGTGAAGGAATGCAAGGGCTATTAGACATAGGAATTAGATTATAGTGAGTTTATCCAATTTCCTCCCAGTAAAACTCATAAAAGAGCACAACAAAGCTATTTATATCATAATGGCTTGGAATTGCACAAGAGGAAGAACGGCTTAATTAAGTCTAAGATGTGGGAGACACAAGGCAGGGGCAGACGAAGGAAGCACACTCACTACAGGAGAATTAGTGTCTCAATTTCTCCTTTACTGGAATATTCCTATCTGGCTACAAATACATCTTTTATCCCACCATCTGAAAATCACAAAACCTCAGGAAACAAAACCTTAATCTACTTCCCTCTACCCAGCTCCTCTTTTCACTACGACCCTCTGAATGAACAAGTTCCTCGAAACTGTGGCCTCCAGTTACGGTCTCCACTTCTTCTGCTTCCATCATCTTTATCCCCAAGCACTCTCAGAGTCTGCCTCTGTAGATGCTGAGGGCAAAGATCAATTGTTAGCCTTCTTCTCCCTCTAGCTAGCAGAGCACAGTCACCCAGGGCTCTTATTGAATGCCCACTCTTCTCAAACCTTGCCCGAACTTGTTCTACCAGACTCTATTTCTGATCCCAGCATTCCTTCTCCCTGATCTCTCTTCCTTGATTGCTCTGTTCCAGCCACTCTGAACTTCTCACTTAATATGCTTTCCCTCAGCATCTCCACTTGCTGCTATTCCCACTGTCTGGGACTTTCCTCTTCCAGATTTCAACTAGTTTATTCTCTAATTACCTTCAAGTCCCTACTTATGCACCACTTCTCAGACACCATCTTGCTATCTTACAAAAAAAAAATTAATAAAATCCTCCAGCTCTGCCTTTCCTTGACCCAATAATGACTTCTCTGTAAGTATATTGGAAGCTCCATCAGGGTAGAGATGTGCTGTTTTCATTTGCAACTCTAATCATATGATGAATGACCTAGGCAAAGCGTATTGGCAAATTCTAAATTGAGAGGGAAGGATGGAGATACTGAGTTCAGGAGAGACATTAGCAGCATTACTCTGTGGGTAATGATTATACATGGCAATGAAAATTTGAATAAAAGCATTCACCACACCTCATTTCTCCCATGCCTTCCAAGCTATGTGTGTGCTCCTTAGGAAATGAACCTATGGTTGCCTTGCTGACTTGAAAACAGTGCCTCTTAGTATAGACAAATTTTAAATGGTCTTATTAATAAAAAAAAACAAACCAGGAGCCAGATATTGGGGTGAATTCTGAAAGATCAGAGAAGCAGAACAAGCCACAGCAAAGCTCACCTTCACAACTCCTCATCTGATCCTGTTTCTATGAATCCTCAGACTGAAAGCTTCTGAGTCCTCACCTGAACGGATCTTAGCTGAACTGCTGCTAAAGGCCTAAAAGCTCAAAAGCATAAAAAGCCTCTAGTTCCTGGTCCTCACGCCTTATATACCTTTCTTCTTCCTGCCATCATTTCCTAGGATTAAAGGCATGTGTCTTTCCCAAGCAAGACAAGAGATCTCAAGTCCTAGGATTAAAGGTGTGTGCCACCATGCCTGGCTGTTTGCAGTGTGGCCTTGAACTCAGAGATCCAAATGGATCTCTGCCTCTGGTATGCTAGGATTAAGGGTGTGTGCCACCACTGTCTGGCCTCTATGTCTAATCTAGTGGCTGTTATGTTCTCTAACCCCATATAAGTTTTATTAGGGTACACAATATATTGGGGGGGGGGAGGACACAATATATCATCACATCATAGAGAATTTCTTCCAGAGCAAGAAATGTGAAGGATTTGGCCTACTGATGCCGAGGAGTGGAGAGCAGAGGAGATGTGTAATTGATGAAGAAAGATGGACACAGAGAGCAAAGGCAGAGCTGATGATATTCAGAGATGAAGCTCAGACTGGACAGGAAGCTGAGTGGATGCGACGCAGCAAGGAAACTGCAATAATTACAGAAGTGAGGAGGTCACCTCAGAGCAGTAGAAAATCTGAATGGGTCTCCACAGTTAACTTTACACACCAGTAGCTTCATCAAGAGACTGATATATCCCCGTGCTACTAGATAGAATGGAGGACCAGTACCTGCTTAGTTCACTCAGCCTGATACACATTCATCCTTAAATCCTTTACCCCAAAACTTTGTGGCCAGATACGTTACAGAATGGAGACATTTCTCCATTTCAGACAGGTGTATGGCACACTACCACACTACCAAAAGGGTCAGAGAGCATGAAATAGTAAAACACAATATTTCTATGGTAAGTTTATGAGCATTTATGGTAAGCTGGATGTGCAGAGGTTAAAAACACCCTCAAAAAAGTTGAGTTTTGTTGACAGATAAGTTTGCTGCAACTCTATGAATGAATATTTTTTTTTTGTTTCATAGATTTTGTGTGTCTTCAAATTGCAGATAATAGATCGTGGCTCCAGACTACAAGATGATGAATGAAACTGTACCTGTCATTATCCTTAAAAGTTTGTAGGACTTGTGTGCAGTATTATCGTATCTTGTTAGGCCATGTTCAGTGGAAAATCCCTGGGGGGGGGTGCACAAAGGAAGAGGAGGAGAAGTGGATGTGGATCTGGGGAGAAGGAAGGTAGGGGGAGGGTATGGGAGGAGTGGAGGGAGGGGAAACTGTGGTTGGAATGTAATGTATGAGAGAAGAATAAAAGCTAAAACAAAACAAAACAAAATAATAATTCAAACCCCCCCCCCAAAAGTTTATGAACTCCCTTATTAGGTAAGTCATTAAATAACCAGGTAGAGAATGGAAATGCTCTCTAGGAATCAAGTATCTGGATACGAGAACTTAATTCTCAGCTTTGTAAAATCAGAATGCAAAACGACTTGCTTCTAACACCTGTTCATGAACAGAGGCTACACACTTTATGGAAGCCAGCTTATTTCCATCCTGTGATGACCCACCAGCTTTCTGATGGTTATATTCCTGCTTCTCAGTTGAGACATTGTGTATAGTGCTTGGCTCTCGTCCTTCTCATCTGAATGTGGAGCAGTCTACCGGACTGCATTCAGTGGCAGAGTGGACTGGGGAAAGTTTATATGTACTGCTGAGAGATCAGGTAGAAAACTACAAGTGGGCAGCAGGCAAAGCTTTATGCACAGTGATGCTGCCTTCTCAGACAGGTTTGCGTTCTTCTTAAAAGCATTGTGTGATTTCCAGTACCCATCCATCCATGCATTCATCCATCTTTGCAAAACCAACAATTCCCTCTTCACCGTTCTATCTAACTCGCCATCCATGTTATCTAGCCTCGAGCGCCTGACTTACTTTCTACTCTACACAGACCCCGCTTCACTTCTATGTCAAACTCCAAATTCCATGTTTCAAGTTTTGTTCATGCTCTGGCTTAATTTTGAAATGAGAGGACTGCAATGTGCAGAGAGCTAGGGGCTCAATCTTTCTTCTTTAAAGGCCTACAATATGGCTCTGCACTAAATGGGGATCTGTAATATGCTAGACTGAAACCCATATTAACAATCATAATTAGCTAGAGTAAAATGGGCTGATAAAGAAAAAATGAAAAGAACAAACTTGCATAATTACTGTGGATTCACACTAAAGAAGGCTCACCCAATTCATTCTGTATAACTGGGTACCACGGAAACATACCGCTGCCTTCCTTGTGCCAGTTACATGTGGATATTGCTGCTTATAAAAAGACAGTATGGGTTTCCTGGCAGAGAAGTGATGTGTAGCTTCCCTGTGTTCTCGACCTTCTATTTTAAGCACTACTGTCTATCTTAATTTATTGCATTTCCTTAATCTCCTTCTAATATTTATGTTTCACCCTCACTCTTCTGCTTTTCCAAATTCTACTTCACTCGGTCCAGTTCTTTTTCACTGTCCTGTTCATACACTATGTTCATATACAACAATAGCCAGACTTTTTTTTTGAGACAAGGTCCCACCACGTAGCCTTGACTGGCCTGAGGCTTACTGTATATACCAGGCTGGCCGCAAACACAGAAATCTGCCTCTACTTTCCTGGCACTGGGATTAAAGGCTAACACATCAAGCCCGTACCAATAGTCATAATTTCTGAAGACCTACAGTACTATTCAAAACACTTAGCACCTGCAATGACCAGTCACTGTGTTGGGAATTTTGCAGCTAATATTATGAATTGCTTCAATACCATATAAATTTGAGATCACTATTCCAGTTCTACAAGTTAGGAAATATTGCCAATTAAGCTTAACTAATTTCCCAGTTTCACCATTTTATAATTTGCAGCATGCAAATTTATTACTTGGAAATACATATTTTAGAAATAATAGAAGGACATTCTGGCTGTCATGAGAGAACTCTCATCCAGTGTCTGATGGAAGCAGATGCAGAGATCCACGGCCGAGCCCAATTGGTGAGAGAGAGGAGGGATTGTATGAACGAGAGATATTGAGACCATGATTGGAAAAAGCACAGGGACAAATAGCCAAACTAGTGGAAATGCATGAATCGTGAACCAAAGGCTGAGGAGTCCCCATGGAACTGGACCAGGCCCTCTGGAGAAGTGGGACAGTCGATTAGTTTGAACTGTTTGGGAGGCCCCCAGGCAGTGGAGCCGGGACCTGTCCTTGGTGCATGGGTTGGCTTTTTGGAGCCTGGGGCCTATGCTGGGACAATTTGCTCAGCCTTGGTGTAGGGAGGAGGGGACTGGATCTGCTTTGGTTGAGTCTACCAGCCTGGGCTGACTCCCCAGGGGAGACCTTGCCTTGGAGGAGGTAAGAATGGGGGGTGGGCTGGGGGGGTGAGGAGTGGGAGGAGGGAGGACAGGGGAATCCATGGCTGATATGTGAAATTGAGTTAATTATAAAATAAAAATATATATTAAAAAAGAAATAATAGAAGGTAGAATAGAGCTGTTCTTTGAATTCCAATGTTGCCTTTCTAAAAGAACGTCTTGCCTTTAGAACATGAATTTGCTGATGATAATGCTATGTGAGAAGTTTTGGTAAGAGAGAGATTGTGTTAAGTGTTTTATATTCAGTAATTCATTTAACTCCCTCCAGAAACTAGATAATATCAGTACCTCTACTTTATTAATGGGAAAACTGAGGCTCAGAATGGTAAGCCAATATGTCAAGGGTTGTAAATATATTACTAGAGGCATATGTTAAATCCAAGTCTTCTACAACATAATCCCATGTTTCTAGGACATACTACATTTAGTTTTTGCAAGAATGAAAGTTCTGGAAGAATGAGGGGCTGTAGGAAACCAATGCATGGGTGAACTCAGAACAGAATTATGGGCACATCAATATTAAAACTTAAGGATACATTAATAGCCACATGAAGTCTGACTTTTAAAATGAAATCCTCTGTGTTATCTGTGAGCATCGAAAATCCCTTAACTGAGGAAATAGACCCTCCTCATGTCTGATCTTATTTACCTCCCCCACACTTGGAAAACTTAAAAGTGGCCAAATGTAATTTAAACAAACTTTCCAAAAATGTTCACCCTAGGCCCTAGAATTTGAACCCTAGAAGTTAATTTTAAAAATGATCCTATCTAATAAAATTAAGACCTATTATGAATACACTCTGATGTGTTTTACTTCTGCAAGATACGGAATGTCTAGATACATGATGATAATTCCAACAATCTGAGGATTAAAGGCAGAAAGACAGACATGGTGTGCATGTCTCTAATCATAATACTTGAGGTGCAGAAGCCAGAGGACTGCAAAAGTCAGCCTGGGTCACCCTGTGAGACACTATCTCATACCCTGAGAACCAGGGGTGTAGCTCACTGTAGAGCGTTGACCTACTGAATCAGGGGCTCTTTCCTTTTTCCTCACCTAATGATGTTTAGAGACTCATTTCCAACACATTTTTTTTGAAAATTTCAAATTCTGAGGAATAGGCATTCCCATATATAACCTCTAAGTTCTGACTATTTTAAATGAAGAAAATGAATCCTATTCCCTATGAATATTCATTATTTATCTGATAGAAAATGAATGTTTATGTTACTGAATTTTGGATTTTAATTTTCAACATGGTAGTCAATGCAGCCCATCTCAGATACCAATATTGTAAAATTGATTAAAATAATATTAATAGAACTAAATTGCTTAGAGTAAAATGATAACTCATTAATATAACTGTGCATATTTTCTTCCTTCTTAAAAGCAACTATACGTATCATGTCTCCTTACTGAACGCTGCAATACTCTTGTGCTACCACAGTGTTATTTAGATGATTTTAAATAGGTACACTTTCTGCAGCTCAGTAGTTTTGCTCCCTCCCGATTCATAATTTGTTGGAGACAAAGGTCATTTGGGGGTTAATGAAACTCAAGGGATCCATGTGCTATCAGGAGCCAGCAGGTGAATTTAATGTGGGCTGCTGGCTTTTCCTCCAGGGCACACTCTAATCCTCTCCTGGATCCATTCCAGGGGAAGAAGGACATTGTAAAGCCCAAGAAAAGATGGACATGACCTCAGGGTACTGTGTCCTTTCCATCTATGGACAAACAGCTGTAGGCTCACAACCAACACAGCTAGAGTTCTATGTTCATTAAGACTACCTGCTACCAGAAGCTGGAGCAGTAGCTCAGCCTTTAAGAGTACTGGGTGCTTTTCCAGAGGACAGAGGCTCAGTTTCCAGCACCCAAATAGTGGCTCATAACCATCTGTAATTCCAATTCCAGGGAATCTGACATCCTCTTCTATCCTAGATTACAAGGCTCACGAGGGTTGCATAGACATAACATGCAAGGAAAATGCCCATGTACATAAAAATTAAAGAAAATACCTGTTAGCAAAAAATAGTATTTAATTATAAAAACCAAGAAATAAATACTCTAGGGATAGAATGGATCTACTACCCGACCTTACTCAGGCACCAGCACACCTTGATTTCTAAGCTTCCCTTTGCCATGTAGAACCAGGAGCCATCTCTACCCAAGTGATGACACATACCAGGAGAGGTCTGTGCCCTTGTGCAAATGTAGAGGTGACCCCTCTTGAGATGTGCCTCACTCTGTAGGCATGCTTTCCTAACAGTACTTCAGATGGCTTCCCATTGAATGTTAAATCATTCAGGGAAGGTCTCAGCAAGGAGACAGAGCCGTCTTTCTTTAGAGGGAGATCAATGAACTGTGGAGACACGTTGGCTTTTATGGAGACAGGGTGTGTGATACTCGGTGCCGGCTGAACTTTGAGTCCTAAAGGAAAGGGGTGGCTGGGGTAATCAATTGGAGGTGGAACATGGCCAGGGCAAAGTGGAAAGGATGGAGACAGAACTGATAGATTATTTAGAGGATGTTTAACATCACCAAGATACAATGACAGATGAGGGGGATTAGATAAACTTTCCAAACTTTGAAAGGTTTTGAGGGATCACGGATTCTGGGTGTGTTATTACAGACCTCATCCAGGAAGTAGAGGCACAAATAAGTCAAAATAGAAGCAACAGAATATAAATGGGCCTCTGGTGAGTCTACATGTTAATCTCAACATAAACGGGAGAGGCTACAGTGCAAAAATGCTTTTGTATCAACTTAGGGATTCTATTAGGCACAACTCTATATTCACTTATTTGGCTTTGCATTGTTACTCTTAAAATGTAAAATTAAAGCTACACAACTCAAGTACTATTGTTACAAAAGGAAAAAAAATCAATGTAACCCTGTGAGGGAATGGATTTGCCAATTGGCTATATTATGATAAAAATGTCTGGATGTATACAGATAACTAGACATTGTAAGTGTGTCATAATTTGTCAACTATATCTGAATAGAGTAAAAAAATATTCTGTATATAAAAAACTTAAACAATGATGATTTAAAGTTTGAAGTTCACTTTCAAGTAGGAACAAACTGTAACCAACAGCTTTTCCATAAAGCAAAAAAGCACAAGCCATCTATGTGACACTAATTTGTCCTGAGGGCTGTAGTTCAGTTGATGGACATTTGACTTGACTGCAAATGTCAATAACCAAGACTGCACTGTAATTTTATAGCTAGTTCTTCCACATCAGCAAGGTTAACTTCCATGGAGTGTCTGCTTGCTCATAAGTGCAATATAAAAGGTCTTTCTCTATTCTTGTCTGCCTCTGCCCCTCCCCAAACAAACAAAGAACAACAACAACAAAAAAATGTCTTGGCCCTGCCCTGTCATTGGTTTCATACAGAGACTAATATCAATGACATGGCCAAGGCAACCTCATACTTCTATATCTCTCAAACCTAGCTTCTGATTAGACACTATTGATTCTAAAGCCCCATTTTTTAAGTGCAGAAGAATCATCTTCGACTTCTCAAACATATTACTTTCAACAGTGGGAAAGCGGTGGAGTTTGAGAGGAAATCCCTGAGGCAGATGGAGGAGTGGCTCCTGCCTTGGAATTCTTCCACCCAAAAGAGTCAGAGTCAGCAGCAAGCAAGGCCATGGCAGGAAGGCCTGTGGAGAGCACTTTGATTCCAAAGATTTTAGTTATCTTAAAAATTCAGGCTCCAGCAAAAGTACTCACAAACCAAACTATTTGCTAATTTTCCATTACACAAACCTGATAGATCTGCTCATCTTCCTGTGACAAAATAAAACTGTGATGTTATTTGAAGTTATTTATCTTAAAGGAAGTGAGAATTACCCCCTTAAAAAAAATCTTGCTTTTATAGGAGCAGTTTTCAGCCCATATAAGTTGAAAGATACTATTTTGGGGGGATAATTTTTGACTCATATTTTCCAGGAAGTATATTTTGATCTAAGATATTTCTACTATAAACTTGGCTAAATCAACAAAAATACTTTTAAGAAATGCTGATGGGAAACTGAGAATGGCTCAGATACCTCATAAGCTCCCACAATCTCACTCAAAGGTTAGATAGCATTATTTATATACTGAAGCAGACACACCTCTGGACAGGCTGTTTTCTTGGTTTTGGGTGCTAATTTTCTATTTATGTCTTCAATTACAACTCTTGAGAGCTGCTTCAACCTTTGAATGGGACACTTTCCCTTCGACCCTCCCTACTTCTGTCCCTTCACTTCCCCCCATCCCCCGTGCCCTCTCTCTCCCTCTAGGGTCTTGTGCATGCCGGGCAAACACACTACCAGGAACTTATATCTTCAGCTCACATGTTCTGTTTTGTTTTTCTTTATTCTTTTTTATTTTTATGGTCTGAGGATAGAACTCAAGAAGCATTTGAGAAAAGTTTCCCCAAAGGATGGCAAGACAAAGAAGCCAATACAAAGTTCTTTCCTATTTAGGTATCCTCCTGGAACGTGTACCTCCTTCTAGGAGAACTAAGCTTTACAAAGAGAATGTGCTAACATCCAGAGTGTAAAAAGGCGGTTTAGGAGAAGAAAGGGTAGGCTGACTCTTTTCCTGAATCTTTCATAACTTGACTGACATTAGCTTGGTAATGCCTGAGAAGACACTTAGAATCATACTCCCCCACACCGGGAGCACCAAACCTGTGTAGACCTTCCTCCAAACAACATACCTACCTTCACACTCAATTCCTGCAGCTTCCATGACCTCAAATAATCTAGAGTACCACATCTTTCGCCTAAGCCATAGTGATTTCCTAACTTACTTCTTACAGCCACTCTCCAATGTACTGCCCATATTAGTCAAAGAACTCATCACACACATCCTATCTGATTCCCCTCCTGCCAAATTGCTGATTTTCTACCTGATGGATAATAACAGTTTAATCACTCATGATGAATCTGCCATGACCTGGACTGTGAAGCCCTGGCACACTTCACCGGTTTCCTTTTATTACTTGTCTTTCTTGGAAAACACAAAACCATTTCTACCCCATGCTCTGTTGTGTCTCCACACATGGCCAGAATCTTAAACTCCGTAACCTTGTCCGTCCGTGTCGTCCCCCCCCCCCCCGCCGAAAGGTATCCTGGCTGTTCTTTCTAATGATCTTCAACTTCTGATTCCTCTTTATTTCCTAAACCCAAAGCTTAGATACATGCTTTCGTTTACTGTCTACTTTTCTAATTAGGGGTCAAGATCTGTATAGCCAGGATGCTTCCTGACGCATGGAAGAACATAAACAATCACAGAACAAACTGCCCTCCCCATTACACTTAAAGGTATGTAAATTAGGACCAGCCAAGAATGGAGACTCCCCACACATACTTAGCTTCTTGTTACCATTTTGGCAATCTGGTTTGTCAACTGTCTTGCCAAACCTCCAGTACTAGAGAGTTGGCAATAGGAAGAAAAGAGCTTTATTGGTCATTTCTCTAAAGTTGGTGCATGGATGGAAAGGACAAATGATCAGTCAGTGTCATTACCAGTACCACACAACAGCACAGAACTGGAGCAGAGAGGGGATTTCAGCAGCTGGGATGTTGATGGGCTGGTAAAGGAGACTAGCATGGACAAAGCCCTCAGTTCAGTCTCTACCTCAGCAACTATGGTGGCACATACCTATAATTCCAGCAAGGTGGAGGCAAAAGGGTCAGGGTTTTAAGGTCGCTGTTGGCTACTTAGTGAGTTTGAGGCCAGACTGTGCTACATGAGATCCTGTCTCACAAAAAGGTGGGCAATGGGGATTTCACTTATCTATCTCCATTGATATTTATTTTCAATTGCCATGAAAGTGGTGTCTTCCGTCCCAGACTTATCTCTGCTAACATCATACCTAAATCTGAATCTGAACATACAGAGCACTTAAATACAAATTTTGGAAAGAATTTTAGCATGGCAAGAGAAATCGCCAATATAATCTATGATTTTGTAAGAACAAATATCCAAATCATTTCTAATCACAGACTTCAGCTGGGCTGAATGCATACTGATTGCCACATACTGATTGTCACAGGCTCGTGCAATTAGAGGGGCAGCTAGCCCTTCTCTTCGTTTGTCAAAGACTACCTGCCTCACAGTGAAATAAACTGGTAAATTAAATTAGACAATATTTTAAACATAACTCATACTAATGTCTCAATTGATTTATTGAATTAAAATGTCTAACTGATTAAAAATGAAATTATGGTATACCACACTTCATGGAGCTTGGGCGCCAGTTTTCTGGAGAAAGATTTTGTTGTCTAAAATGATTTTAGTGCTTTAAACCATCTTTAAAAAAATCTTGCATGGGCTCTAAGCTCTGTGTTTAAAGTCTTCTGGCTAGACCTTAGCCCCTCCTCATTCTCTGCTGTATGTTACACTGCTCAATGCAAGACTGTACAATCAAGGAAGACGAGACTGCCCACAGAGGGCTTAAAACTTCAGTGCCTAGTGAGGTTCAAGGAGTATTGAATGAATAACAAAATATAACTCCACAGAGTTATACAGCTGAAAATCGTGGATGAATACTGATTTCAAATCACAGTAAAGAGAGGTGAGGAGTAAAGTTTCTCTGGGGTGGGCTACCCTTTTCTTCTAGGATCTAACACACAGCCTATTAATCAGGGACCAAGACGTATATATGTGCTTAATTATTTGGGCTTTTGTTCTAACTTTACAAGGTCTTATTAATGTGGCTGAGTGACTAATGTAAAAGTTTTCCTATGGTCTTACATATTATAAGCATGCTCTGGTGAGATATTGGGGAAGAGGGGACTTGGTAGAATTTGTTAACATGTTCCTGACTTCTTATTTTTCATGTTTTATGTTGTTCATGTCTGAATTTTTTAAAAAGGAAGATTTCTTATTAATAAATGTGTGTGTGTGTATATATATATATATATATATATATATATATATATATATATATATATATCAAGTAAATGGAAAAGAAAACTTTTATTGACTTTTAACAAAGCCAGTGGGCTAGTGGTCCATATAAAAGCAATATTCTATCATATCAGACAACATTCATCCAGAAGCATAGTGTATAGTAACATTTTAAACAAAAGTAGATACTCACACGCAGAACAGACACATTTTACCTAACCAAAAAGGTAATTGTGTCATAGCAATACCTTGCATTTATAAACTCTCTTTTTAGAATGATGTCATCCCCTTATTAATACACCAAAACATCTTATTAGAGACACAATATGATACCATTTATATTCAGTGATAGAGAAACAGCCAAAGAACCTCTAAAATGATATATATGTGTATATGTGTGTGTATCCATGATATCTCTCTCTCTCTCTCTCATATATATATGCTAGCAATTAACTGTTTACTTAGGGAGATGGGGAAACCTACCCATAAATGAAAACTAGGTGCACATCATGGTGTATGTGCACGCAGACCAGCCTGGAGATAATAAGTAGGAAATGATGGGATATTACAGCAGAGATGAACCAAATCCCTCAGGACATAAGCTCTCTAAGGAACTAAAGCAAAGCCATTGTTAGGACAGGGATGTGAGGAAGTGTGCTAATTGGATCTGTGTTAAGATTTGCTTTCTGGATGGATTATGTTTCTCTTTCATTTTCCCACTAGACCCAGCTATTTGGGGAGGCTGCCCTGGGGAGGGCTAGCTTTCTTCATGAGTTAATGTTCAATATGCCTTTGTGCAATTTCATAATCCCTGAGATGTTATTTCACATCCTCAAGAGGAGAAAATCTCTCTTCATTCTCGAACAGATTTATTTTAGAAAATGTGCTGTCATTCCACAAGAATCTTGAGGGTCTTTTCAAAAAGCATGATCATCTATGGTTTGGGGAGACATCTGGGTAAAATTTTGAGATGAATTGATGAAACTGACACTATACCATGAATTGAGCAAAAGCTCATTCCTCTGACCTTTGCATCATTTGCTAGCCGTCTTTAGAGGGGAGGAGGTTTATCCCTATAGGGTTATTCAATCCTTCATATGGCTTTTCTTTCTTTGGTTTCTTCACAATAGAAGTTATTTTAATAGACAATGTCACTGCCCCTACCCTCGGCTATTCTCTGCGGCATTACATTCTAGTCCACACTCCTCTTAGTCAAACTCCAAGTTCTGCCAACTATCAGCACCTCTTCAACTTGATATCCCAGGGTGAGGGCCATCAAAGTTTTCATTCATGCTATAAAAATTGGCAACCCCCAGTGGAGTCACACTTAATAAAATACCAGTTTTAAATGCCATTGTGAACACAAAGACACCTACCTCTCTTGCAGAATCAGTTTGTTCTCCTTCTTCCAAGAGTCTTTAAAGTCAGAGCTGAATTCATGCCAGACACTGAAGAAAACATTTGGGGACACCTCCTTCTCTCCAATTTTTGGTTTCATGAAGTAGTAGGCTGTGGTCTCCAAAAAGCTGTCAAAGCGTACGCACACATGAACATAAAAGCTATGATTACTTTCCAATATGGGATATTCCTTCTCCATCCAAATGCTGATTTCATTCATGCACAATTGTTATTACCAGAATGATTCTAAATCTCCATGCACCAGCAGTACCTTCTAATATGGGATATTTCTAATATGGGATATTTCCAACATGGTATATCTAACTCTTCAGGTGCCAACATTAGTTCTTTGTGGGTTCATAATAGAGTTTCAGTTGAAGATAAGGGTAGTGAACAAAAATTATCTCAATACTGAAAACTACCACTGGGTAGATTCCATTCCCCATGAGTCACAATGCATCTGACATATTTCAGGGATGAACTGTGGTCAACATGGGGGATGTACTGAGAAGAAGTGACCCTAAGCTTGCTTCTTAAGCTCTAAACAAATAACATACCATTTGCTTCTCACTAACTTAATACCTATTCTATGTCTGTATAATTCCACGTGTATGTTATTCACATTCTTGTGCTGGTAGTTGCAGGGGTGGGAGGAGAAGACCTAGGAGACACAAAGTATGCTATCTAGACGACAAGGTGGCAGCTAGCACACAGTGGACACAGCGACAGTGGGTGGATCAGGCCTAGTTTTCATCTGATGTGACCCAAGAGACTTATTGTATCATGGCTACATAAAGGCTCAAGTGTCACATGGGTCATTCAACAAAGAACACACAGCTAGGAAATAATAGGTTTAAGACTTGACAAAAGCCCCTCTGGGCCATGAAAACAGTTCCTTAAACAGGAGCCTGGCCAATAGTTTATTATGTCATTCACACTGAGGAAAGCTGAGCCGCAGGTCACAGGGTGTCACAGAGGGTCAGAGGTGAAACACAAGGAGTGGTGTGCAAATGAACTGTATCTTTGTTTTCACGTTGGCCAATGGCCAGTACTGTTTCTGCTTATAGACATCAAGCTTGATTTACACTGAAATAAAACTTGTAAGGCAACTTGATTTTCCCAAATAATTAAAAAAAGTGAACAAATAAATATAGGCATTTAAATATGAATATACACAAATAATATATTCAAATATCATGTAGCAGGTTTTAAATTTTTGCTATAAAATAATGTGAACATTTGAAAGATGAGTTCTTTAGGATGAGTTTGCTCAGAGGGTTCTCCAGTTATGACTGAATAGCAAACACAAAAATGAAATTCAGATCTTCAGAGTGGTGGTATGGTATTGTAGTCAATAAAGCTTGGCCGGGTGGTGGTGGCGCATGCCTTTAATCCTAGCACTCAGGGAAGCAGAGTCAGGTAGATCTCTGTGAGTTCAAGGCCAGCCTGGGCTACCAAGTGAGTTCCAGGAAAGGCGCAAAGCTACACATAGAAACCCTGTCTCGAAAAATTAAAAAAATTTAAAAAAACAAGCTTATCTGAGTCTACATTATTATTACTTGAAAACTTTTCCTAATACCCAGCCATCACAACTTGAAATAGAGTCAGGACTGCCAGGCTCTGGCAGTCTCCCCAGAGACTGACCATTGTTGGTTTAACAGTTGGTAGCTGACAGACTAAGAACACAGCTCAGTTGGTAAAGTGCTCACTGTGTTAGCCTGAGAACCTGGCCTCTGTGTAAAAACACCATGGTTGTGGCTCACACTTGTAATGCCAGCAAAAAGGAGATAGAGACAGAAGAATCCTTGAGGCTCTCCTGACAGAAATCCTAGCTGTTTTGATGAGTCCCAGTCCTGTAAGGGACTCTGGCTCAAAAAATAGGGTAGAGACCAACTGAAGAAAAACAACAACAACAAAAACATTCCACATTGATCTCTGGCCCCAATGTGCTGTAATACAGACACGCAGAAACATAGACCCACACATACACAGACATGATACATAGAAACACAGACACACATACACAGACATGACACACAGAAACATAAGCACACATACACAGACAGTCTCTCTCTCTCTCTCTCTCTCTCTCTCTCTCTCTCTCTCTCTCTCTCTCTCTATCTCTATCACACACACACACACACACACACACACACACACACACACACACACACACACACACCAGCAGTTGGTGGCTTGATGGCTCAGTAAGAAAATAGCTCCACGATAGAGAACCTTCCTAGCATGCTCAAAGCCCTAGGTTTCATCACCAGCACCACAAACAACACACCACAAACAAAAACAAACAAAAGTTCATAGCCACCTGTGACTACAGGTTAACCAATGTGTGGTGAAGCTGTTCTGCCTTTAAACTTATAACATGGCTGTCCCTGAGCAACAAGATGCTTAGGAACACCAGTGTTTGTCTTCCAGGAAGAGAAGGCAATACTGTTTTGATTTTATGTTTGGCTCTGGGGAACTAAACTCCTCCCTTCGTTGCCTAGTTGGGAGATGACACAGTGTAGTCTGCAAATTCTATGAGGTGATGATGTGAAGTGCATACGTATGTGAGAGTTCCCATGCTCCCTGCCACAGTGATGGCATGGGGATGTGTCTACAGCATGGGTTGCTACTGGTAGAGTTGCAGTAAGTAGATGTCAGAGAGCATAAATGATGTAAGACAGATCTAGTTCTTCTGAAAACTAGTAAAGTATATACAGACATGCTTCCAAGGAGAGCTGCTCACCTGTCTTTGTTCCTGGAGAGTATTTGTGATATATTAGGCCTCTGCCTCAAATTTTTGATTGCTCATTTCTTCTTTTGTTATAGAGGAGCCCGGTCTCTGAAGCTACAATAACTCATCCACCCACTCAGTGATCTTGCAATATTTTGAAAGTTTTATCATAAAACAACACGATATAAAGGTAACGACACATGATTTAGAGTGAGAAGATGTGGAAAGATGGATTCCAATTCTAACTCACTACATGGGAAAACCATTTAATGACATTATTCATAACTTTTTCATCAGCAACAGAGAGATTTTTGACAATTTTGTCATGTCATGAGGGAAAATGAATCCTCAACTTGTCTGCTGAATATTTTCACACAAATTCATTTTATATTTTATATTATATATGGTGTATTTTATATTACATATTAAATATAAATATATATAGTTTATACAATTTTCTCTAAATTAAAACTAATTCTATTAGGATTTATTTATTTTGAAATTTGTATTTGAGTGTGTATATATTGGAGTGTTGTATGTATGTGTTCATGCATATATGTTGGTGTGTGAGGCTATATTTGCCTGTACAGGTTATGCCCATAGGTGAAGACCAGAGTTCAATGATTGTTTTTTTTAGTATCTTATGCTATAACTCTACTTTTTATATTATGAGACAGTCTCACTGAACTTGACTTACATCTAGCAAGCCATGGAGGTCTGTCTATCTTCATACCCCCAAATCCTGACAATCTCCAGGGTACCAGATGGATGCTGCCGTATCTTTTTTTTACATGGATGCTGGGGATCTGAAATTCTGATATTTTCTGCTATCACATATGGAACATAATTGTTTAATTATGGAGAACAAAGGCATTTAATGTTTTATCATTTGTTACTCCTCAGCATGGAAGTACCAAATCAGTGTACCTCTGAATTGTAATGTGTGATAATGTTTGATTTTTAAAATTGTTATTTGGGTTTCTGACCTGGGTGTAATAAAAGAGCCATTAAATGACAGAATTTATGCAAATACACACACACACACACACACACACACACACACACACACACACACACACACACACCATAGACAAACAAAATCAGAAATCATAATATACAAGTGAAAAACAAGGTAAAAAATGCCTAAACAAAGCATTATGAGACAAAAGATCTCCAAAATACCATTGAGTTCATTTTGTGCCGGGCACGTACTGCTGAGCATGTGGGCTCCCAATACAGTATTGTCTGTATACCCAGTGAGACTCCATTGGGGAAAACTGATTTTTCATTTGCAAGCTTTGTCAATGGGAAATAGTTTCTGGGTTAGGGATGTAGGTTCATGTTTACTCCCCCTCTCAGTGCTGGAATGCCATCTGGCTTGGACCTGTGCAGGTACTGTGCATGCTGCTATGGTCTCTGTGGGTTCATATGTGTGTCAATCCTGCTGTCTGTGGAAGGCACTGTTTCCTCGGTGTTCTCTAACCCCTCTGACTTTAACAACCTTTCTGCCTCCACTTCTGCATAGTTCCCTGAGTACCAAGAGGAGGCACTTGAGGCAGACATCCCATTTTAGGACTGTGTGTTCCAAGGTCTCTCACTCTTTGCATACTGTCCAGTTGTGAGTCTCTGTATTAGTCCTCATCTCCTGTAAGAGAAAACTTCTCTGATGCTGGTTGAGTGAGAAACTGGTCATATTCATGATTGATGTGAGAAGGCCCAGCCCAATGTGAGTGGTGTTATCCTGGGCTTCTGGTACTGAGTGCAATAAGAAAGCAAGCTAAGCAACCATGAGGAAGGAATAAGCCAGTAAGCAGAACCCTCCATGGCCTCTCCATCAGCTCCTGCCTCCAGGTTCCTGCCTTGGCTACCTTTGATGATGTAAGAATGGGTAAGCAAAATAAATTCTTTCCTCCTCAAATTGCTTTTGGTCATGATGTATCATCACAATAGTAATCCTAACTAAGACATATACTAAAGGACTGTAAATAATTTCTTTATGATTTATTATCAGTAACTTTTTAAATGCCCATTTTACAAGTCAATATATCTGAGGTCACGCAAAAAATTCGTGGGCAAAAGCAGTTGAGTGTAAATAGTTCAAGAAGCCCTGATACAGACTGGTGAAACTGGAAAGCTATTTTGGCCTGTCTTTCCACTGAAAACTCAGTACAATTATTTTCATATAAAAGTGAACAAGAGAAGATGGCTGAATGAAAAAGGGATGCTACTCAAACATTAAACATTGTGGAACCAGTCTTATTTCACTTACTATCCAAGAGAGGGTGAACTTCAAGACAAACAGTACATAGCATGTCTGTCATTATGATAAAAACCTCAAGTCATCAGGGAGATGTAACCAACCTAAATGTGTATGTTTCCAGTAAAGAAGCTTCAAAATATGTGTAACTGCAACAACAAATAGAAAGATGCATAATCCCAAACTAAAACTCAGCAGAACTAAAAGAAAAAAACAACCAAAAAATGTGCTAGATACTTAAACACTTTTCTTTGGTTAAGAATTGATAGAATTACACAGAAATATTGCTCAAGGACTAGCATGTGTGAGTATAATCATCAATAAGTAGACCTAACTGGCAACTGAACACTGCAGTCTATGGTGACATTTACAAGAGCACACAAAACAGTCACCAATATGGACCATGCTGAACCTAAGTCTCAGTGCATCTCAAGGGACTGAAATCATCAAAAGCAGTATTCAACTAGAATGTTCATGAATTATGAAAAACTGAAAATGGAATATATAAGAAACCTATTATTTGATAATTAACAAAGCTCTTGTGAATAGCATATGTCAAAACAGAAAATTAAAGGCAACTGGGGATCATTTAAAGGTAAATAAAAATGATATTGAAATGTGTAAGATGCAGTAACACAGTAGAGAAAAATTTCCTGCTTTAAAATGCCTAGATTACAGAAGAAAGGTAGAAATGGAGCCTTCCAATGCAAGAAGCTATAGAAGAACAAATTAAACTCAGTGGTATATTTAAAAAACACACTGCTTAGAAAGACCACAAAACAAAGGAAAAGTAAACTTTATAGAAAAAGAATACAGATAAAATCTAAAAATTCTTAAAAAAAACTAAAGCTGACAAATGAGATAGAAATTATAAATAGTCCTATATCTAAGAAACTGAAATTGTTTTCAGTGAACTATTTTTTTAACAAAGAGGTAACATTTTATAAACTTATATTCAAAATCATTACCATCTTTCAAATACTTCTGGCAAAAACTGCTTCACAGAAGGATTGCCAAACATTTGATAAAACAAAATCAATTTTACATTACTACTTTCAAAAAACAAAGGGAAGATATTAAAAACCAAAAGAGTCATCATAAAAAGGAAGACATATTTATACAGCTACCTTTCATGAATATGAGGGAAATCATCCTTGATAAGATACTACCCAATAAAATATAGTAATTTCTAGATTGAATAATATGTGACAGCCAATTAGAGCTTATCCCAATGAAACAAAATGCTGTTAACACTCAAAAAGCAACCAATGCAGTTTTCTACATTAATAGAGTAAATAAGAAAACCTACATCATGATAATGTGTAAGTTCTATTCCATACGATATATAAATTACATCTGATTTAACAAAGAAAGTATACAAAAAGAATGAAATAGAAGAAAACATTGAGCTGGGTCTGATGGCTCATGCCTGTTATCCCACCATTTAGGAGAGCTGAGGTGAGAGAATTGCTAAGAGTGTTAGGCTAGTCTGGGCTATCTAATGAATTCTAGACTAGTCTGTGTTAAAAAAGTGAGACCTTGTCTCAACAACAAATGCTGGAAAAGTACATTTTTCTATCTTAACAATGGAAAATAGAAAAATAATTTAAATACATACAAGTAATCTTTTATTCTGCAGTAGATTCCTCTGGTGGTCAACTAAATATGGAGATAATAGGGAAGACATAACAATAAAAAGAAAAGAAACTGTTGGAAAGAAAGAGCAAGACCATGGAAGAAAAGAAGAAAGACTGAGGCTTATTCTTAAACCAATCTATTAAAAGAAACAAGAAGCCTGGAAGAAAACCATGGGTCCACAGACCAATAAGAACCTGCCAGGAACATACGCCCATGAAAACAGTTGCCTGGGACATGCCGAAGCATATTTATAAAACAACAGAGCCATAAAAATGAATTCAAAATAGGAAAATGTTCTTCCTCAGTGAAGAGGAAGCAACAGAAGTTAGTAAAGAACATGAAATCAAAACTAACACACAAAGACTAGGCTAGAAGTAATACAATGGTTCATAACCATGACTTGACATGCTAATGTCAATGGGAAAAGAAATACAAAGAATATTATAAAAATCAGAGAAACGAAGGAAAAATGAGAAAAAGTTACAAGTAGAAGAAAAAAATTCTTACATGAGAATAATACCCCTCAACCCTTAAAAATTGATCCCATAACAAGTAGAGAGTAAATAATGATCACAAGAAGAGGAGAGGGAGGAACACAGAGTAGAGGCAGGGTGGCCAGTGAGGACTAATTTAAAGTTAGATACGAGAAATTAGTTCTTGTGTGCAACACGCACTTTAAGGTGATTGTAGTGAATTTGTATATTTTAAAACAGCTAAACAACAAGAATCTGTACATGCTCACCAAAGAATAAGTGTCAGAGGAGATGTATATGCCAATCATTTTCTTATCTAATCATTATACAATGGCTATAAACATAGATAATCATCTGGTTATACCTGGCCAATATGAAGTTATGTATCAATTAAAACAAAACTTAAAAAGGTGAAAACTTGAAGAGACAAAAACCAAAGCAATGAAGAGAACAAGTATTAAAAATGTAACCCAAGGATCAGCAAAGTGGCTCAGTGAATAGAAGAACTTGCCCACACAAACCTGATGGCCTGAGTCCAACACTTGAAACCCATGTAAAGGTGGAGGAGAGATCTGACTCTATAAGGTTATGCTCTCTCCCTCCCTCCTTCTCTCTCTCTCTCTCTCTCTCTCTCTCTCTCTCTCTCTCTCTCTCTCTCTCCCACATACACAACAAATAAACATAAAAACGTGACTCAAAACTCAGTGAGATAAGAAGGGCATGTTCAATGCAACACATATTTAAGGCATCAAACACAGAAAGTATGATGCAAACATTTAATACCCACCCAACTATAAAGAGCAAAGGAAAACTATTTTAAGTATCCAAGTTTTCAAGGGATGTTAGTTCATGACCAATCACTGAGAAATTTGCAGGAAATTGCCTCTACAGCAACAAAATTTGCAGACATAATACTACTTTCTGGCAAGAAGGGTAGGAACCATGGCTTGGACTGCAAGTGCTGGTAGGAGGCATCCATATGCATTAATTCCAGGTTGTCCACATAATATTGTAGTTATAATGGAAACTGACTGCAAAATCAGTAGGAGAGATTAGTTAATTTTCAAAGACCATTGTAAAACTTGGAGCTGAGACTGTTTAAATGGTTTAGTTGAGTTCTGAGGGAAATACACAAGATGTTCTGGAGTCCTTTATCACAGAATAGCCAAGGAAGGTCTGATAGGTAAGCTCACTTTTTCTTTTGGGATGACCTCCCCTGATGTTTTCTGTGATGAGGCACTCCAGTGACATTGTGTACATGAGTGAAAATATGACCTACAAAGGACTAGCCCATAGGAATCAGGTTTAAATATGTGTGCTGTGGATATTACTCTGTATAAATAAAATACTGATTGGCTAGTAGCCAGGAAGGAAGTATAGGCGGGACAAGCAGAGAAGAGAATTCTGGGAAGTAGAAGGCTGAGGCATAGAGACGCTGCCAGCCACCGCCATGAGAAGATGTTATGATACAGGTAAGCTACAAGTCAACTTATAGATGAATAGAAATGGGTTGATTTAAGGTATAAGAACAGCTAGCAAGAAGCCTGCCATGGCCATACAGTTTATCAGTAATATAAACTTGGTTGGGTCTGAGCAGCTGAGGGACTGGCGGGTGAGAAAGATTAGTCCTGACCATGGGCCAGGCAGGACTGGAGAAAACTTCAGCTACATATGTGAGCTCATCATAAGCTGTGAGTGGATGCTAGAGACCCATCCTCTTATTTTGGATATTGGTGAACTAATAAATCTTGTCTTTCTTTATGAACCACACCACCGAGCAACACTATGTCCATGACAGGTAAGTTTCTCTTTAAAGAAAAAGTTTTTCACCTAATGACTGAGGGGAAAAAAGCCCCAAATCCTGTGTTTTATATATTGTAAAGAATTAACACATCTGAACACTGATTTTTCAAACACTAGAAATGTCACAAAAAACAAATGGCATTCTTCTTCCTTGAAGTCACCACATCACTCATGAATGATGTCAATAAAATGCTCAAGTATGTCCAAACATGCTCAAGCACTTAGAATAACCTGCCAATCTATAGGGAATGCAGGACAAAGTAAACTACATCATTGATATGGAATAGGGAAAACCCACACTAAGCAGAAACTGAAGAATAAATGATCTAGTTCCAAATGATTAAGTTCCAAAGAGAAAGTCTAGGAAATCTATTTTAGGAACTTTGGGGTATCATAATTAATCTTTGTGAAGATTGGGTGAAATAGTAAGGCATCTTGATGTCAAAATGGAACATATGATGTCACAATAGATCATCATATTGTTGTAGTGGGACATTGTAATGGTACATTGTAGCATTGTGTTGTCACAATGGAGAATTTTGATGGCAAAATAGGACCAATGTCACAAAGATTCTGAATTCAAAATCAAGATGCAGCACTATGATGGAAAACTTGAGTATTGTAATGAAACAATGTAACAATGTATCGTGATGTCACAGTGGAGCATTTGAGTTCATTGCGGATATTGTCATATCAAGGGTTGTCACTGTCATGTTAGAATATAGCACTTGGATAGTACAATTCACATTGTGGTGTTACACATGAATTATTATAATTTGCTTTTATGATGTGACCATGGAACATTTTGATGTCACAATGGTACATTGTGATGTCATAAATGGACACTGTCATGTCACTGAGGATTAATGTGATGTCATATTGAGTCACTTATACTATGGAGATGCTATAATTGAATACTGTCATGTCACAAAGGGACATTATAGAGTTATAAAGGAGTACTGTAATGTCACAATGGGACACTATGATTACAAAGTGGTACATTACACAGTGGGGTACTGTAATGTTATAACATGACACTGTGATGTCACAATAGAGCACTGTGATGTCACATTGGAGGATTTTTACATCCCAATGGAGCATTGTGATGTCACCAATGAGAATTGGAATGTCAAACGGAGTACTGTAATAACACAGTATTATTGTGTCATCACACTGCAGGATTTGATGGCAGCAGGGAATATAGTGATGACACAATGCCTAACTATATAGCAGTGATTTATCACAACTCACCTCTGTGAAGTCACAAGTTTTCAGATATGTATTAAAATGTATCAATGAAATTATGCCTTTAGGTCATTTTCTTTAAAAAAAAAATTGGGAGGTTGAGTAAGTGGATCAGGATATAGTATAGATGAAGCCAAACTAACTATGAATTGATAACTGTTCAAGTTAGCTGGGAGATATGTAGAGGATGATTACATTGCTATATTTGCCTTTGCATATCTTTTTACCTTTCCATAATGAAATATTTTTTAAATTCATAACTTCACATATACACACAAATCACAAAACAATAATGACTATCAAGCAAGTTTTAAAATTGTAGAAGAATCTCTTATAATTAAAAAAACGAAATTTTAGATCCTTATGCAGGTATATATTATGTGGTGAACATAATATCTTTCATAGGTGAGCATCTCTGAGAAGACTTTACCCATATTCTTGGTTGTGTATTCGCTTTCCCCTTAGTTCCTTTTTGTAATAACCCTTGGATTTAAATGTACACTGACATCTCTTAAGAAACTCCAACTCAAGGATGTGGAGTAAGGGGAACACACCTCCACTGCTGGTGGGAGTGCAAACTTGTACAGCCACTTTGAAAATCAGTATGGCGGTTTCTCAGAAAATGGGGAATCAATCTACCTCAAGAACCAGCAATACCACTCTTGGGCATATACTCAAAGGATGCTCAATTATAACACAAGGACACTTTCTCAACTATGTTCAGAGCAGCACTATTCATAATAGCCAGAATCTGGAAACAACCTAGATGCACCTCAACTGAACAGATAATGAAAATGTGGTACATTTACACAATGGAGTATTACTCAGCTGTGGGAAAAAAAAATTACACAATGAAATTTTCAGCCAAATGGATGGAGCTAGAAAAAAATCATCCTGAGTGAGGTAACTCAGACCCAGAAAGACATGCACAGTATGTACTCACTCATAAGTAGATACTAGATGCAAAGCAAAGGATAACCAGGCTATAATCCACAACCCCAGAGAAGCTAGGTAAAAAGGAAGACCCTAAGAGGGGCATGCATGGAGGGCCCCAAGAAAGGGAAATAGTTAAGGTCTCCTGGGTAAACTGGGGAGGGTTTAGAAGGGAGGCCATGTGAGATGGGAACATGAGGGATCCAGATGGTCAAGTTGGGGAAGGGACAGAGAGGGAGAGCAATGAAAGAGATATCTTGATAAAGGGAGCCATTATGGGGTTATGGAGAAACCTGGTGCTAGGGAAATTTCAACAAATCCACAAGGATAACCCAAGCTAACATTCCTATTAATAGTGGAGAGGGTGCCTGAACTGGCCTTCCCCTGTAATCAGATTAGTGATTACCCTAATTGGCATCATAGAACCTACATCCAGTAACTGATGGAAGCAGATACAGTGATCCACAGCCAAGCACTGGGCTGAGCTCCTGGAGTTCAGTTGAAGAGAGGGAGGAGGGATCATATGAGCAAGGAAGGGCGGGGGGGGGGGGGCAGTGGGGGCGCGGTCAAGATCATGATGGGGAGAACCACAGAGACAGCTGACCCAAGCTAGTGGGAGCTCAGGGACCCTGGACTGACAGCTGGGGAACCTGCATCGGATGGAACTAGGTCCTTTGAATGAGGGTGTCAGTTGTGTGGCTTGATCTGTTTGTAGGGCCCCTGGCAGCATGACCAGGACTTATCCTTCATGCATGAGCTGGCTTTTTGGAGCCCATTCCCTATGGTAGGATACCTTGCTCAACCTTGATGCAGAGGGGAGGGGCTTGGTCCTGGCTCAACTTGGTATTCTAGACTTTGTTGACTCCCCAAGGGAGGCCTTACCCACTCTGAGGAATGGATGGGGGTTCGGATGGGGAGAGGAGGTGTCGGGGGCAGGAGAAGGGGAGGGAGGGGAACTGGGGTTGGTATGTAAAATTAAAAAAAATTTTAAATAAATAAATAAAAAGAAACTCCAACTCTGCTTCAAAAAGGAGACAATCCATAGTATGTTCAAGATACTTAAAATTATTTGGTGCAATTCAACTTTAAACACCTAGATGGATTCAGCAGCAAATTTTTCTGGTTCTGGTCTTTTTTAAGACAGTATACGCTATCATTGCTTTGCTCTCATAGCTTGTTATAGTAGAAATTGTTTATATCATCTTAGGTTAGTCTGGGTAAGTTTTATGTGTCTGGAAATATATCTATTATCTAGGTCTCAACTTACTAGAATATATGTTTTAAAAGCATTCCCTGATAATCCTCTGGCTTTTATTAGTATCTGTTTAGTGTCTCCCCTTTTCATGTCTAACATTATTAATTTTTTTCTCTCCTGCTCTTGGTTTGCTTGGATAAGGTTTTGTCAATCTTACTTGTCTTTCTGAAGGGTCAATACTTCATTTTGTCAAAGCTTTGTATTGTTTTCTTTAATCATCATTTCATGAATTAATTGCCTTGGCCTTTATTAATTCTTTCTGCCCACAGCTTTTTGGGATTTTGTTTCTTGAGTGTCTTATTGGGTTGTTGATAATTTCTTAGATTAATCTGAGATTCTGTTGTACAGGCACTCATAGCTAAAACGTTCCCTCACAGGGGTGCCTTTGCTACACCTCAGAAGCTGTGTTTTCATTTCATTTGATTTTTAATATTCTTTAAATTTCCTCCCTGATTTCTTTAACGGCCCACTGCTCACTTCACAATGTGCTGCTTTTAGTGATATAAACAGCATGCTATTGATACAAGAACACATGTAGACCAATGGAAGAGAAAAGAGGACTCAGAATCAAGTCACATGGCTATAGTCATCTAATTTCTGAGAAAATGTGAAAACCACACACTGGCAAAGAGACAGTCTCTTCAGCATCGTGCTGGGGAAACTGGATATTTACATGAAAAAGAATGAAACTAGATCCATATCTGTCACTCTGAATAAACATCAATTTGAAAGAAAAGTCTTTATGTAAGATCTGAAACTATTTGCGGAATATATAAGGAAAACACTTCAAGATATAGGCATAGTTCGCAGGCCATGAAGAAATCAAGTTGGTAATGATCAGGTAGCTTCTATTACTACTGGAAGGTACTGTAGAAAACTACCAACCTTAACTTATTTGATTGTGTTTAATATACCTTCCACAGGAGGAGTATGATTGGTACCATAAGTCTGGTCAGGAAACAATGATTGGTAGCTCACAGGCCCCAGGGGTGAAAGTCTATTATCATTTTGCTAAGGAAACATAGTATCAACCACCCTCCAAATTCTATCTCTATAGACATAGACAACTGTAGCTCTCAGACCTCATTAGAGAACTTTTTGTGGGTAGTGGACAGTGGCAAATGCAGAAAATAACAACCGAGCAAAATAATTAGAGTGTCTGTGGAGTATTCAGCCACAAATAGCATGTCTGTATCATAACCCCCTTTCCTAAGTTTCAGAGACAATCTGGGAAGAGCTATTAGAAAGATTGTAAGCACCAGTGGCCATGGAGGACTGGAGTGAAGCAGTGTTCATGGCCATGGTAGGACTGCTGCACTAGGGGACACACAGCAGCTGTATTTGCCTGCACACGATTAAGCCAGTTAACATTCCAGCTTGGGAGGGAAAGCGGCTCATGAGGCCCCATCCCTAGCCAAGGAGCCATTGGCTACTGACGGCTTCCATATAGCATCCTTTCCCTTTAAGGGTGTGGCTCCTTGTAGTTAATTAGTATATATCTAGACTATAGAAATATTTTCAAATATTAAACATCAGAAAATCCTATAATCTAGTCAATAGGTGAGCAAATGGTGTGAGCACATGTTTCTCAAAAGATGAAGTAGGCATGGCAAATGGATATGTTAAAGCAGTTCAACATCATGAACCATCAGGGGAATGTAGATTAAAACTACATTGATATTCCATCTCATCTCCATCAAAATGGCTACTACTAAAACAAAGAAACACAGAAAACAACAACAAAAAGAAGAAGAAATGCCTGTGAGGGAGTCAGGCATGAGGACCAGCATACACTGCTGGTGGGAATGTATGCTAATGAGGTCGCTATGGGAAGTAACAAGAAAGTTCTTCTAAAACCTAAACATAAAACTGCTATGTGATTCAGCTATGCCACGCCTAGGAATATTCCCCCAAATACAAGTTAGCATATTACAGAGACACCTGTTAATTCATATTTATTGTGACACTATTCACAATATCCAAGATAATGGAATCAGCTTACACATTCATCAAGAGATGTATAAAGAAAATGTGATACCTAAGCAGAGAAGAGTTTTATTATTATATAAAGAATGAAATTATTGTCATTTGCAAGAACATTAGTCAAACTGAGAATCATCATATTAGGTGAAGTATTCAGAATTATAAAGAAAGACATATTATTCTTTCTCCCATAGTTTGAAACAGGGGGACATGTACACACACACACACACACACACACACACACACACACACACACACACACACACAATCAGACATGAATATCAAGGGGGACTTCTTCAAAGAGGAAGAACATTCCTGGGAGGGGAAGGAGGAACAGAGAGGGCCATGGATAGTAAATATAGTTAATGCACATGATATACTTGGTAAAAAATTTCACTGAAACCTTTTCAATGGATACATTGATATGTACTAGTTGAAAAGTTTTAAATGTTTTTGAATATGAGCTATGCTCCAAAGATAATTAGAATAAGCAGCTTTAGCTTCTTTACTTGAAAGGCTCTCACATCACAAACTGAGAACTATTTTACAGTTTTCTCATGTATATTCTCTGCCTCTGAACGATGTAGATGAAGAAAGCCTCCAAATTTTCATTACAACCCAGAGGTGCTAATAATTACCCTAAAATAGCACTTTCTACCATACCTTTGCTCTCTACAGAGAACAATGTCCTTTGCAAATGAAACACTTTCAGTATGATATTGTCAGTTATGAATATCAGTTACTTCCCATCTATGGCCATGACTCACTCCCAGGAGAGTATTACATATAAAACCTTGAATGGAAGACTAGCAGCTTTGGTGGTCCCTAGTCTGTCACAGTCCTCAGAGGGGATACCACTGCTTTCATTTAACTCAGGTTAATGCAAGTCATAACTGTATCTTGGGCTTTCTGCATGGCAGGACAAAGATTAAGAAAAAGCTCTCTATTCTAAGACTTTCTTGAAAAACACGTCCACTTGGTTAGCAGGGCATGGTTTTCAGGCTGTCAGAGCCACACTGTTTGCCGAGACCGGGACAACTCTCTCTGTAGCTGCTCCACTACAGAATGAACCAATTCTCAAGAAGAGGAAACCACTGTTTGACCATTTACAGAAAATGATAAGCAGCTCCCAATATGTATTCTTTGGTAATCTAAAACAACAAAGGATAGAACTCACGGTGTGTGCTAGGCTGTTCATGAAATGAATCTGATATAAAATAAAAAGTGCCCTGAAACAATCAAAAGTTGGTGACCTCAAACTGGCCTCAGAGTCGTGAGTGTGTTTGTCTTGACTTTATACTTGCTAGGTGATATCAGACAACCTTCCTACTCTAGCTGGAACAAGGTCAAATCTTCCTGCCTGCTGGTTCCTTGCACCCAGCCACCTAGCCTCACATTCTGACGGCCCTGCTGTTTACCATTTCCCTGGTAGGTGTCTTCTTCAGCTTTCAGATCTTCGTTTAGGGATTACTCAGCAGTGAGATCCTCATGAGAAGTCAATGGGTAACCTCGGACTCCTCTAAAATAGTCCCGGATCTCTCCACAGCACTCAACTGGCATAGACACAATAAGGGCATCTAGAGAATTAACTGATTCAATAATTGTTTAATCAATCACTGTCTGCTGAACAAGTGACCTACATGCTTTTGTGAGAAAAAAAAAATACTGATTTTGTAGAAATTTTGTAGTGGAAGAAATCTGTGAGGTATATCTTTTATTTCCCAAGGTTTAAAACCATGGCCTATGGATTGGAATGACTATGATTTTGTTGGTCTAGAAAGGTCCTTCTCCCAAGATTTGTCACCTCATTTATAGAAAGAGAATGGTAGCATTTCATATTACCAGTTTACACCCTGTGAGGATCATGTGAGTTCAAGTGTGTGATGGGCTTCATAATGTTGCTTACATGCATGGTAAACTCTACCAACATTTTTGGCTGTAACAGCAAGCACAGAAGGCTTTTTTTTTTTTAATTAAAGACAGACTGGACTTGAAGTCACAGAGACCCACCTGTCTCTGTCCCCTGAGTGATGGGATTAAAGGCATGCACCACCACACTCAGCCTGAGAAGGCTCTTTCTTCTACCTTGGTGTATTCAGAGGGGCATTAAGAGTTTGATCTATCTTTCACATTGAGATGTTTAACAAAAGGAATCTTTTCCTTTATTATATACCCTCCATAATTATGAGGCCACACATGTCATTTGTATACATTAAAAATGACATCAATACATCAGTCAACAAGGGGATGGCTTTCTAGTACCAGACTTGGAAGGCAATCCTTCCCTGTTTTCATATTTCCTAGTGCCATAGGTCTTACTCACATATACATGCATATGGGGGTGGGGGTGGGGCAACTGATTTCAGGCTAGCCGTCACCTCAGTCAACAGCTGAGCAATTAAGTCTGCTGAAAGGTGCACATCTGTTTAACTCAACCCTGCCTTCATCACAACATGAAGAAAGCTGTAGTTAACAACAAAACTAACATCTCACTTCAGATATGAGTTCCTCATGCTCTCTTGGGTCTCCAAGCATTCCACAGACAGGAAGAGTCAATTTATTAATTTCCTCTGCTTCCAAAGTCAATGTCAATAAGACTTGAGACCAATGTCCTCCATCCCTGACCCGAATATCAATGAAGCATTTCAGGATATTTTGGGGCTGTTATGTTTGTACTAGGAGTGTAATGATGTGTATGGTGAGGCTGTTTCTCATGCTCACATCTATGGTCATAATGCCCTGATAATGAGTCAGCAACTGTGCCCTAGTTGAGACTCAGCAGACCTTCGGGTCAGCCTTCTATTTTGGGGCCTTTGGGGCCTTTCCTTTACTATCATTCTCCTTTTGGAGTATATCAAAAAGGCCAGGTTCTATGAACAGAGTTTATACTCATAATGGGAATTGCTTGAACAATTCGATTCAGTCCATCCCGGCAGAACCAAGGACACAAGGCATCTAGGTATTAACAAAGGAATGTATTGTTTAAAGGACTGCCGAGGATTGGCTGCATAAATCTTCCAGTGCTTGAACTTTTTTTTTTTCTTATTGTGTAATACTGGATTTTGTAATATTATTCTTCAGAACAATCTAAAATCTCAAGAGGAAGGGCTATTTTCAGTTAAAACCTTCCACAATCAATTTCAATTTCTGGAACCCTAAAGGTACCACCTCCATCTCCACCTCGTCCCCTCTGCCCCCACGAAAAATTACATGAAGTGTTGTATTTCATTACTCCAAAGAGGAAAAAGAAATCTACTTTCACCGCTAAAAACTTCAAGGGATGGTCCATGTCTTCTATGCCAACTACTTTGCCTCAGGCAACGGAAAATTAAAGGAATTTACAATGATAAGAGGAGAAACTGGTATTTCTTTTTCTCTTAAAATGAAAAAAATGTAGTATTTGCAGCTTCAGGGTCCCTGTGATCAAAAAACAGCAAACTGCTCCTGGAAAAAAAGACGGGTTCCAGGGAGCAACAAGAATCAGCTCACACAGAAGGGTGGAGAGAAAAATCCAAGTGCGTTTTCCCACACTGATTGTCCCAGGCTGACAATGAAGGTGGTTCTGTACTGATTCTCGGGTCCGAAGAACAGACCGCTGGAAGTTCCTGAAGCCAGGGACAAGACGGCAACTGTGGCTGACAGTGCCAGGGTAGCTTGTGCTGCCTGCTTCTTACCTCTTCTCAAAGATGGAGATTTTTGTAGACTGACCTTCTGTCTTTGTGTCTTCTGAATCTTAAGAATAGAATAAAACGGAAACGTCTCCTAAAGAAATTGGTAAGGGTGCTTACCCTCTCTGGCGCCAGAAGGCTATCTCTTAATAGGCTGACATATCTACATAAAATTTAAGATGATTTATAGAAACGTCCTGTGCTGTCTCATAATTGTGAGGGAACGTGAAGAAGAGAGAAGGAAATGAAATGAAGTATGTTCTCTAACCACAACAGAATCATTTAGGGGGCAGTTGGAAGACACCCAAGCACTTGCTCAGGTCCCATAGCCTGGGGTGGCCCGATAGTGGGCACCACTGTGACAAACAAATATGGGATGATGGGAAAGACAAAGTACGTGGTGGAGAGACGGAAGAGAACGAGAAGCAGAGCGGTTCGAGCATTGTACAGAGACATGGAACTGGCGATGTGATTGAGGTAAGGGAAAGGCCAATATGAGAAGCCTGTGCTGACACCTGAAGACATGGTGCTATCCAGGCCTGGGCTACTGCCATGTCTGGCTGGGTCTGTGACCCTACCTCAGCCTGAGTCTGTGTCGATGTCCATGGCCCATGTTGCCACCAAGGGCCCTTTGGATATCCATGGTCTGGATTGCCGCTTGAAGCCAAGTCAATATTGGGTGTTGGCGGTGGTGGTGCTGCCACCAGGCATGGGAGAGCTGGCCACGCCCCTTGCTGGCGGGGGAGGGGGAGAGGCTTGGGTGATACACTGGCTAACCAACTCAGCTACCACCCAGGCCCAGATCCAGGGCTTTGAGTTGGCCCACCCCAACATCTACCCCATCTGTGCTGAAGCACGTGAAGAGACTGGTCCTGCGGAACCATAGCTGCAGGACCTCCACGACTTGCGGCAACAGTAGGATATCTGAGAGGAATCCTTTTTTTTGCGGCAACAGTAGGATATCTGAGAGGAGTCTTGGTGAGGGTTCATATTGATATTATAACAGAATTTAGAGGCCTTGAACCAGACCAATGACTCACTGCAGTGAACATTTGCAAGTAAAGCTGTTTAAGCAAAAGGGTATACAGTGTGACAGACTGGAGCTTCCAAGGTCACTACTATGAACGAGCATGTGATGGAGAGGCAGGAAAGATGGAGAAGCAGAATGGTACAAGTACAGCTGAACTTTTGCTTGTCTTCTTCAATAAAATTCTATTTTTTTTATTTCTTTTGGGGAGAGGTTACAACAGTGGTGGGTGGATATGGAGGGACTAGGAAATGAGTGGGATTGGGGTGCATGCTGCGACATTCTCAAAGAATCAATAAAACAAAACACTGTAAAGCAGGAAGGAAGCTAGAGGAAGCTGGAATAGTTACAGGTCTGATATCTAGAAAATGCAGGGGAGGGAGGGGAGGGTTAGGAAAGGGAAAGAAGGGATAGGGGAGGGTTAGGGAAGGGAAGGGAAGGGAAGGAAAGGGAGGGGAAGGGAAGGGAGGAGAAAGGAGAAGGGAATGAAAGGGAGGAGAAGGGAAGGGAAGGGAAGAGAGAAGAAGGGAAGGGAAGGGTGAGTTATAATAATTTTTGGCAATGGCAATAAAAAGTCCTGAGCCAGCCACCTTGGGGAAGACTTTGTGACCTCTGGGATTACAGGTACATCTGTGTCCCTCCTGTATTCACTCATTAGCCCTGGAAAGTGATGAATTTCAGAGCACAGAGTCTGAGGCCTGTGGTCAACTTTGTTTCTCTTGAAGCTACAATGTGGGAGTTGTGAAAATGTGCATCTACTGTTCTTGACACTGGCTTCTTGGAAAACTCACACTAAGCAGTAAGGCCTTAGGTAACATGAAGGAGCAGCCAGGAAAGTAGGTCCGGGAACAGTTCATTCAGTAATCATCTGTCATTGGGCAGTATGAGTGTCCTTTATAAGTATATACAGTGGCCACGTAATTGCTAAAGTTAACAGCAGAGCTAACCTAAGAAAACATCCTGGTTTAGGGTTTAGGAATGTCCTTGCAGACTACTAAAAATATGATTGAACAAAGCAATATAGAAAGTGGAGCTGGCTCATTACGGCTAGGTTGCACAGATGCCCTAGAGAAGGACAGTGAGCATTTAAGAAGCAGGTCAAGGCTACAACTTGGAAAGAAACTATTATCTTCCCTATTGATAAGGCAGAAATGCTGAGTAATAGAGACACTATCCAATAGTTAGTATTACAGAGTGCCAGATTAGATCTGCTGAAGTTAGAGATATGTCTGAAAATTCTAGGATCCCCAAATAGAGGGTAGAAATACCTACATAGTGACTTGTACAGATGTTCAAACGCTTTTGAGTTTACAGAGGCCACTCACTGTTCTCCAAGCAAAGCTAGTGCATCTCCTGTTCTAGAAGACACTGTAGTAAGCACCCCTCCCCCAGACATTGTCCTAGCTTTTTGCCCAGCTGTCAATACAATAATTAAAGTGATATTAAAGCGAAAGCCAAGTAGGAAAGTTCTAGGTTTTACAAGGAATGGAAGAGATTGTATGGCTCTTTTATTACAAGCCTGGAAGAAGTGATGGCCAGTGCAGACAGTAGCATATGAAAAAAGAAGGGATAAAGGAATGTCCTAGAATCAGGCAGGCTCATGAATGTTATGTGAGCCCAGAAAACTGAGCAGAGGATTAGTCGACAGGGGAGCTCAGAGGCCCTAACATTTAGTAAGGCCACCAAGAATGCAGGGGTCAGAGGGCATCTGTACAGCTGAGCAGAGCAGCTGGACTCTTCTCTGTAGGCCAAGAGTGTGGGTGAGAGTTGGGCTCAGTGAAACCCACTGAGACATAAGACTGTAAAAGAATAGGAGCCAAGAGTTGATGCTCAATGGCCAGAGCCTGGGAACCACAATTACCATAATCACTGAGAAGGCCAGGGGAGCTGTGGATACGGTTAATAGAGCATGACATCCTTAGGGGCAAACAAATATATTGCTCAATGTCTGCAACTTAGGAAAAAGGCAGGAATAGAGGGTCAGGAGGCGAAGAAGGGTGATTCTGCTAGAAAATCCATGATTCATCAATCACTTCTCAGAACTATGCTAATTTTGGATCCAGACTCCACTGACCAAAGTGACTGAGTCCCTGTGAGGAAAGGCATGAAACACTGCAGGAAGAATCCAATGTAATGGATCTGGGGAGATGTTTCAGTAGGTAAAATCCTTGCTGCACAAGACCTGAGTTCAGTCCTCAGCACCCAGGTGAAAGCCAGGCACAGTGGCCCATCTCAGATCAGGCATGGTTCAGCCAGGATTCTGGAGTTCACTGGCCAGCCAGTCTAGCCAAAGTGACAAATTCCAGGTTCAGCACAATTCTTTTACAGAAAATAAGGCAGAAAGCAACTGGATAAAGCAACTGAAGTTGACCTCTGCTCTGGCCTACACACACACACACACACACATACACACACACACAATTGTAAAAGAATTCACTATAATTATTCTCCTAGTCTTTCCCAAAAGGCAGCCTGCAGCTGTTACTCAGTTGCTCCTGCACGTTGGGCAACAGGAAATAGTCAGACATCCGGAGGATCCTGGAACACAGCATCTCAGTGGATGAGGATACCCAGAGACATGAAGCTTCATCCTGACTATTTCATTCTTATAGAAACGTACAGGCTCAGGTGCTGACAGAATCCTGACATGGTGCAGGTAGGCAGTAGGAATAGCTTTCATAGGGACAGAGAAGAGCTCACAGTAAAATTGTCAAAGTTGTTGTAACAAACCCTGTCCTTAAAGAGCAGATACATACTTTCAGTGGCATCAGGCAAAGGAAAAATTTAGACAAGTACCCAAAATCACACTGAAAACAAGTACTAGTTCAAGAAGTTGGAATAACTTTAAATTTGGGTATATAAAACAAAAAACACTGGAAAAATAAACAGAACAAAAATGTCATGACTTTTAGAAGACAGTGACATGTTTACCCTGCTAGCGTTCTGATGTTTTTATGCTCCTTTGTCTGTCTGGCAGGGCGCAAAGACAGAATAAATCATGAAAGATAGAAAATATTTAAACAAGTTTATCAAGACATTAAATATAGTCAAGCTAGGTGTTGTGGCATGTACCTGCAATTCCAGGCTGATGCAGGAGGATCACCATAAGTGTATAGCTAGCCTAGGCTGATAGTGAGACTATGTCTCAAAAAAAAAGTAAAGAAAAAAAACAAACAAACAAAGTAAACGAATACAGAACATCACACCTAACACAGGAAAACAGTGTTTTGATCAAACAGATATAACTGACATACATAGAGTGATGACAATTCTCAGGAATACAACGCAAGTCATAAAACTGCACATAATTATGCCTTTCAATCAACTTCTTTATGTGGTTTTTATTCAACTAATAACAAAAAAAGAGCACTTTTGAAAATCTTTTCATTTGGAAATTTAAAAGCACATGTCTACAGAAATCCGATGTAGCTCAGTGTGGGGGTAGTACCTGCAGTCCCAATACTTGGGAGATCAAGGCAGGAGGACTGCAGGTTAAAGCGAGCCTCTAGGGCAGAGTGAGTTTCAGACTAGCCTAGGCTACAGGAGCCTGTCTCAGAACAAAACACTGTAACAAACCTAGACAACAACAAAACAAAACAAAAACAGATCTCATTTGTCAAATTCCTAGTAGATGTTGGTGAAGAGCTACTAAACAATGTTTGCAAGCAAAAACATAAGTTAATCTGGAAGAAAGGTTTAAAACAGCAGTAAAAAGAGAAATTCATTTAGCATCATTAGTAGTTTAATAAAACTTTAATTTTAGATTATTATTGATTTTATGTTTAAGATGATATAAAAACCCTATCCTTACATAGTATCTAGAAGGAGAAAGGAAAACAATCTAACCACATTCTGTGTTAGGAAACCTCTGAATTAAGGATAAAAACTAAAATTTGACAAATTATAATTTATAAAGTACAACTCAACAAAAACTGAGAAAAAAAGTTTTTCATCAAGTGAGCAACAGGAAAACAAAATTATAAAAACTGAAAAATAAACACTTGAGCATATATTAATTTGTCAGAAATAAAGTATACCAACAAGCCAGTAAGTATAAAGAAAAAAATGATATATTAAGGAATATCTATCAGAGTAGATATTAGAATCTAAAATTGAGATAAATTATTTTACAAAAAGCAGAGTAAAACCAAATACATACATACATGCATACATACATACATACATACATACATACATAAAAAGATGTGGGAAAACATGTAGTAGGGAAAAGAAGTTATCAGTGTCAATAGAAAGGTATATTTTAACTCTTTTAAAATAAAATCTTCTACAAACCAGCAATGACAAAGATTTGAAGCTTGAGATTTTACTTTTATTATCTGATTTGACTTAAGACCAAGTCCATGAGATGACCCCAGACCCAACACTGCTTGAGTGACCAAGAACCAGAAACTAGGGTAAAACCAAATACTACTGTCTAAAACAAAGCATAGCAATAGACTCCTAATGACATTCTCCGACACTTATAGATCAGTGTCTTGCTTGACCATCATCAGAGAAACTTCTTCCTGTGGCAGATGGAAACAAATTCCAGACAATATGCAGAGAGTGACAGACTTGCAACACTCAGCCCTCAATGAGATGTCTCTATCAAATACCCCCCACCCCCCACCCCGCGCACCCACCCCAAGGCTCAGGGCTCAGGGAACCCCATGGGGAAGAGTTAAAGCAGATGGAGGACACCAAGAAAACAAGGCCCTCTAAATCAACATGAGCAAAGTTCATATAAACTCACAAAGACTGAAGCAGCAAGTAGTGGGCCTGAATGGGTCGTGTGTGTGTGTGTGTGTGTGTGTGTGTGTGTGTGTGTGTGTGTGTGTGTGTGTGTGTTTGTGTGTGTGTATGTATTTAGTTTTTTTATGGGATTCTTGTGTGTAAACGAGTGGGTCTCTGAGTCTTGTGCCTTCTCTTGGGCTCTTTTCCTTCTGTTTGTTAGATTTTACTTTTAAAAACATGTCCTCTTTCACTAATCTAACATACTATGGAGTTTTTAAAAATGACATTATTTTATGTACCAGTAAGAAAGAGAGTTTAAGATGAAAAAATGTTTATGAAAGAGGTTCCTCCTCCCCCAGTCCCAGACACACACATATCATAAACCAGGATTGCAAGGGTTCACGTAAAAATAAATGAGAAAACAAGCCCTGGATGAAAGGGAAAGTAAGGAAATTTACTTATCTCAACGCTGGCCCTGAGTACACAGATGAAAACTTAAGAAATTCCCCTTAAAATCTGACTCATAAACCAGACAGAAAATCCTGCAGGGCTTCTTCCATCTGAACTTAATTACCAGATTTCATTAAAAACAAAAACAAAAAAACAAAAACAAAACAAAAGCAAAAGACAACAAAAAAACAGATCCCAGCCTTGCAAGTAAAACATAACAACAAAACAAAACAAACACTAGCCCCACACACAGCCCAAGAAAACAAACAAAGTCTAGCAAAAACAGAGGGTTTAAGTTAAAGTGGTTACAGTGCCTTCACTTGAATGGCACACACACAAAAAAAACGCAAATACTCTCTGGAGGAAACTATTTTAGCTCAGGAACTAATTGATGCTTAGATACATTCTGTTATAAAACATGTTTCATTTTCAGAAATGTTAAGTGTAACAAAATGTGTAACTCAGGATTGAAAAACCATAGACTCATATGCACAGCAAATTGTGTCTTCTCAGCAAAATAGGAACTGTATCCTTAGACTGTTTGCTAGATGATAAGGGAAGTCAGAATGTCTCTTAGGAAGTTGGATTCATTCATCCTAATATTTGCCTGCAAAGCAGTTATCTGAAAATGGACAGATCAGATTGCAAACAACACAAAGGAAATTGATACACTTGAAACAATCACAATGAATATACACACAAATAACTTCCTGCCTAAAGAAGTAAATAACAAATAAGTTAAAACTGGACAGTGATAAAATATACTTTACATTTCAAAACTTGTGCAATAGAAAGTAGAATTCAGTTAAAAAAACGTGTGTGTGTGTGTGTGTGTGTGTGTGTGTGTGTGTGTGTGTGTGTGTGTATGTTGCAAGAATTTAGAATTTTCTTCCTGAGAGAGATGTGGACGATGTCTTAACCTTTCACATAAGGTCCTAATGACAAACCTCTAATGAGGATACAAAGCTCTAATGAAGAGCCTCACTCAGGGAAATCAGAGTATTTCTTAGGCTTACTTATAGACCATAGTTGAGGGGTTACAGGAAGGAAAATGAGTGACCCTAAAGTAGATATTCCATGGCTGTATAGAGATGTGCCCTCTCCTAACACTACCTACATATTCTATTCTCTCCCTGAGACCTTGAGGACATAGCTAATTAGAACAAAATTGCATAGAAATGACTGAGAATCCTGATGGCTGATCGTCAGGTAATGGTCCAGTGACCTTCCCACCAAGAAGAGGAAAATGGCGTCAGTTTACAGAATCAGTCACAGTGGACCCCCATGAGCAAGCATAGCTAATCTCATGTCAGTTGTTTGGTCTCAGAGGGCAGTGATGTAAAACACTGTATGTGTATGAATGTAGGTGCATATATGCCAGGCTGCGTATGTAGATACCAGAGAATAACTATGGGGAGTTGATTCTCTCTTTCACCATATGGCTCTCAGAGACTGGACTCCGGTTGTCAGGCTTGGTAACAGGTGTCTTTACCTTCTGAGAAAGCCCATCAGTCTTAGAAAGTCGAACTTAAAAGTAACGGCTGTAAAAATATTAACAAAAGTTGAAAAGTAAACTCTTTTTCATGCAACTGGTAAAAATCACAAAATATCTGGGCAGGTCATAGAATAGAAAGAATATTACGATGTAGAAATATGTGAATTGGAAAGCAAATAAACCAATTCAATTATAAAAGAACAGGGAGATGGCCTATGACCCAAAATATCGGATTCTTTGAAATGATCAATAATGTAGATAAATTTGCTGAAAAAATGGCCATGACTTCAGAGTAGACACAGATATACATTAATATCAAAGAGAGTGTGCAAAAGGATAGTTTTAAAGGGTAGCATGAAAATGTAACAGACAAGAGACTGCTTCTTATCCTTTGCTTGTTAAGTACCTATTATGTGGTATAATATAAGAAACATAGTAGGGACCATAAGGAGAAGTCAAAATCAGGAGGCAAAGGGACCCAGGGGAGGTAACTTATATCGGTGACAGTTATAATTGTCAACTTGACCCAACAGAATCACCTGGGGAAGGCAGTGTCTATGAGGAATTGTCTAGATCAGGTTGGCATATGGGCATATCTGTGGAAGACTCTCTTTATTACTTAATTGAGGAGGGAAGACTTGCCCACGGAGGGTCATGGTATTCCCTAGGCAGAGGCTCCTGAGCTAATGCGAGTGGAGAAGGCTAGCTGGGTGTGATCATGAATGTGTGCATTAATTCATTGCTCTCTGATCTTGACTATAGAGGTAATATGGCAGCTCTTTCAAGGTCCTGTCACTGTTACTTTGTTTCCAAGATGAACTGCTAACTAGAATTACATACTAAAATAAACCCAGTCTCCTCTAAGCTGTCTTTGTCAGGGTTTTTTTTTTGTTGTTGTTGTTGTTTGTTTGTTTTTTTTAACTTAACAGTAATTGGAACTAAGACAGGCAGGATATCCAGACTAAAGGGAGCAAAGGAGAAGGTACATGCATGTATGATGAGGCAGAGGTTAGCAGGACTTTCCTCTCACAGACTTAATGTTTGAATTTGAGGCTGAGAAGAAAAGAGGGTCTAAAGCAGAGGAGAGCAGAGGTTGAAGAGGCTGGAGAAGCTGTCAAGTAAGAGTAGCTTGGGGAGAGGTGTGTCTACAATAAGACCATGGCAAGCTGAAGCTGGCTGTATTCTCACAGCAGCCATCCAGTCCATGCTAATTCCTCACTGACTACCTACCCAGTTCCTTGCTCTGCAGGTGTCCAGACTACTGATAAACAAATGCATCTTGTTGGTCAGGTGCATCCTTCTCAGTGCTTCCTTTAGACCCGAACGTGCTTAAAGTATTCACAGCATCTACTTCATATGCACACAGCTGAGGTTACATTAACTTGATATTGCTTCCATCATAATACAAATAAGGTAGCTGTCTCATGTCAGGAAGAAACTTCAGCATTAAAAAAACAAACAAACTACTATCTAGTCACCACTTTTTCAAAATAGGGAACTTTCTGGACAGTGCTTTGTATATACAGTTATGCTTCATTAGTGCATCCTGTTTCTTAAGGAGATCACAACATTTCTAATGCCACACTTCCATTTTATGGTATAATGTCCATAGAATATAGAGATATGGTCAAGTTCTAATACACACAACAGATTTACGATTAGTCTTAAAAGTCTTTACTGCCACTGGGCTTGAGATAGGGAAGCTTTTACGTGAATATGTTAGTGTGTGTGCTCAAAATGCACAAGATCCTGGTAATAACCAGCCCAGAACAATTTTTATTACAATAGATAATCTCCAATTATAGATCCCAAGTCATATAGACCCAAACAGTAGACTTCTGTGAGCTTATAAATACTGTCCTGTTACTTTTGTTTCTTGGATTTTCATGCGTAAAGAGGTAATGATGATACTTGCAAATAGGATCAACATAAATATTATCTATCTATATGTTATCACATAATTCACAAAGGTGCTGAACATATATTGCTAGTTTTATTGTCACATGGTTATGGGGGGGTGGGACAAACAGAGTCATAAGAAGGAACATATTACTTGCCAGAAATAACAGTAAAACATCTCTACAAATATCCACATTTTACTCATTAGGGTTTAAAATTTCATAATCAAATCCTAGAATTGGGCAATAGCCTATTACTCACTCCACATTCAACTTTCAAGGCCAGGATTCATTTCTTGGCAGGGCACCACGTCATTCCCCCGATACTGGAGAAGTCATTTGTCAGGAGTACAATTCGCTTTCTCCATTTCCTCACCTGTAACATGGGCACTAAAAAAATGACCCAACCCACTCATTAGAAGTGGGGAGACCTAGTTGAACCAGGTCTTTAAAACCTTCCCAGGCCTCATTTGGGATCAGTACAGTTAGTATAAAAGGTGCACTAACAACTGGAAACATGTGACAAAACTCCTTTCACAGATAACAGGACTCATCGGGACTATGCCCATCAGAACTCAAATTCCTCTCTGGTGCCAGTTCAGAGCTGCGAGGCCAGGAAAGGGAAATAACAACACTCCAATGAGACTTGGCATTTACAAATGTACTTTCAGTGCTTGGATAAATCTTCGCTTCCCTAGCCCAACAGTATTTGTAAGATATTCCTGGCATGCTGAAAGCCACACAGCCCTGTCGTACTGAGAGAAATACCTCCTTCCTAAGAGTGAGCAAAGCGTCTCCCGATAGCTGTTAAGGTGAAAAGCAAGCACTAAACAGAACTCTTCGCAGGCCGACTGGATTCTTCAACAGCCTAACATTTTTGAAGAGATGAAAGCAGTTTGAAACAGCAGGAGAAATTAGTCTACTTCTACTTCACGTCTATAAGACTGTTTCCTACAAGTACCAAATAGAGAAAGTCCAATCACCAAGGAGGTGTCACTGTAAGGTAACAGAAGCCACCAAACTGTAACTCCAGTAGTTCGCCTGCAACCTGCTTTCTACCCTTAAGCTTGGTCTTCTCTGATCATCTGCTTTCCTATTCTTTTTCACCTAGGAAAACATGTCCTTCTCCCATTAGAAATGTAGGATAAGGGGGAAAGAGTCAGCAGGCGTGGAGGGGTACAAGAGAGGTTAACGGGAAGGGAACATGACGAAAATACAGGAGATATATTTCAGTTACTTTTCCTGTTGTGTTGATAACGTGTTCTGATTTAAACCAACAACAACAACAACAAAAAGTTTAAGGAAGAACGTTATCCTGGATCCTAGTTCAAGGGTCCAGTCCCTCATGGTATGGAAGCCCTGGTGGCAGGGGTGTGAGACAGCTGCTCAGGCCATGCTCAGGTTTAGGGATCAGACAACGCCGGCCGGGTTCTCATGCTCAGCTAGTGTTCTCCTTTCCACACAGTTCAGGACCCAAACAGGGAGCAGTGCTGCTTTCTTTTAGGGTAGGTCTGCCCACCTCAGCTAACATAAAATAAGCCTTCCCAAGCATGGCCAGAGACCACCCTCATCTAATCCCTCGCAGGTGTGCCTGGGGGCTTGTCCCTTAGGTAATCCACCCAAATGTGATTTCAAAACACCTGTCACCTTGGTCTTTCTCAGGTCTTCCTTCACAAGGTAGCTCCACCTCAGGTTTTCGAACTCTTTTCTTCAGTCTACTACAATGCAGCTTCTGACTCAATGACTCAAAATAGGCCCAAAACCACACACATAAAGTACATTCTGATATGAGACCACATTGTCTTCTCGCACTAAGACCAATTCAGGTGCTGATGAGCTCTCATTAGCTAGTCCTGGAATGTACCATTTACCAGCGTATCCTCTTTACATTTTGAACTGACTCCCCTATCTGTTGTATCACACCCATCTTCAAGAGAGGTATTTTTCACATTTAGGTTTTAGGCCACTGATTATCTGAAGACGGCATCCCCTTGCGTGATCTCCAGCGTCCCCTTAGACTCATTACTGCTCATTTATAATGATGCTACATCCTACTACACACGAGCTTGGCCCACCCCCACTGAACCAAGCACTCAGCGTTCCTACTTGTTTGGCTCATACACACCTCAAGCATCTTATTTTACCTCCCTCCAAACTTCTTTCACAACTATGACCTTAGCCACTAGTATCAGAGTTCAAAGGATAATTCTAAACCAGTTCTAGAAGAGGAGGGGATGAGTCTCCAAAAAAGGGAAACAAAATAAAACAAAATGAAGCTTAGAGAAGAGTAAAGCACTCGGCCCCCAGGATGTACTTCCGCAGCAGATTGAAAGAGGAACCTAAGTGCTTCTAAGAGAGAAAATAAAACAAAACAACATTCATGTGACACGGGGACTGTCAAGAATAAGAATAATGCTAGTAGGCTTCTTAGAAACAGCCCCAGAGACAAGAAGAGCATGGGGCCATGCTCTCCGTGTTTCGTGGGATAATTGGTTCATGGAGGATTCTATCAATTGTCAGAAGAGTAAATTGTGGACTTCCACCCTGAAAATACTGTACTTTTTCTATTATACAGCTCTAGAAAGTTCTCCTAACTAAACACTGTAATACAAAGATGTTAGAACCACAACCAAGGAAAAGTGGGGCTGCATGGTAGCCAAGAAAGAGAAAGCTAAGATCACATCTTTTTTTTAAGTTTTATAATTTAATTTAATTTTACATATCAGCCACGGATTCCCCTGTCATCCCTCCTCCCCTCAGCTCACTGCCCCATTCCCATCTCCTCCAGGGCAAGGCCCCAGGCAGAGCTCCGGGAATCCAATCGGTGAGAAAGAGGAGGGATTGTATGAGCGAGAATTGTTGAGACCATGATTGGAAAAAGCACAGGGACAAATAGCCAAACTAGTGGAAACACATGAACTATGAACCAATAGCTGAGGAGCCCCCAACTGGATCAGGCCCTCTGGATAAGTGAGACAGTTGATAGGATCACAACTTCCTTCACCCTAAGGAGCAAACAGACGAGGCTGAAGGGGTAACAAGGAACTGGCAATACAGAAACAGCAGAAAGGGCAGGGAAATGGGAGTCTGCTGCCATCCTGCTGCATTCCTGTTCTACTGAGTTATCCACTTTTGTACACACCATAAACACACACACACACACACACACACACACACACACACACACACACTTGTTTGACAACTTCATGCATTTATATGTATTATGAATTTTAGCCATTTCCACCCACGCCCCTCTGTCATCCTCCTTCCTCTCCTTTTCTGAGCCAGTCTACTTTCACGTCTCCTTTCTGTATGTGGCCCACTGAGTTTAAGTAGAGCTCCTTGCTCAAGTAAAGGTGGGGAGTTATTTAAAAAAAGATAATAAAAAGTGAAATGAATTAGAAAGGAAGAATCCGTGTGAGGAAATAAGTGGATAATGGTGAGGCTGGGAAAGCTTCAACTGATTTGATGATTGTTTCCTCTACAGTGTTACTCAGAAGACGAAAAGACAATGAATCACTTAAAAATAAACTACCAAAATAGCAATGAGCATCAACAGTCTGTGGCTATGATGCTGGCAAGGTCTGTCCCTACTCTAAATATGACCAGTATTTCTCAATATATCTGCTCAGTTACTTTTAATTTCATCGTTTATTTCCTTCAAACTTTGGGGGTGGATGAGGCTGGTGAACTGAGGTAAAAATCCAGAAACTCACTTTAACATTTAGCACGACCTTATTCTACTGACATTAACTTTGCCTTTAGGGTCTGAAAACCCTTCTCCAATTATTTCAAAATATCTTGGTTTTCCTGCTGCCATGCTTTGTTAATGTTTTCCAGGCTTTTAGACTTATTTAAGGAGGAATAAAAAATGTTACCAGGAGTACCAGGAGTACTTTCATTTCTGAGGGTGGACATGAATTGTTTTAGGATGGAGTTAAGAAACATTAAAGAAAAAAAAAACGCCATTATCTTTTTACATCTATTTTTCTTTAAAGCTAATGATCAATCCTCATGCCCTGATTTATATAGTATTACTTGGGAGACAAAATATCTATCATTTTTATTTACTTTTTTTGCACGTGTAGGTGTGTACAACATGTATGCATGTCCACACGTTTATGTGTTTGTGTATGCTGCATGAGCATGCATGTGTGTACAGTTCTAGGAATCAGCCGGGCGGTGGTGGTGCACGCCTTTAATCCCAGCACTCGGGAGGCAGAGGCAGGTGGATCTCTGCGAGTTCGAGGTCAGCCTGGGCTACAGAGTGAGTTCCAGAAAAGGCGCAAAGCTACACAGAGAAACCCTGTCTCGAAAAATCTAGGAATCTAAACATCAGTCCTCATATGGATTTGTCAAGTACTTACTGAACCATTTTTCAGGCCCAATATCCAATCTTTAATAACTAAATTAATTCTGTACTCTATACTAAGCATTATACCTTATTTTAGCTATCAAATATGGACACTAATATTACATTTTCCTGCAAAAATTAGTGGCTTTGGGAGGGTGTCAGAATGGCATTAAAGTGGATAATCATTTATGGATATTTACTTTTGAGATATTTTAATGTAAAATTTTGTAGATACATGGTCCCTCATGCTCTGAATATATTGTGATGCTTACCCCACAGTAAGTTATGAAAACACACTGCCATTGAAGCAATGTGATATTTAGCTGCTGCAGACTGGGGAAACCAGTGGACACTGTTCACTACTGAATACCTCATCACTTGTTTCCTTTATTACCCAGTACATCTATTGATGACATACAATGTAAAATACATCATGGGCTTACATAAATGTCACAATACTAAATGACTGTGCATACCTGTGCATGCTACTGAGTGGACAAGCAAGAGATTCCCATTAGCAGTTTAAGCCTGTAAGGCACTAAGACAGAATACTAGGGCTGGGGATGCAGCTCAGTAGAGAAAAGCTTGCCTAGCATGTGCAAAGATTGGGCTTTATAGACCTAGGGAAACAATCCAAGAATTTCACATTTCTTAACAGTGTGAAAGGAAGACACTTTGAGGCACATTGAGATAGCATTTTGATTTGTAGCCTAGGCTGTTTCTGAACTCACTTCTCTTTACAGCTTTCTCAATTGCTGGGATAACAGGTGTTCAGCCACATGCCCCACACATATACTTTTAAAAGAGCATGAAAGTGTATAATGTGACATACAAATATGTATTTTATAGATTGTTTTTAAATGAGGTTGAAATTCTGTGAGCTTACATTTGAGCCAGCTACTTAAATAGAAGAGCTTACAAACACTTATATCTGTCTCCTCCCTCCTCCTCTTGCTCCTTTTTGTAAAGACTGATTCTCATGTAGCTCAAATTGGCCTCAAGTGTGTTACATAACCAAGGATGACCTTGAGCTCCCAATCTTCCTGCTTCTCTCAAGTTCTGGGATTACATACGAGTGTACCACCAAGCCTGGCTTCACAAAGCACATACTTGAAACAAAATGAAGAGATTTTAGTTAGAATATTGATTGATCCAGCTAGCAACATATGGCATAATCCAAAGAACCATGACAGGTAAGTTGTATGAGCTTATCAACAGGTTGCCAGGCTTGGCAGCGAGCTCCTTTATTGAATGAGATGTCTCACAGTCCCTCAGTTCTTATTTTCTCAGCATCATCACTATCGAAGAACCTATATTTCCAATATTAATTCATTCACACTTAGTTGTCACTGAATACTCAAAATAAAAATCAACCTCAAAACAGAGATATCTAATTCCTGGAAATAAAACAGAGCATGGGGGCAACATTGGGCTCCATTTTCATCTAAAACATGGGGAAGCAGTATTTGCAAATTATTCATTGTACCTTCTTCCTTTCTTCCCAGATTTATTGAAATTATTTTCTTATTTCAGTTATTTGCACTGCCTTGTTTATCCCATGCTTTTCCTGTAGGGCCTTGACATAGAATAAGAGTAAGCCACAGTCTCCAGGCCAGCCTTCTCATGTGTTTCTTAGACCAATCCTGATCACCATGTCAAATATTCCAAAGGTCTTTAACTTACAGTACCATCACAACAAATGATTCTGAAGAACTTATGTTCTCCTTCCCCCATTTCTGCTAGCAATGTGGTGACTAGAGCCAGAAGACAAACAAAAAGGACTTTATAGATTATTTTGTAAGGTTATATTTTCATAACACTGTAGAAGAACTCCCACTCACTTTGGGAACTGTTTTGGTGACTTAAATAATATACAACAGGGTTTGGCAATCTTCTGGATGTAGCATCCAAAATTTGCATCCATTCACACTAATCTAGGGTTTCATGTGTCAGTAATAACCCTTTACTTTCAAAACTCAGTACAGATGAAAATTTCTTTGCCACAGTATTACCAGAGGGCTTAAAACACATTTTCACTGCAAATATACTAACATTTCTCCTTAAGAGACTGTGTGACCAAGAATGGGAACCTGACCTTACTCTCACACAGGAAATTGCTGTTTGAAATGTAGAAAAATGTGTGGTGTTCAAGGGGAAAAAGCCTATGTTGATAGGACACTTATTGTATGTTTTGTTATTGTGTTAAATACAGTATCTACATGATCCTATTGAGTTCTCACAGCAAATGAGGGAAACTGAGCAATGAGAGATGGATGAGCCTGCCATACACCAAGGAGTCATGGCCATCTTCTTATTGGGTGTTCTATTCTAAGAGTTGGTGGAATATGTGGTAATTTCTCTCTGCTCACTCTTACTTCAAGTCTGCAAGGTGAATGTAGCCATAGCTTCTACTAGGCAAAGACTACAACGATGCTCTTTCAAACAGTGAGCAAATCAGTGTCTTCAATAAACATTCATGCAACGAGAGGCGGAAATGTGATAATGTAAGAGTTTTATGATGTAAAAGTTCTCACAGTGAAAATATAATTTGGGTTGTAAAAGGTCACTCATTATGTCAGCAAATGATCGCTTTTCAAGATGGCATACCATAGATCTTCTTGTTGTCGCCACTCTTCTTTCAGCCCCATCCCTCTTCATAAGAGTTGGAATGTCATCTCGTTCTTTTTTCTTTATTGTGACATTGCCTCACATTGCCCAGGCTGGGGTAGCCACAATATTTCAGGAGCTTATGCCACCCATGCAGGACATTACAATAATGGCCACAGAAAAGATACAGACTCCATTTATTAGTCGTGATTCACTATCACTATATTCAAAGCAGCTATTTACTGTCCCTGGTTAAGAAATGAAAAGATGGAGGCATGGGATTTCAATAACTTTCCCTGAAGGATGACATTTTAAAGGTAAAGCTAGGCCGGGCGGTGGTGGCACATGCCTTTAATCCCAGCACTCGGGAGGCAGAGGCAGGTGGATCTCTGTGAGTTCAAGGCCAGCCTGGGCTACCAAGTGAGTTCCAGGAAAGGCGCAAAGCTACACAGAGAAACCTTGTCTTGAAAAACCAAAAAAAAAAAAAAGGTAAAGGTAGGATTTGGATTCCAGAAATGCACCCCACAGTTTGAAGTTTACAATACACATCTTGTCACAGTGGGGTGTCATTGGTCTTACATTCAGCCTCTTATGAGGCTGCCTATGTTTGCCTTGGATGCTGTAAGCCTCCAGTACTGCCTTGTGACTGTAATTCTTTGATATATCTTATAACCAAAGGTAGAATCATTTGAATTATAATCTTTTGTTTTATTTGTTTTTCAAGAGATGGTTTCTCTGTGTAGCCATGGCTGCCCTGGAACTTGTTTTGCAGACCAGGCTGTCCTAGAACTCAGAGAGATCTGCTTGCCTCTGCCTCCCAAGTGCTGAGATTAAAGATGTGCATCACCACACCCTGCTGAATTACAATCTTTTAAACAATATTTTAACCTCCCTGGTGAAATGTCTGTCTAGATTAAACATCTGTAACTGTTGTACTTTTTCATGCTGCTCTTGCTGAAAAAAAAATCTGGAGTAAGGTTGGCCTATTTTCTTGGACTGCTCTTATTCATTAGCTTTCTCTCTTCTGTGATAGCTACCATGCTGGAAGCATCACTTCTCAAGTTATGGACCCTAATGAATTATTCTCTTGTGCTTAAACACACCTGACAACTTTACTTATTAACCTTTATCCTTCTATTTCTACTGTCTATTCCTTAAAGAATGAAACTGGGAAGATTCTGTCCCCCTTCATTTTTGCATTATTTCCTCCTGTTCTACCACTAACCACACATGGGTCAAAAGCACAGTGATTAGAATCTCCACTAAAAACAGAGTCATTTGATGACTATTTTTCTTGTTTCTAGGATGAAAAGGTTCAGGAGTTCTAAGTTTTATCAATGTGGGTGCTTCTAGAGATAGTTTTGTCTAGTCTAGACCTGCAACTACTTTTAAGTATTAGAGTATGAAAGAACTTAACTACATGTAACTGGCCATTTCTAACTATAAACCTATAAAAGGGCACAAAACCTATAACGGACTATAAATATAATATTTATCTACAACTTAGGGGGAGGGGGCATGCTAATGTTCTCAGAAGCAGACAGTCCCAAAGTCTTCCTATTTAGAATGCATAAAAGCTGAAAGTAAGAATATTTCCGAGTCATCTCCCTCCCTCAAAAGCCACGGAACCTACAGAGGGAGCCATGGTTCTCATAATGATAAAAGGTCAATAGACTTCTATAAAAGATTAAATGATGCTGCCACAGAAGTAAATCCATTTTTACAAAGCACTGAGCCTAAAAGGTACCACATGACTTGAAGGTAAAAGGGGGACATACAGATTTCTACCATCTCTCCAGGAAGCCTTAAGATTGTTCCTCAGGCCTCCATGATAGTAAATCTCCTGGCAGGATCTGAAGTAGTTAAGTAAAAAAAAAAAATCCAAATTGGGAAGTAAGAAACTCCAACTTTGCTTGACTTTATCAATATTGCTAAGGTAATGATGTCATTGTTTGAGGGTTCTGCAAAGACATTCCATGTCACTTCAGTTTTAATACCAGGCTGGAGCCTGCATGGCCTGCCAGCATCAGCAGATAAACAAGACCTGTAGTCTTTCTATTCATCTCTGGATAGTTACTCAGAAAGATTCTGGAAAATATGCCTATTAGGAACTAAACATCTCACTTTTCATTTCATCCTCCTGCCAGAAGTCCATTCCTTGGATAAACACTTTACAAACTGACACTCTAAAAGTCACTGAACATGATAAAGTATGTGTGCATCAGTCAGGACTCATTAAATATTTTCTCTCCCATGATGAATGAACAGTTATATACTATATGAAACCTTTGGAGCTAACAACTGCTCCCTTCCCCCTGCCTTTTTTGTTTTGTCTTTATTTTGCAGGAAAGATTATTTTTCCATGTCAACTCTTTGTTACGCAATCTTGGCTTTGGTAAAATATCACTCTAGCAATATTACATGCAGAAAAACATTTTAGTTTAAAATTTGTGAATTAAAATTCTTCTAAAATTTGCTTTCTTTTCTTACTATCGCTTGCTTTTGATCACTTGTTCTTTCCAATGTCTTTGCTTATATTTAAATAAAATATTAAGGGAGGGAGAATCTACCATATTCTCTTTAAGGAGGTGGGGTTAGGGTTGGGTCATAGTGGCACTCACCTGCGATCTCAGCTCTCAGAACTGTAAAGCAGGAGGCTCAGGAGTTTAAGACTAGTCTGGGCTAAACAGTAAAATCTTGTCCCCTAATTCTTAATATTAATTTTAAAAGAGCCTAAGAGGTAGTTTACATAAATTATAAGCTATGTAGTCAAGGCTTCATCACATAATAATGCTAAAAGACATTGTTTTATTACTTCAATAGCATGGTGATAATTGATTCTTTTTCCTCCTTTAAAATCCTTGACAATTTCATACATGTATATAATATATCCAATTCATACAATTTCATACATGTATGTAATATATCCAATTCATACTAAACGCCTTACTCTCTCTTATCTCCTTACACTGCTGCTCATCATCCCCCCTCTTCACGGCTAGTCCCCCTCCTATCTCCATGCTATTTTATGTGTGCAGACCTCATACAGTAGACACGGCTTCTGTGATCATGACTGCAATGTCCAGGCCAGGTCAGATCCAGAAAACAGCATGTCATAGCACACCGCCCCATACTCCAAACCTTAACGCTTTCTTTAACAAATTCCTTATTGTCTAATGATGACATTAGCTCCAGCAGGGGATGGAGCTAGCCCAGAGTACAGGGCTAATGTGCTTAAAGACAGGAGTCAAACTTGAGCACAAGGAAGAGGGGGAGGAGCACTGATGGGTTACAGTCAATCTTTATTTGTAGCATCTCAAGGAAAGTGACTTCTCTTCTGAAACATTTTAAAAAAGTTTGAGGGGCTTGGCAAGATGGCTCAGGGGCAGTGCCTTTCCTGCAGTGCCTGACGACCCGAGTTCGACCCCCAGGACCCACACGGCTGCAGGAGAGAACCAACTCCCACAAGTTGTCTTCCGACTTCTACATGTGTGCATGACACTGGTGCACCCACAAACATACTCTAGACACGTTTTCTTTCTCGTTCTCTCTCTCTCTTTCCTCTCTCACATACAAATAAATATAAAGAGGAAAATTTAAAGTTAAATTTTAAAAACAGTATATGTAAAAATTTCAGTAATACATATATACATATATATACACATATGTGTAGATATGTACGCACATACATAATTTTATGAACAAAAAATATAAGCATCTTCTACTGAAATGTATAAAATGTACACAAAAGCCAGAGGAATGTGTCCTTGGTATGAGTGGCTCCTGTTTGCTGTACGCATGTCTATCAGGCATTATACCTTTCTCTCTTTGATGTCTTTTACCCAGAATGTTATTCAGACTATAGCACACAAGAAAGTAAGTTACTGAACAGAATAGTTTAAATATAATTTAAAGTTTACTTTTTAATCACTTCTATCAGTTTTTTTTGGTTTTTTTTTTTTTTTTTTTTTTTTTGGTTTTTTCGAGACAGGGTTTCTCTGTGTAGCTTTGCGCCTTTCCTGGAACTCACTTGGTAGTCCAGGCTGGCCTCGAACTCACAGAGATCCGCCTGGCTCTGCCGCCCGAGTGCTGGGATTAAAGGCGTGTGCCACCACCGCCCGGCTACTTCTATCAGTTTTAATGAAGCTAGAAATAAATTTACTAAAGCTTCCGGCTGCTGACATAAAGAGCATTTCTATAACCCATTCTTTTTTTCTTTCAGAGTTAATTCCATTGTAGATGTGGTTCATGACTATGCGTTTAAAGAATAGAATAAATCCTAAGAAAACAAGTTGAAATTAGCCATCATTTCTAAAGTAGTAAAGACTCCAGAGTGTGGATCCATTGATTTAACAGCCTCTGGTTCCTCACTCTTTAAATTTAAATAAAAGGACATTTATTAGGAATCTCGGGGTGTCTATATTCACTACCTTGGAGCTGACACCAATACTAAGCCATTCTGTGGGAAAAGAAAAACACATTTTGTTTACTGATACATTTCCACAATTGAAGAAAGCGGAAATGCTAATTAACAATAAATAAAGAGGAGGCTGAAATAAACTCACAGTCAGACAAACTCACAGACAATCTTTACAACACCCTGCTCATTGAAATAAGACCATATGCAGAATCAACATCATCTTATATCTGAGTTTGGGAGATTGCTCAAGTTTCATCTGCAGAGATCCAGGAGCTATGTTGAGTAAAGTCATTCCACCTATTCAGAAGGGGTGTACTCTGGTCAGTAAATAAGAACTCAAGGTCCCACTTGTAGAATAGAAAAATGTGTAAATAAAATTAGCACATGACGCTATCATGGTAGTAAATATATAAGAAAAATATTTAAAACATACACTCAACTTTCTCTTCCAAATTTATTTAGTTATGAAATAACAAAATGAAGATCAGTGTATCTCACTTAGACAAAAATTAAAAATTTCTTGATAATAGTTTATTCGTTTTAGATGATATTTTATAATATATATATATATATATATATATATATATATATATATATATATATATATAACACAAAGGCCTGTGGGTGTAATTTCTTTCAAGGCAAGCTCGCACTATGCTCCTGTGTGCATGTGTATACCTGTATATATGTGTATATGTGACAGTGTATATTTCTGTGTGATATATGTACGCATATCTGCCTGTGTGTGAGCATGTGCACCTGTATGTGTGTATGTGCACATGAACATGTATATACATGTATATCAGTGAATAGTGTATTTTTTACTTCATTTCTATATGTATGTCCCCACCTGCATCTCTCTCTCTCTCTCTCTCTCTCTCTCTCTTTCTGAGTGTGTGAAGTTTTGTAAACTTGCATGTCTGTGGATGGTATGTGCACACATGTCTGTGGGTATGCGCTTGCATGTCTGTCGATGGTGTGTGCATGCATGTGAATGTGCACATATGCTTTTAGTTTGGCAAGCATTTCACATAGCTAAGTTTCTCTATGAAATTCTCTCACCAGCCATAACCAAAGAAGCTTTACTCATTGCCAGAAACAAGACACTCCACTGCTGAGACCTCAGAGGGCAGAGGAAGAAGAATCCCAGATACTACATGTGGTTCATCTGCTACATTTCTGAAAGGACAGAGCTTGGATCCAAGGAACCAGCAAGGCTTCTCTCCTACCTTCTCTCCCAGGAGCCTCTGTGAGCATACAGTGTGGTGTGGTGCTTCAAGACCTTTGAGACACTTTTCTTTTGATAGAGAAAGGGTATTCAGTGAATATACATGGTTATACTTTATCCTTCAGACATCTGAAGCCTGACTCAGCAATTCTTAATACTATAAATGACAGCCATTTCTAAAATCAAACCTGTCACCAGGCTGTCACTGGATCTCTCAGAGAACATAAACTCAGTCTTCTTAAGCATTCATCATATCACCCAGATTTAAATAAAAACAAGCAGACAAATCAGGAATTAAGCAGAAAATTCTTTTGATTAAGAGGCTTTCAATACATTCACAGAAACAAAATGCCTCAGTGTATTTTCTGTCTCAAGGTCAGAAAGAGCTTAGGGAAGACCAAGTTTGTGAGCACAAACTTACACAAACAGATCAAGTTTGTTTGTTCCAGATCTGATCCCCAGGTTGTATTTCATTTGACTTATGATAACATGGTACATAGAAAATAACAAGAATAAAGATTAAAAAAAATAGAAAGATGATGAGACACTGTAGGTTTAAATGAATACAAGTTCTTGGCCTTTTCAACAGCTTTGTTGAGTGAACTGACACATCTAGAACCCACAGGTAATGAGTATGATGAATGTTTTATCTCAGTTTTAGCTGATGGTAGGGAGCCAAGTCAAGAACCCAAAGGAGTGCCATGAAAGACCAAGGCTTTGAGTTTTAATGTGATCACTAATGGGGGTAGCAGGTAGCAGGGTACAGAACAAAGCTAAGGCTTCACAGCTATAAGGGGGACCTGGAACTTTAGAACTGGGTGAAAACTGACCATTCCCCCTAAGCCTGAGAAGAGCACGTCAATGCGAATGAGTGGCGTTCTCAGCACACCAGGCAGAAACATTTCTCCCAACTTACATGCAATGCTTACAGAAGCAGGAGCTTACTTGATGCTGGCAAACACGGGTCATGGAGAATAAATGTTGTGAGGCTTTATTTTTAACTCTGGCATCCTGGGAGTTCTCAGAGTCAGAATTGTTCAGCCAGAGGTTGCTCAGAGGTTAAATGGCTTGCAACATGCAGGGAGGGATCCCAGTACAGACTGGAGAAGGTTTCTGTCTGTTCTGTCCTGGGCTGAGGTTCACAGGAGAGCATGTACAGGCTTCTAAACTTCTAGTGTCAACTGGGATTCAAGACGGATACTTCTTAGATGTCTCCATCTCTCATTCTTTCCGTTAAACTTCTGATAGTTTGGCCAAGCTTGGCCATCTGTTATGCGGCATCATGAGATACAAAAATGCTCTTCGGTTTTTCCCGGCCAAAACCTCCATATTTTTTTTTCTTTATTGACAAAATCTTTAGATTTGGAATTCTCCCAGTTCTATTCCAAATACGGCCAGTTCTCTTAGGCAGAGCAGCAGGAAGAAGACAGTGGCTCACTTCTTCCAGAATGACACGTCCAAGAAGAACCCAAGGTGCACAGCCTCATGGTTTCTGCTTCATGGTCTCCTTCTACCATCAGGGGTGTGTGTGTGTGTGTGTGTGTGTGTGTGTGTGTGTGTGTGTGTGCACGTGCATGAGTGGTGTGTGTGTGTGTGTGTGTGTGTGTGTGTGTGTGTATGTGTGTGTGTATGTGTGTGTGTGTAAGCACGCATACGAATGCATGTGTGTGTGTATCTGTCTGAAAGCCAGTGGTTAACATTGGGCTATCTTTCTGCAGAACTTTCCACCTCAGTATTTGAAACAGGGTCTCCTGCAGAATCTGTAATCACACATTTACAGGACAAGCTGGCCTCCAAGCCCTAGGGGTCCTGCTGTCTATTCATTCCCAGCAGAGGAATTATAGTTGTGCCCTGCCATGATCACCTTTCTACATGGGAGCCACCAGGCTGGACTCAGACACGTTTATGAAGCAGGCACCTCACTCACTGACTCATCTCCCCAGCCCTATGGCCATATATTTTTTTTAATTTCTGATGATGGTAATGATACAACAATAACACAGTAGCTAACATCTATGAATGATTTACCAAGTACTAAAACAGCCACCAGAGATCATGCTATTTAATCCTCTTTAGCAAAGTAAATACTGTTTAGCTGGTGGTTTTAATACTAGCTTAAGGTATAGATCTATGCCATGTGAGAGGCCTGGCTAAAAAACAGAGGTCCTCAGAAGGGTTATGCTGTCTTTCTTCACAGAGTTACTATTGATCATTGCCCAGGCTACATAGAATTGCTGGAGAATGGTATAAGATACATTTTTGGGGAAACGTCAAATGCTTCAGATAACCCACTACTTATTTTTTATTTCTAAACATTATAATGGCTGTTGTCGAAAAACCAAAAAGAAAAGAAAAAAATGGCTGTTGTACTAAACATTTTTATCATTAGTGTTTTCAACTCATTGAATTTGTGTTTGTTATGATTTATGTCTTGACTTCAGATTTTGCTTTCTTAGAACTTGCCAATTCTTTTATCAGCTTGCCTAGCACAGTATTTGATAGCAAGTCAAGAGCTACTAAATGTGTGGTATCGGTGAAGAGACTATTAGGAATTTGCCTAATAACAGAATTTATTCAATAAGCTTCTTTCCTCAGGAGTAATCAGAGTCCCTCTTGAGTGTGATTGTTAGACATCATAACCCATCCAAGGATGTCTAGTTGGGGTGGAGACACCAGTCTGGTTGTTGTGAAGGCAGCTTTGAGATGCAGTTAACACTCCAATTGATAGACTTTAAGGACAGCAGACTTCTTTTACAACATAGCTGGGTCCCAGCCTGTCAGTTGAAGTCCTTATGCTGAGGAGCTCAATCAGGAAGGAATGCTGTCTCCAGACTGCTTTCAGAATCAAGATTGCAACATCAGCTCCTCCGGATTTGCTTGGTTAATTTTTGGCTTGCTAGCTTTTATAAGCATAAGCATGTGAACTGGTTTTCTAAGTCACTTTCTCCTCCGCTCTCCCTTAGTTTCATGACCCCCTCACCCCCATCTCTTCTTCCCTGTCTCCTTCCTGCCTTCACTTTCTCTAGATTCATTTTCTTTTTCTTTCTCTTTGTTATTAGTCAATGTTTTTAACGAAAAAAGATTTTGCCTAGAGAATGACTAATAGCAGAGAGGACGAACTAGTGAGAGATGGAGATTCCTGAGGTATTTTTTTCAAACCATGTCCCTGATTACAAATCCTCATTCTAGAATCGCAGCTCACCTAAGGAAGCTCATGGATTCTTCTGTGGAATTATTTTGTATACTGAAATGGAAGTTTTGTATCACTAAACCTTCCAACTTACACTCCTGAAACAAGTTCCTGAGGAGTTCTGAGTAAGATGGTGGATTAGAAGCAACCACCATGGTTCAGAGCAAAGAAGAAATATCAGGATAAGGAAAAAAAAAAAAGACTATATTCAAAAGACAGAAAGAGAGGGAGACCTTTGGAAATTACAAAAGGGAAACACAGGAGAGCAGGAAAATGCTCAGGGAGAGAAGAACGAGAGCAAGAGGAGGAGAAGTGAGCAAAGTTTCCAGACCCATGCTTTGCAGCAAGGGGAGGGAAACAGAAGCCTCAACTAAAGACAGTGTGCTTTCTCTTTACCTCTGCTGGAAACTGAGCCCCAGAGACAAGGCTAGTCAGTAAAAAGATTCCTCAAATGACACTGGAAGAGATATGCAAACAAGAAAGGCACAAAATGCAACCCAAACATGAAAAAGCAAGGAAGCATGACCAAAAAAAAATATTCTAACACCTCAGCTACTGAATTAAAAATCTGAAGTGGATAAAATGATTTAAAAATGGTGTATGTAAAACTGACCTATGACCTCAAAGAAATCACAAATAAATGGATGGATAAAGCAAATGTAATTAATCCAAGACCTGGAGAGAAAAGTCAAAAATAGAAAGCCAGTAGCATGGATGAAAAGTTTACAAGGCCAAAAAGAATATCATCAAGAAAACTAAGATTAATAATAATAATAATAAAATAATAATAATAGAAAGCAATGCTGGAAATAAAACACTGTAAGATTAAAGAACAGATTCAACCAATCAGAAGAAAGAACAAAAGGGAAGGAAAACAAGGTTGAAGAAATATGACATCAAACATCATGGGAAAAAAAAGTCAATGGTCATGATCATCAGAATCCTGGCATCTGATCAAGACTCAAAATTTACAATGGGTTATGCTGACTAAGTAAGTAAGAGCTGAGATAAACACTAAAGTCATTGAGAATCTATCCAGTGACATTAGAGCAGAAAATGCCCCAAATTTAGGGAAAGAAATGGGAATCCAATCACAAGAAGGTTTTAGAACCCAAAATGGACAGGATGACAGAACTTCTCTATGACACATTACAATCAAGATGCCCCAAGTACAAGAGAAAGAAAGGAAAGAAAAGCTGTACCAGAAAAGTGTCAATTCAGAAAGACAGACACACGAGAATGACTTCATACTGCTCGACATAAATCCTAAAAACCAGGAATTTACGGAATGGTGTATTTCAAGCTTTGAAAATAGAAGTATTACCAACCAAAATTGCTACATACAGCAAAGTGAAGTAAGAGGGATGGAGAGGATAGTAAGGAGCAAATACGAGCAAAGTACAATGATATATATTTATGAAGATGTCACAATAAGACCCATTATTTTTATGCTAACAAAAATAAGTACAAACAAAACAAAATCCAGTTTCTTCATTTCTTGTAGAATATTGCATTTCCTTACTTCTGAAGCCCATTGGAAAGAGGCAAAGCTGTTCATTACAACTGGTACATAACAGAATTATGTGTCAGAGTGACTTCAGAAATTCACTGTGGACCTAAAGTACACTCTTGCATTAGATTCCAATTTTATGCTTAAAAGTAACAAAACAAAACAAAAAAACTCCACAACCAATAACTGGTTCCTAGGGTTAAAACAAACTAAGAACTTCCAAAAGGCAATTTTGAGAATAAATATTATATTAAAGGAAAGTGATGCCTTACCATTTATGAGTCTCTGTCAGGGCAGTCTCTTGTGACTCTTGGTCAATTTTAGCTGAAAATGCAAGAAAAAGACATGAGATAAGTACAGGGCTCTACCATTTCAGAGAATATACAATATAAACAACATGGAGAAGATTTAGTTATGAATTCTAATGTTCTCCAGCTAGATATTATCTTAACCCTATTAATGTCACTGATATGCTAGAAATATTATTAAATTGCATTAAATTGACACTAATATATGGACATATAAGATTTTTACATAAGCACCCAAACTTTTTAGGTTATGAAAAATTTATTTGCCCCTGACATAGTAACCTAAGGAATGGAAACACTACTTTCATAGTTACATTGAATATGCCAGGATCTAAATACCAACAAGTTTGTTGAAAATAATTCTCTCAGGCACAGGTACAAGCATCACAATGGAAATGTAAACAAATGAAGGCAATACACATTCAAAACACATTGTAGCCATGGTCTTTGGAATAGATCTCAAGTGAGTGACTATGATCTGCTCTAAAAGGGGCACATTGTTATGCACCCATTTATCTGCTGTAATTTTTTTTTGTCGGAGCTGAGGATCCAATCCAGAACCAATCCTGTGCTAGACAAATACTCTATCACTGAGCTTCAAACTCAGATTTATTTGCTCTATTCCCCCCCCCCCCAAAAAAAATAAAGATGCCTGACATGAACTCACAGATCAGATTTAGGATAGGGATGACGATTTCAAACTATTTAAAAATCAGATAGTACTCCATTAACCAAAACATATGACAGCAACTTTCACCTTCTTTAAGAAGCAAGCATTCCAGGGAGTTAAGGAAATACTCTACAACTCTCCCCTCTTCTTCTTTGGGCATATATATTTGGCATAAATGTTTCACAGACACTATTAAGCAAGACACTCATTATTTTCAGTCTATTCTAAAGAATGTAAAAGATTAGTTATGACTTCATAAATTAACAATTCATGGTGATTACCCACCCACAGCTAGAAAACTACCAAGCTATAGGACAATACAGAAAATCATCATTACCACACCTACACAGTCTTCATAATGCCTCTCCCGCAAAAACAGACATTCACAAGATAAATAAAAAATACACTAAATAGTAAATGAAGTTGTCTATTTATAATCCTTCCCCACTGGGTAATATTTGGGACCACTTGGAGAAATCAGAAGGCAAAATGGAGCAGGGTAAGTTAATCACTCTACAATCATAAAAAAAAACAATTGGCAATGCTGACCAAATAAAACCCATGATCCTTTGGGAATTGTTAAAGTGTCTCTCTCACTACTTAAAACACAATAGCACAGCTTGGGTTCATTAAAGTTTTACAATTTTCACGACTGTTCTGACTGAAGGTCTGTACATCATCTCTAGTGTTCTGACACAGTGTCAGGCTGACACTCTTTCCAGTGGATGTCCAAATTAAAGAGGGATCATTTGATCCGGCAACAAGGTCCCCCCCCCCCCCCCAGCTTTCCTTTCCCTTTTTGTACTTCAGATTGTTTACATGAGTTTACAGGTCTGTCATTAGCCACATTCAAGCCTGGGGTGCACATTAGACACTCTACTTTAAAAAGGCTCTAGTATGAACATACAGTCATAAAAAGCGGTTTGAGGGTACCTAAAAGAAAACAGGGTTAGCTTCCAAAAACAATTCTAGAATCACATAAAGTGCCTTCAAGGAGAAATAACAAAAGCAGCCTGAATGAACGCTACTTTGACAAAGGACATTGTTATTATAATTATTATTATTTTTGCTTGCTTGTTTTCTTGAAAAATACACAGATTAAAAGAATTGAAGGAAATAATTTCTGGACTATTTTAGAAGATCCAAGTAAATGATTTATGAAATTAAAAGTGCATGAAACTGATACTCCCAAGAGCTATCTTCAATTCCCATAAGATTAATGTTAACCACGTGACTTTTGGCAATCAGATTCACTTGTCAACATATGCAAATTTTTTAGCACAATGTTTATAATGACCAGTATATGTGAAGTAATGTCTTTCTTAAGTTCTAGAATTGAAGATCTGAAAAATCTTGAAGTGAACCAACCACTGTTTTATAATGTTAACATCATACAGAATACAGAAAATACATTCTTGCAGCTTTTCAAAAACATATGCCCTTAAATCATGGTAAAAGGGAAGAAAGTGAGTCTTGCTAGTTCACAGTAATAATTCCTTTTGATGTGTACCAACACAGCTCTTGTTTCAGTGCCTGAGAAAGTTGGCTTAAAAAAAAATAAAACCCAAACCACTTTAATCCAATGTGGCAGGAGATTGATCCATACCAAAGAAATAAAACATAAAAACAGATCTCCTTACCAAACCTAATAACCATGCTACAATAATAAAGTCAAATTAGAATAACAGGCAATGCTTGGGACTTCTCTACTATCCATTACTTTTGCCTGATTTTCAAGCTACAGGGATTTGTATACTGAAACTCTAATCAGCTCTGATAAACAGTCAAATTAGAGATCAAAGAAAGCATATTAAAGGCCAAATTTCAACTCTCAATGTAGAGTCAACAATTCAAGGAGCAGGGCAGATTTTCTTTTGTATTGTAATCTGAAGAAAAAAATACATTTTGAGAGGCATGGTGGCATAGATCTGTTATCCCAGAACATAGAGAGTAGAGTGGGGTTTGGGGGATCAAACTTCCTGGCAGTCTGACCTACACAGAGAAACCTTGTCTCAAACCCAAGGGCTGAAGATGGAGCCGAATGGCAGAGCACTTGCCTAGTATCTGTCAGGTCTTTGTTCAGTGTCACAAAATGCCTTAAAAGTTGGGGTGCATACAGCATCTAGCATGATGCTTTGCACAAAAACATGATCAATGCTCTACTGTCAGAGTTCCCTTTTGGGGGTCACTTAAAAAAACAGAGCATTTTAATTGTATAAAATTACAGGTTTCACTGTGACAGGGGCATAGATTTCGATGCCAACTCAATGACAGAGCAGGCTGTGGCTGCTTGGGTAAAGATGAACCCAAAAAACTGAAGTCACATATCACTGTAACCAGTGAAAATCTGCCTTCACCAAGGGCCGGGGGCAAGCTATTTGTGCGCCATCATCAAAATCTCAGCTGCATCTGCAGAGACACTCATCGTGACTTCGCTAAAAGTGACAGAGCAATTAAGATAACTTTCTACATGCACCACACACATGTTCTGTGGATATTTAAATTTCCTGAATTATTTGTTTTTCTGAGATATAGCTCTGGCAGATTGGTGAGACTGCTCAGTAGCTGGAGATACTTTACTGTACAAGCCTGGTGACTTGAGTTTCATCCCCAGGAGCCATGTAAGGATGGAAGGAAATAAGAGACTAAGCTAAATTGTTCCTTGACCCTTACACACACATATATGTGCGCACACACACGCACACACACTCGCACATACTTGTGCACACACACACAGTAAGTAAGTAAGCAAGAAAAAGAAAACAAATTATTTGTAGGCAATTTCTAATGGTGCACACGATTATGTAAAGAGTTTTGAAAGCTCGGGTTCTTTTACACAGTAATTTCCTATGTATATACAATCAGTTATCAACAAAAGATTATGATTAAAGTATGCTCAAGTAATCACATAAAAGAAGGGAGAGACAATATTTACATTTCAGAATTCATGTAAGATTTCATCCCCCCCACTCTTCAGAGGAAATAGCTCACTTCTTTTTTGACACAAAATGATGTGGCAGCCTTCTGGTCACCTCTAGGCATGATTACTGATTATGGATTATATTTCTATGGTCTAGCACTTGCCTATGATACATAAATCCATGGTCTTGATAACTAGCACCACAAACAAACAAATCTCAGCATGATTCTAAGTCAAGTTTGTATAGGGAAGTCAAGGGAACACTTAAAATGGACAAACGGTTGCAAGGCTGGTTTGGGTGGATTTGCAATGAGTTTTAAGATGTCAACAAATTGCTGGGATTCCTCTGCCACAGCCTTCCCAGCAGTGTCCTCGGCCACACTGGACAGAAGTAAATAACTCTTAATGGACACAATCTTGATGAGAATTCCCCCTCCCCCTGAGTCACGTCTCCAAGAGAAGCTACTTGCACATTTACTGCCAGAAATGTTGCAAACACCCTGTACAGTGTCCTTACCCTTCAGTCTCCAGACTCCTTTAATACCAGTGTTTGGGTCTTGAGTATCATTTAGTTCAGACAAACCTGGTTTGAATTCTAGTTTATCCACTAGACTGTGATAGATTTTAATAACTGTGACTCTCACTTTTATGGCAAAATCTTTCCTCATGAGACTAGAGTGACATTTTCTTTTTCATTGAGTTGGTTCATATTTCAGTAAGATACTGTATTGATCACCTGGGGCTTGGGGTAATACCCTCGGTATCCTTCCTCTTATTTTTACATCATCATTAATTCAAAAAGGATGGGGTGTATTATTTTCAGATTATCAAAAATACACAAGACTTATATTTTAATTTTTCTATATAAAATAATATGAAGAATTAAATGGACACTTTGCTAAAATAAGACTACTTCTCTAGCAATGTGGAAAAATGGTGTCCCAAGACCTTTACAAAATCTTGGAATGACCCTAAAATATTTTCAGGAATATTTCTTCTGCTACCCACTTACCTTGCATGTATGGTCAGGATTTTCTTCTTTTCTTGTCCCTTTCTCCAAGGCTCAGGGGATCCCCCTGTGTGGCTTCCTTAGAAGCTGGGACTAACTACCAGCTCTCTTTGTACCCAACTCTATTGTTATTTCAACAGACCTAAGAGAATTCTCAATTCCTGTAATATAAGCTGGGCTTAATAGCTTTCTAGATTTGTTTTTATTATTTTTGAAAAGGCATAACATAAATAAAGTTGCTCCAAAGAACAGTGCTTTTGGTAAATTTAGGGAGAACATGCCAAAATCTCAAATATAAAATGATTTCTTTAAATTTTGCTGGGTATGGTGGCAGACACTTTTAATCCCAGCACTGCGAAGGCAGAGGAAGGTGCATCTCTATGAGGTCAAGGCTAGCCTGATCTATATAGTGAGTTCCAGGGCCGCCAGAACTCCATAGTGAGAATTTGTCTTAATAAATAAACAAACAAATAAATAAATAAATAAATAAATAAAATTTTCAATGCTCCTCCAAACGAGATATGTTATTCTGAGTATACCATGGGCAACCATTCACATTCTGATGCTTGAGAAACATAAGCAAGTAAAAATGTCTAGAGAAGATTCATATCTAAAACAGGCTTGGTAGTGGAGTGACAAGACAATTCAATACTGACCTGGAAGCAAGAAACATATTGATTGAGTGTAAGAAAAATGGCAAAGAAGAACATGTTTTGGATAGATAATCTCCAGAGAATATTAGCAACTATTTTAATAGACCTAAAACTATACAGAGAAATCATGTTAGGAAAGTTGGTCAGTCAACTGCTGATCCTCAGAGCAGAGTTGAGCCTTATATATTATTAAACCTAACATTGTGGTTAGCCTTTAAATTTAAATGGTAGAGATCTGCCACTTGGGGCAGAGAAGGCCCATGGTTGGGACCACAACAAAAAAACAAACAAAGGAAAAAAATAGCACTAAATTTCTTAGGAGGCAGCTTTCCTCCTTTACTTACTTTTATTTGTGCTCATTTATTTTAGTTTTAGGGTGTAAGAGCATCTTTTTAGTTTGAGTCTACCAAAGGGGTCACTGGCTTGGATAGATCTGAGCCACTGAGCACGAGAGTAGTTAAAACCAGCACTCCTGATGACGTCTGCTCAGGCACCACTGATGCTTCTTACCCTGAACCCCTGGCCCCACAAATTATTCCTGGTGGTTGCTGCCCTACTACGTCAGTCTTTTGACCCAGTGATTTGTGTCTCCGGCCTCTGTCTGGCTCCAGACTCTTTGGCAATGTGAGATATTTCTGCTGACCTTGTTCCAAACGACTGTGAGTAAGCAGAGGCACTGAACGGACGCCCTTTCTGCTCTCCAGCTTTCGTGAGGGAATACCACATATTCCCAGGTAATTGGAGACAGAGTTGCCTCTGAGTAATATCAGATGGAAGGCAACTCAGGGCCCTTTCATCTACTTGTCTAGGCTTTAAATCTTTGTGCTATTTTTCCTTTTATTTAAAGTGTTAACTAGTTTTTGTTTATAATTAGCTATGAATGTGCATTTGGGTCTCTTTTAAGTGCAGCCAGTATGGCTTATTCCTTTAGACAGATGTACTGCCTTTCCTCTGAGTCATCTGAGGTTGTCATTTAACCACAAATATATTGCTTTTAGTTTTGTGACTTTTAAGACACTCCTCCTTTTGACAAAGTACTAAATGTCAAGCAAATTTGGGAAGGTTAGACATGTGAGACAGGAAGATTCTGTGAGTATCTTTCCTTTACCTGCAGAAGAAGGAGCCAAGTCTCACCTCACTGCACTTCCTGCTTTGGTGCTGCTAAAGTGTTTGGGACAATAAGACAGTTGCTGTAGAATAGCTTGGGAGGTGGAAAACCTGTATCTGGTAAATACTGCATTAAACTTGGCCTTTACAGCAATTCATAGCTACCTGTTAGTACTGAGGGCATTTCAACTTTGCATATAAAAATATGTACCATCTGTTCATATATGTACATATATATATACCTCTAAAAACATAATATATTAATGTTTGTTGTTAAAAAACAAGAAACATAATTAAAAACCATATATACTTCAAAAATTTGATATTTGTGACTTTTAGCAAAACCCACTCTGATATATACTCATCTGAATGCTCCTTTGTGAAATTGCTTTCCAAATTTAATTAAAAATCCAAAGTGGAAAAGACTTGGGAAAATATTCAATGCACACGCATGTTGAACACTCTGTCAATGGATATGTTACTCCATCTATAGGCTTTGGAGTCATCTATAGGCTCTCTGGTCAGCTTCCACTAATGGGGTATAAAAATGAAGACACACCCAGGGCTACTCTTTTCTCTTCCTTTGCTGAGAAATAACTATGCTACTGAAGCAGTCAGGAATATGCACTGATACCAGGCTGACTTTAAACTGGTACCCTTCAGGTAGAACCCAAGTCATTAGAAGTCATGTGCTAAAACTGCAAACATATGTATCTTAAGGCTGAGCTTTCAATATTAAAAGCAATATCCACTAAGTCTGACTGATGAATCTGAAACATCAAAATATAAAACAGCTGGAAATAAAAATCTGAAAACCATAAAAGCTCCTTCAATGTGTTTTCTTTTCTTCCTAATATTACTTGCCAAAACAATGTTTGAAGATGAGGGCATTTCAATTCTAGAAATCAAAGCCACATAAATGAACATTCCAATATTTCAACAAATATTTGAGCATCTATTGTATTTGGGGGATCATTTGTTGGGGCTCATGTGGCATATTTGTATAGTCTTTTGCATCAAGAAAATGATCAATGAGGAGAGAAATTATGGTCACATAATGGACAACAACAGCTATATTGGATTATTGCAGCCCACGTGCATATTACTAGGCAAATTTGATATGTAATAACCTACAATGATAAACCCCAATGAGAAAGGAACTTCACTACAACTTACAGTTTGGGGATTAAAGTTGAAAAATGTCACCCAAGATTAGAAATAAATATTACATGAAAGAGGCAGGTTTCAAATTCGCGCCAATGGGCTCCAACGTTGTAACACTGTCCAATTTCTCATGAGCACAGCCAAATGAGACTCTCATTTGCCTACTGAGATAAACACCAATGAGCAGGAAACAAAGGCAACTGAGTTTGGACTACAATGATGAGGAGGTCCTAGGCATAAGAAGATGTAGAGACTGGAGAGTGTACACAGAAAACGGTAAGAAACAGAAGGCTCTGAAGCACACACTCACGGTGTTGAGAAGGAAAGCCTAATGAGAGAAGGCGGGAAGTGTAATAGGAATAGTTGGCAAAAAGGCCTTGTTTGGGTATATGTGCTGCGGTGTGATAGCACAAACAGAGTCAAAGACACAGATCTGTGTCTAAAGTAGGAAGATGCACTTTTGAAGAAGTTGTGCACTTCCAGACTTTGCTGGGGACAGCTTTGTCTGGCTCTAATCAACTGGGAAAGAGAATAAAATGCATGAGATAGCAGTTTTCATCCACTAGAGCGTAGGAGCATAGGGCTAGGAACTCCTCAGTCCTCCATCTCTCTACATTGCTTTCTAAAGGTCAGTTTCCAGACTATGGACCCTTGAAGGAGCAGCTCACAGAAGCTAATCATCTTGGAGGAGTTGAGAAAATACAGATGGGACTCTAGGAAGGTGGAAGTAGCTGAAATTCAAGGCGTAGAGGTCCAGGGAGGAAATAAATCTTTCATAAAAGCAGACAAAGAAATCACTCCCAAGGTCTCTCTGAGTTTTGCTAAGTATTAAGTGGCACATGTCTGCAGGGGAATACCACAAATCCAAGCACAGACCCTCTAAGGAAGACTCACCCCAAAAGTCCTTCAAGGTCAAAGTGGGAGTCTGAAGACAGAAGAGGCCAGGAGAGAACAGGTATAGAGTAGTCATGAGAGTCTCCAGCAGGTAAAATATCAAGGTAATACATTCACTGTGATGTTTACTCTTGATTTGCCTAAGCAAGTTTTGATAAGAGGCCTGAAACGGCATCAGGCTGAATCATATATCATATTTAAATGATATGCCCAAACAAAGCCAAATACTCTTTGAATTTGCATAAGGCAAATAAATGGATCGTTTTTTATAGTCTATAGCAAAAACACAGCCCTGCAAATACCACCACCAACCTCCACCCTATTTTGCGAATCTGAATATTCTGTTAAGCCATCTGATTTGTGGTCATATTTCACAGGAGCAACAGAAAACTAATAAAGATTTCTCATCAGAAACTGAAAGGATAAAAGAATCAATTATTAAATTGTGTATAGAAACACACACACACACACACACACACACACACACACACACACACAAATATGTAGCTATGACTTTAAGTATTTCTTAAAGGCTTGGTTCCCAAACTGTCATGCTCCTTATAGACGGTAGTACTTATAGGAGGTGGGCCTGCCTACTGGAGGGAGATGGGGTCACTGGGCTTTGTCTAGGAAGGAGTTATCAGATATTGGGACAAAAATCTTTCCTCCTCTTTCTCCTCCTCCTCTTTTCCTTTTGCCTATCAAATGCAGGAGGCACACCAGCTTCTTCTGCCAAACAATCCCAAAGAACAGGGCCAACGTGACCTTGAAAAGAAACCGCAGAAGCCATTAATCAAAATAGAGCATCCCTCCGTTAAAATGGGTCACTTCAGGTCTTCTGTCACATTGATAGAAAGCTGCCTAGCACAACTGCTCAAAAATAGAATCAAAATAAAATTTTACAAGCATTCAGAGGCTAGAACAATTTTGCACCTGGAAATGTACACACAGGGAAGTGTTAAAGGAAATGAAATCTTAGTTCTATATAAACAAATGAAAAGAATGGGAAAGTGCTATTTATGAGCATGAGTATGAAGTATGCTTTCTCTAAAGAACCAACTAAAAGTTAGGAATAAGGTATTATTTTGTTATAACACATCTAGAACTAAAATACATGACAATAGCAAGAATTACAGGAGAAACAGAAGACTGCCAATGTAAGGTTTTTGTACCAATGAAGATTGGAATGCCTGTATTTGGAGATGGTGATAAATTCAGTGTGACAGAACATGAGAGCAATCCCGAAAATACAAAACAAAGATGTATAGTGTATTAGCTCACAGTGGAAACGTGGAATACTAAAAAATATCCAATCTATAAATAAGAAGAATAAGACATCATACAGGATAAATGTAGACAGATGTAAAGATGATAAATTAAACCCAATCATATTTTTAATTAAACTAATGGTCTAAACACTGCAACTGAAAGGCAGGGAGGGATTGTTAGACTGAAAACTTTCAGCTCCATGCTATCTAGTGGAAACCCACTTAAAAATACAGACATGTACTTAGATTAGATTGAAAGTCAAAGAATAAAAACGGCATTGTGCAAACACGAATCACAATAAAGCTGACATGGCTGAATTAAAATTCGATGACTTTGACTCTAGAAGGAGAAATGTTGTTAGGGAAAAAAAAAAGTCAAGTACTACACTGAAGAGGGAATTCAACAGGAAGACAGACCAATTCTAATTATGGATGTATCCAGAATCAGGGCCTCAAAATACACAAAGCAAAAACTGTTATATCCAAAAGAAAAAGAAAATGAGACAAAACTGAAGGGAACCATGGGTGTGGGTGACAGCAAGTAGTGATTCCAACCCTCTTCTCTCAGTAACTGATAGATTGAAGACACAATATGAAAGGTTATAAAAGGTCAGAACAATGCTACCAATGAATGGAGACTCTTCACACAGCCTTGTAAGGTGTGGAGTTTTTTTTGTTGTTGTTGTTGTTTGTTTGTTTGTTTTGGTGGAGAATGAATTGAATTGCTAGGACTAGAAGGTTAAGAGCATCTCATCAGTTGAGAAGCTTTCACCATGATGGAGAAGTGTCCGGTGGGAAAAGAAAGTAAACAATGTGAGATAATTAGGGTGGGAGAGAAAGCGCAGCAGTTAAGAGCACTTACTGTTCTTATAGAAGACCTGAGTTCAGTTTCCAGCATCTATAAGGTGGCTCAAAATTGCCTATAACTCCAGTTTTAGGGGATCCACTGCCCTTTTCTAACCTTTCAGGAGCCTGCATGTATGTAATGCACATACATAGACATAAAATAAAACAAATAAATCTAAAAAAACAAAAAGTGTTACAGTATTTAGCTTTCTGCTATAAGAGTAAGGCAATTTGTTCAGAAATTCATGGCAGACTCAGCCTTGAGTAAACTTAATCATAAAAACATTCAATTATTTATGTATTAATTATATCACATGGAGGACACATGAGCAACATTCCAAACATATAATTTAGATGTATTACAATGAACACCCACACACTTCAGTAATAATGACTGTGTGACACCCTAAACTTTGGCAGAAGACTGCAGATTAGAGGAAGATTGTTCATAATTGTGCAATAACGTAATGACAGTATCTGGTAACAAGGAAAAGGACCCATGTTATGTGGCTGGTGTCTTAAAGGCAAGAGATTATTTGGGGCTGGGAGAATTAAGGCCTTAGGACTAGAGTGGAGTGGATTCAGGGATTAGTAACAAATAGGGAAATGAGCAGGGTGAGAAAGTGTATGAAAAGTTGGCATCATTAATAAGGCTACATTGATCCAGTAGTTCAACATTTAAACATGCACTATATACAAGTAAATATACATGCTGAGAAATATACATAGTTACATAGTAGGAAAAAAGGCTGATAAGTATAGAAATTAGCAAACAAGTTTAGGAACACTTGACAATGAAATAAAGTCATCTGGAAGGACACATTGATACAAATTATTACAAATATATTCTAATATTAAAAAAACCAAAAGGTAGACCTTTATTTTCAATGATATTGTGGACTTTCTAGATACAAGATATCCAGGGTATCACACACAAACTAGAAAAAAATAAAAGCTAATGCATGAATGAATCTGATAGAAAATATGGAAAATTCTCTGAGGCCATTAAAACAAAGAAGAGCAGGAATCCAAAGAGGTGTAGAGCAGCATTTCCCAGGGCTATCACTGACACTCAGAACTTTTCCTTGTATGGACCAACAGGAAAAAATTCTGAACAGGCTGAGAATCCTCAAATGTATCCAGAAGTGGCTCAAAGGCAGAAACTGCAAAGGACCATCCTGTGGATTAGACCATGAGGAAATATGCTTACCCCACAGAAGCTCTGAATGGAAGGAGAATCCTCTCAGGTAGCATAGAGTTGAACCCTCACAGTGCACTGGGCTCTAGCATACAAAGTGCTGTATTAACGTGCAAGGAAAGAATTTATTTTAAAATAATTCTTGTTTGGTAGAGCCTCCTGATGATTATCCAAAACAAATATAAAGAAAAATAGGAAAAATGAATAAGGCCCTAGAGCAAACTCAGACTAAAAACAAAGAGACAAAAACTGAACCTGAACCCAAGTTGTCAATGTAGCAGGGAACAGGTGAGTCGGGGCATCCAGACCACTAAAAGGAATTATTGCCCTTGGATTCAATGTTTCATGATTAGTACATCTATGTCTCAAAAGGCAAATGTGATATAATAAAGAAATTTTTACACAGATAAGATCATTTTACACTCCTGAGTTCACTGCAAAGTGGCTTTTAAAGGACAGACATGTGACAGGAGAAAAATAACCTCAGAAGGTAGGTGAAAGGTGAAGAAATGGTCAGCGAGGAAAATGCGACTGTTAAACCGAAACCCCAAACTGAATTCTTGAAACAATGATAATTCTCTATTTTAGGAAGCATAGAATAAGGCTAAAACCCTGCAAAAGAGTGACATATAAATAGGTCAGATTAACAGTAAGAGTCTGCAGATTTGTATTGCTTAAAGGGAAGCAAAAATAGCAACATCAGACTTTGTTAAAGAATTGTGTTAACAGAAAGAAAAATATTGTATGATGTCATGAACATGTGGAATCTAAAAAAAGCAAAGCCAACCTCCCTCAAGCCCTCAAATACACTGAGACAGAGGACCAGAAAGGGCAAACAGTGTAGGGAGATGGGAGTCAAATGGTCCAAAGCTGGAGTTACAAAGGATGATTAAGCCCAGATAATTAACATATGCTCTAAGGAGGATAAGCAATATCACGTGATACCTGCTAGGAGAGATTGAAGTTTAGATTTGTGTGCCATACGTGCATGGAAAGATAACTATGAAATAAAAGATTCGTTAATTGGCCTGACTATGGTAATTGTTCTGCTGCAAATATATTCAAACATCATAATATAACAAAATACAACAAAAGAATTGTGTTAAAATACCAAAGCTATACATGAAAAGGTGAGGACACAAGGGGGCAGGCGGGTGAATGCTGAGGGTGGACCCTCACAGCTCTCAGAAAAGATGTGTGGAGTGGAGTGTGCCTATAATCCCAGTGCACAGGTAGTGTGGAGATAGGAACAGTCAACCTAGATGAATCAGTGCTGTTTTGTGAGAGACCCTTTTAGCACAAATTCTAACTGGTCTTAATAATAAAAACCCAGAGTCAGATATCAGGGTGGAAGCTGAAAGACCACAGAAACAGAGCATCTAGCCTCTTCTAGGAATCATCAGACTGAAAAGGGGCAAGCTCCTGTCTCCACCCCACCTTATCACTTCCTGTCTCCACCCAGCCATATAACTTCCTGTTTCCTGCCCCCATGTGCTGGGAATAAAGGCATTTGCCACCACCACATAGCCTCTATAGCTAGCTCTGCACTCTGATTTCCAGGCAAGCTTTATTTGTTAGAGCACAGACGAAATATCACCATAGACCCTGTCATAGAAAAAGGTGGAAATCTATTGAGGAAGACACATAGCAACAACCTCTGCTCTCAAATACCCCTACATTTGCACAGAATCATGTACTTACACACACACACACACACACACACACACACACACACACACACACACGCACACATACACACACACACACACACACAAGCAAAAAAAAAAACAGAATATAATCTCTGAAGCAGAAGAATGGGAAAATTAAATAAAAATAAAATCTTCAATTAGTTTAGGATAGTTTGCAAATAAGGCCAAAATAATTCTACCCCTCTAATTATGAATCTTTGCAAAGGATATTTCCTCTATTTATTTCTGCATTAAATTGAACATAGCAGCCAATACAATATTGCTAGAAAAAAAGAAACAGAAGAGAAGGAAAGGAAATGGCAGAAAATAAAATGTCATTATTTTCAGCAGCATTGATGAAGGAAACCTTTTTAAAAAATCACCAACTGGTACATTACTAAGAAAGTTGAGTAAGTTTGTAATCTATAATAAATAGCAACAACACAATAGTTTTTTGAATACTATGTACATTCAAATATCATAAATATAATTCATAAAATACAGTCCCAAATAAGGTCCCTAGGAATCCATCTACCAAAAAGTCAAGACCTTAACAAGGTGGTAAGACCTTTTAGACAGACATGAACACATGTTCATGTGTTTAGAGTCTTAAACACATGCGCTCTGCTCTGTGTTCACAGGATGAAAGCATGGATACTATAAAGATGTCAGTTCTCCCCAGAATGAGCTATATAGATATTTATATAACTATGTCCAAATCCCTAGTAGGGAACTTGACATTGTCATTCTAAAATTTTGCAGAGAGCTAAATTACTAAGATAGACCATTCATGTTAAGCATTTCCTCATTTCATGATTTCTTGGAGACTACAGCAAATAAGGCAGCAACGAGCTGTGACTTGAGAAAAAAAGATGGCAAAAAACCAGATAGTGTAGAGAAAGTCATGAGAACAGCCTGCATGAAAGAGAGGAAACTGCTTATTATGAGAGAAAAGATGTTATGTACGTCATGTGGTACCAAACAACTAACATCATAGGACAAAAAGTCAGACTTGTATCACAGACCACAGATGGAAATAAATTTAGATAAATTGACAGATTAAACATGAAAGCAAAACTGTAAAAATAAAAACCTATATCTGCCCAAACTCTCTCTCTCTCTCTCTCTCTCTCTCTCTCTCTCTCTCTCTCTCTCTCTCTCTCTCTCTCTCTCTCTCTCTGTGTGTGTGTGTGTGTGTGTGTGTGTGTGTGTGTGTGTGTGTGTGTGTGTTTTACATGCATCTGTTTGTAGGTACATTTGCCTGTATAGGCATGCGTGAAGCTGTAGGTTGACATCTGGTGACTACTTCAATATCATCACCACATTATATTTTGAGACAGGGTCTCTCACTGAACCTAGAGTTTGCAGACTGGCTAGGCTGGAAGGCCAATGAGCTCTAGGGAATCTTCCAGTCTCTACTAGTTCCCAGTACTGGGGTTACATATTCACACCCTGATTTTTGTGTCAGTCCTTGAGTTTCAAATTCAATTACTCATGCTGGCCAAGCACCAAGCAAGTACTTTACCTACTCAACTATCTCCCCAGACCCCAGGAAGAACATTTTTTAAGGCAAAATTACATATTATCAAGGAACAGGTTAGTACATGTCCCCACAAAGAATCCAACAATGTCATTTAGCAATAATCATCAGAAATATGGCAGGAAAAACATCAATGCTGAAGTATTTGCAACAATGTCACTGACCAGTTTATATCCTAATTACACAAAGATTTCCCAATAGCAAGGTAGTAAAATGAAAGGTATGAAAATAAAAAAGCAGCTAAAAGGTTTAGAAAGCCATAACATCAAGGAGACAGAAACTGTAAACATATTAAACACACAACCAGGACAACTCAAACTTGAGCATGACTAGAACATCATTTTTTTGTTTGTTTGTTTTGTTGTTTTTTAAGACACGGTTTCTCTGTGTAGCTTTGTGCCTTTCTTGGATCTCGCTCTGTAGACCAGGCTGGCCTTGAACTCACAAAGATCCTCCTGCCTCTGCCTCCCAAGTGCTGGGATTAAAGGTGTGCGCCACGACCGCCCAGCTTTTTTTTTTTTTAAGAACATCATTTTACAAGACAGATTAGGATTAAAAAAAATGAAGCTAAGAACCAAGTGTTGGCAAAGATTTGAAACAATAAGTACAATGTATGTATAACTGTGAATAGAGGATGGTAATAGTTTTGCATCTCATGATATACCTGAGTTTTATACTAGATACATGTTTATTTAAAAATTGCAACACTCATTTACTGTGAAAAAAGGACAGGGCAAGTTTCCCCTCTTGGAAAATCACTTAGGTGGACACACCATTCACACACCTCTAAGGAACATGAGTAGGGCAGAGGAACTCAGGAGCTAGCATTGGGCATGCAGCCATTCCTCCATATGGGAAAGAGGTCCTATTGGCTCTTTGTTATGTGTCAAATGCTAAAGTTACAGCTTGGAACACACTGTAGAGATGTGAGAGACATGTATTATGACTTGTTGGTAGGAACACCCAAACAGAAAGAGGCAGGAGGCACTTGTGCTAGGCTCTCAGATAGAATGAATTCCTTCTCGGTCCTCCTTGACTCTGATTAGTTCTCATCCACAGTGGCAGGAGGAGTGATTGAGGCTATTGGAAATATAACCCTCAGAGAGAAGTGGAGACATGAGCTATGCTTTTCACAAGAGTTGCCTCCAATTTGTGCTTCTGTATGCTGAGAATTTTCAGAAAGGCACATGGAAATCTAAAATGGAATAATCATGCATCGATATATTGTGGGGAATGGCTTTGTCTATCTGCATGCATTTCACTATTAGTAAAGCATTACCTCCTTTTAGCTCTGCTAATGGTGAGCTTCTGAGTGTAACTATCCTACCCCCACACTCTACAGTAGCTTCGTCTACCATCTCTCTGAGTTCCCTAATATTACTACAGTTTTTAAATTAAAATAGTTCCAATCTCCTTTACCAGGGCTTGGCTCCAACATGTCCACTGCATTGGGTAGCTGTTCCAGCCCTGACCTTAAAACACTGCCCCTAGTGTGACAGCAAGTAACTGCCACACCTGCCTATGACCTGCCCCTGGGGCGTGGCCAAGAGGAGACTCCTTAAGACCCAGGTGCATACAAGCTTGGCTCTCTCTCTTCTTGATCCCTCGTGGTCCTGGAGGCTGGATTATAGACCAAGCCAGATTTCTTCACTGGATTGCACCTTATCTCTTCCAGATCCTGTAACCGACCCCTTACTAGCTATACGTTACCCCAGAAATAAACTTCTTTTGATTACTAGATAAATTACATGGAACTGCTCGTTAATTATAGCGATAGTCCACCATCTAATTGTTGTGCGATTTCAGAAGTCAGCAAGTTTTCTGAACCAGGCATGTGGCTCAGTTATGTAATCCCAGAAGTCAGGAGGTTGAAGCAGGAGGATTATTGGAAGTTCAGGGTCATCTTGGACTGCATCGTGAGCTTCAGGCCAGCCTAGACTAGAGTGAGACACTGTCTGAAAAAAACAAACAACAAAACCCAAAGTAATAACAATGAAGCTCTCTAAACTTTCATTTCAGTATTATAAAATGGAGACCATCATGCCTGCTCAGACTACTCTAAGAAAACTTAAAATAAAGTATTTAGCATAAAAAAATTATTAAGGCCTGATGGTTAGTTATTGTCTTACTAATTAAAAACTAAAGATTAAAAGACATTATACTTCCTTTTCAAATGGTCAATAATAGATTATTTTAAACATCCATTTATTTTTCATTACTGAAAAGAATTCCCATCTGATGCTTAAAAGCAAAAAAGAAGAAAAGAAAAGAAATAAAAGCAACCCCATTAAACTTTTTGTGACTGTGGAGCCCTGCTTATATGGTAGACAGTAAGTAACATTTCTGATAGAAAAGCCTCAGTGCTGGTGGACTGCCCAGGATCTGGCACAGTTAATAACCTTGCTTTCAGCATCTCTTCATTCTCATGTATAGTATTACCAATACCAGGGATTGTATACTTAAGACTTGTGGTTTCAACACCCTTCTAATTATAAGCATGTGATTACAGATTTATGCGTTTTCATCTTGATTCAACTCACAGGAATTGTTCAGCTTCAATTCGCTATGCTTAGGTTAAGGGGAGAAGTATTTGTGAAACACAGGAGATATGGGCAGTTTGTGAAAAATCCCATTTGCTATTTTTTATTTATGAAAGGACAGTAGAGACTTCATTTGTTAGCATGAGGAGAACCCTACACCCCATTTTATTAAATTTTAAAGTACACATGAATTAAAATGAGTAAAAACCAGTGAAGGCCAACAAAAGGAAACCAAGCTCTGATTTGATTCCCAGATAATATATATATACAAGCAGATAATATATATACATCTAGGCAACCTAATACATCTAAGGTCCACCATAGCTGGGTAATATTGCAAGGTTTTTTGTGGACAGTTTGTCCAAAGTACAGCTTAGATTCAGAAATCAAGAGGGTTGGGTGGTGGGAAGAAGGAAGAGTGTGCTGAGTTCTGAGGAAATAAGAAATTGTAAGATTTCTCAGCAAACTCAATTATCTTACATTTTTATGCTATAACCAAAAAATAAATTCACAAAAGGAATGTTTAAAAACTAACAAATAAACCCCAATCAGATATATAGGTATTAAGAATTAATTTTCCTAATCATAAGTGCCCCAAAGCCATCATAGATGGCATAAAATTCAGATAATATAAATTATCTTAACTTTGACTAAGTAGTTGAGTCAAACAATTAACATGTATCATTAGAGCTGTCCCACAGTACTATCTGAAACTGTTGCATAGGAATTCCATTCTGCTTCCCCAGTTGTTTTAAATGTTAAAGCTTACAAATTTGGTTTCAGCTCATATGAATCCAAAAAATATGGTCCATCCAGTGACTTTGGTAGAACTTCCTATTTACAGTCCTAGATGTCAGTCAATACAATTGCGTGTGGACAAAGATTATTCACATCTTGAAATTCTTCCCAACTCAGGCTTCAATTGTAAGAGATCTTGTTAATTTTCTTTCCTATCTGAAGACTAACACCTATGGGAGTTTTCACATTCTCTGCCCATTATCTTAGAATACTATTCATGGATCTGTTTTGTTCTTGTCCTGGGTGATCACAACTACTCAATAATCTCCTTGCTCATGGTGCCTAAATTTCAGTTGCAGAACTCTATGCTGAATCCAACCCACGTGTTCACTGGGTATGCATACATGTTTACTTACATATAGGTGTCCACATTCCACTCAAATTTTTCCCTATCCCCATTGAGGACCAATCCCCAAAGATGTGCAAGCCCAAACATTACAATATCTGATACCATTGCTCAAAAAGTCAGATTTTTGGATCATTTCAGAGTATAGACTTTTGAAATCTGAAACTGGAAAAAATGAACACCAATATTTCAAATTCTAACAAATGGAAAAACTGGAACACTTGTCCTATAAACTTTGGATGAGCAGCACTCAAAGTGTTTTTATCTTCTCTGTGTCATTGATCAATGATAGTTTGTCTCTTAAATCTGAACTCTTGGCACATATCTATCATCTCTGTCCATGTGCTTCTCTCTTGTGATAACCAGACAATTCTAGTCTGTCTCCAACACCATCACTTCATCAGTATACAGTTCCTCATTTCTCTGATCATGTACCATGACAGTAGTATCAGGAGCATCCTTTTCCAAAGACCAATCTGCCTTCACAAAGTTGGATCCTTGAAGCTTTCTCAGCCTTACCACTTCCATATGATGGGACTTCTGATTTGCTCCTGAGTCCCACACCTTCTATTTTGCATTCCCCTTCTTTGTCTTCAATTTTCCCATCCACTTATCATTCCTCTAATAATAAAATAACACAGTGACTAAAAAGATCTATAGTCTACATAGGTATACCTTTGGGGCCGTTCTTAGAGTATTCAGCTCTGTAAGACAACAGATTCCTTGACTTACAGAGGGGTATTTGATCTACAGCTCGTGTGGAAGGATCTGCCCTGAATAGGTACAGGGTTTCCCTTTGACTGTAGTGGGAGGAAAGCAGAACATGAGTTCAGATGGGCTGTCACTGTGGCCCCAATTATGTGTGGGAATTCCAAAGCGAGGTGGCTAGGATGCTGGAGTAGAGTCCTAGAAAGGAAGTCCATGCAGGCTTAGGAGGAGATGAGACGAACAGTTTCAGAACTCTAGCAACCTAAGTTTGCAAAGGAAACCTTACAACATTGATCTACAGAAACCAATTTCAAGAGTTTGAGGGCATGAATTTAAGGAGACACTAGACACCTTGTAAGGACTATCTCACATCCCCATTCACTACTACAGAAGGAACATAAAAACAAACAAACAAAATGGTCTAGAGGAAGATTGTTGGTCTCAGGGCTGGTGAGCAAGACATGTAGCTGGGCTGGGGCCATTCTCTAGGAGCACAGGAGACGCCAAGCAAAGCTGCTCTCAGTGCCACTTCTATTTCTATTAAGAAATGCAGTGGTTGAGAATAAGTGTTGTAATGAATCCAAAGCTGGGCAGAGGTCAGAAGACGATTAGAGTGAATCTACACTCAACGTTCCTGATCACAGAAGAACTAGCACCTTCACAAACCATGAATGCCTCGAAGCAGCAGACACCAGCCCTCTCCAGCTGCCTATTTGAAAGGAGACATGAGAGACATTTCCAAGAAAGAGATGTTGAAATAGAGACCATGAAATCTTGGCTTGAGTAGAAGTAGGAAGGCAGGGAGGGAAAAATTGGATGAATAAGTGGGTTTGGGGGATGAGATGAAATCCACAAAGATTGTTAGAATGTGATCCACAGACCACACAATAGCTGGATTATAAGGATAAGAGCTGTTTCTCTCAGACTGTAGAGCTAATGCAATAGAATGCTTGGCCAGCATTAGACACGGTCTGTCTTTTGAACTGTTCAAGAGATTTTTACATTAGAGAATTAGTCATATTTAAACAGACTCTGGATATATAAAATATGAATATTCTCCTGTGGTTAACCTGGGCAAGGGCTGGAGTGAGAAAGCTATGTTATTATTGATAAAAGCCTAAATATAAGCAAAGATATGGCATATGCTAGTAAGGTAGCATTTTCTATAGTTATAAGTTTGATTTTAGAATTTGGCCTTGATACCTAGAAGAAATAAAGAGACCCAAAATTCTGCCTTATAAAAAAATTATCTTAAGAGAAATATTCTGATATCCATCATTCTTACTATGTGTCACTAAATATAGGCTCAAGGCCTGAATGAATAAAGATGATCATCCATTTTTTACATTTTTGACACATTTGATCAATGTGAGTTTTCCCAAAGCATTTTCATTGTTGTCTATGTTATCATTTATCTTTATGACAATGTGGAATGTAGGAACCACTTAGCCACATACCTTTCACATTCACTACTACAATAAATAGCTGAAAGAATGCCAGACACATTGAATTTTTGTGGCTGGGGATTGAACTCAGAGGCTCAAACATATTTAGCATGTACTTACCCACTGAACAATATCCTCTGATCCCTTAATTTTTTTATAATGAACAAATAATCATATAACATTTGAACAGTACCAGAGATAATAAAAAGACAATATAAAATACTACAAGAAGAAACAAAGAAAGGCTTATCCTGTTTTACCTAATTTTAAAAGGTGAGGCCTGCCATAGTCTAAATATTTTATTATCATTATAAAACTGCTTTTATTTAACCCAGAAGTGGACAACTTCTAATAACTTCATAAGAAACAAGTTAAAAGATCTTCTTGACTTGTCAATAAAGTGTAAAGAGATATTTATCTACTTAGCTTGACTGGGAAATTCTGTCTTCCCCATGTATAAACTACTAAACAAATCCTACAGGCCTCTATCTATGCCTTGAATCATAGATGTTTACCAAATCCTCTTTGTTTTGGAAAACTAATTCCTAAATTTTCAGTGGCTTGTACTTGGTTTTTATTCATGTTTTTTAATGACTAAGGAAGGTTCAGTTATAAAAATACAATTTCAATTTTGGTCTATAAAATACAAATTAACAATATTAGATAATAAATCATGTATAATGTGATGACATTAGATACAATAAATTGGGCATAATTTATAACAGATACATACTATGTGTAATAAATGTATGTAATAAATGTAAATAAAATGTGTGCTCTTGCTCACATTTTACTTATGAAATCTGTCAAAAAGCCTGCCTTTGTCTTAGATAAACCCTAGAATTAGGAACTTCCTACTTCTTTGGTGGGGGTGGTGCATGCTTTTAATTCTAGCATGTGGGAAGGCAGAGGCTGGTGGATCTTTGAGTTCAAGGCCAATCTGCTCTGCAGAATGAGGTCCAGGATAGCCAGAATAAGCCACAAAGGATTACTGGATACTTTTACCTATATAATCTTGTACAGTCATGTATCATCATTTTAAGTGACACATTGTTAATCTTAAAATTCTACCAGGTGGAAAAACCACTACTGGTTCTCTGATATCTAACCACAAGGCTATGATTTTGGTGGAAGAATGCTTTAGGAATGAATGAGATTTCTGCCTTCGTTCATATAGAGTTGAATCTGAGAATGATAATCACTTTGATTCATGGATCTCAACAGTATTCTCTTTCAATCTCCAGGATTACCTTAAAAGTAGTATTTTTCCATCTAAAGGAAGTGGTGCGTATGTTGATTAAATTGCGCCATGACTCATTCCTTATAAATCATCACCAGTGACACTTGACCAAACTTTGAAAGCCATAGTCGACTACAGAGAGAACAGCCCCAGTCTTCACAGTGTTATTTGGCCTCTCTCTCATGCCACACTTGCCTCTAGGAGAATTCCTCAAGGAGCAAAATCTTTCCCAGAGCATGGCATGATATAAATCTGATCTTCAGAAGAGATGGTGCATTCCAAGGCTGAAATGTTTTGAGTAGCAAATGCTTTGATATAATTGTAAGTTTCAATGACTTTAAACAGTGAGGAAAAAAAAAGTTTATTTAGTATCTTCTGAATTTTTCCATCCCGCTTATTGTCTTCAGAATGGAGGGAGCATCAGTGAGATAATATTTATAGTTTTTAAGCTCTCTGAAAAAAAATTATTAATTATGTAGTGGTATTAATTCGCCCCATAAAAATAGCAGATGGTGTCCTGAAGATTTAAAAGACACTGATGGACTTTGTTCTTCGGGTACAATGTTTTGACAAAGCAAATAAATACCAGATTGTACTGAGGTCACAAGCAGAGTTAAACTGTAAGAGAATGGGTTGGTGATGTAGCTCAGTGGTAGAGCATTTGTCTAACATGTATGCAAGGACCTCAGTTCAATCTGCATCATTGAAAACAACAATAAAATCAGCAAAAAGCAACTAAAAAAGAAAGAAAAACACACTTCACAAAATAATCTTAAAAACAAAAGCACAAAGACATAATATCTTCATAATACATACTATTTAAATAATCGTTCACAAAACACCCTCCAAAAACAATAAAGAGTAGCCCCAGAAAAGCACAGTTGGCAACTTGTCAGCCTCTCGTGCCTGCCATGTGATTAACTCAAGTCTTGTTAGTTTGGATATTGGGGGATGGGGGCGTTGTTTTTTTCAATAATGCCAAAATAATCTTCTTTAAACTTACATTGAACCAGATGCCTGCTACACATCTGCCTAAGGAGGGAAGAAACATCTCTGCAGTTTACCTTGACTGATGAACTGCTCCATGTTTTCCTTGAAAGGCTGCATGTGTTCTTCAGAGGAGACCTGGTACACTTTACCCGCTTCCACCTCACAGGCTGAAATGAAGAAAGCAAGACCATTTTTAGAGCACCACATTGTCGAGGGAACATTGCACTGGTTTTTAGAAAGCCTAAGAGCCAGTGTTGGAAAAACCCTTCAACCACTTACATTGACATGCGTTGGGTATTCACATTGGAGCCATCTTCATAGATATATATCATATATCCCATCAACGAACCACAAAAAGACATTCCTAAGAAAGTACATACCCAGAACTACCACTTCTAAACTGATCTGCTGGACAAGTGACTTAGACCTTAGGTCTTCAGTTCCTTCATGTGCAAAATGGTAAGGACACCAGAGCCTATATCATAGTGCAGTTCCGGGGCCAGAACCTGTTAAGAGCTAAGAGCTGAGCAGTAGGGCCCAGTAGACAGGACAGCAAGAGCCAAGAGCTTGTACTATCATAAATATCAACTGACTTCTAATGCAAGTTTACAGTCAAAATTTCGGACACATGAAAGCAAGAGGTGGTGACCTTAGCAGGGCGGTCAGTATTACAAGGTACTTACTTGCCGGCACCAGGTACTTTTTACCCATATTTTAGTCAAATGTTTCAAGGAATGCAAGAGAGGGGACACTGCTAGGACAGCTGAGGAGGTCAAGGTTTAAATATGGCCACAGGAAGAAAGAGAAGACTCCTCAGCAAAGTTCTGAGCTCACACTGAAGTTTGTTCTCCCTTTCCATTCTACAGCCTCATAAATACCTCAGGGTAGACCCAGCTGGAGTTGAGAGTCATTTCTAAGAAAGTTTCTGAAGACATGCCTGTCACTATGGAAAGGAGTGCTCTAACTCAGTAAAGGATCTGAAGCTGAAAACTACACCCTTGAATATAAATATCAGCCAGATCCATGCTGGCCTGGAAAACTGGCCATTAGTCTCTTAAACTTAGGTTCTTCCTATAAAACCATGTTTCCTTTCAATGAAGTCACTTGCCTGTGTGTGCGTGCGTGCGTGCGTGCGTGCGTGCGTGTGTGTGTGTGTGTGTGTGTGTATGTGTGTGTGATGTGTGGGTACATCACTGTCAGGACTACTCAGAACCTGCTTGGTGAAGAGAATGGATCAGATAAGGAGACAGACTGCAGCTATCTGCCTTGGATTGTATTATTGATGGCAGCCCCATGAAGACACAAACACTTTTTGTTTGTTTGTTTGTTCTACTGTACTGAGGTTTGAACCCAGGGTCTTGTACAAGCTAGGCTAGCCATGTACTGAGCTATACCCACAGCCCTCTTTTGAGTCATTATTTTGAGAGGAGGTCTCACTACGTTGCTCATGTCTGCCTTGAACTCACTCTGCAGCCCACGCCAGTCTTAAACTTAAGATCTAATAATCTCTAGACTAGCTGAGACAATAGGTTTATGTCAGCCAGCTTCATGTCTTCTTGAAATATCTGCAGATGATTCTAAGCACATACTCAATCATATCATACTTTCAAGAATTTCTAATATAAGTCAGACCGTGAATAGGAAGGCAACATAGCCATTGCTTAGAAAAAATGAGGCCCAGTTTATTAGTGCCACCCCTTAATATTTCAATCAATTATTCCTAGCAGGGTCAAATGAAAAGATGCTAAAAAGTCTTTAAGCAGTTTTGAACTGTTAAGCAATTTCTTCCATCATCTCAAACCTCACTTGACTGCCTTCCTGCAGCCAGGGTTCAGCTCCATATACTGTAACAGCCAGGAACAAAATGAAAATGCTTCTATTCACAGGGAGCTAGCTGTTTATTCTAAACCAGTCAGTCTTTAACATTTCTTCCATGTCAATGAGAAGAGTTAAAGCCTATCAAACTAGTGTCTACTGGTTTAGGGCAACATGGAAGAAAAAAATAATCCAGCCTCTTCCCTTGTCTGAGAGGCAAGGAGGATAAACATTTGACTAAATAGAAACTAGGCTTGGTGGCCTGCAATTCCACTTGGGAGGTAGAGACAGGATGGTCAGCAGTTTAAAGTCATCCTCGGCTATGTTAACAACCTTAAGAGCAGCCTGAGCTAGATACATAAGACACTGTCCAAAAATCAAAGCAAAATAACATTAGAAAGTAGGATAACCTTAGTTTCATTCATGGAGTTCTATCGTGTCCAGAGATGTACAATGTCATAACAGTGCCCTGACAGTAGGAAGTGACGGAAATTCATCTCACAGGGCTGTTGTCTCTGGGGAAGCAGAAGAGTTCACTATCAGCAAAGCAGAGCCAGGTCATGGGCTGACTGTGGCAAAGTGTTCGAATGTTTTCACTCAGCAAGTGTGACAGAATAGAACATTCAACAAATAAGAAAATGAAAACTGTGGGCTAGGGAGATGGTTCGGTGCGTAAAGACCTTGCCACACAAACCTGATGACCAGAGTCAAAACCCACATAAAGCATAGTACAAGAGCAATTACCTGCGAACCTGGTATTTCTGTGGTGAGGTGGGAAACACATACCAGTGAGTCCACAAAGCTCATGTGCCAGCTGGCCCGACTTCCACAGCAGCTACCAACAATGTAGACCTGCTTCCAGGAAGGTAGGGAGCCCAAACCCAGGGAATTCTCTGACCTCCACAAGTATGTCAAGACATGTGTGTACTAGCATTCACATATGCAAATATGCAACATGCACAGATTCATATCACACACACACACACACACACACACACACACACACACATTGTGCATATACTCATACAAGAAAAGAAAATATTATAATACATTGTCTTTAGATTACTTTATATTTAAAATTTTTTCATTTAATTTTGTAAGTAATCTCACCATACTCTTATGAACTATATTCTTAGTATAAGGTAAACAAATTTATGTTTTTCTCTGTTTAATCTATCTTCTACCTTGAGCCATAGTAGAATTCCCTGTACACAATGAGAATTGAGCACAACTGGAGATCTAGAAAACACACGAAGCATGTTTGTCCAGTGTCTTGGAGTTTCTAGTGGAGTCCACTCACACCTTCGTCAGGAGCTCTTTACTCATCAAACTGCTCTAGCCATCAGAATTGACATCTAAACATAAAGCAGATTTCTCTCTATAGTCAAACCCCAATGGAATATGCCTGGAGGTTGCTTTTAAATATTACAAGTGTTCAGAAAAAAACGTGTGCAATTAAAAGCAAAAAAGAAGTACAGGTCTCTAATGGTAATGGAATTCTAGTCTCCAAAGGTAGGTTTATTCTCTACTCTCACCCACCTTTCTCCATTTATTTACTGCACTCTATCCCTAGTATGTACATATGTGGAATATTAATTATAATTAATCCCCAGGTCGAGATGATTAATATCTATCCTCTGGTCACAGTGAACTACTTGTTAATATGTAAAATGACATCGTTACTCAATTTCTCCATATTACATATTCGCCTGACATATTCTCAGCCCTTATGATCAGTTACTGGTACTTGTACTTACCTAAACATACCTAGTTTGGGGGTCAATTGTCACTCTGAAGCAAGAGAGCCAATCCATTCCTCAGCTTCACATGTCCCTTCTCTATAGAACATGTTCGTGACACAGGATAAAAGCAAGGATTTGGATGAAAAAAGTGAATACAAGTCTAGTTTAACTACCAAATACGGGAACTGTTCTCTTAAGTCAGCGGCTCTCCACCTTCCTCATGCTGCAACCCTTTAATACAGCTCCTCATGCTATGGTGACCCCCAACCAGAAAATTGCTGTGTTGCTACTTCATGACTGTAATTCTGCTACTGTTATGAATTGTGATGTAAATATCTGATGTTCAGGATATGACTCACAGGTTGAGAACCACAGTCTAAGATATCTGAGTCCTAACTAAGAGTCGAACCTGAAGAGCCAAGCTCTGAGATGTCTGTCAGGCAGCCTGGAAAAGATGGCAGTTAGTGATAACAGAGCCTCACAGTTGTTTAGTTGTGTATCTTTGTCTCTGATTATGGTTCCCGTTGCCTAAGGCCAAGAGTGTCCACCTGGCTATGCACTGCTTAAAGTATAAAGGACCCGGAACTTTACATAAAAGAAAGTGTTATCAGCTACACTCATGATTATGAATTTCTTTAATCTGAACTCACTCCAGTGGTAGATGGCACAATACTACACAGGATACCAAAGCCCAAATTCCAGCTCTCAAAGCTCTTCCTTGTGAGATAAAAAAGTATTCTATTATTTGTGGATAGTTTGTCAAAAAGGAAGGAATTGCTGGTACAACACATCATGGTATGGCTTAGAGTTTAAAAAGTGGTGTGCATGTACTGTTCTCATGCATATTCTAACATTCAATGCAGATAAGAATAATTTTAAGGTAGTTAACACACAAGGCATTGGGATATTTCTTTAAAACATTGTCTCCCATTCTATTCTTAGCCATAATATACCATATTTCACAACATATCATTCTGGCTCTTATCATTTTAAAAATTGGTATGTGAATGCAATTTTTTAAGAACACAAAACACTGCAATATAAACGTGAAGGGTCATTTAGAAACATTATTAAAATCAGAACAAAGATAGAGTTCTTGGAAAACTTAATTACAGTCAAATCCAAATATTAAAAAACATTAGTCAGGAGGCTGTTGGCTTAACTGAGTCATTCCAATTGTGTTTAACTTTTGTTTAATTTAACGACTTTGCTGAGCCAAAGAGATTTTGTGTGATGTTAAAGGATTGATATTGGGAAGTATGCATTGGGCTTCCCAACAAAGAAAAATACAGCCAGAGGGAAGGAGAAACAAAAACCTCAGATATTTCATTATAAAATAGACTCCAACACAACAATTTCATGTACAGAACAGCATGCTGTGAGGCAGGGGAAACACCACCTTATCACTGTCAGATTAACCATCAACATTTCTTGGCTCTCCCTGAAGCAGATCTAGATCATGAGAAATTTGGTTACTGTTTTAGGGAGTTGGGAGATTCCAGCCATAATTGACTCAAGTCTCCAAGTTCAATCAATGTTAATTACAGCCTAAAACTACTGTTTCTCTTTGAGCTTCTGGAAAGTTACATTAATATCTACAACATACACAAAGGAGAACAAACACATTGATTAGAAGGAAAACCCTAGAAATTCTAAACTTCCAGAACCAAATTGCCCCCCTTTCCCACAGAAGAGCTTCATCTATACATCTTATGGGAGAGAGAGAGAGAGAGAGGTTGAGAGAGAGGTTGAGAGAGAGAGAGAGAGAGAGAGAGAGAGAGAGAGAGAGAGAGATAACAAATTCTAAATTCTATTTCCAGAGACTTACAGGCAGTGAGATGCATACTACTTCCTTTTTACAAATATAAGAGTGAAAATTAAATACACACACACACACACACACACACACACACACACACACACACATATATATATATATATATATACATATACATACATATTACACAGAGAGAGAAAGGCATAAATTTAAGAAATATCTATGGGTTAAAATTAGCAGAACTAGGCCAAGGTTAGAATGCAAGTATATAAGTGATCTTTCATGAAGAAACAAATTTCAGAATGTACTGGGGAGGCTACATCTAAGCCATTTTGAAAATGATCTCCAAGGCTAAAGACACATACATAAAAATACAGAAAAGAATGGGGAGAAATGTACATGGAGTCAAAGGAGAGAAGGAAGTCTAATTATCCGAAATTCAAGGCATCATCTAATTGCTCATTTGGAGGGGGCAGAAGGTACAGAAAGAGATGGAACAAAGTCAAGGACTTAGTAGGGGACATACGGCTTTTAACTTGGGGAAAGTTCAGTCTATTAAACATCTCAAAAATCAGTAGCAACTTTAACAAACTTGGAAACTATTTCATGAGTTCAAAGTGTTTTACTAGTGCACTGGTATTGATTTCTAATGTATGCATGTCTAGTAAAAGGATAATTATAGGAGAAATGATTGGATGCCATTTATGGATTTGTAGCTAGCATCTCTAGGCTACTTTTACTGTTTTATTAACTCAGATGAATAAATGGAAGGCATTTTTATAATAGCCAATGGAAAAACAACATGCCACAATATTCAGGAAGACAGACTGAGTTTTAACTACCCTTTATTACTTACCACTAGGAGACTTGGACACATTCCTGAGTCTTGCTAGCCCTATTTTCCTCACCTGCAACATGGAAAGAGCAGCCGTTTTGCCCAAGGGTTTCATGGTACGAGGTTATGTGTACGATGCACTGTGCTTTCGGCACTGTCTTAATGCATGCTGAAATCCTATTTTACTTGCACGGATTACGTGTGACACTAACTGGTGTGAACTTCCAGCTTTTGGAATACTGCAGAAGTATTTTAGGTGCTCTTGGTAAATTGTGGGATGAACAGAAGCCATAAGCTATAACAGACATACACAAGATTGCTTGGTGTGAGTGCATTCATGAATATGTGTATTCATGTGCACAAAGGTGCATGTGCATATAAGTGTGCATGTGTGGAAGCCACAGGGCAACCTTACGTGTTCTTCAGGAGGCATCCATCTTGTTTTTAGAGTCCAAGTTTCTCAACCTGACATGGAACTCATCTGTTTGGCTAGGCTGGGTGGTCAAGGAGCCTCAAGAATTCCCCTCTCTGATATCTAATGTTGCGATTCCATGCACATGCCAGCAGTTCTGGCTTTTTGTATGGGTTCTGAGAATCTCAGGTCCCCATCTTTGAATGTTGCAAGTTGTACACTATGTGGCACTGAGAACACACTCAGTGTAGTATAGAGGCAAAGGGCTGAGAAGGGCTGAAGATGTACAAGGGCCTTCAAGTTGACAACTTGTCATCTGCCATCAGAACCAAACCAGATGTGACAACAAACTGCAGAGATCTTGAATACTGCTAAGCATCTCCCATAAATCCTGCCTTGATTATTTCCTTCTCTGTACTTTAGAAATAGGCAACCTCATTGGTGAGGCTGTCTAGATGGCTTTCAAGATGGGAAGACAACATAAATGATTAAAGATGGGTAAAGGTGCTTGCCACCAAGTCCAATGACCTAAGTTCAATTCAAGCAGACATGATGGAAGGAGGAAATCAACATCTGAAAGTTGTCTCTGGTCCCCACATACATAACATGTTATGGTCTCCACATACACAACATGTAGGCCCATGCCCATGCACACAGACAGACAGACAGACACACAGACAGACACACAGACACACACACACACACACACAAATAAGGAAACGTATTCAAAACAGGATATAGTGTGGCTGACCTCTTTCCAAATGTTATGGATCCCTCCACTTTGAAGCTGAAAGCCATAACGGCAGGTAGGACCAGGTTAGAATAATGAAAACAAGCAACTAAATGAATGCCAACTATGACAATTATTGGTTTTCTGTTTATTTGTTTGTTTGTTTGTTTGTCTTCTTCCAAACCACCTTTCTATATCTAACTTTTAGACAATGGTGTTAAGATTCTGCAAATACCTTTCCTCTTTAACAAATATCTAAGTGATGAGTTTCCACAGTGAAAGGGGGGAATAGGCTGGATAGAGGAGCATGGAGAGGCCTAATAGCTAGTTTCTAACAGGTTGCTCATCTTTACAATCAGACACTGGTGATTCCAGTGTCTAGTGTGTTTCCAGACACTCGAACCAGCATCAACACATCCCTCAAAAGTGTGTGCAGCCAGGCAGAGACCTGTCAGCCAGAATCCCAACTCACTCAGATGCTCAGTCACATCAAGGAGATGGCATTGTCCTGATGCCTCCAATCCTATTTCCCCAGGGTCTGCTCCCCAAGTCCTTAGGGCGGCATCTGCATCACAAGTATCCTCTCTCTGAGGCTTAGGTCCAGCCCCATGGGGCATCCCCTCTAAAGGTGTCTGCTCTACACTAACTTCAATGTCTCTTGATTTCTTGAGTTCCATAGATGATGGTTGTTTCCTACATTACTTAGTCATTTTTTTGTACTGTTTTGATCTTTCAATATGTGTTAACTTCTCTATATGAAATCACTTCTATTAAAGTAGTATGGTTTTGGTTTTCCTTAGTTTACTCTAAAATAGTAAAAGCAATAAAAAAATGGATTATGTTTCTGTAAGACCTCAACAGCTTTCTGACACTGGTAGTTAATTTTATTTTTACTATTTCCTTCTAAATAATATATGTTTGAATTGTTTAACCAAAAATTACTTCTCTTTCATATTAATCTTTTTACCTCCAAGAAGAGTATTATATCTTCTTCTTTAACATAGTTTATTCTTTTAATTAAATTTCTTATGTTCCTTAGCGATGTTTACTTTTGAATTTGGCAAGTTATATAATTTCTTCATAAAGAACAGAAAAGACTGAACAATCACACATTTTAAATTAGTGGAGCCCAGATTACTCAGTTTCAACTCTAAATCAAACATATTCCTGGATGGATGCCCAGTTTTCTTTCTTCTCAAATAAGATTATTAACCCTGTCTTACACATAAAGGAACACATATAACATGCACATAAGTATAAAGAATAATTAAATGAATACCCACATTTTCAATTTACAACTTAAGAAATAGAACATAACCAATATTTTGAAAGAGGCCAGTGTATTCCCTAGTGACCCATTCATTACCTTAGGCCCAGTGAATTCTGTTGCTTATACCCCTCCCTGCCTCTTTGCCCTAAGGAATTAATTGGTTGCTCATATATTTGAACTTTACAAGCTGAAATCAGAGGGCTTGGATTTTTCATATGCCTTGGTTTTTCTTAAGATTGATAAATGAGCTGGGTGGTGGTGGTGCACATCTTTAATCCCCACCCCCGCTCAAAACAAGATTGATAAAGGATTTATGTTTTAGTAATATAACAAACACGGTTCAGTAAGTTTTCTTCTTCAGTAGAAGGTTCTTTGAAAGAAGATGCGGGATTTTGCTTGGTGGCTATCTTTTTGAAAGGCACTCATGGTGGGGTCGTGGGGGGCTTTGCTGCTCTGTGGTGATATGAATAAAGTTTGTTTGTGACTAGTAGAATCTATCTATGAGCCAGGTTGCCAGCTCAGAGACTTCTGCCACTCCAAGCTTACTGAGATTTTGGCATAGTTTCTCCAGAGAATGCATCACCTGCCAAAGACACTGGGCCACAAGGCGTCATTTGGTGTAACTGTATTAAGAAAAAGTTACCAACAGCCAGAAGAAATCAAAATGGCTGAAGAAAAAGGCATTACACTGAGCGTGGAAGTCTGACTCTCATCCTGAGAGGCCGGCACGGGAACCTTCAGGTTAGAAGAAAGACTCAAATCAATGAATGTCTTTACAGAAACGCTAAGATGAGGTTCAGGTCTTTTCCTAAAATGTCAAAGCCCTAGCACATTGTTCCTCAGCTTCCTCAGAAATAAAAATCAAGACAGTATGCAGAAGCAAGAGGGCTAGATGGTAGACGAGTGACTTTGTGGAGACAGCACATTTGTCATTAACAAATAATCACATTATTAATTCAATTTTACCTCATGAATAGCAAAAGCTACTGAATATTTACCACAGAGTACTGTAATGGCTTAACCCTTTTCCTATATCTGATTAAAACAATTGCCTCTAAAAAAAAGTGTAAGGCTATTTGAAACTTCTTAAAGCAATCCTCAAATTTGATTGTATAAATTAATCATTTTAGGGGCTGGGGAGATGATTCAGCAGGTAAATGCACAGGCTGCTTTTCCGAAGGACCCAGGTTTGATTCCCAGCACCCACATGGTTGCTAACAACCCCATGTAACTCCAGATCCAGAAGATCTGATACCCTTTTCTGCCCTCCAAGCACACTGGGCATTTATGTGGTACACAGACATGCATGCAGGCAAAACATCCACACACATAAAATAAAAATACATAATCTAAAAGTAAACTAAAATAAATTAAAACAATAGTTTTTTCTAAGGCTACACAGACCAAAGTAGATACTGTTTTTAAGCAATATAATTTCATCTAAAATAACCTCCAGTTTGACCTCAATTTAGTTATACGAATGTATGTCTACTTATACTCAAACTACTCTTAAAAGAGAGAAGTGACTTCAGGCATCACTGATAGGAAAAACTGTATTTCTGATGGTTCTTTGTTCCTCAAATTGGACTTAAATTCTGATAAGATTTCCTTCCTTGTGCCCAAATCATCTTCTCTATGAAAATAATCAAAATTTGAAAAGTAAGGGATATTTTTTAACTCTCAGAATGTGACACCACTTGGAGCTAAGGTGATTTTACAAACAGCAGCAGCAGCAGCAGCAGCAAACAGTGATATTGTTTCATGAACTTGTCCCCTTGTAAGCTCAGAGGCAAGTCATGCTTGTGCTCTTAACACAGTACCAAGTCTGTACTTCTCAAAATGTGCTCAAAGGTATTATTCCACTGACCACAAAAGCCGCCACACATTTTATGGGGGGGAAGAAAAGGGTGCTCTGTGGTAAAAATGAACCAAAGAACTGCTACGAATCCCTCTGCTGTAAAAAAAAATACTGTGAATTCCTTTCCCAATTGAACTTAACGTTGCAGTTTCTCTATTTATTTGGTCATGAACCCCCTGTCATGGTTCGGACCCAGCATGGCCCCCCAGAGATGCACGCATTGGAGGCTTGGCTCCTAGTCAGCCGAGTCATGAGGGTATGGCTCTCAGCCATGTTCTCATGTACCGATGAGCTCACAGCTGAACGGGCTGCCGACAGGTTGAAAGTCGTTGAAGGAACTGGGTTCCTGGGTGCCTATTTGAGAGTGTGTATCTTGTCCCCAGAATCATGTTCTGTCTCCTAACTTCTGGCTGCCATGAACTAAGGAGTTCTTGGCAGGCTCACTCACGTATTTCCCATTTCTATGACATTAAATTGATACAGCCCACAGACAAAGGCGGGGGTTGCTAGGAAAGTGTTACCGTTGTTGGTCAATGGTACCGGTCTTTCAATACATTCATCTTCCCTCTATGTGAACCATGCCCCCTTCGTGGCTGCAAAATATTTGCTTAACCTCCTGTGTTTTTCTACATATTGCTAAGATGATCCTCCAATATGTAGTTTTCTACAGCTAATACATTGCCCTAGGAAATACACGTCCAAGCGATATAGTGGAAAGAGACACTGAGTACTCATCATTCATGTCCATTACCTAACATTTGTGTTGCTGGGCTCTGAGACTTAATGAGAATCTGCTATTTTCATTGTTCCATATACATTTAATACCTATAAGTTCTAAAGGAAATCCATGTGTTCATGTGTCACATGTTTGTAATTATGTATCTAAGTATGTGTGTGAACATCTCTGCGTATGTGAAGGTGTGAATATCTCTGTGTATGTGAAGGTGGTAATATATGGTGGTATATGTGGTAATTGTACATCTCTGTGCAAGCATGTACATGTTTATGTGTGCACATGCGTATGTTTGTGTATGTGTGTATCTGAGTGCTCGTATGTGCCTGCGTGCTTGTATGTGTAACTGCATATTTACTAATAATATCATTCCTCTTAATAATCATCTGTAAATGATGAAATCCTAATTTTCAAGAATGAAGTGCTGATGGGAGTATGAAGTCTTTCCCAGCCTCTCCAGAAATGCCCATGGCACCACATCACTGTGTATGTAAATTTGAACTAAACAAAGCCATAATTTTTGAATTGTCATGAACTCTATAATAGAAATACTTTTGTAATACTTTAAGAATGAATTTATTTTTAACCCTATTTTAAAAATGTATTCTTTGGAAAGTTTGTATATGTATACAACATATCTTGAACATATCCAGTCCTTACTCCCATCCTTAAAACTCTTCCCAGGACCCCTCATCACATCTCCCTCCCAGCAACTTAAATGTATGGTGCCATAATTCTCCACAAGAACAAACTTGTTCTTACCATAATTGTTACACTCAGACAAGGCAAAGCTATCTTTCTTGGCCTTAATCAGCAGGTACCTATATATAAAGCTGGAGTGGAACACAAGTGAGGGACAGAATTGTAGCCCTTCTAACAGGAGTTACCATATGTTTGCCCCTCGAACAGGAGCTACTGTATTTTTTGCCCTTTTAAGAGCAGTTATTGTGGTTTTGGGTACTGACCACATCTCACTAACACTAATGTGTACCATGAAATATATAAGAACTTCAAGAAAAATGTTATATTTACTGAAACCCATCTCAATATATCTGTGACCAGACATAACTGCCATAAATCTGGTGACAGATCAGGAACCCCTTGGGTAAATGCATCTGCTATTTCAGGACTGGGTCTCTTCAAAACTAAATCTTTTTTTGTTTTTTTAAATTTCTGTGCAGAAGTGAATAGCTCTTTTTTTCATTTGGTAACACAATATCAAATGAAAACTATGGTGATACTTTATTTGTGCTGAAATGTGATATTTTATTTATATGTTAATAAATAAAGTTTGCCTGGAGATCAGAGGTCATATTGAACCATAAACAGAACCAATCACATGGCAGGCAGAGTCTCTGTGTGTTCAAGAACACAGCCAAGTGTGGTGATACACGCCTTTAATCCCAGTACCCACCATAGAGACCTGGAGGTCTATATAGACAGGCAGTGACAAGGAAGTGATGTGGCTGGGCTTAGAGCCAATGAGAAGGTAGAACAGGAAGGCAATAAAAGCACAGGTTAGACAGGAAGAAGCTCTCTTAGGAAGCTACGGTGAGGTGGTAAGCTAAGGTTTGGCGGATATTGCTTTGATCTCTATGGCTTATAACTCTGTATTTGGCTCTGTGTTTTTTATTTAATAAGACTGTTTAGAAATTTGTCTACAGAAAATTCCATGTGATCTTATTTGTTCCCCTGCCAAAACTTAATATAACTCAAAAAGGTTAAAATAGATTCTCAAAACTATAACAATAAATGGGGCAAAAAGGGGGGAAAGACATTGTTTAGAAAAGTAAATTTAGGAAGACTATTATTATTATCTTGTGTGTAAATGTTACTAGTAAAAGACATTTGAGGCATTTCAGATAATCACCAATCAAAACTGCATGATGTAAGGCTTTGTTATTCACAATACAACAGTAAACACACAAGTGTCACTCAACCTACTATGCACAGGAACATGCTTTGTTTTTACAAATGTTGACAAATCACAGAATTTTGGGCAAGTGTATCAAAGGAGAGCAGGCAAGAACTATTAATCTTTCAACAATGACAGGGTTTTTGTCCAACCATGATATGGAGACTATCCAAAGAGTCTTGGCTACAAAATAAAAACAAGACGTGAACTTATTCCCAATGGAATGGACTGTTACTCAAATGGCTAAGATAGGATTGGATAACTGAATTTCCAATGCCCAACTTTTTGAAGCAACAAAAAATAAAAGCATTGGCAGATTTTTCTTTTGCTATACATAGAAAGATCGGCTCAGTGCAGCTTCTGCCTAACTGATTTATTTTAAAAAAAAAAATCCTTAAAAGTCTATCATCTCTCATTCACATTACACATTAAAAAAAAATGTAAGTTCAAGGTCACACATTACCTTTCAGGTCTTTCTTTAGTTTTCTGAGATCTTTCTGGAAGTCTTCAAACTTCATCTGTGAGGCCTGGAAGAGCTCCTGAGGTTCTGCCAGAGGGAAGACACACTGCTCCTTGCCAGCGTCCTAATTAGCAAACAAGATTTTTGAACTAATCAGTGGGAGAGATAAAAATCACAGGACGTAGAAGTGGCGGCAACTCCAACAAAACAGCTGGAAAAATAACAACGGAGTTACCCCACAGAGAAGAATGGGCCGTCGGGACAGTTCAGTGAGCAAGGGTGCTTGCTCTGCCCTCAGCTAGGACCTGAGTTCAAACCTATGGCACCCATAAAAGAAGCCAATCATGGCTGCATGAGCCTGTAACCTCAGCATTGTGGGGGTGGGGTAGAAATAAGATGATCTGAGACCTCCCTGGCCAGTTAAAGAGTCCAGCTGAAATGGCAAGCTTCCTGTACACTGAGAGACTCTGAGTCAAGGAAATAAGATGGAGAGCCCAGAAGAAGGGGCCACAGGTCTTGCTCTGGCCTCTGCATCTGCAAGCTTGCACAAACACGCCCACACACTCACATGTATGCACTGTATGCATGCGTACATGCAAGGAAAAGAAAATCAAAGTGGAGTGGTATATAAACTTGGTCTTACCTCATCAAAATTTCGAAGATAATAGGAAACAATATATGACAAGAGGCTTCTGCTGTTGTCCTAGGCAGAAAGATCAGAGTAAGTAACACATGTTTAAAAATGATTCTGTATTATTAAGTTTAAAGTGCAAAGTAAATTGCAGGGAATGTATATATAAACTTGAGAATATTCTGAGTAGTCTTAGCTTATATACTGCCTCAGTCATTGTATCTAAAGGGCTGGATGACAGATTTTTTTTTCTTTCAGTGTAAGTGACAAGAGAAAGCATCACTGTTTAAGGGAGAAGCTCAAAGGTAAATAGGTTGCTGTTTTTATTCCTCTCCATCAGAAATTTAATTCAATATTTTTATCTTTTACTTAATGTATTTATTTTGAATTTGCTTAATACTTTTGTTCTGTTAAAAATTATGTATGTGTTTTGCCTGCATGTACGTGTGTGCACTGCATGTGTGTCTGGTGCCCAGACACCAGAAGACGGCATTGCCCAGGAACAGGAGTTACAGGGGGTTGTGAGCCTGGGATATCAGGGAACAGAACTTGGCTCTTCTAAGGAAGAGCAAGTGATCTTTGATGTTGAGTAATCTCTCCAAGCCAGCAGTTAAGTTTTCAAATATCACCATAATGAGATAAATAAATATTGCTTGTAATTCCATATAAATGATCTAGCGGGTACTGCCATAATAAATAATTCTTGGATTTGGCAGAAATTCATTAGCACGTAGACCAGAGAAATGGACAAATGTTTCAGGTAAGTGAAGACTTCTAAAATGCCAATGTAATTTACAATTTGTTATATTAAGAAGTGAGATTGAGGAATTAATACTTATGCTACTATTATTAAGAAAACGTATATACCATTTGAAAATGTAAAATTATTTTACATCTTATATTCTTCAAGGTTTTCAAAGAACAATATTTTATTTCCTTCCAGGCACATCTAGAAGCATTAATTTTTAGTTAAGTTTTTTGCCTTATGCCAATTAATCAACAGATAACTTAAGTTTGAGAAAATCTAGTGCACAATCTAAATTCTCTGAAATATTTCCTTTGTTAAATTACAACAGATATGACCTAATGGCCTAATTTGGTCTCTATACTTTGGTATAAGTTGGTCCAGAATGGCCTCCTTACATTGTGAACTGCAACCCAGCTAAAAGTAAACACTCTAAGGCCGGGCGGTGGTGGCGCACGCCTTTAATCCCAGCACTCGGGAGGCAGAGCCAGGCGGATCTCTGTGAGTTCGAGGCCAGCCTGGGCTACCAAGTGAGTTCCAGGAAAGGCGCAAAGCTACACAGAGAAACCCTGTCTCGAAAAACCAAAAAAAAAAAAAAAGTATACACTCTAAAAGTATACACTCATAACCAAGCAACTGAGACTCAGCTAATCACAGCAGAGAGACTTCCAACCAATTGGAGGGTGAAAGCTTCCAAATCATGGTCATGTAAGACAAATGTCAACTGCTTTGATTCCAGCTTTCTGTATTTTACATCTGGCTGTAAACACAACCTGCACTCCTTAGGATACGGGCAGGGCATTTGGAACAATCTTTGGTCTGTAATGTTACCTGACTCTAAAACTTTCTGTTGTGCAAATAAATCTTGTTAAACTTAACTGTACTCAGAGCTTCTGTTACTGAATCTAGGCATGAGTTTTCCTGTATTTATGAAAAAAAAAAAAACACCATTTGGTAATTAAGTTTCATGGGATACAGTAATATGGCCATTAAAGATTTCCCCATCAGACAGGATTTGCTTGTGGCTCAAACAACTTGAGGTCTATTCTCTGTCCTAAATTGTCAATCAATGAAACAGCAGTACATGAGTCAGTTAGTAAAACATCTTTTAAACGCTTGTCTATAGGCATAATGAGAGAATATTCTGGTTGATCTGAAACTGCAGTCTCTATTCTATAAATATTACTGAGGAGTAAATACACTTACATTTGCATCCTAGAGAAAGTTCAAATTCAAAAGATCTTACATTGATATTATGAGAGGACAATGGTGTTCTAATTATTAAATATTTTGCTCCTTGCCTCAGTATTTTTTACTATAGGTTATTTTGTGATTATTTAAACTAATAAAATAAAATTTAATAGACAAAGGAGGAAAAGATACAAAGCAAAAACACAATCCATCTTCATAAGTAATTCTAAACAATTTTGTTTTATCAGAATATATTTTAGAACAGTTTTTATAAGCTTAACATTATATTGGCCTCTTTATGCTCAAATGTTATTTACAGTTGTTTCAACAAATATCCATTTGGAAAATAGATCTGATTTTTTAGCACATATGATTTATTACATCAATAAATTAGAAGTTTGTTCCTATGAAATGTTTATAATATAAATACAACAGCACTTGAACATGCCTGTTTGAGTACATATGAAAGCCATAAAAATTACCTGATGTTAGTGTACAAGAGAAAATGAGTTGAGACTGTAATCCTAGCACTAGGGAAGCTGAGGCAGGACTGCCTGGAGATTGAGGTCAGCCTATGTGGGGACCATGTCTCACAAATAAGCAAACAACAAACAACCCCAACCCCAAACTGAACTAACAAAAAGACTGTTATCCAATTTCAGAAATGCGGTGTCTGGCATTGTAGACACTTAGAGATTGTTAAATGCTTAGTGCAAACGTGGGGAACCAGTAAGAAGTTGAGTCCTGACTGATTAAAGAGACTAGAAGAAGCAGCTCTCTCATGAGGACAATGACCACATGCTGCATGTCCCTTATAAGGATGATGACTGCATGCTGCATCTCACTCATGAGGATGATGAACGCATGTTGCATCTCTCTCTCATGAAGACGAGGACTGCATTCTCTCAGGATGACAATTTTACTTCTACAATCATTTATTCAAACTCAATACTTAAAAATGTTCTCATATTTTCTCCCACCCTGATGTTCTTTCTGTACAGCAATTCTCTTTCAGGGAAGCGTGACTTTTACTTTCTAAGTTTACTGCTGTGGGATGGTCTGTATGTCAAATCTGTTGCTCTGATTGGTCAATAAATAAAACACTGATTGGCCAGTGGCCAGGCAGGAAGTACAGGCAGGACTAACAGAGAGGAAGATTGAGAGAACAGGAAGGTGGAAGGAGACACTACCAGCCACCACCATGACAAGCAGCATGAGAAGATGCTGGTAAGCCACAAGCCACATGGCAAGGTATAGATTTATAGAAATGGATTAATTTAAGATATAAAAACAGTTAGCAAGAAGTCTGCCAAGGCCATACAGTTTGTAACCAATATAAGTCTCTGTGTTTACTTGGTTGGGTCTGAGCGGCTGTGGGACTGGCAGGTGACAGAGATTTATCCTGACTATGGGCCAGGCAGGAAAACTCTAGCTAGAGTTTACCATCTCAGACTTTCATTGGTAAGTCTGATTGTCATCCCTAACTTTACCTTCTCATTTCTACTCTACAATCGCCTCAGTATTAATTCTAAACAACAAGAGCAAAACCATCCCAGAGAACTAGGGTTAAAAATAACTAAGTCAGCCAGGTGGTGGTGATGTATACGTTGAATCCCAGCACTTGAAAAGCAGAAGCAGGTGGATCGCTTGAATTCAAGGCCAGCGTGTGCTACATGGCTAGTTCCAGGACAGCCTGGGCTACACAGAGAAACCCTACCTCAAACAAACAAACAAAAACAAAACAATAACAACACCAAAAACCCCACAAGAAACAAAAAACCTAGGTTTGAAATCAGACTTAGACTTGGACATACATGCCAGCAGAAAGAACAGTGTACAGTGTAGAGGAAAGTGGGATTGTCATTTATATTTCATTAATGAGCGACTTTCAATAATGTTTGGTTTGTTTTACACACTGCCTAGAGAAGAAAAGACAACGGGCAAAGTCTCTAATTCACTGAAAATGATTAGTCCTCAGTTTCAAACAAAACAACACCTGCCCCGCCCCGCCCCCCCAAAAAACCGAGCAGGCTTGATACAAGAAGAAATACTTAGTTTTATTTAAAAACATTATATTACATAATTATTCATTACATATTTCCATTAGGAAAATTATCACTCCTTTAAAATACAGATAGGCAGATGATCTACTTTTACCTAGCTCAGAATATGCTGAACTTTTGCCAGAAATAGAGGCTCACACATGTAGAACCAACCAGTTTGGAGAAGAAACCTAAGAGTCCAGATTTCAAGGTCATCTTCACTTATATAGCAAGCCTGAGGCTATTTTGGGCTATATAAGACACTACTTCAAAAGTTACATAAACATATGTTCATGTGGTGTGTGTGTGTGTGTGTGTGTGTGTGTGTGAAACTTTTGAACTCAGAACAGAAAGGGATACTTATTATATCTTGTTTAAAGCCAAAACTATTTAAAAAGAAAATGTCTTCAATTTGGTGCAACCATTAACACAAAATACTTACACTGCTTTTGACATCCTTTAGCTTCGGCAGAATATCCAGTCCAAAGCCATCTGCCTGTCCCCGAGTCTTATTTCCAGCATTCATGTAGTTCCCAAAGGCTAGAACCAAACCCAGGACTTGCATGACCCCTGGTCCATTTTTTAATGTCTATAAGACAGGATGGCAAAGACGTTTCTCTTAGACACTGTTTTATTTGAATCATACAAAATCAATATCAAGTTAATCATATTATACTGATAGTTTTGAGTAACAGCCAAACTATGTCCTTTTATATTATTTTGTATACTTTAAAAACAGCATCTCAAAGTTTGCTTTACAATGGTATGATACCAACAAGCATGATTGTAGAAGCCAAGAGATACCCATTCTGGTCTACATACAATGAGAATTTCTAGAAAATATTATCACCTCTACTATCCTTAATTGTCTGAATGTTAGGTACAATACAGATTTCTGGCATAAACTGTAGAATTCCAAAAAGCACTTATAAAGATTGACTTCCAGATTTAGGTTTGCCACAAGATCATGCTCTCCACTCCCAGAACCCTGTCTGCCTGCAGGTTTTTGTGCCACTTTCACTGAAAGTGTTTCTGGTAATATCTTTCTATTCTTGGAGATGATTTCCCCAATCAGAACAAACATTTCTGTTGATTTTTGATAAACTGCTTTAAATGCTAATATTGGTCTTTCCAGCCCAAAACTTATTTGTTGCATTCAGAAGAGTAGATCTTCCATGGAGTTAAATGACTATTCCAAAAGTGATTTGGGTACAATAAATATTAACACTTTACTAAGGGGCCATGCCAAACAAACAACCCAAACAAAGGTAAAGGGTGTGCCTTCAAATCATTTCCATTTGGAAGTCTGATATCTGACAGAATATGGAAAATGGGGCTTTGGTTTTGGTGAAAGCATTGGGATCTGAGATCCTAGGAGACTGATATAAAATGTCTAGGATCTCAATGCGGTCCCACTGCCTTGGGAATACGACTGAACACATACTTTATTCCCGAAGCCTAGTCCTCAAATATTCCCTCATGTGGGACTGCTATCCCTTGAATTTTCAAGTACTTCAAGTAAACAAAAATCATAAAAATAAATAAGAACACAACTGAACACAATTAAATACCAGAATTTGCGTTCACTTCTCTGGTCCGGAACCTACCTCACACAATTTCTGCAGCAATTCCAGTTTGCGACGAATTGAACAAATGCTCTCCGAAAATGTTGACTGAAACAGGATGCAGAAGACTCGCTCTGAGAAGTTGGGGATTAGTGACAGCTCATACAGGAACCTAGGCAGACAAAGGCAAGGAGGGAGGAAACTGTAAGCCACCTGAACAGTAGTGCTTCCTCTATATCAAACATGCACCCAGGGCCCATCACTTCCCACTGTGAGAAGCCCACCCACAGCCTTGACTGCCCACCCAGGTCCCTAGACACACTTACTGTTCAGGTTTGTCAAGAGACTTGGCATTTTCCTTGTCTTTGGAAGATCGACTGTGCTTTTCAATTTTTTCCAGTTCATCTGACTGTGCTCTCTGGAAGGAAAAAAAAAAAAAGCCAAGTGTCTTTTTTTTTTTTTTAAATCTCTTCAAGGGCTTCCTTTAGATAATAGTGATTGCAATACAGTAGAATTCTCTATATTTTAATTTCTTAGCATCTGTTGTGCTAAAACTTGACTTAATATGTGAGGCATTTTAAAGTGTAAATATGCATAATAAAATCCAGATCCTGCTTAAATCCCCCACATAATGCTGTTGACTATTAGTGATCTGAAAGATATTTATTCATTAAAGCATAAAGTAATGTTTTTCAATTTTTCATTAATTTGTCTATTTATATTACTTTCTAGAAAGTCATAATTTTGTTTTAACATAATAGTTCTCATTCAGATCTCAAACAAGTTAAATTTGGAAGTAATTTGATGTTAAATGTCTTTAAAAATATCCAACTATTGCAATGATTGTGTATTGCTTTTGTTATACTTGGAGAAAAGAAAAGTGCAATTAAGCTATTAAAACATGGAACAAAAATAAAAGATTTTCATGCTTTTGTTGAACATGATTTTTTGATACAAAAATAGCTCCAGCCATATTTTGCTTTTGTCTCCTTCTACTGTTTATAATTGTAAGCTACAAATTTTGTCTCTTCATGGGAAAGAATAATCTTCATTTTTAATACAAGCAAAAGGTTTACAGAAGCACACACTTATTTCTTCTTACAGAACATTGGTATCAGTTTTATTTCTACTCAGACATAATTTTATACCTCACAAAGATATGTCCAATGAGCCTAGATTGCATCGTCCATATGAACTCCAGCGTCATATATATGGCCATGTGTTGAGTTAGAAAGGCAGTCCTCAGAACTTAAAACCCGTCAGAACTTAAAACTGTATTAGGTTAGAATGGATGTATAAGACTGAGTAAAGAGGTCCCTAGGGAATATGTAGGCAGCATCCATGCTAGTGAACTGCTCTATGTTAGTTAATTAGTTATTCAAAAACGAAGACATAACTATCTAACCTCAAAAAGAAGCATCTTTAATCAATGACAGGTCAACCAAAGTGGGGCGCTGACACAGAGAATCGGATACATTTTTCTTTGGGATGTGATGTGTTAGAAAGATATGAAAAGAGGTAAATTCCATCAACTATAATAGGCTTATATAAAAGTTAAACTCTTTGCAGAATTTCAGGTTGTTATGTGTCTTCCACACTTCCTTAGCGTAAGAAGAGCTTGATATATACTGAGGAAGGAGAGTAGGACAACTGAACAATCCTTGTTTTCTGTGATTAAACCATTATGTTCCTACAAAAGCAAGCGCGCGCGCGCGCGCACACACACACACACACACACACACACACACACACACACACACACACTGTATACTCAGTAAAACACTATGGTCTATAACATAAAATCATTTCAAACCTGAGTCAACATGCTCAGGCAATGTTTCTTGCAAATGTATGTATGGCATGTGCAGGACAAAGTGCAAAGGCTTCTAGAATCACCTCAGCATCATTACATTTGGATTGCAAATGAATTTTGGTTGTTGTGCATTCAGACACATTTAACGACTGCTAAGTATTCTGTGATCCCGTTTGGGGTCAAGCCAATTCTGCTCATTTTAGAAGAAACACAGCTGCCCTGGTCTGAAGGTACAGCTCAGGGACAGCAGAGAGGAACTTTCACTTTGCCCATTCCACCTACACACTTTTCCTCTTCAAGGATGCATGTGCATGATGGTATCCATTCTGGTTTTGATTTTTCTCTATGGAGCTCACTTAGTGCCGCCTCATACAAACATCTGCACACACACACACACACACACACACACACACACACACACACACACACACAGTCAACACATAGTCATAGTGCTAAATTCTCATACTAGTCCTTGTTTTCACTGATACTGATAAAATACTTGACACAGGCTAAATTTATAAAGAATGGTTGTTTATTTAGTTCTTAACTTTATGGAGTGACAGTCCAAATAGCTATAGTACAGATCACAAAGAGCCCTGTGACAAGGGGCGGGAGTATGGTTGGAAGAGAGATATCACATTGCCAAATAAAAGCCAAAGAAGAATTTGGGCTAGGTCTTATAACTCCCTCTTGGTTTAATACACTTGGTTTTCCCAAAATATCACCTTGGGAAAGCTTGCCCTGCCCCTGCCCCCCACCCCCATTTTCATTATAATGCATTTCCCCCCCCCCAAGAAACAGAATAAATGAGAGCTGCCATATGCTTTGTTTCATTCCTGTGTTTATCACAGTATCTAGATGATGATGATGATGATGATGATGATGATAGTTAAACACACAAACAACTTTCTAGATCGAAATTTAAACTTTCTGAGAAAAAGATCCTGTCTTATGTGTCTTTGCATCCCACTAACTAATATGGTTTGTGGTATATATTTATCAATAGGTAACTTAAAAAAAACCAAAAGATAGGAAATTAGGCAAGAAATGAATAAGGAAACAAATAAACAACTAATAAACAGCAGAAGGTAGCTTCCTGATTTGGGGAGTAACTTAGAGTTTCTATTGCTGTGAAAAAACACCATGACCTTAAAAAGCAAGTTGGGGAGGAAAGAGTTTATTTGGCTTACACGTCCATATCACTGTTCATCATCAAAGGAAGTCAGGACAACTACTCAAACAGAGCAGGAACATGAAGGCAGGAGCTAATGCAGAGATCATGGAGGGATGCTGTTTCCTGGCTTGCTCCACATGGCTTGCTCAGCCTGCTTTCTTATAGAACCTGGGATCACCCGCTCAAGGGGTGGCACCACCCACAATGGGCTGGGCCCTCCCCCAGGAGTCACTAATTAAGAAAATGCTCTATAAGCTGACTCCACAGCCTGACCTCATGGTTTCCTCCTCTCAGATGACTATAGTTTGTGTCAAGATGACATAAATCTAGTGAGCACAGGCAGAGAAAAGGCAGAAAACCCAAGGATGAGCAACAAACACTAAAGGCATGATAGGTAAATAATGGCAATTATTTATCATCCTAGTGGTATTGTGAAGGGCCTTAAGAGGCAAAATAATGTCTAAAATAGATACTTGTGCATGCCAGAAATGGAATCAGTTCTGTTGAGTGTTAGCACACAAATAAATAGATACAAAAAGAGGGCTATACCCACCCAAAGTATGCAAAATCCCATAATACAATCTATCAAGCTGAAAATAAACCACTCTTGCTCATGTGGGTCTTCTATAGCTACTTTCTTATATTGTTTTTGAAAATTATATGTAACTCTCATGTGTTGATGTTGTTCGTGTGACACTTAGAGCTTGCTGATGGTGATGAGAGTCATTTGCTACATATCACATACTTACACACCAATTAATAACAGAAGATTTCTAGTTTCAGTCACTTAAGAAACCTTCTGTGTCCAAGCCCTGTTTGCTTACATTCACTCAAGACTTTGCCAAATGAAATCATTTTTAGTCTATAGGACAACAAGGACTGCATCTCTGGAGACTTCCATATTTTAACTATGTGCACATCTTCCCCAGTTCCATTCTGTTTATTTGCAGAAGAATTAGATTAGATTAGACCCTTCCCCAAGATTTACTGCTTGCCTAAAAGTGAATCCCAGTTGCTGCTAATCCAGGTATTTTCGGCAGTTACTAAAAATCATGATACCAAAAACTCAGGCATCCCATTCACCAAATCACAAGCTGGTGCAGACCCAGATTTCCTGATTTTCATCACTAATTCCCTCACTATCCTAAGACCCAGAGCCCTTGACAGTCATCAGTGGTCAATAGCTCCTTCTTTGGGGTGGGACTTCATGAATCCCTCCTGCATCCATGCTGGGATTTTGACTGTTTTGATCTTGTCTAATGCATAGGCAATCACAACCACTATAAGTTCAGGAGTACAATGGCTCTCTTTTCATGCGTGAAAAGCACTATTTCACAGCAGTCTTTGGCAATCTATGGCTTTTACAATCATTCTACCCCTCGCCCCCCTTTTTTAAATCATGGATGATCTCTGAGTCTTGACATGAGGGATGGGATATAAATGTCCCATTTAGGGCTGAGCACTTCACACTCTTATTCACTGCACATTGACCAATGGCAGGTGCTGTGGGACGTTCTGTATGGCAAATGTGTTGCTAATTAGTCAATAAATAAAACACTGATTGGCCATTGGCTAGGTAGGAAGTGTAGGCGGGACAAGGAGGAGAATAAAGCTGGGAAGTGGAAGGCTGAGTCAGAGAGACACTGCCAGCCGCCACGATGACAAACAGCATGTAAAGATGCCGGTAAGCCACGAGCCATGTGGCAAGGTATAGATTAATAGAAATGGATTGATTTAAGCTGTAAGAACAGTTAGCAAGAAGCCTGCCACGGCCATACAGTTTGTAACCAATATAAGTCTCTGTGTTTACTTGGTCGGGTCTGAGTGGCTGTGGGACTGGCAGGTGAGAGAGATTTGTCCTGACTGTGGGCCAGGCAGGAAAACTCAAGCAACAGGCAGGTGTGGGTGGTATTGTGTTCCTTGAAATATTGTGCATCCTAATAAACTTATCTGGGGTCAGAGACAGAACAGCCACAATATTAAACATAGAGGATAGGCAGTGGTAGCACACGCCTTTAATCCCAGCACTTGGGAGGCAGAGGTAGGCAGAAATCCATGTGTTCAAGGATAAAGCCAAGCATGGTGACTCACGGCTTTAATCCTAGAAAGCGAGCCTTTAATCCCAGGGAGTGATGGTAGAAGGCAGAAAGATAGATAAGGCATGAGAACCAGGAACTAGAAGCATTTTGGCCTGGTTAAGCATTTGGCTGGTTAAGCTTTCAGGCTTCTAGCAGCACAGACCCATTTGGATGAGGACTCAGAAGCTTCCAGTCTGAGGAAACAAGACCAGCTGAGGATCTGGCGAGGTGAGGTAGCTGTGGCTTGTTCTGGTTCTCTGATCTTCCAGTGTTCAACCGAATATCTGGCCTGGGTTTGATTTTATTAATAAGACCTTCTAAGATTCCCTCTACAGGCAGATCTCTGTGATACTTGATGTAGCTGGTCTTTCTTGCAGCTGGCAGGATTCACAGCTGGGTAAGACTGTTGACCACTTCTTCCAACCCCAGCACCCTGTATAGCGCCTTCTGACATTATGAAACTTGCTTGTGATGATATATTGTGTACCCTAATAAAATTTGCCTGAAGATCAGAGAACAGAACAAACCAGTAGAGTAAACACAGAGTTCAGGCAGTGGTGGTACACATCTTTAATCTTAGCACTCAGGAGGCAGAGATTCGTCTCTATCTCTGTGAGTTCAAAGCCACCCTGGACTACATGAGATTGACTCAGTCTAGGAGAGAAAACAGAGCAAGGCAGTGGTGGCACACACCTTTAATCCAAGTACTGGGAAGCACACACGCCTTTAATCCCAGGAAGTGATGGCTGGGCAGAGAAAGGTATATAAGGAGTGAGGAGACAAGAACTAAAGGCTTTTCGGCAGAAGCATCCCTTTCAGCTAGAGGCTTTTTCAGGCTGAGGAGTGGGTGAGGTAAGAGGTGGTGGCTGTGGCTTGTTCCTTTGTCTCTCTGATCCTTCAGCATTTACCCCAATATTTGGCTTTGTTTTTTTTTTTTAATTTTTAATTTAATTTCATTTTATGTGCATTGGTATGAGGGTGTTGGATGCCCTGGAACTGGAGTTACAGACAGTTATGAGCTGCCATGCAGGTGCTGGGAATTGAACCGCAGTTCTCTAGAAGAGCAGCCAGTGTTCTAAACCGCTGAGCCATCTCTCCAGTCCCTGGGTTTTTATTAAGTCCATTTAAGAATTTGTGTTACAACTACACAATAGGGCAGATGCATCAATGTAAGAATTGGCTTGATTTCTTTTTGCCCTGTGACACAGGTATGCGGGCGCTTTAGCATTAGGATTTTACTATCAAGTTATTGAGAGACAATTGATATTCCATTTCTGTTGCTCATGTCTATCCATGTGTTAATCAGCAAATGCCATCTTGTATTTCAAATGGTGTGCCAGAGGACACAGATTTGAACTCCTGAGATCCCTTGAAGTATATATACTGTATTGATTTTGAAAACTCACGATGCTAAATATAAAGTCTTAGAAGTTATGCTGGTTCAGGCTATTTAATTTCTTTATTCATATCCCTTAAATACAGCACAAAACAGGTATGTATGTGAGAAAAGAGAGAATGACTACCTAGTACCAATTAGTATCCCAAAGCTATGAGTAGTCTGAGGGATATACAGTAGAAATATTAGGGCAGGCAAGACCTCTCCAAATTCTTTTGTCCAGATTCTTCCCAATTTCATGAGATTTCTCTATTAAATCTTTGCCCCTCTCCTCAAGGACCAAAGTCTGTTACTTCTAAATATTTTGGGTAATCTTATACTTACTTACATCTTTTTCATAAATTTAATACCACACCTTTTCTGACTTTCTCAATCTCTGATGCCATGCATCTCTTTTATTAATTATTCCTAACAATGACATGACATGTATCTTTAGTCTGTATTTCATTCTAACCAAGACTTTTGCTCCATGTAGACAACTACTTTTTTAACATTTTTAATCAACATCTCTAAAATCAAACTCGTATTTTCTTCTCCCCAGACCTTCAATGATCCTTATTCCAATACCTGAAACAATGCTCCTACCCAGAGATCTGAGAGGTCATCTAGATGTCTCTGTACTTTATTTCTATACCCAATAGATCGCAGAGTCTCACAGGCACCTCTATTGCCAACATTCTGGTCCTAACTACTATGATCACTTAATTCTCTGCTTCAATATCTTGCCTGCCTAGTGCCTGAAAAACCACCTCTGGCTCTCTTATAACACAATGGTGATTTTTTTATTTGGCTGCTTGTTAGTGATACATAGAAGATAATGCATACCCTATTTAAAAGTCTTCAATGGCTATTCATCATTCCTAGATATCGCAGACCTCAGCATTCTTACAAAGCCAATACTGTCATCTACTTGCTACCTATGTTCCATTCTTAATGGATTTCTCCTTGTTCCTCAAATAGATTGGGTTCTTATACCATCAATGCTATTCCTTTTACCCAAAATGTTCCCTACACTTCTTGCTCTCCACATCTACCCACGCTTGCTTCAGTTCCAATCTTTTTAGTCTGGAGAGGCCTTTCAGAACCCAACATATAGTGAACTCTCCAACCACTTGCCCCCACGTAATAAATCATCCCTGTAGAAATGCATTTTTCCCCAGGAGCACATATCATAACTTTAAAAGACCATTCAAGGCCTAGGAAAATAGATCTATGGTATGAAAATAATTGATGATTTTGCTCCTCATTGTACTGATAGCTCAACACACATGCCAAAACAAAGCTGGCATTTAATAAATATCTGAAGGAAGATTCAATTGAATTGCTTTCTAGTTTCCTCATTTATGTTTAATTCTTACTCTGCTTTCAATTTAAACACTCCTTTCTGGAATAGAAAATATAATTAGCAGGAGTTGAAAGAGTAGGGTACAGCGACAGGGGTGTTTGGCTGTAGAGTAATGGACATCAGCACATCTATGAGAACAATAATCTTGGCCAAGAATCCCATTTTACACTGGATGGTGGCTGGAGGAAATATGCCTTTCTCTGGCTAATGAGATATTCTGTAGGAACAGCCCTTCAAACAAATTATTTCCTCCACTCCAGCATCAACAACCTTGCTCTTCTATTTCTCCGCATGGTCTCCCTATTTGAACTAACCCTTTTCCTCTAACCCAATCACTTTTCATATCTGCCAGTGCAACACTAAAACGTCCTTCTTTCCGACATAAACCTCACTTCCTTCCCCCAGCAGTCACCCCTTCGCCCAGTCCTTCCCCTGCCACTCTTTTCTTCCTCTTCTTTTCCAGCACAGTGGGGAAGGCAGCCCATGGTCCCTGGTAATACAGGTCTCCTTGGACATCACAACCTGGCTCTGTGTTTGAGAACAATCTTCACAGCTCAGGAGACCCAAGTGTACACACTTCTATGACTGCCAGGTGCATTCAAAATGGGAGGTGTTTGGCTGGTGTTCGGGGAAAGTGAGGGAATACAATCACAGACACTATGCATGCCTAATTGAGACTCCTTGCCAAAATGGGGAAAAGTTATGCTGGTCTTTTGTAATAATTTTACATAACTAACAAAATACTCAAGAAAGCAGATTTTAATGAAGTCAAAAGTCCAAGAAACTATAGGATAAATTTTGTATTTTAACAGAATAAGAAATACAGTAAAAACTATAGCCATTTTTTCTGTATATAGTGGGATTATGAGGGTTTTTTTGAGGGGGAGGGAAATTTTTGGTAGTTGCCCATTCTCTTTAGAACTATAGGTAAATGTTCACGGGTGTTTTGATAGCCTCCAGCATGTCGTTGTCCTGATCCAGAAGGCTCCAGCCAGCTGCACATGGATTGTATGCTTAAACAGGAGGCTTTCATTTCATTTCCTGAGAGACAATTCTGAGGTTTGATTTGTAAGGATTCCACTGTAATTAAATCTCCTGCTCTAACAATGATCACGTGATCTAGACCAGTACTTATGTAGACATCCAGGGTGACCTTCCGCTCCAACACAGGAAGGCTTTTTGGAACAATGTTTTCAACAACTCCAGATATACAAAATGCAAAACCCATGTTAACTAGAAAGCCAGTGCGTCCCTGTCTGCATGATAGTCTGGCAACATCAAGACAGGTACAAATCAGCCATAGATTTCTTCGCCACTTTACAAAGAAAGCTCTTCTAAATGGATATAATCAACTCCCTTTAGACACTAGCATGAATGGGCCCAGACAAGAGTATCTACAACACAAGATTTCAGATAAATTTGAGAGGCTATGAGACATTCATAAAATTCCAGGAAATACATCAAGTACTTGTTGTTTTGGATGGGTCCCAGTTCTTTTCAAAATTCTGTGAACATACACCTTTAAAAAACATTTTTTTTAAGCACAACCAAGAGTCTGGAGGCAATGTATTATTTCATCAGAGTACACGGAAAGATCCTTTTTTTTTTTTTTTCAATTTGGCAAGAATCAATTCAAGATTTATTTGATGTTATCTTTTCTTGCAACAGGAACTAGAGAAGCAATGCCAGGCCCTTTGCAGCCATGTGAGACAAACATTATCTGGAGTTTGAAACATGCAGCTTGGTTTAGAATAAACTTCAGCTGGCTGTAAAAGTATTCAGTCGCATCTCTGTATTTCTCCTTTGCTCGACTCTCTGCTTCAAGAGACAATGCACTGCTTATCATCACTTTAGTTGGGGTTAATTGAAGGAGCTTCCTCTCTTGAGCAATGCTCACTTTTATGTGTGTCTCTTTGTTCACATGGTGGTTTCAAGAAAGGCAGTCACCTTGACAAAGGGGTCATTCTCTCTGCCTTCATATACCATCAGCATTTGACTGTTCAAAGGAATAGGAAGTAGAACAAATTGGATCTGAAAGAGTTGGTTGAGGTGCAAGATATAATCATATTATAGCTGTCATTTCCAAGTGAGGCTCCAAGGAGTACTTCTTATACAACTGATGGAGAACTTTGTAGAAGGATTTCACTTTGATTTCCAAAACTATATCACTTAAGAGAGTCAACTATAAATATCAACAACAAGGTAGATTCTTTAAGCAGATTCTTCAGTGAAACATGAGACTGCCAGCATCCTGGGTGGGCTTATGACCCCACTACCCATGGTCTTCATGTCATTCCAGGAACTATCAGCAATATGCCATGCATGGGCCTCCTGTAAGCTAATCATATGGCTGCAAACAGTCTCTGTGGAATCAGGATTTGCTTGTTTGAAGATCATCTGAGGAGAGCTCCATCTGCTTTGTCTCATTCTTTTCTTTGTGTCAGTATGGTCATAGTCAGATTTCTGTAACCCTTAGAATTCCCCTGCAGAGTCACCTGTGATGGGTCTGGGGAACCCAGGCAGAACTAGCTTCGCCCTTCTGCCTCCTTACCACCATTTCTGTCATCGCCATCTCAGGACCTTAGGATAACTACTGACTGTCAATTATCTGCTTTTCACTATGATTTAATATAGCCTACTTCCAGGAGGAGGTGGAATCTCTAGTCTATCTCTGACTTAAGAACGGGGTGGATCTTGAAAGAGTCACACTACACAGCATGGGAAAAAAAGACAACTATTCTAAGATGGTCTGGCAACGTGAGGACGGATGCAGATCCGCCACAGGTTTCTTCACCCACTTTACATAGGATGCACCTCTCAATGAGTATTATTAATTTCCTTTAGACACAAGCATCAACAGACCCAGGCAAGAATTAGAACACAAGAATTCAGAAAATTCTAGGAAATACATCAGGTTTGTGTGTGTGTGTGTGTGTGTGTGTGTGTGTATGAAAGAGAGAGAGAGAGAGAGAGAGACAGAGACAGAGACAGAGAGAGAGACAGAGAGAGACAGAGAGAGAGAGAGAGAGAGAGAGAGAGAGAGAGAGAGAGAGAGAGAGAGAGAGAGCGCATGAGTGCATTCTCATACAGGCTGGCTGCCAAAGGTGAAGAAAAGAGAAAGAGAAGGTAGAGGGTACAATTAAAAGGGCATCATAATAATCAGACTACAGCCCACAGCTCCAGAGAAGCTAGGAAACAAGAAGGACCCTAAGAGGGACACATGGATCACCTTGGGAAGGGGAAACAGATGAGGTCTCCATAAGTAAACTGGGGACTCGGGGAGGGAGCAATGGAGGGGAGGGGGTGGGAGATGAGAACATAAGGGAACCAGAGGAGGGATGGAGTGGGAGAGCAATGAAAGAGCTATCTTAATAGAGGGAGACATTATGGGGTCAGGGAGAAACCTGGTGCTAGGGAAATTCCTAGGAATTCACAAAGATGACCCCAGCTTAGACTACTAGCAATAGTGGAGAGGGTGCCTGAACTGGCCCTGGTAATCAAACTGGTGAATGCCGTAATTGTCATCATAGAGCCTTCAAGCAGTAACTGATGGAAGCAGATGCAGAGATCCAGAGCCAATCATTAGGCTGAGCTCCAGGAGTCCAGTGGAAGAGAGGGAAGAGGGATTATATGAGCAAGGGGTGGGGGTCAAGATCATGATGGAGATATCTACAGAGACAACTGAACCAAGCTCATAGGAACTCACAATCTTTAGACCAACAGCTGTGGAACCTGCATGGGATCAGACTAGGCCCTCTGTATATGGGAGACAGATGTATAGCTTGGTCTGTTTGAGCGGACCCTAGCAGTGGGATCAGGATCTATGCATGGTGTATGAGCTGGCTTTCTGGAGCCCATTACCTATGGTGGGATGCCTTGCTCAGCCTTGATGCAGTGGGGAGGGGCTTGGCCCTGCCTCAACTGAACGTACCAGGCTTTGCTGACTCCCCATGGGAGCCCCTACTCTTTTGGAGGAGAGGATGGGGAGTGGGCCCGAGTGGAGAAGGCTGGGGGGGATTGGGAGGAGGAGTGGGAAGGGGGTCTGTGGTTGGTATGTAAAATGAATAACATTTCTTAAATAAAAAAGGGGGGCATCATAAGGGACATGTTTAGGGGTGCAAGCCTTGTGTATCTCAATTGTGGCAATAAAGTAATACATTTAATGAAAAGGATAAGGACCTTCTAGCCAAACAAGTACATATGCAACCTCCTCCACCCTAGAAGAGGAGTGCATGTGAACCTGGTAGAATCTGAAACAGTCCATAGAATACACCAATGTAATTTCCATTGCCAGTTTACTCTTGTTGAGATATGATCTTGGGGAAATCTGATAAGGTATTTAGGACATCAGTGTACTATTTTGCAATCTATGATGAATCTATACTTATTTAAAAAATGAAGCAAAACTTAAAGATCAAAAAGGCCTGAGTGTCCATTTCATCTGGTTTCCAAAGTCTGTGCTCTGTTTGGAAAGCTCGACACTCTTGTGATGGATGACCTTCGTTGCCAACTTGACTAGATCTCCAATGAACTGAACATAACTTGCCAGACATTCCTGTGAAGGTTTTCTTGATGAGATTATCTGATGTGAGCAGACCCACCCTAAGTGTGGATGACCCTTCTGGTGGGATCCCAAATAAGAGAGAGATGGGAAAGGGAACTTTGCTCTTTGCCTGACTGCCTTCACTCTTGCTGCAAGTTCATCTTCCCTATTGCTGCCTCGGCTGCTTCCTCCACTGATATCAAAACCAGCTAATTCAGGCTTCTGATGTAGACTGAAGACTAGCAACTCTCCTGGAACCTTCCAACCCTTTGGTTCCAGATTTGGACTGCTTAGGACACACAGCCTTGTGACTATGCAGCTGTCTGATTCTCAGCCTCTTCAGTGTGAGGCTGCCATTGTTGGACAACCCACACCATATAGTATGTCAATTTAATAAATTTCCCTTTAATATACTCTCATTCTATTGGTTCTATTGCTCGAGAGAACCACAGAACACAGAAGTGCATTTTTATCCATCTAGGTTTTTTTCATCCCACATCAACTGAGGCAACTTTTCAGGTTAAGCCCAGTCCCAACAATAACACAGAAACAGACTTTTGCCTTTCTATGTGGGATGCTCTGCTACCCCAGAGCAACCTGACCCTATCTGTCCTTACTAATCCTAAATCAACTTCCTTACATAATTCTACCCAACTAAATGTAGGAATGTCCCTAGCTGTTCTCTGCAGCACAGTACTTTCCAATATTTGAGAATCACCTCACTCACCAGCTCACGATGAGCACCCTTACCGCTCCAACATACTTTAGTACTTCCTGCTGCTTCAGTGACTATCTTACTCCCTTCAAGGAATGATCTTACACTGACCACAGCGGGCCAAGATCACTTCATTTCACATTCACCATTCACAAAAAATGGCAAACATAGCAAATCTTTACTCTAAGATTAATTGCCAGAGTAGTCTGACATAAGTAGCTATTCTTTTTTAAAATGTGTTTTCAACCGAAATAGAAGTACATCACTTTCTTTTCTCTGTTTCCTCTCTCTAGCACCTTCCAGCCTTCCAGCTATCCTGCCTTAAACTCTTCCCATATCTCCTCATTTTCATTATTATTGTCTTACACATGCATACACACACACACACACACACACACACACACTTTTGCTGGTGGTATGAATATTCTTTTCAAGGCTGATGACTCTACATTACATAACCAACAAGGGGTCTCATCCCTGAAAGAGGTTATTGCTCCTTCTCCCAGCTTCTAGGGGTAGAACCTGGCAAATTTTCCCCCTCCCATGTTAATATGCCCATTGATATAGGTATTGTTCCACAGCAAGCATGTATTCTTTCTATCCATTTTATTAAACATAAATTCTTTTCTCATACAACATAATCTGAATACAGTTTCCACTCCCTCTATTCCTCCCAGTATTGCCCCACCTCCTCTCCCATCCAAATCCATTCCCTTTCTGTCTCTCATTAGCAAAGATCAGGCTTCAAAGAGATAACAATAAGACACAATGAAATAAAATAAAATAAAACAAAAACCATCACATTGATATTGGACAAGCCAAGCCAAAAGGAAAATAAAGAGTCTCAAGAGTAGGCACAAGAATCAGAGACACTTTCGTTCACACATTCAGGAGTTCCATAAAAGTACTAAACTGAAAGTTGCAGTTTATATGCAGGGAACCTGGTGCAGACCCCATGTAGGCCATGTGAAATATATGAGATTTGATGGTATCTCTCATTTTGTGAATACTAAAGATATCTATACATACATAGATATGTGTGTGTGTGTGTGTGTGTGTGTGTGTGTGTGTGTGTGTGTGTGTGTAAATTATGTAATTGGTAAAATACCCTTTGTATCTTTAAACAGCTATTTTGGTCTCAGCATTTTGAAAGGAAAATACACACATACATTATTAAAGGGCCACTTAAATTATCCTCTTGCATATTCAAGAGAATGTGTTGAGTATATTTCTATTCACCTACAGATCCCCACACTACTGACTATAGATCTTGTTCTTGAAATACACAAAACCACTTAATATTTTTTAAATTTCAAGGGCTGAGGTGAATTAAAAAATAATTTTTTAACTGTTCTTTTTTTCCACTTATGTATTTATGTGTGGGGTGAGTGGAATTCAAAGAACAACTCATAGGAGTCAGTTCTCTCTTTCCACCACATGGGTTCCAGGGACGATATTCAGGTTGTCAGCCTTGGTGGCAGGTAGCCTAATCTACTAAGCCATCTTGCCAGCCCATACCTTTTCTAATATTAAAATCTTTCAGGGTACTTTCATGGCTGTAATGATTAATCCTGGTTGTCAATTTGACAGGACTTAGAATCACCTTGGAGACAAACCTCTAGGGCTGTCTGTTGGGAAGAAGTCTCTGGAGTGTGTCATTGAGATAGGAAGATGCATCCTGAATGTGGGTGGTGGAATTCAATGGGCTGGGGTTGAGGACTGAAGAAAAAGGAGAAAGTGAGTGGAATACTAGCACTCAGCTCTGCTTCCTGAGTGTGGATACAATGGGACTGGCTGCCTTACAGTCTGGCTACCATGCCTTCCCAGCCATGATGGACTGTACTTTCAAACCCAAATAAACTTCTTCTCAAGGAACTTCTGTCAGGCACTTTATCAAAGCAATAGAAAAGTAAGCAGTATAGCAACCTACAGATCCCCACACTACTGCCTCCAGATCTTGTTCTTGAAATACACAAAACCACTTAATATCTTTGAAATTTCAAGGGCTGAGGTGAATTTTAAAAAGGCTATAATGTGCCACAGAAACTGAAAGTTACATATCCAATTGATAGAGTATTTGGGGGGAACCTCCAAATTTTGAACACTTACCTCTGTGTAAACACAACAGAACACAAAATAATTCAGAAACAAATATACATGGGGTGCCATCTGGAACCACTAAGTAAGTCCAGTGAAGGCAAACAAAGTAGGAGTTCTACATCTGATTAAGAGAGCTAATTATTTACTCCTTTAATAAATTTATTGCCCAATTAAATTTCAGCTGTTGTAATCAGGAGCAATAAGCAAGGAAAGTTGATGACCGTATCGAGCATCATACGTCAAAGCCATCCACTGTTTTTTCTGTTCATGCGTAATGTAATTTCAACTCAGGATCTAGTTTCCGTGATAAGCAAGGTTCATAGCAGGTATTTAAAATAACCATCATAGCAGAGGTTGTAAGTCAGAGAAAGAACATTTTCCTAGCCTGTGCAGAGACCTGGATTCAATGCCAGCACTCCTCCTCACACACTCTGCTACCATTACAAAGAAAAGGGAAAAAAAGAAAAGAAAAGAAAGAAATGGAATGAAATAAAAAAAAACTCTCTTTACACAACCATACTCAAGCCAAACCTGGAAGTTTTCTACATAAACCACAATGTTCCTAGTCTTAAGTACATTCATTTAACTTCAGCAGAATAAAAGAATGTAAGGGTGGTCTAGCAGACATTTATGGCACCAGGTTGAAAAAATTTATTATATCTGCTAGCCAACTGTATCATTTCACTAATGCTGGCCTGTCGTCATGGAAAATTACTGGGAAATGTTTAGTGTGTGTGTGTCAGAGAGTCTGTCTTCCTCGGATTGCTGAAGGGTCGAGCGTGTATGTGCGAGAGACACTTTCTGCATCTCACTGAGCAAAAGAGGTTTGTTAATGCCGTCAAAGCAAGAAGTAAGAAGATGATCACGGAGAAATAGAACGAATGTGAAAACAATGGCTGGTAGAGAGACGAGAACATATAAACAATTCACCACCGCACACAAAGTTCATGTTCAGGGTGAGGAGGGGAATGTCATGAGAGGACCAAGGGGCTGTGTAATAAAAAGAGACACAAACAAGTATTCCTACTATTGAACAAGGTTTACATTTAGAACTCAAACAGGACAAGAAGTAGAAGCAGGGATCAAAGCTAGGATTAAGGAAGCACTGAAGGGCTGCAGACATATTTATTGAGGACTACATCTCTGTCTACTTCTCTGGGGAATGAAGATGATCACAGGGACGTCTCTTTTTTTTCTTCTCCCGTCCTTTCTCTCTCCTTAAGTAGTGGAAACGTTGTCTATCTCTTCATTTTGGTCAGGATGGACCAAAAAGAGGTCAGTAGCTAGACTAGTGTTTTTCAGGACACTGTGACTTTGGCCTAGGCAGAACACAGTCACCCTCCCCCTCCTCTTTCTAGTCAACTGATGCCTGGGCTCACAGCTGTAGTTGGATGTCTTGTTTCCCTTCTTCCAGCCACCACAGCCTTTATGATCTAAACCCTCTTTTTTTTTTGGGCGGGGGGCGGGGGGGGAGAGTCGGACTTAAAGTCTGGTTCAACCATATCTATGCATTTACATTATTAAATGAATCGTATAACATTAGAAATTCCTTAATTTCTAGTTTGTCCTACCTGTAGATATCAGAAGATTTCCATTTGTGTATGAATAGAATGTACTGTTAGTACACTTCTTTGAAGGTTGGGTGAGAGGCATTCTAAGTATTTGTTGCAAAAGCAAGCTCTGTACTGGATTTGTGGAATTGAAAACTGACACCTGGATATAAATGGTATATACCCAGGGTCCCTGCAGACAGCTCATGCAGTGGTGCCTCCACAAAAGAAAAGGAAGTAATAACACTCACCTCAAAAGCCAATGTCAAGGTGTACAATGAGGTAACCAACTTTAAGTGGTTAATTTCTCTAGGGTCTTCATAATTTCTTTTGTTTTTGTTTTTCAAGACAGGGTTTCTTTGTGCGTAGCCTTGGCTGTCCTGGAACTCGTTCTGTAGACCAAGCTGGCCTCAAAGTCAGGGGCTGAGTGGGTGGATATGGAGGAGGAAAGAGGCAGGGGCAAGAAGAGGTACTTTTTTTAATTGGTCTTCTTGCTGTGCAAGGAGAATGCTGATCTTCAAATGCAATACGGTAAGCATTGGTGGAAAGTATGAGAAGATAAGTCTGGTAGCACAGGCTAGGCAGAAACAGGCAGATCTCTGTGAGTTTGAGGCCTGGTTTATATAGCAAGCTCTAGGAGAGCCAGGGATATAAAAGGGTCCCTGTCTCAGAAAACAAAAGAAAGAAAAGTATGAGGCAAAAATCTTAGGAGCTCAAGTGCACCTCCCTTAGGCTAACAACTCTGCACCATGCCCTTAGATTCTGCTTTCTGGGACACTGACAATGAAGCCAGAGACTATTTTCTAAAGTAACAAGCAACCCTCAACTTCTAGGTAAGACAGTACCTTGGAAATCTGACCTTAAACTCTGTGAAAGAAAACAGAGATACTTCTACAATAGACTGTGTCTGGAAATGAAGTCATTAAGACAGATGGGGGCCTCAGCAGGAAAGCAGGCAACAGAACTGAGAATCTGAGCCCATGGAAGCTCCAAGGAATCAGCACAGGAAACTGAAGGTAAGTGCTGCTCCTCACATACACTGGACAGCGCCAAGACCCTTAAGGACAGGCCAAGGTGGAATGCAGGGCTCCTAAGAAAGGAATTCCCCTTCCTCATGAACAGGTATCATGCGAACATAGAGACGACAGAAACCAATGATTCCCACCAGCCCCTTTCCCACTTGGGTCCTGCTAGAGCCAAAGGGATCTGAGAAAATGCCTTTCAACTCAGAGCAGATGTGTCAGGAATTCTCTCCATAAGTTAGTGTTGCCATTAACATTCTTTAGCAGTGGGCAGTAGTCAATGGAGAGACACGTATCTGGCCAAAGTACTGGGAGTAAGTGATTATTTATTATATGTTCAGTCCTAAATGGAACATTTATTCCAATCCCTCCCTGCCCAAAGCTCAGGAAATGTCTTGGAAGAAGGATTGGAAAGGGCCTGAGACTGGTGAAGTGTGCTATGAAATGCGATCTTCTGGGACATGACATGGCATCATTGCACTCATGAACTCACAGATGCCTAGGTTACCTGCATAAAACCTCTCTCCAGGACATCAAGGCACTCACAGTCCAGTATCGGTGGGTGCAGCTCATGAGGCCCCACATCTAGCCAAGGAGCTATTGGCAATTCATGACTGCCAAGGTCTGTTGGGATCATATTTCTTTAGGGGTGTGGCGAATAGGTTGCCTGTATTCTGATGGATGAACCACACCCACTGTTAGGAAGGTACCGCTCACTAGACTCAGAGAACGAGAGAGAGAGAGAGAGAGAGAGAGAGAGAGAGAGAGAGACAGAGAGAGACAGAGAGAGAGACAGAGAGACAGACAGACAGACAGACAGACAGACAGACAGAGAGAGACAGACAGACAGAGAGACAGAGAGAGACAGAGACAGAGTAAGGAAAGCAAAGAGAGCAAAAGTTTGTATGAAAGTAGCAGGGTGTGTATTTGGGGAATGGGAGAGTAGATATGGAGTGGATATGATTAATATATGTTATGTATATATCTGATGGTTCAAATAATAAAATTAAAATTTTTAATTAAAAACCTCTCAAATTAGTTTCGTGGACCATGTGATTGGTGTCACACTATTATTCAAATTATGATTATAGAAAGCTTATTTGTACAGACAGTATATCTGTGTACATATACATGTTCGTGTATGTGTACATGCATGTGGAGGTGAGAGGTCAACACTGAATGTCTTCCTTGATTGCTCTCCACCTTATTTTTTGAGACAGAGTTTCTCACTGAGCCTACAGCTTGCTAATGCTGCTAGACTGGCTGACTGGCCAGTGAGTTCCAAGGGTCCTCTTGTTTCTCCCTCCCCAGGGCTGGAGTGATGGCCATGCACTGCTAAGACCAGCTTTTGATAAGGGTGTTGCGGGTGCGAACTCAAGTCCTCATGCTTACGTGGGAAGTACGTACTGACTGAGCTGTCTCCTCAGCTCCAAAGCCTGATATTCAAAAGCAAATAATATCCAAAGGAATTTGATCAGGCTGGCATGTTAAACACACACCATAAGTGCTCGTGGGTCTCCACTTGGTAAATGGTCTTGTTGTACTTACGGCATGTCAAGGACAGGCAATACTAAGGAGGAAAAATGTCATGAGGTTGGAGAAGTTGAGGATGATGATGATTGAGAGAATATGTCACAGTACACAGGCCAGAGAAATGAGGAGGAGAAACACCACAATGTAAGCCCATAAGACATCTGACATAAGGAAACAGTTGCTGGTAAAGCAGGATGGAAGGGGAACAAAGGGTCTGATGGCCTTTTATCAGGAGGATGATGTCAGAAAGAGCTCTGCTCACTGCTGCTGTGGCATAAGAGTCTAAGCCACCTAGAGGCACTGAGCACAGCTGTAGCATGAATCTTAACAGTTCTTATTAATAAGATCAAACCCGAGGCCAGTTATTGGGGTAAATGCTGGAAGGTCAGAGTACCAGAACAAGCCACAGCTACCTCACCTTGCCGGATCCTCAGCTGGTCTTGCTTCCTCAGACTGGAGGCCTCTGAGTCCTCATCCAGAATGGTTCTCAGCTGAATTGCTGCTAGAAGCCTGAATGCTTAAGCAGCCAAATGTTGCTAGTTTCTGGTCCTCACGCCTTATATACCTTTCTGCTTTCTACCACCACTCCCTGGGATTAAAGGCTTGATTTCTGGAATTAAAGGCATGATGAGTCACCATGCCTGTCTGTATCCTTGAACTCATGGATTTCTGCCTCTGGAATGCTAGGATTAAAGGCTATTACTGCCTAACTAGTGGCTTTTTTGTTCTCTGACCCCAGATAAGTTTATTAAGGTACACAATATTTTGGGAAACACAATACCACACACAGCCAGGTGGTTGGAGGGTGGAGAGCTGAAAGATGGTAAAGTAGCCAGAACTATATAGAACTAAAAACAAACATACAAACACAGCCAAAACTCAAACCAGCTTCTCTGCCGAAAACCTTGAAAGAGACCTGTGCGGCACACATATCTGCAAACAGCAATTAGCAATGGACTGTCCACGTGAACAGCGACTTCATGGGCTGCTCAGTGCTCTCAGTAAAGGGGCCTTTGGGAAACTAACTGTGCAACTCCAACATAACAGTCAAAGAAGGGGGAAAGCAGGTACGAGCAACCCACACCATTCTCCAGTTACTACTGCAGCCGTGTTAATCAGTTTAACTCATTTTCTAGGAACTCATGCAACACAGTTGGTTATTCAGAAACAAGCACAGTAATTTTATAATCTGAAGGTTTTTTACTAAGCCTACGGAACCAATCTGTGAGTGATTCAACGTCTACAGGTTTTTTGTTTTTAATTCTGAAATTCACCTTCAATCTATTTGCAGGTGAAAGTGGACAAGCTTTACAGGGATTCCATGAACCAACTCAACGGAACAGTGAAATGGGAGAGTCAGGGAGCTTTAAAATCGCTACACCGTGAAAGTCAATACATTTTTGTTTGAAGAACCTGATGGCTAAATGTTGCTGAAAACATGAATCAATTAAATTCCTCTAGGAAGCTAGAGGAACACAGATGGTTAATCCAATTCATTTTCTCTAACGCCACACGGTATATGGGTTTCAGGGTGCTGTATCATGTGACACACTACAGCCTTCTTCCAGATTAAGTTTGCTGGTATGTCAAGTACCGCCCAGAGTGAAGATTACTAAGACTATAAAGTATGCCTGTGCAATTCAATCCTGAGAAGCGTGAATTTAGACTTCTCATTCTCTCTGCCCTACCTGCCCTCCCCCTCCACTAAGTTGGATTAGAGCTGGTTAATTACACAGGGGTGTAGGAGTGTTTTCCTTCTACCTTTACCCACGTTTTCCTTCCTTTGAACTTCTAACAGGATTGACTTCCAAGGGTTAGCTTCATTTTAATACTCTTTTTACAAACAACTTGGGATTCTTTTCTTCATTTTTCTCAACATGAAATAAAATGAAAAGTTAAAAAAAAATTCAACTCACAGTTGTCCATGGATATTTCAGATGCATTTAGATGTAATGTTAATCATTCAATACACTAAAGAAAAGAATGGAATGCAGCTCAATAACTCTACCCCTCCCCACCCAGAATCCCTCTCTATCACCCCAGAAACTCACCATGTCATAATAGGAGTATATTTTAAGACTCAGAAGCAATATACACATTTAACTAACTATACGCTGCAAAGACTTGACTCTATGAACTTAATGATAGTCAATAATCCTAAATAAACTCTAAGGATTTTTGTTTTTCAAACCTCACTACAGTGGACTGCATTAAGTAACTATGTGGTTTTCACGAAGTCTTAATTCCTTGATAAACAGGAATCGGGCCCTCAGGATTGTGGTTTGTGAAATTAGGGTGTGTTTAGATTTGGAGACTGCCCAAAATTCATTCACATCTAGAAGGGAAAGCTCACTGCCAAACATATGCAATCAGAGAGAGAGAGAGGGAGAGAGGGAAAAAAAAAGATTACATTCTAAATAAGGTTTGTATAACAAATACTTCCATCTGTTTCAGAGAGATCAAATACAACTACTTTAAAACAGTCCATTGGCATTTAAGCATCTGGCAAAAAGAAAGTGTATTTACGAGAAGGCATTCACATTAACTGTAGATTTTGTCCCCAAGGGTAAGTAGTGGAATGCCATGAAAGATTACCTCTCATATATTTGTTAAAAATGGAATTAAAACATTAATTTTTTTCTACATGAAGTTTGTGTGCCCCTTAAATGTCCTTATTTGCAAGGCAAAATTAAGCCTATTCAGAGATCACACAGAAAACAAAACAAAACAAACTCAGGTTGCTTTATTTAAATTAATTATTTTAAATAAGTCAACACAGTAAAATTGAAAAGATTTCCAAAGAAAATCTATGCTAAGTCTAAGCATATGCATGGCGAACCCCTCCCGACATCCTTCATAGAAATAAGGTATGTTACATGGAATCACAAATAACATGTAACTTACATGCCAGATAAGACTATATTTCCACAAACCTGGGTCTTTTCTGTTATCTATGCCCCTTACTGCTGCTTGCCTGTCAGTTTACTTTCTGGAACCTACTGGAAGAGAAAAGAGCACTGGAGCACTTCCCATTTCCTTTACAAAGAATTTGGTTTAGCCTGTAGGAGGCACTAGAGGAGCTACATCAGAAAAAGTGTTCATCTTCCCACTCCCAGGCGGTCTTGTGTGCCTTTGCTGTCTCCTGTTGCAGTTCTGACCCACAGCAGAGGTATCAGAGGACTACTGGCTGCATCCTGGCGCTACCCCAGCAGCACACAGCGTACAGGGCCTGCTGGGAGCCTTGCAACCATGGCCGAGACTCTCTGACCACTAGCACTTGTAGCAAACCGGCCATGGCCCACCTGGCCCCTGAGGTTGTTTCCTGGACTTTGTAAATACACTCTAGACTCCAGGCATCTTAACAACTGCAGTAATGCTGACGGTTGTAAGAACGCCATGAATCTATCTACATACCACACAAAGACTTGTTTCTTGATTTCCTGTTAGTAGTGGCCCAAACTAATAGGCTACAACCACACCTTCCCTTCCCCGGTGGTGAGATCTGCTCACCAGCCTTGAAGGACCCCCTTCAAAATTTCCTTCCCTGGGTATGCTTGCTTAGCCCCAAGTTACGGTGAGATCGGTCACTTTAATTCTGTATTCTCCTATCACATGAAAATTATTCATTATCATAAATTTTCCTGTTTGTATTATTCCCTGGCTTCTGTTTCTTGTTTAAACTTGTACTGGTAGGTTGTAAATCAATTGAGGAAGATATCCCAATACTAACCTTTGGCTTTCACACACTAATGAACACAGGAACACACACACACACACACACACACACACAGACTATACTGTGATGCTAGAACTTCATAATATGCATACACATGATGCTTTATAATACATATTTCTACAAGTCTGGATTTATTGCAACTGTCCAAGTGTAGCATTATTCAAATGGTATTCAACTGTTCTAACTAGATTAATTAACTAATTGAACAAAAGATTCAGCTAAGGATGTCCTCCACTTGAAGTCTATCATTTAGTGAGACAAGTCTAATAACTGAGTAGTTTCATTAGAAAGAAGGAAGGAAGGAAGGAAGGAAGGAAGGAAGGAAGGAAGGAAGGAAGGAAGGAAGGAAGGAAGAAGAAAGAAAGAAAGAAAGAAAGAAAGAAAGAAAGAAAGAAAGAAAGAAAGAAAGAAAGAAAGAAAGAAAGAAAGAAAGGTGTGTTTACTATGCATGTATGGCTGTATGCTTGTTCACATATGTTTGGGCACATGTGTCCATGCAAGTGCATATATGCATGTGTGCATGCAAATTCGTATATAGATGGGTGGTCATGCATGAGGAGACCCAAAGTCAATGGCAGGAGTCTTCTTTGATCAGTCTCCATCGTATTCTTTGAGGCAGATTCTACCAACTGAACCCAGAGTTCTCTGATATGACTAATCCAGCTTGCTATTTGCTCTGGCAATCTACTTCTCTGCCTTCTGGGCACTGAAATTACAGGTGGTTGCCATGCCCATCCTGCATTTACACAGGTTCTGGGGAACTCTGGCCCTCACATTTACACAGCAAATACATTTCTCCACTCAGCCATCTCCTTAGCCTCCATGTTTTATTTTTACATTTGTTTCTCAATGGTGCAATGTGTTTTCAATATGGGTACAAAAACAATAGTGTTTCACTGAGTCTGCTGCTGGAAATTAATCCTAGATAACAGGTATTTAAAAACAAATCAAATTTCTTTTTTTCTGAAATAAAAGCACATTATACATACCAGAAAGAATGCTGATTAAGAAGATACAATTATCCAATATACCAACAACACAGGAAAATGAACATACTCTTAGGGGAAAATATAACCAGCAGATGTCAACCACAAGATGGCATACAGGTGCTCAAGTAATATACAAGGAATTTGAGACATTGATTAGAAGTATGCTTCATGATGTAAAGGGGGATGTGTCAAAATATATTTGAATTAAATATTTAATTTGAAATCTCAACATTTCAAGAAAGGGTTCTGAAATATTATATAGTATGAAGCATCAGAAAACAGATTTCTCATCTAGACAAAACTAGCAATAGCAGAATCTTCTTGATGCACCCTTTTAGGGACTCTGGGGTCTGTTTCACATTTGCCACTTACAGGAGAGGAATTGGGCTTTAAGTTGGATAAATCTGAGTCACCCAACGTAGCCCTTATACTATTAGCACCTACCCATCTCCTATCCCACCCCTATAGCACCTAGCTGCATACATGTTCCTAGAACAAACTGACATAGCTTATAGGAACTGGTGCTTGAGAGAGAGAGAGAGGGAGGGAGGGAGGGAGGGAGGGAGGGAGGGAGGGAGGGAGGGAGGAAGAAAAGAAAAAAAGAGACTGTGCTCCAAACATCAGTGCTCTGTGGTTTGATCACAGCATCTTATTACTGATCATACAGGTGCATAGAAAGGGGAAGCCATCATTGCACCTCACTTGTAGAATCTCCTCCCTGACTGGCTGAAATAAATTCCAAGTGTTTTAAAGGGTCATAGTTTGTTTCTATAACCCCCTTTTTCTTCTGCTTATCTTTTGGGAGCTAGCTTGTAAAAGCAAGTGCAACATGGGGTTAGAATTAGAAAGCGATCACACATCCCCAGAATAAGACTGCGAGCTTAGAAATGAGCTTAAATTCATACCACAATCTGATTATTACCTCAAGACAACTCATCCTAGCCAAAGTCAACAACAGCAACAACAAAGCAGTGAATCCCAGGGAGTGATCTGCATTGGTTCATTATCAGATTCTAAATAAAAATAATCAAACACATTTTCAAGTAACAGGAAACTGGGGGCTGTTCAAAGGGAGAAGTCACTAGATGATGTGCATGAAAAGAATTTTTAAATATCTCAAAGGAAGAGATGGAAAATAGCAAGAAAAACGATGGGCAGCCAAAATGACAGCATCAATAAAGAGACTGAAAATCTAAAAAAGGAATAAAAAATGAAATTCTGGTGCTGAAAGCTATAATACCAAAGAGGAATCTTCCACTAGAGTTATTCAAAGACAGATAGATTTGAGTAGGCAGAAGAAAAATCCACAAACTTGGGCTTAGGACTATAGAAGGTAACAGGTTTGAGGAACAGAAAAAAGATTTAAGAAAATCAAAAGGAACACAGGGAAACTGTGGGACACAAAGAGCCAGAAGAATCAACACTTGAACCTAGGAAGAAAGGAGCAGAGAGAGGAACTGAAAAACGAATGGCAGAAGCTTTGCCAAAGATGATGAACACTTAGAATATAAACATCCAAGAAGTTCAACTCCATGTAAGGTTAGAATAGTAACAGTGACATTTTTGGGGATAAGAGAGGACATGGCCTCATACCTAACTATGGGCTGTCCACCTACTCTCTCTTCCCCTATAAACAATCTATGCAACATGCCTGTCTGACATCTCCTTATTCTATAACAGGAGAGAAAGCTACTAGGGACAGGATGATGCTGGGATGTATTCAGGGACATACTGGACATTGATCCAGATCTCCAGACCACTTGGGAAAATCAATTTAAGCAATGAGGAGATTTTTTTTTCCTTTTTTAAAGTGATATCCTTATGCCTAATAAACTTCTTTAAAAACTCAATCCCATGCCTGTTCTTTTCTCTGTCAATGGGCAAGTTCAGTTTTCTGAAAAATCAATACAGACCTACTTTTCCTCACCCCCTTCTTTCATACACACACACACACACACACACACACACTTGGTTTTTTTCTAATATATACACACACACACATATATAAAACCCGAGAGTTTGTACTCTGTCTCAAGTTACCACATATATTGGTTATTAACTTGTGGCTGGGACAAGAGGAAGGAGATGCTTACTTTGGCTTAATGTAGAGTTCACCATGGTGGGGAAGTCATGGCAATAGAAGCTTCAGGTGGCTGATCACACTGGATCCACAGGCAAAGAGCAGAGAGTGAAGAATGCTGGTGCTCAGCTTACTTCGCCTTTTTATAAAGTACAGAATCCTAGGCCATGGAACGGTACTTCTCGTACTTAGGGTGGGCCATCCCACCTCTGTCAATCCCATAGAGCAACTCCTCTAAATACACACCCAGAAGTTGTTGCCATGGTGATCCTAAATCCAAGCAAGTTGATTATCAAGATTCCCCAACCTTTCGTGTGATTGGGTATCGTGGTAGGTTGAAACAAAAGAGACCCACATCAAGATACATTGTAATCAAACTCTGGCACAGAGAATCTCTCCACTGGGAAAGAGGAGCAGCACAATACACAAGAAGACCGGGTAAGGTTACCAGCACATTTCACATGGTATAACTGAGAAGTTAGGAAGTAGTGAGCTGATCCACTTAAAAGATAAGGAACACTAAATAATCAGTCAAGATTCTTATACACGGCAAAACTGTCCCCCCAAAGTGAAAAAGAAGTTAAGGTATTGTCAGATAAAAGCTGCAGGAATTCACTAGCGGGAAACTCCCCTTTAAAATTGTTCAATTCAAAGGGAATGCTACAGAAGGAGACAGGAGAGTAGCAGACATCAAAACCATGAAGAAATAAAGACATTACAAACACGAGCACCTCAGCCATGTCAGCTCCCATAACCAGCCCTTCTCAAGTGAATATGGCAAGGCAAATTCTCTTTGTGACCATGAAATATCAGGTCCCCAGAGATCATGGGAGAGGGGAAAGCACAGCTATACTACACAAAAGCCTCAGCTACTTTCCAGGAATGGCAAGGAAAATATTTTCCTCTTTCCACTTGTTTTTCTGGTTTTCTCAAGTCATAGAAAAAATAACAAGAGCAAACACATTGCTTCATATGGAAAATATTATTCCACATTAGTTGCATAATGATAATGTGATCTTGGTTTCATGTTCACTATATTTATATTCAGATTCACATACAGCAAAGAGAAGCATGAAGGGACGGGGCGGGGGGGTGGGATGGCTTTTCTCATGGGAAACAAATTGTCCTAAAGTATAATAGCTTGAAACTTTATTTTAAAATTCCCCTAATTCTTCTGGTCTAGGTCAATTTGTCTTGGAGTTGCATTCAGATAGCAGACACATATGAGTGGATCCATGTGCTGAACCTATAACTGTGTTTGGTGGTTGGCAGTCTGCTGAGACTGTAGCATGAAGGGTAGAATTCCTGGATTGCATGTTCAGTGCATCCTCAGTGCTGTTAGATTGTGCCAAGTTGTTTTCACGGGGGGTAGACCATAATATATATAATGCGTACTTTCTTTTGACTTCACAGTTTTTTTTTTTACTTAGTTTTGAAAAACCATCATATTTTTTGATTGGAGATTTAAGAAAACTTATCTCATTGATGTCTTATTTTATTTTGCCTGTTGACTATTCAGAATATAAGCTTTCTCAAATGTTTATTAGACAGACACGTTTATTTCTCTTTGAACTGTCTCTATATTGTCTACGAATTTCTCTTTGGCGATGTCTCAAAAATGTAAACATTTTTATATGTTCCAGCTCCTAACATTTTTTCTGTCCCTATTATGAAGACAAGAATCTTACTATAAAGCATTAGAAATTTCTGGATTGACCATTAGGCTAAATTTTAAAAGTGTCTATGTGTCAATTTTTTTTGGCTTAACCATAACTTACTAAATTTGAAGTAAAAGTTATCAAACTTTAAAAATATATGATTTTTAAAACTTTAATTTTTCCCATTCTCCCAAGAGAAGGAGCTTGGTCTACCTCAACTTGGTATCCCATGCTCTGTTCAAGCCCGTGAGAGGCCTGCCCCTTTCTGAATGGAGAGGGAGGAGGAGTGGATGGGGAGGCAGGTAGTGTGGGGGAGGGAATAGGAGGAGAGTAAGGAGGAGAAACTGTGATTGATATATAAAATAAATGGGAAAAATTTAACTAAATAAAATAAAATTTAAAAAAAACTTTAATTTTTGAAAAAAGTAAAAATTCTAGAATATAAACAAATGAATTAGAAATCACCCCATTTCTTGGATGGGTTGAGCAGATGAAGAGAGATGAGGAATGTAAGAGTAAGTGAATTATCCAATACAGTAAACAGAAAGAAAACATACTGAAAACCAAATGATGAACTGAATCTCAGGAACTTGTACAAAATCCCAGCTGTAGCATGTGAAGCTTAGAAACCCAAAGGAAAGGAGTAAGAAAATAGTGTAGAAAATAACATTTGGAGTTTAAAGATTAAAGGATGAAAATGATTAAAGATGAAATACACAGAATTACAGAATCAAGAAGTCCATCACGTCCATTGAGAATATATCCAAAAAAGAACGCTAGCTATATCATAATGAATCTGATTAAAGCTAGATGAAGTAGAAACTATAAATCAACAAGAAGAAGGAGGAGACCACTTTGCTCACAGAACAGCAATGATGGCAGGCATAAAGCAGGCACACCAGTAACAATGGAGGCCAGAGAATAATGTAAATTCCTACATGCTGAAATAAACTGTTAGTTCATATTTCTCTATCCAGAAAAAACATGTCATTTTTAACATGAAGATTAAATAAAAACATGCTAAGATAAAAGAACATCAGGAACATTCACCACTGAAAGGATCTATGTCCAAAAACGAGGAAATATTTCCTTAGGTGAAGGGTAAAGATGCTGGGGTAATCTAAGAGTGAAGAAAGAGCTTTTAAATGGGGAAATGATGGCAAATGTAAGCATATACACCCGTTAAATATGTTTGGGGATTTTACTATGACTATATCACAATGAAAGTAATGTGAACTGTACGTGTACGTAGATGTTCATATCTGCCAACAAGGGTATAACACTACCACTTAATGACACACAGAGATTCTTCTTAAACCCAGGCCTATTAAGTAAAAACTAAAACAATGGTACCATCTGGCCGGGGTATATCCCCTATGTCCTGGACCAACCAGAGGTAGCCACAGTGTTACGGTCCATTTAGCAATGGACCTCAAAGAAAAAGATATCTATGAAATGAAAAAAAATATTTAGCATAGTATCCGTGAAGTCCAATGAACTACAAGAATATACAAATAGACAATATACCAACAAAACTAAATCTCTAACACAGAACTAAAAATAATATTTTTTGAAGAAAATCCAAGAGATGAAGACTGCTATAGGCCACTCCAAACACAGGGTCCTCACTGAACAATCAGTTCGGAAGCAATGGTTTCAATTAGGAACAAAAGGGAAAGAGATAAAGAATGAAGAAAGCCCACATGACTTAAAGGATGCCACCAAGAACAGAAAAAGTACAAAGGGCAATAAAGCATATTTATTGAAATAATGGCTGATCTGGGCAAAGAAATCAATCTCCAGGTAGAGGAAGATCAGAGACCTCCAATCAAATTCAAATCAAAGAGAAGCCCACGAAGTCAAAGAAAATCCAAAGATTAGAAACATACAGCGGGGCAGTGAGATGGTTCAACAGATAAATGCACTTGCTGCCATGCATGACAACCTGAGTTTGATCCCCAGAACTCAAATCATAGAAGGAGAGAACTTAATCCTGTTAAGCTGTCCTCTGGCCTCCACACACAAGCAGTGGCATACACACACACACACACACACACACACACACACACACACACACATACATACACACACAGAAAGAGAGAGAGAGAGAAAATAAATAAGCAGATGTAAAACAAACAAACAACAAAAACAATATTCAAAGTGAAAAAAAATGCCAACCAATAGTATTTCACCCCCAAAAGCCCTCTTTCAGAAATGAAGGGGAAATAAAACTATGGTATGGGGATACTTTCCTTTAATCCTAGCACTCACTTGAAAGGCAGAGGTGAGTGGATCTCTGGGGCATCAAGACCAGCCAGGACTACACAGTGACACCTCATCTCAGACACCAAAACAGCACCACCAACAAACTAACAAATAAGCCAATAAAAATCCAACTAAAATTCTGACAAACCCACGCTCAACACTCAACCTGGGCCCTATGGGAATTATCAAAAATAATTCTTTTTTTAAAAGATTTATTTATCTATTATGTATAGAGTGTTCTGTCTACATGCCAGAAGAGGGCACCAGATCTCATTACAGATGGTTGTGAGTCACCATGTGGTTGCTGGGAATTGAACTCAGGACCTCTGGAAGAGCAGCCAGTGCTCTTAACCACTGAGCCATCTCTCCAGCTCCCAAAAATAATTCTTTAAGATAAAGAAAAAGATGCTAATCAACAGCATAAAGTACACACAAGCACACACAAGCACAAAACTCAATGGTGTAACTAACAGTCTTAAGCAGGACACAGGGAGTCTGCAATGATGGTGTGAAAAGGAAAGTATGAAAGTTCCCACACAAACCTACTAATGATCATTGTTAACAATAACCAACCAGGGATACACATTACCAAGAAATGTGTACAACTGGTGAAGACTTAACCTACAAAATACATAAGAAACTAAACGTCTAAATAGAATAAAACAAAATAGCCAACTGAAAATGGGACCAAGGATCTTAATAAATAGTTCTCATGACATAGAATTATCCAATAGGCATGTGTTCAGCCTTACTAATCATCAGAGAAATATAAACTGAATTCATAATGTGATGGCATTTCACATCTCCCAGAATAGCAATATGTAAACAGAAGAAAGTCTGTGAATGTTGAATACTGTGTGTAGTGGCATGAATTAGGACTTCCATAACAGTAAACTGCATAGATATTCCCCAAAATCTATTGTGTGAAGTCAGCACATTATCTAGCAATCTTGCTTCTAGACATTGGCTCAAAAGATTTAACACTAGTATGGTTAGGAGGCATCTATCTGCACGCCCATGGTCACTGAATCACTATTCAAAATGCTCAAATAAACAGCATCATGCTGTGTCTAACAGATGAATGAATAAAACTATAACACATACTTACACAGACACACACATACAATCAATATTTTTCAGCCTTGAAAAGAAACATATTTGATGCAATATAGATGGAGTTTGAAAGCATTATGCTAAATAAAATAAACCATAGATATAAAAAAAAATCAAATGTTCATACTTATTGTAGAAGCTAAATTATTTAATCTTAGAGAAACAGAGTATAAGTAGTGAGTACCAGAGTACAAGAAGTACTGAGCCCAATGAGGAGAGAATAAGGGAAGGATATAATCCCTCAATTAATATGGAGGAATGAGGGCTTTTGGAGATGCATTTCAAAGTGTGGTACTGTCTTAGTTAGGGTTTCTATTGTTGTGAAGAGACACCATGACCACAGCAACTCTTATAAAGGAAAACATTTAACTGTGTGGCTTATAGTTCCAAATGTTTAGTCTATTATCATTATGATGGGACATGATAGCATGCAGGTAGACACGGGATTAGAGAAGGAACTGAGAGTTCTGCATCTTGACCCATAGGCAACAGGAAGTGAAATGTGACACTGAACATAGCTTGCGCATAGGAGACCTCCAAACCCATACTCCACAGTGACAGACTTCCTGCAACAAGGCCACACAGCTTAACAGTGTCACTACCTGTGGGAGCCACTTTCTTTCAAACCATCACATGTAAATACTCTTATACAAAGTATTTACAAAGTTGCTAATAGATTAAATTTCCCATGTTCTTACCACAACAGCTAAGTATTTGACTTTATAAGTCTAATATTAATTAGACATATTCCACATTGATAAACCATGACATCACTTTGTATATCATGAATATGTATAAATTATCTGTTTCTAATAGAAGACGAAAATTATAAAGTAGTGCAGAACAATTTTAAAAAGACACTAGGCACAGACGTGTCCTGCATCAAATACTAAGATACTGTAAAATTGGTTTACTTTGAAAGGCTGAAAACTGAGAAAATATTCTACATCTGTGAAGTGCAGAGAGAAAGGCTTGGCTGAAGTTAGTGCCCGCACAAACACTGCTATTATTTCAGAAGAGGAAACATGAATGTAGCACGAATTGTTAGAAGGTCTTATTAATAAAAAGTACCTGGAGCCAGGTATTGGGGTGAACGCTGAACAATCAGAGAAACAGAACAAGCCACAGCCAACCTCACCTTGCCAATTCCTCAGCTAATCTTGTTTCCTCAGACTGGAAGCCTCTGAGTCCTCATCCGAATGGATCTCAGCTGAACTGCTGCTGCTAAAAGCCTAAAAGCTTAACAGGGCTCTAGTTCCTGGTCCTCATGCCTTATATACCTTTCTGCTTCCTGCCATCACTTCCTGGGATTAAAGGCATATGCCACCATGCCTGGCTGTTTACAGTGTGGCTTTGAACTCACAGAGATCCAGACAGACCCCTGCCTCCTGAATGCTAGGATTAAAGGTGTGTGCTACCACTGCCTAAACCTATGTTTAAATATAGTGGCTCTTCTGTTCTCTGACCCCCAGATAAGTTTATTGGGGTGCACAATATATCAACGGCACATGAATAACTTTGAAAGCAGCATCTGTCGAGTCAGCCCTGAAAACCTTGAGATCATACATTTGTCCAATATGTTCCTAGAAAGTATTATGAACACATAAAACCCTACTGCATGTACACTGAGTTTCCTCAGATGACATTAAAACAGCCAGCTCACATGTGAACATACACTTGTACTGAGCAGATCACACAAAAGAACTATTACTCACATTTTCATAGAGAGCTTGAAGGGTCTCCAGGTCAACCACGGAATTGTCCAAGTTCACAACAGCTGCGGGGGGGGGGGGGGGGGGGGGGGGGGGGGGGAGGCGGGAGGGGAGGCAAAGAAAAGAATGTAAATTACCATAAGACAGCTGTGAAATGATGCTCAGCCCTGTCAGGCAATGTGTTCATGACCAGCAGTTGGAGTGCACAAGAACTTGAACTTCAGTGTTGATGCTTGCCCTGCTCCAAAGACCATGTCCTAGGAATTTCAATGGCTCAGGTATCAAGTTTTAAAATATTTCACTTGTGCCGGGCGGTGGTGGCGCACGCCTTTAATCCCAGCACTCGGGAGGCAGAGCCAGGCGGATCTCTGTGAGTTCGAGGCCAGCCTGGGCTACCAAGTGAGTTCCAGGAGAGGCGCAAAGCTACACAGAGAAACCCTGTCTCGAAAAACCAAAAAAAAAAAAAAAAAAAAAAAAAAAAAAAAAAAATATTTCACTTGTTCTGTGTGCTGGCTAGTGTTATATCAATTTGACAAAATCTAGAGTTTTTGAGGTGGAGGGATCCTCAGCTGAGAAAATGCATTCATAAGATCAGGCTGTAGGAAAGCCTATAGGGCATTTCCTTAATTAGTGATGGATGCAGGAGGACCCAGCCCATTGTTGGTGGGGCCACCCCTGGGCTGATGGTCCTGCATTCTATAAGAAAGCAGGTTGAATAAGCCATGGGAAGCAACCCAGTAAGCATCATCCCTCCATGGCCTTTGCATCAGCTCCTGCCTCCAGGTTCCAGTCCTGCTTGAGCTCCTGTCCTGACTTCTTACAGTATCAGACTATGGTACAGGATTCTAAGTCAAATAACATCCTTTCCTCTCTAACTTAATTTTGGTATGGTGTTTTATCACAGCAATATTAACCCTAACTAAGACATTACAAGTACTACATCTCATGAGGATTGCTCAAATTTTAGAGAAGTATAAATGGGTCTTTCACTGTTAAACTAAATACATTTGATTTTTTTTCTGAATCACCGTGTCCTAGTTTAATGCCAATAACTGTTCATGCATGCCAGCTTACCCAAAACATCTGGTGAAGGTACTGTTTGGTGTTTATATTAAGATGATCACAGACAGAATAGGTCATCATTACTCAGGAATGTGTTCCTTGAATGATCTGGTGGGTGGGTGGGGGATTCAGAATGTTGTATTTTGAATTGGGTGGATTTATTATAAGTTCGTTAAAACTAATCTGTTTCCCATGGACTTTTAAGACTGAAAATGAGGCAAAATTGTCACAAGGGACTTTTGCCAAGGAGCCACTGCAGAAGCACTCGTGAGATTAAAGATTTGCAGGAGAAAAATCACAGTGTGGATAATCACGATTTTGATATATTTATTTTGATAACTGAGGCAATTTACTATGTCTTTCCCCTTCAAAGCTTAAAGTACACATTTACTAGTTGATACTGGCAAAAGTCCCAAGAAAGAATTAAGAAAGAAAAGTGGAAATTGAAGTACAGGATGGATGAGAAATCTAACCAAGGTAAGTAATGTAACAGTTCTGGGACCAGAGCCCAAATTCACCAACAAATGTTGCACCAAGTAGAATATGATATTTCCACTCTAATAATAATCCCCTCAATTTAAAAATTAGTGTTCCTATATAAATCCAAGGGGAAGATTTTAGCCAAATCTCCTTATTATTAAATTACACCAAGCAGCACAAATTACTAAAATTAAGAGATTAATTCATATTATTTGTTGAGGTAATATATAACAAAATACATGAAGCAATAAAAATAGCTAATTCATGTATGAAATTTTGTCCTTTAGTTTTATAGTTTAGTCTAAGGAAAATCTAAATGAATCTAGCCTAAGTAATTCATTTGTAATTCATTAGTGAGTAATTGCCTAGAAATTTTTATATTTCTTTGATGACATAGTGAGAGATCTGTGGGAAAACTACAAAGGAAATATTAATATTAATTTAAGTATAAGATTTCACCCTCAGAACATAATAAAGTCATTCATATTCAAGTAAAACTCACAGGACACATTCGTCTTTGTACTGTATCCATCATTTTCTGTAGTTATTAATTATAAAATTATGAAGATTGGTGAAACTTTTGCCAAATGAACAAGAAGAAGAAGTGATCCAAACTAACGAAATAGAGATGGAGGGGGAGACAGTATCAAGGACACAGGAAATTCAGAGAGTCAGATGACATTCTAAAATTCTGTATTATACCAGCCTGGGAAACCTAAAAGGAATGAATAAATGTCTAACTCTATATGACCTACCAATGTTAAACCAATGAGACAAGTAATTTAAAGAGACTTATACCATCCAGTGATACAGAAGCAGTAATTTTCCAAATTCTTTTTACAATAGTAATAATACCCCAATACTAAAACCACACAACTCAAAGAAAGTTATAGGCCAATATTTCTGATATGCAAAAATTGTCAGTGAAATACGTGCAAAATGAATTCAATCATCACATAGATACAAATATTGTCAGTGAAATACTTGCAAATGAATTCAATCATCAAAAGGCTTTCCATCATGATGGTCAGCTTTATCCCAGAGATACAGAAATAGTTTGGCATACATAAATCAACAAACATAATCCATCACATGAATAGAATAAAAGTCAGAAACCACATGATCATCTGTCTCATGAGATGCAGAGAAGGCCTTTGAAAAAAAATCCAATATTCCTTTATGATAAAAGTCCTGGAAAGACTAGGGACATGAGGGATAGATCTCAATGTAATTGTTAATTTCATTAAAATTTTTCATCCAGGTATATATTGTATGTTGAACATATTTTCTCTCATTCTCTTTTGCCCCTTTTCTTGCCCCTCCCATCTTCGTTCTCCCCTTTGTTTCTCTAGAATTTCCATATATATATATATATATATATATATATATATATATATATATATACATATATATACATATATATCTGTGTATACATATATGTATATATACATATATGTATGTACATACATACATGGCTTTTTATAAAGACGTACAATTGAATAACTACAAATGAGAGGAAAACATACAAGGTTTGTCACACAATTCACTCAATATGATTGCTTCCAGTAATACTCATTTTCCTGAAATTACACAACTTCATTCTTTTTATTGTGGCCACAAACTTACATTTTTAAAATCTATTCCTTGGTTTTTGACACCTACATGAGTTCCATTACTTGGCTATTGTGAAAAGTACTGCAATAGACATTGGTATACAAGTATATCTGAGACACGGTAGCTGGGTCACATGATAGATCTACTTTTAGGTTTTGAAAAGTCTCTGGATTTACATAGTGGCTAGACTAGTGTACATTCCCAACAGCAGAATATAAAAGTTCCCTGTTGTTCACACCCTCACTAGCATTTGTTATTTATTGATTTTTTTTTTTAATGATTACCTCTATAGTTGTAAGATGGAACCTCAGTGCAGTTTTATTGGCGAAGGAAGACACATGGTGGTGGGGGAGGTTTACAGGTACATATGCATGAGTATGCAGCTATGTGGGAAGGTAAGGGAATTTCTTTAGGTGTTGTTTCTCAAGTACCATCTATCTCAATTTTTTGAGACTGCATCTTGCACTACTACTACTACTACGTGGAACCCATGAAGTAGGCTGAGCTAGATGGCCAGCAAGCCTTAGAGACACCTATCTTCTCCCCATTGCTGGGGTCATAAGCACATGTCACTACGATTTTTTTCTAATGTGTGTTCTGGGCATTGAACCTTATGTTAGCAAAGCAAACAGGTTCCTCTCTGAGCTACTTCTTCAGCCCACAATGGAGTTTTTATTAATTTTCAAATTCTTTTTATTGTTTTTTGAGTTTAATATAATTATATCACTTCCCCTTTCCCTTTTCTCCATCCAAACTCTCCCATGTACTTCTCTGTGCTCTTTTTTAAATTTATGACATCTTTTCCTTAATTCTTTATATATACATGTGTGCATACATATATATATATATATATATATATATATATATATATATTTCTTAATATATAAGTAAAACTTGTTCACCTAGTATTTAATATTGGGAAGTCTTAACAGTCCCCAGGACAGACAATTTCTCGTGTTTTCAGGATCACTCAGCTACCTGCTGAGGACTCCTTCAAGATTAAGCCCAGCAAACTCCAAAACTAAGTTTTAGAAGAGAAGGTGCCATACCAAAGGGTACTGAAGAGGAAGAACATTATAATTAGGCAGTAAAAACAAAGACAGTAGTGACATGTTATCTTTTCTGAAGCGGGTCTAATTTTCTTAATCCTTTTTCTTTTTAAACTATTTTCTTCATATTTATCTTCTAAAACTTTGAGTGAAACATTCCACATATAATATCATGCTTTCATGTTTGAAGTACCCCTTTGTGTACTAAAGATGATGCTAGAGTCATCCAGGCAACAGTTACAGCTACCTGAGAACAGTGTTGTGGGTGGTCGAGAACATTTAGTCAACATCTACACTGGTTTCATTGTTCCCAAGGAATCACTGTAGCAAAAGATGCAATCATTTTCATGGACAAACGGGATATCTAACAAATAGCAACCTCAGACTCTAGCCAACATAACCTCTGGAATATTCCCTAACTACTACTCTCATATGGATTTCCAGATCCTCTGAGTTCTAAACTTTTCCATAAGCAAAAGTCATCAGTACACCCAGACAACCCCCCCCCCCACACACACACACCCATTTTACAGAAATAAATCATGGGAAGATGGCTTAGTCAGTGAATTGCCTGCCATGTGTGCATGAAGACCTGAGTTTGGATCCCCAGCACCCATATAAAAGCTGGCCATGGAACGTAGTTACCCTTGAGCTGAAGAAGGGAAGATGCTACTTGGCCAGTGAGCTCCAGGTTCAGTGAGAGATCTTGCCTTAAAGAATACGATGGAGAAGAATAGAGGAAGATATCAAATGTTGATATCTGGTCTCCATGTTCATGAGCATGCACACTTACAAACACACTATGTCCCTCCGTGGAGACTGTAAAAGTAGTACAGATCTTGCTTTAGCTATCACTGGGTGGCTAGGGTGTCCGAAATACTGTAGCCATTTTTTAATTATTTCTTTTATATTTGAGATTATAATATAATTACATCACTTTCCCCTCCCTTTTCCTCCCTCTATATCCTTATGCATACTCCTCCTTGCTCTCTTCCAAATGCCTTGTTTCATTATTGTTACATAAATACATGCATGTATATATGTATGTATGTAATGTGTGTATGTATGTATATACACACATATATAAATACAATGTGGTGGGTCTGTATAATGTTATTTGTATGTATGTTTTCAGGGCTGATCAATGGGTATTGTATAACCAAATTACTATATGTGCTCTTCTTTGGGGAAGGCTATTTCTCTGTCAGCACTTCTATTTAGTTGCCTGTAGTTCATTACATAGCATTGAGTCTTCATGGCCTCTCCCCATTCACTTTGGGATATCTGTTGCTGTTGTCCTTATTCAGCTCATGTTTAGGCAGTCATGTTGGTTAGGCTTTATGGGTGGAGCTTCTTAAAATACTAGAAGACACTGTCTCACAGCAAACTACCTGATCCTCTGGCTCTTACAATTTTTCTGCTCCTTCTTCCATGATATTTCTGGAGCCTTATACTCCAAAAGTTTTTTGTAGAGGTATCCATTGGAACTAGGCTTCAGAGACCTGCATTTTGACATTTCCTTAGCTTAGAAAAATTTCAGAGGTAAAATGGAAACACTGTGACCCATTCTTCAGAGAGAAGCCACCATAACTAGTCTTAGGATACAGGAGTCCCATTTTATAATACATTTACCTTACGATTCCCATAGGCTCACAAAGGCAAAGACATCTGTAGAAACAAAAACTAAATACTGGCATGGGCAAGAATACCTGCTGCCAAGCGCACAGAAAGCTGCCATGAAAAGAGAGAGATCACAAAGCCAAGGGCAGCAGACAGACATTGTGGGAAGATCCTCTGTCTCAATGAAGAAAAGGAAAACCGTTGTTTGGAAATGTCTAGAATTGTTATGTGAAACTGAGCTGGATAGTGTTCTATCAAGTTGACACAAGCTAGAGTTATCTGAAAGGAAGGAACCTCAATTAGGAAAATGTCTCCATAAGAGCCAACTGTAAGGCATTTTCTTCTTTAGTGATTGATGGGGGAGGGCCCAGCCCATTGTGAGTGGGGGCTGCCCCTGGATTGGTGGTCCTGGGTTCTATAAGAAAGCAGGCTGAGCAAGCCATGGTGAGCAAACTAGGAAGCAGCACTCCTCCATGGCCTCTGCATCAGCTCCTGCCTCCGGGTTCCAGTCCTGTTTAAATTCCCATCATGACTTCCTTCCATGAGGAACAGTGATATGGAAGAGTAAAGCAAATAAACCCTTTCCTCCCCAACTAGCTTTTAGGTCAAGGTACTTCATCCCAGCAATAGTATGCCTCACTAAGACAAAAACTCAGTGAAGCATAGATGCCTCGAAAGACTGCATGTTTCCAAGCAGCTCAATCACAAAAGAATCAAGAATTATATGCGACATTCCTTTATGAGGAAATACCTGTGAGCTAATCCCCCACTGAAAATATTCGCACCTGGAGGGTTCATAAAGAAAAAAAGAAAAGAACTGTCAAAATGTGTTTGATAAGAAAAATCTCCCAAAGATGCAGTCAAGCACTTTTAAAAATGTGGCTTTGTTTTGCTCAGCTAGGCCAAAATATCCTGCTAATGCCTTAAGGAAGATACGGTTTACCCAAGGGCAGTTTGCTACTGCATTCATCTAAACATTTCACCCTTGAGAGACGGAAATTACACAGCCCTCTTCAAGTTGCCCATCACTACACATGCTCCAGCATCTGGACATGTTGGGCCATCAAGCACCAACAAGAATGTGGGTATATCCACACTCAGACAATCTGTTTTGTGGTAAACGTGACACAGGGTTGTCACGTTTACAGTTTTTGCCATAGCTCAGAAGAGAAAAATGAATCCAATTCTGTCCACCTCTCCAAATATCGTACTGTAATTCATAGAAAATATGAAAAGAGGCCTCGGTAGATGGCTCAGTCAGTGTCTTAGTTAGGGTCTCTATTGCTTTGAAGAGACACCATGGCCATGGTAACTCTTTTGAAGTAAAACATTTCATTGTAGTGGCTCACTCACAGTTCAGAGGTTTAGTCCATTATCATCATAGCAGGAAGCAAGGCAGCGTCCAGGCAAAAAGGGTGCTGGAGAAGGAGCTGAGAGTTCTTACATTCTGACTTACGGGCAACAGGAAGTGATCTGAAACACTGGGAATGGCTTGAGTACATAAGAACTCAAAGCCCATCCCACAGTGACACACTTCCTCCAATAAGGTCATTCATACCAATCCTAACAAAGCCATGGCTCCTAATAGTGCCACTCTCTATGAGTTTATGGGGGCAATTACATTCAAACTACCACAGTCCATAAGTGTTTGCTGAGCAAGCCTGCGGACATCCATTTAGACCTCCAATATTTGCATAAAAATATGGGTCTCACAGCATGCAGCCGTAATCTCAGTGTGGGAAGCTGGAGACAGGAGGATTCCTGGAACTTACTAGACAGCTAATCTGGCCAAAGCAGTGAGCTCCAGGTATAGTACCAGACTCTGTTTCAAAAAACAAGGTAGAAAAGTGATTGAGGAAGATGCCTGATGCTGACCTCTGACCTCCACAAACATATCCACACACATGAATGCTCACACATATACACACAGACACACACACACAAGCATGCAGAGAAAAATAAAGGATGAAGCAAAATACAGGAAATATGTACATATAGATTTAACTGTGAGCTAATTTCTCAGTCTTTCCCTGGGAGATGTTATTCCTCAGCCACCCTATGGGAACCTTATGAGATGTTTGGCTTGGCAGTCTTTAAATACTCACATATATAGGCTCTTGACTATCTGAAGTCATCTGGAATTATGTAAAATCTATGTATGTTAAATGGAGGATAAACCAATGCCCCTGTTTTTGGATTCCATATAAAAAAAACAGCACTCTGTTCCTCATATTTGTAAGGTCCTATATCTCAATAGTGTTCTTCTCATTCAAGTCCCCAATTTATTCAATAAGATGTTTTAATGTACTAAAATCAACGAAATGTTATAGTGTCCCCCAAATTATTTGAGACTTACATCTATGCTCTGAAATCCACACAGACCTGGATGTAAAACATGGGTCTGCACCTAATCAGCTCTGTGTTTCCTGCGGGCATTTGTAGGCTCTTTGGGCCTCAGCTTTTTCATAAGGGAAATGGGTCTGGAGGTGGCCATATTGCTATTAAGAATAGAGATAACAGATCTATTGCGTGGAGCAGTCTGGCATAGCCAGTGCTCAAAAAATCAAAAGGTTGAAGGGGCCTGCTGGAGGAAGGACTGGGCCAGAAAGTGGAGGAAGGGGACAAAGTGGAGGGCAAGGATTGACAAGAGAAAGAATTCATGACAATGCCAATATCAAACTCATTACTTTGTATGGTCAGTTTAAAAACTCCTTAAAATGCATATACTTCATAGCATACAATGACGCTATGTGCCATTGTGGATATATTTGTTCCTGTCAAACAACATATAGGTTAAAAAACAGGAGTGTATATTTCATACATTAGAATGACATTTAGAATGACAGCATGCTAGAATCACACACACACACACACACACACACACACACACACACACACACACACACACACATCCAACCAAGCTAATCATCTGTTTTGCACATGGAGAACTATGGGGAAATGGACAGATTTAAAGTGAGCAGGAAGCATATGAAAATATCCATGGTCAGAAACACATCATCATTGGTAACACCTGAAAAGTTCCTCCACCCAATGATAATGCTGCGATGACCAGTGCCCTTTCATTACTACACAAAACAGAACTGCAGCTGACGTAGTAGGATGTCAAAAGGGATCATTTCCCTAAAGGAGGACAGCCATTCCAGAAGCATCCTTTTCAAGATCAGCAAAGGATGCAACTAGTACAAAGTAGTTGCATTTGCCTACAAAGCTATCCTACAGGATAGCTTTCTGAAAACACCTACTGTTCATTCATGGAACAATTATTCAAGAGTTCAAAATCTGAACTGGAGATTCTTCCTAGCCCTGAAGATGGAGTGATGAAGGTGACAGGTACAGTCCTTTCTCTTGTAGACTTCATGTAGTCCCTCCCCTTGTAACTTCATGTAGCCCCACCCCTTACAGACTTCATGTAGATCCTCCCCTTGCAGACTTCATGTAGCCCCTCCCCTTGCAGACTTCATGTAGCCCCTCCCCTTGCAGACCTTAGAGCTTCTTAACAATTAAAATGGAATGTTACTTAAAAGAAGAAAAGTACATTTTTGTAAATTCGATAATTTTGAAATTGACCTTCATTTAACGCATCTTCTCTTTTTAGGGAATTTTATTATGGTGAGGCCAGAATTCTTAATGTTTTACACAAAGGCTACAGACTTTCTGGCTGGGAAGAAAGAAGTCAATGTGATATACAACTCAAGATTGGTATGTGCCAAGCAAACTTGCTTACATGAGGGTAAGGACGTACATTTCTGATTAAGTCGATAGGCTGCATGTACCTATAGACTCTGTTTATAAGAACTGTACAAGTTAAACTACTGGAGAACAAATGCATTTTGTTTGAGTCAGTATGTCGCCTTCTTGTCTAGGCAGGGGGAAAAAATGGATACTAAGACTGTAATCCTTTCCGAATAAAATCTTTAAACGCAAACATGATTGCCATTGTAGACTGTTTAATCTGGTGATATTGTATTTCATTTCTGTTTTTGGAGAGGTTTGTTGATTTGACCATAGTGGGTTTGACTCCATGCTTATCTCAACTGTTTAGATAAGACATATTTGACTTTGGCAGGTGACAAAATCTAGGGTGTGGAATAAGAGGTAGAAAAAAACAGGCTGGCAAGTTCCCAGGTAGTGTTTATTTTAAGCATAGTGTATAGATGAGTAAATTGCTTCAGACAACTCACTGGACTTTGTGTAAAACACCCACTGTCTGCTGAATGTTTTCTGTAAAGGAGCACTGCACAATGTCCTTTATTGGGCATAACAGACTTCACCTTCTTACTTAGGTAAACATTTACACTCTTGTAAAAGTAGGCTCAGTAAGTTCCCCTGAAAATAGGACCCTACCTCTGGGATCACGTTTTTGCTCCTGTTTTCTGACATATGCTTTTAAAAAGTAACAGTATTAAATTTTCTTTCAAAAGTAAACATCTATATTGCCTAAGAAATATATGATATGTCTTACACCAAAATAACTTATACACTGTTAATATCCATATATTTCAGTCTAATTCTATATAAATTCATCTTACTTTGAAGGAAATTACAAGCAGAAAAGCTTGTATTTATAAACACAATAATTAAAGTTTTTAGAGACAAAAACTTCAACATAATTGACCTAAATAGTTACCAGTAAGTTTCAGCATTTGTATTTTATTTTAGCAGACATATTGAGGGGAGGAAAGGAGCTAAGGGATATAGTCAGTGCAAGCTATAAGGAACATAAGAAAATGTAAAAAACAAAGGAAACTTAGCTGAGAATTGTTAATATGCAACTAAGAAGTGTAGAGCTAAAACCAGACATATATGGTAATCTTTTCGCTGTCTACAAAGGTGAACTCATCTAACTTGTACTCTGTGTCTACTTTTCCAAACACATAAAGCTACAATAATCTTAACAGCTGCCTAATAGTTATAAGCTGCTTTGCATAGATATTAACAAAACACTTAAAGGAACAGCAGAGGAAGGATCTCTGTTTCATGGCCTCAGAGGGACAATCCATCCTTGCTGACCCCCTGCACTTTCAAAGAACATTAAAATGGTAGCAAAATGTGTTAGGTGAGAGTCTTGGTTATGTGGTATGTAGTAGGGAGGAAGGCATGGAACTGATGGAATGTTAGAATAAAGGAAGAAAAGGCAGTAGGACTGAATGAACCATTGGCCCACAATGCCAACATCTACTTTTGTTAGAAGGGAAGGGCTAGTCAGTCTAATAAAATAACGAAGCACCTTAATAGTCACTAAGGCAATCACAGTCCTTAACACATTCTTTAAAAACATCCCTACTTGATAATTCATACCTATATGCAATGCATCTTGATACCAGCAGTGTCTGCAATTCCTCTCCACCTCTTTCCAGATTCCCCTTACCCAAAACCCTGTACCAAATTCACATTCTGTCTTCATGGTCCAGAGTCAAATTAGTGCTATCCTGAAGTGCATGAGTGTAGGGCCATCCACCACAGCATAGGCAATCTAATAGGGCCCACCTCCTTGAAGACAACTTACTCTCCCTACCTCGGCCGCCTTTATCTGCCAAGGTTCCTTAGCCACAAGTGGTATTTTGTGAGCCCCTCCCCATGAAGGGTGGGTTTCTGCATGGCTAGATCTTCTGTAGGTCTTGTCTAGCCAAGCACAGCTACTGAGAGTTCATGAGTGCAACAGCCTGATGCAGCCAGAAGACAGTTTCTCCGAAGTCCTCCCTAATCTCTGCCTTTTGTAACAGTTCTGCCTCATCCTAGGAATTGGTACACAAGTCTGTCATGCTTAAACACCTTCTCCTCTGTGTCTTCAGCATAGGGGAAAAAAAAAATCACACCAGAGCATAACCAGAGCCACAAAACCAGACAGATGATACGGTAGGCTGTGACAATAGAAGTTTTAGAGCCAGTCCCCCAAGTGGTCCACCCAGTGACCACTATGGATAATGTGCACCCACATCAGCTTTTTCCGTCTGTGTCTTACTGTCCGCCCTGCCTCCTTCTCCTCCCTGCTCTTCTCATACCTACACTGTGGATGCTCACTCAAGCCCAACACTAGGGTTCTACATACAGCTACTGCAGCTGCCTTTAGCAGAATACACTGGCTTTACAACTTATGGAGGGAAACGATCATGCACCTTTTTAATTTTTTTTTCAGTTTAAGCCTCTGATCCAATCACTAAGTTGAGAATTCTCAGGAAGACAGCCTAAGTTCAGAGCTTAGTACAGGATCTAGATTTCCCCAGTCCATAGCACAGCTTCATTGCTTGCTGATTTGAGATCCTAGAAGTAAATTACCTGTATCACAGAGCAGTCGCTAGCCTACACAGTAATGGTGGGTATTGACTATTATTATTAGAAACTGAATTATCTTTACATTTGAAACCATAAAAAAAAAGGCATGTGCAGGGCCTTGCAGATGACCTCCTTCAGCATTTCTCTCAATTCATAAATTCTCTTTACAACTTAATTCATAAAAAGTCCATATTGTCATTAACAAAACTATCAAACTACCCTCTTAGATTCTCCCATGTCCTGTAAAAGCCTATTATGGTGCTCCAGCAGTTAAAGCATGGGCGGCACACAGTTCCTCTGCAGTCCGTCACAGAAGTGATGAACGTCATAAAAGGAATCATGGTTATGGCAGGTCTTTCTATGCAGTTTATTTTCTTACCTGTGTGCCCACAATAGTCTGATTTAAACTGAATGTAAATTAAACTCCATAGAAGCTGGCATGCAGTCCACCTCAGAACTTAAACAACAAAACCTTAATTAGTTAGTATTAAGCTGGGAGGTGGTGGTGCACATCTTTAATCCCAGGACTCAGGAGGCAGAGCCAGGCGGATCTCTGTGAGTTCGAGGCCAGCCTGGGAAGGCGCAAAGCTACACAGAGAAACCCTGTCTCGAAAAACAAACAAACAAACAAACAAAATAGTATTAAAATGTATACACTGGGTTTGGTCTGAAAACACTACTAGCGAAGTTAAGATCCTATATTATTGAGAGGAAGAAATAAGGCCATTCATTAGCAGCATAATCCAAACTATCACCACAGTCCTGCCACAAGGTAACATGCCCTTACATCACTGTGGTGCCTTACCCATTTCCTCTCATGTCCGCACACTGAGCTTCAAGGCATCACTGTGGTTGTATTTCTAGAATTCACCATGTGGGTCTAGGACATGTGTGGCTCGGTAAAGAAAAGGTAGAACACACTGTCGTCCCTCACTTCTAGCACTGTCAGATGATGGGGTGCAGAAGTCAAGAAGCCCTGCATCCTCTCAAATGTGGTCATGTTGAAGAAGCACTCGTGCAGAAAACATCAAAGACGCCAGTTTCCGTATTCAAACACAACAGGAATCCCCAGCCATTTGTTTTGTTTATTTTTGTAATGCTCTCACAAATTGAGTTCCGCAAAATAATAATCCGAACGCCACCTTTCCTCGAGGATTACACAAAAGGATTGTTTCTGTGACAACCACTCCTTCATAAATAGTGGCTCAAGAGTCAAGCTCATGTGACTAATATGTCCTCGCTATGTGCTCTGCACTCAGATCTGTGCTTCGCCTCCACACACACCCTTCGGGGTCCAGCTCATTCTGCTTCCACCCAATGATTTGAGCAAACAATGGAGTAAACAGGGAAGTCAATGGCCTACACTGCAGTAAGGCTCTGAGCTTAGGTTCACAGATAAATTCCACAGTACAGCAAAAATAAGTACACAAATACATGATACCTAAGTCATACAGGAAGTGCAAGGAAGAGAAAGAACACAGATTTGCAGCTTAGCAAGCCCCAAGTTTTATGTTCCTTCTGCCCATAAAAGTGTAATCAAGAAGTCCAACTCTCCGAGTATCATAAAAACATAAAAAAAAAAATCATCTCAGGGCTTTTTGCTGTGAGCCTTTAAGAAAAGACTTAACAATAGCTACTTGCCCTTGACTTAATAAGCTATGTGTAACTTAAAATGATATATGAGGTCTTTCTTTTTGTAAGAAATAACTCTAGGTAATGAACTTTATTTTAAATTAAAGCATATTCTCATATCGAATTTCTGAAAGTCGGTTTTAATGAAAGCATACTATTTCACATGTCTTTTTCTCCATCCACTACAAGGCTACAATTGATTTAAAAAAAAAAGGTTACCCTGGGCTCCCTGCAGCCTACCTCTGCTCAAATTTCTATTTCTAACTGACTTTGCATTTCAATGAAAACCATTCACTCCACTATCCACCAGCATTTACTATGATTTTAATGTCTTGATAAATATAATAAACAGGTCTTAAAATTCTATATCCCATGTGAGCAAAACACTCCAAGGTTAGAAAAAAAGGGGGGAGGGGGAGAGGGGCCATGAAGCAATGTCTAAGCAAAGCTTTGTAAACTTCAGTTTCATAAAGCAACCAGACACTGAAAAACGTAGTAGGAAAACATATTACCCACACTGAACCTAATTTTTTGTGAGAGCATTACATACAAAACTAAACAAATGATTGTGGATAAACTTTCTTTTGGTAATTAATAGGCAAATGAAAAAAAAAAAAAACTTGTCTCTGAGAAGGAAACTAGAAAAAAAGACCTGGAGTTTGTACTCTACAACTTGTTTATAGAAAGTTCTGCATGAAAAACATGATTCAGTGGCAGCCCAGCAGGGTACAGAAACTACTCCGTGTGCGGGTTACCTAAACACACGTGAAATGTCACCATAATAACAACCCTTCCGAGCTCCAGGGGTTCAGAAAGGCCTCTTCCAGAATTTTTGTGTTTGTGAAGAAAACATTCTGGTGTGTTTTACTCATAACTTGAAGCCACAGTGCCTACCAGGAAAAATCAAATGTCGCAGGATGAAATGGAAGCTTTTGTCTGTGTCGCTACTTAGAGAGTCTCCTCTCCCATCCCACCCTAGGAGTCATTGCCCAAGAAAGCCAGAATCCATTTGACTGCTCCTTCACATGCCACCCGGAGCCAAGAGTTATGCATGTGAAGGGCCGCTGACTCACACAGCATGGAGACAATGTTTAAGAAACCACACAATTATGGCAGCCCTCGGCCTTTCAAGTTTCCAAAACAAACTGCTCTCCTTAGCGATAAAACACCGTCCAAAGATACAGCTGGGCTCAACTCCTAAGAGGCACAGATGTAAATATTTCTCATATTTATCTTCATTCAGAAAACACAAATGGAGATGGCCCCATACTAAATTCGGCATTTCTCTAACACTGGCTGAGAATGGAAATAACAGGTCTCAGACATGATCCCCTGGAACTGGAACTGTAATTCCAAGTTCCTCCTTCACTCTCCTCTTGCTCCCAAACTCTGTGAGAAGGAACTGCTTATATATGCTACTTCCACCTGAGGTCTGCAGCAAAAGTTTATAGGAAAACTGATTGGGCCCAATCAACAAAGAATAGTCTACATTTCCTCTCCTATTGGTGACCAGGGGTGGGAGGTGTTGTCTCTGTTTCAAACACACTCAAGGTCTACAGACATCTATCATTTCTTAAGAAGGACAGAGGAATGGAATGGGATTCAGTGTCCAATATGGGCAGTGCTATGTGTTGATAGATAAGAAATCTTGGACAGTTTATAATAAAGAGTAAACTGAGCATCAGAATATGACATGATTTTCCCCAGGTTTACTCAACTTGCCAGCTAGTGGGAGAACTGGAATTCAAATCCATCTCAATCAGTTTGGGCTGTCATGACAAAATGCCACTGACTGAGTGGCTTAAACAAAAGAAATCTATTTTGTCACAATTCTACAGGGTGGGAAGTCCGACACCTAGGTGCTGGAAGAGGCTGAAGATGTAACTCAGCTGACAAAATACTTTCCCAGCATTGGGGAAGCCCTGGGCTCAATCTGCAGGACCACATGTACCAGCATGGTACATCACACCTGTAATCCCTGCACTCAGAAGGGAGGTCAAGACAGGGTACCCTTACTGTTACACAGAGTTTGTGGCTTAGTGTGATATGTGAGACCCGATCTCAAAAACAAATAAGAACATAACACACCAATCGTGCGAAAGGCTCACTTACAGCTCACTTACAGCTTGTAGACAACAGACATCTGTATTCACTTGCTGTGTCATACAGCAAGGGGTGGGGAATGAGGAGAGAGGGAGATGAAATATCCAGGGAACACTCTGGTCTCTCTACTCTGTAGAAGGGCAGTGACTTTGTAACAGGGGGTCTCATCTTCATGAACTAATAAATAAAGGTCATTACCTCCCAACACCCTCACAATGAGAAAGGGCTTCAACATATGAATCTGGCACAAACACTGAGTCTATGGCAAAATCTAAGCTCTTGGCCCCACAATCTCTTCTGTAGTCACTGTTACCTGACACTTGAAAGGGGATTTTTAAAAGTCTGTGGAAGCCGTGGTCCTGAGGAGCAAAAAATATGTTATGAACATTAAAATGAAAAAAAAAACTGAAAGCAAGCATACCAAGGAAAAGACTAGGGTCATTTCATTCCTCTATGATCTATGAGCAATTAGAAACTCGGGGAAGATGTGGTACATTCTATACTCAGTGTATACACTTAGAATTTGCTTCCCATCACTAGTAAGTTCACTCACTGGCTTAGCTACTTCCTTGTTGCTCTGATGATAAAATACTTGACAATAGCAAGTAAAGGAAAAAGGGTTTACAGTTTCAGAAGGTCCATCACTGCAGAAAATACAGGGAAGCAAGTACAGTAGGAGAGGCATGGCGGCAGAAGAGGGGGGTCTGGTTGGTGTCTGCACTCAAGAAGCAGACAGGGAACAGAAAGTGATGGCTAACCACCAAGCCTCCCCACCCCTACCCCCAGTGACTCACTCTACTGAGGCCCATCCTCTTAAAGAGCCTACAACCATCCCAAACAGCTACCGCAGCTGGGGACAGGCAAGGGTTCAAATGTGTGAGCCGCTGGAGGATAGTTCACCTTCAGGCCACACCACTCATGATGGCTCTCTCTGTAAGTATGAGTTATCTAAACCTGGATCCTCTCAGGACAAGAAACTTCATTTAGGATTGCACTTCAAATATTTTTTTTCCTCAGGTAATTCACATATGTGAAAATAATTCATAATTCATTTCGCTAAAATCAAAAACTAGGGAAATTGTGTGACCACCAACACTCTTAGAACATAAACACTATTGAGGCCAGCAAAATGCCTCCACAGGTAATAGTGCTTGCCACACAACCTTGATGGTTTGGGTTAGATCCTCATAATGGACAAATTCTGAAAGTTGTCCTCTGACCTCTACATGTATTCCATGGTATATGAATGCCTGTATATATGTGTGTGTATGTACACACATACACACATGCACACACACACACACACACACACACACACACACACACACACACACACTACTTTCAGGTATAGTGGCATACCTGTGTAATCCTAACACTTTAGGTTGAGGAAGAAGAGTGAGAAACTCAAGGCCAGTCTGGGCTACGTAGTAACATCTATTTTACACAAATAAAGTATATATCTATCCTACTTAACAAGAATATTTCTCTCTGCATATAAACGTGTGTATGTGTGCACACACACACACATATATAACTATCCATATATACACAATATATCTTACACACACTGTATCACAGTATTCAAGAAATCTTAGGCCCCAAGGTAAAAAAAACTGAAAATAACCACAATCTGGGTTAGAAAGATGGCTCAACATTCAAGAGTATGTATTGTTCTTACAGTGAACTTGGCACTCACATTGGGTAGCTCACAACTACTTATAAATCCAGTTCTGGAGAATATAAAACATTCTTTTGTCTTCCAAAGACACCTGAACTCATGTGCACATACCTACATACAGACAAGCACAGAAATACACTTAAAATATGTATGAAAAAATGAAACAATTTTTTAACAACAGGAATAATATTGATTGAGAAGCAAAACAATACACCCCGTATTTTTATGGAAGGCTTGGTAGTTTACATCATTATTATTTAAGTGCTTTTATCAATCAGGTTTAAACAAGATAGAAATTTCATTCAGAAAGGACATAATCTAGCGTTCATTGCCCACAGATCCACTCAGTTCGCTTAAAACAGGGCACACATTTAAAGACCAGAAGGAACCAAGACCATTGATATCTTGGGCTCATCATCCCTGCAGGATTCTGAAGCCTTTTTTTTTTGGTTTTTCAAGACAGGGTTTCTCTGTGTAGCTTTCAATAAGTATATATTTGGTATCCCCTGTTCTAATATCTATAATCTATTCAAACTTTGCCGAGCAAATGTGAAAGCATCCACGAGTCAGTTCAAGCTTCAATTCTAGGGGCAGTCATTAGTCCTACATTAAAGGTCCATATCAGCCCAGCACCATGTAAGAAAAGTGCACCCACAGAACCAGCTAACACAAGAAGCTCAGCTAGCGCCATCTAGATTAATGTTTTGAAATGTCAAAGCACAGAGCCCACCCAAATGTTTTACAAAAATTTGCATGCTAGTGTCTACAATTGGCTTTAATTGGTTTTCAAAACATGTGGATTAGCTAAAATCTGGGAATTTTCTACCTAAACTCCTTTCTTCTAGAGTCAAGAATCGCCTAAGAGCTATAACTTGGATATTTGAGGATGTTGCCTGAGGTTTAGGATCCAGACACACAGTCTGGGTTTGATTTCTAAATGTCTGGTGCAGATTAAAGGGTCATAGACTCTCCCTCCATGATGTGCTTGTATCTGTGGGGAATAAATCTTTCATCAAAGGTCAGAAGGCCAAGTTAGGCAACCCCACATTTACAAAGTACATTTTAAATGGTTTTATTCTTGATAAATAAACACTTGTTTAATATAGGAAGAAAATTAGTTCCGAAGCCTGCTTCAGTTTGATCTGGTAGCAGAAAAACATTTCCATTTTATTTCTATTTTATACTTGGATCTAAGAATATTATTTTTTACATGTATTTGTGTTTATGTGTGTGTTGGGGGTGGGGGGGTTGTTCCGTATGTGCCATGGTATGTATGGGGAGGTCAGAGGACACTGGCAGGAGCCTGGACTACAGAAAGGCTTGGATCCCCTCTTTTTTTCTGCCTTTGGCCTTAGGTGTTACATAGGACTCTTACAGAACATGACACAATGATTGATGGCAGCAAGGCTCTGATTAGTGTTTGATAGTAGCGAGACTCTGATTAGAGCCTGGAGAGATGGCTTAGCAGCTAAAAGCAATTGTTCTTGCAGAGAACCTGGGTTCAATTCCAAGCACACATAGGTGGTCCACAACTCCCCATAAAGCCAGTTCCAAGGGATCTTCTTCCCTCTTCTGACCTGTGGGGGTCCCAGGCTTGCACACAGTACACAGACATACATGCAAGCAAAACACAAAACACAAAACACATAGCTATTAAGAACAGATAAATCTTTTTTTTTTTAAGGTTATGATTAGACCTTGACCTCTCGAAGGCTAATCTGACCCTTGTCACTTTAACAAGGCATTCAAATTAGAATCATGACAAAGCAAAGTCAATTCCAGATTTTCTAGTGTTTTGACAGGGAAAAAAAAAAACAGTTCCAGTAAATAAAAGTGAGGTGAGGCAGGCACAAAGAACCCTCTGTATGTCAAAGTTACGAGATGCGTTTTGTAGCAGTGAGTCTATCTCACAACTTCTAACTTGGTCTGTAGGTGAAAGCAAGTATTTGAATGGGCAAGGTGGCTCCATAGCACGTCATCCCTGAAAACGTCCACTCTGATAATTTAGGGTAACCTTTCAGACCATACTATATACTTCGTTTTAGAGATACCAGCACTGCCAGTAGGAAAAGTGTAATCTGGGGGAGAGACATATCTGATGGAAGAGTGCAGTCCTCCCTGATGAAGAGGCTTGAGTTCATGGCCAATCTGCTCCTCTAATGAGCCACATGACATTAAAAAAAAACAAAAACAAAAACTAGCCCCCTAAGATATCCTAGTTTTTTCCTTCTATAATATGACACGAGAGATCTGCTGTGGATAAATTCTGTAGTCACTTCCATATCCCAAATCAACGATGACGACGGCTACATTTCCGTAGATTTCTTAGTGGAGGTACATCCTGGAAGTGAAGTCTACTGTAGGAGCTTTGAGAGATCCCACCTGACAGTACCCCGGGGCAGGCAAACAGGTACAGCTGCTTCCTTGTTGAGATGTGAAGGCAGTCAAGATTTTAGAGAATGGGTATGTAGGGCTTCGAAGGGACTCGAGCACGCCCTTCACATCCTAATAGGATAAAGCTTATGCACAATTCTGTGTGAGCCTTCAACTACTGACATTCACGCCATGTTATTGTTCGAATTGCATGTTAAGCAAGCAAATTTTCAATGAACTCTCGCTGGCTGGACCACAGACACAGATGTCAGGCGGACTCCTTTGTTCATAAGGTTCTCATTATTAGCTCAACCCAAGCTGAATATTTGACTGAAGGAAAAGACCATATCATTATTTTCAGATTTCACTCTATGACTTAACTGGGCTACATCTGCCAGCTTCAGAAACACCAAGTGCTGCTTGGCGCCAGCCTTGGCGTTCTTCTCTGTGACTATTACCCCAAATGTCTCAGCCCAAGGAAGCCTCCTCACCATCAAAACAATTTAATAAAAACTAAAATTCTGATTAAGAGTTACTCATCAATTGACAGGACATGCCACGCTAGTGCTATTTATGAATTATACCCCATGATATTTTAGGACTAAAAAAATAGAATCTGCACTCACAAATGGGCAAACTAGAAAGCCAGTAACCATGTTCATGATTTATAAGCTCTGTGTTATACTTGAAACCATCTTTTTTTAATAGGTAAATTGGCATTCCTTTGAATAACTCAAATCTGCTTTAAATCTATTCTAAGGCTCTGGGCAGCACAAGGGAGATTCAAAATCCTTATATTTAATTCTTCTATTCATCCCTGGACCATCTCTCAGCATATATATGATAAAAGCTACAGCATAGCTGGGCGGTGGTGGCACATGCCTTTAAGCCCAGCACTCAGGAGGCAGAGCCAGGTGGATCTCTGTGAGTTCGAGGCCAGCCTGGTCTACAGAGAGAGATCCAGGACAGGCACCAAAACTACACAGAAAAACCCTGTCTTGGAAAAGAAGAAGAAGAAGAAACTACACAGAAAAACCCTGTCTTGGAAAAGAAGAAGAAGAAGAAGAAGAAGAAGAAGAAGAAGAAGAAGAAGAAGAAGAAGAAGAAGAAGAAGAAGAAGAAGCTACAGCACAGGAAAACGTGTCAAGTATAAGGCAAAATGTATTATAATATTACAACACTGACACCAAAAGCATTTAGAAAAATGTTACAAATCACCCAAATTCCAAACATGAAATATTTCATAAGCCCACTAAAATGTATGTTAGAACAACATAAAAGAAGTAACTGCTTCCACGTGTCTGGACATCACCATCAATAATGCCAATCTGCAAGGATAACTTGTAATCACCTTTGTTGAACATTAGAAAAGGCAATTCAGAGGCGGGGGGCGGGGGGCGCAGATGGATCTGTGGTTTAGCATGCTTACTGCTCTACCATTAGAATCTGAGTTTGGATCCCAGTGCTTACTACTCTACCATTAGAACCTCAGTTTGGATCCCAGAACCCAGGTCAGGTGGCTCCTAAGTGCCTTTAACTCTATCATCAAAGTATATGATGCTCCCCCTTCTAGCCGCAACAGGCACCTGAACATATATGTACAAACACACACACACACACACACACACACACACACACACACACACACACACACACACACACAAAATTAATTAATTAATTAATTAATAAAATAAACCATGTACATAATAAATAAAGCAATTCTATTTCTTTATGGTAGAAGAACCTAGGGTTTACGCTATAGTTACTCCAAATGCCTAGTAAAAGAATGACCAATTTTCTACCAGAAAGCCACATGCAAAATTAAGTTGCTTCATTCTTTCAGCATCTTACAGAATCTTGGACCATGAGGACCTAAGAGAACATGCCCTGTATTCCATCCAACGCTTTAAATACATCTCAGTAGACAAATGGTCATTCAGCCTCTTCAAAACACCTGTTTTCAGTTCATCACTAAGCACGGCAATTTATTCACTAATTGCCATCACTAATCCTAAGAACATCTCCAAAAGCACAAGCACAACAAGCACTTCTGTAACTCTCATACTGGGTGGCACAACTCTGGCATAGAATTTTAGGCTTGTAGCTACATTGAACTTACCCATCAAGCACCTGAGACTCAAGGCTCAACTAACTCTTCTATCTTAGGTCTTTCTTCTCTGTATATTTTTAATGGCTAGGAAATTCACTGTCTGGTTCACATTAGTATTATTAGTAACTTTTGCATGGTGGCATTCAGATATGATCTAACTAGTTACAGAGCTAGCAGGAGTCGTGCTTTGTATGATACAAAATTTAAATTTTTATAACAACAGACTAAGTATATTTATAACAGACTGAGTGTTTGTGACCCCACTCTTGGTGTGTTGCAATCCTAACCCACCCTACCCCCTCCCTGTGGTCATGTCTTGGTACTAAGGACGAGGGTCTTTGAGGTCCATTAGACCTTGATGAGAGTGGATCCCTCAGGAATGAGATTGGTTTCTTTATGAACAAAACTCATGAGAGCTCTCTTGGCTTCTTTCTACCACAAGCAGAATACAAGCAGAAAATGAGTCTCTGAATCCCCGCACAGGGCCCTCACCAGAGCCTAACTGTGCTGGGGTCCTGATCTTCACCTTGCCGCCTAGAACCATAAGGAACACATTCTTTAGTTTAAAAGCTACCCAGTCTATGCTATTGTATTACCACAAAAGCACAGAATAGAAACATCATGTGAGAATTGGACTTTAACATGGTATAAAACAGGCACGAAAATGATATTAATAGTAACCTATCAGAAAAAAAAAAACATGAAATTATATACCATGTTACAGGAAATATACTAACTGCATGAATAGAACTTTCTAGCAAACATCACAAAATTTAGCCCAAATGTTATTATTAAGTGACTGCATTTTAATGTTTTACACTTACCATGCTGTATGTCTTTCATATCTAAATGAAGACTAGACATTAGAATTCCTACTGCTTGTGATCTTTTGTTGCTAAGCAACTTGACAACCTGTTCAAGAAAAAGGGAAAGGAGAAACATTAACTTAAACTCTAATACACTTGGTAACATTTTAAAATCCTACATGAAGAACCACTAAAGAGCAGAGCTTGCATCATTACTACTTTGGGATTTTCTATACCGAACCAATAAAATCCACCATTTTCTTCCCAGTATTCACCATCAGTCTCAAAGTCAAACTGCTCAGAGTCTAGGAAATCAGTTTAGTTTCTGGAAGATTAAAATTACACATCTGATTGTATACACTAACTGAAAATTTTTCAAGATGAAACTTTGAAAGACTGGTCAACAAGGGCAAAATAAAACTATACACAGAAAATCTGCCAGTTCAGATCAGTTTTATAAAATATAAAATGTGCTCCATTAGGTAGTCGGGTCTTATGGGTGCTCCTCATTATGCTGGGAGTTCCTTTCATTCTACATTTGATCCATATTTGCTGGACAATTTTCCAACTAATTAACAGAAGAATTTGAGTGTCATATTGGAAGGAACACACTGGCCTGACCCTAAGTCTGGCTGTCTAAAAAGTCTGAAAGAATCTGTGTACATATCCCAATCAAGTCGCCTCAAACAGAGATGAATAAGCTGCTAAAGTATATAGCCATGCTTGAACTACACTCTCCAATAATACATACTACCGATATTTCCTGCTCAGGAAATTTTTACTCCAGCAAAGTCTACTTACTCTCCTGTTCTCTTTCAAATCTGCTTAGAGAAAAATTGAGGGAAAGGAAAGAAAGGTGATTACAGTCAATGACCAGAATCAGGTGCTGCCTCACAAACTCTCACCTTCAGTGACCTTGTCTATCTTTCGGTTTGAGTTGGGTCAGTCAAGAAACTAATAAAATAATCAGATCCATCTGTCCCATAAGTCCGCTGAGTAAATAATATTCCTCAAAGCAATATTAGTACTCTTGTTCTCCTGGCAGGATGGGAGATGGGCATTAAAATAGCATGATTACAGAAGGCCCAGCCTTCTGAAAAATCATCCAATATGGGGAACTATACACCACCATCCCCTCCCCCTGCCCACAAGAGATGCTGTGGTCTCAGAGGAAGAACAATGGCATATGAGTTTATTGTTAATTTCTTTCTTTTAATAGTTTATTAGATTGGAGATACAAAAACTGGGTTCAAGTGATTATTTATTAACTACTTCAATAGAATGTCAATAACATTGTCTCCTTCAGAGCTAAGAAATTAAAAATGCAGTGACTGGAAGTAGGTTATATTCTGCCAAACAACAATTTCTAAGTTCAGGGACAGGCAATCTGGACCCTATTTGTGCTACTTCTGTTAAATTTCCTACCATTTTCTGGTTCTTCAGTGCAATGGCACATTTGAATTGGTGCATCATTTTACTTCCCAGGGGTGTTAACATGTTGCTCACACCCTCAGCTCATCTCCTCGTCATGGTTCTGATAATTCTTCCTTTTGGAGTCAAATAACTACGATTTTACCTTAAACATCAACATGAGCCTCAGTCCCGTTCTCTGTGCTTTATTCTTTATAATCTGCGATTTCTCTCATATGCCATATATACTTCATCCACTCAGCAGTTTCCTACTTTGCTAAAAGTAATCTCCTTTAAAGTTACCCACATAGTCTCTGTCTAAACCAACTCCTAAGAGTCACATCCCAAATGTCCAGCCAATGTCTCCTTCTTTCCTTTATATCTTGGAATAAGGATACCACTGTGGTGGTATTGTGTTCCCCAAAATATTGTGTACCTTAATAAACTTATCTGGGGTCAGGGAACAGACAGCCACTAGATACAGAGGCTAGAAAATGGTGGCACTCACGCCTTTAATCCTAGCATTCCAGAGACAGAAATCTCTCTGGATCTCTGTGAGTTCAAAGCCACACTGGAAACAGCCAGGCATGGTGACACACGCCTTTAATCCCAGAAAGCCAGCCTTTAATCCCAGGGAGTGATGGTAGAAAGCAGAAAGGTATATAAGGCACGAGGACCAGAAACTAGAGGCATTTGACCTGGTTAGGCTTTTGGCTGGTTAAGCATTTGGCTGGTTAAGCTTTCAGGCTTTCTAGCAGCAGTTCAGCTGAGAGCCATTCGGATATGAGGACACAGAGGCTTCCAGTCTGAGGAAACAAGATCAGCTGAGAAGTTGGCCAGGTGAGGTTAGCTGTGGCTTGTTCTGTCTCTCTGATCTTCCAGTGTACACCCCAATACCTGGCTCAGGTTTCATTTTATTAATAAGAACTTTTAAGATTCATGCTACATACCACCATCCTCCATCTACCCAGCAAAGCTGAAAACTGGGTAGATATCAATCTAGACCTTTCCCTCTCTGCTTGTGCAGCATAATGGGCAGGAAGCAAGTTGGTCAAGGGCAATTCTCCTGTGTCTTCTGAAGCTGTGCCCTCCATCTTAATGCCAGTGTTTACTTCTATATTAAATTTTGCATAGAACAAAACAGAAAGTCTATAATTGATTCTCCAAGTCTGGCTCAGTTTTTCTCAACTGTCTTCTTTACACAGTGATTCATGATCACCACCATGAAGTTTACAAATGAAAGCTCCTGAGCTGTAAGCAACACCCGCTTACCAGGAGATCTGAGAGTTGGAATACCATCGCCATTTTGAACATCCTCCTAGGGATTCTTGAGCCACTGATAGAATGTCATCCACCCCATCCACCCTCCTTTCCTATGTCCAAGTATCCTTCTAAAACTGTAGGAATCTGCTTGTTGTTTCTTGACCTTTCACCTTTACTTTTTGAACCTGAGTGGCTCGTGTTTAGGCAACAGTCTCTATAAAGTCATATTGGAAGCTCCACAGTTCCTTCCCAAAACTTGCCCTTTCTATTTTATTTCAGAAACACTCAATTCCAAGCTATAATTTATATTTTAATAAAATAAGATGATATAAATAATGATCTGGCATCATCCAGAAGGAGACACATTCAGAAGAAGACAGAACTCTCAAAGAACAGATACCACAGACCGTCAGTGTTCGAAAGTCAACCTCTGCATTATGGATCAATTAATCTGTCTTTCTTTATCCAACACCAAGGATAACAAGAACCCAAAGTTCTCAAGCTGAATATTTTTAGAATCCAGTGGCCAAAGTTACAACAAAGAGACAATACAGTCAGATGACCCAAGGACTCTTAGCCGAAAAGTAGAAAACACAGAAGTAATACCTTTGAAATCCACAGTATTAGGCCATATAATCAGAATGTTAAAAAGATCGGTTTAGTTCCCTAGCCATATGAGATCAAGTTAATTCACTTACAACAATGGTTTTCTTAAGACTTCCCTAGTAGATAGAAGGCTGTAGGGATTATGAACACAGACTCTGTAAAACAAAGCAATGTGCCTCCCTCTTTAACTGCACTGAATTATCTGGGATCTTCTGCAAACAGATGCTGATTCCAGAGTCTACCCAAGCTCCTAGATGATGTCAGTGCTGTGAGGCATTGAAGATGTCGGTCCAAAGTTCTCCTATTTCCACCCTACTACATTCTAGAAAAAAACTGCAGTCCCATGGGGTCAACTTTTCACCTAGAAAAATAACAGGAGCAGCAACAGGAGCTTCAGAAAGCTGTGGTGGAACTGGCCACGTGCTGCCACTCAGCAATGTGCCTTGCAAGGAGTGCATGTTTCACAATGAGGGAAACTTGTGAGAAGCTGAACATGCAACCCAAATAAATTTTGGCACCTTTTATCTTACATGGGTTCACCCAATCCACTGAAGTATTAATTTCAATACTATAAAAAGGGAGAAAACAGTTACAAAAGCATCATTGCATTTAATTTTGCAAAAGAGTTATTATTCTTCCTCTCTGCTCCTGTAATTAAAAAAAAAAAAAAAAAAAACCAGACACATGAACTGGGAGAGAAGTCTTCTGGTAGTTGTAACTATTTTCTTTTTTTCAACTGAAATTATTTCTCTGGCATTTTATATCAGCAGTGATGGGCATGCTTTGACTAGGTGTACTATCTGGCCATGGAAGAGAACATAACCAATGCTCCTCACAATATGGCCCCAGCCAACACTTACAGGACCCTACGATAGTTGAACAGGCTCCATAGCTGGAAATGGGTTTAGAATGAGCACCAAGTACTGTTGGTCTGAATGGCTATGACAACAAGGAGATAACAGTGGTCTGTGTCCACTGCCTTATACAAAGTTTTCTTTTATATGATAATAGAGTAGCCAAGCTACTGGAAATACATTCACAAACTTTCATGAAGATCATTAAATATTGATTTTACTCTGTGTCAAATCCTCATCACCTAGGTGAGTTGTTAGACACAGAAATTTTTAATAAGAAGAACTTGAGAGGATTTTACACTAATTAAATCAATAGGCAGCCCATTAAAGTTAGGCACAAATTTGCACAAGGCCAAAATAAAAACTAGACTTTTCCACTGGCATCTGTTTTACTCTACTTCACCCACCAATCTGTAAAAGCGAGCAGGGTAGTCTTCCTGTGTAAAGGGAGAAAAGGGAAGATGGTCAGCTGGAACACAGGCAGTTCACAGCACAGCTCGGGCATTGTCTAGCATGTGTTTAGAAACAGCTCAGTGTGGGCATTGTCTAGCATGTGTATAGAAACAACTTGGGGTAGTGTTGCACACCTTTTATCCCAGCACTTACGAGGCAGAGGCAGGCAGATCTCTGAGAGTTCCAGGCCAGCCTGGTCTGCAAATCGCGTTCCAGGACAGCCTGGGTTGTTACACAGAGAAACCCTGTCTTGAAAGACAAAAACAATAAATAAATAGAAGAAACTGAAGGTGTAAGCTGGGAAAGGGTACCTTCCCTTGGTTCTGGAGAGTCCTCTCTCTATAAGTGAGCTGCAAGCCTGGATCTGAATCCCAGCATGTTACAAACTCTCAGATCCCTTAATCCCTTTGACCTTGTGCCCTGATCTATGAAATGGGGCACACACACCAGCAAATGGCCCTTGTGAGGATAACCACAGTCACAGTGCAGAAAGCTTCTCAACATGGCGACTGCAAGCTGCTGCCATTCTGCAAGCTGTGTGCCACTTGGCTACTAAGGCACCTGGGAACAAGCATTAGGCTTTTATCACAACGTATGGAGTCATGTTTGGTGTACTGAATCAAGATTTGTATGTATTTGTTTTAGAGAGGCCTTTTAGTTTTATGTTTTAGTAATTTATATGTAAATGTATGCATTGCACATATAATTGAACGGAAGCATCACAAGAGGTTGAACTGGGGGCTTAGAATCTGCTGTTTGATTAGCACAATATGAAAAAGACGTGTGCCAAGTACTTTCCTCAGTTACTTAAGTCCGGAAGGGGGCTACCCCTGAACATTACTCTTCATGTCGATGCCCACCAGTTATGTTTTCATTTCTATTTTCTTATTAGTGCTGGGAATCGAACCTGGAACCTAGTGCATGCTGAACTAAGTCATTTTAAATATAACTAAAGGCAGCTTTGAAAGCCTAGGACTATGTTAAAAACACAAGGGAAAAGAGAGTCTTACTTCCTATTCACTTGCTTTACCTTCAAACAGTACTTAAGACAGTAAAACAGCATGATACTAAAATACCATGGGGGCCTATTAGGGCGAGTGCCATCAAAATAAAAGAGAGATCCTTACTGCAGTGCCCTAATGGGAGACCTGCAAGCAACAAACTGTAACCAGCATTAGCAGAAAGAGAAGAAAAGGCTCCAAGTCTCTAAAACCACAGTAACTAATACAGAACAACAAGCCACATGTGGCTGGCCAGGCACGTGAAATATGCACAGACCTAAAAGATTCCGGGCTTCATTTCTCTTTTAAGGGAAATATCAATGATCTCAGCAATTTTTTGTGAGCTGCATGCTCAGAAGACAATATTTTAACCCTGTATCCTATGTAATACCTGCAACTCACTTTCATGTACTTCCAAATAAATTTTAAAGTATGACTGCTAAAAAAATGTAAAGTTACATACATGGCTGGTACTTTATATTGGGCAGTACTGGTTAAGAAGACCTAACAAGTTCATAAAACGACTAAACACATTTACCGTTAACCAGAACAGATATCTCATCTGTGTCTTCATATCCTCCCCTTCATCTGTCTGTCCCTCCCTCCCACTGTCCCTCCTCTTCCTTCTTCCTCTCTTTCTGTCTCTGCCTCAAGTTGAATTTAAAAAATGGAAGAGAAAGCAGGACTTGGGGGCGCAAGGATCAGATGTTCACCAAACAAACGTATCATGTGTAAGGCCTAAGGTTCTTTGGTCATTGAGCAGGTCTCACTGCTGGTTCAGGAAAGGAACTACATGCTACACCTATGTCCTGTTTACAAGTCAGAAACATACTAAGAGAGACAGTGCAACAAGAAGCCAGAACCCCAGATCTTCGTTGAGTGTCGGAAATTCACACTTTCAGTTACACCACAGTGCCCCAGACAATACAAACACCCCATATTCAAGTCCTTTGGTCTTTCATTCAGTTTGTGTACTTGTATTAATTTAATGAGTTTCACATTACTCGCTAACTGTAAAAACAAAACAAGCAAACCTATTTATAGTAATTAACATAATTTCTTTCACTGTTTGTAGCAATCACACCCTAGTATTTTAATGTTAATTTTAGCACAGGAATAGTGGAGTACATAAAGTCACCCTCAGATATAACTATGACCCAGAGAGTATTTCCTCATTTTCAATAAAACCTCCCCTACATTTTTCTTCTGTAACAGAACACATTCCTCAGCGGATACTCTGAGAGAAGCCTAATAAGGGCATGATATTGATGTTGGCTAAAACTTTTTGTTGTGTTCCACAGGCTTTCCTCTGTCCTTGCTTTCCCTGATTCCACCCACCTTTTATTTTTGTCCTTAAAATTTTACCCTTTCCTCAAATATCATCCTACCCCTTCTCTTCCTGCCTTCATAAATAGTTCCTGGGGGTTTTGTTTCCATTTTGCTTTACTAGGGAATCAAACCCAAGACCTTAGACATCCAAGGCTCTACCACTGAGGTGCAAACCCAGTGCCTACTTCTGAGATTCTTTTGCTAATTACTGAACTGTACTGATCCTCTCTTCCATGGTTGCTCCCATATAAGTTGTAACCTTGATATCCAATTGTTTCCTGCTCTTTTTGTTGTTGCTTTTCTCTACAGTTCAAAGCCTTTTTAATGACACCAACCACGTGAAATCTTCTATCTAGCAAACTATCCTTGGTCAATGTCTACTAAAACCTTCTATTTAGACGTCTTCCTTCCTCCTTCAATTCAACATGACCAAATTTTGAGCAGATCCATTTTACAAATTAAAGGACTATTATGGCAGTTGTCACATTTAAGACTCTACTTATAAAACTTTTATAAGCCATACAACTTTGGCATTTAAACTGGGTGTCGTGGCTGCCCAGCTAACATTACATTTCCCATAGCCTACTTGACAACCAAGTATAGCCCTGAGAATAAATTTCGGATAACAGATTGCAAGGAGTATGAGTAGCTTTGATTCACTAGGACAATTACTCAAGGTGATAAATTTATAAAGAGAAAGGATTTATTATGTTACACAGCTTTGTAGATGTCCAACCACGGCTGATTAGTTCTATCATTTTTTAGGTCTGGAAAACCACTTATTTCACAATATGAAGGCAAAAGAAATGGAGAGAGGCATTCCAGTTGCAGACATGTCCCACATGACTTGAAGATTTCTTACTGAGTCCTCTCATCTATTAAAGATTTCCTAACCTCTAAACAGTACCACCTTGTGCACCAAACCTACACAGGTACCTTAGGAAACATTTAACATCCAAACTGGAGTCTAGCAAGAAAGCACGGCTTCTAAAGAGAAGCTGTGCTGCTCTCAGTTTCGGAGCTATTCTCCCAGGCTCAATAACAAAATTGAGAATTAGCCATCTTCTCCATCACATTCCGTCCTGAGGCTGAAGTAATAAAAAGGCTGAGACATTTGCAGCCCAGACTTCCCCTCTGTCACAAAGGACCCAAAACAATATTCTAACTGATACATCTACTAAACACCAGGCCAGACATTGTGCAACAGGCAATGCCTACATTGGCGTGAATTAACAGACGTCAACAGGAAGTAGAAACAAATATCAGCTTTGTGTCGCCACCCATCCATCTCAGTCAGCCATCCTCCATCTCCAGTCATCCCAGTGGGAACATCTGACTCATTCTTCCTCACTGATCATATCCAGTCACACATCAGACTCCACTGACGACTCCTTCTCGATCTTCTAGTCTGTCACTAGAGCCTCCACCTCACACCCCCCAGTGCCAGCAGGTGCAACCTCCTTCCACATTTGCAGCCTCAAGGATCCCAGTTCTAAGCCCAGATGAAGACCCTGCACAGCCTTCACTCTGTCGGTGCCCTGTGCTCCCTTGCATCTGCTTTATTCTACATCAGGATAATGCACAAATGGAATGCTCACTGGGTAGGAAAGTTAAAGCCTCATTCATCTGAGATGTTTTTCCTAAACATTCCCAGCCTCTCATACAACTCCTAAGGGCTGACTTGAGAGCTTCTTTTCTCTAATAGGATCTTATATTCTCTTACTAGAACACGTATATGCCACAGTAATTTTGGGGGCATTCTCTATAAAGGCAATGTACTGCTAGATATGAAGACTATGTCATATAATTTACTTCAATACTCAGCACAATGACTGATAAATTACAGGCAATAAGGTATAGTGAATCCGGTGACCTTGCCTCAACTAGTACACCCATGCTAGAAGTCCTCCTCATACCTTAGAAAAATGGTTTCTGGTTTTTGTTAGACATCAAACTACCCATGTATCATTTTTGTTGTTTTTACTTTTTATTTCATGCTCCAGGGATTGAGTTCGTGTTAAACAAACATTCCAGGACTGGGCTATATACCCCTGATCTTTTAAGTTTAAAAAAAAAGAAAAAGGTTCCTGTTCCCCATTCTAGAGAATCACTTTTCCATAGAATATACAGTTTTCTAAAAATTCCATATCTGGTGCTAATGCAGAATTTTTAACTACTGAAAAGTCAATAGTCAATGAATGGGTGGGCAGCTCTTCCACCACTGAACTCACATCAAGAACTACAATGTAACATCTGTTATTTCATAGTCTTCCTAATATGTGATGGAAATATGATATGAACTATACTGATTAACTAACTAAAGCCATATGTAAATAATTACTTGATTATACCTACAATTATGTGTGCTGCTCACTCAGAATATTTTTAAAAATAATATATTTGCATGTACTACTTGAAATACAGATAATTATAATGAGCTTAACATAAAAGGCTCAACATTAAGTATGCAGATAATTTGAAGTTTTGTGCACTTTCTTATAACTAGTGAAATCAGAAACTGTAAAAAGAAACTAAATAATTTGCTCATAATGTAAACGCAAAGCCCAAATGAGAGTTTTAGTCTCCCAAAACTAGCTAAGGGAGAATGCTGCTTTCTTCTGAAACAACACACCATAGCCTCTCTAGAAACTGGATATTAGATTAGGGGATAAGTAGACAGATTCAATAAGGTAAATACTTCAGGGAGTGAGGTAAGATAAAAACAGCCAACCACAGAGATTAGGTAAAGGTGCATTCCAGAGCGGGATTACAGAACATAAAGACCACTGTTTCTCACATAGATGTTTGAGCACAGCATAGTTTCCCAGTCGTATACAACACATGTGAGCATTGATGCATTTGTGCATCCGCACAAAGCATCAAAGGGCACTCTAATCACAAGGCTCAGAGGAGAAGGTGAGCAAATTGGAAATGGTAACACCCAACTGAGCAAGGAATCTTCAGGTGTGAGGAAATGCAGCAATCAGTTCTCGGTGTCAGGATCTTCAGTGAGTTCATCTATTTAAAGGCAGAAATCAGGATTTTGAGCCATGTCTTTATCTAAATGATCAACTATATAACTCTGGACATAGGTCTTTGATCCACAGATCCCAGTTTGTTTACTTATAGAAGACAGCCAGTAATCCATACGCAATATTCCCATAATTTAAGAAAAACAATATAGCACATGAAATATACTTAAAGTATAAAATGTCATGCAAATGTCAAGTGTCTTGGCACTGAATTTAGTAATCTAACAACTATCAGCTATTCTTCATAACACTGTAGAAACATATGAGTTTATTTTAACAAAAGAAATGCCCAAATAAGTTATGGGCACTAAGCACTTAGAATTAAGAGAGACCAGCCCAGACATTGGCTAGTCCCTGCCTCCTAGGGACTTTAAAATGTTTCCCTATGGAATATTTAGCCAGAATATGAATATCCTACAATACTTATTTGGATTCAGTTTTCTTACTCTGAAAACACAAACTAGTCTCTCAATTTCTGGCCTAGAGGACCAATAAACAGCCTTCTCTGAGCTATCTCATACTACTTCATAAAACAACAGATATCTTTAATCTTAACTGGTCTACCCTCAAACAAGGAAAAATGCTTGAGTTGGGTTTTTGCAGACTGAGAAGTTATTGGAGTTTCTTTAATGCATCCCTACAACCAAAGAGGAGTGTAATGTTATTTACAGTCCCCTTCTCCTAAGATTAGCATTAAGCCGCAGGGCAGCATGGCCAGCTAACTGGCAACAATGGCATTCCAAGGCTGCACTAAGCATGCTGGAGTGATAGGTGCACACTATCAGCAGATGGAATGGAAAAGAGGCATGGTTTCCCAAATGCACTGGGCATAGCATGGCACTTGGTGACATGACCTTTGACACCTCTCCTTGATGAGAATCTAGGAGCCATCCTTTTAAGAATGTGATCTATGTGCCTCCCCATGGGAGACCTTGCCTTCTTGTGGAGGGGAGTGGGGGATAGGTTGAGGAGGGCTGCTGGGGGGACAGGAGGAGGGAAAAGGGGGATCTTTGATTGGTGTGTAAAATGAATGAAAAAAATTCTTAATATAGGGGAAAAAAAGAATGTGACCTACAGGAGCACAATTTAGTTGGTGTTTAGCTCAGTCTCCAAGATGCCTTTCAGCATAGGGGTGAAGCTATGGCATCTAGCTTTACCTGAATTGCTTTGGAGCATGAGCAAGCCTCAGAACTGGAAGACTTGCAAGAAGTGGAGTTTGGTGAGTCTCCAAAAGGAACTTCTCAGCCTGCCAATCTATCCTGGCTGTCAGGCCTTTGGTATAGAGACCTGTGTCTTTAAGTTTCAGTAGACTCTAAATCCTATTCCTTATTGGAGCATTTTAATTTTTCCGACTTCTGTTAGCATCAACTTTGTGATTTCTGCTTTGACTCTCATTTGGTCCCTGATTCTAATCCTCACATTGGGGTTTCATATCCTTGGCTATACAAAACTCAGGGAAACAAGAACTTGACATGTGTGCAAGCAGCTGTAGTAGTGGTTCTCAGCCAGTGTGCCACGCCTCTTTCGGGGTCACAGATCAGATATCCACATTATAATTCATAACAGTAGCAAAATTACAATTATAAAGTAGCAATGGAATAATTTTATGGTTGGGGTCACTGTAGCATGAGGAACTATATTAAAGGATCACAGTATTAAGAAGGTTGAGAACCACTGAGCTATAGGATGACTCTTGACCCAATAAAATCCATCTATCCTGTTCTCTTCTGCTTCTTCATAACAAAGACTTGTTCTACCATCTTTTAACCTTCAGGTATAGAGAGAAATAAAAAACAATCAAAAAAATGTGCCGGAAGGTGGTGGCACACGCCTTTAATCGAGGAGGCAGAGGCAGGCGGATCTCTGTGAGTTCCAGGACAGCCTGGTCTCAAGAGTGAGTTCCAGAACAGCTGAGGCTACCCAGAGAAAGCCTGTCTCAAAAAACCAAAATGAAGAAAAAAAAATACCAATGTGACTCAGAAAACATTATGGCATGTGACCTCTAGGATCCTAAGAAATACTCATTCAAGTAGAGATGAGGAACAGCCCATAAGCCTTTGAGACCAGCCACACTTAGTTTCATTGTTTTCTTAGAAGGTCAGCACTAGAGGTAATGGGAAGCTCGGCAGCAAACCACTTGTTCAGCATGTGCCATACCTTGGGTTCAAACCATAGCACAATAAGCTAATACACTGACTAATTAAGTTGAGCTTATTAAAGACGAGCTGAGCCACAGACCTGATTTGAATAAAGTCAAGTTGAATTACTTACACATTCTGGGAGTGTGGCACATGTAACAGACTTAAAATAAATCTACAACAATAATAGCTAGCATATATTGTTTCGCAGGAGTTGGCGTGCAATATTGGAAAGTGAGTAAAGACTCAGGACAGTGAGAGGCAGGTCAGGACTTGTTCTACTCAGCCAAGTATGACTTATCAGCTCAGTTACTCCCTCAGCTCATCCTGAATCCCTTCATCTACCTGTTCATACACCTTCCCAGCATCCTGCATATACCAAATACAGCAGAAGGATTAACTATCAAAAAACCATGGGAACAGATTTAGGATTTTCATGCTGTTCTTTAATCAGGTAAGTTTAAAACAACAAATTCAACTCTTGTTTAAGCAACCCTCTTTCTTAGACCAAACTAGAACATTTGATGATCTAAACCAGCAAAAAAAGAGATAAAATTTAAAAAAATAAAATAAAAAGAATAAAGTAAAAAATAAAGAGTTCAAGTGATTTGAAGCTAATGAAGGAAAATAGCATTAAGTATGTATTTTAATAAAATATTTATTCTAATTGATCGCATTTTTTAATTTTACTTTACAGTTGAAAAACTGTAGTAACGCAATAGTGAGCTTAAATAAATATCACCAGGCTCCTAAAATAAAACGCTCTTGTAATTAAAACCAAGTACCACAAATCCCCATCCATCTCCACTTTTTAAAGCGTGGAGGGAACATGCAAAAATGTTTAAATTCCCCAAATTTAAAACAATACACAATCTTTGCTTTTATATCCTCTTGACAGACCAGTCTGCTTCATCATGTACAATCTATGCAAGATATAATTTGGCCCCTCACCAGCTCAAATATCCCAGTAATTAGAAAACGGTGTTTCATCTCTCTGATTGCATGCAAGCCTGATGAACTACACTTGTCCCTTAAGAATTCCTTCTAAAACTCTGGTTTTACATATGTGTCCTTCCTAAATTTTTTTACGTTTTTTTCTTTTTGCAATTCAGTGAGAAAAATCTAGGCTAAGATTAAAGTATCAGAAAAGACTATTATTGTGAGTACAAGATCTCAGTGTTTTATGACCTAGCTGAAGGTACCTAGTTATTAGGTCTGATGGTGAGTGCTCAGTGATCAAGTACATGACTCCTATGAGCAGAGTGCTGAATTAGCTCCCTAGCCCTAAGAAGAAAACACTGAAAAGGAATAGATAGATAGAGGATAAATAATTAGAGGTTGGTGAGATGGCTCGCCGGTTAAGAGAACTGGCTGCTTCCAGAAGACTAAGGTTCAGTTCTCAGCATTCACAGGGCAGTTCATAAACATCTGTAACTCCAGATATGCCAAGAGGTACAATGCCCTCTGCTGTCCACCACTGGCATTCGGTATCCATGTGGTGCACAAATTATGTAGGCAGGAAAAATATTCGTACAGAAAAAAATAAAAAAAATTTAAAAATAAATAATTATTAAGTGAAAATAGTTGTATATTAAATGTCTTAAGCATCTCCTCAGAGATTTTAGCATTCTCTCAGTGGGAGTTATTAAATATTATAAATGAAAAATATGAGATGGGTATGGTAAGGTTCATGACAGGTACAAAGGAATAAAAGGTTCTTTTTGTGAGGCTTTTGATATTACAGCAATGTGCTCTGAGAAAGCATTATTTTGCACAAAAAAAGGCTTTCTCTCATTCATTTTTGTAATTACTACAAAACCCCTAAGGACTATGTGCTGTTACCAGTGCATTTAACAGTGGATATGGCAGGATCAGGGTCACACATCCATTAAGTGGTCAGGCAGGAAATGAACCCAGGAGGTCGGGCCCAGTGTCACCCTCCTAACCAATCCCCTGGACTACCTGTACTGTAGAGTGCTGAAGACACATCTAGCATGTGATTTAGCACACTGTGCCTCAGTTCCCCGGGGCCTTAGTGTTCCGTGCTGTTATATATAATTAATGTGGACACAGAAAACATAACAGAGAAAAATATTTTTCAACTTGTTAGCAAAAACAAAAGCTTGGGCAATTAATGGACACTGAATACTCTGCTTTCCATATTACTCAATTTCAGAAAAATAGATTTTTAAAAAGAAAATAGTTTCCTCTTTGGGTAGTGGTCAGATGAATAACAAACAAGGAAAAGCCAGTGATAAATCTGATGACTAGTTTTTTGTTTTAATAAGGAAAATAAAATGTTCAGAAAATTACTCAGCTAGCATCCATTTACTGAATAAATGGCAGTGTAAACATCAGGATTCTGTGAGCAGTTATTCGAGTACTCTGCTCTCCCCATGCACTCCAGACCTCAGCATGGTATTAATTTTTGGACACTTTGAGAGAGACAGGGCTTGCTTTCTGGCCTTATTCACAGTTTGCTGATTGTTTTAGCCCTGTCAAGATGGATCACACCCTGTGAAGGAAGATGTTCCCAGTTTTCTTGTAAGTTTTCAATTTTTTTCTTTTTGGAAATGACATACTGCTTAAGCAACTAACTGATTTTTCAAAGACCTCCCTCCACCAGGAGTTTGAAGTAAAGGCGATACAAACAGGGTCTTGTTGGTGGGCTAATCTATGGTACCCAGTTTTAAGGAATAAAAGTTTTAATATGTGACTAGTCTTCTACAAACCAAAGGTTCTCTTTCTAGTGGCATCATTTTCAGAAACTGTATTTAGCCTTCAACAATTCCATTTAAATTCCATTTTGGATCAAACAATTCCATCACATCTGTGTCCAACAATAACCAAGTCATTCATTATTTCTATTCCTGAAGACATCTTCAGTTCCGCTATTCAAATGTCTCAAATTGTTCAATATTTTGTTATTCAATGAATAGAATAGTTAAAGTGTCTACTGTTTAGAAATTTTAGTTTTCAAAATATTGGAATTAAAGGTTAACTATAACAAAATGATCAAAATTTTTCTAGTTTATTTAAAACTTGCCTATCTATACATCTACTTATGTATCTATGTATATATATGTATGTATGTATCTATCTATCTATCATCTCAGATCACTATGTAGAACATTACTAGCACCAATGAAAGTTTCATCAATACTTTTTCCTATTAATATTTCCTCTCCAAAGTTTCAATCTGACAATTATTGCTACAAATTACCTTCTTTAATTCTTGGACTCCATAGAAAAGAGAATATACTGTTCATATTAGGTTTTATATAAGAAATAGTTCGTATTGTGAATTACGAAAGTTCTTAATTTTTATTGCAGAGTACTATCCCATTGGGTATCATAATTTATTCCCTTTATAATATTTATATATTTTTATTTCTATGTATCAATGCTTGCCTGCAGATTATGTGTATGTATATGTACCACTTGCATGCCTGGTGCTCACAGAAACCAGAAGAGACCACTAGATCTCCTGGCATTGGAGTTATGGACAGTTGTGAGTTGCCACATGGGTTCTGGGAATCTAACATGTTCTCAACAGGAACAGCAAGTACTTTTAACTCCCAAATCATCTCTCCAGCCTCCACAAATTATTCTTCAACTCAGTGCTAATAGATATTTTGAAGATTTCAATTATAGGTATTATAAATAGTGCTACAAGCATTCTCTTACACAGATTTTTATATGCATATGAACTCATTTCTTTCAGATACATACAAATATCAGCAAATCCACTTTATGACTATGTCACAGGTAGCATATATTTAACATAATTATTTACTACCAAGTGATTGTCCAAAGCACTTTTTTTAATATTTCATAGAATAACTACTAAAATGAAAAAAATAAGGCATCATACAGTTCAATAATTTTATTTAAAGTTTATAATGTGATGGTAAAATTATTTAAAATTTTAAAACAAAGATACGAGGTGTGGTGGTTTGAAGAAAAATGGCCCCCATCATTGCATATCATCGTGGCACTAATAGGAGGTGTGGCTTTGTTAGACTAGATGTGGCTTTGTTGGAGGAAGTTTGTCACTGTGAAGGCAGGTTTTGAGGTCTCATATATGTTCAAACTATGCTCAGTATGACACATAGTTGTTTCTACTGCCTGTGGATCAAGATGTAGAACTCTAAGCTCCTTCTCCAGCACCATGTCTGCCTGCACGGCAATAATGGACTAAACATCTGAAACTGTAAGCCTCAATTAAATGTTTTCCTTTATAAGAGTTGCCATGGTCATGGTGTCTCTTCACAGCAATAGAAACCCTACGACACAAGGGTAACAAAATCACCCAGGAAACCCACCAACTTGTCAAATGTTTTGGAGATGTTCCCAGTAGCTTCCAGTATTACATCTACAGAAATATGTACATGAGGGTTAGATACATTTAGTTAGAATTCATTAATTAAAGTACTCAGGAGCAGTGGGGATAAGGATATGCATACCATTAACATATTTTCATGTCTTTAAATGTAAATGTACTTACTCAGCAACGACTGGATATATATTGTGTAAATTTTAACCCATAAACTTCCATCAACTTAGTTCTTTCTTCTAAGCCATTTTCATTTGAGCAATATATATTCCACCTCCAGAACACTGACTATACTTAGTTATACAAAAGTGTTGAATGAATATTAACTTTGATTTGTCTCTGAGTATGTATACAAGCATCTTTGGAAAGTTCACTGGTAATGTTACTTTCTGAGTTGTAATTGCTCAGCTAGTTCTTTCTGCCTTATCCCTAGACTCTGTGGGAGATGTAGAGCACACAAATGAAGCCATAATAAAAATCCTTTGCAAAATTCATTCAGAAATCATAGAAAACCACTTTGAGAACAGAAAGCTAGCATGGGATTATGTAAATTTCTCCCTCCTAAACTCACGGCAACAGTGAAACTAAAATCAAACTCTGGAATGCCATAGGTTAACTCAATTCTAACTTCTCAAACTCTAGGCTTATTCTTCTGCTTCTCTACTTTGCCCTGAGAAACTGAAGCATGCAACTTAGTGCTTGGCACAAGGTTAGTACTCACTCAACAGGCACAGAGAAGATTAATGCCACATGGGATCTTTGGTTATCTTCCTGTTCCTATGAAATTTTCTTATGTCACTACACCGTGACTAAATCTCAGTGGAAGACATGTGTCTCCTTCTCTAAGTGATTCCATCCCAGGACAAAAGTCCAGCTGGGGTGCTTACATAGTCCACTTTTAAAATGCTAAAAAGGGAAAGGTACTGCAAATGAAGAGTAAGAAACCAAATGCATCGTAGCAGTTTCTCAGAGCAGGAACTTGATAATGGGCGAGACCTAGTTGTGCAAGATCACACGTTATGTGCAAAGGGTGCTAGGTGTATAGCTGTGCCCACATTAACCTGAACAACAGCAAGTAGCTTTAGTGAAACTCCCCACAGACAAAGAAGAAGATGGCTGACTCATGGCTCCACAACATCACTGGCATCTCAGGAGGATGAGTTTGGAGCATCTGAAGAGCACAAGACATGGGTAACAGCAGGAAGACAATGACCTTTCAGCAGTAGACTGACAGACTCTGAGAAACGACAAAATAAAAACAGTTGTGAAACCTAGTGAAGTAGATCTCTGTGAATTTGAGGCCAGATCAGCCAGAGCTACATAGTGAGACCCTGTCTCAAATAAATAAGTAAATGTATTTATTAACTGAAAAAAAAAACAGAATTTAGGAGAAGGAACTATAAGAAGAGAATACATAAGCATGCAGAATCACTGAGGTGACAGGGCAGAGGGGGAAGAGGAGGGGGAGACTGATAACTCTCTATAGTTCCACTTGTGAAGAGAGAGAAAAAAGTTTAGAAAGAAAAATAAAACATGCACATAGAACTGCATCATATACACATCCCTCTAAAGTGTTTAGAAAGCAGAACATAGGGAGGAAAAGGAAGCCCCAGGACATAGGCTACATAAATACTATGGTTGACAAAGAGCAGGAGCTAAAACAAAAGAAGAGATCTGGGAAGCACAGTCCACAGCACTGAGCAGAAGTGTGGTCTGAGAAGAAGTGGGCCCTGGAGTGTGCACAGCATAATGCCACTGAGACAGTTTTCTCCTCTTCCTGGGACTCAGTCACATGCAAGACCCAATCCTCTTGACAAGGCTCCTACCTTGTTCTGGGCATTGGGAATCAAGAGTCCTTGCATCGTCCTAGCTCCAGGAACATAGAACAAATGTCAAGTGCTAATTAGTTGATGCGAGGAGTGCTGGCTTGGAGATCTGGTCTAGCTATAGGGGGAAACACTGAGTCAGAATTTCTGGGGCTAGGGATGCAGCTCAGCTATTAATAATGCTTGCTTAGTGTACTTGGGGCTCTGGAATCAACTTCCAGACACACAGACAGAACATGTTGTCTGGTGTAAACCTGCAATCTCTGTACTTAAAGGAGAGAGGATCCGAAGTTCAAGGTCATCCTCAACTACTTAGGGAGTTGGAGGCCAGACTACAGAATATTCTACTGTAGGAATCGGGAGTCACAAGAATGGGTTATGGGTGCTTGTGCCTACCTAAGTCCCTTCCTGGTGAAGATCTCCATTAGGGAAACTACAAAGGAGAGTTCTGAGCTCCAGGATTGATTGAAAGTGATTACGCCTAGGAGCTAAGTAGTGGGAAGCTGGACATCGGCAGGGTGAAGCCCACCAACCTGCAGTCTCTACCACCCCCAGGTTCAGGCTGGTGTATCTACATGATCATTTCTCCACCCACAACCAGACAAAGACACGGGAGATTTGAATCAGCTGGTAGAATGCTTGGAACCTGCCCCAAGGGGTCCTGACAGGCAGAGAAGCAATCAGTGTTGGCGTAGCCCATAAACCACACCCTCTGGCTGCTAGGCAAGCACCTCAACCAAAAGCCAAGGAAGTCAAAGAGCGTAGACTAGGTTCCCACCAGGGACTGAGCTGAAGAAAGCCCTGAAGGAAACATACATAGGTCACAGCCTCACAGATTACCTTTCAGAGGGCTAGACAACTGCCTCATTATTTCCCTCCTTACCTTCTCGCATTGTACTTGTTACTTCATTTTCATAGTTAATTGGTTCATACGTTTTTATTCTATTTCAAATCCACCCCAGCCCCGCTTCTTTTCTGTGCTTCCAGAAGTTAGAACCAGAGCCTTGCAGACACTTGGCAAGCACCGCACCAAAACTACATCCGTGGTCCTCCTCTTCCTTCACAGCTTCCTCTTCTGTCTTCTCTTTTTCACATCTAATTTCTTTGTTTTTGCTCATTCTGTTCTAGTTCAGTTTTGATTTTTTTTTTTTTTTTGACTCATAAAGAGGTCCAGGCAGGGCTCTGGCGTTGGATCCCACCTCGGTGTTCCAAGTGCTGTGATTATGTGAGCACCACACCCTGCTTTCAAAACGTAAGTTTTAATCCTTACTTCCCACTCCTTTCTCCCTTGTCTCTTTAACTTTTTTTAATTAATCAGCCCTGTCTCACATTGTTTCACCTTTCTCATCACTTTAAGCTTCTGTTTTCTTACCATCATTAGCTGAGTCACTGGGTCACTTTGCCCTTCATAGCTCCCTTGACTCACTTTTCTGTCCCTTTTCTGTGTCTTTCTATGAAACATATGAAAATATAACAAAATCTATCATCTTATATATTTATTATTTGCTATTTTTTAAATGTGTAACCACTTTTTTAGTTGGTGACAAATTGTTCTGAGTATACTTTTTAGTTATTTACTCAACAAAGTCATCCAGGATTCAAATTTTTATGAAGATACAATTGTTAGCCATCTTTCAATTCCTTTGTTTTATTTTTTTAAGATAAGAGATTCATCACTAGCCTAAGGACACAAGATAAAAAAAATTCTTTGATAACTTTCTCAGTGCGTAAAATAAAATCATATTCCTTTTTGTCCTCAGGTACTGGTGGTAAACACAATAGTGGACGTGTTAAAGCCATGGATAACCATTCCCATGAACACTTGGCCCCAAGTAGCCAGCAAAAAGAACACAACACCCCGGAGCCAAGGCCACACTAAGGTTTATATCCCTCATAGATGCAGAAATACACAAATGGAAAATGAAAAGCTGGCATAAATGAAAAAGTCTTGTGAAATAACAAATGAATGACTATTGTTACAACTGCAACTTTATCCCTGATCACTATTTTTTCCTAGACATAAAACTCTGATCAGTCTTCAGCTTGTATGTGAGGATAGCCTGGGTACAAATATTTATTTATGATTTATTGCACTATATCAAACTTCTTTCTTTTTCTTTTCTCTTTTATTGTGTGTGTGTGTGTGTGTGTGTGTGTGTGTGTATAATGTATGAATGTTAGTGTGAACCTGTGTGTGGAGCCAGAGAAACCTTGGGTATAGTTCCTCAGGAGATGTCCATCATTTTATTTTTCAAAAGGGCCTCCTCATTTGCCTTCATCTTGCCAAGTGTGTGAGGCTGGCTTGCCAACCTGCCCTAGATCTGCCTATCTGCATGTTTCCAGCTCTGGCTTACCAGTCCATCTACTCAGCTTTTTATCTGGGTGCTGGGAATGAAGTGCAGGTCCAGGAGTTTTTGAGGCAAGTGCTCTAAAGACTGAGCTGTGCCTCTAACCTTTCCTCCACCTTCATCATTTCCCACTTTCGAACAATCCAAAATCTAGTCTAAAGCAGAAGTAGGAAAGAAAACAACTTAAGTATGCATCTCTGGCTAGCTAGCACCAGGACTGGAGAAATAAAAATCAAGCTTGCCTTGTGGACAGGATAATCCTCCCTGTCCTCAGAGGGACAGGAAAGGGCAAAGGAACTGTCCTCGTTAGATCGGATGTGCTTTTCTAACTACAACTAATCAGTGAGGGCACTGACACACATGTATTTTATGTTCTAGGGACTCCAGAAAGCAGCTTATGCATCTTTTAAAGCAGGCACCACATGACTATCGTTGAGCAGAACAGTTATGACAAGCGGACAATCTATCTCTCTTTGTGACAGAAAAAAAAAAAAAAAGACATGCAACTGGAAGTGGGTTTGGGCTTAAAGAGATGCAAACCAGCGCCTGCATAGACAAGGCTGGGGGCACTCACCCTTCCAGAGCCTGCTTCCCTTTCTTCTACAATGGATTTCCCCTTTTCTGGAAGATCTCTACACCCTTGATATCTTCTCCAACTGAAGTTCTGCCCAGTGCGGACCATTTCCTTGGCCCTTCTCACCCTTTTCTCCTCATTTCAGAGGCCATCGGGAAGAAGGGAAGAATCATGGCGAGGGTAGGGGGATCAGAATCACCTGAGGAGGTTGTCAATGCAAAAAATTCAATAGTTGGTTTAATTTCTTCTGCCACTTTTTTTCTTCTGTTCTTCTTCTTCCCTAGACAAACTACCTGATGCCCTGTGCTGAAGGGAACCCTGATTATAATAGGCAAAGAGAATGAAGTTGCATTAGAAAGACTATCAGCCAAAAAATTCAGGAGAGAAAGAACTGATGGCATGTAATAATTCTACCCACACCTCTTCCTCCAGATGAAAGGTATGCCCCAGAATGTAAGGTAGCTCTGAAATACACAGGCTGTAGTCTCTAGTAGGTATCACCAACGGCTAGTTCAGAACCCTTTTCCAAAGAGAACACTGAGAGAGCCCAAGGTAAGAAGGTCAATGGGCAGTGTCCAAGATCTGCCTCTTGCTCCTGTTTCTTTTTATGAGAATATAAAAAGGGAGGAAATATTGGTCTGGTTCTCTCCCTAATTAGTGGTAATAAGAGTTAATCCTAGTTATAGTAAAACTGCTTTCAGGATTTTTTCAAATGTCACCTTTATTCTGAACCTTAGCATATATCATCATAGTAATGTCACTCCTTTAAAATGACTTCTGTGGTGAATAATAATAATAATAATAATAATAATAGTAAATAGTAATCTTAGGAAGAGACATGCTTCCACAAAGGAGGTAAAAGGGTAGCTCAAGGAACAGTTTCTAATAATGTCAGTTCATGAAGTAGCTGATAAAATTAATGAGTGAATAAAGAGTGTGAGCAAGTCATAAACCATATGAACCATATGTGCAATGAGCTACATTTTGAAAATACAATGCTGATGTAGATAAACACTGGAGAAAATGAAATATATGAGTAAAACATCAGAAACAGATTAAGGTGAATAGGGAAGATAATGACCACAATGACAGATTCAGTACAACTGTGGTGGTCTAGTGAAGAAAAATACAGCAGACTCTTATAAGGGAGGAGTGGTCCGGTGATTAAAACAGAACAGTGTATCTGTGAGGCCATATTAGCAACCTCGAGAATGGCCAACAAGATGGATCAAGAAAGAAGTTTGATATATTAAAAAAACAAACTACTCACTATTTGGAAAGAGTCATATGTCATCTATTCCTTCTAGAATTTTCCATGCAGTATTGGTTGCCCTATATAAAATGCTAACTATGTCTCAATATGAAATAGCAACAGAAGCAGTCAAGATGCTCGAGCAATCTGAAATTTTAAGCCTAGGTAAGACAGCCACACTCATTCCTCTTAGAAATAATGGTGTGAGTGAAAAAGTTCCTAAGTATGTATAAAATAATACTCTAAGGTTTTTAACTCCAGTGTTGTGATTTCAAACAAGGAAGATGAATAAGCAAACAAAAGATACAGAAATGTTAAGATGTGCATTGTAATTACAGAACATAAGTAAAACTATTTCCTGAAAAGGCGAAGCCATGTGCAACAAGGGTCCAATGAGCAAATTGGGCAGTGGAGATACCTGAACTCCCGACATACCTCAGAATGAGTTTTTTGGTTTGTTTTTTTGTTGTTTTGGGGGGTTTTTTCTTCATTTGTTTGGGGGTTTTTTGGGGTTTTTGTTTTATTGTTTATTTGTTTGGGTTTTGGTTTTATAAGACAGGGTTTCTCTGTGTAACAGTCCTGGCTGTCCTGGAACTCACTCTATAGACCAGGATGCCCTCAAACTCACTGATATCTGCCTGCCTCTGCCTCCCAAGTGCTGAGATTAAAGGCATGCACCACCACCTGGCTTCAGAATGCTTTGAACAAGTGAACTTTCTAGAAAACGGTCAAACTTGGAAGGATGATAAAGACCAGATAGAAGCCAGGAGGACTTACTCCCAATCACTTTTTCTGGTCCATGAAAACTCATACAATGATATAACACCAAAGAAGGTTGCTTCATGTACATACATGACTTAACTCTATTTAGGTGGACAATCTGACAATAAAATGAAGCTGAAATTTGAAAATATCAACCAGTGAATGAGCTCAAAGTTGACTATCATTTACAGTCATTGCTTTAATGATTCCAAGGCAATCAGGAGCCTGGATGATACTTTCCAGAATTTCAAGCTTCTGTGCCTTGAAATCTCTCTCAATATTCTGTTTTCCCTCTTACCTTCAATTTAGCCAACCAGACAGTTCCCTTTAAACTCTTGATCCTAGTTGTTTCCTTCCTCTCTCACATTACATATCAACAAATGCTCAACTAACTGGAAGCCACCCACCATTTGATTGTTGTCTCTGCATTCTATAATGGATCATATTTTAAAATAGACCCAAGTTTCATTCACATTTAATAGAGAAGTAGGAAGACACACTTCTGTTTTAAAAAGTGAAGAATTCGTTTTGGTTTCCTATGTAACAGTGTTGCATTCTTCCTGGAAGACTTAATGTGAGATTCAAGGAAACATCAAGTGATAGAGTTTTATTGTTTGGTTGGCTACGGACAATCTCCCTGTCTACCTTCTTTGTGTGTGTCTGCCTAAGGAAACTGGAATTACCGAAATAGGAAAATTTTTACTTAAAACAAAACAAAATCCTCCAAAACAAAACAAGCAACAACAGCAAAACCAGCAGCTGGTCTGACATCTCCAGAATACCGTAACACAACTTTTATAACAAGCTGCTATGCCTTTCTCTGCCAGTTCAAAGAGTAGGGGCTTACTCAAAGCCAATGTTTACCAAGGCCTCCGCCAATCAAGGTCTTTTTTTAAACTGATAATGTAAGGAACACCAGTTCCAGGAGACTCTGACCTGAGATTCTGGCATCCAGTGCTGCTTGAGGAACATGCTGGATATTTCTAGCAAAAGAAAAGCAGTAAGAGAGATTCTGTTCCAATTATGAGAAGGGTAAGAAGGGTTACCTACACATTGCTGGGTTTAACTAAACAAAACATCAGTAAGAAGTCTTGAGAAGGGGAAGGATAGCAATGTAGAATAAATCTCAAAAGAAAAAGGCAGAGTAGACTGGGAGTCTGTTTCCAGGGGTTTGGCTCCCCATGGGAAATGCCCATCCCAATCAGAAGAATGGGAATAACCTCAGAGATCAGGAACCAAAGGCAAAGAGCAACAGAAAATGCATACTGCTCTAACAGTGCTAGAAAAATGGAGGTCAGACAGAGTGAGAGGAAAAAGAGGCAGAGAGCATGGCATGGTACAGCGGATGAGGAACAGCAGCTTCATGTCAATGATGGGAAGGAGAGCCACCACAGAAATAAAGAAGACAGCTCCGGCAAACAACACTGGGCCCATCGCTGAGCAGATAGATGGGCAGCCAAACGATGCAAGGGTCCTGGTATCTGTAGACCACAAGCTTTCTGTGTAAATCCCTCCTTCTCCTGGATACTAGACGAGAGCAGTGGCCTGAAGCCATTTTGGAAAGATTCCACTGAGTCAGGAGCCAACCGGGTGGCTCTGGAACCCAGGATTGCACCATAACAAGGTGTGCTCTGAGAACCCAGAGAAAGTAAGTGTCAATGAGAGCAAGCCTGTAGGAGCTCTCCAGTCAGAGCAGAAAAACTGAGTCAGAACCGTGGAGAGCTCCAAGTAGCCAGACTCTGGCCCAAGCTTTAAGCTAGGATGAGACTTACTTCCTCCTCCTGAAGCCAAGCATGGTAACCAACTCAAAGAGGAGGCCTGAGCAGGGATAAGTGAAGGAGTGAATGCACTTAGGACAGATGTGTAGGAGCAATGCAGCCCACCATAGGTCCAGAGCTCAAAGGAGCTAGGCACCAGTGTCCACAGCAAGAAAGATTACTGGTAGCTTTGCCCAGTCTCTCGAGAAAAAAAACACTACAGTCAATCCCTGCTTCTCAAACTGTCAGTCACAACCTCATATAGGAATTGTAAAAGACAATAACAACCCATCCATGCACATTTGGGTAATGCAATTTAAATTCAATGAGTCACAGGCATGAAAGAAGGAAGGGTTGGGGAGAAGGGTTTCAGTGTGAGAAGGAGTGGGGATGGGCAACAGGGGAGGAGAAAGGGAGGGAAGGAAGGAGAGAGGCAGGGATGGAGATGAGAGGAAAGAGAGCAGAGAAACTGAAGTGGGGAGTTATAATGAAATTTATACACATGTCTAAAACTGTCAGGAACTTTTAAAAAAAAAAAAACAAGAACCGACAAGTGCAGAAGGCATCTGAATGTTCACTGATCAAAAATGAATGAAAAACCAAAGGCACAATGAATCTGTGGTGTTCGCAGAGGCAGTGGGTGCCCATGTTGAGTCAGATGATGTTGCTGCAGCCTCAGTTCTGAGCACACAGGCACTCTGTAACATACAGTGCTGATGACCCTGCCTCAGCTCAGATTTGAGACTATTTTCTTGTCACCAAGCATGTGAAGTTCTTTCCTTGTATACAAATATGACATTTCACCATGGAACTCAAAAACCCCTGTTTTTCCTACCACCATTCTTCAGCATGTAAGTATCAAATTAATGCATCTTTGGACTACATTATGTTAAAACATTTAACTTTTAAATTGCTGTCTAAATTGCTGATAAGTTTCATAAAAACTCATCCCAGAAATTTTGGCTTGGGGCTACGATAGAATGTCTAACAATTTTTGAAATGGCCCTAAGTAATCTTCTTTCATTTTATACTATATATGAAGCAGCACACTCAACATTATAAAAAGCAAAATATTCATCAATTCTAAAAAAAGACTGAAGATGCTCTGTGTCTTGCAGCATCAAACATTTAACCAGAATTTAATTCTTTATGTACAAATAAACACAGATAACCATCTCATTAGTATACCATTTTACTTTATTGCAATTTACTTTCTTGTTTAGTGGTTAAAAAAAAATCAATGTATACCAAAAATTGCTTCAATAAATTTCTTTATAAGTTATTATCAATAAGTGCTAGATTTTTATATGAACTTTATATACCTATGTGTCTAGAGCCACATTAAAAAGAAAATGTCCCAGGCAACAAAAGTTTGGTCAAGAGTTAGTTAAGAAGTCAAAGAAGTTTGACCTAGAGTAATGACAACTACTTGCCCCAAACCACACAGCCTTGTTGCTGGCAGACAAAACAAAAATCAGCACAGGAAGCCAAATAACACAAAGGTTCCATTTCACCATAAGCAGCCTACTCAAAAACCCAGATATCTACACTCGCCCAGGGAATGACACCCCGGGGTGATGGAAACCAATTTCTTCCATGTTTTGTTTTTCCACGTCTTGTTTATGCTATTTGAACCATTTTAGCTTTTCTTCTTCCCTTATTTTACATCTAGCTTTTTAGTCCTCTCCATGACCCTTGGTTCTCTCTTTCCCCCTTCCTCCCTCCCTGCCTCCCTCTCTCTTTCCCTCCCAACCCTAGCAAAAGGCAAAGGCTGGCTGAGGCTCCTGATCTCCAGATCAAAGCCTCTCAAACGTAAAGACTGTAGATATAAACTACTTACTTGCCATTTAGTGGTTTTGTTTGTTTTTTAACATTCCCATCCTCTTCCTTCCCATTCTTCTCTCCCATTTCCACCATTTCATTCTATTATGGTCTTCAAATTGACATAGTCTCCACCCACCTCTGACTTCTCTCCTATTATCTTATGCCATCTAAAAATTTTTTTTCACTATTGTAAGTTGTTTGCATTTCCTTCCCTTTTGTTTTCTTGCAAAGTTAAACGAGGTCTCCTTTTTTCCCCTTGTTCCCTGTTGCTGTTTGTTAATTTCACACTACTTACTACTGTCTTTCTCTGTCTACCCTTGGGAAGTCATAGCTTCCAGTGCACTCCACTGTCCTTGCTCTCACTGCCCTCTGAAATTACTGGAGTCAAGGTGGGCGTTTCTAAGTATTCTGTCTTTGTACTGGCTTTATCCATCACCTATGGCTGCTTCTTCCATAATAAACTAACTGTCGTTCATCTGCTACCCTGAGAGTGGTGCTGGACATCATACCTAAGCCCTGGGCTGAGTGTTTTGGGATATGTCAAGCTACATAAGTGACAGTCATAATCTACTGGAGAGAAACTATACTTCATCTTTACCAAATCTAGTCCCACTTGGACACTATAAATTTTTAAAGGAAACAGTATGAATGTCTGAAAACTATCAACCAATGACCTGGTCCCAGATGTGCAAGTCTCAACGAAGAAAACATAAGAAACATGATAGATGTACAAGTCTCAACACGGAAAACAAAAGAAACGTGATATCAGGGTAGCATGATTCTTGCAAAAGTAAACAAATTCACAGTAACAGATTCCAGTAAGAATGATATACATGAAATCACAAAGAATTCACAAGGATTGCAACAATGTTCAATGAAATAAAAAAGGACATGAATAAACTGGATTAAACCAAAGAAAATGCAAATAAACTGCTTAATATTAAAGAAGGCACTATGGAATATGAAATATTAATCCAATGAAGAATACTATAAAAAAAGTCAAATCAAATTTTAAATATGGAAAACTCACACAACAACAACAACAAAACCCCAAAACTCAGTAGTAAACTTCACCAGTTTAGTAGACCAAGTAAAAGACAGAATGCCAGAGCTTGAAGATAAGGTGGGTAAATTGGAAAACTCAAACAGTGAGTATTTTAAAAAAACTAAATACATGAATAAGAACTTTCAGGATGTATCTTTAAATACTCGATCATTTTTTAATTCCCATCAAAATAATTTAGAGTTTGCAAAAATCTGTCCATTGTTACCAGCATCCCTTCCTACAGGCAAAAGGTAGGAACCATCAAAACTGTAATTTTCAGAGAAGAAATAAAATCCTCATTTGCTCTGCAATTATTCAAAAATTCTGTTGCTGTCCATGGTTTTTTTTTTTTTTTTTTTTTTTTTTTTAAGTACACTCTGCTATTATTAACATGGCATCAATGTCAACTCCAGGTCCAATTTCTCAAAATTCAGTTCCCATACTCACATCTAAGAAGACAATTCTGAGCAAGAGAGAGATGAGCAGGAAGTATGTGGGGCTAGGGGAAGCAGGTAAGAATGGCCTCTATTCACCTCCTGAAAAGTCTCAGACAGCAGTACACAGGAGGGCCCTGCTTCAGCATTAACTGATTTACTGTGTTTTAAAATGAGCTTCAAGGAAATCTTTTACTCCTTGTCTCATTTGCAAAAGCCATACCTTAATTGTCTCTGCCTATCTAAACTAAATACATTCTTCAAGGGCCACTTCAGGTTGCATCTCTTCCACGCAGCCCAGTTAGAATCTGTTCAACTCCAGACCACCCACAATGCTTACCAGCTTCAGTATACACTATATAACCTGAAGAAGGACTCAAGTGTAGGGACCTGAATTATTTAGTAACTGTCTCTAGAAACCTCTCTGCTCTCTCTAGCATTTTGAGGGATCTGTTTCATGCATTTTTTTTTTTTTTAAATAGTGACTCCTATAGCCCAGGCTAGCCTCAAACTTGCTATTTAGCTAAAGATACCTTAAACTCCAGCTGCCTCTGCATCTATCTCCAAGTACTAGGATCACAGAGGTGAGCCACCCCATCCAACCACTCTGATATACTTGGCTTTTCTCTGCTATACTTCCTGCTAAACTGAAGAGACTCTGCTGCCTTTGGGTCAAAGAAAAAAAAAAAAAGATGCAATTGTGAAAGTTGTACTGTCATTATCATCGAGATTCACCAGTGAGACTCAGGGCAGATCCTACCCTGTGTTTACTAGGGCTCTGCCCAACAGTTACTCTAAACTGATGGTGAAAAAAGAAATTTCTCATCACCTGCCCCAAAGCCTAGAACTGATGTTCTATTCTACACTCTTTTAACCCTTACGGCTGCTCCATAAGGATAAACAATATACTAGCCATTAAAATCCAATGTCCTTTTGTTATATATCTAGCTTGCCAAAATAGTAATACCATCACAGTATTATGGCTATAAATCAAAATGAATTACCCTTGAGCATGATTAAAGGTTGTACAAGTAGGGTGCATTTTATCAAATATAATTTACCGGATGTCAAATGTAGCAAAGTTAAGGATCATTAGCTAATTGCGCTTTCTTTTTATTACACTGCTAGTTTTTCATTTTAGACATTTACTTAGAAGTATATAAACATTTTTTGGCCTAAAAAAAAAACCAAAAACTAGATGTTATTATTGTTTAATTCATTGAATTGATTGGGTATGCTGTACACATAGTTATAGGAACAGCATATTCAAAAAATAATAAATCTTTCAACATCTAAAACAAATCCAGATTCCACAAAAACCTATGTTTGTCTAATTATAGCTTTGTATTTTGATGTGGTTTCTTATGTAAATACATTCTAAGGCCTTCAGCTGGAATATATTATATTAAAAACACATGTTAAAAGTTACAAAGTACCACAGGCTGGAGACGTGGTTCAACAGCTAAGAGTGCTTGCTGCTTTTGCAAGGGACCTGAGATCAATTCTCAGCACCCTTTTTGGACAGTTCACAATTGCTCCAAGAGATCCGACACCCTTTTCTGGCCTCAGTGAATCCTACACACACACAAGACGTATACTACACAAACACACTAATACACATAAAAAGAAATAAATCTTAAAAGTTCCAAAGTACTAAGTATTCATTATGGGTCCTCAAAGCAAATCTAAACAGTCATACTAAAGGAGATTTGGTGTTTCCAAAACCATTTTAGGGTTTCAGTCTATAAACCAAATGTAGCGAAAACACCAACCTGCTAATACTCAGGTATCGTTGAACTATAACCCTTAAGGCACAGTAGGCCTATCCATCACCAACTACAATGAAATGGGATTTGAAAATCTAAAAATGGATGCTTCCTGAGACTCCAAGATAAACTAGACACCCTTGTATACTTTTCATAGCAGTACTAGTGTCAGACAGTTTGAAAATGGAGAACACACATCTGCTAAAGTCCTCAGCACAGCGGGAAGCAGGACTTTAAGGGCAACTGTCATTTTGGGCAGCATCCTCGGAGGTTCTATATTAGGTGGATCCACACAGGGGCAGTGGAATGTAGGCGCTTCTTTGCCCATCATTACTGAGTGTTTCTAACATGAACATTTCAGAGTTTAAGTGCTAATGTATAATGGCAAGACAGAATAGAAGACCACTTATCCAACCCCTTATCACAACTGTACCAAATGTGAATTTTAACCAATCCATTCAATGTCTCCTCTTATCATGACTAGTAGATTTTTTCCATTTTAACCACATTTCCAAAGGCTGAAACCACCAGGATGTATTTAACCTTCCTAAGTAGTTTTTCTCCATAACTGTTTTGGAAGAACGTTTTAATCTGATAAAGAGAAGAAATCCATGATAAGATTTATCAAAATAAGTGGTTACACAGATACCAGCCAAATATGTAGACAATCACACAGATTCTTCTAATTCACTGGTTGCCCTCTGTGTGTACATTTACATTGTGGGAAGCATGTTCCCGTGGACTCTTCCTGAGCACAATTAGATGCTATCTGTTGAAGGCATACTTTGGAGAGGCTTTTATGTAGCTTGAGTTTTCCTGCCTGGCCCACAGTCAGGACAAATCTCTCTCACCTGCCAGTCCCACAGCCACTCAGACCCGACCAAGTAAACACAGAGACTTATATTGCTTACAAACTGTATGGCCGTGGCAGGCTTCTTGCTAACTGTTCTTACAGCTTAAATTAATCCATTTCTATAAATCTATACCTTGCCACATGGCTGTGGCTTACCGGCATCTTCACATGCTGTTTGTCATCCTGGCGGCTGGCAGTGTCTCTCTGACTCAGCCTTCCACTTCCCAGCTTTATTCTCCTCCTTGTCCCGCCTACACTTCCTGCCTAGCCAATGGCCAATCAGTGATTTATTTATTGACTAATCAGCAACACATTTGCCATACAGAACATCCCACAGCACTTTTATGTGTTGTAGAGTAAATACATAAATAAATAAATAAATAGATAGATAGATAGATAGATAGATAGACAGATAAATAGATAGATAAATAGATAAATGAAAACACATCACCTACCACTGATGAAGTTAACCATAGTGGCTATCTGCCTCTATTCACTATTTATATGCCAAAAATTGTCTTCCTTTGTACTACTTACAGAAGATTATGTGTCTATAAGCAGTACATCATCAATCAGATACATTTTTATTTAACTGAGAAAGTGTCACGTTTTTGAACTTGTCAGAATCTGCTAGGATGTGAAAAAGTTTGTTCAAAGTGTTTCCATATATAATTATATAAGTCTAATTACCGTTCATTAAATATTTAGAATAGAAGAATAAATACAAACTCATTTTTAAATTTGGATAAGACTCCATATATATTCAAAGGAGATATTATGCATCCATATTTATCATTTACTTAGGAAGAAAAAAGATTCTGGAGAAAACAATGCCCTGAGTTGGAACTGTACTGTGCCCTGAGTAATCTGGGAATATCATAGACTCCTTCCTATGCAGCACTTCTGTGTACCATAAGCTAAGGTCTATCTATCTCATGAGAGTGGGGGGATTGAATGAGATAATGGAAGAGAAGAAGTGAAAGCAGCAAGGTCAAATAGCCGGCCCAATGTAACCTGCACTTTGTGTGGCCACTGCTGTCTAGCCGCTATTTCACATTTCCCAAAACATATATTTCCTCCTGATGTCACTGGATCCACAGTTGACTGAAAGTTTCTGTTTTGATGCATTTTTTTATTACCAAAAGTTTTCTGAATTAAATTCTCTTATGTCCCTGATCCTCAACTCTGAATTTAATCTTTATTTAATGACAGGAAGTTACTGTTCATATTCATATATCATTGATCACCATCACAGAAGGGAAAAGGGCAGGCCAAATGTGTACTGGCTCTAAAACATTCTTCAAAATGGGGCCAGAGTCTAAGATGCTCTAGCACAGGGACCAGACGAGTTGTTATTCCTAGATTTGCTTCTATTTTGCAAGAGATAAGGTTATGATTTGGAGTTAGATCAATATACAATTTTTATGTCACATTGCACTCATTTATATCAACTTGTTTATCAGCAATTCCGTCAGGCTGTTACGTGATCAACTCCTTTCACCTTCTCAGCTAACTTCCTGATACACATTACTTCAAAATAGAGATAAGTAAAGAACATAGCCAGAACAAAGATGAAAACGTGTTTCATGAGTGAAATACAAAATGTTGTATTTTCAGGGTTTTTTTTTTTTTTTTAAATTTCTGAGAGGATTTAGAAACACAACATAAGAATTACTATTTGACGTGCTATCGGGAGAATCACTCTCTTTTGCAATATGCCAAAGGGCAGTGCACCCAGCAAAGAACCTTCTACTGTCACACAGGAAATGTCCCCACGATGACAGTGGAAACATCCTGGGGACTCTGTTAGACACTAGCTCTTTTTACCAGGACCTCCCTTGCAAAAAGACACATCACTGGAAAATCATTTTGTGATTTTTAAATATTTAAAGAAAAGCAGAACTTCTAGTTTCCATTGTATATAAGAATTATTTCTTGAAATACCTCCATAAGTGTAGGCCTTGGCATTAAAAGCTATTAATTTTATTGGGAATGAACCATGAGATAGCAAATGTCTTCACATACCACTAGAACACATTTCCTGTAAAAGACAACATCCCTGTACACATCCTGAGAATAGAGTTTCCTTAAACAAAATCCAAAATTTCTCAAGGAAATAGGATGGAGATATTTTTCTTCCAGATGCATTCAAGCTAAATAAGTATAGTTTTTTTCTATAATATTTGTGGCAGACCCCACCCCGCGTGCGCACGCGCGCGCACACACACACACACACACACACACACACACACACATACAAAACAAAAAGAATTTTTATCTCCTTAAAAATTGATTTGAACTCAATTCTAATATCAGGCCAAACTGCAAAGCTTATGAAGAGTCAGGATAGGGAGACTTTCAGAAAGCTTGTAGGGTCACTAACAGTGAATGTGAATTAGGGTACTAGCAAAGTTCCATACCTAGAGTTTACAAAATGTCTTGGTGATAGGGTGAGGTAATTCTGCTGGATTGGTGCTCAACACAGATGCAGCATTTATATGCAAAGAGGTCATCTCATGCCAACAATTTTAATTTTAAGTTTTGATGAGACATAGGTCATATTTCAGGAAGCCAGCAATGAAATACTATATCAAATATAGAAGTTCTATAATATCGGGCAACATATGAGCTATCTTTCTTATCTGAATCCCTTTAATGAAGCTTCTGGTATTGGGAGATGCAGAGGGAATGGTTTGTTTAGCTGAGTATCCAGTCTCTGGAGAAGAGACTTCCCATGTTACAGTCAAGCACCTTTTGGGTTACCCAGCTCTTCTCCATATTCTGCACTCTCTGCTCCAATTTTGCATGGACCACTTTCCATCTCTGGCATGGTCCATGAGAATCGAGAAGATGGCCCAGCCCCAAAAACTCTATACAAATGTATTCTGGGAAGAGTCTTTAAAAATACATATCTGAATGCCGGGCGGTGGTGCCACACGCCTTTAATCCCAGCACTTGGGAGGCAGAGGCAGGCAGATCTCTCTGAGTTCGAGGCCAGCCTGGTCTACAAAGCGAATTCCAGGAAAGGAGCAAAGCTACACAGCAAAACGCTGTCTCAAAAAACCAAAAAAAAAAAAAAAAAAATCTGAGAAAATGTGGATCCTTCCACTACCCTAGTAGTGTCACATTGGACTGATTATTGTGACAAATGCTTTTTTGGATTTTAATCTCTGTTTAAGAATATCTAGGGATATTTATAAGCCCTTCTCCCTCAACCAGCTGATCTGTTAATTTAATGGATACTTTTTGATATTTCTAAATATTTATGCAATGTCTTATTTACTAGTGACTGACCTATGGCTACCATAAATACAATAACACAATAAATAGTACTGAAAATCTCAGTAAATATTCAACATATTGTCTAGGTTTGTATCTTTATAAAATGCCTAGGATTAGCCTGGCCACACAGTCAGCTATTGATTTCAGGAGTCTGGCTGTCCCATTCTAATCCATCCATCATCCCTAGATAGATTAGGCAGTGTCCAATTTGGAAGTGTTATCTGCTTTAAAATACCAATAGAAGTAATACAATGCCATATACTTGGTTGCAACTTCTACGTCAGATGCAGAAAGTCAAGGACTTGACCTTGACTCAACCCTTGGCTGTCATTGATATTGAAACTGGGCCAGAAGAACACTAGGACACTGGCCTCATTTCTTCTCACTGAGACTGACCCCTCCCCAGTTTCTTCTCCCACACCACTGCAAAGTTACAAAATGTAGATATTCCCCTATTCCATGGTGATGGATTGGCACCAATAGCAAATATCTACAGCTCACTACCATGGAGTCTTTCCAATTCCTGCTGCATGGCATCCCGGAGACTAAATTTAGATTATTTCATGACCAAGTCCAGTGGGTCTACCCATTCAAAATGTTCAGAAATGTGTTTCTTCAGACACCTGTTCTTCTTCTGATTCATGTCACAGGCTAGATCAAAGGAGCTACTGTGAAATAGAAATGTTAGGAGGAGGCAGAATTTTCTTCCATATTTCAAGGACAGTACAGCTGGGTTTTAACAGCATTCACTGAAGCTATAATGCTAAGAGATAGACTTAATCCATGCTTGCCTCTTTCTGTGCATGTTAACACTCAGATGAATTCCAATCAAGAGAAACAATACCAACCAAGAAGAAGCAGTGGTGGAGGGTCTGGAAATAGGCGCTAGTGAACAAAATGATCAGGGCACTCTCTCTGGACAGTTTCAGCTGTTCTTCCTCAATGAATCTTACTTAACAATACATTCTAAAATTCCACCCCTTCCTTGCTATCTGTAGAAGATCCAAGGAGACACACCGAGTCCATAAACCATTTCAAAGCTTGTCTTCTAATGAAAGTTTACACTTTAGCAGAAGGCCCTTCCAATCGGAAAGTACAGGGATACTCACTTGTTTAGCCTTTGTCTTTGAGATTGTATCAGAAATGGGTTTCTTTTTTTCCTTTACAGCAGTTTTAGAGAATAATTCTTCAAATTCATGACAATCTATGGATGGCTCTTCAATCTTTTCCCAAATAAGCGAAGGGCTGGAATCTCTAAAATTAAGCAAAAGAACAATAAAATGGCCATCCAAAGTCCCATGTCAAGATGAGCAAAAACAAAGAGGATGAATAAAAGGAAGGGGGCAGGGAAACACAAGAAGAAAGATCCAGAAGAAAATGTTTTATCAATTTGATGAAGTGGTTAAAATGTCATCTATATGAATAACATATAAAATAAAATAAAACAATACAATAGAAGAGTGAACGAATAAGACATTTGTCCAGAAATTATTTTCTGACATCCTTCCTCATCAAATCACTCCATGAAACTAACAAAGCAAAGCCTCTCTCAGAATGGGCTAGAGGAGCAAGGAACGCTTGATTTCCTACATCCCAATTTGATTCAGCCTAGATGATTATTTGATGGTTAAAACAAAACAAAATAAAACCAAAAATCAAACAAACAAACAATAACAAAAATCGTATCTCCAAGGCCAGGTAAAGTAACATACACCTTTAATCCCAACACAAGAGACAGAGGCAGGAGTATCTCTCTGTGAATTCAAGGCCATCTTGGGCTGCACAGCAAATTCTAGGCCCAGCCAGGGCTGCATTATGAGATCCCATCTCAAAAATCAATTAATATATTAATTAATGCACACATAATGTGCATATATATGCATCAATGTATGGATGTATGTACGTTCGTATGTACATATAGATGGATGGATGTACTATGTATGTATATTTCTGGAGCTGGAGAGATGGCTCAGAAATTGAGCACTCTTACTGCTCTCCCAGATAATATGAGCTCAGTTCCCAGAACCCACATGAATGGGTTCCCAGCACCCACATGGGGCAACTAACAATCATCTGGAGCTCTAGCTCCAGGAGATCTGACACTGTCTTGTAGCATCCAAGTGTACTTACACTGGTGTACTATACACATGTACATGCCAATAAAGAATAGAAAGAAATCAATCTTTATAAAGTATATATATTTCTAAGAAAATGCTCTCTATATACGCACTGCCACCCACCTGCCCACTGTATTTTCCTTCTCAATACCTCCATGCGTGTGTAGTGCCACTAAGAAAGAGTAAATGTCATTTATAAAAAGCAAAATAATGAGACAGAACATCAAGTCCTGGACCTGAAGAGACAGAACATCAAGTCCTGGACCTGAAGAAAATGAGTTTGACTACAGTTTAAAATGATTCATCAATGTATCTAAGTGATAAGACACTCATGCAGAGAATGGACTGGAAAAAGGAGTCAGGGAACTTAGCATATCCTCTCCTAGATGGATTTAGTGAAGAAAAAAAATCAACACAAGATGTGCAAAGTAATGCTATTTATTCCTAAATGCATGCCACTTAGTTCAAATGTGTCAAGGAATTGTGATCAATTAGAATAAAAAGGGCCAATGGCATTTAAAGTTGTGTTTTCCACCTTCTCCCCTGTATTTAATGACCAAGCCTCTGAGCACGGTCTTCCTGAGACTGGGGATCAGATTATGTGTGGACAAACAGTATGCGACCTGAACATTTGGTGAAAAAGTCTTAGTTCATGATGGTCATTGCCAACTATGACCACGTGACATGGCCTTGTTTCTTTAGAAGTGTCAGGGCATTCCCACATTTACTTTACACACATCATTTGGATGTGTTTTGATGTGTGATGCTTCTCCAGAAAGAATTTGTATGAATAACACTGCATCATAATGCAAATCTGGACCCTTTAAAGGTGGAGAACTCTTCCTGGAAAGCTGGTTGCCTATGGACTTGATTTACATTTTTTAAGCCGTGGTCAGAAATAGAAATTTCAACAGTCAAAGCAGAGTATAAACTAATTGTGCAACAAATGCACCTGCTTCTCTACCCTGCTTCTTTTACAGACAATCCTTGCTTTAGATGGTTTGAGAGTAGAAGGCAGTCAAATCCTCTAACTACAGGTAAAATCACTTATGTTAAGAAAAAATAAACCCCTTTATCCTTAAAAAAAAATTAACACTATAAATGGATATAATATACATCTCAGTCAGAGATGCACACGTTATTTTTTCAATCTTTGATACTACGGGAGAAAAGTCTGCAACATTCCATAAATTGCTTCAGAAAACAATGAAGTCAAAATCTTACAAAAGTTTTATAGGTGTACTTAAAATACATTAAATTATTCTTCCCAGACAAAATTCTACAGTAAGGTGTCCCCTGGTGGGAACAAACTGCAGGGATAAGCTCACTTTGGGGTTACCTTTTACTATGGAGTTGAATTCTTGTCCAATAGAGAGGCTTCATTGGCCGGCAAGGCTCAATTGGGGGCTTCCTAGCCCCTCTGTCCTGATTCATTCCCAATCCAAATAAGCCAGTTGGCAATGGAGGAAAAAGAAATCCACACACTTGTGGTGCTGGTAAAGTGCTACTCCCAACTTGTGAGGAGAGTGAAGGACCTGAGCCAGGCAACAGAGGAGGTGGAGGGATGCCTGCCCCAGGAGGAGGTGGGGCTGGAGGAACCCCCATACCTGGTAGAGGAGGAGGTGGAGGAATAGCAACTCCAGGAAGTGGAGGGGGAGGGGGTATGCCCACTCCAGGAAGTGGAGGGGGAGGGGGTATGCCCACTCCAGGAAGTGGAGGGGGAGGGGGTATGCCCACTCCAGGAAGTGGAGGGGGAGGGGGTATGCCCACTCCAGGAAGTGGAGGGGGAGGGGGTATGCCCACTCCAGGGAGAGGAGGGGGAGGGGGTATGCCCACTCCAGGGAGAGGAGGGGGAGGGGGTATGCCCACTCCAGGGAGAGGAGGGGGAGGGGGGATTCCCACTCCAGGGAGAGGAGGGGGAGGGGGTATGCCCACTCCAGGGAGAGGAGGGGGAGGGGGGATTCCCACTCCAGGGAGAGGAGGGGGTGGGGGTATTTCCACTCCAGGGAGAGGAGGGGGAGGAGGTATTCCCACTCCTGGAGGAGGAGGGGGAGGAGGGGGTATTCCCAGTCCAGGAAGAGGAGGCGGTGGGGGAGGGGCTGGCAGCATTTCTATTCCCTGTAGACTGGTAGGTTGTGGGGCTGTTGTACTGGGCAGAGCAGGCACTGTTATGTCAGAGAGACAAGGAGGTGGGGGAATTGCCATGCCCAGGCCAGGCATGAAGCTGGAGGACTCTGTACAAGGCAGAGGTGGTGCAGGTGGGATATTACAGATGTTTCCAAAGGAGGAGCAAACAGAAGGTTCATGGCTGGTTTCCAACGCAGTATGCAGAGAAGGGTGGGAGGGCTGTCCTTGACCTTCAGACCCAGCCAGAGAAGGAGGAGGAGGGGGAGGAGGAGGTGAGAGTTGTGATGCACTCTGCAGGGCTGGTTGGGCATCAAGCTGGACTGATATTCTCCTTGGAGATACAATCAAAGAAATCTCTGAACAGAATTTTGTCTGAGGTCCGGTGGGTGGGGGTAGAACCGCCGACTCTGCGCTCTCGGTGGCAGGTGGGCACGGGGGACCTTCTAGAGGTGTCTTTAGAGGTGGCAGAGTCAGGATCCCACCCTCTTCTGTAGGGGAAGTCTGTATTGATTTGGCCTGAAGAGTTCTCGGAGGTTGTGCGACCTTCCCGTGCAATCTGAGAGCATCCAGACCAACTTCTTCAGAGGCTGTGAATCCATTCTCAAGGCCTGGAAGGCTCAAGTCTAGGGCTGGATATTGCTTTTCTAGCTCAGCGATCTTTGTCCTCAGATCCTCAATCGTCTGTTCCAGTTGCTGAATTACAGTCGCCTGTCCTTCAGACTTCACATCGAAAACTTCCTGAGAGACAAGGACAGGCACAGTTAGTAAGAAAGTGAAAAAAATGCAGATATCTAAAGAAGAATGGGAAATTAAACAAAGTTGACTGCCTCTCCTAAAAGATGCTGTCACAGAAAGAGTCTATTGAAATTTCCATGTTGATCCTCTTTTCCACCATTGGATTTGAACATGGTTCACACATACTCCAATCGAATCCTAAGGTCCTTCTTCTTCTCATCTTCATACAATGTCCTTGAGGATGGACAACTGTGATGGTTAGTTTTATATGTCAACTTGTTACAAGAGAGAATCACCTGGGAAGAAACTGTTACAGAGAAAGTATCTATATCAAGGCATGTCTGTGGGGCTGTCCTGAGTACCTTCATTGAAGTGGGATGCAAATATGCACCCTGATGGGGCCCTGAACTGTAGATAAATGAAGAAAGCTAGCTGAGCGGAAGAAAGCCGGCAGCACATGTAAGCATCCACTCAATTCTCTCTTGACTGGGGATGTGTCCTGACTAGCTGCTTTGAGTTACTGTCTTGACTTCTCGGTGATGGACTGGAACCCAGAATTATAAGACGCATATCCTTTCCTCTGATGACTTGCTTTTGGTGAGGGGGTTTTATCACTATAATATAAATAAAACTGGACTAGTACCCGATGTTAATATTCTGATCCTGCCCCTTTGGGCCACCCTGCATCCTCACATAAAAGCCTCTGCTTAAGGAAAAACTCCACCCCTTCCTCTCTCTCTCTCCTTCTGCATCTCCTCCCAGGAGGTGTGCACCTCTCTCTCTCTCTCTCTCTCTCTCTCTCTCTCTCTCTCTCTCTCTCTCTCTCTCTCTGCCTCTTTATCTCTCTATTATAATAAACTCTCCACGTGGATGCAGTGTCTAGGTTGTGTATTACTGGCCATCCCTGCCATGCTCACATGGAGTGGGTCATCTGCCAGCCCTCCACAGAATCTGCCCAGCATGTTTCCCTGCATGAAAGGAATACCCTAGTATGTGAGTGTGTGTGTGGGGGGGTATATAATAAATCATAATACCCAATAAATCATAATACCCAAGAACAGGGAAGAATATTCTACAAGACAAATGTTTGCCTTCCTGACTGTGAATTGATGCTATTGGGTGTTTTCTAGAGACTTTGGAAGTAATTCTGAATTTTGAAGGCAATCACTAATTTTTAAAAGTGGTCAAAAGTAAGATCATGTGAAGTACTATTGACACAATAAAACCATGGATATAGACATTGTAAATGTATGTCATAATCTCGATATCACACTCACTATAATTTTAATATTTTACTCAAAGCATTTCAGTAAGTATTCACTGATAGTTCTGTGAATAGACGCTTTAAATGGGCAAAATTTTGAGGGTTGCGTATGTTTTATGTAAACTTAGGCACACACACAAACCCTTACATCATTAGTTTTCAACAACATTCACACAAAAGACCAAAGTGTTAATATACGAAAATGGTGTCATATATTGTTTAAGTAGTCCATGGTAAAAGAAATCTCTATTATAGATAGTTTTGTTTCCCATTTGACCAATATAACAATTCCCATACTGTAACTATGATGCTAACAAACATAAGTTACCAAGACACAAAACTTTACCACTCAAGCTCATCTTAACAAGTCTTTGATCATTCAGTTTTTTCTTATGACACTGAATTACTTAAATGTGTAGACTATCCCCATTTTCTTGGCACACTAGTAAAAGTGACCTCTAAATATTGGTCACTATTTCTCAAGTTATCTTAGTGTATAACTAGAGTTCTTATTTTTCCACCAAGAGTTATAAAAAGGGTTCCTTTAGGGCCAGTGAGATGGTTCAGCAAGTAAAGGCACTCATCCCCAAGTCTGACATCCTGAGTTTGATCCCCAGAACCCGCATGCTAAAAGAGGGGGACCTACTCCTGACAGTTGTCCTCTGCCCTCCTCACGCACACTGTGACTTTCATGGGCCCCCCCCCCCCCCCGACACACAAAATCAACAAACAAATGAAAAAGTGAAAATGTAAGTTCACCGATGAATGAAATGCAGGAAATAGATTACAGAAGAGAGTTCCTAAACCCAACTCTTAAGTCATGTTAATGAGGCTGACTCATCTCCATCAACAATTTAAATACAATAAAACTAGCATGAAATTACAGGACAACTAGAAAAAAAAAGTGAAAGGAGAAAATGATTGTGCCGTGATGGCCTCGCACTGTGACAGCCTCTACAGTCCTTCCAACAAAGATTTACATCCCCACGTTCACAGACCAGCTACCCAAAACGCACACCAAAGCCTATTGACAGTAGGAGTTATCGTAGTAGCAACAGGGAATATTTGGAGATTTTAAAATTCTAATTACAAAGCCAGTCAGCTAAAGGTAAACAACAAACTAACCAATCATATTGCACATGATAACTGGTACCAGACAAAGACTGTTGTAAGGGTTCACCTCGATATGACCACAGCCATCTTGTGTCATAACATCAATGATTACTCCTAAATAACCCCCATCGGCCTTCCCTCAATCGTTTCCCAGGACACTGGAGTGCTATGTGGAGCTTTATGGCTGGGCCCTACTGCCAGGAATGCCCCTGACATTGATATTAGTGTGAAATAAACCAGGTGTGCTCTGACTTGGATGAAGCCACTTTTGACTTCACCAACATATACAACTTTACTTCTGACTGTAATCGAGGGGATTTGTGGCTCTCCCTGCTGCCCAGGCCCACACTTCTGAGTAAGTATCTAATAAATTGTGATCCTCAAGCTGTCTTCCTTCTTCAATACCACAGCATCCTGGGGCCAATTCTCAGACTGGGACTGGACTGCTCAGAACAATCTCTTGAGTGAAATCCACTCTTGACAATGTTTTAACTATTGGCTCACCCAACTAAAGCTTCCTTCTTCTGTTTATAGAAATGGGAAGACTATGATATTTACAGATTTCCTTGTAGCTAGGCTTAACCTATTAGATGAAGTTATGGAGAGGTTTAGAAGTGTGAGGATTTGAAAACTTGAAGCTTCTCTCGAACGAGATTACAATTTGCACTCTAATTTGTGACTGTCACCCCCAAAGGTTTCAGATTTCCAGGTAAATTAAGAATCAAAAGCTGAGTGCCGGGCGGTGGTGGCGCACGCCTTTAATCCCAGCACTCGGGAGGCAGAGTCAGGCGGATCTCTGTGAGTTCGAGGCCAGCCTGGGCTACCAAGCGAGTCCCAGGAAGGGCGCAAAGCTACACAGAGAAACCCTGTCTCGAAAAACAGAAAAAAAAAAAAAAAAAGAATCAAAAGCTGAAATGTGCACCATAGAGAACATCCTTCAAACTTTCCCATTGCTCCATTAAAACTTATTAAAATATCTTATTAAGTGGTGATGTCTCTTGTGTTCAACACATTTAGCAACAAAGCCTAATTGGTAAAAAATATACCAATATTCCAGATTTAGTTATATGGGGAGTGGGCAGTGTTCTGTTCCAAAAGACCAAAATTTAAAAGCTAAGTGACCATATCATTTACTAGATTGGGGCTGGGCCTCAGTGGTAGACTACTTGCTGAGCATGCATAAAGCCTTAGCTTCGAACCATGTAATAAAGGGAAGGAGAGAAGATAAAAACAGTTTCATCATAACAGGGAGCTATATAAATTTTATATTTAAAAATATTTTTTAGTAAAAACTTTTGGGTAAATACATGATCCTATGATACATGATTCCAATGTTCCATCTTCACTTTTTCTGATGCTAAGAGATGTAGCTAGAGTTTTCCTGCCTGGTCCACAGTCAGGACAAATCTCTATCACCTGCCAGTCCCACAGCCACTCAGACCCAACCAAGTAAACACAGAGACTTATATTGGTTACAAACTGTATGGCTGTGGCAGGCTTCTTGCTAACTGTTCTTACAGCTTAAATTAATCCATTTCTATTAATCTATACCTTGTCTCGTAGCTCGTGGCTTACCGGCATCTTCACATGCTGTTTGTCATTGTGGCGGCTGGCAGTGTCTCTCTGACTCAGCCTTCCACTTCCCAGCTTTATTCTCCTCCTTGTCCCGCCTACACTTCCTGCCTAGCCAATGGCCAATCAGTGTTTTATTTATTGACTAACCAGCAACACATTTGACATACAGACCATCCCACAGCACTTCCCCTTTTCTTTTTTTTTTTTTTCAAAAAGGAAGGTTTTAACCTTAACAAAGTAAAATTACATATAATTTGGGAATTTGGGCGTAGCTTCTCTTACTACTTCCTGCTGGAGGGGGACGCTGTATCTTATGGGGAAACAAAGAAAATTTTAGGATTATGGAATAGTCCATGAGGCTGTATTGTCTGAGCCAGTTGCCTTCAAACCATTCTGGATGTTGGATCATCTGGGCCATGGTGTCATCGGAGACCTTTCAGGGGGTCTTGGCTGGTCAAACCTGATGTATCTTAATCTGGAACAAATCCATAGCCTCTGGCTTTCTGTGGGAACAAAAGCAGAGACTCTTTTCCAAAGCAACATATCCTTATATCCAAATTTTGAAGTCAAGGTACCTTTAAAATATACATTTTGGCATAACTCAACAGCTTTTACAATCAAATGTTTTTCTGCAGTTAAAAATTCCAAAGACAACACAACCCAGATTCTCTGTGTAATATCCATTTTTACATGGCTTATTTTTTATACTACCTTTACTGTCTCTTTAAAGACTTTATTTTTTAAAACTATGTATTTGTTTATATAACTCTATATCACCTTTTTTGTCTCTTTCAAGCCTACGTATCTTTTACACACATTGTAAACTATTACATCTGAATCTGACTTATTGTGAATCTATTGCCTTAAACTGCAGCAGCTGTGGCTGCTGGCTCCGCCCACCGCAGCTTCCCAACATGGTAATGGTTTACCACCAGCTCTGGGAACAATCGTGGGTCTATGCTTTTATCCAAGCAGCGTGTAGCCCAGAAACCTCTTTTTCTTTGTTTTGTACTAGAAAAGGCTAAATCCACCATATAGCTTAATGTGCCACTTGCAGAGGCCTCATTCCTGCCATACTGCAGGTCGAACGTGCACGCTAGGAACCCACCAGTAACTCAAAACGGCAGCTGCCGCTCATTTGAGAGAGACAATTAGGAACTGTTTTTAGCTCCATTTTAGAATCTTTTTTCTCAGTTTTTAGGTGGAAACTCTTGCCACCACGTTGGACACCATTTGTAGCTAGAGTTTTCCTGCCTGGTCCACAGTCAGGACAAATCTCTCTCACCTGCCAGTCCCACAGCCACTCAGACCCAACCAAGTAAACACAGAGACTTATATTGGTTACAAACTGTATGGCTGTGGCAGGCTTCTTGCTAACTGTTCTTACAGCTTAAATTAATCCATTTCTATTAATCTATACCTTGCCTCGTAGCTCGTGGCTTACCGGCATCTTCACATGCTGTTTGTCATTGTGGCGGCTGGCAGTGTCTCTCTGACTCAGCCTTCCACTTCCCAGCTTTATTCTCCTCCTTGTCCCGCCTACACTTCCTGCCTAGCCAATGGCCAATCAGTGTTTTATTTATTGACTAACCAGCAACACATTTGACATACAGACCATCCCACAGCAAAGAGATACTATAGCTTCTGAAAGACGGGCAATTTCTCCTCACATGGCATTTGTATTGTGTGGCTTAAAACATTATGAGATCATTGATAAACTAATCCTGGCAGAGAGCATATTCTAATTATATTAAAATTACAGTTTTGAAAACAGGAGGTAGTAAGAGGTGCTTTGTGAGAAAGGGGGAGAGGACTTGAGGCTAAGCCAAATACTGTATTAAATTTACTCATTTATTTTATTTATTTGGTATTGGTGAAATTATTAAGGCCACTCCACGTAGTTAAAAGGAGACTTATTTAGTGGCGTACCTTACAAGTTAAGGGATAGGTAGGTCGCGGGGTCTGGGGAAGGTGTATCGCAGTCCAGCGGTGTTCTCTGGAGCTCTGCTTGGCCCACCTTCACTGTCCAAGGTCCCGGAACCGAGTGAGAGCGCAGCCCATCCAGATCTCAGGTCTCCAGGCACCTCCCTTGGCCCCGCCTTGTAGGCATGACAGTTGCCGAAGTCTCAATGGGGGTTGGAACTTCCAGATCAAAGCTGGAATGGCTACCCACTACAATTTGGTGGTATGAGGAACTGAACCTAGGGCCTCATACATGCCATACCACTGAGATCTACAATCGGCCCTTGCTAGATTGACTTGTCTTTCATTATGAGGCAGGGTCTCACTATGTTTCCCAGACTGACTTTGAATCTCTGCTGCAATCCAGACAGTCTTTAAATTTGTAATCTCCCTGCTTCAGCCTTTGAGTAGCTGAGATTCCAGGCTTGTAACATCAGGCCTACCTATACATATTCAATTTACTAATATGTATTTTTCATGTCTTTCATTTATTTTTTAAATAAAGAGATAACTAAGACACTTAAATAATTTTTAAAAAGCTTAGAAAATAAGGAACTGATAATATAGAAATATACACATTCTCTAAGCTTCAAAGATTTTCAAGTATGTAACAAAGTAAGAAGTAGAAGGAAGATATGGCAGAGGAAACAGTAATAGAAGAATAAAATTCCAAAACTAAATCTATAACAAACATGGTAGTTAGCTGTGTGGTGCCAGGAAGTGCAGAGTTAAGGAATTCTTGAAGGTATTAATAATCACACTATAAAGACAAGAGTTGGAATGTTTTTACAGGGAACTTTTTTTTCATTCAGATAAGTTTATAGACAAAGAAAAAGGAAGAAAAGTTGAGATGAGAGACTTTCCTACTTTTTACATTATTTCTACTTCAGAGGACTAAAAAGATATAAAAAAAAAAATTCCCAGAATTTGCATTTCCTTTCTGATGATCTTTAACTCACTCCGTGAAATATACTGGAAGTTACAATCCCCCTTTTTCAACTAGAAAGAAGAGTAAATATGTTCATCTCAAACCTGAACTGACTACCGTGTAACCTAAGAAAGACCAGCCACCCAGGAACTGTTACAGAGTAGCCAAATGTATATAAGATTTTCAGGTCTCAACTTAGCTAAGAGTCATCAAGGAATCTTATCTGGCCTTCCTTATCCAGGACAATCAGTCAAGGGCTGGCTGGCTCCTGCTGAGTACTCCCAGCATCCATGACAACAGTTCCTGTTGTGTTCTCAAAGAAGGCTGTGTTGCTTGTCAACTGTAACAGTTGATTTCTCTATGGGTTATCTTTTTTTTTTAAGGACTTTATATGGTAAATATAGGTCATTATCAAGAAAAAGGGCTGGCTATCTTCTGGCCATGTAAGCAAACATTTTATGCTCAAGACCCACATGAAGTGAAGATCTGCAGGGCCCACCCACTGACAAAGCCACAACCTAATCTCCAAGAGACTGGAGACCACAAGAGACCACAAGTGCCAGGCACTCTGTGGTCCACAAAAAGCCCTCAAGTTTGGAGCCTGTTCCCCTGTGTCCAGTCCCTGGAACTTAAGGGTACAACTAGAGGATGTATCTGATTCTTAAGGGACTTGACATTGAAGAAATGCACTTCGTTATCTTAGACTTCTTCACAAAAATGCTCTCAGCATTTCCAGAATTGTGCAATAGTTTATCCAGTGCTCATGGTGATAGCTATAAAAAATTACATCACTCTTTAAAAGGAAGGGCAAAGTATAGTTGTGGCAGTTTTATAAAGAATCTGTATAATATATATATACATATATATATATACATATATACATATATATATATATATATATATGCTTGTAGACACATTAAGATGTGGTGATATATTCTGTACCCTAATAAACTTGCCTTAGGATCAGAGGACAGAGCCAGCCACTAGATTAGACATAGATGTCAGGCAGTGGTGGCACACACCTTTAATCCCAGCACTTGAGATCATGTGTTCATCAGAAACATGCCTTTGCTTGGGAAGCATACACGCCTTTAATCCCAGGAAGTGATATGGTAGGGGAGAGAATGGTACATAAGGTGTGAGGAAACAGGAATTCACTGTCTTTAGGCTGAGGATTTCATAGAGGGAAGAACTAGTGGCTGGCTGTTCTGTTTCTCTGATCTTCAGGCAAGTTTATTAGGGTACACAATATTAACATAAACCTGATTTAAACCGTATAAAAAGCACTGCATTTATATATTACCGATTTTGAGATTATCTGTATTTAGAAATACTGTTTCAAATCCCTAGATCATCAAGAGCAGGAGAAGTTGCCCTCCTATTTGGCTGAACAATTCTATGCAATCACATAGCCAAAATTTTTCTTTTCCTGTATAATCTTAAACGTGGGTGGTGATGGCTAGTTCTTATAAATTGTTTGACCACTTGAATATCACAAAATACAAAGTGCCATTGAAAGAATAAAATGTTCGTCAAAAACATGTTCCCAAGTGCAAGATTATCCGATTCCCAGAAAAGAACCCATTACAGTAACATTAAGGTTACAAATGTCAGAGAAGAAGCCAAGATACACTCAAGCAAGCTCTTGCTGAAAAGCTAATGGGCTCATCTTTAAAACTTTATTATGTTATGAAAGCAGGGTGCTTTCAGAGCCGAGAATATAAAAACCGCTCACTGGTAAGTTAATACTAAATTGATTTTGTAAACGTTGACATGAGACACGTAATTCATTGTCTATCTCACTCAGATTTGCAAGGTCTGTTCATTTTAGGTCACTTTACTGACAAATGAGGACACTACACATATCTACACAAGAGAAAGCTTACTATTCAATGAAAATATAAATTGTATTTCTCATATTTTGAATTCTAAAATACCCTATGGTTTTGAAACAAGCCAATGGCATTCCAGATCTAAAATAACCTAAGTATGCTAGACAGGATCCCACAGAAAGTGAATCCAGACTTTAAACAGGTGAAATTACTTATAACAATTTTTTTAAAAATTTCAAATTTTAGGGGATATTTCAAGAAAGGGGGAAAATGCTAGGGCATATGAGAAATTGTAAATAACTTATCTAGGGTTATTTAAAGTGGAACTTATTACAGAAAACAAGAGCTTCACAGAGTTCTAACAGCATTTATTGGGGGAGGGGAAGATGCTGATGGAGGCCAGAGCAGAATGTTGGATGTCTTCCTCTATTATTCTCTGTATTACTCACTTGAGACAAGATATCTCAATGAACCTGGAGCTCACCATTTTTTCAGCTAGACTGGTGGCCTTCAAGCCCCTGCAATCAACCTCTCTCTGCCCACCCCCACCCTCATAGTACTGGGATTGTGAGTACATACAGCCAGCCACACACAGCTTTTTATATGGGTGATAAGTTTCAAAACTTGGGTCTTTAATCTGTGTAGGAGTGTTCCTCCACTGAGGCATCTCCCTGGCCCCACCAATTTTTATAATAAAATGAATAATTCATTGTTGAAAATTATTATGTGCTTGGCCCAAAATGAATCTGGTAAAGTCTCTCGTCCATAAATGAGACATGTGATATGCATTGGGGGGAGATAAATTAGAAATGATAACTGGCTAACTGGCCATATTACATTTAGCATAATGGATCATCAATAGATTGATGTAAAGAATACAGGAATCATTGGTAAGGAACCCTGGTAGAAGTAATAATATATTTGGGAAAGAGCCAAGAGAACAAGAAGTCAACAAAAGAAAGTTATCTGCTACTTTCACTGTCCTGCCTTTGGAGTTTCTATCCTGCTACTAAGTTAATGTTCTGGCAGGCTGCTGGACCATACTCTGAGAGTGCACAACTACCTTTACCCAGACAGTCCCAGGAAGAAAAGCCCTATAATTAGTGTGCCTTTCCTCTCATGATCTGTGGGTGGAAAGTACCATCTCCTAAGCACTTACTTCCCTTGGACTAACACCCAGCTAATGTCAAATGCCATAAAAATAAAGCTTAGGGGAAATCAGATACAATGGATAAGATTATCAGCTCATGGTACAGTGTTCCTCAGACCATGCCATAATAAGGGAACTGCTCTCCCAGCGCTGCTCATGTCCTTATTGTAAACACTGTGGCCTTAAACTTGCCTGTGACAAGTACTCAAGACTCCTACTCATGTCTTTCTTCATAAAATCCTCTCCTCTCTTGGCTACTACTATTTCAGATTCCACCTTCTCTAGTCCCTTCTCTGTTTGTTTGGGTTTTTTTTTATTTTTTGTTTCATTTTGCTTATTGTTTGTTCACTTTTTTTCCCTTCGGTAGGGGTTAGAGTAGGGATTTTATCTTTGGGCAACTTAGTTGGCTGCATATACTCAAATCGTTTTTCTAAATCCCCAGTCTCTCCTCTCCAGTGATGACTTCTAGTGTTTCCTTTTCATTGCTGTTTCACTTCCGTCTTGTGATAACTTAGCTCTTATTATTTGATCACCCAGCCTTTGTCCTTAAATCTAAACTGTATCTTATCCTCCAACAAAATAGCATGTCCTAAGAGCTTTGAACTTCTGTTAATGGCTGAGCCACTGTCTCTTACAAGGAATGCTCCTAAGAATCACAAGGGGCTTGTTAAACCATGGCCTCCTGTCCCCATCCCTAGGGTTAGCAATTCCATCAGGTCGAATTTCTAATTAGTTCCCCATTGATGCTAACTTTGCTGAGACTAATTTGCACCCAGCACAGTTACCACCCCCAACTCCCGGGTCATTGGTTATCATTTCTGTTGCATTATATAAAGTCTTAGCTGAGACTCTCAGCAATTTGGAACTGCACTCTGATTGGTTCTACTGTTCCTCTCCAGATCAATTCCAGGTTGCTTTGCAAGGCACTTTATTTCCTTGTTGGAAACATTTGGCCTTTGCTTGCTGAGAGTATGTTAATTTCTCGCAAGGCTCATAAGGTCTTTAATGACCTGTATGATGAAGGTAGCCCATGTCACAGTTCAGATACGAATCTCCCTCATCCTGAAAGGGTCATGTGGGGAATGCGTGGTCTCTAACTCATAGGGCTATTGAAGAGTGATTGGTTTGTGAGGGTGCCAACTTCGTCAAAGCCTTAATTGATTAATGAGCTCCTAGCTTTAGGAAGCTGAGTTTGGTTGGAGGAAGTAGGTCACTGTGTGTTTCTGAAGGCAGTCTCCCATCCCTCAGCTAGTCTGTTTGGTAGGCTTTATCTCCTGTCCCCCGTGAGTGGAGCCACTTTGTTCCACTGAACATTGTTCCCCTGTGATGTTCTGTCTCACCAAGCCTGGGCCTAGAAGCAAAACAGACAAAGACGGTCGTCTACAGCCTGAAACCACAAGCCAACACAAGCCTGCCCTCCTATAAACTGTGACAAACACTCCACTCCCCATCTGGCCTACTGCAGAGGGGTACCCTGAGGATTAAATACAATATAAACAACCTGTGTTCTTCAAACTTGTCATAAGCAAAGTCCCTGCAAACCCTCAATTAATCAATGCTGAGCCACAGCTCTTCAGGAAAATACAGGGTTGGATTCCAGCAAGCCTCAGGTCACATTTTGTCACATGATCCATGTGTAATCTTTTTTTTCCTTTTTAAGCATGTGTCCTTGTTGAAAGCTGTCTTATTTAAGACCTATTGTTGATTCACTAACACTGAACTGATGGCCCATGAAACTCTAGCTCCTGCTGGAACAAAGCCCAACATGTAGTCTTTCCACTAGGTCCACCAAGGCCTTCTGACACTTGGGAACATCGACAACATTTTAACACTAAGTGTCAAGCCATTTCAAACAGTGGAATTACCAAGGAAATACCACAAAAATGTGAAAGGCAGGGCACTTAATAGACCATGCAAAGCACGCTTGTTTACAGACATCCCTTTGTTCAAACTTACCTGGGAAAACACACAGTTCAGAGAGCAGAATTTTTAGTCACACTGTGCAAGGTTGCAAATGACCAGAAATGTACCACAGAAACATAAGCACCAGAATCAGTTTTAACCAGTAGATGAGTTTGCAAACATACAATCCATGAATAATGAGGAGTGGTGTAGCTCAATGGTGCAGCATTTGCTACCATGTACAAAAGATCCTGAGTTCCATCCTCAACATTGACAGAAAATAAAAACATAATAGAGAGTATTGCTCTGACACAATAACAACTAACCATCTGAATGTTGACTATGTGCCTTAAGCTCTTCAAATCATCTTCCACAAACTAATATGCTTAAAACCTTCAAAGCCCCTCAGATAGGAAAGATTCATATGCCCATTTTACAGGTGAGGAAACTAAGACACTGAATAAAATACTTCTCTCTGAGGAGAGTAACAGATGCTACACTCACTTCAATAGCTAACATTTCATTAGCAGTTTGACCTAAGATCTGTTATGGTTACAATTTATACCCACATAAGTCATGAGCAGGAAATGTTACCCCCAAAGTAATTAAAACCAAAAAACCTCAAGAAATGGCCTTTGGAGGTGAGTTTCTTTGGGGTTAGATAGGACTTGGTGATGTCACTAGGGTAGTGACTTTGTGAAAAGAAGGGCAATCTAGGCTAGGAGTTTTGGTCTCTGAGCATGCATTACTGTTCCCTGCTATCATATAAGGAGAAGGCCCTTGAGACATGCCAGTGCTACCTTCTAGGACATTCTAACCTCCATCCCTGTGAACTAAATAAACCTCCAACATTTCTACATTACACAACCCCTGACCTTCAGTTTTCTGAAGCAAGGGGAAACAAACTAAAACAAGGCCTAACAAAGATCCTTTCTTGACCAAACTGTAACCAGCTTCCTCTGTGGCTTCAAACCTTGTTTTTAAAACACTTGAGCAAACACCAATATTTCTCAAGGCCACATCCTTAGAATGACCGTATGCTCTCGCTTAATGCAACTGTGTGAGAAAACACAAGATTGCCAATGCCTTTTATCTGTTTCAGTGGCAGCTAAAGATAAGGCCGCCGTCTCTTGAACTCTGAGATGGGACAGAATCTCAGCTTCTGTCATTGCCAGCTCACAGACACAACTGAGCTTAGCTGTTATGAAGAACTCACGCTCAGTAAAGAACCATTGTCGTGTTCACTGTCTGACCCTCCCAGGCCTTTTCTCATCCCCTTTTAAACATTCATCTCTGTCCAATCCAAAGCTGACCAGTTCACAGCAGAACTTCACCCCACTGCAGCAGTAACCGTGGATTAAAATCTGTCCATAGCATCATAATCAGTGTCTGCCTTTGCTTCATTCTGACTGTTCTCCACCTTATACTAGAAAACTGGGATTTGTGCTCAGGAAATCTGCTCCACAGCCCATGATCCTCTGCAAGTGAATTGTCTACAAGAGCCTGAGACATGCCCTTTGTTCTTTCTCATCCGTATGGTCATCATCTATGTATTCATTCATCAAACGTTTCTCTGGGTTCTCTCGATCTGCCAGGCTCTGTGCTAGATACTGGAGAGACAAAAGAAAAGAACTAATCGCATTATCCTTAAGGGTCTCGATCCCTGTGCTAAATCCAGTGATTCTAGACAGAGGCATGGGCACAGTAGTTACAGTGTAAAGACTCCAAAAGGGCTCTGGAGAGTAAGGCTTTTCACACAGTGTCTAAGAGGAAGTCAAGATGGAATCATGTCCATCTTATAACAGGGCATATGAGAACAGACAAGAGACATGCAAGGGCAAATACAACAGATAGTGGAGTCTTCACGAAACAATGCTTCCCCCCTAGACCAAGCTGAATCTGTAGGGAAGACAGCGAGAGAAAGCCAAGGCAGCAACGGCAGGAGGGGGACCCTGCATGTCAAACTCACGGGCCTGAGACCTTTTAGAGACACAACGAGCAGTCCTTGAATAAGTCGAAGCAGATATCAGGGGTAAACAAATTTGTGTTTTCAGAAAGATAACTCTGGGGCCACGTACAGGGAGAGATTAGAAGGGGTAAAAACTGGAAGTAAGGAGATCCGTGAGGACACTGTGGCTATAATCCAGATAACAAGGGGCTCTGGGCTCAATCATTGTCCAGTCCATGCAGTGGACCAAGTTTCCATAGGAGGAGAGAGTCAAGCCAACAGGACAGTGCCACCTGAATGCCAAGTTTACTTCCTCTACTTTCTTCTCCCATACGGAATACTCTTCTTCCCATACTCATGCAAATTAAGTTAATGAAGAAATCACCTTCCTCAGAAACTATTCTTCATTACAGTCTCTCTACAATCTTTTTATTTCTCTAATTACTCCAGTATTCTACAACATATGTTAAATATCTTAGCAGTTACACTGTATCTTGTAAGTCAATTTATAGATATATGGAAAAGATACAGCCCTGTAACTAAACTGACTGCTTCTTTGTTTTTGTTTCTTAGTTTTGTTAAGTTCCTTTAAAATACATATTATTTTTATTTTTTGAAATTGAAATGCAACCGCCACTTTATTAAACCAGCATAATTTCTAACTACATTCTAAATATTTGTCCTTATAGACCCACAGATAAGTACAGGTCTCACCCCTCATTCAAGAAACATCTCCTCACAACAGATGGAAATCATTACAGAAAAACCACAGCCAATCAAATGCAGAGAGTGGTGATGACTTAGCAGTGCCTGGCACCAACTGAAATGCCTATAACACAACTCCTGCAGCTAAGACTTGAGGGCCACAGCAGCAGAGGGGCCAGAATGGTTAGGAGAGCCAGAGGATCCAGGTGTTTAGGTGAGAATTCATCTCCTAGAAATATCAGAGAAGACACAGCCCACAGTGTCTCATCATCAACATGGCCGCCTAAACAAGACCTGATCAAGGACGACACCAATAGCCGTGCTAACGTGAAAGGGCCCTGCGGTCTTAGGTCTTCACATCTTCCCTGTCTCCTGTAAGCATCCTAGTACACAGCAGGTCAGAAGATGTATGATCATGGAAAAGTATCCTTTCATAAGCAAGGGAGTGTCCTCAGTGAATCCCATCAGATTCACTTCCTGAATGGTGTACCTTCTCCCCTTGACAACATTGTGTGGCATGAACTGATTGTACACCATCTAAAACTCAATAGAACAAGCTGTTAGTTTCATCGTATCTCTAAGCCCTCGCCACTCTGGAGTAAAACAAAAATACTGTGTGGCATCCATTTCTTTCCCACCATGCTAACACACACACTCTTACTGCTTCCCAGAGGTTGCCTGCTTTTCATTTTTAAAACCAATACAAGAGCTGGGCCTGGTGGCATACACCTTTAATCCCAGCACTTGTGGGAAAGGGGGCAGTGGCAAGTGGGTCACTATGGGTTTGAGGCCAGCCTGATCTACAGAGTGAGCTCTGGGCTAGACAGAGGTACACAGTGAGACCCTGCCTCAAAGCAACGACAAAAACCTGAAACAAGACTCTCTCCTCCTTTTTTGGATGTTAAAATACCTACACTATTCTCTGATCTCCTTTGAGTTCCCAAAAACCAAAAAGTTTCCCTGAAAAGTTCTGTCATCCCTGGGGCATAGCATGGTAAACACCCTCATCAAGTATTACCAGGTTTGTGCCTGTATCTCAGCCACTGAATATCTGTGCTTCTCTGCCATCCTGATCACCTTGCACCTCCTGAGACCCACTATCTAAACACTGCTGAAGTGTTGAGTGAGCAACTAAAATGATCGTAAACTGAGTTGGGCCTGAAGGATTTTCCATTTACACTGAAGCTTAAATATCGCAGGGTATGTGTGAAAGGTAAAAAAGTTCCATTTAAATTTCATGGCACAATTCCTCAGACAACACAGTCTTCTGAGCATATTAGGAACTTAAAATAATCAGCAAGTACCTGGTCAAGTGGCATATCTGAGAAGCTGAGGCAGGAAAATGGCCCGAGCATTGAAGTTTAAAGTTAACCATGGCAAAGAAATGTTTTGGAAAAGTCATCCAGATCTGAAGAATGTAATTTTGTCTTTAGAATGACCTCCTGGATTCTGTAAGACTCTCCACAGAAGCACTGAAAAAGTAACTATGTTCATCTCTTTGCTCATGAGAGTCCACTGTGCTTTCTTTCAGCACCCGACAGTCTGGACACACAGCAGACAGCATGCAAATCCTGGTCCTGCAAAGGCGCTTCAGGGGTCATGTATGTGCTGTTTCTAGGGATTTTGGACACTTAGAATTGCTAATTATGGGGCAGAATAACACTCAAAATTCGTTCAACAAATTCCGAAAAGTTTCAGTGGAGAGAACAGGTGCCTGAACACACGTCTGAGGAAGGCATTGGAGGTCTGGCTAAGCAGTCCCGAACATCTCCTATTCCAACCACAGAATAATACACACAGCGCTGGATGGGCCAGCAAACTGCTTCTGATCATCATCCACACACAACAAACTGGCCTGGAGCATTCCTTGTCCAGCCGCAGTGGTAATTTAGAGGTGCAGAGCTGCCCTCTAGTGACCAAGATGCAAACTGCAAAGGGTTTACTTGGCAGAAACTGTAAAATCTGCCCACCCAAGCAATTAAACAATAAAATTAATACAATTTAACACATTGAAGTTACAGTAAAACTTCAAAAGAAAGAGATAAAAGTGAGATAATAGGCTTATATATCTCTATTATATATCTGGAGATCTGACTCTTACAAAAGGTATATGCTCCAATTTTAGCTTCTTGTTAAGGCTTTTGTAGTTTTAGCAGAGTTGTTTTTAGCTCCTCCAAATATCGCTTTTTCAGTAGAAGGGGAAACACAGTAGCTGTTTTTTAAAGTATCACTGTAAGGACTATATAGGTCAATAAATACATACATAAGAACTGAACCCAGTCCTCTGCAAGGGGCAGCCACTGCTCTTAACCACCCACCGAACCATCCATCTAGCTCCAACGCAATAGATTCTTGCTGTTGTTTGTTTGTTTACCATTGCTGGTTTGACTATTCCAGTTTCATAATTTTAGCTTTCTTTCTCTGGTTAGGGTAAACTAACCATTGCAGCTAGTTAAATAACCACAAGCTGATGCCGCCAGGCATGTCTAGCGCACCTACGTCAGGACAGGTCTCTTCTTCGACACAAACAACAGAAAGCTGGGTATGTCCCTAACAGCAGCTTGATTCTCAACAGTAAAAGCTCATCTAGCTGGCGTGTTGTAGAGAACCCTGGGACTGTCCAAATTTAAGCAAACCTCATAGCCTGACCTCGCTTCCAAGATGAGCACTTTAATGTAACAATAAACTTATTTTTAAAAGAGAACTTGCTCTTCACTTTGAAGAGTTCTCAAATGCCAGCAGCTCTCAAGTTCAGAGGGGAGAACACCATGTCCTACATAATCTACATATGCCACTATAACCAGAAACCAACATAGGTTTAGAGTTCAAGTGAGAGCCCTCTCATCTTCCATAGACCAGAAGCAATCTCCTTCCTATTTGTGTACAATGTAGACTAGCTTATGCAGTATGAAACCAATGTCAAAAGCATAGTTGGGAATAATTATAAATCAGCTCAACAGCTCCTTGTCCATCCAGAAGAGCAACTGCTATCCACAGCAGGTGTTCTAGGAAGTGTTTCCTTTCTGGACATTTTAAATTATTTATTTCTGTGTGCATATGCATGGCTGCATACATGTGAGAGCATGTTTGTGTGTGCATATGGGGGCCATAATTCAATACCCAAAATCTTCCTTAATCATTTTCCACCTTTGCAGGGTCTCTCAATGAAGTTAGAACTCACCAATGTGACTACGCCAGTGAGTTTCTAGGCTCTGCCTGTCTCTGCCTCCCCAGCATGGGGATTACAGACATGGGTAGTAATAGATAAAGGTGTCTAAAAAGATGCCATCAAATGTCTCATCCTCTAAATCAATTGAGTCTTGGGGGCTCAATAACACAGTCATTGCCAGCCATGCAGGAAGGCCTCGTTCCTATCCACAGCACGGTGGAAAGGTGTCTTACTAGATACTAGAAAGGCCATGCCAAAGTTGCTCAGCACAGACATTTCCTGAGGTGGCCTGAAGTTTCTGCTGGGGACAGCAAACGCTGGGGACAGCTCTCTGGTTGGATATAGGATGTTAGAGATCTCTAGAGCTTGTACTTGGTCCTACTTGAAGGATGGATGGAATTACAAAATATAAATTAAAAGAAGCATTTCATTTTGCCTGAGAGGATTCCCCTGGGAGCTAACACTCGGGCAACCCAGCCATCTGTGCAGATAGGAATGTCAATCACAGACCGATCACTGTTTAAAGGTAAATAATGGAAATGGGAATTCGCCATCCTAATGAGGTTTTCTTACCTGCTGGACACCGTTTGAACATTTTTTCGGGCTTTCCAAAATAGAGGATTGAGGTTCTGGATTGGAAAGGAAGCAGACAGTCAATACCTTAAAGAATAAAATTTCCCATTTCCTCAGTTAAAAGCTAAAACTTCCACTAGATGTATATTTTCACAGTAAGTACCAAAAATATCCAGGGTTTTTTTCCAATTTTATTAGCTCATCATGAGAATATGACTGCTTTTCAGTATAACAAACACATGATGACACACACTTGTGTCATTCGCTATTTCACAAACAGGAGTAGCCCTATGCTCTGCTCTGCATACCAGCCTTAATTATTTTTCCCAGTTGTTTTTTTTATTTTCCCCAAAAGTCCCTGCTTAAGGATGTCAATGGCGTTATTCCCTCAGTGGAAGTTCAGACATGATGAGACCACCTCAGTCTTGAAGTAAGGGATTTTAAAGCTCTTTAAAATACTGACAAATTCAGTTCTGCTTTCAGTGAGGGGTGACAGATACTGCCACCAAGTGGTACAAGTAAGAAGGGATTCTGAAGGGATTTTCTACCTTCAGTCTTTCTTGTCATTTGAGATTCTGCAAAATGACAAATGTATCATACTGGAAACACATGAAGATAAATAGAGATTGTTGTTGTTGTTGTTGCTGCTGCTGCTGCTGCTGCTGTTTAAGCTAGAGGGAGGTATCCTCTGTGTGAATATTTAAGAATATGAAAATAAATATCTCTTCCATCCTCTGCATTTTAGAGATGAGCAGCCCATTCACTGGCAAGATGAATGCAGGAGTTTAAGTCTTTTGTCTGTTAGGAACAGGGGTATGTACAAGGCACTGCAAATAAGGTAGAGTAGTCACTGTCCATAAGTGTCAGAACTGATGCGCACAACAGTGCTGCAGACATAGATTGTATTGTTAGTGTACTGTACCGTGAAGCTGCATCAAATGCTTTCTTTGTACTCGGATGATCACCATAGCCTCAACACAGGCTTACCGGCCTTGTATCATCTGCCTATGCTTCCTGGTCTGTGTAACCATTCCCCCTTCCCCACTAGCTGACTATGCTCCTACCCTAACAGGAAACATGCACCTTTCCTATAACACTCTTCTTTCCTTATACCCGCAATCTCACCATCCCTTGGCTCCTTGGTCCCTTCTCTGAGAATTTTGCTCAGGCCTATAGGCAGACTTTTCTTTTCCGCCTGCCAATTCCCAAAGAACTGACATGAAGATGTAATATTAATTATAAATGTTCGGTCGATAGCTCAGGGTTATTACTAACTAACTCTTACAACTTAAATCAACCCATTTCTAACCATCTACATTCTGCCACATGGCATTACCTCTTTTTCATCTTGCACTTCTGTGTACTCTATTGTAACTGCACCTTCATAACTCCCTAAGACTCCCTGGTTCCCAGCCTTTATCTGCTCCAAAGGATTGGTCATCATACCCGACATTCCACAGTTCATCTCTTTGCTACTTATCTATTACTCTATGTTATCTTCGGAGTCAAGAAGGTTCCCTGAATACTTATGTCTTCAAGGTTTTGACTTCAAGTTGATGGTGTTATTGTGAGGTCAAAACTTTAGAAGATGAGGCATCATTGGTCACTTTGAGCATCCCTTAAAGGAAATAATGGGACCCTATACATCACCCTTCTCTAGTTCCTGGTTGTTAAAAAGGGAACTGCTCTGATTCACCATATGAAACAGACACACAATGGTCTGTTTTACCACAGATCCAAAATCATGGGACCAACTTACCACAAATAGAAACCTCTGAAGTCATGAACCACAATAATTTTTTTTCATTCTTTAACTTGATTTTATCATGCATTTTTTACAACAGTGAAAAACTAGGTAACACATTCCACCATAACATACACTCCATGCAAGCAGGTGCTTTTAATGACCTCCTGTTGTACAAACAGAGCAGTGTTTGTTAACAGTAAGTGCTCAAAACAGTTACAGAGTGAATATAAGAACCAAAGCAAATGAAACACTGTATCAAACCAAGAAATAGTGCTACCATAAAAAAGTTGGGCAGCCTTGTTAGGGAGGAGAAACAAACTCTTAAAAGGCAGTATGTATCAGCCTTCTATCTACTTATTTCCTGAACCTCAGCTAAGATTTTATCTTTAAAAACAAAGATCAGAGAATAACATGCAATAGTCACTTGCCATCAGATGTCAGAGTGTGCTAGAATAGAAACAAGAGGCTTTGAAAGGCAACTATTGTCCCAGACAACACTGTTTCATCAGGCTAATCAAAAAGAGCACATTCTGCTTATGTGGAACTTGGCACCCGCGTCATCTCCATTTGAACAGAGATCTATTGTCTGAAAGCTAATCAACAGTTAATACAGAAAACCCCAAATCTGCTTCTATCTCTTCTGCTTCCTCCCAAATAGAGACCCACAGACAAGTCCTGGCTGAAGAAGAGATGGAGGGAAGTACCTTTCTTCTTCCTCCCACTTAGATATTACAGTAAGAGCAAACGGCTCTCCTGCTTATAATCTAGGGTTTGTTTTTTACATTAGACATGTATACATGGATTCCTAGCTTTTTTTTTTTTCCTCTGCAGTTCTTGAACTGGTAAACTGTCCACAAAAGGCAGCTTCTAAGGCCTGGGTGGGCAATGTTGACAAGTGTGTTCACCAGAATAATATAATCATAAAACTGTTTATTAGGGTAATTATCAGTCAGATATTGTGAACCCCTACACTCAGATTCTCAGCTTCCCTCCATCTCATTCAGCAGGTAACTAGATTGGGTTCATTCTCCCTTTATCTACATCCTTTTTATTGATCTTTTGTTGAATCCCTGTGTTAAAACAGAAAAGAAAAATTCGCATCTCAAAATACCCTACAAAGTCACAAAGTAGGAATCTAGAGGCTCAGATGAAAAGTAAAAATGAACTAACACCACCAAGAACTAAAGTGAAAATACATGAAAACTAAGATCAAAAGTAGTAGAGATATGGAGAAGGAGGAGAACACTGAAATAGAAGAGAGAAAAAGATACTGGAAGGAAAAAGAGCGAAAAGAATTACAAATAACAAAAGTGCTGTGCAGTGGGTAAGAAATGATACCATGCAGGAAGCAATGGTTGACTTGTGAGTGACAGTTCAAGACCCACTCGCTGAGTAAGTGGATTTGAGAAGGCAGTTTAGTTCAATCCTGTATTGAGCTTCCCTGATACATGTGACTGTCGCTTATATAAAGTGATCCACCTTTTTCTAACTTTTCCCTCAATCTAGGACCCAAAGACTTTTTTTTCAGAATCACTTTCAACCAGTTCTGAGACTGGAAGTGTCTCCACCAGATATCAGAATGGTTGAAGAGTCAATACAATGAGTACACTTTGAGGATACATTGAAAACTGCCACCTCCATTGTCCCTTTGAAAAACACACAAACAGAAACTAGACCATTTTGGTTTAAAGAATACCTTAAAGCAGAGAGGGAGAAATAATATCCTCAGCAATTCTTTTGATGTTCTGTATTTAAATAACCTCACGAAATTCTCAGCATAATCTAAAGTTCTGGGTTCCTACAAGCACGATTTGATGTGGTCTGTTGTTTGTTCATGTTTTAGAGACGGGGCTTCATTATACAACACAGGCTAACCTCAAAGTCATGATCCAGCCGCTTCCACTTCCCAAGTGTGGGATCACAGGTGGAAACGACCATACCTGACTACTGGAAAGAAGAGGTAATATGATCAACTGCATATGTCTCTCTACTAAAAATGGAAAGAAAATTAAATCACCAGCCCCAAAATACAAAGTACATCAAGTAGATAGTCTTTTCAGTTTACACTGTAAGGAGCATGCACAAAATTCCCTGGATCACATCTTCCTTACTGAAATACATCAACTTTGTTCAAATCTAGTTCATTTAAGAGACAGTTTATTGAATAGAATTTAAGTTGCATGCATTCTGATTGGAGACTCATATATGGTCTTCTAATTCTAATACAGTGTGCCTCTGACAGGTAAAAATGGAAGGAAAGCTTAACGTGTTCTAGTAAGCTCATCCATATGCTCTTGCTTGATTCTTTGCTCAAGAATCATCCCATCCCTGCCAATAGAAGATATGCACACTCAGGACCAGCTGGCTAAAGGGAAAATACATGACATACTATACTCTGAACCACAATCCATCCTTCTATCCCCGGATTGTGCGACAAGCCCAGGAAGACAGAGCACAACACCTCATCATTGGTACTCCTTCATTAGCTCATTAGCTAAACAGTGTCAAAACATTTGGATACAACAGAAATGGGCCGGTGATACCACATTTTGGTGCACCATACAATATCTCTCTTGAGATTTAATTTTTATTTTTATTTATGCATGCATATACCTGATTGTATGAATGCCCCATGTGTGCGGGTGTCCATGGGGGGCAGAGAAGGGTGTTAGGACCCCTGGACCTTGTGTTTACAGGTTGTCATGAGCCGTTGGATAGTAAACTCAGAAAAAGCACCAAGCACTCTTGACCACTTAGTCTCTCTAGACCTTCAAAATCCTCCTTCTTGGGGACCATAAGAAACATCACATCTGGATATTGGAGGCTAGAAAGCATGTACTTCCCTAAGCAACTGTTGCTTTCAATCTCATGACAATTGAAGACAGCACACAATTGTTCATGCTCCCCTTTCCACTGTGAAATTAAGGAATAAGTTTCCAACTACCTCAAAATATTTCAGATTCAGTGAGCTTAGAAATTTATGGTATTACAAGGCGTGCCATATACGTGATGCTTACTATGTAGTGTCAGCTATTAGGTGCTGTTTAGCAGGTCTTGTCTAGCAATAAGTATGATAGTGTAATATGTAACAGAAGAAGGTGTGGCATACAAGGACTTGTGTGGGTCAGGGCCATCTGTAGCAGTAAATGGCTTTGGACCTGGAATTTTTTTTTTAATGTTTGTAATATTGCTTATAATAAAACTTCTATTTCTCTGTAGTCCAAAAGAAAATATTGCAGATTCTTCTGAGATATACTGCAGCGAGCTAACCGAACCCAAATTCACTTTATTATTTCATCCTAAATTCCTTTCATTTGATCCATCTCCCTTTGTGATCATTCTGTGCATCTTAGATATTCATAAGCTGTTAAAATGTTTTCTTGAACAAATACGATTCATTCAGCCAGAAAATAAACACGGTTGGAAGATTTCCCCAGGAAGCTTCTATTAGATTTCTTTTCTTTTTTTTTTTTTTTTTTTTTTTTTTTTTTTGGTTTTTCGAGATAGGGTTTCTCTGTGTAGCTTTGCACATTTTCCTGGAACTCACTTGGTAGCCCAGGCTGGCCTTGAACTCACAGAGATCCACCTGCCTCTGCCTCCCGAGTGCTGGGATTAAAGGCGTGCGCCACCACCGCCTGGCTCTATTAGATTTCTTACTTGATACATGAATACATGAACACAGTCATTCAAACACACACTCTCACACACACACTCACATACGCACACTTACACACACATACACAGACATTCACACACTCACACACACATACATAGACATTCACACTCATACTCATACACAGACACACTCACAGACACACTCATATTCATACACACAGACACACATATACACAGACAGACACAGTCACATACACACTGACAACCATTCACACACAGGCACACACATTCACACACACACACACACACACACACACACACACACACACACACACACGTTTTTGTTTATGTTTTATTCCTCCAGGACTCTGTACCTGTACTGCTTTTTAAAGCAGACCTGTATTTGTTGACTTGTCCAGTGTCATTGTCTTGGAACTGTGAAGGACCTGAGTGAAGTGAGAATGTTCAACCCTTTCCTTACAACTACTCATTTCTCTTCTGTCCACTGTGATGATGAACTTTCAGTTTAATTAATTCTTTGATTATGTGTAAATTGATTAAATGGCCATCTAGGTGTTTTTGTTCTTTTTACTAATTTCTCTTTAGCTAACACACAAAATACTGGGTTTCATTAAGATACTTTCGTGCATATATGTGTGTGTACATACACACACATCACTGCTTTACTCTTCTGCCCTACTTGACAATTCCCACTGAGAGATCCCCTCACCATAGTTCTCCTTCTGCACTCACTAAACATGTATGTGCACAAGTTGCATGTACACACACACACACACATTCTGCATTAAAAAAATGTTTTATTTGCTTTCCCCTCTGCATTAACCAGTACTGCCCCCAATCAACAGTATCACATTTAAACAAACCTTCCCACCTACTTGCATGTCTCTTATTGTATGTACATTTATTATATACATTAAATGTAGCTTTTACACACGAGTGAAAACATGGAGTATTTATATTGAGTCTTGTTATGCTTACCATGATCTCTAATTCCCTCCTTTCACTCTGAAGGACATAATTACTTTAATTTATTCCCACTACAGTATACTATGACCCCCCACACAGCCTGACTACCGTTCATTAATTCTTCTTTTCATATTTAGCAGTTCTGATTGAAACGAAACTGAATATTAACATAGTTTTCCTGTATACCTCTGATGGGTGATGTTGTTCTGTATGCTGTGCATATGTGTTGCTCTGATTGGTTGATAAATAAAGCTGTTTGGCCAATGGTGAGGCAGAATAAGGTTAGGTGGGACATTCCAACTAGAGAGAGAGAAAGGAAACAGAGCAGAGCAGAGGAGACGCTGCCAGCTACCACCATGAGAAGCACGATGTAAAAGTACTGGTAAGCCACAAGCCACATGGCAAAGTATGGATTTATAGAAATGGATTAATTTAAAATATAAGAACTAGATAACAAGAAGCCTGTCATGGCCATAGTTTAAAAATAATATTAGCTTGTGTGTGTTTATTTTGGTCCAAGCAGCTGTGGGACCAATGGGTGAGAGAGATTTGTCCTGACCGTGGGCCAGGTGGGACACAGGAAAACTTTCAGCTACATACCTCCCTATAGCTGAAGTTTTTTTTCATATATCTAATCACCATTTATATTTTCTATTTTAACTTCTTTTCAATTCATTTGTCTATTTATTGACTGAATGATGTTTTTCATTTTTGTTTAGTTTTTTGGTTCTACTATAGATATTACTCCTTATCAGGTGTAGAAAAAGCAACGATTTTTTCTTTTTTTTAATTATAAGACTGTCATCTCACTGTGCTGAAACTTTCCTTGGCTGCACAAATTGTAATCTCAAGCAATCCTTCATTCTAATATGCTCTGAGGTACTCGAAAGCTTTCTCCAAAACCTTTACTTATCTGTGCCTATATGAAGTGTACAATGGTTTCATAATTTCAGGTCTCATGCTAAGGTCCTTGATCTATTTAGAATGGAGGTTTATGCGGGGTTAAAATTGGGATGTAGTTTTATTAGTCTACACATAAATATCTAATTTTTCTAAGCACTGTTATTGACAAAGCTATGTTTTCTCTTTGTAATTTTTTAACACTTTTGTCAAAACTTTGTGTTGCTTTGGCTAACTGGTTTAATTTCTAGGATTTTTTACTCTATTCTACTGTCCTGTTGCCTTTATTTCTACTTTACAATGTTTGTGTGCAAGTAACATAACATCATGGTTTTGTAACTATGGTTACAATCTGTGAAATCAAGTATTCTTAAGAATTGTGCCTTGGGTTTAGGATGGCTTTGGGTGTTCTGCAGCTTTTATATTTCCATGTGGATTTTGGGACACTTTTTCCTATGAAGAATGTTGCTGGGCTTTGCATACAATCTGTAGACTTATTTTGGTTATATGATCATTCTCACAATATTAGTTCTGCCAAAACATGAGCATAGGCAGCCTTTCCATCTTGTAGTATCTTCATGGTTTTTTAACCTAATATTCTAAAGTTTGTATTACAGAAATTTTTTACCTTCTTGACTTTTCTTTGAAGCTATTTCAAATGGGATTGTTTTCTTGAATATTTCCTCTGTTAGTCTGTTAAAAACTGAATTTTCTATGTTGATTTTGTATCTTCCTATTTTGATAAAAATATTGATCAGTTCACAAGTTCTCTGTTGGACTCTTTAGGGTATTTTATGTAAACAATTACATCTTCTGCTAATAGGGATAATTTTACTTCTCCCATTCCTGTTTGTATCCTTTGTATCTCTTTTATCTCCTTGTCTTTATTAATCTGGCTAATATTTCATACACTATATTTGATAAAAGTGGAGACAGCATATTTAATTCTTGGAAATGCTTTTAGATCTTTAACATTTTTTAAAATATTGGCTACAGGTCAGTCAAATATAGTCTAATACATGGTATGACCCTTCTATTTCTACTTACTTTGGTATTGTTATCATAAAAGGAAGTTGATTTTTGCATCTGTTGAGCTGCTCATGTAATTTCTATCCTTGAGTCTCTTTACATAATTTGATTTGCATAAATTGAACTATCTCTGTTTTATGGGAATGAAACCAACTTAATTTGTGTATGTTTTTAATGTGCTATTGAATTCAATTAGCCACATTTTGAGAAATTTTGTTGCTGTGTATATAAGACAGATTGGTCTAGTATTTTCTGTTTTTATGCATCCTTGCTCGGATTATAATAGTGGTCTTACACAATGAGTTTAGTAGCGTTAATTTTTTATTATTATGGATAAGTTAAGAAGCTCTTGTTATTTTTTAATAGTCTAGAAGAATTCAGCAGGGAACTTATCCTATCCAGATAAACTTTTCTTTTCCTTATTTATTTACTTATTTATTGGTTAAAAGCACAGTTATTATAACTTTATCTCATTGTTCATTATAGTTCTGTTTAAATTTTTTACATTATCTTGATTTAATTTTAGTTGACTATATGTGTATAGGGTTTTATTCATTTATTGTAGTTTTTTTCTTAGTTTCTTAAGTATGCTTTTTCAAATATGCCCTAGGATCTTCTGAATTTTATTGTTATCTGTAGTACCACCCCGTTTTCTATTTTTTTTAACTTTATTGATTTGTATCTTTCTCTCTTTTATTGGGTCCATTTGACTAAAAGTTTGAACTCTTTTTTAACAATCAACTTTGTTTCATTGATTCTTTGTATTGTTCTTTTAATCTTCATTTCAGCAACTTTTAATCTGAACATTATTTCTAACTGTTCATTTGGGATTTAATTTGTTCTTTATTTTCTAAGACCTTAAGGTTTATCATTAACTTATTTATTTGTATTATCTGTGGTGTTTAAATGTTCCCTTTTGGAACTAACTGCCTTGCTATTTCCCATGGTAAGCTGGGTTCTTTTTTTTATTTTGTTCTTGTTATTTTCTTGCTTTTTTAATTCTAGGAATTTTTTAAATTTCTTGACTTCTTCTGAGATCCTCTAATTGTTCAGTAGTATATTTCTCCATCTTCACGACCAGTGTTTGAAATTTCTCTTACAGCTAATTTTCAGTTTTATATAATAATCTGATAGCATGCAATAAATTATTTCAATTATTTTTATTTGTTAAAATTTATTTGTATGCTAAAGTATGGTAGACTGTAGGTAAAATTTCGTGAGATTCTGAGAATAATTTGTACTCTTCAGCTGCCAGACAGATTCTTTATATGCCTATTCAGTTCATCTGGTTTATGATGTAATTTATCTCTTTGTTGGTAGTTTGTCTAAGTTACTCTATTGATGGCACTGGGGTGTTCAAGTAAAACACTATTATTGTACCTGGCCTTATTTGACCCTTTGGTGATTCTTCAATGAAATTCAGTGTGCCAACACTAACAACTTATAGTTGTTCCCTTTACTAATGTGTAGTTACCTTTCTTCTCCTGTGACTTATTCTGGCTTCAAGTCTGCTTCCTCTGCCATGAGCACAGCTACCCATGTTTCTTTTCAGCTTACACATATTTTGGAGATGAATTCCCATCCTGTTAACTTCCAGTTTCTTGTGTTTTTGCAAGTGAAGTTTATTTCTGTCAACAACAACAACAAAAATAGTTGGAGTTTGATTTTCAATCCAATCAGCTTTCTGTGTCTTTTAACTGGAGAACGAAGACCATTTTCATTTATTATTGAGAAGGTTTGCTGATTCTCCTAATTAGGTTGGTGGTTTTTACTGTTTTATTTTAATGTGTTTGTTCTTTTCTCTCTTACTTCCTCACATTAGAGGTTTGATGTCTAACTGAGTTGGATAAATATGACTCTTCCATATTTCTCACTTGTTCATCTGCTTGCCTTTTACAATTTATTATTTCCTGTGCTCTTACAGTTGAGACCATCTCTCTTCATCCTCTCTGTAGAGGATCCATTTATGTACCTTCTCCAATGCTGGATCAGTGGTCATAAATTTGTATTAATTTTTACATATCTTACAAGGTTTCTATTTTTCCATTGATTTTAAAACGTAACTTTGTGGGTCTAATAATATTGGTTGGCAATTACTTACTTCCAGGGCTTGAACTATAGTATTGAATTCTGTCCTGACTTTTAGTTGCTCTAGTAGATACATCTTCATGATTTGGACATTTTGTCATATAGCTTCTAATGGTATTTCTTTGTTTTCTGATCAAGGTATTTACCTAGTAATAAGTTTTAATGAGGTTCTTTTTCAGTCATGTCTATTTGGGGTTCTAAATTCTTTCTTGTGCTTGGATGTCCATTTCTTTTCCCTAGATTTGGGGAGTTTCCCCTACAATGTCACTGAATGTATTTTTCATCTCTGCTGGTTTTAATCTCATCTCCTTCTGCTGCTTAATGACTTTTTAAGTTTTGTGTCTTCAACATTTCCTACAGTTCCTGAAAGTCACTGTGGTCCCTATTCCTCTTTATTCTTTGTGGATGTTGGAATGTTGCATTTCCTTGACCTTGCCTTGCCTCTTAGATTCTTTCTTCTGATCAACCCAGTCTTTTGTGATGCATTCCACTATGATCTTTATTTATTGAAATTTTCACTTCCTGTATTTGTTTTTTTGTTTCTTTTGCTGTTGTTGTTTTAACCTCAATGTCCTTACTGAATGTTACATTCTTAACCTTCTCTTCTACATTACAAGCATCCTTATCCAGGCCCTAGATTGATTTCTCACTGGATTCATATGCTTATTTTTCTCCCTTTTAAGTTTGTTGACTTTTATCCTTTTTAAGTTTGCTGATTTTTTTATAAGGAGACCTTTGAATTATGTGTTTGAAATTTCAACCATTTCGTATTTTTAGACTCAGTAACTGAGGAGTTATAATCTTCTGGAACTATGTTGCCTTGATTATTTTTTAATGCTTCTTGGGTTTCTGTGTTGGTATTATAGATAGCTCTTCCAACTTTATTTATCAAACTTCTTATCAACAGCTTCCTCTTCAGGGTTTACTTCCCCAGTGCCATTAAGATATGAAAAAGCAAACTTCTTTAACAGCTACAACACCAAACCAAATAGGATCTTTAAATGCAGTTTTAAAAGATAATAGCTAACAACTATAGCACCAATGACAATAGAAGAGAAAATTAGCAAAAAGAAAGATATTCTAATAAGCTATGGAGGAAAAATAAAAGCAACACAAAAGGAAAATGAAGTGGGACATGAGAAAGGGAAGACAAGATGTGAGAAGATTTTCTTTCTTACAGTGCTTTCATCTACTGAGAGTAGTTGATCATACCATGCCCTCACTTCGTTTTCCAGAATTTGTCAGTCATGATGCCTTCTGTACATCTCACATTGTCACTTTATACATCATGGTCCTATCCTCAGAGACAGTACCAAAAGCACAAGAAGAAGAAAGAAAGCAAAAGAATAAAAGGAATCTGGCCTTTCACTGGTGAGGAGAAGTATCAGGCTTCGGCTTGACTCCAGCACTAAAACTTCATATAAAGAAGTGTTAGTATTTCAGTGAATATGTGAAGGTTGGAAGAATCGTGTTCATAAAAGTGACTATGGAAAAATTAAAACACGAGAAAATCAGAAGAGGCCGAAGCACAAATCTGAATTAGCTGGATGTGTGAATCAACAATCATTTTTTTAAGAGACAGAAGGAAAAAAAAAATCAAAAATGTTTTGAAAAAAATAGTTGGACCTGAATGATTGTCTTCTTCAAAAAGTAAACAAGCTTTGAAGTGGCCACGTGTTGCATTTATCAATTTAAAGTATGATGTCACCACACAATAGTATGTAACTATTAGCTGCGTGTATGTAAATAGTTTACAACTAATGATAATCATACTATTAAAACTCACGGTTGATATAAAACATTCGTCTATAGGGTTTTCTGTGATACTGGTGTCTCATTCTTACACTTGACTGACAAGAGAGGAGGCGGTATGATTCCTTGGAAGTGAGAATGTTCCTTGTGCTTTTCCAAATGAATGCAACATTAGTATGCTTTAGACCAAGGAATACTCTGTGCTCATTGGGGTAGAGAACAGATCAATTAGAGAGAAACAAGTTGGTGGTTTAAATGATTTTTCTACTTACCTCGATCATCTTCTTCACGAATGCACATTTTAAAAAGAGAAAGGTTATTGTATTAAAAATTACTTGCTCAGGCACTTTGCAAGCTACATTAATCTATAAAGAAAAAAGCCAAGTCATCATCTCCCTCTTCTCACTCCATTGCCATCGTCATCAAACTAAAATTCAGGTGACCACTTTTAATCCATTCTCAGCCAAGTACTCCTCCAGTAACCAAAAGATTTATAATTCTTTTAAAGTATCCCCAAATATTACAGAATAATGTTATCAATTTGGCCAGAAATGCTGAAAAATATATAGTAGGGGCTTTAAAATATTATACTAACCAATGATGCAAATGTAGGAAAGGAGAGAAACCATTGTTCCGAGGGCTCTCAATGAAATTGTTTAAACCACTGTATTTGTACCAGTGAATTTCAGCCAATAGTGTATTAGCCTAAAGACAACCATACATATAATGGGATAAAAATTTTTACTTGATCCTTTCTTTTTTAAAACCAACAATATCTATATTTGCATGTTAGATTTTCAGGCACTATTGTGCCAAAACTCTCTGTTTTCTGAAGATTTTGATGTGTGGAAATCTACCTGGACCCTTGATCAACCGCTGTCTATGAATATTATAGTAAACAGAATCTTATTTACATGAAAGAATTTTTCTATGTTCTCTCACTCACTTGTGTTTATTTTTTATTCTTTTGGATTATATGCCAACTAGTGACTATTAAGCAGTTTCTCCAAAACACAAGGCATTTAAAAAAGGGAAATGTGGAGTACCATGTAGATTCCCATTTGGTGCATTCCTTGAAAGAATAAATGATGAAATACATTCGCCAAGAAACTGAGATTAAAAACAAGAGGGTAGGAACTCTGTGCAAAAATGTGGACAGAAGCCTCCCAAACCATTAACAGAGTCATGGTTGATTTTAATGGGAAGTCATGAAGAAGATAATAACATGAAATCACTTTAATGATAATTATAACAATAAGGCCAAACACTTCCATCGGCCCAGGCACTCTCTTCTGCACACTGATGAACATGAACCCATGCACTCCTCTAACTCATGCTACCCGGGGGATGCTATTCTCATTAACATTTCAGAGATGAGAAAATGTGTGCAGCAGTTTGGAAATTTGCCTAACGTCACAAAGCTGACACAGTGCAGAGCCCAAGATTCATAGTCTAATATGTTGCCCTTTCATACCAAGCTTCTTCGGCCATCTCTCTTTCACCGAGACAATGCGCGTGGTCAAGTTCTAAGCCCTGAAACTCACAATATCACTTCCGGAAATCTGGTGTGGGGGGTGGGGATCTGTAGGTAGAAACAATGCTGTACTACTTAGTCTTCATTTCTATATCAGAAGACGGCACTTGCTTAGTCTACCATGAGAACCTACATTCTATTAAGAAATCACCATTCTAGTGAGTTCCTCCAAAGAACACTGAGACCAGTCTCATAGTATCTTCCCAGACCAATACACAAAAATAGTTTAAGACAACAAAAGGAAAAGAAAGAAAATAATTTTTTCAGGAAAAAAAATAGATTACATTGGAATACTCTATAATTATTTTAAAGTGAGATTAAAGCAAATTTACATCTCTATTTTTCTTTCCAAGTTATCTCTATAGGTAAAGAAAAGAACGTTTAGATGTACAAAGAAAACTTTAAGCAAGGAAATTCAGAGATAATGGAGCAAGTGTCCCCTGAGAGTCTCTTAGTCCAAATAGGATGTAGAGTTTCAGCCTGGTAATGGGGTGGGTGTCTGTAGACAATGGTTCTCAATTTCCAGTAAATGCAGAAATTACTGGAGAATACCAGTATATCTGCTACTCCTCAACCTTCTAGCCCAGCGGCTTTGGAGACAGCCGTGAGAATTTTCAGTGTCTCAGGCTTCCCATTGATTTTAACGGGTTTCCTGCAGGAGATGTGTTAAAATAATAAGAATAAGAATAATAATAATAATAATAATAATAATAATAATAATAATAATAATAATACAATACCTGCAAGAGACTAAAGACTCACTATCCAGCAAGCGTTGCAACTTCACATTACATCACAGAACCTTGCGAAGCTGGCTGTCCCATGTCCTACCTGTGTCAACATCCTTGGGACTGTGCTCTTCATCAGGAAGCCTGGATGGTGGCCACATGGAAGGTTCTCTCCTGGGAAACCGCCCTTCGTTGTAATCCATGGAATGCGTGGGTTGACTAACTGCAGCCCAGGTGTAAAGCTGATCTTGCTATATTTAAAAAGGTATTTAAATGGAAATGTTATCAATTCAATCATAAAAAATGGCTAATACAATATAAAATGTAAAAAAAAAAAACCACACAGGTATGCAGACACATCTAAAACATTCAAATAGAATCTTACATTGTTCAATATGGAGCCATTAAGACACCAATTCTCTCAAACTGCCCCAATTTTTTTATTATTATTATAGTAAAACCTAAATCTCTCTCTTTGGAAGAAGAGATATCACATGGGCCTGTCATAAGACACTCCCGAAGCAGAGTTACACAACTTCCTGAAAACATATCGTTAACCCATCTGAATATGATGACTCTTTATCTTTGGTAGTTTGAGTTTGGCTTACTTTGGTTTTGGTTTCTCAGGCCAGGCTTCTCTCACTATCTACCAGGCTGGCATTGAACTCCTGGGTGCAAGTGATTGTTCCTCTCAGTTTCCCCATCATTTGGAACTACCAGCATGCATCATCACACTGAGAAGATGTTCCATTAAAAATGGTTTAACCTCTGGTGGGAAAGTCAGAGGACAGTCTGTACTTGGACACCATAAGGACAATAATAACTGCTTATCTTGGGTCCCAGATTGGACGCTGGAATTGAAAGGACATGAAAAAGTCAACGAGCCAGGCAAGAGTAAGATTATACAGGAATCGTATGGCAAAGGAATGCTCTGCCAGCTGTGGTCAAAATAAAAAGAAGGTTCCTGTGTGTACCTTACTCATCCCAGGGGACAAACTGGGTGGCTCCCTTGGAAGCCTATAAATACCTCAGAACTGATCCTCAGGACTTCAGAACCATGCCAATCCCTTTAGGATGCATATGATCTGTATGTGCATACACTAGATGCCTTTGTGCTTTTTCTTTGCTGGGATGCAATCACTTCCCCACCATGTTCTGATCCACATTGACTAAAGCAAAGAAAAAGACAGCACAGTAGAAATGAATGTAGATACAGGGGAAATATATATCATAATCTCCAGAGCGAGATTATGAAAAAAATGAGTTCACTTGGGTAGATGACGCATTTGTAAAATCTATGTAATAGGTTAAGAATCCATAAAGCGATCCTGCTGGGGGGAAGGTGAGAGGGGCAGGAGGGGGGAGAACAAGGGAATCCGTGGCTGATATGTAGAACTGAATTGTATTGCAAAATAAAAATAAAAAATTAAAAAAAAAAAGAATCCATAAAGTAGTCCAGTGTCAAAAGATGCCTGTGCCAGGCATGGCACTGCACACCATTAACTCCAGCATTTGGGAGGCAAAGGCAAGAGGATCTCTACTATCAAATTCAAGGCCAGCCTAGTCTGTATAGTTAGTTCCAAACCAGCCAGAGTTACATGGTGGAAGGAGAAAGCAGACTCCAGCAAGTTGCCCTCTGACCACCACACTCATGCCAAGACATATAGTGCCCAACACACACACACACACACACACACACACACACACACACACACACACACACACACACACACACACACACACACACACACACACACACACACAATAAGAATAATTTTTAAATACTTTTAAAAATGAAAACACAATAAAGCAAAACCTATGGAATAGAGTAAAAGCTGTAAATGAGAGCTGTTTATAGCAATGAATGCCTACATCTAAAATGCAGAAAGACCTCAAATAAACAACCTATCAATGCATCTCATTAAACTATAAAAACTAAAGCAAAGCAAACTCAATCTAGAATTAGTAAGAAAAGGGTACTAAAGGCCAAGAATATATATGAGTATTATATATGTAAATGTATATGACATATATAATACATATATGTGTCTGCTGTGGGATGGTCTGTATGTCAAATGTGTTGCTGATTGGTGAATAAATAAATCACTGATTGGCCAGTGGCCAGGCAGGAAGTATAGGCGGGACTAACAGAGAGGAGAATTGAGAGAACAGGAAGCTGGGTGAGGGAGACACTGCCAGCCGCCGTCAGAACAAGGAAGATGTAAAGTACCGGTAAGCCACGAGCCATGTGGCAAGGTATAGATTTATAGAAATGGATTAATTTAAGCTGTAAGAACAGTTAGCAAGAAGCCTGCCACGGCCATACAATTTGTAACTAATATAAGTCTCTGTGTTTATTTGGTTGGATCTGAGTGGCTGTGGGACTGGCGGGTGTCAGAGATTTGTCCTGACTGTGGGCCAGGCTGGAAAACTCTAGCTACATGTGTCTGTATACAGAATAATTAAATATGAACCTAGAGGGCAATGTTTTCAATAGATAGCATCAGGAAAGTTGGATAACCATGAGTAGATGACATAAATACAGACTGGTGAGCTGGCTCAGTGGGTAAAAGCCCCTACTGCCAAGCATAAAGATCTTAGTTGATCCCCAAATTGGAAAAGGGAAGAGTGACCAGTAGCAAGTTGTCTCTGCTCGCCACACATGTGCCATGGCACAACATGCATGCCCACGTATATACATAAACATACACACAAAAATAAATACAAAAATTAATACACACTTGTGCATGTGTGTGGTTCTTCAAAAACAAAGTTGACAAAACAAAAGCCAAACTAAGAGAGAGACAGAGACAGAGACAGAGACAGAGAGAACAAGCAAACTGAGAAATGGAACAGGAAACATAGCCGACAGTATGGACATTACAAAGAATCATTGGATGTTATGGACAACAATAGGCCAAGAAATTTTCTAGCCTAGAAGAAATGCAAATACCTGCCAAGACTGAACCATGAAGGGGTAGATAACCTTAACTAACCAATAATGGACACTGAAAATAAATAAGTTTCCCATCAGAGAAAGCCCAGGACCTCATGGTTTCACTGCTGAAATGAACCAATCTCCATAATTCCTACCAAAAAAAAAAGCCAAAAAAGAGACAATATTTTCTAGCTCAAGTTCAGGATCAGCAAAACCAGATTAGGAGGACATCATTGAAAAGAACGCGACATATCTCAGAAAAAAAAGAAGAGTCTGCACATAGAAATACAGCTTGTAGAGAGATGAAGTATATGGACCAAACAGAATGGACAAAATGGTGACCAGTCACCTGAGGTTGTAGGTGACAAATGCCACAGCAACATTAGAGATTTAGAAGACAGTAAGGGTTGCTCATTCAAGCACTGGATGTAAGATGAGCACTCTGGGTAAGAAATGCACCCATGTAGCTGAGACTGAGAGCTAAAGAGATTCAAGTAGGTGGATCAGACTTGGGCAGAGAAGGAAGATGATGAGGAAGATGATGATGATGATGATGATGATGATGATGATAATGATGATGATGGTGATGACAATAATGTTTGTGTGCATCTGCGTGTGTGCAATGTATGCCCACAATTATATACATGCATGTGGAGATCAGAGGTCAATGCCACATGCCTTCCTATATCACTCTCCATCTTCTTTGTTGAGGCAGACTCTCTGAGTCTGGAGCTCACTAATTGGGCTATATAGCTCCGGGAAACTGCTGTAGCTCTAGGGTTACAAGCACACATTGCCACACGTAGCTTTTTACATAGCTGCTTGTTATCTATATTCAGGCCTTCATGTTAGTGCAGCAAGCACCTTACTGACTGAGCCTTACGCAAAATAGAAATGAGTTCCACACATCACAGTCCTTTGATATATTGCATGGGTTTGATAAATAATGCAAACACAGTAGTAATTATACTCATTTACTAATTATTCTTATCTTTCCATCAAACAATCCTGATTTGAAATTTGAGAGTTTTCTACTACAATATTTTGAAAAGAAGTGAAACTAAATCACGATGATATAACCAAAGCAAAAGCTGGTTTCTTAATGACATTTCAAAGAAGTCATTAACCTAATAACAGTTACTAAGAACATGAAGTCCTTCCAACAGATTTCTGACTCCACATACAATTTTAGTTCTCAGGAGGAAACCAAATGTAAACAACTCTTTTCTGCCATATGAACTGGGACAGAGTACTGTAGATTATAAACGTGTCTATTGCTTCAGATCTTATTTTCCAGGTTTCTACACATAGAATCAAAACTGAATGTATTTTTAATATTTCCTTTATTACTATTATTTTTGTGTGTATGAGTCTGTGTGTGTGTGTGTGTGTGTGTGTGTGAGAGAGAGAGAGAGAGAGAGAGAGAGAGAGAGAGAGAGAGAGAGAGAGAGATAGAGTCTGTGCATACACACCTTTGTGATCAGGTTCCTACAACAGCTAGAAGGAGGTGTTGGATCCCTGGAGTTGAAGTCACAGGCATCTGTGAGCCATCTGAAGTGGATACTAGGAACCAAATTCAGGCCGTATGGTAAAACAATAAGCACTCCTAAGGACTGAGCCATCTCTCCTGCCCCAAGACTAAATGAATTTCAAAGGGCTGGATTGGTGGTTCATTAATAGAATGCTTTCCAGCAGGCACAAGCCCTGGGCTCCACCTCCAGCACTGCAAAAGGAAAAACAAATCTTATTGTGTGCATGCACCTTATTTTTCTCATGGTTTTTCCTGTGTGTTACTTAGGCAGTTAGTGTGTATATTACTCTAACATATCTCACCACCTCTAGGATTCCCACTAATCAGCAGAGGGATAAATTTCAAATTTCAAATGCCGCTCAAAAAACTGTTTTATCTTTTCCGAAGACGAATCCTGAGAGACAATCCCTACTTTACTGGAAGCCTGCCCATCACAAAGTCCTTTGCATCCCCTACCATCCTCTCTCTAGCCTTGCAGCTTTGTCCCAATTAACTAAAACCCCTCCCATGAAGCAAAGCCGCTGTCTGTTTCAGAGACTAACACCAGCATTACTGTCTCCTACATCACTACAGAAAAATCTTCCTGACGCAGCATCACCTCCCTCCCTCATCCTCTGGAAATGCAACATGGGCAACACGGGAGAAACTGCTTTGCAGGTGCTCACAGCTTTGAACAGGTCATCATTTTTTTAAGTATCCTAAAATAAATGTTTCCAAGTTTAGAAGTGTTTGAAGACAGGTTTTGACATGCCTCAATATTTCATTCTACACACGTCTCTTATCAGCTACATGCACATTTTTTTAGAAGCCCAATTTTAGTCATTAGTTAAAAGTCAAGGCATCTAATTGGGGTTGATACGCCAGTAGCCAGGCAGTCACCTTTGAGGTTCATTATGTGGTTGATCTTTTGAAAAGACTTTATTCACTTTTATCTGTATGTTTACATATGTATGTCTGTGTTTATGTCTGTGCATGTAAGTGTAGTGCCTGCAGAGTTCAGAGGAAGGAGTCAGACTCCTTAGGAGTTACAGCTGACTGTGACTTCTGTGCTGCTAACCAAGCTCAGGTTGTCTGCAAGAGTGAGCAGCAAGCACTCTTAACCACTGAGCCATCTGTCTTTCTAGGCCCAGCTTTGAGGATTTTTAAATGGACTGATTAATTACAAACTATTAGTCAAAAATATTAAGAATATCAATTATGAAGAATGCTTACATATAAACAATTGCCCATCCACTCTTCCAAACTAGAAACCATGACCTTTGATAGGTCAGTACCTCATACTCTCAGCAAATCACCAAGAACAATGCTTTGCATGTTAGATATGGCACTAAAATTCACTTCCCATTCATCCCAGGAGCTTTGGGCTCTCAGACTAAATGCAAAGATTTCTCCACAGTCACTCCCAACCTGGAGCATTATTTATACCAGATGGGAAGTAGTTTTCATAAAAAGCAAAGCTTGTATCTGTTCCCAGAAGCCTTTGAGTTCTCCAAAGATTCCAAGATGGAACTGAGATAGCTGGTGTGCATATGAAGACCCTCCCTATTGTGGCCATCTACCCATCCCTGTCCCCTCATCCTCTATAGTCACTCTGCTTCTGCCACTGGGATGGTTCATTTCCTGAATGTACCAAGATCTTCCAGAGCCCTACACCCTTATATAAACACTCTCAGGGCTAGAGAGATGGCTCGGCTTTTAAGAGTGTTTGCTGCTCATCAAGAAGACATGGGTTTGGTTCCCAGAACCCATGCTGAGTGGCTCATAACTACCTGTAATTCCAGCTCCAGATGTTCCAGTGCCCTTGTCTCTACAGGCACCATACATGGCATACACACAGAGAGACACTGACAAATACATGTAGACATAAACTTTTTCTAACCTCAAAAGTTTCCTTTTCTCCCCCAAACAACTTGCCTTTCTACCTTGCTGTGATGGTGAATAGTCAGCATCAACATGGAGAGGTGCCATGGAAACACACCTCTGAGAAAAATCTGGAAAGGAGTGTCTAGATTAAGTTAATGAAGGTGGGGAGACAACCCCTGGATGTGGACAGCATCATTCCATGGGGGAGAGGGGTAAGCTGAATGAGAAAGGTAAAAGCAACCTCAACACCAGTATCCACCACTCCCTGCCTCCCAGCTGAGGACAGTATGACCAGCTGCTTCACACTCCTGCCACCATGACTTTCCCGCCATGATGAGCTGTTTCCCCAAACCCTGGTCCCAAACTCATTTTTCCTTGTCTTCCTTGTCTGATATTTTATCACACGGACTGGGAAAAGCACCATCCTCTTGCAGGCTCCCACGTGACCTGCATGCGCAGGTGCAAATGCTCATACTTCTTCCCCTTCCTAGTCATGTCACAGGGCACGTCATAGCATCTGCTCTGTTATTCCACTGTGGGAACTGTGTCTCGCCACCACCCACTAGAATAGAAGCTCTCCCAAGACCTGGACTATGCATCATTCTTAAATAGGTAGCCCTGAAGAAATGCATATGCACTCTATCCTGTTGGTCTTTTACTTGTTAGCTTTGACATGATTAATAGAAAGTGCATGAATCTCAAGCCAAGACGCTTTTTGGTTAAAATAATAGATCCTTAACAGATCCCATTGGCACCCAGAGTTCTGAGCCAGCCTGAGCAACATAAGGGGACCATAGCTCCTATTGTAGACACTGTGTCATACTACCAGAGCCTTGATAGTAAGATCTGGCTCTGGTTCTAAATTCTTGCCAGTACTAAAAGAGTGTGGCGCACACACAGAAACAGGAAAGATGAACTTATGAACTGTTTCAGCCTAAGCTGGAGAGAGAACTTCTCAATCTGTCTCCATTCTGCTCACAATGATGTCACAATTGGAGAAAGGAAGAAATAAAAGCCAGGAAATGTGCACATGGAGATGGAACCTCCCTCCAGTTACCAGGCTGCAGAAACAATGAATACCAAGGAACTAGTCTTTTCCCAAGAGTCCCATGCTGAAAGAAGGGAAAACATGAAATCCAGGTGCTATGGGAGTGGAGATGTCTCCCAGCAAGAGGTTTCACAGAATTCTGACTTGCTAGACCACCTTACAGGAGAGACAGGCTAAGCCAATAAGGGCCAGTGACGGGCGGGACGACACCTTAACTAGGGTGGTTATTTATGCCTATGTAATGCCTTCTATTTAAACCTAAGCCTCCTGTTAGTACCCTACCCAAGGATGAAGATGGATTGGGGTGAGGAGTCACTACCCAGTTAGTTTCTCTTTTCCCAATGTGGTCATGTTAAACTCCTATTCAGGAAATGTGGCAACTGACTGAATCTACTTAACTAGTGGTGTCACAGTCTGGACTTACACCCAAAAAGCTCCAGTTAACAGAGACAGTCTTTCTTCTATCCTCAAGGTTCTTGCAAAAATAAGGGATATCTCAATGCCTGTAACAAACAATTTCTTAAGCAAAAGAAAACACTATAGGCAACCACATCCGCAATTTTTTAAGACTCCCGCCCTTCACACCCCAGAGCTGACATTTCTCAAAGGTGTGAGCTGAAGTATGTAGGAAACAGAAGTAGTGCATACATTAAAGCTAACTGCTGGTTCTCGACAGAGGGAAAAAAAAACAAAACTAAAATTAAAACTTAACATTAAAGCTTGTCAATGACTATTTATAGCACAGGAAGCAAGCTGAAACTAAGATTAAGATCTGTGAGAACTCTGCTACTTATAGACCAGACTCCAGGGAGGATGCTTAGATCAGGGATGATCTCAAAGGTTGGGAGAAACCTGGTACTGTATGACTATAGTTATTACCATAGATTAAAAACAAGATACCCCGCCCCATGCAAGCATCTCACTTTTAGAGCTCAAATAGAATGTGAGAGAATAAAATCAAAACTCTGAACAAGTTTTTTCTAAATCAACAATTGAAAACAGGGTACCAAGTTGTAGCATCCATGTGTATCCTACCATGAGGTGAATAGTTAGAGCATGGTTTTCGTTTGTTTGTTTCTTGTTTTATTTTTTAACCTTATACTACTTTCTAAAGCGACGGACAAAGACAGGCTCCTCTTAGAACTTGTCCCTTGGCCTTTGGACAGACTTCTAAAACTCTAACACATTGGTATGCACAGCCTGTAACCATTATCCTAAGAGACTCTCAAAAAGTACTTCAAGACAGGCATTGCAGAGTTTAACAGCCCGAGATCCAATCATTTCTCTGCTAGTCGTTATGAGCAGTCTCCTCCCCTCAAAAACAAACTCAGCAGCAATACCTCCAAGGGTGCTATAAGGCCCTGATGACATACGTAAAACTCATCACAGTGTAAGAGTCCCAGAAACGGTTATTACAGTCACTAAAAGAGTCATCTAAGATGGGTTAGCTGGACTTTTTCCAGGGAGGTAATAGAATTAGCAAAGGAGTTTTAAAACAGCACCAATACTAGAGCTAGTGTGATGAATAATGTCTGCACTACAGCATTTGGGAAGTTGAGGCAGGAGACCAAGGGACTGAGTTTTAGGCTAGCCTGGGTTGCATAGCAAGACTCAAGAAAACAACAAACAAAGAGAAATCCTATCATGGAACTTCACACTCTTGCCGTACTTCGGTTTGAAATTTTTTTTTTGGGGGGGGGGGCAGGTTTCGAGACAGGGTTTCTCTGTAGCTTTGGAGCCTGTCCTGGACTAGCTCTGTAGACCAGGCTGGCCTCGAACTCACAGAGATCCACCTGCCTCTGCCTCCCGAGTGCTGGGATTACAGGCGTGCGCCACCACCGCCTGGCTTCGGTTTGAAATTATAATGAAATGTCAGTGTAATCCAAGTTAAAAACCTGACCCAATAAGGCTGTAAACAAGATGTGCCTCCCTTATGCATTCTGCTTGACCTTAACTTTGGAAGACTACCCTCACGCATGTGGATAGTTTCTTAGGGACAGCTGAGGATATGGGGTGGGCCGAGGTGCATCAGAGACTAGCCCAGTGCCCATGCGTACTATTGCTGACTATGCTGAATGGATGTGCCTCAGAGTTCCCCTTGTAGCCTCCTCTGTCTATGAACATCAGAGACCTTTGTTTTGTGTCATGATGTCACCTGCTGTACAGCCCTATAGTTCCTGAAAGGGGAAAAGTAGTGCATTCTGGGTCAATTCTGTAGCAAATTCAACTTAATTAAAAACTTGTCTCGTTTGAAAGGAGGGCATGGTAGTTTAACATACCAAGGGACACTGGTGGAGCGACCCCTCAGGAAAGGGCAAAGACTACATTTTCAACAGTAGCATTTATACTCATTCAAACTGTTTTTGCTAGCATTGCTGTAACCTTAACAATATCCTTGTTTTTTGTTTTTTCTGTACGTGGTAAACAGCAAATGTTATTCTCTTGGAAATTTGGAAATTTTCATTTCTCTCCAACTTTACAAAATGGTTTAAGTATTTTATTTAAAAAGGTAAAAACTATAATTTTCTAGTGAATTTCACGGTGAAGAAATTTTTAATTGTCTTCCAAGAACTTTGTAAATTAGAAATGAACAGAGAATTCCCCTTGTAGAACTTGCAATGACCAGCAGAGGGCAGCGCTGAGGCGACGATAACTAACTCCCTATACAGGAAAGAGGAAATCTCCAAAATGAAGCCCAGCTCTATTTTTGGCTATGTTTAGCACCTCAGTTGGAGGGCTTAAGAGATAAGCCAAGAAAACATCATTCAATATAATACTCTCTTCAATGCAAATCAGAGATATCAGAATGAGCACTGCAATAAAATAATGAAATATAACATGAACAGAATAAGGAAATTCAATAATGTAACATTAATAGTCTCCATCTCATTTTATGAATATTCATAGGTACAATTAAATCACTTCAAATCAAATCACACTTAGTAAGTATATGATTTTAAAGATATGAAAATGTATAATTATATATATATGTGTGCATTGTATAAAATTCTTAGTCTGGAATATATATCCTATAGACAAGGTTATTACAAAGGCCATTAACATTACTCTAGATTTTTTTAGTGTTTGATAGGCAAATGATTATTTTATTAGCATTTTTAATATCCCCAACTTTTATTATTTGCAATACTTTGTATTTCAAAAGTATGTTTCAAAGTGGCACGCCAACACAGATATAAAGAAAGCAAAAATGAGAAAGAGTTCATGGCTAAGTCTATGAACACAGTATATGTTGAACAGGACTAAATTTGGTCTTTTTTTGTTTTAAAACAGATAGGGTTTTTATTCAGTTACATTCCCAGGTTTGAACACCTGCATTTTATAAACTTCAAGTTGTTTTTATTTGTTGTCTTTCAAATAAGAAAACTAAAGGAGTCGTGGAGTGTAGCTCGGGAAAGAGAGTTTGCCTAGTGTGCACAAAGCCCTGAGTCTGACCCCCAGCAACGCATAAAGCGGGCCTGGTGGCCCACACCTGTCCTCCCAGCACTCAGGAGGAACAGGTAGGAGGATCCCGACTTCAAGGTCATCCTTGGATACATAGCAAGCTGCAGGCCAGCCTGGGCTACATGAGACCCTGTCTCAAATGAAAAATAAGAGGGGATTAAAAAGAGAAAAGGAAAATTAGAAAGTTAATTAGAAAGTTCTTACAATTAATAAAAGGTGGCATTAATTCCACTGAGATTTGACCCCCCCAGAGTTCTCCCTCTCCTCCCCCCTCTCCTCCCCCCTCTCCCCCATTTCCTCCCCTCTTTCTTCTTCCTCTCTTTCACTCCCACTCACTCTGCTGAGAAGTTTCTCAATTATACACAAGAAGTTAAACCAAAATTAATGAGCAATTCGGGGAAAATGTTCCATCATTAGAGTAAATCCTAGCACAGCATCTCATCATCTGAACATGACCCTTGAGAATTCAAAGGGAGGACCTCCTTTGAGTTCAAAGGAAAAAGGCCAAGAACAGCTTCCACGTCTAAATAACAACTTGGTATCTACAAGAATACCCCGTTTCTGGGGCACAGTTTTCCCAAACACAGTGATGAAATACCCATGCTCTCGGAGCTGCTTCATGTGTTGTTGTTGTTGCTGTTGTTTTCCTAAAGTGGAGCCTAACATCAGCATCTGAGAAAGCTCCAAGAAGCACAAGAGGAGAAGGAGGAGGAGGAGGAGGAGGAGGAGGAGGAGGAGGAGGAGGAGGAGGAGGAGGAGGAGGAGGAGAAGGAGGAGGAGGAGGCAACTGCGGGCCCAGCAAAGGGGCAGCTAAGGGAGCCCCAGAGAAAGCTTTGCTCATCCTACAGCTAAAACATCCCCACCACAGGAAACCAGACCCAACAGTGCTTGTTTGTTTTAAACTTAATTGTTTGGAGCTATAGATGCAAGTCAGTGGTACAGCACTTGACAAACCAGCACAGTGTCCTGGTATTGCTTCATAGTACCACCGAGAGAGAGAGAGAGAGAGACAGAGAGAGAGAGACAGAGAGAGACTGAGACAGAGACAGAGAGAGACTGAGACAGAGACAGAGAGAGACTGAGACAGAGACAGAGACAGACAGACAGACAGACAGAGACAAAGACAGAGAGGGAAGAGAAGAGAGACAGAGAGACAGAGAGACAGAGACCAAGACAAAGATGGAGAGACAGAGACAGAGAGAGACAGAGACAAGAGAGGGGGAAGAGAAGAGACAGAGACAGAGAGAGAGACAGAGAGAGAGAGAAAATTCTTTTATGGAGAAGAAGGAATTGGAAAGGACAAGAATAGTAACTTGGAAACTAATTAGAGACTGTTGTGTAGGCTCGGGCCCAAGACAAAGGAAACAGACAAAAGAGGACCAACGGGAGGGGAACAGAAGAAGCCAACAGTGTGGTTGTGGAGGGTGACAGCTTCTTAGGCTGACATTAGATGTCTGCCACTTCTAAAACTGTAGGACTCTGGGCAAGTCATTCATCCTTCCTAAGTTTCAGTTTTCACACCAAAGGATGAAATGAGGTTAAAATTCAATTGCAATCAGCTAATCAAAGTGCGGTAAAAATATTTGTCCTCTGTAAGAGCTAAGGTTCATGACATAAAGAAACAAGAAATGAAAAGGTGTGTTTTCCACACTTTTTCACGAGTTTTTGCCCACCCCCACCCCCGCGATGAACACGCCCACACTCATCTGCATTCACCATTCAAACCATCTGCTCACCTTCCACCCCACCGAGTAAGTACCACCCACCACTAGGACTTCACAGCTCAACTCCAGTTTATGAAATAATACCTTCCAGGGCATACCCTCTAGGAGCTGTCAATGAAATTAGCACCATAGAGAAATCAAATGGGTAGCCAGCAATTCAGAAGCATACACATAAATTTGCCAAAAAAAAAAAATTTAAATTAAGAGTGACTGTTTTAATTACCAAATAACAAAACATTCTTCTCCCCATTATATGCTTTTTTTAGTAATTACGTTGGCCTAGGGAAATAGGTCACTAATAGAGAGCTTGTCAGCATACGCAAAGACCCCACTACTAGGCAAAATGGAAGCAAATCTGAAAGGCAATACATGAAGACCACTATATTTCAGTTTCACAATTCACCCTTAGGAGGGAGAATGACCCCTCAAACCCCCACAGTGCCTGGGTCTCCGAAGCTGTTCTTTGTTCCCCTTTGACAGTGCTAAGGATTGTACCCAAGGTCATAAATGTACTCAACAAGTGCTCTACCAGTGAGCTATCTCCCAGCCTAGAAGCACGTCTTTCAATAGCAAGATAAGGTGCACCTGTGGTAGTTATAGAGTTTGCAACTCTGGACTTCTGTTTCAACACGTAGCATGGTTTCTGCTACTGTGAATCTGAAATCACTTCATATTACAGTAATATATGTATTTAAAATACAATACTAAAAAGAAATGCTTTGCGTCACAACATCCTAAGGCCATGTTTCTCTGTCTGGTAATTGTCAGTAAATATTATCAAAACACTACATAGATTTGATAAAACACTAAGTAGTTTATTGGATTCAGAACCGTGCAGTCCATTATAATCCCAACTCTGTGGAAATCTGGTTGTGAATTGGCAACTTTTAAAATAAAGAATTCCCTCTGCTCACAACCTTGGATGAGTCAGCAGAATGCCAAGGACAACCAAAGACTTCATGAGAAGTATCAGAAAACAGTGGCCACAGTGGACCGCAGTACTCCTAGCCAAGGCTCCAATTCAAGCTGTTTCTGCCTCTCTGACCTACAACCAAAGTTCTCTGTATCAGCAAAGTCCACTCCATCACCTGAACCCAAAGTCCACTCCTTCACCTGAACCCAAAGTCCACTCCTTCACCTGAACCCAATGTCTACACACCCCTTCAGCCCTGAATCAAAACTGTCCTTTTGGACAGCATGAAAACTGACATCAGAATTACCTTAAAGCTCATGGCTTTATTTAGGGTGTGGCTTTGATCACCTGAATTTCCAGGTGCCTGGGGATTTCAACACAACTTGTGAGGATTTCTATCAGAAGCGTTGTGGAGCACCCTCTTCAATACGCCACATGGACAAGATGTTTCCCACCCTGAGAGTAAATATTTATGCAGAACTCAAGTTAAGCCTCAGAAACTCTATAAACTCCTTCATTTCATATGCCATCTGCTCTCATCAACGCCGTCTGATGATGTCATTGAATTATCATTTCATCATAGCCAAGTGCTCTGCATGAAGATTTCTCAGGGTACTAATCAAATCCCAACCTCCACTCTTCTTGGGTTGTCTCTCATCTTTAGAGCTCTAATATTTTCTTGGAAGTATCTATCCCCTTCCTTAACACTCATAAAACGACTCACTCATCTGAGTCACATGCCACATAATTAGTTTGTGAAAGAAGCACCCATTACCCAACAATCTTTGATGAATGCACAGGGGCTCTGAATCAAGGATAACAGAGGAATGCTAAAAATTGGTTTCAAATGAAAGGGACTTCCCTCCTCTGATGGAAGGAATTATGGGACAGACAATTCTGGCTCTCAGAAAGCCATCTCCAACACATGAAGTCACTCCACATTTCAAAATTTGAGTGTCCTTATTTGACAGCTTAGGAGAATTGGGCTAAAATATTCTAACCTTCAGTTCAATTTTGATATTTTATGACCCCACCACACAATTGAAAATTATCCATTTACTGTGTGGACAAATGCCTTTAAATAGTTAAAACCAAAAACTCCTTACAGTACCCTGAGAGGTCTGCTAGAATTTGGCAATACCACAGGTCAAAAACCTTTGTGCATAAATCAGGCTGCACCCTGTTTTAAATTACTCCATCACATTGTGTCAAAAGGTTAACAGGCAAAGGACTCCTGATTTTCCCCTGGACTTCGGCTCCACATGGTCTCTATTGATCCATGGACCCACTCAAATGACGATCCCTCGGGAGCAGACAGAACCCATGAACTTCAGCTGGACTTAACCTTCTGCCAATCTTCTTTCAACTGGCTCAGCTTTGAATGTCCCCAGTAGCTCTCAAGGTGAGTTCCTTAATATCTTATGCCAACAGTAACTCTCACCACATCTTACTGGCTCTCTGACTACCTCCACTAAGGCATCTCCAAATGCCTCATCATCGTTAGCCTGTTTGTAGCAATTCTATAAATATTTGTTACTGTGTGAAGTGTAGTATGTGATCTGAGAGTTAACGTTAATAATTAAGATTAGAATGAAAAAAAAAAAAAACCTATGATGGCCAACAGCCACTCAATCAGGTAAAATAGGAATTACATGGTAAATAGCAACTAAGGAAACACACATGGTTTGGGAATTTATTGTAATTCAGCAAATCCTGACTTTGTGGAAAGATGCAAACATAAATCCATCTATGTCTCTGACGGAGCACACTCCAGTCAGTATGCAACACAGAGAAGAAATGTCCCCAAAGCATTCAGCTGGGAAGCTTGTTACATATCACCTGTTCTGCATACACGATCCTATAAACATCAGAAAGATGCATAGTGCTGAGGGCATGGTTGGAGATACAAAGCATGAGGAAGGCCCTGAGTTCAAGCCCCAGCACCAACAAGAAACACAAACTGCACTGAACAGAGAAGTCACAACTCTCAAGAAAACAGCTGATATCAGCAGCCATTTGGATGGCTACTCGGACACATCCAGCAAAAGGAAAGGAGAAGAAAATCATGACGGAAGAGTGGGGCTGAATCACTCGTTTTAATAAACATCCATCACCCACAATCACGATGAATTAGGAACTGCCACACACTGTGCCAAACGGGTGATTCAAAGTACAAGTTCCAGATGCCAAGATATGAGCCCAGAGGAAGAAACAGCTTTGTTTCAACACTGCAGGGATCTATGCGTGGCACATCAAAGCAAGAGATGGCCAGAACTGCGAAAGCACCTTTGGGGATTTGTGCTGAGAGTGGACTTCAAGTAGGAGCGGCCAGGACCATGACTTCCATTTCTTCTGTAAAGGATACAACCCCCTCATCGAGTGCATTATGAAGATTAAGTATACTTACAAGGCATTTACAGGAAAGCCTGGTGTGGTGGCGTTAATATGCTTTTTAAGATCGAAGACAGTGGTAAGCACCAAGGGCTAGCGGCGCAGTTCAGCACAGCACAAGATTAGCATGCGTGAAGCCATGAACTCAAAACAAGAAAGCGCCAGACAAGAAATGGACAGTGCCTTGGCCCGGTGCAGCCTGACAAATGAGTCAGTGTTAGCAAATAAATAACACATACTCTGAGGAAGAAGGGAAAACATGAGGACGTAGACATACCCTCTCTGCTTCCCGATCCACCAGGTTGTGAGTGATCAGCCTGGCAATGCTGCTGCCACAGCTGTGAACCGCGCCCCTGCCCTGCCGCCACCAGGCTGGACATTGACATGATGGCAGCAGGGCCAGGCAGAAGCCCTTCTTCCTGCAAGTCGCTTCTTTTTGAGACAGGGTTTCTCTGTGTAGCTTTGCGCCTTTCCTGGAACTCTCTCTGTAGACCAGGCTGGTCTCGAACTCACAGAGATCCGCCTGGCTCTGCCTCCCGAATGCTGGGATTAAAGGTGTGCACCACCAAGTCGCTTCTTGTGGGATGTTTTATTACAGCGATGAGATAAGCGGCTAATACGCCCAGCCCATGGAAGGTCATCTCTTTTGAGAGCAGTTGAATGATTCCTCTTTGCCAGACACAAACAAGGCCAGGCCAGAGACAATCTCTGTCATGGTCTGGCTCTCCAAAAGCCTCTTTCTAAATTCTTTTAGTTCTCATTCCAGAGTTTATAATGTTCAAAGGAAAGGTGTGCCATAGAAATCCTACCCTCTTAGAAGCCTGCTCAGACACCTAAAAAAGAATGGAGTGAGGGAACCTCCCTCAGCTTCCTGCCATGAATATCGAAATGGCTGCATCTGTGTTCTCTTTCTGCTCCCCCATCCCATTCAAGTTCATCTTCATCTTATAAAATTACACCTGCACTTATATCTCATCCTTTTTGGCTCTTCAGAACTAAATGAAATGCTATCAATCTTTAGTGCTAATCTCCTTGGTCTTTAACCTTACATTTTCTATTGGGTCCCCTCTGCCCCTCACCTCCCTTATCCCCTTGGGCTCCTTTGGTTCCTAAATACACTGTGAACACTCCCCTCTAAAGGAAAAGCAAGGCTCGCAGCAGTTTCTCCACTTGTAAACTGCCCTAAGTTTCTTTACAATAAATATTTTGTGACTGCTTCGTTAGAGAAAAGCCAAATTCATTGACTAAATTCACCTTCTTAATGTTACCTGAGTATACACCAGGAGCAAATCAACTACATCTTGCAAGCCAAGTCTGTGCAGCTGGCCGCCTCCACCCTCACCTGTAAATGAAAGCTGTAATAGGCAATACACCACATTTATAGATTGTGTATTATCTGTGTGATTCACACCAAAGCAGGACTGAGTAGCGTGACAAAGTCTGCAAGCCTGTTCCTAAGTTCTAAAATACTATCTTTCTGACTCTACAGAAAACCTTTGTCATCCCCTGTAGCACGAACCTAATTAGTCTTAACAATAAAAACCTGGAGTCAGATATTAGGGTGAAAGCTGAAAGATCAGAGAAGCAGAGCAGTCAGCCACTAGAGAGTTCTTACCTCTATGAAATCTCAGACCAAAATGGGGAGATCCTGTCTCTACAAATCTTCAGACTGAATGAGCCCGAGATCCTGTCTCTACCTCCCTATGCTGGGATTAAAGGCGTGCACCACCACCGCCCGGGCTCTGTTTATATCTCTTTTGAATGGTTCAATCTCGTGTAGCCCAGGGTGGCCTTGAACTCCTGATCTTCCTGCTTCCTCCTCCCAAGTGCTAGGATTAAAGGTGTGTGCCACCACTGCCTGGTCTCTATGGTTAACTAGTGGCTAGCTCCACCCTCTGATCTCCAGGCAAGCTTTATTTGTCAGAACACTAACAAAATATCACACAACAATCCCCTCATCTAGACAACGAAAAAATACAGTAAATCTTTCTGGTTTCCAAAGTCTAGATATAGATTATATCTATATCTAGTATAATTTTATAGTATAGATTAGGAAGGAGAGCCCATAAGCTCCTCACAAGGTGTTCTCAGAATAAAGCACCTTCCCTTGGTCACTGTGTCCCAATTCTATCCTTCAGCGGAAGCCCAGTGGTAGCACATACTGCTAATGGAGAGAAAAGCATGAGAAAGATACTTCCTTTACACGGAATTGATGGATACTCAGGCATATCCAGCCAAAGGGAAGGAGAAGAAAATCATGACGAAAGAGTTGGGCTGAATCACTCATTTTAATAAACATCCATCACCCATAATCACGATGAATTGGGAACCACCACACACTGGGTGCCAAACGGGTGATTCAAAGTACAAGTTCCGGAAGCCAAAATGTGTATCTGAAGCAGCATGGGCCTCTCAAATGAGCAAACACAAAGAAAGCTTGTCACTGCCTTAAGAAGTGTATCCCAAATGTGTCTTTCTAAGGATTTCTGCTTTAAAAAAAAAAAAATGTTTAGTTAGCATACAGAATAATGAGCTTCATTATGACACAGCCAGGCATCACTGAGCTACAAATCCATCCTTTATCACTTTTCCTCAGTAGACACTTCCTCCCCACTCTTGTTACCCTTCCTTCCCAAGTCCCCTTCTGCTTCTGTGTCTAAAACATTTATGGAATATAATATAATGTAATATAATATGTACATATTACATATATATATCTCATATGAGAAACAATGGGATGTCTTTCTTTCCTATGTTACTTTCTTTGTCAGCTCTGCCCATTCCTTTCTACATCTTTCTCTCTGCATATACTTCCCTCCAGTTTTCATGAAAAATGTGCTTTTAAAACTTCATTGTGTGCCAGGCAGTGGTGGCACACGCCTTTAATCCCAGCACTCTGGAGGCAGAGCCAGGTGGATCTCTGTGAGTTCGAGGCCAGCCTGGTCTACAGAGTGAGATCCAGCACAGGCACCAAAACTACACAGAGAAACCCTGTCTCGAAAAACAAACAAACAAACAAAAACTTCACTGTGTAAAGTGCAGTGAACTCAGAGCTGGGGAACATTTCTCCATCCATACCAGTGCTGAAGGCAGCATCTCCACTGAGCACAGAACATGGTCACTAAGAGGCATAACAGCCATTACTGTATTCACAATACTTTTTGTTGTCGCTATTCTGGGGTTGATCCTACTAAGTGTTCATATACATGAGCCTGTAGTGGACATTATGACATTCAAACCACAACAATCAGGAACCTGACATTGAAAGATACTATTAGGCTGGTCTGTATCTGCCTCCTTCTGATATGATATGGGGACCGGACCGAGGCCATATAGGATGAGTGAGTATGAAGCCATGCTGTTTCATATCATCACATGTTACTTCATATGGTCATCTAAGTCATCAAGTCACATGTTCTTTGGATGCATGAGACTTCACACCTATCAGCCATATAGTCTACTGCGAGTTACAGTCTCTATCTTTCGTAATACTTCTAGATTGATAATAATGGAGGTAAAAAAAATTCATCTATTATTCCCTCCTACAGAAGATTAATAAAACTGCATATATTAGAAATTTATTAAATCATGTACCAGATCAAAATATTCTTTTCATTAAGGCAGGGTCTCACACAGTAACCCAAGCTGAACTGAACTCACATTATAACTCAGGCTGGCCCAGAACACACGGCAATCCTTCTGTCTCAGCTTCCTGAGGTTTCAAGCATGAACCACCTCACCTAGCTTAAAACATTCTTATACATAATAACCTCAGAAATAAAATGTACATATTAGTGGCTACAGGATGTAGTCATACAAGCATTACTGAGTGGTAGCAGAACTAATTATAGGGACGAAAAGAAATACTATTTCCCAAACTCAGAGAAATCAGAAAAATGACAGCATACAATTAAAAAGTAGGTGTGGCAGCTCAAACCTATAATCCCAACATTCAGAGGAGGCTGCAGCAGGAAGATCTGTCACAAGCTCAAGGCCAACCTGGGTGTACTGAGTGGTTTTGTGTGTCAATTTGACATAAGCTAGAGTCATCAGAGAGGAAAGAGTCTCAGCTGAGGAAATGCCTCCTTGAGATCCAGGTGTAAAACATTTTCTTGATTAATGAATCCAACGGGGGAGGGCCATGCCCATGGTGGGTGGTGCCATCCCTAGGCTGCTGGTCCTGGGTTCTATAAGAAGGTGGGTTGAGCAAGCCATGGGAAGCAAACCAGTAAGCAACATCCCTCCATGGCCTCTGCATCTGGGATCCTGCCCTGGGATCATCATCTCCTGCCTCTGGGATCCTGCCCTGTTTGAGTTCCTGTCCTGACTTCCTTCAGTGATGAACAGCAATGCTGAAGTGTAAGCCAAATAAACCCTTTCCTCCCCAACCTGCTTTTTGGTTATGGCGTTTCGTTGCAGCAACAGAAACCACAGCTAAGACAGTGGGCTATCTGGCTAGTCTAGGCTAAAAGGCTTCTCTCTCCCCATCTGTCTATCTCTGTCTCTCTTTCTGTCTCTGTCTCTCTCTGTGTTTGCATTTTTGTAATAAAACATATAATAAAGGTCTTTTGCTTTATTCTGATCTGATTACTGATACAAGCATGAAGAATATAATTTGATATCTTGCAATGTATCTTGTGATCATAAAAAGTTACTAATACAGGGCAATTTTTCCCAAGCCAAATTATATGTGTTTCAAAGAATGAAGCCAAATTGAGATATCTTGAGATATACTAACATATATCCCCTAAGAAATAAATGTATGTTATAACTTAAAGTGAAGTTGGGTGGAAAAGTGCTTCTTGAGGAAAACAGTAAGCAAATTTCTTCTTGTGGATTGTTACTGACTACTCCTTCCCACTGGCAATCCTTCCCCTTTCTCCACATTAGAGTTATGCATCTAAGAATGTCTAACTCCACACGAAGTAGAGATCAGTGAAAGAAAGGAGCAAGGTTGTGTAGCAAATCGATCTTCAGCCATTTGAGACTCCTTTCCTGGTGTTAGCAGCACCAGATAAAATAACTGTCTTTATTCTTTGGTGAAGCATTAATTTAAAAAGGAACCTTTCATCCCTACATCCTACATCCTCTATCCCCAACATTCCCACACACATACACAGAGAGCTAAAGAATAGTCATATTCGAGTGTAGTACTTCTGCAAAAGAGAACAGGGAAATGGAGTGACTATGGAATGGTCATGAACACAACATCAGGTGAGCATGATGTCTTCTCCTTTACAATTTGTAATTACTTCCTGTAGCTTCTCCTAGTCTTTCCACTTCCATATAAAGGGTAGCAATGGAAAACAGAGACCCAACACAAAGCTGATTCTGACATCATTTAAGGCTCAAGTCCACATTCCATTGCGCATTACATCTCTCCAAGTGTTTTCATGATTACTGGACACAAGACATGCTTGATCAATCAAGATGATCCACTGGATAGCTTTCTCTAGTTCTTCATGTCCTCAGTACTCTTCCTTACAACCCTCTACTGCACAAAGCAAGGCACACTTGTGGAATGGCTCAGCAAGATTCTCTAAGAATTTAAAAGACAATAATGTAAAATAGCATGAGCCAACTACTGTGTTAAATGCTTTCTAATTTAAGCTCATTTAGTTTTTAAGACAATTCTCAACGAAGATATTATCACTGAAAAATTTTAATGTGATCCTAGATAAACATAATCTCTTCCTCCATGAAAGAAATGGGATCGAAATCTAAGTCTAGAGTCTGCTCTTAAGCACTCCAGAGAGGCCTGTAAAGTAAACATAGTCAACAGCTCAGGGGAATAGCTTTACACAAATTTTGATTTGCATTTAGACACTACTGGGTGAACAATTAATGATAATGTGTATAATATTCAAACATGGTGACTACAGGGTGGCATGTAATTCTGAATAGCGTCCTGAGAGAAAGCGTAGAACTGGGTCTCAAGATACAGCTTTGTAGTTAAGAGGGGTGCTGCTCTTGCAGAGGACCCAGTTCCCAGGACCCACGCTGGGCAGCTCACAACCACCTATAACTCCAGGTCCAGGAGATCTGCCATCCTCTTCTGGGAGTCATAAGCACCTGCACTCAAGTACACATACCCACACAAAGACACATATACACACACAATTAAAAATAAAATAAAATCCTTTCAGATGAGTAAACCTTTACTTGTATGAGGGAGACTGAAGATAAGAAGCTGCCACTAAGTGATATAGTGAAAGAGCAGGGTCTTAAGGAAGATCAGACTCCAATCCAAAGACAAAAAGATTAGTAAAGTGTCATCACACAGGAGCTGATAGGACAACTAAAACATGTAGAGAAACGGAAGATAGGTGCAGCAGAAGGAACAGGCAAGACATGGCTCCAGCTACTCCAAGTAGCCCCAGCTATGGCTCCCTGTCAGAGGGAGGAGACAGAAGCCAAAGAAAGTTTAGGTGGCCCACTGAAAGGGCTGGCAGTCCTGCCCAAAGGCTAAGACCAAAATTCTAGAACGCCTTAAATCCAGTTTGAGGGTTTCTTGGATCTGTGGCCTCTCTTGTGTGAAAAGTTCATGTTGTCATTCTCCATGTTTCACCGGGCTGTAGCCAGGCAACACTTTGAGAACTTGTTGCTTAGGTCTGAGCTACACTAGGAACCTCCCAACAAGGAGAGATCCCAATTCAGAGAAATGGGGTTAGTCTGTCACAACTCCAGGTTGAGGGACAGTTGAAGAGGAGTCCCTACAAGAGGGATGCCAAGATGTTCAGGTAGTAGAAGGTGAGCGCGCCAACAGTGAAAGGTAGGAGCTCATTAGTCAGGCTGTTGGTAGCTAGGAGCCGAACTCATCACTGTGGAGCCTCACTGAACTCAGAATGAGGTAGTGTTGGATACTGAAGCCAACAGCCTTCCATGATCTCCAGGGCTAGTGGGCAGAACTCGGAAGCTCCAGCAGGATCTCTGACTTCCATAGCAAAGACTTAAATGTTGACTGGGATTTGAAATCATGGAAACTGGTCCTCCTGTGCAGATCTCAGTGCTGTGTTGGTAATCTCTGGAGAGGGAAGGGTGATAGAACATGGTTCACCCACAGGCTGCAAGCTAAGTATGGCCAGCAGAGGCTTCTCCTGTACACTTGTTTGCCATTTTCTGCTCCATGGCCACTGGTAGTGTACTGGCTGGCTATCAATGTAACTGTACTTCTCCATTTTGTTTAGTCTTGTGTTGTCCTTATTTGAGTGGTTTTCTTGCTCCTCACAATGTTGCTGAGGATTCTGCTCTCAACAGTAGGCTGCTCCCCCAAATAAAAGTGAAAGTGATAGCCAAATCAATCAATACATAAATCACCCCTCAGAAACATAAGAAACGAGTTGAGGATGTGTGTAGCTAGAGTTTTCCTGCCTGGCCCACAATCAGGACAAATCTCTCTCACCCACCAGTCCCACAGCCACTCAGACCCAACCAAGTAAACACAGAGACTTATATTGGTTACAAACTGTATGGCCATGGCAGGCTTCTTGCTAACTGTTCTTACAGCTTAAATTAATCCATTTCTATTAATCTATGCCTTGCCACATGGCTCATGGCTTACCGGCATCTTCACATGCGGCTTGTCATGATGGCGGCTGGCAGTGTCTCTCTCACCCAGCTTCCTGTTCTCTCAATTTTCCTCTCTGTTAGTCCCGCCTATACTTCCTGCCACTGGCCAATCAGTGATTTATTTATTGACCAATCAGCAACACATTTGACATACAGACCATCCCACAGCAGATGTGGCTCAGTGGCCAAAGACTTCCTTCACATGTATATCATATATCCCTAAGGTCTATCCCCAATACAACAAAATAAAAGCGAACAGAGAAAATCCATTCAATGAAATGATGTAAAACTTCTCAATCACAATTGTGCTCCAATAAACAGCCTCCTATCCTCTGGAAAGTCTCATTTTGTCTCCAGGATCTTATCAATGAACTATGACCTGTAGACATTTGTAAATGTCACCCAACCAGGTATGGGCACAGCTGAAGTCTTTCATGTACATAAAACTAACCAGTCAGGACCAAGAACACTTGTACACATCACTTACATAAGTAGGCCAGAGTGGGAACCTGGGTGGTATCTTTGTCTTTGCCACCCTTGTCTTTGTCCTTTCTGAGTGCATGGTCCTTTTGTACCTAAGGCCACCTCCTCCTGACTTGCACACTCTGCTTTCTTTCCTTCATAATTTTATTTATTTATTCTGAAGACATGATCTTACTATATAACTATATAGCCCACACTGGCCTTGAACTCATGAACCCTCTAGCTCAGCCTCTGAAATGCTGGAATTACAGAATGTCTTAGTTGCTTTTCTACTGCCATGAAGACACCATGACCAAGGCAACTTATGAAAGAAAGCATTTCATTAAGGGCTTGCTTATAGTTTAAGAGGGTGAGTCCATGATTATCATGGCAGGGAGTGTGGCAGCAGGCCAGCAAGCATGGTTCTAGAGCAGCAGCTACAAGCTTACATGCTGAGAAAACAACTATGAGACAGAGAGAGAGAACTAACGGCATGGGCTTTTAAATCTTTAAAGCCCACCCCCAGTGACCCATACCTCCTGATCTTTCCCAAGCAGCTCCATCATCTGGAGACCAAGCATTCAGTATATGAACCTATGGGGACCACTCTCATTCAGAACACCACACAGACCATTGACCTATACCAGTAGACACGCCCCCCACCCCCCACCTCCCCACCCCACCCCCAGCCCCACCCCCGCACGTGCACTTCCTCTTTGGTTATTGTTTCCATAAAGCTTTCCTTTTTACTTGAATTATTTTCTAGTGAATTTTATTGACACCTGGCACATAGGATAAATTTCCTTAGCATTTGTAAATGAGTTAACACGGACATTCAAAACTACATGTGTCTTATAAAGTTCACAAAACCTTTATCAAGTAATGTGAGGGAAAATGTGATGTCCTTATGCATTTTCTACAGCCCGAGGAATCAAAAGGGTAAGCCCTAAAAAGATACAGGATGACGAGCGACTAGCATGAGAAATCTTTAGCTGAAGTAGGTCAATTCCTAAACTGTATCAGTAAGAGTCCCCATACCAAAAATTATAGAATTTTTTAAAATGACATGTCTAAACAGAAATGGGTAGGATGGTGTCATAAGACCAGGGGACAGGAAGAGTGCCAGGTACAAGCCCAATCCTACCGGGTTCCGTCTTGTAAAGAACTGTCCCTGGGAGAATTGTTTGTTGGAAATGCTCACAACAACCCTCTTCTGGAAATCAGCAGAGAGACTAATTATCAGAAACGTCTCTCCCCAGAGATGAGCATGTTCTTTCCCATCCCCCACTGATACCTCAGTCTTTATAATGTCTAGTATGATTGCCTCCTTTGCAGTTTGAGGAAAAAAAAAAAAATCCTTGACTCTGTGTTCATTCAGCCCTGGTGCTGTTTCTGATCGGCTATTTTAGAATATGGAACAACATTTCCCAGGAGAGTACCTTTAATTTCTTCTTTGTTTTGTGTTCATTTGGTGCCGGGACTAGAGAGGTAGTACACAGCCAAGGAATACTGCCAAGAGGAAAACATCACTTCAAGCTGAGGAATGAAATCCCTGTTTTGTGTGCCTGGTTTTGACTTTCATGTGACACTTAGCTGCCTTCCAAGACAGCTTGGCTAAAGAAGCATTTTTAGTCTCTCCAACACCAGGGTGGCTGGAATAAGGTGACACGTGAGAAGCAACCAGCTTAACTTCAGCAGAGAAAGAGAAGGGCAAAGGATGTGGCTCATTGGTAGAACCCTTTGCTAGCATGCTTGGGGGCCCGAGTTTATCCCCCAACATCACAATAATATATAAATAATAAAAACTTTTAAATGGAGGAATAGTGTTATCCTGTTCTTTTCAGTTTATCCCAATTTCACACTTACTGAGTGGAAAGATTTTTAAGTTCTGAGCTTTAATTAGGAAAATAAAGTTAATTTAATAATAGTTGTCATTAAAAAAAAAAAAAAAAGCAAGTGCTAGACTGTTATATGTGAACTTCTCCTGGGACAATATGAACAAAAATCCACACTCATGCATCTATTAATCCCCACTAGGGCAACAACGACATACCAAAATAGAAATTCCATGGACGTCCAACATGGCAAACCAGCAGCTTGATCGTGCGTACTTACAGAGCGAGGGGGAGGGGTGTGACAGCAGAATGGATGACTCCCCACACAGCTACATCACTGAAAAGTCTTACTCCAGCGTAGATGACAGCTTTCCTATAACTGCAGAGGTGGAGGCCCCTTTTCCCCATTCTTCAAGTTAACTTAGCATACATCATATATTCTAGCAACCCCCCTCTTCCCCTCCCCAGACCATAAGACCATGTGAAGCTTGGGCAGAGTTACACAGCTGAGAAGAGTGGCTGGAATCTCAGGTAAGAGTACATGTCCCCACCCCTACCCACTTCTTCCACGAGGGAGCATTAAGAGGGTAGATCTTGAGGGTGCAAGCAGCCATGGCTGTTCCGATGGAGATGGCAATGGCTGTTATAAAAAGATGATAGCATGCAATATGGACATAGCTAGTGTTTCTCTCTATTTTATTGTGTTTACCATTTCTCCAAATTACCATAATGGTATCTACCAGAATGTATCTCTACAACACACCACACTCCAGTCCTCAGGTTCTGTCTCCAGAACCACACAGCACCCACAGAGAAGAGAGGAAACTTTGTAAATTATCTAATTCTTTCCACAGGAGAAAAAGATCTATCTAGCAGTGATTAGCTGCTGTGTCATTTAAAAAAAACAACACTTTAATAAAAAAATAAAAATAAATCTTAAAGAAGGTCCACACGTCGTGGCATTATCTAGAAATTTTTCTCACAGACCAGAACTGAAATCTCAGATTTTTTTTATGAGATTTCTTCTGTTCATACTAAAAGGGGGCTGGGGAAAGACCACAGGTTAGGATTGGTAAACAGGAGGAAGAGGAAAGCAGCAAGCATGGACACTTTGTTATTAACAATCACCTTTTCATACTCGGTGGTTCTGAGGACAAAGCCTCACTGTGTAGCTCAGGCTGACCTCAAACTCTTGATCCTCCTGCATCAGCCTCCCAGGTGCTGGGATTACGGCCATGAGCCACCATACCTGGTTCTATAAGCAGCTCTTGCCCTCAGCCTCTGTTCACAATCGCTGTCTTTTTGAGGTATATTTGGCAATACTGAAAGGAATGTAGTTACCCATGTGATCAGAATCCAACGTCCGCAAACACTCAGTTCCTGGGCTCTGCACAAGAGATCCAACCAAATGCCCCAGCTTTCTCATGCACATATGAGAATTCCTGCCTGTCTCAGCTTTAAGTGCATGCTTTCAGAACCATGCCACACATGGACCACTTACCTGATTAAGTTAATACTCTGGCTTGAAAATGCTAGTCCAGAAGTGCTGGTATTCATGATGGGTTATGAACATGCCTTTTGCGTTCCACACTATTAAGTTCTGCTGAGTGGGGGCCTGGGTAAGGGCAGAGGCTGCCGCTTCTTCTTGTCAATGTTTAGTGCACAAATGAGTCGGGAAAACACTCGCGTAGCATTCTAGTGCCCATGGAAACCTGTGATCCACTGGGACTCGTACTTTACCCTTTGGTGAAGCTTCTGATGGAATGTCTGTGACCAGCACAGAAATACTGATGTGTGAGATGTAGTTGAGTGAGAAACACTTGCCTATGCATGCTCGATCTCCACCAAAAAGAAAATTTCTGAGCGACCTTAAAATCAGCCCTGATTAGATCAGGCTAGAAAACTACTAAGAGACTATTTGGATTTTTGTTATTGTTGTTGTTGTTTCTAAAAAGGAGGTTTGCAAACTCTATCTAATGCCACAGTCTAAAGAAAAGTATAGAAAATAGACAAGTGGAGCCTTTGAGTGGCCCAAGGGAGGAAGCCTTGCATCACATGTTGTTTTTAAATTATAGGGCAATTGGGGCAGATACACATCACAGCTGCTACTCCAACTGCGGTCCACCCCACAGACCAAAGTGGATTCTCTTACTTACATCAAATGGTGCTGAACTTGACCCAGCGTTCTGATGACATGGCTCCCTGAAGCAGTCACTAAAAGGAAGCAGAAGGCCCATGGCAATGATCCGTGAGCAAAATTTTTCTGCTTCTTCTGGAGGCCCGTTCTCCTGCTGGCTGAACAGCTTTTCCAACAGAGTGCGCCCTGCGTAGGAAACACAGTCATTAGAGGGGGGCTGGCAGATCACCTGGCTCAGAACTCTCCAGAGAGAGGATGGCAAACATCACCCGTGAGCAACAGTCTCCAAGGCAGTGTGACGAAAGGATCCTCATGAACAAAACTGCAGGATGCGGCCAGACACCACACAGGAAAGGACAGCCGGGGTGTGCTCTCCCAGGTTCCCCAATGCCTCTTGCCTCAAAAGAGAATCCTCTCTCTGTTACTGAGACTATACATTCTCCACCTGAAAAGAACCTCTAGCCCTTTAGGATTTAATTAAGCAATTCCCCTTTCTTTTTGTTTACCCTCCAGAGGATTCTTTGAAGAAATAGTAAGTCAAACTGCCACCATTTGGACCTAGAGATGTTAAGAGACTGACATTCACTGTCTCTCACCCAGTACTAGGGAGACAGAGAGTGAGGCGTAAGCAACGGTATCAGCCCAGAAAAAAAAGACAAGAAAGTTGGCCAGAAAATAAAAGTCATCCTGAAGAGGAAAACGATAGAAATGTTTTCAGTTGTTCCATAGAAACAGCTACGTGTGGGGTCTGGAAAGATGGTTCAGCGGTTAAGAGGACTTGCTGCTTTAACAGAGGACCCTGGTTCTGTTCCCAGAATCCACGTGGTGGCTCACAATCATCCATGGCTCCAGTTCCAGGGAATCCTTTTCTGGCCTCCACAGGCACTGCATACACGTGATACACAAACATACAGGCAGGCAAAACATCCATTCACATCAATAAAATAATAAAATTAAATTGGAAGGCCGGGCGGTGGTGGCACACACCTTTACTCCCAGCACTCAGAAGGCAGAGACAGGTGGATCTCTGTGAGTTCAAGGCCAGCTTGATCTATATAGCAAGTTCCAGGACAGCCAAGGCTGTTAGAAACCCTGCCTCAAAAAAAAAAAAAAAAAAAAAAAAACCAAAACAACAACAACAAAAAAATTAAATTAAAAGTCTAAAGAACTTTTTTTTTTTTTCAGAGCTGAGGACCGAACCCAGGGCCTTGCACTTGAAGGGCAAATGCTCTACCACTGAGCTAAATCTCCAACCCCAAAACTCTACAGAATTTTTAAAATAAGAAACAGTTCTATAGAAAGTTTCAATTTAAATATTTTGTTATTTCTTCAGAGAAGAGAAGTACTATGAAGGAGAGCCAGTACAGCAGAAAGGAAGGACCTAGAGACATCAAGACAGGCAAATGGCAAGACATACAGAATAAAGTCTGTGGGCTGCGCAGAAATAAACTAGACATCTGTCTTACGGCCCCTCCCTGCGAGGCTCAGGGAACATAAAGAAGTAAGAGTCTGAGGACTACAGAACTGGAGAGAATCAGTATCATCTAGGTATGACAGTGAGGAACGGCTGTACTCAAGCACTCATAGCAACTATGGTTGCCTGTCAACATCAAGCCAGTCAATGCTCCAGCACAGTCAGAAGAGAGGCACACAAGCCCCGACCCATAGCCTAGGAGCTGCTGTCCACTGATGCCTCCTAAGGGGCATAGGCTCAGTTTTCTTTAGGGATCTAGTCCCTGGTAGATTTACCATGCTCCACACTCACATGAGGTAATCGAAATATATGTATGCATGCATGGAATTCTCAAAGAACACTAAAACATTGTAATTATTAAAAGATTGACGCCGGGCGGTGGTGGCGCACGCCTTTAATCCCAGCACTCGGGAGGCAGAGGCAGGCGGATCTCTGTGAGTTCGAGGCCAGCCTGGGCTACCAAGTGAGTTCCAGGAAAAGGCGCAAAGCTACACAGAGAAACCCTGTCTCGAAAAACCAAAAAAAAAAAAAAAAAAAAAGATTGACAACTGAGGCAGAGAAAGAATGGATGGAAACCCCAATGACCATAGGTTACATATAACCAAACAGCAGAAACACAAAAAGTTCTACCATCTCTAAATGCTAAAGAAGAGGAGTTCTGGGTAAACGATCTATAAAGGATGGATACTTTCTTGGTTCAGGGCCTTGGAACCCAGAATCAATCTAGCTCTCTTACCTACTCTTTATTTTCCTCAGTGCCTTCCTCTTCAATTCCTTAATAAACCACATCTATTTCTATTGCTTTCCAGGTTTCCCTGGCCCTGCTCTTTCTTCCAGAACACAAATTCCTGAAAATCTCCATGTGTGCCCTCTGAACACTGACCAATGCCTGTAACACAGTAAGATACTAGCAACAGACCCTAGAAGACTAGGTCTTCCTGGTCCATGCCTCAACCTTCCCTGTGCCTTACAATCATTTTGGAAAAAAAACAAAGTGATGGGCACCCTGGGCACCACTATTCCTCTGGTCACTATTTGATTCTAAAGACAGACAGGCATGAGAGTCAAGGGTCCAGTCCTTACTCTTTTTTAGCTAAACCTAGAAAACTGTTCTGGTGAGCTGGCTGAATTTCTGTCCCCATCTAATCTTATGTATTATTCAGAACAGGTTGCAGGTCAACCAGAAATTCCTCTTTAGGTGGACTAGAAACTTGTTGGCCTGAAGACAGTAGCTTAAGTGCCAGAGCACCTCACACTTCATTAGACTCCCATGCGTGTGCTAAATGACATACTCTCTAGTGCCAAGACAGTTGACATCTGCCATGCCATTGACTGGAAATATTACAGAAGGAGAGAAAAGAACTGTCACTCAAATTCCTGGGAAACCTCTAACAAGACCAATAAAAGACACTAATACCTCTCTCTTTATTCACCTATGCCTCCCCCTCACTTCTTTCATGACTTAAATAAAATCTCTTCCATCCAAGGGTTGAAAATCTAATTTGCAACTTTATCTCTCATTTCTAATTGTGGCCGAAAGTAAAAGTCTCTCTAGCTGTGCAATGGGTACTTAATCTTGTTATAGGTTCCACAATTCTGGGGAATAGGAAGGATCCAGTGTCAGGTCAAAATCTAATAAAAACTACTCATACACCAACCCTTAGAAAGTCAGAAACTCATGTAACATTTGTCTACATCTGCAAACTATAGCAGAAGAAAGAGAAAAATCTTCCAGATCCCTTCCAAGCCACAACTGTCCTCAGTTCTTGAATTCTATTGTCTGTCCCTCTCAAGAATTCATCTTTCAACTTTAAATCAAAATCAAGCATTGTAGATCCCTCTATAAACTCTTTCATGTAACTGACTGTTTTACTTAAATGATTGTGAAATCTTTTCTTTTTAATACCTATTCCTTCACTGAAGTCATACATGAGAGCAGCACATAGCCTGTAAACCTGCTAACTTGAAGGGGGAAAAGATAAATACCTGGAGAATGTCTAGAAGATTATTATATTATTCAATAATGCATATTTATTCATATTCTAGTCAGAATACAAAAAGGAACTGAACAAACACACACACACACACACACACACACACACACTCACACACATTTTCTTTTGCCCATCTGCCCTACTGAAATTCTTTAAGATACCACCTCTCTATTGTTTGGCATTCTAAATTTGAAAGAGAGGCCTTGTCGCGTCCGCCTCGACCAGCAAGGAAGACGCAACACCAGGCTCTTCTCCAACCAGTTTATTCATCTGCAAACTATAGCAGAAGAAAGAGAAAAATCTTCCAGATCCCTTCCAAGCCACAACTGTCCTCAGTTCTTGAATTCTATTGTCTGTCCCTCTCAAGAATTCATCTTTCAACTTTAAATCAAAGTCAAGCATTGTAGATCCCTCTATAAACTCTTTCATGTAACCTTGAGACAATCTTCTGACCCCGGGGAAAGCCATCTTCTTCTTCTCCTCCCCCCCCAGCCCCCCCCAAAGCCAGACCACGCCCTTTATAGCCACTGGGCAATCAACCCCGTGGTGCCACATGGACAATGCTGATAGGGTCAGACATACGCAAGCAAGCCAGATTAGGTCCAGGTGCACGGAAGCAAGCCAGATCCTAGCCTTAGCCAAATAAGAAGCACCTGCCATCGGGAAGGCGGAAGCCGGATGCCGGCGCCATCTTTGAGGCATGGCCATGCACGGCTCTCTACAAGGTCTCAAATTAATAATACAGATGTTAACTGCTACATGGTCTTTCTTTAGAACCCATATCACCTGATGACCTCTGCAGTACTCATACTCATTCCTTTCTAAAGTTCTGTGGTTAAACAGCATATATTATGTCATCGACTAGCACAGAGTATACACATTGATTTGAAGGAGATTAATATTTCTCCTTCAAGTATAAAATGAGAGCTGAGCGGAGATGGAGGCCCTTTATAGCCTTCTGACAAAGACACACAGGGGCCCACCTAGAAAGAAGCCCCCCCAATCCCTCTAGTTCCTGAACACCACCCCCTCCCAAGACACATAGGGTCCCATTGAGAAAGATCTTCCAATCCCTCCAGCTCCTGGATACCACTCCTTCCCAAGTTGCACAGGAGCCCACCAAGAAATACTACTGAATCCCTTTGGCTCCAGAACATTGCCTCTCTCCCAAAAGGCACAGGGGCCCACTGAGAAAGACACCCCCCTGCCCCCAATCCGTCTGGCTACTAGATACTGCCCCCTCCCCTATGAATTTCGACACATGGAAAAATCCCTTTCTCTTTTCAAACCTGCTTTTTGAATGAAGTCACCACTGTTGCCTCTCAACACTTTGCCTCTTAACTTCACTGGCTTATTGTGAGTCAACAGCCAGACCTTAGTTCCATAAATGATGTCAATCCCATTAGAGTAGCTAGTTAGATATTAAGAGGTTAGAGGTCACCTAAAAGAGAATTTTCTCTGCTAATTGTCAGCTTATAAAACCAAAAAATAAAAATCCAGGATCCTGACTACTGGTCAAATGAGTGGAGTCTCACTAATATCTCTGGCTTTGGGTGTGACATATTATGAACTGTATATCATCAGTTGATAACTACCTTATAATATCACTTTCTAACCCAGGGCTTTCTGGTACTGTCTTCTCCTTAGGAATCAATGCAAATTGTCCTATCAGTCACCTGGACACGAAAACACCCCTTAGGAAAAGCAGCCTGTGTTAGGGGCTTTAGAACTAGCACACACCAAAATGAGGCATGGTGGCACATGTCTATAATCCCAACAGTTGAGAGGTGAAGGAATCAGACATTCAGGGCTATCCTTGACTCAAAGCAAGCTCAAGGCCAACCTTATCTACATGAGACCCTGCCTTAAAAGAAAGAAGAGAGATGAGGGAAAGAAGGAGGCAATAATATGTAGACAACCTTAAACAAAATGTAGATTAGCACAATAGTCTCTTTGGCCATCTGCTGAGAGTGCTGTACCTCCTTCTGTTGTAAAGTCTTCTACTGTGCCTCGTGTGTCTCATCTGACTTCTCTCAGCAACCATAAAAGGAACAGGGAGTCAAAAGGAATCCTGAGAGAGAGCCCACTGACATGGCTGCACCATCTGACTCTTTCTACGAAGGACCAAATAGTCAACATCTGTATGTTTAGGGGCCACATAGGTCATATATCCCTACCTGGTTGGATGCTTTTAAAACACCTTTGAAAATACAGCATCCACTGTTAGCTCAGAGTTTTACAAAACCAGGCTCCAATCTATACATTGGATATGAGAAGTAAATTTTTGTTGGTTGCTGTGTGTTCTGTAAGTCAACCCAAGGCCTTCCATAAGCTAGAGAAGTCCCCTTACCACTGAACTACATAGAGCCTCATCCTGAATTTCAAACATAAACATACAATTCTATCAAAAACATGACATGAAAGTCTTATGCCTCTTCCTATTTCTGTCTATCAAATATAACTCGTCTCAAAATGTGTCTTCAAAATGCAATACAACAAAGCGAGAAAAAAAAAAAGCACCTATTTTCTCCATTCCCCTAGGTCATTAGGACATTCTTTGATCTCCCAATATATTTTTAAGTGAAATGAAAGGTTTCTCCACTACAGAAATGAAGTTTATCTGCACCTAACTAGAATTAATACCCAGGAAACTGCATCTCAAATCTCAAGTGGTTAATTATCAAAGCCTATCCATTGTGCGCATAATGGTTACACAGACAAACTGGTTGAAAGCAGTTCTCACACGACTATCGTACTTCTGTACAACTCAGACGCCATGTAACAACAATGACAACAGAAAGCCAGGGCACAGGACTTGGTGTGTGAGTGCACACAGCAGAGTAAATGAGTATGTGCCCAAAGGTCACAAATTATCAAAGAGGGTGCAAGAGAAGGCACTAAAACCCTTTGAACCCCAGTTCTGTGATGGGAAAATAGCCCTAAATTCTTTATCCAGAGTTTCTAAGCTATGATACATATTCACAGCTCTTATCTCACAGGGACCAAGAGATAGCTTACTCTGCAACCAGTTATGAACGACTGTTCCAGGAACACAGATTCTGGTTGCCTCAGATACCATGCTCCAACATGGTAATAGTTTCATGAAGTTTTTACAGTAACAAAACAATGAAAGTCATAAATCAAGACACTTAAAAAAATATATTGGTATTACTAGAGGTTGTGGCACACACCTTTAATCTTAGTATTTGTTAGAAAGAAGCAGGTGAATCACTGTGAGTTCCAGCCCAGCCTGGTCTACATAGCAAGTTCTGGGCCACACCACGCAGTGAGACCCTGTCTCCAGAAAAGGAAAAACAAAACAAAGCAAACTAACAACAACAACAAACACCTACATTAGTGAGACAATAAGGTAGGCAGGTGACAGCCAAGCAGGGAAATCTGTTCTAGGCCTCAGATGACCTCTTTAGCCCTTGGGCCGGTGATTATCACAGGGATATTAGATTAAGCACCGAAGCAGCAATAAATGCTTATTAAGGGCACTACAGTCAGTCAGCCTTGTCTAATCTTTAACATGGTGTACCTTTTTGCTGGGAACCTCAGTTTGCACGCTATTTAAACCCAGTCTGCAATAACTCAGTGCTGTGGATGAGGGGGCTGCCCATGCCTGGAGCAGCAGTCCAGGTCACTATCACTAGATGCCAGCAGCACGAGCACCCCATTCCCAGTTGTAACAGTCAGAGAAATGTCTTACCAAATATCGTCAGGCTGTAGGTTGAGAACCATGCCCAGAGAGTTTCTCTGCCTGTGCTAACAGTGGTAGTTTCGCTGCCCCTAAAGGACTTCCCTATCCTGAAGTCCTCTCACAAGAAGCCATCTTATTTCAATTCTGACACATTTAAGGGACAAGAAAGTGGGTAGGAAATGTTATCCTTTGTTCCCACAAACATTTTCAAATGATTTAAAAGCATAAGCTATTTTGGAAGCTCATACCACTGGGTCACTTCCTGCTCTGACTGCTTTCTACTGCCCATTAACCTCTTGACATTCCCTCTTCAGCCCCATCATTCAACAAATGCTATATCCTTCAACACTTACTTTCCAGAAAGTCCATCCTGGGGACGTAGTTCACTGGGAGACAGCTAACCTAGTATGTATTAGAATTTGGGTTCAATCAAACAACCAACAAATAATAAATATCCCTTGAACCTACAGCACTCTTTATTCTCAGTTACTGTTGCATTTTTTGGAGGTGGAGAACTTCCTTCACATAAAAAACTAGCTGGAATTGTAGACAGTCATTGCCTTTATCCCTTTACTCCTGGCTCTGCATGTTCTAATGACTTCCATCTACGCTTAAAAAAAAATAATAATAAACAAACCTAAAAACTGGTGAGCAATGTAGTATCTATATGAGTCAGACTTTCTGTTATTATGTCAAACACCTCTGGAAAACAACTTAAATGAAAGAATATTAGTTTTAGTTCCCTGTTACAGTCCATGGGTGGTTCCAGAGCTAGGATGCATCAGAAGATCATAGAAGAGGTACCATACAGTGAGTCGACTCACCTGATAGCATGCAGAAAGCAGAGAGGAAAGGTCCAGAGACAAGACACCCTCAAGAAGCCATCTCCAGACAGACCCCACCAAGGCTTCCATCATCATTAAAACAGCATGATCAGCTGGCTTCAGCACATGAACATGTAGCCTACATTTCACATTCAAACTACAACACAGCCAATGACGTTGTTTCTTCCATTTGCCCCTTAAGACACTTGCCTCTCATCTTCATGACAGTCCCTTCTATTTTCTCTACTTTGCTGGCCACTTTCCCTCAAATTCCCTTTTCTGGATTCCCTACCAGCATACTTATATGTCCTGACAAATGCTCAGGACTTGATTCTTTCATGGTCTCTCTTATAATCCCATGAATGTACACGTACTCCTTTTTATGAAATTGTGCAGCCTTGGTGACGGCCACACTAACCACATATGTATAAGTGACAATATAACGAGACAGAAGGTGAAGATAGCTACAAAGGGTATATTGTAGGAGGGGAGATTTGGGAAGAGGAGAGAACTCAAAACTACCACGTCACCAATGCCTTACTGAGTTTCTTGTTCTGCTATTCCTGAAACCTAAGTGTCATCCATACTATGGACAGGGAACATGTTAGGGGTCAATTCAGCAACCTCAAGAGTCTAATCTAAGGAGTAGTAAGATAAGATGAGAAAATGTATGGGAAACATTTAGTATAACCCCAACACAATAGTGAACAGATTAGAGACACCTTAGAAACAGGACAAATCTAAAGTGTTCAACAACAAAACATACTGGGTTTGGGTTTTGTTTTTAATGGGTTTCATTTAATTTTATTCGTGTGTGTGTGTGTGTGTGTGTGTGTGTGTGTGTGTGTGTGTGTGTGTGTGTGAACTTTGCTACAGTGTGTGTGGAAAGTGAGTTCTTACCTCCCACCACCTGGGAGCTAGAGATCAAACAGTCTAGCTTAGTGGCAGACACTTTTACCTACTGGGCCATCTCACTGGACCAATTTCATTTTCCTGAGATAGTTTCTCACTGTGAAGCCTTCACTAGCCTGGAACTCAGTATGTAGATTAAACTGCTATCAAACTTGTGGCTATCATCTTGCTTCAACCACTTTTAAGTTCTGGAGTTACAGGCAGATTCCACCATGCCTGGCAATTTTTAGTCTTTTAAAGATGCCCTTATTCACATGAGAGGCAGTTATATAATCATTAAGTATCATTCTATTGAAAAAATAAAAATAATTGAATTCAGTATATTTAAATCACACTGAATATATTAAAATGATTGAAAAAATAAAACTCTCTTTGGTAGACAATGCTAGGATCCCAATCCACAGATATCAGAGAATTAATAAAAAAAAAATGAAGCATTTATCCATTCTTTCTCTGTATTAAATTGTACTCTGGGGTGTTAAAATGTACCTAATGAATATAAAAAACAATTCAGAAGAGAAAAAACATCAACCTAGAGATTCAAAAGAAGTGACAGAATTAGAAAAACATCATTCTCTTGTCCCTGATAGTGCTCACTTTGTGGATATCAAAGACACAGAAAACCCACTGGAGAAAAAAAAAAGTCAATTGAGAAATTTGAAAATATAGGAAAAGCTTCCACTTCCACACCCAGAAACTTCATAGCTGAAATAGAAATGAGAAAGATAAACATGGCAACCTACTAATGTTGGATATTTGGAATCACTAATTCAACCAGTCATGAATATATCCTGACCCCAACCCCTGAGAAACAGAAAATAACTGATCATGCATCAAATCATATGTTAGAATACACCTTACTGTCCATTTTAGGTAACAAGCTCTGAAAAGGGATTAGTTACTCTACATAGTCAAGTTTATTTACATCCAAACAATTCCATTATAGCCTGTAGCTGTCCTTCCATATCCATGGAGGACTAATGTCAGGGCCCCTGCCATAGACCATACACATCAAAGTCCAAAGATGCTCAATGTACTGTGTTTACATATACACATCCCTTAAATACTCAATGTTATCTCTATATTAAATTATAATATCCAATACAATATGAATATTATGTAAGGAGGTGTGATAACACATTATCTAGGGAATAAGGAGGAGAGGCTAGATTAACAAAGACTATGGGAGCCAGCCCCTCGAGAGCCTTTTCCCAGGGTCCATGGAAGAATCGAACAACCAGCTGAGGAATCTATCGTAAAGATATCGAATGAATTTACGTATAGGAACTCTTTAGTTCACATACTTTTTTCTTCTGAGTCAGTTCTCTCCTCTCCACACAGCTTCTTTTCTCCTCTCATACTTAGTCCTTTCTTGCCTGATTTCTCTCTACATTTATCTGCTGCCCTCTAAATTCCATCTTAATTCTCCCATCTAGTTCTATCTTAATCTACTTCTTTCTCATCTTATTCTTCCCCATCTAGCTCTTCCTCATCTTCCATCTCATTCTTCTCATTCCCCAATCTAGTCCTTCCTTAGTCACTGAGGTTTACAGCTATATACCCATGCAATAGCAGTGCTCTGGCCAAGACAAGGTCACCAGGCTTGAATTCTTACAGGGTCAAAAGGAGGGATGATAAGATCCACACAAAAGAGCAGTAATTGTCAGCTATCATAGTCACCCGAAAGGGAAGTGGCTAATGGGGAATGAATTGACTGAGGGCTAAATTCGGTTAATAGATCTAAGAAAGGGAATATATGTGCTCAAACTATGGTCTTAGAAGTGGTTAGGTCAAATGTTAGAAGTCTATAAGTCACTAAGTCACGAGTGGAAATAAAACTGCCTTTCATTCCTCTGGAGCCATATCTGTCTTGGCTCTGCCATTTTCTGGAAGGGCAAGGGAGTGCACTAGGTAGCTTGGCAACCTGACTCACAGCTTGACGTACCTAGTAGGTAAAAGCCCTTTACGTTTAAAGGGAGTTAATTGTTAGAGATAGCATTTGGAAGAAAAAAAGTTAAGCTTAATTAGCACACCCCCCTGGCCTTCTCTAACAGATAGTCTGGATGCTATCTATCTGCAGTCGGTTCTTAGAAAGTCGGGGAAGTATCTCAGATAAGATACTTTTGCCCAGAAGGTCCTGGCTGGATGTTGCTTGTGACGATGATTACAGAAAGAAAGGCCTGAAGTTAGGGGTCTGGCTGTGTGACTGCTGTTAGCACAGTTGGGAAATGTTATCCAAATACTTTAATTGTATAGGGGAAATTGTGCCCAATGAATGATCAAACACACTGTTCTAGGAATGGAAAAGCTACAATAGCACACGAGAAATTCATAAGAGGAAATGACTAATATTCAAAAGCCAAATATCACCAAGACTCCTTAAGTCTTGGCTTTATTCTCTGGAAAGGCCCTTGGCTTCTTCCAGGTATGGCTTTTGCCATATTCAGCTGAATTCCTACTTCATATTTCTATGTCCCACAGCACTACATGTGCTCATTACACTCACAGTGTTTGTTTTTAATATCTGCAGTCCACAGTTGTTTGATTTCAAGATTATTGAACACAGAAGGATACAGTGTGGAATGGAATTCTTTTTTGAGATGTATTAAGAAGTATCTGATGCTAAAACAATAATCCTGGGATTTATTTTATAGTAGTCTATTACAAGGCAGTAAGAGAGTTAGGGAAGGGAGGATGAAACTACTATAAGACTAGTAATAGAGATGATGAATGAAACTGAGAAATAGATTCCTAGGATTTCATTAAACTTCTACCTCACAGGGGAGGCAAATTTGCATAGTGAAATGTCTTAAATCTGCTATTTAAAAGATTTCATGCCAACACTCAAGAAGTTGAAGCAGGATGATCTCAAGTTTGAAGCCAGCCTGATCTACACAGCGAGGTCCAGGCCAGCCTGGGTTACATGTGAGACTGTCTCAGAAGAGATTTCACAGAAGGGCAAGGGAAGTCACTCAATGGCAAAGTTCTGTTTAATATTTGTCAAGATTCATGTTGAATTCCAAGCACCACATAAAAATATTGTTTGAGCCGGGCGGTGGTGGCGCACGCCTTTAATCCCAGCACTCGGGAGGCAGAGTCAGGTGGATCTCCGTGAGTTCAAGGCCAGCCTGGGCTACCAAGTGAGTTCCAGGAAAGGTGCAAAGCTACACAGGGAAACTCTGTCTTGAAAAACAAAAACAAACAAACAAAAATATTATTTGATGATATAAAACATGCGTCTCAAATATTTTTAAAATGATAAAATTAAACAATGTGGACACCTAATTTTGCAAGAGAGAATCCAGCTTATTAAAGAGTCAAGTCTTTGTGATGGAAAAGGGAGAGCCTTTGTCTTTCCCAGCTAGTCTTCGCTGGAATATACTGAGCTTTCTTTTCTGTCTAGAAAAAAAACAATCTGACCGGTCAAGGGAAGTGGGCAGAGGCATGAGCTTCTGTGTCTCTTCCAGAAGCTAAGGACTGAGGATTCCATCACAACACACTCGCCCACTGGATGGAATGCCTTGGAGAGCAGGGCATGATGGCGCATAACTATAATCCCAGTACTTGGGAGGCTGAAGCAGGGAGATTGTAAATCCAAGGCCAACCTTGGGTATGTAGTAAATCTAGGCCAGCCTAGACTACATAATAAATAAAAGTGGAGAACAGACTGTCCTGACACCATCTAAATTCAACCCTACTTCTTAACTGTACAAATTAGCTGACTGAGACCAGGAACCAGAAGTCTATCAGGGTCTGTTTGTGGGCTCCACCCCTGACCACATGGACTCACATTTCAAAGGATTCTTGGTTCCTTCCCTCATTTCCCCGCTTCTTAAATGAAAACATGTCAATAGTACTAATAAAAATAGTCATCCTGTACATTTGAATGTGCTCAGCTATTCACATCTTTATTCTCTCTATATCAACTGAGTCGTAATCTGTATTTGCTTGGTACAGGATACCAAAACCAAACCAACTGACCAAAGCCACATCTGTTGAATGGGCATGCACACAGCATTGCAGTGGGCAGCAGCCTGTCAATGAGGGCTGGTACAGGTGTCGTCTCTGTCACTGGCAACTGCAAAGCCCACAGAGCTGGCCAAAGGCCTGTAGAATGCTAGACTACCACTCTTTCTATCCCTATGCTACAACATTAGTCCAGTTTCCTCATCCCCAAGCTTGAAATAGCCATCTTCATTAATCCTGTTTGTTCATTAACATCTTGGTAATGATTTTGAAACAATACCAAGTAAATATTATTTCGTATTCTTCTCATTATTATTGTTCTTAAAATATATGGTGGGACCCAGTAGTTAAGAGAGTTAAGAGAGGTTAAGTTCACCAGTTACAGTGGATAGCTCACAAACAATCTTTAATCCCAGCCCCAAAGACCCCAAGGTCCTCTTCCCGGCTTCCCAGGTACCCATGTACACACAGCACACTCACAGACATGTACACATGAGCACACACACACACTTCTTTTATAAAGGCTAGGGATGGAGAAAAGGCTCAGTGATTAACAGCACGTGCTGCTCTTGCAAAGACCTAGGTTCAGTTCCCAGCATCCCATGGCAGCTCACAACCATCTGTGACACCAGTTCCAGGTTATCTAACATCCTATTATGGCCTCACAGAGCATTGACATACATACGGTACACATACATACATGCAGCCAAAACACTCACACACACACAAAAAAATTTCTTTTCAAAGATACAAATTATATATACACTCAGTATTTGCAAATCTGGTCAATGAGTATTTGGCTCAATTTAAAGGAAGGAAATTATAAATTTATTATAAAATTGTATAAAAGGAAGCACAGATCACCTAATTTTATTTTACTTTTACATCCAGAAAAATGTAATTTAAAAGGCAATATTTAAGACCTTGCATATGGGAAACATGGTGACATGTGCCTATCTTCCCAGTAGCAAGGCGGCTGAAGCAGGAAGATTGTGATTTCAAAGCTGGCCTGGAATCATAGTAGGTTCCAAGCAAGCCTGCACTACATAGCAAGACACTGTCTTAAAAAAGAAAACAAAATAAACTAAAACAAACAAACAAAAGCCCAGGAGACCTGCTAGTTAGAATCCATAACTTCGGGTTATTTTTTATTATTATTTAAAAAGCTTAGGTTAATTATTTTACTATATTTATTAAACTCATGTTCAAAACAATTCATTGGATGACAGCCTGGGGACTCACTATCCATTAATGCTCTCCAGTGAATCTGACACACACACACACACACACACACACACACACACACACACACACCTGCATCTTCCCTCCCTCCGTCTCCACATACAGCTTCACACTGCAACTAACACAGCTTTATACATATAGAATTAGCTTCACATTCAAGCACTAGCTGCAAATGTTCCTCTTGCCTCAATAAACAAAACTCAAAGAGCTAGATAAACATGGGAACAGCTGCTGAGGTAAAAGTAGAAAGAGCTGTTTATCATCACACTGAACTCCTGTGCAAGGGAGAATCAAAATCTCTCATCTCAGGACTGGAAGTCTGCTGGACCTGTGACCAGTGGCAATACAAAATGTATAGAAACACTCACACTTGAGAAAAGATATTAGCTGGGCGGTGGTGGTGCACGCCTTTAATCCCAGCACTCGGGAGGCAGAGGCAGGCAGATCTCTGTGAGTTCAAGGCCAGCCTGGACTACAGAGTGAGATCCAGGACAGACTCCAAAGCTACACAGAGAAACCCTGTCTCGAAAAACCAAAAAAAAGAGAGAAAAGATATCACTATATTTCTCAGACCGGCCTTGAATGCATGTGCTCAAGTAATCTCCAGTTCTCAACCTCCCGAGTATTTGTTAGGATAACCAGGTACCACCACAACCTTAGAAAATCCTTCTTGTGGACAGAACTCTGTGGGGTAAAAGTCATTCAACATCTGTCAGTATCTTGTGAAACAGGCAGACCGAGGATTTTGTTGTTGTTGTTGTTTAATTTTTGGCATTGAGGGGTAACCCTGGGCTTTAGGTAAGCTAAACACAGGACATGCTAAACACAGTACTTAGCCACTGAGCCACATGCCAAATCCTGGCAGAGCAGGGATTATCATCACAATTTCAAAGAACTAGCTAGCTAAGCAATGAGAAGGTTCTAGAATCTGCCAGCATCATAAGACTGGACAGTGGCAGTGCCAAAGCTGGATATCAACTTTGCCACCCTCATTCTTATTCCAGGGACCTTCTGCTTCTGAGTCAGCCACCAGCACTGAGGAAAGCTTTTGGCAAAAGTTCTGCAGTAAGATAGAAAAGAAACAAACCATGTGGTCTGCACCCTGAAGGGGCTCACAACCTAGTTCAAATGACCCAAGCCCAATCAGGACCAGATTTTAACGCAGTCGGCTTAAAACCGGTTATATTATTGAACACCTTTGGAAGAACTGAGGAGGAGGAGAAGTTAAAAAACATGTTATGTTTGTTATGTATGTTAAAGACAATGAAGCCCTCAGAGGACAGTCAAAAGGAAATCATGTTGCCTGTGTTAACCAGTAAGAAAACACTGAGCTCACACAAGAGCCACAAACTTGAAGACAAGATGCAGGGCGTGGGCTCTGGAGCACACTGAGCAGAAAGTCTCGGGATCTTTGCTCATTTGTGGCCTCCCCCACAGTGACAATAGGATTTTCTTCTTTATTGGCCTTCCACTGGCCTAGGTGATACAGTTAACTATTGCCTCTTACCCTTTCTTTCCTTGTTAAACTAGTTTACACCCTAAACAACACTCGAACTCATGGCCCTCTTTCCTCAGCCTTCTGAGTGTTGGGATTGCTGGTGGACATCATCAGGCCAGGTTAGACTTCACTTATCTGTTTTATTTTGGTCACTGTTGTTTTGACAAAACACATGACAACAGATCATCAGTTCTCAACCTCTGGAGTCTCGACTCCTTGGGGGGGGGGGGTGATATCCTGCATATCTGACATTTACATTACAACTCATAATCGTAGCAAAATTATAGTGATAAAGTAGCAATGAAAATAATTTTATGGTTAGGGGTCACTGCAACATGAAGGACTGTGTTAAAGGGTCACAGCATTATGAAGGTTGAGAACCACTGCAATAGAAGAATCCCCTCTTCAGACAGGCAGGGGAGACAGTCTATGCTCAAAAAGGGATGGGGTAGTGGGTGAATGAGAAGCCTCTAGGGTAAGATGGCAGATTGGAGAAGCAATGGATTAACAACTACTAGAATCTATTCTAAAATTAAATTGAAAGGAAAGAAGAGCTCATCAGACCACTATCTGATCCATAAATAGGGCCCAGAGGACAGCTCAGTGGTTAAGAGCATTTCCTGATCTTCTAGGTGACTTGATTCAAATACCACACTGGATGACTCACAACTGCCTGTAACTCCAGCTCTGGGGTATCTGACATCTTTGTATTATGCAACAGTATTTTTGTATTGATGTATTGCTCTGACTGGTTTAATAAAAAGCTAAACAGCAAATAGCTAGGTAGGATTTTCAGGGCAGAGAGAATGCTGGGAAGAAGATGAAAATGAGAGGTCGCCAGCCAGATGCAAAGGAAGCAGGATATGTAGAAAATGAGGTAACAAGCCAAGCCATGTGGCAGCAATAATTAATAAATGTGGGTTAGTTTAAGTTAGTAACAAGCCTAACCTATCAGCCGAACATTTATAATTAATAATAAGTCTCTGTGTAGTTATTTCGGAGCTGGCTGGTAGTCAGAAACTTCTGCCTACACTTTGTCTGGAATCTCTGGGCACTTGCATGCATGTATATATTCACATCAACATACACATAAGCATAAACAAAAATATAAAATAGCTATTTTTATGAAAAGAAGTTTTACAAATACATGGAGATGGAACAGTGTACTTCATTTCAGACAGGGTCTTACTTTATGACCAGGAACTCACTAGTCAGCCCAAAATAGCCTTAAACACAGGGCAATCATTCTGCCTCAGCTTCCCAAATAATATAATTACAAGTGTGATCCACCACATCTGGCCGAGTAATCCACTCCTTTTTTAAAATACTTTATTTTTATTTACTTTGTGTATGTATTTGGAGGCACACATGCCAAGGAGTATGTCTGGAGGTCAGAAGACAGCTGATGGGAGCCCATTCTCTGCTTCTATCATGTAGATCTCAGGGACCTAACTCAGGTCACCAGGCTTGGCAGTAAGTGCCTTTAACCACTGAGCTAGCTCACAGGCCCTGGATAATAGACTCTTCAGTGATTGGTGGGCCATTAAGAAAAGTTAGGGTGGAAACTACAAAATTCTTAGAATCAAATGACAATGAAAGCACAAGAACATTGGGAATACAACACAGCAACTCTAAGGAGGAAGTCTACAACTATGAGTACTACATTAAACAAAATCATTTTTATTAAAAGGAAATAAATGTACCTCAAGATCTTAGAAAAACAAGAAAAAGAGAAATCAGATATTAGTTGACAAAAACAAAAATAAAGATTATCACATAAATTGATGTAACTAAAATAATATGAAGAATCAATGAATACAAGAGTTGGGTCTTTAAAAAGACATGATCCACAGACCTTTAACCAAACTAACCAAAAGAGAGAAAAAAAACAAAATTAGCAAATAGTCTCACAGACAAAGGCAAAGCCTTAGGTCGGGTAGATTCCACCAGAGTTTAAATAAAAATTAAAATCACTTGACTCAAATATAGTCCATGAAGTAGAAGAGAAAGGATTCTATCAATATCATCTCATGAAACCAGGATTGCCTCAATAAACTTTGCTACTATGTGTAACCATCAATCAGTCAATTAAAAAAAAGAAAGAAAGAAAACTATAAAACAATTTTCTTTATTTTTTTTTCCAGAGCTGAGGACTGAACCCAGGGCCTTGTGCTTGGTAGGCAAGCACTCTACCACTGAGCTAAATCCCCAACCCTCTAAAAAAACACTTTTTTTTTTTTTTTTTTGTTTTTCGAGACAGGGTTTCTGTGCAGCTTGGCGCCTTTCCTGGATCTCACTTGGTAGACCAGGCTGGCCTCAAACTTACAAAGATCTGCCTGCCTCTACCTCCTGAGTGCTGGGATTAAAGGCGTGCGCCCCCACTGCCCGGCTAAAACAATTTTCTTAATGAACGTGTGAACATGGCTAAAACTTAATAAACTATTACAAACCAAATTCAACAATACATTTCAAATATCTTATACTACCACCAGGTTGACTTCATTCCAGGAATGCAAGGGCAATTCAGTGTAATAAGTAAAAGTAATAAAACACATAAATGACCCGAGGGACAGAAATTACGTGATCATCTCAGTAAGTACAGAAAGGACTTCTGATAAGTCACCCATTCCTGAAAAGGAAGCTCTGAAGAAATGAAAACTGGAAGGAATATACCTCTGCACCTACAGCCAGCATTGGACTAAATGGGGGCAAAAAGGAAAACTAGTTCTCTAAGATAAGGAACCAGAAAGTGTGCCCAGGCTTTCACCACTTTGCTAATGTAGTACTTGATGTGCTAGCCAGAGCAATAAGGAAAGAAAAAGAAATATCGTGATATAAATACAAAAGGTAGAAGTCAAATTATCCCTATTTGCAGATGACATGAATCTATACTGTAAAGACTATAACAAAAACACTCTTGGGTCTGCTAAACACTTCAACAATGAAACAGACTACAAATTCAATGCAGAATTTTCTGTATGACAAACTTCCAACTGAGGAGGAATCAGGAAGAAAAAAAATTCATGTTAGCTTTGAAAAAAAAACATCTAGGAATAAACATGACAATAAGAACTACAGAATGTTAGCCAGGTGGTGGTGGCCCTCACCTTTAATCCCAGCACTCGGGAGGCAGAGCCAGGCGGATCTCTGTGAGTTTGAGACCAGCCTGGTCTACAGAGCGAGATCCAGAACAAGCACCAAAACTACACAGAGAAATCCTGTCTCGAAAAACAAAACAAAACAAAAACTACAGAATCTTGAAGAACACAATAGAAGATGGGAAGACTTTCTGTGCTCGTGGACTGGCAGAATTAATATGGTAAAAATGACTATGTTTACTAAGCTGACCCTTGATCACACACTTACAGATACACACGCACACAGTAAACAATTTTAAAAATTAGAACTTCAATCACCTGTTCAAATTTACTTGGGAGAATACATAGAAGCTTCATATGGACAGATGGTCAACACTGAAAAAGCAGATACTTCTCTGGGATTAGTAATTAGACATTTTGCAAAGTCACATTTACACAAGCCATATGGTACTGGCTAAAAACAGAAAACACCATAAAAGCAAAGAAGAGAAACCCCAGACACAGATATACAGATTACAAAAATATATAATGATATAAAGGCAGTGTCAAAGATCAGGTAACAGACTATTTAGCAAGTGATTCTGGAAAACCTGGCTTTCCACATGGAGAAAAGAAACAGTGAGTCTACAGATCCCACCTGACATGCTCAAAGGGACTCTAGAGCAAAGATGTTAAAGGGCAGGTTGATAAAATTAGTAGCAGAAGTTTTGCAAGCCTGGAGGAAGAGATTTTCTTATGAGAAAAAAAAATAAACAGCACAAAGCATATGTCAAACATAGAAATTTAAAAGAAGGATAAAAAGAGAAGATATATTTGCCAACCAAACCTGCTCCTGTGTCTTGAGATTGATGATTATATAAACTAAATGCACACTGAATTTTCTAAATAGGATTTGTCAATTGGATGTGACTTGGTTTAGAAGCACTTGGGGGACTGAATAAAAAGGTTCTATGATCTTGTTAGAAAATATTCACAAGGCCACAGTAGTTTGACCAGGTCACCAAACAAGCCACAGACTCCCTTGCCATCTAAGTCTGGATCTCACACATAGCCACAGCCACCTGATTCTCAACAGAAAGAATTGTTTGGCTAGAAAAAAGACAGCCTCTTTAACAAATGGTAATGGGAAAGCTGGATATCCCACGTAAATGAATGGAGCCAGATCCCCATTTTGTCGTGTAAAACAACCAATGCAAATAGATTCAAGTCATCAGACCTTAAGGTGGGGACAGGAAATGGTTCAGTCCAAAAAGTACCTGCCATGTGAGCATGAAGACCTAAGATGGCACCCTCATAACCCAGGTAAAAAGCAGAGTTCAATGGCACACACTTTTTTTTTTTTTTTTTTTTTTGGTTTTTCGAGACAGGGTTTCTCTGTGTAGCTTTGCACCTTTCCTGGATCTCACTCTGTAGACCAGGCTGGCCTCGAACTCACAAAGATCCAGCAGGCCCACACTTCTAATCCCAGCACTGGAGAGGCAAGAGTCAGGAGAATACTGGGGCATGATGATGAGAAAAATGTTAAGCTATTCATCTGACAAGAAATTGATACCCAAAAGAAATGAAGAACTCAAAAACAAACATTAAAAGAACTAATACCCCAACCTAAAATCAGCAAATGAACTGAGTAGACATGTTTTGAGAAAGAAAATACAGGGGCTGGAGAGAAGGCTCAGCAGTTTAGAGCACTTGCTCTTGCAGAGAACCCAGGTTCAGTTTCCAGCACCCAGGTTCCTAACTCCAGTTCTAGGGAACTGAACACCCTATCCTGAACTTTTTTGGGAACCAGGCATGTAGGTAAAATGCTCATACATATTAATAGATAGATAGATAAATAAATACATACATAGATAGATAGATAGACAGACAGACAGACAGACAGACAGATAGATAGATAGATAGATAGATAGATAGATATGGGAACCAGGCATGCAAGCAAAATGCTCATACATATAAATAAATAAACAAATAAATAAATAAATCTATCTATCTTTAAGAAAGACAGTAAATGCAAATAGCTAACAAAGAACCAGGCATGCAAACAAAACACTTATACATATAAATAAATACATACCTACCTACATACACATGTACATACATACATACATACATACATACATGCATACATACATAAATCTTTAAGAAAGACAGTAAATACAAATAGCTAACCAAGACATTTTTCAAAATCATTCAGAGAAACACAAATCAAAACTACATTAAGATTCAGTCTCCCTCGGCCGGGCGGTGGTGGTGCACGCCTTTAATCCCAGCACTTGGGAGGAAGAGCCAGGCAGATCTCTGTGAGTTCAAGGCCAGCCTGGGCTACCGAGTGAGTTCCAGGAAAGGCGCAAAGCTACACAGAGAAACTCTGTCTCGAAAAAACCAAAAAAAAAAAAAAAAAGATTCAGTCTCCCCACAGACAGCATGGCTACCATAAAGAAAACAAAAGCCAGTGAACAGTGGTAAGGATACATGTTGGGGACTGTGGTAATTAGAGTGAGAAATGTCCCTGTAGGTTCATGGATTTGAACATGTCACCTCAAGCAGCTGGCACTGCTTGGAGGGGTTTAGAACCTTTCCCAAGTGAGTGAAGTGTCGCTGATAGTAAGCTGTGAGGGTTTCCAGCCTACCCAACTTCCTGTTTTGTCTCTCCCTCTGCTCTTGAGTAAATGGAAATGTGATCAGCCAGCTTCCAGCTTCTGCCACCACCTGACCGCAGCCATGATGGAGTCGATCACTCTGGAACCATAAACCAAGATAAACCCTTTCCTCCTCGGGATGGCTTTGGTCACGTGTTTTATCACAGCAACAGAAATGCATTTAACACTAGGAGGGAGCACTTACACTGTTGGTGAGAAAGTACAATAAAGTACAGATATTACATATATTAAGTAATATCGTAATTTTGGCGTGTAGTGTTATTTATTTGCAAAGTTTTTACATTAAAGTTTAAAATTAAAGATCTTAACTAAAAAGATTGCATAATTACTCATCTAAAGCAGAAGCTTAGATAATAACAATGTGCTATGCTTTGTTTTCCACTATCCTGGTGGGTAAAATCTACTAGGTGAACAAGAAATATAGTCTAGGGGACTCATTCCAAAAACTAATCAGATGATACCTGGGCAAATTACATATGCCTTTACTACATGGCCAAGCGCTCTCCCTCCTCGTCATCCATGATAGAGTCATCCTCACACCAGCCTCAGTTCCAATTTGCATATTCACCCGTGTTTCTGTAGCTCCCAAGGAAGTGAGGAGTCAAGATCCTCACTGTGCAAATGCTTGCGAACATCCAGGGAACACACCAGAACTGTCACCTCACACAACTCCAGAGGAACATTAAGGCCACAGGAAAAAGGAGAATAGTGCCCCCTGGTGCTGTCCAACCCAGCACAGCCCTCACCCTTTGGGACACTGTGGAGCAGCAATAAGGAACAAGGAAAGAGATAAAAATTTACTAGGAAAATTCTGCAGAGTTTTCTCCAAATGCAGCTGACCTTCAGAAGAATGAGGTCTACAGCGAGGTATAAACCAAACACGTGAAAATACTATATAGTCCACAAAAAATGCATACATTTCAAGGACCTTAAACAGATTTTTAAAAAAAAGTTCTTTATGGCCACAGGGTGTCAGAATGGAGGGTAAATGTAAAGAATTAAAAAAACAAACATAAAATGAAGAGTTTGGCTTCTTCCTCGGGAAAATACCAACGGGTAGATGACACCAGTATATCAGGAGAGCATGAAGGACCCATGATCAAGTTGAGCTTTCTGGCCAAAGACATGAAGTTCAAGTCCCTGGAGGAGACCTACTTGTCCTGTCTGACCACCAAGGAATCTGAGATGACTGACCTTTTTCCTGTAGTACCCCTTTAAAATGAGGGTTGAAACATCATACCGGTGTAGAAGCCAACTCACGATGGCCAGTGGACCAGATTGAAGGCTTTGTATTGGAACTGTGATTGTCAAGTTTCCCTGGGTGTAAAGTGCTCCAAAGGAGCAGCCACTATATCCAAAGGGCCATCATCTTGGACAAGTTTTCCATTATCCTTGTTGGTAGAAGAAGAACAAGATTGGCAAGCGCCACACTGGCTCAGGTAAGGCGACAAGATGCTATGGCCCTGTCCTGATAAACTTCATCCCTGCCCCTCGAGACATCTCTGGTCCTACGCCCAAGAATCTGATGATGATGGCCAGTATTGATGACTACCAGGGGCTACACTGCCATCCTGGGCAATGCCACCAAGGTCACTTTGGATTTTATGCCTTCTTCAAGACCTACATCCTTCTGACCCCCAACCTCTGGAAACAGACCATGTTCACTGGGGAATTTACTGTCTTGTAAATTCACACCACAATCTCCATGCAGAGGACTTGGGCTCCAGTTGTGGCTACCACATGGTTTTTATATTAGAAAAATTAAGTGAACTAAGCCCATTTTTTAAATGAAGCTTTTGTCTGACGAAACAATGGCAGTGTATCATGACATAATAAATATGATCAACCAGATTCTTCCCCTGAAATGGTGTCAATTCCACCTAGAATGAACAAAGAGAACATGAGCCATCTTTAAATGTCTGGAGTATTTGGGACAGGGAGATGGATAATACCAAGCAACAAGGGGACCAGCCTAAAGAGCATTAACATATGTTAAACTGTATAAGAAGCTTATTACATATCACATACACAATACACAGCATGATAATTTGCATATCTTTAAATTAAAGTAATCTTAAAGCAGCTTCCATACGTGAGAAATATAACCTAACCTAAAAGGCAAACAAACTGAAACCGAGCAGCTAAGCATCCAGACGATTATAGGCTGCATATTGTCCAGAATGACCAAATAAGGCATCTGCAGAAAAATAACCCACCAGGCTATTTCCATATGTCATTTCTGTATCCCCTACCAACAAGTTGTAAATTGCTTTTTATCTGGAGTGCTACTCTGTGAATCCTTCTCTTTTCCTGCCCAAGGCCTGTTAAATTCAATCTGCCTAAGATTTTTCTTTTTAATAATATTACAGAACATATTACATGGATAAAATACATATGCATACACACACATACATATGTGATTTTAGACTTTATTCCTGGGATAAAACGACACCAGTGAAATGCCTTTAGCTCGAGACTAGCCAATGTAGAAACGTGTTCTATTTTACTGTTTAACCAGAGATTCATGGGTACTAAACACATGTTCTAATATTGAGCTACACTTCCAGGCCCCAAATGTGTATTTTCAGTAGTCCTGCTCTTCATGACTTGTGAAAAGAGCCAGACCTTGAGTGGGAGAATGCAGAGAAGTTGGTAGTGGTGATCAGAATTCAGAAACGTGGAGACAAAGTGAGGCAAAGTAGGAGAAGCTTTAAAGATATATTTTTAATGGCAAGATTAACTGGTTGTAGAGTATGAAAGGATCAAGGAATGAAGGAATGAGGTCAGACCAGACAGTAGTACCTTGGTGAGGAGACCCAGAAGACAGTGTTTGGAGATGGAGAGAAACAAGTGTGGTTTTAGCTTTGTAACTCCCTGAGACCTGTAACAGGTAAGTCAGAGGCGTCTGGTACCCAGGGGAGAAACAGCCACTGATGACTCAGATCTGGGAGTCTACTCCCCACTGAGGTTGGTAAAGCACCACAGAGGATATTTACAAAAGGAAATTGGGGGCAAATCATAGTAGTGTTTCTTGAAGCTTAACATAAAGCCATACATCTACCCTTTGTTATCACGAGGCAAAGGACAGTGGAAATGATCACACTCAAATGAAGCAGATTAGAGAAATAATCCAAGCCAGAAACTAAAAGCTCCTAGGAAGACTTCTTCACGTCTGCCACATTGTCAGTCCAGCCATATATGTCTCTACCTAGATTATAACAGTTCTTACTGTATCATCTATGCCTCCCTACGAGATACTGGGGCCTACCACAATCAACAAACGTCTGGATTTTTTTCTAAAAATAGGATAGCAATATATCCAGTTCAATATCTAAAAATAAACAGCCAGGATGCTTTCACAACCATCTACCACCCTCACAGCCATTTAACCAAAGAAGCACTGCACAGACAGGAAGGTGTAATTGGCTTTCAGAACATCTTGGTAGCTGTAAAATACAATACCTCCCACAGAGAGCTCACATCTCTATCATCTCCAACCGAGCATGTATTAGTCTATGGGTAAAAGAAGACTTCCTCAGTGTATGGATCAGTTACAAAACAGTATCTTTATTGTAGTTCCATTTGTTATTCTTTTAGAGAGAAAACTTGTATCTTAGCAACGAAGTGACTTACTACTTACAAAACCCACCACTGTTCAGCTGTACTTACATGGCATCCTATAATAGTCCATTGTTTTATAATGGGCTTAAACGACACCACATTAGTTTAAAACCAGTAAATTTTTTTTTAAACCTAGGAGTGTTTGTCTTCTATGTGTTTTTATCTCTACAGAACATTAATGTCAGATTCCAGGCATGGTGATGCATGCCTTGATACCAGTGCTCCGACAGAGGCAGGTGGATACCAGCCTAGTATACTTAATGAGTTCCAGGCCAGCCAAGGCTACATAGTGAGATCCTGTCTGGGAGGAAGGATTTTAATGTCAATACTGACTTATAAATAGAATACCACAGACCCATGAAATTGTTGAATAAGCACTTTTCACAGTAAGAGAAAATGAAATAACAAAAACAAATATGCCAAGTATACTGAAGTAAAGACTTAATGGCACTCCTCTTATTGGGCAGTTCAGAGAACAAGGAAAATGCAAAGACTGTAATCCACTCAATAGGATATGAGTGACAGTATTGGCGATGGATCTAAGTGGGTTTGCTCTGTGAGCATGCGCCCACATTAGAAAGACACAAGGGTTTAAGTTACACAATATGGCTTTCTCTTTCATGGTTTCACAAAATAAGATCACCTAACACATACAATTATTAAACTCAATATGAAAAAACACAGAGTCCTACATTCATGCTGGATAATGGCAACTTGGCCATTTCAAATCTCTCTCAGCATAAATCTTAAGGTTCTGGAGAGATGGCTCAGGAGTTAAGAATGCTTGCTGTTCTTTAGTTCCTAGCACCCATTTAGGGCAGCTCAATACTGACTGTAACTCCAGCTCCAGGGCATCTGATGCCTCTTTCTGGTCTCGTTGAGCACCCATATACAGACACATATATACACATAAATATAAAAACAAAAATCAGTCAACATTCTCTAAATCAAAACATCAACACTCTCACCACCCCTACAGATGCTCCCAAAGTATTAGTATCCCATATAAACGGATCCTCTGGCATAAGGATACTCTTCAGCTCTACCACTGAAAAAATAAAATTGTGTCTACACAATGCCTGACTTCAAAGACATCTGCTAGGTCCATTCTATAGAATCAGAGTTAACAGAATGGAGTAAGCTGCCTCTCATCAAGATGGGCTCCACTACTTTTTCTTTCCCTGTGTCCTGGGGGACAAGGGTGTGCCAGCAGTCAAACCCAAGACCTCATACATGCTAGACAAGCACTCTACATTCATCTATATCCTTAACACTGTCTTTGCTTTTGTTAACTAAGAAACCAGAATATTAGGAAAAGATGAGATACTCAGCAGGAAGAAGGGAGGGAGGGAGGGAGGGAGGGAGGGAGGGAGGGAGGGAGGGAGGGAGAGAAGAGAAACAGGGAAGAAGAAGTAAAAAGGCAAAGGGAAACAGATGAAAAGACTTTTGCCATTGTCCTGTAGTGAATTGCTGATAAATATTCGTCTCCTTCCTGGGTACCTAAAGAAATTACTTAAATGACACAAGGAACCCTTCTCCCTAATGTATAAAAAGAGACCCAACTGGATAGTATGAACATTTTCAGCATAACATTACAATGCAATAAAGGCTAGATTTTCTCAAGCTGTGAATCTCGTTCTTCCTGAATATACGAGGTCTACATCACTACTCTCTCTCTCTCTCTCTCTCTCTCTCTATATATATATATATATATATATATATATATATATACACACACATACATATATACATACACACGTGTAAGTATGTATATATACAAGGTCTATATCACTGCTCTAACATAACTAATAACAAAGTTTCCACAGATTTCATAGTATGATGGAACCTGATGGGACCACTAAGGAATCACAGACATTCTCCTGCTCAGGCGACACTTTCAAGCTCATCTTTGCTGAGGATGAAGTCATCAATTTTCTCTCTTTCACCTACAGTAGAACAGGTGTCAAAGAGGTAATTAATAAATGTCTATCACAGTTGGTATCCTCTTGTGGCATCCAATAAATGTTATTTGATCTTACAATTTTTAATGGTATAACTACTTTGAATTATTCTAATTGATTAGAAATTATATTTTCCATTGTTTATATTTTAATATTCTGTAAAGTCTTGTAAGGACTGAAGTGATGTCTCAGCAGTGAAGAACGCTTGCTGCTCTTGTAGAGGACCAAAGTTTATTTCCCTGAACCTACAGTGGTCAGCTCACAACTGCCTATAACTCCAGCTCAGGTGCTCCAACATCCTCCAAGGAGACACCCTTCTGACCTCCAAGGGTATCTGCCTACACATTCACATACACACTTGCAGATACACACATACACATAAATAAAATTAAATAAAAGTGTGTAAAGTTCTTACATTTGGCAAAATTACATCAACTATTAAGTCACAGACAAAACTTTATTTCTCTTTAATGATCCTTATGCTGAATTCCGTCAATACTTCTCATAGAAAAGTAAGAATGGAGGGAAATAAAATCTTACCTATTCCCTTTACCTTATGGGATGGTGTATTTATGAATGTGGGTGTGAGTATATGTGTGTGCACATATGTGGAGGCCAGAGGTCAGAACTGGTGTCATTCCACAAGCACTCACTACCTTATATTTTTTAACTAGGGACTTTCCTGATGTAATTGCCCCCCCCCCCCCCCCCCCCCCCCCCCCCGCAATTAGACTGGATTGCCTGACCTAAGGATTTCCATGCCTGTGCCTTTTCAGGACTAGAATTTCAAATGTGTCGCCAAACCTGGCTGTTTTATGTGGGTTCTTTGTGTAAAATTCAGCCTCTGGTGCTTGCATATCAGGCACCTTACCACCTGAACTATTTCCTTAGCCCCAAAACTTTTTCAGTCATTCTTCATTAAGCAGTGGTTCTCAACCTGTGGGTCATGACCCCTTTGGGAGTCGAACCACCCTCTCACAGAGGATGCATATCAGATATTCACATTATGATTCATAACAGTACCAAAACTAGACTTATGAAGTAGCAACAGAATAATTTTATGGTTGAGGGTCATCACAACATGAGGAACTGTATTAAAAGGTCACAGCATTAGGAAGCTTGAGAGCCACTGTTCATTGAGGATATATTTAAGGATGAAGCTGTAGCTCAGTGATAAAACTCAAGTAGAGAAGGTTCAGTGTGTGCTCAGCATACGTGAGGCTCTAGCTTTGACTCTCAGGACCCCATCCAAAAATCTATGTCTGTTAAAAGGATATGTAGAGACCTAGCAGATAGCTCAGTAGGTAAAAATACTTGCTGCCAAGGCTAAAGTCCTGAGTTTGATCCAAGAGAGGCACATGGGGGAAAGGGAGAACTGACTCAGGAAGTTGTTCTCACTTCTACATGTGTGACATAAAGTGAATATTTGTCCATTAAAATATAAATGTGTGTGTGTGTGCACATACATGAGCATGCACATATATGTGTGGACACCTACTTTTCTGTACTGTGGTTACCTTTCAAACTAAACCTGTGTGATGAAGCACAGACAGTGCGGGTACTCTCAACAGTTTTGCCAATTACTGTGCTATCTTTACTTCAGTGAATTTAACTAATTTCAATTGACCAAAAAGGCTGATACTTCTCAGGCTTAGATTCCAACAGGTTACAGTTGACAGCAGGAAGCCTGAATCCCCAACATCCTTGTATCATTCCCTAGAAAAACACTATGGACAAGTATTTACCAAGAACTCACATACTCAGTGTTTATGAGGTTGGCAACCAGCAAGATGCACAATAGACATGAGTGGGCAGACAGAAAGGAAAAGTAGGTGATGGATGGATGGCATCTGGCAGGCAAGCAAGAAAGAAGACCGAAAGAAATCCCAAATCCAAAAAGCATGTGATGCAGAGAGCATGCACTGACAGTGATATGGAGCCAGCCTGGGCTAGTGGACAGTACACAGAGGACATGGCTTTCACTCGGCCCTTTTCAGGTGCTTCCTGGGAGAGGCAAACTGTGCTTCTAGGAGGGTGAGGCTGCAGGACAGAGGCCCGGGGTCTGAGTAAGGAGACTCATGTTCATGGAATGGCAAATACATTATTATGTCTCGGTCACTATCTTATGAAGGAATCATGGGAAGGGAAGGCTGAAAATTCAGGCAGTTGATGGCAGATATTGTACCCAACAGAAACACTGAACAGGGAGGGTGTCAGCTGCATGCCCCTCCTTTTCCCCTGCTCTTGTTACTTGGGTGTTTTTCATAGAGACTATCCCAAAGGTAGCCCATGTTATCCTGGAACTGAACATATGGCCCAGACTGACTTTGAACTTGTGACAATCTTCCTGCTTCAGCTTCCTGATTACAGGTCGAAGTAACCATGCTGGGCTCCCACACCTCCTTTAGTAAACAGCACTGCCCCCCATTCTCATAGCCAAACCCTCATCCTTAACTAGGCTCTCAGAAACCTAAAGTGACAAAAAATGCTTATAATCATAGAAAAAAAAAAAGAAATAGAAAACACAAATAAACTATTTTTTAAAAATACTTTCATTAAGTATCTCAACTACATCCTGCCAAGTTTTCATAATAATTTCAGAGCTGTTTGGTTCTCTTTTCACACATTTGGCTCTGTCCACTTTGAACAATGAAACTTATTCAAAAAACAAGTCGGTTGAGGAAATCAATCAACACCAATTAAACACCTGCTGCTCTTTGCCGGGCACAGTGGCAGGAGCTGTATTGCATTATGGCATTGAATCTTAGCATTCTTAGTGTGAAACTGTTCCTCCCCACATTCATATATATGAGGAACAATCGCACGAGAGTCATTTAGCTAAGTAATAAAGCTAGGAAGCAAATAAACACGATAACAGTGTTTATTAAAACCATCATCTAGCACAGTTTCAGCAACTTTTGATTAGAATCCGAAGGAAGCACACTCAAGGCACGTATTCTATTTCCAATGTGCACGGCTAAGAGCCAAGTGCTTAAATGCACTGAAAACCAAGCCAATCTTCTGGTCATAAGGCAGTCAGTCAATGCATCACTGAAGCCACTGGGACACTTAACTTTGATCCAAGCCACAGTTCTAAAAGAATCTTTCAAACCAAACTAAAAAATGACTTAAGACCAATGTTCTCAGTCACAGGTTCTATGGTCAAATTCTTTGTAATGTTTGGAACTCCATAACAACATGCAGCCCTCCTGTTTCCTTGCTTAGATGAATGGCATCATTGTCTTTCTTCACTTGGGGTGGGAGGTGTTTTGATTTTTGTTTTTGCATTGGCAGGCTGGCATTGGACTCAGAGAGATCTGCCCTCCTTGCTTCCCCAGTGCTGAGATTAAAGGAGTGCGCTACCATGCCCAGCCCAATAATGTAATTTTCAAAACCATCTTCTTCATTTATTTCAGATATTAACTGGACATCTGTACTCTGTCAGCAGCTACTGCTATTAAACTGTTTGGGCTGTAAAATTTTCAATATGATGATTTAAAAAACTGTATATTGGAGCCGGGTGGTGGTGGCGCACGCCTTTAATCCCAGCACTCGGGAGGCAGATCTCTGTGAGTTCGAGGCCAGCTTGGGCTACCAAGTGAGTCCCAGGAAAGGCGCAAAGTTACACAGAGAAACCCTGTCTCGAAAAAATCAAAAAAAACCCCAAAACTGTATATTGAAGCCAAGGGTAGAGCCAGGTGTGGTGGTACATGTCTGTATTTATAACACTTGGGAAACAGGAGGACCAGGAGTGTAAGGCTAGCCTCCCTTACTAGTGGGTTCAAGGCTAAGTACATGAGATACTGTCTCAAAAAAAGAAATATTTTAAGAGCCCTGTGAGAAAATACACACTAATAGAGTGGCCCCTTGCTACTAAAACAAATAAGTTAACCCTTAGAAAAGCCAAAATGGGAGCCACAGATTTCAAGCCCTTTGTTAATTAGCCCATCAGAAGCTCAGGGGGCTGCTTGGCTTTGTTCTCTATACACTAACGACTGGTTCTTTAAAGGCATACTCTAGGTGGGGATTACTAGCTCAATGCTCTTAGTCAGGATATTTGACTTGTCGGAGTCTTGGTTGCTCATAGAAAAAGTGAGTAGGCATAGCTGTACTTCAAACTATAGTAAAGATTACACATACTAATGCAATGCACTATTCCAGAGCCTGACATCCAGGGGAAGCACAGTAAATATTGATAACATCATCATTGTAGGCTTTTACAAGCTACAACCAAATTAATTAGAAAAGAATCAAATTATAAGGAATTTGGGTGACTGGGGAAGCAAATAAAGATAACGCTAAGAATAAAAGAAGTGATATCCAAGAAGAAGTTAAGAAACTACACAGATACAAAATCTCAAGCTACTGCTGGGTGGCGGTGGTGCATGCCTTCAATCCCAGCACTCAGGAGGCAAAGACAGCGGATCTCTGTGAGTCTGAAGCCAGCCTGGTGTACAGAGCAAGTTCCAGGACAGGCTCCAAAGCTACAGAGAAACCCTGTCTTGTAAAAACAAAAACAAAACTCGGGTTACAGAAGACCATGGTCTCTGACCCACAATTTTAAACTGCTTCTGAGGGCAACGCCAGTGCTTTCACAGGACAATGATGTGCCTGAAGATGACAGCAAGCCTTTTTAAAACAGATGGAACTTCCATTCCGTGTGTTTAAAAGGAGACAGATGAAGCACATAATTGACTGGAAAGATTTCTATCAAAAGTGATTTAGCATCACAAATTCGATATATTAGATGTCCAAACTTTAATTAACGGCACCCTATTACTAGGCTAGGAAACTAATTCAGTTATAAAGCAATTGCTCAGCACACAAGAGGCCCTGAGTTTGACACCAAGACCACTTTTCAAAAAGGAACCTCTCAAATTCTTCCTATTAAACACTCAAAAAAGACACGTTTCAAATAAATTAACTACGAAATTTGGAAATGGAATGCCCTACGATACCATCAGTCTCTTCACAACTAAAATGAGACCAACTCATTGCTAAGCATTTTCATGTCTACCAGAGACACAAATCTGGGCATGGGAATCTTTTTTCACTTGATTTTTCCCTATGTTTGCAATGCAATAAAAAGAGAAATGCCTGCCCCTCTCCCCAGAGCTATAATGATAAGGAATATTGAAGTAAGCAAAGAGATACAAGGCTCGCCTGACTCAAAGGCAGCTAGACATTAGTTGATCTAAATAACTCCACACTAAGACCAAAAATCTAGTTCCTTAAGGACAGCATTCCTTAAGGAGTGTTCCCTGAGTGCTCCCTCAGCCCTGGGTAATTTCCAAGGTCCTATAAATCTACAGAGGCTTGTAAAGCTGTAGAAAGTAGCAGATGACAAGGAAAGATTCAATCTGGAAACCCTCTGACACCACAGCAGTCTCCATGACAGAGGGCTCGAGAAAAACCAGGTTTTCTCTCACAACTACCCCCTCATTTATCCCATGGAAGGTCAGATATTCAACCCTTACTAACAGAAGCTGGAAAAACCTCGTCAGTGAAGGCATTAGGTCCAGTAATGACTTTTCAAAGATTCCTGCTCTATAAGTTATCTAGTGCCAAACACACAAACCATAGTAATAAGACAAGGTATCTCAGTGGACAGTGTCCTCTTCCAGATTTGCCTTGGAAGGAATCACACAGTATGACCTTGAGAGTTATTTAATCTCCATTTCCCCAACAATCACAGGTTAAGTTAAATCTGCTCAGTGTTTTCTTTTTCAGAGCAACACAGAGTGAATGAAAGAAATATATTGAAGAACCTGCTACACAAAAATCTACCTGCTGGCCAGTGACAGCCATTTCCAACCATATAATACAAGGCAGATGACTGCCACACAAGAGTGACTGGCTCTATTTTTATTATGTACAATAATAAACATCTGCCAAAGAGGCCAACAAAACTTGTACAGCACCAAATAGCCTTCAAAAGTTCCACATTTTAAATTTGAAATCACTAGCAAAAGTAAGTGGTGTACAAGACTTAAGAACACTTTTTGTAAACGGGAAATAAAACTTCAATATATTTAAAGTCTTATGATCTGTCAGGAATCTGTTCAGTCCTCCTTTATTAAGTTTTATTACTTCAATTTCTGCTTTATACTTGATAAACCCTGGGGAATCTGGGGAATTTCACTAGTGCGACTGCTAGATGGATGGATGGATGGATGGATGGATGGATGGATGGATGGATGGGTGGGTGGGTGGGTGGATGGATGGATGGATGGATGGATGGATGGATGGATGAGGGGGTGGGTGGGTTGATGGATGGATGGGTGAGGGGGTGGGTGGGTGGATGGATGGATGGATGGATGATAGGTAGATAGACAGTAGGTTCTTGCACACTGTAATTTTTTAAATGCTGTTACTAAAGCCTGGACCCCTGCACATGCTAGGCAACTGCTTTCCCTCAGAGCTGGACCCCACATTCTCCTCTTAGTACCTCCCTTCCACTTAGTAAAACTTGGGAAGCCAGTGCCATGATTCAGTAGTAAGTGCATAAGGCTGCAGCTCACTGTTAAAGGGTTTGTCTAACAAGTGGAAGGCTCTAGGTGTGGTGATATATTGTGTACCCTAATAAACTTTGCCTGAAGATCAGAGAACAGAACAAGCCACTAGATTAAACATAGTGGCCAGGCAGTGGTGGCACACACCTTTAATCTTAGCACTGGGAAGGCAGAGATCTGTCTGGATCTCTGTGAGTTCAAAGCCACCCTGGACTACATGAGATTGGCTCAGTCTAGGAGAGTAAACAGAGCCAGGCAGTGGCGGCACACACCTTCAATCCCAGTACTGGGAACCCAGCACACATGCCTTTAATCCCAGGGAGTGATGGCTGGGCAGAGAAAGACATATAAGGTGTGAGGAGACAGGAACTAAAGGCTTTTCAGCAGAAGCATCCCTTTCAGCTAGAGGCTTTTTCGGCTGGAGCCTTTTGGGTGAGGATTGAGAGTACTTCAGTCAGAAGATTCACGGAATTGGTGAGGTGAGACGTGGCAGTGGCTTGTTCCTTGTCACTCTGGTCTTTCAGCGTTTACCCCAATATCCGGTACCGGAATTTGCATTAAAAGACGTTTTAACATTCAATCCAACATGTAGGTTCCAGTCTCAGCACAAACTAAAATAAGTTCACATACACACAAAAAAATAAGTAAGAGCCAGACTTGATAGTATAAGCCTGTACTCAAAGCAGTGAGGAACAGAAGCAGGAGGATCAGGCATTCAAGGTCACCCTCAAGTACACAGGAACTTTGAAACCAGCCTGAGCTACATGAGACCCTCTCTCAAAAATCCAAATCCAAACAACAAAACCATTATCCAAGAGCCTTTCAGTCATCATCCATAAACATATGACCTTAGTTTTGGAATGTTTTAATTGTATTTTACATTGTGTGGAATAGATCCATGACTACAAACTTCCCCCATCAGCAAATCTTCACAGTAAAGAAAATGGAGGAAAGAAAATAGATATAGAGTCTATAAAGTGAACAAAAGCTACTTTTAAGATTCTACAAAATCAAAATAAAGGCTATCATAACTGTGAACTAAAAATGAACTCAAGGGTTGGGAGGGTTGGCTCAAAGGTTAAGAACACAGGCTGCTCTTCCAGAGGACTGGGCTAGATTCCCTGCAACAACATGGTGGCTCACAGCCATCTGTAACCCAGTCCCAGGGTATCTGAGGTCCTATCTTGCCTCTGCAGGCCCTGCACAGACATGGGGCATAGACATGCATGAGGCAAAGTAAACAGGCACATAAAAGTAATAAATGAATGTACTTAGGAAAAGTAGCTACTGTAGCAGCTAGCCAACCAAGAACTCAACTAACTGTCCATCCTCCTATTCCTGCCTCTCAAATACTGAGTTACAGTTATATCCAACTAATAGCCTATGTATTACAATAACAGAAAAAAAACCCTTTAAATTGCATTTAAAATTTTTAACTCTCCATGTATTTATCTGAAATCCACCAGCACTGGCATAACATACTGGTATTTTTCTTAATATGTGAACATTATTTCTTTCAATAATCAATATGTTGAGTAAACAGGAAGTCAGACATTACCAGGGAACTTGTCAAGTGAAGCTTTGCACCGATAAGCAGAAACAGATTCTACTACTTGAATTGTAGCCCAGGGAGCTGATTCTGGCTGTGATCTATTACAAAGAGTCCACCAATCACCAGGCCAGGGAAGACAGGATCCGTGGGATTCCTGTGCTTTCTTCTTCCCATCTTCAACGTTTCCACATTCCAGCCTGCTCTCACTGACTCACAAAACAGAATGACATCAACATATCCTAGCTACTCAGCAGGCTGAGCAAGATAGGTTCAAGACCTGCCTGGGCAACTTAGTGAGACCCTTTATCAAAACAAAAAGTATCACGGAAGTCTGAGGACATAGCTCAGTAGTACGGCACTTGCCTAGCAAGCAAAAGGCCCTAGTGCCAATCCTTAGGATCATAAATAAATAACAGATTACTAATGGTCTATTATTTATTCATTTTCTAAGAGCATATAGCAAACTTGCTTGCATTAGCAAACATGTTAATCGCTTAACTTCACCAAGTACCTATGTGGTACTCAGGTCACAACATGGTAGAAACTGTATATTAGAGGTGGTCAGACATAGCCTTTAGAATGTACTAGATAAATGCTGTGTGCCTGCAATACAAATCCTTGAGAAGGTCTATGCCCGGGTCTATTCTTTACAACTGTGAAAATGTGGAAGGGGGAAGAATGGCATGAAGGACGGCAGAGGTAACAAGACACAAAAGGGGTTAATATGCCTAGAGGAAATCTGGGGGCGGAGAGTATGTGAGCCTAAGAGTCCTCTCTTCAGAAGACATAGGCCAGACAACTAAATTTTTTCTTTTTACTACTCTGAAACAGAATAGAGAACTAAGTACACCCAAGGATTTTTTTTTCCACCGAGGAGACATGCCTGGTAGCAAAAGGATCTCCAAATAGCAGGTCGGGCCTTTTAGAACGTGGAGGGGGCGGGGTGGCAGAGGAAGGCCCTGATTGGCAGGCGACCTGCCACCCGGAGATACGTGGCAGGCGTGCTCACCTGTGAACACGTTCTGAAAGCCATCAGCTGTCGCTGGAGCCCCAGGAGCCTTAGCGGCCAGCACAGGCGACCCGCCACCACTGTCATCCGCAGTAGCCCCGCGCCCCAGCAGGTGCACAGAGCCTCCTGGCCCAGGCGTACGAACGCCTAGCTCCTCGGTCCAGTCGGCTGAGCGGCTGAGACCGCCCGAGAGGCCGCCTTCCAGCCGGTGCTTCTTTGCCGGGGCCGCAGTAGAGGCCAAGGCAGTTCTGGGGCTCCGGCTGACGGAAGGCTCCGGTCGCTTCTTGATGCGAGGACTCTGGTTGGGGGACTGAGACGGGGAGTGATTGGGCGAGCTGAGCTGCCGAGTGGTGGTCTTGATGTAGCAGGGGGTGATGAGTGGGTAAGGTTTGAAGCATCGTGGGCTGGGCGCAGGGCTGCCAGGCAAAGAAGCGACTGCAGAGACACTGGGCCCTCGCATCCCCTCCTCCGGCTCTTCCTCCAGCCTCTGTGGAGTTTCTCCCACCTCTGGGACCCATTCCTCCTCTGGAGAGCCTCGGGGGGCATCCTCAAAAGCATCCTCCTCGCACTCCTCATCTGTGTCCTCAGCTTCAGGCACTGGGGCTCCGGCTGCGCCCTCCCCTGGTCCAGCCTCAGGAAACGTGAAAGCTGGAGATGAGAGCGAGTCTGTGACTGCAGAGTGGGCGCTCGTGTAGCCGGGTGTCTCAGAGGCCAAGTGGCCTCCGGAGGTCGGAGGTTCCTCAGGCACCGGGGATTTGGTGGTCTCAGGCAAGTCGGGTCTCGCCGGTAGTGCCTGTTCGGTGTCCTTTCCAGCCTCGCTTCTCGATCCCAGTAAGAACTGGTCCAGGTCCAGAAAGGCCCCAGGCTGAGGGGAGATGGCAGTGGGGGGCGCTGCAGGCTCCTCGGAGTCCTGGAGCAGCAGCTTCTGCTGCTGCTGCTGCTGCTGCAGACGAATTGCCTGCTGTATGTCTGAGAGCAAATCCTCCTGCTCCGTAGCGGAGTGGAAGCTATAGATGTCCGTGTCCGAACCAGAACTGGTCCTTTGTCCATCTTGCGCTCCTGCCGCAGTTTCCAAATCCTCCGCAGTCGCCTTGATCCCTACCCCAGCCTCGGCAGGCCTAGGACCACCTGGATGGATCACCTCGAAAGGGTCGGCACACTCGGTATCCGATAGGCCCGTCTCCTCAGCAGAGAGACTGAGGTCTGGGGTCTTGGTGACTATGGAGTGAGCGCTGTCCAGCTCCCCAATCGTCAGGGCCTGAGAGTCCAGCACATCCTCCCGCGAGTCGCCGGCACCTTTCGCCTTGGTCAGGTTCTTTCTGATCCGCAGGTTGGAAAACACCGAGGCTCTAGAATCCGACTTGCTCTTCTTCTTGCTGGTCTCTCCGCTGCCCCCTCCCCCCTTGCCGTGCTTACCGAGCGCCTTTCTGCTCCCGCTCGCCTTCTTTGTGGTTTCCGCATCCCTGGGCCCCGCGGCATCCTCCGCTCCGCCGCCGCCGCCTTCGTGGGAGGCATCACCTGCGCTCCTCTTCAGCTTCCCATCCTGGTTCCCCATGTTTCAAGCCCTCTGCTGCGCCGCCGCGCCTGGGGGTCCTCAGGCCATCTCGGCCCTGGCGAGGGCCAGAGGAGTGTCCGGGACAATTCAGGCAGCTGGGCCGGCCGTTGGGAGGGGAGGCCGAGGAGCGCCCAGCTGGCCCCGCTCACATCTGCTGCCGCTTTGCATAATGCGCGGTGGCTCTCCCGGCTGCCGTCCCTGCGGCTGTGGTTGCGGCCCTGGCTGGCGGGCGCGAACATGCTCAGTTCAGCTCGCACTCCCCACCAATGGCTGCACAGGACTCAGCCTTGGCCTGGCTCCCCGCCCACCGCCCCCGCCCCCTCAGTGCCCCCTTTGGCTCCTCCCGCAACCAAGCAGGAAAAACGTTTCCATCTCTAGGACTTGATAATTAAGGGGTGGGAGTTGGGGAAGCTGTCTCTATGTGGCTCAGACTAACATCAAACTTAGGATATTCCTGTTAGGTTATCTGTGGAATCTTCACCCCCCACTTTGAAAATAAAACATGTTGCCCTCTTTTCAAGAACTGGTGGTATGTTGGAACATTTACACAAAACTTCAAAGGTCTCAGACCAGCAATGAGAAAAAAATAACGCAACAGAAAATCTGAAGCCCAATTCCAGGTCAGAAGTGCCATAGTATGAGGAACACACACACACACACACACACACACACACACACACACACACACACACACATGTCTGCTTATTTCTGCATGGCTCCAGTTCAAATACTTGTTGAATGGATGGACTGTTCCATTTCTTAAATAGTTGATCATCGCTTTGCACACTCTAAGGTTTGTGAGTGTGCTACTTAGGAAAGATTCCTTCCCCAGGCTCTGTGCCTGTTGCACGCACATCTCCAAGAACAGGACATTAGCTGTCATTTCCAAAGTGGGTTTGTGAGACCTTTCTGGACAGAGAAAAGAGAGGGAGGGGAAAGTGAAAATACTGAGATTAAAGCTGATTAAAATGCTAATCTCCAAAATTCTATGTGTTTGCAATATAAATTAGACAGCATTTGTATTTAAAAAGGGTGCATATATTATAACTCCCAGGAGGTCAAACTCATCAATATTAAACATGTCACAATGTAGTCTCATATAAAAAGGAAAAAGAAAAGAAATACCCTTGGTACAAACACAGGAAATTAGACATTATGTTATAAAGGACATCCACTTTCTCAAGCAAATCCATCCAGGCACATTTTGTTCAGGGCCAGGGCTTCCTATGTTTCAGACCTAGATTAACACAAACACTTTTTCTTATTTGTGAATTGTTGTCTTGATTTTAATGACATTGAATTATAATCTGTGTTAAATGTTTTAAAGCATCATCAGTATTTTAAGTAGCTGCAAGCTGTAAAAGCACATAAACTTTTTAAAAGGTAAAAGCAGCATTAATGAAAAATGTTATTCTTTGTTGGAAATCCAGACAGCGATTCGTAGCCTTTCTCAAACCATGATCTTTGAAACAACCATTCACTGGGGCAGGTGGATTGTTGAACTTCAGTGGCCTTTTTGAGTAAACACTTTGAAAAACTCAGCTTTAATAACTGTGCCAGGGTAATATCCCTGTCTCCAAGGGATCCCGAGAGCCTGAAAAGCCTTTCTTTCACCTCTTTCCCAAGGCTGCTCTCTCCTCTTTTCTGGACACCCCCACCCCTCAACACAGAGCACAATTTGCCTGCGGCCACTAGACCTCTCTGCTTCTTTGAATGCGGCAGTACTTTGAATCTTGATTTTTGCTCTTCCTCTATCAGGGCGTCTTTGATTCAGACCTGTTTGTCCCCTTGTTACGTTCTTCTGTGATGTACCCAAGAAGTCTGGAAGACAAGGGAGGGTGCAACAGAGCTGAAAGAAAAGAGGCAGTGAGAATACTATTTTTTTTTTTTTCACATTCTTTGAATGTGGGAGAATAGGGAGCAGTTGTGGGGCAGGTCAGAGTTGGCAGAGTTCTATTATAAGGTCACAAAAGCAGAAGGCGAAACATTAGGGACAGTCAAAGGGGAATGAGAGGGGGAGGTAGAGAGGACAATGAAGAGTAATGGGGACGAATGTGATCACATTGTCAGCAGCAATAGCAGCTGGGAGATCGCCAGCCATGCCTCCTGCAGCCCAAGAAGTTTCCCCACTCTGCAGGGACTTCCAGGGAGGTAAAGCTAGCCCTTCAAGGCAGACACAGAAAGAAAAATTTCGGGACACGTCAGAGTAAAGCAGCTAGCCAATTGGTTAAGTATTAAATTTGTTATGAGAGAGTCGATGCTTTAGAGTTGAGCTTCGATACGGAGGGGGATGGGCAGGGAGACAGGGTGGGGGGGGTTGAGCTTTAGAGAGACAATGTTCTGTTAGTGTCTTAGCAATAAATATTATATACTCCTATGAAAAATTACATATTTCTCTCATATTAAAATGTAGCACAAACACACAATAAATAAATGTAGAGATTTTTGTAAAGAATTCTGGTTTTGGTTTTTGTTTTTCAAGACAGCGTTTCTGGCTGTCCTGGAACTCAGTCTATAGACCAGGCTGGCCTCCAACTCAGAGATCTGCCTGCCTCTACCTTCTGAGCGCTGAGATTAAAGGCTTAAAGGTGTGTGCCACCACTGCCTGGCTAAGAATTCTGTTTTTCTAAATGAAGTTATAAGATAGTTTCCTGAGGTTTACTGTTTAGGTTTAAGGGTGAGGGAGCAGCCATGATAGTATTGAACACAAACGTTACAACAATATGGCCCCAAGCAAGCATTGTTTTGTTTTCACATTTTCAACATCCTTGTTGGAAATATCTCTTTGAAAAGAGAATGTTGTCTCCATAGGCAATCTCTCTGTCTCTCTCTGTCTCTGTCTCTGTCTCTGTCTCTCTCTCTCTCTCTCTCTCTTTCTGTGTGTGTGTGTGTGTGGTGTGTGTGTGTGTGTTTGTGTGGGGTGTGTGTGTGTGTGTGTGAGCGTGCGCACGCATGTGTCTATAAACAATCTTTTTTCCTTTTTTCTTCTTTGGTTTTTTTGGAACAGGGAGTCACGTAGCCCAGGCTGGCCTTGGGCTCACTCCATTGCTAAGGCTGGCCTTGAATCCTGATCCTACTAACTTTACCTCCCAAGTGCTGAGATTATAGGTGTGTAACACTACACCCAGCTTCAGTCTTAATTGTATCAGGTGTTTTGATTCTCTCTGATTGGGAAACACAAATGAATCCCTAGGGTGAAGAGTTTCTTTCCTGTCTCCCATCTCCTTGATTTCTCTTGTCTTTCTATCCTGCTCCAAAAGCACTTTGTATGCATATGTAGAAATATCATATTGAACGCTCTTACTTAATATAATTAGCACATACTAATGAGAAAAAAAACACTATGACATGAAAAGGCATATTGGAAACACACAAGTGTGGGTATCAATGTAGGCAAGATCTCACTACTGAAAAGTAGTAGGTGCAATTAGCTTAGTTCCCAGAGGCTAAGGGATTTGTTCACTTACAACAGCAGCTGAGACTATACTTGAAACTACAGACTTTGGTCCCAGATTTTTTAATAAAAACACCTCACTGTTTAGCCTTTGGGGGACTGATAAGGCCATCTCAACCTGTAAGATGGCATCAGCTGAAAAACAAACAAAACAACCCCCCTATCTGTTTTGAAGGTTGTTACTGTAGATGGTTATAGATGGCTGATGAGAACATACTAGTACTGAGAGTATCAGAGATGGAAAGCCGAACTATCTGTACTTCACATGTCTTCAGTTTAACATTTTATGATCTTTAAATTTTAGTTATCATAAAATAATGAATTGAATTATGACATTTTCCTACATATGTATCAATGTACCTTGTTTATATTTGCTCTCTATTACTTTCCTCAAACCCTCATCTTCCTATCTTGCTGGTTCTTTCCCTTCCTACATATTGTTCCTTTGCCTTCATCTCTACACACTGGCGTGTGGTGATAGTGTGTGTGTGTGTGTGTGTGTGTGTGTGTGTGTGTGTGTGTGTGTGTGGTGTTAGTGTACGCATGTAAGCATTAGGGTGCATGTACCCATGGTTGTGAATGTGGAGGTCCAGTGTTTCCGTCATTAGTCTTTTCTTGATCCCTCTGCCCTTTATTTTATTTTTTATTTTCTTGAGACAGTCTCACGGAACTGGAAGCTCTTTGGGTGCTAGCATTTGGCCAGTTTTGCTGAATCTACTATGCTTATGATTACCCATGAAGAGTAGTTGGGGATAATTTGGACAATAAGAATCGACCGACGCCAGGCTGGCTAGCTGGCCAGTGAGCTTCCAGGTGTTTCTTGAGTCTCTGCCTCCTACCTTCTGTAGGAGTGTCAGGGTTACAGGCGTGGATCATCACATCTGGCTTTTTCTGTGAGTTCTTGGAATTAAACTCAGGCCATTAGACTTACATCGGCAGCACCTCTGCTCTTGGAGACACCTGCTAGGAACACTTTTCTTATCTTTTCTAGTTTTTAAAGGCTGTCTATCTCTCTTCATTTCTGGTCACTTTCTCCTACTCCTTGATAAGGTTTGGATCCCTGGTTATTGAGTATCCTCCACCGCCGATGTAATAAGCCTATCAAGTGGAATTAATAAATTGAGGTTAAATCTGAACAAAGCAAAGCATTTCCCGGGTGGCTGTCTGGGAAGGCAGGGGAGAGAGAACACAAGAGCACTGGGCAGGTATGGCGACCAGGTCTTAAAGTCCTTATATCTCTCATTCTGGAGTACTGAGCATAACATCAGAAACAAAACTCTGCCTTGACAAGGTGAAAAGCGAAAACCCGGCTACAAAAGTTTTCTCTGACCTCCACACCAATGCTGTGTGTGCGTGTGCGTGTGCGTGTGTGTGTGTGTGTGTGTGTGTGTGTGTGTGTGTACTATTGACAGTTGAACCTAGGACTGCATGCAAGTTTAGCCAAGTATTCTGCCTTGGAGCTATAGTCCCAGGACTAAAACTCTTGTGAACAAAGAGTAAGTGGCTTGAGGTGGTGCACACCTGTCATACCGGGCTGGCTAAGACAATGTCATTCGGTTCCACCAGGAGTGCTAGCCATGCCTGGGTAACATAGTGAGACCTCCTCCGGGTAGGAAAAAGTATTTTGGGGCTGGGACTGCAGTTCAAAGGTAAAGCAGGCCTTCATCTACAAGTTTAAAACACAGAACTTCATTTTCCACCGTGTGTGAGAAAGGAGATTAACTGTAATTTCTTTAGTTGGTGGAATCCAGAGGTGTGCTTCCACCTGGAAGACCTCTTGGTTTTTGTGTATTTTGTTTTTTGTTTTATTTTTAAAGAAGCCTTTCTGGGGTTTCTATAGTGTGGTTGAGGGAATATCAGTATGAACACCTTCCTTCCTATGCCTGGCAGAATTTTGGGGCCCTACCTCCATTCTTTTGGTGGGCACAGGGCCGAAGGGTTTGTACCCTTTCTTTGGGGGTCTGCTTAGAATAGAGACGAGGCTCCTGTGATGGCTATGATTCAGAAGCAGGGGTGGGAAACACATGATGGTGAGCATGACATAGTCTGAAAGGAGCACTGCAGCCCGCCCTTGAAGGAAGGAGCACAAGCGTCTCTTCAGAGTTCACTGTATCCTGTGAAAATAAAACACCAGCAGAGTTATTTCCATCTGGTACATCCTGTGCATTAGCAGAGCTCTTGAGTTTGGGTGGCTTTTGTTTGTTTGCTGTTTGCTATCTTTTGGGGGAGCCCAAGTTTGCTGTGGGATGTTCTGTATGGCAAATGTGTTGCTCTGATTGGTTAGTAAATAAAACACTGATTGGCCAGTAGTCAGGCAGAAGGAAGTATAGGCGGGACAAGGAGGAGAATAAAGCTGGGAAGTGGAAGGCTGAGAGAGACACTGCCAGCCGCCATGATGACAAACAGCATGTGAAGATGCCGGTAAGCCACGAGCCACGTGGCAAGGTATGGATTTATAGAAATGGATTAATTTAAGCTGTAAGAACAGTTAGCAAGAAGCCTGCCACGGCCCTACAGTTTGTAACCAATATAAGTCTCTGTGTTTACTTGGTTGGGTCTGAGTGGCTGTGGGACTGGCAGGTGAGAGAGATTTGTCCTGACTGTGGGCCAGGCAGGAAAACTCTAGCTACACAGTTCTTCCCTTTCTTCGGACTCCTCTTCCATTCTCCCCGGTTCCCTCCTGTTCTGCTCAGCATGGAGTCCTTGTTAACATTTGAACGTGTTTAAAGATCTCTGGGCTCAGTGGCTGAGCACTTGTCTCTCAGGTGTAAGATCCTCTATTTGACCCCCAGAATAAATAAATAAAATTTTTTACTCTATTGGAAGTTGTATCCTTTGGGTTTATTAATACTTACAAAGAAATTATTTAGATGTTTAATTTAAAGTGTATGAATGCTATATACTTTCTTTCTTTCTTTCTTTTTTTTTAATTTATTCTTCCTAAATCCTGTGGTAGTGGTGCACACTTTTAATCCCAGCACTTGGGAGACAGAAGCAGGCAGATCTCCTGCATTCAAGGCCAGCCTGGGCTACAGAGTAAGTTCTAGGACAGCCAGCGCTACCCAGAGAAACCCTGTTTCAAAATTTAAAAAAGAGATTTATATATATATGAATATATGAAATATGTTTACATATAAATATATATTTAAATATTTAATATTAAATATATGCATATTTACATATGAACTATATATTTATACATAAATGTATTTCATATATTTTTTTCATGTTTTTGATCATATTTTCCTGATTGTTGTCTCTTGTCTCCTTCAATACATATCTTTCAAATATAATTTATGGTATTAACCGAAGTTATTTGAAGACTCATGTGCTAGGACATTGACTTTTCAAGCCTGTATACATAAAAAATCACATAGCGAGCATATTAAACAAGGAATCACTTGAGGAAGGGGCTCACAAGACCTCACTCCTAACTATGGAGCTATTGACAGTTCATGGTTGATGAGAGTGAAAGTCACTTCTCTCCAGGGCCACAGACCTCGGGAGTTGATCTGTGACCCAGTGCTCTACACCCGAACACATGTGGGCAACACTAGTTAGAGTAGATGGGACATTTTAAAAGAACAGGAGGAGGAGGAGGAGCTACTGATGAAGTTGGGAGGGAACATAGTTGGAGAGTTGTGGGAAGGGTCAGAGGAGGGGAAGTGGGGGATATGTATGATCAAAACATGTTATATACATGTATGAAATTCTCAAACAATACAAACAATGCAAAGGAACGAAATCACACATTACTGGTTTGTTGTTCGAATCTTCGATGGTCTTTTAATAAAAAACCCAGAGCCAGATATTGGGGTGAAAGCTGAAAGACCAGAGAAGCAGAGCAAGCCACAGCCAACCTCACCTCGCCAACTCTTCAGCTGATCCTGTTTCCACGAATCCTCATACTGAAAGCCTCTGATTCCTCACCAGAAAGGATCTCAGCTGAACTGCCTTAGTTCCTGTTTCCTCATACCTTATATACCTTTCTCTGCTCAACCATGTCACTTCCTGGGATTAAAGGCATGTGTGCTTCCCAGTACTGGGATTAAAGGTGTGTGCCACCACTGCCTGGCTCTGTTTCCAGTGTGGCCTTGAACTCACAAAGACCCAGATGGATCTCTGCCCCCTCCCCCCAGCGATAGGATTAAGGGTGTGTGTGTGCCACCACTGCCTGACCTCTATCTCTAATCTAGTGGCTGGCTCTGTCCTCTGATCCTCAGGCAAATTATTAGGGTACACAATGTATCACCACACTGGCTTTCATCCTTAAAGTTCCTTACTGATCTGGAACTGTGACAGGGCCCTCAGATCCATGCCGAACACATAGTTTGCCTGGATTTTACAGTTAATTAGGAAATGCAAGCTGTTAACATCAAACATATTTACATTGGGCAAAATTAGCAAAGACTTGTCGTTTGTCCTTTTTCCTGTGGCAGTGTTACCATTTTAGGGAAGAGGTGAAGTAAAAGCCAGGGGGTGTGTGCATGTTAATTTAACTGTGAGAAAAGCTTTCAGAACTGTGTGAACTCTGTTCTGCAACATGGGTTCCTCCTCTGGCTGGTGACAGGCCTTTAGCTCTTCCCACCTGCAGCATGAACGTCCTGGAGAAATTTGAATTCTCTGACGTTCATTATTTCCGTCAATAGTCTGGTAGCCTAAAGGGGTACTCACATTTCCCTTTAGAATATCTCCTCTCCCACCGAGGCCAGAGTTTCAGCAGGTTATGAGCGGCGGATCATGGTTAGGAGTGGAACTTGAGGGATTCCAGTTTTCACCAGACCCCCTGTGATGATGGTCTATAAGTTGAGAACCACTACCACGGGACAAGCCTACATTCAGTTGACTATGCTGGAAACGGGTGTCTCCATGACCTCCCTCCTTCTCACATCCTTCATCCAGAATCACCTGCCAAATCCTGTCCACTCATTCTGCCCGACAAATCACAACCAGCACAGCTACTTCGCCAGCATCTCTAATATCTCACTAACATGGCTTCCTCCTCTCCTGTAGATCATCTAAACTCCAGCTGCAGCCATGCCACTTACCCACTGGTGTACAGAGCCCTCCATCACTCAGATGCAAGTCCAGGGGTTGTGCGCATCGCTCACTTAGAACCTGCGTTCAGCATCGGCAAGGCAACAGGTATGATCCCCAGGAAAGCAAGCAAAGAAACAAAAAGTCAGAACAAACACACGGAGGAAGAATAGAAGGACAGAAGTTTAAGGGGGTGTGGGAAAGAAAATGGGCGCCTCACTCTCCAGCCTGGTTAAGCCTCCCAGTCACTGAGTCAAGAACTCCAGCACAGGTGACACTTGCTGTGAAGGTTGCCTGCACAGAGAGAATATTCCTTTTACACAGAGATACTTTAAAGAAGAGTGCTTGTTCAACAAGGAATCATGCTTAATGGTCGAAGTGTATATGACCTTTAGCATTTTTTTTTTCAGGACTTTCACAAAAACAAATGAAAAAAGCATTTACATTAAAAGGCATGTTCTAACTTCCTTTGTAACTCATAGTTTCACCTTTTCAAATTATAATCTTAACCCAGGCACCTTAGAAATCACTCTAAAAATCACATTTATCAAAAATAAAGAGGAAAAAGTGAAAAACAAATAAAAGTGGTTTTGAGAATTCCTATGAGAGGTAATTTCAGAGCCACCAATATTGTCTATAAGGCTGCAGCTGAGATACTCAAAGCCACCCTCTCTGAGAAGCCCAAGCCCACACTCTAGTGTCTCATGCCCCCTCGCAGCTCCAGAATGTCTCCCTTTCTGTTAACTTTCGTGCTTTAATCTACGCTGACACCTCTTCCTAACAAACTCCAGCACTTGCTCTATACAACTTGGCCTGAAATATTTTTGGTGGCCAAGTCAAGAACCCTGGCTTCACTTGAGCAGAGGTCTGTGCGGGACAACTCAGGCTGCTAGTGGTGGCAGCACCCAGCTGTGTCTCTAACCTCCACATCACTACCAGTGACAAAACTCAACTTCTGTGTCTGCCAGTCTCTGTTCATCATTAGAGCTGCATTTCAGGACAACACAGTGTCTTCTCCCTGTCTGCCATCATAAACCCAAATGCACGGAAGGCTCTGTGCTTCTAATGTACTCTTTGCTTCTCCTTGTCTCTGAGGGTGTCTTAAGGCTGTTGGGACAACTCCTCTGCCTGTCACCATCCTAGCTACAATGCTAAGTCTTATACCTTTTCTGGCTGAAGCTAGGAGTCATTTCATTCAAGAGCTTATCCTAGGTTCTTTACACCAGCCCTGGCTTCTCCAAATGTGCTTTCAGAACCTTTAACCTTGGTTTTAAAGATTATATATACAATGTGTGTGTGTGTGCGCTCTTATTTTTGACATAGAGTCTCATATAGCTCAGGCTGACCTCAACTTCACTATGTAGCTGAGGCTAACATTGAACAAAGATGCCTTTCATTCTTCTACTTGGTATGTAGATCCTCCCAGTTCTGTATACCAAGTAGAAGAATGAAAGGCATATGCTATCATAACTGGCTCAACTTCAGTGATTTTAATATCATGCTTGCTTTATGGTGCATGTCTCTTTGCTTGCCTGTTTTACACTTGCGTGTGTGTGATATATGTATGCATGTGGTGTGTGGTGTGTGTGTGTAGTGTATGCATATATGATAGGTGTGTGTATGTATATGGTGTGTGTGTACGTATGTGGTGTGTGTATGTATGTGGTGTGTGTATTTATGTAACGTGAGTCTGTATCATGCACCTGTGTAGAGATGTGTGTGTGTGCACACACAAAGGCCTTAGCAATTGAACACAGGACCTCATGCATGCTAAATATGTGTCCTACATCTGAACTCCATACATTGTCAGCCCTTTATTTCTGTCCTACCGTATCTTAGCTCCCTAAAAATATTATAGTGTGTGTTTACTACTCTATCTCTAGGATTCTTACTCAGTTATTGAAACATCATTTATGTAGGCAGCAAATACCTGTCAAACATTCATTTTCCTTGTAGTATGTTAAACTCACAAGAAAGATAACATTCTGATGCCTCTAACAATTCCACATAAAAATGTGGCAATAAGAAAATGTGAAGAGAAAGAAAATACAGTTCACTTTGAAAACTAAATGGCCAGTTTAGAGAGAGGGTACAAAGTACTTCAGGAAATGAAGGCAAGCGACCAAATGAAGCTTTGCAGCACCATATTTCCTCTTCAACATATTTATAGCTTCAGACAAGGGCATTTCCACCCCCGGGGCAAGGCCGAGAATAGTTTATTTAGCAGTGCTCTCTTTCAGAATTGGGAGTGATCACTTCAAAATGAAGCTTGGCAGATTGCCCCATGACCTTCGTTTCTATCAAGTCCAAAGCTTGTGTTTTCTATTGATCGGCATTGTGTTCAAAGCTTGTATTTTCTATTGATTACCATTATTTTTCATTTAGTTCCTATCTAACCACAATTAATATAGAAAAGTTTTAATTTCAGTATTTGTAAGCAGATGACAAAAACTTCCTCAGAAAGCTAGTTTGGGAATTTCCCCACTTGAACAATACAGAGTGGTGTTTGATTTCAAAGTTATTTAAGCATACAGAATTACATTCATGTTTTAGGTCCCTATAGTGACTTCTAGGAATCAGCTGCTCTTAGGTCTGGAATAAAGACAGTTGTTTAGGGTGTCAACCTGACACTCCTATGGGGGAAAATGATTGTTTAAGGCTGTGGGTATATGTATACTCCAGCAAACATGTAGCTTATTCTGCTTCATTGGGGGCAGATCACCATCAACTTAGTGTCCCAGCTGCTCACACATTTGATTCATTTACATAAAAGTAAATATATATCAGGGCTGGTATCAAAAATTTCCCAGGGGCCTGCTCTGAGAAGATTTCTCCCAGAGTCCTGGGGAAGATGCTACAGCCGGCATGGGGGAATCAGAGGGAAAAGAATCTATGCGCACCATGCTCTTTCATCCTCTGAGATTAAATTCTTCTACACAGCTTTATTTCTATTCTTATATTTAGCTCCTCTCTGTCCCTTCTCTTCCTGAGTTCTCTCTCTACACTCCTTCGGTTCTGTTCTCACATTCAACTCCTCTCTGTCCCCTCTCCTCCAGTCCTCTTATAGCCCTAACTAAGCTCTTTCGCTTTTGATCTCAACTTTGTCCTCAGTTCCTCCATCTACTCTCCTTCCTTCCTTTCCTGCTCTTCTCACCTGATGCAGCCCCTACCATCTACGGAAGGAACTCTGCCTTGCTTTTTTTTTTTTTTTTTTTTTTTGGTTTTTCGAGACAGGGTTTCCCTGTGTAGCTTTGTGCCTTTCCTTTCCTGGAACTCACTTGGTAGCCCAGGCTGGCCTTGAACTCACAGAGATCTGCCTGGCTATGCTGGGATTAAAGGTGTGTGCCACCACTGCCCAGCTCTTGTTCTTTCTTCTATGGTCACATGACTCTGCCTGGAGCTAGGAATTCTGTCTCAATCCTCCTTCACCTGATATGTAAAAATCCCTTTTGTTCTGAGTCAATTGCTCTGCAATGCGATTAGGCCTGAGAGAGGAAGAAAAGTCTGAGCTTCATTTGCACAAGAAACAAAGCTTTGCATCTACACATTCACCTGTCTTCTAGGCTAGGAGGCAGACATTGTCTCTGTAGGGGTGTTACCTAGTTCAGATCAGCAGTAGGTCTGAGAAGCTTATTCTGTTTGCCATTATGGCCTAGGAGTATATGAGTGCACAAGAAATTGATAGTAAGAAGCAGCTGATATATTAAAAGCCAAATAACATCAAATATTCCTTGATATTTGACTTCTCCTCCAGAAGGATTCCTCAATCTTTTTAGGTATAGCTTTACCATATACAGCTGAATCTCTATTTCATACTCTTGTGGCCTGTAGGAGGCTGGTAGAGGATTCAGCAGATAAAGGTGCCTGCTACCAAGGCTGAAGACCTGAGTTTGAAACTCAGATCCCACATGGTGAGAAGGAGAAAATTAATTCATGCATTTTGTTTGCTGATACACACACACACACACACACACACACACACACACACACACACACACACACACACACGCACAGAGAGAGAAAGAGAAATGTAATAAAAATGTAAATGTATATGTTAATTCAACAACTGTTGCTGCAAATAATTTGATAATAAATAGAAAGAAATTATTGAGAAAAAAATATTGAGGCTCTAAATAAAATCTTTCAAGGAAGAAAAGTAAATATCTATACAAGAGCTGACTAGCTGACGGTGTAACATGTAGACACAAAGCCAACCCCCTTATGGACTAGAAAGCCCTTCTGGGAATAGGATTGTGAGGCAGCAAAGTAAGGAAGTTTATGAATGTTCGTGGGAAGCAGTCCTGAGCATAAAGGTCAACAATAAACAAGGGCTGTCGTTTGGGAGTGGGTGAGAGAGACAAAGGCTGTAGTCAGAAGAAAGGCTTGGATGGAGTAGAGAGTGAGCCACACGTAGGAGGAGGCAGGGTCAGAAATGTACGCAGATGCCAACTGAATCCAACTTACATGGGGGATCCATAGCAAAGAGATGAAAATAGGAATCTATTAAAACAAGGGAGAATTTGCTGGAGCAGATAATCTATGGTAAGAGCAGGAGGGAGAAGTGAGCTGATGGATGAGCTGAGAAATATGTCAGAATATGAACTGTGCACTTGGAATGAAGCAGTTAGAGCTATAATCTTTTTGCCCATGAACACACATTTAGATGTCATAATTACAGTGTGAGGCTGGTGTTGTAGCTCAGTGGCAGGGTCTGTGCTTAGCACACAAGACACACGCTTGACTCCATCATTGTTATAGATGACCATCAGGCAAACAATATCACTCCCACTAACACATTTGTTCATATGAAATGAATGTTATAGTGTTTATGTCACATCTTTGCTCCAGATAATTAATTATATGTGCAAGACAATGCCCAGAAGAAAAAAGTGAGATTTCAGCTAACGATTGTTTGGGAAGAAACAACTGCTACACATGAATGGGAACAGCTAATGGTGCAACATACAGACACAAAACAAGGACCCTGAAGACTCACAGACTCTCAGACTCTTATCTAGACTATCAGGATGTCTCTCTAATGGAAGTAATATGCATTCTACAGCCCCAAAAGATAAAGTTCACATCATAGTCAGTTGAAGGACAGCAATGGCCACCATCTGAACTCTGCCTTATCCTTCTCTAGTTCTGTGTTTCCATCTTAAACATTTTTCTTGTAATTTTTTTTTGTCATAGTCAGTTTGGATTGTGGGAGTAAAAAGACTGATCAATAGGTACTTTAATGATGAGGGACTGAAACAGGTAAGCAATGGTGGGTCTTCTTGGACAGATCTTTGCCCAATGATGTTTGTGATGTTGAGGCTGAGTACTATATAGAAGCAATTATCTTTTGGAAACCACACTACTCCATTAGAATGGTGATAGCAGTAATAACTTGTTTGGACCACCCCACAGAACAAGAGCTGAATCATCAACCAGTCCATACCTTGACCAGGAATGTTTAATTATCCGTATCTCTTGCCTCAATTATTTCTCCATTGAAATTTCTGTCAAGGGCTGGTGAGGTGGCTCCATGGGTAGGGGCACTTGCCACCCGGCTTGACGAGTTCAATCTTCCACATGGTGGAAGGAAAGAACCAAATCCTACAATTTTTTCTCTGACCTCCATGCTTGTGCAATGGATTCCAGCAGTGATATACATGACCATCAAATAAATAAGTACAAGTACAATACACTTCTGTCAGTACTCTGAAGCTTATGTGAGGACACTGCAAATGGATATGGGATCACCATGCCCCTTTAACTGTACATCTTCCCATTGGGCATGTTAACTCAATCTCCATTCTGTGCCTTCCACAATACTTGTCTCTTTAATCTATGTACTTACTAAGTGGATGACTCTAAAGTCTTTTGGGCCTCCCAGTACTGACTTTTGCCCTAAAACTCTTGGTGTGGAGAAGCAACTTTGATAAGCTAAAGCTAGGGGAAGTTGAGCCACTCACAATAGTATGTCCCCAAAATGAGAAAAATTACTGAATGGTCCCATGTTTATCACCTTTGTTCCAAGGACATTTTCTTACCTTCGCCTGTTGGCCAATACTAGCTGATTTCTGCTCTATTTAGTGAGAGGGAGAAGCCAGTATTTTAATTACCAGTCTTTAGAGCAGTGGTTCTCATCCCATGGGTCTTCGGGTTCCATATCAAATAGCTTGCATATTAGATATTTACATTATGATTCATAACAGTAGCAAAATTACAGTTATGAAGTAGCAATGAAATAACTTTGTGGTTGAAGGCACCACAACATGAGGAACTGTATTAAAGGTTCACAGCATTAGGAAGATTGAGAACCACTGATTTAGAGTGTGGCCACCTGGTAAGTACTTTCTCCACCAGTCATGTCAAACCTCGCTTTTGTCCCTTGTCTGTGAACCCTGGGATGATCCCACTTAATGTTGGTTTTTTTGTTGCTGTTGTTCATTGTTGTTGTTGTTTGTTTCTTGTTCTCTGGTTCTTGGGCTCTTTGGGGTCAGTGTGGACTTAGGTGATAGGGTTCTGATGAAGAAACTTGAATTTTTATTAGAACTAAGGTCAGTTTCTTTATTAATTTTTATTTATTTAATTTTATGTGTATGCGTGTGTGCATGAGCACACAACATGTACATGCAGGAGCCTGTGGAAGTCAGAAGAGGGCATCAGATCCCCTATAGCTGGAGTTATAGATGAGCTGCTGTGTGGATGTCGGGAACCGAAACTGGGTCCTCTGCAAGAGCAGTAAGTCCTCTTAACCACTGAGCTATCTACATCTCCAGCCCTTCTTAATTCTTTTGTGCTTCAGTTATCTCAGGAAGTATCAGGCTTAGGTAATTTGTTTTCAGGCAGAGAATCATGAAATTCTATGGGCCAAATGTAAAAAGAGCTGAGGTCTACATTAAGAAGCTGGGGTGTTCAGGAGGTCACTATTGCAAGTTGTATAGCCGTGGAAATTAACTGTGCTATCAGGAAGTCCTTAGGGGGAATTCTAGGTGACTCGCCTAATTATAGCTATGAGCCTACAACTAAGGAAAAGATGGTATTATAGTACTACTGTGGAGCCTAAATATGCATTAGATGAAAAGGAGAGGTAGCCTCTGGATAGGTTATTCGATTCTATATTATTTTACAGCTAGATTTATTTTGTCTAAATTCAAAAATGTATGTGTGGGGTATCATATGCTCAATGTTTTATGAGTTGTACATAATAAAGGTTGTTCTAAGGAAGGGACTAAATTGACATAACAAAGGTCCCAGACATCAATGCTAAAATCCCTGCTGAGTGACAACAGGGATATTGAAACTGAGTAAAGACTATTGCCAACGACTTTGAACCCTACATTTCCTCTTTTCCCAGTAGGTCCTTTATCCCCTTTTGATATCAAAGGAGATGTTAGATCATCAAGAGAGATTATTTCTTTGATGTGTTGGTGACACTGAAGCAGTCTCTCCATTTAAGGTCCATCAAGGGATCCAACATAGGATACTCACCCTAGAGGAACAGGGCACTCGCCACTGAGATGGAATATGTCAGGAGAGCCTAAGTGATAGGATACTGATCCTTCACATGATCAATACTTGTGGGGTCCATGGGCACATATCCAAGCCAGCAAGATGAGAGCCCTTGAGTTTCTGGCAAAGATCCACCACAGTGTGACCAGTGCCTTCCCATCCTTATGTCAAGAGATTTTGAGAGATGGGGAGAGAACCCGAGCCAGATTTGCAGCTATACTTCTTGTTGGTGTCATGGCCATTGCACAGTCCAGGGGCAATCCAGCCACTCCTCCAACTGCTGCTGAAGTTTAAAAAGCTTGCCTCCTCTCACTTTTGAAGAGACCATTCAATGAACTCGTAGGGGGCAGCAGTAGTGCTGGAGAAAAAAAACAGCACATCTCATATTTGTGCTCTTGTTCTACATGAATGACTTTGGATTTATTGTCATTCATTTTTGTTTTTTCACTCAAGGGACCTATGGACAGGAAACTTTCTCAGCCAATCACCACAGTCTATGAAATTTCTAATGACCTGGAATATGGGGAGGTTGAGCTGAGCAAGCTATCGTCTTTATTCATGGTCAACACCTAGACCCGGAACCACTGGGAAATTGATGAGGCCCTCAGGGAAAAATCATTATGCATACTATAATAGAATGGTCATTGGAAAAGTAATTGCCCCACATGCACAAACAAACAGAGGCTTGATAAGTAGCCAGAGCATCAGATAGCAGGAGTAGAGGATGACTTTACTAGGGACTAAAGGTGCTCCAACCATTATTTCTTCATAGATGACCTGGGAACAACTGATAATAGGATACAAGCCAATAAGCTCTTGGTCAACACAAGCCCAAAAAGGCTAAATGAATTGTGCTTATCTCTAGGAGCATCAGGAAATCCTTGAACATGCTTTTTTCCAGTCTTGGAGTGCAGCCTAAGCCGATAAATATTTAGTTTGGGTCTTTCCAAAGAACACACACCAAAATGTTCAGTTTCACTTTTAGGTGTAGACTTATTACATAAACTTAATGCTCACATATCCCTTCCAGAGAGGTAGCAAATGCAAGTAAAAGTGACATAATTTCAAGGCTCCTTATCTCTGTAACAATATGGATTAGGTGGGATTCTGTAGCACAACAGAACTGATAGAATATGTATGTTTTTATTCTTAAAGGGATTTTCATCCAGCTGGTTAGTCTATCAATACTAAGAAGCTGGACACTTGTGCAGCCCAGTGCTGAAAACCTGGACATCCCCTGAAGAATGCAGTTATTGACTCCTTGTTGGAAATGTAAAGAAGTTGAACTCACATGTCAGTAGAAGATCATAGGAGCATGAGCAGATGCCTTCACTTAGAAGAAAAGGTAAATACATTCAGGCTGCTTTTTCCCTGGATTCTTCATTTATCTGGGTCGCCCATGGAAAGGGAACTGCCCACACTGAAGGCAAATCATTCTCTCCCAGCCCCACAGGACACTCCTCTTTGGAAATGTTATGAACCTACAGGTGTGTTTCATCAACCATGGTTGTCTCTCTCCCTCTTTTATGTGTGTGTGTATAAGATGTGCATGTGTGGAAGCATATTAGCATGAGTGTGAGGGCTCCTGTGCATGTACAAGGTTGTCAGGAGTTTTCCTTGGATGCTCTTCTACTTGATTCTGTGAGGCCAGGTCTCTTAATCAATCTCCGAGCTCACCAATATGGCCAGTCTCACTAGTCACCTTCTTCTGAGACTGGAATTTTAGGCAAGCTGCTATGCTCCCTGGGAATTCATGTGGGTTTTAGGATTCCAAATGATGGTCCTCTTGCTTGGGTGGCGAGCACTTTAATTGTGAGCCATCTTCTCAGCCCAGTACGAGATATCTCTAAATCTAGTCAAGCTAACATCCAAGACCAACTATCACAACACAGTAAGCCTCTGAAATACACCAAATTGACGAACCATCAATTGAGCCTGATGGAACTCTGGGAGGAGCTGAGAGTCTGTGACTATTAAAGTTCTTTTTCTCTCTCTTTTTTTATTATTAAGAAAATTTCTATTCATTTTACAGACCAACCACAGATTCCCCTCTCCTTCCTCATCCTGCCCCCCCCCCAGCCTTCTCCTCCAACCCACCCCCTATTCCCACCTCCTACAAGGCAAGACCTCCCATGGGGAGTCAGCAGAGCCTGGTACATTCAGTTGAGTTAGGTCCAAGCCCCTCCCCCTGCACCAAGGCTGCGCAAGGTGTCCCACCTTGGTAGTGGGCTCCAAAAAGCCTGCTCATGCACCAGGGACGGATCCTGATCCCACTGCCAGGGGTCCCTAAACAGTTCAAGCTAAACAACTGTCTCAGTATTAACATTCTGTTAGACGATAAATCAACCCCTACTTAACACAATACTCTTCCAAGTGTGAAGTACTCAATTAAACCTAGCCCATGATTTTAATACTTTTGAAGCTAATTTTACCCAGTCTTTGCAGTGCCTTATCCTTATACTGTTCTGAACACATCAACAGCAGAGTGTAAATGGTTCACTGTCCTCATTCTGAAAATGCTTTCTTTTGCATTTCCCTAGAAAGTGAGTCATCGCTATTTTTTGCCTTAAAATGAACAGACTCCAAGTCAAAATCCATCTTAACACAGTTTGGAAGTATTATACAGATTCATATGTTTACATATGATCTTAGGAAACATATTGGGTAAAGATTTGAGAAGGCTGCAATTAAGTCAGAGGACCCTTTACAATATGTAAATCGCTGATCATTAGCCCAATTTATGAGTTTTTACTAGAAAACACCATTCAGACTCTTAGTCATGTAACTGGATGTGTCTTCTTCTATAAACACAAATTTGCAAAGAATAAATTGTTTGAGATTACAGTTACAGCAAAGTCAATAAAACTCAACGAGTGACTAGAAAAACGGTTATTGCCAACACTGTGGTCTCTGGGATCTTCAAACAGTTGTGGGCTTTCCGGGAATGGCAGACTACTGCAGGGTATAGCTATTTAACAAGGAAAATAAGAATACCTCTTCATGAGACTTTACACAAGACAGCTTTTTTTTTTTCTAAAACAAATAAATTAAAAAACCTATTAGTGTATATTGGTTACACATAATACTGGGTTCCATCATGACATTTTCTTAGGTAGTATACTTTGATGACATTCACCCATCATTACTCTCTGTTTTCTCAATCTCATGCATGGTGATTGCCTTCCACTTTTATAGAGATTTTGAGGATTCAATTTGCCCAACAGAACATTGAACTGTTTTAATTTATTTTATTGTATTATTATTATTATTATTATTATTATTATTATTATTATATACGTGAGATAAGTTCTCACTACTTTGCAGCTTGGGCTTGACTGAAACTCAGTATGTAGCTCATGATGGCTGTATACATGGCCTTGATCTCATGGTCATCTTTTTGTCTCACCTGGAATTAGAAGCATGTACCCCTGACTGACATTTGCTTTGGGGTTGCCTTACATTCAAAACATTTAAACTGTATATACATGAGTGACAAAAATCTATGCTGGGAGTTCTTACTCAGGTGCTGAGTGAAGTTTCTCACCTTGAAACTTGTTTCTGAAATCAATTAGATCAAGTGGTCAAGGGATGGCCTCCTTGTATCCAGTCAGTACTAGCTATTTTGTGATGTGCTAAAGCAAGCTACAAATAAAAACTACCACTTGAACAGCCTATTGCTGTGTACAGGACACATCAAGCTTGAAATCTCTTCGAACCAAATTGAAGGTACTGACTTAATACCAGGGAGCCAGGCAAATCAGTCCATCTTGTTCAAGCACTTAATTTGACCTTTCAAAGAACTCCAGCTTTAAACTTAGCTACTTTCGGATGCCCACAGGAACTGCACTCTTATTGTGTACAATGAATGTGTGACATCCTTGATGCCATCTTTTAGCACTAGCTGGGGCTGATGGGCCAGCTGTTTGACCATGAAGACTGAGAGCTCTTCCCAGATGAAAATGACTTCAGGCTGGCAAGATGACTCATGGGACAAAGTTGGGGTTCCTGCTACTGAGCCTTCTGGGGACCTACATAGTAGAAGGAGAGAACTGACTTCCACAAATTTTCTTCTACTCTCTCTCTCTCTCTCTCTCTCTCTCTCTCTCTCTCTCTCTCTCTCACACACACACACACACACACACACACACACACACACAGACACACACACACTAAATAATAAATGTAATAAAAATGTTAAAATCCAGCTTCATGGATCATGGTAAATTCCACATTGACTATGAAACAGTGACTATAAAAATATATCACTAATTAAAGCCTCTTTCTGGTAGGTATGTTTGCTTAGAAGTTTGATTGATGGACATTCAACTTTTACAGGATAAAAACACTAACATTTAAGCTGACTCAAGGTATGCCATTTAATTGCCATGCCAAGGGGACACACCAAGAGGATTCCCAGCCCTCAATCATAAGGATGTAAGCATTTATCAGGAGATATGAAAGCTCCCAGAGGCTATACTCATGCAAAAAGAGGTGGTTACCATGCACTGCCTGTGACATCAAAGCGAGTAGCTGGCTGGCTGGCAAGTGGGAGGATCTAATATCTACTAGTTTTATTGACATTATTTTAAATTGGGTTGAAGCATATCCCCTGGAATAAGAGAATTTTCATCTTTGCTAAAGGAATTTAGCTTTGCTAACTGATATACCTGATGCCATTCAAAGTGACAATTGCCCAGCCTCTGTCCTCAAGGTAATGCAGCAGATGAATGCGACCCTATACATCCATTGGAAATTCCATGCTGCCTGGATCTTAACCAACAGGAAGATAGAAATGATGAACCACGACACTTAGCCAGAATATGTTAACAGACTAGTCTAATATAAGAAAAGTAATGAGCATTCTCTTTCACATATGAGGGAAACTCAAAGATACAGGCTACAATTAAACCCCTATGAAATTATCAGAAAGGATTTCAGATATCTATAAAGGGGAGACTGCTCCCATACTTTGAATATAAAAACAAAATTAGTCATATGTAATAATTTAATAAAGTTCTAAACTCAATGCTTAAGTTTGCTTCTTTTATGATAAGACCATACCCTAAGGGTACTCTATGTATCTGTCAACAAGGAGAATGAATTATAGTAAAGACACAGAAAAGCCAGGAGTGGTGGCTCTGGTGTTTAATTCTGCCTAGTATTTGGGAGGCAGATGCAGGCAAAGGTCTGAGAGTTAGAGGCCATCTTGGTCTACACAGGAAGTTCCAGGCTACCCATGGCTACATAGTGAGACACTGTCTCAGACAGACAGACAGACAGACAGCCATGGAGAAATCAGAATCTGGGAGCCAAATCAATAGAAAGGCAGATAAGACCTTATGATGTACTCTAACCACTCACGTCTCCTTGAAAGTTTCAACTGTCAGCTATGGACTCGCTAGGCATCATCAGGAAGTTACCCTCTTGACCCCTCTACCTTAGGTGGAAATCTCCATGGAAGACTCAACCAACCTCTTGAAAGAAAGGAAAAAGAAAACCTGAGCTGGTCATGGTGGCTCATGTCTGCAATTCTAACACTTTGGAGGGAGAGGCAGGAGGATAATCCTATGCTACATGGGGAGTTCAAGTCTAGATTGTCCTATGTGAGACTCTGTCATCCAAGAAAAGAAAAAAGAAAAACAGAAACACAGGCAATACCTTTTAGATAATCAAGAATTTATTGTGGTCTGGCTTTGCTTTCTATATGTTTTCTTTGTCTCAAAATTAATCAGTCTAAGCTGTTTGCAGATTGAGCTCTTAAAATTTTGAGGCTCATTACCTGACTTTTGGGTATATGAAAAGTTCTTCCTCTGATACCCATGACCAGTTCAGGAACATCCAATTAGACAATCCATCTATACAGCAAGAGTTCTTTAAATAGTCCTGAAATCTGGAAAAATAACTTTCCCCTTATCATGTTAGAGAATGCCTGATCCTTTCTTCTTACAAAGAGGACCCTGGAATGTTTCTAACAGTAGCTGAAGCAAAACAACTTGTTTTTAATCTTGGTTTGAAAACCCCAGTGTGGACTGTGGGGTTTGTGATAGATTTGGATAACTAACTTTCAAAAAAGTTCAACTAGAAAAATATAGCAGCCCTATGCATTGAAAAAACTAAATGATATTCATGGAATTTTCTGAATGATGGATTGGACCCCACCTCCAAGAAATGTGTTGTATGAATACTACTCTAAGTGTATCCATGTGGCTTAGCTTGTAAAATAAGCTCAGTATGGTAGAGGCATATTCAGTATCAAGGGGGATTGCTGAGGGCTTATGGAAGCTGTGAGTGGCCCAGTTTGCCATTGAATTGGCTTAGTAAATGTACCTAGGGTCCCCATTCCTTCCAGGACGAATTGCTTCTCATTTGTCAGTAGTCCCCATGACCAGGACTCTGTAAAAAGTCAGACATGGCTTGAAGAGAGCTTGTTGGTAGTTCCACTCCACAGCTGTCATGACTTCAGGAGCTGTTGTCACTGGGTTGAGATTATAGGTAGACACACTGGGAAACACACAGCAGCCACTTGGAATAAAACCTGACAGAATTTCATCCTCTTCCGTGATCAGACAACACAAACTTGTGAAGTGGTTCTCCCAAACCAGATGGCCTCCCATGTTTTGACTGCTGTCCACAAGACAGCTTGTGCTCATGTTAAGAAGTGTTGAGTTTCTATTACCAATCATTTAAAAGATCTAACTGAAGCAGTGGAGGACCTACTTAAGCACACAGCTGCTGTTGATGTGCCCGAGGAATGGATCCTTTCAGTAACTGGTCTCTATTGAATTTAAGTCCATATGTTTAGTACTGTTATTTTCCTTTTACTTCTCCTGTTTGGGTGCACTTAATTTACTGTATTCATACCAGTATGTAAGTGTCTCTTTCAGTCTCTGGAAAAAGCATAAGAAATTATATTGTCTGATCCTGTTAAGGCCTTCCATTTCAAGATTTCTACAGCAGCTCCCATCAGTAGGGAACAGTTTCTGAATAAAATGGCCTTTGGATCCTAACCTCTATAGAAATGTTATGGTGATGGGGCAGTGGGAATGCTTTTTGTAAGAAAAGCACTCATCCATCCATCACTGGATTAGCTTCACTTTGCCTCTGGATCTCTGTTTTTGCTCCTTCCCCAGGAACTTCGTGACATGTTTAATTTTGTTTATGGACTTGATTGGATTAAGAAATACCTATGGTACTAGTGAGACACAAGTTTGGATATGTTCAGGAGAATGTTTCCAGAGAAAATTAATTGAGAGGACAAGTCTTGAACATGGGTGACGGCACCTGCTCTAGTTTGCTTTGTTATTGCTGGGTTAAACACCATGACCAAAAGCATCTTAGGGGAGGAAGGGGTTTGTTACAGCTTATACTTCCAGATCATAATCTATCATTGGGGAAGACAAGGTTAGAGCTTACGCAAGCACAGACTGAAGCAGAAAGCATGGAAGAATGCTGCTTACTGGCTAGTTTTCTGGCTTGGTCAACTATCTTTCACATGCAGCCCAGGTCTGCCTGCCCAGATGTGGTGCCACTCACAGAGAGTGTGGCCCTTACATATCAAACATCAATTAAGACAATCTCTTGCAGACATTGCTATGGGGTCAACTGGAGGGAGGCAATTTTTCAGTTGAGGTTTCCTTCTCCCAGGTGACTCTAGGTTGTATCAAGCTGACAACAGAACTAACCAGGACACCATCTTATGACTGGAGTACTGGGATGTATAAAGAGGGAAACAAAAACTGAGCCAAGTGCCAGGATTCTCTGCCCCCTTATTCATCCAGATGTTGAGCAGGCATCCTCATGGTTCACAATGCCTTTCCTGCCATGATGGACTCTACCATCAGATTTGAGCTAAAAAAAAAAAAAAATTTCCCTTATATTGCTTCTTGTCAAGTATTTGGTCACAGCATTAAGAAGCAGAACTAACTCAGAAATTTGTTACCAAGAAGTGGGGTTTTGGTTGCCATAAACCTAACCATGTGGTCCACAGGTCTTCAGAACTTATTTGTGGGAGTCGTCTGGAAAATGCGTGGACTTGTGGGCTACAGGTGCCCGTGAATGTTGCAAACAGAATTTAATGGGCCATTCTGCTGGGAGTATGGAAGTTGCTAGAACAGCAGGTTCTCTCTGTGTCTTGGTATTCACCTCTTCCTTTTAAGGGTCCTAGCCTGTAGTAACCGCTATTCCACCCTCAATTTCAGTGAGATGAAGGGTTTTAGATTCCATCTATGTAAGGTCATGCTTTACTCAGTGCCGGCTTATTTCTCTTAACACAATGACCTATAGTTTCAAACATTGTTGCAAATGCAAGACAAATCCTTTTTATGAGTATAGGTACCACATTTAAAAAATAATTTTCACTCGTTTATAATAATATTTTGTCAAACATCTGGCAAATGCTAAAACCTAGGTTTAATTTGAGGTTCTCAGACTTAGAATTTATGTCACATGAACATTAAAAAAAAGTATCACTGATAAATGAAATAATTTAGAGCAGTCTTCATAATTGAAAAGGATAATAGGAATGTTAAAAAGTAAAATCCACCCTGGGAGAAAACACTTCCCATTTTATAAATGAAAATGAGTTAATATGTGAAAAATGTTTCATAAAAATTAAAAAAGTAAGAAATACGTACATGAATACATATGATAAAATGACTGAAAACTATTTTTTCAGAAGATGGCACAGGAAAAATGGTCAATGTCAGTGGTTCTCAGGAAAATGTGATATATACTCACATGGAAATAAATAAGGATGGATGTTTATAAGAAACAGGTCTGAGTGGGTGAATGATCAGATGGTTCAAATATGCCATTGACATTTACTAGTAAATTTGGAATCTTCCTTAATATACAGGACAGCATATTTTTCAATGTGTAAAATATTTATGAAACATTGACATTTCGGGACAAAACAAGAACGATAGTGTTCTGCACTATAAACTCAACAATTCAAACCCCGGAAGGAATGGGACAGCTAACTAAATTAAATGATTTATAGCATCAGACAGAAGCATGTGTTCAACATACTGAGACAAAGAAATACTTTTTTTGCAACCTCTTCAGGAATAATAATAGCAACATAAGTTACAGAAATCTCAACTGAAGGAAAACCAAGCAGAATAATCATTCTTGATGCTAAATGACATCTCTAGGAAAACAAAAGAGACATCTGTCTACTCATGCCAAGTAGAGATAAAGTCAGCAGGCCAATGAAAGATTCCACCAAGTTACACGTGGCAAACGAATGCTAATATTGGTTTACTCTTAGGATCACAGGAACTCACAGGTAGCTGTATGACTGCAAAGTCCCACAACCAGGCTTTTTAAAAACCTCATAGAATTCAGCACTATTCGCAGTTGGCAGGATGGAGTAGGGATTCAAATCTCAGAAGAGGATCTTATGAGTCTCATAGTTTCCCTGCTTCTCTCTAAGAGGGAATGTCAACAACCTCATTATTATCATCACCTTGGACATAACTACCTACTATAATGTACTGATGACTTTGTTGCCATGACTGTGGGCTATAGAAGCCCAGAGTAACTAGCTACAATACAGTGCACCCCTCTGCCTCCCTCCCTCCTGCTTTTACAGTCTGCCTCCTGTTTTACAGAGTTCCCTGAGCCTTGTAGGGGATGTCTTCTATATTTACTTCCACTCTTCTGGGAACTGGACTACTTTGCCACAGCAACAGACACTTACCTTAGAACAATAGGAACTCTGATTAAAAGGGCAACTCAAATAGTGAGGGAGTGACCCAAGGCAAAGGCATCCTTGGCATCCAAATGTTCTGTTTCATGTGTTGCTTTGACCATCTGAGTGTACTAGTAACATGTGCACCATTATTGAGTCTGCAAGGATAGCATGCTTTCCTAGGGAGTGCACATGTCCCGGCATGAGTGGCTCTATTTCCTAGACTGTTCTGTTTTGTAGTTCTACATATTTTATTTTAAAAGTTTCCTAATTAATCAAGAATATACTAGTGCTTAGAGAGGTTGAAGCAGGTGGATTGCCATAAGTTCAAGGCTATACTAGTCTCTATAATAAGTTCAAGAACAGCCTAGGGTACAGAATCTCAAGCAAGCAAACAAACAAATAATATGGGAATATACTACTGTGGATGTTGTCTAATGTTCTTATGATTAAAATTTATCCAAATCCTCACTTGCAGAAAGGCATCTTAAGTGGCACCCTGAAATGAAGAGATACTTAGGGAAAATCCTGCCAAACTGGGATAGAAGGTAAGTTTTGGGAAGATTATAAATATAATCCTGTAGAAAGAAATGTCTTACTGTATATCTGCCTATCCCCTTATGTGGTAAATATGACCATCAGTGGGCCCAACACAGATACCCAGTACCTGCAGGTGAGACATATCCATGATAAGCAATGCATTCTGTTTCATTGTCCATTTAATGTCTCACATCTATCTAGTACTGAAGCAGCTCTGGAGTGCCAGCTACACCATATGCCTATGAAATGAGGTTGTGGTTTGGTTTCTCAAGACATAGGGTAATATGTATGCTGGTATTATACATGTTAATACACAACAGACCATGGTGTGCATAGGCTGGATTTATTTTTAGGTTCCCTTAACACAGCCAGGGCCTCCTTTTTGGACTGAGCCCAAAAGTGGATAAACTAATGCATGTATTACCTAGTGGGAGACCCCATTATGCATCAGGTGGCCCCCAGAAATCACTTTAATCTTGAGGCTAGGGAAAAGTAATATAGTCAGATCACACATACTTAACCTGAGAGGGACAGTCGTTCAAATATATATACAGGAATTTAACCGGTTAATAGTCTCTTCAGTAACTACCATCCACATGTAATCCACCCTTCAGCTACAGATGATAAGTCAGTGATCTGAAGGCCTAAGTTTAGAGAGAGGTCTCACAGACACATTATGTCTCTCTAACAGAAAAATAGCAGTAGTTTCCTAGTGGAGAATATGATCAGTCATAGGTTACAGTATCAAACCTGAGTTTTCTCCTGTAGCCTTAAGTGTTTGGTTGCATCCGTAACAGGCAAGCCCATATTTCCCAAGCAGGCACATTTGCTTATTACGATTAGTATAACACGTGAAGGCCGTAGTTAAAGAGGGATGTACTGATGACAGTTAGTCCCCAGTAGCTTCCCACGGGACCTCTTGGCAGGGAGGAAGAGCCAAACTCAGTCTCTGCTTTATTTCTCATATTCTGAGATCAGAGCACGTGATGTCTTGAGCATTAGGGATCTACCATTTATTCTGGAATGTAACCAACAGCAGGGGGAACAGCCTGTGTGGTATATGGGGCTTTGGCCATATAAGTTGTTGGCCAACAATTTATAGCGACAAAACTCATCCTTCCTTCTGGATTCTTTTATTCGTAACCTGTGGTGTCTGGGAGTGTCTTTTTCTAACCATTCAGGGCGACTTCTCCATTTAAACTCTTTAGCAGCCCAGATTTTGATCAGCTAACCTAGCCCATTGTATGTGGCTTTGTCTCATCCCAGTTCTGCGCATGTGTGTGAAATGAATGTCCTTGTCACTGTCAATTTGGGGGTGGGGTGGGGAATAGGACTCATATTATAACATCGAGTTAGGTAAGACCCTTGATGGTGGCTTCACCCATTGCTGAATTACATGAAAATGCTTTCAAGGGTCCTTTAGAAGTGCCCACAGAGATGAAGGAACACTTGTACCTTTTACTGACAGGTAGAGGCCCTATGTAGTCTCCTTGCCAGACTCATATGGGACGGGTCAATTTGCGTTCTCCCCACAATGTGGCACTGAATCCTCAATAATTTGATTGGGAATTAGCATCACATGTTCGGACAGCGGCTAGAAAGTCAGACTCTTTCATCGGAGTACCAGAGGCTTTAACTATCTTTTAGCCTGCGGTCTCTGCTGCCTAGCCAGGCTTTATATGAACGCAGTGAGCACCCTCTAGTGGAAGTTGCATGCAAATGTCTTTATCTGCTTGCTTTCTTTTTCTTTTTCTTTTTCTTTTCTACCCCCTCTCTCTTTCTCTCTTTCTCCACCCTGTCTCCCTCTCCCTTTATTTTTGTGAACTTTTTTAAAAACTGAAAATAGAGTCTTCTCTCATACAACACATCCCAACCTGTTTTCCCTCCCTCCATTCCTCCTAGCTGTTCCCCTCCTCTCTTCCTAGACCACCTCCCCCTCTCTGTTTTCTGTTTAGAAAAGAGCAGGACTCCAAAAGACAACAGCCAGACAGAAAAAAAAAAGGAGACAGCTTTCTGATTTCCGGGACTCAATGGGCCTCCACAAGTACTGATCTGATCCTTGTTGAATCATGTTATGTATTTCCTTTCACCTCTGTTGTCCCCACAGTATCTGACCCAGCACCCAACAGTTCTGCTTTCTCACTGGGATATCTGTAAAGTCAGGCTTCTTAATATAACTGTCAGTGCTCACAGACCAAGTGACACGAGTTATTGTTCTCTGTTCTCAACTTGGCCAACTGGTAGAGCTTTCCTCTTCCTCTCTCCAGCCATATAGGAACAGTGTTCATTTATGTGGCTGTAGCTGCTTGTCCCTGAAGAGTGCCCCTACTGTGCCATCAGGGTACCAGGACACAATGGGTAGTGTCCTTTTCAGCACTCTGTCTTGTGTGGCTGTTGGATTAATTACTGTGAGAGGCTTCATGGCTTGAAAGGACACTAGTTCCAGCACATAATTCATGGCACCCGTAACAAGGCATGGAGGCATCACACTGCACTGCTGTAAATGTGTATAGCACTTTGTGGTTCACTTCTGTGACACTACAGAGCAAAGCTTCACCAAAAGCTTCTTAATCCACCCTTTTATTGGATAAGCTGTTTTTTACTGTTACTGAGATGGGATCAGTGATAGAGCCCATCTGTCTCTGCCCTTTATAGATGACTAGCCGTTGCTGTTCATGTACTGTATAAAGAACTTGTATCCCTATCCATGCTCAGGACTAAAACCTCATTGGAATGGTTAGCTCACTTTCTGCCACAGCCTGCACACACAGCTCTCTGAGCTTTTAGTAACTCCCAGAACAAAGGAGACTGAAGTCCTCGAGCACAAAGCTGTGGAGCCAGTCAATCATCTCAAGCCTTTGCTCTCTTCCAGTTCCAAGTGGTACCCTGCCTCAAAAACCAAGTTACAGAAAGGACAGGCAACTTGAGCAAAGTGGGGTATGAAAACACTGCAGAACTCCCCAAACACCCAGAGACCTTTCGCATTAACAAGCAAAGGCTGTTGTAGGTTTCAGGAGATAGCAGGTGACACCCATCCACTGACTGCTAGAACCCCTGGGGAATAACCTAGGAATGGTTGGAGAGCGGCCTTCCTCTGAGGCAGGTGGTGGCAGACAGGCACTGGAGTTTCAGGAGCAAAGAAAGAGTAATTTAGAAGGCTGAAAGGAAGGCGGCGGGGGGGGGGGGGGGGGGGGGGGGGGGGGGGAGGGGGAGCCTGGTTCCTTGTGGGGTGGGTTCAGCAACACGTGCTGGCAGAGAGCAGTAACTAAGGCTAAAGGTAGAGAAAGGCTCAGCAAATATGCATGGTTACATTCAGTAAAAGAAAGCTGAAGAGAATGGAATGGGAGGAAGAGAGAAAACCCCTTTACCCCTGAGGTGTAACCCCATTGCCGGTCCACCATGCCCAGGGATGCTTTAGTGGCTTCTATCCTTCTCTTCTTCCTCCTACTTTTTCTCCTCCTTGTTTTGCTGTTCTTGTTTTTGTTTTTGAGAACTATAGACGGTGGTGGCCGTTGCCAGCCTGCTAGAAATATAATCCAGTGGATTTTTTTTTTTTTTTTTTTTTTTTTTTTTGCCTCAAACTGCCAATGCTTCAGGCACTGCAGGTGTGTTCCACTATGTCCCTGCCCCTGCCGCTGGGGTGGACAGTCTGAGGTATACTACAAACCGCCTAGACACGTGTTCAGGGTGTGAGGCTGTGTGAAAGAGCGGGTCAGGCCACAGAAGAACATATGTGGTTGATTTTCCCTCAGCAGAAGTGGAAAGCAGAACGGCCAGGCCCAGGGACAGCTGTGGAGGGAGAACTGGGGAGCTGTTTGTTCATTCACGGGTCATAAGGTCCTTTTCCATTCATAAGAACAAGTTCTAGGGACGAGTTTCATAGATGTCCTAGAGTCGACCGGATGTTGACCAAGCTGTGCTCTAGTTTGCTTTCGTTTGGTGTGATGAACGCTATGACCCAAAGCAACTCTGGGGAGAAAAGGCTTCATTTGGCTCACAGGTTACAGTTCATCATGGAGGGGAAGCAAAGGCAGACACGGAAGCCGAGAGGATGGAGAAACACTGCTCGCTGGAGCACCGTAAAATAGCAACTACAGTTGTCTCAGCACTGCGAGGCTGAGGACCCCATAGTGGTTTCATGTTAAGACTGGGAGCCCCAGCATTTGGAGTATTCTCATGGTGACTGTCTCACACTGAAGAGGATGGCAAACCCATAGTTGCTCAGTCCTCATGATGGGTGCTTTGGCAGTCCCAACCCAGTGCCCCAAACCAGGAAGGTTCCTGGTGAGGTGCTGGTCATTGGTGGGAAACGGAAGCCTGGTAATGCTGGCTCTGATATCAGCTAAGGAATAACCATCATCAGCAACAGTGTAAATGAGTTCAGAGGAAAGGCCAAGCAAGCAAAGGCCAGTGATCTTCTTTCAGCCATACCCCTTTCAATCTGGACTGCCAAAAGAAGGTGTCATCCATACCAGGGGTTGGTCTTCCCACTTAAGGTAATCACGGCAGTTCTTCAGGTAGGTGCCACTCAGCTGATTTTAATTTGTAGCAAGTTGACATTACAACCAATCATCACAAATTGCATGTGATTTCTAAGGTAAAATGAGACAGATTTTTGGCATGATGCATCTGGACGCAAATCCCCTACCCATCTCCAAGGCCCATCCTACCTGGTCAGCTGGGCCGAACCCCACGCACTACACACCTCCATCATCTGCCTTTGATCTCTCCCATGAGGAGTCATTGTCATACTCAAGAAAATTAGGGTTCTGATCAAATGCAGGGGTCAGAATGAAATCAATCTGCAGAGAAAGAAGATTGGGGAGAGAGAAGAACTGACAGTGTTGGGAAGAGGACCATGATGGGAGACATGTTTATAATTTCTTGGGGTGTTATGTTATGGGAAAAATTAGGGAAGCAAGGGGTTTGCATAAATAGTCCAAATATTACACTGATTTTTTTCCTGAGAAGCCTAGGGGCACGTGGTGAGCTTTCCGAGGGTTCTGCAATCAGTGATGCTAGTATGCTTGGTCCAGTGAATGGCTGTCTTACGCTAAATCCTAGCTCGTACACATTGCTTTGATGTGCTTTCGCCACCAGTAAGGGATTTTTGAAGAAACTCCGTTAACAGCTATTTAAAATTCGTAAGCTTAGTAGTTGCAGAAACTGAACACTAGGTGGCACTCACTTACCTTAACATACTTAGCAGTGTGCGGTGAGCATGTGTGCGTTTATTTATTTATTTTTTGAAAACTGGGTCAGAAAGATCTTTAATCCTGTGAGTTTTCAGAAATTATGCACATGTAAGGGTTGCTATGAATGTCCAGTAAGAACTCCAAAGGATCATCATCAGCAGTTTGATTTGGAACAATTGAGAAAAGGGAGGACAAGAAAATATCATGAAAAAGAGTACCCACGATTGCCAAACGGAAGAGTTATAGACAAGAGATTCAGGAAGGAAAATGCTCCAGCTCAATGATAAAGTGCTTGCCTTGCTCACACGAGGACTCCCCAGATTCAGATTCCCCAGAACACACATGAAGCCTGACGTGGTAACACACGTATGTAATTCCAGAACTCCTACACCTAGACTGCAGGCTCCCTGAATGTCCCTCGTTCATGGATGGTCATATCATAAGCACAAGTGAAGAACAAGAAACATTGCCTCAGACAACATGGGAGGTGAGGAACGACACCCAAGGTTGTCCTTGGTCTTCCAACACATATGGGTACTGAGGCACTTCACACACACACACACACACACACACACACACACACACACACACACACACAGTGTCACAGCAGGCACACTCTTGTTTTCTGACATTAAAGTTCTTTCAACTCACTAGAGGTGATTTTGGTCACAGCAGTTTACAGGGAAGTGGGAAAGAGGGAGGCATTGTTTTCTTCTCTCATATATTACATCCTGGCCTCAGTTTCCCCTCCCTTCACTCCTCCCAACCTTCCCTTTTCAGCCAGATCCACTTCTCTCTGTTTCCTTTTAGGAAAGAGTGGGCCTTCCAGGCATATCAACTGAACATGGCATAACACTATGCAACAAAACTAGGCACAAACCCTTATATTGAGGGTGGACGAGGCAACACGGTAGGAGGAAAAGGGTCCCAAGAGCAAACAAAAGAGTCAGCGACGCCCGCTGCTCCCACTGATAGGAGTCCTACAAGAACCTCAAGCTATACAACCATAACATATACGCAGAGGACTGAGTGCAGACCCATATAGGCTCCGTGATTACCTCTTCAGTCTCTGTGAACTCCGATGAGCCCTGCTTAGTTGATTCTGCGGGCTGTGTTCTTGTGATATTGTTGACCCCTCCAGCTCCTCTTCTGTGGGGCTCCTGAGCTCTGCCTAGTGTTTGGCTGTGGGTCTCTGAACCAGTTGCTGGATGACACCTCTCTGATGACAATTGTGCTAGACATCGATCTATGAGTATAGCAGAACATCATTAGGAATCATTGATTTTTTTTTTTTTTTTTTTGGCCAGTCTTGTTTGTTTCTATCCTGGGTCTCTGGGCTGTCCAGCCTCTGGTTCTTGGCCATCCAGACAGTGTCAGGAGTGAGCTCCCTTTCATGGCAGGTATTGTAGGATGTTTGAATACTGTGTAAAATACTGTGTTAGTGGTGTAATAAAAAGCTGAGCAGCCAAGAGCTAGGCAGGAGGTATAGGTGGGACTTCAGGGCAGAGAGAGAACTCTAGGAAGAAGAAGGCAGAGGAGGCGTGAGCAGTGTGGAGAGATGATGTAATGAGCCACGAGACAGAATATAGATTAAAATTAATAGGTTAATTTAAGTTATAAGAGCTAGTGGGACAAGCCTAAGCTAAGGCTGGGATTTCATAATTAATAAGAAGTTTCTCTGTGTCATTATTTAGGATCTGGCTTGTGGGACAGAGAAAGACTCATTACACATGGCACCCAACATCTGACCATGTATATCCACATAAGGCCTAAGAAAGCTAAAAAAAAATTTGGAACATGGAGTCAAATGCGACTTCCTAGTGATTGAGGTCTCTCAGGTAGGTTCAGAGTACAGAGACTGCCTGAAGTATGGAGCCAGCTGCCAGTGCCATTTGCTAGCATCATGTGCTAAGCTGAGCTGTACTGGTGGGGTGGCTGACATAGCAATTTAAGATTTGTCAGAGAATGTGGTCAGAGAACACTGCAGATACTTAGAAAAGCCAGGCCCAGACACAGAAAACCTATTAAAAGGTACAGTTTGGTTTAAAATGTGCTGATGCTAAAGAAAGAAAAGAAAATAGGTATAGATAGTCACAGAAAAAAATAGGCAGTTTAAAGATAATAAGTAAAGTCTTTAAAGAGAGAGTAAAGTAATATAAAAACAATCCACATAAAGATGGGAAATATACAGGGTGTCTGGATCCTTCATGGTGCTTTGTTAACTTTGAATTTTTTAAATGCTAATATACAAAAAACAATAGCTGCTGACAGATTATTGTATTATAGAAAGTGCTAAATTAAACCAACCTATATATTCTAAGAATGTTTTAACTTCAAATTGGAAATCAGACAATATGTTGCAGTGAGGGAGAAGTTACGCCTTTATTTCCACAGGGAACAAAAAGCTATGGTTCTCTTCAAAATTCATAAAGATCAGGTTCAACTGGGGAGCCCTTCTGAGGATCTTGGCTGCAGACATGAGGAAAAAAGCCAAGGAAAACTACAGGACTGGTGATGTATATGCTGATACCTTTGCATGGGAACAGCTGTGAGACTGCATGAGACATGATAAATCTTGTTGGCTACAGAGTCCTCACGACTTATTATTATATACCATCCTTTCATATGGCATGGATAGAGGTTTGTTTATACAGTCCAAATGGACTTATAGAGTTAACAGATGACTTTTACCTGCTCAAACATAGAACAAAAACTCATCTTTAACTGACTTGTGCACACTATACATTCTGTATTAGTGTTAATGCAGATACATATGTTACCTTTAAAAGTTTGTGTGTTTTCAGAAAGAAAAAATGGGACTAAACACCAATAAGGACAAGTAGCCCAGATGATCCAGCCTCTTAGATGCCTCTGTTATAATTTTCTCAAAATTGTGCATCCAGAACAACTTCAAGGCTGCTACTTGAGATGGTCCAGCCTCATAGACTATCCAGGCAGAATTTCAGATAAGCCTTGCACTTTACCATCACACCAAGACTGGACAACAGCTAGCTCTCCCAGGACTTAATTATTATCCCAATTTTCTCAGGGTTCCCTAAAGATGTCATTGCCTCCAGACAACAGAAAGCAGTGTAGAGAACACGATGCCCACATTCCCAAGAGGTGAAGTGGTAGTTTTTGTTTATTGGTGGGTTATGGATTTTTGTCATCATTTAGAGGGGTTGGTTACAAGTTGTTATTGGTCATGGTCAGGAAAAAAACTGAAGAGAAGAGATTAGGTTCAGGAATCTCTTTCTGAAGGGAAAGGGGGGGATATAGAATAGAAATGATGGGATAGAAGGGTGGATTGTTGAGTCTACTTTTGAACAACCACTAGTTTAAAATATTTTACATTGGTATGGATTTTTGTATATTGATACAAATTTAAGGTTATTTTTGTTATACTATATATGTTTTTATTCTTGTTTATGATATTGTACCTATGCAGCTCATTTAAAAATGTAAAGCTCTTGTCCTTGAAATATATTTAGGATAATTAAGAAATACAGGTTAGTAGTTAGTCATCTATAATAATCACACTTTTAGTCATGTTGAATATGTTTTCAAGGTCAGATATATTTTAAATAGGTAGATGGTCTCTAAAAACTTCAAAGACTTACAGAATGTGACATTTAAAACGTTTCAATAGCATAAGGCTTTTCACAAACACATCTGCTCCTGGCAGCACCAATTTACTTCAAAAAAGGATGATGGGTATCGAAGAAACTCCTTATGGAGTTTGCTTTCTATGTAGCAACACTAACCATTTGGGCAAGAAGCTGCCCTTGCCCCAACTGCTGACAGTATGCTATCCAAATTGGACAAGCAGGACACAAAAGAAAGTGACTACTGAATTTTGCCAATACAAGATAGGACAGTCTTTCAAAAATTCTTGCTTCATAGAAAAGTATTTAAGATATTCTAGGCCTGTAGGCTGAAGATGGATGCCCCAATGTTGTTGCGGAATTTTGGGCGACTATCCAGGCAGCCAGATGTCTTTGTCATATCTATAGTTTGGGAACTTGTTTGTTCTACACTTCCTGTTTACTCATATAATAGTATATCCTTCTTGGGTCTTTAGTGGAGTTGAAAATGAGATAGTTATAGTTACAGTTTTCCTTGTTACCAAATTCAGAAAAGAAACTCACAAAAGAAGTTTAAAAGTGTATAATGTTTAGAGACATAAAAGGTTAAATTGTTTATCTAAGAAAACGTTTTGAGTTCTAAAAAGATAGTTTTGTGTTGGTAATACAAGTTAGGATAGAATGTAAATTAGGTACACAACTTTGGACTCATCAAGATAAAATAGATAGTAATTTCTCCAAATTTGCCAAATGCAAATGGACTGGACACTGTGAATGTAATTCTTATTTGATTGCCCTTATTGTATATAATTTTATGGTGTTAGAGTTAAAAGCTTTTGTTTTTATTTAGACAAAAGGGGGAAATGTTGTGGGATATTTGTACGCTGTGTGAAAATGTATTGTTGTTGTCGGTGTAATAAAAAACTGAGGCCAGGTGGTGGTGGCGGCGGCGCACGCCTTTAATCCCAGCACTCGGCAGGCAGAGCCAGGCGGATCTCTGTGAGTTCGAGGCCAGCCTGGGCTACCAAGTGAGCTCCAGGAAAGACGCAAAGCTACACAGAGAAACCCTGTCTCGAAAAACCAAAAAAAAAAAAAAAACCAAAAAAAAAAAAAAAAAACAAAACTGAATGGCCAGTAGCTAGGCAAGAGGCATAAGCAGTATTTTAGGGCAGAGGAGAACTCTGGGAAGAAGAAGGTGGAGTTGCCCGCCAGATGTGGAGGAATCACCATGAGCAGTATGGAGAGATGAGGTAACAAGCCATGAAACAGAAAGTAGATTAAACTAAATGGGTTAATCTAAGTAATAAGAGCTAGTAGGACAAGCCTAAGCTAAGGCTGAGATTTCATAATTAGTAAGAAGTCTCTCTGTGTCATTATTTGGGAGCTGTCTGGTGAGACAGAGACTCAACATAGGCAAGGGCCTAGTGTTAGACCAGTCATTAGTTGGTCACTCCCACAAGTTTTGCACCACCATTACCCCAGCATGTCTTGCAAGCGGCACAGATTGTAGGTTAAAGGTTTGGTGGCTAGGTCAATGTCCCATCCCACTCCTGGAAGCCTTGCCTGGTTATAGAAGATGGTCAGGTCAGGCTCCATATCCTCCTTACTAGGAGTCTTCTCTAGGGTCACGTTCATAGATTCCAGAAAGTTTCCATTGTACTAGGTTTCCACATCACCAACAGAGGTACTTGTTTTTTTGTAGGAGAACTAGGTTTCCACAGGAATTTTCTCTATTATTTGTTGCTTTATTTTAGTTATCATACCTAAGAATTAGATTTCATTGTCATTTTCTTATATACATATTATTATAATTTGTTCTTTTTTCAGCATTCTTTTATTCTAAACATTTATTTTTTATTTTGTGTGTACCATGTGTGTGCCTGAAGCCCATAGAGGCCAAAAAGGGTGTCAGATCCCTGGGCCTGGAGTGAGAGACAGTTCTAAGCCATGTGGGTGCTGGGAGCCAAACACAGGCTCTCTGCAAGAGCAACAAGTGCTGTTAATCACAGAGCCATCTCCATATGCCCTGTAATTTGTTTTTGCTTGCCCTGCCCACTTCTTTCTGCTGGCCCCATAACACTCCTTCTTGCTGATCAGCTGCTTCCTTTCCAGAGTCTCCTTTTCTGTACACATGTCACATATATTCCATTACTCTTTCTTGTCCTCTTCCTTAAGAGTTCTCCCTCTACCATAGTCCCCTTTCTGCTTCTGTGTCCTATACATGTACACACATAGTACACATACACATATTTATGTTCATATGCATCTATATACATTTAAATTTAGATTCTGAATGTGAGAGAAAATATTTTTAATCCTCTGGGGTCTGGTGTATTCTGGGAAACATTTATTCTTCAGTTCCATTTGTTTTCCTGAAAATGTCATTATTTCAGTCTTTGTAACAGTAAAATTCTATGGTATATAAATGAGTTACTCAGTTACAAAAGCAGCTTAAGGAAGGAAGGGTGTATTTTGCTCATGGTTTGCAGACACAGTACATCATAGCAGATAAGGCTTGGCAGTGGCAGCATGGAGTTGTCTTAGTCACACTGTATTCACAGTCAGAAAGCAGAGAGAGATGGATGCTGGTGTTCAGTTTTCTCCCCCATTTATCCCTTTTCGTTCAGTTTGGGATGATAGCCCACAAGATGGTACTGGACATTCCCAAGGTGCGTCTCCTTCTTTGGTTAATCCTCTTGGGAAGTCCTTTCACAGAGGACATGTCTAGAGGTGATTCCAAACCTAGTCAGGTTGAGCATGAAGAATACCCATCACAGAATATTTACTTCATTTTATTTATCCATTTATCTGCTAATGGACCCTTCTAGGCTGGTTTCAAATCTAGGCATTTGTCCATAATGCAGCAATACATGGAGATGGGCAAGTACTCTATGCTGATGTCCATGTCCTTACAGTTCTTTAGATACACACTCAAGCATGGTAGTGATGGGTCATACGGTAGTACCAGTGTATAACAGTTTCTTTCCCATTTTCTTGTCAGAATTTGTGTCTGTTTTCTTGATGACAACCCTTCTGAACAGGGTGAAATGGAATCTCAGAGAAGTCTTTTGTGTTTATCAGAATGCTCCAATAGTTTTGAAATATTTATTGTCCTTTGTCCTTTCCCCTTTAAGAACTGTCTATTAAATTCAGCAGTCCATCTTTAAAAAAGATTTCTCTATTTTTATTTTATGTATGTGAGTATTTGCCTGCATGTATGTCTATGTAACATGTGCATGCCTAGTGCTTCCATGAGCATGGAAGCCAAGAGAGTGTGTTGGATCCCCTAGAATTGGAGTTATAGACAGTTGTGAGCTGTCCTGTGGGCCCTGATAATTAAGTTCCTGGTCCTCTTAAAGAACAATAAGTGCTCTTAACCACTGAGCAATCCTTCCAGATATTTAATATTTGGAGTTTTCTATAGATTCTAGATATTAATCCCCTGCCCAATGTATTGATAAGGATTTCCTTGGTCTCTGTAGTCTGTTCTTCACTTAATTATTTCCTTTATGATGTAGATGCTTTATAAATTGATACAATCCTATTTAGGAGTTATTTTCTGTGTTATTGGAGACTGTTTGCAAAAATCCTCACATAAGCTTCTGTCTTGAAGTGTTTTTGTCCTCTTATTGGTTTCCAGCTTATATTAAGGTTTGTGATCCATTTTGCATTGACATTTTTTCCTGAAAGGTGAGATAGATGGATCTAGATTCTTTCTTCAACACATAGACATCTACTTTTTCTTAGTATCAGTTCCTAAAGATACTGCCTTGTTTCTCAAAGTATGTTTTCCATATCTTTGTGGTTTATAGTATTTATATATTGGAACTAGGGCTGTAAATAACTAAGAGACAAGAAGAGGGAATTGTGGATGAAGAAGAAAAAGGGAACAGAGTAGGAACAAGGGGGAAAGCATATAGGTTAGAGAAATAAAAAGAGGACAGTGTAGAACAAGAAAGAAGAGCCATTGCAATCTTTCTTCCCCTCTTCTGCAATGTTGCCTGAGCCTTAGGTATGGGAGTGTTTTGTAGATATGACAATTGAGACTGGGCTCCACAACTCTGCATTTTGATTGGTTGTGGTTTTCTGCAGTGGTCTCTGTCTGTTGCAAAGAGAAGTTTCCATGATAAGGATGAAGATTGCACTGTTCTCTGGGTATAAGGGCAAAGGTTTATAGACTGCTGTTAGGAATATGCTGGCTTAGTAAATTAGTGGTCGTAGGTTCTCCTCCAATGACCACGACTTCACTAGCACTGAGTGGTAGCATGTAACAAAATTGCAAATGTATAATTATTTTTTATCTAACATCTATACTTCTTCTGGGACAGGAAAACAACCTTAAACACAACATGTAAACCATATGTTAAGAACATTTTACTATATCTTATATATAATATAAAACAAGAGATTGTATATATGTATATTAAATATATGTAATATCTATGTTAAGGGCATTTATAGAAATATGTTGCATATCCTATTAGTTTCCTTATTGCTGTAACAAAATATCCGAATAAATAGAGTTACGGAAGGAAGAGTTGATTCTGGCGCATTCTGTATAGTACATCTTGGTGGGGAAAGCATGGCCATAGAAAGATTAGGGGACTGGTCATACTGTGTCTGTAGTCAAGAAGCATAGAGAAATGAATGCTGGTGTTCCACTTCTTTCTCCTTTGCATTTAGTGAAGGATCCAAGTGCATGTGATGATGCCACCACCATTTGCAGTTGGTCTACCCCATCAGTTAAACGTCTCAGAGAATATCCACATAGTCATGCCCAGAGTTTGTTTCCTAGGTGATCATAAATTCATCCAAGTTGTAAATGGATATTAAACATTACACACACACACACACACACACACACACACACACACACAACTTTATAGATATTTATTCTCAACCACGTGATTGCCCAAACCCAACTGAACAAGGATGGCACCAATGGGCATGTAAAGCAGATAGAGAAAAGTCCACGAGGCTTCAATCCTGCACAAAGAACTACAGGCAACTGAGGAAAGCTACAAGTGTGAAAGGGAAGAACACACCATGTAGTTATCCAGTTCCAAATGGTCAGCTCTGAAAACATACATATAAGTAGCATTATAAGGACTTAGCAGGTTATATTCAGGAACATACATGTATACACACATATATAGATATGTGTATCAACAATTAGTGAAAAAAGAGGCCATGAATTTGAAGGAGATTAGGGAGAGATATATTGAGGGAAGGGAAGTGAGAAATGTAATTATATTGTAATTTCAAAAATAAAAAGTACAAAACCTATTTATTCTATCATTATTATATTAAGTCGAGATAGTTTAAATACTCAGGAAGTAAATGTGTGTATCCGTAAAATATAGTATGAAACCACTTTCCAAAGGGGTGAAGTTGCAGTGTACTGGAAACCTCCCAATTACAGGATAGCTATAGTGCTTAGTTTTTCCTTAGATGAACTCTCTGCTAAGGCCTGCAGCATGACTGGGCTGCAAAGCTTCCTGGTACAGTGGCTCTCCATTTGCTTACCACCAAAATATAATATTATATTATATATTATATAATATAAAATATAATATTATATTATAATATTATATTATATTATAATATAACTATTATATTATGCTTTTTATTCCCAGTGCATGAGAGCTAAAATATTGGGTCCTCAAATATATTTGGATCTTACTAATGGATTAACTATGAACATTCACATTCCATCAACATTTCAGAAAACTTTTCCTGAAAAGAGAGAGGTGGTAAATATTTTGTGCATACCATAAGGTCTCTGCTCTAGTCTTGATAGACCCCAGACCCAGGGTACTACCTTCTCGAGTGGGCACCCCAAGAACCCAGACTCCGGTCCAGTTGATGCAAACAGCAGGAGGTTTATTGATGCGGCTATACATTTGGGCCACTCTTGTCCTGAGAGCAAGAGTCACATCCTACTGCAGCCACATAGTACTTTTAAAGGAAAAACCCACAAAAGCCACAAGATTGCAATTCCCATACAATTTCATTTCGATTGATTTGTCTAGAGGCTAATTTCATAAGATCATGGCCTGATCACAGGCTGGGTACAGTCACGTCCCAATGCTCATTCTTCCTGAAACCTCAAGAGGGGTATCAGGGTGGGAGTGAAGTTTACACAAAGGTTAGAGTGGTCTTTCCTGGAACACTTGCAATTATCCCAGTCACAGTTGAGCGCATCTCGTAACAGAAATCTTTTTATATTGTTACATTGTGGCAGGGGTGGCTGAATCTGAGTCAGTTTGCCCTTCGAACTAGATTTTTAGTTCCTCATTTTCCTGGGACTTGGGAGGTGTAAGCCTGAAGGGTTAGGGTCTTTCAGTCTGAAGTCTTTAATTGATAATCAATTAATGGGCATGGCTATAATCCAGTGAAACTTTGTTCACAGGAGTTAGAGTTATACGCAGGTCAGTGATAAACTCACTGCCTACCCATTACCAGGCTCTGGGTTTGAAAACTAGTACTGCAGGACAAAAAGATTTAATATTGTTTTTCTAATTGAAATGTTGTCTGATATGATGAATGTTTTAAACCGACTCAAAACAATAGGAAACAAAAACATAATAATTTTGGTTATAATTATTACTTTTTATTGAAAATAATTTTCCTAAACAATATATTCTGATCATGGTTTCCTTGCCCCCAACTCCTCCCACATTCTGCACACCTCCTCCACCACCCACCGCCACACCATTTTTTCTCTCTCATAATTACTTTAAAAATCAGAGACTCACTATGTAGTCCTGACTGGCCTGGAACTCACTAAGATCTGCCTGCTTCTGCCTTCTGAGTGCCGGTTTTAAAAGCATGCACCATCATATCCAGCCATAAGAGTGCTCTCACACAAACTTAACAATATCTACCACATCACATAGCAATATAATCACAGTGAGCCACTGCTGATTATGTGATCCAGTGTTGACCAAAACGCCATGTTCCATGATGACTTTTTCTGTTGAAAACAAAATGTTACTTCAAAGCTAGGTTGATTAGCTATGAAACTATTAATGAACCTAATTAAATATTTATACAATATTTTAAGGTAGCCTCAGCCCTGAGAAGGAGCCCATTTTGTGGGGAGATGACGTCTAAAGTAAAAGAAAAAAAGAATTATTTTGTTTCACAGTACTATGTGTGGAAGAACTGTTTTGTTCTTTGATAAATTTAGCTGCCATTCATTCAATTAAAAGTTGAGAAATTCATGAAGAAGAAAAGACCTTGTGTATTAATAGACTTCTTTTTTCTAAGAGCCCCTTTGAAGGCTCTGTTCTTAATTAAGCTTTTAGACTTTTGTCCCCAATGGTATTGGTCCAAAAACTTAATGAAATGTATCTCTAGGTTCCATAGGAATGAAATAACACTGAGAACCAATTCCCTTGAGAATTAGATGCCAGAATATTACAAGACGGGGTCCTAGAAAATCACCTTTGAGCACAAAAGGGAGTAGAACAGGCAGAAAGGGAAATGAGTTCTGAGATATTTGCAGCAGATTTTTAAATGTGTGAAACACATTTGTATGCATACACACTTTAGAAACTAATTAAGTATTGGGATTTCTAAACTATATATGCATGCATAATGTTTTGGGAGTGTAGGTGGCATTTTTTGTCATAAAGTAATGTCCTTTCTAAGAATCAATTAAAATTTTGTTATGTGTGGGGGTATTTAGCCTGCATATATGTTTGCCCACCATGTGTGTGCCTGGTGTCCACAGAGGCCAGAAAAGGGCATGAAATCCCCTGGGTGTGGAGTTACAGACAGTTGTGAGCCACCCTGTGGACGCTGGGAACCAAACCTGGGTCTTCTGGAAGTACAAGTAGTGCTCTTAACTACTGAGCCATCTCTCTCTCTCTAGCCCTGTAAGGTAATGTTCTTAATTCAAGTACATGGATTTTTCTGCAGAAAATAGTAACATTTATAATAGATGTATCAAAATAAGGCTTTCAGTGCTGGGAAGACAGTTCAAGGAGTAATGTGTTTGCTGTGCAAGAGAGAGAACTGTGTTTCAGACCCCAGAACCCACAGAAAGCCAGGAGGGTGTAGCAGCCTAATTGGTGTCTCAGCATGTGGAAGGGTGCTGGACTGTGAGAAATCCTGACTCAGAACATAAGGTGGAAAGTAACTGATGGAGACACTTGCTGTTGTCAACCTCAGGCATCCACATGCATCCCCCCTGCATACCTCATACACACACACACACACACACACACACACACACACCCCCCACATACATACACCCCACACACATGCACACCACACACACACACACACACACACACACACACACACCACACACACACACCACACCACACAACTGTAGCTAGAGTTTTCCTGCTTGGTCCACAGTCAGGACAAATCTCTCTCACCTGCCAGTCCCACAGCCACTCAGACCCAACCAAGTAAACACAGAGACTTATATTGCTTACAAACTGTATGGCCGTAGCAGGCTTCTTGCTAACTGTTCTTACAGCTTAAATTAATCCATTTCTATAAATCTATACCTTGCCACATGGCTCGTGGCTTACCGGCATCTTCACATGCTGTTTGTCATCATGGCGGCTGGCAGTGTCTCTGTGACTCAGCCTTCCACTTCCCAGTTTTTTCTCCTCCTTGTCCCGCCTATACTTCCTGCCTGGCCACTGACCAATCAGTGATTTATTTATTGACCAATCAGCAACACATTTGACATACAGAACATCCCACAGCACACAACACATACACACACCACACACACCATAGTACCCACACATAATCTATCTATCTATCTATCTATCTATCTATCTATCTATCTATCTATCTCACACACATACCCACATACACCACACCATATACAAACACACCGTGACACACACACACACACACACACACACACACCATATGCACACCGTATACACACACACCATGCCACACACACACACCATATGCACACATACCCCACACACCACACACACACCATATACACACACCATACACACCATACACACACCACACACACCATACACATACCACACACACCATATACTCACGTACCACAATACACCACACACACTATATACACACACACCACATGTCACACACACACACACACACACATATATATGTATACACACATATGTATATATATATATATTATACACCACTTAGTAGTGCTGTTTCCAGGTTCATAGTTGTACAAGATAAAGACAGGTAGAGCCTGCAGACATTGTCTCTTGTTTGAGAAGAGTAACAGTTTGCTTTGAACAATCTCCCATTTCAGTATAGAGAGCTTGTTGAGAACAATGATATTCTATAGTATGCATATTAGTGATATTTTATTGATAAGTACTTTGTTCCTGGTAAAATACTTGTGGGTATTTCTTTCTTTCAATTTATTTGTTTCAAATATTTATGAAGGAGAAACAAAAGTTACTTTAATAGAAAATCTCAACATTTTCTAAAAGGATCTCTATGAATTTCATACTCACTCATCATCAGTGTTTTGAGACCCAGCCTCTTCGGGGGTTTGCCTCTTTTCAATACAGAAATAGCTGGTTTGGTGGGAAAGCACTTTGTAGAGTTAGAGGACCCAGGAAGAACCCTACAACTTGCTTATTTTTTTATCCTGTTGTTTTCAGAACTGCGATGAGTCTATTAATCTACATGGAAGTCTAGCTTGATCATTTATTAATAGATGTAGTTTTTACTAGTAAAAACATGCATGTTGGACAAATGACTATTTAAAAAATATTTTCAGGAAAAAACCTACTAAAATTCTTAGGAAATTCCATCTTTTCAAATTATGTATATGCATTTATTATTTGCTGACTCTTAGGTATCATAATGTAAATTTGAATTTGCATTTGCTCATTATACAAATCCAGTTTCCAAGGAAAGTCACATTCTGAGGTATCAAAGATTAGAACTTCAGTATATCTTCTTTTGTAGGGCACGATTCAATCCATAACCGCTATCTCTCTATATAATTTTTATTTATTATATTTACATTCTTCGTTTGTTTTTCCACTAAAGGCTCGGTCTTTAAAATTTACTTGAGAGGCCTGGGGAGATGGCTCGGTGAGTAAAGTGCTCGCCACCCAAGCATGAAGACCAGAGTTCAGATCCCTAGCACCCCTGTAAAAAGCCAGGTATGGTGGCACGTGTCTACAATCCCAGCTCTGGATTGGGGGGCGGAGACAGGAGGATCCAGAGGTTCTGATCAGTAAGTCTGACCAATCCTGGACCTCCAAGTTCAGTGACAGACAGTGTCTCAAAAACAAAAAATCAGGTGGATAGTGGTAGTGGAAGCTATTTGATGTTGGCTTCTGGTCTCCACAAATGAATGCCCTTGTGCATACACCACCCACACACAAACACGCATGGTCATACCACCCTCACACACAAATTTATTTGAAAGGATTTTTAATAAATTATTGTATACATAGCAAATATATTCTGCTTTGTTACATTGAACTTATATATCTATAATTTCAGAAAGTCTTAACAATACCATGTAGTTGATGAATAAACTGAGGAACTATATGGTGGTCATCTACCTACTTATTCCAGAAAGAATTCCGTAAGCTTTAATTTGTTTTACATTTTATTTTTATTTTATGTGTATGGCTGGTTTGTGTATGTCCGGGCACCATGTGCATGCCTGTTGCCAGTAGAGGCCAGAAGAGGGCATTACACCCCCTGGAAGCAGAGTGTAAGTGACAGATGACTATGAGCTGCCATATGGGTGTGGGGAATTGAACTCAGGTCCTCTGGAAGAGCACCCAGTGACCTTAACTGCTGAGCCATCTCTCCAGTGTAATTCTGTTTTTATTTATTTATTTATTTTTAACTACTGAAATCCCCATCTCCCCCAGGTCCACTTCTATTGCAAAGTATCGTCTTTTTTAGGGCCATTTTTACATCACGGTTCCTCAAACAGTAGATGATGGGATTGAGAAGGGGAACGATGACAGTGTAGAGGACAGACACCACTTTGTTTGAGTTGTAGGCATACATGAGCTTAGGACGGGCATACGTAAAAAGGGTTGTGGAGTAAAAAAGCGTTACAACTGTCAGGTGAGAGGCACAGGTGGAGAAAGCCTTTTGACGCCCCTGAGCTGATGGGATCTTGAGAATGGCGATGAGGATGGTGACATAAGATGTCACTACCACACCAAGAGGCACAGCAATGACCATGAGGGCTAAGAAGAAGTCTACCAGTTCAGCCTGGGAGGAGTCCTCACAGGAGACATGAGGAGTGGAGAGATATCACAGAAGTAGTGATTGATATGTGGTGTGCCACAGTAGCGCAACCGAGCTATGAAGACCATCTTAATCATGGCTGTCATGAGCCCACAGAACCAGCACCCCCCAGCCAGTAGTCCACAAAGCTGGCTGGTCATAATGACAGGGTAGCGTAGTGGATTGCAAATGGCTACATAGCGATCAAAGGCCATGACAGCAAGGAGTATGTACTCAGTGCAGACAAAGGTTACAAAGAAGTAAAGTTGTGTCATGCAGCCATTGAAGGAGATGCTCTTATCCTTGCTGAGGAAGTTTACCAGCATCTTGGGACTGATGACAGTGACATACCACATCTCCAGGAAAGAGAGGTGACTTAGAAAGAAGTACATGGGCTTGTGCAGTTGCCCATCACTGCGGATGGCCAGGATGATGAGAAGGTTCTCTACCAGTGTCAGCAGATAGGTCACCAGGAAGACAGAGAAGAGCAGAAACTGGAAGGCAGGTCGTGTTAGAAATCCAAGCAGAATAAAATGTGTTGTCGCAGTACGATTGTCTACTTCCAGAACCTTGATGATCATGGCTGGCTGTGGGCATAGGTAAAGTAAGTTCCTTCTGTGTCCCAAGCACCACCCTGAGATCACTTGTACTGATAACCTGCTTCTAGTGATTCATCATAATGAGAGCTTTCCTGCCTTCATGTCTTTATTTCCTCTTGAATTATGAACTAAAACTCTTGGACAGCAATTAACTTTAAGGAATTTGTATTCTAAGTTTTAAAAAATTAGTTCAAATTGTATAACTTGTCCAAGATCGCACAGCAGTGAAATCAGACCTACCACGTCCAAGCACTGTGCCTTTTCACTACATGACTGTTGGGCATAAGGAAGTCCCTTCAGACCACCCTTTCACTATGGGCAAAGCTTCCCCATCTATAGCATGAAAAAGAAGGCAGAAGACTCAATTACTTATTCTTTAGGTATAATTTGTATGATGACAGACTAATTTCATGTCCCCACTTATCTGTAAAGTAGAGACAATTGTATTTGTTTAATCAAAAAATATCACAAAACCTTAATAAAGCAATAGTTGAGTATACTCACAGTTTAATAGCAAATAGAAGTGCAATATAAACATTCACCATCTTCTCAAAGGATAAAGATGAATGAATAATTTGAAGGACATTTCCTTCAATCCAACCTACTTTACAGCCATCTTGATGGGCAATTTGGCAAAAGTATAGTTAAATCCCATCCTTGTGTTTGTCTAGGTAAGTGAACATACTATATAAGCTTTCAAAATATGAGTTATTTTATTTCTCAGTTAAGAATCATAGGAAGACCTTCATGTTTTGTAACCATCAAATGGGATTTAGAGTTTAAGTTCCCATAGGCATTTGCTGTTATCTTTCCAAGCTACTGCTTTTAGCTCCAAATCAACACACATTCTCTTTTTTATAATTCCCTTCCAAAGGATACACCTCATCCTACCAATAACAAAACTCTGAAAAACAAATAGGTGAAAATGTCGGTTATTGTTAATGGAAAAGGAGGCAGAAATTGGACATTTTCCCAACGGTTAGAGTAAAGAACTCACCATCCTTTGGGAATAATATTATAAAAAAGCATTCCTGTAAGTGACACTTCTTATCTGGTACTTAAGCCAAGCATGGGCTCTCTCTAGGATGGGCTGAGACTTGCTCCAGGATCTCTTGGATTGGAAGCAGTTCCTTGTTTCCAGCCCTCTTATGATCTATCATTTTGTTTCTTTTGTTGTTGTCCATAGCTGTTCCTGTTCCTTATTTCTCAACAGCATTGTTTTTGAGGTATAGAGACTCAGAGAAAGCTATTTCCTAAGGAAATGGGCAGAGAGAGAGGAAGGAGGGAGAGGGAGAGAAAGAGAAAGAGAGGGACAGGGACAGGGACAGGGACAGGGAGAGAGGGAGAGAGAGAGGGAGGGGGAGAGAGAGAGACAGAGAGAGAGAGAGAGAGAGAGAGAGAGAGAGAGAGAGAGAGAGAGAGAGCGCTGTCTATCCTATCCTAACTATTCCCCTTTCTTCATTGTGTTGCAGATTTAGGATGACAAAAACAGAAGCTTATATTCAAATGATATATGTTTAGGGAGGAAAACACACAAATTATCATAAGAAAAGGAAAAAACTGTCACAGAGCAGAGCAAATTTAACCGTTGTTTTCTGTTGGAATACAATTTTTCTTTAATATTTTTTACATTTATTTATTTATTTATTTATTTATTTATTTATTTATTTGTGTGTGTGCGTGTGTGTGTGTGTGTGTGTGTGTGTGTGTGTGTGTGTGTGTGTGTATGTGTGCATGTTGAAGTCAGGAAAACTTGCACAAGTTGGTTTCATCTTTTATCTCATGGATTCTGGAAATGGAACTCAGGTCATCAGATTTTAGGGCAAGTGTTTATATTCACTGAGCTATCTCATTGGACCAGAAGATTTCTTATGCAATGCATCCCCATGTACTTACACAAACATGGAACTGGACCTTGATGACCACAGCCTACTATTCACTCCTAGAACTGTGGGGATTGTAAACAAGTGAGGTTTAAGAATCTGCCTTAGATTTTGCTTCATCTTCCTTCCTTTTAACCTCTGAATTCAAGTCAAACCAACTCAAAATCATTTGTAAATCATTTACATTAGTGTTTTCCTGTTCTTTCCTTCTCTCTCTCTCTGTCTCTTCCTTCCTTCCTTCCTTTTTCTTTCTTTCTTCCTTCCTTCCTTCCTTCCTTCCTTCCTTCCTTCCTTCCTTCCTTCCTTCCTTCCTTCCTTCCTTCCTTTCTCTCTGTCTCTCTTTCTCTTTCTTTCTTTCTTTCTTTTTTTTTTTTAAATTTATTTATTTATTATGTATATAGTGTTCTGCCTGCATGTATGTCTGGAGGCCAGAAGAGGGCACCAGATCTCATTATAGATGGTTGTGAGCCACCATGTGGTTGCTGGGAATTGAACTCAGGACCTCTGGAAGAGCAGCCAGTGCTCTTAACCTCTGAGCTATCTCTCCAGCCCTCTTTCTTTCTTTCTTTCTTTCTTTCTTTCTTTCTTTCTTTCTTTCTTTCTTTCTTTTTCTTTCTTTCTTTCTCTCTCTCTCTCTCTGTCTCTCTTCTTTCCTTCCTTCCTTCCTTCCTTCCTTCCTTCCTTCCTCCCTCCCTCCCTCCCTCCCTCCCTCCCTTCCTCCCTCCCTCCCTCCCTCTCTCTCTCTCTCTCTCTCTCTCTCTTTCTTTCTTTCTTTCTTTCTTTCTTTCTTTCGAGACAGGGTTTCTCTGTGTAGCCTGGCTGTCCTAGAACTCTCTTTGTAGACCTGGCTGGCCTCAAGAGATCTGCTTGCTTCTGCCTGCTGGGATTAAAGGGGTGCGCCACCACTGCCCAACTAGGTTAATTTCTATCAGTCCTTCTCCCCCCACATTTCCATCCAAATCACCCCTTCTCTACCAGCAAGGGTTTTGTTGCTGTTTGCTTGGTCTGTGCTAGCATGTTTATTGTTCCAGATCCATGAGCTTGGGTCAGCTCCTGCAAACATTTTTAAATTTCAGAACTACAGGCAAGGAATTATACCCAGATATCTTAACATTCTTCTGACATCTCTTATGGACTCTAAAGATCTTAGCAGACAACACAGTTGTAAGAATGGCTCTAGGAAAGCCTCCAACATTTCTCAGTAGCTTCACAATGAACACAGTCATTCTTTAGATATGTTACTTAAAAGTTGTGAGAAAATAGAAGACTATGGAAACAAAAGCATTTCATTTGATTGAAGAGTCAGTTAGTAAATACAAAGGGAATATTTTCATTGGAACCATGAAAATATCTTAATCATCCCTTCCTCCTCAACACCCAACAGAAATATGAATGTCCAAACAAGTGTTCAGAATCAGAGATAAATTAACATAAAGCAAGTAGAAAAAATGAAACAGAAAACAGTATCAGACTGTATATCCAGAGTATCTGTCCGAGCCATTTCATACTATAATCATGAAACTTAGCTTTGAGATTTTTAGTAACTGAGGAAAACAAATAATTAGAAGTACAATATGGTCACATCGGGAACTCTAACCTATCATAGTAAATATAGATATAAGCTATGGACACTAAGTTATAATATTAGGGGCCAGGCGGTGGTGGTGCACACCTTCAATCCCAGCACTTGGGAGGCAGTGCCAGGCAGATCTCTGTGAGTTCAAGGCCAGCCTGGTCTACAGAGTGAGATCCAGGACAGGCACCAAAACTACACAGAGAAACCCTGTCTCGAACTCCCCCCCCCAACAAAAGAACCTCTATAATATTAGATGATATATATCTAAATGATGTACTTTGATAAGCAAGAAAATGAATATATAAACCCAGAAAGTGTTTTTACCAAACACACAAAGGTGTGAATATACTAAGGAGACTAGGCTCCTAATCTCCGGGGCTGGGCTGTTTGAGTCACATCCTAGTAGTTTCCAAGACTGGTTAGACAGCCCTTCTGGCGGGCATGAGAGAGAGAGTATGTGTGTGGCTTTCATACTCAACAACTGCCCTTCTCCAGCATCTGAGTCCCGTGCATGGCAGCATCACTACTGCTGGGGGCTGCCTCACTCTGCATATCTGAAAACACTCTGATGTCATTCCCAGTGAATCCCACAATCAGGGACTTAGGAGGAATAAATACCATGCTGACCACTTGATCTAGGAAATATTAAATATTTATCTCATGGCCACACTGCTAGTTGCTTGCTTGTTTCAGGGACAGAACTGAAGTTAAATAATCAAATTCCATTTTTATGGTAATTGCTTTTCATATATACACGATACTGTATGAGTGGGGCACACCCAACATATATGGAGAGAGGGGGAGGCAGAGAGTGAGAGACAGAGAGACACAGAGAAAGAGAGAGGAGGAGGGAGGGAGAGAGAGAGAAACAGAAGGAGACAGAGATAAGGGAGAGAGAGACAGAGACAGAGACAGAGAGACAGAAAGAGACTCGGGATAGCCTCAAACTTCCTGCCTCAGCCTCCTGAGTGCTGTTATCTTTGGCATTCATGACCATCTCTTTGTCTTTCTATGTTTTGGTACTGCATCTAAAGTTGTACTTTTAGTTTTAGTATAGCTGTACATGAGATAAAAATTTAAGAAGTAAATAAAGTGCTGAAATGAAAGTCCAGAGATAGGGAAGATTTCATAATAATAATATTATTAAATTAATGGTATTTTAGTTTAAAATTCTTTCTTTTTACCAGATGAGATGTTTTTGGACATTGCAGTGTTGTTCCTAAAGTTAAATGGCTATATGTTGGCAGAATGGCTACTTATTAATGATTATATGCCAGTCCCTAGTAATCTTTAATCCTGGTTATCTTACATACTTAATTTAATGAAATTAATTGTATAACACAATGAGAGCTTGATGGACAAATCACCTTAACTTTTAGCTTTATTTTAACAGAATTATAAAAATTAATGTAACTCTATTAAGCATGATTTTTTTTTAAAATGTGGTTCACAAACTTTTACAGTTGTAAGTCTATTGCAAAATTACAAATGTGTCTGTGTGTGTGTAAAGAAGTAAAAAGAGAATGATAAATTTTAGCAACACAGGGTTTGGGCACTGCAGGGAACCAGATAGGTCAGAAGATTTAACTCTCTTCTAAATTTATGAATCTCAATGCAAGATCAATGTTTCCACCCATCCTATCATGGACAGAAGATTTGATACCTAAAATGATAGCACCACTTAAAATACAGCTAGTCTCTGGTGGAGGTTATAGCCTTTCTCTTTGGAAAAGAGAGATTCTATGTTTCTGAGTCTGTGTTTAGTTCCTGGAGTTTCTTGGGGGTACTGCTATTTCTTCATCAAAGCATCAGTTCTTTTTTTTTAATTTTATTTCTGAAATCGGAATCAGGTCTATTCAACACTTAAATGCCCCATCACCCCTGTCAACATATGAATACCATGAACACCCCTTGTCTCCTTATATAGTCGGATTTTTAGATCTTTAATGCTTGTGGTCATTGCATGACTCCCAACACATTTCATGGGAGCAAGACTAGAATGTTCTGAAAAGCACTTGTAGGATTTAAAGCTTGATTTTATCCTGAAAACAGGGAATAACACCTGCCTTCAAGCCTCCTACTAGTGAAGAGCAGAGGCTCTGCCTCTGATTTCCCGGTAGGGTGGCAAATGGTCCTTCCACACAGGTAATTAATGAGGCAGCTAGGGCCACGATGGGCTTGGAAAGAGATCTGTTTTGTTGTTTGTGAGGAAACGAGGGCAGAGAAGGACTTTTATTTGGGCAAAATTTTTGAGCTAACATTTATATTAAAAATTGCTGCATGAGCTCTGTGAAGATGGACTCATGAAATTGTGAATCAGAGATCTCCAAAGTAAAGACAACTAGTGAGAGATGTGACACAATAATCTCTTAGGCTCAATCTAGTATTTCTCTGCTTCCTGTAGGGAAGTAAGAATAACGTGTAAGTTAGTCGGAGGTAGACCTATCCATTGTAGATATTAAAGGGCCAGACATTTTTAAACAGGAAAAAAAATCCCCATTCCTCCAAATCAGTTTTAGGGGATACAATTCCAGTCCATCTCCCTTTTCATGGGATACTTAACAACCACTGTGATTCAGTGTTATAATAGAACAGTTCCAACGTGTGTTTCAGGGCTGAATAATTAGCAGTCATATAACGATCTCCTTTGCATAGCTTGGCGTCTACTGAGTTAGACTTCAAAACTATATGGGGAAATGTGCATATTCAACATCCCTGATCTCTATACCCTTTGTAACTTTTCAACACCACAGCCTATATTTGAAATAATTATTTTTCCCTCTAGGGGAAAGTGGTTAGAGTCTATTGATCTCATCTTGTGCTCCATTAATCTGTAGCATATCCTAGGATTTCTAGTTGAATATAAATGTGACCACATGATGCATTTTTGAATAATCAACACAGTGGAAAGACAGGCTTTCCTTCTATCTCCTCAGTACTATAAGCAGCAACAAATAATAATCTTCTAAGAAGTTGTGAACCACAAGAAGTTCTGTATCTGGCATCTTGTTTGCTAACTGATGCCCTTATTCAACATAAGAGCATGCATATATACTCACATCCCTGGTACTCCTCATACACGTGTTCATCCTGGTGCTGTCACATGTTGTCACATGTTCCTACCCCACTTTGTTCTCTCTCTCCCTTTGAAGGAGGGCATTTTGCACACCTACAGACTTGGAGTTTTACTTTGCAAGTCAGTGGGTTTACAAGATACAACAAATGGATCTTTAGTAGAGCAGGGGACAGGGTAGTTTGCAAAGCCTTGTGCCTGTTTCAGCTAGAGTGGTTTCTTACAGGAGAACCTTGAAATAACAGAGCACTCAATGCCATCTAACAGCTCCTAGTCCCTCACATTTTCATAAGGCTTGACACAATTGCTAAAGGAATCTCAGTTTAATTGCTCTGTTCGTGTGTGAAGTTTCCTCCTTACCATGTTGTGTCTTTGCTCATCAAAGGCTCAACAAAGACAAACCACCCTTTGAAATATATGGAATAAAAATTCTGATCAATTTTCAATTTAAGAAGAGAAATCTCCAATTATTCCCTGCTTCTCTTCGAGAAAATAACTAAAATCTGACCGAATTCTCCTTTTGAAAAGAAATGAGCATTGTTTTTTTTTCAACTCACCATTTTCTTAGGATGTAACTATATTCCTATCCTTGTTAGAAATCTCCAGACTGTGCCTAGAAAAGAGACAAAATCATGTAGACAGGAAGGAAAACACTGTCCCTCAGCCTAGATAATTGCTGAGCAAGGTTTGTTTCTTATGAGCTAGAAGAAGGCGCTGAACAGGGCTATTTGTGCACATTTCTGTCTCCAAGCTACTGGAGGAGCAGAAACCAACTCCCTCCCACCCACAGGGGACCTCTCAAGAGACACAGCCTTAAGAAATGTACTTGGACCTTTCAGAGCTCAAGGACATCCTGAGGGGATAGTAGAGACAAAGCTAAGTGAGACCTCAGGCTACAAGAGGGACCTTAGAGTGGAAGTACATGGCCTTCTTTGCAATCAGACTCTGAGGGAAAAGATTGTGGGAATAAAAATATGTGTGTGTGTGTGTGTGTGTGTGTGTGTGTGTGTGTGTGTGTGTGTGTGTGTGTGTGTTTCTCTTTCTGGAAACAGTTTTATAAATAATAAGGTCTTCCAAGGATGGATGACTTTAATGGAAGCCATTTAGAAAAGTGTGGCATGTATTCATCCACATTTGGTGATTTAGGTGCAGGAGTATACACAGATTTTCAAACATCCAACACTCAGATACTGTGATTACAATTGGTAGCTCCATACATCGCTATATTTTTTATGCATCAGTATTTGTATATAAATAATACATATATAACACTCAGATGAAATCTGTATTTACAAAAAGAATTTTTGAGAATGCGTTTGTATTTCCTGTCTTTTCATTTTAAGATGGTTACAGAACTCGCTGGTATGAGTTTGGAAGTATGTTCAGATACATATAGTGTTTTATAGACTCACACCTATATTCTCAAGAGAGGCTAGCTGGAGAGCCATAGACACAGGACTACATCAGAATGTAAGGAGGATCTTGGCACTCACAATGAAGGGTCACAACCTATGCACTTCTCTGGAGCTGAGAAAGATGAGGTGTAGTCAAGAGGGGTAACTTCCTCAAATATAAAGTTAAACTCTATTTTAAAAGAATAAAAATTCATTTAAAGATTAGTATAAGTCCCAGATTACAAAGTGCCCGCTTATATTTCTAGGAGTATCTGGTAGTTACTTACCTTTATTTACTAATGGCATAACAGTTTTCAAAAGGAAACCTTGTCCACCCAAAATGAGGATACTATGTCCTGCATCTCTCAGTGGTCTTCAGCCCCTTTATTGGTTCTTTGGTGGTCCTCTGTCTTACTGATACATAGGAGCCTGGATCAATTAATCAACAAATACTTGTTGAATGTCTTCTACATGTGAAAAATCATTCTGTTTTATGCCTAGCCCTTTCATTCAGGTTTCTACTGAAATGGTTTTACTGCTTTTAATCATTTGCCAAAAAATTCCGAGCCAGACTCTTCTCTACCATTAAAACACCCATAAGTGGAAAAGAACGTTGATATTTTATAGGTTTGATTCATCTTTCCAGTATGACAAAAAAGTGATAGAGGTAACTGAAAACAGTGAAATGCAAAAGAGAACATGGCTTTCATGTGAAAACAAACAAGCAAAAGTCTAACGGGTTTCATAGTTCCATGTGCAGCTCAGGGATGTAAACAGATTCCTAAGCTTCTCCAGATGTTACACGCTTGTCCATGACATGCAATACTCATACCAAGCCTCAAGTTAGCACTGAGCTGTTTCTCCTAGAACGGCCTATAGAACTAGGAGCCTAATTTCAACACGACTTGCAAGCTTTGGGCAAGGTATTCTGTGTCATCTTGTGTTTTACTGTTAAAATGGCTTATTTGTAATAGTGTTTACCTCAGGATCATTGTGTACATAAGATGCTTAGAACAGGTCTTGCAAGACAAATAAATGAGTGTTCTTATCTGTATTTATATCATGTCTGACAAATATACAATGTCCAAAAAAGCTAATTTAATTTCTGTTGATAGATACTTACATTTTTAAAAATTGTTTTTAGGAGTTTCACATCTTAAAATAAATTTATTTATTTATTTATTTATTTATTTATTTATTTATTTATTTATTTATTCATTTTACACTCTGGCCACAGTTTCCCCTTCTTCCTCTCCTCCCAGTCCCTCCTCCCACTCTGCTCTGTTCCCTCCCCCCCCATCCACTCCTCTGTTTCTGTTTATGAAAGGGAAAGTCTCCCATGAATATTAACAAAACATGGCATGTTAAGTTGTAATAAGACTAAATACCTCTCTATCTGTTAAGGCTGGACAAGGGTGTAGCTAGAGTTTTCCTGCCTGGCCCATGGTCAGGGCAAATCTCTCTCATCCGCCAGTCCCACAGCCGCTCAGACCCAACCAAGTAAACACAGAGACTTATATTGGTTACAAACTGTATGGCCATGGCAGGCTTCTTGCTAACTATTCTTACAGCTTAAATTAATCCATTTCCATAAATCTATACCTTGCCACATGGCTCGTGGCTTACCAGCATCTTCACATGCTGTTTCTCATCGTGGCGGCTGGCAGTATCTCTCTGACTCAACCTTCCACTTCCCAGCTTTATTCTCCTCCTTGTCCCGCCTATACTTCCTGCCTGGCCACTGACCAATCAGTGATTTATTTATTGACTAATCAGCAACACATTTGCCATACAGACCATCCCACAGCACAAGGGGACCCAGTATGAGGAGTAGGGTCCTTAAAGCCAGTAAAGAGTTGGAGACAGCCCCTGTTCCTACTGTTAGGAGACCCACAAGAGGACTAAGCTACACAACTGTAACAAATATGCAGACGACCTATGTCAGTTCCATGCCAGATCCCTGGTTGTTTGTTTCATTTCTGTGAGCCCCTATGAGCCCAGGTTAGTTGATTCTGTGAGTTTTCTTGTGGCATTCTTGATCCCTCTGGCTCCTACAATCCTTTTTCTCCCTCTTCTGCAGTGTTCCCCAAGTTCTGCCCAATGCTTTCTATGGGTCTGCATCTGTTTCCATTGGTTGCTAGATGAAGCCTCTCTGATGTCAATTGGTCTAGGCATCAATCTATGAGTATAGCAGAATATCATTACATTGACATTTTTTTATCCCCTCCAGTCATGTTTGGTTCTATCCTATGTCTCCAGCCTGTGGGTCCTTCCTGGTGCTCCAGGCAGTGTCATGGGTGGGCTTACTCTCCTGGCATGGGTTTTAGACTAGACTGGTCATTGTTGGCCACTGTCTCAATCTCTAGGCCACCCTTACCCAAGTACATCCCATAGGCAGGACAGACTGTATGTTGAAGGTTATGTGGCTGGGTTTGTTTCCTACTCCCTCTACTTGAAGTCGTGCCTGGTCACAGGACATGACCAGTTCAGGCTACATATCCACTATTGTTAGGAGTCTTAGCTAGGGTCATCCTTCTAGATTCCTGGGAGATTCCCTTGCACAGATTTTTACCTGACAATGAAATGCACTCCTAGTCTCTTTCAGTACTCTTCCCCTTTATACTCCCTTCTCACAGCGGTTTTTCACTGGTCTGGGGGCTAAGCTAGGGAACTGAGACCGGACTAGCTGCTCCCTTTTTCGGGAATGGAACTGTGTAGGCATTCCCTGGTTATATGGAACTTTGCAGGCAGGTTTAGGTACCCGCCAGCCGGGGAGGAAGCTGAGGGCGGGAGCCACCCAGGCCTTTGGAATTTGCCCCACATTGGGCGCCAGATATTGGTGAAATTATTAAGGCCACTCCATGTAGCTAAAAGGGAGGTTTACAAATGAAGGAATAGGTAGGTCACAGGGTCTGGGAAGGACATAGCACAGTCCGGTGGTGTTCTCTGGAGAACTCTGCTCCGTTAACCTCCAGCGTCCAGGGTCTGGGAACCAAGAGAGGGTGGTGCATCTGGATCTTGGGTCTTCAGGGCCCTCTCTTGGCCCTGCCTTGTAGGCGTGATTGTTACCAAAGCCTCAATGGGGATTGGAACTTCCAGACCAAAGCTGGAATGGCTACCCACTACACCCTTCCCCCAACTTGATTGCTCATGTTCCCATTCCCACCTGCTGGCAGTCCACTCATGAAATTTCTTCTATTTCCCCTTCCCAGGGAGAGGTAGGCATCCCCCCTTTGAACCCTCCTTGTTACCTAGTCTCTCTTGATCTATGGATTGCAGCATAATTATCCTTTATTTTACAGCTAATATCCACTTGTAAATGAGTACATAGCATGATTGTCTTTCTTGGTCTGGGACACCTCACTCAGAATGATTTTTTTTTTAGTTCCATTCATTTGCTTTCAAATTTCCTGATGTCACTGTTTTTAACAGCCGAGTAATTCTCCATTGTGTAAATGTACCACATTTTCTTTATCCAGTTTTGGTTGAGGGACATCTACGTTCTTTACAGGTCCTGCCTATTACAAATAAAGCTGCTATAAACACAGTTGATTGAGCATTTTTTGGGTATATGCCCATGAGTGGTATAGCTGGATCTTGTGGTAGATTGATTCCCAGTTTTCTGAGAAACTGCCACACTGATTTCCAGGGTGGCTGTACAAGTTTACATTCTCACCAGCAAAGGAGGAATGTTCCCCTTGCTCCACATCCTCCCCAGCATGAGCTGTCACTTGTGTTTTTGATCTTAGCCATTCTGACAGGTGTAAGATGGAATCTCAGAGTCATTTTGATTTGCATTTCCCTAATGGCTAAGGATGTTGAACATCTCCTTAAGTGTTTCTTGGCCATTTGAGATTCTTCTGTTGAGAATTTTCTGTTTAGATCTGTACCCCATTTTAAAAATTGGATTATTTGATTTGTTAATGTCTAGTTTCTTGAGTTCTTTATATATTTTGGAAATTAGCTCTCTCTTGGATATGGGGTTGGTGAAGATCTTTTCCCACTTTTTAGGCTGCTATTTTGTTCTATTGAAAGTGTCTTTTGCGTTACAGAAACTTGAGTTTCATGAGGTTCCATTTATTTAGTGTTGATCTTAGTATCTGTGCTATTGGTGTCCTATTCAGGAAGTTGTCTTTTGTGCCGATGCACTCAAGGTTACTCCCCACTTTCTCTTCTATCAGGTTAAGTGTATCTGTATTGTATCAACATATAGTGTATGTTGAGGTATTGATGCACTTGGACTTGAGTTTTGTGCAGGGTGATGGATATGGATCTATTTGCATTCTTCCATATGCTGACATTGAGATACTTACATTTGACCATGAGAGTTCTGGGCAGCTCTGGAATTTCTCAAGTACTGAAATGGAACAGTGGAAATACTTCTGACTGGGTAATTTTTGTTAACAAGCTTCTCTATCAGGTGTTTTCACCTTTGCAGCCGTCATTTAAACCAATGCAGAGCTTGCAGCACTCCGAGTCTTAAATGAGCTTCTGATTATTTAGCTTAAAAATTGTGGTGGAAGATAGGAAGACTAAACTTCCTAAAATCAGTTCAAGAAAACCCTTGGACTAAGAGTCTTAAGAGCAGAGACTACACAATTCACTTCTTTTTTTTTTAAATTTATTATAATTTATTTTGCAATCACTTCTTTTTTTTATACAGTGTTCAGTGGAAACCTAAAACACTTGTTTAAGGAGTTATTGAGAAGAACTTCATTCTGTTTGAGTTCATTAAAGTATAGCTTCAGTGTAGAGGAAGGTAAGATGGGTAGCTATAACATGGAGCAGGGATTTTTGGAAAAGCTGCAGCTGCCATTTCAGACTATTAAGTCTTAGCTACTATGGTGAACTGAGGATGGATCCTAACAAACATGGTCATTCTGTTTCTTTGGAAAAATTTATAATAATTTCTTGTGAAAGAAGTATCTAGAACTGGGTACTTACAGTGAAGAAAAACAGTCATTTATCCTTCATTGCTTTCTGTCATGAAAGAAAATAAAGTAAATTAAGGGCTAAACTAAAAAAAACAACTCACTAATATGTATACCACACATTTGAGTTGGGTGAGTAAATTTACAGTATTTGTAGAGTATAACAAGTCTGGTAGTGGGAAAATATTCTGGATGTGTGTTCCCTCAGACTTGGTAAGAAAAAGCGGAGTAACTTTTAAGTGAGTGAAATAATGTTTAAAGATGAAACCTATCACTTTCGTTGTATTAGTATTTGATAACTCTGCAAATGTACATTATCTATTTTCTCTCTAAGTCATACTTCTTGAAGCAGACAAGCATGTGTGATCTTTCTGTAGGAAATAAACATCGCAAAATCCATGTTTTAATTTTAATGTAAGACTCTTTTGTAGTTAGCTGTGATGAAAAGTGTTGCTGCTCAGAGCGACACAGGAAGTAGTAGGGAGGGGCTTACTTAGAAAGATTCACTAGCCTTTTAGATGGAGGAAGGAGAGAAAGAGGAGGTCACTGGTTGCTTCTCCTCCGCTTGTCTGATCAATCAGGTTTTTGGTGTTTGACTCCCAAGTTTTATTTAGTAATGGAACAATCTAAGTAATTGCTTCAGTTCAGGCTGGGGACATAGCTCAACTGGTGCAATGCTTGCCTAGCATTTCACGAAAACCCCTGGATTCCATCCCTATTACCACATAAAGCAGCTATGGTGGTGCATGCCTGCAGTCCTGGCACTCAGGAGGCAGGGACAGTTAAATCAGGCGTTCAAGGTCACCATTCTCTACACAGTGAATTTCAGGTCAATGACAATACATGAGACCTTGTCTCAAACAAAATGAAACAAGTGGCTTCCTCAGAAGATAATCATTTATATTTTAAGTGGAAAAAAAATGGGGTAGGTAGCCACTGCTGGTAACAAAGCTGAGTGAGTAATAAAATATAGCAATGCAGGTTTACAGCTTTAGATATTTTTATCTTTAAAAAAAAGTCTTCCTAGCAAACAAAAGAGAAGAAAAAGAAATAACCATTTTCTAAAAAAATTTGATTTACATGTATGTGTGTGTATCTGTGTGCATATTTATGCACATGTATGTTGGTGCCAATGGAATCCAGAAGAGGGCTTTTGGATCCCCTAGAACTGGAGTTATAGACAAGTTTGAGCCACCTGTGTGTGTTCTGGGACCTGAACTTGGGTCCTCTGAAAGAACAGCAAGTGTTATTAACTGCTGAGCCATATTTCCAGTTCCTTATTTCTTTTATAAATTGGAAGTGAATTAATAGTAAGCCATTTGCCCAGTGCATTTGAGTTAAATGTACAGTTGGCAAAATAACAGAATATTTGGAGAAATATCTGAAAAAAAAGTAAGAAACCAATTAACATCAATTAATAGATGGTAAAAACCTCCCATTTCTGAAGCAAAACAATGAGATTTTCTCATCAGATAATGGGAATGAATATCACATGAGAAGAGCAGTTTTTATATCAGATGACATTGTCTGGCTCTTCCTCTTGTACAATAAAAACAAATATATATGATTATCAAGTATGGAAACTAGGCTAAAATGGCTAAGGAAAGAGTCATGTTTTATGTTTGATATTCTATTTGATATTCTAACAAAGACACACGATATATTTTTACTCTTTTTAAGAAGAGAAACTTCGTTTGTGAACTTGAGTGCTCTTGTGTTTGGTGCATAGATGGTATGAATTGCAATGTCCTCTTGTTGGATTTTTCTTTGATGAGCATGAAGTGTCCCTCCCTCTCTCTTCTGATTAGTTTGGGTTTGAAGTCTATTTAGTCAGATATTAAAAGAGCCACAGTGGCTTTCTTCTTAGGCCCATTTGCTTGGAATGCATTTTTCCGTGATTTTATTCGTCGGAGATGTCTATCATCAAAGTTAAGATGTATTTTTTTGATGTAGCAGGATGTACTGTTTTCTAATCCCTGTTTGTTTGTCCTATTCTAGTGTGATTGTGTTTTATCTTATTAATTATAATCCCTTAGATGTCCCTTTATTCCCTAATGAGAGACAGAAAGGGAGCGGATCCAGATGGGAGGGGAGGAGGGGAGGAACTGGGAGGAGTAGAGCTAGAGAAAACAGTAACACCATATATTGGATGAAACAAAATCTGTTTTCAATAATAGAAAAACTAAAGAGGAAAAACCTCATTTACTCAACCCAATGACACCTTGGCATTATTTAATTTTCTATAATTGGAAATGCTAAACTTTCTAATTATCTTGTTACCTTTACAAATAGTTGCAAGAGTTCCTGGATCTTTTCTTTGCACAAATTTCTTAGAGAAATTCGATGTCTTAATTTTTGAGTGAGCTTAGTACACAGTTAACAAGATAGGAATATATGTTAGAAAGCATAGATTGGTATTAATAATGATAAAATGATGATAATAAGGGACCTTTAATATCTAGTGAGTGTTTACTGTCAACTCTGTTATAGTCCAGATCTTCTTAGTATCTGCAACATAGCCCAATATACACACCCTGTGCTTAGCATCCGAGGAACTTGGAGAAACATATAGAATAGTAAACCACTCAGCACAGTAGTAATAAGAGTTTGTCCTACAGGGAAAGAGCAATGAAAGCAGCCAGCAGGCAAGACTGTGACTCAAAATCCTAGCTATGATAATATAAGATCTGTACAAAGGAGTGTAGAATCCGCTTTTGTCTTGAGACCCTCAACTACATAATAGCCTGCATTGCTAAGGAATAGATCCATGTGTATACAGAGCTTCCAGACCTCAGTGGCAATAATAAACAAAGTGACAAGAGTAGTCAAAGCTGGGATTTTTTTCTTTTCTTCTTTTAATCTCTGTGTCTGGAGGACATTTTTGCATCATAAACAATGTTGTCTAGCAATATTTCCCAGGTTTCAAGCCATCGCAGGTAGGAAATTAATCCTTAGTATTCATAGAGAAATCTATCCACAGAGAAGAATTTTCAATCCGTTGCTTAGACGTACCACATTTTTTGAGTTTCCACACCAAACACAGGAAGTGGTTGGTGCTATTTTCACTATGAAAGAGAGAAACTTTGTGCAGGGAATTAAAGTTCTTTGCTTAAGATTGTAACTCCAGCATCAAACAGGCATTGTTACTTCCAGGGTCTAGAATCTTCACCATAAACTCCACGCCTTCTCTAACTCTATGACAGAAAAAGGGACTACAACAAAAACTGAGTCACATGTAGGGAAAAGTTTAACGATACTTTCAAATTTTATAAAAATAGAGCCAATTCTGCTATTTTATGTAGGTCAGATTATTATTATTGTTAATTATTATTATTATTATTATTATTATTATTATTATTTTGCTGATTTTATTTTAGATAATAGAAAACTCACAAGTAGTTTTCTTTGTTGAATGACCTTCTCTACCCCTACCTGAACACACACATGTAAAGGCAAATGTATACAGACAATCTGTGTTTTATTGGGATTTGTTCAATTTCATATTTATTTTATTCTTTCACATGTTACTAATTTGTTTCAACTTGCAGAAGTTTGAGTAAACAAATCTAGAAAGCAGATGGTTGTGACATTGTCTATAAGTAGTTCAGCTTTCTGAACTTACTTTTTTGAGAGAATTTGGTAGAATATCTATAATTCAGGGTGCAAAGCTGAGGCATCCCATTAAGAACAGAGATGTCTTCACCTAGTCTCTGGATCTCAAATATTTTCTTGTAGTATGTTGTTTTCTGTTTTCATCCTTTGCCTAGGGGTGGAATTACAAGTGTTTGATATATATTGTGGCCCATATGGTAACTAGATGGCCTTACATAAAGGTTTTCTAACACATTTTGCTTACTACTTAATCAATATCTACTGAGCAAATCAACTTCATATCCTCATGAGATTCTAAAGGAGAGGTGAGAAGGACATTTAGTCATCTTGATGCATGTGAGACTGAATGAATACCAACATTGCACCATACATCTTGACTTTCAGTGGGTTTGAGATCTGTAGAAATTAAGACTAGAAGAGTCCATAAGATTTATTTTTAAGCATCATATAATAGATACTTTTACAGTTTGTATAGAAGCAGAATTTGAGAATATGGATCTTTAAATACCCTGTTATTTCAGATTTTTGCACTTATCAAATAATGAACTGGATTAAAGCAGGGAATCTTAAACTGGTTGTGAAATAAATATTCCTAGGAAGTCTGAAAATTACTCGTGGCAGGGTTATGACTCAGATGTACTTGATCAGACTCTTCACATACTTTTCAGGAATCTTTACTTTTTAATAAAAATGTGATTTTAAAAATTTTCATATAATATATTTTGATCATGGTTTCCCCTCTCAACCTCCTCCAGATCATTACTTCCCTGCCCATCCAGCTTCATGCTCTTTTTCTCTGTCTTTCTTCCAAAAAACTCCCAAACAAAACAAAATCAAAATCAAAATAGACAAACAAAAACCAGTAAGAGAAAAATCAAAAAACCAAAACAAACAGAAAAACCCAAAATGAAAAAACATGGTATTAGAGAATCTCCCTTTGAAACCTTCCAACGAAGGTAACTCTCGTGTATCTAATCCAAACTTAGTTTGGAAACGGATGTACAAAATCAATAATTTGTTAATTTTCATATGTATTAGGAGGTTCTCAGACAGTTTTTTTTTTTCAAATTAGGATTTTTTATTCTACATTGCTGTGTGTCACTGTTGGCAATTTTGAAGTGTTTACTAATTGACATCGATCTTCCCTATAAGGCCATTCTGTGACTGCTAGTCAAATCCTTAGTAAGAATTGGTTTCCTCTCTGCCGGTATCTGTCACACATCAATCCGTAACATCCCTAGTATGGTGGCACCTCCCCAGCATGGTCTTCCTGAAGGCATCTTTCACCTCCTTGTTTCTTAAGCAGTAGATGGCTGGGTTGAGGAATGGTACAATGACAGTGTAGAGCACAGAGATGATCTTGTTATAGTTGAAGGTGTACATGGCTCGGGGCCGTGCGTAGGTGAAGAGAGTGGAGGAATAGTAGATGACAACCACTGCCAGATGGGAGGTGCAGGTGGAAAAGGCTTTGTGCCGTCCCTGGGCGGTAGGGATCTTCAGGATGGCTACAATGATGGCAGCGTATGAGGAAACCACAGCCACTAGAGGGAGCAGAATCATCACCAGTGCTAGCAGGAAGTCTACTAGCTCTGCTTGTTCCTTGTCTGAGCAGGTGAGATTGAGCAGTGGGGAAATATCACAGAAAAAGTGGTTGATGATATTGGGTCCACAGTAGGATAGTCGAGAAATGAAAAGTAGCTTCATCATGGAACTGAAGAAACCGCTGCCCCAAGAAGCAGCTGCAAGGCGAGTGGCCAGGCTGGGAGGCATGAGACTAGGATAGCGCAGGGGTTCACAGATGGCCAGGTAGCGGTCATAGGCCATAACTGCCAACAGGACACATTCAGTGCAGGCTAAGGCAATAAAGAAGTAGAGCTGGGTCATGCAACCCACGTAAGAGACTCTACCATCCTGGGTAAGAAAGGCTCCCAAGAGTCTGGGAATAGTAACATTGATGTACCACAGTTCCAGGAAGGAGAGATGACCAAGGAAGAAGTACATGGGGCGATGGAGGCTCGGGGTGAGCCAGACTGTAGAAACAATGAGTATGTTTTCCAGCAATGTCAACAGATAAATTGCAAAAAAGAAGACAAAGAGGAGTAGCTGGAAGGGTGGAGAGGTAGGAAAGCCCACCAAGACAAACTCCTCCACATGGCCCGCACTCAAATTTCTCATAGTGTCTGTCCACTTGGATGCCTGCAAAAGTAACAGGGATAAGCAAGACTACAAAACAGGTGCATAAAAGTCAGAACATCTTTGAACAGATTACAAACCTGTAAATGTTCAATGATTCACTGTATTACCAATTCTTATTATATATTCTCCCCTTCACTTTACTGTTAAATTTCAAGGGAAAAGTTCTCAGACTTGAAGATGATAGTTGGTAACCAATGACCCCCAACTACATTAAATATTCAGAGAATGCTAGCTGAGAGACTTCAGAATGAGCTTTGGTATTTGGAGTCTTACTTTGCAACAATATTTAAAATCTATGATACGCTCTTCTTTCTCTTTCCTCAGGAACAACTACAAACCCCCAAGCCCCAGAGCATCTTTACTTAATACTTAATGAATGAAATAATAAAAGGAGGATACCAAGATGGGTCCTTGAGGCTTGTCACTGAAGAGAAATTGACTGGGATGTAGTGGGAACCCAGTGACTGCTGGAGCTGCATTTCAAGACAACACAGCAAGAAGAAGTAGTTTGAAATGTGGTCACTCCAAATGGAGAAACAACCCAGTACACAGACAAGGAAACACACTGAAAAGAGCTTCAGTTGAAATAAATCTTTATGAGGTCATTGCTTGTGCCAGAGTCATCGTTTTTCATTTCTAGAACTAGTGTGGCTGGCTGCCCATGCCAGACAGAGTGCTTATGCTTTTTCTCCCAGCTACTCAGGAGGTTGAGGCAGGAAGATTGAAGTCGAGAGTTCAGGACTAGCTTGGACAACATAGATTTTGTATAAAAGAAAAAGTTTCAAATCTGTGTGTTATATCCACATGAACTCATACGCAGGCACACACACACACACACACACACGAACACACCCACTGGTATACAGCTAAAGCCTGGCAAGCTGCAACAAAAGCTTTGCCTGTACTAATCCCTGGAACCTGTGACTGTTACAAAGGTTTTGAGAGTGTGATTGAATAAATAATTTAAATTAATAACTGCCAGATGGAGAGACTGTTCTAAATTAACTAGGTGCCCTTACATCCAACCACAAGAGATTTTAAAAGAAGACAGGAAGGAAATCTGAGGCTGACCTACTGAGGAGAAGACAACATGAAGATGGAACACAGATTTGAAGAGGTGGCTGGTCTCAAAAGGCTGTACTGATTTGGCTACAAAGTAAGGAATGTCAACAGCTACCAGAAGCTAGGAGAGCTGAAGAAGGAAAGATGTCCCAGAGCTTCTAGAAGAATCACAGCTCTCCTAGTACCTTGACATTAGAAAAGTAGTGCGGATTTCAGACTTCTAGCGTGAAGGACTCTGAGAAGTAAATACTGTTCTGAGCCACCAAATCTGTGTAATAAAATGGTAGTGGCCACAGGAAACTGGCAAGCCTATAAGGTAAAAGTCCGTCATGCTCGGGCTGACCATTCTCCTGTGCTTCCCTGCTCTCCCAGCAACACTGCCAGTGACCCGACATCTCCAAGGGGCTGTTGGGGAAAGCTGCAAATCTGACTTAAGTTAGCATCAGATGCTCAACACGAACATTTTCATTATCAGTGGGATTTAAACGTGTCACATTTCTTCCCCGAATCAACTTAAAAATGTGATATACAAGGTTGTTAACCATTTTAATCAGACACTTAAATAGTTGAAGGAGCCTAATCCTACTGCATTGGCACTACTAATCTGAATGAAACCACTATACCACCTCTTCATCTGTTCAAAGCATCTAAATGTTGACATTATGATATCCATTAATACCTGTTTTAAATTATGTATATGAATGTAAATAGTAATATTAATACCCAGTATATCACAGGAGTCACAGTCGAGGGTATTATATCTTTATAATTGCAATTCTTTTATGGATGACTCTGTATCTATCTATGTGCTTTTTGTTTGTTTCTGAACTTTTAGGATTAAAAGTTCTTTATAAAAGATTTTCCTCTAGGTGTTGCATAATTAGTATACATTTAACCCAAACAGTATAAATATATTTCAAAGTTTGAAAAATTGTATTAGACACAATATTAAAATTTTGTTGAAAAGCCATCTTCTATTATTGTGGATTGCATATTTTGATTCGAATATGCAACCATGACTACATAGTATCCCAAATGAGAAAGATTCTGGCTACAATTACATTCTTGTATCTCACTGTAGTACTCTAAACACTGAGAAAAATTAGCTCCCCCAAGTGACACCAATGGCTCTCAGAATGGAAGTTGCTTTGCTATGGCAACAACACCAATTGTTTCAACTTTTTATTAGTTATATGCAGAAATTACACAGTAATCCATCATCAAAAATACTTGTATTAATTTATTAGCTGACAACTTGATTATCTCACAGAAGAATTTGCTGTCTCCTTATCTGTCCTTTATTGTTTCAGTGCTGATTGGCCCTGACGCTAATTTACACTCTGGGGTACTTTCAGATCATAATACTCAGTTTTTGCCTCTCCTAATCAAGAAGAAGAGATTGATTTTAAACAGGAAAGTTGAAAAGAAAAACAGCTCTTTCTCCAGCAGGTTGATTTTAGGAAGTGCTCATGAGGAAGTTGGATGATGAGAAGAAACAATTCCTTTGGTACTATTTCCTACTTTGATCTTGGGGAAAAACTGGACCCCCAAGTGGCCATTAACCTCAATTTGGAAATCAGTGAAATAATGGACTAGATGCTTTTCTGAGAGTTAGGACAGGCTTGCAGGCTCTCCAGAGCAAGGTGGCTAAGTTCAGATGCTGAAGAAGCCTGAGCAATGAGAGGTTTGCCGAGAAACATGCTATCATTGCCCTGTTCCCAGGGAAACACTGTACACTGTTCCCCGTGCACAGTTAGACACTGTACGCAGCAGTGTCTGAGATGCAATAAGCTCCCACCAAACATCAGTGGACTAGATTTCAGTCCTGTTTGTATGTATGTACATATAACCATCTTACATAGCTTCATTCAGATACATGTTTCATAAACTTAAACAAGCTAAAACAAACACAAAATGTAATTCTTGCTTGCAGCACTGTATGAAACCTGGTTAAAGTTTCAACTTGTCCAGGGCCATTCTTAAAATACAGGGGAACAAAAATGTCAGAAATGAAATGAGAGTGGGAAGGAACACAGGAAACCCATTCTCTCCTTCACTTCAGATTTGTTGATATCATTTCCCTCTGAAGCCCACCATGACTTCAAGACAAGCCAACACATAGAGTGCTTCAAGCTCAAAGGTTATCCCTCATTATCCTCTTCTGAGGCTGACAACAGAATTCTGTTTGCTATTCAGAGTGGCCAAGGACTTCCCCCAGCCAAGGCCAAGTTTGACTCGTGATGTGAGCTCAGTATATTTTTCTCTCTTTTCTATTATCTGCTTTGTGAAGAGGCTGTCTGATGTAGACTCTTAAGTACAGGATTTAGTTTGCTTTGGTCTGTCTGGGCTCCATGGGTGCTGACCTCATGTTTAGCTGTGCTTTTTTTTTTTTTTTTAATCTGTTTGCTCTCACTTCTGGGAATCCTTTATATCTTCCTGCTTGCACTTCAAAAACTACCATGATATCAGAGCTGCACCCTGCTATCAGGACATGACAGGACAGAAGAGCCTGACATTTTAACTGACATGATGACAATATCTTGAAATACACTCTTCTCATTTGGTGACTAACATTCTCAATAGAAATTGATAGTGGGGTGTGTGTGTGTGTGTGTGTGTGTGTGTGTGTGTGTGTGTGTGTTGAATAACCCTCTCAATACATTTCCCATTTGAAGATAATTTGCCACAGAGTGAAACAATTTATTATTTTATAATAGCTTTGTGATTCCATAGGTAATATGGACCTGAAAACACAAAAACATCTCTTGATCCAATTTGGATATTTACATCAGCAAACCTACCTGAATTCCTATCCAGACCCAGCCTCCTGTAGGCCACATATGTGAAATTTTAACAGGCCATTTCAGGACCTCTGAGGATGCTGCTGCACAGGAAGAAGGGCCTTCATCTGCAGACATGACCAGAGCCCTCCACACAGAAACACTGTTTCCAGAGAAATCTAAGATTACTCAATTTTCAATTTTCCTTCAGTTCTTCTGATGAACACAAAGTGAACACCAATACTCTAGCAAGTGATGTAGTGGGTCCATAACTGAGGACCACTGAAGTCACTGACATGTAAGCAAGACGTACCAGTGGAACACAGTAGCCTATGGCAGGCTCTGCATACTTGTTGAGTGCTGACAATACTCACAACAGCACAATGAGCTGAAGGGCCTTAATCTCTATTTACAGGTAATATAGAAATATGAATATTTTCTTTTAAATATCGTATACATTTGAGATACTGTGGGTCTAGTATAAACACAAAAAAATCTTTCTGTGGGAGCAAACTTCACTTCTACCTTGTAGATTATCTGGGGAAATGAGACAAAAAAGGTAAGTTTTGACAACTGATGAATGGCAGAGTTTATTAATATGTATTTAAAAATCACATTTAATTTCTTCTGTTCAGGTATAGACATAGTAGGCATGGCTTTAGGCCCAGGAATACCTTCCCCTAAGCATAACAAGGTCAGTTCCTACCTCTCACCACTGCTCTGAACTTTTTAAGCTATTCCTTAAATTTTCTTCCCTGTCTAATATCTTTACAGACCTCCAGAGTTTTGCTGTATTCTTACTTAAACATAGCTATACGAAATGCACATGGAACTATAGTAAGATATCATGTGATCACAGTTAGAATGGCTATTATTGGAACAGAAAAAAAAGAGCAAATGTTGTCAGTGACGTGGAGGAAATGAATCTTATTGTGGTTGTTGCAAATGAAAAATAGTATATCTACTGTGGCAGACAGTATGGAGGTTCTTATAGCAATAAAACTAGATTTATCATACATTCAGCTATCTGACTTATGTGGGGATATTCAAAAGAAAATAAAGTCAGCATTAGAAAGATATACTTGCATACTTTTGTTTCCTGCAGAATTATTCATAATATTTGTGATGTGTAATCAGTACTTGTGTTCTTCAAGACAGGACCATGGGGCCTCGGGAGGTGGCTCACTGAGGAAAGTGTTTGTGGTGCAAGTAGAAAGACATAAGTTCAAATCTCGAGGATTCATGTAAAGCTAGGAGAGTACCATCTTTCTGTAGAAGGACCCGAGTTCAAATTTCTAGGATCCATGTAGAGCTGGGAGAGCACCATGCTTCTGAAATGTCAGTGGTGTGTCTTCAGACATAGACAGGGGACACCTTAGAAGCTCGTGGGTGAGCCAGTTTGGTGTTTGCAGCAGCGAGCAATCAAGAAACTGTCTCAAGAAAGGCAGATCATGAGGAACAACACCAGAGTGGAGGTTTCCTTTGACACACATACACCCAATAGTCACACACACACATCACACACACACACACACACACACACACACACACACACACACATCACACACACACACATCACACACACATCACACACATATACACACACACACATCACACACACACATCACACACACATACACACACACAAAGAGATAATTGGGTTAGAAAAATATGGTTATATATACAGAAAATGGGATATTATTAAACTATGTCAAAAAGAGAAACTACCATTTCAGTAAAATGGAAGAAATTAGTTGGCACAGAAAGACAAACACTGTATGTGCTCCTTTATATGTGGAAGCCAAAAATGTTGATCCCAAAGTAGAAGAGAATGAAATAGTGTTTGCTAGAGATGAGAAAGTATAGAGAAAAAGGGGATGGAGAGAGTTTGGGTGAGTACCTAACATGGTTTGATAGGATCACTAGGATATAATGTTCTACAGGACAGTGCAGAACAGGGGGCTGACTGTAGTTTACAACAACCTATTACTTATTTAATGAAAAACTATAGAAAGGAGTTCAGTCTCCAAACACGAAGAAATGATAAGGAAATGGTAATTATCCCTTTTTAATCAATCATTATACACTGTAAGTCTGGGCTAAAGTATCACCTCATATTCCATAATATATCATCATTACATTCAGTTATAAAGAAAAGAAATGAAAACATTTCTATACCTGAGAATATACTTACACTAGTGAAATTTTAAAAAGCATTTATTGTTTACCATTTCCATAATCATAAAAACATAGGTCTAAGGAATCTTAGCAGGGCACTCACTATGAGATACTGAATGATTAAAATTTACCAGAATTTAAGTAGCCTGGACACCCAGGGAAAATAAAGAGCTTTGCAACTTTATGAATAATTTGAGAACTGTAAGCAATGATGAAGGGCCTGAAAAATGACACATTTTCTTTGAGATGCTCACCTGGTCCTTTAGCTTTCCACTCCACAGTCACTTTCTTCCCATCTTTGGATATTTGTTAGGTCTGTTTCCCAGTTGCTTCTGGGCAGACATGGTCTATTACAGGTCCCCTTCAGTAGACCTGACAATTCGTGATGGAATTAGAGTTGTCTGTGGCAGAACAGGACAGAAATGGAGCAGTTTGGGCCCCAAAGCCAACAGGGGTGACAGTAGCCACCTCTTATCTGCAGAACTGTCCCTCATCAGGGACATGGCCCCTTAAGACATATTGTCATGGTGACCCATGCTTCTCCAACAAGACTGTCCAAGTCTCACACCTCAGGGAGAACTTTTTCCTAGGGAACCTGTGATAATGTAAGGCCTAACAGAACACAGAACTGCAGTGAATTAGGGTGCAACCTTCAAATGTATTGCTTCTCAAATTCTGATTTCAGAGAGGTTGGAGAGGCAAATAAATAGGAAAACTCAAGACTAAAATTCCATTGAGGAAATGAAATAAAGAAGTCAGAGAACTGGGGATGAATGAAATCTCACAAATCTATTTGGGTTTTAGAGAGATGGTTATTTGTCAAACTAGTCTGTCTTTTCATCTTACCATTTATTTCTGCCTATTAATTGAAGATGCATGCTTTTTTTTTTCCTTTCATAGTTACAAGCTTCATGAGGGAAATGTCCCTTCTAGATTTCTATTTCTCCCAGACATGTTTTTAGATAGAACTGTGCTAGGAAGTCAGATAATGTGGGCCTCAGAATAACGGGTCAGGGGGGCAGAGGAGTAATTGCAGACTGCTGATGCTGGATTCAGGGCCGAGGCAGTTTAAAAATGTGATGAATTCTTTCTACCACAAATCTGGATTTCCTGACTGGTTTCATGGGCAGGTGGCTTCTTGGTTTTTTGGTCTGCTGAAGATGTCACAGATGAAGCAAATTATCTCTTGAAATTCATGCTAAAAGTACAAATCGTTTATCTCCCATGCCATGTTAAGGGAAGAATGAGTTGCAATAAACCCAAGTTTTCTCTCTTCTCTGCAGTAATGAAATCTTCCTATGACTACAGAACAATAGAGATGCCAACACAATCATATGTGGTATAAAGGGCATTGGCCCCATTGATGACAAGGAAGCTGACAAATTCTTACCATCAAGTGAAGTAAAGCAGTATTATTCAGGAGTTTATTATGATCTGGTATAAATGTTCTTACTGCAAAGCTAGTTTCATAAAATGCTAGTACATAAATTGTGTGTATTACATACTTCATAATGACAATAAATGACTACTGGGTTATTTACTTCAGCATAACTCTAGGGTCTATTTCCTTTATATATTTTTAAAGCTAATAATGGTAATAAACAACTATGCCAGTGGAGTTTGTGTGGTTTTTATATTGTACTTTTTGTCAATTTTATTTCAGTGCTGGAGATTGAACTCAGGGTCCGAGATATGTTAAGCTTGTATTATATCACCAAGCTACACCCCAACCATTATTACTTCAGAATTTTCTCATACTTGTGCATAAAGACTTTATTTATATAAATAATATGCATATTACATCTGCAGCAGCCTCAGATAGCTCATGTTTACAATGTCTTTTGATTAATATATACTCTCTAGGCCTGTACAAATACTTAAAATTTCCTGTTGGAATGTTTATCAGAATATGTGGCCCTTGCTAAGTGATACACAACTACATACTTTTTGACAGATTAGTTGAGACTATAAGGAACCAAGGCTTTAGAGTTATGTCTGAGGCTTTAGTCCAGTGGTTCTCAACCTTCCTAATGCTGTGACCCTTTAATACAGTTTCTCATCTTGTGGTGACCCTTAACCATAGAATTATTTTTATTGCTACTTCTTAAATGTAGTTTTGCTACTGTTATGAATTGTAATGTAAATACCTGTGCTTTCTAATGATCTTAGATGATCTCTGTGAAAGGATTATTTGACCCTCAAAAGGGTCACGACCCACAGCTTGAGAAATGTGAAAAGATGATCATAACTCTCAGAAAGACACAGGTAAAGCACAAAAGAAAGTCAGTACTGACATATGAGTGCAAGGAAGAAGTAGATACACACTGTCATTGCTTTGCAATGTTGACTTGGGTCTTAGATTTAATAAATGCAAGGGATCATATTTGATATGATTAACAGAGGACTAGAGTTAGTAACAGAGAAGGGTGGGGAGATGAAGAGGACAAAGGAAAGAGGATAATGAACTGGAAAGGGATGAACAAGAAGTCTTTGAAAAAGCTATTTTGGCTGACAAAAGGGTGATTAAAAGATCAGGAGTTATCCAAGAGAGGAATCACAAGACTCAGGAAAAGACAAGAGTCTAGTACTCTGGATGCTAAGAGACTAATGTTTCAAGAGGGGTGTGTGTGTGTGTGTGTGTGTGTGTGTGTGTGTGTGTGTGTGTGTGTGCAAATGGGAGGAAGTGCTTTCAGTAATGGAACAAGTAGAACTATAAGCTTCTTCCTGGAGGTGCAAAAACCACACAAATCCATTTTACTGGATATTTATGATGCCACTGTATGATTCCCACTGTGGGATTCAGTCCAGGATTTACACAGATATCTGTGTATACATACTTAGATCCCATATGTAATAAATGGTAGTGATCAGCCATAGATTTCACCTTACTTTCCTGTATGATTAGAACCATCTAAGATTATTTATAATTCTTGACACAATGTAAGCAATATACAGCCATTAGTCTAGATTGTTTCTAATTTGTATTTTAAGGTATTTATTGCTATATGTGTTATTTTACTGCTTTTTTTCTTTAAAATTTTCTTTTTAAATTTAAGTTACCTTTATTTTATTTTTTAACATTATTTTTTATTTTATTTGATGTGTATGAGTATTTTTCCTGTGTACATGTTTACATACTACATGTGTTCCTCGTACCACAGGAGGCCAAAAAAAATATTTACAACACAACAGATCTACAATCTGAAATGACAAGACAATAGTCAATAGCTTATGCAAGACAGACTTTTATTTCTTTTTACGTGACTGCAGTAGTCAGCTGATCACCGTTAGCCACGCTGCCTGGACTTTAGGAAGGTGATGGTCACTCTATAAAGAAAAGAGGGTTATTTGCATCACAGTTTGGAGGCTATAACAACAACATTGAAGGGTCCATCTATTTTGCCCCAAGTGAGGGACTTGTGGCTACTTTACAAGGTGGGGAGCACTATGGAAGGAAAATACGTGAAAAGAGAAAAGAGAGAGGAGGGAGAGGGGAGAGGAGAGAGAAAGGGAGAGGGAGAGATCACAAGGAAAGACAGGAAATAGGAAACTAGAGAGAGGCTAATAATGCTATTGATATAGCAACTTATGCTTACGGAACTATTGCATTCCAGTAGGATATGACTCTGGTGAAATAAAGTATCCATCCATTTATGGGAGTAGAGCCTCCATGACTAAATTAACTTTCACTAGTTCCACCTCTTCAAGACCCTCCACATTGTGGGAGGCCAGCTCCCACCTTTTTTTTTTTTTTTTTTTTTTTTTTTTTGGTTTTTCGAGACAGGGTTTCTCTGTGTAGCTTTGCGCCTTTCCTGCAACTCGCTTTGGAGACCAGGCTGGCCTCGAACTCACAGAGATTCGCTTGGCTCTGCCTCCCGAGTGCTGGGATTAAAGGCGTGCGCCACCACCGCCCGGGCAGCTCCCACCTTTTAAAGAGTTCCTATGAGGAGGAGAGAGGGATAAGAAACTTTTACATAGAAAGATAGTGGAGAGGAGACAGACAGAAACACAGGGTAGCTTCAGGAGGACCTGGATCAAAATCCAATGTCCCCTTCTGTCTCTTCAAAGGGCTTCAAAAGTTGCTCATATATGCACGGGTGTGGGGCTGTCCACTGGGACTTGAGCAAGCTACCAGTGGTGACACTCCCAAAGGAATGTGACTCTTCCTCTCTCAGCAGTCATCAACTGACAATAACTTCTTAGTTAGAGGTCAGGCCCTGTGGTGGAATTTTGATGGGCTTGGTCTTGTGCAGGCCTTCTGATCTTGCGCTGGTAAACCAAGCTGCTACAAGTTTATACATGGAATATCCTTGCCATGTCCAGAAGACAGCATTTCACAACATTTCTTCCCACCCTATCTCTTGAATTAGTTCTGCTTCCTCTTCTGCAATGTACTTTGAGCCTTGGATCAAGGAGGTTGTTATAGATGACCCATCTAAACTTGAATAAATAGTGTCATAGTTTCAGTAGTTTGTTTTTTCCTTTTATTGAAAATAGATTTTTTTTCTCACATAAAATATTCTGATTAAATGGTTTCTCCTCCCTCTACTCCTCCCAACACCTCCCCACCTTCCTTCTCATCCAGATCCACTCCATTTCTGTCTCCCATTAGAAAATAAAAAAGGCTTCTAAGGTGTAATAATAAAATTAAAATATAATAAGATGAAACAAAACTAACACATCACAACTGGACAAAACAAGTCAACAGAAGGAATATAGCCCAAGAGAAGGCATAAGAAGCTGTAGCATGAATCTTAAAGAGTCTTATTAATAAAAACAAACCCGGCGCCAGGTATTGGGTTAGAGCTGGAAGATCAGAGAAAGAGAACAAGCCACAGCTTCCTCACCTCGCAATTCCTCAGCTGATCCTGTTTCCTCAGACTGGAAGCCTCTGAGTCCTTATCCAAATGGATCTCAGCTGAACTGCTTCTTGAAAGCCTGAAAGCTTAGCCAATCCTAGTTCTGGTTTTCATGCCTTATTTACCTTTCTGCTTTTTGCCATCACTTCCTGGGATTAAAGGCTCTTGTTACCACACCTAGTTGTTTCCAGTGTGACTTTGAACTCACAGGGATCCGGATGGATCTCTGCCTCCCAAGTCATAGGATTAAAGGCGTGTGTACCACCATTTTCTGGCCTCTATATCCAGTGGCTGTTCTGTTCTCTGACCCCAATAAGTTTATTAGGGTGCACAATATTTTGGGGAACACAATATCACCACACATTCACATTTAGGAATCCCATAAAAATACTAAGTGGAAGCCATAATATGCATGCCAAGGACCTGGTATAGATCCGTGCAGTTAACTGTGTATGCTTCCCCAATCTCTGAGTTTATGTAAGTCTTGATCATGTTGATTTTTGTTTGCTTGATGTCCTCTAACCTATCTTGATTTTACATCTGTTCTGCCTCCTCTTCAGCAGGGTTCCCTGAACCCTGAGGGGAGGGGATAAAGACATCCCATTTGGAGCTGAGTGTTCCAAGGTGTCTCATTCTCTGCATATTGTCTGGCTGTAGGTCTCTGTATTTGTTCCCATCTGCTGCAGGAGGAAGCTTCTCTGATGACGGCTGAGCAAGGCACAGATCTGTGAATACAGTAGAATCTCATTAGGAGTCATTTTATTGTTACTTTTTATATTTCTTTTTTAGAACAGTAGTATTTGGTTTTACCCTGGGTCTCAGGTTCATGGTCACTCAAGCAGTGTTAGGTATGGGTTCCATTTCATAGAGTAGGCTTTCAGAAAAATCAGATATTGCTTGGTTACTCCCACAAACTTTGTGCCACTACCACACTACCATGTCTTGCAGGTGCTACATCACTGTAGATCAAAGTGTTTGTGGCTGGATTGGTGTTTATGTTTCTCCTTTGGTAGTATGAAGAATACTTTCTTAATACCAAAGACACACAGGAGTGAAGGCTCTGTGTAGGCACCTGCTTGACATCTCCATGTTCAATGAGTTGTGTAAGTATTGTCTTCAGCAAAGGGGTATTGCTGGCAGTTTGTAAAGAGTGATCTATAGTCTTAGCAACATCTTGGGTTGTTTGAGGATTCCCACAGGACCCCTTTGATCTGGTTGCTTTAAGTGATGTTTTTTATTTCCTCTACAAGGACCTATATTATACCCATGAAGGCTATTTTAAGGTCTTTGTCTTGTGTGTCAGCTATGTTGAAATACTCAAGGCTTGTGGTAGAGTTGCTGGACTCTAGTGGAGACACCTTTTCTGTGCTGTGTTTTAATGCAAGCATCTAGGCATCTGAATTTTGAAAGATTATAATTCTATGTGCTGATATCTGCTCTTATCTTTTTGGATGGGTTTTTTGTCCCTTGGTTTCTGGAGCCCTTTCTAGTATTTAGGAGAGTGTGGTGGTTGTGTGTTGCCTAGTAGACAATTTTTCTGGGATCCCGATATATATGGTCACTAGTGGCTCCAAGTAAAATGTGTTTCTAGGTGTTGGGAACTGACACTAGGGGTGAGCATAGGCTGAGGGAGGGCTGAGGGCATCCAGAAGAGCAAAGAAATCAGAGTGTTATACTACTATATGCTTAGTCCCCTGGAAATTGGGGCAGAGAGTGAGGAGAGGCCAAAACAGACGTCTACTAAAGAGCTGGGAATGAAACTAGGGATTGGGCTTGGAGGGATGGAGGAATATTTGCAGGTAGCTTACCTGCTTCACTGGCCAGAATGGCCTGTGAGTTCCAGGGAATACCAGCTGGAGTCAATGGATGGGATAAAGCAATGTGTAGGGCAAGGGAAGTTTGGAGGAGAAAATCTGTATGATCCATTGGAGAAAGGAGCAGGGGGGAGTGGAAGGGAGGCTATAGTGATGGTCTGCTAAAGAGCTGGGGATAATACTGGGGAATTGTTTTGTATGAGCTAAGGGAGAAGTGAAGATCTGCAGTGAGCCTACCTGATTCTCTGGCTGGAGTCCAAGTTTCAGTAGTTTGACCAGTTATGAATCTCTACATTAACTACTATTCACTGCAAAAAGCAACTTCTTTAAATAAGGATGAGAGCATCTCTATCAATGGGCATACACAAATATTTAGAAGGCACTTTGACAGTGTGGGCATTTAGCCAAACAACAGTACATACCTTCACCTCACAAGACCTTGGACTTTCGCCTTGAAAAAATGTTTTAACCAGATTTACTAACAACGAAATCTCTCCTTTGCAACAAGCCTCCAATCAGAAAGTGCTTGGTTGCCCCACAGCTATCATGCAGCATAATGCACCAGTGCACACATCTTGTATCTTAGTTCAGTATTATAGCATGTAAAGTTTTTTTTTCTGTACTGAATTTTTCCAGGCTCTAGTAAACACTGACCCATATTTAGGTAGTCTTTTTCAGTTTCCACACATGAGAGTAAATATATAACTTTTGCTTTTTGTGTATTATTTTACTTAAAATAGAATCCTCCAGTTTCAATTCTAGATTTAAACATAACATCATCTACCCACACCATGAGTGAGTAAATACTATTTATTTCAAGACATATCTTTTCCTTGGATTGAAAAAACATAGTTTCAGGAGTAGAGACATTAAAAGAACATTAATTCTATTTAAAAATTTCAAAAAATTGAGGAAAGTAGAGGCCGTGGCTGCAAATGTGATCTAAACACGAGTCCATAAATAGTAAGAGAGTCACGATGGCAAATAGTAACCTCAGTGATCTTATATGTATGATGATGTTCATTCATTATTTCATTTGTCTTTTTTTTTTTTTGGTTTTTCGAGACAGGGTTTCTCTGTGTAGCTTTGCGCCTTTCCTGGATCTCGCGCTGTAGACCAGGCTGGCCTCGAACTCACAGAGATCCGCCTGCCTCTGCCTCCCGAGTGCTGGGATTAAAGGCGTGCGCCACCACCGCCCGGCTCATTTGTCTTTTTAAAACATCACATATGTACCATATGCTCATACGGAACTTACATCTTTTATACGCATCACAGTCAGTTAACTGAAAAACTGATAAAAAGCTTTCAAGGAATTTTCTATATTTTTGTTCCTGAATTGTTAGTAAGAGCTCTCACTAGTCTTCTGTTGCATAATTTGTACAGTGTTTCTTTTCTATTTCTGACTAGATTTACCTGGTATTAAAAGTTTTATACATTGTTAACCTTGCTGGTATTGTCAAAAATGTTTTGGGGGGCATCAAATATCTCATTATCACAGCAATTTCATTTGACTATCCTGGCAACAGAGAATAAAATAATGCATTTTTATATCAAACATTTCACAAATCACAGAACACTCAGGTATTGGTATCTTATTTGTTCACATGAAATGTGTTGTAAGAGTTGTCCTATACGTAGAAGTTATTATTCAGAAGTCGTGTGATGTCATAGTCACAAATAGGGTACTATTAAAGTATTTATTAATCAATCTGTCATTAGTGTGGTGTGACTACTCAACAAGTGGTTTTGTGTGTTTGAGAATGTGTGTGTACATATGCATATTAATGTTTGTACAAATAGCCAGTTGTTGGATTTTACAACATAGATCTCCTACCAGAAATAGCTTTTCTACTGGAAAGTCTAACTCTGTGCATTACAATCTGTGACAGAAAAAAACCCAAAAAACTAAGACTTAATCATTAGATAATAAAGACATTTATCCATGCAGTAGTCATATTGTAACTTATCATGTTGTTCTATTTCTTTTCTCACTTGTGAATGACATAAAAGACCTAGAAATTGATTGGCAGAATCCTCAGATCATCAGGGCTAGGGGTAGCAGAGAGACTGGATAGCTTCCTAAACAAGCTTATAAAATATCCAAAAAAGCTTTGATGAAAGTCCCATTACTTGCTCCTGCATCTAAGCCATTTCATAGAAGTGACAGAGCAAATGCTCCATGGACTAATGAAGAACTACATATAAACAATAATATAAGATTATTTTTTCAATACTATTGTCTTTCTCATGACCTTTCTAAAAGCATTCTTCATATCCTTATTCCTGAGGCTGAATATGATGGGACTGAGGAAAGGGGTAATGACGGTATAAGGAACTGCTATCAGTGTGTCATCTCCTCCCGAGGCTTCTGGCTTCAGGTAAACAATAGAGGCAAACCCAAAGTGGATGATGACCACAGTGAGGTGTGAGGCACAGGTGGAAAATGCCTTTTGCTTACCCTCAGCTGAAGGAATTTTGAGGACAGAAGAAAGGATGAACACATAAGTCAAGAAGATGAGCAAGAATGTACCCAGCAAACCTGACACTGACATCAGAGTTACAGTGAATTCTGTGAGGTCACTGTCTGTGCAGGACAGTCTCACAACTGCCCTCATATGGCAGAAGAAGTGTCTGATGAGGTTGGGTGTGCAGAAAGACACCCTGAATATCAGTGCAGTCTCTATTAGAGAAATGAAGAATCCTCCAGCCCAAGCAGAGGCCACAAGTTGTCCACATGCAACATTGGTCATAAGAAGAGGATATCTGAGGGGGTTACAGATGGCCAGGAAGCGGTCATACCCCATCAAGGTGAGAATGATGCAGTTTGTTCCACCAAGGCCCAGGAAGAAGCACATCTGCAAGCCACAGCCTGTGACTGAAATGCGTCTGTCCTTGTCCAGGAGATCCACCAGCATCTTGGGGATGATAGTCAGGGTATAGCAGGTCTCAGAGAAGGAGAGTGCACTGAGGAAGAGGTACATAGGGGTGTGGAGAGATCTGTCCACCCAAGTCAAACCCATGATGGCCAGGTTGCCTGCAAGAGTGAGAATATAGAGGCAAAAGAAGACCACAAAGAGGAAGGTCTGTACATGTGGGTAAGCAGAGAAGCCTACGAGAATGAATTCCTTCAGGATTGTTTGGTTGATTTCCACTGCTTGGGTTCCTGAAATGTGAAAGAAAAAACAAATAAACCTTCAGTCATCCTTAGTTTTCATATTGTCAAATGAAATGCATGGTGTGAATAAGAGAAATCATCAGACTTACAACATCAATCAGTTTTCCATTCAGTTTAGCAAAACTCAGCCATGTATGTAGATGATATGATTTCCTAATTATGCATTCATTTATGTCTTCAACAATATCTTAATTGTGACTTACTATGTCACCATAAAATTTACTTATTCTGGCCTTAGAGAGGTTGACTATCAATTAAAAATCCTAATGCTATGTATGGGTGACCTTTCTTGAGCTGTTGGTTCCTGGGGTTCAATAGACCACTAGAACAATAAAGGCTGTCGCCATTGCTCTTGGTGAACATTCAGAACTTATGGTAAGACATTATTGTTATAGACATCACATAATTAAGTCATATGATTTAGGGAAATCAAGGTGATATGGATTCATTCATGGTGACTAAGTCTGATAATGCTAGAACTGGAACATTTATTCACGTTGACTAGGTCTTGTAGTGCTGGAAATTTCTATCTACACAATCGGCAAGGAAAGCCATCAATCCTTGAAAAAACAGTAATGGCTGGCCTTGAAGATATATCCACTGTTGTAAAAGTGCATCTAGGTTGTGGGAGTAACCAATTACTTTCTAATTGGACTTAAATCCTCCTTCACAAAATGATCCTTATGCCTGGTACTATTAACTGGGCCCCAAACCACTGACAGGACATGTTATAGGCAATAAGGGAGAATTTAATGCTAGTATTCTGATATGTGGGCATAGTAATTGACTACTCCCTAAGTTCTTGGCTTTATACCCATAGGTTAATGCATCCCTCAACCCTCAGAGGAGAAAATTTTTGTCATAGATTGTGGTTAATACAAAGACTAGTCAATATGCGGAGAATTAGATTCTGTAGCATGCTCAGCTCTAATTGGGACTCCTACCCAGAGGGCTCAGGGATCATTAAAGAAGTGTGGGGTATTGCTGTGGGCTGCAAGTATATGAATTAGAGATTCAGCTATATATGATAAAGCTATACCTATAAGGGTCAAGGAATTCTTCTAGAGGAAAGTCAAATATCAGGGAATATTGATGTTATATGGCTTTTCATATATCAGCCTTTTCATACTGCTGTGGGATGGTCTGTATGTCAAATGTGTTGCTGATTGGTCAATAAAGTATAGGAAGTATAGGTGGGACTAACAGAGAGGAGAATTGAGAGAACAGGAAGCTGGGTGAGAGAGACACTGCCAGCTGCCATGATGAGAAACAGCATGTAAAGATGCCGGTAAGCCACGAGCCATGTGGCAAGGTATAGATTAATGGAAATGGATTAATTTAAGCTGTAAGAACAGTTAGCAAGAAGCCTGCTATGGCCATACAGTTTGTAAGCAATATAAGTCTCTGTGTTTACTTGGTCGGGTCTGAGCGGCTGTGGGACTGGCAGGTGAGAGAGATTTGTCCTGACTGTGGGCCAGGCAGGAAAACTCTACCTACAAATGGCGCCCAACGTGGGGCAAGAGTTTCCACCTAAAACCTGAACAAAAAGATTCTAAAACGGAGCTAAAAACAGCTTCCTAATTGTCTCTCTCAAATGAGCTGCAGCTGCGGGTTTGAGCTACTGGTGGGTTCCTAGCGTGTGTGCTCAACCTGCCCCCTGGTGGGAATGAGGCCTCTGCAAGTGGCACATTAAGCTGCATGGTGGATTTAGCCTTTGCTAGTACAAAACAAAAAAAGAGGTTTCTGTGCTACACGCTGCTTGGATAAAAACATAGACCCAGGATAGCTCCCAGAGCTGGCGGTAAAGGTACTGCTGCCTTGTTGGGAAGCTGAGCTGGGTAGAGCTAGCAGCCACAGCTGCTGCAGTTTAAAGCAATAGATTCACAATTAGACAGATTCAGATGTGTGTAAAAGATACGTAGGCTTGAAAGAGACAAAAAAGGTGATATATACAGTTATATAAACAAATACATAGTTAAAAAATAAAGTCTTTAAAGAGACAGTAAAAATTAATATAAAAAATAAGCCACGTAAAGATGAATATTACACAGAGAATCTGGATTGTGTTGTCTTTGGGATTTTTAACTACAGAAAAACATTTGATTGTAAAAGATATTGAGTTAAACCAATATGTATATTTTAAAGATACCTTGACTTCAAAATTTGGATGTAAGGATGTGTTGCTTTGGAAAGGAGACTCTGCTTTTGTTCCCACAAAAAGCCAAAGGGTATGGATTTGTTCCAGATTAAGATACATCAGGTTTGACCAGCCAAGACCCCATAAAAGGTCTCCGATGACACCATGGCCCAGATGATCCAACATCCAAAACAGTTTCAAGGCAACTGGTTCAGACAACACAGCCTCATGGACTACTCCATGATCCTAAAATTGTTTTTGTGTCCCCATAAGATACAGCGCCCCCCTCCAGCAGAAAATAGTAAGAGAAGCTACTCCCAAATTCCCAAATTATATGTAATTTTACTAGGTTAAGGTTAAAACCTTCCTTTTTAAGAAAAGAAAAGGGGAAGTGCTGTGGGATGGTCTGTATGTCAAATGTGTTGCTGATTGGTCAATAAATAAATCACTGATTGGCCAGTGGCCAGGCAGGAAGTATAGGTGGGACTAACAGAGAGGAGAATTGAGAGAACAGGAAGCTGGATGAGAGAGACACTGCCAGCTGCCATGATGAGAAACAGCATGTAAAGATGCCGGTAAGCCACGAGCCATGTGGCAAGGTATAGATTAATGGAAATGGATTAATTTAAGCTGTAAGAACAGTTAGCAAGAAGCCTGCCATGGCCATACAGTTTGTAACCAATATAAGTCTCTGTGTTTACTTGGTCGGGTCTGAGCGGCTGTGGGACTGGCAGGTGAGAGAGATTTGTCCTGACTGTGGGCCAGGCAGGAAAACTCTAGCTACATCATACTATCAATTTCTTGTGTGCCCATAACTCCTAGGACATAATGGTAAACAGTATAAGCTTCTCAGACCTACTGCTGATCTGAACTAGATTAACTCCTCTACATAGACAATTTCTGTCTCCTAAGCATAGGAGACAGGTGGATTATAGATACATAGCTTTGTTTCTTGTGCAAATAAAGCTCAGCTGATCCCTTTCCTCCAGGCCTAGTGGTATTCTAGAGCTATTGACTAAGGACAAAAAGGGTTTTGTTTTGTTTTGTTTGTTTGTTTGTTTTGCATAACCAGGTGTGAGTGAGGGCCGGGGCAGGTTTTCGGTTTTCCTGGTCCGGGCAGAGTCTCATGGCTGGAGAGGAAGGGACAAGGCAAAGCTTTTGTAGACAGTAAGGATTGGGTCAAGTGAGGAGAGTAGGAAAAGAAGAAATGAGCATGGACAGAAAAACTGAAAATGAAGAAAAGATCGAAAGCATAAGGGCTTAGTTAGGGCTATGAGAGGACAGGAAAAGAAGGGACATAGAGGAACTGAGTGTCAGAATGGAACTGAAGCTGTGTAGATAGAATTTTATCATAAAGAAATAAAGTGAATGGACAAAAGAGCCTGGTGTACTTAGATTCTTTTCCCTCAGAATACCCCATCTACAGTCATAGCATCTTCCCCAGGACTCTGGGAGGAATCTTCTCAGGGCAGGCCCCTGGGAAAATTCTGATAGGTTATAAGACTGTAAGAGTTGGAGGTTGTAGATGTGTGCAGCAAAAAAGAAAAAAGTATTTACTAGACATGACCTCATAGTGGCTGTGAGCTCAAGTACAAGGTTGGCAAGTCACCCCAACCAAAAATCCCAGCATGGACAAGGAAGGCACTCATGAAGTCCCTCCTTTAGCTGAGAAGCTAGCAGGAATTGATAGCTGTTGGAAGGAAAAGTAGTGATAGGGTGAGAGGGGATTTGATCAAAACATTGCATATATGTATGGAAATTCTCTAACAATAAACATTAATAAAAGTAAAGAAAAATGTTTGGGGGACATAAATGAAAATATTGGTCTTTCTTAAAGGGAAAGTAATTTACCTCAAAAGAGATTTCATTGGCTAGTAATGTAATAATGATGAGATACTGCAACTGATGATCTGAAGAAAGAAACTCAGGTACTTTAATGGATCCACTTTTGGATAAGACTCTCAACACGGAATGGTGCTGAGTGAGTCTGGGGCCTGGGGGGATAGCTCAATGGATAAAGCATTTGCCTCCCAGGTATGAAGACTTGCATTCAGATTCCAGCACCCACATACAGGTCGGGCAGGCATTGCTGCCTGTCTGTTATCCCAGTACTCAGGAGTTAGAGACAGGGGTCATGAGTACACCCGTCTAGTGAGACCATTTAGAATTGGCAAGCTCTTGGTTCAACAGATACCTTTTTTCAATAAACAGAGAGCAATGGACGAAGACATTCAGTGTCAGCTTCAGACCTCCACATGGATGTACACACATGTGCTCACAGATATGTCAACATACCACACAGTCACACACATACAACACACAACATACCACATATGTGTACACATGCAACACACACCATACCACATATGTGTATACATGCAACACACAACATACCACACACACACACATACATACATACATACATACATACATACATACATACAATACAGAGCATGCCACACATGTACAATACAACATACAACATACTACACATGTATACACATACAACAAAGAACATACCACAAACATACACAAACACCAACTAGCACACCATAAACATGTACACATACAACACACAACATACCACACATGTACACATACAACACACAACATGCCACACACACGTACGTGTAAACAAAACCAAACAAAGTAAATGAAAACATGCCTAAGACTTTCTTGTTAGATTTTCCTTGCTTCAATAACCATGACCTAAAAGCAACATGAAAGGAAAGGTTTTTCTCATCTTACAGCTCACAGTGTGTCACGGAGGAAATGCAGGGAAGGAATTCAAGGCAGGCACTGAAGAAGAGACCAAAAAGGAATGCAGCTTACAGGCTTGTTTCCTATGGCTTGATCAGCCTGCTTTCTTACTGCATCCACAAGATGCCAAAGGATGCCACCACACCCAGTGAGGTGGGTTTTCCCACATCAATCATTAACCAAGAAAATATCTGGTAGGTTTACCCACAGGCCAGTGGTAATGCCTTCTATGGAGGCATTTTTCTCAATTAAGATTTTCTCTTCCCAGATACATGTAGGTTTGTGTCAAGTCAACAAAAAACCAACCCAAACACTGAAAAAGACAGAAGTAGTCTAACACAGCCATTCCTATGGAATATATAATCCTATGTCTGTTAAAGAAACATTGAAACGATTTCCTGGTCATTTGAGGACTAAGCTTGGATAATGACTTAAAATTGTTGGAGAAACCTGAAATCATCATTCCTTCTTGAGGTTGGCAACCAGGCACTAAAACATCAAAAGAAATTAAAACAAAACAAAACACACCTCCCTTTTGATACTTTGAGGGGAGAGAAGGGTGGACATTAGGGCACCCCAGCATTGTTAGGATTTGTAGTAATTAGCTAGAGGTGTAACACTAATTGATAAAGACTCTATATGTAAGCTTGAAACAGGAGGCAACTGAGATTATGTCCATTTTCTTAACAGCAAGCTCATCGCCCAAAGATAAATGTGAAATCACTGTGTGGATTCTTCAGTAAATCTCCACCTATTTACTCTCATCTTCCAACTTCCACAACATGATGACTGTCTATGTAATTAAAACATTCAGTTTCCTATTAGGCAGAGATATTTTTCCTGTCTCACATGTCAACATATTTGATAACTAGCATTTATGGAGTCTGCATTTCCCCAAATTCTTTCAAATGATTATTGATTTTTCACTTTACTGCATAAATATGAAGTGCGTGTGACAGCTGTGATCTGTGTGGGACAGCTGAGATTATCTCACTTTGGAAATAATTATATCTAGGAAGTGGCATATTTGTAACTGGAATCACACTGTTTTGATTACAACTCCCCATTCTTTCCACTCCCCCGTGTTTTCCTTTCAAGAATGGAACCATGATCATCATTTCTGTATTTCTCGAGGTGACACTTTAAGAAGACAAGAATTCTCAGTAAGTGTTTTATGAATAAGTTAAGAACCAGAAAGTGGCTAATCTAGAAACGGTGTCTGCCTTGCTTTTTCAGTACTGTGAGTTTTGAACATGTAGAGCAATAGAGTTTACACACTGCTTAGATCTAGTTCAGTCTAGATTAAACTTCTTGGCATTGTCAGAAGAGGCACAGAAAAATAATGTAAACATATTTTAATGTCGAATTCACTGTGATTCTTTCTGATTTCAAAATTTGCTTGGGGGTGATTGTTCCATTCTTCAATAATTAGTTTTCTGTAATATTCTGGACTTTCACCCCCACTCCCCCAAGGAAAATTAAGCTTTATTAGGGCCCTTCTGTTTTCCCTAATACGAGGAAACTCATTTCTCCCATCAGAATATCTTACACACCAAGGCTTTCCCTTTATAGCAAGTCTATAAATAAGTCAATTCTAAATATTTGAAGCCAAAAGGGTTAAATTCTTGTATCAAAGATATAATAGAACACATTACCAAAACAAGCTGATTTAGTTTCTTGTGTATTTAGAACAAACCCTGCAATTTCTCTATAACATGCTATGTATAAGTAAATGATATATTTCATTCCACATGCATGATCTCCTTCCAGCACAATCAGGGGATGGGTGTTGTTTGCAAAACCATCATTAATTTTAGAAGAATTTTGAGATGAAAAGCCAGGCATTGTAGTATGTTCCTGTAATCATAGAACTCAGGAAACCAATGCAGGAGGGTTACTTGAGTTCAATGCCAGCCTGGGCTACAGTGAATTCCAGGAAAGGATGGCTAGAAAGCACTGCAGTGTGAAATCCTGTCTTTCTTTCTTTCTTCCCTTCTTTCTTTCCTTCTTTCTTTCCTTCTTTCTTTCTTTCTTTCTTTCTTTCTTTCTTTCTTTCTTTCTTTCTTTCTTTCTTTCTTTCTTTCACTATAGCTTGATAGATTGCTCAGTGCTTATGAGCATTTGCTGCTATTTCAAGGGACCATAGTTCTGTTCCTATCATGCAAATCACCCAGCTCACAAGTGCCTGTAACTCTTGCTTCAGGGGATCTGATGCCGTCTTCTGGCTTCCTTAGTGCAAGCCACATGTCCATGGTATGAACACACACACACACACACACACACACACACACACACACACACACACACACACACAACATATAAATAAAATAAAAATAAAAAAATCTTAAAAGTAAGAAAGAAAAATAAGTGAAAAGTAAAGAAGCATTTTGAAATATTCTGCAATGTAAAGAATGAGCAATATATATTCCACAAAGGGATCTTTCCTTATCTGGTCATTACCTAACTGTGTGCTAAACTTATTCTGGGTAGATCATCGATACCGCAGTATGGCTTCCAGATTTTTGCTCTACCTTAGGCATAGTCTGAATTAGGATGTGGCCATTGGATCCTACCTTATCTTCACTTCTCTCTGAAGTGAACCAACTTGTGCCCATTTTAATTTGTGTTACCAGTCTTTAGACAAAATAATCATGTATTTTTCCAACTTCAAAGAGGAATAATGAGTGAGTGATAACAATTCATTGTTAATAAAAGAGAGTCACAGGATGTGAGTAGTGTCCTACCTTGTTGCTTCATTAGGTGACAAAGCAAGTCACTGCCACTGGTAAATTCTGAAAGATATTCTTCATGGTTTTTGTAGAAGCACACCTTGTTCTTCACTCAAAAACCGAGTTATGAACATCAGTGCTCTAAGGGTCTGGATTCTTCTATTGCTGGTTGTTTGGTGACCCTAAGAAAGTTGCTGTATGGTGTTGTTTTTTTTTTTTTTTTGTATTTGAATTTCTGCAGTTGGCAAGGATGGAGTTTTCTGAGTTTGTGCAGCTTTACTCTTTCTGTGGCTCTAGAGTTGTGTGATATGAGGTTTAGTGATTAAGTAGGCTATGCTCCCTTACCACCCACTAAACAACGGTAGGTAGAGCCTTGCTTTTTGCCACTGTGAGATGCTGTGTGATTATTATCAAAGGCTGAGGCTCCCCTGCTCTGGAGGTTTGTATGGTTCTGGTTAGGAGAGCCCTGGAGATCCCTGTTGTCTTTCATCAGAGAAGGAAGAAAACTTTCTTCCTCAACTTTATAATTTGGTCTCATTAGGTATAGGGCTTTGTGTAATACACGACCTTTAAAACACTTCTGCAAATCCTTGGGGGTTTCAGGTGTGCAGAATTCATTATGCACATTTAAAAAAAAACTTTCTGCTGCCTGTAAATTTTCTTTTGGCTGGAAGCCTAAATGAGAGTTAGAACACCAATGCTCACTGAGTTCACTTTCATTGACAAAAATCCTGCCTCGAACCAAACTTTATGACCAGACTTTAAAAGCACTTACAGAGTGTAAGTCCTTGAAGGACATTCAGCATTATCATTCACTAGTTAAATGAAAATTTAACAGTGTGACTCTACTAAATGACTATGTGGATGGCTAAGGCAAATACAATTGTATGTATACATCTTTACCATCTGTTCATCAGCTGAAAGCTATCTAGGCTGCTGCCATTTCTTGAAAGTGTGAATAGAGCAGCAATGAACGTGGCTGAGCTATCTCTGTTGTGGGGTGTTGAAGCCTTTCGGTATAGGCCAAAGGATGACATAATTTGGTCATACAGTAGATCTATTTTTAGCTTTCAGAGCATTCATACTGATTTCCACAGTGGCTGTACCAGTTTAGTGCCATAAACAGTGAATGAGGATTCACCTTGCCCACATCCTCATCATCATTTGTCAATTGTTTTCTCGATCTTAGCTATTCTGACTGGAAAGTAGTCAAACTTGAGTTTCCTTGGTTGCTAAGGATGTTGAACACATTAAAACAAATATTTTAGCCATTTTTATTTCTTATTTTGAGAGCTTCTTTCCCCCCACATCAGTAGCATGGGCACACACACACACACACACACACACACACACACACACACACACACACACGCACACACGCTTAATTGAGTCATTTGTTTTCTTGATTCTTTGTATTTCGAGTTCTTTATATATTCTTGATATTAATCCTCTATTGAATGTATAGCAGGAAAAGATTATCTCCCACTCTATGTGCTTTTTCTTCTCTAAATAGATCGTTTCCTTCACCGTGTAGTAGGTTTGAGGCCCCAGTTGTCAAATGCTCTTTATTTCCTGAGTGAATTCAGTCCTATTCAAAAAGTCACATTCCACTCCTATATCTTGTGGGATATCTTGCCCGTGTTTTCTTCTATCAGTTTCAGTGTTTCAGATTTCACTTTGAGATTTTTGATTCTTTTGGAACTAACTTTTGTGTGGGTGTTAGATATGGATCTAATTTCATCATCACAAAAAACATCAGTTTTTCCAGTACCATTTGTTGAAGATACTGTTTTTCATTCAGTGTGTACGTTTCATCATCTTTTTTCAAATACTAGATGGCTGTAATTACATGCAATCATATTTTGTCGGTCCAGCTGGACCAGAGGCAGGACTGGTCCAGCTGATCTCTCCCTGGGGCTCAGTGGGATGGTGAGTGTGGATGGCCCAGACCTCCCCTGTCCACCAGAGAGAAGCACACTGAGCCAGGAGTCTTGTTAAAGCAGGAACTCATTTTATTGCATCAGGAGTGGACTTGTATAGGTTGTCGTGATGGGGGGAGGATATGGGGTGAGGATAGCAGGCCAATGAGATGATGCCATATCAGCAGTTGCTAGGCAGAGGCATTCTAGGTCGAGTAGAGCTGAGTCACTTGTATGTGGAAATCATGTCCAAAGATAAGTCACCAAACTCGAGCTAGGCTTGGGAAGTTACACTGGGCCTCTCGTCAGGGCCTTATGGAGCCCAACAATATTTGGGTCTTACATTTTGTTCCATTGACCAACATGCCTGTTGTATGCCTGTAGCATATTATTTTTATTACTATTGCTCTGTAATAAGGCTTGAGATCTGGTATGCTGCTCCCTTCAGCATTATTCTTTTGGTCAGGATTGCTGAAGTCATCCTAGGACTTTTGTTCTTCCATAAGAATTTTAGTTTTCCCCCCTACTCTTAGAATAACGTCACATGCAATTTGACTGGGATTGCATGGAATCTGTAAATTGTTTTTAGTAAGATGGTAATTTTCCCAATTTTAATTTTTCCAGTGCATAACCATCAGATATCTTTCTGTCTTCTAGCATTTATCTCAATTTATTTGTTCAGAGGTTTAAAGTTCTCATTGGAGAACTCTATTATCTTCTTGATTAGGTTCATTCTTGGGTATATTTTTGAAGCTGTTATGAATAGCAGTATTTCCATGATCTCTTTCTCGGCGTTTTTGTTCTGGATTTATAGAAAGGCTACTGGTGTTTTGTAAGTTGATATTGAATTCTGACGCTTCCATGAAAATGTGGATCATATTTAGAAATTTTCTGGTGGAGTATTTTGGAGCTCTTGTATAATACCATTTTTGTCTGCAAATAAAGGTAATTTGAGTTCTTCCTTCCCAGTTTGTATCCCTTTAAGTTCCTTCCCTCATCTTATTGCTCTGTGTAGGGTTTCAAGCACTGACCGAAAAGGAGGAGGGACTAAGGATAGCCCTGGCTTGTTCCTCATTTTAATAGGGTTACTTCAAGTTTTTCACCACTTATGATAATGTTGGCTGTGTTTTTATCACATATAAACCTTGTCATGTTGAAGTATGCTCCCTTCATCCCTATTTTCTGTAGGGTTTTTGTTTTGCTTTTGCTTTTTTTTGGTTTGTTTGTTTTTTTGAGACAGAGTTTCTCTGTGTAGCTTTGCGCCTTTCCTGGAACTTGCTTTGGAGACCAGGCTGGCCTCGTTCTGTAGGGTTTTTATCATGATGCTGTATTGAATCTTACTAATGGCCTTTTCTTCATCTATTAATAAAATGAAATGACTTCTATCTTTACATCATTATTATTATTCTAATAAACTAACATATGTTGAATCATCTCCACGTTTCTTGGATAAAGCAGTCTTGATTGTTGTAGGTGATTTTTTTTTATATATGTGTGCATTTTGTTTACAACTTATTTTAAATAATTTTAAATGAGTGACTAATTTTATGTGTATGAATCCTTTGCCTGCATGTACATATATGCACTGCATGTATGCTTGGTGCCTGCTGAGGTCAGAAGAGGTCACTGGAACTGGAGATCTTTGTGAGGCACTCTGTGGGATCTGGGAACTAAACCCAGGTACTCTACAAGAGCAAGTGTTCTTAACCTCTGATCCACCTCGTGAGCTCCTAATTTGTAAGTATTTTGTTGAGAATTATTTTCATCTATGTTCATGAGTGGTAATGGCCTATAAGTTACCTTTGTAAATTTTTAGAAATTTGATCAAAATATAATTACGTCACTTTCCCCTTCCCTTTCCTTCCTCCAACCCCTCACAGGTCCACTCTCTCAGTGTTTCCATTTCCCAAACCCATTTATCTATCAAACTCATAGCCTCCTTTTCTTTGAATATTAGTGTTCCATATGTGTATATAAACAGGTAAATATATAAATACAACCTGCGAAGTTCATTTGTGTGTCTGTGATTTTGAGGCATCCACAGTGGGGATATGTCCAACACCACTCCTGCTCCTAAGGATCAGGGAACTTTCCTGAGGAGGGAGGGGAAGGATTCTAAGAGCCAGGAGAACCAGGAAATCCACTGTGAGATTGTGTCTCCTAGAAATGGCAAAGAAGCTTCACCAATGGCACCTCAACAACATGGGTGCCTAAGCAAGAGCTGAACAATGACAGCAGCAATAGACATGACATGCTACCTCAGAAAGTCAAATCTCAGACTCCATGACCAGAGAAAGAACCCCAGGGAACTGCTGAGAGAGGGAGAGGTCTTTCTCTTTTGTGTTGTGTCTTTACCTGGCTTTGCTGTTAGAGTGCTATTGGCATTGTAGAAGGAGTTTGGAAGTGATCTCACTGTTCCTATGTTTTGAATAATTTGAGAGGTATTGGTTCTTCTTTGAAAGTCCAGTAGAATTTTGTATCAAATCTATCTAGACCTGGATTCTTTTTAAAATTTATTTTGGAAGAGTTTTTATTACTGTTTCAGTTGAAAAAGAACACACTTGCTATTTAAACAACTTTTACAGGTTAACAACGGTAGAGATGTGGGATCCTCTTAAACTCAGAGAGTTAAGACAAAGGTACCCTTAATAAACTCATATGTATGACTATTTTAAGCAATCATTATTTTCATAAAAATGTCACATAAACCACATAAACTAGAGTTAAAATTACCCTAATATTTTCACATAAATTTATAAGTACATGCCTCAGTATATATATATATATATATATATATATATATATATATATATATATATATATATGCCTTTCATGGAAGTCACAGAGTTGTTTGACAGAAAATAATTGAGGAAAAGTTTCCATAAATTTTCCAGACCTTCATGACTGAATAATTAGTAAAGTCTGTCACTATTCTTCTGTTACATAAATTACAGTGCTTCTGTTTTGTTCTTGGCATTAAAAAATGATGGTATATTCATCTTGTTTCCTGTTTTACATTTGCTTACTCTGTTAACATCTTTGTTAAGTGCATTTTGGTTAAATATCTTAATATCATACATAACCCATTAACACTTGCTTTTGAATATTCTCACCACAGAGATACAGAAGCACACTCCTTATATTCAACTTTCACCAAATGATAAAATGTGCAGTTATTAATAGCTTGTTTATTTACATGAAAGGTGTCGAATGGTTTCTTCAATTCTCCAAAGGTGGAAATCATTGACAGGCAACAGTCTCTTAAATATGTTATTGTTAAAACAATAAGTAATGGATGAAGGTAAGTATGATAAAAAATACATTGTAATAAACTGGAAATTCTAAAAGATCTAATAAAACAAAGTTAAAGTGCAAAAATGAATTAGTATACAGGGATCAGTATGATGTGAATATTTAACAAATGAGATTTTATTTTTGTGTATATATTTATGTACATATATATGTTTTCACAAACAAATAGCTGCTGATTTTTACAATATATCTCCTGTTAGAAATAGCTTTCTCATGAGAAGTCCAACTTGGTACATACAATCTTTCCAGAAATATTGACCATTTGTGTCTTTAGATACTGAAAACATCTCTCAGTGCAGTGGTCACACTGCTGCTTTCCCTTCTGCTCTTTCCTCACTTACGACAGGTACAGAATGCCCAGAAATTGGCAGAGTCTTCTTATCAGTAGCATTATTCTTCCCATATTGTGGAATGAAGAGAGACTGGATAACTTCCTGATCATACTTAGAAAATGCTTGGGACAGATTAGGTGAAAGTCTCAGTCATGTACTCCTGGATTTCACCTTTCCATAGAAGTCACAGAGTGCATGCTCCATTGACTCCTGGAGGAAGTTAAACAATACACTAAACCAGAAACAATAGCCCAAGGTTAGTTTTCAAGGCTACTGTCTTTCTCATGATCTTTCTAAAAGCATTCTTCATATCCTTATTCCTGAGGCTGAATATGATGGGACTGAGGAAAGGGGTAATGACGGTATAAGGAACTGCTATGAGTGTGTCATCTCCTCCCGAGGCTTCTGGCTTCAGATAAGCAATGGATGCAAACCCAAAGTGGATGATGACCACAGTGAGGTGTGAGGCACAGGTGGAAAATGCCTTTTGCTTACCCTCAGCTGAAGGGATCTTGAGGACAGAAGAAAGGATGAACACATAAGTCAAGAAGATGAGCAAGAATGTACCTACTAAGCCAAACATTGACATTAGTGTTACAATGAATTCTGTGAGGTCACTACCTATGCAGGACAGTCTCACAACTGCCCTCATGTTGCAGAAGAAGTGTCTGATGAGGTTGGGTGTGCAGAAAGACACCCTGAATACTAGTGCAATTTGTATAAAAGAGACCAAGAATCCTCCAGCCCAAGCAGAGGCCACAAGTTGTCCACATGCAACATTGGTCATAAGAAGAGAGTATCTGAGGGGGTTACAGATGGCCAGGAATCGGTCATACCCCATCAAGGTGAGAATGATGCAATTTGTTCCACCAAGGCCCAGGAAGAAGCACATCTGCAAGCCACAGCCTGTGACTGAAATGCGTCTGTCCTTGTCCAAGAGATCCACCAGCATCTTGGGGATGATAGTCAGGGTATAGCAAGTCTCAGAGAAGGAGAGTGCACTGAGGAAGAGGTACATAGGGGTGTGGAGAGATCTGTCCACCCAAGTCAAGCCCATGATGGCCAGGTTGCCTGCAAGAGTGAGAATATAGAGGCAAAAGAAGACCACAAAAAGGAAGGTCTGTACATGTGGGTAAGCAGAGAAGCCTACGAGAATGAATTCCTTCAGGATTGTTTGGTTGATTTCCATTGCTTGGGTTCCTGAAATGTGAAAGAAGAAACAAATAAGCCTTCAATTCCTCCTTCATATTTTCAAATGAAATGAATGGTGTGGATAAGAGAAATCACCACACTTACAGCATACAATCAATTTTCCATTCAGTTTAGCAAAACTCAGCCATGTATGCAGATGATGTGATTTCCTAATTATGCATTTATTTCTTCAGCAATGAATTATTAATGATATAATTATGCCCAGAGGGATGATTTTGAACTATTTAAAATATTTTATTCGCTGGTAATTTAATATTGGTGAAAGATTCCTCTTGGTATTCAGGTAATAGATGCTCAGATCAATTAGCTGAGCTACATGTGGATGAAACTCTCAATGCTGAAAAAACACTGAGTGAGTTTTCAGCCTGAGGAAATTACTCAGTGGATAATACATTTGCTGAACAATCATGAGGACAGTAGTTCAAAATACAGCACCTAAATAAAATCTAGACAAGCCTGTATCCCAGCACTGAAGATGCAGAGGCAGAATACCTAGGGCAATTGGCTATCCAGACTATTTGGAACTGGATCTCTGACTTCAGCAGAGACCCTGCCTCAGTGAATGAAGTAGAGAATAATAAAGGAAGACACTCAGTGTCAGCTTTGGACCTTCATGCGCATGTGTATCAATGCACACTCAAACATATATGCAAAAAGTCATACTCCCACATAAACATGAAAACCATAATACAAAGTAAAAGACATGCTAAAGGATAAAGGGACAGAGTTAGGTCTAACATCGACACTCCTAAATAATAAATAGCCTGTAAATATTCACTAAGCAGAGACTGAGAATGATTTCTAAGTGCTATGGCTTACAACTGTTGGAGAAACCTGAAGTGATTTTACTTCTTGGAGAAGGCCCCTAGGTTCTAAATTATTAAAGAAATACTTTAAAAGTTGTTTTGCTTTTGATACTCTGAGAAGAAGGATGCCTGAAAGTTAAAATATCCCAGTATTTAACAAAACATGGCATATCAAGTTGCAGTTAGACTAAGCCCTCCACATGTATTAAGGTTGGGCAAGAAGACCAAATATGAGAAGCAGGATCCCAAAAGCAAGTAAAAGAGTGGGAGACAGCCCCTGTTCCCACTGTTAGGAGTCTCACAAGAGGACCAAGCTACACAACTGTAAAATATATGCAGAGTGCCTAGGTCAGTCCCATGCAGGCTCCTTGGTTGTTGGTTCAGTCTCCGTGAACCCCTGTGAGCCCAGATTAGTTGGTTCTGCAGAGTTTTCTTGTGGCACCCTTGACTCCTCTAGCTTCAACAATCTTTTCTCCTCTTCTTTTGCAGGATGTCCTGAACTCTGCCTAGTATTTGGAGACCCTCCCTAATGTGGGAGACCTGCCCTTTACTAAACAGAAATATAGGAGGACTGCATTGAGGGGTGGGAACAGAGGGAGGATTCGGGGAAGGGACTGGCAGGAAAGGAAGGAGGGGAAACATCCCTGGGATGTAAAATAGAAATAAATTTATTAAAAAAATATTGCAGCATTCAATTTGAAAATGGTTATTTATCATGAGACAGCTAAGTCCTAAATGGGAGCTATATACATATATATTTAGCGCTGCCCCACTGTCAAGGCTCCTGATACATTACAGAAAAGGAGGCAGAAAAAATTTGAGAACTGGATGATGGGAAGAATGTTTTGAGTTGCTGTCTTGTGGACATTATTTGGTGACCCCAATCATGTTCTTACAGCTACACAAAATCAAGTCAGCCGAAATCTCAGCATAGAGAGCTGATGGTCTCCAGACCTGATTACATTCTGATTCTCCATTGGCAGTTGATTGTTTCTGGAAGAGGGGAAAAAAATAAATCTTTATTGAATATTTGGCCACTGGTAGGTTTCCCATACTCCAGAGGAAACACCCATGCACAAATAGGTAGGTCTAATTGGACTGAGTGTTCAGATCTATGTGTGGTGCATAGATATGATTATACTTCATTGCATATATATATATATATGCAATTTTCAAAAAAATGAGAAAAGAATTAGAAAGAACACCCCAGAATACTCAGGATTAATAATGATTAGATCACATGATATTGACAGTCTCAATATGTAAGCCCGATACAGGAGGTAATGAGATTGTGTTCATTTCCTAAATGATCAGCTCGTCATTAAAAAAGGAGAGACAAATCTGCTGTGAAATCAGTGTGAATTCTTCAGTAGCTCTGATGTATTTAATCTTATCCTCCCCTGACTTCCACAACATGATGCCTGTCTTTATAATTAATATATTCACCTTTCTAATATACAGAGCTATTTATCCTGTCTCACATGTCAATGTATTTGATAACTGAAATTTACGGAGTCTACATTTCCCCAAATTCTTTGAAATGTTTATTGATTTTTCACTTCACTGCATAAATATGAAATGCGTGTGACAGCTGCGATCTGTGTGGGACAGCTGAGATTATCTCACTTTGGAAATAATTATATCTAGGAAGTGGCATATTTGTAACTGGAAGCACACTGTTTTGATTCCAACTCCCCATTCTTTCCACTCCCCCGTGTTTTCCTTTCAAGAACGGGACCGTGATCATCATTTCTGCCTTTCTCGAGGTGATACTGCACAGCACTTTAAGAAGACAAGTAAGTGTTGTGTGGATAAGTTAAGAATCAGAAAGTGGCTAATCTAGAAATGGTGTCTGCCTTGCTTTTTCAGTACTGTGAGTTTTGAACATGTAGAGTTTCAGAGTTTCCATATTGCTTAGATTTTGTTCAGTCTAGATTAAGTTTCTTATGGCAGAATCTGTCTTGCACTGTCAGAAGAGGTACAGAAAAACAATTCAAAAAGTGTAAATATATTAACAGTTTCAGAGATAATATAAACCCTATGGAGTCCACCTGACATGTTTCTTTGATTCTTCTCTCTTCTTCCACCTGCTTCAGTCATCCTTCTTTCCATGCTGTGCATGAACAATGTGCTCTAATTTTCCTTCCTTTTTTCCCTTTGTCATGTTGTCTCAGTAGCTTCTTGTCTGGAGTAATCATTTCTCAGTTGGAAGGTAGGGAGTTCTGTTCTCTTCATAGGTATCTTATAACGGGTTGCATTTTAGGAAAGCCCAGCCTTCCTCATGAGTCTTTCTGTGTAAGCCTCCTTAGTATCTGAGTACACCGTAAGTCTTCCAAGCCTCAAAATTTGCTTACACAGTATTACTCCAGTTACCCCTAGAGTTACTTTTCTGTAACAATCTGGGATTTCACTCTTCCCCTTCCAGAAAAGTTAGGACCCTCAAGGCCTCTTCTGTTGTAATCTGTCACCCAAACACATACTAGTGGGAGTCAGTAGAACACCTCACACACCAATACCCTTAAGCTCTCTCACTCTTCATGTAGCAACTCTGTAAGAAATTCAGTTCTATGTATTCTAAAATAAGAGGGTTAACTTATTTTCTTAAATCACATAACACATTAGCAAAAAGGACGCTGATTTAGTTTCAGTGTCTTTAGAACAAAACCCATTAACTTCTCTGTAACATATTATGTACAAGCAAATTCCGTATTTCATCCAACCTACATAGTTACTTCCAACAAAATCATGGGGTGGGGGTTGTTTGCAAAGCTGTCATAAATAGAAGCATTTTGAATTGCAAACACAGGTGTGGTGGCTCAAGCCTGTCATCCTGTAATCTCAGCACACAAAAGGCTGAAGCAGGAGGGTTGCTTAGTTCAAGGCCTGCCTGGCCTAAACGGGGAGCTCTAGGCCAGTATTGGTTAAGGTATAGTATCATTTTTTTTTTAAACGAGCTGGAGAGATGGCTCAGCAGTTAAGAACACTTGCTTCACTTCCTAAGGACCCTAGCTCAGTTCCTAGTACCCGCATAAGGCAGCTCACACATGCTTGTAACTACAGCTCCAGTTATCGGATCCCACCTGCCTTCATCTCTTCTTGAAGTTGCTAAAGTTGCTAAATCTACTGTCCCCAGTTTAGTTTGGGTTATCAATCTATGCTCTTCAATGACAAACAGAAATAATGAGGAGGGGCATAGTCAGTGCTGTCTCATTTCTGTGGTCATAATTAATTATGAATAAAAGAGAGCCAGCAGAGCTGGAATACTTTCCTACCTCTCATTTAATTAAATGCCAAGGCCAAGTCACTGTCACAGGTATATTCCTCTGGAAGATATTCTTCACAGTTTTGGTGTCAGCATTTGTTGTCTCCACTCATCAGAAATACAAACTGAGTTATGAACATCACTGCTCTAAGGGTCTGCCTTCTTCTATTGCTGGGTGTTGCTGCACCTTTTGTATTTGAATTTCTGCAGTTGGCAAGGATGGAGTTTTCTGAGTTTGTGCAGCTTTACGCTTTCTGTGGCTCTAGAGTTGTGTGATATGAGGGTTAGTGACTAAGTAGGCTGTGCTCGTCTCTCACCAACCACTGAATGACCGTGGGTCATTGCTTCCTGCCACTGTGAGACGCTGTGATTATTATCAAAGGCTGAGGCTCCCCTGCTCTGGAGGTTTGTATGGTTCTGGTTAAGAGAGCCCTGGAGATCCCTGTTGTCTCTCATCAGAGAAGGAAGAAAACTTTCTTTCTCAACTTTATAATTTGGTCTCATTAGTTTAGGGCTTTGTGTAATACGCGACCTCTGATACATTTCTACAGATCCACAGGGATTTGCCGCAAGCAGAGTTCATCATGCCCACAAACAAAGCTTTCTGCTGCTCAGTGATTTTTTTTTTTGTCTGGTAGGAAGCCTGAGTGGAAACTGGGAACCCCAGTGCTCATTGAGTTTTCTTTGACACAGATGCTGTTTTGAATAAAACTTTATTGAGCCTCCTTCCCCTTACTTCTTATTTAAGAGTTTGGCCCTAGGCTGCAATGACCAGTCTTATTGGGCCTATATAAGCCAGCTGTAACAACAACAAAAAATAAAAATAAAAAAATCTTGCTATGTAAAAGTAGTGGAAATCTCCCATCTGATCCCCTCCAACATCTGATTAAACGTGTCTACTCCTTTCTTCCAGGTGATGTCTGGTTATCCCAGCTTGCATTCAGCAAGAGTCCTATTGGATCAGTTTAGCAGGAACCCCCTTTGACCCATCATATATCTCAGTAATTTCTCATCCACAGAACTCCCTCCCTGTGCCATGGCTACATCTCTGCTTTTCCATGCTATGTAAAAAGTTGTGTCTGTGCTCGATTTTTAAGTGGATCGTTTTCTTTCTTGATGTTTTGTTTTTAGTTGTTTTTTATATTCTAGATACTAACCATCTCTCAGATTTATAGCCAGTAAATATTTTTCCCATTCTGTAGGCTGCCTCTTCACTCAGTTAATTATGTCTTTTGCTATATAGGATCATTTTCTTTTTCTGAAGTCCCATTTATTAGTTGTTGGTCTTAATGCCTGTGCTGGCAGGGTATTGTTCAGAAAGTCCTTTTCTCTGTCAATGAGTTCAAGCCTACTCCCTTTTTTCTTCTATATCCCATTCAGGGTATCAGGTCTTATGTTGAGGTCATTGATCCATTTGGAGTTGAGTTTTATGCAAGATGAGAGACAAGGATCCACTTTCATTCTTCTGCACATGGCCATTTAGTTTAACCAGCACCATTTGTTGAAGATGTTGTCTTTTCTACAAAGTGCTTTATTGGCCTTTTTTTGGTCATGAATCAGATGACTGTATAAGTGTGGGTTTATGTGTGGGCCCTCTGTTATATTCCATTGATCAATGTGTCTGGTTTTATGCTAGTACCATGTTTTTCTTTTATTACTATAACCTGCACTATAACTTGAAATCTAGGATAGTGATCCCTCCTAAAGTTTTGCTATTGCTCAGGATTGTTTTGACAATCCTGGGTCTTTTTGTCTCCATATTAAATTTGAGATTTATTTAAATGGAGAATTGGGTTGAGATACTGATAGCTATTGCAATGAATCTTGAAGATTGTTTTGGCAGTTTGACTAGAGTTCTCAAAAGATGAAATACAAATGGCTGAGAAACATCAAAAATTATTTATTTTCCTAAGCCATTAGGAAAACACAATTTAAAACTACTTTGAAATTTCAAGTTTCCTTGTGGCTAATATTTAAAACAACACCCCACACACACAAATGACAACAAATATTGGTGTAGATTTGGGGAAAGGGGGAAATTACTCATGGCCAGTAGAAGTGCTAATGGATGCATTCACTAAGGAAATCAGTGCATCATTTCCTCAAAACTCTAGAAACAGATTTACCATAACAGTCCTGTGCATATACCCAAAGAATTGTACATGCTAGTATAGATATTCTTGCTCATCCATGTTCATTGCTGCTCTATTTAAAATATCCAGTGGTTAAGAGCACTTACTGCTCTTCCAAAGGAAATGAGTTCAAATCCCAGCATCTAAAGGGTGACTAAGAATCAGTTGCTCCAGTTCTAAGGGGATGCAATGTCCTTTTCTGGCCTCTGTGGGCACTGCACACATGTATTATACAGACATACATTCAGATAAAACAGTGAAACACATAAAAACAAGTAAATCTTAGAAAACAATGAATAGATAATAAAAATGTGGCACAATGGAATATTATTTAACTGTTAAAGAAATTGAAATTATGGAATATACAGGTGGGGCTGGAAATAATCATTCTGTATGAGGTAACATATCCAGAAAGACAAAAATCACACATTCAAAAAATAATTTGTGAATGTTAGCTTTTAATCTTCAGATATGTATTCTCTATTCTCCATTTGGAGCACTCACAGAGGTAAAGAGCCATATAGGCAGTGGAGATAGAGGTAGTGGAGTATAAATGGATAGAAGAGAATTATAGAACAACCTGACCAAGACAATTCTCATATAAGAAGACATTTAATTGGGGCTACATCCTTATTCATAGGTTGAGAGAGAAGCTGGACCTAGAGGGACGTTTGAAACCTCATGACCAACCCCAGTGACACATTTCCTCTAGCAGGGCCAAATCTTCAGTACTTCTAATCCTTTCAAATAGTGCCATTCCCTGGTGACTACACACTCAAATATATGAGCCTGTAGAGGCCATTCCTAATCAAATGACAACATTCCACTAACTGGCCTCCATATTATAATCTAAACAGACAATCAGTCTATCTTCAAAAGTCCCCATAGTTTATCACAGTCTTAGCTGTAACCTCTGTAAAATCAAATAAAAAAAATCAGATCACAAGCTTCCAACAAACAATGGCACAGGATATACATGACCATTCCAAAAGGAAGAAAGGAAGCATAGTGAGCAAATACTGGAGCAAAATAAGAATGAAACCCAGCAGGACAGACTCCAAATTCTGCACCTCCATGTCTGATGTCAAAGAACTCTTCAGATCTCCAACTCTTTTCAGCTCTGTTGATTGAAACACACTTCTGTCTCTTGGGCTGGTTTCATACCTAGTTTACAGTAGGTATCCCATGACTCTGGCATCTCCAATACCTTGGGACTTCCAAGGCAGTCCAGGTTTCATTTTCACAGTTTCACATAGTAACCTCTCTGGTCTTACATTCAGGCACACCCTTGACACATACCTTGCCTCAGTGGCTTTTCTTAGGCATGGAGGGGAAGGAAGATTCCACAATCCCCTTTTTATGCATTCTTTACTCTAAAGCCAGAATGATGTGGCTGAAGCTGCCTGGTTCTGCGGCTTGCTGGGGCTGGAACTTGACCCCCCCCCCCTTTCAATTACTTTTATATAAGCTTTCTGTTGTTGATTTTTTTTTTTTTTACACTGATCAGGCTTTTCTTTAATTCCTTTTCACAAGTTCAAATATCACCTGAGTGAGGTCTTACCCCAGCACTGTCTTTCATGTTTCTTCCAGTATGGTCCAATAAGCCTTGCTTAAAGCATTCAACCTCTCTCCTTGTTCAAAGTCCCAAAGTCTTCCATATTCCTCCAACAAATAGCATGATCAGTCCTGCCACAGCAATATCCCAATCCCTGGTACCAACCTCTGTCTTAGTCATTGTTTCACTGTTGTGAAGAGATACCATGCACAAGGCAACTTATAAAATAAAACATTTAACTGGGGACTTGTTTACAGTTTCAATGGATCAGTCCATTATCAACATGGTGGGGAGCATGGTGAATGAATGGCAATGGAGCAGCAGCTGAGAGCTACCTCCTGATCTTTAGGCTGAGAGAGAGGCTGGACCTAGAGTGGGCTTTTTAAACTTCAAGGCCAACCCCAGAGACACACTTCCTCTAACAAGGCCAAACTTTCTAATCCTTCTAATCCTTTCCGATGATGCCATTGCCTTTCCCTGGTGACTAAGCATCCAAATGTAAGAGTCTGTGGGGGCCATCTTATTCATAACACCATAGCTGGCCAACACATTAGATTTATGTAGACTGCGTCAAAGGTATAGTGATTGTTTCTTTTGTTTTGTGTAATCTCACATGTTAATAAATAAGTATTTGAGTCCTTTCTCTAAAAAACTTTGTTTATGTGATGACTTAAAATGTTTTACCTTTAGCATTTTGTAAGTTGCAATTTTTATATTAAAGTATTTATTACCATTTGAATTGATCTTTGGACAGGTTGAGAAATATGGATTTAGTTTTTTTCTTCTGCACATGGATATCCAATTTTCCAAGTTCCATGTTCTAAAGAAGGTATTTTTTATATGATGTGTATTTATGGCATCTTTGCCCAAACCAAAGTGAACATGGATATTATGGCTTCTTTCTGGGTCCTCCATCTTATGCTGTTGGTCTACATGTTTGTTTTTATGTCAGTACTAAACAGTTTGAAATTCCTTCAGCATTGCTCTTTTTAACTTAGGGTTGCTTAACTATTCAGTATCTTTTGTATTTCATATAAATTTTAGCATTATTTATTTTTATTTATTTTTAAAGATTTATTCATTTATTAAGTATACAGTGTTCTGCCTGCATGTATGCCTGCATGCCAGTAGAGGGCACCAGATCTCATTACAGATGGTTGAGAGCTACCATGTGGTTGTTGGGAAGACTTGAACTCAGGACCTCTGGAAGAGCAGGCAGTGTTCTTAACCCCTGAGCCATCTCTCCAGCCCCTGCGTTGTTATTTTTTTTTTCTAGAACTTTGGTGAGGATTTCACTGAATCTGCAGATCACTTTTGATATATAGTTTTTTCAACAATATAAATTCTACCAATACAAGAGCATGGGAGGTCTTTCCATATTCTACTGATTTCCTTACTTAGTTTCTTTAGTGTTTTGAAATATTTGTTATAGAGATCATTCACATTTATGGTTAGGTTTCTTACTAGATAATTATTTTTTCCCTTAGTGTATTGTGAATGAGATCTTTTATCATGTTTTGTAGCTGGAGTTTTCCTGCCTGGCCCACAGTCAGGATAAATCTCTCTCACCTGCCAGTCCCACAGCCGTTCAGACCCGACCAAGTAAACACAGAGACTTATACTGGTTACAAACTGTATGGCCGTGGCAGGCTTCTTGCTAACTGTTCTTACAGCTTAAATTAATCCATTTCCATTAATCTATACCTTGCCACATGGCTTGTGGCTTATCGGCATCTTCACATGCTGTTTCTCATCGTGGCGGCTGGCAGTGTCTCTCTGACTCAGCCTTCCCCTTCCCAGCTTTATTCTCCTCCTTGTCCCGCCTATACTTCCTGCCTAGCCAATGGCCAATCAGTGTTTTATTTATTGACTAATTAGCAACACATCTGCCATACAGAACATCCCACAGCAATGTTTCTTTCTCAATAAGTTTGAAACTGGTATATGGACAAGCTGTTGATTTTCTATCCTGCTGCTTTGCTGAAAGTGTTTCCAATGCTAAAAGTTTTCTGGTGGAGCTTTCAGGTATTTAAGCTGTAATCATATTATCTATTAATTTGGATACTGTTGACTTCTTCCTTTTTTACTTGCACCTCTTGTGCTTATTTTTTCTTGTCTTATTGCTCTAGCTAAGCCTCCAAGTATTGAATAAAAACAGAATAAATGGCCGGGCGGTGGTGGCGCACGCCTTTAATCCCAGCACTCGGGAGGCAGAGCCAGGTGGATCTCTGTAAGTTCGAGGCCAGCCTGGTCTACCAAGTGAGTTCCAGGAGAGGCGCAAAGCTACACAGAGAAACCCTGTCTCGAAAAACCAAAGAAAAAAAAACAAAAAAAACAAAACAAAAAAACACACACAAAAAAAACAAAAAACAAAAAAAACAAAAACAGAATAAATGGACTTCCTTGCTTCATTCCTGATGTTAGATGAAATTCTTTCAACATTTTACTATCAGTATAATGCTGGCTGTAGATTTGCTATACATAGTTTTATGTTGAGAAATTTCTTTCTATCCTTATTTTTCTCAGAGCTTTTATCACAACAGGATGTTGAACTTTTTCAGAGGCCTTTTCTGCTACATTATCCTGTGTGGTTTTTTTTCTTGTCTACTTATTATGTGTATTACTGATTCACATATATTGAGCCATTATTATATTCCTGGAATGGAATGGACTAGGTTGTGGTCAAGGTGATTAATATGTTCCTTAATTTAATTTTCAACTGATTTATTGAGAATTTTGCATCTATGTTCATTAAGGAATTTTGTCTATAGTTTTCTTTTGTTGTTGTTTCTTTCTGGTTTGACTATCAGAGTAATACAGACTTCATAGAATCAATTTTATAGTGCTGCTTCTCTTTATATCTGTGAAAAGTTGTTTTCAATGCCAGTATTATTCTAATATAAAAACCAGGTAAAGGCACAAAAACAGCAAAGGAAAACTATAGGCCAATATCCCCAATAAAGATAGGTGCAAAAAATCCTCAGTAAAATAATTGCAAACTGAATAAAGAAGTGTATAAAAATTATCATTTAATACAATCAAGTTGGCTTTATCCTGGTGATACAGAGATGGCTCAACATACTTAAGCCAACAGATGAAAAATCATATAAATTAAGTTAAAGACAAAATTACATGATTAAACCAACAGAAAAAGAAAAGGCCTTTTGACAAAATTTAATATAGCATAATGGTAGGTGTCCTAGAGAGAATATGACTGGAGGGAACACACCTCAACATGATAAAGATTATATATGACAAACCCACAGCCCAAATAATCCTAAATGGAGAAAAACTCAAAGCAACCCCATTTAAATCTAGAACACAGCAGGTCTGCCTGTTATCTCTACTCCTTTTCAATATAGTACTTGAAGAACTAGCTAAATCAATAACACAAGAGATGAAAATTTAAAGAATATTTATTTTTAAATATAAATTATTTTAGTTTCTTCTAGTTGTATACAAATAATAACCTAGTGATATCATAAAAAATTTTGGCTTTAAATAATTTATTATTACATAAGATTATACTAGTCGTCTTTTTCACTTTTATATAAACAGTGTAGAATCTGTGATATTTGCTATATTTGTTGAATACAATTAATACTATAGTTTTCAATTTTGATACATTTTTCCTAAAAGTTTTCTATTCATCATGAAATAACTTATATAAATAATAGTTCATATTTCAATTGCAAGCACTTTAAGTTTTATATGCTTAGAAGACCTAGGAAATTAGAAGACCTAGGAAAGAAAAAAATACTATTGACTTTAATCAACTTGTTCAATAAATGTTTGTAAAATTTTTTTTATTTTAATTGATTCTTCGTGAATTTCACATCATGCATTCTGATCCTACTTGTCTCCCTGCCCCCTAGCATCTGTGCTCTGCCCTTGCAATCCCCCCCCAAAACAAAACAAAATTTAAAAGAAAAACTAAAAGCCAAATGAGACAAAAAACAAAATGAAGAATCTTGTCATGGAAGCTGCTGTAGTGTGGCCTGTTGAGACACACAGTTTACTTGCAATTGTTCATTTCCAGGTCTGGCTTGAGGCCTCTGGTTTCTGCTACACCACTGATAATGGACCCTCACTGTGGCTCCTCTTTGGTATTCTGTTGTTTTTGTCATGGAGCTGCTGCTGTTTTGCATCTGTAGGTTCCTCCCCTTCACAGGTTCATTTACTCAATGGATGTTGGGGTGGGACAACTCATAGTCCCGGTTCTGAGCCTGAGTGGTAGCTGGGTTGTTCAGCTCGTGAGCTTTCCCTCATTGTATAACCTATTTTAACATTTATTCTCTATTTCCCTATGTGTAAAAAGTATATGGTAAGTTTTTTGCACTCAGACAAGCCTCTCTGCCCGACGCAGCAATCCAAATCAGACCAAATTAGAAAAGCCTGGGTTTAATGTGTAAAGTATTCCCGGATGATTCTCCAGCCCTGCAGAGAGGAGACTGGAAGGAGAGACCAGAAAACCACATGTTTGTTTTTGGGGATGCAGCTTTTATACCTTGTGAGACTGGTCTTGAGCCTCTCTGGAGGAGGAGCTGTGTTTGGCGGGCTTTGAAGGGGCGGGTTTGGGGAAAGAGATGGGAGGAGGGAAGTTGAGGTGGATCTTCCACCAGAATACCCCAGACTCTTTGGTTATAGGGTTGCCAGGGTGGCGGGGGTTGAGGTGGAGCTCCCCCAAGACAGTATACATTTTACTCATTCAAGTTATGAAACTCTTTGTGATTTATATAAAAACCTAACTAAAACCAGTATGATTTTCACATCTATGAAGTATTTAACCCATGACTGCCACTTAGTACAATTGAAAGACAGTTTTATTGATTTTAAACATCTCTGAAGGTTGGGGTCGCACAGAGCAAGTTCAGACTCCATAACCAAAAGGAAACACAGGAGCATCATTTCTAGACATTTTTCATTGCCTCATGTATCCCATCTTGGAGCTGATGCAATCATCAACTCAGAAATGCCAATAGACACAGATGAAAAGTAATTGTTTAAGATCTCAAGTCCTAATTCCTTTTTCTGAAAACCAGAAATGTGGAAGCCTATCAATATAGAAAATATCTGGTGATAACTGTTTCACTCCAGTCAAACACCGCAGAAAATGCTGTCATCCCATTTATATTTATGACAAGAAAAGGCCATATGAGGAGGCTAACCTACCCTTTTGAGTCTGTAACAAAGTGGCCTTGCAGAGTAATGTTAATTATGGCTGACTGTAGACTGAAGATTTCTGCAGGTAAGTAGTAATCTCCCCTCCTGATTCTGATTTTCTCTATGAGAAGTTTGGTGGAACCTTGTATTTCCACTCAAACTAGGAAGGACTCAAGAAAAGTTGGAATTTCTCCATTCCCAGAGGTGCCTGGTGAAATGGAGGCTTTTGGAGTGAGTGTCACATAAGAACTTCCTGGATGGCTAGGGTCGTGTAAACAGAAACACAATGGGGAACCGGAAATAATACTCTCAGCCAGTTCTGAGAAGTCTCATTCCATCCCCAGTGTTAGGATTCTGCCACTCCAGCTATATGACCGCACATGCGCAGTTCAGTAGCTAAGTAAGGGGTCTTACATCTTACATCATCAGTGCGCTGTGTGATTGAGAAAATGTGTGGCGTAGCTCCATAAGCTCACCTGCACATACACATGGGAATCCTTAAAAGCTCGACACAGACTCCTCCCTTCTCCCTTCTGCTCTCCCACCCAACACTCTCTTTCTCTCTGCATGTGCTTCTTCCTAGGGCTGGTTACCCCCCTCCTCCTAATAAAGCTCTGATATTATTATTTAAAACCAACACCCAGTGCCAACAGAGGCTGAGTGGGAAACTAGACTTTTGGGTCAGCTGGTAGTGAAATTCTGATTTCTCACTTTCCCTGCTTGAATGGTTCCAGAAGAAGTGAGATAAAATGAGAGATTTAAGTAAGATCTGAATTGTTATGATGTGATTATCAGGCTTCCAGCCACTCATAATATCAACCAGGAAAGCTCAGTCACTGTTTTTAAATCTCCCATTTCTTTGGTGACATTTCTTATTTGCTGAGTATATCTCAAATGCATAAACCTAAAGAAATGCACCCTAATATATGTCGAAATAAAATTCACAAAACCCAAAGACAAATCACCTCAAAATTGTTAAGGAAAAGAAAAGATTTGGTTTGATTGTAGAATGTGTCCCATAGGCCTACGTGTCTGAATACTTGTTCACTATTGCTGGAGCTGTTATAAAAGTTTGTGGAACATTGAGGAGGTAGAGTCCCACTAGAGGAAGAGAGTGTTGGCCTGACTTGGTTTGATAGCACAGCTCTACTTCTTGTCCATTTTGTCCTTCCTGACTGTGGATGTAATATGATGGCAACCCCAGGCATATGCCTCTATGTATTTCCATATTCAATGGACTGCATCACTTAAACTGTAACTGAAATAATCCCTTCTTTCAGTAGACTTTCCTAGTCATATATTTTGTCTCAGCTACAAGAGAAATAATGCAAGAGATAAAGTAAATTGAAGCATCACAGATTTCTCATGAGGAACTGAGGATTCGAAGATAGGATTTTGCAGAGATAATTGTTTTTGCAATTGATAAGTGACATATTCTCAGGAGATCAATAAAGCATGAACATTTTAGAAAATACCAATTTCTAAGATTAACAAACATCTTCAGCTTACTAATTCTCTGAATATTAGATATAAATAACTTAAGTTTGGCAATAATTTCATTTTAAGCTTTTAATAGTAGAGATAATGAACAAACACATCAGTGAGTGATTATTAATAGCACAACATAATGCAGTTTGCTTGCCTGAAAAAGCATATGTCTTATTTTAGAAATGACAAATCTAATATTTTGGTGAGTTAAAAACTTACTCATCATAAAATAGTTACAAGTAAGGAGAATCATGACTTACTTCAAAATAGAAACTACATTTAAACTTAAAATACCAACTTAAGTCAAGGTAATTTTATGATGTATATTATCTCCAAACTGCAAATGTTTCTTCCATTCTTTCTCCAGTGTGCAACTATGATCCAAGAAGATTTTGTTGAGCTTTATTGTGCATATTTTACATTATTAAATCAATATGCTTTTAAAGTTGAGTTTTTATTTACAAACAGCAAAATGAGCAGAACAGGATTGACTCGGTGGTGGAAGTGCTTGGACAGGACCAGAGTCTGGTTGTCAGCAGGGCGCTCATAACTGCACATAACTCTGGTTCCAAAGCACTTGTCTGGCCTCCATGGACACCTGCACATACGTGCCACTCACTCAAGCGTACATACGCCCATACATAAACAGAAGCCTTAAGAAAAGCAAAGAAATGCTAAGTCCATCCTTTAAGTCACAGAGTGGAACTCACCCATGAGAACTTGTTTCAGAAAAGAATGAAGGCTGCTGAAATGACGGACACTGGTTAAATATAAAGCACTGTGCATAATTATACCTTTCTCTTACTTTGTTTATAATGACTCATGTCTAGAAATACTACAAATAATTCCATAATAATTTTAACTGGATTGTGCTTAAAATGCATACTAAAATTCCAAGACCACCAACTAAAACAGTCATAAAACTTGTATTTACACTAATACTTAACTTTATTTCAACTATTTCTCATCTTTTTCATGTTTATAACTTGTGACAGGTTACCAGGAAAAGTATTGAAGCAGAAAGAATAATTTTTTTAAAAAGATGATATAGTATGGCTTCATGAATCCTCTTGCTACTGTGTCACCAGTTAGCTTTCTTATCATAAAATCATGTTTTAGGTATTGCATTCAATTTTTCCTTGTATTAGTTATCTCTCAAATATAGTGATAATATTATTAATCCTTAAGTATTATACTAAATCCATAAAATGGAATTAAATATTTTATCCATATTAACCCTTTAATCCATAAAATAGAACTTAATCATTCTAGTGTTGAACTCATGTTACCAGTTATTATTATGGTTTCCATTGCATCAGAGAATAGAGCTGTACATCGCAGGTGCACATATTGAAAAAATGTGTTTTGAGAATGTCAGTTGCTTACAATGATTAACCTATCCTGACTTCCGGGGGGGGGGGGTCCATGTTATTCAAAGGGTGGGAAGTAGAGGCAAATCTGGATACAGACATTTCAGCTTTGTAGCAAAAGAAAGAATATGAAAATAGGTGATGTTACTTTTTTAAAAAGAGTGATACTGACCAAGGGAAAGATGAGGATAAAGGAATATACTGGCCCGCAGAGATCAAGATCGTCTTTACAATGGCCGTGAGACTGGACACATTATGAAATAGTTGCTACAAGTGCCTCAGTCCACAGTAAGAAAATATGAGCTCCTGCTTTCTTATAAGTGTATTTTATAAATTACACATTTTATCTGTGAATTTGAAAGCAAAAGTCCCAAATACTGGGATCTTGGATGAGTCATTTCAACTTTACTGGACTCAGTTTCCTTGTCCAGAAGATGTAACTTAACCTTATTTTCCTTATTTCAAGTTTTAAAAGAGATTTAGTATGTGACAATAATATATTTATTGGATACTAGATACACAAGTTATTGTGGCTTGAATCATGGTCTTAGCTTCTCTTTGTTTACATTTCACTGCTTTCCCCAAAAGGATAGTCCCAAATGATGATAAGAAGCACAATTAGATGTGTTTCCTGAAACAGCACCCGAAGGGACTACAGAACCCTCTGAGAGAGAAGCTCTTTGGAGAGAAGCAGATACATTTCACCACCTGGGGCCAAAGTTGAGGAAGGAAGCTTCCTGGTATCCTTTGGGCACATCACTATGCTCAGAGTAGGAGCTTCTGAGACGGACCTCAAGTCTTACTCCTGCAGAGCAGTCTTCTGAGAGCTGCCTATGGCATGGCATGGCTACCACAAAGCAGGACTCAGTCCCACTGTGGTCTTCTTCATGTGAGTGAAGACTCCCCCTTTCTCCCGCAACACTGCCTGCTCTCATTCACGCCTGGGTTCACGGCAAATCTCAGGGTGGGGGATGTAATGGTGTTGGGTGGCTGATCATTGGGCTAATGGAAGCCTGATGCCCAACCTTTGCTGTACCCTGTTCTGCCTCCAGTGTTCAGCATGTCGGTAAAGAAGCCTGTTTCACTCAGGGAAGGCATTTGCAAAGGTTAGAATGTCTTGGAGGGGAGTGATTGTATAGAAACAATTTATATTGGGCAAGATGCTTAATCTACACTTACATGGTCCCACGGTGCCTGAAGAGAGTAATCACTGTGTGAAAAAGTGATGCTGAATTAGAACACAGCAAATCTATTCTCCAGTCCTGCTTTGGTTTGACTTCAAAAAAAGTTACCTCTGTTGACCTTTCTTGCCTAATCTACTAAACATTCGAAAATCCTTCCGCCTCTACTGTATATTTTAATAGGCAATGTATTTGTGTTTGTCTAAATGGGTATTCTTAGGTAACAGGTCAGGATGAATGAATACATGGTGCATGAATTTTCAAACTTGCCTGTATATGAATATATGTGCATTCATTAGATAAAAGTACAACTTACTTGCAGTGTGGTGATTTGTAGAAGATGTGTAACACATAGTTTGAGTGCATTATATAAAATCATGTGTTCCTATATTTGCCTACATGTACTTAGACATACTGGAGTTTATGTTAATTTGAATGTAATAACATACATGGATATGTATAGAGTGGACCTATTCATGACTTGTATCTAATGCAGCATATAATTTTCTAAAGTTTAATTACAGTATAAACCAGAGATTCTTTTGTGTGTGTATTCCTGACAGGCACACAGAGAAGAGAATCCCTCTCACCTGCATCTAAAGAGGCTAGACATCTGCTGGCATGGTGGAAGGAGTCAACAGAATCATCAGGACTATCATTCAGAATGGTACAGACCAACACCACCTGCTGGAGTGGCTTTGTCTTCCTGGGCTTCTCTAGCTTTGGGGAGCTTCAACTTCTGCTGTTTGTCTTGTTCTTCTCTTTGTACCTCGTCACCATCACCAGCAATGTCTTCATCATTATAGTGATCAGGCTGGATAGCCATCTGCACACGCCCATGTATCTCTTCCTCTCCTTCCTGTCCTTCTCTGAGACCTGTTACACATTGGGCATCATCCCAAGGATGCTCTCTGGCCTGGTTATGGGGGGACAGGCTATCTCCTTTATGGGATGTGCTACCCAGATGTTTTTCTCTGCTTCGTGGGCTTGTACCAACTGCTTCCTCCTGTCTGTCATGGGCTTTGACAGATATGTGGCCATTTGTGCCCCACTACACTATGCCAGCCGTATGAATCCCACCCTCTGTGCCCAGCTAGTTGGCACCTCCTTCTTGAGTGGATACCTTTTTGGACTAGGAATGACACTAGTCATTTTTCGCCTCTCATTCTGTGGTTCCCATGAAATCCAGCACTTTTTCTGTGACACGCCTCCAGTGCTAAGCCTTGCCTGTGGGGATACAAGACTAAGTGAGCTGGGAATCCTCATCCTCAGTCTTCTGGTCCTCTTGGTCTCCTTCTTCTTAATTACTGTCTCCTATGCCTACATTCTGGTAGCAATCCTGAGAATCCCTTCTGCTGAGGGGCGGAGGAAAGCTTTCTCTACTTGTGCCTCACATCTCACCGTGGTCGTTATTCACTATGGCTGTGCCTCCTTCATGTACTTGAGGCCCAAAGCTAGCTACTCTCTTGAGAGGGATCAGCTTATTGCTGTCACCTACACTGTGGCGACCCCTCTTCTCAATCCTATTGTTTATAGTTTAAGAAATCGGGCTGTGCAGTCAGCTCTAAGGAATGCTTTCCGAGGGACTTTACTAGGTAAAGGATGAAGGCTAGTCCAATGACACTCTCCTTTGTGTAAGCAGGTCCTAGTCACAAAAGAATCCCTGATTTATGCTGTAACTAAAATTTAGAAAATTATGTGCTGCATTAGATGCAAGCATGTATAGGTCCACCCTACACATGTCTGTGTATGTTATGGATAACCATTCATTACATTCAAATTCACATAAACTTCTATATGTCTAAGTACATGTAGGCAAATATGGGAACACATGATTATATATATATATACATATATATATATATATATATATATATATATATATCTCAAATTGTGTATTATATATCTTCTACTAATTACCACACTGCAAGTAAGTTGTACTTTCATGTAATGAATGTACCATTCAATCTAATGGGCCAAATATTCCAAAATTTTGGCAAAACTGCTGTACCTCAAAGCCCACATCCCTCCTCTGCCTGTCCTCCTGTAATACCTGAAAGGATAAGCCAGGATTTCCTGCTCTGGTGACTGTGCTCAACCCACAGTGAGCTGAAAATCTTAATATTCACCTTCAGTCTCATAGATGCCACTCTCAGTGGTGAAAATTCAATAAGAAATAGGAATTTTCTTAATTCATTAAGATAATTACAAATTTCCCAACTGAGCTAAAGAAGACGAGGGAATTTCGGAGTGTTTAAGTTCAAGACTAAGAGGTCAGGAACCGGGTACATTGTAGAGAGTTGTGACATGATTACACAATGAGAATATTTGACCAATAATGTTCTTCTAATGTCTGAAACTCAGCATGTAACAGTCCTGGGGGTGCCAGGCATACAGAAGCCCTGCTGCTGTATTTGCTTCTCACTCCTCAAGCCAGCTCTTATCTTTCTGACTTTGCTGTAGAAGTATTTATTTTGCCTGCTCCAAATTCCACCTGTAGTGTTCTATATATGTTCTGCTGGGTACTGTTAGGAATAAATAAAAGTGAACTCCCACAGTGCCCTGGCAGGAGTGTGAACACCAGCTCCTTAACTAGCTGTGCTAAGCTGGGTAAGTCACTTAACTTTTTCAGCCTCAATGCCCTCATTTGTAAAATAGTTATCATCTCATACTTTTGTGTTGGAGACTAAATATGTTGTACATACATAAAGAATTTATCAATATGCTTGAGTCAGTCATTTTCTAAATAAATGTAAACTGCCACTTTTAATAATGCAGTCTGGAGAATGATGTTGGCTTTTAGTCCATGGTAGGGGTTACTCTAGGTGAGGAGCTGTGAAGTCTTCATATCTAAGGTAGCATATGACCTTGTTCCTAAAGAGTGGGTGGAACATTTCCTAAACTGACTGGGGCCTTCAGAGAAGATAACAGAACAACAGAAGCTGGGCGATAAGACACTGTGAATATGTAACAGAGCTGATTGAGGGTGAGAAATGTTTTAACCCGAGGTGGGGAGTGTTGTTGAGGGTGGTCATCAGTTGAACACCTCACTTCAGGTAGGATCCTTTCACCAAGAGAGAGACAGGACACAGTAAACGGAGCTGAGTCTGTGAACAGACTTAGAAAGATTAACCTATAAGCAGCGGGGATGGAGTTTCATGAGAGAAAATAAGAAGCAAGGGGATAAGGAAAGAGTCACAGCTATCACTCTAGAGGGGAAGGCTGAAAGCTGAAGGAAGCAGGAAGCTTTGAAAAGCTAAGCTCCAGATCTGCCAGACGTATGAAAGAGATGGAAGTATGAGTGACCTGAGAAATGAATGTAGGCGGACAGGACAATTTTTTTTTCTTTAAGATTTTTTTTTAATTCATTTTACATACCAATCACAGATCCCCCTCCCATCCCTCCTCCTAATCCCCCCAACCTCCCCTAACTCCCCATCCTCTCCCCCAAAAGGGTAAGGCCTCCCATGGGGAGTCAGCAAAGCCTGGTACATTCAGTTGAGGCAGGACCAATCCCCTCCCACCCTGCATCAAGGCTGAGCAAAGCATCCAACCATAGGTAATGGGGTCCAAAAAGCCAGCTCATGCACCAGGGATAGGTCCTGATCTCACTGCCAGGGACCCCTCAAACAGACAAAGCTATACAACTGTTCCCCGTATGCAGAGGGTCTAGTCCGGTCTCATGCAGGTTCCATAGCTGTCGGTCTAAAGTTCATGAGTTCCCACAAGCTTGGTTCAGTCAGACATGACAATTTTAAGACAGGAGCTTATACTCATTTTTGATGATCTATTATGTCATACACCTCCATTGTAAAGATTTTGGTTATTTGCAACTGATTTACATATTGGCAAACAACTATTTTCAGGGTATGTTCTGATTGCTGTATTCCACTGTAGTTGATGGCCTAGGGCAAATATTATAAAAATACTTACATATCATTTTCAAATATCTTTATTTGTAACCAAAATTATTATTTTTCTATTAAATTTTTTCATTTATTTTACGTACCAACCACAGTTTCCCCTTCCTTCTCTCTTCCTGTTCCCTCCCCCCACTTCCTGTGTACTCCCCCACTCCACCTCCATTCAGAAATGGGCAGGCTTCCCATGGGAGTCAACAAAGCATGGTGTATCAAGTTGAGGCAGGATAAAGCTCCTCCCCTCTGTATCAAGGCTGAGCGAGGCATCCCACCTAGGGAATAGGTTCCGAAAAGCCAGTTTACGGGCCAGGGACAGGTCCCGATTCCACTTCTAGGGAGCCCCAAAACAGACCAAACTACACAACCATCATCATCAGCGCCGTAGCTGTTGGTCCAGAGTCAGTGAGCTCTCACTAGGTCAGGTCAGCTGTCTCTGTGGGTTCCCCCATCACGATCTCTTGATTGTACATTCCTCCCTCCCCCTCTTCAGTTGGCCTCCTGGAGGTTGGCCTAGTGCTTGTAACCAAAATTATTTTAACTGTCTCCCGTGATGAGATTTTTTCCAAAAATTAAGACGGGGTTAATTTCTGCTCAAGTGGAAGAACTGAGATTTAGCATAGTAAGTAAGGGGCAATATTCATGGGTGAGGGACTCTTTGTGTAAAATGCTATGTTATTCATTAGGTAAAAAAGTTACCTAAGAAACATCTCTGTCATGAAAATACCTAGATGTAGTACCATATCCTCTTGGATTTTCCCCTTAATTCATAAGTTCTGAACAATTTCCCTGATTCTTAAGAGAAGACAGAAATGGATAAGCACAAGCATCATTTGTATCATATGAAAATGTAGGAGAGCAGTCGGGGATTGGAGCACAAGAAGGTGCTCTGATATGCCAGACTGTGTCCTTCTGAGAGCAGAAGCATCCACTCTAATGGTGAAATACGAAAACAGGAAAAGAAGTTTTGTGTTATCTTTATGTGGTTATATGTTATCTTCACAGAATAAGATAAGATGACACACTTTTTTTTTAATTTTCAAATTGTAAGGATTTAAACACACTCTAAAGCTACAAATTGTAAATCACCTTGAATTTTATTTACTACTTTATCATTGTCCTTCTTCACGGCACAGTTAACTACTTGTATTTAGTAATAATATGGTTCCCGAAATGCAGAAGCACAATTTTAGTGACGTTTCCCCTTTAAAAAGAAATACTTCTATAATCAGAATGCAGAAAAATACTAAAGGCGCGCAGAATACATGTGCGTGAGCACACACACACACACACACACACACACACACACACACACACACACAAAAACCTTAGCGCCCAAATTAGAGGCTAGGTATATTCAAATAATCCCATCGCTGTCTGTCGTCTCTTTGCAACATCTCCATAGACTTGACAAAATTTTTTGATTCTGCAATAAATGTAAAACACACACAAACACACACGCATGCACCAACTCTCTCTCTCTCACACACAATACACACACACAGCATCATCTTTTCTTCTTCCACACTTGTCTGTGCTTCTTATCCCCCAACACTTCCGGCCACAGTATGACCTATGTCCCATAAAGAATCTGCTCATCAGTTGCCAAAGAATGAATTGGTGAAGCCGACGTAGTCGTAGCCAGCAGGTTGGCTTCGACCCCGTGGGTCCATATATTGCTGCATGTGTATGGTGCAGAATGACACTTGTTCTGGGGTTAGAGCCTGGAAAGAATGGAAAGAGAAAAATGCAGTTACAGAAATCCAGCACTAGTTGTCTCTGTGGGTTCCCTACCTGTCCTAACTAAACACAGGAGGTGGAGGGACTCCAGGAGAAGCAGCCTTGTTCCTATCACTCTCCTCTCTCATAAATTTATTAGTTCCAATGAATTAAAAACGATTCAAATTTTTACCTGAGTCTTTCTTCATGTCCCCTTCTTTAAAGGTTTTTGAGAAAAAAATGAATATATGACGTATTATGTTTTATTATGGCGTTTCAAACACAATTCGATTTTATTGATCTCGCCCTCTCCCATTCTTTCCCACCACCTTCCTGCTTGTCCTGTACCCTTCCATCCCGACAGTCCTCTATGCAGTTTATGTGTTGTCTGTGTTCTGTCTGTCCCCACTTCTACTTCAAACCCTCTTTTCCTATCTGCAGTTCGCTTTCTAGTTTCTTGGTCTATACCTACTCATACCCAACTTACATACATGCTTACAAACATCACCATTTAGTGTTCCGGTGTGAGAAAGAATATTCAGCATTAGCCTTTCTGAGTCCTGATTACCACACTTAATACAATAATTTCTAGATTCATCAATTTTGCTGCAAGGTTCATATTTTTTCTTATGGCCATATATATATACATACACACACACACACACACACACACACACACACACACACACATATATATATGAAAATGGAAAACGATGATATATATATGTATATCACATTTTTTTCATTATCTATTCAATAGTCCATGAGCATTTGGAACTTAGATATTTTTATTTTCAAAATTTGGCTTATTAGGTAGAAATGATAATAAATTGTTGAAAAATTGAGTTGCATACTTTGAACTGACCATAATAGTCAGTACTAAACCTTTAGAGGGTTTTGAGCTAGAGCAAGGTAAAATGATTTAACTGAAATAAGTGATACCTTGTGAAAAAGGAGGCCTGAGGCAACACAGTGGGTATATGTGTGGGAGCTTATGGAGGAAACAGCCAAGGCTAAGATGACCCAAACCAAGGTGACAGTGTCAACACAGAAGAAGCAGCAATGTGAATCTCACCTGTTTCATGTCTTCCTTGGTAATATAGGCCTTGCCCTCTGCCAAGGCTTGGAATCCACTTTCTATGTCATCACAGGTCTTGATGTTCTCTGACTCCTTGTCAATCAGGAATGATGTGTAGTCCTCCAGAGAAACATAGCCTTTCCTGTAGGAGAAACAGCAGGAGCTGAGCCTTCTCAAGACAAGAAAGTATATTCCTTCCATCCTGCGCAGTATCTCAGGTTTCAGGGGCAGGGGGAAGCCAGATCCTCTGTAGTTCTATTTCAAGTAGGCTCTATGACACTTGGGTTCTGCTTTCCACTCTGACCCCTATCACCCTCTTACAGACACACACTCAGTCTCTGAGACTCCAGAAGTGCCTATATGGGTCACCAGCCATGTTTCTTTGGAATTTCCTATCAGTGCAAGAGCCCAGATAATAGCCTTTGTCCTCCTCCATCTTTAGAATCAGAAAGAATTAGTTCCTTGCACTTACTTGGCTCTGTAATATCTACCACAAGCACACAAGACTCCACCATAAACTGTGGCCTTTGAATTACTAATTTCTCCTTAAGAGCTCATGGACAAGAGAGGATTCTTCTCTCAAGTCCCTCTCTCAGAAACAGCTGAAATTTACAGAATAAACATAATCACCAGTTGAGAAAATTGTTGTTCTTGGGACTAAGTTAGGGACAGTGTCATTTACTTCTGAGCCAATCTCAAAAGCAAATAAAACTTCCCAATTGTCTTATTTACCTATTTTCAAGCAAGTTAATTTTGTGTTCCATGGACTGTTTCACTCTATGTTAATCTCCAGTCAAGTCCCAACCTTTAGCCTCTTCTTCTTACCTCCCTGGATCCACAGCATTCAGGAATTTCTCAAACTTGGGCTCAGGTTCACCTTCCTCTACCATAGGCAAGTAGTAATTGAGTCCTCTCAGGCAGGACCGGAACTCTTTATGAGTCAAACGCCCTGTCAAATTCTCATCAAAGTGTCTGAAAAACAAAAATATTTTTTCAAGCTCAAGAAAGATCCATGTAAGAACAGAACAGATCAGGTCCTGTTGTATTGACTAGATCTTTAATGCATGCCATAAGATTGCTGGAAAATAGAGTAGAGAATCTATCTGTAGATCTGTGTGTTTTGTTACACCCAGTAAAGGGAGGACTAACATAAAGCATTGAATATTCTTCTCTCAAGTTCTGCCCTCAGAAACAGCTTAAATTCACAGAGCAAACGTAATTACCAGTTGAGCACTGTTTTAAAGGCACGTTTTACTTTTAAAATCCAGGGATCTCACAGATTATTAAAACCAGATAGTAAAATCCAATACTGATGTTAATTAACATACCTACACTAGATCTTCACTGAAGATCCCTTCAAGACACATGGGGGAAAGGCGTTATTTGTAAACTTATTCTGAATTTTCTAGAAGAAAAGGACCACCCAACGATGAACTTATACTCACTTATATGTGGTACTAAACTCCTTCAGTGTCTCTTCACTCACACCTATGGTGTCCCTGGAAGGAAAAATATGAGTTAACTCTGGAAATAAAACAGGAAATTTCAAAAGACTGCCATATGAAAGGTAGAAGGATTTTAATGAACAATGTATTACTTGTGCTATCTGGTTCAGAGGTTGCCAAGCTATGCTCTAGGAGCCATGTGCTCCAGGAGTCTAGCCTCCTCCTGTTTCTAAACAGCCCATATGCCAAGAATGGTTTAAAATTTCTTCATAGTTGAAAACAATAAAAATATTTTATGAAGCATGAAAGACAGGTGAAATTCAAATTTCAATGACTACAAATAAAGTTTTATTGGAACACAGCCATGTTCATTCAGCTACAAATTTTCTTTGGCTGCTTTCCAGTACATTAGAAAAATTGAAAAGCTTCAACAGAAGTTTAATGGTTCGAAAAGGCTTAATTATTTATAATGAGGTAATTTACAGAAGGTGATTGTCAATTTCTAATGTACAAAAAAATACTTCCAAAGACTATTGAGACAGAAAGCTTCTATGATAGGTTTAATTTATTTAGGAAAGATTAATTTCTTCCCTTATATGCCACTAGTCTGTAGTTTGAACCTTCCATTCTAGATATTATATCTTCAACAGAATTTTATCAAAGGGAATGGTTTCTGAAAGATCATAACATATTAAAGGGACCCTGAAAACTGGATGGAGGACTCATGTGTCTAGAAAGAGGATGTGTACATACACAAGGAGGGGTACATCTCTTATTTCATAGTAGACTCCGGTATAAAGAGAAATAGCCCAGTGGCGGAACAGAAAAGAGAGAATATTGGTATGGTAGGTAAGCATAGCATCTCTCAGCATCTCTTTATTAGGTGTCCTAAGCCCAGCCTAGTTAAACTGCAACATCTAACATCACCTGCACCTCTCCCTGCCCTGGGTTCAAACCATCATTACTTGGCCTGGATCTGTTGCTCCAGATTGTGTTGCATTCGCATCCCCAATTGGTGCAGCTGATCCCACTGTTGGGCCAGTCCAATAGTGCTGTATTTGATGTCAAGGATCAGAGCCTCTTCCATGCTGTCCCCCAGGTCTTCAATCTTAGTCAGATGTCGCTTCATTGCCTGGATCTCTTTTTGCTTCCTCTAGAAAAAGAAAAAGAAGAGAGGCAGTCAATCAAGCCACCAGTTACAACCTAAAAGGTATGGGAGAAGAGGCTGAATTTCCCTAATTTGTTCATTTTCAAAGTTTCATAGTTCTCTATGAAACATGAATGACTCAGGAAAAGTACTTTCACAATCACCCCTTTGTAAAAAACAGTAAGAAGTCTACGAGAGATGATGTCCGTCATCCTGGAACTCAGACACCCCCAGCTCCAGTCATTGTACTGTGAATTATCCCCATCATTCACTGGGGCTGAGCTGTCTGGCTCATCTAATGCCTTCAGTGTGTCCACTTCCCAGACTTCCTCATCATCAGGGATGATGGGCTGCTGTTGCCATCCAAGCACATTATGCAAAATTTTTCTACATTTTCCCAGAGCATTCCAACAAGGGGGAACTGTTCACCGAGGAGTCAATGGGCAATGTGGCTCTGAGGGATGGGTGAAAACTTCAATGTTATAAAGCAGATTAACTCTGCCTGACATGTTACTCTTCTCTCATTAAGAAAAATTTATATTTAACTAATTTTTTTTTTAATCCTGGAAAGAGGCAATAAAGTATACAAGCCTGAGAAATACTCTTCTAACTCGCTGCTTCCCTCAGTTGGAAAGAGAAGATTTACATTTAGTTATACCATTTGACCACATCAAATAATAGAAATGTGTTGATGCTACAGGTTATAGGCTAGGAACATGTACATCTGCTCTTTTGGTTAAGTGCATCAGCAATCTTTAATGTATACGTTAGCTCAGTTGCATTGTTGCAAAAACCGACATGCGAAGACTTAATTAAGCTGAGGCCTGTATCAATAATGTGGTGGTCTACAGTTGCAATGCAAATTGACATCTGAGTAGGACTACAACCTTGGTTTCTTGACCTTAGGTAACCTCTACCTGAAATATCACTGGGTTGCTTCTATGTGGTTTTCCCCATGCTTTTTAAAATTCAAGCAGTGTCTTCAGCTAGTGAACAAACATTACTCACTTTATTTGCTTCAAGTTGAGATTCCAGAGTTCCGGTTTCCTTGAGCAACGATCTAATTAAGAATCAAAAGAAAACATTATTTGGTGTAACAGAAATCCGTATTTCACAGACTCATTAGCTTAAAGCCTCTACAGTTCATTGTTTCTGCTTCTTTCAAGTTACATAGAATCCATAAAATAAAGTTTCATGAAGCCAAATTTTAATAAACAAGCCTTCTAGCTGTCAATCTTTCTAGATAGATAAAAAGGAAAGTAAAGCCAATCCTAGTTCTTCTGTGTCTAGAGGAAGGTGTCACACGTCTTTCTTAGTTCTTCTCTCCCTTGGTATCTCCCTTGGGGGTCTCTATGGTTACCAACATAATGGATGCTGCAGTTACAAAATGGAAATGTGGCACACAGTATGTCCATGTAATCTATATTGCTTTTAATACCTAATATAATTTAAATAGTTGTTAGGTACTTTAAAGAGAATGATGACAAAATATATGTTTATATATTCAGTAGAGACACAGTTTTTTGAGTATTTTCAGTCCATAGTTGTTGAACATATAGATATGGTTCTCATTGGATAGGAAGGTTTTATTCTATACATTTAAGACATGTGAGAGAGGTACCACCTACTACGAGTGTAGGGCTAGGAGTCAATATGAGTTTTTATTCTTGCTCTACATCTTTAATTAGGAACTACCAGATTATGATGAGATAGGATACCTCTGCCCCAAAGTTATCTTAACTAATTATTCTAGGACAATATAAGAAAACAAACATAATTATAGAAAATACTGACCCATCCAGAAAATAAGCCCTGGACATGATGGAGTGGAGCAGGAATCATGAGAGAGAAAAAAGGGAAGACATATGTTAGCACAAATAATGATTCCATTTCTTCATGTTGATGAAACATTTTAAGTCTGTTTTGGTCACAAAATAGGACCCATACACCCACATGCTGACTTCAAATCCTCTGGTACTCTGGGAAACTCAGAGACTTTGTGAAGCTCCCCTCTTTGGGAGAAAGAGCACTCATAGCAATGAGTATGCTGAGTCTCTAGCATACATTACGGGGTTTACATAAAGGAAACAAAACCAGGGCAAAGGAGGATGACTGATTCCTACAGCCTCAGTCAGATGTATGGTTTTAGATAAAATTCAATTTTTCTTCTTCTAGAAGCATTATTATGGATTATCCAGCCAACACTAAACCTCGAAATAGCACATTAGTGACCTACCTAATGGACATAATCTTCATACCTTAACTATTTATTCTAACATATTACACTTTTTATGTATCCTCTTTTCCTGGTCATTTACTCAGAAGATGTAATACACATTATCTTCACGTACATCTTGCATATAATAAATGAAATTAGGCTATATTACACTACTCCATTCTCGTTATGGCTTTAGTTGGCAGGCAGCATAATAGCTACGCAGTAGGTGCTCACGGCACATTCTGATTTTGGTCATTTCAAAAAATACATATGTGACCTTGAATAAGACAATTTATCTATGTGAACTTTCTGCACTTGAAAGCAGAGGTAATAAGATACATTCTGCACTTTTCAAGGTCGCTCTGACAGTTAAGTATGATAATGGCTGTTGAAGTACTTTATAAAGTGTAATGTGGCATGCAGTCACAGGACTATTGTTTTGAAGTGTAAGTGTACACAATAGGAGGGGAAGTATGAATATCAAGAAGTACATAAAAAGGATGGGTGAGAATAATGGACATAATATGGAATTGTGAAAGTTGTTAAATACAAATATAAGGCAGAGTCAAAATATGGTGATGGGGACAGAGTACCTAACACTTCCTCCTGCCACCTATGCCATCCCTACTTAAAACAGCATGTGTGGGGAGTCTTGGTTTGAAGAGAACACAGAATACCTGGTCTCCTGGATCCACTGAAGGAAGGCACTGGCACTCTGCTCAAACTCCTGGCACATTTCAAAGTTCTTGATCTGCCTGGCCTCTTCTTTCTGCAACTCCTGCTCCCGCTCCTACAAAGTGACAAAGAGAAGAGCTGGTTCACATGGAAGGGCTTTGTTTACCATAAAAGAACTATTTAGTAGGTATAGGTGCACATTTCTATTCCAATGCTAACCTGTTTTCCATGGGTGCACATCGATGTATGTATGTATGTACATATGTATTATGTATGTATGTATCTATCTATCTAACTATCTATCTATCTACCTACCTACCTATCTTTCATCTATCTATCATCTATCTGTCATCTCTCTCTCTGTCTATCTATCTATCTATCTATCTATCTATCTATCTATCTATCTATCTATCATTTCTCATCTTCTTTTGCTTCCTTCAATCATTTTTCAATTTCCCACAAAGTACAAGACAAGAAACCATAAGATACACCTAATGTGACACACACACACACATATATATATATATTCCAATTTTCCTCAGATAGTTTGGTTCTTGATTTCTGCCACAGCCTAATTAATGACAACATTCCCCTCTTTCCTCTAACACATCCACCTTTCATATGTGTTTACTGGTCATGCTTCTTATAGCACAGGATGTTAGGTTGCCCCCCAAGATACCTTAATGATGTCAGGCAGGTGCTTCCAAATCCTGCCCAGCACTTCCACTGTTAACCAGGTATAAGGACTGGATGGCTTATTTAAGGCTTTAATCTGTTGGTCTAGCGCCAATAAATGGTTGAAGTCTTCTTGAGCCCCAGCCAGGGAGGCCAAGAAGTTCTGGTGTTCCTTCTGCAGCTGCCGGATCTCATTCAGGGAGACACAGTGCACAGGTTCTGACAAGTCCTCTTCAGCATTCTCACACCAGTTGTTGAAGGCTGAAGCCTTGTGTGCAAATTCCATGAATAGCTCCTCAGCCTGCAGAGAAAAGACACCCTCATTGCTTCTGATAATATCCCTCAGGAGAAGAGAATACTGAGGATAAAAATAATGTCTTCCAATATTTGCAGAGCAGCAGTCTGAACTAGTGAGACTAAAATTAGCAGGGACTAAAATTAGTGGGATGAATGTAAGTTAGAGGAACTGCCAGGGTTTAGCCTTTTCTCACTGTGTGAAATTCCTTAAGTTCCCTGTCTAGAGATGAAGAAAGTGACTAGCTCATGAAGTTCTTTCACCTTCTTGATTTGAAGGTGGCAATGGTAGTTTTCAATCACATTATCTCTTATTCTGAAGTCTGCACTGTAGTCCTACCTGGCACAGGAAACACTCAGAAACAAGTATTCAATGAGCATCTAAGAAAATGACTGACATAAACCAAGCAACTCTGTTCTATCCGTTACCTACTCCCTCTGTCTCCCCTTCAGCTTTTGTAGATGGCGTACCATGACTATTCTTTGACTACACCAAGCCACTTTCCTACCTTCCTTTCTAAACCTTGTAGTCTCATCTGATGCCTAACTGAAACTTTAAAAGTCACAGAGTAAACCCATCTTCTACACATTGACCTACACCCTGTGCATGAACTACATTTTCCAACACTGTGGTCAGAGCTACCCACATGCTTAAAGGACTCTGAACTTACGTGACTGGGAGACAGAAAAATCATAGACAGTTCTAGGCAGCAAATGACAAGGAATGACTCCAGATACTAAGTACACCACAGGTTTTTAACTCAACTGATTGACTTGTCCACATGATTTGTCTCAGCAATTATGAAAATGAATTTTCTTTCTCAAATTTAAACCAGTTAGAAGAAAATTCATCCAAATAGAGAAGGGAACTATCTTACATTAATTTTAGTAATCCATACGCTAAAATAAATCAACATAAAGAAAATGAACACAATCTATAGGCCACTTCATGTTATACTAAGTGTTATAGATTAATTGAATATTTATAATACAAATTTAAAATAAATGTTTTGTTATTTAAAATTAAAGAAAATGGAATAAGAAAGTCAAGTAACTTTCTATGTTGAATGTATATATGCGCAGAAAACTACCAATATAATTGTTTTATTTTTTTCACTTAAGATTTATTTCTGCTGTGTCTATATCCTTTAATAGAGTAGGAATTAACTAGGGGTTGAGACTGTGTATTTTTTGAACTCCTTGCCTTAAATTATTATCAAGTACAGTTGTTTCTCTCATCTAGAAATAGTAACAACACTGACCATTCTGAATCAGTTTTTCTATGGGGCTGAAGATCAAACCCAGGGCCTTATGTACTCTAGGCTAGTATTCTACTACAGACTTATTCATTGGGATACACTACTAGTCTTTAATTTCTTAGACAGAATCTTGCTATGCAGTCCAGTCTGGCCTAGAACTCTTGATCCTTTTGCTACTGCCTAAGTCAGAAATCTGGGATTTTAGGCATACACCACTACCTTCAGCTTGGCTTCTTTTTATTATTGATATGTTTTATGATTATCGTTTAATATGCCTCAGAAGCTACCATTGGAAAGAACACTATAGTCTCCTACATCTACACAGACTACTGCACTTCTCCATTCATTATCTCATTTAATAATAAGAACTCAGAAAAGCAGAAGGGGATGAAAATATCTTCCTGTTTCTTAAGAGGGAGGCACACGTTTTAGAACTAAGTAAAACATTCATTCAAGGATGCCCTCCTAGCGAAGGAGATATACTGAGAACATGTTTTACAGGTACTTTTTCAGTGACCATTTTATCCGGGTTAGAGAAATGCACAGGACCAGCTTCGCTGCCAGTTTTAGTTTTGTGTGTGAAGTCTTTCCACACTCTGGTTCTATCCACCTCTCTCACTGTATGTGGTTGGCTTCCTTCTGAGGTCAACTGTAACTACGGTCAACTACCAAGTTTCTTAATCCATTGAAAACAAAACAAAAAGAGCTTCTACTCACTCTAAGAAAATGAATTCCTTTTTGCTCAGTAAGAATGTTTTGTTGACCTTTTTCTATGTCCTGAAATGTCTATAAAATTTACAAATTGGGTTTCTAGTTACTGTGTCTGAATTCTCTGGCTAACAACCAGATCATTGAGGTCCCATCCTACTTCATTGCATTTCATTTTCACCTTACTCTGTTTTTTCCCTTCCCTCCCTTCTCACCTTCTGTAAAGGCAGCTGCTTCTCTAACAGTTTCTGCCTGTGGACCGCAGAGGCCTCCAGCAGCTGCTCCCAGCGCCTCAGCAAGGCTGCATGCCGCTCCTCAATGGCTTTGCTTTGCCTGTGCTCAGCAGCCACCAGCTGGTTCTTCAGATCCGTGATCTCAGAAAGTCGTTCTTGCTGGAAGCTCTGAAGACTGGCATCCAGCGTGTCCTTAGAAGATCAAAAGAGAAGTAATGAATAGGCACAGTGAAGCATCCAAAGGACCACTCTTGTCTGTGTCCAAACAGATTTTTATCATGGTGTGATGGTTAATGACAATTGTCGACTTGATAGGGTATGTTTAAAAAAGATGATTAGAATGTTGTCCAAGGGAAAGAAAAAATAATTTAGTGATTAGAATGAACATTTGAGCTTGGAATTATGGTTAAGTACTAGTGTATGTATGTTTTATAGATTATATATTAGGGATATAATTGCTAAGGGGATGGAACATGATATGATAATTAAAATATTTACAATTAAAATGAAATACTTCTTATAACACACTTAAATTGTTACACTCTAGTGTACTCTACACTCTACTGTTAGGGGCCTTGGATACACAAACTCACAAAAACCCGGTATATGCTGGTTACAGAAATTAAATTTTTGCAGAAATGTTAATATCAAAGTCACAAATTTCAGGAATGCTAGGTCAGTTTTAACAAAGTGACTTACATTAGAACAGCTCTATCTTCCTCGTCCTCCTCCTTCTCCTCTTCTTCCTCCTATTCTTTCCCCTTTCTTTTTTTGTTACAAGTTCTCACTACGTAGCATTCATTGGCCTGGAGCTCACTATGTAGATCAGGTTGGCCTCAAACTCATAGAGATGTGCCCTCATCTGCCTGCCTCTGCCTGTTTCTGCCTCGGCCTCTGCCTCTCCAGAGCTGGGATTAAAGGTGTGTACCACCATGCCCAGCACATTAGACTAATTCTCCTTTTGACAGTAATTAAACATTTCATTTTATCTATTTTGTTATTTATGTGTGTGGTGTTTTATCTGCATGTACGCCTGTGGAGACCTGAAGAAGACATTAGGTCTTTTTGAAGTGGAATTTCAGACAGTTGTTACCATCATGTGGGTGCTGGCAACCAAACCCAGGTCCTCTGGAAGGGTAGTCAATAATCTTAACTGCTGAGGCAACTCTCCAGACCCACTGAGAACAATTTAAAAACCGTTAAAACATTTATTGTTTAAGTGGAATCAGACTACAACTGAAGAAGCTACAATTGAATGGCCCACAATGCCTGAGAGAAAGGAAGAGCATTACAGTAATGGCAATATTCACTCCACGTTTCCCTTCTCAGAATAAGCTGAGCAGGGTAAGACAGTCATAGAAAAGCATCTCCGAGCCTTTGGCAATCACATGCAGTTAAAAGGACAGAAATAGCCATTCTGGGGAATTGGGGCATCCAGTTTTGCAGATGATATAGAAAGAGAACTGCAGGAATGTACAGTCACTATTCTTCTGTATTTTTAAGGCACTTTAGATTCCAAAAAGGAGCAGGCAGTGTCCGAGTCGGAGTCAAGCAGAAATAGTAGTAAGAGCCTCAGATGCTAGGTATGGTTTCTTGTGGTGTCAGCGTGCTGACTGCAGGACCTACCAAGCAGATGTTCTAGTTAAAGCGCTTAGGAAAAAGAGCGAATGAGGTGTGCAAGTCCTCACACAGAGGATATGTTTTGTATCCTTTTAATTCATGACCAAAAAGTAGAGGGTTTGGTGGAGCAGGTGTTAAAGCTTCAAATGGCCGGGCGGTGGTGGCACACACCTTTAATCCCACCACTCGGGAGGTAGAGCCAGGCGGATCTCTGTGAGTTTGAGGCCAGCCTGGGCTACCAAGTGAGTTCCAGGAAAGGCGCAAAGCTACACAGCGAAACCCTGTCTCGAAAAACCAAAAAAAAAAAAAAAAACAACAAAAAAACAAAACAAAAACAAAACAGATTCACCTTTCCAACAAAATTTAATAAATTAAATTTTGGATAGTAGCATGCTATCCAAATATATAATATTGGTAAGGCACCCATGTGAAACTTTTTATCCTCTGTGCAGTGATGATACTGTGAGTTCTTTAAGAGACAGTGCTGAGCAAGTGGTCCTTAGGTCACTTGAACCAATGTCCTCAGGAAAGATATGCGTCGTCCCCGCAACCCCCCCTCCCCGTCTCTTTCCCACTTCCTTTAGGATCTCATCCTTCCTGCCATGCTCTTCTCATTTGCCAGTGACCTTGTCATTTCTTGTACTGTCTGAACTAACAGCATTATACTATGATTGAAATGAAATACTCATTTTAAAACAAGCTACCTGTGCACTTATTGGAAGGTCCAAGTCTCGTTTTCTGTCTGTGTGGGGTGTTTATATGTGTGAGTCTGTGTACATGCAGAGGGTAGAGGTTGGCATCAGGTGTCTTCCTCATTTCCCTACATTGTCTTTTTTGAGACAGGATTCTCTTGTTGAATGCAGCAGCATAAATTCCCAAGATTTTTCTGTCTCTGCCTCCCAGAGCTAGTGCTGGATCTGAAATCAGGTTCTCATGTTTGGGTAGCAAGCACTTTACCCACTGAGACATCCCCTCAACCTTAAGTTTCTCCATGGAACGTCTAATTATAATAACAAAATGGCCGAATTACAGGAATTAGTAAAATGCACAAATGGAGAAAATTAGAAAGGCCAAAAGCTGACTTTTGACAAAATTCAAGATGTCAAACACATACACCTTAATAGCAGGGAATGGGCCTGGAAGGGAGAGGAGAGAGAGAGAATGTAAATTATAAACAAATTAAGTGGTAAATATTGGCCTCCCTGGCCCCGTTTGACATGGCATCCCTCACTCACGTGCTTTGCCAGGAGTGTGAGGAAGGCAGTGAGGTCTGCACCATTGCTCTTGGTCTTCAGACTTGCTTCTTTCTCACCTAGAAAGCAAGGAAAGTCAGGAGGGAATATTAGATGGCTATCTGCAGTAGTCAGTGAGAAAGCTTCCTGATTCTCAGAACAGGTATATCATACATGAAATTACCAGTTCCTAACAACTCTTCTGTGGATTTACTTAATTACCTAATACCTCTGTGTGTGTGTGTGTGTGTGTGTGTGTGTGTGTGTGTGTGTGTGTGTGTGTGTGTGTGATTGTGTCTAGAAGGAATAAAAATGAGTAGTTCACTTCATTTCTAGAGGTAAAGATAAAATCCAGAGACCGTTCTTCAAATAGTAGTCTTTGAACCAAGGACCTCGGCCCCAGCATCTCATACCTATCCATGATTCCACCACATCAGCCTTCCAGTTAAACTGCTGGAATGCATGCTCCTCATCCAGTTGTGACTTCCAATCAGCTATTGCCTTGGCCAGAGAAGTTGTCTTTTCATTCAGAACTTGAATCTTGGTGAAAATCTTATCCTTGTTTTGAGTTTCTTCCTGTAATGCCAAGGTTGAGAGAAGGAGTCAGGCAGACAAGTCGAGGAGCTAGAAACATGATTCTTTTTCACCAGTAAAAAGCTCTCAATTCTCTTATCCAAAACACCTAACTGGTATACTCTAGGTATATTGCAATGATTCCATTCCTCAGATGTGTTCAAGAATGATATTTCCATTCTAGCATTTGGACAATTGGGACATATTTGTTTACTCAAGTGTGATTTTATTTATGAAGTTTTTGGAAGACAGAGTCATCCCTGTTTAGAGATCAATGAGGCTTTGTAAAGATAATGCAAGTGGGGATGGAGAGATGGCTCAGCAGTTAAGAGCACTGGCTGCTCTTGCAGTGGTCCTGAGTTCAATTTCCAGCAACCACATGGTGGCTCACAACCATCCATAATGAGATCTGGTGCCCTCTTCTGGTCTGAAGTCATACATGAAGACAGAATGCTATAATAAATAAATAAATAAATAAATAAATAAATAAATAAATAAATAAATCTTAAAAAAAAAAGATAATGCAGGCAAAGAAAGATTCACAAATAATCAAGAGGTTCTTGTGTGGTCCTTTTCACAAGAGCCCTAGAAGATAATGAACTTAAGGCTTTTGGGGTACTCTATGGATGTACTGGCTAGTTTTATGTCAACTTGACACAAGCTAGAGTCATTTGGGAAGAGGTAATTTGAATTGAGAAAATGTCACATCCAGATCGTCCTGTGGATAAGTTTGTGTGGGCATTTGATTGATTGATGATTAGTGTAAGAGGACCCAGGTCACTGGGGGCAGTGCCACCCTTGAGCAGGCAGTTGTGTGTGTTATAAGAAAACAGACTAATAGCCGGGCGGTGGTGGCGCACGCCTTTAATCCCAGCACTCGGGAGGCAGAGCCAGGCGGATCTCTGTGAGTTCGAGGCCAGCCTGGACTACCAAGTGAGTTCCAGGAAAGGCGCAAAGCTACACAGAGAAACCCTGTCTCAAAAAACCAAAAAAAAAAAAAAAAAAAAAAAGAAAACAGACTAAGAAAGCTAAGGGGAGTAAGCCAGTAAGCAGTATTCCTCCTTGGCCTCTTTTTTAGTTTCTGCCTCCAAGTTCCTGCCCTGCTTGAGTTACTGCCTGGAATTCCCTCTGTGATGGGCTGTTAGCTAAAAGCATACAATGAAATAAACCCTTTCTTCCTCAATGGAAACCCTAACTAATATAATAGTCAAAACTTGTTTTAGGATTTATGGAGATGGGCAAAAATGCCAACAATGTATTTTTTGTGGAATGATGAAAGAACATATAAGGACTTGTAAATAATTTTCAGAAAACACCAATTGAGTGGGTAAAGGGTTGCTGCAGGAAACAACTAAATTCTGCTTTGAAGAGGTTAATAAAATTCTGTGTTATGGGCTGAGTATGATTGAGCAGGTTTTCAAATCCAACACTTGACAGGCAGAGGAAGAGACAGAGGAAGGGGGAGGTAGAGATCTATTGGTTTGAGGCCAGCCTGGTCTACACACCAAGCTCTAGGCCATCCAAGAGTTACACAATGACATGTCATTTCAAAAGAATCTCCCTATAATTCTGTTTTACTACTTTCTATAGGCAATTTCATCACTGTTCTTGTTTCCGTATTGGGGTCAATCATTTTCAGAACTCACCTTACTAAGAATTTCTTCTCCTTGTGCACACACATTTTGTACCCGGGTCTGGTGCACAGCAAAGTCATTCTCCAAAGCTTCAAGCTTCTTTAGCAAACTCTGCATGAACAGATCAGCAAAGATCATGATGTTCATTCAAGAATGGTCAACCTCCATCCACACACAAGTCCATAGTATGTTATTCAACAGAGTTGGCCCAGCCAATTAATGAATTAGATGAGGGTGCACTTCCTCTGCAACAGCTCTATCAAGTTCCTCTTAAAAACTCTTTCCTGCCAAGCAGGGTGATCTCACTGGAAAGAGTGGCAGGAATCCAGGGACACTGTTTCTCACTTCCCACGTGCCTCTAAGAGTTGTTCTCTTTTTATCTTGGAATCAAAAGATTGAGGTGAAATATGAGGATTTCTCAACACTGAGATTCATGCAACTCTACAAACACTCCATCTTTGAGAAAATATCAAGTATTAAGAACATCCTAAACTAAGAACTATTCCTAAAGGAAGGAGTTAAGGAGAACATGGCGTCATCGAATCTCATCCCAAACCTTCTTTGTTGAAACCTATTTTCTGGAAATCAGGCCATTTGTGCAGCTCACAAGATGGAAAGGGAAGTGAGGATAGAGTCTGAATAGTGTTTCTATCTCCTTATGAAATTTCCTCAAAAATATTTATGCTAGCCCTCACCACCTCCTATCTATGTCTTTTCATACAGGCATCTTATTAATACTTACTTTTCCTATGTGGCATGATAACTCAAGCTAATTAAATAAAAAGAATGTCTGTACCATTACTAAATCCTAATTTGAAAATAAATTTCAAGATATCAGGTGCCTATGCATCAGAATACATGCTTATTCATTTTCAAATAATATAGGATACATTGTGGTTTTTATATCATTTTTTAAAAAATTGTAATGGAGATTTGAAAGGTAATTCATGTTGTAAGACTGAATGCTTTAGTTAACCTTGAATTGTGTGTATACCATGTATACTGCTTGAAATAAAGTTCTTTTACCATTTTTCTTCTATTTCCAAATGATATGTTTAGAAACCGAAATATAAATAAATAAAAGAAAACTGATGCCACACAAAGAGAAAGGATCTCCAAAAATAACTGCCAACAATTAAATGAAAATAAAATGCACAATGTTGAATAGATGGATAGATTCCTGGAATTAAACCTACTTTGAGTAAGTCATTAAGAAATGCAAGTCTGAACAGTAGTCAGAAATCAGAAATTTCAGCTCAGCAAATTCTAGGACCAGATGGTTTCACTGACTAATTCAACCAAACACTTAAATAAATAATGCCAACCATTTATAAACTGTTCAAAACTTTAAGAAAAGAGGACATTTCCCATTATCTTTTATGAGGAAAGCCTTATGGCTATCAGAGTCAGATGAAGACATCAGAATAAGAGAAAGTTACAGGCTCATGATCTTGAAGAACTGAGAGGCTTTTGCTGTGTTGAAATTTTCTGATTTCTGACTACTGATCAGACTTTGTATTTCTTAATGACTTACTCCTGGTAGGTTTATATTCCCAGGAATCCATCCATCTATTCAATGTTGTGTATGTCCTTGGTGAACTGAGAGGCAGACTCCTCAACAAAATGCTTTGCAGCTGAACATGCTGGGCAATAAAAAGGCTTTTACAGGAGGACAAATGGAATTCACTCCTCAGATGCCGATATGCGCCAGCATATACAGATTAACAAATGGGATACACCACATTAAGAGAAGAAAAGAAAAATCACATCAGACCTCAATCAGTACCAAAAAAGCACTTGACAAAATTCAGCAATTTTTCCAATATAAAAATTCTTGACATAATAAAAACAGGCTATTACCTCAACACATTCCACATATGAAAAGTACACAGATAATATTATATGAAATAGTTTTTAAAAAAATCAAAACTTTCCCTTTAAAATCAGGAACAAGATAAAAATATGCACTTGTGATACTTTTATCCAACATAATTCTGGGAGTACTAGCCAATGCAATTAAGTAGGAAAAAGAAGTAAGATGATCTAAATAAGAAAGGAATAAGTAAAATAGTCTGTTTGGGAATCAAATGATGTAACATGTTAAAAACTCTATACTTCACAGAAACTGTGAAACCAATAAATCTAATAGAAAAAAATTCAGAATAGAAGTCAACACATAAATACAATCCATTTCTATATATTAATAATGAACTACATGAAAGATGAATTAAAAACTCTTCTTTATATAAATCTCATAGAAACCAATGAAATTCTTGACCATAAATTTAACCAAGGGAATCAAAAAGGTATACACTGAAATTTAGGTAACGCTGATGTAAGAAATAATAAACAGTGCAAGTAAATAAATCAACTTCCCATTTTTCATTGATTAGAAGAATGAAAATTGTTAAATCCACATATCACATGAAGAGATCTACAGATTCAACATAATCCTTATCCAAATTCTTAGGACATATTTTACAGAAATAAGAAAATCAAGTCTAATATTCAGGTGGAACTACTGAAGAATAAAAATAGCTAAACCAAGTCTGAAAAGGAGAATAAAACTGGAGATCTCATGTCATGATTTCAAAAGCATGTCATAAAACTGCAGTAATGAAAACAATATGAAACTGGCATAAAGAAAGGCATAAATGCATAGAATAGAAATAAAACAATATATATGCAGTCTCTAATAGTCTCAAAAATATACCACTGAGTAAGGATAGTCTCAAAGGTACTTAAAATCCTGTATCTACCCTTGCATAAGAAATAGATCAGCTCATTGTCTTAAATAATGTTTTTTAAAAATCAAGTAAAATAGTTTAAAGACTTAAGTATATATAGTGAAAAGTATGCCCCCCCTCTCTGAGAGGACACATACAGGGAAAATTTCAAGACATTTGTTTTGGCAATAGTTGCATGGGTTTTACAACAAAATCACAGACAACAGGAGCCACAAATAGAGAAGTAGGACCGCATCAAACTCCAAAGCTCTACACAGCCCAGGGACAATCAACAGAGCTCAAGTACCACCTGCAGAATGATGAGAAACACACAAACTGTTTATCTTGCAAGGGTTAATTTCCAAAGCTTCAATTCACTCCTGGAATAAGCAAGTAGAGAAATAAATGACAGAAACATTAAAAAGGAAAGCTCAACGGTTTGATTTAAAAATAGGATAATGATCTGAATGAAACTTCTTCAAAGAAGACATGAACAGCTCACTGGTGCATGAGACATCTGTTCATGATGACTGATCAGGAGGAAATGGAAATTTAAGCGCAATGGGCTATCCATTACCTCATGCCTAGGAGGGTGGTGATTGACCAAAGCAAAAGGCGACGGGAGCCATGCAGACTTAACTGCTTTAAGAAGTGTTATTGAGATTGTTCAAGACAATTTAAATATAATGTCCATTATCCTCCAGAAGTGCAATTATTGTATATTACTGGGGTTTTGAAAAGACATTGGCACTTGTATGCTCACTGGAGTGTTCAACTCAAGTCACACCTTTAGATGTGAAAAACTAAATCTGAAAGTCTAGAGCAGTGGTTCTCAACCTGTGGGTGGTGACCCCGATTGGGTCAAACAACCCTCTCACAGGGGTCACATGTCAGAGATCCTGCATATCAAATAATTACATTATGATTCATAATAGTAACAAAATTACAGTTTTGAAATAGCAATGAAATGAAAATAATTTTATGGTGAGGGGTCATCACAAAATGAGGAACTGTATTAAAGAGTGGCAGCATTAGGAAGATTGAGAAACGTTAGTCATATGTATAGACATAAATGTAGTACAAACTTTTATATACATATAAGATATAACAGTTTCACTTTATAAAATTATGAGAGAGAAATTTTTATAACTTATGATGACCAAAGATAAACATTGTGGAATCATGCCAAATAAGATAAGCCAGTTATTTAAAGACTTTCTGCGTGACTTAACTTGTAGGGCAAAATGCATAGAAACAGAGTAGAATGGCAGTTACCAGGAACTAGGAAGGGAAAGTGACCTGCTGCTAACGATCCATCATAAGTTTCCATCAAACAAAGAGGATAAGAGTTTTGATATACACTGTACCTATCTTCACCAATAATATTTTGTGTATGTATAGTTTTATTAAGATGACATATCTCATATTAAATGCTATCATGTATAGAAATTGATATAAGGTGTGAAGAGACATTTCACAGTGGAAAATATGTAGATGTCAAACAAAAAAATATTATTAAGGAAATGCACATTAAAACCACAGCACGGTGTCATTGTCCACTGACTGGGATAAAGTAAAAATAATGAAAACACAATGCTAGTGAGCATGTGGAGAAACTGTATCACGTATGCATTGGTGATAAGAGTGTTAAATGATCAACCATACTGGAAAACAGTTGAGCTTAATTTATTGTTGCAAAACTAAGCAGGCGTTAACATATACATAGTCCAGCAATCCAACTCCTGAGTAATAATCACTTATGTGTGCACAAAAATTGTGCAACAGTATTTACAACAGCTCTTTTAAAAACAGACAGAAAGTACAACAACCCAGAGGAGTGGTTAAGCTGTAGTACATTGCTACATTAAAACTACCCAGGGATAAAAATAAATGAACTTTGTTGCACACAGCAGCCTGAACTAATCACTAAAGTATGCTGCATGAAAACTCCAAACTTCTTCAAAAGTTACAAATATCTGCCTCCTATGTTTTCCCATCTATTTGACTGTTGTTTTATGTCAGTGATTCTTCTGCTTATGGTTTCATTTCCATCCTTTTGTTGTTGTATCAAAACAGCAGCTGTCTAGCCTAAGATGGATTTGAACTCATAATAATTATCTTGCCTCAGTCCTCCCAAGAGCCAGGATTGCAGCTGTGAACCACAGTGCTCAAGGCATCTTGAAATGACAAAACTATAGACATGTAAAAGAGGTCCAGACCTGCTGTCATGAGATTCTAATTCCAGCTACTTGGGAGGCTAAGCAGGAGGATTACTTGTTGAAGGTCTACCTGGGCTAACAGTGAATTTAAGGCCAACTTGGGCCACTTCATGAAAACTTGTCTCAAAATTAAAGTAATATGGTTGGAATTATAGCTGTGATAGAGTGTATTCCCAGTAAGTGTTAGGCCCTACTTTTAATTTCCAAGATGAAAGAGCTATCTATGTCTATGTCTATATCTTACTACCATCTATCTATATATCTATCCCATCTATCTATATCTCTCTATATCTCTATCTATCTATCTATCTATACATCTATTTATCTATCTATCATCTATCTATCTATCTATACATCTATTTATCTATCTATCATCTATCTATCTATCTATCTATACATCTATCTATCTATCTATCTTCTTTCTTTCTCCCTCCCTCCCTTCCTTCCCTCCCTCCTTCCCTCATTTCTTTCTTTCTTTCCTTCCTTCCTTCCTTCCTTCCTCCTTCCTTCCTTCCTTCCTTCCTTCCTTCCTCCCTCCCTCCCTCCCTCCCTCCTTCCTTCCTTCCTTCCTTCCTTCCTTCCTTCCTTTCTTTCTTTCCAGAAGGTTAAAAGAGTTAAGAATATCAATTCAAGAGCTGGAGAGATGAGTCAGCTACTAAAAGCTAGACTCACAGCCAAAACAGCAAGAATAGCAGTTTGAGGTGAAAAGAATTGGAAACAGTTATAGATGAAAAATGGGGAGGGGGACATTTTGTGATGGCCATCTTGAAAATGTGAATATTTTGATACTATACTGTAGCTCTTTTTAAATGTGAATATATTAGTATTAGATTATATTAACAGGTTATATTAATTAGATTATACTAACACAATTAGAATATATTCAATAAATGATGTATAGTTTCTCTGAATTATTAATTCTAAGGCATGTACATCTTTGGTTATCAAAATAAAAGGCTTTGATACTGCACAGTCACACTCTAAGCACTTGGGAGGCTGAGTTAAGAAGATTGACATGAGTTTGAGACCAGCCACTGTTGCATGGTGAGTCTCTGTCTCACAAAACCAAAACCCCAAAAATAATTAATAAAGCTTAAATTTTAAAAAGAGAAGCCTTTGGGAGTATTTGATATGAAATATTAAAATGTTAGAGCTTGTACAGGGCATGTTACAAATTATGTTTTAGATAAAAGGCTAATAATTTGAGACATTTGGCCTTCAGAATTTAAATGTTTTCCTGCAAATCTATGTCTTCCTTTATGATCTCACGTAGAAGTGATTCATCTCCACACAGAGCTCTTAGCAAAGTCTCTGTATGTAAGGCTGTGAAACAGACTCAGAGTCATCAGAACATTACTGTTCTGTGAAGGCTTTCTCCACAGCTGCCCAAACGCACATTAACTAAAGAGCACACATAGAACTCGTTAATTTCTTTATTCACAAAACCCAATAAAGATAGCTTAAAAGGATGTCTCTAAATGTGGAACTGTTCTGTTAATAGGCATTTAAAATCCTTCTTTTCCTAAAATTTTGTATTTTGGACCTGTAGCCAATTCAAGATAAATGACTATTAATTTTTCATATTAATGGAACATTGATACTTGATAGAATCTTAAAAAAAATATTTACACCCTGTAAGGACTCACACCTATAAGGAAAGGTCTCTCACTGTAATGTTTTCTATGCAGTCAGCACACAGGTTCAGCTCTGAATTCTGCTTTCATCCCTGTTTGGCTCCATGACTTGAGACAAGTCAGATCTTGTTTTCTCATACTAAAATTAACAGAAGCATCCACATTTCTCTAACCCAGGAGATGGGTTCTAATTTCACAGGTGAAAACACCACATTCTTAAGGGAAGCTTCCAATGAAAGGGATGACACAATTGACCCATTTTGCTTTTTCTTTACCTGAGTAGCAGCCAGTGTGTCTCCAGAATCCCCCCGGCTGACCGTAGCATCTTTTTCGCTCAGCCAGGCTTCCTCTTCCTCTGCGTTCTCCATGAACTGCAGATACTGAAGAGACTCTTCCAACTGTGCCCCTCTGTGACAAGGCAGTTAGCCCAACAGGAGTAGGAAGGAACAGGTCAACTGTGGAGCTACAGCAGGTTTCCCCACCCCAGAAAACCACTGGTTCTCAGGACAGTCACAGCTTAACCGGGCAAGAACACACTCTACATGCCTATTGGTCAGTGGTGCTGATCCCCCGTGATGCAGAAGACACTAGTGCCCTCGAAGTTTATTTCGAAATAGCATTGAAACTTTGATGAATGAAGGAAATCCCACCCAAACGAAAGTCTCAGTGCAGTAGACACTCCATAGTGAGGCAGTGGCTCCCTGCGTCAAGGGCTATCTTTCCTCTTATCTGATGAAAGTACTGCAAATCCAGAAAAGATACTTGTTTTTAAAAAATATTTCTTTTTTAAAATTTATATGCATGTGTGTATGCCTGAGTGCTAACTCTGGGCTGGAGATCCAAAGCGCTATAAGAAAGCAGGCTGAGCAACCACGGGGAGCAAACTAGTAAGCAGCACCCCTCCATGGCTTCTGAATCAGCTCCTGCCTCCAGGTTCCTGTGCTGCTTGAGTTCCTGCTTTTACTTCCCTTAGTGATGGAATGTGATGTGGAATTGTACGCCGAAATAAACTCTGCACTCCAAGTTGCTTTGTTTTATGACAGCAGTAGAAATATTAACTAAGACAGTATGAAGGTACACGATGTGTATACCAGTGCCTGTGGAGGCCAGTAGACAGCACTAGATCCCCGGGAACTGGAATTACAGATGGTTGTCAAGCACCCAGTTATGGATGCTGGGAACTGAGCTTGGGTTGTCTGCAAGAGCATCAAGTGTTCTTAACTGCTGAGCCATCTCTCCAGCTGTGGTGAATTCCTCTTATTCCCCAGAAAGAACTGTCTGCCTCCACAGCCACCAGAAAGAAGGTTCATGAAGGACTTGGTTTTTGAGTGGGAATTAATAAACTAGATTAGGGTCTGTAGGCCATGTTGAGCTGCAACATAAGCATCCTTCAAACAACAGTCTAGTTCTTCAAACACAGGAACCATACTGGGATTTCTATTGTCCAACTCACCTGGTCTTGGCCAACTCTTTGAGTTTTTCCCAATGTTGAACAAACTGAGTCAGCCGCTCCTGGATCTCCTCTTTCCCTACAGCAGCCTTGTCTTTCAGGCTCTCTGCTGTATCCAGCACATTCTGAAGAACACATATTCCACATTCTATCATTCTATAATCTCCTCCTCTCAGTCAGTCATAATTCATGGCAAGAGATCTAGTCTTTCCTAACATCAGATAACCCATGTGCTCCTGGGACTTGAGGTGGTCCCAGGATCCTGGGAATATGAAGAAAGCTATAGCAACATCTTCTGCACTAAGCTTTCCCAAATATTTTGACAAACCTCCCGGAAACCCAGTAGGCTACTCCTTTTATTCTGCCTTGTGGGTTATTCACAATCACAGGGGGACTGTACTGCCAGTTCAGAACCAGAGTTATCTTTTCCAGGCATCTCAACCCACATCCCAATTGTCAATGACTGTCCATCAGTGTCAGAATTAATCATTCTAGGGAAGATCTTGGCATCCTGTTTAGAACCTCCTATTCTGAGGATACAAAATATACACAAGAGAAGAACTCCCATGATCTAAATGAGGTATAGCTATGTCTGAACACTGCTTTTGCATTTTACTGTATTGATTTATCTAACTATGATGTGAAAAACTGCGTTTAGGTGATTTCTATCCCTTTTAGGTCTGGCATTCGATTCCTACCTGGACAGCAGGTTCATGGGCCACCAGCTCTCCCTCTAGGCGTTTGTGTTTCTTCAGTAAGTTCTGAACACTCTGAAGATCCCTTCCATAGTCTTTCGAGCTCACGCGTAACAACTTCTCCCTGAGACCCAGGAATAAAATGGAAAAATTAGAGGTTAGATATATCTGAGATCAACACAGAGGAATAGCTTTCTAAGTGCATCCGTGGTGAAAGCTGGGAGATTCTGATGAACTCTACGACTGTGGTGGCAAGTTTTATGTCCACTTGAAACAAACTGGAGTCATTGGGAAGAGAGAATCTCAATTGGGAAGATGCTCCTACAGCACTGGCCCATGGATAAGCCTTTGGTGCATTTTCCTGATTGCTGACTGATATAGGAAGGTCCAGTTCTCTGTGGGCTATGAAGAATGAGCAGCACACGCTCATTGTCTCTGCCATCAGCTCCTGCCACCAGATTCCCGACCTGTTTGAGTTCCTGCCCTGCCTTCCTTTGGTGAAGGACAGTGCGGTTGAACCGTGAGCTGAAATAAACCTCTTCCTCCCCAAGTTGCTTTAGGTCAGGGTGTTTTATCAAAGTAATAGAAACCTTTACTGATCTAGGAACCAACACCAAAAAGAAGCAGTGGAAGAGAATTTCAGAAAACTTGATTTATATCAACAGAATTAAAATGACATAGCAACATCCACCATGAATATAGCTGTAACAGCCTTCCCATTGGTACTCTAGAAGATATATTAATATTCCCTTCTTTAAAACTATAAAAATTATATTACTTTCATTATTTTTGTATATTAATATCAATAACAATATCTGGGAATATAGCTTAGTGGTGGAGAACTTGCCTTGTTTGTACAAAGTCTTGAGTTTGATCTTTATCACTACAAACTACATGAAATGTTTGAACACCAAAAGGTTATAGTATTTTTTGACTACTAAAAGGTCCAACTTGACACTGTATAAACTATGCTTCCAGCTAATTTATTTGTTACTTGTAAGAATCTGCAGATTGGCAGATGAGAAACAAAGTAACTATTTAGCAGGCAAAAAATATTGATTTGTTAAGAATTTCTCGGCCTATTTAAAAGGATGGGCTCAGCAGTAAAACTGTGACAGATAATGTGACTGCTTAGTGTCATGTATTATGTAACATGGAGAAGTGGCTCAGTGGTTAACGGCACTTGCTGTTCTTGCCGAGAACTGGATCCTAGCTCTCACATCAGGAGGCTTAACAACCACCTGCATCTCTAGCTCTAGGGAATCCTATGTTCTCTTCTGGCCTCCATGGCACTTGCATGTAAGTACACATACACACAGACATACTCACATGCACATGTATAAAAACAAATGAATCTTAAAAGGAAATGATAATGGCAACGTGGTGGTCTTCTGTATAAGCTTCAAAGGGTCAGCTATTTATGCCCTACAATCCAATGTACTATTTAAAACAAATGTGTATGGTGTCTGAATTTTATTCCCAGAGTATGGATGAACTACTCCTCCTATCTCCCTCTGCACTTGATTTCCTGCCTGCATCGACTGAAGGTGAAAAGTGAAACCAACGTTTACTTTCAGTTAAGACAGAGGTTTAAAAGTATTATCAACATGCAAATCAATTACATAAAATGAGTCTGTTTGGTGGGTTCCCCAGTGAGGTGGTGATACATACTCTATCCAGGCTTCCTCATCATCCAGGTCTTGGAAGAACTGGAACAAGGCATAGGTCTCTTTCAGTTTTTCATGGTGTGCAGCTGCCAAGCTCTGGACATTGTTGAAGCGCTCATTGACACCATTCATTTTCTCTTCTATCTGGTCAATGTTGAAAGTTCCACTGGAGATCAGCTCCTCAGCCAGATTATTCAGATCTTTGAGAGGGTCCTAGAAAACCCAGCATGCTTACTGAATGGAGTATGGTGTTATACAGACCTAGACTTCAGTGGTTCTACTTCCTTGACTAGGTTCAATAGACTGCTTTTGAAGACACTGAATTGATATACATGATTAAGTGTTTCACACAAATGTGGTTGGGTAAGAGGTACATCAGCAATATAGATATCATGCCTATATTACTCCAGATCACATGTATTCCTTGTTAACCTAACCCTCCTCCTATGTTCTCTCCTGCTTTCACCAACTAGAATAATAACTTGTCCCACACACGACTGTCTTCACAGTGCTGCAATTGATAGTTACTAACCAACTGATCAAAACACTCAGCAGTACCCTGTTTTGTAGTATTCTTGGGCTGAGCACACAACACATTCATGGCCTTTCATGCATGTGCTCAATCTAGAGCAGCCCAATAATTATGTAGAGGGAACTATTACAAAATCCTGACACATCAAAACCAGAGAGCCTTTGGCTTTTTGACCTTTTAACATATATCTTTATTATTAAGTAAAACTAATTTTATATAATTATCTGGTGTGCAATTGATAGTTAATCCTGTCAGAATTTTGGTACTGCCCCAGGTTAGGCTGCAAATGGAATCCTCCACAGGATATACATATGTACTTATGTGCTTCAAACAATTGCATTCTCCCATTTGGTTTTATTTCTTTTCTTTCCTTTATAAAGTCAACTTTTCTTTCAAAGTCTTTTCTTTCAAAGACAGCTCAACTTTGTAGTTTCAGAAAGTAGTAAGTTTATGCACCAGTAAAATAATAAATAGAGATAACTTTCAAGATCCACTTCCCAGAGTCTTAGATCCTATGCTTTAGTGCTAATCGATAATGACTGTCACAATGGCTCTGCAGCCCATGGATTTGACCTGGCTAAAATGGTCAGTGACCTCAAGGCTGTCATCTCAAGTATTCTCCTAAGATAGGAGGTCAGAATTCTTTCCACCTTGTCCAGAGGAGTGAGATGCCACCACATATTACCTCTCGAGCCAACATCTCTGCTTCCAAGAGCTGATGCTTCTTGAGTAGGTTTCCTGCTGAGGTTAAGTCTCTGGCCTGATCTTTCATGGCCAACAAGCCTTCCGCCTGGGAATAGAGAAACAAGAAGGAAAGATTTTAGGAAAAAACTGCATTTAAGGCACATAAGATTTAGCAATCTACATTATCAGATATTTCCCAAGAAGGGTCAAGGAAACAATTGAAATATAAATTAAGTTACTTAACAGGTATTTATTAAGTTCTACTGTTTACATCATTCTCAGGTACAATTACCTCTGAAAGCCAGAACTCAAAGTCCCGGATGCTGGTGTTGAACCTTTGCTGGCGACTGGCCTCATTGAGTTTCTGCCCTTTGTCAATTGTTCTCTCGAGGAGATAATCCCAGTTTTCCTTTAGCTTGTCCAGTTGCTCCTAGCTCCAAGAGAGTGAGAACTCATTACAGTCTTTGGAATCATGGGCCCTGTAAGAACTTGAAGGAATATTGTGGGGAGGGTCTTGCTATAAATGAAATAGTGACATGTGAATGTCATACATTCCAAACTAGTCATGTTGAATTTGGGAAAACAGCAGGTGAGGTGAAAGGAAAAGTCTGAAAACCAGGATGCTGAGCTGTGTTAAGTGACTGGTGTCTGAATGCCAAAAGGTTCTTGGCAGAAAAGATAAAAAATGTCAAACAGACAAGGTTAAGCCAGAAGCCTCATTGGAATTCCAGGAAGTATGACTGTATTTCTATTTCTACTGAAAGAGTGGAGGACTTCTCTTCACATGCCTCTGGAAGCCAAACTTATCTAAGCACAAACTTTACCTTCATGTTCTCTTCATCACCATCACACGCTCTCCGCTCAATCAGGGAGTTCCCAAGGTTGATGACATCGTCCACCTGTTCTGCACGACCATTGACTTCTTTTTCAAAGGCCTGATGTTTCAGATATTTCCTCTGAAGGCAAAGAAAAAAAAAAACTACATCAGGTGCTCACCTAGAGAAGCATTATTAGAGTCTTATCTAGAGAAGCATAATTAGACTAATGGAACAAAACAACTATCTCCCCCAACCCCCCATACTCCCGGCAAAACAACAACAAAACTAAACCAACCACCACAGGAAGTGTTGAGTATCAGGGTGACCCTTCAACCAACAGTGAGAGTGGTGAATTTTTTCAAGATTTCTATATTGAACTTGCCTGAATGTTAGTGGGATCTTTGTAAGATTCATCACAGGCTGTGGGCAGCATCTCATTGATCCATTCCTCTAGATCTTCAAGGTCACGATAGAATTGCTTCAGGTCAGCATAGTCCCCAAGCTTTCCCAGTTCAACAAGCAGCTGTTCTTTGAGAGCTTTCCATCTAAAGGATGAGGTCAGATCATTTTCTACCCAGGAAGTCTTTGCTTCGATGCCACATACATAATATTTTCTATCTTCCAACCTGACCCTTGGCCTTTCATAGACTCTAACTTTTTCATACATACAACAGTGTTTAAATAACCTATGAATTGTCTTCCATGCTTTTCATTCTATAAGTCTAGAACAGGAAGTCTCCTAAGAAATACACATCAAGAGGACAAGAATTTAAAAGTATCTCTTTATCATGATGCTGATGCAGAGAGGGGACTTTGCAGGTCTGACCTGTCTAGCACACGCTGGAGACGAGCAGCAATCTCTTCTTTGGCATAGTGGTCATCATCTATGAGGCTTGTGGCAACATGCTCTAGGTCATCAATCTTCCCTTCCTGGGGAAAAGGAAATGGCTAGTGATTAGGTCTTTGATATAATGCCAGGCTCCACCCTAAAGATAAACTGTGTGTGTGTGTGTGTGTGTGTGTGTGTGTGTGTGTGTGTGTGTGTGTCTGTCTGTCTGTCTGTCTGTCTGTCTTTCTGTTTCTTCAGATGACAGTATCAGCATCAAAAAGTAAACTCCTGGCACACAGAGAAACATCTACTCTGCTGGGATAGTACAAACTTCCCTATAGAACAAACGTTCCTTGTGGCTGTTGTGAAGATGAATCCTGCATTGTGTAAGATGCTGAAATAGAGCAGCATGAAGTCACATGGAGTCCTAAAGACTGTTTTGGAATAATGGAGGCCTTCATGTGAGAAAGTCATTCATATGTAGTTTGTCAACCTCCCCTTCCTGCCCCATCATTACCAAAGAAGCAAAAGTGACTTGGGGATTAATAGCCTATGGCTTCTGAGAGTAATGCCATCCACCCACACAGGGTACATTCGTTCTAACTATACCGTTTTATTTTTTGATTAGTTTTTCAAGTACCAAATTTCCCTATGACCACTTTATACATGTTTAGTTTTGGTTGACCCTTATCCCCATCCCTTTCTCTCTCCCATATCCCTGTACCTTCTCCATATCTTTAAGGCTTTACACACACACACACACACACACACACATACACACACACACACACACACACACACACACGCACACACGTATTCCTGCTTCACTTCACATCACATGTGACCTACATGTGCTTAAGGAATCTTTCTTCCTCTTCAATAGACAACTTTCTATCCATGTTCACTTCCACACAAATGCACATGTACAAAAGTCAGAATCAAGGGTCCTCATATGAGAAAGGACATTTGTGTTAGATAGGGCTGATAAAGCCCCACTCCTCCCTGGGGAATTTTGTACAGTTATGTGGGTGAAGGAGAGTTATCTGTTTCTGTGGTGTAGCCACTGGTGAGGGGCTCTTCTTCCTGCAAACAAAATTATACCATGTTCCAGTCAATGAAATTTATGGGCCATTAAAAAGGAAAAGGCAAAAGGTATGGAAGTAGAATTAATCAGGGCTAGTTGAGAGGAAGAGGATGATAAGGGCTGGAGTGGGAGGAAGACAAGGACAGGTAACAGGAGATGAATATGTTCAAAACACTGTGTACATACATGGAAGTATCATAAGGAAACTCACTAGTATATATAATTAACATGCTAATAAAACAATGCATAAAGAGAAGCAAATGGAAATTAAAATGCCTTAAAAATCAGAAAACCCGGCAAGGGTATAGAGTATCTGTGATTACTACTAATAGTTTGTCATGGTCCAGCCACAGCCTTGGTTCCCTGAGACTGGGAAGGGGTGTCAGTGTGGAGTGGCCCCAAAACAGCTTGACCACACAGCTGCCATGACAGGCTTAGGGGCCCAGACACAGCTTTTGTGACAGGCTTACTGGTAGATAACACACAGATCCAGGAAATGCCATAAGCTGACACCACCCAGGGATCCACCCAGCAATGGGGAAGGACCTGACATCCCAAACATTCCAACCATTAGATAAGGTGGCCAGATGTCCCTGAGTCTAGCACACATCTATTTTTGTTTTACAGATACCCCTAGACAATTGTCAGTCAATCAGGGTCCTGAACCCTGGAAATCCCCTCCCCCCAACCTCTGCTATGATAAAAAACCTACCCTGCCTGGGCTCAGGGCTCTCCACTCTCACCACTGTATGGGACAGACAGACCAAGGCCCGGAGCTTGAAAATAAAGGCTCTTTGCTTTTACATACGGGATTCGGTCTCCATGGTGGTCTTTTGGGGGCCCCTGAGATCTGGGCATAACACCAGCAGAAAAAGAACCGTGCCTGACCACCAGATGAGTTTCACACAAATGACTGGCCCCGAATAGCTTGAGTTGTGTTTATTTATACTTTAAAAACAAGCATGTTTTCTCCAGCCTCCAGGATTAACCTCTGGTTAAAAACAAATACATTTCCTCCCCCGCAAAACTTATACATAGAAACAAATTTTAAACCAAAAACAATGCTCAGCATTTTGTTAGCTTGGCTGAATATTAAGCCAGGCACATCCTGTCCTTACAAAGCTAAAAGGTGATAAACTTAGGCACACATTCTCAAGAACAATGTCATTCGAAACTTAATAAAGCATATTTATAGAAATAGGGATGATCTGCTGTAAACTTCTTGCATACAGTTAGCTTGTATTTCGCTAACTGTTCTCTTATCCTACAAAAGGGTCCTGCATGCCTAAGTGTCTCTATAAGAAACCTGAGAAGCATCAGTTCCCAAAGAATTTTAGAAAATACTGGAGAAAAAAAAATGGGGTTTCCAGGAATGATGACATCTGTCACATGTGTGACTGACAAAGTGAAACTAAAAGCATCCAAGAGAATCACCAATATCATGAGAGATAAGAGTGTGTAGGCCATGTGTTCCTAGCAGTATTCTGTGCTGTTTCAAGGTCCCCTGGTCTTGGCCAAGTGAGAGACCATCTCCAAGGGCCTTGCCTCATGGAGATCCATTGGACAAGTGTTTATATGCTGATCTGAAACTAGGCCATATGGCTCCCAACAGTAGTTGTTAATGGAATTTTTATATTTATTTTTACCTGGGTTTTGATTGCTTTGTCCAAATCATCCCGTTTCTTCATCAAAGCTTGCAGACTGTTTAAGTGGTCCCTGTCGTCTGACCTCAGGGAATTCTCACGTGCCACCATCCAGCTCTCGACCTGTTCACAGTTCCCTCGGAACAACTGTAGTGGGGGTGAGTAGGTGAAATCAGAGGCATACATGTGGTTATTCTACATGGGCCAAGGAAATGATCTTATTCCTCTTCAGTGGTTATGACACAAAGCATCTTGCCAGGGCTGTTGTAGTCTCTCATGAAGCATTCTTTTAATGAATCTTAAGTATACTGTCACTTTACTTTTTGCTTCAAACATACTTTATGTGTTTTATACACCACAGTCAATGTAGTAAATGTGAGGATGCTTTCTCTATATGGTACATCTAGTAGCTACTGACTGGCATTCTCTCCTTCTCTTCCCCCTCTCTCTATTAAAATTTGAGACAGAGTATTAGGTAGCCTAGGATGGCATGAAACTCAGTATGTAGCTGAAGATAACCACGAACTACTGATCTAAGTTCTGAGATTTTCTATGCGTCTAGCTTTCAGCTGGTTATCAGTCAAATATTATCCGTAGATGTGTCTGATATTTCCATACAGTTCCCTCAAACTTTGTGATCATGCCTTCCTCTTTATCTTCAAATCATTCATTCATTCAATTTTATTAGTAAACACCTCCTATATTACAATGATCTGCACTTCTTATATAAAGAAACTCTAATGATATTTGTAGTACTATGACCTGCACACAGCAGTTCTTAATGAAAACTAATCCTTCAGCTAATTACTTAATAGTAAGCAATGATAATCATCCCATTCATGTGCAAGACTGACTACCATCTTCTTTGTCTCTCTCTTTTGAAAAAGCTTTTAGTTTTAAAATTTCATTCATTTATTTTTATTATTATTAGTAGTAGTAAGTCTGTGTATATGAGAGAGAGGTTGTGTGTGTGGCGGGGGCGAGGGGGTTTCCATGGTGTGCATGTGAAAATCAGTGGACAACTTAGTGGTGTCAGCTCTCCCCTCTACATGTGTTCTGGAATATAACTCAGGTCATCAGGCTTGTTCAGCAAATACCTTTACCCACTGAGCCATTTCATAGACACTGGTTTGTCTCTTTTAACAGGAACAAGAACACAGAACATAAGGATGCTCAGTCTAACAACACAGAGTACAGTATGAAACAATCAAGAGATACTGGTGTTTAAAGCTCACAGAACTTAACACAGTGGATGCCTACAATCAACATATGAAACCATTCTCAAGGAACTGAGGCAAAAACCTCAACTATCCAGAAGATGCTATACCTGAAGTTCTAAGCACTGGTCCAGCATCTTCTTGCGGTTTTCCCAACCCTTTTCCAACTCGTCTCTCTTTAATTTAATATCCCAAAGTGTGTTTTCAATTTCATAGCTGTTACGGTGGTCTCCATCTATAAGTTCCTTGCCAAAGTCCTGTAAGGCCTGGAAAGTGGGGTCTTCTGCCTTCATGTCATCATGATGCGCCTGTGGAGAAAGTAGGAAAGGTGCTGGTTGAAGACTGTAGGAACTTTTGAAGTGAGAAGAGAGTTTTACATTCATAGTTAGTAGCTGTACCTGGTGTCGCTCCAGCAAGATCTCTGTACCAGTTAAGTCCTCAGCCAGCTCCGGTGATGATATTATGCCACCAATGGCTTTGATCCAATTCTCTAGATCACTGTAGAAATAAATATATTAGGATCAATCATGGCTATCCTTATTCTTCTCTGCCTCCAGCAGAAAGAAAACCCATGCCCCAAACTCCTCTTCTGGCAACACCTAGTATATAATATGTACTATATAGAAGCTTTCTTAGTTGGCCTGTTTGCTTCACATTCCTTAAAGCAACAGTATTTTAGGGCTTCGAGCATTAATCCTGGTTTTTCTGTGCCTTACTGGAGATGACACTTGGACATTGTCTTCATAACCCAGCAGTGAATAACATGTGTACTCAGGCTATTCGTAGGGTCTCTACACAGGGCAATGTGTAGAAACTGTCCATCATGCCTGTTGAATGTCAGCCTTTTGAGCTTTACCTGGCCTTGCTGAGGAAGAGGAAGAATTTATGGGCCTCATTCAGACTCTCCTTTCGATCATTTGTAAGACTTTGCAGGGTATCCCAGGCCTCATTCAGCTCTGTTTTCTGCTTCTGCAGGTCCTCAGTGGCATCTGGGTGGGACTCACAGAGACGCTCAGCTGTCTCCCCCAATGTGGTCACCTGGATAAACAGAAGTATTCTGATAACCACATGGTATTTCTCTGAACTGGTAAAAATTGCCTTTGCTGTTTTTTTTTTTTTTTTGTTGTTGTTGTTGTTTTCTTTTTTAAAGAATTTATAGGGAAGAGGAGACGAGTGACCCTGCTCCTCAGCAATACTTCAATTCTGCAACCCCCTGGGCCTTAACTCTTCATGTGAAGATATTCTTTGTGCTCTGCATGATGATGCCAAGCTATAGGTTGCCTCCAATGTATTTGGAAAATTTCCCTCTTCTCTTTTCAGCTTTGAGGTGGGAATAATCTTATTTAATTATTGACTGAGGAAACACTTCCCAATATCTAGACATAGTCTGACTTTACTGGCTATGAGTATCAATTTTCTCCTAGGCATTTGTTTTCTCAGTTGGCTACAAGTCTGTTCACTTGACATTCTCTAAGGAGGCAAAGGAATATAAACTATTCATTTAGACAGTAAAAGTTCAATATCATTTTTTTCCGGAGGGAGAGTGTACAAAAATTAGATTTAAAAAGCGAATAAGAATAATGGGTTTGGCAAGAGAATCAAAGAAAGGCACACTGACTGTTACAGGCATAAACTTGGAGAAAGTATTGAGAAAGATTGAAAACATATTTCTCACCTTTTCTCCCAGGGGGATGATGTCTCTCTCAAAGACCTCATGCTGCCTCTGGAGGGTCTGGACACTGAGCAGGTCAGAACCAAGGTCAGCAGCATTAAGAGCCCGACATTTCTTATCAATCTGTTCCTTGATATCATCTGCTTCTCTGGAACACAAAAGAGTAAAGAATATAGGAGTAATAATGTGCCGTAGAAGGCTGGCTCACAAGGAGGCCACCACCACCATCACCTTCAACATCATTCTCATCCTTTGTGATATACTAGCATTTAGGCTGCTTTGATCTAGAGGCACAGATATTATTATTATTTCCATTCTATGTATCAGAAAACAGGAGTTTAAATATTTCTCAAGATGCTATCATTGTCAGATGGTGGAGCTCAAGTTTGAACCTGGTACACTAACTGCAGAGCCACTTCATTAAACAGTACATTTCACATCTTTGCAATGTAAGCCATTCTAAATAGCCAGACCCATCCATGTCTCTGTTCTCTCTTTGCATCCTCAAAACCACATTCATTTGCAGGAAATTATTCAGTTTCTCTTTTGTTTGCGTCATTATTTACTTATAAGTGGTTTTTGTGTGTGTGTGTGTGTGTGTGTGTGTGTGTGTGTGTGTGTGTGTGTGTTTCTTAGTATAGATGTGAATTTGAGAATGAAGCATTCTCAAATCTTAAAAAGATTGTGAGAGTAGATTAAGAGTGGTTGATATCACTGGAAAACCTGCTCCTTTTCAAAGGGAAATGGTGGAGCAGTGGATTTGAGGGAGAAGGGAGGTGGGAGGGCCTGGGAGGGGATGAGGGAGGGGTGGCTGTGGTCAGGATGCATTGTATGAGAGAATAAATTATATATATATATAATTTATATATTTATAAATTATATATATATATATATATATATATATGAGGTATGATATCTGCTGCCGTTTACCTTCTGTTTCTAGTTCAAGAGCAAAATGACCTAAGCCCGATTTATACTCCAAACTTGATTCTCTGTTATAGAATCATATCTAAATTTCAAAGTATGTGCTATGCCTAATTGAATATTGAACTTGGTTATCTTGGAGTATCCAGTGTGTCAGGCGAGGAAAATCTGCTGAAAAATAAAAAAATCCTGTCTGTTAGTAAACTGTCTCTTTTTGAGGAAAAGGGCTATATACTATCTTTTTTTCACCACAGTGACTAGACTTAAGGGCCCAGTGAGGGGGCTGCAGTGGAGCAGCACCATTCAGGCATTAAGGTGCTTACCTGTGAAACATCTCAACAGCATGGGCACTGCTTAGCAGCTGATGCTGTTCATCGGCCAGCCTCTTCAAGGAATGCCAGCGGGTGTTCAACTCCTTAAAGAAGTAGACATACGGATTTAGTCAGAGAGCTAGTTCAGACAGCTTCATGTTGGGGTGTCACCTCCTGCCCTCCTGGTAGCTCTTCAGAATGTATATAGCTCTGCTTCACTCTTGCATAGTTTTAAGATAGTGCCACAGAGAAATGGATTTCCTTTCATCCCAACTGATGTTATATGTAGGACCATCAGCCGTAGGGCAAGTATAAATGCCTATTGTCAAGGGCACATTTGAACCTCTAAAAATGAGTTAAAAGCATTGACTTGGTAGTTGGATGTTAGCTCATTTATTTAGGTAAAAAATAGCTTTCTGCATTTTGAATTCAAAAGCAGAAGTAGCCTTACAATGCCTTGCTTGCTTTCTGTAGGGGATAAGTACACTGTTTTTATATCTCTTCCTTCTGTGTTCAGTTTCAGGAAAACTACCATAAGAAAGAGGAAGTGAAGTCATCCTTACTGGTTTATAAAAACCAAGACTGCAAGACTGGTCTTTACAATAAATCCTCGTCAAATTTATAATAGAACTGCAGGTCAAAACACAATGCAGGTGAAGAACCCCACCCCTATCTCTACAAATGATGAAAGAGACATTTAAATTCTCCTTCATTTATGCTTGTCAAAACCAGTCACTTCTAGTAAGCTTTCTTGACTAGCCTCTTCCTGTGGTATTGTGTTCCCCAAAATATTGTGTACCCTAATAAACTTATCTGGGGTCAGAGAACAGAACAGCCACTAGATATAGAGGCCAGAAAATGGTGGCGCACACACCTTTAATCCTATCACTTCAGAGGCAGAAATCCATCCGGATCTCTGTGAGTTTAAAGCCACACTGGAAACAGCCAGGCATGGTGACTCACGCCTTTAATCCCAAGAAGTGAGCCTTTAATCCCAGGAAGTGAGGGCAGAAAGCAGAAAGGTATATAAGGCGTGAGGACCAGGAACTAGCCTGGTTAAGCTTTTAGGCTTCTAGGAGCAGTTCAGCTGAGATTCATTCTGGATGAGGACTCAGAGGCTTCCAGTCTGAGGAAAGAGGATCAGCTGAGTAATTGGCTTGGTGAGGTGGCTGTGGCTTGTTCTGCTTCTCTGATCTTCCAGCATTCACCCCAGTACCCGGCTCCAGGTTTGTTTTTATTAATAAGAACTGTTAAGATTCCTGCTACATCTCCCCACCATCACCAGTCTCTTGTGTGTGCTGTCTTTGCTTTCTTGCATCTGAGCACTGAAATTTTAGTGTGCGGTCGGCAGTAAGAGGTAGGTGAGTACAGGCCCTTTTTTTTTTTTTACAGATTTCAGGCTAGTTAAACTGTATATCGTTTAAAACGTCAATACAAAATATCTAATTTGGGGTAAGGTCATAAGATAGGAATTTCATGATCCATTTGTTAGAACCCAGTAATACAAGTTGAAAGGATATTTGGAGATTGTTTTACACAGTCACCAAGGTACTTTCAAATTCAGCAGTTTTTACAAAGAACACATAGATAGGGTTAAGCCAAGACTAAATCCAACTTTCCTGATGCCCAGTGCAATATCTTCTAAACTTCATTTTTTTTTGGTGTGTATGTGTGTGTGTGTGTGTGTGATGTGTTTTCGCATGTGTGCATGTGAGTATACATGTGCACATGTATATGCATAGATGTGCATCTGCAGGCCACAAGTTGATGTTGGGTGTCTTCTTCAGTTACTCCCCACCTTATTTTTTGAGACAGGGTCTCCCACTGAACTCAGAGCTCATCAATTTGACTAGACAAGCAGCTCTGGAGACTCTCTTTATGTCCACCCACCCTCTCCTAGTGCTGGGACTAAAACCACGCTCTTTGGTGTTTGGTTGTCAAATGTGTTCTGGAGATCCAGAATTAGGTCTTCACGATTTGTTCAATAAGTCCTTTACCAATGGAACAGCTCTGTAGTCACTAAGCATCCTAACACTGCCTCTTGAATCTAAATAGGAATTTATTGTCTCAGAATGTTTGTTCTTCACACTCCAAAAAAAATTATGTGCAAGAACACAGAAGATATTTGAAAAATGTCACTAAGTAAATCTGCTTTGTTAAAGTTCTCTAAAACAGTAAAATCGGCTGGACTATTTGGTCTGTTCTCCTTGGCCTTTTCTACAACCAGTTTCACACTGCCTTTCCATTCTGGTCTTTGGAATATGAAGCTAAATCAACCAATGAGGACTCATTGAAATGAGGACTCCAGAGCCCAGCTGGCATTGAGGAGGGATGGAGGGAGCCTGTGATTACCTGCCGTATATGAGCACCTTCTGGTGTTAGGAGATCTTCAAATAGCAATTCGTCAGCCACTTTGTTGATATCGTTGAGCCGAGGTTCATTGCTCTTCAGATCCTGGGTAAGAAAATTTATCCAAAGCACTATAAATCTTATTCCTAGACCTTCCAGCCGTGCCTGCCACCTGGGCCCACATTTACTTAAATGTTACTAAAGCAAATGGCTAATATCATTTGTGATATATATGCTGCTCTCTCATTTGCCACTGCACTGTGCCCTTAAACACCCTGATACTCAACGGCCATCCAAAGTTTACCAGAACCACCATTTATTTAGAGTCTGAAGTGTATCTATTTATCTTAAATTTCTTAAATTATTTTCTATGTATTTATTTATATTATCAAAACATTTTATACCTCAGGTATATGTCTACATGCCAATATATATGTATATCGCCACATGGAAAATAGCAAAAGGAAAAGACAGGATGAAGCACATTTATTCTTTGTTCTATTTGAGATAATAAAATAAATATGAGTGAGGAAAAATTGATGAAAGAGTTCTCAGGAGGTAAATAGTAATTTTCTGACTGTGAAATCAGGTCACTTCTCTTTCCATCTCAACTGATGCTTCATATTTGGAGTCCACATGAGTCCTGTGACACGCCATCTCAGTTTAGGATTCAGCAGTACAGTGTGTCATAGGGCAAATTTTGAAGAATCACAGCAGTGGCGGGTGTGTGTGTGTGTGTGTGTGTGTGTGTGTGTGTGTGTGTGTGTGTGTGTGTGTGTCCCTCAACTCCCTAGCAGATTTTCAGAGAGCCAGGCACTGAAGTTGAAAAGTTAAATTGTCTAGTTTCAGATATCCTTGCTTTCTAGTTATTAACAGCCATTGAGGGTATTAACCTGTGGAGGTCTCAAAACCTGTGGAGAATTTTTAACAAATACAAAACAAACACCTCCAAAAGAGACATTGAAGCAAAGTCCCCTCGCTTACCCGCTGAAATTCATCAAACTTCTTCTGCAGCTCCCAGACATCATCCAGTTCCACCCCGGCATTCTCTGCCTTCTTCTCTTGGATCCACTCCAGCATGTCTCCCGCCTCATAGGCCAGCAGAAACTCATTGTAACGTTGCAGAAGGCGACGCCTTCGCTCTTCTGCTCGGTCCAGGAGGGAATGGTAGCTGAGTGGAGGAATTGAGAAGGTGGGAAAATAATGGGTTGAAAAACAGAGAAAGCATAAAAAATTAGAGCCTGGGTGAGAAAACTAGAGGAAGAAATGGAGGGAAAGGAAAAGAAGAGTAAATTAAAATAAGATCAGTAAAAAAGAAGAGAAATAAAATGGGAATAAAACAGACATGAAGAGCAGAGGGGTGAAGAGTATTACATTTAAAAACTGAAGTGTCTCCTGTACCCAAGACTTAGGGAACATCCTGGAAGAGATGGCAGAAAGATCATAAGAGCCAGAGGACCAGGAAGCCTTCTCTGAGACTATATCTTCTAGAAATAGCTTTCTAAACAAGACCTGAACATTACCATTAGACATATTAACTCTGAAGGGAAAACATCTCATGCAGTCATACCCTTAGACAAAGAACTACAGCAACTCATGACAGCTGAGAGAGGAAGAATTAGCCTCTCCCAGGGATAAGCCTCCTCATTGACTATCCAATAGAAAATGATCAGCCATGAAGTCATATACACCCAGCAAAAATATATTTAGCAGGTTTTATTTATTTGCCCATCTATCATCTGTGTATCTATAATCAAAGAAAAATAGGCCATCAATTTGAGGGGTGGTAGGAGGACATGGAGAAGTTGGAGGAGGTAGAGGGGAAAGGGAAAGAAATTATGTATCAATATTTTAATTAAGAACCTTTAAAGTGGACTGGAGAGATGGCTCAGAGGTTAAGGACACACTGACTGCTCTTCCAGAGGTCCTGAGTTCAGTTCCCAGCAACCACATGGTGGCTCACAACCATCTGTAATGAGATCTGGTGCCCTCTTCTGGCATGCAGTCATACATGCTGTATACATAATAAATAAATAAATCTTAAAAAAAAAAGAACCTTTAAAGTATCAATGGGTGAAAAAAGTTTACATGCCAGCTAGATACGAAAGAGTATACAACATTCTTATGAATGTCTGGAGACTTAGAAGGAAGCTGGCCAATGAGTTGGAAGACATGGCTTCAGAAAGTGTCTGACACTGAGACAATTAATGCTCCTGGAATTTCCTTTCTTCATATACGAACTAAACTGTGTGAAGGTTAATACTTATGAATTTACATCTCGGAACTGAAAGAGACAGGGCCATGAGAGGAAAGCAGGTCCTTTCATGTCCCAATCCCCATCAAAGCCTCCATCCTGTGAACTTACAGGCTCTCTATCTGCTGCTGGCGCTGGGGAATATTGATTGGCTCTTCTCGTCGTCGCTGTGGGAATCCGGGTAGCTCATCGTGGGCCAGTTTCCTGACGTGGTTCGCTGGCACAAAGCCCTGGTGATCATCAGCTTCAACCTTCCACCAGTCCTAAAGGGAGGACAGATTCACACTCCTTCCTTAATCCTTCAAAAAGTCACAAACCATAGAGTCTTCAGCTTTCACCACAGACCCCAGGAACAGGAACAGCTGGCGGATGAGGGCTAAGCATCACTCACGGATGGCACATAATTTCTATGCATTATAGAAAGAATTGAAGAGGAGTTGCAAGAATTTGTAGAGGTCAGCCCATGAAATCAATGAATGTAGTATCTGATGTCAGATGGGCACAGTGCTCGAAAGCCAGTGAGGGGCTACTTTGCTGCTCAGGAATCAGCTTGCCTTCTTGGGGGTGGGATCTACGTTTGATAGCAGTGTGTGACAACTGATTCCTCACATCTCACTTCTAAGGCACTATGTAGGGCCCTGGCTCCCCATATTGAGTAAACTGTTGCCTGCTTGCCGACCTTGACCAGATGTCCTCCCTATGCTGATTCCCTGCTGGTTTCCTTCTTCCTGAACGCTCGCTCACTGGAGGTTCTTAGTTTGTGTATCCTGCATTTGGTGTAAACAGCTTAGATGCAAGAATGTAGAACATTGGGTAGGGAACTTCTGCCCTCCGGGGATCCTCCATTGCGCTGTAAGCCTGTATTTAAGGTTTCCTCCCTCCTTCAATAAACGGCATTTGGCATTCTGCTGTGGCGAATGACTCGCTGTTTCTTGTCTTTATTTTTTAATCCACAACCCCTTGCTTGGGCATGGTAAACGGGTGGCAGTAGCGCGGGCATTACCGCAACAGCACTAAACTGTATTAATTTCATTGAAATTCATTAATGCAAATTCTTATAGTACTAACACACTAATCACTCGTTTCTTGGAGAAAAAGCTGTGACATGTGACCTGGCAAAGAAGAAGCAGGACTACTTAGATTTTCTGATAAGAAAACATCTTGACTTTCTGAAGCATTCACTTACCTTCAATAATAGTAACAAAAATCAAAATTCTTCTTTTTTCTTATTAATATCTTTAGGAGAGTAGTGATGCACCAAAATTTTTTATAAGGAACACATACTATAAAATTCCATTCATTGTTTTAACACTGACTTTATAAGCATATAAGAATTCAAGTCATTGGAAGATAAACTTTCCTTCCTTCCTTCTTTCTTCTTTCTTTCTTTCTTTCTTTCTTTCTTTCTTTCTTTCTTTCTCTCATTCCTTTTCGTCCTTCCTTCTTTCCTTCCTTCCCTTCCCTTCTCCTTCCTCCTTAAATAGGGTATATCTCTACACTGCTTAGGCTAACCTCAAACTTTTGTGTTCAAGAGATTCTTCTGCCTCAGCCTTCCAAGTGCCTGGGACCAAGGTACATATTGTTTTTCACCAGGCTTATCCTAACCCTAAAGATGTTGTTTTACTCACTAGGAATCCTGTCACAGAAGAGGAACAAGCAAGGATATGAAAAGAAAAGGACAATTTAGTCCTGTATATACAAAAACAATTATATGGTTGCCCAACCCTTATATATCTTCAAGCTAACTCCATAAGTTTTTTTTTTGCTTCATTGTTTTATTAATGCTAAAATTAATTAGAACTCAAAAAAACCCAAAGGTATATCTATCTATCTATCTATCTATCTATCTATCTATCTATCTATCTATCTATCTTTCTCTCTTGCACAATACTTTGAGAAAAATATTACTTAAACTATAAGAGAAAAAGGATTAATTGTTGAACGTTAAAACACCTATCTGAGCCTTTAATCCCAGCACTTGGGAAGCAGAGGTAGGTGAAGGGTTCACAACACACCCCCACGGTTGGGCGTGTTTGCATATGCCCGGCAGACACTTCCGCCTAGCCAGTTCCAGGTCAGGATAGCCATTTCCGAGTCAGGGCATCTCACGTGACCAGGATCCGTGATGTTGCATGGCTACGTAAGAGTGCGCAGCGTAGCCATGTGATCTGCCCAGGCGGGTTACGTTGACCTGGGTACGCATGTACGCCACCCAGCCTTTAAAAGCCGGCGCCATGTTCCCGGCTCTTCTTCTCCACACACGTGTCTCTTCTACAGGCTTGTGCACTCTCTGTCCCTTTCATCTTAATAAAACTCTTACTAACTGATTCTGTCGCGTTTTGTGACATTCCCTTCAGGTTAAGAGCACAGTGCTGAAAAATAACTAACAGCAGGTGGATCTCTGTGAGTTTGAGGCCATCCTGGTCTACAGAGCGAGTTCCAGGACAGCTAAGACTACAAGAGAAACCCTGTCTTGATAAAAGAAAACAAAGCAACCCCCCCCCCACAAAAACCCAAACAAACAAATAAACAAAAAACAAACCCCAACTATCTAGTGGAGTCAGGAAAGAGCTGTGGAAGAGTCATGTTGCAGATGGTAAGAAAGTTTAAGAAAAGTTACCTTGTTGATGGAACTGAGCAGAGTTAAGACATCGCCCTTCTTCATGCTGACCTCTCTGTGGCTGCGGGCCACAAAGTCAAATTCAGCTATGATCCTAGCTTCTCTACCAGCCTCATCCACTGGTGCTGCCTGCTGTTGCTGGAGAAAAACAACCAAAGGAGATGTCAGTTGCACAGTGGAAGTCTTTCCCTGTGTACCTCACCAATGGTGGGCAGTTTCCAGCACCTCCCAGGAGAGGGTAGCTGGAGTTCTGATGTGGCTGCTGGGTCTGACAGTGGTCATCATCAGGGATGCTGCACCATGAAGCACCTATTAGAAAGCTGGAAGACTGGAAAATGTGAACACAGTCAACAGTACATAGGCATTCTTTCCGAAGCACTGAATATGCTAGTGGGAAGGGCAATATGCTACTATTCTTTAGTGCGAAGGGCAATATACTTCTCTGTGCAGGTTCAAAAGGACCACATACATCCATATTTCAGAAACCTGAGAACACGATAGACTGTGGTAAGCCACAGGAATATGAAATAAAAGTCAAGCTGTATATTATAAGTTATACCTTGACCAGACCAAGGGTCAGTTGAGTGGGAAGTCAATTAGCAGGGAATATTGGTGTTACACAGCTTAATATTCAGTTGTGCCTTGCTATGAATTCCTTGTGCTCATAATTTTTTTAAAATGTGTATGTGTGTGTGAACCTCCATTTCAAAGTATCTGGATAGTCACATAGACAGAACCTTTTGCCTCTGGGCTCCAGGCCTCTCTTTAGCACTTGTTTTGGGTATCTGCCTTTTGCAAATACCATCCCTGAGCTACTTCCTAAGATAGAATCAACCCCAAACAAAGCCTTAAAAAACAAGCAAGGAACAGATAGCTACCAGGCAATCTGTTAGACGCCTGAACACCCTCCCCTCCCACCCCCCCCACCCCCGCCCTGAACTAAGGTAAAGCATCCTCTCCGGAGACAACCTGTCTCACAGGCCAAGTGCCTGCCCTCTAGACGAACAAGCTTTGTTTCTTGTGTAAATCAAGGCCTCCCCCTCTTTCTCCCTGCCCCAGAGAACTTCTTAGATCAAAGGGGTTTCCTCTCAGCAGGCATTTCAAGCTGTGATGCAGATTCACTAGCTGTCAGTATTCCTCCCCTGCCCTGTCAGGAAACAGGCAGCAGAGGAAAAAAGTGACAGTTTTAACTTCTCACCTGTAAGTTTATAGTTGAACACATTTACGATAGACTTGTAATGCCTTCACCTAACCACAGTATGGATGTATTTCTAGCACATACATTCCTCTTCTGATTTATTCTGACTGCTAACTGACTCCACTCTTATCTCTCCCCTTGTGGGTTGCAAATAAAATTGCCAGGAAGCCTCTGGCGGGGACCCCTACAATCTTGTGCTGTACACAAAACATGAGGTGTTGCTGCTTGGGAGAGGATAGAGACCAGTCCCGGGAGAAGGAGGGTGAAATTGAGAGAATTGGAACTGAGGGACTTAAGAGAATGGAGAGAGTTGAACTGGTGACTGAATGATGGTGACTGACAAATGGATTGGACAAAAGAGCTGTGCAACTGGGTTCATTCCTGCGCCGATGGCAGCATCTCTCCTGGGCCCCTGGAATTGTATGATATTAAGGCTGGGCCCTTAAATATTATACAAAAACAGACTCTCTGTCTGTAATCACTTTCTCCTTTCCCTGGGTCTTCACTAACAGATTTTTCCCACCTGCTTGGTCTTTAATCCATTTTGTTAAGGAATTGTGAAATTTCTGCTTTAGAGATTGACAACCTACAGCACAGAAAAAGCAACAGAATTTGAAAAAGTGTGAACATAGCATATTACTTAAAAATCTCTCTTTTTCTCTTTAAAGAAATCCCTCGGTTCCAGGATACGCTTTCTGTTTTAATTTCTGTTGAGTGCTGTGGTCTCCTAAGCATGCTCCCTTCAGGTTGCTGTTGAAGGTGAGTCTGCCGTAGTGGGTTCTCTGACTTAATGCCCCTCACCTGTTGCATTTCCTTTTGACATGCGATGCATCAATCTGTCTGTCTGTGTCCAGGCATCTACTGGGTACAGCCTGGTTCAAGCAGGAGTGCTTTGAACCTGTGTTGACTTGCTGTGCTCAGTGTGTGTCTAGTCTGAGTGTGTGAATTCTCAATCTCTCCTTACACACACACACACACACACACACACACACACACACACACACACACACACATTCTCCTTTCCTTTTGCCCTTATAAGAAATAAGGTGTTTTATCATTTACTTAATTCCAAGTTTATCACTCTTGAATACCCCTTTTACCCCACTTCTCAGCATCCCAACACTCTCAGCTAACCATGTTTCTGACTGCCCAGATATACTTGATTGGTCTGTGTCTTGGTGTATCTATTCTCATAGATTATGGGCTACAAAAGAGCCTTTCCATATCTGGAATATAAAAATGTTTCTCTTTCCTGGCACTCATGTTCCATGTGAACAGATGGTTCTTTTCTACTGTGGTCGCATTTTTGTTTTCTGCTTATACATAGACTTTAAAACTATTTCTAGCTATTAACAAACTAATTTCGTGATATGATTATTTCAATCAAAACCTGAATCTCTATATTTCAAAAGTCTTATGTTCAAACAAAAACTAAGTCACAAAGCAAGGAGAATAAGGGAATAAAAATGAAAGGTACGGAGAGAAGAGATAAAAAGGAGCAAAAGAGAAAGCCAGAATGTATGTTACCAAACCTAATGCTTATTGAAAATTTCTTTTGGCACACATCTTTGTAGATGCTACTAAGAGGTTAGAATTCTTACCTAAAATAATTACAGAACTAGTATTTTCTTTGCAATTCTTCTCTGGTTTGTTGAAAGTGATGAAAAAGATGAGTCAGCAACAGAATTCTGTTCCATCTATAGTGAGGGGTGTGATTACTGTCAGAACCCAGCACTTCTCACCTGGCAGGCTTCTGCCTGATCCCTCAAAGCCTTTATGCTGTTCCCAAATGCATTGAAATCCACCAGGAAGGCCTCGTGCTTCTTGAGAAGGGCCTGGATTTATTGACGGAAAGATAATTAGAGCAAATATCAGAGAAACAGCAAGAATGCCAGGGAGGTGTTTCAGTGACTATTACTAATGGATTATGTGATTGGGTTAAGTCAGTTACTTCTGTAATAGAAAATTCCTTTTCATATCACATTTGCAAGCAAGACTCAAGGAAATTTCAGTAAACAAATGAATAACAATTTCAATGTATTTGCTCAAATCAAAATTAACTAAGTTTTACACAAATTGTAACCAAGATATATCACAGCTGTGAGAGGGTGTGACTGTGAACAATACTATGGATAATGTTACTTTGTAGGATTCATATCAGAAAAACTTAAAACACACACTATTTCTAAAGCTAATTAAATTTGCTTTATAGATATGATGCTTTCCATATGACACTGAACATAGCAGTGGATGTAAGAGTGATTGAAAGTAATTATGATCCTTAAGGTTCCTCCTGTCCCAAAATGTCTATCTTATTTCTCTTCAATAAAAGAGTCGAGGTTCCCATTTTTTTAAACATTTATTCATTTATTTATTATGTATACTGTGAGTGTTCAGCCTGCAGGCCAGAAGAGGGCACCAGACCTCATTGTAGATGGTTGTGAGCCACCATCTCACAATACTGGGATTTGAACTCAGGACCTCTGGAAGAACAGCCAGTGCTCTCAACCTCTGAGCCATCTCTCCAACCGTAAGGTTCCCATTTTAAAGGTATAGTTAGCCTATAGAAGTGACTCTAGGTGACTCTGAGAAGTTCAGAATAGGACTGGGACAGATATAAATCTTTGATCACAGACTTTGGATCTAAGTATTCTTTACAGGACCTATGGAATTCTATGAGATTAGAAAAAAATGTCATGTTCCTTTGGGGTCTCTATTAACTTTGGGTATATTATAGCAGATCAAGGCAAACAAAAAAATCACTGCTGAAACAAGATAATCTAGCATTTGATGGAATTTGGTGACTATTCACTGGACCATGGTCATTCCACCCCACCTTACCCCAGCTGCTTCTTCATCAGCTCCATAGTTTTTATTGTCTACGATTGGTTCTTTCTCTTTAATCCATGCTTCTGCTTCATGCAGATCTGCCAGGTACTGTTGGAGTTGGACACTGGCCTTGAGATCATTTTCCCGTCTAATAGCTCGAGCATGGAGAGACTCCATATTTTTGTTCAAGCTCTCAACCCTAGATGCTATGTCTTCTGCAGCAAAGTGTCCTGTGGAGTAGGTATAGGCATAGTGAGTATGACCCTGGTTCATAGCTGTTGTGTTCTAATCCTCATCAAACCATGGAGAAAAACAAGAGGCAAGAAGATGATGCTAAATTTAGTAAGGATTACAATAGAATTCCTGGGAGTTGGAATGTCTTAAGTGAGATTAAGCAGCAATAGGTGGGCGATAGATGTATATATGTGATAGAGAGTGAGTTGGTTTAAGCTAAGAAATACATACACAAAAATAAGACACCCATGAGTGCTATAAGGCTCAGAGGATGAAAACCATTTGTTCTCTAGATTCAGCAGAAGGACTAGCAGATCTCCATTTTGCCTTAAAAGTACAAAACTGGTCAATATGGAAAGTATAATGATTTTCAGAGCATTACTAAAAGGAAAGGAAAAGGAAAAGATGAGACATGCTCTAATGATGCTGTAGCTTATGTCCTAGATAGTTTGGAGGTTCTGTGCCAGGAAACTAACCCAAGCTAAATCCAAGTTAATGAGATAGTGAATGGGAAATTCAAGAACTAGAACTTGTGAGACAGAGAACACAAGAGATGGGGTCTTCACAGAGGAGGAGCTTCAAAGATGTTCAGTGAGGTCCATTAGGATGTCTGCCTAATGAGTCATTTGTATACATGCAAAGAAAAGATGAGAAGTGGTGTGAAGGCAGCCGTCATACAGTCCTTAGGACTCATCTAAATCTGCAGGTAGGTAAACTACAACCCAATGAACTGAAAGGATACCATTAACGCAAAGTAGGGTCATTAGAAAGGTATGTTAGTACTAGACTTATCTCTAAAGTAGTCCAATGGTACAGTCTGTCCGAAGAATCACAATGAAGATCCAAGAAGCCCTATGGCTGTCATACTGAAGAAACAAATATGAATGATAAAGAGGAAAGGTTCAGTAGCTTAGAAACGAGATTCATGGCAGACAGTGGACAACATCAGACTTCAAATCAGAAACTGCAGCTCTGAGGGCAACATACTTGCATCTTTAAGGCCTAAGGAAGCTACTTTGACACATAATGAAAATACACTTGAAAAAAAATGAATGTAAAATAAATGAAGACTTTCGTATGAACATAAGCAAAGGGACTTATGGTTAGCTGATCACACTACAAGGTCCTCCAGAAGAAGTTCTTCAGGTAGGAGGAAAGCAGTGCAGATGGTAAGCTCGACGAGCACAAAGGAGCAAGGAAAAGCAGAAGAGGTAAATATACGGAAAGAAATTTCTTATTTATCAATATTATTCAAAGCTAATTGAAAATTAAAGTCAAAATAATGTTAAAGCATCGAAAGATTTATAACGTAACAAAATTAAAATGTGTAACAGCAGGAAAAAGATGAAAATGGAAGAGTGCACTAGAAGATGTTTCATTACACATGAAATGCTATATTATTTAAGGTTAAATTGTCATAAATTAAAATATGTATTTTAAATCCTAGAATAATCGCTCCCAATGTTTTGCTCTCAGAATACCTATAAAAACTTAAAACAATGTGGAGTACCCCTATTAAGCTGCCACACATATGATTATATTTATCAATAGTTACCATATAAGAAGTTAAACATGAAATTTTGAGGTAAAAACTAATTAAAAGACAAACCAAATAATCACATTAAAAGAAACATTGAGTAGATTCAGAAAAAAGGAATATTTCTGGGAACAAAGATGGATATTTCATCTTGTAGAAATTACAAGTGATCAGAAAGACAAATACCTCAGCTGTATTTACATATAATAATAAACTTCCAAAACATTATAAAATAAGAACTGATGAGCATATAATAAGAAATAGAAAAATATCAACATCTATAGTCAGAGATTTAGAGAATCAAAAAGTTATGTGCTATGGCAAGATAGAATTATAAAACAAATGCTTAAACAACAACAACAATAAAGGAAAATAAATTTCATTGGTTTGAATAACTGAGTTCAGAACTCAAAATTTCTCAGCAAACTATTTCAACCTACACTTTTAAAAACTAGATACTAATAATTGATTAGTTAACAGGAGGATTGTAACCTGGGTTGCTTGTCCACACCTGGCATATGATGCTCAAATCTGAACATTCTATTTAGAGAGCAGAGCTTTCTAAGTATGGATGACAAACATGTTTTATAAAGTTTCATAAAATGAAAAATTTAAGGGAATGATGAAGCAAAGCTTTTAGATATTTGGAAGGCCTTACACAGAAAAAGGTCTCCTGTTTTACAAGGCTTTGAAACGTAGATTTGAATTCTGCAACTTCTCCAAAGAAGCATATTGATAATTTAGACTAAAATTGATTTATATTAATGAATTTGGATATGCAATAAATAATCCTCAAAAGTGTTTGAACATCTTTTACAGAAGGGTTATAAAAACACAATGAATACTGTTCTATCAGAAACACTCAAAGGGAATTTATTTATTAAATTGGAAAGTGATGCCATCTATTTTTAAACTCACTTTAATTACTAAGATTATCTAAATTTCTTCCCCAAGGTCTGTCATGGTGAGGTTTTGGGCAAATCAATCAGGGTCACACATACCTTCCTCTACCATTTTGTTTCCCCTCTCTGTTATTACTCGAATGCGTGGCTCATGGCTGGCAATGTCTGCCAAAATGACTTCATGTCTGTTCAGAAGATTCTTGGCTGCAACCAAGTCCTTGCCTGTGGAGAAAAAGAATTCAAGGTTTGATATTATACTTGTGAATGGGACTTGCTTATAAAACATGCTTCATCTGCTGCCCAATATTAATACCACACAAATATGACCACTGAGAATTTCATCCATTTTTACCCTCCCTGCTTCCTCAGCATACTTAACCCCTCTAATTTCCAGACTTTCTTCCCTGTACCTGGCACTACAGTATGTTGTGGAATATTATTTTAAGATGTGTTACATTTGTTTATGCTGTGGAACATTTGTTTAATGATGCAAAGATGTATTGCATTATTTTATGTTGCATTTGTTTAACTCTGTGAAGCTGTTACTTTGCCTGTCTAAAACACCCGATTGGTCTAATAAAGAGCTGAACAGCTAATAGCTAGACAGGAGAAAGGATATTCGGGACTGGCAGGTAGAGAGAATAAATAGAAGGATAATCTGGGAGGAAAAAAAGAAGGAATGAGAAAAGGAGGAGGAGGACATAGGGGCCAGCCACCCAGCTATACAGCAAGCCATGGAGTAAGAAATAATGAAAGGTATACAGAAATAGAGAAAGGTAAAAGCCCAAAGGCAAAAGGTAGACAGGCTAATTTAAGAAAAGCTGGTAAGAAACAAGCCAAGCTAAGGCTGGGCATTTATAATTAAGAATAAACCCCTGTGTGTATTTATTTGGGAGCTAGGTGGTGGACCCCTCAAAAGAACAAAGAGTAAAAAGAGTAAAAAACCCAACAACAGTATCTCTCCAGACACTCTCATGCTGCTTCAACAAGAATCAGGATTTTTTTTTATGAACTTTTTGCAGATTTATCCCTTGATGGCCTTTCATAGATACTCCCAGAACATCTGCATAAAGTTGTGCAATATTTGTGTGTGCTTTTCCTGAACATCAAAGCAACTATCCTGGAAGTCACACTTATGAATTAATAAGTTCTAAAGTGTAAGACAATTGTATATCTACACTTTACTTTTGAATCTTTGTGGTAGGTCATATAATTCTCAAAGGGTCACCAATAACCCAGACAAATATACTTGATACTTCAAGCATTAACCATTACTTCTCAGTAAAGAAGTATTGACAAAACAAATTTCAGCTCAATCTTCAGAAAGCTAAGCACTCCACAGCTTCCTAAAGGTCTGAACTCAGGCCATTGTTCATGTTTGTCTTATAAGGTGAATCTGTTGGCACAATTTTTAAATATTAAACATTGATGGAGGTCAGAACAAAGTTTCATGAGTCTGGTGTGGAAGAGCCACGAGTAAACTTTTATCCCATCACTGCTGTGTCTTGTTCTCTCAATCTGGAGAACTTGGTCCTTTCCTGACTGCTCAGTCTGATTATGTTGCACTGACCGAGATGCGTGGAAGCTGCTGAGGGTTCAGTCTCCTGGATCCAGGCCTCCTCATCTTCTGAATCTCTGCAAATCTGTAGTAGCTTGAGCAGGTCGATGAGTTTCTTCTTCCTCATGGTCAATGGCTCTTTCAGAGCTTCAAAGCGGGACACCAAGGATTCCTGCTTTGCACGGATGTCCCCAGAGTCAGGATGGCCTATTTCTTCAAAATGCAGAGCCAAGTCTGTAAGGGTGTCCACTTGATTCTGGTGAAGAAAAACAATGTGTGTTGGGAAATTACATAATTTATAAAGAATGGATGAGATGAGATTTTTCAAATACTGAAAGTTGGGGCCCTATTAATTTAATGTTCTGTGAAGGTAGGATTATAATATTTTTAAAAAGGATCAGTAAGATTACATGGATACAGAATACCAGAATGGGTAGCTCTTACATTATAGATGATAGTATTGATACAGACTCATGTAAAATGAGCTACAAATGAGCAAATGAAAATTAGCTGTCTAAAAAAGCCTAGGATTCTAGACTGAGAAATTGGCATGATATTTAGAAGAGTCAGTAAGTGCTTACATTGGTCATCCGTTTCTAGTGGACATGCTCAGGAGAATGAAAGGACTTGGGAGGTACTGGAAAGAGGCAGTTCACCAACTAAGTTTTTGAAAAATTTCCTTTGGTTTCCTGATAACTTAGTAGGAATAATAATAATTATAGATTATGCATATGCATAGAGTATATGTCCAGTTTTCTACAATTAGCAAAAAAACTAAAAACCTGACGAGCAGCCACAGCTGACTCCAGAAGTCCATGTTTCCTCAGTAGATTCTGCACATCCGCCAGGCCTTTCCCATAATCTTCAGAGGTAACCTGCCATTCTACATCCTCTAGCCAGTGCTTCAGGTCTTCTGCATTGTTATCAAACTGTAGCAGCTGGTTAGCTTCATGCAGCTGAGTCCCTAGGGGAGAAGACACAGAGAATTATGGCTTTTTCTCTGCACACTATAATACCCTATCCCTCAACTTAGGGAGAAATATATTTGGACATTGCAAAGAGAAAAATTAGAGAACCATCTCCTGTGGTGATATTTTATCTGTGTCCCCAATAAAGTTTATCTGAGGATCAGAGGATAAAGCCAGCCACTATATTAAACATAGAAGTCAGGCAATGGTAGCACATGCCTTTAATCCTATCACTCGGGAGGCAAGAGTCCATCTGGATCTCTGTGAGTTCAAGGCCACACTGGGAACAGAGTCAGGTGTGGTGGCACATGACTTAAATTCCAACACTAGTTAACCATAAAGGTCTGGAAGTCTGTACAGACAGACAGGAAGTGACATAGCTGGGCAGGAAAAGGAAGTGATGTAGTTGGGTGGAGAGAGAAAATGAGTTAGCACAACAGAAAGGAATATAGGCATGGGTATATAGGAAGTAGGTAAAGTAAGGTTGGTTTTGGCTTGTCCTATTCCTCTGATCTTTCAGAATTTATCCCAATATCTGGCTCTGTGTTTTTTGTTTAATAAGACCATTTAAGATCCATGTTACAATCTCACATCCCATTATAGAAGAAGTCATCTTAAGTTAGTACTAATTTTGGTGGTATTTGGTTTTAAATATGGAGATGTTATCAAAACATAAACAATAAGTTACATAGTCTGGTGAAATGTAGTTCTACTTGCTAGTTGTCAACACTTACATTGTACAGACCCTTCTTCGGATGAGATTCAAATCCAAACATCACATTTTCTAAACTTTGGGGCTGGGTAAGTTGAAATTCTGAGGTTGTTTGGAGTATGGCTAGCCTTACTACTAGTGACTGTCTTTCATCACAAACCATGGTTCATTATTTTATCTTCTAGAACTACCTTCATGATTCCCATTATATTTGGCTAATTCTTTATTCTATTACCTTGTAGCTATTTGTATTATTATTCTTCAAAGAAATTACTATGTCTCCTGCTGTGGAAAGTAGTCATTACATCTTATTATTAAAACATTACATTTTTTTCCTTAAGCCCCAAATCTGGATAACATCCAAAGAAACCAATGTAATATCTTCAACACCCTTTTCTACACCCAGGTCAAAATCCTGTCTACAGATGAAAGTCATAACAGTGCAGATATCAATAGAGAAAACATCATTTGTAATAATTACTGACAGACAAATGGTTAATTTACAAATGTAAGGTGCAAGAAAAAATAGGTTAAAGATATGTATTTGAAAACTTACAGCAGGGTCTGATCCATTTCTACATAGGCAAAAAAAGAAGCATTTTATCAAACTCTATAAGATTGTTGATATTACAATATTAACAATCCTAAACTCTTAATGTCAATTTTAACACTTTATATTATGACCCATTTATATATCTAGTTTATATAACCAAAATATGTTAAAAATATAGCATAAAAAATTCTGGCATATTAGGTTTAGATACAAAACCAATACCAAATTTGTGGCTTTCAATATTTTAACAGAGATCTTGCCTTAGAGGAGGTGGGAATGGGAGGTGGATTGGAGGGGGAAGGGTGGAGGGTGGGAGGTGGGAGGACAGGGGAATCGGTGGCTGATATGTGAAATTAAGTTAATTATAAAATAAAGATATTTTAAAAAAGAAAATAAAAATTTAGGAGAAAATTGAAGAAAAAAATGAAATTTCAACAACAACAACAACAAAACCCCAGTGATAAATAAAGAAAACATTTAAAGGATTAAATATATAATGTGATATATTTAGACTAGATTTTAAATGTTGATGACCAGAGGACATGGGGAAGCAAATGGCTAGGGTCCCATAGCAAACAGTTCACCAAATAATTTGATGCTAAAGAGAGAAATAGTAGATTTCAGAACTTAAGAATTGAATTACCCTTTACGCAAAACTTTGCTCCTAACCTTTTTGCGCTGTTGCCTCCATCAACTCTTTCCAGAGGTTGGCAACCTCACTCATGCGAGTGGCCACAGCATCAGAGGCGTAGTGACCATCCTCAATCATCTCCTTGCCAGTTTTCTCCAGGTTGTTGAGCATAATCTCATTGGCTGCCAATTCCCTTTCAAAGTCTAGTTGCTTCTGAACCCGGCTCTTCAAGTTCTGTACATCCTGAGAGAAGATGAGAAAATCAAGGAAATCACTGCTTGAAGAAGGAAAGACAGACATTTTAAGAAAAACCAGGAAGACGGTGAGACTCTATAGAAAAACCAAATTGGAACTGAGCTGGAAGATTCCATGTTCATTATCTTTCATAGTACCAATCAGGCTAGTAGACAGAAGGCATCAACAATCTAGGCTAGTAGAGAGAAGGCAGCAACAATTTTACTCAGCTGTGAATTCTACTACGTAGAACACTAACATGCAAGATGACTGCGCCTACTGGTGAACTGGAGGCAGGACTGCCACTGGAGTAAACAACTGTTCTCTGCTTAGATTTGAAGCTTGTTCTCCCAAAGAGAACTCACATTTGGTGCTATAAAGCTAGTCAAAAGGCCATGGCTGAGGCGGTCTTATCCCCCAGGGGTAACTACTCATGTAAATTGTCACGGTGTCAAACTGCCTTATAAACATTTATGTTTATATACATAGGCAAATGTTACTCCCAGCCTTAATCAGAGAATCATATGTGTGCAGTAAATGATGGTGAATGCAGAGATACATGGCTGATGAAGGTGCTGACAATAAGTGAAGGTTGAGAGCTTAGCCATCAACAGCCTATATAAGGCTCAGGGAACATCCAAAAAAGAGAGTGGAAAGAGTATAAGAATCAGCCGGGCGGTGGTGGCGCACGCCTTTAATCCCAGCACTCAGGAGGCAGAGGCAGGTGGATCTCTGCGAGTTCGAGGCCAGCCTGGGCTACAGAGTGAGTACCAGGAAAGGCACAAAGCTACACAGAGAAACCCTGTCTCAAAAAACAAAAACAAAAAAACAAAACAAAGCAAAAAAGAATATAAGAATCAAAGGATAGGGAGAAGGGACGTGAAATGCTGGGCACAGCACAGCCAATGCAGTCATGATCTGACTGTTGGTGTGACCGATTGATTGCAATGGGCTGCGTTATAGTGGGCCTATCAACAGTCAATCACAGGTCAGCAGGAACTTATGGGACCCTACCCTTCACTGCTGAACTATTGACTACTGATGGATCCTAGGGGAAGAGTCTTTATTGTCTTTAGTTGTTCATCTGCCAATGAGTTCACTAGGCTCCAATGCATGCATAGCTCCAAATCCATGATCACACAGATGATTCAGGTCAATAAAGTCAGTGCTACAGGAGCATGTGCACATGTATGCATGCGAGCACACCCCCCCTCCCCCCCCACACACAAAGCTAAGGAATAAAATCCTTGAACCAAACTCACAAACATAAAACAAAAACAAAAAATTTTGTGAATGTGGAAAAGGAGTTTGTAGGGGCAAGGTGGAATAATAGTGTGGGAGAAAGATTAGAGAGGCTGGAGATTATAATAAGAAAACAGGAAGAATGCAATTCATAATCCATGAAGTTGTTAAAGAGCAAACTCAATAAAAGTTATTAAAAAAAGAGATTTTGAGGGCAAGGAGTGTTGCTATAAATGTTAAGAAAAGAATACAGGGAGAAGCCAGAGAAGAGTTAGAGGGGGAGAGTGGTAGGGAAATTATGTAAATACAGAACTCATGTAAAGAAGTATCACAATAAAGTAAATGCAACAAAGAAGGGAAGACAAAGAAAAGGATTCTTTCCCATTGTTTGGGAAACTCATGTGGCAATTTTTCCTATACACAAGGAAGAATGTCTAAGCCTTCCATCGCTAGGTCATGAAGATTAATAAGACCCCCTGCAAGCATGAGTCATCAGTCATGTGAGAGGTGAAAATTATTTTCTATTTCTTTTTCAGTACATATACCACCCATGCATTTGCATTTTAGAACTCTGTTTACTCTGGACACACAAGAACTGCTACTCCTATAGAAAATGCAAACACGTGGTTTGTAATTCCATAGAGTGAAAGGTGAAGTAAAGTGTTCAAAATTACCTAAGGTATGAACCAAGTATACATTTATGAATAAAGCAAATATAGAAAAGTAGATACTTTCAATATTAGCCTAGAAACTGAGAGACTAATCTGAGCCTTGATTGTTAATGTGAAAGGTTAGAAGCTGTATACACGTGTGCACATAATAGCTTGTCATTACATATGTGAGTGAAAGCATGCATTGGCACAACTCTAATGAAAAGAAATCAGTAGCCTAAAGATTCCCCAGCAACTTTCACAGTCATAGAAACTAAAAGAATACAGGGCAAAATTTCAAGCCCAGGTTGCATGTGAGAGTCTATGCTTTCAATCTTTACAGGTAGCATGCTCTAAATAACTAGTTACCTTTGGACACCTTCAAATTCAGAAGTGTGCTTCTTCATTCATAAAATAAAGAATTGGTTTCTTCTAGCCAGAAAGTTGAGGGAGTGAGTCTACATTACCCAAATGCTTAACTTTCTTCTGCACTTACTTTAGCTTTAAAGAATTTGAGTTAATGACTTGAACCAGGCACAATATTATCAATTGCAAAGGTATATAGAAGGATCAGTTATGGTGTCAGCACACAGCTTTAATTCTAGCTGCTCAGGAGACTGAGGTAGGAAGATTTTGAGTCTGAGACCTTCTTGGGAACATAAAAAGAACCTGTCTTAAAGGTTCACCAATGAGAGAGGTATGTAGAAGAGCAGAAGGTATACTAAGGGACTACAAGTATCCAAGCATGGAGCATCCTTGCCTATCATCCGTTAAGGACACTAGAAGGTGGTCTGGTTGAGAGAGGAGAAAGAAAGGGTATGGCAAAACCAGAATCCAGACCCTTGGGTTTTATCTAAGTGTACAGCCCCAGGGAGCCATCACATTTTTTCATGCTCTGTTTTGTCATCTGTTAATGAAGGTCATCAGGTGCCTTTAGCTCCAAACTACAATTCTATGAATCCAATTGATATGCCAATAGGTATAAACAAGGTTGAACAAATCTCCCTACCTTGTAATCTTCATCATCAGCCAACTTTTTCTTCTTAATGATCCAGGTTTTTAGGTCATCTGAGTCTTGATACAGTTGTTGGAGAAGCTGTGAATCTACCAGCAATTTTCGTCGAGCAGCAGCCCTTTCACGCAGGGCGTCACACCTGGCCAACAACTGTGAAGCACACATACACACACACACACACACACACACACACACACACACACACACACACACACACACACACACCCATCCATCTATTAATCTGTGAATAAGCTCACAGCCAACAAAAGCAAATATAGACAGTTGAGGTTATTGCCCACCCTGACCTTCTTTCCCCCAATGCTCTTCCTGATCCCAGTGCACAGGCAATGTATTGGTTAGTTTTGATCAATTTGTATAGACTAGTCACATGGAAAGTTCAAACTTTAATTCAAGAATTTCATCCATAAGACTGACCTGTGGGCATATTTGTGGGGACATTTTCTTGATGAATGATTAATGTGAGAGGGCCATTTCCACTGTGGAGAGTGCCACCCTTGGTCAGGTGGTCTTCAGTTTTATAAATAAGCAGGCTGAGCAAGCCATGAGGATTAAGTCAGTAAGCAGCACTCCTTCGTGGTCTCTACTTCAGTTTCTACCTCCAGGTTCCTACCTTGGCTCCCCTTTATAATGTACTGTACCCTGAAAGCCAAATAAACCATTTCTTCCCTCAAGTCACTTTTAATCAGTGTTTTACCACAGCAACAGAGAAGGAAAGGCAGATAGAGGCCATGGGCCTTGGGCATACCCCATCACGAATAGTAGCAATGTTCTCAGAGTCGTAGTGGTCATTCTCAATAAGGTTGGTTGCAGTCTCATTCAAGGTCTGAAAAAAAAAATACAATGACTTTGCCTCAGCAACAGTTAAATGAGTGGCCCTAGTTCGAGTACCTCTTTAAGATAAAGAATACCAATGTATAAGTACAAGAATCTAATCTTGAAGATTAGAAGGCCTGGATCCTAGTTATAAATTCTGATATGCTTGTACTTCAGAAAGTATACTCTAAGCTTAATGATTATCTTTTCTGCACTATATTTTTTTCTAGTCTAGGTTATAGTGCATGAATTTAGATGTCACTATGAGTAGACACAGAAGAAGTACTACCAAGGCTAGAACCAATATCATTTTCTTATCAGTTATTCTGTCTAGCCCATCCAGCAATCTATTATATGCATCTGTAACTATATTTCTGTTTATAGCTACACTGGAATAAGGAGAGAAGAAGTATATAAAACATTTTTTATCCATATTCATTCATCAGTCCCTCAAATTGCTAAAGTTCAGAATGTATTTATTAGTTGGGATAGGAATATATAAAATGTGTTATAACACAATAATATGAATTACTCTATACTCAGCTTTTTACCAGTGAGTATGTATAATAGATATATAAATTAATTAATAAAGTGTCACCTTATTGTGATATTAATTAGTAGGGGAGATTTAGAGTTCACTTATTATTTTCTATGCTAGTGTTGGTGATGATATATATATGTGTGTATATATATATATATATATATATATATATATATATATAGTGTGTGTGTGTGTGTGTGTGTGTGTGTGTGTGTGTGTGTCTATTGTGTACTACCTTAGGAGACAATTAAAGATAGACAGTGTATTTCATCCCTTACATATTCATCATGCTCTTGAAGTCCTTCTCATATATTGATAAATTTTATGGCACACTATAACCTAAGTTCCACAGAAAATCTCTATACTAGCATTAGATGAAAAAAATAAAAAATGAATATTATAATATATTAAAGGAAAGTAATGCTTCAGGAAAATGTATATAATTAAACATGAAAACTTTGAGAGAAGAAAGTACATTAAAATATTATCAAAAGGAAAAACATTTGAAATATTTAAATGATGATTCTATGTTGAATATGGATCTAGCATTTTTATTTACAATTCAAAATACATAATACAAAGTATGTGCTTCATTAGAAGATGTCTTACCATCTTGAGACCTCTTCCTAAATGCATTTTGTAGATCAAGAAATTTATTGATGAAATGGGTATTATTATCACTGCTTTGGATATTTTCCTTTTTTTCCAAAAGATAAATCTTGATTTGGTTTCACACTATAAACAATCTATATGCTCACAGAACCAAACCACAGCGTTTTAAGACATGTAAGTAGATACTATCAACAACAAAGGAAGGGGTGGCAATTCACAACAACAGCCCTGATGTTAGGTTTTGTAGTCACAATGGTGATTCTGTTTAGAGGCATGTATGGAAACAGTGTATGGAAATAGGAAACCAATGTTCAACCAGAAGCATTACTTACTATAATCTTTTCTTCCTGGGCAGTGAACGCTTCTTCGAAGTCATCATGTTTCTGAAGAAGGGCTTCTACACTGCTCACTGAGTTTCCCAGGTCCTCATTTTCTAGGAAGGCCTGTAGAAGACAGAAAGACACATCCTAGGTTTCCTCACTGGTAAAACCCATTTCCTCTTGGAGTTTCCAGAGACAAGGACAAAGGAAGGAGTCTAGGGAACTGTAGAGCAAGGTGAGAATTGGCACAGATAAGGATATTCTGTAGAAATTAACTTCAAATACCATGAGCTTAGACTCCCAGTCTTTTAATGCTTGCATGCAACTTTCTTACCTTTATCTCTGGATCTATTCACATGAATTTCTCTCAACAACTAACTAAATATTATTTAGAGTTCTCAAAACTACCCCAGGAAGACTACATTCTTTCTCGAAGTCTGTTCATTAACCCTGTCTGACTTGTAAAATTTTCTTCCTGAGCCCTTACCAATTTGATATTCATTTTATTTTTCTTTAACTGTAGTCAAAAATCTCTGTGCCGCATACTTAAACAAAGCTTTTGAGATAGTGTCACTAGGCAGAACAGACTGTTTTCAAACTTCTGACCCTCCTGAGGACTCAGCATCCTGAGTCTTGGGATTGCATGCATGCTCACTATGCTCAGCTTGTAATTAAATATTTTTATATGCTTTTGCACATGAAGGGGATTGTAGCAGCAGCTTTAGAGAGCAAACTCGTCTTTACTTTTTGCCATGATCATACTGCAGTTCCTGAGACAATTTTGTCCAAAAGAAATAACTTCTCGGGTGCTGATAGTAGTCAAAGCGGTAAATAAAGAATGGAAGAAGTGATATCTGAAGACTGACCCAGTGCCACCTGTTACCTCTTGTCTGCTCATCCAACTATCCACTTGTTCACTGTCTCGGCAGAAGAGGTGGAAATCCAGGCACTGATGATACTGATGCTGACATTTGTCCCATAGTTCCAGCAGGGCAGCCCAGTCGTTGGCTAGTCTTGTCATCTTAGCAAAGGAAGGGACATTGTATCAGAAAAAAATTAACTAATAAATTTTATCCTTCACTTACTGAGCAGCTAATAAATGCAATGCTATTTGAAAAGTGCAAAAATGAGTAAGAAATGAGCTATTCTCCTAAGGTCCCACCAGGCAAGCAAGTAAGTGCAGTATGGAAAAGTAGGATATATGCCATGAAAGAGACATAACATGCTTTATATGTTTAAAAAAAGAAGAAAAGATTAATTCAGGTAGGACGATCTAGGGAACAAAACTACAGAGAGTATAAGGACTGTTGTACCAAGAAATTTACAGAGTTAGTGAGGAGCATCAGGGATGATGAATAACATCAGAACATAAGAAAATTATATTGCCAGGTCATGAACAGTTATGTCATACGTTGCACTTTGGAGAAAAATGGGTAGACATTTGATGATTTCCTCATCAGTGGTGAAACATCAGCTTAATTTGAGTGTTGTATAGAGGAGAGCAGAAATGGTCCAAGTACATATCACTGGACTAGACATTGTAGGAGACCCAAAGATTATTAAGGTACACACAACACTGAATTTACCATCTAGAGATGAGTGTGAGGGTGTGATAAAATAAAGCAATGATGCAAGATGATATAAAGGTTTCAAATGAGGTGTTAAGTCAGAGAATTGATGTAGTAATATCCAAAGCAGAGCAATCACTCATCTTGTGAGGATTTTGAGTGACTCAGCTTAGCCATTGCAGATGTGATGAGGACTAGGTAGACTCCAGACACACCATTAACATGTTTAGGTGTCTCTTTCCCTCTTTTCAAAGAGAGATTACCATATGAGCATGAGATAGATTAGGGCTGAATATATTACTGAAACTTTATACATTGTGTGAAAGCAGCTTACCTTCTCACGAATTTCCTCAGAAGCTTCATGATTGCCATCCAGCAGATCTTGGCCAGTTGCATCAGCAGATTGAAATCGGTCATCATAGGAGTCAATCTCATGCTGTGGTCACAAAGCAGAATGTCTCAAATGCGGCAAGAAATGACCTGGATTTCTCAATATTGAACAAAATCCTTCCATCCTTTATCCTATTAGGGAAGCCTTTGCTCCTTACCTTATGCTGCTGGTGTCTGGCTAGTAGTGCTTCCCCACTGGCTACATCTGTTGGCAGCTCATCAGCATTGATCAGAGCTGTCTTTTCCTTCATCCAGCCTGAGAGCTCATCATAGTCAGATAAGAACCGATGGTACCTGTGAGAAAAACAGGATAAAGGACAGGAAGGAGATATCTGATTTGAAAGGACTGTGAACAAAAGGTTATGAGTGGCATAAGTAATGGCATGTAAGGTTCATCTTGTCCTAATACCATGTCTCTCTCCCTTTCCCCTGCAGTGGAGTAGGTTATGAAGCCTTTCTACACAGGGTGGTAGATCCAAGAATAGGTGTATCATTGTGTGGGTGTTCCAATTCTGTCACCTTAAGGTCACATCCACCTCAGAGTAAAGTCTCATGATGCAGCCAGAAAATGGATACATGTCCTATAACTCTCAGAGTAGGGAGAGAGTTGGGTTTTCTCAAAAATAGCTTCGCTAATATTTATTCTATTAATCTACTAGTAAGGTCATTATCCATTCAAAAAGTTAAATATTCATCATTTGGTTGTAAATCATAATGATACCATGAGTACTATCTTCTATCTCTTGATGGTTGGATTACTATCTCGAAGAATTAACTACTAAAAGGACACCTTGTTATCATAAATTTTTATAACTTTTGGCTGGTAGCCAAAACACAATTCTGGAGTCATTTTGACTCTTTGGCTTGAAACCTTATTTACAATTTTTGTTGGAGTCAAGATCTTTCCAACTTTATAGTCTGCTTTATAAAATCTTACAACTATCTAGACAGGAACAATAAAGGAGTGTGATTGAGGATGTATGATACTGAGTAGTATACTAGTTAACACAAGAACTTTCTTTGACAAATTAAATTTTCATTTGCCTCTACAGAGCAGGCAGGAGAACTGAGAGTCCTTTCACCCTTTCTCTGTTTTGGGACCCCCTGGAAGAGGTAGAACAAGATGTGTAATTTCTGACCCATAAGAAGCCTTCAGCTTTGCATATCTGTTAGTGGCCAAGGCACGAGTGCGTTCCCAGTTGGAGACCAGATCCCCTTTCATCTGCTGGATCTGAGATGCATCTGCAGGATGGGAAATCATCAGCTTGTCTGCTTTGGCACATAACTCCTTCACCTTTGGAATAAGAAAGAAACCTACTAAAAAAATCAAGCACTGTGACTCCTGGCAGAACTTTATGGGAGAGAGTATAACAAAAACAATCACATGAATAGTAATAACTGATAAGTATATTTATATGAACATACTTTACTAATATAAAATATCCTATGTTAATGACAATTTTTTAAATCCTTATTATCCTACTATGTTCCATACTCTATAGGCATTTTCTCTTATTCTTATGTTACATGAGTAACAACAGACAAAAACTATTTTATTCACTCAGTAATTCTGCTCGTTGTCTGAAGCAAGGTTTGGAACCAAGTTTATCTCTCGCCATCTCTCTATGATGTCTCTGTAGATGTTATTGTACAATCATAAAGGACACTTTTGTAAGAAAACCACATGACTCCTTTTGAGCTTTAGGCCAGGTATACTATAGTGTAATATAGACATGGGTGACTTTCCACATGTCATAATTATTTCTTTAATTATTAAAATATAATCAGATATTGTTGAGAGTTTGAAGTTTTGTTACCATAACACATTAAATCCTATAGTTTCAGCATTTATTACTAGAGGAAAATAGACCAGCAATAACAACAACAACAAAAATCCAAGAAATGAACAATAGTGGAAGAGGACACTGGAAACGGACCTGGAGACAGGGCTTTATTCAGAGCAAGCACGTGTGATCTTTCTGTACTCTGCCTCTTTGTTGGAAACATATGGGTTTCTGCCTTAATTGTAGCTAAAGTTGTAAAATGGAGTATAATGGTAAGTTTTGATTGCCAACATGATTGGGTTAATAAACGCCTAACCTAGTAAAGCACTTCTCTGTCTGTGAGAACAGTGTTTCTAGAGACAACTAGAGCTCTAATTACTCAATCTCTTGATGGATTTATAATCTGGTATTGTGTGTAGGGGTATAGGGTGATAGAAGGTAAGAGACTAGGTGTAGTTGGAGGAAGCAGGTCAAGGAAAGGCATGTTCTTGAGAATTCTATTTAACTCCACATGTTTCCCATATTCCTGTCTCTACATCTTGGTCAACCATTAAGTGAACAGCTGTCCTCCACCACTTTTCTATCACCACGATGTCCTTCCAAAGCACATGAGGCCAAGGAATGGTAGACTGAAATCTCTAGAATCATGAGCTAAAACAAGCATGTCTACACTTACATAGTTTCTGCTGGACATTGTGGTCACAGTGACAGAAATGTCAGTAACAAGGGAAGAAATAAAAGACAGAAATTGTCCAGAAATATAGGCTTGCTCTGAGTTCTAGTGTGCCTATGTCTGTTCCTCTAGACATAAAAATGAGAGCTTTTCAGTGTTTAGAAGGGAGTGAAAAGATAGATTTAGATTTTAATGTCTCTCAGTTTATTATGAAAGAAGAAAATTCATTCCTGATTTACAGTATGAAGGACAAAAACCAGGATCTAGCTGCAACAGAAGAAAATGTGCTCAGAGGGAAGACTCTAGTCCCAAGGTGTTTTATTGAGAGCAATTAATGAGTTTCTTGGAGGTATTTTCTTTAGTTGCAAAATATACCACAAATATGAAACAGATGTGTGTATTAAAATAAAAGCAGTTTGAATAAAAAGTAAAGACTTGCGGTCTCACTGAACAAATATGAATTAGAATGAGGAGGAATACTGTAACAGCACAGAAGAATCCATCCTTTATTGAAAAGTGTGAAATGACTATGTCTTCTTGAGGATGGTGCTAGACAGGAGGATCACCATGTACATTTTATAAGTCTGGGGCTAGCCATCTCTCCAGCAAAGGCTTACCTTGTCATCCATGACAGCAAGATTCCTCTCGAGCCCCTTGTGACTGTGAAACAGTGCCTCAGAACTAACAAGATCTTTGCCGTAGTCCTCAGAGGTGAGTAGAGGCTCTTTCTCCTCCATCCACTGGATGGCTTCAGTGACATCCCTACCAGACAGTGTCATGAGCACCCACAAACCAACATGGCAGGCATGACAGGGCAAACTGACCCACAAGACCAGCTTAGTTCCCACAAGTAGCAACATCTCTATTTTTCAACAAACTGGCATGAAGTAACTTAAAACGTACTTGCTTGTCAGTTATTTTTTGTCTAATGTTCTAGCCCAAGGGTTCTTGACTATTGAGCTACTAGAGACACTTCCTGTATCTGACATGTGAGCAGTTATTCACGAATGCCATTCTCTTTCCCTCTAACTCATCTAATTCTTACATAACCTCTTTGCTTCTGCAGTGCCAATGCAGCAGAGCTATACTATTTTATTGTTTGGATACCAAAATCTATATATTGGATATCAAGTTGGTCTTTGCTTTCTTAAGTCATTTGCTATCTCAAAGGTGAAAAAAATGATGGCTTTTGGCCTTTAAGGTATTGGTAAGTAATTGCTAACAGGAGTAGACAGAGGCTAATACAAATAAATCTGATGCACACTTATCAAGGCCAAGATGACACTTTTTGAAGTCCTTATTCACTAGCTTCCACTTCTGTGATGACTAGGATTATTTGCTTCTACTCCCTTACTTTAGATAGTGATGGAGATCAGATCCAGGGCCTCTGGTACACTAGGCCTTTATGTACTATGCTGTACCTTCACCATCATACCTTTTGAATCTTTGGAGGTCTGCAGCGTTCGAAAGAGTTTCTCGTCTCTTGAGAGCCAGGTTCCAGAGACGATCCCAGGCAGCATTTACCTCATCTTGCTTTGCCTTTATCTCAGGCAACTTAGGATGTTCTTCCTAAAAAAGAAAACACAAAGATGACATCATACCCAAAATAACTTTCACACTGAACTTACATATCACACCTTGTCACACTGTCATATAAAGAAGCATGGCTTCATAGGCAATGGGAGACCATTGCCATGGAACACACACACACACACACACACACACACACACACACACACACACACACACACACACACACACATACACACTGCCATTTTATGGATCAGAAAGGGGAGATTGTAACCAGAGAAGAAAAAAAGCTTCTCACGACATGTTGGTCCATGTAAGTGCATCCCTCTACTTTCTCTGGAATGCCTCTTTTGTCTCCACCTCACCTGGGCACACTCATTAGCATACTGGTTCACTTTGTCCACTTTTCCCTTCCGAGCCATCAGTTCTTCCTGGAACTCTTCAAACTTCTTATGCAGGACTTCAGTTCGTTCCCAGTCATCGCCCAGCTCCACTAATGTCACTATAGCTTCCTGTAAGTAAGGAAAAAGTCCACGGAATCACCAGTAAAAAAAAATCTAGAATTTTCTTTGCAGGTCGGAGGTTTCAAGCCCCTGTTAATTTCTCAGGATCACTCATATGGGGCCCTTTCTTGAGACAAGCCAGAAGCAGGAGAATGTCTTGGGATGACACCTTGATTTTGGGACTAGTGTCATTTGGGATAATCCTTTGGTGAGTTCAGGGGGATTGTTGGGAGTCTCCGGAAGTTCCCTCTATGCTTTAGAAGACAAATGAACAATTCTTCCTACTCTGCCTCCCTTTGAATCAAGCATCTGCAAAAAGCACTGCACTGAGCTCTTGTGTGTGTAAGACTTCAGCCCCAACTGGGGGACTATGCTTGAAGTAGTTATAGGTACTGAGAAAGAAAAGTTGAAAATTATTTCAGCCAAGACTCAGAGTTTAAGGAAAACCATTGAAGTGGGGAGTTAAACAGCATGGGGAGAGAGGGGTAATGAGTCTAGACCATACTGAAAGTATGGTGTTAGTCTTGACTTTACCATAATCACACCCATAGATTTAGGCTTATGCCCTACAACATTAATCTCCAGAATCTCCCCAAATCTTTGCCAAAATTCACCTTTTCTCTAAAGAATGAAGTCCATGAATAGATTCCTCAACTACTCCAGACTACTTGATTATGCTGTAGAGAGTGACAATAGAGTGCTTGGACAGAGCCATCAAAGTACCCAAGAGTATGCAAGATTGTACCTTTTCTTTGATCCACTCCAAGATGTCTTCACATTCCTGTGAGTACTGATAGAACTTCAGTGCCCGAAGAAGCACATCACTTTTCTCTTGGGTCAACTCCCACAGCAGATCCCACAGGCGGCGAAGTTCCATCAGATGAGTCTTTAAGGGAGAGAGAAAGAATGGCTGGGCTGGCAAATAGCTCAGTGGGGAAAAGCATTTGCCTTGAAAACCCAACAACCTGAGTTTGATTTCTGAAAACTATGGTTGGAGGAGAGAATGCCCTAAGCTCTCTGCAAACATATCATGCTACACACTATAAACACACGCACACACAAAAAACCACACACACATACAATGATAAATAAAATATGATTTAAAAATTATCAATGGAATGCAGAAATATGGAGGTGTAGAATAAGAAACTTGTACAGAAAAATACCTGATTAATAATCCCTCCTCCTATTCATTCATATACTAATGACTCAATGAATATCTAATGAGAGAAAAAAATATATATGAAATAGTTACCAAGCACGTGATCTTCCATGAGAGAAAATTGTATTAAAATATCTTGACATTTTAAAGAATTGAAAAATACTATCAGATGTCTTTGGAGCAAGTTTGCATAGAAGATGGCTCATTTTGCCTGAGCTCTAAGGACAGAAAGATTCCTGATGTATAGATGATAGGCAGAGAATGTTCTACATACAGCAAACAGCCATAGTAACAGCATAGGAGTAACATATGAACTCTTTTCAGAAAGTATAAAAGATATAGTTCTGCTGAGTAACTAGTAAACACTTTCATTAAAACAAGAAGATTATTTGGGTAGTATATAGTTTGACAACATATAGAGGAATTTGAGTGCCAGAGGAGACCAGAACATCATGCTGCACCAGTCATGGGAAACTGGCTAGCATTGTGCCATCTTTTAAAAAGCTTGTATCTTCGACCCCTCCATTGCCTAGAGTAGGATATGGAACACATTTCTCTGAATTCTACTGTGGTGTCCAGTGAAGCCTCAGTGGTGATGATACATAGTTGTTTAAAGACTTCTCAGGCATTTTTGTTTTGTTTTGCATTATAAGTTTTAGAAAACAACATCTTACTATGTAGTACAGACTAGAGTTGAACTTATCACCCTTCTGCCTCCATCTCTCCATTCTGGGATTACAGGCATACATCATCATATCCAGTTTTAAATATCTTACTTAATATAAGACTTTACACAGAACATTATAACATAGAAGTTCTATTTTAAACAAAAGAACAAGACTTGAGATTTTCTTGTTAATACTTTCTAATCAGATTATTTTTCTAGTTAAAATTACTTTTCTATTTTGCTGACATTAACATGGGATAGAATATTTATAATGCATATAGAAAGACTAGCCTCAATTGAAAATTATGTCATACAAATTGGTTTTGCAATTTAGACACACATAAGCTAAAAAGTGTACTTATATAACAGGAAGAATATATGAATTAGTCAAAAAGTAGCTGTGACATTAAGAATACTGACAGTAGGATCAGGATCCATCCCTGGTGCATGAACTGGCTTTTTGGAGCCCATTACCTATGGTGGGACACCTTAAACAACCTTTTGGCAAGGGGAGGGGCTTGGACCTGCCTTTACTAAATGTACCAGGCTCTGCTGACTCCCCATGGGAGGTGTTACCGCCTTGTAGGAGAGAATGGGGGGTGGGCTTGGAGGGAAGGATGGAGGGGTGGGAGGAGGGAAGAGGAGGGATCTGTGATTGGTATGTAAAATGAATAAAAACTTTATTAATTAAAAAAAGAATAGGCACACAGTGGTAAATGATTATTTAATAACTATGATGTTCAGGTCTCGACATCTAAGAAATTTTTCTAAATTAGGCACTTGGGGGGTTTTGTTTTGTTTTTTGTAAATAGAAAGGAACGTATGGAAAGGTATACTGTGAGAAATGGGGTGTATTTGAAAAAAGCAAACTTTCACTGGCAAACGGGAAAAATGCAAAGAAGATTCAAATGGGAAGACATCACTTCGAAGTCAGAATTAATAATTATGAAAGAGTCTTTATAAAGGTCATTTCATCTGAGAAATGTGGGATAGGCTGAAGTGGACTTGATCTTGACATAAAGACAAGTATAAGGACTGACAAATGACATTTCTACACCATCATCTTTTTCCACCTATGAAACACAAGGATGATCTGTCATTTCTCCTGCCTCAATTTCAATAAAGAACAAGCATTTTCAGCCCTTGTTCTAAGGCAGCTAAACTGAGATTTATCTAGCACAATCCACGGAAACCCTAGTAACACAATTAGCAACTAGAGGCTTGACTGTAAGATCCTACAACTCATTTACCTTGGTGTCATCATGGGCAAAATGATCTTCTGTAAATCGGGCTTCCCTGATTTCTTCTAGTTCAGGAAGCACCCTTGATTTGACTTGTACCTCTGCTACAAAGGATTCATGCTTCTGATACTTCCCCTGAAGTTTAGAAATCAGAGTTTATGAGTAATGAAATGCAGTCTCACGGGAACACCAAGTACTCTTTTGTTTCTCCTCTCAATTCTAAGCAGACTTCCCACTCCCCCACCTGTACTCAGCAATTTCCCTTGGCCATAGCAGAAACAATCCCATTCTGAAACAAACAAAGGTATACTCAAGGTAGAACACCTGAACACAACTCCCCAGAGGCCACACAGTCAGTCTTTTCTGTTGGCACTTCTTTTGGAAAATTATCAATAAAATAATATTCTACTCAAGGCTCCACAGACTCCTATGTGAATAAAACCATGTAATACATGGTGTCACTGAGTTCTCTTTTAAAAAGTACTGTGCAGAAAATGAAATTATCCATTAAAAGTTCATAGTAAGCTCTGCTCTTGTCATATGTGAATTAAGCTGTTGCACACATGCATCACCCAGATCTTATGGCACTGTTCCCTGCTCAATACCAATCACCAATTATGATCTTGCTATGCAACATGGCAACTGATAGATGTAGAACGTTCCACCAAACTTCTTGTCCTACAACCTTGTATTTGAACTTAACAGCTACTAAATAACAATTTTGAGGAAAGCTAGAATAATCGCCACTACTGAAGAGAATGGACAACCATTGCTTTAGAAGCACTAATGATTTTTACTATCTTAAAGAAAATCAGTTGTTTCATCATTAGTGTCACAATATTGAAAGCACATGGTATGTCAAAAGTTTCTTGAACTTTCAGCCACTATTTTGTCTAGTAAGCTCTCATAAAATGCTGACTTAGATTAGTCTTATTTGCAGATAAGATTCTGAAAGTTAAGAAGTAGAAGACAGGGATCACGTAGAAGTAGAACTTTTGTCGATAGTAAATGGTCTAATCTTTCTATGACGTCTATATAATTATAAGAATGCGAGTTCTGAATGAGATGTCAATGTGATGCAGTATGAGTTTGTATTTTCAACAGCTGATATACCGTCAGTTTTTGGTTTCTTTTCTCTTTCTTCTGTCTCATATTTCCAACATTACAAAGAAGGAGCAATGTTAGCCTTTTTCTTAACTAAATTTGTAAACTTCCCGTTCCACCATTTTGGCTTCATTCTATACATACAGTCAGGTTGTGCTTACACTCATCCCTCAACATTAACATAAAGAAAAGTCCATTTCACTCTCTAGAGAACTTAGGGTCAGTCGGGGGAACATCTGTGGCACTAAGTCACCTGTATATTCGTGGGCTCATAGGTCTTATCCTTTGCAGTCTCCATCTTCTCCATGATCCATTTCTCCAGGTCATCTGCATCTCTCCTGAAAACTTGATAGTGATAAGACTCTTCAAGCTTCTGACCCCTCTCAGCGACACGTTGCTTGAACCTCTGGTATTGGTCTAACACCTCCTGTCTTCTATGCTGGATTTCTTCTGCTGTTTCCAAAACCTTTGGTCCACTGCTTTCCATAACCTATAAGGTAGAAAGTCTCTCTGTGTTTTGAAATATTATTCTGTATCCCAAAATATGGATGAATGTGTTTACTATGTCAATTAAAGATTATAAGAAGAAAAATAAATAATGCTTCTGTTGCTACTTCTCATATTTATAATTCTATCTTTCTTATACATCCCAAGGCATTCACCCACATTACGTCTATGCTTATATTTGTTAAACCTGTTAATTCTTACTGTTGGAGGGGCTGTAATATAACTGTATAATTTTTAACTATAAATAGCTATTGCTCAGATCAATAGTTCTTAATCATCCAAAATATTCTATAGGAAGGACAAACTTGGACTGATGAAACAACAGCACAGAATTTCAGATAGACAATAAGGAAATGCTATTTTATACCTTTCAAAGGTTAAACAACATTAATAAGTGTTGATCAACTGTAACTTTAAGGAATAGTCAGGGATAGTTTGCAATTAATTTAATGAGTCACACACTGTGAATATTTTTCTTCTTATTCAAAAGCATAGATTATGTATTATGTACTCTTATTTGATTTACTAAAAAAAATTCTAAAAGTAAAAGAAAATCTAAATACACTTGGTTTCTACTCATTTGTCACAATTGTAAATTATTAGTGTTTCAGTAATTGGTTTTTAGAGTATAAAATAATTATATTCTTATCAAGACAAAATTATGTTTTAATTTAATGAAAACCAGTTGTATGTAACAATATCCAGGAAAATTTCCATAAGGCCATTTCTATAGAGTATTGATTCCTTTGTTTCTTATATCTAAAACATGCAATACAGAGTTTATATTTTAATGTTTCTTTATTTTTCATAAATAGTTTTCTAGGGCCAGTAATTACTGAGATGACTATAAATTTAAGTCATTCCACAGAGACACAAACTATTGAAGGCATTATTTGGTTTCAAATTACCTAGTTGTTTTCCATATGATATATCTGACTTCAGCAAGTAATTGTTGAGTTTTTATTATTATATAGGTGTAAAGTTCTAGGTTATAAACCAAACTAGTGGGAACTCATGAACTTTAGACCAACAGCTATGGAACCTCCATGGGACTGGACTAGGCATAAGCGAGGCAGTTGTGTAGCTTGATCCACTTAAGGGGCCTCCTGGCATAGGATCAGGATTCATCCCTAGTGCATGAGCTGGCTTTTTGGAGCCTACTACCTATGGTGGGATACCTTGCATGGCCTTGATGCAGCAGGAGGGGCTTGGACATGCCTTACTGAATGTACCAGGCTCTGAGGATTCCCTATGGGAGACCTTGCCTTGTTGGAGGAGAAAATCAGGGGTCGGTGGGGGAGGAATGTAGGAGGGGTGGGAGAAGGGAGGAGAGGGGTATCTGTGATTGGTATGTAAAATGAATAAAAAGTTCCTAATTTTTTTAAAAAAAGCTATACTACACGTACACACACACACACACAAAGTTATTTTTAAAAGTAAAACACTCACAAAATAATTAAAATCAAAATTTTCTACTACTGTAAAGTCAAATAAGTGTAATTTTTAACGACCCCGGTCAAGATGGAATAGAAAGTTCAGGAGAGATAGCTTTTCTAATTGCATCAGGGATGAGAATTCATCTGTACTCACAGTTTCCTTTGGAGGGTGCTCCATCGCTCCCCAAAGTCTAAAAGTTTGCTAGATGAAATGTAGCTAAGAGAGAACAATTGTTCTTTGAATGTTTAGTCTACCTCAAATAGGAATGCTGGAAACACGAATGTGGCAAGGACTAAGAGAAAAAAGTTTTAGACTCCCGCCAAGCGTAGACAATCTGCATTATCTCCAGGCGACAGTTTCAGTTGAAGCAGCAGCTGACAGCCACAGACAGGTGACTCAGCAGTTTTTTGGGGGGGCGCGCTGTGGTTCTCAGGACCTCAATAGGAATTTAAAAAAGAAAAGAAAGCAAAGTTTTCAGATGCAAAATTATGAAAGAAAAACAGTGACAGATGAAAGGCAAGTGTTTGTATTGGGTTGTGTTTTATTCAGTAATAGATCTTGTAAGGTCAGAGAATTTATAAATTAGGAAGGAATTTCAGGTTGCTCCTTCTTGGACTCCACAGTGGAGGGCTGAGAGAATTCAGAGAGGACATAACTTTCTTGTTCTGATCTCTTTCTAGGAAGTACAATCCAACTGCTTTGTCAAGACCCAACTTCAGGAATTTAACTACCTTTTAGTTAATAACCTATTTCAACGTTTGCTCCAGGGTCTTTCTGAAAATTGGGAGATTTTATTTATGACCTCATAGATTAGATTCTTAAAAAATATGATCTAGCAGTACCTTTAATCATTCAAGTAGAAAGTACAGAACAATAAGATGTATGAATGTGTTTATTTTAAAGTTAATAAAACAATATTTTAAAGTTAATGAAACAATAATTATTGTTTGGAAATATATATAAATTATTCACAGCATGTTTAAACATGCCTATGATATGAGGCAGAAACCACACTGTTTTACATATACTTAAGGGGCAGAACTTCTTTCCAAAGTATAGTTCCTTTAGGTTACTTTACTAAAGAAAATTAAAAAAAAAATGACCATACAGTGTTTAATACTCCATCACAAAGCACAAAGGTGTTAACCAGCCCCAACTTCATCCTGTTTGCTCTTATTGCTCATGCTTTTTTTCCTGTATCTCAGGAATCATTGTCAAAACTCATGCCACAAAGCTTTCCAACAGTTTTATATTATACTTAAGTATTCATATAATGAACAGAATTTTAATATAATTTAGGATATATAAAATTTCTTTATGTTTTTGTGTCAATATTCAATTTTCACAGCACTATCTATTAAAGACACATTTTTATTTTCATGACACCCAGTCCAGTCAATTGGGCCACTGTGTGTGTGTGTGTGTGTGTGTGTGTGTGTGTGTGTGTGTGTGTGATTATAAGCTACTAAATATTTTGTACTTACTGTGAGATGGACCCAGAAAGTAGAGACCACAAACATAAATGTTGAGGGATTAAGAGAAGACTGACTAAAAGCAAGGAGGAGCAGAATGTCATGACATTCATATTGGTATGGTCTTGACTTATTATTTGAATACCTCAAAGCCATAACTGCAAGATGAAACTTTGTATTCCAGTCCATTTATTATGTTTTCACACATAAAATTGAGACTATATAACTTTCAGAAGCCTATACAATTAATATAAATTAATCACATCAATATGCAGAGGTTCCTTAGCAATATGATATAACATATTTACTAAACTGGTGCCTTTGTCTTTCCTATCAATTTTTATTTGAATAGATTAAAACCATATAAAACTCCTAGAAGAAAATATGCAGGAGTTTCATGAAATTTGTCTAAGTAATGACTTCTTGAGACTGAAAAAAAAAAAAAAAAGCAGGAACCACAAAAGACAAGTGGCACAGCAACTTGAAAAGCCTCTGCACAGTCAAAACAATCAACAAAATCCAAGGGGAACATATACAAGAGAAGGAAATAAACTGAAATATATTTGACAAAACCAAAAAGTCTGACCCTCATGACTGCCTAAATATGAGATGCACAAGAATGACATCAATAGACATGGCAAAGTAAACTGGAAAGCCTACGAGGCCTCCACCCTACACAAAGAATTACAAACTACTAAGGAATGTTGAGAGTGGGGAAAATAGTCTTCCCAGAAAATATACACACAAATAATATCATACAGAATGAGCAGGCTATATTAAGGTATAAATATGTATATGCAAATGTGCATATAACAACAATTAATGAAAAAAGAAATCATTAATTTGAAGATGAGCTGTCAGGGATATATGGGAGGGTTTGGAGTGAGAAAAGGGAAGGGAGAAAGGTTATAAGCATAATCTCAAAATTTTAAAAAATCTTAAAAAAACATAATGCTTGGCAGATCCCACAGAAAGAATATATGGTCAAAAACTGTGTTCAGTGAGTGAGCGAGGTACATAAAGGAATATTAATTTGTTATGTAAAAACCCAGAACTGATCACATACATATAGGTTAAAGAGAAAGCACAAGAAGGAAATTATTTAATTAAAAAAATTAAAGTAATGCACACATGTTCAAATATAACTACAGGAAAATTGCCTTCAAAGATCTGAAATGACTAGAATAAAAGTTAAATATTGATGGCAGAAGGAACTTGCAATTTTTAAAGGACATTGTTTGCTGTTTTGACTCATTCTTTCATCACAGGTTAGAAAAGTTGTAAAATGAATGATTTTTCCTGGAGAAGGCTTTTGTGTGGGGGTGGGGTGACTTGGAGGGCTGTCATTCTGGGTTATCAGCCCTGGGCATATCTACATTCACACAGCAGTAATCAGCCCTGAACAGCTTGCTTCAGGCAGGCTTAGCCATCAGGACAAAGTGAGCTGTTTGATGCCCTCCTCTTGGGCTCAGGGGATCCAAGAGCTTCACAGCCCAAAATTACACTTTCTATATTGTAAACATATTTTCAAGTTGAACTTTTTTTATTGATTCATCAACAAAATTTTATTTACATTAAATTTAATATGAAACTAATATTTCCCCTAGAATAGAATTTATCATCAATCCATTTTTCTTGAGATTTTTACCTTTTATTTTGCTGGAGCTATTTCATATTTAAAATTTTCTTTGATTTTTGACTGTTAAATGGGCCAAGATAGTAGAACATACTGTTCAGAAAATGAAAAAGGTATTCTGTTTGGGGCATAGGGTTTCCATAGGTTTCTCTAAAACTCTAGAGATACCTGCCCATTCAGGTTCATTCTGCTCTGTTCACAAAAGCCAGGAAATGGAAAGAGCTTAGATTTCTATCAACTGCTGAATAGATGGAAAGAGCTTAGATTTCTATCAACTGCTGAATAGATAACGAAAATGTGTTTTTTTTTAAATTTATTTATTTTTTAAAAAGTTTTTTTCATTTACATATCAATCCCAGTTCCCCCTCCCTCCACTAGTCCTGTCCCCCACATCCCCAATCCCCTCCCCCCCAACCCCACCTCCCAACCTCCCCCAACCCCCCACCCTGATTGCCTTGCCATCCACTCCTCAGAGACCCTCCCTTGGGGAGTCAACACATTCTGGCATACTAAGTTGAAGGAGGATCAAGCCCCTCCCCTCTGCGTCAAGGCTGAGCAAGGTATCCCAACCTAGGGAGTGTGTTCCAAAAAGCCATTTCATGACCCGGAATAAGTCCTGGTCTCACTGCCAGGGGCTCCCCAAACATATCTAGCCACACAACTGTCACCCATATTCAGAGGGCCTAATTCTATCCCATGCTTGTTCCCTGGCTGACAGGTCCGAGTCCATGAGCTCCCACCAGCATCACCAGCTGCTAAAATCTATGGGTCACTGTTCAGTGAGTGCAGGTCACTGCCAGTCAAGAACCAGGGCAGGAAGCCTCTGACTTGAACAGAAAGAGTTGTACATTTTTGAACTCTAGATCTTGGAGCTAAAAGCTTCTAGTTCTCAAGAGTCAGAGCCATACGCCTCTAGGGCTTGTTGTCTAGATCATGGGTCCATGGACAATACTCTGGAAACCAGGCCTTGGCTATTTGTGATTCCCCTCATGATACAGCAAATAGAACCTCAGTCAACTGACTAATCTCCCAGCTAATGCAGTACTTTCTCTGTAGATGTAACCGTTTTATTAAATAAGAAACACAGAGCCAATACAGAGATGAAAGCCAAGAGGTCAGAGCAATAGCTAAGAGCTAAAAACCTTACCCTTCACTGTTGCTGTTGTCCTACCTCTCTGAAAGAGACCTGCTTCCTGTGTGTTTGTGCTTTTTATTGACTTTCTATTCTGCCTTCTCATTGGTTGTAAACCCAACCACATGACCTCCTCATCACTGCCGGTCTGTACAGACCTCCAGGACTTCAATGGTTGGTATTGAGATTAAAGGCATGTGTCTCCATGCTGGCTGTATCCTTGAACACACAGAGATCCGCCTAGCTCTGCCTCCCAAGAGCTGGGATTAAAGGCGTGCGCCACCAATGCCCAGCTGTGCTATGGCTTGCTATTAGCTCTGACTCCCAAGCAACTTTATTTATTAACATACAAATAAAATCGCATTTCAGTACAAATAAAATATCACCATACTTCTCTACTTTCTCAAAGCAACAGTATTTGGAAATATTTCATGGTGGTTAAGGCAAAGCTTTTGTAGAAGGTTACATTTGAATTTGAGTTATAACTTAGTCTTTTGCAAAATAAATATACTTAGACAAGTCACTTAACCACTAAAAGCCAATTTTCTCTCTTTAGTAATAGGAACAATAAAAATGAATACTACAAATTACTTTTGAAAACAGTATATAGGAGACAATTTGTAGTGTGCAATAAACAGAAAATTGCATTGTTGGTATCAAAAATGCAAATATAAGTATGAATTTTTATTGTTATTTTATTTTTTACAACAATATTGTGTTAATGAATTCAGTGAAATTTTTGTTAAACAAGTATCCAACTTAAAGTCAACAGAGAATGTGTTAGTAGCTCCCATTATATTCAAGTCAGAAAGCATGTTACTTGAATTCTGTGTATTCATGCAGAGTATATTTACATTGTAGTATTAATGTCATCACACCACAAGTTTTAATGCTTCCATTTTCTCTATTTGTTTCCTGAGCTTGGAATAGTTTGTATTCAACACACACACACACACACACACACACACACACACACACACACACACACACACACATGTGCATGAGCACAGGCACACATACACACCAGTTAGTGAAAGTGCTATTATAATTTGCGGTGATTGTGTTTGACTGTGGAAGTTTCCTAGGCAAAGTAGCAAACTGGTAAGAACTAAGCTTTGAGAAAGAAGCCATTCTACAGGGAGCAGGAGGCTTGGCTTCAGTGTAGGAAAGCATGGAGGAATAAATTAGCTATATTCATTTCTAACAGCTTTGGCTGTGTCTAGAAAATAGTTATGTAATACAAAAATCTAAAAGTGTAGTGGTCAGAAAAGGAAATGGAATAATTTTTTCATATAGCAATTAGTCATAAATATCACTTTTAATAATGATACTACAAGAAACACAAGGGAGTGGTGTTTGTTAAGTACTTAAGGAGCATTAACAACACACCATTTTCCTGTAAAGAACGTATAATATTAAGTGAGGTCACACATTCTCAGAAAGAAAAATAATCACATGATCCAACAGTTTTGCCTGAATCTCTTTGTCATTTTTCTCTCACTCCAAAAAGAAAGTATCTGGAAGTGTGGTCTTACTTTAACTTCCATCCACAACATAAAACTTTCCTCATTTTCCTCGGTTTCTTCAGTCAAGGCTCAGCATTAAATGATATTGGCAGTTTAGATGTCGGCCCTTCCTTGTTACTTCTGCCTTTCTGTAGATTTCAGGAGTGAAGGTGAAAGCTTATGGTACAGAAACAAGGAAAATGGGCTGACCGCTGCAGAGTTCATGTTGGTGGAAGAAGGAGGGATAAAATTTTGTCAGTATATGCAGAGTAATGAGCCTTATCCCATCCAAACTGAAGCACAGGTCCTGGAGAAAATTACTCCTTATGAAACATGCATGACAGTATGTCAACAAAGGAAGTCCTTAACACTGCCTTCGAGAGTATGGGATCCTGAAAGCCGAGGGAATAAGGGCCTTGAAAATGGATTTCTGTTCAGTATGTTGGCCTGTTAGTTACAACAATCAGAATTTAGTGTGATGACACTGGATTATTAGTTCAATAGACATTTATTACATACATACATTGCTTAATTTTCATGACACACAAGAGTACACTGAAAACAGATTAAATTTTAATTTATTATGAAAAGCTGATAATTTTGTGTGTAAGTTAGCCTAACTTAAATTCAAATAGTCAAATTATAGATTAGGGTCGTTCCTCAATTCTACACACAATGGCACTTAGTCTTATGAAGACTCTACACTTAATATATTCCCAGAAAGCAATTTCTTTTCTTTTTTTTTGTGACGGGATTTCTCTATGTAGCCCCAGCTGTCCTGGAATTCTCTCAGAAGACAGGCTGCTTGCCTCAAACACACAGAAATGTGCCTGCCTCTGCCTCCCAAACTCTGGGATTAAAGGTGTGCACCACCACACCAGCCTTGTTGTCTTGTTTGTTGTTGATTTTTATTGAGGGTTGACCTTGGGGCCTCATGCTTGTTACATCAGCACTCTACCAACTAAGGTTCAATTCAAATCATAAAATAACTGTTTAGGTTATGTTCCAATTAAAGTGCTTATCAAGATAACTTCAGCAAAATTAAGTTAGTGTATATGACTTGAGTGGTATAATGTTCAAATGGTGAAGCTATACCCAAAAATATGTTGGATTGGGCAAGATTAAAAAGAAGCTATCAAATTTAGGGGCTGGGGATATGGGTCAGGTGGCCAAATGCTTGCCATTAAACAAAAGCAGGGGCCAGCAACTGGCATGTGGAGGCAATGGACCCTTAGGCTTGCTGGCTAGCCAATTCAACCAATGGGTAAGCTTTTGCTTCAATGAGGGCCCCTGTCTCAAAAATTAAGGTGGAGAAAAAATTGAAGAAAACATCTAATGTCTACTTCTGGCCTTGCCACGCAGGAACACATGCATTCCTATACAAATACACATACGCATGAACACATAAGAAAATAAGTAATAAGTCTAATTTAGTTATTTGTAAATTTCATGTAGCAGAGATATTTATGAAACAAGTTTCAGTCAAAGGCTGATGAAAAGATTCCTAAGGGGTGAGAATGAAAGAGAACCAATGTGCCCTCCCAAAGAAGAGATATTATGTGAGGTTCCTGTTCGTATGAATTAAGATGCTCGCTTGACCAATGTGCTTTTTTATGGCTTCCTTTATCTCTTTGTTCCTCAGGCTATAGATAATGGGATTGAAGAAGGGAGAGAGGACAGCAAAGGCCAGAGCAATGGCAGTGTCCCAGAACAAGGAGTAGGTGGCAGAGAAGCGAAGATACATGAGAGCCACACTACCAAAGAAGAGCAAAAAGACCGTAAGGTGGGAGACACATGTGGAAAATGCTTTGCGGCGGCCTTCAGCTGAACGGATGCGCAGAATCACAGCCACAATACCAACATAGGACATGAAAATGAGGATCACTGCTGTAATGATCTCAACAGCATGGACAATATCCACCACCTGAATCATGACGATGGTGTGGGTATCCGTGCAGGCCAGGCGCAGCACAGGGAGGAAGTCACAGAATATGTGCTCAAGGTGATTAGAGCCACAGAAGGGCAGTGTAGAGATCCAGGCAATCTCAGGGAGGGGTGTGAGAAAGCCACAGGCACAGCAGCCTAAGGTCAGCTGGGCACACAGCCTGGGAGTCATGATGGTGGGGTAATGGAGAGGGCTGCAGATGGCCAGGTAGCGGTCAAAGGCCATGGCTGTCAAGAGACAAACCTCACTGATGCCTGTGGAATGGAAGAAATACATCTGCAGTACACAACCGTTCAAGGTAATACTCCTTCGTTCACTAAGCAGGCTAGAGAGCATCTTTGGGATAGTGGCGGTGGTGTACCAAATCTCCAGGAAGGAAAGGGCACTGATAAAGAAGTACATGGGTGTGTGGAGGTGCGCATTCCGCTGGACCACTGTGATGATAACCAGGTTTCCAACAATAATGAATGCATAGATGAAGAGCAGTGGGATGAAGCAGATGACAGAATCACCCCAGGAGCAAGGGAAAGCAGAGAAAATGAACTCCTGAGCAGTGGTCCAATTGGAGAACTCCATCTCCACCTGAGACATGTGAGGGTCAGCAATTCCTAGTGCACTTTTAAAGCTTTTTAAAAAGTGTCTATTATAGTTCCAAGGGAAAACACACTTACCAGGAACCAGCCTTTCAAAAGACACCTGCACTGTGGCTGTAGATGAAGAGAAATGAATAATGAAATCATATGCATTCCAAATTGGCTCTCAACTAAACTTGTCATAAGGGAAAAAATAGAAACCACAACCCAGGTTTAGACTTAGGAATTCTCAAGTCCTGGCATGGTTCAGAATCAGTGAATAGGCTGTCAAAACTCAGATTCCCAGCGCCCTTTTACTGAAAGTTTTATTCAGGAGGTCTGAGATAGAGCCTGAAGATTTGCAGGCAATGTTGACCCACCGGTCAGTAAACCATATTTTAAAACTGTCATGTTCAGACATCTGGAGGAGAACTTGAAAAAATCAGAATGAAAATGATGCTCATTCCTGAATTCCAACCTTACTGAGTCCCCAACATATTTTTTTTTCTTTCAACTAAGTTCATCTGACTCTTGGCACGTGATCTGAAATGTTTTTTTTTTTCATTTATCAAAAATAGATTTTTTTCATACAGTATATTATGATTATAGTTTTCCCTCCTCCTACTTCCCTGAGTCCTGCCCCTCCTCACCTCCCCTGCCACCTGGATCCATACTCTTTTTGTCTCCTGTTAGAAAACAAACAGGTATCTGAGGGATAATAATCAGTCGTCACTGGGGAATTTCTACCCATCTTCTGCCCTTTCTTCCAATTAGCTCATCATCACTTCGTATGTATATACTTAAAATGATTCAGAGGATAAACTATAATGGTGTTTTTGTGTTACTGTTTGTTCTTTAAAGGATGTGCCACTCTTCTTCCTCCCATCACCTTTTCATCTTATTTAAGAGAGACTTGACGGTATTTTGTACCAGAAGTCTGACAAAATGACACAGTTTGTGAAAATTGAATACATTAAGCTGCATGGGTAGGCTTGCCCTTATAATTTTGTGGGTCGCAGTGGGAAGGGAGAGATGTAGAGTCTGATGGACTCTAATTAGAATACAACACAGTACAGGGCATTGTCCTGGTAACGTACTCTACTCTCACAATAATTTGTTTCACTTTCTTTACTGATTTACTTTTCTATTAGTATCAAATATGTTCACTGGGAGGACAATATATCTCTATTTAGGTTGTTTTTTCTTTATATAAAGGTTGCTTCCTAATGCCTTGGGTAATGCTGTCTAATTGCCCCAATCTTTTCAAATGAATTATTTATCTTCACCTTCCCATATTCACTTCCACTCACCTCCAAAGGCCAGGTGCACAGTGCTCAGCAGTCATCCGCCTGTAGAGACCGCCCTACTCAGGTTTGCCTCCTAGATATTCCATTTTCACATCCCAAGGATATGGATAACAATATTCTGTTCTTATTTTATTCTTCTCATCTCTATTGCATTCCACACAGCGGGGGTCATTTTATTTCAACATTTCATTTATTTGAGATCCCCAATTTCCATTGGCCTATGTTCTTACTAATGAACAGTACTTTATACATCTGTGTTCTGAATCACTCTCTTGGTCCCGCGTTGACTCCCCTCTCAGAAGCTGAACCTACACCCCATTTTTAGTGCCACCTATTGTGTCATGAGACCATCCCTCTTGAAAACTGTGTGTTGAGTTTCTAACCCTCAGGACCTCAGAAGTGTCTGCATTTCACACACAGCATCTAAGGGAGAAAGTGAGTTGGAATAAGGCAACTAGGGTTGATCCTACTAACTGGTGTTTCTGTAAGAAAAAAGTCTAAGGAAGACTCCGGGAAAGATGGGCATTTTTCAGCCAAGCAGACAGGCCTCTGAAGAAAGCAACTGTGTCAAAACCTCGAGTTTAGCTTCTAATTCTCAGACTAGTGGAGAGTCAAATTTATTTTTTAAAGATACTCCCTCACGAGCTGGTGCATGACCTTAACATCAGCATTCAACAAAGTTCCTCGCTTACTTTCTTATTTTTGTTCCTATATGTGCCAGCCATACTCATTTTATGACTATCTTTCCACTAGTTCCAAATCACATCAATTGTCAAGTTATGTTTAATTTAATTTTTCTTATCACATTAAAAATCTCTTTTATTTTCACTATCTATGAACTCTTGATTATGTGATTAAATCCCATCAAATTTCTCTTGTTTGCATACAACAACTGTATCATTTTCCTTTAACTCTATACTGAAATTAGTTCTTATTTTCTGTATAAATAAAAGTTGCTTTATCTCCCATTGCTATAGGAACTCACTACTTACACATTTAGTTTAGAGAAGGGAAGATTATTCCACTTATGTAACTTATATTTTCTAGTTTCTAAACATCTGGAAGAGGAGTCACATTTTCCAGAAATATCCTGTTCTTATTTCCTTTCAATCTCTGCTTCATTTTCTAACCAAGTTCATGTATGTCTTATAGCTTTTACACCTCTATATTACTTGTGATATATGTGTATGTATACAGTAAGAGAATGTGGCCTATTCTGTTATATGTGTTTATATATATATGTATATACACACATATATATGTATGTACACACACATACATATATGTATATACATATTTTCATATGGTCATTATTCCAAATATTTTTCAAGTTTTCTTGATTTTTTAAAAAATATAAGTCTTGATGTTCTCAACTATAACCTGCACATCTTCTAACTATGGCTCTCAGAACATGGTTTTAAAATGTGAATCACACACTTGCTCAAGAAAGTAACTTCTAAGTAGACCCAGACTTCTCTGTAATCTCTGAATTCATGCTATTAAGCCACAGAAAGCATGAGGAAAACCTGAACCAAAAGCAGCAGTATTTAGGTTTATCCATTAATTCTGCTATCTTTATCCAAATTTCAGTCGTGATGATTCTAGTACAATTGTCCGTGACATTAACTTCCCAAAACCTAACTGGAAAGCACATAACATTGTGGGAACATTCCTGAAACATTTCAGAAATTAATCTCAGTGCCTGTCTATGTTAAAGTAGTCCTTTGTGTAGAGAAATCTACTAATTCAAACCTTTATATGTTGTACTGGCTCAGCCTAGAGTACCCTTTCTTAAAAGCCATCTTAAAAGCTACTCACAGTATCTAAAGACCTGGTGGCATTGTCTGTTACTATTGTGGGTGTTTTTTTTTCCTATATATTTCTCCCATCACCCCTTCAAATAGTTAATCCACTGACCTTGTGGCTGTTGAGGTCCAAAGTCAGAATAAACATGAATGAAGACTCTATCTTGGCTCCCTTGATGTGTGTGAGGTTCCTAACTACCGTTGGAGAACTAACTTCCTTCACTATGCTTCCACCCTGAGTCCCCTGTCTAAACTCAATTTCTTTCATCAGTCAGTGGTAAAATGGAGCTGGTTCTCTTCGTGGATCTTCTCCCTTTTCTCCCCCTTTTTTTTGTTTCTTAAATATGAGGAAAATGATTGACTCTCTTGGGAATCGAACATAAATGATTCAAGATTAGTAGAAAAACAATCATCCCCATAATGGCTTCAATTAGGAAAACCAGCTCAGGCTAATAATTAGCAGAATCTCAGGTCCAAGGATCTCCAGCTCACTTCAAATGGACTTGGGAGTTACTGACATGAGAATCAACGTACTCTTCTTTTATTTATTTTTTGCCCTTCTTTCTGTGCCTCTCCTAATGGGATGATGTTTTAATGAACCAAAATGAAGAAGATCTAAGACTCAGATTTGAGTGATGTTGGTACAGGAAAGGAGGGGATATCTGTGGAACAGTGGAGGGAGGGGAGGCTGGGCTGACTTCTGCTTTTTCCAAGGCCAGTCAGCTTAGTTTAGAAAAATCAAGTGACCATTTGAATATTCCACCTATTATTGCTTATTGAAATTTTGGACAATAGTGTTGCTCTTCTTTTGCTTTTCATCCTCTGTGCATTGAAGTCGGGACTTCTCAATGGAGACAAATGACAGGCAAATTAATAGTTTCATATGATGACTTTATAAGACTATTTAAATCATAGCCTCAACTTTCCCACAATCAATTGAATTTGTTCTCCTCTTGAAGCCCTTCTTCAAAAAACCCTCATTCCTGTGTGGAAAAAGAATTGAAACCTATGTGTGAATTTTAGGGAAGCAAATGACATCTTTTTCTTTGAGTAGTATGTCATATAAGAAGTGAGGGCTAGAAATTTTTTTCTAAAATTCATGTATTCAGATTGATTACTTCAAATTAATGTTAATATTGTATTAAAACTGCTTCCCAATTGTAAGTCCATAATTTAATCTCTTTTATATTTGAGTTTACTTGACTCCTAAGGGAACAAATGATTCCCTTAGACTTTTATTTTAAGAAAATTTATCTCTAAATCATTTCTTGAATGTTTGCCCTTTCAATGAAAATGTGACTAGGAAACAGAAATAGTTACCCCCAAAGCTCCAGGATATTCCTGATTATATTTCAGTGATAAGACCCCTTTAGAAAAATGGGCAAAAATAATGCAACTGAAAACATCAGATTCCATTACCATTGTTTGATAAAGCAGGTGAGTCTACAGTATCTGCTAGAACCCATCTTAAAACGTTATTCTCAAAGTAAAATTTAAATTTAACACCAGAATATTTTGGGTATTGCATATGGTTTCTGAGACTCTATAAAACAAACAGTCTATTAGCTTCAAGAAAGATTTTGTTAAAAACACATAACATTATATTATATGATGACTAAATATGTACTTAAATATTGGTGGTCTCCCATTCATATATAGTGACATATCTAGGTGTTGTTCAAATCTTAAACATTCTTATTAATAGAAAACCATGAGCCAGCTATTGGGGTAAAAGCTGAAAGATCAGAGAAGCAGAACAAGCCACAGCCAACTTCTCCCCGCCAACTCCTCAGCCAATCCTGAAAGCCTCTGAAAGGCCTCAGCCAAAAGAGCCTGTAGTTCCTGTCTTTTCATGCCTTATATACCTTTCTGTGCCCTGCCATATTACTTCCTGGGATTAAAGGCATGTGTGCTTCCCAAGCAAAGGCATGAGATCTCAAGTGCTGGGATTAAAGGTGTGTGCCACTACTATCTGGCTGTTTCTCTCCTAGACTGAGTCAATCTCTTATAGTCCAGGGTGGCCTTGAACTCACAGAGATCCAGACTAATCTCTGCCTCTGGAGTGCTAGGATTAAAGGTGTGTGCCACCACAGCCTGACCTCTATGTCTAATCTAGTGGCTGGTTCTGTCCTCTGATCCTCAGGCAAGCTTTATTAGGGTACACAATATATCACCACATCTAGGAAATTTATTACTTGCATTATTGAAAAAATCATAAATTAAAATATTTAACATTTATAAGTTGTAACACACCACACATACACCATTCTTTTAGGTTTTCAAATATTATAAGATTAATGAAATATATAGACACCTTTCCCCTTCCAGATTACTGCTTTAATAAGGGATTTTTTTTTGAGAAAAAAGGCTCAAAGAAATCAAGTGCCTCATAACGGTATCAACAGTATCCTCTATAATAAAAAATATAAAGATTATTACACTATTTTTCTAAATGGCATGTTTCACAGACCAAGTCCCATTCATACAAGTACATGGCTACATTTGTGTTGAAAAGTCCCACAGGGTACTTACTCATGGGGGATAGCACACATTGCTCTAACTAAAAGTTGCTCTAAGCTGCTACAACTAAATGAGATTTCCTTTGCATGCAGGGAAGCAACTGTGGCTGATTTTAAATAAATAAGTATGCTACATTATTATCATAAAAATGCATCAAAATAAAAACCAAAGAGGTGTCAAAAATAAAACCAAAAATTGCAGAATAAAAATTAACAAAAATAGACAGAATAAAAATTAATATGTTAATAAATATTGGTTATAAATACAATTATAAGTATTAATAAACAAACAATAGAATAAAAATTAACATCAAGGAAAATGAAAGAGGAGCCAGGTCTGGGGTCATATGAATGATTAAACACAGGAAAGATAAGGAGAGAAATATTAAGAATGTACAGAAGTTAACAGGGAAGCTCAGGTAATGTTCTCATATTGGACAAGTGTCTAGGTAAAGAAATAATGAGATGAGAATTCTAAAGCCCAATGTGTACTTAAATGTCTCCCCATCATTGGCATTGTCTTTGTCATTCTCTTTTTCCTCAGACACATTTTCATCATTGATAAACTCCAAGTGGTCATCTCCCCACTCTCCATTATCACCCTCTACCAGACCCCTCCTCTGACCTGCTTCTGATTCCATTTTTACAGTGGTCTCATCTATCCACACAGAGCTGCTGTTCTGCACCACTTGTGATTTCCCATTCTCCATCTCTTGATTGTTTGCTCTATTCTTTTCAATTCTCCTTCTCCCCACCCATGCTTTTCAGTAGGGAATCCACTTTGGTTTATTTGGGTCAGCTTCTTCTCAATATCCCCAAGGCTGTTTCTTTTCAACTTTAAAGACTTGATAGAAGATCCAGCTGTCCACACTTAGAACTGAAGCCCCTTTTGTTCTTTGGTGAGAGTTTCCTTATACATGATAATGTCTAGAGGTCCCCACAATAGAAACAGTAGGAGGAGGAAGAAAAAGTAGAGGGGAAACTAAGGAAAGAGGAAGAATAAATCAGGCTGCATATAAGGCCAAGAGTAAAGCAGCTACCCTGGGCAAGACCAACTAAGAAACAATATGTAGAATCATAGGGTTGTGCATTAACTCCTCAATAGCAAAATAGGGGAAATATCAATGTAGAATTATGAGACAGGAAGCTGCTTACAACCCACTGAAAGCCCATTCATTGCACGGTTATGAATTTATAATTTTTATAGGAATGTGTAGAACTGAAGTCTTTGATTCAACCTAATCAGAATCCTCTTTTAGTTATACTACAACTTCAGCTCATCAATGATCAATAGACTCCACAAAATATAGAGATCAGGTTTAGACTATAGATGAAATATCATTCTACAAGCCATACTGACAGTCTTACATTCATGTGTCAGTTATACAACTGTTTGTAGCCAATGTTTTATCAATAATGGTAAATATTTGCACACATTTTTCTGTAATATATCGACTTCTTGAAATTTATCTTGAAGCAACATTTTAGGAAAAGAATTTTGTCCAAGAATATAACTATTACTGGATTTATAAGATGGAGAAACCTATAATATTTCAAGTTCAAGTAAATTTATAACATATCAGTATAATATCTCATACTTAAGTTATAATAAACACTGTACGAATACACAAACCTTAGCATAAAATTCCAGGTTTTACAAAAATGAGCTATCAAGTCATATATGTGAAATATAAAATATATTACAAAATTATGTACTTTGCCACTTTCAAGGGAAAAGATGCAAAATATTTTAGAGTGATAAATGAAATACATGTATTTATTCAATCTCAGTTTACTCATTTGACTTTCTATAAAAATTAAATTTTTTTTTAGTGATTGACACAATACCAAATATTACCTCTGATGTCCTGCTGATGAAATGTTATAATCACATCACAGAGATACATGAGTCTTAAACAGTCAGAACACTAATGGAAAGGAGACAAAGACAAAAGGAAAATGCCTATAGTTTGGATGCAAGGAAGTTTCTTTCTCCGAGGCTTGTTAAAGGGCTTTGGACTAGTCACTCAACAACAGAGAGAGTTACTATGCATTCTGGTGCAGCATGAGTCTATAATGATTCTAAGGTTATTGTGAAGATAATAATGTAGATAACAATGGCCAAAAGTTGAGTCAGAAAGGTAATGCCTATGAATGTTCTTTATAGCTAACCATAACCTAACCATTTCAGAGTTAAAGAACAAAATGAACACACACACACACACACACACACACACACACACACACACACACACTCACACTTTTCAGTGGTTGGGAAATTAAGATAAAAATTGTTATGTAAGAAAGAGAAATAATCTCTGAATTCTCAGAAGATACAATTTATGTGTCCATTCATTAGCTCATTGAAAAAGTGTTTGATAAAATCTTTTAAATTACAGTCATTCTTTGGGATCTTTCTTTTCTTTTCTTTTTTTGGAAACGATCTTATTTAGGTTAAAAAGGAATAAGCTTAAATTACCTACCTGATTCAATGAACACCTTTTGAGAGCAAAAGAGTTTGCTAATTGCATCTTTCATGTCCTTATTTCTTAGGCTGTATATAATAGGATTGAAAAAGGGAGCAAATACAGAAAATGTAAGAGCAATGGTGTTGTCCCAGAATGGTGTATAAGTGGCAGAAAATCGAAGATACATAAGGGCCACACTGCCAAAAAACAACAGAAAGACAGCGATGTGGGCAGCACAGGTGGAAAAGGCCTTTTTACGACCCTCTGTTGAAGAGATGCCCAGAATAACAACAATAATTCTTATGTAAGAAAGAGAAATAATCAGACTTGTTACCAAAATAGCAAGAGCATGAATCACATCTTGAACCAGGATCACCGAGGCATCTGTACAGGCTAACTTCAACAAAGGGGTGAAATCACAGAATATCTGGTGGATTTGATTGGGACCACAAAAAGGTAGAGTAGAAATCCATACAATCTCAGGTAGAAGGATGAGGAAGCCAAATATGCAAGAACCAGCAGTGAGCTGAGCACATAGCCGGGGTGTCATGATGTTAGGGTAGCGGAGTGGATTGCAGATAGCAACATACCTGTCAATAGCCATGACAGTCAGAAGGGTCCCTTCAGTGTTTCCAAGGGAATGGAAGAAGTACATCTGCAAGAGGCAGCCAATGAAGGAAATGGTCTTTTGCTCACTGATCAGATTGGAGAGCATCTTAGGGATGGTAGCTGTTGTATACCACATCTCAAGAAACGAGAAGATACTTATGAAATTATACATGGGATTGTGAAGACGGGTGTCCAATCTGACAGCAAAGAAGATTATCAGGTTTCCTGCCACAATAAAGATGTAGATGAAAAGTAAAGGGAAAAAGTACAGGAGGCCACCATCCTGGAGCTGGGGGAAAGCAGTGAAGACAAATACAGTCACTGCTGATAGGTTTCCATTCTCCATATCCCCATCTGAGTGACCTGTGAATAAGAGAAAGGCCATACTCAACTAATGTGGAAGGAAGTCAAAGCAGTACAAATGTAACTATTGAGGCTGGGGGAGAGATGGCTCAGTTGGTAAAATGTTTGTCACATAAGCATGAGGACCTGGATTCCGGTCCACAGCATCCATGTGAAAATGCTGGCTGTGGATATCCATGTTTATAACACCAGTGCTGGGAGGTCAACACAGGAGGATCCCAGAAGCTTGCTAGCCAGCCAGCTAGCCAAATCCCTAAGCTTCAGGTTCAGTGGGAGCACTTGTCTAAAAAAAGAAGGTGGAGAATGTTGGAAGAAGACACCTAACATTGACCTTTATCTTCCACCTGTGCATGTGCCCATGCATGTGCCCAATTGGTGCACACACATGCAAACATGTACACACACACACACACACATATATATATATATATAAAATATATATATATATATAATTCATATACATAAATGTAATTGTTACTTTCTTTAGATGGTATTTGCAATTTGATATTTCTAAGATTCAAAACAAACAATAACTTGCCTATATCTCTAATTTTGGTTTTGGGTAAGCATATTATAATGGTTAGAAGAGTGGATTCATGTCAAACATATGGAGCCTGAATGAATTTTCATTCTGTTCACTCTTAACTGGAGAATGGGCAGCTTACATAATTTCTCTGAGTTTTATATTTTCTGCTGGGCATGAAAACAACTTTTGTTGAGAAGTGTTAGTCAAATGAGTTAATTTATGAAAGAACCCATTATTGATATGTATGATATTTATTTCCTTTATAGACCAGCTACCTGGGAGAATTATGTTAACTAAGTCATCTTTAGATCGTATTCCCTCTTCAATCATTTGTCAGGTAGTTTTGTTCCTTTTTGCTATTTGGAAACCATTCTGCCTTATGTATACCAGCCATAATAATAGTAAAAGCAATAGAAATATCAGTCCTTATGGTTATACTTTTGAATCAGGCACAGCAGCTTGCTACTCTTGGAAGGTTTTTGTTATTGATTTCCACTAAACCATCCTTCCTGCGTGTTCTATTTTCCTATACGGAAGTTTTCCAGATGATTTGTTATTTAGATCATTGTTTTGTACTTTCATGTGTTGAAAGTCATGTTCATTACTCATTCTGTATGTCTGCAGGAACACTTGAGTCTTGATCCTTAAAATCTCATCAATACACATTTTCTGTGGAAGAAAATACTCTCCCATAGTTTTCCATGATCCCAAATCTCAAGCTTTTGACAATTCTATATAATATTATCCATCTTTACTTTCTCATATTTCACTGTGGTAGTTTCAAATTTCACCATGATATACTCTAGAGCTTTGGTGACTTTTAGCTTTCTTCCTAGGATGCCCTTTTGCTCACGCTTATTTATCCAGCTAACTCCGATCTATCCTCGAGTTTCAATTCAGCTCTTGTCTCTCATGAGGCTACTGAATATTGCTACTGTCATCTCCTCTGCATATTTACACACACACACACACACACACACACACACACACACACACACACACACACTCACACTCCTTAGTTTATCTTTACACATTCATCTTCCAGGTAGTCTCTATCACAATTCTGATACTGTCACTGCAGTTCATGATATATTTTTTAGTGTCAGTAGATTCTATTAGGGCACAGTTTACCTGGAATAGATACTAGGCACTTGGAACTAACTTCTTTTCTAATGGAAACATTTGAATTGGAGTTAAAAGCACGATTAAAACAGAAGTGATCTGTAAAGGGAACAAGTGGGAAGGGAAAGTGTCATCATTTACATTCATGAAGCTGAGAACAGGACGCATAACTGACTGTTATTTCTCATGTAATTCTACAGAGCCTATGGCTCCAAAGTTGAAATTTCTCATAAGCGCAAACAAAATTTCAAATTCCACACCTCCAAAAGTTCTCCCTATTTGAACCCTCAGCATTCAGTTACCGAGTGTCTCATTTCAAGTAAAAGAAATGAACACTCTCCCCTGATCTCAGGAACCCCAAACTCACCTCTCTCAAATAAAGTCGGGCTTTTTCTTCTCTCCCTGGGTATCACTGTATCTCTTCTTCCAACATCTCTAAAGAGTTCTTATAACCATCCTTGGAAACATCCTGGAGGGAATGTAAGCCCCACTGAGGTTCTATTGCCTTAATAATAGAAAGAAAACACTTCCCTCCTGGGGTCAATTGGCAGAAAATCATCCTCTGTGCTTTCTGTTCATTAGATCCTCGGGTCAGGGACAGTCAGTGCCCAGTGGGATTCTTACAGATTCTGCTCAACATTTCACTCCCCTTTTTACCACTGCTATAATTGAAAAAGTCATTCTACATTTATATTTGGCAGTAGGAACTGCTGTGCCAAAAAACCATGCCATGTAAGGAAGCTGCCATTGTTATTTTTTTAGAAAGAGTAAGTGGGGCAGTATTGAAGGTGATTTTCTCACAAGTGTCATCAATAAATTAATGAGTAGAATACAGAATGATTTCCATTAAAAACTTACCAAGTAGAAAATCATGAGAATTCAAAGAGGAAAATGAAAACCATCACATTTTGTCTTCCCAAAGGCTGCACAAATTCTGTCAAGTTTGTCCAATTGATCTGCTGAACTCTTCATATTTCTTATTTTTCACCACAAAATGCATCAATGGTTGGTCTCCGTTTCTCCTTTTGTATAGAGTCTTCCTACTTATTTTGTTTACTTCTATATCCACCCCCCCATTCTTAAAGAGGAAACAGCACCAACAAATTATGGCCTCATTGAATTATCATCAAAATTGAATTGCTTTTTCTGCATCGAAGAATAATTATCATTAAACATTATTTGTTCAAATATAATGACTAATTTGCCATTCAGAAGCAAACTCAGTAAAGTTTATTTATGTGTGGTGGGATGAGTAACATGTAAAAATAATTGGAAGGCAGAGAAGAATTAGAGGATCAGGTGAATGGTCCTGAGCTGAAAAGGAAAAAAATAGGATTATTTTATAAGGAAATAGTAGCAATTTATCATACAGGAGGAAGATTCATTTCATATATAATATTGGCATAAGTAGATAGCAATAGAAACAAAACAACAGAGCATATTTGTCTTTCAGGACTACTTTCAAAATTAAGGAACAAAGAGAAGAAACGAAATTATAATTAATGAAAATTTAGGAGTAAACATAAACATGATTTGGGAAAGAATTTCTGTTTGCCTCTACATCTGTCTGTGTACCATGTGAGTGTGCCTTGTGCCCATGCAAGTCAGAGAAGGGTATTGGATTCACTGTGACAGGAATTACAGATAGTTGTGAGCTTCCATGTAGGTGCTCAGGCTTGAATTTAGGTCCTCTGGAAGATCAGTCAGCTACATAGAAGAAAATAAGACCATTTCATTATTAATGTATCATTGGATATTTTGCCCAGACTATTTCATTATGAATGTGTTATTAGGTATTTTGTTTCACTATTAAAGAAAACGAGGGGAAAGAGGCATGGTTTTTCTGATGGTACAAATGTGTGGAAACATCTGCCTCTTTCATAGCTGAGCTTTTCTCCACATCAGTATGCTATTCCCTGGTGTCCTCAGCCCACGAGCCAGTGAAAATCCCAAGTTCTCACTGTTTTTGACTGAGAATAACTGCTTTTATTGTGTTATCCTCTCTTTGGAAATGTCAGGGTCTGGAAGAAAATATGCTTTCTTTTTCCTAGAATTTGTTCAGCTCTACTGCATGGGAAAACTAACTTTAATAGATAACTTCTTATATTTCTCTTAAGATTCAAACTTGTCTACAGCTGTAATGAATTTTATTTCTAATAATTTTTTTTTTTTGGTTTTTCGAGACAGGGTTTCTCTGTGTAGCTTTGCGCCTTTCCTGGAACTCGCTTTGGAGACCAGGCTGGCCTCGAACTCATAGAGATCCGCCTGGCTCTGCCTCCCGAGTGCTGGGATTAAAGGCTATTATTTCTAATAATTTTATACAACATGAAACAATCTTAGGACCAGAATATATCTGAGGACCAGAATATTCTTAAATTTAGGAATATTTTTGTTAATTTTTAATTATTTTCTTCTTACTTCTTGGTTTGTGGAATTCCTACAAAAACATATTTGGTATGCATTTTCTGAAACATCACCATTCCATGCAACCCAAGTTGCCCTTGAATATTCCATGTAGTTCAGGGTGGCTTTGAATAAACTATCCTCCTCCTTCAACCTCTTGCTGGAGAGTACCAGCATGGACTATTTTGTCCAGACACTTCTTATTCCTTCATGTAATATTTTGTTCTTCCTCTGGCTTCTATGAGTTTTCAGACATTTTCTCTCATTAAATTAAGTTTTCTCTACTCTCTCTCTCTCTCTTTTTTTTTTTTTTTTTTTTTGGTTTTTTTGAAACAGGGTTTCTCTGTATAGCTTTGGTGCCTTGGTGCCTTTCCTGGAACTCACTCTGTACCTCGAACTCACAGAGATCTGCCTGCCTCTGCCTCCCGAGTGCTGGGATTAAAAGTGTGCGCCACCACCGCCCGGCTAAGTTTTCTCTATTCTTTAACATATTAGTTAATACGGCAGTTATCTTCTATACTTACTATTTGTCTTGTTTTTCTAATAACTACCATAATCAAAAAATATTGCTGGCTCTTATAATTTTATTTTCTTAACAGCTGAATGATATTTCATTGTGTATGCCATATTTTCATTACCCATTCATCAACTGATTGGCATTTAGGCTGTTGGTCAATGTGCAGAAAATAAGAGACCATGGAGTGCCCAGCACTAAATGGGACATAAATATCATACCTTTTCCCCAAAGGCTCAGAGACCTTCAAGGAAGAGATTTTTGACTGCAAAATATAACAAGTGAATTCCAATGATCCAAATGCCCATAGTTAAATGAAAGCATATCCCAGAGTCTATGAAGGAGATGTCTTAGCAACCTGGGGGCTATTCTCTAGCTTGTGTGTTTCAGTTTCTCCTCAGACTTTTCTTTCAATAAATCCAAGTGGACAGGTCCACTGTGAAATGGGAAATCCCATATGAACTTTGATGTTGTTTTCACCATCCAGAGTTCCTCAATGGACCATTACTTCTCCAACTCTGATTATTCCTTTCATGATACAAGTGTAGTTTCCCATCTAGGATCTCTTCTGCTTTCTCTTGTAACATCTAGCAGATTCTCCTTCCTCATTTAGGTCTCACTTTCATTCATACCTGAGGAAATGACGGAGATCATTTGAGGGAACTCACTCCTCCCCAAGGGAGGATAATAGTTTGTTTTTGTTTTACTTTGTTTATTTGTTGTAATGTTGTTTGTATTTTTAAAGTGACTGTCTTTGATTATTAGTCTACCACATAACAGACAGAATCAAATAATGGTTTGGTTGCTTTGTCCAAAAGAACCATTATTACTTTTCCATTTCTTGAAAAAATATGATACTTAACATTTCAGACTATTAAAACTCCATCACAAATATCCTAATGCAATTTTATATATTAACTCTTTGTTATCCTTAAATTTTTTCAAGACTTTTAGTAATCTTAATTCCATGTTCATTGAATTGGGGGAGAAATAAAATTGTAATATATGGGTATTAATTTCTTTACTAACAGGAATCTGAATTTGAATTGTAGAAAGCAATCAAATCCATATATTAGAAAAATAAAGCATCTCATAGGAGGTTCCTATTATCTATCTATCTGTCTATGTATCTATGTATCTATCTATCTATCTATCTATCTATCTATCTATCTATCTATGTATAATTTCTTGTGAATATGTGAAGATCATTTTGAATAAAAAAGTCCAATTAAATTAAGTTGGATGAATTCAACCAAAATATTCAAAAGGAATGAAGGTAGAATTCTTCCTGACCTCTGAGAAATAATAGGAATGAAAGTACTATAAATAATAACCACCGTAAGATTCCTAAATATATATTTTCATAGATTTATATTATAACATTACTTAAAACATTAAAACCATTGTCAATGGCAAATAATAAGTTAACACTTGCCTTTTACTTACTTTTTAATAATATTCCAAAGTTGCTTTGAATAACTCACTTAATTTTAAATTAATATATGAGGTCATAATTTTAAAATATATTACTTTTAATGTTACTGATTTGAAATCAAGAATCAAAAAAAATTAATCATTTCTTTGAAGTCACAATGCAGTTTCATTTATGTATAAACTTCAACATCTGTAGATATTATTGGTAAACTTAAAGTTGAACTAAAATTCATTAAATCGGTACTGTATTTCACAATCTGTGTTTCTTATTAGTGCATATATAATATATATAATAATTCTGTATAAAATTGCATGCTACTGCATAGACATTCATATTTACATTGTATATTTCACCCTTCATTGTAATCTAGACAAGTATTTGCTATCTGAATTAAATATGTTTAAACAGAATAAATACAGGAAGATCTGCAATAAAGACAGTGCAACAATGTACCAATGAACAAGTTATGTGCTAATTTTATGGTTTAATATGTTGGAGTTAAATCTACAGAGAGAGGCATCTATGAGCAGATTAACTGGCAGATGTAGGCAGCATCCTCTGAGAACAGAGAAGCTTCTTAATTGCAAGCTTCATATCTTTATTTCTCAGACTATAGATGATAGGGTTGAAAAAGGGAGCAAGAACTGCAAACATCAGTGCAATGAATGTGTCCAAAATTGGTGGAAAAGTAGCTGAGAAGCGCAGGTACATGAGGGAGACACTGCCATAGAACATCAGAAAGACACCAAGATGGGCAGCACAAGTAGAGAAAGCCTTCTGGCGGCCTTCACCAGAGGGAATCCTCAGGATCACAGTGATGATTCTGATGTAAGAGATGGCAATAACCAAGACAGAGAAGATGATGGCCACAGCATGAACCACATCCTCAACCAGAATCATGGAGGTATCCGTACAGGCCAAACGCAACACAGGTTCAAAGTCACAGAAGATCTGATGAATTTGGTTGGGGCCACAGAAGGGCAGTGTGGAAATCCATGCAATCTCTGGGAGCAACACAAGAAAGCCAAAGATGCAAGAACCAGCAGATAGCTGAGCACAGAGTCTGGGGGTCATGATAGTTGGGTACCTGAGAGGATTACAGATAGCTACGTATCTGTCGATAGCCATTGTGGTCAACAGAATACCCTCTGAATTTCCAAGAGAATGGAAGAAGTACATCTGCAGTAGGCAGCCAATCATGGAGATGGTCCTTTGCTTGCTGATGAGGTTGGAGAGCATTTTGGGAATGGTTGCAGTTGTATACCAGATCTCCAGAAATGAAAAAATGCTGATGAAGTTATACATGGGGTTGTGAAGGCGAGTATCCATCCTGACTGCAAAAAACACAATGAGATTCCCAATAACAATAAATATGTAAATGAAGAACAAAGGAATGAAGAAGAGGATACTGCCATCTTCAAACTGGGGAAATCCAGAGAAGAGGAATTCTGTCACTGAAGTGGTTCTGTTACTTCTCATTATAGTTTCAGCAAAGTTTATCCTCACAGGTGGAAACACACAGCTCAATTCCTAGATGAAAGTTAGAACAGCAGACATATTGGTTCATGCAAGAATTAAATGGAAAACAAGATTTTGGAAAATCATGTATTTCTCTCTATTCTTGGATTAAGAAATCGATATCCACTTGGTACCAATGATGTCCCTGAAATAAGCGTTGATGCCACTTATTGGCAGAACATTTTCCTGTCATGCCCAAGGCCCTGGATTCAATCCTCAGCACCACAAAAAAATATGAAAATAACACATAAAAACATCTAAAGTTTGCTGATCAGTGGTGGTACATGCTTTTAATCCCAACAGTTGGAAAAAAAGAAGCAGGTGGATCTCTGAATTTGAGGCCAGCCTGGTCTGCAGAGCAAGTTCTAGGACAGCCAGGGCTACACAGAGAAACTCTGTCTCAAAAAACCAACCAGCCAACCAAATAAACAAACAAACAAACAAACAAACAAAGAAAAGGTTGTAAGGTACATTAATAAAATAAAATTATCCAATATGATGTGATAAAAATTGCCTTTTATATTAATTTCAAAGTTATTTTGAGCCACATATCAAAGAACATTCTCTGAAGTTCCTTCAAAGTGGGTTAGATAAAGTATTTGATTCTCTTATTGTCCACAAAACCAATGTGAAGATGCATCCTGCTTTATGCTGAATGTTTCAATTTTCCAGAGCTTTCATCATTACATAAAAAAGTAACTTTGTGTGTGGCTAGAGAAATAGGTTGGGTTTTCAGGCACAACATAAGTGTGAAGTGTGTATGGGAAACTATTTCTAGAGGTAGACAAATCTAGCCAGAAGAAACCAATAAACCTAGAAAGAAGTGTTCAGTGAGAAAAGTGGCAGATTTCTATCTGGACCCTAAAATATTAGTCTATAAGAAACTACCCAAGTCTCCCTATTTAGACTCGGTATTGTGAAAAAGACCATGTGTGGGTAAAATGATCAAAGCCAAATGTGGGATTCTGGAGCAGTTCTTGCTGCCAGGTCTCTTGGAAGTGCAAGAAGCATTGAGCTGTGCTCTCTAGAAACAATGTCAAGAAATTCATGAGCTGCACTGGGAGTACTGTCCACATAGTTCAGATGCTGCCCTGACTGACAAATTAGCCATCAAAGAAACATATTTATAACTCAGAGGAAATCTGACAATGATTTCTGAGTCAACACTATGACGGTGACTCTTATACATTTGATTTGTGGGTATCTTGACCATCAGACCAGTCCTTCCACAGCTCAGGAGGCCAACCCACTCCACCTCATCTGCACAGCAGAATATACTCTCTGTGAACCTGTGGAAGTTCTCTAGACTTCATGTAGTAATCATTAATTTCATTAACATGATTGGATTTAGAGTCACCATAGAAACAAACCTCTATTTGTGTCTATAAGGGCTTTTCCAAAGAGGTTTAACTGAAGAGGGAATGCTTACCCTGAATGTGGGTGACAAAATCTCATGGTCTGGGATCCTGAACTGAATATAAGTTTTCATCTCTCTTTGCTTCCTGATTGTGGGTACAATGCAGCTGGTCACCCCACACTTCTGCAGTCATGACTTCCTACCTTGATGGACGGTGTTCTCAATTGTGAGTTAAAATAAATCCTTCTTGCTCTAAAATATGAACTCAAATGTCTAACTAGAAACATTTCTTCATGTTGTATGCCTATTTTCTCTGACCAAGGAAGCAAGTAAGTTTTCCTTAATCAACAGTTCTAAAAATTATTCCAAAAAATAAGTTGAAGCTTCATATAGCATTGGACAACAAATTTTCAACATCCACATGAGAAAAGAAAATGAGGAGCCAATAAAAACCATTTGGCATAATTTTATATTTTCCAGGGATCTCACTATTGAAAATGTATTTATGTAAAAAAAATGTTATTAAGAACTGGTTTTTATTGACCAGGGTTGACAAATATCACTTTAACATTAAATATATGTTTAATTATTGATCCAGAAACCCATTCCAAGGTATTTACCCAAGAGAAATGAAAATGTATGTTTACCTCCAAGCTTGTAACAAAATAGTTACAATAACCTTGCTTATAAAACTGGAAACAACCATCTAAATGGCCACTGATTGGCAACTATATAAACTGATACATTCATGTTAGGAGTTATCATTCAACAAAGAAAGTGAACGAACTGCTGTATACACAACAACATGAGTTAAGTTCAGATGCAGAGAGAGAAGTCACAGGATACATGATGCTTACTTCATGTTGTTTTATAGGACATTTTGGAGAAAGGGAAAGCACAAAAATAGAAACATAAGCTTGCAAAGGTACAACAAGATGGGGTTTCGGTTTTAAAGGACATGCTTAGAGAATTTGAGGGAAAGATTGCCAACAGTGAACTTGTCCTCTGTCTTCTTTCTCCACATGGCATTTACCTTTTCTGTACCATTGGATGAACTCCAATGATTCCTCTGACCTTCAACTTCCATTTAGTACAAACGAAAGGGGAGAACTGGCTTTCTCCAGTGTCAGCCTCTTGTTCATATAATTTCATTGAATGATTAAGGGCTTTGTTGTCAATATTGTCAGCTACTGTTGACTTCTTCCACCCACCCAGCTGAGGTCCTGGCAGTTTGGGTCAGTTATCTGGTTAATAATGAGGTATGATGTTAGGTGTAAATGGTGAAAGCAATGCAGCTCTTCTAATGTACCATTAGGAGGTACAAGATGGTTTTTCAGTATATCCTAGCCACTTCATTGTTTTCAAAACTCTTAGAGTCCATCTGGGACTTTGCCAGTGGGTCTTGGTATAAGCAGATGCTGCAGAACACTTTTCTGACCATGCTAATGTATGTGGCGAAGTTGTAACAGAAGCAAAGGGTATTCTCAGAGAATAGAAGCAAATTGCTCATAAAATATTTTGTTCTAAGTGCTCTCTCTGCTGAGTTTACCTGATAGTCTAAACCAAAGAGAGAAGTCGCTAAAAGCCAGGACATTTTGCCTGGAAGTTGACAGACTGTAAATGTCCTGGGTGAAGCAATCTCAGCTGTCTACTACTCCATCCTCATGCTTCGCCTGGCTCACCAACCCCCGTGTTTACCCAAATAGACATATGACCAGATGCTGGCCTCTTGGACCTAAAACATAAAAGGGCTCTGTTCCTCCTGCCATTCTTTATGGGTTTGAAGGTGATTAGAAGATCCCACCAGTATCGATCCAGATATCTTTATGTTCAAAACCAAATAAAACTGGGTGTTAAGTTAGCATTATTCTGTCCCTAAGGTTGACTGGAAATCCAAAGCAAAACTAAAATATCTAATAGAAATAAAAGAAAAAATTGAACTTTTTAAAAGAATGGTCTTGCTATACAGTCCAAGATGATGTAGAATTCATTATGTAGCTTAGGCTGGCCTACAGCTCATGGCAATCCTCCTGCCTCAGCCACCTGAGGCCTGCATCAAAAAGGCTGAAATTGTACTTCCTAAGGTTTTTTTTTTTTTTTTTTTTGATGAGGCTTATCATCACTGGCACAGGAAGAGAAAACAACGTTCCTTAGTTCTTTTTCCACCCCAGATCCTTTCTCTGGTCTGACCATAGTCGGTCCCTATAATCCTGTGCCCTGTAATCCTCTACTGTTATTAAGTTCATCATTGGTATCACTGTATTGTCTACTTGGACCATTCTGCCCCAGGCTTGGTAACTGTTGCAGTCCCAACCACCTTTGTGAAGTCATGGAAAAACTGTAAACCCAGTTAGGTGCTGGTCTTAGCTCTCGCTGTGATCACTCACGAGACTGTTGACAGGCCCAGGACTGGCATATTCAAATTCCCGTTTGTGGATAAGACAATTAGACAGAAATCAGCTCTGTTGCTATGAAGCTTTCTGTTACTCATAGAGATGCTCAGGTGAGAGTGAGGCCTCAAGGCTGACAAGGGAAACACAACCAAGGGGAAGGATGCATGTGACATCTCAGTATAGAGACTTACGCAGCTTGAGCTGCAGAGCAAGCTGATGTGCAACTGACCACACACTGATCTACGCATATGGGTTGCTGTCATGGGAAGTTGTCAAAGCAACAGGGAACGCTGTGGCTTTTTCTTGGATCCTGATTTTAATTAGAAAACTCTGACGGTGTCATAACGGAGGGAAACAGCATAGCAGTAAAAAGTATTAATTATTCTTATATATATACACACCACACAAACAAAGTGATATTATCAGTGACTTCCAAATGGCCCATGTATATCTCAGAAACATGTAAATTCTTCTCTTACCTCCACCTGGGACAAAGAGGTCCCTTCACTTTCTTGGACTTACTCAGTTGAAATCTCTCTAGTTTCTCAAGAAAGACTGTTACACCTATTACTAAAATCTTCTCAGTGAGATTTATCTACTGCAGTATTTCCCTCTAGTAATTAGGGTACTGAACTTGATTTCCCCATGGCTTTAATTAATGGAAAGCTCCTTTGATATTTTCTCATCAGTTTTCCTTAATGTTAGTCATTCCAAAGAGTTTCAATGTAGTATAGCTTTTCATTGATATATACTATATAAATTATGATTTATATATTATTATAATGTTATAATAAATATTACTTATATTATTTTATATTATAGTAAAATTATTATAATTATAGAAATATATTAGCAAGAATAGCTATCTGTTGTATTGGGCACTAAAATTTTTAGTAGTCAGATGTTTCAAAAGTACTTAAATATTTCAAATCCTGTAGAGTTTTCCTGAATATGTCATAGTTTTTACTGAAATAAAGTTGCTGACTCTAAACAACAATACTTTGAAAATGTTTACTTTGCTAGAATTTTTCCTTACCCACTGATTCTAAATAGAGACCACTGCCTCCCAATTTAGCTTACACCTATATAAGTAAGTACTCTTGAAAGTTCTAGTGTAGATTTCAGTGTAGTATGAGAATGCCAGATATCTACACATTTCAAAAATAGCAAAATATAACCTCTTCCCATATCCAATATTCATAAAAGGTGAATTGGCACCTCTTCCCATTAAAGGGTGAAATCTCTGTCCTCCCCTAAGTCCTCTTGACTTAATTTGACCAGTGCAGTATAACTGGGAGTCTGTGTCCTAGTCCTTAGACAAGCCCCCCAGAGAAATTGCACATTTATATACTGCTACCCTACCTAGTCACTGGATGAACAAACTCAAGTACCCCATTATAAGTGAAAGACCACATGTAGGAAACTACTTCATCAAGCTGCAAGCAAAAAACTGATTGATACAGAAAGCGCAGATATAATGATCAAGGGTTAGAAAGTCACCTATGTGGTTCTGGTTCAAGTTGCCAATATATAAAATTAAGAGAAATTTTTTTTTAAAGCCACTAATCTTGGAAGAGGATTTGCTTCATAGCAAAAGATACCCAATTAGATCTCTTAAACCATCTTTTCTACTTGCACTTTTAAAATAACACACTTTAAATGTTATTTTAAATATATATGTATGTGTTAAACATATATCTATAATATATAAGCATATATGAATATGTTAACATACTCATCACATCAGGAATATTATATTTTACTGTTATTTATTACTTCCTTATTTTTTCAGAATTTCATACATGTATAATATGATGATATATAACTGATATCCCCCAGTCCGTCCATATCCACTTCTAATTTTGTGTAGCTGTTGCCTTCTTCTTCCTCTTCTTCTTTTTCTTCTTCCTCTTCTTCTTCATCTCCTCTTAATTATTTTTTTTCCTTTCTCCTTCTTCTTTGACAACCCACTAGGTCAAATTAGTGCTGACCCTAATATAAGAGTATGTGGCTATGCATTGGAGCCTGTAAAGCTTGCCAGTGATCATATTGTCAAAGAAATGATCCTCCCTCCCTTAGGAGCTATCAATGTCCAATAGTTCCTCAGTAAAGTGTGGGTCCTGAGAGGAGTTCCATCATCTACTTGGGGATTTGGGACAGCTTGTTCTTGTTCTCGTCTTATGCTGGCAAGCACAGCTGCTGTGAGTTCATGAGTGCAGAAGTCAGAAGAGAACACTTTATAGTACTCTGCCCTATTCTCTTGCCTTTTCACTCTTTCCTCCTCCTCTAACAGAAAGGCAGGGATGCTATCCTATGGATATAGTTTCTTGCTAAATCTATTCTTTGCTGCCATTGGTATATCAGATTAAACCCAGTATATGACATTAGGCACTCATTATATTTACCCACTTTCATTTCATGACTCTTCCTGTGCCTCATCCACACCCATCAGCACTTGGTTCATATGGTTCATGCAGCTGTTTCCAAACTAAGAGCATCGGCAAAAATCATTCATCTTATCACATATTCCTGGCTGATTCCTCATCAAGTCTTCAATTTTGAGACCATTTAACAAAACAACACTTCTTTGTCTACTACTTATATTAATCCTTTTGAATTTATTACTAATATAATCTGGAAATGATTATACCATTTGAATAGCATACTGGCATGGCCAACGAGTTTGTATCTTCTTCAGTATATTTAAGTTATTATATTAAGCAAAAAGGATATCCTTTATGATCAATAAGTTTAGATTTTTCAAAAGTTTAAAATTCAAATTGTTATATTTCTGGCTATAGATGGTCATTAGAGACCCAAATTAAACTTATTTGGAAAATAAGATAAAACTCCATTACTGGATGGTAACATCAGTTTAAAAAATGATTTTAGGGGTCAGGGATGCTGCTCAATGACAGAGTGCTTGTCTTGTATGTATCAGGCCCAGGGTTTGAATCCAAGGATTGCAAAAAAAGATATTTCTAATGAAATAGAGAATAGGGAAAAGGAAAAAAGATAAAATGCATCATAAAAAATATGAATATATTTTTATAATTTTTCCTTTGATTGAAACAATAAATAGGTATATGCACTTGTGTCTAAATTATTGGATGCAATAATCAATAAAGCCCAATTATTTCTTTTTTCTTTTTATTGAAAACATTTTTTCATATTGTTAATTGTTCTTTATTTTTGAGAATTAATACACATAAGCAATGACGTATGACATTATTTGTCTTCTTCTCCCCTCAACTCCCTGTACTCCCACTTTCTTTCTGCTGCACTTGGCTTTAAACCTTTATGAAAGAGTTGTTTATTCATGAAATTTGCACTCCATGTACAAACATAGCAGCATCACCTGCCAAGCTTCTAACCAATAGCATCTCTCCTCTGCTCTAAACACTACAACGGCTCCCTTATTTCAGAGTAAATTAGGGAAATCTAAATTTTAGGGCTTTCAAAGCCTGCAGATCATTCTCCCTTTCATTTCCTTAAACATTTCTATAACCCATAGCTAGACACACTCCATTTCAGACATGATGGTCTAATTTCTTAAGCAGGTCCCCTCTTGTCTATTGCCTGGACACTTTCTCCATTAATCTGCATGGTTATCCCCCATTTTCTTCAAGGTTTTGTGGCATTCTAAATGAGTTTCAGATTGACCCATCTACTTAAAGTTACAGCTCCCCAATTCACTCTTGATCAACTTATTTTTCTAGATTTGCTTTCCTATTTTCCACAAAGTGTATAATTTCATGTACTTAATAATTTTCTAAAATTTTGCTTGTTTCTTTTTTTTCATCCATTAAAAAAATTCTATACTTTTTCAAGTGGTAGTTTTACAGGGAAGGGATGTAAATAATATAATAATCATATATATCATATATATATATATATATATATCAGTTGAATCACCTGTGTCTAAAATACTACATGGTACAGCAGTCTCAGTATTTGCTGGATGAGTAAAGGGATGACTCACATGATAACTACATAGTGTGTTAGAATCATTTTAATTTCTTATAGTTTTAGAGCTAGGTACAAATAGTTGGAGAAAATCAGAACCTATGATTGATGTTTTAGATTGAAAATTCAAGTATACTTAGTATTTTAATTACATTATTTAAGAGACTTTGACATGTATTATTTTGGAAGTCTCTAGGATACATTGTCAGAACAAACAATGTTCATTAGGTGGAAAACTGGAAACAAGATGGCCAGTGGTGGCACATGCCTTCCTTTGATCTCAACACTTGGGAGGCATAAATAGGCAGATCTCTGTGAGTCTAAGGCCAGCCTGGTCTACAGAGTGAGTTCTAGAACAACCAGAGTTACACAGAGAAACCCTGTCTCAAAACCAAAACAAAAAAACAAAAAAGTAGAAAAAAGAACTGGAAAGAAATAAAACTAGCAATATGAATAAAAGCATATATAGTAATTATACGAATGAATTGTTGTCTTTAAAAACATGCACAGAATGAGATGTCTTTGAACATGCATGAATGGATAAAAACATGTTAGCTCCCAGAGACACTGAACATCTTTTGAGCACAGAACATTTCCTTAATGACATCTTTCATATCTGTGTTCCTCAGGCTATAGACTGAAAAATGGGGAAGATATCAAACATCAGTGCAATGACCCTCACCAGTAGTAGTTGGAAAGTGACAGAGAAGCTCAGCCATATGAGAGCCACATTGCCAAAAATCAGCCAGAAGAAAGTGGAGATATGGGCTGTACAGGAAGAAATATCTTCTGACTTCTCTATCATGAAGACTCCATACATACGGGAAGCTGGAATGTTAAAGTCAGGCTAGATAGAAGATGAAAGTTGATAATTGGTTTTCTTCTGTGTATAATGTATAAAAAATTATTTCTGTTGCACAGTGCTAGATAAAATGAGTCAGGGGAAGGATTGAGAACAAAAGGAGTGAGGCTCACAGCTCATGGTTCAAAGTCCAAGTTCTCTTCTGCACTGGTCATTGCGACAGCTGTGAGCACAGTGCAGTTCGGAAGTGCTTGAGATAGACTCACCTTGGGGAGAAACTCTTCAGAACAGTGTAAAAGACCACAGAACTGTCAGCAGTAGTGGAAGAAGTATGTCACATTATAATGACCCCAGAGGTCTCCCCATCAGGTTTGGGAAAGAAAAACTTTCAAGGACAATCATTCCTTCTACACACAAATCTGTGTTGATAAGCACAAAAAAGTGAGCCCATGGGGAGTTCAGAAAAGCCCCTTGTATGAGTCATAGAGGATACAAGTAGAGGAATATGTTTTCCTTCTTTTATTCCTTTCCTCTTTTTAAAACTGCAATTGGACCTAATATGTACTTCCAAGAAAGTAATGCCAGAGGAACACCAAATGAACATCACATTATATTTTTTCTTCTCTTATGGTGAAAAATATAAACAACAGGAATGAAATGTCCAGCCTTAAAAAAGGTATCACGGACATGGATGAAAAATAAAGTTTGAAAACATACTTAAAATTTGGAAAAATTGTCGGCCCCCTTCTGTAGTCTCAGTGCGGGGAACTACAGTTGTTGTGAGTTAATAACTGCAGTAGTTATATCAAATCTTTATAATGAGCCACTAGACTCCATTGGATAGCTCCAAACCCTTGACTACGCATACAGCCCTGATGAATTTCAGTAGGTCACAAAACAAAACAAACACACTGAACAGAAGAAAAATATGTGAGGAGGAAGGAGAATAGACAGAGGTAGTACGGAGGTTTGGATTGAGGGTGGCTGGTATGCATTTTATACATGTGCAAAGCTTCCAAAGCCCAATTCAATTAATTAAAATATCAATACATGGATATATATGAGGAGAGCTTGGAGCATGGGACATTGACTCTAAAAGACCGTAATGTTTCTAAAAGATCAACTTTAAATAAGAATTTGATGGATACATAAACTAACTTTAAACATTGGATAGTGATGGAAGACAACCACATTCTTTACCGTTTTTCCTTAGAGTCTTACCATCCTCTTGTGTTCTGAGGCTTTGTGTCTCCTCCCATGCAGAGATAGTACTTCTGTAGGTGTCCTACCTATCTATGGATCACTAAGCTTTTCTTCTAACCTAGTCAGTCTGCTCAGCATAAGCATGTTCATTTATGTGTGCTCACCTTGGGTATGGACTGTCCTCTACTCACTGTTGCTTTAGGGTGTTCAAATCTTTTTCTCCCTTTCCTTTTCTCATGGAGTAGTTTGCTTCATATCTATCTCTGTCTCTACTTTCTTCCTCTTGTTCACATGAACATACACCCCACTTCAACTCGGGGTGAGGCCCTGAGAGATTTTCCTATCTATGGTGGAATGCCAACTGTGGTTGGATTTGTCCAGGCTTTATTTAGTTAGCATTGTTGTTGAGATTTTATGGGTGTAGCCTTCCTGTCATAGCTAGGAGACACAATTTCACATCTTCATGATCCTCTGGCTGCATGTTATCATATTTCTGCTAGTCAAACTGTATGAGGACTTTCATGGAGTGTTTCCTCTGCACTTACTAACATAGCTATAGCTTTCTACCATTAATCAGTTAACATTTACTCAGTTGATACGAATTGAGCTTTAAGAATAACCAACTGAAACTGTCATTTATACCTGCAAGAAGAGGGAAAACCAGTTTTCTCCAGAGGGATAATACTGAGTACATCTACAATAGGGCAGATCTCATGTTCAGGAGCAGATGACCAACAGATAATGGACTCCACAGTTTTTGATGTGTGCATTTATTTGGTTACAGTTTGGTGGTTTTGTTTTCAAGTGATGTATTTTGTTTTCTAGTTTTGGGGTGTTTTGTTGTTCATGGTAGTTTGAATATAATTGTCCCCCATAAGCTCAGAGAGGTGTGGCCTTGTTGGAGTATTTGTGGCCTTGTTGGAAGAAGTGTGTTAATGTGGGGGTAGGCTTTGAGGTCTTCTTTGCTCAAGCTTCACTCAATGTAGAGTCAGTCTACTTCCTATTGCCTGCATATCAAGGTGTTCCTTCTCCAGCACCATGTCTGCCTTCATGCCATCATGTCCCAGCATGATGATAATGGACTGAACCTCTGAACTGTAACCCATCCCAATGAAATGTTTTCCTTTAAAAGAGTTGCTGTGGTCAAGGTGTCTCTTCACAGCAATAAAAACTCTAAGATATTGTCATATTAGATTTTTGGTTTGTTTTCTTGAGAAAGAACTTAAAGTTGGATAGGTAGGGAGGAGGAAAGGATCTGGACAAACTTGAAGGAGGGGAAGTTCATGATCAAAATATATTAAAATTTAATAATTGTCTAAAAAATAAAAACAAACCTACACAGCAGTCACATATATTTAGAGGGCCTTGGTTGGTCCCATGCAGGCTGCCTGGCTGTAAGTTCAGACTTTATGAGTTCCTCTGAGCCAGATTAGTTGTTTCTCTTAGTTTTCCTATGTTGTCCTCCAACCCTCTGGTTCCTACAATCCTTTCTCTCACACTTCAACAGGATTCCCCAAGCTCAGCCTAATGTTTGGCTGTGGTTCTCTGTATCTGTTTCCATCAGTTACTGGATGAAGACTGTCTGATAACAATTGGGGTAGTCATGAATCTAATCACAAGTGATGGCTAGTTCCAGCTATGTATCCACTATTGCTAGGAGTCTTAGCTGGGGTCATCCTTGTAGATTCGTAGGAGTTTCCCTTGCATCAGGTTTCTACGTGACACAGAAATGCACCCCTTTTCCATTGGTCTACTTGTGGGACCTCCAACAATGGGATCAGGGGCTGTCCCTAACACTTTGGCTGATTCTTGGGAAACTATTCCTCATACTGGGTCACCTTACACAGCCTTAACACAAGGGGAGGTGCTTAGTCTTAATGCAATGTTTTGTTGATACCTGTTGGAAGCCTGCCCCTTTCTGAAAAGAAATACAGGAGGAGTGGATGGAGGCGGGGAGGCCGGGGAGGGAATGGGAGGAAAGGAGGGAGGGATGTAAAATAAATAAATAAATAAATAAATAAATAAATAAATAAATAAATAAATAAAAAAAACAACCAACCAACCAAAAATAATAACCAAACATAAATTAGTATCAATTTGCCTAGCATGTATATTTTGAAAACTTAAATACATATATGTGTATGGGCAGTGAAGGAAATAGAAATTGAATATGAAATCAAGAGGAAAGCCATGTTTTCGGAATGGGTCTTCTTTAAGGTCCATTGTGAGTTTTTGTTTTCTCCATTTACTGGTGCTCCTGAATGGTAGACAGACTTTGTGGTCACAGGAGAATCCATGGAAATCACCCTGGAGGATCATTCATTACTATGTGACACTTTCTCCTTAATTTGTCCCTCAGAGGGGAAGCTTAGGATGCTTCCTTTAGATACTGCATCATCTAAAGTGAAACTCCCAAGAAAGGCTATCTTCCCACTCTATGTAGTCCCCCAAGAAATGTTCAGATACATCTATATACTCGCCATAGAAGTGACCCTGGTTGCAGAGAGTCTGAGTAGTGTTTTGTGACCTCAGACAGGGTAAGTTGTGCAGACTGCTAATGAAATTCAACATTCAGTGAGACTTCTGCTCTTTCCCTGCTCCTTCCTACATACCCTCTACTCTTCAGAAACCAGCTGTGTCTTCACAGGGTAAAAGCCTGTCTTTTTGGAGTTTCATTGCATTAGTAAAGGATTTCAGTTATGAGACATGAAATGAAAAAAGAACACTAGAAGGAACAGAGGTCAGGGAGCTAATGAAGATATTCATAGCGAAAGTCTTTTGAGTACTAGACTTCTATTGGTTAAAATAATTATAGCCTTTTAGGGAATCAAGGATTAAGAAAATGTTTTTGTTTAATCACTAGACACTAAATCAGATTTCTTTACTGTACAAATCATATTTGTAGGGTGACCTCTTTATATTCTATTAGTTATCTGTCATTCCACAAATTATTTACATCCTTTATTGTTTCAGAAACAAGAAGGATTTTTGTTGACTTTTCTATAGTTCTCGAACCTTTGGGAGGATTTGGCACATATCAGAGAATCTTGAGGGTCAGTTGAAGAAATGTGTGCATGACAGATAATAAGACAATTCACTGGTGAAAGGAACCCCAGGTTTAGAGCAACGAAGTAGTCATAAGTTGGGCTTCTCCGAGATACTTGTCACTGGACTATCTTATCCTTTCTCATAGCTCTGCCATCTCCTCCTCTGCATATTCAGTGCATCATTCTACAGGTGAGAAATTACCTACAAAGACAGGACAGAGCAATCAATACTTTACTGAGAGGGCGCCTCCAGTTGCTCTCATCTTTCCCTCTTGCTGGCTCTGCTTTTCAGCTGAGTACCACTGTTCATTTCATTTAAAAACTTGTTTCTCTGTCTTCTTCCCTCAAACTTGGTACATAAAACCAAAAGCATCTACTGTGAATTAGTTTTCCTAATCTTCAATATATTTATTGTAGTCTCTTTTTGACCTGAAGAAACCACATCAGTTCTGTCACCCTAAAACTGGGATAGTTGAAAAGATAAATATGTGGATTCTTACATAGAAGGCCATAGACTTCTAGGACAAACAAACTTGAATTTCAAATTACTGCTTTGAATCCTTGCTGTTTTAATTTGAAACAGTTATTTCTCTTAATTTGTTCCCAGTTTCTCTATTGTGTAACACTAATTATTAATCTATCATAGATAAGAACACATTATGTAACGTATATAAAGCAAATGTATGTAACTAGAATTATTATCATTGTGTAAGAATTAATTAATGGCATCATTTCATTTCTTGTGTGATTTCTCTTAAGGAGGCTTTAGTTTATCTGAGGGAGAAATACTGAATTCAAATGTGAATATTTGAAATGCAACAAAAGATGTATTAAATGTGAAAAACAGAACAGTTGAAGTATGGTTAGAAGAGAGAATAGTTACTCTGGTGGTGGGAATCATGAAGATCTCCATGAACATGGGGACATTGACACTCAAAATTTTGATAAAAGTAGATCCAGAAAATAAAATAAATGAAGTTGCCAAAAATAAAGCTACTTTGAAAAAAAATAGTTTTTCAAAACTATTGATTTTCAGGATAGTTGGTTCCAAAATTTGTTTGGAACTACATTAATGATGACAATGATTGGGAGGCTGGTAGTTTTGAGTTTTACCTTGAATGCTTTGAAAACAAAAGGAGAGGCAAAGGTCACATTTAGAGAAACTCATCTTCACAATGACTGCTCAGAGGTCTGGCTAGCGGGGCCTGAGACATTGAGGCAGTCCAGGTTAGAGAGAGTGTATACAGCCTTCACTAATTCTACTTAACCTTGCAAGAAATTTGATTGTCTTTTATCCCAACAAGTAGATGCTAGTGTAGTTTTGTTGCAGCTAACTTTTAGGAGCCTCCCCCAAGACAACCATTGATATGATAGGTATAATTGTTAAAATTGAGAACGATTTCTTTCCTATGTCTCTTACACATAGTCTCTGTAGGGGAGGGATGAGGGAGGATAGGTGTTGGGAGTAGCTGTAAGTTTGTCCAGAAGTGGCTGCTCATTAGGTACAAGGTAATTCTAGAGAGCCCCTTAATTTGAGCAATTGTCATATTAACCATGGAGAGGGGAGAAAGGAAAGCTACAGAGAAAGTGGTGACTATTTGGACAAGTCTGCACAATTACCACCTGGTGGACATCAGAAGCCCCAGTCTAAAGCAAAGAAATCAGAAACCCAGAAACTGACACTCCCACCAGGCTCAGGCACAGTATTAGTGGAGGAAAAAGTAAAAAAAACTAATAAATAATTATTGTCAGATGTTTTCCTGATACTTTCTTTGTGTTTTACTTAATTTCCCCCCTAAAGAATAGGAAAACAGAATATTTGAAAACCAAAGGGCAGGTTTTGAGGTTAGTCACCCAGGGGTTGAGGGTAAGGGTAGGGGGAAACTGAAAATGGATGAATCCCCAGAAAATATTTTCTGAGACTAAACTTCTGGGTCATTTAGCTTTCTTCACATTAATCTACGACAGTGAGAGAAAAGTCACTTAGAGATTAGATTGTCTTATAAATGTTTCTACTGCTTCTGTGTGGAATTATATAGTTTAGAAATTGTTCTAACTGACTTTTAGGGTCTCATTTTCAACATAAATAACTGAATACAGAAAGAAATCTATATGTAAGCAACACTGCAATTCCAAAGAAGTTTCTTATGTCTTTTCTTACCTTCACAGATGACCCAGTTGGTGGCCAACCAGAATCAAACTATGGTGATTGAGTTCCTCTTCTCCATATTCCCACCTCTGTATGAAGGTGGCCTCCTATTTTTCATTCTCTTGCTTTTTGTATATGCATTCATCATATCAGGGAACCTAGTTATCTTTGTTGCTGTCCAGCTGGACATGGCCCTGCACACACCCATGTATTTCTTCATCAGTGTGCTATCCTTCCTGGAGATCTGGTATACCACAACTACCATTCCCAAGATGCTCTCCAACCTAGTCAGTGAGAAGAAGACCATCTCTCTAGCTGGCTGCCTCATGCAGATGTACTTTTTTCACTCATTGGGTATCACAGAAGGCTGTGTCCTGACAGCAATGTCTATTGATAGGTACATAGCTATCTGCTATCCTCTCCGTTACCCAACCATCATGACTCCCAGACTTTGTATCCAACTAACAGCTGGATCCTGCTTCTGTGGCTTCCTTCTGGTACTTCCTGAGATTGTGTGGATTGCCACTCTGCCTTTCTGTGGCTCCAACAAGATCCATCAGATCTTCTGTGATTTCACCCCTGTGCTCAGTTTGGCCTGTACAGATACATCTCTGGTGGTCATTGTGGATGCCATCCATGCAGTAGAGATCCTGGCTTCCTTCCTTGTAATTGCCCTGTCCTATATCTGGATTATTGTGGTGATTTTGGGGATGCCCTCAAAAGAAGGGAGGCACAAGGCCTTTTCTACCTGTGCAGCCCACCTTGCTGTGTTCTTGCTATTTTTTGGCAGTGTGGCTGTCATGTATTTGAGATTCTCGGCCACCTACTCGGTCTTCTGGGACACAGTAATTGCTGTCACTTTCGTTATCCTTGCTCCATTTCTCAATCCCATCATTTATAGTCTAAGAAACAAGGAAATGAAAGATGCTATTGGGAGGCTTTTTCATCAGAAGAGAGATGGCCGGGCTCAGAAGTAGATCTCAATTCCTGATATTAAAACACTTCTGTAAGCTCAGAATCTCATTGTTGCCTTTTTGAGCCCATAATGATGCTCCTTTTCTATTGCCACAGATGCTTGTTCTTCTAATGTTATATGGTGGAACTAGAGGCATGACAAACTGTGCCTCTAGGTCACTGTGTCCACTTGTCTACAGAGCATCAACCAGACTCATGACAGCTGAAGTAGTTATGTATGGATACTCCTGCTTTAAGCACAAGCTGACACAGTGCCCCCTACTATATTAGTGTGGTTCCTTCACTTCTCTTCTATGATTCCGTGTGTTGATGAGGCCAAAGATTAGGGTACAAGACACACACCACACAAAATAGTTCTGGAAATTGCTGATGTTAATGGTCTTTCTCGCTTTTCCAGCACTAAAATCCCCTGTCATCCATCATTGCTCAAGTACTGTTTCCTGACACAAAAGACAAATGTTCTCCACTTTCAACTTGTGTGACTCAATTAGCTACCCACACAGTTCAGCAAAAATGGACTGGCTACAGCATGATGTGTTATAGGATTTCAGGCTCAAAGGGGTTTCAAAAGGGTAACTTGCATAGCCCACTATATTTCATGTTACTATTTAAAACATTTTCTTATATATAAATTGCCTTGTAATTTAAACTTGTCAGAATCACCATTATTTAAATATTGATAAATAAAATTTGAAAGTAAAGTTCAAACTTTTTCCCTGACTTTCTGAATGCTTGCTCAGTAGCTTGTAACAACTGTTTTAAATTATTTATTTATTTTTATGTAATCTTTCTCTTGTGTGTGTGTGTGTGTGTGTGTGTGTGTGTGTGTGTGTGTGTGTGTGTGTGCACTTGTGCAGGTATAGGCTTAGCATGTTGTATGTGCAGAGGTCAGAAGAGAATTCTGGGGACTCAGTTCTCTTTTGTCACCTCCCAGAATCCAGGAATCAAGTTCATATATGTGAAGCCTCTGAATAAGAACCTCTACATGCTGATTTACTTCACCCAATCCCAGATGATCTTGCACACTTATACACTGCAGTCTACCTGGTCAGTCACTAGATGAACAAGCTTAACTAGCTCATCAGTAGTAAAAGATGACAGATTGGAGGACAGTTTAGCCAACTATAAACAAACAACTGATTGATCCAAAATACATAAGTACAATGATAAAATAACTGGAAAAATCACAGATTTTGTTTTATCCAAAATTGCTAAAATTGCTAAACTGTATGGAATTTTGAGAATTTCTCTTTTTAAGCTACTTCTTTTTGGAGAGTGAGTTGTTCCATGACCAAAGGTGTCTGATTATGTGTATTCAAATATCCTTTCTATTTCCACTTTTGTTACAATATACTTTAGAATTCACATTACATGTCGGATACTATCTTTAATATTTATGTAGTTTTATTTTAATATTTTTATTCCTTGAGAATTTCATACATGTGTACAGTGACAAATACTATATCCTTCCCCAAACCGTGACTCTCTCCATATCCTCCATGACTTCATGTCTTCTTCTCCTTTTATTATTATTTTTGATAACTAAGTCCAGTGAGTGCTGTCTATAAGTTCATGGGTATGGTCATCCATTGGAGCATGAAAAGCCTACTAGTGGCCACACTCTCAACAAGAAGGATTCTCTCTCCATCAGTAGGTACAAACTGTCAATATTTCCTCGGTGAGGGATGGGTTTAGAAAGCACCTCCCCATCTATGCTGGAATTTGAGCTGATTTGATCTCATTTAGATCTTGTGCAGTAAAGTGGCTGCTGTGAGTTCATGAATGCAATAGGTATGTCATGTTCAGAAGACCACATTCACTCCTCCTCCTCGTCTGTCTTTTGCATTGTTTTCTGTCTTCTGTTCTGGAACGCCAAGAGCAATGTTCTGAGGATTTAATTACACACTTCAATCTATCCAATGCTGTCATGTGTGTATTGGATTAAATTCAGTATTTGATAACCTAACATTTGAAGCTCCATGCTTTTTACCCCCCTTTTACCTCATAACTCTTCCTTTGCCTCTTCTGCACTCATGGACACTTGGTTCATATGGTTGATTCAGCTGTTTTCTAAAAGGAAATCTGAAAAAGGATTCCTCTTATGTTTTCCTCACTGATTCCTAAGTCTTCAATTTTTAAATCACTTCATGAAACAACTTCTCTTTGTTCCCCACTACTAATTGTTTTGAGTCTTATTAAAATGTTCCAGAAAGTATTATGCCATTTGAACATCATACTGGCATTGCCAACCATGTGTATCTCCTTCATTCCATTTAAATTATCATATAAAATAAAACAGAAATACTTGAAAATAAAAAAGTTACAAACCATAGATTTTTCAAAAGTTAAAAATGGAAACATATTTTAAGCCAAAGATAATCAGTTAGAGACAAAATTTAATTTTGTTCACAAATTCAGGGTAAGGATTAATTGCTTAATAGTAAAATCAATTTAAAAATGGTTATTGAGACTCAGGACACTTTTTGGTGACAGAGCATTTTTCTTGCACCTGTCAGGCCCAGGGTTGGATACCAAGAATTCTAAAAAAAAATTTTAAATGCCTCCAATGAAACAGAATGGGGAGAAAAGAAGGAAAAAGATGAAAATTATCACATGAAACACATATAAATAATTTTTATAAAATGTTTATCACTAGATACTGAATATTCAAGCACATACATTTGTCTTTTAAGTTATTGTTTGAAATGTATCTTAATTGGAATCATAATAAATAAATTCTCACTTGGTTTTGAAATCTTCATACTTTTTTTTTTTTTTTTTTTTTTTGGTTTTTCGAGACAGGGTTTCTCTGTGTAGCTTTGCGCCTTTTCCTGGAACTCACTTGGTAGCCCAGGCTGACCTCGAACTCACAGAGATCCGCCTGGCTCTGCCTCCCGAGTGCTGGGATTAAAGGCGTGCGCCACCACCGCCCGGCGAAATCTTCATTCTTTATCTTATGAATACAAGGATACAATGAAATACGATCATATCCATTACTCATTTCCTGCCTCTAGCTTCCTGTGTATTCCTACTTGTTTTATGTTATCACAATTTTCTGCTGGATTGATAGTAAAACTCCATAAATTTTTTTAAAGGGCCACTCCATGCAAACTTGTCTTAATACACTTAAAACATCATGTCCCACCATGATTATTAGAATATCTCTAACAACCCAAGGTTTCCCCTGTGCCTCCCAGCACTGTCCTCTCAACACAGAAGGAAGTATGATTCTGTTAAGCTTCACAGCGGACAGCATCTCCACTCTGCTCCAAACTCTGCCCTGGTTCCTCAGCGTTCAGAGTAAATCGTGGAAATCTAACCCTCAAATTCCTGTGATCCATCCCCCTCTCATTTTCTAACTCTAGTTTTCCATACACCTATCTCAAACACACTCCATTTCAGACACAGGAGAGTCTGATTTCTCAAACATGCCCCCTTGTGACTTTATGCTGGCTTCTCCTGATGCCTAGACGCTCTCTCCAAAAATCTGTGTGGCTATTCCCTTTTCTTCAATGCTTTGCTCATACTTAGCATTCTAAATGAGGTTTAATTTGACCAATCTTAAATTAAGGGGTCCCCTACTCATTCTGAATAAACTTATACACCTCCTTTTCTGTTTCTTTGAGAACACATAGTCATATAATAAATAATGTTAAAAAATTTCTTATTTTTTTTCACTCAAAAATATCTTCTCTTTCTCAACCAGAGGGTCTATAAAGATAAGGAGATGTTTGGTCAGTTGTATCCTTAGTATCCTACAAATTACTTGACATAGCAGCCTCAGTAAATATTTGCATCATTAGTGGAAGATACCTCACATGATAATAACGTGATGTGTTATCATCTTTTAAACTCCACACAGGCTGAGAGCTAAGTACAAAAGTGTTTGAAGGGGGTTGGGGATTTAAGCAAGCACAAGGCCCTGGGTTCGGTCCTCAGCTCCGGAAAAAAAAGTATTTGAAGAAATAAAAAACTATAATTTATATTTTAGAACAAAACCTCAAGTATATTTAGTATTTCAATGTTACTTTTAAAGATGTTAACCTATTAGAATATCAAAAGTACCATGCAATTTTGTTTATCTGTAATTGAGCAACTGCTTTAAACTTGGTTATGAGTCAGTTTGGGATGAATTTTACAGTCAGAAATTTCATACCATCCGTCAGTTATTAGACTTATGACATTAAGTTGCATTTTACTACATTAATCACATTAAATAGAGAAAAGGTTGTGGGATTGGCCATATATATAATTTTCTTTTCATATTATCAAGGCTATTTTTATGAACTTATGGAATTTTGGTTGAATCAAAAAGTTGAGGCACTTAAAATCAAAATAGTGTGTGCCCCATTTAAATACATTTTAAAAGGAGATTTAAATGTCAAGTTAAAAATCATAAAAATATTTTAACACCTCTAAGTAGAATGATAGAATTAATTGATTTGCAAATAGAATACTAAGGTTTTTAGCTTTCATAGTCATGATTTTCGATTCAAGCATTCGATAACAACTAAGATCTTAAATCTATCAATGTTTCTTTAAAGTTAATTCAAATTTTATCAGCAAAGAAAATTATCCATGATTTTCTCCACACAAAGATGCCCCCTATGGCTATCAAAGGGCTCATACGAATGTAGAAAGAAGTTTGATTTTACAGGCACGAGGCTGTATGAGGAGGACTGTGTTCCCTGGGTTTGTGAGGGATCACTTTCCGGGGCTAACCCTAAAATGACAGTTAGGTCTTCCTGCCTCAGTGTTTCCCACTGTGTGAGAGTTCTTTGTTTGTTTGTAATACTATGGATATTCCATTCTTTTAGTTCAAATTATTTTTATATTTTGAGAATTTCATACAGGAATATGGTATATATAATATTTCTGACCCTCCTTTCCCTCTTTCCACACCTCCTGTGTCACCCCCACTCACTCAAAAATTCTTGACCTCTTCTTTAATCATTATTCTTTTACACACACACATACACACACAGGTACAGGTATGTGCACACACACACACACACACACACACACACACACACACACACACACACAAATCGACTGGGTCAATTGAGTGTTGCTTTTATGTGTATAATTTTAGGTTTCACCACTTGGGATTGAATAACCTATCAGTGTGCCCATCCTTGAAAAAAAATTATTACCCACCCTGCCCCCTCCCCCAACAGCCATTGATTGCTTGAAGCTCTTCATCAAGAGGTTGGGGACTTAGGAGATTTCCCACACACCACTGGCCTGTCTTATTTACACAACCTTCTTGAGGAGACCTTATGGATGCAGCTTCACTGTCATGTCCAGAAAACACTATTTCTCATCAGGAGTGCAATTGCTACAGTTCTTAGAATAATTCTGCCTCCCCTTCTCTATAATAGATTTCATCTGCTGCAAAATGAAGCTTCTTTCATGAAAGATGTAAGCTAAAATTATCTGTGGCTATAAGGATAAGTATTTAAAATGCACTTAGATTTTATACTGCCAAAAAATGCTGTTTTGACACCTTGTTTATGAAAAAAATAAAGGGAAAAAAGAAAAAGAAAATTCTGATACTATTGATGACAGCATTTCCGTACCACTAGATGGCCTCTTACTCTTTTTTTTTTTTTATTGTTTTTTTTTTTTTTATTAATTTATTTTGCAATACAATTCAGTTCTACATATCAGCCACGGATTCCCTTGTTCTCTCCCCTCCCGTCCCCCTCACCTTCCCCCCAACCCCCCCCCCCCATTCCCATCCCCTCCAGGGCAAAGCCTTCCCCACAGACTGAGGTCAACCTGGTAGACTCAGTCCAGGTAGGTCTAGTCCCCTTCTCCCAGGCCGAGCCAAACAATCCTGCATAGGCCCCAGGTTTCAAACAGCCAACTCATGCAATGAGCACAAGATCTGGTCCCACTGCCTGGGTGCCTCCCAAACAGATCAAGCCAATCAACTGTCTCATCCATTCAGAGGGCCTGATCCAGTGGGGACCCCTCAGCCATTGGTTCATAGTTCATGTGTTTCCATTCATTTGGCTATTTATCCCTGTGCTTTATCCAACCTTGGTCTCAACAATTCTCGCTCATATAAACCCTCCTCATTCTCGCTAATTGGACTCCCAGAGATCCACCCGGGCCCTAGTCATGGATCTCTGCATCCAGATCCCTCAGTAGTTGGATGAGGTTTCTAGCACAACAATTAGGGTGTTTGGCCATCCCATCACCAGAGTAGGTCAGTTCAGGCTGTCTCTCGACCTCTGCCAGCAGTCTGTTGTGTGGGATGTGGAGCTAGGGGAACTCTCCTCCACTGCTGGTGGGAATGCAAGCTTGTACAACCACTTTGGAAATCAATATGGCGCTTTCTTAGAAAATTGGGAATCAATCTCCCCCAAGATCCAGCTATACCACTCTTGGGCATATACCCAAGAAATGCTCAACCACACCATAAGAGCACTTGTTCAGTTATGTTCATATCAGCATTGTTTGTAATAGCCAGAACATGGAAACAACCCAGATGCCCTTCAACTGAAGAATGGATAAACAAAATGTGGTACATATACACAATGGAATACTACTCAGCAGAGAAAAACAATGGCATCATGAGGTTTGCAGACAAATGGATGGATCTAGAAAAAATCATCCTGAGTGAGGTAACCCAGACTCAGAAAGACAAACATGGTATGTACTCACTCATAGCAGGATACTAGACATGAAACAAGGATGACTTGTCTGCTACTCACATCACCAGGGAGGCTACCTGGAAAACAGGACCCCAAGAAAGACACAGGGATCACCCAATGACAGAGAAATGGAATGAGATCTACATGAACAGCCTGGACATGAGTGGGGGTAATGAAAGGCGAGGGTTGAGGGAAAGAGAGCTTGGGGGAGCGGGAGATCCCAGCTGGATCAACAACAGAGAGGGAGAACAAGGAATAGGAGACCATGGTAAATAAAGACCACATGAGAATAGGAAGAAGCAAAGTGCTAGAGAGGCCCACAGAAATCCACAAAGATACCCACACAACAGACTGCTGGCAGAGGTCGAGAGACAGCCTGAACTGACCTACTCTTACTCTTTTAAGATCATGGGTAGCTGTTTCCAGCTTTGATTTTCTCCTCATAGGAGCTAGGCAAAATATATTTTTCTGGAGATTTTACTTTAATCCTAAAACTCCTGGAGAAGTTTCATAGGAAGAAAGCAGAGAAGTCTGAGCAAGACACCCAAAATGTATAAAATTTATAATGGGAAAGGATAAGATCTAGGGCAGAGAATGGAGGAGCAAACCCAAGCTGCAAAATAGTGCTAAATATGTCAGTGAGTTATTACGATGGCATGACACTTTAATGGAGCTTCACAAAAGGTTGAACATCTTAATGCTGCCAGCATTAAACTATTTTTAATTTTTAATTTGTATTTGTGTATGTGTCGCATGTATGTGGGTGCTCTCGGAGGCCAAAGGAGGATGTCAGATCCCTTGGTGTTACCTTCTAGAGGTTTATTTTCTCTACCAGTCACAGAATTAAAGGGAAGGAGAAAGTATCCAACATATCAGCTGATAGCAGGGAAATATCAGGCACAGAAAGTAGAAACAATGGTCAAAAAATAGTTTTATTACAGGTGAAGAAACACATGCACATGCACACACACAAATACACAAAAGGCACACACATTTACACATGCACACACCCACACACTCACATGTAGAAGGTGCACACACATACACTCAGAAGTTACGTATACACACACTCACACACAAGATCCACACAGACGCTCACACACACTAGCTGTACACACACACATAAGATGCATCTACACATTCACACATACTAAATGCACACACATACTAGGTGCACACACACACACACACACACACACACACACACACACACACACAGACTGCACATAGCAAGGTATACAGAAAGAAAGATCCCCTACAAAGCAGAGTGGGGACTCCGGAAGCAAAGTCCTTTCTCTTCTCTACAATTAGAAGTTTTATGTGTCTTTTTTTTTCTTCTGATGTTAACTTTCTCTTTTACTTCATCTTAAAAATGGTCTCTGACCCTTTCTGTCTCCACACAGCTACATATCTCCACACTGCTGCATACAGTTACATATCTTTACATACATATATTTTTCACATGGCTACACATCTTCCTTTTTTTTTTGTTTTTTTTTGGGGGGGGTTTCTTTTTTTTGTTTTTTTTTTTTTTGTTTTTTTTTACAATACAATTCAGTTCTACACATGTCTTTATGATGTGTGGGGTGTCTTCTTCCTCCAGCTGATGTTTGGTCATTTTGAACAAAGATTGGGTACTGATAGGCTCACAGTTTTGAATAAACATTTCCCAATATGCATTCTCTGGCAGGGAGTGCTCTATCAGCATCACCAGGCCTCAGGTCTCAAGCAACCAGGCCTTATTATCAGGTCAGGAAGAAGCCGAAAGTTCGCCATCTTTGTTACCTATCTGTGGTCCCTTCCCCTATCTGTCTGCCTATCAGGAATCTGTCGAACTCCTCCTTCATAGGAGCAAGCTGGAGTTACATGTCATTGTGAGATGTCTGACATGGATGCTGAAAACAAGTTCAGCTCCTCTGCAAAAGGAACATGAACTCTTAACCACAGAGCCATCTACAGTTCCAATTTTTAAAAATACCAATTATAAATGCTTAAAGATTTTATGTTTATAATTTTTAGGCTCAAGGCAGTAATACTAAATCTATTTGATCTTTAAGAGCTCTAGAATGTTTGCTATAGAATCTTGAAATCAACACAAAGTCCCACAGAGGAGATGATAACAGCCAACACCAGAAGCCAGTGACTATGTGCCACATAACCATGGCATTTTATCACCAGCTAGGGAAAGTACAGAAACTGTCTTTGGAAAAACATCAGGGAATCATGCTCCTTTCTCAAGCCCAAATCATCTTAGTTATGTGGATCTTGTTACCATTTTATAAATGACTATATAACTAACCACTCAATTCTAACTATTGAGTGAATGAGTACACAAAGGAAGCATTTAGATGTGCCAATTATAAATGCTATTACTCCTTAGATCATGATCCTTAATTGGCTTGGAAAAGATGGCACTGCACTATTTGTGATTTCAAAACAAGAAGACCCTGTTGCAAGGATGCACATGACTTCCTTTGTCAGGACAAACAGTGGTCACTGTGTTAGAAAATGGACACTGTGTTAGAAAATGGAAAGAAACACCACCAAGACCATGAAAAAAAAACTTGCATAGCAATCTGATGATTGTTTGCTTTAAAAACAAATGCAGAGGATGAAATATCTTTGAACAGACATGGATAAACTCACATTAGCTCCCAGAGACACTGAACATCTTTTGAGAACAGAACATTTTCTTAATGGCATCTTTCATATCTTTGTTCCTCAGGCTATAGATTATAGGATTGAAAAATGGGGCAAGGACAGCAAACATTAGTGCGATGATCTTCTCCAGCAGTGGTTGGAAAGTGGCAGAGAAGCGTAGGTACATGAGAGCCACACTGCCAAAAAACAGCAAGAAAATGGTGATGTGGGCTGTGCACGTGGAGAATGCCTTCTGACGGCTCTCACCAGGTGGAATCCTCAGGATCACAGTGATGATTCTTAAATAGGAAAGGGTGATGACAGAGACACAGGTCAGGATGGAGATAGCATGGATGACATCTTCAACCAGTATCATAGATGTGTCTGTACACGCCAAGAGAAGTACAGGTTCTAAGTCACAGAAGAGTTGGTGGATATGATTGGGGCCACAGAAGGGCAGAGTAGATATCCACACAATCTCTGGTAGGAGCATGAGGAAGCCAAGGATGAAGGAGCCTGTGGAAAGCTGTGTGCACAGCTTTGGAGTCATAATGATTGCATAGCGGAGTGGGTTACAAATGGCAACGTACCTGTCGATGGCCATTATTGTGAGGACCAAGCTTTCTGTGACTCCAAAGGAATGGAAAAAATACATCTGCAGCAGGCAGCCAAGGAAGGAGATTGTTTTCTCTTTGCTGACTAGGTTGTAGAGCATTTTGGGAATGGTCACTGTGGTGTAGCAAATCTCCAGGAAGGAAAATATGCCAATGAAACTGTTCATGGGATTGTGCAGACGGACATCCAGCTGCACAGCCAAGAAGATCAAGGCATTTCCAACAACAATGAACATGTAAACACAGAGCAGAAGGATGAAGAACAAAAGGCCACCCTTCTCAAACTGCGGGAAATCAGAAAAATAAAATTCTGTCACCTTTGTCTGATTCTCCTTATCCATATTTTCAGCAGATTTTTTGGCTGGCTGAAGGAATAAGTACAATCAGAGCACAAAGCAAAAGGATGAATAGACAAGTCTAAACAGTCTAAATATTCAGTCAACTAAATAAAATATATGATAAAGTGACATTGTTAGATTTATAAAATTTTTAGTAGTATATCTAGCTGTCAACTATTTTTTTTAAAGAAACAACTGCTTATTTAGAAATATAAGTCTGTATACACTATTGGCTGACAATTTGGCATTTTTTATTAAAGGGTAACAGTTTAGAAACTGCCTTTCATGACATAATCTAAAGGAAATTATTTTACATAAAGATGACTTACAGAGACAATCAGTATGATATTTTTATCTCTAGTTATGACAATCAAAACTGCTGTGTCTGCAGAGAAGCGAACATAAACATGTGTTGTCAAGAAGCAGCCATATATGGAAAATAATTTTTGATGTAAAAATCAGTTGATCAAGATGTATAAAACAGCTCCTCACATGTACATCATTGGGCCCATGCTACTTTCTGAGATGGAGATTCATCACCTAATTTCAACAGAAAGTTACCTTTTCTTCTTGGGAGTTTTGTGACACATCGTCTTTGACAGAAAATTCCATTCATTCTGCTAATCTAAAGCTGGAAAACAGTGAGCATCTAATAATAGGTCCCATGGTATTTTTATGACTATTTACTAAAATACCTTGCATGAAGAAAGTCTAAGATGTGTCTTTTGTCAAATTCAACTGCTTGACTGTGAGAGGTCTGAAGACTGGGGCTGGAAAAGAGACAGCTATTGATTGCTACCCAAAACAGTCAGACATCTGGGAGCCGACTTTAGACACACTCTTGTGAGACCATGAAACAAGCATCCACAAACAAAGGAGAGTTGGCCTGGCAAGCATGAACCAAGGATTTTTGCTTGCTTTCTAGGGATCTTATAGGACATTGAATTTATAGTTAAACATAAGAAACATGAAGAACAAAATTCCCTTTGGTATTTCTTCATGAAAACATTTACTTTAAAAATAGAGGCTCATGGAAAAATAACTGATGCTCTGATGGTTTCTTGTTTTATACTTTTACCCAGATTCATTCCCTTCAAATATGTCTTCGTCCAATTCAATCTCTCTGGTAACTGAGGCAAGATTTCTTAAATGCAAAAGCGGTATACTACCATTTTTAAGAAATGCAAAAGATGCTAGTGGTATGATGCTAGAGGTATCTTACACGAGTGAGGGCTATTTAAAAGACTCCAAATCTTCTAAGCCTGAAAAATAATGTGAATATATGTGGTATTCTTAAAACAATTTCAACACCTGCATCTTTTGCATTTATAATCTGGTATTCTTTACTGATCTGAAATGACAAGATACATGTATAATTGTGCAGTGAATCAAATTATTTTGTTAATGGTACATTTCACAGTCACAAAATTGAAACCTGGAAGAAGGAAAAAGGAATTATACCAAAAAGTACTCCTCTATTTCCTGGGGAAAGGAACAACCAGAAACTCAACTCGTAAGCTACAGTCATTGTCAGGGGTTTCTTTATTCCTAGGTGTCTTTCTTCACTCTGCTATATGACACATGGGCATCTTAGATTACAATTGAACCCAGTATTAAGTAGTGATGAGAAATGCCATAGAGCCAGTGTCACAGATGGAATTTAATAAATAATTTCTCATTGCATTTGTTGTGATTTTTGTAGTAAAAAAACACAATAAACTGCCCAAAGCCCCCATACCTGAGCTACAGTCCCCCTACCTCATGTACTTGCGTGACGTCAACAATGACTCTGTGGGTCTTTCTATCTTATACCCACCTCTCTTCCAGAATTACCCTTTCCAAAATATCTTGATTCCTTTGCAGCCCAACAAATAGGAAGGTTATAATCACAACACTAGGTTTCTTGGGGGATGAACAGTGGAGAAAGGCTTTATTTTGACACATTTTATCCATTGTCTAGGGAAAAGCTACTCATACCCCCAAGTGTCTAATTAGGGAGCTCTGTTGGCACACTTCCAATTCACAAAGACTCCATACCTCGGGGAAGCTAGAGTTTTTAAATCATGCAAGATAGCAGATGAAAGGCAATGGTTGCTTTGTTTTTCTGTAGAAGCTATGAAAGAATTGTTTCTGTTACACAATGTCAGGCAGACTGAGTCAGGGGATGAATCAGAAACAAACGGAATGAAGCTCACAGTCTGTGGTTCAAAGTCCAAATTCTCTTCGGCATTTGCATGTGCCATTACAGCAGCTTGTAAGAACAGCACAATTCTGAAGCACGTGAAAGACTTGTAACTTCAGTAGGACTTCTTCAAAAAGATTCAGAAGACCACAAGGCCATTAGCAGAGAAGTAAGGTTCTCACTGAGATTTGTCACACATTTTAGTGACCCCAAAGATTTCTCCATAGGGCTTGATTGAGGAAAAGATTCAAGGACAATGTTTCCTTCTACATAAAAGGTGCATTGATAAGAACACATGAGTGAGCCCATAGAGAGATTGGAAAAGTCCCTCAGATAATGGGTAGAAAATACAAATAGAGGAATATATTTACTTTTTTATTCTTTTCCTCTTTTTTGAAACTGAATTTGGACCTAATATGTACAGGAGGATAACACTGGAGGAAAATCAAATGAATAACACATTAATATTTTCTTCTCTTATGAAAATGTATATACAATAGGAATAAAAGGTTAAACATCAAATGTAATGGTTGCAGGGGGCATAGACAGGGAACATCATTTGAAAATATATTTTTAATTAAAAATAGGATATGAGAATGTATATAACAAAAAGAAGGAACTCTGAGAACAGAGATGGATATTGACAGTGAGTACTTAGACTTTTAAAAGTTTATTTCTGATCTAGATCCTCTATAAGCATTTGATGGAAAAGTGAACTAAGTTTAGAGCTTGTGTAGTAGGCAAAGACAAACATACTCTGCCTTTATCACAGCTTTCCCCCAAGGTGTCTTGCTGTGGGATGTCTTTCTGTATGCTGTGAATATGTGTTGCTCTGATTGGTTGATAAATAAAGCCGTTTGGTCTATGGCAAGGCAGCCTAGAGCAGGCAGGAAATACTAGCAGATAGACAGGAAAAAGAAAGGCAGAGAGATAGACACCAGCATTGCCAGGGGAAGCAAGATGTGAAAACACTGGTAAGCCATGGCCATGTGGCAACTTATAGATTGATAGAAATGGGTTAAGTTATAGCAGTTAGCTAGCAAGAAGCCTGAGCCATTAGGCCGTCCAGTTTGTAAGTAATATAAATCTCTTTGTGTTTACGTGGGACCAAGCAGCTGCAGGACACAGGAGGAGAGATTCATTCTGACCATAGGGCCAGGCAGGTCCAGGCAGGTCTGGAGAAAACTTACAGCTACAGAGTCTGACCACCTGCTTGTGTTCTGAGGCTTGTGTCTCATCCCATGCAGAGACAGCAGTGCTTCTACAGATGTCCTGTTTATCTATGGATCCATAAGCATCCCTCTCTACTAGTCAGTCTGCCCAGGTGTAAGAACATCAGGTATGCTCATCTTGAGGATGGTCTGTCCTCTACTCACTGTTGCTTTGGGGTGCTCAAACATTCTGCTCCCTTTCTTTATTTTTCTCAGCTAGGTAGTTTGCTTCCTCTCTACAACATCTCTTTTTCTGTCTTTATAGTCTGACTCTTGTTCACATGGACCTACACCTTACTTCAAGGGCAGAACATTAATTACCATTAGTGTTGAATCTACTCTTGTCTCTGATTCATTTTTTCTCTCTCATTTTATAGCTTTTCATTAAGGTTAGTTTTTTTGTTTATCTTTCTACTAAACATGTTTACACAATTAGAAACAATATTTTTTGCCTGTTTATCTTTACGTAGGATTATACATTAGGCATAATTTTACAACTGATTATTCATTCGAAATTATTTTTGTGACTTATTTATGCCAATACATTTAGTAGCTCCAGCTTTGACTACTGACTTCTGTCAGTGAAGCAGGTAGGCTGACTGCAGATCTTCACCTCTCCTTCTGCTCCTTCTGATCCAGTTCCCCAGTTTCATCCTTGGCTCTGTAGCAAACCTGTGGGATTGACCTATCTTCACTCTGTACCCCTATGCCAAGAAGAATAAATAAGCCAATCCTGGTGGAACACTATGCTTTCTTCCCTCCTGTGAGTACCCTCATATCCCTGGCCTATTCCCACTCCTAAGTGCCAGCTCTCAATACCAAGAAACATGTTGTATATGGAAGCTCCAGTGGCCATAGCTATAAGGTCCACAGAAAATTTTCTATCAGGTAACACACAGCCACCATGCTCCCCTAAAAACCTGAGAGGAAACAGAAACCAAGGAACAAAATACCCACTCAACAAAGTTAAAACCAGATAGCAGTACCTAGAATTATCATACTCCCAACCCTGGTTGCTGAGACTCTGGGGTTAAAAACACAAGCAATGACAGCAAGGACAATATGTCTCCACTGGAGCCCAGCAGCTCCACCATAGCACATTCTGAATATTTCAACATCGCTGAAGCACAAAAAAATACCATGAATAGCTTGTAACTATAATGAATGTCCTTAAAGAGAAATTAATAAATTCCTTAAAAGATCCAGGAAAAAACAAACAGTGAAAGGAAATGAATATAACTGTTCAAGACCTAAAAAATGGAAACAGAATCAATAAAGAAAATCCAAAGTGAAGGAATACTGAAAAAGATAAATATAGGAATTCAAACAGAAACTAGAGAGGCAAGATTTGTCAGCAGAATATAAAATATGGAAGTTAGAATTACAGGGGTTGAAAATACAGTGGAAAAAAAAAACTATGAAAAGGCCAAATCTAAGAATAATAGTAATAGAGGAAGGAAAAGAAACTCAAATCAAAGGTCCAGAAAATATTTTCATCAAAATTATAGAAGAAAATTTTGCTGACCTAAAAGACATGCAAAGAAAGGTACAAGAAACATACAATGCAGCAAATAGATATGGAGCAGAAAAAAAAGTTCCCTCAGTATATAAAAATCAAAACATTAAACATGTAGAACAAAGAAAGAATACTAAAAGCTGCAAGGGGAAAAGAACAAGTAACATATGAAGACATACTTGTGAGATTACACCTGACTTCTCAATGAAGATCCTAAAAGTCAGAAGGACCTGGATAGATATGTTACAGACTCAGAGAGACCACAGATGCCAGCCCAGACTACTATGCCAAGCAAAACTTTAGATCACCATAGATGAATAAAACAAAACATTTCATTTAAGCAATATCTACCTACAAATCCATTCCTACAAAAGGTGCTAGAAGGAAAACTCCAATCTAAGGAAGTTAACTACATCCATGAAAACAAATGGAATAAATAATCAGATCAGCCAAATCAAAAGAAGGGAAGTACGCACATACCTACCACCACCACCACCACCACCACCACCACCAACAACAACAACAACAAACAATAACAGGAGTCAATAATCATTGGTTATATCTCTTGGCACCATCAGTCTCAATTACCCAATAAAAAGATACATACTAACAAAATGGATGTGGAAACAGGACCCATCCTTCTGCTGCATCCAGGAAACACACCTCAACATCAAGGATAGGTATTACCTCAGGAAAAAGAGTTAGAGAAAAATATTCCAAATGAATAGACCTAAGAATCAAGATGCTGTAGCCATTCTAATGTCTAAGAAAATAGATTTCAAACCAACTAACCAGAAAAAGATAGGAAAAGACACTATATGCTCATCAAAGGAAAAATCAACTAATATGACATTTCAGGTTTTAACATCTGTGCTCTAAAAGGGCACCTAAATTTGTAAAACAAACACTACTACATCTTAAATTACATATTGATCCTCACACACTGATAGTAGGAAACATCAATATACCCCTCTCATCAATAAAGAGGTCATCCAGACAAAACTAAATAGAGAAATTCTAGAGCTAACAATGCTATAAACGGATCTTACAGATGTTCACAGAATATTTCACCCAAAGACAAAAGATTATACCTTCTTTTCTACATCTCATGGAACTTTTTCCAAAACTGACCACATACTCGGACATAAAGCAAGTCTCAAAAGATACAAGAAAATTCAAATAACACCATGCATCCTCTTAGACCACCACCGATTAAAGCTGGATATAAACAAGAGCAGAAGCAACAGAAAGCTTACAAACTCATGAAAACTGAACAAATCTCCACTGAATAAAAAATGGGTCAAGACAAAAATTAAAATTTTCTAGAATTAAATAAAAAGGAATACACAAAACATTCAAACTTATGGGACACAATGAATGCAATTCTAAAAGGCAAGTTCATAGCACTAAGTGCCTACTTAAAAAAAATGGCGAGATCTTGTACGTAGCTACTTAATGGCATATATCTGAAAGCTATAAAACAAAAAAGAAGAAATCACACCCCAAAGGAGTAGATGGCACAAAATACCTAAATTCAGCACTAAAATCAATAAAACAGAAACAAAGAAACAACAACAAAAACAATACAGAGAATCAATAAAACAAAGTGTTGGCTCTTTGAGGAAATCGATAAGGTTGATTAAACCCTAAGTAAAATTAACTAAAAATCTTAGAGAAAAGACACAAATTAAAAAAAAAAGTAGAGATGCAAAGTGGAGAGGGGCATAACAAGAGATACCAGGAAATTCAGAGAATAGGAAGGGCATACTTAAAAAATAAAACTGTACTCCACCAAATTGAAAAATCTCAAAGGAACAGATAATTTTCTTGGTATATACCACCTACTACATTTAGATCAAAATCAGCTAAGGAATGTAAGCTGATCCATATCCCTAGGGAAATAGAAGCAGTCATTAAAAGTCTCCCAGGCATAAAAACAACAACAACAACAACAAAACCTAAGGCCAGATGATTTTATCACCAAATTCTACCAGGTTTTCAAAGGAGAGCTAAAGCCAATGCTCCTCAAATTATAGTACAAAATAGAAACATAAGGAACATTACCCAATTCATTTTATGAGGCCACAGTTACCCTGATAGACAAACCATATAAAGACCAAAGAAAGAAAGAGAATTACAGACCAATTTTCCTTATGAACAAAGATGCAAAGATATTCAATAAAATATTTTCAAACTGAATGCAAGAACATAACAAAGAGATAATCTACCATGATCGAGTAGACTCTATCATAGAGACGGTTCAAGGAAGTCAATAAATGTAATCCACAACATAAACAAACTGAAAGAAAAAAAAAACCCTTGATCATTCTCATTAGATGCAGAAAAGATCTTTGACAAAAATCCAATACTCCTTCATGATGAAAGTCCCCAGAGAGATTAGGGATACAAGAGACACACCTCAACATAATAAAGGCAATTTACAGCAAACCCACAGCCACCATCAACATTAAATGGAGAGAAACTCAAAGCAATTCCACTAGCATCAAGAACAAGACAAGGTCATCCAATCTCCATACTGACTCCATACAGTACTTGAAGGCTTATCTAAAGCATTAAGACAATTGGATCAGAACAAGTGGATATAAATTGAAAGGAAGAAGTCAATAATATGTCTTATTTGCAGATGATATGATCATATACATAAATGACCCAAAACATTCCACCAGGAAACTCCTACAACTGATAAACACAGCAAAGTAGCAGGATACAAAGTTAACTTACAAAAATCAGTAGCTCTCCTATATACAAAGCACAAAAATATCGATAATTAAATCAGAAAGCAACCTTAGACAATAATCTCAAATAATATAAAGTATCTTGGTATTACTCTAACCAAACAAGTGAAAGACTTGAAGTAACAAATTGAAGAAGATATCAGAATGTGGAAAGATCTCTCATGCACATGGATCAGTAGGATTAATGTAGCAAAAACAGCCATCTTACCAAAAGCAATCTACATATTCACTGCAATCCCCATTAAATTTAACATAATTCTTCACAGATTTTGAAAGGACAATTTTCAGTTTCATATGGAAACACAAAAAAACTCAGGGATAGCTAAAACAATTCTGAACGATAGAACTGCTGAGGGTCTCACCATTCACAATTTCAAGTTGTACTACAAAGGAATAGTAATAAAAACATATGTTGGCTTAAATAAGACATATTGATCAATGGAATTGAATTGCAGACCTAGACATAAATCCACATACCTGTGGACATCTGATTTTTCTTTCTTTTTTTCTTTTTTCTTTCTTTCTTTTTTTTTTTTTTTTTACAAACTAGCCAGAAATACACACTGGAAAAAAGATGGAATCTTCAACAAATAGTATTGGTCAAACTGGATGGTCTCATATAGAAGAATCCAAATAGATCCATACTTATCACCTTGCAGAAAATTCACCTCCAAATGGATCAAAGACCTTTACACAAAACCAGGTACATGGAATCTGATAGAAGAGAAAGTGGGGAATAGCCTTGTACTCCCTTGGTACAAGAGAAGATGTTCTGAACAAAACACTGTTATCTTGGGCACTTAAATCAACAATTAATAAATGGGACCTCATGAAGCTGAAAAGCTTCTGTAAGGCAAAAACATCATCATTCAGACAATGCAACAGCCTACAGAATTGGCAAAGATTTTACCAACCCCACATCTGATAGAAGGCTAATGTCCAAAATATATAACAAACTCAAAAAACTAGATAATCAAGAAAAAATAACCCAGTTAAAAATGGAGTACAGATCTAAACAGAGATTCTTAAAAGAGGAAACCCAAATGGCTGAGAAACATTAAAAAAATGTTCAACTTCCTCAGCCATCAGGGAAATGCAAATCAAACCTCCATTGAGATTTCATCTTATACTTGTCAGAATGGCTAAGATCAATAACACAAGTGACAGCTCATGCTGGCAAAAATGTGGAATAAGGGAAACACTCATGCATTGCTGGTGGGTACGAAATCTTTTACAGGTACTATGGAAATCAGTGTGGTGGCTCCTCAGGAAAATGGAAATCAATCTATAACAAAATCCAACTATACTACTCTTGGGCATATTACCAAAGGATGTCTCACCCTGCCTGCCACAAAGACACCTGTCAACCATGTTCATTGTTGCTCTATTCATAATAGCCAGAAATTAGAAACAACCTAGATGTCCCTCCACAGAATAATGAATAAAGAAACTATGTTATATTTACACAATGGAGTATTATTTACTTAGCTGTTTAAAAAATAAATGAAAAGTAAACAGGTAAATAGATGGAACTAGAAAAAATGAGCTTGAGTGAGTTAATCCAGATTCAGAAAGATAAATATGGAATGTACTTACTTATGTGTGGATAGTAACCATTTAGTAAATGATAAGCAAGCTACGATTCCTAGACTCACAGGGATTAGGAATAAAGGAAGGAACTCAGGTGGTGGAGAATGCATCTCCATGGGAGGAAGAAATAAAATAGATTTTTTGGGTAGACTAGGGGAAGGTGGTACCGAAATGGAAGGATCATGCGGGGAGAGGGAGGGAATGCAGGGAGAGACAGCTAGAATTGAGGGACATTTGACAGATGATATGGAAACCTAGTACAGTAGAAACTTCCTAAAATATATGAAGAAAATCTGAATGAAGTCTCCAAATAATAGGGAGACAGAGTCCCAACTGGCTATCTCTAGTCAGTAAATGAAGCTTCCAGTACTAGGATGAAGTTACATACAATTGAGCTGTTGACCAAAAGGGTCTCATGGTTGTTGCTAAGACAATTGTTCTCTGCAAACTGATAGCAAGGCGCTCTTGGTGAAGATAACACCCATTCAACTCACTGAACATGGAGAGGTCGAGCTGATACCTACATAGAACCTTCATTGCTACATTCTAGTGTCTTGTGTACAGTGTACTTTTTCCACTCATTGGGTACCACAGAAAACTGTGTTCTGACAGCGATGTCCATTGACAGGTACATAGCTATCTGCTATCCTCTCTGTTATCTGACTATTATGACTTCCAGTCATTGAATCCAACTAACAACTTGAACCTGCTTCTGTGGTTTCCTTCTGATACTCCGTGAGATTACATGGGCAATCCACTCTGGATTTCTATAGCTATAACCAGATCCTTCAGGTCTTCTGTGATTTCTCTCTGTGCTCAGTTTGGCCTGTATAGATACATCTCTGGTGGCCACTGTGGATGCCATCCATGCAACAGAGATCTCGGTCTCCTTCATTGTAGTTGCCCTGACTTATGTCCAGATCATTGTGGTGAGTGTAGTGATCTGTCAGCAGAGAGGTGGCATAAGATCCTTTTCATGTGTGTGGCCTACTTTCTTGCTTGTTTTTTTTCCATGTTTTTTCCTTTTTCTTTTATCAGTGTGGCTGTCAAGTGTTTGAGATTCTCAGGCTTCTGGTACAAAGTGATTGCTGTTGCTTTTGTTGTCCTTGCTCCATCTCTCAATCCCATCATTTACAGTCTGAGAAACAAGGAAATGAAAGATGCTTTAAGGTGGCTTTTCCATCAGAAGAGAGCAGGTGGGGCTGGGGAGTAGGTCTATATCTTGGAAAATAAAACCCTTCTGGAAGTTCCGAATCTCACTGTTGCTTTTTGGGCCCTGATGATGTTCCTTTTCTATTGTCAACAAATGCTGTTCTTCCGCTGTTAACAGGTATGAGGAACTGTGCCTCTAGGTCATTGGTGGCCACTTGCCTACAGAGCACCTAACAGTCTCACGATGCTGAAGCAGTATGTGTGGATTCTCTTGCTTCAAGCACAAGCTGATAGATTCTTCTCATTTTACTAGCATGTTCCTGTCTTTCTCTTCTTTGATTCCCTGTGCCAATGAGGTCAAAGATCAAGTATGAGGCACACACTATACAAAATAGTTCTGGAAACTATTACTGTTCATCCAAACCTTCCACCTCCTCCAGGGTTGATGCCCAGTCAATATGCCCAATCTCCTCATCCACACCTTCTTTCCAAACTGCCGTGGGAAGTCCAGCTTGGATCCCACATCCTGTGCCTGGGCCTGGTATGGCCACCCCCTACCTGCTGTGTAACCAACCTCTAGGCTTCTGTCTCTCTCATGTCACATTTAACTTTGCCACCCAGCCAAATCTATCCCCCACACTTCTTCCATGGGTCAGGAAGTACATCCTGTACACAAGCCTACTACCCTCTGTCCATCTGACTTCATCCCATCCAGGCAACTTCTAATATTGAGGCTGGACCCACCTTCACATTCTCCCTTCTGCCTGAATCTGTTCTGACCATATCAGACTTAAAACTAACAGAAGTCTACATGCCCAAATCCCATCATGAAAATGCCATTATGAAATATCAAGCTAGTATCTTCTCTCTAAAGCATACCAACCCATAGAAATGTTTAACAATGAGAATTACCTAGATGAACCCAGGACACATAATTAAAAGGGTCAATCATAAACTTCATCAAATAATTCCAGGAATTTAAAGAAGGCATAAAGAAATGGCTCAATGAAATTAAAAGAAGCCGGGCGGTGGTGGCGCACGCCTTTAATCCCAGCACTCGGGAGGCAGAGCCAGGCAGATCTCTGTGAGTTCGAGGCCAGCCTGGACTACCAAATGAGTTCCAGGAAAGGCACAAAGCTACACAGAGAAACCCTGTCTCAAAAAAAAAAAAATTAAAAAGCTTCTTGTGACTGGAGTTGGGGGCTTTATGGATGATTTTTGGTTATTAGAGGGAGCATTGTCAGCCCAAACAGAAAATTTCATTTAAACTATATATGTGTTTTTATTCACAGACTTACATGTGTTAAAATATTTTAGGCAAATGTTACATATATACAAGCAACATTATATAGACTGAGCAGGTTATATTTAAAAATATATGTGTAAATACATATATGCATGTAACAACACTCAATAAAAAATAGGCCATGCATTTGAAAAAAGGAGCAAGGAGGGGTATATCGGAGAGTTTGGAGAGAGAAAGGGGAAAGCAGAAATGATGTAATTATATTGTAATCCCAAAAATAAAAGAAAATAATCTGTTACTGTTGATGCTTCCCATTGCATTTCCAGCATGAATTCCTGTCATTCATTATTCCTCAAATATTGTTTCTTGACACAAGAGAAAAATGTTTCTCCTTGTTCAGCTTATTTAGCCTTAAAACTCAGTTCTACAACCATATACTGGCCATAGTCTGATGTGAAAGAGAATTTCAGGCTCAACAGGGTTTCACAAAGATTTCTAACCTTGGTGGCCCACTATATCTCATGTTACCATTCAAAAATATTTTCTTTATATGCACTGTTTTGCAAATCAAAATGCCCTGAAGTAAATTTGTCAGAATCATCATTATTTCAACATTGAAACTAAATAAAATCTGGAACTAAAGTTAGAATTCATTTAATGATTTGATTAAGGTCATCTAAGTAGTTACAACATCTGCTTAGAATTTCCTATTTATTTACGTTATTCATTTCCTCTGTGTGTTTATGTTTGTGTGTGGCAGATGCTTACATTACACAAGGCTCATGTGAAAGTTGGTGAATAACTCTGAGGGGTGGGTCAGGTCCCTCCTGTCATTTTGTGGCATATGGGGATTGAACTTATGTCATCAAACAGACATGCAAGTGCCTATGACTACCCAACTCTCTCACAGGACATAGTATTAGGCCAATATGTCTCTATTGAATTTTAGTCTCCAATAAATATGTCATTTTAGTTAATGTGCTTGGTTTTCAATGAATGAAAATTTGAGAATTTCTTCCTCCAAGTATTTTAAGGAATCTTAGCAGTTTTCACTGTGTCCTGGAGTAGCTGGGTCTTTCCTCTCTGTGTTTTCCAGTCCTTCAATGACTGTGAATCATGGGAAAACCATTGAACAAAGGGATTCAAAGATAAGCATTTATAAATTTTTCAGTTATGAAGTGTCATAGCCCTACAGGTGAATCCATTACCCTTACTCTAGTAAATAAGGATAGCATTACAATGACTCCCAATTATTATCACTATGTCCATAAATCAGTGTATCACTCAACCCTCATTAGAAAAGTTTCTTCTTGCAGTAGATGGTAACTTACACAGATACTCATAACTGATCAATGTGTAGAGAATAAATAGTGTGGAGTGTTATGCCCTAAATGGTGTTCTATACCACAGCCATTCTGCTCAAAGCTCAAGGATCTATGCAGAAGAGGGGGCATAAATATTGCAAGAGTCAAAGGTGAAGGATGAGTTCAAGGAAACAGTGTTTTTCAGACACAGCAGGGCAGAGACACAGGAACTCACAATAACCATGACAACATGAACAAGATTTCAGCAAGCTTAAGACAGACAAAATCCCACCATGGTGCAGGGGAGCTAGGCACAGTCTCACCCCTAGCTGATGATCTATTGCCATTTGATAGCTGCTGGGAAAATGTTGATTTTCTATAATAATATGAGACCTGTTTTATAAATCACACTCAAGGGCAGGCCCTATGCCCAAGAGCAATTAGCCTATAAAAGTTGGTCTCAATGAGTTTAAAAGAGGCAGGGGGGCATAAAGTTGGAGAGGTAGGAAGCTGGGTAGAGATTTGGGAGGAGTTGGGAAATACGATCAAAATGCATTACATGGAATTTTCAAAGGATAAATAAAAACATTATTAAAAAATGTGCTGTGCTGAAATTGAGGAAGGATGGGGGGTGATTAGGAATTTTGAAGGGAGTAGAAGTGTAATTATTTGGGGGATACTCTAGATCTATAGAACTAGTATTGTTCTTTTTAAAAGTATTTATTTTTAAATAATGTGTATATTTGTGCATCTGTGCATGGAGATGTAAGAAATAATTGAGTCCCCTGGACTTGGAGTTATAGGCAGTATGTACCACCTGATGTGGGTACTGGGGCCTGAACTCCAGTCCTCTACAAAAGCAGAAAGAACTTTGAAATGGTGAACCACCTCTCCTGTCACCTAGAAGCTTCCTTGTAGTCAAAGTTTGATTCTCTAAGGACAAAAAAATATTCAGATGCATAAACATTTCTTGTACTGGATAGTAGGTAAATCCCCACTTTCTAGTTGTCATGTTACAGGAAATAGCCAGTTAAATAAAATAATTAGTGCAATGTAAGTCTGTTTCCTGACAATAGCCCAGCTCCTACACTCTCACTCTTTATAAGGGATGTAGATATTTAGGATGACTAACAATGACACAGATGATTCACCAAAACAGAAACAACACACTTCATCCTTCTCACAAGGATGCTTTTTGACTACTTTATTCCTTTCTTTTGAGTCATATTTTTGTTACATATATATGTACTGAATGTTATTATATTACACATGTTTGTAATAATGTTATTCTAAATCTCAGAATAAAGATGAACCAGGTGGATTAAAGTTATTAAAACCAAGAAAATAATATTTTACTAGAAACCATATGCTAGAAACTATGTATCATGATTTAGAGATTCTTGTTGTCACTATCAAAAGATTCTTATAAGAAATTATTATATAATGAAATTAAGATTCACAGAGATTGGTTTACCTTACCAATTCCAAGTAATTGATACATCATTCAATAAGCTATAATTTAGACTCAAATTTGTGGAATTTCAAATATATGCCCAGTAGACCAGTGTTTTCTATATGAGAAAATGGTTACGTAATCTAAGAAACATTCGGGTTTTTTTGCTCCAAATTTTATTTAATAAATATCATTGTTTAAGATATAATGAAATGATAATGATATGTTAAGTCAAGTAAATTTGAACCTACATGTATTAGGTAAGAAACATATTTGGCAGAATTTCTAAGCGTGATTCATAAATACCTGAGGTTAGAAAAATCACAGTGTCCCATGATGCTGAGGGAGCATGTATACTCTGCAGGCTCAAACTGTTTGTGGCTCCAGCAGATATTGTAATGTCTCTGATAACACTGAAGGCCAGGCAGCCCTTGTCGTCACTTCAATACCTGACATGGAGAAGAATGAGATGCTTCATTTCTCCTCTCTGACACTTGATGATCCCTCAGCCATCATATCATCAAATCTGTCCTCGACCTTCATTCTGCTACCCAGCATCCCAGCATCCTTGTTTTCATCAGCTGCCTCTTCAGGGCCTCCTTGATTTCCTTGTTGCGCAAGCTGTAGATGAAGGGGTTAAGGAAAGGGGTAACCACAGAATAGACTACTGCTAAGGCTCGGTCATAGTCAAGGGAGTAACTTTTCTTCAGCCGCACATACATGAAGAGGATGCTGCCGTAGAAGATGAGAACCACAGTGAGGTGGGAGGCACATGTGGAGAAGGCCTTCTTCTTGCCTGCAGCAGAAGGAATTCTGAGCACTGTGCGGATTATCTGCAGGTAGGAGCTGAGAATCAGCAGGAAGGTGGCCAGAATCTTGCAGGAGTTTACAATAAAATCTACCAGAACATTGACTGATGTGTCAGTACAAGCCAAGCTTAGCACAGGAGGGAAATCACAAAAGATGTGTTGAATATGGTTGGGGCCACAGAAAGGAAGACGAGACACCAAGGAAATTTCTACCACTGGCCCAGCCAAACCTCCCAACCAGCAGCCAATAGCAATCTTGGTGCAGAGTGTCTGGGTCATGAGGGTGGGATAGTGGAGGGGTCTGCAGATGGCTAAGTACCTGTCATAGGCCATTGCTGTCAGGAGGTAGCACTCAGTAGCTCCAAGAGAGTGAAAGAAATAGATCTGCAGGAGGCATCCAGAAAAGGAGATTGTCTTCTTCTCACTGAGCAAGTTTGCCAGCATCTTAGGGATGGTGGCAGCTGTGTAGCCAAGCTCCAAGAAGGAAAGAATGCTGACAAACTTGTACATGGGTGTGTGGAGCCGAGAGTCCATGTGGACCACCAAGAATATCACCAGGTTTCCCAATATTGTAGTGAGGTAAATGGCAAGCAACAAGAAAAAGAGATAAGTCTGGACACCTTGGAGGTGAGGGAAGCCCAAAATGATGAATTCTGTTACCTGGCTCCAGTTTCCAGTGTCCATTGCTCAATATTCACGTACCTATAAGGTAAGATCTAGAAGAGATAAGGGGGAAAGCAGCCATTGGCGTCCTATCGAGGAAACTTTCCATGCCTCCCCCTGACCTCTCGAGTAAACTTTCCCTAGCACATGCTTTGAGAGGCAAGCATTTCAATTCCACCCCCACCCATTCCTCCAGTCTTCAATATGTGTACCCAATAATTAGAACTCAACTGTCTTTTTCTGAGCAGCACAACCAAACTTGGGCCTAGCATCCTACCTTACAACCCATTTGTGTTTCCTATTAATGGTGTATATATTGCCATTATAAAATGCTCATTGAATGTGTAAGAACATCACTTCTACTGGGAAGTATCAACAGTGTACCAGACCAAGGCTATGCAGTTCCCATTACATTTCCTGCTTTCTAACTTCAACTTCTTTGCTCCATCAAGCTTTTGCCTCCTGAAACAGCGATTCTTTCGCCCTACTTCCTTATATTCTCTCACAGAAACAGATCGCACACCACCAATAATACCAGTCAGAATTTTAGGCCTCTCTTGGACACTAGTAGAGATTGCAGTGGAGACTAAGACGGTTTAAGCAAATAAAGAAGACTCAGATAGACTGGAAACAAACCATATATTTCCTTTCTCCCCTGGAAGATAGCTACTTCCTCAATCCTCCCTATTCCCAATCTTAGTCATTGGTGGTACAGATAATAAATATGCATAGCCAATGTAACTAAATATTATTGAATATTTTCTAAACATTATAACCAGACACAGACTCAGGGAATAAATAAAATATAGTGGACAGTGCCAAGAAACTACTGCTTCTTTCTTTTGGTGTTTTTCCTTACTTTAGATGTTACACAAAATTATATGTATTTGTCATGTATGACAGGGTGCTGTAAAGTGAAGAAGGATTGGACGCAGCTAGTTCATGTAAATATTGTGTCAAACAGCTGTCATTTTGTGGTGAAAAGGCTTGACACCTGTTCTCTTGGTATTTTAGAAAACATAGTGAACTGGGATGTTGAGATGGCTCACTAGGTAAATGCACTTGGTGCTAAGCCCAAAGATCTGAGTTTGATCCAGGGTCTCACATGGTAGAAGATGAGAAGTGAATCCTAAAAGTTTTCCTCTGACCTCCACACCCTTGCTATGGCGCGCGCGCGCGCGCACACACACACACACACACACACACACACACACACACACACACACACACAAATTTAAAAGATATAATATTCTGTTATTAACTAAACTCACCCTGTTGCCCAAAGAGTTTAATATTCTAACTGAGGAAATAAAGAAATAAGTAGAATATTTGCTCAGGGTATTCTATCAGTATAAACATGACATTAATCCCACTTAGTAAACAAACATGTACACATGCACATGACTCCACATACAATCACACACACACACACACACACACACACACACACACACACACACACACCCCTCAATCTCCTAATTCATAATACTTAAATAATAGTCACATAATTTGAAAACACTTTTCACTCACTTTTTACATCCCACTCACTCAATATAGTTTTTTAAAAAAGGATTTAATGCTTTCTTTTTACACTGTTGATTTAAAAAATATTTTATAATTACTACTTATTTGATCATTTCTACCACTAATAAACACTGATGCAATGTTGGAAGAAGTTCAGTGACCATCATAAATTTGAATTTCACTAAAGTGTTTGAATTTTTAAATATACCATCTGTTCCTATCAATTTATAACAACAAAAGAGCGTTCAACACCACCTAAAAGAAGGAAGGATGAAGACAGTAGCATAAACCATCCATACCCTATGCAGCATCGCCTTGGGCTGACTCAGACTGGTAGACTCTTATTCTCTTATGCAGGAAGAAACCCATGTCCTCAAAAACTCCCACTGATGGGCATCAAATCTCTGCCAGTGCTGATGGTGCCAGGTGGTCATACAACAGCCTTCTCTATTGTACAAATACATAGATTGATAAAACTCTCCCTTCCATTGACATGAAATCTGACTTTCAAGCCCTGCTTTTATTCTGTGGAGTGACCATATCCTTTTGGTATGAGTCATGCTTTTAAACATTAACAACATTATCGTATTCATTATTATCATCAAAATTTCACTGCCAGTAGCTCCCTGAATTCAATTTTGACTCCCCTGTTTATACTGTTCCTGCATTAAAACTTTGCCTCATCCTAAGTACCCTGAAGACAACTAAATCTGCACTTACTCCAAGTTAACTTCTTTCTCTTGCTATCCAGGGTAAAATTAATGTTTTCTGCTACTCCCAGTAGTCATGGGCAGTGGAAACGTCTCAGTGGGTAAGAACTCTTTCTTCGCAAGCTTGAGAACTTGAGTTGGGATGTCTAGCACCTACATGAAAAGCCAGGCTTGACTGCTTGCACCTGTTACACCATCATTGACAGGCAAAGACAGGTGGTTCCCACGAGTGCACTGGCTAGCCACCCTAGCTTCAGTTTAATGACCTTGATTTAAAACATTAAGGCAGAGTGTGGGAGAAGAAAACACCCAATATCCCAGAATCCTGCCTCATGCTCATCTGTATACACACACACACACACACACACACACACACACACACACAGACACACACACACAGACACAGAGTCAGAGACAGAGACAGAGACATTGACAGGCAAAGACAGAGAGATGAGAGAATTACAGAGACAGAGAGAGGACCAGTAGTACTTCCTCACTGTCCTTTTATTATATACAAGGTAATAATTTCAGGTAAAATCTTAACATTAGATTTTACCATACAGAAGCAGCTCTCTGTGAGCTTTTTAAAAATGTTTATTAGAATAAATAAATAAATAAAATGTTCATTTGTATTACTTTTGGTTATATATAGGTGTGTGTCTCTGCATATAGGTATAAGCACATGAGTGCAGGTGTCCATAGAGGTCAGAGGTATCAGATCCTAAGAGGCAGGAGAACAGACAATAGTGAGTCACCTAATGTGGGTGCTGGGAAGGTAACTGAGGTCCTCTGGAAGAACAGCAAGGTTTCTTAACTACTAAGCTGTCTCTTTAGCCCTCTGTAAGCTTTTTGAAATTAATAGACTCCATATTTTAGTTACCACCTAGAATTCTTGGTGTAACATCTGATGTGTCACAGATGTGATGGCTGATGAAAAATATGACATCAATCAAGATGATTGTCTGGGTCTTTTGTGAGGCTCGTCTCCTCCTTTGGTGTCAGGGCTAGAGTGAGGGCTGTTAGAAAATCTAGCATATTTACAAATTATCACTTATCTTCTGCCACATCTTACCTCTCATATTTCATGAAGCTTTTAGAATTAGTGACTTGCATTTTATTCTCTACTCCACCCTGGCCTATATCTATTGAGACATAAGTCCAAATAGTTTCAACTTACGAGATCAACCCCTTCAGTTTCTCCATTTTACAAAAGAGGAAATGGGAGTCAAGAAAGGGAAGATGCCTTGGCCAAAATCACATGCTTGTTTAAAAGCATATCCAAATTGCTAATTCTGAGACTAGGCTCTTTACAGTAACACTTACAAAAGAGAAAATATGCCTAGCATGGTGGCTCACACTTATAATCCTGGTACACTCAGGACTATAGTGTGAGAACCTATCTCAAGAAAGGATGTGTGTGTAACAGCATAAATAGCTACTTTTTCAGAAGTACACAATATGAACATCCCATGAACCCTACTTATTCAGGACACTTAGTATTTCTGGATGTTCATGGTCTTTTCCTAATGACCAGCCTAGAAAGAAACATGATTAACATGTCTTCCTGACGTATTCTTACCCACAGTTTGATAGTGAGGCTCCTTTAGGGCTTGGCCCTGGGGCCACTGCTGAGTCTAGAGCTGGAAGAGAACTCCCCAGTCACTTCATATTTCATTTCTTTGCAGAATAATGTGTAGCAGCCACCCGTAGGTGATACATGAGTTGAGCTTTGTCACTTTGAGAAAACCTGTGGAAGTAAATCAAACTATAAAACATTCCCCTTTCATGATCTATATTCTTGATTGGGCAGAGGTCTCTGGGCCTTCAGAGCAGACCTCTTGAGGTTGCTTAGGTGTTCCTTTGGGAAGGGAACTGGCATCCATGAAGTTCGTTACCCAGGAGTCCTTCACCTCCTACCAGCTCATCTTATTGCAACAATTACTATAGTCCAAGTTGCAACAAGCCTCTCTTACTGCAGTGTTTTGCATTAGTGAAAACAATTGCCATCACAAAACTCCAAAACCACCTGGGTCCTTGCACTGTATGACTTGAGAGAAAGAAGTTGCACAATTCCTCATTAAAATAGGACATTCTTAAAATGTTACTGAGTTTCATGGTCCCTGAGATGATGAAGAGAGGCACAGTCTGAGAACACAGAAACTATCAAAGCAGGCCCTAATCCCGAGTATTGGAAAAACTACAGTAGTTTTACACCCTTTCGTCCATGAGTACACTCCATTGTTATCTTGCCCTGAAAATACCTCTACATCAGGATTCTGAATTTAATTCTAGCCATAACTTCAACTATTCATGAGAGACTACTAGCTACTTCATTAATTGTTTAATTTCAAGCTTTCTCAAAGAATAGAGTTTACATATTTATTCCATAAAAATTAAGTATTAAAGGTATTTAGTATCCAATTGCATACACAGGTATCAAAAAAATCACATTTCCCTGTAAATGTATTCAATTGTTGTTTGTCAACTGAATATATCTGTAAAGGAGAGATGTCATTTTCCTCATGCTAAAGTAATATCCAAGTATGATAATGATGAAGTATGAACAATTATAAACTCTGAGCTGTATGGGAAGACTTATATAGGTTTTCCACTTTCCAATCACCATCACATTTTCAAAGTTCTTAATATAAACTTTCTCTTTCTATCTCCTAACATCTTACTTGAAGTCTGCATTCTCATATTCACTTACAAAGGTTTCTTGTGTTTTGCTTGTCCTAGGTAGATGTTAAACTGGTGTTGTGATTTTGTTGGTGTACTTTAATTTATATTTTTGAACTTATATAATTACAACATTTCTCCTCCTTTCCCTTTCTTCCTTTTGAACCCTTCTGTACACCCCTCCCCACTGTCCTTCTAATTCATTGACTCTTCTTTCATTGTTACTATATGTATATGTAGGCATACATATACATATATATTCCTAAATTATAAACTGCTCAGTCCATGTAACTTACTTGTATATATATATATGCTTTCAGGTCTGACTACTTAGCACTGAACAACCAGTTGGTGTGCTTTTTCCTGGGGAAGATCAAGTCTCTCACTTCTACTTTTCTTCAGTTGCCTGTAGTTCTTTGTGTAGGGTTGAAGCCTCATGAGTTTTTCTGTCTGCTTTGGCATGTCCACTGGTGTCATCCTTGTTCAGCTAATGCTTGGGCAATTATGTTGGTCATACTTATGGTTATATCTTCTGACATTTCTAAGAAACACAATCTCACAGCAAAGTACCTGATCTTCTAGCTCTTACACGCCCCCCCCCCCAACTTTTCTGCAACGTTCCTTGTGCCTTAGGTGTATAAGTGTTTTGTAGATGTATCCATTGGGACTGGGCTCCACAACTCTGCATCTTATTGATTGTGGTTTTCTGTAGTGAGAGCCTTCTATTTCTAAGAGGATTTTCCTTAATGAGGAGTGAAGACTACACTTATCCATGGACAGAAAGAAAAAGGTTTATAGATTGTTGTTAGCGATTATGCTGGTTTAGTAAAGTAATGGTTGTAAATTCTTCTCCAGTAACCATGACTTTACTAGTACTGAATAGTTAGATAGATTTCTAGTACCAAACATTGTTCCCCTTTTATAAAATAGGTCTTGAATCCAATTAGAGAGCTGTTGGTTACCACCAAGGTATGTGGGCCATTACTACACCCCCAGGGTTATTGTGCAATGCTGGTCTTTTATGTGGTTCATAGGTACTCTAGCTGGGTAAGACTTTTGGTTGTTTTCTTCCTTTGGAAGGATTGTGCCTTCAGGTACTATGGAAGCTAGTCCTCAGTGATTAGGCATTTAGATCAGCTCTAGCACAGGAACCTCTGTGCCCTGAATTTGGAGTGCATGATGTCTTCAACAATGGAGACTTAACTTACACCTCTAGGAGGCAGCCGAGGACAGTGGAAATATGTTTGAGCCTCTCTTGGACAGCCCTGGTAAGCAACTCAAAAGTGTGCTTCTCATATCTGATATAGGTTTTTTTTCTTTATTTGTTAGGTGGCCTTTGGCTCCTGGGGGTGGGGCGGAGATTTTTAATCAAGGTATTGGTTTATGCTTTAATTATTTTGAATTGATTTTAATTAGTAACTTCACTTACTTAGATTTCCTAATTCTCTGTAAGCCAATTATTAGCTAATTAACCTCTACCATGGCTTAAGATTTACTTTATTTATTTATGGTGTGTATGTGTCAGTGTGTGAACACATCTGTGTTCAGGTGTCCATGCCTGGAGACCGGAAGAGGATATCAGATTCCTTTGGAGCTGGCATTACAGGTATTTGTGGGACCCCTTCCCTAGCTTGTTCTGTGGATGCTCAGATCCTATATGGTAAAGAAATAAACTGGAATTCTACAGAGACAGAAATAACACGAATATTTGGAGACTGAGCAAATAACTTTTGAATGAATAATGGTCCACTGAAGATATCAGTGAGAAAAATATTTTAAGTTTACCTGGAATCAAATAACAATAATAGCACATATTCTAGAACCTCTGGGATATAGCTACAGGAATTTTAAAAGTTAGTTGAATGCTACAAGTTCCTACAATACAAATTTAAGAGATCTCAAATAAATAATCTTATGATATATCTCATGGTTCTACTAAAATATAGGCTAAATATAAATCCAGTATATGGTAAAAATAATAAATATCAGGACAGAAATTGATGAAATGGGGATGTAAAGAACAATACATAAAAAAACAAGAGTGACATTTGACTAGAAAAACTGGCAAAAGGAAGATAAAATACAAATTAACAAAAACAAAGGATATACAATTGTTTCACAGACCAAAGAACGATTAATATATATGTTATATATATTTATATATATTCTAAAGCTGTAAAACTTAGAAGAAGTTCCTACACTGATAAATTCCTACACATATATGGCTCATCAAGACTAAATCAAGACATCATTAACAACCCGTACAGATCTGTATTGAGCAGCATGATTGAAGCAGTAAGAAAAATCCCCTCCATGAAGAAAAGGCCAGGACTGAACACACTGTTGAATTCCACCAAGCTCTTAAGATGTAACACCACTACTTCACAAATGACTCCACACTTGTAAAAGGAAATGGACTGTGCCAAACTCATTCTCTGAAGTCCATATTACTTTAATATCAAAATTAGATCAGGGAAAATAAAATAAAAGAAAAAGATCACCTGGTGCACATAGATGCAAAAATTAAAATAAACTTCTAAGACAAATTCAAGACACATTAAGGAAACCATGCATCACCACCTTGTAGGTTTCATTCCAAAGATGTAAGGTTGGTTCAACCTTTGGAAATCCATGAAAGTAATACACTACAGAAATAGACTTAAGGCCATAAATCTTTGTCTTAGGAAAAAGTGGTTAGCTCTCTAGTTGCATATAAGCAAATACACCTACACATAGAAATAGTTTCACACATTTTGAAGGAAAGGAAAATATAATTTAATGTAGATCAGCCACACGCATGAACTCACAGCAGCTGTAAAAGCATGGACAAAAACCACGTAAGCTCAAATCAGACAAAAATCCCAGCATGGAGAGGGGAGGTGGTCCTTAAGCCCAATAGTAGTAAAGAGCTATTAGCAATTGATACCTACTGGGAGAGGGAGAGTCAGTTTTCTTTAATAGTGTAGCTCCTGGTAAGTCAACCATACTCCAGTGGAAGACTACTCATTCAAGATATGTGGTCAGCAGAAATTGGACTCTCTGAATATTAAATAAATAAATAAATAAATAGGACTCAAAGTTGGGTGGGTAAGGAAGGATGCTGGATCTGACAGGAGTCGAAGGAAGGAGTGCATATTATCAAAATATATTATAAAAAAATTTCAAAGAACTAATAAAAAAGATAAAAGTGAAGAACATGATGAGTGTTCATAAAGGCTCTCCAAGATACTGTCATTTGAAGTGATATGAACGTATTGGTTGATTTTTTATGTGGGTAGGTGTGTATTCACACCATAGAGTACCTGTGGAGGTCAGAGGACAACTTCAGGAAACCAGTGCTCTCCTGTCCCCATGGTTCTATGGCTTGAACTCAGGTCAGTTTGCACCACAAGTGCTTATTCTCACTAAATAATCTCGCTGGCCTTGAAAGTGATATTGAATCAACACGATTGAGAGGAATGGGTTACATGAAGTATTGGGGGAAGTGTGAAGGTTCTGAAAACCAAAAAGATCTTACTATATAAGAAGAAAGTGATAATCTCTAAGGAAATATCCCTGAGTTCACTAAGGGGAAGGTGAAGGATGGGGATACTTAATATTAGAGGAGATGGCAGAGAATAATTCTGTTTAGCTTTAAAAGGCGTGGAAAGGCTTTAGATTTCATCCTATCAGTAACTTATTTTCCTAGGTTTTGGAATGACTTCTCTAGTTTAGATTTAAAATTTCAGATTTTTTAAGTATATATATATTATACCAACAGAGGCTAGAAGAGGGGGTTGGGTCTCCTGAGACTGGAGTTACAAAAGGTTACGAGTCTGGATACTAGGAGTAAAACCCAAAACCTCGGTAAAAATAGCCAATGCTTTTAATTGCTGAGCCATCTCTCAAACCCTTAAAATATTCCCTTTTATATGGAAACATAAAATACAACTCATTTGTGAGAGGTAGTGATTCACACTAAGATAGCAACACTAAAGATAATAAGAAACAGATTTAAAAATGTGTTTTGAGGAAATATTGGCATGAATTAATTATGAACTGAAAATAGGGTGGAGGAAAATGAAGCAAATATAATAATTTAAATTTACAGAGATATAAAGGCATCAAGTTCACAAGGTCAAGACTGCAGACATTTCATTTTTTGAATGTCAAAATGTAAATTCCTACAAGACATCCAAATAGGGTAGGGAGTTGTCTCTTACAGAGTTTAGAACTCAAAAGAGATTCCAGTCTTAGGCACAGAAAATTTATACTATCATAACATTGGCAAGAATCATATTTGAAGCTGTAAGAATAATTAAGAGTCTAGAGACACAGTCCTATAAAATAAAGAATACCAAGGAAGACTTAATGCAGAAATGAGAAATCTAGAATCTATTGATATCATGAAAGTTGAGGCAAACATTTTTAAGGAGTAAAAACTGGTGATGTATGTTAAGATTTAAAGAAGGGAGGATAAGATGGGTCCAATGGATTCAGCTTTATTAATATCTTTGGCAAACTATTGCTTGGAAGATCTGGAACAAAACTACAGGGGAATGGTTTGAAACTGAATGAAAGGGAAGAGGAGATAGGTGTTGGGACATTTAGTTGGAAAAGCGGAGAAGAAAAATTGATCTCTACATGGTCAGAAGTGTGTGGCAAGGGAATGTACATGTTTAAAACTATGAATTGAGATACTGAATGTTCTTATTGCTGAGAACACTGGTCAAGTAAAAATAGAAAGGGTACAGATACAGAAAACAAACAAAAAACAAATAAATAAGCCTTTAAGAAAATGAAAGGAGATGAAATCCAGAGCCTTTGTAACAAGGAAGGAAGGTTGATTAAGACCAGTTCAAGTGTACATAAAACTTTCTAGAGGTGAACATTGGGGTAATGGAAGGACCTTGGTAGAAAGTCAATGATGAGTTGGACTGACTTTCTCCCCCTTCTTGAAGATGGTCCTCTTGATGGCCTGAATTAGTTCCTTGTTTCGAAGACTATAGATAATAGGATTGGCCAAAGGTGTTAACACGGAATAGACTACAGCTAGAGTCCGGTCCAGAGTCAGTGAATAGCTCTTCTTTAGCCGAACATACATAAAGATGATGCTCCCAAAGAATATGAGAACCACAATGAGGTGTGAGGCACATGTGGAGAAGGCCTTCCTTCTTCCTGATGCTGTTTTTATCTTCAGTACAGCACCAATGATTCTCCCATAAGAAGCCATGATAAAAAGGAAAGTGATAAGGATGATGAAGGCATTGACAGCAAAGTCCACTAGAACGTTAGTGGAGGTGTCCTTGCAGGCCAGGCTCAGAAGAGGTGGAAAATCACAAAAGATGTGAGGAATTTCATTGTAGTTACAGAAGGGGAGCTGAGAGACCAGGATGACCTCAGAAATAGGACACAGGAAACCACAAGTCCAGCAGCCAGCTGCCATCTTGGCACAGAGTGCTGTGGTCATAATTGAAGGGTAGTGGAGCGGCCGGCAGATGGCCAGGTATCGGTCATAGGCCATTGCTGTAAGGAGGTAGCATTCAGAGGCCCCTAGGGAGTGGAAGAAATAGGTCTGAAGGAGGCATCCTGCAAAAGAAATGGTCTTCTTATCACTGAGAAGGTTAGCTAGCATCTTGGGGATGGTGGTGGCTGTATACCACAACTCCAAGAAAGAGAGAACACTGACAAAGTGGTACATGGGTTTGTGAAGGGCTGCATCCAGTCGGATGACTAGGAAGATGAGCATATTACCACCAATGGTGAACAAATATGCCAACAGCAGCAAGACAAAAAGCCAGCCCCTGACGTGCCCCACATTGGGGAAGCCAAGGAGCACAAACTCAGACAGGCTTGACAAGTTGTGTTGATCCATGAGAGGCTGAAGTAGGCAAGGAAAGGTTGAAAAGCTGAATTAGAGGGATTGACAATCTATATTGAAGTCTTATTTTTATTTATCTTTCTCCCTCATAAATTGAAAGGCATTATCTAGTGGGTATTTACTCTGCCCATGACCTTGGGCTAGCTGGCCTGATAGAGGCGGTGCTTCTTTCCTGCATACATAAACAATATTTTAATTACTGTAATTAATGATAATGCTGTTGATACTAAGTAAAAATTACAGCTAGCTCTGGTTCTGAATATACTGAGTGAGAAAGGTACCATTATCATATCTATTTTACACAAGGGAAATTAGAGAATGTATAGGTCGTGGCACCTTGCTATTTCATTTGACACTATTTCATAGGAAGAAAATTTTAATTTCCGTACTCTATGTTGCTCGTCTCTAAGCTATGTAGTCATCTGAAAGCATTCTATACCTTCTCCCAGGTCATACATAGACTTCCCCTCAGCCCAGTCTAAAATGATGGGCTAGTATATGATATTGGTATAGCAGGTTTTTTCTTGTCCAACTGAAGTCTATCAATATTCATTGAGCAAGGACGTTTCAAGATTAGAGAAAAACAAAATGCAGCAAAGTACAATCTCTAACAGCAGAACTTACCATGATGTCACTACAGGTAGGGTATGCGCATCAGTCTTCTCAATATAACTTGTGACATAAAACACTATGGAGGAGCAGGAAGAAGGCTCATTTGTCAGACAAGGGTTACTGTAAGGTAATTCTCAGAAAAGGAAGGCATTGAGCCAACTTCTCCATGCAGAGTAAGAATCAATGGCAGAGAGAAAGAAACACTACAGACAAATACTATCTCTTCTGGGCTGCAAGAAACCTGGAAAAGGCACTGTGAAATCTCACCTAGCAACCTAGGACCCTATTTCAAAAGATGCAAGGTGTCACTAAAGAATGATTATAAAGATTGATACAATCAGGTGTAGGCAGACTGCCAACACAGCAAAAATGTAGCTCTTTTAACAAGAACCTCCGAGATGGATGAACAGAGGTATCTCCTGATTAACCCTGTCATGAAAATAAGATGGATGAGCAGGGCATTTAGTGATGGGATGCAGATTTAAAATTAGGAATGATAAGGTAGCAATAAACAAAATCCTTGTGTTTTCAGAAAACTGACTAGAATACACAGGTAAGGGATAGACAGATAACTTGGTGAAATTCCATTTAAAAATACACTGGACATTCTCATTGTACTCAAGCATAATGTGAACAATAGATAAAAAGAAAGGAAAGGAAAAGAGGGCAAAGAAAGGAAGGGAAATAGAAAGGGGGAAGAAAGGAAAGAGGGATAAGAGAGGAACTATCATAATGTTACTTTATTCATATAAAAATGGTAGCCAACAAACAGTCACTGTGCCCCCCATAGATCATAGTAAAAAATTGCAATCTCTTTTTATCTTTTTCAGCTTAACCTTTAGAATAATGGTTGTTACATTAGGGGTATTACATAAAAATTATTTAACCAAGCTAATTAAATAATTAGCACACCAGGCACCTTTGCTTTGATTTATACCACTCACTCTAACCTAAGTGCCCCCCAGCCCAAATGTCCTCTTGTAGAGATAAACTTACAGATTTGCTGTTTTAAAATGTTAAATTCATGCAAAGCAATTTCTGCTTAAGGGATTTTTCTTCATTCTCTCATAAAGAAACCATACATTTGCCTCCCCAATTATGAGAGATGGATGTCAAAATAGTAATTCATGCTTCATGGCATTATGGTTACCTTTGCCCCTCTTGGTCATTGGTTTCTGGTTTAACTCTCATTCTTTTTCCACCTTCTATGACCTACCTCTTGTATCCTTCACAATCAGGTCAAATGTTAGCTCATTAATGAAGACTTTTTTACTTTCCTCGAAAAAGTTATTTATTCCTTCTATACCATCATAACATTTAGAGTGCCTAATTAACATAGAGTTGCTACCTTATAATAAGTCTCTCTTCCCTACAAACTGGGGAGATCTTTGAGATCAAGTACACACTCCACTAATTAGGGCATATCCCCAATGAATGATGGCAATGATAAGTACAGAGTTCAGGTTCCTTGGATGCTATTTCCCCCCTACATCCAATTTAAATTACTTCTTTCCACCTGTACACAAATTCCCTACCCTTTCTTTATCTCAAGATCAATATATTCAAATTAATTTCCCTGATCTGCCAAAAGCCCTGTCTTTTTCAACCTACAACCCAGATAAATAAAAGGAATGTGTCTGATTATCTGTTGTGTTCAAGGAACTATTTGTTAGATAATGTTCCTTCCTTCTATAAACGACCTTGTCTAAAGCTAACTCTAAGTTCATGTCAAAGAAGGTCTGGTAAGCATGAGATGCTTTCAGAATCACTTTTAAGACTTATGGACCCTAAATTATTATACCAAGGATGCTTAATAACTTCACTAAAAATCCTGGGTAAGGCTCTCTTTCGGTACATTCCAAAAACACCTGCCCTTGAGGGATATAAGACTTCTTTAGATATTAGCTGCAGATCCTACAGAAACCTGTACCTCACACCATCTGCACTAACCTGTAGCTTGTCAGCATCATCACCCACTCCACAGAGTAAACAGTAGCAAATCTCTCAATTTAAGTGTGGACTGGTAAGGATGGGCATCAAGCTGACCTTTAATGTGTCTTGTAGATCTGATTCGGTAAGGTTTGCAAAGCTGGATTTTCTAAAACAGTTATATAAGTCATCTCTCCATTGGATCCTACTCTCTGATCTTAAAACAGTATCTGTTTTCAAATCCATTACCCCACCTCTTTGATCCCTGATCCTTACAGGTAGTTAAGCCCCAGTTAACTGACCAACCACTGTACATTGTCTGTTTCAGCCTTGCCTGGCTCCGTATGTGCAGTAGATGAAGGCTGGATTGAGTAACACTTTCTTCTCCTTCATGAGTCTTATCCCCACAGCCACAGTCCCTGGAGGCAAAGTTTTAGGTCACTTGGGGCACAGGAAGCAAGAAACCTCTACTTCCAGAGACAAGTGAGAATAAGGCTCTATTGGACTCCTGGGGGGAACTCATGGAAATAATATTCACTCCTGAGAGGTAGTTTCAGAGAATCCATCTATCTCATTTCCTCCCTTGCTACCCTGTTTCTCGTGACTTCTTAACAAAGAAGAAGTCTAGTATTGCCTAATATTTCTCTTTCTTTGAGAAGCCTCACTGATAACAACTACCATGTTTGAAATAAAGAATGGATATGGATTCTTCATTTTTTTCCAGTAAAACATCTGCTTTCTGAGCTTTTGCTGGTTATCAAATAGTTCTCTAAGCATAGGTAATGTATCAGCTAATACAATCTTCACAATCACTCTGCAATATTGATTGGTGAATATTGCAACCTTTAATTCCTAAGTAAAGTAAAACAGAGCATCTACACTGTCCCTGGCTCACACACATGCCTGCATCAGCATTGTAAACAAAGCACCATAACAAAGGGTCTGCAACAGCCATGTCTGTATTACTGCCTCCCTAAGTGTGGGCAGTGGTCAATAGAATATAACCAAAGTAACAAAATCACAGAATGATAATTGTCTCAAGCCCTGTGTTCTTGACCAGTATCCACTACCTAACTGCCCTTAGGTGGTTATTATTTATTTTAATTCTATATTTTATTTGGTATAAGTATGTGTTGTAAGAATTATATAAGATAAAATATCAAGAGCAACTGTACTTCTCTGAAGATATTAGCCTGCTTTTTTGTTTTGTCTTTTTTTCTCATTTTCTATTAGTTCTTTGAAAAATTTCCATAATGTTTTGATCATATACATACCCTCCACTCCTCCCAGATTCATACCCCCTATCTAAACACCAAACCACCCAACTTTGTGTCCTTTTAAAAAAAATCCAGTGCAGTAAGTACTGCATGTACTCTTGGATTTGTGGGCTTCCACTGGAGTGTGGTCAACCTGCCAAGGGACTGCACACTTTAAGAAATCTGACTATCTCATTTCCAGGAGTTATCAACTGCCTATAGTTCCTGAGCTAGGGTTGAGAATTCATGGTCCCTCCCCACTCTGTGGTAGACTTTTGTCTGGCTTGAGCTTGTGAAGGACTTGTGCATGCTGTCACAGCTGCTCTTGTTTGGAATATACAATTGCCTTGCTGTATCTGTAAAACACTACATATAACCATTGTGTACACATGTGTGTACAGAGGGGTGAGAGGAGCCAAACAGGCCTTTTCTTAATCCTTAGATTCTGAAATATCTAGTGCTTTGTCTGACTGACACAAGGCAGATATTCAACAATCTTTAGTCAAATGTAAATCCAAGTTAGGCCAGATTCTCCAGTAGTAAATTCTAGAGCACTGTGCATTTCTTGATTCTTCCCATCTCTAATAATTCATTTAATAACTACATTTCAAACTTTATTGTGAAGGTGTGTTTGCTGCTCATGTGTCTATTGAATGCTCTAACCACATTGCCTAGTACACTATCTGGCATACAGACACAAAATATATTTAATAAATGTCATACAGGGCCTTTCTGTCCTACACACACTTGTTTGGAAGCTTCATTTACTAGTAGTCTTAGTACGAATGATATTATATTTGATAACAAAACATGAAACTATGTCCTACCTCCACACCTTGTGAGTTTTGATCACTTTTGAAAGGTCTTTAACTTACTTTGAGGTTTATATTCTGTCATCTCCCCTCTTGTGCATTTCACTAATGTTATATTAACTACAAATTTAATAAGTACATTATTTGGCTTTTCACCCATCTTGCTACAAAAACTGTAGATGTGCCTGTTGATTAAGTACTGACCACTGTAACAGAGCCCTAGTTCCTTCTTTCAAGGATTAAACATTCATTATGGAAAAGTATCCATCCTTTACTACACTTTAATTCCATTTATAACTTTCTGGTTTTTTCAAGTGTTTACAGTACATGTCCCTAGGACTGGGATCAAAAGGGCAGGAGAAAATAAAAGGTCAGAAATCCTGGAAATAATGAAGCAGAGCTGGAAAAGGCCTGGTATAAAGTATTGAGGGATTCCATGTCAGGACTCAGAATCACCCGTGGGCAGAAGTCACACTGGATGTCAATGCATCAGTATACAAAAACATAGTGATTTGATCCTAAAATACAATTTGTTCTCAGATTATAACTTAATTCATACAATGTTTCCCAGTATGTGCTTGTACAATAGCACATACTTTTGCTAAGGGACAGGTGATAATTTTTCTTTGAGAGCCATATAGTAAATACTTTTGACTTGTCAGTTCTCCAGGCTCTATAACAAATACTCAACTTTGTCTTTGTAACACAAATGTAGCCATTTATATTATGAAAAGGATGTCTGTGGCTCTCCTCTGGTAGAAACATGTCTGCAGAAACAAACTGCACATCTCATTTGGTCCAAAGACTGTAGGTGAACCAAAAATTTGGCAGTCTATACATGTGTGCAGAATTTATGCTCATGCACATGCACACATGCACCACCACCATCCCACACACATAAGCATATACACAAACACACACTCGCATAGGCATACATACAATTTTACTTTAAGTAACATTTCCCTCATCCTAGTGTTTTGAGAATGTCATCCCTTGGAATTATCCCTGAGAAAACATCTCTGCCTTTCCCAGAAAGCAAACATTCAACCACAGCATCCCATTGTACAGAAATAAAGGTTTAGTCTCACACAACTTTTCTATTATTTGGGCTTTGGAATACTTTGAAAAATAAACATGTTTATTTTTAATTACAAATTTGCCCCATCCTGATACATAAAAGATATACAGAGTATACTTTCTATGAGTGGATTTGGCAGAGATAACTTCATAAGACCTGAACAGAGCAGAAATTAAGGAACAAATGTCATGTAAGCCTCCTTCTGAAGAAGAAATGAAAACATGTCATCTCTTTCAAAGGGAATAAAAACTAACTGAAAAAATGCAAAATGTTTCATTACTTTTCAGAAATGTTTATTCACTTCATTAGCAATAAAAATACAGAAAATAGGATTTTTTTCTGAGATCCTGACACTAGATAGTAGTCAAAATAGACAGCTAGTCAAATTGAAACAAAGCTATTAAATATATTATAAAAGATCAATATTTCCTCTGCTTGTTAGTCTTTGTTAAATATAGCACTCAGGTACCTTTTTTACGTAATGGACAAAAATCAGGACACTGGTAATTTTATTATCCCTATAAAATGTAAAGATTCACACAAGTGTCATGAGTTGTTAATAAGCCAGGCAAGTTGGAAAATCCATGGTAGGCCACATTCACCACTGATTGGAGGGTCACTTTCTGGGACAGACAGGCCCCTAGAAGTCTATGGCTCACAGAAGCCTGCATTTCTTTGTGATTTTCAGGACCACATATGTTCTGTAGAGGAGAAAGGGGAAGGAGGAGGAGGAGGAGGGGGAAGAGGAGGAGGAGGAGGAGGAGGAGGAGGAGGAGGAGGAGGAGGAGGAAGAAGAAGAAGAAAAAGAAAAAGAGGAGGAAGAAGAAGGAGAAGAAGAGAGAACATGAAGTTGAGTCAGTAGGGAGGTGGGGAGGATAGGAAAGGAGTTGAGGAATAGCGGAACAAAATCAACATATACTATATGAAAAGTTCAAATAAAAAGATTTAAAATACATTTAAAACACATAAAGATGGAAAGAAAAAGTGGTGGTGGGAGATGGGGGGTATCGGATAGGTCAGAATGGGGGAGGGTATCTTTAAAACACATTACACCTGTGTATGAAATTATCAAACAATAAAATAAAACAGACCTATAAGCGCCTTGAAAACAGGGAGCTGAAAGTGCTCTTCTCTCTTTATTTACACCTTTGCATGGTTCACTGAGCTAGTTTTTCATGAAGGGGATGCATCCACAATGTTTCCTGGTTGACTGTTTCCAATTCATAGTGGAGACTTGCTTAGACCTCCAATTACCTAGGCACCTTTGTTTGCCACCTCATTCTCTTTCGCATTAGAGGAAGTCTCTACTCCATCTTCCAACATGTTTTATCACAATGTTGCTTAAGAACATTGAGCTCTATATACCTTTGTTTTATGTTTCCATAGCTCACTGGTCTCTATCTCAACATTTGCCCAATGTGTCCTTCCAGTCTTCCTGTAACTAATGTCAATATCATCTAGATTTTTGTCCAAAAACTCAGTCTGAACTACAACCCCATAGCCAGCCTAGGTTCTAGAAATTAACACATTTCAATTTCTTTCTAAGTTCTGTCTGCCTAAAAAAAATTGAGCTTTTTTATTTTGTTGTGTTTTTTTTTCTTCAAGTATGTGTCCTCATCCACTTCCATATTAATAGGTTCAGGGACTATATTTCTCCTCCAACATGTTTTTTTCAATTTGTTCTTATCCAAGACTACTTTGGTTAAATATGCCACATATTATTGAAACGATGAGTTAATGGTTGACATAAGTCAACAGCTAAATCTTGCAATTTTCAAATGTGTGGATTATAAACCTATCGGACTTCAGATTCAATTCAGCAAAGCCTTAACCCTCTGTGAGACCCTCTTCACAGCCTCTTTCACTTCCTTATTGCGAAGGGTATAAATAATGGGGTTGAGGAAAGGGGTGAGAAAAGTGTATACCAAGGCAATAAGCTTGCCTCTGCCCTCAGCTCGAATGTCCGGTGGCCCGACATAGACAATGAAGGCAGAGCCGAAGAACAGTGTCACAACGGTTATGTGGGATGAACAGGTGGAGAAGGCTTTGGCCCGACTAGCAGCTGAAGGCAGTTTCAGCACAGATTTCACAATACCTCCATAGAGGGTCAAGATGAGGACAAGGTTGCACGTATTGATCACACCAATCACAACAATATAAACCTGAGCATGCCAGCTTGTGTCCACACATGCCAACTGCATTAGTGGTGCCAGGTCACAAAAATAATGGGCCACCTCTTCCAAGCAATAGGGTAAAGTGGCAGTGAGACTGGCGGGTACCAGGGCAGCTGAGAAGCCAGCCACCCATGTCACCCCAACTAGCCGTAGCTGTACCTGTCTGCTCATGAGAGCATGGTAGTGGAGTGGGCGACAGATGGCCAGGTAGCGGTCCAGAGCCATGACACCTAACAGGTAGCACTCAGTCATGCCCAAGGAGTGGAAGACATACAGCTGGAAAAAGCATGCAGCTGATGGGATGGGTGAATGTCCATGGAGCAGGGTATGTAGCAAGGTGGGCACTGTGGTGCTGACATACCAGAGTTCCAGGAAGGAGAGGACACTGATAAAGAAGTACATGGGAGTGGACAGTCCTGAATCCGCTTGAACAAGGATAATGATGAACAAGTTCCCTGCAAGTGTGAGGAGATAGATGCACAGAGTCCCAAAGATTGCAAGATGTTGCAAGGTACCAGTGGGAGTGAAACCAGCAAGGATGAAAGTCTGGGTCCAGGTGTAATTAACATGATCCATGATTCCTGGGAATGAGAGATAAAGGCACCAAATGAGCATTTTTAGGCTTTTTCCTCTTGAGATTTTTTCCAGAGCCCAAAGACTAGAACACACAAGCTAAGAAATAACTTATATTCTATCCATTCTGTTTTCTCTAGTCTACAAAAGAGGAATCAAGTACCAGAAGTCAGAAGTGATTTGCTCAATATCTGTTGCTAACAAGGATGACATAGAGTTCTTGTTCCTCAATTCACAGACCAGCATTTGTAGACTATGGCAGCAGAGCCTTGGGCCTGGGATTTTCTCCTTTCTGCTTCAAAAAAATAAAGATAGGAAAAGCTATCTTTCTCATCCTCCTATCATTCCTAGTGAAATGTTCCCTTGATATTTTGAAATAATGGCTCTTATTATATACTGGATCCAACAATCAGGGTGGAGTAGGAAAAGGAGACTTATTTTTTTAAACAGTTAAGTCTCACTGGGGGAGTCTCCTGGAATGTAGGATTCTCATCAAAGGTTGAAAGAGGAAAAGATGGATAAAAAACAAATCTGTCCTCAAAGCATTTCTCAAAGCTCAGAATTTGGGACAAGCTGAATAAGCAATGAGCCTGCAGGATGTTTATTTCTGGAAGGATGCTAATGGGAGACAAACTTCAGGATTCTGCAGGGGATAGGGAGAAGGGAAACAGTATGAAGCCAGGCTCTTTGAAGTGTATAAAGAGTTCCTGAGGTAGTATACATAGCACCTTCTTTCAGGAATTGTATTTCTGAATTTGTTTTACCATCAACTCAAAGCAAATGTTGGTTCAGATCACTGCTTCCTCTTTGTTTGAACTTTTTTAAATGAAGAAGTTTAAGTTAGAGGTTCATGAAGCTCATTGTAAGTTACCACTATGTGATTCTCCGGTCATTAATTGATGTGCGTTGGGTTAGTATGGAAATGGAAAGTCTACATTAATATCCCTAGATTGTCACTCCCATACTCCAAGGGAAGTTCCTTGGATGATCCATGATTCCTGGGAATGAGAGATAAAGGCACCAAATGAGCATTTTTAGGCTTTTTCCTCTTGAGATTTTTTCCAGAGCCCAAAGACTAGAACACACAAGCTAAGAAATAACTTATATTCTATCCATTCTGTTTTCTCTAGTCTACAAAAGAGGAATCAAGTACCAGAAGTCAGAAGTGATTTGCTCAATATCTGTTGCTAACAAGGATGACATAGAGTTCTTGTTCCTCAATTCACAGACCAGCATTTGTAGACTATTTCTCTTCTTCAGCCACTCTTACCTCTTGTGTGCCACCGCCAACCATTACCTCACTGCTTTGGTTACAATAGAACTAGTCTCATCTTTCTTGATATCACTTCTATCCCAAGACACTTCCTTACTTATAGTCCATGCTCCTGGAACTGCAGGTCTCCAACAACCTCCTTAATAAATGTTCCCTGGGGCTACTATGACTACCTCTCAGGATAGATCCCCCTGGGCCAAGAAGTTAGGCTCAGAGCAGTGAATCAGATGAGACATGTTTCTTAAACACCTTAGTCCTGTATCCTTCGCTTTGGAGTTCTGAAGTCTAATCCCAGGGATATTGCCTTCTTGTAATGACCATATAACATGTCAGTAAAGAAACAATCCAACTCCCATATCTTCATTCATGCATGCAGAATAAGAACTTGGGGAACCCAGAAATGGATTGTCTCTTAAAAACCCCATTTGCTAGGAGATTTGTCATTGTTCACCACTATTTGCCTTAACATCTAACAACCTAATCCTCATAGGAATTGGTCCTTTTATGCTGAACATCTCCACCTTCATTCCTCCTACCATCACCTGACACTGCAGTGGCCACAATAAGTTCATTGTTCCAAACACTGCTTACTGACTATTCAAAATAATATTCCAGGTTTTATTTTACTTTTTTTTTTTTTTTTTTTTTGGTTTTTCGAGACAGGGTTTCTCTGTGTAGCTTTGCGCCTTTTCCTGGAACTCACTTGGTAGCCCAGGCTGGCCTCGAACTCACAAAGATCCGCCTGGCTCTGCCTCCCGAGTGCTGGGATTAAAGGCGTGCGCCACCACCGCCCGGCTTATTTTACTTTTAAAATGATTGATTTATGTGTATTGTGAATGTGTGTGCCTATGTCCATGTGCGCAGGCGTGCAGCTGTCTACAAAGGCCAGAGGAGGGCATCAGATCATCTGGAGCTGGAGTTACAGACAGTTGTGAGTTGCAGAGATGGGTGTTGGGGCTTAAACTCAGGTCCTCCGTAAGAGCAGCAAGCATTCTTAATTGCTGAGCAATCTCTCCAGCTCTCCTAAAATACTGTTATAAATGTTGTATTTTAAATCCCCATCAGCAGGATTGCTACCAGTACTCAATCCAGTCCACCATTTTACCCTGGACATCTTAATAAGAAAAAATTAGTTTTTCACAAAATATTTCCACTCTCATTTTTTCCAAAACTCCTTATATCCATATCTGAGCTTTGATCTAGACTGAGTATTATCTCCAAGTGTGTACTTTGATAGATTCAGAGTCCAGATAAATAACAGAATAATTGCATTTATCCACTGAGTGTGAAGCGTTTGACTTATTCGTTGATCTAAAAGTACTTTTAAAAAAATTTCAGAGCAAGAGACTGTTCAGAGTAGTTGTTAAATTAACCTTAAGAGAAAGAAATAATGTATTATATTAAGAAACAGATAGTGCATGAAGGGAGGAGTCCTGTGGAACCATAGTCGCAGGATCTCTATGATTTGGGGCAACAGCAGGATATCCAAGAAGAGTTTTGGTGAGGGTCCACCCCTCCTTGCAAATAAAAAGTCTAGACATGAAGCCATTGAAGAAAACTCTTAAAATTGTGATAGGGATGCTGAAGTTTATCTCTTCACAGTTGATGGCTTCTGGTAGGGGTAAGGATGGGGAAGGACTCACTTTTCTTTAAGGGACTGGCCACTGGGAGCTTGACCACATCCATTGAGTACAGGAGCAACACAAAATAGAGTTGGCATTTCTTTTTCTTTCTTCTTCTTTTTTGCTGGGAGGAGGGCACAAGGGTGGGAGTGTGGACCTGGGAGGACTGTGAAATGACTGTAATTGGGGTGTATTATGTGACTCTCCCAAACAATTAATAAAAATATTACACTGGAAAAAGAAAAAAAAAAAAGAAACAGATCCCATTAAGTGGATAGAAAATACTAAGTCCCTGAGATTGGAAAAGCCTCCTATGGAAAGCATAGCATTGGAGGCCAAAACATAAAACATACATTGTTTCTAAGTGCTAATAGAACTCCATGATGGTCAGATTCTATATCTTACTTCCTTAGTAACACCTGACTATTCACTGGGCTAGATAGTCCTTCAATACAATGCTGTATCTTCTACAGTCTCAAACAAGGGACCACGGTTTACCCAACCCCCTAAATTAATAACAGGGCCATCCTCAGAGAAGCAAGGTTAATACTCCCCGTTTCTCCTTCCCTTCATGTCATATTTGCCTTCCTTCATCCCTCTTCTGTCAGCAAAGCTCTGAGAAGAATTGCCACATAATTTCTACATTTAAAGGGATATCTCCATTTGCACGTCTGAAAGCATGATATTAACTGAGCAGATTGTACACTCCGTACCCTGTGTCTCTCAGGTCATTATTAATGAGATACAAATACCTAGCATAGAAGTGGTAGAACTATCTAGCATCAAGTAGAAGCGTAGTGTATACCATCAAGCTGTAATCTGGAGCAAAGGATGGCTTTTAAAATTATCCATATAATTTTTTTTAAAATGAGACAGGATAGAATATGTATAAAAATTCATCAGATCATTAATACATTTTCAAAAAAAATAGCACATGCCTATGAGAAATTAGAAGTGAATAAATAAATGCTTTATAAGGTTAGGGACATTGAAGAAGAGTGAGAAGAATCATAAGGGCCAAAGGTGGTGGATGAGCACAACAAACTGTTTTCTGGACATAGTAGGGCAGATACACATGAACTCACATCAGTTATGACAACATGCATAAGACTTGTGTAAGAACAAGTCAGACCAAATTGTAGCATGGAGAGGAGAGGTGAGCATGAAGTCTTCCTCTTAGCTGAGGCTATTGGTAACTGATAGCTTTGCGGAGTAGGAGAGTCAGTTTTCTTTAAGAGTATGACACCTCATAAGTCCACCAAGCTGTGACCTCTGACCAGCCAGCAATGTCTTCCAACATCCTCCAAGTTCCTCTTTCTCTCCAGAAGTCCCACCTGTCCTCTCCTGCCTGGCTGTTGGTCAACCAATCAGAAGGTGTCTTAGCAGAGATACATCTTCACAGTATACAAAAAGATTATGCCACAACATCTCAAAGTAGTTTTAAATTGTATTTCCAGGATAGCTAATGATGTTGAACATTTTGAAAATGTTTATTAGATATTTGTATTCATTCTTTTAGGAACTCTCTGTTCAGAAGTGTGCTGAAATTTTTATTGGGATAGCATTGAATCTGAAGATTGCTTTTGATTTCCAATCACATTAAATGGTTGAGTAAATAGGAATGAATCTGAGAATAGATGAAAAAGACATGATTACTGCAAAGTTCACAACACTGCAGAGGCAAAATAATCTTCCTTTTCATCCTATCATTTCTATATCCTATTTCCCTTTTTTCCTGTAGAAAGAGATCTTTGAATTTAACTCTTTTGCTTAGCTTTTTTTTTTTTTTTTTACTATGACCAATAAAAACTTGTAACCAACTCCTTTTAAATGATAACATCCATAATCCATTTTTGGGAATGTGGAAATAGTTCTCTAGACTACTTTCTGTTGTTTGGGGGCACTGGTAATCTTTGGAGGAACCTTGAGAAAATCAGAATAATTGTTAGGCCTTGACTGGAATAGTTTGTGATGCTGGACTATCTCATTCAGCAGCCTTAAAGTGGTTCTGGATGGTGGATCTCCTGGGACATCCGTTTTCATTGGTGTCTGGTTGCCTTGCTCTGAAAATACATAAACTTTTAAAGATAATATACATATCTGCAATAATACAAATATACACTGTATATTGTACACAAGTCAGCCAAAGATGATTTTTTTTGTTATGTGTTTGAGCAGGTGGAATATACATCATGTGTTTTGTAGTTCTTTTAGGTTTATTTCTTTATGTCTGTAGTCAGGATTTCAGGGGTCTTCCTGGATCAAACCTGATTTTCTCTAAGCCAAAATGAATCCACAGCTTCTCATTTCCTGTGGAAATAAAAGCAAAACATCTCCCCCAAAGTAACACACCTTTTGACTTAAATTTTGAAGTCAAGACATTTTTAAAATATATAGGTTGGTTTAATCTATCAGCTTTCATAATTCAGTGTCTTTTAGCAGCCAAAAAATTAAAAACACAACACAATAACATATAGGATCCAGACTCTTTGTGTATTTTTCATCTTTATGTGGCTGATTTCTTTTATATTACTTTAAAGGACTTTATTATTCTATATATATATATATGTATATATATTTATGAGACTGTCTATATGTTCTTTTCTCTCAAACCTATGTGTATTTTTAAACACACTGTAACCCACTTAGACATCTTTTTCCTGTGAATCTCTCTTTATTGCATATCTGTAATCCTTTTCTGACCACATGAGCCTTTAATCTGCTAAGTGGCATGGATAGGACCAAAGCCTCTGCTTTGGAGGCTGGCTTTGCCCCATTGGTTCCCTGAGAGCCTAGCTTCACAGCTTAGGTACTGGAGTGAGAGCCATACTTACTGCCCCAACTCTGGGAGGTTTTTGGGTCCATGATGCCACTAAGTAGTGCACATCTTGCTGCTCATAAACCCCATTAAAAGTCTCTTAAAAGAACCATGCCCATTTTTTGCCATTAGTACTGAGCAAGGAAGCCATCTCTTCAAGGAGCTGTGCAAACAGAGTCTAACAGAGTCTACGGGAAAGGCAGTTACCAAGAAGTCACACTTGACTCTGTTTTCATGTGTTTAGAGTCCTTTCTTAAAGCCTTCTCAGGCTTCATGTGGATGTATGTGGCCCTGAACATTGGGTGCCATTTGTAGGTGGAGTTTTCTTTAGTGACTGCCAGTCCCAAGTAACCACACAGAGGCTTATATTAATTACAAATGCTCAGCCAATAGACCAGGCTTATTACTATCTAGCTCTTACAAATTAAATTAACTAATTTCTATCAATCCATGTACTGGCACGTGGTTGGTGGCTTTACCTGTCTTCTAGCATGTCTTGCTCCCTCTGTGTCTCCTGGCAACTCTTCCAACTCTACCCTCCTCCTTCCCAGCATTAATCCTACCCAATCTCTTCCTGCCCAGCTATAGGCCAGTCAGTTCTTTATTAACCAATGAGAGTAATACATATTCACAGTGTAAAGAAGAATTATTTCACAACATAAAGGTTACAAAAATAGCATTAGGTACAGTTAAAATGTACCTGATAAATAGGAAAATTATATCTTGTGGTCATAGGTCATTCTGCAAAATAACTGAGCAAGTTTGCATTCAGTGTCCAGCTTTCTTACTAATTGCATGTTTCTTCACTACCTACTATACTAGAGTTAGAACAAAGTACAAATATCCTGCATGATGGATTGCTGGGCTTACTGCAGGTGTAGTGCAAGTGAAGTGTTCACTTTTAGTCCCAACCTCTTCATAGTGTCTGTTCTACTCGAGTCATTATCCAGAACTCATCATGGGAGAAGTGGCCAAGAGTAAGCATGGATACTTAGCTCCATAATTCACATTAGGCACTTATAAAATGTAATGCTGTTTGTAGTACAAAATGAAATATACAGCCACTTCCTTCCAGAGACAACCCAAGAGACTCCAATTCCCTGAGGTAGTATCTGGCCATTCATAAGGCCTGCAGAAGGGATGAAGATCCAGTAGCATTATACACAAGTATGTAAATGATGTTTGTATACTTTGAAAAGTACTATGTAAGAATAGCTTCAATTCTATGTTGTAAAGGGAAAGACTCAAGGAGGTTCGGAGATAAAACAGCTGCCTAATGAAAGGCAAAGGTAGTTTGGAGTTCTGAATGGATTTATGAAAGGCATGTTCTCCTGATAGAGTTAAAGGATAGTAATATAATGTCTACCACACTTATTTGATTCTTAAAAGTCTGTTTATTTATTCACTTACTCATTCGTTCTTCAAATATAAATGAATAAAAATCCATGGTGTGATAGTCATTGCTTCCCTCAGTTGTGATAGGACTACTTCTATCTCCACAGTAGATATGTAAGCATCCGTATCCTACCATAGAGCATGAACCCCATAGGAATGGAGGCCAACAAGTTAATAACTAAAGTGATGCAAGCCACTGCCAGGACGAACAACTCCCAGCAGTTCTTTAGTGCTGATAACACAGAAAACAATTCCTTTGAAATCACAATCCTTATGAAGTTAGATGTATAAGGAGAGAAAGGATGGGGGTCTCAAACAATAGCCAGCAGAATGGAGTACTGCAGCCCAGCACTGAAAGAGCATAGGATTAATGATTGTGTAAGAATCCTCCAGTTATATAAGGAGGACTTTGGGCACAGCTCAGAAGGAGATATGTCACTGGAATGCATCAGACATGCTGCAAACACCCCACAGATGTGAGATATGTGCACAGCTAAGCATTATTGAGTAAGTAAATCCTTGTTGCAAAAATGGATGTGGGAAATGTTGGATAATGATCAACATTTACGTAGTTCCTAAGATCCTATTACTGCACTTATTACAGATTAAGAAAATTGAGGCAGAGACATTTTAAGACAAAGAGAAGTCAGTAAGCAGATATTTTTCCCCCCAGTAAATAGGAAAAAAAAAACCGGGGAATTTGACCAATAATTTTCCTTCCTTCAGGATATTCAGAATATGCTCTGCTCGGCCTGGATCAGACAACGTTTTTGAAAGTGTTGCAATCCTAGAATCGAAACTCCCTCAGCTGGAAAGAACATGAGCAGCCGTTCCTTGCTAGCCACTCAGATTTCTTACACAGAGATGAGGGTGAGGTGACCCTGCCAAGGTCAGCTAGACATCTGGACAACATCTGGTTGAATCCGGTTCTTGATGGCAATTCCAGCAATCCTTCTAATTGTGTTGTAACAATAGTGAAACAATAATCCTCAGCCAGTGGGTTGTGATGAAGGTTTTAACGTGTGTTTTAGGCTAGGCATGACTGAACAGCTGTTACTAAGCCCCTAATAGGCTGAAGCACTATATTGTGAGTTTAAGGCCTGTCTAGTGCATGCAGTGAATCTCAAGCCAAGCTGGGATACAGGTTCAACTCAACTCACACATACACAACACAACACAACACACGTGCACATACACACACACACATACACACACACACTCACACACTCACACACACATCTGTGTGTACAGGGAAACAATAATTACTGATCCTGATGTGAGGGGTATTAAAAAAATTCATTGCTTTTATTATTGCAATGGGACATATGTAGGCATGACAAAAATGAGACACATTCACACAGTACCTAGTCTCTGCCAAGGCTTTAGTTCTGTCATTCTGATTACCACACCATCCCTAAGTGGCTAACTGGTGGGTTCAGAATTCACAAATCTCTAAAGTGTAGAGGCTAAAGGGAACAACAGTATTGTCAAATTCCGAGCAGAAGCTGGGGCCGGACACCACAGATTTGTGTACACACCTGTGATCTTCTTTTTCTGTTCTTCCTGTAAAGTATGGCTTCAAATTCATTCTAAGAAAAAAAAAATCCTCGATACTGAAAGAGAGCTCAGACACCACACTCAACTCCACTACCTTGTCCCATAAGTGATGAGATGAGCAATTCTAGTCTCCCACCACCCGCCCTGAAAGTTATGTCATCCTGAGCTGGCTCTGGTACTGTGACTCAAGATTACTGGACTCGACCAGCTGGTAGCTGTCTGCTCCACATGGAACTCCACACATGCTGTCAATGCAGTGTTTCTGTCACTCTGGTTTTCTACCTTTAAACACTGTTGGGATCATGTGTTGAGTACAGAGGCTGCTGCTGGGTTCTGTTGCCCTTATTTCACTGTCCTCACATCTGTTTACTTCATCCACTGTACTTAAGAGATCTGTGACTCCTGAGCCATCAGATACCCACTTGGGGGTGGTCTTTTAATTAGAATGACAGCACGAAAGCCTTGGCAGGGACTATGTACTGGGTGAATGTGTTTCACTTTTCTCATTCTTATATTTGTCCCACTACAAAAATCAAAGTCATAAATTCAATTAAAATATTTTCTCCATGCAAGTTTTTAATCTGTTGTGGCATTTCTTCATCATCAGATTGGGAAGGATTTCCCTCTACCTGCTCCACCTCGGATTGGCCCAAGAGAGTGGGTCTGTGCAGCATAGTGAGTGCTAAACTGAGTGGTAATCTTATTGGCATTTATTTTGATTCTGCAAAACAGTTAAGAAACCAGTTGATTCTTGCGTTTGCCCAGAATGTGGGTAACGCCAAAAGAGATAATCAGGCTTCCCTCAGCGAAGTCCTGATCTTGTCACTGACCCTTTTCACTGCCTCTTTCACTTCTTTGTTGCGAAGGGAATAGATGATGGGGTTGAGGAACGGAGTCAGAAGGGCATACACTAAAGCAATAAGCTTGTCAGTGCCCTCAGGCCTGTTTTGAGGTGAGCCCACATATACAGTAAAAGCAGAAGCATAGAACAGGGCCACGACGGTCATGTGGGAAGAACAAGTGGAGAAGGCTTTGGCACGACTGGCAGCTGAAGGCAGCTTCAGAACCGCTGTCAGAATACCCCCATAGAGTCCCAAGATGAGGACAAAATTGCATCCAGTGGCCACACCAATCACTGCCCCATGAACCTGAGCGTGCCAGCTTGTGTCCACGCATGCCAGCCTCATTAGTGGTGCCAGGTCGCAAAAGTAATGGGCCACCTCTTCCAAGCAATAGGGTAAAGTGGCAGTGAGACTGGCGGGCACCAGGGCAGCTGAGAAGCCAGCCACCCAAGTGGCGCCCGCTAGCCACAGCTGTACCTGCCTGCTCATGAGAGCATGGTAGTGGAGTGGGCGACAGATGGCCAGGTAGCGGTCCAGAGCCATGACACCTAACAGGTAGCACTCAGTCATGCCCAAGGAGTGGAAGACATATAGCTGGACAAAGCATGCAGCTGATGGGATGGGTGAATGTCCATGGAGCAGGGTATGTAGCAAGGTGGGCACTGTGGTGCTGACATACCAGAGTTCCAGGAAGGAGAGGACGCTGATAAAGAAGTACATGGGAGTAGACAGTCCTGAATCCGCTTGAACAAGGACAATGATGAACAAGTTCCCTGCAAGTGTGAGGAGATAGATGCACAGGGTCCCAAGGAAGGCAAGAGGTCTCAGAGTGCCCGTGGGAGTGAAACCAGCAAGGATGAAAGTCTGGGTCCAGGTGTGGTTAACATGATCCATGATTCCCAGGAGGAGGGGGAGTTAAGGTGCAAGATGAACTACTTCGGGGTCCTCCATCTATTCATGAAACAATCCTAGAGCCAAGAATAACAACTGTGAGCCCATGGCTGAGCTTGGACATTATCTAATTAAATCCCTTATGTTTCCATAGCAGAACTGCAGTATCTCCTTTCCCCCACCCAAGGTGAAATGATTGGCTGTACGCCACAACATCAGCTGGGCTGGAACTAGAAATGAAGACTCCTGACCTTGTTTAGTCCTTGTGTATGTTCTAGTACTGGACTCTTGAGAGTCCAGCAACTCAATTCTCCCCTGTCCCACTATCAATAAAAGGAGAGAGAGATCTTTTCTACTGTAACCTCACTTATGACCTCTATCTTTTCTGAGGACTCTGTGCATCGGGTTCACAATACTAAAATAACCAGAAGTACTGTGCTGTTGTAAAGGAAGGATTGCCACATAAAGGTGGTTATTGTGACCTCTCTCAGGAAGTCTTCATCGACTATTCTGGTAGGTAAGGATTAGTTGATCTAGGCAAGATAACAGTGCAGACACTCCAAGAATATCCCCTAAAATATCAGGCCCACGGTATCCAATGATTATTCACTCACCACTCATACTATACCTTCTAAAACTGGGTCATCGTGAGAGATAGATAACAGGAATTATCAAAGAAGAAAAGCATGAGTCAGAATCCCCAGGCAGGAAAGAGACTGCAGCAGCCAGAGACTGGTCTGACTGCATGCCCTTGCTCTGACACACCCCAGTTGTACACTCTGAACTGGGGGATTTTTCACTTAACCAACTTCCTCTTCCCTAAAAGGAAGAATAGAAGGACTTGGTAGTTGGTTCCTAAAACTCTTAGATGTTCTGATCTCCCTTGGTTATTGGGAAATGATTGTGAGTTTTGTGGGCATCAAGTCTAATTTTACTTGAGTTTTCTCCCCACACCCGAGAGGACTCCCTAGGAAAGGTCAAAGCTCTTGCCTAATTCTCTTCTGATAATCTCACATCCTCTTTACCACCTTCACCCATTACCTGGCCCCTTGACGGCGCTAGAACCTGTAGCATCCTCCTCAGAGCAGTTTCTTTCTCTGTCTACTTATATCTAATGCTCCTAGAAATGCCACCTTCCCAGAGGTTTCTTGTTGGGTGCTCCCTGGAGCTGTGAGTGTGATGAGCTCTCAGTAAAAGTCCCTGTGGAGAAAGGAGTTGGGCAGAGAGAAGTAAAACACACCAGTTCTATTCAATTCTATTTCTCAGAGAATTTTTCTTCATTTTGCACCCAGGGGTGATGCCTTCACCAATAAATTCATGCTCCAGTAAGAGACATCAGTACTAATGCTGTAGGAAATGATTTCAAAGGAAGAGATGAATAATTGTGTAAAATAATATTTTAGTGAATTTAATTTTTTAATCTAAATATCATTTTTATCAGCATATTTGTTCATGATATTATTTCCTAAGAAAAAATGTGAACCAAAGTTCAAAATGTTATAATATGCAGCTAAACCATTGTTACAAGAGGTACTCATTCATCAAATGTATATGGACCACTTTCTGTTATCCATACTTTGTACTAGGGTAAAGCTGGTACAGAGAACAGTATTTGTTTCCTCAAGAAGTTTAATTTGTAGTGTAAGACATAAACTTTAAATAGATACTTAAAACAACAAGAACAAAGAATATGTAAATGTGAAAAGATAGCAACCCAACTCAAAATAAGGTATGTTCAATCTAGAGCTATATTGTGATATTTCTCTCATTTTTTTAAAAATTTTACAAAGACCTAGAAGTTTACAAAAATACTTGATTTGGAAGATGGAAATAAAATAGGTATTTTTCATGCATTGTGTATAGGAATATAAAATAACATACTTTGAATGAAACGTTAGCAATACTTATGTAAACTACATACTCATTTTCATTAAACCAGGTTATCCTAGTTCTAGGAACTCATCTTCAATATGTGTGTGAATAGTATACACACATATAAATGTATTTCCTTTTAGTCTTATTTATAATTGGAAAAGACCAGAAGCAATTCAAGAGCTCTACAATATTTACTGGTTAAATAGAACAAATCAGGAGACACTAAGGAGCTTTTTATCAAAATGAGAATGCCCTTCTTGAAATGATATGTACAAATCTTCCAGGATGTATAGAAATACTTACATTAGTTTGCTTTCACTAAAGAAAACATTAGAGAGTTGTAAGAAACACTATTAATTTTTTTCTATGAGTATAGTGTGTGTCAAAGCACAGAGAAGGAGAAACTAGGTTTGAGAGTGAGAAAAACACTCGTTCATATTACCTTCTGGGTATTACTTTGATTACTAAAAATAATATAGGCATATTATCTACTGCTATGATTGTGCTCACTTTAAAAATTCACATTAGTGTGATGACATTGTGTCCTGCTCTAGTAATCAATGATGAGTGTATATTTCCTTGAGTTGCGGGGTGACTGCTGAACACTCCATACTAAGACTGCAAGTTCCTCATGCTCTTCACTAAGCATAGACCCTAGTGATGAATTATTTTGATGTAAGAGATGGTCAGTACCTCTTTTGAGTATCACCAAGGAGTGTGATGCTTGGGTGCTGTTTTGTTTTCTTCACAACTACTTCTCAATAAAAACAAGTTGAGATAACTACAATTAGAAAGAAAAAAAGTAAGGAGAAAAGAAAGTTATGGTCCCTATTTCATAAAGGTAAAAAGAATGACAAGGATGCCCAGGGTTTCACTAAATGTATTGGTCCCAAGGAAATGATCAACTTGAATTATTACTACCTTGATTGCCCTTTACATTATAAATGTGAGATATATGTAAACTAGGTAAGAATCCATTTTATGGAATTTATATGTAAAAAATTTCAAGTAGTGTCTTTCTCATATGGATATATACTTTTCCATGTGCTTTACATGTGCAAAATACTTTAACACAAGAATTCTCTCAACTTACCTATTGTCCACAATTCGCAAGTGAGAAAGACAAGTGAAAAATTCAGGCATTGGGGGGAAAACTATTAAAGATAATGATTGAACCATGGAAAATGATGTTAAAATCCCATCTCTAAACACTAGATGCTCTGCATCTGGAGGAAAGGGGATCTATTACATCTAGAAACCCTCTTAAGTGCTCAGACCATGGTTAGCCACTTTGCATATTTCATTTCTTTTCATCTTAATGGGAGTTTGAGTTCATTATCATGTTTTAAGGGTAAGGAAACATATTACAGAAGAGGTTCATGTTTTTGTCCAGAATTTTGTAACTAAAAGAAGGAAAACCTGGATATGTCTGGACATATTTCCCTCCCTTTGGCATATTCAAAAATTGCCCATTTGGCTAGGTCTACATCTAGTCCTTCCATTTTAAAGGAAAGTTGGGCTGGGAAGAGATTTCAGAGGTAGACTGCTTGCCTAGCACATTTAAGGCCATACATTCAAAACAGTGTTGCAATCACAGAACTAAATATTCTTAAAGTGAAAAGAATCTGAAATGTCATCCACACCCATCATGTATTTTGCAGAGAGAGATAGAAGGAGGCCAAGAATGTTGCAATAGAACAGCAGAGGTTGCCAAATTCATGCAAGGATGAATGTGTGTGCCATTGTGTGAAGTTCAGAACTACTTCTTTATTTACTTTAAATAATTGGCACTGTCTTTTAGAAAGAATGTGTAAAGGAATGTAACACTGGAGAGTGGGCTAAAGAGGTGGGTCAGTGGGTAATAGCATCTGCTGCTGAGCCTGAAAACTTCAATCCCATCTCCAAGACCCACATGGTAGAAGGAGAGAACCAACTCCTGCATGTTGTTCTTTGATTTTCACATGTGCTCAGAAGCACATGCACAAGCAGCATATACTTCCACGTGCACACACACACACACACACACACACACACACACACACACACACGCCACAAATAATTAAGTAAGTAAATGAATAAATAAACTTTAAAAAACGGACATATGCTGGTATAATACAGAAATTAAAACCATTATAGACCAAATATAAAATTAATTTTATAGAGAGTATTCAAGACTCACAGGGTGGTCTGTCTCTGCCAAGTTCTGTCTGTCTAAGGAGCTGTGCATCTTTTAGAAGTTCATATTTCCTCCTTGGTCTTCACTTCTGTCATCAGAAAAGTGAGAGAGCTGAAGCGAGTTATGTCAGAGAAAAAAAAGTGGTGAGGAAACCAGGTGGGCAGAGTTGTTAAGCTCCAGCCTCTACTTCCTATTTCTCTATGTTTTCACCTTGTATTTATAATTCTATATGTGTTCTTTCATATGTGATCTATTCACCTGCCTATTTGAAAACAGAGAAGTTAATGTTTTCTGGGGGTGTTTTATTTCATCTTTATGTAAGACAGATGGGTTCACATCTTGCTAAGGCTGTGCAGCTGTGGGCTGAACCAAGCTCATGGAAAGTGGTACACATGCTTACTTGGGATAGATAATAGGTCTGGATACATTTTAAAAAGAATTCAATCTATTGTTAGTTAGCAAGACTAAGACCTCAGGAATACGGACTCAGGCCTAGACAATGGCGTTGACTGAAACCTCAGATAGTGGTGATGGCCAGAGGATGAAGAAATTGATGGATTCTGACATCTTCCAAATCCAGTATCTTTAAATTACCATGCTTAACCCTCATCTATGCTTTTCACTATGACATATTTCTAATTACTGAGCTCATCTCCTGTGTTCTCTTTATTTTTTTTTTGTCCAGGATATCCTTTTTCCACTCTCAGAACCAGGCCATTAACACAAGAGACATCATTTTTCTCTCTAATAATAATTCTGGGGTCTTCCTAAGGTTCTGTGTCCCTGTGAATACAGCCACTTTAGTGCACACTGTATAGATGATATTGCTCCTATTACTGGAGAGTTGATGGTTATAAATATTCTGGTTAAATTCCTGATGACTGGTCTAAATGGGCTTAAAGAATAGACAGCTATGAATAGCCTTTCATCTAATCCTAGTTGAAAGTCCTTCTAGCATGCTCAGTGTCTAGTATAGGTAAGTAACTGGAGCTCCAGGTGTCTATTTGATAAATGACAAATAAAGCTGTGCATGTATCATGACCGCTCATTCCTCAGTGAACTGTCACTAAAATAAATGTTTGGTAGACAACAAAACACTGCACCAATGTTCAAGGACTATAGAAATTCTAGACATGGAGAGGAGAGACCAGAATGCACCAGCCTCTCTGTTCAAAGCCTCAATAGCAGGTAACGGTCCTGGAAATGTTTAAGCTAAGTGTTTAAAGCAACTGTTCAATATTCCCTCTTTTTCAGCAGATCTCAGGCAGCTGCCTTGACCATCTCTATCTAGAGCCACACCAACCATTTGTTTCCATGTCCTGTTTTCAAGACAAGGAACTTTGACCCCACTGCTGGCAATTGATGTAACACATCCTGTTGGAGCGTATGTCTCACAGGGAAGCAGGAGACGCAGACCTTAAACGGCTTCAGAAATCCTCCCACAAAACTTTTCTACAGAGCAGCTCAAGGGAACAGAATGAAACACTAACAAGTTTCCTAATGAGAAAACAAACGAGTTGCCTAATTGAGCTGGGGAAGGGAGAAGACAGAGCAGGAGAAATGGTTCCCAGGAGGAAGCCTATGTCTAATTAATGACCCAGAGCCTCAACTTCAGTAATTATCAGTTTTTTTTCTCTTCAGAGACCACCAGTGCAGGAGTGTCATAGTAGGAAGCTTTGGGGAGGCCCTTGTTGTCTCCTTTTGATTCCTTCAATTAGTCCTAATTAGGATCATGGGAACACAGGCCAAGATGTCAAAGACACTACTTTAGGTTAAGACTTTGTCAGAGTCCCTTCCGCAGAGACTTTTCCTAAATCCCAATTTGTTTCTTGTATCTATAGTAGGTAATATGTTGGCTTAGATGGACATCCAGGCCTAGGTTTGAATCCAAACTTTACCACTAGCTAACTCCAGTATAAAGTGCCACAGACCTTCCCTCACCTCAGTCTTTCAGTACACGAAAGTGATTTAACTCCATGACTTTTATGGTGTTTTGAACTGTAATTCTAAACAATGATAAATGATATAGAATACAAAGTAAGTATGGATGGTGAAACTAATCTCATCCTAATATCAAGGCACTAGCAACAGAAGAGGCAAAAAGAATCAATAGGTTGACTCTTGATTACACAGAAGGGGGAGGAGGAGGTGTGCCGTGGGAATCAAGCACATTAAACTATTTTTGTGCTCTTTTCGCTCCTTTAGAACATGCTATAAGCTGCCTCTTTTATGAAAACAAAGTTCACTTTTTTTTTTATAACAAAAAAGGTTCCAATCATTGCCTATCTTTACACTCCTACTTATCTTTACACGTACCTGTTTATTATGACTCTCGGGTGCTCCTGAAAAGTAAAATTCACAAGTGAATAATACTATAGAATATTCACTCAAAACCCCTACACTTTAATTCCAATCCCATATTTCATCAATTTAAAAACATTCACACAATTCACTTAATTCCTTATGGCCTCGTTTGCAAGCTGAAAGCAGCAGTCACATGGAAGACCAATGGGAAGTGAACATACAATAAACTGCTGCGGGAATGAAACCTAATTTTGCTGACATCTATTATTTTTAGTAGTGTAAAATAATCTAATTCCAAACACAAGAGACGACTTCTAAATCTTAAAATTATCATGTTAAAGATGAGTTCAGTGAATGACTAAAAGCCTAGAGGTCTTCAGTTCTATATACTCAGAAAAGTCTTTAGAAGTCATTAAACTATGAAAGAGGCAAGATCTCTGACACATCAAAAATACTCATGATTTGTGACATGATCTAGACTCATGTCTATTCAGAGATCCATATCTCTTCAGCTATATGAACTGCAGTTTAGTCACGGCCAACAGACTAAGATGTGCTAATGCCGTGCCCCTCCTGGAAGGAAAACCTTGCTAGAGGCTGTGATGTTTCAGCTAATGCAATCCTGTCTTGATGAGTTGTAAGGAAGGATCATGGCTGGGAAATTACTTCCTAAAGTTTGGGATGGAAAATAAGCTCAATTACTATTTGGGTCCTGTCTTCTTCACTGTGGCATTCCTCACACTACTAAAATACTTAACACATAGGCAATCATACAGGTCTCAGGTCACACAAAAAATAAAGGTCTTTTATATGTTTTACTGCAAAAAATGATTTATCTTTAAATTTGATAATGTTATTTTTTGTTTCTTTATCTTTATTGTTTGTAGGACTTTCAGGTTCATAGAAAATGGTGCCAGGGCTAGACAGATGACTCAGTGAATGAAAACATTTACTTACAGACCTGATTACCTGAGCTAAATATGCTGATTCAATAAAGTAGCAGGAAAGTTGACCTCCACATGAATGCCAGAGCATGCATGTACATGCATACACACACACACACACACACACCACAGGAGAGACAGAGTGAGAGAGAGAGAGACAGAGAGAGGATAGATAGACAGACAGACAGACAGATGATAGAACAATGGGTAGATAGGTAGATGGATAGATAGGTAAGTAGCACACACACAAGAGAGATGATAGATGATAGATTAGATAGATGATAGATAGATAGATAGATAGATAGATAGATAGATAGACAGATAATTTAAAATGAATGAATGGTGTCCAAATTAAACTCCCCATATATCCTTTGCCCCAACACATGTACCATCTCCCTCACTGTCGCCGTTTCCCACCACAGTGAGAAATTTGCTATCCCCAATGAACTTGGGTTTAATGCTGATAAGTCTTTTATCAGCCAAACACATAATTCCCGTTAAAGTTTTCTTTTCATGTTGTACTGTCATTTTGGAGAAATGTGTGATACACATGTCTACCATTACAGTGTCTTATGGAATACTTTTATTGCCCTGAAAACAACCTGTTCTTTATCTGTTCCTCTACTTCTTCCAAGTCCATGTAACCCTTGATGTTTTTGTCCTGCATCTACACATTTATCTTTCTACAATGACAATCGACCTAGTGAGAACATCTCTCCTCATGGCCCAGCAAAAGCCTCAAGTCTACCACCAAACACAACCCTTTATTTGCACGGATAAACAGCTGTGATTGGAGGAAGCACAGTTTCTCATTTGCATTAAAGTACTGTGCCTTGATTGGTACAAAGGCACTCTTTCAGTTGCTTGATGATGTGTCTTGATCGCTGCAAATTATCTTCTGTCTATATAAGCCAGAAATCAGTTCCATTTGGAAGTATGTGGAAAAGCCTCCCTATACCCTGATTAATCCACACTGTTGCAACATTCGGCTCACTCAAAGGCTTCTCTCATATGGCCTTTTCTCGCCTTTTGTTTTTCACTGGTAGAGTGAGCTGAGCTGGCAACACCAAGAAACGTAGGAAGACAGTGATGAAGACAGAGTGGTGGAGGTGACAGTATTAGTGACAGTGGTGGTTGTAATAAAAGAGCAGCTGGAGAAATCCAGAGAGCATCTGGGACTGAAATAAGAAAGTCAGAGATAAAGACGATGAGGGCTGGGAAGAGCTGAAGATGAGACACTGCCTGCTTGGATAACTGGGTGCATTCCAGACAGCGGTCAATCCTTAAGTGCTAAGAATTCCAGCACCCTAACCAAAGAGCTGCGACACTAGCCACTCTCAAGGTCCCAGCATCATAAAGGCACCACGTGCTTGCTGCTGTCTTTCACCTGCTGCTTCCAGAAGCTGTTTACTACAAAAACTTCCAAGTACATGACTGGCATTTGGTGGTTAAAGCCCAGAATGACAAACCTCCAATCTGAAACCTCAGGACCACAAGTCTTTGGCTTCTGAAGGGTTTAGAGTCTGTAAGACCCTGGGTATATTAAACTATGTCCTAGTCCTTGAGTACTCTGCTACAATGAAAGCTCCTTCTCAGCTGTCCATGATTCCTATCCAGGTAGAGCCAAAGAATATTGGTCAGCTAGTTTTAACATCCTGATGTTGGTGCACCACGCATGTGAGTTTTGTGTCTAGTGTCTTAGTGGCTAGTATATATCTGTTTGCTACAAAAGTCATATGGTTAGGACCCTTTTGATCTAGTGAAATTCATAAGAAAAGAATGTGAGCTTAACTAAGCTTTGATTTTTTTTTTTCATAGTAACCGCAGTGTTTAAGGGAAGTAGGGAGGTTTCCCTAGCCAGGGAAATTGAAAGCTATGAACACCACTGGGAGGAGGCCTGGTTTTTTCACCACTCTTCTCCCCAGTGAGACAGCACAATGAGAAACGTCCAGTGTTGCTCAAGATATGAAGCGACACTCACAGTGTCATAGTCCCTGGTATCCTTACTTATATCCTTCTGTTCAGTTTCTGATTTACTCATTTATCTGCCTACGCAAATCAAACAAGCCCACTTCTTGCCTTGTTAGAGATCTCAGGATCTGAACATTTCTGCAGAAATTTCCAGGGAGGTGAGTCCTGTCTCTTTCCTAAATATAGGATCAGATACCTCTGCAAAATATTTAAAAAAAAATAGAAAAAAAATCAGTGTTGGAGGGTGGAGGAACCAGGGCTGGCTGGTGCCAGCTGCACTCACAGTGGTGAACCTGCTAGAGATGGTTTGGGATGCTTCACTCAGGAACATGACAGATGATGGAGTAAAGATGGCATTGTGGTGATATATTACATGCCCTAATAAACTTATCTGGGGACCAGAGGACAGAACCAGCCTCTAGATTAGACATAGAGGTCAGACAGTGCTGTCACACACCCTTAAGCTTATCACCCAGGAGGCAGAGATCCTTCTGGATCTCTATGAGTTCAAGACCACACTGGAAACAGAGCCAGGCAGTGGTTGCACACACCTTTAGTTCCAGCACTTGAGATCTCATGCCTTTGCTTGGGAAGCACACACGCCTTTAATCCCAGGAAGTGACATCGCTGGGTGGAGAATGGTATATAAGTTGTGAGGAGACAGGAACTAAGCAGCAGTTCAACTGAGACCCTCAGGGGTGAGGACTCAGAGGCTTTCAGTCTGAGGATTCGTGGACACAGTATTGGCTGAGGAGTCGGCGAGGTGAGGTTGGCTGTCGCTTTTTCTATTTCTCTGATCTTTCAGCTTTCACCCCATTATCTGGCTCCTTTTTTTTCATTAATGAGGTCTTTTTAAAATTCGTGTTACATGGCATCTTTATTCCTCCACCACAGCGAAATGAGCTTAAACAAAAACATTTTGACTATTGAAGGTGAAATAAATTTCTAAATATGACTTTTGGTGAGTTACTTAAAATTGGACTCTGTTGTCATCACTGGAGAAGGCATGAGAACATGGTGACTGTGGGGAATGACTGGGTAAAAGACATAGCAACATGAAAAAAAGATAAGTGGAGTAATATTAAAAGAAAGCAACAATTCAACATAAAATTGTACTATATAGTATCCACTTTTTACAAAATTTGAGAACTCTAACTAGCCTCTAGGACAAAATGTCCCCGTTTTGTGAATACAGTTAGTCAAATATAGAGTATTTTAGCATTTTTATATGTTTAAATCTCCTTTTAGCTCTCTTCTATATCAGACATTAGAGACAATATTTGTCATATTCCCTCGTCTTCATTCCATGTTGGAGGGGAACTGTAATGGGACAAAGTCTTAGGAAAGAGATGTTAAAATGAGTCACATCTGTATTTACCATTTGGGATGCATTAGCTCATTACAGAATCTGTACAGAAATATTTCTTCTGTTGAGGGGAATGTGGAGATTTTAATGTCGGCTTGAAAATTTCTTAAATGTTACTTGAAAATTTTTATGTGAACTTGTTCATTGACACTCTTTTTTTTTTCCTAAAGTTTTTTTAATGGTGTTTTTACTTTTTATACTCTTTTTACTTACTTTTCAGTAATTGACACACACAGAAATTTCAAACTATAGTCATCATTAGTCAATTTCATAGTTGTTTAAATTTATAATATTATTTGTTATTATTTTTGTTGTTTGAAAAAATAATATTACTATCCAAGCCAGGTTTGCCTGAAACATGGCACATAGCTGAGGCCCACCTCAAATGTATAGTCCTTCCCCAGTGCTCTGGAGGGCTTGAATCTTAGGCCTTCACCACAATGCCCCACTTACATGTCTATGATTACCTTTGTACTTTACTACATATTACTATTTAATGTCATGGGAACAATGTAGTTATAAAATGAATTTTTTGCTTGGTAATTATATAATTAAAATGGTTTCATTTTTGTTGAGTTGAAGTCTTACTTTGTTAAGTAGTAAGCCTTCAGTTTTATGATAACTTCTTGGCAGGTCTATCACCTTATTAACAGAGATTTTTGATTTCTTTGAATTACTCTTTCAGCATCAAATTTTTCCAATAGTTTTCAAACCATAAAATGGTGTTTTATCAGCAATACAAAGGTATTGATTTTTCTAAGCTACATTAAAAAAATTTTATGTTTTTGTTTTGTTTTGTTTAGGTTTTAGACAAGGTTTCACTATGTGGCATTGGTTGGCCTAGATCTCACTATGTAAACCAAGTTGACTTCAAACTCAGAGAATTCTACCTGTTCTTGCCTCTTAACACTTTTGTTTTAAAATGATTTGTCAATTTTTCTAACTTATGCAACTTTATATGGCCCATTATAAAATCAATGAACATATATAACGTGTAGTAGTGTAGTGTGGGAAACAAGTATTTCCATGCCTTCAACAATCAATTATTGTATGTATTGGGAATTTCATATTTTATTTTCTAATTGTGTTGAACTGTGTCATACATTATTCTGTCCAATAGTTGCCCTATTGTGCTAAATAAGAAAGAGGGGTAAGGCTTGTACTCTTTGTTTTGATGTCCCTTAATGAATTTCTTTCTGTTTCTCCTACCCCTGCTCTTCCCACCTCTAATGACCATTATTCCTCTTCATTCTTCTATAAAGTTTATTTCTGTGAATAAATGAAACATGTGATATTTGTCCTTCTGTATCTGACATGTTTCACTTAACAAGTTCAATCTCCTGTTCTATTCGTGTTGCCTTAAATGACAGAAGTTCATTGGTTTTAATGGCTAATGAAGACTTGGTATGTATGTGGGGGGGGCATGTATGCAAGTGTAGGTATATACATATCACAGCACACATGTGGAGATCACAAGACAACCTCGGGGAGTTGCTTCTTGCCTTCTCCCTTGCTTTGAGGTAGTCTTTCTTATTGATCTGTTGCTATGCTTTGTTTTCCAGAATAGCTGGCCTACAAGTTTCCAGGCAATTCTTCTACTTCCATCTTCTCTCTCACCATATGGGGGCTGTGATTACAGATGTACACTGCTGCATTTGGCTTTCTACAGGTTCCAGGAATTGAAACTCAGGCCACAAGGCTTGCACAGTAGGAACTTTTACCAGCTAAGCCATATGCCCGGCCCATTAATGTATATTTACCATGTGTTCTTGTGTTTGTTTTTGTTTTCATTTTTGAGACAGTCTCATATTTGAATATAGCCTTGAAGTTCTGATCCTGTCTCTACCTCTCCAGTACTGGGGTTATACATATATATATATATCATGGTGCCCAGCTATTCATTTTCTTAATTCACTCATCCACCAAAAAGCATTTATTTTTATTCTGTAGTTCAGCTGTTGTAAATATTAATGCTATAAATATAAAAGTGCAATTATCTTTTGTGTATAATAATTTCATCTCCTTTGGTTATATATCCAGTTACTGGAAGAATGGAATACAGTGGTTGGGCTTTTTGTGTTTAAGGGATTTCTATATTATTTTGTGTAATGGTTACACTAAATTATGTCTCTTTAAACAAAGTATTGCAGTTCCTGTTTCTCTGAATCCTAACCAGGACTTATTTCTTATCTGTGTAATGATAAACATTGTAACTGGGGTGAAACTATATGTCACTATAGCTTTTATTTAACTTGCTCCAATGATTAGAAAAATTGAACTTTTTTTCTTTTGAGGGGTGTGTTTTTAGTTACTTTTTAACTTTTTTATTATTAAGCATTTCAATGAAATAGCATCAAAACCACTTCCTGACTCACTACAACTCTCCTATATCTTCCCCTAACACATCCCCCCTCCCAACTTCATTTCTTCTTTTGTCTGTCTTTGTGTGTGTACAATAATCCACTAAGTTCAATTCAATTACTGCTGCCCGTGTGTGAATGGGCATGGGGCCATCCACAGGAGCTTGGAATTCTAACCTGTGGACACAACTTTAAGAAATAATGACTTTCCTTCCCTCAGCAATTACCATCTGTTAATAGCTCCACAGTAAGGGGTAGGGCCAGAAGATCTCTACCTCCGTCTGTGCTGGAATTATGAAAGACTTGACTTTGTCATGGAAAGGTACATGCAGAGCTATGTGGAAATATACTGTTTCACAATCCAACTAAGAAAAGAATTAGAGAGATGATAGGAATATAAGTGAAGTGAAGGAGGGCTTAAATAAGGATGGGACAGAGGAGAGAAGTGGGTAATGGATAGGCTAACCGAAACTAAGGATATATGAGAAAGAGTATGGAAATCCACTATTTAGTAAGATATTTTCAAAATACAATATAAAAATAGTTTGAAAAGAATTGCTCTGTGTGGGTAGGAAATGGCACTCCCGGAAGTCATGAATTATTAAATGAACACCAAGATATAAGGTGTGGATTACCTCCCCACAAGATATTGGCCAAGGAAGCCCCAGAAGTTTCTAAAATAGTGCAGGCTATTGTCATTGCCCTTGCCCTCAGTTACCCGCCATAACTGCACACTAAGACCTTGTTGCTAAAGATACCTCCCTTTTGATTGTTTAGTTCTTTAGTCCATTTTTGAATTGCATTATTTGTAGGGTTTTGAGTAGTCACCTTTGTCTTTTTAGTTTTTCTTTTGAGTTTTGTGTATTTACAATATCAATTCATTGTTAAATGTATCCTTTACAAATATTTTCTTCCATACTGTAAAGATGCCCCTGCTTCTGGGGCTTATTATGTATCTTAGACTGGCCATGAATCCATGGCTCTATAAACTTACTAGTTTAAAGATGTGGAGTGCTGAAGGAAGAAGATGGAATAATTGTTGAAAAGCTCCCAGTCAATAAACATTTTGATTCTTCAGGAGAGAGGTGGGAGAAGTTCTATAAAGGGATAGTAATATGGGCACTGAGAACTAGAAAATTTGTGACCTACACCAGGGAAAGTATCATATTACTTATAGGTATTATGGAAGAGTACCCAACACAGAGCTGTAATTTTGTAGCCAAAGTTACTCATGTATAGTGTGAGAGACTGCAGTACATTCCACTCACTTGTCACATTAGTCATTATTATGGTTTGAATGTGAGATACTCTTCATGGCACATGTACTTCCACTCTTGGGCACCATCTGCCTGTACTATTTTGGAAGGCTGTGCAGCCTTTAGGGCATAAAGCCTAGCGGGAAAATGTAGGAACATAGGCCCAGGGCTAGAAGGTTATAGACACATGGATTCTAGCTTAAAGACTTTTAGTCAACCTGATTTGTAGAAATTTAACAGGCTGTATGGTTGCAGACTGGGTCCCAGGCACCAAGATTTCCTCACTGTGAGACCGTAAAGCAAAATAAACACTCTTCCCATGTGTTGTTTCTGTTGGGTATTCTTGTCACAGTTACTAGAAAAGTAACCAATATAGTCATAGTATGTCTGAGGAGTCAGGATCTGACAGCAGACAACAAGGGAAAGGTTCAGGTACCTAAAGGGAAGAGAACAGAAGCCATAAGCCAATACTCCTAAGTTTTGCCACAGAGGCATATCTCCAGACATCTTTTCATCATAACTACCCTTGACCCAACTAAACTATAATCAATAGGGAAGATTGGTTTGAAGTTTTTCCTAATACAGCAATTCTTACCCAATATTCCATGTGACATAATGGCTGTTGTGCTGCTCTTTGTTGTGAACACACCTGTATGTAGTATTTCCACGTAGTGCATTCATTCTCATAGGCATGTCTTTCTTAGGAATTTTCTGAACACATGTACAGCAGTGTATGCCAATTTTCTCTTACAGGCTCACTAACAACTTGAAAGATGGCACATGAATACAAGCGAATTGTTTTGCTGAAAGGATTAGAGCACATCAGTGATCATTATTTTGACTTATTTAAGTCAGTAATGGCCAGTGATTTAAGACTGGAGAAAAATATTAGAGGGAAATATAACAGGATTAAGATTGCTGACATGATGGAATATGAATTCCCAACTGATGCTGGATTGGGCAAACTGATTGAGTTTTGTGAAGAGGTACACACTCTTAAAAGACTTGCTGAAACCCTTAAAGAAGAGAAATCAAAAGGTAACGTGGAACAAAGAACCCCTGTCCCTGACAGAGATATTACTGTCTCTGCTCCCTTCATAAACCTGAAGTCCCCACATATTTTTCATATGCCCAATTTATACCTCAGTGGCCATAGCCATATTGGTGTTTTGGGTTCACTACTAAAGATGTTCCCTTTCCAGTGGAGGATGCTTGTAACTGAAGGAGTCTATTTGGTGTGTAGACTACAGTGAAAATAAAAGTTAGCCGAAGATTGAAGTTTCAGGTACAACATAGACGTTAGAATTATAAAAAATTATGGTTCAAATTTTAAGTAAATCCATTAGCCATTGCCTTACCTATTCCATTAAAAGTAGTAACATAATTATCTCCTCTATTGACAAAGATAAGGCAGTAGTGTAATTAAGTATGCCATTAAGAAGGCACAAATCAGCCGGGCGGTGGTGGCGCACGCCTTTAATCCCAGCACTCGGGAGGCAGAGCCAGGCGGATCTCTGTGAGTTCGAGGCCAGCCTGGTCTCCAAAGCGAGTTCCAGGAAAGGCGCAAAGCTACACAGAGAAACCCTGTCTCGAAAAACCAAAAAAAAAAAAAAAAAGAAGGCACAAATCATTCCTGCCTTTCATAAAATTATTCAGTTAAGTAAAAAGATTTCAGAAAATTAAAATCCAAAAATTCCCTATCTTTTTCCACAAGTTTGTATCAGATTTCCTTTCAATGATTTCTATGATTTGAGTATATTATTGACAAAACACAACCAATCAGTAAGTATAATGAAAATTTTTATTTTTAAGAGAATGATAGGAAAATGGGAATAAGAAAAGCTTGGCTGATGTACATGGGTTCAGGGACAGGAAGGATTTTCTCATTTTAGAGGGGACAAGTAAGGAAAACATCAAGTAGTGGAGACTGTGTCTCTAAGGCTGTGCCTTTAGTGGTGTGCCCCCACAGTAAACTAATAGAATAAACAAGATATGAATGCAATGGAGAGAAAATGGCAGGAAAACTAGATGGTTCCAAGTCCTCTGTTTTGGTTTATTGGGCTCTTTCTTCATGCATTTGTTGTGATAAAAATTATACCCATTCTAGTAAAAGGAAAATCCCCACTGAGAAAAAGAAAGCAAGAAGCAGGCTCTGATACACCCACATCGACTACCAGCAACACCGTAGCATCTGATGGAGGGGAGACTTCCACAGCTCAGGTGAGCTTGAAGGAACAGCAGCCGGCTGGCAGTCCACAGAGGGGTCAGCCGTGGCTCTTCCCTACTCTGTCCATCAAGGACTCATTGCTTTATTAGTTTGTCTTCAAGTTTTATTGAAACTCATGATAAGTGATCATGCAGTATTAATAAGTGTACATTCCTACTTGAGAGTTGTGTCCTTGAAAATCAGGTAGAACAATGGAGTCCATGTTTACACACCAAGTTTGAAAATTCAAATTCAATTATGTCCTACCATAGAGGTAGTATTAGAAAAACTGTGTATATAGCTCTTTCCTACTTCTTTGTTTAATGAAACAACTTATGCACACACAGTTTATGACTATTTATGATCATTTTTTGGACCTGAGCCGAAGGTGAGTGTTATTTCCTTAAGTTCCCAACATATTCAGGCATAATAAATCTGCTACCTAATAATGAAGACGCATTCTGTTCGCTTGATACTGAGACTCATTAACAGGCCAATGGATATACTTTCAGAAAAGAAAAAGTATTAATAGAGAAAAAACTGGCGTGAAAAAGACCAAGCAGTCTGAGGGGCCAGATCAACCTTCCTGTTCTGAGGAAGCCACAGCCAGATGCCAGTCCCCAGAGCTGCAGACCTCATCTTTGGCTCCATCCAACACTTCTTTGGCTAAGGTACAGATTTTCTGTCTCGCTTTCATTTCTTCAATTCAAAACATCAGAATCAGATCTTGACGTTCTGACCATGTCACACACTTGCCACTGAGATTTAATTAATTAGACAAACACAGAGGCTGGATATGTTAGAAGTAGATCACAAATAGAGGCAGAAACAATAAAGATAGGTGATACAAATATAGAATTTGCTGCACCATAACCTTTCGTTGCTATGAAGACACTTAATGAACTTGGCATTTCCTTTGACAATGAGGAGTTTACTGGCTTATATTGATCCCAGGCAGGAAGGGAGAGGTGATGAGTCCAGAATATACAAGTGTTATCAGCAACGAGTGCTGTATCCATAAGTTGGAATCCATATCAGTCACTGCTAAAGCAGCTAAGAGCCTGAGACTAGGGAGGTCATGGGCCTGGGAGAAACCTACTACTATTATTCTGCTAAAGGAACATAGCAATAACATATAACATACTGTTATATCTATAGAGCAGTGCCTCATTCACCTCTCATCACAGAAGCTTCTTCTTGTTATAGTTGGGAATTAACACAGAGACCCAAAACTGGCCGACATGCAGACAGTGAGAGACTTACAGTATCCATTCCTTAATGAGTTTTCTTCATCAACTCCCTCTTCTCACGGCTCAGGGATTTATGTGGAAGGAGAGGATGAAAGATTGTAAGAGCCCGAGATGGTACATGACTCTAAGGAAACAGTGTCTTTCAAACAGGACGGATGCACATTTGAACACAGAGACTGGCAGCACACATTTAAAAAGCACAGGTTCACCACCTGGGGTCCCAAAACTGAGAGGAGGAAGTGGACATAAAGTCCTACCCCTAACCAAGAAGCTATTTTCAGTTGATGCTAACAAAGGGCTTCTCCAATGTGGAGACTATCAACCACATTCTAGAGCAGGCCCTATGGCTAGGAGTAGTCGGCCAATATAAAAAGAGCTCCATGAGATTTTTTGTGGGGGAGGTATTTTGTTTTACTTGGGAACTTTTTTTTTCTGATTTTACTTTTTATGTTTTTATTTTATTTTTTGAGAGTGAGAGGAAGAACATGAAGGTAAATGGGAGAGGAGAAGGACTGGGAGAGTTGGGGGAGAAGAATCATAATCAATACATATTGTATAAAAAATTAAATAAAAATGATAGAAAAATACCAATTCTTGGAGAGAAGAAAAATGTAATGAAGGAAATTAAAGAATTTTTGGAAATATAGAAAAATATGACATTCACCAGAAACTGGGAGTGAAAAGAAGTGAGCTACAATCCATTATGCCATGTTTAAGTTTTTCAGGTTAGGATTACTTTCATTTGGTCTTGTCAAATATTCCTTCAGTATCAAGTATCAATATTAATGTAATAACACATGAAAAATAGGATGATTGATGCCTCTTAGTTTTTCTGAGTTCTCATTGAAGGAAACAAATGATTTGTCACAGAGGGAAGACTACAACATTATCAGCATCCATTCTCTGGACTCTCCCTTTCCTCTCTCTATCCCTCCTTCTTTACCTCTCCCCCTTTCTTTTTCTCACTTGAAGAAATATAATCAGACAGCTAAGTAATAAGAGAAGAAATTTTATTCACCTCAAATCTTACCATTCAGATAATTTAAAGGGTTTTCTTTGTACTTCTCAGATACTTTTGTAATTATGTGGAAAATTTTTCTAGTGTAACATCTCAAAATAGTTATTTTTTATTTATTTATTTATTTATTTATTTATTATTTATTGCTTCTCAAATTTAAAATATCAGGGCTATCTTTCCAAGTCTCTAAGTTAAAATTCATATAATATTCAATGGTTACATCAGTGTTTCTGTTCCTTTTTTAAATAATTCACTTTAGATTGCTTATCTACTACTACAAGCTCAGTATCACTTTCAGTGATTATCCTTGAAATTTGTGCATTAAGAATCATTTGGTGGCCTTCTAAATCCCACTAATTTATTTTATTCACATCCTATAATTTTATTGATAATTTAAATCTAGTCATTGCTACTTGTTTACTTATATACCCATCACTACCACTAATTATATTCCTTTTTCATTTTCATGTTATGAATGAAAATTGGTTACACTGGTGAAAAAAACCAGATCCAAGTGAAATCTAATCAGTCATAGGTAATGATTGTTCATGACATGATAGCTTGGATTATTTTCATTCCCTTGGGCTTGTGAAGCAATAACACTATCTCCTATTTTTCTGTGAAGTTCATAGATTTTCATTGTTTTGCATACTCTGTTTTATAGTAAGGCAATTTTTTCTTCAGTGAAATACTCTGTTAAAACCCACTGAACTCAGAACACTATGCAGTAAACAGATTAGATGCCTGATAATATTTCTCTGGATTTACAAATCCTTGCTCTTGAGGAAAACTATCCATGTTTAAGGACATAGGTCCAACCAAAGTACCACTACGTTAGCCTATTAAAAAGAGGTGGCTGTGGGCCAGCTCATGTTGGTTTTGATCATTTAATTATAGAAGACTGGTTTCTCCTTAGGAGATATACTGCAATGTGTACTTTCAGAATAACCCCAGATAGTTCTGTGGTAACTAAAGTCCTATGTCATCTTTATGATTTATATTTACCATTCTGTATTTTCAACAATATTTAACTTTCCCATTTTATAATCTTCAGCCATAAGACTAAAGGATATATTAGAATTAATTATAATTTCACTTAAGTACTTCATAAAATTGCTCTCAAATCTTGTACTGTGTTCATGCTGAACATCTTGCTTCATGTTAGAAATATTCCTCTGAATTTCAGTGAGTGTTCAGATTTCTGTGGCTGAAGCCCATTGCTTTCATTAATTAGCCTTTTGGCCAATGAAAGAATTATTCTTTTGTTTATCCACACTTCTACAAATACATAAAAACTGTATGGAGAGACTAAATGGAGAGATTGTGATTTATCTTATGCAAAGTTTAATTTGTATTTAATGATAAACTTATATATTTATATATTTATATCCTTGTGCTTGTTCAACCAAAAAAAACACAGACCCAAACTCAGAGCATTACCAGAGGTGCTGTTCTCCAAAAGGATGCCATGACAGTGATGGTGCTCAATGCAATAGACCCATTTGAATATGAGTCATCAGAACACGAAGTAAAAAAAATGTTTCATGCCACAGTGGCCACTGTGAATGAGTATTTCCATGTGAAAGTTTTCAACATCAACCTGAAAGAGAAGTTCAAAAAGGAGAATGTCATAATAATCTCCAATTACCTCAAGTTCAAAGGAATCCTAGAGATAAATGAGGCTTCCTCTGTGTTTGAAGCTGGTCCTGACCAGAAGATTGAAGTCTCCAACAGTCTTATCAGAGAAGCAAATAAACCTCCCAAGTTTTCTGATTTTCACAAGTATGGCCCTGGAGCCGTGGTTTATGGGTTGTTTACATTACAGAAGGTAATGCCTGAAAATTTGTTTTTGTCTTTTTCTCCACCAACACCTGAACTCAAATACGATAACTTTTCAGTCACTATAATAACAATATTGTAACAGATGTCTTTACCATGGCTGGGGATAACAGATGAAATCACTCCATATACTAAGGAATAAGAGTGGGTGACCTATTAACAACCTACTTCCTAAGATATCTCTTAAAGAGTTCCCTGAAAATGAATTACCAAGGGTCTTTATTTTACTAGTTACAAAATACCTACCCTCAGCCACAGTGAGCAGGAATGGTGAAGGACATAGTTCATTGCCATGCCAACAGTCTCAGTTATTTTAAGCTCCACTTCAACTATACAATATTCATTCTTTTCTTTCTATACACTTTTGTTTTAACAGATTGACTGAATCAGGGTGATTATTGATTGTGACAGGTAGTGGAGTCATACATGATTGGCTGGCATCCTTCTATTAAATAAAATGAATCTTCTATCTTTATAGATAGTAGATTTAATCATTCAATGTTGACTCTTGTATCTTAATTAACTATTTCTGAAGACCATAGCAATTGAGAACTATTGTATCAAGTGATATTTGGGAGGCAAGTGAACTTAGTTTTCTCATTTACAGAAGAAAATATACACAGACATCTCATTTATGCATCAATGGCCCAAATCAGAGTATTGGGATTCAGTACTTTAAACAGACAACCTTGGGAAACTCAACAAATGTTTTACAAACTTGTCAACTTTAAGTGTGTTTAGTCCATCCTCTTCTAAAAAGACCCTTTAGTTTAAACCCATACTTTATAGTACACTCCTTAGAGACTATGCTTATGAACACAACTGAAAAGTTAAAGAGCAATAGCTTGAGAGAAACTCAATACAGTATGAATTGAAATGAAAATGAATGTTAATTTTACTTTTGCAGAAAAAAGTGAACCCAAAGACCACAATCTATGAAATACAGGATGATTATGCAAATAGCATAGAAGTTGTAGGGCATGGAAAATGGTACAACATCATCTGTAAGGAAGGAGATAAATTTCGACTCTTCTGCTTCCAACTGAAAACAATTGACAAGCAACTGAAGTTGGTGTGTGGTGATCACAGTTTCATTAAGGTAGGAAGTAGACTGGGAATGGAGTTGTCAAAGTGGAAATTGATGCTTTCTTTAGGATTCTGAACTTGAACTTTTCAGTGTATTGCAGAGATAATTCTATCTCTGGAGGAGAGAATGGAGATGATGCCCTTAGACTCATTACTATAGGGAAGATTTTTAAAGATGGATATTGAAGGCCGGGCAGTGGTGGCACACGCCTTTAATCCCAGCACTCGGGAAGCAGAGGCAGGCAGATCTTTGTGAGTTCGAGGCCAGTCTGGTCTACAGAGCAAGATCCAGGAAAGGCGCAAAGCTACACAGAGAAACCCTGTCTCGAAAAAAAACAAAAAAAAAATAAAAATAATCAAAATAAAAAAATAAATAAAAACAAAGATGGATATTGAAGAAATAATCCAAAGAATATTGTATATATGCTAAATAGCAAGATGGATGAAGAAGTTAGAATGACATGGATATACATTTAATATTTATCAAGAGCAAGGGTTGTTAATAAGTCAGATATGATTTGAATGCCAGCCTCAACCATTAAGAGTTGGCTAATTCTGGAGAAAGTTGAACTCTTAATCTGGATTTTAAGGAAGAAATGCCTATATATTTATGAGTTATCACAGTGTTTAGCACATCATAAGAAATGAATTGGTACTATTTTCTTACCTGGGTGAAGACGAGAGAGAGAGAGAGAGAGAGAGAGAGAGAGAGAGAGAGAGAGAGAGAGAGATCTAAGAAATAGAAATGACATAAAAACACACCGCACCAAAGTGGGGATCAACAGTATTAATTCTACTACATATGCAAGATGAGACAACTCTGAGAACAGGAGACCAAATGGCTGTTTAAATGGTCAGATAAATGTAGCATTGTCAGAAATAAGGACCATTCATGGTAGATAAGGTAAATACGGAAAGGTTTATGAGGATGAATGCTTGATCACTTTGACACAGTAGTAAAAAGTATTTTGTCTTGAAAATTTGTGTTGCACAGAAACTTGACTTGGAGGCAGAAATATTAGTTAGACACAACTATGTGCTATTATACACTTTCATATTAAGTATTTGCATTAAATATTGAGGAGCTTTGTAAGTTGCTTATGAAATCTTTGGCAGTTTGAATATCACCATAGACTTGTGCCACTAAAACATGCAAAGGCTATGGAGCATGATTTTAAAAACTAGGCAGCTGTTTTATCAAGACAAAACAGAAGCTATTTCATAATAGTACTAAGCAGGGAAAAAGATAAATGGGGCTTTGAGTAGTGGAGATGAGTAATGTTTAAGAAGAAAGACCTTCAGTGTTTTACAGTCAGCTTGGTAATGGTGGTAAGAGAGAAAATGGGTTCAAAGCACTTCCAAATGTGATTCAGTGATTATCGTTAAGAAACAAGATAAATGGTGCTGCTACTAACACTGAGAACAAAGAACACCACCTAAGGGGTGGACGGATGTTCAGATTGATGTTGATGTTGAACCCCCTTTAGTAAATTCACATTTATACTAATAGAGAACACCTGCCAAATACTTACTATGAGCTGGGACTTTAAACAGCAAAAGAGAGATAATAATAATTTCCATTTTGTAGATGATCAGAAATAGTCACTGACAAAGATAGTAAGTGGTGGAACTGAATTCTACCTATGCTACCTGGCACTGAATGCAGATTCTTAGACAAGATGAGTATGCAGATCAGTGATGGCAGTTATGGATCACAGGACAGTGAATGGACAGCCAGTGGTAAAAAGTACTAAAAAATTAAGACAAACAAATGGAGAAGTCAAGATAAAATGAAAGATAGATGACACACAGATATAGAAAATTTAAAGAGGAAAGGATCATGGGACTCTCTTGTAATAACCCTATTAAAACCTTAGAGATGGTTTAAACAGAAGGTATGCTCCAGATACAACAGTCAAAATGTAATTGCTGCTACATTTTCAAACAGGGATATACGCATTAGTTGTTCCATTTAAAGAATCCATGAGTTTCAACTATATCTGATAACCCAGAGCAGTAGTACTGAGGAAAATCAGAATTTCATGTAATTTTGTAGTTTTTACTTTTTCTTTTTTGCTATAATTCTCTGCCCCAAAATAAATTCATGTTGAGTGTGAAAAGCCATTTCTTCACAGAACACATAGTTAGAAAGGGGTAGCTCAAAATAAGGCAATACAATGAAGAAGATGAAGCAGAGAAGATCAACAGTCTTTGAGAGGGCAGAAGGTCATATAAGGCCCTTGAGGGCAATAGGCAAAGGTGGGTGACTGGAGAAATATAAACAGTGTTTTCACTCAATTGCTAGAGTCTTTTTTTTCTTTTTTTTTCCCCAGCAGTTTGGATTTCTTTTTTTTATTTTATAATTTAATTTAATTTTACATATCAGCCACGGATTCCCCTGCCCCCCTTCCCTCCTACCCACCCCCCTTTAACATCTGCTCCAGGGCAAAGACTCCCCTGGGGATTCAGCTCAACCTGGTAGATTCAGTCCAGGAAGGTCCAGTCCTCTCCTCCCAGGCTGAGCAAAGTATCCCTGCATAAGTCCCAGGTTCCAAACAGCCAGCTCATGCACTGAGGACAGGTCCTGGTCCCACTGCCTGGAAGGCTCCCAAACAGTTCAAGCTAATCAACTGTCTCACTTATCCAGAGGGCCTGATCCAGTTGGGGGCTCCTCAGCTATTGGTTCTTAGTTCATGTGTTTCTACTAGTTTGGCTATTTGTCCCTGTGCTTTTTCCAATCTTGGTCTCAACAATTCTCCCTCACATAATCCCTCCTCTTTCTTGCCCATTGGACTCCTGGAGCTCCACCTGGGGCCTGGCCGTGGATTTCTGCACCTGCTTCCTTCAGTCATTGGATGAAATTTCTAATTGCTAGAGTCTTATAGTACTTCTCACTGTCTCTTTCAAGGTCACCAGAGTTGGGAAAAAAAAGAACACCCATTGTGCATTCAAGGCCAAAAGATGAAGAAAAAGATGGCGACCCACAAGGTCAATTCACTACTTTTAACAGTGGAGCTTTTAAAGTAGAGACACCAAGCATTTGGGAATAAACAACGGCTTTAGTAGTACATCCAAGCATTAAAAGTTTTATTTTCTGATTTGTGATTATGCATTTTCATTTTCAAAATTTCTTATTGTTCTCTTTTTCTATGAAAATAACATGAATTTAATTTCTCTAGTGTAAAAGTAATAAAAATTTCTTTTTAAAAGAACATCATTATAAAATGCTGTATTTAATTTATTTAACTCATGGGTGAACTGTTTGACAATGGTATATTTGTGCTCTGTGGAACACATAGGATGGAGTACACAGAATCTCATCATTGTTGAGTTCCTGAGTTTAGGACCTATCAAGATTCTCTCCCACTCTGTGGGCTGTGCCTTCTCTCTACTGATTTTTCTTTTTTGTACACAAACTTGAAGCTTTATGAGGTCCCATTAGTCAATTGTTGATCTTAATTCCTAAATGTATAAAGTCCAAGTAAGAAAGTCCTTCTGAATAGAACAGTGTTAGTACAGGCCCTAAGATCAACAATTAATAAATGGGACCTTATGAAACTGGAAAGCTTCTACATGGCAAAGGATTCCATCCTTGAGACAAGAAGTAGTGTACAGAATGGGAAAAGATTTTTACCAGTTGCACATATGATAGAAGCATAATATCCAAAATATTAAGGTACTCAAAAAACTAGATAATCAATAAAACAAACAACTCAAATAAAAATGAGGTACAAACTGGCATGTTGGGATGGGCCTTTAATCCTAGCACTCAAGAGCCAAAGCCAGGAAGATCTCTGTGGGTTCGAGGCCATCCTGGTCTACAAAGAGATATCTAAACAGATAATTCTCAAAAGAGAAAAATCAAAAGGCTGAGAAACACTTAAAGAAGTGTTCAACATCGTTAGCTATCAGGGAATTGCAAATCAAATCTATTTTGAAATTTCATCTTAAACCCCTCTGTGGTGATATTTTATTTGTGTTCTAACAAATAAAGCTTGCCTGGGGATCAAAGGAAAAAGCCAGCCATTGTATTAAACTTAGAGGTCAGGCAGTGGTATAGCACAGGCCTTTAATCCTAGCATTCGGGAGGCAGAGTTTCATCTGAATCTCTGTGAGTTCAAGGCCACACTGGGAACAGAGCCAGATGTGGTGGCACACAATTTTAATCCCAGCACTAGTTAACCATAGAGGTCTGGAGGTCTGTTCATCCAGACAGGAAGTAATCGAGTTAGGTGGAAAGAGGAAAGTGATGTAGCTGGGTGGAATGAGGAAGAAAGATGGCAGGGCACACAAATGTATACAGGCATGAGTATACAGGAAGTAGCTCTCTCTTGAGCTGAGGATTTCCTAGCAGTATGAACTTGTGGCTGTGGCTTATTCTAATCCTCTGATCTTCCAGTTTTCACCCCAATATCTGATTTCGAATTTTTTGATTAATAAGACCATTTAGCAATTCCTGCTACACCCCTCTGAATGGCAAGATCACTAGAACAAGTGACAGCCCATGCTGGTAAGGATGTGGAGTAAGGGGAATAGTCATCCATTGCTGGTGGAATGCAAACTTGTACAGCTTTTTCCAGTCTCCTTTGAAGACTTTCAATGTAATTCACATTTTTTTTTTCTGAGAAGATTTTTCAAGCTCAAAACCATAAGATTATATCCTTTGCTCTCTCTAGAAAGTTTGTAGTTTAGTGTTTTTCCTTTAGTCTATTATCTGTTTTTTCTTATTTTTAGATATGAAATGGGATTTACTTTAATATGAATATGGAATTTGTCCCATTAAAACAATTTTTCTTGATAAACATGCTAGAATTGAATAAACTCTCCTTTCTCCACTTATTTGCTGTTGTCCAAAAGCAGTTTTCTGGATTCTTTACTGTATTTCATCAGCAGGTCATCTGCATTTTAAATGCAAAATTAAACAAAAAATTATTTGTCTTTACAAAGAACCCAAAATAATAGACAAAATAGTATAATTTTCAACATTTCAAGATATAGAAATAAACATATGAAAAACTGACACTCCCTTACCTTTCAAACATGCAGTTTTCAAAAATTATTTTCCAACATTATCAGGTACAATGAATTACCACATATCTAGCAATAGAGTTTTAAATTTTCATCAATTTTACATCTTCCTACTTCCTGAGTTCCTCTGAGATCCATACCTATCCCATACCCAGCCTACTTTAAGGAGTAATTTCTGTCTAATTAGTGTGTCTATATACTCTTGGTTATTGTCATACTCTGGAGCATATTCAATGTACCAGTAGTCACACCCTAATCAAAATAACTCTCTCTCAGCAAGGGGTAATATTTTGTGTCAATCTCTTTTCTTCATACTGAGCTTTTCTCTGAATTATGTTACACAGGTCTGGTGAATGCTCTCACAACCACTGAATGTTCATTTGTGCAACTTCCCTGTTATATCTGTAAAACTCTCTTTCGTATACTCATCTATCCACTTTCACTCATACACTCTTTGAGCCTGTAGGAAGCATGGAAGTACTTGTGCTCACAGACAAGCACTAGGGAAATCAGGGATGTTAAAGACACGTTATTGTCTCTGTCAAGGAAGAGATGTATAAACTGTTTTCTGCCCAGAAGGCTAGGAATAGATGTGGTTACTAGCCCGGTGACCTCTGCACTGTCTATATGGTCAGATGACATAGGCTCATCCAGACTCCAACAATTATCTCAGTCAATCTATAGCACAACCTTCCCTGAAACCCTTATGATGAGCATTGTTTATCTTGAGCCTGCTTCCTTAGTTAATCTACAGTATTTATAGTTAAGGAATATGTCACTTGTACTTTACCAGAGGTTCAATATAATCATGTCTGAAGCTTTGTTGTACATATGGCATTAAATTAATTATCACGAGAAAAAATTTTTTTTCCAAATTGTGGTGTGCTTAAAATGCCTGAAATAAACTACTTGATATCAGACTAAGTTGAAACAACACAGGCCACTGAGTTTTGTTGAACCAAATCTGCTTCTTGCCTCTCTTGGTCAACACTCAGCTGGCCATGGTGTTTGCAGAGATCGCCCACACCAGCCTACTCTTCTGCAATGATCTCTGACACCTGGGAAGAGGGTTTCCTCTATCAATGTTCCATTTAGGGCTGAGCACTGCACAGTCTCTTAGTCTCTATACCTTGACCAGTTGTGGATCTTTGTGTTAATTACCATAATAATGATAAGTCATCAGTAGTCACTTAAATATTATGTCACTTGGGCAGAGTATTAACAGTCAGATCCCCCCTCTGGTCTATGACCTATCTACCTGTCCACAAATAATGAAAAAATTCTGTCCACAAATAATGAAGAAATGCTAAGGTAATATTTTTACTTCTGTAGTCCAGAAGACAGCCACTGCCTGACTGTTGTATGTTTATTTAATTTGGTTTGCATATTGTAGTGACATCCTTCTCTGAAAATCCACAGCTTGCAACAATGAATCAGTGAATAAATACATCAGAAAATACTTCGAAGAAAAGCGATTCCAATGACGATTATCCTCTTTTCAGTAAATACATTCGAGTACTGGTTCTGTTTGTACCATCCCTTAGGACCCTTAACAGGAAAGGGAGGTGTGGATGGGTGTTCTTTCTACAATGAGATGTTGTGAAACTTTAATTGAATGTAGACTCTTAGTAATCTACTTATAAGTCTTCTAGATAGGAAAATGTCCATGTCTGAACTTGTACTTGTTAAGATTCCTCAGGACAACTACCAGTGTAGCTGAATTTCCCTGTGACTACAGGAATTTCCTAATTAACAAGTCAAAATCTGTGAATGGATAGTCTTCACTGATTAGTCACTGCTAACTCAGGGAGATCACTCAGAGACACCCAGAACAGCTCATACAGAGAGGAGTATTTAACCAGGCTCATTTTTCCTATTATTTTTTATCAATTCTTAATCTTCTGGGCATCTGACATTAACACCATCCTTCAATCTAGTTTCTGGGAGATTTACTCATCTTTCTCCTCAAAACAGACAAGCCCTGTTTCTGCCTTGCTGAGGATCTAGGAGCTGGACATCTCTGAAGAAATTTCCAGCATGGTGAGTCCTTTCCCTGTTCTGTAGAGAGCAGGGGCCTCTATGAAACCCACAAGAACTCAAGGTTCAGTGTTGGTTTTTCCATTTAGGGTAGAGGGAGCAGTAAAGTCTTCACTCAAGAAGATGGTGGGCATTTTCAATTAGTTTATCATTGATACCTGAGCAAAGGAAAATTCAGTTTGACTCTTGCAGATTGTAAAATAAAATTTGTATAAGTCTAAACATGTAGAAAAGTAGAAAGAAGCCTGATTATTCTGTCTGAAGAGTGTATAGGACACCTGGTGGTTGTGGTGAGTGACTGGCTGAAAGAAAAAAAAAGTGACATGAACAAACATCCAGGGAATGACATTAAGTGAACAAGCATGGTGGATTTTAAATGGCATTGTCTAGTATTATTACCATGTTTAACCCCGTGAGTGTGGTGGTATTGTGTTCCCCAAAATATTGTGCACCCTAATAAACTTATCTGGGGTCAGAGACAGAACAGCCACTAGATACAAAGGCTAGAAAATGGTGGCACTCACACCTTTAATCCTAGCGTTCCAGAGGTAGAAATCCCTCTGGATCTCTGTGAGTTCAAGGCCACATTGGAAACAGCCAGGCATGGTGACATACACCTTTAATCCCAAGAAGTGAGCCTTTAATCCCAGGGAGTGATGGCAGAAGGCAGAAAGATATATAAGGCGTGAAGACCAGATACTAGCAGCATTTGGCTGGTTAAGCATTTAGGTATTTGAGCAGCAGTTCAGCTGAGATTCATTCTGGATGAGGACTCGGAGGCTTCCAGTCTGAGGAAACAGGGTCAGCTGAGGAACTGTTGAGGTGAGGCAGCTGTGGCTTGTTCTGTCTCTCTGATCTTCCAGCGTTCACCCCAATACCTGTCTCAGGTTTGATTTTATTAATAAGAACTTTTAAGATTCATGCTACATGTGAGAGCCGATGAACATATGCAGTAGAAAATTTCTCAGATTCACAAACACATTTCTTATCTAGCCCACATTTGCCATCATCCTTTACTCTCTTCTACACCAGTTGAAAAAGCTGTGTTTCTCATACTATTAGATTTTCCTTCATCTTGAGAAAATTTATTATTTTGGTTTCTCTGCTTGCTTTTGTTCATTTTTTTTCTAGTGTTAAAATGTAGGAGACAAATGGAAGATTTAAATAGAAATTCATTTCTGTTAACTATTTTTAAAGTATTTTAAAGACTTAGTAAACCATGGTGTAGGACTTCACTATACTTGAACTTAATATTTTAAATGTTGATTTGAGAATTATACTCATATTAGACCAATCTTGCTAAGTTTACCAGTTGACAAAATTTCTAAATATTTTTGGATGCTTTCACATTGCTCATGTAGTAAGTGCAAAATACTGCTAAATCTACCATAAAATTAGGGTGGGGTTGCTCTCTTTTTTTAAATTCACAGATATGTGTACTCTCACACACACAGAATGTATGCTGTTTGTACATAAATGCATGTGCATATGGAGCAAAACTTATTCCATGATGCTAACTATAGAGTCTTGAGGAATAAAAGGTATAAGAAAATATGATGCAGCATTATTATTGGATAAATTCATTATTAAAGCTGCTATCTCTCTCTAAGAAGGGAAAACATATTACTTTGTGTTATTTGAGAGTAGTTTTTAATCTTAAGTTATTTAAAGCTACACACACATACAAACACACAAACAGAAACACACACACATATAATTATTTACTTTGGGTAGTATACAACGTAACTTCTTTTTAATTCTTTCATCACTGAGGAATGCTTTGTTACAATATTCTGGTACATATCTTAAATAATATTTGACAGTTATCACTTGACTGGCTGGATCATTCATGAACAAGCTGACGGTAGACATTTTTCTTGATTCAGTTGGTCTCACTTCACTTTATACTGTATCTATCTTACATTTTAAAACAAAAAAATTACTCATCTTTATGTCCTCTTTCATTTTTCCTTCAACTATGTTGCAGTATTTTCTTTTTCTTCTCTCTGTGATCAGGGTTTTAAATTTTTTGGTAAATAAATATTTTAATTAATTCATTAAAAATTTAATAAAATATTTTTTATAGTTTTTGACAATTTTATCCATTATTTCTGTCCCCTAACTGTTCTGTGTTTTCCACACTCCCTCTCAAATTTATGACTTCTTTAATTATTAATGTTTTTTATATATAATAGTATATACTTATGTATATGAATGCATATGTGTGTTGTTTATATGTGTTATGACTAGGGCTGACTTGGATCTGATAACCTGTTAGAGGGCTTGTCTCAACACTAGAGAAAACTGATTCTACTTTTCTTTTTTTTTTGTTTGCTTCATTTATTTTGTTTTTGAGACAGGGTTTCCCTGTGTAACAATCCTGATTGTTCTGAAACTCGCTGTCTAGAGCAGATTGGCCTCAAACTCACAAAGATTTGCTTACCTCTGCCTCCCAAGTATGGAATTAAAGGTGTGCCCCATCACTGTCCAGGTTCATTCTGTCTTTGTTAATAGCATTTAATGCCTGTAGCTCTTCATCTGGGGGTAAGGTATGTGAGGTTTCCTCCAGCAAGATTGGCATGTGAACTGATATTGCCATTAAGAATGTCTTATTTCGGCAGTCATGTTATTAAATTTTTATGATATGTAGCTGTGCAATATATAGAAGACATTATCTTGCGGTAAACAAATGTAATCATCTGACTCTTACATTCTTCTACTGTGTTCCCTGAGCCTGGGTGCACAGTTTGTTTTAGAGATGCATCAATTAGGGATGAACACTCCATAGTGTTGGCCTCTTGATTTTTATCAGTTATGGATATAAGTAATACTCTCATCTGCTACAAAAGTAGCTTCTTTGAAGAAGGATGAAAGCTATGTTTGCCTGTAGGTGTAAGGATGGGTATTTAGAATGGAATGCAGTTGGCAATTATACTGGTCTAGGAAAAAATAGTGATTGTTTCCCTTCATCTAGGGACCGTGACCTCATCAGCCAGGAGCTTGCTAGGTTTTCAGTACTAGGTGTGATTTCCTTCCTTTTGAGAGGGCCATAAGTCCAATTGGCAATTGTTGGTTACCTCCAAACTAAAAGTGCCACCTTGTCCCATTGGGGATATCTTTCTGTGCCAGTCATTGCTGTTGTCCATAGGCTTTATAGCTGGGAAGGAGTATTAATTACTTTTCTCTTTTGGCAGATTGCATACTACCTTCATAGAATTAGAGAGCTAGTCCACAAACTCTTCAAATGTTGTAACTCCAGATATCTAGATTCCATCACAAATACACAAATATGAACAACCAGGAGAATATGACTCTTCCTAAACACAGCAATCCCATTCTAACAGGCCCTGAGAAAAGCCATTTAGATGACGTATGAGGCAAAGACTTTAAAATAGCAATTTTAAATATGTTTGAAGATATGAAAATTATCCTTTATAAAGACTGTGAAAATAGAAACAGTTGAATGAAATAATGAAAACAATTTAAGACCTGAAAGTAGAATTTAACAAAGATGCAAAATCACTAAGAAAACCCTAACTTAAATAAAAATGGGAATAAAAGAAACTCAGGAAGTCAAACAAAATCTCAGATATAAGTCTCACCAACAGATTAAAAGATGTGGAAGAGAGGATTTCAGATCTTGAAGACAAGAAAGAAAAAAGTGGATAGCTTATCTAGTCAAAGAAAACATTAAATAAAAAACCAAAGACAATTAAGAGCTGTACTTGATGAAGTCATCTGAAGTCAGTGTTCAATACACCTAGAACCTATGCCCCATCCCCAGATGGGCATGTGTCCTCTGAACCTATCCTGGTTACAGAGCAGTGTGTGTGTGTGTGTGTGTGTGTGTGTGTGTGTGTGTGTGTGTGTGTGCACGCTCGCATGCACATAGGCCATAAAGCTAGAAAAGAGAACATGAGCAGGAAGGAGTAAGTCTTAAGAGAGGGGAGAAATGGTAATGGTGGGGGAATCCATGTGATAAGAAAGCAGATCGGGGACAAATCTTCTAGAGATAAGAGGAATCCCGCAAGAATGGGTGGGAGGGCACAAAGAAAACTTCAGAGTGGAGAATGATGAGAGCAATGTATGGAAACACATTTCCTGACTGGGGTTCATAACCTTTGTTAGGGTAGCTGGAAGACAGATGGTAAAGGATTCTGTGGGGGTGCTGTCATTTCAGGAAAAATTTGAGAGCAAAGATCTCCCATGAAAAGAACGAAAGTGAAAATGTTCCTGTATTCTCTGTGATCTAGAAAATAACTACTCAGGTATAAAGTTGAACAATCTTTTTTTTCCCCTTTTGTAAACAGAAGAACTCAAGCAAAAAATCTGTTTCTACACAAAGTGACACACAGTCCCAGACGAAATTCCAACTTAGCATAACTTCACCTATCAGGATAGATCTTGCTGAGGCTCAACATCAGACCCCTCCCAGTCATTCCTCAAGCCTTGCTGAGAGTCAACCTACTACTGCTCCTGGCCTTGCTGTGAGTCAACCTCAGATCCTTTATGGGAATTCACCAAACTCTCCCAGCCATTCCTCATCAAATTTTATGATTTACTGTTTCCTTTATGATATCTTTGTAACATAATTACAACGGTCATAACCTTTAAAGAACTTTTTAAACCTCGCACTAATTTATTTAATGTGTTCATTCATTCACTGGGTGCATATTTTGAGACATTGACTGCAATTTACATAAGTCTACTCTTTCTATTGCATTGTGTTATATGTGACATTTCTGAGCAGTCACATATAATTTGGAGCATGATGTCCTTTGGCACATCTAACTATTTGTTCTCATAGATAATAATGTTAAATGTAATTAGAAACATGCATAAGTCTGGAAAAAACACAATTTGATTTAATAATTATTTTGCTTTGAGTTACACCAGCTTTGTAAAGCAATTTTCTAAGAGGCTTTGAATTTAGAAGACTGGTACCCTAATTGATCATAGACACAAAAAGCAACTAGCAGTAGTAAATATCACAGTTATATTGAAATGATTCCATGGCAACTTACCTTTATTTTTAAGATAAAATTTAGAATATTTAAAGTTTCATGCTTCTTATAAATTTATAAAAAGTATGTTGAAGACAATAGAAATAAGTATTTCTCAATGTAGAAATGTTTCTTGTACATGAAGAAATTTTATTTATTTAAGCTGAGTTATGATCCCTATAAAATTTTTAACCTAAATAGATACTGAACTGGGTTTTGTGCATGATAGCCCAGCAAGATACAGGTTCACAGGTACCCCCCCAATACTGACTGGTACCTTGGTTTTTTGTGATTGCTGTTGTAATTTCTTTTTCAGCTCTGTGAGGCTTCCCCTATTTAAAATAGACAGAGTGGAAGAGCAAGGAAAGAGATACTGTGATAAATGACATTATGGGAATAGGGAGAAACAGGGTGCTAGGGAAGTTCCCAGAAATCCACAAGGATGACTCCACCTTAGACTACTAGCAGTAGTTGAGAGGGTGCCTGAACTGGTCTACTCTGGTTACCAGATTAGTGAATACCCTACTGTCATCATAGAGCCTTCATCCAGTGACTGATGGAAGCAGATACAGAGATTCACAGCTAGGTGCCAGGCTGAGCTCCAGGAGTCCAATCAGTGAGAGAGAGGAGGGATTCTATAAGCAAAGGACACTGAGATCATGATGGGAAAACCTACAGAGACAATCAGCCAAACTAGTGGAAATCCATGAACTGTGGACCAATATCTGTGGATCCCCCACGGCACTGGACTAGGCCCTCTGGACATTCGAAACAGTTGTTTAGCTTGAACTGTTTGGGGGTGTCCACAGACCGGGAGAATCAGGATCTGTCCCTGGTGCATGAGCTGGCTTTTTGGAGCCCAGTGCCTAAGGCATGACACCTTGCACAGCCTTGGTGCAGCAGGGAGGGGCTTGGACCTGCCTCAACTGAATGTACCAGGCTCTGCTGACTCCCCATGGAAGACCTTGCCTTGGAGGAGATGGGAATGGGGGATGGGTTCGGGGGAAATGCTGGGGGGTAGGAAGAGGAAGGAGGGAGTGATCTGTGGTTGATATATAAAATGAATAGAAAATTTCTTAATAATAAAAATTTAAAAATAAAATAACATAAAATTGCTCTCCTGAAATTCAGAAATAGTACAAGAAAGTCAGCTGTGGAGGCACATACTATAATCCTTTCACTAAGGAGGCAAAGATAGATGGACCTCTGCAGGTTCTAGAAAAGTCTAGTCTACATTGCAAGTTGCAAAACAAATAATGAGACCCTGGTTCAAAAAAAAAGAGAGAAAGAAAGGAGAGAGAGAGAGAGAGAGAGGGAGGGAGGAAGAAAAGGAAAGAAGAAAGAGATAGAGGGAAAGTGAAGGGCACTGTAGAGACAGCTCATCAATCAGCTGTCCCTTCGTGCCTCTTTTCCAGCTCCAAGGTTCTCCTTCATACCCATTACTCTGCATGTGAAGAGCTTCTAATCCAAACCATTCAGATTGGCAAAGTCCTTGGGGTGCTTCCCATGTCCTTTTGTAAAGCAATGCCGATATTTTTGATAAGGTTTTTAAATTCCAATCTTTAAAATGCTGCAATGGGTTCATGAAGTAGCTCACAGGAAGAGTTTCTGATTACAGAATGCTGCCTTGGGTTCATTCCCAAATACTGGGAAAAAAAAAAAAACCAAAAAAACAAAACAACAACCCACCAATACAATCCCCCTTTCTACTTTTCTACCCTGTAAAACTAGTATCAAACAAGCTGGAATTACTGCCTAAATCTCTATTTCTTCATTACCTAGATAACCAGCCATTGTTTAGATTTTCACCATTCTATCGGATGAAAGGGTTTTTTTTTTGTTTTTTGTTTTTTTTTTTTATCATCTGTCTTAACTGTAGTTGATTGTCCTATGTATACTCTATATAGAGCCCAATAATGAAGATGGAACCAAAAGAAGCTTCTGAGGAAGATGGTTACCACAAAGGTCCCAAAAGAGTGAAGGTGTTGAGCACAACAAAATCATTTATTTATGATCAGACAGAAGAGAAAATGATGTTCCATGCCACAGCGGCTACTGAGACCGAATTCTTCAGAGTGATGGTGTTCGATGTAACACTTCAAGAGATGTTCGCCAAAAAGAATCCCATTGTTCTCACAGATTATTTCTGCAGCAATGGAACTCTGATGATACACAAAGCCTCCAGTGTGTCTGCAGCAACTGATAACTCAAAAATGAGTATCTCAGACACATTGAAGAAAAACACCAAAGCAAATCCTAAAATTCATGATCTTCACTTGCAAACAAGAGAAGTGCTTGTGTATGGAGATTTTAAAATATGTAGGGTAAGCCAAAATTTTGAAAAATTTCTTCTGAAAACTCATGTTAAATCTTAACTTGGCAACTGCAACATTGTCAGGCAGTTAAACACAGGAAACATAGGCCTTCTGTATAAGAGAGAGATAAGCAGAGTTTCCAACTCTGGTATGTGATACCATCTCTTTTAATATGTTTTTTTCTCAAGGCAACATCATGACAATTCTTTAGAAAGCGATTCATCAATAGCCTTTTGCATTTTCCATGCTATGACAATCCATCTATAGTAATCCTAGTCCCGGATGCTGTTCAGTTTATAGCACACTTCCCTTTTAGATTTTATTTCTTTGATAGCTTCCTTACCCATATTACTGGAAACTCAATTGTAAATGAAGAGTCTAACTGCTAGCCTGGGTACAGGTTGAGACACTGAGAGTAAGAAACCAAGTAGACAATTCTGCCCTAGAAGGCAGCCCTGTCCAAAAAACTGGGATTCTGACTCCCATGTCTTCTGAAGATGATGAAAGCCAGAGCTTTGAGTAATTCTGAACTCAGTGAGTGTCTTTAAGTCTCAATACCCCCACAAAATAGCATGCTTAGCTGACCTCACCACGTGTTTATAATAACCTTTTGTGTTCTTTTATACATGTGTTCAGCAGTGGATTTTTAATCAATTTTATCTGTACTGATTAAATGACTACAGTCTATTTAAATGACTATGAACATACATGAGTCTATACAACTAATAAGTAAAGTAAATTGAATACAAACAAAAGAGCAGAACTAGAAGATGTGGTTTTAACCTTTGAGAGACATAGAGTAGAGTGAATGAATGCACAATTAATTAAATATGATCCATTTCAATGAGAACTGCCATAGTCATTCTTAGACTCACAATGAACTACAGCTTTTCTTCTCAGTCTTCTCAAGTCTCCTGAATGTTCATAGAAACCCTGCAAAGGTTTCCAGTTCTGTTTTGTTGCTGTTGTTGCTTACTTATATACTTTTGTTTTTGTTCCCCTCTTTTAGCTAATTAAGATCTTGGCTCTTCTGATAAATTAGCACCAGTACTTAGGAAGCCACTCAATTTTTCTAGAGAATATTTCAAAGGAAGAATTTGCCAACACAAATATCTTAGGCTGTTTGGTTCTTGTCATTCTATTGTTTAAAATGTGTACTTACTTTTTTCTTTTCTTTTTTAAAGAACACTAAACAAATCATTGGCCACATATTTGATAACATAGATAAAATGGGCCAACTCCTTGAAAAACAGAAACTACTAAAATTCACAGAAAGAGAAACAGATTTACTAAATAATCTTATTAAAGAACTGAATCAACAATTACTAACTATCTTAAAGAAGATGGCAGGTACAGGAAGTTTTACTGATAAATTTTGCCAAATATTTAAGAAAGAAGTTTTATTTATCTATTTATTTATTTTTTATTTCCACTGCTGGGTTTGAGGAGAAGCACTCATGCCACAGTGCTCCTGTGGAGATCAGAGAACAATTCTGAGAATGAGTTGTTTTCTAAATCACGAATCCTGGGATTGAACTCAGGTTCTCAGGCTTGACAATAAGCAGCCTTACCTACTGAGACACCTCAATGTCCTTTGTACCTACAATTTTAATACTAATATACATATTTGCTTTGACATAGACAACCTTCTGTTAACCCACATTATTTCTTATTGATGTGTTAAATTTTGACACATTTCTCACAAATGAATGTTATTTTCTTTTGCAGAAAGGTAACGGAAATAATTGTATACGCTATGTAATTCAGGATAACACAGGTGAAATGAAAATGGTGGTATCTGGACACCTGACCAGTGTCAACTGCAAGATTGGTGACATAGTTAGACTTGTCGGCTTCGAATTGACCTCAGATGTGGGTGATTGGTTTCTGAGAGCTGTGAGGTACAGTAATATGGAGGTATGTACTCTAGGGCAACAGTATTCCTAACAATACTTTTATTTAATACTCTACCAAAACATGGTTGCTGGCTTTATGTAGAAAATTCAATGGGTGGCAGGAAAATTCAGTTTTGTCCCATTAATGTGGGTAATTTTTTTCTTACCATTTATAAATAAGTTTATTTTTTTGACCATAGTAAAGAGAAGAAATTCGGAAAAACTCCCAAACTGTAATCCCCCAAGATAAATAATAAAGCAGTTATATTTATTTAGAAAGACATATTATTTAGGAGAAACTTAGGTTAATTTCTTTCAAATTCTGGCTCATTGGTTTTCCACATTAACTATATATTCAAAGAAACTCAGGATTTTTACCTACAACATGAAAATAATGTCCCTCACAGAGAAACATCAGCAGAACTCACAGCACACCTAAGTTTGAAAGGATACCCAGAACAAAATCAGGCCACAAAGGCACTAGAATCCACTTTCTTAGTCAAACTAACATATACATCCCTGTAGGATGTTCAGTACACTAAAATAAACTAATAGAAACTTCACCTTGAAAACATCCAAGGGCTGACTGCTCCATTCTCATAGAAATGTTATCAGATCACAATTGTTCTAAGGATCCTCACAAAGTTTCCAGACTTTGTCCCACAGCAGATGTACTAGGTGTGCCTTTAGTGGTCTCTTCCCATTTTACCCAGAGAGACTTTCTACACATCTTACTTTAGGTGCTCCAGCTCTGTTCTCCCACTATATCATGGTACCTCCTACTCTTCTACGCTGTTCATGATTGGTAGGCATGAATAGCACATGTCATGGTCTCGAGCAACGGAGGAAAGCTGAATCATAGGGGGAAAAGTCCATTAGAGAAGGCAGGCAAGAATGAGGAAAGAGAGGTGGCTCATATGGACAAGATAGTGTGAGGAAGGGAGAACTATGGGACCAGCTGGATAGTAACTGATCTGACGTCATGATTTTCTCATCAAGGTCATCGAATCTGAAAATAAGAAACAATGATGCAACCATAATTCAATCATTTCCAGAGTCTTCCTTCTGAGAACATGGATGCCACTGAAAATGGAGATAAGATCCAAGTACAGAAAAAATATACACATGTTAAAATACAATATATACAGAAGCCAGCTCTTAATTATAGGAAATAATACTTTCTTTACCTTATTCTTTATAGACTGCTGTATCTTCTCCTTTGTGTAGTTTGTATGCATAAGTCTCACAAAATGAAAAATAAACTCTGTATGTAAATCAGTGTTTCCAGTAATTTCTTTCCTAGATCTGTAAGTTGCTTTAAAACAAATATTTGGTGGTCTGCTGCAGATCAGAGTGGAGTAAGATTCAAGTCAACAAATATTCAAATTTATATTTTGAGTGTGATATTTACTGGAAAGACCTTCTGTAGGAAGGAACAGGCTGTGTCCTCTTCAGAAAAATCAAACTTAATAAAAGATAGGTAGGGACTGAAATGTGGCCTAGAATGTAGCTGAAGGATACAATCCTGTCTATTATTTTCCCTTTGTATATTTCAGAACATTACATAGTTTTGTCATTTGAAATAAGAATTCCATAAGACTGTAATCTCCTATTTGCAAGTATGAGGAATGTCATCTCCAATATTAGGTAAAATTTTCATTGCATAAAAAATAAACTCTGTATGTAAAGCAGTGCTTCCAACAAAATCATAGAGGAAGACTTCCAAAATCTAAGGTAAGTGATATCTACTAAGGTCCAAGAGGCATGCAAAACACCAAATAGGTAGGATCAAAAAAAGGAACTTCCAACATAATATTCAAAACACTAAATGTTTAGACCAACAAGAAAAAGGCAAGAGAGAAAGGTCAGCTCACATACAAAGGAAGGCCCATCAGAAAAACTAACTGAGCTTGAGCAGATGTGCTAAAGGAACAAAATTCCACAAATATCTGTAGCAAGAATCTTAAAGAGTCTTTATTAACAAAACAAACCCGGGCCAGGTATTGGGGTGAACTGGAAGATCAGAAAACCAGAACAAGCCACAGCTACCTCACCTCGCCGGATCCTCAGCTGGTCTTGTTTCCTCAGACTGGAGGCCTCTGAGTCCTCATCCAGAATAGGTCTCAGCTGAACTGCTGCCCAAAAGCCTGAATACCTAACCAGGCCAAATGCTTAACCAGGTCAAATGCTTAACCAGGCCAAATGCTTCTAGATCCTGGTCCTCACGCCTTATATATCTTTCTGCCTTCTACCATCACTCCCTGGGATTAAAGGCTCACTTTCTGGGATTAAAGGTGTGAGTCACCATGCTTGGCTGTATCCTTGAACACATGGATTTCTGCCTAGCTCTGCCTCCCAAGTGCTGGGATTAAAGGCGTGTGCTACCACTGCCTATCCTCTATGTTTAATATTGTGGCTGTTGTGTCTCTGACCCCTGATAAGTTTATTAGGGTGCACAATATTTTGGGGAACACAATACCACCACATTTTAAGATTCCTGCTACATCTGGCAGCCAATGTCCGTGGTATGAATTCATGAAAAAGCTGCTTGTCTGTGGCCTTGTGGGCCCCGGCTCAGGGCCGAGCTACACTTGGCCAGTTGTGGTGGCACATGCTGATAGGTTTTGCTGAAGGAGGGAGAGGCAGGAGGATCCCGAGTTTGAGGCTGGCCTAGGAGGCTTGGGAGAAGCTTCGGCCCAGACCGAACACAAACAGTGGTGGGACCATGGAGGCAGTGGCTGCTGCTCCGAGTGGCTGGCTCCTTCTCATCGTGTTGGTGACTGCGGTGATGCTGCTACCTGGGACAAAGAGTTTACTGCTGCTGGTTCAGAGAAAAATTACCAGGACCATCGTGTTACAAGAAAACATCGACAAAGGTCAGTTTGGAAAAGTTTGGCGAGACAAATGGTGGGGAGAAACTGCTGTGAAGATATTCTCTTCTAGGGAAGAATACTCATGGTTCCGAGAGACAGACATTTATTAGACTGTGATTGCTCCAAACCACACACACAAAAAAAGTCTGCAGTGAACCATGAACACGCCTAACAGTGACGTTGAAATCTTCAAAAAGATGACAGGATCCCACAACGATGATTCCATATGGACTATGGTAAAGCCATTAAGCTGATTAATACCATGGAAAGACTGACTCTGGACTATAAACTACTCAGGACAATTTTGAGATGGCTAGCTGAGATGATCCAGCCTGACAGACTACTTGAACAAGGACTTGAAACAAGCCCTGCACTTTCTCATTATGCAGCGACTGGACAAATGATACAGGACTTGACAATTAACCCAAAAATTTTCTTTTCAGGATCCCCTAAAGATGTCTTCACTCCCAGAAAGCAGGAAGGAATTTTAAGAAAATGACGCCCATCTTCCCAAGAGGTGGGATGGGAGGCTTTTGGTCATTTAATGAGTTATGGATATTGTCATTGTGTATGATGGTTGGTTACAAGTTGTTAATTGTTAATGGTAAGGAAAAAAGCTGAACAAGGAGATTAGATTCAGAGTTTTTGTTTAAAAAAAAGAAATGACATAGATCATTGAGTCTATTCTGAGAAAAAAGATAAAGAAATAATAGGATAAATGGGTAGATCACTGAATCTACACTAAAAAGAAAAAGGAGAAGGTATAAAAATGACAAAAGGTAGATTACTGAATCTATTATGAAAAGAAAAAATACTTTTAAAAAGGAACTACTTGTTTTAAATAAGATAAGTAATGAAAATTTTTTGTCTGAATTTGTCAAATGTTACTGGACTGGACATTGTTATATACTAATGGAATTTTTTGTCTGAATCTGTCAAATGTTAATGGACTAAACGTTGCTAATGTAATCTTGACTGTGTATATTGTATATACTTACTGAATATAATTTTTCTTGTATTAGTTATACTCTTTTTTAAATTTTAGACAAAAAGGGGGAAATGTGGTGGTATTGTGTTCCCTGAAATATTGTGCACCCTAATAAACTTATCTGGGGTCAGAGACACAACAGCCACAATATTAAACATAGAGGATAGGCAGTGGTAGCACACGCCTTTAATCCCAGCACTTGGGAGGCAGAGCTAGGCAGAAATCCATGTGTTCAAGGATACAGCCAAGCATGGTGACTCACGCCTTTAATCCCAGGGAGTGATGATAGAAGGTAGAAAGATATATAAGGTGTGAGGACCAGGATCTAGAAGCATTTGGCCTGGTTAAGCATTTGGCCTGGTTAAGCATTCAGGCTTTTGAGCAGCAATTCAGCTGAGACCCATTCTGGATGAGGACTCAGAGGCCTCCAGTCTGAGGAAACAAGACCAGCTGAGGATCCGGCGAGGTGAGGTAGCTGTGGCTTGTTCTGGTTCTCTGATCTTCCAGTTCACCTCAATATCTGGCTCAGGTTTGATTTTATTAATAAAGACTCTTTAAGATTCCTGCTACAAATATCATCCAAGATAACTATGTCCAACAAATCTATCAGGTGTAATTGATGACAAAATGAATGTTTTTCATGATAAAAGCATTTAACAAATTTATGAGCACTGAGCCAGTTGTACAGAGAAAGTAGAGAATGACGAATGCCTGAATTGTCCCAAAAGAGTCCCCTAAGGCCCACTTAACTGGCCTACAATCTAACAAGTTGAGGTAACTGGCAGGAAACAGATTCAAACACACATTCAAAATGGGGGACTCAAGAAGGGGAGTCTTTGCCCTGGAGGAGATGGGAATTGTATAGTTTATATTTGACTCAGAAAGGAAAAAAATTAATCATTCAAAACTGTCTTCTGGACATAGGCAAAAGGTCAACATTGACAAAATTCATTCATAAATATTTTAAAGAGGAGATCCAAATTATAACAGCCTTCCTAACACAACCCATCCATCCTGGCTAATTTTATGTCACTTTGACACAAACTAGTGTCATCTGAAAGAGGAGAACCTCAATTGAGAAAATACCTCCATAAGATCCAGAGGTAGGGCAATTTTTTTTATTAGTCGTCAATGGGGGAGGGCTTAACCCATTATAGGTGGTACCATCCCTGGACTGGTGGTCCCAAACTTCAATAAGATAGCAGGCTGAGCAACTCATGATAAGAAAGCCAGTCATTAGTAACCCTCCATGACCTTTACATCAGCTTCTGCCTCCAGCTCCCTGCCCTGCCTGAGTCCTTGTCCTGACTTCCTTCAGTAAAGAACAATGGTAAGAAAATGTAATCCAAATAAACCCCTTCCTCCCCATGTTTCTTTGCTCATGGGATTTTATCTCAGCAAGAGTAACCTTATGTATGTTACCATCCCTTAGTCATCAGCTTCAAAGTCCTGCAGACATTCCATGGGAACCATCTAGTCACACCAGCCAAGAAAGCAGATAGACTAAGAAAGCAGAAAGGTAATCTTTAGATCTTCACTGCCCCTCCTTTCCTCCAGAATCAGTCCCTCAGTCTCATCCCCAGCTCCACGACAGACTGCTAGCTATGGCCTCTCCTCCCTTTCTGTCTCCATCATCAGGGGACTAAGATTCTGATGAAACTCTCACCTGAACACCTTGTTTCTCCCCTCCCATTGAACCCCTCAGGTGACTGCTAGTCCATCTCCAACACTAAGTGTCAGCTCCAAATTCCAAGAAATACGTTCTAACTGGAATTTCTAGTGTCCACACCTAGCAGGATCTCAGAAGCATTTCCTCTACCAGGAAACACTCAGCTACCACACTCTCCTAAGAACAAGAGAGGACAACAGAAACCAAAGAATGGAGTACCACCAAACAAAGACAAGAATACATATCAACAGGTAGAATTACAATCCTCCTAAACCCAGATGCCTAGACACCAGCATAAAAACACAATCAATTACAGCCACAACAGTGTGTCTCTTCAAAGCTCAGCAACCTTATTTTAGTAGACCCAGGAAATGCAATATAGCTGAAACACAAGACAAGGACTTCAAAATAGCCTTTATGATTATGTTAGATGTCCTTAAAGAGGAAATGAATTAAAAAAAAAAAACTCTGGGTGGTGGTGGTACACTCATTCAATCCCAGTAGTCGAGAGGCAGAGCCAGGTGACTCTCTGTGAGTTCAAGACCAGTCTGGTCTACAGAGTGAGTTCCAGAAAAGGTGCAATGCTACACAGAGAAGCCCTGTCTTGAAAAACAAAACAAAACAAAAATCCATTAACAAGATCTATGGAAAGACAAACAGTAGCATGAAATGAAGAAAATAGTTCAAAACTTGAAAGTGAAAATAGAATCAACAAAGAAACCTTGGAATATTTATCTAGGCAAATATGTGTTACATTTGTTCATGCTATGGAATATTACTTTAACTGTGTAAAGGTGTGTTACATTTGTTTCTGCTACATTTGTTTAACAATGTAGGGATGTGTCACATTTGTTTAATCATGAAAAGATGTGTTGCTATTTCAGCAGGCCTGCCTAAGGAATCTGATTGGTGTAATAAAAAGCTGAATGGCCAACATCTAGGCAAAAGAATCATAGGCAGGGCTGGCAGGAAGAGAGAATAAGTAAGAGAAGAAATCTAGGAATGAAAGGAGAAGAAAGAAGAGAATGAGGAGAAAGAGAGAAACATGCCTGAGCCTAGAAGCTAGGCAGCCACCAACCAGCTACATGGAACTAGAAGTAAAAAGTTTAGGAAAGTTCAAAAAAAACCTAGAAATGAAATGTTTAGGAAATTGAACAGGAAACTCAGAAGCAAGCATCACCTACAGAATATAAGAAAAGGAAGAGAAAAATCTCTGGCATTGAAAACACAATAGAAGAAATAGATACCTTGGTCACAAAATGTTAAATCTAAAAGAGTCCTGGCACAAAATATCCAAGAAATCAGGGACACTATGAAAAGACCAAATCTATGAATACTAGGAATAGAAGGAGAAAAAACACAGGCCAAAGGCAAAGAGAATATTTTCAACAAAATCATAGAAGATACTTTCCTCAGCCTAAAGAAGCAGGTTAAGGTACAAGAAGGATACAGAACACAAAATACTCTGGACCAGAAAAAGAAATTCCCCTTGACACACAATAATCAAAATAGTAAACCTACAGAACAAACAAAGCATATTAAAAGTTGCAAAGAAAAAAAGACCATGTAATGTATAAAGGCAGACCTAGTAGACTAACACCTGACTTCTCAATGGAGCCTCTAAAAGCCAGAACGGCCTTGACAGATATCCTACAGACTCTAGGATAACAGATAACACCCCAGACTACTATTATACCCAACAAACTTTAAATCACGATAAAGGAGATAACATGACATTCCTTGATAAGACCAAATTTAAGCACTATCTATCTACAAATCGAGTCCTCCAGAAAGTGTAAAAAGGAAAACTTCAACCTAAAGAAGCTAATCATGCCCAACAAAACACAGAGAATAATGAACGTCAGACAATCAAGTCAAAGAGGAGGGAAAAGAAAAGCCATGTCACAACAGTCAAATAACAGTTATCAACTGCCCACTGATTGCTCTCATAATCAATTGTCTCAATTCCCAATAGAAAGACACACAAAAACATAATAGATGAGAAAACAGGATACACCCTTCTGCATCACTCAAGAAACACACCTCAACATCAAGCAGACATTACCTCAGTGTAAATAGTTGGAAAAAAATGTTCCAAGAAAATGGAACTAAGAAGAAAGCTGCTGTAGCCATTTTAATATCAACAAAATAGGCTTCAAACCAAAAATAATCAAAGGACATAGAAAAGGACACTACATGCTCATGAAAGGAAAGATCCACCACTAAGAGAACATTGCAATTCTTAACATCTATGTACTAAACAAAAGAGCACCAAATTAAAAACAAACAAAACACTACTATAGCTTAAATCACATATTGACCCTCACACACTGATAGTGGGAGACTTTAATACCCCACTGTAACCTATAGACACGTAATCAAAACAAAAACTAAACAGAGAAATGCTGAAGCTAACAGATGTTATAAACCAAATTGACCTAACATATTTACAGGACATTTCACCCAAATGAAAAATAATATACCTTCCCCATGTGTAGCTGAAAGTTTTCCTGTGTCCCACCCAATCCACAGCTGTTCAGACCCAAGTAAACACACAGAAGCTTATATTAATTAAAACTGCTCAGCCACTTTTTTTTAGCTCAGGCTTACTACTGACTAGCTCTTACACTTAAACTCAGACAATTTCTGTTAATTTATATGTTGCCACGTGTTCTGTGGCTTTACCTATATGCCATTACATGCTGCTCCCTGGGCGGCAGGCTGGTGTCTTCTGACTCAGCCTTCTTCTTCCCAGAATTCTTGTCTGCATATCCCACCTATACTTCCTGCCTGGCTACTGGCCAATCAGTGTTTTATTAAACCAACGTACAAAAGCATTATCCCACAGCATTTCCCCTTTTCTGTTTAATTAAAAAGTAAAGTTTTAATTTTAACACAGTAAAATTACATATAATAGAACAGTTATCAAGCAAGAATTACAGTTACAATATCTAGTCTATTTGTATTTTGTGAAATTAAAGAAAATATTGTATCTATCCTATATTTGTGAGTCTAAAGTTTCATATTTAATTTATCTTTTATCATAACCAAGGAAAATTATAACTATCTAGTCTTCAGCTACATCAAAGACCCCAGAGGGAAATAATATTACCTAAGTAAACAGGAAATGCATTGTAAGAAACTTCCAAAAATCTAGATTGACAGAGACAGCTGGCTGCCTGGACAATCATCCAAAGTTCCTCTGTAATGCTGGGGCATCCTCTGTGAAGCAGGAATCTGAAGGACCATCTTGTCTTTCGAAGTTCAGTAGTCAACTTCCTATGGGTCCTGCATGTCCAGTTTATATAATGTACTGTCAATCAGTCGACTCAAGGGCACTTTTTGCCCAGTGGCTAACTTTTGCCACAAAGAAAGCAAACTCCATAATGAGTTTCTTTAATGCCCATCATCTTTCTTGAAGTATTTGGTGTTGTCTCATTGTCCAGAAAAGCCTTAGGTTATTAAAACATTTTAAATGCCATATTCTGTAGGTCTTTGAAGTGTTTGAAGATTACCTACCTAATTGAAATATATCGATGTATACCTAGAAAACAAGCATGACTACAAGTTTGATTATCAAGACAATTAATTATTAATCTATATTTCTTAATTATACATTACAATTTAAATGAGTTACATAAACATAATACCTTAAATGAGAGTAGAAATATCTATATAGTACAACAAAATCATCTCTAAATTTGTATCAATACACTAAAATCCATAGCAATGTAAAACAAGTTGCTCTTTAAAAGTAGGCTCAACAATCCACCCTTTTATTCTATCATCTATATCCTATATTTTCATATCATATTCCCCTTTTTTCTTTTAGAAATATATTGACTATGACCAATAACAATTTGTAACCAACAAAAAACAAAGACAAACATCCATAATCGATTTTTTGGGAATGTGGGCATAGTGTTCTAGGCTACTTCCTGCTGATAGGGGGCACTGGTAATCTTATGGGGACACAAAGAAAATTTAAGGATTATGGAGTAGTCTGTGAGGCTGTATTCTCTGAGCCAGTTGCCTACATACATTTTTATACATACTGTAAACCATTTAGAGGTTTATTTTATCTGAACCAAGTTTCCTGCCAGCTTTGGGGGAAACATGCTCACTGCCAACTCTGGGAAGCACTGGGTCTATGCCTTCTTTTTTTTTTTCTATTTTCTTTTTTTTGTACTAGCAAAAGCTAAATCTACCACACCTCTGTGAACCATGGTGGGAATCCGCCATGTTTGAGCTCAAACCCACATGCCAGAAACCCGCCATAAAGTAGCTCAAGTCAGCAGGCCTGAGAGACACAAGTAAGAAGCTGTTTTTAGCTCCATTTTAGAATCTTTTTTTTTTCTAAAGCTTTCTCAGGCTTTAGGGGGAAACTCTTGCCCCACGTTTTGGTGCCATTTGTAGCTGAAAGTTTTCCTGTGTCCCACTCAGTCCACAGTTGCTCAGACCCAAGTAAACACACAGAAGCTTATATTAATTAAAACTACTCAGCCACTTTTTTTTTTTGTTGTTTTTAGCTCAGGCTTACTACTGACTGGCTCTTACACTTAAACTCAGACCATTTCTGTTAATTTATTATGTTGCCATGTGTTCTGTGACTTTACCTATATGCCATTACATGCTGCTCCCTGGGCGGCAGGCTGGTGTCTCCTGACTCAGCCTTCTTCTTCCCAGAATTCTTGTCTGCATATCCCACCTATACTTCCTGCCTGGCTACTGGCCAATCAGCATTTTATTAAACCAGTGTACAAAATCATTATTCTACAGCACCCATGGATTTTTTTTTAAATTGACCACATACTCAGACACAAAGCAACTCTCTACAGATGTAAGAAAATTGAAATAATTCCTTGCATCCTACCAGACCACCACAGATTAAAGCTGGGTATCAACAACAGAAGCAACAGAAATCTTACGAACTCATGGAAACTGAGCAACTCTCTACTGAATAAAAATGGGTCAAGACAGAAACAAAGAAGAAATTAAACACTTTCTAGATTTGAATGAAAATGTAAATACAACATACCCCACGTATGGGACATAATGATGGCAGTTCTTAAGAGGCAAGTTCATAGCACTAAATGCCTACATCAAAAAACTGGAATGATCTCATATTCATGGGACATAATGTTGGCAGTTCTTAACAGGCAAGTTCATAGCACGAAATGCCTACATCAAAAAACTGGAATGATCTCATATTCATAACTTAAGAACACATCAGTAATTTCTAGAGCAGGTAGAAGAAATAGTGCCCCAAAGTAGTAGATGACAGAAATAATAAAACTTGAGACTGAAATCAACAAAATAGAAACAAACAAACAAAAAACCACAGTGAATAAGTTAAAAAAAAAAGAGAGTTGATTCTTTGAGAAAATCAGTAAAGTTGACAAACCTTAGCCAAACTCTCCAAAACACTATGAGAGATAATACAAATTAACAAAATTAAAGACAAAAGGGGGGACTTAACAGCAGACACTGAAGAAATCCAGAGGTTCAAAGGTACATACTTTAAAAACCTGTACTCCACCAAACTGGAAAGATCTAAAATAAATGTATTTTTCTTATATATATCACCTACCAACACTAAATCAAGATAAGAAAAGCAATTTAAACAGATCTACACCCTGAGTGAAATAGAGGCAGTAATTGACAGTCTCCCAACAACAACAACACCAACAAAAACAAAACCAAAAAAAAAAAAAAAACACCTCAGAACCAGGTGGTGATTTTACAACAGAATTCTACTAGACTTCCATAGAAGAGTTAACTCTAATATTCCTCAAATTATTCTACAAAACAGAAACAGAAAGAACACTATCTAATTCATTTTGAGAGGCCATGGTTACTTTCATATCTAAACAACATAAAGACACAACAAAGAAATAAAATTACAGACTAACTGCCCTTATGACTATAGGTGCAAAAGTTCTCAATAAAATGCTTGCAATATGAATCCAAGCACACATGAAAAGGATCACCCACCATGATCAACAAGGCTTCATGCCAGAGATTCCAGGATGGTTCAACATATATGGGTTTATAAATGTAATTCACCATTCAACTATATTGAAAGACAAAAACCACATGATCATCTCATTAGATTCAGGAAAGGCCTTTGACAAAATCCAGTACCCCTTCATGATAAAGGTCCTGAAGAGGCTAAGGATACAAGGGACATATCTCACTATACCTAAGATTATTTACAGCAAGTCCATCACCAACATCAACCTAAAGGGAATGAAGCTCAAAGCAATTCCACTAAAATCAGGAATAAGGCATGCATGCCCACTCTTGCCATACCCTTTCAATATAGTACTTGAAGTCTTAGCTAGAGCAGTAGACAACAGAAGGAGATCAAGGGGACACAAATTTGAAAGAAAGGAGTCAAAGTATCTTTATTTGCCAATGACATGATAGTATATAAAAGTGACCCTTAAAATTCCATCTGGGAGCTCCTACAGCTGACAAATAATTCATCAAAGTAGCAGAATACAAAGCTAACTCACAAAAATCAGTACCCTTCCTATATACAAATGACAAATGGACTAAAAAAGAAATCAGGGAAACAATAACTTTCACAAGTCTCAAATAATATAAAATAGCTTGGGGTAACTTTAACCAAGCAAGTGAAAGACTTACATGATAAAAAAAAATTTAAGACACTGAAGAAAGAAAATGAAACTAGCAGAAGATGGAAAGATCTCTGTGATAGTTTGAATGTAATTTGCCTTTATAATCTCATAGGAAGTGGCACTATTTGGAGGTGTTGCTTTTTGTAGTGACTATGGCCTTGTTGGAAGAAGTGTCACTGTGGGTGTGGGCTTTGAGGTTTCCTATGCTCAGGATACTGCTTAGTGTCTAACTTGACTTCCTGTTGACTGAAAGATGTAGGACTCTCAGCTCCACCACCACATCCGCCCGCATGCCATCATGCTATCCACCATGATCCTCATGGGCTGAACCTCTGAACTGTAAGTGAGCCACCCCAATTCAAAGTTTTCCTTATAAGAGTTGCTCTGGTCATGGTGTCACTTCACAGCAATTATAACACTAAGACAATCTCCCATGCTCATGGATTGGAAGGATTGATACAGTAAAATTCCTACCAAAAGCAATCTGCAGAGTCAATGCAATCCTCATAGAACTTGTAAAGACAAATTTCAGTTTCATGTGAAAACACACTATGGCAGGAGGGAGAGTTTGCCCTGAGGTCACAAGAGCAGGAGAGTTGGTTCCTCCTCTCACTGGCTATAGCACAGGGAAGAGCAGACCCTGCACCTTACCTGGGTAGCATAGTAGATCTGACCCTGTTTTGGGGGCTGTGAGCCAGCCCTAAGGGTGTGAGAGTGGGAGAGTTGGCTCCATCTACCATCATCTACCAAGTGGTGGCCTGGGAAGGGAAAGATGCTCTCCCCCCTCCACCTCCCCCTTTACTGTCTGCCACAGGTGAGATAGCTGCTCTCTGAGGCATGAGAGGGGGCAAGCTGGCCCTGACCCTCACCAACTGCAGCACTTGGGAGAGTAGGCATCGCATAGCACCTGGGCAACACAGTATAGCTGGCCCTGTTGGTGTGAGTTCAGATGAGCTAGCCCTGAGAGTGTGGAGCAGGAGAACTGGCCCTGACTCTTGATGCCTGTTATATTAGGTAAGCTAGTAAGGGCATTGCTGGAGCGCTTGCCCTGGTGGTGAGTATGAGGGAGAGCTGTCAGGCTGCCAACTAAGCTAATACCCAGGCCCAGAACCAGTGATATGAGTTGGCCACTTCAACATCCACCTGATCTATGAACTGCTGGAGCACACGTAGTGGCTCGTCTTGCAGATTCAAAGCTACAGAATCTCCATGACACAGGGCAACAACAGGATATACAAGAGGAGTCCCAGTGAGGGTCTAATATCTAGTTTAGCAGAAGCCAGAGGCCTTAAACCAGACCAATGACTCATTGCAATGAATACTTGCAAGTAAAGATGTTTGGACTAAAGGGTATACTGTGAGACTCACTGTGTCACACTACAGCTTGTACAACCAGATTTTTTTCTTTTAAATTTTATTTTATTTTACTTTGAGGGGGTTTGCATGGGCAGAGGGCAGATACAAAGGGGTGGGGAAATGAATGAGATAGGATGCATGGTGTGAAATCTACAAAAAAATCAATAAAAAGTTTTAAAAAAGAAAACACAACAAAACCCTCAAGATAGCTAAAACAATCCCGAGTAATAAAAGAATTGCTGGAGGTATTATCATCTCTGATCTCAAATTGTACTAGAGAACAATAGTAATAAAAGCAGCATGGTATTGGCATGAGAAAAGACATGTTGATCAATGGAATAAAATTAAAGAGTCTGACATAAGTCAACACACCTATGGACACTTGATTTTTTTTTATAGAGAAGCCAGGAATACACACTTGAAAAAGACAGCATCTTCCACCAATGTTGTTCATCAAATTGGATGGCTGCATGTAGAAGAATGTCAATAAACCCATACATATCACCCTGCACACAACTCAACTCTAAATGAATCAAAGACTACAACACAAGGCCAAATGCACTGAATCTAATAGAAGATAATGTGGGAATATAAGTCATTGGCACAGGAAAAGAGTTTCTCAACTCTATTCATAACAGCCAGAATTTGGAAGCAACCTAGATGTCCATCAATGGATAAAGAAAATGTACATTTACCCAGTGGAATGTTATTCTTAAGCTATGCATAAGCAAGCTACAATCCGTACAACCACAGGGGTTAGTTAGAGAGTAAGGGACTAGGGGAGGATGGATGCATCTCCCTAGGAAAGCTGAATAGAATAAATAGTTATGGATGGACAAGGAGGTGGCTAAAGGAATGGGAAGATCAAACAGAGCAAAGGAAGGTAGAGAGGAGCACAGAATGGACTACATGGGTGGACAGTGAAAACCAAGGTCCATTTGAGGGATCATACAGACACTTAATATGGTAGAAACTTCCTTCAATATATACATATAGGAATGTATTGTAAATGAAATCACCAAATAATGGGGGAGACAGCACCCCAACTGGACAATGCTCATTATCAAATGAAGATTCTAGTACTGGGAATGGGCTACATCTAATTGTGTTTCTTTTATTTTTCTTTGGCTTTTTTCTTGTTTGGTTATTTTGGCATAGTCCAATTTGTTGGTTGGAATTTATTTTGTTGTATTGCATTTTATTTCATTATTATTCCTTAGATTCCTGTTTGTCTTCGGACTAATTACAGAAGGGGATAGATTTGGATGGGTGTGGAGGAACTAGAGGAGTAGGAGAAGGGAAATCAGAATACATTGTATGAAAAAAATCTATTTCCCCTTTTTGCCATTCTTTTCAAAAATATAACAAAATAAAATATGATAAGGTAACAAAATAAAATATGATAAGGTACAACAAAATTTGTCATATTGAAGTTGGACAAGACAATTCAACAGAAAAAAAGAGCCCAAGAGAAAGCATGAGAATCAGAGATCCACTTGTTCATGCACTTAGGAATTCTATAACAACACTAAACAGAAAGTTATAATATATATGCAGAGGACCTAGTACAGACCTGTGCAGGACCTGTTCATGTTGCAGTATGGAGACCTAATACAGTAGAAACTTTCTAAAATACACACATATATGAAAGCAACCTAAATGAAATTGCCAAAAAGTGGGAGAGATATAGTCCAAATTGGCCACCTCTTGTCATCAAATGAAGCTTCCAGTACTGAGACTGGGTTGTATATAATTGAATTGTTAGCCAGAAGGGTTCAATGAGAAGTTCCAAATAATCCAGGCTGCTGCCAATACAGTAGGTTGCTCTCCACAAACTGACACAAAGACTTTATTGATGCATGCAATACCTACAACTCATAGAGCATGGAGAGCTTACTCAGATGCCTACATAGAGTCTTCACCCCAACATTCAAGCATCTTTGGTACAGGAAAGTACTCTGCACACTACCAAAAGGGAAACAAATGTACCAAAACATCCACAAGCCCTATGGTGTCCTGCCTGCAAGATAAGCTAATGAAATGGTGGCACAAAGCTTGTGGGGGTAACCAACCACTGTCTGACATGAATTAAAGTCCACTCCATGAGCTGGAACCCATATCTGACACTGCTTGAGTGACCAAGAATGAGAGACTAGATAGTCCAGGGACCTGGAATAAAACCAAATTCTACTGGTCTAAAAACAAAATAAGCCGGGCGGTGGTAGTGCATGTCTTTAATCCCAGCACTCGGGAGGCAGAGGCAGGCGGATCTTAGTGAGTTTAAGGCCATCCTGGTCTACAGAGCGAGATCTAGGAAAGGCTCCAAAGCTACACAGAGAAACCCTGTCTCGAAAAACCAAAAAATAATAAAATAAAATAAAATTAGTGAGATAAAAAACATTTTCAATAATAGAAAAAAAAATTCAAAGTATCATTATTTTCAGATGATATAATTCTCTCTATAAAAGACCCTGAAGACCTTATCAGAAATCTCCCAGAGCTGATAAACACATTCAGCAAATAGAATAATGCAAAAGTAACACACAAATATCAGTAGAATTCGTATATAAATATGAAAATCATCAAGACTAAAATTAAGGAAACAATCAAATGCTAAACAGCCTAAAATTACAATATATTGCAATGAAACTATGGAAGGAAAGATTTGTACAATGAAAATATTAAAACAATGAATGAACTTGAAGAAGATATCACAAGATGAAAGGCTTCCCAATCTCATGGATTGTCAAATACAGAGATATAAGAGCTGCCAAACACCAGCCCTTGGACAACATACATTCATAATTTCTATCCAGGAAAATCAATGGATCCCTGCCAGATTAGTGATGGTATCCATGGCATCATCCTGTTTGCAGATTAGCTTTAAAGCTTTCAAACTAGCATCCACTGGTTGATGTCATTTCTTCTACGTGTCAATATAACAATAGTACAGATACCATTCACTATCCTTAACAGGGAAAATCAGACAATTGTTTTAGTATCTGAAGTTACAAGAAATTCAGAGTTTTTCACAAGTTTGCAAGTCCTCAGTATTAGCAGTGTTATGTAGATAGTTCAGCTCACTGTTCTATAGAAAGCCCACAATCTGCTGTGTTTTTCCATAAAGGATGCCTAAGCGGTCACTCTCTTAATCACTGAAAGAAGACAGCTTAACTATAATACAGACTACAGGTAATTCCAAATTACCCTCTATTTAGCTGAAGTTGGAGTTACGTGTTTCTTACAACATTATGCTCTAGAAAGCTATGGCCTGGGAACTGTTAATAAATGAATGAATAATTTGGAAAGTGCTTAAACAAAAGGTGTTTTTTTAAAGATATGGTTTCTATTGCTGTGAAGAGCAATCACGACCATGGCAAATTTTATGAAGAAAACTATTTAATTGAGGTGGGTGGTTACAGTTTCAGAGGTTCAGTTCACTGTCATAATGGTTGAGAGCATGGTGGCATGCAGGCAGACATGGTCCTGGCTACATCTTGATCAAAGAGCAACAGGAAGTTATAGTGAGAAATCCAAGAGTCTGCTTAAAGAGCAAAGGAATTTATTAGGGGAGAAAAACTCACTGTACAGAACAGAATTGTCACAGGTTCTGTAATGCTGGGGCAAAGTTTCACGCTCTTCTGGCCCTCTGAGTCAGTACCACATCCAAGTTCCACGGGGAAGCAAGGAGAGAGTACCTATGTGTATCTCAGGTCTTAAGGGTAGCCAAGAGGCCATGCCCCATGCACTTCAAGGTCATGGGCAGGTAAAGCAGTTACCTGCTGCATCTCTAGGAGCAGTGCTTCAAGGTCATAGGCAGAATAGCTATCCACTACAGGAAGTGTACTGACTGTCACACTGAGGGAAGCTTGAGCAAAAGAAATCTCAAAGCCCGCCTCCACAGTGACACACTTCCTCCAACAAAGCCACACCTATTTCAACCAGGCCACACCACCTAATAGTGTCACTCTGCCAGAGTAAAGCCTCAGCTTAGGATCAGTTCCTGAGGCAAGGAAGGAACAGTGGCTAAAGGAAAAATTCTGACCATCAAGTGGATTACACTCAAGTGGCCCCAAATAGCTTGAGCCATCTTTGTTTACACTTTAACAAAGATTTCTTTACAAGGGTTATTACATGGATAGCTTTATTATTGGCTCCTATTTTTGACTTTTAAAGAACACATCATATTTTAAGTAATATATCATAATCATGAAAGCCCCCAGTATTCCCTTTTATGCTTCCCCAAATACATTTTTCCACCCCTACATAATCTTATTCTAGACATAGAGTACAGCATTTTTTGCAGGCTTAGCTAAATATCTAGCCAAACATATTCTGCTCTTGCAGTACTTACATAAGCTGGCAGCTACTTGCAGTTACAAAGTTAAAAAGTAATAGACATGTAAACACAGAAGAAGAGAATGCAATGTGGCTACCAGGTGCTAGAGGTGGGGGTGGGAATGGAGCATACCTAATCAACAGGTATAGGAACTAGGAATATGACTCAGACAATAAACTGTTTACTTTGTAAGCACAAGGATCTGAGTTCAAATCTAGGTACCCACATAAGAACTGGGCACCACAGTATGTGTCTATAACACTAGTGGAGACAGGAGGATCCCAAGGACTCACTACCTAGCCAGTCTAGCTAATCTATGAGTTTTAGGTTCAGTGAGAGACTCTGTCACAAAAAATAAGGTGGAGAGAAGACACTTGATGTGTACTTCTGGCCTCTGCACACTCACACATGTGCACCTACACACACACATGCACAGACCACAGACCCACACCATCACTATCACCACCAACAACAAAATTAAAACCTTTCAATGCAGGATGAGTTAGTTTTGTGGAGCTGTTAAGTATGTATAGTTACAGACAGCATTGTTGTCTTGTATACTTAAAAACCTGTTACAAGTGCATACCTCTTGTTAAATGTTCTTACCACAATAAAATAAACTTGTAAAAAAAAGTAATATACATGGGTACAATGCTTTAAGGACAACAATATTTAAACCCAAATAATTCTTTCATGTCTACAATATATGCTTTTACACAGTTTTCTTGTATACAAGAGTGTCCCATGTATCAATCTCTCTGTAAATGGTAGGCTTTGATAAGGCATTCTTTTCCTATCCCACTATCCCATACTTCTTCCACCAATCAATACAAGCTCCTATGCATAGAAAAAGATGGATCTTTCCATCCCATATTTTACATTGCATTTTTTCTGATTGGATCAACAAAAGATGGATTATGTGAAATTGTGGGGGCCAGTTACATTCAAACCACCACATGATTCATCACAGATTTCTCCCTAGACAGGAAATGTACAGCATGAAGTGTGGCTGCATTCCTGCTCAGCTACTCCTGGCCTGACTCTAGAGAGCAACACCTAGCCATAATCCATCTTTTGTTTAACCAATACATTTTGTTTCTCTAGTCACCCTATGTGAATCTTGTCTCAGTGTCCCCCAAGCATGAAAAGCTCTATGTAAAACTTGGTTTAGGAAACTCAGAAAACTGTAGTTCCTGATGAATCCACTTGGCATTGTGTTTTTTTAATTAAGAAAATTTTTTCATTCATTTTACACACCAATCAAAGATCCCCTCTTTTCTCCTCCTGCCCCTCAGCCTCACCCTCCCCCCCCCACTCCTACTCACAAGAAGGCAAGGCCTTCTATGGGGAGTCACCTTCAGTAGAAGCAAGTTCAAGCCCTTCCCCCTGCCTCAAGGCTGCAGGAGGTGTCCCATCATAGGTGGTGGGCTCCACAAAGTAGGCTTATGCACCAGAGATGGATTCTGATCCTACCACCAGGGGGCCTCCCAAGCAGATCGGCCTAATCCAGTCACATGTATGCTCCACGCCAATTGATCCAACTTTGTGGATCTCTTTGGCATTGTATTTTTGGGAGCTCCTTTCAGGTTGTATTGAGCATATGGAAATCAATTTGCTAAAATGTAAATGCTGAGAAAAATAAAAATGCCCTGGGCAAAGGGAAAAGCTTCAGTCCTTAGAGACTGGATCCCCCTGTAGCCAAGAAAGGCTAAATTCATTCTTAAGTTGCCTCTGAGTTTTCTTTCCATGGATTCATGTGAACCCACATACACATACCACAACACTTCCAAACAAAGAAGCAACAGAATATGACAAGTTTACCTCTGACTGCTTCCGTCCTGAACAGGAAAGGATGGTGAGATGGCTGAGTGAATCTTTTACCCCTTTGTGATTTCACCTTCATTCAAATGACTGAGAGATTCCTAGAAACAATGGTACAAGTCTGTTGGATATAAAAGGCTCAATGTTAGATTTGTGCATATATATATAAGAAAAATACCCGAGTAAAAAGAAGCTCTATTTTTGTATTATTGTTGGTTTTTCCCGCCATGGAAACCATATTAAACAACAGAAAATAAACTGTTCTATTTCACCAGCTGGGGAAATCGAAAGCTATGAACACTGCTGGGCAGAGTCCGATTTCATCACAACTCTGCCCAGGGAGACAGCAAAGGGTAAGACAGCTAGCACTGTTGAAGTTGGGAACTTACTGTAATCAGTTTCCTTGCCTTCACTGTTATTTCGTAAATATTACATATTCTCAGCATTTAATGAGATTTCCACACCCTGCTGTGTACTTTTTGAGAGGTTTATCTTCCGACATGAAATAGATAAGCTCTATTACCTGCCTTGTTGAGGATCTGCAATCTAGACATTGCTGAGACATTTCCAGGGAGGTAAGTGCTGCCTCTGGGAAATCTACAAGAATGCAGGGGATCACTAGTGGTTCCTCCAGAGGAATATGGGGGAAGAAAGAATGGTTCCAGCTGCATTAAGGGCATTGAAACCATGCAACTGGGTTGTTTCATTCAAGAAGATGGCAGACATCTTTGTTTTTTCATCTCTGGGGATTGGGACAAGAAAAGATGCATTTTGATTAATTGGAGATTGTAAAATAAACTTTCTAAGTGTAAGTATGAGTAAATAGAAAGTGAGACAAAGGTTTTAGTTATCTTGGCTGGAGAGTCCACGGAATCCTGGTGGCTGTGGCACATGACTGGTATAAAGCACAAGACAGTGATATGAAAAATTACCATAAAGTAATATTGAGTGCCAATGCATCTGCACATGGAGATGAATTATCTTGTAAAATCTTAATAGTACGCAGCATGAAAATTAGCAGATGTGTGCATTAAAAATGTTCTAAGATCCACAAACAGAGTTATTCAAATGCACACTGTTTTTAATAAGCATATTTAACACTTTCTTTTTCTCCCCTCCACACAAGGTAACAAAAACAGTAAGTAGTCACTGAGAGAAATTTTCTGTCATTGTGTAAGTTACTATTTTTGCTTGATTATACTTTATTTGTTTTTGGTTTTTTGGTCATAAGATGTATGGGTTAAATGAGATTTAAATAGAAATATATTTCTATTGTCTACTTTTATAACATTTTAAAGGCTGTCTGTGTCCCCTCGCATAGTACTTCATGTATACTTGAACTTCATAATTTAAATGTTGATATGAGAGTTGTACCCATATTAGATCCATCTTGCTAAGTTATCAGTTGTGTTGCTCAAAGTTCTAGATCTTTTACAGATGTTTTCACCTTAGTCATTCAGCAGTTAATACACTGGTGTGTTGACCACAAAACTGTTCTCGTTCTGATCTTTTTCAAATTCACAGACTTCTGTGCTCTCACAGAATCTGAATATATATCATGTATGTATGTGTGTGAATATGTGCACTATATGAAAATATATTTGATAATTTTACAGAACTGTGAAGGAACAAAATAATAACAAAAGCAGGCACAATCATTAGTAGCTAAATCCATAATTAGAACTATTATATCCTCCTAGGATGAGAAGGTTTATCATACTTTGATATTTCATAGAAGTTTTTACGTTCAACATTGCCCATGGTGAAAGAGGACATTCATAACATGGTTGAGGGACAGACGAAAGAGAACATACAGTCTGTTGATGTAAGATAGACACATCCCACAGTGAAATGGCGGGAGCAGAAGCAGAACAGAAACCTGTAGGTTGTGTCTGTCCCTCAACCGTGTTATGAACTTCCTCTTTCACCTTTTTTTTTTTTTTTTAAAAAATCAGGTCTTTATTTTGAAGCATATGTGTGCCTAGGCAAGTTTGCATTTTTCATTTTAGAAGAACTGTATTTTCTTTCTTCCTCATTTTTTTCAGTTCTTTGAGAGTTTCATGTGGTGTATTTTGCTTATATTCACCCCCTCACACAACTCCTTCCAGATACAAACACCCTTCCCTACCCACGCAATTTTGTATCTCACTTTCTTTTTAAAACCCATCAAATATGGTTTGTGATCAGCCAACCATGGGCAATGCCTTTAATAAGAATGATTCTCCCTCTCCCAGCAGCCATCACATGACAAATATTCCTTAGCTGGTTATGGGAATTTGTGTCCACCTCCCTTCACTTCATGCTAGGATTTTGTTTGGCTTAAAATTGCACAAGCCTTATGATGCTGCTACAATTACTTTGAGTTCATGTGTGCAACTGCCCAGCTATGTTTGACAAACCCTGTATCCCTGTAATCATCCACCACCTCTGGATTCCTGAAAAGAAGGGTAAGATTGGGGACTACTTTTCTTTGCTGGTAGCAAGCATAGTACCTCCCAGCACTATAAAAGCTTGTCAATGAGAATGTAGCTTCACGGTCAGTACCAACTGATGTCTCCATGTTCTATGACTCAAGTATGTGATGTCTTCATCGAGCTCTGGAAGGAAACCAAGAACTTTGGCGATAGCTTGCAGTGTATGTGTGCGTGTGCATGCGCGTGTGTGTTTGGCAGGGGGTGTCATGGGACCTCACTGATCAACAACTCAAAAGGAAGTAACATATTCTTGACGCTAGGATTTTCGTTTGTTAGCTCCCGGTATATAGTAGGATCATTGTTACTCATTAAATAGAGTATAATTCCATTTAAACAATTTTTATATATGAACATGTATATATTTTATGAAGTATATACAGTAGCAGTTTTCCATATGACTTTTTGGAAGGTCATTAGAATTATAATTCTAATTACAAATTCCCTCCGCATTCTCCAACTGCACTTATCCATATTGTTCGAGTATTCCACTTTACACCTTTATACCACTTCATTCTGTCCCCTTTCACTTGAAAGCATCTCTTTTAAATCCCAATTTCCCTTCATTGTTCCCCTGGCTCATGCAAATACAGTATAGGACATAGTTCCATGTTTTAAAATCCCAATTCTTTAAATTTTTCAACACTTTATAGAAATCCAAAGTCCCTTTAAAAAATCCTAGGTATCCTAAATGTAATTATAGACTCTTGTAAAATTAAGGGTAAGGCACATACTTGCTAATTTCAAAAGAACAGAACTTGGGTATAAGAACAATAATACATAGATAAAAACAAAATCCGGCAGTGTAGATCCACATTCTGTAGTCAATAATCTTGCTTGTAGATTAGTTAAGAGGCTCCCACAACACAAAACAATGTCTCAGAATTACATCACAGCATAGACTCCCCACTTTCCTTAAGAGAATACAGTAGGACAAAGTATTTCAAGTCCTTGGTCTGACTTTTCAAGGTTTCCATATTATCATTAAATAGGCCTGCTACCTATTACATTTATCAATAAATAATGTAGAAATACTATGGATTCATTAACTGAGTCACCTAAGGAAGAATAGTTTCACTATAGACCAGAGAGCAGCAGCTAATGCCAATTTCCTTTCTATTAATTGAAGGCAAAATGTGCAACATACTGCTTAAACAATCTTCTGGCTTAGGAACTAATGAAAAATAAGGAAATGCTTTAGTAAGTGCTTAAACCAAAAGTACCTACATCAGAGATATTCCTCTATCCAGGAAACACATTCTGTTCTTTGTGGCAATAGAATCTGCTAAATTCTCCTCCTGCTACTTCCATCTTAAGAGGAAAAGAGGAAGTGTCTGGGTGGCTTACACTTTCCCTTTTAGAAATTACCTTTATTCAATGGAATGTGATCCTCAGTGACCCAAGGTAAGTATGCTGGACATGAAGGGTTAAGGTTGGATCATCCACCTATGAAGACATGTAAGAGAAACAACTGAGCACAGCAGACCTTTATTTTTCATTGTAGGGAAGTGCATACAAGATGAAAAACCCTTCAATCACACTAGCTAGGAAAACGAGTGGGAGGAGGCCTCACTTTTGCAGCCTTTCTCTCCCCAGAGAGAGCACAGTGCAAGATACTGAGGCATGCATAACTTGAATCAAATTGAAATGACTCTGACCAGTGTCATTCTTCCCATCTTATAAACTACTTTGTATTCTTGACAGTTCAGGCTTTGGAATATCCCTATCCAGTCTGAGGAATTTATTCATTTATTCAAATGAAACTATTCCTATTACTAACCTTGTAAATGAACTAGGATCTGCACACTGCTGAAGAAATTTCCAAGAAGGTAAGTCCTGCCACTCCTGGCAGAGTTGAGAGCTCTGTGGAACCCACAAGGGCAGAGGGGAAATCAGTTCTGCTTCCTTCATAGCAAAGTGAAGGGATCAGGGCTGGTGCCAGCTGCTCTCAGGGAAGTAAGTGAACCTGCAGCAGCTAGGTTTTGATGCTTTACTAGGGAAGATGGAAGACATCTTTATTACATCCTTACCAGGGCTTGAGGCAAAAAAAATGCAGTTTGATTATGGCAGAAAATAAAATGTCTTTCTAAGTATAAGTATGAGTAAATGAAAAATGAGAAGAAAGCTCTAGTTATCTTCGCTGGAGACTAAGAAGGAACTTGTTGGCTTTGGTGAATGATTGGGTAAGCAATAGGATAGTGACATCAAATAATTACTGTGAAATAGTATTTAGTGAAAATATATCAGGACATGTAGCTGTGCTCTAGTATTCTCATATTGCACAGCATGAGAAACAATGGACATGTATAGTACAAAATCTACAGAGTCACAGTTATTCAAGTACATCTGTTTTTTATTCATCCATGACCACACTTATCATTATCTTTTAGATCAGCACTATCTCAAACAAAGTGAGTTAGTTTCTGTCATCTTGAAAGTTATTGTTTTCTTTAGTTTTAGATTGTTTAGATTTATTTATTTTTTGGTGAAAAAATGTAGGGGGCTGAGGGAGAGTTAATTAAAAATATATCTCTATTGCCTACTTTTAGAATATTTTAAAGGCTTTCCATATACCCTTCAGAGTTTTTAATGTGTACTTGAACAGAGTATTTTAGAAGTTGATTTCAGACTTGTATGTATGTAAGGTTATCTCTCTTGGTGTATCATTTCTGTTTCTCAAACATTCTAAATTGTTTGCACATGTTTACACCTTGTTAATTTAGTAATTGAAAAATACACTGCTGAATCTATCAAAATATTTTGGGTTTTCTCAAATTCACAGATGAGCATGCTCTTTCACAAATACATGAAGAGGACATTGCACATTTGTGCAATTGGGTCAAAACATATTCTGTGTTGCTATTTATTATGGTCCTATCAAGAGACATAAAATACTAAGAAATACCATATACTATTGTTGGTATATAAATTCAACATTAAAAGTATCCCTTTCTAAGGAGATATTCTGGTTGTTTTTTGTTAACTTCACACAAGATAAAATTATCTGGGTTGAGATACCTGAATTGTGAAAACACTTCCTTCAAAATTGCCTGTAGGAAAGTGAGTAGGGCATATTTTTGATTAATGATTGATGTGTGTGTATAACCCATTGGGAGCAGTGCCACTCACATGCAAGTGTTCCTGACTGCTGAGCAAGCCATGAGAATCAAGCAAGTAATCAGCGTTGCCCATGGCTTCTGCTTCAGTTCCTGCCTCCAGGTTCTAGCCTTGAGTTCCTGCTCTGACTTTCTTCACTAAAGAACTGTGATGTGGAAGTGTAAAATGATATGAACACTTTTCTTCCCAAGTTGGTTTTGGTCATGGTGTTTTATCAAAGCAATAAAACCTGTAACCAGGAGAGAAATTGGTACTGGGTTGAGGGATATTATTGTGACATACCTGACTGTGTTTTAGGAAGGATTATGAAAGAACTTTGTAACTTTGGGACATAAAAGCTATTGAGTGTTTAGAGATTAATGAACTGTTCTGGGAACTTACAAGATAATGCAGAGGCAGTGCAGATGATGGGAGTCTGGCCTGGAAATTTCAGAAAGAAGGTTAAGCATCCCCTAAAGAATCTACTGGGGCACTCAATATTTAAATTACAAACCTGTGATTCTGGTCAGCTGGGACTCAAGAGCTGACTGTGATTAAGAAGAGATCAGCATTATTGAGGTATAATCTGGGAAGCATGTTCTCACTGTCAGTACAAAGAATTTGAAGTATCGGTCCAGAGTGGAACAAGGCTGTCCCTTGTGCTGACAATCAAACTTTGTATGTGAAAGACTCACTCAGGTGGTACTGGTTTCAGAGTCATGAAGGGGTCATAGGGAATAGGTGAAACTTGTCACTATGAAAGACCATGAAAGACCACTGGTAAAAATATTAATTAGGTGCATAAGGACCCCAGCATTCTTGAGATGTCAGTACCATAGGATGACATCAAATATAGCAGCAGGTGTGGAGAGAGGCAGTCTCAGCACAGAAGAACTACTAGGTGTGCTTGGATGGAAAAGCAAGAGAAACGGAGTCGCCAAGGCCCTTTGTAGACCAGACAACATGTTTACCAGGAGAACTTGATTTTGCTTTGATTCAAATGATAGTGTGACCTGGTTTTTCCATCTTGGAAAAACAATGTAAGTAACTTATTTTTTATTTTGTAAGAGCTAACAGTTGAGATACTTTGAATTTTTAAAGACTTTAGAATTCATAGAGACTTGGGATATTTTTGAGAGGCTTTGAAATTTGGAAGAGACTTTAGGTATTTTAAAGAAACTGAACATTGAAAGTGTTTAGCTTTTCAGTGGTGAGAATGAACACATATTGATACCAGAATCTAGTGGGCATACACAGGCATTGATGCATGTATACTATGTTGTGTAATACTGAAAATTCTACTGAAGTTGGGATGATTAGTCCAAATTCAAAAGCAATAACACTTCTATAACAAAATGAGGATTCTCATGTAAACAGATCCCATAAAAATTACACATAGTCTTTGTCATCACATATCTGGTTGTATTTGAAATAGTTGTGTTTTCACAAGTACCAACCCAAATAAAAGCTTTCTATTTTAATTTTTCCTGGGATAAGAAGATCAGTATTTTATGAAAATTAGAATGGTGCTCCTTGACTATATAGATGATCTATTTTTTAATATCTTATGTCTTACAGAGTATGTCTTTATCTTAATACACTTTATCTTCCCTGTTATGTGTCCTTGTGTGAATATTCTATTCAGCCTTGGATTTCTTTGAGCATGGAGGATGTTCAATTTTTCTCCCCAAAAAAGGAAGCAATTGACACCCCTAGAAATTTGATATCCAATTAAACTGAGGTCCACATAGGCATGATTCCCAAACTAAAATACCATATATTGAATTAGAATATTGGACTCATTCCATTCTCTGAAGACCATCAAGGAAGTATATAAAATATGAATGAACTACAGAGCATAAAACTCTGTCCATTGGGGAATTTTGGGAATTTCCAGAACGTCAGTATTTTCTTGCTTCTAATTTTCTATTTTTTGTTATTAGTTCCTTACAAATTTCTCTGATAAGAGTTGAAAGACCTGTGGGAATAATAATAAGTTTAATTTTACTCCTATTTAGCAGTGTAAAATTAATAGATTCTCCACTAGGGACTATGAGTAGTCTAGTCACAGGTTTTCAGTCTCAGTAATGGTGCCAGGTACGGGTTTCCACTCATACAGTCCTTAGATCAAATCACATAATGAATGGTTAACCCCACAACATTGATGCCACTGTTGCACCAGTGAGCATGTTGCCAGAATGGTTGTTACTGTACCTGCAAGGATCTACAACTGAGTAAAGTTAATGATTATTTGGCTTCTCTAGTATTGGGCACAGTAACTTTCAAAAATGGAAAATCTAGCCAGTAGGGATGAGGCCTTCAGGTGAGTACCAAGTAGAAATCACCATTTTCTGTTCATCAAGAATGTGGTGTCTTCTGCAATAGAGTCTTACCATAAAGTTCTGGCTTGTACCTAAGAGCATTATCAATAGACTATATGGTGGGGATCTATAAAAACCAAATTCATTTCTAGCACTAGGCTTTTTGTTAAACTGTGATGTCTAGTAGAAACATTGTTGTCCATTATACAGTAATTTCATGTGAATTCTTTTTTTTTGAGACAGAATTTCACTGTGTAGTTTTAGTGCCCATCCTGGATCTTACTCTGTAGACCAGGCTGCCCTCAAACTCACAGAGATCCACCTGGCTCTGCCTCCCGAGTGCTGGGATTAGAGGTGTGTGCCACCACCTCTTGGTTTCATGTGAATTCTTAATAGATATTTAGATAGCTAGAAATAGAGGAGAAAAGATAGATAGATAGAAGGAATATATATATATATATATATATATATATATATATATATATATATGGAAACTTCTTCAGGAATAGGTTTCCATCTTTGTTTTTGAAATATAATTAGTGTTAGTTACTTCTCTCTCTATTTCATCTACTACCCCACCCTCTCATCAAATACCCCACTTAACTCTTAAGTTTTGAAAGTTTACAAAAATTAGAGAAAGAAATGTGAGAATTACTTGCCAAACAATGAAAAAGAAATTAGACGTACCACAGTCCTTGACAATAGGAATATATTGAAGCATATGACCTCAGGAATAAAACTAAACTTAAATGGAAGAGTGCAGATTATTCAATGTCTTCCAATATATATTAGGAGGAAGGAACATTTTTAATAAATTAGGAAACCATTAAAAGGTCTGGGGAGGATTTAAAAATAACATGGAGGTAGAACATTGTGTCTATGAATAAATAAGAACCACTGAGTCAATCTTGAACGGATAAAAATCAAGAAACTACTGACACAATTCAATCCAATAAATTCTAGGGTCCTGCTCTGAAAAGTATGTAGATGTTGAGAAATTGACAGTAGTATGAGCACAAAGAACCCAAAGATCACAATCCAACCCCAGGAGAGATAGGATGCTAATGAGGGATGTTTGATGGAAAGCCTAGTGGACAAGGGTCAGTGGCCCAGCATGATCATCTTTCTTCAGTTATTGTTCATCCAGTTACACTGTAATAGGATGCAATTCATTTGCATATAGGTCACTTTAGAATGGGAAAAATCAGAAAGCCGTAGGCAGATATCCATGGACAGGCTCCAGAACCAAGTAACAAAGGAAAAAGGATCCAGCGTATTAACACTCATAGCCCAGACTCTAAACACTGCAACAATTACTGATTCCAACTATTTTCTTCCACCACAACTGCCACTGGTCTAAGTCACCTAACATGGCTAAAATGTAAGAATATCCTAGACTTGTTTATTAATACAGAAGTTCTACATCCAGTCTTCACAGTGGCACAGCTATTATTTAACTCAATTTTTCTCTCACATGCAATTATGGACATCATAATTGCAGTCATTCACTCACACAGAAATATGCTTGTGTTGGAATTGTCTGTATATGTCTGTAATCCTATGTCCATTTTCATCTTTTAGGATTGTCCATAATTGTAGAGATAATGAGTGAATACAAGACAATTGTTCTTCAACAAGGATTAGAGGATGTGGCTGTGGATGACTACCAGTTTAGGAAAATCAAGTCCTTACTAAGACAAGAACTAAAGCTAACAAAAAAGATGCAAGATGATTATGACAGAATTCAGTTGGCTGACCTGATGGAGGACACATTCCCAGAAGATGCTGGACTGGAAAAACTGATAGAAGTGTGTCAAAGCATTAAAGGACTTGAAAACCTTGCTAAAAAACTTGAAACAGAGAGAGCAAAAGGTAACATGGGAACACCTTGGACACTCATCCCTTTTCTTCCCTCCCTAAACTCTCTGGCTCCCTGCAGTGATCAGAGCTGATATGTCGCTTTACCACTGTGTACCTTAGACATTATGGGGGTTGAAGCATTTCAGATGTCAACAAGTTGATTTCAAGAAACGCTTTCTCACAAAGAAATATGGTATATTTCAGGATAAACTTCTTTTACATTGGAGGTAAATAAAATAAAAAGCAGTTGTTGAGATAGATTAGAATACCCAACATGGTAGTAAAACCATAAAATGATAAAGTGAACAATGAAAAAAATCACTTAAAGCATATAAATAGAGTACATTTAATACTCAATTAACAATCTTCCCAATCATTAATATCTTTTCTGCTAACAAATATTATCTAATACTTAAGTACAAGTCTGCATCTTTCAGATGTGAAGAAGCTTCTCTTTATAAAGTCACTGAATTAAAAAAGTATTAGATATATGGGTACACAACTCTGACCCCAGCATTTAGCATAATGAAGATCTGAAACTGAAGTTTACATTGCACAAGTTTATATCAGATTTCCTTTCATTGCTTTCTATTATTTGAGAGTATTATACACAAAACATGACTAGTCAGTGTGATAAAAATTCGGATTTTTTGGAGAATGAGAATGAGAAAAGCTTAGCTGATGGACATGGGTTCAGGGACAGGAAGTATTTTCTCATTTTAGAGGGGACAAGTAAAAAAAAAAATCAAGCAGTGGAGACTGTGTCTAAGGCTGTGCCTTTAGTGGTGTGCCCCCATAGTAAACTAATAGAATAAACATAGATATGAATGCAATGGAGAGAAAATGGCAGGAAAACTAGATGGTTCCAAGTCCTCTGTTTTGGTTTATTGGGCTCTTTCTTCATGCATTTGTTGTGATAAAAATTATACCCATTCTAGTAAAAGGAAAATCCCCACTGAGAAAAAGGAAGCAAGAAGCAGGCTCTGATACACCCACATCGACTACCAGCAACACCGTAGCATCTGATGGAGGGGAGACTCCCACAACTCAGGTGAGCTTGAGGAACAGCTGCGGGCTGGCAGTCCACAGAGGGGTCAGCCGTGCCTTTTCCCTACTCTGTCCATCAAGGACTCATTGCTTTATTAGTTTGTCTTCAAGCTTTATTGAAACTCACGGTAAGTGGTCACGCAGCATTAATATGTGTTCACTTCTATTAGAAAGCTGTGTACTTGAAAATCACGTAGAACAATGGTGTTCATGTTTACACAAACCAACTTTTCAAATTCAAATTCAATTATGTCCTACCATAGAGGTAATGTCAGAAAAATTGTGTATATAACCCTTTCCTTTCTCTTTGTTTAATGAAACAGCTGATGCCCACATTTTATGACTATTTATAATTATATCTTAGACCTAGGTAAAAGGTGAGTGTTATTCCTTCAAGTTCCCAACATATTCAGGCATAATAAATCTACTACCTAATAATGAAGACACATTCTGTTCACTTGATACTGAGACTCATTAACAGGCCAATGGATATACTTTCAGAAAAGAAAAAGTATTAATAGAGAAAAGGCTGGAGTGAAAAAGACCAAGCAGTCTGAGGAGCCAGATCACCCTCCCTGTCCTGAGGAAGTCACAGCCAGATGCCAGTCCCCAGAGCTGCAGACCTCATCTTTGGCTTCATCCAACACTTCTTTGGCTAAGGTACAGGTTTTCTGTCTCACTTTTATTTCTTCAATTCAAACATCAGGATCAGATCTTGATGCTCTGACCATGTCATGCACTTGCCACTGAGATTTAATTAATTAGGAAAAACACAAGGACTGGATATGTTAGAAGTCAATCTCCATACAAAGGCAGAAACTTATAAAGACAGGTGATACAAATATAGAATTTGCTGCACCATAATAACCTTTTGTTGCTATGAAGACAGTGAATGAACATAACATTTCTTTTGACAATGAGGAGTTTCCTGGCTTGTGTTGATCCCAGGTAGGAAGGGAGAGGTGACGAGTCCAGATATACAAATGTCATAGCAATGAGTACTGTTTCCATAAGTTGGAACCTCTATCAGTCACTGCTAAAGAAGCTAAGAACCTGAGACTAGGTAGCCATGGGCCTGGGAGAAACCTACTACTATTATTCTGCTGAAGGAACATAGCAATAGCATATGACATACTGTTATATCTATAGAGCAGTGCCTCCTTCACCTCTCATCACAGAAGCTTCTTCTTGCCATAGTTGGGAATTAACACAGAGACCCACAACTGGCCAATGTGCAGACAGTGAAAGACTTACAGTATCCATTCCTCAATGGGTTTTCTTCATCAACTCCCTCTTGTCACAGCTCAGGGATTTATGTGGAAGGAGAGGATGAAAGATTTTAAGAGCCAGAGATGTTGCATGACTCCAAGGAAACAGTGTCTTTCAAACAGGACTAATGCACATATGAACTCATTCACTGGAGGCACACATTTAAATAGCACAGGTTCAAGCCACCTGGGGTCCCAAAAATGAGAGGAGGAAGTGAACATACAGTCCTACCCCTAACAAAGAAGCTATTTTCAGTTGATACCCACTAGCAAATGGCTTCTCCAATGGAGACTATCAACCATATTCTAGAACAGGCCCATGGCTGAGAGTAGTCGGCCAATATAAAAGGAGCTCCATGAGTTTTTGTTTTTGTTTTTGTTTTTTTTTGTAGGGGAGGTATTTTGTTTTACTTGGGAATTTTCTTTTCTGATTTTACTTTTTATGTTTTTATTTTATTTTTTGAGAGTGAGAGGAAGAACATGAAGTTAAATGGGGAGAGGAGAAGATCTGGGAGAGTTGGGGGAGAAGAATTATAATCAATACATAATGTATAAAAATTAAATAAAAGTAATAGAAAATACCAATTCTTGGAGAGAAGAAAAATGTAATGAAGGAAATTAAAGAATTTTTGGAAATATAGGAAAATATGACATTCACCAGAAACTGGGAGTGAAAAGAAGTGAGCTACAATCTATTATGTCATGTTTAAGTTTTTCAGGTCAGGATACTTTCATTTGGTCTTGTCAAATATTCCTTCAGTATCAAGTATCAATATTAATGTAATAACACATGAAAAATAGGATGATTGATGCCTCTAAGTTTTTCTGAGTTCTCATTGAAGGAAACAAATGATTTGTCACAGAGGGAAGACTAGAACATTTTCAGCATCCATTCTCTGGACTCTCCCTTTCCTCTCTCTATCCCTCCTTCTTTACCTCTCCCCCCTTCTTTTTCTCACTCAAGGAAATATAATCAGACAATTAAGCAATAAAAGAAGAAAGTTTATTCACCTCAAATCTTACCATTCAGATAATTTAAAGGGTTTTCTTTGTACTTCTCAGATACTTTTATAATTATGTGGAAAATTTTTCTAGTGTAACATCTCAAAATAGTTATTTATTATTTGATTTTCAAATTTAACGTATCAGGGCTCTCTTTCCAAGTCTCTAAGTTAAAATTCATATAATATTCAATGGTTACATCTGTGTTTCTGTTCCTTTTTTAAATAATTCATTTTAGATTGCTTATCTACTACTACAAGCTCAGTATCACTTTCAGTGATTATCCTTGAAATGTGTGCATTAAGGATCATTTTGTGGCCTTCTAAAAACCCACTCATTTATTTTATGCATGTCCTATAACTTTATTGATAATTTAAGTCTAGTCATTGCTACTTGTTTACTTATATACCCATCACTACCACTAATTATATTCCTTTTTTATTTTCATTTTGTACTAATTGGTTACACTGATTAAAAAAAACAGATCCAAATTAAATCTAATCAGTCATAGGTGATAATTGTTTGTTACATGATAGCTTGGATTATTTTCATTACCTTGGGCTTGTGAAACAATAACACTATCTCCTATTCTTCTATGAAGTTTATAGATTTTCATTGTTTTGCATACTCTGTCTTACAGTAAGACAATCTTTTCTTCAGTGAAATACTCTGTTAAAACCTACTGAACTCAGAACACTATGCAGAAAGCAGATTAGATGCCTGATAATATTTCTCTGGATTTGCAAATTTTTGCTCTTCAGGAAAACTCTTTATCCATGTATAAGGACATAGTTCCAACCAAAGTACCACTCTTGAGCCTATTTAAAAGTGATAACTGTGGGCCAGCTCATGTAGTTTTTGATCATTTAATTATAGCAGATTGGTTTCTCCTTAGAAAATATACTATAATTTGTACCCTCAGAATAACCCCAGATAGTTCTGTGTTAACTAAAGTCCTATGTCATCTTTATGGTTTGTATTTAACATTCTGTATTTTCAACAGTATTTAACTTTCCCCTTTTATATTCTTTGGACATAGAGCAAAGGATATATTAGAATTCATTATAATTTCACTTAAGTACATCATAAAATTGATCTCAAATCTTGTGCTGTGTTCATGCTGAATATCTTGCTTAGAATATTCCTCTGATTTTCAGTGAGTGTTCAAACTTCGGTTGCTGAAGCCCATTGCTTCCATTCATTGGCCTTTTGGTTAATGAAATAATTCCTCTTTAGTTTATCCACACTTCTACAAATACATATAAATTGTTAGGACTTATGTGGAGATTGTGATTTATCTTATGTAAAGGTTAATTTGTATTTACTGATAAACTTATATATTTATATTCCTGTGTTTTTTCAACCAAAAAAACACAGACCCAAAATCAGAGCATTGCCAGAGGTGCTGTTCTCCAAAAGGACGCCATGACAGTGATTGTGCTCAATGCAATAGACCCATTTGTATATGCGTCATCAGAACACGAAGTAAAAGAAATGTTTCATGCTACAGTGGCCACTGTGAATGAGTATTTCCATGTGAAAGTTTTCAACATCAACCTGAAAGAGAAGTTCACAAAAAAGAATGTCATAATAATCTCCAATTACTTCAAGTTCAAAGGAATCCTAGAGATAAATGAGGCTTCCTCTGTATTTGAAGCTGGTCCTGACCAGAAGATTGAAGTCTCCAACAGTCTTATCAGAAAAGCAAATAAACCTCCCCAGATTTCTGATTTTCACAAGTATGGCCCTGGAGCAGTGGTTTATGGGTTGTTTACATTACAGAAGGTAATGCCTGAAAATTTGTTTTCGTCTTTTTCTCCACCAACACCTGAACTCAAATACGATAACTTTCCAGTTGCTATAAAAATATTGTAACAGAAGTCTTTACCATGGCTGGGGATAACAGATGAAATCACTCCATATACTAAGGAATAAGAGTGGGTGACCTATTAACAACCTACTTCCTAAGATATCTCTTAAAGAGTTCCCTGAAAATGAATTACCAAGGGTCTTTATTTTACTAGTTAAAAAATACCTACCCTCAGCCACAGTGAGCAGGAATGGTGTAGGACATAGTTCATTGCCATGCCAACAGTCTCAGTTATTTTAAACTCCACTGCAACTATACAATACTCATTTTTTTCTTTCTATATACTTTGTTTCTATAGATGGACTGAATCAGGGTGATTAGTGATTGTGACAGGTATTTGGAATCATACATGATTGGCTGGCATCCTTCTAAATAAAAAACTACTCAATAGAATGAATCTTCTATCTCTATAGATAGTAGGTTTAATCATTCAATGTTGACTCTTGTATCTTAATTAACTATTTCTGAAGATCATAGCAATTGATAACTATTGTATGAAATGAACCTAGTTTTCTCATTTACAGAAGAAAATATACACAGACTTCTCATTGATGCATCAATGACCAAAATCAGGGTATTAGGATTCAGTATTTAAAATTGACAACCTTGGGGAACTCAGCAAATGTTTTATAAACTTGGCAACTTTAAGTCTGTTTAGTCCATCCTCTTTTAAAAAGACCCTGTAGTTTAAACCCATACTTTAAGACACATTCTTTAGACTATGCTTATGAACACAATTGAAAAGTTGAAGAGCAATAGCTTGAGAGAAACTCAATACAGTATGAATTGGGGACATTGACTTACTTGGACATGATACTGGAAAGAGGTAAGCAAATGGAGAGGGTCTAAATGAATAAATTACCGGAATCTTATCTGTTCTGTAGATTTTTTTAACCTATTTAATGAATGAACAGTGGGAGCAAATGGCCATTCATCCCTTTATAAGCAGAAGATAGAAAGATGGTTGCCCGAAGTTCTGATTCCTGAGATCAACCAGGGTGGTTTATGGAATCAAGACTGTTGAGGAATAGAATGGGGTGTAGTGAAAAACAGGAAGAACATTTATCGTCCTAAGATTTCCAGGCACAAATCTTCTAGATAACAAAAGTAAATCATTGCAATGATAAAAGACAATTCTTTGGGAAGACTTCAGTAAAGATACCTATATGCCTGTGTCTGGAACAGATTTCATATTTTCCTGTCATTTTTGTCACAAAATGTCTTTTTTTGAATTTATAACAATGTCTCTGAATGTGATAACTTTCAGGAAATGAATGTTAATTTTATTTTGCAGAAAAAAGTGAACCCAAAGAACACAATCTATGAAATAAAGGATGATGATAAAAATAATATAGAAGTTGTAGGGAATGGAAAATGGTACAACATCAGCTGTGAGGAAGGAGATAAATTTCAACTCTTCTGCTTTCAACTGAAAACAATTGACAAGCAACTGAAGTTGGTGTGTGGTGATCACAGTTTCATTAAGGTAGGAAGTAGACTGGGAATGGAGTTGTCAAAGTGGAAATTGATGCTTTCTTTAGGATTCTGAATATTGACTTTTCAGTGTATTACATAGATAATTCTATCTCTGGAGGAGAGAATTGAGATTATGCTCTTATACTCATTTCAATGGGGAAGATTGTCTTAATGGATATTGAAGAATTAATCCAAAGATTATTGTATATATTCTAAATAACCAGAAGTATGAAGAAGTTAGAATGATATGGAAATACATTTGAATAGAGATCAAGAGCAAGGGTTGTTAATAAGTCAGATGTGATTTGAATGCCAGCCTCAACCATTAAGAGTTGGCTAATTCTGGAGAAAGTTAAACTCTTAATCTGGATTTTAAGGGAAGAAATGCCTATATATTTAGGAGTTATCAGAGTGTTTAGCACATCATAAAAAATGAGTAGGTATTACTTTCTTAACTGGGTGAAGACACTAGAGAGATAGAGATATCTAAGAAATAGAAATGACATGAACACTGAAGAGGGATCAACACTATTAATTCTAGTACATATGCAAGATGACAACTCTAAGAACGGGAGACTAAATGGCTGTTTAAATGGTCAGATAAATGTAGCATTGTCAGAAATAAGGAAATAAGGACTATTCATGGTGGATAAGCTAAATACTGAAAGGTTTATGAGGATGAATGCTTGGTCACTTTGACACATTAGTAAAAAATATTTTGTATTGAAAATTTGTGTTGCACAGAAACTTGACTTGGAGGCAGAAATATTAGTTAGACACAACTATGTGCTATTATACACTTTCATATTAAGTATTTGCATTAAATATTGAGGAGCTTTGTAAGTTGCTTATGAAATCTTTGGCAGTTTGAATATCACCATAGACTTGTGCCACTAAAACATGCAAAGGCTATGGAGCATGATTTTAAAAACTAGGCAGCTGTTTTATCAAGACAAAACAGAAGCTATTTCATAATAGTACTAAGCAGGGAAAAAGATAAATGGGGCTTTGAGTAGTGGAGATGAGTAATGTTTAAGAAGAAAGACCCTCATTATTTTACAACCAGCATGGTAATGGTGGTAAGAGAGAAAATGGGTTCAAAGCACATCCAAATGTGATTCAGTGATTATCGTTAAGAAACAAGATAAATGGTGCTGCTACTAACACTGAGAACAAAGAACACCACCTAAGGGGTGGACGGATGTTCAGATTGATGTTGATGTTGAACCCCCTTTAGTAAATTCACATTTATACTAATAGAGAACACCTGCCAAATGCTCACTATGAGCTGGGACTTTAAACAGCAAAAGAGAGATAATAATAATTTCCATTTTGTAGATGATCAGAAATAGTCACTGACAAAGATAGTAAGTGGTGGAACTGAATTCTACCTATGCTACCTGGCACTGAATGCAGATTCTTAGACAAGATGAGTATGCAGATCAGTGATGGCAGTTATGGATCACAGGACAGTGAATGGACAGCCAGTGATAAACAATACTACAAATTAAGACAAACAAATGGAGAGGTCAAGATAAAATGTAAGGTAGAGGAAACATAGAGAAAATTTAAGGAGGAATAGGATCAACATAGTTCATGCCAGATAAAAATGATCATGGGACTCTCTTGTAATAACTCTATTAAAACCTTAGAGATGGTTTAAACAGAAGGTACACTCCAGATACAACAGTCAAAATGTAATTGCTACTACATTCTGACACAGGGATATACCCATTAGTTGTTTCATTTTCAAGAACACAAGAATCCATGAGGTTCAACTATATCTGATAACCTAGAGCAGTAGTACTGAGGAAAATCAGAATTTCATGTAGTTTTGTTTTGTTTTTCTACTCTAAACCATGCTATAGACAGGATAAACCGATACTTTTTACTTTTTCTTTTTTGTTATAATTCTCTGGCCCCAAATAAATTCATGTCGAGTGTGAAAAGTCATCCCTTCAAGGAATACATATTTGGAAAGGGATGCCTCAGAATAAGACAATGTAATGGAGAAGATGAAGCAGAGAAGATCAACAGCCTTTGAGAGGGCAAAAGTCATTTAAGCCCCTTGAGGGCTATAGGCAAAGATGGGTGACTGGAGAGATATAAACAGTGCTTTCGCTCAATTCCTAGAGTCTTATAGTATCTCTCACTGTCTCTTTCAAGGTCACCAAGGCTGGGAAAAAAAAGAACATCCACTGAGCATTCAAGCCCAAAAGATGAAGAAAGAAATGGCTACCCACAAGGTCAATCAAGTACTTTTCACAGTGGAGCTTTTAAAGTAGAGACACCAAGCATTTGGGAATAAACAACAGCTTTTGCAGCACATCCAAGCATTTAATAGTTTTGTTTTCTGACTTGTGATTATGTATTTTCATTTTCAAAATTTATTTTTTGTTTTGTTTAAATATTTTTATTTTATAATTAATTTAATTTTACATATCAGTCACGGATTCCCCTGTCCTCCCTCCACCCATCCCCAAGTCTTCCCCTTGAATCCACCTCCCATTCCCACTTCCTCCAAGGCAAAGTCTCCCCTGGGGAGTCAACTCAGCCTGGTAGATTCAGTTGAGGCAGGTCCAGTCCCCTCCTCCCTACACCAAGGCTGAGCAATGTGTCTCGGCACAGGCCCTAGGTTCCAAAAAGCCAGCTCATGCACCAAAGACAGGTCCTGGACCCACTGCCTGAGGGCCTCCTAAATAGTTCAAGCTAATCAACTGTCTCACTTACCCAGAGGGCCTGGTCTGTTTCCATGGGGGCTCCTCAGCTATTGGTTCACAGTTCATGTTTTTCTACTAGTTTGGCTATTTGTCTCTGTAATTTTTCCAACCATGGTCTCAATATCTCTTGCTCATAGAATCCCTCCTCTCCTGGACCTATACCTGGGGCATGACCATGGAATTCTGCATCTGCTTCCACCAATCACTGGATGAGAGTTCTACCATGACAGGGTGTTCAGCCGTCCGATCACCAGAGTAGGTCAACTTGGACTTTCTCTCAACCATTGCCAGTAGTCTATTGTGGAAGTATCTTTGTGGATTTCTCAGGACCTCTCTAGCACTCTGCTTCTTCTTATTCCCATGGGGTCTTCCTTTATCATGGTATCTCTTTCCTTGTTCTCCCACTCTGTTCCTGATCCAGCTGGGACCTCCCGCTCCCCTAAGCTCTGTTTCCCCCGACCCTTGCCCTCCATTACCCCCCCACACACACACATCCAACTTGCTCATGTAGATCTCATCCATTTCTGTGTCGGGTGATCCCTGTGTCTTTCTTATTGTCCTCTTTACTAGGTAGCCTCCCTAGAGTTGTGAGTTGCAGTCTGGTTATCCTTTGCTTCATGTCTAGTATCCACTTATGAGTGAGTACATACCATGTTTGTCTTTCTGAGTCTGGGTTACCTTACTCAGGATGATATTTTCTAGTTCCATCCATTTGACTGCAAACCTCATGATGTCACTGTCTTTCTCTGCTGAGTAGTATTCCATTGTGTATATGTACCACATTTTATTTATCCATTCTTCGGTTGAGGAGTATCTAGGTTATTTCCACATTCTGGCTATTATAAATAACACTGCTATGAACATAGTTGAGCATTCCTTGGGTATATGCCCAAGAGTGGTAAGCTGGGTCTTGAGGGAGGTTGATTCCCAATTTTCTAAGAGAGCGCCAAATTGATTTCCAAAGTGGCTGTACAAGTTTGCATTCCCACCAACAGTGCAGGAGTGTTCCCCTTGCTCCACATCCTCTCCAACATAAGCTGTCTTCAGTGTTTTAGTTCTTAGCCATTCTGACAGGTATAAGATAGTATCTCAGAGTCATTTTGATTTGCGTTTCCCTGATGATTAAGGATGTTGAGCAATTCCTTAAATGACTTTTAGGCATTTGAGCTTCTTCTGTTGAAAATTCTCTGTTTAGCTCTATAGCCCATTTTTTTAATTGGACTGTTGGGTATTTTGATGTCTAATTTCTTGAGTTATTGATATATTCTGGATATCAGCCCTCTGTCATATGTGAGGTTGGTGAAGATCTTTTCCCATTCTGTCGTTTTTTCTTGTTGATCATGTCCTTTGCCCTACAAAACTTCTCAGTTTTAAGAGGTCCAATTTATTAATTGTTTCTCTCAGTGTCTGTGTGACTGATATTATATTTAGGAAGTGATCTCCATTGCCAATGCATTCAAGACCACTTCCTACTTTCTCTTCTATCAGGTTCAGAGTAACTCGATTGATGTTGAGGTCTTTGATCCACTTGGACTTAAGTTTTGTGCACAGTGACAGATATGGATCTATTTGCAGTCTTCTACATGTTGACATCCAGTTATACCAGCAACATTTGCTGAAGATGCTTTTTTTCCCCCATTGTACAGTTTTGGCTTCTTTGTCAAAAATCATGTTTTTACAGGTGTGCCAATTAATGTCATGGTCCAGTTCAGTTCCATTGGTCCACATGTCAGTTTTTATGCCAGTACCAAACTGTTTTTATTATTATAGCTCTTGAACTCAGGGGTCATGATGCCTCCAGAGGTTGTTTTATTGTACAGAATTCTTTTGGCTATCCTGGGTTTTTTGTTTTTCCATATGAATGTGAGTATTGTTCTTTCCAGGTCTGTGAAGAATTTTGTTGGGATTTTGATGGGGATTGAATCTGTAGATTGCTTTTGGTAAGATTGCCATTTTTACTATGTTAATCCTGCCTATCCATGAGCATGGGAGATCTTTCCATTTTCTGACATCTTCTTCAATTTCTGTTTTCAGGGACTTAAAGTTCTTGTCATACAGGTACTTCACTTGCTTAGTTAGAGTTAACCCCAAGGTATTTTATATCATTTGTGGCTATGGTAAAGGGTGATGTTTCTCTGATTGCTTTCTCAGCCCATTTGTCATTTGTATATAGGAGGGCTACTGATTTTTTTTGAGTTAACCTTGTATCCTTCTACATTCCTGAAGGTGTTTATAAGCTGTATTGGTTCGTTGGTCGAATTTTTGGGGTCACTCATGTATACTATCATGTCATCTGCAAATAGCGAAAGCTTGACTTCTTCCTTTCCAATTTGTATCCCCTTGATCTCCTTATGTTGCCTTATTGCTCTGGCTAGAACTTCAAGTACTATATTGAATAAGTATGGGGGAGAGCAGACAGCCTGGCCTTATTCCTGATTTTAGTGGAATCGCTTTGAGTTTCTCTCCATTTACTTTGATGTTGGCTGTTGGCTTACTGTAAATTGCCTTCATCATGTTTAGGTATGTTCCCTGTATTCCTGATCGCTCCAAGACCTTTATCATGAAGGGGTGTTGGATTTTGTCAAATGCCTTTTCAGCATCTAGTGAAATGATCATGTGGTTTTTTTCTTTCAGTTTGTTTATATGGTGTATTACATTGACAGACTTTTTTATGTTGAACCATCCTTGCATCCCTGGGATGAAGCCTACTTGATCATGGTAGAAAATTATTTTGATGTGTTCTTGGAGTCTGTTTGCCAGTATTTTATTGAGTATTTTTGCATCAATGTTCATGAGGGAGATTGGTCTGTAGTTCTTTCTTTGTTGCATCTTTCCTTGGCTTGGGAATCAGGGTAATTGTAGCCTCATAGAAGGAGTTTGGTAACGTTCCTTCTTTTTCTATTGCATGGAACAATTTAAAAAGTATTGATATTATCTCTTCTTTGAAGATCTGGTAGAATTCTGCTTTTTTTTTTGGTTGGAAGACTTTTATTGACTGTTTCTATTTCATTAGGGGTTATTGGTCTATTTAAATAGTTTATTTAGTCTTGATTTAACTTAAGTATGTGGTACCTATTCAGAAAATTATCCATTTCTTTTAGATTTTCCAGTTTTGTGGAGTAGAGGTTTTTGAAGTATGACCTGATGATTCTCTGGATTTCCTCAATGTTAGTTGTTATGTCTCCCTTTTCATTTCTGATTTTGCTAATTTGGATTCTCTCTCTCTCTCTCTCTCTTTCTCTCTCTCTCTCTCTCTCTGCCTTTTGGTTAGTTTGGATAAGGGCTTATCTATCTTGATTTTCTCAAAGATCCAACTCTTTGTTTCATTGATTCTTTGTATTGTTCTCTTTTATTGATTTCAGCTCTCAATTTGATTATTTCCTGGCATCTATTCCTGGATGACTTTGCTTCTTGTTCTAGAGCTTTCAGGTGTGCTGTTAAGTCACTAGTGTGAGATTTCTCCAACTTCTTTATGTGGACATTTAGTGCTATGAATTTCCCTCTTAGCACTGCTTTCATAGCGCCCCATAAGTTTGGATATGTGGTATATTCATTTTCATTGAATTCTAGGAAATTGTTAATTTCTTTCTTTATCTCTTCCTTGAGCATTATTAAGTTGATTCAGTTGAGCATTATTAACTTTCCATATGATTGTAGGCTTTCTGTAATTTTTGCTGTTGAAATCTAACTTTAAGCCATGGTGGTCTGATACAACACAGGAGGTTATTCTGATTTTTTTTTTTTTTGTATCTGTTGAGATTTGCTTTGTGGCCAAGTATGTGGTCAATTTTAGAGAAGGTTCCATGGGATGCTGAGAAGAAGGTATATTCTTTTTTTTAGGATAGAATGTTCTGTAGATATCGATTAAGTCCATTTCAGTCATAACATCAGTTAAGTCCTTTATTTCTCTGTTAAGTTTCTATTTTGCAGATCTGTCCAGTGGTGAGAGTGGGGTGTTGAAGTCTCCCTCTATTAATGTGTGGGGTTTTATAAGTCATTTAAGCTTCAGTAATGTTTCTTTTACATATGTGGGTGCCCTTGTGTTTGGGGCATAAATGTTCAGAATTGAAACTTCATCTTGGTGGATCTTTCCTGTGATGAGTATGTAATGTCCTTCTTGATCTCTTTTGATTGACTTTAGTTTGAAGTCTATTTTGCTGGATATTAGGATGGCTATTCCAGCTTGCTTCTTAAGACCATTTGATTGGAAAGACTTTTCCCAGTCTTTTATTCTTAGTAGTGTCTACCTTTGAATTTGAGGTGTGTTTCTTGTATGCAGCAGAAAAATGGGTCCTGCTTTCATATCCATTCTATTAGCCTATGTCTTTTTTTTTTTTTTTTTTTTGGTTTTTCGAGACAAGGTTTCTCTGTGTAGCTTTGCGCCTGTCCTGGAACTCACTTGGTAGCCCAGGCTGGCCTCGAACTCACAGAGATCCGCCTGGCTCTGCCTCCCGAGTGCTGGGATTAAAGGCGTGCGCCACCACCGCCCGGCCAAGCCTATGTCTTTTTATAGGTGAATTAAGTCCATTGATATTAAGGGATATTAATGACCAGTGATTGCTGGTTCTTGTTATCTTTTGGTGGTAGTGTGTGTGTACTTCTCTTCTTTGGGGTTTGCTGCTGTGGGGTTATCTATTGCCTGTGTTTTCGTGGGTATATCTGACTTCCTTAGATTGGAATTTTCCTTCTAGTGCTTTATGTAGGGCTGGGTTCGTGGATAGGTATTGTTTAAATCTGGTTTTGTCTTGGAATGTCTTGTTCACTTTGCCTATGATGGTTGAAAATTTTGCTGGGTATATTAGTCTAGGCTGGCATCCATGGTCTCTTAGTGTCTGCATTACATCTGTCCAGGTCCTTCTGGCTTTCAAAATCTCCATTGAGAGATGGGGTGTTATTCTGATAGGTTTGCCTTTATAAGTCACTTGGCCTTTTTCCTTTGCTGCTCTTAATATTCATTCTTTATTCTGTAGGTTTAGTTGTTTAATTATTATGTGGCAAAGGGACTTTTTTGGGGGTCTAGTCTGTTTGGTGTTCTATAGGCCTCTTGTATCTTCATAGGCATTTCCTTCTTTAAGTTGGGAAAGTTTTCTTCTATGATCTTGTTGAATATATTTTTTGTGCCTTTGAGTTGGTATTCTTCTCCTTCCTCTATCGTATTATTCCTAGATTTGGTCTTTTCATGGTGTCCCAGATTTCTTGGACATTTTGTGTTATGATTTTTTTTGGCTTTGGTATTTTCTTTGACTGATGAAACCATTTCCTCTATTGCATCCTCTACACCAGAGATCCTCTCTTCCATCTCTTGTATTCTGTTGGTTATGCTTGCATCTGTGTTTCCTGTTCGTTTACTCAGATTTTCTATTTCCAGCATTCCCTGTTTGTGTCTTCTCATTGTTTCTATTTCCCATTTCAGGTCTTAGACTGTTTCCCTCACCTGTTTCATTGCTTTTTCATGGTTTTCTTTAAGGGATTTATTGCTTCCTTCCAATTTTTTGTTTGTCTTTTCCTCAATTTCATTTTTCATTTTTTCTTGAAAACATCATCTTCATGATGATATTCTTAAGGTCGCTTTCTTCTTCTTCTTCTACCTTGTGATGTTCAGGTCTTACTATTAGGTTCTGGTGGTGATGTACTGCTCTTTCTGTTGTTGTATGTTCTTCTGCCTTGAAGTCTGACCATCTCCTCATCTAATAGGTATAAGAGGTGCCTGTGTTTGAGTGAGTTGTTGTTGGTCCACTCTGCACTTGTTATGTCTGTTTCTTAGGGGGCCCTTCTGAGTCTAACCTTAGCTCTTGGTCTGATTGGAGCAGGCAGCTTCCGTGTCTCAGCGAGCTGCTCATGGGTCAATCCAAGCTGGTTGATTCCGTGACTCATGGATTCATTCTTGGTTTTATCAGAGCTCTTGGTCCAGTCAGAGATGACAGATTCTGTGTTTCAGGAAACCTCTCTTGGTTCAATGAGAGGTGGCAGATTCTACTTTTCAGAAAGCCACTCTTGGTCTAATGAGGGCTGGCAGATTCACTGCCTGCTGAGGTTACTTTGTCCAATGACAGCTCTTTGCCCAATGACAGCTCTCTCTCTAGGCCAGATGAGAGCTCTCTAGGCCAGATGAGAACTGGGGGTTGGTTTCCAAGCCTCAGGAAGTGGCTAGGGTCTCGGGTGGATGGGTATGGGCACAGGGCGTGTAGATTGCAGGATCCACTGGGGGATCTTGGAGAAGGGGAGCCTTCCCACAGGAGCCCTGCCTGCTTGCTGGCAACCAGGGCCAAGTTGGGTGGGTGTTCCCAGGGAATGGCTGGGGCCCAGGGATTGGTCCTTGGGGCAGGCCTCACTGGGTATGAACAGGATCACTCACTTTTAGGTCTGAATAGAGCTGGAACTTGGTTTCCAAGCCTCAGGATGTGGCAGGGATCTCGGGCAGATGGGTATGGGGTCAGGGCGTGTAGATTGCAGGATCTGCTGGGGGATCTTGGAGAAGGGGAACCTTCCTGCAAGAGCCCTGCCAGCTGGCCAGCAACTGGGCTCAAAATTTCTTATTGTTCTCTTTTTCTATGAAAATAACACGTGAATTTAATTTCTCTAGTGTAAAATAACAAAAATTTCTTTTAAAAAGGACATCATTACAAAATTCTGTATGTAATATATTTAATTCATGGGTGAACTATTTGATACTGATGTATTTGTGCTCTGTGGAACACATAGGATGGAGTACACAGAATTTCATCAGTGTTGAGTTCTATATTCTGAAAGGACTTCCAGAGTTTAGGACCTATTAAGATTCTCTCCCACTCTGTGGGCTGTGCCTTCTCTCTACTGATTTTTCTCTTTTCTGTACACAAACTTAAGCTTTATGAGGTCCCACTAGTCAATTGTTGATCTTAATTTCCTGGATGTATCAAGTCCAATTTAAAAAGTCCTTCTGAATAGAACAGTGTTAGTACAGGCACTAAGATCAACAATTAGTAAATGGGACTTTGTGAAATTAGAAAGCTTCTACATGGCAAAGGACTCCATCATTGAGACAAGGAACTAGGGTACAGAATGGGAAAAGATTTTTACCAATTACAGGTGTGATAGAGGCATAATATCCAAAATATATAAGTATAAGAGTGAGAGCTAGACAATGATAGGCCTGAGCTAATGGCCAAGCAGTTTAAATAATGTAAGAGTCTGTGTGTTTATTTTATAAGTGGGCTCCAGGACTGGCGGGACTTGGCAGCGGGAGCTGGAGAGAAATTCTCCAGCTACATATAAGGTACTCAAAAAACTAGATAATCAATAAAATAAACAACTCAAATAAAAATGGGGTACAAGCTGTTCTTGGTGGCACATGCCTTTAATCTAGCTCTCAGGAGGCTGAAGGAGGCATTTTTCTGTGAGTTCGAGGCCAGCCTGGTCTACTCAGAGAGGTATAAACAGAATTCTCAAAAGAGAAAAATCAAATGGCTGAGAAACAAAGAAATGTTCAACATCCTTAGCTATCAGGTAAATGTAAACGAAAACTATTTTGACATTTCATCTTAAACACCTCTGTGGTGATATTTTATTTGTGCTCTAACAAATAAAGCTTGCCTGGGGATCAAAGGAAAAAGCCAGTCACTATATTAAACATAGACGTTAGGCAGTGGTAGCAGATGCCTTTAATCCTAGCATTCGGGAGGCAGAGTTTCATCCGGATCTCTGTGAAACAGAGCCAGATATGGTGGCACACAATTTTAATCCTAGCACTAGTTAACAATAGAGGTCTGGAGGTGTGTACAGACAGACAGGAGGTGATAGAGATAGGTGGAAATAGGAAAGTATTGTAGCTGGGTGGAAATAGGTAGTAAGATGGTAGGGCACAGAAAGGTATATAGGCGTGAGTATACAGGAAGTAGCTCTCTCTTGGGCTGAGGATTTCCTAGCAGTAAGAACATGTGGCTGTGGCCTATTCTATTCCTCTGATCTTCCAGCTTTCACCCCAATATCTGGCTCTGGTTTTTTTGTTTTTTTAATTAATACGACCAGTTAGCAATTCCTGCTACACCCCTCTGAATGGCAAAGATAGAACTAGAACAAGTGAGAGCCCTTGCTGGTAAGGATGTGGAGTCAGGAGAATAGTCATCCATTGCTGGTGGAATACAAACTTGTACAGCTTTTTCCAGTCTCCTCTGAAGACTTTCAATGTAATTCACATTTTTTTTTGTTTTTTTTTTTTAAACCATAAGACTGTATCCATTGCTCTCTTTAGAAAGTTTATAGTTTTTCCTTTAGTCTATTATCTGTTTTTTCTTATTTTTAGATATGAAATGGGATTTACTTTAATATGAATATGGAATTTGTCCCATTAAAACTACTTTTCTTGATAAATATGCTAGAATTGAATAAACTCTCCTTTCTATACTTATTTTCTTTTGTCCAAAAGCAGCTTTCTGGATTCTTTATTGTATTTAACCAGCAGTTCCTCTGCATTTTAAATGCAAAACTACATGAAAAAATGTTTGTCTTTACAAAGAACCCAAAATAATAGACAAAAATATTATAATTTTCAGTATTTCAAGATATAAAAATAAACATATAAAAAACTGACACTTGCTGTGGATATTGCTCTGTATAAATAAAATACTGATTGGCCAGTAGCCAGGCAGGAAGAATAGGCAGGACAAGCAGAGAAGAGAATTCTGGGAACAGGAAGGCTGAGTCAGGAGACACTGCCAGGAGCTGCCATGAGTACCAACATGTAAAATACTGGTAAGCCATGAGCCATGTGGCAAGGTGTAGATTTATAGAAATTGGTTAATTTAAGATGTAAGAACTAGATAGCTAGAAGCCTGAGCCATTAGGCCAAACAGTTTAAATAATGTAAGAGTCTGTGTGTTTATTTTATAAGTGGGCTGTGGAACTGCTGGAGCTTGGTAGGAGATGGAGAGAAACTCTCCAGCTACAGAACTCCCTTACCTTTCAAACGTGCAGTTTTCAAAACTCATTTTCCAACTTTATCAAGTACAATGAACTACAATATATCTAGCAATAGAGTTTTAAATTTTGATCAATTTTACCTCTTCCTACTTCCTCAGTTCCTCTGAGATCCATACCTATCCCATACCCAGCCTACTTTAAGGAGTAATTTCTGTCTAATTAGTGTGTCTATATGCTCTTGGATATTGTCATACACTGGAGCATATTCAATGTACCAGTAGTCACACCCTAATCAAAATAGCTCTCCATGGGAGGTGGTGGTACACACCTTTAATCCCAGCACTTGGCAGGCAGAGCCAGGGGGATCTCTTTAAGTTCGAGGCCAGCTTGTTCTACAGAGCGAGATCCAGGACAGGCACCAAAACTACACAAAGAAACCCCGTCTCAAAAAACTAAAGGAAAAAAATAACTCTCTATCAGCAAGGGGTAATAATTGTGTGTCAATCTCTTTTCTTCGTGCTGAGCTTTTCTCTGAATTATGTTACACAAGTCTGGTGAATGCTCTCACAACCACTGAATGTTCATATGTGCAACTTCCCTGTTATATGTGTAAAACTCTCTTTTTTATACTCATCTATTCACTTTCACTTCTATACTCTTTGAGCCTGTAAGAAGCTTGGGAGTTCTTGTGCTCACAGACAAGCACTAGGGAAGTCAGGGATGTTAAAGTCCCATGATAGTCTCTGTAAAGGAAGAGATGTATAAACTGCCCAGAAGGCGAGGAATGGATGTGGTTACTAGCCTGGTGACCTCTGCACTGTCTATATGGTCAGATGACATAGGCTCATCCAGACTCCAACATTTATCTCAATCTATAGCACAATCCTCCTGAAACCCTTATAATGAGCATTATCTTGAGCCTGCTTCCTTAGTTAATCTACAGTATTTATTGCTATGGAATATGTCACTTGTACTTTACTAGAGATTCAATATAATCATGTCTTAAGCTTTGTTGTACATATGGCATTAAGTTAATTATCACCAGAAATTATTTTCCAAACTGTGTTGTGCTTAAATATGCCTGAAATAAACTACTTGATGTCAAACTAAGTTGAAACAATACAGGCCACTGAGTCTTGTTGAACCAAATCTCCTTCTTGCCTCTCCTGGATCAACACTCAGCTGGCCATGGTGTTTGCTGAGATCTCCCACACCAGCTTACTCTTCTACAATGATCTCTGACACATGGGAAGAGGGTTTGCTCTATTTATGTTCCATGTAGGGCTGAGCCCTGCACAGTCTCTTAGTCTCTATACCAAGATCACATTGTGCATAAGTTTCGCCAGACTAAGTTTCTAATTGCTAATCCATAATTGTTTGCTTCTTTTTGTTCTGAGATATCTATGTGACAAGACAGTTCTCCAAATAATTACCAATCCCTAAAAACAAGAGAAATGCGCTTTTAGCATTCTTTTGCTCCATTTGTAAAAAATCTCTTCTGCACAAATTGGATTGAGGAAAACTGGCCTGCACTATCTAGTTCAGTGATGGTGATTTGTGTGCTGCATACTGAAATAATTATGAAATGAAATGACAATGAAACGTGAAAACAGATTGAATCATGTTCATTCTTGTGATGTGTTCTCTTTTGTTTGTTTGATTTTTTGAGACAGGGTCTCACTGTGTAACTCTGTCTGCCTGGAAACTCATTATGTAGATTAGGCGGGCTTGAACTCACAGATACTCCTGTTTCTAACAACTGAGTACTGGGAATAAAGACATGCACCACCACACCTGACTTTTCCCATGTGGTCTTAACCCTCTGATCTCTGAGTTAGGTCATTCTCAAACCTTGCTGTGACTACAGCAATGTCCTACTCTACCAAGTGCATGACATCTACATAGCATCTAAAGCCTACAAAAAAGAAACTGGATAGCCACAGGGGTCTATGGCTTCCAACCACATGTTCTGTGTGTTTCTTTATCTTACTCTTGATTTAGTAATATTCAGATGGCTCCAATATCAGTCCTCAACCACTTCATATGTGGCCCATGTCAGGAGACCTAAGGGTCCTAATAATCTAAGTTTATGTAAGATCTGGGGGTCCTTATATCCAAGGCTACAGGAGAGCTGTGACCTGGCATGTGAACTTGATGCTGCTCCTTATTGCGACCTCCTGATGCTCACTGCTGCCAAACACAAACGAACACAAGAGCTGCTAAGGACCAGGTCTTGAAAAGCATCAAGTATACTCATGACTCCCATGCAGTTAAATGGGTGGACCCAGGTAGCTAAATGGTAGCGGCCATCAGTCTACTGTTATTGATTCCATGTCACATGATCACAGTAGCAAAAATATAATTGCAGAAACTCTCCACTAGTCCACATAGAAAAACACAGTGAGACAAATGCTTTCAGATCCTTCTGCTTCCAGAGGTTGAGAGCTCTTACACACTTTTCAGGGCTTTGGGGCTCTCATTACATAGGCCCCCAACCTGACCTACCTGTCTACAAATAATGAAGAAATTCTGTCCACAAATAATGAAGAAATGCCAAAGTAATATTTTTACTTCTGTAGTCCAGAAGACAGTCATTGCCAGACTGTTGTATGTTTATTTGAATTTGGGTTTGCATATTATAGTTTGGGGATGTTGTTCTTTCATTTTCATTGAATTCTAGGAAATCTTTAATTTCTTTCTTTATTTCTTCCTTGATCCATTGGTGATTCATTTGGGCATTGTTCAGTTTCCATGAGACTGTAGGTTTTCTGTAAATTTTGTTGTTGTTGAAATCTAACTATAAGCCATGGTGGTCCAATAAAAAAATGGGAGGTCATTCCAATTTGTTTGTATCTGTTGAAATTTGATTTGTGACCCAGCATGTGGTCAATTTTAGAGAAGGTCCCATGGGGTGCTGAAAGGAAGATGGAATGTTCTGTAGATATCTTTTAAGTCCATTTGAGTCATAACTTCTGTTAGGTCCCTTATATCTCTGTTAATTTTCAATCTGGCAGATATATCCAGTGGTGAGAGTAGGGTATTGAAATCTCCCACTACTTGTGTGGGGGTTTGATGTGCCATTTAATGTTTCTTTTACAAATGTGGGTGCCCTTGTATTTGGGGCATAAATGTTCAGAATTGAGACTTCATCTTGTCAGATTTTTCCTGTAATAATGTAATGTCCTTCCCAATCTCTTATGATTTATTTTAGTTTGAAGTCTATTTTAGTAGATATTAGGATAGCTACACCAGCTTGCTTCTTAAGTCCATTTGATTGGGAAGTCTTTTCCCATCCTTTTACTCTGAGATAGCGTCTGTCTTTAAAGTTGAGGTGTGTTTCTTGTTTGCAGCAGAAGGATGGATTCCTTCATATAACAGCAGTAGCACAGACACAAAGAGCAAAAATTAATAAATGGGACCTCTTGAAACTGAAAAGCTTTTGTAGGGCAAAGGACACAGTCAGTAAGACAAAATGTCAGCCTACAGAATGGGAAAAGATCTTCACCAACCCCACATTTGACAGAGGGATGATCTCAAGAATATATTAAGAACTCAAGAAACTAGACATCAAAACACCTAACAGTCCAAGAGTTAAACAGAGAATTCTTAACAGAAGAATCTCAAATGGATGAAAGGCATTTAAGGAACTGCTCACCATCCATAGTCATCAGGGAAAGGCAAATCAAAACAACTCTGAGATAACATATACACCTGTCAGAATGGCTAAGATCAAAAACATGGCAAACAGCTTATGTTGGAGAGGATGTGGAGCAAGGGGAACACTCCTGCACTGTTGGTAGGAATGCAAACTTGTACAGCCACTTTGGAAATCAGTATGGTAGTTTCTCAGAAAATTGGGGATCAGTCTTACTCAAGACCCAGCTATACCACTCTTGGGCATATACCCAAGGAATGCTCAATCACACCACAAGGACACATGCTCAACTATATTCATAGCAGCATTATTTGTAATAGCCAGAACCTGGAAATAACCTAGATGCTCCTCAACTGAAGAATGGATAAATAAAATGTGGTACATATACACAATGGAGTACTACTTAGCAGAGAAAAACAGTGACATCATGAGGTTTGCAGGCAAATGGATGGAACTAGAAAATATCATTCTGAGTGAGGTAACCCACACTCAGAAGAACAAACATGGTATGTACTCTCTCATAAGTGGATTCTAGATATAAAGCAAAGGATAACCAGACTGCAATCCACAACTCCAGGGAGGCTAGCTAGTAAGGAGGACCCTAGGAAGGGCACATGGATCACCCAACAATGGAGAAATGGATGAGATCTATATGAGCAAACTGGGGGTAAGGGGAGAAATGAAGGGAAAGGGATCGGGGATGAGAGCTTTGAGGAGTGGGAGGTTCAAGCTGGTATGGGAGCAGGGTGGGAGAGCAAGGAAAGAGATACCATGATTAATGAAGACACTATGGAAAGATGGAGAAGTAGAGTGTTAGGGAGGTTCCCAGGAATCCACAAGGATGACTCCACCATAGCCTACTGGCAATAGTCGAGAGGGTGCCTGAGCTGGCCTACTCTGGTGATTAAATGGCTGAATACCCTAACTGTCATCATAGAACCTTCATCCAGCGACTGAAGGAAGCAGATGCAGAAATCCATGGCCGGGTCCCAGGCAGAGCTCCAGGAGTCCAATCGATGAGAGAAGAGGGATTCTATGAGCAAGTTATATTGAGACCATGATTGGAAAAATTACAGAGACAACTAGCCAAACTAGTAGAAACACATGAGCTGAGGAGCCCCCATGGTATTGGCCTAGACCCTCTGGATAAGAAAGACAGGTGTTTATTTTTTAATTAATTAATTAATTTATTTATTTTATTTTTAAAATTTATTTATTTATTTTTCTATTTTCAGCTTGATACAGTATAAATTCTTAACCTAATAGTGAAATGTTTCATTGAGGCTTGCCCAGTAATTGAGTAAAACTTATTATAAGCCACAGTCATCCTAGGGTCCCCCCTGCTATATGGCCTCCAAGACAGGTGTTTAGCATGAACTGTTTAGGGTGCCCCCAGGCAGTGGGATTGGGACACATCCCTGGTGCATGAGCATGCTTTTTGGAGCCTAGTGCCTATGGTGAGACACTATGTGCAGCCTTGGTGCAGGGAGAAGGGGCTGGGACCTGCCTCACCTGAATTTACCAGGCTCTGCTGACTTCCCATGGGAGACTTTGCCTTGGAAGAGGTGGAAATTTGGGGTGGGTTGGGGAGGGGGAATGCAGAGGGTTGTAGGAGGGAGGACAGAGGAATCTGTGGTTGGTATGTAAATGAATAGAAAATCTCTTAATTAAAAAAAATGAAAAAAGTGTTTAAATGTATTTTTCATATCTTCCCTTTAGAGGTTGTCAGAACATAAAGATTTTGGGACTCTTGAAGAGGTCCTGTGTTAATTTCCAAGCACCTACACCAGAAAATTAGGACCAGCTGTCATCAGTTCCTGGCGATACGTTCCCCTCCAGCCACTGAAGGCACCTGTCCACATGTGATGCACATAAGCTCATGCAGGCAAACACACACACACACACACACACACACACACACACACACACACACACACACACACACTATAATAATAATAATAATAATAAGTAAATCTTTAAGAAAGGAGTTAAATATATGACTTTAGTTTTTATGAGTCAATTACTCACTTGTATAGTCTATATTTGATCCAGAAAGGAAAAAAATTAGTCATTCAACACTGTCTTCTGGACATAGGCAAAAGGTCAACTTCCAGGAACCAGCCTCAGCAGTTTTGAGGGTCTCGAAGGGCAGGGATGTCTGGCAGGTGCAAGAAAAAACTCAGATGCATGAGTTGGTGCAAGCTGATGAATCTTATCAGATCTGGAGATGTGCATCTTCTCCACCTTCTCCTGATCTGACTCAACCCCAGTCTTTTATCGTAATGATACAAGGAAACAGGGAATGAGAAAATTCAGCAGGTGATTGGGTTCTTCACAATAGTTCCAAAAGTTCTTTTTGGAAATCAGCAAAGTGTACCCTGTGCCCCTTGGTTGTAGAAGTTCCCAGGCAGAAAGTCAAAGCATACCAGCTTATTCTTTCACAGGTTAATAATTATCAGAACATCTGAGTTTATAACCCCAGAGGCATTCTACTTGCGGTTTCTCGGAAAGCACAGAAGTACAAGCAATGGTTTAAGGTGCCAGAATGACAGCCTCCTCTCAGCTTAAGTCCTTCTTTATCACTCTGTAATTCATCAAGTTGTCTTCTAACTAGTTTTGGGCAGCTCTTGTCTTTTACCCATCTATATGTCACTCCATCTACAGTTTTCTGTCATCAGCCTTCTGGGTTTTAAATGATTTCACAGCATTAACTCCTGCCATAGTCACAATCCCAATATCATGGAAACCACCGCAGGAGAGAGAAAGAAAATCATAAAGAACAAACAGAGTAGGAGGATTACAAGAACCAGTAACAGTTGGATGAATGAGAACATGACATGTATACGCCATAAAGTCTGCCCTTGGGACACAAGGGTTGTTTTCTCCTTGGCTCACAGAAGGCAGGCTTAGTAGAATATTCAGTGGAGCCGGCCCAGAGGGATTGATGTCATCATTCTCGGGTACCTCCAGGACAGATTCCACTGGCAACACGTCAGCCTTTTCATATGTCATCTCTGGCAGTCGACACTGAAAAAATCCATTCACAAATATTTTAAAGAGGAGATCCATAATTATAACAAACTTCTTTCTTTACTTCATATATACCAGGCAGGTTAACTACTTACAACTTTACATGATATGGAAACTATAAGCAATTTCACAGCAAATCATTTTTCGTTCAGGAAATAGAGTTAGGTCTTGATGACAATGGCTGCCTCTCCCCAAATCTCCTCTGCTTCTGCTACTCTGTCAACAGCAAAAGGAAGGAGATATTGAATTAGTAACCTCATTTGACCCTGTATAGTGACTGTTTCTTCTAATGGTCCATATGTGGTTCTGCTGAAGAGGGAAATGTTCATGTTGGAACCTTTTTTCTTGCCTTCACTCTATTACAGGAGATCAAAAGTATACACTTCTGCTATCACTTTTAATTTACAACATGGTTTTTATGAGGAGGAAACTTAGTTTTCCTACCTAATTAAAAAAGGTCTGAAAATAATGGAGGTATCTCAGCATCACTCATAACTTGTCACTTTCTAGGGGGGAGGACATGGAGAGAGATTGCTCGGTGACTGTGTGAATCAGCTGCTTCTCATCAACACTGAGTGACTCAAACCTTCTTTTTCCCCACTATCTTTTATTTCCTTAGCCTGTCACAACATTCTGTGGTTCAGGATCTAGAGAGACTTAATAATCTCTCTTCCCACTCTTACAAAACAAACTCAAGCCTGTGCTTCTGAAAATCCCCAACATCTGTTCCAGGAAGGGAAGAACTCCGAGGGTTTCTGTAGAGCACAGACTGAGTGTCTTGTGAGTAATCGGGAGAAGAAGGAAGCATACTCTCTCAACTAATATGATGTCCTTTTACTGTATTTTTGCATCATGTTATGTATTCTAATTAACAGCTCAAAATAGCATCTCATTTGATCTCCCTGAAACAACAAAATGATACCTATTAGAAAGCATATACTGAGAATGACTTGGATTTTAATCTTCTACTTCTCCAAAGGGTGGTTGGTGCACTTGAGGTCATTTTTGCCTCATGTTCTTTGCTCCCATTGCTGTTGCTTAGTTTTATTATCACTGTTACTTTTCTGGGGGATGGGACAGAGCTGTGCAGTGCAGGTAGGTGCACATAGCAGCTGGTTTGCTGTCTGTTCAAATCTGTCATGCTTGTTCATCCTGTATACTCCTCTAACAACATTTCTTCAACACATGATGCTTGTTTCTACCTACAATTTTCATTATTACTATTATTATTATTATTATTATTATTATTATTATTAAATTTTCTATTCATTTTACATACCAACAACAGGTCCTCCTCTCCTCCCTCCTCCTGCCCCCCAGCATTCCCCCTCAACCCACCCCCCATTCCCACCTCTTCCAAGGCAAGGTCTCCAATGGGGAGTCAGCAGAACCTGGTACATTCAGTTGAGGCAGGTCCAAGCCCCTCCCTGCTGCACCAAGGCTGCACAAGGTGTCCCACCATAGGCACTGGGCTCCAAAAAGCCCATTCATGCACCAGAGATGGATCCTGATCCCACTGCCTAGGGGCACCCTAAACAGTTCAAGCCAAACAACTGTCTGGCCTATCCAGTACCATGGGGGCTCACAGCTATTGGTCCATAGTTCATGAGTTTCCACTAGTTTGGCTGTCCATCACTGTATGTTTTTCCATTACCATCTCCATGTCCCTTGCTCATAGAATCCCTCTTCTCTCTCATCAATTGGACTCCTGGAGTTTGGCCTGGGACCCAGCTGTGGATCTCTACATCCACTTCCGTCAGTCACTGGATGAGGGCTCTATGATGACGTTAGGGTATTCAACCCATGATCACCAGAGTAGGCCAGATCAGGCACATTCTCGACTACTGCCAGTAGCCTACGGTGGGGTCAGACAGACAATATGCAAAAATGAGAGGCCTTGAAACACTCAGCCCTCAATGGGATGTCTCCATCAAGTCTCTCCCTTCAGGGCTCAGGGAATTCTACAGAAGAGGAGGTGAAAAGAGTGTAAGAGCCAGAGAGGATGGAGGACACCAAGAATACAAGGCCTTCTAGACACAAGACTGGCACACATATGAACTTAGAGAGACTGTGGCAGCAGGCACAGGGCCAGGATGGGTCTGTACCAGGTGGGATCATAGAGCTTAAAGGAGAAGCAGACAAGTTCCCCCAGCTCTGTCCCAGAAGCTATCCACAACTGATAGGCATTTACAAATGAACAATTATTTTTCTCCAAGGGACAAACAAACCACCCTTAAGGGTAGTGCCCATGCTCAGTAGTAAATGGCCAACACAAAACAAACTCAACAGGATTTTGGGATGTTTTTGTATTTTTAGGTCAGGGACTTTTTTTCTTTTTGTCTTACAGGTCCTTTTTGCATACATTATGGATTTGGGTTTTTTAGGGGATTCCTGTGTGAGAGAATGTGTGTGTCTCAGTGTCTGTATGTGTTTCTTTTACTTTTTCTTGATTGGTTATTTTGTCATAGTCCAATTGGGTTATTTTTTTATTTATTTGAATGCATTGCATTTTGTTTTATTATAATTCCTTGGATGCTTGTTTGTTTTCCGACTAGATACAAAAAGAGGGGATCGATTTGGATGGGTAGGAAGGAATTGGAGAAGTGAGGATAGCAGTAATCAGAATATATAATGTGAAAAATACCTATTTTCCCATTTTTATTCTTTTTTAAAATATAAAAAGTAAAATATGATAAGATAAAAAATTATCATATTAAAGTTAGACAAGACAAGCCAACAGAAGGAAAAGAGCCCAGGAGAAGGCACAAGAATCAGAGATTCAGTCATTAGTGCACTCAGGAATTCTTCAACAACCATAAACAGGAAGATATAATATATGTGCAGAGAACCTGGTGCAGACCTGTGCAGGACCTGTTCATGCTATAGTATGGAAACCTAAACAGTAGAAAAATTCTAAAATATGTACATATAAGAAAGTGATATAAATGCAATCCCTAAATAACGGAAGACAGAGTCCCAGCTGGCCATCACTTGTCACCAAACAAAACTTCGAATGCTGAGACTGGGTTGTATCTAATTGATTTGTTGACCAAAGGGGTCCCAAGAGAATCTCTAAACAATGCAGCATGTTGTCAAGAAAACAAGTTGCTCTCCACAAACTGACAACAAGATCCCATTGCTGAAGGCAACACCTACACAACTCGCTGAGCATGAAGAAGTCATTCTGATGCCTACATAGAATCTTCACCCAGACATCTGAGCATTTTTGGTACAGGAAGGTGCTCCGCACACTACCAAAAGAGAAACATAAACACCAAAACATCCACAAGCCCTATGATCTACAGTGGTGTCCTCCCTGCAAGATAAACTAATGCTATGGTGGCGCAAAGCTTATGGGAGTAACCAACCAATATCTGATTTGAATTAAGGCCCACTCCACAAATTGGAACCCATATCTGACACAGCTTGGAAGACCAAGAACCAGAGATTAGATAGTCCAGGAACCTAGAGTACAACAAATAAAAATGGTCGTAAAACAAAATAAAATTATTGGGGACACAAACTATTTTCTTTTTTTTAATTTATAAAATTTAGTTTATTTGTGAATGATGAAAAACCAAGAATCTCTTATATTTTCTTTTTTTATTTTTTTATTTATTAAGAAATTTTCTACTCACTCCACATACCATCCCTTTCTTCCCTCCTCCCACCCCCAGCCCTCTTTCCCAAGCCACCCCGCATCCCCACATCCCCCAAATAGAGGTCTCCCATGGGGAGTCAGCAGAGCCCAGCACACTGAGCCAAGGCAGTTCCAAGCTCCTTTACACTGCACCAAGGCTGTGCAAGGCATCACACCACAGGCACCAGATTCCCAGAAGCCTGCCCATAGACCAGGGACAGATCCCAATCCCCCTGCCTGGGTACCCCCCAAACAGTTCAAGCCAAACAACCGTCTTCCATATCCAGAGGGCTTAGTCCAGTCTCATGGGAGCTCCACAGCCACCAGTCCACAGTTCATGGGCTTCCACTAGTGTGGCTGGTCATCTCTGCACGTCCTTCCACCATAATCTCGACCAACGTCCCTTGCCTGCAGAATCCCTCCTCTCTCTCATCAATTGGATTCCTGGAGCTCAGCCAGGTGCCTGGCATCTGCCTCCATCAGTCACTGGACAAAGGTTCTATGATGACAGCTAGGATATTTGCTAGACAGGTCACCAGAGTAGACAAGTCCAGGCACCCTCTGGACCACTGCCAAAAGACAAAGGTGGGGTCAACCTTGTGGATTCCTGAGAGCCTCCCCCGCACCCTGCCTCTTCCTATTCCTATGATGTCCTCATATATCATGATCTCTGTGAGTTCGAGGCCAGCCTATGTTACAGAGTGAGTTCCAGGAGAAGTGCAAAGCTACACAGAGAAACCCTGTCTTGAAAAAAAAAAACAAACAAAACAACAGCCTAGAAATTACATTGTCTTGGAATGAAAGTAACCAAAGGAAATGTTTCCAGAATGAAAACATTAAAACAATAAAAGAACTTGAAGATGAAAGGCTTCCCAATCTCCTGGATTGTTGCATACAGAAAGAAACAAGAACTGCCAAACACCAGTGTTGCTAGAGTTTTCCTGCCTGGCCCACAGTCAGGACAAATCTCTGACACCCGCCAGTCCCAAGCCGCTTAAACCCGATCAAATAAACACAGAGACTTATATTGGTTTTAAACTGTATGGCCGTGGCAGGCTTCTTGCTAACTGTTCTTACAGCTTAAATTAATCCATTTCTATTAATCTATACCTTGCCACGTGGCTTGTGGCTTACCGGTACTTTACATCTTCCTTATCCTGATGGCGGCTGGCAGTGTCTCCCTCACCCAGCTTCCTGTTCTCTCAATTTTCCTGTTAGTCCCGCCTATACTTCCTGCCTGGCCACTGCCAATCAGTGATTTATTCATTGACCAATCAGCAACACATTTGACATACAGACCATCCCACAGCACCTCCCCTTTTCTTTTCTTAAAAAGGAAGGTTTTAACCTTTACACATCTCCAAAGTCAGCTTGGTATATTTGGGAATTTGGGCGTAGCTTCTCTTACTACTTCCTGCTGGAGGGGGGCGCTGTATCTTCTGGGGAAACAAAGAAAATTTTAGGATCATGGAGTAGTCTGTGAGGCTGTATCATCTGAGCCAGTTGTCTTGAAACAGTTCTGGATGTTGGATCATCTGGGCCATGGTGTCATCAGAGACCTTTCAGGGGGTCTTGGCTGGTCAAACCTGATGTATCTTACTCTGGAACAAATCCATAGCCTCTTGCTTTCTGTGGAAACAAAAGAGACTCTTTTCCAAAGCAACATATCCTTACATCCAAATTTTGAAGTCAAAGTATCTTTAAAATATACGTACTGGTTTAACTCAGCTTCCTTTACAATCAAACATCTCTCTGTAGTTAAGAATCCCAAAGACAACACAATCCAGACTCTCTGTGTAATAGTCATCCCTACGTGGCTTATTTTTTATATTAATTTTACTGTCTCTTTAAAGACTTTATTTTTTAAAACCATGTATTTGTTTCTATACTGTATATATCACCTTTTTTTGTCTCTTTCAAGCCTACGTATATTTTACACACATTTTAAACTATTACATCTGAATCTGTCTTATTGTGAATCTATTGCTTTAAGCTGCAGCAGCTGTGGCTGCTGGCTCCGCCCACCGCAGCTTCCCAACATGGCGTGGTACTTTACCACCAGCTCTGGGAGCTATCGTGGGTCTATGCTTTTATCCAAGCAGCGTGTAGCCCAGAAACCTCTTTTTTTTTGTTTTGTACTAGCAAAGGCTAAATCCACAATGTAGCTTAATGTGTCACTTGCAGAGGCCTCATTCCCGCCATACTGCAGGTCGAGCGCGCACGCCAGCAACCCGCCAGTAGCTCAAACCGGCAGCTGTCGCTCATTTGAGAGAGACAATTAGGAAGCTGTTTTTAGCCCGGCTAGCTCAGTCGGTAGAGCATGAGACTCTTAATCTCATGGTCGTGGGTTCGTGCCCCACGTTGGGCGCCATTTGTTGCTAGAGTTTTCCTGCCTGGCCCACAGTCAGGACAAATCTCTGACACCCGCCAGTCCCAAGCCGCTTAAACCCGATCAAATAAACACAGAGACTTATATTGGTTTTAAACTGTATGGCCGTGGCAGGCTTCTTGCTAACTGTTCTTACAGCTTAAATTAATCCCTTTCTATTAATCTATACCTTGCCACGTGGCTTGTGGCTTACCGGTACTTTACATCTTCCTTATCCTGATGGCGGCTGGCAGTGTCTCCCTCACCCAGCTTCCTGTTCTCTCAATTTTCCTGTTAGTCCCGCCTATACTTCCTGCCTGGCCACTGTCAATCAGTGATTTATTCATTGACCAATCAGCAACACATTTGACATACAGACCATCCCACAGCACCCCAGCCCTTGGAAAACATACATTCATGTCATCTATCCAGCCAAATCAATGGACCACTGCCAGACGATGGCATTACTGTTGATTATTACCATTACTATTACCAAAATCCATGGCATTACCCTGTTTGTGGATCACCTTTAAAGCTCTCAAACTAGCCTTCACTGATTGTGTCATTTGTTCCCTGCCTTGGTGTAACAGTAGTGCAGACAACATCCACTATCCTTAACAGGAAAAATCAGTCAGAAAACAATTGTTCTAGGCTCTGAAGCTACCAGAAGTCCAGAACTTTTCATAAGTTTTCAAGGCTTTGATATTGTCAGTGCTATATAGAAAGTTCAGTTCCGTTTTATAGAGATAGCCCATGATCTGGTGTGTTTTCCCATAAAAGATGCCTAAGGGATCATTAATCACTGAAAGACGACAGCTTAGCTGTAATACACACCGCAGGTAATGGCAAATTACTTCCTATTTAACTGAATTTGGACTTACATGTTTCTTGTAAATTTATGCTCTGGAAATTCATGGCCTGGGCACCATCAATAAGTTAATGAATGCTTTGGAAAGTGCTTAAACAAAAGTAATTCATCACAGATCTTTCCCTATCCAGGAAATGTTCAACCAAGTTTGAGGAACAGGATCTGACAAGAAAGGAGGTTGAAATAGCTGAGTGACTCACTTTTATCCCTTGGTGATTTCATCTTCATTAAACTGAGAGTAAGATTCCCAGTGGCCCACGTATGAATCTGTTGGATATAAAGGCTCAGTGTTGGGCTTTGTGCCTACTTATATTTGTAAGAAAAATAACTGAGTAAAGAGAAATTCTATTTTTGTGGTTATTTTTTTTCCTTGAAACTACATTAGTAACAGGAAATGAACTGTTCTGGTTTAGAAGCTGGGGAAATCGAAAGCTATGAACACTGCTGAGTGGAGACCAATTTCATTACAACCCTCCCTAGGGAGACAGCAAGGGGTAAGACAGCTAGCACTGCTGAAGTTGGGAACTTACTGTGAACAGTTTCCTTGTCTTCACTGTTATTTTGTAAATACTACATATTCTCAACATTTAATGAGATTTCAACACCTTGCTGTGTACTTTTGAGAGATTTATCTTCCTACATGAAATAGACAAGCTCTATTTCCTGCCCTGCTGAGGATCTACAATCCGGACATTACTGAGACATTTCCAGAAGGTAAGTGCTGCCTCTCTTATATAAAGAGCAGATAGCTCTGTGAAATCCACAGGAACGCAGGGATCACTAGTGGTTTTTCCAGGGGAGGGTGGGAGAAGCAAGGATGGTTCCAGCTGCATTAAGGGCACTGAAACCATGCAGCTGGAGTCTAATGCTTCATTCAAGAAGATGGCAGACATCTTTGTTTCTTCATCTCTGGGGATTGGGACAAGAAAAGATGCATTTTGATTAACTGGAGATTGTAAAATAAACATTCTAAGTGTAGGTATGAGTAAATAGAAAGTGAGAAGAAGGCTTTAGTTGTCTTGGCTGGAGAGTACATGGAATCCTGGTGGCTGTGGAACATGACTGCATAAAGCACAAGGTAGTGATAAGAAAGTTACCGTGAAGTAATATTGAGTGTAAATGCATCTGCACAAGGAGATGAATTATCTTATAAAATCCTAATAGTACACAGCATGAAAGTCAACAGATGTGTGTACTAAAATTTTTCTAAGATTCAGAACCACTGCTATTCAAATACATACTGTTTTCATAAGCATTTTAATACTTCTTTTTCTACTCATCACACAAGGTATTAATAGTAGTATTTAGTCACTGAGAGAAAATTTCTGTCATTGTGGAAGTTACTGGTTATATTTTATTTGTTTTGGTTTTTGGTCATGAGATGTATGGATTAAAGGAGATTTAAATGGAAACATACTTCTATTGTCTACTTTTAGAACATTTTAAAGGCTGTCTGTGTCTCCTCACATAGTACTCCATGTGTACTTGAACTTCATAATTTAAATGTTGATTTCAGTATTGTACAAGTATTGAACCCATCCTGCTAAGTTTACCAGTTATGTTGCTCAAAGTTCTAGATCTTTTACAGATGTTTTCACCTTAGTCATTCAGCAATTAATACACTGGTGTGTTGACCACAAAACTGTTGGTTCTCATTCTGATCTTTTTCAAATTCACAGACTTGTGTGCTCTCACAGACACTGAATATATATGATGCATGCCTGTGTGTGGATATGTGCACTAAATGAAAATATATTCCATGATTTTACAGAGCTGTGAAGAAACAAAATAATAACAAATAGCAGGCACAATCATTAGTAGCTAAATCCATAATTAGAACTATTATATCCTTCTAGGATGAGAAGGTTTATCATATTTGGTATTTGATAAGAGTTTTTACCTTCAATTTTATTAAAGCTCCACTAATGCAGATAAACAGGATTGTCTTTAGTTTTAATTAATTTTGGATTTTTCCACGGTTAAGGAATGTTTTATTAACAACCTTGGGAAACATATCTTAAATCACATTTGACAGAAGTTTTCACTAGACTGATTAGGTCCTTCATTATGGGCTGGTACCAGCAGGTTTCTGTTCTGCTTCTGCTCCCGCCATTTCACTGCGGGATGTGTCTATCTTACATTAACAGACTCTATGTTCTCTTCCGTCTGTCCCTCAACCATGTTATGAACTTCCTCTTTTACCTTCAAAAAAATCATGTCTTTATTTTGAAGCATATGTGTGCCTTAGCAAGTTTGCATTTTTCACTTTAGAAGAACTGTAGTTTGTTTCTTTATCATTTTTTTTTTAGTTCTTTGAGAATTTCATGCGTTGTACTTTGTCCATATTCACCCCCTCCTACAATTCCCTCCAGATATACACTGCCTTCCCTATCTACCAAACTTTGTATCTCCTTTTTTTTTTTTAAAAAAAAACCCATCAAGTACAGCTTGTGATCAGCCAACCATGGGTCATGCCTTTAACAAGAATGATTCTCCCTCTCCCAGCCGCCATCAAATGACAAATATTCCTTAGCTTGTTATGGGAATTTGTGTCCACCTCCCTTTACTTCATGCTGGAATTTTGTTTGGCTTAAATTTGCACAAGTCTTATGATGTTCTACAATTACTTTGGGTTTATATGTGTAACTGCCCAGCTGTGTTTGGCAGACTCTGTGTCCCTGTAGTCATTCACGATCTCTGGCTCTTAAATTTTTTTTTCTTCCCCCTCTTCTTCAAGGATTCCTAAGAAGAACGGTAAGATTGGTGACTACTTTTCTTTGCTGGTAGTATGAATAGCACCTCCCAGCACTATAAAAGCTAACTAATGGGAATGTAACTTCAGGGTCACTACCAGCTGATGTCTCCATGTTCTATGACTTAAGTATGTGATGTCTTTATCGAGTTCTGGAAGGAACTATCATGGGAGTTCAACTCCAAACGAAGTAACATTTTATTGACACTAGGATATTCATTTGTTAGCTCCTGGTATCTAGTAGGATCATTGTTATTCATTAAATGGAGAATAATTCCATTTAAACAATTTTATATATGAATATGTATATATTTTATGAAGTATATATAGGAACAGTTTTCCATATGACTTTTTGAAAAGTCATTAGAATTGTAATTCTAATCAAAAATTCCCTCCACAATCTGCCCCACATTCTCCAATTGCACTTAACCATATTGTTCCAGTATTCCACTTTACACCTTTATACCACTTCATTCTGTCCCCTCTCACTTGAAAGCAGCTCTTTTGAATCCTAATTTCCCTTCATTGTTCCCCAGGGGCTCATGCAAATACAGTATAAGACATAGTTCCATGTTTTAAAATCCTACATTCTTTAAATTTTTCAACACTTTATAGAAATCCAAAGTCCTTTTAAAAATCCTGGGTATCCTAAATGTAAATATAGACTCCTGTAAAATAAAAAGTGAGGCACATATTTCTAATTTCAAAGGATAGAACTTGAGCAGAGGAACAATAATACAAAGATAAAAATAAAATCCAGCAGTGCAAATCTAAATTCTGTAGTTCAATGATCCTGCTTGTAGATTGGTTAGGAGGCTCCCACAACACAAAACTGTGTCTCAGAATTACATCAGAGCAAAGACTCCTCAACTTCCTCAACAGAATCGTAATTAGGGCAAATTTATTTCAGGTCCTTGGTCTGACTACATGTTCAGCAAGGTTTCCATATTGTCATGAAATAGGCCTACTATCTATTATCTTTATCAATAAGTAATTGAGAAACACTATGGATTCAGTAACTGAGTCACCTAAGGAAGAACAGCCTCACTATAGACCAGAGAGCAGCAGCTAATGCCAATTTCCTTTCCATTAATTGAAGGCAAAAAGTGCAAGATAATGGTTAAACAATCTTCTGGCTTAGTAACTAATGAAAATTAAGGAAATGCTTTAATAAGTGCATAAACTAAAAGTACCTGCATCAGTGATGATCCTCTATCCAGGAAACATATTCTGTTCTTTGTGACAATAGAACCTGCTGAATTCTTCTCCTGCCACCTCCACCTTTTGAGGAAAAGAGGAGGTGTCTGTTTGGCTCACACTTTTCCTTTAATAAATTACCTTTATTCAAAGGAATGCGCTTCTCAGTGACGCAAGGAAAGTGTGCTAGACATGAAGGGTTAACCTTGGATCATCCACCTATGAAGACATGTCTATGAAGACATGGAAGAAGAACAGCTAAGCACAGCAGATCTTTGTTTTTCAGTGTAGGGAAGTGTATACAAGATGGAAACCCTTCAATCACACTAGCCAGGAAAACCAATGGGAGGAGGCCTCAATTTGCAGCCTTTCTCTCCTCAGAGAGAGCACAGTGCAAGACACTCAGGGTTGCACCACTTGAGTCAAATTGAAATGATTCTGACCAGTGCTGTTCTTCCCATCTTTTAAACTACTTCGTGTTCTTGACAGTTCAGGGTTTGCAACATCTCTGCCCAATCTAGAGAGATTTGTCTTCTTACTCAAATGAAACTATCCCTGCTTCTTGCCTTGCAGACCAACTAGGATCTGGACACTGCTGAAGAAATTTCCCAGAAGGTGAGTCTTGCCACTCCTTTGAAGAGTTGAGAGCTCTGTGGAACCCACAAGGTCACAGGGGAAATCAGTGCTGCTTCCTTCAGAGGACAGTGGAGGGATCAGGGCTGGTGCCAGCTGCTCTCAGGGCAGTGAACCCACAGCAGCTAGGTTCTGATGCTTTGTTAGGGGAGATGGCAGACATCTTTTTTTACATCCTTATGGGGATTGAGCCATCAAATATGCATTTTGATTATTGTAGATAATAAAATAACTTTCTAAGTGTAAGTATGAGTACATGGAACTGAGGAGAAGGCTTTAGTTATTTTGGCTGGAGAGTGTGAAGGAACTTGTTGGCTGTGGCAATCAACTAGGTAAATGATAGGATAGTGACATCAAGGAATTACTGTGAAATAATATTAAGTGAAAATATATCAGGACATGGAGCTACACTGTAGTATTCTGATATTGCCCAGCATGAGACACAATGGACATGTATAGTACAATGTCCACGGATTCAAGTTATTCAAGTACATTTTTTTAATCATCCATAGCTGTCCTTATCATTATCTTTTACCTCAGCATTATCTCTGTCACAGTGAGTTAGTTTCTGTCATCTTTAAAGTTGTTTGTTTTCTTTAGTTTTACATTGTTTGGATTTGTTTCTTATTTCTGGTGCAAAATGTAGGGGCCTGAGTGAGAGTTAATTAGAAATATATCTCTATTGCCTACTTTTAGAATACTTTAAAGGCTTTCAAGTACCTTTTAGAGTTCTTAATGTGTACTTTAGCAGAATATTGTAGAAGTTGATTTCAGATGTGTATATATGTAAGGTTATGTCTCTTGGTGTATCATTTATGTTTCTCAAACATTCTAATTTTGTTACAGATGTTTATATCTTGTTAATTTAGGAATTGAGAAATATACTGCTGTATCTATCAAAATATTTTGGGTTTTCTCAATTTCACAGATGAGTATGCTCTTTTCACATACACATGAATAGGGTATATGTGCATCTGTACATTTAGGTCAAAACATATTCTATGTTGCTACTTATTATTATGTAGCTTGAGTTTTCCTGCCTGGCCCACGGTTGGTCAGGGCAAATCTCTCTCACCTGCCAGTCCCACAGCCGCTCAGACCCAACCAAGTAAACACAGAGACTTATATTGCTTACAAACTGTATGGCCGTGGCAGGCTTCTTGCTAACTGTTCTTACAGCTTAAATTAATCCATTTCTATTAATCTATACCTTGCCATGTGGCTTGTGGCTTACCGGCATCTTCACATGCTGTTTCTCATCATGGCGGCTGGCAGTGTCTCTCTGACTCAGCCTTCCACTTCCCAGCTTTATTCTCCTCCTTGTCCCGCCTACACTTCCTGCCTAGCCACTGGCCAATCAGTGTTTTATTTATTGACCAATCAGCAACACATTTGCCATACAGAACATCCCACAGCACATTAAATACTAATATATACCGTACACTATTATTGGTATATAAAACCAACATTTAAAGTATTATCTCTTTCTAAGGGTATATTCTTATTGTTTTTTTTCCACTTGACACAAGATAAAATTATGTGGGCAGAGATACCTGAGTTGAGAAAATGCTGTCTTCAAAATTGTCTATAAGAAAGTGTGTAGGGCATATGATTGATTAACGATTGATATGAGTGTGTGACCCATTGGGGGCAGTGCCACTCATACGCAGGGCATCCTGACTGCTGAGGAAACCATGAGGATCAAGCCAGTAACCAGTGTTTACCATTGCTCCTGCTTCAGTTCCTACCTCCAGGTTCCTTAAGTACCTTCTCTGACTTCTTTCAATAAAGGATTATGATGTGGAAATGTAAAATGACACGACCCCTTTCTTTCCAAGTTGTTTTTGGTCATGGTGTTTTATCCCAGCAATAGAATCTATAACTAAGAGAAAAATTGGTACTGGGTTTCTGGGGTATTATCGTGACACACCTGACTGTGTTTTAGGAAGGATTATGAAAGAACTTTGTAACTTTGAGAATAAAAGCTATTGAGTGCTTAGAGATTAATGAACTATTATGGTAATTTACAAGATAATGCAGAGGGCAGTGCAGATGATGGGGGCCTGGCTAGGAAGTTTCAGAAGGAAGGTTGAGAGTGCCCTAAAGAATCTACTGACGACACTGAACTTTTTCAACTACAAATCTGTGATTCTGGTCAGCTGGGACTCAAGAATTGGCTGTGATTAAGAAGAGACCAACATTATTGAGGTATAATCTGGGAAATGTCTTCTCTCTCTCAATACACAGAAGCAGAAGCTGTGGTCTGGAGGGCGACAGGGGCATATCTTGCGCTGACAGACAAACTATGCAATGTGAAAGACTCACCCAAGTGGTCCTAGTTTTGAAGGCAAAATGAGATCATAAGGAATAGCTGAGGCTTGTCACTGTGAAAGGCAATGAAAGCTCATTGGTGAAGACACAAACCAGGTGCATAGGGACCCCAGCATTTTTGAGATGTCAGTACCATGGGATGATACTAAAGATGTATGTGGAGAGAGGTAACCTAAGCACAGGAGAACCACTGTGTGTGTTTGGATAGAAGAGCAGGAGAAATGGAGCTGCCAAGGCCCTTAGCATACCAGAGAATCCTTTTACACTGTAGAATTTGATTTTACTTTGATTTGAATGAAATTATAACCTGTTTTTTCCAACTCGGAAAAACAATGTAGGTAACTGATTTTTTTATTTTGTAAGAGCTCACAGTTGAGATACTTTGAATTTTTAAAGACTTTGGAATTTTAGAGAGACTTGGAACATTTTAGAGAGGCTTTGACATTTGGAAGAGACTTTAGGTGTTTAAAAGAAACTGAACATTTCAAGTGTTTAGCTTTTCAGTGCTGAGGATGGACACGTACTGATACCAGAATCTAGTGGGCATAGATTGGCATTGATGCGTGTATACTATGGTTGTGTAATACTAGAAATTCTACTGAAGTTTGGATGATTAGTCCAAATTCAAAACAATAAAACTTCAATAAGAAAATGAGGGTTCTCATATAAATGGAACCCATAAAAATTACACATAGTCTTTGTCATCACATATCTGGTTATATTTGAAATAGCTGTGTTTTCACTAACACCAACCCAAATAAAAATTTTCTATTTTCATTTTCCCTGGGCCAGGAGATCAGTATTGTAGGAAAATTAGAATGTTGCTCTGAAGAAGGTAGTTTCATTGTTGACAATCAACTTCAATCTCCTCCTTAAATATATAGATGATCTATTTTTTAATATCTTACATCTTACAGAGTATGTCTTTCTCTTAATTCTCTTTATCTTCCCTATCATATGTCCTTGTGTGTATATTCTATTTATCCTTGGATTTCTTTGAGCATGAAGAATGTTCAAATTTTCTCCAAAAAAAAAGGGGAAGCAATTGACACACCTAGATATTTAATAGCCAATTAAACTGAGTTCCATACAGGCATGATTTCAAAACTAAAGTACCCAAAAATTGAATTAGATTATTGGACTCACTCCATTCTCTGAAGATCATCACAAAAGTATTTAAAATGTGAATGAACTACAGAGCAGAACACTCTGTCCATGGAAATTTTGGGAAATTCCAGAAAGCCAATTTTTTCTTGCTTCTAATTTTCTAATTTTTGTTATTAGTTTCTTACAAATTTCTCTGATGAGGTTTGAAAGACCTATTGGCTTAATAATAAGTTTAATTCTATTCCTATTTAGCAGTGTAAAATAAATAGATTTTCCATTAGAGACAATGAGTAGTCTAATCGCAGGTTTTCAGTGTCAGTAATGTCAGTTATGGGTTTCCACTCATACAGGCCTTAGACCAAATCACAAAATGGATGGTTAACCCCACAACATTGATGCCACTGCTGCATCAGTGAGCATGTTGTCAGACGGGTTCTTACTCTACCTGCAAGGATCCACAACTAGTAAAGTTAATGATTATTTTGTTACTCCAGTACTGTGCCTAGTACTTTCCAGAACTGGAAAATCTAGTCAGTAGGGATGAAGCCTCTAGGTGAGTATCAAGTTGATTTCTCCATGTTCTGTGACTCAAGAATGTGGTGTCTTCTGCAATAGAGTCTTAACATAAAGTTCTGGAGTGTATCCAAGAGCATTGTCAATAGGCTATATGTTGGGGGCATCTATGAGAACTGACAGTCCAATAACTTCAAGAGAGCAAATTCACTCCTAGCACTGGGCTTTTTGTTAACCTGTGGTGTCTAGTAGAAACATTGTTGTCCATTATACAGTAACTTCACATGAATTTTATTTTCTTAAATATTTTTCTTTTCAAGACAGAGTTTCACCATGTAGTTTTGGTGCCTTTCCTGGATCTTGCTCTGTAGACCAGGTTGGCCTCCAACTCGCAGAGATTTATCTGACTTTGCCTCCTGAGTGCTGGGATTAAAGGTGTGCACCACCACCGCCAGGCTTCATGTGAATTCTTGATAGACAGATATTTAGATAGCTAGAAATAGAGGGAAGAAGATAGAAGATAGATAGAAGATTTTATATATATATATATATATATATATATATATATATATATATATATATATATATATGGAAACTTCTATAGTAATAGGTTTCCCACTTTGTTTTTGAAACATAATTAGTGTTAGTTAGTCCTCTATTTCTTCTACTATCATATCCTCTCATTACACACCCCACTTAACTCTAAAGTTTTCAAAGTTTCTGAAAAGTAGACAGAGAAAGAAATGTGAGAATGGCCTTCTAAACAATGAAAAAGAAGGTAGACATACCATAAACCTTGACAATAGGAATATATTTTATATTTTGAAGCATATGATCTCAGGATTAAAAATAAACTTAAATGGAAGAGTGCCAATTATTCAAGGTCTTCCAATATATATTAGGAGGAAGGAATATTTTTAGCAAATTAGGAAACTATTAAAAGGTCTGGGGAGGATTTTAACATAACATGGAGGTAGAAAATTGTGTCTATGAACAAATAAGAACAACTGAGTCAATCCTGAAATGATAAAAATCAAGAAACTACAGACACAATTACATCCAATAAACACTAAGGTGCTGCTCTGTAAAGTATGTAGATGTTGGAGAAATTGACAGTAATATGAGCACAAAGAACCCAAAGATCACAATCCAAGCCCAGGAGAGACAGGATGCTAATGAGGGTGTTTGATGGAAAGTCTAGTGGACAAGGGTCAGTGGCTCAGCATGATCATGTGACGTCAGTCATTGTTCATCCAGCTACACTGTAATTGGATGCAGTCCATTTGTGTACAGATCGCTTTAGAATGGGAAAAATCAGAAATTCACAGGTAGATATCCAGGGACAGGTGTAGTGGGTAGCCATTCCAGCTTTGACCTGGAAGCACCTTTTGGAATGATCTTTTGCAACATCCCATTTATCCACACTCTAGACCTCCCTGGATTTTAGTATGTGTTTCTTGCTTGATATTGTTTGCATTGGTTGTAGTTCCATCTTATCTAGGTGATTATCCCTCATTACTCCTGAACAATATTTGATAACCATTCCTTTGTATATAGTCTTGTATTAGGTTAGAACCTTCTTATTTAGACAAAAGGCGGAGATGTAGTGGGTAGCCATTCCAGCTTTGATCTGGAAGCTCCAACCCCCATTGAGGCTTCGGTAATGGTCACACCTAGAAAGCGGGGCTGAGAGAGGACGCTGAAGACCCGGGATCCAAATGCATGGGCTCTCTTAGTTCCTGGACCCCGGACGCTGGAGGTAAACCGTGCCATACTGTGCCACGCCTTTCCCAGACTCTGTAAACTATCCATTCACTTGTAGGTTACCCCACAAAATAAACCTCCCTTTTAACTATGTGGAGTGGCCTTAATAATTTCACCAATAGACAGGCTCCAGAACCAACTAAGAATGGAAAAGGGATCCAGGATATAAACACTCATAGCCCAGACTCTAAACACTGCAACAATTACTGATTCCAACTCTTTTCTTCCACCACAACTGCCACTGGTCTAAGTCACCTAACAGGGCTAATGGGAAAGAATATCCTAGACTTGTTTATTAATACAGAAGTTCTACATCCAGTCTTCACCGTTGCACAGCTGGTATTTAACTCAGTTTTTCTCTCACATGCAGTTATGGGCATTATCAATTGCAGTCATTCATTCACACAGGAATATGCTTGTTTGGGAATTGTCTGTATATGTTTGTAATCCTATGTCCATTTTCATCATTTAGGATTGTCCATAATTGTAGAGATAATGAGTGAATACAAGACAATTGTTCTTCAAGAAGGATTAGAGGATGTGGCTGTGGATGACTACCAGTTTAGGAAAATCAAGTCCTTACTAAGACAAGAACTAAATCTAACAAAAAAGATGCAAGACGACTATGACAAAATTCAGATAGCTGACCTGATGGAGGACAAATTCCCAAAAGATGCTGGACTGAACAAGCTGATAGAAGTGTGTCAAAGAATTAAAGAACTTGAAAACCTTGCTAAAAGGCTTAGAACAGAGAGAGCAAAAGGTAACATGGGAACACCTTGGACACTCATCCCTTTTCTTCCCTCCCTAAACGTTCTGGCTCCCTGTAGCGATCAGAGCTGATATGTCGCTTTACCACTGTGTGCCTTAGACATTATGGGGGTTGAAGCATTTCAGATGTCAACAAGTTGATTTCAAGAAAAGCTTTCTCACAAAGAAATATGGTATATTTCAGGATAAACTTCTTTTACATTGGAGGTAAATAAAATAAGAAGCAGTTGTTGAGATAGATTAGAATACCCAACATGGTAGTAAAACCATAAAATGATAAAGTGAACAACAAAAAAATCATTTAAAGCATATAGACTAAATTTAATACTCAACAATCTTACCCATTCATTAATATCTTTTCTGCTAACACATATTATCTAATACTTAAGTACAAGTCTGCATCTTAAAGATGTGAAGAAGCTTCTCTTTATAAAGTCACTGGATTAAAAAAGTATTAGATATATGGGTACGCAACTCTGACCCCAGCATTTAGCATAATGAAGATCTGAAACTGCAGTTTACATTGCACAAGTTTATATCAGATTTCCTTTCATTGCTTTCTATGATTTGAGAGTATTATACACAAAACATGACTAGTCAGTGTGATAAAAATTCGGATTTTTCGGAGAATGGAAATGAGAAAAGCTTAGCTGATGGACAAGGGTTCAAGGACAGGAAGCATTTTCTCATTTTAGACGAGACAAGTAATAAAAACATCAAGTAGTGGAGACTGTCTCTAAGGCAATGCCTTTAGTGGTGTGCCCCCATAGTAAACTAATAGAATAAACATAGATATGAATGCAATGGAGAGAAAATGGCAGGAAAACTAGATGGTTCCTAGTCCTCTGTTTTGGTTTATTGGGCTCTTTTGTTCATGCATTTGTTGTGATAAAAATTATACCCATTCTAGTAAAAGGAAAATCCCCACTGAGAAAAAGGAAGCAAGAAACAGGCTCTGATACACCCACATCGACTACCAGCAACACCGTAGCATCTGATGGAGGGGAGACTCCCACAGCTCAGGTGAGCTTGAGGAACAGCTGCAGGCTGGCAGTCCACAGAGGGGTCAGCAGTGCCTTTTCCCTACTCTGTCCATCAAGGACTCATTGCTTTATTAGTTTGTCTTCAAGCTTTATTGAAACTCATGGTAAGTGGTCACGCAGCATTAATATGTGTTCACTTCTATTAGAAAGCTGTGAACTTTAAAATCGGCTAGAACAATGGTGTTCATGTTTCCCCACCATAGTTTTCAAATTCAAATTCTATTATGTCCTACCAAGAGGTATGTCAGAAAAAAATGTGTATATAACTTTCCCCCCTCTCTTTATTTAATTAAACCAGTTATGCACACATTTTATGACTATTTATGATCATATTTTAGACCTGGCAAGAGGGTTCATGTTCCTCCTTCGAGTTCCCAGCATATTCAGGCATAATAAATCTACTACCTAATAATGAAGATGCATTCTGTTCGATTGATACTGAGACTCATTAACAGGCTAATGGATATATTTTCAGAAAAGAAAAAGTATTAATAAAGAAAAGACTGGAGCAAAAAGGACCAAGCAGTCTAAAGGACCAGATCACCCTCCCTGTCCTGAGGAAGCCACAGCCAGCTGCCAGTCCCCAATGCTCCAGGTCTCATCTTCAGCTTTATCCAACACGCCTTTGACTAAGGTACTAGTTTTCTGCCTCACATCCAAATATCAGAATCAGATCTTGATGTTCTGACCATGTCATGCACTTATCACTGAGATTTAATTAATTAAAAATACACAGAGGTTGATTATGATAGATATAGATCATCATACAAAGACAGAAACAGGCATAGAAATATAGATGATACAAATAGAATTTTCTGTACCATAATCTTGTGTTGCCCTGGGAAAACTTGATGAATTTGGCATTTCTTCTGACAATAAGGCTTGTGTTAGTCCCAGGCAGGGAGAGAGGTGAATATTCTAGCACACGCAAGTTTCAGTAGAAATGGGTTTCATTTCTTCTCTCTTGCACTATCACATATCTCTTCCTTTTATATGACTAACCTGTTAATAACTTTTCTTCAACACCAATCAGGGGTACTTCTTTCTTCAGAATTTTTGTCACACTATGTTTTCACTCCAACTCAAAAGCATGTAAGTGTCCAAACACATCCATCTTCTGAATTTTAATGTTAGTATCTTGCTGTATCCTAAATACATACTCCCAGAAGCCCTATCCACACTAGGTTGGGATAGTGCTTACCTGAGTTAAAGATTCTTGTTTTATTACCAGTTTTGACACATAACTAATGTTTTCCCCCATTTTACTGTGTATTGTAAGATTATGGTTGTCCTATTCTTTCTATAGATACTTACAGACCTGAAATTTCCAAAAGTGTAGAAGTGAGAATCAGCACAACTAAGAAGGAAAGATGAGAGCTGTCCATACAAGTTAAGGCTCTGATAGGTGTCTTGTGAGACTGAGACTAAGACGTCACAAAACAAAGTGATAACATAGGTGAAAAGGGGGTAATCAACCACTTTTTGACTGAATTTCAGGCTCACTCCATGAGATGAAACCCATAACTGACATTACCAAAGCAGCCAAGAATCTGAGACTAGGTAGGCCATGGGCCTGTGAGAAACCTACTACTCTTTATTATTCTGTTAAAGGAACATAGCAATACTATGACTCTTAATGACATGCTGTCATATTTATAGAGTGGTGCCTCATTCACCTTTCATTAGACAAGCTTCGTCTTGCCATAGATGGAAATTAACACAGAGACCCACAACTGGCTAATGTGCAGATAGTGAGTGACTTTAGAGTATTCATCCTTCAATTGGTTGTCTTCATCAAATCACTCTCCTCAAGACTCAGGGATCTATGTGGAAGGGGAGGATGGAAGAATGTAAGGGCCAGAGCTGGTGCCTGACTCCAAGGATACAGTGTCTTTCAGACAAACAGGACTGATGCACATATGAACTCAGAGACCATGGCGGCACACATTTAAAAAGCACAGGTTCAAGCCACCTGGGGTCCCACAACTGAGAGGAGGAAGTGGACAAAAAGTCCCAACCCTAACCAAGAAGCTATTTTCAGTTGATATCTACTAACAAAGGGAAAATCAGTTTTCCCCAATAAACACTGTCCACCACAGTCTGAGCAGGCCCCATGCCCGGGAGAGGTTGGCCAACACAATAAGAATGTGTGTGGGTGCGGGGTGGGGGATGGTTTTTACTTTTATTGTTTGGGAATTTTCTTTCTGTTTTGCTTGGTTTTATTTTCCATCTTTTCATTTTGTTTTAGTTTTTGAGAGTGAGAGAAGGAACACAAAGTTGAATGGGGAGGGAGGAGGATCTGGGAGGCAGGCGTAGAGGGAGGGGAATCATGATCAATACATATTATATAAAAAGGTTTTAAGTAAAAATAATAGAAAAATACCAATTCTGGGAGAAAAATACATAGTGAGTAAAATTAAAGAATTTTTGGAAATTCAAGAGAAGTCAATTCATGAGAAACTGAGAGCAAAAGGAAGAGAGCTATAATTGATTATTTCATGTTTATTTTCCTGGGTCAGGCTACTTTCACTTTGGACTGTCAAGTATTTCTCCAGTATCAAGTCAATGTTATTTTCATAACACATGAAAAATGGGATGATTGATGCCTCTTTTTTTTTTCTGAGTTCTCATTGAAAGAATAAATGATTTGTCACAGAAGGAAAACCACAACATCAGCATCCATTCTCTGGACTCACCCTTTCCTCTCTCTATGCCTCTTTCCTTACCCCCTCCTCCTTTTTTTCTCACTTGAGGAAATATAGTCAGCCAGTTAGGCAAAAACAGAAGCAATTTTTACTCACTCCAAACCTTACCATTCATGTAATTTAAAGTTTTTTCTTAGTATTTTTTCAGATAGTTTTGTAATTACTTGGAAAAATTTCTAGTGTAACATCTTACAATAGCTATTACTTTATTACTTGTTTTTCCAATTAAACATCTCAGGAATATCTTTCAAGTCCCTAAGTTAAAATGAATACGGTGGTGGCGCACGCCTTTAATCCCAGCACTCGGGAGGCAGAGCCAGGCGGATCTCTGTGAGTTCGAGGCCAGCCTGGGCTACCAGTGAGTCCCAGGAAAGGCGCAAAGCTACACAGAGAAACCCTGTCTCGAAAAACCAAAAAAAAAAAAAAAAAAATGAATAGAATATTCAGTGACTACATCAGTATTTATGTTTCTTTTTTAAATAATTTATTTTAGATTGAATATCTACTACCATAATCTCAGTACCACTTTCAGTGATTATCCTTAAAATGGGTGCATTAAGGATCATTTTGAGGACTTCATAATAACCCACTATTTTATCTTATGCATATCCTATAACTTTATTATTAATTTAAATCTAGTTGTTGCTACTGTTTACTTATACAACCATCACTACCACTAACTATATTGCTTTTTGATTTTTATGTTGTACTACTTGGTTACACTGATGAAAAAAATCAGATTCAAGTCAACTCTAATCACTCATAGGTGATGACTGTTTGTGACATGATAACGTATTATTTTCTTTCCCTTGGGTCTGTGGAGACAACAACACTTATGCTCAAATCTATGAAGTTCATAGCTTTTCATACTCTGTCTTAGAGTTAGGCAATCTTCCCTTTATTGAAATACTCTGTTGAAACTCGTTAAGCTCAGAACACCGTGTAGAAAAGTGATTAGATGCCTATCACTATCTCTCTGGATTTCCAAATCCCTGCTGTTGAGGAAAACTCTCTATCCACTCTATCCATGTGTAAAGATATGGCTCTAACCATAGTAACTAACTGTACTTGATCCCATTTAAAAGAGGTGCCTGAGGGCAGGCTCATGTTGGTTTTGATCATTTAATTATAGCAGATTGGTATATCCAGAGGAGATATACTGTAATTTGTACCCTCAGAGTAATCCCAGATAGATCAGTGGTAACTAAAGTCCTATGTCATCTGTATGATTTATATTTACCATTCTATATTATCAACAATAGTTAACTTTCCCCTTTTATATTCTTTGGCCATAAAAGTAAAGGATATATTTGAATTAATTATAATTTCACTTAAGTACTTCAAAAATTGCTCTCAAATTCTTGTTCTGTGTTCATGCTGAACATCTTGCTTCCTGTTAGAACAAATCCTCTTATTTTTAGTGAGAGTGTTCAAACTTCTGTGGCTGAAGTCCACTGCTTTCATTCATTAGCCTTTTGGACAATGAAAGAGTTCTTCTTTAGCTTATTCATAGTGATATAAATACATAAAAATTGTTAGAACCAATCTGGAGATTGTGATTTATTTTATGTGAAGGCTAAATTATATTTGCTGGTAAACTTACATGTTTATATCCCTGTGTTTGTCCAACTCAGAACCAAAAGACACAGATCCAAACTCAGAGCATTGCCAGAGGTGCTGTTCTCCAAAAGGACGCCATGACAGTGATGGTGCTCAATGCAATAGACCCATTTGTATATGAGTCATCAGAACATGAAGTAAAAAAAATGTTTCACGCCACAGTGGCCACTGTGAATGAGTATTTCCATGTGAAAGTTTTCAACATCAACCTAAAAGAGAAGTTCACAAAAAGGAATATCATTGTCATCTCCAATTGCATCAAGTTCAAAGGAATCCTGGTGATAAATGAAGCTTCAACTGTGTGTGATGCTGGTCCTGACCAAAAGATTGAAGTCCCCAACCGTCTTATCAAAAGAGCAAATGAAACTCCCAAGATCTGTCATATTCACAAGGGTGTAGCTGGAACGCTGTTTTATGGGTTGTTTACATTACACAAGGTAATGCCTGAAAACTTGTCTTTTAATTTTTCTACACAAACACCTGGAATCAAATATGATAACTTTCCAGTCACAGCTTAATGGCAATACTGTAAAACAGGACCCTACCTCGGCTAGGGATAGAAGGTGAAATCATTCCACCACGTATTAGAGAATAAGAGTGGGTGACCCTTTCACAGCCTACTTCTTAAGATATCTCTGAAATAGCTCTCTGAAAATGACTTACCAACAAACTATATTTTACTAGTTACAATTCCTACTCTTAGCCACAATGAGAAGGAATGTTTCAGGACACAGGTCAGGGGCATGCCAACTGTCTCAATTTTTTAAGCAATACCACAACTATATAATACCTATTATTTTCTTTCTATACACTATTTCTATAGCTTCCCTGAACAAGGGTGAATATTTATTGTGATATGCATTTGTAGTAATAAATAGATTGGCTGGCATCCTCACAAATCCAAAAACATTCAGTATAATGAATTCACTATCTCTGCAGATAGTAGTTTAACCACTTAATGATTACTCTTGTATCTTATTCAATTATCTTATTATTTCCGAAGACCTTAGCAACTAAGAACTACTGTATTAAATGACCTTTGGAAGGAAAGTAAATCTAGTTTTCTCTTTTACAAGTGAAAATATATACAGACATCTCATTGGTGCATCAATCCCCAAATTCAGGGTATTAGGATTCAGTTTTTAAAAAAATGACAACCTTGGTGAGCTCAGCAAATATTTTATAATGTTGACAACTTTAAGCCTCTCTAAATCTTCTTTTAAAAGCTCCTTCACTGTAAACACCTACTTTATAGCACACTCTTTAGAGACTATGCTTATGAACACAATACAGTGAATTGTGAAGCTCATATACTATGAATTGGGGGACATTGACTTACTTGGATACAACACTGGAAAGAGGTAAGTAAATGGAGAGGGTCTAAATGAATGAATTGCTGGGATCTTATCTGTCTGTAGATTTCCCTTTAAACTATTGAATGAATGAAAATGGGAGCAAATTCTCATTCATCCCTTTATAAGCAGAAGACATAAAGATGGTTGCCCGAAGTTCTGATTCCTGAGATCAATCAGGGCGGTTTATGGAGAATCCAGACTGGTGAGGAAGAGGGAGTAGTGAAAAACGGGAAGAACATTTATTGTCCTAACATTTCCAGGCACAAATCTTCTAGGTAACAAAAGTAAATCATTGCAGTAATAAGAGAAAATTCTTTGGGAAGACTTCAGTGAAAATACCTGTATGCCTGTGTCTGTAACAGATTTCATATTTTCCTGTGATTTTTGTCATAAAATGTCTTTTTTGAATGTATAACAACAACTGTGAATATGATGACTTTCAGAAAAGGAATGTTAATTTTACTTTTGCAGAAAACGGTGTACCCAAAGAAAACAATCTATGAAGTAAAAGATGATTCAGGAAATATAGAAGTTATAGGGAATGGAAAATGTTACAACATCAAATGTGAGGAAGGAGATAAACTTCAACTCTTCTGCTTTCAACTGAAAACAATTGACAAGCAGCCTAAGTTGGTGTGTGGTGATCACAGTTTCATTAAGGTAGGAAGAAGACAGGGAACAGATTAACCAAAGAGAAAATTGACATTTTTTTTTAGGACTCCAAACATGAAATTTTCATTGTGTTACATAGGTAATTCTGTCTGTGGAGGACAGAATTCAGATGATGTCTTTATACCCATTTCTATGGGGAAGATTTTTTAAAAATGGATATTGAAGAAATAATTCAAAGAATATTGTATATATGTAAAATAACAAGATGCATGAAGAATTTAGACTGACATAGAAATACATTTGAATAGAGATCAAGAGCAAGAGTTTTGATTTGAACTCCAGCTTTAACAATTAGGAGTTGGCTGATATTGGGGAAAATTTAACTCTTGATCTGGATTTTAAGGGAAGAAATGCTTATACATTTATAAGTTATCACAGTGTTTAGCACTTCATAGGAAATGAGTAGGTACTACTTTCTTAATTGGGTAAAGACACTAGAGAGAGAGAGGTCTAGGAAATAGAAATGGCATAAAAACATACCAAAGAATGGATCGACACTATTAATTTCACTACATATGAAAATATCCAACCTACTCAAGGTCATGTTGAGTATGAAGAGTCTTCTCTTCAAGGAACCCACAGTTGGAAAACGGTAGCTCAAAATAAGGCAATACAATGAAGAAGATGAAGCAGAGAAGATCAATAGCCTTTGAGAGGGCAAAAGGTCATGTAAGGCCCTTGAGGGCAATAGGCAAGGATGGGTGACTGGAGAGATATAAACAATGCTTTAGCTAGGATCTTATAGTATCTCTCTCTGTCTCCTTCCAGGTCACCAAGGCTAGGAGAAAAAAGAAAATACCCACTACCCATTTGAACCCAAAAGATGAAGAAGAAAGCAGCTACCCACTAAATCAATTCAGTGCTTCTAACAGTGAAGTTTTTAAAATAGAGACACCAAGCAATTGGTAATAAATAACAGCTTTAGTAGTACATCCAAGCATTTAATAGTTTCCGTATTTGATTTGTGATTACGTATTTTCATTTTCAAAATTTCTTATTGTTCTCTTTTGCTATGAAAATAACACTTGATTTTAAATTCTCAAGTGTAGAAATAATAAATTTTTTTAAAAGGATGGGGGGAAAGTCTGGGTTGTGGGAGAAGAGAGGGGAGGGGATCTGTAGTTGGTATGTAAAATGAATAGAAAATTTCTTAATAAAAAAAAGAAAAGAAAAAAAAATGATACCATCATTCAGGCAAAGAAGCTTTCCACAGTATGGGGAAAGCCCGCCAACTGCACTGCTGGTGGCGGGCTAATATCCCAAATCTATAAAGAACTCAAAAAATCTAGAAAATCAAGAAAACAAATAGCCCAATTGGAAAGTGGGGTGAAGAACAAAGCAGCGAATATTCAAAAGAGGACACTCAACTGACTGAGAAACACTTAAAGAAATGTTCAACATCCTCAGTCATCAGGGAATGCAAATCAAAACTATTTTGAGATTTCATCTGAAACCTGTCTGAACAGCTAAGATCAGGGGAACAAGTAACAGCCCATGCTGGTGAGGCTGTGGAGTAAAGAGAACAGTCACCCATTGCTGCTGGAGTGCCAACTCGTACAGCTTCTGCCAGTCTCCTTGAAGCATTTTAAATGCAGTTCACTTTTTTTTTTCTGATTTTATCTAAGAAGCTTTTTCCAGGCTCAGTCAGCACCATAAGATTGTACGTTTTGCTCTCTTTAGAAAGTTTGTGGTTTAGTTCTTTTCTTTTTAGCCTGTTATCTGATTTTTTTCCTTATTTTTAAGATGTGAAATGGGATTTACAGTATTATGAATATAGAATTTGTCCCATTAAAATGATTTTTCTTGGAAAAATAAGCTTGAATAAACTCTCCTTTTTCCACTTACTTGCTTCTTACTTTGGTCCAAAAGCAGCTTTCTGGATTATTTATTGTTTTTGAACAGCAGTGCCTCTGTATTTTAAATGCAAAAACCACACTGAAAAATTGATTGTCTTTACAAAATAATAGACAAAATATTATAGTTTTCAATATGTCATGATATGGAAATCAACATATTTGACACTACCATGCCTTACAAACATGCATATAGATAATAGCCTTTAAAAATCATTTTCCAACATTATCCAGTACAATGAACTGCAATATATGTAGCAATAGCATTTTAAATTTTGATCAGTTTCACCTCTTCCTTCTTCTTCAGTTCTTCTGAGATCGATACCCTTCACATACCAAGGTTACATTAAAGAGTAATTTCTGTCTGATTAGTGTGTCTATATACTCTTTGCTATTGTCATACACTGGAGCATATTAAGTCTACCAGAAGCCACAACTTAATAAAAATGGCTCTCTCTCAGCTAAGGGTAATATTTTCTTAGTCTCTTTTCTCCATGCTGGGCTTTTGTCTGGCTTGAGTTACACATGTCTTGTGGGTTTTCTCACAACCATTGGATGTGTATAAGGGCAACTTCCCTGTTATATGTAAAGTGGTTTCCTATTCTCATCCATCCACTTTTGCTCCTATACTATTCTAGCCTCTAGGAAGCATGTAGGTACTTGTGCTCACAGACAAGCATGAGGAAAACTAGGAATGCTAAACATGCAGTTTTGTCTCTTCAAAGGAAGAGGTATATAACTTGTTTTCTGCCCAAGACACTGGAAATGGATATGGTTAATAGCCTGGTGACCTCTGTGCTATCTGCATGCCAGATGACACCAGCTCACCCAAACTCTTATGTTTATCTCAATCTATAGCATTATCCTCACTGAAACCCTTATGATGAACATTGTTTACCTTGATCTTGCTTCCAAAGCAAATCTATAGAACCTATCTTTAGAGAAGATTTCACTTGTGCTTGACCAGACTTTCAATATAATCATGTCTTAAGCTTTGTTATACATATGGGACTAAGTTTATTATCACTAGGAAAATTTCTCCAAATTGTGCCCTGCTTCATATGCCCAAAGTAAACTATCCAATGTCAGGCTCTGAGTTTGAAACAACATGGGCCACTGAGATGTACTGAATTCAATCTACATCTTGCCTCTCCTAGATCAACACTCTACTGGTCATGGTGTTTACAGAGATACCTCACACCAGCCTGCTCTTCTACAGTGATCCCTGTCATGTGAAAAGAGGGTTTGCATTATAGATGTTCCATTTAGACATGAGCCCTGCACACTCTCTTAGTCTCAATACCTTGACCAGTTGTGTATTTTTGTGTTAATTACCATAGTAATGATAAGTCATTAGTAGTCACTTTAGTACTATGTCACTTTGGCCGAGTAATAACAGTTGCATCTCCCCTTTGGTCTATGACCTGTCTATCCCCAGGTTCTTGTACCTGATAATAGTAATATACATGGATTCTATCTTGTGAAGTAAGCCTTAAATCCAAGAAGAAAGTGGTTGGTTACTTCAACGATGTTAATGCCACTATTGTACTTCTGGGAATACATTGCCAGGCTTGTTTTGGTTGATACTTTCAGAGTTCATAGCTAAATAAAACGGATGTTTACTTTTCTCCTCTAACAGCATGCATGCATATCAGCTTCTAGCACCATGAAAGCTAACAAGCAAAGATGAAGCTTCCAGATCAACACCAGCTTGATTTCTCTATGCATGATGACCCATTAATGTCGTGTTGTCTTAAGCAATAGGGACTTAAAAATCATTAAAGAAAAAGGCTGACCAACAAACAATACAATCTGAAATATATACTCACAAAACAGAGAGGCACTCCATTTCATAAAATAAATACTAGTAGTTCAAAATAGATTTTTTTTTTTTTTTGATTTTTCGAGACAGGGTTTCTCTGTGTAGCTTTGCGCCTTTCCTGGATCTCGCGCTGTAGCCCAGGCTGGCCTCGAACTCACAGAGATCTGCCTGCTTCTGCCTCCCGAGTGCTGGGATTAAAGACGTGCGCCACCACCGCCCGGCTCAAAATAGATTTTTAAAGCAATTACAGAGAAATGTTTTTTTTACTACTGAGAGGGTTAAAATAAGACTTACATTAATGAGAACATATGTGAAATTTTGAATTTTATTAATCAATAACATGAATAAGATGACTTTTCTCACAATATGCAAATGCCATTCAAACTTTAGAGATGACAGAAAAATCACCACTGTAGTGCAAGATGTGACTAGTGAAGAGCTATGATGGTATAAGGAGGAAGAACCTGGAACCTTCAATTCTTAGCTCTCTATTTGCTGTGAATCTAAAACAACTCCACAATTAACGGAAAAATAAAAAAAAAATTTTAAAGAAAAACTCTATTGTTTGTTGGAGGAATTATTGTATAACTCACAAACTGGTATAAAGGACCAAGAGCAAATATACCTAAAGAAAATGGAAAGATTACATAGAAAATGCCAGTTGTACTAGTTATCAAGACTAGTGTAAATAAATAACTGCTATAAATATGAAGGCATCAGGTTAGTGGAACAGAGAAAAATCAACAGGAATGAGCTATATCAATCGTGGGTATATAAAGGAAGTTTCATTCTACCACAGAGACAGTTGCTTAACCATGTTCATTGCTGCTCTATTCATAATAGCCAGAAATTGGAAGTCCATCAATGGATTAATGGATAAAGAAAACGTGGTACATTTACCCAGTGGAATGTTACTCAACTGTTAAAAAATGAAATCATGAAATTCACAGGCAAATGGAGGTAACTCAGACCCCGAAAGAAAAATATTGTATGTGTTCACTTATATGTGAATGTGAATGTCAGCTCTTAAGCCAATGATAAGCAAGTTACAATCCATATAACCGCAGAGGTTAGTTAGAGAGTAAGGGACTAGGGAGGATGGATGCATCTCCCTAGGAAGGCTGAGTAGAATAAATAGTTATGGATGGACAAGGAGGGGGCAAAAGGAATGGGAAAATCAAACAGAGCAAAGGAAGGTAGAGAGGAGCAAAGAATGGACTACATGGATGGACAGTGAAAACTAAGGGCCATTAGAGGGGTCATAGAGAAACTTAATACAGTTGAAGCTTTCTTCAGTGTATACAAATAGGAATGTAATGTAAATGAAATCACCAAATAATGAAGGAGACAGCACCCCAACTGAACAATGCTCATTACCAAATGAAGTACTGAGAATGGGCTGTATCTATTTGAGTTTCTGGCTAAAGGGATCACAAAGGAACCCAAAAAGGACCCAGGTTATTGTCAATAATATTGATGGCTCCCCACAAACTGACAGTAAAGTCTTGTTGCTGAAGAAAACACCTACACAACTCACTAAACACAGAGAAATAGAGAATTAACTACCTTGATCCTTCACCTCAGTTTACTAATAATATTCAAGGTACTGGAATATACTCTGCACACAATACCAAAGTAGAAAGATAAACACCAGCCCGCCTATAAACCAGTCCATTTCCAAAAGTGGTCTGCCTGCAAGATACGCTACTATAACTCTGGCACAAAACTTGTGGAGGTAAGGAACCAATATATGATTTGAGTTAAGGTCAAATCTATGAGCTAGAACCATATCAAATGCTGCTCGGCTGGCCATGAACCATAGACAAGATCGGCCAGCAAACTATGAGAAAACCAAATACTACACTTCGGCAAAAGGGATGTGCCAAGTGAATAACTCCAAACACATTCTGCTGTACCCATAGATCAGTTCTTTGCTCAGACATTATCAGAGATGCTTCCTCCTGCAGCAGGTAGGCACAAATACCCACAACCAGACAATACGCACATGTGAGAGGCCTTGAAACACTCAACCATCAATGGGATGTCTCCATCAAGTCTCTCCCTTCAGGGCTCAGGGAACCCTGCAGAAGAGGAGGTGGAAAGAGTGTAAGAGCCAGAGAGTATGGAGGACACCAAGAATACAAGGCCTTCTAGACACAAGACTGGCACACATATGAACTTAGAGAGACTCTGGCAGCAGGCACAGGGCCAGGATGGGTCTGTACCAGGTGGGATCATAGAGTTTAAAGAAGTGGACAAGTTCCCCCATTCCTGTCCCAGAAGCTATCCACAATTGATAGGCATTTACAAATGAATAATTAGTTTTCTCCAAGGGAGAAACAAACCACTCTTAAGGGTAGTGCCCATGCTCAGTAGTAAATGGCCAACACAAAACAAACTCAACACGATCATTGGATATTTTTGTCTCATATTTTTAAGTCAGGGACTTTTTTTCTTTTTGTCTTACAGGTCCTTTTTGTATACATTATGGATTTTGGTTTAGGTTTTTTAGGGGATTCCTGTGTGAGAGAATGTGTGTGTCTCAGTGTCTGTATGTGTTTCTTTTACATTTTCTTTTTTGGTTATTTTGTCATAGTGTAGCTGGACTTTTCCTGTGTCTACCTGGCTCCTGCAGGCTTCTTGCTATCTTGTTCTTATACCTTAAATTAACCCATTTCTATTAATCTATAAGTTGCCACATGGCTTGTGGCTTACCAGTACTGTACATCTTGCTTCTCATGGTGGTGGCTGGTAGCATCTCCTGACTCAGGCTTCCACTTCCCAGAATTCTCTTCTCAGCTTATCCTGCCTATGTGATACTTCCTGCCTGGCTACTGGCCAATCAATGTTTTATTTATCAATCAATCATAGCAACACATTCACAGAATACTTCCCCTTTCCTTCTTTTCAAAAAGTAAGGTTTTACCTATAACATAGTAAAATTACATATAGCAAAACAATTATCAAGCAAGAATTATAGTTATAATATCTAGTCTATTTATATTTGGCAAAATTAAAGAAGATAACCTATCTACCCTATATTTGTGAGTCTAAGCATTTATATGTAACTTATCTTTTATCACAACTAAGGAAATTATAACTATCTAGTCTTCAAATATATCAAAGACCATGGAAGGATATAATATTACCCTGAGAAATCAGAGAATGATGCAAGCAACTATTGGGAGAGACAGCTGGCAGCCTGGAGAGTCATCCAAAGTTTCTCCACACTGAAAGCATCTGACATTCCCAAAACCTTCGAATGTATTGCTTTTTATTTTATTATGATTCCTTAGATGCCTGTTTGTATTCTGACTAGACACAAAATGAGGGGATCGATTTGGATGGCTAGGAAGGAATTGGAGAAGTAGGGATGGCTGTAATAGGAATATATAATGTGAAAAATACCTATTTTCAGAATTTTCATCCTTTTTTAAAATATAAAAAGTAAAATATGATAAGATAAAACAAAAATTATCACATTAAAGTCAGACAAGATAAGTCAACAGAAGGAAAAGAACCCAGGAGAAGGCACAAGAATCAGAGATTCAGTCATTAGTGCACTCAGGAATTCTTCAACAACCATAAACAGGAAGATCTAAAATATGTGCAGAGAACCTGGTGCAGACCTGTGCAGGACCTGTTCATGCTATAGTATGGAAACCTAAACAGTAGAAAATTTCTAAAATATATACATATAAGAAAGTGATATAACTGCAATCTCTAAATAATGAGAGAGACAGAGTCCCAATTGGCCATCACTTATCACCAAACAAAACTTCCAGTGCTGAGACTGGGTTACATCTAATTGATTTGTTGACCAAAGGGGTCCCATCTCTAAACAATGTAGTGTGTTATCAAGATAAGTTGCTCTCCACAAAGTGACAACAAGATCCCATTGCTGAAGGCAACACCTACACAACTCATTGAGCATGAAGAAGTCATTCTGATGCCTACATAGAATCTTCACCCTGACATTTGAGCATTTATGGTACAGGAAGGTGCTCTGCACACTACCAAAGGGAGACATAAACACCAAAACATCCACAAGCCCTATGATCTACAGTTGTGCCCTCCCTGCAAGATAAACTAATGCTATGGTGACACAAAGCTTTTGGGAGTAACCAACCAATATCTGATTTGAATTAAGGCCCACTCCACAAATTGGAACCCATATCTGACACAGCTTGGGTAACAGAGAACCAGAGATTAGATAGTCCAGGGACCTAAAGTACAACAAATAAAACTGGTCATAAAACAAAATAAAATTAGTGGGGACAAAAACTATTTTCAATAAAAGGAAAACAAAGAACTTAAAGCATCATTATTTTCAGATGATATGATATTCTATATTAAATACCCTGAAGACATCACCAGAAATCTCCTACAGTTGATAAACATATTCAGCAAATATAAGGATACAAATGTAACACAAAAAATTAGTTGATTTCCTATATAAAAATGACAAACATATCAAGAATAAAATCAAGGAAAAAAAATCATATTCAAAACAGTCTGCTGGGCAGTGGTGGCACACTCCTTTAATCCCAGCACGCAGGAGGCAGAGGCAGGCTGATCTCTGTGAGTTTGAGGCCAGCCTGGGTTACAGAATGAGTTCCAGAAAAGGGGCAAAGCTACACAGAGAAACCCTGTCTTGAAAAACAAACAAACAAACAAAACAACAGCCTAGAAATTACATTGTCTTGGAATGAAAGTAACCAAGGAAGGGAAATGTTTCCACAATGAAAACATTAAAATATGAAAGAACTTAAGAAAGATGAAAGGTTTCCCAGTCTCCTGATTGTTGCATACAGAAGGAGACAAGAACTGCCAAACACCAGCCCTTGGAAAACATACATTCATGTCATCTATCTAGGCAAATCAGTGGACCCCTGCCACATGATGGCATTACTGTTGATTATTACCATTACTATTACTGAAATCCATGGCATTACCCTGTTTGTGGATCACCTTTAAAGCTCTCAAACTAGCCTCCACTGATTGGTGTCATTTGTTCCCTGCCTTGGTGTAACCAATAGTGCAGACAACGTCCACTGTCCTTAACAGGAAAAATCAGTCAGAAAACTGCTATGGGATGTTCTGTATGTTAAATGTGTTGCTCTGATTGGTTAATAAATAAAACACTGATTGGCCAATAGCCATGCAGGAAGTATAGGCGGGACAAGTAGAGAGGAGAATTCTGGGAAGTGGAAGGCTGAGTCTGAGAGTCACTGCCAGCCGCTGCCATGACAAGTGAGATGTAAGGTACTGGTTACCACGAGCCACATGGCAACTTATAGAATAATAGAAATGGATTAATTTAACATATAAGAACAGTTAGCAAGAAGCCCGAGCCATGAGGCCAAACAGTTTAAATAATATAAGAGTCTGTATGTTTATTTTATAAGTGGGCTGCGGGACTGCCGGGACATGGCGGGAACCGGAGAGAAACTCTCCAGTGGCAGAAAACCATTGTTCTAGGTTCTGAAGCTACCAAAAGTTCAGAATTTTTCAAGGCTTCGATATTGTCAGTGCTATATAGAAAGTTCAGTTCAGTTTTATAGAGATAGCCCATGATCTATTGTGTTTTTTCATAAAAGATGCCTAAGGGATCATTATCTTAATCTCTGAAAGAAGACAGCTTAGCTGTAATACACACAGCAAGTAACGGCAAATTACTTCCTATTTAGCTGAATTTGGACTTACATGTTTCTTGTAAATTTATGCTCTGGAAATTCATGGCCTGGGGACCATCAATAAATTAATGAATGCTTTGGAAAGTGCTTAAACAAAAGTGATTCATCACAGATCTTTCCCTATCCAGGAAATGTTCAACCAAGTTTGAGGAACAGGATCTGACAAGAAAGGAGGTTGAAATAGCTGAGTGACTCACTTTTATCTCTTGATGAATTCATCTTCATTAAAATGAGTGTAACATTCCCAGTGGCCCACGTATGAATCTGTTGGATATAAAGGCTCAGTGCTGGGATTTGTGCCTACTTATATTTGTAAGAAAAATAACTGAGTAAAGAGAAATTCTATTTTTGTGGTTATTTTTTTTTCCTTGAAACTACATTAGTAACAGGAAATGAACTGTTCTGGTTTAGAAGCTGGGGAAATCGAAAGCTCTGAACACTGCTGGGCAAAGTCTGATTTCATCACAACTCTCCCCAAGGAGACAGCAAGGGGTTGGACAGCTAGCACTGCTGAAGTTGGGAACTTACTGCAAACAGCTCCCTTGTCTTCCCTGTTATTCTGTAAATAATACATATTCTCAACATTTAATGAGATTTCAACACTTTGCTGTGTACTTTTGAGAGATTTTTCTTCCTACATGAAATAGACAAGCCCTATTTCCTGCCCTGCTGAGGATCTACAATCCGGACATTACTGAGACATTTCCAGAAGGTAAGTGCTGCCTCTCTTATATAAAGAGCAGATAGCTCTGTGAAATTCACAAGAACACAGGGATCACTAGTGGTTTCTTTAGTGGGGAGGGGGGAAGCAAGGATGGTTCCAGCTGCAATAAGGGCACTGAAACCATGCAGCTGGAGTCTAATACTTCATTCAAGATGATAGCCGACATCTTTGTTTCTTCATCTCTGGGGATTGGGACAAGAAAAGATGCATTTTGATTAACTGGAGATTGTAAAATAAACATTCTAAGTGTAGGTATGAGTAAACAGAAAGTGAGAAGAAGGCTTTAGTTATCTTGGCTGGAGAGTACATGGAATCCTGGTGGCTGTGGAACATGACTGCATAAAGCACAAGGTAGTGATAAGAAAGTTACCGTAAAGTAATATTGAGTGTAAATGCATCTGCACATGGAGATGAATTATCTTATAAAATCCTAATAGTACACAGCATGAAAGTCAACAGATGTGTGTATTAAAATTTTTCTAAGATTCAGAACCACTGCTATTCAAATACATACTGTTTTCATAGGCATATTTAATATTTCTTATTCTCCCCTTCACACAAGGTAGTAAAAATAGTAATTAGTCACTGGGGGAAACTTTTTGTCATTTTGGAGCTTACCCCTTTTGCTTGGTTATATTTTATTTGTTTTGGTTTTTGGTCATAAGATGTATGGATTAAAAGAGATTTAAATAGAAACATATTTCTTTTGTCTATTTTTAGAACATTTTAAAGGTTGCCTGTGTCCCCTTGTATAGTACTCCATGTGTACTTGAACTTCATAACTTAAATGTTGATTTCAGTATTGTACAAGTATTAGACCCATCTTGCTAAGTTTACCAGTTATATTGCTCAAAGTTCTAGATCTTTTATAGATCTAGTAATTCACCTTAGTAATTCAGTGATTGATACACTGTTGTATTTACCACAAAACTGTTGGTTCTCATTCTGATTATTTTCAAATTCACAGACTTGTGTGCTCTCACAGACACTGAATATATATGATGTATGTCTGTGTGTGGATGTGTGTACTTGTGTGAAAATATATTCCATGATTTTACAGAGCTGTGAAGAAACATAATAATAACAAATAGCAGGCACAATCACTAGTAGCTAAATCCATAATTAAAACTATTATATCCTTCTAGGATGAGAAGGTTTATCATATTTGGTATTTGGTAACAGTTTTTGCCTCCAGTTCTGTTAAAGCTCCACTAATGCAGATAAACAGGATTGTCTTTAGTTTTAACTAATTTTGGATTTTTCCACTGTTAAGGAATGTTTTATTAACAACCTAGGGAGCATATCTTAAATCACAGGTTTAATTGTGACAGAATTGACAGAAGTTGTCACTGGACTGAATAGGTCCTTCATTATGGGCTGGTTACCAGCAGGTTTCTGTTCTGCTTCTGCTCCCGCCATTTCACTGTGGGATGTGTCTATCTTACATCAACAGACTGTATGTTCTCTTTCGTCTGTCCCTCAACCATGTTATGAACTTCCTCTTTCATGATTTTTTTTTTTAAAAATCAGGTCTTTATTTTGAAGCATATGTGTGCCTAGGCAAGTTTGCATTTTTCATTTTAGAAGAACTGTATTTTGTTTCTTTCTCATTTTGTTAGTTCTTTGAGAATTTCATGCAGTGTACGTTGCCCATATTCACCCCCTCCCACAACTCCCTCCAGATTCACACTCCCTTCCCTTCCCACCCAACTTTGTATCTCCTTTTCTTTTTAAACCCTATCAAGTACAGTTTGTGATCAGCCAACCATGGGCCATGCCCTTAATAACAATGATTCTCCCTCTCCCAGTAGCCATCAAATGACGAATATTCCTTTGCTGGTTATGGGAATTTGTGTCCATCTCCCTTTACTTCATGCTGAAATTTTGTTTGGCTTAAATTTGCACAAGTCTTATGAAGTTCTACAATGACATTGAGTTTATATGTGCAACTGCCCAGCTGTGTTTGGGAAACTCTGTGTCCCTGTAGTCATTCACCACCTCTGGCTCTTAATTTTTTCTTCCCCCTCTTCTTCAAGGATTCCTGAGAAGAAGGGTAAGATTGGTGACTACTTTTCTTTGCTGGTAAATGAAAAGCACCTCCCAGCACTATAAAAACTAGTCAGTGGGAATGTATCTCCATGGTCAGTACCAGCTGATGTCTCCATGTTCTGTGACTTAAATATGTGATGTCTTTATCGAGTTGGAAAGAAATCAAGAGCATTGGCAATAGCTTGTAGAATGTGGTGTGTGTGTGTGTGTGTGTGTGTGTGTGTGTGTGTGTCTGTGTCTGTGTGTCTGTGTGTGCCTGTGTGTGTTTGAGAGGGTATGTAATGGGATCTCACTGATCAACAACTCCAAAGGAAGTAACATTTTATTGACACTAGGATTTTCATTTGTTAGCTTCTGGTATCTACTAGGTTCATTGTTACTCATTTTAAATGGATTATAAGTCCATTAAACACTTTTTATATATGAACATGTTTATATTTTATGAAGTATATACAGGAACAATTTTCCAGATGACTTTTTGAAAGGTCATTAGAATTGTAATTCTAATTACAAATTCCCTCCACTCTTCTGCCCCCACATTCTCCAACTGCACTTAACCATATTGTTCCAGTATTCCACTTTACACCTTTACACCATTTTATTCTGGCCCCTCTCCCTTGAAAGCATTTCTTTTCAATCCTAATTTCCCTTCATTGTTCCCCAGGGGTTCATGCGAAAACAGTATAAGACATAGTTCCATGTTTTAAAATCCCACATTCTTTAAATTTTTCAACACTATATAGAAATCCAAAGTCCCTTTAAAAGTCCTATGTATCCTAAATGTAATTATAGAATCCTGTAAAATAAAGGGTGAGTCACATATTTCTAATTTTAAAAGGGTAGAACTTGGGCATAGGAACAATAATACATAGATAAAAGCAAAATTTAGCAATGTAGATCAACATTCTGTAGTCAATAATCCTTCTTGTAGATTAGGAGGCTCCCACAACACAAAACAATGTCTCAGAATTACAACACAGCATAGACTCCCCAATTTCCTCAACAGAATAGCCAGTAGGGTAAAGTTATTTCAGGTCCTTGGTCTGACTACAAGTTCAGAATTTCTCATTTTCAAGGTTTCCATATTGTCATTAAATAGGCCCACTACCTATTATCTTTATCAATAAATAACGTAGAAACACTATGGATTCATTAACTCAGTCACCTAAGGAAGAACAGCTTCACTATAGTCCATAGAGCAGCAGGCAATGACAAATTCCTTTCTATTAATTGAAAGCAAACTCTGCAAGATACTGCTTAAACAATCTTCTGGCTTAGGAACTAATGAAAAATTAGTAAATGCTTTAATAAGTGCTTAAACTAAAAGTACCTGCATCAGTGATGATCCTCTATCCAGGAAACACATTCTATTCTTCATGGCAATGGAACCTGCTGAATTCTCCTCCTGCCAACTCCACCTTTAGAGGAAGAGAGGAGGTGTCTGGGTGGCTCACACTTTTCCTTTAATAAATTACCTTTATTCAAAGAAATGTGATTCTCAGTGACCCAAAGTAAGTATGCTGGACATGAAGGGTTAACCTTGGATCATCCACCTATGAAGACATGTAAGAAGAACAGCTGAGCACAGCAGACCTTTGTTTTTCAGTGTAGGGAAGTGTATACAAGAATGAACCCTTCAATCACACGAGCCAGGAAAACCAATGGGAGGAGGCTTCACTTTTGCAGCCTTTCTCTCCCCCAGAGAGAGCACAGTGCAAGACACTCAGGGTTGCGTCACTTGAGTCAAATTGAAATGACTCTGACCAGTGTCGTTCTTCCCATCTTATAAACTATTTCGTGTTCCTGGCAGTTTGCGGATTGCAACATCCCTTTCCAGTCTGAAGGATTTATTCATTTATCTTCTTCAAAGAAAACTACCCCTATTCCTAACCTTTCAGTTGAACTACGATCTGGACACTGTTGAAGAAATCTCCAAGAAAGTGAGACCTGCCCCTGCTATGTAGAGTTGAGACCTCTGTGGAACCCACAAGGTCACAGGGGAAATCAGTGCTGCTTCCTTCAGAGGAGAGTGGAGGGATCAGGGCTGGTGCCAGCTGCTCTCAGGGCAGGGAAGCCACAGCAGCTAGGTTCTGATGCTTGCTAGGGGAGATGGCAGACATCTTTAGTCCACCTTTATTTGGACTAGAGCTAACAGAAGTGCATTTTGATCATGGCTGATAATAAAATAACTTTCTAAGTATGAGTAAAAGGAAAATACGAAGAAGGCTTAAGTTACCTTGGCTGGAGAGTGTGAAGGAACTTGTTGGCTGTGGTAACTGACTAAGTAAATTATAGGATAGTGACATCAAGAAATTGCTGTGAAATAATAGTATTAAGTGAAAATATATCAGAACATGGAACTGCACTCTAGTGTTCTGATATTGCACAGCATGAGAAACAATGGACATGCATAGTACAAAGCTTCACAGATTCACAGTTACTCAATTACATCTTTTTTTCAATCATCCAGGAACACACTTATCATTATCTTTTACATCAGCTGTATTTCAATCACAGTGAATTAGTTTCTGTTATCTTGAAATTCATTTGTTTTATTTAGTTTTAGATTGTTTGGATTTGTTTCTTATTTTCTGGTGGAAAATGAAGGGGACTGAGTGGGAGTTAATTAGAAATATATCTCTATTGCCTACCTTTAAAAAATTTTAAAGGCTTTCCATGTATCCTTTAGAGTTTTTTTTTTTTTTTTTTTTTTTTTGGTTTTTCAAGACAGGGTTTCTCTGTGCAGCTTTGCGCCTTTTCCTAGAACTCACTTGGTAGCCCAGGCTGGCCTCGAACTCACAGAGATCCGCCTGGCTCTGCCTCCCGAGTGCTGGGATTAAGGGCATGTGCCACCACCGCCCGGCTTCCTTTAGAGTTCTTAATGTGTACTTGAGCAGAGTATTTTAGAAGTTGATTTCAGATGTGTAAGTATGTAAGGGTATCTCTCTTGTATCATTTATATTTCTGAAACATTCTAATATTTTTACAGATGTTTATACCTTGTTAATTTAGTAATTGAGAAATATACTGGTGAATCTATCAAAATATTTTGGTTTTCTCAAATTCGCAGATGAGTATGATCTTTCATATACACATGAAGGGGATATGTGTGCATCAGAACATTTGGAATAAAACATATACTATGTTGCTACTTATTATGGTCCTAACAAGAGACATAAAATACTAAGAAATACCATACACTATTATTGGTATATAAAACCAACATTTAAAGTATTATCTCTTTCTAAGGGTATGTTCCAGTTGTTTTTTTGTCGACTTAACACAAGATAAAATTATCTGGGAAGAGATACTCTAGTTGAGAAAATGCTTCCTTTAAAACTGCCTGTAGGAAAGTGTGTAGGGCATATTCTTTTTTTTTATTAAGAAAAATTTTTCATTCATTTTATACACCAATCAAAGATCCCCCTTTTCCCTCCTCCCACCCCCCACCCTCCCCTCCCAACCCAACCCCCACTCCCACCACAAGAAGGCAAGTCCTCCCATGTGGAGGCACATCCAGTAGAGGCAAGTCCAAGCCCTTCCCCCTGCCTCAAGGTTGCACAAAGTGTCCCATCATAGGTAGTGGGCTCTACAAAGCCCATGAGTATGTAACCCATCAAGGGCAGTGCCACCCATGTGCAGGTAGTACTGAGTGCTGAGCAAGCTATGCAGAACAAGCAAGTAATCAGTGCTCCCCATGACTTCTGCTTCAGTTCCTGCCTCCACAGCCAGCCTTGAGTTCCTGCTCTGACTGCCTTCACCAAAGGACTGTGATGTGGAAGTATAAAATGACATGATCCCTTTCTTCCCATGTTGTTTTTGGTCACAGTGTTTTATCCCAGCAATAGAACCTGTAACTAAGAGACAAATTGATACTGGGTTGAGGGATATTATTGTGGCACACCTGACTGTGTTTTAGGAAGGATTATGAAAGAACATTGTAACTTTGGGACATAAAAGCTATTGAGTGTTTAGAGATGAATCAACTATTGTAGGAACTAAGAAGATAATGCAGAGGCAGTGCAAATGATAAAGGTCTGGCTTGGAAATTTCAGAGAAGAGGTTCAGAGTCTCCTAAAGAATCTTTTGAGGCCACTCAATATTTGAATTACAAATCTGTGATTCTGTTCACCTGCGACTCAATAATTGACTGAGATTAAGAAGAGAACAGCATTATTGAGTTATAATCTGGGAAGTGTCTTTTACTGTCAGTACACAGAAGTTGAAGTTGTGATCCACAGGAGTCTAGGGTGTACCTTGTGCTGACATCCAAACTTTATAATTTAAAAGACTTGCCTAGTGGTACTGTTTTTGGAGGCATAGTGAGGACATAAGAAATAGCTGAAGCTTGCCACTGTGAAAAGTTGTAAAAGACCATTGGTGATGATGCAAAACAGGTACAAAGGGACCCCAGCCTTTTTGAGATGTCAGTACCATGGAATGACACCAAGGATAGCAGTAAATGTGGAGAGAGGTAATCTAAGCACAGGAGAAACACTATGTGTGCTTGGATGGAAGAGCAAGAGAAATGGAGCTGCCATGGCCCTTAGCATACCAGAGAATCTTTTCACACTGTAGAATTTGATTTTGCTTTGAATCAAATGTAATGATGACCTGGCTTTTCCATCTTGGAAAAAAAATGTAGATAACTTATTTTTTATTTTATAAGAGCTCACAGTTGAGATACTTTGAATTTTTAAAGACTTTAGAATTTTAGAGAGACTTTGGATATTTTACAGAGGCTTTGAAATTTGGAAGAGACTTTAGGTGTCATAAAGAGACTGAACATTTAAAGTATTTAGCTTTTTATCAGTGAGGAGGAACACATTGATGTCCAGAATCTAGAGGGCATAGAGTGCCATGATGCATGTATACTATATTGTGTAATACAGGAAAGTCTACTGAGGCTGGGATGATTAGTCCAAATTCAAAAGCAGTAACACTTCAATAACACAATAAATGTTCTCATATAAATGGAAACCATAAAAATTACAAATAGTCTTTGTCATCACATGTCTGGTTGTATTTGACGTAGTTGTGTTTTCACAAGTACCAACCCAAAGAAATGCTTTGTACTTTAATTTCTCCTGGCATCTGGAGATTAGTGTTGTATGAAAATTGGAATATTGCTCTGAAGAAGGGAGTTTCATTGTTGAGAATCAGCTTTACTCTCCTCCTTGAATGTGTGGGTGATCTACTTTTAACGTCATGGCTTACAGAGTCTGTCTTTTTCCTAACACTCTTCCTCTTCCCTGTCATGTGTCCTTGTGTGGATATTCTGTTCAGCCTTGGATTTTTCTGAGCATGGAGAATGTTGAATTTTCCCCCCAAAAAATGGAAGCAATTAAAGCCGTAGAAATGTATTTCCAATTAAGCTGAGGTCCATACAGGTATGATTCCCAAATTAAAATACCATAAATTGAATTAGAATGTTGAACTCATTCCATTCTCTAAAGATCATCAAGGAAGTATATAAAATGTGAATGAGCTACAAAGAGGAAAACTCAGTTCATTGGGGAATTTGAGAATTTCCAGAGAGCCAATCTTTTGATGTTTCAAATTTTCTAATTTTTGTTATTAGTTTCTTATAAATGTCTCTGATGAGAGTTGAAAGACTTGTGGGCAAAATAATAAGTTTAATTCTACTCCTATTTATCAGTGTAAAATTAATAGGTTCTCAACTAGGGACTATGAGTAGTCTAGTCACAGGTTTTCAGCCTTAGAATGGTGCCAGGTATGGGTTTCAACTCATACAGGCCTTAGATCAAATCACAAAATGGATGGTTAATCCCACAACATTCATGCCACTATTGGACCAGTGAGCATGTTTTGCCAGACTGGTTATTACTGTACCTGCAAGGATCCACAACTGAGTAAGGTTAATAATTATTTTGCTCCTCCATTACTGTGCACAGTACTTTCCAGATTGGAAAATCTAGCCAGTAGGGATGAGGCTTCAGGGGAATATCAACTTGATTTCTCCATGTTGTGTAACTCAAAGTGTGGTGTCTCTACAATAGAGTCTTCCCATAAAGTTCTGACTCGTACCGAAGAGCATTGTCAATAGGCTATATATTGGGAGTCTATGAGAACAGACTGGCCAATAACTTCAAGAGAGCAAATTCATTCCTGGCACTGGGCTTTTTGCTAACCTGTGGTGTCTAGTAGAAGCATTGTTGCCCCATTATACAGTAACTCCATGTGAATTCTTTATAGATAGATTTTTTTAGGTATCTGGGAAAAGAGAAGATAGATGAGAGATGAGAGACAGATAGAGTATATAAGAAGCTTCTACAACAATAGGTTTCCATCTTAGTTTTGGAAATATACTTAGTGTTAGTTACTTCTCTCTCATTTATTCTACTACCTTACCCTCCCATCACACACCCCATTTAACTCTTAAGTTTTCTAAATTTATGAAAAGTAGACAGAGAAAGAAATATGAGAATGACTTTCCAAGCAATGAAAAAGAAATTATACATACCTTAAAGTATATTTTGTATATTTTGAAGCATATGATCTCAGGAGTAAAAATAAGCATAAATGGAAGAGTTCAGATTTTTCAAGTTCTTCCAATATATTTTAGGAGGAAGGAATATTGTTAGTAAACTAGGAAACTATTAAAAGATCTAGGTGGGATTTAAACATTAGTAGGTGGAAAATTTTATCTATGAACAAATATGAACCACTAAGTAAATCCTGAAAGGATAAAATCAAGAAACAGACAAAATTCCATCAAGTAAATTCTAAGGTGCTGCTCTGAAAACTATGCAGATGTTGGAGAAATTGACACTAATATGAGCACAAAGGACCCAAAGATCACAATCCAAGGCCAGGAGAGACAGGATACTAATGAGGGGTGTTTGAGGCAAAGCTGAGTGGACAATGGAGTGGCTCAGCATGGTCATGTGACTTCAGTCATTGTTCATCCAGGTACACTGTAATAGGATGCAGTCCATTTGCACATAGGTCGCTTTAGAATGGGAAAAATCAGAAACCCACAGGCAGATATCCATGGACAGGCTCCAGAACCAAATAAGAGTGGAAAAAGCATCCAGGATATTAACACCCATACTCTAAACACTGCAACAATTATTGATTCCAACACTTTTCTTCCACCACAAGTCACTGGTCTAAGTCACCTAACATGGCTTACAGGGAAGAATATCCTAGGCTTGTTTATTAATACAGAAGTTCTACATCCATTTTGCACAATGACACAGCTTGTATTTAACTCTGTTTTTGTCTTACATGCAATTATGGACATTATCAATTGGGGTCATTCACTAACACAGGAATAACCCTGTTTTGGAATTGTCTGTGTATGTCTGTAATCCTATGTTCATTTTCATCTTTTAGGATCGTCCATAATTGTAGAGATAATGAGTGAATACAAGACAATTGTTCTTCAACAAGGATTAGAGGACGTGGCTGTGGATGACTACCAGTTTAGGAAAATCAAGTCCTTACTAAGAAAAAAACTAAATCTAACAAAAAAGATGCAAGATGATTATGACAGAATTCAGATGGCTGACCAGTTGGAGGACACATTCCCAAAAGATGCTGGACTGAACCTGTTGATAAATGTGTGTGAAAGCATTAAAGAACTTGAAGACCTTGCTAAAAGGCTTAAAACAGAGAGAGCAAAAGGTAACATGGGAGCATCCTAGACACTCATCCCTTCTCCACCCTCCCTAGCTTTCTGGCTGCCTGCAGCAATCAGAGCTGACATGTTTCTTTCCCAGTGCGTGCCTTAGAAATAATGGGGTTGAAACATCTCAGATGTCAACAAGTTGATGATTTCGAGAAATCTTTTCTTACAAAGAAACTTGATATATTTCAGGGTAGACATCTTTTGCATTGGAGGTAAATAATATAAAAGGCAGTTGTTGAGATTAAACATCCAAACATGTAGAAAAACTAGAAAATGAAGAAGTAAAAAATTGAAAAAGTCATTTAAAGCATTTAAATAGAATAAATTTAACACTTGATTAACAGTCTTACACATTCTTTAGTACCCTGTCCGGTAAGAAATATGATCTAATATTTATGTAGAATCCTGCATTTTAGAGATGTGAAGAATTTTCTCTTTACAAAGTCAATGGGATAAAAAATGTTGCATATACTGGTACACAACTCTGACCTGAGAATTTACCATAAGAAGGCCCAGTCAAGGAGACCTGCAGATTGAGAATACATGAGTCACATAGAAAAATATATCCCCAATGTAGATGTCAAAATCCAATGTTGGTATTTTCTTACATCAAATATCAAATCGCAAACATTATTAAATAAAAATCATGTATAGGTCAAGAGGCAAATTAAGCAAATGGAAATGAACAACTGATTGTTTAGGAAAAACTAAGAGGAGGTCAAGGGGATGGCTTGAGAGACGCACAGGAAGCAGAAGTGAGAGACATTGAACGTAAGAGGCTTTGGTTAGACTGGCATAGGAAAAGGGAGATTATGGAACAATGGTGGAATATGAAGGTCAGCTGGCTGCTTTCTCTGCCTCTTGAGCTAGCAGGCTTTCACACCACCATCTGCTTCCTAAGTCTTTATTGGTAAAATTGAAGGATTGAGGTTTTGTTAAAAACAACGTGAAATCCTTGTGTTTCTGTAAAACTGTTAACAAAAATGGAATAAATTGTCATTTTCATTTGAAAATCAGAAAATAAATACTTCTGAATGAACTTCAGTAATCTTAACCACTTCCCTGGATTTATTGTGTTTTCTTTATCCCTACAGTTAAAAAGCAAAAGACAAGAAAAAACAAAACTGCAGTGAAAAAAGGAAAGCAAGAAGAACCCAGTAGTTCCCGATCTCTTTCCACCGACAATGAATCAGACAAGAGCGAACCCTCTGCACAGGTAAGGTGGCTGGTCTCCCACCAAAAAGCTTCTCCCCAGGTTCCTCCCCTTCTTAACTCTTTAGGAATATTCAGTACTCTATCTATCCAGTCCACGGCTCTAGTGAGAACAGGGATCTAAGTCAACAAATTCACAGGGACCTGTCACTCGTTCAGTGTCAGATATACAATGTCTCTAACTCGTGCAGTACAACCCCCAGGGATGCAAACAAAAAATTACCACATGGCTTTTTAAAGACCATTTACTGAAACAGAAGTTGTTTGGGATGTGGCTTTTAAAATGCTTATATTAAATACAAACTTTATAATTCTACACCTCATGCTCTTTTGCCACCACAGGGATAAGTAGGATGAGATACACATAATTTTTCTACTCTTCTATGAGACAACCCTATATCACTTAGTTAGGGTTTCTAATACTTGAAGAGATGTCATGATTATAGCAATTCTTATTAAAAAACACATTTATTGGACTTGCATATTCAGAGGGTTAGTCCATTATTGTCATGGTGGGAAGCATGTCAGTGTGCAGGCAGACGTTGTGCTGAAGAGGTAGTGTAGAGTTCTACATCTCCACAGGCAGCTGTAAGAGAGAGTGGCACTGGGCCTGGCTTGAGCATCTGAAATCTCAAGGCCCACCCCTCAGTGACACACTTCCTCCAACAAATCACACCTACTCCAACAAGGACACATCTGCTAATACTGAGACTCTCTGATGACCAAGCATTCAAATCAATGTGTCTATGGGGATCAGTCTTATTCAAACTACCACACCATATGATCCATCTGTTAAGAATGAGGTGTGCACAATGATGCAAATATAATTAGAATCCATTAATAAAACTAAGATTCTTATAGTCCTTGAAATATTATGCTTTATTTAATACTAAAGACATTACTAAGGGCTGGGGATAAAACAGTATGAGAAAGCACAACATACCATCTACAAAGCCTGGGGTTCACTTTCCAACACATTGGAAAATCAATAAGGAAAGACAAACATTTTTCTTTTAGAAAAAGAGAAAACAAACCATAAAAACTGAAGGTGGCAAGAAAATGAAGCTTACCCAGGAGCAGACTCAGTTTCTAGAGCCTTCAGGAAGCAACCCACAAAAAGATGAATGTTGTCTCCAGACTCCTCATAAGCCTCCCCCAACACCATCCAGCAGTTCCTCAAACAAGGTACCACTTTCCTTTTCCCAATGCTTGCCCTTTCCCAAAGCATGTCTCTGGGCTCACCACAACCTTGGAAAAACATCTCACTGATCCCCTACTACAAAGAATTTCCTCTTATTATTAAATAGCTTAGTAAGTTATGTAATCACATATCACAGCCTCTGTGGTATTGAAAAGGTAAGCATTGATGAAATGATTTCTAATGTTGTCAACCAACTTTCTGCTTAGGGTTCAGAAAAGAAAGAGGGGAGACAGACAGGGACTAACACAAGAATGTATCAGTCCCCATTGCCTAGTTTCTTCTCAGACCTTTTCCCTTTGCTGGTGACCCAACTTCAGGGGTTATTTTCACTATTCTATGCTCTTCTTAACAGGTGTTTTGACACATTCTGGTTCTTTGCTTGGAAGTCTTTATCCATGCCCATTCACTGACCAAATACTGTATAACTGTAATGGTCACTTTTGTAAGTGTCAGTTTCAGACCCTCCCAGGCATACACCAAACTCTCCCAGCCATTCCTCATCAAAGGGAATGACTTCTTGTTCCCACTTTGATGCCTTTTTAATATAATTACAACAATCATAACCTTGAAAGAACTTCTCATCTAATTTCCTAATCATGTACTTAATTACATCCATTCATCATGCATATATTTGGAGATCCTGACTGCAATGTACACACATCTCCTTATTTTATTGCATGGTACAATTGTGTTGAACACTCTATGTGACCAGCATTTAATCTTTTTAACTAGCAGAGTCCAGTTATTTAGCACGGGAACTCCTTAGGCACATCTAATTAACCATGTTTGTAAATGATGACAGCAATATAATTTAAAATGTACACAAGCCTGGAAAATAGGCTACAATTAGTAATAATTTTGACTTGAAAGGAATCAGCTTTATAGCAATTGTTGCATTTTAGAAGAATTTTTACCTTGAACTATCAAAAACATAAAACAAAAACAGTAAAAATGGCCATTACTGCTAAACCAAAGTATTTGCATACTAACTTACCTTCACTTTTAAAGCAAATTTTATAATATTTACATTTTTATACTTCTAAGATTATAAAAGTGTAATGAGGACCCTAACTACATCTGTTGCCTAAGTGCAAGTATTTCTCACATACGGAGAAGTTTTATTAAACTAGAGTTATACTTATTTTAAAGACCTAAATACAGGTTTAAATGAGTCTAGATGGGTTTCAGGCATGTTATTCCAACATGCTGTCAATTGAGCTACATTTCCATCCACCAAAATCCATCTTGTCCATTTTTTTAGGGTAGTTGTGGCATAATTTCAATCACATCACCTGAAAATGTGGAGAGTTGTATCTGTGTACAATAAGGATTGAATATCTGATAGATTGGAAAGTCTACTTGAGAAAAAGTACACAAGTAGCCAGTTTTACTACAAACTTCATTTCCCACAAAATAACACTAAAAGCTGAATGAGGCCAAGTAATATTTGAACAGTCTGTAAGATACTTTGAGTTTGTATTCCATCCCAGACTAGAAAAAATTCAATACCTGACTTTTAAGAGAAGTTATAAGAGTGGAAGCTAGGTGTTAGAAATAACTAAGCATGTTCTCAAGTACTTCCTTCAGCCCAGGAAAAAGCTGACATTGTAAAAGTCCTCTTTTGAAAAGAGAAAGTAAAAAGATGTACTTGGTTTTGTTTTCAAAAACCAATAAGCAGTAATAAAAAATATCTCAATCCTATTTTCCTTTAAAACAGAAAAACACAAACATCAAAAAACAGAGTACCATAAAGACACAGGTTTCCCAGAAAAAACATCAGCTTCTACAATTTGCAGCAACCAGCAACTCCTCAGCTGCCAGGAAACTCCAGACTCTTCCAGAAGTTTCAGCAGCAGCAGCAGCTTCTAACAGCCTCCAGACTTCTCAGACTCCAACAGAAACATGCTTCACTTTAAGAACATCTCTAGGCTTTTCAGTACCACTTTGCCAGAATTTTCCAACGTCTCCAGCATCAGACTCTAGCATCCATCTGAACTCTCCAGTGCCTCTAACACTGTCCAGTGGTGTCCAGGATCCTCAGGTACCTCCAGCAACAATATCTGGTAATATTTGGGTCCCTCACATGCCTTCAAAAACAGTGTCCAGCTTTCTCAGTACTCCTCAGATGTCTCCAGTATCCATGTCCAGTAATGCCCAGAACATTCACCTACCTACAGCAGCAGCAGCCAGTAGCAAACAGTCTCCTCAGAGTCCTCAAGTAATAACATCCAGGCCTGCCAAAACCCCTAAAGGGCCTTCAGCAACATTGAAAAGGGAAGCCCCGGTCAGAATAGCAATAGCATCCAGCAATATTCAGGTTCCCAATGCTCTTCCAGAAGCAGTGTCCAGAAATGACAGCACCACCCAGGTATCTCAAAGAGCAACATCCAGTGGCATTCAGACTCTTAACTCTGCTACAGTAAAAGCACCCAGGAATGCCAATGTCCCAGGTCCCTTAGGAACAGGACATATTTATTCCCTGACTTCTTCGGTTTCTCCAGCAACAGCATCTAGGAGTCTGCAGACTTCTCAAGTACTTCTATCAACAACAATCAACAGTCTTCCAGCTCCTCAGGTTTCTATACCAATAGGAACAAGCAGAGTACAGACCACTCAAACACACCCAGGAGCATCATCCAACATAATCCAGGCTCTAAATGCTCCTCCACAGACAGAGTCCAGAAGTGTGTGCACCATTCAAGGGCCTCAAGGAGTATCATATGGTACTGGACAGGCTCTTCCCTGTTCTAAAGAAAAAGCATCAAGGAGTGTCCATGCTCCTCAGATGCCTTCAGCAACAGCATCAGAAAGTCTCCTGGCTACATGTGGATATCCACCAACAGCATCTAGCTCTCTCCCGGATCCTTGGGTGTCCCCAGCAACAGCATCCAGTGCTCTCCAGGCTCCTCTGGTGCCTCCAGCAGCAGTAATCAGCAGTCCATCAAGGGTAAAGCTTCCTGTTCTCACAATATAATAACAGAGCTTAGCACAAACTTGAAAGTTTTCTTCATTAATCTATTTGCACATAATCTTTTATTCAAATAATCAACTCATTTTTATTGTGTTTACTTACTGACCTTCCCTACATTCAACTTTAAAATACTGTGTATGGTCTATTCAATTAAGAAAATGCCTGACTCAGTGATCACCTGATCATGCCTATTCTGTAAGGAGTATAGTGAGACACTTGCTTATTTAATTTTACACTCTGAACTTTTTTCAAGGTATTCTTTTCATATTGTGAATTGCTGAAATAGTTATAATGAAAATGTACTTCCTGAAGTTAGAACACATTGGTCAGGAATCGGAGTTAAACCCTACCATCCATAGTGTGAAGTCTGTATGTTTCCAAGTCAAATTTCAGAAAGTGCTACCAGTTATAGCTGCCTCCCTGAGCTGGTACCCAGGTTGGCCATGATTGACAACATGCTTCTTCTTTCAGCCCTGCAGTTTTGCCTCCATTTCATAGTGCTCTTCTGATGCTCAGAAATGGAATGGGATACTGAGGAAGCAGGCTATCAAAGTAAAATGACTTCAGGACTTTTTCTGGTCCCAGGATTCTCCTCCATGCCTGCTATTATGCAAAAAGAAGAGTTGCTAGCCTGAACCATTCCTGATTAACAATATTTGAGGGCATCTTTCTTTTACAAGAAAGCTCTGATGGTTTTGACAAGGTTTTGTAATTGGAATTTTTAAAATGTTCCTAGGTAGAAGACTTGACTAGAACATGGAGGCTTTGGGTTCATTCCCCATAACTACAAGTATAATCTCCTTATTTAGCAGGTATGATTAGTATTAAGTGGAATCACTTAAGTAGTGATATAGGTAAATCTCCATTTCTTCTTTTATCTAGGGTAAGGTATGGGAATCATTGCTTAGATGTTCTCCACTCTATTCAGTGGAGCTGTGCCTTATGTTCTATCTGAATTATGCATGTTTATCCTCTGTATGTTTTATGTAGACACCAAAGAAGGGAAACTTACCAAAGGAGCCTTCTAAGGTAGAAGGTCACCATCAAGATCCCATACAAGTGATGGTGTTGAAAGTAACAGAACCATTTACTTATGATTTGATTGATGACAAAAGGATGTTCCATGCCACAGTGGCTACTGAGACTGAATTCTTCAGAGTCAAGGTTTTTGACACAGCCCTAAAGAACAAGTTCATCCCAAAAAAGATCATTACCATATCAGATTATTTTGGCACCAATGGATTCCTGGAGATATATAGAGCTTCCTGTGTGTCTGATGTGAATGTTAACCGAACAATGGTTATCTCAAATACACTGAGGCGAAGAGCCAATGGAACTCCTAAAATTAAGGATCTTTTCTCTCAAATAAAAGGGACATATGTGAATGGAGAGTTTGAGGTAACTAAGGTAAGCCACTACATTATTTGTGGAATGCATTTGCATTCTGAGATTTTTAAGTTTTTCCTGGCACTGGAAGTTGCTCAACTTACTGATCACAGGAAATAATCACCTTTCATATCAGAAAGAGATGAGTAAGGTTTCCACATTTTGGATATGGGGATAGTCTCTTACCATTCCTCTCCTCAAGGTACCACCATGAGAATTCTTTACAAGGAGATTCATCAATAACCTTTGGCATTTTCCTGGCTATGACAATCCATCTAGAGACATCCTATTCCCAGACACTGTTCAGTTTATAGCACACTTCCCTTTTAGATTCTTTTTCTTTGATAGTTTCCTAACCCATCTCATTGGCAACTCAGTTGTGAATGAAGAGTCAAACTCATAGACTAGATACAGTTTGCAATGATGAGAATAAAAAAACAAATAAACAATTCTGCCCTAGAATGAAACCTTGTCCAACAAGCCAGGATTATTTCTTTAATGTTCTCATTATCACATTCTTTACTTTTTATCAAGATCTTTTGACTGAGTGAATACTATTTTAAATAATGAGAGAAAGAGGAGTTAAACAATCTAGTTTAATTTCACAATTTATAATAGGCACAATGAAAGTGAAGAAATTTAAGGAATTCTATGACTTTTAAATATTTCTTTAAGTGCCAATGTACTAATTCATTAGTATGCTTGCTTGTTCAATGTATGATTTTGTAGTTCATAGTGCATGAATCAGGAATGACTTTTCCCTTTTATCTATGCTGTTATTGACTGTGCTGGTACAATTGGTCACACAATTAATAAGTAAACAAAGTGGGACACAAACTAAAACACCAGAAATATTGCTGTAGATTTAACTTCTAAGGGATTAGGAAGTAGTAGAGTGAATTGATGTGTGCACTGAGCAAATGTGATTCATTTATACAGGAGGGGAGTGTGTGTGTGTGTGTGTGTGTGTGTGTGTGTGTGTGTGTGTGTGTGTATGTGTGACTGTCTTATTTGTGTGACTGTATATTTGTTTCTCAGGCTATTTCTTTTTTATGTCTGTTTGTTTGTTCATTTTGTTTTATTCTTGTTGGTTTGTCTTCTTTATTTGACTATTTGCTTAAAAGACAGAGAAAGATGGCTTAGGGATTTAACTCAGTGGTAGAGCGCTTGCCTAGCAAGCACAAGGCTCTGCGTTCAGTCCTCAGACCCTAAAAAAAAGACAAAAAAGAGAGAGAAAGAAGGGTTGGAGTTGGAAAAGTGGGGAGGAGAAGATTATGATGGAGGAGGTAGGGAAGAGGAAACTGTGATAGGAATATGATGTGGCAAAACAACTTTATTTTCAATAAAGAGTAAAATAAATAAAAAAGACTTATAACAGTGTTTCTCAGACTCACGATGAGCCAAAAGTAGCCTTTTCTTCTCAGGCCTTCTGGATGTAACTAAGAAACCTGAAATGGTAACTAAATGGGGTTTGCTGTGTATTTATGTTTTTTTCATTTTGATCCCTTACTTTGGAACCTTAAGAAATCTCAGCTATTCTGATATGTTACAACTAGTACTTAGGAAGATACTCATTTTTTCTAAAGACACCCAGCAGATAAAGACCTCAAGTAGGTAAAACTTAAGAGAAGCTTCCAAGGGCTGCAATTATAGGCCAGTTATTAAGGGCTAGGCACACAAAACCTCCAGAGTGATTTCCAAGAAAAGATTTGTTCAACATAACATGTTAAACTCTTCCAATCAAGTAATTCTATTTTGTCAGTTATTCCTTTATTTTGTCTGTGAGGGTTGAGAGAAACACAAAGGCCATGAAAGCAGTGTGGAAATCAGAAGAGAAGCTCCACAAATGAGTTCTCTCCTTCCACTCTAAGTCCTGGGAATTGAGTGGTAGTCAGGATTGCCAACAAGCACCCTTACCCACTCAGCCATCTCAATGGCCTTTTACCTAAGAGATTCTAAACCTAAGAGCCATACTTGCCTTGTCAGGGACAGGTTTATGCTAACACTCTTTATTTCTCATAGAAGTGATAAGCTTTTACATATTTCTTAAAAGGTGAATGGTAACTTGTCTTTCAGAAAAATGAAAGGGGTGACTTCATTTACTATGGGATTGAAGATGATACTGGGAAAATGGAAGTGGTGGTCTATGGACGACTGACCAGTATCAACTGTGAGCCAGGCAATAAACTTCGACTTGTCTGTTTTGAATTGACCTCAAGAGAAGATACATGGCAGCTGAAGTCTGTAAGGCACAGTTACATGCAGGTGTGTGCTTTGGGAAATACAATTCTTCCTAAGGATCATATATTTCAATCTCCTGCAGCCCAGGGTGGCCTTGAACTACTGATCTACCTGCTTCTTCCTCCCAAATGCTGGGAATAAAGGTGTGTGTCATCATAGCCCGGCCTCTATGGTTAACTGGTGGCTAGTTCCAACTTCTGATCTCCAGGCAAGCTTTATTTGTCAGAACACAAACAAAATATCACACAACACTGACTTCAAATTGACCAAAGACTACACACAAAGAACCTTGGGGTCTTCATCTCAAACTTTCAAATACTGTCTGTTGCAGAACAGAAATGGTAAGTTCCCAAGGATGCCCTGTGCAAATCAGATCACAATGTGCTAAAATCCACAATCCTTGTCATGCTTACACACTGTGTGGGATTCATTATACACTTAAACAGCCACTATTACAATGCAAACAGTGAGTAGGAATGTAGAAAGAAGTGTGAACCATCTGCATTTCAACTGCTCTGACCTCATCTTTTCTTCTTTAAGGTTATCATTGCCAGAAGGAGAGGCACTCAATCCTGATTCAGTTATGAAAACCTCTGTAGAACCATACTTGTGACAATCTCGATGCCAAGGATACTGTTTATGGAGATAAGAAACAAGTCCAGAGAGTGAATGTATATATGACCTGTTGAAATACCATACCTATGAAAGCCAGCTTTTTGTTTGTTTGTTTTTTTGTTTGTTGTTTTTTCAAGAGGGGATTTCTCTGTTTAGTCCTTGCTATCCTGGAAATCACTTTGTAGACCAAATGTCCTGGAACTCAAGGATCTGCCTGCCCCTGACTTCCATGTGCTGGGATGAAAGGCATCCCAGTGCCACCACTGCCCTGCCTGCTATTATATCTAGGAAATGGTGCTTTTTCATATTCTTTATACATTTTTGTATTATCAAAATTCCATATTTTGTATCTAAACTTTTATAATTCTTATATATAAGTTATATATATGTATATATAACTTCTAAAAAAATCCAATTTTCGATAAAGCAGTGATTCCTTGGGAATATCTTTAAACCATTTCAAGTTGCTCTAAAATAAAATATTAGTGATTCACAGGCTTCAAGTGTGATGTTTAAGGAAAAAGCTTGTTCAAGAACAAATAGACTGTGTCCTGCCCAGAAAAACCAAATATTAGTAATACACAGGAGAAGATTGAATTCAGCCTTGAGTGCAGTTTCCCAAACTAGTTTGTTGAGGACCTGACAAGTTTTCAGATGCTTTTCACTGAGTAATTGTGACTGTTATACAGTTTCTTTATTTGAGCAAAGAATTCACAAATTTGGGTGTTAAGAGTGAGGAATACAATCTACAGCAGTAAGGAATCTCAACTCCAATTCTAGAATGAACTAATGTCACTGGAAACCTTCAAAATGAGGAAGCCCTATGAAAAAGGAATTAAGAAATTTGTCAGGATTCCCAGAAAGGTCTTGCTGGGGTTTTGTCTACTTCTCTCGCTGCTGTGAAATCATATCTGACCTAAGAAACTGGAGAAAGAGTGGGTTTGGTTTTGCTCATGATTTAATGGTAGAGAAGGGTGAGATGGCTGGTCACTTTTTGTTTACAGCAGGACTCAGAAAGAGGTGAGTTCTAGAGCTGTTTTGGTCCTTACGTCTCTATCTCTGTCTCTCTCTTTTTACTCACTTCAGGACCTGAACTTATTCAACAATACCACTCACACTTAAGGTGAGTGTTTCCAAATTACTTAACCAAGTCTAGGAAGCCCCTGGTGCATGTGTTCAAAGCATTCTCATAAGTGATACTAGATCTGTCAGGTTTACAATCAGTATTAATAGCCACATGGGGCAATGATCTGACATGGATTAAGGAGCACAGAAAAGGTGAGAAAAGAAGAAATAAAGGCAGGAAGAGGGAAGAGCTAAGGATGAGTGCATCTTTCATCTTGGAAATCCATATCTTATTTCCCATTTAATGATCCTGGAAGTGTGGGCTTAATGGGCTGTGTTTAGTTCATAGTCACTTCCCATCAATAGATCAATGTCACTAGAAAAGCATTTGTAGAAGGGAATTCTGTTTGCTTGTTTTTCTTTTATTGTTTGTTTTGTTTAATTTTGCTCTTCCAGCACATAGGGATGAGACAGGCTAGCATGGGGTACATTTTAGCATTTTGAGGCTTCACTTTTGTCTGATAACCACAATTGCACTTCCCAGCCAGAGACCAATATCTCCATCTCTTGTGTACACACAATGTTCTTCTAACATATACCTGAAAACTATTGGCAACATGGATACCCGCATACATCAGGTTGCAAATATCTATGTTGCAAACAATGAAAATGATTACTGCCCTTAGAAATACCTTCATAAAACATTTATATTCAAATATGTCACAGAACATTTTTGATACCAAGAAAGATGATCAGATCCAGCCTGGACTAGTTTGGGGACTTGCACAAGACAACTTGTGTCCTCAAAGGGAACTTTTATGATGAATATCCTATTTACCAACTTCTTCCTAGGTATAATTGTGTGAATATAATCAAAATAAAATACTGTGTGGAAAGGTACATGCACAGGTAGTAAATGCGTACCTAAACTAAGCCCATCAGTTGAAACAAAGATCAACCAGTGTCAGTCCCCTTCAGCACCCAACTCCTCCTTCTCTTGAACTCCATGAAAGTTGCTCCAAACAAAAACCGTGGCCCTTGAGCACCTTTCCTCACATGGCCCACGGATGCTCTTCACACATGTTCCTTCCTGATCTCTACTGTCGCTTTGCTTTAAATAAAGTTTCACTGCTTCTTTAAAATCTGTGTGAGCCTTTACCCTAAATCTTTCAATGAAAGGCAAGAGTTTGGAAACACCTGGCTTTGACTCTAACCACCACAACATCCTGTAACAAAGATACAGAAAGAAATATCATCAAATGCCAAAGATTAGTTCTTGGATTCCCAAGCTTGCAGAAATGTATTACATTTATTTTCCGTAATTAACACTGTATCTGTAGTGTCCTGACACAACAGAAAACACACTAAGACAGAAGAAAATTATGTGTCAGAGACAGAGAATTTTGTCTTATATAGACCTAAGGTTTCAATTTATATAATCCCCAAATGCTATTTAAGAAAGAAGAGAGTAACAGTGCGGAATCTACCTACATACAGTAGGCTGGATCTATCCTCTACTTTGTATGACAATATTCCTGGGGAGGTGGAAACAAATGTCTACTCACCCCAGGCCAAAGTTCAGGTACAACTGAAGTCCAATTTGGTGAGCCAATGGGATTTATTTATTTACTGTTGTGTTTATTATAGGAATATTGATGAGGTGTTACTTACAGGAGCAGAAATGACTCAAAGACAGCTATGTCACCAGTAAATTCAAAATGAGTAACAGCTCATGATAGCAAGAATCCTGGGGCACCCTTGACAATGTGCAGACAGTACAATGCATTGGAGAGTGTCCTTTTTAGGTAGTTGAGTTGGTCTGAGCCTCTTCAGGACAGCATGGCTGGTCTCAACAGTTTCCAGGCATATCAGCTTATATGAGAATGTCTAGCACAACTGCTTACAATGTGTATATTCTTGGGGATGGAGGACCCTATTATATCTGGTTTCAGGGACTTCCTGAAGCCTCTAAGTTGTTTACTTCATCTTAAAGATCTTTCTTGCCTGATGTGAGATTTCACCCATTCTGAGACTATTCTACTATTCTGTGTCTACAGATTCCCCAGAGTCTGGGGAAGATACCACATCCAGTGTTGGATATCTGAGGGAAGAAATCTATGTATACTATGCTCTTATGTCTGTTAACTTCACTCCTCTAAAACAAAATTCTATCTATTCAGCTATAGCTCTGTCAGGCATTCAGGACACGAATAAATCTAGATACACCAAGCTCTTTGTAGCGAGCACATACCCTGGTTACTGGGGAGGAATAATCACTTTTAATTCAGACTTGGTATAATATTCATTTATTTACACAGTACGATTACAAGCAATATTCATCCCGTCTTCCAAATGGAAGCGGGAGTACCTCTTTAGGTGTACAGGTGTGGACTCACCAGGTCTGTTCCTCTGGATGTTGGGTCTGCACTTCGGACAGGATCTCACGCCTCTGGTGGAGGAGAGTCGACTCATGCGAGGGCCTGATGAGCTCTGTTGGTTGGGTCTGAGGCTTCATCTTTTATATTCTTTTCTGGCTAGGTATCTAGTCTTATCCCTACTTCCACACATAGCTTTTAGCTTATCACTACTCCATTTGTGGTTTACTTATGTCATTCTATTGCTTATCACTCCTGACCAGGGTTGTTCATCCTAGGCCTAACATGTGTTCCTTACACTCTTCATCCATCTACTTTATTTCTCTGGAATGAAATCCTGTCTACATAGCTTCAGTTCTGTCCTGACACTCAGTTTCTTTTTGTCCCCTCATTTATTGCCCTCTCATAGTCCTGCTAGCAACTAAGCTCTTATGCTTCCAGCCTCATCTTCGTCCTCTGTTTCTTCATCCTCCATCTCTACTTGTTCTTAACTCCTGGCTCCGATGAACTCTACCAGGCTTTCTGCCTTACTATCTACAAGACCTCTGTGTTATTCCCTTCTCCCTGGTCATGCCATTCTGTCTGCCTCTACAGAAAATGCCTGTGTCTTCTTCCCCTTGCCATGTGGTTCTCTCTCTCCTCTGGAATGTTGCTCCACACTACCTTCCACCTTGATATGTAAAAATCTCTTTTGTTATAGTCAATTGCTCTGGAAAGCCACTAGGCCTCAAGGCAAAGGGATGGTCTGAGTTTCATTGCACAACAAACAAAGGTATGCATCTCCAGCCAGCTTGTCTTTGCCTATGTTGCCTTATCCAAGTACTGGCCTGAGCAAAGAAGCTCACACCCACATTCTATGGGAATTGTGAATGCAAGCAATTCATAACAAGGGACAGCTGAATATTAAGCTGTGTAACACCAAATAGTTCATGATAAATGGCTTCCCGCTTGACAGACCCTTGGCCTGGTCAAGGTATAGCTTTAATACACAGCTGGACTCCTTATAACATATTCTTGTGGCTTGCCACGTGTATCCTTCTGTTAACACCCTGTGTCTTACCAAACTTTCCTGTAAGGTGAATGATTTTGATCTGGAGGAAGCTACAGTCTCCCTGATGCTTACATAAGGACTCAACTTCTCTCCTACCCAAACTTAAGGCCACTTAAAGTATAGAGAAAGACCAGGAGCATTCTTATCAGTTTCCATTATGAGGAAGGAGAAGAATCCAGTTCAAAGGCAGAGAAAATATTGTAACAAAATCATAGAGAAATTGCTGCTGTAAAGAAAGAGATGCTTATCAGGGTACAAGAGGCATACAGAACACCAAATAGACAAGACCAGAAAAGAACATTTCCATGGTATATAATAATTCAAACTTAAATGTACAGAACAAAGAAAGGCTATTAAAAGCTGCAAGGTAAAAACAAACAAACAAACAATAAAAAACTGAAGTCACTTATAAAGGCAGACGTATTATAATAATACCTACTTTTCAATTCAGACTCTGAAAAGAAGTGTCTGGGCAAATGTTCTACAAACTCTGAAAAGCACAGATGTCATGCTAGACAGCTATTCCCAGCAAAAATATCAATCACAATCTACAGAGAAAGAAAACATTTCATGATAAAAACATGTTTTAACTATTTCTCTCTACTCATGCAGTTCTACAGAAGACACTACAAGAAAACCTTAAATTTGAAGGGTTAATGTTGTGACCAGATTGTGACCCTCAGAGAGACCACCAAAGATGAGCATGCTGGAATGCAAAAGCAAGGTTTAATTCTGGATATCCAAAAGCAATACAAGCCTAGGCAGGAACTTCGTTCAATACATTCAACACAGTGGAGGCTGGAGGAAGTGCCCCTCTGTCTGCAAGCTCAGTTTTTAAAGGGAAAAATCACAAGGTTACATCGTTTAGGGGTGCTAGTACAGGTACAATTCTGATTGGCTCGCTTCTAGGGGCTTTCTAGAAATCATGGCTTAATCTTACTTCTAAGGGAGTGGTTGCCCACCACCATTTCTCATTGGCTGCCCTCAGGTGGGGGAATTTTTTTTTTTTTTTTTTTTTGGTTTTTCGAGACAGGGTTTCTCTGTGTAGCTTTGCGCCTTCCTGGAACTCACTTGGTAGCCCAGGCTGGCCTCGAACTCACAGAGATCCGCCTGGCTCTGCCTCCCGAGTGCTGGGATTAAAGGCGTGCGCCACCACCACCCGGCCTAAGGTGGGGGCATTTTTATGGTCAGTTACCTTGGAAACCAGGGAGAGGACATTCCATAGTCCGGCAGGCATTACCTCATGACTACCTTGTCACTCTGTACTTTTATACTTCCAGGTTTCTGGAATCTGAACCGACTGGTTTCAGTAACTAATGGCCTATTCCCAAAAGGAGAAATCTTAGGCCTTAATTTTAGGGTGAAAGCATTTTGGTCTTATTTCTAAGATGGCTCATTTTGGTCTCACAGTTAATACACCAAAGAGGAAACAAGAAATAAATAATCCAGGAACAGTTAATCAAAAGATGGGGGAAAATCCAATGTAACAAAATAACAGGAATTAATAAATACATTTTGACAGTGACTATCAATATTAATGGTCTCTATTCCTCCAATAAAAAGACACAGACTAACAGATTAAATTAGAAGTCAAGATCAATCTTTCTGCTGCATACAAGAAACATATTCCACCATCAATGACAGACATCAATTTGGGATAGAAAAATGGAAAGATATATTCTAAGTAAATGGAACCAAGAAGCAAGCAGGGAATAGTAGCTACTTTAATATTAGATAAAACAGACTTTGAGCCAAAACTAATCAGAAGTAAAAGGAAGAGTACTGCATAATCATTAAAGGAAAACAAAGCAACAAGAAAATACTGCAAGTCTTAACATGTGTGTACTAGACATAATGATAATCTATTTCATAAAAGAAACACCACTTCAGGTAAAATCATATTTTGAGCTTAGCACAGTGATAGTGTGTGTCTTCAATATGCCAGTCTCATCGATAGACAGGTCATCAAAACAAAACAAAAATAAATAAACAAAAACAGAAAAATGGGAGCAAAATAACCTTATAAATCAAATGGACCTAACAGACATCTATAGAACATTACAGCCAAACACTAAAGAATATACTTTTTTCTCAAAAGTTCCTGGAATTTTCTCCAAAATTTACCACATATTGGAATACAAAACAAGTATTATCAGATAGAGGAAAATTCAAGTAACACATCTATTAAAACTGTATACCAACAATAAAAACAACAGGAAGTATACAGACTCATGGAAGCTAATCTACTCTCTATTGAATGAAAACTGGATAAAAACAAAAATCAAGAAGGAAATTAAACATTTTTTAGAATAGAATTAAAATAAAAATACAACATAACAAAATCCATGAAAAACAATGAATGCAGGTCTAAGAGCCAAGTACATAGCACTAAGTATCTACATCAAAAACTGGAAAGATATCATATTAATAATTTGAAAGCTCTAGAAAAGCAAACAAGGATAAATAGTACTCAAAAGGGGTAGACAGAAAGACATAATCAAAGTCAGGATTGAACTCAATGAAACAGATGCAATAAAAGCATTATAGAAAATCAATAAAAGTAAAATAGACACAGTAGTTAAAAAGCTCCCAACCCCCAATAATTCCAGGGTCATATCAGTATAGAATATTACCAGATCTCCAAAGAAGAGCTACCATTAATACTCCTCACATAATTCTGCAAAGCAGAAAATCAAAAAACATCTCTTAATCTTTTTTATGAATCTATTGTTAAATAAATATCAAGACCAACAAAGAGTCAATTGGAAAGGAAATTTACTGTCCAAAACCTTTTATGAACACAGTTTAAAAAATTCTCCACATAAGACTTGGAAGCACAATCCAAAAACACATAAAAAAGATTACTGACCAAGGTCAAGTTGGCTTCAACCCAGAGATGTATGAATTGTTTAACATATGTAAATCAATAAACATAATCCATCACATGAACAGACTGAAAGATAAAAATCACATGATCATCTCATTATATTCAGAAAAGACCTTGGACAAAATCTAACATCCCTTCATGATAGAAGGTCTGGAAAGACTATGAAACAAGAGATATAACAGAATAATAGCACAATTTACAGAATCAGAATAAAAGGACAGAAACTCAAAGCATTCCCACTAAATTTAAGAACAGACAAGGATGTCAATTCTCTCCATGCCTAGTCAATATAGTACATCAATTCTTAGCTAGAGAAATATAAAAACTGAAGGAAATAAAGGAGAAACAGATAGAAAAAGAAGTAAAAGTATCCTTATTACAGATGATAAGACTTTAAAAACAAAAGAGCCTAAAAATTCTACCAGGAAAGTTTTTGAGCTCATAAATATACTCATCAAAGTATCATTTTATACAATGAACACACAAAATCCAGGAACCTTCAAAGGATAAAGAGTCTGAGAAAGAAATCTGGATTTATCCTGAGGTCTTTGATCCATTCAGGGTTGAATTTTGTTCAGGATGGTAAGTATAGTTCTACTTGCATTCTTTTCCATGCAGTCAGTTCAACAGACACCAAATATTTAACATGCTATCTTTTTATCAGTGTGTTTTTCTGTAACACACACATTTTCCAGTGTGTGTTTCTGTAACTAACACACACACACACACACACACACACACACACACACACACACACACACACACAGACAACGAGACAGAGACAGAAAGAGAGCACTTTGATGATGTTGAGCAGGTAAGTAGATGGGGAGGATCTGGGAAGAGTTGGGAAGGGAAAAGACTATGAAAAAGATTTACTGTATGAAATATGTTTTTAAAAGCCAATAAGTACCAAATTTTAAAAGAAAAAAAAAGGAATCAGGGAAGTGGCAACATGACAGCAAAGGCACATGTGGCAGAGCAGCAGTGACATGTAGACATCAGAGGGCAAGATGAACCTGGCCAGGCTGCAGGCTTCCTGAGGGGCAGATAAACAGTATAAGGACAGTGGCTGCAACCAGAAACAGCAGAATGGCAGAAGTGGAGAAGATGATTAGGTATCAAAGGCATAGGGAACTAGAGGAGAGAAACCGCAGGTTCTGGGCATAGGAAGACTTCTTGAGGGCTGTTGAGATTTTGAAGCCAAGGTTCTCAGTTATCCTAAACCTAGAATTGTTAACACTAGCTACTGTCAAAGACTGAAAACTCCCAAAATCTAATCTCTCCATGAAGTTATAATTCCAAGCCAAGTAAATGATGAATTCCTAAGCCTTCAAGAGTTGTAACAGTTGGAAGGCAAAGGGTATGAATGGCATAGATCTGTCTACACAAGAGCTATAGAGCCCTGATGTTCAAGACTTGAAAGAAAATGGCAGTATAAGAGGGCATGATTTGTAGCTGCACCTGCCTGCCTGCTACATTCTCTATGTCAAAATCTGAGGGCACAAGAGCTAACAAAGATCAGCTTTTGAAAACCTTCTCTTATGCCTCTGTGCCCATCCAGGTGAAGCATGGGACCCTAACATACTGGATGAATACACTCCAAGAACATGATCCTGTTTGCAGATCAGCTGGGGTGAACTCACCACTGTCAACTGCCTGGCAACATTTGTTTTGTGTCTCAAATTACATAGACATCAGAGATTCCTCACTCACCTTGACAGAAAAACACCAGGATAATGGGTATCTCAGGTCCCTGATGTTACTAACACTAAGAGCTTTGCCACAGTTGACAAGGCTTCCAGAGTGTTAATACTTAGGGCCACTATACCTGCTGGGTTTATGAATAAATACCATACATAGTGCAGAAATGCTAAGGAATCATTAACTTAATCACTAAAGGAAAGCTGCATAGCCTTTGTCCAGAGGGCAGTCAATACTCATTAATCATTCATTAGATATGAAAGTGAGTGATGAAATTCTTCTCAGATTTTTTTGGGGGGAGTGACTGGGAGACCTATTAACTACTATTGATTGAGAGAATTCTTTAATAAATTCTTTATTTTTTCTTTATTTTTTATTAAGAAAAAATTTTAATTCATTTTTACATACCAATCAAAGATCCCCCTCTTACCTCCTCCTGCCCATGCACCAACCCACTCCCCACTCCCTCCCACAAGAAGGCAAGGGCTCCCATGGGAAGGAACATCCAGTTGAGGCAACTCCAATCCCTTCACTCTGCCTCAAGGCTGCAAGAGGTGTCCCATTATAGGTAGTGGGCTCCAAAAACCCCACTCGTGTACCAGGGATAGATTCTGATCCTACAGCCACCACCACCCCCAAGCAGATCAGGCTACACAATTGTCTTGCAATGCAGAGGGCCTTGCCCAGTCCCATGCAGGCTCCACCGTCATTAATCCAACTTTCATGAGTTCCCACCAGTTTGGTTTGTTCCTCTCTGCAGGTTTCCCTATCATGATTTTGATGCACTTGCTCATAGAATCCCTCTGAAAAATCTTAAATGGCTGAAAGACATTTAAGGAATTGCTCAGTATCATTAGTCATCAGGGAGATGCAAACAAAACAACTCTGAGATACCTTCTTACATCTGTGAGAATGGCTAAGATCAAAAGAACTGCAGACAGTTTATGTTGGAGAGGATGTGGAGCAAGGGGAACACTCCTCCACTGTTGGTGGGTTGCAAACTGGTACACTTCCTTTGGAAACAAATGTGGCATTTTATCAAAAAATTGGGAATCAATCTTCCTCAAGAGCCAGCTATACAACTCTTGGGTATATAACCAAGGTATGCTCAATCATACCACAGGGACACATGCTTAACTATGTTCATAGCAGCATTATTCATAATAGCCAGAACCTGGGAAATAACCTAGATGCCCCTCAACTGAAGAATTAATTAAATATATGTGGTACATATACACAATGGTGTACTACTTAGCAGAGAAAAACAATGACATCATGAAACTTGCATGTTTTAGTAAATTCTTTTTTTTTTCTTTTTTGGTTTTTCAAGACAGGGTTTCTCTGTGTAGCTTTTCACCTTTCCTGGAACTCACTTGGTAGCCCAGGCTGGCCTCAAACTCACAGAGATCCGCCTGGCTCTGCCTCCTGAGTGCTGGGATTAAAGGCGTGCCCCACCACCGCCCGACTTAAACCAAGAGTAACTGCAGTACATAGCTTTTACTACCCAGGAAACATTCAGTTCCTGATGGCAATAGTCACCTACTGAAATTTCCTCCTTCCAACTCCACCCTTAGTAGAGAAGATGGAGAAGTGTCATGGTAGCTCACACTTGCCCTTTCAGATGTTACCTTTATTCAGAGGAATGTGATTCTGTGTGACCCACAGATAAGGCTGTTGGACATGAAGGGTGAAGTTTAGAATATCTACCTATGAAGACATGGAAGGGAAACAACTGAGCACAACAGACCTTTGATTTTCATGGTAACTAAAGTGTTTACAGTTAGGAGACAATCCAATCTTGCTAGCTGGGGAAATCGAAAGCTAAGAACATGGGAGGAGGCCTCACTTTTGCAATCCACCTCTCTGAGGAATAGGAGAGTGCAAGGCATCCAAGATTGCTCAACTTGAAGTGAAATGAAATGACTCTGACCAATGTCATTCTTCCCATCTTTAAAAATACTACATGTTCTTGGCATTTGAGAGATGGCAACACCCCTGTCCAATCTCTGAGAGATTGTTCTTCTTACTCAAGTGAACTAGCCCTGTTCCTTTCCTTTTAGACAAACTAGGATCTGAACACTGCTGAAGAAATTTCCAAGAAGGTGAGTCCTATGCCTGCTATGTAGAGTTGAGAGCTCTGTGGAACCCACAAGGTCACAGGGAAAATCAATGCTGCTTTTTCAGAGGAGAGTAGAGGAAGTGGGACTGGTACCAGCTGTTCTCAGTGCAGTGAACCCACAGCAGCTAGGTTCTGATGCTTTGCTAGAGGAGATGGCAGACATATTTATTCCACCCTTACTGGGGCCTGAGTCAACAAAGTGCATTTTGATTATGGCAGAAAAAAGTAACTTTCTATATAAATATAAGTATATAGAAAGTGAAGAGAAGGCTTTATTTATCTTTGCTGGAGACGCTGAAGGAACTTGTTGGCTTTTGAATGACTGGGTAAACAATAGGATAGTGACATCAAATAATTATTGTTAAATAGTATTTAGTGAAAACATATCAGGACGTGGAGATTCACTCTAGTATTCCAATATTGTACAGCATGTGAAACAATGGACATGCATAGTACAAAGCACAACAGATTCAGTTATTCAAGTACATCCATTTTTAATCATCCACATACATACTTGTCATTATTTTTTACATCAGCAGTATCTAAATCACAGTGAGTTAGTTTCTGTCACCTTCAAAGTTATTTGTTTTCTGTAGTTTTAGATTGTTTGACTTGTTTATAATTTTCTCTGGAAAATGTAGAGGGGCTCAAGGGGAGTTAATTAGAAATATATCTCTGTTGCCTATTTTTATAATATTTTAAAGGCTTTCCATGTACCCTTTAGAATTCTTTTTTTTTTTTTTTTGGTTTTGTTTTGTTTTGTTTTTTGAGACAGGGTTTCTCTGTGTAGCTTTGCGCCTTTCCTGGAACTCACTTGGTAGCCCAGGCTGGCCTCGAACTCACAGAGATCCACCTGGCTCTGCCTCCCGAGTGCTGGGATTAAAGGCATGCGCCACCACCGCCCGGCACCCTTTAGAATTCTTAATGTGTACTTGAACAGACTATTTTAGAAGCTGATTAGAAGTTGATTTAGAAGTTCAGACAAGTCCATATGTAAGGATATCTCTCTTGGTGTATCATTTATGTTTCTCAAACATTCTAAATTTTTTGCAGATGTTTATAACATTAATATAGTAATTGAGAAATATACTGCAGTATCTATTGAAATATTGTGGGTTTTATGAAATTCATAGATGACTAAGCTCTTGCACATACATATGAAGAAGATATGTGTGCATTTGCACCTTTGGAACAAAATATGTTCCATGTTGTTACTTATTATGGTCCTATCAAGAAACATAAAATACTAAGAAATACCATACACTATTATTGGTATATAAATCCAACATTTAAACTATTATCTTATTCTAAAAAGATATCTGGTGGTTTTTTTGTTTTTTTTGTTTTTGTTTTTTTCAACTTGACACAAGATCTAATTATCTGGGCTGAAATAGCCGAGTTGAGAAAACGCTTCCTTCAAAATTGCCTAAAAGAAATGGTGTAGGGCATATTCTTGATTAATGATTTATGTGAGTGTGTAACCCATTGGGGGCAGTGTCACTCATTGCAGGTGGTCCTCACTGCTGAGCAAGCCATGAGGATCAAATGAGAAATCACTCTTCCTGATGGCTTCTGTTACAGTTCCAGCCTCGAGGTTCCAGCCTTGAGTTCCTGCTCTAATTTCTTTCAATAAAGGAGTGTGATATGGAAGTATAAAATGATATGAACCCTTTCTTCCCAAATTGTTTTTGGTCATGGTGTTTTATTCCAGCAATAGAACCTGTAACTAAGGCAGAAATTGGGACTGGGTTTGTGGGACATTATTGTGACACACCTGACTGTGTTTTAGGAATGATTATGAAAGAACTTTGTAGCATTGGGACATAAAAGCAAATGAGTGTTTAGAGAAAATGAACTATTTGGGGAAGTTACAAGATAATGCAGAGGGCAGTGCAGATGATTGAGGCTGGGCTTGGAAATTTCAGAAGAAAGATTGAGAGTCACATAAAGAATCTACTGAGGCCACTCAATATTTTGAATTACGAATCTGTGATTCTGGTCAGCTAGGACTCAAAAACTGGATGAGATTGAGAAGAGACTGGCGTTGTTGAGGTTTAACCTGGGAAGTATCTTCTCTCTGTCAGCACATGGAAGTGGAAGCTATGGCCCAGAGGGGGATAAGGCTGTCCCTTGTGCTGACAACCAAACTCTGTAAGGTGAAAGACTCACCCAGTTGGTACTGGTTTTGGAGGTATGAGAGGGTCATAGGGAATAGCTGAGGCTTGTCACTGTGAAAGGCTATGAAAGGTTGTGGTGAAGACAAAACCCAGGTCAATGAGGACCCCAGAATTTTTGAGATGTGAGTACATTGGGGTGCCACTAAGAATAGCAGCAGGTGTCAAGGGAGGTAGCTAAAGCACAGGAGAACCACTATGTGTACTTGGATGGGAGAGCAAGAGATGGGGAGATGCCAAGGCCCTTTGCAGATCAGAGAATCTTTTGCATTCTTTAATTTTGATTTTGCTTTGTTGTGAATATAATTATGACCAGGTTTTCCCCTCTTGGGATAACAAGGTAGGTAACTCATTTTTTATTTTGTAAGAGCTCACTGTTGAGATACTTTAAATTTTTAAAGACTTTGGAATTCTAGAGACTTTAGATATTTTTGAGAGCTTTGAAATTTGGAAGAGAATTTGGGTGTTATAAAGAGACTGAAAATTTAAAGTGTTTAGCTTTTTAGCAGTGAGGATGAACACATATTGATATCCAGAATCTAGGGGCATAGACGACATTGATGCATGTATGCTATGTTATATAATACTAGAAATTCTACTGAGGTTGGGATGATTAGTCCACATTCAAAAGGAACAACATTTTAAAAACAAAAGGAATGATCTCATAAGAATGGAACCCATCAAATTACTCAAAGGCTCTGTCATCACATATCTGGTTGTATTTGAAATAGTTGTGTTTTCAGAAGTACCAACTCAAATAAAAGCTTTCTGTTTTAATTTTCTGTGGGATCTGGAGATTAGTATTGTACAGAAATTAGAATGCTGCTCTGAAGAAGGGAGTTTTACTGTTGAGAATCAGTTTTAATCTCCCTCTTGAATATCTAGATGATCTATTTTTTTTTAATGTCTTACGGTTTACAGAGTATGTCTTTTTCTTAAATTCTTCACTTCCCTATCATGTGTCCTTGTGTGAATATTCTATTCACCCTTGGTTTTCTTTGAGCATGGATGATGTTCAATTTTTCTCAAAAAAAGGAAGCAGTTGACAGCCCTAGAAATTTAGTACCCAACTAAACTGATGTCCATACAGGCATAATTCCCAAACTGAGATGACAAACATTAAATCAGAATGTTGGACTTAATACATTCTCTGAAGACCATCAAGGGAGTATATAAAATGTGAGTGAGGTACTAAGCAGGATGCTAGGTCCACTGGGGAATTTTGGGAATTTCCAGAAAGCCAAATTTTGTTGTTTCTAATTTTCTAATTTTTGTGACTAATAAATTTCCTTACAAATTTCTATGATGGGAGTTGAAAGACCTATGGACATAATAATAAATTTAATTCTACTCATATTTGGCAGTATAAAATTAGGAGGTTCTCCACTAGGAACTATTAGGAGTCTAATCGCAGGTTTCCAGTCTCAGTAAAGGTGTCAAGTATGGTTTTCCACTCATACAGGCCTTAGGTCAAATCACAAAATAGATGGTTAACCCACAACATTGATGGCACTGTTGCTCTGTTGAGCATGTTGCAAGACGGGTTGTTACTTTACCTGCAGGAATCCACAACTGAGGAAGGTTAATGATTATTTTACTCCTCCAGTACTGTGCCTAGTACTTCCTAGATTTGGAAAATCTAGTCAGTAGGGATGAGGCTTCCAGGTGAGTATCAAGTTCATTTCTCTGTAGCACGAATCTTAAAAGTTCTTAATAAAAACAAACCTGAGGCCAATTATTGGGGTGAAAGCTGGAAGATCAGAGAAGCAGAACAAGCCACAGCTACCTCACCTTGCCAGTTCCTCATCTGATCCTGTTTCCTCAGACTAGAAGCCTCTGAGTCCTCATCCAGAATGGGTCTCAGCTGAACTGTTGCTCAAAAGTCTAAAAGTTTAACCAGCCAAATGCTTCTAGTTTCTGGTCTCCACACCTTATATATCTTTCTGTTTTTGCCATCACTCCCTGGGATTAAAGGTTCACTTCTTGGGATTAAAAACATGTGTCACCATGCCTGGCAGTTTTCAACGTGGCCTTGAACTCACAGAGATCCAGAGGGATTTCTGCCTCTGGAATGCTAGGATTAAAGGTGTGAGTGCCACCATTTTCTAGCCTTTGTATTTAGTGGCTGTTCTGTCTCTGACCCCAGATAAATTTATTAGGGTGCACAATATTTTGGGGAACACAATACCACCACATTTCTCCATGTTCTGTGACTCAAGAATGTGGTATCTTCTGCAATAGAGTCTTACCATAAAGTTCTGGAGTGTACCCAAGGGCAATGTCAGTTGGGAGTCTATGAGAACTGACTGGTCAATAACTTCAAGAGAGCAAATTCATTCCTACCACTGAGCTTTTTGTTAAACTGAGGTGTCTAGTAGAAATACTGTTGATATATTGTGGAATAACTTCATGTAAATTTTTGATTGATTTGTATTTAGAGAGAAAGATAAATGATAGATAGATAGATAGATAGATACATAGATACATAGATAGATACATAGATAGATACATAGATAGATGCATAGATAGATACATAGATACATAGATAGATACATGGATGGATGGATGGATGGATGGATGGATGGATGGATGGATGGATGGATGGATAGACAGACAGACAGGTAGATGGATGGGTCGCTAGGTCGATGGATGGATGGATGGATGGATGGATGGATGGATGGATGGATGGGTGGATGTAAGGATGGATAGATAGTGTGTATGTAAGTTCCTACAGCAATAGGTTTCCATCTTAGTTCTAGAATTATAAATTAGTGATAGTAACTCCTTTGTTTACATCTTCTACTACCATACACTCCCATTACCAACATTATTTAATTCTTAAGTTTTCAAAGTTTATTAAAAGTAGACAGACAACAAAATGTTAAAATGGCCTTCCAAGCAATGAAAAAGAAAATAGACATACCATAAACCTTGACAATAAGAGTATGTTTTATATATTTTGAAGCATATGATCTCAGGAATAAAAATAAACATAAATGGAAGAGTACAGGTTATTCAAGGACTTCCAGTATATTTTAGGAGGAAGGAATATTTTTAATAATATGGAAAACTATTAAAAGATCTAGGTAGGATTTAAGCATGACATGGAAGTAAAAATTGTGTCTCTAAACAAATAGAATCACTAAGTCAATCCTGAAATGACAAAATGAGGAAACTACTGACACAATTCCATCCAATAAATTCTAGGGTGCTGCTCTGAAAAGTATGTAGATGTTTGAGAAATTGACAGTGATATGAGCACAAAGGGCCCAAAGATCACAATCCAAGCCCAGGAGAGGCAGGATGCTAATGAGGGGTGTTTGAGGCAAAGCCTAGTGGACAAGGGTCAGTGGCTCATCATGGTCATGTGACTTAAGTCATTGCTCATCCAGGTACAATGTAATAGAATGCAGTTCCATTTGCATATAGGTCACTTTAGAATGGGAAAAATCAGAAATTCACAGGCAGATATCCAGGGACAGGCTGGATATAAGAATGGAAATAGAATCCAAGATATTAACACTCATAGCCCAGACTTTAAACACTTCAACAATTACTGATTCAAACACTTTTCTTCCACCACAATTGCCACTGGCCTAAGTCACCTAACATGGCTAATAGGGAAGAATATCCTAGGCTTGTTTATTAATACAACAAAAGAACAAAAGTTCTACACACATTTTGCACAATGGCACAGCTTGTAATTGACTCTTTTTCTCTCATATGTAATTATGGACATTATCAATAGGAGTCATCTACTCACAAAGGAATATGCTTGTTTGGGGATTGTCTGTAAATGTTTGTAATCATATGTCCATTTTCATCTTTTAGGATTGTCCATAATTTTAGAAATAATGAGTGAATACAAGACAATTGTTCTTCTAAAAGGATTAGAGGGTCTGAATGACTACCAGTTTAGGACAATCAAGTCCTTACTAAGAAAAAAACTAAATCTAACTGAAGAGATGCAAGAGAATTATGACAGAATTCAGATGGCTGACCTGATGGAGAAAAAAATCCCAAAAGATGCTGGACTGGACCTGCTGATAAATTTGTGTGAAAGCATGAATGATCTTGAAGACCTTGCTAAAAAACTTAAAACAGAGAAGGCAAAAGGTAACATGGAAACACCCTGGGCACTCATCCCTTCTCAACCCTCCTCTAACTTTCTGGCTTCCTGCAGCAATCAGAGCTGATGTGTCACTATACCACTGTCTGCCTTAGACATTACGGGGGTTGAAGCATTTCAGATGTCAAGTTGATTTCAAGAAAAGCTTTCTCACAAAGAAATATGGTATATTTCAAGGTAAATTTCTTTTACATTGGAGGTAAATAAAATAAAAAGCAGTTGTTGAGACAGATTAGAATACCCAACATGGTAGTAAAACCATAAAATAACAAAGTGAACAATGAAAAAAATCACTTAAAACAAATAAATAGAGTAAATTTAATACTCAATTAACAATCTTACCCATTCATTAATATCTTTTCTGGTAGGAAATGTGATCTAATATTTAAGTAGAACCTGCACTTTAGAGATATGAAGTTTCTCTTTATAAAGTCACTGCGTTTAAAAAATATTGGGTATACTGGTACACAACTCTTACCTGAGAATTCAGCATAAGGAGGCCCAGTTAAGGAGACCTGTGAATATTGGTAAAAATTGAATGATTGAGGTTTTTTTAAAAAACAACATGAAATCATTATCTTTCTATAAAATTATTAATTAAAATGGAATAAATTATCAATTTAATTTAAAAACAGAAAATAAATAATTCTGAATGAGCTTCAGCCATCTTAACCACTTCCCTGGATTTATTGTGTTTTCTTTGTCCCTGCAGTTAAGAAGGAAAAGAAACGAAAAAACAGAACTATAGTGAAAAAAGGAAAGCAAGAAGAACCCAGTAGTTCCCAATCTCTTTCCACCGATAATGAATCAGACATGAGCAAACCCTCTGCACAGGTAAGGTGGCTGGTCTCCCACCAAAAAGCTTCTCCCCAGGTTCCTCCCCTTCTTAACTCTTTAGGAAGATTCAGTACTCTATCTATCTAGTCCAAGGCTCTAGTGAGAACAGGTTCTAAGTCAACAAATTCATAAGGACCTGTCACTCCTTCAGTGTCAGATATATAATGTCTCTAACTCGTGCAGTACAACCCCCAGGGATGCAAACATAAAAATCACCATGTGGCTTTTTAAAAGACCATTTATTGAAATAGCAGTTGCTTTGGGATGGATGTGGCTTTTAAAAAGATTAAATTAAATATGGACTTTGTAATTCTACACTTAATACTATTCTGCCACATCAGGGATAAGTAGGATGAGATAAATGTAATTTTTCTACTCCTCTATGAGACAACTCTGTATGACTTAGTGTTTCTATTGCTTTGAGGAGATGTCATGAGTACAGCAACTCTTATTTTAAAAACACAGTTAAATGGGGCTTGCTTACATTCAGAGGGTTAGTCCATTATTGTCATGGTAGGAAGCATGTCAGTGTGCAAAGAGACATTGTGCTGGAGAGATAGTATAGAGTTCTACATCTCCACAGGCAGCTGTAAGAGAGAGTGGCACTGGGCCTGGCTTGAGCATCTGAAATCTCAAGGCCCACCCCTCAGTGACACACTTCCTCCAACAAACCACACCTACTCCAACATGGACACATCTGCTAATACTGAGACTCTCTGATGACCAAGCATTCAAATCAATGTGTCTGTGGGGATCAATCTTATTCAAACTACCATACCATATGATCCATCTGTTAAGAATGAGGTGTGCACAATGACGCAAATATAATTAGAATCCATTAATAAAACTAAGATTCTTATAGTCCTTGAAATATTATGCTTTACTTAATACTAAAGACATTACTAAGGCTGGAGATAAAAACCATATGGAAAAGTACAACTTAGCATGTACAAAGCCTGGGGTTCAATTTCCAACACATGGGAAAATCAATAAGGAAAGACAAACATTGTTCTTTTAGAAAAAGAGAAAACAAACCACAAAAACTGAAGGTGGCAAGAAAATGAAGCTTACCCAGGAGCAGACTCAGCTTCTAGCGCCTTCAGGAAGCAACCCACAAAAAGATGAATGTTGTCTCCAGACTCCTCATAAGCCTCCCCCAACACCATCCAGCAGTTCCTCAAACAAGGTACCACGTTCCTATTCCCAATGCTTGCCCTTTCCCAAAGCATGTCTCTGGGCTCACCACAACCTTGGAAAAACATCTCACTGATCCCCTACAGCAAAGATTTTCCTCTTATTATTAAATAGCTTAGTAAGTTATGTAATCATGTATCACAGCCTCTGTGGTATTGAAAAGGTAAGCATTGATGAAATGATTTCTAATGTTGTCAACCAACTTTCTGCTTAGGGTTCAGAAAAGAAAGAGGGGAGACAGACAGGGACTAACACAAGAATGTATCAGTCCCCATTGCCTAGTTTCTTCTCAGACCTTTTCCCTTTGCTGGTGACCCAACTTCAGGGGTTATTTTCACCATTCTATGCTCTTCTCAGCAGATGTTTTGACACATTCTGTTTCTTTGCTTGGAAGTCTTTATCCATGTCCATTCACTGACCAAATACTGTATAACTGTAATGGTCACTTTTGCTAAGTGTCAGTTTCAGACCCTCCCAGGCATCCACCAAACTCTCTCAGCCATTCCTCATCAAAGGGAATGGCTTCCTGTTCTCATTTTGATGCCCTTTTAATATAATTACAAAAATCATAACCCTATAAGAACTTCTCTTCTAATTTCTTAATCATGTACTTAATTTTATATATATATATATATATATCATGCATGTATTTTGAGATCCTAACTGCAATGTACACACATCTCCTTATTTTATTGCATGGTACAATTGTGTTGAACACTCTATGTGACCAGCATTTAATCTTTTTAACCAGTAGAGTCCTGTTATTTAGCATGGGAACTCCTTAGCCACATATAATTAACCATGTTTGTTAATGATGACATCAATATAATTCAAAATGTATACAAGCCTGGAAAATAGGCTACAGTTAGTAATAATTTTAGCATGAAAGGAATCAGCTTTATAGCAATTGTTGCAGTTTAGAAGAATTTTTACTTTGAACAATCAAAAACATAAAACAAAAACAGTAAAAATGGCCATTACAGTTAAACCAACTAACTTACCTTAGCATTTCAAAATTTTATAGTATTTCAATTTTTATACTTCTAAGATTATAAAAGTGTAATGAAGACCCTAACTAGATCTGCTGCCTATGTACAAGTATTTCTCCCATATGTAGAAGTTTTATTTAACTGGATTTATAGTCATTTTAAAGACCTAAATACAGGTTTAAATTAGTCTGGATGGGCTTCAGCCATGCTATTCCACGTTGTCAACTGAGCTACATTCCCATCCACCAAAACCCATCAATGTGGTCCATTTATTTATGGTATTTGTCTCACAATTTCAATCACATCACCTGAAAGTGTGGAGTGTGATCTCTCTGTGGACAACAAGGTTTGAATATTTGATGGATTAGAAAGTCTACCTGAGAAAAAGTACAGGAATAGCCAATTTTACTAAAAGCTTCATTTCCCACAAAATAACATTAAAAGTTGAACCAGACCAAGTAATAGTTGAAGAGTATTGTAAGATACTTTGAGCTAGTATTCTATCCCAGAACAGTGAAAATTCAATACCTGGCTTTTAAGAGAAGTTGTAATATTGATTAGTAAGAGTGGAAGCTAGGTGTAAGAAATACCTAAGTATGTTCTCAAATACTTCCTTCAGCCCAGGAAAAAGCTGACATGGTAAAAGTCATCTTTTGAAAAGAGAAAGTGAAAAGATGCATTTGGTCTTGTTTTAAAAAAACAATAAGCAGTATTAGAGAATATCTCAATCCTATTTTCCTTTAAAACAGAAAAACACAAACATCAAAAAACAGAGTACCATAGAGATACAAGTTTCCCAGAAAAAACATCAGCATCCAGAATTTTCAGCAACCAGCAACTCCTCAGCTGCAAGTAAACTCCAGACTCTTCCGGAAGTTACAGCAGCAGCAACAGCTTCTAACAGCCTCCAGACTTCTCTGAGATCTCTAGGAACATGCTTCACTTTTAAAATGTCTTCAGGCTCTCCAGCACCAACTCACCAGAATTTTCCAATGTCTCCAGCAGCAGACTCCAGCATCCATCTGAATTCTCCAGTGCCTCTAGTACTGTCCAGTGGTGTCCAGGCTCCTCACGTACCTTCAGCAACAGCATCTGGTAATAGCTGGGTCACTCACATGCTTTCAAAAACAGTGTCCAGCTCTCTCAGTACTCCTCAGATGGCTCCAATATCAATGTCCAGCAATGCCCAGAATATTCACCTACCTACAGCAGCAGTAGCCAATAGCAAAAAGTCTCCTCATAGTCCTCACGTACCTTCAGCAATACCTACATTTACACCTGCCCAAACCCTTAAAAGCCCTTCGGCAACATTGAAAAGCAAAGCCCAGGTCAGAATGATGCCTCTAGCAACAGCATCCAGCAATATTCAGGTTCCCAATGATCTTCCAGAAGCAATACCCAAAAATGACAGCACCACTCCGGAATCTCAAAGAGCAGCATGCAGTGGCATTCAGACTCTTAACTCTGCTACAGTAAGAGCACCTAGGAATGTCAATGTCCCAGGTCCGTTAGAAACAGGACATGTTTATTTCCAGGCTTCATTGGCATCTCCAGCAACAGCATCTGGTAGTCTACCAACAACATCCATGAGTATTCCAGATCTTCAGGTGCCTAGAGCAATAGGTACAAACAGTGTCCAGACCACTCAAACACAATCAGAAACAGCATCCAACTTCATTCAGGCTATCCATGCTTCTCTACAGAAAGAGTCCAGAAGTGTGTGCACCACTCAAGGGCCTCAAGGAGCATCATATGGTACTGGACAGGCTCTTCCCTGTCCTAGAGTAAAAGCATCAAGGAGGGTCCATGCTCCTCAGATGCCTTCAGCAACAGCATCAGAAAGTCTCCTGGCTCCATGTGGATCTCCACCAACACCATCCAGCAGTCTTCTAGATCCATGTGTGTCCCCAGCGATGGCACTCAGTGATCCCCAGGCTCCTCTGGTGCCTCCAGCAAAGGCAAGCAGCAGTCCATCAAGGGTAAAGCTTCCTTTTCTCACAATATAATGACAGAACTTAGCACAAACTTGGCAGGTTTCTTCATTAACCTATATGCACACATAATCTTTTATGCAAATAATCACTTATTTTTATTGTGTTTAGTTGCTGATCCTTCCCTATATTCAACTTTAAAATACTTTGTGTACTCTATTCCATTAAGGAAATAACTGACTCAGTGATCACCTGATCATGCCTATTCTGTAAGGAGTATAGTGAGACACTTGCTTATTTAATTTTACACTTTGAACTTTTTGTCAAGGTATTCTTTTCATATTGTGAACTGCTGAAACAGTTATAATGAAAATGTACTTCCTGAAGTTAGAACACATCGATCAGGAATCGGAGTTAAAGGGGAAAGAGAGCTTAGGGGAGGGGAGAACCCAGCTGGATCAAGAACAGAGAGGGAGAACAAGGAATAAAAGACCATGATAAATGAAAACCACATGAGAATAGGAAGAAGCAAAGTGCTAGAGAGGCCCACAGAAATCCATAAAGATACCCCCACAATAGACTATGGGTAATGGTCAAGAGACAGCCCGAACTGACCTACTCTGGTGATAGGATGGCCAAACACCCTAACTGTCATGCTAGAAACCCCATCCAATGACTGAGGGAATCAGATGCAGAGATCCACGGCCAGGCCCCAGGTGGAGCTCCAGGAGTCCAAGTGGTGAGAAAGAGGAGGGTTTGTATGAGCGAGAATTGTTGAGACCAAGGTTGGATAAAGCACAGGGACAAATAGCCAAATGAATGGAAACACATGAACTATGAATCAATAGCTGAGGAGTCCCCAACTAGATCAGGCCCTCTGGATAAGTGAGACAGTTGATTAGCTTGAACTGTCTGGGAGGCATCCAGGCAGTGGACTGGGTCCTGTACTCAGTGCATGAGTTGGCTGTTTGAAACCTGGGGCTTATACTGGGACACATGGCTCAGACTGGGAGGAGGGGACTGAACCTGCCTGGACTGAATCTACCAGGTTTAACTCAATACTCAGGGGAGTCTTTGCCCTGGAGGAGATGGGAATGGGTGGTGGGTTAGGGAAAATGTAGGGGGGCGGGAGGGAGGAGAACAAGGGAATCCTTGGCTGATATGTAAAATTAAATTAAATTATAAAAAAATACATAAAACAAAAAATTAAAAAAAAACCCTACCACCCATAGCGTGAAGTCTGTATGTTTCCAAGTCAAATTTCAGAAAGTGCTACCAGTTATAGCTGCCTCCCTGAGCTGGTACCCAGGTTGGCCATGATTGACAACATGCTTCTTCTTTCAACCCTGCAGTTTTGCCTCCATTTCATAGTGCTCTTCTGATGCTCAGAAATGGAATGGGATACTGAGGAGGCAGGTTATCCAAGTAAAATGACTTCAGGACTTTTTCTGGTCCCAGGATTCTCCTCCATGCCTGCTATTATGAAAAAAGAAGAGCTGCTAGCCTGAACCATTCCTGATTAACAATATTTGAGAACATCTTTCTTTTACAAGAAAGCTCTGACGGTTTAGACAAGGTTTTGTAATTGGAATTTTAAAAATGTTCCTAGATAGAAGACTTGACTAGAACATGGAGGCTTTGGGTTCATTCCCCATAACTACAAGTATGATCCATTTATCTACCAGGTATGATTAGTATTAAGTGGAACCACTAAGTAGTGATATAGGTAAATCTCCATTTCTTCCTTTATCTAGGGTAAGGTATGGGAATCATTGTTTAGATATTCTCCACTCTATTCAGTGGAGCTGTGCCTTATGATCTGTTGAATTATGCATGTTTATCCTCTGTATGTTTTATGTAGACACCAAAGAAAGGAAACTTACCAAAGGAGCCTTCTATGGTAGAAGGTCACCATCAAGATCCCATACAAGTGATGGTGTTGAAAGTAACAGAACCATTTACTTATGATTTGATTGATGGAAAAAGGATGTTCCATGCCACAGTGGCTACTGAGACTGAATTCTTCAGAGTGAAGGTTTTTGACACAACCCTAAAGAACAAGTTCATCCCAAAAAAGATCATTGCCGTATCAGATTATTTTGGCGTCAGTGGATTTCTGGAGATATATAGAGCTTCCTGTGTGTCTGATGACAATGCTAACCAAACACTGGTTATCCCAAATACACTGAGGAGAAGAGCCAATGGAACTCCTAAAATTAAGGATCTTTTCTCTCAAACAAAAGGAACATATGTGAATGGAGAGTTTGTGGTAACTACGGTAAGCCACTATATTATTCGTAGAATGCCTTTCCATTCTGATATTTTAAGTTTTAACTTGGCACTGTAATTCAATCAACTTACTTAACACAGGAAATAATCACTTTTCATATCAGAAAGAGATGAGTAAGGTTTCCACACTTTGGATATGGGGATAGTCTCTTACCATTCCTCTCCTCAAGGTACCACCATGAGAATTCTTTACAAGGAGGTTCATCAATAACCTTTGGCATTTTCCTGGCTATGACAATCCATCTAGAGACATCCTATTCCCAGACACTGTTCAGTTTATAGCACACTTCCCTTTTAGATTCTTTTTCTTTGATAGTTTCCTAACCCATCTCATTGGCAACTCAGTTGTGAATGAAGAGTCAAACTCATAGACTAGATACAGTTTGCAATGATGAGAATAAAAAACCAAATAGACAATTCTGCCCTAGAATGAAACCTTGTCCAAAAAGCCAGGATTATTTCTTTAATGTGTCCTTATTATCACATTCTTTACTTTTTATCAAGATCTTTTGACTGAGTGAATACTATTTTAAATAATGAGAGAAAGAGGAGTTAAACAATCTAGTTTAATTTCACAATTTATAATAGGCACAATGAAAGCGAAGAAATTTAAGGAATTTTATGACTTTTGAATGTTTCTTTAAGTGTCAATGTACTAATTCATTAGTATGCTTGCTTGTTCAATGTATGATTTTGTAATTCATTGTGTATGAATCAGTCATGGCTTTTTCCTTTTATCTATGCTATTATTGACTGTGCTGGTACAATTGGTCACACAATTAATAAGTAAATTAAGTGGGACACAAACTAAAACACCAGAAATATTGCTGTATTTAACCTTTGAGGGATTAGGAAGTAGTAGAGTGAATCGATGTGTACACTGAGCAAATGTGATCCATTTAAACAGAAGGGGTGTGTATGTATGTGTGTGTGTGTGTGTGTGTGTGTGTGTGTATGTGTGTGTGACTGTCTTATTTGTGTGACTGTGTATTTGTTTCTCATGCTATTTCTTTTTTATGTCTGTTAGTTTGTTCATTTTGTTTTATTCTTGTTGATTTGTCTTCTTTATTTGACTGTTTGCTTAAAAGAGAGAGAAAAATGGTTGGGGATTTAACTCAGTGGTAGAGCACTTGCCTAGCAAGCACAAGGCTCTGGGTTCAGTCCTCAGACCCTAAAAAAAAAAAGACAAAAAAGAGAGAGAAAGAAGGGTTGGAGTTGGAAAAGTGGGGAGGAGAGGATTATGTTGGAGGAGGTAGGGTAGAGGAAGCTGTGATTAGAATATGATATATGAAAATAACTTTATTTTTAATAAAAATTAAAATAAATTAAATAAAAAGGACTTATAATAGTGTTTCTCAGACTCACAATGAGCCAAAAGTAGCCTTTTCTTGTCAGCCTCCTGGATGTAACGAAGAAACCTGAAATGGTAACTAAATGGGGTTTGCTGTGTATTTATGTTTTTTTCATTTTGATCCCTTACTTTGGAACCTTAAGAAATCTCAGCTATTCTGATATGTTACAACTAGTACTTAGGAAGATACTCATTTTTTCTAAAGGCACCCAGCAGATAAAGACCTCAAGTAGGTAAAACTTAAGAGAAGCTTCCAAGGGCTGCAATTATAGGCCAGTTATTAAGGGCTAGGCACACAAAACCTCCAGAGTGATTTCCAAGAAAAGATTTGTTCACCATAACATGTTAAACTCTTCCATTCAAGTAATTCTATTTTGTGAGCTATTCCTTTATTTTGTCTGTGAGGGTTGAGAGAAACACAAAGGCCATGAAAGTAGTGTGGAAATCAGAAGAGAAGCTCCACAAATGAGTTCTCTCCTTCCCCTCTAAGTCCTGGGAATTGAGTGGTAATCAGGCTTGCCAACAAGCACCCTTACCCACTCAGCCATCTCACTGGCCTTTTACCTGTGATTCTAAACCTAAGAGCCATACTTGCCTTGTCAGGAACAGGTTTATGTTAACACTCTTTATTTCTCATAGATGTGAAAAGCTTTCACATATTTCTAAAGATGATTGTTAACTTGTTTTTCAGAAAAATGAAAGGGGTGACTTCATTTACTATGGGATTGAAGATGATACTGGGAAAATGGAAGTGGTGGTCTCTGGACGACTGACCAGTATCAACTGTGAGCCAGGCAATAAACTTCGTCTTTTCAGCTTTGAATTGACCTCAAGAGAAGATACATGGCAGCTGAAGTCAGTGAAGCACAGTTACATGCAGGTGTGTGCTTTGGGAAATACAATTCTTCCTAAGGATCATATATTTCAATCTCCTGCAGCCCAGGGTGGCCTTGAACTCCTGATCTTCCTGCTTCTTCATCCCAAATGCTGGGAATAAAGTTGTGTGCCATCACTGTCTGCGTCTATGGTTAACTAGTGGCTCACTCCACCTTCTGATCTGAAGGCAAGCTTTATTTGTCAGAACACAAACAAAATATCACACAACACTGACTTTCCAAATTGACCAAAGACTAAACACAAAGAACCTTGAGGTCTTCATCTCTAAATTTCAAATATTTTTGTTGCAGAGGATGATGAACAGAAACTCTAAGTTCCCAAGGATGCCCTGAGCAAATCAGACCACAATGTGCTAAAATCCACAATCCTTGTCATGCTTACACACTGTGTGGGATTCATTATACACTTAAACAGCCACTATTACAATGTAAACAGTGAGTAGGAATGTAGAGAGAAGTGTGAACCATCTGCATTTCAACTGCTCTGACCTCATCTTTTCTTCTTTAAGGTTATCAATGCCAGAAGGAGAGGCACTCAATCCTGATTCAGTTATGAAAACCTCTGTAGAACCATACTTGTGACAATCTCGATGCCAAGGATACTGTTTATGGAGATAAGAAACAAGTCCAGAGAGTGAATGTATATATGATCTGTTGAAATACCATACCTATGAAAGCCAGCTTTTTGTTTGTTTGTTTGTTTTTTCAAGAGGAGATTTCTCTGTTTAGTCCTTGCTTACCTGGAAATCACTTTGTAGACCAAGCTGTCCTGGAACTCAAGGATCTGCCTGCCCCTGACTTCCATGTCCTGGGATGAAAGGCATCCCAGTGCCACCACTGCCCTGCCTGCTATTATATCTAGAAAATGGTGCTTTCTCATATTCTTTATACTTTTTTGTATTATCTAAATTTTATATTTTGTATCTAAACTTTTATAATTCTTAATCTATAAGTGATATATATATATATATATATATATAACTTTTAAAAAATCCAATTTTCGATAAAGCAGTGATTCCTTGGGAATATCTTTAAACCATTTGAAGTTGCTCTAAAATAAAATATTAGTGATCTGCTGATAAAACTGTGGGATACAGGCTTCAAGTGTAATGTTTAAGGACAAAGCTTGCTCAAGAACAAATAGACAGTGTACTACCCAGAAAAACCAAACTTTAATAATACACAGGAGAAGGATGAATTTCAGCCTTGAGTGCAGTTTCCCAAATTAGTGTGTTGAGGACCTGACAAGTTTTCAGATGCTTTTCACTGAGTAATTGTGACTGTATTATACAGATTCATTATTTGAGGAAAGAATCCACAAATTTTGGGTGTTAAGAGTGAGGAATACTATCTACAGCAGTAAGGAATCTCAACTCCAATTCTAGAATGAACTAATGTCACTGGAAACCTTCAAAATGAGGAAGCCCTATGATAAAGGAATTAAGAAATTTGTCAGGATTCCCAGAAAGGTCTTGCTGGGTTTTTTTTCTACTTCTCTCACTGCTGTGAAATCATATCTGACCTAAGCAACTGGAGAAAGAGTGGGTTTGGTTTTGCTCACGATTTAATGGTAGAGAAGGGTGAGATGGCTGGTCACTTTTTGTTTACAGCAGGACTCAGATAGAGGTGAGTTCTAGAGCTGATCTCTCTCTCTCTCTCTCTCTCTCTCTCTCTCTCTCTCTCTCTCTTTCTCTCTCTCTCTCTCTTTCTGTCTATGTTTTGGTCCCTGTCTCTCTATCTCTCTGTATCTCTCTTTTTATTCACTTCAGGACCTGAACCTATTCAACAATACCACTCTCACTTGAGGTGAGTGTTTCCAAATGACTTAACCAAGTCTAGAAAGCCCCTGGTGCATGTGTTCAAAGGATTCTCATAAGTGATACTAGATCCGTCAGGTTTACAATCAGTATTAATAGTCACATAGGGCAGCAATTTGACATGGATTAAGGAGCACAGAAAAGAAGAAATAAAGGCAGGAAGAGGGAAGAGCTAAGGATGAGTGCATCTCTCATCTTGGAAATCCATATCTTATTTCATATTTAAGGATCCTGGAAGTGTGGGTTTAATGGAGTGTGTTTAGCTCATAGTCATTTGCCATCAATAGATCCATGTTAGTAGAAAAGCATTTGTAGAAGGGAATTCTGTTTGCTTGTTTTTCTTTTATTGTTTGTTTTGTTTAATTTTGCTCTTCCAGCACATAGGGATGAGACAGGCTAGCATGGGGTACATTTTAGCATTTTGAGGCTTCACTTTTGTCTGATAACCACAATTGCACTTCCCAGCCAGAGACCAATATCTCCATCTCTTGTGTACACACAATGTTCTTCTAACATATACCTGAAAACTATTGGCAACATGGATACCCGCATACATCAGGTTGCAAATATCTATGTTGCAAACAATGAAAATGATTACTGCCCTTAGAAATACCTTCATAAAACATTTATATTCAAATATGTCACAGAACATTTTTGATACCAAGAAAGATGATCAGATCCAGCCTGGACTAGTTTGGGAACTTGCACAAGACAACCTGTGTCCTCAAAGGGAACTTTTATGATGAATATCCTATTTACCAACTTCTTCCTAGGTATAATTGTGTGAATATAATCAAAATAAAATACTGTGTGGAAAGGTACATGCACAGGTAGTAAATGCATACCTAAACTAATCCCATCAGTTGAAATAAAGATCAACCAGTGTCAGTCCCCTTCAGCACCCAACTCCTCCTTCTCTTGAACTCCATGAAAGTGACTGCAAACAAAAACCGGGGCCCTTGAGCACCTTTCCTCACATGGCCCACGGATGCTCTTCACACATATTCCTTCCGATCTCTACTGTCGCTTTGCTTTAAATAAAGTTTCACTGCTTCTTTAAAATCTGTGTGAGCCTTTACCCTAAATCTTTCAATGAAAGGCAAGAGTTTGGAAACACCTGGCTTTGACTCTAACCACCACAACATCCTATAACAAAGATACAGAAAGAAATATCATCAAATGCCAAAGATTAGTTCTTGGATTCCCAAGCTTGCAGAAATGTATTACACTTATTTTCCGTAATTAACACTGTATCTGTAGTGTCCTGACACAACAGAAAACACACTAAGACAGAAGAAAATTATGTGTCAGAGACAGAGAATTTTGTCTTATATAGACCTAAGGTTTCAATTTATATAATCCCCAAATGCTATTTAAGAAAGAAGAGAGTAACAGTGCGGAATCTACCTACATACAGTAGGCTGGATCTATCCTCTACTTTGTATGACAATATTCCTGGGGAGGTGGAAACAAATGTCTACTCACCCCAGGCCAAAGTTCAGGTACAACTGAAGTCCAATTTGGTGAGCCAATGGGATTTATTTATTTACTGTTGTGTTTATTGTAGGAATATTGATGAGGTGTTACTTACAGGAGCAGAAATGACTCAAAGACAGCTATGTCACCAGTAAATTCAAAATGAGTAACAGCTCATGATAGTAAGAATCCTGGGGCACCCTTGACAATGTGCAGACAGTACAATGCATTGGAGAGTGTCCTTTTTAGGTAGTTGAGTTGGTCTGAGCCTCTTAGGACAGCATGACTGGTCTCAACAGTTTCCAGGCATATCAGCTTATATGAGAATGCCTAGCACAACTGCTTACAATGTGTATATTCTTGGGGATGGAGGACCCTATTATATCTGGTTTCAGGGACTTCCTGAAGCCTCTAAGTTGTTTACTTCTTTATCTTAATGATCGTTCTTGCCTAATGTGAGATTTCACCCATTCTGAGACTATCCTACTATTCTGCATGTACAGATTGCCCAGAGTCCAGGGAAGACACTGTGTCCAGTGTTGGATATCTGAGGGAAGAAATCTACGTACACTATGCTCTTATGTCTGTTAACTTCACTCCTCTTAGACAAAATTCTATCTATTCAGCTACAGCTCTGTCAGGCATTCAGGACAGGAATAAATCTAGATACACCAAGCTCTTTGTAATGAGCACATACCCCAGTTACGGGGGAGGAATAATCACTCTTAATTCAGAATTGATATAACACTCATTTATTTACACAGTAAGATTACAAGCAATATTCATCCCATCTTCCAAATGGAAGTGGGAGTACCTCTCCAGCTGTACAGGTCCGTACTCACCATGTCTGTTCCTCTGGATCTTGGGTCAGCCTTCCTCTGGATCTTGGGTCAGCCTTCCTCCGGTTAACCATGTCTGCACTTGGGACAGGATCTCATGCCTCTGGAGGAGGAGAGTTGACTCACATGAGGGCCTGATGAGCTCTTTTTGTCGGGTCTGAGGCTTCATCTTTTATATTCTTTCCTGGCTAGGTTTCTAGTCTTATCCCTAGTTCCACACATAGCTTATACCTTATCACTACTTCATTTGTGGTTTACTTATGTCATTCTACTGCTTATCACTCCTGACCAGGGTTGTTCATCCTAGGCCTAACATGTGTTCCTTACACTCTTCATCCATCTACTTTATTTCTCTGGAATAAAATCCTGTCTACATAGCTTCAGTTCTGTCCTGACACTCAGTTTCTTTTTGTCCCCTCATTTATTGCCCTCCCATAGTCCTGCTAGCAACTAAGCTCTTATGCTTCCAGCCTCATCTTCGTCCTCTGTTTCTTCATCCTCCATCTCTACTTGTTCTTAACTCCTGGCTCTGATGAACTCTACCAGGCTTTCTGCCTTACTATCTACAAAACCTCTGTGTTATTCCCTTCTCCCTGGTCATGCCATTCTGTCTGCCTCTACAGAAAATGCCTGTGTCTTCTTCTCCTTGCCATGTGGTTCTCTCTCTCCTCTGGAATGTTGCTCCACACTACCTTCTACCTTGATATGTAAAAACCTCTTTTGTTTCATTCAATTGCTCTGGAAAGCCACTAGGCCTCAAGGCAAAGGGATGGTCTGAGTTTCATTGCACAACAAACAAAGGTATGCATCTCCAGCCAGCTTGTCTTTGCCTATGTTACCTTATCCAAGTACTGGCCTGAGCAAAGAAGCTCACACACACATTCTATTGGAATTGTAAATACAAGCAATTCATAACAAGGGACAGCTGAATATTAAGCTGTGTAACACCAAATAGTTCATGATAAGTGGCTTCCCGCTTGACAGACCCTTGGTATGGTCAAGGTATAGCTTTAATACACAGCTGGACTCCTTATAACATATTCTTGTGGCTTGCCACGTGTATCCTTCTGTTAACACCCTGTGTCTTACCAAGCTTTCCTGTAAGGTGAATGATTTTGATCTGGAGGAAGCTACAGTCTCCCTGATGCTTACATAAGGACTCAACTTCTCTCCTACCCAAACTTAAGGCCACTTAAAGTATAGAGAAAGACCAGGAGCATTCTTATCAGTTTCCATTATGAGGAAGGAGAAGAATCCAGTTCAAAGGCAGAGAAAATATTGTAATAAAATCATAGAGAAATTGCTGCTGTAAAGAAAGAGATGCTTATCAGGGTACAAGAGGCATACAGAACACCAAATAGACAAGACCAGAAAAGAACATTTCCATGGTATATAATAATTCAAACTTAAATGTACAGAACAAAGAAAGGCTATTAAAAGCTGCAAGGTAAAAACAAACAAACAAACAAAAAAATTGAAGTCACTTATAAAGGCAGACCTATTACAATAATACCTACTTTTCAATTCAGACTCTGAAAAGAAGTGTCTGGGCAAATGTTCTACAAACTCTGAAAAGCACAGATGTCATGCTAGACAGCTATTCCCAGCAAAAATCAATCACAATCTACAGAGAAAGAAAACATTTCATGATAAAAACATGTTTTAACTATTTCTCTCTACTCATGCAGTTCTACAGAAGACACTACGAGAAAACCTTACATTTAAAGGGTTAATACACCAAAGAGGAAACAAGAAATAAATAATCCAGGAACAGTTAATCAAAAGATGGGGGAAAATCCAATGTAACAAAATAACAGGAATTAATAAATACATTTTGACAATGACTATCAATATTAATGGTCTCTATTCCTCCAGTAAAAAGACACAGACTAACAGATTAGATTAGAAATAAAGATCTATCTTTTTGCTGCATCCAAGAAACATATTCCACCATCAAAGACAGACATCAATTTGGGATAGAAAAATGGAAAGATATATTCTAAGTAAATGGAACCAAGAAGCAAACAGGGAAGAGTAGCTACTTTAATATTAGATAAAACAGACTTTGAGCCAAAACTAATCAGAAGTAAAAGGAAGAATACTGCATAATCATTAAAGGAAAACAAAGCAACAAGAAAATACTGCAAGTCTTAACATGTGTGTACCAGACATAATAATATTCTATTTCATAAAAGAAACACCACTTTAGGTAAAATCATATTTTGAGCTTAGCACAATGATAGTGGGTGTCTTCAATATGCCAGTCTCACCGATAGACAGGTCATCAAAACAAATCAAAAATAAATAAACAAAAACAGAGAAACTTGGGAGCAAAATAACCTTATAAATCAAATGGACCTAACAGACATCTATAGAACATTACAGTCAAACACTAAAGAACATACCTTTTTCTTAGAAGTCCTTTGAATTTTCTCCAAAATTTACCACATATTGGAATACAAAACAAGTATTATTAGATAGAGGAAAATTCAAGTAACACATCTACTAACACTGTACATCAACAATAAAAACAACAGGAAGCATACAAACTCATGGAAGCTAATCTACTCTCTACTGAAAGAAAACTGGGTCAAAACAGAAATCAAGAAGGAAATTAAACACTTTTTATAATAGAATTAAAATAAAAATACAACATAACAAAATCCATGAGAAACAATGAATGCAGGTCTAAGAGCCAAGTACATAGCACTAAGTATCTACATCAAAAACTGGAAAGATATCATATTAATAATTTGAAAGCTCTAGAAAAGCAAACAGGATAATAGTACTCAAAGGGGGTAGACAGACAGAAATAATCAAAGTCAGGGTTGGACTCAATGAAACAGATGCAATAAAAGCATTACAGAGAATCAATTAAAAAAAGAGTTACTTCTTTGAGAAAATCAACAAAATTTACAATCATTTAGCCAAATTAAAAAAAGGAAGCTAGAGGGTAGGAGGAAATTAATAAAATTAGAGCTGTGAAGGGAGGCATTGCAGCAGATACTGACAAAATTCAAAGAATGGCAAGAATATACTTTGAAAATCTGTATTCCACCAAACTGGAAAGCCTACAAGAAATGGATGAATTCTTTGATACGTATGAATTCTAAATTTAACAAGATTTATAAAACAATTTAAACAGACCCATAACCCCTAGAGAAACAGAAGCGGTAATTGAAAATCTCCCAAGCCCCCAAAATCCCAGGGTCATATCAGTAAAGACTTTTACCAGATCTCCATAGAAGAGCTACCATTAATACTCCTCAAATCTGCAAAGTGGAAAATCAAACAGCATCTACTAATTCCTTTTATGAATCTGTTGTTACTCAAATATCAAGACCACAAAAAGGGTCAATGGGAAAAGAAATTTACTGGCCAAAAACCTTTATGAACACAGTTTAAAAAAATTCTCAATAAAATACTCAGAAACTAGATCCAAGAATACATAAAAAAGATTATTGACCACGACCAAGTTGGCTTCAACCCAGATATGTATGTATGGTTCAATATGTGTAAATCAATAAACATAACCTACCATGTGAACAGACTAAAAGATAAAAATCACATGATCATTTCATTGTATGCAGAAAAGGCCTTGGACAAAAATCCAACATCCCTTCTTGATAGAAGGTCTGGACAGACTAGGAAACAAGAGATATCACAGCATAATAAGACAATTCACAGCAAGCCAACAGCCAACATCAAACTAAAAGGACAGAAACTCAAAGCATTCCCACTAAATTTAAGAACAAGACAAGGATGTCTACTCTCTCAATACCTAGTCAATACAGGACATCAAGTCTTATCTAGAGCAATATGAAAACTGAAGAAAATAAAAAGGACACAAGTAGAAATGGAAGATGTTAAAGTATCCTTATTTTCAGATGATACCATTTAAAGCACCTAAATATTTTACCAGTAAAGTTTTCCAGCTGATAAATGTGCTCATCAAAGAAACACTTTGCAAAACCCACACACAAAAAAACAGCAACCTTCAGATGGTAAACAGACTGAGAAAGAAATCTGGTTTTATGCTGAGGTCTTTGATCCATTTGGAGTTGAGTTTTCTGCAGGATAATATGTATAGATCTGCTTGTATTCTTCTACCTGCAGACATCCAGTTTGACAAGCACCAAATGTTGAAGATGCTGTCTTTTGCTCCAGTGTGTATTTATGTAACATACATACATACATACATATATATGTTTATGGATATATATGTATATATGCATAAACCAAGCATCCATAGGTGTGCGGACTCATGTCTAGGTTTTCTATTCAGTTCCTTTGATCAATATGTCCTTTTGTGGAGTACCATGTCGGTTTTTGTTTTGTTTTGTTTTATTTTACTTTATATTTTTTTTTACGATAGCTCTGTAGTACAACTTGGAATCAGGCATGTGGTATCCCCAGCAGTTCTTTTGTTATTGAGGATTGTTCTAGTTGTCTTGGCAAAGATTAATAAAAATAAATGGCAGCAGATGTTGGCAAGGAAGGAGTAAAACTTATTCATTGCTGGTGGGAATAAACCCACTGTGGAAATTAGTGTGTTTTTTCCTCAAAAAGCTGACTATAGATCTCTCAGAAGTTCCGCCTATAGCACTCTTAGGCATACACCCTTAGGACTATGCCATACTACAAAGACATTTGTTCATCAATATTCATTGCTGTTCTGTTCATAATAATCAGAAATTGGAAACATCCTGGATGTCCATCAGCTAATGAATGGATAATGAAGACATGGAGGACTTACATAGTAAAATGTTATTCACCTGTTAAGAAGAGTATAATTATTAAATTTGAAGATAAATAGATGGAGCTAGAAAGAAACATTCTGAGCAAGATAAGATATCCCCAGAAATAGAAATATTACATGTTTTCTCTTACATGTAGACATTAGCTTTTAAGCTTCAGGTATGTGTATTTTATTAAGAATAACCACAGAAGTTAGATAGCTAGTAAGGAACCAGGCAGGTGGAGGGGATCTTCCAAGGAAGAGTAAATACGATATAGTGTTACAAAAATATAAAGGGGGAACAAAAATAGAAGGAAATGAGCAAGGGCCTGGGGAGAATGTGAAATGAAGGAATACAGGGAAGGACAACTAACACTAAAGGCCTTTTGAAAAGCTCTATAGAAAACTACTACTGCTGTGGGATGTTCTGTATGGCAAATGTGTTGCTCTGATTGGTTAGTAAATAAAACACTGATTGACCAGTAGTAAGGCAGGAGGAAGTATAGGCGGGACAAGGAGTAGAAGAATTCTGGGAAGTGGAAGGCTGAGTCAGAGACACTGCCAGCTGCCACCATGACAAACAGCATGTGAAGATGCCGGTAAGCCACAAGCCACATGGCAAGGTATAGATTAATAGAAATGGATTAATTTAAGCTGTAAGAACAGTTAGCAAGAAGCCTGGTACGGCCATATGGTTTGTAAGCAATATAAGTCTCTGTGTTTACTTGGTTGGGTCTGAGCGGTGTGGGACTGGCAGGTGAGAAAGATTTGTCCTGACTGTGGGCCAGGCAGGAAAACTCTAGCTACATACTACTGTAGAAGTTTCCTGAAATATACACATATATGACAGAAATTTCATTGGAAACACCACATAATGGGGGAGAAAAACTCCACAGAAACAAAATTGGCTATACCTTGTTGAATCTTTGGACAAGGGATTCCAAATAACTCTCTCAGACACTGATGGCTCTTGTTTGATTGATCTTTTTTTGTATGTGGGGGGGGGGGGGGCGGGCAGAGAGAGGGAGAGAGAGAGAGAGAGAGAGAGAGAGAGAGATAGACATCATTTTGATGATGTTGAACAGGTAGGTAGATAGGGAGGATCTGGGAGGAGTTGGGTAGGGAAAAGACTATGAAAAAGATTTATGAAATATTATTTTTAAAAGCCAATAAGTACCAAAAAGGGAAATGAAAAAAGGAATCAGGGAAGTGGCAGCATGACAGCAAAGGCACATGTGGCAGAGCAGCAGTGACATGTAGACATCAGAGGGCAAGATGAACCTGGCCAGGCTGCAGGCTTCCTGAGGGGCAGATAAACAGCATAAGGACAGTGGCTACAACCAGAAACAGCAGGATGGCACAAGTGGAGATGATTAGGTATCAAAGGCATAGAGAGCTAGAGGAGAGAAACTGCAGATTCTGGGCATAGGAAGACTTCCTGAGGGCTGGTGAGCTTTTGGAGCCAAGGTTCTCAGTTATCCTAAACCCACAGTTGTTAACACTGGCTGCTATCAAAGACTGAAAACTCCCAAAATCTAATCTCTCCATGAAGCTATAATTCTAGGCCAAGTGAATGCTGAGTTCCTAAGCCTTCAAGAGTTGAAAGAGTTGGAAGGCAAAGGGTATGAATGGCATAGATCTGTCTACACCAGAGCTATAGAGCCCTGATGGCCAAGACTTGTAAGCAAACTGAAGGATCTTGAAGGACAAGATTTGTAGCTACACCTGCCTGCCTGCTACATTCTCACTGTGAAAATCAGAGGGCACAAGAGCTGCCAAAGACCAACTTTTGAAAACCTTCTAGCATGCCTATATGCCCATCCTGGTCAAGCATGAGACCCTAACATGCTGAATGAAAACACCCCAAGAACATGATCTTACCTGGAGATCAGCTAGGGTGAGCTCACCACCATCCACTGCCTGGCACCATCTGTTCTGTGTCTCAAATCACATAGACACCAGAGATTCCTCATTCTCCTTGACAGAAAAATACCAGGATAATGGATATTTCAGGTCCCTGATGTTAATAACACTAAGAGCTTTGCCACAGTTGTCAAGGCTTCCATAGTGTTATTACATAGGCCCACTATAACTGCTGGGTTTATGCATAAACAGTGCAGAAATGCTAAGGAATCATTAACTTAATCATTAAAGGAAAGCAGTTTAGCTCTTGTCTAGAGGGCAGCTAATTCCTTCCCACTTATCTATCATTTGATTTGCAAGTGTGTGATGAAATCTTTCTCATACTTTTTTTTTTGGTGGAGGGGGGCTGGGAGAACAATTAATGAATGAGAGAATGCTTTAGTAAGTTCTTAAACCAAAAGTAACTGCACTACAAAACTTCTTCTATCCAGGAAACACATTGAGGTTTTGGTGGCAATAGACACCTGCTGAATTCTCCTCCTGCCACCTCCACCTTGAGTAGAGAAGAGGGAGAAGTGTCTGGGTGGCTCAAACTTGTCCTTTCAGATGTTACCTTTATTCAGAGGAAGGTGATTCTCAGTGACACATGGATAAAGGTGTTGGACATGAAGGGTTAAGGTTGGAACATCCACCTATGAAGACGTGGAAGCGAAACAACTGAGCACAGCAGACCTTTGATTTTCATGGTAACTAAAGTGTTTACAGTTAGGAGACAATCCAATCTTGCTAGCTGGGGAAATTGAAAGCTAAGAATAATGGGAGGAGTCCTCACTTTTGCAATCCTCCTCTCTGAGGAAGAGGAGAGTGCAAGGCATCCAAGATTGCTCAACTTGAAGATAAATGAAATGACTCTGACCAATGTCATTCTTCCCATCTTTAAAAATACTTCATGTTCTTGGCATTTGAGAGATGTCAACACCCCTGTCCAATCTCTGAGAGATTGTTCTTCTTACTCAAATGAAACTAGCCCTGCTTCTTGCCTTTCAGACAAACTAGAATCTGGACACTGCTGAAGAAATTTCTAAGAAGGTGAGTCCTATGCCTGCTATGTAGAGTTGAGAGCTCTGTGGAATCCACAAGAGCACAGGAGAAATCAGTGCTGCTTCCTTCAGAGGAGAGTGGAGGGAGCAGGGCTGGTGCCAGCTGCTCTCAGAGCAGGGAACCCACAGCAGCTAGGTTCTGATGCTTTGCTAGGGGAGATGCAGACATCTTTATTCCACCCTTACTGGGGCCTGAGTCAACAAAGTGCGTTTTGATTATGGCAAATAATAAAATAACTTTCTATATAAGTATGAGTAAACGGGAAATGAGGAGAAGGCTTTATTTATCTTTGCTGGAGACTAAGAAGGAACTTGTTTGGTTGGTAATTGACTGGGTAAATGATAGGTAGTGACATCAAATATTTACTGTGAAATAGTATTTAGTGAAAATATATCAGGACATGGAGATTCACTCCAGTGTTCTGATGTTGAACAACATAAAAAATAAATGGACATGTATAGTACAAAGCTCTACAGATTCTCAGTTATTTGAATACATCTTTTTTTAATAATCAATGAACATATTTATCATTGTCTTTTACATCAGCAGTATCTCATTCAGAGTGAGTTAGTTTCTGTCATCTTGAAAGTTATTTGATTTCTTAATTTTAGATAACTTGGATTTTTTTAAATTTCATTGGTGAAAAAATGTAGGTGGCTGAGGGAGAGTTAATTAGAAATATTATTCTATTACCTACTTTAGAATAATTTAGAGGCTTCCCATGTACCCATTAGAGTTCTTAATGTGTGCTTGAACAGAATATTATAGAACCTGATTTCAGAAGTGTATGTATGCAAGGTAATCTCTCTTGATGTATCATTTATGTTTCTCAAACATTCTAAATTCTTTACAGATATTTACAGATTGTTAATTTAGTAACTGAGAAATACACTGCTGTATCTATCAAAATATTGGAGCTTTTTCTCAAATTCACAGATGATTACGCTCTTTAACATACACACGCTTTTAATCCCAGCACTAGGAAGGAAGTAACAAGGCAGGGCACAGAAAGGTATATGAGTAAACAGTAAGTCTCTCTTGAGGCTGAGGATTTAGTGTAGATAAGAATGCAGCTGGCTTGTTCTGTTTCTCTGATCTTTCAGTTTCACCCCAATATCTGACTCCAGGTTTCTTTTATTAATAAGACCATTTAGCAATTCCTGTTACATACCTGAGTTAAGAAAATGCTTCCTTCAAAACTGCCTGTAAGAGAGTGTATAGCTCCTATTCTTGATTAATGATTGATGTGAGTATGTAACCCAGGGGGAGCAGTGTCACTCATGTGCTGGTAGTACTGAGTGCTGAGCAAACCACGAGGATCAAGACAGTAATCAGTGTTTCCCATGGCTTCTGCTTCAGTCCTGCCTCCAGGTTCCAGCCTTGAGTTTCTGCTCTGACTTACTTCATCAAAGAACCGTGATGTAGAAATGTAAAGTGACATGACCCCTTTCTTCCCAAGTTGTTTTTGGTCATGGTGTTTTATCCCAGCAATAGAACCTGTAGCTAAGAGAGAAATGGGTACTGGGTTTGTAGGATATTATTATGACACATAGGAAGTACTATAAAAGAACTTTGTAACTTTGAGACATAAAAGTTGCAATTGATGTTTAGAGATTAATGAACTATTGTGAGAATTTACAAGATAATACAGAAGGCAGTGCGGATGACGGAGGCCTTGCTTGGAAATTTAAGAGGGAAGGTAGAGAGTCTCCTCAAGAATCTACTGAGGCCACTCAATATTTTGAATTACAAATTTGTGATTCTGGTCAACTGGGACTGAAGAATTGGCCATGAATAAGAAGAAAACAGTATTATTGAGTTATAATCTGGGAAGGGTCTTCTCACTGCCAGTCAGCACAAAGAATTTAAAGTTGTGGACAAGAGGGGAACAAAGCTATACCTTGTGCTGACAACCAAACTTTGTAATGTGAAAGTCTCGCTCAGGTGGTACTGGTTTTGGAGGTATGAATGGATCGTAGGGAATAGCTGAGGCTTGTCACTGTGAAAGACAATGAAAGACCATTGGTGAAGATACTAACCAGATGTATAGGGACCCCAGCCTTTTTGAGATGTCAGTACCACGGGATGACACCAAGGATAGCAGCAGGTGTGGAGAGCAGTAGCCTAAGCACAGGAGAAGCACTGTGTGTGCTTGGATGGAAGAGCAGGAGAAATGGAGCTGCCAAGGCCCTTTGGAGACCAGAGAATCTTTTTACACTGTGGAATTTTGATTTTGCTTTGATTTGAATGAAATTATGACCTGGTTTTCCCCTCTTGAAATAATGAGGTAGGGGACATTTTTTTTTGGTAGGAGCTCACAGTTGAGATACTTTGAATTTTTAAAGACATTAGAATTTTAGAGAGACTTGGGATATTTTGAGAATCTTTGAAATTTAAAGAGACTTTAGGTGTTTTAAAGACACTGTACATTTAAAGTTCTTAGCTTTGTAGCAGTGAGGATGAACACATACTGATATGCAGAATCTATTGGGCATAGATTGGCATTGATGCAGGTATACTAGGGTGTATAAACTGAAAATTCTACTGATGTTGAGATGATTAGTCCAAATTCAAAAGCAGTAACACTTCAAAAACAAAATGGATGTTCTCAAATAAAAAGAACCCATAAAAATTACACATTGTCTTTGTCATCACATATCTGGTTGTATTTGAAATAGTTGTGTTTTCACAAGTATCAACTCAAATAAAAGTTTTCTATTTCAATTGTCCCTGGGATCTGGATATCAGTATTGTATGGAAATTGGAATGCTGCTCTGAAGAAAGGAGTTTCATTGTTGAGAATCAGCTTTACTCTCCTTCTTAAATATGTAGGTGATCTATTTTTTTTAATGTCTTATGGCTTACAGAGTATGTCCTTTTCCTAATACTCTTTGTCTTCCCTGTCATGTGCCTTGTGTGGATATTCTGTTCAGCCTTGGATTTCTTTGAGCATGGAGGATGTTCATTTTTTCATCCAAAAATGGGAAGAAATTAAAAGCCCTAGAAATTTAATATCCAATTAAACTGAGGTTCTTACAGGCATGATTCCCAAACTAAAATACCATAAAGAGAATTAGAATATTGAACTCATTCCATTCTCTGAAGATTATCACAGAAGTATATAAAATGTGAATAATCTACAGAACAGAACACTCTGTCCATTGGGGAATTTTGGGAATTTCCAGAAAGCCAATTTTTTTTCTTGCTTTTTATTTTCTAATTTTTGTTATTTATTCCTTACAAATGTCTCTGATGAGAGTTGAAAGACTTATTGGCTTAATAATAAGTTTAATTCTATTTTTATTTAGCAGTGTAAAATAAATAGGTTCTCCACTAGAGACAATGAGTAGTCTAGTCGCAGATTTTCAGTCTCAGTAATGGTGTCAGGTATGGGTTTCCACTCACACAGGCCTTAGATCAAATCATGAAATGGATGGTTAATCCCACAACATTCATGCCACTCTTGCACCAGTGAGCATGTTTTGCCAGACTGGTTGTTGCTCTACCTGCAAGGATCCACAACTGAGTAAAGTTAATGACTATTTTGTTACTCCAGTACTGTGCCTAGTCCTCTCCAGAATTGGAAAATCTAGTCAGTAGGGATGAGGCTTCCAGGTGAGTGTCAAGTTGAATTCTCCATGTTCTGTAACTCAAGAATGCGATGTCTTCTGCAATAGAATCTTACCATAAAGTACTGGAGTGTACCCAAAAGCATTGTCAATAGGCTATATGTTGGGGGGTCTATGAGAACTGACTGGCCAATAACATCAAGAGAGTAAATTCATTCCTACCACTGTGATTTTTGTTAACCTGTGGTATCTAGTAGCAACATACCTGCTGCATTATAGAGTAATGTGTAAATTCTAGAAAGATAGATATTTAGATTGATAGATGAAAGATAGATACAATGATAGATAGATACATAGATAGATAAATGAGTTAGATAGAAAGATAGTTTTTAGATAGCAAGAAAGAGAGAAGATAGATGATAGACAAATAGAATATATATGCATATATATACATAATATTTTCGTCAGCTTCTACAGCAATAGGTTTCTATATTTGTTTTGGAAACATAATTACTGTTAGTTACTCCTCTCTCTATTTCTTCCACTCTCCTTCCCTCCCATCACACACCTCATTTAACTCTTAAGTTTTCAAAGTTTATGAAAAGTAGATAGAGAAAGAAATGTGAGAATGGCTTGCCAAGCAATGAAAAAGACATTAGACATACCATAAACCTTTATTTTAGGAGTATGTTTTATATATTTTAAAGCATATGATCTCAGGAATAAATATAAATGGCAGGGTGCAGCTTACTGAAGAATGTTCAATATATTTTATGACAAAGGAATATTTTTAATAGGTTAGAACACTATTAAAAGATCTGGAGAGGATTTTTACATGACTTGTTGGTAGACCACAATCCAAGTCTGGGAGAGACAGGATGCTAATGAGAGGTGTTTGAGGCAAAGCCGAGTGGACAATAGTCAGTGACTCAGCGTGGTCATCTTACTTCTGTCATTGTATCTAGGTACACAGTAATAGGATGCAGTCCATTTGCATATACGTCACTTTAGAATGGGAAAAATCAGAAACCCACAGGCAGATATCCAGAGACAGGCTCCAGAGCCAAATAAGAATGGAAAAAGGATCCACGATATTAACACTCATAGCCCATACTCTAAACACTGCAACAATTAGTGATTCTAACACTTTTCTTCAACCACAACTGCCACTGGTCTAAGTCACCTAAGATGCCTTATGGGGAAGAATATCCTACACTTGTTTATTAGTACAGAAGTTCTACATCCAATCTGCACAATGCCACAGCTTGTATTTAACTCTGCTTTTCTCTTACATGCAATTGGGGTCATTCACTCACACAAGAATAACCTTGTGTTGGAATTGTCTGTGTATGTCTGTAATCCTATGTCCATTTTCATCTTTTAGGATCGTCCATAATTGTAGAGATAATGAGTGAATACAAGACAATTGTTCTTCAACAAGGATTAGAGGACGTGGCTGTGGATGACTACCAGTTTAGGAAAATCAAGTCCTTACTAAGAAAAGAACTAAAGCTAACAAAAAAGATGCAAGATGATTATGACAGAATTCAGATAGCTGACCTGATGGAGGACACATTCCCAAAAGATGCTGGACTGGACGTGTTCATAAATGTGTGTGAAAGCATTGAAGAACTTGAAGACCTTGCTGAAAGGCTTAGAACAGAGAGAGCAAAAGGTAACATGGGAGCATCCTGGACATTCATCCCTTTTCCAGCCTCCCCAAACTTTCTGGTTCCCTGCAGAGATCAGAGCTGATACGTTCCTTTCCCAGTGTGTGCTTTAGAAACTATGGGGGTTGAAGCATTTCAGATGTCAACAAGTTGATGATTTCAAGAGACCCTTTCTTACAAAGAAACTTGATATATTTCAGGTTCGTCATTTTTTTGCATTGGAGGTAAAAAAAATAAAAAGCAGTTGTTGAGATAGGTTAGAACATCCAAATATTATAGAAAAACTAGAAAATAATAAAATAAAAATGAGAAAATTATTTAAAGCATTTAACAAGAGTAAATTTAATACTAAATTACAATCTTACCCATTCATCAATACCTTTTCTGGTTAAAAAAAATGTGATATAACATTTAAGTAGAAGCCCTCATTTTAGAGATGTGAAGTATCTCTTTATAAAGTCTATGGGTTTAAACAATATTGGACATACTGGTATACAACTCTGACATGTGAATTTAGCATAAGGAGGCCCAGAAAAGGAGACCTGCAGATTAAGAATATCATGAGTTCCATATAAATATATATCCCCAATATAGAAGTCAAAATCCAATGTCTGTATGTGACTTGGTTCCACCGGTGGCCTTCTGGCCAGGTAGAGTCTCTACAGCAGACTATAGCAAACACACAGACACAAGTAGAGACACAACAGTTCTTGAAATTATTGGAGGATATTTGATCATACTGTGCACCCCGACATTGCATTATTTGCTGGGGAAAAAACTGTTTCTAGGTTTGGGCTCAGGCCTGGCACACCGATTTATTCCAAGAGCATTCTGTATGAATATTGTAAACTGGATTAAACAAAGTCAACCGTAGGTCAAGAGGTGGAGCGAGCAGCCAGTTGGTAAGAACTGAGCATCGGGTTATTAAGAATCCAACATAGAGAGTAACCAGGGGGGATGGCTAGAGAGAAGCACAGAAAGTAGAAGTGAGGGACTTGGAGTTTGGTAGGTTTTGGTTTGAGACGGTAAAAGAAGTGGGGTTTATGGGACACCAACAGAAAAGAGGGTCAGATGGGTGCTTTCTCTGCCTCTGTGAGCTAGCAGGTTGTTGCCTCGACATCTGGCTCTGAGTCTTTATTGGTAAAATTGAATGATTAAAGTTTTGTTAAAAGCAACGTGAAATCATTGTCTTTCTGTGAAACTATTAACAAAAATGGAATAAATTATCAATTTCATTTAAAAAACAGAAAATAAATAATTCTGAATGAGCTTCAGCCATCTTAACCACTTCCCTGGATTTATTGTGTTTTCTTTATCCCTACAGTTAAGAAGGAAAAAACAAAACTGCAGTGAAAAGAAGAAAGCAAGAAGAACCCAGTAGTTCCCGATCTCTTTCCACCGACAATGAATCAGACAAGAGCGAACCCTCTGCACAGGTAAGGTGGCTGGTCTCCCACCAAAAAGCTTCTCCCCAGGTTCCTCCCTTTCTTAACTCTTTAGGAAGATTCAGTACTCTATCTATCTAGTCCACGGCTCTAGTGAGAACAGGGATCTAAGTCAACAAATTCATAGGGACCTGTCACTCATTTAGTGTCAGATATACAATGTCTCTAACTCGTGCAGTATAACCCCCAGGGATGCAAACAAAAAATTACCATGTGGCTTTTTAAAGACAATTTACTGAAATAGCAGTTGCTTTGGGATATGGCTTTTATAAAGAATAAACCTAAATATGGACTTTGTAATTCTACACCTAATACTCTTCGGACGCCACAGGGATAGGATGAGATAAATATAATTTTTCTACTCCTCTATGAGACAGTTCTATATGTCTTACTTGTGTTTTTATTGTTTTAAAGAGATGCCATGACTACTGTAACTCTTATTTAAAAACACATTTACTAGGATTTGCTTACATTCAGAGGGTTAGTCCATTATTGTCATGGTGGGAAGCATGGCAGCATTCAGGCAGACATTGTCCTGGAGAGGTAGTGGAGAATTCTACACCTCCATAGGCAGCTGTAAAGGAGAGTGACAGTGGGCTTGGCTTCAGCATCTGAAAACTAAAGGCCAACCCCTCAGTGGCACACTTCCTCCAACAAATCACACCTACTCCAACAAGAACATACCTCCTAATACTGCCATACCCTGGAGACCAAGCATTAAAATGTAGGAGCCTATGGGGACCATTTTCATTCAAACCATCACACTGTACAATCCATTTGCTAAGAATGAGGTGTGCATAACTACACAAATATAATTAGAATCCATAATAAAACAAAAATTCTTATGGTCTTGAATTATTATTTATTTAATACTAAACACATTACTAAGAACTGGGAATAAAACTGTATAGAAAAACACAACTTAGCATGTACAAAGCTTGGGGTTCAATTTCCAACACATGGGAAAATCAGTAAGGAAAGGCAAACATTGTCCTTTCAGGAAATGAGAAAAGAAACCATAAAAACTGAAGGTAGTAAGAAAATGAAGCTTACCCAGGAGCAGACTCAGCTTCCAGAACCTTCAGGAAGCAACACACAAAAAGATGAAGGTTGTCTTCAGACTCCTCAGAAGCCTATACCAACACCATCCAGCAGTTCCTCAAACAAGGTACCACTTTCCAATTCCTAATGCTTGGCCCTTCCCAAAGCATATCTCTGGGATCACCACAACCTTGGAAAAACTTCTCACTGGTCCAATACTACAAAGGTTTTCCTCATATTATTAAATAGCTCATTAAGTTATCTAATCATGTATCAGAGCCTCCCTGGTATTGAAGTGGTAAGTATTTTTGAAATGATTTCTAATAATGCCAACCAACTTTCTACTTAGTGTTCAGAAGAAAGTATAGGGGAGACAAACAGGGATAAACACAGTATTGTCTCAATCCCCATTGCCTAGTTTCTTCTATGCCCTTTTCCCTTTGCTGATGACCCAACAAAAGGTTACTTTCACCATTCTATGCTCTTCTCACCAGGTGTTCTGACACATGCTGTTTCCCTGCTTGGAAGTCTTTATCCATGTCCATTCACTAACCAAATACCGTATATCTGTAATGGTCACTTTTGCTGAGAGTCAGCTTCAGACCCTCCCAGGCATACATTGAACTCTCCCAGCCATTCCTCATCAAAGGAAACGGCTTCCTGTTCCCATTTTGATGCTTTCTTAATATAATTACAAGGATCACAACCTTGAAAGAAGTTCATCTAATCTCCTAATCATGTACTTTTTTTCATCTCCTAATCAATGCCCTCATCTAATCTGCTGCTCTAGTTATAAGGGAAATGTACTTCCTAATGTTACAACACATCCATCAGGAATCAGTTAAACCCAACCCCACCACAGGGTGAAATCTGTATGTTTCCAAGTCAGATTTCAGAAAGTGCTACTAGCTGCCTCCCTGTGCTGGTACCCAGGTTGGCCATGACTGCCATCATGCTTCCTCTTTCAGCTCTACAGTCATAATGCTCTCTTGATGCTCTGAAAGGAGTGGTGTACTGAGGAGGAAGGTGATCAAAGTAAAAAGACTTCAGCAACTTTTTCTGGTCCCAGAATTCTCCTCCATTCCTGCTATTATGCAAAAAGAAGAACTTTTAGCCTGAACGCTTTCTGGTTAACAATCTTTGAAGGCATTTTCCTGGGGCTGCCTACCTAACCCCTTTTACCACAAAGATCTGACATTTTAGACAAGGTTTTGTAACTGAAATCTTCAAAATAGTCTTAAACAGAGTTTGTAGCTGGAGTTTTCTCCAGTCCTGCCTGACCCACAGTCAGGACAAATCTCTCACCCGCCAGTCTCGCAGCCGCTTCGACCCAACCAAGTAAACACACAGAGACTTATATTGCTTACAAACTGTATGGCTGTGGCAGGCTTCTTGCTATCTAGTTCTTCTATCTTAAATTAACCCGTATCTATTAGTCTATAAGTTGCCACATGGCTTGTGGCTTACCGGTATCTTTACATGTTGCTTGTCATGGCAGTGGCTGGCAGGGTCTCCTCACTAAGCCTTCCTGTTCCCAGAATTCTCTTCTCTGCTTGTCCCGCCTGTACTTCCTGCCTGGCTATTGGCCAATCAGCATTTTCTTTACACAGAGTAATATCCACAGCACTTCCCCTTTTGTTTTTTTTTTTCAAAAAGGAATGTTTTAACTTTCACATAGTAAAATTACATATAACAAAACAATTATCAAGCAAGAATTACAGTTACAATATCTGGTCTATTTATAATATCTAGTCTATTTGTAGTCTCTCCTATATATGTGAGTCTAAGGTTTCATATCTAACTTATCTCTTATCATAACTAAGGAAATTATAACTATCTAGTCTTCAACTACATCAAAGACCTCAGAAGGATATAATATTACCTGAGAAATGGGAGAAGGACACAAGCAACTTTCAAGAGTCTTGCGAGAGTAGACAGAGACAGCTTACAGCCTGGATAGTCACCTAATGTTCCTTTGTAAAGTTGGGGCATCTGTCTTCAGCCCACAGGCCTAGAGTCTCTCATTTACTTTTCTCTGTGTCCTGTAGAATGTCTGGCAGTTTCCTCTGCGAAGCAGGAACCTGAAGGACTGTTTTGTCAAGCAAAGTTCAGTGGTCACCTTTCTATGGGTCCTGCATGTCCAGTTGATCAAGCAGTTCAGGCAAGATCAGTTTCTTGCCCAAATGGCTATTTTTGCCAAGGTGAAGATAAACTCTATATAGAGTGTCTTCGATGCCTACCCTCCTCTCTGAAGTAAATCGGTGCTGCCAAGAGCAGACATGTCTCACTGTCCAGAAAGTCTAAATTTTTAAAACATTTTAAATGCCTTTTTCTGTAGGTCTTTGAAGTGTTTGAGGATTACCTGTCTATCTGAAATATATCTATTTAACCCTAGAAAAATTAACTAACATGGCTACAAGTATGATTATAATACATGACTAATTATTAATCTATTTTGTAATTATCCATTACAATCTAAATGAGTTACATAAACATAATACCTCAAACGAGAGTAGAAATATATATACAGTATAACAAAATTTACTTTAAATTTGTATCAATAAACTAAAATCTATACCAATGTAAAGCATTTCAAACAAGTTGTTGCTCTTTAAAAGTAGGTTCAACAATCTACTCTTTTATCCTATCGTTATCTATACTGTCCCCTTTTTTTTCTTTAGAAAGGGATTGCATTTATAAAAATATTGGTTTTTCTCTGTCCCACACCAGAGGGCTCTTCTGATATGGGACACAAGAATCTCTTAACCTTTTGTTTTAGTAATATTGTTGGGTTTAGAGAAAGAATGAGCCAATTCCATCTCCAAAGCCAGCTTGGTATATTTGGGAATTTAGGCCTAGCTTCTCATACTACTTCTTGCTGGATGGGGGTGCTGTATTCTTATTGGGACATAAAGAAAATTTAGGATTATGGAGTAGTCCGTGAGGTTGTATTGTCTGAGCCAGTTGCCTTGAAACCATTCTGGATATTGGATCATCTGGGCCATGGTGTCATCAGAGACCTTTCAGGGGGTCTTGGTTGGTCAAACCTGATGTGTCTTAATCTGGAACAAATCCATAGCCTCTGGCTTTCTGTGGAAACCAAAGCAGAGCCTCTTTTCCAAAGCAACATATCCTTACATCCAAATTTTGAAGTCAAGATACCTCTACAATATACATATTGGCTTAACTCAACAGCTTTTGTGATCAAATGTTTTTCTGCAGTTAAAATTCCCAAAGACAACACAATCTAGATTCTCTCTGTAATATCTATCTTTACGTGGCTTATTTTTTATACTACCTTTACTGTGTCTTTAAAGACTTTATTTTTAAAAACTATTTGTTTACATAACTGCATATATTCCTTTTTCTCTCTCTTTCAAGCCTACATACATTTTTACATACATTATAAACCATTTAAAGTCTTGTCCCAACTAAATCTGCCTTATTGTATAACTATTGCTTTAAATTGCAGCATTACTAGGGCTAAAATAACAGCTTTGGCTGGTGGCTCTGCCCACCTCAGGTTCCCAACATGGCGGTGGTATGTTTACTGCCGGGTCTGGGAGCCATCAACTCTCAGACACAGTGGGTTTATGCTTCTATCAAAGCAGAATGTAGCCCAGACCTCTTTTTTTGTACCAGCAAAGGCTAAATCCACCACACACCATGTTGCACAACTCACAGACACCTCTGTGTAACTCGGCAGGAATAGGTCAAGCCTATATGTAGGGAACCCACCATAGAGTAGCTCAAGCCCACATGTTGCAGTGTCTAGTCGCCCTTATGAGACATGAAGCAGGAACCTGGTTTTGGCTCCATTTAGAATTGTTTATTAAATATTCTCAGGTTTAAGGTGGAAACTTGAGCACTTGGGCACCATTTGTAGCTGGAGTTTTCTCCAGTCCTGCCTGGCCCACCATCAGGACAAATCTCTCTCAATAGAGGACTTAACGAAAGCATTGAAGGCTTTGAGTTCATTCCCCAGAACTACAAGTATGATCCCTTTATCTACCAGGTGGGTATGTTTAGTATTAACTGGAATCACTAGGGAGTGATATAGATAAATATCCATTTCTTACTTTTTTTAGGTTATAGTATGGCAATCTTTGTTTAGACGTTCTCCTCTAAACTCAGTGGAATTGTGCCTCATGATATGTCTGAATTATGTATGTTTATCCTGTGTGTGTTTTATATAGACACTGAAGTGGGGAAATGTACCAAAGGAGCCTTCTAAAGTAATAGGTCACCATCAAAATCCCAAAGAAGTGATGGTGTTGAAAGTAACAGAACCATTTACTTATGATTTGATCAATAACAAAAGGATGTTCCATGCCACGGTGGCTACTGAGACTGAATTCTTCAGAGTGAAGGTTTTTGACACAGCCCTAAAGAACAAGTTCATCCCACAAAATATCATTGCCATATCAGATTATTTTGGCATCAGTGGATTTCTGGAGATATATGGAGCTTCCTGTGTGTCTGATGTGAATGTTAAGCGAACAATGATTATCTCAAATACACTGAGGAGAAGAGCCAATGGAACTCCTAAAATTAAGGATCTTTTCTCTCAAATAAAAGGAACATACGTGAATGGAGAGTTTGTGGTAACTAAGGTAAGCCATTGCATTATTTGTACATTGCCTTTTGCAATCTGAGATGTTAAAGGTTAACTTGGACTGGAATTTGCTCAACTTACTTAACACAGGAAGTAATTCCCTTTCATATCAGAAAGAGATGAGTAGGATTTCCTCACTTTGGGGATTGAGATGCTCTCGTATCATTCTTCCCCTCAAGGTACCACAAGGAAAATTCTTTAGAAAGATTCCATCAATAACCTTTGACATTTTTCTGGTTGTGACAATCCATCTATAGTCATCCTATTCCCAGACATTGTTCAGTTATTGTTACACCTTCCTTTTAGATTCTATTTCTTTTATAGCTTCCTTGCCCAACTCAGTAGTGAATAAAGAGTCAAACTCATAGCCTGCACACAGTTTGAAATGATGAGAATAAAAAAGCAAAGAGAATATTCTGCCCAAGAATGAAGCCATGTCCAACAAGCCAGGATTATTTCTCTAATGTGCTCTCATTATCACATTCTTTACTTTTTATCAAGATCTTTTGACTGAGTGAATACTATTTTAAATAATGAGAGAAAGAGGAGTTAAACAATCTAGTTTAATTTCACAATTCATAATAGGCACAATAAAAGTGAAGAAATTTAAGGAATTCTATGACTTTTGAATGTTTCTTTAAGTGCTGATGTACTAATTCATTAGTATGCTTGCTTGTTCAATGTATGATTTTGTAAGTCATTGTGTATGAATCAGTCATGGCTTTTTCCTTTTATCTATGCTGTTTTTATTGTGCTGCTACATTTCGTTATACAACTAATAAGTAAACTACATGGGACACAAACTAAAACACCAGAAACATTTCTGTAGATTTACTTTTGATGGATAAGGAAGGAGTAGAGTGAATCGATATGTGCACTCAGAAAATGTGATCCTTTAAATAGCAGGTGTGTTTGTGTGTGTGTGTCTGTCTGTCTGGCTGGCTGTGTGCCTATCTGTCTATATGTCGGTTTATTTGTTTCTCATGATATTTCTTCTTTATTTCTGTTAGTTTGTTCATTTTGTCTTATTCTTATTGGTTTTCTTCTTTATTTGACTGTTTTCTTAAAAGAGAGAGAAAAAAGGTGTGGAGTTGAAAGGGTAGGGAGGTGAGGATTACCTAAGAGGAAATAGGGGAGGTGAAGTATGATCAGAACATGTTGTATGAAAATAACTTTATTTTCAATAAAAAATAAAATAAATTAAATGAAAAGGGACTTATAATAGTCTTTCTCAGACATACAATGAGCCACAAGTAGCCTTTTCTTCTCAGGTCTCCTGGATGTACCTAAGAAAGCTGCAATGGTAACTATGCTGTGGGATGTTCTGTATGGCAAATGTGTTGCTGTTTGGTCAATAAATAAAACACTGATTGGCCGTTGGCTAGGCAGGAAGTGTAGGCGGGACAAGGAGGAGAATAAAGCTGGGAAGTGGAAGGCTGAGTCAGAGAGACACTGCCAGCCGCCATGATGACAAACAGCATGTAAAGATGCCTGTAAGTCACGAGCCATGTGTCAAGGTATAGATTAATGGAAATGGATTAATTTAAGCTGTAAGAACAGTTAGCAAGAAGCCTGCCATGCCCATACAGTTTGTAGGCAATATAAGTCTCTGTGTTTACTTGGTCGGGTTTGAGCGGCTGTGGGACTGGCAGATGAGAGAGATTTGTCCTGAGTGTGGGCCAGGCAGGAAAACTTTACCTACATAACTAAATGGGTTTTGTCAATTTTTTTTCTTAATTTTGACCCCTTACTTGGAATCCTCAAGAAATCTCATCTATTCTGATATGTTACAACTAGTACTTAGGAAGATACTCATCTGTCTAAAGACACCCAGCAGATAAAGACCTCAAGTAAGGAAAACTTAAGAAAGGCTTCCAAGGGCTGCAGTGATGGCTCAGTCATTAAGGGCTAGGCACAATAAAAACCTCAAGAGTCATTTCCAAGAAAAGATTTGTTTACCAAACATCTTCACCTCTTCTGTTCCTGTGATACTATTTTTTCAGTTATTTCTTTATTTTGCCTATGAGGGTTGAGAGAAACACAAAGCCATGAAAATAGTGTGGAAATCAGAAGAAGCTCCATGAATGAGTTCTCTGCTTCTACCATGAGTCCTGGGAATTGAGCCCAGGTAATCAGGCTTGCAAAAAAGCACCCTTACCATGGTGCCATTACACTGACCCATGTACCTATGATTCTGAACCTAAGAGCCATATTTGCCTTGTCAGGGACAGGTTTATGCTAACACTCTTTATTTCTCATAGATGTGACAATCTTTCACATATTTCCTAAAAGGTGAATGTTAACTTGTTTCTCAGAAAAATGAGAGGAATGACTTCATTTACTATGGAATTGAAGACAATACTGGGAAAATGGAAGTGGTGGTCTCTGGACGACTGACAAGTATCAAATGTGAGCCAGGCAATAAAGTTCAACTCATCTGCTTTCAATTGACCTCAAGAGAAGATACTTGGCAGCTGAAGTCTGTAAAGCACAGTTACATGCAGGTGTGTGCTCTGGGAAATACCATTCTTCCTAAGAATCATGTATTATTTTAATACTCTAGTAAAACTTGATTGTTGGCATTACATACAAAATCCAACAAGTGGAGGAAAATTAAGCTTTGCCCATTTAACAAGTCAATTTGCTTCCATTAATTTTTAAGTAAGAGTTTTTAAATCATATAAAGGAAATAAATTCAGAAAGACTCAAAGTTGTTATATGTTTAGCTAAATGATAAAAACTATCTCATTTCTCAAAGCAGAGAGATAATTAGGCAAGACTTGGGTTAATTAGGATGTTTGTTTCAAATTATGATTCCCTGATTTTAAGCATGAACCTATTTAGTCTTCACAGTAAAATCCTGGATTCACATATCGAGGGTAAAACCTGAAAGATCAGAGAAGCAGAGTAGCCAGCCACCTGAGACTTTTTACATCTATGAAATCTCTGAGGGAATGGGGAGATCCTGTCTCTATGAATCCTCAGAGTGAAAGGGGCTGAGATTCTGTCTCAATAGCCTTATATTCCTGTCTCCACCTGCCTAGTGCTGGAACTAAAAGTATACACCACCAACACCTGGCTTTCTTTCTCTTTTAGACTTCTTTGACCTCCTGTAACCTAAGCTGCCCTTGAACTCGGTGATCTTCCTGCTTCCTCCACTCAAGGTCTGAGATTAAAGATATGTGCCACCACTGCCTGGTCTCTACATTTAACAAGTGACAAGCTCCACACTCTGATCTCCATGAAAGCTTCATTTGTCAGAAAACAAACAAAATATCACACAACACTGATTTTTGTACTGGACCAGAGACTAAAACTCAAAGAACCTTGGGGTTTTCCCCTATAGCATTCAAATACTTTCTGTTGCAGAGGACGATGAATAGAAATGGAAAGTTCCCAAGGATGCCCTGGGCAAATCAGACCACAATGTGCTAAAAATCCACAATCTTTGTCATACATACACACATGTGGGATTCATTTTACAGTTTTTTTAAAGCCTCTATTACAATGTAAACGGAAAAAGTAGAAAGGACCACTTGTTCATTCACATACATATGCACTTACAGTACCATCTTTCTCAGCCCCTCAGCCAAAGTTCCAAACCTGCTCCCATGGCAGCTGCACCAGTAAAAGCCTTGTCTTCCTCCTCCCAACCTGCCTGCTGTGTGACTCTGCACCTCAATCTTTACCTCAGGGACTACAGCTCTTTCCTCTCCACTGTAGCTCTGTGACACACCCACTCTTCCACCTGTACTCAAGCCTGTAGGGCTGACCAGTTAATTCCATAGTCCCCAGCAAGGGAAGAAAGATGACTCCAGGGACAGAGAGGCATTTAAAGAGATAGGACAGAGTGGAAAAGGGGATGTGACTCATGGTGACTAGTCAGCAGGAATGTAGAGAGAACTGTAGAACCATCTGTATTACAATGGATCTGATCTCATCATTTTCTTCCTTAAGGTCATCAATGCCAGAAGGAAGGTCATTCAACCCTGATTCAGTTATGAATACCTCTCTAGAACCATACTTCTGAAAACCTGGATGCCAAGGATACTATTTACAGAAAGAAGACCCAAGTCCAGAAAATAAATGTATATAAGACATGTTGAAATACCATATCTATAAAAGCAAGCTCTTAATTCTTGGAAATGGTGGTTTCCTATATTCTTTATACATTTTTGTGTTATCTAAAGTCCATGTTTTATATCTATAACTTTGCTAATTGTTAATCTAAATCTTTTATATACAAAACTTAAAAAAAATCCTTTTCTGTAAAGCAGTGATTGCTCAGAAATATCTTTCAAACATTTGAGTGTTGCTATAAAATAAAAATTTAGTGACCTGCAGATAAAACTGCGGAATACAGGCTTCAAGTGTGATGTTTAAGGACAAAAGCATGTTCAACAACAAACAGGCTGTGTCCTGCCCAGAAAAGCCAAGGCATTAAAAACACACAGGTGAAAAGTTGAATTCAGCCTTGAGTGCAGTTTCCAAAACTAGTGTGCTGAGTACAGGACAAGTCTTCAGACCCTTTTCACTGAGCAAATGTGACTGTATTATAGAGTTTCATTGTTTGACAAAGAATCCCCAAATGTGGGGTTTTAAGAGTGAGGAATACTATCTGTAACAGTAAGTAATCTCAGCTCCAATTCTAAAACGAAATGTTACTGAAAACCTACAGAGCAAAATGAGGAAGCTCTATGATAAAGGTAATAAGAAATTAGCTAGGGTGCCCAGAGAAGCCTTGCTGGAGTATTGTTTACTTCCGTCACTGATGGGAAAATATACCTGACCTAAGAAACTGAAGAGAGAACATGTTTATTTTTGCTCACGGTTTAATGGTAGAATAGGGTGAGATGTCTGGCCAGAATTTTCAGGGCACAGAGGATGCTGGGAAGAAGAACAGACTCCCATGGAGACACAGAAAGAGAATGACATGTAGGAGATGAGGTAACAGCCATGAGCCATGTGGCAGCAAGTAATTAATAGAAGTAGCTTAATATAAATTATAAAAGCTGGCTGAAAAAAAGTCTATGCTGTCATGATTAATATGTCTCTGTGTCTTGATATGGGAGCTAGGTGGAAGGAAAGAGAAAGGCTTGCTACAAACCTCACAACGTACTGTCAGTTTTCTTTTAAAATATCCATGTTTATATCCACAGTTTGGTGCTACTCACAGCCTTGGTTAGAGAACCTCCTTTTTGCAGGGAGTTTGTTTAATATCTCTTTACACTTTGTGAATATATGTCACTGTGAGTGATTTAATAAAAAAAAATGACTGGCTAATAGCCTCACAATACAAGGTTAGGTGGGAGAACCAAACTAAGGACACTGGGAAGAGAAAAGGCAAAGTTAGGAGTCAGGTGCCAGATGCGGAAGAAGCAATATGGGAGGTTCATATGGGAGGTAAATGAGCCTTGGGGAAGCACATAGATTAATAAAAAATGGGTTCATTTCAGTTGTAAGAGTGAATTAGTAATAAGCCAGAGCTATCTGATGAGCACTTATAGTTAATATTAAGTCTCTGAGTGGTTGTTTCAGAGCAGTAGCTGGGACAGGAAAACTCCAACTACTACAGTTGCTATCAATTCCAGAAAGTAAGAACTAGGAACATGCTTGGTGACTCTGAAGTTTGGTTCCTTAATTAGTGGGTATTGGGCTCTCCTTTTTTTTTTTTTTTTTTTTTTTTTTTCATTATCTCTATTTTATTTTTTTTTTTTTATTTTTTTTTATTTTTTTTTTAATTTATTTTAACAGCCCGAACTGACCTACTCTGGTGATGGGATGGCCAAACACCCTAATTGTTGTGCTAGAAACCTCATCCAACTACTGTGGGCTCTCCTTTTTAATTGGAACTTCCTTGAGCAAAAAGACTGCCAGTCACACAGCTAGCCAATGACCCTCATATCAACTCTGGCTACTTAGAACACTGTACAGATATCATGAGTAAACTATGAAATTTAGCTCAGGGCTTCAGCACTCAAAGGTGCAGATTCAGTGATATTTTTCAAATAATTTCTATCATACTTTTTTTTCCTGTCATAAAGCTTGAGGAATGTACATGAACTGGGAATCATTTCCATCTAGCTAGACCCAGAGCACTTCCTCAACACCTAACAAGAAGACTGCTATGATTGGTGCAAATAGAAAATTTCACTTGTATGTGATGTACTCTGTGTCTAGTCTACAGAAATCCTTTCTAGCTGTTATCAGCAAGCAGCTTATCATCACAGTGTGAGCTGGGAGAAACTGCCCTCTGGACATCCTTATAGAAGCTCAAAAATAATTCCAGTGTGGGGCTAATAGGGCTAACACAATCAACTACAAGTTAGATTAAATAAGGAAGACAATTCAAGACATGAAAGATGAAATTAACAAAGAAATAGAATTGTAGTGGGTAGCCGTTCCAGCTTTGGTCTGGAAGTTTCAACCCCCATTGAGGCTTTGGTAACTATCACGCCTACAAGGTGGGGTGAAGGGAGGGCCCTGAAGACCTGAGATCGGGATGCGCCACACTCTCTTCTTTCGTGGACGCTGGACACTAGAGGTAGACTGAGGAGAGTTCTCCAGAGAACAACGCTGGACTGCGTTGTGTCTTTCCCAGAACCTGCAACCTACCTATCCCTTCATTTGTATGTTATGCCATTAAATAAATCTCCCTTTTAACTACATGGAGTGGCCTTAATAATTTCACCAATATAGAATCACTAAGGAAAAACTAATCTGAAGCAAAATGCAAAATGAAAAATTTGGAAAGTCAAATTCAAAGAAAATGCCTCACCAACAGATTAAAAGAAATAGAAGAGGAAATTTCAAGTCTTGAATATAAGGTAGAAGCAATGGATATCTCTGTCAAAGAAAATCTTAAATCTAAAGGAATGCAGGCACAAAACAGCTAGGAAATCTGGGATACTATGGCAAAGAAAATTCATATGAATAGGAGATATAGAGGATGAAGAAAAAACCCAGGTCAAAGACATAGGAAATATTATAACAAAGGCATAGCTAAATTGCTGCTCTAAGGAAAGAGACGCTTATCAGGGTATATAGGCATTCAGAACTAGAAGCAAATAGGACAAGAAAGGAAACTCTCTGTGAGATATAATAATTCAAACATTAAATATACAGAAGACAGAAAGGCTATTATAGCTGCAAGGTAAAAAGACCAAGTCACCTATAAAGGCAGACCTATTAGAATAACACCTGACTTTCCAAAGGAAACTCTGAAAAAAAGGGGTCTAGGCAAATGTCCTAAAACTGAAAGACCACAGATGTCATCCTAGACTACTATACACAGCAAAAATATCAATCACCATCTACAGAGAAGAAAACATTTCATGATAAAAACTCATTTTAACAATTTCTCTATACTAGTTCAGCTCCATAGAAGACACTACAAGAAAAACTTCAATGTGAGGAGTCAATACACCAAAGAAGACACAAGGAATAAATAATCCTAGAACAGTTCATCAAAATTGGGAAAATCCATTCTAACAAAATAACAGAATTAATAAATACTTTTCAACAATGATTTCAATATTAATGGCCTCTATTCCTCTAATAAAAAGACACAGACTAACAGATTAGATTAGAAATCAGGATCTATCTTTCTGCTGCATTGAAGAACCATACTCCACCACCAAAGACAGACATCAATTTAGGGTAGAAAATGGAAAAAAGCATTCTAAGTAAATTGAACCAAGTAGCAAGCAGAACATGGTAACTCTTTTAATATTTGATAAAAACAGACTTTGAGCCAAAACTAATCAGAAGTAAAAGAAAAGGGCACTGCATAATCTTTAAAGGAAAACAAAGCAACAAAAAAGTATTACATTCTTAACATTGATGCACCAGGCATAAGGATATTCAATTTCATAAAAGAAACACTACTTCAGCTAAAATATCATATATTCAGCTTAACATTGTGATAGTGGGTGACTTCAATTCACCACTCTAATCAAAATATAGGTCATCTAGACAAGAAAATAACAGATAAACTGTGGAGAATAATAACCTTCTAAATCAAATGTACCTAACAAATAAGTACAGAACATTTCAACCACAACCAAAACATAAACAATATACTTTTTTCTCAGAAGCCCATGGACTTTCTCCACAATTCACCACATACTGGATACAAAGCAAGTCTTATCAGACATAGGAAAATTGAAGGAACTCCCATCATCTAATCTGACCACCATTGATTAAATTTGGATATCAACAATAAAAACAACAGGAAGTACACAAACTAATGGAAGCTAAACAACTATCTACTGAAAGAAAACTGGGTCAAAACAGAAATCAAGAAGGAAATTAAACACTTTTTAGAATATAATTAAAATAAAAATACAACTTAACAAAATCTATGAGAAACAATGAATGCAATTCTATAAGCCAAATGCATAGCACTGAGTATCTACGTCAAAAAACTGGAAAGGTATCATATTAATAATTTAATGATATATTTCAAAGCTTCAGAAAAAAATCAAGAATAAATACTCAAAGTGGGTAGACAGAAAGAAATAGTAACACTCAGAGCTGAACTCAATGAAATAGAAGCAAGAAAACCATTACAGAACATCATTAAAATAAAGAGTTAGTTCTTTGAGAAAAATCAAAGAGACTAACAAACCTTTAGCCAAATTAACCTAAGAAAAATAGAGGGTGGATAGAAATTAATTAAATTAGAGCTGTGAAGGCAAGAATTACAACAGATAATGATGAAATTCAAAGAATCATAAGAAAGTACTTTAAAAGTCTGTATTCTACCCAACTGGAAAATCTAAAGAAATGGATGAATTCTTTGATATATATGAACCTCCAAATTTAAATCAAGATTTAAAAAACAATATAAATAGATCAATAACCCCTAGTAAAATAGACACAGTATTTAAAAAACTCCCAATCCCCAGTAATCCCAGGGTCATATCAGTACAGACTATTACCAGATCTCCAAAGAAAAGCTACCATTAATGCTCCTCAAATAATTCTGCAAAGTAGAAAATCAAAAAACATCTCTTAATCTGTTTTATGAATCTGTTGTTACACAAATATCAAGATCACAGAAAGAGTCAATGGGAAAGGAAATTTATTGACCAAAAAATTTTGTGAACACAGTTAAAAAATTCTCAATATGATACTTGGAAACACGCTCCAAAAACACATAAAAAAGATTATTGACCAAGGTCAAGTGACCTCAACCCAGAGATATATGAATGACTTAGCATATGTAAATCAATAGACATATTTCACCACTTGAACAAACTAAAAGGTAAAAATCACCTGATCATTTCATTATATTCAGAAAAGGCCTTGGACAAAATCCAACATCCCTTCAGGAGAGAAGGTCTGGAAAGACAAGGAAACAAGAGATATCACAGAAAAATAGGACAATTTGCAGCAAGCCAATAGCCAACATCAAATAAAAGGACAGAAACTCAAAGCATTCCCACTTAATTTAATAACAAGACAAGGATGTCTATTCTCTCCATACCTATTCAAATACAGTACATCAAGTCTCATCTAGAGCAATATGACAGCTGAAGGAAATAAAAAGGACACAATTAGAAAGGGAAGAAGTAAAATTATCCTTATTATAGATGATATGGTTTTAAAAATAAGAGATCCTAAATATTCTATCAGGAAAGTTTTGGAGCTCATAAATATACTCATCAAAGTAGGACTTTACAAAATGAACAAAAAACCCCAGCAACCTTGAAATAATAAACAGTCTGAGAAAGAATTCTGGATTTATGCTGAGGTCTTTGATTCATTTGGGGTTGAATTTTTGCAGGATGATAAGTATAGATCTACTTGCATTCTTCTCCATGCAGACATCCAGTTTGACAAACACCAAATATTGATCATGCTATCTTTTTATCAGTGTGTTTTTCTGTACCATACATTTTCAAGTGTGTGTTTCTGTGACACAGAGAGACAGACAGACAGACAGACAAACAGAAAGACAGAAAGAGAGACAGAGAGAGTAAGACAGAAGAGAGAGAGAGCATTTTGATGATGTTGAGCAGGCAGGGAGATAGGAAGGATCTAGAAGGAGTTGGGCAGGGAAAAGACTTTTACTGTATGAAATATTATTTTTAAAAGCCAATAAGTACCAAAAAGGGAAAGAAAAAAAAGGAATCAGGGAAATGGCAGCATGACAGCAAAGGCACATGCAGCAGAGCAGCAGTGACATGTAGATATCAGAGGGCAAGATGAACCTGGCCAGGCTGCAGGCTTCCTGAGGGGCAGATAAACAGTATAAGGACAGTGGTCTCAACCAGAAACAGCAGGATGGCAGAAGAGGAGAAGGTGATGAAGTATCAAAGGCGTAGAGAGCTAGAGGAGAGAAACTTTAAGTTCGGGGCATAGGAAGACTTCCTGAGGGCTGGTGAGCTTTTGGAGCCAAGGTTCTCAGGTGTCCTAAACCTAGAATTGTTAACACTGGCTGCTATCAAAGACTGAAAACTCCCAAAATCTAATCTCTCCATGAAGCTATAATTTTAGGCCAAGTGAATGCTGAATTCCTAAGCCTTCAAGAGTTGAAAGAGTTGGAAGGCAAAGGGTATGAATGGCATAGATCTGTCTGCACAAGAGCTATAGAGCCCTGATGCTCAAGACTGGAAAGAAAATGGCAGTATAAGAGTGCATGATTTGTAGCTGCACCAGCCTTCCTGCTACATTCTCTATGTCAAAATCTGAGGGCACAAGAGCTAACAAAGATCAGCTTTTGAAAACCTTCTCTTATGCCTCTGTACCCATCCAGGTGAAGCATGTGACCCTAACACACTGGATGAAAACACTCCAAGAACATGATCTTGTTTGCAGATCAACTGGGGTGAACTTACCACCATCTACTACTTGGCAATGTTTGTTCTGTGTCTCAAATTACATTAGACATCAGACATTCCTCACTCTCCTTGACAGAAAAACATCAGAATAATGGATATTTCAGGTCCCTGATGTTACTAACAACTAAGAACTTTGCCACAGTTGTCAAGGCTTCCATGGTGTTATTACATAGGCCCACTATACCTACTGGGTTTATGCATAAATACCATACATAGTGCAGAAATGCTAAGGAATCATTAACTTAATCACAAAACGAACGCTGTTTAGCCTTTGTCCAGAGGGCAGTTAATTCCAATTAATCATTCATTAGATTTGCAAGTGTGTGATGAAATTCTTCTCAGAATTTTTGGGGGAGGGGTGCCTGGGAGAACTATTAACTATTATTGATTGAGAGAATTCTTTAGTATATTCTCTTTTTTCTCTATTTTTTATAAAGAACATTTTTAAAATTCATTTTTACACACCAATCAAAGATCCCCCTCTTCCCTCCTCCTGTGCACCCAGCCTCCCCCTCCCAACTGACCCACCACTCCTTCCTACAAGAAGGCAAGGCCTCCCATGGGGAGGCACATCCAGTTAAGGCAAATCCAAGTCCTTCCCCCTGCCTCAAGACTGCAAGAGGTGTCCCATCATAGGTAGTGGGCTCCAAAAGCCCATTCATGCACCAGGGATGAATTCTGATCCTACCGAAGCATATCAGGATACACAAATTTCTTGCAATGCAGAGGGTCTGGCCCAGTCTCATGCAGGCTCCACAGCCATAAATCAAGGTTTCATGAATTCTCACAAGTTTGGTTTGGCATCTCTGCACGTTTCCCCATCATGATCTTGATGCACTTGCTCATTGAATCCCTCTGAAGAATCTTAAATGGCCAAAATCATTTAAGGAATTGCTCAGTATCCTTAGTCATGAGGGAGATGCAAATCAAAACAACTCTGAGATACCATCTTACACCTGTCAGAATGGTTAAGATCAAAAACACTGCAGACAGCTTATGTTGCATAGGATATGGAGCAAGGGGAACACTCCTCCACTGTTGGTGGGAGTGAAAACTTTTACAGCCACTTTGCAAATCAGTGTGGCAGTTTCTCAGAAAATTAGGAATCTATCTACCTCAAGACCCAGTTATACCACTCTTGGGTATATACCCAAGCAATGCTCAATCATACCACAGAGACACATGTTCAACTATGTTCATAGCAGCATTATTCGTAATAGCCAGAAACTGGAAACAACCTAGATGCCCCTGAATTGAAGAACTGATTAATGTGGTATATATACACAATGGTGTACTACTTAGCAGAGAAAAACAATGACATCATGAACCTTGCAGGCTTTAGTAAATTATTAAACCGAAAGTAACTGAAGTAAATATCTTTTTCTACCCAGGAAACATATTCAGTTCTTGGTGGCAACAGACACCTGCTGAATTTTCCCTCCTGCTACCTGCACCCTGAGTAGAGAAGAGGGAGAAGTGTCTGGGTAGCTCACACTTGCCTATTCAGATGTTACCTTTATTCAGAGGAATGTGATTCTCAGTGACCCACAGATAAGGCTGTTGGACATGAAGGGTGAAGTTTGGAACATCCACCTATGAAGAAATGTAAGAGAAACAACTGAGAACAGCACACCTTTGATTTTCATGGTGAGTGAAGAGTATACACTTATGAGACAATCCGATCTTGCTAGCTGTGGAAATGGAAAGCTAAGAACATTGGGAGGAGGCCTCACTTTTGCAATCCTCCTCTCCCAGGAATAGGAGAATGCAAGGCATCCAAGATTGCTCAACTTCAAGAGACATGAAATGGCTCTGACCAATGTCATTCTTCCCATCTTTAAAAATACTTCATGTTCTCGGCATTTGAGAGATAGCAACACCCCTGTCCAATCTCCTAGGGATTTTTCTTCTAACTTAAATGAAATTAGCCCTATTCCTTTCCTTTCAGACAAACTAGAATCCGGACACTGCTGAAGAAATCTCAAAGAAGGTGAGTCATGTGCCTGCTATGTAGAGTTGAGAGCTCTGTGGAATCCACAAGGTCAAAGGGGAAATCAGTGCTGCTTCTTCAGAGAAGTGGGGAGAGAGCAGGTCTGGTGCCAGCTGTTCTCAGAGCAGTGAAGCCACAGCAGCTAGGTTCTGATGCTTTGTTAGGAGAGATGGTAGAGATCTTTATTCCACCCTTACCAGGGCCTGAGTCAATAAAAGTGCATTTTGATTATGGCAGATAATTAAATAGCTTTCTATATAAATATGAGTATATGGAGAGTGAGGAGAAGGCTCTATTTATCTTTGCTGGAGACTAAGAAGGAACTTGTTGGCTTTGTTGAATGACTGGGTAAACAATTGGATAGTGACATCAAATAATTACTGTGAAATAGTATTTGGTGAAAATATATCAGGACATGGAAATTCACTCTAGTATTCTTATATTGTACAGCATATGAAACAATGGTCATGCATAGTACAAAGCTCTACAGATTCACAGTTATTCAAGTACATCTATTTTTATTCATCCACAAACATACTTATCACTATTTTTTATATCATCAACATTTCAACCACAGTGAGTTAGTTTCTGTCACCTTGAACATTATTTGTTTTCTTTAGTTTTAGATTGCTTGACTTGTTTTTTAATTTTCTCAGGAAAATGTAGGGTGCTGTGGGATAGTTAATTAGAAATATATCTCTATTTGGCTACTTTTAGAATATTTTAAAGACTTTCCATGTACCCATTTAGAGTTCTTAATGTGTACTTGAACAGAGTATTTCAGAAGTTGATTTCAGGCAAGTCCATATGTAAAGATATCTCTCTTGGTGTATCATTTATGTTTCTCAAACATTCTAAATTTTTTACAGATGTTTATACCTTGTTAATTTAGTAATTGAGAAATATTCTGCTGTATCTATAGAAATATTGTCAGTTTCATGAAATTCACAGATGAGTGTGCTCTTTCACATACATATGAAGAAGCTATGTGTGCATTTGCACATTTGGAACAAAATATATTCCATGTTGCTACTTATTATGGTACTATCAAGAAACATAAAATACTAAGAAATAACATACACTATTATTGATATATAAAATCCAACATTTAAACTATTTTCTCTTTCTAAGGAGATATTCTGGTTGCTTTTTTTCAACTTGACACAAGATAAATTTGAAATACCGGAGTTGAGAAAATGCTTACGTCAAAATTGCCTATAGGAAAGTGTTCAGTGCATATTCTTGATTAATGATTTATGTGAGTGTCTAACTCATTGAGGGCAGTGCCACTCATGTACAGGTGGTCCTAACTGCTGAGCAAACTATGAGAATCAAGTGAGAAATCACTGTTCCTGATGGCTTCTGTTACAGTTCCAGCCTCGAGGTTCCAGCCTTGAGTTCCTGCTCTGACTTCTTTCAGTAAAGTACTGTGATGTGGAAGTGTAAAATTATATGAAACCTTTCTTCCCAAGTTGTTTTTGGTCATGGTGTTTTATCCCAGCAATAGAACCTGTAACAAAGACAGAAATTGGTACTGGGTTTGTGGGATAATATTGTGACACACCTAACTGTGTTTTAGGAAGAATTATGAGAGAACTTTGTAACTTTGGGACATAAAAGCAAATAAGTGTTTAGAGATTAATGAACTATTGTGTAACTTACATGATAATGCAGAGGGCAGTGCAGATGATGAGGGCTTGGCTTGGAAATTTCAGAGGGAATATTGAGAGTCACTTAAAGAATCTACTGAGGCCACTCAATATTTTGAATTACAAATCTATGATTCTAGTCAGCAAGGACTCAAAAATTGGCTGAGGTTAAGAAGAGACTGGCATTGTTGAGGTATAACCTGGGAAGTGTCTTCTCACTGTCAGCACACAGAAGTGGAAGCTATGGCCCAGAGGGGGACAAGGCTGTCCCTTGTGCTGACAACCAAACTCTGTAATGTGAAAGACTCACCCAGTTGGTACTGGTTTTGGAGACCTGAAGGAGTAATATGGAATAGCTGAGGCTTGTCACTGTGAAAGGCTATGAAAGGTTGTGGTGAAGACAAAACCCAGGTCAATGTGGAGCCCAGAATTTTTGAGATGTGAGTACAATGAGATAACACCAAGAATAGCAGCAGGTGTCAAGGGAGGTAGCTTAAGCACAGCAGAACCACTATGTGTACTCAGATGGGAGAGCAAGAGTTAGGGAGATGCCAAGGCCCTTGGTATACCAGAGAATCTTTCACACTCTTGAATTTGATTTTACTTTGTTTTATAAGTATTTATGACCTAGTTTTCCCCTCTTGGGATAACAAGGTAGGTAACTCATTTTTTTTTTATTTTGTATGATCTCATTGTTGGGATATTTTGAATTTTTAAAGACTTTGGAATTTTAGAGACTTTAGATATTTTTGAGAGGCTTTGAAATTAGGAAGAGATTTTTGTTGTTTTAAAGAGACTGAAAATTTAAAGTGTTTAGCTTTTCAGCAGTGAGGATGAACACATATTGATATCCAGAATCTAGTGGGCATAGATGGCATTGATGCATGTGTACTATGTTATTTAACACTTGAAATTCTATTGAGGTTGGGATGATTAGTCTAAATTCAAAAGCAACACTTCAAAAACAAAATGAATAATCTCATATAAATGGAACCCATCAAATTACACAGTCTCTGTCATCACATAGGTGGTTGTGTTTGAAACAGTTGTGTTTTAAGAAGTACCAACCCAAATAAAAGCTTTCTGTTTTAGTTTTCTGTGGGATCTGGAGATCAGAATTGTATAGAAATTAGAATGCTTCTCTGAAGAAGGGAGTTTTACTATTGAGAATCAGTTTTACTCTCCCTTTTGAATATGAGATGGTCTATTTTTTAATGTTTCGTGGTTTACAGAGTATGTCTTTTTCTTAGTATTCTTCACCTTCCTGTCATGTGTCTTTGTGTGAATATTCTATTCACCTTGGTTTTCTTTGAGCATGGATGATGTTCAATTTTTCTCAAAAAAAAGGGAAGCAATTGACAGCCCTAGAAATTTAGTACCCAATCAAACTGGTGTCCATACAGGTATAATTCCCAAACTAAATTGATATATATATATATTGAATTATAATATTGGATTCATTCCATTCTCTGAAGACCATCAAGGAAGTATATAAAATGTGAGTGAGGTACAAAGCAGGATGCTAGGTCCACTGGGGAATTTTGGGAATTTCCAGAGTCTCAGTTTTTTGCTGCTTCTAATTTTCTAATTTGTGTTATTGTTTCTTTGCAAATTTTTATGATTGGAGTTGAAAGACCTGTGGACATAATAATAAGTTTAATTGTACTCGTATTTGGCAACATAAAATTAGGAGGTTCTCAAGTAGGAAATACGAGTAGTCCACTCACAGGTTTTCAGTCTCAGGAATGGTGACAGGTATAGCTTTCCACTCATACAGGCCTTAGAGCAAATCATAAAATGGATGGTTAACCCCACAACATTCATGCCACTGCTGCACCAGTGAGCATGTTGTCAGACAGGTTGTTACTCTACCTGCAGGCATTCACAACTAAGTAAAGTTAATGATTATTTTGTTCCTCCAGTACTGTGCCTAGTACTTCCCTGAATTGGAAATTCTAGTCAGTAGGGATGAGGCTTCTAGGTGAGTATCAAGTTGATTTCCCCATGTTCTGTGACTCAAGAACATGATGTCTTCTGCAATAGAGTCTTACCATAAAGTTCTGGAGTGTATCCAAGAGCATTGTCAATAGGCTATATGTTGGGGGGTCTATGAAAACTGACTGGCCAATAACTTCAAGAAAGCAAATTCATTCCTACCAGTGAGCTTTTTGTTAACCTGTGGTGTCTAGTAGAAATATTGTTTATATATTATAGAATAACTTCATGTTAATATTTTATTGATATGGATTTAGACAGATAGAAAGATAGAAGATAGATAGACAGACAGAAGGTAGATAGGTGTATGTATGTATGTATGTATGGATGTATGGATGGATATATGGATTTTATATATATACACATATATTCATACATACATACATATATATAGAAGGTCTACAGCAATAGGTTTCCATCTTAGTTTTAGAATTATATATTAGTGATAGTTACTCCTTTGTCTGCATCTTCCACTAGCTTACACTCCCATTACCAACATTGTTTAATTCTTAAGTTTGCAAAGTTTATGAAAAGTACACAGAGAAAGAAATGTGAGAATGGCTTGCCAAGCAATGAAAAAGAAATTAGGCATACCATAAACCTTGACAATAAGCGTATATTTTGTATATTTTAAGCATATGATCTCAGGAAAAAAATAAATGTAAATGAAGAGTGCAAGTTATTCAAGGACTTCTAATATCTTTTAGGAGGAAGAAATATTTTTAACAAGATAGAAAACTATCAAAAGATCTAGGTAGGATTTAAGCATGACATGGAAGTAGAAAATTGTGTCTATGAACAAGTAGCACCACTAAATCAACCCTGAAAATGGTAAAATGAGGAAACTAACAACATAATTCCATACAATAAATTCTAGGGTGCTGCTCTGAAAAGTATGTAGATGTTGGAGAAATTGACGGTAATATGATCACAATCCAAGCCCAGAAGAGACAGGTTGCTAATGAGGGGTGTTTGAGGCAAAGCCTAATGGACAAAGGTCAGTGGTTCAGCGTGGTCATGTGACTTCAGTCATTGTTCTTCCAGGTACACTATAACAGGATGCAGCCCATTTGCATATACATCACTTTAGAATGGGAAAAATCAGAAACCCATAGGCAGATATCCAGGTACAGGCTCCAGAATCAAATAAAAATGGAAAAGGGATCCATGATATTAACACTCATAGCCCAGACTCTAAACACTGCAACAATTACTGATTCCAACAGTTTTCTTCCACCACAACTGCCAATGGTCTATGTCACCTAAGATGCCTTATGGGGAAGAATATCCTAGACTTATCTATTAATACATAAGTTCTACATCCATTTTGTACAATGGCACAGCTTATGTTTAACTCTGTTTTTCTCTCACAGGCAATTATGGACATTACCAATAGACGTCACCCACTCACAAAGAATAACCTTGTGTTGGAGTTGTCTGTATAAGTTTGTAATCACATGCCCATTTTCATCATTTAGGATTGTCCATAATTTTAGAGATAATGAGTGAATACAAGACAATTGTTCTTCAACAAGGATTAGAGGATGTGGCTGTGGATGACTACCAGTTTAGGAAAATCAAGTCCTTACTAAGAAAAGAATTAAATCTAACAAAAAAGATGCAAGATGATTATGACAGAATTCAGATGGCTGACCTGTTGGAGGACACATTCCCAAAAGATGCTGGACTGGACAAACTGATAGAAGTGTGTCAAAGCATTAAAGATCTTGAAGACCTTGCTCAAAGGCTTAAAACAGAGAGAGGAAAAGGTAACATGGGAGTATCCTAGACACTCATCTCTTCTCCACCCTCCCCAAACTTTCTGGCTCCCTGCAGAGATCAGAACTGATATGTTGCTTTCCCAGTGTATACCTTAGAAATACTTGGGGTTGACGCATTTTAGATATCAACAAATCGATGATTTCAAGAAATCCTTTCTTACAAAGAAACTTGATATATTTCAGGGTAGACATCTTTTGCATTGGAAGTAAATTAAAAAAAATTAGTTGTTGAGATAGGTTAGAACACTCAACATGGTAGAAAACTAGAAAATGATAAACTAAAAATTGAAAAAATCATTTCTCGCATTTAAATACAGTATATATAATATTTGATTAACAATCTTACCCATTCATTAATAACTTTTCCAGTAAGAAATTTTATCTAATATTTTAGTAGAAGCCTGCATTTTAGAGATGTGAAGAAGTTTCTCTTTATAAAGTCACTGCATTTAAAAAATACTGGGTGTACTGGTACACAACTCTGACCTGAGATTTTAGCATAAGGAGGCCCAGTCAAGGAGATTGCAGATTGATAATACACTGAGTTATGTAGAAAGATATATGTCCCCAATATAGAAGTCCAAATACAATTTCACTATTTTGTTACATCAAATATCAAAATATAATTCTTTTTCTATGAATTGGAATGATTGTCTTAGAACGTAACCTATTGTTATTATCATAAATGATTTATGTTTGTAAATCAGACGGTGGGATAAGAGGGCTGGGACAGGGTTGTAGTGATTAAAACAGAAGTTTCAAAGAAGAAGAAGAAGGAGGAGGAGGAGGAGGAGAAGAAGAAGAAGGAGAAGGAGAAGGAGAAGGAGAAGGAGAAGGAGAAGGAGAAGGAGAAGGAGAAGGAGAAGGAGAATAGAAAAGCTGAACCCACTACACCTGGGATGGGCTAAGAATCCCCTGAGGTACTGCCTGTATAGGACTTGGTACCACTGGTGGCCTTCTCTTCAGGTAAAGACTCTGCAGCCAAAGAAAGTAAACACACAGAAACAAGTAGAGACAAAATAGTTTTTGAAATTTTTGCAGGATATTTGATCACACTGTGCACCCTGAGATTGTGTTATTTACTGGAAAAAAAAACTGTTTCTAGGTCTGGTGTGGCTCAGCCCTAGCACACAGCATTATTCTAATATCTTTCTGCTTGAATATTGTACATTGTGTTAAATCAAGTCAAGCATAGGTCCAGACGCAGAGCAAGCAACAAGTTAACAGGAAGTGAACATAGGATTGTTGAGAAAAAACAGAGAGAGTAAGAGGAAGTAGGGAGGATGGTTAGCCAGAAGCACAGGCAGTAGAAGTGAAGGATATTGAGTGTGAGATGTTTTGGTTTGAGACGGTACAAAAAAAGGGGGATTATGGGACACTAGGGGAATATAAAGGTCAGTTGGCTGCTTTCTCTGCCTCTGTGAGCTAGGAAGCTGTTGCCCCAACATCTGGCTCCTGAGTCTTTATTGGTAAATTTGAATGATTGAGGTTTTTTTAAAAAAAACAACAAGAAATCATTATTTTTTCTATACAAATATTAATGAAAGTGGAATAAATTATCAATTCCATTTAAAAAACAGTAAATAAATAATTTTGAATGAGCTTTAGAATCTTAACCACTTCCCTGGATTTATTGTGTTTTCTTTATCCCTACAGTTAAAGTGCAAAAGAAAGGAAAAAACAAAACTGCAGTGAAAAGAAGAAAGCAAGAAGAACCCAGTAGTTCCCGATCTCTTTCCACCGATAATGAATCAGACAAGAGCGAACCCTCTGCACAGGTAAGGTGGCTGGTCTCCCACCAAAAAGTTTCTCCCCAGGTTCTTTCCCTTCTTAACTCTTTAGGAAGATTCAGTACTCTATCTATCTAGTTCACGACTCTAGTGAAAACAGGCTTCTAAGTCAACAAATTCATAGAAACCTGTCACTCATTTAGTGTCAGATAAACAATGTCTCTAACTCGTGCAGTAAAACTCCAAGGATACAAACAAAAAAAACACTATGTGGCTTTTTAAGACTATTACTGAAATAGCAGTTGCTTTGGGATGTGGCTTTCATAAAGGCTGAATTAAAATACAGACTTTGTAATTCTACACCTCATACTCTTTGGCCACCACAGGGATAGGGTGAGATAAATATAATTTTTCTACACCTCTATGAGACAATCCTATATGTCTTAGGGTTTCCATTGCTTTGGAGAGATGTCATGACCACAGCAACTCTTATTAAAAGCCACCTTTGTTGGGGCTTGCTTACATTCAGAGGATTAGTTCATTATTGTCATGGTAGGAAGCATTTCAGTGCACAGGCAGACAATGTGCTGGAGAGGTAGTGTAGAATTCTACATCTCCACAGGCAGCTGTAAGAGAGAGTGACACTAGGCCTGGCTTCAACATCTGAAATCTCAAGGCCCACCCCTCAGTGACACACTTCCTCTAACAAACCACACCTACTTCAACAAGGACACACCTTCTAACAGTCCACTGCCTTGTAACCAAGTATCAAATCTCTGAGTCTGTGGGGATCATTCTTATTCAAACCTTCACACTGTACAATACATCTGCTAAGAATGAGGTGTGCACAATGACACAAATATAATTAGAATCCAGTAATAAAACAAAAATTCTTATGGTCTTGAAAATATTATGATTTATTTAATTCTAAAGACATTAATACGAACTGGGGATAAAATTGGATAGAAAAGCACACCTTAGCATGTACAAAGCTTGGGATTCTATTTCCAACACATGGGGAAATCAATAAGGAAAGAAAAACATTCTTCTTTCAGGAAATGAGAAAAGAAACCATAAAAATTGAAGGCAGTAAGAAAATGAAGCTTACCCAGGAGCAGACTCAGCTTCCAGAACCTTCAGGAAGCAACACACAAAAAGATGAAGGTTGTCTTCAGACTCCTCAGAAGCCTATACCAACACCATCCAGCAGTTCCTCAAACAAGGTACCACTTTCCAATTCCTAATCCTTGGTCCTTCCCAAAGCATATTTCTGTGCAAACTACAACCTTGGAGAAACTTCTCACTGATTCAATACTGCAAAGACTTTCTTCATATTATTAAATAGCTCATTAAGTTATCTTATCATGTATCAAAGCCTCCATGGTAGTAAAAATGTGAGTATTTATGAAATGATTTCTAATGATGTCAATGAACTTACTGCTTAGAGTTCAGAAGAAAGTACAGGGGAGACAGACAGTAATAAACACAGGAATGTCTCAATCACCATTGCCTAGTTTCTTCTAAACCCTCTTCCCTTTGATGGTGACCCAAAAAAAGGTTACTTTCACCATTCTGTGCTCTTCTCAGCAGGTGTTCTAACACATGCAGTTTCCCTGCTTGGAAGTCTTTATCCTTGTTCATTCACTGACCAAACACTGTAAAACTGTAATGGTAACATTTGTTGAGAGTCAGTTTCAGACCTCTCCCAGGCATTCACTAAACTCTCTCAGCTATTCCTCATCAAATGGAACTGTAGTCAGAAGTTTTCCTGTGTCCTGCCTGGTCTGCAGTTGCTCAGACCCAAGAAAACACACAGAGGCTTATATTAATTAAAACTGCTAAGCCATTAGCACAGGCTTACTACTGACTAGCACTTGCACTTAAACTCAGCCTATTTCTGTTAATCTATATGTTGCACATGTTCTGTGGCTTTACCTGTGTGCCATTATATACTGCTCCCTGAACAGCAGGCTGGTATCTCCTAACTTACCCTTCCTCTTCTTAGAATTCTCTTTGTCTGTTTATCCCACCTATACTTCCTGCCTGGCTACTGGCCAATCAATGTTTTATTAAACCAGTGTACAAAAGCATTATCCCACAGCAGGGAACAGATTCCTGTTCCCATATTGATGCCTTCTTAATATAATTACAATGACCATAACCTTGAAAATAGTTCTCATCTAATATCTTATCATCCATTCATCAATGGTGTATTTTGAGCTCCTGACTTCGATGTACACAAATCTCCTTATTTTATTGCTTGGTACAATTATGTTGAATATTCCATGTGACCAACATTTAATCTTTTCAAAAGGTAGAGCCCTGTTATTTAGCATAGGAACTCCTTAGGCACATCTAATTAACCATGTTTGTAAATGATGATAGCAATATAACTCAAAATGTATACAAGCCTGGAAAAAAGTCTACTGTTAGTAATAATTTTGGCTTGGATGCTATCAGCTTCACAGCAATTGTTGCATTTTAGAAGACTTTTACCTTGAACAGTCAAAAACATAAAAAGAAACCAGTAAAAATGGCCATTACAGTTATATGAAGGCATTTGCATACTAAATTACCTTCTTATAATCTTTAAAATTTTATACTTCTAAGATTATATAAGAGTAATGGAGACCCTAACTAGATCTGTTGCCTATGTACAAGTATTGCTTAAATATGTAGAAATTTTATTTAACTGGAGTTATGGTAATTTTTAAAGACCTAAATACAGGTTTAAATGAGTCTAGATGGGCTTCAGGCATGCTATTCCAGCATGCTGTCAACTGAGCTACATTCCCATCCACCAAAATCTATCTATGTGGTCCATTTTCTTAGGGTACTTGTCACACGGTTTCAATCACATCACCTGAATGTATTGGGGGGCCTGTCTGTGGGCATAAGGATTGAATATTTGATGAACTGAAAAGTCTACTTCAAAAACAGTACAGAAATAGCCAATTTTTACTTAAAGCTGCATTTCCCACAGAATAACGTTAGAAGTTAAACCAAACCAGGTAATAGTTGACCAGTTTTGTAAGATACTTTGAGCTAGTATTCCATCCCAGACCATGAAAATTCAACACCTGAATTTTAAGAGAAGTTGTAGTATCAATTAATGAGGATGGAAGGTAGGTATTAAAAATACCTAAGTACATTCTCAAATCCTTCCTTCAACACAGGAAAAGCTGACAGGGTAAAAGTCCTCTTTCAAAAAAGAAAGTGAAAAGATGTACTTCATCTCATATTCAAAAACCATCAAGCAGTATTAAAAATAACTCAATCCTATTTTCCTTTAAAAACAGGAAAACACAAGCAGCAAAAAACATAGTACCATAGAGACACAAGTTTCCCAGAAAAAACACCAGCTTCTAGAATTGTCAGCAACCAACAACTCCTCAGCTGTGAGTGAACTCCAGACTCTTCAGGGTCTTTCGGCCATAGCTTCCCGCAGTATCCAGGCTCCTCAGGCACCTCTAGAAACATGCTTCACTTTAAAAATGCCTCCGGGCTCTGCAGCACTCTCTTACCAGAATTTTCCAGTGTCTTTAGCATCAAATTCCAATATACATCTGAACTCTCCAGTGCCTCTAACACTGTCCAGTGGTATCCAGGCTCCTCATGTACCTTCAGCAACACCGTGTAGTAATGTCTGGATCCTTCAAATGCCTTCAGAAACAGTGTCCAGCTCTTTCAATGCTCCTCAGATGGCTCCAGGATCAGTGTCCAGCAGTGCCCAGAACATTCACCTACCTACAGCAGCAGCAGCCAATAACAAACAGTTTCCTCACAGTCCTCAAGTAATAACATCCAGATGTGTCCAAAGCACAGGAGTACCTTCAGCACCATTGAAGGTCATAAAGAAGCCTCCAACGAAACAATCCAGCAATGTTAAAGTTCCCCATGCTCTTCCAGAAGCAATGTCCAGAAATGTCTGCATCACTCAGGTGCCTCAAATAACAACATCCAGTAGCATTCTGACTCCTAACTCTGCTACAGTAAAAGCACACAGGAATGCCAAGGTCCCAGGTCTCTTAGAAATAGGAGGTGCTTATTCCCTGGCTTTTTTGGCATCTCCAGGAACATCATCTAGTAGTCTCCAGGCTTCTCAGGTACTTCTACCAACAACATCCAACAGTCTTCCAGCTCCTCAGGTTTCTATACCAACAGGGACAAGCAGAGTCCAAACCACTCAAACACATTCAGGAGCATCATCCAACATAATCCAGGCTCTTCATGTTCCTCCATGGACAGAGTCCAAAAGTGTGTGCACCACTCAAGTTCCTCCAGGAGTATCATCATATGGTATTGGACAGGCACTTCCCTGTCCTAAAGTAAAAGCATCAAGGAATGTCCATGCTCCTCAGATGCCTTCATCAACAGCATCCAAAAATCTCCTGGATCCCCGAGTGTCCCCAACAACAGCATACAGTGCTCTTCAGACTTCTCAGTTACTTCTACCAACAACATCCAACAGTCTTCCAGCTCCTCAGGTTTATATACCAATAGAAACAAGCAGAGTCCAGACCACTCAAACACATCCAGGAGCAGCATCCAACTTCATCCAGGCTCTTCATGCTCCTCTACGGACAGAGTCCAGAAGTGTGTGCACCACTCAAGGGCCTCAAGGAGTATCATATGGTACTGGACAGGCTCTTCCCTGTCCTAAAGTAAAAGCATCAAGGACTGTCCATGCTCCTCAGATGCCTTCAGCAACAGCATCCAAAAATCTCCTGGATCCCCGAGTGTCCCCAGCAACAGCATACAGTGCTGTCCAGGCTCCTCTGGTGTCTCCAATAACAAGAAGCAGCAGTCCATCAAGGGTAAGGAATTTCTGTTCTCACAATATAATGACAGAGATTAGCCCAAACATGGAAGGCTTCTTCATTAATCTATATGCACACATTATCTTTCATTTAAATAATCACTCATTTTTATTGTGTTTAGATACTGATCCTTCCCTACACTCAACTTTAAAATACTTCGTATGGTCTACTCTATTAAGAAAATGTCTGACTCAGTGTTCGCCTGATCATGCCTATTCTGTAAAGAGTATAGTGAGACACTTGCTTAATTAATTTTACACCTTGAACTTTTTGTCAAGGTGTTCCTTTCATATTGTGAATTGCTGCTCCAGTTATATTGGAAATGTACTTCCTGATGTTAAAACACATCGATCAGGAATCAGAGTTAAACCCCACCACTCACAGGATGAACTCTGTATGTTGCCAAGTCAAACTTCAGAGATTGCTACCAGTTATAGCTGCCTCCCTGAGCTGGATACCCAGTTGGCCATGACTGCCAACATACTTCTTCTTCTTTCAGCTCTGCAGGGTTGCCTCCGTTTCATAGTCCTCTCCTGATGTTCAGAAATTGAATGGGATACTGAGGAGGCAAGTTGTAGACAAATTTTCAAACAGTCCTATTAAATAACAAACACAGAGCCAAATACAGAGGTAATAGCCAAAGAGATCAGCAAACTAGCTACGAGCCATGATTAGACTTTTCTCACCCCACCTCGCCACCTTTGCTTCTCCAGAGAGCTTCTTCCTGTGTCTTGTGCTTTTATTGCTTTCCTGTTCTGCCTTCTCATTTGCTCTAAACCCAGCCACATGACTTCCTCGTCACGGCCTTTCTCCTTTTAAAATCAAGTCAGAGATCTTTTCCACATAAGTTTTTAGTTTTTTACTCTATTTATTTGGTAGAAATATCCATTCCAATATAATATCTTCCCTCTGCATTAAAATTCCTGTAAAATAACCAAAAAGCAGTGGAGCTTTCAATCCACCCAATCCACATGTACTTCTTGTTCTTTCTTTTCTACCAAGGCCAATTCTTTCTCAGCTTCAGGTGATAATTCTCTTGAACTATTTCAGTCCTTGTCATCTTTTAAGGTTTTGAACAAATTACCCAGTTTATCATTTTTTACCCCAGCAACAGTTCGTAGATGGGGAATGTCTCCAAATAATCTTCGAAAGTCATTACATTGGGCACCAAATGTAGATGAATTTCTAAACAATCTTATTAAATAAGAAACACAGAGCCAAATACAGAGGTAATAGCCAAAGAGATCAGAGAATTAGCTAAGAGACGTGACTAGCCTTATTTTACCACCTCGCGCCCATAGCTTTCCCAGAGAGCTTCTTCCCATCTAACCTGTGTTTTTAATTGCTTTCCTGTTCTGTCTTCTCATTGGCTCTAAGCCCAGCCACATGACTTCCTCATCACTGCCTTTCTATACAGACCTCCAGGTCTCTATGGTTGGCACTGAAATTAAAGGGTCATGTCACCATGCTTGGCTGTGTCCTTTACCACATAGAGACTCTGCCTGCCATGTGATCAGATTTAGAGGGTGGTCTACCACGGCCTGACTTCTCTTTGTGGATCCCTGACTTCTGATCTGCAGGCAAATTTTATTAACATACAAATAAAATATCGCATTTCAGCACAAATAAAGTATCACCACAGCAAGTTATGAAAGTAAAATGACTTCAGGACATTTTCTGGTCTCAGGATTCTCCTCTATGTCTGCTATTATAGAAAAAGAAGAGTTGCTAGGCTGAACCCTTTTTGAAATAACAATACATGAGGGCATCTTCCTGGGGCTGCCTAACTAGCCCTTTTACAAGAGATGTGACTGTTTAGACAAGGTTTTGTAATTGGAATCTTCAAAATGTTCCTACAAAGAAGACTTGACTAGAACATGGAGGCCTTGGGTTCATTCCCCATAACTACAAGAATAATCTCTTTATTTATCAGGTATGATTAGTATTAAGTGGAATCACTAAGTAGTGATTTAAGTAAATCTCCATTTCTTCCTTTATCTAGGTTATAGTATGGCAATCATTGCTTAGATGTTCTCCAATCTACTCAGTGGAGCTGTGTCTTAGGATTTGTCTGAATTACGCATGTTTAACCTGTGTATGTTTTATGTAGACACCAAATAACGGAAACTTACCAAAGAAGCCTTCTAAAATAGAAGGTCACCATCGAGTTGCCAAAGAAGTGATGGTGTTGAAAGTAACAGAACCATTTACTTATGATTTGATCAATAACAAAAGGATGTTCCATGCCACGGTGGCTACTGAGACTGAATTCTTCAGAGTGAAGGTTTTTGACACAGCCCTAAAGAACAAGTTCATCCCACAAAATGTCATTACCATATCAGATTATACCGGTGTCAGTGGATTTCTGGAGATTCGTAAAGCTTCCTGTGTGTCTGATGACAATGTTAACCAAACAATGGTTATCTCAAATACACTGAGGAGAAGAGCCAATGGAACTCCTAAAATTAAGGATCTTTTCTCTCAAACAAAAGGAACATATGTGAATGGAGAGTTTGAGGTAACTAAGGTAAGCCACTACATTATTTGTAGAATGCATTTTGCATTCTGAGATTTTAAATTTTAACTTGTCACTGGAGTTTGCTCAACTTACTTAACAGGAAATAATCACCTTTCATACCAGAAAGAGATGAGTAAGGTTTCCACACTTTGGATATTGGGATAGTCTCTTACCATTCCTCTCCTCAAGGTACCACCATGAGAATTCTTTACAAGGAGATTCATAAATAACCTTTGGCATTTTTCTGACTATGACGATCCATCTAGAGACATCCTATTCCCAGACACTGTTCAGTTTATAGCACACTTTCCTTTTAGATTCTTTTTCTTTGATAGTTTCCTTACCCATCTCATTGGCAATCAGTTGTGAATGAAGAGTCAAACTCATAGACTAGATACAGTTTGCAATGATGAGAATAAAAAACCAAATAGACAATTCTGCCCTAGAATGAAGCCTTGTTCAACAAGCCAGGATTATTTCTTTAATGTGTCCTCATTATCACATTCTTTACTTTTTATCAAGATCTTTTGACTGAGTGAATACTATTTTTAAATAATGAGAGAAAAAGGCATTTAACAATCTAGTTTAATTTCACAATTTATAACTAGGCACAATGAAAGTGAGGAAATTTAAGGAATTCTGTGACTTTTGAATGTTTCTTTAAGTGCTGATGTACTAATTCATTAGTATGCTTGCTTGTTCAATGTATGATTTCATAATTCATTGTGTATGAATCAGTCATGGCTTTTCCCTTTTATCTATGCTGCTTTTGATTATGCTGCTACATTTGGTTATACAACTAATAAGTAAACTACATGGGACACAAACTAAAACACCAGAAACATTGCTGTAAATTTAACTTTTGAGGGATTAGGAAGGAATAGAGTGAATCGATGTGTGCACTGAGCAAATGTGATCCATTTAAACAGCAGGTGTGATTGTGTGTGTGTGTGTGTCTGTGTCTGTGTGTGTCTCCGTATGTGTGCCTGTCTGTCTATATGTTGGTCTATTTGTTTCTCATGCTATTTCTTCTTTATTTCTGTGAGTTTGTTCATTTTGTTTTATTCTTATTGGTTTTTCTTCTTTATTTGACTGTTTTCTTAAAAGAGAGACAAAGAAGGTGTGGAGTTGGGAGGGTAGGGAGGTGAGGAGTATCTAAGAGGAAATAGGGGAGGTGAAGCATGATCAGAACATGTTGTATAAAAATAACTTTATTTTCAATAAACTATAAAATAAATGAAATGAAAAGGGACTTATAACAGTCTTTCTCAGACATACAATGAGCCACAAGTAGCCTTTTCTTCTCAGGTCTCCTGGATGTACCTAAGAAACATGCAGTGGTGGCTAAATGGGTTTTGCCACTTATTTTTGTTGTTGTTGTTGTTGTTGTTTGTATGTTTTAAATTTGGATACCTTACTTGGGATCCTCAAGAAATCTCAGCTATTCTGATATGTTACAGCTAGTACTTAAGAAGATACTCATCTGTTCTAAAGACCCCCAGCAGAAAAAGACCTCAAGTAGGTAAAACTTAAGAGAGGCTTCCAAGGGCTGCAGTGATGGCTCAGTTATTAAGGGCTAGGCACACAAAACCTCCAGAGTGATTTCCAAGAAAAGATTTGTTCACCAAACATCTTCACCTCTTCTGTTCCTGTGATTCTATTTTTTCAGTTATTTCTTTATTTTGCCTGTGAGGGTTGAGAGAAACACAAAGGCCATGAAAGCAGTGTGGAAGTCAGAAGGGAAGCTCCACAAATGAGTTCTCTCCTTCCACTCTAAGTCCTGGGAATTGAGTGGTAGTCAGGCTTGCCAACAAACACCCTTACCCACTCAGCCATCTCACTGGCCTTTTACCTGTGATTCTAAACCTAAGAGCCATACTTGCCTTGTCAGGGATAGGTTTATGCTAACACTCTTTATTTCTCATAGAAGTGATAAGCTTTCACATATTTCTTAAAAGATGAATGGTAACTTGTTTTTCAGAAAAATGAAAGGGGTGACTTCATTTACTATGGAATTGAAGATGATACTGGGAAAATGGAAGTGGTGGTCTCTGGACCACTGACCTGTATCAAGTGTGAGCCAGGCAATAAAGTTCAACTCATCTGCTTTCAATTGACCTCAAGAGAAGATACTTGGCAGCTGAAGTCTGTAAGGCATAGTTACATGCAGGTGTGTGCTCTGGGAAACACCATTCTTCCTAAGAATCATGTATTATTTTAATACTCTAGGAAAACTTGATTGTTGGCATTACATAGAAAATCCAACAAGTGGAGGAAAATTAAGCTTTGCCCATTTAATAAGTCAACTTCCTTCCATTATTTTTTAAGTAAGACTTTTTAAATCATATAAAGAAAGTAAATTCAGAAAGACTCAAAGTTGTTATATGTTTAGCTAGATGATAAAAACTATCACATTTCTCAAAGCAGAGAGATAATTTGACAAGACTTGGGTTAATTAGGATGCTTGTTTCAAATTATGATTCCCTGATTTTAAGCATGAATCTATTTAGTCTTAACAATAAAATCCTGGAGTCACATATCGAGGGTAAAAGCTGAAAGATCAGAGAAGCAGAGCAGCCAGCTACCTGAGACTTCTTACATCTATGAAATCTCTGAGGGAATGGGGAGATGCTATCTCTATGAATCCTCAGAGTGAAAGGGGCTGAGATCCTGTTTCTATAGCCTTATATTCCTGTCTCCACCTGCCTAGTGCTGGAACTAAAAGTATACACCACCAACACCTGGCTTTCTTTCTCTTTTAGACTTTTTTGACCTCCTGTAACCTAAGCTGCCCTTGAACTCAGTGATCTTCCTGCTTCCTCCACCCAAGGTCTGAGATTAAAAATATGTGCCACCACTGCCTGGCCTCTTTTAACTAGTGACAAGCTCCACACTCTGATCTCCATGAAAGCTTCATTTGTCAGAAAACAAACAAAATATCACACAACACTGATTTTTGTACTGGACCAGAGCCTAAAACTCAAAGAACCTTGGGGTCTTCCCCTATAACATTCAAATACTTTCTGTTGCAGAGGACGATGAATAGAATTGGAAGGTTCCCAAGGATGCCCTGGGCAAATCAGACCACAATGTGCTAAAATCCACAATCTTTGTCATACATACACACTATGAGGAATTGATTTTACAGTTTTTTAAAAAATAGTCACTATTATAATGTAAACAGAAAAAATATAAGGGACCACTTGTTCATTCACATAGGTATGCGCTTACAGTACCATCTTTCTCAGAAGCTTAGCCAAACTCCCAAACCTGCCCCCATGGCAGCTGCACCAGTAAAGCCTTGTCTTCCTCCTCCCAACCTGCCTGCTGTGTGACTCTGCACCTCAATCTTTACCTCAGGGACTGCAGCTCTTTCCTCTCCACTGTAGCTCTGTGACACACCCACTCTTCCACCTGTACTCAAGCCTGTAGGGCTGACCAGTTAATTCCATAGTCCCCAGCAAGGGAAGAAAGATGACTCCAGGGACAGAGAGGCATTTAAAGAGATAGGACAGAGTGGAAAAGGGGATGTGACTCATGGTGACTAGTCAATAGGAATGTAGAGAGAAGTGTAGAACCATCTGTATTACAACGGATCTGACCTCATCATTTTCTTCCTTAAGGTCATCAATGCCAGAAGGAAGGTCATTCAACCCTGATTCAATTATGAATACCTCTCTAGAACCATACTTCTGAAAACCTGGATGCCAAGGATACTGTTTACAGAAAGAAGACCCAAGTCCAGAAAATAAATGTGTATAAGACATGTTGAAATACCATATCTATAAAAACAAGCTCTTAATTCTTGGAAATGGTGGTTTCCTATATTCTTTATACATTTTTGTATTATCTAAAGTCCATGTTTTGTATCTATAACTTTGCTAATTGTTAATCTAAATGTTTTATATGTAAAACTTAAATAAAAACTCCTTTTCTATAAAGGAGTGATTGCTCAGAAATCTCTTTCAAACATTTGAGAGTTGGTATAAAATAAAAATTTAGTGACCTGCAGATAAAGCTGCGGAATACAGGCTTCAAGTGTGATGTTTAAGGACAAAAGCATGTTCAACAACAAACAGGCTGTGTCCTGCCCAGAAAAGCCAAGGCATTAAAAACACACAGGTGAAAAGTTGAATTCAGCCTTGGGTGCAGTTTCCAAAACTAGTGTGCTGAGTACAGGACAAGTCTTCAGACCCTTTTCACTGAGCAAATGTGACTGTATTATAGAGTTTCATTGTTTGACAAAGAATCCCCAAAAGTGGGGTTTTAAGAGTGAGGAATACTATCTGTAACAGTAAGTAATCTCAGCTCCAATTCTAAAACGAAATGTTACTGAAAACCTAGAGAGCAAAATGAGGAAGCTCTATGATAAAGGTAATGAGAAATTAGCCAGGATGCCCAGAGAAGCCTTGCTGGAGTACTGTTTACTTCCATCACTGATGGGAAAATATACCTGACCTAAGAAACTGAAGAGAGAACATGTTTATTTTTGCTCACGGTTTAATGGTAGAATAGGGTGAGATGTCTGGCCAGAATTTTCAGGGCACAGAGGATGCTGGGAAGAAGAACAGACTCCCACGGAGACACAGAAAAAGAATGACATGTAGGAGATGAGGTAAAGGCCATGAGCTATGTGGCAGCAAGTAATTAATAGAAGTAACTTAATATAAAGTTAGGAGTCAGGTGCCAGATGCAGAAGAAGCAATATGGGAGGTTCATATGTGAGGTAAATGAACCTTGGGGAAGCACATAGATTAATAAAAAAAAAATGGGTTCATTTCAGTTGTAAGAGTGAATTAGTAATAAGCCGGAGCTATCTGATGAGCATTTATAATTAATATTAAGTCTCTGAGTTGTTGTTTCAGAGCAGTAGCTGGGACAGGAAAACTCCAACTACTACAGTTGCTATCAATTCCAGAAAGTAAGAACAAGGAACATGCTTGGTGACTCTGAAGTTTGGTTCCTTAATTAGTGGGTATTGGGCTCTCCTTTTTAATTGGAACTTCCTTGAGCAAAAAGACTGCCAGTCACACAGCTAGCCAATGACCCTCATATCAACTCTGGCTACATAGAACACTATACAGATATCATGAGTAAACTATGAAATTTTAGCTCAGGGCTTCAGCACTCAAAGGTGCAGTTTCAGTGATAGTTTTCAAATAACTTCTATCAGACTTTTTTTTCCTGTCATAAAGCTTGGGGAATGTACATGAACTGGGAATCATTTCCATCTAGCTAGACCCAGAGCACTTCCTCAACACCTAACAAGAAGACTGCTATGATTGATACAATTAGGAAAATTCACTTGTATGTGATGTACTCTGTGTCTAGTCTACAGAAATCCTTTCTAGCTGTTATCAATAAGCAGCTTATCATCACAGTGTGGGCTGGGAGAAACTGCCCTCTGGACATCCTTATAGAAGCTCAAAATTAGTTCCAGTGTGGGGCTAATAGGGCTAACACAATCAACCACAAATTGGATTAAATAAGGAAGACAATTCAAGACATGAAAGATGAAGTTAACAATGAACTAGAATCAGTAAGGAAAAACTAATCTGAAGCAAAACTCAAAATGAAAAATTTGGAAAGTCAAATTCAAAGAAAAAGCCTCACCAACAGATTAAAAGAAATAGAAGAGGAAATTTCAAGTCTTGAAGATAAAGTAGAAGCAATGGATATCTCTGTCAAAGAAAATCTTAAATCTAAATGAATACAGGCACAAAACAGCTAGGAAATCTGGGATACTATGGCAAAGAAAATTCATATGAATAGGAGATATAGAAGAGGAAGAAAAAACCAAGTCAAAGGCATAGAAAATATTATTACAAGAGCATAGCTAAATTGCTGCTCTAAGGAAAGAAATGCTTATCAGGGTACATAAGCATGCAGAACTAGAAGTAAATAGGACAAGAAAGGAAACTCTCTGTGAGATATAATAATTCAAACATTAAATATACAGAAGACAGAAAGGCTATTAAAAGCTGCAAGGTAAAAAGACCAAGTCACCTATAAAGGCAGACCTATTAGAATAACACCTGACTTTCCAAAGGAAACTCTGAAAAAAAGGGTCTAGGCAAATGTCCTAAAACTGAAAGACCACAGATGTCATCCTAGACTACTATACACAGCAAAAATATCAATCACCATCTACAGAGAAGAAAACATTTCATGATAAAAACTCATTTTAACAATTTCTCTATACTAGTCCAGCTCCATAGAAGACACTACAAGAAAAACTTCAATATGAAGGGTCAATACGCCAAAGACGACACAAGGAATACATAATCCTAGAACAATTCATCAAAATTGGGAAAATCCACTATAACAAAATTAATAAATACCTTTCAACAATGATTTCAATATAAATGGCCTCTATTCTTCTAATAAAAAGACACAGACTAACAGATTAGATTAGAAATCAGGATCTATCTTTCTGCTGCATTGAAGAACCATTCTCCACCACCAAAGACAGACATCAATTTAGGGTAGAAAATGGAAAAAAGCATTCTAAGTAAATTGAACCAAGTAGCAAGCAGAACATGGTAACTCTTTTAATATTTGATAAAAACAGACTTTGAGCCAAAACTAATCAGAAGTAAAAGAAAAGGGCACTGCATAATCTTTAAAGGAAAACAAAGCAACAAAAAAGTATTACATTCTTAACATTGATGCACCAGGCATAAGGATATTCAATTTCATAAAAGAAACACTACTTCAGCTAAAATATCATATATTCAGCTTAACATTGTGATAGTGGGTGACTTCAATTCACCACTCTAATCAAAATATGGGTCATCTAGACAAGAAAATAACAGATAAACTGTGGAGAATAATAACCTTCTAAATCAAATGTACCTAACAAATAAGTACAGAACATTTCAACCACAACCAAAACATAAACAATATACTTTTTTCTCAGAAGCCCATGGACTTTCTCCACAATTCACCACATACTGGATACAAAGCAAGTCTTATCAGACATAGGAAAATTGAAGGAACTCCCATCATCTAATCTGACCACCATTGATTAAATCTGGATATCAACAATAAAATCAACAGGAAGTACACAAACTAATGGAAGCTAAACAACTATCTACTGAAAGAAAACTGGGTCAAAACAGAAATCAAGAAGGAAATTAAACACTTTTTAGAATATAATTAAAATAAAAATACAACTTAACAAAATCTATGAGAAACAATGAATGCAATTCTATAAGCCAAATGCATAGCACTGAGTATCTACGTCAAAAAACTGGAAAGGTATCATATTAATAATTTAATGATATATTTCAAAGCTTCAGAAAAAAATCAAGAATAAATACTCAAAGTGGGTAGACAGAAAGAAATAGTAACACTCAGAGCTGAACTCAATGAAATAGAAGCAAGAAAACCATTACAGAACATCATTAAAATAAAGAGTTAGTTCTTTGAGAAAAATCAAAGACACTAACAAACCTTTAGCCAAATTAACCTAAGAAAACTAGAGGGTGGATAGAAATTAATTAAATTAGAGCTGTGAAAGCAAGAATTACAACAGACACTGATGATATTCAAAGAATCATAAGAAAGTACTTTAAAAGTCTGTGTTCTACCCAACTGGAAAATCTAAAGAAATGGATGAATTCTTTGATATATATGAACTTCTAAATTTAAATCAAGATTTAAAAAACAATATAAATAGATCAATAACCCCTAGTAAAATAGGCACAGTATTTAAAAAACTCCCAATCCCCAATAATCCCAGGGTCATATCATTATAGACTATTACCAGATCTCCAAAGAAGAGCTACCATTAATGCTCCTCAAATAATTCTGCAAAATAGAAAATCAAAGAACATCTCTTAATCCTTTTTATGAATCTGTTGTTACATAAATATCAAGACCACAAAAAGAGTCAAAGGGAAAGGAAAATTATGACCAAAAACTTTTTAAAAAATTCTCAATATAATAATTGGAAACACGAACCAAAAAAACATAAAAAAGTTTATTGAACAAGGTCAAGTTGACTTCAACCCTGGGATGTAGGAATGATTTAAAATATATAAATCAATAAACATAATCCACCACATGAACAGACTGAAAGATAAAAATCACATGATCATCTTATTATATTCAGAAAAGGCCTTGGACAAAATCCAACACCCCTTCATGATAGAAGCTCTAGAAAGACTAGGCAACAAGAGATATCACAGAATAATAGGAAAATTTATAGCATCAAAATGAAAGGACAGAAACTCAAAGCATTCCCAATAAATTTAAGAACAAGACAAGGATGTCTATTCTCTCCATACCTAGTCAATATAGTACATCAAGTCTTTGCTAGAGCAATATGACTACTGAAGAAAATAAAGGAGAAACAAATAGAAAAAGAAGTAAAAGTATCCTTATTACAGATGATATAATTTTAAAAACAAAAGATCCTAAAGATTCTACCAGGAAAGTTTTTGAGCTCAGAAATATACCCATCAAAGGAGCACTTTACAAAATGATGGTTTTAAAAATAAGAGATCCTAAATATTCTATCAGGAAAGTTTTGGAGCTCATAAATATACTCATCAAAGTAGGACTTTACAAAATGAACAAAAAACCCCAGCAACCTTGAAATAATAAACAGTCTGAGAAAGAATTCTGGATTTATGCTGAGGTCTTTGATTCATTTGGGGTTGAATTTTTGTAGGATGATAAGTATAGATCTACTTGCATTCTTCTCCATGCAGACATCCAGTTTGACAAACACCAAATATTGACCATGCTATCTTTTTATCAGTGTGTTTTTCTGTACCATACATTTTCAAGTGTGTGTTTCTGTGACACAGAGAGACAGACAGACAAACAGAAAGACAGAAAGAGAGACAGAGAGAGTAAGATAGAAGAGAGAGAGAGCATTTTGATGATGTTGAGCAGGCAGGGAGATAGGGAGGATCTAGAAGGAGTTGGGCAGGGAAAAGACTTTTACTGTATGAAATATTATTTGTAAAAGACAATAAGTACCAAAAAGTGGAAGGAAAAAAAGGAATCAGGGAAATGGCAGCATGACAGCAAAGGCACATGCAGCAGAGCAGCAGTGACATGTAGACATCAGAGGGCAAGATGAACCTGGCCAGGCTGCAGGCTTCCTGAGGGGCAGATAAACAGCATAAGGACAGTGGCTACAATCAGAAACAGCAGGATGGCACAAGTGGAGATGATTAGGTATCAAAGGCATAGGGAGCTAGAGGAGAGAAACTGCAGATTCTGGGCATAGGAAGACTTCCTGAGGGCTGGTGAGCTTTTGGAGCCAAGGTTCTCAGTTATCCTAAACCTAGAATTGTTAACACTGGCTGCTATCAAAGACTGAAAACTCCCAAAATCTAATCTCTCCTTGAAGCTATAATTCCAAGCCAAGTGAATGCTGAGTTCCTAAGCCTTCAAGAGTTGAAAGAGTTGGAAGGCAAAGGGTTTGAATGGCATAGATCTGTCTACACCAGAGCTATAGAGCCCTGATGCTCAAGACCGAAAAGAAAATGGCAGCATGAGAGGGCATGATTTGTAGCTGCACCTGCCTGCCTGCTACATTGTCTATGTCAAAATCTGAGGTCACAAGAGCTAACAAAGATCAGCTTTTGAAAACCTTCTCTTATGCCTCTGTACCCATCCAGGTGAAGGATGTGACCCTAACACACTGGATGAATACACTCCGTGAACATGATCTTGTTTGCAGATCAACTGGGGTGAACTCACCACCATCTACTACTTGGCAATGTTTGTTCTGTGTCTCAAATTATATTAGACATCAGAGATTCCTCACTGTCCTTGACAGAAAAACACCGGATAATGGATATTTCAGGTCCCTGATGTTACTAACACCTAAGAACTTTGCCACAGTTGTCAAGGCTTCCATGGTGTTAATACATAGGCTCACTATACTTGCTGGGTTTATGTATAAATGCCATGCATAGTGCAGAAATGCTAAGGAATCATTCACCTAACCATTAAAGGAAAGCTGTTTAGCCTTTGTCTAGAGGGTGGCCACTTTCTATTAATCATTCATTAGATATGAAAGTGTATAATGAAATTCTCAGATTTTTGTGGGGGAATGGCTGAGAAAACTATTTTAACTATTATTAATTGAGAGAATTCTTTAGTAAATAATTTTTTATTTTTTCTTTATTTTTTATTAAGAAAAAAATTTTAATTCATTTTTGTACACCAATCAAAGATCTCCCTCTTATCTCTTCCTTCCCCCACCCAGCCTCCCCTCCGAACCCACCTCCTACTCCCTCCCACAAGAAGACAAGGGCTCCCATGGGGAGGCACATCCAGTAGAGGCAAGTCCAATCCCTTCCTTCTGCATCAAGGCTGCAAGAGGTGTCCCATCATAGGTAGTGGGCTCCAAAAAGCCTACTCATGCACCAGGGATGGATTCAGATCCTACAGCCAGGGGGCCCCCCAAACAGATCAGGCTGTACAACTGTCTTGCAATGTAGAGGGGCTCACCCAGTCCCATGCAAGTTCCACAGCCATTGATCCAACTTTCATGAGTTCCTATTAGTTTGGTTTGTTCCTCTCTGCAGGTTTCCCCATCATGATCTTGATTCACTTGCTCTAGAATTCCTCTGAAGAATCTCAAATGACTGAAAGACATTTAAGGAATTGATCAGTATCCTTAGTCATCAAAGAGATGTAAATCAAAACAACTCTGAGATACCATCTTACACCAGTCAGAATGGTTAAGATCAAAAGCACTGCAGACAGCTTATGTTGGAAAGGATATGCAGCAAAGGGAACACTCCTCCATTTTTGGTGGGAGTGCAAACTGGTATAGTCATTTTGGAAATCAGTGTGGAAGCTTCTCAGAAAATTGGGAATCAATCTACCTCAAGACCCAGCTATACCACTCTTGGGTATATACCGAAGGTATGCCCAATCATAGCACAGGGATACATGCTCACTTATGTTCATAGCAGCATTATTCGTAATAGTCAGAAACTGGAAACAACCTAGATGCCCCTCAACTGAAGAACTGATTAACAAAATGTGATACATATACAAAATGATATACTACTCAGCAGGGAAAAACAATGACATCATGAAATTTGTAGGCTTTAGTAAATTATTAAACCAAAAGTAACTGCACTACATACCTTCTTCTACTCAGGAAACGTATTCAGTTCTTGGTGGCAATAGACACCTGCTGAATTTTCCTCTTTCCACTTCCACCCTGAGGAGAGAAGAGGGAGAAGTGTCTGGGTAGCTCACAATTGCCTTTTCAGATGTTACCTTTATTCAGAGGAATGTGATTCTCAGTGATTCATGGATAAAGTTGTTGGACATAAAGGGTTAAGGTTGGAACATCCACCTATGAAGACATGGAAGAAGAAAAAATTGAACAAAGCAGACCTTTGTTTTTCATGGTGAGTAAATTGTATACAGTTAGAACACAACCCAATCTTGCTAAATTGGGGAAATTGAAAGCTAAGAATAATGGGAGGAGGCCTCACTTTTGCAACCCTCCTCTCAAAGGAATAGGAGAGTTCAAGGCATCCAAGATTGCTCAACTTCAAGAGAAATGAAATGACTCTGAACAATGTCATTCTTCCCTTCTTTAAAAATACTTCATGTTCTTGGCATTTGAGAGATGTCAACACCCCTGTCCAATCTCCTAGGGATTTTTCTTCTAACTTAAATGAAACTAGCCCTATTCCTATCCTTTCAGACAAACTAGGATCTGGACACTGCTAAAGAAATTTCCAAGAAGGTGAGTCCTGTGCCTGCTATGTAGAGTTGAGAGCTCTGTGGAATCCACAAGGACACAGGGGAAATCAGTGCCGCTTCCTTCAGAGGAGAGTGGAGGGAGCAGGTCTGGTGCCAGCTGCACTCAGGGCAGGGAACCCACAGCAGCTATGTTCTGATGTTTTGCTAGGGGAGATGGCAGACATCTTTATTCCACCCTTACTGGGGCCTGAGTCAACAAAGTGCATTTTGATTATGGCAGATAATAAAATAGCTTTCAATATAAATATGAGTATATATTGAAAGTGAGGAGAAGGTTTTATTTATCTTTGCTGGAAACTAAGAAGGAACTTTTTGGCTTTGTTGAATGACTGGGTAAACAATTGGATAGTGACATCAAATAATTACTGTGAAATAATGTTTGGTGAAAATATATCAGGACATGGAGATTTCCTCTCATATTCCGATATTGTACAGCATGTGAAACAATGGACATGCATGGTACAAAGCTCTACATATTCACAGTTATTCAAGTACATCCATTTTTAATCATCCACACACATACTTATCATTTTTTACATCATCAATATCTAAATCACAGTGAGTTAGTTTCTGTCACTTTGAACATTATTTGTTTTCTTTAGTTTTGGATTGTTTGACTTGTTTTTTAATTTTGTCTGGAATATGTAGGGTGTTGAGGGAGAGTTAATTAGAAATATATCTGTATTGCCTATTTTTAGAATATTTTAAAGGCTTTCCATGTACCCTTTAGAGTTCTTAATGTGTACTTGAGCAGAGTATTTCAGAAGTTGATTTCAGACAAGTCCATATGTAAGGATATCTCTCTTGGTGTATCATTTATATTTCTCAAACATTCTAAATTTTTTGAAGATGTTTATACCATTAATGTAGTAATTGAAAAATATACTGCTGTATCTATTGAAATATTGTCGGTTTTATGAGATTCACAGAGGAGTATGCTCTTTCACATACATATGAAGAAGATATGTGTGCATTTGCACATTTGGAACAAAATGTGTTCCATGTTGCTATTTATTATGGTCCTATCATAGAAACATAAAATATTAAGAAATAAAATACATTATTATTGTATATAAATTCAACATTTAAAGTATTATCTCTTTTTGAGGAAATATTCTGTTGTTGTTTTTTTTCAACTTGACACAAGATAAAATTATCTGGGCTGAAATACCCGAGTTAAGAAAATGCATCCTTCCAAATTGCCTATAGGAAAGTGTCTAGGGTATATTCTTGACTAATGATTGATGTGAGTGTGTATCTCATTGGTGCAATGCCACTCATGTGCAGGTGGTCCTAACGGCTGAACAAACCATCAGTGTTTCTCATGGCTTCTGCTACAGTTCCAGCCTCGAGGTTCCAGCCTTGAGTTCCTACTCTGACTTCTTTCAATAAAGGAGTGTGATGTGGAAGTGTAAAATTATATGAACCCTTTCTTCCCAAATTGTTTTTGGTCATGGTGTTTTATCCCAGCAATAGAACCTGTAACTAAGACAGAAATTGGTACTGGGTTTGTGGGATAATATTGTGACACACCTGACAGTGTTTTAGGAAGGATTATGAAAGAACTTTGTAACTTCGGAACATAAAAGCAAATGAGTGTTTAGAGATTAATGAACTATTGTGTAACTTACATGATAATGCAGAGGGCAGTGCAGATGATAAGGGTTTGGCTTGGAAATTTTAGAAGAAAGATTGAGAGTCACTTAAAGAATCTACTGAGGCCACTCAATATTTTGAATTACGAATCTGTGATTCTGGTCAAAAACTGGCTGAGGTTGAAAAGAGACTGGCATTGTTGAGGTATAACCTGGGAAGTGTCTTCTCACTGTCAGCACACAGAAGTGGAAGCTATGGCCCAGAGGGGGACAAGACTGTCCCTGTTCTGACAACCAAACTCTGTAATGTGAAAGACTCACCCAGTTGTTACTGGTTTTGGAGACCTGAAGGAGTCATAGGGAATAGCTGAGGCTTGTCACTGTGAAAGGCTATGAAAGGTTGTGGTGAAGACAAAACCCAGGTCAATGAGGACCCCAGAATTTTTGAGATGTGAGTACATTGGGGTGAAACCAAGAATAGCAGCAGGTGTCAAGGGAGGTAGCTAAAGCACAGCAGAACCACTATGTGTACTCGGATGGGAGAGCAAGAGTTAGGGAGATGCCAAGGCCCTTTGCAGACCAGAGAATCTTTTGCATTCTTTAATTTTGATTTTGCTTTGCTGTGAATATTATTATGACCAGGTTTTCCCCTCTTGGGATAACAAGGTAGGTAACTCATTTTTTATTTTGTAAGAGCTCACTGTTTAGATACTTTAAATTTTTAAAAACATTAGAATTTAGAGGCTTTGGATATTTCTGAGAGGCTTTGAAATTTGGAAAAGACTTTGGGTGTTTTAAAGAGACTGAAAATTTAAAGTGTTTAGCTTTTTAGCAGCGAGGATGAACACATATTGATATCCAGGATCTAGTGGGCATAGACGGCATTGATGCATGTATGCTATGTTATATAATACTAGAAATTCTACTGAGGTTGGGATGATTAGTCCACATTCAAAAGCAACAACATTTCAAAAACAAAAGGAATGATCTCATATAAATGGAACCCATCAAATTACACCTAGTCTCTGTCATCACATATCTGGTTGTATATGAAATAGTTGTGTTTTCACAAGTATCAACTCAAATAAAAGCTTTCTGTTTTAGTTTTCTGTGGGATCTGGAGATCAGAATTATATAGAAATTAGAATGCCGCTCTGAAGAAGGGAGTTTTACTATTGAGAATCAATTTTAATCTCCCTTTTGAATATGAGATGGTCTATTTTTTAATGTCTCATGGTTTACAGAGTATGTCTTTTTCTTAATATTCTTGACCTTCATGTCATGTGTCTTTGTGTGAATATTCTATTCACCTTGGTTTTCTTTGAGCATGGATGATGTTCAATTTTTCTCAAAAAAGGGCAAGCAATTGACAGCCCTAGAAATTTAGCACTCAATTAAACTGATGTCCATACAGGTATAACTCCCAAACTAAGATGGCATACATTGAATTAGAATATTGGATTCATTCCATTCTCTGAAGACCATCAAGGAAGTATATAAAATGTGAGTGAGGTACAAAGCAGGATGCTAGGTCCACTGGGGAATTTTGGGAATTTCCAGAAAGTCAATTTTTTGTTGCTTCTAATTTTCTAATTTGTGTTATTGTTTCTTTGCAAATTTTTATGATTGGAGTTGAAAGACCTGGGGACATAATAATAAGTTTAATTCTACTCCTATTTGATAGCATAAAATTAGGAGGTTCTCCACTGGGAACAATGAGTAGTCTAGTCGCAGGTGTTCAGTCTCAGTAATGGTGCCAGGTATAGGTTTTAACTCATACAGGCCTTAGATCAAATCATGAAATGGATGGTTAATCCCACAACATTGATGCTACTATTGCAGCAGTGAGCATGTTTTGCCAGATGGGTTGTTACTGTACCTCCAAGGATGAAAAACTGAGTAAGGTGAATGATTATTTTGCCCCCACCCCAGTACTATGCCTAGTACTTCCCAGAATTGGAAAATCTAGTCAGTAGGGATGAGGCTTCCAGGTGAGTGTCAAGTTGATTTTCCCATGTTCTGTGACTCAAGAATGTGGTGTCTCTGCAATAGAGTCTTACCATAAAGTACTGGAGTGTATCCAGAGCATTGTCGATAGGCTATATGTTGGGGGGTCTATGAGAACTGACTGGCCAATAACTTCAAGAGAGAAAATTCATTCCTAGCACTGGGTTTTTTGTTACCTGTGGTGTCTAGTAGAAATATTGTTGATATATTGTAGAATAACTTCATGTAAATTTTTGATATGTATTTAACAGATAGATAGATAGATAGATGTATAGATGTATAGATGGAGTGTGTGTGTGTGTGTATGTGTGTGTGTAAGCTTCTAAAGCAATAGATTTCCATCTTAGTTTTAGAATTATAAATTAGTGATAGTTACTCCTTTGTCCACATCTTCCACTACCATACACTCCCATTACCAACATCATTTAACTCTTAAGTTTTCAAAGTTTATGAAAAGTAGACATAGAAAGAAATGTGAGAATGGCTTGCCAAGCAATGAAAAGGAAATGAGACATACCATAAACCTTGACCATAAGTGTATATTTTGCCCTAATAAAACCAGTCCTAAATGGTCAAAAAAGGAGTATATTTTGTATATTTTGAAGTACATGATCTCAAGAATAAAAATAAACATAAATTGCAGTGGGCAGGTTATTTAAGTACTTCCAATATATTTTAGGAGGAAGGAATATTTTTAATAAGATAGAGAGCTATTAAAAGATCTAGGAAGGATTTAAGCATGACATGGAGGTAGAAAATTGTGTGTATGAACAAATAGAATCACAAAGTCATTCCTAAAAGAATAAAATGAGGAAACTACTGATACAATTCAATCCAATAAATTCTAGGGTGCTGCTCTGAAAAGTATGTAGATGTTGGAGAAGTTGACAGTAATATGAGCACAAAGGACCCAAAGATCACAATCCAAGGCCAGGAAAGACACGATGCTAGTGAGGGGTGTTTGAGGCAGAGCCTAGTGGACAAGGGTCAGTGGCGCAGCGTGGTCATCTTACTTCAGTCATTGTTCATCCAGGTACACTGTAATAGGATGCAGTCCATTTGCATGTACATCACTTTAGAATGGGAAAAATCAGAAACCCACAGGCAGATATCCAGGGACAGGCTCCAAAACCAAATAAGAATGGAAAAAGGATCCAGGATATTAACACCCATACTCTAAACACTGCAACAACTATTGATTCCAACACTTTTCTTCCACCACAAGTCCCTGGTCTAAGTCACCTAACATAGCTTATGGGGAAGAATATTCTAGGCTTGTTTATTAATACAGAAGTTCTACATCCATTTTGCACAATGACACAGCTTGCATTTAACTCTGTTTTTGTCTTACATGCAATTATGGACATTATCAATTGGGGTCATTCACTCACACAGGAATAACCCTGTTTTGGAATTGTCTGTATATGTCTGTAATCCTATGTCCATTTTCATCTTTTAGGATCGTCCATAATTGTAGAGATAATGAGTGAATACAAGACAATTGTTCTTCAACAAGGATTAGAGGATGTGGCTGTGGATGACTACCAGTTTAGGAAAATCAAGTCCTTACTAAGACAAGAACTAAATCTAACAAAAAAGATGCAAGATGACTATGACAAAATTCAGATGGCTGACCTGTTGGAGGACACATTCCCAGAAGATGCTGGACTGGACAAACTGATAGAAGTGTGTCAAAGCATTAAAGGACTTGAAGACCTTGCTCAAAGGCTTAAAACAGAGAAGGCAAAAGGTAACATGGGAGCATCCTGGACACTCATCCCTTCTCCACCTTCCCCAAACTTTCTGGCTCCCTGCAGATATCAGAACTGATATGTTGCTTTCCCAGTGTGCACCTTAGAAATTATGGGGGTTGACACATTTCAGATGTCAACAAATTGATGATTTCAATAAATCCTTTCTTACAAAGAAACTTGATATATTTCAGGGTAGACATCTTTTAAATTGGAGGTAAATTTTAAAAAAGTAATTGTTGAGATAGGTTAGAACACCCACATGGTAGAAAAATTAGAAAATGATAGACTAAAAATTGAAAAAAAAATCATGTCCCATATTTAAATAGAGTATATATAATATTTGATTAACAATCTTACCCATTCATTAATAACTTTTCCAGTAAGAAATTTTATCTAATATTTAAGTAGAAGCCTGTATTTTAGAGATGTGAAGAAGTTTCTCTTTATAAAGTCACTGCGTTTAAAAAATACTGGGTATACTGGTACACAACACTGACATGAGAATTTAGCATAAGGAGGCCCAGTCAAGGATATTGCAGATTGATAATACACTGAGTTATATAGAAAGATATATATATATATATATATATATATATATATATATATATATATCCCCAATATAGAAGTCCAAATACAATTTCACTACTTTGTTACATCAAATATCAAAACATAATTATTTTCATTTTTCTATGATTTGGAATGATTGTCCTTAGAATGTAACCTATTGCTATTATCATAAAAGTTTCATGTTTGTAAATCAGACTGTGGGATAAGAGGGCTGGGACAGGGTTGTAGTGATTAAAACAGAAGTTTCCAAGAAGAAGAAGAAGAATAGAAAAGCTGAACCCACTACACCTGGGATGAGCAAAGAATCCCCTGAGGTACTGCCTGTATGGGACTTGGTACCACTGGTGGCCTTCTGGCCAGGTAAGGCCTCTGCAGCAGAAGAAAGTAAACACACAGAAACAAGTAGAGACTAAATAGTTCTTGAAATTTCTGCAGCATATTTGATCACAATGTGCACCCTGAGATTGTGTTATTTACTTGGAAAAAAACTGTTTCTAGGTCTGGGGTGGCTCAGCCCTAGCACACAGCTTTATTTCAATATCTTTCTGCTTGATTATCGTAAATTGTGTTAAATCAAGTCAAGCATAGGTTCAGAGGCAGAGCAAGCAACGAATTAACAGGAAGTGAACATAGGATTGTTGAGAAAAAAACACAGAGAGTAAGAAGAAGTAGGGAGGATGGTTTGGGAGAAGCACAGGAAGGGGAAGTGAGGGACATTGAGTGTGAGCAGTTTTGCTTTGCAATGGCACAGGAAAAGGGGGATTATGGGACACTAGTGGAATAGGAAAGTTACCTGGGTGCTCTCTCTACCTCTGTGAGCTAGGAAGCTGTTGCCCCAACATCTGGCTCCCGAGTCTTTATTGGTAAAATTGAACAATTGAGGTTTTTTGTTTGTTTGTCTGTTTTCATTTTTCTTTATTAAGAAATTTTCTACTCACTCTACATGCCACCCACAGATCCCATCTCCTCCCTCCTCCTACCCCCCCATTGAGTTTTTTTAAAAAAACAACATGAAATAATTCTTTCTATAAATTTATTAATGAAAATGGAATAAATTATCAATATAATTTTTAAAAAACAAAATAAATAATTCTGAATGAGCTTCAGCCATCTTAACCACTTCCCTGGATTTATTGTGTTTTCTTTATTCCTGCAGTTATGAAGCAAAAGAAAGGAAAAAACAAAACTGCAGTGAAAAGAAGAAAGCAAGAAGAACCCAGTAGTTCCCGATCTCTTTCCACTGATAATGAATCAGTCAAGAGCGAACCCTCTGCACAGGTAAGGTGGCTGGCCTCCCACCAAAAAGTTTCTCCCCAGGTTCTTTCCCTTCTTAACTCTTTAGGAAGATTCAGTACTCTATCTATCCAGTCCACGGCTCTAGTGAGAACAGGGATCTAAGTCAACAAATTCATAGGGACCTGTCACTCCTTCAGTGTCAGATATATAATGTCTCTAACTCGTGCAGTATAACCCCCAGGGATGAAAACAAAAAAATCACTACGTGACTTTTTAAACATCATTTACTGAAATAGCAGTTGCTTTGGGATGTGGCTTTTAAAAAGATTAAATTAAATATGAACTTTGTAATTCTACACCTAATACTATTCTGCCACCACAGGGATAAGTAGGATGAGATAAATGTAATTTTTCTACTCCTCTATGAGACAACCCTATACCACTTAGTTAGGGTTTCAATTGCTTTGAAGAGATGCCGTGAGTACAGCAACTCTTATTTAAAAAACACATTTAATTGGGACTTGCATACATTCAGAGGGTTAGTCCGTTATTGTCATGGTGGGAAGCATGTCAGTGTGCAGGCAGACATTGTGCTGAAGAGGTAGTGTAGAGTTCTACATCTCCACAGGCAGCTGTAAGAGAGAGTGGCACTGGGCCTGGCTTGAGCATCTGAAATCTCAAGGCCCACCCCTCAGTGACACACTTCCTCCAACAAACCACACCTACTCCAACAAGGACACATCTGCTAATACTGAGACTCTCTGATGACCAAGCATTCAAATCAATGTGTCTATGGGGATCAATCTTATTCAAACTACCACAACATATGATCCATCTGTTAAGAATGAGGTGTGCACAATGACACAAATATAATTAGAATCCAGTAATAAAACTAAGATTTTTATAGTCCTTGAAATATTATGCTTTGCTTAATACTAAAGACATTACTAAGGCTAGAGATAAAACTATATGGAAAAGTACAACTTAGCATGTACAAAGCCTGGGGTTCAATTTCCAACACATGGGAAAATCAATAAGGAAAGGCAAACATTGTTCTTTTAGAAAAAGAGAAAACAAACCACAAAAACTGAAGGTGGCAAGAAAATGAAGCTTACCCAGGAGCAGACTCAGTTTCTAGAGTCTTCAGGAAGCAACCCACAAAAAGATGAATGTTGTCTCCAGACTCCTCATAAGCCTCCCCCAACACCATCCAGCAGTTCCTCAAACAAGGTACCACTTTCCTATTCCCAATGCTTGCTCCTTCCCAAGCATTATCTCTGGGCTCACCACAACCTTGGAAAAACATCTCACTGATCCCCTACTACAAAGAATTTCCTCTTATTATTAAATAGCTCAGTAAGTTATGTAATCATGTATCACAGCCTCTGTGGTATTGAACAGGAAAGTATTTATGAAATGATTTCTAATGTTGTCAATCAACTTTCTGCTTAGGGTTCAGAAGAAAATATAGCGGAGACAAACAAGGACTAACACAAGAATGTATCAGTCCCCATTGCCTAGTTTCTTCTCAGACCTTTTCCCTTTGCTGGTGACCCAACTTCAGAGGTTATTTTCACAATTCTATGCTCTTCTCAGCACGTGTTTTGACACATTCTGTTTCTTTGCTTAGAAGTTTTTATCCCTGTCCATTCACTGACCAAATATTGTATACTGTAATGGTCACTTTTGATGAGAGTCAACTTCAGACCCTCCCAGGCATACACTAAACTCTCCCAGCATTGATCATCAAAGAGAACATCTTCCTGTTCCCATTTTGCTGCCTTCTTAATATAGTTGCAGGAACCATAACCATTATATATATAAATATAATCCATTCATCATGCATGCATTTTGGGATCCTTACTGCAATGTATACAAATATTCTTATTTTATTGCATGGTACAATTGTGTTGAACACTCCATTTGACCAGCAGTTAATCTTTTTAACAGGTAGAGTCCTGTCATTTAGCATGGGAACTCCTTAGGCACATCTAATTAACCATGTTTGTAAATGATTACAGCAATATATTTCAAAATGTACACAAGCCTGGAAAATAGGCTACAATTAGTAATAATTTTGGCTTGAAAGGAATCAGCGTTATACCCATTGTAGCATTTTAGAAGAATTTTTACCTTTAAAAATCAAAAACATAAAACAAAAACAGTAAAAAATGTCCATTACTGCTAAAACAAAGTATTTGCATACTAAGTTACCTTCACTTTTAAAGCAAATTTTGTAATATTTACATTTTTATACTTCTAAGATTATAAAAGTGTAATGAGGACCCTAACTACATCTGTTGCCTATGTACAAGTATTTCTCACATATATGGAAGTTTTATTTAACTGGAGTTAAGGTCATTTTAAAGACCTAAATACAGGTTTAAATGCGTCTAGATGGGCTTCAGGCATGCTATTCCAGCACGCTGTCAACTGAGCTACATTCCCATCCACCAAAATCGATCTATGAGGGTATTTGTCCCACAATTACATCACCTGAAAGTGTGGAGCATGGTCTCTCTGTGCATAATAAGGATTGAATATTTGATGAACTGGAAAGTCTACCTGAAGAAAAGTACACAGATAGCCAACTTTACTACAAACTTCATTTCCCACAAAATAACACTAAAAGCTGAATGAGGCCAAATAATATCAGCTTTGTAAGACACTTTGAGCTCGTATTCTATGCCAGAACGGTGAAAATTCAATACCTGGCTTTTAAGAGAAGTTGTAATATTGATTAGTAAGAGTGAGAACTAGGTGTAGGAAATACCTAAGTTTGTTCTAACATACTTCCTTCAGCCCAGGAAAAACCTGACAGGGTAAAAGTTATCTTCTGAAAAGAGAAAGTGAAAAGATGAATTTGGTCTTATTTTCAAAAACCAATAAGCACTATTAAAAATATCTCAATCCTATTTTCCTTTAAAACAGAAAAACACAAACATCAAAAAACATAGTACCACAGAGACACACGTTTCCCAGAAAAAACATCAGCTTCTAGAATTTGCAGCAACCAGCAACTCCCCAGCTTCCAGGAAACTCCAGACTCTTCCAGAAGTTTCAGCAGCTTCTAACAGCCTCCAGGCACCTCAGAGACCCCTAGGAACATGCTTCACTTTTAAAATGTCTTCAAGCTCTCCAGCACCACCGTGCCAGAATTTTCCAGTGTCTCCAGCATCACACTCCAGCATCCATCTAAACTCTCAAGTGCCTCTAACACTGTCCAGTGGTGTCCAGGCTCCTCATGTACCTCCAGCAACAATATCTGGTAATAGCTGGGTCACTCACATGCCTTCAGAATCAGTGTCCAGCTCTATCAGTACTCCTCAGATGTCTCCAGTATCAGTGTCCAGCAATGCCCAGAACATTCACATACCTACAGCAGCAGCAGCCAAAAGCAAACAGTCTCCTCACAGTCCTCAAGTAATAACATCCAGATGTACCCAAACCCCTAAAAGGCCTTCAGCAACATTGAGAAGCGAAGCCCAGGTCAGAACGATCACTCTAACAATAGCATCCAGCAATATTCAGGTCCCCCATGCTCTTCCAGAAGCAGTGTCCAGAAATGACAGCACCACCCAGGTATCTCAAAGAGCAGCATCCAGTGGCATTCAAACTCTTAACTCTGTTACAGTAAGAGCACCCAGGAATTCCAATGTCCCAGGTCCCTTAGGAACAGGACATGTTTATTTCCTGGCTTCATTGGCATCTCCAGCAACAGCATCAACTAGTCTCCAGACTTCTCAGGTACTTCTACCAACAACATCCAACAGTCTTCCAGCTCCGCAGGTTTCCATACCAATAGGAACAAGCAGAGTCCAGACCACTCAAACACATCCAGGAGCAGCATCCAAAGTAATCCAGGCTCTTTATGCTTCTCCATAGGCAGAGTCCAGAAGTGTGTGCACCACTCAAGGGCCTCAAGGAGCATCATATGGTACTGGACAGGCTCTTCCCTGTCCTAGAGTAAAAGCATCAAGGAGGGTCCATGCTCCTCAGATGCCTTCAGCAACAGCATCAGAAAGTCTCCTGGCTCCATGTGGATCTCTACCAACAGCGTCCAGCAGTCTCCTGGATCCATGGGTGTCCCCAGCAATGGCATTCAGTGCTCTCCAGGCTCCTCTGGTGCCTCCACCAACAGCAAGCAGCAGAACTTCATGGGTAATGCTTCCTGTTCTCACAATATAATGACAGAGATTAGCACAAACTTGGAAGGTTTCCTCATTAATCTATGTGCACATAATCTTTTATTCAAATAATCACTCATTTTATTGTGTTAGTTACTGATCCTTCTCTACATTCAACTTTAAAATGCTTTATATGCTCTATCCCATTAAGAAAATGCCTGACTCAGTGATCACCTGATCATGCCTATTCTGTAAGGAGTATAGTGAGACACTTGCTTATTTAATTTTACACTCTGAACTTTTTGTCAAGATATTCTTTTCATATTGTGAATTGCTGTTCCAGTTATAATGAAAATATACTTCCTGATATTAGAATACATTGATCAGGAATCAGAGTTAAACCCTACCACCCACAGGGCGAAGTCTGTACTTTTTCAAATCAAATTTCAGAGAGTGTTACCAGTTATAGCTGCCTCCCTGAGCTGGTATGCAGGTTGTCCATGACTGCCAACATGCTTCTTCTTTCAGCCCTACAGTGTTACCTCCATTTCATAGTGCTCTCCTGATGCTCAGAAATAGAATGGGATACTGAGGAGGCAGGTTATCCAAGTAAAATGACTTCAGGACTTTTTCTGATGCTAGGATTCTCCTCCATGCCAGCTATTATGAAAAAAGAAGAGCTGCTAGCTTGAATCCTTTTTGTTTAACAATATTGAGTGCATCTTCTTGGGGCTGCCTACCTAGCCCTTTTACAAGAAAGCTCTGACTGTTTAGACAAGGTTTTGTAATTGGAATCTTCAAAATGTTCCTACATAGAAGACTTGACTAGAACATGGAGGCCTTGGGTTCATTCCACATAACTACAAGTATGATCCATTTATCTACCAGGTATGATTAGTATTAAGTGGAATCACTAAGTAGTGAATTAGATAAATCTCCATTTCTTCCTTTTTTAGGTTATAGTATGGCAATCTTTGTGTAGATGTTCTCCATTCTACTCAGTGGAGCTGTGCCTTATGATCTGTTTGAATTATGCATGTTTATCCTCTGTCTGTTTTATGTAGACACCAAAGAAGGGAAATTTACCAAAGGAGCCTTCTAAGGTAGAAGGTCACCATCGAGATCCCATAGAAGTGATGGTGTTGAAAGTAACAGAACCATTTACTTATGATTTGATTGATGACAAAAGGATGTTCCATGCCACGGTGGCTACTGAGACTGAATTCTTCAGAGTGAAGGTTTTTGACACAGCCCTAAAGAACAAGTTCATCCCAAAAAAGATCATTGCCATATCAGATTATTTTGGCGTCAGTGGATTTCTGGAGATATATAGAGCCTCCTGTGTGTCTGATGTGAATGTTAACCGAACAATGGTTATCTCAAATATACTGAGGAGAAGAGCCAATGGAACTCCTAAAATTAAGGATCTTTTCTCTCAAATAAAAGGGACATATGTGAATGGAGAGTTTGTGGTAACTATGGTAAGCCATTCCATTATTTGTAGAATACCTTTGCATTCTGAGATTTTAAGTTTTAACTTGGCACTGGAATTTGCTCAACTTACCTAACACAGGAAATAATCATCTTTCATGTCAGAAAGAGATGAGTAAGTCTTTCACATTTTGGATATTGGGATAGTCTCTTACCATTCCTCTCCTCAAGTTACCACCATGAGAATTCTTTACAAGGAGATTCATCAGTAACCTTTGGCATTTTCCTGGCTGACAATCCATCTAGAGACATCCTATTCCCAGACACTGTTCAGTTTATAGCACACTTTCCTTTTAGATTCTTTTTCTTTGATAGTTTCCTAACCCATCTCATTGGCAACTCAGTAGTGAATGGAGTCAAACTCATAGACTAGATACAGTTTGCAATGATGAGAATAAAAAACCAAATAGACAATTCTGCCCTAGAATGAAGCCGTGTCCAACAAGCCAGGATTATTTCATAATGTGTTCTCATTATCACATTTTTTTTTATTTTATCAAGATCTTTTGACAGAGTGAATAATATTTTAAATAATGAGAGAAACAGCAGTTTAACAAACTAGTTTAATTTCACAATTTATAACTAGGCACAATGAAAATGAGGAAATTTAAGGAATTCTGTGACTTTTGAATGTTTCTTTAAGTGCCGATGTACTAATTCATTAGTATGCTTGCTTGTTCAATGTATGATTTCATAATTCATTGTGTATGAATCAGTCATGACTTTTTCCTTTTATCTATGCTGTTGTTGGCATGCTGTTATATTTGGTTACACAATTAAAAGTAAACTAAGTGAGACACAAACTAAAACACCAGAAATGTTGCTGTAGATTTAACCTTTGAGAGATTAGGAAGGAGGAGACAGAATCGATGTGTGCACTGAGCAAATGTGATCCATTTAAGCAGGAGGGGTGTGTGTGTGTGTGTGTGTGTGTGTGTGTGTGTGTGTGTGTGTGTGTGTGACTGTCTGTCTTATGTGACTGTGTATTTGTTTCTCATGCTATTTCTTCCTTATGTCTGTTACTTTGTACATTTTGTTTTATTCTTGTTGATTGTTTATTCTTGTCTTCTTTATTTGACTGTTTTCTTAAGAGAGAAAGAAGGGATGGAGTTGGAAAGGTGGGGAGGAGAGGATTGTGTAGGAGGAAGTAGGGAATAGGAAACTGTGATTAGAATATGATGTACGAAAATAACTTTATTTTCAATAAAAAGTAAAATAAATTAAATGAAAAGGACTTATAATAGTGTTTCTCAGATTCATGATGAGCCACAAATTGCCTTTCTTCTCAGGCCTCTTGGATATAACTAAGACTTGAAATGGCAACTAAATGGGGTTTGATGTATATTTATGTTTTCTCATTTTTGATCCCTTACATTGGAACCCCAAGAAATCTCAGCTATTCTGATATGTTCCCATTAGTACTTAGGAAGATACCCATTTTTTCTAAAGGCACCCAGCAGATAAAGACCTCAAGTAGGTAAAACTTAAGAGAGGCTTCCAAGGGCTGCAATTATAGCTCGGTCATTAAGGGCTAGGCACACAAAACCTCCAGAGTGATTTCCAAGAAAAGATTTGTTCACCATAACATGTTAAACTCTTCCATTCAAGTAATTCTATTTTGTCAGCTATTCCTTTCTTTTGCCTGTGAGGGTTGAGAGAAACACAAAGGCCATGAAAGCAGTGTGGAAGTCAAAAGAGAAGCTCCACAACTGAGTTCTCTCCTTCCACTCTAAGTCCTGGGAATTGAGTGGTAGTCAGGCTTGCCAACAAGCACCCTTACCCACTCAGCCATCTCACTGGCCTTTTACCTGTGATTCTAAACCTAAGAGCCATACTTGCCTTGTCAGGGACAGGTTTATGTTAACACTCTTTATTTCTCATAGAAGTGATAAGCTTTCACATATTTCCTAAAAGATGATTGTTAACTTGTTTTTCAGAAAAATGAAAGGGGTGACTTCATTTACTATGGAATTGAAGACAATACTGGGAAAATGGAAGTGGTGGTCTATGGACGACTGACCAGTATCAACTGTGAGCCAGGCAATAAACTTCGACTTGTCTGCTTTCAATTGACCTCAAGAGAAGATACATGGCAGCTGAAGTCTGTAAGGCACAGTTACATGCAGGTGTGTGCTTTGGGAAATACAATTCTTCCTAAGGATCATATATTTCAATCTCCTGCAGCCCAGGGTGACCTTGAACTCCTGATCTTCCTGCTTCTTCCCAAATGCTGGGAATAAAGGTGTGTGCCATCACTGCCTGGCCTCTATGGTTAAATAGTGGCTGGCTCTACCTTTGGATCTCCAGGCAAGCTTTATTTGTCAGAACACAAACAAAATATCACACAACACTGACTTTCCAAATTGACCAAAGACTAAACACAAAGAACCTTGAGGTCTCCATCTGTAACTTTCAAATACTTTTGTTGCAGAGGATGATGAACAGAAACGGTAAGTTCCCAAGGATGCCCTGAGGAAATCAGACAATTGCTAAAATCCACAATCCTTGTAATGCTTACACACTGTGTGAGATTCATTTTACACTTATAACAAAAGGCCACCATTCCAATGTAAACAGTCAGTAGGAGTGTAGAGAGAAGTGTGAACCATCTGCATTTCAACTGCTCTGACCTCATCTTTTTTTCTTTAAGGTTATCAGTGCCAAAGGAGAGGCACTCAATCCTGATTCAGTTATGAAAACCTCTCTAGAACAATACTTCTGACAATCTGGATGCCAAGGATACTGTTTACGGAGATAAGATCCAAGTCCAGAAGTTAAATGTATATATGACCTGTTGAAATACCGTACCTATGAAAGCCAGCTTTTGTTTGTTTGTTTGGTTGGTTGGTTGGTTGCTTGCTTTTTCAAGAGGGGATTTCTCTGTTTAGTCCTTGCTATCCTGGAAATCACTTTGTAGACCAAGCTGTCCTGGAACTTAGAGATCTGCTTGCCTCTGCCTTCCAAGCGCTGGGATGAAAGGTGTGTGCCACCACCGCCCTGCCTGCTATTATATCTAGGAAATGGTGCTTTCTTATATTCTTTATACATTTTTGTATTATCTAAATTCCATATTTTGTATCTAAACTTCTATAACTCTTAATCTATAAGTTTTATATATAAAACTTAAAAATTGTTTTTGATAAAGCAGTGATTCCTTGGGAATATCTTTAAACCATTTGAAGTTGCTCTAAAATAAACTATTAGTGATCTGCAGATAAAACTATGGAATACAGGCTTCAAGTGTGATGTTTAAGGACAAAGTTTGTTCAAGAACAAACAGACTGTGTCCTGCCCAGAAAAACCAAACATTAATAATACACAGGAGAAGGTTGAATTCAGCCTTGAGTGCAGTTTCCAAAAGTAGTGTGCTGAGGACCTGGCAAGTCTTCAGACGTTTTTCACTGAGTAATTATGACTGTATTATAGAGTTTAATATTTGAGCAAAGAATTAACAAATTATGGGTGTTAAGAGTGAGGAATTCGGAGACAGAGCCTGCCAGTGCCCAACTGGATTAAGATGTGAGTCTTTGTCTAGGTGGGGCCCAGGGGCACAACCCTGCACCACCACACCACCACCCATTGCAGTCACAGGCTCAAGCCAATAGGCAGGCCACCTGCAGACTGGTCAGACTACCACCGTCCCCCACCAAACCTTGTAACTCAAAAACCCCACCTCCCCCAAATCCTACCCACCCTCTGAGACTGCAACTGTTCCCTGAGACAGAGCCTGGCAGTGCCTGATTGAACTAAGAAGTGAGTCTTTATCCTCCTACCCCAACACACCAGCCCCTAGGCTTTGGGCCCAGGGGCACAGCCTTGCACCCCTACACCACCACCCATTGCAGTCCCAGTTTCAGGCCAGTTGGCAGGCAGACCTCCTGCAGACAGGTCACACTACCACCATCCCCCACCAGACCCTATAATCCATAAGCCCAACCCCTCCCAACCCACCCATCTGCTGAGATTGCCCTACTCCCTGAGACAGAGCTCACAAGTGCCAATTGGACTAAGAGCTGCTCCCTGAGACAATGAGTCAATCAGCACCTATTAGACCAAGAGGTCTCACTAACCAAGACTATCCATCAGACCAAGAGAGGCTCCCTCAGACACAGACACTGCTTGCACCAAGTGGAGAAAGAGATGGGTAGATACCAGTGCAAAAATAGTCAACAACATAAAAACCAGTATGGCTCCATCAAAACCTACATCAGCAAGACCTGAACATCCCAACACAGAAGAAACAGAAGAAATCCACCTTAAAAATGACCTTAAGAAGATGATAGAGATCTTTAAAGAGGAAATGAAAAATTATCTTAAAGAAATCGAGGAAAAGTCAAACAAAAATTGGGAAAAAAATCAGTAAATCCCTTAAAGAAAGCCAAGAGAAAGCAATTAAACAAGTGAGGGAAACAATTCAAGATTTGAAAACTGAAAGCGAGACAATAAAGAAGATACAAACTGAAGGAATGCTGGAAGTGGAAAATCTGAGTAAATGAACAGGAACTATAGATGCAAGCATAACCAACAGAATGCAAGAAATGAAAGACCAGATCTCCGGCGTTGAAGATACAATAGAGGAAATAGATTCATCAGTCAAAGAAAACACTAAACCCAACAAAGTTATGACCCAAAATGTCCAGGAAATTTGGGACACCATGAAAAGACCAAATCTAAGAATAATAGAGATAGAAGAAGGAGAAGAATACCAACTCAAAGGCATAGAAAATATATTCAACAAAATCATAGAAGAAAGCATTCTCAACCTAAAGAAGGAAATGCCTACAAAGATACAAGGTTACATAACACCAAATAGAGTGGGTCCAAAGATTAAGTCCCCTCACCACATAATAATCAAACCACTAAATATACAGAATAAAGAAGAAATATTAAGAGCTGTAAAGGAGAAAGGCCAAGGAACATATAAAGGCAGACCCATAAGAATAACACCTGATTTCTCAATGGAGACTCTAAAAGCCAGAAGGTCCTGGACAGACGTTAAGCAGACACTAAGAGATCATGGATGTCAACCCACTATTATGCCCAGCAAAACTATCATTCAACATAGACGGAGTAAACAAAGTATTCCATGATAAAACCAGATTTAAACAATATCTTTCAACAAATCTAGCCCTACAGAAAGCACTAGAGGGAAAATTCCAACCTAAGGAAGCTAGATACGCCCATTAAAACACAGGCAATAGATAGTCCCATACCAACAAATACCAAAGAAGGGAAACATACAATACTACCACCAAAAAAAAAAAAACAGGAACTAACAATCACTGGTCATTAATATCCATTAATATCAATGGTCTCAATTCACCTATAAAAAGACACAGGCTAACAGAACGGATACAAAAACAAGATCCATCCTGCTGCATACAAGAAACACACCTCAAGTTCAAAGACAGACACTACCTCAGAATAAAAAACTGGGAAAAGACTTTCCAATAAAATAGAATAAAGAAGCAAGCTTGTGTAGCTATCCTAATATCTAATAAAAATAGACTTCAAACTAAAATCAATTAAAAGAGATTGGGAAGGACATTTCATATTTATCACAGGGAAAATCTGACAAGATGAAGTCTCAATTCTGAATATTTATGCCTCAAATACAATGGCACTCACATTTGTAAAAGAAACATTACTAAAGCTTAAATCGCACATCAAACCCCATATACTAGTAGTGGACAGCTTCAACACCCCACTCTCACCAATGGACAGGTCTGCCAGACAGAAACTTAATAGAGAAATAAGGGACCTAACAGACATTATGACTCAAATGGACTTAATATATATCTACAGAACATTCCACCCTAATAAAAGAGAATATACCTTCTTCTCAGCACCCCATGGAACCTTCTCTAAAATCGACCACATACTATCTCACACCTGTCAGAATGGCTAAGATCAAAAACACTGAAGACAGCTTATGTTGGAGAGGATGTGGAGCAAGGGGAACACTCCTCCACTTTTGGTAGGAGTACAAAATTGTGGTAGTGTATGTGTACTTCTCTTCTTTGAGGTTTACTGCTGTGGTGTTATCTATTGCCTGTGTTTTAGTGGGTGTATCTAACTTCCTTAGGTTGGAATTTTCCTTCTAGTGCTTTCTGTAGGGCTGGGTTTGTGGATAAGTATTGTTTAAATCTGGTTTTGTCTTGGAATGTCTTGTTCACTCCGTCTATGATGATTGAAAGTTTTGCTGGGTATATTAGTCTAGGCTGGCATCCATGGTCTCTTAGCGTCTGCATTACATCTGTCCAGGTCCTTCTGGCTTTCAAAGTCTCCAATGAGAAATCAGGTATTATTCTGATGGGTTTACCTTTATAAGTCACTTGGCTTTTTTACTTTGCTGCTCTTAATATTTTTTCTTTATTCTGTACATTTAGCTGTTTAATTATTATGTGGTGAGGGGATTTTGGGGGGTCTAGTCTGTTTGGTGTTCTATAGGCTTCTTGTATCTTCATAGGCATTTCCTTCTTTAAGTTGGGAAAGTTTTCTTCTATGATCTTCTTGAATATATTTTCTGTGCTTTTGAGTTGGTATTCTTCTCCTTCCTCTATCCCTATTATTCGTAGGTTTGGTCTTTTCATGGTGTCCCAGATTTCTTGGACATTTTGTGTTATGACTTTTTTGGCATTGTTATTTTCTTTGACTGACAAATCCATTTCCTCTATTGTATCCTCTACACTAGAGATCCTCTCTTCCATCTCTTGTATTCTGTTGGTTATGCTTGCATCTGTGTTTCCTGTTCATTTACTCAGGTTTTCTATTTCCAGCATTCCCTCCATTTGTGTCTTCTTCATTGTTTCTATTTCCCTTTTCAGGTCTTGAACTGTTTCCCTCACCTGTTTCATTGCTTTTTCATGGTTTTCTTTAAGAGTTTTATTGTTTTCTTCTGCTTTTTTATTTGTCTTTTCCTCTAGTTCTTTATACATTTCTTCCCATTTTTTTTGACTTTTTCCTCATTTTCTTTATTGATTTCCTCCACTTCTTTGTTTATCTTTTCCTCAATTTCATTTTTTATTTTTTTCTTGAAAGGCCTCTAGCATCTTCTTGATGCTATTCTTAAGGTTGCTTTCTTCTGCTTCTTCCACCTTGTGATGTTCAGGTCTTGCTGTTGGGGGAGGGCTAGGTTCTGGTGATGCTGTATTGCTTTTTATGTTGTTATGTACTTCTGCCTTGACGTCTGCCCATCTCCTCGTCTAATAGGTATAAGAGGTGCCTGTGTCTGAGTGAGTTGCTGTTGGTCCACTGTGTGTTTGCTGTGTCTGTGTCTCAGGTGGCCATCTTAGCTCTTGATCTGATTGGAGCAGGCAGCTTCTGTGTCTCAGCGAGCTGCTCTTGGGTCAACTCAAGCTAGTTGATTCTGTGACTCGCAGATTTGTTCTTGGTCTTATCAGGGCTCTTGGTCCAGTCAGAGCAGACAGATTCAGCGTTTCAGGAAGCCTCTTTTGGTCCAATGAGAGGTGGCAGATTCTACTTCTCAGAAAACCACTCTTGGTCTAATCAGGGCTGGCAGATTCCCTGTCTCCTGAGTTTACTCTTGGTCCAATGATGGCTCTTTGTCCAATGAGAGCTCTCTCTTTCTCTGGGCCGTATGAGAGCTCTCTGAGCCAGATCGGAGCACTCTGGTTCAGATGGGAACTCTCTGGGCTGAATGGGAGCGCTCTGGGCTGGATGGGAGCTCTCTGGGCCAGATGGGAGCTCTGGGCCGGATGGGAGCTGGGGGCTGGTCTTCAAGTTTCAGGAAGTGGTTGACGTCTCGGGTAGATAAAACATTATTTTTAAAAGCCAATAAGTACCAAAAAGGGAAAAGAAAAAGGAATCAGGGAAGTAGCAGCATGACAGCAAAGGCACATGTGGCAGAGCAGCAGTGACATGTAGACATCAGAGGGCAAGATGAACCTGGCCAGGCTGCAGGCTTCCTGAGGGGCAGCTGAACAGTATAAGGACAGTGGTCTCAACCAGAAACAGCAGGATGGCAGAAGTGGAGAAGATGATTAAGTATCAAAGGCATAGGGAGCTAGAGGAGAGAAACCACAGGTTCTGGGCATAGAAAGACTTCCTGAAGGCTGCTGAGCTTTTGGAACCAAGGTTCTCAGTTATCCTAAACCTAGAATTGTTAACACTGGCTGCTATCAAAGACTGAAAACTCCCAAAATCTAATCTCTCCATGAAGCTATAATTCTAGGCCAAGTGAATGCTGAGTTCCTAAGCCTTCAAGAGTTGTAACAGTTGGAAGGCAAAGGGTATGAATGGCATAGATCTGTCTACACCAGAGCTATAGAGCCCTGATGGCCAAGACTTGTAAGCAAACTGCAGCATTAGAGGAAAAGATTTGTAGCTGCACCTGCCTGCCTGCTACATTCTCTCTGTCAAAATCAGAGGGCACAAGAGCTGCCAATGACCAGCTTTTTAAAACCTTCTTGAATGCCTATGTGCCCATTCAGATAAAGTGCTGAATAATAACACCCCAAGAACATGATCCTGCTTGCCGATCAGCTAGGGCAAGCTCACCACCATCCACTGTCTGGCACCATTTGTTCTGTGTCTCAAATTACATGAGATACTAGAGATTCCTCACTCTCCTTGATCCAAAAATACTATGATATAATGGTCATTTCAGGTCCCTGATGTTACTAACACCTTAGAGCTTTGCCACAGTTGTCAAGGCGTCCATGATGTTATTACATAGGCCCACTATACCTGCTGGGTTTATGCATAAATACCATATATAGTGCAAAAGTGCTAAGGAATCATTAACTTAATCACTAAAGGAAAGAAGTTTAGCTCTTGTCTAGAGGGCAGCTAATTCCTTCCCATTTACCCATCATGAAATTTGCAAGTGTGTGATGAAATCCTTCTCAGTTTCTTTTTTGGGGGGTGTGTGGCTGGGAGAACTATTAATAAATGAGAGAACACTTTAGTAAGTTCTTAAACCAAAAGTAACTGCACTACATATCTTCTTTTACCCAGGATTCACACATTCAGTTCTTGGTGGCAATAGACACCTGCTGAATTCTCCTCCTGCCACCTCTAATCTGAGTAGAGAAGAGGAGAATTGTCTGAGTGGCTCATACTTGACCTTTCAAATGATACCTTTATTCAGAGGAATGTGATTCTCAGTGATCCATGGATAAGGCTGTTGGACATGAAGGGCTAAGGTTGGAACATCCACCTATGAAGACATGTAAGAGAAATAACTGAGTACAGCAGACCTTTGACTTTCATGGTGAGTAAATTGTATACAGTTAGGACACAACCCAATCTTGCTAAATGGGGGAAATCGAAAGCTAAGAATAATGGGAGGAGGCCTCACTTTTGCAACCCTCCTCTCCAAGGAATAGGAGAGTGCAAGGCATCCAAGGTCGCTCAACTTCAAGAGACGTGAAATGACTCTAACTAAAGTCATTCTTCCCATCTTTAAAAATACTTCATGTTCCTTGCATTTCCTTTCAACATCCCTGTCCAATCGCTGAGAGATTTATCTTCTTACTCAAATAAAACTTCCCTGTTCCTAGCCTTGCAGATGAACTAGGATCTGGATACTGTTGAAGAAATCTCTAAGAAGATGAGTCCTGCCCCCTATGTGGAGTTGAGAGCTCTGTGGAATCCACCAGGGCACAGGGGAAACCAGTGCTGCTTCCTTCAGAGGAGAGTGGAGGGAGCAGGGCTGGTGCCAGCTGCTCTCAAGGCGGTGAGGCCCCAGCAGCTAGGTTCTGATGCTTCACTAGGGAAGATGGCAGACATCTTTATTTCACCCTTACTGGGGCAGGATGATCACTGCAGAAAGTAGAATACCTTTTTTGAGATTTATTTATTTTTATAGAAGTCTACTCTATTTGCATATAGACCTGTGTGCCAGAAGAGGGCCTCAGATCCCATTACAGATGATTGTGAGCCACCATGTGTTGCTGGCAATTGAACCAGGACCTCTGGAAGAACATCCCATGCTTTTCATCACTGAGCCATCTTCTCCAGGCTATAAAATAACTTTCTAAGCATAAATATTAGTAAATGGAAAGTGAGAAGAAGGCTTTTGTTTTCTTGGCTGGAGAGTGAGAAGGAACTCGTTGACTGTGGTGATTGATAGGGTAAATGATAGGATAGTGACATGAAAGAATTACCATGAAATAGTATTTAATGAAATATATATATCTAGACCTAGATTGCACTCTCTAGTATCCCAATATTACACAGCATGAGAGGTGATGTGTATGTGCAATATAAAATATCTCAGATCAGCAAATACATCTACTCAAACAAATAGTGTTTTAATGATTTTATAAGCACATTTAACAACCTGCTCTGCTCCCTTTTACTCCTGGTATAAAGCAGCATTTTGATCACTGCAAGAGAATTTTGTCAACTGGAAAGTTCACTGTTTTGGTTAGTTGTTAGTGTGTTTATTTTCTTACAGTAAGATATGGGGAAGAGTTGGCGTTAATTTCAAATAGATTTCTACTACCTACTTGTGAAATATTTTACAGGCTGCCTGTGTCCTCTGGTATAGCCCTCTGGTATAGCCTGTATACTTGAACAGAACATTTTAAATCCTGATTTGAGGGCTGTTACCATATTAAAGGAATCTTCCCAAGTTTATTAGTTAAATTGCAAAACTTCCTAAATCTTTGCAGCTGTTTTCACTTTGACCATTGAGAGGCACAATGCTAAATCAATCATGAATCAGTGTGTTTTTTCTTGTGTTTCTTTCGGAGTGCAGTTTGTATGTGCTCCCTCACACACAAATGGAATGTCCACAGTGCATATTTGTGAGTGGGTGTGTGTACATGCATGCACATATGTGAAAAATACAATCCAGGACACTATTTTTCAGTGGTGAATGAACATGAGCAGTAGGAAACACAATGCACTATTTTATTGAATAAATCTATAGGCCAAAATAGTGTCTTTTTTATATAAAGTGCAACTCTCATTTAATTTTGTGATAGGTTTATAAAAACTTTCCCTGAGTTCTATTTAACCACAACTGGCCTGGCTTTTCTTTAGTTACTGTGTAAAGTAATTTATTTTTAAATTATTCCAACATTAAGGAATGTTTTGCAAACAACACTTAAGTGCATGTCTTTGAAAGGTAATAAAAACTAAATTTTAAATTTTAGTGGCTGGCTAGTTCTTTCATGCATAGACTGAGAATACTGATTTGGGAGGTTTTGTTTAGTTTTCATTATGTCCCCTTCACCTTATGGTATTTCCTCGTTACATTTTAAGATAAATAAGTCAGTACATTCTATGTCCTCTCTCCTCTGTCTGTCAGCCACGTTGACATTCTTCCTGTTTCCCCTGCCTTTGACCAGGGCTGCACTTTTGAAGCAGAGGCACAGCTAACAAGGCTTGATTTTCAGTCTGCTCAACCTTCGGTTTGAAGTCCTTCTCAGCTTTACTCACTGCTTTCTTTCCTGTAGTTCCAGTGGCTGTTTCTATGTGGTTCTCACCATTAAAAACTACTGGGGATCTGAGTATCAGAATATTATGGAGGATTTCCTATGCAGTGCCACTTTTTCCCTAGGTGAAATAAACTAGATTTGAATCATGTTTAGCTCAGACACCTCTTTATATCAGTGGAGCTGAATAATCCAAAATTTGACAGCTCCACTCCTGTATATTCTGAATGCAATTATTATGCCAGGACCTAAAGCAATAGTATTTCTACAACAAAACATGGATGCTGAGGTGTAGGTCAGATTCATAAAATGTATATACAGTCTCTTGTCATCTCACATCCAATTATATTTTGGGTATTCTTGTGTTGTCAGAAGTCACAAAATAGGTCAAATCGTTCAAATTTTAAACCTGCTGTATTTTGCAATCGATATAGGACTTTAGCAGGGTTTAAGCATGACTTGTAGATAGAAAACTGTCTCTATGAACAAATAAAATCATCCAAGGAAATCAAGCCTGAAAGGAGGAAAAACAAATAACTATTGACATAATTCCACCTGGTAAATGTTGTGACTTGACGCTAGAAAATACACAGATGTTCAGCAAAGTGACAGCCATAGGGGCACAGAAGACACAGAGAACAGGGTGCAAATACTATGGCATGCAAGATTATAATGAGAACTGTTTAAGAACTAGGAAGAGAGCAAGGGCCATAGGGCTGCAGTCAACCATCGTTCCTATATGTGATGAGAAAATGCAGGCTCTTTGCACACAAGGCACTTCAGCCTTGGTACAGGAAGAGTCAAGCATACATGCAGCAGCAGGTGTCAGTACCAATAAGGAATAAAAGGAGGACCCAGGATTTTAACATCACAAGTCTGACGGCTGCAGTGAGTGCTGATTTCCACACTATTTTCCACCACAAACCATGACAGACTTAAGTCAGACATTAACAGGGAAGACTTTCTAGATTTGTTAATTAATTGATCAGTTCCACTTATTTTTCACAGCGCCGCATTTTGTACTTAACTCTCTTTTTCACTCTCTCTCTCTCTCTCTCTCTCTCTCTCTCTCTCTCTCTCTCTCTCTCTCTCTCTCACACACACACACACACACACACACACACACACACACACACACACAAACACACACTATGGAATGGGTCATTCACTCACACAGGAATATTCTATTTTTGGAGTTGTCTGTATATGTGTGTAATCCTGTATCCATTTTTTGTCTTTTAGGCCCATCCACAATTTGAGAGATAATGAGTGAATACAAGAAAATTGTTCTTCTAAAAGGACTAGAGGATGTGGATGACACAAGTTTAGGACAATCAAGGTCTTATTAAGAAAAGAGTTAAAACTAACTAAAACAATGCAAGACGATTATGACAGAATTCAGATGGCTGACCTGATGGAGGACATATTCCCAAAAGATGCTGGACTAAACAAACTGATAGAAGTGTGCCAATTCATTAAAAAACTTGAAGACCTTGCTAAAAACCTTAAAACAGAGAAGACAAAAGGTAACAGAAGAATATCCTGGGTGCCACCCCTTCTCAACCCTCCCCAGCAAGTTCATCCTCAAGAACTTCTTTCTTACAATAATTCTAATGGATTTAACATTGGTGTCTTCAGGAGGGTTGAAATTTTTTAAAGCAGAATCTGTTGAATGAGATTATAGATCCCAACGCAATAGACACATTGGAAAATGATAAAGTAAAATTAAAAACTTAATTGATCCAGAATGAATTACATACACATGTGAAGTTATCAAATAAGAAATTAATGTTGTGGGCTGAGGAGTTGGTTTAGTTATTAAGAGCACTTGTTCTTTCAAAGGACCCAGGTTTGATTCCCAGCACCCACATTGTGTTTCACCACCTCCTTAGGCCTCAGGCATGCATGTGATATACAGATATACATGCAGGCAAAACACTTATACACAGAAAATCATAAAAAGAAAATCTAAAAAAATTAAAGGTGGAAAATGAGAGGGAAAAGCAAATTAAAATAAATTAATGTTATATTAAATACTTAAAAATAAAAATTAATTTAGAGGCTGGGCGATGGTGGCGCATGCCTTTAATCCCAGCACCGGGAGGCAGAGGCAGGCGGATCTCTGTGAATTCGAGGCCAGCCTGGGCTACCAAGTGAGTTCCAGGAAAGGCACAAAACTACACAGAGAAACCCTGTCTCAAAAAACAAACAAAAAAAATTAATTTAGAGAACATTTCACTGAAAATTAAAGAAGTAATACTCATGCTTAATTAATATATTTGCTCCAATATTAATACTAACCCTGCTAATAAATGTGTGACAATATTTATTAATAAGAAGTAAACTTGTACCTCAGAGATATGACCAAGCTCCTTTTATAAAGTCAGTGAATATAAGAAACATGATAAAATTAAGCACAGTGGTACACACCTGTGGTACCTGCACTCGGGAGGCTAGAGCAGGGAGAGCTGCATTTTGAGACCAGCCTGGGCTACACAGACCCTGTACCAAAAAGCAAAAATGACAATAACAAAAAAGGTAAGAAGTCAAAGTCAAATATCACCACTTTGCCACATCACAAATTAAATCATAATTTCTTTCTCTGTTGCTGTAATTTGGAATGATCTTCTGCAGAAGAGGACATACCATTATCATCATAGAAACCTTAGAATCTTAAATGCAGAATGTACAATAAGAGGGTTGGAGCAAGGCTTGATGGATGTCCACAGAAATCCCCATGACAGGAAGGCTGTCCACGGTGCCTGGGAAAAGCAAAGACACTCCTGAGGCACTGCTTGTCCCTGGATTGGTACTTTTAGCCACCTTGTGGCTGTGTTGGGCTTCTGCAGCAGAGGTAGGCAAGTACACTGAGACACAAGGAGGAGTTGAGAGGAAACAGTAGAATCAACTTCCACTCTTCTAGTAACAGCTTCCTGGTTCACTGTGCTCTCTTTACTGTATCAGTTCAAAGGACAAAGAAAGGAAAACGAAATACTGCATGGGCCCAACAAAAGCCAGCTAAAGTCAGTACTTCCCAACCTATGACCTTCATGAATGAAGACCTGAAACCAGGATCAACCTCAGAGACCTGGTCATCACAGGTGAAATGGTCCAGCTTTCAAGGGAAAAGCTTCTTCTACTCTGGTTCTTCCTTTCCCTTTTGTCCTTTTTGAGAATAATTAGTGTTTTACCTAGTCCAAGGAACTAGTGGAAATGTGGTTTAGCATCAGCAAATTGATGATTTCTGGTTATCTGTTTTGTTTTAGAACTACTTCAGAGCAATGTAATTCCCAGTGGTGGAAACACAAAATGGTTGCATGTCTTTAAAAAGTACTTACTATGGTGATAATCAGTTCAATAACATGGCTTTCTAAAGTTGGTTAAAAGATTTAAACTTAAACTGAGCCTGGTCTACATAGCAAGTTCCAGGCCACCCAAGGCTACAGAGTAAGACCCTGTCTTAAAAATAAATAAATAAAAATAAAATTCTCCAAACTAGGACTTTCTAAATGTAGGCCTTTTGCTCTTCTGTCACCAAAGAGATGAACAGAGAGACATAAATGAAATGGCTCTGCTCCTGTATAAGGTGACCCTGAGCTCACCTCTGGCCGTCTTTTAAGAGGATTGAGTCCCAATGACATAAATATAACTTTAATATAATAAGAACAAGTGAGCTCTCTTGGTATTAAAAATATTGTGTTATCGAATATTTAAAAACTATACTAATGGTTGGGGGTGAAGCACGAAAGCACAGGGCCCTGAGTTCACCTCCAACAAACAAAAATGAAAATCAGCATTACTCAGAGAAAACAACAAACAAGTCTTTCAGAAATGGAGAAATGAGCTCGCAACACCTGGACGCTCCAAGAAAATGAAGCTTACCCAGGAGAAGCAGCTTACTATGAAACCTTCAGCCATCAAAAAGAAAGAGGAGGACTGTCCCCGGACTCCTTGTGAGATCCCACCACTCCCCAGTGGATCCTCTAAGGCACCATCCTCTTCCCAATGCTAGTGTTGCCCCAAAGCATATCGCCAGAATAACCATCACCTTGGAAGAGCTTTTTACTAATCCCTTGTTCCACCTTCTTCATCATAAGATTAAATCAATCATTAAGTTATTAAGTGCATGTACCAAGATCTTAGTGTATAGTACAGAGCGTTTGCTCTTAGGAGAGTATGCATTTAGGAGGTTGGTTTCTGACCTCACCAGTATTCTTTCTTGTTTTGACCCAGAGTAGGGTATGGCTGGAGTAGACAGGCAGAGATGAACAAGAGTGTGTCCATCCCTACTATCCGATTTCTTCTAAGCCCTTTTTCTGTTGCTTGTGATGAAGCTTATAAGGCTAGTTCCACTGTTTTATCGTCCTCTCAGCGCTGTCTTGGCACATGTTCTTCCCCTGTTTTCAAACTCATCACCCCTGCCACTTCACCAACCAACATATATACTCAACAGTGAGGCACCAGGCCGGCAGATCCTCAGGCTGATCCGCACTGAAACACCCTCCTGAGAAGAGCAGACAAGAGTCTAGTCTTTCATCACAGCATTTACCTTATTGTAATTAATTCAGGATTAGCTTTCTCCCTGCTAGACAGTAAGATCATATGAAAAGTGGGCTGCCCCAGGTGAGAAGAGAGGTAAATGAGCCAAGTCACACCTATAACCATCAACTCCTATCATAACCGCCCCCCTTTTTTATTCCTTTTCATCTCACCCTGTTTACTGTGTCCTGATATGATAATAGCTGTGGTTACCTGTAACCTGCAGCTTTGAAGCCGTTAACTGGGGTGATGAGCAAGAGAAAGCTTGTACAACTCTACAGAAGAGGATGTAGGAGTAGAGATTAAATCACTGCTGTCTGTGACTTCTAACTCAAGATCTGAGCTACACTCTTACCCAGAGTGTCCTCACCATCAGTGGGATAACAGGAGATGAAGTCTGAAGACAGAGTTCCTACAGAAAAGCACTGCCCGTTTTTAATTTTCCCATGGATGCTGTTGTTGATGTTAGTTCTAAGATTCTGTGTTTCTTCTAACCATCTCTCATAAAAGGTCAAAGAAACAGTTCTATCATTGCTGCGGATTTATGAGGCTAGAGAACACTTATCTGTAAACAAGTTGTACATTATCTTGATTAGAAAGAAACAATTTTAGTAAACTATAACCACAATATCCTAGAAGTTGTACATGATAGAGTTATCTGAAGTCAGTGTGCAACACCCATAGACCCCATTCTTTATCCCTAGACATGGAAGTGTTCTCTAGATTTTAACTGGTGATAGAGAAGTATGTGTGTGTGTGTGTGTGTGTGTGTGTGTGTGTGTGTGTGTGTGTGTGTTCATAAAACTAGAAAAGAGATCATGAAAGAGGAGGAAGAAATTTTAAGGAAGGGGATAACTAGAGATGTAATATATGTGTTAAGAAAGCAGAAGTGAGGGTAAGTTTGAGCAATGAAGGGAACCAGCCAGAGAAATACAGGAACAAGGAGAAGTCACTGGGGAAAGGACCAGGTGAGAGCACAATGTAATGACATAAGTATTTGAAAATGCCAAATGATGCCCATGGATGTGAAGTATGAAAACATAATTCTAATAAGTAGGTACATACTAAGGCTAGGGTAGCTGGAGGGTAAATGGTATGAGCATCTGAGACTATGCTGCCATCCAGAGAAAAAAGTAAAGATTCTCTACAAAAAGATAGAAAGGAAAAAGACATATTGTTCTGTGTGACTAAAAACCATAATCCAGACATAAGGTATTTAAGTCTTTTTTCATTCAGAAAAGAAAGAACTCAACCAAAAATTCTAGTGATAGTACTACAAACAGACAATTTGAGGTCATGAATGAGTTTTTAACCATATCAGATACCAGTACAGACCCCCCTGAAGCTCCAGCAAACCCTCCCAGCTATTCCCTCATCAAAAGCAACAACTTCCAGTTCCCACTCAGATGCCTTCTTAATAAACACGCAATAATCATAATCTTGAACAAAAGTCTTCTCATCTAAATTCTCATTTGTTAATTTAATTAATATGATGATTCATCAGGTATATATTTTGAGACACAGGCCACAGTTTGCAAAGTCTGGTTCTTTTATTGCATAATAACAATGTATCAGGACTCTCTAAGTGACCAACATGTAATGATTTTTAACAATTACAGTGGCATTATTTGGAATATGCAGCTCTTGGGCATATCTAACTACTTGTGTTCCTGAATAGTACTCCTAATATAATTATAAACATGCATAATCCTTGAAGAAAAGGATTATTATTATTAATAATAATGTTGCTTTGAATGACAGCAGTCTCGTAAGGCTATTTTCTAAGCTTTGTATTTTATCAGACTTGAACCACAAGGGATCATCAATATACAAAGAAGCCAGGAATTTGCAAGTGTTTTTTGAGTAACTTACCTGTTACTTTTGAAGCAAAATTTAGAATCTCAAATTTTTAACCTCTTGAACATTTAGAAAAGTATGTTTAGAAACCCTAAATATATTTGTCACTTTATATACAAATGTTTCTTGTTTGTGTGATAGTTTTATTTAGCCAGAATTATAACATGACAATTTAAAAGACTTGAACCTAGCTAGATGCATAAATGAGTCTTGATTGTTTTTTTTTTTAATATTACTCAAGCATTCTACCAATTGATCTAGATCCCTATTCCATGACACTCAGACTGTGCAGTCCATTCTTTCAGGGCACATTTAACTTACCCTCCTACCATACATTCCAGTGCCTCTAGCATCTTTCTGTTGTCTCCAGGATCTGCAAGTACTTCCAGCAACACCATACAAGTGACGATTTACTGGATGATATATATTCCTTTATTTAACTAAATCACTGATTTTGATTAAATGTATACTTTGAGATCATGCCCTCAGTTCATTTTAATTCTCGTGTACTAGAATCTGTGATTTCTTGAGCACCTAACCAACTCTGCTTTTCCAGGACTACAATTAGCCATTCATTTATCTCTCTTTTATTTTGGCTGTCATTTCTGTTTTTCCCTCCATGCACAAAGAAAGTGTTATCTTCAGGTAAAAGGGATGTAAAAAACACATGGCCAATCAGAATCAACCACCAATTATTTTTTCATTTATTTTGAATTGAGCTGATAACACCATCTTTTAAAATGTAAGGAAGTAGCCACATACAAAAAAAAAAAAAACTAAAATAAAACCTTTAAGGATATGAAATCTGTCTCAAATGCAGTATCTCTTCCTTTGAATTTTGTCTTTTGTTGCACATATACAGCATTTTCCTACAAGATTGAATCACATGATACATATCTATATGCTTTAAAAGTCATATAATGTATCTTGAATGGCCATTCAATCCACCAATATTCATTTAAATTATTTTATTATCTATGAAGCTTCGTGATTAGTTCATTCATTGTGAAGATAATCATATGCGATCTGGCTCTAAGCTCTTTTGAGTCTGTACTATACCAGCAGTGAATAGCAAGAATATCTGCTCCTAACAACTTCTTTCATTTCTCAAAAAAGTTCCGTCTCCCTAGTTCTAAGCACCATCATTCAGACATTCCCCACACAGGTACGCTTTCTGTACCTTCTTCCCACGCCCCAGCCCAATGAGAGCCTCCCACGCAACACTTGCCTTAGGAACTGTCCTATGGCTCAGTGGCACGCCCTGCTGCTCTAGCTGTACTCAAGCTGTGGAAGGGTGAATAGTTTCATAGTCCAAAGCAAGGGAAGAAAGCTGATCCCATGGGTAAAATCCAAGGAGATAGGCAAGAACAAGAAAAGAGACATAAATGAGTCCTGGTGACATCATGAATAAAGATGGACATTTATGGCCAACTACTTCACAACTTATCTAACTTTATCCTTTGTGTTTTTCTTCAGGATCATCAGGGCTGGTACTAGACACCTCAGCTATGATTCAGTTATGGAAACTTCACAAGAGTCCTCCTTCTGAAAACCTGGACACCACTGAAAGGATGTTCATAAAGACTTAAGTACAGGAAAAAGAAATCATATACATCATGTAGAAATAAAAGGCACATAAACCAGCTCTTAATTACAGGAAATGGCATCTTTACCTATGCTTTTTTATTGTTTTATTGTTTTGTGAATTCTATATGACTACTGTATTTTCATCACTTCCACCTAACACTTTCCTGCCTCTAACTCTTATGGTATCACCCCCCCAACACATGCGCACACACATACACATTCTCTGTTAATTTCATGGCATCTTTTTCTTTATTATTCTTTAAAATACTTTAAAGTCACTTAAAATTACTTTTAATTGAAAATACTTAAAATTACTTTTAAGTAATTCCCAAACAAAAATTGGGACATTTGAATATCTTCACAAATACAGCCCATTATTCCTCCTGACAGCACATTGCTTTCCCATCGGTCCTGTTGCTTGGCTTTGACTAAGGTTTTCCTGCTATTTGCAATCCATGTGAGCTTTTGCTTCATTTAATAAAGATGTCAACAACTTGAAAAACACTCTACCCAGCTCCCAACCATTGTTAACACATGTATACAGCAACAAAGCATCATCAAATGGTTTCCCAACCTCCAGAACTTTAAGAATAAATTTCTGTTTCTTGTCAACTATGCTGTCTGAGAATTTGTGGTATAAAAAACCAAAATAGACTAAGATACCAGAGATCTACGTCTTGTCCATAATGGTTAGGTACAGAGACCAGTAAGTGCAATAAACATGAATTTTCGTTTACTCACATATTCCCTGCATGCTATGCCATGAAGATTGAATAACAGTGCCAAATCTACCTGTATGTAGCAGGTAAGATCTGGTTTGTGTCACCCTAATGTTTACATAAAGTTATACTTTGCTCTCCAGTCCCAACCTATGCTTTATCATTATTCCACTCAAAGGCCGGTAGAATTCCTGTACAGTTTTTCCATTATTCATGCACTAAAACAACCAGTATAATAGTAACACAAATGTTATAGGGCTAATCAATGGCTTTTTGAAAGTATTTGAGTTCTGGTACACAGGAAGGAATCCATGCCTGGTACTATACACCGGTTCAAAACCCTTCTGTGGCTGGAGAGGGGATAGGCCCTGAAAGGGCACGACCTACTGCTGTAGTTTCTGCTGTTGTTGTTGTAAACAACCTGTTGTCAAGCTGCCTTCTGAATATTTGTGTTTTTATTCCTCAATATGTATTGCTGTTACCGTGGAAATCAGGGTTCTCTTTTGAGTTCTTAATCATGTCAGTGAAAGAATTTTGAAATGAACACTGAAGGAGGTTCAAGGACAATTTTATTACACTTTCAAAGAAAAATCATCAGGCATACAAGCTGTAAATCTCAATTTAAAAAAATCACAGTTTAAAAAAAGTGGGAAGATGAAGAGGGAGAGTCTTGTCTTTCTAAGTTAAGCTCCATGAAAGCAGGCATGTTTGCTAAGCACACTTAGGTATTGGACCAGCATCAGAAAGAAAATGACAGAAAGCAAGAAAAGGGGGAATGTGTGATTTTTAACATTAGAACTTGATCAGTCAGCCAGCTTAGCAGTGGTATGTGGGAGAAGCCCTGAAAGTGGCTTCCTGAGTGGAGGAACTTCTAGGATGAGTACGTTTGTTATTTCATTGAGGGATTATTATTCCTCCTTAGTCTGTCTTCAGCTGGAAGAATGGTCTTTAGGCCAGGAGATTGTAGTCTGAGATGAATTTTAAGGGAGGCAACAACAGTATGTAGTGCTCTGAACTGATTAGAATGTCAGTCTCCACCAAGGACCAGAGGTTGAAATCAGATTCCATTCTCTTGACCAGAAGAAAGTCATTTTTCCCTTAGTGATTACCTTTATCATTGGAAGGGGGCAACTTAATTACAGACAAGAGGAAGGCTGATTCCAAAGTGCTTTCTGCTTACTTGAGGTCGGAGTTGTAGGTTTGTAACAACATTATACTCTGGAAAGTTCAGGGTTTGAGAACTAATAAGTGAGTGAATGCTGCCTGAAGCGCATAAGCCCCAAGTGATTTCATCTCAGATTTTCTTTGAAACCCATTCAAGCACCACTGGCAACTAACACAGCCAAGTTCCCCTCCTGCTGTGGCCTTCATCCTGAGCAGGAAAGCAAGAAGTGGCCTGTGACTCAGCTTTTCCTTCTGAGGTCTCATCTCATGCAAAGGAATGTAGACTCCTAGCAAATCACTTGTGAGTTGGTTGGATATGGAGATTTTTTTTTTTTTTTTTTTTTTTTTTTTTTGGTTTTTTCGAGACAGGGTTTCTCTGTGTAGCTTTGCGCCTTTCCTGGGACTCACTTGGTAGCCCAGGCTGGCCTCGAACTCACAGAGATCCGCCTGGCTCTGCCTCCCGAGTGCTGGGATTAAAGGCGGATATGGAGCTTTTAAATTTGAATCTTGTACCTATAAGACTTGTAAGAAAAATAAAAAAAACAACCAAGAAGTGTAACTGTCTCTGACTTTTCACCATAATGAAAAGATACAGGAAAGAAACTGCTAAGTTTCAGTATCTGAGGAAATCGAAAGCTATGAAAGCTGCTGCTGGGAGGAGAGCTCGCTGTTTCTTCTCCTCTACCCACAAAACAACACAGGCTGAGGCACCCAGGAAGTCTCAGTCTATGAAGTAGTCTATCCTTTGAACTTCTATAGATTACATTCTCCAATACCAAGAGATTTATTAGCTTATATTCTTACACACACACACACACACACACACACACACACACGCACACACACACACACACCAACTGCCCCCTCAACACGCTCTACAAAGAGGAAGAAAAAGGAGAGGAGGAGGAGGAGGAGGAGGAGGAGGAGGGGAGAAGCCTTGCGTCCCACTCTGTAGAAGATCTCAGCATCCTGACACCTCTGAAGTAACTTCCAACAACGTGAGTTCTACCTGCTTTCTGTAGATACCTACCTCTGTGAAAACCACAAGAACAGAGGGAAAAACCTTGCTGGTTCTTCTGGGGGAGCGGAGGTAGAACTGGAGGCTGCTGCAGTCCGCAATGAACCCACAGTAGCTGGATTCGGATGGTTCACTCAGGAAGATGGCAGACATCTTTCTTCCTCCACCACAGTAGAATGAGCCAAGAAAAATACATTTTGCATATTTCAGAATGTTTAATAAACTTTCCAAGTGTAGCCCGAGTAAATGGGTAAGAGGGAGGCTGTAGTTATCTTGGATGGGGAGTCCACGGTTACCTGGTGGCTGTGGTGAGTGACTGGGGGAAAGTCAAGATAGTGACAGGAAAAATGACCATGAGTGAAAAATGCCTCTAGACATGGAATAGAATTTTTCAGTATCTCAGCACTATGCAGCATGACAACCAATGGGCATATGCAGTAGAAAGGTTGTCAGATTCATAATATGTAAACACATGCTGTTTTAACAATTTCGCAAGCCCATTCTATGTTCTCTTCACACTTTTCTGTCAGGTGGTAAAGGTGTTATTTCAGTTATTGTTAGTTTGCACCATCTTGAAGGTTAATTGTTTCAGCTGTTTTGTTTTTCTGATGGTAAGATGTAAGGGAATGATGGAAATTTAAGCAGCAATACATGTATATTGCATACTAATAGAATCTTTTGAAGAACCTATGTGCTATGGCAGAGTACTTCAGGTGTACTTGAATGGAAGCTCTTTTTTGTTTGTTTGTTTAATAAGTGCTTTATTTCAGCTACATATAAACATGAATTCATACATATAGATACATATACTAAGCCTGTGGACATTTCCTACAAAAATTTTAACATTAAATCCATTAAAATGTTTTATTAAACCATAGAGGGAAAACAACAAAACTTAGAAGCAAAACTTAACCATATATCATTTTTATGTGCAGCAATGAAATTTACATATTACAATGCAAACATTCTCAGTCACATGTTTTTTCCTCAGGAATCTCTCACAACTAAATAACTTAAGTAAGGATGGAGCCATGCAGGCACCCCGACTGATCTTAGCAATGCCAAGTTGGAGAGCAAGCTCTTCCAATCAGTTGTATTATCTGGACCTATTGTTATACTTAATCAAATTTCCACCCTAGCCTATCTACCTTCCCCTCCTCCACTCCCAGATGACCATCTTCTTTGCTGGTGTGCAGACATGATTCCCACTTTTCTCCCAATGAACTGAAATCTCTCTGGAGGCCTGAGCTCAACCCAGCTCATTACTGGAATCACAGCAAGAATTATTTTTTCTTTCATATCATATTTTTATTATTTAAAACAATTTAAAATTTAAATATATTTTGATCATTCTCCCCTTCCCCAAATCCTATCAGATGCTCTCCCTGTCCCTACCCACCTAACTTTAAGTTCTTTCTCAAAAAAAAAGCTCAACAAAACCCCAAAAACCAAGAAAACAAAATAAAATACCTAAAAATAAAGCAAACCATCAAACTGTAACCAAATAAAAGCACATACACACACACCAAAAAAAAAAAGCAAAACCAACCAAACAAACAAAAAACTGTAGAGTCCTTTATGTGTTAGTCAACTATTCCTGAATATGAGGCCTTCCCTGGAGAGACTGATATACCCGGTGTCGCTCCATTGATTTTCCATCTCCCAGCAGATATAAATGACAGTTCAGTTGCTAACTTTTACCTTACTGGCTAGGTTTTCATTCTTTTAAAAAAAAAATACAATAAAATAAAGTATAGTAAGGTAAAACAAAAACTATCACATCCAATTTGGACAAGACAAAGAAACAGAAGGAAAAGTCCAAGAGAAGGCACAAGAATCAGAGATCCATTCCTTTGCACACTTAAGAATCCCATAAAAACACTAAACAGGAATCCATAATGTAAACAAAGGACCTAATGTAGGCCTGTAGAGGCCCTGTGCATGTTGCTTCAGTCTCCGTGAGTTCATATGAGCTTTGCTTGGGTTGGTTTAGAGGATCTTGTTTTCTTGAAGGCCTCCATCCCCCATGGCTCTTAAAACTCTTTCTGAATCCTCCTCTTCCACAGGGTTCCCTGAGCTCTGAGGGGAGGGATCTGATGGAAACATCACATGGAGGACTGAGTGTTGTAATGTCTCGTATTCTCTGCATAATGTCTGGCTGTGGAGTGTCTATATGTGTTCCCATCTGCTACAGGAGGATGTTTCTCTGATGATGAGTATAGCAGATCTATGAGTATAGCAGAAAATCTTCAGGAGACAGTTCATCACTGCATTTCTTTTCTTTCTTTTCTTTTTTTTCTTTTTAGACATCTATTATTTGGCTTTCCTTTAGGTCCCTGTGCCATCTAGTCTTTGGTTCTTGGTCACCCAAGCAGTGTCAGGTATTGGTTTCATCTCATGGTGTGGACCTTATGTCAAATCAGTTATTGATTGGTTTCTCTCACAAGTTTTGTGCCACCATTGCCCTAGCAAATCTTTCACAAAGTACACCATTGTGGATCAAAGGGTTTGTAGCTGGGTTGATGTTTATATTTCTCTTTTGGTGGTGTGCAGACTACCTTTCTGTACCAAAGCTATTAGCAAGTAGGGTTAATGAGGGCACTAACTTGACATCTACATGTTCAACGAGTTGTGTAGGTGTTGTCTTCAGCAATGGAGCCCTGCTGTCAGTTTGTGGAGAGCAACAAACTGACAACAGTCTAGGTTGTTTGGGGATTTCTGTGGGGCCCCTTTGGACGACAACTCAATTGAATGTAAGCCAATCCCAATAGTGGAAGCTTCATTTGGTAACAGGCAATGGCTAGATGGGACTCTCTCTCCCCCATTATTTTGCAATTTCATTTAGATTGCCTTCATATATATGTATATATTTTAGATTTCTACTGCATTAGGTTTCCATACTACCCCTCAAATGGCTCTTAATTTTAGATGTCGCTCACCATATTCCCTTGCACAACTCCTTTCTCCCCTCCCCATTCTACCCTCCTATTTCAGCCTCCCATCCATCAATAATTATTCTATTACCCTTTCTTAAGGAGATCTGTCTCTTCACTCTAGTCCAGAGTTTCTCAATCTGTGGATAGGTCCTCTTGGGGGGTTTGAAAGATCCTTTCACAGATATCCTGCTTATCAGATATTTACATTATGATTCATAACAGTAGCAAAATTACAGTCATGAAGTAGCAATTAAAATAACTTTATGGTTGGGGTCACCACATAAAGAGCTATTAAAGGGTCACAGCATTACGAAGGTTGAGAACCAAAGCTCTAGTCCTTTACTCAACACCTACCCTTTGTGGTTCTACAGATTGTAGCTTGATTATCATTAATTTAACAATAGCTACATATCTTAAGTAAAAGTCAGCAAAAACTTTTACTTAACTGACTATGGCGTTTACATTCAGACCGATAATTAATACCTTCTTTTATTCCCTTGCTCTTGCTATAGTTATTTCATTTGTAATACTTCTATATTCTCCTACTTATCTTTTCTTTATAAGTTATGTCTTACAGTTTAAGATGAAACCATTAGTGAACCTTTGCGTCCTTTGCCTCCCTCCTGCAGCCGCACATCCTTCCTGTTTCTCCTCTCTTTGATCAGAGATTCCCTCGTAATGCAGAGGCAAGGCCAGCAAAGCTTGTGTTTCTGCTTAGTTTTCACTCTGTGGTAGTCTCGACTTTACTTACTGCTTTCTCACAGTTAATCATAATATCTTTTTCTATGTTTTTGGCTTTTGAAACCAGTAAGGTTTGTAGCGTCAGACAGTATATTTTGGTTATTATCATTTTATCTAGGTTAAGATACTAGCAGCAAGTTTTGTTTCTTTTTTGTTTTTAATTCATAGTAAGTTGAAGGCATCTCTTTAGACCAGTGAAAATAGATTTTCCTATCCAGAATATGGTATCTGCAGATGGAAATTAATGAATGCCTATTTCTTAAATACTATATTACTGGAAACTTCATTGAGATAGGGATCATTACCACCAGATCAAGACAGTACTTTAACAACAAAATATGATGATTCACATGTAAGTGGGTTGCACACAATGTACTCATATCTCCTGTCATCACACATCTTTTGGAGATATGTGTTTTGTCACAAATCATTAAACAAATCAAAACATATTTTTAAAGCTTTTTGGTTTATGACATCATGAAACAGTATATATAAATCCATACACTTTTGCTTAAGGCAACTTGCTGTTGATAATGAGTTCTAATTTTGTCCTTGAATCTTTGCAGGTGATCTGGCTGTGATAGCTAGTTTCATGTCAGCTTGACACAAACTAGAGTCATTTTGTAAAACAGAACTTTGATTGAGAAAATCAGACTGGCCCTTGGACATGCCTGTGGAGTATCTTCCTGATTGATGATTGCTGTGGAAGGCCCAGCTCACTGTGGGCAGTGCCATCCCTGGGCTGGTGGTCCTTGGGTGCTAAAGCAAAGCAGGCTGAACAAGCCACGGGGAACAAGCCAGTAAGCAGCACTCCTCTGTGACCTGAGGAAGGAAGAGTTTATGTTGGCTTAACTTCTACACCACAGTCTATCATTAAGTGAAATCGAGGCAGGATTTTAAGGCAAGACCTTGCAGGTTATAACCCTTTCTTCACCAGGTTGTTTTTGGTCATTGTTTTATCACAGCAATAGAAACCCTAAGATAATAGTCTCCATGTCTGAAGGTTTATAGAGCATTCTCTTTCTTTAATGTCTTTAATCATCTAAACTGTGATGTGTCAATAGATGAATTTTCCTTTCACTATCTGGGCCTTTTCAACCATGCTTAACTTTTCACAAAAGGAAAGTAGTGAACAGACCCAGAAAATGTAATATATAATTCCCATTATACAAAAGATATACAAAATATAACACAGATAACTTATAGATTTATGTTAACTTGGACTCCATCCATATGCTGAGTCATCAAGGAAGTACACAAAGGGCTTATCAGATCCAAACTCACAAGACTATGTTCTTTCAGGCATTCTGGAAGTTTGCAGAAGACAAGTCTCATTTCCCTTTCTTCTTAAAAGTCACCATGGGAAGGCAGACAACAAGAACTGCAAGGATGATAATGAAACCCTAATTAGCTACATCACAAAGCAGGACAAGTAAGGGAAGACTGTAACCCTAAAGCTTCTCACACTAGGTATAAAGAAACAAATGCAAAGGCACAGATCATTCAAGGCCTCCCAAGATGTTTTAAGGAGCAAGATTTTTTTTTAACAAATCGAGGAATGATTGGAGGATTAAAACTGAATTTAATCAAGACTTATATACAGAAAATAGACTCTATGAAGAAATAAAACTGACTCATGATATCAAAGCATAAAGGAGAAAAAACAAACAAGTATTGATATAATCCTATCCAATAAATTCTATGACCTGACTCTTGAAAGTATGTAGATGCTCAGCACAGTAACAGTCATATAGGCACAGAGGACCCTGAGACCAGGATTTAACACCATGGGAAGCAGAATGCCAGTGAGAGATGTTTCAAGCCAAGTGGGCAAGTGTCAGTGGCCCCAGAATGGGCCATTGTGTTGTAGCCAACCAATAGTTATGTATGCAGCTCCTTTGTACATAAGACACGTCAGTCAAGAGTGTGAGAAGAGTCAGGAACCCATGGGCAGACATCCAGCAATAGGCTCCAACATCAATGAATATTAGAAAGAAGATCCAGAATTTCAACACTTCTGGTGGTGTGAATGAGAATGGTCCCCATAGGCTCACAGATTTGAATGCCTGGTCACCATATAGTGGTGCTATTTGTAAGGATGAGAAGGTGTAACCTTGTTGGAATAGTTGTGGCCTTGTAGACAGTATGTCACTGGGGGTGGACTTTGAGGTTTCCAAAGCCCAAGCCAAGCCTGGTGGCTTTCTCTTCCTGATGCCTGTGAATGTAGAATGCTCAGCTGTTTCTCTGGTGCCATGTCTTTCTGCATGCTACCATGCTCTCCATCATGATGATGATGGACTAAGCCTCTGAAACTGTAAGACGGCCCCAATTAAATGTTTTCTTTATAAGAGTTGCCATAGTCATGTTGTCTCTTCACAGTAGTCGTAACACTAAGACAACACTCATAACCCATACTCTAAACAATTATTTATTTCCACTTTCTTCCACTACAAACCATGACAGACCTAAGTCAGATACTGTTGTTAACAGGGAAGAATTTTCTGGACTTGTTTATTAACAGATTAGGTCTATATTCCTTTTGCAAAGTGACACATCTGGGAATTAACTCTATCTCTCATAAATACAACTATGAGCACTGTGGAATGGGTCATTCGCTCACCTAGGTTTATCATGTTTTTGAAATTGTCTGTGAATGTGTGTAATTCTGTATGCTATTATTCTCATTTAGGTTCACCCATAATTTAAGAAATGGTGAATGAATACAAGAAAATTGTTCTTCTGGTAGGACTAATGGGTATCAGTGACGATGATTTTAGAATGGTTAAATCCTTGTTGAGCAAAGAACTAAAACTAAATAGAAAAATGCAAGATGATTATGACAGAATTAAGATTGCTGACATGATGGAGGACAAGTTCCCAAAAGATGCTGGAATGGACCAACTGATAGACCTGTATAAAGAGATGCCAGGACTTGGAGACCTTGCTGATAAACTCAAAAAAGAGAAGGCAAAAGGTAATAGGGGGGTATCCTGGATTCCCACCCTTTCTTTAATTTCTCCAACTGCATGCTAGCTCCATGCAGTGATCATAACTGACATGGCTTTCACAGTGTGTGCCTCAGGAGCTATAGAATGGCAGTATTTCAGATGTCAAAAATTGACAGCTTACAAAACTTACTTCTTACAAAGAATTCTACACTTGGGGATTGGATATCTTTGAGGGCATTGGGGCAAATAAAAATGCAGAAGCTGTTGAAAGAGATGAGACCTTCTATTACTGTATAAAGATGAGAAAATTATAAAATAAATATTAGAATAATTCTTATTTTAAGATATTTAAATCAATTAGTGTTAATGCTCCATTAAGACACTCAACATTATCTATTCTACAAAAGAAATAAAGTAGTCAATAATTAAGTAAAAGCCTACCTCCCAGAGATAGGAAGTAGTTCTATTTTATATAGTCACTGGGAAAAGAAAATATGACTAATTTGGAAATAGAGACTCCCATCTATGATCCTAGGAATAAAGAAGCTGGAACAAGGAAATATTCAGTTTAAAACCATCCTGGTCTTTGTAGCTAGACTTTGCATTAAAAGAAGCACACAAACAAGCAATTAACAAATTAAAAGATAAAACCAAACAGAAACAAAAGGTAAGAAGACAAAGTAAATGGCATAGTTTTGTCATATCACAAATCAGATCATTTCTTTCAATGATTCTCTAATCTGGAGTGATCATCTACAGAAGATGGTTTGTCAATGATTGTCATTATACAAGCATTTAGGGGTCAGAGGCCAACACTGTGTGTCTTCCTCCATTGCTCCTTGTGTTGTTTTTTGAGGAAAGTTCTCTTAATGAACATGAGGCTCTCATTTTCAGCTCAACAGGCAAGCTAGATGACTACATCTGCCTGCTCAGCCTGGGAGTTCTAGATGGGCACTTTTAAGTTGTCACCAGATATCTGAATTCAGGTCTTCATGCTTCAGAGCAAGGGCTTTACCCACTGAAACATCTCCCCAGACCTAAACTTTAAATTCTTAAAAAACAGACTGTATGATAAGAGGACTGGGGCAGGGCTTGACTGATGGACACAGAAGTCCCCAGGATGGGAAGACTGTGTCCACTGCAACTAGAGAGAACAAGGAAACCCTGAGACAGTCCTGTGCCTGACTTGGTAGCATATGACACCTCGTGGCCTCATCAAGTTTCTGAGACAGAGGTAGGCAAACACCATGAGACAAGCAGAACCTGAGAGCAAATAATACTAACTAAACTCGAGCTGTCTAAGAGTGATGTCCTTGAGTTTACTGTGTTTTCTCTCCTGCATCAGCTAAAAGGAAACAGATAGAAAGATGCAGAATTCCAACAAGAGGATGCAAGCGAGATGAAGCCAGTACTTCCCAACCTATGTCCACCACAAATGAAGATTCAGAACCAGAATTTGGCAGGAGTACATCCAACACACAGGTATGGTGGCTAAGCTCCCAATGGAAACTCTACTAAAGTTCCTCCCCTTTTTACCATTGAGTGAAGATTTAGCTGTCTGTCTAGTCATAGGATCTAGCAAAAATGGAGATTTGGAGTAACCAATTTCATACATACTGGTCATTCATGTGTCAGGACTACTGCATACTTTAACTTGTATCATGTAATTCTATACAATAGGAATAAAAAATCACTACTCAGGCAAGTGAGATGTCTCAACAGGTAAAGGTACTTCTTACTGCCTTCTAATGACCTGTGCTCAGTTACCAGATCCCACATGTCAGAATGAGAGAACTAACACCCATAAGATGTCTTATGGCCTTAGTGGCACATTCACTGAAACATGCACAATAAAGGTATATAAAATAGATTAAATCATTGTTCTTCTTTCAGACATTGATACAATAGCAGTCAGTTTAAGCACATAGCTTTCCAAAGCCTTTTAAAAGACATCAAACCTCAACTTGGGCTTTCTAAATATAGACTTGCTTACAGAGATGCATAGAAGAGTGATGGAAATGAAATGTTTGTTCCAATATGAGACAATCCTACCTCTGATTCTCTGTTCAGAGGATACTTTTCTCAGGGATGAAAGGTTGATTCTCTTGGTGTTAAAGTTATTGTGCTTCTTTTAACATTGAAAACCATGACTAGGGGTTCAGAATAAAGTACAATAGGAGAGGAGAGAATAGCTTGTCATGCATAATGCTTGGGGTTTAGTTTCCAACAGAAAAAGGAAAAGGGAAAATCAGCCATTATCAAGAGAAAAAAAGGTTGATCACTGAGAGAAGAGGAAACAAACCCACAAAACCTGAAGACTTTACAACTCTGTCATAAGATTAAACATTCATCATATTACCAAATGCTTATATCTAAACCTCAATTAAAATAAATCTTCTTCTTGGGGGAGGTTTACCATTATGAAATCATTTTGATCTCAACAGACTATGCAGTAGTTTAATTTAACTAGAGTAATTAGTGTTAGGGTCCTGGAGAAGTCCCACAAAAGGCCACCATCCATGTATGCAATTAACAAGAGCATTTATTGTCTTGAGAAAAGATCCCAGCATGCTGGGGCTGATCATCCCACACAAAGGCAAAATGGTGACAACCCCAAGAGGAACATGTGGGCTCCTTTTAAGCACAGCCAAGAGGAGTTTCTAGGGAAATTAGGTCATCTTAGATATGATTGGATTAAACAAGTGACAGTCATATTAGTACATTCTAATTGGCTAGGGCTAGTCAGGGCAAGGTTAAGGCTACAGCTTTTCCATTTTAGGGCAGGCCTGGACAAGTCCCAGTCTTTGTCCTTATTTGATTATCACCTTGAGTTGTTGTGGAGGCTGGATTGCCTAGTATGGGCTGATTGTGGGGGCTGGCTCAGTGACCCAGGCTGGGTACATCCTATCTCCCTCATCCCTGTTGTTCAGGGCACCAGTGATTAATTGCCCTTTGTTCATGGCTTCTCCCTCAGAAACTGCTTGCTCAGTCTCAGGAAACTGAAATTGAAGCCTGATCTCTGACAGAAGACTGAGCAGTCTGTTATGGTATCTGCTCAATCCTCTCTGTTAGATGGTCAGTTAAAAGACTTTAACCTAAATAGATACCTCCAGAAGTAAAGAACTGTTGTTGCAAGTGCCTCGGGTGTAGCTGGAAGCTTTCTCCAGTCCCACCAGGCCCCCACAGTCCTGTGGCCCACTTATAAAATTCAGAAGTTTATATTAATTATAATTGCTTGGCCATTAGCTCAGACTTATTACTGTCTAGCTCTTACATTTAAATTAACCCATAATTCTTACTTAGGTTTAGTCACGTGGCTTGATACCTTCTCTTAGTTCTGTTTTGTCATCTTGCTTCTTCCTTGTCTGGCTGGTGACTCCTGACTCAGCCCTTCCTATTCCCAGAATTCTCCTTGTCTGCTTGTGTTTTGATTAGACAGAAAAGGGGAAGTGCTGTGGGATGCCTTTCTGTATGCTGTGAATATGTGTTGTTCTGGTTGGTTGATAAATAAAGCTGTATTGGCCTATGGCAAGGCAGCTTAGAGGGAGGTGGGAAATGCAAGCAGATAGAGAAGAAGTAGAAAGGCAGAAGGAAGGAGACCACGAGCCAGCCGCCCAAGGAGCAACACGTAATGAAACACAGGTAAAGCCATGAAACATGTGGTAGTACATAGATTAATAGTTGTGGGTTAATTTGAGATATAAGAGCTAGCCAGCAAGAGGTCTGCCGTAGACTATACAGATTGTGAATAATGTAAGTCTCTGTGTTTACTTGGGTCTGAGAGGTTGCAAGACTGGGCAGGACACAGGAAATCTTCTGACTACACTCAGGAGCCTACTGCACCATCTTACATGTTTGCCAGACTCCTCAGGTATCTATAGCAATAGCCCCCAAGAGCCTTCTGACCTTTAAGGTGCTGCCTATTCCTTCCCATATTGTCCAGGCTCCTTGGTTATCTCTAGCAACTGCTTCTAACAGGGACCAAGCCACTCAAGTATCTCCAGTAACAGCATCCAGCAGTGTCCAGGTCCCTGAATTATCTCCAGAAACAGCATCCAGCAGTGCTCAGGCTGCTGGAGTGTCCCCAGCAATACCAGTCAAGGTAATTTTCTGTTTTCACAACATAATGGTGGTGGTTACTACAACCTTGGACTAGCTCATTAAACCCTGTCGTAGCTTTCTTTCTGTTGCCATGATGAAACATTCTAAACAAAAGCAACTTTGGAAGGAAAGAGTTTATTTCAGCTTAAGCTTCCATTATTGAGGGAAGCCGAGGCAGGAACCTGAAGGTAGGAACTGAAACAGAGACCATGAAGGAACACTGCTTACTGGCTTGACCCCCCCTAACTTGCTCAGCTTGTTTCTCATATAATACAGGAACACCTGTCCGAGGTGGCACCACCCACAGAGCTCTGGGCCTTCCCACATCAATCATTGATAACAAAAAAAAATGTCCTACAAACAGGGCCACAAGCCAATCTAATGGAGGAAATTTTTCAGTCTAGATTCCCTCTTTCTGGTAATTCTAGTTTGTGTCAAGTTGACAAAAACTAACAGCACACAAAGTAAACTCCAGACAGTGTAGCAATCATGTCTATAATCACAGTGTGCTCCTATGGGGGAGATCAGACACACAAGATTCCCCAGCAGCTCACGGGCCAACTCACCTGGCATACAACTGTGAACAGGAAAAGTCCTGTCTCAGACAGGCGAAAAGCAAAGACTATCACCATAGGAGGTCCTCCACTCTCCTTCGCTCACACACATGCCAACATTCTTAGACTCATACACATGGGGAAAAAACAATTTTTAAAATATTTAAAATAATGTAAGTTAATATATGTTGAACTGACAATCAAGTAACCAATTGTCAATGTAACTGATTTTATTATCTGAAACAATCCATGAGTAGTTTATAAAGATAATCCTGTGTGGCTCAGTTTTAGGTGGTTTCTAGTCTTTTCTGAAAACACTTGTAGCTAAACTTCCTTTATTTCTAAAGGAAGTGTGTGATAGCTGCTCCTCAAGTCCTGTGCACTTTTTGTCAAGTGTTGTCATACTGTGAGTTACTATTCAGGTTACCTTTGCTTCATTTGCCGACACTAGAGAAATGCACATATAATCCTCTTATCTACTAGGTATGATTGGCACCAACTGACATTATTACCTGTATCTCCATTTCTTCCACGAACTGTTATACCATGCAAGCTATTGCTCAGATTTTTCTTTCACTCTTCCTAATTAGCTGTCTTAATTGTGCCATTTTTGTTGTGTACATTCTATGCAGAAACCAAGAAGGAAGACTGTACCTAAGCAACCATCTAAGGAAGAGGGTCACCATCAAGGTCCCAAAAAAGTAATGGTGTTAAAAGCAACAGAACCATTCACATATGACATGTCACGGGAGAAAAGGATGTTCCATGCCACAGTGGCCACTAAGACTGAATTCTTCAGAGTGAAGGTGTTTGATATTGACCTGAAGGAGAAGTTCATTCCAAACAAGGTCATTACCATCTCAGATTATGTTGGCCGAAATGGGTTCATAAATATATTTAGTGCCTCTAGTGTGTCAGAGGTAAATGATAACCAATTAATGGATATCCCAACCACACTGAGGCAAAGAGCCAATGCAACACCTAAAATCAATGATCTTTACTCAAAAAGAAGAGGAATATTTGTGAATGGAGTGTTTATGGTGTCAAAGGTAAGCCACTGCATTATTTTGTAAAATTTCTTCTGCAATCTCAGATTTTCAGTCTTATCTTGACAGATTATCTTGGTTAACTTATTGCATGCCAAAATTCAAGGCCTCCTTGATCAGCGTCGGGAACTAGGGTTTCTTGTTTTTACATGTGAAAAACAGTCTCAATATACTTCTCAAGGTACCATGATGAAAACTGCTTTAGAAAGAAATTCGCCAAGAGACTCTGGCATTTTTTAAGCAACACCATCTATTTGTGCCATTCGTAGACATTTACATTAATACTCGTATCATTAAGATTTTGTTTCTTTGAGTCCTCCACCTCCTACATTATTAAGAACTTGATGGTGAATGAGACTTGACCTCCTAAAATGGGGTACAGGTTATAACAACCAGAATACAAACCAAAGCAAACTTTTCTGCCCCAAAATGCACTGAGTCAGGAATGCACTGGGTTCTATCTTTCTACAGTAAAGAAATATCTTAGGAGCAGAGTTGATGAAGTGGCCTGTGGTAGTGAGGACTAGCAGGTAAAAAGCAAAACTTGCTTCTTCCAGGTCCTTTTCTGTATGCTGCCATCAGGTGTGGCCTGGATTTATAATGGGTCTCCTGACCTCAAATGATCTGGAATTAGGATTAGTCTTCACACCTCAAATGATCCAGTCAAGAACAATCCCTCACCTATGTGTCCAGATGCTTGGGTTTTAATTGGTTCCAGATATGGTCAAACTGACAACCAAGATTAGCCACCCCAGTCTATACTAAAGTTTGAAAAAGGTTTATAAATCAGGATTTGCAACGCAGAATATCTGATGATGTTTTGCTCCCCCCAGGTCCCAACTTTTAGCTCTGTTTGTCCTGTCAAAGTCAAGATTCTGTGGGCACCCTTTACTTCTCATAGATGTGACAGTGTCTGGCCATTTCTCAGAAGATGAGTATTATTTTCTTTTTCAGAAAAATCAAAGGAAGGACTTCATTTACTATGAAATTCAAGATAATACAGGGGTGATGGAAGTGGTAGTCTATGGACGACTGACCAGTGTTGACTGTAATCCAGGAGATAAACTTAGACTCTTGTGCTTTGAATTGACATCAAACGAGGATAAAGTGCAGCTGAGATCTACAAGGCACAGTAACATGAAGGTGTGTGCTCTAGGGGAACATCCTCCTTCCTAAGAACTATGTTTTTAATATTATACTAAAATGACTGCTGATATTGCAAAGAAAATTCAACAGGTGGAAGGAAACAAGTTTTCCAGTTAATATATGTAAACTTTTCTTTCTGTCCTTTAAAATATGATCATTTTAATCATAGAGAAGAACAGAAATTCAGAAAGATTCTCAAAAGCTGTTATGTTATGGGCAGGGCATGGTGGCTCATACCTTTAATTCTACCACTCAGGAGACTGAGGCAGGTGGATCTCTGTGAGTTGGAGGCTAGCCTGGTCTACGTAGTGAGTTGTAAGCCAGCCCAGTTTCAAAACAGCCAGATATTTCATCCTAAATTAAGTAATGAAAGTATTGAATTTATTAAAGCATAGAGATTACCCAATATAAATGTTGCTTTGATTAAGAGATGTCTTTCAAATTCTGGCTCTGTAGTTTTTCAAGCTGACTAATGACATGAAGTAACTAAAGGTCCTCATCTACAACATAGGAATAATTTCCAGTGCTAAGGTTCATGAGCAGAACTCACAGCACATATATAAGGATACCTGGAGCAAATTAGACCACAAAAATACCAGAATCCCCCCTCTTGTCACACTGACACACGCATCCCTGCAGGATTCATTGCATATTAAAGCAAGTCTAAGATTGTAGTAGAAACAAATGAAATGTAGGGGCTGAGCTCCTGAGTCATACAGTAATGTTATAGAGACCCCCAGTTCTCAGGACCATTGTCAACATTCTAAACCCTCCTCATTGCAGCTGTACCAGGCATGCATTTTGCACATTCTTCCTGACCTTCTGTCCACTGAAAACCCTCCACTCAACCCTTGCCCTTAGGTATTGCACCTCCTTCTCTCCCACTGTTCCGTGACACCTCATGCTCTTTCACCTCCGGTCATGCTGGGTAGGAGTAAATAGCTCATTTTGTAGTCTCAAGTAAAGAGAAAAATCTGACTGCAGGGACAGAAAATCATTCAAAGAAGCAGGCAATGATGAAAAGCTAGGGGTGGCTCATAGAGACAAGGCAATGTGAGTAAAGGAGGAAGTGTGTGACCAGATCCATCAAAACTAATCTGATGTCATCACTTCCTTCTTCAAGGTCATCAAGGCTGGGAAAGGAGAAACAACCACTCAGTCCCGTTTCCTTTATGGAACTTCATGAATTCTCATTATGGAGACTTGGACACTTCTGATGTTTATAGAGATAAGATCCAGTTCCAACTACAGAAAATGATGATACTTATAACAGATAAAAGTCAATTCTTTGCTCCAAGAAATGGTGATTTTAATCTTATTCTTTTTACATTTTTTAATTACATAATTTGATTTTATAATGCTTATACTTTAAAAGGAAAAAAAAAACTTTTAATCTGAATCAAGTACTTCTACAAACTATTCCATTTGTTATTTGCTTTAAAATTGGGTCTGCACCTGATCCCTCCTGTTCCCATTCCCACCTCCCATTGAGACCCCCTCCCCCATCCACTAGCTCCACCAGAGATTTCTATTCTATTTTTCCCTTCACAATGAGATTCATGTGTTCCCCCCTTGAGCTTTCCTTGATACTTGGCTTCTCTGGGTCTGTGGATTATAAAATGGTTATCCTGTGCTTTATAGCTGGTAGGGTAATATCCACTTGTAAGTGAGAACATACTGTGTTTGTCTTTCTGAGTCTGGGTTATCTCACTCAGGTTGATCTTTTCTAATTCCACTCATTTGCTAAAAAATTTCATGATGTCATTGTTTTTAACAGCTGGGTAATACTCTATTATGTAAATGTACCATTCTTGTTTGGTTGAGGGACATCTAGGTTATTTCCAGTATCTGGCTATTATAAATAAAGGTGCAACGAACATAGTTGAGCAAGTGTCCTTGTGGTATAGTGGAGTGTCTTTTGGGTATATGTCCAAGTTGGGGGGAGGATGGAGGGAGAGACAACTAGAATTGGGGGACATATCTGGGAAGAGCTAGAAACCTAGCGTGATGGTTTGAAAGAAAATGGGCCCCAGAAGTGGTGACACCATTAGGAGGTGTGGCTTTGTTAGAGTAGGAGTGGCCTTGAAGGAGGAAGTGTGTCACCATGGGGTGGGCCTTGAGGTCCCCTTTGCTCAAGCTATGCTCAGTGTAACACACAATTCATTTCCTGTTGCCTTCTGATCAAGATGTAGAACACTCAGCTCCTTCTCCAGCACCATGTCTGCCTGCATACTGCCATGTATCACTATGATGATAATGGACTAAACCTCTGAAACTGTAAGCCACCCCAATTAAATGTTTTCCTTTATAAGAGTTTCCATGGCCATGATGTCTCTTCACAGCAATAGACACCCTAAGTAAGACACCTAGTGCAATGGAAACTCTCAGAAATCTATGAGGGTGACCCAGCTAAGACTTCTAGCAATGGGAGATATGAAGACTGAACTGGACATTTATAACCAAGCAAGACTTCCAGTGGATGGATTAGAACACCAACCCAGGCAAAAATTTTCAACCTACAATTTTTCCTGCCTACAAGATATGCTAAGGTAAGGGTGAAGCAGAAATTGTGGGAGTGGCAAACCAGTAACTAGTCCAGCTTGAGACCCATACCATGAGAGGGAGCTCACCCATTACACCGGCTGGAGGGCCAGAACCCAGGGGCAGGATAGCCCAAAGAACTAGGATAGAACCAAACATGACTGGAAAAGAAGTCAATGAGATGATTCCTAATGACATTCTGCTATACTCATAGATTTGGGCCAAACCCAATGATCGTAAGAGAGGCTTTACCCAGCAACTGATGAAAACAGATGCAGAGACCCACAGCCAAACATTAGGCAGAGCTCAGGGAATCCTGTGGAAGAAGGGGAAGAAGGATTGTAGGAACCAGAGGGGTCAAGGACACCTCAAGAAAACCCACAGAATCAACCAATCTTGGCTCATAGGAGCTCATAGAGACTGAACCAACAACCAGGGGTTCTCCATGGAACTGACTTAGGCCCTCTGCAAATATGTTACAGTTATGTAGCTTGGTCTTCTTTTGGGGCTCCTAACAGTGGAATCAGGGGCTGTCTCTGACTCTGTTGCCTGCTTTTGGGATCTTTTCCTTCTACCAGGTTGCCTCACCCAGCCTTAATAGAAGGGGAGATGCCTAGTATCACTGCAACTTGATATACCCTGGCTGGCTGATAACCATGGAATGCCTTCCCTTTTCTGAAGGAAAATGGAGGAGGAGTGGGTGGAAGGAAAGGTGAGGGAAGGGACTGGAAGAAGAGGAGGGAAGGGAAACTGCAGTCAGGATGTCAAAGCAAAAATAAACAAACAAATAAATAAATACAAAAAAACTGGGTCTGCAGATCAGGGTGGGGTAAATATGTTTCATAAAATACTTATGTTTTGGGTATAATATTTAAGGACAAAGCCTTGTTCATAAATGAACAGACTGTGTCATCCTCAGAGAGATTAAAGTATCAATAAAAAGTTACTGTGGGGTGTCTTTCTGTATGCTGTAAATATGTGTTGCTCCCATTGGCTAATAAATAAGCTGCTTTGACCTATGGCAAGGCAGCTTAGAGGCAGATGGGAAATCCAAGCAGAGATACAGGGAGGAGAAAGGTGGAGTCGGGGAGATGCCAGCCTGCTGCCCAAGGAACAAGATGCCAAGAGACTAGTAATAGCACAGCCATGTGGCAACATATAGATTATTAGAAATGGGTTAATTTAAGATGGAAGAGCTAGCTAATATAAGGCTGAGCCATAGGCCATACAGTTGGTAATTAATATAAGCCTCTATATGTTTACTTGGGACTGAGCGGGTATGGGACCTGGTGGGACACAGGAAAACTTCCAATTACAAAATACAAGTAGAGGCTGAAATCCAGCCCAGAATGCAATTGTCAAGACCAATGTCCTCAGGTAAGGTGCAGTCTTTTCTACGCTTTTTCCTGAGTCAATGTGAGTATATTATAGAGTTTAGTCATTTGAAATAAGAATTTCCAAAAGTGCCCCAGGTTTCAAACAGCCAACTCATGCAATGAGCACAGGACCCGGTCCCACTGCCTGGATGCCTCCCAAACAGATCAAGCCAATCTCGGCCTGGGAGGAGGGGACTGGACCTGCCTGGACTGAGTCTACCAGGTTGATCTCAGTCCGTGGGGGAGGCTTTGCCCTGGAGGAGGTGGGAATGGGGGGTGGGCTGGGGGTAAGGTGAGGGGGGTAGGAGGGGGGAGAATAAGGGAATCTGTGGCTGATATGTAGAACTGAATTGTATTGCAAAATAAAAAAAAAAAAAAAAAGAATTTCCAAAAGTGGATGATAAAGAGCACATAGTGCTGTTGGCAACAGTAAAGAAATGTCACCTCCAATTACAGGGTGACATAAGGTCAGGGAAATCTTGAGACCACAAGGGACATGTCCTAGAACAAAGGAAAGAAAATTAATTCAGAGACTAGGCCTTAGCCTCAGGGAAGGCTCCCTGCGGTGTTGGTTCTCTTTCTCATCCCTGTGACGTCATACTTAGCAGAATCAAGGGAAGGAAAGAAAGGCTGGCTTTCGCTTATAGTTTAACTGTAGAGGAGGGTGAGCTGGCTGATCACAATGAAAATAAGTTACTCTCTTAGCAATTCTTTAGTGATACATGTCCCAGAACATGCCCTGATACTAAAAGATATGGCCTAATCCAGCCTAGACTGGTTTTGGTTCATGTACAATGACACAAATTATGTCCTATTTAACATCTTATGCCTATATATAATTGAGTACACATGCAATTTTTATGAGATTTATCATGAGAAGGGACCTTTGCAGTGAACAAAATCTTATTGAACCAAGCCTGTCAATTAAAATAGTCACCTCTGCTGTGACCCTTGGACAACCAACCTCCTACTTCTCTTGAAGTCCATAACAGTAATTCCCAGACAATTGTTATGTTTGAGTATCTTCATTTATGTGGGCTGCTATTCCTCTTGACTTCATATTCCTTCCTAACCTTCAATATCTCTTATCTTTACATAAAGCTTCCCACCTAATTTGAAATCTGGATGAGCCTTCATTTCAATTCCTTGAATAAGAGGTCAAGAATCTGAACACACTAAGCTCTGATGACTTAGGGTTTCTATTGCTGTGATTAAACACCATGACCAAAGGCAAGTTGTGAGGAAAGGGTTTGTTTGGCTTACACTCCCATATCATTGTTAATCACTGAAGGAAGTAAGAACAATAACTCATACAGGACAGGAACCCGGAAGCAGAAGCTGATGCAGAAGCTATGGAGGGGTGCTGTTTACTGGCTTGCTCTTCATGGCTTTCTCAGTCTGTTTTCTTATAGAACCCAAGACCAATAGCCCAGGGATTGCACCACCCACAATGGGCTGGGACCTCCCCCATCAATCACTAATTAAGAAAATGCCTTACAGCTGGATCTTATGGAGGCATTTTCTCAATTGAAGGTCCCTTCTTTCAGATAACTCTAGCTTGTATCAAGTTGGCATAAAACTAACTATCCAGCACATCTGGTAACAAGGACTCAGCCAGAAATCTCAGTAAATTCCGAAGTCTTTATCTTTGGTTTCCCAGCTTCCAGAATATGAGAAATAAATATTTGCTTCTCACAATGCCATCTGTGACATTCTCTTATAAAAATACAAAGCAAAGAGAGTAGGAAAGAACATATTTTCCATAATAGGTATGGACAGATTACAACAGATTACAGTTTCTGATATTACAGTTCCTCAAGCCTTTAGAGCAACGGTTCCCAATCTTCCTGATGCTGTGACCATTTAATAGGGTTCCTCATGTTGTGGTGACCCCCAACCACAGCATTATTTTCTTGCTACTTCATAACTGTAATTTTGCTACTGTTATAAATCTTTATGTAAATATCTGATATACAACCTCTGTGAAAGCGCAGTTCGATTCCCAAGGACTCGTTACTCACAGGTTGAGAACAACTGCTTTAGAGTTAAAGGTGTCAGACCCCTCAGATCCAGGAACTTCAACACTAGACCCTATCAGGACTGAGGAATCCCAACACCTAGATTGCCTGAGGCTGTGATGCTAGGCTGTCTTCCCATCACTTCAAGAGTTTAACACTTGAAGAGCTAAGGTTACTAATGTCCTAGGTCTACACAGGAACTCTACCTTACACAGCTAAGTGCCCTGATACTGAAGATCACCAGGAACCAATACTTGCTACTGCTCCTCTGACCTGCTGCATGATTATTACTATCAAAGGCAAAAAGATCCAGAAGTGCCCAGGACTAGCACTTGGAAGGCAACTTGATGCCCATAATTTCTATCGAGGTGAATCAGCTGACCCCAAAGAGTAGACTGGTCACCCAGCCATGGCATCATCCTGTTTGCAGACCAGCTGGTAGGCTCCCATACCATCATCTACTGCTTGATGACATTTGTTCCATGTCTCAGGATCACAACAGTTCTGAATCCTTAAACTCTCCAAAGAAAAGCACAGCAGAACAAGCATTATTTCAATCCATGATCTTAACCAAAGCTCAAAGCTTTGCCACTGTTCTCAAGGCCCCAAGGCACCCTGTGCTTACCAATGAATAATAAAGAAACAGTGAGGAAGCATTAACTTTGTCATTGAAGGAGGGCAGCTTAACTTTACAATCAAGAGGGAGGATTGTAGCTGGAAGTTTCTTGGATCCTGCCTAGCCATGAGGTCCCTCGTTCCTCAGGTTCCACCAGGCCCCACAGTCCCTCCGCTGCTTATAAAATAATCATTCAGAGACTTATATTAATTATCAATTGTATGGCCTATGGCATGCTTCTTGCTAGCTAGCTCTTATAACTCAAACCATTCCTATTAATCTATAAGCTGCCACGTGGCCATGGCATTACTGGTCTGCTGGCATCTTGCTACTTGGGCAGCAGGCTGGCATCTCTCCTGCCTCAGCCTTTCTTCTCTCTGTCTCTGCTTGGATTTCCCACCTGCCTCTAAGCTGCCTTGCCATAGGCCAAATCAGTTTTATTTATTAGCCAATGGGAGCAACATGTATTCACAGCATCCAGAAAGACATTCCACAACAGAGGATAATGCCAATTCCTTTCTATTTATTCGAGGTTGGATGTGATGATATTGTGTTCCCCAAAGTATTGTGCACCCTAATAAACTTATCTGGAGTCAGAGAACAGAACAGCCTCTAGATATAGAGGCTAGAAAATGGTGGCACACACACCTTTAATTCTATCACTTGGGAGGCAGAGGTCCATCCCATCCGGATCTCTGTGAGTTTAAAGCCACACTGGAAACAGCCAGGCATGGTGACTCATGCCTTTAATCCCAGGAAGTGATGGTAGGAAGCAGAAAGGTATATCAGGCGTGAGGACCAGGAACTAGGCTGGTTAAGCTTTTAGGCTTTTGAGCAACAGTTCAGCTGAGATCCATTTGGATGAGGACTCAGAGGCTTCAAGTTTGAGGAAATGAGATCAGCTGAGGAACTGGCAAGGTGAGGTTAGCTGTGGTTTGTTCTGCTTCTCTGATCTTCCAGCATTCACCCCAATACCCGGCTTCAGGTTTGTTTTTATTAATAAGAACTTTTAAGATTCGTGCTACAGTTGGAGCTTGGAGTTGGAGGTTTGCAACATTAGGCTCTGCAAGTCCAGGCCTTGGGAACTAATGAATGAGTGAATGCTACAAGAACAACTTAATCCAAAAGCTATTTCGTCTCAGATCTTCTCTGAAACCCATTCAAGTGCAGCTGGTAACTGCCACAGCCAAGTTCTCCTGCTGCTGTCTGCATCCTGAGCAGTAAAGAAGTGGCTGGGTGACTTGGCCTTTCTGGTCTGTTTCACTTTCATTCAGAGGAGTGTAGATTCCTAGGGACTCACTTGTGAGTTTGTGGGACATGAAGACTTTAAATTTGAATCTTGTGCCTACGAGGATTTGAAAGGAAAATCCCTAGTGTAACTAACTCTCTTGACTTTTTTTTTTTAAGTAAGTGTTTACAGGAAGAAAACTCTTGAGTTTCACTATCTGAGGAAATGAAAAGCTGTGAACATGGTTAAGAGGCGATCTCACTGTTTTATCACTTCTCTTGCTGCAAAAAGCACAGGATAAGACACCCAGTACTGTTCTGTCTGTGCACTGACTCTGATCAATATCAGTTTTCTCATGCTCTCTGTGAATACTTCATTTCCTAAGAATTTCAGATTACAAACCCTCTAGTTCACTTTCCAAGAGATTTACTATTTTAACTTCTCTCTCTCTCTCTCTCTCTCTCTCTCTGTCTCTCTCTCTCTCTCTCTCTCTCTCTCTCTCTCACACACACACACACACACACACACACACACACACACACACACAGACACACACACACACACACACACACACACACACACACACACACACACACACAAGAATTGCTTCCTACCCTGCAAAACTGGACACCACTGAAGAAATGTCTAAAGAGGTGAGTCCTGCCCTACTTTCTATAGGGATTAGATAGTCCGTGAAATGAACAAGATTACACGTAAAATCCTTGTGGATCTTTTGGTTTTGAGATAAGGAAGCAGAGCTGGTGCCAGCTACTCTTAGCAATGAACCCACAGTAGCTGGATTTGGACCCTCCTCTCAGGAAGATGGCAGACATCTTCATTCCTCCACCAGAGACGACTGAGCCAAGAAAAACACATTTCACACATTTCAGATTATAAAATAAACTTTTTTTAAAAAGATTTATTTATTATGTATACAGCATGTGTGCCTGCAGGCCAGAAGAGGGCACCAGATTTCGTTACAGATGGTTGTGAGCCACCATGTGGTTGCTGGGAATTGAACTCAGGACCTCTGGAAGAGCAGTCAGTGCTCTTAACCTCTGAGCCATCTCTCCAGCCCCCTATAAAATAAACTTTTTAGAGGTGAGTCTGAACATGGTGGCTGTCCTGAGTGACAGGGGGGATGGCAAATTAGTGACATGAAAAATTACCATGAAATTATATTCAGGGAAAACTGCATCAGGCCATTAAGCTGCATTATCTAGTATTCCAATAGTAGACAGCATGAGGACCAGTGGGCACCTATGGTCGAAAAGGTCTCAGATTCATAGTTATTGCAAACACAGTGTTTTAATGATTTCATGGGCACATTTAATGTTCTTACTTCACTTCTACATCAGATAGAAATGGTAGGATTTCAGACATTGTTGGTTTGTGTCATTCTGATATTTAATTGTTTTGTTTGTTCTTTGGTTGTTTCTTCTTAGTTTTCTTTGTTTTTATTTTCTGATGGTGAGTCATAGGAAAGGGGTGGATAGTTAATTAGAAATACATGTATTCCACATACTTTTACAATATTCTGAAGACTGTCTACTGTGGTATGCCCATTGTGTATACTTGTAGAGAAGTTTTTAAATGTTTCAGAATTGTATGTATGTTAAATCAATATTGCTAAGTTTATCAATTATGTTGCTCAGACTTTCTAAGTCTTTACAAAGCTACAAACTTTTTCATTTAGTACTTGAGTACTCCTAAATCAATCATAAAAATTTAACTTTTACAGCAATTATTAGACAACCCTGTTATTAAAACTGTTATCTATTTCTAGGAGGTAAACTATAATCATTTTGTTGGTTTGTTATAAGAATTTTTATCTTTAGTTCTAATTAAGACAATGCTAATATAGAAAAATTGGCTTTTATTGCTTAATATGCAGAAGATTTATTTTAAAAATTCCACCTTTAATGAATGTCTTATTAACACACATTTAACTACATATGTTAAATAAAATTTGACAAAAAAATGTTAATTAACCACTTATGTTAGGCCCTTGTGGGTAGGCTGATAACACATTTTTCTGGCTTCTATTATGGCCATTTCTTTTATGGTATGTCTATACTGCCCTTCTTGCCTTCTCTTTATGACTTGTAACTAACAATTGAAGACAAAAACACTAGTGAGCTTAAATTCTTGCCTCCCTCAGTGACCCTGTTGATATATCTCCCCCACCCCAACCTCTTCTCTCTGCAAGGAGGATTTCACACCTGAAGCAGAGGCACACCCAGGCAACTTTGGTTTTCACTCAGCTTAGGTTTTACTCCAAGGCATTCTCAACTTTACATACCATTTTATCATCATACGTTCAATAATTGGTCCCCGGGCACTTTCTCATTTGAAACTACTGAACATCAGAGAACACTTTTGAGTCTTTCTTCTTTGAGTGTAAATTTGTCTAAGTTAAAATACTCATTCTCATTTTCTGTTTTACTCAGAGTAAGTTGAGGGCATCTGTTTGTGCCACTGGGGCTGGATATATTTTGATATCCAAGATTTGCTGGCTAAAGATGTGTTTTAATGCAAATATCCCAAATACTGTATTCTTGGACACTTTGTTGAGATTGTAATCACTACTCCAAAATCAAAAGAAATCACATTTCAACAGCAAAGCATGAGTGTTCACATGTAAGCATATGCATAAAATGTATCAAGATCTCCTGTCAGATCACATCAGCTTATATTTTGGAATAAGCTTGTTGTCAAAAATCACAAAATCGCCAGGTGGTGGTGGCACACACCTTTAATCCCAGCACTCGGGAGGCAGAGCCAGGCGGATCTCTGTGAGTTCGAGGCCAGCCTGGTCTCCAAAGTGAGTTCCAGGAAAGGCGCAAAGCTACACAGAGAAACCCTGTCTCGAAAACCCCCCAAAATAAATCACAAAATCAATCAAACCTTCATATTTTTAAAAACTCTTTGGTTTGTGACATGTTGGGCCATTAGTATGACATAAAGCCCATTCCACTAATTTGCCAAAAGCAGATTTCTCTTGAGAGTTAGTTTTAATCTGCTCCTTGAATCTTTGCAGATGATCTGATCTTTAGGTATAAAAGTTGGCATTAACTCACCCTCTTTAGTATTCTCTTCATAGTCACTGTCTTGTGTCTCTTTGTAGAACTGCCTGTCATATTCTGGGCTTTTTCAACAGCCTGAACATGAGTGGGGGTAGTGAAGGGCGAGGGTCGAGGGAAAGAGAGCTTGGGGGAGCGGGAGATCCCAGCTGGATCAACAACAGAGAGGGAGAACAAGGAATAGGAGACCATGGTAAATGAAGACCACATGAGAATAGGAAGAAGCAAAGTGCTAGAGAGGCCCACAGAAATCCACAAAGATACCCCCACAACAGACTGCTGGCAATGGTCGAGAGACAGCCAGAACTGACCTACTCTGGTGATGGGATGGCCAAACACCCTAATGGTCTTGCTAGAAACCTTATCCAACTACTGAGGGATCTGGATGCAGAGATCCATGACTAGGCCCCGGGTGGATCTCTGGGAGTCCAATTAGCGAGAATGAGGAGGGTTTATATGAGCAAGAATTGTTGAGACCAAGGTTGGATAAAGCACAGGGACAAATAGCCAAACGAATGGAAACACATGAACTATGAACCAATGGCTGAGGGGTCACCAACTAGATCAGGCCCTCTGAGTGGGTGAGACAGTTGATTGGCCTGATCTGTTTGGGAGGCATCCAGGCAGTGGGACCGGGTCCTGTGCTCATTGCATGAGTCGGCTGTTTGAAACCTGGGGCCTATGCAGGATTGTTTGGCTCGGCCTGGGAGGAGGGGACTGGACCTACCTGGACTGAGTCTACCAGGTTGATCTCAGTCCTCGGGGGAGGCTTTGCCCTGGAGGAGATGGGAATGGGGTGGGGAGCTGGGGGAAAGGTGAGGGGGGCGGGAGGGGGGAGAACAAGGGAATCCGTGGCTGATATGTAGAACTGAATTGTATTGCAAAATAATAATAATAATAATAAAAAAGTTGGCATTAACTCACCCTCTTTAGTATTCCCTTCATAGTCACTGTCTTGTGTCTCTTTGTAGAACTTCCTGTCATATTCTGGGCTTTTTCAACCTGACAATGCTGTTCAAAACAGAAGTTAATAGTCCTAGAATATTTAGCACTCTGATTAGAATATTTCACACACACACACACACACACACACACACACACACACACACACACACAAACCCATAAGTAAAATTATTTACAAATTTAAGCAGATATTGGAATCCATTCTCTAGAGTTATCAAGGATGTATAGAAATTCCTAACCATATCTACAAGAGGATATTTTGTCCATTGGGAGAATTTTAGGAGTTTCTAGAAGGCACGATCTCAGTTGATTCTTAAAGGTTATCATAGAAGGCATACAAAGAAGACAATGTGAGAGTGATATTGAAAAAGACAGCAGCTACTTCACAAAGCATGGCAAGGAAAGGGGTGCAGCGTATTCTGAAGTCTGTGGTGTCATGAATATAAAAGAAAAATACGTGAAAATGCAGATTACCCAAGGCTCTCCAAAATGTTTTAAGAAGCAAGGAATTTTTTTTAAGAAACTGATGAGCTATAAACTTATTTTAGCAGGGGTTATACATGGCTTATACAGAGAAAACTTGTACTATGAGCAGAGAAAACAAACTAAGAAAATCAAGCCTATAAGGAGGAAAACTAAGTAGCTACTGAAATAATTTCACCCAGTTAAATGCTGTCATCAGATAGTACTGTAAGCACCAAGACCCAGAGAGCAAGGTCTAACATCAGGCAAAACAGGATGCCAGTGGAAGCTGTTTAATGAAGAGCCAAGTGGACTAGGGCCAATGTCTCAGCAAAGGTCACCCTATTGCACTCAACACTCATTCCTGTACATGGAGAGAGGATGCAGCCCATCTACAAAAGGGTCGCTTAAGCATGGGCAAGTCAGGAGTTCACAATGGGACAGCCAGGAACAATTTCCAGCCCAATAAAGAGTGAAAACAGGAACAAAGGTCCAACATCAGTTATACATAATGGAAAAAGAACCCAGTTTTCAACCCCACAGCCCCTACTCTAAATGCTGATTTTCATGCTTTCGTCTATCACAGCCATCACCCATCTAAATCAGCTATCATCATCAACAGGGAAGAATTTCTTAGACTTAGTTATTAACTGAGAGATTCTATGCTCATTTCTCACAGTGGCACAATTAGTAATCAGTTCTCCTTTTCTCACATCCACAGCTCTGGGCAACACCATGGCATGGGTTGTTCACTCACCTAGGCACACCCTGTTTTTGAAATTACCTATTTATGTACGTGATTCTGTATACTGTTATTCTCTTGTAATCTGAGAGATGGTGAATGAAAACAAGAGAAATATTCTTCTGTCCAGATCAGAGTCTATCAGCGACTACAACTTTAGAGTAGTTAAGTCCTCAGTCCTCACTGATCCATTCCCATAACTAAGAAAATGCAAGACGATTATAACAGAATTAAGATTGCTGACTTAATGGAAGAAAAGTTCCAAAGGATGCTGGATTGAGTGAACTGATAGGACTGTGCCAAGATATTCCCGAACTTGGAGACCTTGTTGATACACTTAGGAAAAAAAATGGCGAAAGATAATAATAGGAGAGCATCCTGGATGTCCCTTCCCCAGTGTGTGTGTCGGGGCCTATAGAATGGCAGCACTTCAGATGTTAATAAGCTGTTAGAAACTTGGGCAACTCCTTTCCTACAGAGAATTCCAATGCATTTAGAGGTCTGCCTTTGGGGTGGGTGAAGGAAAGAAAAACAAAACAGAAGTTGCTCAGAGAAACAAGAGCTTCTAATACAGTGGAGTGGATAGAAAATTATAAAACAGGATTTTAATATCACACTTAAGAATACTTCAGTCAATCAACACAATTCCAAATTAAGATATACCATCATTAGCATATTTTCTGGCAAACAAGTGTGAGTCAATATTTAAGTAGAATCTTGACTCTAAGAGATTTGAAGAAGTTCCCATTTATAAAGTTACTGGGTTCAAAACACATGAAAAAACAAAGTGGGCGTATTGTCTCATGCCTGTGATCTTAGAACTCAATTGGTTGGAGCAGAAACATCTCCTGTTTAAGACTATCCTGGAGTTCATGCTGAGATCTTATCTCCAGAAAATAAAAGGAACCCAAAAGGTAAGCCATCCAAGTCTACTACTAATCCATTGTCAGCACTCAGACCAGGTCACAGTTTCCTCCTCTGTTCCTCTAATTTAGGCAACCTACAGAAGACAATCTGTCATATCATGATGCAAACTTTAGATTTTTTTCAAAATAAATTTATTTATTTATTTATTGTTTGTTTGTTTATTTTTACATCCCAGCCACAGTTTCTCCTCCCAGTTCCTATCCCCATCCCCTCTCTATTCCTATTCCTCAATTCACTCCTCCATTTCTGTCTAAGAAAGGGCAGGTCTCCCTTGAGTATCAAGAAAACATGGCAGCCGGGCGGTGGTGGCGCACGCCTTTAATCCCAGCACTCGGGAGGCAGAGCCAGGCGGATCTCTGTGAGTTCGAGGCCAGCCTGGGCTACCAAGTGAGTTCCAGGAGAGGCGCAAAGCTACACAGAGAAACCCTGTCTCGAAAAACCAAAAAAAAAAAAAAAAAAAAAAAAAAGAAAAGAAAACATGGCATGTCAAGTTTCAGTAAGTACCTCTGCATATAGTAAGGCTGGTCAAGGTGACCCAGTATGAGGAGTAAGGTCCCACATTTCAGTATAAGAGTCTGAGACAGCCTCTGTTCCCACTGTTAGGAGTCCCTCAAGAGGACCAAGCTACATACCACAACTTGTATGCAGAATGCCTAGGTCAGTCCCATGCAGACTCCCTGGTTGTCAGTTCAGTCTCTGTGAGCCCCTATGAGCCCTGTGAGTTAGTTGATTCTGTGAGTTTTCATATGGTGCCCTTGAACCCTCTGGCTCCTACAATCCTTTGTCTCCCTCTTCTGTAAGATTACCCAAACGCCACCTAATGTTTTGCTGTGGGTCTGCATCTGTTCTCATCAGTTGCTGGATGATGCCTCTCAGATGACAACTGGGCTAGGTTAGGCACCAATCTGGTCACAGGAGATGGCCAGTTCAGGCTACATATCTACTATTGCTAGGAGTCTTAGATAGGGTCGTCCTTGTAGATTCCTGGAAGATTCCCTTGTGCCAGGTTTCTACCTGACCCCTCAATGCCCCCCCCTTTCCAGTAGTCTCTTTCAGTACCCTCCCCCCCCTCCCCCCCAACCAAATCCTTCATGTTCCCATTCCCACCTGCCCTCAGTCCACTCACAAAATCTCTTCTATTTCCCTTTGTTAAGGAGATCTGGGTGTCCTTCCATGAGCCCTCATTGTTACCTAGTCTCTCTGGGTCTGTGGAATGTAGCATATTTAACCTTTTTTTTTTTTTTTACAGCAAATATCCACTTACGAATGAGTACACGCCATGTTTGTCTTTCTATTCTTAAAAGCAAACTATAGGAAAAGGGGCTGGGATGGGGCTTGACTGGCATGCATAAATATACCCACGGGGGAAGACTATGTCTTCCATTGCACCTGAGAAGAGCAGGGAAGCCCTGATGCAGTTGCTGTGTCTGTATTGTCTGTTGGTGGCAGAGGTAAACAGGAAGTATACTGAGACACAAGCAGGAGGCAAAATAGCTAAATGGACTTCAGCTGTCTTACAACAGTTTACTGTCTTTTCTCTATTTCATTATTAAAAACAACATCAAAAGCAAAGCCAAACGTGCTGCAAAAAGACCCAGACAGGATGAATCCAGCACTTCCCACCTTATCTCCAACACAAAGGAAGGTTTGGAACTAGAACCAACTATAAAGACACCTTCATCAGAGGTATGCTGTCTAAGATCTCGCTGAAAAAGCACCCACTCAGCTTGTTCTCCTCAGTATCTTTCTTTGAGTAGTTCCTCTAAGCCTTTTATCTGTGCTATGGACTTAGCAAAAATGAAGTGAAGGGTCAAATTCACGATTTCTGGTCACTCATTTTGTTAGGACTGCTGGACTGTGTACTTTAGTACGATGTAATTTCCTGTAACAAAAAAAAATAAAATAAAATCATTACTTACTTTGTACGTGTATTTATGGATTGCATACATGTGTGTGCATGCATTTGTTGATACCAAAGGAGGACTTCGAATACTCTGCTTAATCACTTTCTGCCTTTTTCCTTTGAGATAGAGTCTCTCTCTGAACCTGGGGCTATGCTGGTAGACAGCAAGTCTCAGAGACCATTTGGAAAAATAGCAGATATGACTTTCCAAAGCCTGTTAAAGGGCATTAAACATCAACTTGTACTTTCTAAATCTAAGCGTAGTGTTCTCCCATCATCAAATGTGAAGAGAGGATTGACATAAATGAAATGTTTCTATTCCTGCATGAGATGATCCTATGCTCTTCTCTGGCCATTTGTTCAGAATATTCAGTTCCCAGTGAATCAATAGAATCAGAATCCAATAATATGAAGTAAATTATCTCACACAAAACCCCAAGTTCAATCTCTAACACACAAAAGGGACAATCAGCCGTTATCAGTATAAGATGCATGCATTTTTTTTCCTTTGAGAAAAAATGGAAATAAAGCCATAAAAATTAAAGGCTATACAATTCTATCATAGGATTAAATCAGTCAGTGCTTCTATGAAGACCTCAGTGAGAAGCTTCTGTTCTTGACAAGGTATATGTTGTTATGAAATAATTTATGATCTCAATAGACTATATATAGTATTTTCATTTAACCAGAGTTATCACATGATTGATCATTTAAAACATTTTATCTTTACAGATATTTAAATGAATCCTGATTGGGCTTCCTGTATACTAAGCAAGCATTCTACCAATTGAGCCACGACATGATTACCAAAAATATTAACTCTATGGTCCATTCTTTCAAGATACTCCACACTTCTCCACAATGATAAAAATCTTGAAGAAACTTATCATCTAATCTTCTGCTAACTCATTTATTTACTGTAACCATTCATCCCTCTAGTGCACATTTTAAAACCTGACAGCCATTTACAAATGCTTAATTATTTTATTTCATTCTACCATTACACCAGGTTGTGTTACTTGGAGTGTTAAATAAATGTGCACATCTAATTATCTGTTTTCATCAATGATGATAATAAGATAATTAAAAACATACATGTTTGGAGAAAAGACCATTAATAATCATGTTTGTTTGTATGATATCAGCTTGAATAACATCATCTATTTTCTTTTTCTTTTTCTTTTTTTCATTCTCTTTTTTTGGGGGGAGCAAAGACTTTTTAATGAATATATTTTACAAATACACCAGAGTCATGTAGTGTTGCCTTCATTGGATGTGATTCTGGGCAGAAAGTCTGCACACTTCTTTGTAACTAGAACTGCAATAGCAGCACCTTTCATTTTGCCTTTACTGTTCATTATGACTCCTACATTATCTTCAAATTGGAGAAAGCCCCCATCTTTTCTCTGGTATGGCTTTCATTTTGAATTACCACTGCTGGATGGATCTTTTCTCTTTCTTCTGGTCTCAGAAGATTTACATCCCAAGGGATCAGAGACACAAAGAAAACAGTAATAATTGACATGACAGTTACATGAAAGTTTTTACATACTTTCACGTTTTTACTTTTTACCTTTGAAGCTAAATTTAAGATCTTTTAAGGCTTATGTCTCGTATAAGTTTAGTTAAATGTTTTAAAGGCGCTAAAATCTGTATAGCCTTATGTACAAATGTTTTATATGTACATGTATATGTTCATATATACAGCACTTTTGTTTAACCAATTATAAAAATAGTATTCAAAAAACCTTAACCTAAGCAGATATTTAAATGAGTTCTATCTGGTGCATCCTAGGCTAACACTACATTACCTGAGCTACATCCCATCTCCCAAAGTTTTAACTTTGTGGTCCATTATTTCAGGGTACTTGTTGCTCATTTATAATCAGATTACCTGAAAGGGTGGTGGCAGGGATTCCTGCGTGCCAAAAAAAGCAGACAATCTGGAGTGGTTTCATTGGAAAACTGAGGAAAGAAAACCCATAAGTGGAAGCCAATCTTGCTGTTAGCCCCATTGCCCAAACAACAAACCTGAGTTAAATTGAACCAAGTTATCTTTGGCCAGTTTTATAAGACATGCAGAGTCGGGATTCCAAGCAAAGCCAGTGAAATTTAGTGCCCAAGTTTCTAAGAGACATTATAATTAGGAAGGGAAGAGGCTAGATGTTAGGGGTCCCAATATGTGATCTATAATACCTCCCACAGCCTGGAAGGAAAACATACAGAACAGAAGTATTTTTAAAGGGGGAAAATGTGAAGATTATTTGACCTGATTTCTGAAAACCATTTATCAGAATACAAAGAATTTAAAAAATCAGTTTCCCCTCAGAAACATGAAGACACAATTACCAAATCACCTGACATCATGACAGCACAGTCATTCCAGGGAGAACATAAACTTCCAGAACTTTCAACAACCAACAGATGCCCAGCTGTAAGTGAACCACAGATGCCTCAGGGGCCTCCAACAACAATCTCCAGCAGCCTCCAAATTCCCCTGGAGCCCCCAGAAATATCATGCACCATATTGACAATATCTCAGGGTCCTTCAGCTCCATTTTCCACAAGTGACCAGACTTCTCAGGTGTCTCCAGTAACAGCCCCCAGCAGCATCCACACCGCTCAGGTCACTTCAATCCTTTCTTGTAGTCACCAAGATCCTCTGAAGTCTCCAAAAACAGTGCCCAGCAGTGCCCCAGCCTTTCAAGCAAGCCCAGCAACAGTGATCAGCAACGTCCAGGCGTTTTTAAATGCCTCAAGCAACAGTGCTCAGCAGCAACCAGGCCTTTCTGGTGACTCAAGCAACAATGGCCAGTGGTTCTAAGAGTCCTCAGGTATCTGCAGCAACCATAACCAGCAGTTACAATGCCTCTCAGGTCACTCCAGCAACAGTGCCCAGAAGTGTCCAGGCCTTTCAGGTGATTCCAGCAACAGTGCCCAGCAGTGTCCAGGCCTCTAGGCTGACTCCAGCAACAGTGACCCGTGGTTATAAGAGTCCTTAATTGTCTGCAGCAACCATATTCAGCAGTTACAGTACCCCTCAGGTCACCTCAGCAACAGTGCCCAGCAGTATCCAGGTCTTTCTGGTGATTCTAGCAACAAAGAGCAGTGGTTATAAGAGTCCTCGGGTGTCTGTAGCAACCATAAGCAACAGTTACAATACCCCTCAGGTCACCCCAGCAACAGTGCCTAACAGGTTCAATCCTCCTCCACTGTCTCCAGCAACACAGCCCAGCAATTTCAGTACTCAACAGTTGTCATTGGCAACAGTACCCAGCAGTTCCTCTGCTACTTCGGTGTCTCCAGCAATATCACTCAAGGTAATGATTGGCTGTTCTCATACTATAACGACAACAGGAACTAGCACAAAGAATTTCCCATGAACCCCCTATGATGTACAATGTTTTGTTTTAATTACTTTTATTGTTGTTTTGGCTTTCATCTTTACTTTTCACTCAGTGGATCATAAATGTGATATTTTATTGGAAAATGTGATGTAGAAATATAAAGTTAAGCAGAACATATCACCAGTGATTTCTTCTTCATGTTTTAATTATACCAATATCATTTTAGAAAACTTAGGTAAGTAGATAGTGTAGATGTAACCAACCGTCTTATTAAATAAGAAACACAGAGCCGATTCAGAGCTAAGAGCCTCACCCTTCCTGCTTCAGCGATCCTCTTCAGCCAAGAGAGCTCTCCGAAAGGGGCTACTTCCTGTCTGTTCGTCTTTATATAGACTGTCTGTTCTGCCTTCTTGTTGGTTGTAAACCCAAACATATGACTGCTTTGTCACTGCCTGTATGTACAGCCCTCTAGGTCCTCTATGGTATTGAGATTAAAAGATCTAGCTAGCTCTGTCTACCAAGTGCTGGGATTAAAGGCGTGTGCCGCCGCTGCCGCCGCCGCCGCCGCCGCCACCACCACCACCACCACCACCACCACCACCACCACCACCACCACGCTCTTGCTATGGCTCTAATAGCTCTGACCCCCCGGGCAACTTTATTTATTAACATACAATTAAAATCACATTTCAGTACAAATAAAATACCACCATAAGATAGCACACACAAAAAAATAAGTAAGTTGTAAGTGATCTATAATCTCTTTATAAAAATGTCACATTTCACTATCCAGTATTGTTTATTTAACCTTTGGTTACATATACGAAGAATATCCTTTATCTACCAGATTTGCATCACAATACACATATTTTTCTATAGCCTACAGTTTAAAAAATCTATTTAAGCAGGCCTGAGAGATGGCTCAGTGGATAAAAGTACTTGCCACATAAGCCTGACAACCTGAACTTGAATCACCAGAACCCATATGAAATCTGGACACAGTAACATCCATGTGTATAAACCCCATGTGTCCCAAAGCAGAGACTGAAGACAGCTACAAGAGAGTCTACAGAAACAGCCGGGCAGCGGTGGCGCATGGCTTTAATCCCAGCACTCGGGAGGCAGAGCCAGGCAGATCTCTGTGAGATCGAGGCCAGCCTGGACTACAGAGCGAGATCTGGGACAGGAACCAAAACTACACAAAGAAACCCTGTCTCAAAAAACAAACAAACAAAAAAAGAGACTCTACAGAAACTCACAGGCCAGCTTGTTAGGTATGTCCAGTAGTGAACTAGAGAATCTGCCTCAGACAAAGTAGAAGGTGAGAACCAACATCCAGTGTTGGCGTGTGAGCACAGACACATACACACACAGGGACACACACATACACACACACACACACACACACACACACACACACACACACACACACACACTTCTACCCCCAACACACACAGTCACAAAATATTTTTTAAAATAGTTAATGTGTCTTAAACTGCCATTCGATCAACCAATGTAGATTTAAATGATTTTATTATCTGAAATATTGCAAAGTTCATATATTATAAAGATAAACCTGTGTGGTTTGACTTTAGGCTGTTTCCAGTATTCTCTATTCCTGCAAACACTGAAAACATCTAAAAACTTTTTTCATTCTAAAGAAGTATATAACTTCTGCTCCTTAAGTCCTGTGCACCGTCCATCAGGTGTTCTTTACACCATTCTGAGGTACTGCTTAAGCCACATTGGGAGTGCACTTCCCTAAGGTTAGAAAACATTGGAGCACATTGATGAGTAGTCGGAGTTAAACCTCACTATCCACACATTTCCAAATCAGATCACAGCAAGTGCTGTTGGTTCATAACTACTTCCCTACACCGGTCTCTAGAATCACTGTGATTGCTACCATACTTCTCCATTTCAAAGTGTGTTCCTGAACTCAGAAATAGTACATAATGGCTAGGTATAGTGGCATGCACCTATAATTCTAGAAAAGACTGGTGGACCTCTGTCAGTTCAAGGCCAGCCAGTAATACACATTCAGACCTTAACTCAAAGAAAAAAAAAAAAGAAAGGGTGGAGGGAGAAGGAAAGAATGAAAGGGAGGAAGGGATGGAGAGAGGGGGAGGGAGGAAGGGGGAGAGGGAGAGGGAGAGGGAGAGGGAGAGGGAGAGGGAGAGGGAGAGGGAGAGGGAGAGGGAGAGGGAGAGGGAGAGGGAGAGAGAGAGAGAGAGAGAGAGAGAGAGAGAGAGAGAGAGAGAGAGAGAGAGAGAGATTATGCAGACTGTCAAGTACTGTGGAGACAGACAAGTGGTCAAATAACTGTTAATTCCTTCCTTTTCCAAATCCAGGATTCTCCTCCAGGGCTGCTCTTACACAGATGGAAGAGCTTCTAGTCTGAATTATTCAGATTAGCAGAGCCCTGGGATGCTTCCAGTGGCTGACTATTTAAGCCTTTTTTACAAGACAGTACTGGGGTGTGTGTGTGTGTGTGTGTGTGTGTGTGTGTGTGTGTGTGTGTGTGTGTGTGCCTGTGTGTGTCTGTATGAAAAGATTTGGAATTTAAGGTTTTAAAATGTACTGTTAGACTCGTGATGTAGCTCACAGGAAGAGAATTTGTCTGGCATTCAGGAGGCCTTGAGTATATTCCCAAACACCACAAAAATACTAATACAATTTATTTACCTACTGTGAGTAATTAGTACTTGCTAGAGTTACTGCCCAGATCTCCATTACTTATGTCGTAGCATATCAGGCATTGGTTAGATTTTTCCACTCTACCTAGTAAAGCTATTCTTTAGTGTCAGTCTCCACTGTGCCTGGTTTTCCTGTGTTCATTCTATGCAGAAACCAAGAGTGAAGACTGTACCTAAGCAACCTTCTGATGAAGATGGTCACCACCAAGGTCCCAAACAAGTGATGGTATTAAAAGCAACAGAACCATTTATATACGACAGGTGAGAAGACAAAAGATGTTCCATGCCACGGTGGCCACTGAGACTGAATTCTTCAGAGTGAAGGTTTTTAACATAGTCCTAAAGAAGAAGTTCATTGTTACTGGACTGGACATTGTTAATATATATAATGGAGTTTTTATCTGAATCTGTCAAATGTTAATGGACTAGACATTGTTAATGTAATCTTGACTGTATATATTGTATATACTTATTGGATAGTTTTTCTTGTATTAGTTATAAGCTTTTTTAAAATTTTAGACAAAAAGAGAGGAAATGTGGTGGTATTGTGTTCCCCAAAATATTGTGTACCTTAATAAACTTATCTGGGGTCAGAGAACAGACAGCCACTAGATACAGAGGCTAGAAAATGGTGGCACTCACGCCTTTAATCCTAGCATTCCAGAGACAGAAATCCCTCTGGATCTCTGTGAGTTCAAGGCTGCATTGGAAACAGTCAGGCATGGTGACTCACGCCTTTAATCCCAGAAAGCAGCCTTTAATCCCAGGGAGTGGTGGTAGAAAGCAGAAAGGTTTATAAGGCGTGAGGATCAGAAACTAGAAGCATTTGCCTGGTTAAGCATTTGCCTGGTTAAGCATTCAGGCTTCTAGCAGCAGTTCAGCTGAGAGCCATTGGGATGAGGACACAGAAGCTTCCAGTCTGAGGAAACAGGACCAACTGAGGAATTGGCAAGGTGAGATAGCTGTGGCTTGTTCTGTCTCTCTGATCATCCAGTGTTCACCCCAATAACTGGCTTCAGGTTTGATTTTATTAATAAGAACTTTTAAGATTCATGCTGCAGTTCATCCTCAACAAAGTCATTGTCATCTCAGATTATACTGGCCACAATAGTTTTCTAGAAATATACAGAGCCTCCAGCGTATCTGAGGTGAGCGGCACCAATATGATTAATATCCCACTTTCACTGAGACAAAGAGGCAATGCAACTCCTAAAATCAATATTGTTTGTACACAAAGAGGAGGAACATTTTTGAATGGAGTATTTGCAGCATATATGATAAGCCATTGCATTATTTTGTGTTTCATTTGCACCCTCAGATTTTAAGTCTAACTTGGCAGTTTGAATGTGGTCAATTTTCTGCATAGAGGAAATCAAGACCTCCCTGGTCAGGGAGAGAAAGGTGGAGTTTCCCACTTTAAGGTGTGGGATAGTTCCTTCACATTCTTATCATGGTATCACCATGAAAATATTTTAGAAAGAGACTCGACACAAAATCTAGAATTTTATTAACTATGTGATCCATTTATAGTACTTTATATCAGTACACATATTCTTAAGATTCTGTTTGTTTGCATTCTTCCCTACCCATATCAGTAGTAACTTAATTATAAATAATGGTTGCAGCCCTTGCCTGAATAATTGTTGTGACAAATAGAATAAGAAAGCAAGTTGCTAACATACTGGTCATCTTATCTTTAAACTGTTCTCACTTCCATTCAGTTTACTTATACCATCTTTATTAATTCTTAGAGAATTTTACCACAAAGTGTCTTGACAATATTCACCCTTCATTCTTCTCCAAACTCCTTCCAAAACCATTTTCCCCACACTGCTTCACATCCTCTTTATTTTATTTTTGAGAACAGCCTGTCCTGAATCAATAGCCTGGCTCTCTGGTTCTTACAGTCTTCCTGCCCCCACTTCTGTGACATTTCCTGAGCCTTAGGTGTGTGGATTATGTTAAGAATATATTAATTGGGGGGGCACCCCATGGGCAGTTGATCTCTGTATTTCGGCCAGAAATATATGTGTATGTGTGTGTGTATATATATATATATATATATATATATATATATATATATATATATATATATGCAGAGGGCATAAGGTCCTTGTACTCACAGATGAATACTGGGGAAACCAGGAATGTTAAACACACAGGGTTATTTATTCAAAGGAAGAGATATATAACCTGTTTTCCACCCAGAAGGCTGGAAATGGAGGTGGTTAATAGCCTGGTGACTATCTGTGCTATCTATAGGGCTCCCCTAGACTCTTAGGTTTATCTCAGCCATTCTCCCTAGACCCATTTCTTGAGCATTGTTTCTCAGTCAACAGAATCTATCATTATGGAAGGGGTCATATGTACTTTGTAAAAAGTTTCAATGTAAACATGCCTTAAGCTTTCTTTTACACACAGGATTGAGTTAATTGTCAGGAAACTTTTCTCCAAAATTGTACAGTGCTTAAATATGCCTAAAATAAACTGCCCAGTGTCAGACTTCAGGAGTTTGAAACAATTCCTGCTATTGAGTAGGGGTTGAACAAGTTTCTTTCCTGCCTCACGTGGATCAATACTCTGTTGACCCTGGTGTTTGCAGAGACCCTCTACATATTTGTCTTTCTAGTTCCATGCATTTACCTGTGTATTTCATTTTTTATAGCTAAATAGTATTCCATTTTATATATGCATCACATTTTTATTATCCACTTATCAGCTGAAGGACATTTAGATTGTCATCATCTCCTAGCTATTGTGAATAAATCATCAATGAACATAGCTGAACAGGTTTTTATGGAGTAGGGTGTCAATTCCTTTTGGGCATGCACAAAGCAATGGTATAGTTGGTCATATGAAAGATACATTTTAGCTTTTAGAGAAATCTCCACACTGATTTTCAGAGTGCCTGCACCAGTTCGCAATCTCGCCAACAGTGAACTGGGGTTCCCCTTTCCCCACAGTCACATCAGCATTTGCTCACCAATGTTTTCTTGATCTTAGCCATTCTGACTAGATTTAGATTCATCAAGAGATTGTTAAGCAAGTGACCTCTATGTTAAATCTTAAGAGAAGCAAATATAACAGACTAAAGAAACACAGTTTCATCTCTCAAGTTATGACAGTGGACAAGAAATAAAGAGGAGATTGAAGAATTCTTGGACTTAAGGTGCATCTTTCAGTCCCAGTTTCGCTGCAAATAGCATATGTAGGTGACCTAACTACTTGTTCAAAGTGTGGTCTCCTATTCTGATGTACATATTCAGCGGTGGCATCTTGCTTTCATCCGTAGTGTTCTCTGCAGCATGTCTAAGTGACTATGCACATACATCTGGCTGTAGCCTTAACAAAGGAAACAAAAGACAAGTGAGGAAAGCAGAACGAGATGTTGCATACTTAATGTGTGAAGTATTTGGAATAGAGTGGATACATGTGTGCATTGAGAAAATGGCATCCTTTTAATGGGGACTTAGATAGTCTCAGACTCAACAATGAGCCACCAGTCACCCTTCTGAGTTCTTAAGAACCTAAGACACCCACAATGGCAATCAACTTTATTCTGACTTTTTTCTACTTGGGCTCCTAAACTCTCATCTTTACCAATGTTGTAGAAGGAAAAGTGTTCTATAATAACCCATCAGATAAAGACCTTAAATAAGAAAAACTTGAGAGACATTTCCAAATCAGGGTTTGTGAACCAGATCCCCTGAAGCTGTGCTGTACCCACAACTCTAAACTTAGGCCTGTATTTGCCTTATCAGAGACAAGCTAACACAATTTACATCTCATAGATGGGACAACACTTTACACATTTCTCAGAAGATGAATATTAATTATTTCTTTTTCAGAAAACAGTGAGGAATGAATTCATTTACTATGGAACAGAAGATAAACAGGGAAGATGGAGGAGGTGGTGCATGGACAACTTACCAATACGTAATGGGAAGCAGGAGAAAAACTCAGACTCTTCTGCTCTGAATTGAGCTCAAGTGTGGCTAAGCGGCAGCTGAGATCTGGGAGGCACAGTCACTTGCAGGTGTGTGCTCTAAAGCATTCTTCCTAGCCAACACTTTTAATATCCTGCTAAGACTTGGCTGCAACAGAAAGGAACTTGAGTTTTAAACATTAATGTATGGAAACATTTTCTTACCATCACTTCTAAATGGGGTTATTTTTGTTTGGCTTCCTTTTGTTTTTGTTTTCTTGAAAATTTTTTTTTGTAGAATATATTCTTATCACAGTTTCCCCTCCATCAGATCCTCCCAGATCCTCCCCCACCTTCCCATCCATCCAACTCCAACCCTCTTTTCTCTTTCTCTTTAGGAAATAAACAGACAAATAAAAATAATCAGAATTTTTTTTTAAAAAAAAGCAGGAGCACCACATTCACATGCACAAACATGTGCATGCGTGCACGCGTGGACACACACACACACACACACACACACACACACACACACACACACACACCATAGAAACAAGAAGTCAGAAACGATAATATACAAGCAAAAGACCAGTATGGTTAAAAAAATGTCCAAATCATTATGTAACAACAACAACAAAATATCCAAAACTACCCTTGAATTCATTTTGAGTTAGCCACCTACTTTTAAGTATGGTTTGTAAAGTGAGATTCCATCAGAGAGAACTAATTTTTCCTTTGCAAGCAGTTGTCTATTAGAAATAGTTTCTTGGTTAGGGATGGAAACTTGGATCCACTTGCCTCCCACAGCGTTGGGATGCCATCTGGGTTGGACTTGTGCATGTCCTGTGCATGCTGCCTCAGTCTCTGTGAGCTCATATGTGTCAGTCCTGCTGTGTTTAGAAGGTCTTGTTGACATGATGTCATCCTCATTATCTGCTCTTACAGTCTTTCTGCCTCCTCTTCCACATAGTTTCCTGAGCTCTAGGGCAACGGGGGATTGATGAAAGCATCCCATTTAGGACTGAATGTTCCAAAGACTCTCACAATTTGCATATTGTCTGGATTTGAATCTCTGGGTTAGTTTCCACCTACTACAAGAGGGAGCATCTCTGAGTCAGACACCGATCTATAGGTATAGCAGAATGTCATTAGGAGTCATTTTATTGCTATTCCTTTAGCTGACCAGTAGAACTTGGTTTCCCCCTAGGTCCCTGGCCTATCCAGTAAATGTAGTAAATTATAGTAAAAAGAGGATATTCAGAAAGGCTTTCAAACTATTATTCCCTAAGTTAAATAATAAAAGTGTTATATTTATAAAAACAGAGAAATTATTGGATAGGGGCCTCAAATATAACATGGAAAAAAATGTTCATCACAGACGATCATGAACAGAACTTACAACAAATACCATATGTTTAACAAGGATGCCTTAAGCAAACTAGAGCACAAGGAACCAAAGTTCACGATCTTGTCACACAATAGGATTCACTATACACCACCAAAAACTAATAATAATGCATAGATGAAATGTAAGAGCTGACCTATTCAGTCACATGGGAATGTTTTCAGATATCCTTTATTTTGATGGTCATAAGTCAAACATTTCAAACTCCCCCCAAGCATGCCAGACTCCCCTGTAACTGTATCAGGCATGCCTTCTGGACTGCCCTCTTAACCAACTGTGCAATGATGTCTTCCACTCAACTCCTGCCTTTGGTACTGTGGTTTCTCCCTCCCTACTATTGCTCCACCCTATCTCCTGTTCTATCTGTGCTCATGCCTGGTAGGGTGTGACTAGCTCATTTTATGCTCTCAAACAGGAGGAGCAAAGCTGATTGCAAGGATGCAGCTTCAGCAAAGGAGTTAGGTAAGGAAAGAGAAGTGGTCCACAGAGACAGCATGAGTAAAGAAGAGTGTGGCCAGCCGCATCGCATTTCCAACTGACGTATGGAAAGGAGTCATTAAAGTTCTACCATTATGTCCTGTGTCCACAGATCCAAGACTCACGATGTATTGCTTCACTTTCAATTGTTCACTCTCTGGTATGTGCCTTATTATAGTACTGTTAGATATAAGTTAGATATTACATATCCTTGCCTAGTATTATGCTAAAAGCATAAGCACATGTGTATACATTTATATTTATACAGATACAGTTATTTAGATATGTGCAAATAGTTATATGAATGATTAGGTATATGTCTGTTCACATATTTACTTATTTGTAAAAAATAGTTTCGTCACCATATCCCTCAATCATAGGATCTCAATTTCTTTACTACCATAGAAGATCCAATGAAGTGGTCAAAATGATAAGATTACTCTGCTGGCTAAGAACAAACATCAGGAGACATAAAGAAGGGCAGCACATTCTAGTCAAGGAAACAACTAACCAGCAAGATACTGCAGTACTGCACCAAACTCCGGCTCACCCAGTTTCATAAAAAGCATGCACTAGACTTCAAGACACAGATTAACTCCACCTCAGTAAGAGCAAGTTGCTTCATCTCACTACTTTCTGCAGTAGACATGGCACTGGGACAAAAGAGTAGAGAAACTTCAGAATTAAATGGCATTATGCATCCAATAGACAGACCTAACAGATTCCTACAGAACATTCCACCTGTACTGAAGAACACACATTCTACTCCACAGCCCATGGAAGCTTGTCTGAAAACGACCACATCCTGGGATACAAAACAAATCCTAACACATTTAGAAAAACTGGAATCACTCCATACAGCCTATCTGACCACAGTGCAATAAAGCTTAAACTCAACGGCAATTAGTTTGTGTATCTGAATTTTAGAGTCACAGAGATGAAATTTTGCCTAAATACAAGTTACAGAGAATTCAGTAGAATATTTTAAAGCCTGAGATTTGTACAGCTAGCCAATGATATCACTTTTTAGTTAATTTTGTGAGTTATGGATTGGGCCCATTATTTTTAACATGGATAGCTAATTGTTCCAGTAGTATTTGTAGAAAAAATCCTTTTTATGTTTTGTTTTGTGTTTATAGTTTTATGGAAAAATCAGTATATTGTAGACATGTGAGGGATGTTACCTTCCTATACTCTACAGGCTTATCTTGACCTTAACATCACAATGTCATTGTATTATTTATATATCTTTAAAACTATTTTAGTGTTCACAATATGTCTTTAATCACACAGAATATACTTCAAAAATATTATACTGCTTTACATACTGTATTAAGACCTTGCAACAAGTATTATACTCTAATTTTTACCTCTCATATTTTGTATTTATCCCCATATATTTAACTTTCAAATATTTTATAAACATTCCTAGTATCTTTACTTAAGATCAGGAATTGGCAAAGTATGGTCTTACCTGTTTTTATATAGCATAACTATTTTTTAATAGCCAATATGCTAAAAGTATCTTTTACATTTTTTATATGTTCAGGAAAAAATCCAAAGAATAATATTGGGTAACATAGGAAAATTATATGAATTTCAAGTTTCTATATCTATAAATAAGATTGTATTAGAATAAAGACAAATTCATTTATTTTTATTTTTGTGACTATTGCCAGTGAGGAGCTAACTATGTATCTGTGTTCAGTCTATGTGTATGCCTAGAAAGTCAAGCTCTGGCTCTTAGAACCTACAGAGGGATCAACCTTCTGCAGGTCAGAGAGACTGGGAATGAGATACAGAGTCAGCAAGAAAAACACACAGACTTCTTTTGTGAGGGATAAAAGCTTCTACTTCTTTATTTTTTCAGAAATCCTTTTTATATTCCCCTGCATCAAATCGATACAAAGAGGTGAATGTTTCCCATAACCAGAAGTTATTACATAATCATCATAAAAATATTTTTTTCTGGAACAGGTCAACTCCATTATATTTCTCAATCACATCCTTGCTCATTTTCTTAGAAACTCACACTCAGTTAATCATTTTTCTTTTAGGCTTCTCACAGATCAGGAGCACTTCAGCCATAACTGTTTACACAGGCAGTAGTTTTTATAGTTAACAGAAAAACAGATCACTTGTTTCACTACTCATATTTTAGAGTCCTGTCCAATTATCTTAACTAATCATCCGATTCTTTGTTTTTTAGTTACATGAAGTCATTATTTAAAGCTTTGTATTAGCTATGTTGCACACCGAAACTCATGAACACATTTCCTAACATCAAGATTAAAAAAACTTGAGCTAGCCTTGGAGGAGGTGGAAGGCTGGGCGGGGGTGGGGGTGGGGGGGGGGTGGGAGGAGGGAGGACAGGGGAATCCGTGACTGATATGTAAAATGACTAGAAAATCTCTTATATAAAATAATAATAAAAAAAAAACTTGGGCTAGCTTAACTCCTGGGACTCTATTGTTTTCCTTAATCTTTAACCGAAACCATAGTCTATAGGACTCCTCAAGTGAAACTCATGAGTCCTAAGTTGTGTGACACTTCCCATTTTCTGTTCTCTGCAGCCCCTGCTTTATCAGGGACAGGGGCAACACTATGTCTTACTTCTACCTATATTAGGTTTCACACTAAACTAACCTCTATCTATATAAACTATGTAACTATATAGTTATGTAACTACATATATACTATATACTATGTAACTACATATATAAACTATGTAACTATAACCCTTACTACATTGGTTAGAAACCCGTAATCATCAAAATTCTATTTAAACTATTATTGTATAAAACCATCACTTCAGTTAATTACTACATTACTTCAATAAAGCTTAAGAGGAGATCATGTTCATAATAATCCAAGGGGAAAAAATGCCCAGTAGGACAGGATATTTCCAGGAGATAATCACACTACATTAAAGACAGTGAGGATCCCCTCATGCCCATTCACACCATGCCAGATACCAAAGAAAAATGGCAGAAGCAAACACGTAAAGGCACAGCAACAGTAAGAGACATTCTAGAGCCAAAGCCCTTGGGGCCTTGCTTATCCAAGATTCACCCATCAGTGCCTTGTATTGCGGTGGGCCAAACTCCTGAAGCTCAATTGCCACCTGCTACTCCTCTGACATTGGCCACCAGCAACAACCTTTCTGTCCCCTCTTCTACAGTGTTCCTTGAATCTCAAGTTCAAGAGTTCTACTGTAGATATATCCACTGGGACTGGGATCCACAACTCTACATTTTGACGGTTGTGGGTTTTTTTTTTTTAGAATGGTCTCCATCTATTGCAAGGAGAAATTTTCTTCATGGGAGATGAGGACTACACTTATCTATGTGCATAAGGACAAATATTTAGAGTATAATTAGGAATTATGTGGGTTTAGTAAAGTGGTGGTGGTAGGTTCTTCTCTAAAATTCATGACTTCACTAGCCCAGGGTAGTTGGCTTGGTTTCTGGTACCAGGAATGATTTCTTTCTTGTTGACTCAGTCTTAAGTCCAATTAAAGAACTGTTGGTTACCACTAAGGTATTCATGACATTAATTTGCCCTTAGGGTTATTGTGCCATGCTGGTCATGTTTATGGTTCTTAGGCATCACAGCTGGGTGTTCCTCATGGTTGCGCCCCTCTTTTGGAAGCTTGTATGGCACCTTCTGGTATCATGAAAGATAGTCCCTGGGTAGAAGACTGAAGTGCATGGTGTTTCCAGCACTAGGGACTTATCCTCACCTCTGGGGTCAACCAAGGGCAATAGTAATAGCCTGTAATGTTTTGGGAGTCTCTTAGACAACCCTGACCAACTATTCCAAAGAGGGTTTCTCATGCCTGGTGTTGGGATTTTTTATTAGATTTTTGTTTGTGTTTTGTTTTGCTATACAACTGACAGAGGATTTGTTGAGTATTTATCCTTTTTGAACTAATAGGATAGGATGATGAGTCTGTAAACTGCTGGCTTCATGCAGCTCAATCTGGTTCAACAGGCAGAACTAGAATTCTTCAGCAAAATGCTGTTTAGATGAGTTGACTTCAACATGCACTTTTCGTCTCAGTTTTTGGCTTTGTGGCCTTAATAACCTGGGTGGAGAAGAAAGATGTAGCTTGAGATGTCATTGACCAATTAACTCTCTTCTACTTCCAGTTATTGTGTACTCATCACAGCTCCTCCCCCTTCCACATGTGCCCCCTTAATTCCTTCACCCTTGGATGACTCTCTTGAAGTATATCTGCTCTGAACACATACATTCCTACCTAATCAGGGCACATATAAAGATTTCTCAGGTCTCTATTTAAAACTTCCAGAGAGACAACAGTCCATACAAACACTGTTGAAAGTGAGAGGGGGGAGCAAAGCTGTGTCAGTAGGCTAAGCATCAGGGTGTGATGACTTACTTAACTTCTCTGGACTGATGTATATACATGAATGGTTGGACTGGCTCAGAAATTTGTTCTCCAGGTGTTTATAGTCTGACTTGACTTTTAACTGAGTTTCTCAGAATGATTTGCACAGCTTCAGGCAAACTGCCTTCACTACACTTAGACTGTAATCAAGAAACTCATTGTGGAGTTCTGAGAGAGAGGAGAGAGGAGAAAGAGAGAGAGAGAGAGAGAGAGAGAGAGAGAGAGAGAGAGAGAGAGAGAGAGAGACAGAGAGACAGAGACAGAGACAGAGAGAGAGAGAGAGAGAGAGAGAGAGAGAGAGAGAGAGAGTCCGTGGGATAACCTTGGGTTTGTAATTGGGCATCTATGATACGAATTTTCTAAAGACAGGTTCCTTGGTTCTGTGAGATTCAAATGCACTACATATTGGGCTCTTTTCTGTCATACCCTGTTCATTAGCCTTTTCTCAGCTTACTGACAGAAAACACAAAATAATGTCATCTTTTGAGAACTGATGTTCTTCCATACCTTAAAGAAGCTGTAGGGTCCAGATTTCAACTGTTTTTCCTCTCTATTTTCTGACACCTCAAAGAATGAGAGTCTAAGCTTATCTCCTTCCTCGAATTTTGTTTTGCTTTGATTTCCAAGCACCACCACGTCCATCTCCCCTGTGTTGTCATATACACCATATATTACTCTATCCTTGCGCTGCTGTATTATCTGTGAAAGGAAAACAACAACTAAGCTCTGCTGAGATAACCAAGGAAGAGCAGCATGTAAATTAATTATCAGCCAGGACAGGAGCAACGTTCCCAAAGAAATATAGAATAATTCTAACTTCCAAACTAGAAGGCTTCTACCTAACAGATATTAGCAAACCTCAGTGGAGGAGGTAGGTGAATCTTATTAAAAGCATGTTACTTCTTGTTTCCACAGCTTTTTCCTTTGAAGAGCCAGGATGGCTCATAGAAACAACTAGTAGACAGGGAAGATGGGTCTTCTCCAAGGCCAGTATATAGTAGACAGTCAGGGGAAGAAAGGAAGACCTTGTGGTTAGGAGGGTCACTTAATGAAACAAGTCCAGAGACACACAAACTAATAATAAAAGACCTAGTGAAGAAATCTAAAATTTGTAAAGCCAAGTACAAGAAATCACTCACAATCAAGTACAGATTAGAAGGGGATGAGATGCTGGTCAGATATGTAAAATATGGACAGCACTTAAGAGTTAGTTTTAATTGACTAAGTGAATAGACATTAATGGGTAGTTGACCAAATAGAAGGTTTAAAACTGAGGGGTTAAATTTGGTATTTTTATGTTTAATTTTCCAAGGAAGACAATTTCCTCCCGGTACTTTTTCAGACAGGACTAGAAAGGTCATCTGGCTACTAGATGCAGAAATCAACAAGTTCCCTGTGGTCCTTCAGGATCTGTCTTAGGCTAGAAAATCGGTCACACAAGGTTAGTTTTCCATGATTCCTGTGGTAGTTTGAATGAAAAAGGCCACCACAGGCTCATAGGGAGTGGCATTATTTGAAAGGATTAGGACATGTGGCCTTGTTGGAGTAGGTGTGGCCTTGCTGGAGGAAATGTGTCCCTGGGGGTGGGTTTTGAGGTTTCAGAAACTCAAGCCAGGTCCAGTGGCTCACTCTCTCTTTCTGCTGCCTGTGGATACAGATGTAGAACTCTTGGCTACTCCTCCTGCACCATGTCTGCCTGCATGTCACCATGCTTCCTGCCATGAGAATAATGGACTAAACCTCTGAACTTGTAAGCCAGCCCGAGTTAAATGTTTTCCTTTATAAGAGTTGCTGAGGTCATGTTGTCTATTCATAGAAATGGAAACCCAGACAAAGACAGCCAGCATCTAGCAAGGATTCCCTGCTAACTCTTCCATTCTCTTCATTTGATACTAGGTCTTCCAAACCCTGCTCATCAATCCTCTAGCTCATCCATGAGCACACATCAAAGCAAAAGTGACTGAACAATGTGGATGGTAATAAGTATTTAAAAGCAACACAGAAAGGGAGATAACTGTGTCTGTGTTTCAGAGGCTACAAGGATAAAATCATAAAGAAAAGTGGCTTCAAAATAAAACCTTTGCTGGGTGTGGTGGCATGCATGTGGATCCTAACACTCAGGAGGCAGAGGCAGGGGAATCTCCATGAGTGTCAGACCAGCTAAAGCTACATGGTAAGACCCTGTCTCAAAAGAAAAACAAACAAAAATACACACAAAATAAATCTTTTGTGAGCTTTGTGCACAAGTTTTGGCAATTTACCATCTTATAAATTCTGAACTTTTAAAAATTGTTTTTTGGTTGTTAAAATTGTTTAAAATCAATTATTTAATTGATTTTAACTGTTTCGTATTTTATATATAGAAAAAACATTGAAACATAATTTCTAGAGTTCTATTAAAGCTTAGAATAGCTGTTATATTCTTTTTACTAATCAATATAAAATTGCATACAGGACTCACCTTCTGGACTTTAAACATCCCATTCACAATTGTTCCACAAGGCTGAGTTTTCAGCTTACTAATCTTGGGAGTTCTCCCAGCTTTGTCTCTAATGTTATTTGGGACACAGACTTTGTGGTCAGAATCCACTTCAACCACAATTGAGGAGCTGGTCACCTCCAAGAAGTTACTGTGCCAAAGATAGTTCGATATTTTAATTGTTACGTTTGGGATAAACTTATCTTTAAACTGTGCATTTAAAACTTTTACAAAAAAATATGTTGTCTCCGTGGCTACTGTCGCATGGAATATCTCTTGCTTTCCTTCCTGAGTCTCACACTCAAAAGGATCTATAGCTTTCAGCACCAAGACTGCCAGTGGATCTTTCTGTAAACCTTCTCTGATGGCTTCCTGTTCTGCCACGATCTGCTTCTTCTGAGGCTGTGACAACAGAGAAGAGATGGTAACTATGAGTCAACACTGTAATTGAGGTGGCCTTCATTTCCATAAACCCCAGGAAGTCAAAGGAGGCTGCTGAATTGAAGGGAAGATGGAGAAGCTGGGAAAGGATTGAGACTTGGAATTATCTAGATTAAAAGAACACAAAAGGAATACTTCATGGCCTATATTCAGGTGGATCTGTGGAACTGACTCTGGAGACAGAATTCCTGAATCAGAATCCTTCTTTGCCATGTAATTTATGAAGTGAGTGTGTCAGAAACCTGAATCATTGCTAGGGCCTTAATCTGATCCTGTCTTCTTGTGATTCTATTACAGAGTATTTCTCCCTCCAACACTGTTCTGAGTATTTATGTGACTCTTGTATAAGGATGAAGAAGTTCAGTGATGTGCACAGAATACCCCACATCCCCAGGAATATCCATGTGCATCATAAATTACAGCTCATTAAATGTGAGTAAAGGAAAAGGTCTTGGGATAAGAGCCTACAGATGAGTTAAAGGGAGAATGAAAATGAGAATCAACTCTACCTTTGTGAGTTTACTCTTAGAAGCAATGAATTACATAATAAGGCTTACATAAAAGTTACATCTTACTATTTGTAGTTATAAATCATTAAAATCATTTAAATACCAAAAAAGGATTTTGTCAAATAAAATCTTGTAACACAACATATAACATATTAAATGTGTTTTATGGGAATAATATAATAAACTATTTTAATTGATTTAAAAAAGATAGAGTACAGTGCATTCTTTATTTTATAAATGCACAAATAACCACAAACACACTACAGGAATATTGTGAACAATAAATGGGTTTTTCTCTCCACAATCAGATTATGGCAATTTTATTCTCATCTTGTTTTTTGTTCTTGCAAATTACGAAATTAAGAGGGATAGGAGACAGTATGTATGTGCAAGTGCACGTGCGGGTCTTTGTGTCTGTTCCTGTATGTGTATGTTTTAGAAGCAATACTATTTTCTTAAAAGTAATTAATGATCTATAAGCAAAGGGAGACACTGAGAAAAAGAGGCCCAGAAGAATAGGTTTTGAACTGGATCTCTGGAAGACCTTGGGATGAGACCCACAAGTACATCTGATAAACAGCATCTCACACTAAATTTGGTCCAAAGCAGGAAAATGCCAAGTTTACTGGGGATTATTACAGAAATTTTTGTCTTCAGACCCAGACATTTTATTTAAATCTGCCAGACTATACAATATGTATTTTCATGACTGTTGGCTAAAATGCAACTTAACCCTGAGTATTGTTTTCTTGACAATTCTAGAAATTTCTGAGCCAAGCACAGAGGAATTGGTGGGTGCTCTAAACAAAATGGTGAACACACCCTAAACTCATTCCTCTATAAAATGACATGACACTTTCTTCATGGGAAATGAAATTGCATGTTCTTGGTGAACTTTGTGGTGGATCCCTGCGTGCTGCTCTGTCGGGGCTAAGGGATGAGGACTCTCTTCCAAAGTTTATTCCCTTTACTGCAAAAAGTCATTTCCCCACAAAAAGAGCAGGCACAGAGTGAGCAAAGGGATTGTCATTTCCATCCACATGTGACAACCCTGAAGGGCATCCTTAGCCCGTAATTCTCCCATTGGACAGGCTGAACTCTTTGCTGCCATCCCACTGAACTTGAAATTCTCCCCATCCCCTCACTTCCTAAACCTCCTCACATGAACTAATGCTGAGAGCACCATAAAATATACTCGCTGAAAACGGTCCCTGTCTGAATTTTCTTCCAACAGAGGCTAAGATGGCAACCACGTTAGTATATCCAGAGCATGGCAGAAATTAGAAGCTTTCGGGTATGCAAACTGATGAATTTGAGCGACTATTCTTTTTGTAATGCAGACATATCTCCCCTAGCCTAGCCTTGCTTTCCTGCTTTGTAGGCTCTGAGGCAAAGAGCCGAAGGCTTCATGCGATGGATGACAGGGATAGTCATGGGAGGGTGCCCACATGAGGACTAAGGACCCGCCCTAGCCTACCTTGGCTTGAGGACAGACATCTGCCGCAGAGTGTTTCTTGATGGCCTTGTCTCTGCTAGCAGCAGAGGCACCAGAACAGTTTTCAGCTTGACTTTTTTTTTCTACTTGCTGTGATCCTTTCTTCTTGGATCGAATATCAGCTGAAGAAAAAGAAAGAAGGAAGAGGTGGAGGAAGAGGAGAAGAAACCAGAAAAAGGTGTGTTAACCTAAAATGCATGAGCAAGCATGGCTGGTACGTTAGAATACCATTATCTCTCAAGAAGAAAACTTAGAAAGGAGACAGCAGCAGGGTGATGGATTAGGAGTTTCCCATCTTCAGCCCCTCATAAGAATACAACTCACAACTATCCACAGACAAGGCACATTAGGGAACATCTCAGAATGCAACCACAGGACTGATAAAAGTTCCTCTAGAGGTTGAGAGAACTGTTTTCACTTTTAACAATGTTATCTCCCTCCCAAGATGGCACAGTACTATGCAGAGAATCCCATGGCCCCACACCTCCTGTGGTGAAGATGGAGGGCAGGGGGTAGGCTTGTGGCTTTCTCAGCATTATGGGATCATTGTAGAAGGCTCATTTTCACCTCATCCCATGAGGAACACTGGGGACATTGGCAAGACTGGAACTATAAGAGTCAATTAGAAATAAGCAAAATGAAGTGGGTCTCACCGTGACCAGTACATGCTCTGCCTCATGGAGTTGCCCAGTCAAAGAAAATATCCTATAGTACTTTTAAGAGGCATGCACAGCAGATCTGTTATTTTTGAATCAACTTCCCATTCAGCCTTATCACTCTATGTAAGGCTTCTCCAGACTTGCTAGGTGAGGGGATACACATATGCACATGTATGGAGTGCATCATCCAAATCTGCCCAGGGTACTGGTGACTCTAGCCAACCCCAGAGCAATGCATCAGGCTTTCTGAAGATCATAGGCAATCTCATGCACACAAATAACCTTGAAAGGAAACATCTGATCCTGCTGGCCACAGCCTATTGTGAAACTCACCCCACCCAGCCCGGAGTTTCAAAAAAGGCCTCTTGTTAAAGGCAAGTTTGTGCCCCAGTATTTTTTCAGAATGGAGCATCTGGTCTTCCCAACCCTAGTGGCCAAGAAGTGATGCGACTGGGAGGAATTTGGGGTCCAGCCTGAGGTTCAGTGTGGGTCCAAACTGGTAGGAAAGCCTGAGATTATACATAGCTGCCTAGCATGGTCTCTGGCCTTGCCCATTCCAAGTGGCCCAACAGCACCACCCACAGCCTTTCCCAGCCTCAGAATCCAATCTACAGCCATCCACAAATAGAGATTCTAAGTATCAATGCCACTCATTTAGGATCTATATCCTGTAAACTTACTTAATTAAAGACAATCACAGATGCTAGCCAGCAGTTCTACATGACTGCAAAGTCCAGTTAGTGATCTAACTGGACCATGCAATGTAGCTGGTATCCTTATTTGACCACAGGACCCAGGCAATAGCCAGGTCCAGAGAACCTGAGAGTAAGGTGTCTCACTGTAGCTGATACCAGCTGCCATATGCAAAAGCATGGCTGGGTGAAAGAATAAGGAAGATGAAGAGGAGGGGGAGGAAATGAAGAAGTAGAAGAGCAAAGACAAAAAATAATATATGTTACTGCTTTCTCTTCCTCAAATGTGCAAACATCAATCACAAAAAGAATGGACCCAAAGTACAGGCCATCCAGAACCTCAAATGTTAGGACAACAGAGTTCATCTGAACCAGTGCAGAAACCATGTAAGCCAGGTAAAAGTGTGGTGATGGATTTAAGGCAATGGAGAAGAAAATAAATAACTGCTAAGGCAGAATATTTTCCCTAGGAAACTGTCCTTCCACAAGAGGGAGACGTGGACTAACAAGATGACTCCCGAGGTAAGGGCACTGGCCACCAAACCCGGCAACCTGAGTTCAGCCCCAGCTCTCCCTTGCTGGTAGGAGAGAACTAAGTCCTGCAAGCTGTCTTCTCACCATCATATGCTTACTCTGACACACAGATGCTCCCCACCCCCCAAATTAAATAGATAAATGATGAAAGGGGTTTTGAAGAGGAAGAGGTGAAAACCAAAAGGCTAGAGCTCAGCTTCACCTTTCAGAACTTGCCAGAGGAGGTAAGTCTTTAAGATTAAAAGTGGAGCTAAGTGATTGATAAATAAGTAAATACAAATATACGGAATTCAATGGCATAAGTCATAGGTAATCATGCTTAGAATACTATAATAGCAAAGTGTAAGGAAAAGTTACCTCTAATATAAGGTTTTAAAGAAAAATGTATTTTTAAAAAACTATACCTACAATTATTTATTGTAGTAAATGTTACAAAAAATGCACACTGGATTTAACTCCAATTTCCTAAGCCTAAAGGAGTTGCAGATAACCATTAAGAATTCAATTATTATTTGTGAATGGATAAGTGGCTAAGTGGATTGTTAAGTGAATGATATAACCTGCATGATATAGCCTGGGTACCCAGGTCAGGTTTTTATTTTATTCTGAAAAGGCAATCTCTTGTCCTGATTTTGATGTGACCATCTATCAAGATGGTCAGTGTGCAATTACTTAAGGAACTCATGGGCAAAGCAGGTCATAAGAAATTATTAGATGTGGTTTCTCACAGAATCTGAACCATTCAGGGATGTTCATTGATTTGATTTTGTTGGAAATCAAATGATTTAATGAATATAGCTAGCAGTACAGTGAGCTCTCTAGTCATATAACAAGTATGTGCTCTGTCACTATATTTCAGACAACAGAAAGTAGTTGAGTCTTGGTCAGGGATATTACTGAGACCTTTGCTCTTGTAGGCATTGTTTAAATTGGAAGCTCTGCTCCAACCTCATTCTCCCCCATTCCAAAACCCGCCCCCTCTCAGAAAGCCCACCAAGTGGTGGCTTCTCCCCCAGAACTACTAAAGAGCCCGCCTGCAGAGTAATTAATCTCTGGTCCGTAGCCTTGCCACGTGACCTCTCCTCTTCCTTACCCCAAGATCAAGAGGGAATACTTTGCTCAGATTAAACCTGGTCTTATTAATTTTGCTCGATCTGGCTTATTGCGTCAGCCAAGAAACCCATTACCAGGGATTCAAAATGTTTATCAGGCATGTCTAACCCATGGTCTGTGGGTCAGATGAACTCAGGAAAGCTCCGAATGCAGCCCAACACAAACTTACTTAAAACCATAAACTTACTTAAAACATTACTCAGTATTTTTTGTCACATTTCCACTCCATTTTGCTGTAAATGATGCTGACATGAGACTAATGTCAAAATGGCTAGAAATGCTTGAAAGAAGTTAAACAGATCTCCCAGAGGTTAGTTCTATGAAATAGTTTTTGGTTTGTTTGTTTGATTGTTTGTTTTTTGAGAAACATGCACATGAAAACATCCAATCTATAGGAGAGTCCCGGGGTCCCAAGGGAATAACCATGTCATTCTATCCCACCACATCAACCACACTGATCTTGTTTTAAATGTCATTCATAGTGTTATTTGGGAGACATCTGGCAGGGTATCATCTCCCTACTAGATAGTTCTCGTTTTCTTTAATAATTTGACATGCACTTTTTATCTATCTAACTTATCATTATATTCAAAGAAATTGGTTGCTGTATCATGCTTATGTGCCCTTGTATTTTTTTCATTTGTTTTCCTGTTCAAGCCTTATCTAATAGCCTGGACCCTGTTGTAATGCTTTAATGACATTCTTTAATTTATTCAGATATCTCCATTTACTCTTCATGACACAAGGTCATGACTAGACACAATGGACATTTATCAGAATAAATGCTAGGTGAGACTTCAAGAAAAGAACCCAGAAATCGACGCTGCCATAACAGCCAGAGGCATCATTGACACAGCAGTGCTGTGCTTCAAGCAGGCTTGAAGATGCCTTCAGATTGAGCTTTTAAGCTTTATCAGAACAAAACTGACTTCTAGGTCAGCAAGCGGAGATGCCAGTCACTCCTGGGTTTTCAACCAGGTCCCAAAGTCATCAATCATTTTGAGCTAACCAAACTGATATAACGCCACCATCATTAAAACAGTAAAATGAAAAAAAAAATTGGAGTATGGGGTTTTATATCACCCTAGCCAGAAAAAAAAATCAGGAATAAGAATTGATGGGGGAGAGTAAAAGATATATTATCAAACTCATTCAGTTGGCTTGTCAGTAATTAAAGTAGCTACTTGGAGCAATTACGTGTTCTTACTGCCATCCTGTGGTCATGTGGAAGAACTACATAGTGCTTCTAATTTCAGTCACCCTTTGAAAATAAAGTGCTTGACATGATCAGGCTTGCTCTAAGTTCCTCACAATCACATAACAACTTATATCTGAATGGAATTGTATCCTTACTTCATCACGTAAACTGGATATCAATGACACTTGAGAAGCCAGGTCACTTGTGTGGCAACACACAAGTCGCCTCTGCAAGGTGTTAAAATTTTGCAGCTTCTGTATTACTTAGTGTCCCCAAATTACTGCTCTTGGGATCTCTCATTTTAGGGATTCTCTTGATGAGGCATTCTTTTATCGGTTCTTATCAGTCATTCGAACACAAAGGATTCACCGATTGTTCTTAGGGAGAAATCGGAACTTAGCAAAATGCATATAACTGGTGGAGATTGAGTAGTGGTTTATTGAATACAAACATATCCTGTGTGTCCTGGGAATTCATAGTGTCATCTATTCTGGAGCTATAGAAAAGAGTAGAAACTCCATGGACTACAAGCACACAGGCTTTCTAAAAAAAGACTGACTGGGACCATGGCAGGCTGGCCCAGCACGGAAGTGAATAGTCTGTGGCAAAATTAGATGATTCTCTGGTTTGTCTATTCAAGGCTGTGCTTTCCTGATGTTATTGTCAGACTTTGGCAAAGTGTGAAAGCCTTATGTACTGTGTAATGGGACCTTGAACATTACCACTGCCATCCTGTGTGTACAGTTTCTGCAAGTAGATTGGAAACAGTGGGTAGCAGCCCTGACTGCTGACATCAGAAGATGGCTGAGGAATTTGTAACACACTTCTTAGTGACTCTCGGGCAGGGGTGAAGGGACTGGTGATTAAGTAAATTAGTTCCCTACATCAGTCATGACAGCTTTATCGTTCTCATGCCATTAAAGGAGGGGCCCTTCCACATACCTGTTTTCTTTGCCTCCTGAAGAGAATTTGCAGCATTCCTGTAATTCAACTCCAGGAAAAGACCAATAGTCTTTTTCAGCGCAGATGATGGGTTTGTTGTACTCTGAATCAGCTGGTCAGCTAACTCGGTCCTGTTTGTAGCTTCCTCCAGCTTGCTCCTCGGGATGCCGAACTTGTCTGTGACAAGGAACTTGAACCGCTTCAGCTCCTCCTCCGTGATTTGGTCCAGGCCGTTCAACAACAGTATTTTCCTATATTCACTCTCCATCTTACAGCCTCAAGATCAGCCTGCAACAAAACCTCAGCCATAAGATTACAGCACTCTAAGCAAGTCTACATTCAGGATATGTAGGGTGAGTGGTCCAAGAAAATATCCAAGATGGTCACTGTGCAGCAAGAGAGAACTGGGTGAAATATGAAAAAATAAATCCCTAACCAAGATGGTCACCAGTGTTGAAAAAGAATGCCTTCAAAGGACATGTGATTCCTCAGGAATTCTTAGAAGATGGTTTTGTGTTTCTGTCCCCTCTAAGGCATATTTGTTGAGGCATGTGACATGTGATACAGTGTGTATACTTCAGGCAGACAATTTCAAACTTTGACATACATAAACATGAAATACTATTTATAAGTTTTTTCACTAGTGGACCACATATTGGTGTTCCGTCTTTTCAAAATTCAAGATCAAAATTTTTTCTCCTGTGCTCTTCTCTAGAGATTTTAAATGTCATCTATTAACTTCTGTATCTATGACCTATTTTGAATTCTTTTGTATGTGCCATGAAATGCTGCAAAGATCCTTTTGTCCATATGGCATGAATTTTCCCATAATCATATCAAAAAAGACCATGTCTTCTTCATTTGCTTCCTGCCAAAAATCACTGTCCTATATATGATTTGGTCTATTTAAGGATTCTTTCCCCTGTTCATTAGTTTATCTTTCTATTAATTTAGGATGCGTGTGATATTTTGAATGGGAACATTCCACAAAATGAAGATGTCAGCCTTGTCAATTCACATCCAAACTACATGTAAAACCTCAAAGAGAACTTCTAAGGATGAATCTAAAATCCTCCGTGAAAAGGTAAGGACAACAATAAACAAAATAAGTTAAAATAGTCACCAAGAAGCATGATGCTTGCTACATACACTTTTATAAAGATGTAATAATTAAGAAAATCAGATCATAAGTAGAGACAAATCAGCATTAAAATCATAATCACTTATACAAAGAGACATGGTGTGCAAACAGTGTGTACTGTTGTGGGATATCTGTACACTGTGTGAAGATGTGTTGCTGTGATTGGTGCAATAAAAAGCTAAATGGTTAATGGCTAGACAGAAGAGGCTAGATGAGATTTCTGGGGAAAGATAGGAAGAGAAGGAGGAATCTAGGCATGAAGAACTCACCAACAAACTTGGAGCAAGTCTGACATGCTGTACTGAGAAAAGGTAAAAGCCATGTGGCAGAATGTAGATTAATAAATGCAGGTTAATTAAGTTATAAGAGTTAGTTGGGGACAAATCTAAGCTAAAGGCCAAATTTTCATAATGAATAAGAAGTCTCCATGTTGTTAATTGGGGGCTGGAGATCCAAAGAGAGTCTGACAGGAAAGCTTGATGTACCATGTCCACAAAGAGACCTGGCCTGGAACCAATGTGCATACATCTCAAATAAAGAATGTCCAGCAATAAGAAGTGTTCAGAAAAAATATGTGGGGAATGATAATATTTGACATTTATCTCACATCACAGAGAAAAGACACACTCACCTGGATTAAATACCTAAATAGGAATAGTAATACAGTTGAGAAAAACTTTTTTTTTCTTCACTTTACGTTGAAGAAAACTTTAATAAACAATGTACATAAAGGACAAGTTAGAGGAAAAACTGAATTAAATTTCATTGAATGCATATTCTAAACACTTTTTATTCTTCTCATATCTTACATCCTGACTGTATCTTCCTCTCCTTTCCCTCCCCCCAAGTCTCTTCCTGCTAAATTTCCTCATAAGAAATACAAACAAGCAAAGATAAAAAAAAAAAAAAGCCCCAAACTGGGAAGATACTACCTTGAGTGTCCATAATTAATCAGTCTTGTTTTCAGAAAATATGAAAAACTGCCTATCTGTAAGAAAATTATTCACAGCCTAGGTGAAAAGCGGTCAAAAGTTACGAATAAGCAATGTGCTTCAACAGTTGATGAAGATGTATTAGAATATGTTTGACATTACTAATAATTAGTTACTGGAGAGAGAACCAGGTAGAAGAATTATGACCAAAGAGGGTGTCATGAGAGGAAAGCTACTGGTCAAAAACCTTGAGGGTCCCCACCAATGCAGCCAATGTCACCGAGCTCTGAAGAGTACAGTTAACGTGGCCTTACTCTTGTTCCTGGTAAAGGTTGGGTAGTAAGGAAGGGGTAGAGTGACTCTGCTTACGTGGGTGGTCCTCTTACTTGAAGTCCGAAACTACCATCAGCATCCTTTCCAACATAAGAAACACACCCAAAAGAGCCACAGTGCTGACTCTGTACCAGTGTACCAGCGCTTTGGCTGACAGGGAGGAAGGAAATCTCCTTTGGCTTAGTATGTGGAGTATACTAATCACATCAGCACGGTTCCTGCTGGTCTGTGTGAAACTTTCATCTCCCTATACTCCTCTTCGATTAAAAAACATAATCACATTTAATCACATTTTATATGAGAAATTAAGACACCAATCTCTCTGAAGGTTGTTTATCTTATTTGCATACAGTTTGCACTTTACTACATAATACGTCTACTTGAAAAGTTTTAGAGTATTTGTTGGAACCAAGATGAAACTCAGTAGTGGAGCCCTTGATCACTATGCAGGAGGCTCTAGGTTCAACCACAGGCACCCCCAAAAAACAAGCAGTCGGGTGGTGTTCGAGGGTGGATCGTATGCAAAGGAAATGCATTCAAGTCTGATCGGCAGCCTCATGGCCGGCACTAGTTGCAGCTGTAAATTGACAGCACTAGGCACAATTCGTAATCAAAGTGCTTGCACAGAGAGCCTAGAAGATGGGAAGAAAAAAAATAAACATATAAGCAGGACAGACATATCTCTAAATTGAGAGGATTCTTGCCAACACACCGAAGTGGCCAGTATGGCATACTTGGAAAATATCAGATCCACAGCAATCGTAGGTTAAATTTGGTATTCAAGGTAGAATGACTTACCTGATGCCACACAGCTTGCAAAAGATGAGTAGATGGCCCAAGCGCAAGTCTTCTAAATCCAAGACCTCTGCTCTTTCTTTTGTTAACTGCCTTCGTATTATTTGGAGAATGTGCAATGACACCTTTAAATTTAAAAAAAATGTATATATGTATGTGTATATATATATGTATATATTGTATATATATTATGTATATATATACTCTCTGGAAATTTTAATAATAATATAATAATTGCCATGTTTTTCCCTGGCCAAAACCATTTATCTCTCTTCACAAGGTATCTGCATAGCTGAAACCCACCCTCCGTAGATTTCTCCTCAACCTTCCCTGGGTGCATTTCATGAAACAGGAACTGGCCCTGCTCTTCTCTGTTACCACATTCTGTTTCCTTTCCTTCTCTACTTGTTTACTTAGCAATTCAGTATTTTTTGTTTGTGTGTTTTAGTTCACATTCTGTGCTGGAATGAAAGTGGCTTGTGGGCAAGGACTCTGCTCTGTTGTTCATTTCTGCAGTCCCAGCTCCTAAAACAGCATCAGGGATACAAGTAGTCACTAAACACTTGTTGAGTGAGTAGGCTAGGCTTCTCTAACTAAAACCACAGCTCTAAGCATCTCCATGTTCTGGGCCATATTCAAGATGAGTGTGGTTTGACTAAAAAGCCCAGTTGAAAGATAGCAGAACAAGATGGCAGCTAAATAAGGACCCCTAGCAACCATCTTCCCACGGGCACACAGATTTTGACCAGCTGTTACAGTCCAAACTACCCTCCTAATGCCTGAAGAATCCATTTGAGAGACCATTGTGTCTAGATTTCATTTGATAACAAGAAAAGACACATTGAAAAGACAGGAAGGAAAGATTTGTCCATGCTGATGCTCTTTCAAGTCCACGAAGTATGGAGTTCAGAGGGAAAAGGAATTAAGTCCAGGCCCTAGACTTTAAACTCAGTTCCAGGCCATCGCTGTGAAGCATAGTACCTGCAAGAATTCTGTAACCTCTGCTCCAGGCTAGACTGAGCAACTGGAACTATGTTAGTCAGACTCCTGAATTCCCCAGCTCTCCTCCTTGGATCTGGGTGGGGCAGAAAGACGGGTGGAGAGGACTCCACCCACAGGCAACTGGGCACAAAAACCAGCCCAGGATTCTGCTTACTGTAATGGGAACTAGCAGCAATCAGAAAATAAAGGCCTTTCGAGCCAGCCCACAGCTCACAGATGAAGCCTCCCAATTGCCACTTTGAATTAATCATGCCAGTGAGGCAGACTCAAGTTTGGCCGGACTGTTACCAGCCTTGAAGCAGGCAAAGGACACAACCCTACTCAGACTACATAGTTTTCTCTGACCCAGTTTAGTGGCACCCTTGGTGGACCCTAGGCTCGGTCATCAGCTATCTCCAAGTTAGTATTAACAGACAGATCATCAAGATGTGGCCGTCACCAAGACTTGTGCCCCACTGGGATAGAGTCATATTGTGGCCTGTGCTTCTTCTACTGGTGTAACATAGACCTGGGTGTACTCAGAATGGGTGAATTCAGAAGAAGTGCAGAGAGAGAGAGAAAAACAAGTCATAGTTAACAGTCTGACCACCGCTAGTCACAGATCTAGCAGCCCTTTCAGGAAGTGGCTGTTGAGGGAGGTAGCAAACAAGAATATGTTTGTGTTCCAGAAGCCAAGAAAAGATCATTCTTAACGTACACAAAGAACCAACCCTGTCTCTTTTGCTTGTTTGTGTTGTTGTCATGCTGGTTAAGGTGGGGACGACAGATGGGCAACGGAATTAGCCACGTGACATGTAGAGGGACAGGGACGGGAGGAGGGAAGGCAAACTCAACTCTTGCTGTAAAAGGGCCAAGGACATTCGATAGAAGAGTGGGGCAGGGCAGGAAATGGAGAAAGCTGTTTGTGCTTGCTTGCTTTTCTGCCATGGTAGAAATTAGACTGGTTTCATGCTGATGAGAATGATCTAGAAGGGAGTGGCGCATTGCGGTATAGAAGAACAAAAGGGAAGTTGCCTGTATGAGTGAGCCTGCGGATGACTCCTCCGGAGCACACCTCCTGAAACAAAGGAAGCCCACTCTCCATTTCCTGTACCTGGCATCAGCTGTGCAGGACAGACCCCCCCTCCGCCTTCCTTGTGCCAAGAGTTCCGAATTCTTCAAGGATTTCCAACTGTGTTCATTTGCTGCCTACAGCTGACAGCTAGACAGCAAGACAGACACAGACTCAAATCCTGGCTCTGCCATTTACTGATGCGGTGACATCTGGTAAATTACAACCTTCTAAAGTGTCCACATCCTCGAGTGTAAAATGGGGGAAAAGGTGATCAGAACCGTTAAGTGACTACGGTTACAATGCCATGCAACCGAATCAAGAACTTGTAACAGAACTACGTGTGAGAGTAATCGCTCAGTCAAAGCCAGCTGTGAATACAAAAACTGATGGACAGGATTCAGAGGACTGATGTTTTAAAATGAGTGGCAATTTAACCTGGGAGGGGCGGTGATGGCTAGTGTTAGAAACTGGAAAAAGAAGGTGGACAGGTGTTTTTCTAAAACTGTGTTTTGAAAAGACAGAGGGGGAAGAATGGAAGGAAATGTGGAGGTGGGAGCTTGAGATCTTACAAGCTAAAGTGAAATCACTGGCTCATTGTCTGGGCTAAAACAGAGGGCTCAGGGGCAGATGTGGCAAGTCTTGCACTGTGGGAGGAAAGGCATTTATTACTTAGAGACTCCCAGTGCTGCATGAGGGGTAAATCACTAAGCTACTCCGCTACTGCCCTAGAAGGTACCTCAGGGACCCTGCAAGAGGAACTGCAGAAAATGTCAGTCTCCTAAAAAGGCTGGCAGGAAATCTTTAAGATAGACTGAAGCTCAAGAGAAATGAGTCCAGTCAAAGAGACTCCAGGGGGCAGAGCTGAAGTAAATGTAAAGGAAATGTCTGCTTTCCAAGCTTATGTGGTTTGTTCAGGTTCAAATCCTCAGAGGATGAGCAGCATGGCTGGTCTCCTCAGACTTCTTTTCCTGTGGAAAAACCACAAAATCACCCTGATCCAACACTCTGCTTCACTTCTGATCCCTGGGTGCCCAACAAGCATGTGCTGGCCTCCATCTGGCACATGAAGCAGTTTTTTACAGTACTTCTGGTAAGCCTCACCCTTTGCCCTGAGGCACCATAAAGACTCCCCGTCCATGGCGGGTAGGATCCGGCTAAGTCAGCTGAGCTAGTCTTCCTTTCATAGCTACAGAAAATAATTCTTGTAGACACTTCCTGTTGATTCACCCCACAATGACTCAAAGAAATGCCCAAGAGGCTGTAAAAAATGATAACAAAGGACAAACAGACGTAAGGTACCGCTTGATCTCTGATCACTAACAAACATTCTCACAGTGGGTGAGTCAAGGATGAGAACTTCAGGCCACCCTGGTGTACACAAAAATTTGACTCTAAAGTCTATGATTCATGCTCATATGACCAAAAACCAAATCCCAACTTGTAGGAGCCAAAAGCAGACTCAGTTTCCCAGTTTGAATCTGAAGTCTATTCTGAGTCAATAGAGTTCAAGCTTCCTTGCTCCAGGGCTATGAGAAAGTCCTGATTATCCCACAGTCTCCTTGAAGGGCTGTGAGAAAGTCCTACAAAGGAACACACTATCCAGCTAGACACAGGCTGCTGATGCCAGCCGGAGGAATACCAAGGTAGAAAATGAAACTGCCTGCTCCTTGACGCAAGGCAGGATAGACAGTGGTTGAATGCCTGTGCTGTGCATTGTTCTACCTCTGTCCTTCAAAACTGTGTTTATATACAATTTTATATTTTATTTTATACTTTTATTTTATATTTTATAATTGCTGGCTATGAAATAAACTCGGGGCTGTCCGGCATTGACTGGCAGCCCTCTCCATTCTTTCCTGTCTTCTTCATTGTCTCTCCAATCCGCACATCTCTACCCAGCTACCCAACTGACTGTCGGCAGGTTCCGACACCAACTAAAACAAAACCAAAAATAAAAATTAAAAAAAATATATTTGCTGATCTCAGAGGACAAGTAAAAATGCATATAAAAATCCTCCATCATAACTGAGACTCCTGATCCCAAGTTTGAAGCTGTCAATGTGAGCATCTCATTTCTAATTCAATGCATCAACAGTGATGATATAAATGCTTACAGTGATGGATCAGATGTGAGAGCATAAAAGTAAATGAGAAGGTTCTGGGTGTTGAGTAGCTACAGTTCTAACAGAAGCATATTCCAGAAGCCATGAGGGCGGATGAAGAACATTTAACCATGCCCGGTGATCACACAATCATCCAGGCAAGGTAGGACCCCTTTTATCTCTCACTGCATGACTCACCCACATATATCCACAGATGTACCCCTCAAACACGACCTTATCAATGAGCCATCACTGTGTAGCACATTCTGTACCCTTCCCTGCATTACTTTTTTCCACATGTAGCATTAACCACCATCTGAAATAGTATCCATTTCCCTTTTGTGTTCTAACTGCTAAAATTCAAGGCCTAGCTGTTGCCCTCTTTGTTGACTGAACCCACATCGCTGAACATGATGCATAGTACACTGAAAGCGCCTAAAATACATGTATTCAACGAGTGAGTAAAACACATAATACTAGAGAGTACTCTGACGCTCTGGTGGTTAACCTCAGTTTTCAACTTGATAAGATAGGGGCTTCAGGGCATGCCCTGCGGGAGGCTATTTTGATTAAGTTAACTGAATGGGGAGATCTGACCACTCTGGGTGGCACCATTCCTTGGGCTGGGATCCTGGTCTGTATGAAACAGAGAAAATGAGCTAAGCACAGGCATTCATTTCTCTCTGCTTGAATGTGGATGCAATGTGAACAGCTGCCCCTCCTGTTATTGTGACTTTCCTGACAGGATAGATTGTAACTTCAAACTGTGAGCCCAAATTAACCCTCTGTCCCCTAAATTGATTTCATGGGAAAATTTCCTTACAGCCATGGGAAACAGAAAGGTAATTAAAAGAGAGACAAAGCAAAGGGTAAAAGAAAAAAAAAAAAAAAACATAGGCAGTCATCAAGAGATTGAAACAGACATTGCAACAATGAAGCAATGGTGACAATGTGGTAATGAAAGGGTTAGCAAAAACATTGTAGACATACTTTGTGAATGCAGTAGCAGAAAACCTTTCAGAGTGAATGGAGTGGTAAAGAATACAGTGAAGAACACTTTGTAAAAGTGTAAATGGAAGACAATGGGATGGAGAGAAGAAAAAATAAGAAATACAGGCTGTGTGCTAGCATTTAAAAAATGACTACCTAGAATGTACTCACACAAGAGTGAGCAGGGAGAGTCGGGGAAATAGAAATACTGTCTAGGGTCAGAGAAACAGCTCAACAGAAGAGCTCCACCCAGCAGAACAATGCCCTGGGCACAGTCTCCAGGCCTTCCCAACAAATAAAACATGGTCTAGTTGGGTGAATGAGGGGATAACAGAGGCACAGTGTTTTGTTTTGCTTTTTAGACTTTTTAAAATAGACTTTACTTTTAAAAGAAGTTTTAGGTTCACAACATCGGAGCTGAAGGTGCAGACGAGCCATGTGTCCCCTTCCACCTCACACACACAGCACTGCTGACGGAACATTTGCTAGGACTCAGAAAAACACACGGCCGGAAGTTCACTGCCCAAAGTCTACAGTTCCTATCAGGAATCCACCAGGACAGACTAGTTTCACTGCGCTTAAGCCTGCACCAGACTGCCTAATCATGCTTCCCTTCCCCTAACCACTGGTGACTACCTGTAGCTAGAGTTTTCCTGCCTGGCCCGCAGTCAGGACAAATCTCTCTCACCTGCGAGTCCCACAGCCACTCAGACCCAACCAAATAAACACAGAGACTTATATTGGTTACAAACTGTATGGCCGTGGCAGGCTTCTTGCTAACTGTTCTTACAGCTTAAATTAATCCATTTCCATTAATCTATACCTTGCCACATGGCTCGTGGCTTACCGGCATCTTCACATGCTGTTTCTCATCGTGGTGGCTGGCAGTGTCTCTCTGACTCAGCCTTCCACTTCCCAGCTTTATTCTCCTCCTTGTCCCGCCTACACTTCCTGCCTAGCCAATGGCCAATCAGTGATTTATTTATTGACTAATCAGCAACACATTTGCAATACAGAACATCCCACAGCAACTACCCCCCATCATTTTACCATCTCCACGTTCTTTTGCCTTGGTCAGAAGTTGTATATACAGAATCATACACTACTCAGCCTTTTCAGATTGCTGTCTCTTACTTAGTATGTATTTAAGTTTTCTTTGTGGGTTTTTTTGTTTTGTTTTGTTTTACAGTTGAAACAATTTATTTTAGTACTGAATAATATTCTATTGTCTGAATAAACATGTACCAGGCTTTTTCTTTTGGGCCACCCAAACCATGACTTGGAGACTTTTTTTTTTTTTTTTTTTTTTTTTTTTGGTTTTTCGAGATAGGGTTTCTCTGTATAGCTTTGCATCTTTCCTGGAACTCATGCTGTAGACCAGGGTGGCCTTGAACTCACAGAGATCTGCCTGGCTCTGCCTCCTGAGTGCTGGGATTAAAGGTGTGCACCACCACCACCTAGCGAGACTTCTTATTAGTAGTGAATGCTTAGGCTCCTATCTGGCTAGCTCTTTTAACTTAAATTAACCTGTTTATCTACCTTTTGCCTTGGAGCTTTTTCTTTTTCTTTCCTTCTGTATATCTTACTTTCACTGCTTCTCATGTCTGGGTGGCCTGCAGCTGCTGGCTTCTCACACCAGGTCCTCCAGGTATATGTTAGGCTTCTAGTTTAGTGTTTTTATGGGATTTCTGAGTGTGTGAATGAGTGGTTCTCTGATTCTTGTGCCTGCTCTCAGGCTCTTTTCCATCTGCTTCTTTTGTCTATTTCTGGTGTGTGGGTTTTTGTTTATTATATTATATTATATTATATTATATTATATTATATTATATTATATTATATTATATTATATTATTGTATTGTATTGTATTATATTGTATTATATTATATTACATATTATTGTCCTATTTGTTTTCTAATGAGAGACAGAAAGGGAGTAGATCATAATGGGAGAGGAGGTGGGGGAGGAACTGGGAAGAGCAGAGGGAGGGGAAATTGTAATCAGGATACATTGTGTGAGAAAAAAAAATCTATTTTTGCCAAAAGGGGAAATAAAGGAACACTTTTCATCATTGTATTACTTTTTCTCCTTTGTCAAAGATCATTCCTAACCAAGCTTATTTAGGTCTACTTTTAGGTGTTGTGCTCTGAATAATTAATTGTATTTTTTATTTTTAATTCTTTATATGTATGTGTGGGGGCCTGTGTGCATTTATGTGTACTTCATGTATGCAGGAAAGCGTGGAGTCTAGAGAGGGCATAAGATACCCTGGATCTGGAGTAACAAGTGAGTGTGCGCTGTCCCACGGGGGTGCTGGGAACCCACCCTGGGTCCTCTGCAAGAGCAGTCAGCACTCTTAGCTCTCTCCAGACTCCCATTTGTGTGTCATTTCTCCACTGTCACACTGTCTTGGTTTGCGCAGTCCAACTGCTAGTCTCAAAACTGGGTAGCATCAGTCTTCCAAACCTCTTATCCTTCAAGATTCCTTGAACTTTTCTAGATGTTTAACTTTTCCAAATAAGATTTAAAATCAACTTTTGAGTATTCATGAAGTTATTCATTGGAATTTTGATTACATTGAATTCATAGATCAAATTGGGAAATGACTTATGGACAATATTAATCTTCCTCTCCATGAACATGAGATATGTCTCCATTTTGTTCTTCAATTTATGTTCCCCATTTTCTGGTTTTCTCTATACATATATTGTACACATTTAGCTATATTTATGCCTAGGTGCATCATTTCCCAGGAGATATAATTGGGTTCTTACTTTCAACTTCTGTATATATATATATATATATATATATATATGTAAATGACTTTTGTTGTTTGGTCTGGTTTTGGTTATGGCTTTTTAAAAATCTCTTTTGGGATGGAGAGATGGTTCAGTGGTTAAAAGCATGGGCTGCTCTTCCAGAGGACCACTGTTTAATTCCCAGCACCCACATGACAGCTCACAACTGTCTATAACTCCAGTTCCAAGGGATTTGACACCCTCATGCCAATGTACATAAAATAAAATTAAATCAATTATATAAAAAATCTCATCAAAGCTTTCAAATTATTAGACACAAATTTATTCATTAGGCTTTTAATACCCTTGGGATCTGTGGAGACATCATACCTGCCACTTTCACATTAGTTATCTGTCTTTGTTCTGTTAACTGCAAGTTTTGCTTGTTTGTTCAGTAGTACAAAATACTAAGTGTCCATGGATTAAACCAAAAATTCCGAAATGACTGCACTTGGATATTGGAATCATCTGTTCTTGGGAGATGTGGTAATTCTCAAAATCGTAAGAGAAGGGAGGCATGAGAAAACCACATTTTCAGCTTCATTTGCAGGAAACTGAAGACAGATAACAATGTAGTTAAAACTGGGAAATTAAAAGTGTATTATCATTAGAAAAGGCTGAACGTGGCCAGGCACAGTAGTGCACACCTGACATCCAGCACTTGAGAAGTAGAGGGAAGACAATCGCCTCAAGTTGGTCCACATGTCAAGTTCTATGCCAGTCATGGCTTCAGAGAGAGATCCTAGCTCCAAACAGAAAAACAAACAAACAAAAGGCTAAAATAGCTGCTGTGTGTAAGTGGGATTGGAAGTAGGAACATATGAGGCAGAGTTACTCTTTTTTATTTTTATTTTTATTTTTTTTGCCCAGTGCGAGGGGACTAAACTGAGGACATTGTGCAAGCTGGGCCACACTCTACCACTGAGCAACATCCCCATCCCCAAAGGAGCTACTCTTCCCATGCTTACAATACTGTTTGAATTTTAAGCCAGAGCAATATATTAATTTGATAAAAAATAAGGATTAAATCTAAAACATAAGGGGCCCTGCTAATTTTCACTAAAGTATTTTGCTATGCCATCAGTTCCAGGATTCATACATAATAACATTAATACCAATTATGATCTGCAATAAAGTAAATATTTTAGAAACAGAATTAATTACATCCAGATAAATGAATTTATAAATGGTTCATTAGGGGGAAAAGGCATTTGGACTCATCTTGCTCAGAGTTAATTTTTTAAATTTTTTGGAGACACAGTTTCCCCTCTGTATCCCAGACTTCCCTTGAACTGGTGATTCACCCAGCTCACACATTCAGGTGCTGGACTTAAAGGCATGAACTACCTGTACTACAGTGCCTGACTCAGGGTCAGCTTCTCAGTAAGTAGTAATTCCATAAGGTGGATGCCTACTCCAGTGGAATGGAAATTATTTCATATTTTATATGTGCATGTTATATATAGGTAATATTATACACACACACACACACACACACACACACACACACACATACACAAGTACATAATTGCTTCAGACACAAAGCTAAACTTTATTGGTCAGTCACTGTGAGCTAACCTTTCCCTATGTTGCCTCACATGACACCACTACAATAACTCTGCCTCATAACTTAAGTTACTGGAACTGGAATGAAGACATGCAGTTACTTGCTCAGGAACATTCCACTAGCCTGTGCTTTAGTCTATTGTTTTCTGCTAAATTGTCCATTTTCTTCCCCTTGGTATGCCTTGTCTTTTAAAAACATGATGGAATAACTCCATACTCAATATACAAAACCACTTCCAGGAATGCAGACAGATTAGGCAGACCCTAGAAGGGTAGGTCCTACAATCCCCCAACTCTACCCATTCCTATTTCTTGCTCATCGCGGCCTTCCCTGAACCTGTCACAGAGCTCAAAATACAGCTACATTTCCTTCCACACAAGAATCAATAACCTCAAATTGTTCAAGATTCTTACTGCAAACAACAGAATTGACTCCAGCTAGTTTAATAAAATCTGTTTTCTTAAAGATAATAACCCCTCGGAGATCACTAAAGGCTAAAGGAACAAAGTCTGGTGTAAACTCACCGAAGAGGGGCCCCCGCCTCCTCCCCCACCCACACCTCAAACCACACTGTGAAACTGTTCTGAAGGAGGAAGCTCACTGCTGCTGACACCTGCAGAATCTCAAGATCTGGCTCCACGGCAACCACTACAACCTCAGTGCTAATGCTGCCTCTGTGCCAGCCCGACTGCAATTTCAGTTGGTACCTAAAAGCTAGATACCCCTAAAGCAGCCATGTTGGCAAGATGCGTGCCCCACGTGTTCCCGGTTTTTAGGCCAAAGGTGTCAGACTGAAACCTCACCTGGAAAGTACCGGTTAGGCAAGCCCTGGTCTGCTGCAGCCATCTGCTCTGCAAAGGAAGCTGAAAATGGGACTGACTTCTAGGTTGGGCAGGGGGCATTGACTAATACATGTGGAGTATTTGTAAGATGCTGGAAAGCCCCAAATGTGACATGTGCCCAGTTTAAAAAAAAAAAAAAAAAACTGTTCAAAGGAGACATCTTGAAGGCTAAACCCAAGATGCTGGGTCAGGAAAGCATGAGACCAGTGGCATCGTTACAAAAACAGGAAGAGGAGGAGGTGGTCAGGGCAGGTGAGAGAATGTGTGCAGGAAGTGTTGAATTTGAGGTTCTCGTGAGATATGTAAATAGAGAGGTGTAATTGAATATATGAGCCTGGAGCTTAGATGAAAGGTCAGAACTCTGGATAATGCAGACAGCATCAGCATACAGATGGCAGCGGATGCTGTGGAGAGGATGTGGCTGTGAGGAGCAGAGTGAGATGGAAGTATCCCATAGGGAACCACAGAACTCAGGCAGTACAACACCGGGCAGAGGAAGAGTGAGAAAGGTCAGGGCACTCGAGAGAGGAAGCAGAAGCGTGTGGACCTCAGAAGGCAGGGCACAGGAGCATGGAGATCAACAGTGTAGTGTACATTTGAACTGCTAAGAGGATAGATCTAGAATGTTCTCACCATACCCACAGTGAGAAGATACCTATGTGAGGACACACACACACACACACACACACACACACACACACACACACACACACACACACACGTATATACATATCTACATGGATTAGCTTGGTTCTACGATAGTCATTTCGCAAGGTTTATACACATGAAGACACCCCATTATGTCCTGCAAACACATACCTGTTATCTGTGTCAATGATAGCTCAGTGAAGCCAGACAGTTTTAGATCTTCTAAATAGTATTCAGATTTAGGAATAAAGCAGTTGCTATTTCCTACAGGTTGTAGCCCTCATTTCCTGACTTCTGCTCTAGCTGTCTTTGTTTATCCTGGGCCACACTGTCCTGAAACAAAGACGAACAGACAACAGGAACAAAGCAAATGGCCTGTGAGGAAGCTCTATGCTTCCTTTGCTGCCCTGTGGAGAGTTCTCCTTAGCTACTGCACACACAAGGGCCTCTGTTTCTCACGTGTGTTGTCCCTGCTCTCAATCTGGCACACTCACCTAGGAGTCTGCGGTAAGGCCTTCTCCATATCCTTCACTCCTCTATGCTGAGCTCCTGCTGCCTTGAAAAGATCTTGCCATTCTTTTCATCCCCCTTCATTTGATTAATTACTTATCCCAGCCAAGTCTGTCTTTACAGTTCACTTCTTCTAAAACTACTCTCAAATCCCCCAAGCCCAAACCCAGGATTCTCAGATCTTCCCATCACAGTAATATAATACACAGAGGCTCATGATATATGCCACCACAGCATACAAATGAAAATAACATCAGCTTGTGTGATCCTGAGTTAAGTCCCTTGGCCTTCTGAAGTACCTAGTCCATGAGAGTACCTGAGTGTACCTATAGGGGCATTATGAAAATTAAGAGCTTAGACACTTAAACTGTGAAGAAATGTTAACTGGAAAATATAAAACATTCAGTAAACACCGTATATTATTATTAGTATTATAGCATTCTTTTGTATTATTTCTGCTATTTTAATCAAAATTCAAACTATTGGAGCAGACACCATATCCAAATATTATTTATAAATCACTGTAAGCATCAGGCCAGCTATGGTGGTGCATTTAAGAGGTGGAGGTAGGAAGATCATTTCGAAGTCATCTTTGGCTACAAAGTAAGTTCAAGGACAACCTGGGTCATGTAAGTTCATGTTTCAAAATAACAATGACCAAAGAGAATGAAATATATGGAGATCTCAATCCACAATAGTTAAGTGCTTGATTTTTACTAATACACATAAAACCATTCCAAACCCCACTTACCAAGAGTCATCTTTAACCTACACACTAAAATTCAAGATGTATAAGGGCCCTGCTAATGTCCTCAACGCAAACTTGAAGAGTCTTTGATTCCTCTCGCTTTCTCGTCCCTCTCTCTCTGTTCAGTGCAGCTCAGACTAAAGACACTAGGGGCAAGGATGAGTCACAGGTGAGGGCAGGGACACGGAAGACAGTGAGGGGGCTTCGTCGACCTCTGGTTCTGCAAGAGAAGTGAAGCCAGTATGAGAGGACCATGCCTGTGCTGAACATCAGGATACCCGGGGATAAGAACAGGTTTTCTTTTCTAGTTTGCAGCCCAACATTTATAATAATCATTTGCTAATGAGATTTTAATGATAATAATCTATCATACCATTTCTACATATAAAAGACAGGTTCTTCTGTTGCATTTTCCTCCATAATTAGAAAGTTTCTACTTAACGCTTACCTTTCCCTTGTCGCTCACTCACTGTGTCAGGTGGGACAAACATTACAAAGTTATGGGAAGAGTCAATGCAGCTGGTGATAAGGCAGAGTAGTGACACTCACTGGGGCTTCGGATGGGCAGAGGGGCAGGAAAGGGACAGGCAAAGACAGACACAGAGTCATTTGGATATACTCAGGCTAACCGAAGATCCAGATGACTGAACTAGCCCTGACAAACACAGCAATGTGAGGTAGCGGTGTGTGTGTGTGTGTGTGTGTGTGTGTGTATCTGTGTGCCTGTGTGTCTGTGTTTGTGCATGTGTCTGTGGTGTCTGTGTGCATGTAACATAAAATCTCTGTCTCTGGCATCTGATTCCTATATCTTCCGGAGAACTGGTCAAGATGTTTTATAAATCAAATGACATACCTAACAACCACAAATGTGAAGGTTTGTGACATTCTAGGATTCCCATGAGCCAATCAGGCCTGTCATCTATTGATTTGTGATGTCAAGGACTTCAGCCTGATTCTCTAATTAAATTCTCAAAAGTTTGCTTCTGCAGATAGGGATCTAACAGCTCACCACAATGTCAATGAAGCTGTGATGTCCAAATACCAACTGCCTCTTTTCTCTATATGTTGATGGCTAAAACACATATGCATACATGAATACATACATACATACATAGATATCCATGCCTCATATTTTTTTCTCAATCTATGATCTAATTATCTTCTTTTGTTTGTCTTTTATTCAAAAATGATACAAAATTCTTCCTTAAAAAAAAAAAACCTTGCTAAGAGTTGTCATACACATGACATGATTTCCGTAGTCTGGTTGGCTTTTTTTTTAGCTTGGGAGACCACCATCCCTGAGCCTCTAACTTCAGTGGTTACCATCTTTGTTCCAAGTTATTAATGATACTCCTAACAACCCTGCAAAGCAATGTCATATCTATTTTGAAGATGAGTACATAGTGGCTTAGGTTTGTTATGAGCATGGCCTAAGGTCATGTGAGTAATGAATTACAGAAAAAAAAAATGCTGAACTTGAGTGAGGAGAAACCACAGCACAAACTCTCCTGCCCTACTCCATTGCCCCACACTGCTTCCTGGTAGGAAAGTGAAAGGGTTCAGCTCTAACGAAGGATGAACACGGAAGCACTGAAACACCCAAGCCTTGAGGTGGAAAGTAGCTGTCTACTAAAAGACTTCCCTCAGCTAGCTTACTTTTGCAGCCTCTCAGTCTCTGTCTGCCATTTCCTAACCTCTTCATTCTTTCCCTGGTTTTATTATTTTCTTCTCTAGATAACACACAAAACAAAGACCAGGGCCTCTCTGCTCAGCTCTTGAAAGTGCATACCAGCCCCCACAAAAATGGCCACTCCAGGACATGGTCCCTGAATCCATAAAGCGCATGATCACAAAAGGGTGAAAATAGTTTGCCACCATGAACTTACTCTTCTGGGGCTTCCACAGACTGCCTTCTGTTCACCCCCGCCTTACTTACTTTAATCATCTGTGGTTCAGTGACTGTCTACTTTAGAGTAACTCTGCTGGAAATTGTCACCACCCAGATCCTCCAATCCCATAACCCAGGGCTCATCCTCCCGGCTAAGAGTACATCCTGCTGACAGCTGAGTTACGGACCAGAATCAACTTCTACAAAGGGAGCCACCTTGCCCAAGGTCACGTCACTGCCTGTAGTCAGCTTACGGAAAGGTTGCCCCAGCTAGGGACGACTGGAAGCCATCCAAGCCTGGAGGACCAGAGCGTGCTTCGACAGCTGCCATTTTAAATGTGTGTGAGTTCTGCTTCTCCCTCTGTCCAATGCAGTGGAAATTCTCTCATTTACAAATGCTCCTGTGGATCCCACAGGCAAATCTCAGCATCTGCGTCTTGGAAACTCAACCTAATCCAATACTCTGCACTCCTAACTTCAGTCATAACCACAAATATTGTCACTTTAACGAACGGACAAGACTGAGATCTACCAGAAGGCACATGGATATAATGTCCAGACGCATATGAGGTGGTAAATGGTGTAGAAACTAAAATCTATGAAACATTCCTCTTTGTATGCTATTTGAAGTGTTTAATATTTCATAGCTTTGACATTGTAATATTTTCATGCACACTGACACTTAGATATCCTGCCCATTTCTATTTCCTTGTTTTTGGTGTCTATATAGAGAGTTAGATACTTTCTAGGCTTTACCTGATGAAAACTCTTAGTATCTTTGTGAATGTTCTTGTGTGTATTGGTTCATGCATGTGTGTAGATTGTGTGTACATATAATGGTGTGTATATGCATATGTAAGAATGTGTGTGTCCACATGGATATGTCTGTGCATGTATGCTGCTATGTGTGGGTTTTTGTTTTGTTTTGTTTTGTTTTGTTGGTTTTTCGAGACAGGGTTTCTCTGTGTAGCTTTGGAGCCTTTCCTAGAACTCACTCTGTAGCCCAGGCTGGCCTCGAACTCACAGAGATCCACCTGGCTCTGCCTCCCGAGTACTGGGATTAAAGGCATGTGCCACCACTACCCAGCTATGTGTGGGTTTTTATGTGTGGGTATGCATGTGGATATATGAAGGGGTTCGTGTCTATGTGTGCACATGTATGTGTACAGATGTATCAGTGTGGGGTGTGCATGTGTACATGCAGACATGTGCTGTGTATATGTGCATATGCATGCAAGTGAAAGTAGAATGCACATACATATCTCTGTGCATTATTGTGCATTTATGTGTAGGTGTGTATATGCTTTGTACTTGAAAGTGTATGTGTATGCATATTTGTGTGTGAGTGTATGGGTGAGTCTATACATGTGCATGTATGTCTATGTGTATATGTGCATGTGAATATTGGTACATGTATGTGTCCATGTACTTGCGTGTCTGTGCACATATATATATAATGTGCATGTTCATGTGCCTGCACACAATTTTACATCATGGTATTTATCATGGACAAAGAGATATAGGCACAGATTTAAATAAATGTCTATATATCTTGATACAATGTTAAGGTGAAGTATGTCAGTACAATCTGAACATGTAAAACTAAGAAACTAATCATGAAAATGACACACAAAACCAGTTCACTATATTGTAGAGACTGAAAGTAACCAGAAAATGTACTAGACAACCTGACTCCATGACTATACAAGCATCAAGAGCTTATGGGGACAGATATAAATGAAGCCCTAAATAGGCATATGCTGAACTTCTCAAAACATACCCCATAACTACACAGAAGAGAGATTTTCATAAGTTATCTGTCCAACCCCTGCCAGGCTGAGGTTCTCATCTTTGGAAAGGGCATGGACTGAAGGATAAGGAGGGTGAAGAACTACAGATGGCACCGTATCGGCAGGCTGAGAGAGGAAGGGATTTTCACTCCAGATCCCAGGAATGGGAGGAGCTGTTGGACCCCACTCTGTGCAGCTGCAGCTGCGGAGGGGACAGAGTCCCTGCCTGAGACAGAAGAGAAACAGATGAAAACTGGAGACAGAGTATGAAATACTGACCATATTCCCAATTTGTTTTTAAAGCAGTGAAATTCCAAACAGGCATTAATGCACTCACAATTTCATAACACTTACTAATGGAACAATGTTAGTAATGGCGTACAGAAGTCTACAAAATCAAGCATTCTACTCCTGCCCCACTGTATAGTATTAAAAATATCTAAATTTCCTGATGTTCAGTGGAGTGAGCGCTCTCTCTCTCTCTCTCCCTCTCTCTCTCCTTCCCTCCCTCCCTCCCTCTCATGTTTATGTGGTTTTTATATATGTATACACACACACACACATACACACACACATATGTATGTGTGTGTGTATGTGTGTGTGTGCAGGTGAGTTCCTCCATGCCCAGACATCCATGTTAGGTGTCTTCCCAATCTTGTATTTGAGACAGACGTGTCTATTTATCCTGGAACTCGCTGTTTCAGCTGCAAAGGGTAGCCAACTAGCCCCAGGGATCCAATTGTGTCTGCTCTCCCAGCAGCGAGGTCACAGGTGTGGATTATCCTTAGCTTTTCTGTGGGTTCTAGAGTTCTAATCACAGGTCCTCATACTGCGCAGTGAGCAGTTTACCTGAGACACTTCTTTATAACCGTGATTATGATTTACATACCTTCTAAATCAAACTGTTGACAGCAGAAGTGGCCGCAAACTGTTTGAAACGTATGTAAAATTATCTACTGATTTTGAAAATATACCTCTTCCAACACAAGTGTCCCATTTCCGGTGGACGCTTTCAACCACACTGACTGGTAGAACCCAGGGAGGAGGGAGAAAGACAGGTGCAAGGGAGGAGAGGAGGAGCAGTGAGGGAAAGAGGAGGAAGAGAGAGAGAGAGAAAGGGGAGATCAGAACATCTTCAGCGAGTGCTACATGATACAGGTGAAAGTGAACTACAAACATCATGAAGTGACTAGCAATATCCGTAAACTAAAAAAAAGATATTGTCATATAGAAGAATATATATCTTATATGTAAGAATTATATGTGATATCTCTTTTTAAAATGTATAAAAATAGCGTATTATTTAGTGATACCAACTCACAGCACTCAGTAGGCAGCAAAGAGACAATGGGAGTGGGAGCCAAGATGGAGGCCTTGGGAGTCCCAGCACAGTTCTGCTCCTGGACCAGGTGGTGGGTAGACCCAGGCCCACTTGCATCTTTACATCTTAAACAAGTGCTTATCGCTATTATGTGTGTGTCAACTATTATGAGTCAACTACTTTTAGGAACAATATACTCAGTGAGGAGATTCTTTTAAAATCGTTGGTGACTTGCCAGCTAAATAGCCCCCACCTTTTTTTTTTTTTAGCTATTTGTGAAAGTTTACATTTTCAAATCAATTTTCCAAAGTTAAGGATTGTTTTTAACTGCCTGCTTTGTACCTATAATTTATTTTCAGCAGATTATTCTGTGTTGTTTATGCTAGAAAAAAAGAGAGAGACGTATAAATTCTCAAAAAAAAACCATACAATTTTCTTGTGTTTTACCATTTATTTTATTAAGCTCACTTGTTCTTACCTTTGTTATTGTTACAAAAGCAATTTAAATCATTGCTTTAAAAATGAGAAAATTCAGACAAACAAAAGTAGGATAAAAACCACTTGCACTGTTGAGAATATGAAACTCTCGCCAAGTGATTTTCATTGCTGTCTATGAATTAATATAATTATGGAAAGATGGGCTATTTTGGTACAAATGTCCTACAATTTACCATGATTCATTTAGCTAATCTAACTCAAGAGAAGAAAATTTTTGGAAAAGGCCCGTTTTCCTCTTTATCCTAAAGAATTTGTAGACTACTCTCAATGTAGGGTATATATGGAGCCTGGATGAAAAGTGCTTTTCAAGGGTCAATCGCAGTCCACCAAGTTGGGTCTGTGAGCCAACCAACCCCCATAGTCTGATTTCTGGTGTAGAAGGAATGATGTCCTACATCTGCCATTGGGGCCTCGGGACCTCTGTGCACAAACAAGTTCCTATTTTTCTAGTTTCACAGCTGTGCATCAGATAAGACACACTCTAACCTGCTTTTTTTTTTTTTTTTTTTTTGGACTTTCTTCTTTGCAGCCTATACTGAAAAGTACCTAGATCACCCTGTACCTAGACCATCATGCCCAACAGAGTCTGTGTGACCTGTTTAAGACCCTGTGTTTGCTTTGCAATCGAAAAACCTAGTCTTAAAATAGCATGATGAATATTAGGCAATCTGTGATGGCAAGAAACATTTGAAACTTTAATCACCTAATTAGAAATAGTCTACTTTGTATATTATTAAGAATTCCCTAAAGAAGTAGGACCATGGAAAAGAAAACCACATAAATCTCGGTTTAACACTTCAGCGGGTAGCTGTGAATGTTAACTGTGTGTCACAGTTATTACCATGATGAGAGAAGGGTCCAAGCTGGGAAGAAACTGTAGAGTATAGAATTAGGTCTGGATTATATTAAGTCATGATAAACTTTGAAACAACTCTTCGCACATGTTCATTTTTAAGACTATTGTCAAGTGTTCCAGTCAAGTGTGGGTCTGGTCTCTGGGAAGACTGCTACCAAGAGAAAGGGCGATGTACCCTGAAGTAGCATCAACTTTGTTTAGATCCTCATGCATGACTAGTGTTATCCATCCATAATGCTACCAAACGCTAAAAAGATCCTTCGTGAATCAGCTATCCAAACTCTCCCATCTGTGATTCAGAGGAAGCAATGCCATAAAAGGAAGAGCAGGAATTTGAGTGTGTGTGTATGTCTTCAAGTCCTGGTCCTTACATTCACTGGCCTCAGGCATGTTGCTTGCCTGCCTGACTCTTGAATATAAAATAAATACATAAAGACTGTTTGGCAGGAATATTTTAAAGAGAAACAGGAAGTTGTCAAAATGCCACTTCCCACAATGACCAGTCATTTAGTAAGCTTAGGAAACGCCTGATGGTAACGTATGCCAGGGGAATAACAATCCAGGATTTAAATGAAATGCTGTTCGTTTCTACCTCAGGTTTTTGTGGGTTTTGCTGCTGTTTTATTTTTGCAGTCTTGTTTTCTAGCTATGACACACATTTTAAAAGTTTCTTGACTAGATTGCTTCTCTAAACATTTCCTAACTCCTCTGGCCTACTAATGCTTCCACAGCATATGATCATACACAGAGGTGTCAGCAGCACTTTCCAGCCAGTCCAGCACAGGCACCCAGTTCCCAGGGAGAGCCAGAGCTGGCAGGACTGAAGCTTGCCAGTGCTCAGTAGCTGCTCCTGGCAATGCACATGTATGACCAGGGGTGTTTCCAGCCATGAGGAAAAGAGTTGTTTCCATGGGTTGGGTACAAGGAAGCTACTCAAAGATTCAATAGACCATTTGTAACAAAATAAAACAATCACACAAAAGCCAATAATAGTAATAATAATAATAATAATAATAATAATAATAATAATAATTGTCTCACTGGAAATATAAACCACACCCCAAACCAGAATTCCCTTCATCCTTAAACCTCCTGCCTGCTGGTGATCTCAGTGAGTTCCTGGACATTGGGTCTGTCTGGCTGAAACAACTCCAAAGCTCAGAAAATATAAAAAGAATTAAATTAAAGGAAGTAGGGAGTCCTCAAGCTTCTCTTTCAGAATACAAGAAAACAAATCTTTGAACTACAGGAAACAGAAGGTTAAATTTTCTCCCAACCTCAGGGAAACCACTATACTGTGTAGTTGCATAGTCTCTGAGACCTGCTATCCCCCAATGGCCACTTGCCCATGCTATCCTTCCAGGCAGTACCCAACCCTGCTTGGAAGGAAATCCTTTATGTTTTGCAAGTTTCTTGACCATACACATTGTGTGTGTGTGTGTGTGTGTGTGTGTGTGTGTGTGTGTGTGTGTGTGCACATGTTTAAACAAATGAGTGAGGTAGAAGGCTCTAATTGCACAGCTCCTTCACCCTGCTCTTTATTCATCCCAGTCTCTTCCTCTTCCAGGCTGTTCCTCAAAGCATCATCTTCAGGACAGCCTCCCCACACACAGACCCACAATTTCACAGCCACAGCAAACTACTATAGAGTCCGAAGGGGCGTGGGAAGCTGGTGTGAGGCAAAGAACACAAAGCAATGCAAGTGAGGATGGACTTTAGAATCAGTGCTCAGGATTCAGTGTCGTTTCTCCACTTGGCAGAGTTAGCAGGACAGCCACCCCAGCTCACTTGTCCTACGTTTAAGTCTGTAACTGTCAGATGAAGAATTATATCAGTACTAACCTCATCGAGATGTTGGGAAATTCAGACTTGTTAACATGTATGAAACACTTAGAAGTGTTTTGCTACCTGGTACAAATGATAGTTGTGAGCTCACATCACAAACTTGGCACCTTGGTTTTCTAACTCAAGAATCATGGAGACTGTAACTACTCAGACACAAGGAAAAATAAAGAGACCCACTTCATAATGAAGTATGTTTTATCCCAGGAAGGAGGCTCCTTCGTCTTTCCCACTTTATAGATAATCCATTTATGAATACACAGTTGTTGCTTATTAATCTGTATGGTATCATTCAGAGTTGAACAGATTCAACTGCCTTGAGTGGATCAGCTATTGCTAGCTCACACTTAAGATCTTTCATACCCAATAACAATAATTTAAATCTCTTAAACTTATCAACACAGATATCCAAATCCTTCTGAAACAGAATTTCCTTACAGGCAATCTTCATTTCACCATAGAAAAATGTTAAGAGACATAGAATTCACAGATCTATGCAGATCTTTTTAATCATATACCAGGCACAATGCTGGCCCTGAAAAATATCAGAGAGTTTAAAATCTAGAATTAGGTCCCCACCCCATTCAGTTCCCACATTGCATGTGTTAAATATAAAATTTATTAGAAAAAAATAAAAATTTTCCTTAGTCACACTAGCCACATTTCAAGTGTGTTTGCTGGTCATGTGTACGTAGGAGCTACCATATCTAGATAGTGCACATAAGGAGGAAAAAAATCAACATAATTAAATAGACAAAGAGAAGATGTTATTTGTGTTAGGTAGTATCCTGCTGTTATAACAAAATTCATGATGTAATCTAGCTACAAAGAAGAAATTTTATTTGTCCTCACCGTTTTAAATGTTTCAGTTCATGACAAACTGGCCCCATCATTTTGAGACGGTGGTGGCACAGTCTGTCGTAGTAGGGACATATGACAAAAGCCATCTTTTACTTCATGTTGATAGGAAGTGAAAGAGAGGGATGGGAGGAGAGATCATGTCCCTAACGTCTGATTTTGGGAAATGACCTCATTGATCTTACTCCCACTTGGTCCCCTCTCTTAAAGGCTCTACCACCTGTAAGAGAGTGACAAGCCTCTGACCCAGGGACCTTTGTAGAGCACTTAGCCAAACCACAGCAGAATGGAGATGCTGTGATGGAGAAACAGAATGCTGCACGGAAAACCTTGAACCTGACAACAGACCTAGAGATAGGAAACTGTCCTATCATCAAACACTAGGCAAGGTGCTTTCCCCGTACACTTGGAGAATTCTAGAACCTGATTTTTGAATGACCTTGGAAAGATGATAACAAGTCCTCCAGAAGGGGGCGCTAAAAAACAGAGCAAGGGTTTCAGGACACAGATTTTTAAAAGGAGTGATGTTGATAACTACAGACCAAACTAGAATTCAGCATAAGTTTTGTTTATACCACCACACTTGGTGGAGACTATCCAAACACGACTTTTGCTTACAATCAACCAGCTCTGTTTCTTCTTCATCTGGCCACATAAATTCCTTTATTGTCAACTGAGAGGGGAGTTAGACATAAGTATATCTCCTGTCTCCTTTCCATTAGAATTACAATAAGGTTTTAAAAAAATAATGTATTAGAGGCTTCTATGTGCATTAGGCAGTGAGCCCTTGCTCACTTCAGTAGTCTAGGCTGAGACTTAGTTGCTAAATCAACATCTGAGCACTTATCAAGTACCACCCATGTGCCGTGTGCTAAACAGATTATAATGCGAACACAGATTTTTCCTTTATAAGGCCTCAGTCGAGGCACATGATAAGCAAGTGTGTTCTTAAGCTAACTGCAGTTGTAATGAGTGCTACGGAGGGAACAGATAGGTGACAAGGATAGGCTGCCTTAGTTTGCTCAAAGTCCAGACCCAGCGGAGTTTGGGAGTTGCAGACATACAATGACATGAGCTGCATTGCTCAGTGACTTTTTCTGTCTGTATTCAGTCACTCTGGAGACGGTTTCAAGCAGGAAGATCATCGGAGTCTTGCAACAGAAAGTTGGTTAAACTCAAGAGTAACAGATATGGAGGATGGGCTGTTTAACATCCGCAACCGTCGATACAACAATAGTAGAAAAAGCAACGAAGGCAGATGAGGCTAAAACACACTGAGAATATATCATTCTAAAACTGTAAGGTAGTGAGAAGGGAGTGAAGGGAAGAAAGCAAGGGCCCTAATTAGTATGAAAGTCGAAGGGAGAACTATTTGGGGGAGGAAAAGGGACCGGAAGTAGTGAAGAGGGTGAGAGTCCTAGAATGAGACCCAGTGTTTCATATGCTAACCAAAGCGGGGGAGGGGGGGGAGGAGTGGGGGTGGGGGTGGGAGTGGGAACCTGCAGACACGGATGAGGCCAAAGGGGACAGGTAACGACAACTCGGTAACAGAATTAAAAGAAAATGCAAAGTCAGGAAGGATGCCAGTCAGAGAATATGTTGAAATTTTATTGTTTCCAGAAGAACAGGTTTCTGGGAATGGTCACAGGACCAGGTGGCTAACATGTTGTAGCTGTGAAACATAAGGTGGTGACATCTGAGACGTGAGGCTGGGACGCCCCCCGCAACGCACAGCTCAGGACTCATCTCACAGTCTGTCACAGGTCTGCACTGCCGTTCTTCTCAGCGTTACCAGACCCTGGCTCTGCAAACGCTCAGCAAGTCACCTAGCAACTTAACCCTAGTCAGTGCCTGTGGCAGCAAGGAACCGACCAGGTAGCGGCTGCCCTTGATCTTCCTCACAGGGGCTGCCAAAGAGCCACACTCAGCACCACAGGCTCCAGCCGAACAGAGCCATTCTAAATCTTCTGCCACCTTCCTTCCTAACACCCTCCCCTCTGGGACACCAACGCTGTTCCCTCTTGAAACTTTTCCTTTTCAAAATCGACTTGGCACCCTAAAGAGATCGTTTTTGGATTCATTTTTGATTTAAAAAAAATAACATTTTATTCACCTTTCTTTTCCTGATATTGATCATAATCTTAATATATACAACACTTAGTGAATGTCCAAGGGGGGCGGGAATAGGAAAGGCAGTGGTGGGGAGAACAGAGGGAAAGGAGAAAAGAAGAAATTTGTGGAACCGGAGAGGGAGGTGACAGCAGCCAGCAGGGCAAAACTCGATGGATTCAGAGTGTCACTATGATGAAGGGAAGAGGCTGAATTAAGTAAAACCTGACCATGATATCCATCTGAATGTGAGTTTGTATTGTCTTAGGCCTGGAGAGTCTAGAATCTTAGGCGGCTTCCTCTACAACTAACTGTGAATCAGGGTGCATGCCTTCCTTTCCATGCACATTAACCTGTAGAAGAAAACTTGGGCCTGGGGAGATGCCTCACCTAAGTACGCACCATGTGAAGGTGGAAGGAAAGATCTGACTCCACAATAATAGCACATAAAATAAATTCAAGATTTCTGAAAAGGAAGTGTGACTTGTGTAGAAGGTGCTGAGATCAAAGACAAGATGTACTTACTCAAGGCTCTATGCCTGGCTGACCCTGTGCCCGAGTGTGCTACCTGGTCCCCCTGAATCTCAATGCCCTCATATAGAAAATCAAGCTAATCACATCCACTTCAGGAGCTCTGAGATAGTGAGATAACTAAAGTGAAAATCTTTGCTAATCCCAAGGGCACAGCACCTGGATGTGATTACTGTCATTGGATTTAATCTCCGCTTGGCTTCGCCCGGCCTATAGATGATTCAGCCACTATGGGCTGTCTCATTTGCATACAGAGCAAGGACTAGGTCTTGCTTTGGGTACTAAGAAGTTAGATGAGTTTACACAGACTCATGATTTCCACAGTTTCCTTGGTTTCCCCCCTGGTCTGCTCTGTCAATCAGTGTGTGTTCATAGTAACCACCAGCCAAGTCTTCATCTCACAGAGTATACAACAGAAAGACCAGTTCTTGGGATCCAGGTCAGTCTGCAGAGAGCCAACTCCTCCCTCCACCCACTAAGGTAGGATATAGAGCAGGAGAAGAGAGAAGCTGTCCGTTACTTTTAGTTCCAGACATGGCATGCATACAGGAATAAAATGACCAAAATAATCTTTGTCTCTATTTTTAAATTAGTGCTCAGCTCCGACCAGAATACAAGAGAAGAAAGGCTCACAACTGACTCCTTTTCTTTACATTGTCCAGCAAGTTTTGCCTGTATTCTCATTTTTTTTTCTTCAGCAGCCTCCCCAAAGGACAAATCCAAGCATCGAGAGACATTTTAACTGGTTTTCTCTCTCTCCAATTTCTTATGTATCACTTCTCTTTTCTCAAATCACTCATACCAACCAAAAAAAAAAAAAAGGATGTGAGAGGATTTCAAAAATAATTTCAGAAGCTAGTTTGGAACCGCATTAATCCCAGAGGTCTGGTAGAAAAATCTGTTCTGGCTACTGTTTTCCCCTGGGATTTCTTGTATCTAGCTCTCTCGCTCTCTCATCTTGACTTTTCTTATTTGTAGTTTGTTTTTGTTTCCTTCTACAAAGCTTTTTGCCTTTCTCCAAGCAGACATTAGGATGTGTGCAGGCTCAGGTAACTGCATGTTAAAGAATATGAAGAAACAGTGCTGATATTATGGGGTGGGAAGAGACTATTCCAGGATTGGGCAGTAGAGGCAGGACCATGGAGATGACAGTTCTTCTCTCCTGCAACTGAAGCAGATTGTGAATTATAGGGGCTGGGGATATGGTTTAGTCAGTAAACTGCCTGGCATTCAAGTCTGAGGACATGAGTTTGGATCCCCAACACTCATGTAAAAAGCTGGGCATGGATAACACACTGCAATTCCAAAACTGGGAAGGCAGAGATGGGTAGATCTCTGGAGTTCTCTGGCCAGCCAGCATAACCAACTCATTGAGCTCCAGGTTCAGAAGAGACCCTGCCTTAAAAAATAAGATGAAGAGCAATCAAGGAAAATACCCAACCTTGACCTCTGGCATACACACACACACACATACACACACACATACACATACACACACACACACACATACACACACACACATATACACACACACATATACACACACACACTCCACAAGTATATACACATATCATACACATGTACACCAGAAGTCTATCAATCAATCAATTTAATAAACAAATAGAAAACAAGCTTGAATTCCAGAGCACCTTCTTACAGCAGCTACTCATGGTTCTCAAACATTTTAAGTGTGCAGCTGAGGGGACTGAATTTTATATTGCATTTAATTTTAATTAAAAACATAAACTAAATTCAGTTTCTAGAAAATCAGTATGATTAAAATTACTTGAATATATAAGCCTACTTTTTCAACTGTAAATTTTGTGAATTTTAAGTATATATAAATATAAATTTAAATATAGATGAAAATTTATCATTGGAATTGATGAACTCTGAGAACAAAATATACACTAGAGTTTTAAAGACTTAGTACACATTTTGGATACTTTTGACTTTAATCAAATATTGGGCTGATGTTATTTGTTTTTGTTTTTAATGTAGCTACTAGAAAATTTAAATGTATGTACTTGTTTATATTTCTATTAGTCTCTACTTTCCTGATAACAGAGACTGTGTGGGTTAGAATTCCATGTTCTTTTCCTTCCAGCTTCTAAAATGGGATCAAAGATGTTCTCTAGTCCTTTGATAAAGAACTGCCCGATAGTCCCTACTGCACAGACTGCATGTGAGATGCGACTGACTTACGTAAGCATGCAATCCATGAGGCATCCCTGACGCCTGGCATGCTCAACATATGCTATTATTATAGTTGGAAGTTTATATTTATCATGCTATGGGGAGAGCAAGAAACGGCAAGGGACTTTGAAATGTCAGAGAGAATATTTCACCTTCTTAGGAAAGCCTTACAGCAAATGTCCATTTCATTCCATTAGACACTGGACCACAGATGCCTAAGGCCTTGTTCTCAGGAGATGCCTAAGGTCTTGTTCTCATGGAGAGCTGCTCCATATTAGGTCACTGCTTGCTGTTGCTTGAACACCTTCTTACAAATCTCCAAAAGCCACATCTAACAGGTGGGTGTCCAGATTTAATTTAGAAAAGCACTCCAGGAAAAAAAAAATGTGGTACCAAGCCAGGAGTGTAGTGTGCTCTGCTACTGCCTGACTTTACTTATCTGATGGGGTTAATTCCCCATCAGTTAAATACAGATAATAGGAGATGGTATTGTGAGGATTTAATAAATAGCTTGACAGAGAGAGCTCTATAAACCACACAGAACCGTGCCAGTGCCAACATGCCCTCCCCTGAGAACCACTGCAGCAGGATGCCCCCCCCAACACCCTGTGCAGAACATACAATTACTTCATGGGAGTATCCCTTAAGGACCTTCACTCTGCTCTACGTTCCCTGCAAACTTGTCTGTGATTAAACAGCCAACCCCTATAGTGTAAAAACTTCTAAAACTCCTTTAGAAAAAAAAAAAAAAAAAAAAAAAGCCCAAGATAGGCACTTAAAGGATAAACTAGTAAATCAATAGCAGATGTTCACATGTCAGCTCAGTCAGCTCATTCTGTCCAGCAGGCATCTGGCAAGTCTTTGAGGAAATGAGTCACCAATCAGGAAAGATTTTTTTTTCATTATTATTCCCACAAGTATAAATATAAATATAGTACGTGGTACACAGTAAGAATGTGGGCTAGGGGTATGTGGTGTGACTGAAATTAGGTGATCAGACTATGTCTCTTTGAGAAGGTAACATTTAAGTCACATAAATTATGGAGAAAAATAGAAGGAGTATTTCTAGATTCAGGGGAAGGTACACAATATTGTCCCCGTATTAAATAGCACTGGATTGTTCACTTAAGCTAACTGCATGCAAGTTCACTTCACTGAAGCAGTAAACTTGATCTTACATGATTTGACCAAAAACTACAACAACAAGCATTATTCTTGGCTAATAAAAAATGACTTGTTCCCACAAAATTCATAACATGGGACTTATGAAAACATGACTAACGTAGTATACATCATTCTGCATAAGGAATAATCTTAAGAGGGCTGGAGAGATGGCTCAGAGGCTAAGAGCACTGGCTGCTCTTCCAGAGGACCCGGGTTCAATTCCCAGCACCCACATGGCAGCTCACAACTGTCTGTAACTCTAGTTCCCTAGGATCTGACATCTTCATGCCAATGCACATAAAATAAAAGTTAAATAAATTATTTTTAAAAGAAGAAATAATCTGAAGCATATTTTTAAAAAGAGGAAAACAAACATGGGCAGGAAATATCATATGGAGAGATATAAGATGGTTCCACAAAATTCAAATATTTCAACTGACAGAATACACGTTAACTAGACTCTTGGCTTTAGAAAGGATGTTAAACTGGATTTAAACCCACTGTAGTCCTTACAGTGTTTACAAAAGACACACTGAGGGTATGACAATACTGAATAACTGAAAAGCAAGGGATGTGAACGTATGTATCAGTCAGACACTAAGCACAAAAAACCCAGTTAGAACAGTTATATTAATACTTGTCAGAGAAGACTATAAGACAAATAGTGCCATTAAGGACAGAGTTGCTCTACAATGATTAAACGTTAAAGTCACCAAGGCGATATAAAAATTCTAAGCATAAATGCACCTCGTTGAATAAAGTCAACAGCTCTTGGACAGTTCTCCATGAACAAATGATAAACGTACCATGATAGTCAGAAATTACAAAACCCTTCCTTCAATAACTAAACTTTCAAACAGCCAAAAAAAGTAGAAAAGTTGAGCAACATAATTAACTATTACAAAACACTTCCTTCAATAATTAAAGTTTCAAATAGCCAAAAAAAAAAGCAAAAAAAGTAGAAAAGTTGAGCAACATAATTAACTACATCCCGATAGATACTTAGAAATACTTGTCACGTTTTCAAGAAGTCCACAAAGGTTACCAGTGAATTGTTTCTTTTCAGTTGTAATGAAAATGTAATAAACAAGCCGGGCAGTGGTGGCGCACGCCTTTAATCCCAGCACTCGGGAGGCAGAGCCAGGCGGATCGCCGTGAGTTCGAGGCCAGCCTGGGCTACCAAGTGAGTCCCAGGAAAGGCGCAAAGCTACACAGAGAAACCCTGTCTTGAAAAACCAAAAAAAAAAAAAAAATGTAATAAACAAAAGCAACTCAGGGGAGAAGAGGTTTTTATTTTGACTTACAGTTCCAGAAGAGTAGATTTCATCACCACAGGGAAAACACAGCAGCGAGCAGGGAAGGTGGGGTGGCGGCAAAGCCAACCGGAAGCTGGCCAATTTCAATTCTTGCTCATACAGAAAACAAAGGAAGAAGTGAGACACCTCTCACAGCCTGCCCCAGTGACACACTTCCTCCAATAAGTACATTTTTTTCCCAGTACGTTCCACCTCCTAAAAGACCCAGAACCTTCCCAAACCACCAGCTGGTATATAATCAAACCACAACAGTTATAGGAATCATCTCTCCCCTAAATTCTAGGAATTGAACTATGGAAAGGGAAAAGTGGGATCCAATTTTAAGCGGACTGAGATAATTTTTCTAGTACCTAATAAACTAAAAGAAATAGAGATTAAAAAGCATACACAATTAAAAAAATAATAATAAATGCCATGTCACTTGAGCATCTGAGGTTATGAAATAATATATGATCTGCTTGGCATTTCTTAAATGCTAAGGTTACTTACAATAGAGAGTGGTGCCCTGACGCTTTCAAGCTAATGTTACATCATAGGCATTCTGTCATATCATTGTTCTTATCTTTTATCTAGGAATAGCTCTCCAGCTCCTATGTTTCTTTCTCCTTCAGCTAGAAATCAAAAGACCTCTTCTAAATATAAATTCATGTCAATAGGACACCTACAGACCAACACACCCAGAAAATCAGAATTCCTTTTAGGCTCAGTCTGGGTCAACCCTCTGAACAATATATTCTAATTCCTGCCACTGCCAAATGCATTTTCTTTTGTTAAGATCTCAGCTGTGGTGAAATAAAAGATAACTTCCATTCCTCAGTCAAGTGAAGGTTTAGAACCAGGCTTCCTGTGGCTTTATTCTTTTCTGGAATATAGTCAATACTAATCCTTCTTTCCAACCCCAGAAACCTACAACTCCCGCTTCCTCTTAATTTGCTGATTAGCAAATACAGTCCTAAAGCTTTTCTAGAAAACTTCTGACAAGGCTTACCTCACTGGATTCTCTCTCTACAAGCAGCCTAAATCCTCAATTCAGGGATTAGTGTTATGTCCTGATAGTTTAAAACTTCTGCCTCACGAAGTTTTTCACTATTAGTGGTAGGACATGAAAGTCAGGTCTTGAGAGGTGGAAAGTGGAAAGCATGGCTGGTTCCTTTCACTTAGAAACTTGGCTAGCCTTGGCTGTGCAGCTGAGTCCCGAGCACTGTTGATAGGGAGCATAATAATTATGACATTTTGAGGCTCCACCCAACCAACACTTGCTTTCGGTTTCCATTCTCCAACAAGCCTCAGCAGCGTTTCTCTGACTACTTTAGGTCTCAGCCAGAGATATTTTAGATACAGGGAAGTTCATGAGAGTCAAATCCTCTTCTTTCATTTCCTGTATTGCTAAGCAGTTTACAGTCTAAGGGACAAAACCAGGCCAGTGCACACACGCCCTGTTGCTACTGGTGGTTGACTTTCTGTGAGTTCAACGGCAACCCAGGAAGGGTGGGTTCCGCACAATCCGGTGTCTCAATAGAGAGGCTGCTCTCACATCAACTTTTATTACCCAACACTGTCTTAGCAGCTGTAGTGTACATTACGTTTGTAAACTGGCATGCATTGTTTGAACTCCCTGAGAGGCTGGCTCTGGAAGTGGGGGTTTTCTCTGGCCCCTTTAGACCCCAGCATGCTTGTCTCAAAACATCCTCTTGGGGTTTCTCATCTGAGAAGATCTAGTCTTGCCACCCAACTCAGTGGCAAAACAGCCCAAGAATAAAAATATTGTGCTCTTAAAAACAACTAGGTCAAATATTTCCAACAGATTTTTTTATCCATGACATGTAAGGGCCTCCAGTATGGAAGGGAAGCAGGACATCCAACCACGGAGAGAAAGTTTGCTGCTTTAACTTCCTGGGTTGGTTTCTGCTGGGTGTTGGAAGCATCCATTTTGTTTTCTCTAACTGTTGCTGTGTGTTCTTCCATTTGGAAACCTCACCCAAGGTCTGCTGCGCCCAGGACTCTCTCTATTGGAAGCTTCAAATGACTGTCCCAAAGGGGCTTCCCCAGCCTATCTCTGCTGTGTCTTGACCTCCCATTTGAGGATGCTTTGCCCCCTCACTGTTGTCTTTTGTTTTGTTTTATTTTGACTTGCTATGTACTTCATAAACTCACTCAATCAAAACTGAAAATGTATTTATCACAGCTCATTCTTTGGACCACACAGTTGTCGTTTTCATTATTCTATTTTATCATTGGTGGTTGTTGGTAATCTCTTATTATACTAAGTTTATAAATTAAACTTCACCTCGCTGGTTGTAGAAACAGGACAAAATATAATTATTTGTTGTGTGTGATATCGAACATTTACTGAGGGTCTTGGAATGCACGGTTATATAAGATTATATAAGAGAAACGAAGGAATTCAAGTCAAAGCTGAGGAAATACCCCAAATGTAAGGAACTTGGTTGATAATGTCATCAGACAACAAAATTGAGAAGACAGAAAATCATACCACACAAAGGGTTGAAAATGAAGGAGGGAAACTGAGGCTGCCAGACAAAAGCAAGAGCCTACATTAACAGAACTACTGCAGCCTCAAGACTGGCAGTAAAAGGTCCGGCAAAGCCAAGAAACTGACTAGTTCTGCCTTAAGAGACCTGCACTTCTAGATCGTCTATAGTCACAAATAGTAGTAAGACTGAAATTATGTCTCTGGACGCTACCAGGAGAAAATAGTAAAAAATGGGGGCTGGGAGTGTCTTCATCAGTGTTCTATTGTTGTAAGAGACACCATGACCATGACAACTCATGCAGAAGAACACATTTAATTGGAGCTGGTTTACAGTTTCAGGGGTTTAATCCATTATCACCATGGCTGAGAGCATGATGGCATGCAGGCAGACACGGTGCTGGAGAAGTAGCTGAGAGTTCTGTATCCAGATCTGCAAGCAACAGGAAGAGAGAGCCACAGGGCCTGGATCATGCTTTTGAAACCTCAGACCCCACCCCCAGTGACATACTTCTTCCAACAAGCCCTCCTAATCCTTCTCAAGTAGTGCCACTCCCTGATGACTGAGCATTTGAATATATGAGCCTACAGGGGCCATTCTTATGCTTTCCCCCACAGTGTGTCCAGGATACGTCTTTTAAAAGTTGCAGAAGAGAGAAAGATAGATGAACAAAACAAATGGAAAACTGGATTTTACTATTGCTTTTTTCTGACCTTAATGAGAGCTACTTCGCAGAGGAATGGGAACAATGAATGCGTGCCAGGGAAATGGTCCTGGCTTATGGAGACTGTAGTTAATAGAAATCTAGCTATCAGAGGAGGAATAGAGGAGGCCAGCACATATTGGGAGCTGGGTGGGTATTAAAAATAGTTAGTTTTTATACTGTGGTGGCAGGTATGTGTGAGACAGTGTGTGTGTGTGTGTGTGTGTGTGTGTGTGTGTGTGTGTGTGTGTGTGTGTGTACATCTTAGACAGACAGTATGTGTACTAATATGAAGGCTGAACTAAAGCAAAACTAAAGCCCAGAGATCAGAGTAAGGTCTCAGAGGCATTAAGAAGAGATAAAAGTAAAGATAGAGCAAGGATGAAAATCACCTTAGGGAAAAGGAGAAATCCATTTACCTCTTAAGACAGAAGATGTAGGTGTATAGGAAAAATAATACCACACCAAGTTCAACAAATATATTTATTATAGATGCTTGTCTCTACAATTGAGAAGTGACTTTATCCAATAAGGAACATTTTCTCTAGGTGGGCAACAAGTCAAGTAAAGAGTGAGTATTGATCTTTCTCTAAATCAATGGGTGGTTCTTGGTACAATGAAGGTGGCGGAAGGTCAGAAGCACCATTCAGACTCAGAAGAGGGGAAAGCCAGCAAATTGTAACCATGTTCACCTCACTGGGCTTCTGGATTAGGATGGCAATTGAACACAGGTTTGAGTTTTATAGACACACTGTCCCGTACCCTACACAATGTCTTCATTTTCTTTCCAAAGTTTTATTCTTCTATGAAAAACTTTAAGCTTAAATGTGAAATAAAATAATGGACATTCATATACCTATCACATAGGAAACAAAAAGAAATGTTAATGCTTTCCTTATTTGCAAATATTATGTACATGCTTAGGTCTCTGTATAAATTTATTGCTATATGATAGAAATTGGGTTAGATCTCATAAAATCTAGCAATAATCTGTCAGCATATTTCTTCAACTAAGAATAATTTCTGATACTGATTTAGTACCTTATCACATCTAGAAATATTAAAACAATAAAAAACAACCTGAGATCACCTAAAAGAGAGGACATACTCTCGTTTCCCGGGTTGAGCATCCAGTGCTTTTGTGGTTCACTTTTTAACTACAATCCAATCAAGGCTCAATCTTTTTTTATTTATTTAGGTGTGTATATGTGCACACATGTAATTCAAGAAATCCACAAAGTCTATTTAATGAGCAAAGGAATTTATTTGGGGGTTAACTCAGTACCATGGGAGATTTATCGTAAGGTCCGGAAAAGCTGAGCTATATGTCCCACACTGATTTGCCTGCTCCAAGATCTCAGCATCCAATACCACAAGAAGGCAAAGAGAGAGCTGTTTGCATGCATCCCAGGACTTAGGGAATCCTGAATGGCTACACCCCAGGGGCATGTACTTCAAGGTCATAGGCAGGTGTAACAGTTAGCTATTACCTCACTAGGGGTGGTGCTTCAAGGTCATAGCTAAAACAACTACCCACTACACACGTGTTTGTGTACGTATACATATATGCATATGTGTGTGTGTATGTGTGTGTGTGTGTGTGTGTGTACATGTGTGTAGAAGTCAAAGATCAGTGATGAGCATCTCTGTTAGTTATTCTCCATCTTATTCTTTGAAACAGGAATTCAACTCTCATTGAATCTGGAGTTCCCTGATTCAGCTAGACTAGTTAGCCAGAGAGCTTCTGGGATCTACTCATCTCAGAACAATGCTCAAGTGCTAGGGCTATAGACATGTGCTGCCATGCACAGCATTTTATGTGTGTGCTGGAGATCTGAGTACAGTTCCTTATGCTTGCACAGCTAGCACTGAGCCGTCTCCCCAACCTTGACATGCAATGCAGTTTTGCATCCTTTGTTAATTTTAAACTAGAACAGTACAAACCACATACTCCTTTTTCAGCTCCACAACAGGGGCATTGTAAACTCTTGAGCAGCAACCTTATAAAATTAGCACATTCCCCATTTGCTTTCTTGTACTTCATACTTATATATTCATGTAATGGTCTGGATTAAACACAGATGAAACATTTCAAATAAAGTATTCTCAAGGCATGTATCAAAGGATTGGATTGTACTCTATAAAAATGTACAAATAGTGTATCAATTAAAAATCTTAAAGGAGTAAAAACAAACAATGAATTAGTCATTTGAGCTATCCATCATTATTCTGTTTTGTTTTCTTTCCTTTTGAGTGTCTGATGCTGTATTAGTCAGCTTATGGTTGCTTTTGTAACAATCCCAACCAAACCTTATTGTCTTTGAACAGCAAACATTCCTTGCTCACAGGTTTGTGATTTTGCTGGCTCTGCTGGGCTTTGGGTCAAGCATCTTCTATTTCCCCAGTCAGAACTCTGAATACAGAAGGAACAGCTTTTAAAGGTTTTGCCTTTCCTTTACTAGTGATAGGTGAGCAAAAGGAAAAGTAAATGCCTGAGATGCCTCAACTTGGGGGCAGCAATCTTCACTTCCATCCATTCTGCGTCAGCCAAAGGAAATCACAGAACTGGTAGAGGGAGGAAGCAGACTGTGCCCTTGGGGAAGAGCAGAGGAGAAATTGTGTCTTAAATTTGGGCATGGCCATATAACTCGTGTGGGCCCATGAAACACGAACCATTATATGAATGTTCCCTAGTCCTTCCCTTTCCAGTGCCAGAGGGAGCAGCAGCATTCTACATTCATCTCTGTCACTTTGCATCCCTAAATGAAGATGTACCAACCTGCCAGAGGCACAGAGTGCAAGCAAGAAATAAACACTTAAGCTTTCAGCCTCTACAGTGTTGAGGTTGTTACTGCAACATAGCCTATCCAGCAACAAACAAGGAAGATGTTATTGTTTCCATTAGATCACTAATTTTCAGTGTGGGCACGCCCATAACCACCATTGTGCCCAACTTGGCCTCCCGCCATGTTCTTTAGTCCCAACTAACCTGTCCTCTCCTACCACAGAATAGAGGTGACTGTGAAAAAGGCCAATTATGTTAGTGTCTCTATACCAACCAACCAATATTCTCTCCATTCTAATTCCTGAGCCAAATTAAAAGACTAGATCACTGTGTGGAGTACCACTATAGTTGGGGAGGGGCATGATTTCCAGAGTAGTAGAAAAATCCAGAGAGAGAAGATGAAAGGAAAGAGCAACAGTTCCTGACTGGATCCTGGCTGTGACTGTGGTTAGGGAAATGCTGGCAATGTGCATCCCAGTGTTGTGAAGATGCACAGAGAAGTCAGGGACCCGTATCAGGACCATAAATAAGTGCCTGATGGCGTGATCACCTAAGTTCCTTAACCCAACATCAGGAAACAACACTGGTGACAATAGATTCCTACTTGGCTGCCACTGGCTAATGATTTGCTTCTTTATTTTTATTAGTTATTCAAGTTAGCCTACAAAGTACAGCTTGGGTCATGACCATTTTATGCATACTTTCTTATTGGTTCTCTCTCTTCACTCTTCTCCCCTGCTGCCCACTTCCTTTTTTCCAGTATCTCCTCATACCACATGCATTATATTATCCTTTTTTTTCACTACCATCCCTTAATAACATCACTTCTTCCCCTCATATGGTCCCCCTTGTAGTTCCATGATCTCCCCAGCACTCCCATAATACTTATATACAAATTGAAAATCAGAGTCTGGGGGTTGGAGAGATGGCTCAGAGGTTAAGGAGCACTGGCTGTTCTTCCAGAGGTCTTAAATTCCCAGCAACCACATGATGGCCCACAACCATCTATAATGAGATCTGGTGCTCTCTTCTGGCATGTAGGCATACATGCTGGCAGAACACTGTATGTATAATAAACAGATCAAAAAAAAAAAGAAAGAAAATCAGAAAAAAATCTGTAGTGTTTGTATTTCTGAGTCTAGCTCATTTACCTTAAGGTAATGCTTCCCAGTTCAATCCATCTTTCTGCAAATGCCATGATTTTAGTCTTTCTTTAGAGTTGAATATAGTCTCCTGTGTGTATACATTACATTTTTTTAATCATTTTATCCAGTAATGGACATCTAGGCTGATTCTATTTCTTAGCTGTTGTAAATAACACAGCAATAAATAAGGATGTGAAACTTAGCCACTAAGAAAATGCAAACTTAAACTATTTTGAGATTTCATCTCACTCCAGTGAGAAAGAGTGACGTCAACAAAACAACAAAGATGCCGAGAAAGAGGAACCTTTCTTGTTGCTCCTGGACATGGCAAATTAGTATGGTGGAGACTCACAAAACTAAAAACAGAACTAGTGTTAGAAACAGCTCTCTCACTCCTGAACGTTTAACTGTGGGTTTACTTCTACCAGCTCATTTATATGGCAACCATAATGATGGGTCCCATGATTACCAATGATGAGGCAGAGAGATCCCGTACTCAAAGTCTTAGAAACAGTAAGTCACCGAGACTCAAGCTCAAAGATTTTTCAGTCTGAACTGGGCTCATCATAGACATCACATCCTTCCAAAGACAGGTGATTTGGCCCTGGAGAGTTAAAGGATTATTCTAGGCCTGTGAGATTCTGGGCTGCCTCTCTCCAAAGGCGCTGGTGAACAACAATGCAGAGGGAGTTACTGGGTCTTCCATTTCCAGTGGAGTCACATAACCCCTACACAATGGTGGAGTACTTTCTTATTTAGAAACTGTAGTCTTATCCAATACTATATTCAGATAGCATCCAGTGGCAACTGACCTAAGTGCAAACACCACATGATCGCATGTCGAATGAACTGGGAAAATTCTAAAGAAATGGGAAAATGAGAGAACTCGGGTCAGTTTGGTGCAATTTTGTAATCACTCTTTTTTTCTTATTGTTTTCACTTGTTTGTTTGCTTACATTTTACATGTGATTTTACAGATACCCCATCCCCCACTCCCACAACACCAAGGCTCTCAGTTTTCCTCCTAGCTGAACATCTAAAGCCGGAATCTAGGCACACAGCTTGGACTCAGGCAGAAACGACTCTCTGGGCCCTCCTGTGCCAAGTTTACAAACCAGGTAATGACCGCGGGGTGTTCCACTAACAACTCCCACATTCCACTGGCACTCTGCCAATGGCAAAGCAAGAAATGAAAAGGAAACCAATTTCGCGGAAGTAAAGTAGTGGGAACGCTCTCTTCTTCTTGGCTCTCAATTTAAAACCATGTCATTAAAACTTAGGGCCTCTACGATTATACCTTTTCCACATCCAGCCCAGGAACTGCAGCCAAGTGCCGGCAAACACCTGTGTTGGACTCCCACCAGAAATGCGCTACTCGCACGCAGCCAAATTAAACAGGAAGAATGAATTAATAAAGTGCCCACCTTTTCTCTGTTCTCTTTGCTCTCTATTCCTTTTATGATCCACTTGAAGATGTGAAGTGAAGGAGAATAGAAAGAATGCAAGGAGAGAAAGTAAAGATCAGGGATATAACTCAAAGAAAAGCACTAGATCACAGATGCCTGGAACAATCACTCAGGAGAAATTTTGCTAACACCAGACACTTAATACTATTCCAGAAAACACACAGATCCCAACCCCACCCTCCTACACCACACGCTGAGCTTTTGATCACATCCTTATTGGACATAAGTGCTTTTGATCTGTTGGCTCAGATTTAAGCGGTGACTCAGTTTCCTACACTACTGTGCCTGTTCTGTCTTCAAAACTCCTTTGGGGGAATTGTCCCTGACACCAGTAGCCAGGGAGCTAACAAGAAAACAGGTAAGGGAGAAATCACATCTTATGTTTGCCTTTTAAGGCCCTTGCCCTGTAAAAGCCACACATCTCATTCACCCATACTGGTAGCATCCAGTCCCAAATGCTGCCAAGGGGAATAGACTAAGTCATTCCTGGAAGCAGGGTGTGACTTGTTGGTGCATCATTAGCTGTCTACCCCAGGAGAGCTCTAAGAAATTTGGTCAGAACACGATCCCAAAAGCCACTTGTTTAGGGGGAAGGGGAGATAGATACTGGGGAGACATTTAAAAACTTTGAAGTCCAACAGGCCATCATCTCTCAGAACCCTTAGACCTGTATAACATATCCCAGCCTGAGTCAGAAATTGTGAAGCTATGTGCAGAAATTTAGTGTTTTCCTGGTGACCTCTGGGTCCATGGGCCCCTGCATTTAATGGTAGTTTTGCTACATTCTCTCAGGGATTCCTAGGTGGCCAGCAAGACAACAGCTGAGATGTCCACTGTGAACTGAGCCTTGTTTTCAATGACATCTGCACCTTCTAAGTCTTTAATTAATGTGAAGACTCTAGGAATTTTAAGCCTCATGAAAGTGATTTAATCACATTGTTAGAGTCCAATTTCAGCAGGCAACACACACTTTGAAAACCTCTCAAATCCCAGTCCACAGGTGGGAAGTGTGTGCGCAGGCAAAGTCAGCCCACCAAGGAAATAGAGCCTGTCACGGCTTAATCGTTTATAGCCCTTTAAAATCTCCTTACAAATAAAACTGCAATCGTGAAACAGAAAAAAAAAAGCACATTGTTCTCATTCTTCTGATGAGAAAACCATGACTTGAACAAACTAGACATTTTCCTGGTGCCAGAAGGCTGGAGGTTGAAGCCAAGACACTGATTGCTAACTCAGTGTCCTCACACTTACAGAAAAATTTAGCCCTTCTTTGTGATATCTACCATTTTCAAAGATATTTTTTAAAGCTGCTGGTTTTCAAATATCTTCAAGGAAAAAAATAATCTGTCATCTGTTCTCCAACCTGGTCTTAGACCATGAGATTTTTTCTTTTCTTTCTGAGATGTCTATGTTTGGGTTTCATCCTTTTTTGACCTCATGTTTTCTGGTGGCCATTTATTTTAGAAAAAAACACCTGATTTTGACTAAAGCTACATGTCTTATGTGATTGTGTGTGTTTCCAGTCACCAGGGACACTTCCTAGAGCTCATTTGTTGCTCTTGCCTCCCATCCTTGACAATTTGCAAAGCTGGTACCTCACCATCACCAGCCCCCGCGCGCGCGCGCGTGCCCCCTTTCTTTAACTATGAAAACAGAGCAAGCATTCTGCTGCTGCATCTGAAGGTGGAGGAGATGCAGATGAGGGTCTGTGACATGCATGTCCTATGCTTATGAGGTGACTCCTTATAAGCCACAGGTTGAGAACAACTTCCTCAAATTTGCAGGCTGGGACCAGTGTGTAAAAGCCACTAACTCTGCTTAGGGGATAACTCAACTTCTTTATTCCATTTTACCACGTTCTATACTTTGTTCAGAACCTTTCCTTTTCCTGCTTCTCAATATGAAGGTTCCTCTCAACTTTTTTTTAAAATTATTTCTGGCCTTTTGTCCTTTTATTAGCTCATGTTGCCTTCTAGAAATTTCCTAAACATTGAAGTCTTCATAATACTTCCTCTCAAAACTTACCAAATTAAATACTTTAAAGTTCTTCTCTATGATATTTTGTTATTTTAAAAGTGAGAATGAGATTATGGAAATAGAGTTGGCAAACCATAAACCAAATCCAGCCTGTGGCCCAGTTCTCTGAGGATCCAGCCCGTGGCCCAGCTCTTCAAGGATCCAAGCTGAAAATGGTTTTTACATCTTTAAAAGAACTGAGAAATCAAATCAAAGAATGTCAGTACGCAGAGGCAGAAGAGAGCAGAATGCCTTTATGGGGAGAATTTGTCAGAACCTCTCCTAGAATGTATAGAGCCCTCCCGTTCGTCCCTCCCAAGTTTGCTAAAGTAGACAATCTAGGATTCCTGGGCGATGAGTCACAAACCGAAACTGGACCCTAAGGCTTGTAATGTTTCATGTGAAGTGATGTGACCAGAGCATCTGAGCACTTCCTTGCGTCCTGCTTTGCTCTCCACCCCCTCTCCCCTCTCTGTCTCTGTCTGTGTGTGTGTGTGTGTGTGTGTGTGTGTGTGTGTGTGTGTGTGTGTGTGTGTGTGTGCCTGTGTGTGTGCATGTGCATGTATGTGGAGTATCTGAGGTCACAGAGAGCAGGTTCTCAAACCACAGCCTTTACACGCCCACTGTATTTTTCTGCTGGAAATCCAGCACATCTCTCTTCCCAGTGCTCATGAAGAGAGGAAGGCACGACACACAGGTAGGGTAAGTGGGAGACAACAGGAAGGGCAGGCAGGAAAAGAGGTCTGAAAAATGTCTGCCCCAGAGGCTGTCCCAGGTGGAGAAAATGGTTGCTCCTGGTGTACTTGTCCTGACAGGAGAGAAGCTATTCTATTTGTTTGTTATTAGTTTTGTTTTCTTCAAGACAGGACTTCTCTATGTAGCCCTGGCTGTCCCGGATCTCGCTCTGTAGACCAGGCTGTCCTTGAACTCACAGAGATCCACCTGGCTCTGCCTCAGGAGTGCTGGGATTAAAGGCGTGCGCCACCACCTCGGAGTTGAGTGAAGCTATTCCAAAAGAAAACACCTGTGACCCCTCTTGGCTATCAGATTATTAAAACAATAGATCCCAAGGAATTAAAATTTTTTCTATGAATCTCAGGCTGAGGGAAAGGAAAGGCTGAATCCCTGTTGTTAGCCAGAGGAAGGACTAGCTAGGAAGGACCACACATCTGACAGCTATATGAACCACCATGCAGGACAGATTAGGGTTTAGACAATGATGGGCAAGTGATGGACAGGACCACACTTTGACTAGAACCTCTTAGCTTTCTATACCTCTTGCTCTCTCTATTTAAACCTAAACCTCACGTCAGGATCTCAAAGAGAGACTTGGGAGTTACGGGACTCCCATTGTTTACTTTCCTATGGTAGTCTTGCTGAATAAATCTCCTTTCTCTAGGGCAAAGCCTTCCCCACAGACTGAGGTCAACCTGGTAGACTCAGTCCAGGTAGGTCTAGTCCCCTCCTCCCAGGCCGAGCCAAACAATCCTGCATAGGCCCCAGGTTTCAAACAGCCAACTCATGCAATGAGCACAAGATCTGGTCCCACTGCCTGGATGCCTCCCAAACAGATCAAGCCAATCAACTGTCTCACCCATTCGGGGGGCCTGATCCAGTGTGGACCCCTCAGCCATTGGTTCATAGTTCATGTGTTTCCATTCATTTGGCTATTTGTCCCTGTGCTTTATCCAACCTTGGTCTCAACAATTCTCGCTCCTATAAACCCTCCTCATTCTCGTTAATTGGACTCCCAGAGATCCACCCAGGGCCTAGTCATGGATCTCTGCATCCAGATCCCTCAGTAGTTGGATGAGGTTTCTAGCACAACAATTAGGGTGTTTGGCCATCCCATTTGCCCTGGAGGAGATGGGAATGGGGGGGGGGCATTGGGGGGAAGGTGAGGGGGACGGGAGGGGGGAGAACAAGGGAATCCGTGACCGATATGTAGAACTGAATTGTATTGCAAAATAAATTAAAATAAATTAAAAAAAAAAAAAAGATAGAGAAAAAAATCTCCTTTCTCTAGTTTCCATTATTACTTGTGTGTTTGAGTGATGTATTAGGAAAGATGGCTGAGCCTAGCTTGTTGGTCTTGCCAGAGGCCAGACTTTGACTCTCAAATACGCAGTGACACGAGTCCACATTGTATTAGAAACAGTTCATTGTTCCTCTGTGTATACACACACACACAAATATATTATAATTGAAACAAGGTCTTCCTATATAACCCAGGTTCACCTTGAAATCATGTTGCTCCTCCTTTTGTGGATTCCCGAGTGCTGGAATCACAGACATGAGGTGCCATGCCAGGGCTGATCCTCTTGCATTTGAACAATGTCTCCTTTCTTTTTATGAATCCCCTGTTAGCAGTGTGAGGTGTGACCGGAGAGGTAAGGAGCCTGGGAGGAAGTGACAGTGGGCCCCCCAGGGAACAGGGCATTGGCATGCTGGTTGTGCAGCCAAGCCTGACTGTTTCTCCCAGAGGAATTGCAGAACCTGACTATGTTGTGAGCTGGTAACAGCACATCTTGTGAAAGATTCCGCTGAAAATCCTGACCATGATGGGAATAAATACGCTGTGTGCCAGCAAAGCAGAATGAAAGGAAAATGACAGACTACACACCTGAGTAAGCTTTATAGCCAATACCTACCCAACTGCAGGCACATACTCCTCATATAGTAAGTGAAACTTGTACTCAACCAGAGAGAGTAGATTTAGGAGACAAATATAAAAACAATAACAATTACAGTGTCAAGGGAAAGATCCTTGCAAGCTCAAAACATTCTTCCTATCAGAATAGAAGAAGTCCACATAGCTATTTTTATTGCTTAATAAATGTTTACTATTGTTTTCTAATGTAAAGCTTAGATAGGATGAAACATTTATTCATGGTCCCATGGTTACAAATGACAAAACAAGAATAGATAGTCTGGGAGAGATAGAAGAACAAACACAGATGGCACCAGATAGAGCTGCATGCTAGAAGCTCTCTAATTTGCAGCAGCTTACTCACTTTCTGAGCCTCGGTTGGTTCATTGTTACCATGGGACAATTTTCTAGGGGTCTTGTGAGAATCAGAGACTCTTTCTACCGAGAATGACTCATAGCTGACCTCTAGAAGGAAGGAGGAGAGACCGAAGACAGAGGTAGTGGGTGTTCTTGCTTTAGGAAATAAGGGAAAGTCTCGCCATATGTCCATATCCGTTTAGAGTCAGGGGGGAAAAGAAAGAAAAGAAAACAGGCGGTCCTCTCAATCAGTCCTACCCAAACTATAGGAATTCCGGGCTACCAAGCATTTGAACTGTGGGGCTAGGAATTCTGAGCAAAAGTTTCACAAATGAATTCCCTCCCCTCCACTGATCCATGAATACTAGAACCCCTCAAATCTTAGAAACATCCCCTACTTTGTTACTTCTGACTTTGAGTCTCTTTAAAAAAATTTTTCGTCTTTCTTGGAGCTTTGTGAACATATTCAAGTGGTAAGAACTATTTCCAGTCATTTCCAGGCTGAAAAACAGGAGTCAGGGAAATCAAAGAAGTGGAAAAGGCATGCCAAAATTACTCCAGCCCGGGAGTCTCCTGCTTTTCCCGCACTGTGGCCATCCCTCCGGGAGGTTACCAGGTGAGCACTCTGCCTGACCTTTGCAGAGTCTCTAGTACTGCCAGTAATGAAGACAGGACCTAAAGTTGGCAAAAATCACTTTGAAAAGCAATGAAGCATCCCCTGAACGAGCCGAGCAGGAATATCACCCATGATTTGTCAATCCTATACTCAGGATTAGGATTATTTGTTATTTGAAATAATTAAATTTAGGAGATAAAAGTGTATTCCAGCAACATTATTTATAACAAAACAACAACAGCAACAACCTGGAAACAAATGGTTTATCTACCCAGAGCAGAATGCATTAATGTTGGGGCTGGAGACATGGTTTCACAGTGAAGAGCACAGACTGCTCTAGCAGAAGACCCAAATTCAGTTCCCAGTACCCGTATGGGTGACTCACAACTGCCTGTAGAATCTGACACCTCTTGGCACACACACATACTCACGCACACATGCACACACACAATTAAAAAATGAAATAAATCTTTAAAAGGAATTCCTTCATAAACTGTGGCATATTCATAATAGAATATTATGCACCAAGGAACTTAAACTGAAGGGCACCCAAAAACACAAATAAATCTCAAAAATGTAATAGGGAACACCACAAGAAAATCCACAGAAATCAACTAACCTGGGCTGATAGGGGCCCACAGAGACTGAACCAACAACCAGGGAGCCTGTGTGGGACTGACCTATGTGGCAAGCCACAAGAATGTATCGTAGATATTCAGCTGTGTATTAAAGCTATACTTTGACTGGCCAAGGGTCTGTCAAAAGGCAAGCCATTTATCGTGAATATTTGGTGCTATCTAGCTTTTAATATTTCAGCTGTCTTCTACTAGGAAATTCTTGTGTGCCCAAATATTTCCAGACCTGCTGAACTTCTAGGTAACTAACTCCCCTGCTGAGCCTAGGAGACAAGCTGGCTGGAGACACTTGTCTTTGCTTCCTGTGCAAATGAAGCTCAGACCATCTCCTCACCTTGAGGCCTAGTGGCTCTCCAGAACAATTGACTGAGAACAAAAAGAGGTCTTTACCTATCAAGGTGGAAGGTAGAGCAATATTCCTGAGGAGGCAGAGAGATGAGTGGCCAGGGAAAGAAAGGGCAGGCATTTTCTGTAGGGCAGACAGAATGGCATGGCCAGAGAGAAGAGAGGAAGACAGAGGTTCTATAGAGGGTAAGCAGATCTCGGGTAGGGGTAGAGTTTTCTGAGAGCCAGGAGTAGAAAGTAGTAGAGATGAAGGATGAGAAAACAAAGGAAGAAGATGAAGCTGGAAGCGTAAGAGCTTAGTCATTAGCAGGACCATGAGAGGGAACCGGATGGAACTGAAGCTATGTAGACAGGATTTCAGACCAGAAAAATAAAGTAGATGGATAAAGAGCTTGGTATGTCTAGAGTTATTCCTGCCCTGAATGCCTGATGGAGCTATAGCTGTATTGATAGAATTTTGTCTTAAAGAAATAAAGTTAACAGACATGAAAGCATAGTGTACATAGATTTTTTTTTTGCCCTCAGATATCCCACGCCAGACATAGCAAAATCCCCCAGACCCTGGCTAATCAGTAGTCCTAGGCCCTCTGCATATATGTTACAAATGTGTAGCTTGGGCTTCTTGTGGGACTCCTAACAGTGGGAGCAGGGGCTGTGTCTGACTCTGTTGTCTGATTTTGGGATCCATTCCTCCTACCGGGTTGCCTAGTCTAACCTTAATAAGAGAGGAAGTGCCTAGTCTCACTGCAACTTGACATACCTCAGCTGGTTGATATCCATGGGAGGGAGGCCTGCCCTTTTCTGAAGAGAAAGAGAGGCGAGGTTAATGGGGCCAGGGAAGAGGGGGAGGTGGCAGGGGTTGGGGGTGTTGGGAGGAGAGGAGGGAGAGGAAATTGTAGTCAGGACATAAAAACAAAAATAAATAAATACCCCCAAAAAATGTAATAGTAAAAGGAACAAAAGAACCTCACAGAAGAATAAATTTCTCTTCGCACAAAATTAACAAGCAAAATGAAGCAATATATAATTTGGGGATAGCTATGTACAAGACAAAACTCTAAAGAAAGCTAATAGAATGACTGGTTACCCTGGCAGGATCGGGAATGTTTATGACTGCGATTACACTCTTAAACTATTCCTATGCCCCACACACTTGAGTCTATGTATATATTAATTATGTTTTATTGTTGTCATGTATGTATGATGTGTACGAGTACGAGCACACATATGCCCTGGTACGTGTGTGGTGGTTCGAGAACAACTTTTAGGAGTCAGGTCGCTCTGTTCACCGCAGGTTTCAAGGTCTGAACACAGATCATCACACTTGAGTGCAAGTCTTTTGACTCACTGAGTGATCTTGTCAGCCCGTCTATGAATGTTTTGTTTCACAATTTAAAAAATATGTAACTTCAATACATGTGTGGTCCATTGGGTAGTCACTGCTCTCTCTCCCCAATAGGAGTCAAGTGATACCACCAGCATCAGCCTCAGCTACTAAAGCCTGAGTGTGTGTGGCTTCCTGAAATTCATATGCTGAAATCCTAACCCTCTGGGAGGGCAAGTTTATGGTATTTTCAGTAATGAAAATTTAAAATTGATGGAATAGCTTTAAAGGAACAAGGCATAATTCTGTGGAGATGAACAGTGTAACCTATGACTCAGCGATTTTGTTCCCTCCAGGATCAGAGTACCCAAGAAAGAGGCACAAGGGACTTGCCCCCTTTCACTATCTGAAGACCCAGCAAGATGCCGGAAAGCTAGACCCCACTAACACTGAATCACTGACTTTGGACTTCCCAGCCTCCAAGATTATGAGAAATAAATTTTGTTTTCCACAAGCCACTCAGCCCACAGTATTATGTTATAGGAGCCTGAATGGACCAAGACAATGAGAAACGTAAATTTTATGAAACAATTTTGGAACATGGAAATGAGCACTATACATCAAAGGGCGCAGAGAAACATAAGCTTTCCCGGCAGTGATTTCCATCTCCGCCACTTTCTATGTTGCTTTCAACCTCCCCTGCCCTCACATGTGTCTGTCTTCCCAAAGCCTCTTAAAAGTCTTTCTATAGGAGTCAGAGACAGGCAGATCTCTGTGAGTTCGAGGCCATCCTGGTCTACAGAGCGAGTTCCAGTACAGCCAAGGCTACACAGAGAAACCCTGTCTTTAAAAAAAATAAAAAAAATAAAAAAAAAATAAAAAAATAAAAAATAAATAAAAAAAATAAGAGAAGGTCATTCTATAAACTCCAAATCAGTTTTTCCTTGCCTTACAGAGTCAACTGTTCTTACCAACTCTTTGCCCTAAAAGCATAATTTGAAGACGTAGGTAGGTAGGTAGGTAGATAGATAGATAGATAGATAGATAGATAGATAGATAGATGTGGTACTTTTTCAAATCTCAGCAAAAGACTATTGACTGCCACAACAAACTACTTTCACACAGGAAAGACACTGCTGAGTAGAAATCTACACATGCCAAACAGGCGGAGAGTTTCCCTCTCCTAGGAAGGAAGGAAATGAGTTTCACTGTCACAGGAAGAACAGATCCAATAACTTGTACACCCCTTCTCAGTTGGTGACCTTACTGTTGTTCAGGAGGGAAACAGCAGCCCTCGAGGGGAGAGTCCACGTAGGTGTCAGTTAATCTACAGGGAGGGTTTCAACCTATGCTTCCTGACTCTGTTCCAAAAGAGAAAGGGAAATCCCTCCCACCAAAAGTGCATCATCCTTCTCAGTTCACAACTCCCCTCTTCTTAAATTACAGAAGACCTGACAACTCACACTGGCCCTCTCTTCTTCCAGGCCTCCAACTACTTGTCCATTGGATGGAGCCCTCTCACTGGGCCCAAACAACTTCCTGCCTTTTCCTCCAGCATCTCCAGCCTGTCTCATATCTCGACATTTATGTGAAACAGTTTTTAAAATGAGGAGTTCCTAGGTCTCCTTCTGAGATAAGTCTTCCTTTCTCATTCCACATTCTTTTGACCACTTCAAAAACATCAGTCTGCTCTCAATAAATTGACTGTTCCTACCAGTATGTCTGACCTAGATTTCTCTTCAGAGTTTCAGGCTCATTTACCCAGTTGATTTCCTGGTATATCTACTTGCACTTCTTAGACACCTCTGATTCAGCATGTCCACAGTGGGAGTAGCCTTCTTCATTGAACACCTGTAGCACAAATCTTAAAAGATCTTATTAAATAAAAAATACAGGTGCCAGATATTGGGGTGAGCACTGAAAGATCAGAGAAACATAACAAGCCACAGCTAACCTCACCTTGCCAATTCCTTAGCTGATCTTGTTTCCTTAAACTGCAAGCTTCTGTGTCCTCATCCAAATGTATCTCAGCTGAAGTGCTGCTGAAAGCCTAAAAGCTTAACCAACCTAGTTCCTAGTCCTCACACCTTATATACCTTTCTGCTTCCTGCCATCACTTCCTGGGTTTAAAGGCATGTGTCACCATGCCTGGCTGTTTCCAGTGTGGCTTTGAACTCACAGAGATCTAGACGGGTCTCTGCCTCTGGAGTGCTAGGATTAAAGGTGTGTGCTACCACTGCCTAAACCTATGTTTAATATAGTGGCTGTTCTGTTCTCTAAACCCCAGATAAGTTTACTGGGGTGCACAATATGTCAACCACAAACACCCTGAAAAGTCCCCACTTTCACAGTATTTCTTACCTCATGTGCTCCAGGCAGGAAGCTAGGAATTGTGCCACACACTTTTCTTCTCCTATAGTCTATTTCAACAAAGTCTTATTCCTTCAACATCTGAAATGCTTTTCAAGTCTATGGCCATACCACCCTGAATGCACCCGATCTCGTCTGAAATGCCTCTCAGACTCATTTCTCTCCCTCTCTCCTGCCCAACCCCATATCAGATAACACCCACCTTTAAATTGGTCCTCAATCTGTTTTCTCTTCAGCCATTCTCCACAATCCATCTTGAACAGTCTTTCTAAACTATAAACCTGAGCATGGTCACCTCCCCCGCAACTGCACGTAAATGTGCATGTCCACACAGACAAAGAAACACAGAGGCAGACAGATCCTTTTCAATTACTGGTATTTGCCCTGAGGTTTAAAACAAACTCATTGAAAAAACTTAGCAGCCCCTGCCCTCAACTCTGTCTCTCAGTTTCAAGTTTCACCTCAGTACCTATCTCGTATGTCTTTGTTCTAACCTTCCTGTCACTTCTTCTAGAAAACTCTGTAGCACTTCCAGAACTCCCCATCACCTGCTCTGATGACTTAGTGGTGCCTGTCCCCCACACTACATTGCTGTTCAGTTAGGTCCAGGATCAGGCTTGTGTCATGACCTCACCCTCGTGCCTCTCAGACTCTCTGATCCAACTCAGCCACCTCACAAACACCTGTTTATTGTAACTGTAACTCTTGCTTGATAACTGTTTGGTTATATATAATTTTACTATGTTAAAGTTAAAACTTTTCTTTTTAATTAAACAGAAAAGGAGAAATGCTGTGGAATAATGCTTTTGTACACTGGTTTAATAAAACACTGATTGGCCAGGAGCCAGGCAGGAAGTATAGGCAGGACAAGCAGAGAGGAGAATTCTGGGAAGAGGAAGGCTGAGTCAGGAGACGCCAGCCCACCGTCCAGGGAGCAGCATGTAATGGCACACAGGTAAAGCCACGGAAAACGTAGCAACATCTAGATTAACAGAAATGGGCTGAGTTTAAGTGTAAGAGCTAGTAAGAGTAAACCTGAGCTAATGGCCAAGCCATTTTAATTAATATAAGCCTCTGTGTGTTTACTTGGGTCTGGGCAGCTATGGACCAGGCGGGACACAGGAAAATCTCCAGCTACACCAGTTAAGTAAATGAATCATTGCTTTTTTTCCCTTATAGGATGATTCAGGATATTTTATACCGGCATTTCTCTAAATCCTGCACCTCTCTGCCTGAATTTGTATATTTAAAGTGATCATAATGAAGAGTTATTGGCTGAACTACAGGGGAGGAAGTAATTAGTTGTCCCTGATCTCTCTCACAGGCTGAAAACAATGAAGTAATGAGTAACCTAATGAAAATCCAAGAACTGAAAACACTCCAGCCACATGACCTGAGGGCGTGAGAGAAAGGTTTTTAACAGTGTCCTCAGGTTAAGGTAGACGGTATTCCAGGGTTGATGCCTCATGAGATTTCTGCCCTCCATGTTAGCTTGTTTATTGGTGCCATTGTTCAGGTCTTGTTGAGGCAGCCAGGTTGATGACAGGAACCATGGATGTGACTTCTTTGACATTTCTAGGAGACACAGCCTCACAGTAAACTTCCCGTTCCTCGGGCTCTTTCAATCTTTCTGCCTCCTCTTCCATAATGAGGCTTCCATCCTAGACAAATTATTACAGGGAACTAAATAATTCTGAGGGTGGGAGAAATAGCACTTCCTAAATTATATACACACAAGTAACAAACATTATGTGGAAGGAGTGGGCTGTATTTTTATATTTATAACATATTTTAAATGACATAATACATCTTTTAATATAACATGTACTAAAAAAAAAAGACCATAAATTTGAAAGAGAGAGCAAAGCGTACTTGAGAAGAGTTAGAGAGAAGAAAGGGAAGGGGGGATGATGTAATTATATTTTAATTTCAAAAATTGAAAAATTTATTAATTAAAAAAGCTGAGATAAAATATTTTTAAAATTATAAGCCAGGCACAGTGGCACATGCCTATGATCCCAGCAATCAGAAGGCTGAGGTAGGAGGATTTCCATGAGTTCAAAGCAAGACATACATAAAAAAGCCTGTCTCAATAAAATGAAATAAAACCGTATATAGCAGGCTAGTTAACTGAAGGATCAACTTGGACAGGAGATGAACAAATATACACTTAATGTGCCTATAGGAGATGGATTTTGGAGTAGAAGCAGGTAGATAAAAACATATAAATTCAAGAAATTGCTAAATTATATTGCTTAATAGTTACAAAGGTAGATTCTGCATTATCTGTGGCTTATAAATGTTTAACCACTGATTTCCTTCTTATATGCTCCATTTCAGATAACTGGGGCATTTTATTCTTTCCTTTTTCTTTTTTTCTCTCTCTTTTTTTTTTTTTTGGAGCTGAGTATTGAACCCAGGGTCGTGCACTTGCCAGGCAAGCGTTCTACCACTGAGCTAAATCCCCAACCCTCTTCCTTTTTCAAAGCACAAATGAATTCTATAGACAACCAATACATTTAAACAAGATACAGCATCTGCTTAAAAGACCAAAATCAAGACAGAAAACATTTAATGTTACTGCTTTGATCCACAAATACAAAACAATAAACGGATATCTGGCAAAACTGTAAGTCAGAATTCATAGAAGAAAATGCTGTAGGCAAAAACATTGATTTTTTTTCCCAAGAATATAGATTTTAGATTTTGCTTGGAAGGGTAAACACTAGCAAGGATTCCAGCAGGTGGCGCTCTGAACCAATTAATGAGAAACTGGTCCTGGGCTCAGACACTCTTAAGAAATAAAATCTTTCCCTTTTGTGATATATGTATTCTGACCACATACTCCAGAAATATGGAATCCACATCCTCTATAACACACACACACACACACACACACACAGAGAGAGAGAGAGAGAGAGAGAGAGAGAGAGAGAGAGAGAGAGAGATCGAGATCTTCAGTAAGAAATGAGACAACACCACTAAGCTATAAAGACAAACAAGCTGGCCATGCAAATATATATGTACAGGTGTGCAAATTGAATGTGTTTCTAATAGCCAATCTATCTTTTCCTAATGGGCCCTTAGCACTGCCTAGTAAATATTCTATTACTTAGCTATATTATTTTCTCATACCAAATAACAGTACAAATTTCTGTGCTTTCTTCAAACATTGAACACCTTCTCCTCTGGGCTCTTCTGTCCCATGACCTGCCTACTTACTATGAGTAGAGGGAACAGGAATAGGCATAGGAAGTGCCACCCCTTCGTGCACATGGTCAGATGTAATTTTCTCATCTCACATGCAAATTCACATGCCCCTTCTTTCCTCCCAACAACAGCCCGATGAGCTGGACCTTCAATTACCCAAAGTCATGCCTTTATTGGTACTCCTCTGATGGATGCTCTTCAGTAACTGAGTGCTCCTCTGTAAATGGGTGCTCCTCCATAAAGGAGTGCTCCTCTGTAAATAGGTGCTCCTCTGTAAATGGGTGCTCCTCTGATGGGTGCTCTTCTGTAAATGGGTGTTCCTCTGATGGGTGCTCCTGTCACCTTCTCAGGAACCTGGGCTGCCACGTGCTATTTAATTTCTCTCTCTTGAACTCTGCTTCTCAAGGATTGTATTTATAATGCTTAAGATATATTCCCATCTCTCCTACTGAAATACAAATAAAGAAAGTGGAGCTGTATATATAACCAGTTTGGCCTTGAACCCATCATTGTTGAAATTCATTAGTGGTGAGCTGGAGTTGGGGCTCAGGGTCAGAGCGCTTGCCTCGCATACTGGGCCTGGGTTCAGTCTCCAGCACAGTAGTGGTAAATAGCTAACTTTGAAATTCAGTGACAGGTATAGTAGGATTTTACAATACTTTTCTAGCTATTTATTTATGTATGTTTTATTTATTTATTAAGGGCAAAGTCCCACAATACACAGTTACAAACAAGCAAGCTTCCTCAGACGCCTCCCCTTCTTCCAGCTCAACCCTTCTAACTTCTAAACAGTCAAACTCTCAGGCACATACTGCATGCCTGCCTGGACTCAATTTCTTCCCCTCCACTTCCTCTGCTGTCCCTTCCAATCTCATTTTTACCTCCTGCTCCACTGCATCTTAATATCTCCCATCAAGGACCTCCAAGTCACTTTGATGGACGTGTTTTCATTATTGTTGAGTTGACATCGCAGTAGCATGGGACACTCAGCCATATCCCATCTTACACATTTCCAGCCGCTGCTGCAGCTGCTGCAATGCCGCTTCCCTGCTGTCTTCTTTCCCTTGCCAACCTTCCTCTCACTCCTCTCTCCTCTGTCATTCCACACTGGGGTTTCTTAGTTCGCTCTTACGTCCTTTCTCCAGAGAGAAGTGTGACATTTTCCCTTAGCTAACTCAAAAGTACCTCAAAAACAAAAGCTCTGAATTAAACTAATCCTTTTCTCCCCCAGATCGCCTTCTCCCTTTATTAGATTAGGAAGTGGTTCACAGATTATAAACCTGGAGCTATTCTTGTCAGCTCCCACCCCTCTACACCATTTCCAAAACATGAACAACTCCTGCAATCTCGCTTCGAAGACACCCCTAGGTCACCTGCATCTCCTCGTAGCCACCATTAGCTGTTAATTTAATCCATCTCAACATGGCTTTTGCAGCTTCTGGTGGGATCGATCCTCTACTGTGTTCCAGGCATGGTTCCTGGTAGTTGTCTGCCCTGTTCTCTCAGCAAGAGCTGGGGAACTAGTTCCAAAACACAAAACTGGTTTTGCTAGTCTCTAATGTCAGTCAGGCTCTGCAGTTTTTCCTTTTTTTTTTTTTATTTTGAGATTAAAGAGCAAAATGTCTTCCAGGGACCACAGGACCCTCCAGGGTCTTTCCTCTCGGTTCTCCACCCAGCTTCCTACCAAATCTCCTTCTCCATTAGGCCTTATAGTCAAATAAAGCTGTTTTTCAGTCCTTTAGACCAGACATTTTCCCTCCTACCACAAGACCTTAGTGTGCTCTATCAAGAAAGCTTTTTCTTAGTTGTTAATCTGGCCATTTCCTGCTTATCACTTCAATTCAGGTCAAGGGACACACACCCCAGAAGCTTTTGCGTGGCCTCTAAAAAAGCCCACTCCCCGCTACACGACTTCTCATTCTCCATAGAGATCTCCTACATTCACAGTTCACAGTTCAAATTCAGGTGATGTACATGGAATAATCTCATTTGGTTCATCACTGTCCTTGGCTTGGTGTTTTGTACCTAGTGCATACTAAATTAATATTTGTCGGATGAATAAATGAATTGATGTTTATTTACATGAACTTGTGTGTTTCTTGCCACCTAACCTGTATCTAGACACTTCCTCTTTCATCTCTAAGTAGGTGCTCAGGGACCCCAAACTCATTTTAATATTAATATAACTGCCTTTATTACTCATGTATTCCAGGAAGTGTTAGGAGGCATGCCAGGTGTCACTTCTGTGCCAAGATTTGAGATCAAATAGTAGCTGTTGGACCTCAAAAGGACAGATAAAATCAAGGAGAACTCAAATCTGTACTAAATGATCACAAAAGTCTAAGACTTCAGAGAAATGTGCTCGACACAGGTCCCTTTAGGACCTGCTGCCTGAAACCTGGGAGTGAGCAATCACTCTCTTCTTCCATTAGACGCACATTTAAGTAAAAAATTAAAAAGCTCTGTTAGAAGTTTGTACATAGCTGGAAAAGAAAAAAAAAAACCTTTCATGTTTGCTCAAAATAAATTTAACTGGTTCTAAATTGTCTGCTATTTTAGGTGGTACATTTCCTGAAAAGTGGTCTGTAGAGGCAGCCAAAGGAAGACAAGATTATTAGGGGTTGTTAGCGACTCCTGGCAGATATGCTACTGAGAGTCAGACAGAGCTGAATCCATGGCAGGGAATTCTCCAGAAAGGTCCCTGGCCAGTAATGCAGCAGCCAATTCCTAATCTCCTGCCAGCTCCCCAGGCATTTGCTTTTAGCCTAATTCCATCTCTCAAGATACCTACTTACCTTTTGTAGACAGACATACCTGCCCTCCTACCTCACTTTGAAGTTCTGCCTGATACCCTAAGACCTTGTATGACCTTCACACAAGGCCTAGGAAACTCAGCTTCTGAAGCCACCACAAGGACTATTGCACTTGAACCCCTGGAGAGAAACTCGGGGAGCAAATGTTCTTGGAATAGAAAGACTATTTAAAATAGGCTGTACATTTCTTTATGTCTACCGGAACTCCACTACTGGAAAAGTGAAAGTATTTTCAGGAGCCAGATTCTTGACCCCAGCTAAATCCCACAAACCCTCAATACACACAGTCTGAAGATTGGTTGAAAGAGCCACCCATAAACAAAAGAAAAATGAATATGTGTGGGCCTTTACAGTGTAACCAAGTGTCTAGACACATTTATATTTTACCTTATTCAATTCTGTCTTCTGCACAGGTCATTTTTTTTTTTTTAAGTGAGCAAATCGAAGCTCTGAGAGGTCTAACATGTGTCCCCAGGGAAAACAGCAAACCTTCAGATTCAGACCAAGGCTAGTGCTACTTTTACTGTACTCAGGGTTTTCAATTTACCTTATCCTAATACTCCATGTCTTGTCATTTATTATCTCAAAGAATTCATCACAGAAAAATGTCTTTATCACGGGAAAAAGTTTTTGTTTTGTTTTGTTTTATGACCCACCCAACCACAAAGGATGGCATAGAGAAGTTAAAGGGACCCTATCCCCTTATAATTTCAAGACTACTGAGGGCATTAACACAGGAATGTTTTAGGAAGAAACATCCCTTTGATATTAATTTCAATTAATACAAGCAAAATAAACATTTTCTCTTGTAGGTGACAACTACTGGATGCCACATTGCCTTACTCTAATGCCTCTGCAAGACTATGGGCCCAGCAGACCTGTAGACCTGCCTGCATCTCAAACGGTGCCTATCCTCTGCCAATAGTCAAAATTAAGCTTTCAGCTTGCCAACCCATTTCTCTTCTGAAACTCACCAATACGGCCCACACATTATCACTAGCCCATAGGCAAGCCAAACCAATAAGCCCTTTGTCCATATTTATCCAAGGCTCTGGAACTGTCCCCCAGAAGTGGTTTGAAAATTTGGTAGAGTACTTTCTCTTGTCATGAGGGATGGGGAACCACTACTAACCGTAGGGACAATGGATACCTGGGAATTTTACTTCTTGCCGTGGTCAGGAGTATCTCACACAAAGCCTTTCCCTTGTCACATACTTCTAATGACCTATTAAAAGCTTTTTGGTTGATATCTGAGCCTGCAGTCTAACTTGTTTTCACACATAAAAACCTTGTTTTCATTACGGTTTCAAGCATGCCCAAACCGCAGTCCATTGGTTTCACGCACCCAGGATAGCTATGAACACAGCCCAACACAACAACATAAACTTACATAAATCACTAAGAATTTTTTTTTTTGCAATTTTATTTCTACTGTGGAACTCAACCATGTAGTTCTAGAGATGAAATTTGTGGTTGACAACATCACATGACATTGATGAAAGGTTGAGTATGCCTAGAAACTTCTTAAAATTTCCAAGAATTCATATTCCTCGTGTGCTATTCACTTTGAGAATAAATAGTACTTCATTTTGGTTTAAAAAAAAAAGCAGTAAGAAAAGGTGTTCATTGCCTTGGGGAATCACCAGTGCTGGGGATTATGTCTCCCATAGCCACGCCAGCTATCAGCATGCCAGCACTGCTTTGCCTGTGTGGCTGCTACGGAGATTCACAGAGATGCTTCACATGGAAAAAGACGACAACTGTGGCCTTCACTTACTAAAACAGTATTACAGGTGCTCTCCTTATTATTTATTTATTTATTTATTTATTTATTTATTTATTTATGGAGGTAGGGTTTCTCTGTGTAGCTTTGAAGCATGTCCTGTAACATGCTCTGTAGACCAGACTGGCCTTGAACTCAGAGATCCGCCAGCCTCTGCCTCCCAAGCGCTGGGATTAAAGGCGTGTGCCACCACCACCCAACCTTCCTTTTTATTTCTTATGCTACAATTTTTAGGACATTCCATAGGTTTGTTTCAGCTACCTAAGTAGCAGGGTTATGTTTACCTCTAAATTATATTTTAATTATGAGAATAGGAAGGCTACATTACCTGTGAATTTCATTTGAGGATAGAAGAGGAAATGTGAGAAAATACTGGATTTAACTAGGTTGAGTAAGTGTGGCATCATTCCGTGACACTGCTACTCTTAATCTCTAAGTTTATCTCACCATCCCACCACACCAACCTTTGGACTTTCCACTCAAACTGGACCCTACCTAAGATGTCTTGTTCTTACCATCTCTTCATGCAAAGTTCCTGACATCTGAATCTCGTGTAATCCCTCTTCATTCAAATACTCAGATATCACCCCCTCCAAGAGGTCCCCCAGAATCACTACTCTTCATTCCATTCTCTACCCCGCTCATCCCTAAAATTCCTTCATAGCACCTATCTAACCTCAAATTCTACGGTAGTATTTATTTACCTATCATTTGTCTTATCATAAGAATATGCATCTATAAGAGATGTGAGGGCTGCTATGTTGGATGCAAGTGCCTGGAATGATGGGAAATGGTGCAAAGTGAGTATGTAATAAATACTGTTAAGAGAATGAATTAATGCATGAAGGTATTCCTGCTCCCTAGGAGCTAAGAGGAATCGCTTTCTTGCTCCTATCTTCATAATTCATAGCCAGTCTAAATCAGCATTAATTCTTTCAAATATATCCATCAAATGCCCAGCATATTTCAGGCACCGAGAATACAGTAATAAATAAGACAGATCTACCCACATACTTGGCAATTAATAATCAGCTTCAGTACCTCTAAAGCATTTGAGCCACACAGTGTAGTGACTTATAAAAAAATCTCTTTCTGTTTTGTATTTTGAGTATCTTTGAAGTGCAATAGTTATAATATTCATAAATTAGTAGTAAGAGGAAATTTGTTATCATATACAGAAGAACTTTTAATCAATATAGAAAAAAATCAATGTCCTTCAAGTTCCCAAAACATCACCCCTCAGGGATGGACACATAGAGCCAAAAAGCTAAGTGAGGCTTAAGTGTGTGGAAACTTCTGGATCCTTTAAATGAAATGACTAGCAAATGTCTCCACATAGCTAGATGAGAAGAAAAGTCCCCTTATTTGAGGCACTGAGGGATCATTGTCTTCAGAAAGACCCTCCCAGCTAGGAACATCCTGTTAGTTCTCTTTCCTAGGTGTCCCAAATTAGCCCCAGTGTCAGATGACAGCATACAGAAGTGATGACCTAAACCTTCACACGCCATTACTCTGTGGCCAGGCATCTTTCCCACATGCAGAGAGAGAGATGGAAAAAAAAGTAAAGAAACAGAGGCTTCATATTCGTACAGAGGTACACAATGGACTTTCTCATTGATTTTCATATTTGTAGGAAAGACCATATTGTCTCTATAAATAAGCAAAATGAAGTTCAGAAGGAAGCTGTGATGTATGCCAAGGCCCTCGGATTCCAAGTCAGAAATCAGCAAGGAAGGCTCAAGGCAGGCTAGGGGCACAGAACTTCACAGAGGAGCTGGCCATATCACATCATGATCAAGCATGAACCAATCCCAGAGCAAAGCCTACTTGGGTACACACACCTTTCCTGATTTCACTCTTATCCTTGGTCCTTATGATTCCATGATAGCCAATTATTAATCTTGTGAATTTTCTAGACATGAGAAGCTTAGGATGACACTGAATGAACCCATGTCCTTGTTCTGACATTTGACAGTACACATGGAAACATTCTCCTTCGCACCCTCTGAACTTTTCCTGTTGCTAACCAGTGATCTGAGGTGGGGAACGAGAAAGACATATGTGATATTGAGATTATGGTTGGAAAATATGACTCATCCATTCCCTAAACTCCTTCTACTTCCTCCTACCCCTTTCTCCACATACACTAATATTTTTCTTTCAGCTTGGAGTTCAAAACAAATGAGAAAGAATGTGTCAATTTAACAACAAATAAAATGCTCCATGAGGGGATTTTGGGGGAATTTCTGGTCTCAACTATGGGCTGCAAAGGACTGATGAGTTATATGTGACTGGCATTCTCTAAGATAACTCAGAAAGGTGGGGTTATGTTGGCTCTGACTACAGGAATCTTCAGTCCCTTCAAAATATGACTGCTTCAAAAGACGGGCAGAAGTTTCAACTTCCTGCAAATATGCCCATTTCAGAGGAGAAAGCTCCCGTCTTTATCCATAATTTGATTCTACATTATCAATTCCTCAACCCTTAACATGGTTTGGTTATGCCCCAATGTGCACCCTCCTTCCTCCTGCCCCAGCTTCCTCAGAGTGCAAGGGAGTGATTGTGTCCTCTGGTCTCCTTCCCAAGAAGTCCCACGTGAGAGAGATGCTGCCTCTCACCAGCAGGCAAAGGAAGGTGTCTTCTCAGGTTTCTCGGGATCACCTGAGGTGGAGGTCAGTTCTTGGCAAGGGCAGCACCATCTAAAAAACCATATATAGCAGCAGCAATGTGCAAGAGAGGGAGCCAGGACAGCTCCAAATAGAAACCCCAGCTACAGCCTAGTCAGACCAGGCTCCCAGTCTGGTTGAATGTAGCCTGTCGGATGAGACCCAGAAAGCTGACAGAAGTTAATGAGGGATGCAAGGGGGTGAGAAAACAGCTGGTTGGAAACTGTAAAAAGGACATTCACATACATGTAGGTAAAGCACAACAAACTTCACATTAAGGAGCACTTAAGGGAGACCTTTAACTTCCTGGGGATAAACTCAGCTAACTTGCCCCTGGCAATTAGTTGGATGTTTTGTAGCTTATTCTACCGGGACAAAGAGCAGAGCATGATTGCATTTCACCTTACAGACGGATATGTGAGTGATGAGCCATAGCATCCAAAGTGCTACGAATGCAAAATCATAGCTGACAAAGAGGGTAAGAAATTACCCTCTGGCCCCAAAAGGAGCACTTTGGTCAAGATGCATATTATCTTAGAGAACAATTGACCTTTTCCTCTTTGCATGGGGGTCAATCTGCCTTCAGCATTCTCAGAGAGAGAAGGTAAGAACCACAGTGGTTATAAAAACCTGTGACCAGGCATCTTAGCTATTTTGTGTCTATTATATCATTGTGAAGCAAAAGATTGTATCAGCTGAGAAGAAAGATGTAGCAGACATCCTAGCCTCCACTAGATAATGAAAACCAGCTAGGGAGGAAGAGAGAAAGAATAAAGATGGAGGGAGGCAAAGGGAAGAGAAGGTCTAGGATTCCCAAGCAAAAGGCTTCTGTTTCTCTCCCCAGAGCCTCTAGGGAGGAATAAATATAATTACCAACCTAGCAAGGCAGCATTCAAAACAAAAGAGGCATATGCCAGGTGATCATCTCTGCCGGGACTCGAACCCGGAACCTCTGGATTAGAAGTCCAGCGCGCTCGTCCATTGCGCCACAGAGACCTCACCACACACACAGCATCAGCACCAGAACTGAAAAAGCACATACCTTCTGCATCACCGAGCCATCTCAGCATCCTGCTCTCTGAGCGGTGGGGGGGACAGGGACAGCTGGAAAATCTGGAGTGGAGATCCACCAGCCGGCTCCATCAAAGCTTTTCTCAATATTGTGGGTATTAGGTTCTTCAGAGGATCGGAGGAATGTGACAGCAGTCATTTCCCAAGTCCCAGGATCCCTAAAAGAGCAGGACAGAGCAGGAGCCTTTGCTCGCTATTGCTCTCCATCCCTAAGGGAGGGTAACGGGAAAGTCTCTCTATTCTCATGCTAATGAAGCAGAGTACACCCAGCCCGGCGGAGAAGGCAGAAGCCATCTCTACTTCCACCCCCATTTCCTCACTGTGGTTTCATCCTGGTCCAGATATTCTCAGGCAAAGGCTGGGGAAAGCTGAGGGAATCAGGAAAACCCCGATTCCAGGGACAAAGCATCTACTGCTATAAAAAAAATCACTGTGAGCAGCGTCAAAGAAAGTCAGGGGAGCCAGGCAGGGAGACTGGTCCCTTCCTTGCCCTCAGCTTTAAGAACTGTGTCTGTCAAGCCCAGAAAAGAGATCCAGGAGTCTGACATGATGTTACTTCAGAACCCTCACTAGAACTGAGTGTGGAGAGGGGAGATGGAGTCAGGAAAGTATATGTGTGTGAGAGTAAGAGTGTACATCCTTATGTAGTGCGCTCGCTCTGTGTGTGTGTGTGTGTGTGTGTGTGTGTGTGTGTGTGCGCGCCAACGAAGGTGTACAAACAGGAAAGGGTGAAAGTGACAGTTCTCTGATGAAATACAGGTGGCCTTCACACAGCCCTCCCTGAATACATTTGTCCCCTTCCCCACACCTTCTCGGGCTCCAAGTCTTTCCAGTCTTTTCTCCCTAATTTAAGCAGTGAAGATTTCTCAGCTGTCTGGGCTTGCTTGAGGCATCCTAGTATAATTAAATTGACCAGCCCTGGGTAACCATATGTAAAGACCCAGCTCGGATCCAAGAAAATGTTTCCTATTTTTAAAAGCCTCCTGGAGAAGACAATTCCATCATCACTGCTGTTTATAATCTCTACTGTGCCAGTTCTTTTGCGTGTCTAATCCAAGTCTTTTCTACATCATTTTCTGCTTATTTCCTTGTATTCAGGAACATTTGGGGTGATTAGTCTCTGTACTCCCAATCACAATGCACTGTCTGGAGACTTGGCTCCATGTTCATCATCCTACTCAACACTAAAAGGGTTACACTTAAATCAGAGCTAACTTATAACCCCCTGTTCTACTGCACTGTGTGTTTCCATAACTGTGGCTCTGGGACTGCAGACTCCAAAGACACTCGAAGATAGCCCCAACCTGTGAGACCAAATAATGATAAGGAAAGTAAAAAGATGCCCAGCTTGAAAGAACTCAAGGGCCCTCTAACTCTAGCCAGCCTTAGTCTCACTGTTCTCAACCCATTCCTATAGCCTAGAGTGATCTGGAAGAGGATCTGTAGCACAAATCTTAAAAGGTCTTATTAATAAAAACAAACCTAAACCCAGTTATTGGGGTGAATGCTGGAAGATCAGAGAAGCAGAACAAGCCACAGCTAACCTCACCTTGCCAGTTCCTCAGCTGATTCTGTTTCCTCAAACTGGAAGCCTCTGTGTCCTCATCCAAATGGATCTCAGCTGAACTGCTGCTAAAAGCCTAACAAAGCCTCTAGTTCCTGGTCCTCACGCCTTATATACTTTTTTTTTTTTTTTTTTTTTTTTTTTTTTTTTTTTTTTTTTTGCTTCCTGCCATCACTTCCTAGGATTAAAGACATGTATCACCATGTCTGGCTGTTTCCAGTGTGGCTTTGAACTCCCAGAGAACCTCTAGAATGCTAGGATTAAAGGTGTGTGTGCCACCATTTTCTGGCCTCTATATCTGTCTAGTGGCTGTTCTGTTTTCTGACCCCAGATAAACTTATTAGGGCGCACAATATGATGGGGGACACAGTATCACCACATTAGAAATTTGTCTACAGCTATCCAGCTGGGTGTCGGTGGTGCAAGCCGATGACCTTCCTCCCCCTTAAAGCAGCAGTTTCTTCAGCCAGGCCTGTCTTCCGTGTAGTACCCGGAGACAGAAGTTCAGAAAGGTGCACCTGGCTGTGTGTCCCAAGCCTGAAACAGAGAGGTGAGCATGGGGCTTGCTTCACAAATGATCCTAGATGGTTTCAAGAATCTGGTCAGAAGAACTGAATAGCGTCAGAGAGTGTTTACTCTGAGTGGCAAGGCCAAGGAGTAGTTCCTGAAACCCATGTGTCTATTAAGGGAAGCCCAAACTACAGGACAGTGCCAGCCACTCTGAAGAAAATGTGAAGCGAGGCAGCTCTCAGGATGCTGCCAGTCTTGGTGTGACACACACACACACACACACACACACACACACACACACACACACACCAACTTCTGCCCTTCACAAATATTATATCCTATACTCACAAAGTCTGTCATCCCCCAATTTTACTCAGTACTTTGCTGATGCCTTAGAGGACGTGTTCTCTAAACCCAAGAGTCCACCTCTCTCTGAGACCTTATCCATCGCCTGCAATGTTCCCACCTGGTTCCCAGGGATACCGTGGGAAAGATTCTGCTGGCAAATCCCAAAGGAGAAACAACTCTGAAAGGTGGATAGGAGGAAAGGAGGAAGCAAGCTATTGCCCACCAAATAGGGCACTGAGTCTCCAAGTCCACACGAAGAACATCCTCCTAGAAGTAGGAAGACCCAGCTTCCTTAGTCGGCTGTGAAAGCCTACATGCTTAGTGAGGTTGAGGAAATCAGTTAACTTCTCACAAGGCAAGAACTCATGCTGTTGGTAAAGAGTAACTGAGGTCTGATGGTGCCGACCCTTCCCCTACTCCGCATGTTACAATTCTCAGGTCTGACACGTGGGTCACTTTGCTCTCTTTGAAGACTTCCCTTCAACTTCCCCATGCTGCCCCATAGAAATATCATTTCAGGAAAAAAAAATACATACCTGCTGCCCATAAGTCTTTGCAGCACTCCTTGTCTGTATCAACAGAAACATTCTGGATTTTATTTCTTGGACATCTCTAATTTTGCCTTATCATCCATAAATCAACCCAGCTTAGTGGTGTGAATAATGTCTCATAACTAGTTTCAATTTAAAAATAAGAAGAGTCAAATAAAGCTGTGACTTTACAGAGAACAGAACGATGGGGTTAAGCCACTCAAAATGATTGACTACAGTATGTATTTTTTTCTTCTCTCAAACAAGATACATATCATCAGTGTTTATATAAACCCTTAAGAAGATAAGTGCATTCCTTTTCCAATTAAAACAAAAGTGCACTGATTTAATTCTCCAAGGATCTATGACTCAAACATTACTCATGCTTCTAATTAGGTGCCTTCCTATGACCCTACAGACAAGCTGGGGATGCTCATACATTATTTCATTCATAAAGTGTTGCTGGGATACGCAGAATAAATGCCAAAAAAAAAATCATTTTTCCTTTGATCCAGAAGTAAATCCCACATCCTACTGTGGTCTTACAGCTTTCATAAAAGTGGCTATCCTAGCCAGTTTGTGTTTCACAGGCCAAAGGATACAAGAAGTATAAGGCAGTGAGATAGCTATCTGGTTAGCAGAGCCCTTAGATGCTATACTTTCTTCTCAGTTGCTATAACAACCCAATGCCTTACTGTTCACGTCTATTGTGGGCGCACCCTATAGAAGTGACTTCTGCCTGCCATCTTCTCATGCTTCCACCCATTATCAGCCCCTTCTTACTATCTTACCCTAAGGAGTCAGTCTACTTCATTTCTTCTGTGAGCATCTCTCTAGAAAGCTAAAAACAGGAGAAATGTTTTCCGGCATTAGGCCAATAGTACGAGACCTGCCCTGTGGAACTCAGAACTCACAGATGTTCAGTTTGTAACTCCCAGCTGCTTACAAAAGGCTAACACAGGTGGATATGTAATACTCCCTCCATTCTTTTCCAGATATTTCACCCTTGTGGAATCGCCCCATACCCACCTGTCTATGCCTCTTATGCATTTCTAACATGTCACAATAAAGTGCATATGCTTCCCTCCTTCCTCTTTTCTTAGCTTGTAAACTTGGCTACCTATCACTTGTGCCTTCTCCAGCTGTCTTGGTTACGGTTTCTATTTCCTATTGCTATGACAAAGCACCATGATCAGAGAGCAAGTTGTGAAGGAAAGGGTGTATTTGGCTTAGACTTCATAATTGCTGTTCATTCCCGAAAGAAGTCAGAACTGGAACTCAAACAGGGAAGAATCCTAGAGGCAGGAGCTGATGCAGAGGTTATGGAGGAGTGCTGCTTACTGGCTTGTTTCCCATGGCTTGCTCAGCCCCACCTTCTTATAGAACCCAGGACCAGGAACCCAAGGATGGCACCACTCATCATGGGCGGAGTCCTCCCCCATTTGATCACTAATTGAGAAAATGCCCTACAGCTGGATTTCACAGAGGCATTTCCTCAACTGAGGCTCCTTCCTCTGATGACTCTAGCTTGTGTCAAGTTGACCCACAAAACAAGCCAGTACACCGGCCTACCTATTCTTATCTTCTGGGATTAAATAGGTAACCCAGGTAAGACTTAAACCTGAAAATCAAACTACAAAAAGACAAATGCAGGGCAAAATACTCCTTTTGTTGCTGTGTCCAACTCTCAGAAGCCATTCAAGCTCTAACTCTGTCCAACTGACTTTCAGAGGAGACATTTTAGACCTTCCTCAACATGGTCCCAGAACCTGCCTGTGTTGAAACTGTACAGGATCTCAAAGGCCACTAAAACTAGAAATTGAATGCATACAGCGTGGCCCGTCCTCCAAACACAGGCTGAAGAGGCTGGAAGGAGAATCTTCCTTCCTTGGGCACCTTTGTTCTACTCTGTCAGCCTTCTCCAGAAAACCATCTGGAGACCACGCACACTATTTCCCTAAGCATCTGAAGTACAAGGAAACTGTCCGTGCTTTAACATTAGAAGGGCTATGGCTGTCAAACCCACCAGACTTTTCTAGGAATTTAGAAGAAAACTTTCTACTTCATCCAATGAACAAAGTAGTTCATTCCAGGTGCCAGTCTCCACTTCAATCTCTTTTATCCTTCTTAGAATCAGGGCTCTGGATGTATTTGTGCCTGACTGGCTCCTCCACCTTCATGTGTGTACAAGGAACACCCTAGCCCTATTACACTGTAGTTTCTCCTTGCTCTCCCTATCAATTTCTCCTTCTTCCTAAGGATGCCTAGCCTTCAGTAATTTCTTTCTTTAGAATATTCCTTTTCTGTATAACCATACCTCTCTGCTTCACGTCCTCATCCCCCCATCCCCATCCCACAGTTGGAATTCCCTAACTCTTCCATCACCCAACCACTATGTACAATGTTCAATTTCTTGTCATGTCTCCCTCTGTTCTCTTGTGCCATAGAACCTGTCTACTTCAAATACTCTTGACAAACTCAGTTTCTGGTCCTCTCAGACTCTGCTCACTGCCCTTTCCTTTCTCTGCCCTTACTCTAAAGCTCTTTGAGCTCCACAAATCCCCAAATCCTTCCCCAACTAAAGCCTGCTGCTTGAACCCAGACATAGTTACAATGGACCCTCTCTCCTCAGACCCTTTTTCTTTCCTCTATATTCACTCTCCAGACTTTACTGACCTCCTTATAGTTTCGCTCAAGTCCTCAGCAGGTACCATCTGCAATTCTGGATGTTTTCCACCGTGTTCATCCAGTGCCATCTCCCCAGGCTCCTCCAGAATGACTAGGTGGTCTGTACCTACTCCCAATGTTTACCTCTTGATACTTTTGCCTCTACTTGGCTTTACAAAACATATGCTCCTGTTTTATTTTTTCTAGGACTCTGGGCCTGCTAATCCCCATGGCATTGAGTTACTACAGAGATGGCCTGGCAAACAACCTCCTTAATATTCAGTTACCATGGACTCAAGTCCTTAAAGGATAAGACACCATGAGACATAAGCCAATGAAATAGAAGATAGATCCTTAGCAAATCAGTAATCTATGGCTATAGGTCATGATATTAAAAACATTGGTTTTAGCCAATACTGTGAGTAAGCCAGGCTTCCCATTATCCCCTGGAAGGGTCCTTGAGGTGAAGAGAGGATAGTGTCCCTTTACACTGCATCACTTCAATTAATCAATATATATATATATATATATATATATATATATATATATATATATATATATATATTGAAGTTCAATCCTAAAGGCAACATGCTTTCACATAAAAGGTTCTGACTGGCAAATCCCAAAAGAATCCATCAGGTGTTATCCTTATCAGTAGCTAGTCATTAAGGCAGGTACTTCATACAGGCACACCACCACCCCTAAAGTCTGTCCCTAAAAATATTTGTTCTTGAATTGAAGATAAGGACACAGGCCAGCATTCAATTGGAGTAATCAACTCATTTCCATAGGCTCAGATTCTCTTTTTAGAAAGTAAAAGCTGAACACACAAGTCCTTTCTTAACACCTGCCTATGACTCCAAGGAATAGTAATGGTAGTAATGGTAATGGTAAAGCCATATAAAATGGTAATATGACGATACTATTCCAAATGCTTTAGCATGTTTCAACATCACAACTATCCTAGATTAGGAGAAGAATAATACTATGATGGTCCTTCCACAAAAGAAGCTCCAGATGAAAGGCTCCAGATAATGAGCAACAAGTAGCTCTTAAAGCAGTAGAGTCAGAGCCGGCCATGGCATAGTGACCTGACGTGTATCCATTCTGGGAGCCTCCACAGAAGGAGTCTGCTGAGTCACTTGGCCTGGCCTCATGATATTTTGCTCTGGAATAGGACAGAAGAACAGCGAAGATCTGGAAAGGGCTCCGGGTTGGACTCAAAGGTTCTAGTGTTTAAAAGTCAGAAGGAGTAGCCTCGGGTAAATGAGCTTGGGATGGTCACTGTTTCAGCTGCTAACTCTCTCCCCAGTCACCCTAAGTTAAAACATGGGAAGTTGGCCGGGCGGTGGTGGCGCACGCCTTTAATCCCAGCACTCGGGAGGCAGAGCCAGGCGGATCTCTGTGAGTTCAAGGCCAGCCTGGGCTACAGAGTGAGTTCCAGGAAAGGTGCAAAGCTACACAGAGAAACCCTGTCTTGAACAAACCAAAAAAAAAAAAAAAAAAAAAAAAAAAAAAAAAAAAAAATGGGAAGTTGATGCCTGGGAGAATGCAGCCCTTGACACAGAAACATTCACTAGTCTTTTACAAGCTTGCCCCCAGTTCCAGGCCTTTGGACTACTCCAACTTGGTCTTTTTATCTCACTATAGTGTTAATGAACCTCTTTTGAAGCCCCACAATAGTTTCTACATGAAGAATGTGAGGATCGGATCAAGAGAGAGCAGAACAAATGCTTTGCACTCAGCTGATGAACCAGGAAATAAAGGAAAGAGGAAAGCATCCCCCTGGAATCACATAAAATGCAAAATGGAAAAGGATTTTAAGATAACTGAGTCTTTTTCAACCTATGTATCAGCGTAATTTTTGCCAGGTGTTCTTATTACTTCTAGAAATTTTAGGAAAACTGCTTGCTTTGAAGATTAAGTTGAAAATGCTAAGTGGGTGAATATTTGTTCTTTATTTGCTATATCTGTCTGTATGGTCTATAATATTTGTCACTCTCTCCACCTATAATTAGACAGATTAGCAAACCCAGGCCCACAGAAATTAAATGACTTATCTAACACTATAAAAATAAAGTAAGTGCAATTGGGAAACTAGAGACTCAGTGAGAACAGAGTTTGAATCCCAGCTCTGCAACTTACTAAGTGATGACCAGTTCCTTTGTGTACCTAGACAGCCTTCTCTGAGACAAGGATTATTCATTTCATCTTAAAAATTCACACAACTAATAATATCTACACTTTAAGATCATTATAAAGTGGAGAAGAGACAGTGAAATTCTCCGCAGACCGGTGCCTGGCAGCCCTGGCATCCGCAATGAGCAGGTTTCTACAGTAGCGTGTGCTGCCTACTGTCCCTTCCCCTCATCCCTCCTCAGGTGACTCCAAGCCAGCTACTGATAAAGTGTCCTCACTAAAGTTACTAATGGCTTCCTAATTGTCAAATTCAATAGTCTCACTTCACCTTCCTGTAGCATTTCACACTCTTGACCACAGCTTCATTCTTAAAAATATCCCTCCGGCTTCGGTGAGACACAAGCTCTTCTTGCTGGTGTCTCATTTCTCAGCCTTTCTTTCCACTCTCCTTCACCAGCCCCTCCTCTCTCTTCTTAACTCTTGCTTTTCCAAAGAGCAGTATTATCAGACGCGAGTAAGAATGTTAGTAGTGTTTAAAACTTTAAATAGAAAAAAAATGACAGCATAAGATAGGTCATGCCAGAATAAATAAAATAAATTAGAAGTCATCAAATAATGTCTAGTGAAATGTTTTGTTCAGGTACATACACTTGTACCCATATGTCAGTTTTTTCACCACTTAATATAATATCTGAGGCAGTTAACTTAAATAAGGTAAAAAGGTTTATATTTGCTCATATTTTTGGAGGTCCCAAATCCAAGATCAGGTGGATCTGTTGCTCTGGACTCTGGTTGGGGTGCTGGATTTGCTGGTGGGGAGCACACGGCAAAGCAAAGCTGCTTATCTAAAACAAGGGACAAAATGGGATAGTGGGAGAAGCTGGCACTTGAGTCCACAGTCCCCTTCAAGCACACACCCCTAGTGACCTGAAGACTCTCATACTAGGCATCATCTCCTAAAGGTTCTGTATCTTCCAATCCCAGGAGATCAAACCTTCAGCTCATGTTTCTCTGGGCATATTTGATATCTGGGCATCGTGTGTGTCCTAGAGCATAATAAAAATAAATTGACAGCCAAGTGACATGTGTATTCAGGGCATAATACAAATGATCAGCAAAAATTACTACGATAAAGTGTCTTGGTTCTCTTTTTTCATATTTTCTCCCTGCATGACCTCAAATGGCATAACAACACACACTATTGACTAAGATCTAGAAACCTCCATATTGATCTGCAAGCCAGACAACTCACATGGAATTCAGCCTGGTGAACACAAGCTGCCTTTGGATAGCTGTCCACTGTGACTCATGGGCATCTCAATTGCAAAGTGTATAAACCTGAACTCCATGAATCTGCTTTTCACAATCCATTTAGTTAATGGAAGCAGCATTTCATTCATTAATTGACACCTATTTATTTATTTATTCATTCTACAAATTCATAAGTAACTCTATCTACCAAGAAATGTGCTGGATTTTGAAGGTAGAAGGATAATGGTGATATCACATGTAGTTTTTTTAATTAAAATTATTTTCATACAATATATTCTGATTATGTTTCCCCTCCCCCAACTCCTTCCAGATCCTCCCCATATCATTACCTACCCAACTTTATGTTTTCTCTTTCCCTCTCTCTCTCTTCCAAGGGGGGAGGGGGGACCACAAAAAACTAAATCAAAACAAATGAAAAACCTTTTATGAAGATATGGAAACAGAAAAATAAACAGAATCATAAAAAAGTCCAACTCTACAGATACAACCAACATTCTACAAAACCAAAATGGGCCGAGTCATCATCAATTCTGAGGATTCTGTAAGTTTTATAGAGATAAAGGCCTAAGCTGGCGTTTAAAATGAGAACAGCTTTTAACCAGTGCACAGAAAGTTATGAAAGCATGTGTGTGTGTGTGAGTGTGTGTGCGTGTGCATGTGTGTGCACGTGTATGTGTGTGTGTATGTGTTGTGTGTGTTTGTGTGTGTGTGTGCATGTGTGTGCACACGCGCGTGTGCATGTGTGCATGCATTTGGTAGCAGCTAAGGAGGAAGGTCACTCTGAAATGACAGCACCAGCAAATGACAACCAAGCACCATCTGGACCGTGGTAAAGTCCAGAGGCAGGAAGTGACAGTGATTGCCTGCAAGGACCAGGTCATGAAGTTCCTCCCGTGTCATGTTTCAGGGTTCTAATCCCTCACCAGATGCAGGAGCACTGGAGGGTTTTCAGTACCGCAGGGCTGAGATATTGTCTCCATCTCAGATACGTGCCTGTTGTGCAGAAATCATATCCAGAGGGCACAATCAGGGTACTTCTGTAGGTAAGTTATAATGGAGAGTTAAACCCCTGTAGCAGGACTACTCCAGGCAAATCATGATTTTTCTTGAAGGTAAACTTAATACGTCTTTTTTTTCACTATTACCTAGAGAAGAGCTAACAGTGAACTGATCTCTGTCCTTTCAACCCCGCTTGGCGATATGCAATGCTAAACTACCCAAGACTCAATAAAAGGAGAAAAAAAAAATAAACATGAAAGGTTTCAGTTCCATACTAGCACGCCTTGGTATATGGTGATATTTCCTTTCTGGAATGCCCTTCTCTTCTCCCTACCCTACATCTGCCTGAAAAACTGCTCATCATCGCCCTTGACTCAGCTGAGTCACCTCACTTGCTGTAATATCTTCTCCGACACCCACAACAGCCTGAAGCAGATTGGATCACACCCATCTTCACACCATGGCTGCACCCTGTGCATATGGCTATTGGAACCCTGAGTGCAGTATATTGCAATTAATTTGTACACGTCTTTCTCCCACCAGATGATGAGCAACTTGAGTTCTTTCTACCCTTGACAGTCTGAGCAGTGCCTAGCACATGGTGTTGCTCAATATATGTTTACTGGTGGGGGGGGGGATAGGAACAGACAAACTGTTGAAGCAGTTCTCTGCCCTTCCCAGACTATTCCTCACTTATTCATTTTTTTTTATAATAGAAGTATTAGATGGGAATTCTTAAATTCCCTGAGAATTCTATACACATTTAAAAGAGAACTATACTAAGAGCTATGGAGTGAATCTTTGTGTCCCTACCCCAAATCATATGCTGATGCCCCAATATGTGTGTGCATCCTTATAAAAAGAGACACAAGAGGGATGATCTTTTTGTTTGGCCTGAAAGGTACAGTAAGAAGGTGGTCATCCTCTGACAGGCAGAAGACCAGGCCCATGCCAGTACTGTAATCTCAGGCTTCTAGCTTCCAAACCCAGGAGAAATGAGTGTCTGATGTTTCCGCTACCCAGTCTCTGCTGTTCTGTTACAGCAGCATGAAGCAAGACACGTCTTCCATCCCAAAATATTATACCCCACAAAAAGCTTCTCCTGACTCCAGTATTTCTTTCCATGGTTCAGCATATTTTCAAGACATTCAACTACCAGGGCTGAGAACTGTATTTCATTTCTTCCCATTTCTTGCTTCTCAAACCACCACCTACCTAACATTCCGTCTCAAGGGCCAGGCTGAGGGCTGTTTCAGCTCATCCCCAGATTCCAGTAAACATCCTTTGGCTGAACTTCTGGGAATAAGTTTTCAAATTTAAAAACTTTAGTCTTTCAGTATGCAAACACATGATAATTGTATAAATAGTAAGCATGGAATATAAACAATCTCCTTGTGCATTCAATCCCACTCTCACTAACAGTTAGTATAATAAATAATAACTTTTCAACTTTAATATGCAACTGAATAATAGAAACACTAATCAAGTGCCTACTCTGTGCATGGTACTATTCTAAATAACAATACACTAATACTCACATCCTACAATTCTTAAGCATATGTACAATTGCTGTCTATATTTTCCACATAAAAAACTGAAATGCTAAGAGGGTTAAGTACCTTGCTTGGGGTCATTGAACCACTAAGTAGCTATTCATGTATTTAAATATGTATTTACACATATATGAAATTTTGCATATACATATACACTGTTTTAACCTTTTTTCTATTTTGTACAAAAAAATAATAATATGTGTATTTCTTTACATTTTAACTAAACAATACATTTTGGATATTTTTCCATAATGGTTCACATAAATTTACCTCATTCTTTTTAACTGCAGTGTGTTATTACAAAGTACGACATAGCCTTATTTATTTTACCAATTTGCTATTGATGGATTTGGGGTTGTTTTCCATTTCTCACTACTGGAAAATATGATGAGATGCACACCTTTATACATGAATCATGGCACTCATGTGTGAATAAATCTATACACAATTTGTGGAAACAGCACCTCTGGTATTTCCATTTTTAATTTTGATGCATCCTGCCAAAATATCTCTCAGAAAGCTTTGCAGACTTACATTTTCACTCATAATATATGAAGGTGCCTATTTCCCTCAACACTTACCAACACTGTGTGTTATCCATCATTTTAATTTTTAGCAGGCTGATGTGTCTCTTTGTTGCTCCTTAACAGCCTATGGTCCCTTTGGTGCTTTAACTTATATTTTTCAAAATTCAAAAGCAGTTGATCATCTTTTCAGATGATAATTGGACAATTGCATTTTTTTCCTGACAACTTCTATTCATAACTTTTGCCCAATTTTCTATTAGCTCATCTGCCTCTTTATGTCTACAGGCTGAGTATTTTATGTATTGTCAACTTTAACACATTGGTATCTGTGTTCACTCTTTTTCCCACTCTGCAACTTTGTTTTGTTGATAGTGTCTAGAATGCTAATCCCGTCAGAAACAACTCAATCCTAGAATGCTAATCCCGTCAGAAACACAACTCAATCCTGTTAGTCATTTTCTTTGGAGATATTTTTAATATTATGTCTTAAGAAGGGCTTCTCAACTTCCAAGAATAAATGTATCTTTTTTTTCACAGTTTAAAATTTTAATGAGCCAGGTGTGGTGGCACATGCCTTTAATTCCAGCCCTCAGGAGGGAGAGGCAGACCGACCTCTTAGTTCAAGACCAGTCTGGTCTAAACAAAGCGATTGTCTCAGAAAAAAATAATGTATTTTATTTATAAAATTTTCCAACATATTTATCTGTTCTGTGAATAGTATAAAGGAAGTAGATCTGTCCCCACTCCAACTGACAGATAACCTTTTATTCCACTGCACTCCACAGCCCAATCTTCAGTGAATATATAAGGAAGACAACACTTGGTTTCAAGCACTAAATCCACATGTTGATTTGAAACGATTCTGTGTCTTCTCTGTGTTTTAATGATTATAATTTTTAAGTGGCTCAGGATAGGTCAAAAACCAGCTTCCTGTTTTATTTCTTGTGTCCACCATGATCGTTCTTGACTTGCTTTGGCAAGGGAAAGTTTGAATCTTCCTGTCAAGTTCCAGAAGACATCTTAATGAGATTTAGCATAGTATCGCACTGAATTTACAAATTAAGATTTAACACATCTTTACCACCCTGAATACAGGATTAATAGTTAAATACTAATTCAGTCACGTGACATTCTGCTGCAAAACCACTCCAATCAATGTTGGACTAAAGTTGAAACCCTTCGAGGGCTAAGGCTATATAGCTCAGTAATAGAGCACTTGCTTAACATTCATGAGGCTTTGGGTTCATTCTTTAACATGGCCCAAAAATAAAGGGCTCTTCCGTGTCTGATTCTCAGATCTTGCTTTCCTAGCTTTGGTTTAAAAGCTCTCCCAATTAATTTTCCTATATTCTCATTCGCAACATTTTTCAAACAAACTAGTATACATATTCTATTCTAAATAATTCTTCAGTCTCAGGGCTAAATATAGAACACAATTAGAGAGAAAAAACAGATACATCCTTTTTCCATATAACTCAGTCTGAAGCACCAACATTTTGTGTCTTCACAAGATCTGCTATTAACCCTTGCCAAGGCAGGGATGAATATGATTTCTTTATTAATTTGAAGGGGGGATGCAGGTCATTCTATGATTATATAACTTCTGGTAATAAGCTGTCTCCCCCACCCCCGAGATTCCTGAGAGAGAGAAACTTACATGGGGTTTGAAACATAAAGAAACCTTGCTGGGTCCAAACTCAGCATGCATCTACGCGGCATACATCTGACAGGTAAGGGGCATGGTAGAGAGGGTCGAAGAATGCTAAAGTGTCTGAGTTATTAATAATAACCCCAGAGGAGAAGACAAACTGAAAGGGACTTCACATCCCATCAATGTTTAAAACTCAGAGGAGCTGAGGCAAGGAAGGATTCCGAGATGCCGGAACCGCACTGCATTACAGCAGAGCGGCCACATCGAGGGGGCAGAGGATCAGGAATGGCGAGGGGTCAGGGTGGCCACATGAGGGTAGCAGAGAGCAGGCTATGTTGCGATCGAGCAAGTGGCCTGGGTAAAAGTGAAGACCTTGGAACTGTGAATCCAGATGCACATGCAGTTCTTTATATTAAGACAATGAGTACAAGACAAGAGTCTGTGCAAGACAAACACAAAGCAACAGCCCTCAGGCAGCTGCTCCAAGGTGAAGGAGTCAGAGAGGGAAGTAATGAGTATGTGCTCAGTTTCATGCTAGTGTTACGTGAATGTGCTCACTTCGTAATCTTCACAGTGAAGCTGTAAGATTGACCGTAGTAGAGCCTAATGTTTAGCAATCGAAAAAGACCGACGGCAAACACAACAGCACAGCATGTATTTTAGTTTGGGCTGAATCTACCCTCAACCCCATGTTTTTCCTTGTGCTGTCTTCTCATGAGTCCTAAGCTTCTCTCCAAGGCTGGAGCCAGGACCCCGTGAGCTTTCCTGGGGTAGAACACGCATTCACTTCTAGGTCTACACAATACACAGGAAACCCCCCGTGACTTCACATGAATTTACAAGAACACTCTGAACACATCCCCCTCCATTTCTGATTTACCCATGGGAGCCATAAAGAAACTCTGAAATGAGGAAGTCTGGTGAGAAACCTCAACCAGTCTCAGCTGGCAAAAGGGATACTAGTCTAGTGGTAGCAAGCTCTTGAACTTTAGGGTTTAAAAATACCTTGGGACCAAAATGGACCACAAGCTGGCCATGCAATGGAGGGAGGGGAATGGCTTAAAGATAAGGAAAAAAATGTGCCAGAAGGCCTGGAACAGCATTTTATGTTGAACTCATCACCATCAGCTGTGACCTTACTAACCTACTGTGGCCCATCCTGAACCCAACTATCCTAGAGAAAGGGATTAGACACGAGGTCCTGAAATGATAAAGGAGCCAGAAGAAGGTTATGAATTGGGGCACTTCTTCTGTTGTACAAGAGGCTGTGGGGCAATTTAATAACAGTTTAAACCCTCCAGAGGGACATTACATAATGGTTAGAAAAAAGAATGAGATGTCCTCTCTCAGGAACCAGAGGGAAGAGCCGCAAACAGCAGGCAGAGGTTTGCTTTGGACCTAAGACAAAGATTCTTGAGGATAAACTCAAATGCTTCTTCAAATGTGACCAAGGAATACAATCTGTCCCTTGCATCTATTCAACCAGGATCTACCAGCATGCTCTAGCCATCGGTGTTACACACAACATCTTCCAGTTCTTGGCAATACAACTCTAATCAAAATTGAGAAGGTTTCCTTCCTTTTGGAGCTTACACTTACTCTGAGAAAGAAGCTAAATGATGAATAAATAATAGAAGACAGATTTATCAAAATAATAAGTGATTGCAAGAAAATAAGTTATCTCCAAACGAGGCAGTATCTAAGCTGAGAAGCAAATGCAAGAATAATAACTCAGCACAGAGCAAAGGAGAAGCACTCCAGTTAAGAAGGGTTTGGGGTAGACGTGAGCTTGGTATCTGCCTGTTAGGAACAAAAGACTGGAGGGCACAGCCATGAGGCTGTGTGAAGCCAGAGAGGAAGGCATGGCCATGGCCATGCTGTGAGCTCTTTTAGGAGATTTGCAGTCAGTGTAGAGAAAGCACTGAGAAACTCAATGTCAAAAGGCACTGATGTTTCTTAGTGTGAACTGTTCTAATGAGGTATTTACATGGTTTCCTTGGGAATCAATGAACTTTGTCAGGAGATGCAGCCTGTACCAAGTAGTTTCTCAGGGTTGTCAGGGGCTAGGAACAATCCACGAGCATTTGGCATTAGAAACAGGAATTTTTATTATTAACTCACAGAACCAGAGTATCCTGAGGATCTGAATTATTTGAGTAAGTACCTCCAAGTCAGTCTTTTTTGATCAGGCAATGAAAGATACACTGGAATGACCAGAGGCTTTCAAGACACTTAACATTTCTAGAACTCACCAAATTGGTGAGTTCTGTGTTCTAGTAAGAGACCTTGCCTCAATATAAGGTGGAGAATAGTTGGAAAAGAAATCCAGCATCAACCTCTGGCATCCACATGCATGTGTAAGCACACGCACATGAATGTGAGCATGTATACACACATACACACAAAGATATCACCCTCACTACTTAACATACAATTTATAGGAAACTACCAAATTGCTCAAGTCACAAATTCCTCATCTGTAAGAAGGAAATAATACTGCTTACATGCCATAAGGCTATGCATAAAGAAGACATAATATAGAATATGCAAAATGCCAGGCACACAGTAGGCATCCCATGAATGCTGAATAAATAAATGTATGTATGAATATATTAAAGTTACACATGAGTGAAAAGGGTATACATTAACTTTTCACAGTGCTTGTTGTTTGAGCCTCTAACATTCTTTACCATCAAAGAGAGCTCAAAATCTCAGAGAATGAAGATGGAATCCAGGACTAGGGACCAACCTCCCTCCTCTGTTTGCTACTTGGGTTTTCAACTCACCTTCCATTCAGTTGGTCTAGCTATCACCCCTAACCCTTGTCACTGCTACTGGCCATAAACAGAAAATAATTCACTCAGTTTTCTTCTTGTCTCTCCAGTTTGCCCTTAACTTGACTCATGGTCTGGGCTACCGGTGCTGCTGAGTACAGACTACTTCTTCCAGGAACTGAAATAGTGACCAGACATCCCAGTTTTAGCAGCAAAGGCTCTGTCCATGGCAACTGGAACAGTCTTACTACTAATTCTACTCCACAAAATGTAGGTTGCTGTGAACCAGTGTCCATGTGCACAAGCCTTGTCTACACCATGTATTAGGTCCAAGTCCTAGAACGATGCTCTGGATATTTTCTCTATTTTACCCATGCTATCTAAGACAAGACCACACTCAGTGGGTCTTATTTAGTGTCATGGTACTGGTTTTGCGATACCCAGGGGGGGTCAGGCTTTTGCAGCTCTTATCCATCTATCCAGCACTGCCAGTGTTATCGCTCTAAAATGGAAATCTGGCTCTGACATTTCTCTGCTTAAGCCCTTCAATGACTGCTTGTGTACAGAATAAAGAACAACCTAGCATGAATTCCCTCCGAGTGTAGCCACAACTTTGGTGTTCCCTGCTTCACCATTTCGGCATACGCTAGTCCCTCCTTCGTGTCCTTCATTCCTTTGACACCTGGCCGATTCCTTGTCTTGGTGTTTTTCTTAAGTTTGATTTTCATCTCTCCTCTGCTCCTTCTGTGTAGAATATATATATATATATATATATATATATATATATATATATATATATATATATATATTCTACCACACCATCTTTTCATGGTGAATGTGTGTTTGCAAGCTTGCCTTCTCTTTTGGACTATGAATTCCTCTAATGTGGTTTTCATGACTTACTCATCTTTGTATTTTGCTTACCAAACACTGACATTTTGCAACAGAATTTTAAAATTCACTCTCACATAAGGATTTTCAAAAGCAACCATTTCTGTTAGAATGGTCTCAGCTATCAAGTATTGGTGCCCCTGAACAGTAACCTGTCTTTGACTCTTGTATTATTCGTCACAGTAAATATGGTTCAAAAATGGAGTGGGGCTTGGAAATGGGATAAGAAAATTGATCTACTGAGCATTTCAGTTAGTAATTTTAAAAAAATCTAGCTAGGCATGGAGGCACGCGCCTGCAATCCTGGCACTTGAGAAGTAGAGGCAGGAGAATCAGGAGTTCAAGGTCATTTTCAGATAAAGAAAACGTTAGAGGCCAGCCTGGGCTACTTGTAATGCAGTTTCAGAGAGAGAGAGAGAGAGAGGAAGAAAGAAAGAAAGAAGAAAGGAGGAAGGAAGAAAGGAAGGTAGGAAGGAAGGAAGGAAGGAAGGAAGGAAGGAAGGAAGAAAGAAAGAAAGAAAGAAAGAAAGAAAGAAAGAAAGAAAGAAAGAAAGAAAGAAAGAAAGAAAGAAATTGTTTATATAATTTCTTAAGAGGCTACAACGAAATACCCAAACTCTTTCAACTGGTAATGTTCACCACATAGAAACTCCTCAACAGGCTACGAACAAAAGAAAGAATGATTAGAGAGCGGAGTTCAGATCTGGAGAGAAGTTGGAGTTGTTCTTACACAGCCTGGGCATGTTTCTTCACCAGATGTGCTTATAAAGGCTCTTGCTGTATTTAGGCTATATTTACAAATGCAAAAGAATGTAACTGTTCAGAAGTGTTCTAGAACTCTTCTTTGGGAATTCCCTTAGGAAGCAACACATAAATCAGCCAATAAGCCACTGACTATTATTTTACAGCCAGGTCTTAGTTTTTGTATTGCTCAGAATGAACCACCAATTTATATACAAAGTGTGCATCCTTAAAGATATTGGTCTAAATTACAAACGATGTTTAAAGGATGAGTGATTGCCACAACTACAGCAATACAAAAGAAAGTTACATGCAGCTAGAAATGTAGCTCAGTGGTAGAATGCCAGGCTAGCAAACTCAAGACTCTGGATTAGAACGCAAGATGATGAACAGACAAGTAGTAGATAAATAGGCAAGTAGCATGATCTAACGTCAATTATAATAATTATAAAATGTATCCTATATATTATTTGTGAATGTATACTAGAATCAGTCTAATCAGTTTATAAATGGAATATCCATATAACCAAATGCTTGCATACCTGTGTGGAATACGCCAATGAATTATGGTTAAATGCATGTATATGCTTATGTGGAAGATGGTTTATTGAGCCTGTTTATAAATCTGTCATTTGGCTTAATTCAGAATTAAGTAAAATTAGTATATTTTTAGTTTCTACACTGGGAATAATGGATTCATGAAATATCACTCCCGCCCTCAAAGAGTGCACAGTTAGAGAAGAAAATTATTGCGAAATCATGGCAACACAGTGAGAGAATTGTAATAGTTGAAGTATATATTACTTCATACATACAATGGTAGCACCCAGAAAGATAAGCTTACCCTCGGGGGGGGAAGGCTTTATACAGGTGGTAGCACCTAATCAAAGTCTGGATGGATAAACACAATTTTCATCAGGCTTGATGAGATGGGCAATCCAGGTATAGAGAGGAGTATGTGCAAAGACACTGAGGCATGAAACAACAAAGGGTGTTTGGGAAATTACAAGCAGCTTGATAATGCTGGAACACAGACTCAAGGTGAGCCATGTGGAAATACTTCACTGGAGAGGCTACCGATCCCCATGAAACTGAAAATGTGCATTTTTGTTTGCAGGTGATTATATATGTCTACTGTCTTTCCATAATACATCAATCAGTCTGTAGCTGGAGCAGTGGTGACACACAGATTTATTATATGATTTTATTTTTGCTTGAATTTATCACAAAACAATCTTCCCTGTCTCCACTCATATTTGTTCTATTTCCCGTCTGCTCTCTCACCTTTTACTCATATTCCCTCTGTTAATGTAGTAATCCAGGTCCCTTCCCCCTTACATAGTCGCCTCCTCTATCAATCTGAGACTATCGACAGCCTCATAGGTCATCTTCTTGTCTAATGTCAGGCACCTCCGCTTCTCTGACATTAAGAACTAAGCCCACATGACCTTCAGAACCAAGCCCTGAGCAGCTTGTCTGGCTAAGCACAAAGTTAAGAATGTAGACTTTGAGGCCTGGTATGTCTGTCGTTCCCCATCACTGTGCAAACCGGGCTTCATCGGGCCCCACTGTCCTCTTCTGTAATAGAGGTGACGAATACTGCACAGAGGACATGTGAATATTAAAATGTGCAATAAGTGTAGAGAATTTAGCTGAGAGTCTGGCCCTTAATAGTTATTGCTAATTATAAATTCCAAGTGTCTAGTGATTGTCATGCCTAAGTCATACACATACACAGGGCGATTGAATTGGTAGCTGTTTACCTTGACTTTATCTGCTTGCCTGGAAAGCTGTGGGAGGTAGTGCTGCCGTGTTACACAACTCCAATTAGAATGATGCCCCCCTGGGGTTGTGCAATATGGCTACTCCGAGAAGGCGAAGGCGAGGAGGCTTTTCTCTGCAGTTAGTTTCTTTCTATAGTCTGAATATTTTAACTTCATCAATAAATTACTTTAATGTTTCAAAGTGCCAATAGGGTCTGTGGGCAGGGACACGCAGGGATTTTGTAATTTGCTCTATCTCTAATTTGTACTGTTACTTATTTAAAAATAAAACGAAACCAGTATTGATATGTAGAAAGAAGTCAAACCAGTGGATATTAGTGAAGATTTTAGGAGAAGATGGGTCAGAATTACTTGTTGGCAGAGAGGAGGTGAGCACAGGGTCATGGATCAAGCAGGCCTGGCTATGGATCCATTGGTTATGAATACAGTCATGTTACACCCTGTTTTGCATTGGTAATGGACCTAATAAATTAACCACATTAGGTAGCTTCTGATACCCACATGAGATACTGTGTGTATAAAGCACTCAGCACGAAGGCTGTAAATGATGGCTTCTCAATCCGTGGGATCTGTGACCTTTTTTTTTTTTTTTTAATCGTATGCACATTGCTTTCCTGGTCACCAGCTCAAACCTGGCTAGAGTGAAGCTACTAGTTAAAACTGATAGTTAAGTTGAGGGTGCTATTAGGACTGGTAGTTAGAATCGTTAATAGATTAGGGTTAGGATTAAAATTAGAATTCAATTAAGGTTAGAATTAAAATTCGTACTGAGGTTATTATTAAGGATGGTGTTAATTAAAGCTGGATAATAGAAGTAAGGGGTGGTATTGCCAAGTACTGGTTTAGCTGGGTGGAAAATTGAAGAGGAAAGCAGTGTGGGAACCTACATAGAGTCTACTGATAAAAGTCAGAGAGGAGAAGGGTCAGAGTGTGAGGAAGGATGTGAGTGACAGTGAGTGGCTGGCTCACACCTTTTCAAGATGTGTTTTTCCCTATAGGTGCTGCTGGTCTCTTCCAGAAGAACACAGAAAACTCACCCTCTATAAGCTGAGTTCCTTCTCTCTCCCCTTTGAGCAGAAGCTGCGTGGGGAAGGAATGCCCAGGGCCCACACAGCTGTGTCTAGCCCGGCATCAATGCCAGTATCACATTCCACACCCCCAGATACCCAGTCTGTTGCTGAGTGGACAAGGGCATGCAGGAGGCCACACTCAACCTCTCTCCACTCCCCTTTCTGGCTCTCCCCAAATTTCACTGGAGCTGCCAGCTCTGTCATCCCACAGACAACCCACCTCAGACCTTGTGCAAGTCTCTGGGAAATGCAAATTGTATGTCATAGCATTTTCGAGTGGAGAGTAACCATAGAGATCACAATCCAACATAGATACTTACGTTCTACCTATTTTTATGAGAGGATAATCCTTGTAGGTCAGTCTTTCTTTGTAAAGCCCTTTTCCTAAGTAAATGACATGCATGTAAGATGCAGGGGGCTGATGCAGACGAGGCAATAGAAGAATTGTAGAGAATGGGTTCTTCTAAATGGCATGCATCCTCTGTAGGAGACACTACCATTCTGAAGTAAACAGGAGAAGGGAACTCTTCAAATTGGACATTGCTTTCAGTTTCTGGGTCTCATTCTCCTCATCCCTCCTGCCTTCAAAGGGTACTTACTATCTTCCTCCAGTCCTTCCTCCAGTCCTGTCAGCATTCACTAGCTAGCTGTTGAACACAGACAGCCACTTGGCTTCTGAGCTTCATTTTCTCATCTGTTCAACAAAGACCCCCTTTAAAGGGATGATCCTAAAGGTCCTTTGCAGCTCCAATGCGTTTTTATTCCATTATTCTAAAAGCCAACGGCAACTTCGTATCACCAAGACCTAAAAGGCTGCCAAACTCATGCTGATGATGCAATGCAAGGAAGAGGAGCCAGTAGAAAAAGAGCATCCCAGAGTCTCATTTGCTAGCCTTAATACTGTCTCTCCCAAACAGCTCTCCTTCCTCCCTCCCGCCCCTGGTACCCACCCCTTACAGTAGAGGGCGGGGCCAGAGCAGCAATCATCAGAGAATTAAGGACAGGCAGAAGGGGATCGCTGTGTTGTAGCAGATGGAAAAGATGGTTAATTAAAGGACTTCGGGACTTAATCCCACATCCCGCCTACCCCCACCTAACTCACCTCCACACCCCCCTTACCCTGCCCTCTCTAAATCCCACTTAGTTGATAGCTAAGGCTGACGTTTCTTCTGGCTCAAATATAATTACTCCTTATCCATCAAGAACCTTTTAACTAGAAAAGGCTGATCTTTCCCACCAAGGCTGATAGTTTGTTTTGTTTCGCTTCATTGTGTTCCGTTGTTGGGTTTTGTTTTGTTTTACCACACTCCTTCCTTTTCTTATCACAACCAACCTCATACCAACCTGGTCCCACCTCTATCAAGAAGTGTAATCTCCCTACAGTCTCGCCTCACCCTGGCCAGTCTCCTCTCTCTCTTAACATCCATGTCTCCAGGTCCCTGCAATACATGTTACACCATCTTCACTGCTCAGATTTCAAGATAGTAGAGATCTCAGGGAGGCAACTGTTGGAGTCACCAACTCAGGTCAAATCAGACCTTGATCAATATTGTCTAGGAAAAAAATAATAACCACCCAGACAGTCAAGAAGTGTCCAAGAGGCAAGCAGATTTCTTCTCCAGAAACTATAAACTCCAGAAACAGTAAGAGAAAAATATCAGAGCAGACCCAGACCAGCCTGCAAGGGTTCCCTGAACAGTATACTCTCAGCCCCAACCTCACCGCCTGTCATTTAGACAAGACTTTACCCGTTACAGAATATGTTCTGCAGGCTGTCCTCAAGTTCTTAGATGACAGGGACATTAACTACATCACCATCAAGAGTTAAGAAACCTTGACATGGGGAAGGAAAGATTACCCAAACGTTAAAGACTAGCCCAGGAAGGCAGCACAGAAGATGGACTGGAGGTGTTATTAGAGACACCCACCCACATCCCACTTCTAGAATGAAGTACCATACACTTCTTCCACATGATGCCCTGTGCTGTGTCTTCTGCATCTAAGTGAATATGAAACCTGGCTTAGATCTGCTAACTTCCTTTGGGTTGGGTCAGGTATTTTTTTTTTTAAGAACTCTTAACACACCTAAAATTGCCTGATTTTCAGGATTCTAAAATTTAGAAACTTATTCCCCAAAGCTAAATTCCAACAAAACTAACCCAGAGAGATCCTTTTCTGAAACGTACCAAAAACTCTTCCAGAGATAAACTCGAAGAACAGCAAACACTAGGGACTTGGGACCCTTGAGTGCAGCAAGCACACTGTCTTTCTCATCCCTCTTCTATATAGCCTTGGAGATAAGAGCTTCATTCCTTACAACGTTTCTTGGTCTGTAATAGAGTTTGTGGGTCTGTCTTTCATCATGGATTCTTGCTAGCTAAATGTTGAGAAGGTAAGAGTCTTGAAAAGACTGAGAAGAAGGGGTATTGAAGGGTAGCTGGGGGTAAGGGGCCGAGGAGAGAACACCAAGTTACTTTGCAGGACGCTTCCTTGCTTTAGTGTTTGGGATGATGTCTTTGAGGAAGGCTTGAGAGAGATTGAGTCCCGTGGCCTCCTTGGGTCTGCTTTGCAAAGGTGGTTACCTGGAGCCACAAATTGTTGCTGAACAGATAAGTAGAGGATCTTGAGGAAGAGGAACTAAGGAAGTTAACTCTTAGGAGAATGGCTGGAGTAAGGAGGTACCCTGGGGAGGTATCCTTGGTCACAGTGCTGATAGGGGTGTCCTAGCTTTGGGGATCCCGGTTGCCTAAGGAGAAGGCGGGGCCGGAGGATCTCAGGCTAGTGGGCACGCCCTTGACCAGGCCTGCAGTGGACGCTCTCGCCAGCTGGCCCACCGCCCTGCCCACCTCCCCTCTTTCCATCCCAAGCCTAAGAGGGGTGCGCGTGGGGTCCTACTGCTGAGCCAGCTCCCTCCCTTTGCTCCACACCCGAGTGGTGTTGGAGGAGCTCCCGGGGGAGAAGATGGAAGGCACCACAAAAGCGCGGAGGGGGTGTGGGAGGTGGGGGGGAGTAGGGAATGCGGCATCCAGGCCCCCCCGCCACCAGCCCAGCCCCCCGTCACCCCCCCTCCACCTCCAACCGAATGGTTTGCTCCGAGCGCCCTATTTAATCCCGGCGACTGCAGCAGCGCCGGCTCCCTCCCGGTACCCGCCTCGGCCCCGGGCTTGGAAGCCGTTCCGGGGGCGCCCTTTTGGACAACGACGCCGTCTACCCAGTGCCCCCGGCCCCAGTCCCCGGAGATCCAGGCTTGCCAGCGCCCAGCCGGGGAGGTGGCCAGGAAGCGTGATGGGGGCCCCTTCCGCCCTGCCCCTGCTCCTGCTTCTCGCCTGCTCCTGGGCACCCGGCGGGGCCAATCTTTCCCAGGACGGTGAGTGAGGGAGGGGGCGGCGCCAGGGGAGGTGACCAGTGCCCCGAGGTGGGGGTTCAGATTGGGAGTCGGGCGCAGGGAGCCTGTTGGCTTTGTTTGGAAGCGAGGGTTCAAGTCGCCAGCCTCTTGGAATACCCTTGTGTCTGTCTCCGAGCATCGCTGTCTCTGAGGACCGTGGGGTGTGCCGGCGTGTGCACCCTCCTATGTACACGGCCGACTGTGTGTGTCTGTGTGTGCAGCAGGGGTCTGGATCTCGGGGGGTTGCTGTCTATTTTGAGCAGCCGGGGTCTGGATGTGTTGATGTCCGTGTGTGTCTGGGTGTGCGCGTCTATGTTGGTGTCTGGTGCTGCGTTTCTGTGTCAGAGTCTGTGTGTATGTCTGTGTCAGTGTGTGTTGGGGGCGGAGTGAGATTTGTCGCTGTTTCAGTCAGGGCGTGTGTTGGGTGTTTGTGTATGTATGTCTGTAGGGGTTGGGTGGCCAGAACGATCCCCCAAACTGCTGTATGCAAACATTTCTGCTCCCCCGCGCGTCCCCCACCCGCCGCGGAGCTCTGAGTGGGCAGGGAAGGGGGCCTGGGTGAGGCTGTCGAGGGGGGCGTGGGCAAAGGAGAGGGGGGCTTCTCCTTGAAGCAAAACAACAACACGGGGCGGAGGGGGCCCCAGTTTGGCTCTAGTCCTGGTGGTGGCAAATCTGGGAAAGGAAACCTATACTTGGGTGCGGGGCAGCAAAAGGAGAGAGCAAGATATTTGGGGAGAAGGATCGATGGAAGCTCAAAGCTTTCCTGGGCTGAACATCAATTTCTCCAAATTTAGGGTGGGGTAGCAGATTAGCCTCTTTGCCCCAGTCTGCAACTCAACCCTTTTTGGGTTTGTAAAGGTAAAGAGGTGAAGGAAGGGAGTTGGGGGTGAAGAAAGGAGGCGGGGCCAAGGGAGAGGGGACTTGGGGAAGAGCCCCTCCCGCCCCAGGCCAGGCTATGTAGGTCAGCGCTGTGGGGGCACCTCAGCCTTCTTAAAGGCTGCTGGTGGTTAATGGGGTGGCTTGAAGAACTGTGTAGAGATGAGAAGAGGGGCGCCCCAGCTCAGAGCCTCAGGTCCCCGGAGGAGGGAGTACTGGCCGTGGAGGGACTAAAGGAATGCATCCTCCTCCTCTCTTCTTCGGCCTGTCAGAGGTGGGCTGGGTGGGGGAAGGGGAAGGGAACGAGAACCGGACCTCTGCGGAGCAAGGGGAAGTAGGGAGAGTAGAGGGAGGGTGGTGGCTATGCCCGGCCAGATGCCAACGGGGGAAAAAAAAAAAACAGAAAGAACCGCAGGGGAGGAGAAAGGGGAGGTGGTTCCTGGGCGATGGACCCAGTGGGCAGCAGGGATGGCACAGGGCGGGGCGGGGTGGAGAGGGGAGGGGTTGGAACTGGGGAGGATGATGTAGAGAATTTCATCTCAGGAAAGCCGGCTGGGAGCCAGGGTGCTGGAGGAATAATAGCTCCACCTTGCCTGACCTCCTCCCCTTATCCTGTCTCCATCCTGGAAAAGGAGTTTCCCCTGGTGTGGGGACCCTGGGGATCCCCTCTCTATAGTTGGTTGGCTGACTCCTTCCACTCTGTACTCCCCAAACTCCCCGAAGGGAGTTCCTACTGTCACCACAGAGATGGCAGTCTCTTCTCTTGTACATGGAATCCCCGTCCCCAGAGGACTGCACTGGTGACCCTACTCACAGAGGAGATGAGCAGTCCTGGGGCACAGTGGGTCTAGTTGTAAGGCAAAAAAAAAAAAAAAAAAATAGACACTGGTTGTTTGTGCCTCAGTAATGAGTCTCCTATAAGGCCTTAACTTTCAGTGAGGCCCCTGGCTTCTCTATACTCACAGCTGAATCAAAGAGGCAAGTGCCCAAACTACAGTCCCTTAGCAATGGGAGCTAAGAGTGCCAACCTAAGACCTGAAAAGAGAAAAAGATCATGTCAGTAAGCTTCAGGCTTTTCTCCTCTAGAACATAAATGGCAGAGACTGGAGTAAGCCTGTTCAGTGACCACATCTTCCTTCACCCAGTGCATGATGGCTCTTTCTTGGTCTTCAACTTGGGAGCCTAGCCCCTAACTGGTCTTCAAGTCCAGAGAAAGAGAATTGTTCTATTCTCAGCTCAGAAATACCATAAGAGCAGAAGCTTAGAGGAAAGAGGGGAAAGTAGTAACTTCTGTATGAGGAATTGAAGAGAATGGGTCAGGAAAAGGGAGAGAAAGCTAGGATACCCTTTTCAAAGAAAAATCCAATCAAGCCTCCTGAACATCTGTGTAGAGTGCAATACTTGCACTGATATCTGAAACATAACCACCAGGTATCCTCTATTAAATTAATTCTGTACCTTGAATTCTGAATCTAAGAAGTGAGCCCCCCAGTGATGGGAAATAAGTGCATAATTATACACTCATGGATGCCAGTCCTGAAGGCCATTCTGATTAGCATCATGGAGGTGTGTCTAGCACCCCTGAGTTCGCTTGGGGTTCCTGAGCAGGGTACTAGGTAATACTTAACCTGTCATGTTTGACCCAGACTAGGAGAGATGTGGTGTGAAGACTTCAGAATAAAATAATCCAGCACACTGAAGGTTAGCTGGTCAAGGGTGTTATGACTGGGAGGCTAATTCCACTGAGAATAAGAAAAACAAACTTCATGTGCTGTTGAGGTGTAAAGCTCCCTTGGGCACAGCATAAATATTTAAGACTCATAAAGATGAGCGGGATTGAGAAGCTGAAACAAGGCAGGGCCAGCAAATGCTATCTGAACCTGGCCATTAGTGCTGTGGCCACAAGCTCAGGAATTTGCCACCTGCCCGCCCTTCTGGTCTTTCTCCACTGGTACTGGCAGACGTTGGCAGCTACAGTTTGAGAAACACAAGGCCTGTGAACTTAAGGCACCCTGTGGTCATGTCTCTGGTGAGCAGTTTGACATTCAATATTGTGACCAGCCTTCTTACAGTTCTTTATTCCCAGGTTATTTTCAGTACAGTGATTTAACCCAGTGGATAGACAATCTTGCTTTGCTTCAGCCCAGGTTACAGAAACTTAACCTTTAACTGTCCCCCACACACATTTTTTTTTCCTTCCCAATGACCTTCTGTCCACTGCCATGCATTCTGCAGCCCCCTGGCCAGATGCCCAGTGTGGAGATCATGCCCAATGTGCCGGAGAAGCCCAACATTCTCTGTAGTGCTGCCCACGGATCTGCTTGGCAGATCTGCTCCATTGAGTTTCTGTTCCTTGTTATAGCTGTAAGAGTTCTGTCTGTTTTTATTTCTGTTCTCTTCTTGGTTCCAGCTAGAACTCTTGGGAAGGACACACTCTCCCTTAAGATTTGTACATCATCTGACACAAGGAAGTTGAGGCCATCAGAGAGACACTAAAATGACATAGTTAATTCATTGAATATTCAGTTTGTCTAGTGTAGGATGCCGAATGGCTACCCAGAAATTATGGCCAGACACCTTATCCTAAGTTTGGCCTAGGCCTACCTAGGTGGCACTGTTGGTTTTGTTAGTTTTCTCTGGGACCCTGATTTCTCACTCATTAAGAAAAACAGGCCACAGGAGAATTACTGTAATTAAGATCTGTAGCCTTTGCCCCATTCTTGGCTTCTCTGTATTCTTTAAGCTACACTTGGCTTTTGCTACAGTCCAAAATTCTCTGCCCTGCACTGAAAGTCAGCTGGGCCATCAGAGCGCACTTAGGCCTCCTCTCTTCTCTCTTCCAACTGAGGAAAGAAGACCTGGTCCAATTTCAACATTGACACGTTGGAGATATTCAGCATCCACTTGAAGTGGGTGACTCATAGTTCTGCAGCCATAGAATTCCACAGATGGCATCTTTTTGGTGTTCTGGTCATTTTGAAATAGCAGACGGGACATGATGCCATTGCTCTGTGAATCCTTAGATTGGTCTTAGGCATTTCTGGCTGCTACTCACTGTACTCTTTTTTTTTTTTTTTTTTTATCTAATATGTAGAATGGTGTTTAAAGCTGCTTTTTCTTAAGTCATGTGGTAGGGAAAGAATCTCACAGTTGTCAGAGAAAGAAAACCCTTGGGGCTGTGCCTAGTCACATCCTTCACTGTTTCCTACTCTGGTGGAGCTGCCTACTGGCTCCACAATCTTTTTTTTTTATCTAAGTCTCAGTAAAGAAACGTCATCTAAGGATGGCAGTCTAGGCTCCTGATTCTCCTGGAAGCAGTCAGCTTTTTGCTGAATGAAAAATCCACAGTATTAGAAAATTGGAGTAATTATATCTTCTTTTTTTGTTTTTTTTCTCTGTAGTTTTGGGGATTTAACCTGTAGACTCGTGAATTCCAGACAAGCTCTCCACCACTAATCTCCACTCTAGCCCAAGATCTTCTTTTATTTTTAGTGTTAGAGTCTAGTGCTTCCTGTTTAGCCATTGGCTACGGGCCAACATACTGGAGCATTTTGCTTCCTGTATGGGGTCGTGTCCTAGATGTCCATCCATAGACTGTGAGAATAGCAATCCCCATAGGGATGCATATACGACAGAGGGAGGGAAGGAGGGAAAGAGAGAGAGAGAGAGAGAGAGAGAGAGAGAGAGAGAGAGAGAGAGAGAGAGAGAGACTGAAGTCTGGCAAGCCACTAGGAAAAGTTTCAAGTCTCTAAGAACACAGTCAAATTAAGGATAAATGCTCTATATCATTATAAAATGGAGAAGATTGTGTCTCCAGGGCAAAGACCCATCTCTGCTGCCAGGATCAGCAGTAGGGATGGTTCTCTATAAGGTCAGAAGCAGCTGGTGCTCAGGCTCTTACAACTATGCAAACAAAATCCCAACCCAGCACTGTTGTACACGACAAGGAGGTCCATTCATTCTGATTCTGAAAAAAAAAAAAAGGAAAAAAAAAAACTCTCAGGAGTAGACCCCATACAACTATTGAGATATTTTTCCACACATAGTGGCTCATTAAAGCTACATACTCATCATTGAACCAGCAAGTATTAAAAACTCACTTATTAATTCACCAAAATTTCCCTAAGTATAAAAGTCAGTGACTAATTTCTCCAGTAAAACAGAGGGCTTTAAGCCCTGGTGACGCTATTATCATTTAGTTTTGTTTTTTGAGACAGAGTTTCTCTGTGTAACAGCTCTGGCTGGCCTGGAACTTACTTGGTAGCCCAGGCTGGCCTGGAACTTACGGCAATCCGCCTGCCTCTGCCTCCGGAGTACTGGGATTAAAGGCATGAGCCACCACTGCCCAGCAGGCACCACTCATCTTAAAAGGCCTGGTCCTATGTCTCTTCTCCTTGTATCACCAATATTAACTACTTAGAGAAAATTGGAGATAATCAAAACATCTAAGTATGCCGTATAACCTATCTGATGGTTATACACATTTTGGCTTTCTTGTATCCTAGTGTTTCTGGAGGTCATAGGTCACAGGAACTGTATGTTATTTCCTTCATTAGACAACAGCCCTAACTATATTTTTAATAACTTGTAGCAAATTAAAACCTCTTCATCACCACTAACACTTATTTGCTTAATGATCAAAAACTAAGTCTGCTGGTGGTCCTCTCAACCCTGGGTGCATGCAGCAAACTCGAACGAAGTCTGTTAGGAAAAAAAAAAAGATGGATGTAGCATGATCCTAACAGAAATCGGGTGTTAAGTTCTGTGGGCACTAGAACCTTAACTTGTGATGCCAAGTCCCAAGTCCTCTTTCAAATAAACTACCTGTGCTTTGAGCTCTCCATGGTGCTGGCCCCTCATGGTGACACTCCAGGCACTTCTTGTTGCTCTCCATGGTCCTGCTCTACCTTTCGCTTTATGATCTCTGCTCTGGCAGTGCAGTCCTCAGAACTGGCTGAACTTTCCCTCCCCCTGTCAGAAACACATGTGGCCCTGATATTTTTAAAGGGAGTCCAAACCCTGTTACAGAGATATGGTGAGTCCTCATGACTAATCATCTCTAGGAAGAAGACAGAAAAGTAATTCTCAGGTTGTAGATGTTCAGGAAACTGGGGTCTACAGTGTCCTCAGATGGCCTTGAAATAACTGTGTGTTTTCCTGTAGCTGGAACTACAGTTTAAAACAGAACTACAGATATTGCGTTTTAGGTTGAGATGGCATTGCTCCTGTACAATAATCATGTATACTCCACAGATGTGGAGTGTAGATTGAGTCCTCCTCAGTCATAAGCATGCCGTCCTCAGTGGCACCCTGAATCTGATGCCAGCTCTACCTGTCCTGCTATAATGCTTGCTTTCCTTCTGTCCTCAGCCTCAGCAATGCAAACATGACATGTAATAACATCTGAAACCAGGTAATAGAGAACCCTAACATATGTGAGGCATAGAAACTAAGTATCAGAACCCTGAGTCATTTATTTCACTTTCATAGCCATCTTTTATGGAGAAAAATTGGCTTAAACATAAATATCCCACCCTGCATTCGTGTCCTTTGCCAAATCTCAGTAGCTGCATCTTTAAGATGGACTCTCCTACACATCTGCCAATAATCTGATGACATCAAGTGCCACCCACCTAGCCAGCCTGTTCATCATATTACATCAGATCAGGGCAAGCTCCTCTTTCCCCTGAGTCTAAACTGTCCCATGTCAATTTCTACACGAATGACCCAGAGAAGTGTCTAGGAAACAGGATATCCAAATGAATTTCCAGGGTGTCTCCTTCATTTCCTCACTTGAAGCAAGAAGACGCTTCATTCATCAAGGGCAGATAATGTAAGTGATTTATCTCTATGAGCCAGCCTCCTGGAAGATAGGGCTGGGGTTACAGCAACAGCTGGAGTGTCTTGCATCCACTCATTTCCCTGAGCACTCTGCTCTAGTGAAGAGCAGATCTGTTTCAAGAAGGTTTCAGATGCAGAGATTCTAAAATTTTTCAGTATGCCCTTCATCCCTGTGTGAAATCTTACATCTGGGAAGGTGTCCAGGAGAAATATATATATATTAGGCTGCATTTGCTAAAGACTTATGTTTCTCTTCCCCAGCTAGACTTGTACTAATTGTATATTGATTGCTAATTATAAACACCTTTAGCTCATTTACTTCTAGCTCAGGGTCAAGAAGGTCAGGAGTATCACCTTGCCCTGGGGAAAAGAAAATGTGATGGAAGCCTGTGTCCCAGTCATTCATCTATAAGTTGACCACTACCTGTCTCTCTTCCTTGTCTTCAAAATTGTCTCAAACATTAGCAAAGTAGCATGAAGAGCTAGTACTTTAAATGTCAGGTGACATTCAGAATAGGCATCACCTTGTTCCATGTGTTTGTTTGTTTAGTTTACCTTGTATGCCTTGGCCCTTTGCTTTCCCCCAGAGCTTCACCCAGGTTAGGAAGCTCCTAGATGTGAATTTGTCTATGGAGCCTCTGATTTAAATATTTCATACCCTCTAGAAATGCAGGAAAGCTCTAAGTGCATCAGTGACAGGTAATGTGGAACTTACCATCATGTCCATCCTCTAAAGAACCTGAGGCCAAGTTCTTCCATTATAAAATGAAGGGCCAGTTTTGCCATCTGCTCCCAACCATTTGTCACTCAACAAATATAAAATTACAGTGGGACAGTGGCACTCGCTAGTTCTTACACTTCCTAATAATGACATTTTCCCCAAAGAACATAGTGTATGTGCCCCCTCCAACTTGCATCTTATAATCTCACACAAATATAAAACCCAGCACCACTAAGCCCCTGAGCCTTCCATGTTTTCATTTATCCTCAACTGCTGTTAATGCCAAGTCTTTTCTGGTTTCCAAGCCCTGGAGTCCAATGTCAGTGACAGATGGACTAAGCCTCAGCCTTGGGGAGGAGAGGATTCTGGTCCTTTCCTGGGGAGTTTGAGCAGAAGAAAGAGACTAAATTCTGCTTTGGGGGGAAGCTCTGAGGTTAAGCCATATGGTTTTCTGGAAGTAAGGGGTTCTGATTAATATGAGCATGCGAAAGGGGCTCTGTATCTGGGTCATAATAAAAGCTGTGTGTCTGTGACAGAAAATAAAAATAAAAACAGGCATATGAATAATGAGAATCATAGTGTGTTGAAGGACACATGCTGAAGGAGAGAAAAAGGATGACCGAGGTGGAAAATGCAAGCATCTTAGGGAGCAAAGAGGAGACATAACCACATCGAAGCTGAGACACTCAACTTTAAAAAGGTTTAAAAAGAGGGAAGGAGGGACCTTTCTGTCAAAACAACATTATTTGCCATTTTGGAGACTGTGAGATTTGTAGACTTGGAAGAATGTGTCTGTCTCATAGAAGAGTTAAACTCCCAGAAAAGCACAAAGTAAGGCTAGCATGTACAATGAGGCACTCTTAAAAATACAGATTTTCTTTTTGAAGTGATAAGAATGAAGGGGAGAAAGAGACTAAGTCTCATTTAGGCTTAGGGGAATCAGGGAAACTAGAGTAGTGTGAGTGGGTGTGTAGAGCGGAACACATTTTTCTTCATGTAACACTCCTAACCATTGCCCTGAACCTGTCATTCACACCCTGCCTCTGATCATCCAGTGAAGGGAAACAGTAAAAACAAGTCAGGAATATCAGAACCAGCAGAGATAAATGCTTTCCTGCCTGCCTCATAACAAATTAAGCTTTTCCACAGCATTGTTATCCTTCCACACCAAGCCATCACCCTGAAAGATCTAAAGCACCACCTAAACAGCAATGGATGGGCTGGAACCTGCAAAAAATGGAATTTGCATGTGCATGCAGACAGGTCAGGTTATCCAGGCACTAGATAGGAATGGCAGGATGGAAGAAACATGTTGGAAGCCGGACTTGAGAGATCTCTCATCCTCAGGAAATCTGTTCTTTGCATGCTCAGTCTCAATTCGTGTTTCCCCATACCCTTCCAAGGCACTAAATGAGTTCCATGTTCAGTTCTGTTGTGTTTCCTTTCCCAAATGCTCTCCTACTTCTTTTTTTCTGACTTATTTATTTGTATTTTATGTACATTGGTGTTTTGCCAGCATGTATGTCTGTGGTCCCCTAGAACAGAAGTTATAGACAGTTAGTTGTGAGCTGCCAGGTGGGTGCTGGGAATTGAACTCAGTCCTCTGGAAGAGCCCAAATGCTTGCCTGAAGTATGGGGGGTGCATATTTGCCACAGTTCTATCCTGTGCATGTGTGTGTGTGAGAGAAATAACAAATTTTAGGAAGGGTATAAAATTCTCCTGCTCAGGTTAAGGGGGCACCCAGAACTTTAGAAGAAGAAAAAAGAAAAACAGGCTCTTGGCTATTGTACCAGAATACACAGCCCACATCCAACCTGCCCTGATTTCTGAAGAATGTGACCACTGTGGCAAGGCATGAGGAGATGAGGGAACAGACCCTGAGAGACGCTGTCATCATCTAAGGTACCATCCTATACCTACACAGAACCTGTTCTCCAGTGTTCTCTGCGGCATTGCATTCCAGTGCTCTGCTCCCTCCCTCCTTCACAGCCTCCTGCTGCAGAAGGCTAGCTGTTTAGAATCCACACTTCCAGAGTAAAAGGGCGCTGAACAAAGAGCTGTTTAGGATCCGATGCCCCTCCTTTTTGACTCCCAACTGCATTTGTCCTTGTTACAACTCAATATTGGCTACAGAGGGGCTTGTTTTGGTTGGGGGCCAGCCCAGGGCTCCCTCTCAGCACTAACGCACCAAGAACACTGACTCAGAAGCAAATCAAAGCAACAGCTGTCCCCACCTCCTTCACTGCCACCCACTTCCCAGTCTCTGCTCCTCAGAATCTTAACTAAGTCTGTGAGCATCCCCCCCCCCCAGCCTACCACAAGCCCACTTCTGCCTCCAGATTTTTTTCTTTCTCGCTCAAGAATAGGACATGCTCCTCTGCTTTTTCCTCCCATCTAGTCTAACCCCTCTCTCTTCCACTTCACACTCAAGTACACGTTCCCATAGCTGTGCGAGGTGCATGCTCCAGCAGGTAGATTCAGGAGCACACACATACATACATGCATGAGCGCACACACATACACACACACACACACACACACACACACACACACACACACACACTGTGCACACAGTCTTATTCTCATGACCACTCTTTTTAGCTCCTAAGAACACAGCAGTGGGTTCTGCCCTTCAAATTCCTCTTTTGTGGGAACTCAAGTGTGAAGCTGTATCAGATGAGACTTCTTTGTCTCACCTCAACTTCTCCAACCCGTCTAATGTTAGACTTACTTCCCCTGAGCTTTGGGGTCTATCCCATATGTGGGATAAGAAGGAGAGTGGATAGCACCAGATAGAAAAATCACACTCAGTGGCAAGTGAACCTCTGAATTAGCTATTCCACAAGGACTCTTATGATGTGATAATAAGTACAAAAGACCAGAGTTATAACCACAGCTCCCACTAACTGCCTGTGGGACTGCTTCAAATTCTTACACTTCTCAGGATTTCAGTTCCTCATTGTTAAAATGGGCAGCTGGACTTGGGGATGTGGTTCAGCAGTTTGTAAACATACATGCTCACATGTACACATACACTACACAGCAGTATTGGACGGACTGCTACTTAGGATTATGTCAGCTCTGAAAGGCTATACTTGTGAAAGCCATGGAGGAAAAACCATGTTGGGTGAATTAATTATAACAGAAAAATGAGAAAAATAATTGCACTCTGGTGCCGGAGTCAGAAAGGCATTCTTCCCATTCTGTCTGATAGTCAACGATTTTAGGAGTAACCAGCTATGGCCATTAGGGGTCAGTAGAAAATACTGATGGAATATGGAATCTGGCTATAGAGCTTAAGAAAAGAGCACGCGTGCACACAGGCACACACACCTTCATGACATCTTAAAATTTGATAGTTTTTTAACATTTGCATATGAAAAACATTTTTGAAAGGCTGTATTTTTGTTTACTTTTAATTTTAGTGAGAAAAGAGTATTAACCAAAATAAATTTTTCATTTTAATCCCATCCTCACACCTACCCTAGACAAACCAACTATTCTGAGGATGCTTCTCCCCATTTAGCCTGGAAAACTTTTTGTTTTCAAACTGTTGAGGATGGAACCAAAAATTGTCCATGAAATGCATTTTAAAACCTGTTGGAATGTAGACTGAGTAGCTCCTAACCTGACTCTCAGGATCTTCTAATAGTGTGAAAATGACATACTCCTCAACTCTTAAGTCTCTGGTCCAAGCTTTATACCAAGTTAGTATAGCAAGACAGGAAGCTCCTGGGGGGAGGGAGGAGTGGAAATCTACCCTTCTCCCTGTCTGTTTCCACTCACTCTCCTGTGCCTCTTAGGAGAATCAAATCAAGCAGGGAGAGAGTAATGACTTTGGCCCCAAGAGGCTGCTTGACAAACAAGGCTCCAGAAGGGAAAAAAAAAAAAAAAAAAAACCAGACAGCAACAGAAATACTAGAGGGAGGACCAAGAAGGAGCAAAGTCTCCTCTCAGCAACCCAGTGACAAAGAGATCAGCAGAGGAGCAGGGAGGCTAAGATTGGAGGGCAGCAGCTGAGGCATGACTGAGCTACAAGGTTCTGAAGGGAATATGAGCTAAAGGACCCTGAGTTATGGAAGCAGGGGGAGGGGGGGATGTCCGTGAGGACTTCCTGGTCTCTCTGCAGTACAAAATCTCATCCTAAAGGAAAAAGAAGGAAACACATCTGAAAAGACAGGTGCCTAGAAATCAGAATTACCTCCACATCCTAAGGCCCCGGCTCCCTCTGACTGTCCTATAAGGTCCAGGTATTCGTGAACAGGGATCTGAAGAAAATGGGCAGGGTGAGAGAGGAATGCTGAGCAAGAAGAGACTATAGCGGTAGTTGTCAAAGTTCTAGTCTAGAAACCGAGGGATGATTTTGGTAAATGTGGCGCAGTCGTGGCTGCCAAAGACCAACTGTAGGAAGTGGAGTGAAAAGAGAGTCCTTTGTGATGTCAGAGACTCCTCCAAATCTTGGAGTTATCTTCTAAGTCAGGATTCAGATGGAACTGGTCCAGTTTCCTCCAAATGCACATTCAAACATTTACTCTTAAAGAAAAATGTGGCTCTGAGGATTAAAAAAAAAAAAAAAAAAACCACCTCCAGGGGCCAAATTCCAAGCCTAATTTTGCTGTGACCGTTCTGTGCTGTCTGTGACCTGCATATGCATAGCAATTTACTGAGCAGCTGAATTGGGTGAGATGGTCAGGTCTGGGAGCCTAGCAATGAGACTCCTAATGGTGGATACTCCATTTGAAAAGAGAGCCAGTATTCTGGGCCACAGCCCCCAGTATGTTTTTTTGCTTGGAGATAACACTTCTCCACCCACCTGTCAGGGTAGTCGTGAGGAATAACAAGTAGGCTGGGCTGAACATTATTTTTAACTCCGGAGTTAGAGAAATGCTGAGTCATCACCATCATCATCACCATCACCATCATCATCAACTCCTACTCAGGGAGCTGTTTTTCTCTAGAGTCAGGGAAGTGGGGCTCCGGACACAAGCACTAGCGAGGCCAGATGCAGTCATGCAGCCCGGAGCTCGTCCCCCTGTTCCACCATCCCAAATGTGCACCTATGACACTGTTAATAGTTCTGCCAATACATTCTAGATTCCCAGAGCAAACAAGGCAGGGAGAAACATAAACCAAACAGTCAAGGGTGATGCTGCCATACTCTCATAGCCTTCCCTACCAGTCACTTAAATTGCAGACATAATACATTTTTATTCATTTGAGTAACTCACTTATTTATTCAATAAATATTTATTGAGCCCTTACTATGTGTGAGGTCCTGTGCTTGCAGTGAAAAACTGAGTCATTGGTGCCAATGTATGCTTTGAAGAGACATATTATTAAGTCTGCAGTCCCTGCCTCTGCTATTCCCAGTATGAACAATCAGAAGGAAACCAGTAGAGGGGAAAGGATTACTTTGTCCTTTAAAATGCTGAGAATTCTAGGGCTATCAGAACCTATGGGTAAAGAAAACAAGAACTAAGAAACACTCAAAGCGATTGAGAGCCAACGAGATAATCTTTTCATTTTAACCCTAGGTGCTAGAATGTGATGGAAACATAAAGAGATTTTGTCAAAAGTTTTAAATAAGCACATCTGTTGTTGGGTTAACCAAAGAGTCCCACACTGCAAAAACAATTGGGGCAGACAAAATAGATCCCAAAGGATGGAGTGAAGGCACGTTATAGAATCCAGCTGAAACATAATTTACTAGATGCCAATCACAGCACCGCCACCACCATAAGCATCCACTGTAGCCTGTTACTCTGACTTTTATCATTCTTCAGGTGAGCGTTGTGAACATTGTCTAGGTAAGCCATCCCTAGCCAGAAATGTAACAAAGTCTTCCCTCATCTATTCCCAACCCACCACCACACACACAAAACACCTGCCTCTGACTCCTGAGGCAGGCAGTACAGTGGGAAGAAGCAGAGAGCTTGGACTTCGTGGCCAGGGAGGCCTGAGATTAAAGCTTGTTCCATGCTAGCCCTTACTAGATGCTTCCCATCATTCCCTAGTTGCCTGCAGTTATGCCTATGGCCCTCTTAACTTAAATCTTGAGATCAAAACTAGGTTGGGGTGGGGGGGTTTGTTGTTGTTGTTGTTGTTGTTTTAATATCAAGTCTTGTCTTGTAGATATCTAGATGTCCATGTGTAGGGAGCCCTACTTGGCTGGCTTCTTCCTGTGCTTTCAGATTTGCTATGTTCTCTGCATTCACAGATTCTTGAGCTCTGTTCTCACAACAGAAGATACTCAGCATCTGATTCATTTAATAAATAAATATTTATTAAGCACCTTCTACGTGCAATATGCTATATTGGAGCCAGTATTGATATGAAGGTGAATCAGATGTCAACTGTTCCCTTAGGATCTTTACGATTTGGGAAGAAGCAGCCCAACTTGCAATGTAGGGAAGAGGGCACTACATCATGTGAGGAAGGCAGAGGAAGCACTGCTGCTCGGAGATACGGGGAAGAATTCCCATCCAGGCCACTGAGGAAGCATTCTTGAAAGAAAAGCTACACAAAGTAGGCTGAAAAGCTAGAGTTAAGACCTGTGAAGATGGGTGAACAGCATTAAAACCGAGTTATTAGAGAAAAGGGGATGGACCCAGGATGGCAAATGTTTTTAAATGGAGTTCTAAATAGCTCCTGTGTCTAGAATGTGGAATCAGTGAAATGGGGAAAAGACAAAGTTGACGGGTGGGTTGACCTCAGACTGTATAGGACCTTGAAGGCCAGGCTAACCAATCTAGGTATTATCTGCAGAAAATGTAAAGTCAGTGTGGATGTAACTCAGCAAAGTACTTGCTATTGACTTAAATTCAGATTTCCATCACTCACGTAAAAAGCCTGGCATAGTGGCGTGCATCTGGACACCTAGCACCAGTGGCTGGGGTGGCTGCACACACCTCTTCAGAAAAGCTAGGTCAAGAGCAAGTAAGACGGCAAAGGAACTTACCGCCAAGACTGACAACCCGAGTTCAAATCCCAGGACCCCTATGGGGAAGGAGGTAACTGACTCCTGCAGGTTCTCCTCCAGCTTCCACACAGACACTGTGGCATGTATTCCCCCCAAGTAAATTTAATTTTTAAAACATAAGCTGGAGAACGAGTGAAGAAGACACACCATGTAAGCTTCTGACATCTGCATGCACAGCTGCATGCACATGTAGGCATATACTCATGAACCCACAAACCCACATACAACTCACAGAAAGAGAGAGAGAGAGAGAGAGAGAGAGAGAGAGAGAGAGAGAGAGAGAGAGAGAGAGAGAGAGAGAGAGAATAAAATGGAAAGTCAGAGGTATATGAGTAGATAACAATGTGACTAGTAAGACTGGCGCTCCCCAACTCATATGATCAAGACTGAATCTTTCCTCCATGGCTTTCCCCACGCAGGGAGGGTGTTCTTCACCAATGGCTGTGTGCCAACAGATCCTTCCAAGGTCCCTGAGTAGAATCCTTACTAACTCCACTTCAAAGTCCATATGTCCCCTTTAGAATACTCCTCAACTTCTTCCCTTTCCTGTCCAAACATTTTGAGGGAAATCATGGTGATTTCATAAATGACTGGTACAATTTTAATCCAAAGATAGTTCAAGCTTTTCATAAAGCGGCTTATACAAATTTGTGCTACTTATCCATGCTCCTGATGATAGCGTTACAATCACTCACCTGCTCCCATAGGAATGGCCATTCAGAATGTATCACTAGAAGCCTACAATTTCATAAAATCAGGTAACTTTCAGACATATTAATGGAATTCCCAAGAGTAGAGATATAAGATCACAAGTACATTTCAGGATTAGGAGATATGTCATGCACACCCCCCATAGAAGGGGGAGCAATGCCCCAGCCACATCTTAAACTGTTCCCTAAAACACTACAAACCAAAGCGAATTCTCTGCAAACACACAGAGGCAATAAATCATGCACATCCCAAATATGTCATTTATTGAAGGTTATTTGTTGCTTCCTGCCTCTGAACAGTTCAGCTGTGTTTAAATGATGTACATCACCATTTTACTTATTTATCCTATGCAGAAAAAAAAATAGCACAACATCCAGAAGTGGGAATGGGGAGATGACGGACAAGTATGAGCGAGCAGAAAAGCCTCTGAGGAAGACGCAAACAAAGACACAGATGAAAGGAGCAGGAGAGGGGTGACCAGAGACTGGCTCTGCTTGGTTAGCAATGCAGATAGCCTGGTGCTGAGGTGGCAAGTCACCAGACTAGTGGCATGCACCGAGAGCTCACTAGGGTGGAAGTGTTAAAGAAACGTAGGTGAAGATGGTAATGCTTCTGCCCTTAACCAGCTCGGAGTTTAGATGCAGAGCCTGGTAACCAAACACATGACAGTGCAGTGTGGGCAAGTGCTCTGGAAAACAGGGGCTGTTCAAAGCGGAGAGCCCCACAAGGGGTAGAAACGGCTCTTGAGGGTTGTGCCCTTTGGGTTCCTTTAGGTGAGCCAAGGACCTCTCTTCAGATGTCAACTTTAAAAGTGATTATATCTGGCTGCCTACCGCTAGCAATTGTTTTGAGATTAAATGAAATTGTGGGTGAAAATCCGCTCCGCAAACTAAAAGTCCCACACTGAAGTGTGACAAGGCTATTTCCTCGGTCCATTTGAGTAAAAGCCTGTTTAGTGGTTTTTAGGTTGTGTGCTGGGTTACCAGTGCCCTACGAGGGAGCATAGACCCCTTACCCTGCTCCTCCCTGTCCCGCACACCCCATGCCTTAGTACAACCAGTCCTGTTTCCTACTTGATGTTGACGCAGCACACTCCAAAACGTATACAATAACATGAAACACTCACCAACGTCCAGTGGCCTCTGTCCTTGGTGTCCACACAAAGCATTCCCAGGACAAGAGCTCTGCACCCGGGGACTGCCTCTCGGCCTCAGTTGAGAGCCCTGCTATCCTTTTTCTCTCATCCCTGCCTCTCCTCATCAATTCTTCTTTTGCCTCTCCACTCCTCTTTTCCTGTTTGAGATGTAGCTGGAACTCTCAACGCCACTCAGAACAAAGTAAAATCGCAAATCTTCTGGGAGCCCCAGGTCAGGAGCGGTGGGGAAGGGAGGCTGTTTACACTGCAGCCAGCCCGCCCCAGCAGGTCTCTCCTGGAGCTTTATCTGCTGCTAGGACTCTCTCGTCCCGTCCCCCGCCCCCCATTTCCCTTCCCCCATTCTCCCTTCCCCCTTTCTTCTTTCCTCTCCCTCATCCTCTTTCTCAGCTACCCCTTCTTCTCTCTCGCTTCTCCCCTCACCGACTTGCTTTCTTTTTTTCTTGTGATTCATCCTTTTTCTCCCTAGTCCTATCCCTTTTTTTCCTCCAGAAAAGTCCATATCCCACTTCTTTTTTTTTTTTTTTTCCCAGTTTTGACCCAGCCACCTGCCCTCTCTTAGCCCCACCTCCACCTTCTTATCCTCCCCACCCCCACCCCGGACGGTGGCGCCTGTTGGGACCATTGATAAACTTTTCCCAGTACTGCTGCTGTCCCAGGAAGAGAAGCAGCTCTAGTGTCTGCTCAGCAGCTGATGATCTCACTGGATGTTCGTGATGTGATTGGCCACTCTAGGGCTCTGTGGCGGGAGATCTTGAAAAGGTGCTTAGCTGGTTTCTTTGTCCCTTTGCTGTTTCCGTCTGGGTTGGAACTGTGAACCCCAGACACTACTGTATTTCACCAGAGAGTTTAACAGCGATCTAGTCCTAAGAGAGGTGGTGCCTATTGCCCGGGTAACAACGTTTGGTTGCGTCAGAGGCAGGTACGCACTCACTGAGGCAGAGCCCTGGGAACCTAGTACGCAAACTTAGAATCTGAGCACGGAATGTAAGACAGTGGAAAGTTGTAGTCCAACTTCTAGCCCCAACTTGGATCTTTCTTCAGTGAGGAGGGTGTCTCACCTAAAGAGCATCGGATCTGAAACCAAGCATTCATTTCTAGTCTCTACTCAATTTGTATGACTTTGGGCAAGTCATTTCATTCTGCTTTCACTTGGCAAAACAGGAATGGTGATACCACCACTTTTCATAGGTTAAGGGAAAGGATCAAATGTGAAAAATATGCTCTAATATGTTTAAGCCTGATGTCGTGTTAGTAGATAATGTGGTACAACAAAAAAGAATTCTAGATAAGGAGTTTATAACACGTTTTTGTTTTGTTTCAGTTTTCCATTTTTTCAATAGTGAGCCCCTCTCAATCTTTTGGGGACATCTTTGTCCTCATCTGTGAAGTGGGCAAACCGGGCTGAATGGTCTCCAAGGTCTCTTTGACTCTAGCACGATGTGACTGACAGATAAAATTGTTACCATCCTCCTTTAAAGGACCTAGCAGAGGAGAGCCATCTCCTTTTTCAGAACTCTTGCTAATGTCTCACTTTCTCTTAGGTATGTTGGTGAAGCTACTTTCCCTAGGGGCCTAGCCCCTCCCACACCCCCACCATGGAAGTGTAGACACAAACTATAGTAGTGCACAGGGTTCATCCTTGATGCAGGTTCTCTCCCCAGGCTACTGGCAGGAGCAGGATTTGGAGCTGGGAACTCTGGCTCCACTGGACGAGGCCCTCAGCTCCACAGTCTGGAGCAGCCCTGACATGCTGGCCAGTCAAGGTGAGAAACCAGGCCCTTTCTCTCAATGTTCATCCTCACATCATCTCCCACTCATGGTACACCACCCCATGTTCTCACTCCACTCATTACCACACAGCTTTCTCCTTCCCATTCGACATTTAGTTCTTAGTTCTGCACCACCACCACCACCACATTGCCATGCACCAACTCCCTCCCTCACTCTGGTACAGAGACCTCTGTAACCCTACACCTCTTTCCAAAAATAAAGATGCCTCCAGAGGAGTAGATTACTCAAAACAAAGAGGTCTTGGAGAGGCACTGTCAAAGAGGAATTCTTCAAAGGAGACAAGGACAGAGGGATTAGGGGTTGGAAATTGATATATGCCTATTGCAAATGAAGGGCCTCAGCCACCTTCCATTGACAAAATTTGAGAAAATTTCACTTCCATATTTGCTCAGTGGTTACACAATAATCTCAAAATCCAATCATAACCTTGACTCTCCTTTCAGAGGATCACTTTAGGAAGAACTCCAGTGATAACAGCTCTTGTGTTGGGGACAGAACCGAGTTACAGTGTTGAGAACTAGCAGGCTGATCTTAGGAGTCACCTCGCCTCTGTTGCTGTAACTGCCTGTGCCTATGAGATGAGGGAACTGGATCCCTGGCCCCAGTGAGCTCCTTCACTTCCAGCTTTTACAATTCTAGGCAGTACTAACCATCAGGCTTCATACTCCAGTTTGGAAACTACCAGTCCTTAATGGTGTGTCTTGCTTGGCATAATTTCAGCATGCCTTTCCTCCTAGGGCCTTCTCTCTGCTAAGATCACTCAGGGTGTATTTTCAAGTCAGGTGACTAGAAAAGTAAGAAAGAAGCAGGCAGGTGGGGTCTGTGAGTCTGTGACAAAGGAGCAGCTGATTGTTTTTCTAGCGCCCTGTGGAGAATGTGCTAAGCATGTTTCCTGGTTTCCTGTTGAGCCGTGGACATTGCTGGTTGAAGAATTCTGTGTCATTGAGCAGACTTTTGGATGTTCCTGAAGCAGAGAAGGGAGATGATTATTTCAGATTAGTTCTGAGGAGGTCACTGCTGTTGGGTCACTAAAAGAGATTCTGAAGATGAGAGAATCAATATTAGGAATCAGAATCCATGCTGTGGGAACTTAACACAACGTGTGGTGGGGGAAACAGATGTCGGTATTGGAGAGGTTCACAGCTAGGCCGGAGGAGAAGGTTCATTTGGCATTCAATTGATTTGTCCAAAAGATACCTGGATTTCTTCCTCCCTCTCTTCTTTCTTTCCTTCCTTCCTTCCATCCTTCTCTCTCTGTCTATCTGTCTCTCTGTGTGTGCATGTGTGAGAGAGAATTTGTATGTGAGTATGTGTGTGTGTGTGTGTGTGTGTGTGTGTGTGTGTGTGTTATTTTTGATGGGTGTATGCAGCCTAAGTTGGCCTCAAACTCAGTATATAGACAAGGATAACCTACAATTTTTGCTCCATCTGTTTCTACTTCCTGAGTAATGGGATAACTTATCTGCTCCATCACAACCAGTCATTATGGTGCTGCGGAGATCCAGTCTAGGGCTTCCTGAATGCTAGGCAAGGACTCTATCAACTGAGCTTGTGTTTTGTTTAATTTCTCTAAGGAGAGAGGAGTTAGAAAATATGCTTTCAGCACATTGAGGGGGAAACTTCAGGCTTTTACTCTTTAAATAAGATCAGGGTGGTGACTTGGGTTTGTATTTGGGGAGACAGAAAGACTTACCAGGATAGAGAGCAAAGAATTGGATGTGATTGTGCATGCTTATAATCCCAGCACTTAGAAAACAGGGGCAGAAGGACTTTGATAGGACTTTGATAAATTCAAGACCATCATGAATACATAGTAAGTACCAGGCCAGCCAGGACTGTATAGTAAGACCTTGTCTCAACAGCAGTTACAACAACTAATAATAATAGTAAAAACTGATGATGGATTTGATGATTGGATTGAAGTTATTGCTAGAAAAAAAATTTAAAGTGGGTTAAAATGTTTCTGTTCTTAATTTCTGTTTTGTTTGCTTTGCTCTTTTTGTATAGACGGTGTAGATGAATGGGCACACCAAGAGCTGGTTTAGGCTTTTCCCCATTTCAGTTTTTGATCAGTAGTCATAATTGCCCGTAATGGTTTTGTTCTTACAATAAGTGACAGGAAGGTAACACATAGGATTGCAGATATGTATGTGTGTTCTCAACGATGAGTGGTAGAACCATATCTAAAAAGACACATGTGGAGTAGTATGTTTAGATCCGGATTCCTTTATCCTTTTAGTGTTTGTGACCCTGTCCGTTCATCCAACATTCAATAAATGATGATGCTTTCTGTGTATCCAAAGTGAGAGAAGATCAGGTCTGTCTCCCCTCTACTGCCACAACCACCTCTCTGTCCCTTCACTCATGAAGCCTCAAGAGTATACAGAGACCAGAACCTTGGATAGCCTGAATTAGACGGAATGGAATGTGGCCCAGTAATGGGTAGACTGACATCCTCAGCAATCCTCATGAAGCTAATCACACTCTATCCCTGCAGACAGCCAGCCCTGGACATCTGATGAAACTGTGGTAGCTGGTGGCACCGTGGTGCTCAAGTGCCAAGTGAAAGACCATGAAGACTCCTCTCTGCAGTGGTCTAATCCTGCCCAGCAGACTCTATACTTTGGGGAGAAGAGAGGTAGTGTCTCATGAGGGACCTTTCTCCATGGGAATCATGGGCTAGGAGAAAGGGACAGCAGAGGCTGAGGGGAATTGTCTTGGTAGTCCAGAGGCTGAGAAACACAAGGTATGTTATTTGAAAACGCGATCAACTGTGGGCTCCTCATTTGTTTACAGAGAAAAATGAGCACTACAGCTCTGACCTTAGCCATGTGTAGTCTTATTGGTCTTATAGTCTTATAAGGTCCTGTAGTAGTATAACCCTGAAGAAGCCTTATGAAAGCTGATACCAGGCAGCCCCAGGCCTTCCTAAGTAATTACACATGATACAGACTATACTGGCCTATTAAGCTGCTGTGTCCAGTGACTCATGAAAGTCACTGAATGATTCTGTCCTAAATTAGGAGGTTTTTTGCTTTGTTTTGGTTTGTTGTTTTTTTTTTTTTTTTGTCCTCCACCCACACCACTCTGCTCATCCCTTCCTCTCAATGATGGTAGCCCAGGAATGGAAGGTAAACATGTAAGGAAGGTCCTGGTAGAATCCTGACTCTCAGTTCTGATTTCCCCAGCCCTTCGAGATAACCGGATTCAGCTGGTTAGCTCCACTCCCCACGAGCTCAGCATCAGCATCAGCAACGTGGCGCTGGCAGACGAGGGGGAGTACACATGCTCCATCTTCACCATGCCTGTGCGAACCGCCAAGTCCCTCGTCACTGTGCTCGGTGAGGCTCCCCGACCCCTGTGTCCCCACAGCATGCTGTTCTGCAAACAAGTCTCCCTCAGTTGGTCCCCAGAGCTTCCCAGAACAAGGCAGGCCTCCAATAATATCAGAAAAGTTCTGCACATTTCCCCTTAAATACAAGGAAAGCGGAGTTCTGATCTGCTGTACTTACTGTTTGATCTGGAACAAATCTCTTTAAGCATAAACTTCATAATTTATAGCAATGAATGGCCATTCCATTTCACTCCAAAAGTTATATGTGGAAATTATATAAACTATCTAATTCTAATTTTCAGGCAAAGCTCTTCAGTTGTTTGAATACAGTTATCTTCATCCTATATTCTAATTTCCATCTCCACTCTCCTGAGCCTTTCACTGTGTATCTGCATGGTCACCTAACTGGACTCTGGGGTATCCATTCTCTATCATGCTTTAGGCACTGCATCCCACTCCTCCTACACTATCATTCTTCCTCCCCTTAGTCTTCCCATCTCATCTTCAGGAAGTAGATCCAGGAGAATGTTGACCCTTCATGCTTCTACCCATTTTTCTAAACCAAAATAGAGCTCAGATATCCTGTCCCTCATAGAGGACATGTCTACAGGGAGAGCTTGAAGTGTGACTTCACGGTGCCTCTCCTTCCTATCCTGGCCATCCCCTCTCTATGGCAGGAATCCCACAGAAGCCCGTAATCACTGGTTACAAGTCATCTTTACGGGAAAAGGAGACAGCCACTCTAAACTGTCAGTCTTCTGGGAGCAAACCTGCAGCCCAGCTCACCTGGAGGAAAGGTGACCAAGAACTCCACGGTGAGTAGCTCTTGCCATGAGGTAACAGGGATGAGGTGGTGCAGGGAAGGTAGGTGTGTGTGTGTGTGTGTGTGTGTGTGTGTGTGTGTGTGTGTGTGAAGTATGTCTATACATGGCACATAAGAAACAGTGGAGATGAAGAAGGTGAATGACAGATACATTGTGGACGCGTGTATGTCAGGGTCTACATTCTCTTTATACATTCATATCCATTTCAAAAATTTTCTAAATTTGTCCAAGATAGAACCTGTGGAGCCCAGACAGTATCTGTATGTTAAGATACAGTCTGTCTGTATATACTGACAGTGTGTCTCCTGTGTGTGTGTCTCTGTGTGTGTGTGTGTGTGTGTGTGTGTGTGTCTGTGTGTGTGTCTTTCTGTCTGTTTCTGCATTCCAGGAGAACAAACACGAGTCCAGGAAGATCCCAATGGAAAAACCTTCACTGTGAGCAGCTCAGTGTCATTCCAGGTTACCCGGGAGGATGATGGCGCAAGCATCGTGTGCTCTGTGAACCATGAATCTCTAAAGGGAGCTGACAGATCCACCTCTCAGCGCATTGAAGTTTTATGTATGTCATGGGCTTTGGGGTGAGAAGGACCAGATTTGAGGTAGAGAGTGAGGAAAAGAAAAGTGCTGCTGGCTGCACATGAGGCAACATGCACAATTGAAGCAGCAAGGCTTCAGAAAAAAAAAAAAAATGCCCTGTGGTAAACATTACAGGCTTTGTCTCAGTGAGTTGACTCTGCTTGTGCTGCGGGAGAGCAGCCACAGACAGAGGGTAAACAAATGAGTTGGGCTACATTCCAATAAAACTTTATTTACAAAAGCTCGCAGCTGGCAAGGATTTGGCCCATGGGCCAAGTTTACCAGCCCTTGGGCTACACTTGTGAAATGGAACTAGGCTGTAACTTATGGCGGTAAGTACAGCAAAAACCCAGAGTCTTGGGATGTAGCTACTACTCTGTACTCCACTACATGCTGGTTGTGTGGCGTGATCCCCCCCCCCCCCCCCCCCCCCCCCCCCCCCCCCCCCCCCCCCCCCCCCCCCCCCCCCCCCCCCCCCCCCCCCCCCCCGCTGATCTTGGTTGTTTCTTGGTGAAATGAGAGAGGCGAGCATGGCCATCATGACGGCCTCTTCTCACTCTAACAGTCTATGACGCAAGGGGTGTGGGTGGGAGAGACGCACAATTCTCTCTGGTGTTGAAACGTTCCAAGGACTTTCACCTCCCAGTCATTTCTCTATTTGCCCCAGTTTCATGCTTTTATTAGGGATTCCAATCTAAGGTGGCCAGTTGTCAGAATCGCTGCTCACACTTCCGCCACACCTCTTCATCCTCTTCGTGGACTCTGCCTTTATAGTACCCATAGGGAATGTCTGAAGAAGCTGGGATATTTGCAGATTTTCATCTGAGGAAATCTGGAAACTTTTCAAAGCAACTCTCCTGTATGGAAAGGAAAAGGAATAATTGAAGTGTAGAAGCTGAGTATGGAGGCGTGTACAACAATGCATTTCTTTTCCTAATTTACCAAAAGGTTGGGGAATTTTCAAAAATAGCTAGAGCTTTTAATCTCCTTATGGAAGACACAAGCTGATTAATTTCCTAACTTCAGTGCCATTTAATCAGTGGCTAGACCCTTTATTCAAACTTTAACATTAGTTAATTTTGGACAGAACCATAGTCCATTTGGATGACACTCAATGGACAGGTAGATGAGTAGCCTTCTAGCCAGTACGGACACCTACTAGCTGTATGGCCCTGACCAAAGCATTTAATCTCGCCGTGAATCTGGCTTCCTATCCTGAATTAAACTGAGAATAAATGGAATAATATACATGAAAGAACTCTACAAACTTCCAAGTTCTAAATTGCTATAAAGTATTTCTGTGTTTACTAGTTCCAAGTGTGAGGCCCTGGGCCTTGGGCAGTTCTCTTGAGCCCTGGTTCCCAGCCATAACTAAAGAGTACTTAAAGTCCCCAGAGTCCTCTCTTAGATACTGGGCCACTTGGCTATTATTCTGCAAGGGTTCCCTTTGGCCTGTGATCAGCAGTCAGCCAACAAATGCTCCATTCCAGGTGCTATGCTAGAGATCTCTTTAGCTGTGAAGCCTTGGAATGCCCATTTTTCTCACCTGACCTGGCTCTCCTTGTCCTGTGTGATTTAACTGAAGCATGTTCATTAACTGCTTGCTAAGGTTGGCTCTGTCCTTAGGGATAGTGCATCCTCTTTATCTGTGGTTCCAAACCAGCATCTGCTCACACTGTTCTAAGCCGCCATCTGGACCCAGCCTCCTAAGCGGCCTTTTGGCATCAGTGACAGATGTCATTATTTCCTCACAGAGCCATCCATATTGTCTCAGGCCTTTTTTTTTTCCAGCCAAAATTTGACCCCCACCCCTTGCTGTTTCTGTGTTCTCCTTCCATGTTTGGACTGGCCATTCAAAGGGATGTTTTGTGCTCACGCATGACTTTCGCTCCTAAGCTCCCTCGTAGAACAGACAGAATGGAGAGGTTACGACTCCGTCAGTGTCAAGTTCACTTTCTTTGTTCCATTAAAAATATGTATTAGGTACTGTCTATGTGCCAGGTAATTTGCTAGGCATGAATAAACCATGGGTTCTCCTCGGCTGCTAAGACATCCCATAGGCCCCACCAAGGACAGGCCTGCTGGAAGGCCATCACTCAGAGGTTGAGATACACCAGTTTGCTCTCAGTCAGGGGCACTCATAGTCTGTGTCCACAAGAGCCAGGAGGAAAAAGGGCTTGTTCACAGCCTCTCGGACTTCTGAGACTTCGGGAGATAGAATCTGTAGCATGTAACTAGATGATTTCAAGGTTTTAGGGATGTCCTGTGCAGAGTGAGGAGTGTGGTGCTGACATCATGTACTTCTCCGCAGACACGCCGACAGCCATGATTAGGCCAGAACCTGCACATCCCCGTGAAGGCCAGAAGCTGTTGTTACATTGTGAGGGGCGTGGCAATCCAGTGTAAGAAGAGCAGACTGCAGTCTCTGATACCCCTCTACACTCTCAGATAATCCCCCACCCCCTGGATACCCACTGAACCATACTTCCTACTCCCCTAACTGTACAACAGCACCTCTCCTTAATTTCTACTGCAAAGCAGCAGAAGTGAGGTTGGAACACTCCCTAGCTCAGCTCCTTCGGTTCCCCTAAGGAACAAAGTTACAGTAAGATATGGATCAAAACATCTCTACCATCTTTAAATTGTACCTAAGACTGATACCCCCCACACCCCCCACCAATACCCACCCTGTGGCCCACACATCTTAAGCTTCACCATGCAGTTTCCGGCTTCCCTGTTACCAGTTTGATTTTAATTCCTCTGGCCCCTGAGTCCAGGCCATCCTGAACACTTCTCATCTTTCCATCTCAACAGTCCCCAGCAGTACCTGTGGGTAAAGGAAGGCAGCGAGCCACCCCTGAAGATGACCCAAGAGAGCGCACTCATCTTCCCCTTCCTGAACAAGAGTGACAGCGGTACCTATGGCTGTACAGCCACCAGCAACATGGGCAGCTACACGGCCTACTTCACCCTCAATGTCAATGGTGAGTCTCTTGGACTTCTCCTCTCCAGCATCTCCCTTCTTTGGCCATCTCTTGCTCTCCTGATGGCAACCCCCTACCCTGAGTGGTCGTAGGGTGGATGGAAAATGTCCACTGCTGGAAAGCGCTGCACTTAGGCCCTAGGAATGTCTCCCGATGGTCAAGCACTATAAAGATGGGCTCCCGCTGTCTCTGTCTGCAGGCAGTGGCTGCTCCGGAACTGTCACTCTTACCTGATGGGAAGAATATCAGCTTCACTTAGAGGCCCCTCCTGAGTGCATGTGTGCTTGCTGAAGAGCTCCTCCTCCTAGGGCTAGATACAGCATGCACGCCACTGCCGCCACTTCCCTTCCTAAGGACCCTGTGTACATTATGGTTTGGGCAACGAATAAAAGAAACAAGTATGCACTGTGCCTAGAGACGGTCAGAATCCCTCCTCTAACGCTTCCAAAGGGACAAGAGATTGCTTCTTTCTAAAACTCTTCTCAAAAACTGGAACCACCAGACACCTAGAATGTTAAGTTGGTCAGTAAAGTATCTGCCAGTTAGAGCAAAACAAAAATCGGTGTGGTAGCTCACATTTGTAACCCCAGTGCTGGGGAGGCAGAGACAGCCAATCCTACTTGATGAGCTCTTGGCTAGCGAGAGTTGACTGAAATGGTCCCGTCTCAAAGAGTCAGGATGGAATTCCTCTGGCGTCTACAGTTAGTACGTAGACATACATGCATATTCACACACATTTGCATGTATATACAAACAAACACAAAAAGATACAGTGAAACCCAGCTTCAAGGGAAGTGACAGGCTAGGACAGAGGTGGCTTTAGAGGGAGCTGGTAGGGAAATTTTTTTTTTCTTGTTTTCAAGACACCGGTGACATTGAAGTCCTTCCAGAAAGTCTTCAAATATTTCTGCAGAATAGGGTAAATGTTGAAGAAACGTCAGGGTCTTTCTTCATTTGAAATACCCAGTAAGGCAGGGAATGGGGTGCCTAATACCCAGGATCCCAGGGTTGAGAAAGAGCCCTAAGTGCTTGGGACCAGAAAGTCTACATTGGTGATTAGCAGTCCTAAGCCAAACTCGCACCCCTATGGGGAGCTCTTCAGCACAACAGAGCTAGTGTAAGATTCTGAGAGCTACAACAAGGTACTGAGATCTAGGCTCAGCCCCTGGATCTCTCCAGACCATTTCTGATGGTGACTAGCAGTGAAAGAAAGTTTATGTGCCCTGCAGTTGGTATCTTGTTGATCCTTCTGCTCTGGGATTAAAAAGCTAAGCAGGAGTAAATTGACTGTTTGCTGCCAGTGCTGACGCCTGGTGGTGGAAGGAGTTACTGCAGCCTCTTCAGGAATCTTTTTCCCAGTGAAGACTTGCTTGGAATGAAATGAAAGGAACTTCTACCTGGAAACAGAGGGTGGTTATTGACAACCCCAGAGGTCAATTTTGACAGTGAAAGACTGTGTTTCTCCAAGAACTTTTTACTTATATAGCTTCTGGAGCAAATATCCAGTATTGATTTCCACGGTGGACCATGTCTCATGTTTCTTCACTCATCTTCCCCTAAATCATGTCAACGCATCTGTCCCATCATGGAACTCCTGAGCCATCCCCCATAGCCCTCCCAAGCAGAACATTTTTTTTTAAAGAAGCATAGATGTTTTTCTTTTCAAATAAGGCATAGGAAATCAAAGAACTAAAAAGCTGACCCAGTCAAGCCTGAGGAAACACAAGGTAGGGAAGAAAAAAAGTATAAGAGTCAATGAGGCTGTAAGACTCAAGCTGAGTCCAAGGGAAAACAGGAGTTCTCCCATGGATGGGGGAGATATAGTTGTGGCTAATGTAACTGTAGAGACATCAGAACTGTCCTGGGCTTGTGCATTCATCCTCAGACATTTGGGTTTCTGACCAAGGTTCCGATTTTTATTGACATTCTTGGTCCAGGTTGTACTATGTAATAGTCCACACCTATTACAGAGGGTGGATTTCGTATAGCTAATGGAGGGAACACTAGCCATCATGGGAGAAATCAAACAAGTCTTGTGCACAAACCTTTAGACAATGTCAACATAGAGATGAAGTCCTAGGCCTCCTTCCTTGGATGGGTCAGAAGATTGGGTTTTACTGAATCACTAATCTTCCTTTCCAAGAAGGAATTACCGAAGAAAAAGACCAGATATGTTCAAGAGCATGTAGATTGGGGAGCTAAAGGAAAAAAAGGAAGAAATACTTGGGAGCAGAGATATCAAATACTATGTGATGTGATAAGGCAGTTGTATGGGTCACAGCCTAGGCGGGATAAGGATGCTGGGATAGAACCTGAGGTCTTGGGTTCATCTTAGAGAAGGTGGATGGTTTTCTAATTCATATCAGACTGTCACTTTGCTCTCTAGGGAAGTTTACAAGTCTTATACAGGATGGCACAGTCTAGCATGTTCTTTGCAAGGTGCTTTCCAACTACTTAATTCCTGGATCCATCAGTTTTCACTGTTTCTTCTCCATCTGATCTTAAGACTGGAAAAGCGGCAAAGAAACCCCTAAAGGAACTAGTACAGAATACCAGACAGGATGTGAGAAGACATGGGAGACAGTCAAGGAACAAGAAAACACAGATATATCTGTGTGTGTGTGTGTGTGTGTGTGTGTGTGTGTGTGTGAGAGAGAGAGAGAGAGAGAGAGAGAGAGAGAGAGAGAGAGAGAGAGAGAGAGTTGGAGGGGCAGAGTGGGGGATGGAGAAGAGGGAGGAAGAGGAGAGAATTTTGATATTGATCACAGGCATTAAAGTAATTATCTCTGATTAAGGTCAAGTTTTGATGCCAAGAAAGCAACTTGGATAGTGGCGTGAGAGCTGGTTTGTTTATTGCCTGTTGAATACATCAATTTTCTTTAACAATTACCGCATTGCCAGCATGGTGATACTCATTTGAGCACAAACTAAGGCATGTCCCCTTGCATCCACCTCCTGAGTTCTCTTGATGTTGATGTCTCTCCTGTGGAATTATCCCAGAGCCAAATCAGCATGTGAATTAAAAGTCCTCCCCTCCCGAGTTCTAACTGTAAGCCTGTCCTCCTTGCAGATCCCAGTCCGGTTCCCTCCTCCTCCAGTACCTACCACGCCATCATCGGAGGGATTGTGGCTTTCATCGTCTTCCTGCTGCTCATTCTGCTCATCTTCCTTGGACACTATTTGATCCGGCACAAAGGTCAGAGGCATCAGGAGGACTTGGGTGTGTGGGGAGATCAGTTAGGGAAGGACAGACAGTAAGAGGGCTTCAGACAGGGCCCTGAAGACTCATTCAGCTCCTAAGGTCATCTGAGAAAGGAATACAGCCAACCCATGCAATGCCAATGATGTGATCACTGAGCAACAGCAACCCTACAGTCAAGCCTGATCACTTGGTTAACATCCAAGTACAATTAGACCTGCCCACTCAGTCAGCTGCTTCTTGCTGCTCTACATTCAGCCAAGCCCCTTCCTTCTTGCCCTCGTCTTCTTTTCCATCTGTTTGGCTTCCTTTCCTCTCTTTGATCTCCTTCCTCTTCATACTCATTCATATCTTTTCTTTTCTCTTTGTTTTATTTTCCCTTATATTCTGGTACTACATGTAGTCAGCAGCCTAGCTGTCTAGCTAAGACTGGTCATGCTTAAGTCATATCTCACTACATGTACACACACACACACACACACACACACACACACACACACACACACACACCTCTTTTATCCCTTGCCTACATTATAGATGAGATTTTAGTTAAAGGTAGAATTCATTATTCATGGGGGTGTGGTCAGGTGAGGGATGTTGGCAGCAAAATGCAAATTAGAGAAGGTGGGGTGGAAGAAAGCTCTAGGCAAGAGAGAGATGAGATGAGCAATGTGTGAGTGGGTGGGTAGGAAAGTGGGCAGGGTGGACTCCAGAGGCTGAGAAGCTTCTGAAAAGAGGAGCTTCTGTCTCCGCACAGGAACCTACCTGACACACGAAGCGAAGGGCTCTGACGACGCTCCAGATGCAGATACGGCCATCATCAACGCAGAAGGCGGGCAGTCAGGCGGGGATGACAAGAAGGAATATTTCATCTAGGGGCACCCACTCATCTCCTGCGCCCCCCAAGGGGCCCCATGGGGACTGCTGGGCTGTCACCAACCTGGACTTGTACAGAGCGACCCCAGGGCCGCCCCTCCCGCTTGCTCCCCAGCCCACCCAGCCCCCTGTACAGAATGTCTGCTTTGGGTGCGGTTTTGTACTCGGTTTGGAATGGGGGGGGAGGAGGGCGGGGGGGGAGGGGTGGGCCGCCCTCAGCCCTTTCCGTGGCTTCTCTGCGTTTGGGTTATTATTATTTTTGTAACAATCCCAAATCAAATCCGTCTCCAAGGCTGGAGAGGCAGGGGCCATGGGGGTGAGGAGAGCAGCAAATCTGCAATGTTCGGAGAAGGAAGTTGGAGGCTGAGAAACAACTGAGGAACAGGGCTGGTTTGCAGGTGGGGGCTTAACATGGCCCTCTCTCCCTTTTCAGGGCCGATCTGCCTCCCAGGCGTCTCTAAGGAACCTGGGAATGGCAGCAGGGGCTAGTGGTGGCTCTCTCTACCTCTGCCAGCCATGTATTGCGAGCTAAAGACAGGGAGACAGGTGTCACACCAACACCCCTCTTCCGTTACATAAGAAAGGAATGAGTAGGAGAGTCCTCAAGAAGATGTGAACTGAAGATGGCATGCAGCCACACAGGGACCCAGGGCTTCAACACATCCCTCCCAGAGAGAGTAGATTTCCAGAGAGGTCACAGGAAAAATGGCCCTGTCCATCCATTGCCCTCACACAATGAATGAAGCCAGGCTCTTTTCACAGAATCGGCCCTTGGGGGGACAGCAGAGCTCAGCTTTCTCTCCTAGCTCCAGCAGTTGTGGAAGAGGCACTGCTTCTGGGCCTGGACAGCGTCTGCTTCCCCCACCTCGGAGGGGGCCCCTCACTCTTACCCAAGACCCTGGACTGTTGCACGGCAACCGCTCCTCCCGTGGCATTGCTCAGCAACGACTCCTCCACCCCGTGTCACCCCGTGCCCTCTCCTGTCCCCTGTGCCAGCCCTCAGTCCTTCCTCCCTCAGCAGCCAGGCAGACATGACAACAAAATTACTAAAAGGAGCTTCGCTGCAGTGAGCTGTTTCCTGCCCAAACCAAGGGAATAATGTGAACTCTGTGCATGTGTGTGTTCGTGTGTGTGTGTTTGTGTGTGTAAGTGTGCGTAAGTATGCATGGGTGCGGTGTACATGTGTGTTTGTGTGGACAAGAAGCAAAGGGATTGAGGAGAAGGACCAGGGGTCTCGGGTGGGTGATAGGGCATGGAACATGTGAGGCATGAGGTGGGCTTTGGGAGTGGATGGTTCCTAGTCAGGGTTTGTACCTCATCTAGGGGGCGCTGCTCTGTCCTAGTCATTTCCAAATCACTCTTGCTGCCTATCTGAGAGAGAGGGAAGTCCCAGGATGTGGTTGGCCCAGCCGTGCTTTTTGTCCCTCTCTGAAACACCACTCCCTCACCATCCTTCCCTGGACCTCCCATCTCTGAGCCATGGAGCCAGGGCCACAGCCTCTGCTATGCACCTCTCAAGCCTCTCCCTGGCACTGACTCTGGATTCCCATCCTTTGGACCCAGTGGCTCGAGGGCTGGGTCCCCATCTCAGCTTTTGGTTTACTGTCTTCCTTCTGTGGCCAAGCTGGTTGCTGTGGAGATGAGATGGCTCACCCTCTCCATCCTGGCTGGCCCGCCCCTCAGACCCAGGATGCTCCTGGCATCACTCTCCCCCTCCTCCAGCATGTGCTCCCTGCTCTGACAACAGGTGTGCAGAATGGGGCAGCTGCAGTCCAGCAGGCCTGCCTACTCCTTCAGTTCAGGTAATACTTTTGTGAATCTTCCAGCCCCTGGTTAGGGTCCTGGGTACCCCAGGCAGCCCCTTGCTTAAGCCAGGGATTCTCCTCTTATAGCAGCAAGGGAGCCCTGGGCCCCAGGCCTGTCCAGGCTCCTCATCTCCCAGCACCCGCTTTTGGGAAAACGACTTTTTCTCCTTGAGCTGAACCACTCTGTCCATATTACACAGAAGCCATATTTGTACTGGGCGGGCGGGGGGGCAGAGGGGCCGTTGTGCTGTGTGCGTCTGTCTGGGGGGGGGGGGAAGGGAGCAGGGAGGGGACCGTGTATCTTTATAATCTTTCTAACTCTCCTGTGCTAATCTCAGAGGGGCCACCCTCAATATATCTGGATTATCCGTGTGGTCAGGCTGCCTCCTTTCTGCTGCTCGCACTGCTGGCTGGGCTGCATGTCAATAAGGGCTGCCCTCGTGTCCCTGGCACCTGGCACTCAAAGGGTGTTGCATCCTTGCCATGCCACTCTTCGGAGCCTCTGTGTATGGAATCAAGGGAGAGAGTGTCTGAGTCATTTGCTTCCCAGAGAACATTTGGATTTGAAGCATGTCATGCGACTGCTACCCTGTCACCCTCTGCCCAGCAATGCTGGCCAACACCATGATGGAGGTGAAGGCCCCACCAACACCATCCAGGATGGAGAGCATCACCAGTTTTTGCCAAACTCCCTTTCTAGCTCTCTCTTGTTAAACCTGAAACTCAACCTGTGTACTCATCCTTTTGCACCTCAGGTTGAGGGGATTAATGAGAATCCACCTACTGAACATGTATTTCGCATTTTTTTTTCCTGGCCAGAGAAATAACAATTCTACCTCCCATTAGAAACTTCACGTATTGCTAAAACGACAAGCCAATGAACCATTCCCACAGTCTGTATGTCTCACAACAATATGAATAGAGATTACCCAGTGGGCTATAGTCTCACATTAAAGTATGCTGTCCCACGGTCCCCCAGAGCCTATTTTGATGTGTCAGACCATGTGTTCTGCTTGGTGTGAGAGATGCATTCATTGAGTCCATAGGTGGTAAGGCAAATGCCCAATTGCTCCCTGAAGGAGACTCATTACACAGCCTTGACAGGCCTCCAATCTTCTGCCCCTCTCACCCTGCAGCGCCTGTACCTCTAGATAGCAAAGCACACACCCAGGCACCACCCAGCAGCTAGCACTGAGATGAAGACACACTTGATACCCAAGCACAGGGACACAGATAAATAGATGCATTCCCCTGCTTGTTCTACCACACACAAAAGGCCTCCATTTAAATGCATAGTCTCAACCTGGACAGAGCCAACAGCAAATGCCCTTAGCACAACTTCCCTGCAAACAGGGGAACTTTTGAACTCTTTCCTTGGATCTCATTCAAAGGAATAGAGAACAGAGAGAGTTAGCAGATGCCTGGTCACTCCAACTTCCCAGCACCTCTTTCTTATCTCTGCTTCCTGTGTAACCCCCGGCCCCCTCGTCCTTCCTTGTTCCTGAAGGGTCCTCCCTTGCTGGAAAGCTCACTGACTTCTTCCTTGCCACTTTTGGGAAAATCCCCCCTTTTGTGGCCTTTGCCACGTTATTTTCCCGAGGTCATTCTGACCAGCCAAACCCAACTGCAAAACAGGAAGCTCCAGGACAGTACCCTGTGTTAGCCTAAGGTTTAAGTAGGCAGTCCTGAGTGTGACCCCCCCACACACATATCCCGGCTCTGCCCAGAACCAGAGAGCATTCATTAGCCCTGGGCACTTATCTTGGAGCCACAGCTGCTGACAGAGAGTCCTGGCCCTGTACTCTGTCTGCCCTGAGCCTGCAGTGCCATGGGGAACTGTCTGCACCCGGTGAGTGTGGGGGCCGTGCTCCATGAGCCTTGCCTCTGTCCCATTGGCCCATTCCTTCTACCTCCTTCTCTGAATTCCATGCCCTGCCTTCTTTTGACCATCCCTTAACCCTGCATTTCTTTCTTCTCAGTTTCAAAACTCTTTTCCTGTTCTTTCCGTACCTCAGTTTCCTATCCCCACCCCATTTGCTCTCTCTCTGTCTCTCTCTCTCTCTCTCTCCCCCCCCCCTTTTTAGTCAGTCCTGTGCAGGTTTCTCCTCACTTCCCTCCCCATCCTGCTCTTCTAAGTCTCCACACAGCTCTGACCAGGCTCCTCTGCGGCTCTGACCATGCTGGTTCCGCAGCTTCCCTTATCACCCTGCCCACTGTACCCACCTCCTGTAGGCAGATCCCCTGTTCTCCAAATCCAAGCTCCAAACCCAAGTGCACCCCAGCCTCTTCACTGAGGTGCCAGATGCCCTCCCTGACTGACTGTCCCTTCTGGGTATACCCTGTAGGTGGAAACCTCCTTTTCACTAGACAAGAACGAAACTGAGTGGTTTGTGGATCTTTGGAATTACTCGTATGAAGATAATGCCTCCTATGACTTTCCTGATAACTACAGCATTGGAGCAGCTGCTCCCTGCCGCTCCTGTAATCTACTGGACAGTTCTTCACTGCCCTTCTTCATCCTCACCAGTGTCCTGGGCATGCTGGCAAGTGGTGCCGTCCTCTTCGCCATTCTCAAACCTCTCTTCCACTGGCAGATCTGCCCCAGCTGGCCTCTTCTGGCACAGGTGGCAGTAGGCAGTACCCTCTTCAGCATGGCGGTGCCTGTCCTGGCACCAGGGCTCAACACTGCCCATAGCACAGGCCTGTGTTACCTGGGCTACTGGGTTTGGTATACTTCAGCTTTTGCTCAGGCTCTGCTCATAGGGTGCTATGCCTGCCTGAACCCCAGACTGAATATAGGTCAAATCCGTGGCCTCACCTTGGGACTCACTGTGGGACTTTGGGTAGCAGCTGGCCTGTTAGGGCTGCCAGTCACCTTGGCCAGTGATGTTTACAATGACCTCTGCACCCTCGCATCCAACAAGGACCTGGAAGCTTTGAAGTCCACACATTCTGCAATCTGTTTTACCATCTTCACCGTGTTCCCACTGGCTCTCTTGGCAGCCAACGGGCTGAAGAAAGCATTGAGCAAGGAGTCCGGCCCCTGGGTTAGTGTCCTGTGGGTCTGGTTCATTTTCTGGTGGCCTCATGGGATGGTTCTCCTGTTTGATGCTTTGGTGAGGTCCAAAATCGTGCTTTTGCAATCATGTCCATCTCAACAGATTCTAGATGTGATGCTGAACCTGGCAGAAGCCCTGGCTGTGCTGCATTGTGTGGCTACGCCCCTGGTCCTGGCCCTATTCTGCCACCAGACCACCCGTAGATCCTTGGCCTCTCTGTCCCTCCCTGCAAGACAGCCTTCTCATACAGATGCCTTTGCAGGCAAATCCTAGCTCTTTCCCCATATGTCAACCTAAATTAAAGTCTATACTGCTTTTATGAAGCGGGTGTTTTCTTATTTCATCTGGAGTTAAAGAGAAGGAGAATGACCACGGAGAGACAGGAGGGCAATACGAAGCCTGGCTTTCCTGTTTCTAGAGTTGCCCTGGAAGAAAGAGAATGGTGGATAAACATCCCAAGGGGATAGGGATGTTCTCTTGAGGTGAGTGATTACTGTCTTCTTGTGGGTATAGAAAAGAGAAACAATGGCGTGAGTGGAGAAGATGAACTCTCCAAACAAGAAGGCAAGGCTTGATGAGCAAAAGAAGAGAAGCCATTTCAGAAAGTAAGTGAATAGGTATAGAAACCAAGTTGCAGGGGCAGCAGGGGGCGGGGGGGGGGGGGGGGCCGGATATGAGTGGCAGAAAGTAAAGCACAAAGCGGTAGTGCTGCCCTCCTGTCTGACCCATCCAGACAATCCTTTCTTCTTTGACCTCTGTGAGTGGTGGGAGGAAATGAAAGAAGTATGTTCAGGGACATTGGGGAATGGCTACCCTGTAGCCATTAAGGTTACCAGTCACATTGACCAAAGATGTTACCATAGCCTAGTCTAGGGCATGTGCCAAGAGAGTGTAAAATGCTGCTTCCTAGGAGCTGTCTTTTGCAAGTTAATTCTTCATCATGACCTGGACACCCCTGCCCAATCTCTCTCTCTCTCTCTCTCTCTCTCTCTCTCTCTCTCTCTCTCTCTCTCTCTCTCTCTCTCTCTCTTTTCCTCCCTCCCTCCCTCCCTCCCTCTCCCTCTCTCTCCCTCTCCTCCCTTTCTCCACCTCTTCCTCCTCCCCTCTCCCCTTCTCTCTGCATGCACGTATGCACACTTGAGTTTTTTTCACACCCATGACCTTGATTCCTCTGTATGCTCATTTCTCTCTGTATGTGAATGCATGCATGCTTGGGTGACTGTGAATCTCTCTCTCTCTCTCTCTCTCTCTCTCTCTCTCTCTCTCTCTCTCTCTCTTCTCTCTCCTCTCTCCCTCTCTCTGGTGGGTCTATACATCTGTCTCTCAATCTGTTAGGACCTGTAGTATCCATGTTATAATAGAGGCATGCACGCAGTGAAACGTGTCTATGCATGAGCTTACACTCAGTCAGTATCTGCAGTACACACACCCATGTGTGTGCACAAACCTCTTGCAGAGCCCCCTTCCTAACTTAAATCTGTTGCACCCATTCAGGGTGTAAGGGCAGAAATCTTTATTCGGTAAGTTCATTTGCCTTGCTGTTTATGTCCAACATTTCTGTGTGTGGTGTATAGAAGAAAGAGATCATGAAGGTAGAAAGGGTGAAGCAACTCAAAGGGAGAAACCCCTACTCAATCCATCTTGGGGCTCAAATTGCTCAAGTTTCCCTTTCAAAGCCCAGCTTTCAAAAGAAGCGTTTACCTCACACTAGTCTTCGTGTCCTTCTCTTATCCACCCCCAGCATCCTAGGACATCTGTCCCCCCACACTTGCCTGCTTCTCTGTCTGTTTCTTGTGACTTTGGAGGGTTGTCTTCATGCCCTGCCCAGCAAAGCCTGGGTAGTGTTTAGGAAGACAACAAGCAAAACACTCTACATATGGAGCACTCCTGTCGACAATGATTCCACCCTCTACCTGGAAAGACCACAGATTTCTTCCAGCAACCCACTTCAAGCCCACCCAGGAAAACTTGAGCGGATACTTCACATCGATCTGAATCTACTTGCAGTTTTTCCATACTTTCAAAGATGCTCTCTATTGTCTTCTTCCCTAACATATTTATGCATGACATTCTGGGTTTACAGATTGAGAGGAAAGTGCAGGAGAGGGGCAGGGATGACTTAAAACATCCTAGGCTGGAGGGTGCAGAAGGATCAGGGAATTTTCCTGGGTGGGTGCTTTGACAAAGACTCTAAATCTCCCTCCTCTGGTCTCTTAGCAACCACCAGGTTTAGTTCCTGATTGGTGCACCATAAATTGAAAGGCGGGGTTGTGGGACCGATTGAGACGCGGGAGACATTCTGAAACAGAAAGGAAGAGAAAGAAAATGAGGAAAAAGGAAATAATTTACAAGCCTAAATTATGCTCAGGTCTCCAACCATAGTGATGGTGAATGTGTCCTGGTGTTTTTGTTTTCTATTTCCTTTTCTATTGCCAACCCCCCCCCCCACACACACACACCCACCCTTGAATCTCCAACTGCTCTCGAAATCATTCCAGATGTTGCTTTCCTCTCTTACAAGGCACTGGATTTAGATGCTGACCTAGTTTAAGGGGTGGTAAGGCTGTTTGGGCTCCCTGATTCTTCCCATGCTCAGGGGAAACTTGGCCTAATACCACTAGGGCTGTCTCTTCTACCTCGATCCTACACTCTCAGCTAGATCTCCCTCCGCTCAGTCTGGGTTGAGTCCTGGTAATAGCTGACAGCTATCACATCTCTTGCAAAAGGAAGGCAGAAACAGAAGCCAGAAACTGATAAGAGGTCATCGTGGACTGGAAACAAGACCGCTTAAGCTGTCTGCTCCTCCTCCCCCTCCCCTCCCCTGGCCTTCTTGCTCCAGGCCCTTTGGGACCGCCCTTCCCCCCTGCCCCGCCCCCCCCGCCATTATGTATACTGCAGCTGGACAGTTCATCCTTATGTCTAACTCTGACCTCAGCCAATTCTAGAAGCTTTCCATGGGGACCTGCTATCCAAACCTATTTAACCCAATGGGTACCACTAACCACTCTAAATTGGGTTGGAATTTGGCATCTTCTGTGCAACCCTTCAGGAATACAAATTCTGTTCCCTTAGAATTTAATCTAAGGGTTGGCAGGGATTTTAGCTGCGTATGAGTTATTGGGCCTCCTGGCTAAGAGGAAAAAAAAAAAAAAAAACTTCTCTCAGAAAGATCAGAGTCAGGGAAACAAGCTCTCGGGGATGCATAACGCCCCGGGGAGGGTCAATTTACATTAAGGGCAAATTTTTTTTTTTCTTGAGGAAAGTTTGAACATCACATTGATGCTTGTAATTCATTTATTTTTGGCTGAGCCCCACCACCCTAGAGGATTTAGGAAACAAATGCGAGTTTCCTAAATCCTTTCATCCACCACCATACCTCTACCCTCCTTCCTGGTCTCCCAACACCTTTCTTCTGCAACCTCCAAGGAATTCTCACTGAGAACTTCACTGGGATTTCAAATCCAATTCGTTGCCAACTCTAATTGCCAGGAATTTGCATGAAAACCATCCTATGCTATCTAATTATTCTGACAACAGCAGTCCTCCGTCTGGGCACAAGGAGAATCGCAGTTTTAATTAACAATAATGCACCTTGCAGATGAATGTGACGGTTTAGGTTAATTAACAAGTCCAAGCGCCTCCAAATCATCATCTAGACATTTAGGCGATTTGGATAGGAGAGGTATGGAGCATATAAGGGGTGGGGATATCTTTTAAAAATCAGTTCAGAAAAACATTCCGGTTGGTTTTTAATCTCTTCTATAACCATTGGATGGAGGGAAGAGGAAATCTCAAAACAGAATTCCCAGATATTTGGGTTAGAAGGTTTGGGGACAGCACATTGTTTTCAGGCCAGACATCTCTGTGCCACTTTTACATTTAGAATATGTTTCCCATACTTCTAAATACACCACAGGGTTAAGTCTTTATAATTATCAGGTAGCTCTAATTTCTTGTCTAATTTGATTTCTAGCATGAAAGCACCACCTTCCCCAATCCCTGACATTACTTGCTACTTTCCTTTGTGTGTCTTTAGCACACGTGGGGCGGGCACCTAAAGTTGCCTACACCCAAAGACACTGCACACAGTAGCTCAAGTCACTCCCTTGTCTCTCCCATCAAGAATGATTATTTGCATAGCTTTCTTAAGTAGTTTTCTGGGTGCTAGAATTAAAAACATTCCACATAGCTTTAAGCTGCACCCTTTGTCTCTCTAGTCTTGCTAATAGCATGTGCCTTGTGTTCCCCTTAAAATCAAGTCATGTTGTGGGGAGAGAAGGGGTACACATCTTAGAAAGTCTTGTGGAAATCACAGAGTCTGTCTTTAAGAACTATACTACCATACCTCAAAGCTGGGATTCAGTTCCCCATACTGCTCTTGTAGTTCATGGCTAGTACTGTGCCCACTGTCTCAGAACGTAGGTTGTTAGTCTGGGACTTGGCTTTTCCTCTTGTTCTTGAAGTTTTATTCCTAATGGCAGTTTCTCAATTCTCTGGATGAGAAAGTCCCTTCTCTGTGCCGGTCTTCACATTCACTATACGTATATTGCCAGAACTCTCTTTCCTGTGTTCTTTGTGTGAATGACAGCTCCTTATCCTTGGGGTCTCAGAACAAACATTAATTCCTTCAGATCTGACCTGGCATCCAAAGGGACACAGCTCTAGCTTCCTCATGGAAATCATTTTCCATACCAAGTCTATCGGGTTATGCCTTGTCCCCCCCCTCAGATTTATTTTGTGTATATGTGCACATGTGTGAGTGTGTGGATGTGGATGCATGCACAGATGGAAGACAGAAGAGGGTGGCAGATACCCTGGAGCTGGAGTTACAGTTGGTTGTAAGCTATGACCTAACTGTGGGTCCTCTCTCTACAAGAGCAGCAACTGCTCATGGAAATGCCCCTGCCTCAGGCTCCCAAGCCTTTCATCACCCTGCGTTCTCAGCCATTCTTCTCCTCCAGCGTCAGTTACAAAGCCCTGGTCATTGACTGCCACTCTCTCTTCACCTCCAGAAATGTTTTCCTGGGCAAATTAGGAGAAAGACATGTTGGGATTCTAGGCATGAGCCACCACACCCAGCTGATGCTGTTTCCATAGCAGCAAAGATCCCACACCAACATTGTCTTGGTTATTCACTTACTGTCTGACCAGTTTATTTCCCATCCAGCCCTTCCTTCCTCTAGTAGATACTGAGCTTCAAGAGTACAGGGCCTGGGCATTAACACAGTCAGAGATCAATAAATACATAAGCGAATTAGTTCATTTTATGTATCTGAATAAAGCGTGGTTTCCCACACTGGAGGGTTCATAGCCATCTAGTCCTGACAGGAACAGAAACAAACAAGCAAACAATTGGTGGAGAAATCTGTAAAAGCAAAACAAAAACAATCATCAACAACAACAATAACCCCTTTCTTCTTCTGAGTCACGCAAGTTGTTATTTAATTATTTCAGGGTCTTGTTATTTAATTATTTCAGGGTCTATACCTCCCTTTCTGTGCCAATTCATGGCTAACAGAACTAGAGGATTTCACCATGTAATGAACAAATACATTTGTTCTTCCTTTGCTAACAGAACTAGAGGATTTCACCATGTGATGAACAAATACATTTGTTCTTCCTTTGGGGCACTGCTAGGCTTGGGACAGCCAGGAAAAGGAGGGAAAGGCTGTCATATTTCATCTGTCCCTGAGGAAAAGAGAATCATGGGACACTCCCTGAAGTTCTTGCACATTGAGTCTTCCATTGGCTCCAAATCATGTTCAGAGTCCAGCTACCGCCTCAGTTTTCATCATCAAATGTGGGAAGGGCCCACATTTCCCAGAAAAGAAGTCATTTTGTTCTATGTGGTAACCTTCACCTAGTTTTCTCTACTAACTAATTTTAATTTAGCATTCCCATCAGTCTTACCCTACCCCTCTCTACCTCTAAACTCTACTTCCTTCCCTTGCATTTTGTTCTCGGTAACCCTCATTCTCTGGGGGCAATTTATCTTTCTTATGTTCTGGGTACTTGGTCACGTTAACTTTTTAAAGCATATAATGGGTATAATTAATGCCATGAGAGCAATTGGGAGATACAGAAAGAAACTTTGCAGTCATAAACAACGTTGTCTTGTCTGACCCATATGTTCCTTTTCTTCCTTCCTTCCTTCTTGATCAGGGTTTCTCAGTCTTCCATGGAACAACAGTGAGCTTATTTGGATTCCAGGACACACATCTCCAGATATTCTCAGCTAGGCTGCTTCTTCACAGCCAACCTCAGAGCCCCTGCCTGTCTCACTGACATTTTTTCCTGAGCAGACCCAGAGAGGGACATTTACTGTCATACACTTTTGTAAGGTGGTTGTGGTAGATTCTGGAAGTCAACACACAGAAAACCAATTACCCAGAGCAGAAAGGACGGGTGTGGAGCTGGGAGCAAAAGCTGGCTGAAAACGAGTTGGCTCGCTCTGTCTGTAGCCTGAGAAATAGGTGGGGTGATTGTTTTTTTATCAACCTAGAAACTTCCCAAACCACAGCCATGGTTCCCTTGTTCTGACCACCCCTTTCACTCCTTTCCATCTTTAGCAGAGATGCTTCTTCCTTCCCAGATGTAGTTGATTGATGGGAGGAGACTCACAGAAAGTACTAGGGCATGTAAAAGGAGCAGACAGAAGGAAGGATACCGTGTTAGCAAAACTTGAAAGAATTCAATAAAATTTAATAGAGATGAATAGAAAACCTGCAATTCAAACAGCAACCGCACAGAATAGAAGGGAAGAGACCTAGCTCAACAGACAAAAGTCTTTATATTAAAAACAACAACTAACAGGAAAAAAAAAAACCTTAGAGGTTTTACTTGGCTACAAGCTAAGGATGATTCAATCCTGTGTGTGGCAGCCAAAACGCTAATGCAGTCTCCAACTGCATTAGGAGATGCAGCATCCAGGACAAGGGAGGGCATCATGCCACTCTTGCCCTGACAGGATGTGTACAGAACAGAGGGCTCAGATCCAGGTTCCATGTGTTCAAAGGACCACTAGCAAAGTAAGCCTCTTAAAAGATGTTGACCAGAATGATGATGACTTAAGAGACCATGCTTTGGCTGCAAGGATGGTCTGAAGGAGTGCCCTAGAGGGTGTGGGAGAACTGCACTGGAAAACTGGAGAAAATGCCTATCTGTGTTGAAGTAAGTGAAAAGTTGGGCTGTGGGGAGAAAATCTAAGATAGGTGAGAAGCTTCAGAACTGGAAATAGTGGATGAGATGAAGTAACAGCGAGAATGACGAGGTACGAACTTCAGGAAATGCCATCGATGGTGGAATCTCTGCCACAGAGAGGGGCTGTCACACTCTCACTGATGGAAGAAAGAAGGGGGAAAGAGAAGGAGAGGACGGACAGGAAGAGAGGAGCCCCCCACCCCACCCCCCGCCAACTCACACACATATGTGAGCAGACTATGGCTCTATATTGCTTCATGTTCCTTTCAGTGATTAACTGACCAGATATGAGCCATGACCTTAGGGTGTCTAGAGACCAAAATGAAAGGCAGAGATTAAATGCATAAACACACGAATAAATTACAAATGTTACAATATGAAAGGACTGGTGAATAAGAAAAAAATAAAAAGGGGAAGAAATAATTAATGCTATAGGTTTGTTGTTGTTGTTTTTTGTTTTTGTCCAGAAAGAGCTCAAGCTGAGGTAGGGCAAGAGAAAATTCAGAAGGCAGCACAGTGAGTGTCCTGTCCTTAGGGTGGAGCTGAGAATGCCATAACAACTAGCTCGCAAAAGCAAGGATCAGAACACTCAAGGAGAGCTTTTTCAATCATGGCGTCCTTGGCTCAACCAAAGATATTCTGATTCAGGTTACTTGGCACAAAAGAGCCCCAGGTCCCTCTGATAATATGTTAAATGACATAGCTAGAAGAAGATGCATTTTTTTTTAAATTCAGATTCCCAGGTCTCACATTGATTTTAATCTCTGTTTGGATTCTGGAATTAAACATCTGATCCAAAGCTCAAACAGTTTTGTTTTCTCTGTACCTGGCTTATAGAACAATGAAGGAATCCTTAGCCAGATGTGGACCTGACCTGAATTTTTCCAAAAGGTGGGGACCAATCCTGGCACAAATGACTGCAGAAAAAGTGTTGCTGGTGCCTGGGGGCCCTCTAGTGTTCAGATGTTGTCACTTCAACTCCCACTTCTCCCAGACCCAGGGTGGGTCCTAAAAATCTACCGTTAAAAGGACTAAAGAGGAGTCTCATTTAAAAAAAAAAAAAAAAGTAAAAAAGCCTAAAGATGTGCTTCTGAAAGTTCTTCCTTGTAATTAATGTTAATAACAGAGGTGGGAGATCACAAGAATTGCTTTCCAAATTCACTTTGCCTCCTCTTGCCTTGCGTTGGGTATTCTAAATTTAAACAAGGAGATTGAGAGATACACAAGCTTTATGGACTTAATAAACAATTCTCTAAGGATACCAGACATTAATTGGGAATTACAAAGGTCAGTTTTGTTCTATGACAAAATACATAATGTACTAGTGTTAGGTGGCTGAATTGAAACACTGGGCAGAGGTGTAGGCTATGGGTCCTGTGTTCTGTATCACCTACTTTCTGAATTCTCATTTTCTTATCTGGGAAAAATAATGACACTTGCCCTACTTAGCTCACAGGTCTGATGTCAAGATTAAATGGGCTGACAGATGTTGAAGATGTAAAATCAGTTACAGCTGGGAGGAAATATGCCATAATTAGTATTAAAAAAGAGTTTGCCCTGCAGGAGATTGGGGAAATGCCCATTGTCTTCTGGGATCATTCCATCTAACCACACATTTTTCTAAATACATGAGCATATGGGAAATGAACTTTTGGAAGTTACCCCTCCACTGTTGTCCTTGGGTCTCCTCTCATGACCACAGGGCTACAGTTCTATCTGAGACAATGTTTAATGGCAAACTACAAGGAAGAGTTCCTTTTAAATGGGAGCCAACAGGTGTGGGAAGGTGGTAGTGGTGGCTAGTTGGAGCTGGACATGTTGCTGCCTTTGGGCTGGCTTGGACTATGTTATAGCATTATTTAGAACAGATCGTAAAATGTTGCTCTTCTGACAAACAGCAATGATCCCTCTGCAATTCCCTTCATCATACTAACCATATTTAAAGATCTTAAAATTATCCTATTCTGTCTTGCCCCAAAGTCCTGGGGTTCCCATCCCTTTCAGGATATTTAGTGTAGGAAGGAGGGGTCAGGGTCACTAGAAGAATGTTCTGGCTCAGTAGCTGAACTTGACCAAACTCAGGCAAAAGAATGTAAATGCCTCATGACCTACTTCAAGTGCGGGACTAACGCTACTTCAAGTATGGGCTGTGAGTCATGACAGGGGCGTCACCTAGGAACTTACAGGGAATACAGACTCGTAGACCCCCACCTCAGAGGTGCTGCTGAATCAGAATCTGTCCCTTGATAAGATCCTGTGTGATGTCTTCGCACAGTAGACTTCCACCATTGCATGAATGAATTCTAGCAACTTCTCTGGGGCAGGGAGGGAAGCATATCCAGTCTTCTGGAGGCCTCCTAGGCTCTAGCTCGACCCACTCTAAAACAATTCCACATGCAGACAAAGAGAATCTTATAACATGTCAACCAATTCATAAGGATCCATGAGGATCATCCTAGAGTAAGACCAAATTAATCATAGGGCCCAAGGTCCGGCCCCCTCCTCCACCCCTGCAAACTCCTGGACCCACCCCTCTCACCTTGCCAATCATGCTAATATGTAGCTAGAGTTTTCCTGCCTGGCCCACAGTCAGGACAAATCTCTGTCACCCGCCAGTCCCGCAGCCTCTCAGACCCAACCAAGTAAACACAGAGACTTATATTGCTTACAAACTGTATGGCCGTGGCAGGCTTCTTGCTAACTGTTCTTATATCTTAAATTAATCCATTTCTATAAATCTATACTTTGCCACGTGGCTTGTGGCTTACCGGCGTCTTCACATGCAGCTTGTCATGGCGGCGACTGGCAGTGTCTCTCTGACTCAGCCTTCCACTTCCCAGAATTCTCCTCTCTCCTTGTCCCGCCTATACTTCCTGCCTGGCCACTGGCCAATCAGTGTTTTATTTATACAGAACGATATCCACAGCACTAATATCCAGACATAATGGATGAAAATCATCCCTTGAAAGCAAGCTTCTTTCTTGATGGAACCTCTGAGTCTTTACATATTATGGTACCATGGTCCCACTGTCCCTCAACAGCTCTCTTTATCTGGACAAGGCCTACTTGTTCCTCAAGACTTAGCTTAGGTTATCCCCTTTACCTACAGCCATCCTCTGTGCCCTGCTGGTTGGATTGGTGAATTAGGTGTGCTTGCTTGTCATGTGCTCCCAGAGCAACTTTGGCATTCAGATGTAACCACTGTCCTTGTGGGTTGCTCCCACAAGTGTCTTAGGCAGACACTTTCTTGTCTTTTGATTTCTAGAAGCCAGCCTAGTGCTAGACAGGGCACACATTTTAAACGTTGCATGTATATTACTATTAAGAGTATATTAATATCATATACTCCTATAGTAAAGAAAATGGACCATTCCAATCAGAAGTGAAGCAATTTTCCCAAGCATAAGCTGCTAGAAATTTTCAAAATCTAAGATCTGAACCCACGTCTGTGTTCCAAAAAGACTTCCAGTCTCTTGCTCTTTCTTTCTCTTGCTTTCAGATGGTAGTGAGTCATAACACACACAGCCTCGATGCTCTGGTTCACATTATAAATTCAGATGCGACCTTCTGGGAGAGAGCTTTGAGTGAATCAGGTTCATTCTTGTACAGAAGATGGCTGAGGCCCAGAAACACGGAAGGTTCCCCTTTGTGTTCCTCAATGCATCCAATACCATCTTTATCACACTGTGATCTGGGCAGGGTGGGATGACAGCCAACGGGGATGGGTTAGGCAAAGGGAGTCTGCCTTCTCCACATGAGAGCAAACTAAGTCAAGCCAATCTGTATGCACCGTCATGAACCTACCGAGGTAAGTAGAAGATGGACAGAAGGACAAAGAAGCTCTCCCCTCAGCCCCAGGGGAAGACTGGACAGAATCCCACACTCAGAGCCCATTTGCTTCTGGCCTCACCACAAGGGGCCACATCCAGATGGAGAAAATGGCTAAGAGGGTCTAGCATTTACATACATTTGCATATGTTTACATACTCACATAAGAACAAGTAGTTCATTCTCCAGCAATTTTCGAGTAAATGTGATTATTGCCACCTTCAGGTTGTCACGGATAGAATTTGCTCCTCTCAGTTGCCTTCTTGCCCGCCCACAGTTCCTGAGCCCTGATTCTGGACATGCTGAGTGTGTGTCAGTGCCGTGGGCAGGGCACTGTTTTAAAAGAATGCAGGAGGGCAGCGCACAAGCAAAGAGGTGACAGGGACAGCCTGCAGTCAGGGCAGCTCTGGCAAGCACACTTGCACTCCATCTCCACAACACACCGTGGGGGCTGTTCGCTGCCCACATCTGTCCTGTTCATGCTAGAATAACAGCTGCACTGACTGGATGTTCTCAGCAGGAGACATGCTTTTCCACCGTGAAGGTGGCAGTGTAACAGGGAAAACCTGTCTGACTCAAAGATGGCGGCCAGATGAGGAGCACTGCATGAACATAAGCTGTGATGCCAAACCTCAGGTTTGTGGGCCCTTTAGAATAATTTCCTCGTCGTCATTATGCTAAATCCACTTACCTTTTCTCATGAAATCAACTTTCCCTACTATTTGGCTCATGCTGGATTCTTCCCAACACACTTTTAACGGGGCTGAAGAAGACCCAGAGGGGAAGCCCTTTCAATCTTTTAGGCCCTCAGATAGTCCACAGGCCCTGCTGGATGTTTAGAGAACACAGGAAACAAAGGACCAGGCAGTTCTTTGCAGCTCTTCTTGGCCCTGAGAGGAGACTGGGGCAAGGTCATCAGGCTCTTCCCCATAGCAATCAATGAGTGAACAATTTAAATGAGAGCACCATTTTATCAGCTTAACAGATTCAAACTCCTCCTGTTTAAATTTGTGAAATTACAAGTGGATGGGTATCTTCTGTGTGCCCCAGTCAGCCCTGCTATGCGGGCATGTGCATTACCATGTGAGTTACCACGGGCATCCAGGGGACACTCCATTATTATTGCCCGTGCTGCTGTTGAGAGCTTTAGAAACTGAAAAAAAAAATTAGGAGACCCACCATCTAGGAATGCAGAGCCTATAAAGAAACTTGAAATGTTGGTTAATATTTAATAGCAGAAGTCATGCATGCTTTGTTTGGACTGACTGCAATAAAATATACTGTACCCTTAATGGTTTATAGACAACAACTCGGAAATCTCTGGTGTCTCTTCTATAGGGGAACTAATCCCACACCTTTACATCCTAGTTACTTCCTAAATGCCTCACTTGCTAAACTCTCATATGGGGGGGGGGGTTGGATTTTCAGTACATGTGTGGGAATGGAAGGAAGCAGTCAGGGTACAGAGACCCAGTCTAGGACAGTCGTTGACAACAAAGACATCATAGTTAGAGATTAAAGTTCAGTTCTTTTGAGAGGAGGCACAAACCTTCCCTGAGTCTCTGCTGAAAGTAGAATCAGAAGCATTTATTACATAGAGTTACATATAAGGTCAAGTTAGCTAACAGGAAAAGAACCCAGCACATTATTTGGCAATAAGTAAGATTCTAAGATGTTGACCAAAATAAATAAATAAATAAATAAATAAATAAATAAATAAATAAATAAACAAAAGAAAGGCATAATTAAGTACTGAAATACTTAGTGATTTAGAGTTGTGCGATTGTCAAAATTACAACAACAACAACAACAAAACCTACCTTTGAAACTCTCTAATCCAATGTTTCTCAAATAATTTTGTGTGGGTTGTTGCCAGTTTTTTATTTCTTTTTTTAACCTGGGTACAACAAAATGTAAAATCAGAAATATAATGTAGTGGCAAACTATTTTTCCTCTGGTATGGACATCCAGATAGTAAGATCACTAACCCATTTATAATGATTAAATTGTTCATACAATTAAAGAATTTAAGAATCCTTTCATCAGCAGAGCAACCTTACATGTCATCATCTTAGCTCCATTTGAACCGTGGTTCTAGAAATCTCTATGTGCTCTAGAGCTCAGATATGGACAAGCAAACACACCTCACCCTTCTTGTGCAGGATTGCTCTTCTAGTCTTTGAAGAGAGAAACTAGAAGGAAGCTTGGTACCCAGGGTAGAGCCTTTGATTTGAAGCAATTACACCTCTGCTAGTGTGTTCGCTTCCATCTAAACTTCTATCAAGTGGGTGAAGAACATTTACCTCTGAAGAATGTTGTGGGGACCAAGGAAGACACAGATGAGGTGAGAACATCATAAATGATGAAGTGCTGTACACATGCTGTGTCTATTAGTAAGACTCAACCCCATATCCATCAAGAGGTTTCCAGAAAGCACAACCTCCATTATACATCGTCAGTTTTGACTTCTCTGAACACAGGTTGAATATGATTATCCATACTATCTACCAAACATTTTACCCAGAATTGAGCATAATCTTCCAACCTAGCTGACTATATGGATCAAATGAACCAAAGAACCACACTGGATGTCTTTTGGGGACCTAGAAACTATGACTGCTTGTCCTATGCAACTTTTTGCTGTAGATATCGCTCTGTATAAATAAACACTGATTGGCCAGTAGCCAGACAGGAAGTATAGGCGGGACTAACAGAGAGGAGAATTAAGGGAACAGGAAGGCAGAGGAGGAGATTGCCTGGAGCCGCCTCCAGGACAAGGAAGATGTAAGGTACCGATAAGCAACGAGCCACGTGGCAAAGTATAGATTAATAGAAATAGGCTAAATATAAGAGTAAGAGCTAGACAATGATAGGCCTGAGCTAATGGCCAAGCAGTTTAAATAATGGAAGAGTCTATGTGTTCATTTTATAAGTGGGCTCCAGGACTGGCAGGACTTGGCAGGAGCTGGAGAGAAATTCTCCAGCTACACTTTTAAACTGGGTGCTCTAGTTTGATACAGCAATCTGAGCACAAATGGATCTTTGCTGTGGGATGGTCTGTATGTCAAATGTGTTGCTCTGATTGGTTAAAAAATAAACACTGATTGGCCAGTAGCCAGGCAGGAGGAAGTATAGGCGGGACAAGGAGGAGAAGAATTCTGGGAAGTGGAAGGCTGAATCAGAGAGACACTGCCAGCCGCCGCATGACAAGCAGCATGTGAAGATGCCAGTAAGTCACAAGCCACATGGCAAGGTATAGATTTATAGAAATGGATTAATTTAGGATATAAGAACAGTTAGCAAGAAGCCTGCCACGGCCATATAGTTTGTAAGCAATGTAAGTCTCTGTGTTTACTTGGTTGGGTCTGAGCGGCTGTGGGACTGGCAGGTGAGAGAGATTTGTCCTGACTGTGGGCCAAGCAGGAAAACTCTAGCTACAGATCTTGTTTTCTTTCTTATCAGCCAGTATTCCTAAGATCCCAAAGAAGCTAGTATTTTGAGAAAACTAGTTTAATTCTGTATTCTTTTGCTTCAAGATTTCAAAAGTTTTTTTTTTTTTTTTTTTTTTTTTTTTTGGTTTTTTCGAGACAGGGTTTCTCTGTGTAGCTTTGCGCCTTTCCTGGAACTCACTTGGTAGTCCAGGCTGGCCTTGAACTCACAGAGATCTGCCTGGCTCTGCCTCCCGAGTGCTGGGATTAAAGGCGTGCGCCACCACTCCTTCTCAAGTTAAAAAGCCTCCTTTTTGGAGAAAATGGCAACAAAGTAAGAGTTTAATAGAGCTGCCTTCTTTGACATTTGTTTCCACTTTGCCACCTTTATAACCTCTCATTAGTGCTTCTTCATTTTACTTGGAATATCCTTTTAAAAGCTATTTGAAACTATTGCTCCTACCCCCAATCTATGCATTCTACCCTACCTGCAACACATGTCCTGGGAGGGTGGGGGAGAAGTAGAACGTAGGGATTAAGATTGACCACTCCCAGCCGGGCGGTGGTGGTGCACGCCTTTAATCTCAGCACTTGGGAGGCAGAGGCAGGCGGATCTCTGAGACTTCAAGGATTGGCCTAGTCTACAGAGCTAGTTCCAGGACAGTCAGGGCTACACAGAGAAACTCTGTCTCAAAAAAAGCGCCCCCCACAAAGAATGTCAACTCCCAGCCCAGTTTATTTAGATTCAAGTTTCAAGTTTGTTATATATTGGTTTTGTTGATCTTGGGACAGTCACCACTTTATTTCTTAGAACCTTCATCTGAAAAATAAAGACTAAGTATTATATCTGCTTTGTATTTCTCTGAGGAATCAATGAGTTCATATATATAATGGTGCCAAGAGAAGCATTCAGCACACAGTAGATACCTACTGAATGTTAACACTTCATTGACATTCCAGGACCTTGTGGACATTTGGATTTCTTCTAAGTTGTGCTCCCTCCTTATACCTTTTGTACAAGTCTTTATTCAATCTGAGTTCATCAAAGAGATTTTTATGGATCCCCGTGGGTTTTGTTAGCTGCCTTCTCCTTTCTTTATCAGGATAACTCATGATTATTTTATTTGAACTTCAGCTCTTAGAAGTGCCCATGCCATTAAAGAATTCCATTATTATTTTGAATCACAGGTTACAAGGTCTTTTAATTCTTTGTTCTGAACTTCCAGAAAGCTGCTTTCTTAGTGTCTGGGGTCCACCAAAGGGAAAAACTTCATTCATTTATCCATATCACACCCATTTACAGAAAGAAATTGAGATTCTTGTCATGTTCTATTTTAGCAAGGGCCATCCTATCACTTAGTATCAACTTTGGGAAACAACATAACCACTGTCCCTGTGGTTGAATATCATATACATATCCTTATCTGGGTCCTCTTTACTGGTCATAATTAAATCTTAAGTAGCAGTTCCCCCTCACTGCTTTCTCTACCTACTGAGAGATGAAGTTGTCAGCAAGACCAGGCAAGAATCATCAGCTCTTCCACATGAGCATTCTAGCAGATGCCAGGCGGGCTGAAGTTCCCTGTCCCCAGTAGATCTTGCCTCTGTGCCAATTTTTGCAATTCAGAGAAAAGAGATTAGAAAGATATCTATGTGCCAATTTGCACATGAGCCCGTCTTATCTCCTCTGTGACAATGAAAGTTACAAGAAGGCTCCCTGTTCCAAATAGTCTTCATAAAGGCCTAACATTCTACTATTAGTCAGTCAACTGCTATCTAGCCTGTAGTATCAGTTTTTTTAAGAGATGAAGCTGGAAAAAAACATGTTTAAGGCTCGTTGGGCACTTAACTGTACTCATCGTGAGTCAAGGTACCTGCCACACCTCCACCAAAATCTACCCCTTATCCAGAATGCCTTAGGAAACTACAAAGTGCTTGGGTTCCTGGGAGACTTCCCATGACTCTGGCTGATGCTGGACCCTCACATCCCTAGATGATCATTCAGCTTAACTGAGCTATTGGCTGTTGGTTTGTTAGAAACATTTCTACATATCTTCCATCTTCAGAGTATTTTTTGGTACCCCAATTAGCCCCCATGTCAGTTAAATATGGTTATTTGCAGTTGTAATAATTGTACTCCAATTAAACATAACTTTCCTGAGGGCAGAGGGCCGCTTTCTGAATTACTCCGGGCATCAATGGAAATCAGTAAAAGAAGCACAAATGTATTGAATATCTATTATGTGTCAGACTCTGTTGTTAGGGTAAAGAATACAAAGATGAACAGAACAATGGAAGCTCTTAGAAACGTCTTACAGATGGTTGATAGAGGCATAAAAAAGGATCATAGCAGCATAGTGTGGTGAACATAAACCTGCAAGTTGCAGGGCACAGAGGAATGGCCCCAACTCAGCCAGGGAGCAGGAAGGACTGAAATTCTGACTGCCAAGGTTGCTTCCAGTCAGCCCCAATGCAGAACTTCATCCCAAAGCTTAGTAAGAACAGACAAAGTGGGGGTCAAGATCATGATGGGGAAATATACAGAGACAACTCAACCAAGCTCAAAGTGCCCTGGCCAGCGGGGTCTTCAACGGGGACCTGAAAGGGGTGGGGGGCGGCGAATGAGAGGGACAAGAAACACAAAGAATGAGAGCAAGACAGGATGTCTGATCAAGCTCCAAAATTTTATTTTCCTCTTAAGGCATATATAGGTGGGGGAAAAGGGAGGTGCAAGCAGGGAGGGGACTTTAATCATGGGTTGTTCGGCCAGCAGGGAATGTTGCTGTGTGGATTATCTATCTACTCTTGCCTAACTGCCTAACTGCAGCGTGGTCACCTGATTTCTGAGAAGAGGTTCTGGTATTTATGAGAAGAGGTTCCAGTGCTATGGAGACTTAAGCAAGGCCTAGATCTAGGAGAAGAGGAGAGAAGCCCAAATATGGCAGCATGTGTGTCAAGGGTCACTTAGGCTTATGGCTCCCGTCACAAAGGAATTCATGAACTTTAGACTGACAGCTGTGGAACCCGCATGGGACTGGACTAGACCTTCTGCATATGGGAGACAGTTGTGTAGCTGGGTCGGTTTGAGGGGCCCCGGCAGTGGGATCAGAATCTATCCCTGGTGCATGAGCTGGCTTTCTGGATCCCATTACCTATGGTGGGACACCTTGCTCACCCTTGATGCAGCAGGGAGGGGCTGGGTCCTGCATCAACAGAATGTACCAGGCTTAGCTGTCCCCGCCATGGGAGAACTTACTCTGTTGTAGGAGGGGATGAGGGGTGGGTTGTGGGGGAGGTGGGGAAGGGAATGGGAGGAGGAATGAGGGGAGATCTGTGGTTGATGTACAATGAATAAAAAAATTAGAAAAATATATAATTAAAAGAAAGAACAGATGATAACTTCTCATTTATTAGAAGATTATCTTTGCCATACAAAATGAAGCCTGGCTTCCCCTTATCTTTGATTAACTTTTGGGTTCAAACTGGCCAGAAGAAATTGCCTGTCTACAATCTATGGATGCCCCCAGGCAAGAGCCTGTAAGAAGTGATCAGTCTTTGTTGGGGAAAAGTCTAAAAGAAAAGGTGAGGGGACTTGAAGAAGTCAGATGAAAGAAGAGCTTTACGGTCCTGGCTGAGTCTGTGAGGTAGCCATGTACCAAGTCAAGCACTGAAAAGACCTGGGTTGGTTGATAGAGTGAGTGGGCTGCCGGAAGTGATGGCTCTTAGAGAGGCTGTCCCAGAAGAACTTTCTGCTTGCTGTAGATTCTTTCAGCAATGTCTTCTTTAGCTGGCCAATCCACATTTGCATCCCTGCTCATTCTTGTTCCTTGGCAACTTGGAGTCAATGCAAGCAATCTGGTCCAACCATTCTTTTTTTTTTTCCCCCCCTTTCAGTTTTACATGGTTTATTTATTTTAATCAGAGCTTCCATAATATGCAAAAATCTTCATGATTAAGGGTGTTGATTTCATGGAGTGTGGCTGAAGACATGACATTCCTTACCCAGTTGCTCCAGATTGCCTATGAAGAAATCCTCTTTATTATTTTTCATTTAGTATATATTTTAAATTAAAATACAATTACATTTTTTTATTGAGGAATTGAGTCCATTAATATTCAGAGATATTAATGACCAATGATTTGTTGTTGTTCTTTTTCTTGATTCTTTGTGGATTTGACATCATTCATCCTGATCCCACTTGTTGGTTAAACGGTGCACTGCTCCTGGCTGGCCACTGCCGACGGAGGAGAGTGCTGGAGGAGAGTCACGAGCCATGGTTACCTTTTAGAGCTTTATTGGGAGAGGGTGGGAGAGAGAGAGGAAAAGGAAGAGAGAGAGAGAGAGAGAGAGAGAGAGAGAGAGAGAGAGAGAGAGAGAGAGAGAGGACAGACGGAAGGAAGGAGCGGAAAGGAAAGAGAGGGGCACACAGAAGACCCACCTGCTTTTTAGGCTGGGTCGCTGTCGCAGGCTGATGACATAATTAAGGACAAAATCTCTACACCACTTATCTCCTTAGCCCCTTGCCTCTGCCCTCTGCCCTTGTGACCTTCCCCAAAAACAAAATAAAATTTAAAAGTATAACCTAAAAACAAAGAAGAAAAAAAAAAGAAAGAAAAGAAAGTGTCTGCACGGAAGCTGTAGTGTGGCTCAGTGAGTCGGACAGTACACCTCTTAATCCATACATTGTTACTTGTAAGTGTTCTTTGAAATGGATTGTTGGCCTGGCTTGAGGTCTCTGCCTTCTGCTACCCTATCGATACTGGACCTTCACTGGGACTCCTCCTGGACATCCTGTTGTCCTCGGTCATGGAGATCCTGTAGCTTTGGATCTGCAAGTCTGGCCCCTTCACATACTCCAGCAGTTAAGAGATGAGGTGGATGTTGGGGTGGGCTAACTCATAGTCCTGGTTCTGGGCCTGGGTGTGTGAAGGGGCCCCAAAATAGCTTGCCTGCCAGTAAGCCTGTCTCAGAAGCCATGTCTAGGCCCCACACAGCAGCCATGGCAGGCTTAGGGGCCTAGACATGGCTTCTGAGACAGGCTTACTGGCAGGCAACACCCAGATCCAGGAAAAGCCTCAAGCTGATATCACCCAGGGATGAGGAAATACCTAACATTCCAACCATTAGATAAGGTGGCCAGATGTCTTTGAGTCTAGCATACACCTATTTTTGTTTTACTGATACCCCTAGACAATTGTCAGCCAATCAGGGTCCTGGAACCTGGAAATCCCCTCACCCCAACCTCTGCTATGATAAAAATCCCACCCTGCCTGGGCTCAGAGCTCTCTGCTCTCACCGCTGTGTCAGACAGATAGAAGGATCAAGCCCTGGAGGTTGAAATAAAGGCTCTTTGCTTTTACATATGGGATTCGGTCTCCGTGGTGGTCTTTTGGGGGTCTCCGAGATCTGGGCATAACAGGTGGTAGCTGGATTCGTCATCCCACCAGCTTTTCCTCATCATCGCTGAAAGGGTGTATGACGCTAGTTTGGTCGGTGGCGAGCCATGGTTACCAGAGTTAGGATGGGCTTTATTAGAGAGAAGAGGGGATAGGACAGAGAGAGAGACACACACACACAGAGAAAGAGAGAGACAGAGAGAGACCGAGAGCAGAGAGAGAGCATGGAGAGAGACCGAAAGAGCGCATGGGGGTGCATGTCTGGCTTTTAGGCTGGGATGCAGCCACCCGTTGATAACGTAATAAAGCTCCAGATGAGACCCCTGAGCTGCACATATACAGAATCCTTACAATCACCACTAGGGCAAGCTCTCCAGCACTGCCCCAACTAGCTCACCCAATGCAAATGGCCCCTAAAAGCAGGGCCAGTTCTGCTCTCACACACTCCAGGCCGGTTCACCTGCACAAACACACAAACCACCCCCATCCCCTCACCCCACCCCCAGGCAAAAGGGTCAGCTCTACTGTATAGAATATCCAGGGTCCAATGATGTCGCTAAGTCCGGCGTGGGATAGCTGAGGGGAAAAAAATCTACATAAACTATGATCTTATGTCTGTTAACTTTATTCCTCTAAGACAAAACTCCATCTATTCAGCTACAGCTCCATCAGGCATTCAGGACAAGAATAAATCTAGATACACCAAACTCTTATCCATCTACTTTATTTCTCTGGGATGAAATCCTGTCTCCATAGCTTCAGTTCTGTCCTGACACTCAGTTCTTCTTTGTCCTCTCTTTTACTGTTCCCTCAAAGTCCTGCTAACAACTAAGCTCTTGTGCTTCCTGCCTCATCTTCATCCTCTGTTTCTTCTCCCTCCATCTCTACTTGCTCTCTACTCCTAGCTCAAGAGTTCTGCCTTACCATCTATACTACCTCTGTGTTCTTCTCTTCTCCCTGGTCATGTCATTCTATCTGTCTCTACAGAAACATCTGTTCCTTCTCCCCCTAGCCACATAGTTCTCTGCCTCCTCAGGAATGTTGCTCCACCTTCCACCTTGATATGTAAAAACCTCTTTTGTTCTCAGTTAATTGCTCTGGAGAGCCACCTGGCCTCAAGGTGAGGAGATGGTCTGAGCACAAGAAACAAAGCTATGTGTCTCCAGCCAGCTTGTCTCCTAGGCTCAGTGAGGGAGTTAGTTACCTACAAGTTCAGCAGGTCTGGAGAGCTGAATAGTTAGCCAAATGGTCTATAGTATTTGGGCATGCAAGAATTTCATAGCAGAAGAGAGCTGAAATATTAAAAGCTGGATAACACCAAATATTCATAATAAATGTCTTGCCTTTTGACAGACCCTTGACTGGTCAAAGTATAGCTTTAATACACAGTTGAATCTCTATAATATATTCTTGCGACCTGCAAGACTACTATGCTGCCTAGGTGAGGTGCAGTGGGAATTCTGCCACTCTCATTATCCCAGGGCCAACTCTTTCACCCACCCGCACAGGCAGGCAGCAAGGGAGGCAGGCGAGGGGGCTGTTCTTCTCTCCTGGCCCACTCCACCTTACGGCAGATGAGGGGGTGTGGCCAGATCTCCCATCCACTTTCTCAGGTGTGGAGGATCATTTGCATCCCTGTCTACTGTGCTGCCTGAGCAAGGTGCAGGGCCTGTTCTTCTGAGTGTTGCAGCCAGTGAGGGGCAGTGACCAATGATTGTTAATTCCTGTTATTTTGTTGTTGTTGGAGGTAGTGGTTTTGTGTGTGTGTGTGTGTGTGTGTGTGTGTGTGTGTGTGTGTGTGTGTGTGTGTGTGTTTTGTTAAGTCTCTGGGATTTGTCTGTTTGTATTGTAGACCTGTGGTGATATTGTGTTCCCCAAAATATTGTGCACCTTAATAAACTTATCTGGGGTCAGAAAACAGAACAGCCATTAGATAAACATAGAGGCCAGAAAATGATGGCACACACGCCTTTAATCCTATCACTTGGGAGGCAGAGATCCAGCCGGATCTCTGTGAGTTTAAAGCCACACTGGAAACAGCTAGGCATGGTGATTCACGCCTTTAATCCCAGGAAATGAGTCTTTAATCCCAGAAAGAAATGGCAGAAAGCAGAAAGGTATTTAAGGTGTGAAAACCAGGAACTAGAGCCAGGTTAAGCTTTTAGGCTTTTAATCAGCACAGTTCAGCTGAGAGGCATCCAGTCTGAGGAAACAGGATCAGTTGAGGAATTGGCAAGATGAGGTGACTGTGGCTTTTTCTGCTTCTCTGATCTTCCAGTGTTCACCCCAATATCTGGCTCCTGGGTTTGTTTTTATTAATAAGACCTTCTAAGATTTGTGCTACATAGACCTTCTGTTTTGACTCACTTGGGCAATGCTTCTGCTCCTACAAAGACTAGGAAATTTCACATTCTGTAATAAAATAATAGAAAGGTTCTGTTGAATTTTCTTCTGTCATCATATGGTAGACAAAGAATTCAAGAACCTATTTTTAAGAGTATGAAGTGAACAATCTAGAGGCAGATGGAAGTGGATACATCTGTTACCAAAGATCAGGACCTAGCCTGGTAAGCAGAATGGAGTTAAGGACTCTGGAAAAGGCAAGAAAATGAGCCTGTACAGGGAGGGATGCTATCATGGTCTAGACAGAGAGTAAGCAGGCCTATACCTAGAGTGGGAGGCAGAGGATTGAAGGAGAAGTAGGGGGCTCTTGGAGCAGTGAGAACTTTGTGGAACAAGTAAAAGAACATGGGTTTTATCCAGTCTGCAGTGTGGACTCACAGACTGTTTTTAATCAGAGAAATAAGATGAACAAGGTTTCATATAACTTAATTAAAAAGAAACCCTAGGCAAATCACTCTGGAGATTGTTGAGGCAAAGGGCCCATGGGAGCAAATTATGAAGCGTCCGTCTGTAATTGGTCAGATAAGAGGTGAAATGACCTGAACTAGGAAAGCCATGGGTTGGCTGGGGAGACAGTGTTGCAGAATATCTGGATCACAAAATCAGCAGGATGAAACTGGGAGGGGGCAGAAGAAGGAGATGGAGAAGTCAACAGTGATACCATGTCTGCCACGTGGCAGGCATTTGATAAGTATTTATGCAAGTGTAGGTCACTCTGGTAATGGTTGATTTTTCTGTGATTGCTACTGAATGCTACTAAAAGAAGAATTCTAGTCACAGTTCATTCACTATGTGATCTTGAAAAAGCCACACTGTTTCTTCTATAATATGGAAATTTAACCAGATAAATTTTAACACTTTTTTTTTCCTGTTGACTTAAACTACTATAGAGCAACACTGGAAATGGGACATAAAACATATGATAGTGTTTCCATAAGAAGATATATTTCAAATTTCAAATGAGCAGTTTAATTGAATTTTTGGAAGAACATTCTAATTTGAGGACTGCTATTACGCTCTTGTGTAATTTCCTGCCCCTTCCCACTGGTTATGATGTCATTATGAACATAAGTCTTACATGTCCAAAAAATCGTAAGAGACTATGGTATATGTTTCAGATCACCTATAATAGTTGGTACAATGCTAGATACATCTTCACCATTAAAACTTTACTTGGTTTGTATTCCATCTCTTTGCAGGGCCTTAGTTTTGATACCAAACACTTAAAGTATGCCTTCATTCACTCCTTCATTCATTCTTCCATCCAACTAACAGACGCTTACAGAGTGCATAGTCAGCTGCAAAATGAGTAAGATATCAAGAGTTTACACACAGAGTGAACAGTGCGCCAAAGCAGATAAGCACGCGGGATGCCATAGTGTATGCTGGGAAGTGAATAAAGCTATGAAAGAGATATAGATAAAGTGATGTGGCTGTCAAAAGAAGAGAGTAATTACTTCCAGTGAAAAGACAGTAGTAAAGGCAGATGTCTTTGGGAGATAATAGACCAGTTTATGCCCACACAGAAAATTATGTAGCTGTTAGCCTTGCCTGCAAGTTCTCAACTAGAAGATCTGGAGATGGCTGGCTTGGTACTGGGGTATGTACTCACCTAGGAGGCAGAGTTCTGATGGAGTGAAGCCTGCCAGACCAGTCTATGGTCAAATTCCACCACCTTTGGCCTAACAGGGGAAACTGTGTGCACAGGTCCGTAGATTCGAAATTAGAATTCCGAGGGTCCTTTTAGCACAGGGCTCTTAATGTAGTGACCTTTGATAATAGGCATGACTAATCTTATCCTCCAGGTGCCTCATCTGAAGGGTCAATTCAAATGCCTGTTTAGCTTTTTGAAAATCAATAGACATGATGATTGTCATTAATGCTATAGCTACTAGTCTCTGAGTGCTTGCCATGGGCTGTGCAACGGTCTAAATGCTTGGATGCATTCACCCACAGTAACCCTATGTAGCAGGTCCTCCTGAATATCCTTTTTCTAATAGGCAACACCAGAGTACCAATAATCATCCAAGATTATGCAGTCGGGAAGTAGTGGGACATCTACTAAATCCAGGGACTTTGGCCTCTGAACCCTGGCTGACAGACCATTATGCCCTCTTCTACCTTAGCAGCACTTTACGAACTGGAACCTAGTGCTTTATGTAAACAATAATATTGCTCTAATGAAGCACCTGAGCTGATCCAGACGGAAGGTCACCAGAGGCAGCAGCAGTGAAAAGGTACACATCAAATACATCTTTAAAATTTGTACTCATTTTCTTTTCTTGGTTGGTTGCTCGGGACATGAAACTACAAATTACACCATGTACACAAACTTTTATCACTTAGGAAGAACTTTGATTTTCCAGTTTACAGTTTTCATCGTGCTGTTAAAGATATACCCCAGAAGTTTAAGGGACCAGAGTGAGGGCACAGGATGTGGAAAGTAGAGAACTGAAAACTGTTTAGTGATTATAGGACTTAGGATTATTAGCTAAGACTAGATGTAAGCACCAATGTTATGTGATTTTTGTTGACTGATGAGTTGAGCTCCTGTCAGGGTCTATTTCCTAATAATTGAACCGTTCCTCTAAGCCAGAGTGAGACATGTGCAAGGAGAATCGCACTGCTCTGTCTGCATTATCTCACTTGTTCTGTGGCACAGAATATCTGAGAACACACCTTTTAACTTCTCAACATCTAGTGGCTACTTTTTCTGATTGAAGGATAATTTTCACTGTGTGGGGTTTTGTTTTCCTTTGTTCCCTTAGTGGTTTGATCTTTTCTTTTTTTTTTTTATTGGCACACTTGAGCATGTCAAAAACACCCCTTCAAGGGCTCTTCATTTGGGGGTCCAGAAAAACCTCAACTTATGGTGACATCTTAAGGTTCTGTTGCTTTGGGTTTTCTAAGTGCGTGAAACCAATCTGATAAAATAATTTAAACTGTTTTCCTGGATGAGAGTGGCGCTCTGTGTGATTCAGAGAGGACGTGTGCTTCAACAGGAATTTAGGGTGCTGGCACAGAGCCCCTGAAGAGATAGAGCCCTGGAGATGAGGTTCTGAAATAAGCTGATGCTAAATACAAAATAATAACAAAGCATAAGTAACACTGGTGATTATCTAAGGCTGGATCAGAGCCAGAAATGCTTTGGATTTTGAATGAGGGTTTCTTAAATGTTCTTTGGGAAAACAATAAAGATCAGACACACTGAAATTATTTTCCCCTGACTTTAGAGTGTGTGTAAATGTACCCTGGATGCATAGGCTCCAGACACTGTATAAGTTGTGTGCTAGTTTCCCAAGGCTTTTTGAGTTTAGGAGAAGGAAAACCTTTATCTTTGGGTAGGCCAAACTAAGCATAGGCTATAATCTTTCATACAGAAACCACAATTAACTTGAGAAGTGACCTTTTCATTAATTAAGTAATCAATGCATCAGCTCTTTAAACAAATCTTCATTATGCATTTTCACAATTACAAGTCATGGAGAAGGATTTATTTGGAAGAAGAGTGAGACTCTTGTTTAGACTGGATGCTACCTTGGACATGGCAGAGAAGGGAGGTATGGTGTTCGCCTGTGAGTGCCTGGGCGGTGTGCTGTTTCACATCAAGAGAGAAGGATCAAGGGTATGCAGAGATGCATGCTGCTCAGCGACAGGACTCAGGTCCACAGTGGCAGCTCAGTCAGGACATAACCTTTTGGCTGCTGTTCCATGCCCACAAGTATAGGATGTTGGCAGAGGAACAGGTGGTGTCCATCTGGGCTGGTAAAACTACCTGATTTCCATACACACGTGATGTCGCAGCTGCCCAGAGCAGCTTCTGGACAGAAGGCTCTATGGTCACTTTTGCCACTGAACACATTTCCACGGCTATTCCACAAGGTGAGGGGAGTCTCTCCTCTAAAGAGCATGCTCCAGGCAGGACTGGCTTTCTGCCCCTGCATTTCTTCAGTCCTTCCCTTCTCCCCACAGCCGTTGCGGAGGACAAAGTCACTTTACTGCAGTGGACAAGGCTCTCCAGATGCAAATGCTGTCTGGGTGAATAATTTTAAGTACGATTTTATTTCAGCTTGGCATTTGCAGATACAAAAAGCAAATCTATGATTATCCCCATTCTGCTTCCTACTTTTCACTTTTATTCTCTGCCCATTCATCTCCAATTCCAGAGCTATTTTCTTTACTGTCTTGGGTCATTGAGGAGGCAGTGTCCTTTCTGTTTGCCCTCAGGTCTGTACTTAATTTTGAAGCCAAAGCTAGCAATTGCTTGATTCCAACCTGGTGAGTTTACGCTGTCTACCCCCAAGATTTCCCTAATGAGCAAGCAAAGTGTCTGAGAGAGCTTTCAAGTATGAGCAAGCATACTGGACTCCTAAGTGAGAATGCTATCCATGCAAAGGGTTTGAGGTACAGTATTACTGAACTCCTAAATGAGAAAGCTATCTATGAAAAGGGAGGTGGCTTTGGTGTAATGTGTCATTGGTCATTTCCTAACTGCAGTGTTGGTTAAATGTGGGGAACAATATCACACTTATATGTATGCCTTATTAAAGACAGAAAGAGCAAAGGTCTGGAATCTATAACAAATTCATTTAAAAGCATTTACTGAGGAACTCATGTCCTTAGCAACAATTGGTGGTTTTGAGCACTTAATGTGCACAGGGCAGCATTCTAAACATAGTCTACAGTCTACCTAATTTAACCTCTACAGTGACTATCTGACTAAGGAATGCAAATTATTCCCATTTAAAAGCAGGAAACTTAAATATGGAATTGTGTGGCTGGCTAATGTCATAAAGCTTACATGTCGCTAATCTATAATTTGAGTCTAAGGAGTCTGGCCTGAAAGCCTATGTACTTAATATCAGTTGTGAGCTTGTGTGCTTTGTGCTGTGCTTTCAAAAAAAATTAATGAATAAGACAAATGACATATCTGTTCTTGTGGGGATCACAGTCTAATAGGAGAGATAAGCAAATGAGTAATTGCCATACACTGATAAGAGCTGTGATAAACTCTTGGCTTTTTCCTCTCACAGAACATCCCTGGCCTGTTTGCTATCTGCTTCTTTTCCCCTTTGCTATTCTGCAAATGAATATCACATTAATCTTCCTAGGGAGGCAGATTTTCACATGTGTAAAGACTACAGTAAGCTAAACACTCTTCAGCAGGAACATCTCCAACCAGAAGAACCAAAAGGATTAAGGAAGTTTCCTCAAGTAAAGAAAACAAACAAACAAACAAACAAAAAACCTCAAGGCAAATACACTAGCCATTTTCACATAGTGATCAAAAAAGCAAGTCATTGATGGTTCAAAGTAATCCTCAACATGTGAGTACATATCCACCACCCACCCTGTACCACTGTTTGTGCTTCATGCTGGAATACTAAGAGGAATTCCAAAACTTAGCACAAAAAGTCTGAAATGCCAAACTGGAAACTTCTTATAATTAAAGTGATATTCAGATACTAGAGGAGATCAATTACCTCATTGAGAGATGTAAGTGGGGAGATACAGTGGTCAAGGAGAATTCAGCAACCATGGAGAAATCAAGGATACCTAACAATAATAATCAACCAACACTAATTTTATTCCTTGACTGGGGATTTGTTAGTCAGTCTAGGTTCCCAATCTTGCCACAGTTGCTTTCTAGCTATTAATATTGGATAAAACACCTGAACTTGATGAGCCAATGCTTCCTTACTCGTAACCATGAACACAACAGTACACACGTCAAAGTCACAAAGGACAGAGGGTCGAATCAATTCTTCTGTATGTGACACGGAACAGCAAAACATTGTCATCTTCATTCAGTCTTTTATCTGTTGTCGCAGGGACTTGAGTAGGGGAAGCAGTGCTGGAACGCTGGTGTGAAACACAGAAAGAAGGAGATCAAAGACAGGTGGGAAGGATGTGTATTTTTTGGATGTAAGTGGCAAGAATGTAACCTGGGCTGGACAATAGAAAAATGACAAGACTGGAAGAAGTCATTGTTGATGACACTCAGTGAGTCACAATAGGTGAGGGTGGGTGCTGTGGCTCCAACAACATCATAAGGTGCCTCCCTTAATCTCTTGGCTCGTACACTTCTGTTTGTGGTCTCCTCTCCTTGAGCGTCTTCTAGTCAATAATAAAAGTAGCCTTTGGTATTTGTAGGCCTCCGTGGTTTTCAGCTTTGATAATTTTGAGGTAGACATACTTCAGAAACGATACAATCTCTGGAAAATTCTGTCCTTCTTGGGCCATGTGTCCATTTCTGAACTAATCGTTATTTCTAGGCAAAGGAAACTCTGAAAAAAATCACAATGTGCAATGTGCTCAACACAGTACTGGGACCCCACTTCTCTCAGGACTAGAAGGAGTGAAGAATCCAGGTTAGGCAATCAGAAAATTCCATTGCACCCAACACAGTCCAGGATTAGGGCCTTGCAATTATTATGGAAGTCTTTTTAAAAACAACAAAAGCCACCAAAAATGGAAGTGAATGACGAGAAAAATATTAACCAGTAATGTCCATGATAAAGAACTCAATAAATGTTAGAGATCCCTGCAGAGATAAAACCAAAAAAGGTTCTGTGACAATTAACCTTGACTGTCAATTGGCTGGATTAACAAACAGTTTTCAGATAAGTAAAGCACCATTCTAGGTATTGTGGGGGGGGGGACCGATTTCAGAGATAATTAGGTCTAGAAGGCTCTGACATAGTGGATGCTTTGGTCCACTAATAGATTCAGAATATGATGGTATTAGTAGGAGGTGATAAAAATACAGTAAGACATAGGCCTGTAAAGGAAGTAGGTCACCGGGCATGTGTCCTAAGGGGTCTATGTATTATCCTGGACCCTTGGACCATTAGCATATGCCTTACTGTGCTTCTTGTCCTTCAGGGTTTGAATTCTTCCACACCCTCCTCACTATGATGAACTCAACCCTCTGAAACCATGAGCAAATGAATATTTCCTTAAGCTTTTGTTTGTTTGTTGATTGTTTTTGTCAAATATTCATTTACTGTGACCAGAGCAAAAGATATTTTACCTTGTCAACACTGATGCATATGCTAATAAGCTCCGCTTCTCACATCATTATCATGCAAATACTGAAAGATAACTGCGGGAGTCAGGGACACGTTTTAAGCTGTACAGAGTAGTATTACCACAGGTCCTCACACTTTAGAAGGAGCTGCACGGCATAAATAGCTAAAACTGGATTTGTTAAAGCACATGCAATGTGCCTCTGCCCTTGGGATCCAGTGTCTAGTGGTGCTGGCCTAAGGAAGCAAAACCCTAACATCTGTTCTAATAACACCTTTCACTCCTCCAGAGAAACGCTTCTTTCTATCTCCTGTCCTTGTTCTCAAAATAAAAGGCAATTGTGTACAAATATAATCGAATTGGTGGGTTATGGTGCTGTGAGATGGATATTCCCCAGCATGAGGAGAAGTTTGAATGGCAGAAGCTCTGAACAGCAAAAAACAAATTAATTAACTTGTCAAATTTGTCTCCACAGATAATGTGACTGCACTGAATCCTTGTATAGAAGATTATCATTTCCCAGTAGTGTCAACTGTCCATTTCCTTGCCTCTCCTTGCATTCCAATTAGTGATTCCACAGAGACTCACTGACTTGCATAGGTTGCACACGGGAGATGAGAATGTTTTGCAATTTTAAGCAATTCATATTAATATTAAATGTAAGTATCTGTAGCCGATGTAATATGCATATCATTTAAGAAGGGTAATATTGTTTCTTTATAAACATATGCACATTGAATGTTCTAATTATGAGTACTTTCATACTTCTCTGTTTGTTTTAAAAATTATTTTATCATTGTATATGTATGCATGTTTTGCCTGCATGCACTTCTGTGAACCACAGACATGCACGTCTGGGCACTATATCACTACCTGGTACCTGAGAAGGCCAGAAGAAGGCATAAAACCCCCTGAAATTGGAGTTACAGACAGTTGTGAGCTACCATCTGAGTGCTGGGGATCAAATCTGGGTCCCCCAGAAGAGCAACAAGTGCTCTCACTGCTGAACCACTGCTCCAGTCCCCCAATAAGATGCTTTTTAATGTTCATTTATTTTTTATTTTGTATGTGTGTAGACATGTTTGTATACAGCAGGTTGGTGGAGGTCTGAACTTCTAAGAGTCAGTTCTCCCTTTCCATGTGGGTTCTGGGATGAATTCAGGTCATCCAGCCTGGTTCTAAGTGCCTTAACCTGCAGAGCCATTTCATTGGTTGTTCAAGTAGTTGAACTTTAAAAAATAGTTTAAGTGATTCAAGTAAGATTTTAAAATACTAAAAATAAAATTTTAGCTCAACATAATTTTGACTTAAATGTTTGACATTTATTAAAGGTGGCCTTTATTTGTCCAGTAATTGGAATATAAAAAATTAAGTATTTTGGAGTAAAAATAGCCTATTTAAATACACAAGAAGTTCTGCTGATCAAATATTTTATATTTCCTTTAATGAACTATATTTTAATGAAATACATTCAAATTTTGTATACTTGGAAATAAAATGTTTTTTCTAATTCCTTAAGCAATGAGGATGAATTCTAGATTGTGATTAGTGGAGAAATTCTAGGGATAAGTCAGTCCTAAGAGTGCTGGCTGCTCTTCCAGAGGACCTGGGTTTGATACCCAGCATCCACATAGCAGTTCACTGCTGTCTGTAATTCCAGTTCCAGGGGATCTGGTGCCCTCTTCTAGCTTCCCTGGGCACCGTATGCATGTGGTGCAAAGACACATATGGAATTAAAATACACATACAATAAAAATAAAATGTAAAAAATTTCAGTTAAAAAAGAAATTTGAGCTCACTTTTAAAAAACTACAAAAATTTTATTTGAAACTGTAAACAGTAAAAATCAGCATTCTTCTGACTGTAAGACCTGTGTAAAATTGTGATGAAGGAATTACAAATTTTAATTTCATAACGATTTAATTGTTTGTGAAAATAATACATATAAACAAGAAAATTAATCTTATTAAATCTGTAACTTGATCAGATTAAAGTAGATCTCTGTAACTCCCTACCCTTTCCTAAATAAGAATTTAATTGCTAATGAAAACAGTGAGAATGAAAAGGGGAATTACTTAATTTAAATTTTCAATTCAAAAACACCAAATTAAGTTTTTTTTTTCTGCTTCAAAAAGTCACATTAGTGAAGTCAGAAAATTTTATAACTAAGGAAAACTGAATCTCTTAAGTGTTACTGAACGAATACATTAAAAACAGCTATAGTATCCTTTGTGACATTTTATAAATATTTTGAGCAAAGTAAGTTTTCTATTCAAACAATGTACCAGTGAGGAAATATTAGTCCCAAATTCAGCAGATTCGCAGTGTAATATGATGTTGTCACTGGAAAATATGTCCCCAGTTCCACCAGTGTCTATGACAGTTTATGGAACAATTCAAAGTTATGTGAAACATTTTTTGAGGTCTACCAAAGGCAGACGATTTTGATGAAAGGCGTATCAGATTTAAACCATAAAGCTACTACTAGAAACATGATGGGAATGGTAAGCAGATCTTATGCCAAACAACAAAACAAACAGCCACTATCAGGAACAGCAGCAACAATTACAAAAACAGCTTAGTTAAATTCAGGTTGAACTAAAGAAAAATAAGATCCTTAAATAAATGGTGAGTCATGATAGTTAGAAAATAGATTGAAGTATTATTTATACTATCCACATCCATTCAATAAGAAAAGGTGCTTACTGTCACTTACGTTGGTCTAAGTTTATGAACACTACCAGATAACATCAAACAAAGTTCTTTAACAGGATAAAAAAATATTGCTTAGTATTTTAGAAAAAAAATTCTCTTAAATAAAAAGAAATGGCATGTCAAACTTGCCACAAAGTGGTACTCCATTAACATAAAAGAAATTCTAGAAAGAAAGGCATTCAAAGAGCATTGGCATAACTCTGAAGGAAAGGACTCGTATATAAAAATTCCAGCATGACGTTCTGTAGAGACCATTTGTAGTTCCTTTAGGCATACTGATACTGTCTCAGAGACGGATATCTAGACATTGCACTTCTGTGTGTTTCTTTACAATATGCCAGCATTAAAAAATTTAAAGAGCTTTAGTAACACTAAATCTAGATAATTACTTCTGGAGATAGTAAAGAATTATGATATAAATGATAGCAATCTATATGATGAAATTAAAATATTTTATAACACTCTGTGATAAAGATAATTTAAAATATTGACCTCATGACAATGTTTATACATAGCACCCAAAATTATGCTTTATTTCCAACATTAAATATTACACTAAACATTTTCTTGTCAGTTCTTTTTTTTAAATTTTATAATTTAATTTAATTTTACATATCAGCCACGGATTCCCCTGTCCTCCCTCCTCCTGCCCCCCCTTCTCCCCAACCCACCCCCCAATCCCATCTCCTCCAGGGCAAGGACTCCCCTGAGGATTCAGCTCAGCCTGGTAGATTCAATCGAGGCAGGTCTGGTCCCCTCCTCCTTTTGCCCAGACTGAGCAAAGTGTCCCTGCATAGGCCCCAGGTTCCAAACAGCCAGCTCGTGCACTAAGGACAGGTTCTGGTCCCACTGCCTGGGGGCCTCCCAAACAGTCCAAGCTAATCAACTGTCTCACTTATCCGGAGGACCTTGTCAGTTCTAATTGCTACTGCTGGAGAAAAACAAATTTTCTGCAAATTGAAATTAACAAAAACTATACAAAGACTACAGTAACTCAGAAAAATTGTCACTTTGCATTGCTCTCCTTAAGATAAATACTGTATGAGAATATTGATTTAAAAAAACCATAGTTATTGATTTTTCTGGAATAAAGGCAAGAAACATAAATTTCTTGGAATAAATATGTATTTTAAGAAATACATATCCATTTTATTTTTACCCAAACATAGCTACCCATAAAGAGGAATCTAGACATATACACAATAATCATACTCATCTATGGTATACTGTAAACTTGAAGCCACATTAAAACAATAACTTTATGCATAATTTTAGTTTAAATTGAATGAAGACACACCTGGATAGATAAGTAAAGCTTTAGAACACATTTTATTTGTCATTTTTCATTTAATTCATAATGTTTATATAGTTGTACAAATATATTCTATTAGTATTTTTCCATATTTCACATTTGTTAGGGGCAATCACAGTGTAACTGGGTATTTAGTTGGGGTAATCTTCCTTTCAGTAAATTCAATCCCATTTCAAAAGATACAGAAAATCCAATCCTACTCTATGATCCCCTTGAGTTCTCAGAGGCTGTGCGCTCACACTTGTCTCTGGTTCCTCCCTCACTCAGTTTATAGATGCTTTCTGCAAAGTAGAAGTCCCTGTTTATGAGTTTAAGTTGTTGTTGTGCAGTCCATATTTCTTCCACTTAAAATTTCTCACAAACTGTGTTTGTGAGACTTCACCAAAGTTAGAAAAGGTGATTTAGAGAAGTAGGGAGGGGGTACAGAAATTCTCACCTCCAAATGTGTACTGGTCTCCTCACCTTCAACTACTGTTACCACATTCTTATGAAGTGTTTCAAAGTTATGGCACCTGTATCTATGGCACAGATTTCTTCCTGTTTCATTGATTCCTCTATTTCCAATCTTTCTTCCTATCTTTTCCTCACCTATTTCTCTTCCACATCCACTGCACCTTCTCTGCAAACTCTTAATTAACTCTTTTATTGTTCAGCACAAAACAAAACCATCTCTAGTCTCTACTCCAAAACTGAGATCTAAGCCCATTTTAACTGAACCAAAACCCACTAGGGAATTTGAAAAGGGACCAGCTACATTGGTAGCATGAAAGACCAAATTATTTTTTAATAAAATTCTTCCCTCTTCACACTTTTAATGGCAGATAATGTTTTTAATAGCAGTATTCTTTCTTTGAATGCTCAGTTTCATTTTAAACAATTTCATAATATTGCAAGAATATAGGCCTGTGACCCATCAGGACCTAAGCATAACAATATGGCTGTTGGTGGTCGGTGTTTCATCCATTCACAAAAATTAAACCAATAGCAGAACTTCATTTTGAAGAAAACTTCCTTGCACAAGAGAATAGACATGAATAAAATGGAAGTATTGTCATGGATCCCAAACTCAGTTTTTATAGGCCCAATTATGGAAACAGGATGAAGGGTATTTACTTAGCATTAGGATGCTCTTGTCTGTGAGAGCCATGCTATTCCTAGTTCCTCTTAGGGTACTGTTAGAGATTGGAGTTTGGGCCAATTGCTTCAATTTATTGCCCTGATCAAAGAGACAGTTGTCTAGTGGAACATCAGGTCTTCCCAGAATATCCATATCCACTGTAGGAGAAGTCGGTGCTAACCGGGGACTTTCCCTTTATTCTGTTCTTCTCCCATCCTCTTACATGTGTGTAGTACAGTCCTTGGTGCAAAGAACTCTCTGCAGATACTTATTCTGCAATCTTCTGACTCCTCCCACCTTGGGAGTTATTCAGAGCTGTATGCAAGGCTTCAGAACGCCACAGCTCTAGCTTTCTTTTAAGGAATCACTTCCTCACTGCTGCTGGATTTCAGTTCCCAGACACTCACACTGAGCAATCCTGATTAGATCAGGAAAAGGGGTGCTGATGCAAGCATATTATCAAATGCTACTTAGTCCTCTCACTCTTTATCCACAGGCCAGAGACCTAGCAATTCCACTTCCTAAACGTTTCCTTCTCCTTTCTGTTTTCTTCTTTCTTATCACTCCATCATCTCTTACTTGGATTACTGGAACAGCTCAATCACTAGTCACTTCATGTCAGGGGTTAAGCTTCTTTTTTCCAACTGTTACCAGAGTGATATTTACAAAATGCCAACTGCATCTTGTCATTTCCATGGTTGAAAGCTTCCAGTGTCTTTTCTCATAGGCAACCAGGATAAAGTTCACACTTATTGACAGGACTAATATGTCTTAATAAACTGTACCCTGCACACTGTGAGGCATTGGCCTTCTATATTTATAATGACCCTCCCTGTTGCTCACTGCGCTTTACTCTACAGTGTGCTATTTTCTTCTTAGGACACTACATAGACTACTTTGTGTCTCAAACATTGTCATATTCTTCTGGGATTCCATTCATGTTAGTCTCTTGTCTTGGAACAGTGACTCACTGCAAACACACTTCTGATAAATTTCCCCCTTTCACATACTTCTCAGTTGGAGTACTATGCACCACAAGAGCTTTCCTTGCTCCCATAGACTGGGCTAAGCACTTCTATGTGTTTCCATAATTACATCTTAACTTATGTCTCTTTCTATAAAGTCTGTGCATAGGAGCTGTGTCATTTTGTGCATTTTACTTCAAACCCTTAATAAATTCTAAATGTACAGGGAATACCCATTGCTCATTTTCATTTATTTTTATTGGATGTTGGTATGGTGCAATTGTATATACTTACAGGATACCAAATGATGCTATGATAGATATATACAATGTGGATCAAATGAGCTCATTGAGACATCCATCCTCTCAAATATTTTCAACTGTTTCTCCTTTCTAACTGAAGTATTGCTCTTTTTGATCAACATCTTTCCATAGTTCCATTGCCCTATTCTGCTCTCTGTTTCTGTTTGATTTTTTTAAAACATCCACATATAAGTGAGAACATACAGCATTTCTCTTTGTGTTGATCAAGTTCCTTAGATGCTGGATACAGAGCCACATCATGTAATATTTCCTCTGTTCAACTACTTATATAATCCCAAATGGTGGTAGTCCTGCAGAGGACTCAAGTTCATGTCCCAGCATACATCAGGCAGCTTACAAGTGCTTATAACTAAAGTTCTGGGAGATCTGATGTCCTCTGACTTCTGTGGGTACTTGAACACATGTGGGATACAAACTCATGAGGGCACACATACATGCACTAAATTAATGCATAAATATTTTTGTAAGAGAACTTTAAGTTGAGCATAGTGGTGAAGAAGAGGATTTGGGAGGATTTAAGTGGAGGTGAATATGATCAAAATACATTGTATGAAATTTTTAAAGAATAAAATATTGTATTAAAAAGAAAAATACATTTATTAAGTATTTTTAAGAAATCTTATGAAATGATAGGTTTCCTTATAGCTTCTTCAAACATTCTTAGCGCTATTGATCCCTCATCTCCTCCGTCCCTCTGCTTCCTCCCACCTTCCTCCACCGGCAAGTCTCCTGCTCCTGTTTCCCTTTTCTCTTTTACCCGTTCACAGCACCTGTGCTCTACTATCCCCCTCTCTAGAACTTTTTCATCCCCTACTCCAGCCTGTCTGTATACTAATATCATATACAAGGAGAAAGAAATCATAGAAACAATCACATTCTCAATTGATTAAAAAAATAAATAAAATAAAACATTTAAGAATAAATATAACCAAGTAGGTAAAATACCTCTACAATGAAAAATTTAAATCTTCAATGAAAGAAATTGAGGAAGACATTAGACGATGGAAATACCTCCAATGCTCATACATTGGTAAAATTATTATTGTGAAAATGACCATTCTACCAAAAGCAATTTGCAGATTCAGTGAGATCCTCATCAAAAATCCCCCATGAAATTCTTCACAGAAATAGAAAAAAAAAATCTTAAAATTCATTTGTAAGCATAAAACACACCTAGATAGCTGAAGTACCCTGATCAGAATCCTGTGGAAGAAGAGGTGGGAAAGGTGTTAGAGCCAGAGGGGATGGAGGACACCCAGAAAACAAAGTCCTCTAAATCAATACATGCAAATCTCGTATAAACTCACAGAGACTGAAGCAGCATGCACAGGGACTCAGGGCCTCTGAGTATACATTATAGATTCCAGTTTAGTGTTTTTAGGGAATTCCTGAGTGTGTGAATGAATGAATCTCTGATTCTTGTGCCTTATCTTGGGCTCTTTTCCTTCTGTTGGTTTGTCTTGTCCAAAATGTGATCGTTTTGTTTTATCTTATTATATTGTTATATTAAAAAATAGAGTATCCTGAACATAAAGAGCGGTGCTCAAGAGATTTCCATACCATATCTCCTTATATTATAGAGTCATGGTAATGAAAACAGCACTATGCTGGCATAAAAACAGATGTCTAAATTAGTGGAACAGAATAGAAATCTCCATCTTAAGTGCAAGCAATTATAGTCACCAAATACAGTCATATATTTCACAAATATGACAAAAATCCACACTGGAGGAAAGATAGCATCTTCAAAAAGTGGTACTGGGAAAACTGGACCTCTACATGTAGAAAAATTAAAGTTTCATCAAAAGATGAAATACAAACTTCAGAGAAATGCTTAAAATTTTTCAACACTCTTAGCCATCAGGCAAAATAAAACTACTTTGAAATTTGATCTTACCCTAATCAGAATGACCAAATCACTAAAATGAATGACAGCACATGCTGGTGAGCATGAAGGGTAAGAAGAACACTTACCACTGTTGGTAGGAGTGTAAACTTTTACAGCCACTATGAAAACACTGTGAAGCCTCCTCAGAAAGCTCAAAATTCATCTACCACAAGATCCAGCTATACCCAAATGACCCAACATCTTCATCCAGAGATACTTGCTCATCCATGTTCATCACTGCTCTATTCAAATCACCAGAAATTAGAAACAGCTCTGATGTCTATCAACAGATGGATAATGAAAACACGATATATTTACACATTAAGAAAAATGAAATTTGCAGGTAAAGGATGGAGCCAGAAACAATCATCCTGAGCGAGATAACCCAGACCCCAAAGGACAAATATAGCGTGTTTTCTCTTGCATGTGAATGTTATCTTTTATGCTTTAGATGTGTATGTTTCAATCTGAATAGCAACAGAGGTTAGGTAGCTTGTTAAGGACCAGGTGGGAGGAGGGATCTTCCAAAGAAGGGGAAACAGAATATAGTTTTATTAAGAGATAAAGGGGAAACTAGAATAGGAGGATTAAATGTTGAGGGGGATGGGAGGAAAGTGTAAAGGGAGGGGGATACTGAGGAGGACAATTAACACTAAAGGCCTTTTGAAAGGCCATATTGTAAGTAAATTGGTTGCAACAACTCTGGGTTTGGTCCTGGATTTTGGCACCAAAATGTGAGTTTTGCAGCTCTGGGAAAGGTGTCCTGACTACTTGGCGAGTCAGGCAACACCTTGAGCTGCTTAGGACAGCTCTGATGGCTGAACTGCAAGGGGACAGTTCAGCCCTGGAGGGTGAGGTATCCCGGACACCTCGAGCTGCTCAGAACAACAGCTCTGCCCTGAAAAAAGCTTCCTGAAATACATACATGTATGAAAGGAATTTAATGGAGTCACCATATAATGGGAGACAATGCCCCAACTAGGCATCTTACGCCACCAAGTAAAGCCTCTAGTGGCAGAAATGGATTATATCTTGTTGAGTCATTGGCCAACCGGGGCCCGTAAACACCCCCAAACATCACAGGCTCTTGCTAAGGCTATTTGGTTATTCTTCATATAACCTGATGGTAAGACCCTATTGCATAAGATATGACTTACTTATGTCATTAAACACAGAGAAATCAAGCTGGTGCCCAACTAGATGCTTTACCTCCACTGACTAGCAGTAATGTTGAAAGGTACTTTCCATGCTACTAGAGGAGAAAAGTAATCATCAGTATCTCCCAGATACAAAGCCTGTGTCCGACAACAGAGACTGTTGCCCACAGGTATGCTAGTGCAATAGTGGCACAAATGTTATGGGGGTAACTACCCATTTTTGACAGTATTTAAGGCCCACTCCATCAGATGAAGCCCTCACCTGACACTGCTAAGGTGGCCAAGAACTGAGATTAGATAGGTCATAGGCCTGAGGGGAAACCCTACTATTATTCAGTCAGGACACAGGAAAACTTTAAGCTCCAGGAACATAGCAATAAAATGAGTGCTAATGACATATTCCTGTTCCCATTGATCAAATCATTATTCAATCTGCATGAGAGAAGCTTCTCACAGTAGGTGGTAATTAACATAGAGACCTGTAACTGGACAATATTCAGAGAATGAGAGACAGGAACACTGAGCCCTAACTGGATTGTCTTTATCAAACCCCTCCCTTCAAGGCTCAGGGATCTATGTGGAATAGGAGATGGAAAGATTGTAACATTATAAGGTGGGAGTAACTCTAAGGAGAACGCCTCTTCCAGACATAACAGAATGGCTGCATATATGACTTCAAGGGGACTGTGGTAGATTGCCCAAGACCTATCTATACATGTTCAAACCAGACAAAATCCCAGCACTGAGGAGGGGAAGTGGACAAAGCCCCACCTCTAATCAATAAGTTATTCCAAATGATACCTGCTGGGAAAGGGAAAATCAGTTTTCTCCAGTGCAGTGTGACTGAATATATCAACCATACTCTAGGACAGACCTCATGCTCAGTAGTAACTGGCTAACACAAAACGGACTCCATGGTTTTTTTTTATTGTTTTTAGTTGCCATTGTTGTTGTTCGTTTTTTTTTTGTGTGTGTGTGTGTGTATGTGAGAGAGAGAGAGAGAGAGAGAGAGAGAGAGAGAGAGAGAGAGAGAGAGAGAGAGAGCATGCACCCCTACATGTATATATATATATATAATTTTTGTTTTGCTTTGGTGTTTTTTGACTCATTCCTTTTTTGTTTGTTTTAATTTTAGGTTCTTGGGTTGTTTTGTTTGAGAGAGAGAATGTGAGTTTAGTAGGAGAGGGAGGTGGGAGGATGTGGGAGAAGTTGGGGAAGAGGAAATAATATGATCAAAATACATTCCATGAAAATACATTTTCAAATAAAATTATTACAAAAAAGAAAAGATTTTGTGATTTCAGCCGCAATGTTCTTTACAGCAATGATCTGTTATGTAGGAGGGAAGATTTACTGGAACCCAGCCCCTGGCAGGAAGGGCACTTTTCAATCTTAAGCCCTTTCTAGTGTTCCTATGTCATAAGAAGAGGAAGAGAGGGTCAGACATGTTTATTAAAGTCACATAGTGGGAACATAGACCCACCAATGACAAATAAAATTATAGAATGCATCTTACCTCCACACCTCACCTCTTGATCAACATGGCTCCAGGGTAGCATTGAAGGCCTAAACTATCTCTGAAGAGAAATACATATGGAATCCCAGAGTAGCCTAGGAAACAGCAAGGACAATAGATGAACTTGACATCTGACACAGCCAATTTCTAATCAGATTAATATAAAACTATACAGTAAATGTGAGCTTATTTCGTTTTCTATTACCCAATATATCATGGCATGCTTCCACCCCAAAGTTACAATGTATGTGAAAAAACGGGAAAATACCACACTATCAAGAGACAAAATGCATCAGAGAGATACCCAGATATAACATAGCTTTTGAAATTAGTAGACAGGTGATTTAAAAAGACTATAATTGACATCTTAAGCAATCTATCACAAAGTGGGCAATACTCAAGATAGATGGGAATTGAGTGTCAGATCTTCTGGGCTTGGCAGCTGAAGACTGGGACTTCTGTCCCCCAACAACCATGGAGAAACCTGGGACAGCTGCCTAGGTAACTGGAAAGATGTCTCACTTCTGCTTACTCAGGTGAAATTTACCCTTCTCAGATCTGAAAGTGTTTGACACTAAGGTACTGACAGATTTACCAGTTTAACAGCTCTGCCCTCCTCCCCATGCCTCAAGGCTACAACCACCTTGGTAGCTCATTAGTTCATTAATTAAGTTTCCTGTTAAAAATACAGACAGGTTTGGCTCATTCACAGGCTTCATAGTATAGGATAAACAGGTTTCAGATGTAACTTCAGAGGGTCAGACTTTTAGCAATGATAAATGCAGTTTCGATTAACTGATAGAACACTGACTACAAACAGTTTTCAGAAGTTCTTAAATTTCTGTGGATTTTACTGGTCTCAGCTTTTAGGACTGTCTTACAGACACGTGCATGTTCCTGGGAAAGAGTTCTGCTGCTGTATCAAAGAATCAGTCTCTAGACAGGTTCACTCCTCCTGCCAGACTTATGCCAAGGTCAACCCACAGGGGACCCTTCACATATGCCAGACCAGTTACAAGGACACCAACTACTGACAGGTAGACTTCACCCACATGCTCACTCATAAAAGGCTCCCTTATCTCTTAACTCTTACTGACACCTTTACAAGACGGACAGATGCACTCCCCATCTCCAGAGAAACAGCAGATGTGATGGCTCAAGTACTCCTGGAACACATTATCCCTCGATTTGGCATGTCATCCCCGCAAGCTTCTGGGACATCAGTGCTAGTACCACCTCTCTAGACTCAAGTAGGCACCTGTCCAGGATACATGGGCACATCTCTGTTCCAGTCCTTCTGGCAATCCTCACTCTTCCCAATGCTAGCCTCATTCATAGGGCTCATGTTAATAACCTATTTTTTTCTCCTAGCAACCTGCCTTCTCCACTTCCTCAAGAAACAGATCCCTGAGGTCTCCAAGATGGCAGCTAACAGAATGCTGCTTCATTCATACCTCCCTTGGAGTGTGAGCCCAACAACTCCTGACTCTCCCCTCTCCACGTTGTCCCTTGGCAGAAGGAAGTAGCCAGCTTTGAACTGGCTATCCAAAAAGGTTGGGATGTTGGGGATCTCCAGCATGGGCCCCATTCAAAACCCTGCCCAGATGTTTAGCTGGGAAACCCACCTCAGCCCCACTCTCTGCTATCTGCAGATCCTGCCCTCAGAAAGAACGCCAAGCAGAAGATCCTCCCCCAGGGAACCTCAAGACCACACTCACAGGGTATTTAAGGTCTGGTCCATCGACCTTCCAAGTGATTTCTTTCCTGCTTCCTTTCCCCAAGAGTTGCTTTGCCCAGATTAAACCTGGTATAATTAATTTGGTTTGATTTGGCTTATTGCACCAGTGAAGGTATCCACTACCAGGAATTTTCATACTACTTATCAATAAGCAGAGGTGGAGACTCTGTATGCTCACTGGTGTCATTGAACAGGCTATATGTGAATGGGAAAAGCAGCAGTTAATGTGGGTCATGAAATACTAACAACCCGCATGGAAGCACAAAAAGAAAAAACCCAAAAGATAAAAAAGAGAGAAACAAAGCAGACCGTCTGAGAACTGTGGCCCAATTTTAAAAGACATAATGCACGTATAATTGGAAGATCAGAAGGAGAAGAAAGAAATCAGAATGGAAATTTGAAGGAATAAAATGGAACTGCCCAAGTTCCCTGGCAGACTACATAATTCACTAATATCAGAGAACACAAAGCACGTCAAATATCAAAGTGTCTGCAAGTAGACAAGCATGTAATTCAACCTGTAAAACGCCAAAGACAAGGAGAAGTGTTGGGAGAAAGCAGGGGGAAAACACCTTGTCTATAGAGAAAAATGATAAAGATTAGAGCTGACCATATAAAGAAGAGAGTCCAGCAAAAATTTAAAGTTCTGGAAGAAAAAATTACCTACCTATAGCAAAAATGCACTTTAGAGATGAAAGGCAAATAAAGATTTCTTAAAACCAATGTGTAAGGGGCTGGAGGATGGCTCGGTGAGTAAGAGTGCCTGCTGCGCAAGCATGAGGACCTGGGGTTGATCCCAATACCCACTTAAAAGTTGAGCATGGCAGCAGCAGCATGCCTGTGACCTTAGAGACAGGGACATCTGAGCTTTCTGGACAGCCCATCTGTGGAAACCTCCTTAAGCTCCAGGTTTGGTGAGAGAACTTGTCTCAAAGACATACGATGGGGAGTGACAGAATAGGACAACAGATATCCTCCTCAGACCTCTGTGCAGACACAGCAAGTGCTTACATCTTCCACATGCATATATGATACATCACACACACACACACACACACACACACACACACACACACACACACACACACTGAACAAGAAATTGGCCTTGGAAGTAATTTTAAATGACTTTCCTTAGATGTAGTGGAAATTATGAATTATGAACTGGGATTCAAATAAAGAAAGGAAACAACAGGGAAAAATGATTATAAGCTACACTATTTTTCTTATTTTTTAATTATCTAAAAGGTAACTTATCGACTACCCAGGGTTCCAGGGATTTCGCTATGTCCAGCATGGGATATCTGAGGGGGGAAAAAAATCTACAAATGCTATGCTCTTATATCTGTCAACTTTATTCCTCTAAGGCAAAATTCTATCAGTACAGCTATAGCTCCATCAGGCATTCAGGATGAGAATAAATATAGATACACCAAGCTCTTTATCCATCTACTTTATGTCTCTGGCATGAAATCCTGTCTACATAACATCAGTTCCATCCAGTTCCCTAGCCCACACCCATAGTCTTGCTAACGACTAAACTCCTATGCTTCCAGCCTCATCTTCATCCTCCATTCCTTCATTCTCCATTTCCACTATTCTCTACTCCTAGCACTCAGAAAACTCTACTTGAGATCTGCTTACCCTCTACGGAACCTCTGTCTTCCTCTCTTTTCTCACGACATGATGTTCTGTTCACTTTACAGAAAATACCTGTTTCTTCTCTCTCTGGCCAAGTGGTTCTCTGCCTCCTCAGGAAAGTTCCTCCACCCTACCTTCCACCTTGATATGTAAAAACCTCTTTTTGTTCTCAGTCAGTTGCTCTGGAGAGCCACTAGGCCTTGAGGTGAGGAGATGGTCTGAGCTTCACTTGCACAAGAAGCAAAGCTATGTGTCTCCAGCCAGCTTGTCTCCTAGGCTTGGGATGCGGGGTGGGGGAGTAAGTAACCTAGAAGTTCAGCAGGTTTGGAAATATTTGGGCACGGAAGAATTTTATAGCAGAAGATAGCTGAAATATTAAAGGCTGGATAACACCAAATATTCAGAATAAATGGCTTGCCTTTTGACAGACCCTTGGCCGGTCAATGTATAGCTTTAAAACATAGCTGAATCTCTATAATATATTCTTGCAGCCCGCAAGAGTAACTACTTAACATAATCATAGTAGTATACATATTAGGCGACTATAGTTCATTACTGAAATACATGACAGCAATGTCTAGAGATAGGAAAGAGCAATTAGTAATATTTAAGTTGTCAAGTACCACACTGGGTATGAAATAGTGTCATTTGAAGGTTGTTTTATGCTAGTAAACACACATGTTGCAAACTCTATTGGCAGTCTTTAAAACATTTATAACAGAAACGTAATTGGTTAGTTAGCAGAGAAAGTAAAAATAGAATCATATAAAAACTCAATTAAAGCCAGACAAAGTAGAAAAAATGAGATTACTTTATGATATGGCTATCCCTAAGGAGTGTCTGGTGGTCACCAGGATTCAAGACTTGGCATTTTTGTTTGCTTTTCAGGTCAGAAGGAATCTAGCCAGCTGAATTTGAAGAAGGGTTGAAATACAGGAGCATACACTGGGCCATATTCACTAGGAAAAGTTAACTTATTCAAAACTTATGTAGGTATTAACATTGTGGCCCCGATTTTCTCAGAAGCCTCTGCCTGGAGATTTTACAAGGTCTGATGTCTTGCCCTTGTTCTAAGAATAGTGTGTAAAACGTGATGGTACAAGAAGGACTGTTTGCTGCATATGCCTTGTAAATGAAGGAGAAACTCTCACAGATAATGCCTGTCTGGTACCACCCCTAGCTATCCTTAAACTACCAATGAAGCCCTAGGCCCTTTAGTCAGGCCAATTCAGTTCCTTAACTGATAAAATTGTTACTAGAATATTCTAGGAAGGAAAGTACTCATCTTCTAAACTGTTCATAACAAGTTACTACATTGGTGGCTTGAAATGTATTTGCTCATGGCCCTGTGGATGAGAAGCTGAAATCTGTGTGCTTCCATGGTCCTACTTCCACAGAAAGTCCTGAATGAGGCTCCCAGATAGAGAATAGCATTAGTCTCTATCCTCAGTCTCACACCCTCTGCTTTCTGAGTGCATATATACTACCCTCTTTTCTGTCGTGTAAGAAGACCCATGCCATTAGATTTAGTCCCCTCTCTTAATGTAGTATATCCTTCTCTGAACTATATCTGAGAAGATCCGGAGTCGAAAGGGTGCATTCTGAGGTTTGGGTCAAGGGCATTACCTTTGAGCAAAGCACCATTCGAGCATCCTCAGTAATTATTCTAAGTTTTGGCTCTGACCCCGGTACCCAGAGGTTTTGCTTGGTGAAGACTACTAAGTCTTTCCCTAAATTCCAAATGTCCTAAGTTATAATATTTTTTTAAGGTTGACTAAATAGAAGCCAATTTTCATTGATTTTGGCTAGAACTAGTCCAATTAAGTTTGGTAACATTTGTTTAGAAGTTTCCTTTTTGTTTTTTTGAGACAGGGTTTCTCTGTGTAGTTTTGGTGCCTGTCCTGGATCTCGCTCTGTAGACCAGGCTGGCCTTAAACTCACAGAGATCCGCCTGCCTCTGCCTCCTGAGTGCTGGGATTAAAGGGGTACACCACCATCACCTGGCAGAAGTTTTCCTTTAAAAAAAAATGAGATCAAACTTCTTTAGGAAACACAATTCAGCCAGGTGGTAGGGGAGCACACCTTTAATCCCAGCCCTCAGGAGGCAGAGGCATGTATATATCTGAGTTTGAGATTAGCCTGGTCTACAGAGCTAATTCTAGAACAGCCAGAGTAATACAGAGAGACCCTGTTTCAAAAACCAAAACCAAAACAACAGTAACAATAAAACAAACAGACAAAGCCAAGAAATATCCATTTTGAAAAAATATGAAACTTAAAAAAACATGCAACTTCAAGGGAAGATAATAAAAAAGGGTTCTTTTCTAATGGTGCTAAAGTTAAGATCCCTAGATGCAAAGCTTGGCATCTATCTTTTATTACCATATGTAACACCTGCCTCTTATCAATATAAACAAACAAGGAAATCCCCAGTAAAATAAAACCAGCTCTCTTAAACAATGGGAGCCACTTTATCTCAACTGTGAGGCTGAGTGGGAAATGATTGTTTAATCAGCAATTCCTACAAATTTTGCTCTTACAAATGGGAAAACACTAGCATTGTGCTTTCTAGCTTATTTCAACTTCGTTTTTGATGTTCTCTGATGCTTACTACTCCTATTCACTTTGTTACCCCTGCACTTCCACTATGGGAAGGAACTCCCTTGAAACAAAAGATTGGGTAGGTTATGTGAATGAACTTGTTATTTTCAAAGTTTAGTGTTTTAATGGAGATTGTTGGGAACAAGAATTTCTACAAAAGCCTTAATTAGGATAAAAATCAGAAAGACCCTAGAGAATGAAAAGGAGAGGGAAAAAGATCATATTTAGAGTAATAAGGAGGGCTGGAGAGATGGCTCAGCAGTTAAGAGCACTGACTGCTCTCCCAGAGGTCCCGGGTTCAATTCCCAGCATCCGCATGGCAGCTTACAACTGTCTGTTACTACAGTTCCGGGGGACTCGGCACCCTTTCACAGGCATACACACAGGCAAAACACCAATGCATATAAAAATAAACAAATAAGTAGATAATTTAAAAAGGAGTAATAATGCCGGGCGGTGGTGGCGCACGCCTTTAATCCCAGCACTCGGGAGGCAGAGGCAGGCGGATCTCTGTGAGTTCGAGGCCAGCCTGGTCTACAGTGCGAGATCCAGGAAAGGCGCAAAGCTACACAGAGAAACCCTGTCTCGAAAAAACCAAAAAAAAAAAAAAAAAAAAAAAAAAAAAAAAAAATAAATAAATAAATAAAAAGGAGTAATAAAGACAAATTTTTATGGAAAAGGGATACTTTTTATAAGTAGTAATGGAAATGAGAGCATTAAATGCAGGTAGTAAGGCATGAGTATGATTAAAAGGACCCACTGATGACAGAGCTAACAGACCACCTACCTAAAGCAAAACAAAACGAAGAAGTATAGTGTCCTGTGCAAAAAAGAAATTGAAGGGCCCACTCCTAACAGGCTGGCCAACATTGAGAGCTAATATTATGAATGTTTGTGGGTAAAGAATTTAAAATGCATTGCTTCCCAGAGCCTCTTAGAATTCACTGGTACCGGAACCAAAGATGCCTCGCTGTTGGTATGCTTTGATTGCCCCTCTGTCACTTTACTCCATGGGTTCCTAGCTTTCTTTCCCGAGAAGATTAATAGAAACACACAGATTGGAGACTACAAAGTTTCTCCTTCTGATAATGGTCATTGTTGTATCCTCCAGTACTCCAGGGAAGGTTAACCCAACATTTGCCAAACATGAGCCGGGTTGTCCAGTGTCCGATGATTCTTACACACATTCTCACTCAGTTAGGACCAGCCTGTGCTTTGATATATGTATAACTACTTAAAACGGACGGACGCCTACTCTCCTTGAACTGTTGGGATGATCTAAAGCTTTCTTCTAAGTTTTGCAAATTCACTAGCATTTTTTACTTTTATGCCTGCTTTTCCCTTTGATTTTGTGATTTCCCCTTCTTCTCCTTGGCCTCTGTTTCCTGGATCTATTGTCTTTCCTTGATCCTACATCAACACAGAAGAGGAAGCCAGCCCATTTCCCTTGTTTGCTACAAGGTAGCTGTCAGCTGGACAGCTTCCATTCTTTCAAAGTTTTATTTATTTGTATTAGCATGTATTAATTATACAAACTAAAGGGTATCATTATAGTAATACTTCAGTGTGGATCCTTGTTTTAATAGCAGAACATGTAGGAAGGTTGGAGTAATCTTACATGGAAGCCCCATCCTGCAAGCTTTCCCCATGTGAACATCTGACAGCTCTTGCCCAAATTCTTAAATAACTGGCTTCATCACAAGTGCCCATTGTATCATATTGCTCCCCAGGTTGTTACATTTGCCTTGCTTATCTGATGTCATCTCTGTTCTCTTTCTGTTTCATGAGGGCCATCATAATCTAAGTCACTTTGTTTTTCATGCATAGTTTGTAATATCTTAGCTTACTAACCCTCTCCAAAGAATGACCCAGGTTGCTCTCAACATTGTAACACAAAATGGCCTAAAATGGTATTTTATTATAGGAAAGACAATTTGTTTGAGAGTGAAGGGACAAGTAGTGAGAGAAATTGCTCTGAATGGCATTGTTTTCATGCTAGCACATTTTATTTGCTGTGTGTCACATCGCAGAATTCTGAGACAAGGACCTGAAATGAGATTCAAACCAGCATCTCTCTTTCTCTTACCAAGTGAAGCGGGCAGATCAGAATTTGACTTTGGTTTTTGTCCAGGTAGCTGACAAGGAGTGGATTGGGGTTCTGAATACAGGAAAATGAATGTTTAGCCGGAATGAGAAAAGATAGTTTCTGACAAAAGACCTGAGCAAATGAGAAAGAAGCTTAAGTCTCATTAGCTGCTCAGCAAATCTTCTCTCAGTCCAACCAGAACCTAATGCCATAAGCTCTTCCCAGTCCATCTGAGGCTCAGTCAGGTACACAGACTTAATTATAATACAAAGAAGCATCCTTTGCAGCTGACCTAACCCAGAACGCTCACATGCCCTATTATGCCGACAGAGAGCTACTCTTTATTCCAGTTTGATGATCATTAATTTTAAAAGCATAAGAACAATTGAAAATTTGTACTAGTTGCAATGCAACTATTAACACAAGGCTCCTTCCCATTTTGGCCTTTCTTTTCATTTTTCCTTTTTTAAAAAATCTTTTTCTTTGTAGCACTGATGCTTGTTTGAACTTGACAAGAGTTCTACCTCATTTAATAAACAATAGTTAAAAATGATCATTTATTAATCATACCAAAAATAGTAACTTATTTTTATAAATACTAGGCTCTGGGTTGAGAATTTTCATGCATTATCCGTTTTAGTCTTTATAGAAACTCTTTGATGTATACACTATGCTTATCCTCCATTTTTAAATGAGATTTTTGACAGTCATCAGGTTTTTATTTTCCCAACAGCATAATGTTCTCAAGTAAAGTGATCTAAGATCACTTAATCCAATGCTGACCATTGATTAACCATGTCTGTCTTCAAGAATGTTCCATCTAATTTCCAGTTTTCAGAATAGTGCTTGCCACTTAGAAGGGAAATAGAAAATATGCACTTCCCAAATCAGAATTCCTGCCAAAGGCTCAGAGCTGAAGTCTGGTCATGAGACACTTCTGATGAATGCGAGCTAAGGAGCATTCTGCAGAACAACTGGTCAATTGATTCTTGTCAACATATCAATGTGGTGAGATAAAAGGAAAGACCAAAGAACTGCTGTACATGAAAAAAAAATGCTCAAGAGCCATGGCAATGTCATGCAATGGAAAAGATTGGGTTTTATTTTGTATTTCATTCAATAACAATGGAATAATTGGTGAAGTGTAAAAACAAATCTGCATTATATTAGGCTCTTTCAACAACACTAATTTCCTCATTTGGGTTATTATGGCATGACTATATGTATTTCTCAACTCTTTCATCCACTATTGTTTCTCCAAGGAGATAAGTTGAATTAATCAAATGATATTTAGATTAAATTAATTTCTTCCTATATGAGAAGTTAAGTACTAAAGTGAGATTTTATTGGATAGCATTGAACTTTAGAGGGCTACAGTCATTGCAATAACGGAGAAGTTTTCATTTGTATAACCAATTTCTGTCCCCTTAGGGATGACTCCTATTGAAATGCATAATATAAGAGACTATGCCTGCTTTTAAAGAAATACATACTAAAATATTCAGGGGTATAGATCTATTACATCTTCATCTTTCTCTAGTAGCTCAAACATGGATAGAAATGTGGGGAGCATAGGACAGAGGATAAGCAAAGAAAACAAAGAAGGAGGCATATAAAACAAGCATGGTGAAATAATAACATCCAGGTATTATATATGAAAAATATAAACACACAAAGACAAATATATAGAACAAAAGAAAAGAGTAAAAAGCATAAATGGCTAATTGATTTTCAACAAGGGTTCTGTCTTGCCACATGATGCTGTCTCCATGCCCTGACTCCCAGAGGCCAGCTCTGTGCTCGTGGATTTCTTGCCTTCAGAGTCATAAGCTAAGTAAACGTCTATTCTTCTGAATTACTCAGTCAGTTATTGCCAATTATATCAATGAAAAGCAGACTAAGACAGTCGTATTAAAAATGAACTCCAAATGCATCAAAGGCTCAAATATAAGAGCTAAATCTGTACAACTCTTAAAATTGGACACAGGAAAAAATTTCAGCACTCTATATTTGGCAGTAATTTTCAGAATGTGCACCAAACATGCAGGCAATAAAAGGGAAAATAGATATATTCAAAATAAAAAACTCTCATACATCAAAGGACAACACTAAAAGATTGAAAAGACACCCTATAGCATTGGGAAATATATGTGTCATAAACCTTAACATTTGACATTGAATTAAATACCTAAAATACACAAAAGCCTCCTACACCACACACACACACACACACACACACACACACACACACACACACACACACACACACACAAATACCACAAAGGTAAGCAAAGAACTTGAATATATTTCTCTGCAAGTGTCAAAAGGAGGAAATAACCCAAATGCCCATCAACAAGTAAAGGAATGGATAGAAATGTGGAATATAGACATACTGGAATAGGACCTATCCTTAAAAAGAAATCTTCAGGAAGGTTGACCTGGGATGGAGTGGGAGAGCAATGAAAGAGATATCTTGATAGAGGGAGACATCGTGGGAATAGGGAGAAACCTGGTGTTAGGGAAGTTCCCAGGAATACACAAGGATGACCCCAGGTTAGACTATCAGCAATAGTGGAGAGGGTGCCTGAGCTGGCCTACCCCAGTCATCAGATTGGTGAATACCCTAACTAATATCATAAAGTCTTCATCCAGTAACTGATGGAAGCAGGTGCAGAGATCCATAGCTAAGCACCAGGCCAAGCTCCCGGAGGCCAGTTGAAGAGAGAGAAGAGGGATTCAATGAGTAAGGGGCATCAAGATCATGATGGGGAAATCTAGAAAGACAACTGAACTAAGCTAGTAGGAACTCACGAACTTTAGACCAACAACTGTGGAGCCTACAGGGGACTGGACTAGTGAGACAGTTGTGTAGCTTGGTCTGTTTAACAGGCCCCTGGCAGTGGGATCAGGATCTATCCCTGGTGCATGAGCTGGCTTTTTGGAGCCCATTGTCTACCGTGGGACACCTTGCACAGCCTCGATGCAGGGGGAGGGTCTTGGACCTGCCTCAACTGAATGTACCAGGCTTTGCTGACTCCCCATGGGAGGCCTAACCTTTTTGGAGGAGGGGATAGGGAGTGAGATGGGGGAGAAGGCTGGGGGGGGGGAGCGGGAGGAGGATGAGAGAGGAATCTGTTGTTGATACATAAAATGAATAAAAAATTTCTTAATAAAAAAAGAAATCATATACATGTATTAAAACACTCATCCAAAATCAGTTTAAAAACCATATGCTAAGTGAAGCCAATCATATAAAAAAAGCACAAATAATTTAGGGTGCATTTATATGAAACCCGAGGATAGGAAAATAGGCAGAAAATAGACAAAGTAGTTGTCAGCAAATGGGCAAAAATGAGAAATGGAGAGTTAGTATTTAGTAGGTACACTGTTTCTGTTTGATGATGAAATTGTCATGGAAATGGGCGTGACGGTTATACAACATTGTGAATACACTTCACACCACTGATGTAAACTTCAACTAAAATGCTAAACTTCACATTAAATATATTTACCAGAGGGAAAAAATTACAGCATATGGAAAGATTTTTTGGTACTATTCCCACAATTTTCTTATAAATTCAAGATGACACCACAAAAAATGTTGTAAGAAAGTTCACCAGTGTCTAATGACATCTCTGAGATAGGTGATAATGTCTCCTTTGAGGGGAGCACATGGTTCATGAGGAGAGCACATGGTTTACTGGGACTGATCCCAAATTGCCCCAGGAAAAGATTGTCTCCATCAACTTGCCTGTAAATGCCCCTGCTCCTACCCCAGGGTCATCTTGGCCTTTTGCTCAACTGAAGATCTCTCTTTAACCTGGTACTCTTGAACAGCAAGGGGTTCTGTGGGAGTAGTATTGACTCCTGCTGGTACACAGGGACTGAGACAAGAATATGCTAGAGGGACTTGGCAATGGCTTTGCCAAGCAAATAGACTGAGTCCTCCAATGTTATGTGGACATAAAAGACTTTATAGCTCTGTTCCAGTGCTCTACAAGAGGTTTTAGCTATGAGTAAGGTGATTGGGTAAGACCATTTCTCTAGAATCAGAACACATAAAAAATATCCATAAAGAAGAGATAAGATGAAGAAATTAACCTGTCAATGTTATAGTGACCATATGTTAATTTCTTACTATTTTACCTTTTGGAATTTACATAGGATTTACAGTTGTGTGCTCTCCTATTTACATATGATAGAGGAATGAAAGATAGTCTAAGGTAACGTTTTATCCTGCCTGCTTGAGTGTATCAACTCAATTCTAAGAATATAAAAAATACAGTGTTTATTGAGTTTAATGAACCAAGCGTACAGAATCCCATCTGTCCTTTTTTCTCTCACACCTGGTATCTGTGCCATTTATCTTCTATTTAGAAAATACTACCTGGATGGTTGGATGTGGCTAATTATAAATAAACCTGGGGCTTATTATTTATGTTAAACTCTGAATTGGTTCCTTTGAGACTCAGTCGCTCTTCTTCAGAGGGGAGAGAGGAAGAAGTGAAATGTCAATTGATTGATGTCTTACTCTTATGTAAGATGTCACAGCCTTCCCCAATACTTGGTCAGCTTTTAGTAAGAAAATAATCTAACTCCAATAGTTTGGTGTCACTAAAGCTGTCCTATCTGGTGTTCAACTCCCATAAACCTATTCTTTAGGCAAATGTGGGAGTTAGGTACTCCATATTCATCTGTTTTCTTTTGCTTTCGAGGAACAAATAAAACTTGCTTTGGGCCAAGTGTGACCACAATACACATTTACCTATAATTTACTAAGACAAAATGTTATCTTCTAAATGAAGCATATCCAGGCCTTTTATTCTGTTTTGTTTTGTTTTTTGAAACAAAATCTCATACTGTAGCCGAAGGTGCTCCACTCCCAGTCCTCCTGACTCAGCCTCCGAAGTGTTGGGATTGCAGGTATGTTGAATCAGGCTTGGCTTCTCCAAGCTGAGAAAGCCATATTAGGATTATTTTTGAAAGATATTTTTCCTACTTTACCCCCACTGTGTGTGTGTGTGTGTGTGTGTGTGAGATATGTGCACATATGCTCCTGTAGAAATGTGGGTCTATATGGGCACATGTGGAAACCAGAAATCTTGGGTATAATTGTTCAGGAGTTGTCCATAATCTGTTTGGGAAAGGGTTTCTCACTAGGACCTAGGTCTCACTAGTTCAGCGAGGCTGGCTTGACCAGAGAGCCTAGGAGACCCACCTGTATCCTCCTCCCCATTGATAAGACTACAAGCACATGCATCCTTACCTAACTTTGTATGAGTTCTGGGCGCTGATCTCAGGTCCTTATACTTAATCATCAAGCACACTCCTAGCTGTGCTCTCTGCCCCCAAGACTTATTGTGTGAATTTAAGTTGTATGGAATAAGCTTTATATAAATAGTGAAACAATTTCTATAGGCAAGCAGTCTAGCATACCTGTTGCCTTTGATAGTTGTATCTTTTTGTATGCTGGGTGGAAATTGTACCTGACATCTGCTCTCTCTGCAAATTTTCAATATACAGTATAGTTTCAATTAGTCCCCTTTTCAGTCCGTGTAGTCGTTGTATTAATAATGCTCCCCCTTTATACATCAGGTCTCCAGTTTTGGCAGCCTCTGTGGTGTAATTTTGTACACCTTGTTCACACCCTCTTTTCCTTTTCCTGTTTCCCCCTAGTAACTACTGTGCTTTAACTCTCTGTTCCTACATATTTGATTTTTTAAAAAAGATTCCACATATGAGATCATGCAGTATTTTTATCTGTAGCTATTTTATTTAACAATAGTCCTACAGGATGATGAGATGGTTCAGCAAATATGGTCATTTGCCTCCAGACCTGAGAGTATGAGTTCAATCCCCTGGACCCACTTGGTGGAAGGAGAGAACAAACTCTGCCAAATTGTCCTTTGACTTACACACACACACACACACACACACACACACACACACATAGATTGAGAGGAAGAGGGAGAAGGAGAGAGAGAGAGATTTTTAAAAAGTCCTACAAGTGAGTCCATATTATTGCAAATGGAAGTAGTTTTAACTTGGGTCAAACAATATACACCACAGTACCTTCATTTCTCTGTCAACAGACAGTTTTAATATGTTGAATAATGTGAGTGATGACGTAGGTCTTGGGACAATGTGGGAACATGAAAGATTGATGCCTCCATGAAAAGCTGACATTGTTCATGATTCAGCTGTGTGCTTGAATGCTTGAGATGGAAGCAATGACAATACTCACTGCTTCTTGACCTTGTTAAGAACTGAACCCACAAAGCCTTCTAGGACTGTCATTCAGTAGAGATCTGAAGTATCTGCCCATGACTCAGGCACTTGTGGGTATTTATCATTGCTCAATTAGTGATGATTTTGGCCATCGTATTCTTTTTATTCTTAGTCATACATCTATTTCACATTAAATCCACATGAAATAAATCATTGGTTAAATTATAGATCATAAGGAACACTCATATTGAACTGTAATAAGTTAATGAGGAAATAAAAATGTTACCTTAGAAAACTGACATGAAGATTATCTTTAAAATTAAATATAACAATTATGAAAAGTTTAAATTTGCAAAAGATACAGTTACTAAATTATACACTAGATATTAAGCATTTACCATGACATGTTTGTCTTAATTGATTTGTTATCAAATGAAGATTTTTTTCCTTGGCTTTATATTCTTGATGGAAAAAAAATCAGACTATTGACATAGTAGATTTAAGAAAAGGCTTATGATAATACCTTCCAGGGAGTAACTGGGGTGAATTGGTCCAAAGGAGTAGGATATCTCATTGGGTTCTGTGTAGTGAGCTTTTAAGAAGTTACTGTGGATATTTATGAGGCAGATGGTATATTCATAGGGCAAAGGGGATCATTTCTTCTCTCCCAAATCCTGATGGATCTGATTTTATATCAGAGTATTTATTCCCAAGATCTTAAATAAACACGCACAGGTAGTGAGTGTAGGCATTGGAGGTGAGGAGAGGTGTTTTGAAATCACAACGCAAATTATAGTATAAAGAAGCCAGGGTCTTTTGAAGATGCAGCCCCTTCACTGGTATGCCTGTGTGGCATCTAGGAAAGATCCCTGATGCTTTATTCTGAGACTGCAGGAAGAACATAAACCCAACTCCGAAGCTGTTTAACCATGGGGGTGGGATGGAGAGGGGATGGAGAGGGGATGATCAAGAGACGGCTACACTACTACATTGCAGTCTTCTTGACTCCTCCTAGCTTCCTGCCTAGCCAGGAAGCACAGCTATGTAGTGGATAGCTGTTCTGGCTTTGACCTGGAACTACTACCCTCATTGAGGCTTCTGGTAACTGTCACACCTATGAGGTGGGGCCGAGACAGGAGCCCTTAAGACCCAGAGATCCTGATGTGCCGGCTCTCTTGGTTCCTGGTTCCTGGATCCTGGATGCTGGATGTACACCGAGCAGAGTTCTCCAGAGAACACCGCTGGACTGCACTTTCCCTCTCCCAGACCCTGTAACCTATCCCTTTACTTGTAAGTTACTACACAAAATAAACCTTTCTTTTTACTATGTGGAGTTGCCTTAATATTTCCACCAATACAGCTACCAAGATACAGCTGCCACATTCCTTGGCTGCCCCATATCCAATTCCACTCTCATTCCCCTGCTTCCTATTTATGGGTAGGAACATGTATGGATAAGTCAGAAATCAGTTTTAATTCTTTGCCTTCCATTTTCTTCCTCAAGTAAACCCCTAAAATGAATATGGGTTGATTATTTCTTTGCATGTACCTACCTTTTTACACATATCTGTACACACATTATTACTTTAAACTTATACAAATAACTTAGTTTTAAAACTTATTCATACTTGCTGTTAGAAACAGCCAAATCTATTAAGTTCTGTATGGTACCTGGAGATATCCCTACCTTTTAATTAAATCTTTGGAAACTATAATAAACATTTAAAACTAAACATAAGGGGTTTTATTTTAAAGTTGTATTTTTAAAGTCTAGTATCAGCAACAAAAAAATCAAAACTATCTTTGTGCATTTGTAATACAGCAAAAAATACATTTTGATCTTCATTTATTTAATACACATAGTGCCATCTCCAAGTTAAATATGATAAGCAAAACATATTTTAAATCTACCCATAAATTACAGCCTTTCTTTCATAACTAATTTAAAGTTCATTCAATAATATGAAACATTTATTTAATGTGAATAACTCAGATTTATCTTTTTAAATATATTTTATGGATTCTTATTAAAGAACAATGAAACTAGCTTATAATTTAACCTTTAATTATAACATATCAGCACAGAGTAATATAATAACTTATTTATTTTGTACTGTGCAAAAACATGCTGCAAAATTATTTCTAAAATTGGGTGTTCTTTCAATTTGCCAGTATGGATGGAGCTTAAGAATTAAAAGAGACAGAGAAAGCAAGATTGATTTAGGTTAATCTGAAATTACACAAACAAGACAAGGATCATATGTGCTTAAATTCAAGCTTCTCCATTTCTGACTCATGTGCTATTACTGTGTACTGACTAGCTCACTCACTAATCACTGAGCACAAAAGAATTAGAGTTCAAATCACCAACCCAGAGACTTGTGGATAAATAAATACGTATTGTTTTTAAAACTGAGTTTCAATGTGGTTCATTGCACTCATAATTAATTGAAACAGACCACCACAATCATAGTGGCTTTTGTTAGCACCAAGCTGCAATACCCACAATTCCCTTTAGTTCTTCTCACTCACTGGGAAATGCCACAGGCATTCATTTCACAAATAATTTTAGAGTTCTTATTGTAAGTTCAATCATAGTGATACTACCAAGAGATTGAACTAGAGGAAAAAACATACAGAACACATATGTTCTTGGCTTTAAAGACTTAAACTGTGTGATAGCAACAGAGGAGCAACCAAATAATGCAACTTTTGATGGTTTTTATTGTAAACAAATAAAGACATACTTCAATGAAATATAGTCAGGTTTATAAATCATAGACTTATGTCATAGAATAGCTGGACTGTGTCCTGAATTTAAGCATTATTTCATGCCCTCTTGAAAAAGGCTGAGTATATCCAACTTCATAGACATCTCACTTAAGCTCCTAATTTACTATGATGGTGGCCTGAGTCGAGACACACATGAGATGCCATCTTAACACTCAGCATCAAGGCGTTCTTTTAAAGAGAACTTGGCAACTGTATCTGAGAGCTGGTTTTCCACTCTGCTACAAACCAAGGAGTCTTCCTGCTACAACTCTGTATAACTCCACCATCATCTGAATCAGTGGAGGTCCTTCTGCAGTTATACCCCAGACTTTAAACAAAGGGGACAGAGGTGCTATTTATATATATTATAAGATGAACAAGTCCATTTATCTTATAGTCCAAACACCAAGCTGATTCTGAGTCAGCTTTCCATTAGCATAGCAGAAGATCTGATCTGATCAACTTAAAAAGAGGAAAGGTGTAGTTTGTCTCATGCTTTCAGAGGTTTCAGCAAGCCACATTGCTTTGGCAATCATGGTGAGGCAGTAAACCTTTGAGGGGAGAACTAGAGAGGCAAGTTGATAATCTCATGGAAGCTGGAAAGCAAAGAGAGAAAGAACACCATCAGTCCACATTCTCTTTGCCCCAGTTATCTAAACCTTCCCACCAGTCCGTATATCTTCAAGGGTTTCATGGCCATATAATAGCACCAAACATGGATCTTTGGAGGACACTCAAGATCTGTTGTGTAACAGACTATCACAAGCTCCTTAACACAAAAGATGAAATACATCCCTTCATGAGAACATAGCATCTCCTACCTGGGGTTAAAAGGGTCATGACCAGGACAGCTTAAAAGAAAATAGAATAATTATAATAGAAAGTTCTAAAATAGAAAGCATAGATTCTAAAAGTAAACACATTGGTTTATTTTTTTATTTTTAATAATATAATATAATAAGATTGAAACAAAAGCTAATAGGTCAGAATTAGACAAAAACAAACAGAAGGAAAAGAACCCACAAGTATGCACAGGAATCAGAGATCCATTCATTGACAGATTCAAGAATCCCATAACAACACTAAACTAGAAGTCATAATATCTACTCAAAGGACCTGGTACAGACCTGTGTAGACCCTGGGCATACTGCCTCAGTCTCTGTGAGTTCATATGAGCTTTGCCCATGTTTTTTTTTAGAAGGCCTTATTTTCTTGGTGTCCTCCATCCTCTTTGGGTCTTATACTCTTTACATTTCCTCTTCTACAGGGTTCCCTGAGCCCTGATGGGAGGAATTTGATGAATCCATTGTGTTTTAGAGCAGAGTGTTCTAAGGCCTCTCACTCTCTGCATGTCTAGCTGCGGGTCTCTGAATTTGTTCCAATCTGCTGCAGGAAGAAGTTTCTCTAATGATGTCTAAGCAAGGCAATGATCTATAAGTACAGCAGGATTCATTTACTGCTACTTTTTAAAAAAAAGACCAGTATCTAATATCATGTTCTTAGTTACCCAAGTAGTGTTGGGTATGGGTTCCATCTCCTGGAGTCAAATCAATCAAATTGAGTATTTCTTGTTTACTCCCACAAACTTTGTACTACCACTGCACTAGGGTATATTACAGACAGGACACCATTGCAGATCGAAGGTTTTGTGGATGGGTTGGTGTTTACCTTTCTCCTTTGGTAGTAAGCAGACTACTTTCCTGTATCAAAGATGCTAGCACATAAGGAAGAAGCTCTATGGAGGCACCAGCTTGACTTCTCCATGTTCAATCAGTTGTTGTCTTCTGCAATGGATCCTTGCTGTCAGTTTCTGGAGAGCAACCCATAGTCTTGGCAACAGTCTAGGTTGTATGGGAATTCCCATTTGTCCAACCACTCAATTAGATACGACCTAATCCTGGTACTGGACATTTCATTTGGTGACAAGAGATGGCCAGTTGGGGCTTTCGCTCCCCCATTCTTTGGCTATTTCATTTAGATTGCCTTCATATATGTATATATTTTGGGGAAGCTTCTACTGTATTAGGTTTACATACTACTCCTCAAATGGCCCTTAATTTTCATTCTCTCTTCATATTCTCTCCTTCATCCTCCTCTACCCTACCTCTTCCAACTTGATCCTCCCATTCCATCCCCCACTCCTCCCCATTCATCCATACTATCTATTCTATTCCCCTTTCCTGTATCTGTTCTCCCTAGTTCCTCACTCTACATCTAACCTCTGTGGTTCTATGGATTGTAGCTCGGTAATTATTGACTTAACAGCTAATATCCACATATAAGTGAATACATACCATATTTGTCTTTCTGGGTCTGGCTTACCTCACTCAGGATGATTTTTTTCTAGTTCCATCAATTTATCCACAAATTTCATGATTTCATTTTTTTTAACAGCTCAGTAACACCTCATTGTGTAAATGACCACATTTTCTTTATCTGTTCTTCTATTGAGGGACATATAGGTTGTTTCCAATATCTGACTGTTATGACAGGAGAAGCAATGAACATGTGGATTGAGTGTCTCTGTAGTGGGATGAAGTATCCCTTGGGTATATGGCCAAGGGTGGTATTGCTGGATATTGAGGTAAATAGATGCCCACCTTCCTGAGGTATAGCCACACTGATTTCCATAGTGGCTGTACAAGTTTTCACTCCCACCAACAATAGATGAATGTTCCCCATACTCCCATCCTCACCAGCATGGAATGTCACTTGTGTTATTGATCTTAGTCATTCTGACAGGTGTAAGATGGAATCTCAAAGTAGTTTTGATTTGCATTTCCCTGATGGCCAAGGATATTGAACATTTCTTTAAGTGTTTATTAGCCTTTTGTGTTTCATCTTCTGTTTAGATCTGTACCCCATTTTTATTGAGTTATTTGGGTTTTTTTGAGTTATTTGGTTTTTGATATCAAGTTTCTTGTGTTCTTTATATATTTTGGATATCAGCCCTCTATTGGATTTGGAGTTGGTAAGAATCTTTATCCATTCTATAGGCTGCCACTTTGTCCGAACGACAGTGTCCTTTGTCATGCTGAAGCTTTTCAATTTCATGAGGTCCCATTTGTTAATTGTTGATCTTAGTGCCTGTGCTAACAGTGTTCTGTTCAGAACATTTTTTCTTGTCCCAATGAGTCCAAAGCTATTCCACATTTTCTATTCTATTAGGTTTAGTGTATCTGGTTTTATGCTGAGGCCGTTAATCCATTTGGAGTTGTGTTTTGTGCGGAGTGGTAAGTATGGATATATTTGCATTCTTCCTCATACAGTCATCCAGTTTGCCAGCTGTCTTTTTTCTAGTATGTATTTCTGGCTTCTTTATAAAATATTAGTGTGTTGACTTATGTTTGGATCTTCAATCAATATGTCTGTTTTTGTACCAATACCATGCTGTTTTTATTACTCTAGCTCTCTACAATTTTGGATTGGGTATGGTGATACCTCCATCAGTTCTTATGCAGGAGTGTTTTAGCCATCCTGGGTAGTCTGTGTTTTCATATGAAGCTGAAAATTGTCTTTTCAAGTTCTGTGAAAAATTGTGTTGGAATTTTGATGGGGATCGCATTGAATCTGTAGATTACTTTTGTTAGGATGGCCACTTTTAGTATGTTAATCTTACTGATTCATGAGCATGAGATGTCTTTCCATCTTCTGATATCTTCAATGTCTTAAACTTTTTATCACACAAGTCTTTCATTTGCTTGGTTAGAGTTTCCCCAAGATATTTTATATTATTTGAGGCTATTAACACATTGACTTTAAAATCAAATAATGGTTCGGTTAATATTAAACTTTTATAACTTTGTCTTTCTGTTATGAAAACAAAGGTGTTGTCCCTATGGGTGCAATATAAGAGCCAAACAGCAAATGTCTCTCCACAGAGACAATTGTTGCTGTCCTCCCACTACCAGAAGAGTCTAAGAAGAGCACAATGGCAAAGCTTATTGTGTGTGGCCTGCTCCTCTCTATTCTTTCAGGATGTGTATCCCAATCAGGTAGGTGTGGGTCCCAGCTGGAAAACTCTCCATGTCTAGAACAGATAGAGTCCCAACAGCTTTTGCTGTTACTATTTTCAGGAAGATGTGAGTGAAAGGTAAGTGGAAGTCATTTGCTCTTACCTATGATGCTACCTAAGCTTGGCAGCTGTAAACAGTGAATGTTTACTATCTCATGGCTTTTGTCAAAGAGAAAACAACAGAGAATGGAATAGCTGCTGTTTCCAACCACAGGTCTCTATGGGATTGCAGTATTTCAACCAAGGTTGTAGCCTTGTCTGAAGGTTGCACTGCAGAAGGTCTGCTCCCAAACTGCTCCTATGGTTAATCAATTTCTGCTCATTTCAGGAAGCTGGTCAGGGGCCTGAGTTCCTTACTGTCTATTGACTGCAGACCCCTCTTAGTCTCCTGTCATTGGGTCCCTTTCTACAAAACAGACTCTAACATGTGATTGCAAAGAAGTGTCCAGTTCAGAGGCCACAGCCATTTCGTAATCAGATCTTAGAAATTGTCCAACTGTGTTCCACTCCTTACCAGTGAATCAGGACACATCCAATGGGAAGAGAATTAATTTAGGTCACATTTTAAAAACTACCACAGATACCCTTAGATGATGAAGGATATATCTTACTATACCAGGGTGTAAAGATGTCTCTGGGTTCAAGAAAGAAGAATGAAGAAAGGAGCGTGGGATTTTCTTCCTTGATGAGAGCACAGTGACTTCTCATCTAAGAGAACAAGAGGGAGGATGTGATATTTTTTTTCCTAGAAAAAGACAAGTTGATAAAGGGGGTGTTTGCTCTCATTATTTTTAAGCACTTAGTTGAGGTAGTGTAAGTAGTTTGCACTTTATAAAAGAAACTGATCTCTTTCTAATGATTGGATAATTGAACAACCCTTGTGAAGTGGCAGGATTCTGAACCTCATTTCTTCACCAATACAATGGAGAAACAAATATCACCCATCCCGATAAATGGTGGTGAGATAAATTAGGAGAAGAATGAACTTTGTGATGCCTGCTATAAAACTAGCTTTTTATTACCAAAGAAGACACTCCACTGTTTTGACAGCTTTATATTTTCTTTCCTGTTGCTGCCAGTAAGAAAACTTGACACTCATTTCCCTATACCTCAATGTTACTGTCAGCAGTGAGTTATACATTATTTCAGGCTAACCGTGATATTTTGTTCCAAGTTTGTTCACTGACAAGGTTACAAATAGGGAGATAATTGATCACAGGACATAAATACACACTTTACACGCCAATCCTCTGGTTGCTGCTGTACTGACAGAAGTTTATTCTCTCTCTCTCTCTCTCTCTCTCTCTCTCTCTCTCTCTCTCTCTCTCTGTCTCTCTCTCTCATACAGTCTAACTAGCTGTCTATTCTGGAAGTGTTTCTCTAGGGGTCCAGGGCACAAGCATTTCTTAAGAAGCCCTTTTATGTTAGAATCCATGCTGTTTTCCCATTTCCAACTATGAAGCAAAACTAACTCAATTCAAGACTTTATATTATTTCTAGGCCATGTCTCCTCTGATTCAGTTAGTCATTATTCTAGAGTTTATTTTTCAAACTATAGCATTTGTTAAATTCACTTTTCTGAACAAGGGAATAATCATTCTTATAATGATTACAGTTTCATCTTTTCATATGGCTCTTAAGGCAAAACAAATGCATGGTAAATAATCCTTTGATCCTGTTGTTGTTGTGGAAAACTGGTCCTTATTGGACATAGGAAGTGTGGGAGAGAGGGAAGATGAGGGTATAGCACTATCATGGTCTGGGCCAAGCAATTCACACGATTCTGTTCCTCAGACATCACACTAACCACAAGTGTTGGTTCATCACAACAAGGGCCAGGATGTATGTAACCCCAGCTACAGGGATTTTCGAGGAGAAATATCACAATTGGGTCAATAGTAAGAGAATATACAATGCTTCATGCTTTATCCATTGCAATGATTCAGTTACACTTAATTTTCTGTCACTGGCACTTCTTTTATCTCAAGGAAGATGGAGGTTGAGCTGATACAGGAAATCTTTAATTCTGTAACCGATCAAAGGAACCCAAATCCATCTTTTCATTGTTTTGTTTGAGACAGGGTCTGTGGTAGCTCAAGTTGTCCTCAAACTTGATATATAGAGCAGATGGCCTCCGCGTCTCAAGTGCTGAGACTGCTGGCTTGGACCTCCCTTCCAGGCCTGCCTTTAACACTGTATAGCTGCTCAGCATTGCTGAACTCACATATTTGCAGGATCTCCGTGTGCACCAATATGCTATACACATTCTGCCAGGAAGCAGCTCTGGGGCCACAAAAAGAAACGGAACAGCAGCGCTGATAGAATGCTTGTCTTACTCTCCTTTCTTTACAGATATGAAGGGGAAGGCATTTATTTTCCCTCAAGAATCAGCCACTGCCCATGTGTCCCTGATCCCGCAGGCGAGGAAGTCACTGCAGAGCTTCACGCTGTGTCTGAGGGCCTTCACTGACCTCACTCGCCCTTACAGCCTCTTCTCCTACAACACAAAGACCAAGGACAATGAGATTCTTCTCTTTGTGCAAAAAGCGGGAGAGTACATGTTCTACGTTGGGAATTCTGGAGTTACTTTCAAAGCACCCCTAAATCCTTATGCCCCAATCCATGTCTGTGTGACCTGGGAGTCTGCCTCTGGGATTGCAGAACTCTGGCTGGATGGAAAGCCTTTGGGAAGGAAAGGCTTGAGGAAGGGGTATACTGTGGGGACTGAGGCAAAGATTATCATAGGACAAGAGCAGGATTCCTTTGGGGGGCGTTTTGATGCAAAACAATCATTTGTTGGCGAGATGTGGGAGGTGTCCTTGTGGGACCATGTGGTACCCCTAAGAGAGATGGCTGGCGGGTGCTACAGTGGCAACCTTATAAATTGGCAAGCTCTTGTTTTTGAAGAAAAGGGCTATGTGGTGACTAAACCCAAACTGTGGGCTTAAACTTCGTTCTTGTCAGTCATAATCTGTGTTTAGTAATAATCACACACTCTGAAATTAAATCTGTTTCTGTTGCAATAGTAGTGTGGATTGCATTGAAAAGCAAACAAATGTGAGCCTTTGCTATGTGTTATTTACTCTTGCAAAAGTTGGGTACCACAGTTGTCTGCAGCATCAAACCAAAGGAGCTAGGGGAACACATTGCTCCCAGAACTGGGCACCCATCTTGTAGAATCCTGTGCAAATGGGGTAGGTCCTATGGTGCTTCTGTGTACTCAAATACAGAAACCTGGGAACACAATGTGGCTTCTCAGAAAGGCCTTCAGGAGCAGACTGCCTTGAGGGAGTCAGACCTCTAAAGAGAGTTTCAAAAGAGGGCTTCTCAGGAGCTAGGTTAAGAAAATGCCCATTCACATACCTAGAAAAAAATCAAAGACGTCTACAAAGGTATTCTTAGGGAAGCCCCCAAAAGACAAAAATCAACTGTATTGGAGGTCCCTCTTCAAGCTCTCTCTTAGCTTCCCTGGGAAGTAACTGTTATAGAACATGCATAAATGTCCCTTCTGGGCCTTCCTACCGTTAAACCTGAGAATCACCAGAGAAAGACCAGTTCCACAATTTTTGAGCCAAATTTGAAACAAGTTTTAATTAAATACTGGCCAGGAGGACGAACTTTGACCAGGACCATTCTGGGGTTCCCAGAAAAATGGCAATAAATCACATTTTGCTGAGGCCTATACAGACAAGCCCATAAGGCCACTGTATTTCCCATTAGGTTCAATTAGGGACAAGCATTATATCCTGACATACTTCCTGCCTATGTACCTCTGCCTACATCCAATCAGGGGCAAGCACACACCATGATGTATTTCTTGCCAACATACCTCCTACCCACATGTGATCAAGCACATCCTGTGCAGTTGAGTCAAAGCTACTTGTTTAGGGAAACAAAAACATGTGGCTTGTTATCTCCCATAAACAATAGCCTCCAGCATTTCAGGAAGTAACTGTTCTTGGGCAAGGGGCTTACACATTAGGGGCATTTTTGTTTCATGGATCACCTAGGCACAATAATTAAAACTTAAAACTTAACACATAAATTGGCTCTCACATTACCACTAGAGACACAGAAGCCCTGGATTTAAATTGAAGTGTACTTTCTGTGCATTTTTCATAGGATTCTTGAAAAGGAGAGGCAGATTTTTTTCTTTAGTTTTGTATAGACCACAAAATATTTAACACATTCAGTCTCTTCACCAGGCTAAATAATTCTAACTCTTAAACCTTTCTCACACATGAAAGTAACCTTCCCCTTTAGTGAGCAATGGCAGAGGGGTTAGGGAAACCCCAAATTATTGTATAGGAAAGTGTTCAAAATTAAAGTTCTCAAACTTTCTGATGCTATGACCCTTTAACACAGTCCCTCATGTTGTGGTGACCCACAACCATAAAATTATTTTCGTTGCTTTTTCATAACTGTAATTTGCTACTGTTATGAACTGTAGTGTAAAAATTTTATATGCAGGCTATCTGATATACAACCCCTGTGAAAGGATCATTCGACCTCAAAGAGGTCATGACCCAAAGGTTGAAAACCTATGTTTTAACGTAAATACCAAACAATTCACACAGAATAAGACTGTCAGTATAGCAACGAAGAGGGTAAAGACAAAACCTGAGGTTCAGGTCATATTTTACGCGGACAAGAATAAAAATCATGGGCTAATTTCCATTTTTAGCAGCATCAGGAATTAAAGTGTAGAATTAATGTATTTAGTTTCAAAAATCTTTCTTCAGACATCCTGCGTTACTCCACAGAACTTGTGATGAAGTTCTGAATTGAATGTGGCTAAGCTGTTTAAGAACATTGAACATACTGGTGATCCAGACCCATTGAAGGACTGGTTTTAATGTGAATTTCAAAAAATTGGAGAGATCGCCAAGGCAGGTGAGGATGTTTATATATGGTAGTATTTCTGTGGGACAGTCAGAGTCTCTAACTTTCATCACTGCCCCAAGAAGAAAGTGATCTAAGTAGAAGAGGGAGCTCTGACTGTTTCTAGTACATCTGAACATCAGCCATGTCTTCTTTGGAGCTTTAGAACTCAGTATCTGCCTGATGTTTATGGTGATTTTTCAACACAGCGTTCATGTAGGCATCATACAACTTTTCTGCCACCACTGAACTGATAACAATAAACTCCACCCTTGATTATGACTCCTACCCATTTCCCCATTTGTGAGCTGCATCTCATCCTTACTCTGGTGGCAACTTTGGAGACAGTAAAAGTTACAGCAGAATAATGATAAAAGCAAGAAGGTGGTAGTGTAGCTGAGTGGTAGAGCATTTGCCTTACATGTGCAGGACACAGGGTTCACACCATGAAAAGAATTTAAGTTTTAATTAAAAGAAACTAAATATAAAATAAGAACAAGAATCAACCTTTAGTCCATCTGAGTCATTCTTTAATGTAACTTCACCGTGAAATTTTTCAATTTCCTGAGTATAGGAGAAATGATGGGGGAAAAAAATTTGTTGTTGAGCTTTCAGAAATACTCAGACCTTTTACTTGTATATTTTGGTTTCTGTTCTTGTGTTTTTGTGGGGGCTGTGTGTGTGCATGTGTGTGCATGTTTCTTGACTTTTGTTTGTTTGCTTTATTTTTGTGTGCTTGTTGAGAGAGGGAGAGAGAGGCGTTGGGTGAGTGAGGAAGTGAGGATGATCTGGGAGGAGTTGTGAGAGGGGAAAAGTGTGGTCAGAATATATATTATGAAAACTATATTTCTCAGTAGAAAAAGGAAAAAAAAACCCTAGACGGTGACCAACTACACAGTATTTCTCCCTTATCTATGAGGGATATGTTTTAAAACCCCCCATGGATGCCTACAGCTGAGTTATATAAGTACTCAACCTTATGTACACTGTTTCTTTTACTTATACATGTTTATGATAAAGTTTAATTTATGAATTAAGCACACTGAGAGATTAGCACAACAGCTAGTGATATGGAAATGGCTCAGGGGATAAAGCACTTCCATGCAAGTGTGAGGGCTGGAGTTGCAATCCCCAGAGCCCATGAGTGAGATGGGATAGTCCATCTGCAATTCCATCTCCAGGTGGTGGACACAGGGAATCCCCAGAGCAAAGTTGGCTAAAGAGACTAACCATATCTATAAACTCTGAGCTTGATTGAGATACCCCACCTTAGAGAATAAGGTAGAGGAGCAATCAAGGAAGATTCCCAATATCAATATGAGCACTCCACATGTGTGTATATGAACACACTCCACATATACCCACATACATTCAAGCATGCATACACACACATGAATAGTACATACATATATACACACATGAAGAGATTAAAAAAAACTAATGACACAACAGGACAATTATAACAATACATTGTAATAAAAAGTTATGTGACTGTTGTCTATGTTTTGTTCTGAAGATATTGATAATATACAGTATCAGTAGATAGCATATGGAACTGGATGAAGGAATGATTCTCGTTCCAAGTAGGATGGGTCAGCGCTGTACTAGATTTCATCTTGTTATTTATAATGGCAGATAATTTAAAACTGAAGACTTATTCATATTAGGAATATTCTATTTATATTTTCAGACCAGAATGGACCATGATTAATTGAAAATACAGACAGAAAAAGGGAATCCACTGTATGCCAAACAGCCAGATATCCTAGGCAAGGGTTTTTTTCCCAATAGCACGGTAAATGGCGTCCTTGACTTCTTTGTTTCTCAAGGTATATACCACAGGGTTAAGGAGAGGAGTGATGACAGTGTAGGTCACAGAGATCAGCTGGTCTTCATCCCTGGTGTTCTCTGATTTGGGCTTGAGGTAGGCAATGGAGGCACAGCCATAGTGGATGATGACCACTGTGAGGTGGGAGGCACAGGTGGCAAAGGCCTTCTTCCGTCCCTCAGCAGAGGCAATCTTGAGGATGGTGGAGATGATAAGAATGTAGGAGATGAAAACCAAGCCCATGGGCACCACAATAACTAGTGAGCTGATGACAAAGTTAATTATGTCATGTAGAGTGGTATCAGCACAGGACAGTTTCATAACAGGCCGGATGTCACAGAAATAGTGAGCTACCTCTCTATCACAAAAAGGGGCCCTGAACACAGATGCTATTTGAATTATGGCCACAAGCAGCCCAATGCTGCAGGACCCCCATACTAGCTGGGCACATACTCTCTTGTTCATGATGACTGTGTACCTCAAAGGGTTACAGATGGCTACATAGCGGTCATATCCCATCGCTGTGAGCAGAAAACAGTTGTTAATGGCCAAAGTGATAAAAAAGAACATCTGAGTAGCACAACCAGCCAAAGAAATGGATTGGCTTGAACCTACAAGGCTGGAGAGCATCCTTGGTACAATGACCAATGTGTATACTGTCTCTGAAGTGGAAAGCATACTAAGAAAGAAGTACATGGGAGTATGAAGGTGACGATCAATACTGATAATTATCACAATAATGACATTGCCTGTCAGAGTTAGCAGGTACAAGGTCAGAAATATCATAAAGAGAGTAAACTTATATTCCTGAAAGCTGGAGAAACCTTGAAAAACAAATTCATTCACCACTGTGTGGTTTCTTCTCATCATCTTCCAGACAGAAATGACAGGTTTGAGTCAATCAGTCAGAATACATTAGGGCCCAATGCCTCGAGCAGGTGATGCTTAGGAAGAACTGATAATGGTTCTTCATCTGGGTAGATATAGAGTTAGCAGGGACAGCTGTCCATCCAGTAGTCAAAGATAGACACAATCAGGAAATGACTTAACATGTAGAAGTTTATGTGTGAAGTGTGAAACAGATTGTCTGGTGAGGTAAACGGTAGATATTAGAGAGAAGTGGGCAAGAGAAACAGACAAGATGTAGTTAAATTAGAAAGTCATTTCCCCTTAGAACATAGCTTCAGAACTTGTTGACTAAAATTTGTTTAAAATAGAATTTTTATTGTCTTCTGAAAGGTCTGCCCTTCTGTGTCACTGAACAAAAGAGCACTGGCTGCCTCAGCATTTCACAAAGGTTTACCTTCTCTCACACATTTGTTTACTCCATGAACCCACTTTCACAGTTCATTCGGCATTTGCAAACCTCACTGTCCTCCATCACATTTTAAAAACAAAAAAATTCATTTCTTTATTCAATATTGAAGGATGCCTCCTTTTCCTTAGAAAGTCTTCTCAGTGGTAGATATAACCTGCCAATCAAGCTCCTTGTTGCTCAGCAACTCATTTTCCTGGGTTGTGTTCATCTCCATGCCTTTTCCAGCTTGTGGTTACATGTAAATTTCACAGATAGCTGGCCTCATTGGAGTAAACTATCTTTTCTAATTTCTTTATAATTATACATTACATAGCTGTGGGGAAAACCAATATTTTAACTTCTATTCTCTCACCAAGGAGTAATTTGGAATCAAAAGTCTCTCATGTTCAAAAATAATTGAATAACATTAGCAATAAGCAGTACTTTGTATCACTTTAAGTTTGTTCCATATGTTATTCAATATCATAATGCCCTATATATTTATTTTTACCTCCCATCTTGCAGCAAGAAAATTATGATACCTAAGTCTATATAATTTGTTCAAATTAATTTGATTTTTTACTACCAAAACTAGGGTAATTTGTCCTATATCACAACTACCTAATAAGTATCATGACCATAGATAGATAAGAAATAAGATGACTCCTTGTTTTTATTGGAAAAAATAATGTATTTTCCTCTTAATCTACGAAGGAAATTACATTGTGAAGAAATGGAAAATCCAGAAAAATAATTTGGAAAACTAGGAAAATTTTAGAACCCAAAATGTTGAGGAAATATTAGTAGATTAATGATAATCTATATGAACTCTTTGGATTAATATTCCCACTTTTTATTATGTGTTCTAAGGAAACTATCAGATATGTGTATCAGGACGTATGTGCAAAGAACTTGCAATGATCTTATCTATAACAGTGAAGGACAGAAAAAAATGTAAATTAATAATTAATTGATAATTAAATTAATTATGGCATATGCATCTGATGGGAACAATATGGTCAGTTCATAGCTAAGGAGAGCTGACATGGAAAATTTGACCAATAGGAAGATCACAGACTGCAATTTATAAAACAAAAAAGAATCAAAATAAGGAATGAAATAGTATATCTATGAGCAATGCTAAACAGACTCAGCAGGTTGTAGTTATATATCTATGCATGTGTATATAACAATACAAATAAAGAAAAAAGAAGCCATGCACTTGAAAAAGAGTAAGTGGGGAGACATGGAAGGGGTTGTAGGAGGAAAGAGAAAGGGGGGAAATGATATAATTATACTTTAATTAAAAAATTAAAATTAAAATATTTTTAAGAAGAATGGAAAAGGAGGGAAACATTTAATAACATAAACAGCATTTAAATGAAGAAGCTCCACTAAAAATACCTTTTTTATTAATGTTTAGAGAATCCAAAATTATCTTTTTAATATTCTCTATATAATCCAGGCTTTTACATTTAATTATTTCTTTATACCTCCAAAACCAAGATTGCTAAATATCTCTCCCCAGTGAAAATATATCATTGGATGGCAGAGAGGACCAAGGCACAAAGATGAAAACAGTGGGTGAGTTTACCTCGGAGAAGCAAAGGCTGAAGGCACAATGCCTGAGTGAGTTAGGGTCTTGGAGCAGGAAGCTAGAGGGAATGATCTTCAGTTTTTGAAATCTGGAATTAGTAAAATGAAAACTTTCTGAGGAGTGATGGAGTAGACTAAGCAGGAGATGTTTATCAGAGGTGCAAAATCTAAAGGAACACCAGAAAGTAAAAAGAGATTCTTAAGGCCATATTTAAAAAAGAATTCATGAAAATATTCACAATTGACTAAATATCTTTGCTGCTCTTACTACAGCGGGATGCAAGGAGCTGAACGGAGATGAGTTTGGAATTTCCTAATCAAAGATTTTGGAGAAGAGTGCAAAATAGCTTGAAAATATTGAGGTATGAATAAGGCCAAATATATACTTGCTTTCCTCAGAGATGAAGGGGTAGAATGGGCTAGCCCTTAACTATTCCTTTATAGTGGCGATTCACGATACATTTTTAGACAAGGAAAAAGAAATGTTTATGTAACTGGAGAATCAAAGTGTGCTAGGTTCTACAGAGACTGAGTGGAATCTATGCATTCCTGCATTTCCTTAATCTTTTTCATCAGGAAATCAGTGATGGCTCCTCAGGACAGAACAGATAAGTGAACACAGGGACAGCTGGATCAGGACAGCCAACACAACATCCCAGCCTCCTTCTGTGGAATCAAAGAAGCAACATTGCATTTCAACTTCTGTTGTGATTGTTTGGGGGAAAGGAAAATTTCATCTCAGTTCCTAAAATTTTTTAAAGAAATTTTTCTACAGTAATAACTTCCTTCCTAGTCCTGAAAACCAATTCTGAGCAAGCAGCTAATCCCACTCATTTCATTCACCAAGACTTCCTTATTGGAAGCTGGAAAAAAAAACCCTCATGTACTTGGAAGTTTTGAGTTTATCAAACATGACTGAATCATTGGACCCTAGAGTTAGGAGGTGATTTTCAAAGCACAGCATTCCTCATAAATAGTCCCCCAACTTTTGCTTCAGTGCCTGCAATGATGAGAAATGTATTAGCTTATAAGTTAGTAGCCCTGTTTTTTTTTTTTTTAAAGAAAGTGCTATGTGTATTTAGAAAAATAAAACTGCACTTTTAAATTACAAGTGTTCAGAGTGGTGGAGATGCGCAAACATAAATGTTAGCTTTCTCCTCTATATACTCTGGTCTACTGGCAATCATGATCATTCTCTCTTCCCGTTTCTCCCCTCTTTTTTTTTTCTGTCTGGGATTTAATTTTTTTATAACCTTACATAGTTCCATGCCATTTCGGTTTTACACAATGGAATTAGACAGTACATACCTTCTTGCCTACCTTCTTCCATTAGACTTCCCTGTCCTGAGTGTTTCCTGTAACAGAACTGTCCATCTCACTCCTTTAAATTCTAGAGTCTATACTATTCCATTACTAGCATCAATTCCATTTTTTGTCTTTAGTAGTTGGAAAACATTACTTTCTACTGTCTCAATATCTATTTCATTGCCAATTACCACCTCCCACGTCGTTTTACTTTTTAATGTCCTCTAACATGAGAGTGTTTCACATACTAATGATCATTTTCAGGGCGCAGCTAGATTCCATGTCTTTCAATCTACTACCACAGCAAAGGGGTATTACAAGCAGTAACATTAATGGATATAACAGTCTATATAAGCAACCAAATGATGAAAACTGTAGAGGGAAAATAGCAAAATTTTGAAAAATACACTTGGTATTCCATTCTCATTTACTCACTGCTTCTAACCTTGGCAACGGGAACGAGAAGGAGGCACATTGTGGAAGTAATCTTTACAAAGTACTGAAAAGGGTAAGTCTAAAAACAGACATGAGTGGACAAAATCCACATCCAGGAGGCATTTACAATGGAAGTTAAGACTGATAAAATGAAGAAAATTCAGCTCTCTAATATCAAAAGAAAAAAATAAGTTACTGTTGTCCCCCTGAAGTTAGGGGAGTTGGCTTCTTTATCATGGAAGTATCTGAGAAAAAAAGAGAATACAGTCTCTTAGTTTGCAAATTTCAGGAGCTGTGAATGTTTATTTTCTCTAAAAAGCAGTGAATCTCTTTGCCTTCATCTCCTGGGATCCTTCCTTTGGAGAATCACTTAGAGGTCCTAAGAGACAAGAAAGATGGAACCTGACTGCCAGTCTCAAGGGCTTCATTAGGACATTGGTTGGCTGCTGGAGGAGATGCTTTCATTTGTTTACTGATTTGAGAATTTTTCAGATTTCAGAAACTGACTCTGCATTGAGTTTTAGAGAAGTAAACCAACTATTACTGATAAACTTGCAAAGGGAAGATGGTAAATTTTAATTTCCCTGTACTAGAAAGCAGCTTACTTCTTAAATCTAATTCAAATAAATAAGATCACTTGTAGCAGTGGATTACTGGAAGCCAAGGCTTGTCTAGCCCAGCTTCAGCCTGCAGTTGATTTCCTTAAGTCTCATTGAGAAATGCCTCTTCTTTACATCCATTTACAAAAAGGTCACCCACACTTGGAAAAGGTTACCGTCAGACCTCTTCCCTTTGGCTTATTCCCTGTACTTATTGGAAATAAAATGAAATGACTCTGGATTGGTGGTCCTCCCTACCAAGATGATCTCTGCTTCCATGGGTAGCGTGTGAGGAATCACTTAAGCTCTTCCCATTGCAGGGAAATGCTACAGCAATCCTGAATACAGACTAAGGATACTTTAAGCAGCACACAATCTCCTCCTCAGTGACTAAAACAGTGCACATTCTTCACAGAGAAGCATAAAAGGAAAAAGAACATCACATGAACCATTGGTAACCCCTAACTTAGAAATCAACATTTTCTGAGCTGGGCAAGGTGACACACACAAGAAGAAGCAGGGTAAATAAGAGTTCAAGGTCATTCTTTTCTGCTTAGGGAGTTCAAGGCCAGCCTGGCTACATGAGGTTCTGTCTTAATAAAAACAGAGAGAGTAAGACAGAAGTGGAGAGAGAGGAAGAGAGAGAGAGACAGACAGAGACAGAGACAGAGAGAAAGGCAGAGACAGACACACACAGAGAAAGAGCAAGACAGAGAGAGCATATCATTAGTAGTTTTAAAACATATTCCATATATATTCATATGACTGTATCTATTAAAAGCATTTATTCATTTGTACAGAAGAAAAGTAGGATGATGAAAAGTAGGATGATGATCATTTGTTACTGCTACTATTTGAATATGTCCTTCAAAGTTCATATGTTAAATTTTTAATCCCTAAATTTATGTTGGTGGTATTTAGAGGTGAGAGCTTTGTGAAGCAGCTGTATTGGACTAATTTACCGTGATAAGACTGCAGCATTACTTTACACACACACACACACACACACACACACACACACACACACACACACACACACACACATATAATGTGTATCAGTGTTTTACCTGTAAGTATATTTGTGCATTATGTTCATGCAGTGCCTGAAGAATACAGAAGACAGCATTGCGTCTCTTGGAACTGGAGTTTCAAATGGTTGTGAGCTGCCATGTAGGTGCTGGGACTGGAACCCAGGTCCTCTGCAAGAGCAGTCAGTGCTTTTGCCTAGTGAGTCATCTCTCTGTCTAGCCCTGCAAAACTTTCCTATGGGCTGCATTGCCAAGATCCCGAATCTGTCACAGACTGTCTGATTTTCCAGCATTCCTTTGAAATCTGGGTGGAAGCTGTAGCTCTTGCATTCTGCATGAATGCAAAACAAGCATCCAATGCATGGTGCCAAGCTCATGCATGCGGTAGCTATGCACTCTTGGGCCAAGGCTGCAGGGATTGCTGAGTGCCTGGATGGTTCGACTCAAGAAACACATCTCAAGGGGACACTTTTGAACTGTCTTCTCAAAGCAAAACAACAAAACCTTCAAATGAGCTAAAACTTCTGTACCCTTAACGCTGTAATGGGGTGGGTAAGGCTAGTTCCTGAGCTTCGCTCACGTCATTTTTCCTGTTAGTCTGACACAAAATACATGCTTATTAAAAAATACTTCTTCCAGTAGTCACTCTTTCCTTGATTCCAACCATGCATTTGCTTATATTCTGGTCAAATCTTTAGATTTTTAAAGTGTTTGTTTGTTTTTAGGTCTGATTTTTGCTCTCGGTTTTCACTATACATCTGGAGAAAAGCAGACAACCATATCCATGTCACAGCCTGAACCATGCTGTCCTCAGATTTTATTTACCAAACTAATCCATTACTTTTTTTTTAACAATTAAGTCTTTAGGTTTTATTTAATTTTTTTTAAAATTTTTACATACCAACCCTAGTTACCTCTCCCTCCCCTTCTCCCACCTCCTCCACCTCCCTCCCCACCCCCCATCCACTCCTCAGAGGGGGTAAGGCCTCCCTTGGGTAGTCAACAAAGTCTGGCATACCAAATTGAGTCAGGCCTAGCCCTTCCCCACTGTATCAAGGTTGGACAAGGTATCCATCATAGGGAATGGGCTCCAAAAAGCCAGTTCATGCACCCAGGGTAAGTCCTGGTCCCACTGTCAGGGGCCCCACAAACAAATCAAGCCACACAACTGTCACCCACATTCAGAGGTCCTATTTTGGTCCATGCAGGTTCCCCAGCTGTCAGTCCAGAGTCAGTGAGCTCTCACTAGCTCAGGTCATCTGTCTCTGGTTTTTCCCCATCATGATCTTGACCCCTCCCCGCCCCCACTTGCCCCTATAATCCCTCCTCCCTCTCTTCAACTGCTCTCCAGGAGCTCAGCCCAGTGCTTGGCTGTGGATCTCTGCATCCACTTCCATCAGTTACTGGATGTAGGTTGTATGATGACAATTGGGGTAGTCACTGATCTGATTACAGGGGAAGGTCAGTTCATGCATCCTCTTCACTGCTGCCAGAAGTCTTAGCTGGGATCATCCTTGTGCAATCTATTACTTTTACATTCAGCATTTTTCAAAGTGTCAGGACACAGACAAAATATAGACAGATAATTTACAGAATATAATATGAATGGGCTCAGACCCAGTTCTCTGCAAAAGACTCATTCCCACACGAAACCTATAAGAGAAATTTTTACTGTCCATATTTTATCAGCATAAGGGCTTCTTTAATTCTTTTATTTTATTTTATTAACTAATTATGTGTGCACACATGCCTGCTGATGCCAGAGTGCCAGACATAATTATAATAAAAAATTCCACATTGTTTGCCAGTCCCTCAACTTTAACTAGTCAGCCTATATTGTATCTAGGAGCCTTTATTAAGGGGCACATACAGCATGTAACAATAATAGTTAAAGAATAAAAGGTCATGAATTCAAGAGGAAGCTGGGAGTGTATGGAAGTGGGGGGACATTAACATAATCATATTTTAATTAAATTTTTAAAAAAGAGGAACAAGCACATAGTGCTTGTTTGTTCAATTCTAAGCAAAGCTTTTTTTTGTCTTCTGTTTATTTTTTTCTTTTTTAACTTTCTTTTTATTTATTTTTTGGGTTTTTCACATCATGCATCCTGGTCTCACCCATCTCCCGTGCCCCACCCCAAAATAAAACAAAATAAAATTTAAGAGGAAAAAAAAGGAAGAAAGGGAAAAATCTCATCATGAAAGCTGATATAGATATGATAGGATAAAAGGGTAGATTATTAAATCTACTTTTAAAGAGCAACTTGTTTAAAATGTTTTACATTGCTATGGATTTTAGTTTATTGATATAAGTTTAAACTTAATTTTGTTATACTGTATATATATTTCTATTCTCATTTGAGGTATTATGTTTATGTAACTTATTTAGATTGTAATGGATAATTAAGAAATACAGATTAATAATTAGTCTTCTACGATAGTCAAACTTACAGTCATGTTAAGCTTTCTAGATATACGTATATCTAGATATATAGATATATATATCTAGATATCTATATATCTAGATATATAGAGATATATAATTCAATTAGGTAGGTAATCTTCAAACACTTCAAAGACCTACAGAATATGGCATTTAAAGTGTTTTTAATCCAGCTGGGATCTCTTGCTCCCCCAAGCTCTCTTTCCCTCAACCCTCGCCCTTCATTATCCCCACTCATGTCCAGATTCTTCATGTAGATCTCATCCATTTCTCCATCATTGGGTGATACCCGTGTCTTTCTTGGGGTCCTGTTTTCCAGGTAGCCTCCCTGGTGATGTGAGTAGCAGTCCAGTCATCCTTGTTCCACATCTAGTAGGGTTGAGGGAAAGAGAGCTTGGGGGAGCGGGAGATTCCAGCTGGATCAACAACACAGAGGGAGAACAAGGAATAGGAGACCATGGTAAATGAAGACCACATGAGAATAGGAAGAAGCAAAGTGCTAGAGAGGCCCACAGAAATCCACAAAGATACCCCACAACAGACTGCTGGCAATGGTCGAGAGACAGCCCGAACTGACCTACTCTGGTGATGGGATGGCCAAACATCCTAATTGTCATGCTAGAAACCCCATCCAATGACTGAGGGATCTGGATGCAGAGATCCACGGCTAGGCCCCAGGTGGAGCTCTGGGAGTCCAATTGGCGAGAAAGAGGAGGGTTTATATGAGCAAGAATTGTCGTGATCAAGGTTGGATAAAGCACAGGGACAAATAGCCAAACAAATGGAAACACATGAACTATGAACCAATGGCTGAGGGGCCCCCAACTGGATCAGGTCCTCTGAATGAGTGAGATAGTCGATTGGCTTGATCTGTTTGGGAGGCATCCAGGCAGTGGGACCGGGTCCTGTGCTCATTGCATGAGTTGGCTGTTTGAAACCTGGGGCTTATACAGGGTCGCTTGGCTCGGCCTGGGAGGAGGGAACTGGACCTGCCTGGATTGAATCTACCAGGTTGATCTCAGTCCTCGGGGGAGGCTTTGCCCTTGTGGAGGTGGGAATAGGGGGTGGGCTGGAGGGAAGGGGAGGGGGGAGAACAAAGGAATCCATGGCTGATATGTAGAACTGAATTGTATTGTAAAATAAAATAAAATAAAATTTAAAAAAAATAAAGTGTTTTTAAAATTTAGACTTTCTGGACAATGAGACATGTCTGCTCCTGGCAGCACCAATTTACTTCAGAGAGGCGGATGGACATCGAAGACACTCCATATGGAGTTTATCTTCACTTTGGCAAAAATAGCCATTTGGGCAAAAAACTGTTCTTGCCTGAACTGCTTGATCGACTGGACATGCAGAACCCATAGGAAGGTGACCACTGAACTTTGTTTGACAAAATGGTCCTTCAGGTTCCTGCTTCGCAGAGGAGACTGCCAGACATTCCACAGGACACAGAGAGAAGAGACTGAGAGACTCTAGGGCTGTGGGCTGAAGACAGATGCCCCAACTTTACAAAGGAACTATGGATGACTGTCCAGGCTGCCAGCTGTCTCTGTCTATTGTTGCGAGACTCCTGAAAGTTGCTTGTGTCCTTCTCCCATTTCTCAGGTAATATTATATCCTTTTGCGGTCTTTGATGTAGTTGAAGACTAGATAGTTATAATTTTCTTAGTTATGATAAGAGATAAGTTAGATATGAAACCTTAGACTCACAAATATAAAATAGATAGGGTATCTTCTTTAATTTTGCCAAATACAAATAGACTAGATATTGTTAACTGTAATTCCTCCTAGATAACTGTTTTGTTATATGTAATTTTACTATGTGAAAGTTAAAACCTTCCTTTTTGAAAAAAAAGAAAAGGGGAAGTGCTGTGGATATCTCTCTGTGTAAATAATATGCTGATTGGCCAGTAGTCAGGCAGGAAGTATAGGCGGGACAAGCAGAGAGGAGAATTCTGGGAAGTGGAAGGCTGAGTCAGGAGAGAAGCTGCCAGCCACCGCCATGAGAAGATGTTAAGATATTGGTAAGCCACGAGCCACATGGCAACTTATAGATTAATAAAAATGGGTTGATTTAAGATATAAGAACAGTTAGCAGGAAGCCTGCCACGGCCATACAGTTTATAAGAAATGTAAGTCTCTGTGTGTTTACTTGGTTGGATTTGGACAGCTGCAGGCCCGGTGGGTGAGAGAGATTTGTCCTGACCATGGGCCAAGCAGGACTGGGGAAAACTCTAGCAACAGAAAGCTGCAGTGTGACACAGTGAGTCACACAGTAAAACCCTTTATCCATACATCTTTACATGCAGGCATTCATGCAAAGAATCATTGATCTGGTCCCAGGCCCCTGGTCTCTGCTACACTATCTACGCTGGGCCCTCACTGGGACTCTTCCTGGACATCCCCTTGCTGCCCTGTGTCATTGGGATCCTGCAACCCTGGGTCCAAGGGACCAACTCACCTCCTCTTGCTCCAGCAGATCACAGATGGGGTGGATGCTGGGGTGGGCCAACACCTAAGCCTGTTTCTGAGCCTGGGTAGTTGAAGGGTTGGTCAGTCCACCAGCTCTCCCCTGTCTTTACCACGAGAGTGAGCTCTCCAGCACTGCCCTGGCTAGTTCACCCCTCGTGGTGAGGAGCAAGGGGCTGGGGCAGTTCTCCCTCCTGCCTCAGGTATTGATGTGGGGGGCATCTCTCCCCAGCTCATGCTGCTATATGAGAGATGAGGAATCGGGCCAGGTCTCCCACACTCATGTTTTCAGGACTGGCTCATCTGTGCTCTAGTCAACAGGGTCAGCTCCACTTTGCTGCTAATTTTTACTTTTTAACTTTTTATACTTTTATTTACTTTTTCTGAGATTTCATACTATATATTTTGGTAATATCCTTTCCCCTTCCCCAACTCCTCCCAGATCCTCCCTCACTTCCTACCCACCTGACTTCATGTTCTTTCTCTCCTTAACAACAACAAAATACAACCCCATCTTAAGATTACATTATAAACCATAAATACAAACCATTGTTGTTAATTTTGAGAAGTTATATTTAAATTGCCTCAAACGGTTAAATGATCAGCATTTCAGAGAGCAACAACCTGATCTTCCATTTAAACTGGTATCAATAATCTACTGATTTAATCTTTTGATAACTAACTTTGACTAAACATTTTTTATGGTAAAGAATGAAACACCACTTTTTAAATCATGTTATCCATTTATCTCTATTCAATGAAATTTGTATTTTGTATAGAAATTTCTTGTATCATTCAGGTGAGATGTAAGGTAGGAATGAGAATAAACACCCAAATAAGCCTTCATGCTTTAATTGTTCAAGTGCTGTGTTCCCTTACATCCAGTGAAGGAAGTAAAAACCATTCACCTTTGATTTGTTTATGATACATGCCTACAAATAGTCATGACCCGACCAACTTATACAATATGATTAACATGGATATGAGATGGCGGGATTGTACCACGAGATGGGATTGCATCTCCAAACTTCAGCAAATGTATATGATTTGCTAAACAGAGAGAGAAAGAGAGAGAGAGAGAGAGAGAGAGAGAGAGAGAGAGAGAGAGAGAGAGAGAGAGAGAGAGAGAAAGAGGGAGGGAGACAGAGAGCTCTAAGTAAGGCTTGTACTCAGAAGAGAAAAAGAAATGAAGAATTAATGAATCCATTCTATCCTTTCATCTGGGTCATAAATTCTAAGCATCATTTCAAAATAACATTTGCATCCAAGTATACCACCACGAATAAGCTGTATAGAATCAAATTGCTTGTGATTTTTGGACAATGAGGATTTTGTTCATAAATAAATCATAAAAGGCTGGACTAAGGAGACTTCTTATGTGTAGTGACTGAAATAGTGAGCACCTACAGATTGAGACTTGGCATGACAAGGAACTCCATCTTCCTTTTCATTTACTCACTTTATTATGCTGTATTTCCAGTTAATTAAATTTATAGTCAAATATCCCATGGTTAGAATGGTGGAAAGAGGATTATAAAGTCATTTTACATATTCTGGAAAAGACTGACAGGCCATCAGTCATAAAGGAAAACAGCCTATGATGCTAATTACCACGGAAATTAACTATAGAATATGTCCTGGAGGCTGGTTTTCCTAAGCACAGATGCGCAGACAAGATTGGTAGCTTCAACTATGGGTGAAGAATTGGAGCTCAAGAGTGGTCCAGCACTCTCTAGTGCTCTTTAACGTGTATACATACTTTAGGCATATTTGCCTTAAGGAAAAGAGGATGATTTATTAGGCTGCAGCATCTTGATGGAATAATCAATGTGTTAATTGCTCATTTATCTCTCTAGTAAGTATTTATTGGAAATTTAAACATTCTCCGCACTAGAGTAAGCCCCAGGTAAAGAGAAGTTGATCAAATGCATGTAGACATTCACTTCAAATGAATATGTGATGAGGAACCAGGTAAGAAAATATACCATTCTGTTTATAGTGTTATACATGTCCTGGGTATGTAAGACTGAAGTACCATGAGAACAATAAATAACCACTGTTGTACATTTTAATACACTCTGCACACATATCCACCAGGAAGTGAAAGTTACATGAAGATGATTCTTTTGTAGACATTTGAAGAGCTCTTTCCCTGGGGAGACACAGACAAATGCCTACCTTATCCTTATTGGAACCATTGATAGGCCAAGGTATAACCCTACCAAAGTCCAGTTTGGGGAACCTGTGGGGTTTTTGACTTACTTAGAAAGTGTGGGGTAGATGTTACTTACAGGAGCATGAGTGACTCCAAAGTAGCTGTACCATTGAAAGTGTCACCTCAGCATGGATGATGACTTCCCATAGCTACACAGATGGAGTCCTCTCTAGTTAACCTTGCATACTCTATACTCTAGAGACCATGAGTCAATGTTCAATTAGGCCAGAATTATATACAACTAGCTGGAAGGTACAGGAGGGAGTGGTTGAGATAGCAGGTGAGGGTATCATGACCCTCTCTGTACACTCCATCAATGTAGAAATATCAATAGTCAACAGATTATACATATAAATTTAAATGATTATGCTAATATTCTGAGTTACTCTGAGCTTTGTTAGAGTCTTGGGAATGGGCCAGAGCCAACTCTAGTGTGCTTACCATTATAAGTTGGGATTTATGTGATAGTGATACATACCCTTGACAATAGAGACTACATTAAGATTTTTTTAAAAATATATAACATTTTTAATCAATTCTTTGAGAATTTTATAGATGTATACAATATATTTCTATCATATTTACTTCCCACTGCACCCTCCAGCTCCTCTTGGATTTCCCTCTCTATGTCTCTCCCTAAAGTTCATGTCATTAATTTTGTTATTTTTTTATGATTCACTAAGTGCTGCTCACATGCACATAGGTGTGAGGTCATCCATAGGAACATACCAGAACCATGTCCCTAAAGTTAACCAACTGTCACTCTCCTAGGAGCCATAGTAGCTCCTTAGCTAGGGATGGGGTCTCATGTGACCCTTCCAAAGTTTTGCTAGATTATTGACTGAATTGTTCCCATGCAGATCTTCTGCAGACAATCACAGCTAATGTGAATTCGTAAGTGCAACATCCCTGCCATGTCCACGAGACAGCTTTGCTTCAGTTCTCCTCCCTGATGTTTGGGTCTTACATTCTTCCTGCTCCCTCTTTCATGATGTTCTCTAAGCCTTTCAGGGAGGGGAAATGATATAGATGTCACCTTTACAGCTGAGAATTCCATCAACACTTGTTCTTGGAATTTTAACCAGTTCTGAATCTGTATTAATTGCTGTGTACTACACAAAGACACACCAAGACTTTCCAATTCCCATTTATTGGACTATCCTTTGTTCTTTTCCCACTTGAAAACTGATGCATTCCACACACTTTATCCCTCTCCATCTTGAAGCTCTCTCTAGTCTGGGTTGTGTGACACTACCAAGTCTTGGTGCTATTAAAGGGGACTTTACTGGGTCATTGAGCATTCAAAGGTTCATTGGCTTGTCCATTCTCCAGAGATAATGGTATCTTTTAAACTGGTGACTGTGAGTTTGATAGTCAAGAGAACTTATTGGTCTAAAAGAGCTGAATGAACCATCTACTTGCTCTTCATCTTAACACTGATTTAGTTCCTTGCTGATTCCTATCTGGCATGTGTTGTTCATTCAGTTTTTCTCACTCCTTTGATGTCTTTCTCCCCATATCATGCTCTGCAGTGCATATAAACACACCCTTGTCATTTCCTGGGTCCTTTTTATTGTTGTTACTCTTTATCTGCTACTGGTTAATTTCTTAAATATACAATTCACACAAACCAGTCTGTCCTGTTTACTCAGTCCAAAACGAAGCCATCCAAATTGGTTGTCTCTGAGTTCTTTTTCTATTTTAATGTCTCTGTTTTGTTGTTTTTGTTGTTACTTTAGAACTTTTGACAAAAACTGACTAGGAAACCGGAAATAACTGCTCCTTCTTTTAAATCCTTCATGCTTGCATCAATCCTGCTCACTTTCACTTTTCTGCTTTTAACTCCTTCCTTCAGCTTCTGCCTTCACATCTGTCACTGCCTCCCACTGCTTTTTCTTTTCACCTCCACCAGCTTTGAGACAGGGGCACAGAAGGCAAGGTTTCTAAATGTCCTGAACTGTCACCCTGGCAAGTCAGAGAGGAGAATAAGGGACTCATCCATCAGGCAACAGGAGTCCCTACTCTTGGGGACCATCACAGGGCCATAACTAGCTGCTGTCCTCTTGAACACCTGTACTCCTCACTGTTAGGAAGCACTTGGATGTTAGAGCCACCGAGGACCACTGAGCACATGGAGTTCAACCATTCCATTTCACAGAATCATTATTTTGGAAAGACTCTTAATGTCTGAGATTTAAACATGAAATCATTTACTTAAGACATTAGTTTAGTACTGTGATGCAGAACAATTCTATAACCTTTAAATCACCCACCATTAGTAAAATAGTCCATTCTGGTTAATAGGCACAGATATTATATTTTAAAAACTTGAAAATTTTACCCCAAATTGTTTACACACTCCAGTATCCTATGTACCTCTACCTGCCCCCTACATGGCATAGGTTGATAGTTCAGTGTTTTGATATGTGTTGGGAGGTTGTAACTAATGCTTCCTTTTCTTTTTTATTGTATTTTTATTATTTAAAACAATTTTTAAATTTAAATGTATTTTGATGATATTTCCCTTCCCCCAAGTCCTTTCAGATCCTCTCCTCCTTCTTACCCACTCAACTTCAAGTTCTTTCTCAAAAAAAGAAAACCTAATGCCACAGCAAAACCCTCCAAAATAAATAGATAAATAAATAAGTAAAACAACACCCAAATAGAAAAAACCCCTACCAAACTGTAACCAAATAAAAGCGCGCGTGCATGCACACACACACACACACACACACACACACACACACACACACACAATAAAACAAAACAAAAAAACCGAAACAAACAAAAAACCAAACTCATGTAGCGTCCATTACATGTTGGTCAACTACTCTTGAACATGAGTCCTGCTCTGAAGTGGTTGATATACCCAGTTTCATTCAGTTGTTAACCTTTACCCTAATGGGTAGGTTTTCATTCATTCATTTTTTTAAGTATAAAAATCTTAAGATTAAAAAAAATCATAACAAAGTTGGACAAGACAAACCAACAGAAGGAAAAGAGCCTAAGAGAAGGCACAAGAGTCAGAGATCCATTCTTTCCCACACCCAGGAATCACATAAAAACACTAAACTGGAAGCCATAACATAAACACAGAGCACCTGGTGCAGACCTGTACAGGCCCTGTGTGAGCTCCTTCAGTTTCTGTGAGTTCATATGAACTTTGCTCATGTTGATTTAGAGGGCCTTGTTTTCTTGCTGTCTTTCATCTCCTCTGGCTCTTACACTCTTTCTGCCTACTCTTCCATGGGGTTCCTTGAGCTCTGAGGGGAAAGGATTTGATGAAGACATCCCATTTTAGGGCTGAGTGTTCCAAGGTCTCTCACTCTCTGTGTGATGTCTGGCTATTTGTTCCCATCTGCTGCAGGAGAAGCTTCTCTGATGATGGTTAAACAAGGCATTGCTCTATGAGTATAACAGAATATCATTAAGAGTCATTTTATCACTATATTGTATTTCCTTTTTTTTAAGCCCAGTAGTATTTGGTTTCACCTTAGGTGTCTCTGGGCTATCTAGTTCCTTGGTCACCCAAGCAGTTTCAGGTATGAGTCTCATCTCACTGAGTGGGCCTTAGGACAAATCAGTTATTGGTTGGTTACCCCCACAAGCTTTGTGCCATTGCCATAGAATATCTTGCAGGTAGTACACCATTGTAGATAAAGGGTTTGGGAGGAGAGGAATGAGAATAGAGAATAAGACAACTATCCATAGTGAACAGCCATCAGCTTCTTGCTTTGTTGTAAGTGCTTTTGCTGTATATTAACCCCACTTTGTAAGTTAAGGTGAAGGAGTAGTGGGGTTTTCTTTGTGTTAGTTGTCACTGTTAGTCTAACATTATTGATTATATTTCCTTATCTTCTCATTATTCAAATGCTGTTTGGTAGGTGTTTCTTTTTAGGTTTTTCATCTGCATCTTGTCTTTTCCATCTTCACATCTCTCAGAATGATCCACCTATCTGAGACTCCATCTTTTCATTCATCTCTCATTGTAGGAAGCTGCTCCACTGCCACTCATTATAATAGTCCTTGTCAACCACACATCGTCTCTCCTGGGGTAATTATCTCTGAGGCTTAAACTTTTGTTACTTTCTATTATATATGTTTTGTCTATGGGAGAACTAAGTAAATGCCATAAGAAATGGGGACAGCATTGGCCAACTCCATGCATCCGTGGGGGGTGTCTATCTCTCCTTACACTCTTTCCTATAAATTCTAGAAGCATTGGATGCTCTGGTAATATAATGCTTCATAATCAAAGCAAAATGTAGACATGTGATCTCAGCTTACTGCAGATAGAGAGAATGGTTTAATAATCCCAACTTTTGTAGTAACCATGTTGAAACAATACAATATGTCAAATATCATTATTTCCCATTTTTAAGATCCTGGCCATAGAGATCTTTAAACTTCAATTCTTGACTCCGTTAGTCATGTGATCTAGACTTCTGTGTCTTATGAAAGCTGTGTGTGCTAGTGGTACTTACTTATAAGATTCCTGCGAATCTTAAGTGGGAAAAGCACAGCATCTGATATACAGTAAATGCTATGAATTAATTGTGGCTGTTACATATTTATTTTTACTGAAATACATTTCCATTCTTCCATTACCGTTTCCTTACTTTTCTTTTACAAAGCAACATATTAAAAAAAAAAACCTTTTTGTGTATCTTTGTCCTACATAGTATTCAATGTATTGCTGTACATATAGCAGCTGCTTAATAAGTATTTTTTAAAAGCTGCAGTGTTGTTATGACCCAATGCATGTTTATGAAATTCAAGTTAGTTCTTATCTTATTAGCAAGACAAAGGATAATAATACAATGTGGGAAGCTCACACACATTTTTTCATAGCATGATAATACATTATACTACTAAAGGAAAAATCACTGAATAAAGACCTTCATTGTACAGCAGAATACACTGGGTACAGAATCCCTGAACAATTCCTACCCACTCCAAGTTCTTGGTCAAGTTTTTGGCATTAATCTGACTTGGGAAAATTTAGCATATTTTCCTCCTGGATTTTTATGTATTTCGTCTTGTCTCCCTCTCTTATCAACCACTGGGAATGACCACTTTCTATATGTATTGTCGGTTTTATTTATTCAACATTTAACTTACACATTCAATTATTTGGTTGAAATTCAAATGTTAATGCTCTGGTGATATGTTTTATGCAATTTAAGACCCTTTTCTTAAGGAAGTATTCTTCTTAGTGTGTTTTTGCAAGATGCAAAGATTTGAAATAATCTTACTCTGAGTGTTAGAAACAACTGTATTTTAATCAAACAGTGAAAACAATTCCCTTTTTTATTTGTGGAGGGACTTAACTCAAGTGTCTGCACCCACTTCTGCTTACCAGACCTTGATCATAAGCTAACAAAAGCCATCTCAATCTCCCCCAAATGAGAACTCACCTCAACCTTGTATCCTCCAACCCCTGCAGCCCACTGGAAAGCTTCGCTGATGTTGTCTGCAAGAGTTGTTTCTTCTTCCTTCCTTCCTTCCTTCCTTCCTTCCTTCCTTCCTTCCTTCCTTCCTTCCTTCCTTCCTTCCTTCCTTCCTGTTCTCTTTAACCCACTTCAGCTTGACTGCCATGCACCACACTCCACAGAGATCGCCATCACTAATTCCCAGAGACCCCTACATTACCACACACTGTGTCGTTTATCTCCTCATCTTCCTTCATCTCTTAGCAAGATTCAGAAATGAACCATTTTTCTGAAGTGTGCCCTCCTCCCAGCTCTAGTGACGACCCTCTTATCTTATGAGCTGTTCCCTCTAGTATCTTTTCTGGACCTGTCCCTTCTTCCACCCTGGAGATGTTGGCATTCCTTAGGGCTCCATCCTGGGATTTGCTTTGTTCTTTATTCTCTCTCTTACTTTGTTTTTTAGCTGACTTCGTCTTATTCAGTCATTTCAGATAGATGCCAGCAATTTAAATTTACATTTCTAGTCCAAACACTTAGTTTTTTAAACTTCCTAAACTACCTATTTATCAGTAGCGTTGTATAAAAAGAGAAATCACAGCACAGCATTCTTCAAATTGGAACACTTAGTTTTCCTCCCTAAAAATGATACTTTCTTAAGCTGTAGTCCTTCCCCAGCCTTCAATAATAAGTGATGTCACCACTCACAGAGTTATTAAGGTAGAAAATTAGGAACTATCTTTTATGCTTTCTTTATCATCCAATCTGTCAGTAAATCCTCTTAATACCCACCTTGGACCCATGAACCCTTCACTACCATCTCTCTAGGACAACTTATTATCATATTTTATTGTCAATTAAATCATATTTTAACAACCTCCTAAGATACTGAAAGTCTATAACACATCTGACTGCAGATATATCTATGTGCATATCTACTTCAATATCTATGCATATAAATGTGGGCATATGTAAATATACATATACTATCCATATGTATTTAAAAGCATTCCCAAAGTTTTAATCAAGACATTATATGTTTATGCATGCACACTTATATCTATAGACATACACACTTTCCCCGCTTTCAGCAGTCTGACAACTTTTCATGACCCTTAAAAGAAAACTCGACTCTGCCATGTTCTTCAGGCACTCACAATCTATCCATTCTCAGTTCCATCTCATTTCGTGCTCTTGCCTCTGCTGTCAAACTTCCGTCTAACTGTGCTCTTAATTCCTAGACTCTCCATGGTTTTTCCTGCAATGGGGTGTAGCTAGAGAGTTTTCTCTCTGGTCCCGCCAAATCCCGGCAGTCCGACAGCCCACTTATAAAATAAACACACAGACACTTATATTATTTAAACTGTTTGGCCTAATGGCTCAGGCTTCTAGCTATCTAGTTCTTACATCTTAAATTAATCCATTTCTATAAATCTATACCTTGCCACGTGGCTCGTGGCTTACCAGCATCTTCGCATGCTGCTTTTCATGGCGGTGGCTGGCAGTGACTCCTCCCACCTTCCTGTTCCCTCAATTCTCCTCTCTGTTAGTCCCGCTTATACTTCCTGCCTGGCCACTGGCCAATCAGTGTTTTATTTATTGACCAATCAGAGAATTTGACATACAGACCATCCCACAGCAATGGGGACTTTGAATTCCACACTATTGGAAAAGTTCTCAACTCAGCTTTTGGTGTGGTGCATCTTATCTCATCCTTTCATGTCATTCTCATTGAAAGGTTCCCCTTTGGTTGTCTTTGTTTTTGTCAGGTAAGAGATGATTCACCACAGAGGGAAAAGATCTTGTCTATTTCCTTTATGTATCATCAGTAGATAACAATGTGTTTGCCACATAAATATGTATACTGAATAAAAATGTATTTGCATGATTAATATTATTCTTATATGGAAACTAAACACTGTGCTGGGTTGAATGGCAGAAAGATCAGGGTCAAATCTGAGCCTATATTTAACTCATTTCTTTAGTCATGATGGTTAAAATTCAGGGATTTCCTGTTTGGAAAATGTGGTGTACAAAATGGTATCATTGAATCTCACAGCTCAGTTTCCTCTTTTTATGAGATTAGAACAAATAATTAACCAACAAGTTATATTCAAATCCTAACTTTAATGAGACAGACTTTGATAATTAAATATACTTCTCTTCTTCTTTTAAATATCTGTATTATGACATTACTGAAATATATAGTAAATAGCAGTATGAATCCAATATAGAAATTAAGAAAATAATCTTGTATTTTATTTTTACTATTATGCATTGTTTCTGATTAATTATTGGTCTTTGGTCATATGGAGATAGGATTATATACATGTATTTTCCTATAATTTTGTATTAGTGATGATAAAGAGTACTATTTTATCTTTGGAGCCTCTTACTGGTGGGTTTTGTCTCTTTTTGAACAGCCTGAAGGCTCCTACACAGGTACAACAAGACAATTGGAGTCACCAGATCGAAATTATGGTTAAAAATGAAAATGCAGCCGGGCGGTGGTGGCGCACGCCTTTAATCCCAGCACTCGGGAGGCAGAGCCAGGCGGATCTCTGTGAGTTCGAGGCCAGCCTGGTCTCCAAAGCGAGTACCAGGAAAGGCGCAAAGCTACACAGAGAAACCCTGTCTCGAAAAACCAAAAAAAAAAAAATGAAAATGCAGAATAGTAACTTGTTAACTAATCATGTAAGGAATCTGTAATATTTATACCAATGCCTTTATTTTGTTATCAGTAAAAATGTGTGTATATTGTCATTTTAAAAGTGGCAATTCCTACTTGTGAGAAACATGGCCTTAAAGAACTGGCCACGGAGAGATCCTGAATATTCTTACAATGCCTCCATTTCCAATAGTTAAGCGTTACAATGTTCCAATCACATGTCAGACCCCAAGTTTCTTCTGGGGCCAGATCCCTACTTAAGTTTTTTTTTGGAACTTCTACTAACTGTGGGCATTAATAGTCTTGGAAGAGGAAAAGGCAAAGCTGTGAAGAATTCCACTGGGTAAACCGTGTTCAGGGTTTTATTTCTCTTTCTGGGTCCCTTCCTGCAAACCCAGACCAATGGTTTTCAGTCCCAATAGGCCCTGTTTGCTGTCATCCACTTTATAACATCCTCTTTGATGCTCTGATATGACATCTATAGAGTATAAACTGACTAGTAAATAGTAACGGTATGGTTAATGAAAGTCAGACCTCATGTCTGCCGACTTACAAGACCTCACAAAGGCTCTGAATAAATCTTTTATTTTTATAAAATTTACAAAATTAAGACATTTGTGTTAGTCAACTTTATGTTCTTGTTTTTAAAAATGCCTGGGTAATCATAATTGAAAAATATGAAACTCTTATTTTGCTCATAGTTCGTGAGGTTTTAGTCAGTTGACCCTGTTGCCTTTGGGCCTGTGATAAGGAAGAATGTCCCAGCAAGCATGCAGGCCAGAGGAGCTGCTAGGAAAACAAAGAGAGAGGAAAAGCAGTGTCCTGGGACACGACATCCCTTCCAAGGACATTCCTTCAGTGGCCTCTGACCTCCCGCCTGAGCCTGCTGATTAAAGGATCTCCCTTCAGTACCACAGGCTGTAGAATCAGCCCTTCACACAGATCTTCACAGTATCTTGCTTGGCTACTATCATCCATAAACACTGTCTTTTCCCGTTCAGACTTCTCTCCATCATAGTTCCCTTCCTGCTGCTGACAGGAGAGTAGCCGAGGCTTGTTCTGGTCTTCAGGTAAGGAGAACGTTAGCTGAGGAACTACTTAGCTCTGAGTGAGAGTAATAGATGGTTTAAGCAAATTTCCAGTGTAGTAATATACTCTAGTCCATCCTAGTGTAGATGTGAATCCCAGAAAAACCCTTCCCCAAGAACTGGCTCTCCTGGCTTCACAGCACAGAGGTGGAAAGCTAACCTTCACACTGCAGAGTGGTGTATCTGCCAATGCTTGGGTACAAATCTGTGAGCAGAGAAAGAAGACAAGGGTGAAATATCCGGCCTGAGAAGCTGATCTTTAAAAAGTTCATAAGTCTCAGATATGTCTAACTTCATTAGCAGAAGATTTGAATTGTTCTGATGTCTAATAAAAATATAAGGTTCTCCCCCTCCAAAGAACTTATTCAATTAAAACAGAATAGAAGATTACAACTACATTATAATGTTTTTGGCTGTTGTGATTGGAATCAAGCATCCAGAATCCTCAGAATGCCTGCACTTGTGAGCATAAGCCCGCAGCACTACAAACAATAATATCACATGTTGAAATTGCATTTGCCATGCACTCCAGCTGCAATAATGGAAAATAAACACTGATCAATGATGCTAGGGGAATGAATTATACTTTTAGCTTCCCTACCGAAGTGATATTAGAATATTACTCTCCGATAAAGGAAGATCAAACCTTATGTAGGAAAGACACGTAGAAAAAGAAAAATACCATAAAAGAGTTTATATGAGCAACAAATTAATTTTTCTGGATTTTTTGTTTGTGTTGCCAAATTTTGCCCTTTTTAGTATGTTGAGGTTCATTTAGCATATTGAAGTTGATTTACTTGTTTCCAATAAGTAGTCAAATAAGAATACCTAATATTATATTCATTATTTTCTATGTTTTTTAGGAAGATATCCCTAAATTACACAAACTGCAGGACCCCAAAGCTGGGTCTACCTCTGTGTACTACCTACACAGAGATATACTTTAAAATCAGAGAAACTCTGGACTTTAATATGAGGAAGTAATGACACGAGAAAAATTTATAGGAAAGTGGGACGTGATGAGTAAGTAATAAACACAGAACCTAACATGCATGAGACGAATGTATACTGACCATTGCTGCTGTTGATGATCTCATTCTTTGAAACATAAAGATTGAAGGATGCTGTTCCAAAAAAGGGAAAAAGTACTCTTCCATCTGTACTCATGGCAGTTTAGTTTGTTAAATCAGGTATATATGAGAAAATGCAAAAACTGCTTTTCCATTTATTTGCCAAAGTCAAGATAAGTAAGTATAAAATTCAAAATGATGTCCAGAAGCAGGGCAGGTCTTAGCATGAAAGGCTGCCCTGGTGCCTTTGGTATTACAGGGTTTGGCTGCCCACTTTTTCCACAAATATCTCCCTTATACTTGTTATTGAGATAAGCAATCACCAACACACACACACACACACACACACACACACACACACACACACACACACACACACTCTCCCCAAGGCTTTCTACAGATCTTTCCTTCTTTTTTTTGTATATGTGTGATGCATATACTTGTTTTGCATGTATGTGTTCATGTGTAGGTGCAGGTGTGTGTGTGTGTGTGTGGTGTGTATGTGTGTGTGAGTGTATGCTATGGGGAGACCAGAGGTCAGTGTTCCACTATGCTCCCCTTATTTTTGCAGACAGAGTCTTTAACAGAACGTGAACCCTGCCGATTTATCAAGCCATTTAGCCAGTCTCAGTGGTCTTTTGCGCCCACCTGCCATCCCTGGGGTTAAAGGAGGGTGCCATTGTGCCCAGCTTTACATGGATGCTGATGATCAAGCTCCAGTCCTCATGCTTGAAAGGCAAACATTCTCTGTTTCTCCAGCCCTAGTCCTTGCTTTTGTTTCTGTTTGAGACAGTCTTACTTTATAGCCCAGGCTGCCCTTAAGAGTGCAGCAATCCCCCAACTTCTGCTTCCTGAGTGTTGAGATTACATCGTGAGCCACCATTTAGAGCTCTCTCCAATTTTCCCCAACCCTGAATCATAGCTAGCTTCACTTCTAGAAACACACTGGTCACAGTACAGTGAATCCACAGTTCTGGAAGATTAGGATTCACAATTCACCTATTAAAATGCAAATGCTTTGGCCAGGGGCTGACTGCAAAACAGGAATTTCTATTTGGAGCCACACTGGCAATGACCTCTGGCTTCTGCCCTATTCCTTCAAGCCTGCAGAGTGATGTAGGAACTGTTTCTCTAGAATGAGGGCAGTACTCCTAAGTGTTACCAGAGTCTAATGATATAGTCACCATTAGCTCAGAATGCTAGTGTTATGTCAATAAAACATCAGGTGCTGGAAATACATTTGGAGACTATTCCCTATTCAAATTTTTTGTTTCTGGGGAAACTTTCACCTAGTTCTCTCTTCTCTAACATCAAAAACTTTGTACAAAACACCCATCGTATTAGTAATAGATGCTGTTAATAGATGCAGTATCAGCCACACTCTGTGCTAAGCACTTTACTATATTAACTCATTTAACAATCACAAATGCCCTTAAGGCAGGTACCACCACTACCTGTATTTCATAAGTGAGGTATCAGAAGCATGAGGCAATTTGGTGCCTTGAAGATATTCACATAGCTCAGGGGTCTGAGCTGAGAATCAAGCTTAAGAGTCTGTTCACGTACCAGACTTCTAATTTCTTTGAAATATGTACAAGTAATCTTTTTTTTTATTAAACAACCTAACATAATATTTTAGTATTTTACTAACCATTTTCCACCACTGCATCCCCTGTGCATCTTCCTCAACAGGCTTATAATACCGTTCTCCCTCTTCTGAGTGTTCTGTACAAAGTTACTCTGCATCTGCATCAATAGGAAGACAGGAAAGCAAGTCTGAATCCCTTTGGGTCTCTTGGCTAGAAACGATGTTCATAGGCAAAGCTTATAGTCAGTGTGCTTTAGAACTCCCCCATGGTTCAGATTCTTCCCACAGCTATAAGATGCCACAAGATACCTCAACCACAAAATGAGTGCCTGTTTATGTATCCCAAAGATAGGCAACTTAAAAACCATACATGCCCACCCTACATGCGCAGAGTACGCTTGGTGTTTGGTTCAGCTCTGGAAAAATGTACAGAACCTCTGACTTTTCTTTTCATTTTATGGATTAGGTAGTACCCAAGCATTGTAACACTGGTTAGAAAAGTTTTTTTTCTCAGTCTATTGAGTTTTCATTTGCACCCAGAAAAGAAGCACATATCTTTTAATCATCTGGCTTTCACTAACAACATTCAACTGGTATATCTGGTATGACAGTATAAACAGTATAGATAGTCTATAGTGTATCACTTCAATTCTATTAATTTTAATATCTGTTTATGATTACCTTTAGGCTGAATGACAGTATTATTTTGTTGTTAAAACATCAGGTGTCAGATATATGTATTCCATCTAGTCTCTCTTTGAGTATTATCTCTGTGAAAATTTCCACCCAATTCTTCCTTTCTAACTAGAGAGAAATTCGTCTTCAAATAGGGAAGGGAAGGGATCATACTTGATATTATTTCTTAAAGTCTCATTTTTCTTTTCCTGGGTTAATAATCTTTATCTGTGCCCAAGCCAAAGCTTGTACAATCCCCTATCTTTATCTCTTTCTAAGTGGTATTTACCGTGCGTGAGTCCCAGGAGTTTCCATTTTTTTCAGATTTTTTTTTTTTTTGAACCAAAAGTAGGTAACCATTCTGGTCAAGACAAGAAGTGAAAAATATCAAGGCCACTGACTTGAGTGCAAAATCCATCAGGGAGTTAGCACTCACAACTGAGTGTTCTTTCTTGAGCAGACTCCTGTCTAAGGTGATAGAGCAAGACAAGGTAGATGCATGCTCTCCTTGCCCCAAAAATCTAGAAATGATTATGAGGTGTTGACAAGATGGTTCAGTGGTTTAGAGCACTTACCGCTCTTTCATAGGACTGGAATATAGTTCTTAGTACCCATGCTGTAGCTCACAGTCCCCTGTAATTCTAGTTTCAGGTGATTCAACACCTTCTGGCTTCCACAGGCACCTCCACATGAATGCACATACACACAAGACACACACACACACACACAAAAAGAAAAAAGAAAAAGAAAAAAACCTTTAAAGAAAATATGGGATGAATACAATTAAAATGCCACCATGGTAACTATATTGTATGGCTATGGATTGATAGACCATACCTTGGAGTGAGGAAAGGAATGTGTAAAACAAGAAATGGAAGAACTAGATAGATGATTTCCTGTCTGTGGGTGATGAGCTCTGGCCAATCTAGGGAGTTTTTAAGTAGATATGGCAAATCCTCAGGCACTCAATCTCCATGTGTTGATTGAATTGACACTTCTTTCTGTCTGGTTATGCATGTACACTCTCCTGCCAAATTGCCTGAGTTCAAATCCTAAGTATTTGGCAACTGCAAGTCCTTCAACAAACTGCCTAACCTCTCTATGATGTAATTTCCTCTTTACCAACCACATAGAATTGGTAGGAGGGACAAAATTGATAAGATGTGTTGCATACTTAGCCTTGCCCTGATGATTAGAGAGTGTGCTATTTATGAGATACATATACCGTGAGGAGACAGTTATACTGTTCATATCCAATATTATATGGACCTTGGTTTTACCGAACATACAGAGTAAGCCAGCACATTGGCCCTTCTGTTTCCTGATTTTGGAAGAAGCAGGCAGTGAATAGGCTCAGTTCTGATGCTTCTCTTTCAGACATGTTGCAAGACAATAAAGTTCCTGTTAAAAGCTACTCACTCTGACTCCAGCTTCAAGGACACCTCGCAGAACAAAAATCCCATCGTTTATGCACGGTCATTAGAGTTTTACGTCTACTTCACAGAGTGAAATACAGATTAAATCTTCCGGGAACTGGCAACAGGTTTAAATCTGGGCATGAGATGCTATTATGAATTAATCACATATGTTCTCAGATTCAAAATCCTGTGGTAAGAAGTGAGATTCTATATACTGTACTCACTTCGTTAAGCACACATTCTTTCCTCTTTTTTGATTCCACTATTTAACTGTAAAAAACCTTACAAGGCAAGAAGGGTTTCTTAGATTATTTGCTGTCCTGAACTTATTGATCCCTTTCAGAACAGTGTTTTCAAATGCATGCTCACAATAATAATAACTACAAAGGAAATAATAACTACAAAGGAAACCAATTACTTTAAAATATAATTTCTAATTTCTATGTATTAAAAATTCCCATTTCTCAAAACACATGTTCTTAATGAAGATAAAATGAGTACATGAAATGAGCAGCTACACCATCCAGACAGTGGATATAAAGTAAATTTGGAGGACATTTTGCAAATAAGGTTAAAATGTATTCAAATCTATATTAAGCATGGTAAGTGAAGCTCTTGCTTAATCTTGGTGATTTTTTTTATTTCTTCTGAGGTTTTGTCTTGTTCGTTTGCTCATTTTAGGCATATACTCTGGAAATAAGTGTATGGTTAATTCTTTCTGATGTTTATATGGCTAGTTGTTTAGTAAAAAAAATACTATAATTTGTTTTTAAGTTTCAATGAATGCCTTTGGTTGAACCTGCTGTTTTGCTGCTGTTTGTTGCTGCATCTAAAGCACCTTCTTCATCCCACTGTTGGACACTTCAGTGTAAGCGGTAGATGGTGAAGCAAATAAAAATGATCTCACTGACAAACCCATCCTCTTCAGACTAGGCAAGCACCTCTCAGGGAGCTCACTCCTGCTCCCACGGAAGTAGGAGCTGTTTGGACAGTGCGTAGACTTCAGTGAAAGCCCTTGTAGAAGCCGTGTGAGCCACAGTAAAGTGACAGCAATTCAGTCAGTTTTACTGAAGGACCCCTATCCTAGGAAAGAGGATCCCACAAATTCCTCAACAAAGTCTCATCAATGTGTGAAGCATAATCTGACTCTCCCAAAGTCTATGAATTCAAACATTACCCTTCCCAGCACCACAAGCCAAAACTCTCCTTCATTCCTACTTGGTTTCTCTCCAAACGAAACTGTCTTCCTGATCCTGCTTTTTTCTCAAAACTCTAGAGAGAATTGAGATTGCTCAAAGTTCACTGCCATGAGATACCAGTTATTGAATCAAGTATCTTATATAGATTTCCTATTGCCTTAACCCAGCCCAAATAAATATTTCCATTACAATTATTTAGCAAATAATACTAATAAAGGGAAGATTATACTTTTATTAAACATATTTCACATGCTAGTAGCTGTGCAATATGTTTTATATACAAGATTTCTTATTAGATCGTATAATGAAGCCATTGGTCTAGATATCACTGTTCCTAGTTTATAAGTAGAGCCCAACTACATAGTCATTATGGGTATTTGACCTCTGTTCTGTAAATACCAACAACATGCAGTTTTCAAAAACTAAAAGTCAAAGAAGACAGGGAGTTGGGAAGGAACATGGAGAGAAACTCTGGAATTAGTTTCAGGGTATGTGTACAGATACGATCAAATAATTTAAAATTTTTTAAATAAAAAAATTAAATAAAAAAATGCACTAACTGCTCTATTAAAGCTCTTTCAGTAAAACAGTACATGACTGCATGTTCTCGAATCATGTTCAATATCAGACTATATTCCCTAATTCCATGGAAAGCTGGAATTTTGGAAAGATAACTATGCAGCACAATTACATGTTTAATTCAGTAGACTTCAATCATCTTGGAGGACGAGTACAGCATGATACATAGTGTCCCAACCACTTCAACTGTGAGATGTGCTTTTTTTTATATGAATCTATATCAATTTATTAATGGGTGCTATGGGAAAACAGACTCATGGATACAGGACAAGGTAGATTCAGTTGCAGAGTCCTTCTGTTTTGCCCTGGAAAGATGGGGATCAACACACACTGCTCTACACTGACTTGGTATCCACCATCCAAGAGCAAGATGTGCTTAAGCATATGGTTCCCACCTATTCTAGAGCATTGGCAAATAGAAAAAACTTTGTAGCTGGAAATATATATATTCATTTTTATCATCATCTCCAGGATCATCAGTAGTATCGGATCTTAATCTGAACTGAAAGAAACCAGTGAATTAATCAGAGCGGCCTTAAATGGAAAAAAAAAAGAATTAGTGCTCATTTAAAGGAGAAACCTTGTTCATGTTCAGTGATCATAAAATGTAAGTTAACTGAAGCTGAGATGTAACTAAAATTAAGATGCCCTAGCCCCCTAAGTGAGGGTTCACATCTACCTCCCTTGTCGTGAACCATATCAGGACCCAGCAGAGGAAGAGCCTCTGAGACTATCTCCAAAGAACCAATCAGATAATAGATTGCAGTGAATCAGATGGTGACTCTCAGACTAAGCAAATGAGTAAGAGATTAAGTAAGAGAGGATCTGTAATTGACAGGAACCTCAAAGCATTTCACCTATTGTTCTCCATGATCTGGAGTGTTCTTAGATAGAACATCATAGAGGCTGAGAGATTGATTTCAGGGTTACATTTTTACATGTTTAAACCCCAAATTTTCCATTTAATAGGTGGTACGATAATACAGATTACCTAACCTTTCTATTTTCCCATCAATAAAACATAGATTGTAATAAAATCTAATTAATTTAGACAGTAATATTTAACTCATATTTTGTGTGTGTGTGTGAACAGTATCAGTTATATTTAACCCAGTGACTGGCACTTACCAAGGGATTCTGTAAGTACTCATTTTATTCTGCAGTCCTTTATACCCATGTTTCTAAGTTGCAAACCAAATACTTGTGCACTGAATGGCACCTCAAGGAAGCCTGTGGCTCTGCTTAGACCCATGGTGCTCACACACCGGATTCTAGGTGTACAGCTGAAGGTACAATGAGAACAAATGGGTGACTATAAAATTGCCCAATTTGGCACAACCCTATTATTATCTCTGGAGAAAGCCAAGCCCAGGCATAGCTGATGAGTTAACCAGATACGATGCAGAAAACATTTCCTTCTCCTTTTTGGTTTCAAGCCTATTTCTGAAGACATAGAGCTCTCCGGCACAGTTAGCACCTGACGGCACAGAGGCGATGGCTCCTGCCAATGGAGGGTCTGCCCAGCTGTGGCTACCACTGCTGTTTATCTGTAAGTACAGATTCACATTACTTTCCACCCCGAGGGACCAAAATTCATCTAGAGAGCATCAGGATGGGGACATCGATGTTATTTTGGTGACTTTGCAGCACTTATGCAAACCATGGGGGCATTTCCCGACACTATGCAGTAGAGAGGAGCAGAGGAAACGGGCCTGAGCATCACTCAGTGGGAAACCAGGCTAATTGCTTGGATCTTGTCAGTCCTCTGACATCTTTTAGAGTACAAGACAGATACCAATAGAGGAGGATAAGGAAAGAATGCAGTTCCTTCTCCCCACTGATCATTAAAACTTCATGGATGTGGGTCTCATTCCCACACAGATCACAATCTTCTTGCATCCTGGAAAACTGGAGATAGATGCTAACTTATCCTTTATTGATTTTGCAGCTCTGAGTGTCATGCTGACGGGTGAGTTGTTTGTCCTTATTCCCTCAGTATAGCTGGACATTTCTCTCTTCCTCTGTTTGTCTGTATCCGTCTTGTTTTTTTATAGCTCTGAATTTTGCTCTTCCCAGAAAGTCTGCTTTCTAGATCCACCTCTTCCCCATCATTTATTCCCAGCCCTAGAGTTTCCCACATACCATTTTCCCCTCTCAAGTTGCCTCCTCTTCTGCTAAAGCCAACAGCCATGTCTGCTCTGATGTCAGCCTCTTTTCTAGGCCTTTAACATATACTCATCCAACTTTCATATTACTATCATTATTGGTATTTTATAATTGAGACTCCTGTAATTCAGATTACAACATTACTCACTGGAGGTTGCACAACCAACGAAAACTTGGTTCTATCCTAAGTCCCTTGGGTCTGAATATAATGTTCCTTGACTATATCACACTGTGTCATCACCACAAGCTGCTCTTTAGTTTCTGTTTAAATTTTCACCACATCTCCTTAAATCTCCTGAAAGTCATCCAAGGCTGACATGCTCTTGGTGCTTTTCATGAAACCTGGAAAATTGCAAACATTTCTCACTGCATATATTTACAATTAAATAGTTTAAAAATTTAGAATTCATAGTTTGTCAAGGCTATTATATGTTTTTATTTTAATTAATGTAATTTATTTACATTGTATACTAAAATATACCAATACTTGATATAATCTGAAATGGTTGAAAGTTGTTCCTGATATGTTTTAATGAAACGGAGGTTTTAACATTTTTCCTTTATTTCTACTACATTCAGCCATTTAACAATTATTTAGCTAGCACTGACTATATACCAACCATTATGATAAGCAATGATCGGTTGTGTCAAGTATTATCTCTACCTAAAAAAGATTGCAATTTATATTTATGGGTACTGATATTCAAGTTCAGAGGATTAGAGTAGGTTATGACATCATATAATAAATGACTTTGCTTGCTTCCAAACTTCTTGTGTATGAACCCTATCTTCATGCCTGGACTGGCTGCTCTCTGAGACCATATCACTGTCTACTTCATTCTTTATTGGTTTTCTAGACATCATGTCTGAGTGTTGTTACTAGCAAGGTGAACCATTGTTTGACTGTTGACATGTTTGGACTTTTGAGACTGGATAACTTTCAATGACTTACAATTTCTTTATTTTCACAATTTCACTTTCTTTAAGCCACTCAGAAATCTGTTGTGACATTGAACCCACCGTGGAGTAGAATATTTACAGGAGAGAAAGTGACTCTTATATGCAATGGGAACAATCTTCAAGAGAACTCTACTAAATGGTTCCACAATGGCATCATCTCTACTGTGACAACTTCACATTGGGACATTGTGAGTGCCACTATTCAAGACAGTGGAAAATATATATGTCAGAACCAAGGATTTTACAAGAGTAAACCTGTGTACTTGGAAGTGACGAGAGGTATGTTCTAGGCATATGGGAATATATATCTTTCACATGAAGAAGGACCCACTAGAACAGTGGTTCACAACCTTCCTAATGTTGCAACCCTTTAATATAGTTCCTCATGTTGTGGTAACCCCCAACCATAAAATTTTGCTACTGTGATGAATCACAGTGTAAATATCTGTGTTTTCCAATGGTCTGAGGCAACCCTTGTGAAAGGGTCATCTGACCACCAGAGGGGTCATGACCCACAGGTTGAGAACTACTGCACTAGAAGATGGCAGGAATGTAGTTTATTCTAAGAGATTTAAGGCTTCTCACTCAAGACATCTCAGTGTCTTTTCTTCAGCACCTCTCCTTACATCCTCTCTCTCAGTAGTCTATTCAGTGATCAATATTATTTCTCTGCTCTGTTTCTTCTATTTTACCTGGATGTAGACACGCATTTTGTGATCAAATGGCATGATAGGCATATGGACACTGCAAAGAGCTGTGTATGTATACTTGGATCATAATGTTTGAGTAAAGATTTTCTTTGAACAATCTGTGAGCCATGAACGATACCTCTACATTTTTTTCATGTCCTTTTCTGCTACTAAAAACAATTCTATTGTTTATTTTGTTACAACAAATATTGTTTATTTATTACTCTTTTACTGTCAAAACTTAATACAACATATCTAGGTATCAGTAAATGTTGAATGAGCAAACTATCTTTCAAATGGGAAAATTACACATTATATTTTATATAATATATAAAATATATATATATATATATATATATATATATATATATAAAACCTATCTTTTCTCGAGTGAAAAGATAGGTTTTAACATCTATAAACCAATTCCAAGTATAAACTAAACCATGCAGACTAGTCATTTATTTCCTGGTAGTAGACTTTAGAGAAGTCCTCAAAGGTTTTTTTCTTAAATACAATATGCTTGCACAAGTAAGATACGTTCTCATTCAAAACCCCCCATTTATGAATGTTTTACAATTGTTAAAAATGGCGTTAACCATAGAACATGATTCTTTGAACTTGCTGAATCATGATTGACAAACTATCACTGAGTATCTACAAACTCCTAAAAACTGTGTTAGGTACTACTGACAAAACAGAACCAGATACAGTCCTGTATCTTCATACACAGATCTATATAGGGAAGATGACAGAAAATAAAAATTAAAATAATACTTAAGATTCATGTGCATATTTTAAGGAAATATTTTGGCCTACTATAATTAACAACATAACTGAGAAGCCTCTGTGAAGAAAGAGGGACAAAAAAATCCCCCTAAGTTCAAATATTTTTGGAGGAGTATGTCTGTCTGCTTCCTTTTAACTAGATCCAGCTAGAAAAATCTGAAGGGAATTCTGGTCTTTGTTCTTTCCACATGTGGACTCAGCAATAGAGTACAAGACACTTTATGGTTCCTGGTTGACTTTTCAAAGGGAGAAAAGATTCACTGGCATAGATTTCCGATTATATGTATTATTTTGTCTTTATTTTTTAATTGATCTTATGAACCAAGACATGGATTTCATGGATGCGCTTTACCTGTCTTTCGATCTGTCTCTCTGCTCCTTTCTCCCCATCCCCTTCCTCAGGATGCTTATCAATTGTTAAGTCTATATTAACCATAATGTAATGAATATTCTTCAGATTGGCTGCTCCTTCAGACTTCTGCTGATATGGTATTATACAATGAGTCCTTTGACATCAGATGCCATGGCTGGAATAACTGGACTCTCCGTAAGGTGATCTACTATAAGGATGACCTTGCTTTCAAGTATACTTATGAGACCCCCAAAATCTCCATTAGAAATGCCAAACTTAATGACAGCGGCACCTATTACTGCACTGGCTATCTTCGCCGACTGAACTACACATCTGAGAAACTCAGAATTACTGTAACAAAAGGTAAGTTGATATAGAACAAAATAGTCCATAGCATGGGAAGAGAAAGTGACCATATGAGCCAGTGTTTAAAGTTAGTACAAGGGCATCTGTGACTGTCTTGGAAGAAGGAGACCCAGAGCATATCACCATAGTAGAGTCCTTTTTGTTAAATGCTGATGGTAATACCTATGCACAAAATGAAATTTTATGAAGATCAATGAGATAGTTTTGTCAAATGGCATTATAAGCTGTCAAGTCCTGTGCTACAATTAGCATTTAAAAATTATCTCTTGCTCCTAAGAAGAGAGTTTGTATCTATGAGATTGGAAGTGGTTTGGGAAGCTGAAGGAAGCAAGGATACAAAGAGCTTGGAGAGTCCATATTAGCTGAGGATGACGGGGAAGGAAACCAATCCCTCAGTGAGCTGTGTGTGCTCACTGGAGGTCCTGGAGCTGTGTGGTCCTGGAGGATGAGAGTGAGCCCGCTGAGGGCAGGCAGGTGGGCTGCCTCTATGGCTCATAAGACAAGCCACTCTTACCAAATGTCATATAAGAGGGGAACTTTGAAATGCTTGCCTTTAAAGGAGGAAATTTTGCTTTTTCTTGGCATGTTCATAATTATCTATAAAAAAAACAAGTTGGCCAAAGTTTGAATTATACTTCTGATGTGTTGCTGGAGTTATCTCCAGTCCCACCCAGGCCTGCAGCCACTCAGACCCAAATAAACACATAGATGATTATTTTATTTAAACTGTTTGGCCTAATGGCTTAGGCTTCTTGCTATCTAGTTCTTATATCTTAAATTAACCCATTTCTATCAATCTGTAAGTTGCCACATGGCTTGTGGCTTATTGGTACTTTCACATCATGCTTCCTCTGTCTGATGACTCCTGACTTAGCCTTCCTCTTCCCAGAATTCTCTTCTCTGTTTACCCCACCTATACTATACTTCCTGCCTGGCTATTGGCCAATCAGCATTGTGTTTATCAATCAATCAGAGCAACACCTTCACACTATCCCCAGCACTGATGTTTAATTGCTCCTGGTTCCATGCTGTGTTCTTTTGTACTTTCAAATCATCAACTACTGGCATCATGTTTCCATGGCTTTCACTGATTAGAAGAATAGCTAGATAGGGATCATTGGGAAACATTTATCCCTCTGCAGTGATCCAGAGAGCAGACTGTGGAACCTAGTATCCTGAGTGTTTTCTCTCTGTTCCTGAATACCCCATCAGGCTAAGGGTGGAGAATCATGCTTGTGTCCCTCTTAAAGAAGATGTATCTCTGAGCCCCCCTTTTCAGTTTCTAATCTGAATTGTATAAATGCTGTTTCTATGTTTCATTCTAGTTTACAAAACCAAGTACCTTTGGCTACAGTTAGTTGTCCCATTGCTGGTGGCGATTCTGTTTGCTGTGGACACGGTGTTATTGTTCTCCACCCAGGAACAGTTCAAACTACTCTTGAAAATTCAGAAGACAGGAAAATGCAACAAACCTTGAAACTTAACCCCTAACCTAGGCACATAAAGGAACTGATGCCATTGCTGGAGAGAGAATTCTTAACAGTAGTTTTCCACAGTCCTCAATAGTTTCTCAACTGTCAAAGGTAACTCACATTATCTATACAAAAGTCTGTGCCTCAGGATTTGCATAAATGCTTCATTAAACCATCTGCAGCTGGTTAAATAACATGTAATAGTAAATGCTCAATAAACACTGGTTTAATTTGTATTTGTAAAAGAGAAGCACAATTTGAATAAAGCAAGTGTGGAATCATGTGGCATGGTACCTTTAGAGTTTGTTTTCATCTAGAAGAAAGACCCATGAGGGCACAAATTTAAAATAACCTTTCCTGGTCATTATAAGAAGGAGGTAGCATAGAAGACATGGTAGGATACTGGTGAGGTTGGCAAGGTTTTGTGTTCTGCCTTTGATTGCTAGGAGCTTTGACTCTTGATAAAAGCTGAGATGACTCCAAGGCATGGCAAGTTCTGTAGTGATATACTTTGTAACCAAATAAAGCTTGCCTTGAGGATCAGAGGACAGAGCCAGCCACTAGATTAGACATAGAAGCCAGACAGTGCCACACACCCTTAATCCTATCACTCGGGAGATAGAGATCCATTTGGATGTCTGTGAGTTCAAGGCCACACTGGAAACAGAGCCAGGCAGTGGTGTTGCACACCTTTAATCCCTGTACTGGAAGCACATACACCTTTGATACCAGGAAGTGATGTCTGGGCAGAGAAAGGTACATAAGGTGTGAGGAAACAGGAACTCACTCTCTTTCGGCTGAGGATTTTGTAGAGGTAAGAACTAGTGGCTGGCTGCTCTGCCTCTCTGATCTTTCAGCTTTCACCCCAATATCTTGCTCCAGGTTTTTATTATAAGACCATTTAAGATTTGAACAACAGGATTCATATTTGATCAATTCAGAAATATCAGATTAACCAATCTTACAGTTGCAACTTGTATCATATCTTCATAGAGGAACAAAGCAAATGACTTTTGAGAAATCCAGTAAAAGATAAACACTGTTTATAATCCTGCACAGTGGTTCTCAACCTGTGGGTCATGATCCCTTTGGGTCATTTGTAACAATGAAAACATATCCTGCATATCAGATACTTACATTACTATTCATAACAGTGGCAAAATAATAGTTATGAAGTAGCAATGAAAATAATTTTATGGTTGGGGTTCATCACAACATGAGGAACTGTATTAAAGTGTTGGAGCATTAGGAAGGTTGAGAAATACTGGTGTAGGACCTAATCAGTTCTTGGGTAAAGGAAATAGGTTTGTGTTTTATCTCTTTCATTTTGTTACCAAATCATTCATTGAAGGCCTAGGTCTGCCTCAGAGTGTGAATTGGATTAAGTTTCTTTCCTGCAAAGATATCCATTATTAGGGCCAAACTACACATTATGACATGGATCAAAATCTTTATTCTTTTACTTCCTAGGTTTATGATATCAGAAACTCTGCTTATATATTTATGAGTCAAGTGTTTAATTTCTAAAATAGGAATGAAGATAGTTATCATGTCTAACTCAGCTCCTGCCCATGCTCATGCAGACAATGAGTTGGGACTTAAGGAAAACTCTAAGGGACAGGGTCCATGCTGTCAGTGCTGGACTGGAGCTTATGATAGCGTATGAGAGCAGATGGCTTAAGTTTGCCCAGACTCTACACCTACTGACATTGTAAGAAAAGCTTTGAGTGTAATTTGTAAAGACTGATAGGCCTGGAATTTTTATTTCCTCAAGAAGTGTTAGTGAAATATACATAGTAATTGCTCCAGCTTTTTTAAAAGGTAGACATACAGATATATTATGTGAACTTCCTCATCCTCCTCCCCAATATTTTCCTCATTTAATATGGTAAGGGATGACTACATTCCTGCCACATGGGTTCATGTATATAGGTGTGGTGAATGCAGAAGAGATTTCTTCTGGAATTCAGGCAGGGGAAAGTCCCTACTGGAAACTCCTGGGTGATTTTATGGGAAACTTTCTCTGCTTCCTGCCCAAGGCTTATTTCAGTATAAAGCCTTTCAGACCACAGTGTTGCCAATATACACAATCAAGACACATTGCTCTACAGAGTTCTCTACTATGTCATTGTCCTTGACATAGCCCAAGCTTGGGAGGGCCATGGACAGAGCAGAGAGATGGAAGTCCAAGCTGCTTCTTAGTGAGTGATGGACTGGGCCAGGCAACTGCCTAATCTTTGAGATTCTGTTTTTCCTGTATGAGAAGGGATTTGACAAGGTGGTTTCTAGAGTCTCCCTAGTCTCAGACACTGCCACTCATTTTCCATGTAGTGATCATCTAGGCTCAGAGGCTCAGAAGTCATTTCCCACCCAGTGCCAGGCTGAATTTTCTTTCATGCTCCATCACTGGGCACCCAGATCTCTCACTACTTTGGTGTGCTGATTGTCATATATAAATTCCCAGTTAATTTTAGATCTGTGTCTGCCATTTCTGTTTTATTTCTTTAGCTTTCATGGTCATTCATATTCTATTCCAGAAGTAACTTAGGAAATTGGGTGAAGATTCTAATAGTTAGTGGTCCCCAAATTATACTCTTTCTAAAAGTTTCTCTTTCTTTCTTTCTTCCTTTCTTTCTTTCTTTCTTTCTTTCTTTCTTTCTTTCTTTCTTTCTTTCTTTCTTTTCTTTTCTTTTCTTTTCTTTTTCTTTTTGGTTTTTCAAGGCAGGGTTTCTCTGGGTAGTTTTGGTGTCTGTCCTGGATCTCACTCTGTAGGCCAGGCTGGCCTCTAACTTACAGAGATCCACCTGCCTCTGCCTCCCGAGTGCTGGGATTAAAGTGTCTTTTTATTATGTGAAATATTTTGATCTATGTCAAAGAGTGAGTATGTTATACAGGTTAGTTAAGAAATTTCCTTTCTTGATTTACCTGTTTGTCCTCCTTGGTCACCTCTGATCTGTACTAAATTGGTCCAGGACAAAGCATAAAGCAACATTTGCTCCCTCAAAATAGATAATCACAAATCCTTATGAGTTTCTGATACTTAGAGGATGGGAAAACAGATGAGCATCTCCTGGCTTGTGATCTTGGAAGATAAATTCCAAGGATGCCACCAGAATAAAGATTTAGACAAAAGATGTATCAGGAGAGACGGTTTGGAAATTAAGTCCTTAGACGAAAGGTGAACTTCTCTTCTTCAAATGAGAAATGAAGCATAGAGGGACATCTCTCTAAACCTGGAGATGCAGTTTCCTGCTGAGGAGGGAAGAAGCCCCCCAAGCCAAGTCTATGGATGACATCAGAGTCTGTCTTCCTGTCTTAGATCACCTGCCCATGTGCTCTCAAAATCACTATCAAGTTCACCTGCATATACTGCTTGCAACATCCACATTCTTCCATTTTCAAAACTGAAAAGGTATAGGCGTACTGTCAGTCTCGTTGATGTTCAATACAGCATAGACAGTGGGCAAAAGCCTCTCTGCAATGTGGAGTCAGGATGAAAAGAATCTGAAATTACAGAAAATTCAGATAGAAAAAAACCTCAGATATTTACTTAACAAAATTTTAAAATCATTGTGTCATAGTAGATATAACTCAGCACTTGTAACAAACATGTATTTTAAAACTGAAGGAAAAGATCTCGTCCACCTGTACTAGAATAAGTTAGGGCTAAAAATTGTATTTTCCACAAATGCCAACTGTTCTAGAAATGCAATTCTAAAACGCAGCTGCAAATTGGTGAGCCCAGGAAACAGAATCCAAGACAGAGGCTTGAATGCAGCATCCACACCTCTGCTCAGGTGAAAGAAGCAGGTTTGAAAGAGAAAACCTGAAATGTGAAACAGTCACAGCAAAAACCCTAAACCATCTCACAGATGACAGTTCTGGACCTGAGACAGCTCTACATAATCACCATAGAGAGGAGACACCATAGAATAGACAAACCATTGAAGGTAGCATATTCCCCAAACATGATAAAAACACAGATGCAGATCCTTAGCAAGGATGCTTCCAAAGAGGACTCACCGAGAACCTCACTCCAGGGTTCTAGGTTATCCAGAGAGTTCATGTGCGGATCCTGAGGTGTATGATCTGGAGGTGTACATCAGCCTTTGGCAAATTCATCTTCAGACATGTGATATCTGTTCTACTGCCCATGATACCAACACACTTCATATCTTTATTTAACTATAATCAACAGAATTGTTAAGCTATTTTTTAAAAATTGTCTTTTAACCAACTCCACAGAAAGGAAATGGCTTCACCATTTCTGGAAATCTGGACACTGAGTGAAGACATAGCACTCCACATTCCTTCCCTGTGCAGACTTCATATTCTAGTCTTTTTTTTCCCAAAATGACACATGCTAACTTAAAATTACAGATTGTTCATTTCCATGAGTGTGCTCCGCTACCGTCAAACAGTGGACTGATGTTCTTTTACAGTGATATCTACCAGCCCCCTTCTATACTCATTTTCTTTATTCCAGCATTGAAAGGATGGACAAAGCTAACCTTGTCAGTATGGTGTTTTTCTGGGTCTGAACTTTCTCAAGTATGCATTATAGGATTGTAGATAGCCCACACCTGTATTCTTTGTAGCTGGTGCTGTTTTACTTTCTTACCGCTGTGATACCATCCACTTCAAAGACACACTTCAAGTCTCTTAAAAATCCCCAAGTCATCACTCAGTATTAATATGATATTCATGAAAAAGAAAATAAGAAAGTCTTTGACATAAAGGTATGTGTTTGAATACTGACTATACCAGCAGCCTTAACAACAATAAACATGTCTTTTTGGGCTTGTTTCCAGAATTGATACATATCACATTTAGACAATTGATGGACTTAGTGTTTTAATAAATTTGAGTGGATACAGTCTTGTACATCTACCAATGAGGATCTAGTCTGAGAAATAATTTGTAAGCAATTTTGTCATTGTATCAATATCATATAGTGTAGCTACACATCACACATAGTACTAGCCCATTTTATGTAATAAGCTATATGCTTTCTGCCATTATATATGAAGTCTATCATTGGCTTAAAGGTGACTGTGTGACACATGACAGCAATTCAAATTATTCTCATGGAGAGTAGCCATGTGCACATGTGAACAGGTCTATACACAAAGCAGTTTGCCTCTGGCATTGAAGAAGGTCTAGGTTTAAAGGAATTTGGCAGGTAAGTGAAAAGGTATTAGTCAAACCATGACATGCATAGTTGGACCAAAGCTTTCAATCAAAAACCTGTCAAGACTCTGGCTATAAGTAACCCATGTTTATAGTTTTTAATTCTACTTCTCCTAAGTATATAAAAAGCCTCATCTCATTCCTCTATAGCAGAGCACAGAGAATTCTGATGGCATAGAAGGAAGCCTCTAGATGATCAACCATTAGCATATTCTGGTCTTCCTGATACCATAAGTAAAGGCATTATCAGAAACAACTTAAAGTAAGTGCACATTCACAAACTGAAAGAACTGAGTTCACAAAGGAGCCTGATTAAGAGGAAGTGGCTTTTGCCATATGGCTCTGCGTAGGGCGTCTTTGACCTCCTTATTCCGCAGGCTGTAAACTAAAGGGTTCAGTAGAGGGGTGATAAGAGTGTAGGTTACTGTGATGAGTCTGTCCTGCCCCAGCAAGCTCTGGGCCTTAGGCTTCAGGTAGATGATTGCAGTGCAGCCATAGTGGATGATGACCACAGTGAGGTGGGAGGCACAGGTGGCGAAGGCTTTCTTCCGACCTTCGGCGGAGGCGATCTTAAGGATGGTGGAGATGATCACAACGTAGGAGATGAAGACCACAACCATAGGTAAAATGAGGACATAGACACTGACAACGAAGTTGATAATCTCATTGATAGTGGTATCTGCGCAGGCCAGCTTCAGCAGGGGTCTCACATCACAGAAGAAGTGGGGAATAATAAAGCCGTCACAGAAGGGCAGGCTAAACACTGATGTAACCTGAACAATAGCCATGCCCAGGCCAGTTCCCAGTGACCCAGATGACAACTGGACACAAGCCTTCCTACCCATGATGACTGAATACCTTAGGGGGTTGCAGATGGCCACATAACGGTCATATCCCATGACCATGAGTAGGAAACAATTGTTGATGCCAAAAGTTAGATAAAAGAAGATCTGGGCCACACAGTCTCGGAAAGCAATTGTGTGGTATGGATTGAGGAGGTCAGAAAGCATCCGTGGTATAATGGTCACAGTATAGCAGGTGTCAGAGATGGACAATACGGCCAGGAAGAAGTACATGGGAGTATGGAGATGATGATCCAGGTGAATTATAGTTACAATGATCATGTTGCCAGACAGAGTCAGAAAGTACAATGTTAGAAAAACAGCAAAAAAGGCAAGCCTGTGCTGCCAACCAAAGCTAGAGAAACCTTCAAAGAGGAACTCTGTTACAAAGGTTGCATTTGACTTTAACATTGAGACTAGTGTATACTTCAGGGAGTTGGACAAAGGGAAGAAAAGCTGTGATGAGGCAAACACAAACCTGAGTCAGCTGGACCAAGGCCTTCAGTAACAAATGTGTCTACCCCAGGTAAGGCTGGAGATCCCAGAGTCTCAAGGCTCAGCTATTGGAGAACTGCTCAGTCTTCCTCTTTGTACTACCTTTCCTTTGAGAATGTAGAATCCTTAAGCTAGGACCATAGGATTGGGAGCACAGATGGAGACAAAAAACCAAATAGATCAAAATTAAAAGAGATTTGTAGAAATAGCCTAGCTTCAGTTTCTTGATTATATAGTTTTTATTAAGTCACGTATTAGTCCTATTTTTAACTTTTATGGAATTTTCTCCACTGTTTTCAATAGTGATTTTGCTTTGTTTATATTCCATCAACAGTGCACATGGTTTCCATTCATTCAAATATTTTTAACACTTTTATATATTAATAATAATATTATTATTCACAAATTCATACATGCTTATAATTTATTTTATATACATCTTAACTTTTAGGATGTGACATCTAATTATATATTTTAATTTTATTTTTCAAATAACTAGTCATGTTAAATAACTTTTTGTATGCTTACTTAAATGAAATCACAACCCTAAAGTGTTACCTTTACTTTCATATTTTATTATAGTGCTATACACAATAGCCAACTTAGAGAAACAATCCAGACCAAAAAAAAAAGGGCTAAAGAAAATTGACATTTGAAACCGGTTGGTGGTAGTGCACATCTTTAATCCTAGCACTTGGGAGGCAGAGGCAAGCTGATCTCTGAGTTCAAGGCCAGCTTGGTCTACAGAGTCAGTTACAGGACAGCCAGGTCTACACAGAAAAACCCTGTCTCAAAAAAAAGCATTCTGTAATAGGGTATAGTTCATTCTGAAAGGAAGGAATTCTGAAATTTGTAGCAATGATGATTCATCTAGAGTATATCATGCAAGTAAACAAGCAAGACAGGTGGACAATTTGTGTGAGTTACTTAAAGTATTCAAAATAATATAGACTAAATTAGCATTAGCAGTAATTATCAGTAGCCAGAGTGGAGAAATGGGGAATTGTTCAACAACTATAACATTTCAGCATGTAATGTGAATTACTTTTTAAGATTTTTCTATATAGCATAATGGCTATGTTAATAACATTGTGCTATAAATTTTAAACATTTTGAGAGGGTAGAACACACAATAGAGCATCAAGAGCCTCTAGGGAATGTTTGAAGCTCATGGATGTGTCTTTTTCACACTTAACTGCTATATTTGTTCAATATTCATGGTTTATTGTGTATCAAGTATGCTTCAGGATAATCGCCTTAAAAAATAAAGAAAAAATGCCAGCAAGATGACCCAGTGATGAAATTCCAAGTCTGAAAACTTGGTCCCAGTATCCTCATGGTAGAACTCCCAGAAGTTGTCCTTCAATGTCTAAAATGTACACCATCATGTGCATGTGTGCATGACAGATGCACACATGTGCTCATACATGTACACACACAAAAAAATAAAAAATGAAATAAAACTATTTCTAAATAAATAACTACTTGACCACTAGAGAACTGCATCTAGGTTAAAAGCAAGTATGATCCTGAATGTGACTAAGTGTATCTGGAAAAAATAAGACCAGTGATTTAGTAAAAGACAAAGACAGAAATAAAGATGTGTGAAACTACTACTCTTTCTACATTTTACCATCCAATACCCAGTGCTAGGTACATTCGCTAGAAGGCGTTCTCCACCTCAGAACCACCTCAGAACTAGGTCTAGTCCTAGCCATTGCCTCCTTAGCCCCAGCACCTACCTACCCATGTCATCCTCAAAGATCATAAAAAGTAGAAAAGCCACTGCCTAGTTTTCCTACAAAACCTGGAACAACTGTTCTCTGACATCATGGAAATGGCTTCAGAGTGTTTTAATATGTGCATTCTGCTACTTCCTAGAATTCTAGCCAAAGGAAGGAAAATGGATAAAATGAGCTGAGGATCTTTGACAAGGAGAGAATGGGCTTTCCTATGCGGAAACAATGAGAAAATTCATTTAAACAAAGAAGGAACTGAAATCCTCTGATTTACTTTATTTCTCTACATCCCATACAATGTTAGGGAAGAAAAGAAACTGGACCATCTACCTTTTGTCTTCCCCAAGGTGAAGCTGGAAAAAAAGACTATAATAGGGTAGAAATACCCTCCCATCTTTACCAGATTTAGCCTTTGCTTCCATCCAGAAAGCTGAGAGGCCATCGACTTGCTTCTCTTCCCTTACATACTGCCCTAAAGGCCTAGTTTTCTGAATATACCTGTCTTCCCTCTTCTTCCTACTTCCCACCAGCACCCAGCACATGATGCCCATCATCCTCCCCTGAATCACTGCAATTGTTTCTATACCCATTTCACACATTTCAGTTGAGTTAATCATTGTCCACACTTCTACCTGAATGCTGTAATCATGTTTTCATGAAAAACTACTTGTTGGGCACCCTTGCATAAATTCCTTCAATCACTTCAAACTTTTAACCACAATGTTCAAAATTCACTTGCAAACTGATTATAGTAATAAAGCACAGGGCTGCCATGAATTAAACAGGTTTAATGCAGGTGAAGAATTTGATCTGGTACTTGACAAACAGGAAGCCCATAATAAATAGTAATTTTATTAGTAGTTATTCCTTTCTGTTTGACAACTTAGCCAGTTCAAATTCAATCATAACTCTCTGTATTGTAAACGATTTTTTGAATACTTCAAACCTGATTTTATAAATTTTCTAATTTCCCCTTTTCATTCTCCTTTGAAATCTTTTTTGCCGTGTATCAAGCAGAATCACAAATAGCTATACGAACTGTCCCAACATGGATATGGATTAGGTAAAACACAATTTTCAGCTTTGGTTCTAACAGTCTGTTTATGATGGCCAAAATTTTACTTCTTCCTGAGGTCACAGTGGCTGCTCACCCAACTAGTGTAACTAGGAGCAGTAGGCAGTTTCATCGGGATCTTTGTGTGGTGTGCAACTGATAATTTGGAGACGACTCCTCTAGAATAGGTTTCCATTATACCCGTATACACACAATTCATGCTCATTATTCTTAGAACTTAATTTCATTTCAGTGAATGAAAGGCATTTTTTTTTCAGGCCTGTAGTTTTATGCTCATGGCCTGGAATATTTTTTCCTTCCTTCTCCAGTCCACTTATTCAAAGTTATTAACAGTCTAAAAATTTCTCTCCTGTTGCCATTATGTAAGCGCCTCTCTAAGAGAGAAGGGTAGGTAGATTAGAGACCTTGACAAGAGTGGAGCTGCAGCGTTGCGTTTGGTGGTATAGTGGTGAGCACAGCTGCCTTCCAAGCAGTTCACCTGGGTTTGATTCCCAGCCAATGCATGTGCACTTTGGGCAGTGGTGGCACACACCTTTAATCCCAGCACTTGGGAGGCAGAGGCAGGAGGATCTCTATGAGTTTGAGACCAGCCTGGGCTACAGAGTGAGTTCCAGGAAAGGCACAAAGCTACACAGAGAAACCCTGTCTCAAAAAATAGAAAAAAAAATAAAAAAAAAAAAAGAGTGGAGCTGCTCATCTAGCCCTTGGATATGTAAGAAAGGAGGACAGGATGAGAAATGGTGAAGTAGGGAGTGATGATTGGGTGGAAAGCACAATGTTCAGAGAGTGCTGTAGTGTAGAGGGCTTTCTATTGCCTTTCTTTTCTATCAGGTAGAAGGCATAAAAGGTGGTACAAAGTCTTGTCTCTGGACAAATTCTGGGTGAATGTACTGTTTATATTATTTTAGAGAAGGGAATAAATTTATTGTTGTACTTTCTGAAGGTTTCAACAATCCCCTTTGCATTTCAGTTTGCTGATATCAGACTTGGCATGGTTATCCTCAGGAAAACCATGTCTTTAATAGTACAGTGTATTCAGTGGTGGAAAAGTATAGGGACAGTGATAGCAGAAGAGAAAGATGATCAGGATGGTCTTTGCACTCATGAAGCTTCCATTCTTGAACTGCTTTGGGTATTAGACTTAATCCAAAGCCCTTCAAGTATTTTATTCCCTCTTTATCATATTATACAATATGTTCATCTGCATTTCCAGATAGGTCCATATAGGCTGTATGAGAGGCCATGTTCTCTGTCTATAGATTGCAACTGGGGTGGATATGTGCCAACTGAGCGGCTCTTGTAAGTGTTCCCCCTCAACAGAAAACAAAGAAAGACTCACCAGGTAGTTAGCTTCTTAAATCTTCTAGAGAATTGTGTTCAAGCTTGAGTCCCATCCATCATTCTGAAATTTTTATTATCTATAATAATTTATTATAGATTTCTTACTAACAGATACAAAAAGGTTTCCCAAGGTTTTTGTTGCGGCTCTTTTTAAAATTATTTAAAACCTACCAGTTAGTTAACTTTAAATTACCTATCACAAACAATTATACTTTACCTAATACACAGAGTTTTGTTATGGAGTTACTGATGCTTTAGGAACCCCTGATGGTTGGCACTCTGACAAATCTCCAAGAAGCCACACCTAAAAGTGGCTACTTCAGAGAAGAGAAACAATACCAGTCAACTATCCAAAACTAAAGCCAAAGAAATTCTAAGTTCCTTCAGATTTTCTAGTCCTACTCACAGTGAGCTTGTCTGTAGATCACAAAGCAGTAACTGTAGATGAGAGGAAGGTAATAAAGTACTGAACTTCTGTCAGTATCCTGAGAATCTTTCCCCCAAATAACACTTTTTACTCCCCAATGATTTATGAAAAAAAAAAAAACAGGTTATGAACACTACAGTGCCTTGAGACCTCATTACTGAGGCAGTTCATTATCTAATCCTGATACTCACACTTGGGAGTAGAGAGCTGGTTGAGTTCTTAGGAGCTGTCTCTCTGGTGAAAAGGTTAATTTTCCATCTTGGAGTGGGCCAGGGTCTTGTTGGGATCTAGGCTATGTCTTCTGTCCATCTCGCCAATGTCAACAGAAGGGATAGTAAGTCTTGATGCTTTTTAAAAAGAGAGCAGAGGCAGCTTTCAAGTAGAGTTTGAGCAAGGATCTTTACAATCAGACATACAAAGGGATGATTTCTGATACTTTGACACTTGAAGCCAGTTTAAAGTGTCTAGGTGGAATCATCAATCCTGTCCCAGAATTTGTTGTGTGAGCTTTTAAACTTTTAAACTGATATTTTTCATCTCTACTCCAATCACTTCACACTCAACACTTATTCTGAAGCCTTAGCTCAAGTTGGCCCCAACCTCAGTCTTGTTGGTTATCCTTGATAACCCTTCAATCATTTGATTTCTTATAGCCCTAATAGGAGTTAATATCCATCTACAGTTTAAAAATACACAAAAATCAGGACTCATTTTTACATTTGTGAGGCTGTTTAAGAGTCCATCAAATTCATCTTTGTTCTCTCGGTATTCTTAGAATTGGGTCATTTAAGCAATAATTACTAAGACTTCTCATACGTTCTTATGATGTGCTACATATAAAGCTATGCAGTATACATATACTCACTCATTTTATTGCAATAAAACCCCACTTAGAACATAATTATACCTGTCCTCCATGACATGATCTTCTTTTCTCTAAAGCATTGAGCTGACAATTAAGAAACCAGCATTAAACACAAGACATCTAAGACACCCGATCTAATAAGTTATGAAATATAAATGTATATACTATATATATATATATATATATATATGTATGTATGTATGTATGACTGATTTGAAGTTGTTTTCAATGATAGCGGAATTGCCAGAGATTGCCAGAGATAACAAACTAAGAAGTCACATTGTAATAGTGAACAGAGGATTGGAGAACTGATTTAGTTTCCATAGAATGTAATTTTGTTTTCTGTTGAGTAGGCAGATGTTTAAGGAGATAAATTTTCTTATCCAGCCTTTTGTTTATTCACCTTTTAGTGATCATATCATAAAATAAAATGACTCTGATTCCCTGCTAGATTTTGCCCCCCACTCTTAGTTCTTCACATTGCTTTATGTCACCTCACGCTAACATAGGAAGCGTGTGTGTGTGTGTGTGTGTGTGTGTGTGTGTGTGTGTGTGTGTGTGTAAAGAAACTGAGTTCAAATGAGAGAGCTGGAGCCATTGGTTCTTTACCAGGGTTCTTTGTAGTTTTCCAATCTTCATTTCTTTATACAATCAACTCTGCTACATCTCTAAAATAATGCTATTATCACTAAGTGATATAGATATAATTCACTCTTTAAGAATCAAGCATTTAGGAAGAAAGGACGTAAATAAATGTGTTAGTCTGACATTCAGCTCTCTGTGGCCTCTGAGGAACTGTCATTTGTTGTTTGTAGTCTTTGGTCAAAAGAACCTAGAAACTGAACAGAGCATCTGCAATCTCCATATGTGCTTATACATGAAAGAGTGAGTGGAAATAAATTAACCCTCACAAAGATTGAAACTAGATCCAAATTAACTTAGTCCCTAGTTAGATAAATAGGGTCTTGTCCATACTACCACCTGCCAGGGAGTACAATAAAATCCTACTACAGGAAGATAATGTAATCTAGAGCTTCAATTTGTCTTTATAATTTATTCATATAAACAGGGGTAAGCAACTATGGCCTGCCAACTGATGTGACCACCATCTGTTTTTGTACAGACTACAAGATGTAAAAGAGTTCAGAATTTTAATCAATTAAAAATAAATAAAACAAAAGATATTTTTGAAACAAAAAGTATATGATATTTTACTTTTATTAACTACACAATTAAGTTGATTTTCAATGACTACCACATATTTTAATTTATATATTATCTACAACTATTTTTGGGTTACCTTTGCAAAATTTAATGCAACAGGTATTATGGTCCAAAACCTTAAATTATTTATCATTTGGCCCTTATCAGGAAAAAATTTAGACTTCTGATAGAGTGTTCAGAATGCAATAGAACCATACAGATGGATCAGCAGAAAGAAACAAAGAGCTAAAAGTCCAATGGAAGGCAAAGCATACAGTAGGGGCAGACCAATAAAAATTACTCTGTGGACTCGATAAGATACAACTTTAGGATTACTCCATTTGTTGCAAATCCTCACAAAGATTATCCACAATGAGTCTCATCTGTGTATAAAGCCCTTCCTTATACTGTGGACAGACTGAACTTGCCAATTCCTAATGTAATATAGCAAAGATGATAAGATGTCACTCCCATGCTAAAACGCATTACATAGAGATCTGTCTTATATGTTGCATACAATGGTATGTGTAGTTAAAGCCACGATTTTTTTTTGGAAAAAAAAGATGCACATATCCAAACTGGAGAAAGACATACTTCTTTCATACTTCAGTGGCTTTGCAGTAGTAAGTTGTTGTGTTTTAAGAGTACCAGTGAGAGGACTGTGTGCAAAACACCTGAGTAATTTCTATAAACATGACATTCACAATTGGCAACCAGAAAGAAAAGCAACTTCAGTCATCTCATCAGAAGGAGCTAAATTCTCTCAACAGAGTTTGGAAGTGCATACCACTCTGCAGCAATGGGCATACCCCTGTAAATACTCTGCAGGTTTATGAGACCTTGAGCAGAAGACCCAAAAAGACGGTTCCCAGATACATGAGTAAGGAAACAGGTCAAAACTGTACGTTGTTTTAAGGTATTGAGTTTGCTATGCAGCAATAAAAAACTTCTATGAGAAGTATTGGATATATAAAAAAAAAGGTACTCATGTCTTGAATGTTTTAAGCTGTGGGTGGGAAATACAAATGTGTGGAAGGACATCTTCAGAATGATTAAAGAAAACAGCTGGCCGAACGAGTGCCACGCTCAGGGAAATACCCATTAAAAAGGAACTAGAATTTAGTTATTGAATTTGCATCATGTCTCTCTATACAACTTGAAAAAGCCCAACAAGTCACATTAATGAGAACTCTCATATCTGGAAATAGACAGTTTGGGATAATGTTTCAACTAACATTATTTCATGACAATGACAGGTCTTTATCACTAAGTGAATGGAATTACGCTTCTGCCTTTTGATCAACCATCATTTAGAAAGAGTAACCCACACAGGAGGAGACATGGATGATGCGAATTCAGATCCACTTTCTAGGTTTGCCTTCCCGGCGCACTACAGATCCCAGGATTTAATTTCTAAAAGGAGTGACAATTGTAATCCCATTCTGCTCTTAGGCTCTTCTCAAAATTAGTAAAGAGGCTGTATCTGTAATTGCCTTTTGTATTGCATATTTATAAATATTTCAGAACATCTGACACTGTGGAGATCTACAATCACCCTCCTCCTGCCCTTGTCCGTAGAGATAGGTGACCTGATAGTACAAGGAAAGAGCTAAGAAAGAGAGGCATGAATAGGCAGTCAGTAAGGAGATGGTTTTTAAGATTATCAATACTCTAAAATGGCCAATGCCATGAGGAAGGATATCTGGAAAAGGAACTTACTGATGATATTCATAAGACCTACAACTATATTTTCCCTAAGGAATGTTTTGGCTCCAAATACAGAGAAAGTCCTTGAGTATGTTTTCTTTTTGTCTCTTTCCTTTTGTCTCTTGTTTTCTCCCTCTCTTCTTTTCTTTCCCTCATTCCATGCTTTATCACTCTTTAAGTTCAGCTTTATATAGGAGATTTATCCTTAATATCCTTTACTTTTTCTTTTTTCCCACAATTACATTTCAGAGACATAAGATACAGATCCTTTTATCCCTCCCTTCTTTTAGTCCCTTATTTCATCCTTTATCCTCCTTTAAATTCAGATTTACATAGGAGGTCTCTTATTAATATCCTTTGCTTTTTCTTTTTCTTTTTTTCCTTTTTTTGTTTCTGAGACGTAAGACAAGCTCCTTAGGGAACAGCCTTCCACATGGGTTCATATAAACATTATGTTGAGTGGCAAAGAGATTTTCAGGTAGCTCCTGGTATTGTTGGGGTGGGGGACATACTTCAGGACTCAGCTTTCAGACCACTTTCATTAAGGACATGTCCTTCCACAGTGTCCGCTACAATGTATCTGTGTATCAATCACTGGGCTACAGCACAAATTCTCAGACATGTGTCTGAGGCCAAATACTTCTCAATACAAACTCCAAGGTTCTTCCTGTGAGTAGAAACTTAAGACTTGATCATCTTGACACACACTTCCTGAGAGTTTGTAAAATACTGAGTATCATAATTCACATTTGCTTCATCTACATTCACGGACTCATCCATGTACAGAGCATATGTATAAAAGAAGTTAAAGCTGTTCCTATCTGTGGGGTTAGAACATGTGATTTACCAGTCTCTAATATTCTAAATATTTCTGGATAAAAGAAACTAGGGCAAGGTCATATCTAATGTCTCTTTCATCCCTAAATTTATGTTGTTCATTATCTCATCACCACGCTTCATGTTGTTATTATCTGAACACAGAGGCTCAGGAGGCATTCCCCATGCAGGGTCAGATGGATTTCTTTTCATTCTATATCACTGGGCACTCAGGTCTCTCATGAGCTCATTTGTGTATCTAAACTCCAGGTTTTCATACTTGTGTCCAATTTTTTTATTTATGCTTTTTCCTTCATGGTCACACATTTCTATTTCAGAAAGAATATTGGAAACAGGGCTAGTACTTCAATATTTTGTGTTCCCTAAATTATACCACTTATACTTATTGTTTTGGTTTGATATTTCATGAAATATTTTTGTCTATCTATGTCAAAGAACAAGCATGTTCTACAGACAAATAAAAATTAAACCCCATGAATTCTGCCCCTGGCAATACTTCCCCAAGCCCACGTGATCCCTGATAGTCACCAGCTCTGCAGCTGGGCCCTCCCACCAATCCCAGAAGACTTCCACTAAGCAGGACCAGGCCACACAAGCCAAAATGGGTGAGTGACCAGTCTGACTGTGGAGCTGTACCCACCCACCCAGGATTCTGTCACCATGACCCTTCTCTAGTCCAATGCCATCCCAGCTCACCCCTGACCCTGCTGCTACTGCAACTCCACCCCCAATCCCAGTGGACTTCTGCCACTGTAGGACAGAACACTAGCCAGAATGGGTGAGTGGTACACCTACCAGAGGAACTGCACACCTCTCTGGATTCTGCTCCTGGAAGACCTTCCCCAAGCCTCATAGCTGGACCCTCTCCCCAAATCCAGAAAACAACTGCCCTCACCAGTTGACAAGCAGCCCTTACCCAGAACTCCATCAGACTCCATAGGCCCAGACACAGTATGCATCAGTTGGAAGAACAGCTCCAGCAGCTCTGCTGGAGGCCAAGCTCGTCCTAGGTACCCCAGAAGAAGACTCAGACTTTACTGGATGCCTAGGTACCCCAGAAGAAGACTCAGACTTTACTGGATGCCAGGATCTAGAGACCCAAGAAGACTTCAGCTTTACCAGAGGCCAGACCAGATCAAGGGACCCAAGGCCCCCAAAACTCCATTGGAAACACCCTACTGGACCTAAAGGTCCATCAGTCACCAGAACTATTGGCCATTTAGGCCAGAAGACCAGGGAGGAAACAGAAAACAAGAAACAAAACACCTATCCAACGAAGACAAACACAGGAATCAACACCTAGACTTGTAAACACCCCAAATCCAGATGCTTAATGCCAGTGTAAGAACATAATCAATAACAGAAAGGGCAATATGTCACCACCAGAACCAGCTATGCTATGACATAAAAACAGACATATTGATCAATCTTAGACCCAGATATAAATCTACACACCTATGGACACTTGCTTTTTGACAAAAAACAAAACAAAATAAAAAAAAAAAAACAACCCCCCCAAAACTGTACAATGGAGAAAAGAAAGCGTCTTCAACAAATGGTTCTGGCATAACTGGATGACAGCACATAGAAGACTACAAATAGATTCGTATCTATCACCCTGCACAAAAGTCAAGTCCAAGTGGATGAAAGACATCAACATAAATCTAGTTATATTGAACCTAATAAAAGAGAAAGTGGAGAACAGCCTTGAATGCATTGGCACAGGAAACAACTTTCCGAATAGAACACCAGTAGCACAGATGTTATATTGTCAATTAATAAATGGGACCTCATGAAACTGAAAAGCTTCTGTAAGGCAAAGGACACCATCAATAGGACAAAACAACAGCCTACAGAACGGGAAAAGATCTTCACCAATCCCCCATCTAACAGAGGGCTGATCTTCAAAATATGTAAAGAACTCAAGAAATCAGACATCCAAAGACTAAATAATTCAATTTAAAAATGGGATATAGATCTAAACAGAGAATCCTCAGCAGAGGAATCTCAAATGGCAGAGAAACACTTAGAGGAATGTTCATCATCCTTAGCCATCATGGAAATGCAAATCAAAATGACTCTGAGACTCCATCTTACACCTGTCGGAATGGCTAAAATCAAAACCACAAATGACATCCTGGAGAGGATGTGGAGCAGGGGGAACATTCCTTCATTGCTGGTGGGAGTGCAAACTTGTACAGCCACTTTGGAAATCAATATGGCAGTTTCTCAGAAAACTGGGAATTGATGTACCTCAAGACCCAGCATTACCACTCTTGTGCATGTATCCAAAGGATGATGTAGGTGGAAGTTTCTCTCCCACCTGCCTGTTCCCATATAAATTACTTGGAGACTTAATATTACTTTTAAATGATTGCCCAGTAGCTTGGGCTTATTACTAACTAACTCTTACACTTAAATTAACCCATAATTCTTATCTATATTTAGCCATGTGGCTTGGTACCTTTTCTCAGTGTGGCATTCTCATCTTGCTTTCTCTGAGTCTGCCTAGAGACTCCTGACCCTGCCCTTCCTCTTCCCAGAATTCTCCTAGTCTAGTTGCCCTGCCTATACTTCCTGCCTGACTACTGGCCAATCAGTATTTTATTGAAATAATTTGAGTGACAAAGCTTTACAGTGTACAAGAGCATTATTCCACAGCATGAAGGCTTATGCTGGAGAAGATGTGGAGCAAAGGGAACACTCCTCCATTGCAGGTAGGAGTGCAAATGTGTACAGCCACTTTGGAAATCAATATGGCGTTTCCCAGAAAATTGGGGATTGTTCTACCTCAAGACCTTCCTTTATCACTCTTGGGCATATACCCAAGGATGCTCAACCATACCACAAAGACATTTGCTCAACGATGATCATAGCAGTTTTATTTGTAATAGACAGAATCTGGAAACAACCTAGATTTCTGTCAATGGAAGAATGGATAAAGAAAATGTGCTACATTTACACAAGGGAGTATTACTCTGCTGTTAAAAACAATGACATCATGAAATTTGCAGGCAAATGGATGGAACTAGAAAAAAAATCATCCTGAGTAAAGTAACTCAGACCCAGAAAAACAAACATGGTATGTACTTACTCATAATTGGATATTAACTGTAAAGGATAACCATTCTGCAATCTATAGACTCAGAGTGCTAGGTAACAAGGAGAGTCCAAAGGGATATATGGATCTCCCTGGGAAGGGAAATTAAGGGAATCTTCTGGTTGGACTGGGGCCTAGTGGGCATGAGAACTTCAGGGATCGGGTTGAGGGGTGATCATACTGGGTTGGGGGATGGGTGGGGGAGACAGTGTTGAGAGAGATGACTGGAAAAGGGCATTCCAGGTCGGGAAGAAGCCTGATACAAGGGAAACTCCCACAAATTTCAAGGATGACTCCATCTAAGACTCCTGGCAGTAGTGGATGCATAGCCTGAACTGGCCATCCCTTGTGATCAGATTGGTCACTACCCTGGTTGTCATCAGAGAGCCTTCATCCAGTGACTGATGGAGGTAGATTCAGAGACCTAAATCCAAAACATTGGGCTAAGCTTGGAGAGTCCTGATGAGGAGAAGGAGGAGTAATTGTAGGAGCTAGGTGGTCAGGGACATCACAGGAAAACCCACAGAAATGGTTAGCCTGGCTTATGGGAACTCAGAGTCTGAACCAACAACCAGAGAGCCTGCATGGGACCAACCTTGGCCCTTTGTGTATATGTGACTATTGTGAAGATTGGTCTATTTGTGGGACTCCTGGCAATGGGAGCAGGGCTGTCCCTGGTGGTTTGGCTGGCTCTTGGGAACCTGTTCCTCATACTGGATTGCCTTGTCCAGCTTGAATGCAGGAAGAGGTGCTTGGTCTTATGGCAGCTTGATATGCCATGCTTTAGGCCTACCCCTTTCTGAGTGGATATGGAGGAGGCATGGGTTGGAGAGGGAAAAGGAGAGGAGGTGGAGAGAAAGTGGGAGAAGAGGAGGGAGGGGAGGCTGTGGTCAGGATGTAAAATAAATTGATTAAAAATTACAACCTATTACACTTACATATTTGTCCTCCTCTGCCACCTCTCATCTATATCAAATTGTTCTAGGCCAAGACCATAGAGCAACATTGGCTTTCCCCAAACAGACCATCACAAACAGTCATGAGATTCCAATAGCTAATCCAGAATTTTCTGTAAATCAGGTCATCAGTTCTCCCCTTGTGGCCAATGGAAGAAAAAGTCCATAGTCAGCCTCCAGGATGAAGATAGAAAAATCATTCACCTGGTGAGCATGTTTGGAAATTGAACCCATTGGAGAGATGATATGACCCCTGACTAGTTGTTATCAAGTGGGAAATGAAGAGAAGAGGAACACCTTTTTTGAATCCACAGGTGAAGCTTCCTGATGAGCCTAGGTCAATGGGCGACCAAGAGAGCTGAGCTGTCTTCCAATCTTAGACTTGCACAGCTCTAGGCAGTTACTCACCAAGTCCATGTTTCCATCTGGTGCTTCATCAGCTGCCACAGCATTCCCACTCTAAAGCTAAACTCTGTTGATGTATCCGTTGTCCATGGGAACTATATACACCACTGTCTTTGTTATAGTTTCTGTTGCTGTGACGAAACACCATGACCAGAAGCAAGTTGGGGAGGAAAGAGTTTATTCAGCTTATGCTTCCATATCACATTTCATCCTCAAAGAAATTCAGGATGGAAACTCAAGCAGGGCAGAATCCCAGAGTCAGGAGCTGATGCAGAGGCCATGGAGGAGTGTTGCTTACTGGCTTGCTCCTCATGGATTTCTCAGTCTGCTTTCTTATAGAACTGAAGATCTTATGGAGGCATTTTCTTAATTGATGTTCCCTCCTCTCAGATGACTTCAGCTTATGCCAAGTTGACATAAGACTATCCGGCACAATTGACTCCTTGTTAAATTGATATACAAATACATCACTATTAAGTCACGACCTTTCCTTTTTTATTCATCCCAAAGATTTCACATTAAAAATATGAGTAACTTAGGCTGGGCGGTGGTGGCGCACGCCTTTAATCCCAGCACTCGGGAGGCAGAGCCAGGCGGATCTCTGTGAGTTCGAGGCCAGCCTGGGCTACCAAGTGAGTCCCAGGAAAGGCGCAAAGCTACACAGAGAAACCCTGTCTCGAAAAACCAAAAAAAAAAAAAAAATGAGTAACTTTAAAATTCCCACAGTCATTATAAATTCAAACACATTAAAAGTTGAATCTCTTTAAAATAGCCCATCCCTTTTAAAATCCAAAGTCTTTTAAAATTCAAAGTCTCTCAATTGTGGGCTCTTATAAAATCAAAAATAAATTACTTTCTTACTTCAAGAGGGAAGAACCAGGGCACAGTAATGAACAAATTAAAGCAAAACCAAACTCCAAAAATTTAAACAACTCAACAACCAGTGTGTGGAGTTAGTTCACTCATGATATCTTGGGCTCCTCCAAGGGGCTTGGGCCACTTTGCCATCTCTTCCCACTCCAACCCATAGCTTACTTTCTAGGCTCCAGCTGACTCCACTCCACTGCTACTGTGTCCTTGGTGGTCATCCATGGTACCAGCTGGCATCTCCAAAATACTTGGGTCCTCTGCTGCAACTGGGCTGCACTTTACTAATAGCCTCTCCTGGGCTCCCCTCCTGGAGACAAACCTCAACTTCTATGCATGACCACTTTAGTCCTGGGCCTTTAACTACCACTGAGGTTATACCTTCACCAATGACCTCTCCTCGCCTCCCACAACAGTGCCAAGCCTCAGCTTCTCCCCATGACCCTTTCATGTCTTCAAAACCAGTAGCACTTGTGTGTATCTTACACTACCAAGTTCAGCTGCCAGCCAAAGTTACAATCTTGACCATCTCTGGAACACAATTCTGTATGCTGACTCTCAGGAAACGCTTTCCAGAAGATTTCACCTCAGTGATGGGGGTCTTTTCTTAATCACTGATAATGTCTCGGTTCTAGCAGACCAGCATCAAGTATCCCATCAAAGCAAAGGTTTCACTTTAATAGTGCTGGTATCTTGTTAATCACAGCTGATTCTTCAGACCCCGCTAACCAGAACCACAGAATATTAGTTCAAAATAACAAATGCCCCCAAGAGAGTCTTTAAACTTCTCCCTGAAACTTTATATGTCAGGCCTCCATCATCTGCACTGTCCTCAACATTCTTATCTTTCCAGCTCCTATAGAACATCTCACCAAGCATTAGTTTTTCTTACATAAAGTTCCAAAATCCTCCCAAAATCTTCTCCCAAACAACATGGTCAGGTCTGTCACAGCCATACCATACTTCTGGATCAACTTGTCTTAGTTGATTATTAGAGTTATTAGTTGATATTAGAGTTTCTATTGCTGTGATGAACAGTATGACCTAAAGTAAGTTGGGAAAGAAGGTGTCAAGTTGACATAAAACTATCCAGCACATCATTCACATCATTTGCAGTATGTGCTCTCTCTTTCTCAAACACTGGAAAGGCACAGGCATACTTTGAACACATTTTGTTATTGGTGACTTTCAGCATACCACTATGCTTGAAGCTGTCTTACTGGAGGGTAGAGGCATCAGATTGTAGTGGAAATAAATTGCTCATGAAGAATCGTTAGAAGACAAAAAAAGGATTTCTTGATCCCAAAGGAAAAAAATCATCAGATTTTTACTTTTAACCAGTTTTTTTTCTAAGAAGATAATACTGTGTTGCTGACAACTAAATTGAGTCACAGTGAATTTAGCTCAATAAACATGATGGAATCATTTTTTTTAAACTCCCTACAATATATCATAGCTAAAATTTTGAGCAATTGTCTTACGCCAATCATTGTTCTGGAAATGGAATCCTAAAATGGTATAGTTTAGAGGTGCTGGTAATGGACTGAGCTATAGACTTAAATGCATCAAGTTCATTGTTGGGTGCCCCCTGCTACTATACCTCTGTCAGAGAGAAGGAAGAAGGGGTGAGAAACAAAAGAAATTGAAATGGTAGACAGTCACAGCAAAAAAACCTCACACTATCTCATAGATAAGCATTCATGCTGGGACTAGGTTAGCTTTTCCTATTCGTCAAAGAGGGTAAATACCCTGAAATAGAAATCCACTGGAGGCAACATGCACTCAAAGCAAAGTAGAAACTTAGAGACTGGGGTTCCTTAGCAAGAATTATTCCTAAAAGGGATTCAGTGAGAGCTTCAGCCCAGTGTTCTCCCATCACTTGGAGAAATGCATATGTGAGCCTGGATTGGTACAAGCTGGGGATGTACATCAATATCCAACAGATGATTTCAGACTTACACTCACTATCAGACTTACACTCAACAGCTTTGAACTGAGTTCACCAGAACTGTGAGACAATCATTTTGAATTTTTTTTTAACCAATGTCACAGAAGTGAAACCAATTCTACAAATCCAACACGAAAGCAAAATTATCTTCATTCCAGACCAAACTCCATGTGTCATTTTATTTTTTCAAAGTGACATATGTTTTTTTGAATTTAAAGACTTGTTTATTTCCATAGACTTACTCAATCCCCAGCACCTTACAAGGGATGCATTATCTCTACAGAATCATATCACAGGATCAGATGCATTCTGGATACCACACAAACTGTTTGAATCTCTGGGTATGTTTGTTCTCCAGTATAGATGACCAGTACAGAGTAAAACACTGAGAGAGGAGCTTCTTCCTCCAGTCAGAACATCCATTCTCACATTCCATGATAGACAGAACAGACATTAAATGCTGGACTGAACTCTGTTTTAAAGCAGAAATCTTAAAGTCTTCCAAAAATTAACCAAGAAAAATGTTTGGGAACAACCTATACTTTTTAGTGTAGCCTTGGACTTCTGTTCACTAATAAATATTATCTAAGTTGTAGTGAAAGTGTGTGCATTTGTAACACCTATGTTTTTTCTAGAGTTGAGGCTCACCCTTAAAGAGAACTCTACTTTTTTTCTGGGCTTATTTTAACCTCTATCTCCCTTTACTCCGGTGTTGGAAGTAAGAGAAAAACACGTTAAACTTTTTTTAAGTTATTGTTTAATTCCATTATTTCTTCCTTTTCTTTCCTCTCTGCAAACCTTCCAATATTCTGCTCCATGTTCTCTTTCAAATTTGTGGCCTGGTTATTAGTTAACTGTTGTCACATGAATGTGTGTGTGTGTGTGTGTGTGTGTGTGTGTGTGTGTGTGTGTGTGTTCCTAAATATAATCTGTTCAGTCTATATAATGTTACTTGTATATATGTTTTTAGGGCTGACCATTTGATATTGGATATCCAATTGGTATGCTCTTCCCTGAGTAAGACTATTTCTCCAGCTGTCAACATTCCCTAATTGTCTGTATTTCTTTGTGCAGGAGTGAGGTGTAGTGGGCATCTACTTTGGCATGTCTACATTTGTTGTCTTTTTTCAGCTCATGTTTAGGTCCATTTTGGTGAGACTTTAGGTGTGTAGCTTCTGATATTACTAGGAGACATAATCTCACAGCAAATTCTCTGAACCTTTGGCCCTTACAATCTTTCTGTCTCCTTTCCTGCAATATTGCCTGAGCCTTAGGTATGGAAGATGTTTTGTAGATATACCCCCTGAGATTGGGCTCCACATTGCTGTTATATTTACCCTAGCTAGGACATGGAAACAACATACATGTCCTTCAACTGATAAATGGATAATGAAAGTATGGTGCATATTGTGGAATACTATTCATATGTAAAGAAAAATAAAATCATGAACTTTGCAGGTCAATGGATAGAACTAGAAAAGACCATATTCAGTGAGCTAACCTATGTCTAGAAATACACAGGTTGTATGTTCTCTCTTATTGGAGTCTCCTAGCTTCAAATCTTCATATAGAAGTGTAGACTTCACCACTCATCAAGGAAACATTCCTTTGCAACACACAAAAAACCACTACATAAAACAACTGATCAAATCATGTTCAACTTTTGATGTGGCCTCCATTTCAGTCTGTGTTCTTGCAGTCAGGTATGAATTTCAGGAATGTGGACAGCACACCTCTCATTGTAGCTGAAACCTTTTCTAACTATGTGTACACTTGTAATTTCTAGGTCAATTGGAGCATTCCATGTTCTTAGAAGATGTGCCTCCAGAGTTTGGAAGTCACCCTGATTATAATGCAGTATTAACAACCTGCAAAAACAGAATGCAAAAGCATTTTGACAGAAAGCAGTATATGTTCCTGTCTCCTCACTTATTTATGACAAAGGCTACAGCCTGTCTCCTTTAACTTCACCCAAGCAGTTTTGTCAAGATGTGTTCAAAATCATTTATTCATGTCTTTTAGGACCCTGATAGACTTTGATTCTTCCTTCATTTGTGTAAATAACCAAAAACATTGTTAAGATGTGTGCAGTCACACACAAATGCATATAAAGGCACAGAAGTGTGAGTGGCACAGGTGAACAAATTTTTATACCACATACTTCCATGTATGTTCAGAGTAGGACCCAGATATGTATTACTACCTCAGAAGGAAGCTTCTGTTTTACCAGTCACTTCAAACTAATTTGCTTTTCTTGACCTTACATATAAAAACATTATTGAAATAACAGAAAAATAAATTCACACCTATATCATCAAAGAAAATGTCTTCAAAAACTGTTCTATTAAGAGGAAAGAGGCCTAACACCCACGGCCTTTCGTAGAGCCTCTTTGACCTCCTTATTTCTCAAACTGTACACCACTGGGTTGAGTAGAGGAGTGATGACAGTGTAGGTCACTGAGATGAGTCTGTCCTGTCCAAGGGAACTCTGGGACTTGGGCTTTAGGTAGATGATGGAGGCACAGCCATAGTGGATGATGACCACAGTGAGGTGGGAGGCACAGGTGGCAAAGGCTTTCTTCCGACCTTCAGCTGAGGCAATCTTAAGAATGGTGGAGATGATCACAACGTAGGAGATAAAGACAAGGCCCATGGGTAAGACAAGGACACAGACACTGACAACAAAGTTGATGATTTCATTGATAGTGGTATCTGCACAGGCCAGCTTCAGCAGGGGTCTCACATCACAGAAGAAGTGAGCAATAACAAAGTCATCACAGAAGGGCAGGCCAAACACTGATGTAACTTGGACAATAGCCATGCCTAGGCCAATTCCCAGTGACCCACATGCCAAGTGGATACAGACCTTCTTGCCCATGATGACTGAATACCTTAGAGGATTGCAGATAGCCACATAGCGGTCATAACCCATTGCTGTGAGAAGAAAACAGTTGTTGATGCCAAAAGTTAGATAAAAGAAGAGCTGGCCTGCACAGCCTTGGATATCTATGGTCTGGTAAGGATAAAGGAGGCCAGAGAGCATTCGAGGAATGATAGCAAGAGTATAGAAAGTCTCAGAGATGGAAAGCATGCTCAGAAAAAAGTACATGGGTGTATGGAGATGACGGTCCAGGCGAATAATAGTCACAATGATCACATTGCCAGACAGAGTCAGAAGGTACAATGTCAGGAAAACAATAAAGAAGGCAAGCCTGTGCTGCCAATCAAAGCTGGAGAAGCCTTCAAAGAGGAACTCAGTCACAAAGGTGGAATTCTTCTTTGACATTGAGGCAGGTGTAGGCTTCAGGGAGCCAGGCAAAGGGAAGAAAGTTATGAGTCATCAAATACAAAACAGAGCAGGTCAGACTAAGACCTAGTAAGGAGCATGTCCTGCCCGGGCTGGACTCTAGACACCAATGTCATCAGGACTCAGCTATTGTTGCCTTGTTCAGACTTCCTCTGTGTCTACCCTCTTCTTTTGAACTGCAGAGCAGGTAGAGGAGGACCCTTAGATTCAGGACAGAGATACAAATAATATGTAGAGTAAAATCTAGTTAAAGGAGACTTGTAGAGACAGTGACCTGATTTCAATTTTTGACCCTCTAGCCAGAAAATTGGATTGCTGAAGCATTTGATACTTCTGTCTTTAAGTTTTAAGGATCTCTTTTTTCATACTGATTTCACTATTTTCTATTCCTACCAACAATATGCAAGATTTCCAGTTTTTTCCCAACTCTTGCTATATCTTTATGGTAGGTTTGTAATATCATATCACCTCACTGTTAGCAAGTATTTCCTTGTGCTGTGGATTTGCATTTCCCCCATGATTAGTGATAATGGGTAAGTTTCTGCACACCTGAATTGAAAACAAAACTTTTAAGCAGCTGACTCTTGTATATTTGTATTTACTGTGGCTCAGTGCATAAACGGCAACTTATGGGAACAATGTAGATGTCCCTAGACATAAGCTGGAGAAATGAAAGCCTGACATACACATAGAACAGAATGCTACCCAGCATTACAGAAACCAAATACTACATTTGCAATATAATGGATAAATAAGTATCATCATTACATTGCAAGTTAAATGAGTAATGGATAACTATGTATTATCATTATATGACAAATTAAATGGGTGACTCACAGAAGAACAAATACTGAGTGGTTTCATTTATATGAGGTTTTTAAAAGTGTCAAATGGTAAAAGCAAAGAATGGTATTTACCAGAGTATAAGACCAGGGAATTATGGAGTGGTAATTCAACCGCTATAACATTTCAGTTCTACAACATGAACTGGGTTTTCATATCATCCCTACAGAATAGTGTATATAGTTGATAGTATTTCATTGCCAACTTAAAAAATTGTTTTAAGGTTTTTATCTCATGTTAATTTTCTTACTACCAAAGGGGGGAAAAAGAACATCAAGGACACAAGGAAATCCTTGAAGATGATAAATATGCCTTTAATTGGTGGTAGTGAAGTTTTCCTGAATCAATGCCTATGGTCAAACTTGTCACATGTATACATCAAATACACCTAGTTTAGTAGTTATTCATTATCTTTTGGTTAAACTGTTTTATTTTTATTTGATAGTAAAACTCTTTAAAGAAATCAAGACACAACTTATTAATATTGACGAAGTATATCTAGATCATGGGAAAGGCAACTGAGATATTAAATATGACCAGCATATTTAAATATTTAAATATTTCCCAACATAACTTGAATTATAACACCTTAGATCAAATGAACACCTACCTAGGGAAGGATAAAAATCATCAGAGATTATTTTCTTGATTGTTTTTTTGTTTTTCGAGACAGGGTTTCTCTGTGTAGCTTTGCTCCTTTCCTGGAACTCACTCTGTAGCTCAGGCAGGCCTCAAACTCAGAGAGATCTGCCTGCCTCTGCCTCCTGAGTGCTGGGATTAAAGGTGTGCGCCACCACCGCCCAGCGAGATTAATATTTTTTTTATCCTGTCAGCTGCATTCAATGTCAAGTTCCCTGTAAAGATCCTAGGATGAGTTCTCTATAGAATATCATCCCAGTCTTCATAGTCTCAATAAGCCTGGCATCTACCACCCATTGTCATCCTGAAAAACAGAAAAAGCTGCGTTTCTACTCCCTGTCTTCCCAGAGATCCTGCCATAACTATCCTCTCCCACCACAAAACATGGTTTCTATAAGGCAGTATAGGAACTCTTGAATTCCAGCCCCAAGAAGGAAAGAGCATAAATGAGCCTGGTGTTATACTTTCAAGGAGGAAATGAGCACCAAAAAGGGAAAATTCATTTAATCGCAGAAAGAATCATTGTCTCATGCACATTTCATTTCTTCATTTCATGATTTATTTGGTAGAGAAAGGAGCTAGCCTGTCTATACTTTCTGTCTTTTCACAATGCTCTCAGCCTGGGAGACTACTGGAGGAAATCCAAGCTTGTACCCTTGGCCAAGCTTAACAATTAACTTCATCTAGAAAGTCAAGAGTCCATTGAATTGTTTCTCTTTCACTTTTCATTCGCTCCAAGGCAACTCCTCTTGAAGATAACTTTCCTGTCTCTACCCACTTCTTATTTCTACTTCCCACCCACACTCAGACTCTGATGTCTGTTATCATTTCCTGTGTTGTTGCTGTTGTCTCTAAACCCATTTATCTCATTTGGTTGATCAAAGCTCATATCTTCTTCCTGAATGCTTCAATCATGTTTTTTTTTCGCCCCAAAAGATCTGGTCATTAAATACTCCTGCATAAATCCTAAAATTGTTTTTTGAACCTTTAAGCATAATATTCAAATTCACTTGAAAATTGATTATAGTAATATAGCAGAGAGCTGCCATGGCCATTAACCAGGTTAATGTAGGTGAAGAATCTGGTCCAGTACTTTACACACAGGAAGCCCTTCAAAATGGGATTGTTATTAGTGGATATTCCTTTCACAAAGGAACCAGAATACATTATGGTAGAGATGGAGGTAGGAGATTTAATTTAAAATTCAGGGATTTGTAAACAGTCATTTGAATATCTTAAACTTGACATGAGTTTTTATCATTTTATCATTTCCTGTTTACACATAGAAATTTTTTTCATAGTTAAAAAAATTAAACTTTTATGGGGCTAGGAGATAGCTCACTGATAAATGTATTAACCATGCCAGTGGGACCATCTGCGTATGAGCTCTGACCCCACATAATGGTAAAAGGAGAGAATCAACTCCACAAAAATATCATCTGACCTGAACATACATGCCATGGCACATGTACACACACACACACACACACACACACACACACACACACACACACACACACACACATGTATCATGTATACACCAACACAAAATAGTGAATAAAATTTATTTACTATAATCCTCTCTGGACTCCCAGGCCTCAAGAGGGAGCTCATGTCTGATTGCCTGGATGGACAGAAACCAGGGGCTGGAAATCCCAGTGACCCAAGGTAGAATCAAAGACAACTAGGAAAAAAAATCAATGAAATGATTACTAATGATATCGTGCTATGCTCATTTATCAGTGCCTAGCCCAGTTGTCATCAGAGAAACATCATTCAGCAACTGATGGGGGTAGATTCAGAGAGCCACAGCCAAACACTAGGCAGAGCCAGGGAAACACCACAGAAGAAGCAGGGTAAAGATTGTAGGAGCCAGAGGGGTTGAGGACACCCTGAGAACACAGCCCACAGAATCAACTAAGCAGGGCTCATAAGGGATCACAGAGACTGAAGCAGCGATCACGGACCCTGTACGCCTCTGAGCTAGGACCTCTGCATATATGTTATCGTTGCATAGCTGGGTGTTTTTGTGGGACTCCTAACAGTGGGAGTGGGGGTGTCTCTGACTCTTGCCTGCTCTTAGGGTCTTTAGCCTCCTAATGGGCTGGCCCCATTCAGCTTTGATATGAGTGTTTGTGCCTAGTTTCATTGTAACTTTTTATTCCTTGTTGGGTTGATATCCCTGGGAGCCCTGAAACAGAAACTGAGGAGGAGTGAATCTGTGGGAGAGAGGAAGTGGGGAGGAAGACTGGAAGGAGTGGAGGGAGGGCAAACTAAAATCAGAATGTAATGTATCAGAGAAGAATAAAAGAAAAAAAACCTTCTCTGAAGGTTCAACAACCAGATGTATGCACATATGCTATCCTCACTAAGGTATAGAGTAGGTTAAAAAAAAAAGTTTTAGCTTTGCTTTAATCCTTTCCATGCTGAGGCCCTTCGTTTTACTTCTCTCTTGGATCAGAATAGCCTATTTAATCAAAACACCTAGGAACATGTTTCAGTGACTCCCAGATCCCGTGTTTGGTTAAGTTTGGAATCCATCAGCTATAAATCAGTCTCATTGTGTGTGTGTACACACTAAAATTCATGCGTGCTATTCTTACAATTAATCCCACTTTGTTTACTGGAAAATCTCATCCATGCCTATGACTTCGAGTATCCCTGTTTCTATTTTCCACCATTCCATTAATCAGCTGTAAATTATTAACATCTTTAAAGACTCTATTCCAGGAAAAATAAGTGGTAGACTCCAAGAGACATAATCATCAGTAGGGAGCATAGAATGGTAGGACAAATATGTGATAGACTCCAGGAGACATAATAATCAGTAGGAAGCAGAGAATGAGGTGGTATATTACAAGCATTGGCAAGAGTAAGATTATGTCATTAGTGTCTTGGACATTTAGATGAGAAGGGAAAGAAATGAGAAAAAGCCTAGGTAATGTAAAGATGGAAAGAAACATCAAACTCAGAAAGTGTCTGTGACTCTGAATTTTGTGTTACCTTTCCTTTTTTTTCAAATAAACAACAAAGGGTAAAGCAAGGCTTGTCCATAGTCCAATACTAGGTAAACAAAGTATCTCTAGATTTTCCTAAAGAAAAATCCTACCCCGTTGCTTCATGAACGTTTTAATTTTTTGTATATTTTTGAGGTTATAATTTAACTGTAATATTTCTCCCTTCCCTTTCCTCCCTTCAAACCCCCTCACATACTCCTCTTCACTCCAAATTCATGGCCTCTTTTTTTCACTACTGAATTTTTAATGTCTCCTATGCATTTTGGTTGCTATGTCCAAAACTTATTTTTGTTTTATCCATCAAATAATTTCTTCAACAACTCACTGTGTTCAACAGTCATAAATAAAATACTATGTTAGTGGGAGGGAGAGAAAAATGACCATGGTGGTCTTCATATGCTAGGAGACTGCATTCTTGAAGAGTCTTTGGAATATGGACTCAATCAAACGCCCTTGATGGGTTTTATTTCACTCCTCTCTGTATTGTTTAATGATTCATCTATATTCCCAGATTCACAGAAATCATATTCTCCCCTGTAAGTGACTGTGTTCCCCATCTTCTTTAGACGTCAGCTGTCTGTGTGGCAGCTGAACACAGGCTCCAGTGCAGTTCCCCACACTAAATACTAAAGAAAATCAGACTCACCAGGTATCCTCTTCCTTCCAGCTTTTAGAGGCTGTGTTCATAGATGAGTTACATCCACCACCCTGAAAGTGTAACCACCTGAAATAACAGGTTTCAGATTTTACTGAATTATAAAATGATTCGTGGGGTTTAGTCAATGCCCTTCATAATATCATTTAAAATCTACCCATTCCTTAACTACAGGATGCAGAATAGTCTATGAGTTTCCTTATAACAGGGTCACTAGTATCTTATGTGCAAGATATGGCTTAATCCTACTTCTCGTTTGCCAACAACTCTCTGTCCACCCCCAGGAATGCCATACCTAGAAGCAACCATGAAGGAAAGAAACAATGCTAGACTCAGCCTTCCTGTGTCTGAGATCAAAACGAAGGCCGGCAAGCTTTACAAGACATTCAGGTCAACCTAGCGGAGTAAATCATTAGCGGGTTAGTTAGAAGTAACTATGGCATGGGGTTCTCAACAAGGTATTAAACTGCTGTCCCAATTGCTAAGTATCTCTCTCCAAAATAGCAGTTTTTCTCCCTAGTGGGCAGTGACAGAAGTCGAAATACAAGCAACAAAGTACCTTGAGACCTTGTTACCGAGGTAGCTGATTATCTAAGCAGGAGAACACATGGGAAAACAGATCTGGCTGAGTTCTTAGGAACAATCTCTGGGGTGAAAAGGCTAATTTTCCTTCAGGAATAGGCCATGGTCCTTATTGGGGGTCTATGCGATGGTTTCTGCCCAATTCTCCAGTAGCAATAGAAGGGAGTATAAGGCCTTATGAGTTCTAAGAAGAAAGTGAAAGCAGTTACTTATCAGGGTTTGAGTAAAGATTCCTACTGCCAGGCACACACAGGGTGACCTCTGATGCTTGACACTTGAATCAAGTTTAAAAATCTCTGGGTGGACTCATCAATTCTGTCCCTGAATCAAACTTCTGTATTTTTAAACTAGTATTATTTACCTCTGCACTGATTATCTCACAACCAACACTCATTCTGAAGCTTTCAGCTCAATTTGGCCTTGGACCTCAGCCTAACCAGGCCATTCTTCATATACTACTTTCAACTACATTCAACTTTCCATAGACTAAATAAAATTTAGTATGTCATTAAGCCCTCAAAATTTGAAACAGTTTTTTTTTGCATATGTTTAACTCTTTACTCATTTCTTTGCAAGGATGTTATACTTCTAACTTAATTGTGATCACCCTTATGTGGAAACTTTTCCACTCACTCACATTTTGTTATCTTTTTTTTTTTTTTTTTTTTTTTTTGGTTTTTCGAGACAGGGTTTCTCTGTGTAGCTTTGCGCCTCTCCTGGAACTCACTTGGTAGCCCAGGCTGGCCTCGAACTCACAGAGATCCGCCTGGCTCTGCCTCCCGAGTGCTGGGATTAAAGGCGTGCGCCACCACCGCTCGGCACATTTTGTTATCTTATTGCACCTAGAACTAGCTAGTCTAACAATCACTGCTAACACATATCATACATCAGACATAAAGATACGGCTTATTCTTTTCTTGATATACTTAGTGAAAAACTGAAAACGTTGGAGCTACTCTGAATTTTGTTTTATATTTAAAATTTTCAATGTTACTTACCTTGTTCTACACTTTGGTCAATGAAGAGAAATTTCAGTATGTGAACGCTTAGGTCTTCTTAGTTGTTATCATCATCACCATTGTTTTTGATTGCCGTCGTTGCTGCCATTCTAAGCTTCCCTCACAAGGTTTTCCCTGTGAACACTTACTTGAGTAGTGAGTTAATGGTTTGGGTAGATTTCACACCAACACCCAGAATCCATCAACTATCATCTTCTGCTGACCAACCTGTGCACAGATTGTGACAACCGTGCAAATTTCTAACCCCTTCACAAGTTTCTACATTTGATTTTGAATTTTAAGTGTTTTTATATTTTGAAAGTTCCATACATTTATACATGTATACTGAGCATATAGTTTCCCTTTGCTTTCACATTTACTCAGGTTTTTAAAAATTTATTTATTTAAATTTTTTTTCATTTTACATAACAATCCCAGTTTCTCCTCCCTCCCCATCTCCCATCCCCTTACCTCCCCGAAGCCCACACCACATCTACTCCTCAGAGAGGGTAAGGCCTCCCTTCAGGAGTCAACAAAGTCTGGCATACTAAGTTGAGGCAGGACCAAGGCCCTCCCCACTGTGTCAAGGCTGAGCACAGTATCCCACCCTAGAGAATGTGTTCCAAAAAGCCATTTCATGTACTGGGATAAGTCCTGGTCCCACTGTCAGGGGCTCCCCCAGCAGATCTAGCCACAAAACTGTCACCCACATTCAGAGGGCCTAGTTCGGTCCCATGCATCATGTTCCCCAGCTGACAGGCCAGAGTCCACAGAGTCCATGAGCTCCCATTAGCTTGAGTCAGCCGTCTCTGTGATTTTCGGCTTTCCCCCCCATTCCCACCTCCTCCAAGGCAAGGCCTCCCATGGGGAGTCAGTAGAGCCTGAAACACTCAGTTGAGGCAGGTCCAAGCCCCTCCCCCTGCACCAAGGCTGTGTAAGTTGTCCCACAATAGGCAGTGGGCTCCAAAAAAAACTTTCATGTCCTAGGGATGGATCCTGCTCCCACTGCCAGGGTCCCCCTAAGCAGATCAAGCTACATAACTGTCTTACCTATGCAGAGGGCCTAGTTGAGTCCCATGGAGGCTCCACAGCTATTGGTTCACAGTTCATGGGTTCCCTCTAGTTTGGTTTGGTTGTTTCTGTATGTTTCCCCATCATGATCTTGCTGCCCCTTGATCATAGAATCCCTCTTCTCTCTCTTCAAGAGGACTCCTGGAGCTTGGCCTAGTGCTTGGCTGTGGATCTCTGCATCTGCTTCCATCATTTATTGGATGAAGGCTCTATGATGACAGTTAGGGTATTCACTAATCTGATTCACTTACCTGGGTAGGCTAGTTCAGGCACCCTCTCTGCTATAGCTAGTAGTCTAAGCTGGGGTCATCCTTATGGATTTCTGTGACCCTCCCCAGGACCCAGTTTCTCCCTATCCCCATGGTGTCTCCCTCTATCATGCTATCTCTTTCATTGCTCTTCCATTCCATCCCTGTTCCAGCTCTTATACCTGTCATAATGGCTATGATCAGAAACACTGATAACAGCTTTTATTGGAGAGGATGTGGAGCAAGGGGAACACTCCTCCACTGTTGATGGGGTTGCAAACCATTACAGCCACTTTGGAAATCAGTATGGCATTTTTCAGAAAATTGAGAGTCAATCTACCTCACAACCCAGCAATACCACTTTTGGTCATATGCCCAAGGAATACTCAATCATACCACAAGAACACACATTCAACTGTGTTCATAGCAGCATTGTTTGTAATAACCAGAACCTGGGAACAACCTAGATGCCCTTCATCCAAAGAATGGATAAAGAAAATGTGACACATATACACAATGGAATACTACTCAGCAGTAAATAACAATGACATCATGAAATTTGCAGGAAAATGGATAGAACTAGAAAATATCATCCTGAGTGAGGTAACCCAGACTCAGAAGGACAAATATGGTATGTACTCACTCATAAATGAATACTAGATGAAAAGGAAAGTATAATCAGAATACAACCCACAGTTCCAGAGAGGCTAGCTAAGAAGGAGAACCCCAAGAGTGACACATGAATCACCTTGGGAAGGGGAAATGGATGAGATCCCTGTCATGATCTTGACCTCACTTGCTCCTATTTTTTGCAGCTTTACATTGTACATTCATTGTTTCTATGCAGCTAGAGATGCATGGGGTACTCAACTGTCCCCGTCTTATTTCAAGATCTCCAAGCTAAACTTAGGGCTTATTAGCTGCTTTTTCAGAATAAAGATACACATCTGAGTACTGACAGTTGTTTCCACTCACTCCCAAATGAGTTTACCACACTGAACCAGTATATCTGCAGCATTTTACTCAGCCTCCACTGCAAATAAAGACTGATTCCTCTGACACCAAGGCACTGTTTTGCAAAGAAAATTCTCAGCAACAAGAATAAAAGGCCCTAATCACTGAACTGTGGGAATAAAAAGATTTGTGGTTGACCATTTGGTTCAGGATAAGCAATTGGAGAGCTCTTCCCTGGAGAGCACAATTTTCTCCCACCCTAAGTATTCATTAGTTGTCTATAATTTTTGCCTAGGATTGAGGGCCTCATGAGGTTTACCCCTTCTGGATTAGCATGTCAATTGTTGTCATCCTTATCATGTCTTATTTAGGCAGCCATATTGTTAAGAATTTTCAGGTGTAGCTTCCCTAACATTTCTAGAAGAAATAATTTCACAGCAAACTTCCTGTTACATTCTTTCCTCCCCCACCTCCATGATGTTCCCTGAGCCTTAGATGTCTTAGTTGTGTGGATCAGATGGAGCAGATTAAATGGATCATATAAAACTGGACACCCGATAATCCCTCATTTTCTGCATTAGATCAGTTGTGCTTTTCTGTAATGGTTTCCACATGTTGCAAAGACAAGTTTTTTTGTTGAGGGATGAGAGATACATCTGTGAGTATAAGAAAAAATATTTAGAAACCATATGCATATAAGTAACATATGTACTGATCAGATTGTATCTATATATTTAGGAATGTATGATACATACACACATGTGGATATATGTGTGTATAAAAAACAATTAAAAATATTAGAGGGCATTAATTTGAGAAGCTGTAATGGGAGAAGGAAGGTAAAATTGGATTGGGGCACAATTGGATGGAGGAAAGTAAAAGAATTACATAATTGTATTTTAATTTACAAAATTTTAAAAATGGATGGTAGAAACTCCCCCAGATAAAAATGTTTATAGAATCTTGATATTCCAACCTGAAACTCAAGATAATTTTGGTTATTTGCTTGCCTTTAGTCTATTTCTATTTCTTAAAATGGCTGCTTATTACAATGTAATTAAACTTTATACATTTATTTGCTCTCTCCTTGTTATCTTTAATAGAAGTTTGATCTATTCTATCTTTTGTCACTGTCTCTTAATCCATAACTGGTTCTAAGCCATAGTATCATCAACATGGCAAATGTATGCAGAAATTGATTCTAAATTTGTGAGACAGAAATTAACATAAGCAACATGTATTATGTGTGTGCTTAGATAGTGATTCTGAGCTCTATGTGGCTACTCAAGGAGATTGGAATAGCTATTGCAACTTTAGAGCTGGTTAACTGGAATATGGAATCATCTCTGGGAAGCCTTGTAAAATCTTTTCCCTGAAGACTATGGTTGAATATGTGTGAGTTAGCCATAATGAAACTGCCTGAACTCTATAGTTTGAGTAAGACTTCAATGAGACACGAGTGACATCATGCACCTAGCAGATGTATAGAGTATATGTAGTTAATGAAAATGAGAGCAATAGTTATTAGAATTATTTGTTTGTAAAACCCTTTGATACTATATAATTGATCATGATGAGCTGAAAGCAAAAATAGAATGGAAAATGGATCTTTACAATGATAATAATTTTTAAACTCTAGTATTGGTGAACTAAGTCCTGACTTGAATTACCATACTGGAGAAGCATGACCTCTCACCTAAATCTTCTCTAAGAGTCAGTTCATATTCCCACAACTCTGTGAATGGCCATATCCTCTTGAGCATTTCTCTTGTGACATTGATGTGAACCCATGTTATAAATGATTTCTGTAGCCTTACCTAAAGAGAACTGCATCTATCCATTCATCAAAGTGGAAGATTGGAAGATACACTTAAGTTCAGGATATGACTGATCAGTGTTTCTGAATTGACACTTATCCCTAGATAACAAGCAGAGTTCTGCCTGAAGGCTCTTGAGTTTCACATTAAGAAATGGAACATTGTTGGGCAGCGGTAGCCCACACCCTTACCCAGCACTCAGGAGGCAGGGACAGGTGGATCTCTGAGTTCAAGGCCAGCCTGGTCCATGGAGAGAATTCCAGGACAGCAAGGTCCACACAGAGAAACCCCATTTGAAAAAACAAAGAAAAAGAAGAAAGACATGGAAGCTTGTCATTAGTGTTTTTACAATACCACTTGACAGAGAGTTCAGTGATTCCCAAGCATATTCTGGTTTATTTTTAATGTATCAAATGAGATAGATGTGTTGGCAAGGTATTGCATATCTACCACTTTAACCCATTTCCTGAGTAGGTCATGACACTATCAGTTATGTGCAAGAGGAAGAACAAGAAAAGGATCTAAAATGAGTCCTGTGTAAACAGCTCTACAAGTTACATCACATAACCCAATAGAGCATTATATTCCATACTTACCACTGTCTCAAGTGTATATTCCAAGGAGAGAGAGAGACACCCCCTTATTCAAGTTCCCTACTCTGAGAATTGAAAGAGACTATTATGATTCTCCACATGATGAATTAAACACTATTCTATCAAACTGCCATAAGAGGCTCACACTGCAACCCATTCAGATTTCTATGAAAAACCACACTTTCCTGAGATAATCACTTTCTCAGAATGGGCTCCTGAGTCAGGTGGGTAAAGGCAGGACTCTGAACCATGCATTAAGATTCCTAGGATGGGCCGGGCGTTGGTGGCACACGCCTTTAATCCCAGCACTCAGGAGACAGAGGCAGGCGAATCTCTGTGAGTTTGAGACCAGCCTGGTCTACAAAGCGAGTTCCAGGAAAGGCGCAAAAAAAAAAAAAAAAAAAAAAAAGATTCCTAGGATGGGTTAGTTTTTGGAGTCTCAACAATCCAGTGCCATCACTTGGTCTTCCACCAGGGCTCTAGTTCCAAAGCATTCACACTGGACAACCAATCACAGTAGTACCCTAATTGTCTTTCTGAGTCCCAACCTGCTGTTCATGGTTTCATTTCTCAGATCTCAGTTAGAAGTTGATATATGATTGAGTCATCACTTCCTTAGAAGCTTTACTAGTTCAAAATAAGCCTGAAGTTGTGCAAAGCCTTGTGCATCCTCAGTCCCATTAACTCCAACATGATCTCTTCCTCAGGTTCTCCTTGCACATTTCGGGTTGTTTCACATCTTGGAAGGGGTTTCTGTTAATTCATCAATTCTTTCTCACATCATTTCTTCCCCTGCCTTAAATTCCCTTCCATAACTTCATCTAGTTGTTGATTGACATTTGTCTTCAATTCCACATTAAACTTCATGACTCAGAAAAACACTGAAAGCTATAAGCACATTAGCACAACTTGGTTTCTATATTTTCTCTTCCATTATTTATTTTTTCCTTCTAGTAATACCCTTGTGGTAGGTATTCTTAGCTTTAAATCTGCCTACCTGTGTATACTTTAAACAACACCATCTCCTAAATCCAGCCCACAGTCTACTTCACAAGCCATGAATCTTAGAGAGCACTGTCTCTGTATAAAGGAGGGGAACCTCCTTTACTAATGGCACAAATGCATTGTCTGGTGACCAAACAGTTTGTACAGGGAATGCATGTGGTTAGATGATGCCCTGTTTCACACTTGTGCAAACATAGCCATGGCTTAACTACAGCTTGCTATGCTTCCCTGCTTGATAACTCGATGGGAGCCAGCACCATTAATGGTTTTATTGCACTAGTATCCCCAGCCAACATACTTCCTGGCACATAAGTGGATGCTCAATTATATTTGTTTATTCAATAAATGAGGAAAGCATCCTCAGACACAGAATAACAGACAATTACTTTCCTTGGCATGTTTATTCTGGGTTCACTGGTTTGTTAACAAAACATGTTACAATTTCTAAGATACAGGCTGTTCCTGTGAGTCACTAACCAAAGACAAAGAGTTTTACTCTACTAATTGCCCAAATTCCTAATGAGGCACCTGGGATGGGGACTCACACTAGTTCTCAGGTGCCCCCTGTGCCTAGAAATGATTTCTCAAGGGAAGTCTTCAGAATACTGGATTTGATAGGCCTGTTTCTCTTTCTGGGTAAACCCCAGACAGCATTCTTAAATTTAGTTTCCAGAGGTTTCTGCTCAGCTGAGAGACCTTCTGAGGCCAAGAGAATCAAAGCTTTAGCCTGGAATTTGCCACTGCACTATGAAAGTCCTTCTGACACTCCGGAAATGCTTACCTACTTGCCTTGGCATTTTTAATTTTTTCCACTCTGGCTTCGTGGAGCATCCCATGCCACATCTTTCTGTTTTCAATTGCAGGCACCCAAGATCATAAGAAAATATCTATGATTCCCTTTTCCAAGTTTTTGAGAAGTAAGTGTTTGTTGGAACTAAATAAAATGAAAAAGCATTAAAGAATTGATTTTTAAATTTTGTTTCTTTTTCCATCTTTTGCTCTCTCTCTCTGACGATTTTAATGATACTGAAGTTTCAGACTTTATTGATAACTTTTACGATGACTGGTGGAGACCTAAAGTGAAATAAACTCTTCTTGGGGGTTTCCTTTTAAATAATGGAAGAATCTGCTGAAAGTCAAGGCAAAGACAGTAAATAAGACCGCCTTTGTAATCCCAGACTTGTCATGTGCTACTAAGGGTCTGCGTGTTTTTTGAGGCAGCAATGCTGAGAGTCAGGAATTGTTCTTACAGCCAGTGACTCCTTCTCTTCTTGCCCAAACATCTTGCTTGAATATTCATCCTGCAGGATTTTTCTTCAGTGGAAAAACTTGACATGTGCGGTTATACATTCCAGAGCCTCACACCTGCCTTGCCAGTGAGTAGATGTGTGTGTCTGGCAAGTGGTTTATCCCACTAGGACTCAATTTTTCTATTAAAAAATTAATAATGATTTGTGTATTTGCAGAGAAATTTTGATGATTTAAATCACATAGCCTGTCTACACTGGCAAACACATTTTAACTGAATGTTCGTTGCTGTAGCTTGTTTCTAACTCTTTCAGCCTTATCTAGTTCGTGGGCCAAAATTGTAGTTCTAACAATTTTTGCCATCTATAAGCTCCTTTGATTCCATTTTTTATGATCAGTCCTCGGTCAGGAGACTTGTTCAGTGTCTTTTAAAAATATAATCTGGTCATCTAGTCACTATTTTGGGAAAATAAATATACTTGACTCACCCCATATGTTCATGAGTTTAGTGAATATATAATAATTTTGTCAGGTATTATACATACACTTGGAGCAGAAGACAAAAGGGAACACCATTCTTCCCTGAGCTTTCCCTTCACACCAGGTATTAAAAGCTATGTTACAAGTATGTAACACCAAGTCCATGACTGTGACTCTTCACAGAGAACATCCAAACCAACCCCTAAGAAAATAAACAAATCTAATATTACTCTCCTAAAGAGAATGCATTCATTTCCTGCCATCAGCATTTTGTCCCTCAGCTGAGACAGAATTTTTTCTTCCAGTATTGAGGTTTTTCAGTAGCAGAGGGTTTGGAGCTATAGGTCAGGATATCCAGGCTTCAGAGTTACCATGCCATATCTGTGATACTGGCAACTCATTTGTCCTTTTTGGAATTATTTCTTCACGTATCTACCATGCAGCTACTTACGAATATGAAAAGATCATGTAGGCAATACATACACTTTTCTCCTATCATTTTTAGAAATGGAGCTGTTTATCTAAATGTGGACTAGGAAGTGAAAACCAACTCTAGACCCATTTGTGTGTCTCTTCTGAAAAATAGTTATACACCAAAATCTTTATCTGTCTGTCGTTCTCTATACTATCCCCTTGTGACTGTTCTCTCAGGCAGCCTTCCAATTTCTCCACTTAATGAGTGCTGTAGACATTACTGCTTCCTGTCTGTTATATATCAGCTTTTCTTTTGCTTGGCTGCTTCATACATTCCATATGCCTGCATGCCCCTAAAGGTAGGAATCATGTGCTCTACCTTGAAGTTCTGAAGTTCTGAAGTCTAGATTTTTACTTAATTACTGTTTCCTGGCTCTAGGTCCCCAAGACAGAGTTTCTGTGCCCATCTAACGAAAGAATGAGTCACTTCCTGCAAACTGGAAATGCTCAAAAACATGTTATCAGAAATGGTCCATTTAACACATATTTGTCAATAGCCTAAAAGAAGTCAAAAATTGGGATTGGTTCTAGAAATCTGGAACTAAACCAGCATGAGCTCTGTAATCAGAGAGCTCATTTGATAGTCAAACAAGTAATTGCAATCACATGTGACAAGAGGGATCAAAAAATAAATAAAGTGTCAAGACTAAATGATGAGAGGAATATATAAATGGAAAGCATTGGGAGACTAGCGTGAAGGAGTTCTTTTTAATCCTCACCTATGATGTAATATATATTTATTATCGTTCAGCACTCATTTTACTTCCCTCTCTGTGATTGCCTTGCCCTGTGTCAGTACCACTTCTTACTCTAACATTACCGTAAGGACTGGTGTTGGAAGGTAAATCCTCTCCTTTGTTTGGATGCTCCTGGGGCTTTGATCTCATGTACACATATTAGTATTTGTTGTTAATCCAACAAATTAAAAATAACCAACTTAAGATGTGAGTGATGTGCATTGACTGCAGATCAATTTGGGACTAGGTGAAACAGTAAGAATATTGTCTTAGAATTCATAGACATAACCATCTATTTCAAACATTTAAAAAATGCTTCATTAAGGTTTTGAGATTTTTCTCCATAAAGGTCTTTATTCATGAGTACTTGATATTTTTTGAAATGATGATAAATTATACGTTTTCTAGATTTAATTTTGTATCAGTTTGTTAAATATAGAAATGCAGGGAAGTTTAACATAATAAGTTTTGTGCCAAAATGCTTGCTAAGGTCTGTTGATAATTCTGATAACTTGTCAGTACCATCTTTTGAATGATTTTTCTATGACTGTAATCTCAAAAAAAAAAAAGCCAGTTTTCTTTCTTTCTTCCTTTCCAATCTTTGAATCTTCATTTTCTTTTTCTTACCTTACAGGACTGGTTAGGATACTCAATATAATATTGAAGAGAAGTAGATAAAGCCATTGCATTTGTCTTGTTCATAATCGGTAAGCAAACCCTTCAATACCTTGGCATTGGAATGATGTAGAGGGTAGGACTGCTGCCTGTGTTTATCAGCTGAGAGAAAATATTTTATTCTCAGCTTTCTACAGGTTCTTCTCAAGTGCAAATATTGAAAAAATTACAGTTGCAATCCAAATAATCTTATGAATTTACCCCTTTAAACACTTTTTTTATGAAACATAATTGGAGCCTTCTAGTTTCAAAAAACTTACCATTCTAAAACAAATTGTTGTCATTTAGCCATTTTATATACTGATAGATGTAATTTGTTAGTATCTCATGTGAGAATTTATCTATATTTCAGGGGCAGATTGACTTAAAGATGTTTTCTGTGACAATATAACATTGCAACGTTATTACTATTGATGTTTTGAATTGAATTTCTTATATGTTTCCTCTAATTGGAGTTCTTTCTTTTATTTTTGAGATTATAATGTAATTACATGATTTCTCTCTTCTCCTTCCTGCCTCCAAACCTTTCCATATTCCTTCTTTTATTCTATTTCAAATCCATGGCTTTTTATCTCATTAATTGCTATTACATGCATACATATTCTTAAATATAACCTGCTCAGTCTATATAATGCTAGTTTATGGTGTTTTCAGGGCTGACCATTTGACACCAATTCACATGCTCTTCTCTGCAGACAACTATCACTGTCAGCATTCCTCCCTTGTCTGTGGTTCTTGGTGTATGGTTGAAGCCTTGTGCTCCACTCCTACCCATTTTGACATGCCCCTTGGTGTAATCCTTATTTATATGATGTTTGGACAGTCAAGTTGGTGACACTTCATGGGTGTAGCTTCTGACATTACTAAGGGCCCAAATCTCACAGCAAAGTCCTTAATGCCCTGACCATTCTTCAGCACTATTCAGTGAGCCTTGGGTGACAGAGTGTTGTGTAGATGTATCCATTGGGGCTGGCCTCCACAATCCTGGATTTTCATTGCATGTGGTTTTCCTACCCGAGAATTGGTATTGCCCTCTGTGGGCTTCGCCTTCCTACATCAATTAATAAATGCACCTCCCCCGCAAAGACATGACCACGGAACAACCTGATCTAGGCAATTCTTCAATTGAGGTTTCTCCTTTAGATGACTCTAGGCTGTGTCAAGGTGAGAAATTAAGTTTGACCAAGAAATGGGGCTTCTCAGAGGTTTGGTTTATTTGTTTATTTATTGGTTCTTGAGATGTTCACAAAGTACATTTTGGTTATTTTCACCCCTCCCCAACTGCTTCCAGATAGAGCCTTTTCCTATCCACACAAATTTGTATCCTTTTTTAACCCATCAACTCCAATTTGTTTTTCTCTTATATTCTTAGATGTGTGACCTTCCAATGATTCATGGTCAACTTACCAGGGACAGCATTAAGTCTTAAAGAAAACTGACTCTTCTTCTTCAAGAAGCTATCAATTTCCAATAGCTCCTCTGCTTGGGTGGGATTTCATATATACCTCCTTTTTCTGTGTTGAGATTTGGTCTGAGATTGTACAAGGATTGTGCATATAACAATTGCTCTGACTTCTTATGTGCAGCTGTCCTGTTGTGTCTGGAGGACACTATTTCCTTGTGTTTATTGACCATCTCTGGCTCTTGCAAACTTTCTGCCCCTTCTCCTACAATGATTCCTAGGCCTTGGGAGGGAGAGGTGATATAGATGAGCATTCTATGAGCTTATTCTTAACCTCAGTCAGATGTACATATCTGTGTGAATCACCATCTACTTCAAATAGACGGTTCTCTGATGAGGGTTGAGATATGCATTTATCTATGAGTATCAGGAAAAGTCATTAGAAAACAATTTAATGTGCATATTTAGATGAAGGATTGTTGTAGATCCTCCCCTGGGGCTTAGAATGTGGCTAGCCACAGGATTTGGCTCCAGGTATGAGTTTTCTCAATTAAATACCAGTGACTAATTGATTCCTAGGAGTGTAATCATTTTATTTTACTAAAATTATATTGAAATAAAATTGTGAAGCTACTTTTCATCTTTTCAATCTGAATCTTCTCTAAGTATGTTCTTTTATTATTGTAAAAAGTGTTTTCATGTTTTCTCTGATTTTCTTGGTCAATTTCACTAACATCCTACATTCAAACTTATAAACATTTACCTTTATGTGCCTTATCATTTTATTCTTCTTTTATGTTATTACCATCTACTTAATATTATTTTTCTTCCCACTTTACTTTTGTCTTGATATTTATAATTTTATGAGATGGACATTCTTCTGACTATATTAGCCTTTTTCAAAATAAACATCTTAAAGTATAAATTTAGCTCTTATGCTCTTCTATGAACATCACATATGTTTTGATATATCATTATTTTATTAATATTTGGTTCTAAATTGTTCCCAGTTATCATGAGTTCTTGTAACCATAGGTTAGAATCCCAAATATTGGCTCTTTTCAATCTGTCTATTTTGTTTTTGAAAATTTCCAAATTGTTTATGCGCTACTCTAAGAATGTGATTATCTTTAAAAGATAATCTAATTTTAAGAAAATATCAAAACAAATTTCAAGGGCTGTACACGATCATTATGGAAAGGATCAAGATATACATGGAAAGAGTGCTTTATATCAGGTTCTATCTTTATTTCTAGTTCAAGGACCCAGTCCACCATTTCTGAAGGAATGAATTGATATTTTTTTTTGTTTTTAAATTTCATTTTGTGTATGCCCTTATTCATGAAGGTGCACATGTTTATGCAGGCATGGAAGCCAGAAGCCAGCCACAGCTATTATTGTTTAGATGTCATCAACTTAGACTTCTTTTTTAAATTTTTGAAGTCAGAATATTTATTTGCCTGGAATTCATTGATTCCAGGGTGACAAGCAAGTGAGGCCAAAGGCTCTGCTTGTCTCCACCTCCCCAGTGCTAGGATGACAAGCTTTATCCCACAATACCTTCCTCTTATTTGTGTATTTTTAAAATGTAAGTTCTAGTGATTGAACTTAGGGCATGAATCTTGGGAGACAAGGGCTTTATGGACTTAAATTCCTTACAGCTCCATCCATGGAGTTTTAAACTGACTCAGCTGTATAGAATCTTCACTCTGCAATATACTCAGGGTCATCTCTGGCACTAAGACATTGTGTTAACCTTCTCTTTATCTTTCAGATCTGAACTCCTCAATGAAGAGAGCCAACTGCACAGGGGTAAGAGAGTTTGTTTTCCAAGGTTTCTCCAATTTCCAAGAATACCAACTCACACTATTTGTTGTCTTCCTTGCTCTATACATCCTGACTCTGGCTGGCAATGTCATCATTGTGACCATTATCCGTATTGACCACCACCTTCACACCCCCATGTATTTCTTCTTAAGTGTTCTCTCCACTTCAGAGACCTTCTATTCCCTGGTCATTATCCCACGAATGCTTGCTAGTCTTGTGGGTCTGAGCCAAACCATCTCCCTGGAGGGATGTGGGACACAGCTCTTTTTTTTCCTTGGATTTGCAATCACCAACTGTCTCCTGCTAGCAGTCATGGGCTATGATCGCTATGTGGCCATCTGCAACCCACTTCGTTATAGCATCGTCATGAATTGGAGGATGTGTATCATTCTGGCATCTTCAGTCTGTGCCACAGGGTTCTTTCTCTCACTAGTTCAGGCAGTGTCCATTTTCAGGCTGCCCTTTTGCCACTCACTGATTGAACATTTCTTCTGTGACGTCCGACCTGTTTTGAATCTGGCCTGTGCAGTGCCAGTTATCAATGACATCTTGACATTAGTTATCAGCCTCCTGGCCATCACAGCACCTGCCACTTTCCTATTCATCTCCTATGTCCTCATTATTTCCACCATTCTCAAGATTGCCTCAGCTGAAGGCCGGAAGAAAACTTTTGCTACCTGTGCCTCCCACCTCACTGTGGTAGTGATCCACTATGGTTGTGCCTCGATTGCCTACTTCAAACCCAAGTCAGAGAACACCAGAGACCAGGACCAGCTGATCTCAGTGACTTACACTGTTATAACACCTCTACTAAACCCTGTTGTGTATAGTCTGAGAAACAAAGAAGTCCAGGATGCTCTGCGGAAAGTATTGGGTAGGAAATCCTTATCATAGTTGCTAATTTATGAGCAAATAATTTCATCTTTTTCATATAGAACTGATAGATAAAGTTATAAAGCCAGGTTTCCATGTGATTAGAAGTCTCATATGTCATAGCCAGGGCCAGGGAGAGGGCAAAAGTGGAGCCGGGAGCCAGCCTTTAATAATTGCGTTTCATTTCCTCAACCTCTTTGTTAACATAATAAAAACACAGGTCACTTGCAAGACCTGTGCACAGACAGCCATTGGCCCTACTCCAGAAGATAATTACAAGGTCAAAGTATGATCTTATGTTCATTTCCGAGCTTAAATTTAAAGGACCAATCTATTTCTTGTTGAATTATAAACCACACATTAAACATTACTCAATGGAATATTCTCTTAATATAAATTAGATGCTTGAGCAAGTGGTCAGTAGGAAGGATATGTACAGACGTCTAACTGCCTTGTGTTTTAATAAGATAAGCAAAGCAAAACTAAAGAGATCTCTTAAGAAATGAATTTGGAACGCAATAAAACTTTCCAGACAAACTATCTTCAAGCAGTCACACATGGACCTCCAAAGGAACTCCACATTTCCTATCTGCCATAGGTAGAACTCCTAGTGAAGGGGAACTAAGGAAAGGCCATGGAAAAGAAAGGAAACGTTAAATGGAAAAACTTTCTAATCAACATAGGATAGCCATGGGAGTCTGGCCATTTCATCTGAATGCAAGTGACTTGGTCTATTCTTTGCTTCTTATTGATGAGAAGTCAGATGGTGGAGAGGGGTTTGGGGGGCTACTAATAAAGCATCCTTCATAGAAAAGAAATTGTTTTAAGTCTCAGAAAGGAAGAGGGGGCTCTTGAGGGAGAAGATCGCTGAGAATTCTCTGAAATTGGCAAAGAAGGAAAGGTTAGGAAGAAATCTTCTGAGAACTTCCTGAGAGTTGAGTCAAAGTGTGAGATGCCATGGTGATGAGGGTTAGAGGGGCAGAAGGAATTTAGAAAAAGTTCCCCAAAGGCACCCAGGTAGGGGGATCGGGATCTGCCCCTGGTGCATGGGCAGGCTTTTGGGAGCCAGATGCCTGCAGTGTGATGCCTTGAGCAGCCTTGGTGCAGTGGGGAGGGGCTTGGACTTGCCTAGGCTCAATGTGCTGGGTTCTGATGATTCCTCATGGGAGACCTTGATTTGGGGGATATGAGGATGTGGGGTGGCTTGGGAGGGAGGGCTTGGGGGTGGGAGGAGGGAGGAGGGAGGATCTATGGGTGGTATGTAGAGTGAGTAGAAAATTTCTTAATAAAGAAAAAAATGAAAAAAAAGAAAGAAAGAACGAATGAAAAAGTGCCCCAAGAAAAGTTAATTAGGTGGAAATTTGAGCCAGGACAACTTTTTTGTGAAATATATTCTAGGATTCCATTACTGCAAAAAAACTGAATAATGTAAATAGTAAGGAATTCTGACATGAAGACTCTCATAAAACTCAATTAAACTGAGTTAGAAATGAAATAATAACAGACTATTTACTCTTCCTTACCTCAAAAAATTAAAAAAGAGAACAATGGGGGTAAATTTTAGATTCAATTTGTGGGAAGAAATAAGTGATGAATAAAACAGTAATTGGGGAGCATAATTATTGAGCAAATAAAAGTGTTTTATTATATTGAGAAATTAAATTCAATATCTACAAAGAATACATGAGTATACATTATCCTCTTTGTAAAATGTTATCAAAATACAGAAATATCAAATAAAACATGTGCATGTGATACACCATGTATGCAGGGAAATAAATCAAAGAAAGTTCCCCTTTCTATCTGCCTTTTCATTCAGAATCCCTAATACTCCTGATGGAGGAAAAATTACCTAGATTTTTCATGTAAACCCAGTCAGTCAATGATGAGTAATCCAGGCTGAGTAACAAATAATTTGAAGCTCTGCTCTTTGCTTTCCTTCTAATTTCCTCACAATGCCCTGTAGTGAATCCAGTTCTGGGCCACATTTCCTAGCCTGGAGGAAAAGAAACCTCGTCCATGCTCATGTCTACCTCCACTTGTTAGATTCCAGGAAGATGCATGACCCACAGTCAACCTTAGTGTCATGCATTGAGAGGACTTTGGTATTTCCATGGTCTTTCATCAGTGTGATTCTTGCACTTCATGTCTTGCTTGTGGACAGCCTGGGGCCATTCTGTGTCCACCATCTCTCCATCACCCTTTTATAGTCTTAGACTGTTCAGCTGTGTTTGTGATTCTATGATGTAGTGAACTAGAGTCAACTTTGCATCCTCAAACCATTCACCTAACACCTCACTTACCCACCCCTCCCTCCAGGACCCAAGACTTTCTGAGAGGCTTCTCTGGAATGTGAGGAACATTCACACTCCACTGATGCACTGATTCTTTTCTGTCCTTGATGAGGGCATCAAGGTTTAGCTGGTGGCAGGACCAAGAGTCTGTCTCCTTCAGTATCCCACTGACTGCAATGCTATCTTTCCCAAAGGTTGTGTGTCTTTATGTTATTCAAACAGAAAACTCCAAATTCTTCTCAGCTACATACTCGCATATGTTTTTCACAGAGTATTTTAGTGCTCAGATTTTGATATTCAAAACCATTTTTTCCAAACTACAAGAAGATTTCCCCTCTAGAAAAGTCTGCTGAACTTAAAACCTCTTTCAGTTTTCAATAAAAATATTTCAGTTATAAGTTTTTAAAAGTCCTTTTGAAATGCAGTTGACTTCCCCTCTGGATTCTTCTGATTCTTCCCCAGGACAAATAACACCCCCTAGAACAATGTGGAATAACAATAACAACAGAAAAAAGAGGAGAAGCATTAGATTATTGCCCATAAGATTCTACTCAGAGTTTGTTTCTTTGGAAATTCAGAAATCATTTACTTCTCATTTGGAACCTTCAGGAAAAAAGCTCCTATCATAATCTTATTGCCCTTGAATAGAAAATCCCATTTTAAAAGTATAGCTCTCCAATAGTACACAAGTCTCCATCAGAATGGAGCTCGAATCTCCCTTACTGGAGGTTAATCCTGTCTGCCAGCTACATCTACATCTGATATGTAGGGTGAGCTTTTCCATCTTCGTAATGGGAGAGAGGGCCGTTTCCTGGTTCGGCACAGGTCTGGCTTCTCAGAATGGCCAATACATCCATCAGACTGGCAGAGATTTATTCTTTTGCCCAAAGTAGCAAGCAAAAGACTGTTAAAATACAGGGCCTCAAATCAGTGGGCACCAGAAACAAAACAACAAAACATACAGGTGTGAGGTGGGGAACTGTCAGGACCAAGTGAGCAATGGGAATGGGAGGGAGAACGGAGAAGGTGGGGATTATGGTGAAGACAATGTATTTTCACATATTTGAGATTGTCAAACAGCATATTTAAACAAAGCGAGGAAAGGAAAGTCTAACTACCCATAATCGCATTCGAGAAACTGTCTTTATCTGCTTTCCAAGCATTATCCAAGCACATGTAGGGGCTGATGATTTTTTGTGACATTTGAAAAGATGGCTCTCTTTTCAGAATTGTTGGGTAGATCTACACATTAGGAAAGGTTTTTGTTTTCTTTCTTTTTCTTATTTCATTAGCTTTTATTGATTTTTTGTGGTTTTCTCATCATGCATCCCAATCCGGCCCATCTCCCTTTGGCTTCTCCTCCGCATCTGCCCTTGCAACCTCCCCCGGCCCCAAACTAAACAAAATTTAAAGGAAACCAAACCAACCAAACATAGAAACCGATTGTGGAAGCTGTGGTGTGGCCTGGTGAGTCACACACACATTTCACCCTTTAGTCCCTTCATCTTCATTTGCAAGTGTTCATTGCCGTGAGTCATGGGTCTGGTTCAAGGCCTCCATCCTCTGTCACACCACCCACGATGGGCTTTCATGGGGGCTCCCCCTGGACTTCCGCCCTTGTCCTGTGTCTTAGAGATCCTGCAGTTTTGGGTCTGTAGGTTCATCCCCTTTTCATGTTCTAACAGTTCATAGATGAGGTAGGTGGATGTTGATGTGGGACAACTCACAGCCCTGGTGCTAGGCCTGGGTGTCAGCTGGACTGATCAGCATGCCAGTTTTCCTCCAATGTCACCCCTCACCTCCACTGCATGCTCTCCAACACTGCCTCAGTCAGCCCATCCAATGCAGCCTGTTCTGCTCTCAAGCCCTTGGTTCTGGCTCACTCACACTCACACCACCAGGGCCAGCTCCACTGTTTTGCCCAGGAGAGGGGCAAGGCCCTCTCTCCCAATGGCTATTGGAGGCATACCAAGGGTGAGGGTGGGGTGGGGGGATGTGGGGGGGGGGCGGTGTCAGCTCTCCTGTTCTCACACCCTCAGGGCTGGCTCACCTGCTACCCTGACAACCCAGTTAGCACTAGTGTGCTGCCCTGGCAGGCTGCAGGGTCTACTCTCCTGTGTGCTGCAGCTGGAGGGGAACAGGGTTAGCTCTCCTACTCTTGTGACTCCAGGACCAGTTCTTTCACCTGAGTTCAGGGATAAAGTGTTTCTTTCACTGGCTCAAGTCCCAGATCCAGGCTGTGTTTCTTTCACTGGTTCTGGCTCCAGGGTCAGGGTGCTTGATTTCCTGCTCTGTGATTGGTTGGTTTCACTGGTCAGTTGGTCAGGGGCAGAGATGGCTCTGACTTCAGAGCCAAACTCTGTTTTTTTTCCACTGGCCTTTCTTAGCTTTTTGGTTCTAATTTTTTACTGGCTCTGATTCCAGGGATAAAGTGTGTTTCTTCGGCACTGGTTTCAGAGTCAGGGCATGTTTCTTTGGTTCTAGGTTCGGGGATAAAGCGTTTCTTTCTCTGGCTCAGGTCCCAGATCTAGGCTGTGTTTCTTTCACTGGTTCTGGGCTTCAGGGTCAGGGTGAGTTTCTTTAGCTAGTCCCTTTTCCCTACACTAATAACTTAAATTAACCCATTTCTATTAATCTATGTGCTGCTCTGAGGCTCATTTACCTATCCTGCTTGCTCTGTGTCTCATGGCTGTCTCCTTGAGACTCCTCAGCCTCCTCCCTTCTTCTTCCCAGCATCCTCCTAGTCTGTCTCTCCTGCCCAATCTCATCCTCCTCAGCTATAGCCCAGTCAGCTCTTTTATTAACCAATGGAAGTAATACATATTTACAGTGTACAAATATTGTTCCACAGCAGGTTGTGGCCTAGATTTCTGGCATCTGTGTGGCCTTTGGTGGCAACATGGGCCACAGACATCAATACAGACCACCGCTGTGGTAGGACCACAGACCCAGATATGGTCCCATGAAGCAGCATGGGCTTGGATGTCACCATGGCCCCAGGTGGCAGTGCAGGCAACCAGGTTTGGCATGGCCCCCATGACAGTGTATCCCTTGGACACCAACATGTCTCCAGGTGGCCACCCTGACCCCCAGCCTTGGCATGGCCCTCGATGGTATTAGGAGCCATGGACATTAACACAGATTCTGGCTACAGTAGGGCCATGGGCCCAGAAATGGCCCTCATCAGCAGCCCTGGCCAGAATGACACCATGACCCCAGATGACACTTCTGGCCATTCAAGTCTACATGGTCTAGCAGCAGCACAGCTCTTGGACACCAACATGTTCACAGGCTGCATCCTAGCCTCAGGCATCTGTATGGACTTTGGTGGCAACAAGGGCCACTAGACATCACATAGACCCTGGCTATGGTAGGAGCAGGACTTCATTTTCTTGAAGAAGAGGCTTACTCTAGAAATACCTAATATAAGATAGACGTGATAGTCACCTGCCTCTTGCTTCCCTGCTCTTCTCTCAAGTGGCAAGCTAAGCTCACAGCGGGTAGTTTAATTCCTCTCCTCCCACTGTCTCAAAAAAAATGTGAATAATTGTCTAGTATTTCTTATTGTTATATTCAGCCTTAGGTCAGGTAATTTCCCCATCAGTGGCCATTCCTATTGGCCTTTACATATTGGCCTTACTTGGAATTTGACTGTTTTTTTTTAAGGATAGCATTCCCCCCCCCCCCCCCCCCCCACTGATAAAACATCCGTTTCTTCAAACTAGAACAACGTATATTCTGGGAATCTTAGTATAGTCATAAAATTTCAGTGCTATCACATTCCTATAGTCATTCAGTTGGTCAATAGCATTAACCATTAGAGCTTTTACAATTTCAGTTATATATACACTGGAAGAAGTTACCTGTCATTCTTCTTTGAAATTTTTCCCCTTTTATTGAAAATAGCTTCTTGTCTCACACAATACATCCTGAATATAGTTTTTCTTCCCTCTACTTCTCCTTGTTCTTCACCACCTCCCCTCTCACCCCTATACACTAACTTCTGTCTCTTATTTAAAAAGAAAAGACTTCTAAAGATAATCATATGTAATAAAATAAAATGTAATAAGATAAAATGAAAACCCTCACATCAAAGTTGGGCAAGGCAAACAAAAAGAAGGAAAAGAGCCCAAGAGAAGGTATAAAAATCAGAGACCCACTCATTTACACACTCAGGAGTCCCATAAAAATACTAAACTAAGACTGGCGGTGAGCACCTTCTGCCTAGCTTTCGGTATGAGACATGAGTGAACATGACAGCGAAGGAGATGCAGGTGGGTGGCCATGGGTCCCTACAGGGCAGTCCCAACCCAGCTGCTTGGACCCATGTGAAGATGAGCTTTGTCATGGGTTGAGCCATGGGCATGGTGGGGGTGCTGTTCAGCACCTTCTGTCTCAAGATCGGAATGTGGGGTCAAGAGATGATGGGCGGCATTGGGAAAACTGTGATGCAGAGTGACAATATCTTTGGTCCATTCACAGCCTCCGGAATGGACATATGATGTTAAACAAGGCAGTGATTGCCTGTTACATCTATACTTTCCCATCCATTTCAACCCTTGTACAATAATCAAGTTTTTTTCTTCTCAAAAATATACTAAACTAAAAGCTATGATATAGGCAGAGGATTTGGTATAGACCCATGCAGGCCTTGTCCTTGCTGTGTCAATTTCTGTGGGTTTGTGTGAGCTTTGCTCAGTTGATTTAGAAGACTTTACTCTCCAGGTGTCCACCATTCCATAGGGCTCTTGCACTTTTTATGCCTCCTCTTCTCCAGGGTTCCCTGAGCTCTGAGGGGTGAGATTTTATGGAGACATCCTATTTAGAGCTGAGTGCTCCAAGGTCTCACTCTTTCTTTGTAATTTGTTCCTATCTGCTATAGGAGGAAGCCTCTTTGATGATGGCTGAGTAAGACACTGATATCTGAGTGTAGCAGAATATCATCAGGAATCATTTTATTATATATTTTTTTGGATCAATATTACTTGGCTTTACCCTAGATCTCTAGGTTATCTAGTCTCTGGTTCTTTGGCATTCAAGCAATTTTGGGTATGGATTCTGTATTATGGCATGGGCCTTTGAGTCAAATAAGACATTGGTTGGTTGCTCCCACAAGTTTTGTGCCACTATTGCCCTACCATATTTTGCAGGGGGACAGCATTGTAGATCATAGGTTTTGTGGCTAGGTTGGTGTACACAGTTCTCTTTTGGTAGCCTGCAGAGTACCTTCTCTTACCAAAGACACTAGAACATGTGGGCGAAGGTTCTATACAGGAAGCAGCTCAATCTCTCCATGTTCAATAAGTTGTATGGGTGTTGTCTTCATCAATGGGGTATTGCTGTCAGAGTGTGGAGATTAATGTATTTTTTCAGCAGTAGCCTGGGTTATTTTGGGATTTCCATGGGACCCTTTTGGCTAACAACTCACTTGGATGTAACTCTGTCCCAGGACCAGAAACTTCATTGGTGACAAGAGATGGCCAGTTGGGACTCTGTAGCTAGAGTTTTCCTGCCTGGCCCACAGTCAGGACAAATCTCTGTCACCTGCCAGTCCCACAGCCGCTCAGACCCAACCAAGTAAACACAGAGACTTATATTGGTTACAAACTGTATGACCGTGGCAGGCTTCTTGCTAACTGTTCTTATATCTTAAATTAATCCATTTCTATTAATCTATACCTTGCCACGTGGCTTGTGGCTTACTGACATCTTCACATGCTGTTTCTCATCATGGCGGCTGGCAGTGTCTCTCTGACTCAGCCTTCCACTTCCCAGCTTTATTCTCCTCCTTGTCCTGCCTATACTTCCTGCCTGGCCACTGGCCAATCAGTGATTTATTTATTGACCAATCAGCAACACACTTGACATACAGACCATCCCACAGCAAGACTCTGTCTCCCCCATTATTTTGAGACTTTGTTAGGATTGCTTCATATATTTTAGAAAGTTTCCTCTGTACTAAATTTCTATACCACCCCTAAATGCCCCCTCAATTCTAGCTGTCCCTCTCTAAATTCCCTCCCTCAACAGATTTCGTCTCCTCCTTCTCACCTGATCCTCCTGTTCCAGTCCCCCTTGCCCCTAGTCTACCATTAAATCTATTCTTTTTCTTCTTCCTGGGGAGATCCATGTGTCCCTCCTAGTCCCTTCCTCTATATCTAACTTCTCTGGGTCTACAGATTGTAGCTTGGTTATAATTGACTTAACAGCTAATATCTACATATAGGGAAATACATACTATGTTGTTGTTTGTTTTTGCTCTTTTGGGGGGCCCATCACCCGGCTCCCAAATAAACCACACATGGAGGCTTATTCTTACTTATGAGTGCCTTGTCTTAGCTTGGCTTATTTCTTGCTTGCTTTTCTGAAGTTTAAACTAACTCATCTACCTTTTGCCTCTGGGCTTTTACCTTTTCTTACTTCTGTAAATCTTACTCTTACTCCATGGCTGGCTGGGTGGCTGGGTGGCTGGGTGGCTGGGCCCTGTTGTCCTCCTCCTTCTCTGACTACTTCTTTTTCTCTCCTGCTTCCGAATTTCTCTTTCCATAGATTCTCTCTGCCTGCCAGCCCCGCCTATCCTTTCTCCTACCTTGCTATTGACCATTCAGTTCTTTATTAGACCATTAGGTGTTTTAGACAGGCAAAGTATCACAGCTTCACAGAGTTAAACAAATACAACATAAATAAAAGTAACACATCTTAAAATAATATTTTCCAGCAATACTATATCTGTCTTTCTGAATCTGGGCTACCTCACTCAGGATAATTTTTTCTAGTTTTATCCACTTACCTGTAAATTTTATGATTTTTTTCTTAATGGCTGAGTAATACTTCATTGTGGAAATGTACCACATTTTCTTAACCACTTAGCCATCTCTTCATCCCCAAGTACCACATTTTCATCATCCATTCTTCTGTTGAGGAACATCTAGTTTTTTCCAGTTTCTAGCTATTTGAACAGAGCAGAAACGAATATGGTTGAGCAAGTGTCCTTGTGGTAGGATGGAGTATCCTTTGGGTATATGTCTAATAGTGGTATAGCTAGATCTTGAGGTAGATCAATTCTTATTTTTCTGAGGAACAGCTGAACTGATTACCAGAGTGGCTGTGAAAGTTTACACTCTCACAAGCAATGGAGGAGTGTTCACCTTTTTCTACATCCTCATCAGCATGAGCTGTAACTTGTGTTTTGATCCTAGCCATTCTGACAGGTGTTAGATGGAATCTCAAAGTAGTGTTGATTTACATTTCCCTAATGTTGAACATTTCACTGTTTTTCAGCCACTTGAGTTTCCTCTGTTGAGAATTTCTGTTTATATCTGTATATAATTTTAAGTGGGTTATTTGTTTTTTTTGATATCAAGTTTTTTGAGTTCTTTGTGTATATTGGATATTAATCTTCTATTCAATGTGGAGTTCATAAAAAACTTTTCCAATTCTACCACTATGTCCAAATGATCAGTGTCCTTTGTCTTACAGAAGCTTTTCAGTAAGGTCCAATTTATTGATTGTTGATCTTAGTGACTGAATTAACAGTGTTCTGTTTAGAAAGTCATCTTCTGTGCCAATGTGTTCAAGGCTCCTCCCCACTTTCTCTTCTATCAGGTTCAGTTTATCTTGTTTTATGTGGAGTTCTTTGATCCACTTGAACTTGAGTTTTATGCAGGCTGGTAGGTATGGACCTATTTGAATTCTTCTACAGCAGCCATCCAGTTTGACTAGAACCATTTGTTGAAGGTATTGTCTTTTTTCCAGTGTGTATGTCTGGCTTCTTTATTAAAAAGCAAGTATCTATAGGTATATAGGTTTATGTCTAGATCTTCAGTTTGACTCCATTGGTCAACATGTCTGTTTTTATGCCAATACTATGCTGTTTTTATTGCTATAGCTCTGTAGTACAACTTGAGATCAGGAATTCTTTTTCAGGATTGTTTTCAACATGCTGAGTTTTTTGTTTTCATATGAAGTTGAGAATTGTTTCTTCAAGATCTGTTAAGAGTAGTGTTGGAATTTTGATGGGGATTGTATTAAATCTATAGATTGCTTTTGGTAAGGTGGCCATTTTCACTTTGTTAATCCTTCCAATCCATGAACATGGGAGATCTTTCCATATTCTGATATGTTAATAAATCTGTTTTTCAAAGACATGTTATTGTCATACAAGATACTTGCAGCATGAATCTTTAAATGTCTTATTAATTAAATCAAACCTGAGGCCAGTTATTGGGGTGAAATGCTGGAAGATCAGAGAGACAGAACAAGCCACAGCTTCCTCACCTGGCCAATTTCTCAGGTGATCTTGTTTCCTCAGACTGGAAGCGTCTATGTCCTCATCCCAATGGCTCTCAGCTGACCTGCTGCTCAAAAGCCTGAAGTTTAACCAGCTAAATGCTTAACCAGGCCAAATGCTTAACCAGCCAAATGCTTCTAGTTTCTGGTCCTCACGCCTTATATAACTTTCTGCTTTCTACCACCACTCCCTGGGATTAAAGGCTTGCTTTGTGGGATTAAAGGTGTGATGAGTCGCCATGCCTGTCTGTATCCTTGAACACATGGATTTCTGCCTCTGGAATGCTAGGATTAAAGGCGTGTGCTACCACTGCCTATCCTTTATGTTTAATATTGTGGCTGCTCTGTCTCTGACCCCAGATAAGTTTAGTAGCATGCGCAATATTTGGGGGAATACAATACCACAGATACTTTATATTATTTGAGGCTGTTGTAAAAGTTGTTGTTTCCCTAATTTCATTCTCAGTTTGTTTGTCATTTGTATACAGAAGGGCTACTGATTTCTGTGTGTTAATTTTGTATCCTGTTGTTTTGTGAAAGCGTTTACCAGCTGTAGGAGTTACCAGGTGGAATTTTTAGGGTCATTTATACATACAATCATATCATCTTCAAATAAAGATACTTGACTTCTTCCTTTCTAAGTTGTGTCCCTTGATCTCCTTCAGTTGTCTATTGCTCTGGCTAAGTTTTCAAGTACGATACTGAGTAGGTATGGAGAGAGTGGACACCTTACTTTACTGACTTTAGCTGAAATGCTTTAAGTTTCTCTCCCTTAAAGTTGATGTTGGCTATGGTCTTGCTGTAAACTGCTTTTATTATGTTTAGGTATAACCCTTATATCACTAATCCCTGTAGCTAGAGTTTTCCTGCTGCCCACAGTCAGGACAAATCTCTCTCACCTGCCAGTCCCACAGCCGCACAGACCCAACCAAGTAAACACAGAGACATATTGCTTACAAACTGTATGGCCGTGGCAGGCTTCTTGCTAACTGTTCTTATATCTTAAATTAATCCATTTCTATTAATCTATACCTTGCCACGTGGCTCGTGGCTTACCGACATCTTCACATGCTGCTTGTCATGGTGGAGGCTGGCAGTGTCTTCCTTCCGCCTTCCTCTTCTCTCAATTCTCCTCTCTGTTAGTCCCGCCTATACTTCCTGCCTGGCCACTGGCCAATCAGTGATTTATTTATTGACCAATCAGCAACACATTTGACATACAGACCATCCCACAGCAAATCTCTCTAGAGCTTTTACCATGAAGGGGTATTGGATTTTCTTAAAGGCCTTTTCTACATATAGTGAGATGATCATGTGGTATTTTTAAATTTCAGTTTGTTTATATAGTGGATTACATTTATTGATTTCCACATATTGAACAATCTCTGCATCTCTGGGATAAAGCTACTTGCTCATGGTGAGTGATCTTTTTGAAGTGTCCTTGGATTCTGTTTGCAAGTATTTTATTGAGTATTTTTGTATCTATGTTCATAAGGAAAACTGATCTGTAATTTTCTTTCTTGGGTCTTTGTGTGGTTTGGCTATCAGGATAACTGTGGCCTCAGCATGAATTGGGCAATGTTTCTTCTATTTCTACTTTGTGGAATAATTAGAGGAGTATTGGCTTTAACACTTCTTTGAATGTCTGGTAGAAATTCTGCACTCAAACCATCTGGTACTGGCCTTTTCGCTGTTGTTGGGAGAAAGTTCCATGAGGTAAAGAGAAGAATATATATTCTTTTGTGTATGAGTGAAATGTTCTACAAATATCTGTTAGATCCACTTGGTTATAACATCAATTGGCTCTAGAATTTCTCTTTTTTAGGTTTTTGTCTAGATGACCTGTCTACTGGTAAGAGTAGGGTATTGAAGTATTCCATTATCAGTGTGTGAGAGCTATTATGTAATATAAGCTTTAGTAGTGTTTCTTTTACAAACACAGATGCCCTTGTGTTTTGGGCATGGATGTTAAGAATTAAAATGTCTTCCTGGTAGATTTTTCCTTTGATGAGCATGTAGTGTCCTTCCCAATCTCTTCTAAATTGTTTTAGTTTGAAATATGTTTGGTCAGACATTGAAATGGCTACACCAGCTTGTTTCTTAGGTTCTTCTGCTTGGAATAATTATTTCCAACCCTTTACCCTGAATTAATGTCCATCCTTGATGTGAATGTGTTTTCTTGCATACAGAAAAGGATGGTCTTGTTTTCATATCCATTCTGTTAGTCTGTGCCTTTTTATTAAAAAATTGAGGCCATTGATATCAAGAGACATCAACAGCAAATGGTTGTTGATTCCTATTATTTTGTTGTTGTTGGTGGTGATGGTGGTGGTGGTGGTGGTGGTGGTGGTGGTGGTGGTGGTGGTATGTGTGTGTTTGTGTGTTTCCCTTCATTTGATTATGCTGGTCTGGGATTATTTATTTCCTGTGTTTTTGTTGTTGTAGATAACCTTGTTAGGTTGGAGCTTTTCTTCAAAAACCTTCTATAGGGCTGAATTTGTAGACAAATATTGCTTAAATATGGTTTTATCATGGAATATATGATTTTCCCCTTCTTTGCTAACTGAGGGTTTTCCTGGATGTAGTAGTCTGGGCTGGCATCTGTGGTCTCTTAGAGTCTTCAGCACAGATGTCCAGGATCTTCTAGCTTTTAGAGTTTACATTGAGAAGTCAGGAGTAATTTTAACAGCTCTGCCTTTATATGTTACTTTGTCATTTTCCTTTGCACTTTTTAATACAATAATATTAAAAATAATATTTAATATAATAATATTAAAGGTTATCATATTGCTCTGTGGGTTTAGTGTTTTGATTATTATGTGCCAAGAGGACTTTTCTGGTTCTGTATGCTTCTTGTACCTTTATAGCCATCTCGTCCTTTATGTTAGGAAAGTTTTCTTCTATGATTTTGACAAAAATATTTTCTGGTCCTTTGAGCTATGTTTTATCAACTTCCTCTATTGTGTTTATTCTGAGATTATTTTTTTCAGTGTCCCAGATTTTTCTGGATGGTCTGTGTTATGAAAATTTTTAATTTATCATTTTATTTGACCAATGTATCCATTTTTTTCTATCATATCTTCAATGCCTGAGATTTTTTTCTTCCATCTCTTGAATTCTATTGGTGAAGCTTGACTCTGTAGTTTCTATTCAAAATCCTAAATTTTTTTCATTTCCAGAATTCTCTAAGTTTAGATTTTCATCACTGAGTCTACTTCTGTCTTCAGATCTTGAGCAGTTTTGTTCATTTCCTTTCATTGTTTGTGTGTATTTTCCTTAATTTATATAAAGGATTTATTAATTTCCTCTTTAAGGGCCTCTATCATCTTCATATAGACTGTTTTGAAGTCTTTTTCTTGGGTTACAGAATACTCAGTGTTGGAATATTCAGTGCCTTCTGTGGTAGGGTTGCTAGGCTCCAGTAGAGATATCATGAACTAGCTGTTATTGATTACATTTTTACACCAACATCTAGGCATTTGGCATTGGGGTGATTATAGGTCTGGGTGATGATATTTGATTTTGTGTCTATTGGGTGAATGTTTTGTTCCTTGGTTTCTGCTTCCTCCCTGGATTTTAAGAGAGTGTTAGAGCTGTGTGCTCCCTGTTAGGAAATTTTCTATGGTCCTGTTTCCCTGGTCTGCTGAGCTGGTGTGTTCATAGGTTGCTGGTATTGGTACCTGGGATAATAGTATAAGTTGGGAGCAGGAAGGTTAGAGAAGAAGATATTTGTGATCCCCCAGAATGGGGTCAGAGAGGAAAGGAAGACTGCAGTAGATTTTCTGCTACAGGTCTGGAGATGAGACTGGGTGACTGGATCTGGAAAAGCAGGAGAAGGCATGTGGGGCTTCTGTCAGCCTACCTACTTCCTTGGCAAGAGTGGCCTTTGGATTAGCAGGGGATGCCGGCTGGGGTTGGGAGCCAGGACAAAGCAATAAGTAGGGAGAGGGAGATTAGGAAAGGAAGATCTGTGAATTCCCATTGAACAGGGGAGCAGGGAAGGCTGTCAAGATTGTTCTGCTGCAGAGAACAATCTCTGGGATAAGACTAGAGGATTGGATCTAGGGGAACAGAGGGAGAAGAGAGTAGTATCTTTTTATACCATCTGTTCTGTTACACATCTAAGACACTATTATATTGACTAAGTGATATAGATATTATTATATTCTTTAGGAATGAAGAATTTAGGAAAAAATGATGTAAATAAATGTGTTAGTCTGACATTCAACTCTCTGTGGTCTCTGAGGAACTATCATTTGTTGTTTGTATTCTTTGGTCAAAAGAACCTAAAAACTGAACAGAACATCTGCAATCTCCATATGTGCTTATACATGAAAGAGTGGGTGGAAATAAATTAACCCTTACAAAGATTGAAACTAGATCCAAATTAACTTAGTCCCTAGTTAGATAAATAGGATCTTGTCCCTACTACCACCTGCCAGGGAGTACAATAAAATCCTACTACAGAAAGATAATGTAATCTAGAGCTTCAATTTGTCTTTATAATTTATTCATATAAACAAGGGTAAGCAACTATGGCCTGCCAGCTGATGTGACCACCATCTGTTTTTGTACAGACTACAAGATGTAAAAGAGTTCAGAATTTTAATCAATTAAAAATAAATAAAATGAAAGATTTTTTGGAAACAAAAAGTATGTGATACTTTAATTTTATTAACCATGTAATTAAGTTGGTTTTCCATGACTACCACATATTTTAATTTATATATTATCCATAGCCATTTTGGGTTATCTTTGCTAAATTTAATGCAACAGAGATTATGGGCCAAAACCTTATTTATCATTTGGCCCTTATCAGGAAAAAATTTAGACTCCTGATAGAGTGTTCAGAATACAATAAAACTGTACAGATGCATCAGAAGAAAGGAGCAAAGAGCTAAAAGTCAAGTAGAAGGCAAAGCACACAGTAAGGACAGACCAATAAAAATTACTCTGTGGACTCAATAAGATATAACTTTAAGATGACTCCATATTTTGCAAATCCTCCCAAAGATGACCCATAATGAGTCTCACTTGTATATAAGGCCCTTCCCTATACTTGGGATAGACTGGACTTGCCAATTCCTAATATAGCAAAAATGATAGGATGTCACTCTCATGCTAAAATGCATTACATAGAGACCTGTCTTATACACTGTATACAACAGTATGTATAGTTAAAGACACAAACTTTTTTGTTTAAGTTAAAGGTCCATGTAACCAGATCGGGGAAAGAAGAATTTCTTCAGTGGCTTTGCAGTAGTAAGGTGATGCGTTTTAAGGGTATCAGTGAGAGGACTATGTGCAATACACCTGAGTAATTTCTACAACTAGAACACTCACAACTGGCAACTTCAGTCCTCTAATCAGAAGGAACTAAATTCTCTCTACAGGGTTTGGAAGTGCATACCACTCTCCAGCAAGGGCCACACATGTGTAAATACTCTGCAGGCTCATGAGACCTTGAGCAGAAGACCCAAAGAGATGGTACACAATAGAGACACCTCCAGCGCCAGCGGAACTTAGAGGTAAGTAACTGTTCTCCCAGCTGAACAGCCCAGTCTCTAGGACCTAGGCCCCAAGGCACATCTGGTGTTCCTCCCCACTCCCACCCATTGCACTTCCACTAGCCAGCCAGCAGGCAAGGCTCCTACAGGCAGGCCTTCCCACCACCACTCCCCCATCAGACCCTGTCCCATTCTGGCCCCCAAAGCCATCTATCCTCCATGACTTCAGTGGCTCCCTGAGATACAGACATTGCCAGCACTGATTGGACCAAGAGGTGAGTGACTTTTCTCCCAGCTGAACAGCTCAGTCTCTAGGCCCTAGACCCCAGGCCATACTCTGTGCCCCCCCCCAACCCCACCTATCACAGCCCCATTAGCTGACCAGCAGGCAAGGCTCCTGCAGGCAGACTTTTCCAACCCCCCATCAGACCCTGTAATATGTAAGTCCCACTCCAGTGCCCAAATCCACCCATCCCCTATGACCTCAGCAGCTTCCTGGGACACAGACACCATTAGCACAGATTGGACCAAGAGATGAGTGACTGTTTTCCCAGCTGGACAGCTCAGTCTCTAGGCCCTAGGCCCCAAGCCATAACCTGTGTCCCTCCACCCCTACCCATCACAGCCCCATTAGTCAGCCAGCAGGCAAGGCTCTGTGGTGATATTGTGTTCCCCAATATATTGTGCACCCTAATAAACTTATCTGGGGTCAGAGAACAAAACAGCCACTAGATAGACATGGAGGCCAGAAAATGGTGGCACACACACCTTTAATCCTAGCATTCCAGAGGCAGAAATACATCTGGATCTCTGTGAGTTCAAAGCCACACTGGAAACAGCCAGGCATGGTGACACACACCTTTAATCCCAGGAAGTGATGGCAGGAAGCAGAAAGGTATATAAGGCATGAGGACCAGAAACTAGAGCCAGGTTAAGCTTTTAGGCTTTTAGCAGCAGTTCAGGTGAGATCCATTTGGATGAGGACTCAGAGGCTTCTAGTCTGAGGAAACAGGATCATCTGAGAAGTTGGCAAGGTGAGGTTAGCTGTGGCCTGTTCTGTCTCTCTGATCTTTCAGTGTTCACCCCAATATCTGGATTCTGAGGTGTTTTTTTTTTTTATTAATAAGTCCCTTTAAGATTCATGCTACAAGGCTCCTGCAGACAGGCCTTTCCACCACCCCCTATTTGTCCCTGGAATTTACAAGCACCACTCAATCCTCCCAAACCCAACCATGCACAGCGACCTCAGAGGCTCTCTGGGACACAGATAGGACCTGCAGGAAGAGTGACACCTGGAGGCACAGGCACCACCTGAACGGATTAGAGGAAGAGATAGGTAGACATCAGTGCAAGAATACATTCAACAACATAAAGAGCAATATTCACCACCAGAACCTGGGGGTTCTACAACAGCAAGAACTGAAGATCTCAATATAGGAGAAGCAGAAGAAAACAACCTTGAAAATAACTTTATGAAGATGATAGAGGCCTTTAAAAAGGAAATGAAAAATTCCCTTAAAGAAATCAAGGACAAACAAAAAAAATTGGAAGAACTCAATAAATCCCTTAAAGAAAGCCAAGAAAAAGCAATCAAACAGATGAAGGAAACAGTTCAAGTCTTGAAAACTAAAATAGAGGCAATAAAGAAAATACAAACTGAGGGAATTCTGGAAATGAAAAATCTGGGTAAACAAAGAGGAACTACAGATGGAAGCATAACCAACAGAATGCAAAAGATGGAAGAGATAATCCCCAGTGTTGAAGATACGATAGAGGAAATAGATTCACGGGTCAAAGAAAACATTAAAACCAACAAAGTCATAGCACAAAACATCCAGGAAACCTGGGACACCAAGAAAAGGCCAAGCCTAAGAATAATAGGGATAGAAGAAGAATGCAAGCTCAAAGGCCAGAAAATACATTCAACAAAATCATAGAAGAAAACTTTCCCAACCTAAAGAAGGAAATGCCTATGAAGATACAAGAAGCTTTCAGAATACCAAATAGACTGGACCTGAAAAAGTCCCCTCACCACATAATAATCAAACTACTAAACATACAGAATAAAGGAAGAATATTAAGTGTTGCAAAGGAAAAAAGGCCAAGTCACATATAAAGGCAGACCCATCAGAATACCACCCAACTTCTCAATGGAGACTCTGAAACCCAGAAGGTCCTGGACAGATGTTATGCAGACACTAAGAGACCACAGATGCCATCCCAAACTACTATGCTCAGCAAAACTTTTAATCACCATAGACAAAGTAAACAAGATATTCCATGACAAAACCAGATTTAAACAATACTTATTTACAAATCCAGCCCTACAGAAAGCACTAGAAGGAAAACTCCAACCCAAGGAATTACATGCACCCACGAAAACACAGGCAATAGATAAACCCACACCAACAAATCCCAAAGAAGAGAAAAACACACAGACTACCACCAAAAACTAACAGGAATTAACAGTCACTGGTCATTAATATTCCTTAACAGCAATGGACTCAATTTGCCTATAAAAAAACACAGGCTAACACAATGAATGTGTTAGCCTTCTGCTGCATACAAGAAACACACCTCAACTTCAAAGACAGACACTACTTCAGAGTAAAAGGCTGGGAAAAGACTTTCCAATCAAATGCACTCAAGAAGCAAGCTGGTGTAGCTATCCTAATATCTAACAAAATAGACTTCAAACTACAATTAATGAAAAGAGATGGAGAAGGACATTTCATATTCATCATTGGGAAAATCAATCATGATGAAGTCTCAATTCTAAACATTTATGCCCCAAATACAAGGGCACCAACATTTGTAAAAGAAATACTACTAAAGCTTAAATTGCATATCAAACCCCACACACTAATAATGGGAGACTTCAACACTACACTCTCACCAATGGACAAGTCTGCCAGATAGAAATTTAACAGAGAAATAAGGGAACTAACAGATGATATGACTCAAATGGGTTTAACAGACACCTATAGAACATTCTACACAAACGCAAAAGAATATACCTTCTTTTTAGCACCTCATGTAACCTTCTGTAAAACTGACCACACACTTGGTCACAAAGCAAATCTCAACATATATAAAAAAAATAACCCCCTGTGTCTTATCTAATCACTGTGGCTTAAAGTTAGAATTCAACAACAACACAAATTACAGAAAGCCTGCAAACTCATTAAGACTGAGTAATGCACAACAATTAGGGTGTTTGGCCATCCCATCACCAGAGTAGGTCAGTTCGGGCTGTCTCTCGACCATTGCCGGCAGTCTGTTGTGTGGGTATCTTTGTGGATTTCTGTGGGCCTCTCTAGCACTTTGCTTCTTCCTGTTCTCATGTGGTCTTCATTTACCATGGTCTCCTATTCCTTGTTCTCCCTCTCTGTTGTTGATCCAGCTGGGATCTCCCGCTCCCCCAAGCTCTCTTTCCCTCGACCCTCGCCTTTCATTACCCCCACTCATGTCCAGTCTGTTCATGTAGATCTCATTCCATTTCTCTGTCATTGGGCGATCCCTGTGTCTTTCTTGGGGTCCTGTTTTCCGGGTAGCCTCCCTGGTGATGTGAGTAGCAGACAATTCATCCTTGTTTCATGTCTAGTATCCTGCTATGAGTGAGTACATACCATGTTTGTCTTTCTGAGTCTGGGTTACCTCACTCAGGATGATTTTTTCTAGATCCATCCATTTGTCTGCAAACCTCATGATGCCATTGTTTTTTTCTGCTGAGTAGTATTCCATTGTGTATATGTACCACATTTTGTTTATCCATTCTTCAGTTGAAGGGCATCTGGGTTGTTTCCATGCTAGAAACCTCATCCAACTACTGAGGGATCTGGATGCAGAGATCCATGACTAGGCCCTGGGTGGATCTCTGGGAGTCCAATTAACGAGAATGAGGAGGGTTTATATGAGCGAGAATTGTTGAGACCAAGGTTGGATAAAGCACAGGGACAAATAGCCAAATGAATGGAAACACATGAACTATGAACCAATGGCTGAGGGGTCCACACTGGATCAGGCCCTCCGAATGGGTGAGACAGTTGATTGGCTTGATCTGTTTGGGAGGCATCCAGGCAGTGGGACCAGATCTTGTGCTCATTGCATGAGTTGGCTGTTTGAAACCTGGGACCTATGCAGGATTGTTTGGCTCGGCCTGGGAGGAGGGGACTAGACCTACCTGGACTGAGTCTACCAGGTTGACCTCAGTCTGTGGGGAAGGCTTTGCCCTGGAGGAGATGGGAATGGGGGGGGCGTTGGGGGGAAGGTGAGGGGGACGGGAGGGGGGAGAACAAGGGAATCCGTGACCGATATGTAGAACTGAATTGTATTGCAAAATAAATTAAAATAAATTAAAAAAAAAAAAAAAAGACTGAGTAATGCCCAACTGAATCACCATGCGTCAAGGAAGAAATAAAGAAAGAAATTAAAGATTTCCTAGAATTCAATGAAAATGAAGGTACAACATACCCAAACTTATGGGACACTATGAAAGCAGTACTAAGAGGAAAATTCATAGCACTAAATGCCTAAATAAAGAAGTTGGAGAAATCTCACACTAGTGACTTAACAGCACACCTGAAAGCTCTAGAACAAACAGAAGCAAAGTCTCCCAGGAAGAATAGACGCCAGGAAATAATTACACTCAGGGCTGAAATCAATAAAATAGAAACAAAGAAAACAATACAAAAAAATCAATGAAACAAAAAGTTGATTCTTTGAGAAAATCAACAAGACAGACAAATTCCTATATAAACTAACCATTAGGCAGAGAGAGAATATCCAAATTAACAAAATCAGAAATGAAAAGGGGGATATAACAACAGACACTGAGGAAATCCAGAGAATCATCAGGTCATACTTCAAAAACCTGTACTCCACAAAACTGGAAAATCTAAAATAAATGGACAATTTTCTGGATAGGTACTGCATACCAAAATTAAAATTAAATGAAGACCAGATAAACAATTTAAATATAACTATAATCCCTAAGAAAATAGAAGCAGTCATTAAAAGGAAAAAAAAATCTGTATTTTTTAGTGACATTTTGGACTTCTGTTTATTGACAAATATTATCTAAGTTGTGGTTAAAGTGCTTACATTTATAACACCTATGTTTTTTTCTAGAGTTGAGGCTCACCCTAAAAAGGGAACTCTATTTTTACTGGGCTTCTTTCAACTTCTACCCTCCTTTACTCCTGTGTTGAAGATAAGAGAAAAACATGTTAACTTTTTTTCTTTTTTAAAAATTATTATTTAATTCCATTATTTCTTCCTTTCCTTTCCTCTCTGCAAACCTTCCAATATTCTGCTCCATGTTGTCTTTCAAATTTGTGGCCTAGTTTTTGGTTAATTGTTGTCACATGAATGTGTGTGTGTGTGTGTGTGTGTGTGTGTGTGTGTGTGTGTGTGTGTGTGTGTGTTCTTAAATACAACATGTTCAGTCTCTATAATGTTACTTGTATATATTATATGTATGTTTTTAGGACTGACCATTTGGTATTGGATAACCAACTGGTGTGCTTTTTCCTGGATAAGACTATTTCTCCAGCTCTCAGGATTCCTTAATTGTCTGTAGTTATTTATGTAGAAGTGAGGCCTCACATGCTTTCCCCCACCTACTTTGGTGTGTCTTTATTTGTCATCCTTTTACTGCTCATGTTTAGTTTCATTTTGTTGAGATTTTAGGTGTGGAGCTTCTGATATTACTAGGAGACACAATCTCACAACAAACTTCCGGAACCTTTGGCTCTTATAATCTTTCTTTGTGTCCCTTCTCCTGCAATGTTGTGAGAGTCTTAGGTGTGGAAGATGTTTTGTAGATGTATCCCCTGGGATTGGGCTCCACATTACTGTTCTTTTTATGCTAGCTAGGACATGGGAACAACAATACATGTCTTTCAAATAATGAATAGATAAAGAAAGTGTGGTGCATATATATTATAAAATAGTCTTCATCTATAAAGAAAAATGAAATCACAAACTGCAGTAAATTGATGAAACTAGAAAAGATAATATTCAATGAGCTAACCTAGGTCTAGAAAGACAGATGTTGCATGTTCTCTCTCATTGGAGGCTCCTAGCTCCAAATCTTCACATGAAAGTGTGGACTTCACCACTCATCAAGGAAACATTTGTTTTGCAATACACAAAAACCACCACAGAAAACAACTCATCAAATCACGTTCAACTTTTGACATGGCCTCCATTTCAGTCTGAGTTCTCAGTTATGAATCTCAGGACTGTGGACAACACACCCCTCATTGTAGCTGAAACCTTTTCTGACCATGCATGTACTCACTATTTTTAGGTTAACTGGAGCATTTCATCTTCTTAGAAGATGTACCTCTACGGATTTTAAAGTTACCCTGATTATAGTGCAGTATTAGCAAACATTAATAAATCATATGTATATAAGTAACATATGTACTGGTCAGATTGTATCTATATATTTAGGAATATATGATCCACATAGACACACATATATATTTATATGTAATTCCTGTGTGTATAAAATAACAATTAAAGAAAAAAATTGGTGGAGCAATGAATTTGAGAAAGTGTTATGGGAGTAATCCAGGGGCAATTTGATGAGGAAAGTGAAAAAATTACATAATTGTATTTTAATTTATAAAAATTTGAAAACTGAATGGTGGGAACTCTCCCAGATAAATGTTTGCAGACTCTTGGTATTCCAACCTAAAACTCAAGATAATTTCAGTTAGTTATTTGCCTTTAGTCAATTTCTATTTGTTAAATGGTTGTTTATCACAACGTAATTAAATTTTATACATTTGTTTCTTCTCTTCTTGTCACCTTTTATAGATGTTTTATCTATTTTGTCTTTTGTCACTGTCTCTTAATCCATAACTGGTTCTAAACCATAGTATCATCAACATAGCAAATGTATGCAGAAATTGATTCTAAATTTGTAAGACAGAAATTAACATAAGCAACATGTATTATGTGTGCCCTTAGTGATTCTGAGCTCTATGTGGTTACTCAAGGAGATTGGAATAGCTCTCGCAACTTGTAGAGCTGGTTAATTGGAATGTGAACTCACCTCTGGGAATCCAAGTAAAGACTTTTACCTGAAGACTATGGTTGAATAAGTGTGAAGTAGCTATAATGAAACAGCCTGAACTCTATAGGTCGCATAAGATCTCAGTGAGCCAAAAATCAAGTGGCATCATGGACCAAGCAGATGTACAGAGTATGCGTAGTTAATGAACATGGTAGTAACAGTAGTTACAGTTATTTGTTTGAAGAACCCTTTGGTGTTATTTAATTGATCATGATATGCTGAAAGCAAAAAGAGAATGGAAAAATGGATCTTTGCAATGATAACAATAATTTTTAACCTCTAGTATTAGGGAACTAAATACTGATTTAAATTACCATAATAGAGAAGCATGATCTTTCACCTAAGTCTCCTCCAAGTGTCAGTTCATATTCCCAGAACTCCACGAATGGCCATATCTTCTTGAGTATTTCTCTTCTGACACTGATGCAAACTCATGTTATAAATGAGTTTTGTAGCTTTATCTAAAGAGAACTGCATTTATCCATTCATCAAAGTGGCAGATACTACAAGATACACTTACTTTCAGGATATGACTGGTCAGTGTTTCTGAATTGACACTTATTCATAGATAACAGAGTTCTGCCTGAAGGCTCTTGAGTGTCACATTAAGAAATGGAACCTTGTCATTAATGTTTTTACAAAAATCACTTTATAGAGAATTCAGTGACTCCCAAGCATACTGTGGTTTATTAATCACTAATACATGTATCAAATGAGATAGACCTGTAGCAATATATTGCATATCTACCACTTTAACCCCTTTCCTGAGTGAGTAAGCCATGACACTATCAGTTATGAGCAAGAGTAAAAACAAGAAAAGGATCTGAGATGAGTCCTGTGTAAACAGCTCTACCACTAATGTCTCATGACCCAACAGGAGCATTGTATTCCATACTTACCAGTGTCTCAAGTGTATTTTCCAAGGAAAGAGAGACCTCTTTATTCAAGTTCCCTACTCTGAGAATTGAAAAAGACTATTATGATTCTTCATATGATGAATTAGACACTGTTCTATCAAGCTGCCACAAGAGGCTCACACTGCAACCCATTCAGATTTCTATGAAAAACCACACTTTCCAGAGATAATCACTTTCTCAGAATCAGCTCCTGAGTCAGGTGGGTAAAGTCAGGACTCTGGACCATGCATTAAGATTCCTAGGATGGGTTAGTTTTTGGAGTCTCAACAATCCAGGGCCATCACTTGGTCTTCCACCAGGGCTCTAGTTCCAAAGCATTCACACTGGACAACCACAGTAGTCCCCTAATTGTCTTTCTGAGTCCCAACCTGCTGTTCATGGTTTCATTTCTCAGATTTCAATTAGAAGTTGATATATGATTGAGTCATCACTTCCTTAGAAGCTTTACTAGCTCAAAATAAGCCTGAAGTTGTGCAAAGCCTTGTGCATCCTCAGTCCCATTAACTCCAACGTGATCTCTTCCTCAGGTTCTCCTTGCACATTTCGGGTTGTTTCACATCTTGGAAGGGGTTTCTGTTAATTCATCAATTCTTTCTCACATCATTTCTTCCCCTGCCTTAAATTCCCTTCCATAACTTCATCTAGTTGTTGATTGACATTTGTCTTCAATTCCACATTAAACTTCATGACTCAGAAAAACACTGAAAGATATAAGCACATTAGCACAACTTGGTTTCTATGTTTTCTCTTCCATTATTTATTTTTTCCTTCTAGTAATACCCGTGTGGTATGTATTCTTAGCTTTAAATCTGCCCGCCTGTGTATACTTTAAACAACACCATCTCCTAAATTCAGCCCACAATTCCACTTCAAAAGCCATGAATCTTAGAGAGCACTGTCTCTGGATAAAGGAGGGGAACCTCCTTTACTAATGGCACAAGTGCATTGTCTTGTGACCAAACAGTTTGTACAGGGAATGCATGTGGTTAGATGATGCCCTGTTTCACACTTGTGCAAACATAGCCATGGCTTAACTACAGCTTGCTATGCTTCCCTGCTTGATAACTCGATGGGAGAAAGCACCATTAATGGTTTTATTGCACTAGTATCCCCAGCCAACATACTTCCTGGCACATAAGTGGATGCTCAATTATATTTGTTTATTCAATAAATGAGGAAAGCATCCTGAGACATAGAATAACAGACAATTACTTTCTTTGGCATGTTTATTCTGGGTTCACTGGTTTGTTAACAAAACATGTTCCAATTTCTAAGATACAGGCTGTTCCTGTGAGTCACTAACCAAAGACAAAGAGTTTTACTCTACTAATTGCCCAAATTCCTAAATGAGGCACCTGGGATGGGGACTCACACTAGTTCTCAGGTGCCCCCTGTGCCTAGAATGATTTCTCAAGGGAAGTCTTCAGAATACTGGATTTGATAGGCCTGTTTCTCTTTCTGGGTAAACCCCAGACAGCATTCTTAAATTTAGTTTCCAGAGGTTTCTGCTCTGCTGAGAGACCTTCTGAGGCCAAGAGAATCAAAGCTTTAGCCTGGAATTTATCACTGCACTATGAAAGTCCTTCTGACACCCCAGAAATGCTTACCCGCTTGCCTTGGCATTTTTAACTTTTTCTATTCTGGTCTCGTGGAGCATCCCATCCCAGGTCTTTCTGTTTTCAATTGCAGGCACTCCAGCTCCTAAGAAAATATCTATGATTTCCTTTCCCAAGTTTTCAAGAAGTAAGTGCTTGTTGGAATGCAAAATAAAATTTAAAAAAAAATAAGAGAATTGATTTTTAAATTTTCTGATTTTTTTCCATCTCCTGCTCTGTCTTTCTGACAATTTTAATGATACTGAAGTTTCAGACTTTATTGATAACTTTTACGATGACTGGTGGAGACCTAAAGTGAAATATACTCTTCTTGGGGGTTTCCTTTTAAATAATGGAAGAATCTGCTGAAAGTCAAGGCAAAGACAGTAAATAAGACCGCCTTTGTAATCCCAGACTTGTCATGTGCTACTAAGGGTCTGCGTGTCTTTTGAGGCAGCAATGTTGAGAGTCAGGAATTGTTCTTACAGCCAGTGACTCCTTCTCTTCTTTCCCAAACATCTTGCTTGAATATTCATCCTGCAGGATTTTTCTTCAGTGGAAATATTTGACATTTGCGTTTATACATTCCAGGGCCTCACACCTGCCTTGCCAGTGAGTAGATGTGTGTGTCTGGCAAGTGGTTTATCCCACTAGGACTTAATTTTTCTATCAAAAAATTAATATTGATTTGTGCACTTGCAGAATAATTTTCAAGATTAACATCATGTAGCCTTGTCTACACCAGATAACACATTTTAACCATATGTTAGTTACTGTAGTTTGTTTTTAACTACTTCAACCATATCTAGTTGACGGGTCAGATTTGTAGTTCTAACAATTTTTCCACCTAAAAGCTACTTTGATTCCATTTTTTTTTTTTATGTTCAGTCCTGGGTCAGGGGACTTGTTCAGTATCTTTTCAGAAACATAATCTTGGCATCTAGATACTATTTCCAGAAAATATATATATATTGGGCTTGCCGTATGTGTGCATGCATGTGTGTGTGTGTGTGTGTGTGTGTGTGTGTGTGTGTGTGTGTGTGTGTGTGTGTGAGTGAATATATAGTATATTGCCTCAGGGATTCTACATGCACTTGGAGCAGAGGACAAAAGGGAACACTATTCTTCCCTGAGCTTCTCTTTCACACCAGGTATTAATAGCTGTGTTGTAAGTCCATGACTGTGACTCTTCAGAGAGAACATACAAACCAACCCTAAGAAAATAAATAAATCCTCACATCCAAAACCACTCTCATAAAGTGAATGCATTCACTTCCTGGCATCAGCATTCCATCTGTCAGTCCCTCAGCTGAGACAGAATTTTTTCTTCCAGTACCTAGATTTTTCAGTAGCAAAGGTCAGGATATCCAGGCTTCAAAGTTACCCTGCCATATTTGTGATACTGGGCAACTCTTTTGTCCTTTTTGGAATTATTTCTTCACATGTCTACCATGCAGCTACTTATGAAGAATAAAGGAAGCTCTTTGAGGAAAAAGTCCTTAAACATTTCTTCTATCATTTTTTAAATGGAGCTGCTTACCTAAACATAGATTGAAGACTGATAACCAAATCTATATCCATTTGTGTGTCCCTTCTGAATTTTAAGTGGTAAGCCAACATTTGCTTCATCTGTCTGTCTTTCTCTATACTATCCCTTTGTGGCTGTTTTCTCAGGCAGCTTTCCAATTTCTCCACTTAATGAGTGCTGTAGACATTACTGCTTCCTGTCTGTTATGTATCAGCTTTTCTTTTGCTTGGCTGCTTCAGACACTCCTTATGCCTGCAATGCCCCTAAAGGTACTAATCACATGCTCTAAATCTCATCACCTCGAAGTTCTGAAGTCTAGATTTTTACCTAATTACTGTTTCCTGGCTCTGGGTACCCAAGGTAGAGCTTCTATGGACATCCAACAGAAGGATGAATCTCTTCCTGCATGCAGAAAGTGCTCAAAAACATTCTCTCATGCACTGGTTCATTTAACAAGTATTTATCAACAACTTAAAAGAAGTCAAATATTGGATTGGTTCTATAGTTCTGGAACTAAACATGTATGAGTAATCAAAGAGCTCATTTGAAAATCAGACCCCTAATAATGGGAGTGGGTTTATCTCTGAATCTTTTGCATGGTGTTGGGACTTTTTCCTCTTATTGGGCTGCCTTGTACAAACTTGATATAATGGCTTTTGCCTTGTTGTATCTTGCTTTGTCCTGTTTGGTTGTTTTCTCTAAGAGGACTGTTCTTTTCTGAGGAGGAAAGAGAAGGGCATGGATCTGGGGAAGAGGGGAGGTGGGGGAAAGAAGCTGGGAATGGAAGGATTGTAAACTGTGGTTGCGATGTATTGTCTGAGAGAAGAATCTATTTTCAATTTTAAAAAAGGAAAATTTAAAAGAAAGTCAACAAATAATTGCAATCACATGTGACAAAAGTAATCAAAGAATAAATAAAATGTTAAAAACAAATGATGAAAGGGATATATAAATAGAAAACAGTAGGCAGACCAACCATAAGGATATTTTTAAAATCCCCACCTATGATGTAATATATATTTATTCTCGTTCAGCACTCATTTTATTTCCCTCTCTGTGATTGCCTTGCCCTGTGTCAGTACCACTTCTTACTCTAACATTACTATAAGGACTGATGTTTGAAGGTAAATCCTCTCCTTTCTTTGTATGCTCCTGGGACTTTGATCTTGTGCACACATATTAGCATTAGTTGTTAATTCAACAAATTAAAAATAACCAACTTAAGATGTGAGTGACCTGCATTGACTCCATAGATCAATTTGGGACTAGATGAAACCATTGGAGCATTGTCTTAGAATTCATAGACATCACCATTTATTTCAAACTTCTTTACAATGGTTCATTAAGGTTTTGAAATTTTCTCCATAAAGGTCTTTATAGTGAATACTTGATATTTTTTGAAATGGTGATAAATGATATGTTTCCTAGATTTAATTTTGTACCACTTTGTTGAATACAGAAACACAGGGAAGTTTAACATAATAAGTTTTGTGCCAAAAAGCTTGCTAAGGTTTCTTAATAATTCTGATAACTTGTCAGTACCATCTATTGAATTTTCGATGAATGCAATCTGCAAAAAAAGGCCAGTTTTATTTCTTCTTCTTCAATCTTTGAATCTTTAATTTCTTTTTCTTACCTTACTGGGATGGTTAGAATATCCAATGTAATGTTGAAGAGAAGTAGATAAAGCCATCACGTTTATCTTGTTCTTAATCATGAAGCAAACCCTTCAATACCTTGGCACCAAGTATGATGTTGACTGTAGGATTGCTGCCTGTCTTTATCAGCTGAGAGAAAATAATTTTATTCTCAGCTTTCTACAGGTTCTTCTCAAGTGCAAATATCGAAAAAAATTAAAACCTGTGTTAGTAGCAGTTCAAGGAAATCATATGACTTTACCTCTTTAAACTCTTTTTTGATGAAGCGAATATTTGGAATCTTCTAATTCTAAACAAATTCCCATCCTAAAACAAAACTTTGCCCTTTAACCATTTTATATACTGATAGATTTAATTTGTTAATATCTCATGCAAGAATTTGCCTATATTTCAGATGCAGATTGGCTTTAAAGTGTTATCTATGATGCTATAACATTGCAACTTTATTAATATTGATGTTTTGAATTAAGTTTCTTATATTTTTCACTAATTGGATTTTTCATTTATTTTTAAATTTTCAGTATAATCATGCCATTTCTCTCTTCTCTTTCCTGCTTCCAAATATTGCCATATGGTTCTCCTCTTCTGCTTAAAATCCATGGCCTTTTAATCTCATTAATTGCTATTACATGCATATATATTCCTAAATATAACCTAGTCAGTCTGTGTCATGTTAGTTTTGTGGTGTTTTCAGGGCTGACTATTTGACACCAATTCACATGCTCTCCTCTGGAGATGACTATCTGTCTCTTTCAGCATTCCTTCCTTGTCTGTGGTTCTTAGTGTATGGTTGAAGCCTTGTGCCCCACTGCCATCCATTCTGGCATGTCCATTGGTGTCATCCTTACTCATGTCATGTTTAGACAGTCAAGTTGTTGATACTTTATGGGTGTAGCTTCTGACATTATGAAGGACACAAATTTCATAGCAAAGTCCCTAATCTTAATCTGCACCCTCTTTGGGTGAGCCTTGGGTTCTAGAGTGTTGTGTAGATGTATCCACAGGGACTGGGCTCCACAGCCCTGAATTTTAATTGCATATTTTTTTTTTTTTTTTTACCAGAGAATTGGTGTTGCCCTCTGTGGGCTGGGCTTTCCTACATTAATTTAGACAGCCTCCCAAAGACAAACTTGATGTGGTCAATTCTTCAATTGAGGTTTCTCCTTTAGATGACTCTAGGCTGTGTCAAGTTGAGAATTAAGTTTGATCAAGAAATGGGGCTTCTCAGAGGTTTGGTTTATTTGTTTCTAATTGATTCTTGAGAAGTTCACACAATGTTTTGATCATTGTCACCCCTCCCCATCTGCTTTCAGATATACCTCTTCCATATCCACACAAATTTGTATCCTTTTTTAACCCATCAAGTCCAATTTGTTTTTCTCTTATATTCTTAGATGTGTGACCTTCCACTGATTTATGGTCAACTTACCAGAGACAGCATTAAGTCTTAAAGAAAACTGACTCTTCTTCTTCAAGAAGCTATCAGTTTCCAATAGCTCCTCTGCTTGGGTGGAATTTCATATATACCTCCTTTTTCTGTGTTGAGATTTGGTCTGAGATTGTACAAGGATTGTGCATGTAACAATTGCTCTGACTTCTTATGTGCAGCTGTCCTGTTGTGTCTGGAGGACACTGTTTCCCTGTGTTCACTGACCACCTCTGGCTTTTACAGACTTTCTGCCTTTTCTGCTACAATGATTCCTGGGCCTTGGGAGGTGATATAGATGAGCATTCTATGAGCTTATTCTAAACCTCAGCCAGATGTACATATCTGTGTGAATTACCATCTACTTCGAATAGACAGTTGTCTGATGAGGGTTGAGATATGCATTCATCTATGACTATAAGAATAAGACATTAGGATTCAGTTATATATATCTGTATATATAGATATATCTCTCTATATATAGAAATATATATATCTATATATATAGATATATATGAATAATTGTTGTAAGTCCTCCCCTGGGACTTAGAACCTGTCTATCCACAGGTTGTTGGCTCAACAATGGTGCCAGGTACAAGTTTTCTCAATTAAATATTGTATATTGGTAACTAATTTATTCCTAGGAGTATAACCATTTCATTTTACTAAAAATACATTGAAATAAAATTGTGAAGCTACTTTTATTCTTTTTACTCTGAATCTTCCCTACTTATGTTCTTTTATTGATTGTTATGAAAGTTTATTCATGTCTTCTCTTATTTTCTTGATCAATTTCACTAGCATCCTACATTCAAACTTATAAAAATTTACCTTTATATGCCTTATCATTTTATTCTTCTTTTATGTTAGTACCATCCAATTCCTATTATTTTTCTTTCTACTTTTTGTCTTTATTATTTTATAATTTAATGAGATGGGACATTCTACTGGTTAGTATTAGCCTCTTTTAAAAATAAACATCTTAAAGTACAAATTTAACTCTAATAATCTTCTATGAATATCACATATGTTTTGGTATAATATTATTTTATTACTATTTGGTTCTAAATAGTTCCCAGTTATCATGATGAGCTCTTGTAACCATGGGTTAGAATTCCAAACATAGACTTTTTTAAGCTATTTTTTTAAATTTTCTAATTTGATTATACTCTACTAAGAATGTCGTTATCTTTTTAAAGATAACTTAATTTTAAGAAAATTTTCGATATCAATTTCATGGAATATAGGCAATTATTTCTATAATTTCTAAAAAGAACCAACATGTACTTGATCAGAATGCTTTAAATCAGGTTCTTGAGTAAAACTAATTAAATTATATCTTTAGTTGTAGTCCAATGACTCATTCTATCATTTATGAAAGAATGAGTTGGTCATTTTTTATTTATTTTGTTTTTGTTTTCAAGACAGGGTTTCTCTGTGTAGCCCTGGCTGTCCTGGAACATCCTCTAGAGACCAGGTTGGCTTCCAACTCAGAGATCTGCCTTCCTCTGTCTCTCAAGTGCTGGAATTAAAGGTGTGCACCAACACTGCCAGCCTTGTTTTGTTTTTAATTTTATTTGGGTGTGTGTGCTCTTGTATGTTAAAGTACACATTATGTGCAGGCATGTGTGTATGTGTGTGCCTGCATGGAGGCCAGATGCCAATCTCAGCTGCTCCCTAGATGTCATCTACTTTGATTTGTTTATTTTTTTAAATTTTCTAACAGAGGCTCTCATTGGATTGGAACTAATTGAGGCTAATCTGATTGGCTGTGATCCCCAAGGATCTTCCTGTCTCTACCTTCCCAATTCTGGGATTACAAGCACATGGCCCCATCAGAGAGGCAGAAGATGGGAGTGAGTTCAAGACCCACAGCCAAACCTGATGAAGAGAGAGAGTCTAAATTGGAAGTCCTAACCCCACAAAAGAGGGTGTGGAAAGATTATAGGGATCATAGTGGGTAGAAGCTGCCAGGAGAACATGGCCAAAAGAATCCACTAAGCAGGACTTGTGTGGGCTCACAGAGACTGAGGCAAGCATGAGGCCTATGTGGGTCTGCACCAAGTCCTCTGCATATATGTTATAGCTGGTAGGTTGGTGTTTCCCTGGGACTCTTAACAGTGGAGTAGATGTACCTCTGATTCTTTTGCCAGCCCTTAGGACATTTTTTCTCCTATTGGGTTGCCTTATCCAGCCTCAATATGAGGATTTTTGCCTTGATTTCCTGTATCTTGTTGTGTCCTGTTTGGCTGTCGTCTCACAGAGGCCTGCTCTTTTCTGAAGAGGAAACAGAGATGGGTGGATCTGAGAGACAAGGGGGTTGGAGGGAGCAGGTAGGAGTAGAAGAAAGGGAAACTGTAGTCAGGATGTATTATATGAGAGAAGAATCTATTTTCAATAAAATCCAAGTAACTTTTTAAAAGCACATGCCACCATGCCTGGCTCTTGCTTGTATATATTTTAAAATGTAAGTTATAGTGATTGGATTTAGGGAGCCATGCTTTGGAGATAAGGACTTTATGAATTGAACTTCCATACAACTCCATCCATGGAGGATGTACATGACTCTGCTGTATAGGATCTTTACTCTGCAGTGTACTCAGAGTCATCTCTGACACTAAGACATAGTGTTTACCTTCTCTTTATCTTTCAGATCTGAAATGAAGAGAGCCAACTTCACAGGGGTAAGAGAGTTTGTTTTCCAAGGTTTCTCCAATTTCCAAGAATACCAACTCATACTATTTGTTGTCTTCCTTGCCCTATACATCCTGACTCTGGCTGGCAATGTCATCATTGTGACCATTATCCGTATTGACCACCACCTTCACACCCCCATGTATTTCTTCTTAAGTGTTCTCTCCAGTTCAGAGACTTTCTATTCCCTGGTCATCATCCCACGAATGCTTGGTAGCCTTGTGGGTTTGAGCCAAACCATCTCCCTGGAGGGATGTGGGACACAGCTCTTTTTCTTCCTTGGATTTGGAATCAACAACTGTCTCCTGCTAGCAGCCATGGGTTATGATCGCTATGTGGCCATCTGCAACCCACTTCGTTATAGCATCGTCATGAATTGGAGGGTGTGTATCATTCTGGCATCTTCAATTTGTGCCACAGGGTTCTTTCTTTCACTAGTTCAGGTGATGTCCATTTTCAGGCTGCCCTTTTGCCACTCACTGATTGAACATTTCTTCTGTGACGTCCGACCTGTTTTGAATCTGGCCTGTGCAGTGCCAGTCATCAATGACATCTTGACATTAGCTCTTACCCTCCTGGTAATCACAGCACCTGCCACTTTCCTATTCATTTCCTATGTCCTCATTATTTCCACCATTCTCAAGATTGCCTCAGCTGATGGCTGGAAGAAAACTTTCGCCACCTGCAGCTCCCACCTCACTGTGGTAGTGATCCACTATGGTTGTGCCTCCATTGTCTACTTCAAACCCAAGTCAGAGAACACCAGAGACCAGGACCAGCTGATCTCAGTGACTTACACTGTTATAACACCTCTACTAAACCCTGTTGTGTATAGTCTGAGAAACAAAGAAGTCCAGGATGCTCTTCGGAAAGTATTGGGTAGGAAATCCCTATCATAGTTGCGAATTTATGTCCTAATAATTTTATCTTTTTCATATGGAACATGATACGTAAAGTTATAAAGCCAGGATCTCATGTGATTAGAAGTCTCATATGTCATAGTAAGGGTCAAGGCCAGGACTAAAGAAGAGCTGTGAGCCAGCCTCTAATAATTGTGTTACATTTCTTTACTGTCTTTGTTAACATAATAAAAACACAGGTCATTTGCAAGACCTGTGCACAGACAGCCATTGGCCCTACTCCAGAAGATAATTATGAGGTCAAAGTATGATCTTATGTTCATTTTGAGCTTAAATTTAAAGGGACCAATCTATTTCTTGCTGAATTATAAACAACACATTAAACATTACTCAATGGAATATTCTCTTAATATAAATTAGATAGATGTTTGAGCAAGTGGTGAATAGGAAGGATACATACAGATGTCTAACTGCCTTGTGTTTTAATAAGATAAGCAATGAAAAACTAAAGAGATCTTTTAAGAAATGAATTTGGAATGAGCTAAAACTTTCCAGACAAATTATCTTCAAGCAGCCACACATGAACCTCCAAAGGAACTCCACAATTACTATCTGCAACAGGTAGAACTCCTGATGTAGGGGGAATAAGGAGAGGCAGTATAGAGGAAAGGGAACATTAAATGGAAAACCTTTCTAATCAACATAGGATAGCCATGGGAGTCTGGCCATTTCATCTGAATGCAAGTGACCTGGTCTATTCTTTGCTTCTTATTGATGAGAAGTCAGATGGTGGAGAGGGGATTTGGGGGGCTATTAATAAAACATCCTTCATAGAAAAGTAATTGTTTTAAGTCTCAGAAAGGAAGAGGGGGCTCTTGAGGGAGAGGATCGCTGAGAATTCTCTGAAATTAGTGAAGAAGGATAGGTTAGGGAGAAATCTTCTGAGAACTTCCTGAGAGTTGAGTCAAAGTGTGCGATGCCATGGTGAGGAGGGTTAGAGGGGCAGAAGGAATTTAGCAAAAGTCCTTCTAATGGAGCCTCCTTCTTGTATTTGTAAGCCAAGTTATCAGGGCAAGGAAAAGGAATTTGGTGGAAATTCCAGCCAGGACAGCTCCTTTGTGAAATAAATTAGATGATTCCATTAGTGCTGAAAAACTGAGCAATTGTAAATAGTAAGGAATTCTGACATGAAGACTCCTGTAAAATTCAATTAAACTGAGTTAGACATGAAATAATAACAGACTATTTACTCTTCCTTACCTCAAAAAATGAAAAAAGAGAACAATGGGGGTAAATTTTAGATTCAATTTGTGGGAAGAAATAAATGATGAATAAAACAGTAATTGGAGGGCATAATTATTGAGCAAATCAAAGTATTTTATTATATTGAGAAATTAACTTCAATAACTACAAAGAATACATGAGTATACATTATTCTCTTTGTAAAATGTTGTCAAAATACAGAAATATCAAATAAAATATGTGCATGTGATACACCATGTATGCAGGGAAATAAATCAAAGAAAGTTCCCCTTTCTGTCTGCCTTTTCATTCAGAATCCCTAATACTCCTGATGGAGGAAAAATTACCTAGATTTTTCATGTAAACCCAGTTAGTCAATGATGAGTAATCTAGGCTGAGTAAAAAATGAATTTGAGGCTCTGCTCTTTGCTTTCTTTCTAATTTTTCTCACAATGCCCTGTAGTGAATCCAGTTCTGGGCCACATTTCCTAGCCTGGAGGAAAAGAACCCTCGACAATGCTCTTGTCTACCTCCACTTATTAGATTCCAGGAAGATACATGACCCACAGTCAACCTTAGTGTCATGCATTGAGAGGACTTTGGTATTTCCGTGGTCTTTCATCAGTGTGATTCTTGCACTTCATGTCTTGCTTGTGGACAGCCTGGGGCCATTCTGTGTCCACCATCTCTCCATTACCCTTTTATAGTCTTAGACTGTTCAGCTGTATTTGGTCCGATGATGTAGTGAATGGAGTCAATTTGGTATCCTCAAACCAGGCCCCAAACACCTCACTTACTTATCCCTCTCCCCCTGCCAGGATTCAAGCCTTTCTGAGAGGCTTCTCTGGAATGTGAGGAACATTCACACTTCCCTGATGCACTGACACCTTTCTGTCCTTGATGAGGGCATCAAGGTTTAGCTGGTGGCAGGACCAAGAGTCTGTCTCCTTCAGTATCCCACTGACTGCAATGCTGTCTTTGCCAAAGGTTGTGTGTCTTTATTCAAACAGAAAACTCCAAATTCTTCTCAGCTACATACTTGATGGGTGATGCTGCTCTGTATGCTGTGAATGTGTTGCTCTAATCTGTTGAAAAATACAATGCTGATTGGCCAGTAGCCAGGCGGAAATATAGGCGGGATAAGCAAACAAGGAGAATTCTGGGAAGAGAAAGGCTGAGTGAAGAGATACCAGTCTGCTGTCCAGGGAGCAGCAGGTAATGGCACACAGGTAAAACCACAGAACACATGGCAAAATATAGATTAACAGAAATGAGCTGAGTTTAAGTGTAAGAGCTAGTGAGTAGTAAGCCTGAGCTAATGGACGAGCTGTTATAAATAATATTAAGCTTCTGTGTGATTACTTTATAAAAGGCAGCGGGACTGTGGGTGAGAGATTTGTCCTGACCTCAGGCCAGGCAGGACACAGGAAATCTTCCAGCTACACATACTCACATTATGTTTTTCACATATAGAATATTTTAGTGCTCAGATTTTGATATTCAAAATCATTCTCTCCAAACTACAGGAGGATTTCCCCTCTAGAAAAGTCTGCTAAACTTAAAAGCTCTTTCAGTTTTCAATAAAAATATTTATTTTATAAGTTTTTAAAAGTCTTTTTTAAATGCAGTTGACTTCCCCTATGGCTTATTCTGGCTCTTCCCCAGGACAAATAACACCTCCTAGAATAATGTAGAATAACAATAACAATTGGAAAAAGAGGAGAAGCATTAGATTACCACCCACAAGGTTTCTGCCTAGAGTTTGTTTCTTTGGAAATTCAGAAATCATTTACTTCTCATTTGGAACCTTCAGGAAAAAAGCTCCTGTCTTAATCTTATCGCCCTCAAATAGAAAATCCCATTTTAAAAGTATAGCTCTCCAATAGTACACAAGTCTCCATCAGAATGGAGTTCAAATCTCCCTTACTGGAGGTTAATCCTGTCTGCCAGCTACATCTACATCTGATATGTAGGGTGAAATTTTCCATCTTCCTAGTTAGAAAGAGGGCCTTTCCCTGTTTCTGCACAGGTCTAGCTCCAATGACCAATACATCTATTGGGTTGACAGAGATTTATTTTCTTGCTAAAAAAGAAAAAGTAGTAAGAAAAAACTGTTAAAATACAGGGCCCCAAATCAGTGAGTACCAATAACAAAACAACAAAAGATACAAGTGGGAGGTGGGGAACTGTAAGGATCAAGTAGGAAATGGGAATTGGAGGGAGAATGGAGAAGCTGGGGATTATGGTGTTGACAATGTATATTTTTACATATTTGAATTTGTCAATCAAAGCTGGAAAAAGAGCATTCTGTCTATCCATGGGCACATTCCAGAAACTGTGCTTTTATCTGGTTTTCCAAGCATTATTCAAGTACATGTAGGGCCTGATGCGTTTTTATGACATTTGAAAGGATGACTGTCTTTTCAGAGTTGTTGATTAGACCTGCACATTAGGAGAGGCCTTATTTCTTGAAGAAGGGAGTTAGTCTAGAAATACCTAATATACAGTAGACATGATGGCCACCTGCCCCTTGCTTCCTTACTTTTCTCTGAAGGGGCAAGTTAAGCTCACAGTGGGCAGTTTAATTCCTCTCCTCCTGCTATCTCAAGTAGATTCTCTTTTTATCCAGAAAATATATATAATTGTCTAAGTACTTCTTTTTTTTTTTCCTTTTTTTAAAAAAATATATTTTGGTTACAATTTCCCCTTCCTTCACTCCTCCCAGCTCCTCCCCACTTCCCTCTCCCATCTGGATCTTTCCCCTTTCTGTCTCTCATTAGGATAGAACAGGCTTCTAAGAGATAACCAAATGCAACAAAATAAAATATAATAAGATAAAATAAAGAACCCTCATATCAAAGTTGGACAAGGGAAACCAACAGAAGGAAAAGAGCCCAAAGTGGTCACAAGCATCAGAGACCCACTCATTAATACTTTCAGGGGTCACAAAAATACTAAACTGAAAGCATATATATATATATATGACCTGGGACAGACCCATGCTTGCCCTGTGCTTGTTGCTTCATTCTCTGTGAGTTCATGTGAGGTTTCCTCAGTTGATTTAGAGGGGCTTGTTCTCCTCATGTCCTTCATCCCCCTCTGGCTCTTACACTCTTTCTGCCTCCTCTTCTCTGGGGTTCCCTGAGCCCCGAAAGGAGGAATTTGATAGAGACTCCCCATTTAGAGCTGTGTATTCCAAGTTCTCACTCTGCATAATGGCCATGTTAAACTCAGCCTTACCAAGTTGATTTCCTTATTGATGGTAATTCCTATTTGCCTTTAAATACTGGCATTTCCTGGGATTCAACCTTTTTCTTTTCATGATAACATTTTCAATGACAAACCATTCTTTTTTTTCCCATTTCAAACTGGAACAACTTATATTGTGGGAATTTTAATATAGTCATAAAATTTCAATTCGATCACATTTCTGTATTCATTCAATTGGTCAATAGCATTTACACTCATAACTTTTAAAATTTTAGTTATACGCTGTCATTTTTCTTCTTGGGTTTTTTGGTTGTTATTCATATCATTTCATACAAATTTTAAAAGCAACATGTGCAACTTACAACATGAATCATACAAACTAAATTCTGATGGCAATTTACTGAGAGTCCATTGCATTGACAAATAAATTTACAGGAGATTGACCTAATCATTTTGATTCTTTGTTATTATTAAAAATTATTTTCCACTGGTTTAAGGTCCCTGTGGAATCAAAAGCTTTCACATTTCTTTAAATTATGTTCGTTGTGAAAGTTTTACACTGTAATCTGTGCTGCATCCTCTGTTAATTTTACTTAAGGCATGCAGTGTAGATGAAGAATAATTTTTCTTCACAGATGCTCAATTGCTTTGAGCCAACTGTTTGTTAAAAGATTTTTCATGGTAGTGTGCTTGCACCTTTGTGATATGTCAATCAAGCAGCAGTCTGAGGATCAACTTCTGGGCTGTCTGTATTGCTACAGTGGCCTGGAGTCTGGTTTCGACTAGTTCCTCTCTCTGTGAACTAAACAAGAACTGTTAAGTGACATGATTCCTCTCACTTTTCTATTCCTTCTCCAAACACTCTGGCTGGCACAAGGCCTGTGGTTTTTAAATCCACATTTTGTAATAAGCTCTTCCATGTCTACAAAAGTCTCACTGAGTTGGGAATTCCATCAAATCTACAAATCAATCTGAAAAGGCAATCTCAAGTAATGTTTTGAGTCTTCTGATCATGAAGACAATATTTACCTTCAATTATGTAGTTTTATCTAAATTTCAGCACATGTAATATTTATACATGTTTTGTTAACTGTATACTTAGACAATTCATTTTCCTTGGAGAAAGTATAAATGATTTTCTTTTGTATGTCTGTTGTGACTGTTGTTGCATTAGAACCCCTCTGTGTAGATCTGGATGGTCTTGAATTCACTATGTATCTCAGGCTAGTCTTATACTCATGAACTTTCTGCCTCAGTATCCCAAATGCAGATAGTACAGGCATATGCCTCCGCATCTGTCTGATACTGCATTTAAAAATTTTATTTCATCATGCTTATTACTGATCTGCCAAAACTGAATTGGTTTTTGTGTTTTGATAATATATGCTATAGTTTTGCTTAATTTAGTCACACCAGGAGTTTGTTGTATCTTATTTCTATAGATATGCTGAGATTTTTTTAAAAATACATATAAACATATATGAAAATGGAGATGGTGTTTTTCTCCCTTTCTCATCTATATTTTTTTGTTTCATTTCATTGCCTTATTCAAAGGGCTAGAATTTCTGCAATTATGTTAAATATGTACAATGGTAGCTATAGTTTTTTTAAAATATGATCTCTATCAAGCCGAGGTAATTACCATATATTCCTAGCTTTTGTAAAGTTTTTCTTGTAAATGAGTGGTGGGTTTTGTTAAATGATTTTTCTATATTCACTTTCATAATCATAAAGTTTCTTATTTAAAATGCTAATGTGACAAATACCAATGCTTGATGTTTGAAAATTGATCTAACTTTGTATTACTGGAATAAATCCAAGATGGTCTATAATTCTTTTTATGCACTGTTGGATACATAATAATTTTTCTATTATTTTACTGATATTCGGATGAAGATACTTTTTCTCTAAGCCACAAGACACAATTTTCTGATGAATTAGTTTGTCTTTCAAGCTGCTGAAATTATGAACATAACATTACTCAAACTATTTTTGTATTATCTTTTCATAGCTGATGGAGATATTTCTTCCTTGTTTATGGTACTTTTGATTTGTGTCTTTTTTAATTTATTTTTATCAGTTTTATACTTATCAATTATATTTTATACTTATCAACTTAATTGATTATTTTTCAAGATCTTTCTTAAATGCTTTTTCTATTAATTTATTTCTTTTTTTTCCAGGTTTGTTTTTGTTTTGTTTTTTTGCTTCTGTTCCTATCTTGGTCACTTCCTCCTTTTTCTTGTTGGAACCTGCCTTCCTTCTTTATTTCTACCTTCTTGGTGTAGCAACTCATTTCCTGGATTTGTTTCCTGCTACAATACTCATTTCAGTATTGTAAATTCCTTTCTGTATCACTGTTTTAGGTATGTGCACATTGTTTTTATTCCTTTTTTTTTTGTATTTAAGTTTTTTCCATGGGACTTTTTAAAGAAGTGTGTTGTTTGACTTCCATGTTGTTTAGATGTTTTCTGATGTTGATATACAGTTTGTATGTATTCTGGATACTTTTTCTGTCATGTTAGGAAATGCTGACTACTGTGTAAATGCTTTATTTTAGCAGATAGTCACCTGGTTTTCTTGTCCTTCTTCTGTGAGCTATGGTTCCAGCGATGCTTTAACTTCTGAGGAATTTTCTGTTAGTTTGGTCTGCTTGTCCCCTCTGGCATTGTCAGGACTCCCCATGTACTCTCCTTGTTTACTCTTTTTCTTTTCCAACCAAAATCTTGTATAACAGCCAGTTATCTCTTAAAAATGAAAATCATATCATACCTCTCCCCCAGTTAAACTTACCTAATGTAGTCCCACGTTACACAAGATAAAGTCTACTTCCTTCATGATGGCCCATGTGATTGTTGGTCTTTTCAACTGATATTTTTCATTCATTATTTGACCATTTCATAATGCATATACTATATCTTGATCATATCAATCCCGTTACCCTATGTTTTCCCCATCCCACCATGGTTGAACCCCTTCTTCCCAACAAATATGCTTCCTTTTTTCGTGTCTTTCTTTTCAAGTGACATGCCGTGTTGAGTTAGAGTTGCTTGCATAAGCATGTACAGACGGGAACATGGGCCACTTCTCAGTAGCTATGCCACTGTAGACAATGATTCCCCCAATCTACCTCAAGAACCAGCTATACCACTCTTGGGCATATACCCAAGGAATGCTGAATCATACCACAAGGACACATGCTCAACTACGTTCATAGCAGCATTATTTGTAATAGCCAGAACTGGAAATAACCTAGATGCCCCTCAACCAAAGAATGGATAAAGAAAATGTGGCACATATACACAATGGAGTACTACTCAGCAGTATAAAACAACGGCGTCATGAAATTTTCAGGCAAATGGATGGAACTAGAAAATATCATCCTGAGGGAGGTAACCCAGACTCAGAAGGACAAACATGGTATGTACCCACTCATAAGTGGATACTAGATGTAAAGCAAAGGACAACCAGACTACAACCCACAACCCCAGAGAAGCTAGCTAACAAGGAAATTCCTAAGAGGGATGCATGGATTTCCCTGAGAAGGGGAATAGATGAGATCTCCATGAGCAAACTGGGTGGGTGGGGGGGGCAATAGAGGGTAGGGGGTGGAAGATGAGAACATAATGAAACAGAATGGTTGATCTGGAACAGGAACAGAGTGGGAGGGCAAGGAAAAAGATACCATGATAGAGGGAGACATGGAAGCAGGGAGAAACAGGGTGCTAGGGAAGTTCCCAGGAATCCATGAGGATGACCTCACTTTAGACTACCAGCAATAGTGGAAAGGGTGCCTGAACTGGCATACTCTAGTAATCAGATTGATGAATATCCTAACTGTCATTATAGAGCCTCCATCCAGTAACTGATGGAAGCAGATGCAGAGATCCACAGCCAAGCACCAGGCCGAGCTCCAGGAGTCCAGTCAAAGAGAGAGAGAGGAGGGATTCTATGAGCAAGGGGCATCAAAGTCATGATGAGGAAATGTACAGAGACAACCAAACCAAACTAGAGGGAACTCGTGAACTGTGGGCCAATAGCTGTGGAGTCTCCATGAGACTGGACTAGGCCCTCTGCATAAGCGAGACAGTTGTTTAGCTTGACCTGCTTAAGGAATCGCCTGGCAATGGGATCAGGATCTGTCCCTGGTGCAGGAGCGGGCTTTTTGGAGCCCATTGCCTATGATGGGACACCTTGCACAGTCTTGGTGCAGGGGGAGGAGCTTGGACCTGCCTCAACTGAATGTACCAGGCTCTGCTGACTCCCCATGGGAGGCCTTGCCTTGGAGGAGATTGGAAGGGAGGGTGGGTTGCAGGGGAAGACTTGGGGTGGCGGAAGGAGGGAGGAGAGGGGCATCTGTGGTTGGTATGTAAAATGAACAGAAACTTCTTAATAATATGAAAAGAAGAAAAATAAAAAGTTAAAAAAAAAGAAAAAAGAAAAAGAAAATGATTCCCCTTCTCCCAGCAACCATGAACTGCCAATAGCTCTTCCAGGAAGGGTAGGCCCTCATAGGCTCCTCCTCCATCCCTGCTGGAGCGTTAACTGGCTCATCCTTGTGTAAGTATTGTATACGGTAACTATAGCTGCTGGGATTCATCAGTGCAACAACCTTGCCATGTTTAAAACATAGCTTTTCACAGCACTCCTCTCCATCCTTCTGCTTTTACATTATTTCCACCCTCCTCTTCCACGGTGTTTCCTAAGTCTTGCAGGAGTGAGACACAGGGATCCAGTTTGGGAGTAAGCATCATTTATTCCCAGCATATTGACAAGTTATGAGTGTCTGCACTGCCCACTGCAAAAAGAAGTTTTTCTCAGCAAGGCTGAGGGAGGTAATTATCTATTTCCCTTGGGAACTCTTGGGCCTGGGTTTGGTTCCCCACACTGTATCACTGAGAGTAGTGGTACATGACTGAATTCTCAGCATGTTCAGGAGATGGAGGCAAGAGGACCAGAAGTTTAAGATAATCTTAAACTATATTGTGGGTTCAAAGGCAGCCTGGGATGTTGAAGGTCATTTCAGAAGAAAAAAAAAACAAGTAGTTTGTGGCTGAACGTTGGGAAACTTCAGTAACGAGAGACTGAGGGAAAGAAGAGGGAGAAGAACACTGGGAGGAGGCAAGAGAAACAAGAAAGATCTTTCCTGACATTGCTTGAGCAGAGCTTTCCGGAGGGAAAACTTGATCAACTTTGTCCAGTGGTAAGGATGGTGAATTAGAACTGACCATTAAATTTAGAACTACAAGGCTAAGTTTAGTCACTTGGGAAAAATATGTATTGACACAGTTAAAGCTATTCAGGAGTGAATAGGGCATTTGAGTTTACTCAAGATAGCTCAGTGAATAAGAACTCTCCTGTGTAAGCTCGGGGACGTGAGTTGGAACTCAGCACGTACTCAAAAGGCCAGTCACAGGTGCAGGCTCCTGAAACCTTGGAGTTTGTAGGGAGGACCAGAGACAGGAGGATCAGTGGGGCTTGCTGGCTGCCAGTCCAAATTGAAGTTCAGTAAGAGACCCTGGTTCAAAAAGTAGTAAAGTGGAGAGTGATAGAGCAGCAGAACTCCCCAAATACATGTGTTCGTCCATACACAACACACACACATACACACACACACACACACACACACACACACACACACACACACATACACACCATATCACACGTCACACATACATTACACACCACACACACATTATATATACACTACACATCACATCTACATATCACATATCACACACGCACACACACACACACCACATCACACACACATACCATACATACCATACATCATACACACATCATATCAGATACCTCACACAGACACACACACACACACCACATCACACACATCATATCAGATATCTCACACAGACACACACACACACACATCACACACACTATACTTCTAAAAAATGAATAGGGGTGATAAACTGAAGAAACCAAACTCCTTCATATAGTTTTTCTGTAAAAGGGAACAAATCAACTATCCTATAGCTGAAGAGGAATGTGGGTCAAGGATGATTGATTTTGCTAAGTTTTACTAGAGAAATTATAGCACATGTATGCATGTCTTTCTAAATTGGTCTAGTTGGTCTCCTCTTTGCTGTGAAAAAACACTGGCCCAAAATAAATGGGCGGGGTGCATTTCAGCTTACAGGCTACAGTCCACACCATTAAGCATAGCCAAGGCAGGAACTTAAAGCAGAAACTGTAAAGGAATGTTGCTACAGGCTCGTTGCCCTTGGCTTGTTCAGCTACCTTTCCCGTGCTGCCCAGGCTCACCTAGCAGGAATGGTACCAGCAACAGTGGGGAATTTTCTTGATTGCTAGTTAAGGTCACTGTAACTGAGGATGCCCCTTTCTCAGTCTTCTGGCCTTTTCAGAGTCCCCAATCCTGCCATGTGGGGCCAAACTTCTGCTTCTCTTCTGGACTCCTACAACCCTGGAATTCCCACTACAACCGAGGCTGTACCTGCATTAATGGTGTCTCCTGGACTTTCTTCAGAGAGGCTCTCATCCTACCACATAGAGGAAGCAAGCCAGTAAGAAGCATTCTTCCATGGTTTCTGTTTCAAGTTCCTGCCTTGGTTTTGCTTAATATCAGATTATAGCCTGTAAGACGAAATGAATCCTTTCCTTCCCCAAGTTGCTTTCGGTCACTGTTTTATCCTAGTGACAGAGAAGCAAACTAGAACAGAAATTTGTACCCTCGTGCCCACATGCCGGTCTGGTAGAGGCAATTCCTCAATCGAGATTCTATCTTCTCAAGTGTGTCAAGTTGACAACAAGAACTAACCATGACATAAATGAACATGATCTAACATAAATTGAAGACTCAAAAGACACAAGGATGACTGAGGGGTTGTGATGGGTAACCATGTAGTAGATGGCTCCACTAGAAAAATACAGGGGGCTCACTCATAGGGTTAAGTACAGAAAGCTTAATATTGGAGCAGAGATTCATACATACATGAGGTAAGTATGATTATGAGAATACACAGATCTCTTTTAATTGCTTTGAATTCCTAACAAAATATAAAAAAAAAAGTTGTCTACTGAAGAAGGCAAGAGGATGAAAGGCAAGAAATATAGCCGGGTTGCCCAGCAACATCAATAACCTACTTAATGTTAAATGTCATGAATTTTAATTAAGACCAGTTATTATCTAAGGTTTTTATTTCTTGCCAGTTAAGTTCAGCTACATGGGTGCTCTATGCAAGAATAAAATTTGATTTAACGAAAGTTGGTATTGCAGTTGGTAAACAGGGGCACAGAAATCAAAGGTAAGTGCAAGGCAACCTTGAGAATGAGAGCCTACTGGATTTAAACAGGGAAGGAGAAAACGTCAGGGGCAGAAGAGATGCTGAAAGGGACAAAAAGCAGACACAAATATAGAAGGAAGGACATTGCAAGGCGAGCTATCACTTAGGTGTGGGTGCCATAGGGAATGAGCAGGAAAGAGATGACATGATATAACAGGTCAATGCATGGGACTAGCCAAACATGGTGACTCAGATCTATAGTCTCAGTACTCAAAAGGCAGAAGCTGAAGGATTGCTGCAAGTTCAAGGCCAGCCTTGGAATACAGAGTGAATGAGACCTCATCTCATAAAATCTGAACCAACTAAAACCCATAAGAATAAGAAATATGCACTTTCTTCATAAAAAAAATCTTCAAACTCTACTCAGACTTACAATAGTAGATAAGTAATTTTAAATCTTGCATTGAAGAAAGCTTCATTTTTTTTGCCATTTGAGATGATGAGTCTCCTTAAATTCCTGGGAGTACAATGAGAAACTAATGAAAAGAAATTCTAAAGAAGAATAATGTGAGGAACATCTAATATACAGAAACATAAGGTAGTAAAAGTATGAGTAATATTTACTTTTCCATATGATGTTGAGAACCAAAAAAAAAGTTATATCAATTTGGTTTTAAAGAGTTCACTTAACTTTGTTGCTCACAACCAATTAAATTTCAGATAAATCAAATATTAGAGAATAAAAAGTGGAGAAGGCAGCATGTGTGGCTTTAAAAACTAATCTTGGAGTTAGGAGGGCCCTGTTAAGCACTAATCAAAATGCAAAAGAAATAAAGTCTGATGTCAAGAGATAAATACATAAATACAATACTGACAAATTTTCAAATCCATAAACCCAGTAAAGATGACAAATGGAAGAAAAATATTTGCAACATGTATAATAAAGGACATATTTTCTTATCATAGAACTCTTCTAAGAAAAGGACAAATAACACACAGTATGAAACATGAGCAAGATATGCAAATGGACATTTATAATAAACGAAGCACAGAAGTGAATAAGCACATAAAATGATAAGGAGTACATTCACCAAGACATCAAAATTCAAAAAAGAAATATATCATCTTTGCTTATCAGTATGGCAAAATTTTAAAGACATAGTGATATACAAGATTAATGGAAAAATGTATGAGGAACTTCCTCAGTGTTCCTGAATGTGTAAGCAGATACATCCTATTCTGGTTTCTGTTTGGTGGTATGTATTGTATTTAGTATATGAATCACTGGCCATGGAATTTTGATTTCAGCAGTGTATCTTATGGGTACATACTCCAAGAAGTGGACAGTTACAAACAAGCAGTGATTCTTTCTTATGATCTTCATAGTTAGGGTAAGTCAGGTCAAGTGTGATATTGTTAGAAGCTGTGATAGGAAAATTTTCAAATTAGTGCAACAAACCTTATGGTAGTGATTTATAAAGACATCAAGAGTATATTGCTTTAGGAAAAATGCAAGTAACACGACAGTGGATAAAATGCAGTGTGTTTGAATGACAAAGAAAGGTCACATAGAGACACATGTTCACACATACAGTATAAACACAGAACGTTTCCAAATGGTGTTCAGTAAAATATGCTTTTCATGTGACAGGGACTAGCAACTTAGAAATAAGTTGACAACATGGAAAGGGAGAGCATTGTGACACACCCTGTGGCATTATTTTCAAGTTGGTACTCCCAGTATATGAACTCAGGATGTTTAAAATATTTTTGGTGATTTCATTTATGTATGATTTCTTTAACAAACCCACCATCTATTCCCTCCCCTCTAACTCCTCCTATACCCGCCAACTTCATGTAATTTTAAAAAACAAACAAACAAACAAACAAAACCTGCTGTGACCAGTATGACCATGGGTGTAGAGATGTTCGCTTCAGCATGGGCAGCCTTTTCCTAAAGAAAACTGACTGTCTTTCCTCCAAGTAGCTATAAACTGCCCCTAGCTCCTTTGCTGAGAGTGGGACTTCACGATCCCCTCCCTTATTCATGCTGCAATTATGGATGGCTTGATTCTGTATAGGCCTTATGCATGTAACCAACATCTGTTATGGGTTCATGTATACCTCTGCCCTGTAATGTTCAGAACACACCATTTCACAGCAGTCCCCTATTAACTCCAGATCCTGTTATCTTTCTGCCCCCTCCCTCTTCTGCAATGACCCCAGAGCCTATAGGGAGAGAGTACAATATACATACATTCTGTGTGTACATGTATATATATATATATGTATATATGTATATATGTATATATATATATATATATATATATATATATATGTCCATAAGTACCCATTTAGGGCAGATCATTTAATCTCTTATTCTCTGCAAATTGACCAGTTGTGGGTCTCAGTATTTATCACCATCTATTAATAAGAAGCTTTTCTGGTGAGGGTAGAGAACTGCACTAATCTCTCTGTATGAAGAGAACTATTTAAGGGACTGGAGAGAGATGTCTCAGAGATTAATAGTCCTTGCTACTCTTACCATGGACTTAGGTTCAGTTCCCAGCACCCACATAGCATCTTATAATGTCCTGTTGTTCCAGTTCCAGAGGACCAAAGCCTTTTTTTTTTTTTCCGAGACAAGGTTTCTCTGTGTAGTTTTGGTGCCTTTCCTGGATCTCACTCTGTAGACCAGGTTGGCCTTGAACTCACAGAGATCTGCCAGGCTCTGTCTCCCCAGTGCTGGATTAAAGGTGTGTGTCACCACCGCCCAGCAGGGACTGAGTTTTGTTTTTTTTTTTTTTTTTTTTTTTTTTGACCAAAGCCTTCCTATGGTCTCCTTGGCTTCTGCATGCTCATGGTGCAGATAAATGCATACAGGAAACACATATACATGTAAAATAAATAAATCTTTTAGAAGATAAGTATTTAAGATGCAGTTTAATGCTATGTTCATTTTTCAGAATAATAGTAGCAGTTCTCTCTCATGATCTATGACCTACCCAGCTACCAGTTCTTGGCCCAGGAAGCCGTGTCAGGAATAAGGTCAAAGTTGTGGAATTTAGAAATCAAAAAGCAATTATTTATTCTCATAATATTCACATAACTATTGTAACAATCATATTTTCTGCCAAACTGGTTCTTACTGTACCTTGCAGGCTTATATCTAGGTAAGACTGTTCATTACTTTTCTTCCCAGCAGTATTCTGTATAGCACATTCAGGCGCTATGAAAGCTGGCCAACAGGAATGAAGTTTCCAGGTCACTGCCAGCTTGATTTCTCCATGTCCTATGACTCAAGTCTATGTTATCTTTAGTGAAGGGGACTTAGTACTGAGTACTGAAAAGTAACCAAGAACAATTTCAATGTCCTGTATAAATTTGGTCTATGAGGCGCCACTGGTCAACAAATTGAGAAGAGATAACCTACACTTGGTAATGGGCTCTTGGTTTGATAGCCTATGGCATCTGGGAGAAGCATAATTCCCACATACATGGTAAAGGTAACTCCATTTAAACTTCATGTATGTATTTTAGGAGGCTTCCGTAATACTGGGTTGTCCCATGGATTTTCCAAGTATTTAGTATTAGTTATCAATCATTGTACCCCCTTGTTTACCACTCTAATTGGTGGCATGAACCTGGGAGAGCAGAGCCTGAAAATGACGTGGACTAAAGTCTCATGCAGTAGTCAACTTTATTCAGGGTGTCAAACAATTCATACTAAGAGGGTTAAGAATAATCACACAAGTCAGGTGCTCAATCACAAGAACAAGCCACCTGTGATTAAAAACATAGAAGCATATGAATAACAATAGCTAAAGTAAATTCACTCCTATCCACTACACCTGGGAAGGGAACGAAAGCACATTCTAAGAAGAATCCATGTTATGAAGGAATAGAGATTACAAGGTTCATTTACTTGGAGTTCTCTCACAAGGTCTCAGAAATCTCCTCACACTGCTTTATTCATGTACCACTTTCCCACACACCCTACTTCACCCTGCCCTCCTATCCTCTTCCCTATTTAGTGCTTCCTGGTCCATTATTTTAGTTCCTCACTTGAGAACACCTGTGTTCCACTACCCCACCTCCCTTGGAATCTCACCACCATATAGCTATTTTCCAGCTTCTTGACTTCTACAAGTACCAATTTAAACACACATCTTTTTGTGCATGTGAACTCTTTATTTTTTACATCCTGAACACAGTTCCCCTCTCTCCTCTCCTCCCAGTGCTTCCCACCCACCTCCTCTATGCTCCCCCATCTACTCCTCCTCATTACTATTCAGAAAACAGCAGGCCTCCCATGGATATCAACCAAACACGATAGATCAAGTTGCAGTAAGACTGGGCACCTCCCCTTGTATTAAGGTTGGACAAGGCAACCCAGTATGAGGAATAGGGTCCCAAAAGCCAGTGAAAGAGTCAGAGACAGCCCCTGCTTCTACTTACTGTCAGGAGTCCCACCAGAAGACCAAGCTACACAACTGCAACATATATTACAGAGGGCCTAGATCAGTTCTATGCAGGCTCCCTGGTTCAGTCTCTGTGAGCCCCTATGAGCCCAGGTTAGCTGACTCGGTTTTCTTGTGGTGTCCTTGACTCTTCTGTCTCCTATAATCCTTCCTCCCCCTCTTCCATAGGATTCCCTGAGCTCTGCCTGATGTTTGTCTGTGGGTCTGCATCTGTTTCCAGATGCTGGATGAAGCCTCTCTGATGACAGTTGGGCTAGGCTCCAATCTGTGAGTATAGCAGAATATCACTAGGCATCATTACATTGACTTTTTTTTTTGCCAGTCATGTTTGGTTCTATCCTAGGTCTCTGGGCTATACAGTCTCTGAGTCCTGGGGCTCCAAGCTGTTTAAATAGGCATACCTTAAGATATACATATTAACACACAGTCTAAAGCGAAGGTTGTTTGTTTGTTGTTGTTTTGTTTCATTTTATTTTATTTTTTTATGGAAAGAGCCTTAAAGTGATTATGTAATAATGGCAATGAGGGTACCTGGTGTCCAGATATTGGTTGCTGAATATGATGCAAAAGATGTTAGATTTCCTTGTAGGAATGGCTAAATGAAGGGCCAGAGCAGGGAATGTACAAAAAGAGGCTAGACCTCATCATGGTGTAGAACATAAACAAGCATATACAGAAAATGAGGACAGGTTGGAAGAAAGTCTAAGATAAGTTGTAGCCATTCTCCCTGGGTAATTCTGTGGTGATTTGAACATCAATGTGAATAAGTGTTAGTAATATCCAATGTTGTTTAAAACAGCTAGTGTCACAGCATCTCACATGCAAACCCAGGAAAGAATTAGTGGACTAGAAGTCACCAAGGAAACGAAACACTAGGGTGAAAAATTAATAGGAAATAGAATATAATCCCAACATACCACACTACAAATTACACATAGAAAAATTAGACACTGATTTTTTAAAAATACATACATAATATGAACATATATCATGGTTATATAAAATAATGTTTGTCTTATTAAGCAATACCCACTAAGGAGTTTAGGAGTGACACAGTGACTTCAACATACTCTTAAGTGAATTGAAAAAAACGTATATGTATAGATAGATAGATAGATTACATATATGTATATACTAGATGATTATGATGATGGTGATGAAGATAGACTAAGAGTTGGGAAAGGAGGATGACAATACAGCAAATACAAAACATTTCACATAACTGAGATATCTGGGTGGAAGATTAAGTGGTTCTGTTCTAGTTTATCTAGAGTCCTTTACAAAGTTTCAAATTGTAACTTTAAGATATTTCCTCCACCCAAAACTTCAAAAAAAATAAAGATATTTGCACAGGAATGGGCTAAATCAGAAAGGCTGGGTTGCCTAACCCCTGAGCATCCCCAGTAGAGGATATTTATCCTCATACTTTGGATAGTTCTTGAGAAATTAGCTGTGAGTCATTGGATTTTTTTTTATTTGTTTTGTTTTATGTGTGTTCATAGATGCTAGAATCCTGGAAGCAATTGATATCTGTCTAATCAGCTAATTCATGCTAATGCCATTGCTTTATGACAAAGAATATCTGGTTTCCCTCTGGTGTGGTATCTAGATTTTGCCAGCCAATAATAGGATTCCTGAGACCAAAGTCCAGGGCTCCCATGTGAGCAGCATTTTGTAGGTGTTATCATGCATGGTTGGGAAGATCGAGCATGCCATGTGAAGCCACTAGGAAAGGTCACCCGGAAACTCATGTCAAGTTTATCCTAGACTACCTGTGAACCACTTTTAATTGATTTAATTCTGTGTCCTTGTTTTACTATCAGCCATAAGCAGGAGGGTGATGACTCTTCTGTCATCTAGCTTGAGAATGTTCCCAAAACCCCAGTCAATGGATTGGCTAGATGGTTTAGTGGATAAAGGCAAAGTCTGTTGCCAAGCCTGATGAACACACATGCCATGGCACATGCCCCACCACTCTAAATAAATAAATAAATAAATAAATAAATAAATAAATAAATAATGTAAGACAAATTAAGTGGAACCAGACAAAACATGTAAGCAAATGGAGAACCTGTACCAACATATTCAAAAATATTTCTTAATTTAGTACAATTCCAAAAGCCTAATTCTAAAATCTGTTAAAAGCCCCAGTTCAGCCAGGAAGAATAAAATAAGATAATCTCCTTGATAAAATTTATGATGAAATTATAGCTGTTGAGACTATGGAATTTTGGTAAAGGGGTGAAATTAACTAATATAACAATATAAAGTGCTTGAAATGACCCGTGCTTATGTAGATTTTTTTGAAATCTGTTAGAGAAGTGGAGATGGAGAGCATTGGGAAAGGGATCATGCATCAGGAAAAGGGACCAGGTTAATTAATCACCTGTTTAAAACAAATTTGATATCCATCTTGTACCATATATAATAATTAACTCTGGATACACTTAATTATAAAAATATATAATTTTAACATGCATCATAATAAATTAAAAGAGAATATTCTGATATTGAAGAAGGCTATTTTTCTCATAGACAATAAGAAAATGTAAAATGTAACACACAAGAATATGTTTGGCTATACTAAAGCAGTGTTTGTCCAATAAAATGCACCAAAGAAAATACGAAAAGGCGTGGGAGGTAATGGGAAGAGGGGAGGCGGAAGCTGCAATTGGGATGTAAAATTAATGATAAATTTAATTGTAAAAGTTTTTAAGAAAAGAAAATGAAAAGGCACAAAGTGGGAGCAAATACTTGGGATAAATAATGAGGACAGGAATTAAAATACTTGAAACATTGCAATTTCTGGAAACAATCCTAGTGTTGGCCTTTTAAAAAGGCATTTAAACTTACAAACTGCAGTCCCATCCCAGAAATTAAAATATGACTGAATTTTTAAAAGACTCAAGTCTTAATGAACCATATACAATATATTTTGACTGTTTTATCAAAACTATATGTGGTGGACAACAACCTATTATTTAAGCATTCATACATGTGTAACAATGGTATAAAATGCATACAATCAAAATGAACATATTGCAGACAGTAGGGATCCCTGGAGCATTGAGGAGTTCTGGAAGAAAGGAGACAGGAAAAAACATGGAAGTGCACTGTCTAGTTGAGCTGAGGGACAGGTTCCCAAATGTTTATTCTATTGCAGTGTTCTCCATCTTACGTATTTTAAATGCAGTGCTCTGTAAGTACCATTATTACATTAAAATTATAAATAAAACAAACTAAAAGAAATAGCAAGGACAGAAGTCAAGCTTACTAGTGGACGTGTATACCTACAGACAAATCACTGCTGGTACCTTCTTGTCCACTGAACCCAAGTGTTGTTCATTTTGAAAATTATTTATGAACTTTTATTTGCCTTTTAATATGGGTCATTAACTGTATACTAGCTTCATTTTGTTCTCTGTGTCTCTGTGTGTGTCTCTGTGTTTCTGTCTCTGTCTCTCTGTCTCTGTCCTCAATATTTCATTTTCATTTATCTCTGAGCGTATTGCAATAAGAGCAAATGCCAGTAGCATTTTTTGTATTTGCTATGCCCTTTTAATTTTATAATCTCTTACTTTTAAAAGGTTACTGCAAATTCAGTAGATAAAGAAGACTATGGAAGACAAAAGGGAAAAATACTGCATATAGGGAAAATTTTCAGGTTTACTATTAATTAAGACAATTATTGATTGATTGATTTTGTAAACAGTGGAAGGGTTAACTCAGAGGAGAAGCAGTATGGTCCAATAAAGAGACATATGCTAGAGAAAATTCAGAGTAAAATTCCCTCTAGGGAAAAACAGGACTTGTACTTGGGGCAAGGAAGCCAGGTTGGTAGGGCCCCAAACTGTGCACATGAGGCCCAATGTGTTTATCCAGGTTTCTGCTGGCCCTGGGGGTAATGTCCGGCCCAAGTTGTTTTGATATTCTGTTTATATGACCTTCCACTGAAGATCATGTTATCAATTTTATCTCTAAAATTTTGATTCCCACAAGATAAAGAAGGAAGAAAGGAAGGAAGGAAGGAAGGGTCGTCAAGATTGACTATTTTCATTTAAACAGGGAAAAAGACAAGAAAACATCTTCCAGTATGGAGCAGGGTTCTTGTCTTTGTGAGAATTGCAGTTTCCTGGAATCTAAGACTCTCATCTAGAGCTCACTGGGGTTTTGTAACCATGGTTTTCCAAGGCTAAACTGTGTAAAAATAGAATATTTATTTAAACAACATAAAACCTGACAAATAAGCCACATTTGTATCTACTTGCAGTGAAAGTTACCTCAAAGTTCAAAAAGCAAAATGCTACGGAGTCTAGTGAACACGTCCTCCACATAACGAGGTCCCCTGGTATCTGATGCTCCCCTGTCCCAAGGTGACTCTCAGGGTGCTCAGGGAAGAGCACCCAAATCCCTGGGAGTTGCTCCTTGGAGAACCTTTCTTGGGAATCAAAATCTTATCCTCCAGATGGAAGGAGCATCTCATATCCAAAGAGCCCCACCTCCATGCATTTCATTTGGCCTCCATCCTGGGACTGACTCTATGGCCTGTGGACCAGCCACATTCAAGATGACTTCTTTCATGACTCGGATTTATGAATGTTTGTGATCCATGGCCACATCTCTGCTTCTACATTTATTATTCTGATGAGACACAGACTCACAGGGAGAGAAGTAAGTGAAATTTGAGGAATGACATGGGGGGATAAGACTATATCATATGAGAAATAAATTATACACTTAAGTTTTCTTGTAAAAGGGTCATCATGTACTTAGTGGAGAAGGATAGTGGTATCTATGAATATTTGTTTTTCCTTCTTTACATTTTCACGTATTACATTAAAAGATCTCCTATTCTGTTCATTGAAATAAACCAGAGCTTCTCAGGATTAAGAATTAATCTTAGTTTAAAAACCACGTGACTCTGTGTTCCTACTTGTATTTCAACAATTCATATTCCAGAAATACATGGTTTATAAAGCTGCATAGAGCATGTTTACAGTGACTTGCCATACCACACCCATCAGGGTCAAAGAACTTTCCCTATGAAAATATGGCCCCTGGCATCTAACATAAAATTTGTTTTGTTTGCAGTCTTTCTGTATCATACTTACAGGAGCTGACCCGATAATGCATTGATTTGTTACTTTAAAAAAATCTTTTTGCAGTTTTCCTTTATGAAAAGTGGCTTATTTGTGAAAAATGAATAAAACTTTTAAAAAGCATTAAAGAATACTACCTTTGAAATTTGTCCAATGGTAAATAATTTTGTAGTGTGGTCCATTTGCTTTAATTCCAGCAAAGTGTACTTTGGGAAAAAAAGATATCCTGCTATTACTGAAGAATTATTTTCTAACTAACCTCTCCTAATTATATGAGTTGGTTAGTAATAGAGATGGTAAAGGCTACTGGAAAAGGTGTACTACCAGTATATTTTCTAATTACATGTTGATAATGAGGTGTTTCTGGCCAGTGTTCTAATGGCAGAACTTCATTGTTAAAATGTAACCCAATTATTTACTTGCTTGTTGCTACCATGGCATAGACACAAGGGGAAAATGAGACAGAGGTTAAAACACTATGCATTCTGTTCCTTGAAGAAAATGTCACTGTAGCGCTCTGGCTTTCTGCTTCCTAGTGGGCAATTTCTGTGGTGGAACAATGATTTGTTATGATTCTTCAAGGAGACATTCATGTCTTGCATTGCACTGGCCACACAGTGGTTTCAAAGAGTGGGAATGCATGGTCCCTGTCTAGCTGTCATGGGAACAGTTGCATGATGCAGTTTTATGTGGTGGAAGAAACAATCAAAAGGAGTCAGAAGACACGAGTTTTTGAGTCTTAGATTAATCTTTTGATGTCTATGTGTATGTGGGCAATTACTTAAACAAAACAGAGGTCATGAGCTCAAGTTCCTCATCTCAAAAGAACCAGCAATCTTGTCCTCACACTTCATGAGATGGCAATGAAATGAAATAATATATGTGAGTATCTTTTATGATTTCAAAGGCACAATAAGATGCTGGTAATACGTAAATAAAAATAGTAAAACATTCTTTGCTACCCACATATGCAAAGGACATATAGGTGGGCTGGGGAGGAGAACAATCTTACAGAGAATATGGCTTGCTTAGTTTCAAAAATGAGTGGCATCTAGGGAAGAGAAATGTAGAGCAGCTTCAACAGGAACATCAGAGTCAAAGGAGTAAAATGAAAAGAATTCTGTAAGTGCAGTCGCCAGAGCTCCATGCAACCTTAGATGCCCTGGAATGAGTAGGTAGCTACACCATCCAGGACTCTACATGACAGCATATTCAATGTTTTAAAAGTTCAAACTTATGTTATAGTTAGCAGTATAATTGTTTGTATCCCAACAGTGCTATGATGTTATCACTACATCCCTATAAGGAATGTGGAAACTTGTCTTAAGGATGTTAAGCCCTTATCCAAGATATGACAACACATGGCAGAAGAAGTAAATGATTCACAGCATTCAACTGCAAAAGCCATGTAGTTTCTTCATACTGAGAACACTGGACCACTCCCCCAGGCTTTACTCCTCAAAGAAATAAATGGGGATGGGAATATAAATGAAAAGAATTGTGTGGTAGATTAACCACAAAAAAATTTCCTGGCATACCAACACCACCCTTTTGGTATCATTAATCTTTTTTCCATCTTAGATATCATATATGATATAATGAAGAAACAGAATTACACTTTGGTGAGTGAGTTCATTTTCCAGGGTTTTTCTAACTTCCATGAGCACCAGCTCACACTCTTCGTTGTGTTCCTGGCACTGTACATATTAACCCTGGCAGGTAATGTCATCATTGTGACCATCATCAGTCTTGATCGTCACCTTCACACTCCCATGTACTTCTTCCTCAGCATGCTGTCTGCTTCAGAGACTGTGTACACACTTGTCATTATACCAAGAATGCTGTTCAACCTCATTGGCCTGAGTCAGCCCATTTCCTTGTCAGGTTGTGCCACTCAGATGTTCTTCTTCATCACTTTGGCTATCAACAACTGCTTCTTGCTCACAGCCATGGGATATGATCGCTTTGTGGCTATTTGCAACCCTTTGAGGTACTCAGTCATCATGAACAAGAGGGTGTGCCTCCAGCTGGCATGGGGAGCCTGTAGCATTGGTCTAATTGTGGCAATGATACAAGTGTCAGCTGTGTTCAGGCTGCCCTTCTGTACCGCCAAGGTGGCTCACTTCTTCTGTGACATCCGGCCTGTGATGAAACTCTCCTGCATTGACACCACTGCCAATGAGATCCTGACTTTGATCATAAGTGTGTTGGTAATCTTGATCCCCATGAGCTTAGTTTTTATCTCCTACATCCTCATCATCTCCACCATCCTCAAGATTGCCTCTGCTGAAGGCAGGAAGAAGGCCTTTGCCACCTGTGCCTCTCATATCACAGTGGTCGTTATCCACTATGGCTGTGCCTCCATTGCCTACCTCAAACCCAAATCAGAGAACACCAGGGATGAAGACCAGCTGATCTCTGTGACCTACACTGTCATCACACCTCTCCTTAACCCTGTGGTATATACCTTGAGGAACAAAGAAGTTAAGGATGCTTTGTACAGGGCCATGGGAAAGAAACTTCCCTGATCGTTTGAATCCATTTCAGACAGGATCATTGAAAATTCTCTAGGAATTCTCAAGGAAGACATGGAAGCATTTCCACGGAGTTAGCATTCATGATCCCATTAAGCAAATGTAACAGGAGGTGAGAACAAAGGATCCACAAATTCAACCACTTGAGGAAGGGAGACACAAGCCAGCACATGTCTCACAGGAGAACAGCAATAAAACGTTAATATTGGGAAGTACATCAGCCATCTGGAAAGTCTGATACAGAATGAGATCAGGAGAGCAGCCAGAATTAATGAGGGGAGGCTGCTATAAGGCAGCGATAAAAGAGTTTTTAGTATATTCTGTAATACTCTTGGGGGAGACATAGGTTTCTTTTTACCCATGTAGAACATATAAGTGTTGAACATAAACTGTCCTTTATGGACAATTTACAGCCTTTTGCTTCTTAGACACTGCAAATAAAATGGATACCAGAGTTGAGCATATTTAAAAGTTAGCAGCCTGTGAACTTATGGATCCTTTTCATGGAAGCTCCAGGTTATAGAATATGGAAGTTGATGTTTTCAGGGTCACAGGGGAGAAATATCTTCAGAAAGTCATTAAAAACCATTGGTGATGTAGTTAAAGAAGTAGCAACAATACTCATATAAGCCCTTATCTTGTGAAAATATACATATTTTCATAAATGTTGGTGACATTATATACGAGCATATGAACCTGGAAAAAACACATTCAAATGGCTTTTGTAACACCTCACAGAATGGATGAAAACTGCTAACATGAATAAAGGAAGGAATCTTGGGCAGAAATTAGTGAAGTGCAACGTTTAGGGGGATTTGGATGGGAGAAGAGAATGTAGCTGTCTGGTAACGTAGTAACTCAGAAGAAAAGTACTTCCTAAACCATCGATCCTATATATTAAGGTCCCCTGAGATCTTAAATGATACAACATATTTCACTGACACCTCCACAACAGCATACCAACAACCAATGCCTAGTGACTTGGTTTTCAGGCTACATCTTTATGGCCTTCTATGACTTTTTAATCAATTGATGATATCCTGCATGTTATTATCAGCATCTACTCAGCCAAGGCATTCTTCTACTCATTTTGAAACACCAAACTGAAGCAGCTCTCCTTCTAAGAACTATTTAATAATGCCCCTAAAGATATCACTCCCTTGAACCCTCCCTTCTAAATCCAGATATTTGTACATGATCATATGACCAGCATGAATATTTCTTATGCAGTCTATATGGACTGTAATGTAAAATGCCCAGAAAATGACTTTTTACCTGCACACAGTCATAGCTGAAGGGCTGTTTAACACAGTGGTTAATGTCTCACTTATATCAGGTGATGTGTTTCTCAAGGACCATGTACATTCTTTAATTTAAAAAGCTAGAGGTTTAATCAAATATTTTAATTCCTCAAATAACTCACTGATGTTCAATATTAAAGCTTTACTTTTGGGAGGTTTATAGTGAAATCCAAGATAACCCAAAATGACTTTATTCTGTATCTACTAATTGAAGACTTTTTCATTAACTTAATAAATAAAAATTAATTTAATTAATAATCCATATCTGTAAACTATGTCAATCACTTAAAATGAAAGGCAGCAATTTTTAGAAATCAACAGAATTAAGGCATGAGAACATGAACATATATGTATATGATTATGTATGCATATATGTGTATATATGTGTATATTTAACCATATATAATACAAACAAATGAATTTTTCAATTTCTCTGATCCTCATCTGTAAAAATTATATCCAAAAGTTCTTGTCAAACACATGAAAGGATAATGATAAAAATTATTAGGAAATGACAAAACAGGGGCAGATATTCTCTTTTACTGTTAGAATGAGGAAAAATAGCTGTATTCCCCATAAGCTGCATCATTCTTTATTTGCAGAATAGGTTACTAATCTGTGCTCTGTTTTTACCATGGAGTGTAGTATGAATCACCTGCACTACAATAAACACAGTAGGAATTGCTGCAAAAACCACAAGAAGTAGTAGGAAATACCATGTACCATTAACATTATTGTAACTGTTATTAGTGAACATCATCCACGTGTTCTTACCTCTTCATATGTTCCTACTTGTTTATTCCCAGCTTCCTTCCATAGACTCTTAAGTCCTAATTATTAATATTATTAAAACTTTCATTAAGACTGTAGATCACACATCTTGGTCCTTTATGAAAGAATATTTCCCGAACCTTTCATTTCTACCTTTTGATAGCAATTTCAGTAGTTTGTGTTTGTCTTCTTGCTACATATCAATCCATTTTCCCTGATATAGTTTAATGAATTCCAAATCATTTCTAATGACCCTAATATGAACTATATGGTTATATTCTGACCTTCTCATATGTGCCCAACCTCTGTGTATGTGTACATAGACACATTTACAAATAGAGACACAATCACAGAACAGTTCTTGGCCTTCTGTCTTGTAGGTCAGGCCCTGTGTTTCTTCTTTAAGTCTATTCTATTCTCCTCTATTGTATCTTATTTCAAGAACATTAATGACTAGAAACATATCTATCACATGCTTTGACTAAATACTCAGTATGGATAGTTGGTCTATTTTCAACTGATGTCAGTGCCAAAGTCCAATGTCTGAAGACGATATTTCCATAATACTGAAATAAAATTAAAATCTTATTTTTAAAAAATCTGAATTTTATTTTTAAACATTTAATAATCTACTTAAACATATTTTATCTTGCATAAGAGACACTTAGTCATCGCTGTCAGCTTCTAAGTTGTTCTAAAAGTCTTCAAAGTACATGTTCATGACATGAGAGGGATTCAAATGTTTTTACTGATGAACAGTAAAAGCATTTTTATTGGAGAAACAGCAAAACATCTTTGAGGAAATTCCCCATTCTTAGCACTCCATTTATATATTACTTAATAGTTGTTTATTGGAATAATACACAGTGGATACTCTCCTATATGATTTAGAAGTTTAATTAAAACCATGCTGTAAATCCTTCCATAAAAATTGTGAAGACTCATCACTTAATTGGAATTAAGAAACTAAAAATTAACTAAGCCAGAATTTTAAAACTTGTTTAAACTTACCAAAAAATTGTATGTGAATGTGTGTATTCATGTATGTGGAGGTATATGTGTATGCACACAAGGCAGGTGACAACTTGGGTGTTGATATTTAGATACCATCTATGTTTTAAAATCTTAGTAGCTTCGTTAGAGACCTTGTATCAAGAAATAAAGTGGAGAACAATTGACGAAGGCATCCAACATCAACCTTTGATCTCCATATGTACACACACACAGTCACACTCACAAACAACAATACATACATACATACATACATACATACATATAGTAAATTTTTGAAAAGTAAGTGCAGTCAGATCAATAGACTAACGTATTTCAGAGTGATGTATGAATTAAATGGAAAGTCCAATTCCAGAGTAAGGATCAATATAAGAGTGACTTCATATGCTGAGATAGAGAGAAGCATGAACAATTAGACTCCAGAAGGAGTCAAATCAATAGAAGATACTAGCCCCCCCCCCCCCCCCCCAAAAAAAAGGGAAGCTTTTTTCTTCACAATTTTTTTCTAAGAGGTCAGAACCATGTTGGTGTTTTTAAGTCAAGAGCAACACCTAGACAGAGAGTCATGGCAGGGTTCGGGGACTGCCAAAAGCAAAGGTCCAGAGGGAAGCAGGGGAATGAATGGAGGAGAAATCAACTGCAGGAAAGAAGTGTTGAGCTACAAAGTGTTAATATGTAAGTTTCAATAAAGGCACTTATTATAAAATAATTAAACTCAAGTCTCATTCAGTGAAAGCTATACATCTTTGCTAATAGAAGTCACTATTTTAAAACAAGTATAAGCTTCAGGATTTATGTTGAAGATGGAATTCAGATTAAACACAGATGATACATTCTTATTATTTGCTTTTTCCCCCAAAACCCTACTAAACTTGAGATAAAAAGGGAAAATGTCATTTCAATAAAATGTGCATAGAAGATAACATCAGATGAAAACAAAAAATTCAGCAATTTAAAAAATAATTCAATCAGTCATTAATGAATCTAATGTAACTTCCCACCAAAGAGAATGTTGATCTAAGCTTGGGACAAAGAACACAACAAAATGCCAATTTAAGATCCCCAGTACAGGAGAAATGGTATCTCTGAACAATAGTTTGTCATTAGTCTGACAAACTAGAGTTGCTTGGAAATCTTTACCGTGTTATACAATCACAACCCTAGCCTTACCTAAGAGACTGCTGGCAGGTGGTTGTCTGCAGAGATCTGCCAAGATGAAGTGGGGCAGAAGGTATGTGATGATGAAGATGAAGAAGAAGAGACAGAAGGACATCAGTCATCCTTTCCACAGCTTACATCTCTGAGTCAGGACACTGAAGAATTTCCCTCTGTGCACTTCAGCATTTCAAGAGAAAGACACACATCTAGGCAGTTGGATGTTCTATTCTGGAAAAAATGGAGCTTGCATTCATAAACTAGCTCTATTACATTAGTAGGTAAAACAAAAATTCATTACACCCATAGATCAATGCATCTTTCAGCTCTCATCAGATAAGCTTCTATTTCTAGTACATGTTGATTAACACAGAAACTGATAATTGGCCAAAATACAGAGAACAAGAGACTTTAGAATGCTCGGCTCTAAAGAGAACACATATACTATGCAACCTCTTCCTAATGTCAAGGATCATTGTGGATGAGGGAGCAGAAAGAATGTAAGACGTTCTAGATGACAAGGGAAACTCTTCTGGACACAGCAGATAGAACAGCTACACATCCAAACTGGCAGTGGTTGTGACAACATGCACAAAACCTTGGCCAGCACAAGCCGGACCAAATGCTAGCATGGAGAAGGGAGCTGAGAACATAATCCTACCCTTATCTGTGAAGCTATTGGCAACTGGTAGCTACTGGGAAAGTCAATTTTTTCTAAGGGTATAGTTCCTAGTAAGTTGACTACTTAGTAGAATACTTTGGATAGCACAAATTGGCCTCAAAAGTTAAAATAAAAGATGTAAAGTTGTATGGGAAGGGAAAGGGGGTGAATCTGGGAAGAGTTGGGAGGGTGGATATGAAAAAGATGGCAGATACAGAGAAGTAAGCCAGATACATGTCAGCTGTGCAGTTCTCTGTTGGGGAGAAAGAAGAATAGATGCTGCTTCCCAAAGCAGTTTGTGTTCTACTCACTGAGTGATACTGGGGATTGCATCTTCCAGAGTAGGCTGCTGCATAAGATCTCTCTCGTTCATGTGCATAAACACACACACACACACACACACACACACACACACACACACACACACACACACAGAGAGAGAGAGAGAGAGAGAGAGAGAGAGAGAGAGAGAGAGAGAGAGAGAGAGAGAGAGATACTCAACTAACATATGTGAAAATAAACCCAGAAATGCCAGAAACATGACTCCTAAATTACTGACTTAGAAGATACTAAAGATAAGCAGCAATAGCAGATAAAGATCTCAAAAGTTTTCTTATAAAAATGATCAGTCTGAAAGAAAACAGAAGCAAACAGTTGAATTCAATACAGACATGGGGAAGAATGTCAGAAACACAGAGGAAAAAGTCAGCAAGTGAAAAAAAATCACAGAAATTGAGATTTTTGAATAAACAACAGTAAAGTTGGAAATGAAAAGCCCAATGCACGAAATGTGAATGCTGTGGAAAGCACATCCTATAGACTTGAGCAAGGAGAAGAAAGAGGGCAGTATTGAAGAATTACTACATTCAAATGTAAATAAGGAAAATTTTTTAAAAATGAGCATGGCCAGTGTCCAAAAACTCAGGGATACAATACAAGAAATGACCCTAAGAAACTATGAGACAGAAGGAGCTGAGATAAACGCTAAAGGTATAGTGACTTCATTCAGCAAAGAATGTACCAAATCTAGAGAAACGAAAAGAGTCAAGTAAAAGAGGCTTTCAGAATCCTAAATAGACATAACCAGAGAAGAATTTCTCCATGACAGATTATATTCAAGATGTTCAAAGTACAAAGCAAAGAAACAGTAAAAAGTGTAAGAAAAATGCCAACTCATCTGCAGAAGCAGAAATATCAGAGTAACACCAGATTTTCCATCAGCCATTCTCAATACCAGGATAGTATGGAATGCTATTTCAAGCCCTGAAAGTAAATAACTGTCAAACAAGATTGACTTATAAAGCAAAGCTATCTTGTAAAACTGACAGAGAAATAAGAGCACTTTGAGGCAAGAATGAACTAAGGCAGTTCATCACCAACAAGCCTGCACTGCAGAAGGTACTGAAAGGAATATTATACACAGAAGAAAAGGAAGTTTCAGCATCAGAATACAGGAAAAATGCAGAGAATAGCTAAACTAAGGAGAGCTAGGAAGGAATCCATCATGTCCACCCCAGCAAACCTGTAAATCCCTGATACTAATAGGGGAGAAAGTAAAGAACAAACAATAATCTCACCAACCAGAAAGCAAGCAAAAATATTACAGTAATTAATAGTATGTATCAATAGTAACCAGAAACGTTGTGACTTTAACTCATGAATAAAGAAACACAGAAAGTATGAGTGGATTAAAAAAACTGGATCTAACTGGTGTACTCTTCTCTGGGGAATATAATTTCTCCTGCTCTTAGCATTCCTAGCTGCCTGTAGCCCTTTGTATAGGGTTGAGGCTTCCTGGCCTTTCCCCTATTCATGTGAGCATGTCCATTGTTGCTGTCCTTGTTCAGCTCATGTTTAGGCAATATAATATTTCCAAAATATATACCCCACCATTAAAGATACCTGATACTGATAGTCAAAAGATGGAAGACTCTGAGGAGAACAGAAATTTGACTATGGACATGATTCCGTAGTTAAAGAGCTTGCTGCACCATGATGAGGACCTAAGTTCAGATCCTGTCCTAGTTCCATCTTGTTGCTGTGATAAAAATATGCCGACAAGAAGCACCATGGGGGAAAAGGGTTACTTGAGTTTACAATTCCAGGCTGCAATCTATGCCTAAAGTGATGTCATAGTGAAGAGGCTTGAGACAGCTAGTTACGTCATATCCATAGTCAAGAGCACAGACAAATGAATGGATGCTGCTTGTTTGCTTATTTGCTTGTGCCCAGCTCATTTTCTCTCTTATACAGTCCAAGATCATTCCTGCCTACAGAATAGTGAGTGCCACCTGCAGTAGACTGGGACTTCCCACATCAATTAACTGAATTAAGGCAATACCCCATAGACATCACCACAGGCCAACTGGATATAGACAATCTCTTAGTGAGAATCTCTTCCCAGGATTTCATACATTGTGTTGATTGATTTGGCAATTAAAGTTAACACACTCTACCCTTTGTCAATGTCACACACACATATCACTTTTAAATCATAACCTTCCATTCCTTGTCTCCCAAATTTCATGTTTATCTTATAATTTAAGATATCATCACATTTTTAAAAAGCCCAGTCTCTTAACTGTAAGTGACAAAAACATTCCATATTTCCAACATATGATGGCATAGAGTAATATTAAGATTTTATTTATAAAGCATTTTCTTATCATTTTACAGATAGTATAAATATAGTTACAATCTTAGTGAAATTAGTAACTATGAAGGTTGACTCACCAATCACAGCTACCTAGGCTACAGCAAGACCAACATTTGTAGTTTTGTTGTGGGGAAGTCCTAGGCATTGTAGTGAATTACCAAAAAAGACTAAATGAAGGAAGGTGGAATGTCACAGGAACTATTCTTTAGCTCTTTGGGAGGGTGAATATCCTGCAGTTTGTAGCACAACAACATTTAAAAATAAAAGATGAAACCTAATTTAAAAATAGCTACCAAATCTATGATCAGCACTGATTCTACTAACATTCTTATTCCAAAAAAGAAGAATCAGGGCACCACATGGAACAATCCAATCAAAACTAGCCCAAAATATATCAGGGCAGATATTAAATCTTGTAGTCCAATGTGCAGCATCTGAGGTCCATAATGTAATCTTCAGAACTCGAAAAGGGCTTGCATAGCTCCACCTCTCTAGCTCTGTTAATATATAGTACACACAGCTTCTCTCTTGGGCTTATGTTGGCTCCACTGTGTATTTGTACCTCTCTTCGGAAGATTTTATGGTGCTGGCATCTCCAAAACCATGGGGTCTCCACTGCCATTGAGGCTTTATCCTTGCAGTTCCACTCAATGATTTTCAGACCCCCTTCACAGGACATACCCTGCAACACTGCACCAGACCCTAGCATTTTCACTTTTGTCAGTTATGTTTTATAATATGTTACTTATATTCACATAAAATAGTTGCATTGTTATAATTTAAAATTTAAAAAAATTAACAAACTTTCTCAATTCGGATTTATATTGTGACAGAATAGCATAAGCCAAACCTAATAGTGTCCTAAAGAATTTTAAGAGTTGGAAATATTCCTGTGATCAAAGACTTAAAAAATACAAGTCACATTATATGAACTGATCAGGTTGTATTTAGGAATATATATGTCTTTACATATACATATATGTATGTAACAACAAAAGAGGACATGAATTTTAAAAAGAGCAAGGAAAGTATATATGAAATAAAATAAAAGAAATAATAAATTTATAAAGACTTAGTAAAGATGTGTTTATAGCCAGGTTTAGCACATTAACACAAGTAGGTAACAAAGACTGCAGTAAATATCATTTGGATAAATGAATGGAAGAATTTATCTACTAGGTTTGGAGTTTATACAAAGACAATTTTAGTTTAGGTGATATACATACAATTTCTAACACTGAAGCTGTTAGTGTAGAAAATACTCAGTAGTAATTTCCCTTCTTGTTTTTTTATAATAAGAACTAAGAGGCGCAGAACTGGGAATTTAAAATCATGGCTCTAGTATGTGTGAGTTATGAATAGGAAGATATCATGGGGGGCATGCAGAGTTAGTAACCATAACATCCACCCCAATGCATGCAAACAAATGTGTGCTTGTAATTTTAAAGATTCTGGAATGATTTAGGCCCACAAGAAACAACACGGCTGCTTTCACCTGATATCCCCGATGTTGAATCCTACCTTGTAATCAACATCAGAATTCCTAGACTGTCTCAAATGAGATAGGTCTGAGATAGGGAAACTGAAAATATTCCAGCCAATAAGAACATTAAACTTTCAGACAACTCAGAAAGGAATAGGCTCTGCGACAAGACTTAGGCACCTGTTTGTTTCTAGGACACAGTATTTCTTCACACAAATAGTCAAAACAGCAGTGTAGGAATTTTCACCCATGTCAGATAACATCCAAGAAAGCACCATTACTATCTCAGGCACAGGGATAAATAATAATTTCCAGTAAAGGGTAGTAAAATTAGCACAGAAAATTCTGGCAGAAGTGTCCAGTGGAGGGGATGCTTGCTTTCTAAAATATACAGAAGCACCTCATGAACCCTTGATAGCTCAACCACCATTTTTTAAGAAGGGCCATTGATTTGCTCAAGAAGATTCTGCTTCTTGCAAGCCCAACCCTAGGTTAGAGCCCTCTCAAATGCCTTTTTTTTTTTTTTTTTTTTTTTTTTTGGTTTTTCGAGACAGGGTTTCTCTGTGTAGCTTTGTGCCTTTCCTGGAACTCGATTTTGGAGACCAGGCTAGCCTCGAACTCACAGAGATCTGCCTGGCTCTGCCTCCCGAGTGTTGGAATTAAAGGCATGTGTCACCACCGCCCGGCTTCAAATGCCTTTTATTATGACCTATACTATAAATTATGGGCCCGCAAAACTTAAAAATTAATATCTGTACAAAAAAACTAACTAATGAAAAAAATCAGCATAAGTTGATGATGTTGAGAATGCTATGATTTGTTTATATTATTTTGTGTAAGAGTACAGATGACAGTAAATAGTGTGGTTAAGCTTCCTACACATAATGTAAGAGTTAATAAAGTTGGGTTTGAAGAAGTCAAGAGGTCAAATTGGGTTAGAAGGAAAATTCCTGCTACAACTATTGTGCTTGAGTGAAGGAGAGCTGAGAGGGGGTAAAGGGTAATGCAAGAAGTGCAAACCATCCTGACATCTACTTTTATGTGCATGGGCAAAGGACTTCTGCCTACTTGGCAGGAGCTACCTAAATACTCCAGCCCTTTAACCTTGTTTCACAGGAATATGACCATCAGTCCGAGATAAAACATCTGCAATGACATTCATAGGGCAGGCTTCATAGGATGCTGAAGAGAATTATGGGCAAGACTTTGGAAGATCTAACACATGAAAATAAACCATCATAACCCCAATGCCTGGGAGTTAAACACTGCTTTCCAGTGTTCTTTTCAAAGCACCTTGACCTCCTCGTTCTTTGAGCTATACGTCACGGGATTCACCAAAGAAACAAGGACAGTGTAGGTCAGAGATGAGTCAGTCCTACTCCCAGGAACTCTAGGATTTAGGCTTGAGGTAGAAGATGAAGATGAATTCGTGGTAGATAATGACAACCACAAAGTAGGAGGCACAAGTGGCCAAGGCCTTCTTCTAACCATCAGCTGAAGCAATCCTAAGGATGGCAGAGATGATGAACATATAGGAGAGGCCTGTCATTTCTGTGAGCAGACCATGAACAGATAAAAACAACAGTCATTTTCATTGACAGTTGTGTCTGTGTAAGCCAGCTTGAGCAGAAGTAGACAGTAGTAAAGCCATCACAGGAGCTTGGAAAAAATGTGGATGTCATCAATAATGGCCATGCTTAGAATAACTCCCAGTGACAGATGCCAGTTAAGACAGACCCTCTGCACTACAAAAATAAAATATTGAAGACAGGCCTAGACCTGATTCCTAGGTCTCTCTCTGCCTTGCTGTCTTGCCATGTGATCACTTGTTCCTTCCTACACAGCCTCCACCCATCCCCCATTATCATCCTTGAGACACAATGCAGTGGTGGGGGTGGGGCTGTTGATAAAACAGCTAATTCAGACACTGTTGCTTCAAAACTCCATGATGTGAGTTGAATTACTTCCCAGCCACCTCGTATATTTTGCTATAATGATGAAAAGCTCACTAACATAATTCAATACCATTGGGCCTCAAAGAGGAAATAGAATTTAAAGAGAAGCAGAGGGCACAGTAGTCAAAAGAATGGACTTTGCAGCCATATAATCAGGATTAAATGCTATTTCCTCCGGATCCTATCTTTGTAGCCATAGACATGTTACTTAGTTCTCTGTGTCTCAGTTTCTCCATCTTTAAAATGGGCTTAAATATAGTCATCTTCACAGAGCAATGAAGATTCAATTAATAAATGTATCTAAGTTCTTAGAAAATTATGTGGCAATTAGTAAATGCTACACAGTAAGTCCTAAGTGTATAAAATTTGAGCAGAGACAGTTAAAAATATCTCCAATGATCATTTAAAAAGATAACTAGAAGATAACAATAAGGGTCAATAATTGCATAAATATAACTGTATAATTTATTCAAAGTAGTTGGACAGTTAATCACCACATTACTCTGTGAGATCAGCAATCAAACACATAAATGATCTAAAGGGGAGAGCAACCCCAAAGGAGAGTTTTAACTCATTTTTTTAATCTATCAAATATTTCCTGTTCACTTACTATGTGTTAGGTCTATGAATTCAACCCCTAGTACACTAGTACACAAAAGATGCTCAATAAATATTTGTCGAATGAATATTTAATTAGACAGTTCTTGCTGTTACATGCCTCACTGCATAACTAAGAGGGAAGAGTATGTAGAAATGGTAATGCAGAGAAAGAAATGTTCTGATGGGTTCTTTACAGAATGCTATGAAAGAATAAAGGAGGAGTATAGTATATAACTGAAGCTGAGGGCTAGACAACACTCTACAGGAGACATCATTAAGACAGCAAGAGCAAAGGGAATGATGTGTGCACCTTGGGCACATAAAGGTAGAGAGAGTAGAACTTACAAGATATCAAAGCAGCGAAAGAATCTTTGCAGCTCATGGGTTCAATATGGGAACTCTGAACCCAGAGGGTGCGTGATTGATTTTTATTTCACTTCAGACAGTCTGACCTCTCTAGAACAAACTTTAATCATCTATAAAATGGACATTAGTATTTACCCCATGAGGATATTTGAGTCTCCAAATAGTTGGCATAATAACATCTTAAAAATGTTGGCTATGATCATTATTATCTTTATTAATGAGGATAATGTCCTGTTTGAGGAATAAAGGGAGGTTCCAAATGAGTCTAGAGCCGTATGACCCAGAGTAGTCTTAGGAGACCAAGTCCATGGGCTTTGTTTTAAAGAAGAGAAATCCAGTTGCAGGAAGTGCCTTGTTGTGTGGGGCTCTCCAAAATCAAACATGGAATTTAATTGATCTGAGTATGTTATGGTGTATTTCCCATCTTTGTGAACTGTGAATTAAATGAGCCTGTATTAGTTTTGTTCAAACCATGTATAATTATATTGAAATGAATCACATCCCTTCTCTTCTGCTGATACAGGACATCACATTCTTTACTTATCAGGCTCTTTGCACACAGAAGCCTTTGCCACCATACCTGGGCATTTCCTCAGCTGCCTGTAAACATCCTCCAATGAAGACTTCATCCACACTGCATGAATGTGACATGGGAATTCCATGAAGATTTGTGCTTCTACTTTTGCTATTTCTTCGTGAAACCTATCACCTTAAACATCTCTTGATAAATATATACTTAAAAATGGGTGTTGTGGCTTCAAATCTCACTTTCTTTTTCTTTAATAACTTGGAGAACTTAGTGCTTTAAGTAATGTCTGTACCCTCTTTATCTGATGAATTGTTTTGCATCAGAATGCATCAGCAAAGTTACCTGCTTCTTCCTGCCATTTGCAAAGAGACTCCTATCACTTATTTCCATTAACTCTGTATTTTACAAGCTTTGAGGAGTCTATACATTTCTGTGAGGATAAACAACCATTTATCTTTATATTTAGCATGTATCTATAATCTGTCCAAGAACAAAAGTTGTTTAATGGCTCAAATGTGGGAGACAGCTTTCCATATTTTTGAAAGCACAAATTCACTATATTTTCTTTTATACATCAAGAGGTTAGGTAGCCTCTAACTAAATACATATCTTTAAAAACAGTACACATCTTTTTCTCACATAGGTGATGCTGAATACTTTTCTATATTGTGTTATGGAGTCCAATATTTACCCCCACCATATGCCACATACAATGAACCCTCTTCCCCGTTTTGGTTTTGTTACACATATTAGAATTTACTGTGATAATTCTACTTGGGTTTCCTTAATTTCTGCACATCTTTCAAATAAGGCAGTGACTGCCTTTGTTCCAAATGTTTATTTCAAAAATGTTTGTATCGTAAACAGCCTTGAAAGATAGAGTCGAATCTCCCTCTGGAGTACATGGCCAGCAGGCTCACAGCATGTTATAGCTGACTTCAATTCCAAAAGCCCAAACTTTCACTTTTCTAATACAATTTACCACAACACAGATACATTGCCTACATTTAAATAAAATAGTGGAGCTTTACATTTTCCACAGAGACTCACAAGCAGGAGAAATGCTATGTAGAAAATAAGAGGGTTAAGAAAATTCCTTTTCTCCTTCCTAGTAAATGGTTATAAACAGGGGGAAATAGACTAGACTGAAAGAATCAAATGGGGAGGAGAGAAGGGAGAGTAAGGGAGAGAATATAGGGAGGGACAGCTAAAATCTAAGGGTTATACAGCAGGATGATACAGTAGAAGCTTTTAAAAATACATACATACATGAAAGAAATCTTAACGGATCCACCAAATAACGGGAAAGGCAAAGGTCCAACTAGACATTTCCAGCCACCAATGAAACCTCCAGTGGTGGGAATGGTTATATCTAATCAAGTTGTTGACCAAGGGAGTCACATGGAAAGCCCTAAACAACCCAGGCTGTTTCCAAGGCTGTTGGATGTTCTCCATAAACTGTCTTCAGCCCTATTGCTGAAGACAACACCTATATAACTCATTAAATATGGAGAAGTTGAGCTGGTCCTACCTAAACCCTTCATCTTCACTAACTACTGAAAGGTACTCTGCATGCTTCCAGAGGAGAAAGGTAGACACCAACCCAGTTACATACCCTCTGATCTACCATGATGACCTACCTGCAAGATGTGCTGGTGCAATAATGGCAGAAGACTAGACAGGCCATGGACCAGGTGAAACTCAAATGCCACTGTTCTGCTTGGGGAATGTGGCTTTAAAATGACGCCTAATGACACTCTGCTACAGTCAAATCAGTGTACTGCTCAGCCATCAACAGAAATGCTTCCTCCTGCAGTAGATGGAAACAAATAGAGAGAACCACAGCTGTACAGAGTGAAGAGAGGGAGAGACCTTGGAACACTGAGTCCTAAATGGGATGTCTCCATCAAATCCCTTCCCTCAGGTCTCAGAGAACTCTGTGGAAGAAAAAGAAGGAAAGACTGGAAGAGCCTGTGGGAATGGAAGACATCAAAGAAACAAGGCCTAGACACAACAAGACTGAGGCACATATGGACTTACAGAGACAGTGGCAGTATGCACAGGCCTGCACAGGTCTAAGCTAGGCAGGGGTCCCAGTGCTGAGAGGGGAAGTGGGCACAAGCCCCCATCCCTAATCCAGAAGCTGTCTTCAGTTGGTGGTAACCACTTGCAAAGGAAAAATTAGTTGTTTCTAACGGAGTCTCACTGGCGATGCAAACCATACTTCAGGGCAGACCTCATGCCCAGCAGCAGATGGCCAACTCAAAACAAATTCAATGGTGGTTTTAGAGGTTTTTGTCTCATAATGCTTTGTCTGAGCATTGTCCTTACCTTACAGGACTTTTGTTTATATATTGTAGTTTCCAAATTTGTTTCTATGAGTTTTCTGTATGTGCAAATGTGTGTCTCTGGATCTATATGTATTTCTTGTGTTTTTTCTTTGGATCTTTTTTTTTCTGTTTGTTTTGTTTTCTTCCTGTTCCGGTTGATTTGTATTAATTTTATTTTTATTTTAGATGCCTGTTTTTTAATGAGAGAGGAATGGTGTAGATGTGGGTGTCTGGGGAAGTGGGGAGGATCTGGGGGGATATGGAGGAGGGGAAATTGTAAGCATAATATAATAAGTTAAAAAAAAATCTGTTTTCAAGAAAAAAGAAAGCTTACAAATACAAAGCCAAAAGACTCCCGAAGCCCACCCACAGCCACCAGGACTCTTTTCCATCAATTCCCAGAATCCAAACAGCAAAGTTTGCAGCCACCAGAAAGTCCTTAGAGAGATCCTATCTGGGGAAATGGAGAATCCCTCAGTGAAAACCCACTTTTCACCTTGCTGTCCTGTATACAACAGGCACACTCCCACAACTTTTAGCAGGCTTCTTCCTTAGAAATTAGTGGACAGTCAAGGTCATTTTTGTGAAGGTAGGCTATACTGAGACAAAAACACTGAAACCCATAAGAAAATTGAAAAGGGGAAGATAATGCATTAAATCTCTCTCTCTCTCTCTCTCTCTCTCATACACATACACACACACACACACACACACACACACACACACACACACACACACACAGAGAGAGAGAGAGAGAGAGAGAGAGAGAGAGAGAGAGAGAGAGAGAGAGAGAGAGATAGAGAGATGCACACACAGTTTTAATATCACAATGAGACAAGAAACAAGAATGTGCCCAGGAAATAAAATTAGGCTTTTATTAAAATAAAGATTTGAAAAGTAAGACCATTTGTTCCATTAATAAAGTCACAAGTTGGAAGACAGCAAGTTTTCCAGAAAGTGTAGTAAAAAGAAAAATGACACGAAATTGAAAACAGAGTAGGTGAAGTGAGGACTGACAGAAGAGGTGTTGTGTCCCACAACTGCGTGTCCCAGAGAAAGCAACTAGAGGAAACAAAAGAAGCCCATGAATTTCCAGACTGGGTAATTAGCATACTTGGGGAAAATAAGAAAAGAACACACATTCAAAGGCGTTAACATGTGACACTAAAAAACAACAACAACAACAACAAAACCCACTAGAGATGAGGATGAAAATGAGAAATTTGCCATAATTAAAAGACTGAGATTTCAAATGAAATTGTACTTTTAAGCAACTACACTAGGTAGAAAAACAGAGTCCTTTCATGAGAAAAAATCATGTATAAACTAAATATATACATCCATAACCTAGGTGGCTACAGCAAACACATTTGCAGCAAGGTAACACCTCACATTGTATTTTCTCAGTTATTAAAGGGCTGCCCCATCAAAACAAGGGACCCAGAAAATGGAGAAACTAATAGAGAGAAAATGGAATTCCAGAATATTAATGAAAAAAAAAAACCTCTAGGATTCTAGTGCTGCAGCAATAACAGACAGAAACCCAATTCAGTTAGAGAAGGGGGATGGAAGGACTCCAGAATGGTAACCTTAAGACAAAAGGAAATTGAATAAATGGAAATCTAAATAAATAAATTACATAGGACAATTACCTGCAGTGTTTGACTATATATATCTATATGAAAAGTTTCACAGCTCTGAGAGGAAATCTGAATGCTAATTAATTATAGATAAATGTAAGTCAAACAAATAAACTTAAGGTTTTGTGAGGAAAAGTTGTGCAAGATGTGCACTTATAGTAAGCTGCACAGCTTAGTTGTGAATAATATTTGCATATCATAATAATGCATGATCTGAAAATAGACTTAATTTTTACAGAGAGGATGGCAGGAGGAGAAGCATGTGGGTGTGTTTAGGTTCATGTGCAGGCAGATGAGATTACAAATGAGCTAGGAAATCAAGAGACAAAGACTAACATTTAGAAACCAAGAGACATCAATATGTGCATCTTTCCCATACTTTGGCAGTATTGTAGAGGCGCATAAATTGAAAATCAGGTAAGAGAGTCAAAAGTAGTTGCCTGTAGGAAACAAGAATCAAAAATGGATAGAAGACTAATTTTTAAATAATGTAGCGCCATTTCACATCTTCAGTTTTTATTTGGATTATTTATCAAAATGTAATTAAACTGTAACAACTAAGTGTTTCTGAAGGAAAAATAGAAACAGTGGGTGCATGATTTTCTAGACAGAGAGTGGACACTAATAAGAAATTAGTCAATCAGAACAGGCTTTCTTAGAAAACAAATAGAAATTAGAAAACCTTAGTAAATGGAAATAGAAAATGTGATGGCAGGATATTTCAACAATTTATCTAATTCTAATAAGCTTTAGTGGATTAAGCTAGCCCACTGAAGCAAAGAAGCTCACACAGTGAATTCTGATAATCCGACAGTCTATTATTTTAAATATATGTTAAAATAATGTGCCACAGAAAGTTTCAAAATAAAAAAATTGAAATAGTATTCGGGCAAATGCAGAAAAAAATAAAAGATAATGCTATATTTTCAGTAGCAAACAAGATATTATTCAAAGGGAAAATCACTAGGGGACTCATAATATTGATAAACAAAATAATTCACTGGAACATATTCCATTCATGACTTTATAATGTCCTAATAGTGTAGCTTTAAAATTTATTATGCAAGAAAATGAGAAAAGTACCAGGAGAAACTGGCAACCAGCCAATCCCAGCAGAAGACAGCAATACATTTCTTCAGAAATTGAATGACCAAATTGTCAGTGGGTTCACAGGACTTTAAAGGGTTGCAATGATAATTAACAGGCCTTATTTAAAATTCTTGAAGACCCCAAAGTGGCCCCAACACTGATACTCTATATTCCCAGACCACAACATAAGAAAATGGGAAGTTAGACAAAGGAAAAACACAGCCAAGCCCACCCCAATAACCTCTCCACTTGGATAGACTTTGTCTAACAAACACTTTTGTAACACCTACTGAGTGGTATAGGTCACTCTCAGAACTCTCAAGTACACACTCTTTGTCTTTATTGTAATTGCTTGCACTATGCACTGTTTTCCCTCACATTTCATAAGTCAGGAAATTAAGGCACAGAAAAAGTGGATTGTTTCTCCAAAGTTATGCGGTTAGGGGCGAAGCAGAACGCAAACTCTAGATCCTAAATCCAGGCTCTGAGCTTTTGGTTCTTCTTCCTTCCACTTCTTTAGGGGTGGAGGGTAAGAGTGGAAGTCAGAAGACAACCTGTGAGAACCAGTTGCCTCCTTCCACCATGTGGGTCTGAGAGATGAGACTCAGGTCATCCGGCTTGGTAGCTAACACTTTTCCAGCTACATCGCATCTCTGACCCTGAGCTCTTGATTTCCTGGTAGGCCTCTTCTCTCAAGATAAATAAACTGTTAGTACAAAAAGAACTGAAAACTAAAAACATATAAGAATAGATCTTAAAATACTCTATCAAAACTAAGGAGGCATGGCCGGGCGGTGGTGGCGCACACCTTTAATCCCAGCACTCGGGAGGCAGAGGCAGGCGGATCTCTGAGTTCGAGGCCAGCCTGGTCTACAAAGCGAGTTTCAGGAAAGGCGCAAAGCTACACAGAGAAACCCTGTCTCGAAAAACAAAACAAAAACTAATGAGGCACATCAAATGTTTGCAAAAATAGATGGATTTATTGAAGAATAAAAAGAAATATGTAAAAGAGTAATAAACCAAGAGAAAGTGGAAGCCAAATGGTGAAATGAAAATTTGCTTTAAAACTAAAATAAATCTAAAATAACAAAGGTTTTTGGTTTTTTTTGGTTTTGGTTTTGGTTTTTGGTTTTGAAGTTTGGATCTTTGAAAAAATGAGTGTTAATATGAAAATTTAAACACTCTTGACTAAGAAAAATCAGAATGACAAGATAATAAAGGTCAAGAAATGTGTACAGAGACTGATACAGATAAATAATGTATTTATAAAATTATCTCTTGAACAACTTGATATTGATCAAACTGACAAAGTATATAGAATGATATATTCAAAATGTATATATATATATATATAATACAAACATTATTTATGGAGTATGTACACATAATTACATACTAGGAAATATATTTATATACTTTTTTAGTATGTCTATACCCATATACTAATACGTTCACATATATATGTGAGTACATATCTATGTATAGAACCATAATTAGACCAACAATACACAGAAAATGTGCTGTAACTATTCCTCCAATGGAAATGGGAATAGGAATAGTGAAAAAAAAAAGCTCAAAATATAGAAGTTGCAAAATTTCCCCAATACTTAAAAAAGCTGCTAATTGCAACCTTGACTACCAAAAATAGATAAAACAGGAAGATATAATTATCAGCCAGTAATGAATAGAGAGAAAAGTAGCAAATTGAGTTCAACCATGGTCTATCTTAAAAAATATCAAAATGTACCCATATTAGAAAAAATAATGTAATTCACCCCTAACCAGTTAAAGAAACAAAGGCATGTAGTTACATCAATGGATGATAAAAAGGAAGAGCTGAAAATTTTAAATTCACTCATGACAAACTTGTAAACAAACCAGGTATAGGGGGGAACCCCTGTTATATGATGTTTTGTTTGTGTTCTGACGAATAAAGCTTGCCTGAAGATCAGAGGCAGGGCTAGCCATTAGTTAACCATAGAGGCCAGGGAGTGGTGGCACACACCTTTAATTCCAGCACAATCTGGAGGTAGAGACAGGAATAAAAGGCAGGTGGAGACAGGATCTCGGGACCCTCATTTCGTCAGAGGATTCATGGAGGTAAGATATTGTTCAAAATTTAAATGGTCTTAAATAAAAACCCAGAGCTAGATATTGGGGTAAATGCTGAAAGATCAGAGAGACAAAGGAACAAGCCACTTTTATGTCTCACCTTGCCAACTCCACAAATCCTCTGACTGAATGTCTCTGAGTCCTTACCTGAAAGCCTCCAGCAGAAAAAGCCTCTAGCTGAAAGGGACCCTTCTGCCGAAAAGCTTTTAGTTTCTGTCTCCTCACGCCTTATATACCTTTCTCCACCTAGCCATCACTTCCTGGGAATTAAAGGCATGTGTGTTTCCCAGTACTGAGATTAAAGGTGTGTGCCACCACTGCCTGGCTCTGTTTTCTTTCCTAAACTGAGTCAATTTCATGTAGTCCAGGGTGGCTTTGCACTCATAGAGATCCAGACAGATCTCTGCCTCCCGAGTGCTAGGATTAAAGATGTGTGCCACCACTGCCTGGCCTCTATGTTTAATCTAGTGGCTTGTCCTGTTCTCTGATCTTCAGGCAAGTGAAGTACATCCTTTATTAGGATGTACAATGTATCACCACAGTAAGATGTCTGTAGTGGCTGCTGCTCTGCTTCTCTGATCTCCAGGCAAGCTTTGTCAGAACACAAACAAAATATCACACAACAAACCCTTTCTCTCCCATAGGGCATCTGCCTGGGATCTGTAATAAGTATCATGGTTAATGGTGACTAGATCATGAAACACACTGAAATAAAAATCTAGGAAAAGACCAAAATGTCTCTATGACTCCTAGAAGTTAGTTTTATATTAAACCCAAAACAATGTATCAAAATAAGCATAAGATATAAAAGTCAGAGTGGAGTACCAAAGTGCCAAGATGTGAAGATCATTTAATTATGAATGTATCTTCTTCCTTCTCAGAAAAGTTTCCTTTATTCCAGATTTTTTTCATCTTATTTCAAATGAATATATAGTTGGGATCACAACTTTAAATATTCAGCCATTTTCCAGTTCATTATTTTAATACCAAGTTTTCCTTCCCTTTCTCCTGGGTTTCCACTCAATTCTCTCTCAAATATCAAAAAAGATACACACGGAAATTACATGGCCAGGATAACTTTGAAAAGGGGTGTTGACAAGCAAGACCCCAAATTAGCTGATTGCTTCAAGGTCTGGCTAAGAGCCACTGTCCGCTTCGGACTTGTCTACAGTTGCTCCCTGCAGGATTTCAAATGGTCTTGCTGAGGCTACTCATGGGCTGTTCTTGGTCACCGGTAAATACATTATGTATTTATCGCTCAGCTGTGGTGTGCTGGCTCATAATGTCACGTGAGACTGTATACTTCCGATTTCTCTTGGGTAAATGTTTGAGTACCTTGAAAGAGACTATGCAGAATGAACTGAATGCCTGGCTACAGCTCCATGCTTGTCATTCTCTCTCAGTTTAATTGGCTTCTCAAAGATACCACAATAAACTATCTTGCATTCAAATATTCATTTCTTAGTATAATGGAATATAGAACAGAAAGACTTCCTTCTTCTTTGAGCATCTAAGATAAAGTAGCAATTCTAGAGAAGCCAAATTTAGGAATGACTCAGATGAAATCCTCCTTTTTAAATCTTCCTCAAGAAGGTTCTCAGCTTGTCCAAGGTGGGACACAGTGATGCTGATGTATTGCAAAGCCAGAAAAATAGGCATTTGCAAAGGTGCAATAGCCCCAGTGGGTGCAAGGCTCCATGTTCCTGGCATATGAGAGATGATCGACAAGTAGTTTTGGAAGGGATCAATAAATGACTGAGTTACAGTTATTACAACACTCAAATTGATGGGCTATCCAAGACAGATGTTTCAGTGTTTAGGACTGACAGACCCCAGGATATAAGTTTGACCTGTCTAACAAAATTACATCCTTAAAAATCTTTGGGATCTGACACTGTTTATAATAGTGATTCAGAGACAAGTGATTCTCTTCATCCCCTTGGCAAGGCAAGATTATGTCCTCATTCAAAGTCTCTGTGGGAAAGCCCTGATTGTATATGTATGTGACTGGGTTGAGAGCCTTTTTGTAATGGGATCCCCAGTCATCATGGTGTTGGATCTTGCTATTGTTGACTTTGGGATGGTCACTATGCATTTGGATAGAAGGATTTCAGAATCTCAGGGCACAAAGGAATGGTTCTTTTTGATGGTTTACAACCCACAATTTAAGAAACAGTGCTGTAGCCAGGTACTGTGGTGCATGCCTTTAATTCCAGTGCTCAGGAGGCAGAGGCAGGCTGGTCTCTGTAAGTTCAAGGCCAACATGGTCTACAAAGTGAGTTCCAGGACAGCCAGAGCTGCTACATAGAGAAACTCTGTCTTGAAAAACAAAACAAAAAAGAAAGAAAGAAAGAAAGAAAGAACGAAAACAGAAAGAAAGTGCTGTGTGTGGCTCAAGAGAACTTACTCTCAAAGATTATCAGGAAAAGGCAACCCACAACCATCCATAACTCCAGCTCCAGGGGACCCAATGGTCTCTTCTGGCCTCTGCAAGTACTGGACATGAATACAGAACACATAACATATGTGTGGGCAAAACACTCATACACATAAAATTAAAATAAATCTTAGAGAGTGAAGAAGTGGTGCTGTAGGAAGGCATATGTGTGCCTAGTGATGCTTCCTGTGTATTTGTTATTTCTAGATTTGACTAAGGAGGAGTAGCCTTTTCCTGTAATATATACTTTGTGCAGTGTGCCTGCTGCAGCATAATGGGAGCACTAGAAACAATGGTTCCAGCCTTTGTCTTCTGAATCAGGAAAGAGCCCAGCTCTGGCCAGTAAAGTACAAGTCTTGTTCTATAACATGATTAAGCAAGGATTTGCTTTCTGTGACTCAATGTGGCCTTATGGCTCTTGTCTCATGGGATATTGGTTTTTCCTGGGAATATTGAGAAGTAGAAAAGAAAATGAGTGCTCAGTTATACCACAAAACTTAGAAATCAAAAAGCATAAATGAGGAGAAAAATCACCCAGAAAATATCAGACAAAGATTTCAAAAGGTTTAATAGGTCAATTTAGCCTGTTCTGTTTCTTCTGTTTACTATCACACTGCTAGTACTTGGTACCTGTAGGTAAGTAGTAGAAATCTGACTTTGGTCATATGAACCCAATTTTCCCTCCTTATCTTGGAAAGGGCATTTCCAAGTATGCATTATTTCTTCCTTTCCTGCCACAGATCTGAACTATGGGCCATAAGGGCACAGGTTTATGGTTAGCTAGCTCATGTATTAATGCTGCAGGAGTACAGGTCATAAGTGGGGGGTTGCACCGTGAGAGGTGCATGTAGGGAAGAACAGAGAGAGAGTGTGAGGAGAAACAGATAGAATTGGGGGACATTGCGGGGGTGTGTGGAAACCTAACGCAGTGGAAACTTCCTAGAATCTATGAGGGTGACCCAAGGATATGGAATCAGAACTGGCCATCCTTTGTAGCCAGGCAAGGCTTCCAGTAGTGGGACTGTGCTGCATTCAGTTAAGTTGCTGGTTGAGAGGGTCCCACAGTGGAGATCCCTAAACAACCTAGGCTGATGCTAAGACAGAAGATCACTCTCCAAAACCTAACAGTGGGACCCCATTGCCGAGAAGAACATCCACACACCTCATTGAACATAGAGAGGTAGAGCTGGTGACTGCATGGAGCTTTCACCCCTACATTCTATTCACTTTGGCAGGATAAGGCACTCTCTAGGCTACGGAAAGAGAAACTTGGACACAACCCAGTCCCAAAACCCCCAACCTATAATCAATCCTGCCTTCAAGATGTGCTAGGGCAACTGTGGCACAATGGGAATGACCAACCAATGTTTGGGCGAACTTAAGGCCCATCCCATGAGAGGAAGCCCTTGCTCTACACTGCCTGGATGGCCAGGAACAGGAGACTAGTTAGCCCAGAGACCTCAGGTAGAACCAAACATGACTGCCAAAAAAAAAGTCAATGAAATGATTGCTAATGATATTCTGCTATATTCATGAACTGGTGCCTTGTCCGGTCATTATCAGAGACGAATTCTCCAGCAGCAGATAGGTGGTTACAGAGACCCCTCCCGCCAGACGTTATGTGGAAAGTGAGTCTAAATTGGAGGTATCCATTGGGTCTCTCCCCTCAGAGATTGGGGTTTCCACCCTGTGAAAGAGGGGGATGAAAGATTATAGGAGTTAGAGGGGATGGAGGACACCAGGAGAACATGGCCCACCAAATCAACTAAGCAGATCTCACATGGGCCCAGAGAGACTAAAGGAGAAAGCACAGGTCCTGCATGGGTCTGCACAAGGTTCTCTGTGTATATGTTACGACTGTTAGCTTGGTGTTTTGTGGGACTCATAACAGCGGGAGTAGGTGTATCTCTGATTCTTTTACCTGCTCTTGGAACCCTTTTTCTCCTATTGGGTTTCCTTGTCCAGCCTCAATATGAGGGCTTTTGCCTTGTCTTCTTGTATCTTGTTGTGTCCTGTTTGGCTGTCGTCTCACAGAGGCCTGCTCTTTTCTCAAGAGGAAACAGAGATAGGTGGATCTGAGAGACAAGGGGGTTGGAAGGAGCTGGTAGGAGTAGAAGGAAGTGAAACTGAAGTCAGGATGTATTATATGAGAGAAGAATCTATTTTATATTTAAAAAAGAAAATTGGGGAAAAAAGCAAGTGAGGAAACTGAGACCTAAAGAGGTGAGGAACATTCCAGTGTCTAGTGGGAAATAGGGTACCTGGGGTTGATTTGATCCAGGACCACCCTACTCCTATCAGGACACACTTCAGAATCTAGAATGGATGTGGAAGGTGAGACATTCCAACTGATAGATTGGAGAAAGTGGTAACAATTATCCATGACCTCATAAAAGAAAGAAAGTATGGAGTGTGGGGTGTAGGTGATCTGAACACATAGAAGTGGATCCCAGAGTTGTAGGGAGTAGGAATGGGGAGCAGAAATTTAATGTATTGTTTTCCTGTTATGTACCAAGATGTAAGGTTGGCAATTCATATACAGTAATTCATATAATCTCCATAGCAACACTAGAAATAGATATTACTCTTCTGTTTTATAGGTAAGCAAATGGAGACAAATGAAACGAGCAAAGAAAATTGGGTGCCTCTCCATTTATGCTGGGGTTAAAGCCAGGGATTTCTATAAACTTAAATATTTTGTTGATTTTGTCACTGTTGTCTTATAGTTACTAATATTTCAAAATGCCACAGCCTTTATCATGTTTAATTAGGGATGAGAAAGTAGAAGTTGAAATACAGTCCTCAAAGGCAAGAGACTGAGATATTAAAACATGTGATTTCTGGAAACCAAGAAAGGAAGTGAAAGTGAACAAGTTGGCTCTGAACCATGGAATGTTCTGGGTTCACAATGCATTCACCTCCACATGAATATGCAACATCTGTCTTCATTGCCATATTCCAGACCTTAGATATTTTGATTTGGCCAGTAAGAGGCAGTGTTTTGTGCCTAAATTTACCAAATGGAAGTTCCTTTGGGAAAGAGATGGAGCTTGCTTCTTCACTCCCAGAAGGGTACCTCATATATCTTCTGTTCCTATCCTGAACCAATTCTCTCTAAGTATGCTTCTTCATGGTGTGACCCTGTCACATGACTGTAGTGGTATTTGTTCTACCCATGACCTTGGGCTATATGGCCCAAAGAAGGTGGTGCTTCCTACCATTTTATGTGACCTCTTATAAGGAATTGGAGAAGGGTCACATGCCCTTCTCCCTGCTCCCGCCTGTGAGGTGGATTAGCTCTCAGTCAGATCAGAGGATGGTGTCTACTCCGTTCCGTATTTCCTCAATTTATATCTTAATGAATTCTGTTACCCATTTAATAGACTCACATGGATTGCTCATAATACATGACCAGTCATTGCCAATTCAACTGATAAGTTTGGGTAGAAATCTATGGCCATATGCCGTCTGTGCCTTTTCTGATCTATGTATATTCTTAGCCAAGCTACATGTGGCTTCCAGCACCCCTCTTCCATCTTACTCTTTCCTCATGTCTCTATCATGTTTCTCTCTAATTCCAATACTCTGTGAACCTTAAGAGCCCTTAGAGTTCTTGGCCAGAGTCTGTCAACCAATGCTGTATCATTTCCAAGTCCCTGCTGATAATCTTGGACCAGCCTGTTCCCTCCAATATGTCTACTTCATTTTTTCTCATTGCCAAGTCCCAATTTCAGAGCTATGGCAGAGTTTACCTTTGAAGGTTATTGGTGGAATCACAGATTCATCTTTTTTATGGTCTTTCTGGTCTTATACCCACTGACTCTTTTCAGCAATGCTATTGTCTGACAGTTAACAGTTTTCAAACTCCACCATCAACTTCACACATATACATGCTGATTTGTGATTGTACTTTCCACTTTGGAGAATTGTTACACTGTGTCCATTATCCCCTGAATGCTTTGCAGTCTTCACTACCAACAAGTAGCAATCTCTATCCCAGGCTATGTCATTCAACTCCTCCATCTCACTTCTGGTGTCAATAGCTGCTTCCTGCTCATAGCCATGGGGTATGACTACCATGTGGCCATCTGAAACCCATTTTCATATTCACTCATCATGGGCAAAAAGGCATAATGCAGTTGGTAATGGAGCCTGGAGTACTGAGTGGAAATGATATAACTACATTGATGAGTTAGAACCTGGCCTCAGCATGAAAATCAAAGCACTAAAATGGCAGTCTTCATTGTTTATGTATAACACTTCAAAAGCTGTACTATTATGGAAGACATCACATACTTTGGACACGGGATTTGCATGGAACCTGATCTGAAAGCCTCCTCCATGAAAACTAGCTTTTATAATACCAGAAGATGCTTTGCAAGTTGCCAAAAGAGGGAATCATCCAATATGACACCTAGGAACCATAGTAATAGTTGCTATGGCAAGGTATTTCTAAAGGTATAATAGTGACACTCATGTTGTGGTGGTAACCAACAACTCTCTAATGGACTTAATGCTTACTCAACATGGGGGAAATCAAGTCTGGTACTGGAAGCCTAAACAACTACCCAGGGCTGGTGAGGTCATAGGTCTTAGAGGAGATCCTACAAATGTCACTTTACTAGACCAGCAATTCCTAACTACATATTAAATATTTATCCTTTTACCCACAGGTAAGTGTAGCTCTCACCCCTCATCAAAGAAGCTTCTCTTTCTTTGCCTCAATAAAGTATCAACTGTGGGATATAATTCTGGGATATAATCCTCTATTGGACTAGGGTCCAGTTAAACCCCAGCTGAGACCACATTCTCGCAGAGCCCTTCCTGTCACATACTGCTCTCCCACTCCTTTCCCTGATTCTATTCTCTGAAACAAGCACTTGCATTTGGGTCCTTGTTTCTGGATCTACTTATAGAGAAACTGATCTAAGAAAGGAGGTGTGGTAATTTGAATGTAATTGGGTCTCATAAGCTTGTAAGGAGTGGCATTACTAGGAGATGTGGCTTTGTTGGAATGGTGTGGTCTCGTTGGAGGAAGTGTGTCACTGTGGGGAAGAGCTTTGAAGTCTCCTATTCTCAAGGTACTCCCAGTGTCAGAGACTACTTCCTGTTGCCTACAAGATGTAGGACTCTCAGCTTCTTCTCCAGCACCATGTCTACCTGCATGCTACCATGTCCCACCATGATGATAATGGACTAAACCTCTGAACTGTAAGCGAGCCACTCAATTAAATGTTTTCTTTGTAAGAGTTGCAGTGGTCATTGTGTCTCTTCACAGTGATAGAAACCCTAACTAAGACAGGAGGTATCTGTATATACTGGGAAATAACTAAGCTTCATTCTGAGTGTTCTCTTTGCATCTGATGCACATACAACAGTACCTGGGACATAGTAGAAACTTCATGGTTATTTATAGAAAACAAAAATGATAGACAGCTGTAGGCATCAAAATACAACTGGTATCAGCAAAAATTCCCCTTCTCTCTCTTTCATTTTTATTATTTTAATATTTGTTATCATTCATGAAACACCATTATTTTTGATTCACTATTGAAGATATTCTAGATATTAAGCATATTTAAGTACTTTATTCATTCAATCCTCACTATAAACCTTAAAAAGTAGATGTTTTATAATTCTTACTTTGGAGGTGAAAAAATATTGAGACCTGAAGTGATTAAGTAAATCTCCCAAGGCAATACGACTAGTTTGTGGCACAGTCTGCATTTAAACACAAACAATTCAGTCCCGCAGCCTGTAGTTACATTATAAGTTCCTGGTGATTATTGTAACCAACTTTATCCTTTACAATAATTCAGCTGTGCCACTCCATCTGTCTAGAAAAGAAAACTCCCAAGTATGGATTTCTGCATACCTTAAATGATATCAAGGATGCCTAGAAACACGTCTAGATGTTTAGACACTGCATTGCAGTTCACTTTAATTTCTCAAATATTTTAGTGCATCTTTTCTCAACTCAATCAAATCACAAAGGAAGTTTGAGGAAGATAGATGAAGACTTGCCATAGGTTGAAAGGAAACTAAGCTGATACACAGAGCAATGGCAGGCTTCAGCTTCTGCTAGACTGCCAAACCTGAGCACATACCCTCTTTCCCACAGTTCCTGTCCACCATGACTTCTTCCTATAAACCAATGATGTTTAATAAGAGCAAGGCAATATTGCATGCAGAGTACAGACTGTAGGTTCAGATTAATATGTACCTCAAACATTAGTTCATCGTTATACACATGAATCATAGGAAAAGTCACTTAATCTCCCTGATCTTTGGCTTCTGTCCTTATAGTGGAGTTGCTAATAAATCCACTTCTACCTCTCAGAGTTACTGACTGGGTTCATTAACTCAATGGAATAGCATTTCCTGGCACATAGGAAACAGTGGTAGCTATTAGCACCTCCTCACAATGATGTCCTGACCACATTGTTCTGAGTCACTTTGAGGTCAACATTAATCACCTTGTATGTTCTTAATCAAGATCTTCAGTTTTAACAACAAAGTGATTGAGTTCTCTCTCCCAAAAGATCTTGACATTACAAATAGGAGTCTCCTTTAATCCCTAGTCTGTGTTCCAGTAAAAGGTAACTATTTTCCTAAGGTCTTCCAAGAATTACTGAACACAACTAATCCATGTTAAGAAATCACTCTTCCACCTTTCTGGATTTCTCCTCCAGATTACCCTTTTTTATACCACACTAATTTACTGGCTTATCAAATATATCACATAGCATTCATTCTATTGCCTTTTCAGAGTCAGTATGAGGAATTCCAGAATTCCTGTGTGCATCAGTTCTCACATGCAGCCTGAAGAAACCCATACAAAATCCTCTGTAGCTATTTTTAATGTAATGCTCCTTTGAATGTACACTATTTATTAAGTTCATAGTTCTTTTTTCAGACTTAAGTTTTATGTGATTAGATATAAATAGTGCAATTATTAGTATCCAACTGTAATTAAGTCAAAGGTTCATGAAATATTTTGAAATTGATCCAAAGATTCATGAAATACATTTTAAATTGGGCCAGCAAGATAGCTCAGTGAGTAAAAGCACTTGCTACCAAGCCTGACTTCCTGAGTTCAATCCCTGGAACCACCATGATGGAAGGAAAGAACAAACTCTCCCAAATTTTCCTCTGACTTCCACATTCAAACTGTGGCACATATGCACACCTATCACACACACACACACACACACACACACACACACACACACACACACAAAATATATAGATATATACATACACACACACATATATATATGCATACATGTAATTTTTAAGAATAAAAAAAATTGAAATAGGCAACATCTAATAGAATTGTTGGCCAAGGAGCCCCACAGAAACCTCCAAACAGTTTAGACTGTTTTCCAGTCTATTGGTTGCTCTTCACAAACTGATGATAAGTCCCTACTGCTGAAGACAACACCTTCATAACTCACTGAACATAGAGAAGTCAACTGGTACCTACTTAGAGCATTCACTCCCACTAACTAGTGTCCATGTTATTACAAGGTACCCTGCATTCTACCAGAGGAGAAAGGTAAACGCCAACCCATCAACAAATCCTTCCATTTATGATGGTAACCTGCCTGCACAACATTCTGGTGCAACAGGGGCAGAAAAGTTGTAGGAGTAACCAACCACTGTCTGACTAGAATTAAGGCCCACTCCATGAGATCTAGCACTGCTTGGGTGGCAAAGAATCTGAGACTAGATAGGCCATGAACCTAGGGGGAAAGCAAATGCTACTGTTCTGCTAAAGGAATGTAGCTTTTAAATTACTCCCGATGACATCCTGCTATACTCAGAGATCAGTGTCTTGCTCAGCCATCAACAGAGAAGCTTCCTCCTGTAGTAGATGGGAACAAGTACAGAGATCCACAGTTAGTGTTCAGAGAGTAAGACACCTTGGAACACTCAATCCTATAAAGGATGCATTCATCAAATCCCTCCCCTCAGAGCTCATGGGACTCTGAAGGAGAAAAGGCAGAAAGATGATAAGAGCCAGTGGGGATGAAAGACACCAAGGAAACAAGGCCTTCTTGACACAGCAGGACTGACACACACAGGAACTCACAGAGGCTGTGGCAGCATGCACACAGACTGCACAGCTCTAAGGTAGATGGGGTCCTAGGGCTGAAAGAGAAAGTTGGCCCCACGCCCCTATCCCTAACTCAGAAGCTGTCTCCAATAGATAGCCCCTTGAAAAGGAAAAACTTCTTTTTTCCAACAGATCCTCATTGGGAATACAAACAATACTTAAGGGCTGCCTCGATGTCCAGCAATCAATGGCCAACACAAACTCAATGATATTTTTGAAGGCTTTTTGTCTCACAATGTTTTGTCTGCATTTTTCCTTACAGAATTTTTGCTTAATTATTATGGTTTTGGATATTGTTTTTGTGGGTTTTCTGCATGTGCAAATGTGTGTGTCTCTGCATCTATATGTGTTTCTTGTGCTTTTTCTTTGACTCTTTTTTAAAAATCTGTTTGCTTGTTTGGTCCTATTCTCATTAGTTTGTTTTTTTATACCTTATTTTATTTTTTAAGGCCTGTTTGTTTTCTAAAGAGACAGATAAAGAAAGGGTGTGGATTTGGGTGGGTAGGGAAGTAGGGAGGATCTTGAAGGAGTTAGAGGAAAATAAATTGTTTTCAGACTATATTGTATGGAAAAAAAGTTATTTTCAATTTAAAACAGAAAAAAAACCAGAAAACTTGAGAGCTAGGCTCAGTAGATAATGCACTCACCACCTAAAAGCCAGGTGCTGTAATCTCAGTCCTGGGAGGCACAGACGGCTAGATCCCTAGAGCTCATTGGCTTGGCAGTCTAGTATAATCAATGAGTTTAGGATTCAGTGACAGACCCTACCCTAAACAACAAGAGTTACTAAGAAAGACAACCAATGTGTCAACTCCTGGCTTCCACAATCAAAAGCATACATGTGCACAGATGCACACAGATGCACATACCTATATGAACATGAGGGGGGTCTTGGATACTCCCACTCAAAGTGACAGGAATATGGTAGGAGAAGATGCAGGAGTAGACATCCTGTAAGAACCTCAAGTGAATCTGTTTTGGGTCTGGGTCCTGCTTTGAGCCCTGAAAGCCTCCTACTGACCCAGTGACCAGTGCAAGGCATAATGAGGAGGTCTAGTCCTGAAATCCTAAAATAAATGGAATGTCATGAATGACCTCCAAGAACTGTCAGAACCTAGTTCCAAAATACAGTGACATACAGAACTAGAGTTGTTCACAGCAGGTTCATTCCCTTCCTTGGCAAGCTTTGTTTGTAGAGCCATCCGGTATATATTTGTTCCTTTCTCACCCCAAATCCCAACATGTTTACTCTTGGTAACAGCCTGGGCTCCTCATACAGCTTTCACCGGCAATTTGAATTAACACTACTGACTCCACCAGGTTCTCTGGAGGGTTAAATGGGACAGAAATCTGTAAACATGTCCATCAAATATTAGCTGCTCCTGAAACAAAACATCTCTCCTTTTCACCAGGCACCACATTCCTATAGCGTCGCCCTTGGTCTTCATTTTCAAAATCCTCCTAATTATCCCAGGACAACCTCCATCCTGATCCCCTGCCTATTGAGATTCCAGAACTACTGATCATATCTAATGATAGGCAATTAATATGGAAATCATTTCAATGTGAATGAATGAACTTGATGAAACAGTTTATTAAATGATTGGCTTTCCTCTCCCGCGACCTACTAGACATTGATTCAGGCACAAGCCCTATTGATTTTCCTCACTCACATCAATTCCTTCACTGCGACTATCCCCAACCTGTAGATAAATCCCAATTATCTCTGTTATATCGGAAGCTAAGCTGCTTTCTCTCCCTCTTCTCTCCTGCCTCAAACCTATCAAATCACACTGCTGCCAGGTCCGTCGGTGTCAGGAATGTCTTTTTCCAGCAAGGAAAGCAACATAGATATGGGAGAGGGTAAGGTGGATAGTAGTTTTTTAAAAAAGTCATTTCCTTAAGAGACCAATTGCTAAGTCTGTGAACTGGGAGGATAAATGAAAGCTACTTCAGAGGTCCCTATAAGTAATAAAAGTCTAAATACTGTCAAACTTTCCTCATCCAGCCTCAGTTTACACACACAAGGCAGATTTTTCCATATTCAACCTCCCTCTAATCAAGCCCCATCTCCTTCTTGTCTCACTCAAGATGATATTCACTTTAGTTTATTGTCGTCTCACCTACAACTAAACTATAAAGTCCTTAAAAGTCTGAGTACCATCTCCATCATGAATGCAGTTCCAGAGACTTGTCAAGGCCTGGCATACAATAAGTACCTGAAAAATGAATGAAAACAGATCAACTCTGAGTATTACAATAATTGATTGTTAAGGAACCCATATGCGGTGATATTTTAATTGTGCTAAAATGTGACTTTATTTGTATGTTAATAAATAAAGTTTGCCTGGAGATCAGAGGTCATAGTGAGCCAAGGACAGCAGTCAGGCAGTGGTAGCCCATGCCCTTAATCCAATCACATGGCAGGCAGAGTCTCTGTGTGTTCAAGAACACAGTCAAGCTTGGTGACACGAACCTTTAATCTCAGTACCAACCATAGAGACCAGGAGGTCTGTATAGACAGGCAGTGACAAGAAAGTCACGTGGCTGGGCTTAGAGCCAATGAGAAGGCAGAACAGGAAAGCAATAAAAAGACAAGTCACACAGGGAGAAGCTCTGTCTCAGGGGAAGCAACGGCAGCAAGTGGTAAGCTAAAGGTAGTCTTGGCTCTTCACTAGTGCTCTGATCTCTTGGGCTTTTAATTCTGCATTTGGCTCTGTGTTTCTTATTTAATAAGACTGTTTATAATTTTGTCTACACCCATAGAAAATCTTCAAAAGGTATCAAACTTGCAGCTGGGTAGTAGAAGTGTGTCAGATAGAGAAGGAAAGAAAAACGTGTATAGAAAGGAGAGTGGTGAAAAACTTGCCATGTCTCCTAGCCACCAAGAGTCTAAAGACTGTTCATTTCTAACCCTCAATGCTGTGGACAAACATATGGAGCATGGAATGTCTGTACAACCAGGGATGTCTTGACATGAGTATGTGTGTGCACGTATGTGTGTGTGCTATTGGGAATCCAGTCCAGAGCAACCTAGGCAGCTTGTATCTGACCACTTTTATTTCAAAATAAATTGCAGATTTTTATTCTGCGTGTAGTCTGTGACTGAAAGTAGCAGAGCCTAAACTTTCTAAGATCTAAGATAATATAGCTCCAAGCTTGAGCTGTCTAAACCAACTTTCTATACAGCTTTCTGCTTAAAGCAAATTTTTTCCAAGACTTCCTAAACACTAACCTTGAGGTTGGGCAAATAAGCCCCACACATAGTGAGATCTTCAGGTACCTGCTGCTGTCTCCACTCAGCTCTAAAGGCACTCTAGGATGTCTTTACGGAGTAGCCCCCAGATGTTCCTCAGGCCAATCATTGAAGGACATATCCTCTGGCTTTCAATACCTTTCCACACAGAGGGCTGACAGGTGTACACAGCTTATAATCCCAACTACATTCCTGCAAGAATGCTTCTCCTCTGCCTCCTGGGTCTCAGTCCTGTCATATCCCTTTTAGTCGCTTGTTCTTTCCTGTCCCTGCACACTGGGGCCCACAGAGCCCACCATTTCAATCTCTTCCCTTTGGCCTCTTCCAGGAACATCCTGCCATGTAAGAACTCTTTAGGTAAAGGGGCTTGTTAATCTGGGCTGAGATTCTTCATAAGTATATATTCCTTTCCATGGATTCCCTTGAAGAATTATGCAGTTTCAGGGGTAGGGATGCTCATCAAATTTTTATAACCATTCTTCTTCCTCAAGACAGACTTCAGCCAGATCAGATCCCCCATCATTAGTCTCTAATAAGAATTTCTTGCCTCTCTGAAGAAGTCCTCTTGGATGGAACTATCTATTTTTTGTTCAGAGACTCACAGAGATAAATGCCATTTATTTTAATATCAGATTATTTTCTCTATTGGGAAATATTCTCTACTGCAGCTTTAGTCTCTTTTAGCATTCTTAGTACAAATGATTAACAGCTGGTCATCAACTTCTGTTAAATGGATTTTTATAAACTCGAAGAAAGTCTCCATGCTTTCATCACTGATATGATTTACTTTATGTAAAAAGTCACTTTCTGAATATGCATAAGCAAATCAGAATATAATTTAAATACCCTACAGGAGCTTACTGTTTAAAGAGACAAAAAATGTGAAATATTACATAAATTGGACTGATCCTCATCCTTCAGCAAAATGATGTATCCTCACAGTAACTCTGCTTTTTTATATTCAGAGTCTGCCTTTCCTTGGGTGAGGGACACTTGAATTTGCTGCTGCTTTCCTGATACAATTGTTTACCTCTGCAGAGTAGGTGGATGCCTATCCTTAAAGTCCTATTGGCTGTAAATTTGTCCTCCAGTTTAGGGAAAGTAAAAATGTAGAATGGTTTACAACATATGTGAATCAGTGCTGGGAACTGTCAGCAGACTTCCATCATTCTGACAGCAGAGGAAAGCGATTGGTGGTTGGTTAAGCTTTGCCTTTTACTTTTAGAAAAACAAGACATACCTTTCTCTAGCTCTACTGTCTAAAGGATGTAAAAGAATGATGATTCATAGTCCTAAAAGTCAAGGTCTCTCCAGTGAAACCCTAAACAAATGGCTTCCAAGCATCTAATTTGTATATAACTCTGAACTAGTAAAATATGAGATGTATTTGAGTTTTTGTGTAAGGAAAAGCAAAAATAATGGGGGTTATAAAATAATCCAAATAAGCCAGAGATCATGAGGATAGCATGACTGTTATAGAGAACTGAACATTTGTATTGATCTCTGAGTATGAGGAAGAGTAGCAGGGCAGCAGATACATTTAGCAGCTGTACAGTCAGATGAAGCAGACTAGATGATTTTGAGACACAGAGGTTGTTATAACTGTTGGCCCTAAAGTTAAATAAACTAAGGGATTAACTACAACATATGCCCCCAGATTCATAACTGATAACCAAATTCAACAGTTTCAGGCTAAACTGAAACCATATTACTATTATTCATTTACATTGTTTATTTGATAACCACTCAATGAAGAGTCAGAACAACCCTCATCACTGTAGTTATTTTCCAAGGGTTTTCCAGCACACTGAGCACCAGCTTCCCCTTTTACTTTCATTCATTAAATTCTGCATCATAAATCTAGCAGGCGGTGTTATCATTGTAGCCATCATTTGATTAGATGGCCATCCTTACACACCCCTGTACTTCTTCCTAAGTACCATGTGTTTCTTATGGGCATTGCTCATTGCTCTCCAATATGATATGAGATATTTCACATCATTGGTAGTTTTCACCACACAGAAATTCTTTTTTGTTATTAAGGTGGCACTTACTGCTTCCTGATCACAGAAGTGAGATAAGGCCACTACGAGGCCACCTGCAACTCCCTAAGATGACAGTGGTTATGATGAAAAAGAGGATATGCCTCCAGCTAGTATGAGAGGCCTGAAGCACTGGCCTAATTGTGGCAATTGTAGCCATTTGTAAGTGGCACCTATGTTCAGGCTACCTTTCTGTGCCTCCAAGATGTCACTTCTACAAAGTTCTCAAACTTTGATGAAGACCTCATTGGTCAAAACTACTGTCAATGAGACATTGACATTGGTCATCAATGTGCTAGTGTTCATTGTGTCTATGGGTCTGGTTTGCATCCTTTATATTCTCATAATCTCCATTGTTCCTACAGTTTACCTTCTGTGCCTCACACCTCATTGCTGTCACTGTCTATTATAGCTGTTCTTCCATTGCCTACTTCAGACCCTAGCCAGAGAACATCAAGAATAAGGGTCAGGTGGTCTCTGACCCACACTGCCATCACCACTCATCATGAACCCTGTGGTGAACATCCTAATGAACAAAGAAGTCAAGGATGCTTTATAAAGAAATATGGGCATGAAACTTTGTGACAATTTACAGAATTTTCCTGTGCTTCTTAATATCAATGCTAGGCAGAAACATGAGTATATATATCTCATATTCTTCACTCTTAGACTCTTGACCCGTAAGTATGAAGCAAGAAAGAGGAACAGCCACATGAGATGAATGAAAGTTTAAAAGCTTTACATAAAGTTATTGAATGAGACAATGGTTTTATTTTTGTGGTTAAACAGAAAAAGAAAGATAAATATTGTGGAATATTTGTTTAAACATGCAAAGATGTGTTGCATTTGTTTAACTATGTAAAGATATGTTGCTATTTTGCCTTGCCTGCCTAAGGTACCTGATTGCTCTAATAAAAAGCTGAATGGCCAATAGTGAGAGAGGAGTATAGGTGGGACTTCTGGGCAGGGAGAGTAAGTAGGAGGAAGAATTTTAGGTTGGGGGAAGAAACAAAAAGAGACATCAGGGAGACACCAGGAGCCAGCCAGCCAGACATGGAAGAAGCAGGAAAGTAGGACATACAGAATGAAAGAAAAGCAAAAAGTCCTGAGGCAAAACATAGATAAATAACAACAGGTTAAATTAAGTTAAAAGAACTAGTGGAACAAGCCTAAGCTAAGGCCAGGCATTCATAATTAATAATAAGTCTTCATGACTTTATTTGGGAGCTGGTTGGCAGCCCAAAGAAAATTCCATCTACAGATAAAAATCTACCTACAGAAAAACGTCAGGAAACAACAGGCCAAGGATTTTTTTTTATTTAAAAGTTTTTTTTTAACATACCACAGTTCCCCCTCCCTCTCCTTCTTCTATTCACCCCCTCCTTCCCCCTACTCCACTTCCCATCCACTCCTCAGAGAGAGTAAGGCCTCCCATGGGGGGGGGGGGGTCAACAAAGTCTCAGGCCAAGGATTTTTAATTTACTCTTTAGTTTCCTTGTGACTCTCCATCTAATGATGACAATAAAAAAGAATTCAGTCCACAAGTTAAAATTTCTCCTGTAACTCATTATTTCTTATTTTAAAAACCACAAGAGTTTCTTAAACTGGAATCCACGATGTAGTTGTTCATATATGACATATCCTGTAAAAGTCCCATCTTAGGATGGAAAGACAGAGTGGCATTAGGACAGAGCAGATGGGGGAAAATAGATTCCTTATGTTGACTGCTTCAATTCCTCTCAGGTTCTAGTAAAATTATTAGAGGTGTTGACCAAGAACAGTTTAATCAGCAATCATAGTTGATACATATCTTGTCATCTATAAACACAGAGCTGGGCTGGGTCCTGGATCCTGTGCAATAAAGATAGAAAAGACTTATTTTCTGGATCCAGAAAGCTAAACGTCTATCAGGGGAAATGCACATTTAAAGCATGGTTTCAATACTTTATTAATAGATGGTATATATGAAAGATGAAATGAACTAAGTGATGGGGGAAAAGGGTAGAAGAGGGACAAAAATAGAGGACAGAAAGGGAGAGACAGACAGACAGAGAATCTCACATTAGAAACACCAAAGAAGTCTACAAAAAGATCTGTGATCTTTTAAAACACTGATAAGAGATTGTTGAGTGCGTGAGTTGACAGCAAAGAATTTTCAAGTGAAGAAACAACACACTTCAGGCATTAAAACAGGAACATGACACATGGAGTGAAAAATGATCCACTGTGTTGACTCCACTCCATGAGGTCTAAGCAAAAGAAGACCAGAAGGGTAAGTAGGGTCAGATTGTGCAGGATGAGTGTGCCATGATAAGACGGACAGTCTTCATCCTTTAGATACAGGGAATTGCCTAGAATCTGGATTATAAAGCTTTTCTGTGAACTCATGACACTGACTGAAATACATAGGAAACTGTGCTATAGAGTTAGAAAATCTAAGATCATCATGAGAAATAGAAGGTGACTCCGGTTTGGAGGGAATATTCAGAAACTTATACACTTAAATCAAAGCTGAATCTACCCGTTGGTGGGGTGGGGGGTGACCGGGAGTATTGTTGAGATTTGGGATGAAATGCAGATGAGTACTCAGAAGAAAAGGACTTGATGTCACATTAGTGGGTTGGCAAGACCTCAGACCTTGTAGCTTTCTGGGACATACCATCCACTAGAGTGAAGGGTGGGCCTGTAAATAAAGAAGTTTTCAAAGGACGATACAAAGACCCAAAGGGCACATGTGTCTGCACCCCAGATGACAGCACGCTCCAGCCCTCTTCAGGATTAACAGAAACAATGACAAAAAAAAAAAAATCAAGCCATACCTAAAGCTATCTGAGAACAAGATAGGTTGCTAAAAATATCCAAGAGAGTTTGTTGACTAGGAAATAAAAACATATGTAATTAAAAGCTAAGCATTATAGGCAAAGATTTTGACAGTCACACATTAAATCTTCATGGAATTTTTACTTCATATCATATACTATGTTAGACATGAAAATGCTGAAATGGACCCTGCACTGTAACCTGAAAATAGCTGTTCCCCATCTTACAAGGGAGGCAGGCCTATGCAGACCTCGCAATATGGCAATGTGATAGAGAAATCGACAAAGCATGCTTAATATTTAATGAAAAAGATGCAAGCCTTGGGATATTTTTTCCTGATCTATATAAAGCAAAATCTCATCAAGCTGAGAATAGACCTTCATGCTAGAGTTCAGTGAAATAAATGCCTGTTTCCTGGACAATAAGGCATTCTTGCTCTGTGTGAGGGGCTGTCTCCCAGGGCTGAGGGCTATGCAGCTCCTGATAGGAGTCACTTGGAACATTTATCACCATGGACTCTTAGGGCATTTATCACTCGGGTTTTCTAGAAACCTTGTTTGAACAGAATAGCTTAGCAGTTGGACATTACAGAATCAAATGTTTTTTAACACCCCTTCTTGCCCACGCAAGATCTATCAACTTTTTTTCCTCACTTTCCAAACAATTCCAGCCTCTCACATACTATGTATCTGGCTCAAACAACACAAGAGGAACTCTTTTCCTTCCATGGGATTATTTTGATCTCTACCCATGTTTAGATTCACTTTGTGAATGTAAACATCTTTCCATACTATGGTCCCTTACCCAAGATACCTTCCCAATCATCATCCCACTGGTTTCTCAAAACAATGTAGATGAAAAACAGAGACAATGGTTTCCATTACAGGGAAAACAGGACAGGAAAAGAGTGAAGGCAGAACCTGAGCTTACACCAGTTGCCTGGCATTTTTCTGTTTGCTCAGAGCACATCAACACCCAGTGGTGACTCACAGTAGCAATAGCAATACACTGGAGAATCACTCTAAGAAATATTAAAATTGTCAAGGTCTCAAAATTTCCAGATAAAAAAAACTCTCATCTGAAGTCATTTTCAAGACAATAAATCATATTTGAGAGGAAACCTGGGGCTCTGGTTTTAATCCATGGGGCTGCAAAAAGATTGTCTCCATTACTGAGCAAGTTGTAAATACTATTTGTGCAGAACCAGCTGAAGTTTTAGGAACATGAACGTATTCACCTTCTCCCGTATGACGGCTACTCATGCTGGGCATGGTGGCACGTGCCCTTAATTCCAGCAGTAGGGAGGCAGAGGCAGGCAGATGTCTGTGAGTTCAAGGCCAGCCTGGTCTACAAAGGGAGTTCCAGGACAGCTAGGGCTACTACACAGAGAAACCCTTTCTCAAAAAACAAAACAGAAAGAAAGAATGAATGAAAGGAAGGAAAGAAGGAAGGAAGGAAAGAAGGAAGGAAGGAAAGAAGGAAGGAAGGAAGGAAGGAAGGAAGAAGAAAGCTACTCGTACATAAGTTTTTGAAGCTCTACAAGCAAACCTGACACTTACATTGATTTAAGAATTCTACAGACAATGGGTTGTGTTAGGTTCAGTACTGGGTACTGAGAACATAGTGGTAAATTACATTCATTGCCTGTTTTGGGGATAGGGAGAGAGGTAGATTTGTGTTTTGTTAATTTTGGCAGACTAGTGAGTGCTGAACCAGAGTTTTAAGCCAGTAACAGGAATGTAGCTAGAGTTTTTCTGGTCCTGCCTGGCCCACGGTCAGGACAAATCTCTCTCATCCGCCAGTCCTGCAGCTGCTCAGACCCAACCAAGCAAACACACAGAGACTTATATTACTTATAAACTGTATGGCCATGGCAGGCTTCTTGCTAATTGTTCTTATATCTTAAATCAACCCATTTCTATTAATCTATAAGTTGCCATGTGGCTCGTGGTTTACTGGTATCTTAACATCTTCTCATGGAGGTGGCTGGCAGCGTCTCTCTGCCTCAGCCTTCCACTTTCCAGAATTCTCCTCTCTGTTAGTCCCGCCTATACTTCTTGCCTGGCTACTGCCAATCAGTGTTTTATTTATTAACCAATCATAGCAACACATTTAACATACAGAACATCCCACTGCACAGGAACATAGAAAGAAGATTTTGTTCCATTTCATGATTTTTAAGTTATGAATAATAAAAAAACAAATCCATGTTCTCAGTCAGATACCCATCTACTTCCCACATTCACATATCAATGCTCATAAACAGCACAGAGATCATAAGATGGAGATCTGTGTCTTCATGGCAGCCTGTTATTCTTCTGTAGAAAACAACCTATTATAATTCCAGTTGTGAGGTTCTATTTCTGCAAGAGCCACATGAACGTTTAGGTAGCATGAATTCCTCAGTCATTCTCTGACCAGTCAGCTGAGTCTAGGAAATATGAAGTACCTTTATACTATTCCTGTTGAACTCCATCTCCCTGCTCTGCAGTCCAGGGGCATACATCTCTGAGACACATGGAAACCTAAGGGAAGACTATACTCTTGCTGTAAGGTATTAATAATAATCCAAAACCCCTGAATTAGGGTGATAGTTAATGAGCATCTTCAAGACCTTGAAAATAGACAGTCAAGAAAACCAGGAACTGACATCTAATAAGTGAGAAGGCCAGGACTTGAGTCTGACCTACTGACCCAAAATCTCTCCATTCTTGATGTAGTGGTAGAAATGCATCAATGATGAAATAGGCTCCTATCCAAAGGCTACTGTGGGTTCCCAGTAATCACAAGCAGAGCAGATGTGTCAACATAAAGACAGGCTGAGTAAGGATGGGAAAATAGAGAAAGATCATTCCCCTTTCTTTGGTGATGACACTGCATTTCTTACCCAACTAGAAGGTAAATAATAGTTACTAGAGATCTCAGTAGAGATTCTCACAGATCCTCATGGTAACTCCATGATAAACTAGTCTCTCAGAGAAGTCTGAGCTTTTTTCCTCCAGTCATTTACCATCTCCAATTCCCCCTGTTTTTTTCTTAAGTTCTAGGACCTGACATCAACATCTCCTCTTTCTGGTCCTGTAAATCTTCCTCTAGCCCTGATTCTTAATGTAGCATATAAGCAGCTTCAAAACAGTTACAGTGCATTTTTATTTATTCTTTACTGCAGGCCTACAATGTTGGCAGAGACAACATCATCTGACCTGCATCTCAGGAGGCTTGGAGGCAGTTGGTGGACTCTTATAAGAAATCTAAATCAAATGCTGGTAACTGTCAGAACTCCCATTTAAACACAGTTACTTTCCCCAAATCCACTCTCTTGCACAGCTTTTCTTCGGGAAGTCCATTTCATTTATTACATACAAATTAGTTTGATCTCCAGACTATGTCCTTCCTGATAATCTCACACTTGTGCGTTTGTTTGCTGCTTTCCTTGGAGATGACAGCGAGACCTACCTGAGCCAGGCCCTGCTGCTCCATGATTGACACTCAGAAAGAAAAGAGTCCTCAAGATGGATGTGCGTTGCTGGTGTAACATGCCAAATATAACTCTTCCTTTTCCATCTGCCTCTAAGTTACCTGTAATTATTTTTTATTCTTCTATGGCCCCTTCTATTCTGGAGGCAATATGGTTGTCTTTGACCTTTGGAGAAATTACCCACACGGGTGACTTTTGTGGAAAAATTGGTCAGCCACCTTAGTATGCTCAATGGCTCATGTTTAGAAACCTTTCTAAACAGCCTGGGAAAGGACAGCTGTCCCCATGGCTGCAAACTCTCAGGAGGTTCTCTGTACCACTCGGGGGAGACTACTAAGTTCTTCTCTGCTAACTGTACTCTGGAAAGTTCCTCCTTATGGCATTGATCAGCCTAAAGATATTTATCCAGTTTAAGACATTAAGAAACATACTCTTTCGTATGCATGCAGGTCTTTCTTAGACCTTTGACAAATTAAAAGTCAAGATTCTCTGCCTTTGTCTCTCTGTTCCCTAATAACCCTAACTTATTCAAAAGAGTTGGAGGAGTTGAGTGGGTGAAGCTTAACTCTAAGGCCCAGAGGTGGAAAGTGGGGAAGGAAAAGCCTTGAAGGTGAAAGTGAAATATACAATGTGGTGGGGGGGGGGGGGGGAGAAAGGGTATCGATTTTCTTCTGATTTCTTTCTCTATCTTTCCTCTTGTTTTATAATTTCCTGATTTATGTGTCTATATCACAGAACAACTGAGCTGTAGGACTGTCTCAAACTGAGTAATGATTGCTAAATTACTTATTTCTCATCAAACAAAAATAAATGAACGCCACAGCCAGCATTCATTCTATTCGAGTCCTTTTAATGTTTGATCATCTAAATAGGGGACCTTAAGCTTAACAAGCTGTCATTCCATCCTTCTAACAAGAAAACAAAGGCAGACTGTCAGTGAACACATTTCCTTGGTCTCCTTATAGAAGTGAAGTTGCAGGCCAAACTCCGACCTGAACATTTGGTGAGACAGTTTCATCCAGAGAGATAGAGTTGATCTTACCTAGCGCCACAGACACTGGAGCCGTAAGTGGGAATAGCAAACTGTAATGTTGATGAATTGCTGCAGGCAGAGCACAGACCAACTTGAAAGTGAGAAGACCCTGAGGGTTATGATGCAGCAGGAGCTGACACACTTTCTTGAGGTTTGCATACAGAAGCCCCACAAGATTCTCATGATAAAGATTAAGGAACCATCTTTATTCGGGCAGGAGGAAGGATTAATCATTTTGAAATATAGCCAGCTTGTTCCTCATCGCAAAGGCCTGCATTTTATTTCACAGAAAGCAGTATTGCCAGAGCCATATCTCAGCTCAGAGAGACTTCTCTACCCATAACCAGAATCCTCCCCATCTCCACAAAGTAGGAAGGAGAGTCAGCAAGGGTCAGGACTTCAAATAAACTCATGAGGGATTTTGTGGGCATGAGAGAAAGTAGATGACTGTAAGAAAATAATTCTACTTCTGGAGAAACACATATGACGGTCCCAGACCCAAGACATGGGCCAACTAAAAGACCAAAATCTAACAGGAAAATAATAGAACATCTCTCATCCAATTCTTGTGTGTGTGTGTGTGTGTGTGTGTGTGTGTGTGTGTGTGTGTGTGTGTATGTATATATGTTATGTATTCATGTGTATGCATTTGTGCCTGTGGATGTGCATGCACTCTTGTGCACAAGCATTTGGAGGCCAGGTGTTGATGTCAGGTGTCTTTATCAGTTACTCCCCATTTTATTGTTTTGAGACAGGGGATCTCTCACCAAACCTGGACTTGAACAATTTGAGTAGATTAGCTGGCCAGTGAGCACCAGATATTCAACTGTCTCTACCATGTCAATACTGGAATAACAGATGTGCACTGCTATATCTGATGTTTTATGTGGTTTCTGGGGATTCAAACTCATCTTCACATTCAAACAATAAGCACTTTACTAAATGAGCCATCTCCTCACTATCACTATCAATTCACATTTTAAAACCTTATTAGTATATATCCATTGTACAAAGTGGTAGATTTCATAAAGATATTTTCCAAGCATATCTTATACTTTGATCATAATCATTCATTTTTACCTCTCCTTTTGTCCTTTCCTAGTGTCCTTCCTTTCCCCAGATAGCCCCTCTTCTTCATTGCATCTATAATGGAAACAGCATGACACTTTGCGTTCTGTGTATGGCTTATTTCACTTAACACGACGATTTTGAGTTCCATCCTTTTTCCTGAAAATGGTGTGATTTCAAAGCATCACACACAGAGACATGTAGAGAAATGGAGTCAAATAGGAGACCCAGAAGATAAACTCACACTGCTATAGCCATCTGAGTTTTGACAAATGTGCCAAAAACATACATTAGAGAACAGACAACCTTCTCAACAAATGATACTAAGAAAACAGATATCCACATGCAGAAGAATGAAAGTAGACTCTCATATCCTACATTCTACATATATATACATACATGTATATATTATATATATATATATATATATATATTATACATATATAATTCAAGGTAGATCAAAGATCTTTTTTGTTTTTTCCAACATAACATTTTTTATTGATTATTTAGGAGTTTCACGTACTGCACCCTCATCACATTCACCTCCAAGTCTTCCCAGGTCCACCCCCACCCTCCCTTGTGACCTCCCCAAAGAAAAGAAGAAGAAGGAAAAAATACCAAGTCAAATTTGTATTGCCCATATACTCACTGGAGCATGGTCAAATTCCTAGTGGCCAGCCTCTTAAAGAAAATTAAGTCCTTCCCCACCACTACCCCTGCCATAAGGCATCAACTGTGAAGAGCTACACTTCAGGATCCCTATCACAAGGGTGACCTTCAATGGCTTCCTGTCTAGACTGGGTTTTTTTGGGGGGTAGGGGGGAGGTTGTCACAGAAGACTTCCATGTCTCTCATTCTCCACTGTGACTCTGCAGTCATCAATACCACTGCAAAGGAAACTTCTTTGTCCTTTACAGTCAGCAGCAGCATGGATCATGATCATGGACTTCCACATAGTTTCTGGTGACAGTACAGACCACAGACATCAGTGCAGCCCTTGCCCTCAGCATGGACCGCAGACACCATCATGGCTCTCCGTGACAGCACAGGCACAGATCATAGATATCCACATGGGGCCAGGCTGCAGCAGGACCATGGACACCAACATGGCGTCAGATGAAAGCACAAGCCACACACATCAACTTGGCCTCCAGCAGCATCATGGACTGTGGGCATCCACATGGCCTTTGGTACAAACACAGGCCACAGACACCTTAATGTAAGACCTGAAACTTTGAAAGTGCTAGAAGAAAACAGAGAAACCACTCTAAAGATGTAAGCATAGGCGAGGACTTAAAAGGATTTCCATTAGCTCAGAAAATAATAGCAAGAATTGACAAATGAAATTAATAAGCTTCATAGAGTGAAAAGACAGCCTACAGAATGGAGGGGAACTTTTTGCCAAGTATACAGCCAACAGGGGATTAATAAGTGGATGTATAAAGATTTCCCTCCATTCTTTTTTTTTTCTTTTTTTTTTTTTTCTTCAGGGGAGAGCGCGAACGCAGTCCCCCACTACCACAAATTATGCAGTCGAGTTTCCTGCACTTGCGGAAATCGCAGGGGTCAGCACATCTGGAGTGCAATGGATAAGCCTCGCCCTGGGAAAACCACCTTCGTGATCATGGTATCTCCCCTGCCAGGTAAGTATTTCCCTCCATTCTTTACATGTCAGCAGGTTCATGAATCATCACTGCAGATCTCAGCAGAGAGGACCACAGGATACAGACACTCTGAGAAAGAGTGCTTAGGGAACCCAAAGCCAAGAGGGGAGGAATGATAGGAATACCAGGGCAACATGCAGCATCTGTCAGATCCTAGCCAGTATAACCTAAATCTTCACATCAAAGGCCTATTTCCACCATTCCAAGTCATCTAAAACAAAATGTACAGCTGTTGACCAAAAATCACAAGGCATGGTGAAAATAAAGAAGATTTAAAAAAAAATCGTCAGCCTGGATCCAGTTATCTCAGATATCAGAATTACCAGCCTGACATTCTAGTCACCATGGAAATTACAGCTGTGTTTCAAAGGATCTAAAGGAATAAATTGATGACACAATAAAAATTGAAGGATATCTTGATCCTTCATGTTTCCACCCCATTCCTTCCCTTCTACGCCCCTCCCAGTTTACCCAGGAGACCTTAACCATTTCCCTTTCCTGGGGCAATCCCTCTTAGGGTCCTGCTCTTTACCTAACTTCTCCGGGGTTGTGGATTGTAGTCTGGTTATCCTTTGCTTTGCGTCTAATATCCACTTATGAGTGAATACATACCAGTGTTTGTCTTTCTGAGTCTGGGTTACCTCACTCGGGATGATTTTTTTCTAGTTCCATCTATTTGCCTACAAATTTCATGATGTCATTGTTTTTTTTGTTTGTTTGTTTTTTTACCAGTGAGTAATACTCCATTGTATAAATGTACCACATTTTCTTTATCCATTCTTCCATTGAAGGACATCTAGGTTGTTTCCACGTTCTGGCTATTACAAATAATGCTGCTATGAACATAGTTGAACAAGTGTCCTTGTGGTATGGTTGAGCATTTTTTGGGTATATGCCCAAGAGTGGTATTGCTGGATTTCAAGTTGGGGGAGGAACAGGAAGGGAGAGGAATGAAAAAGATACCTTGATAGAGGGAGCCATTATGGGGTTATGGAGAAACTTGGAGCTAGGGAAATTCCCAGAAACCCACAAAAATGACCCCAGCTAAGACTCCTAGCAATGGTGAGAGAGTGCCTGAACTAGCCTTCCCCTGTAGTCAGATGGGTGACTACCCTAATTGTCATCATAGGACCTACATCCAGTGACTGATGGAAGCAGATGCAGAGACCCACAGCCAAGCATTTGGCCAAGCTCCTAGAGTACAGTTAAAGAGAGGGAGAAGGGAATTATAAGAGCAAGGGGGGGGGTCAAGATAATGATGGGAAAAACCATAGAAACCATTGGCCCAAGCTAGTGGGAGCTTACAGACTCTGGGATAACAGCTGGGGAGCTGAACTAGGCCCTCTGAATGTGGGTGACAGTTGTGTGGCTTGATCTGTTTGTGGAGGGCCCCTGACAGTGGGACCAGGACTTGTCCCGGATACATAGACTGGCTTTTTAGAGCCCATTCCCTATGGTGGGATGCCTTGCTCAGTCTTGATGAAATGGGGAATGGCTTGGTCCTGCCCCAGCTTGGTATTCCAGTCTGTGTTGACTACCCAAGGGAGGCCTTACCTGCTATGAGGAGGGGCCAGGGCAGAAGAAAAAAAGGGAGGGGGACTATGGTTGGTTTGTAAAATAAAAAAATCTTAAAAAAAAAAGGTAAAACAGCAAAACTGATGAGTAACCTGAGAGACAGAATGCCTAAGAAAGGAAAAATGAAGAAATTCTAGAAATGAAAGATAACAAAATGAAAAATTACTTCCACAGCCTCATTATCAGACCCAGCATAGACAAGGAAGGAGTCAACGAGCTGTAAAGTTTCTCAATAGGAACTTCCCAAACTGAAATATAAAAAGAAAAATCGTACCTAAGAATTAAGGGACAGAAGTAGAAGACATAGACAGAACAAAAGGAATACACAAGCAAGAGAATGGAAATAATGAACATCAAGCTCCAATCTTGGACTCTCAGAGAACACCAAGCAGTGTAAGTGTCACCATCACAAAAGCAAAAACAAACAGTTGGAAATCCTCCTGTATACACTATGACCCGATTGCCCAGAACAAACAACCAAGAGGAAATCTTCAATGAAGCTGTTGGGAGCAAATTGCCTTCCTGATGGAGAACAAAGGAAGCATTAACACTGACTTCTGGTCAGTTACCACATATGTGGGAAGAGAAGAGAGAGAATAAAACACGTGGAGATATTTGAAGTTCTTAAAGAAAAATCTACCCACATAGAATTCTGTAAAGAGCAAAGTTATTCTTCAAACGTGAAAAAGAAATACTTTCTCAGACAAAAACAAAGCCAAACAAATAAACTAAGTCCCTAAAGGAATTCATTGCCGATAGACCTGTCATTCGAGAAATGTTAACGTAGCTTATTATTCATGAAGAGGGAAATAACATAGGTCAGAAGTCTGCATAAACAAAAAGAAAAATATAAAATAAGGAAGGAAAAAATGGACATAAATAAAATCTCTTTCTTTTCTTTTCTTATTTATAATCAACCCCAAATATAACTGTTTCTTCGAAACGATGATAGTATCAATGTGCTAGGTGAGTGAAATGAATTACAGCAATATCAAAAGGAACAGAAAGGAAGAACCATTCTAAGATCTAAACATGTGAAGCAGTGTGGTGTGTCTTGAAAACAGAGTGAAATTAGTTTAAAATATATATTGTAAATTTTAGGTAAGGAGATTTTTAAAGAAAATTGTTATGTTAAGGAAATTGAAATACTTTCGGTACATAAGATATTCACAACCACAAACACAAAGATGAGTTAAAAGTAAATATAATGAACAGAAAACAATTATAAGAATTATACCTTACCCAAACATACCACCAATTAAAAAACATATTGGCAGTATGGTTTAAAAAAAATAGGACTGATCATGGCCTTAGTGGCAAACTTCTTTAATCCTAGCATTCAGGAGGCTGAGGCTGGGAGAGCGCTGTAAGGCTAAGGCCAGCCTGGTCTACATAGCAAACTTCAGGCTTGCCAGGGCTACATAGTGAAACCTTGTTTAAAAAGAAAAGTAGGACTCACAGGTCCTTTATAGGTTCTATCTGAAAAGAAATCTACTCAGACAGTTTAGACATAATGAAATGGAAAAAGATGTACCATGATAAAAGAAGTTGCTCCAACCATATAAATTTCAGATAAGCTGTATTCATAACCAGAAAGATAAAGAAGATAAAGTAGACAATTATATAATGATGAGGTGTGAAGATACAATTCTGTGTTGAGAAAAACATGTTATTTCTGTAAGAAAATGTAAATGTTCATGTATTTAACAAAAAAAGCATCAAAACAGACTAGGCAAAAACTGAACTGGAAAGACAGAGACACATCGATCAGAGTGGAGCCCTGCAATAACCTCTGTCAGTAATTCAGAGATTTAATAGACAAAATGTCAGTAGGAATGGAGAGGAAGTGAACAGAGCTATCAATCACTTTACCTAATTGACATTTACAGACTAATCCACCTAACAATGGTGAAATAAACATCCTTCTCAAGTCCAACTGAAATTCATCAAGATGAGCAATCTGAGCCACAAGCTACACATTAGAAAAATGTAAGACTAGAAACTACATGTGTTCTTAGATCACAATGAGATTAAATCAGAAAACAGCAGAGGAGGATGACTGAAAACTTCTAAAGCATTTTGGAAGTTCTCAATAATCCATGGGTTAAAGATGTCTGGGGGGAAAAAAGTTGTTTTGAGACAAGGTCTCACTATTTATCCCAAGTTGTCTTCAAATTCTCAATCTTTCTGCCCAGAGCACTCACTTGCTGGAGTTACAGTAGTACACCAACACACCTAACCGAGGACATTTTTTAAAATTTATTCTGAACTGAATGACAATGAAACCACAACTTATCAAAATTAGAGGGATGCAGAGAAAGTGGTACTTTAAATGAAACTGAGTGCCTTAAATTCATAATATGGAAAGAAGAAATATCTGTCATCGATAACCTAATCCTTGTCTTTGGAAATATGAGCAAATTAAGCTTTAATTAAACAGAAGAAAAAGAAATATTAGAATATAAATCAACAAAATTAAATAAGAAAAATAGTAATGAAAATCAACAAAGCCTAAGGCAATTCTTTGAGAATATCAATACAATTGATATACATCTGTGCAGCCTGACCAAGAAGAAGAAACTAAAGAAGAAGAAAAATTAGCTGATCCATAAATGATAGAAGGGTCAAACTGCTAACTTCTTTGTGGCCTTGATAGACTATGATGGGCTATGAAGAACCCCCTGCCTAGAAATCTGGTAACTTAGATTAAACAGGTCAGTTCCTTGGAATACTTAAAATGCCACAACTAATCCTAGAAGAAATACATAATTCACATAGCCTTTTGCATATTAATAGTGAATGAATGATATTTAGTCTTTAAGAAATTATAGTACTAGAAGGGTTGGATAACTCAGTGGTTAAGAGCACTTTTAGTCCTTGCAAAGAACCTGGTTTTTTTCCTCCTAGCACTTACACAGTAGCTCACAATCACCCGTTACTCAAGTTCCAAAGGATGCAACATCCTCTTCTGACCTCCATGAGCACTACGCAGGCACATGGCATTCACACATATATGCAGGCAAAAACATTCATGTACTTAAAATAAATCCAAAGGAAGAAAAAAGAAATCATGGTACCAGTCCCAGATACTTCCACAGATAAATTCTACTAAACTACTAAGGAAAAGAAACACTTCTTTATACTCTCTTATGGAAGGTAAAAGTAGTGAGAATTCTTTCTAAGGAATTCTGAGGTCAACAGTGCAATATTAACCAAGCCAAAACAGACATTTTTAAATGAAAGACCAAAGCCTGTTAGGGATATTACTCAAAACATTCAATAAAATTTAAGTATATCAGAGAGAGAGAGAGAGAGAGAGAGAGAGAGAGAGAGATTTTTTACAAGCATTTACTCTGGGCATTCAAGGTCAGTTCATGGTTTGAAAATTAGCCAATAAAATCCATCAAATCATTACCTAAAGAGGAAACTTCAGCCAGGCCTAGCAGCTCCTTTCTCTAATCTCAGCACTCAGGAAGGAGAGAGAGGGGAATCTAGAGACCCAGGCCAACTTGGTCTACACAGTTACAACCCACTTCAAAAAAAAAAAAAGGAAAAGAAAAGAAAAAGAAAAAGAAAGGAAAGAAAAAAGAAAAGGCTGCTATAGAAAAGTAAAACCTGAGGGTGGAAGCATGGTCCTGAATTATCAGCACTTGGAAGGAGGAGGCAAGAGGATCAGAAGTTCAATATCAGCCTCTGCTGTACTAGTTGAAGGGCAGTCTAGGCTGTATGAGACCCTCTCACAGTAAACAGAGAGATGAAGAAAACTCACGATCATATCAACGGATGCAGGAGAATCCTTTAACTAAACCAACATCATTATTCAAATTTTCACTAAGTTAGAATAGAAAGACCTTTCTTAACGCTATTTTTAAAAAATATAAAGCCCTCATTAAAAAAAATGAGGGGGCTTTTTGGAGCCCACTACCTATGAGGGGACACCTCATATAGCCTTGAGGCAGGGGGAAGGGCTTGGACTTGTCTCTACTGGACATGCTGCCCCATGGGAGGCCTTGTCTTCTTGTGGGTGAGAATAGGGGGGTGGGTTGTGGGGGAGGCTGGGGGGGCAGGAGGAAGGAAGAGGAGGATCTTTGATTGGTATGTAAAATGAATGAAAAAAAATTATTAAAAAAATAAAATTATCCCTCAGTAGTAATACACACACACACACATACACACACACACACACAAAGCCTTTGCCTGGCATCGTATCTAATGTTGAGAAATAGGTTGTGTCCCTTCTACGGATCATGGAAGCAGCATGCTTCTGAAAGGCCTGGATGGTGCAGTGAGACAAGGGGAAAAGCAGGGATATGGGCAGGCTGTAGCTTTGTTCCTGATTGACAGGACTGTTTATTTAGCACACCCGCGAGGAATTTCTAAAGCCAGCGAGCAAATATGGTGACAGCACAGAATATAAGACCAAGACACAAAGCCAGAAGCTTCTGACACACTAACAATAAGAAGGTAGAAATTGAAATAAAAATTGTAATATATATATATATATATATATATATATATATATATATATTAAAATACTAAAATAGAACTTCAAAATGTTTAGGATGAATTCTTTTATAGAAAACACTGGTACATAAGTTGCATCAATGTTGATATTTATACCAGTCTAGGCTACCTAGTGAGAATGTGTCTTGAAACAGCAAATAAATAAATTCATACTGCTATAAAAAATCAGTATATATAAAACTGAGAAGAAATCCAAGTTGATTTAACAGGATGACGGGTGTTCTCTGTCTTTTGGTTTAAAGACTCATTATTAAGAAGTCAAAGCAAATTGCACAGTAATTAGGTGTTTGGTTATTCAATACTGACTAGTTGGCAAGAAAAAATTTTTTTTTTTGAGGAGACTCGTGACTTTTATTTAGTCTAAATTCTAAATGTCTGTAAATGAAAGGATACTTCTTAAAACCTTGGTAAGCTACAAATGGGGCTAAGCATGCCAAAACACCTACAAATGATAAATTATTGACAACAAGATTGCATAAAGAATTTTTAAAAATCAGGTTTAAAAAAAAGAACATATCATAAAAGAAAATTTGTCACAGTGGAAATATGAATGGCCAAGAGACAGTTTAGAAATAAACGCTCAGGAAAATAGCTAATTAAAAGCGTAATGAAGTCTATTCATACCCACAAAAGCAATAAAAATTCAAAAATCTAACAATATTGAGCTAAATATAGTGATTAAAAAAGCCTCTTCCATCGATCAACCAGGAGCATTGGCAGAGAACATGAGATCAGTAAATTCACTGCCTTTTAATTTTTAAAATGGTTTTGTAAATTGGTGATGATTCATAGAATTAATAAATTTTTTAACAAAATATGCATGACATTTTTCATAATTCTGCTTCACAATACTAAGCATGAATATTTTCTGTACGTATCAAACAGCAGAGCAAAGAAATAAGTAAAACATCAACCTTTTCCTTTAAAAGCAGTAGATCTGAGTTTTTGAGTGAACATAGCCAAAGTAGCCTACATTATAATAGAAACTATCTTTTTAACACATTTAAGCTGTCTACTAACTTGACAAATGTAAGAGACTAAAAAATATGCCACATGTTTTTATATTTTATATTTTTAATTGGTAATATTTCTCTCTAAAGTGAAATGTCCCTTTTGGATTTCCCTAAATTATTGTTTTATATCAACCAATTCAGGTAAAATAAAACAAAGAAATTCTTTCTTTTTCTCAACATTTGAAAAAAAATCGGTCTATAGTGTTAGGATAATTTTTAACCTTATGACTAATTACTAGCTTCATTGGAAGTTGCACTTTTTATAAATTGCACTTTATTAACCTCAATTTTTTTCTAAGAAAACTTTACATGTGAATTTGCAGTTGGAAAATAGTACAGCTCACACCTTTCTTAACGATAATCACAGCTTCATCTGCCCTTGTATGAAATAGTGCAGAGAATACAGAGGACTCCTGTGGAAGCTTTACTTTGCCCACACACACATAGGATCATCTAGAAAACTATTGTGTGGTATCTCAACCAGAATATTAACATTTATTTTGAGGAAAAAAAATACCTATCACCTCAAGGATCCTTTGTTTTTAACATTTTAAGGCATTCATACCCTTTTAACCCATGACAAATATTAGTCTCTTCCCACTTTCTATAATTATATCATTTCTAGAAAGTTTCACAAACAAGTATAAAATGTAAAGCCTTTAGCGATTTCTAGTATAATTCTGTAAAGATTAATGCAGTTTCCCATATGAATCAATAGTGTGTTCCTTTTAATTGCTAAGTAGTATTTTATGTTATAGATATGCAACAGTTTGTTTAACCTTTCACTCATTGAAGAATGTGTAAAGTGATACTAGTTTTGAGCCACAATGAACAAAGGTATTGCATATATTCATATACAGATTTTAAAATGAAATGTTTTCAATTCTCTGCTATAAATGCTAGTGTAAGTGCTAGGTCATACAGGAGTTGTACTTTTAGTTTTTAATGAACCATGAAAAGATTTTTTAGACAGGGTTTCTCTGTGTAGCTTTGCGCCTTTCCTGGAACTCGCTTTGGAGACCAGGCTGGCCTCGAACTCACAGAGATCCGCCTGGCTCTGCCTCCCGAGTGCTGGGATTAAAGGCGTGCGCCACCACCGCCCGGCTTTTTTTTTTTTTTTTTTTTTGTATTGTCTTCATCAATGTATATTAGCCCAATCCCTCATCTGCATTGGGTGTTGCATTAATTCCTAGCATGATGGGTACATAATGATATCACTATTTTATTCTTTTTTCTAATACGAGCAAAGTTCAACATCCTTTCTTGTATTTATCTACCAAATTAATATATACTCTTTATTGAAGTATTTAATTAGGTCACCAAGCCTGATGCCAATTTGAATTTTTCATTTTCAAATTTTAGAACCCCCACACATACATCATTTTTTGATACAACTTCTAAAGCAGCCACCACGGGCCTTGAATTCTTGATCCTCCTGCTTCTGTGTCTTACTGTCTGTGATTACAGGTGTGCTCCATGATGCCAGTCTTTCGAGAATCCTTTATGCGGTTTAGATGCTAGTCCTCAGGTCTGTGGGATGTATTTTCTCAGTCTACAAACTATCTTTTCATCCGTTTAATAGGGTTTTCCATAAAGTAAAGTCTTTATTTTTGCTAAAATCAAATTTATCATCTTCCCTGTATGAATCATGTTTTTACTGTCCATTCAAAGAATTCCTTCTAGAATAAGAGCCTAAAATTTTTCTCTAAAAGTTTGTGGCTGTGTGTCTTATATTTGCATCAGTGTCTCATTATGACTCATTTTTGTTTAAGAAATGAGACTTACATTGAACACCCTTCTGCTGCCAGCAAATCTCTAGTATCCCAGGACTATTTGTTAAAATGGATTATCTTTTTTTTTTTTTGCACTGAGTAGCTTCTTAGAGTTGCCAAAAAGAAATGGAGCACATTTATATATACTTTTCAGTTCTCCATTATGTTTCTTCTGATTATATCTTTTCCAAGATCCTTTCTTTCAATCACTTATTTTTGTCTCTGTCTCCCCCTGTCTATGTTGTGTCCATACAGTGAAGATTTTACAGGTCTAGCCTGCCCATATGGAACGGCTATCTACCTTCCTCTTTTCTTTTGACCCTCTTATTCCTTCAGGCATGGAAAGCATGCTCACAGCTGCTCATGAACTTCAGGTTGTATCTGCTCTAAACCCTCTGTGGGCCGATTCTCCTCTGTGTGCCTTCTTGTATTTGGCACCCATTCAGGCTTTCGTCACCCATTTTGAAAGCATTCTGGTTCTGAATCAAGCCCATAAAGTTTCACTGAAGCAGGGATGTTTTGTGTTATGTTGTGAGATTTGGAGTCAGGTTTAAGTGTTCTGGTTTAAGCAGCTTTTCTTTCTGATGTCTTAAGGTGCAGGAGATGCCTCCTTGGTTTAGGCAGAGATCCAGGTATCCTATTTAGTTTCCATAGAGATGTCTTTGTTACTGCTAAGTGAGGGTGGGAGATGCACTCCTCCTGAACTGCTTGGAGGGTGGGAAACATGCCTTGCTACTAATTACAGAAGGCTTCTAAGGACACTAAAAGAGTGTGGCCTGTTGTAGCTACCCTATTCATAGTCTTCTCAGAAATATCAAAAGTGAAATCACAGAGCATGCTACTCTTGGAAATTCATTTCTTACACTCAGTTTAAGAATAGAGACCATGCATACAATCTGCTGAATACATCAATCATTTGTTCATTTTAAATATCCAATGGCACTCATTCTGTGAATGAAACTCTTTTGTTTGTATTTTAATCCACTGAAAGACATATGTATTATCTTTATTTGGGGGGGCAGTTATGAATGGAGCTGCTATAAGCAATCTACCGGGGTTTCTGTAGACATCAGTTTCAATCCATTTGGTTAAATAGCAAGGAATGAGGTAGCTAAGTCAAATGTAGAGCTTAGATTAAATTTCATAGGAAACTATCAACTGTTTCTAGATTGGATACAGTATTTTTCTATAAGAATTCTAGTTTCTCTACACTATTTCTTGTGGCTATTTATTCTTAAGTTTTTTGAGATGAGACCTTATATAGATTATATAGCCTTGGTTCTTCTGGAACTAGTTCTGTAGACTAGGTTGGCCTTGAACTCACAGAGTGGAATTAAAGGCATGTACTACCACTACCCAGCTGACCTCATTTTTTTAAATTTAGCCGTTCTGATATATACATAATTTTCTACAGAAGTTTAGCTTAATCTTTCTCTAAGGGATAATAACATTGAAAGGCTTTTCATGTTTTCTTTTGTTTGCTGTTCTTGTGTTTCTGAGGTAGAGCGTCTATTCAAATATTTTATCATTTTTAACTGGGTTGTCTTTCCTCTTTTGAATTTTGAGAACCCTTTACTCATTTTGTACACAAGTCTATTGTCAAATATGTAATTTTAAAATATTTTGATTCTACTCGTGATAGTTTTTTCTTCTCTTTATAATTTTCTTCACAAAACGAAAATTTTAATTTTGATGGAGTGTCAATTTTCCCTTTCTGGTTGTGCTTTTGTTGTTATTTCTGAAAACTTCTAAATTCCAGTTTGGGAAGATTTTATAGTAAACAATACATAGATTAAAATTTAATATTAATTTCGGATACAATTTATTGTCAACATACAGATATCTACTTGTGGAAGAATCTTCGTTGAAACTTTATCTTCTTCTCAACTGAATTGTCTATGCAGCTTCATTAAAATCAGCTATGCGTATTTGTGTACAATGGACTTACCCTATTGAGGAATGTGGTGTCTCTTCTAAGGTTCCCTTCCCTTTGTACCTTTGTATTGACTGGTGCTGGTCCTCTTCCATTTATCTTTCTCTTATTCACTTATTTCTAGGAATTTTAGCAACAAGTCATTTCCTTCCTGGGTTCTGTTGCCTTTGCAGTTTTCTCAAAAGAAAGATGCATCATCCCTGAGGCTAGTGACGCTCCGCTACACAGGAGCAGGGATGTATGTGCTTTTTCTGACAGGGCCCTCGAGATGCCCAGTTATCCTGCAGCCATCTTCGAGACAGTGCAGCTGGAAAGAGAAGACAAGCTATGTTTCTCCAACTCTCCTCCTTAGCCTTTCTCCCCTATACAAATCCTTCCCTGAAGTGCTCTCACAAATGGGGTCCTTTGACCCTAACAAATGTGTGGATATGGAAGCAGAGCAGCCACACTCTGGGACTTCCTACTATACTTAGGGTACACTTCCATCTTTTAAAAATGTCAGCAGCCATGAGAGACTGCAATTCTGGGAAACTGATTGGAAAATTCCAAAATCATCCATTTGTTTTACATTACAGTCTATTTTGGGTGACTTGATGAAATCTTGTACCATTCGCACTTATCCCACCTAGGACTCGAATCACCTCTCTGTCCAGTGTAATGCTTTGTACCTGTCCCTCATTATTCACTCAGTTGTTATTTCCATTCTCAGATCCACTGTGGCTGTACTCCAGTTTTGCATGCTTCAATAACCTTTATTTATTCCATATAGGTCTCAAACACTCACCCAAAAATTCTAACTCTGTGCTACCAATTCAGATATGACACAGAGACACCATAAAGAGTCTCAATTGAGTAAAGAGATGAAAGTTCCTAAATAAGGAAGAAAAAAATATGCAAGCTGAAGTTGCTATGATCTGCAGGAAGAATGAGCTTTCTAACTGTGAAATTGCAAAGAAGGAAAGAAATTCATGCTGGTGCTGCTCTTGCACCTCAGAGTGAAAACTTGCAGTCACAGGAAAATCACAGATGCGTAGTTAATATAGAGAAGACATCAACTCATGTGGTGTATGTGTGTGCATTTGTATGTGTGCGTGTATGTGTGTGTGTGTGTGCATGTGCACTCAAGTGTGGTACACATGGCACACATGCATGCACATGCACGAATGAATGAGTGAGTGAATGAGTGTAGGAAAAAATAATAGTTCGAATGGAGTATGGAATTGCATGAGGTTTTGGATGCAGAGCTACCCCCTGGAATAAGAGGGGGCTCCAGTAAAGGTCATTATAAAAGTTAAGTCAGAGCTCTGCTTGCATTAAAAATGGTATAGGAGGAAGGAGGAAAAATGGTTGATTACCCACCACCTTCATATAGCCACGAAGTAAGAGTAGGTTTGGTTGTAAACTTGAATTTGGGCTGATTAAGACCTTAATTGGAAATATTCGACAGAAAGCTAAAAATGTAGGTGAGACAACATAGAGGAAACACTGAGACCGAGTGACATATCTGAGAAAGAGAAGCAAAGGGCTAAGGACTGAAATTTGAAATTCATAAGCAGCACTCCAGTGTGTGACTAAAGAGCAGGAGGGAAGTACGTCAAGGTAAATAGGAAAGAACTAATTGAAAGAAGCCAAGAGTTTCCTTTACTCCAAGTACTAAATTCATCTAATGTAGCCAAGGTTATGTTAATTGTTACACTTCGTTTGCAGTTGCTCTTGCATTTTCTCTGCTCGCAGCACTTATTGGCCTTGCACTACTTTATCTTTTGAATAAAGAAGAGAATTTTGTCTATTCTCTGGGATCTGAGAAAGTCAAACAGTGAAGTTTTACACCAGAAAATTTAGCATAAAAATAAAACATACAGGAAATGATTTGTGAATTATTAAAATCTATATGGACTTTGCTAAGTACTTTTATAAAATTTTTTTCTTCTACTAGAATTGAGGTGCTATAGAAAGGTCACAATTTGTTAACATACCCAAAGATTTTTAACAGCACTACAGATTTCATAACATATTTAGCATATGCAAAATATTCCTTCATGGATGTATCTATATTTACTTAGTCACTCACAGATTTTTAATATATGGATTACCAGCTGAATTTTTTAAGTAAAAAAAATTGTCATAGAAAATTGTATCTTCCAGTTTTTAAGAGAATCCAATTTTTATTCACTCCCATATGAAACTGATTTACTATTAACCTCAACATCATTTGCACATATAAACTCTGCCTGCAAAGTTCCCACCATGTACAAAAAGGGCCTGACAACTCTGTTTCTGGGTAAGGAACATAAATCTGTGGTTAATCCTTCTCCTTTGGTGCATTAGTCCCAAATCTCTCTTCTAATAACTCTGTTCTTTTTTTTCCCCCTTTTGAATCATCCCAATTACTTTCAGTCATTTTTTTTTTTTACTATAAAGTTCACAGGGTTTGGTTATTTACTGGTAGCTCATGTAGCCAAGAGAGAAGAACAAGCGTCATTATGAGATTCAGTTATTCAGATCAATGAGCTGTCTGCTGTAAGGTGTTACACCAAGGCTTTTCTGATGCTTTCCCTTAGGACTTACTTCTAATAAAAGGTGCACTCAGGAACAGGGATATGCAGAATACAAAGCAGACAGCCATAATTATGTGATAAAATTTTATTTGCTAATAATTATAACATCCCTTTAAACTAAAGAAAATAAAGGTGATTTTTTTCTGCAAATAATGTGGTTTACAAAGGAGGCTGTGTACATTCTCGACAAACATCTCTCTCTTTGCTTCTTCTCTGCTTTACCAGACTTCAACATTTGCCTCCTTTGTCATGCAGACTCTAAATTCTGGTACTGCTCTTCAGTTGGACCCTGCTGTGAACCAGAGGGCATGAGACATGGGGATGATCTACTACAATGGCCTTGTGTTACAAGTGAGTCACTCAGTCTTACAGGTTTGAAAGGAACCTGATTGACACTGTGCAGCCAACTAGTCAGTAGTTAACCTGATGCAGATATGTTTTCTAAAATACTGGGCTACAGCTCCAAGACTGATAATTACATTAGCTAAAATTCTGGAAGAAATGAGAATAAATCATTCAGTGGGAAAAAAGTGGTATAATTTTAGGATTTAATTTTAAAGTTGTTTTGAAATCACAGAACAAAGGCACAGTGAAGAAAGGGCAAAAGCAAGAGCAGAAGCCAGACTCCTAATCCATCCACTGTGATCTAGCCAGAGTGACGTCACCAGCGAGGGATGGAGGCAGGGAGGGTATCAAGTCCTGCTTTACCAGATGACCTCTGCTAACAGCTTTTCCATTGTTTTGAACATTTTTATCTTTTTATTTTTATTTTTTTGAAACATGATCTCACTCTTATCCTTGATGGGCTTAGAGCTCATTATGTACACTGGGCTGTCCTTGAACTCATGGTAATCATCCTGCCTCAGTCTCCTGAGTCCTGGGATTGCATGTGTGCGCTACTATACCAGACTCCATTCTGAAAATTTGCATGACCTTTTTCTTATAAATCTCTTTGCCCTGTGTATCTACATAGACTACGTGTTGATATATTTTTGTAAAGCTATGGAAAATGTCACACATGTACCTCAGGTCAAAGCCTTCAGTCAATTCCACAAGCAATAGGATACCTGACATGGTTCTTCCCTATGACTTCAACCTCTCACTCTGTCGATTTCATGGCTCGGACCCTCCAGTCATAATCCCTTCCTTCTGTTTCAACAATTCAAAACCTAGCCCTAGATTTGGCTTTTCAATTTGCCGCACTGTCTGCCTGTCAAGCTGAACTTCTGCCCCCAGATCAGGCAATGGTAACCTGTAAACCAAACTTGATCCTTCACCCCTGCCTGGTTTTGTTCATTAGGTTTTGGGGTACATCACGCCCTGAAAATTCCTTTGTATACTGTCTCTTTCACCCTACAGTTGCAGGGCTGAATGGTGCAGACTGAGAACACCCAGGATGATAAGTTTTAAATATTTACTATCTGGAGTTCCACAGGGGAAAAAATTGTTATACTCAAAATAGTTCCCACAGATCAGAGCTTGGCTGCTTCTGCCTTGTTCCTCATAAAACAATTTCATCAGGGTTGTACAGTTGTACAATGAAAGGAGAGGGACTTTCTCTCACCACACAGTGTAAAGTAGTTCCTTTTGCACTGAACACTGTATCACCCTACATTGTTGTCCCTTACTGTTTGATGTGTTTATCTGACTCTTGGGTGCTTTGAGGTTCATAACATTCAGTATAACACTTTGGACTTAGTGCCAAAATGATCCCTTGAGAAATACTTTTTGTAAATGATTCCAGTGGTTGAATATATGGATTTTGCGACTCCAAAACTCAAGGTTTTCCCATTACATTATGATTTTTTTCTATTAACCACTGCCAAGAACAACCAACATCAAAACGGAACAGCAACAATAAGAATGAGTCTTGCTCAGTTCTGCAGATTTCTCCTTTATACACAGTGGAAACAGGTTACAAACCACAATAAAAAAAAAAGCCAAGAGACCTCCTAAAATGCAGAGGATACATTTGTAGAGTGCATTTCAACTTAATTGTCAGTACCATACCACAGATATGTCCATGACACCTAGGCAGAAGCATCTGGAAACTCTCAGGGGAAGAAAAGTTTGTCTGGGTGAGTCCTAAGAACACACTTCAAAGGACACAGTTTTTCTTTGGATTTTCAATTGTGCTTTTTCTCTCAACAGAAATCCCCCTTTTTGCTGTTATAATCACTGTTTCATGCTGTCTAGTTTTGTTGTAGCTAAGATACTTGGTTTAAAGTTACTATTGTGTTATAGTTGTGTCCTGGATGGAGAGGTGGCTCATTGGTCAAGAAAACATATTAAACCTCTGCTCTCCCAGAGGACCTAGGTTCAATTCCCAGAACCCACACGGCGGCTCATAACGGTCTGCAATTTTAGTTCTAGGGGACTCAATCCTCTTTTGACTTCCTTGGACACATACATACATGAGGGCAAAACAATCAAACACATAGACTAAATTATTTTTAAAAGAGAGAGAGTTGGTGTCCTCCCAAATTTCACAGATTGGAACATTACACCCAGTCTAACAATATTAAGAAGTAGGCTCTGTGGAAGGCGACTAAGTAATGAGGAATCCAGTTTCATGAGTGAAACTTTTATAAAAATATTTTAATAAACTCTGTTGCTCCCTCTGCCACACAAGGACACAGAATCATCTTGGACACCCTATCTGCTAGTGCCTTGATCTTGAACTTCTAAGTTTCCAGACTGTGAGCAATGAATTTCCCAAGCTTGGGCATTTTATTATCACGTCTTAAATGGACTAAGGCAAGAACTTACAGACAAAATAATTGTCCTTGATCTTGATGAAGCAGAGTAGAAAGACAGGAAACGTGCAGGGGGACATGGAGAAAGGAGCCTCTCACTATGAAGTCTCCTTGAAGCCTCTTACCAACCAAAAATAAAAAAATTCCAGCACAATCAACAATATTTGTTATGAAGGTTGTCAACACAAAACAATATTCCTTTCTATATATGAATATTTTATATATATGAATATTATAGCTAGATGATAGAGATAGAAATAGAGAGATAGATCAGATAGATAGATGAGAGACAGAGATCATTCTGGAATATTTATTTATACTACAAAGATGTATCTCTGCCTAGGTGCCTTCTGATTGGTTTAATAAAGAGCTAACTGGCCCAATAGCTAGGCAGGAGAGAATAGGAGGGACTTCCAGGTAAAGAGAGGAATCTGGGATGAAGAAATGCAGGGACGCCAGTGAGAGGCAGAACAAGTCAGACATATGGTATAGAAGAGAGGTAACTGAGCCACATGACAGAATATAGGTTAACAGAAACAGATTAATTAAAATTTTAAGAGCTAGTTGTGCAAAAGCCTAAGCTAAGGCCAAGCTTTCATAATTAATAATGTCTCTGTGTCGTTATGTGTGAGCTGGCAGTCCAAATGAAAGTTCAACTATAAGAAATATTTCATTTTAAAATTGCAGTGAACCATTCTTAAGACCTGAATTGCATATGCATTGGGTAGGAACTCATTCCTTCCCCCAAAACATTGCCTAAGCATTTCAAATGGCCTAAACATGAGCTGAGCAAAGATAACCACAATAGACATGCCAAAGTTGACAGGGGAAAGCCCGCAAAGCCTCAACGCTGTACAAAGAATTGCAAGCAACTAAGAAATGTTGAGGTGGGAGAAAGTCTTCAGAGATGACCAGATGGCCGTCCAGTACTACCCTGAGGATGTGCATGCAAGTGGCATTATTCAGACTGAGTGGGTTATGTTTGGGAATATATGCATACATGCATGTAGAAACAATTAAAAGAAAGGCTCTGAATTTGAAAGAGAGCAAGGGGGCATATAGGGAGGTTTAGAGAGAAGAAAGTCGGAGCAAAAATGGTATATTATAACCTCAAAAATAAAAAGAAAGAAAAAGCCATGAACTTTACTTATAATAAGAATATCCTACCTGCTTGTGTCCTTGTGAGCCAGGTTATATCTTATCCATTATAATCTTGTCTGGTGCCCCACAAGAACCACCTGGTGAGCCCATCTAGGTTTCTTAGCAGTCCTTTGAACATTAGTAACTTCAAATACCACCAAAATCCTATATATGACTGGTATGGGGGGGGGGAGTCCATAAGGTGTGACTCTCGCTTAGAGAAGTCCATACCCATGCTTGTGTGTGTCTTATATCCCTGAAGGCCTTCCATTCTTTTAATCCTTGTGCTTAAGCCTATATTCAAGCACCATTTTGTGTGTGTGTGTGTGTGTGTGTGTGTGTGTGTGTGTGTGTGTGTGTGTGCAGTTGTGTATGTCAATGCATTCTGAGGCCAGGGGACATAGGGTGTGCTGCTCTTTCACTCTACACCTTATTCCTTTGATCCTGGGTTTCTTGCTGAGCCTGGAGCCTGGACTGGCAGCCAGGAAGCCCCAGTGATCCTCCTGTCTCTACAGACTTCCCTCCCGTCTGTAGACGTTAGATACATGTGCAGCCATGCCAGCATTTTACACGAGTGATGAGAGGTCTGACCTCAGGTCCTCATGCTTGCATAGCAAACTCTCCTATCCTGCAAGCCATTTCCATGGCCCATACAATACCTTCATTAAACCCCGCCTCTGCTGCTAACTGCTACTATGCTAGTTACTCTTCTATTGCTGTGATAAAACACCACGACCAAAGCAACTTATAGAAAAAAAAAAAAAAGGTTGTGTGGTCTTACAGTTCCAGAGGGATAAGTCCTGGGTGGCAGAGGAGGAACCTGGAAGCTCACATCTTGAACAAAACGCGCAAGCAGGGAGAGTAAACTGGGAATGACCCACGTCTTTGAAACCTCAAAGCAGGTCACCGGTGGCATACTCCACCAGCAAGGCCACACCTCCTAAACCTATGCAAACAGTGCCGCCAACTAGGGACCAAGTATTCAAACATCTGACCCTATCAGGAACATTCTCATCCAAACCACCATGCTTTATGAAATCTTTTCTGTGTTGAAGCCACACATCTTAGTTTGGCCTGTGTCAAGGTCCCTTAAAATCTAGTAGAGCTCTTCAGGCTGCTGAAGTTGATATGCAGACCTTGCCTCCTGCCTCTATCCCCCACAATGCTGACAATGACAATCCTCTCCTTTTATACTTTATTCATCTTAAGTTTTATTTCATGCGCACTTTCTTTTGCCACTAAAAGTTTATGTCAAACACTGATAATCTAAGTAAAGAACTGATTCATGTGCTACCCATCTCTGAGAAAGTGCATCCCAAAAGCCTATTCATTTCCTTTAGGTCGTCATTAAAGAATAAGGTGCTTAAAGCCCTTGGTAAGCCTAATTACTAACAATAGCTCTTGGTTGTCCCTGAATATGTAATGTACTATTAAGCAATTCTTGCTTGGGGTCAGACTGGCTCTAATTAGTTCAGACATCCACAATTTATAGAGCTGTAAAATAAGATGTAGGATTAGATCATCCCTAATAATAAGGACCCCCGTGCTTTATGATGACTTTCAGGTAGCAAGCATATAGAGTATAAGAGGCTAAGATCACATTGATGGAATTAGTGCCTCATGTCCTTTGTGGAAAATGCCTTAATATTTTGAGCCTTAGTTTACTGTTTAAAAATAATAATGTCCATCTTTCCCATAGCTAAGAATTACAGTGCACTAATTGCATGTAAAGTACTTAGAGCTGTACCTCGCTAATAGATGGAAAATACTTATAATGTGCTGTAGTTTCGATATATTTATGGAACTAAGACACTATTACATTGGTTATATTTTTATGAAGCTATTATGCTAGGAAATGGGACATACTAGAGATAAATTTCAGAGAACTGGGAGAACAGAGGAGAGTTGATAACATGAGCCAACAAATGAGCTCATGTACCCAAAATTAGCACAGATTCCCAACATGAACTATGACCTATCAAAAAAACTTGTTCTCAAGGGGGACCATTATTAAGGACCTCATTATTAAGGATCTATGTGCAGTAAGGTAGAGAAGAAAAATATGAGTGGCCCTATTCCTTCGAGCTGATAAACAGCTCTTAGTAATGTAAATCACAATGAAGTCTGCCTTCTTAGAAATCAAGTTTTGAAAGGAAGGTAAAAGTTCCAGGTAGGTCACATCAGCCAAAACATGGTAACAAGGTGGCTATCTCATGCTAAGAAGATTTAGGACATGGTAAATCTCTTCTCTCTTTTTTTTATATTTACTAAATTTCTTAGTACTGAAGACCTTTACTTTCTAAACTTATCCAATTTATTCTGTGTAATGAAATGAATAAAACCATATTTCCCCAAATTCCTCTCAGGGAGACTTTATATTTATTCAAAAGGAATTACTTTCTTTGGAGTATGAGACCCTGAGGAAATGCTCAAGTAACACAATACAGCAATTAAATTGTTCTGCCTAATGAAGGGATAAGGAATTTTAACAAGAGAGAATCTTAGAGAGGGGAAAAAGGGGACCAGTGAGGCGGGAAGATATTGGGGGTGGAAGGGAGAAGAAGCAGGAAGGACATGGAACGTCTATTGGCTTAGTAGCAGAGTGGTGGGGAAAAGATTCAAATGCCTACTTGGAGTTCACATGCTTGCTTTGAGTGTGCAGAAGGAAGCCCTTCGTCTTTCTTCCCTCAGAGATTTGAGGATGTATTTGTGTTGCTCACTTGTGCATGTATGGATTGTTTTGAAGACCAGGTGAGATGCTGAGTTCTGTGTTCAGGTGATTACAAGGATAAAAGAGAATTTTGCAGAGACTCATAACTCAGAGAACAGAGCAGAAAAGCTATCCAAGTCAGAGAGCCATATTTCTTTAGAATTTCTCATAATGTTTTTAATGAAGCATTAAAAGTGTCTCATCTGTACTATAATGTAGAAGATTAAGACCAGAGAGATAAGAAAATCCACAGTTCGAAAGAAGTGTTCACAAGGGGGAGACAGAAACTCAGAAGGTAGCATTTAGGAACTAGTTCTGCAGCCTTCCCAACACAATCTCCCCTCCAGAAACCTAGGTAGCTTATTCATTGGTGAATTATTGATGCTTTTTAAAATTAAAGACACTGTTATTCAATATATATATATATATATATATATATATATATATATATATATATATATATAATGAAAATCACATATGTAATTATTCACATGGTAACAGAATTTTCAATATGTGGACATAAGGAAGTAAAATTTAATTTTAATAATGTACTTTATTTAACCCAATAAAGTATCATCATTTCATCATATAATTAGAATATTATTATCAATGAGAAGTTTTACATTTTTTAAAACTCCCTTTAAAATCCCATATCTACTTTACGTTTGCAGCACAGCTCAGTTCAGACTGACCACATTTTAAGATCTCAATCACATCACACTAGAAAGTATGTATTTAAGGGGTGTAACACAAATTGCTAAATGGTCTTATTAATAAAAAACCCAGAGCCAGATATTGAGGTGAAAGCTGAAAGATCAGAGGAATAGAACAAGCCAGCCACAAGTTTTTACCACTAGGAAATCCTTAGCCCAAGAGAGAGCTACTTCCTGTGTACTCACACCTTATATACCTTTCTGTACACCGCTATCTTTATTTTAGACAAAAAAATAAAGGGAAATGTGATGATATTTTATTTTTGCTCTAACAAATAAAGCTTGCCTGGGGATCAGAGGACAAAGCCAGCCACTATATTAAACACAGAGGTCAGGCAGTGGTAGCACATGCCTTTAATTCTAGCATTTGGGAGGCAGAGATTCATCTAGATCTCTGAGAGTTCAAGGCCACACTGGGAACAGAGTTAGGCATGGTGGCACATACCTTTAATTCTAGCACTAGTTAACCATTGAGGTCAGGAGGTCTGTACAGACAGACAGGAAGTGATAGATCTAGGCAGAAAGAGGAAATAATGTAGCTGGGCAAAGAGAGGAAGTAAGATGGCAGAGCACAGAAAGGTATATAAGGTGTGAGTATACAGGAAGTAGCCCTCTTGGGCTGAAGATTTCCTAAGTGGTAAGAACTTGTGGCTGGATTGTTCTATTCCTCTGATCTTTCAGCTTTCACCCCAATATCTGTCTCCAGGGTTTTTTTTATTAATAAGACCGTTTTGCAATTTGTGTTACAAAGGGGGCAACCCTTTAAGCAGTTATCTCATAGAAGAGTAAAAGTTGTTTACAATTGGACTCTTAGACAAAGTGATTACAAATCCATGTTTAGAATATTAATTGTACATTTATATGTATAAATTTAGTATGAAGAGTTTGAGAAGAAAGACCAAAGAACTGTTGAGCATTAACTACCTGTGGTTACAGAAATTTATGTCCATACATCATCAGACACTTAATCATTTTTAAAACACCTTTCTTAAGTTTGATGAAGGATCACCATTGAAATGGAACACATGGAATTGTGCCCAATATCTACTTCATCCTTCCAGTTTGTCTTTCTGAAGGGCAGAGACTTGAAAGCCAAAATCTACATTTCCTGGATTCCCTTACAACTAAAGCTCTCTGTGTGAGTTAGGATCAGCCAATCAGACACATATAGGTGAGATTTTTGAGGGTAGAAGTGAAACAGATTGTGTCTCTGCCATTTTTGTCATATCTACTTGGCAAGCATGGGGGAAGATTTTCAACAACAGTATTAAACAGAGTTGCCACCACCTTGTCTCCACCTGAACATGTTACAAGAAGGGTGGTAGGTATCTGTGGTGGTTTGAATAGGAATGACTCCCATAGGCCCATATATTTGAATGTTTGGTCATTAGGGAGCAGAGTTACTTGACAAAGATTAGGAGGTGTGACCTTGTTGGAGTAGGTGTGGTCTCTTTAAAGGAAATGTGCCATTGGGGGTGGGCTTTATAGTTTCAAATGTTCAAGCCAGGCCCAGTCTCTCTCTCTCTGTCTCTGTCTCTCTCTCTGTCTCTCTCTCCCTCTCTCTCTCTCCCCTTGCTGCCTGTAGATCCAGATATAGAACTCTCAGCTATTCTCAAGCACTAGGTCTGCCTGCATTCCACCATGACCCCTGCCATGATGATAATGGACTAAACCTCTGAACTGTAAGCAAACTCCAATTAAATGCTTTCCTTATAAGAGGTGTCATGGTCAAGGTGTCTCTTCCCAGCAACGGAACTCATTGACAATGACAGTATCTGTGTTGCAGATCAGAAAAAAAAAAACAATTTGAACGTGGGGACATAGAAGGTAGTGAAAGAATCTTTCTAATTATGCTGTCTTTTGAACTCTGGATCCTTGATGACAATTGCAATGATATACATCATGGAGCAATTTGCATCTTCACTATAAAAGAAGCCGGTGCTCCTTCGATGCTTTGACTCTGCAGTAGGACATGTTTCTCAATGTTCTTGCTACACTCTGTTTCTTTCTACCATTCCTAAGCCATTCCCATGGAATACCATTCTGATCCATGCTGTTAAGAGGTGAGTGTAAGATGATCAGGATACTACAGAATATGGTAAGAAACATATATTAGAGAAAATAGACAAAATTCTAAGCACTCAGAAATTTTTCATTTAAGTTTTAGAGATACAGTGGTCAGATGCACCCTTTCAGCTGATAAATCAAGTAAGCAGAAAAAGATGTTGCATCTTCCATCTTAAAAAGAAATTATAATACCTGCAAGTCTTAATATTTAGTGCAGATTCCCCTCTCCTATCCTTCCTGTCCAGCCCTAGTTAAATATCTTCCTCTGCTGCATGCCCTCACCACCATGATCTTCTGTCTTATCTAGGACCAAAGCAATAGAGACCACCAGCTTCCGACTAAAACCAGGAGTCAAACTATTTTTTTCTTCTTTGAAGTTATTTTTTCTCAAACAATTTTTTACAGTTACAGAAAGTGACTTGACATTCTATGCATGATCCCAAAGATAAGTATTGCAACTTACCAAGCCTCCCATAACTACTGTCCCCTCTGGTTATTGAACAATGGGTCTCAAGTAAGTATGGTATTGTTCATCAAGGAAACTAAATAACAATCTGGCTATAAGTTTATTATATGGAATTTTCCATAAAATGGAAATGGCCAACAATTCTTTCCCATAAAAACAGAAAATTATATTAGACTTTGCATTCTATACTGATAGCCTCCATCTTAACTGTATATGGGGAGGGAAGCCATACCCCCTTGCAACAAAATATTGTACAGAAATGGGCCCATAACCATGGACTCCATTGGTGGAATCAAATACTATACAATTCAGAAGCAGCCTCCTAGATGGAGTATTGAAATGGCCTTCTAAAAATACATTGAAGGATAAGCTCAGAGTCCATCCTTTCTCAGAACAAGGTGCTTCTCTTCCAGAATGCAGTGTGGGTGCTGGGGGAGGATGACTCCTATATAGTGCTTTGTCCGCAGTAGAAAAAAAAAGTATGGTTCTAAGAAAAAGGAGAGAAAACAGTGGTAACCCCCCTCTTTGTCTTTTCCAGTGGCCCCTAGGAGGGATTTACGCTTACTGTCTGCTTATTCTGGACTATGCATCATTGAATATCCTGGTCCCCAAAAGTCTTTTCCAAAGGCCCCAAGGAGGATTTACGCTTACTGTCTGCTTATTCTGGACTGTGTATCATTGAATATCCTGGTCCCCAAAAGGTGCACACGACGCAGAGGACGCATTGAGGGTGGGATTGAGTTGCAACCTAGACTGTCACTTGGATGTTTTGGACTACTTGTGCTCATGGGCCTGCAGGAGAGAATGACATCTGTCCTGTTGATCAGGCTGATTAACACTGCTTAGCAGAAAACCACAGGACTGCTTTTAGACAACAGCACTGGGAGGAATATGTCTCAGACCCGATGATCTATTTAGCCTTGTTTCCTCCACTTCCTTTCATAGTTGAAATAAATATCTTTGCACTTCTTTAACTCTTGTAGCCAACTTAGATTCTGTTCCTTGAAGGACACATGTAAAACAAGTGAAAAGCAATTTTTATTTTTTGTATATTTCATGGTGAAAGACCATAAGTAAACACATTAAAACATTATTTCTAATGAAATAACACAGGACGGGAATAATGAGTGATAGAGGTGTTATTCCTGATGGATTGGTTTGTAAATATTCTTAAAGAGAGTAACAATATGAGTATACTCATACAAAATAACAATATATGAGATGTGCAAACAAATGTTTGAAGAGATTAAGGAAGACAATTTTTATCTGCTCTCACAATTACCACAGTAGCTGCTCCACCACCACCATTGGCTTCGTTTACTCTGTTTAGTAACAAGGGACAGCAACAACAGACATGTCAAAGTTGATAGGGGAAGGACCAAGAGACTCAACCCCACACAAATATCTACAGGCAACCAAGGAATGCTAAGAGTGGGAGAAACAGCCATCCCCAGGGAAGAGCACACCAAGTGGTTATCCAATGCCAACTGGCCAGTACCAAAAATATACATACAAGTAACATTGTACCCAGAGCAGATTATATTTAGGAATACATATGCATATACATATATATGCATATAACAAAAATTAATGAAAAAGACACCATGGATTTTAAAGATAACAAGAAGGAGTATATGGAAGGATTTAGAGAGGGGGAAGGAGAACTGATGTAATTGTATTACAAACTCAAAATTAGAAGAAATAATTTAAAAGAATAATGACCTGGTATCCTACTTAACAGGAATAGCAAGACGTCACATTGTTTCATAGAAGAGATTCTTTCAAATCCCTTTCCTTAGTTTGATTGCCTGAGATCCCCTCTTTGGAAGAGGCGTCTGCTCTCATGGCCAACACTCATCTTTCCATTTGGAACTGAAGACAAGCAGAGCGGTGGTGTTCTCAACTGCCCTGAGAAAAATTATGCGTTTCTGCCTCCAGGGAACACTGCCATTTTCAGAGTATAATTCAGAAATTGCTGATGCTTCATAAAATTAGACAGATGAATCTCGATGCCACATTGCCAAAGGCCATGCTCAGTAGAGTGTTCCTTAATCCATCATTTAGGGAGCACCTGCTTATGTGTCTGATGCTAGCAGAAATAACGGAAAGATAGCCAGGACCCCAAATTTTCAGCCAGCTGTCTCTTCCTATAGATTCTTAATGAGGAATTTTCTACACAGATGACACTGTGAGAAACTGTATACAACTGTCCCCAAACACAGCACAGTATTTTACTTCAATGACCAAGGTTGACTCACATGTGTTGCTGAAGATGTCCTTCATATAGTCCAATGGGGGTCTAGAGTTAAAGACTTAAGTCAACCCTTTTGACATTTTACCATGTCTACTGCAGAATATGACCAGATGGAGTATTTGTTTGTTAAAATAGTGTAAAAAAAATGGCCAGAAAGACGATCATAAACAGAATTTATATTTCCCTCAGGCCCAGAATGTATTGATCCAAGGAGATCACTCCAGGATTTTTCCTCTAATTGGTGGCCTTCCTGGTCTTGATGACCTTCCAGAAGAAGCAGTACTACTGTTGCCCTAGCCTTGGAAATATGAGAGAAAACAGCAACAATTCTAATGACCTTCCTCAAAAAAACATGTGTAAGATGTATCCATTTCTCTCTGTTCTCCTTGTCTTTGCCACACCAAAAATCAGAACTTCCCAAGAAATTGACTAGTTCCTTCTATTTTCTTCTTAAACTGATAGTTTCTACTGTTAAACATTTATCCTGATTTTTCACGACCTATTCAAAAATAGCAACATATAGTAACTAATTGAGAAGTTATCGCATTTAAATCTAGTATTTTCTTTGTCCCAAAACTCTGTCAATGCTCTAATATTGTCAATGTGAACACTGAAGGGTTGTCTTCCCACACAATACCCATTCATGGCTTGCTGCTCTGGTTTCTTCCTTATGCACACGACTTCATACCTATTTGAGAAATTATGGTTTCCTGTCACTGCAGATAAGATTTAAAAAACTTCAGGAGGCACATCAATGCTCCCTTAAAAAAATCATTATCCACTTCACAATTGGATGAATTATCCTCTTTCTCCCATCAAGATCAAGTCTGCTACTTGTTCACAGCTTAAATTTTGTACTGTAAACTTTAAAATAGTGCTTTCAAGTGCATAATAACACAATTTGAAATATATGCTTAGGCACAATGTCTGCTATGATCGTCAAGAAATAGAAAAAAAAAACATGTGAAGTAAATCAGGAGGTACTAATTCCATTCTCCAGAAGAGAATTGTGGTACATATTTTTATGAATCTGACAAACTCCAAACTTTGCGTTCACTGCAATTGCCTTTACTCCAGTCTACCTTGCTTGTGTCTCAAAGCCCCCTTTTGTGGAATATGGCTTCTCTGGTCAGAATTGGATGACTAAGGAAAACGGGTCTGATTTCAGTGGGATCACTCTGATTCCCTCATTTGAGAATTACAGGGAGTGAAACAGAAATAACGGTGTTGGAGGAGTTAAAATACAGAGCAGAAAGTGAGATAGAAGAGTCTAGAAGTGGTAGCTGAAATACAAAGAGGCTATCCACACAGACAAAACAGTAACACTTAATTTGAGAGCTTTTGTCAGAAAAAAATACCTGTCTGAATGGGGCAAGGGAAGAATTACATAGATTTCGGGGAGGGACTCCACAAATTTTGGGAGTCTTAAGCTTCTCAACTCCATGATGCAATTTCTTTCTGGAATGGTCTGCATTCTTGTCCTTGAGGCTCATGGAAAGATACTGTAAGTTACAATGATTTTTCCCCTTTTCCTTGAGCTAAGCCTAATTGGTTTCTATATTTGCAACCAACATGAAAAATAAGACTCAAAGTGATTAAATGTATCCAAGATCACATTTTCTGATAGTGAAAACTGAAAAATTAAAACCATAGCCCAGGTCCCCTAACTTATATTATGGTGGATTATTGCATCTCAGAAATGCCTGATCAGATACAGGCAGTGAGGACACAGAGGTTTATGCCCCAAAATCAGAAAAGAGAAGACAGACCTCAAGTTAAATAGCCAAGATGACTCCAGTAGGTTTAAAGGTAAACACTCAGCAATATATTCTCACAGAACCTATTAATGTGACCTTACTTTGCAAAGGAGTTTTTGAAATGTAATTGGGACCTCAATTGAGCTCACGTTAGATTAGGATGAGTCATACACCCAATGACATGAATTTTTGTGAGAAGAGGACATGAGGAAAGCATGCTGAGAAGTCCACATAAAAGCAAGATCAATGCATCTACACGCCAACCTGCAACAGTGATTGCTGACAGCAAACAGTTGGCTGTCTAGATTTTACAATTCTGGCCACCAGAACAATGGAAGAATCCATTTCTGCTGCTCAAAATCACCAATTTGTAGTGATGGATTATAGCATTCGTAGGAAACTAACAATATATTAAAATATACATTACTATGAAGAGAATGAAAATATCAGAGAAAGAGAACTTAATAGTAGTTGGGGTTGCTATTATACACATAGGAAAACTAAGGATTAAGAAGTCATGTAGTGTTTCCTTATCATCTACTGAAGTTCAAGAGAGAAATATCACCTGAGGATGTAGAAACTAGCGCCAGGCATTGGCCCTAAGAAGCTCATGGTTTTTAAATCAGGATTGGTTGAGCTGTTTCTAACCCAGCTGCTGAAAAGTAATTAATATTCTTCAGAATACTATTTTAATTCATTTGCTGAAGATTTACCAATGATTTGTTTCTTTTTCCTGTCATAGCCTCATCAGGAGAGACACAAAACATCTTCTTCCCCCTCCATCATCAGCCCCCACGTTATCCTCCATGTACCTCCACTGGCCTGTTATTAAGGAAGCAGCATATGGATTCTTACTCAGGAATATCTTCAACTAAAGTAGAGAGGTCCAAAGTGACTTCTGCAAATGTTGCAGAATTATAAAGGCCTCCAATGGAAAGGTGGGAAAGAAAGGCTTCAATGAGACATGTGGGTGACGCAGCACTAGGCTCTTTAATGCCCTGGGAAAGAACCAGGAGAGGAAGAAGCAGATTGACAGGAACCCTCATCACAGAGGGTCATACACTCACAGGACTTCATAAGCAAAAGGAGCTTTAAAAATGTATGAATACCCATGCAGAAAAAAAGTCTGTAAAAAGGACCAGTTTAGACTGTGCTGGAATTAGAATCTGTGAGAACATCCTTTATTTATAGTTGGATAAGTAGACCATGAGAACATGAGCTTTTTCTACCTACTTCTTTCACTGCTAAAGAACCTATACCTTTTTCAGACTAACAAAATTAACAGTTAGTTGGTTCCATTGCTATTTTGATGAAAACTCAGTTTTCTGTATGTATAGTTTATGGATAAAATGAACAATATATGTTTGATTGTTATTTGATAACAACATCTTGGGATGAGTGGGTAATACAAGTATTTGAAGAAAGAATGTCCAGGAGGAACACGTAATTAAAAGCCTGTGAAGATCTCAGGATCCTCTTACTTCTCCTTACCAAACAGAAGCAGCAGAGCCTCTGTATGTTCAAATGTCCTAGTCTCTTAATATCATGTTTTTAACTGGCCAGATGATGAAAGTTCTCCAAACTCTACTCATCAAAGGGCCCCACAGAACAGGTACAGAAGTGGAACAACTTTAGGTTGTTTCCAAGACCTAGGCATGAAACAGTTTCATCACTATCAAAACTTACCTGCCCCCACATTTTCATGGGGTACATAAGCCCAGTACCCCAACACAGTCAAATAGGGGAAAGGTGGTTGAACCTTTGATGAGTGAGTAAGTGATTAAGGAAGTTAATTTAACTTAAAGAAATATAACATCTCCTGTCCCTGGAAATGGGCAAATCAATTCTCCATATCATTACATATGGAGAATCAACATTTTGAAGGGATCTTCTATTTATCACCCAAAATATCAGAATAATTCCATAAAAATTGTCTAATATCTAATAAAGACTTATTTTTTAATCTTTTATAATGGTTTTTCATTGTACTTAATAGAAAATAAAACAAGTAAAATTCTGAATTATTCATCCACAGCTTCAAAAATGATCCTATTATTCATCTATAAATTCTTTTTTCATGTTTAGATCTTCTAAAGGGACATTTAGAATATGCCCTTTCTCAGACACCAGCTCATTCATTAAAACCCCACCAGTGTTAAAACCACTGTGATAGACTGAGTAGCCTCCCTTGCAGCTATGACACTCCCAACTTCTCCCAGACATTCTCTCCACACCAGCAGCTCACCAGAGTAGCTCTTGCTATAACAGCAAGCACTGGTCACTCTCTGATTATTTGCTCATTTATTCTGGGCCTTGAGGTCAGGTAAAAGTTGGATATCTTGCTGCTGTCCTTCTGGTTGCTAAATTGCAGATTTAAATAGTAACACCTCCCTTTTCTGTTGTCTTCTCTTCTCATCATCCAAGCAATACTACTTTTTTTTTTTGAGACAGGTCTGGCTGCCCTGGAACTTGCTTTGTAGACCAGGCTGGCCTGGAGCTCACAAAGATCCACCTACCTCTGCCTCCTGAGTGCTGGGATTAAAGGCATGCACCATCACGTCTGGCCAAGCAAGACTATTTAAAAACAGGTCTAGGAAGTATGTGGACTTCAGTGTATCTAACACCTCAATCCTCCAGAACCAATTACCAACCCAGTCTTTAATTAAAATTATCAATATATTTATTCCATAAACTAGCACTTCTTTCAAACACATGAAATTACTAACACTATGATACTGAAAAGTTTCTGCTGCCCAGACTTTTAAAAATACTTATTGGACATTTATTAATCAGTTATTAATAAATTTACTGTGCATATTTGTTACAGGCAATGAACAAATGAGATTGCTACTGCTACTGTTATATTATGCAGAGATCAATAATATTTAACAGATAAGCTTACAATATTTCAGATGATAAAACATATTAAAAATAAAAAGCACTAAAGGAGAGTTACCAATTTTTACAGGACAATTCAGTACATTATTGCTAGTGGGAGACTTTGAAGCAAAAATTTGAAAGAACAAAAGAGGCAACCATGCAACTTTCTAGGTAAAGAGGCCGTTCAGAAGAAATGAAGAATTATTTCAAAATCCTGAGGCAGACTATGCCAAGTAAGTTTGAAGGGACAGCGTAGAAATTGGTGTAGACTGAACTGAGTCATCGGAAAGAATGGACAAGTACAGGACCTGGATAGTTGTTCTCAAGCATGTTAGAATCATGTGGGGAGCTTTTTTTTTTTTTTTTGGCTTTCTTTTAAACAAAAAAAATGCTCAAAAGAAGCAGGAAAGAAAATGTAATCTGAAAAGGCTGTGGAAGAAACAGTGCTCCATAGATAGCTCTACCTGAGAAAAGATAAAGAGGACACTCCTATAAATTCAAAGATAAGATATTTCATGCCAGAATTGAACCATGCTCAATCCCAGAAAAAAAGGATGTGGGAGTTTAGGAGTTCAAAGTCAAGTTCCATTGTGAATGAAGGTCTGAGCTGAAGGGTTGACTTAGTAATAAGAACTTAGGGTAGGTATATATGAAACTTTTGAAACCATACACTGTATAGAGTAAGTGTTGCAGAAATGACAGGGACTATTAAAAATAGTCTTCTGTATTCAGGAATTCTGCATTTATAGATTCAATAAGCCCCATAGACAAGATACTAGAACACATTCCCAGAAAGTTTAGAAATGCAAAATTTGAACTTGTGCACTACAGAAAGCAGTATGTACATAGGTCTTGGTGTGCTCTTGCTACTTCACAATACTTCACCTCTCTCTAGTATTTTTGAGCACTGTTTGCTTGAGTCTTGTGCAAGTTCAGTATAATAAGGCATTAGATGGTGTGTATGTAGTGGATGTGCACAAATATTTTTGTCATTACTCCTTAAGCAATATGTGATAAGAATTATTTATATATCATTTACATTTTATTCAGTATTATATTCATGAGATGAATTAAATATATAGGAAGATACACATGGTTTATGTGAAAAATAAAGAGAATGTGAGCATCCAAAGATGTTGGTATTTACAGGGAGTGGTGGAACTAATCTTCCGTTGATACCAAGGAACAACTATATCAGGGTAATTGAGATCTGGGGATTTAGGTACAGGTGGAATTAGATCCAATGGACTTGGGGAAGACTACACTCATGTTTCATTTAGAGGGTAAAAATACTAACCCTTAAAAAATGCATGTAAAATTCTGCCAAAAGAGTAGTACAAAGCCTAAAAACAGAATGAAGAACTTGGATCCCCAAAATCCTGAGAAGTTAAAGAAAATCTGTGAAGAAAAAAAAAAAGCAGTGCAAATCGGTAGGAGAAAAAAAATCAGTAGACTTGAAATTCCCCGAAGTTCATGACAGCCAGGAAGCAGCAGAGCTGCAGTAAGTACTCTGGTGGTTGTAACTTTATACCCAAACTCTCTGTTGTTCATTATTCACCGATTCAAAAGTTGAGATTTAACTGCCTTCTCTTGAGCACAGCCTGAAATTAGTGACTTGTTTTTAATGGAATATAATCTATAAAAGTGACGGCATATGGGTCAACAACATGGTTCAGTATGCAAAGACACTTCCAGCCAAGAATATTGTCATCAGTTTAGTCACATGGTGGAAGGGGAGATTGAACTCCTGCAAGTTGTCCTCTGACCTCCACATGTGTGCATTGCCACACATATGCTATGGCATGAGGGCACACACACACACACACACACACACACACGTAAAATATTTTAGAAAGTGACTACTCTAAGTGTATAGAAGTTCATTGTGTTGTGTAGCCTGTGAGCCTGTTTAATTCTGGTGTGTGACTTTTTTAATTTGTAAGTTTTTTTTATAGTAAAGTTTAAAATAAATAAATAAAAACCAGTAATTAAAAGGTGAGGGCATGTAACTAGCAAGCTTGGCTCATAAAAGGTGTTGGCCATTCTTCTTGCTTTTTCTTATGCCTCTACCTCTCAGAGGACCCACTTTCATGTCAGGAGCACACTAAGGAGCCCTGTTCAGAGGTTTCTTTCCAATGGCCAGCTCAAACTCACTACCATACGAATGAACCACTTTGTAAGATCCTCCAATTCTAGCCAATCTTTCCAGGGATCACTGCTGAGAGAAGAAACCTTAGTCTTTCCCAAGGGAGTGGCACCCCTCACCCTCAGTTGTTCATCCCATACGAAGTGGGCAGCCCTGAAATCATATACACATAAGGAGCACTAAATAGACCCAGCCAGCTCTATTTATATATTTATGCATTTATATATGTTACAATAATAACAAAAGAAAAAGAGGCCATCAACTTAGGAAGTGATAGGTGGTATGGGTAGAGATTAGAGGGGAGAACACAAGGGAAGTGAGAAGGTAGAAATGGAAAGGGGCAGTGATGTAATTGTATTTTAACTAAAAATTTTAAATTGCTTAAGAAAAAAATTATCTTGATGTTCAGGAGCCCAACTCCAAGAAGCCAACCTCAACACACAACTCTTTTCTTCTAATCAACTTTAAATAGTGGGAGAAAAATAAGACAACAAAACCCCAAACCCTAATAAAGTTATGACAAGGCAAAGAGCTACTCTATAGATAAAACCTCCACAAAGGTCAAGTGAGGTAATCCAGAGCTAGAACTGAATCACGTGGATTTCAGCGAATCCCAGACAGTTGTGTAACACCAATGTCAATTATTTACACACTGCAAGCCCTCTAAGAAATGTGCCCCAAGCAGCATCAGCTGTGCCCCGTGCATCCCCAGGACTTACACATTCTGTTCAAGTGGTTTCTAACCACCTGTTCCCTACTGTGTGGTGATGCTTTGGTACTATCCCTCTAGGACCTTGCCCATCCTACAGGCTTGCCTTCCCCAGAAAGAGCTCTGGTTCTGTTTGATAAGGTTCACATAAAGTCTTTTATCAAATATTATGATGAAGGGAGGCGACAGGTACTACCTGTGTTCAGAAACTGCTTCCTCTTTCAAGCTATTTGAAGAAAGCTCATTCTGCCCTGCTTAATAATCAGTAGTACAGGTCTGATTCATCAGAACCTTGGCAACACCTTAGCATTTAAAAATGTTTAACTACCTCTAGGGGCAGGTCATGCTACTGAGTTATGACAAATTATCATGAGGGAAAACAAGGGTAGCCAGCCATTTTAAAATGCCCCAACCACTGCCTCTCCACAGAAAGACTAAACTACATATGGTTTATCACACAACAAATCCCATTTCTGTCCCCTGAAATCCCCTATTTTTGTTCATTAAAGGGGATTTAAAAAAAAAGACTTAAAGAGCACTTTACAGCAGCATTCAGCTTTCCTATGAAATACTCAGCATCTTAAATATTATGTACACTTTTTTTCTTGTAGTAAGCTAGAAACTGGCTTCAGAGTTTGTTGGATGGGGGACGGGTAACCCATCAAAAATTATTCTAGAAAATGTCTTTTGGCAGAATGGCAGGTATCCAAGTTAAAGATAGGAGGGTCAGTTTGTTGCTTTGTGGTCTTTTCAACGTTTAAATCACTCTTTGTTCCCCTCTACATGAACCTGGGCTCCTGAACATCAAGATAGCTGAATGGAGCTCCTCACATGGAGATCTCAGCTAGGGCTTCTCAGTAGATCCCTACTGCAGTTGTCTGATTTCCTCTTCTCAAAATTCAGGAAAAACAATAGTGCCATTTCAGACCTCTCACAGAGGGAGAGGTATATGGCTGCCTTAGTATTCTGTCACTCATAATTATTTTAAAAACTGGAGTTTTATTAAAGTCTGTCAGTGTTTCACAACAAGGAGGTCCACAGTTTGTGGCATCTTACAGTTTTATAGTTTTACATTGTGTGTCTCTTTCCTTTTTGGAAAACCTACCTAGTACAAGCCACCATGTGCACAGACTGCTCAATGAGTGGGTTGGTTCTCCACAGCCCTTGACGTAGTACAGAGTCCAGCCATTACCATTCTCCTGCATTACTTGGACATGGGATTATTTTTGTACAGTTGGCTGCAGTATTGGTGGTAGAATATAATTTGATAGATCATCTCTACTTCTGTATTTATTTATTTATTATTTATTACTAGACCTCAACCACAGTCTTCTCCCCCTCCACTCTCTGCCTGTAAGATGTACTATATGTAGTCATGCACTTTGTATTAATATATTAGAAATCTACAGATCTGTTTTCTACTTTTTATACTGTTGGATACTTATAATCAAAACTTTTACTCTAGGGTATTGAATAAATTTAGTCTTATTAGAAAATAAAAAAAATTATAAGCCAGAAACACCCAAAAAAGCTACTCCCATCTGATTTGACTTAAGGCCCACTCCACGAGATGAAACTCATACCCATCACTGCTTGGATGACCAAGAACCAAAGACTAGATATCCCAGAGACCTAGGGTAAAACCCAATAATATCACTCTTAAAAAAGTAGTACTTAAGTGGCTACTAATGACATTATGCTATATGCATAGATTAGTACCTTAATCAGCCGTCATCAGAGAAGCTTCCTACCACAGCAGATAAGAACAGATGCAGAGACCCACAGCCAGACATGAGAGAGAAAGAGAGAGAGAGAGAGAGAGAGAGAGAGAGAGAGAGAGAGAGAGAGAGAGAGAGAGAAAGAGAGAGAGAGAGATTGGGGGGGATAGTGTAGCTTGAGTTTTCCTGCCTGGCCCACAATCAGGACAAATCTCTCTCACCTGCCAGTCCCACAGCCGCTTAAACCCGACCAAGTAAACACAGAGACTTATATTGGTTACAAACTGTATGGCCGTGGCAGGCTTCTTGCTAACTGTTCTTACAGCTTAAATTAATCCATTTCCATTAATCTATACCTTGCCACATGGCTTGTGGTTTACTGGCATCTTCACATGCTGTTTGTCATCGTGGCGGCTGGCAGTGTCTCTCTCTCCCTCTCAGCCTTCCACTTCCCAGCTTTATTCTCCTCCTTGTCCCGCCTACACTTCCTGCCTAGCCAATGGCCAATCAGTGTTTTATTTATTGACTAATTAGCAACACATTTGCCATACAGAACATCCCACAGCAGGATAGAGACTGGAATGTACAGCTCTAAATGGGATGTCTCCATCAAATCCCTCCCCACAAATCTCAGGGAACCCCACAGAAGAGGAGGCAGAAAAAGTGTAAGAGCCAGAGGGGACAGCGGGCACCAGGAGAACAAGGCCCTCTAAGTTTCAAGTGTAAGAATTAGATGACAAATACATCATGTTCAAGTCTTGATATTTGCCCCAATTCACATTTTTAATAGAAAAAAAATCATGATCTTTTTAACTCCTTTTGTGGGACTTGATCCACTACCCTATACACTGTTCTAAGATTGAGTGCAAACCCACTTAGGAATAGGATGGAGATGAAACAGTGTCAGAGATCTTTTCTTTCCCCCACTTCCTGAGCCTTGACTAACAGACATCTTATCCTGCAGCAAACTCAGGCAGCAGAAAGCTTATTTTTTTTATAGCAATCCCCAAAGCATGGAAAAACAAACAGATTTCTTGTGTAGTAATGCACAAAAGCTGTGCTAAGAGGCAGTCACTCTTGGCAGCATAAAAGGTCTGATTGTCTATAGATGTTTGACCCTGAGGCCATGTCATCCCGGTTTCCCTTTGTTGTTTTGTTTTATCTCTACTAAAATTTATTGAATTTTCCTTTCAAGTTCAAAATCAAAACCTACTTATTGTAACAATAAAAAAAAACCCTCACTGCCAGCAAATAATGACAAAAGCCAGCAATGTCCCTTTCTCCTTCATTTTCCAGGTAATCAGTGATAACAGTTGTTCTGCATCCTGCTACCTTTTCTCTATGAATTGGCCACATTTGTTTTTCTACCAACATGAATTACTTTGCAATATGTATCTTTTTCACTTAAGACATATTACAGTTGTCACTTTAGATTAATAAAAATAGATAAATTCATTGTTTTATGTAGCTGTGTGATATTCTGTAGTGTGGATAGACAATAACCATTCTCTTGCTATTTCCAAAATTTATGATCACACACATAGCTCAGGGTCAGAAGGGATATTTCCTTAGCAATAAATCACTTGATTATCATGCACAGGGCTCTGGGCTTGATCTCCCACACAAGCTAAAAAATGATAGGTTATAGACAGATAGATGATGGATAGATAGATAGATAGATAGATAGATAGATAGACAGACAGACAGATGAGGCAATTGGTAATTTTTTAAATTTATAATTATATTGCATAAATTGAAAACATCTTTAGCCTTTTACAGTTGTACCACTAGGGAACAATATGGATACATAATATAAATTTATCAAAGCATATAGGTTATGCAACACAACGAGGAATACTAGTAAGTGTTGCCATTTCTCCATGTTCTCAATGTGATTAAAGAATACTAAACTTCCAGAGTGAAGATAGCATTCCAGTACAGCTTTGGTATATATGTCCCTATTAGCCACGTTGAACATTTTTCATATATTTTAGAAAGTCTGTTATTCTTTGTTCTTCACAAAATTTGCTGAAGGAGACAACAAAACAGTGTGGATATTTTAATTTGCTTTGAATTGTTTATTTTTAGTTGAATTAATGACCTTGTTATTTAGAGTAGCTTTAGTTTAACAGCAAAGTAGAAGAGAAAGTCTGAAGTTGCCACACATTTTATCCCTCCCCAGCACATAGCCTCCTCTTTGTTAACCCAACCATCATCTATGTGGCACACTTTTTACAATCTGTGAGCCAACACTGACACATGGACATCATCATCTACCAGTCTGTCCACCAGTATTCTGCTTTGTACTATTTCTAAGTTTTGACAACTTTATAAGCCCCATATTTCACAGCATCATGCAAAATTAATTCACTGCCCTCAAAAATCATTGCTGTCCCACCTATTTATCCTTGTAACCATTGTGGGTGTATTTGAAATATATCTAATCCTTCCACACATCCTTTGAAGAGTAAGTGAGTTTTTTTTTCTGAAACAGGAAGATGGATGTGGTAAGAGATGGCTCCCAATGGCCACAGTGGAACTCTGTGCTGATAGTCTTTGACAGAAACAAGATGAGTGACACATTCATGTTGCATGCTACCAGATGTCAAAATCTGATTTTTTTTCAGGAAAAAAAAAGAGAAAGAGAGAGAAGTTAGAAGTCTTCATTTATCTTGTACAGAGGGGTGCTCACACTATAAATTCTGATATGCAGAGAAAATGCAAATCTTTTATTTTGCCCATAATTATTCTGCCTATGTTAAAGAAACCACTTATTGACTGGTTAGGGTGAAGGAATGCACTACATGGCTTAGTCTCCATCCTATGCATCAATAATTTGAATGGTTCATTTGGGTAGCAGGCTCCAATTGATAGAAAAATGCTTAGTCTCTCAGGTCATCCTCACCTACCTCTGTTCTCAAGATGTTATCTGGGGGAAGCAATATGTGAGGGATGATATGAAGAAAATCCTGCCTCCATGTGTACACACTTGTAGCTGGAGTTTTCTCCAGTCCTGCCTGGCCCACGGTCAGGACAAATCTCTCTCACCTGTCAGTCCTGCAGCCTCTTAGACCCAACCAAGTAAACACACAGAGACTTATATTGCTTACAAACTGTATGGCCGCAGCAGGCTTTTTGTTAACTAGTTCTTATATCTTAAATTAACCCATTTCTACTCATCTATAAGTTGCCATGTGACTTGTGGCTTACCGGTACCTTACATCTCACTTTTCATGGCTACAGCTGGCAGTGTCTCTCTGCCTCAGCCTTCCACTCCCCAGAATTCTCCTCTCTCCTTGTCCCGCCTATACTTCCTGCCTGGCTACTGGCCAATTAGCATTTTATTTATACAGAGCAATATTCACAGTAACACTGGTCCCAAGTACACTAAGCCATCTGGCCAGAAAGCCTCAGGCATCTGCCTGTCTCTGCCTCCTTAGAACTGGGGTTGTAGGTATACACCACTACTCGTGGATTTTTTGGCCTGGGCTTGGGGAGTCTAACTCAGGTCCTCATGCTTGCATGGCAAGCACTTTATTGCACTGTTTCCCTAGTCCTGACGGTAGCATCTTTGTCATGAGTCAATACCATTGGCTGCCATCACGTTCACCGCACTGTGTTTCTGAAATTCCTCAGCTCTACGGACAAGCTGAAAGGGTCGCAATTCAGATTCATCTGTGCATTCTAACACAAACATCTCTGAGTGACCACCATGGAGCTGGCCACACCTAGAATGGTTTCAGCAATGCCACACTAGTCAAAGGAATTATTGGCTCACATAAAAGTACATGCCACCACGGTGTTAGCAGAAAAACACAAAGCACTTTTATGTTTTCGTGAATGCTGTGAATGGCATGCAGAGCCCTTCTATAAAATGACAATAGATTATCTCTCTGTGACCTAATGACAGGGGCCTCCCTAAACCTGGACTATGATAGCTAACCAGGATTTTCTGTGGAATATGGTTAATACAGAGCAGTGAGGCTTCTTTTTGCTGTAAACTGCTCTAGCTCCTAGGTCTCATATGTCCACTGTCACCAGTTCAGTTTCCTTTCAGGAGAGAGGTAGAAAATAGCATTGATTACTTTCTCCCTTACTTAAATGTCAAGCTGCTATCCATTAAATGACAGCTAGTCCAGAGAGTTAGCTCTTATCACACCATCTGACAAGTTCAGAGAAGAAAGAAAAGGATGGGAAAAAAGTGAATTTGCAGCTAAGTATTCAGGGGCTATAATGAAGAATCTTTGTATTTAGTGGTTTCCCATCACATTAGAAAAAGGAAAAAATTGTAAAGGAAAAAAATCATTACAATTAAAGGAGAATATTTATTTGCATTCATGTCTCATGTGAGCTAGATGAAATATCAGTGCTTTAAGGCCTACTCCAAGAGTACCATGTAACAGATAAATGATGGAACAGAAGTGTCCAGAACATGTGTAAGTCATGAGGTTCTAAGCATTGTTAATGAGGTAATAATGAGCAATGTACGTGGAGTGTGACTGGTTTCTGTGACACTGAACAAATAAATAGTGGCAGTCTTATTTACAATTCTATTGCTACTAAAACACCATGCCCAAGAGCAGTGAGGAGAAAGGAGGTTTATTTCAGCTTGTAGACCCATATCCTACAGGGAGTCAGAGCAGAAATTCAAGGCAGGAACTTGGAGGCAGGAACTGAAGCAGAAGCTATGGAGGAGAGCTGCTTCCTGGCTTGCTCGACCTGCTTTTATATACACCCCAGGACTACCTGGCACGGGGTGGTGCTGACCACAATGCACTGAGCCCTCCCATATTCATCACTAATTTAGAATACACAGATCCTAGTTTTGAATTCTGAAACTAATAAGTTTAACTTGTAGAGCCTGAAAAAGCCAGGCACATAGTAAAGTGCTATTAGAAGGGAGGGAAGAGGCCTTACACAAGGAGAGGGTGTGGTAGCGCATACATGGTGTGCAAGTACATGGACGGAATACCGAGGGTGGAAAGGTTTAAGCTGGGCTGAGAGTCAGGGAATAGAGAGCAGGAGAGAGTGGGAGGAACCTTTAACCAAAACTAAAAATGTATGGAAAAGAACTATGAAACTTACCATTTTATAAGTCTATTAAAATATAATTTTTAAACTGTAGATCTAGGGACACCCTGAATGGGTAAATAATTATTCCCCTGGAAGGCATAGGCTATTAAATGAAAATCCCAGTGACAAGTATGGAATACCTTCCTATCAGTTGTTGGTCAGAGAGGCTCCCAAAATACTATATATTATTGCCATTTCTCTTTGCTGCCCACCAGGACTAGATAGTGAGACTCTATTGCTAAATACATCACATACTTGGTTGCAGAATATCAAGAAATCAAACTGTAGCTAAACTGGTAGTTTCTTTCAATTTCATAATGCTAGAAGGTGCCATACCTGCTGGTAGGAGAGAAAATTTGTCAATGGTCCTAGACTTGCTCAATGGTTAACAAATGTGTGATTATTATGGGGGTAAATAACCCAAACCAACCATTTTGATTGGATTTGAAGCCTACTCCACAAAAGGGTGTGGTTGATATATTGTGCACCCCAATAAACTTATCTAGGGGTCTGAGAACAGAACAGCCACTATATTAAACATAGAGGCTAGGCAGTGGTAGCACTTGCCTTTAATCCTAGCCTTCTGGAGGCAGAGGTCCATCTGGATCTCTGTGAGTTCAAGGCCACACTGGAAACAGCCAGGCATGGTGACACACATGCCTTTAATCCCAGGAAGTGATGGCAAGAAGCAGAAAGGTATATAAGGTATGAGAACTAGGGAACTAGAAGGTTTTTAAACTTTTAGACTTTTTAGCAGCAGTTCAGCTGAGATTCATTCCAGTGAGGACTCAGAAGCTTTCAGTCTGAAGATTCATGGAAATAGGATCCGATGGGGAGTTGTCGAGGTGAGGTTAGCTGTGGCTTGTTTTGTCTCTCTGATCTCTCAGCTATCACCCCTATATTGGTGAAATTATTAAGGCCACTCCACGTAGTTAAAAGGAGATTTATTTAATGGCATAACTTACAAATTAAGGGATAGGTAGGTTGCGGGGTCTGGGGAAGGTGCATCGCAGTCCAGCGGTGTTCTCTGGAGCTCTGCTTGACCCACCTCCAACGTCCAGGGTCCCAGACCCAAGAGAGAAAGTGCTGGCTCATCCAGATCTCGGGTCTCCAGGCGCCTCCCTTTGTCCCGCCTTGTAGGCGTGACAGTTGCCGAAGTCTCAATGGGGGTTAGAACTTCCAGATCAAAGCTGGAATGGCTACCCGCTACATCCCTATATCTGGCTTCTGAGTTTTTTGTTAGTAAGACCATTTAAAATTCATGCTACAAAAGGGAATTTATGCCTGGTATTGTAAATCTGGTCAAGAGTCCATGACTGGTGTTGTGGTTTAAATAGGAATTGCCCCCATAGGCTCATATATTTGAATGCTTCATATCTAGAGAGTGACAGTATTTGAAAAAGACTAAGATGTGTGGCTTTGTTGGAGTATGTGCGGCCTTGTTTGAAGAAGTGTGTCACTAGGGGTGAGCTTTGAGGTATCAGAAGCCCAAGATACACCCAGTGGCTCTCTCTCTTCCTGCTAACTATGGATCTGGATGTAGAACTTTCAGCTACTTCTCCAGCACCATGACTGCCTGCATGCTGCCATAATTCCCTCCATGATGACAATGTACTAAACCTCTGAAACTGTAAGCAAGCTCCAATGAAATGTTTTCCTTTATAAGAGTTGCCGTGGTCATGGTGTCTCTTCACAGCATAGAACACATAATACAGCTAGGGAGGTCATAAGCCTTAGTAGGGAACCTACTACTGTAGTTTGCCTAAAGTAACATGTTGTCAAACTGTCTTCTAAATACTTCTATTCAGACTTAGTGTTTCAGCTCTCAATCTTCATGAGAAAAGCTTTTCTACCATAGGTGGCAGTTAATATACAGATTTACAGAGGGTCAAAAAGCTGAGAATAAGTTACTGTTGAGTTCTAATTCCTAAACAGAACATCTGCATCACTTCCTTGACCCCATGCCACCCACCAAGACTCAGGAAACATCATAGAAAAGGATGTAAGAATATAAGAGCCAGAAGATGGGAGAGGAATCTTTCAATAGAGTGTCTTATGGATGTGACAGGCCTATTGCATTCATTAACTCATTGCAGCTGTGGTTATCTGCAGAAGAAATTCACAAGATTGAACCTTGCAACATTTCATCATAGATTATAGACCAGTTCATGAAGCCCCACTCTCTCCATGAAATTATGGGCAGATAATGGGTACTGGGGAAGAAGAGTCGTTTTCTCCAGTGGTATAGCCACATGCCAACTTGCCCATGCTCTAGTAAACAATCCCCCATCCATGCTCATGTGTGCAGCCATAATTAAACTCAGTGAGTCACATACACACAAAAAGACATCAAAGCAAGTGGTGTGTGGGGGAACTTGCTCGGAAGAAGAAGGGCTTAAGCAGGATGGGGAGAGGCAGGCAATAAGAAAGAGTAATGAGTGATTAAAAAAATCAAAATTTATTATATACATGTATGTAACTTTCAAAGAATTTCAAAACGTAAAAAATGACTAGGGTTTAAAGTAAATATTCAAAGAGGCCACCTTCCCATGGAGACATTTGAGGATCCAGTCTTGTCTGCACTGTCAACAGCCTCTCTGGAACACTCTCACACTCCTATCAAGTGAGCCAGAACACAGCATCCTTCTCCCAGGGATCATCAGGACTGCTGCTCCCTGCATCCCCCAGAGCCTTTCCAGGAGCAGAAACTTCTGTGAAACTCGGTGCTTTCAGAGTTTCCCCTCTGTCTTCATTAGGGCTTCTGATGCTGTGAAGAGACACCATGACCACGGTAGCAACTCTTACCACCACTTCCTGGTACTCATTTTCTCCTCAAAATTTACATTTTGTAATTTACCCGGCTCAGTTTGCTCCTTTTCGTTGTAAATCTTTGTTAGAGCTAACACTAGTAACCACAAAACAGAGTCTATACCAGGCTGCTTTGAGATTTCCTCTGCCAACAGAATTAATCCAAATCTCTTCACTTTAGCCTCAGGCAGACTTTTTGGACAAGGGCAAAAAGCAGCCATTTACTTCACCAAAACATCACAAGAACAATCTCTAGGCAGCATACTAAAATTCTTCTCTGAAACCCCTTGAGTGAGCCCCTGACCATTCAAATAACTCTTAGCACCACTGTCTTCAATGTCCCTACTAGTATGGCCGGCCCATTAAGCAGTGTTTAAGCATTCCACCATTTTCCAAACCCAAAGTATCAAATTCCAAATTCCTCCAAACAAAAAAATGATGAGGCCTATCACAGCAATACCTCAGTCCCTGGTACCAACTTCTGTCTTAGTTAGGGTTTATATTGAAGTTAGGTTTCTGTGAAGAGACACCATGACCATGGCAACTCTTGTAAGGAAACATTTAATTGAGATGGCTCACTTACAGTTTCAGAAGTTCAGTCCATTATCATCATGGCAGGGAGCATGGTGACATGCAGGCAGATGTGGTGCTGAAGGAGTAGCTAAGAGTCATGGGGCAGTATCCTGAGCATAGGGAACCTCACAGATTGCCCGCACAGTCACATACTTTCCTTTAAAAGGACATACCCACTTCAACATAGTGCCACTCTCTATGAGATTATGGGAGCCAATTACATTCAGTCTACCACACCCTCTCTCAGAAATTTTGCAGACTTCTTTTCACCAGCCCTTTCCCACTAGGACCATCAGTTTTCACCTTGCTCTAAGTGCTCAGGCTTCTAAAGCTTGAGCAATGGAGGGTACTTCATCTTTCCTATCCAGGACAGTGAGATTTTCCAGCCATGCAAAGCACCAAAAACTTTCAGTCCTGGAAACTTCTCTGCACCCTCTATGTCCTGAGCTCTCTGTGCTAAACAAAACCAAGGTCAACCTGTCTCTCACAGTCTGTATAAGAAGTTGAGACTCTCAATGCTCTTTCTGCAATGCTATTTTCATAATAAAAAGAAAAATTTTATTAGTCCCTTCTCAGTTCAGTCTATATTCATCGTCCATGGAAGCAAATATCATCAACTGCAATATGAGGCATGAAAGTCCTTACCTTCAGATCAGACAAATATCAGAAAGGGCCTACAACTGAAGAAATACAAAAATATTAACAAATAAAATTAATAAATGATAACATTAAAAAGATAAAAAAATTACAAACAACACAAATATTGGCAGGGGTGTGAACAACACTGCTGGTGGAAATGTAAACTAATCCAGACACCATGGAAATCAGAATGGAACTCTCTCTCTCAAAAAAAAAAGAAAAGAAAAACTAAACATAAATTTATCATATGATCTTACTATATCATTCTAGGATATTGACTTGAGGGGCTCTATGTTATTATATCACAGAGATACTTTCACATCAATGTTTTTTGTAGCAGTATTCGTAACAGCTAAGTTATAGAACCAACCTAGGAATCCAACAACCAAAAATGCATAAATAGAATACTCTGTGTGTGTGTATGTGTGTGTGTGTGTGTGTGTGTGTGTGTGTGTCTGTAAGTTTCCCAGTCATAAATAATTAAGCTGACATTTGCAGAAAACTAATGCAATTGGAGATGATCATATTAAGTGAATTGAGATAGTTTCAAACAGACAGATAGCAGGTGTTTTCTTTCACTCATATTTTATACAGATACATAAAAATTATGTACGTATATATGACATGAAAGTAGAAAAGAAACTGTCTACAGGAACAAAGCGGATCAATGAGAAGGGGAGGGGCAAGAAAGTCTAAGTAAAGGGTAGATGAAAACCCAGCATATAGCATATACTTGAATGAGTTTTGTTTTGTTTTTTCAATAAACCCAAAACCACTGCATCGTTCTCTAGACTTTTGTCCTCCTCTGTATGAAGCCACCTCTCAACTATGATTTCATCTAGTCTCTCAAAGACATCATCACTTACCACAGCAAAGCTTTGGTTCTCCTTATTTCTTACAAATTTAGGCCACTTAGCTTTTTACCCTCTCTGTCCAGTCACTTTGGTTCTTATATGGAGGAGCTTGTACTGGTAAAAACAACAAATGTGAACATGGGTTCCTTGATTCTGTTTCAGTGCCTCTGAGTCCAGCTGGGGCCCAGCAGCTTCCATTTTGTCAAGTTAGCTTTAAAGCAATAAAACCTACTGTCAGTTGGTGCTATTTAAAAAAAAAAAAAAGGTAAGAATGAAATCAAATGTGAGATGCAGTTTTTCCTCCCAACTAGGTAGAATGGGCTGAATTGATGGAGAACTCGTTGTTTGTACCAGTGGTTCCTTGGAAAGAGTGGTGTTGCCCTGACATTCCAGGTCCTTTTCATGATTTGTGTTCTGATGATAGTCTTTCCTTATTTACACTTCCTACTCACACCTCTTCAAGAACAGCTCTACTCCTACAGGGAAGACTTCTCTTCCTAGACAGTGTACTCGATGCTTCCTTCCTAGGACCATTGAGATAAGGATTGGAAGAGAGACAGATGGCTGGGTGTTACAATACATGTCAAGAAGGAAGGAAGAAAGGAAGGAAGGGAGGGAGGGAGGGAGGGAGGGAGGGAGGGAGGGAGGGAGGAAAGGAGGGAAAGACCAAATTGACCACACTACCTACAAAGAACCCTTTAGGGGGCTCCTTCCTCAACCCTGGAAGAGGCTCCCTAGAGTAGTGAAATGTAGCTTCTTTTTCAATGGTTAGAAAATTTTCCCATGCCATGATCTTTATTGTGCCCTTGGAAGGATCTAGGATCACCTAGGAGACAAGACTCTGAGCACATGTGTGAAGGACTTTTTAGAACGGCTTAACTGAGGTGGGAAGACTTATGTTAAATGTGGGCAGCACCATCCCATGGGCAGGGGTCCCAGGCTGAATAAAGCAAGCAGACACCAGTGTTCCTCTTTCTCTGCTTCCTGGCTGTGGATATGATGTGACCACATGCCTCATGCTCCTACCATCAGGCCACCACCATGATAGAACATACCTTTGAAATCTGAACCAGAACAAACAAGTCCTTTATTTGCTTCTGGCCACACCTTTTATACTAGAAATCATAAAGGTAGCCAATGCAACTTTTTTATTTTGTCAAATAAATATACTTATTCATTAAAAATACTTCTTTTATTTTTTGAGATTATAATGTAATTACACCATTTCTCCTCTTTCCCTTTCCTCCCTGCCAAACCTCTCATATACCCTTTCCTGTGTATGTAACAACTAATAAATGTATTTTAATGAAAAGTATTATCACTACTTATTTAGTAAATTAAAAATATGTATTATACTATAAAGCTACAAAGGGATAATTTGAAGATAGTCCTTTAATGTTTCACTCAAATGAATTTAGCATTACTTTTTAAATTTACCATAGTGACCTTTTAATAGTCTTTTCCTCAAACTAACAAAAACTTAGTGCCTTTCTTTATCCCAACTACTGTGGGGGGTAGGGAGCAGCAAAAGGGGTTCATTTGATTACCAATGAAAAGCAAGAAAGAAAAGAAGCTGATGTGGTCATTCTGAGCTTGAATGAGACATTTTCATTGGCTTTTGGTGTAAATAACAAACTTTATTTCTAGTTTTTTTAAAATTTATTGTTAATTATGTGTGCATGTGTATGTGTGACTATGTGTAGGTATGTGCTTATGAGTACCATGCCAGTGGAGACCAGAAGAGGATGTCAGATGCCCTGCAGCTGGAGTTACAGGTGTTTGTGAGCCACCCAATGTGAGTTCTGGGAACCAATCTCAGGTCTTCTGAAAGAGAATAAGTGGTCATAACTGCTGAAACACCTTTCCAGCCTCTAGAAATATACTTCTCAAAACTCAATGAAAAGAAAAAAATCTCAGTGGAAATTGGAGAGTTGCTTATTTGAATGGCCATAAACATAGGGCATATAAAAGTCATCACATATAGTTCAGCTGCGATTATAAGAAAATTTAAAGCCTTAGATGCATGTGTTAGGAAAGTAAACTAAAATCAGTTAATTGTGGATTTATAAATTGGATCCAATAAGTTATCTATAAATCAATAAATAGAAAACAGCAATAGAAACCTAAAGGAATGATAAAAATAAATATAAAACACAAGAAACATGTAAATCTTTAATTTTTTAATGTATATTTGTGTTCACATATGCATGCATGATGGGGGTGTTTGTATGTGCATGAGTGATAGGGGAGGTTATGCATACATGATAAGAGGATTGTTCATGAATGTTGCAGGGGAGGCTCATGGATCAGAAAATGCATATGGAGGTCAGAGAACCACTTTGTCGGGCTGGTTCTTTCCTTCTGCCTTACATAAGCTTCAATGATCAAACTCAGGACTCCAGGCTTGCACAGCAAACACCCTCACCTGCTGTGTTATCTTGCCAGCCCTGGAATCTTATAGAGATGAAAAATCATAAGATACTCGGGTAATTTTGCATCAATACTTTAAGATTTAAACCTAAAACACAGAACTCACAAAACATAGCAAAATACCAAGACTCTGAGTCATCTGATACTAAAGAAAGCAAATGCCTTCAGTAGCCCACCCCCACCTCTGTCCTTTCACTTTCTGTGGTTGCCCTTACCCACGTTCAAAACACTGGATGAGAAGTTTCAGCGAGAAACAATTCACATGCTTTAAACTCAGCACCATTCTGAGTAGAGTGCTGTAATCCCTCAGTCTCCTACCCAATCCTACTCATCCTTTGTACAGCATATCTACACTGTATATGCTATCCCCTCAAGAGTCACCTAGTAGCCCTCAGAAGAATTGCTGGGATATTTTGGTCCTTATGTTCATGCATCTCTTATCTTACTTAATAATGGCTCCAAAGCAAGAGGATTAATGACACTAAGAATGCAGATACGCCCCCCAAAGAATCCAGAAGGTACTTTCTTTAAACTGAAATGGTAATACAATATTTTGATAGAAAGACTACATTCAGGTGACTGTTTTTGTAGTACATTATAATTGTACTATTTTACAATCAGTTATTCTCGTTAATCTCTTACTGTGCCTAATTTATAAGTTAACCAATGTAGTAAGTATTATATGTATGGAGGAAAAGGACAGACGGGAACTATTTATGGTTTCAGCATGCACCCCCCCACTCCAGTCTATAATGTACATCATATGGGTAACAGGGAAAGTATTATATGTTAAAATCTTTCTACAAAGGAAATATCTGAACAGATAATCAACATTAAAACACTAATCTCATCTTTAAAATTTCTTCAGAGAATAAAAACATAGGAATTTTTCCTGATCTATTTCTTCAGAGCATCACCTAACAGCAGAAACTGACAAGGACCGCAGCAATATGGAAGCTGGGTAATGCATCACAATTACATCGCATTTGTTCCAGGAATAAAAAAATTGGGGTTAACACTTTAAAATCAATCAACTTAATTCACCACAATTACATAAACGAAAGGTAAACTGTCTCATCATCTCAACAGATACAGAAATCCAGCATCCATTCAAAATGATGAAACGCATATCATTCCAACCTCAGAAGAGAACACCGCAATGCATTGTAGAGCATAGATTTATTTTTGCGCTATCATTTTGCATGTACAAAATTTATTTTGGCTTATTCCCTAATTCTCTGCTCCTTGGGGTAATAAAGAGCTGATTAATGGAGAGCTTAATAACTGTACACAAAAGCCCTCTGTGAGGGGGGGGGCAGTCATTTCACAGGCTCAACAAGGCATTTAAAAATTAACTGAATGTAACAGGCAACTTGAAACACAATCGACACAAAAGCAGCTCCAGAAACAGAAGGACAAGATCCTGATAACGATGCAATTCAAATGCCGGTCACATTTGTTTCTCGGTACTTGGACAAGGCTTGGTGACATTAAAACACTTTACTCTAGAGTTCAGAGGTGAAGTCTGTTGTACGATTTAAAAATACCAGGGCTGGAGATTTATCTTAGATACATGTAAGATACAGAATTATAGATAGTTAATTACTTCTACAAAGAGCTGGCTTTATAAAAAGTAAAGAGGAACTAATTCTGAGGAGGAAAGGGACCAGTGGGAAGAAGAGGGGAGGTAATGAAAGATAATGGGGGGGGAGTATGAGCAAGGACAGTGATATACATGTGTGACGTTGTTATAATGAAGCCAGTTATTGTGTATGCTAATGAAAAAATTTTCAATTTAAAAAAAGGAAAAAATAAAAGTATTCTTATGGAACTCATTTCCATAGGTGCCCCCACTCCTTCCCCAGAACAGGCTGGGTTAGGCCACCACGAGTCAGCCTGCTGTACTGGTTCCTTACTAGGCCTTTCCATGGGCTTAGAGGCCAGCATGTCCTAAGGAAGACTTCTAGAGCAAACACCGACAAGCTCCAGGGTAGATAAAGCTTCAGTGGTTTGGGAACCAGTGTTTCAACCCCATTATACAAACTGCATTCCCCAGTTCTGGACCTAATGAGGTCAATTCCATGTCCTTGCACCAGATGAGTAAGAAGTCAGGTGCAGCGCAACAACAAATTCCATTTCTGCCGAGGTTTCTCCAGCTGTAGAACCTACTTCACCTAGTAATCAGTATATTCTCTAGGGAACAAAACCTCTTCCTGAGAGTGTTTAAGAAAGAGAAAGGCAGAAAAAATACATTTACAACCCCCCAAAAAATGTCAAGGAAGGAAAACATAGAATCATTTTATTAAGTTTCTTTCTGCTTTCTCCTACTGCAAGGTAGCCCACTGTCTCCACAAACTACGAGACCGGAACCCCTGCAGGCATAGATGGTGAAGCAACAGGGAAAGGTGCTGAGGGTCCTAGCAGTGAGTGGGAGTGTCTATCATTAAGCTCAGATCTTGCAGTGTCTACATACACAGGGTGAGACATGCAGGGACTTAGAGTGTATCAATAATTTGTGAACGATTTTTCACTTCTGTTCTCAGGTGCCAAGAGTTTGAGGTTCTCAAATGTAGGAAGGGATGACCTTTGGCTGACAAATCAATGGTAGTTAATTATTAAAAGGAACCATTACTGCCTGCCTGCCAACCTTCAGGGGCCTACATTCCAGTAATGAGAAGATCCAGAATCATTTGAAAGTATTCATATCAGAAAACAGCCAGAATGTAGACGGATACAGCTAATAACTCGCTGTATCCCAGATTTGGGGGTCTTTGTTTCTTATTCAAAGGGTAGGTCTTGACTTCTCCCTTGTCACTGCCATGTTCTCTTAAATCATAGGAGGGAACACCTGAGGTCTGGCCTTGCGGATAAAGGAAAGAATACTGAGGGCCGACATTCCTACCTCTTTTATCTTGCTTAGGGCAGTCTTTCCCCCAACAAGGGTCTCCATCCCCTCCCCTTCCTCTCTGGCTCCCCACTCTCTCATTCTCTCTTGCCAGAGCCTGTAGACTGCTCACTGGGTATTTCAGGACTGCTAGTCATGAAGGTGGATATAAAGAAATGCACAGCCTGACCTCTATTTCAGGAACTAATTTCTCTGCACTGTCAGTTAAATGACCAATTCTTCCATGGCCTTAAATCCATCCTTTCATCAGAGTCCTTATAGCCATGTAAGAACCTCTCATTCTTTTATAAAGAACTACAACACCTTGTCCAAAACCCCCTTCCCCCTGATTCACTATAGTATCATCCACTATATATTGTTTCTTCTCCACATGTTAAATGTTCACTGGATGCAGACTGTGGAAATGGACTTTATACCCAACATCATTCGTTCCTAAAGAGACTTGAAGACCCTTCCCTTCACTAGCCAGACCTGACATTTCAGCTCCTTGTTTACACACACATCCCATTGTATCACTCACAAGGCTTCCCAGACTCTTCCACCTTCAAATACAAATTTACTCAGGGCCTTCCGATTTCTCAGAGATCTGTGTGATCTCAGAGCTCAGAATCCAAAGCCCCATAGCTTACTCCTCCTTTCCCAGTTCAGTCTCCTCTGGGAAAGTGTCATCTACAGCTGCCCCCAAACTAGGAGCTGAGGATAAGTAACAAATAATGTCTGCTTCACAGGGTGCAATGTGAAATAGCTGGAACTGCTGATGTTTCATAAAAGAAGTTGTGCGGTCGGAATCATGTCCGGGAAAATGCACTCAGTTTACTCTTGCCTCTGGAAATATTCCCAACAATCTTCGCTTTAATAGTTTAAATTTAATCAACTTGCCTTCTGTTCTCAAAGTTAAAATCTCAGTATTAATAAACCAATAAAGGCCTATCAGTACCAGCACCAGAGCATATGGTAAGTGCTCAAAAACCTAAATAAATAGATATTTCCTACATGCTGCCACATTGTGCTTCTTCTCTAATAAAGATTTCTACATCTAAAAATAAAATATATTATCATTCTCATAACTGCATGACTGAAGTCATGGTGGAGGCAATAGAAAAATTACCCTTTCTTCTTCTTCTTCTTCTTCTTCTTCTTCTTCTTCTTCTTCTTCTTCTTCTTCTTCTTCTTCTTCCTCCCCCTCCTCCTCCTCTTCTTCTTCCTCCTGCACCAGAGTGTCTTCTACCATTGTATGACTCTGTAATTTGAGTGGAAATTTAGAGAGTTATTACATTAGATCTTTAGGGAAAATCTTTAATAGTCTCAAAATATAACCATAAGAAAAATAATCCAATTAGAAAATACAAAATAGTTCTGTTCTGTGGAGTAGAGTATTACTTAGCAATAAAAAGGAATGAACTTTTTTTTTTTTTTTTTTTTTTTTTTTGGTTTTTCGAGACAGGGTTTCTCTGTGTAGCTTTGCGCCTCTCCTGGAACTCACTTGGTAGCCCAGGCTGGCCTCGAACTCACAGAGATCCGCCTGGCTCTGCCTCCCGAGTGCTGGGATTAAAGGCGTGCGCCACCACCGCCCGGCTGGAATGAACTTTTAATACATACAACAATTGGAGTGGGTCTATCTACATTGGCTTTAATATCATTATCTAGCTTTTAAAAATGAAAAGAAGGAGCACAAATTTTGCCTCATTCCTCTAGTCTCATATAAAAAGTCAATGTAGTGTGTTTCTTTAAGCCCTGCTTCAGCAACACAAAGGGTTTGACATGTTTTTTTTATTCAATCCAAACTAAATTTTCCTTGAGATTTTTCCTTTGATTCACAAGTTATTTAGAAGTATAGTATCTGGTTTTCAAACACTAGGATGTTTTCTGCATATCTTTCTCTCACTGGTTTGTAACTTAATTCTTTTGTGATAATAGAATGTACTTTGTGACATTTTAATCATTGTAAAACTAGTTTAAGTTTGTCTTAAATATTAGAAAACATCCTATCTCAGCAAATCTCCATAAACATTTGGAGTGTTTAATGTTTATTCTGCCACTTTAAAATGAGATGGTTTATAAGCAATAGGAAAGTTTAGTTTAAAAAAACTGTAGCTTCTTACATACCAATGCTGTAGCTTCTTTTCCATTCTTTAACATTTCATTTTCTTTTTCTTCTATATCTATAACAATTTATGCCCATTGTTTCACCAGTTATTGAGATAGAATAAGTGAAATTTCCAATAAAGCACACTTTGTGGATTTGCCTCTCTTCTCAGTTGTATTAGTTTTCTACATTGATTCTGAAAGTCCAACGTTGTGTGTGTAGATGTGCTATTTTCTGAATGAACTGAAGTTTACTTTTTTTTATATTTTTGCTTAAAGAAAGTTAACAAATAAAACTTGAAAAAGAATGAAGTTGGAGGACTAACTTCTCCCAATTTAAAAGATTTTCTATAAATCAAAGACTATAGTCATTGGGGTTACACTACATGGAGCTGGAGAGATAGCCTGGGAGCACTCCCTGCTCTTCCAGAAGATCCAGGTTCAGTTTCCAGCATGCTCATCTGGTGGCATCACAACCTCTGCAACACCAGCTCCAGAGGATCCCATGCCCTCTTCCAGCCTCCTGAGGCACCTCCACTCATGTGGAATTCATGCACACAAATACACACATACACATAAATAGCAAGGTTGGAAGTAAAATAAACTAAAAGGCTGTACTATGAGAGCAAAGTGTAGATCAATGGGGCAGAACTGGCAGTGTGGAGACAAAGTCCTTCTTTTATGAACTGATGTCAGAAGGGTTGCCATGACGATTCACTGAGAGAGATTAGTCTGTCTATCATTTAGTCTAGGGATGACTCAATGTACACATGACACGCCAGCTAGGATAATCATTCCTTAGATATGACACTTAAGACAAATGCAACCAAAGAAGAAATAAATAGAACTTTCTGAAATGAATAAATGTTCATGCCTCAAAAGTCAAAATGGAAAAAGGGAAAACAGCTATCGATCAATAAAAAAATATTTGTGAGTCACTGATATATCTAATGTCCAGAAAGAACTGTGACAACTTCACAATAAAAAGGCAAATATCCAATATAAAATTTGTAAAGTACAATTTCCACATTAAAATGCCTTGCCCCTGTTACATGGAAATGCTTTGCTGTATTTCTGTGGATTTACTTCTGTATTCCCCATTCCATTCCAGTGATTTATATGTATGCTAATATCTCACAGTCTTGTAGTCCAGATCAGTGTAGATTTATGGTAAGCCTGGATATCCTACTTTTTTCTATTCAAAAGTCTTAGTAGTCCTAGGTATTGCCATGTACATTTTAAATTGGATTTTCAAATCGTATTTTTAAAAGCTTGTGCAATTTCAATTGAAGCTGAGTTTATACACTAACCTAGAAAAAAGACATATTTTTTCATTACAGTATTTTCAACATTTATTTGTTTTGTGTGAGTGCATATGTGGATGTTGGAAGAAAACTTGTGGAAGTGGGTTCTCTCCTCTGACTTTGTGGATCTCAGGAATTGAACTCAGGCAGCAAGGATTAGCACCACATGTCTTTACCCATTGATCTGTCTCACTAGCTTCCAAAGACTGATGTCTGAATAAGTCTTCCAACCATACATATAGTGTATATATCCACTTCTTCATGCCCACTTTCATTTGTCTTGGCAACATTTTGTAAAATATTCAGAGATATTCAAATATTTGTAAAATCATTACAATTGTAATGAAATTTAATAATATGTTAAGTTGTCTTAATTTCAGGCTATTTGTTGCTCGTGTTTAGAAATATAATTGATTGTATTTATTAGTCTTGTGTTTTATAAACTTACTGAATTTTGTACTAATTCTAGTAAATTTTCTACCCATTTTTGGGTTTATTATGTACATAACTGGCCTCATGAAAACTATGCTTGTTCTGCTTTAATTTTGATGCATTGAATTTATATCTCTTGCCTTATGGCACTGGTTAAAAGCAAAATAATATTAAACACAAGTAGTAAAAAGGGCACCTTTGTCTTACTCTTGTTCTGAGAGAGAAAGCATTGTCTTCCACTATTAGTTATAATGGTAATTGACAAAAGGTGCCTGCTGTTGTTAGATGACCAGGAGATTTTCATGAAGGAGGATTCAATTTTGCCTGTTTTTCTATATCAGTTTTGAGGTAATAGACTGAGTTTTTCCTTCATTACATACTACATAATGAATTCATTAACTGATTTCTTTTTATTTCTTGAGAAACCTTACTAGTGTGTGGCACATGAACAGTTTTATATGTTGTTAGGTGTTTTTGTGTTGTTTGGTTTGGTTTTGTGGGTGGTGATGGTGTTAATGGTGAGGGTGGTGGTGGAGGTGGTGGAGGAGGAGGAGGAAGAGGTGGTGGTGGTGGTGGTGATGGTGATGGAGTTGTTGGTGGTGGAGGTGCTTGTGGTGGTGGTATGCTGGAGAAGGGGTGTACATACACATATGCATGCCTGCAGATGCTAGAGAAGGATGAAAGGTGTCTTGCTATACCACTCTCAATCTTTAAAGAGTCTATCTACACCTGAAACTCACCATTTCTGACAGGCCAGCTGGTCAGCTAACTGCCAGGATCTTCCTATGTCCTCCTCTCAACTTGAGTTACAGGCACTTGTAGCTCTGCCAGACCTTTGTGCTGGGTACTGGGGGTTTGAACTCAAGTCCTCTTGTTTTCACAGTAAGCACTCATGTCCATTAAGCCATCTCAGCAGTCCCCATATTGATTTTTATCACTAGCTTTTCCGTCAATGCTTGTAGGAGATGTTTAATTTTCATTATTAAATTGTGTGTGAAGACTTGGTCTTATTTCATTTGAATAAATTTAATTTGACTTAATTTATTTAATAACACATGGTAATTCCGATTTTCTGTTTCTTCTTGAGTTAAATTTGATCACATATGACTTCAAAGAGTTTACCTATCTCATATGTGCCTAAATTTATTGACCATAATTTTCATAATATTCCTAGTCATTTACATGGACAGGATCTACATTCCAATACTTTCTTTAGTTATTCTTTCCTTTCCTTCCTGGTTCAGCTAGCTAAAAGCTTATCAACTTTATTCAGTCTAGAAAATATTTTGATTAAGTGAGATATAGGGCACATGCCTATAATCCACCACCCAGAAAGCTAAGGCAAGAGAATGGCAACTTCTATGTCAGTCAAAGCTACATAGAGACAAGAAGAGAATAATTTGGTTACATTGACATTATTTGATTTCTTTTTTTCTTCATTTTTTCTTTTATTAAAAATATTGTGTTCTCATTCAGTATATCCTGATTATAGTTTCCCCTCCGTCTCCTCCTCCCAGTTCCTCCCCACCTCTTCTTCCCTCAGGACCCACTCCCTTTCTGTCTCTCATCAGAAAAGAACAGGCTTCTAAGAGATAACAAACAAACATGATAATATAATAAGATGAAGCAAAAACTATCATAACAAGTTAGACATGGTACCTCAACAAGAGGAGAAGAATGACATTATTTCATTTATATTCACTGACTTCAGTTCAAATATTTAATGTTTATTTTCTTCTATTTAATTTGGTTTTAATTTACTCTGCTTTTGAAATGAAAACTCAAATAACTGAATACTGGCCATTCTTTAACAATGTAAATGTTTAAAACTCTAAAAATTGCATCTAAAAATACATTAACTACCATATAACTTTTTATATTTTATGTTTTCACTTTCATTTGGCTCAAGATAGGTGCTGATTATCATTTTTTAAACATTTTATTACCTTGTATTTATCTTGTATGCACGTATGTGTTGTATGTAGGCATGCACATGACCTCACACAACTGTGGAGATCAAAAGACAACTTACAGGTGTCTCTTCTCCCCTGCCACCATGTGGATCCCAGGGACCAAACTCAGATAGTGAGGTGTTCTAGCAGGTGCCTTTGTCAGAGGAACCTCCTTGCCAGGCCATGTTTCAATTTTTCTTTTGATGTGTCATTGACCTGTAAATGGTATTGTTTAATTTATAAACATTCATGGATTTCTGTGTGCATTTATTATTTATTTCTAATTTAATTCTATACAATGTTAGAAAACACTGTGCCATACAACTCCTTTCAAGTATATTTGTTTTAAAGTTATTTTCTATTAGTTATTTATCTTTCTTACTATTTGAGATTATAATTACATCATTTTCCCATTCCTTTCCCCTTTAAACCCTTCCATATATCCTCCATGCTCTCTTTCAAACTTGTGGTCTCCTTTTTCATTAATTATCATTACATACACATATGAACATGTATTCATAATTACCAAAGTACAACCTCAGTGTATAGTGTGATGCTTGTATGTATGTTTTCAGGACTGACCATTTAGTATTGGATAATCAGTCTTAATAAAAACACTCAGGAGGCAGATATTGGGGTGAATGCTGAAAGATCAGAGAAGCAGAATAAGCCACAGCTAACCTCACCTTGCCAACTTCTCAGCCAATCCTGTTTCCTCAAACTGGAAACCTCTGAGTTTTCATCCAAATGGATCTCAGCTGAATTGCTGCTAAAAGCCTAAAAGCTTAAAAAGCCTAAAAGCCTCTAGTTCCTGGTCCTCACACCTTATATACCTTTCTGCTTTCTGCCATCACTTCTGTGTCACCATGCCTGACTGTTTCCAGTGTGGCCTTGAACTCACAGAGATCTGAATGGGTCTCTGCCTCCAGAAGGCTAGGATTAAAGGCGTGTGCTACCACTGCCTGACCTCTATGTTTAATATAGTGACTGTTCTGTTCTCTGACCCCCAGGTAAGTTTATTGGGGTGCACAATATATCAACCACAAGTGTCCTGTCTTGATAGAAAGTGTGTTCCAGATCTTTCCTATCTTTACTTTTTCTCTCTACTGGTTACATATATTCGAGAGAACTACTGAGATCATCAACATTCATGTATTTCTCTACCCTCATTTTAGTTTTGCTGTGTTTTTGTATGCTGTTTTCAGGCTCCGTTACTAGAAGTGTCCTGATTTAGAATGCTATCTTCTTGATATGGACTGTCTCCTTCATCACTGTGAAATATCCCCTATGTCTGACTTAAAGGAAAATATCCCTTTAGTTAAATATAACAAATCTGATATTGGTGTATCTTCTATAGTACTCTTGAAAATAGTATTTGCACAGCAAATAATATTCCATCTTACATTTAAGCTATGTTTTTACATACATTTAAAGTATGCTTCATATAAGAAGGCGTATAATAGTCTTGTTTCATTCTGACGATCTCACTATTTTAACTAGACTTAACTTAATTATTAGTACAGTTGGGCCTAATCTATCACTTTGCTATTCAGCTGTATTACCCACCTTTTCTTTGTTCCATTTTTCCCTTTTCCTGCCTTACTTGGATTAATTATGTTTTAAGATTCTATCTCATAGCCAGCATTGGCTTATTAGCTGTACTTCTTTGTTCTACTTCTAAGTGGTTGCTCGGGAGTTTGTAATACTCACCCTTAATGTGTCATAGCACACCTTTAAAAAGCATTATGCCACCTCACATACACCATCAGATTACAGCAATGGCTGTTCAATCCCCTTGCCTATTCATGTTGTCATTCTTTTCTTACACTTCATTCTGCATGGCTTAAACTCCAATACATATTTCCTGAAGGAGATTTAAAATGATTTTTCATTAATTAATATTTTATGTCTGATAGAGAGAGAAATCTATGTGTTTGACTAAACATTCCATAGCATTTGTCTGAACATCAGATAACTGTGAAGTCACTCACTTTTTTCAGTTTTTAAAGATTTACGTATTTATATTTTATATGTGTGGGTGTTTTGTATGCATGTGTCTCTATATAGTGTTATGTGCAGGGCCCACAGAAGTCAAAAGAAGGCATAAGATCCTCTGAGATGGAAGTTACAAATCATTGTGAGCTGCCATACGGACGCTGGAAACAGTTAGGATCTGAGAGAAGCCCCCAAGACAGACCAACAGTCACATATGCAATTTAACAAGAGCGTTTATTATTTCCAACAGGTTGGGGTGGCAAATAGTGACTCTGAAGAGAGGTCGAAAGCTCCTTTTAAGCAGAGTTAGGGGAATTCCAGGGAGGAGGGATTAATCAGGTGCTGATTGGTGGAGGAAAGATTAGTCTGGGGACTGATTGGTGGGAGGCTCTAGTGGTTAGGAACCATCCACCTACAGGGTAGGAAAAGCTATCTTTAGCTAGCAGAAGGCTGTGGGGCTACTGCTGAGCCAGCAGAAGGCTGGGGGTGGGGCACGTGCTGATTGGTTGCCCCTGAGTTGTGGTCTTCCTGAGAACTACTTGCTCAGCTCCAGCCGTTCCAGTAAACCAAAGCTAAGGCCTGGTCCCTGGCAGGGCTGTTAGAAACCTGATGACTCTGGTCTGGCTCCCCAGCCCTCTCAGAAATCAAACCCAAGTTCTCTAGAAGAGCAGTCAGTCTTCTTTACCTCTGAGCCATCTCTCCAGCCCCAACTTCTTCCGTCTCTACATGAGCCCTAGAGATTTAAACCATGTCATGAGGCTTGAGCTGTTGGGATTTCAAGTGCCTTTGCTTGCTGAGCCATCCTGGTGGCCCTGTAGAAATTTTAAAGTGCATTTGAGATTAATTTAGACATTCAGAATTTCTGCCTTCCCTCCATTGTATATATCCTCATTTCAATTTGGTATTACTTTCCTCCCATTTGAAGGACTTTTAATATTTATTATAGTACAGGTGTGTGGGTAATAAATTTTCAGTCTGGGCTTAAAATCATAAGTAAGTCATATTTTTCTGCATATAAAATCTAAGCATACAGATGTTATCACTTAGTACTTTAAAGATACTGTGACATTGCTTCTGATTGTCACTGTCTTCAAAAAGATGTCTAACTGCTTTTTATAATTTCTTGGAAACTGGTCTGATTTAATTTCTGTTGCTGTGACAGATACCTTGACCAAAAGGAACTTTGGGAAAAAATGAATTTATTTGGTCTACAATTCTAGGCTGAGGGAAGTCAAGGCCAGTATTGTGTAACAGTTTCCTCTACAATAGGAACATTCCATCTTGCAGGGAAGCTCATTAAGCAGAAGGGTAAACAACTCAAAATTGCTTCAGGAAGTCCCTGAAACTGACCAGATCCACTAGTCCCCTCTCCAACAGAGTAAGCAATGAAAGCTGAGATCCCTCTACAGCTAACTGAGCGAAGCTGCAAGGAAAACAGACAAGACAAGCCACAAAGAAGACTCGTGAGATCAGACCAGTTGCCTGGAAAAAAACAGAAATCAGTCAAGCTGCCTGGAAGAGATTTAGTGCGGCTGAGTCAGTTGGAAAGGACATTCTCTAACCTGTTAAGATGCCTGCCACCTCTGCAGCGTTCTATAGAGTCTCATCTTTGGGAACTGTCACCCATGCTGGGGTGGACTTTGGTGATGAAGCTGTCTCTGAGTCACTTCTGCTCCTGTAAGTAACTCCAATAAAGCACATTGATTCACCAAGTTGGACTTTGGTGGTATCCATGCTTTGGTCTGTCATGGGATCCCTATCTGGAGTGAGTAGGGATGTGTGTTGTATCTCCCCAGGAAAAGTTTTGTCACATAACAGCAGGTCTTCTTGCTATAGCACACATTAACCCAAAACAAAGAACTCACTTCATGGCACTATATATATAAAACTATTGAAGAGGAAGATGCTGGCTGGGTGACTGGCTCATGCCTAGCTATCTTTTTTATATAGTTTAGGACCTCCTGTTCCCTCCTAAATTAGTTAATAACCATGACAATCTCTCCAGACATGCCCACAAAACAGTCTTATCCAGGCAGTTCCTCAGTTGAGATTATCTTCCTGGGTAAGCATAAGATCTGTCAAATTGACAGTAAAAGCTAACCAGAACTTGAGCAATTTGTGGTTTTCCTCTGGAAGCTTTTAAGATGTTTTTCTTCTCATTATTGGTTTTGTCAATAACATTTTGATATACCCTTGTATGGTTTGGGGTATAGGAATGTAAGAGTGAAATTGTGTTTTTTCTCTTGCTTGTGTTTCACTGAACTTCATCTTGGGGTGCTATAGTTTGGATATCATTGAAGGGTCTCCTTGAGGGTTCATATGCTGGAATTTTGGTTCCCCATGCTTGAGGATGACAGCTAAAGGGACAACTTTTGAGAAGTGAGACCTAGTAGAAGGTAATTAGATGATAGAATACCAACCTTGGAAGGGATTAATGAAAATCTCATGCATCTGGATTAGTGTCCACAAGAATGGGTTGTTAAAAAAAGAGACAGCTCCTCAGCCTCCTGCTTCTTTAACAAGCAATTTTACTCTTCCTCATATGTGTTTCTCCCATGATTCCAAGCACCATGCTGTGATGTCACCTGCCATGAAGTCTTCACCAAAACCAAACAGATACTGTCTCCATACACTTTGACCTGTAGAACTGTGAATTAAATTAAACTCTTGTTTAAAACTGACCTAGTTTCAGGTACTTTTTTTCAGTAACAATAAACAGACTAATATAATTTTTATATTATAATTTTTATCACATTTTAAATTATGACTTCTAATACTTACCAAAATTTTATTACTGTAACTGCCCCCTCTTGTTATATTTCACTGAGATTATTTAGATCACATTGTTTGATTTTTTTCCCATTAGTAGTCCAATTTATTGTCTTGGGTATTTGGGTGCTTGTTTTTTTGTTTTGTTGTTTTCCAGGCAGGGTCTTACATGTAGCCAAGGATGACTTTGAACTCCTGACTGTCTTGCCTCCTCCTCCCTAGTCCTTGGATTACAGATGTGCAACACCACACTCAATGTATGCAGTACTGGGGATTGAACCCAGGGCTTCATGCATGCGTCATGAAATCACTTTACGAACTAAGTAAGCCACATCTTCAGCTCCTATGTATAGTTTTCAAAAGCTTGTTTGTATTTCCTCTTTGGGGGTAATTTCTATTAGTATATCTTCAAGCTCAGTGACCTTTCCATCTGCAGCTTCTAGCCTGCTGTTAATCTTATCCAGAATATTTTCCATTGTAAATGTCTCCATTACTTTATATTTGGTTCCTTTATATCTTCCTTTCATCTTCTCATCCCTTCCCTGTCTTCTTTTAACCTGTGTACATATTTCAAAGAGTGTTATTATTTTAACATACTTGCCCACTAACTCAGCCATCTTTTCTCTCTTCTATTTTGAATGTTTCTCTTGATGCTAGATAACATTTTTTTTGCTTTTTTATATTTACAGGATTTTAGTGACTAGTGATGTTTTATTTCATGTGTGTATAGTTTAGATTTTTATTCATCTTTAAAGAGTACTGAGCTTTGTTCTAGTATAAATTTGGGTTACCTGTTGGTCACTTTGACCCTTGCAATTTCTTCCTAAACTGTATATGGTATATCACTCGACTTGATTTTAGGGCTGAAGCCAACATACCCTCAAAGTATGGTTTTCCTGACATCACCGTTGGATTTTGGGGGTGTTTAGTTAGTCTCTATGCTTCAGCCAAGTCTACAATTGAGAATTTCTTTCTGATTTTACATTTCTCATAGCTGCTCTCTGACATCCTTAGATCATTTTCCCTGAGGTATACATGCTTCAGTATTCTGTGGAGGACCAGGGAGGGAGATGCTTCTGTTTTTTCTAAAGCTCTTATTTTGTGCAGCTGCCTTCCCCCCGCCACCATACTTTCCTTCATAACTTGCATGATACTGCCTATTGTCCAAAATCTGATAACAGTTGATTCGTTTATTTTCCCATTAAAAATCTGTTTTGAAAGAAGGAAGTAATAGTGTTGCTTCCTTGACTGAGAGCAAAAGAATATAATTGACTTACTTGACCTACACCTTTCTTTGGATATTATCATTTTATTATGCTGCAGCTTCTTCAAATTTCCTTTCATCATTTACTCTGTAGGAAAAAAAAAAACATGGAGCTGTGCTTTCCACCACTGGTGCAGTGTTAGCCTGTCATCACTGAGCATCGCAGAGACACTGCATGAGAGAGGGGCTTCCCTTCCTGGTTGCAGAGTGAGCCACATGGCAGGTTTTCTAGCATGAACTGGCTTCACCGGCAGCAGATTCCTACAGTGTGAGCAGCTTCAGTAGCACCCCAGAGAATATAGCAGTAAATAGCTTCCATTCTCAGCATCTCTTTCTGTAGCAGACTGCCTCCAGGACATACCTTATCCCAAATAGCTTTCTGGCAAAGTCCCAAGTACAGGTTTCCATCAAGTTCTCTTAGAATGACAAATTTCCATTTTTCTACCATACAATGCACTGAGGCTTTCCCTCAATGCTTCTGGTCATTGGTCCACCTCCTATGGATCAGGACCCACCTTGACTGTCCTTCCAGCTACTACATATGTATGTCCTCATTGTATGAGCAGGAACTAGAAAAATAACCATAGAGTAGGTCTTTCAACCAATTAACAAAGAATATATCATACATTAAATGACTCCTATTTATTATCTGACATAGTCAGTTCAGTGGGGGGTACTGCAGTCCCTCAGTTTTTTTTAAGACTTACAGTAATTTGCAGACTCTAAGCCTCTGTAGCAAAAGAAAGGCCAAGTGTCCTTGAGGGAGTATCCAACCTCACTGATTCAAGCACACACTGTAATTCTTCACCTCAGCTCCCACAAAGGACCTAAGGCTATATACTATGGCTACTACATCTCTGCTCTAGAGATGCCGGCCTCTTGCTTCTTGCTGCTGTTCCATGAATTAACATATGTCTTCACAACTCCTAACAGTCTTTCCTGGTGTTACAATTGCATCACTTCTTGTTAGACAAAACCTCTCACAACACATCCACATGCATTATAAAGCTTGCAGTAGCATGCTATGATATGTTATATGATTGTGCTTTCAAACAGTCGAGAGAGTTAAAAGATATCTTTCTGTATTTACCCACATAGCTATCACTTCCAGTCATCTTCATTTCTTTCTGTAAATCTAAAGTTTGAATCTGGTGTCATTTTCTTTTCAGCCCAAGAAACTTCCTTTATTGTTTCTAGTAAAGCATATGCTTTCTCCCTTTTCACTCCTCTGAAAGTGTGTTTACTTTGCTTTCATTGTTGGTGATATTATTTCCTGAATACAAACGTCTGGTCTAACTCAAATTATCATTCCATTGTTTTCTGTGTTCCATTATTTATCATTAGTTAAATTACTCTCATTGCATGATATACAATGTGCCATTTAAGTCTTTGTAAGATTTAAGGTTCTTCATCTTTGGTTTTAAATTATTTTTTTACATTTATTAATTGTGTGTGTGTGTGTGTGTGTATGTGTGTGTGGTGCAGGAGGGAGCATGCCTATGGAGTCCTAGAACAACTTGTATGTATCAGTCCTCTCTTTCCATCATGTAAGTTCCAGACACCTGAGATCAGGTGGTCTTGCTTGACAGTAAGTATCTTTACCTGCTGAACCATCTCACTGACCTAGGTATTAAATTTTAGATTCGGATAAACATAAATTTGATATTCTTTTTATTTTTCTTGCTTTGGATTCACTGAGATTCTTGGGTTTAAAAGTTTATGTTTTTAACTAATTTGAGTAAATTTAGCCAATGTGTCCTTCAGTGCTTCATGGTGCACTCTATCCTTTCTCCTCGAGAGTCCGAGTGTATGGGTGTTAGATTATTTTTTCTTGTTGCCCAAATCACTGACTGATCTTTTTTCACCCATTTTTCTCTGTTCTTCAGATTTAATATTTTTATTTATTTTCAAGTTTCTTGACTCTATTCCACAATGTTATCAAGTGGTTAAGTAGATTAGCGAATTTTTCATTTCACATACTTTAATTTTCAAGTCTAGATTTCTTTTTTTTTTTTTTTTTTTTTGGTTTTTTGAGACAGGGTTTCTCTGTGTAGCTTTGCACCTCTCCTGGAACTCACTTGGTAGCCCAGGCTGGCCTCGAACTCACAGAGATCCGCCTGGCTCTGCCTCCCGAGTGCTGGGATTAAAGGCGTGCGCCACCACCGCCTGGCCTAGATTTCTTTTTTGTCTTTATTAAGAATTTTTTTCATTGCTCCCCCACTCCATCCTTGTTCCAACTTGACCATCCGGTTGCCTTATGTTCTTCTCCCCCATCCCCTACCCTCTATTGCCCCCCCTCACCCTCAGTTTACTCATGGAGATCTCATCTATTTCTCCTTCCCAGGGAGATCCATGCATCCCTCTTAGAGTCCTCCTTCTCTGAAGCTATGGGTTTTAGTCTGGTTATCCTTTGCTTTACATCTAGTATCCACTTATGAGTGAGTACATACCAGGTTTGTCTTTCTGAGTCTGGGTTACCTCACTCAGGATATTTTCTAGTTCCATCCATTTGCCTGCAAACCTCATGATGTCATTGTTTTTACTGCTGAGTAGTATTCCATTGTATATATGTACCATATTTCCTTTATCCATTCTTCTGTTGAGGGGCATCTAGGTTGTTTCCAGGTTCTGGCTATTATGAATAATGCTGCTGTGAACATAGTTAAGCAAGTGTCCTTGTGGTATAATTGAGTATTCCTTGGGTATATACCCAAGAGTGCTATCATTGGGTCTTAGGGTAGATTGATTCCTTGATAGAGGGAGACATCATGGAGACAGGGAGAAACCTGGTGCTAGGGAAGTTCCGAGGAAGCCCCAAGAATGACCCAATCTTAGACTACTAGCAATAGCGGAGATGGTGCCTGAGATGGCTTATGCCGGTAATCAGATCAGTGAATCATAGAGCTATCATCATAGAGCCTTCATCCAGTAACTAATGGAATCAAATGTAGAGATCACAGCCAAGCACCAGGCCAAGCTCCAGGAGGCCAGTCGAAGAGAGGGAAGAGGGATTCTATGAGCAAGGGGCATCAAGATTATGATGTGGAAACCTGCAGAGACGACCAAACCAACCTAGTGGGAACTCCAATAGCTGTGAAGCCTCCATGGGACTGGACTAAGCCCTCTGCCTAAGTGAGACAGTTGTGTAACTTGATCTGCTTAAAGGGATCCCTGGCAATAGGATCAGGATCCATCCCTGGTGCATGAGCTGGTTTTTTTTTTTTTTTTTTTTTTTTTTTTTTTTTTTTTTTTTTTTTTTTTTGTAGCCAATTACCCATGGTGGGACACCTTGCACAGCCTTGATGCAGGGGAAGGGGACTGGACCTGCCTGGACTGAATACCAGGCTCTGCTGACTCCCCATGGGAGGCCTTACCTTTTCGGAGAAGGGGATGGGGAGTGGGATGGGGGGGGGGAAAACTGGGGGGCGGCAGGAGGGAAGAGAGGGGGATCTGTGATTGGTAGGTAAAATGAATAAAATAATTCTTAATAAAAAGGCTGTGCAAGATGTCCCACCATAGGTAATAGACTCCAAAAAGCCAGCTCATGCATCAGGGATGAATCCTGATCCTACAGTCAGGGGCCCCTTAGGCAGATCAAGCTATATAAAGATGACTCAGCCGTTAAAAGCTAGGCTCACAACCAAGAACATAAGTCTAGGCTTTTTTGATTGAAATTCCAGGACTGTTCACTCACTATAGGCAAATATTCCCATATGTCCTTGAATCTATACATGCATAATGTTTTAATATTTCTGAATGCTAACATACATCATATAAAGGGTCTTCTATGCAGATGGCTTCCTCTTTTCTGTGGGTCACAATTTTTTGTTTATTCTCATAATGAGCATTTTCTAATTGAATACCAAAGTTTGTCTAGATTTATTAACCTAATACACTTCTGTTATGAGTAGGCTCCATCTGAGGACTTCTAGATTTAACACAATGCTTGCGCTTGGCAAAATCATTCACTTTAACCTTCTCCTGCCTATATATGCAAAAACAAAATTTACTAACAATTACATCATTCTCTGTAGCTTGCGTTTTCCTGCCTGGCCCACAGTCAGGGCAAATCTCTCTCACCTGCCAGTCCCACAGCCGCTCAAACCCGATCAAGTAAACAGAGACTTATATTGGTTACAAACTGTATGGCCGTGGCAGGCTTCTTGCTAACTGTTCTTATAGCTTAAATTAATCCATTTCCATTAATCTATACCTGGCCACGTGACTCGTGGCTTACCGGCATCTTCACATGCTGTTTCTCATCATGGCGGCTGGCAGTGTCTCTCTGACTCAGCCTTCTACTTCCCAGCTTTATTCTCCTCCTTGTCCCGCCTACACTTCCTGCCTAGCCAATGGCCAATCAGTGTTTTATTTATTGACTAATTAGCAACACATTTGCCATACAGAACATCCCACAGCAATTCTCTCTTCCAGTTCTAGACTTTCTGTGTGTACTGCTAATGACCCTATATTAAAATGAACTGCAAGCAGATGGCTAACCACTCAAAGCAGCACAAAGATATTATTTATCTATGCATCCTTAGTACCTAGCCTAGTGCCTGACACTTAATGTAAGAATGCTTGCTATATTTATGAAAATAACATGTGAAATAATTAAAAGTTGAAATCCATTTGATTATAAGTTATAGTTCATAAAATACTGCAAAATATATGGGTCATTTATTTAAGCAAGGACTCTGATACAAACTCAGTTTGGTTCCAACTAAATATATCAAGTGTCCATAATATATAGTCAAGCCTGATCATAATAGACCTTGTTAGAAAGCCAAGAAAGGAACAACATTTCAGAAATAAACAATCAGTATGAATTGAAATGAAGCTTTAACATGTGAAAAGTAAAGTTTATATATTAATCATAGTTTGTTCTATGGTTATAATTATTGAATTATGTTCACTTACACATATGAATAAAATAATATGAAGAATAAAATACATGGTAGGCCGATTTGTAACTAGGACTCACTTCTGTTTTTGTCTTACTCCTACCTCTAATGACCTGTGTTATCTTGGGGAACTTTAAACTATCCACAGGTGTGGATTTATCTGACCCAAAATTGAAGCATATCAGGAATGCTTATACTTTCCCTTATTACCTTACAGGAGTGTTATAGGAATCAAATTGAGTCACGAGTGTAAAGGGACTGTTAGGACGTCAAAGAGCTGTAGAAATACTAGAGATGATATTTATGGTAGACCTTCGTGGCTGTGGCAAACATCTGATGTTGGCAATTTAGAGGAGGAAGGATATATTTTGGCTCAGCTTCTTGGTGTATGATCAATTAGCTAATTGGGGGTGCGGTGAGGCACAGCATGATGGCAGGAAAGACACAGAAGAACGAAACTGTTCATCTCATGGTGGCCAGTGAGAACGGGGTGGGCATGAGAAGATACAGCCCCCAAGGGGATGCCTCAGTGACACAGTTCTTCCTGCTGTGTCCAACATCATAAAGTGTCTATAGTCTTCCCAAACAGCAACACTAGCTGGAGAACGAGGCTTCATTCAGTACATGAGCTTTTTGAAGGGACACTTCATATCGTAACAGTATTAAATGAGATAATGCAATCACATCTTCCATCAATGCCCATCGCATTTAAACTCCCAATGCCAGCTCCCTGTGCACAGAAGCACACAAATGGCCTAACACACACCTTCTCTCACACAGCTGCAGCAATGAAGCTGACATGATTTTTACACATTATAAATATATCTTTTTCAAAGTAAAGCTCTGCATGTCCCTACTATTTATATGGCTTTTACTAACTTTATCTTTCCTTCTCCCTTCTCCTCTCTCTCTTCTCCTGAGAAATTTGTACCCATTGATAAAATGTTTTATTCTTCTTATTGTTAGGTGTGCTGAAGCCATTTTCTCCTCTAATGTATCAGAGAATGTAAAAAAACACCAAGTAAAACTTTGCTCTGGAGAAGTTACAAAATCAATGTTGTGCAGATCACATCACAGAAATTTTGAGATCCATGATAATCTTTTTATAACCTTTTTTCTAAAAGATACATTTATGAAATATCTTAACTCTTGATTTTACAGCTCAGGCTACAGAGTACTTACTTGTAGGTTTGTCAAAGCTATTTTCCTGATTAGGGTTCAAACATATTGATCCAATGTTAGTCCCAGGTCCTTCAAAATAATGATTTTTTTTCTAGTTTTAAGGGATTCATTGTTGCAAATATGTGAGCAAGTAGTAAATAATGTAAACAATTCTACAACTGGTGAAAAGCACTTTTAGGTGTGTTCCCCTGATTGTCACTACTTCTACTCTGTTCTTTCTTTTCTAGTTGACTGTAGATGAGAGAAGTCTAAAAGATGGACAGGAAAATGATAAGTCTTATTCACTATCATGGCAATCCTTGAACATGACTTTACACCAAGTAAGCATTCTCACATTCAGCTTCCTGAAAATGTATTAAGCAACTACTTTTGCTCTGCTAATACTCAACACAATGGTGGGTCAACAGAGGAGAACGAAGCCCCTGTCTTCCTAATACTTCAGGCTTTTTCAGGCTGGTGTGACACTGTTTAAACTTTTCATACCTCTTGATCACCCTTCATCATCCCTCCACACATTTGTTGACCCAAATGCCACACACAGTTAATGAAATACTACCTCTCGATGAATTCTTTTCTGGCCTCCTAAATAAATTTGTCCTTTTTGCTCTTATATTTTTAAGAATACCCTTAACCCAAACCACAATGCCTTCCATGGGGCTTTGGCAGGCTTTTTGTTGTTGTTGTTGTACTTCTTGTCACTTTGTCTGACTTCCCCCATCGAACTATGAATAACATGAAAAATGGCTCCTGCATTACTCATTATTGTAGGCCCAGAACCAGTTAATTGCTTGGCACATAGTGCTTGGGAAATGTACATAGAGTATATAAATAACATTATAGGCGTTTTCTGGTGAACAAAAGAATTGAACAAAAATGGCACTAAATGAATAGAGATATTTGTAATGCACAAGGAGAAAAAAAATAAGATAAAGGAACATGAGTATGGCAAGATATTGGGGAGGGATGATTATAAGAAAAAACACTGAAGACATGAAAATAGCCCCACATTAGCAAGCAATACAGGTATTGTGGATAAATTATAGGAGCCAGAAACAAGTGAATCATTGTCCATGACTCATCCAACTGGGAGGAACTGGGGCTGCTAAGGCTTGCCCACTCATTTGCTGTACTCCAGCTGTCTCCTGTAGTGAGTCTAAAACCATGCAAAGCATGTAAAGCAACTACCCTGGTGGGTTGTTCGCTTATTGGTAAGTGTTGGACAGGATAGGAATGGTGCCAAACATTTAAGGAATGGGGATAAGAAATGGCAACCCCTCAATAAAGGATATGTTTACCCCCAATTCCCAAATATCTCCCATTTTAGACCAAAAGAAATGTGATAACCATGTGAGCAAAACAGATGGATCAAAGGATGCATCCTGAGAATAGCAAAAGGAGATATGGAAACAAATAATCTCTGAAAGAGGAAATTAGAATTTGTTTCCTATTTTTGCAAGGAAGAGATACTTATGTCACTACAAACTCAAAATATAATGGAGCTCCCAACTGGGTAAGACTGTCAATGACTTTTCCCCCAGCAGACTGTATAGGACCTTCCATTAGTATGAGAGAAAAGCAACAGAGAGGAAGCTTCTTGGTCAGTGCCTACTTGATTGCTCCATGTCCTGTGACCCATGTATGTGCTGTCTTTGGTAATAGGGTCTTACTACCAAGTTCTAATGAGGAACCAAAACCAATGGCAGCAGCTTGCTTTGGTAGCCCTTGGACCTCATCAGAGAAGTCTCTTTGTGCAGTGCATATTAGTTAATGAAGAAACTCCCAACAGGTGTAAGTGTAGAGAATGAGTGTCTGGAGATTGCTCATCCAACAAATGGGACATCTTACATCACACACTCTTCACAAGGCCCAAGGCCCAAGAGCAGGCAGGAAGACTGTAAGAGTCAGAGGTCAGGGAGGATTGGAGCAAAGCAATGTCTTCTGGAAGCTGTATTCCTGAACTCACAGTAGTTGTGGTTTCCTGCAAAACATATAGCAAGTCAATATTCTTGCAAGAAGTAGGAAGGGGTTCATGAGCTTCCTTTCCTGACTGAGGATCTACAGACAGTTGATGGGTTTTGGTAGAGGGAGAATCAGTTTTCTTAAAGGATGTGACTGCTGGTAGATCAGCTACACTCTAGTGGATGGTCCCACACCCAGAAGTATATGGACAGCACAAATTAGAATTAATGGGTTATTAAATAAACAAAAGAGAGACAGAAAGTTAGGGGTATAGGGAGTTGGGGTGGAGCTCAGAGAAATTTTGAGTAAATAGGATCTAAGTACATTGTATGGAATTCTCAGAGAATTAATAAAAATATTTTAAATATATTGAGTAAACAAATTCATATTTTTTTTTTTTTTTTTGGTGTTTCGAGACAGGGTTTCTCTGTGTAGCTTTGCGCCTTTCCTGGAACTCACTTGGTAGCCCAGGCTGGCCTCGAACTCACAGAGATCCGCCTGGCTCTGCCTCCCGAGTGCTGGGATTAAAGGCGTGCGCCACCACCGCCCGGCGCCAAATTCATATTTATACAGAAAAATTAGTGAATTGTTTAAAAGAGTTCAAAAACATTCTGACACCCCAAGCATCCCAAAGCAATTATGAAACTCAGGTTGAGATTCCTCTTCTAAGAGGTTGTCAGGAGGTTTTAATCAATAATTCTGACATCAGCCATTATGTCATTGAACTGGCATGATTTGACACAGATGATACATATAGAGGACACTCAACATCTAGTCTTGGACCTCCTTATGTAGGTATCTATAGAACAGAGAAAGCCACAGGCTACCTAGAAAATGCTCAGCCCAATTTCTGTGAGTCAGAATGGAATAGGAATTGATTTTTGTGTGTATATATATATATATATATATATATATATATATATATATATATATATATATATATATACACATATACATATACATATACGTATATATACATATATATATACATATATATGTATATATATAGTAACTGTGAGTACCACCAAGTTGGTAATACATAGTTGTTTTCTCATCTTTGTGTCTTGGAAAATGTTCCAGCTCTTTTCTGAGTAGAGACAAACAAATTCAAGTGAGACTATCTACAACACAAAATATCACCCAATTGCTCCCTATTGAGAATTAAAAATAATATACTATGATCCTGGTGATTTTAATAGAAATACCTGGAGAAATATGAAGTTTGCACAGTGTGCCTCAAGAAGGAAACTTAACAGCGTTTAACTTGAACTCTGGAATCAGTACAACTAATATCTAAGAAAGTAACTTCAATTTCATTTCAGCTGCTATGTAAAAACTAAAAACAAATATTTCCATAGGTCGAAAACGGCCATTGTGAAAAGTATGAGAATAAAAACATAGGTACAGAGACGCTTCCTCGGTATGCTTTCTTTACTGTTTAGCCTGTGAAAACAGGACATTTTTGCTTTGATTGTACAGGAAAAAAGAAATAGATATAGAAACTGATAATATTTAAGGAGTTAATATAGCTAAATAATGAAATATGGTCCCTTTTCTGCAAGGTCTTTATCTTTCAGTCAATAAGAATTGAGTAAATCCTTTCTCAAATGACATTTTAACTCATCAGAATGAAGGCCTTCTCTCTTGAGCATGAAGGAAATGAAAGTTTGTCCCTGCAACTGATGATCCATAGACCCCTATCTACTACGTTATACTTGTCTCTTCTCTACATCCAGACTAGATAGAGGACTTGACTATCTGAGAGTCTATGTAAAGTAGAAGCCAAAAGAGGTTTCAAAACCAAAACCATCCAAAACATAAAGAAGTAAACTTAATACAATAGAAAATGATTCTTGGACTTGAAAGCCAAAATTTTGTTTTCTGCCATCACTGAGACATTAAAAATAAAGGTATTTCTACTCTCTGACATTATTATCTGTAGACCTGTATTTGATGAGCATGTGGATCATGGCTTATTGGGGAGTAGACATACTGGACTGAAGATTTCCTGACAAAAAAGTTCAACTCTGTTAAGAAGCGTTTCTGCCCACAGCTCTGCACAAAGCATCCTTGACCTCTTTATTCCTGAGACTGTAGACAACAGGATTCAGCAGGGGAGTGATGATGATGTATGTCACAGAGAGAAGAAGATCTTTTTCTACTGAACTTTCTGACTTGGGTTTGAGATAGGCAATAGAGGCACAGCCATAATGGACAATGACCACAGTGAGATGAGAGGCACAGGTGGCAAAGGTTTTCTTCCGGCCTTCAGCCGAGGCAATTTTAAGGATAGAAGAGATGATGAGGACATAGGAGATGAATATCAGCCCTATGGGCACAAGAATCACAAATGAACTTACACCATAGTTTATTATCTCATTGAGAGTGGTATCAACACAAGAAAGTTTCATTACTGGGTATATGTCACAGAAAAAGTGTTCCACCACTGTGCCACAGAAGGGCAAATTGAACATGGCTGGCACATGGAGAACTGCCATAACCAGACCAGTTCCCAAAGATCCACAAACCAACCAGGCACACATTCTTTTGCTCATGATGACCATATATCTCAGGGGATCACAAATGGCCACATAACGGTCATAACCCATTGCTGTGAGCAGAAAACAGTTGTTGGTGGCCAAGGTGACAAAAAAGAACATTTGGGTTGCACAACCTGCCAAGGATATGGGAAGGTTGTGAAAAATCAGGCTAGAAAGCATTCTTGGGACAATAACCAGTGTGTACACAGTCTCTGAACTTGCCAACATGCTCAGGAAAAAGTACATGGGAGTGTGGAGGTGATGGTCCATGTACGTGATTGTCACGATGATGATGTTGCCAGCCAGAGTTAAAATGTAGATGGTTAGGAAAACCACAAAGAGGGTTATTTGATGTTTTCCAAAGCTAGAGAATCCCAAGAAGGTGAATTCTGTCACTTCAGTGAAGTTCTTCCTCTGCATTCTGTTCTATCAGTGTCTAAAAGCAATAAGAAGGGTCATCAAGGGGAAACTTTCATTAGCAATTAACTTTAAAGTAAGGAATAATGATAGCTGAAATGAAAGAGTGAAACTACTTTCCTCCTTTGTGACCATCAAGTTCATATCCAGAGTATTTGTCCATGAAGGAAGAAACATTTATGCACCTCTTTGGAATTTACCTGTTTAAACATTAGCAAACTCTCCTGTGGAAGAAGACTTCTGAGCACATGCTCACCTTGCACAATATAGCGATGTTAGGGAGTGAAAGGGGTCAGGATAGACACTGTCATGTTCTGTTCAACACTTAAACACTCTTAACAAGAAATAACACCAATAAAGGACATGCCAAGAAAATCATAAAGATGGATACTAAAGACAAAATGAATCAGTAGTATGGGGTGTTTGAGGAAGACAGACTTTGAAGACATGGTTGCTAGGTTTACTGAAAACCAGCAAGAACCTTTTTACACAGTGTTACAGTTGAATTCTGAATGTGAAGACTTGATTTCATCAAGAAAATACATGCCAGATATCTCATACACTCAGAAAAGAACAACTACAAAGTGGGTTCTACCACATTCACTCTACTAAATTGATCTCCCAAAGCTAAGCCAAAGAACTATTTATTTGATGATTGCAGTAGTCTTTGGAGTGAAAGTCAAGAAGAAACCTGTGACCAAGAAAACCATTAGTCTCCACTGTAATAAAAAAGAATATTTAACACAATGTGATGGATAGAGAAAACAATATAAACTCCGCAGTTGAGAGGAAGAGAATGGGCTAGGTATCTGGAGCCCAGCTGATGCCTATTTTGAAAATCACCAAACAGATAATTTGATACAAAAATGAGATTCAGAGAATACTAGTCTCTTCTTAAAGAGAGAGAACATATGGGCTGGAGGGAGATTTGGTGGCCCATCATGCATGACTTGGGTTCAATCTCCAAAACTGTGTAGAGCAGGCATGATGGTACACATGGAGGGAGAGGCAGGAGAATAGGAAGTTTAAGGTCATCCTCTGCTATATTGTGAGCTCAGGGCCAATAGCCTAGAATGAGAGGGGCAGAGACAGAGACATAGAAACAGACAGACAGACAGACAGAGGGGAGAGAGAGGAAGATAAAACCTGTAAGGAGAGAATACACAGTGACTATTTCAACAGTTCCTGACTATTTAATTGTTTCCATTTCCAGAGTTTCTAAATAGACTTCCTTTCTCACACTTTCTAATTCTTTGCCTGTTGGTGTCACGTGTTCAATGCTTATGAAACCATTCACTCAGATGTCATTGGAGATGGCTCCATTGCTAAAGATGTCAGACTTTGTTTTTCTTCCTTTATTTGTCCCTTGGCTTGACACATCTGACCCTGCCTCATGGAAACACTCTCCAGCCTTGGTTTCCATGACACCACACTACATTTCTGTCATCCCAGGGCTTATTTAGTTACTGCCCGTGAATCTCTTCATTCTGCATGTGCCATGACTACATTCCTGCTCTCTGGCCCATCCTTTGCCCTTGCTTTTTCTATCCATTCTTTCAGTTTCAAATTTCTCGGCTGTTTCTCTGTTGATTGCTTTGCTTTCAATTATCTATTTCTAGCAACAATATTTTTCCAAATATCCAACTTACTTCTTCCTTGACTTTTGTACATCATGAAATCATAACAAACTATATAATTTTTAAAACAAATTATATATATCATCCATTCGCTACTTTTATATTGTCTTCAGTAACCTCATGACATCATTCTAGTCGACAAATGCTGGCATCCTGAAGCTGCACCTACTATATGTAAAATTCAGTAGACTTTCCTTAAAGCATACCTCATCCTGTCCAAGTTTCTAGATCTGTAGTGGCCCCTCTAATGTTAAGGTATTCAACTACCTGTCATGACTTGGATCTGTAATCTCAGCTCTTCATAGTAGAGGCCGAAGGATTACAAGTTCACAACCAGCCTCAGCTACTCTGAAAGATCCTGTCTCTAAACAACAACAAAATCCAATGATTTTAAGGTATCTAATCCTCCAGCTACATATATGTGTGTGTGTATCTAAAAATCATAGGTCTATGGAATGACAAATACTTTTGGAAAAAGAGCTATAAACTTTAGGACCCATCATACTTCAGTTACTAAACTGATCAACATGGTATGAGATGGACACAAATACAGACAAGTACGACTCTACAAATCACCAGTGCAGTGGTTCTCTGTGGCTACTGTTTTGTTGCTCCCTACTCACTCTCAAAATCAGTAAGACAGACTTCTATCACACTCTGTAATTCCTAGCAAGTTTATCCTCATAAATCTGTCCATTCAAATGCCTCTGGAGACATTTCCATCATTAATGCTGTTGGCCTTTGCTTTTCCCTTCTTATTCTCATTCTTCTTCACTTCATTTAACACTTCTACTTACCGCCCCATGAAAACATAGAACAATGTAATACAAAATTCAAAAAATAGACCATTCATATGGTCAACTATTTTTTTAAAGGGCTAAGGTGTCTCAATGATTCATTTTCAACAATTGCTCCTGGAACAAGCAAATACTCATGAGGGGGAAAACAACCTCAAATTTTACCTCATGACATATACAGAAGTTATTTTAAATGAATCACAGGCATGTACAAAAGACAAAGTTATAAGAAATTACAGACAAAATAAGAGATGAAAATCTGTGACCCTCAAATAAGGAAAAGGTTCTTAGTGAAGTAACAAAAGGTTTAAATTAAAACAGAACAAATTGTAGCTTAAGCTTCATCATTGTTAGAAAAACAAAAAGATAAACTATACCCTAGCAGAAAGCATTCACAATATAAAACTCTAAAATTATATCCAGAATATATAAAGAACTTTGCAAGTCAATAATAAGACACATTTTAAATAGGCAAAATATTTAATCATTTACAAAAGATTACATAAGATTCCTAATAATCATGTGAAAGGATTCTGAGCAACATTAGCCACTGGAGCGATGCAAAATAAAACCACAGTGAGCTACACACCTACTCAAGTGGCTCAAATTCAAAAGCCTAACAATACCCAATGTGGTCACCAAGTAAAAGAACTGGAAGTCTTAAATATTGATGGTTGGAATGTGAAGTGTTGTAGCCTATCTGGAGAACAATGTGGTAATTTTTTTCTCAGCTTAAACGTATACAACATTCATGACTCGGTAATTTTTCCTGAGCACTTACACAAGAGAAACAAAAAGTGTGTCCACAAAGAGTTATTTATATTTATATGTTTTAGGAATCATTTTCCTAAAAGTCCAAAGCTGCAAACAATACAAATGTCTAAATTATCATACAGCTATATAAAGAAATATTCTCAGCAATATAATTAAAAGTGAAAACAGGGTCTGGAGAATTGGCTTGGCAGTGAAAAGCACTTTTTTCTTGTGCAGAGGACTTGGGTTCAATTCCCAGGACCTATATAAATCTGAAAACTTATTAAAATTCACAAAATGACATCATATTGTGTCATACAACATTGTATAATGAATGGCATGTTGTTTGGCATTAGGGTCCTGTGCATGCTAAGCAAATACTCTACCACTGAAGTACACTCCTTGCATCATATCATAGGGTAATAATTTATAGTATACTTCACCAGAGCTGATACTTAAAAAGATTCTCATTTGATTTAGAAAAATTAGTTCTCAGAGGGTAGGACTAGAGAGGAATACTTGTAGAATAAGAAATATTGGAATTCGATAGCACTTAGAAAACCTGGATCTGGCTTTGGAGACTTGTGGATGTCAAACATGAGGTCTGGGGCAGGTCTTACTTCTGGGTATACAGTGACTTCAGACAAAGAGTTGGAGTTGGTGACTTAAACAAAATGTCTGAGTTCTAATATACAATCATACACTTCTTTTGTGATCCAAAGAAGACATTTCTGCTGGTCTGATAAGGATTACCACACTGTTCTCAATATCACATCTCCTATGCTATAGGAGGATAATCTCTCCAGTTCATAGGAACATTCCAATATCCACTATCAAATCTGTGCCTATATCTATATTTTTAAATCTTACCTGGAATGTCCTTTATTTCTTGCCACTCATTCAGATACCCCCACCCTTCTCAGTACACATTTAGATCACAAGTGAAATTATATTCTCATTCTTGGATATAAGACTGTAGAATTCCAAAACTATCAAACTAGAATACATCTCCTTTTAACTTTTAAGCATTTTAGGACTTGGCTCATTGCCTACCACATGCATGAAGTCCTGCCATAGCAACCCAATTCCTCATCCCCATCTCTTCCATAAAGATTGCACCCACTGGAGTGCTGGAGCCTGTTTGCATCACCTCACCACAGCAGGCTGCACACATCATTTCCCAGCTCCATATTCAAAAACTTCATGTTTACTAGATTTAAATCTATGGAGAAGTATTTTTATCTCAGGAACTAACAAATATTAAAAATCAAGACTTGTTAATATCCTGAGAATTGGTTATTAATATTTACCATACACCACTCTTGGTAGTTTAATTCCTGCTGCTTTGTGCAATGTTGTCTATTGTCTCCGTTGTGCTAGTCCCACTTCAATTCAGAGTGTAAACTCTCTAAATATGTGCTAAGATTTCTACATCAATAGAAAGCACTCAATAAGCACTCTCTGACTGAATAATCTAGAATTCTCAGTGCAATGTAATTTGGCTGTTTGACAAAGGGACAGAGGTGCTACCCACAAAAAATAGTGGGACTTAAATGACGGATGCCTCTATGCAGCATCCTGGAGTGAAAAGCCATCTCTTCCTCCATCCTTCTTCACATCTCCCTGCAGGGACTCAAGTGACACTACAAATCTAGAACAACTTTGGGAAGGGAGAAAAGTGGCTCAAGAAAGAGAGGATATCCAGTACAGAGAGATTTCACTTGGTGAACAGTGATTATGCAAATGACAGTGACATGGATGTCAGGGGTGATCAGAGGTGGTCAGGTTTTCATTACCAGGATTTTCTGCTTTGTGTTCAATGAACCCACTGTCCAAATCAAGAGCTTAGAGATAGGTGAAGTGATAGCAAGACATCTGCATCAGCATTACTATCACTCCTGAGACCTCTCTTTTGTGTTATTGCATAGCTTCCAAACTCACTGGTTCTTCAATCAGTATGTCAACCCCCAAATGTAACACCCAAGTAACTGTGCAACTCTGAGAAATATGTCTATGCTTCCCAACTTTCAGTCGCATATGTCACTTACATAACAGCAGGACTGGTGTCAAAGAAATATTGTGAGGATTAAATGAGCTAATCCACTTAAGCACTTAGGACACAGTACATGTTCAATAACTGATGCCTTAAAATTATCTTCTGTGTGGATTTATAGCAAAGAGAAGACATTCGGGAATTTCTGAAAGATCGACGAAAACAAAACGAAAGTATGAAATGATGAAAGTAGAAAGGGGAAAGGAGAGAGGGTTCGAATGGATTAACCTACTAAGGAAATAACACTGAAAGAGACTAATGAAATGAACAAGTTGGTGCGGCCAACATTTTGGTTATGAAGACTTCATGTCAAATAAAACAGGATGCAAAGAACTTATTATAAAATATATTGATATGTATAAGAACTCATACCTATTTTATAAATCTTAGTAAACCTGTGACTCAATAGGAATTTTAAAAAATTCACAAGTTGGATCGGTTCCTTGAAAATTAACATGATATGTAAAATGACTACTGCAGAGGACAAAGGAAAAAAAAAACCTCTGGAACCACTCCTCCTGAGAACTGGAAACATAGTTATAAGATACCAGGAAGGCATAAAGCAACTTCTTTAAAAATCTGTGATTATTATATCTGTGTGAGTAATCAAGGATGGAGAATGCTTGATAGGAGATGGATGTAGGGAAGTATCTGTGAATCTGTGCTGTTGGGGCTTGAGCTCAGCAAGCATTTCTGTGATGTCTAATTTCAGGTCTTGACCAAGGATAAGCACAGGACCACTTGGGACTAAAACGTGCTAAGAAGAATATATGGCATTGCCAACACATCTCAGATCTGTTCTGACTACATCTGTACAAACAACAACAAAACCAGTGAAAATGAAACCGACCTCATGCCTCCTTAAGGATATACCTCACAATTGCTCGCCTCCCTCCAGATCCAGCTAGCAGAGCAGCTTGCAGAAACAGCAGTGTATGACACAACATACTCAGTTGTTCCCCAGGCTCTGAAAGTGATGCTAATAGAAGGGGAAGCTTCTGTGAGTTCGGAGATCAGGAGGGAATCTCAGAAAGAAGCCATGGTGTCTACCCTGCCCTCTGAGGTCTCCTTTCTTCACATTTCCCTAAGCATCTCAAGGGAACCAGAGGAGTCAGGTTCCAAATAGATGCCAGGGGATTTTATTAAAAATGGGAGGTTTTATTTGTCTTGGGTGTTGATGCTTTGGGATCTCTAGAGTTTTCCTCCCAGGTGCTCTCTCTTTCCTTCATTCAGAACTACTCTAAAGATGTCGTGTATATGGTTCATGGATGTTCTCTTCAGAAGACAATGCACCCACTGACATGATGTTTCCAAGGAAGAAGACATTTATGGAATTAGTTCTACCTCAGCTGGATAGATTTTTCTTAAAAAACCATATCCCCCCAGAAAAAAAAGAAAACCATATTCCAAGCACTAATTGTTAGGCTCCCAAGAGACTGTCAACATGTATATCAAATTCCTGGCACCTAAAGTTCCCTATGCTTGCACAATGCCAACTCTCCTCAGATGATGCAAGTGCCTTTCCACAATTGTGATGGCTGTTCTTGGTTATCAACTTGACTACATCTGGAATTAACTAAAATCTTAAAACGGAGGGCACATATGTGAGTGGTGTTTACTTAATCTGAAGTAAGAAGATCCAGTTCGAACCCATATATTTGAGGTAGGAAGACACACCTTTAATCCAGATCTTTCAAGCTGGGAAGACACAGGCCTTTCATCTAGATCTTGCGTTGGGAAGGTACGTGCCTTTAACTTGAGCCACATTTTCTGCTGGAAGCCTATATAAGAACACGGAAAAAGGAAGCTTTTGTTTTTGCCTGCTTGCCCTCACCTTACTAGCAAACCCATTCCTTCATTGGCATTAGAGCCTACTTCTTCTGGATTCCAGTGTATACTGAAAAACAGCTGAGATATCCACCCTTGTGTACAGAGCAACTACTGGATTCTTGGACTTCCTGTTCACAGACAACCATTGTTGGATTAGCTAGACTGCAGCCTGTATATATTATTTATTGGAATGACTTACAGGATATATATATATATATATATATATATATATATATATATATATATATATATATATATAGAGAGAGAGAGAGAGAGAGAGAGAGAGAGAGAGAGAGAGAGAGAGAGAGAGAGAGAGACCTGGTTAGTACAACAATATATCCCATGGTTTCCTTCCAAGACTGTAAGAGTGATATTTCAATTTTTCCCTTAAAATCATGCTCATTGTTTTCTTTCATACCAGAAGTGATAGACTAGTAGAAAGATTTGATATAGTTTTACTTTTATTTCTTAAAGATATGTTTTTATTATCTTTAATCACATATATGTCTTGTGGGGTATGTGACCATGAGTGCAGGTACCTACAGAAGTCAAAGGCACAGGATCCTCTGGAACTGGATTTATAGATGGTTGTGTGCTGCCCACCGTGGGTGCTTGGAACTAAACTCAGGTCCTCTGGATCTTCAGTACATGCTCTTAATCACTAAGCTGTCTCAGAGCCCTCTTGATATAATTTTAATTCTTTATAACTTTCATAATGCTAGAATGGCTCGTATTTCACACACACACACACACACACACACACACACACACACACACACAATGATCATAATCAAACAGTCACATCAACTATGGCATCTGTTTCCATCCAGTACACTTAAGTGTTCTTAAATCTCTACACTATCCCAATGGAAGTCGAAATAAGGAATTTCTGAGTTGTATCTAAATCCTGTCTTACCTTGTGTTTTCAATCCAATAACCTCTTAATTCAGTTTTATCTTCAGTTCATAGTGACCTTGACACTTTGCATAGCCCTTAATACTTTCAAAGTTATATGAAGCAAATACATAAATTCTTAAGTTCATCATCATTTATCCCCAAGATCTATACCTTTCTCCTACTTCAAGTTTCTATCAGCTCTTGCATGTGACAGAGGCAATGTCAGCATTAGGTCTAACTTCCCCAACATATTTTTCTTTTTTTAATTAATTCTTTGGCAGCATACAAAAGTTTATTGGGTGACATCATGTGTAGATGAATTTCTAAATAGTCTTATTAAATAAAAAACACAGAGCCGTATATATGGATGAAAACCTGGGAGAGATCGGGGAAATAGGGAAAGCCACCAGCCAACCTTACCTTACCAACTCTGCAGCTTCCAAATGCAAGTTACTTCCTGTCTACCCATGTCTTTATGCCTTGCTGTTCTGCTATCTTATTTGCTCTCTGTCCAGCTACATCACTTCTTCTTCCTACACAGCTCCGTCACTTCCTGTCTGTCTGTACAAACCTCCAGACCTTCATGGTTAACTAGTGTTGGAATTAAGGCATGTGCCACCACACCTGGCTCTGTTTCCAGTGTGGCCTTGAACACACAGAGATCCTGCCTGCTAAGTGATAGGATTAAGGGCATGTGCTACCACTGCCTGACTTCTATGTTTACTTATACTGGCTTGCTATTTCCTCTGATCTCCAGACAAGCTTTATTTATTAAAGCACAAATAAAATATCACCACAATCATGAAATTTGCAGGCAAATGGATGGTACTAGAAAATATCATCCTGAGTGAGGTAACCCAGACTCATAAGGACAAACATGAGCCTTCATCCAGTAACTGATGGATGCAAATGCAGAGATCTGCAGCCAAGCACCAGGCTAAGCTCCAGGAGTTTGGTCAAAGAGAAAGAAGAAGGATTCTATGAGCAAGGGCCATCAAGATCATGATGGGGAAATGTACAGAAACAACCAAACCAAACTAGTAGGAACTCATGAACTGTGGACCAATAGCTGTGGAGCCTCCTTGGGACTGGACTAGGTCCTCTGCATAGACAAGACTATGTAGCTAGACCTGCTTAAGGGGCCCCCTGGCAGTGGGATCAGGATCCATCCTTGGTGCATGAGCGGACTTTTTGGAGCCCAATGCCTATGGTGGGACTCCTTGCAGAGCCTTGTTGTAGGGGGAGGAGTTTGGACCTGCCTCAACTGAATGTATCAGGCTCTGTTGGCTGCCTATGGGAGGCCTTTCCTTGGAGGAGATGGGAATGGGTGGTGGGTTGAGGGGGGAAGGCTAGTGGGTAGGAGGAGGAGAGGAGTGGTTGGTATGTAAAATGAATAGAAAATTTCTTTTTTTGTTTGTTAGTTTGGTTTTTTTTTGTTTTTTTGAGACATTTCTTAATAATAAAAAGAAAAAGTTTATTGTGACTTTTTATACATATAGTATTAACATTGTTCTTTTTCAAATAAAATTTCCTCATACATTATATTTTGACCACATTTCTCACTTACCAGCTCCTCCCATCTCCCTACTCAGACAACTTCATATTCTTTCTCTGTCTGTCATCTATCTATCTATCTATCTATCTATCTATCTATCTATCTATCTATCTCTACCTTACTAAAAAAAACTCCATGATAACAAAAAAATCAAAAAGAAACAAAAACTCACAAAACACATGGAGTTTGTTTTGTGTTGGCCAACTACATCTGGGCATGGGCCCTACCTTAAAGTGTTGTTGATATACCCAGGGACAAGTAACATGCCGTTGGAGAAAACTGATTTTCCTTTTGCCAGTCGATATCAGTTGCAGATAACTTCTTGGTTAGTGGTAGGAGCCAGTGTCCACTTCCCCATCTCTATGCTGGGACCCTATTTCCTTGAACCTATGCATGTCTTGTGCCTGATACCACAGTTACTTGCGATTTCATATGTTTATCAGGCCTGTTGGGTCTGGAAGACACTGCTTCCTTGGAGTCACTCACCACCTCTAGCTCTTACAATCTTTCCACATCTTCTTACGCATGGATCCCTGAGCTTTGAGGGAAGGGGTTTGATAAAGACACCCCATTTAGGACATCCCATCTCTACTACATTGCACCGGTAAGTCTGGCTGGTATGCGCTGTTGTAGGTTGCAGGGTTTGTAGCTGTGTTACATTGATGATGACTCGTCTCCCCTGACAACATGCACAGTACCCTCCACAGTCTTATTCAGTAGAGGTGAATGAAACTTCTAGCAGAGTGCTTCAAAATGTCTCATTCTGCGTATTGTCCAGTTGTAGGCTTCTGTGTTAATGCCATCAACTGTAAAAAGAAGTTTCTTTGATGAGGGTTGAGCAAGACACCAGTATGTCATTAGGAGTCCTTCTATTGTCATGTTACTTTAGCAGAGTGATAGTAGAAGGTGTTTCCCTAGGATACAGGACCTGTGACCTATCTAGTCTCAGGTTCTTTAGCAGTTTAGCCACTTTAGCAGTTTCAGGTATGGGTTCCATTTAATGGAGTAAGCCTTACATTCAATTTAAAACATGCTTGGTCATTCCCATAACATCTGTGACACATTGCAAGAGTATATCTTGCGGGCATATGCTATTGTAGGTTGCAGGGTGTGCAGCTGAATGATATTGATGTTTACCTGTTGCCCCTGGCAACATGCAGAGCATCGTCTACAACCCTAGTCAATAGCAGTGAAGCTTCTAGTTGGGCACCAGCTTGACTTCTCTGTGTTCTATGATAAGTATTGTCTTCACAACAGGGCCTTGCCATCAGTTTGTGGAGAGCAAACAATAGCCTTGGCAAAAGCCTGTGATATTTGGAGGATCCATAAGGCCCCTTCAGCCAATGACTCAATAAGATGTAGCCTTATTCCTGCCATTGGAGGCTTTACTTAGTGGCATAAGATGTCTAGTTGGGACATTGTCTCCCCAATTGTTCGCTGACCCCATTTAAATTCCTTTCATATATGTATATATTTTAAGAAACTTCTATAGTTATAGGTTTCAATACGATTTTTCCTAGCATCTTTAATGTTAGTTGGCCCTCCCAGTATTCCCTCCTTTACCCTGTTCTCCAATCTCCTTTCCAATTTAATCTTTCTTTTCTAGTTTTCCCTTTGTCTCTCCATAACACTATATTCTATTCTCCCTTCCTTAGTTGATCCTTTTGCCACTCCTGTCTCTTGCTAGCTACCTAAGATCTGTGGTTGTTTGGATTATATCATTCATATCAAAAGCTTAAAAGCTAACACTTACATATAAGAGAAAACACCCACTAGTTGTCCTTTGGGGTCTTCCTTCCATATCCCCTTTCTATCTGCCTTCCCTTTCTTCTTTGTCTTCTTCTCTCTGTATATGTAGATGTCTTCACCTCTTTCTGTCCCATTTCTACTTTCATGGTCTGCACACACACACACACACACACACACACACACACACACACACACACTCATACACAACTTTAAAACTAATTTTGTGTATGGAAAATGAAACATACTATTTATCTTTCTGTATCTGCCTTATTTCACTTAGCAGAATGATCTCCAGCTCCATCCATTTTTATACAAATTTCATAATCTCATTCTTAATAGCTGAGTAAAATTCCATGGCACATGTATCATATTTTCTTTTTCATTCAACTATAGATGGACTTTTAGACTGATTCTGTATCTTGGCAATTGTGAATACTGCAGCTGTACATGTGCAAGTATTTCTGCAGTATGTTAACTTATGTTCTTTCAAGAATATACCCAGGAATGATGCCACTGAGTCATATGGTTCTATTTTTACTGTTTAAGGAAACTCCACACTGATTCATGATTATATGATGCCATAAACCACATCTGTTTACTTTCCCAACAACAATGTGTAAGGGTCTCCTTCCTCCCCATTTTTTGAGGTTTTATCCAATATTTGCTTGTATCTTTAAACAAAATTTCATCCATATGGAAATGTTGCAGGTATAACCCAAGAGACCCCTGCACAACCTTTTCCCAGACTCACAAGTTGCTCACATTTTGTTTCATTTGCCTCATCAGATGACATCTAAATTATATTAGAGTAAGAGACATCGTGTTCTTCATTCCTAAATATATCAGGGCCTGCTTCCTAAGGGAAAGGAAATTATCTTATATAACATAATCAAAATTTAAATATATTAAGGCCATTGTCTCATCTTAAACACTGTCAAAAAACAAATTAAGATGTAGTGCTTGGTGTTCCACATTATAACAGGGGATTTTGGAAGGCCAATGGAAGAATTCACCCTTTAGTCCTTTTATTCTAAAAGGAAAACAAGTTTATTTAGTATGCTGTAAGGAGTGAAGTAGGCACAGCCATAAGAAGAACCAAATGGGACATATGGTCATGGGTTACAGGGGTTTCCATGCTAAAGAAGTCTTCACTCTTTGGGATGAATCACTCCCTCCATGTATATCCCATTCCTGGATGGAAATATCATTGCTATGAAAATAAGGGCGGGTCTGTCACTTCAGGTTGCAGCTAACTGTGTTGACCTTACCATTCTGATGTTTTGTTATTTTGCCAGATAGAACTGTGGGTTTTGTGGGGTGGGGGAGATGTATTTTGTAACAGGCTTGTATTCTGTTCCTGGTCTCGGAATAATGGCCGCCCTTTCACACACATCACAACTGCATTGCTTCCCTTACTGCTCTGAAAAGAATGTTGCTTCTTCTCTTGTTCCTGGTGACTTTGTAATTGTGTCATTCAGGGAAGAAAGAACACCAGAGTCAGAAGACCCTTCCCTTCCCTTACTCTTCATTATCTCCCGTTCTCCCACCTGATCAAGAGCATTGTTCTAAAGGAGCCAGCCTCCAGGAGTGACCGATTGTCCAATACTAACATCCATCCCTTTAGAAACCCTGCAATGTTCATCTCTAATTTTCTCCATGACCCAAATAATCACTCTTACTTTTCCCTTGATCATAGCTCATCTATCTTCCCTGATAAAATTGTACCTTATTCTTCTCATTTTGTGTTTTCTCACACTTACAGAAAAGCTGAAGTACAGTGGCTTTTTCTAACCACTCAAGGGTAAGTTGCAAATACAGGACTCATTGCTCTCAAATATTTCAGTTTTCCCTACAAACAAAGGCATTCTTCTCTGTGAACACAAAGTACTCCCTCAAACCAAGGAATGAACACTATAATTTTTACCATCATATAAACATCATCTCCTAATCAAGGTTTTTCAGAGTGTGACCATCTGAATCTTAATCACAAAGGAGTTAAATTCAGAACTACCCAGAATCAATCTTTGCGTGCAGTTTTCTCCTCTTGTTAATCTCTCTCAGTCTGGAAAGTTCCCATTTTTGTTTTGTTTTGTTTTGTTTTGTTTGTTTGTTGTGTTTCATTACCTGTAAACTTCCAAACATTATATATCAGTGATTGTCTGAAATAGCCTCAAATTTTAGATTTTCTAGATTTTTTCTCATAGTTATGTCTGTTGTTGATAAGGCAGAAATGATATTATTTCATTGTTCAATTATCCTTTTTCTCTTTGTTGTTTTCAGTGCTGGGAATGGAATCCAGGGCCTTGAGCATGCTAGGCCAGTGCTCTACCATTGAACTATACCCTCAGTCTTGCTTTTTTCTTTCTTTTTTAATTGAAAATTGATTGTTTAATATAATATATTCTGATCATGGTTTCCCATTTCCAACTCATCGCACATCCTCCCCACTTTCTTACCAATCCAAATCCACACCCTTTCTCTCTCTTTCCTTAGAATACAAACAGGCATCTAAAAAAAACAGTCTTGCTTTTGTGAGACAGAACCTTAATATAGGAGGCAGTATGGCTTCCAATTTGCCATGCTCTTGCTTCAGCCTTCTGTGTGTTGGAATGATGTGCACATGACAACTTGCCAGTTCCCTCTGAATTAACTTACTTCCAATGATGTTTATTGAAAGAGTATAAACCAAGACTCTCTATGTTCTTTACTCACTCATTTGTCACTTAGGCTGATAACCATTTTGCACTTCATCATACTTTTTATTACTCATTTGTCATACTATTACAGATTTGTGATTTGTGACTTTATTCAATGGTTTATAATTACTTTCAGTATCTACACTGGCATTCAGATTACTCCCAATTTGCTCCAGGTGGTACCCTTTAAGTTTTCTTTGGTTCAGTTTTCATGGGTCTTCATTACCATAATCAAACTAGAAATACAAATCAAAATCACAGTGGAGTATCACCTGCTTGAGTGGCTAGCTTCAAAAATAATTTTTTAAAAAAATGGATGTATAGAAATGGGAATCCTTGTACATTATTGATAGAAATGCAAAATAGTGAAGCCATTTTTAAAAACTAGTAAGATATTTCACCAAAAGAATTTAAAAAGCTCACTAGCCATGGCATAATCAGGAAAGATTGGAGTAAATTTGTCTTCTGAGCATGACAGGACCACCATACTCATGAACTCACAGCCACTGTGATTGCCTGCATAGAACTGTGCAAGATCAGTCCAGTCAACATTTTATCATGGGTTGGAAGGGGTTCATAAGTCCCCACCCCCAATTGAGGAGATAGGAAAGTTGATAGTTTCTGGTGGAGGGAAAGTCAGTTTTCTTTGAGGGTGTGGCTTCTGGCAGATTGACCATACCCTAGTGGATAGCCCTACACCCAGAAGTGTGTGCACATCTCAAACTGGAGCCGATAGGATACTAAACAAAAACAAAAGGGGACATAAGTTGGAGGAATAAGGAGGTGGGAAAGATGTGGGAGGAGTTAAGTGGGGGTATTTGGGGTAAATATACCCCACAGCCAGAAGTCTATGGACAGCACAAATTGGATCCAATGGGTATTAAATTTTTTTCAAGAAATGTTTTTCAATTTAAAATAGAGTTCTCAGGTGATCCAGGAATTCTACTTCTGTGCCTACCAGAAGAGCTGAAGTCAGGAAATACAGTAATACCACATGCTCACAGAGACATTATTCACAATAGCCAAGATATGAAAATATTCTAGATGTTCCTAAAAGATGAATGAATAAAGAAAACATTATCTGTACCTACAATAGAACGAATAGGAAGAAGTGGAGAATAGCTGGTGCTCCCTCCACAGGCACATAATTCTGATTATACATGATGAATATATTCTAAATACCTGAGAACATAATTCTGCCTTAGTAAACAATACAACGCTCTATTGGGTACTAAAAAGAGTGTCAAGTATACAACCCACAATAAAGAAAAAAGAATCCTTAATCTTTAAGAACAAAGAGTGAATAGTTTCTGTCTCTTTGCTTTTCATTTCTCTCTCTCTCTCTCTCTCTCTCTGAAAGAAAATGTCAATATAGCTTTCTATTACTTAATTCCCCAAACTATTTACTTATCCCCTAGTATTTATGAAGCAAATTAATAGGACGTAGATGAAATAAAGTAAAAGAGAAAGTAATTTAAGACTCTTTTTGCTTGGAAGGGTATTTAGATGATATCATTTGATATACATTAATAAAAGGATATCTATATATAAATACTTTCCATATGAGACTGAATAATGGAATTACTAAAAAAAATGTAATGTTAATAGTGATTTTAAGTACTTGCTATTCACAGAAGACTGGACTAAAAATATTTAGCATGTATTTAACTATTCACCAAAATCCTCATCACATATGAGGAACAATAAGTTCAGAAGGTTGAATGTGTTGTGATGCTGAGAAAATAAAAGGGTCATAATTAAAATACAGATTTATCTGATTCCCAAACATTTGCACTTCATCACCATGGCATTCAGAAGATGGAAACACACCATCTTAGATCAGGAGACACTCCATGAAGCAGATGGCATGTGAGATTGACTTTTAAGAACCACTCAAACTTTGAAATCAAATAAATGTCTAAAAACTATTTTAGCTATAAAGTGAGTCAAAGTACGTAAAAGGAAAGCCCTGAGGTGTGTTAAGAGGATCCACAAGAAGGAGAAAGACCAATAGCTTGAGAAAAAATAGCAAGAGAGGTGGGAAAAAATGAGTGGTTCTAGATCTCAGGCTACTGAGTCTATATTTGACTTAAGGGACAAAGTATGATCTAAGCAGACCTCCAACTCTGTATACACCTCCCTCATATTTTCAGAAGAATGACATCAGTTAGAAAATCCATTCAAGCAGGCTGGGAAGCAGAATGAAGAACAAGGGATGAAGTTATGGCCAGAAAAGGGAAAAAAAATAGAAACGGTCATGAGAGTAACCATGTAGAAATGGAGAGCATTTTAACAAGAAAAACCACTTGTAATAAATAGAATACTAAATATTTGTAGTTGTGGCATTTCTTTTGGAACTCTAGGGGAAAGGTTAATTAAGTGATTTGTTTTAATTATGATTATACATTTGCTTATAAGGAAGATGGAAATCAATGCATGGAACCTACCATGTAAGAAAGTAAAACTTAAAATACTGCATGTTACATAGTAGGCATTCAAAAGTGATGTTTGGTGAATGTGTGCATGAATGAATGTGGACACAGTATTGTAGCTGAAAAAAGACAGAGCAGAGCAGACACTGCTAGCCGCCGCCAGGAGAAGCCAAATGTAAAGGTACCGGTAAGCCATGAGCCATTTGGCAAGGTATAGATTTATAGAAATGGGTTAATTTAAAGAGATAAGAACTAGATAACAAGAAGTTTGCCATGGCCATAGTTTAAAAATAATATTAGACTGTGTGTGTTTATTTAGGTCTGAGTGGCTGCGGGACCGGCAAGTGAGAGAGATTTGTCCTGACCGCAGGCCAGGCGGGAGACAGGAAAACTTTAAGCTACACAGTATCATCATACAATATGGATATCAAAATTTGCCTTAAATGGCTGGAGATATATGAAAGCAAAAGACCTTATGTCTAAACTCATGAAGATCTTGATCATGAAGCTTCTGGCAGATGGCAGGACCCTCAAATAGAGGGGTTTCTGGGAAGTAGAATGAGACCCTCTTGATATAGCCAGCCCAAACCCTCATGACCCCACAACTGCCCAACCACCCTCTTCCAGCCACAAAATCTGGATTCCAGAAGTTAGACCTCTGGCACTCACTTCTGTCTAACCAATAACTATCATTGATTTCCTAAGCCAGGACCTCATCATTCCTGCTCTACAATGACTCTGATTGCAAGCATCAGGATGTGTGACAGGAGAATCATTTACCCACACAATGCTTGCACTTTCCATCCCTGAGCTTCAAGAATGTGAATCTCTATACAATTAAGTTGGAGAATTAGACACAGCCATGTCTGTCTGCTGCCCTTTGGACAAATAGGTGCTTTAGGATTCAAGCATCACCAACCTTTCTTCAGACAAATATAGAAGTGTGGAGTACAAGAGCCTATGTAGGTAGAGTTAGAAGGGACAGACCATGAAAACTGAGAGAGGTTGCTGAAAACAGGTTGAATTGATGATGGTTTTTATATAAATATATATTTTATATATGTACATGTGGAATCACATGTGTATATATTTTGATAATGTCTGCCTCCTACTAACTCCCTCCAGCTACTCTCAGAACCCATCATCCTATCCCCCTCCCAATTTCATGCCTTCTTTTTAATTTTTAAATAGCCCACTGAGTCCCAATAGTGCTACCTATATGCACATGGATTTACAGGCCATCCACTGCAGCAAGGGTAAAACCTATCAGAAACCACACTCATGCAAAAGAACTGAATTTCTCTCTGCCCCCTCCACAAAGTCATAAAATGCCAATAGCTCCTCATCTAGAAGCAGGGCCTTGTGAGTCCCTATGCCATCCACATTGGGATTTTGACTGGCTTGATCTTGTGTAGGTCTCGTGTAGGTAACCATAGCTGCTGCTAGTTTAAGAGTGTATCAGCCCTATCATGTCTAAAAGACACCATTTTACCAGAGTCTTCCCCAACCTATGGCTCTTAAAGCCTTTCTATTCCCTTTTCTGTGATGTTTCCCAAGCTTTCAGAAGGAAGGGGTATGATACAGATGTTACACTTCGGGCTGAGCACTCCACCATCACTTTTCTCCTGTACTTTGATCAGTTGCAAGTCTCTATATTAATTATATGATTTTTCTTGCTCACATTTTAAGAGAAGATGATGTCCATACTTTCTTTCTTTCACATACATGAATAATAAGGTATTCATTTTTCCTCTTTTCCTCTCAAACCTTGTAATGCTCACATGAGCTTGTTCAAAAAGTCAGAGAAACTTTTGCAAGACATTGTCACACTCTTTCTGCTTGTACTGAACTCTACACAGAAGAGGTATTCTCACATAGCTCCTAGATGAAAATCAATGAGGTTAGCATTTTTAAAAATAGTAACAGATTACACGCTCATCTGTAATGAGACTGAGAAGATTGTCCTAATGTCTACTAGCAGTTCCCTGACCCGGCACACATCTGTGCAGCTGGGAGTCCTCTTTGGACATTGATTGCCAAGCATTGGGGTAGTGGAAAGTCTCCAAAGCAGATATAGTATATAGAAGCTCATCCAAAGATTATTTTAGTATGAGAACAGGTTCCTTAGACAGGTTTGATAATAGCCAGTCTTTTATGAAAAACATGGGGGACGTGTACATGTCAGACTATGTGCTGTCTGTGGACAAGATCATGTTTGCTTATCAGGGTCTACTTTGAACCCAATAACCTGACTTTGGCGTTGAACTATGAGAGGCAAGATTATCTAGTCACCATGATGCATAAGTGAGACTGAAGTTGTACTCTAGTAGGACAACATTTCTGGGAAGAAAAAATCACCAACAGGAGATACTTCAAGATAATGATACTCTGAGCCCTATAGATCAGGCCTGCTGTTTTAATTTCCCATTTATTGAACTACCGGATTTATAGTAAAAAATATAGTATCTCCTATTGTTTACTCATTACTTTTCATTTTCCAGAGCATCTCCTCAGCAGTCCTCTTTTTAAGACAGAATATTGAGATTTAACCAAAACATTTGAAGCCAAAGAAACCACTGGTAAGAGCATATGAAGGGCATGAGCTTCAGTCATAATACAATGCAGGGAAACTGAACATTCCAGACATGGGTGATTGAGCCCATTGCCTTTTGAGACTGCAAAGATTTCCTAAATGCTGAAGGAGAAATGTAATTTGTGTTTCTTTCAGGTCCTATCAGCTTCACCACCAAGTGATAAGAGAGCAGGTAAGGAAATCGATAGGCAGGCAGGTTCTTTGTGAAGAGAGAGTAGAGGATCAGTCAGAGGTGTATGTCCTGTCCCTTACCTACATCAATCTGAGAACTGTCTAATCAAAGTGAATTTGAACTTGATCTATACCAGGGACCTAGGAATTCAGCTTCACTTATTATTTGTTTCCAAGGAGTTCTAGAGACCATGAGAGAAGTCCTCATAGCAGGCAGGATAAAAGTCAGTAAGCCTGTTATAGGAGCCACTAGGTAAGGAAAATAGGAGGACATCCAGAGCAACAGAGGACCTTTTGTGTTATCACTATTCACTATGACAAAACACCCAAAGCGGGGATAGTGGTGGAATGTAGGGTAGAAGGGCTTCCTTTGGGCCAGCTTTAGGGATTTCCGGTCATGGTTGACTGACTCCATTGCTTTGAGGTTTAAGATAAGATAGAACGTGGTGGCAGCAAGCATAGACTGGAGCACATAGCTTCACATTGGCTGGAAAGCAGAGAAAAACAGAAAGGGTTTCAGGACAAGGCACATCCTTCAAAGGCATATTCCCAGGGACCTACTTCCTCCAAGGAGGCCGAATTCCCAAAAGGCCTATTCAGCTAAGAACTCATCCAGGTACTAACCCACTAATGACTCCAGTACCTCCATGATCCAGTCACTTCTTAGTAGGGCCACCGTCTGGTGTTCAAGCCTTTAACATGAACCTTTATAGGACACTTCATATCCAAACCACACAACACTCCATCCCTTGTCTCCAAAAATCATAATGGATCACTTATCATAATGGATAATACACTGAGACTCAACAGCTCCAGCATTTCTCAAAAATTCAAAATCAAAGTCTCCTCTGAGGCCCAAGGAAATGTTAACTGTGAGTTCCTATAAAATAAAGTAAAATAAAATATAAACATAAACAATTGCACACAGTAAGTATTATCATTCCAAAAATGAGGAATGGATCAAAGAAAATAGGTGAGAACAAGGCAAGACCAAAGTCCATGAAAGCAAACATTAAATCTTACCACCCCATATCTAGAATCAGGAGGACTAGATAGTATAATGTGAGTTCCTGGGACCTTGCTGCCTACAAACCACATGGTCTCTCCCTTAGGCTGGCTCTTCTCACTGTCTGTAGTTTTTCTTTGTAGATGTTCCATAGTCTCAGCAGTTTCTGGGTCCTGTATCTACTGTGGCTTAAATTTTGCCCTCTCATCTTCACATATCCCATTCTCTGGAAACTACCCACAGAGAATCCAAACTACTATATATTGGCTGAATTTCAGGATTTCCTTTTAAATCCCTGAGGAAACCACTATGACCCTGTAAACAATGGCACTCCACATGTCTGCAGAATCAGCATTGTAGGGACAATGGTAAGTTCTACCTATAACTTGAACTTGGACCACAGCTGTGGTGACCTCCATGTGTCTGAGTGGCTAGTACAGTGAACTGAATTCTGATGAAACAACATTCCGGTAAGCACCAAGAAGCAGGATGTCCAGTCCTCTCTTCTAAAAAACATATTTCAAAGAAGTCTACACTTCCACATAGAAGCCTGTGGTGGATAAGGTCTTGGCAAGTCCTGCAATACCTTCAAAATATCTTTCTTATTGTTTCAGGGCAATGTATTTTTCTTTTCTCATTTCTTTTCTTTCTTAACATTTTGCCTCTGAAGAGATGAATATTCCTCAAAGCACACCTCTGTTGAATCACTTTCTCCATGTAGGCTCTACTTTCAACAAGCTATGAATTCAATGATGGCTCAATCCATTCATGAATATGAGGAAACAGGAGACAATGGCCAATTATTCCAAAGATGATCTTCAGAAAAGATGACTTCAAAAATCAGTTCATTGGCCGGGCGGTGGTGGCGCACGCCTTTAATCCCAGCACTCGGGAGGCAGAGCCAGGCGGATCTCTGTGAGTTCGAGGTCAACCTGGGCTACCAAGTGAGTCCCAGGAAAGGCGCAAAGCTACACAGAGAAACCCTGTCTCGAAAAACCGAAAAAATAAAATAAAATAAAAATCAGTTCATGATAGGGGAGAAACATCTAGGCAGTTTTATTAATTGAGAAGCAGTATATGGAGAAGACCAAAGAGTTAGTAGAACACTCAGCCCCATAACAGATACTCCCCACTTTAAGCTATAGAAATACATGTAGGAAAGGATGGCTCTAAAGTGTTGTGACTAAATGGTTTTTTACATTCCTATGTTTTATGAAAAATAGATAATTTCTTAGAACAGTATCATAAAACATTGATACTATATAACCATTTTATTCACTCATTTATTTAATCAACTAGCATTTATTTCTCTATTTACCAAGCTCCATACTAGGCACAGAAATCATGAGGCTGAGCAAAACCAATGAGTCCTGAACCAAAGAGTTTTGTCACTGAAACACACATAACTGTCAGTAGTAAGCAATATTTAAAAGAATGGCTTGCTAGTTATTATTTCTCTCCAATTCCTAGTTAATCTGATACCCTCCCAAGCTCTCTTTCTAGACTAGAAGAAAACCTTCTCTTTCAGAAGTGTTAACCACCTTTGGTATTATCTGTCAGTCAATGTCATACCAAGTTTTTCCTCATCAAACTCATAGTGTTAATTGAAATAGAGTGCTGGTTACCTTCCCAGGGTACTTCCTATAATTGTTAGATGCATCAGCAGTGGTGTCAAAAGAGAGAAAATTCTTAACTAGGGAGAGGGATCATTCCATTGAAAATTTATTAGTAGAAAAAAAATTAAAGATATTGGCAACACAGGGGTTCAGAAACATGACTGCAGAAAATCAAAGTCAGAGATCATTGTAGCTAGAGTTTTCCAGTCCTGCCTGGCCCACAGTCAGGACAAATCTCTATCATCCTCTAGTCCCACAGCCATTCAGACCCAACCAAGTAAACACACAGAGACTTATATTGCTTACAAACTGTATGGCCACAGCAGGCTTCTTGTTATCTAGTTCTTATATCTTAAATTAACCTATTTCTATTAGTCTATAAATTGCCATGTGGCTTGTGGCTTACCAGTACCTTACATCTCACTTGTCATGCCAGTGGCTGGCAGCGTCTCTCTAACTCAGCCTTCCTGTTCCCAGAATTCTCTTCTCTGCTTGTCCCACCTATACTTCCTGCCTGACTACTGGCCAATCAGTGTTTTATTTATTAATCAATCAGAGCAACACATTTAGCATACAGAACATCCCAGAGCAGGTCATGATAATTTCTGGATCATCTGGTTATCCTGATGCCTATGAAGAACTGGGATATGATAGACAATAATCCAAGTCCTAGGCTAAATTCCCAGTGAGCAGAACAAGAGTAAATAAGTCCCTTCTGATGGCAACAGGATGTGCTTCACTCGGCTCTTTCTTCCGTGTTGCTACTGATCATAACACCAAGCCTCTCATCTGACCCTCTACCATACTCATGAAGGAATCGACCTGGGGTCACTGTGAGAAGATCCTTCTATGCAACCTAATAAGAAATTTTCCAAGACAAAAATCACATGTGGTGATATTCTACCTCATTCCACCAAGTCTCACAAGTTTAGAGAAATTCCACACATGCCCTTAAGTCTAGAGTCTACATTGAGTTGGGGAGGAAATTGCCAATTTGGGAGTATGACAGAGAACTTTTTAAATTGTCCAAAGAGATGTCACAACATTGGACTATAAAGAGAAAACAGACCTGGATGACTTAATTCACTAACTTGATGGGTGTCATTGGATTATAAATTGGCTTCTTTCTGTTTCAGAGTTTGCTATTAACTTCCCAGGTTATATAAGTAGGCAGCACCACATAAAGTTAGTACTATTTTTGTAGTCAAAATGTTCAAATAACAGCATTTCTATATAGTTCAATCTAGTAGGTATCCTGACAAACCATCTCACAGTCAGGGCAGTACAATATATCTAGAGAAAAATTATAGCTGTAGGACTCAGAGCAGACAGATATGGTGCAGATGATATATTGCAAGAGGAGATAAACCCTTCCAATGGAAACAGAATATGTTACAATGATGTCTTTCTGTAGTGTAGTCTTTTGGATATCACCCTCCATGGATAGATTGGAGAAAAAGATAAAGAGGAAGAGAAGGGGTAGAGGTGACAAGGAAGTAGGAAGAGAGAAAAAGGAGACAAGGAACAAAAAAGAGGAGGAAGAAACATAAGAGGAAGGAAAGAGGAGAAAGAGAGGGAAGGGCAGGAATGGAAGAATGCTGTATCAATTTATAATGTTGTCCATGTTTTTATGAGCACACATTAGTTAGATGTGATGGATTTCATCACGACACTTTCACACATGTCTAGAATATAATTCTATAATTTCCCCATGACTATCTTTTTCTCCTACCTCTTTTGCAGTCCTTTCCTCTTTCCAACTAGTTCCTTTTTTAGCTGAATGCTTTTTTAAATAACTCAATGAGTTTCATTAGAGTTGCTTGTGAGAACATGGGTGAAGGGTTGCTTACAGGAACATGGGCATTTTCCCTACATCACCATCACTAAAGGAAATGTATCTCATGGGACTGGAGACAAAACTCCACAGTTAACAGCACTGGCTGCTCTTCCAGAGGACTGAGGTTAGGTTTCCAGCATCCACTAGGTAATTCACAACCATCTTTACCTTTAGTTCTAGGCACACAAGTGGTGTACAAGTACACGTATAGGCAAAACACCTACACACATAAAATAATAATAAACATAATTTTTTAAAAAACATAATGTCTTTCTTTCACACACATCAATCATTAACTATATGAATCTTAATGGAAAGATGGGGCTCCATGACAAAACAACAAGCCTACACAAATGTTTTATGTAGATAATCAGAGCTGCTGTGAGTTCAATGCAGATTTTTAGCATCTAATACTTGAATTCCTTTAGCATATAGTAACAATATTTTATTTTCTGTCTCAAATAGCATGAGGTTCCAAGTAGAAAACTGCTCATACACTTTAAAGGTCTCCATCTAAAACATGCTGGTTTTAAATTCATAGGGTAGAAAATGGCTTCAGCAACATGTTCACACTCAATGAGGGAAGAATGGAAAAGGCAGCACCAGAAGTTTCTATCCCTCTTTCCTTTCAGGTAAGCGAAGCCTGAAGCCCTCCTCATCCTATGAAGAAATCTATTATACCTTGTTGGTCAAAGCTATATCACATGGTGGACATTTATATGAGAAAGATGCTGAAGTGATGCAGTTTTCACAATAGCAATGCTGAGTTTCTCAGAAGCACATTCCAGTGTTCAGTGACCAGCTCTGTGACTTTCAGAAGCTGTTGGGAGTGAGGGAGATGTGTCCTGGGTTTGGCTATTTTCTGTGTTACTGTTGAAAGGCATCTGCTTGCTGCTTCCTGCATCCCTGCATCTCTTTACAGGGAATGCTACAGGTCCCCAGTGGAGTCCAGATCCCTCTCTCCTCTAACATTTACAGAGACAGAGCACCCTGATGGGCCAATTCAACAATCTGGTTCTGCGAGTTATTCTTAAAGACACAGCCTATAGCCTGCTCCTGCAGGCCTCGGTGATTTTGCAAACACTTAATTACATCTTTTAAATGTCTTTCTGTTTACAGCAGCTAGCATGGTTTTTGCTTTCTGAAACAGGGCTCTAGCTGGTGCACAAGCCACTGTTTTGCCACAGGTAGTCAGGTGGAAAGCAAGCTCTGCGGGGCCTCAGCCTCTGCCCAGGCTTGTCAAGAAAAAAACTAACAAGAACTAATTTCCTCAGCTTCCCTGAGCCTACACAAGCAAACACATATTTACTTCCCAGGCACAGCCTTAGTCACATATATCTGAACCTTTGGAAGTGTCCCTGCTTCTGACATTATTGCTCTCCTGAACAAATGACACTCATTGAGCATCCCAAGGTTTCAGTGTCCTGTTCTCTTTAGTTTTCTCTCTATTGAATAAAATGATTTCGGGAATCATACGTTGATGCATGAATGCATCTCAGGATATTCAGCTTCCAGGATTTATAATCATTTTTGGAAGCTCTTTGTCTATAGAAACACAGTGTGTCTGGGATTTATGAGTTTCTTCTCTCATAGTCACCTTTGATGGGTAGAGACAGCAAGGGTAGAGAGATATACAAAGACACTCTGCCGCAACTGCATTTTGGCTAGGGTCAATTTTGTGTGAGCCATGACACAAGGACCTGAGTCCCCAAACCACCAGAACAGAAGCTTGTCTTTGAAGCAAGGAGATGTAAGAGCACTCACTACTGTGTGCCCGGAACCTAGAACAACTGAGACATGGTAAATGTTTGTCCACTAACCTCTGAATTAATTAATGTACACGGACACATCAGCCAGCACTCCCCCACAGAGCTGCCATGATCATTTAGTCATCAAGACAAGTCAGTGAAATTGATGCTGTCTTTGCTCATCTTACTCTTTGCTGTAAATAGTTTGACTGGTGGAGGGGCTGAGTTAAACTCTGTATTCAGTGACTTACAGACATCCATGAGTTACTTATGGGAAAGGAAGTAAAGAGTTCAGCTACACAAGTGAGCTAATACCTTTTTGGGGTTCAAGTCAGATCCCTGTATCTTCTCTTACCATGCATACAGAATGCACTGCACCAAGTTCTTTTTTAGTGTGGTCTTTTGAGTACCATCTTTTACAGCATCCTGGAGAAAAAGAGAGAGGAAGGGTGGGAGAAGGCGGAAAAGAAGGGAGACAAGAAGAAACATACATGCTCAGTGATAAAAGAGCTTGAGTAAGGGCGTTTGTCACTAAGCTCAATGACTTGATTTGGATTTCCACAACTCACTCAGTGGAAGGAGAGAACTGACTCCTGCAAACTGTCCTCTGAACTTCACACACAGGCCAGAGCGGGTGCACATACACACATACTGAATAAATAAACAAATAATGTAGAACATAAAGGAAGAAATGCACGTGATTTTCTCTAAACTGCCTCTGGATAAAAGTGTCAACAGCGCTGAAGGAAGCAACACTGGGACTTAGCTGGGACTAAATGGCTAACATCCATTTCAAAGGTTGGTGTCTAATCGTAGTAGTAAAGTCTTAAGCCCCACATCTAACACAGCATTGCATTTTACATGAAACATCAACAGATTAAGAGGTGAGTCACCAAGGCAATTATCCAAGCTGACAACCACAGCCCATCCTTAAACAGTACTAAAATTATGAAATGGACAAAATTATAATATTTAAGAAACTAGACTTGAGTTAATATGCTTTAGGAGCCAATGGGTGGGTGGATGGGTGTATTTGTGTGTATGCACACATATGTAATATTTTAGGGGAAATGGATTGCTGAGGAACATGCTTAAATCATAATAGATATCCTCTAAATACCTTTATTATGTAGTAGTCCTTGTTAGTTATCTTTTCTTGTTGCTGTGAAAAAAAAACACAGACAGCTGTTTTCTCATTTATTAGTGGAACAGGAAAGAAATGGTGGGACATGTTAGCACTTGAGGGCTACCTCCCTCCTTTTCCTTTTCATCCTGGGCCTACAAATCACGGGATGCTGTTATTCACATTCGGGTAAGTCTTCTTCCTCAGTGAATCCACTCTGGAAGTAACCTCAGAGATATACTCAAAGGTATGTTTCATTAATACTCTAAGCAAATTGATGCTCAAGATTAACCAGTACATAGTCTAACACACTAAGAGTTCTAATTTTACACATTTATGAGAATGAAAAATCCAAGAGCAGCTTAGATGGGTGGTTTTGGTCCATCGTCTCTCATGTAAATAGGGCATAGTCACCCCAAAGTGTAATTGGCATTGGTAGATCAACTTCAAAGAAAGCACAGTCACAAAACTGGCAGATAGCTTAGTTGTTTGCTAAATCTTGGCATACAACTTTAGCTCTTTATCAGTTCCTGGTATCCTCACAGCAAGAGAGATGCCAGAGCCTGTGAGAAAGTAAGCAGGAATACACAGTGTTTCCTATTAACTGTTTCTGACATCACACTATAACAGTTCCACTTTCTGCTACTCATTAAAAGTGAGTCATCATGTCCAGGCCACACTCAAGGAAGGAAACAGGCCTTACAATCATAATTGGACACTTAGGATCATCATTGAGCCACACTTGTAAATTATTATTCCCTCCCCAACAGCAACTATGCTTCCTTCTATATAACCATCTAATAACTATTTTTAAAAGACTCCCTGAGCCTGACATGTTAGCATATACCTGTAATCCCAGCACTCAGGAGGCAGAGGCAGGATGATTGCTACCAAGTCTGAATCTAGCCTGGACTGCACAGTGAGTTCCAGGCCAGGAAGAGCTACATAATTTGACCTTATATTTTAAAAGTCCTCGTATTTTGAAAGAAAGCATGCAAAAATCAGTACATAATTAATGTCTTCACATGATTTTAAAAAAACAAATATTTCATAAGAATAGGATACCAATTGTCTACAGTCTGTTCCAGATAATAGAAGAAAAAAAACTCCCCTTCCGTTCTTTGACTCTACTTTACCCTAATACCAAATTCATGGAGAAAAACGAAAGAACAATTCACCTAATACATACATACATAGGTACATTCAGGATAAGGAAGTATGTGACTTACAAGGAATTACTGTTTGGTACTGTAATAGAAGATAAATGGCACTGTACATTTGTCAAAACCCTTACAAGTATATGACACAAAGAATGCATCCTAACATGGCAATGTTCCTCACTTAGCAACAGCGTGCTAGAGGAATGGGAGGAGCTCATGGCAGGAGAATCTGGGCCATCTGCTCAGTTTGTGAAATAAAAACCTCTCCCCAAATGCAGCCTACTGACTCTCATATATGATCAGCTAATAGATTTCCAAGGGCGTTTACTAAAATCTAACATTTATTCAGTTTACAACTCTTAGGTTATGAGACTAGTTCTTTTGATTCATTTGTATTTTTTTTTGTATTTTTAAGCTGTTATTTTGTTGTTTTGCTTTAACTAGAATTGGCAGATACAAAGAAAAATATAAAAGTAAAAATAACAATATAATAATGATGGTGATAGCTAGCATTTTATATGTCGCTTTGGTCCAAGCATTATTCTGAATTCTGTATGTAAAATCGACTCACACAAACTCCCCAGCAGAGCTGATTGTGTAGCTCAGGGGTAAAGCACCATGAGCAAGGTCTTGGTTTCCACCAGCAGATATACAAGCAAAGCTATTTGTTCAGTGTAATGGGCATTCAATGAGATATATACTACAGTTATCACAAGATAGCAGATAAGCACTTAGATAGTGAGAATATAAATACCTGTGAATGGGAATCATGGGGAAAATGGCAGGCACAGAACTGGAGGTCAGCAATTTAGAGTAAGACTCCATAGACTTCATCTCTACCATTTACTGCCTAGTCTGGACATTTTCTAACAAAATAGTTTATATGCATAAACAATGAGATGTTGCATCTACTATTTAATAAGCCCCCCTCTTGAAATCTTAATGGTGACTTTTCCCCTTCCCTCCACTCACTACCTTTATCATCATAGATTCCAGGTACCACTTCTTGCCCTTTAAGAACTACAACACTGTCTTCCAGTTAGATTTCCATTTTAAGCATCTATAGTGTGCATTCACTGAAATTCATGGAAGATACTGTCCTGAATACACTAAATACAGCATCCATAAATATGAAGCAATATTTCTTATTGTTTATCCTGCTCCTGTGTCCCCACACACATATGAATGCTCACAACGAGAAAGTGGTGCTCTGGGTGTACCCTAATAGCACAGTGAGCCAATTGACTCTTAACTGTGACTGCTTACAAGTCCTTTGGTTTATGTACAGTGTTCCATTCAAATTCCCACCCTCAGCTATCCACAGATCTGCTTCAGTCTTTCTTTTTTCCCTTTTTAAAAAACACCCATCTCGGCCGGGCGGTGGTGGCGCAGGCCTTTAATCCCAGCACTCGGGAGGCAGAGCCAGGCGGATCTCTGTGAGTTCGAGGCCAGCCTGGACTACCAAGTGAGTTCCAGGAAAGGCGCAAAGCTACACAGAGAAACCCTGTCTCGAAAAACCAAAAAAAAAAAAAAAAAAAAAAAACCACCCATCTCAGGATCAGAATCCATACCTGATGCAGGAGCAGGTTTTTGGAGCCCACTACCTAGGATGGGACACCTCGCACAGCCTTGAGGGGGGGAGGGGCTTGGACCTGACTCTCCTGAATGTACCAGGCTCTGCTGACTCCCCATGAGAGGCCTTACCTTCCTTCTTGTAGGAGGGAATGGGGGGTGGGTTGGAGAAGGGAAGCTGGAGGAGTGGGAAGAGGAAAGAGGGGGATCTTTGATTGGCATGTAAAATGAATAAAAAATTTCTTAAAAAAAAGAAAAGCAAAAAAGTTTTTAAAATAAAAAATTCTCTGATCTCAAAAAAACAAAACAAAACAAAAAATCCCCCATCTCCCTCAGTACTTGATCTGACTTTTTAGTTTCTAGAAGGTCAGTCTACATAGTATGGATTTGCTATTTCTCTCTCTCTCTCTCTCTCTCTCTCTCTCTCTCTCTCTCTCTCTCTCTCTCTCTCTCTCTCTCTCTCGTGTGTGTGTGTGTGTGTGCGTGTGTGTGTCTGTCTGTCTGTCTGTCTGTCTGTCTCTTCTCTTATCCTCTCTTCTCCAAGACAGAAGGAATCCTCCCATTCCTCTTAACCAAAATAACTCTCCTTATGGCCAACAGAATATCCCAAAACAAAGTGCTTGTTTTTAGCATCTTCTAGAGCAAAGAGTAAAAGTTTCAGTGAATGAAAGTGAGGGCTAATGTTCACTCCACAGGGTACAAGACGTAGTAAATAGGTTTTCCTACCATTCGTTTTAAGAAAAAAATCATTAGTAAACACCTTATCATTTAGTAGGACAAATAACTCAGATTTTTATGTCAGAAGCAGCTAGCTAGTCCTTCACTGATTCATGAAGAAGTAGCTTCCCAGCCCAGAATTACACTTTCCAGACCCTTTTCTTCTAAGCATAACCCCAGGGATTGTTCCTACCAAGAGTATGTGTGCAGAAATGCCACACACCACTGCCAGCCCACCATGGTGAGAAGCAGGGGGAAGTTTTCCTCATTGTCTTTTTCTTGTCTTCACCTGCAGGCAGAGCATTCCTCACAACACTGTGAAGCTCTGGAAATAGCAGAGCCATATGATGCAAGATCCTTGAAATGTGGCTTGGAGGAGAGCCTCTTGACAATCAGGAACATACAATTGTATTTTAAACGAACCAAAAATAATTTCTCATGATGTGAAGTCATGAGATTTTTTTTATAGATTATTACTCTAACCACCTTGTGCTGTTTGTCTTGAAATTTTAATTTTTTGCTTTGTTCTTAGCCTCTTGGCAAAGTAAAGGTGCCTAAAACAGACCTACTGCACAAGATAGATGGTTGATAAGTATGTATACTAGTTAGTTTTTGTCAACTTAACATAAATGTATAATTTCCTGGAAAGACAGAATCTCAATTTCCTCAATTTCTTCCATCAGACTGTCCAACGTTCATGTCTGTGAGGTATTTTCTTAATTGTTAGTTGATGTACTGGGGCATGGCCACTGTAGTTGTTGCCATCTGTAGGCAGGTGACCCTTGACTGTATAAAAAAGAAAAAAGGTAGCTGAAGCAAGCTAGAGGAAGCAAACCAGTAAGCCGCATTCTTCCGTGGCTTCTGCTTCAGTTCCTGCCTCCAAGTTCCTGCTGTGTTCCTGCCCTGACTTCCCTCAATAATAAACTCTAACATGGACATAGAAGCCAAGTAGACCCTTGGCCTCCCAAGATCCCCGCCCCCCGTCATGGTGTTTATCACAGCAACACAAACCAAATCAGAACAGAGTGCTGAATAAATATAAAGTTCTTGGGGTTCTGAAACATATTAAATCTTCATAAACCTTTTGATTCAAATGTCCGTTTAACTAGAAGGCCAGTTGAAATGGGTGAGTCAAACTTATGAAGATTGCAGTATCAAAATAATGGTTTCTTTTTTTTTTTTTTTTTAATTTATTTTAATTTATTTTGCAATACAATTCAGTTCTATATATCGGTCACGGATTCCCTTGTTCTCCCCCCCTCCCGTCCCCCTCACCTTCCCCCCAACGCCCCCCCCCCATTCCCATCTCCTCCAGGGCAAAGCCTTCCCCACAGACTGAGGTCAACCTGGTAGACTCAGTCCAGGTAGGTCTAGTCCCCTCCTCCCAGGCCAAGCCAAACAATCCTGCATAGGCCCCAGGTTTCAAACAGCCAACTCATGCAATGAGCACAAGATCTGGTCCCATTGCCTGGATGCCTCCCAAACAGATCAAGCCAATCAACTGTCTCACCCATTCGGAGGGCCTGATCCAGTGTGGACCCCTCAGCCATTGGTTCATAGTTCATGTGTTTCCATTCATTTGGCTATTTGTCCCTGTGCTTTATCCAACCTTGGTCTCAACAATTCTCGCTCATATAAACCCTCCTCATTCTCGTTGATTGGACTCCCAGAGATCCACCCAGGGCCTAGCTTGGGGGAGCGGGAGATCCCAGCTGGATCAACAACAGAGAGGGAGAACAAGGAATAGGAGACCATGGTAAATGAAGACCACATGAGAACAGGAAGAAGCAAAGTGCTAGAGAGGCCCACAGAAATCCACAAAGATACCCACACAACAGACTGCCGGCAATGGTCGAGAGACAGCCCGAACTGACCTACTCTGGTGATGGGATGGCCAAACACCCTAATTGTTGTGCTAGAAACCTCATCCAACTACTGAGGGATCTGGATGCAGAAAATAATGGTTTCTACTTTGAAAAATCTCTGGTCTTTTTCTTCCTGTCTCCTACCACACCATCTCATCTCCTTATGCTTCTACTGCAAGATGCTGCCTTTGGAAAGTCATGGTGGTTGTTGCCTAAAGAAAATTTTGCTTATTAAACTATCTGTAATAGCCCACTTAGTTCTATTAACAGACAAATCAACTTGATTGAATCTGTCTCAGAAATGTCTTTACCATTGGCCATTTTGGTTATCCCCACCAAAATTTGAGATCAACCTCTTTTCTCTTAACCTACAGATTTTGATAAAGAAAATGGACTCAAAGAACACAAAGGTAGAAGCACCACGGCATATTCTAGGAACAAGCTCTTGAACCAGGGGTACATGAAATAACTGAAGGAAGAAGAAACTTCGATTATGTGACACAACCTCTTATTTAGTGACCTTGACTTTTCTTATACTGACTCTAGTTAGCCATTTTATGTTCGGTCTCCCACTTCTCTTGTATGTTTTTACTGCTTCAAAATATTTTCCCAGCCGGGCGGTGGTGGCGCATGCCTTTAATCCCAGCACTCGGGAGGCAGAGCCAGGCGGATCTCTGTGAGTTCGAGGCCAGCCTGGGCTACCAAGTGAGTTCCAGGAAAGGCGCAAAGCTACACAGAGAAACCCTGTCTCGAAAAACCAAAAAAAAACAACAAAATATTTTCCCAAACCAACAAGTATGAAGTCCAACGTGCCTTGTGCGGTGTAAAGTACTCTGTTACATTGTACATTATTAAACATTCTTGGTATACATATCAGTTTCTAATTCTCTACTGCTGTCTGCAGTACCAATTCTTCCTCTACCAAAAGATAAATTTTATTCATATTTTCAAATCCAGGCCAAATGTTGCCTCTTGTACAAAGCCAACCTCCAGTCAGTCCTCATCTCTATAATGATGGTTAGGACACTTTGTTAACTACATTTGCAGCATTCCATGGTTACTGTCTGCATAATACTGGCCTGTAGAGGAGAATAATTAGATTACTGTCTCTCTTAAGAAGTACTAGGGAGACCTTGTCTCTGTATTTCTAGTGCTGGACCTAGCACCTGACACTGAAATAGTGAATGTGATATTTGTATTGAAACAAGTCACTATGCTACAAAGGCTTTAGCAAAAATCATGAGATGAAACACAAAAGCTCAGGGAATGGCAAGGCAAGCAGCTCAGCAAAAATCTCTTGAACAAACATTTCTTCAACTGGAAAAATTATTAATGACAATTATTCCAAGCTTCTGGAGATTGCCCAGAATACTAGCAATCATTTATTCATCAAACTCTCTAAAGGCTTTAATAAGGGCAAATTTGGAGAAAAGAGAAAACTGTGACATTTTACACAGGTCTGCACCCAGCCCTCTCTCTCCCATATTGTAGAAGAGCTATTGCAGGTGGAAACGACAGATGGGGAAACAGAAAACTTCTTCTCCATCAGCTCTGTTCTGCATAAGACCTATTCAAGTAGAGCAGAAGTCATGCACGTCCCCACTCAATTCCTACACCGCAGGAAATTTCTCACAGGCCAGTTAATGGAGAGCCAGCCTCTCCATCCTTTTCACCCTCATTTCCTGCTCCATAAAATAAGTTCTGCCTGGATATAAGCACGAATTTTGTAGTCAATAATTAACAACTGGTTAGAAAACACGAGTTATGCTAATCACAGTGCATTTCCTAAGAAGAAGGGCCTAACCAGAAGTTATTTTAAAAAATCTGAGTAGGGGTTGGTAGAGGATTCATATCATTGGATTAGTAGCCTTTCTAAACTTAGTCCAAATAAGTCACTAAGCAAAACAAACAAGCAAACAAACAACAAAAACATGAAGTCTTGACAAGCAGAGTCAGGATCAAGATTTCCTACAATATAAAACTAAACTATTCAATAAAAAATGTGAAACATGGTCTTCACTCCCATCGCATGAGGACCACATGTTCTGAGCTGATTGTCAACACAGGGACCTCTGTCTCTGGTGATGAGGATGGTATTTCTAGAGCTTCTCCTCCAGGTTAGGGCACCTACATCCACTATGATGTCACAACCATCTCCAGAGGACAGGAGTCCTGCACACTTGCCCCAGGCGCGCTGCCCATTCTCACTGTGACCCAAGTTCCTTCCACCTGAGAGCCACCTGTATATCCCTATGACCTTCCCAAAGACTTCCAAGGATCTACATCAAGAATCTCCGAGCTGTATCTCTAACCCTGGCTGAGCTAGAGCTACCTCTGATATCTAGTCATGCATCATACATCAAAAGTTGTACTGAGACTGAACCTCAAGCACTATTCAGCTGGTTTATAACCTGAAAAGTCAGGGTAACCGAAAACATAGATTCACATACCTACTCAACAAAAGTAGGATAGACATCTATATGAAGAAAAACTACCAGTAATCCAACTCCAGATGCCTAGGTCCCACTTGCAAAAACACAAACAATATGAATAACTAAGACAATGTGTCTCCTCCAAAATTCAGCACTCTCATACTAATGTCCCATAATAAAATAAGCTTAAATAGCATAGAAGTCAATGAATTCAAAATAATAACTATAAATATGTTCAAGGAACTCAAAGAAGATATGAATAAATGCTGGAATAAAGATAATGAAAACACACAGTTGAATGAAATAAAGAGAACAATTCAATATATAAAAATAAAATTCAAAAAATATGTAGAATTTCTGAAGAGTCAAATTGAAAAGAAAACTTGAATGAAAATTTTAGTAAATCAAATTTAAAAAATACTCAATGGAAAACCTCACCAATATAATGCATCAAGTAGAAGAAAAAGAATATTAAAGTTTGAAGACAAGTTAGAGGAATGGGATTACCTAGTTGAGAATATTCAATGAAAAAAATAAAACCATGAGTAGAACATGCTAAAACTCTGAAACACTATAAAAATATCACTCCTAACAACCATTGTTATAGAAGAAGGAATAAACTATGTCAAAGGCATAGAAAATACTTTCAAAAAAGTCATAGAATCAAATTTCCACCCTACTCAATCACAGACCATGCCTACCTTCTGGTAGGCTGCCCATGGATCAGGGCTGCCCATGGATCTTCTCTGCTCTCTCTGTTCCCCCAGAAGACCTAATCCCTCAGGATTGTCCCTAGTGCTTCAACAGAACACCACTTGTAGTCTCACTTCCCCCTTCCTGTGGATCACAGACCATCCCCTCTTAACCTCCCTTCCCAAGCTTGTCTCTGCATCCCAGCCTCCAACACAAGTAGGCATTCCCTGTGAACACACCAGCTGAGTAGGCCAGTGAAACAGGCAACACACAGCCAACACACCTTCTGAAAATCCATGGAAGAAACTGAAACCAAGAAACAAAACATTCACCCAACAAAGACAAACCTAGAAATCAGCAGCTAGACTTATAATCATCCCAACCCCAGCCTAGATGCCAGGATAAGAACACAACCAATAACAGCCAAGATGATCTGTCTCCACTAGATCTCAGCTGTCCTACCACAGCAGGCCCTTAATATACCAACATAGCTGAAGCACAAGAAAAAGACCTTAAAACACCCACACAGAGATTAGAGAGGTCCTTAAAGAGTAAACGAATAAATCCCTTAAAGAAAGTCAAGAAAAATCAAAATAAAGTGTAAGGATATGAACAAAAATGTTCAAGGCCTGAAAACGGAAATGTAACCAATAAAGAAAACAAAAACTGAGGGAATTCTGGAAATAAAAAATTTAGGAATTTGAACAGGAACAACAGAGGCAAGCTTCACCAACAGAATATAAGAGATAAAAAGATAATATCAAACATTGAAGATATGATGGCCCAGAAATAAATACTTTCAACAAAGTCATAGAAGAAAGTTTTTCTAACCTAAATAAGGTGCCTATAAAGGTACAAGAAGCATATAGAACACCAAATAGATTAGACCATAAAAGAAATTTCCCTCACCACAAAATAATCAAAACACTAAACATAAAAAACAAAGAAAGAATATTAAAAACTACAAGGGGAAAAGACCAAGTAACTTATTAGAACTTATTATAATTACTATTATTAGATATAATAATTGCATCTTATATTAAAATTTATTAGAACTGTCTAATTTCTCAATGGAAACTTTAAAAGCCAGAATAGTCTGGATAGATGTGTTGCAGACTTTAAGAGACCACAGAAGCAAGCCTAGACTACTATACCAGCAAAACTTTTGATCACCATAGATGGAGAAAATATATTCCATGATAAAGTCAAATTTAAACAATATCTATCTACAAATCCAGCCCTATAGAAGATGCTAGATTGAAAACTCCCACATGAGGAGGTTAGCTATACCCACAAAAATACAGGAAATAAATAATCTCACACCAGAAAAACCAAAAGAAAAGAATAACATACACACACACACACACACACACACACACACACACACACACACACATACACACACACACACCAACAACAACAACAGCAAAATAACAGGAATCAACAATCATTGGTCCTTGATACATCTCCATATCAATGCTCTAAATTCCCCAATAAAAAGACACAGATTAACAGAATTGATACAAATATAGGATCCATCCTTCTCTTGCATCCAAGAAACATACCTGAACATCAAGGATATTATCTCTGGGGTAAAAGGTTGGAAGATTGCAAGCAAATGGATCTAAGAAGCAAACTAGTGTAGTCATTTTAATATCTAGCAAAACAGACTTCAAAACTAAACTAAACAAAAGAGACAGGAAAGGACATTTTTGTACTCGTCAAAGAAAAGTCCAAGATGACATTTCAGTTCTTAACATCTATGTCCCAAATACAAGGGACATCTATGTCTTTTACCCATCTTTGTAAAAGAAACACTACTACAGCTTAAATCATATACTGACCCTCACACTGACTGTGGGAGAATTCACTACCCCACTCTCACCAAAGGACAGTTTATCCGGACAAAAACTAAACAAAGAAATACTAGAGCTAACAGACATTACAAATCAAATGAACCTCACAGATATTTACAGAGCATTTCACACAAACACAAAAGAATATACCTTCTTCTCTGCACCTCAAGGAACTTTCTCCAAAATTGACCACATACTTAGTCACAAAGCAATTCTCCACAGATACAAGAAAATTGAAATAACTCCCTGCATCCTATCAGACCACCAGGAATTAAATCTGGTTTTCAACAACACAAACAATAGAAAGCCTACAAATTCATGGAAACTGAACAACTGAACAACTGAATGAAAACTGGATCAAGAAAGAAAGAAAGAAATCAAAAGACTTTCTAGAATACAATGAAAACGAATACACAGCATACATACCCAAACTTAGGGACACAATAGAGAGGTGCTAAGAGGCAAGTTCATAGCACTATCTACATTTAAAAAAATGGAGCAATGTCATACTTGGGACTTAACAGTACATCTGAAAGCTCTAGAGCAAAAAAGAAGAAAGCACATCCAAAAGGAGTAAATGGCAAAATAATAATAATAATAATAATAATAAAACTGAGGGATGAAATCAATAAAATAGAAACAGAGAATAATATATAGAATCAATGAAACCGCCGGGCGGTGGTGGCGCACGCCTTTAATCCCAGCACTCGGGAGGCAGAGCCAGGCGGATCTCTGTGAGTTCGAGGCCAGCCTGGTCTCCAAAGCGAGTTCCAGGAAAGGCGCAAAGCTACACAGAGAAACCCTGTCTCGAAAAACCAAAAAAAAAAAAAAAAAAAAAGAATCAATGAAACCAAGAGTTGGTTCTTTGAAAAAAATCAGCAAGATAGACAAACCTTTATCCAAACTAACTAAAAGACCGAGAGAAAATATTCAAATTAACAAAATCAGAAACAAAAGCAGATACATACAACAGACACTGAGGAAATCCAGAGAATCATAAGGACATACTTTTAAAACCTGTAGTCCACCAAACTGGAAAAATTAAAAGAAAAAATGGATAATTTTTTTGATAGGCACAACTTACCAACGTTAAGTCAAGAGTAGATAAACAGTTTAAATAGACTTATAACCCCTAAGGAAACAGAATTAGTTATTAAAAGTCTCCCAACCAAAAAAGAATCCCAGGGCCAAATGGTTTTACTGCAGAATTCTACCAGACTTTCAAAGAAGTGTTAATGCCAATTATTATTATTCCACAAAACAGAAACAGAAGGAACATTGCCCAATTCATTTTATGAGGCCACAGTTACTCTGATACCCAAACCACATAAAGACTCAACAAAGAAAGAGAATTACAGACCAAACTCCCTTATGAACATAGGTGCGAAAATACTCAGCAAAATACTTCCAAACCAAATCCAAGAACACATCAAAAAAATCATCCACCATGATCAAGTAGGCTTCTCCCCAGAGATGCAGAGATGGTTCAATACAATAAAATCAATAAATATAATCTATCATATAAAAAACTGGAAAAAAACATGATCATCTTAATAGATGCAGAAAAGGCCTTTGACAAAATCCAACAGCCCTTCATGATAGAAGTCCTGGAGAGATTAGGGATACTAAGTATATACCTAAACATAAAAAGGCACTTTATAGTAAGCCTATAGCCAACATAAAATTAAATGAAGAGAAACTCATAGTAATTCCACTAAAATCAGGAATAAGACAAGGTTGTCCACTCTCTCCATACCTATCCAATATAGTACTCAAAGTTTTAGCTAGAGAAATAACACAACTGAAGGATATCAAAGAAATATAAATTGAAAAGGAAGAAGTCCAAGTATTGTTATTTGCAGATGATATGATAGTATACATAAGTGACCATAAAATTCCACCAGGGAATTGCTACAGCTGATAAGCACTTTCAGCAAAGTGTCTGGATATAAGATTAACTCAAGAAAATTAATAGCCCTCAAATACACAAATGACAAATGAACTGAGAAAGAAATCAGGGAAACAACACCTTTTACAATAACCTCAAATGATATTAAATTTCTTGGGTTAACTCTAACAAAGTAAATGAAAGACATGTATGACAAAACCTTCAAATCCTTGAAGAAAGAAATTGAAGATATCAGAAGATATAAAGATCTCCCATGCTGGATCATCCTGGGAAATAGATGAATTCTCCACAAGTAAACTGGGGATGAGGGGTAGGGAATGGCGGGCAGGGAATGAGGGATAAGAACATAAGGGAACAGGATGGTCGAGCTGGAATAGGGATGGAGTGGGAGAGCAATGAAAGAGATACCATGATAGAGGGAGACATCATGGGGATAGGGAGAAACCAGGTGCTAGGGAAGTTCCCAGAAATCCACAAGGATGACCCCAGCTTAGACTACTAGCAGTAATGGAGAAGGTGCCTGAACTGGCTTACCCCAGTAATCAAATTAGTGAATACCCTAACTGTCATAATAGAGCCTTCATCCAGTAACTGATGGAAGCAGATGCAGAGATCCACGGCCAGACATCAGGCCGAGCTCCAGGAGTCCAGTCGAAGAGAGAGAAGAGGGATTCTGTGAGCAAGGGGCATCAAGATCATGATGGGGAAACCTACAGAGACAACTGAACCAAGCTAGTGGGCACTCATGAAATTTAGACCAACAGCTATGGAGCCTCCACAGAACTGGACTAGGCCCTCTGCATAAGTGACACAGTTGTGTAGCTTGACCTGCTTAAGGAGCCCCCTGGCAGTAGGATCAGGATCCATCCCTGGTGCATGAGCTGGCTTTTTGGAGCCTACTACCTATGGTGGGACACCTTGCACAGGCTTGATTCAGGGGGCAAGGAGGCTTGAACCTGCCTCTACTAAATGTACCAGGCTCTGCTGACTCCCCATGAAAGGCCTTACCTTGTCAGAGGAGGGAATTGGGGGGGGGGTTACAGAGGAAGGCTGGAGAGCAGGTGAAGGGAAGAGAGGAGGATCTGTAGTTAGTATGTAAAATAAATTAAAAAAATTCTTAATAAAAAACAAATTAGAAAAAGATACTAAAAGAAGAAATTGAGTAAGATGCTGGAAGATGGAAAGAGCTCCCATACTTTAGATTGGTAGGATTTAAATAGTGAATATGGTCATCCTTCCAAAAGCAAGCCACAAATTCAATGCAATCTTCCATAAAACTCCTAAGGTAATTCTTCACAGAAATTGAAAAATTAATTTTAAATTTCATATGGGAACCCAGAAGACTCAGAATAGCTAAGATAATCCTGAATAATAAAAAACACTACTGGAGATCACACTATCCCTAATTTCAAGTAATATTTCAGAGCTATACTAATAAAAACAGCATGACACTGGCATAAAAACAGATGTATTGATCAAGAATGGAGGATGTACATATAGGCCCACATTTCTAAAGCCATCTGATTTTTTACAAAGAGGCCAACAATACACTTTGGAGGAAAGAGAGTGTCTTGAACAAATGATCAGACTTGGTGGCTATTTATAGAACAGAATTAGATCTTTATTTCTCACCCTACATAAAACTCAACTATAAATAGATCAAGGACCTCAACATAACACCCAACTCCCTGAATCTGTTAGAGAAAAAGTAGAGACTACACTTCAGCTGATAGACACAGGAAGGAACTTTCTAAATAGGACCCATCAGCATAAGCATTAAGATCAAGAAATGAAAAATGGGGCCTCGTGTGACTAGAAAGCTTTTGTACAGTAAAGGATGCCATCACTAGAGTGAAGAGGCAGCCTGAATAATGGGAAAAAACTTTACCAGCTATACATCTGACAGAAGGTTAGTGTCTAGGATACACAGGAATTGAAATAAAACTAAACATCAAGAAAACAAGTCAATTTAAAATTGGGGCATGGAAATAAACAGAGCTCTCAACAGATTTTTTTTTGTAATGTTCAACATTATTAGCCATCAGAGAAATGCAAATTGAAACTACTTTGAGATTTCATATTACCCTAGTCTGAATGGCTGAGAGTAAATAAAATAACAACAAATGCTGGGGTAGATGTGAGGTAAAGGGAACACTTAGTAACAGATAGTGGGAGTCCAAACTGATACAGCCTCTATGGAAAGCATGGAGGTTCCTCAAAGGCTAAAACTGGTTCTACCATACAACCCAGCCACATTATATTTGGACATTTACCCAAATGGATTAGGTATCCTACTATGGAGATACTTGCTTGTGTTCATCTTTGCTCTACACATAATAACCAGGAAATAGAAATTGCTTAGATGCCCATCAATTAATAAATGGATGATGGAAATGTATGTATACAGAATAGAATGTTATTCTGCTTGTAAGAAAAAGAAATTTGCATGTAAATGGATAGTACTAGAAATAGTCATTCTGATTGAGGTAACCTAGACCCAGAAAGACAAACACACATTTTCTCTTATATGTAGAAGCTAGGTTTGACTCTTTAGATATCTACATTTATGTTGAAGCACCCATAGAAGACAGGAAATTAATACAAGTTTTGGGGGGTGATTTAAGAGAGGAGAGATACAATGCAGATGGTATGAAGGGATACTGAAGAATAACAGAAGGAGAAAGATTCTGTAAGATAAGGGGTGGGGATACAGGTAGAGGGAAAGTATGAAGTGGAGTAACTAACACCAAAGACATTTAGAAAACATGTGTAAAACCTACTAGTATAGAGGATTCCTAAAATACATACACATACATGTATTAACAAGAGGTTTAGATGGAATTACCGTATAACAGGGGAAGATGGGAGGAAGAATGCTTTACCTGAATATCAAAGGTTATCAGATAAAGAGTTCAGTTCTAGGAATAGGTTGCCTCTTTTCTGAATTGTTTGTCAACGGGGTCCCATATACTCCCAAACATTATAGGCTATTGCCATTGCTCTTGGTTACCTCCAGAACTTGATAGTAAAATTCCATTTCTGAGGATACCACATACCTGAGTCAGAACATAGAGAAATCAAGCTGGTACCAAACAAAGCTTCATCCCTACTGGCTAGATTCCATAGTGCTAAAAGTTGTAATACAGGATATATGAAAAAGAAAAGAAATCATCAGCTCTACCCAGCTGTGAACCAATATGAACTATAACAATGACCAGTCCGGCCTCCTAAAGACCCCTACCTCCTTATAGTCTATTTCATTAAGATTGCATCAATGGGTTCCATTGATAAAATTAGTCCCCTCATGATACAATGCCCTTTCAATAGTGTCTAAGTAGGACACCAAACCTTCAACACATGAACCATTTCTGGTGACACTTCATATCCAAATCATAATTTAGTAGTGAGTGACACATTATAAATAATCAGCAACTTATATTTTGGGTAAATATACAATAAATATTTCTACTAAAGAAACATACCTGTCAAATAGAAATCATTCCGCAAGAATGAAATATCAAAGATACTCTCAAAGTATTTCAAAAGAAGAGATGGAGTGACCAGTCTTGATGATGATGATGATGATGGTGGTGGTGGTGGTGGTGGTGGTGGTGGTGGTGATAAAGATGATGATGATGGTAATGATAAAGAATAAAGAGGAGAAGGAAGAAAAGAAAGAATAGTAATGGGAAATGAAGGAGGAAGAAGAAAAAAGTGAGAAGTGGAGGGAAGAGAAAGAAGTAAAGGAGGCAAGTCCTACCATTATCATCACCTGTGGAGTTGAACCACTCCAAATACATTTTTCATCATTTTCTCCTCCAGTCACTCCTATCCAATCTCATAGACTAATTATCATTTCTCAGACACTCCAGAAATTTTCTTCTCATTGTTTTATTATCATTTTGGCTTAAATATGTGTAAATCTGCATGAGTATGAGTGCATACATCATTGAAATATGAAATATACTTCTCACTGTGAATTTTTGACAAAACCATGTTGCAAAACCCTATTACAGAGCAATAGATATTTGACTTTGGTAAATCAGAAATTTCTTCGAAAATCTGATTCTAAAATTAGAGAACGTACACATGGTGCCTGACATTGCAGTATTTTCTGTTCAGTTTCAGAAAATTCTCAAATGGTAAAATCAAGTTCCAAAATCCAGTAGGAACCTAATGTTCAGAGTTACCTATAAAAGTACTTTAGATATTTATCCTCACTGAGGCCTTTCTTTTGCTACAGATGGTCCATTCTGCCAAGTAAGAGAACTCCAGAAGGAAATGTCCCTGTTTCTATGACCTTTAACCTCTAATAGCCTATTGGCAGGAAATAAAAGCATAAGTAGCCAAAAAGTATGTCTCAACCTGCTTTAATGACTGTGGAAACACAAAAGCAAAAAGTGAAAAGAGTTGAGATGAAGATAAAATAACTCAAATGTCCCCAAACCATACAAGTAACTATCACGATATATCTTCTAATTCCATTTCACACTGGACATGTCCAAAATTTGTCTTAATCACATGCATAATGACCTACTCAATAAAAAAATAAGATACAGACATAGAAGAGCTTCTTAGAAAATACATGTCCAAAAAAGACACATGATTAAAAACAAACTTTCAACTTCTCTCTCATACCCTATTCCAACCTATCCATCCAGAGAAGACAAAAGGACGTTTAGGATATTTGAGTCACTGAAAATTATAGTTGACATTTACAGTGGAGCACTCAAAGCTATTTGCACACAATTAGTCACTACTGACCCAAACATTTACCATGTAGCCTCCATGGAATGTAATCATTCTCAAAAGCTTTCAAGAGAGAAGAAGAGAACACCTAGGACACAGGTGCCATTTCCTGAAAGAAGCACTTATCTGATCTTCATTGGAGCAGCATCAAGACTACAAGAATAATGTGGTTTTAAAAAGATTGGTTTCCTCTGACATTAGTAAAGTGTCCTCCACCTAAATACACACTATCTGAGTAGTCAGCCAGGATGAGTCCCTGGAAAGAAGAGCCTTTCTTTGCTGAAAGTCTTTATTTTTCAACCATCAAATGGTAAGTAACACTTTTTGAAATGCCCATTAAGGGTCAAATAATGAAACTGAGAGTCTCAGATTGTCCCTGGGATTCCTTAACTGAAGTTATTTCTGCCATCATCACCACGAGGCCAGTACCACTCAAAGACCAAAGTCAAGTGCTGAAAGGCCAGGTGAAATGGCAGTCAGGAGAACCTTCAATCACAACGCTCACCCATGAGAATAAGTCATCAAAGCACTCCTTGAGAGCTGCCGCATGGTGGTAATGAGCAGCAGAGTAGACATCCTAACTTCTGCCTCCTTTGGGGAGCTCAAGTAGAATAACCTAAGTGCTTCAGCCAATTTACAACAAAGCTCTCTATTTTGTCCACTTGTGAGATAAAAAATGTTTGTGAGCAGGAAAAACATTGCCCCAGACTAAAGGTCTCCTGATGAAATGAGTCCATCTATTAAGAAATCCTTCTGTCCACAGTTGTGCATGTGGTGTCTGTGTATGTGACCTCTGTACCTGAGTCAATAAACAATAGGAATCTAAAGCTGAGTGGTGATCACATAGGCCTTGGATAGAAGGATTCTTTTATATTCAATTCAACTCTTTGGGCTTACACTAGCCAATAATGACATAACTGTAAAAGACAAGACTTATGGAAAGATGGAGGGGTAAATACAAATGATGCAATCCTAGACATAATGATGGTAATGGTTGTTGATATATAAAATGTAAACTAAGCCTATGAACTTATGTGCAGTGAATAGATATTTACTTCAAGGGTAATATTAATACAGGAAAGCATCATTGTAAGATGACACAGAAGTGGGTCACTACAGCACAGAAGTATTAATGGAGCATAGACGTCATGTGGGCTGCTGTTATGATCAACAACCAAGAGGGTACCACACACTAGTCTTGTTCCCAAGGTCTATATTTCATGAATGTCTAGGCAATCACACATCAGTAGATTGTGGTTCAAGATGACAAAGACCAAGAAAGTTGTGAAGGTCTCTCATCTGTGAGGCTAAAGAGCACTGCAGAATGCCAACCAGCATGTATGGGCTCTGAGCTAGCCACCTTGCTTGGTTCTCCATGATTTGGCTAATCTACAGTGATGCCACTTTATAATGAAAATATAGAAGATGGCAAACACAGATGCTAAGGATACCAGGCAAGGGGAACTGTGCAGCTATGTGAGGCTCTTGCTCTATGTTCTTATGGCTTGCAAATGGCAATGAAATTGGTCTGTAGGGTAGGGAAGGTCTTCAGATTTGAATTTTTAGCCATAGGAACAAAGATGGCATGAGAGAAAACAGAAGGATGAACATGACACATAACAGTTCCAGCTAAATCTTCCAGCTGTTTATATGAGAAACCTAGCCCTGTTTCAACAGCTGTATTCTCTGTTACTATACACTGAGAAATAATTCCTACACATAATTAAAAAAATTTTTTCCTCTTCAACTTATTCAAGATGTAGGGTTACACTGAGTCCTTGCCATCAAATTTTTCTTTTTTACATTTTCCTTCTTCCAGATGTTTGTGTCATGAGAGATCATGAGTAGGAAGGAGATTGTTGTGACAAGTAAGTTCCAATCAAAAGATAATTTTATTTTAAAAAAATACTAGAAATGATGGACAAAAATTCCTTTTCAACAACAAAAGCTAAATTTTAAACTTAAGAAACTATGAAAATGAAAAAACAAATGTAGGGATGTACAAAAGTAAATAGACAGAAAGGTAGAACCTGTGACATCCTAGAGAGTAGTTTCAATTGAATTCTGAATGTGAAAGAACCTAGCGAGAAAACATTATCTGAATGCCTCACTGAACCCTAGAGAAGAAGATACCTAACTTAGCAGGGGTTTTATTTTACAAATGAAGCCTTAAGTTAGAAACAGAGAGCTGAGATCAAGAAAAGAGACTATGTGTATCAACAGGACCCAGAAAATGATAGGCCAATTTGTGAAGACCCTGGGATTGGGAAAGGGAGTTTGTACTGTGACCACAGTACACCTGGAGCCCAGATTTAGTTTGAAAGAGCCACTTTGGTAAAGAGTTGGTCATAATCACTGTTGTTTTATAGTCTATTTTGTGCTGTATAACAGAAAGACACAGACTGGGTAATTTATAAATAATAGAAGAGTAGTTGGCTCATTGTTGAAAAGTCAAAGAGTAAAGGATTTCATCTGCGACGGCCAGCTTTCTGTGTCATAATATGACAGAAGACATCATATAATAAAAGATAATTTTAAAAGGAGTAGGAGATGGCCAGTTGTGCTTTTATAAATGATTACACTAATTCGTACTGGAAAAGCCCTCACTGCCCACTCATTTCTTAAAATTATCACCTCTTAACACTGCAACAAGCACTGGGACCAAGTTTTCAATACATAAACCCTGAGGGACACATTCAAATCACAGTATCCTACCTGCCTCCCAAAATCCATCTCATTCTCACAAGCAAAATATGTTCATCTCATTCTATTAGCCTCCAAAGCCTCAACTCATTGCAACATCAACTAAAAATTCCAGAGTCCTTAATCCCATCAGTACCAGAAGTACCTCAGAAAAAAATCAAGGGTAAGTTTTTATGATAAAGGGTGAGGGCTGTATTTGTCTGTGGACCTAAAGACAAATATTTGGACTATAATTAGGGATTGGGCTCATTTAGTTGGACAACAATAGGCACGCTAAATTGGACAGGGAAAGCCCATGAAGTCTCATCCATACAAAAGTACTAAAGGCAACTAAGGAATGCAGAGAGTAAGAAAAATAATCATCCCCAGGGAAGAAAACACAAATTGCTTATGCAATACCATTTAACAAGGATACTTTTTCCTTATTTTTAAAAGCATTTTTGTCTATTCTTTGCGAAATTCATACATGCACACAATGTTTTCCAGTCTCATTTGCCAACTCCCACTCCCCACCTCCAGCTCCTCCTAAATTTCGCAGTATATACACCTCCTAACTTTTCTTTTCTTCTTGTTTTTGTTGTTGTTTTTGTTGTTTCTTCTGTTTTGTTTTGTTTTTCAATACAGGGTTTTTCTATGTGACAGCTCTGGCAGCCCTGGAACTCTCTTTGTAGACCAGGTTGGCCTTGAGCTCACAGAGGTCCGCCTTCTCTGCCTCCTAAGTGCTGGGATTAAAAGCGTGTGCCACTACCATCCAGCATCCTCCTAACTTCTTGTCCTCTTTTTACTATAGCCCACTGAGTCCAATTAGTGCTACCCATACATGCATGGTTGTAAGACCATCTACTGAAGTATAGTAAGCCTATAAAGGACCATACCCCTGATGAAAATGGATTCTCCCTCCTCTATCATCCTTCAATTGTCAGTAGATTCTTTGATATTCAGTTCCTTCTGCAACTTCTTCCAAATGTCATTCATTGTCTGTATCTCTACCAGGATTCTGATCATAAATGCTATGTAATCCCTAGACTTTCCCTAAAGTGATACCAAAAGATTATATGTTGCCCTCTTACTCAGAGATTCCATCTTTAAGTATCTCCCCGTCCTTTTAATTTACTATAAACAGCCAAAAGAAGCCATGGCAGCAGCTTGGATGCTTAACTATCTAGATATTTTCTCTGTCATGTACCCCAAGTTACTGCTCTTGGGTTCTACCTTTTATAAAACCCAGTTTATAAATAACAGAAGTTTGTCTTACAATTATGGAGGCTGGGAAGTCCCAGGTCAAGGAGTTATATGTGATGATGGTCTTCTTGCTACATTATAAGCAAGGCATCACATGGAACAGAAGCATAAAAGAGGAGACAAGAAGAGACAAGACTCACTTTTACAATCAACTCACTCTTGCAATAGTGATCTGAATCCATTCATAAGGACAGAATCCAGTGACCTAATTACTACTTAATGGAGTACCAATAGGATCTAGAAAATAAAAGACTAGTTTATGAGGATACTGGAACTGGGGAGGAGAAGTAGAAGTCAGTCAGCAGCCTGGAGCCTGGTGTTTTGAGTCTGAAAGAACCAGTTTGCTAGAAAGGTCAGTCATAATCTCTGTATGAAATATTAGATCATGAGAAAAATAGAACAAATCACTCTGTTAGGAAGAGACAATGTGAATCTAAGTGCAAAATACACACTGCATCTTGGGCTCCCCAGGAAGAATCTAGTTTGTTTTTTTTTCATTTGTCCCTTGTCAGAATCACTGAAACATAGGAAACACCTCTCCCTCTCTTTTAACCATCATCCTGTTAAAGTTGAATTCTGACATGTTCACTTTATGAAAATTGCCCCTGCAAAGGTCACTGATGAAATTTTTATTGCTAAATCCAGCATCCTTTCCACCTAGATATCTCTGGTGCATTTAATACTACTGGACACTGCTTTCTGGAAAGTTGTACTAGCTTGGTTTCCATGACACCACACACACTGTTCTCCCAGACCCCAACTCTTCTCTTGCCTTCAAATCCATAAATGTAAATGTTCCCTCAAATCGGTGTTCGGCCCCTGACATTCTCTCTTTTCTCTCTTCCACTGCAAGAGACAATCACTTGTTTCGTCATTACTTATTGGATAACTCCTCTGAAGTCTGTATTTCTAAACCTAAGTGGCAGTCATAGATCTCTAACTCTCCACTGCCTTTTCTTCTGTTAGGTCACACTATCATTTCAAGGTTAGCACTTTGGACCCAACATATTGCCTCTATCTTCTCCCAGTGGGCTCTCTACAGTCTCATCCAAAGCAGTAGCATTTTATCTTTCCAAATGACTTGTGCTACACTTTGAATATAACCCCCAAAGTTTCAAATTATTCCCCCAAAGTCACATGGCAGTGGGGCCTTTTGGAAATGATTAGTTATTTGTAGATTATAAATTACTGGCTTATCTCTGGGTACCTTTATTATTAAAAGCAAGTTTTCTCTAGAATGATCACTCTGTTTCACCATTGGTGCCTTTTACCATACCATAACGCAGCCAGAATGCTCTCTCCAGAGGCTAGCACCATGTTTTGAGACTGCCTAGAGTCTATAACTGTGTTAAATAAACCTCTACTCATTATATATTACCTAGTCTGTGGCATTCACTATAGCAACAGGAAATGATTTAAGATAGCAAGCAATTAAGTCTAGTTTGAGTTAACATCATATAGACTTTTATTCTCATCTTTTCTTGTGATTCCTTTTCTGTAAGTATGATTGTATATATTTGATTTTATACAATTGCATAACAGGGTGGCAATTACTTACTTTTAATTCTCAATTGCCTTTTTCTATCTAAATGTTCTTTAAATATTTTTGTAACTAACAGAACCCATGGGAAATAATTCTTAGTATTAAAGAGTCTTAGTACTGCCCCTCATCTACTTAAATCTCTTCCTTTCTGGGTTTTACTAAAAGTTATTGTGGTTGTAACATGCCATAAACACCCAAGACCTTAGAATCCTAAGATATGATTGAATCCTTCAGGTAAATTTTAATTGCTCTTACATAATCTGCCTTGCTGCATCCATTGTTTTGGTTCTGACAGTGCCTTCTCTTGTCCTCTCTGAAGGTAACCTCTATTTTATGCTGACTGACTAAAGCAGGACACCTCTGCTGTGACCATACATATCACCCTGTTTCTTCTCAGTATATTGTTGTCTTTCCTTCCTCATGGAAGCCACCCAGATGGAAACCACAGCCTGTACCTGAATGTTCACTGGCAAGAAGGCATCCAAAGGTTGGTCCTCTATGAGAACTCCACTAAGTTCTGAAGACTTAGGATTCATTTTCCTACACCTTGATATCAAGAGTCTCCATTTCTCTGTTAAAAGTAATACTTGGTTTCCATCTTGATGGTTGCTAAAGCATGAACTATTTTCTTTTTTTGTTTGTTTGGGGGTTTTTTTGTTTTTTTTTTTTTCATTTTTCTTTATTAAGAAATTTTCTACTCACTTCACATAACATCCATAGATTCCCTCCTCCTCCCTCCTCCCACTCCCCAGCCCTCTTTCCCAAGCCACCCGCATCCCCACACCTCCCAAATCGAGGTCTCCCATGGGGAGTCAGCAGAGTCCAGCACACTGAGCCTAGGCAGGTCCAAGCCCCTTCCCACTGCACCAAGGCTATGCAAGGCGTCACACCATAGACACCAGATTCCCAAAAGCCTGCCCATAGACCAGGGACAGGTCCCGATCCCCCTGTCTGGGTGCGCCCCAAACAGTTTGAGCCAAACAACCATCTTCCATATCCAGAGGGCCTAGTCCAGTCCCATGGAAGCTCCACAGCCACCAGTCCACAGCTCATAGGCTTCCACTAGTGTGGCCAGTCATCTCTGATTGTCCTCCCATCATGATCTCAACATCCCTCGCCTGCAGAATCTCTCCTCTCTTTCATCAGTTGGATTCCTGGGGCTCAGTCTGGTGCCTGGCCGTGGATCTCTGTATCTGCCTCCATCAGTCACTGGACAAAGACTCTATGATAACAGCTAGGTTATTTGCTAGGCTGGTCACCAGAGTAGACTGGTCCAGGCACCCTCTGGACCACTGCCAACAGACCAAGGTGGGGTCAACCTTGTGGATTCCTGAGAGCCTCCCCAGCACCCTGCCTCTTCCTATTCCCATGATGTCCTCCTCTATCCTGGTATCTTCCTCCCTGCCCTCCCACTCTGTCCCTGTTCCAGCTTGACCCTCCCATTTCCCTATGTTCTCACAGTCAATAAGACAAAATGAGAGCCTACAGAATGGGAAAAGATCTTCACCAACCCCACATCTGACAGAGGGCTGATCTCCAAAATATATAAAGAATTCAAAAAGCTAGACTTCAAAATACTGAACAATCCAATTAAAAAATGGGCTACAGAGCTTAACAGAGCATTCTCAATGGAAGAATCTCAAATGGCTGAAAGGCATTTAAGGAATTGCTCAACATCCTTAGTCATCAGGGAAATGCAAATCAAAACAGCTCTGAGATATCATCTTACATCTATCAGAATAGCTAAGATCAAAAACACTGAAGACAGCTTATGTTGGAGAGGATGTGGAGCAAGGCGAACACTCCTCCACTGTTGGTGGGAATGCAAACATGTACAGTCACTCTGGAAATCAGTATGGCAGTTTCTCAGAAAATTGGGAATAAGTCTTCCTCAAGACCCAGTCATACCACTCTTGGGCATATACCCAAGGAATGCCCAATCTTACCACAAGACTACATGCTCAACTACGTTCATATCAGCATTATTTGTAATAGCAAGAACCTGGAAACAACCTAAATGCCCCTCAACTGAAGAATGGATAAAGAAAATGTGGCACATATACACAATGGAGTACTACTAAGCAGTAAAAAACAATGATATCACGAAATTTGCAGGCAAATGGATAGAACTAGAAAATATCATCTTGAGTGAGGTAACCCAGACTCAGAAGGACAAACATAGTATGTACTCACTCCTAAGTGGATACTAAATGTGAGGGAAGGGATGGCTAGACTGCAACCCACAACTCCAGAGAGGCTAGCTAACAGGAAAAGACCCTAGAAGGGACACATGGATGACCCTGCAAAGAAGAAGTGGATGATATCTACATGAGTGGAATGGGCGTGGGGGTGGCAGAAGGCGAGGACTGGGGGATGAGAACATATCTGTTTTCTTATAAAGCCTCATAAACAGTCCATGGTGTGGGCACTAAAAAAATAAACAAAAAAAAACAGTATTCACTTCTTCTACCTTCTTCTCACTCTGATAGTAACCAGCCCTACTTTTCAATCAAGATTTCTTCTTTACAGTATTTCCATATTCAGCAGTACATGTTGTCACTAGTCCCCAACAGCAGTATAAATCTCTATTCCACAAAGTTCTTTTGACTGGCTCATATATTTCCCAGGCTATCTCCTTGAATTCATCACCAATTAAAAAATATTCCATTCTGTACTGGTATCAGAACCCTTTTTGCTAACAGAATGGTAATTAATTTATTTATGATGAAGATTATAAGCCACTGCTTAACCTATTCTTTAACTATTAATGTATTTGATTAACTTCTCAACCTAAAATTACATATTCCCTGGGTTTATAGTAAAGGTTACCCTTAGCTCCTATTTATAGTATTACCTAGACATTTTCTTCAATTATATTATACCATGTGTTACTATTAAACTCTATGTCAAAAATATCTTAACCTGGAACTGTGAGGATGGTTCAGTGGATAAAGTGACCACTGCTCAATTGTAAGAACCTGAGTTCATATCCCTAGCACCCACATAAAAGCTAGGCATGGCATCATACTTCTATGATGGCCGGTGTTGGGTGTAGCATATAGAAAGAGTTTTCTGCTCAGCCAATTGAGCCAAAGTCACAAGCTCTAGATCCACTGAGAGACTCTGTCTCAAAAAATAAGGTGGAAGCCATAGAGAAAGTCACACAATAATGAGCTCTAGCATCCACAAGTGCATAGATAGTCTTTCATCTTAACCTTACTGTGGTGGCTTGAATGAAAATGCACAATAGGTTTGTGCATCTGAGTACTTGGTCCCCAGTTGGTACAACTGTTTGAGAAAGATTAGGAGGCATGGCCTTGCTAGAGGAGGTTTGTCCCTGGGGGTGGGTTTTGAGGTCTTGAAAGACTCATGCTGTTCTAAGCCTCCCATTATCTGTCTGTCTCATGGTTGTGCCTCAATATTTGGGCTGCCAAATACTGCTCCAGGGCCAGCTGCTGGGGATGCCTTTCTATATGCTGTGAATGTATGTTGCTCTGATTTGGTTGATAAACAAAAAGCTGATGGGCCAGTAGCTAGGCAAGAAGTATAGGTGGAACAAAGAGAGAGGAGAATTCTGGGAACAGGAAGGCTGAATCAGAAGAGACGCTGCCAGCTGCCACCATGAGAAGCAAGATGTGAAAGTACTGGTAAGCCACGGCCACATGGCAACTTATAGATGAATAGAAATGGGTTAATTTAAGATATAAGAGCTAGATAACAAGAAACTTGCCATGGCCATAGCTTAAAAATAATATTATCCTGTGTGTGTTTATTTGGGTCTGAGAGGCTGCGGGACCAGCGGGTGAGAGAGATTTGTCCTGACCACAGGCCAGGCAGGACACATGAAAACTATCAGCTACAGCCAGCCATGCCTGCCTACCTGCTGCCATGCCCCCTACCATGGACTCTAACCCTCTGTAACAGTAAGCCCTAAATAAATTCTTCTATAAGTTGCCTTGACCATGGTATCCTATCACAGTAATAGAAAAATAATTAAAATACTTTTGGGAAAAGTCCAAAAAAAGTGAAAATAATGTGTAGTTGGGTGGTTAGAAAAGTCTTATGAAGGAGATCATTTTTGAGATTAATTTTGAAGAACATTTAGGATTTGAAGAAAAAGAAAAAGATAAAAGAGAATTTCAAGGCAATGAACAGAAATTACAAAATCAGGAAAACTAGTCATAAGTGAAGAGCAACAATTAGAGGTGTTTGGAGAATAGGATTTGATTAGGAGATCATAGGCAGGTTAGAGTGATACTGGAGATAGCATTGGCTCCCAAGTGGAAGAATAGGATTTAATCCAGGAGATAAAGGAATGTGTAACTCCAACTAACTCTAGTGTTCACCCATACTGCACAAGTCAGATAAGACTCCACAACCTGATAGTCAACTTAGATAAGAAAAAAAAAAATCGGATAATAGCTATTGCCCAGAGATGAGGATTTGAAGAATAATGAGAGTAGAATTGGAGAAAGTGAATTATCTATGGTAGTTATTGTGTCATTGAAAAGGCTAATTAACCTGAGGTGAGCTGAGAGGAAAGAGGGTAAATAATAAGACGATAGACAAAAAGAATGAGAATAAAGGTTCTATAGACTTTAGAGGTGAGAAAGAAAGTCAAGTAAGCAGAAAGGGGAAAATTAAGTTTGCTATCTTAAGCCAAGCTGATTTGAGTGGTGACTAACAGCAGTTGACTTTTAAAATAGTAGCAGAGTAAATAGGGATGAAGGTTGTTGGTACTGTAAAAGAATTCTCCCTTCCTTAATCCCCATACCTAATGCCATGCCTGGGAATAAGTGCACAAATGTGAGTATGATGTATTGATGAGGTTGTCAACAAAGATAGACCTTTGATAACTAGGGGCTCAAAGACAAGAGAAAAAACAGGAAGATGCTGACATTTCAGCAGGTGTATGTCACCAAAAACAATTAGTCATGATGAGAAATGAGAAAGTTTAGGATAAGAAAGCACCGTGAGTCACAAAATAAGGAAAGGCTGAGCAACTATAGTAGAAAACTACTAAGCTTCAGGGCAAACAGAAAGTTTGTGCTTCACAACTATCTCTGTCCTCTTAGTAATGCCTGGATACATTCCTCAGTATTTAATGAATCAAATACAAATTGACTTCTTAGAGTTTAACAGAAAATAGAACCCTAGAATGTCCTACACGGAAGGTCACTTTCCATAGTTAATAAGTCTGCAATTGCCCTCTTCCCATATCCCCTTCAGGCAAAGCACAGGGTCATGAGATGGAGACCTTGCTGTAAAATTGAGCAAGGCCTTCCTCCGGTGGCCAACGTAGCCTCTTGTTCCATCTTTAGGACCTTGTACTCTGCAACTCCCCTCTTCCCAGAAATAAAATCTGGGTCACAGAGGTTAGAGCTTTAGAACTGAGTTGTGTCTACTGAATAACTTCCATTGATTCCCCAGCCCAAGGGAATCAACATTCCTTTTCCAACAGCAGCTCTGATTATTGGCAGAAAGAAGGGGAAACCTTGGAAGTCCCTCACATGGTGTTGCTGCTCTCCACCCCTCAACGTCATCAAAGGCTCATATAAAACCTGAATGCTCGGAGTCTTAAGAGTGTAGTGGGCAGCAACTTTCTGTCTCCTACTCAAGTAACTGCTGTTGCTGTCAGAGTCCTGGACTGAGAACATGGACAAGCTGCTGCTGCTACTACTGCTTGGGGTATCTGTCCTCACCAGCCTTCCTTCAGAAGCTTTTGCTCAGACAGGTAAGAAGTTTAGGCTACAATCAGGGAGAAGTTGATTCTGAGCTATTTAGTTGGGGAGAAAAGTTGATTTTCTCTGCTTCTCTGAATTTGTTGAAACCTATTATATGTCTTATTTCATCTCACAGACCTCACAGGGAAGGTGATTTGTGTTCCCCAGAGAGACTGAAAGTGCTCATGTAAAGTTAATTCCACGTCTGGACAAACCTCTGGAGAATTTCACAGTGTGCTTTCGAACCTATAGTGACCTTTCCCGCCATCATAGTCTTTTTTCCTACAATACCAAGGGCAGGGACAATGAGCTACTAATTTATAAGGAAAGAGTTGGAGAATACAAACTGCACATTGGACGTTCGGAAATCACAGTCCATGGTATGGAAGAATTCGCTTCTCCAGTGCATTTCTGCACCAGTTGGGAGTCCTCTTCTGGCATTGCTGAATTTTGGGTCAATGGGAAACCTTGGGTGAAAAAGGGTCTGCAAAAGGGGTACATCGTGGAAGCCCAACCCAGTATTGTCCTAGGACAGGAGCAGGATACCTATGGAGGAGGGTTTGATAAGTCCCAGTCCTTTGTGGGAGAGATTACAGATTTGAACATGTGGGACTCTGTGCTGAGCCCAGAAGAAATTACATTTGTGTACCAAGGTTCCCCTCATAATCCTAATATTCTGGCTTGGCAGGCTCTGAACTATGAAATAAATGACTATGTAGTCATCAGGCCCTGTGTGTGGAATTAAGATCTTACAAGTAAACCTCATGCAAATGAAATGACCAATATTTCAAGAGGTCAGTCAGCACAACTCGACACTTAATCGTGTATCTGTAGCCTTTTCCTCTTCATGAATATCCTGTCTACTTGTCTGCCTAATAAAAAATATTGCCCAATTCCACCTGCATTTGTTTGCTGCTTGACATAATCTCAAATGCTTTCTTTTAGAGCTTCTCTTTTTGAGAACTGATGTTTTGATATCTAGAAAAATTGAATTGTAAAGTAGGGGGGATGGAAAATTAACAAGGAGGAAATGGCAACACTTGTAAACTACTGGTAATCAATTTAATAATAACTCCAAATATGTGTAAAATTGCAGTAGAAGTCCTTCCATTTGTTTTTCTAAGTACAGGTCAACAAAAAACACTCTGATGTTGCTCAAGGAATACAGTGATAATGAGATAGGTTGAGACAGTTGAGAACTTGACAGCAAATAATGAGACAGGAAAGCTAGAATAGGAATGAAACTGAGATTATTTTGTACAAAGGCAAACACGCTTGATATCTCAAAAGCCCCAGTGGTGATGTAGAACACCTGGCTTTTGAAATGCCACCCAGATGTCATCAAGGACATACTGTATGTTTGCTGAACATGCAATAAATATTGCTGACAGAAATGTCTTTAAATTCCTTCCATGATCCCTGCTTCTCACAAGATATAATCTAAACCTCAACAAGTGACTTTGCCCTCTGTAACCTGGCCCCCACATTTTTCAGTGTACACTTCAGTTACAACCCAGCATAGCAAGAGTCACACTAGCTATAACACTCCAAAATAGTTGCCAGATATTATTAGTGGCAGTTATTGATATGGTCATAAAAAGCATGAAACATAACACCTAGCACATCCTCTGAAGACATGGATGACCTTCCCAAAGAAGATGGAGTTTGGGCTGCATGTGAACAAAAAGGTCTAGCTCAAAGATAATGGAGCATGAAGTCCAGGAAAGTCACAAAGACAGCATCTAGAACAATAACCAAAGCGATCACTTCTGGGGTCAACTTCTCAGAATGGACAACAAAGCAGGTACTAGGCCAGAACAGGTAGGAAAGAATCTGGGGATTCATAATGGGGCAGTGAGCTCACATGAGAAGGAGCAGGTAGAGCGAAGGACAATTTGCTATTCAGATTATCAAGTTATTTCAGATGGAGGATGTGGAAATCATTAATTTTCAACTTCCATTTTTTAAAAAAAAATTTGTCACACAATATAGTCTGATCACAATCTCCCCTCCCACAACTCTTCCCAAATACTCCTAACCACCCCACCCATTCAACTCCACACCTGCTTTCTCTCTCTCTCTCTCTCTCTTTCTCTCTCTCTCTCTCTCTCTCTCTCAAAAACAAGCAGATAAAAAGAAAAAAACAATAACACACTCACAAAACTATAAAAATGCAAAATTGGAAGCCATACTGTACAAGTAAAGAGAAATAAGATAAAAATCTTCAACCAAGCCGGGCGGTGGTGGCGCACGCCTTTAATCCCAGCACTCGGGAGGCAGAGCCAGGCGGATCTCTGTGAGTTCGAGGCCAGCCTGGTCTCCAAAGCGAGTTCCAGGAAAGGCGCAAAGCTACACAGAGAAACCCTGTCTCGAAAAACCAAAAAAAAAAAAAAAAATCTTCAACCAAAGCAATATGATGCTGTGGGATGGTCTGTATGTCAAGTGTGTTGCTGATTGGTCAATAAATAAATCACTGATTGGCCAGTGGCTAGGCAGGAAGTATAGGCGGGACAAGGAGAAGAATTCTGGGAAATGGAAGGCTGAGTCAGAGACACTGCCAGCTGCCACCAGGACAAGCAGCATATGAAGATGCCGGTAAGCCACGAGCCACATGGCAAGGTATAGATTTATAGAAATGGATTAATTTAAGCTGTAAGAACAGTTAGCAAGAAGCCTGGTACGGCTATACAGTTTGTAAGCTATATAAGTCTCTGTGTTTACTTGGTTGGGTCTGAGCGGCTGTGGGACTGGCGGGTGACAAAGATTTGTCCTGACTGTGGGCCAGGCAAGAAAACTCTAGCTACAATATGAGATGAGAAAAAACCTCCGGAAACACCATTGAGTTCATTTTATGTTAGCCTCTACTGCCGGGCCTCATAAGTGTGGTTTATACACCCAGTGACTCCACTGGAGAGAATTGATTTTTCCTTTGTAAGAAATTGTCAGTTAGAGATAGCTTCTTAGTTAGGGATGGAAACTCACGTCCACTTCCTCCTCTCCTGAGCCTGTCTGTACAGGTGATATACATGCTACCACAGTTTCTGTGCGTTCCTATGTGTGGCAGTCCTGGTTGTGTCTAGAAGGCCTTGTTTCCTTGGTGCCCTCCATGCCCACTGGCTCTTCTATTGTCCAGGTGTAGGTGTCTGTCTGTATTAGTTTCTATCTATCGCAAGAGGAAGCCTCTCTGATGGCTGAATTCAACATCCATATTATAAGTTCAGGTTTGCTTTGTGGTTTCTTAATGTTGAGAAACCTTTCTAGGGCTTCAGAGGTGGTTCCACAGATAATAGTACTGCCTGAGCAAGCATGAGGATCTGAGCTCATATCCGCAGCACCACATCAAAAGCCAGATGTTGCCACATGTACCTGCAACCTCAGTGCTGGGCCTGGGAGGTGGAGACAGAAGATCCCTGGATCTCACTGGTCAGAGAGTTCATCTGAAAAAATGTTGAGTTCCAGGTTTAGTTAGAAATCCTGTCTCAAAGGGAAATGGCAGAGAAAGATAGAGCAAGACACTTGACATCTTTATTTTCCTCTTCACATGCACACACAGATGCATGCACCCAAACACACACACACAAGTGTACATAGTCACATACTCTATACACACATAGATACACAGAGACATGTCGTCCCATAAACATGTACCAAATATGACTCTCTATTCTTAAGCAATTGGTATTTCTACCAAGAGCAAAAAAAACCACGTTGTTTGCCTTAATAGTGCATCTCCATAGTAGGCTGTTTTTGCTTAGCATCCCCTCTGCAAGTAACATAAAACAAATTTCAGAAATGAATCCAGTACACTCAAATAGTAGCATCCATTTTTGTTCGATATTTATTGAGCTACTATTCCATTCCAGGCACGATGCCAACTACTTAAAATGTTATACTGGTGAAATAATCATGGAACTCCTTTTTTGGAGTTTATATTCTAATAAGTCTGTATTGTCTAAGAATGGGTCCCTCCTAACAATAATCAGCCTGTGCTGAGATCCAACCTTTGCATCTTCAGGCTTCTCCTCTGAGTGCTGTGTTCCTACTCCTCTCTCAACTCCACCTGAGTGAGAGGTATCCCTTATTCTCATCTATCATTTTGTAACTGTGTTTATGTCTGCTAGAATCCAGTTTGGACCCAGTTTCTTGCACTTAAAAACCCCCTGCCTCTTAGAATGACTCTTTATTTTTGAGAATCCAAGATGATGATATATCAGTTCTTTCCATTGTATGGACCATATTTCTTCCAAAAGAAACTCTCATGCATCCCTTAGTCCTGTAAATTCTAGGAGTCCATGATGATCTAATTCAGACAACACTCCTCTGCTTCCACAATGGCCCTGGCCTTCTTAAGTTCTGTGAGACTTCAAATAGCAAGGAACATGCTGCAGCTTTGTGTTTCCATGGGAACCCTCTCACTAAGCCCGAAGTGAAAGAAGCTGAAAGACCAATAACCATCTTCCCAAGAAACCAGGTATATGACCCATGACTCCGTCCAGCAACAACTCAAAGCAGCACCTCTCCCTGAACAAATTCTTTCCCTTCCATAGTCTGCCACATCTTGTTCTGGCTGAGGAACACAAGAATCACAGATTCTTAATCATCTCCTTTGTCAGTTCTTATATGTGGAATTGTGTTGTTATTATATTATTATTATCTAATTTATATTAATTAGTCATTAGAAACTAAAGAAAATTTCTACCTCCAAGAACCAAAAACCATCTAACAAAAACCCAAACACCAAGCACAAGAAACCCTCTTTTTGATTGTCAGGATTGTCAAAATAAATAAATAAATAAATAAACCTCTCAAAACATTACAGGCTATTGCTGTTGTCCTTAGTTGTCCCCCCAAGACATTGAAGTTAAGTCCCTAATGTTGGAGACACTATGCACTTCAGACAGAGGGCCCAGAGGACCTTGAGCTAGAAGTGACCTAAATGCCTCTTTTCTGAGGACTATTCTGGTACCAGAATGTTCCATGCAAGCTTCCAAAGGTGGGAAGCAACCCAGTTCTACCCAGCTGTGACAACTATGAACCATAACGGTGAGGTTGACACAATAACCCTCAGGGTGCAATTGTGGCACGTCTTACCTTGGAAGCAACCAACAGCTCTCTAATTGGACTTAAGACCCACTTTGAACAAGAAGGAAATAATGTCTGGTACTAGATACCTAGCAAACTAACTAGGGCTAGTAAAGGAGGACCTACAATCACAACTTCACTAAACCAGAAAAATTTCTAACTACAGTCTAACTATTTTTCTTTATACTCACAGATAACTGCAGTTCTCACTCCACATCAAGAAAACTTCCCTATGCAACAGATGGAGACCATTATAGAAAACCACAGACGATCAAAATTCTGAGTTGTGGCTGGGCCGTGGTGGTGCACACCTTTAATCCCAGCACTCAGGAGGCAGAGGCAGAGGCAGAGGCAGGCAGATCTCTGTGAGTTCAAGACCAGCCTGGTCTACAGAGTGAGTTCCAGGACAGCCAGGGTTGCACAGAGAAACTCTGTCTCAAAAAAAAAAATCTGAATTGTGGACCCAGTCCCAATAGATACATCTACAATGCCCACACTTAAGCTCAGGAATCATTATAGAAAAGGAGGCAGAAAGATTCTAAGAGCCAGAGGAACAGGAAATTTACAGTGATATTGTATCTCCTAGAAATGTCAGTAGTGCACCTTGTAGCCAGAAGTTTCTCCAGTCCTGCCCTGTCCTATGGTCTGGACGAATCTCTCCCACCCACAGTCCCACAGCCACTTATAAAATAATCATTCAGAGGCTTAATATTAACTACAAACTGTATGGCCTATGGCTCAAGCTTCTTGCTAGCTAGCTCTTATAACTTAATGCAACCCATTTCTATTAATCTCTGTATCACCACATGTTCCATGGCTTTGCCTGTGTCCCATTAAATGTTGCTCCTTGGACAGTGGGATGGCATCTCTCTCAGCTCCACCCTTCTCTCTGTATCTCTGCTTGGATTTCCCACCTGGCTGTAAGCTTTCTTGCCATAGGCCAAAACAGCTTTATTTATTATCCAATGGGAGCCATACATATTCACAGCGTACAGAAAGACATCCTATAGCACAACCTGCCTGCCTAAACATGACCTGAACAAGAATGGCATCAATAGACATGTCAGTGTAGAAGCAGAACATCTCATGAACCCTCAGCCCTACACAAAGAACTGCAGGCAACTAAGAAATGCTGAGAGTGGGAGAAATGGTCTTCCCCAGGGAAGAGCACACCGATTAGTTATCTACTACCAAATAGTCAGCCCTGAAAACATACATACAGATTAAGCATATTGAGTTTATGTATTTAGGAGTATGTATATATGTAGCAACAACTAATGGAAAAAGAGACCACAAATTTGAAAAAAAAAAAAAGAGCAAAGAGTATATGGGAGGGTTTTGAGGGAGGAAAGGGAAGAACAAAATGATGTCATTATATTAATCCTCAAAAAAAAAATAGTTTTCAAAACAAAAGAAAGGATAGGTGCATTTATATATTGTATTTAACATAGGAATAGAAATCCTGACAATTGATTATGAGAATTTTTTCTCAATTATAGTAGAAATAGCAAAAAGTCACAGAGGCAATGACTTGAGTCATTTGTAATCTATAAGGAATATAGAAATATTTGAGGGTCACAATAATCCAGGCAAATGATGGCCTACTCACTCCAAAATTGCCATGGTAATTTGCCTTTCCCCATGCTTGTCATTAAAACTGTGGGACTTAGGGAAACAGAGACATACAGTTTTGCAATGAGGCGCCTAGTAATCATCTTGATAAAACTTTTGAGTCTCCTTGTGGTACAAGTAAGGATCTGATTCGTATTTATGTGGCTACAGAAGAGTAGGTAGAAGCATTTCCCAGGTTCCAGGACTGACTTTTTACCAGAGTAGTCCATTATGAACTTCTAGAGAAGAGATATTGCATTAATGCTCTGCAGTTTCAAAGGGAAACTGTATGGGGATGTCTGAGGCTAAAGCAATAAGGTCTCTGACTTGAAATATACCTTAGCTCAGACTTAATTGGAATAGAGATGAAAGGGGTCTTCTGTGAGCATTAAAGAAAATCAAGTGTAGTCATATTTGGAGAACATGGAACTTTTTTTAAGTATTTCTTAGACTTTGTGTTGTCTGGAAAGAATACATGTATAAGACCATTCAAAGAACAAAACAGGGAAATTATTAAAGAATCACCTTTAGTTTTTACCAGGACATGGCTAAATGCATGATAAGCTTATACAGTGATCTAAATTTGTAAGCCAGGGGCTGAGGAGATGACTCAGTCGGTAAAGTACTTGCTGCTCAAATTTGGAAAGTTGAGTTTGGATTCCCAGCACCCACATATAAGCTAGGCTGGAGAGCAGGTGATTGTAATACCAGCACTGGGAAGGTAGAAATAGACAGATCTCTGGAGCTCTGCAGCCAAACAGATTAGGCAAACCACCACACTCTAGGTTAAGTAAAAGACTATATCTCAAAATGTAGGGTAGAAGGCAATTGAGGAAGAAATCAGTTGTCAGTCTCTGGCCTTCATATGCATACACACACAGACACACAGACACAGACACAGACATACACACACACACACACACATGCACTCACATATTCATGCAAACACATATATACATATTTATACACTTACACATAAAAATATTTAAAAATAAAAATAAATGAATAAGAAAACAAATGAGCTTGTATTCCAGAGTTTCTATTTAGTCTTTGTCTATGGCCATTCTTTTCTAAGATCAGCGTGAGAAATTCCAAGAGACATTCCCATACAGAAGTAGCTAAGGTGTATGTGGGCAGTTGTACACAGCCACAGGATCCAAAAGGAAAGAAAATCTCACGTTATCAACACTGAGGCCAGAGTCAGATACTTTCATCAGAATGAGAGTCAAATGCAGACACAAAGCCCTCCACTCAGTGCTCCAGAGGCTGCAACAGCTCGTCCAAAGTAATCTCATAGAAATCTTGCAGGGATTAGATGTGAAGATGCATGAAAGACCTCCTAGGTACATGCTGTGGCATGGCATGTGTTTCAGTGTTCCTGTGATGATAACGAGAAGAACGCCTCCCTGGAACATAGAGCCCCTTGCTTTAACTTCTTTGTATGTAGTTCTACAGAATGAACAAAAAAGGGGAGGGGGAGAATTATTCATACCCCATTGTCGGTTTCATTCGCTGAACCTAATTATTTTCCAGACAAACCCATGCATGTCCCCTGCTAGTATGAGAAATAAGGCAAGCTCTTGAAACATAGACAGAGGAACACCACACTTGACTTTACCAAAGTCTATTTCACTGAAAATTAACAGAAGAGAAAATGCTAACAAAGATTCAAGAAAAGAATTGCACCCAAGGAATTCCACTCCTTCAAATGAGTTGATGTATTTTTTTTGCTGGAAGAAATTAAGTAGCAGGCCACATAAAAACAAAGTCAGCCCAGTTTCCTTGTATGATCAACTTGTGAGGACCTCCCAGGCTCTTTTCTGCATTCTGACTCTGTGTAGACCTAAGTTCAGTAAATCCCTTGGAAAATTAACCCAGAAGAGAAGAGCTAGATAAGAAAACTGGTGTTCCTAATCACAGAGGATATGGGATGGCTCCTCTAAAGGCAAAACCAGGCATGGCTGGCATCTGTCTCGGCTGTTGTCAGCTTTTGGATCCTATGGCTATATACAATTGCTCACATACGCCTTTACCAGCAATGTATGGGGATGGAAGGAACCTACTAATGTCATCAGGCTGGCCTCGTGACTAACAAGGCTGAGCCTTGCAAGTACCAGAATGCTATAATTGTTCTAATAAAAAATGACAATCAGATTTCCTAGCATTGTAGTAATCTTTCAGAAATAAATGGCAATTGTTTGGTAATCTCCAAAACCAGAAAAGAGCAGAGACATATTCCATACAGTCCTTAGACCCATTTTACTTAAAAAGAAGAGGGAAGGGAAACAGGGAAGAGGAAGAGAGGTGAACATTGCTACTTTTTACTTTAATTTCACTGTTCTTTCACATACAAAACTTAATTACAAAGACTTAATCTACCTTGAATATTTTAATTAAAAAAGACATTCTGTTTCTAGACACCAATTTGGTTTATAAAAATTGAAGTGTTTTGGAAGGTCTATAGCATCTATAAGAATTTCTTCCTTTTTCCGGCGTTATTTCCTTTTCGCCCTCACATTATGCTTCCCCACTCTGCTTTCTCTTCCTCCCGTCTTTGGAAGGAACATTGGCTTCATGGCTAAGATTTTGATGCATGAGCACATTTCAGTGTTCTCACTCTCCCACAGGGTTTTTATCCTGCTGGAATGTATAAATCACTTTTGAAAGCTCCTTTCTGTGCCACATTGTGCTTTTGAGATTATCTGCTGGGGTGCTTCTTACACAGAAACACCCGCAGGCTCAGCCACAGTCTTGGGGGGTAGAAGGGTTGCCGCTACCATGCTCAGCTGCACTCACTTCCGGCTGGGCGGACTCAAATAGCAGCCAGTGGGGGTGGGCGGGCCCCTGTGAACATAGTCATTATGTTCATTGACAGGCATTCCAACCACTGAGACTCAGCTCGGCCAACCTCCAGGATAGAGCTAACCCATCTTTAACTCTGTGCCCCTTCTGACCTCTTCTCCTTTCCCAAGGCAAACTCCGGTGCTCCTTGTTTCCTTGTTTCTTCTTTTTAGGCCTCTAAGAAGACTAGAGAACTGAGTCATGTACACCCCACAACCCACATTCTCCATCTCTTCACCATCACCCCCCTCACTTCCGGGACAGTAGGAGGTCCTCTGTGTTTACCATCTGAGCTACGAGCTCCTTCATGTCTGTTTTTAATTGAGCACCTCACAAGAGACAGGTTAAAGGTAAGACACTTGCTGTATGGAGGACTCTAAAATCCCCCAAATATAAAACAAAATAAAGAAAAAGCACATGCTGGAATTCTTCTAGGGGAGAGAGATATGGTTGTGAAAATGCTCAGGAGGAGGTTATGACTGCAGTAATCTTTCCATGTAAATCAGTTCATCTACAAGTGTCACACTCATCTCTACCTGAAGTATGTGGCTCCTTATTTGCAAAGATGGAGTCTTTTCTAAAGCACAGGGATTTCCCGATTGGATTTCCCAGACTCCCAGAAATCTAGATCATTTCCTAGATTCCTAATGGCAGTTACCTAAATATGGTAACAGCTAATAGTTTCCTGCTTTTTAAGTAAAATGATTCGAAACCAACACTTGATATATGATAGCGATCTCAGAGTCCCTCACCCAATTTCCACAAAATATTGTGTGTGATGCAAGAGAGAAGGCAGGACAATGTAAGGATTTGGGTTTCTTTTCTACATTATCCTGGATTTTACTCCCCACCATGCGATGCCTCTCTTTTTTAATTTTTTATTAAGTTTTTTTAATTCATTTTATATAACAACCACAGATCCCCCTCTCTTCCCTACTCCTGCTCCCCCAGCCTTCCTCCCCAACCCATCCCCCACTCCTAAGGCCTACAATGGGGAGTCAGCAAAGCCTGGTACATTTAGTTGAGACAGGTCCAAGCTCCTCCCCCTTCATCGAGTCTGTGCAAGGTGTCACACCTTAGGTAATGGGCTCCAGAAAGCCAGCTCATGCACCAGGGATAGATCCTGATCCTACTACCAGGGAGCCCCTTAAGTAGATCAAGCTACACAACTGTCTCACTTATGCAGAGAGCCTAGTTCAGGCCCATGGAGGCTTCACAGATGTTGGTCTAAAGTTCATGAGTTTCTACTAGCTTGGTTTGGTTGTCTCTGTAGGTTTCCACAGGGATGAAGTAGGAGAGCAATGAAAGAGATACCATGATAGAGGGAGACATCATGGGGATAGGGAGAAACCAGGTGCTAGGGAAGTTCCCAGAAATCCACAAGGATGACCCCAGCTTAGACTACTAGCAGTAATGGAGAAGGTGCCTGAACTGCTTACCTCAATAATCAGATCAGTGAATACTCTAACTGTCATCATAGAGCCTTCATCCAGTAACTGATGGAAGCAGATGCAGAGATCTACAATCAAGTACCAGGCCGAGCTCCAGGAGTCCAGTCGAAGAGAGAGAAGAGGGATTCTATGAACAAGGGGCATCAAGATGCCTTTTTCTTATACCAAACCATCATCTAATTCTCTGCACTTTCCAAATGGCTCAAGCTGAAGGCCATGCTCATAGCAGCATTAAATGAAGGCTTCAGGCCCTTTAGGGAGATTATTTAGTAACCTAAAAATAAATTATATCTCTTTATTCTTCAACTTCCTTCTCCCAAGAGAGATGTTAGTGTGCCTACCACCCCTGGCTTTATTGGAGGTCTAATAATCTGTTGCTGTTGCGGGGCCTCCCACTTCTTCCCAGCAGCATCCCTTCTCTCTCTGATTACTTGCCCCAAACCCTTACGTTCCTATGGACACTTTTACAATAAAGCAATATTTACCTGTGATTCTTCTCACCTAAACCATTCTGTCTGGAAGAATAAATACCACATCTTCAACTCCTACTGTGTTCTTGAAGGTCAGCTCTCCCTCAGATTAATTCTGCCCTCAATACAGCATTACTAGAAGTTTCTCTTAAGCACAGCTATCCACCCATGTGTCTAACTCAGCCTGGTGTTGTCCCAGATGCTCATATTTTCCCTAGGACAGAAATAGGGCAAATCTGTGGTGAGGTGAGACAAGACTCCTGTGGCCTTCCTACAGGAAAATAAAAGACCATCTACCCAGGAACCACACAACAGTATAACAGTATGTCCCTCAGAATAGATATGCAGCTGTTTCACACTATGGTGCTTTGGGGACCAGGGATTAATGGGAAGACTAAGGAGAAAGCAAGAGAGATGGTGGGAAGGGCATGGCATACGTGACCATGTGAACCAAAATGGCCCTGATTAGAACAACAAAGACACTGATCTCCTTTCTTCCTCCTTGTCTCCTTTTCCTCCCTTTCTCTTGTCTCCTCCTTCTTCTAAACCTCCTTCTCCTTTTCTTCCCACTCCTCTCCCTCTCTTCTTATTTATCCAACTCTATCCCAGAATCCATGTTAAGATGAAAATTTCTTTGTGTTGACATCTTGCATTGCTTTGAGACACAACGACTGGAGAATGACAAAGAACAGACCTCACAACCTGGCAGAGGTGACAGGTTTTGATGTTTTCCTGGAACTCTTCTGACTCCATGAATACTAGTCCACCTTCTTGGTGTGTTTTCTCATCCTGTGCAATTGATCCCCACTAATAGTACGGTGCTATCATTGTGACAACTTTATTTCTGACCAGCACTCCCTTATCTCCATGTACTTGTGAGCATACTGGCTAGGTCAGAGACAGGGTGCATAATGGTGGTTCTACCATGCCTGTTCACCAGCCTTGTAGCCCCAAACCAGCCCAGGAGGTTCTACTACACAAGCACTCTGTTACTTTAGCCTCCACCAACTAGTTCTTGTTCGCAGAAATGTTATGACTGCTATGTAGTTACCTGCAAACCCATGAGAGACAGTCATCATGAAGAAAAGTATGTGTCCCACTAAATAAATGGAGCTTTCAGTTATTCTGACCACGGTGATACCCATATTTACCTTACAATTTCATCATAAGGTGGTTGATCATTTCTTCTGTGCTATCTTCCCTGTCATGAAAATCTCCTGTATTGATACTACTGTTGGTAGGAAAATGATTTTCCTGTCAGTTTATTTATAATGTGATCCCTATGGGTCTGAACATCATGTCCTATGTCCTCATGCTTTCCACTGTCTCCAAGATTGTTTAGCTAGTAGCTGAGTGAAGGCCTTTGTCACCAGTGTCTCTCTAACTACTCGGAGCATTGGCAATTATGGCCATGCCTCTATTGTTTACCTCAACCTCAAGTCAGAAAATTCTGTAGAACAAAACCTCCTTCCACAAGTCCCCTACACTTTCAACACTCCTCTACTGAACTGTGTTATTCACAGGTCAATAGACACAACTGTCAAATGTACCACATGTAGAAGTATGGACAGATTTCTCCATGGACCTATTCTGAAGAGACAGAACTGTGTCTTCATCGCATTATACAACCTCACGTTATACAACCCCAATATCTTCACTTAAAAATCCTACTTTTGTTTCCACATATTTTGAAACTTTTCTCAGCCACTTTCATATGAATATGTGATATATTGGAGATGATGGGCATGATTTTAAAAAAAGTACTTCCAAATTTCAGAGATGGAGTAAGGGATATATTTGTAGAAAATTTCATACATATATACAGTGTATCTTTGGCATATCCATCTCCTATTCCCTCCATCCAGACCTCTCCAGTCTCCTTCCCCCAACATATCTACATCTCTTTCCTAACTTAATAACCTTTTAAAAAACCTAAGTCCATGAAAGCTTCCCATACAGGTTTGTGAATGGGGTCACCCACTAGAACACTGGCAACCACATATGACCACATACACCCCATCAATGAAAAGGGATTCTCCATTTGTCAGGAGATAAAAACTGGCATTAGCTCCTCATCTAGATGTGGGGCATCAGGAGCCCCTCCAAGCTGGGCTTTTTAATCCTCTTGATCTTGTGAAGGTCTTGTGTGGGTAATCCAGCTGATGTGAGTTCATGTATGTTACATCCATGTCATGTTCAAAGGCCAGCCTTTTGTAGCACTTTTCCACATCCTCCAGCTCTTACATTCTTTCCATCCTCCTCTCCTATAATGTGCCCTGTGCCCTGAACTAGGTGGTGGGTGATACGAATGTTCTGTCTGTGAATGAGCTCACAGTTGCTTTTCCTCAGCGTTTTGAAGTTATGACTCTGCATTAACCACTACCCGCTGTAATAAGAAGCTTCTCTGACAAAAGCTAAGAGCAGCATAAATCTATGAATATAAATATTTAGAAGAGAGTTGGACAACATGACCATTTAGAAAAATAACATCGATAGGCTCTCCCCCTAGGGCCTATGACTTCCCTGGATATGTGTTTTTGACGATTTTTTTTTCTTTTGCTTTAAATAGCTTACAAACTTTTAGGCATCTTCACACATTCTTAGTTTTAGTTAAGTCATTCCTATTTCTCATTTCCCCACTGCCTACCCACATCCCTACTTAAACCTTTAGTTCCCAGTATTCTCCCTCTGGCTCTTTTATATCAGAGCTATAGCAAAAAAAAAAAAACCATACTGTCACAAAAATAGACACACAGCTCAATGGAATAGAGTAGAAGACCCAGATATAAAACATGTAACTGGAGCTACGTAATCTTTAACAAAGATCCTAAAAAAATATATGCAATGATGAAAAGACACCTTCAGCAAATGGTGCTGGGAAACGTGGTTTCCAATATACAAAAGATGAAGCTAGATCTTTACCTCTCACCCTGAAAATAACTCAACTACAAATGGATCAAGGGCCTCAACATAAGACTTGACACCCTAGAACTGCTAGAGGAAAAACGTCAGGAGAACACTTCAACTTACAGGCATAGTAAGGATTTTAGTAGGACTTTTCAGCAAAGGGAATAAAACCAACAATCAACAAATGGGAACTCATGAAGCAAAAAAAAACTTCTGTTCAGCAGAGGAAACTGATAATCAAGTAAAGAGGCAGACAACAGAATGGGAGGAAAGTTCAGCCACCTATACATCTGGCAGAAGATTAGTGTCTCGAATATACAAAGAAATTTTAAAAGCTAAAAATCAACAAAACAACTCAATTAAAGATGAGCTATAGATCTTAATATAAAGTTCTCAAAGAAATAAAAATGGCCTGTAGACACTTAAAAAAAGAATTCAACATCCTTAGCTATCATAGAAATGTGAATTAAAACCACTTTAAAATTTCATCTCCACCTAGTCAGAATGGCCATCATCAGGAGTACAAATAACCACAAATATTGGCTTGGATGTGGAAAGTGGGAAACTTGAATACATTGTTGGTGGGAATATAATCTAGTACACTAACACTGGAAACAAGTCTAGAGGTTTCTCAAAAATCTGGAAATAGAATTACCACATGACCTAGCTATGCCACTCCAGAGCACATACCTAAAGGATTTCATTTCTTTCTTTCTTTCTTTCTTTCTTTCTTTCTTTCTTTCTTTCTTTCTTTCTTTTGGATTTTCAAGACAGGGTTTCTCTTTGTAGCTTTGTGCCTGTCCTGGAACTCACTTTGTAGACGAGGCTGACCTCAAACTCACAGAGATCCACCTGCCTCTGCCTCCTGAGTGCTGGGGTTAAAAGTATGTACCACCACTGCCTGGCTTGGACTTCATATCTTTCTACAGAGATACTTGCATATTCATTTTAATTTCTGATCTATTCATAATAGCTAGGATATGGAATCAACTAGATAACTTTCAACAGATGAATGGATAATAAGCATGTGATACATGTACATGGTGAAATATTACTCAGCTATAAAGAAATGTGAAATCATAAAATTTGCAAGTAAATGGATGGAACTGGAAAATATACTCAGGACACTCAAGCCCCCAAAGACAAATGTTACATGTTCTCTCTCACATGTGGATGCTAGCTTCTAATTTTGTACTTTGCGTGTTTGGCCTAGAGTACACATGGAAGTAGGGAAGTGAGTAACAGGCCAATGAAGGGGAGAATGCATTGAGGAAGAAGGGATAGTAGATTCCAGGTGAGATCAAAGTATAGATGGATAATACTGGGAGAAGAAAGGTGCTTCTTAAAGTCACTTAGAACTGATTGTTTGGGGCTCTGGAGATGGCCCCATTGGTAAAGCACTTGTGAAGCAAGAGTAAAGACCTGAATCCAGATCCCCAGAACCCACTGAAAGCCATACATGGAAGCCAAACTTGCATCTATAATCCCAGTGTTCATACAGCAATATGGGGGGCGGGGTGCAGACAGACAAATCCCTGGAAGACGACAGGCTAGCTAGCCTGGCTTATATACCAGTGAACAACAGTGAACCCTCTTTCAAACAGAATGGAAGGCAAACACTGTGGTGATATATTGTGTACCCTAATAAAACTTACCTGAAGATTAGCAAGCAGAAACAAGCCACTAGATTAAACACAGAGGCCTGGCAGTGGTGGCACACACCTTTAATCCTAGCACGCAGGAGGCAGAGATCCATCTGGATCTCTGTGAATTCAAAGCCACCCTGGACTACATGAGAGATTGACACAGTCTAGGAGAGAAACAGAGCTGGCAGTGGTGGCATACACCTTTAATCCCAGCACTTGAGACCTCACACCTTTGCTTGGGAAGCACACATGCCTTTAATCCCAGGAAGTGATGGCTGGGAGGAGAAAAGTACATAAGGCATGAGGAGACAGGACCTAGAGGCTTTTCAGCAGAAGTGTCCCTTTCAGCGAGAGGCTTTTTCAGCTGAAGCCTTTTAGGCTGAGGAAGCTCATTCAGCTAGAGGTCTATCTGCTGAGGCTTCTTTAGGCTGAAGAGTTGGTGAGGTGAGAGGTGGTAGCTGCGGCTTGTTCCTTTGTCTCCCTGATCTTCAGGTAAATTTTATTAGGGTACACAATATATCACCACAAAACACCAACAAAGTTATCCTATGATCTCTATGTGTACCATGATACACACATGCTAGCACATGCATACACACATACACATGTACATACACATTCACAGCGAGATTATTAAAAGGTGATTGTCTGATGTTTTATCAACAAAAATGGTGGCTATGATTTTCACAATAAAATCTACAGAAGTTAGAAATAGATGGCAAAGTGAAGAGAGTCACTAGTGAAGGAGTCCCCCGAAAGAAAATTGTGTCAGAATCTTGAAGGGAAAGTGATAGGTATGTATTTTTAAAAACTAAAGCACATTAAGAACATCAGAATATACTGGCTTAGTAATTGAAAATTTAGTCTTTATTATTTGATTTGTACTAAAGTCTTTGCTTCCATTATATACGGTCCTCACTGTGTTGAGTGTGGACATAGATCATGCATAATTCTCACTTCTCTAATCTAAGTGTGCTGATCCAATTCTCTGTGGTTGCTGGCTCTGTCCGTGAAACCAGCTCCTCTCTAATTGAGATGATGAGAAAATGAGTTGGTCAAAAAGATTTATGCACTGTCTGGAAGAAGAACCATAAAAGTATTCTTCATTTTCACACACCCTGACAACTGATAGATAATGCCATAATGGAAAAAGACATAGAACAACAAGGAAAAATAGGACAGCAGCCAGGAGCCATTCAGAGACACAGGTTGTTAGATCATTTAATTCACAAAATAACTGAAAAGGAAAAATGTCTTTCCACATGAGGCCCCTTTTAAAGAAACCATTTGTATGGGTCTGTTTTGTATTACTATGACAGAATACCACTGGCTGGGTAGTTTATAAAGAAAGGAGCTTGTGGTCCTGGAGAATAAGCACAGAAGCTTGATATCAATACCTGCTGAGGACCTTCATATTGCACCATCACACACTGGAATAAGAGAGAGAGAGAGAGCATGAGAACAATAGAACAAGAGAGGACTAAAGTAAATTTTATAATAAACCACTTTGGATAACTAAACCACTCCTCCCAAGAGTATTAACCTACTCACAGTGGCTTTTATCTATTATCAGGTCTCACTTTCCAATATTACATTGGGCATTAAGTTTCCAACTTGAGATCCCACGGGCCCCAAACTGGATCTGACCTGAAAGCCCCCTCCCTGAGGATTAGCTTTCATGGTGCCAGAGGTGGGGCCGTGCAAGCCTCCAAATGATGGAAGCAACCAATAATCTTATCCAGCAATGATGCCTATGAACTACAATGACCAACATGGCATGATAACCCTAAGAATGCAATAGTAGCACACATAACTTTGGGGTAACCAATAGCTCTCTAATTAGACTTAAGAACCACTTTCAACAAGAAAGAAATTATGCCTGGTGCTGAAAGCCCAGCCAGTTTAGAGCTAGTAAAGTCATGGATCTTGGAGAACCTACAGTTTCCACTTTACTAAGCCTATATAGTCCCCAACTACAGTCTAAATATTGGTCCTTATACCCCACAGATATAATTCCCACCTCAAATCAAGGAAACTTCTCTTTGTAACAGAGATCATCACAGAAAACCACAACTGATCAAAATGCTGAGTTGTGAAGTCCAGTCCTAACTGATGACATCTACAACACAACTTGGATGCCCAAGGCCCAGGAACCATTGTGGAAGAGCAAGAAAAAAAAGATTGCCAGAGCCAAAGGAACAGGGAGTTTTCTGTGAGAATGTGTCTTCTAGAAATACTAGTAGCTCTGCCCATGAAGTCTCACCAACATGGCCTGAACAATGCCAACACAACTAGACACGCTAATGTAAAAGTAGGAAAATTTGTGAGGTTTCAACCCTAGGCAAAGAACTACGGGCATCTACAGACTGCTGATAGTGGAAGAAATAGACTTCCAGAGGGAAAGTAAAAGGGAAAAGGATGTAATTATATTATAATCTCAAAAAATAAAAAACAGTTTTGTTTGTTTGTTTTTAAAACAGGATCTCTCGGTGTAGTCCTGGCTGTCCTAGAGCTCGCTACCTAGACAAGGATGGCGTGAAACTGACAGAGATTCTCATGACTGCCTCCCAAGTGCTGGAATTAAAGGCATGTACCACCACACCTAGCCATATGTCTATTTCATTTGAATTGTGATGTATAGTCACATTATATATTCTTACTCTCAAAAATTTCTATGAAGTTTTTTCTGTTTTTTTTTTACATGCATACATTGCATACACTGCTGTCTTAGATAATTTTTCTAGTTTGTTTATGATGCTCTGATAGAATATTGACCAAAACCAACTTGGAGAGGAGGTTTATTTCAGCTTATATTCACAGTTCATCATTGAGGAAGCCAAGGCATAAACTCAAGGAAGTAACTTAGAGACAGGAACCAAAGCAGAGATCATGGAGGAACGTTCCTTACTGGCTTGCTCCCAGGCTCACATGCAGTTACCCTTTTTGTATAGCCCAGACACAACTGCCCAGGGATAGCAACCCACAATGGATTGAGCCCTCCTGCATCAATTATTAATCAATAAAATGCCTCACTCAGACATGCCAATAGGTCAATCTGATGGAGACAAATCCTAGGTTCCCTCTTCCTAGATGTGTGAAGTTGACACCCAAGATTAGTCATCACAGTAGTAGTAGAGAAGGTTAAGGATTATTTTGTTTTGTGACTTTACTGAAATATATACTGTCTCAGGAAAGCAATCTGTCACAAATACTATACCAAAAGCAATATACAGGTTCAATACAAACCCCATCAAATTTTCAGTGTTGTTCTTTAGTACCATAAATAGAAAATAACAGTCTTGATGTTTATATGGAAGTGCAAAAGAATCCAGATAAAATAATCCCAAGCAAAAACAAGAGTGCTGGAGGGCTGGAGAGATAGCTCAGAGGTTAAGAGCACTGGCTGCTTTTCTAGAGGTCCTGAGTTCAATTCCCAGCAGCCACATGGTAGCTCACAACCATCTATAATGAGATCTGGTGGCCCCCTTCTGGCATACAGGCATACATGCAGGCAGAACACTATATGAATAATAATAATAATAGTGCTGGAGGTATTGCCAGATTTCAAATTACACTATAGAACTGCAATAACAAAAGTAACACAGTATGGGGCACCAAAACATATGTCAATAAATGGAATAGAATAAAAAGCTCACATATAAGCCTACACAGCTATAGAGACCTGATTTTTGACAAAGACCAAAAATGTCCATTGGAGAAAAGATGATCTCTTCAAATGATGCTGGGGAAACAGGATATTCACACGGAGAAGGATGAAACTAGATCCCTATCTCTCACTCTGTACAAAAATAAACTCCAAATGGATCAAAGAACTTAATACAAGATCTGAAATGGTTAGAGAAAAAAAGTAGGGAAAATACTTTAAGATATAGACATAGGTAAGGATTTTGTGAAAAAGACTAGTCACTTAGGGTAGTAATGGCAACAATTGACAAATTGGATTTTGTGAAATTAAAAGGTTTCAACACAGCAAAGGGGATAATTAAGAGAAGATACAGCCTACAGAACGGAAGAAAATCTTTGCTAACTGTATGTGCATCTAAGAGAGGATTAGCTAAAAAAAAAACTATATAATGAGAAATCAAAGAATTCAATCAATAAATAGGCTAATGAATGAACACATAGTTCTCAATGAATGAAATTTTAACATCCATATGAAAAAGTGATCAACTCACTAGCTATCAGAGAAAATGCAAATTACAGCTAAACTGAGATTCTACCTCATTCCAATCAGAACAACAGTCATTAAGAAAACAAATAAAAAGCTAATGCTAGCGAGGATATGGAGAAAAGGAAACCCTTCTGGTGAGAACATGAAATAGTCCAGCTATTATGGAAGTCAGTGTGGAGGTTTCTCAAAAAAAAACTGAAAATAGATCTACCATGAAACCCAGCTCTAACTCCCCTGGGTATTTACAGGAAAAGACCCCATGTCCACAAATCACTGAGTATATTGATGCACTATCCACAGTAGATAAGTTATAGAACCAACCTAGGTTGGCAGAAGAATGCATAAAGAAAACATGGTCCACAGGGAAATATACAGGATAGAATTTTATTCAACCATAAAGAAGGAGGCACCACTGTACTGTCATTTGCATGAAAATGGATGCAAATGGAGGTTACTTTATTCAGCAAATTAAGTCAGCCTCATAAAGACATTTGTTCTCTTATTTGTGGATCCTAGATTTTGTACAGAAACATAAAACCACATATGACTGTGTGGCATGAAAGCAGAAACAAAACTGTCTAGTGAAATGAAGGAGACCGGCATGGGAAAAAAGGAGAGGGAAGAGAGAAGCAAAGGGAAAGGAGAAATGGGGAAAGAAAAAATAGAGAGGAGGAGGAGGAGGAGGAGAGGTAGGAGGAGGAGGAAGAGGAGGAGAGGTAGGAGGAGGAGGAGGAGGAGGAGGAGGAGGAGGAGGAGAGGTAGGAGGAGGGTATGCTCAAAGTACATTGTATACTTGTGTGGAAATGTCTTTGTGGAATCCAGGATAATGTATAGTAAATACATACCAATAAAAAGGCAAAGCACTAGTTGTCAGGGGTATTTTCTCTGCTCGTTCCTTAATGCCATTTGCATTTAAGTGAATGCTTTCTTTTCCTTTCACTGAGAAGTGGGGGGTAGGTGGCTAATATTCCAAGAAATTCATCCAGAGCCATGAACATAATTAGGAACTTCTGAGAGTCTAGGTTGGTAAGGCTCCTTCAATGTCTGGCATCTCTTAATTTCTGCCATGTATCTTTGCACTTTCTGTATCAAAGCTCCCTAAAACTTTGGGCAGGTCAGAGCTGGGCCTGAGAGTCTTGGGCATGTTGTGAGGCCTTTGAAAGCCCATTTAGGGTCATGCCACCAAGATCCATACCTTCCCACCTGAAGGTGGAAGTCACTGATGTGTAGGGATTCCTTCCCCCAGGATGAAAGTCTCTCCTATGAAAGGACCAGTCCTCTTGCCATCAAGCTTTCTTGTACCGTGAGCTCATAACCCTGCTGGTTTCCTTATGGACCAGCGTGCTAGTTGGGTTTTCCAGAGAAACAGAACCAATGGAGTCTATATAATTACAACAAGAGATTTATTAGGTTGGCTCACATAGCCTGAGGCCGAACAGTCCCATAATGGCCATCTGTAGGCTAGGGAAAGAAAAATCTGCAGCTACTTGGTCCACAAAGCTGAAAACCTCAGAATGAGAAATAAGGACAATGATACAGGACAGGTCAGGGCCCAAAAGCCAAAGAACCTCTTGGGGGTAGTATACAGAAAGGAAAAGCAAGAAAGAAAGAAAGATAAAACATGTTTCCTCTGTCTTCTTCTTTTCCTTTGCAGCTCCACTCTGAGCCTATTGCATGGTACTGTCCACATCTGCATGTCCCCTACCCCCAGGCCCTGCAAAGCTCATCAACATGACAACCTTGCAGACACATTCAGGAGTGTGCTTTATCAGTTTCTTAGGCATCCCTCAATACAGTCAAACTGACCTGTGAAATTAACCATCACAACTACACAACTGCTACTACTAAAAATTAACTATTTACCTGTCCTCTGACCTGCCACAGAGGTGTGCAGAAGGCCGAAAATGGGACAAAGAGTGTTGTTCTGAGCAGGACAGTAGCACAGTGATAGGCAGGCAGGTGCTGATCACGCATCTTCTGACCTATTCTAACAGCAGTAGCTATTTCCCACTGTCCATGGAAACCCTTTCCACCCTCCTCACAGCCACTCTTCCATCCGTCCCGGCATCAGAGAGAAAGGGTTTGCCCATAATTTTTTCTATATAAATTCTCACAAGAGCAAGTATGCCATCAGCTGCATCAGAAGTTAACATCAGAAGTGAGGAGAGCTGGTGAAGAAGAAAGACAATCCATTACTGAAGGAAAGAACCACACCCAGCTCTGTGGCTTGCAGGAGGTCGGCTGTGGGTCAAGTCTTAAACATTGATGCCTTTGGTCTTTTTACAAAATAAGATTCTGTGTTATAAGTTCAAAAGGTAGAGTGCCTGGAGGTGAAAGACCCAGCTTACAGTCCTCACTCCATACTCACTGCCACCTGCTACTGAATAGAATGTTTTGAATTCTTCCCCATTGGTCATGAGAGGTATTTTTTGGTCCCCTTCCCTCCTTATTTTGTGTATACTCCTAGTGAAAACGCTATTTTAAAATTGTTTTCAGCAGCACTGTTTACCCTCCTCCAGCCACATTGACAGCTGTTCCTTCTGTGTCCCTTAAGTTCTTTGAAAGAAAACACACTTCTGATTTCATTTCTGTCCCCATGATAAAATACCCCGACCAAAGGCACAGTTATGGAGGAAAGGGTTTACTGAGCTTGCAATTCCAGGTTACAGTCCAGTGTTGCAAGAAAGTCACAGAAGCAGCAGATTGAGACATCCGATCCACAGCACATCCATTTTCAAGAGCAGAGAAAAATCAATGCCCCCTGGTACCTGCCTGCTTGCTCTTGTCTAGATTTCTCCTGTGGTTATCCAGTCAAAGGCCCAGACCATGAAATGGTACAGCTCCAATTCTGAGTGGGTCTCCCCACTTCAATTAACAATCTAGACAACCACACACACACACAAGCTAACCTTGATAATTCCTCATTAAGACTCCCTTCCTGCTAGGCGGTGGTGGCGCACACCTTTAATCCCAGCACTCAGGAGGCAGAGCCAGGAAGAACTCTGTGAGTTTGAGGCCAGCCTGGTCTACAGAGTGAGATCCAGGACAGGCACCAAAACTATACAGAGAAACCCTGTCTTGAAAAAAAACAAAAAACAAACAAATACTCCCTTCTTAGATGATTCTAGGTTACGTTATGCAGACATTTAAAACTAACAGGCACACCAATTTAGAACAGTTCCTTCTTGGCCTTTTGTTACTCATTCTATCATTGGGTCATCTCTGGAATCAGGAACTGATTTCCTCATTATTATGCTCTGTGCTTGGAACAGTGCTTTGTAGAAAAGGTGCTGGATAATCCCTCACATTGTGGTTGTGTACTTTCTAGTACAAAACTCCATTCTTACACTTCTTGCTATGTTTTCTACAGCTAGACATACTTACTGTCTTAAACCACTGGTGCTGTTGAAACAATATACCTGAGACTGAGTAATTGGAAACCGTAGATGTATTTCCCATAGTGCAGGAGACTGAGAAGTCCAAAAATCAAAGCAGTTTTGGTGTTCAGTGAGGACTCAGTTTCTACATCCAGGATAGTGCTTTGTTCTCCATACTCCAGAGAGAACAGAATGGTCGTCCTCATGTGGTGCAAGAGATGGAAAGGTTACAAGGGTCCTAGTTGGTTGTTTGCAGCCCTTTTATGTGGTTACTAATCCCATTTATAAGGACTCAGTCTTCAGGATTTAATCACCTCCTTAAGGATTCATCATTTAATACATTCCCGTGAAGGCTTAAGCTACAACATGAATTTTGGAGGGGCAAACATCTAAACCACAGCACTTGCTATGTTTTGTTCTATGCCCTTCGCATTTGGCCCTCACCTAAAGACAAGTGTAGAGTATTAAGCAAATCCACAGTGACTAGCCCACATGGGTCTCTATTTCTGCTTTGCCCGGGTTTCCTGCAAGCCAACTTTTCAGCTGCTTTAAGACCTCTCTTGGCCCCAATGTTGATTTTGTCATTTTCACTGATTAATCCCTTAGCAACACAGAACCAGAAGCAGTAGAGATTTTCACAAAAGGCCATGGAGTTGTACAGAAAAGCACCCTTCCCTTTACTTGAATATAGTCTGAAACTTAACAAGAAATATTTTTTAATAGAATGATGTGCCATATTCAATTAGCCATCAGGACATTTCTTAATTATCCTTTTGGCTAAATGACAAGTAAATCCACCCACAGGCTAGAAAATCTTTGCAGTTTTAAATTTTCAGTGGTACTGGGGTAAAAGCGTAGCTTCCTTTGTGCTGGGCCCCAAATATCCAAATTTCTCACAGCCTAGTTCTTCAACCCTTATTTCTCCTGCAGTGGAGACAGTGACTAGATATGAAAATACCAAACACCAGTAAAATAGAAACTGGATTGAATGGAGCAATTATCTCTGAAAACGAAAGTGGGAAGCAGGAATGACTGGAAATGAAAGTAGGGGGTAGAGAGCAGATGACTCTAGCCCTTTAGAAATTCATCTTAGAAGGGAACAGGAATTCCAAACAGTATAGAAACATGGCCTGAGGAAGGCAGATATCATTCTTCAAGGGCATATTGAAGGTGATGGACACTTTGCTACTCAACAGCTGTCAGCATTACTTCATTTAGTGTTTAAACGTTAGAGGATACACTGGTTGGTTTTTGTCAACTTGACACCAACCTAGACATATCTGGGAAGAGGGGATCTTAATTGAGAAAATGCTTCCATAAGATTTTCCTGTAGCCAAGTCTGTGGTGCATCTTTTTGATGGATGATTGGCATGGGAATGTCTATTCCACAGGGGGCAGAACCACCTCTGGGCAGGTGGTCCTGCCTTATGTAAGGTAGAAGGCTGAGCAAGCCATGAGGAACAAGCCAGTAATCAGCATTCCTCCATGGCCTCTTCTTGAGTTCCTGCCCTGATTTCCTTCAGCAACAGAATATGACCTGGGAATTATAAACTGAGATAAACTCTTCCCTCCCCGAGTTGCTTTTGCTTATTGTGTTTTATCACAGCAGTAGAAACTCTAAAACAAGGGATGTGGCACTTCACAACAGTCTTCAGATTTGATCCTTAAAGCCATGTTATGATGTGTGCATTTGTAAGGGGATAGCTGCAAGTGTGTATACCCACGGGCATGCGCGCGCGCGTGCGTGTATGTGTGTGTGTGTGTGTGTGTGTGTGTGTGTGTGTGTGTGTGTGTGCACGTGCATGCACACTCGTGCATGAGTGTGCATGCAGGTAAATGTGAGTGAGCTCATGTGTAGATTCCACATGGACATCAGGTATCTCCATCAATCTTTCTCCACCTTATTATTTGAGATAGAGTCTCAAATCATCATCCCAACTAGCAGGTGTCCTTCTGTCTCTCCTTCCCCAGTCCTGTGAGTACAGACTCACATTGCCACACCTGGCTTTTGTATGAGTGCTGGGGATCTGAGCTGATGTCCTCATGCTTGACTATCAAGCACTTTATCAACAGTCTTCACCCTAGCACCTAATATATGCACTTTTATCTCCGCTTTGGGGTTAATGGTAGAAAATTTAACTCATTTACTTCAAGACACAGTTGGTCACTGAAAAGACTAGAACTGATGCTAAGACCCATCAGCTAACTTCAAAACTGTGTGTGTTTTTCAATGTCTCACAGCCATCTCTTCGTCCTTAGTCCTCTTGTTAGATCTCATATTCTGCCTTGAGGTCTCATAACTTTGAGTTGCTCTGGTCTCTTCCTGAATATCCTTTCTGTAAAAGGGTTTTTCTAAAATAACATTGGTATGCCTCCCGTGAGGTCCCATATTCTAAGTTCATCTCTATCTTGGCATTATATCAGAATCCCCCATTTTCTAGTCTGCCTCCTTGACATAATCAACCCCTCTGCAAGAGGACTACTTCTGCATCCCAGGGCCTAGCACAATTCTTAGTACCAACCATATCTCAATGAGCTACTTATCAAACTGAAACATTTAATGAGCACATTTATAGCTGCTTCTTCTTGGGTTGGTGAGTTGGCAGTGAGTGTCTACTGTTTTCCAGTCCTGTGAAGAATCCAGGTTCTTGTGTGGCAGCTTTTGGTTTTATTTAAGGAGCTTCCACTCTCCCGCTTCATGGATTTTGTATTTCCCTGTATGATCTTTCTCTTTCTTTTCTTTTTTTTTTCTTTTGTCATATGACAAAGCTCTCAATGTGCTGGACAACAGCAGCATTCCTTCTTTCAAGTAGCAGTAAAGTAGGAAAGGCAGATGAACAGTACATATGAAATCACCTGTGAAAGTGAACCCTGGAGAGACAGCATTACTTGAAGGTCAAGAACAAGGCTCTACAATCAGACTACCAGTTATAATCATGCCCTGTGCCTATACCACTATCTGGATGTTCTAACCTCTCTGGGCATCTCTTCCCAAGATGGCAAAATGGGATAGTGTTAGCTATCTAGAAAGGAAGATATCGTTTTCCTCCACTGTTATAGCTGCATTTTAGAAAAGTTAAGTAAACTGCCATATAGTTGATAAGTATTAAAGCTATCTGCTTCTCTTAGTTAGGGTTTCTATTGCTGTGAAGAGACACCATGACCATGGTAACACTGATGAAGGAAAAAACATTTATTTGAGGTGGCTCGCTTACAGTTCAGAGGTTCAGTCCATTATCACCATAGTCGGACATGGTAGTGTACAGGCAGACATGGCACTGGCTACATCTTGATCAGAAAGCAACAGGAAGTATTCTCTGACACTGGGCAGTATCTTGAGCACAGGAGATGGAGCCCCCACAGTGACACACTTCCTCCCAACAAGGAAGGCCATACCTACTTCAACAAGGTCTTACCTCTAAGAGTGCCACTCCCTATGAGTTTATGGGGCCCAATTACATTCAAACTACCACAAAAAGTGGAAGGAGAAAACAAACCCCACAGGTTTTCCTTTGATCTTCATACATACACCATCACACATGTGCCCCCCCCACACACACACACATACATCACACACAGAAACACATCACAATAAAAACTTTTAAACTTCAATTCTCAAAGGTATATTGCATGCAGACATCATACCAGACCATGGAGCTGGAGAAATGACTAAAATATCCCAACCCCTGCCTAATACAGAAGTAGATGTGTTTGACTGTTAATCCCTTGTTTATAAGGTATGATCAAACTCATGAAAAATAAGTATGGAATGTGCTAGTAATTCACATCGATGGGCTCTAACTGATGGGAAGTGCTACCATGAGAAGTAGAGTTAAAAAGCTTAAAATCTGAAGACCCAAAAGGATGGGCTCAAGTCTGCAGGTCTAGATGAAGAGTCAGCTGAAGGATCTGGGAAAAGAAGATCAAAGGTATATCCCAGACAACGGAAGCAGCAACAGTTAAGTAATAAAATAATCTGAGTTACAGAGTGTTTAATAGAGCTAAGACTTAAAATTCACAGGACATTGACAGGAGAGCAAAGTGGAAAGACAATGTTAATCACATGATGAATGACTTTATAATCCGTTCTGAAGGGTGTGTATCCTAAAGATGATGAAGAGTGCTTATGTGTCTTCAAGTAAAGTGATGGCATGACTTAATTTCTCATTCAGAAAGCTTGGCTGCTAGCTTAAGAGTTGACAGATTATAAAGAGAGAAGGCTGACTGGGAAGGCAGTGTGGGCCTGCAGAAGACAGGTGATGGTGGACTAGGCTGAGAAGAAGGGTGAGTTGATGGGGAGAGACTGACAGATCTGAAACATTTGTGGGAGGGAAGATTGACAATTTCTGGTGATGGATTAAATGTGAAAGTTGAGGGAGTCAAAGATGATACTGAAATTTTTAACTTAGGCAACCTAGTGAACAGTTAACCGGTGTAAGGAATACTGAGAGAAGTAACTGGGCTATGAAAAGGGAGACAATGATTTGGATTTGGGCCTCTTAAGGTTAAAATGTCTGTGAGTTATTCAAATGGAAATAAGGTAGAAGCAGGTAGACTTGTGGACCTAGAACTGAGAAGAGTGATACTGAGTTCATGGTGTAGAAACCATAAATATATAGAAGTCAGTTTTCAAAATAGAAATGAATTGGGTTCATCCAGAAAGAATGTGCTGGAAAGAAATCTCCCTATGGTGAAGTTCTGAGAGTAGTTGATGAGCTAGGATACTACACAGGGATGAGAGGGAGTCCTGACAAGGGAAATGAACTATCGTGAGACTAAAGTGTGGGAGAAGGTGGATCTTTGCACCTGTTTCTAAGTTGTCAATGATTGGCAGATGCTAATATCCCCTTGTAGATGGAAACAGGAGAGCCGAGAACCAATATGCCCTTTAACTGAAGTTAGAAAAGAGATCTTGCCGCTGTTTTGAAGAGGAGCAGGCAAGTGTTTCACTCAGTCTGACCTTCTTCTCTTTCATGTCATAGTCACATAGAGATCAGGGTAGCTGGTAGCCCCTACCCATCATGCAAAGCTGCTGCCCAAGTGCATGACTGTGAGTCTTTTCATTCAGCCTGTTTCATCTCACGCCCACCATTTTTATGAATCTCTCTCAAAACTGGAGGATGGAAGTGAAAGGGTACGAAAAGAACAATAGGGCATTCTAGGACTAGATGTAAAACCTCATGTCAACACTGACGTTGCATGACAGATGGCAGACTCGATATGTTCCATGTTGCTGTGGTCAGAAAATTAAAGTATTATCTTACATACCTTCACCAATATTCTGAATGCCTCAGTATGGAAATTTAACCATAAAGCACTCTAAACTTCTAGTCCCACCCCTATGGAGATGTTGAAAGCTTAGATACTAGAATACAAAATAAAAAGCTGATGCCTTAATCCTCAAAGTAACACAAGAAAGCCTGAAGGGTCCTCAGCACCAGTAACTATTCTTTTCCTAAACTCAGCTATCTTTGGAATTCTCTTGCCAGAAAAAGGCCATAACTTCAAAGGATGTGTGTAAATAGTGTTCAGTGGCGACATTCTTAAATCAATGACACATCTGAAAAGAAGTCATATTTTGAAGATGGTCACTAACATTTGTGTCCTGATATCTCTCTCAGACTTTGAAAAGAACCATCCTTCATACTCCCAATCAAGCACAGCTATGACATCCTTCTATTTACTCCCACAAGCCCAATAAAGAGTCACATCATGAGCTTCTGGGTGCAGTCTTGGAATTTACTATGGTTTGTATGTATTCTCCAGAGAGTCACCTATTAAAGGCTTGACTCTCTCAGTCTGTGACATCATTAGGAAATGGTGGAACCTTTAAGATATAAAGCCTAATTGGCAGTTGTCTAGTCCTAGGGTAGATGCTTTTGGTCTTCATCCAGCCTCATCCCTTCCTCTTTCTTTTTCATTTCACCATCACAGTGAATGGCTTGCTTACTCTACTAAAAGCTTGCTAACCAAATGTACTGTCTTACTATAGACCCAAAGCAAGCAAGCAACTAATCCTAAACAACATCTCTAAATCTACAAGCCAAAATAAACTTTTCTTCTTTAACAATTGGTTATATGGGGTACTTTGTTACAGTAATGGAAAGCTCGCTAACAGTATAATTCTGCAATGATAAGAGATTCCCACCCATTCATTTCTTTCATTTTCCTGAAGCCAGAAATCTATCCATAGATAAGAGGTAATACTGCAAAAAGCGTTTACTGGTATCTCATTTCCATGTTTGATAATTTTGTGGAATAGACTCAGAAATCTGACCCTGAACCTAGAAAACAAGTGAAAAAGGGAACCAGAGAGAAGGCCAACACTCCCGCTTCTGGCCTGCATCTTTGAGCCTCACAGAGCCACAAAAGCTTTACCAGGAGGCTCCCTGCTTTTACCACACATACCTCCCACTCCGTGAGAAAGGTTCCTCTCTAGCTAGTTCACCCGGTCCTCTGCCTAGCAGGTTCCAACTCTGTCCACCTTCAAAATTCCTCAGAGCCATCCATACCCTGGAAAGGGAGGTTCACCTCATCTTCCAGTCACAGTAGAACCTTTCTCTGGCAGCTTTCATAGTTCGCCCCGTCCCTGAGGACAAGCACCCTGTGACCCTTCTTACCTGACTGCGCATGTATGTCACGAATATACCGCTGCTGACCTCATCTGATCAGTGTCAGATGTTGTTTGACTATTTTGTATCATTAAAGGAGGCAGACTTCTCCTCCACCAATAGGAGACTAGGGAGTGACCAGAATACAAGGGCAATGGCGTGGCAACAGCATATGAATTCCTTGTGATTCAGTGGGCTGTGCCAAATATGTTGCCTTGAGACAGCTTGCAGGTTCTTCTCCCAAGGGTGGTCACCAGGCAAGAGAGACTTGCAAGGACAGGCTGTGAATATCTTCTGGGAGGAGGATCTGAGGAGGGCCAGGATTCTTCTTTCTCATGTCAAGTAACTGTGTAGAAGGTTTGGAAGGACTTGAACCCACATGTGTACAAAGGTTAGCATTTAAATACCTTCTCCAGACAAAAACCCTATCCTTGTGCCAACGACAGTGTTAATATCTCAATGCCAACGTTGGTGTACCAACTCGAACAGAGAGTCAAAGTATCAATGACAGCAAGGGAGTATGTGATCACGACTCCTGGGAGACTCTAACAAGCTTTTCAACTTAATATCAGACATTTCTCTCCTTTTACCCCCCTCAAGAAGGTTAAATAATAGACTTCATCTTCCTTATTATTATCCCCAATCCCAACAGTGGGACACAAAGAAAATCAATAGAACGACACAGCCGAAGGTAGCAGACAGAGTTAGGAAAAGGAACCCAAAACTTTCGATAATTGAAAGAAAAAGACACATCATGGCAATTGTCCAATATAGCAGTAAGACATGGGAAATAGAAATTCTACTGAGCCTGGTTGGAAACAGAAATTGGAGAGTGAAAATCAAACTGTTTATATCCATCCAACTGTGTTAAAAGTGATCAATAAGCTGATTACATGGAAATAGGATTTGTAAAAATTGTTTGGTTCTCAACAGGTTCATCTAATAACACATGGGATTTATTTTTCAACCTTCAAAAGTGAGGGCTTAATGCACATTTTCAAAATTGTCTTAGGCATGCATGCAGGGAGCCAGCCCCACCAACTTACAGGTCTCAATAAGCATGTGTTGAGTACGAACAACTGTGCAGATGAGGCTAAGCAAAGGATAAGAGCAACCTACGAGTGAGGCCTGGACCTCAACTGTCCTGAAACAAAGCTTTGCCTATAAATGCACAACTCCTTCACTCTTACAGAGATGAGAAAAGACTGGCCCATCGACCTCGGTAGCAAAAAGGCAGACATAGAGGAAAAACTAAATTGATCCGACTATTCCAGACTTGTTCTTCTCAGATACCTATATGAGAATAATAAACCACTTACCCAGACTCAGCATTTAATATACCCTTTCCATTCACTTTTGAAAACTATTTTATTAATTCTTCAAGAATGTGATACAATGCATATTGATCATAGTCATTCTTAACTCCCCTCAGATCTGATCCACTGCCATTTCCCTTTTGCCCCCCAACTTCTTTTTTTTTTAATTCAGTAACTGATGACTCACTCCATTTTGTACACTTCTGGGTATGGGACCATCCACTGAAGTGTGACCAACTTACCAGGACCCATGTCCTTGAAGAAAACTGATTCTCCATTTAAAAGAAGTCACCAACTATCCATAGCTTCTCAGTTAGAGGGTGGCTCATGAGACCCTTTCCCACTCCATGGTAGAATGCTTGATCTGGTGAAGGCTGTCATAGCTGTGAGTTAATGGGTGCCACAGTACTATAGGGGCCAGAAGACACTTTTTAGTCTTTTCATTGTGCTTCTTTCCTATCCTGTACCTAGTGTTATTCCCATTTTCAGGCCATTTGAGACATTTGAAAACCTCCAAACCCTCTACCTCTGAGAAATGTTTAAAAATATAATTTCAAAAGTCAGAAGGTAAATAATGAAGACTCACTGAGACCTAAGAAGAGTGTTGCCATCATCACATCAGGAAAAAAAATGAAGCTTTCCCCATCCTCACCCAAGCCTTGTGTTTTTTCTGTCTCCCAATACAGAGACTGCATCTATTGGGCTCTGTAAGTATTTGTAAGAGAGTGGTTTGACAGTTTTCTACTTTACTAATTAATATTCACAGTAAAAAGCAAATTTGGACTTCTAAATTTAGAAGGGTGGTTCTTATTCAGCTGAGATAATGGGCCCTGAGAACCTGGAGAAGTGTTGACTTCTTGTTCATATGAAATTACTAGATGACCAGCCTTCACTTGGAGATGTGTGCAGTCTCATGGTATGGGATGGTGTGTCTTCCTTGAGCTTGAATCTCATCACTCCTCCCTGGGTTCTTACTCTTCTTGGGGGTGAGGGTTGGGCTGGAGGAAGCATATGGAACAGAGAACACAAAGATAAACAAAATATGACAGCATATAATTATTTAACCACACATGAATATATTTAGCCCTTTATTTTCTGTAATGGAAAGATTGGCCTATAAAAAATTTAAATTTCTTCTCTATTATTAATGACTTGGCATCTGCTTTACGAGCTTTTGGAGTTCTGTTCTACGGGACGAAAATTGTAGGAAGTGGAGGGGGCAGGAAAGGCCCAAAGACAAATAGAAGGTTGCGAATATTGGGATGCAGAGAAAGGGGGAAGCCAAGTATTGAGGGCTGGAATAATAACTAAGGCTTTCCCTGAGGCCATGATGTATAGAGAAGGAACATAGTTCCTTTTCAAAACCAAGAACACACTTGGCAGAGCCAGTAGCAGCCTGAGGCCAGAGCCTTGGGAGCTTTTCCACCAAGTATCCGATGTATGGAGGAGGAACACAGCTCCTTCTCTAAAACCAGGAATGTGCTTGGCAGAGCTAATAATTGCCTGGGACCAGGGTCTTGGGGGAGCAGTGGCTTCAGAGCCGGAGAACCCAACTCTTCCCACCCTATGAGACTGTGGTTATCAGTCCCAACACCACAATGTGGTCAGTCTTAAGACACCCTGTGTTCTCCTTTATTAGCTTCCTACAGATTAGTCCCATTATATGATAGATTCTGTTGACTTTGTCCCATTTCTCCTCCCCAAATAGTATATAAGGTTTTGTACTTCTTAATGAACTTGCTTGGAATAAGATGTGGCTTTTTCAAGACCTCCCGATACCAGGATTTCTTATCATCTCTATCTTCTATCTTCTTTATCTTCTGACCTCCGGGTCCTGTCCCTCAGGACTCTGTCACTGAAAAACACCCTGCTGGTCCAGGGCAACAAGCCAGTCTATAGAAATATAACAGAATGGGAGGTATGATTTGAGCACATTGTTGGGCCCAAGTATCTTCCACCTAGGCATTATATATTCACATGCTTCATACAGAGGGTTCCACAAAGTGATCTTTCAGACCTCACCTGGTGAGGAGCTTTGATCTCTCAGCACTTTGTCTGCACCTGCTAGCCAGCAACAAGGTCCTATTTATGCTTTGGATTTACAGACAGGTATCCTTATTATATCCATTTTACCCATCCCCTGTTAATAGCCATTAAGTTTGGCATTGATCTTTTTCTATTGCTAGTCACAACAAAGAGAATAGATTTCTTCATGTGCTAGTCCATATATGTGCATATATTTTAAAAAAATGTAAACATACCCCAACACACAATGCTCAGAGAAAACATAAGGCACAAGTGAGTATAAAATATAATCTCATGAACCTGGAAAATGTACATGAAACCAACACATTTTAAGACTCCATGTGAAACAGATGCACATTATCTATAATAGAATGATTGTGGAATGGCTTAAGAAACATAAGTCATCCATATTACAATGGAAAGTTGATGGATTACTTAAATTTAATAAATCAAGATGAGAAACAGAACAGAAATAAGAAGTAAATACAAGGAGACAAAGCCAAATGAATTTCCTCTAAGAAGCAGGACCCAGAGATAAGGACAACCAGAGCAGGGAGTCTGCTTGCTCCTCAGAAGCTCCTTAATACTCTATGGGATACACTGCCTTAGTAAAGATAAAATAGAAGTAAAAGCAATAAAAACTCAGAACTAAATAAATATCCCTGAAGGGGAATGCGGAAAACAATATATCAATATTTTTGCATTCTAAATCTAAAGGAACTTTTTTTAAAGAATATGTATTTATAATTAAATATTCTAGGAGAATTACATTACCACAGGTACTGAGACCATCCTTTTCCTCATATCTCACCAATATTAATATTAAACTTCTTCAAGGTCTTCACGGGAAGTGTTTAAAGAAAGTCAGAGAACGCTTGTCTCTTCTTATGGTACTACCCTCAGATTTATCACCGAACATGTTCACCAAAAGGAAACCCACTGGGCAAACCCACACAATCTGGAAAGTTAGTACAAGATAAAAAATAACAGGCACATCGTTCAACATTATACAACCGTGCAGGAAGTACTGGCACTGTGCCCAGTCAAATACATGCCTTCTGAACCCTTGGTCTGAGTGCCTCACAGGCCACAGATCCATGAAGCCAGCCTGGAACATGCATAGATACTCTGTCACTGAATTTCCACATGTGAAGAACCTAGAGTCTTTACTTTTCAAAAAAGCCTCAGCTATCTTCCATCATAGTTCCTAAGAAGTATAATTTGGGAAACTTTGATCTGAATCTATTGGAGCCAGAGAAGCACTGAGGGCTATATGTTATCAAAAACAGTGTGGAGATGGGGAGATAACTCATGAGTAAAGTACTTTCCACACAAGTGTAGAGACCTGAATCCATATAAGCCAGGTGACACATGTTCTTGTAACCCCAGTGTCGCAGGGACAAAGACAAGAGGGTCCTTGGGGCTTGCATGCCAGCCACTCTTGCCAAAACGACAACCTCTGGGTTGAGCAGGAAACCATGTCTCAAAAGATAAGGTAGAGAGCAATAGAAGAAGATGCCCAACATCAAACTCCAGCTTCTGTCACACACACACACACACACACACACACACACACACACACACACACACACACCATACTCAGAAGTTTTTAGAGCTTAGCACGTTTAGGGAAGAAAATATAACTAACAGTTGAGTAGTTGTTATTCTTAATTCACTGGTGAATGACATGAGATGAAGAGGATTATACACCAAATTTATCCTACAAACAAGAGGTTTGACTTAGCTTCCCGGCTCATGCCTAAACGGGACTGAATGGGGCAAGGCTCCAAGAAGAAAAGTCAGAGTGCCTACAACCTGGGAAGAAAACACTTCACCAGTAAAACGAATACAAGCATAGAGCAGAGACAGAGCTGGCTCTTTTAAACTGTCCTCTTTCTGCCACATGCATTAAAAGAAAAGCTTCAGGCAAAGTAAATTTAGTAGCCATTTCTGTACAAAATATAACTCAAGAATTAGGCAAAACCCAAACTGGAAAAAGTATAGTGAGAAGACCCACTGCAACGTGAGCAACTGGCGTTTATAAACTGAGCACAAAAGCCACCTAAAGAAATTATTGGATTGGCTTTTACCTGATTTGAATATAGTTGGTGGCACATGCCTTTAATCCCAGCACTCGGGAGCATAGTTGGATAGGAGGTCCACAGTTACAGAGTCAATCAACTTGTTAGCTGGTTAGCCAATCCTAAACCATCAGAGAAACATGAGGATACATGCTGGTGAGGATGTGGGGAAGGAGGATGGTTGGCCACTGTTTGTCGGAGTACAAACTAGTATAGACTTTATGGAAATCCGTTGGAGGTTTCTCAAGAAAGAACTACCATATGACCCAGCTATACCACTTCAGAGCATGTACCCAAATGACTCTGTAGCCTATCACATGGATGATTGCACAATCATGTTTACAGCTGCTCTAGTCTCAGTGAAAAGAAAGTGGGATCAGTCTAGTTATCCATCAACAGGTGAGTGGATAATAAAAATGTGTGATATACACACACAGTGAAATTTTATTGAACTTTAAAGGAAAACAAAATTGGGAAATTTGCAGGAAAATCAATGGGTCTGGAAATTATCATATTGAACGAGGTGATCCAAACTCAAAAACAAAAGAAGATGTTTTCCTTTATATGTGAATTCTAGTTTGTAATGTATACATATATGAACATAAATAGGTGTAAATGTAGATAAAACCTAAAAAAGAAACTGTAAAGAGACCAAGAGAGGGGAGGGTAAGGAAGGAGAGAGAGGGCAAAGGGACACGTGTGACATAGAGAGGAAAGAGACCAGAACTTACACAGCAGGGTGAGGAGGAAGGGGTGGGAGAGAGGAAAGTGGAGAGGAATCCACTAAAATTCACTTTGAACATGCAGTAATGAAATTTGATGTTTTTATGCTAATTCCATAGTAAAACAATTTTTTTCTTTTTTTGTTAGCTTTTTTTTCTCTTTATTCTTCTCTCATACAATACATTCCAACCGCAGTCTCCCTTCCCTCCACTTCTCTCAGTTCTCCCTCATTTCTCCTCTGCACCTCTCCCCTGCCCCTGATCCACTGCTCTGCTGTTTCCCATCAGAAAAGAGCAGGTCTCCCAGGGATATCAACCAGACATGGCATCACTAGATGCAATAAGACTGGGCACAAACCCTGGAATTATTTTTTGAGATTATAATTACATCCCTCCAGTCTCTCATATACCTCACCTTACTCTTTCTCAAATTCATATCCCTTTTTTCCTAAATATATAAATACAGCCTGTGCAGTAAGTACATGTGTTTTCGGGGTTGGTCCTTTTAGTATTCAATAATAAATTGGTGTGCTCTTGCCTGGAGATTATTTCTCCTGTTCTCGTCATTCCTTGGTTGCCTATAGCTCTTTGTCTAGGCTTGAGGCTTCTTAGGCTTTCCCTGATCCACGTTAGTCTGACAAAGTTCTTTTCAAAAGCTGTACACAACCTAACAAAGACCCCCAAGACCAGGTATGAGGAGCCCTCTTAGGAGTTGTTAGTCAGGATTGTCCAAAAAACTTCCAAAACATTATAGACTATTGCTGTTGCTCTTGGGAGTCTCCCAAAGGTGGAAGGTAAGTCCCTTCTGCAGAAATACAATTTGTGAAATGAGCCAGCTGCAATAAATATTTCAAATGAAAGTTTCTGTTCACTTGGTGAGGATTCTGGGTCCAGAAACAGGCCCAGGTTAATAACCCCCTGATTATTTTTCTTTAACACCTGACTGAACGTTAATACACACTGATACCTCCATGAGCCTGTCTCTGGCAGGCCAAGATAGGGTATGCCCTCAAAGCCAGCCTGCACTGGAAGCTAGTGCTCCTGTGCCTGAAATGGGATAGATATATCTCACAGAACAAATAAAAAATAAAAGCTCAGATTTTGTTATTCTTTCCCTGAAAACACTGAGAATCCTGTAGGCAAGGTGAGTTTGAGACTTGTTTGCCTTTTTTGTTTTATTTTGTTTCTTTCCAGTTGCATATGTTTGTGTGTTTGATTATCATAAATTACTTAAGAGATTACTCAATCCATTACTGGCACCTTAGAACTGATTTGTTTTCGAAGAACTCCAGAGAGTGGCCAACGGTTATTTTTTACTGCAGTCATTTACACATAAATCATATTTACAGAAGATTACTTGTATCACCTATTTGAATTTGTTTTTCAACCAAACCAGATTCCCTCCAGGTCTAGAGCTTATGTATAAACATCCAGGTCCTTTGTGGCTTTGGACTGTCAGTATTCAACCCCCCACTTTAGAGTCTCACTTTTTCCTCTAAGTGTATGTACACAACACTGGCTGTCCTAATTCTTTGACAAATAGGAATGTTTCCATCATCTCTTACTCCTATTGAATGCTCTTCCCTGTGGTGTTTTGTGTTTGTATCATCACACTGCTTTTGCATATATTTTTGAAACTTTTAATATGATAATTGCAAATTTTTCTAATGCCATCTTCCTTGTTCAGAACTACCTGTAGCCTGCAGAGAAAAACAAGACCAACAATGGTGTGCAGATAACTATAGTGGTTCACTGTGGTTGGTTGTCACTAGGTTAACTGATGCTATAATAATTCTGAGACTTTATGCACATGCATACATAAAGTCACTCCCCAGCCCTCTCCAACACCACAGCTATCAGTCACCACAGGAAAATGACAGGCACGTCCTTTTACTCTTCCACAACACTTGAGCTTTGATGTGATTTGCTCTTCTTCTCCTTCTCCTTCTTCTTCTTCTTCTGAGGACTGGCTTTACTGTTGATGTACCCTGACACATAAAACAAAGGAATACATAGAAGGCAGCACAGTGCTGAGGATGGTTCTCAGGAGCACAGGGAGCAAGCTTTCACATTCCTTCTTTCCAGAAGACCTCACATGACACAGATAATAAGTCTTTTGTGCTTATACCCCTCAGAAGAGACTTGACCGATGGAGAAGGAAGAAATTGGCATCACAGGTAAAGTGAGGCTTTTGAGGGACATTAAGATGACGTAGAATGATAGTGACAGAAACAGAAGGATGTCACACAAATCAGAATGGTGCCATTTAAAATAATCACACTAATCCTAAAAACACTGCATTCTTTCTCTTCTATGTGTAAGAAATCTGAAACTCAAGTGTAGTTGATCGACTCAGCTACGCTTGGAAACATTGCTGTTAATAGCTCCACATTAACAACTCAGCATTCTATCCACCCAACTACACACCTACATGGACCCGAAATCCTCATGGAGCAGCAGGATATTGAAATCCTGTAACCAGGGAAGAATAGCAGGCATGAGTGGAGAACATGGAATAAAAATCCCCAACATGACCGCCCAAATGTGAGCTGAACCAAGGATGGCCCCAACAAACACAACAAACAGGGCAGAGAGAAGTCCAGGAGGCCTTAACCCTTCACCAAGAAATACAGACAGCTGTGGAAAGCTGGGAATGAGAGACATGGCCTTCCAGGGAGGAGCATACCAATCAGCTGTCCAGTGTCAAAAGGCCAGCCCCCAAAACACACATACAGTTTCCATTATACAGACTGAACATGCTTTATGTTTAAGAATGTATGTGTATATACTATACATAAACATATATTATGCAATAACAATTAGTGGGGGGGGGGGCATGAATTCAAAGGAGAGCAGAGAGGGTAATACAGGAAGGTTTGGAAAGAGGAAAGGGAAGGTAGAAACTTTATAATTAAATTGTAATCTCAAAAAAAATTGTAATCTCAAAAGTAAGATGTGTCAAAAATCCAGAGTAAAAGTTAAAAATAATATATAAGCAAAAGCAATGAAGGAGAGAAATAAATGTAAAATGAGTTTTAACTTTCCAAATTAATGGAAATCTTATTTCAGTCATTTGTGCAGTAAGCTAATTGCTGCTGGTCAGGTGGTTTCAATATGGAGTGACCAGCTCCATTTTGAGGGGCTTACTTAATGTGTGGAAACTATAGATAATATAGTGTGTTGTGTTTTGTGGAGAAGTTAAGATATAAAAATTAAATATCTCTTGATGATTTTCTATAAAATATACAGTGAGCATATGGCATAAAAGCACTAAACTTACCTTCAGTGGGCTTGAATTTAGTATTTCATATATAATAACGCCTCATAAAATGTAAGCCAGAACATAATTATCGCTATTGTTATTTCAATGGTTCCTGAGAAAGGAGTAATATAATTGACATTATCAAATATAAACTTATCTTGGGGAATAAAGCATAGTAACTAATTGACAGAACAGATGAAGAATTTTTCCAAGATGTTTAATCAACAAAGAAAAATGACATGCAGATTGAAGACTGAAAATATGGAATATAATGCATACCTTGGCAAGCATATTTTAACTGAATGAAGGAAACTAATTAATTCATGGAAATTATTAATAGAAAGACCCATGGTGAATCAGTATATGCAGAGCAATAGCTTGAGGAAGAAAGCAAAGTGAGAATGAAGATTTTAGAGTCACAATAAAAACTAATATTCACAAAAACAAAGTCAAGCCTAATTAGGATGCCGCTATCATTCTCACCTGGTCGGTAAGGAACTAAAGGCAGGGAGAAGACAAGAACTTGTCCACATCACACTCAGTCGAGTCAGGATTCGAACCCTGACTGTGAGACTCCATAGTTCAACAATGTGATGATGTCGTGTTTTCTTGTCCCTGCCACAGAGAAATAATAAATAGCTAAGATCAAATATAGAGGAGAAAATTTCAAGAGCCGGTGCAAGTTCATTGCTCTGAGAAAGGAACTGGGCCAGAACTAGAAAAAGCATTGAGGCCATAAGGTAGCAGATTAGAGGCTGGAATGGTTTATCTTTGTAGTGGTAAAACAGGGTGCACTCTACACGTAAAATGGGGGTGTTAATGCAGGAAATTGGTTATGCTAGTAATGGAAATTGTAAGAATATTAACAGAATCTAATGAGACATCCCATGGATTAGCAACATCAAGAACCACAGAAAACCGAAACCTACAAGCAGAGCTCATTCGTTAAGTAGTTAATTTAGGATGTGGTCCCAAGGAACTGTAAAGAGGCACCTGGGAGAATGAGACAAATCCAAAATAAAGAGCTGTTGTTAAAATCAGTACTCTAGATGACTGAGGATAATTTCTACTAAGAATCTCTCAAGAAGGATACAGAAGACTCAATTTAATACAATGGGAGAAGTATTTTTTTCAAGCAGCTTCCAGCCTACATTTTGGGAATGAACACAGTTGTTTGCCAAGCAGATTACTCAAAATCTCTATAGTGTGGCAGCATCTTCAAGAGAGTAAGTGGAGCATGTACTGCATACTTCAGGTAAGACATGAGTCTGAGGTGAGTTGAGATTGTCTGTCACAGCTGAGTTGAGCCCAAAGATGGGGAAGAAAGGATGTGTTTGAGCACAATGGGGCCTGATACCTGAAGTCTTCTTGGAACCCAGTTGTCAAAATTACCCAGTGGAGTCTGAGGTTCAAGTGTTACCTGTGCAGGAGACAGAGTCACTCCAACAATGACACTTAAGGCAGAACGAGAGAGATAAACGCCCCCTCTTTGAAAACAGCACAGCAGCTTCTACTAACTCTGAACACGCTGGTAACTTATGAACTACAAATTTTATTTCTTCGAATAACCCCAAATACAAACATTTTTAAATGTGCACTATAATGTTCATAGAAGCAAAAATCACACTATCCAGACAATGGAAATTTTCCAAATATCCCTTAATAGTAAAATGGATTAAGTAGATTAGAGTCACATACCACAATTTTGCAATGAGGATGAACAAAATATGAAACTGAATAAATTTGACAAATTTCATGTGAGAAGCCAGACACAACCCAATGCAAACTAATTCTGTCTTATATCCAGTTTGAAGGTAGACATAACCAATCTATTCTAGAAATAAGGCTAGTGATGACTTTTGGGGAGAACAGAGAGGATGATCACAACAAGAAGGCACAAGGAACGCTTCTGGGGCCCTGAGAATGTTCCACTGAATTTCTTGACCTAAATTATACTTATACGTGTGCTCACATTGTAATAATGCATCAAATTGTATACTTCTGATTGTTCGCATCATTATATGTATAGAACACTTTCATTTTAAAAATTTCCTTGGAAAAAATATAATGATAGGTACAGTACTAGATACAATGATTGGCAAGTTAGTCACTTGGTAAATATTAGCTACCATAAATACAGTTTTGGAAGCCAGGTACTGTGTATTTGTAATATTTGAATCTTTGATTCCCTTACTAATGCCCTGCAGCCATCAACTGAGAAAATTTGTAGTGGGAGGCATCCAGGGAAAAGCTGTCAGAGACATCCTTCCTTTGGGTACAGAGAGGCATTTACTCAACTCCTATTCCCTCTTTCTAAAGCCAAAGATATATGCCATTTCCTCATTTTCTATAGAGAGAGAATCCTAGCCTTAAATACTTCTTTAATTTTAAGTCCTTAGGGACATGCATATACTTACAAAGAGAATTTTCTCTCTTTTTTCTCTTTCATATCAATTAACATTTATCACCCTATGCATAATTAAGATCCATTTAATTATGAGCATTAAACAGAGGCTTGCTCCCGTGAGCATACCACTTTTGCTTTTTTGACAAAGAAAATGATCTCTGCACATTCTCTAGCTCCCTCTCCTCCACTTGGCATTAAGTTTTGACATTAGGATTCTCACCTGATTTAATCCCTCCGGTTGTCCAAAGTCTCTCTGCAGAACACTGGGGGGGAAATGGTTGGGCCATCGGGTACAGTCATCCTTAGCCGTTTTGTTACAGCTTCTAAGACAGAGAAAGCTGTTTGCCTCCCTAGTTACCCTGCTCCCTTTCTTACGTGGGGGAAATTTTACAGTCCATCTAGGCACAACTGCTTCACTTTACTAAATGCATTCCCCACTCAAGGGCATCCTTAGCCACATCCAATGGGTCTGTTCCTTTCAGCCATCAATGGAGGATTCCTGCCAGGGCAGCCAGTCTCTTCTCGGTTCGCTGCACACCTCCAGCTCTGTACCTTAGTGAGCAATCAATTCATATCTGCTTTTGAATCAATAGCCTAAGGCTGGGACAGCAGCTGTCCCATAGTATCTCAGGCATAATGTTGCTTACACTGTTTCACTTCACTGAAGACACCGTGGACAACCAGCCCAACTGGTGGATCCTGTAGGGACAGGATAAAAACAAACATAGGTACTGGCTAAGTGTCATGGTTTGTAAACCCAGAGGCAGGAAAACAAAATCAGTATTGAGATAGGGAAACAAGACAAGCAAAAGAGTGTGGGTGCCAAGTTAGAGTGCCTAGGGCACAGCAGAGTGGGCATTTGTCATACGAAGAAACAGATGAATGAATGGATGTAATGGCAGAACTTTCATGGGAACTTCAGAGTCCAAGGTGAGAGTTACAGTCAGTATCCGAGACCACTTGTGTGATGTGGACTCACACTCCCTTACACAATGCTTCTATCACAACATGGTTAGCATAAAGTCATTTGTGCTTGTAGGGGAAGTCACAGATCGCTTCTTCATACCCTGAAACCCAGATGCTTCTCCCAGCGTCTTTCCAAAATTGCAGTCACAAATCTGGCTATCCGCACACCCTCTGGCCACAGAGAGCTCAGTTTACCTGCCTACAAGCCATAAAAGGGGACTCTCTTCACCTGGCACTTGCCAGCCCACTGTGTTTTAAAACTTTTTGATCTTTATCAAACTGATAGATGAAAATTAACATCACAGTGAAGCTTCAATTTGCGTCTTTCCAATTAGAAAGTATGTTGTACATTTTTTCATGATTTTATGTCCTTTTCTCTGAAGTATTTATTCATGCCTTTTGCCTATATTTCTAGTGGGCTCTTGGACTCTTCCCAAACAATCTATGAAAGCCTCTAGCACAGTACAAATCCCAGTCCTTTGTTATGTAAATATTTTCTTCTAGATCATCTGTCTTCTGGCTATGTTTCTGTCATAAAGGGTACTTAGTATAGTTGAATTTATCAGTATTTCCATGACTTGTGCTCTGTGTCAAGCCTAGGCTTTCTTCTAGTCAGAATTATTCTTAAAGGCTCTTGATTGTTCTAATCATCTATGGCTTTATATCTTCTTTTCCTCCTTGCATTTAAATCTTTAATTCACTCAAAAACCATTTTGGTCTGGCATGTTAAGTATGCATGAGGACACATCTTTTTCCAGATGGCTACCCAGATGCTTGAGCACTCTTCCTCTGCACTCATGTTTTGAAATGATGTCTTTATTGGAGCCTGAATTCCTGGATGCACTTGGCTTCATATCTGGCCTTTCTATCCTGATACACTGGTCTATCTATTTATGTGAAATTATTATCCTGTTTTAACTTGCATGGTACTATATTAGATGGGAAAAAATAAGCCTGGTCATTCTTGCTTTTTTAGTTTTCTCAGTGAATTTTAGAATCAGTTTGCTTTGTTGCAGAACAGCGCCACCGGTGACTTAGTAAGATGGTACTGGATTCAGAGCTTGCATTTTGCTATCCAAAAACATCCTGTCCTTCTCTGCGCATTTATACTCCCCTTCGTGTCCCTGTAGAAGCCAGAAAGTTTTCTTCAACTAGCTCTTTCATGTTTCTTCATATTATTCTAGAAAGTTTGCCCATTATCAATTCCCATTACCACCAAAGGAAAGAATGAGAAGAAAGAAAGAGTGTTTCCCTGTTGGTATAATAGCTGGATCAAATCCCTCCATGCCCTCAGACTGGTTGCTGTTTGTATATATAAAGGCTATTGCCTTCTTCATGGTAATTTCATATTCAGCTACATTTCTAAAATCCCTTACCAATTTAATACATTTTCAGGTGATTCTAGGGTTTTCCTAAAAACCAACTTAAGCTTCCATCCTCCATTTCCTTTCCCTGTCTCCTTTTTCTTTTTCTCTCTCCCTTCTCCTTTTCTCTTTCAAGTATGTTGACTAACGTCCTTAAACCAATGTTCAGGTTTTTCATTATAGTAGGAATCCCCTGGACATGTTTTTATTGCTTATCTGTTATTGTCTTGGTTAGGGTTTCTATTGCTGTGATCAAACAGCAAGTTGGGGAGGAAAGGGTTCATTTGGTTTACACTTCTACATTGAAGTTCATCACTGAAGGAAGTCAGGACAGGAACTCACACAGGGCTGGAACCTGGAGGCAGGAGCTGATGCAGAAGTCATGGAGGGGAGCTGCCTACTGGTTTACTTCCTCTGGCTTGCTCAGTCTGCTTTCTTATAGAACCCAGGACCACCAGTCCAGGAATGGCACCACCCACTGTGGGCTGAACCCTCCCCATTGATCACTAATTGAGAAAATTCCTTACAGCTGGATCTCACGGATGCATTTCTTCAACTGAGGCTCCTTCCTCTCTGATGACTTTAGCTTGTGTCAAGTTGACACACAAAACTAACCAGTAAAACTGACCCCTTGTCAACTTGACACACAAAATATCACTATTTATGCCACAACCCTTCCTCTCTTATTCATCCCCAAGATTTCATATTAAAAACATAATTTTAAAAGTCGCACAGTATTTACAAATTTGAACACATTAAAATTTCAGTCCCTTTAAAATAGTCAATCTCTTTTAAAATCCAAAGTCTCTCAACTGTGGGCTCCAGTAAAATACTTTCTTACTTCAAGAGGGAAAAACCAGGTTATACTCACAATCAAATCAAAACAAAACCAAATTTCAACCATCCAATGGGCGGGATCCACTCACCACCTTTCTGGACTCCTCCAAAGGGCTTGGGTCACTTCCCCACCTCCACCTTCTGCAGCACACACATCTTGTCCTTTAGGCTCTGGCTGGCTCCACTCCCCTGCTGCTGCTGTTCTTGGTGGTCATCCCATGGCACTGCCATCTCCAAAACTGCTAGGCTCCTTTGCTGCAACTGGGCTGCACTTTCACTAATAGCCTCTTATAGGCTCTCTTCATGGTGCCAAGCCTCAACTTCTTTGCATGGCCCCTTCAGTCCTAAGACTTCAGCTGCCACTGAGACTTCATCTTCACCAATGCCAAGCCTCTTAAAATGCCAAGCCTCAACTGCACTCCATGACCCCTTCATACCTTCAAAACCAGTACTACCTGGGTGACTGTTATACATTACCAAGTCCAGCTTCCAGCACGAGGTACAACCTTGGCCGCCCCTGAAGCATAGCTCCTCTGTTCTCTCAGGAAACATTTCCCAGAGGATTTCACCTCAGTGATGCTGGTCTCTTCTTAATCACTGCTAATTTCTTAGCTCCAGCTGACCAGCATCAAGGATCCCAGCAAAGCAAAGTTTTGCTTTAGTAGTTGTGGTATCTTGTTAATCACAGCTCATTCTTCAGACCCAACTAACCAGAACCACAGAATCTTAATTGAAAGCAACAAATGGCCCTAATTTAGTCTTTAACCATCCCTCTGAAACTTCAGAAGCCAGGCCTCCATCCTCTGCACTGCTCTCAAATAAATTTCTTATCTTCCAAGCTCCCACAGAACATCTCACAGAGCTCTTAACACTAAATGGTTCTTCTAGCCTAAATTTCCAAAGTCCTTCTACAATCCTCCCAAAAACATGGTCAGGTATGTCACAGCAATACCCCACTACTGGTACCAATTTGTCTTAGTTAGAGTTTCTATTGCCGTGATGAAACACCATAACCAAAAAGCAAGTTGGGGAGGAAAGGGTTTATTTGGTTTACACTTCTACATTGTAGTTCATCACTGAAGGAAGTCAGGACAGAAACTCAAACAGGGTAAGAACCTGGAGGCAGGAGCTAACGCAGACTCCATGGAGGGCAGCTGCCTACTGGTTTGCTTCCCCTGGCTTGCTCAGCCTGTTTCTTATAGAACCCAGGACCACCAGTCCAGGAATGGCACTATCCACCGTGGGTTGGACCCTCCCCCATTGATCACTAATTGAGAAAATGCCTTACAGCTGGATCTCACGGAGGCATTTTCTCAACTGAGGCTCCTTGCTCTCTGATGACTTTAGCTTGTGTCAGGTTGACACACAACACCAGCCAGTACAGTTATAAACTACAGGCTACATGCTCTCAAAATTCCTAAATGATGGTACTACCCTTGGACATCATATTCAAGGTGCATTGGTCTTTGGGTTGAGACTTCCATCAGTATCGCTGGGTAATCCTCAAGTCTTATGTCTCAGAAAGGAGTTTCATCAGTGGTCTTTTATTCCAAGGCTTTCAGTTTCTTGGAAAGAGTTCTACCTATTTCCCTGACTCTAGCTCTCAGACAGCCTTCATGGACATTTTTCACCTCTGTGATCCTGTGGGCCAACATATTAAGTATTTTTTAATGTAAATAAATGCTCCATTGATTGTTTTTCTGGAGACTAACACATGTGGTATTAAGATACTGGTTTGAATAAAGTAATCAGATCATGAAAGTGGAGCCCCATGGTGGGATTAGTGTATTCATAAGATGGGAGACACCCTCTTCGACTCCACCAATTGAAGATAGAATGCAAAGACGGGCATCTGAAAACATGGAAGATGATCTTTACTAGAAGCCAGCCATGTAGACTCTGACTCTTGACTTCTAATCTTTAGAATTGGGCATTTTGTGAACAGTGCATTTTGTTGTTTAAGCTATCCAGTCAATGCTGTTGTATTAGAGAGCAGCCCAGAGTCAGTGTGATATTCTCATCATATGATAACTTACATCAATTAATCTCCTTTTAAACTTTTAGCCTTTTATATGGTACTAGGGATTTATCCTAGGATCTTGTACATACTCAACTACTTTTAATGCCTACAATAAACTCCCTGTGGTCTCTGTATAATTCTACACATTCAAAGAGCTACTTGATTCTCCTTGCTAATTTCATTTGATATGTCTGCATCAATTTTTATGAATGGCATTGATCTGTGGTATTTTTATGTTCAATCTTTATTAGACTCACCGCATTTATGAAAAGAATTTGGAAGCTCTCGATCTTTTATCTACCCTACTAGAGCAGCCCTCTCCAATATAACAGCCAACAAAAACATGTGGCTTTTTAAATTTAAATGAACTCAAATTCAATGAAACTAGAATACCATCCCCCCCACAGAATAAGATGTATTCAAGAGCTTAATGATCATGTGCCTGGCAGCTATGCTTGTTGGTTATCTGAACACAGAAACCCAAAGATACAGCATTGCTTCAGGAGCATTTAGAAGATAGCCAGGTTACCTCTTCACTGATGCGATGTTTGGAAGAAATGGCACCTATACAACTGCCTGTGTGTCTTTGATTTAAAAAAAAACAAGTGGTGTTCTGGGTTTTCTATTCGTTCTGAGATCATATATGTACCAAAATTTATCTATACTCTAAATATTTTCAAATTTATTTGAATGGACTTTAAAGTTCATCTGTTATGGCCCTTCTAGATTTCTTTTAGTCTGTGGTTATTTCTTCAGCCTTCTTTTATTATAGGAGGGATCTGTGCAACGTTCCTGCTTTCTTGACTAGATGAAGTGGTGGTCAGCTGGAGTCTCCGTTTATGCAGCCAACCACTAATCTAGACAAATGCTTCTGTGAAGGAAGCTTGGGGCCTATAGGCAGTATGATTTAAGTAAGGAAAATTTTTCTAGATATTCGGAGGACAATTCAATCTGTTGAAATTTCTTGGGAACAGAATTGAATTTCTTAGATTTAAAAAAAAAAAAGAAAGAAAAGAATAAAAACCTGTGCAAGACCTGACAACTTTACTTGCTCCAGCCTATCCCTGCTCCATAGATTTCAGACTTACATACACAGCCCATGACCAAAACTGATGAAGATTAGCTATTATATTCTCTGTTATAATAATTTTTCAAGGGGATGGCTTTTCATTTAGTCATTAATAATTTTTCATTCCCCTGTTTTCTAAATCATTAATTTTTGCTTTTATCTTTCTTAATTCCTTTATTTTGCTCTCCACTAGATAATATTATTAGGTTTTTAATAACTTTTTGAGATATATGATTAATACATTTATTTTCATTTTTTCTTACATATTAGCATATAGTCTGTGATTAATACTATTTCTCAAAGCACTGAATTAAAAGTACTTCAAAACTCACCGTGACCTTCTAATGCTGTTATTAAGTTTCTAAGTGTTCTACAATTTGTTTGAGTATTTTCTTGGGATCAAAGAATGCTTCAGTGTGTACTCATATCTTTAAGAGTTACACTTTGCTGGCAGCGTACCTCTGGTTCACCCTGGTTCCTTTGGGACACCCAAAAGCTTGATTTTTCTTTGCTGTTACTTATGTTGTAATTTGATGTTTTACTATTTCTTCATTATTTAAAATACAGGATTTGCATTTTAACTATGATTCCTAAGAATAGTAATACTAGTATAGAACCATTCTCAAACTGAAAATCTCTGTAAGAACATCACTCACATACGCTATGGAGGACCAGCTCCGCATCAAGCAAATGAAGCATTTAGAGGGAATGGCACATCTGGAGAGCCCATTCTCTCCTGACACCTTGTGAAATCTAGGAATCAAGCTCCACCCACGGAGCCATCTCACTGGTCGTGCATAAAACATAATTTCATCTACAAAACTGGGAGACTTAGAATGAGAAAGAAGGACACAGGGTAAAGATTAAGGAAAAGGGAAATAGCACAGTAATAACAATTGTATATACACATATATAGTCAAGACTGAAGATAGACCAGAAACCTAAGGAGACAAGTGAACATGGGAGTTACTTTGGCTATAAGAGTACTCATCAATCCTAGGAATCTTGAGTTTTCCTTTTAAAGATATCAAAGGACAAAAATATAATGGTCAATGCCTAGAACTTGTACAAAAGGCAAATCAACAATAAACTTAATATAAACCACTTTCTAGAGTAAGTTGAAACCTAGTGAGCTCCATCCTTAGGATGAGGGTGACCCAAGAGTTAAACACTGTTCACATAATCTTACTACCAGGAGTCACATGACCAAGGAATCACCAACCTTGAACACAAGCTAAAATGATCCTGGATGGTGCACCCTTGTTCCAGGCTACTAGGCTGAAGTAAATGCAACCTTTCTCTTCAGGGAGAGAGATTTATTCTATGTAATACTACAGATATTCTTTTATTTATAGTGAAAACAGCAAAATAAATCAGGCACATGAGGAAATAGATTCAAGAAAAACAATAAACATCTGAAAGTTCCCTCTAGAGCATCATATATAGGCATTATCAGACAGAGATTATAAAATTACTGTGCTTGCCGTGTTAAAAAGACATTTTAATGCTTGAAAATATCTACAAAGAACCAGAAAAACTGACAGTATATATTTGAGAGAGAGTCAAATGAAGTTCTGGGACTGAAAAGTTAACAAAACTTTAAAATGAGAAAAACATGTTAAAATGCATAAGTCCTAAGAAACAGAATTCAACACGGATGAATTAAAAGTACAGGAAACATAAAAGAAATGGAAAATAGACTAAGACTGGGTAACCAATGTTTAATCAGGTGCCCAAAGAGAGAGAGGAAGGCAAAATGAGACAAACAATACTTTGAAGGTAATAAATGGCTGAGCAGATTCCAAAATCAAAGAAGAACGTGAGTCCAAATATTCAAGAAGACTGAGCAACTGACAGGATAAATATTTTTTTAATCTCACATCTAGATATTACACTGTGCAACAGCAGAAAATAAATGAAAAAGAAAACAGAACTGCATTTAGAATACCTAGGTAGCTGCTTCCCCCAACACATACACACACACACACACACACACACACACACACACACACACACACACACACATACACACATGAGTGGATAATTTGTACTCCTTTTTTCTTTTATTTTTGATATTACTATTTAGTTACAACATTTCTTCTTTCTCTGTTATCCCTCCAAAATCTCCCAGATAGCCCTCCTTGCTCTCTTCAAATTCCTGGCCTCTGTTTTCATTTATTGTTATTGCATGCATGTATGGATATGGATATACATATATATATTCCTAACTATAATCTGCTCAATCTGAACAACATTACTTGTAAGCATGTTTCCAGGGCTGATAATTTGGGATTGGCTAACCAACTGGTGTTATGAACGAACTATCTTTATAAGAGAAAGCAAGCTGAAAAGTGATTTTATAATCATAACCACGAAGCTAGAGAGAGAGGAATGGTGTTTCAATGTAGTAGAAAAAAAAACATTTACCAGCTTAAAGTTTTATATCCATTGAAAACTTACAAAAACGAAGAGAATATTGTAAAAAAAAATGTGTAATATGACTATTACTTATGAAATTGACAAAATTAAAAGGCCTGACATTGTCAGGCATCGACAAATACGGGAAACAATTAATACTCACAGAAATGTTTACCAATGAGAGTACAAATTAGGGTCACTACCTTGTAAAACAGCTACGCATTTTCTTGCATAGCATGCATTTACTGCTGCTACCCACAAATTCTACTTTTAGGCATATGCCACCAAAAATTTATTTACCTGGTGGAAAATATATTAAAAACATTTTGGCTCTGTTCATGGTTATGAGATCCTGAACAACTTTAAGACAGGAGCTGGTCATCAGAAAGACCAGCACATTATTAGACGGTGTGAATTCCCAGCCTCCTGACCAGGAAGGGGAAATTGAAGAGTGTGTTCAATCTCAAGGTCAATAATTCAGCCAATTACATCTATGTGTTAAAGCCTCAATAAAAAAATCCTGGAGATGGAAGCTCAGTGGAGCATTCTGGAGCTTTCAGCTTGACGTGTTGACAGGCTGAACCACCCAAATTTCAAAGAAGACATGAGCATTACTATAGTGCTTTCCCACCTGTCTTACCCTGTGCATATCTTCATTTGGCTCTTCCCCATCTGTAAAACTATGGTCACAAGTATCCTATTCTTGTGAATTATCAAACCTGAAAGGATAATTGAATGTCCTGATTTCATAGATATCCCCAAATATATGTTCCCCTAAGATTTGCAATTGTCATCAGACATGGATCTGATCTTACATACTATTGTTCTGCTAAAGGAGCTTAGCAATAAAATGATTCCTAATAACATTCTATTATACCTGTAGATCAGTGTCTCACTCAGCCATCATCAAAGAAGCTTCCTCTTATAGTAGATGGGAATTAATGCAGAGAACCACAATTGGACAGAGAGTAAGAGACCTTGGAACACTCAGTCCTAAATGGAATGTCTTCATCAAACCCCTCCCCTTGCAGGAGGCAGAGAGACTGTAGGAGCTGGAGGACTGGATGACACCCAGGAAACAAAGCCTTCTAAACACAGCAGGATGGGCACACATATGAACTCACTGAGACTGTGGCAGCATGCACAGGACCTGCACAAGTTCAAGCCAGATGGGGTCTCAAGCACTGAGAAGGGAAAGTAGACATGAGCTCCTATTCCAAACTAAGAAGCTTATCTCCAACTGACAACCCCTTGCAAAGGAAAAAAGCAGTTTTGTTCACTGGAGTCTCACTGGATATACAAAACATACTTAAGGCCAGGACCCATGTAGAGCAGTAGATGCCAACACAAAACAAACTCAACGGTATTTTTGTGGATTTTTTTTGTTTCATATTGTTTGTTTGGGCATTTTTTTTATCTTATTGGTCTTTTGCTGATACATTATGGTTTCTGATTTTGTGTTTTATGGATTTCAGTTTTTTGTGTGTGTGTTTCTTGTGATTTTTCACTGTTTATTTTTAATGTTTGTTTATTTTTTATCTACCTGTTTATTTTCTAAGAAGAGGGAGAAAGGAGGCATGGAATTGGGTGGGTAAGGAAGTGGGGAGGGTGTGGGAGGATGTGGGGGAGGAGAAACCATGATCAGAATACACTGTATGAATTTTCAGTAAAAAAAAATAAATAAGTAGGGCTGGTCTTATGAAGAACTGAGATCACTATTGAACATGATGTTAACTCCAGGCAGTTGACGAGGGATCTGTGTTGCAATGTACCACAGTTAAGATGGAAAATGGCATTCTGAAGTCTGTAGTAGGCCAGACAGAAGCCTGGGCACTCCCTATGATTTGTGGCTGATGTCTGAACTAGTGGCAGTCTTATGAAGAAACTTTTCCTTATTTTGTGAGGTCTGTGCTAGCTCTGGGTAGTTAGTGTCAAAAATGAATTAAATTGTACCACACTCAATTTTTAGGGAATCGATGTCAGAATACGTCTGTGTCCTGTTAAGCGTGTTCACTGCAGAACCATTTATAATAACCTTAAGCTAGAAACAACACAAATACCCTGTGATACAGTTGAAAATCTGTACAGTATGTGTATCATAACAAAATCGGTGATTTTAAAAACACAATGTTGAACATCATAAGAAAGGTGCAGAATAGTGTATCTTCTATGATTTCACTCATGAAAGACTGAACACAGACAGGAATATGTGAACTGTGACATTTGTAGTGTATGCTGGGACACAAAAACAATGAAATAATGCAAAGAAATAGATGCCACACAAACCAGGGGATGATTTTGTTTGTAGGGAAGAGAACATTTATAATTGTCTGGGGGTACAGAGGCAGAATTTGGGGAGGTGACTATAAACAGTTGACCTGCTTAAAATGGTGTTTACTTTATTGAGTCATGTTTTATTCATTTTTCTGAGTATGCACTACAGTTGATAATTTTCTAAGCCTTTTAAAAGTCAAAGTGAAAATGAGAAAAAAAAAACATACATGTAGAAAATATAGTGAAAGCATACCTATACCACCCCAGTCCTCAGAATTTTCTCCTTGTTCCTGCCTGCCCTAGCTCATAAGGATTGGCTGCATCTGGTCTAACTTTCATAAACTAACTGCAGGAACACTTTCTTCCCACACTCTCTGCCTAGTCCCAGATTATACCCAGAAGAGTTCTCATCAGAAACGCTGACCACAACAAAAATCAGGCACAAGTCACCATAACTAACATAGAAACTTGGATCATTTCTGTCCCTTTTGGGTCCCCTGACCTACATAAACAAAGTAAGATGTGCACTACAAATACTCTTGGAGAGACTTTCAAACAGTGTACAAGTCAAGCACTCACATGTTATGGGAGTAACCAATGACTTTTTATTGGATTTAAAGCTTGCTCCACACCTGACACTGATGATGAGGCCAAGAACCTGAGGCTGTATAGTTTATCCTAAGGGAAAGTATAATACTACTCATCTACTAAAAGAATATAGCAATAAAATGATTCCTGATGACATATTGCTATACCCATAGTACATCACTCAACTTTAATCTTAGAAGCTTCTTGCAATAGATGGTAATTAGCACAAAGACTCACAGAAGAACAATAGGCAGAGAGTGGGGGACTTTGGGAGACCCTCAGCCCTAAATGGGATGTCTTTGCCACATCCCTCCCTCAAGGGTCAAGGATCTATATAGGAGAGGAGGCAGAAAGATTGTAGGAGCCAGAGATGGTAGATGACTTCAAGGAAATGTCATTTTCCAGACACAACAGGACCGATGCACACATGCATTCACAGGAACTATGACAGTACGCATAAGGCCTTCACAAATTCAAGCCAGACAAAATCCTAGCACAAAAGGAAAGTGGGCAAAAAGTCACACCCCTAATGAAGAAGCTATTTGCAGTTGATAGCTGCTGAGAGATGGGAAATAAGTTTCTTCAATGGAGTTACATTGGGTATAGCAACCACACTCCAGGTTACGCGCCAAACTCAGAAGCAATTGGCCAAGACAAACAAACTCAAATTTTGGGGGGTGTTAGTGTGTATGTGCTTTTTTTGTTGTTTGGTTTTGGATTTGGTTTTCTTTTAAGAGAGAAAAAGAACATGAGGTTGAGCAGGTACGGAATGGGGAGGATCTGGGAAGGGTTGGGGGGGGGGAAGACAATGACACAAATATTTTATGAAAATTAAAAACAAAATAACCAAGAAATAAAAAGAAAGTATGTAGTACTACCCCTTGGGGTAGGGGAGAGTATGTCAGTGGAAGATGTGAGTCAGTGACCTTCTTGCATGTTGGCTTATTAACGAATACTGTCTCTGCCACCCTGTCTCTCAAATCACCAACTCCATCCAGTGTGGGTGAAATTAACCTTTGTGACATTACAATAGTTGTGAACCAGGATGTCATCGAAGTAAAAGTCTGATATAAAATAATGCAGAATTTAAGTTAATTCAAAAGTAGAAAATGAAAGTGAAAGTATCTTTAAAACTTGATTACAAAAAGGGTAAATTCTTAACATAGATAAATATGTAAGTATGCATTATTTAAAATAATGATTTAAAGAAAAAGAGACATGAAGCTTGACTTTTGAGGTGAAGTATTTTTTTTGGTTGGTTGGTTTGGGGTGTTTACACAGAGAACAGTTGGCATTTGTGGAAAATAAAAATTTTAGCCTTAGCTTATTCTAGTACAGGTGGGTGAGATCCTTTCTTTCAGCTTCAAAATATATTTTATTCCAAATGCTAAGTTATATCTACCATGACAATATTTTTACCACAATAATTTAACACAATCTCATTGAAATTGGTTTTTAAAATTAATCTCTGGGTTTTTCAGTCTGAATTCTCTAATTTCAAATTCTTTGCACCCTGACCCCACAACATTGCAGATGGACTTTTGCCCACTGTCTGCGCTGTACACCTATGCCTTTTCATTTTTGAAAATGAAAGAGCATGGGTGTAGCAAACGGTATATGCAGGTGAACATGACAGTGATTCCGAGAGCATTCGTAGAGTACAGCTTAAGTGGGAATACTGTGGCAATTGGTGCAGCACCAGATGGGGACATATTAACTGTCTGGATCTGGGCAGGTGATCTAAGGTTGGAAGACAACACCATTCTCGCAGTCATCCATAGACCTGGACTGTCTTGGGTGCTTCTGCCCTCCACAGCAGGAAACTACATCTTTGGGTTTAGAGAGATGTTCCTGTGCTGTTCTTTTCCTGTTTAAAGAGAATACAAGCCCTTTGTGTTGTCTATTTTTACGCCAACTTGGCACAAGCTTGAGTCCTTTTGGAAGAAGGAACTTCAGTTGAGAAAACGCCCCCAAAAGCTTGGCCTCTGGACATGAATGGTGCATTTTCTTTAGTGATGATTGATGTGAGATGACTCAGCTCACTGTGGGTGCTGCCATCCCTGGACAAGCAGTCCTGGGTGCTATGAGAAAGCAGGCTGAGCAAGCTGTGAGGAGCAAGCCAATAAGCAGCACCCCTCCATGGCCTCTGCATCAGTTTTTGCCTCCATAGTCCACTTTGAGTTCTTTGCTTTCCTGACTTCCTTCAATAACAGACTGTGATGAGGAGGTGGTAAACCCTTGCTTCCCAGATTTATTTTGAGCATAGAATTTTATCATAGTAACAGAAACCCTAACTAAGATAACCTTCCTCCGAGGACTCAGTTCCCAGTCTCTCTAGGTAGAAGTTTCATCTGAGTCTCTATTCTGGGGGTGACCTTGGAAGTTTGCTTCCACAGGCCACAAGTTAGGAAATGCTGGTTTGTTTCCCCTCCATTGACTATTGGGAACTCTTGGTGATTTGTGATGATCTATTTTAGGGAGATTAGGGTTATTTTATGGTCTTGCCTGGATCAATTAGTTATAGATCATAGGTTACCAAAGGAGGCTGATTAAGTAAGTAATGGGTAAATTTCTCTACTAGTCTGTAGAATCGAGTTAATATTTAGCACAGATAGAAATATTTCCTATATGTTGACACAAAATACACACTTTTAGAAACTATTCAATTTAGAGATCACTAAGCATTTAAGCAAAACCTTGTTTTCTATATAGCTTCCTGATTAAAATGTAAATGATGATGAAAGATAAAGAAACAAAAAAGAAATGGTAGACATAGGTCTAAAAGAAACCAGGAATTTATATATGACGATCAGTACATGAGGTAGTGACAGATCTGGGTGCCCAGTGATGGAACGTGAACAGAAATCCACCCTGGCACTGGGTGGGAAGTGACTTCTGAGCCTCTGAGCCTAAATGATCACTACATGGAAAATGAGTGGCAGTGTCTGAGACTAGGGAGACTCTAGAAACCACCTTGTCAAATCCCTTCTCATACAGGAAAAACAGAATCTCAAAGATTTGCCAGTCCCCTGACCCAGTCCATCACTCAGTGAGAAGCAGCTTGGACTTCCATCCCTCTGCTCTGTCCATGGCCCTCCCAAGCTTGACTGGGGATGGAGGGAGGCAAAAGAGAACAGCGACATTCAGGAACCTAGATATTCCCTCAGATGTCTCTCAAGCTGATCAAGTCTGGAATTTCTGCCCACATCAAGCATCTCTCGGTTCCTAACTCTGAGTATTTGGCATCACAACCAAGTCTGAGATAAAGGAGGGGCTTCCTGTATTACTCAGTGCCGAAGACACTGACATTGTGTCTGCAGGAATTCTGTGGAACAATGTGTCTCGATTGTGTGTATTGGCAACAATGTGGTCTGAGGGCTTTATCCTGAGTTAAGCCTTGGGCAGGAAGCAGAGAAAGTTTCCCAGAAAATCACCCAGGAGTTTCCAGTAGGGACTTTCCCCTGCCTGCATTCCAGAAGAAATCTCTTCTGCATTCACCACACCTATTTCCATGAACCCATGTGGCAGGAACATAGTCCTTACCATATGAAATGAGGGGAAAATGAGGAGTAGGGGACAGAAGTTCACATCATAAACCAGTCTTCAAAAAAGAAAAAGCCGAAGTAATTACTGTTTACCCCTCAAACATTTGTTAGCGAAATAAGAATTCCAGGACTAGTCAGTGTTTACAAGTTGTTCTCATCCCTTTCCCCACAATGTCAGTAGGTGTAGAGTCTGGGTGAACTTGAGGCCCTCTGCTCTCACCTGCTGTTTGTCGTAACCTCCTGTTCAGCACTGACAGCTTAGCCCCCATCCCTTAGAATTTTCTTTAAGCCTCAACTCATTGTCTGCATGAGCATGGAGCAGGAGCTGAGCTCAACACGGTACCTGTCCTTATGCCGATTCTGGAAATGAAACACTCGACTCGTGGATATACACCTAGATTTCCCCAAATCACAACCCAGAAAGTAAAAGAATCAAGATTTGGATCCAGGTCTTACACTGTATGGTTTAGTCCAAATAATGAGTATCTTTGCTGGGAAGAAACTTCATCCTGTTCATACTGTGAGGCAGACCCAGGCCCTCAGTGAATGTTTTGGTGACACAAAATGATAGCTAATATACAAACCAAACTGTCTATTTCCTTTGCCTGAAAACTTATTTGGTTCTAGACTATAAACAGAGTTTACTATTTACTGGATTTCTCGAAAGCCTTTGGTCAAATCACACTGTGGAGATATAATACAAGTTCTACCTATGAATTTGGGTGACCCAAGATGGGTGAGCTGATCATATGGGGATCCCAGTCTGAACTTCCTCATCATGGTTTGGAATTTTTGTCAAGAATCAAAATCTCGCAGCAATGGATGGGAGAGCACAAGATGTTATCACCTCACCAGATTTCTGTCATGTCTTCTATGCTACCTCCTGCTTGTAATGACAAAAAAAGACATTTTAAATGTATACCCTCATGGGTCTTTCTTCTAGAATGGTTGTTCTCAACCTGTGTGTCAGGACCCCTTTGGGCTCACATATCACATATCAAATATTTACTTAACCATTCACAACAGCATCAAAATTACAGTTAGGAAGTAGCAACAAAAATAAGTTTATAGTTGGGGATCACCACAGCATGAGAAACTGTATCAAAGGGCCACAGCATTGGGAAGGTTGAGAACCACTGCCCTAGAAGAAAATAAACAAATGAAAAGGGCCAGGATCCCTAACAGTAATTCCATTCACATGATTCCACACTTACTTTATTCAAATTGTGCTTCTCTGTCACAAATACTACGAAAGCAATCTACTCATTCTTCAACTCATTACACTGGTGGGTCTTGAGCATTTGCTATTACATGTCACTTAACTAGCTGCAGTTGGTCTAACGAAGCATTTACACAAATCCTGGGGCACAGACGTCTCTGTGGATAATATGAGTGGCCTTTGACAGTTGTGACGCTATTGAGGACTCAGTGGGAAATGACTGTTAAGAATTGGCATCAGTTCCTTTATGTGCATAGGTTAGGAGTTCAGTTTCAAGGTTTGCTGTGTTTTCCTGTCTTCTGAATCTTCAAGACTGATGGGAGCTGTTTCTGGGTTGAGACCAATGAGCTCACGTCCACAGCAAACAAAATCGCCACCAGTAAGATAATAAATTGTAGCCAATTGTGCTTGCTTTTGTGTAGCTAGAATGAAGCACAGATGTAAGTATATAATCCAGATTAGAAATGGAAAGATGGGGCTCAGAGATCCCTCCTCCTTAAGAGGGACACAAGCATGATTCTCCACCATCAGCCTGACGGGGTATCCAGGAACAGAGAGAAAACACCCAAGATTCTGGGTTCCCCAGTCTGTGCTCTCTAGAAAACTGTGAAGGGATAAGTGGTTCCCAATAACTCCTCTCTAGTGGTTCCTCTAGCCAGTGAAGTCTATGGGAGACATGATGCTGTTCACTGATTATTTGCATGAAGAAAGGACACAGAGTGGAGCAGAGATAATTAAACAGCATTTTAGTCTCAAATTAGCAGATAAACACCGTCAGAGCTTAATTCTGAGATTTGACTTCTTGCTTTCTTATAGATAATTATGAGCATGACAAGATAAAATAAAATTTCCTCCTTCAAAGGCAAGCATTTCAAAGTTCCCCTCTTACATGACGTTTGGTAAGAGCAGCTTGTCTTATGAGCCGTAGAGGCAGCCCACCTGCCTGCCTTCAGCGGGCTCACTCTCATCCTCCAGGACCTGCACACACAGCTCACTGAGGGGTTGGTTTCCTTCCCCAGCATCCTCAGCTAATATGGACTGTCCAAGTTCTTTGTATCCTTGCTTCCTTCAGCTTCCCAAACCACTTCCAATCTCATAGATACAAACACTCTTCTTAGGAGCAATAGATAAATTTGAGATCAAAATGCTAATTGTAGTCTTTTATGTCTGGACAGGCCCTGACAGTTTATAAAGCCATTTGACAAAATTATCCCATTAAATCTTCAGAAAATTCCACCTTGTGCGCAGGTATTACCATTAACACTTGGCAAATAAGGACTCTGCTGTGGAGATATGTCCTGGGTCTCCTTGTTGCAAATCTATTAGCCTTTCCAGACAAGCACAGATGCCCTGGTTATACTAATTTCAAACACTGGCTCATATGTCCACTTTCCTTTCCCCTACTAAAGACTATACATTTCTTTATCAACTCGCCCTTGATTACAGTAATTCTGAGTTTCTCCGAGTCAAAGTGCAGCCCATGAAGTCTGCCCCAGCAGTGATGGGTGTCACTGTCATTAAATGTGGCATTTCTAATGAAGGTATTGGGGCCATCATAATAGTATGTGAGACCAAGGTCATCCTTGTAGTAGGTCACCATGTGGACATCCCAGTTCTTCCAGCCATGGCATCTAATGAGGAAGGACACACACACACACACACACACACACACACACACACACACACACACACACCTTCCATCACCACATTAGCAGAGGCCTGAAGAATCTGCCACTCTGAAGAGCATTCATTACATTATGGTTGTTTATTTAACAATGGATGGTAAGACTGAAGAAGAGTTGTAGGGAGAAAGGGACAGACAGACCCACAGACAGATGACAAGGGGTCACCCATGGATGATCGCCCACTCATTTATTGACTCATAAGATAAACTAAAGAACAAAGACACAATATGTATAACCTGACTTCTACACCATTGAATCCTTTCTCCCTCTGAAAGGTCAGTCTGGAGCTATAAATTCTCCAACGCCATTCCTGCCTGCTCCCCTCCTCTCTGCCTGCTCCCCTCCTCCCTGCTTGCTCCCCTCCTCCCTGCCTGATCCCCTCCTCCCTGCCTGCTCACCTCCTCCCTGCCCAATTTCCTCCTCACTGCCCCAGATGAACACACACATACAGAAGGCCTGAAATGCAGAATTCTCTTCAAATCTGTTGTACCTGGGTCTAGTTAAGCCAAAACAGGCAGACACACACATCCTGTGGAGTTTTAGCTTAGGGAATTTATTTTGTTCTCTCCTTCCTCACAGAGGCTTCTCAACTTTAACTATGTATTTAATTTTTACTTACTGCCCTCTTCCCTATGTAGATCTGTGTATCAAGTTGTCAGGGCTTCATCTGGTTCTGTGTCTCTAGTACCTAACACAGTTTTTAGAAGGAGGCAGATACCCATTGAATATTTGTCACTAGTGACTCAAGAAGATATAAAAATCATATTCTATGGCTAGTGCCACTTTTAAGAATTGTAAAACATTCATAAATGGAGAATTTTGAATGAGAATATGGCTAACTTGTATATTTTATTTAAGAAAAACCCTTTAAGGACTCCTCTCAAATATACTTACAATGAAATAAATAACTATTCTTTATTGTTTAATTTGTATTTAGAATTGGTTTAGAGATTTTAAAACACCTTTTTCATAAAAGAAAAAAATATAATGTGCAACTTACCCATTCAAAAGATAGTTTGTTTATTCAACATTTATTGATACTTAAATATGTTGTATTAAGTTTTGACACTGAAAGAGTAATAAAGATGAAATAAACATTGGAATTGTTTTTAGCAACAGCAAAGGAAATGAGGAATGCACTCAGGTATCTTTCATGGTACATGGACTATTCAGAACAAATCTTTACGCAAGCCTTATGATCCAAGTATGCATACACAGCTCTTTGCAGTGTCCATATGCCTATCATGCCATTTGGTCACAAAATGCATGTTTATATCTAGGTAAAATAGAAGAAACAGAGCAGAGAAATAATACTGATGGCAGAATAGACTATAACTACTAAAAGAAATGTAAGCAGTGGTGGAGAGGAAGACTCTGAGATGTCTTGAGTCTAATCCCCAGTTATCCTGGTCTTAAAAAAACCTACACTCTTCCAATCTTCAGGTACGTCACTCCTCAAATAAGAGATATATATTCCCATATCTGTTAAATTTACCTTCCATCACTTCTAGGTACACAGGATTACTCTTGTAAAATCCTTGGTTTGGACTTGTGTATTTTTCCACTGTCCTGAATGGTGGCACTCACAGTGTCCAAATGTGAAGTTGTCACCTTTGAGTTGGTGCCATTGCAGATCCATTTGGTAGAGGAGTTTTGAAGGGGATTATTACCATGGCATGTAAGAGTCACTTTCTCTCCTGTAAATATTCTAATCCATGGTGGGTTCAAGGACACAACAGATTCCTGAATAGCTTAAAGAAAGTAAAGTTGTGAAGATAAAGAAACTTAAAGTCATTGGAAATTATCCAGTCTCAAAAGTACAAACGTGTCAACAGTCAATCAATGGCCCGTCTACTCTGGCAGAACTGATAACAAAACTCTGTCCTGATATCTAGGAAAAGCAACAAAGGATGAAGTAAAAAGTGTTGTGGCCTCGGGAAGCAACCAAGCTAAACACAAAGGTACGTACAAAAACAAGAGGTTTGGAAACAAGCCAACTACCTTATAATGTAATGGGCTAACCTACTCTAATTCTCCTCTTTTCGGTTTCAGTATCTAGAAATGAAAATTGTAACCTCTTTGTAGATAGAGACAGTATTTGTCACACTCAATAATTGCTTATCATAATAATGTTTTGTAAATAATTATTAAACAGCTGACTGTAGGAATAATGGATAAATGTCAAAGTCTTGGCTTCATTAAAACATGTCAGGAACAACTGTCAATCGCTTCAGACTACAGCAAGGATTGATACATTTTATTATATAATGTATGTTAACAAATTATAATAATAAAAGAAAAATAGAAAACAGACTTGGTAAAATATAAGCTTTATAAGGTCTAAATTATAATAACTATTTAATTGTGAATATATAGAGTAAGGAATATTTGAAATCCTAGAAGGTCATGAGAAGCACCAAAAGGGTGTCAGTCTTGAATGGATTCCAGGAGCAAGGAGATGTGGTGAAAATTTAAACTGAAAGTAAAGAAATGGCTAAATGGTGATGACAAAGGGTGACATAGTGAAGGGACAATACTCAGACGCCAGGGACTTCAGATAGAATCCAGTCTTTGTCAGCTGTGCAACCTCCACTAAGTGATATAATCTGAGTTTCAGGATTCTCGGTCATAAAATACCAATCAAAATGGTGATGTGAATGTTGAATGGATACATGTGAAAGGCCTAGAACAGAGGCTGAGGCCTGTCTATGTAAGACATGGCTGTCGGCTTCAGCAAAAGGAGAGCTACCTTGAAAGGGGAAACTGATACGCAGAAACCTTTTGAACAAGGGAAAAGAAGGACCAGATGAGGTACAGATGGCGAGGAAGCAGGCTGTCCAGCGTGAGGAAGATTCACAGCCAGAAGAAAACAAATATGGTGGGATACAGTCACCCAAGTGGAGAGCAATGCTCAGACGCACTGGAGGAACAACCAGCATGGTACCCAGAGCTGCAGAATTAATAAAGGGCAAGTTAGCATCTGTCCCCTGTTTCCAGGACACATGAGTACTAGGATCAGCATGGGAATGGAACCTACATCTGTTAAGTTTTAATGATCAATGGGAAGAAGGAAGTGCGTTCTATCCTCTGTCCTCTGTTGGTATCTGTCTTGTACTCTAGAAGATACCAGAGGACTGAAAAGATTCAAGCTATTAGCCTGATTTCCCACTGAGGTGATGCTCAGGCCAGTTTCCTCTGTTCCTCTCTACTACACAGTGCCAGGAAATGCCCCCATGGTTTGCATAAGTGCTGCAAAGTCACCAAAAAAACATCAACATCCCCACCCTGATGCTCTCTAGATGCATTTTGGTCCCTTTTGGGTGGAGAGTAATGTGAATCCATACTTTCACATGAGCAGCAGTGGCAGCCACAGCTGGGCAGACCCTCCATTGGCAGGAGCCATCGCCTCTGTGCCGTCAGGTGCTAACTGTGCCGGAGAGCTCAATGGCTTCAGAAATAGGCTTGAAACCAAAAAGGAGAAGGAAATGTTTTCTGCATCGTATCTGGTTAACTCATCAGCTATGCCTGGGCTTGGCTTTTTCCAGAGATAATAATAGGGTTGTGCCAAATTGGGCAATTTTATAGTCACCCATTTGTTCTCGTTGTACCTTCAGCTGTACACCTAGAATCTGGTGGGTGAGTACCATGGGTCTAAGCAGAGCCACAGGCTTCCTTGAGGTGCCATTCAGTGCACAAGTATTTGGTTTGCAACTTAGAAACATGGGTATAAAGGACTGCAGAATAAAACAAGTATTTACTGAATCCCTTGATAAGTGCCAGGCACTGGTTTAAATATAGCTGATACTGTTCACACAAAAAAAATCTTATGAGTTAAATATTACTGTCAAAATTTAATTAGATTTTGTTACAATCTATATTTTATTGGTGGCTAAATAAGTCTTAGAAAGGTTAACTAATCTGTATTATCACACCACCTATTAAAGGGATAATTTGGGTTTAAATATGTAAAAATGTAACCCTGAAATCAATCTCTTAGCCACTACGGATGCTCTATTTAAGAACACTCCAGATCATGGAGAACACCAGATGAAATGCTCTGGGGTTCCTCTCAGTTACTGACCCTGTTCTTCTTATTCTGCTCAGTGACTCACTCATTCTCCTTCTGATTCACTGTGATCCACTATCTAACCAGCCCTTTGGAGAAAGTCTCAGAGGCTCTTCTTCCACTGGGTCCTGATCTGGCTCATGACACAGGACAGGAGATGCAAACCCTCACTTATGGGATCTGAGAACTTTCAATACTTCCCAGCTTTGGTCAATATTCAATTTTTATAATCATCCAACATGAGCATTTCTTCTTTAAATGCACACCAGTTCTCTTTTTGTCATGGCCCCTCTGACTAATCTACTGGGTTTTGGTTTTTTTTTTTCATTTTTACAGTTATAGGTAAACTTCATTTCACATCATCTAGTATGTGAAAAGTGCTTAGTAAATGTACATTCTCCACTTTATTAGTTTTATTTGTTAAGTAATTTTAATAGGAAAACTGATTGAAGTTGGATTACAGCAACAGGAAGCCTGCATAAGATCATTAACTGGTATCTCATGGCAGTGCTCTTTGAGCAATCCCAGTCCTCTCTGAAGTTGTGAGAAAAGAGCAGGAGCAGAAAGGAACAGAACACACAAGTTTGGTGGGGAGAATGGAGAAGGCTCTTGTTTTGAGGTGCTGGAAGGGTAATGTTTGAATTCCTCAATCCTGGAAGAGAAAAAGACGGATTATATTTTACACACTGATGAGACTTTGTTGAGGAATTTGTGGGATCCTCTTTCCTAGGATAGGGGTCCTTCAGTAAAACTGACTGAATTGCTGTCACTTTACTGTGGCTCACACGGCTTCTACAAGGGCTTTCACTGAAGTCTACGCACTGTCCAAACAGCTCCTACTTCCGTGGGAGCAGGAGTGAGCTCCCTGAGAGGTGCTTGCCTAGTCTGAAGAGGATGGGTTTGTCAGTGAGATCATTTTTATTTGCTTCACCATCTACCGCTTACACTGAAGTGTCCAACAGTGGGATGAAGAAGGTGCTTTAGATGCAGCAACAAACAGCAGCAAAACAGCAGGTTCAACCAAAGGCATTCACTACAGCTTAAGAACAACCTAGACTATCAACCCTTTAAAAAAGGAAACAAGTTGCAACGTGACCACCAGAAAGAATATACCATACTCTAATTACCAAAGAACATTGAAGCATTAATCTAATTATTCTTTATCAATAAAAATTCAGGAGTCAGATATTGGGGTAAGAACCTGAAGGATCAAAGAAGCAGAGAAGCCCCCAGTCTTCTCCTACCTGCTCTGATCCTCCCTCCACAAAAGCCGAGGTCCCGCTCTGCCCACCTTACTACTTCCTGTCCTGTCTACAGTCCTCCAAAACCTCTGTGGTTAATTTTGGTCAGCTAGTGGATAACTCTGCCCTCTGACTCTAAACAAGCTTTATCTGTCAGAACATGATCAAAATATCAAATAGCAGAACATCACTAAGTTAAGCAAGACAAAAAGGTAGGAATTCAGAAGGCATACTTAAGCACCAAATTAATGAGAGTTTCAATTACCCTTCCGAATACAGTTTTCATTCTATATATTCTTAACCATATATAAAAAAATGCCATCCATATTTTATATCCATGCCTGAATGAGTAGCTTCTCATTTCTTGCACTCAGTTTGTCTTGACCAAGAACATGTGCTTTGAGGCACAGGAAGGTTTTGGATCTTATGAAAATTGTATTTTAAACTAATTTGTTTCCTCTGTGATTATTATTCTTGTGAGCATGCATTTGAGAATATTATTCTGAGAAGGAATCAATAGGCTCAGGGCACCAAAAATAAATGTAAGAAACCTTTCTGCCTTGAAAGTTTTTGTGATGATAAATGGTGCAATAACATACACACACACACACACACACACACACACACACACACACACACACACACACAGTAGTGTGGATTTTGAATCTAAATACCTATGTACATAATGCATAATAGCATCATCCTGCCCAGATTTAGACCTGTTGCAAATTCCCAGGAGACTTAATCTGTATTTCAGTTTGTGCCTTGGAGACATAAAACTCTAATGGCCATGCATAAATGATGGGATTTTTGTTCTGTGAGGTGTCCTTGAAGCTAGATTCAGAGTGAGGAGCTTTTAACAGGAATTTTATTGTCTTGCAACATGTCTGAAAGAGAAACATCAGAACTTAGCCTATTCACTGACTGCTTCTTCCAAAATCAGGAAATTGAAGGGCCAATGTGCTGACTTACTCTGTATGTTCAGTAAAACCAAGGTCCATATAATATTGGATATGAACTGTTGAAAAGACAGTATAACTGTCTCCTCACAGTATATGTATCGCATAAACAGCACACACTCTCTCTAATGACCAGGGACAAGGCTAAATATGCAACACATTTTATCACTTTTGTCCCTTCTACCAATGCTATGTGGTTAGTAGTGTGGAAATTACATCATAGAGACGTTAGCATTTTCAGTTGTCAACTAAAGACTTAAGATTTTAACCAAGGCAAGCTGGCAGGAAAGTTCAAGTGGGTAACAAGGCAGATGGACAGAGTAATGCATCTTTGTTCAGTCGGCAAGTTGGAACTGAATCCCTGTGGATTCATAACACCTACTCAAAAACTTCTCAGACTCATCAGAGCTGCTCATCCACAGACAGGAAACCATTGATCTAATTCATCAATTTCTTGTTTTGCACATTACTTTCATCATTCCAAGGGATGATTTCTCAGTCCACAGCCAAACAATTAGCTGTCACTGGTGGCATTTTAATTGTGTTCATTCTGTAAAGATCTCTTTTTCTAAAAGATTTATTTTTGTTTGTGTGTGTGTGTGTGTCAGGGGGTGCCTGTGAAAGCCAGGAGAGGCATAATACACCCTCAAACGGGAGTTTTATGGTGTTATGTTCCTCACATGGGTACTGAGAACCAAACTCCAGTCCTCTGCAAGAGCAGCCAGTGCTCTTAACCACTGAACCATCTTTCCAACCCCTCCCTTCCAGTTTTAGAGACTAACTTCTCTCTAGCCAGAAAGGGAGAGACTGGTGGAATCTTTCACAGGAAACAAATGTCATTTGAATGGAAACTAGCCATAAAATATATATCTAACACCTGATGTATTAAAAACAAATAGTACTATCACTCAAGTCTAAAGGTAACCATAATTAAATTTTAAAGCCGATATATCATAGGCTATTCATGGGCAGGTCTTACCAGATATACCAACTGAATGTTGTAGTGGAAGCCAAGTGGTTAAAACATCAGAGAGCTTGATTATTTTCTGAAAGCAGATGAAAACTCAATACCCTGGGAAAAACTGTCCTAAGTAGTGTTAAAATTCTTGAGTACTCCCTAATCTACAAAATACACAGGGAAATAAAAACATTCATAGGTACCCTAAATTTTCTCAGGGCTGGACCAGCAATTGAGCATAATGTAGTTTACATCATACCCTGCGTTATAGCACATAGGGTAGGCATCTGATTTTTAAGCTGCCTGTCTTTGGGATATATAAACAGCCATTCACTTTGCAGATGGGACATCTTGTGGCATCTCACAGCTAAGGGAAGAGTCTGAACCATGAGGAGTTCTAAAGCACACTGACTATAATCTCTGCCTATGAACATCGCTTCTAGCCAAGAGAACCAAAGCAATTCAGATTTGCCTTTCAGCCTTTTTTTTTTTTTTTTTTTTTTTTTTTGGTTTTTCGAGACAGGGTTTCTCTGTGTAGCTTTGCGCCTTTCCTGGAACTCACTTGGTAGTCCAGGCTGGCCTCGAACTCACAGAGATCCGCCTGGCTCTGCCTCCCGAGTGCTGGGATTAAAGGCGTGCGCCACCACCGCCTTTCAGCCTTTTTATTGGTGCAGATGTGGAGTGACTATGCACAGAACACTCAGATCAGGGAGAACTGTGTTATAAGCCTGCTGAGGAAGATACACAGGGGATGCAATGGTGGAAAATGATTATTAAACAGGATTATCTGTACATATTTCAAAGAAATTAGAAGTCTAGGATGTGAACAGACTCTTAAGCTTGATTCTTAACTCAGGCCCCTTATTCACTTTGTAGATATCTCAAGGTATCAAATTGCCTCATGTTTCTGATGCCTCACTTGTGAAATACAGGTAGTGGTGGTGCCTGCCTTAAGGGCATTTGAGAGTGTTAAATGAGTTAATATAGTGAAGTGCTTAGTACAGAGCATGACCAATACTGCGTCTATTAACAATACCTAGTACTAATAAGATCAATATTTTGTATGGAATTTTTGCTGTTAGAGAAAAGACAATTAGGTGCAAATTTCCCCAGAAACAAAATTTGAATAGAGAACAATTGCCAAATGTATTTCCAGCACCTGATGTTTTATTGACATAAAACTAGCATTCTGAGATAATGGTGACTGTATCATTAGACTCTGGTAACACTTAGGAGTACTGCCCTCACTCTAGAGAAACAGTTCCTAAATCACTCTGTAAGCTTGCAGGGATAGGGCAGGAGCCAAAGGTCATTGCCAGGTATGGTTCCAAACAGAAATTTTTGTTTTGCAGTCAGCCCCTGGCCAAATGTAGTGTGAGCTGGGAATATTTTATGCTTACTTACAGAACCCAAACATGGAAACAGTCTTGTCTTAAAGGAGTCCCTTTAGTCTGTCAGCAGATAAAGAACAAGAGGTCTTGGCCCAGCCCAGAGCATTTACATTTTAAAGGGTGAGTTGTGAATCCTTATCTTTCAAAACTGTACTTACACTGTACTGTGACCAGTGTGTTTCTAAAGGATAAAGGAAGTTACTGTGGGTGTTGGAAAAAACGGTGGACAGCCATACATGGAGTCTCATGCCTATAATCTCAGCAGTAAGAACACTGAGGCAGGAGAATCACCTGCCAGATTTGGGGTCAGCTTAGGGTACAGAATGAGACTCTGTCTCAAACAAAAGAGGCTGTGAAATGGCTCATTGGAAAAGTGCTTGCTCACAAGCATGAGAATCTGTGTCTGACCTCCAGCACCGGTGTGAAAACTGTGTTTCAGAGCACCCTCACTAACTCCAGCGCTGAGAAGGGGAAACACAGAGATCCCTGGGGCTTGCTGGACAGACAGACAGATGAATCAGTGGGCTCCAGGCTCAGTAAGAGATTCTGTCTCAAAAAATAAGAGGGGAGAGTGATTGAGGAAGACACTCAGTGTTGACCTTTGGCCTCCAGATACACACACACACACACACACACACACACACACACACACACACACATATACACACACACATGCTCCTACACATAAACACAAATACACATAGAGGCATAAAACAGCAACAACAACAACAAAACAAAGAATAATGAACAAAAGAATAAGTATCCACAGAAAACCTTAAGGAGTGTGTGTGTGTATCGATGTATTGTGTATGTATGCGTGTGTGTCTGTGTGTGTGCATGTCTGTGTGTGTGCATGTGTGTGTGCATGTGTTTTGGGGGTTGTTTGTCTTAACAGCAAGTAAGAGGGAGACATTTGTGAAAACAGTAGGCACCTGAACATACTATGAAACTAAAGACACCGAGGCAGCCTTACATGCTAACAATCTCCCTGTTTATAGACGTCTTTTTAAATGCCCAGTTCCGCATTTTATAATTTATTTGTCTTGACTTTGACAAATAAGTGCAAAAGCATTTTTGTATTTTCTCATGTGTTGTATTTAATGGCGGTAATAACGGACCACAAAATACAACAAAACCCACATTAACAGTTTTTTGATAGGGAGTGAAAAGGGGTTAATGTGCAGGCCTGCCTTGAAAGAGATGTGACAGGGAGAGAGAAAGAGAGAGAGGAATGGGTGCAGTGCGCTTTTAAAAGGGGTCTTAGTGTATGTCTACAGAGGTTTGGTCAAACAGCGCATGCGCACAGATTACGTGATGTACCGCGTAAGACCTTGGATTGACAACGCATGCGCAGCCAAAGGACCCCGGGTTCTGGCTAGTCATTTGCCTGAATATTCATAGTGCAGACACAGTTGTAGGACCCTGGGTGCTGGCTAGATGATGCTGGAAATGCTAACTTGTACATCAGATTTTACAGGAAATAAGCTGCCCTGAGTATTGAGGGAAGAGTATACTTTCCCCTTCTTAAAGAATATCCTTCAGTCTTCACGTTTCAAAGAATCAGATCATCAACAGCTACCATGGTTAGCTACAGCTCATGTCAGGTTCTGTTTATTACTTATGCTTCATTGTAGCTAGAGTTTTCCTGCCTGGCCCACAGGACAAATCTCTGACACCCGCCAGTCCCACAGCCACTCAGACCCGACCAAGAGACTTATATTGCTTACAAACTGTATGGCCGTGGCAGGCTTCTTGTTAACTGTTCTTACATTTCCATTAATCTATACCTTGCCACATGGCTCGTGGCTTACCAGCATCTTCACATGCTGTTTCTCATCATGGTGGCTGGCAGTGTCTCTCTTACTTAGCCTTCCACTTCCCAGCTTTATTATCCTCCTTGTCCCGCCTACACTTCCTGCCTAGCCAATGGCCAATCAGTGATTTATTTATTGACCAATCAGCAACACATTTGCCATACAGAACATCCCACAGCACTTCATAGTCCCACTTTCTTATTATAAAGTTTTCTCATTTTAAAGTTCTGAGTTATTATATATTTATAGTGTGATCCTCATTAGTCTTAACAATAAAAATCCAGAGTCAGATACCAAGGGTGAAAGCTGAAAGATCAGAGAAGCAGAGGAGCAGCCACTGTCACTTCTTACCTCTACTAATCCTCAGACCAAAAGGGGGGACTGAGATTCTGTCTCTACCCACCTTATATTCCTGTTTCCACCTCCTTCCTGAGTGCTGGGATTGAACGTGTGCACCACCACCACCTGGCTCTGTTTCTCTTTTAGACTGTTCAATCTTGTATAGCCCAGGGTGGCCTTGAACTCCTGATCTTCCTGCTTCCTCCTCCCAAATGCTGGAATTAAAGGTGTGTGCTACGACGGCCTGGTCTCTATGGTTAACTAGTGGTTAGCTCTGCCTCCTGATCTCCAGGCAAGTGTGTGTGTGTGTGTGTGTGTGTGTGTGTGTGTGTGTGTGTGTATACATATATGCCTTAATTTTATATATATATTGAAAATAGATTCTTCTCTCATACAGTACAACTCAACCACAGTTTCCTCTCCCTCAGCTCCTCCCAGATCCCCCCACTACCCCTCCCCACCAGACCCACTTCCCTCCCTTTCCCTTCACAAAAGAACAGCCCCCCAAGAGACAACAACCAAATACAACAAAACAAGACACAATAAGACAAAGCAAAAGCCCTTATGTCAAGGCTGGAAAAGGAATTGTGTATAGGTAGCACACAAAGATAGATCCAACTTTATGACCCTGAAGTTTTATCACTTAGGGGGTCTCTTCCTAAAAATTTAATAAAATATAATGGATACAATATTAGGTATTTCAGTAAGTACTTATTTAGATCAAGAAAACAAATTTAAACACATTACAAAGAGCAAAGCCTGACCACACAAATGTTATGAAATCAAGAAAAAAAATTAATGTGTTGTTAGCATGCATGCTTCTACAGTATTTTTCTTTTTCTACAAATTTTTACTTCATATTGTTTGATCTTCTCTTTATCAGGGAGTAATATTCTAATATCACTTTGGTCGGGAAGCTAAAAGTATAATTCATTCCCCTAGCATCATTGATCTGTGTTTATTTTCCATTATTGCAGCTGGAGTGCAGGGTAAATGCAATTTCAACATGTGATATTATTGTTTGTAGTGCTGCGGGCTTATGCTCACAAACGCAGGCATTGTGATGCTTCTGGATGCTTGATTCTCATCACAAAAGTCAAAAACATTATAATGTTTTTATAATCTTCTATTCCATATTATTGAATAAGTTCTTTATGGAGAAAAAACTCATATTTTCATTAGGCACTAAAACAACTCAAATCTTCTGCTAATGAAATTAGACATATCTGAGTCTTATGAAATTTTTTAAAGATTAGCTTCTCAGGCCAGATATTTCACCCTTGTCTTTCCTTCTCTGTTCACAGATTTGTACCCCAGCATTGGCAGATACACCACTCTGCAGTGTGAAAGTTAGCTTTCCACCTCTGTGCTGTGAAGCCAGGAGAGCCAGTTCTTGGGGAAGGGTTTTTCTGGGACTCACATCTACACTAAGATGGACTAGAATAGATTACTACACTGGAAAGTTACTTAAACCATCTATTACACTCACCCAGAGTTAAGTAGTTCCTCAGCTAATGTTCTTCTTACCTGAAGCCCAGAACAACCCTCATCTACTCTCCTGCCAGCAACAGGAAAGGAACTATGATGGAGAAAGTCTGAATGGGAAAAGACAGTGCTTTTGGATAACCATAGCCAAGATTCTGGAAAGATCTGTGTGTACGGCTGGCTCCACAGCCTGTGGTACTGAGGGGAGATCATTTAATCAGCAGAGCCAAGGGGTAGGTCAGAGGCCACTGGAGGAATACACTTGAAGGGTCCCAGGACCTTGCTTTTCTTCTTTCTTTGCATCCTATGGACCCATGAGGCGAGCAGCTCCCCTGACCTGCAAGCCTGCTGGAACACTGCTTTATCACAGGCCCAAAGGCAACAGAGCCAATTGACTAAAACCTCATAAACTGTGAGCAAAATAAAAGTTTCATATTTTTCAGTTATGAATACCCAGGCATTTTTTTAAATAGGAACAGACAGCTTACTAACACAAATGTCTTAATTTTATAAATTTTATAAATATATAAGATTTATTCAGAACCATTGAGAGGCCATGTAACGGAGCAGACACAAAGCCTGACTTTTATTAACCTTACTGTAACTATCTACTTAGTCAGTTTATAATTTGTAGATGTCATAGCAGAGCAGCAAAGAGGGTGTTATGAAGTGGATGACAGCAAACAGGGCCTATTGGGACTGAAAACCATGGGTCTGGGTTTTGAGGAAGTGAAATGATGCACCCAGAAAGGAGAAACAGGATCCTGAACACACTCTTCTCCTCTGGTCCTCCAAGACTGTTAATGCCCACAGACAGTAGAGGTTCAAGAAGACACTTAAATATGGATCTGGCCCTAGACTAAAACTTGAGGTATGGCATGTGATTAGAACACTGTGATGCTGACTATTAAAAAAAAGCACATTGTCAGAATATTCAGTAACATTTTTCTGGCAATTATTTGAACAAGGTTTCTCACGATCAGGGATTTGGAATTTTTTAAAAGATGGCATATGTGCATTTTCATGGGTGACAAAAATATTACTGTAATTATTATGGTTTACTCACATGATTAGTTAATATATTACCATTCTACTTTTTAATTTTTAATTGTAATTCCCATCTGGTGACTTAAATTGTCCTGATGAACCTGCGATAGAGCTTTCAAGTTGTTCAATAAAGAGAAGAAAGAATAAGGCAATACAAAGCCCACCATTAAGAGGCTCCAAATACAGAGTGATATTCTTTATCATAGCTAATAAAAAGTCATATTACAGGAAAATGAACGGAGAAGATCCTCTATCCATATGACCCAAGGGCCAACAATTAGAAGAAATATGCAATAAATAGGAAAATTGAAATAAAATTATATTCTTAATTTCTAAATTGGATTTATACCAATTCAGTATATAGTTAAGGAATGTCATAATAGCAATGTGTAAAAGAAGAAAACTACATGTAATTATAAAGGTCTGTCTTATTAAAGTTAGAATTTGAATATAGCTTGTTGGTTAATTGCATAGTCTAAAATCCCTGAGAGAAGAAACTAGGCTGTGAAGCTCATTAATACCTTTTTGTATGTTGTATTTTCTAAACAGGAAGCTCCTGAGTTCGAACTGTAATGGCTAAAGAAATAAATGAATTAAATACAGGCTTAGATTTGACACTGATGTTTCTACCATTCAACCCAATACAACATTTAGTTTCAGTGCAATAATATTAATCATATATACTATTTCTTTGTCTAGTATACATATCTATTTATGTACCAGTTACAGTGTTACTTGCTGATGACACAAAAAAGGAAATAAAAAATAATAATTTCCCTTTTGTGGCGGTGAGTCCTCTGCTAGACATCTGACAAAAAAGTAAACAACTGAAATGGAATAGTTTGCATTTCACTGAAGTTTGGAGAAAGGAAATAATGTTCCTGTGTGAAAGCACAGGGTAATATATTTTAAAGGGGGAAACCTTTCAAGGAGAATGACATTAAAAGAGGAGATATGATGCACCAAAAGCTGAGATGAGAAAATTTTCAAACACTAGGAAATTCAAAGTCCCAGTAACAAGGAAGACTATGGAGATCTGGGAATTAAGAGATCTAGGAATTAAGTTTGGTGAGCAAAGAGGCAAGAGCAGGAAACGAGATGGAACTGAGGATGGGTAGATTGTGAGTGCCTGAAGGACATGGCAAAGAGCCGAGGTTTCTTTGAAGGGTCATGAAAAGCTGTCTGACTGTTTAAAGCAGTGGAAGTTGCACACATATCAGTAGGCATGTGTGTGAACATATAAATATGCATTCCCTTGACTAAAACAAGTGCACATGTGTATATAGATAGGTCTCCAAGTAGACAAGTAGATACACAATGCACAAAAGTATACCTTCAAACATGAGGGTTGTAGACTAAGAGGATTTTAGGAGTCTGTAAATTATGATTTCATTGAAATAAAATGTGATGATAAGTGGTTCTAGAGAGATGTTAGTGGAAAGTGGTGGGGGGGGCTCGCAGGAAGCATTGGGAATGGCAGTAAGAGAATTTATGGGCAGAATAATAGATGAAGAAAGTATAAGCACAGTTCACAATTTTCTGGGTCTAATGTCTATGTTAATGATCACACCATTGATTAGTGAGGGCTGGAGAAGGGTTACAGATTGGGAAAGTAGTTTTAGGGGGAGAATTAAGGAAAATTCTTCCAATTTAAAGAATTTTGTTCTGTGGCATCTTTTTTACATGTTGCTAATGCTAAATAGATAGTTTAGAAAGTTTAAAAAATAATTTTTACTAGAAATGTATGATTTTTAAATCACTGGTGTATATCTGAAGTGACCAAATAGATGAAGTCAGCTGTTTAAAGAAAAGAGAGAGATTGTCTAAAAAACAAAACAAAACCCAGGATGGATCCCTACGGAATGAAAATATCTCAAGAATGGAAGAAGAGACAGGTCCAGAAACAGTAGAGGGAACATCTCATAAGATCAGAGCATCGTCACTAGAGCAGGGAGGAGAGCACACTCTAGAGAAATGGTTCATTTCTGAATCTTGCTGAGGGATGAAGGAAGATGAGGAGATAAATGACACAGTGTGTGGTAATGTAGGGGTCTCTGGGAGTTAGTGATGGCTATCTCTACAGAGTGTGGTGCATAGCAGTCAAGCTGAAGTGGGTTAAAGAGAACAGGAAGGGAGGAAGAAAAAACAACTCTTGCAGACAACATCAGCGAAGCTTTCCAGTGGGTTGCAGGGGTTGGAGGATGCAGGGTTGAGGTGAGTTCTAATTTGGGGGAGATTGAGACGGCTTTTGTTAGCTTATGATCAAGGTCTAGTAAGCAGAGAGAAAGTGGAAGTTTAGACACTTGAGATGAACCCTTCCACATAAAGGAAGTGTTTTTCACTCAGTTTGATTAATATTTCTCAGGAAAAATATAGTTGTTTCTGCTATAATACTCAGATAAGTTTATTTTTTGAATCTTTGTATCTCATAAAAAAGCGTACTAAAATGAATAATTCCTTAAGAAAAAAACTTAAATCATACAAAATTCATCACCAGAACACTAACATTTGGAGTTCCCAACAAATGATTGAAAATATAAGTAAATTTCTAATAAATAAAATTAACAGTGGATATAGGATATGATCATTCTCATACACAAAAAAATTAGGGAGAAAAAAAATGTGCTTAACATTCCCAAGACAGATTCATGGCAAAATTTGACCAGGAAGAAAACCCTGGAGTGGGTAGACACTAAGCAGGGACTCTGTACTTAGTGTAGGCCACTGTATAAGAAGGCTTGTTTTCAGGTACTCTTCCTACAAAGTACAACATATTATCACGCTATGAAAACCTGCTGTTGCCTTCCACATCATATCATCCTTTGTCTCGCTAATAAAAAAAAGGACTAATGAATTTCAAGAAAAAATACATTGAATCAGAAAAAAAAGTAGAGTTGAGTTTTTTGTTGTTTTGTTTAGTTTTTTACTTATTAAACAGCTGCTCTGTGCATAGCAACAGACTGAGTCAGAAATTGTGCTTTTACCACTTACACCCAGGAATCCTATGAAGTGAGTTCTGCTTGCACTCTGGTTCTCATGAAAAACAGAATTCAAAGTCACATAATGATTAACAGAGTCAATATTTAAAGCTTAGAGATCTAAGTCTAAATGGCCAGGATCTTAAACATGGGGAAGAAAAGCATTCAACGTATTGTTTCAACATGATTCCTATAAAAGTTGAAGTAATTAAAGCCTCCTCGCCATCTTCAATAAGTTGGGATCTCACATCTAAATTTTGCCCTAATTATATGGCATTATATTACCAGAACATTCGATGCTGCTAGAGTTTATAGGAAACAGTGGGGAAGGAGTGATAGGTCCCCAAAGGGGTGCAAGGAGTCAGCCTATGCAGTCACCATTTTATGTGGCATTTACATAGTGCTCCTATAAACTAATATATACAATTGAAAGTGATGAAAGCTGAAGACTCAGACCTATTTACCCCGGGAGAGACAGAGTTTCGTCGATGGGGACTATAATAATGAGAGGCTGTGGAATGGGCTTCCTGCAGTGAGGGACAGGTGAAGTGACAGAGTCTCTAATGGGTAGATCATTCCTGTAGATGTGAAGATGAGCAAGATGGCAGTGTGGATGAAGACTCTACAGTGGAATGCCTAAAGAACAACATCTGATAACAAGTAAATGGGAAAGTAATTAAATAATGTTAGACTCACAGTGACACTGACTTCAAAGGAAACCCCACTGCTCCTTCACTTTTGCTTACAATGTGGGACTCATATACAAAAGAGCAGTTACAGTGAAAGGAAGAGCTGACAGCTATTCACTATGGATAGTTGCCTTATTTTCCAGTCTCTACTCTCTCCTCCCCAACAAGAAGCTGACGTTAGAAGAAAGGAAGTGCAGGTTGCCACCTCCCAACTCATCAAGACATTGGTACTGTTAACTTATTCTACGCAGATGGAAAGTCATGATGTATAGGATACTGGACTGTGCACACAATTTTGAGTAAAATTTAAAATTCAAAAATAACAAGTTTGTGTTTATTAATCCCAATGGACTATTTTAATTATGATAAGCAATTAAAAGGCCTTGGAATTGGCCTAAGATGTCATTGAGCAAGCCTTATAAGAATAGGACCACAGTACTAATTTTTTAAGTTAATGATTTCATGTATATAACTCACAAATTGAGACTCTTTCCAAAATAATGATGCTGTGAAATGGAATGGTTGGACTGCATGTGCTCAGTGGTCCTCTGTAGATCTAACATCCAAGCATTTCCTAACAGTGAGGAGTACAGGCGTTCAAGAGGACAGCAGCTAGTTATGTGAGCAATATGACCCTGTGATGGTCCCCAAGAGCAGGGACTACTGCTGCCTGATGGATGAGTCCCTCATTCTCCTGTCTGACTTGCCAGGGTGACAGTTCATGACATTTAGAAACCTTGCCTTCTGTGCCCCTGTCTCAAAGCTGGTGGAGGTGAAAAGAAAAAGCAGTGGGAGGCAGTGACAGATGTGAAGGCAGAAGCTGAAGAAAGGAGTTAAAAGCAGGACTGATGGAAGCATGAAGGATTTGTAAGGAGGGGAAGTAATTTCCAGCTTCCAAGTCAGTTTTTGTGAAGAGTGGTAAAGTATTAAAAACAAAAACCCAGAAACATTAAATAAAAAAATAGCTTAGACAGCCAATTTAAATGGCTTCATTTTGGACTGAGTAAACACTACAGAATGGTGTGTGGGAAATATATATATATATATATATATATATATATATATATATATATATATGTAATTAATCAGTAGCAAATAAAGAACAAAAATAGGCTCCTGCTGTTGTGATAGGGCAGTCATTATTGCTACTGCTTTGGTTGAAGATTTAGGACCAAGGAAAGGATAGGGGAGTTAGTGTTCATATGCACTATGGAGCATGATGTGGGGAAGTGAGAAAAACTGAATGAACAAAATGTACCAGGTAGGAACCAGCAAGAAAGCTAACCAGAGTGGTGGAATGAAGAATGAACAAAATTAATCTATACCCAGCATTCCAGCATAGATGAGGAGAGGGTACATGAGACCCCACCCCAGCTGAGGGGCCATTGACAATCAATGTCTGCTAGGGGAGGAAGAGTTAGCCTTCATTAGGGGTGTGATTCTAGTAGGATATTCATCTTCTCATGCATGACCCATGTATACATGAACGGTGCTCATCAGACTCAGTGAATTATCCAAAAAGAGAACATAACATGAATTTCAGAGAGGCCAATATGGAAGGGACCCAAGAGGAATTGGAGGGGAAAGGAGAAGCAAATATATTGTGCTCATGTATGAAATCCTCAAAGAATACATTCAAAATTTTTTATATTTAAAAAAAAAATCTTAGTGTAGTCTCCATAGACAAGACTCTATGTCTATACCATATAATCCCCAAATTATAGTGGTAGGCTCACTAGAGTTGGCTCTAACAAAGCTCACAGTAACTCAGAATGTTAACATGTTCATTTGAATATATGTGTATACACTGTACAGTCATCCTCTGAGTGTGACACCATCATCTTCATCAGAGCAGCTGTGTCTACTCACTAGGAACCTTCCAAATCAGGCCTGTTGGCTATTGACCCTCCTTCATAGAAAGAGGATATAGGGAGGGTCATTAAACCTTCACCTGATGTCTCATCCAGTCCCTCTTGTACCTCCCAAATAATTACATAGAGTTCTGCTGTAATTGATCATATTCTTCTCATGGTCTCTATGTATAGTGTGGAAGGTTAACATAAGTAAAGAGTCCATCTGTGTAGCTATGAGAATTCATCAACCATGCTGGGGTGACAGTTTCAGTAATAGCTACTTTGGAGTCACCCATGCTTCTGTAAGTAGGATGTACCCACACTTTCTAAGTAAGCTCCCCATCCTAAAAATAAATCAGTGATTTCCTAAGTTTTTCTTTGGTGGTATCATACCATACCTGTCAATGGTGTCCTATAAGGATAAGTTAGACATTTGTCTGCACCCTCACCCCCATGGAAAGAGCTCCTGCAAAGGTATACAAGATAGTCATGTCCATGTAACTTTCACTTCCTGGTGGGCATGTGTGCATAGTGTATTAAAATGCATGCCAGCAGCCATTTATTGTTCTCATGGTGCTTTAGTCTTACCTAACCATAGCATGTATCACAACGTAAGAAAACAGCATATCTTCTCCTTTGTCTCTTCATCACATACTCATTGAATTGACTGTCTACATGTATTTGATCAACTTCTCTTTACTAGGAGCTCACTCTAGTGCAGACAATGTTTAAATTTCCAATAAATACTTATTAGAGAGATAAATGAGCAATTAACACATTGATTTTTACATTGAGATGCTGCAATTTAATAAATCATCTTCTCTTCCTCCAGGTTAATATTTATAAAGTACGTATGAACATTAAAGAGCACTAGAGAGTGCTGGACCACTCTTGATCTCCAATTCTTCGCCTTTTGTCAGAGCCACCAATCTTATCCGTGCATCTGTGCTTAGGAAAACCAGCCCCTAGGACATATTTTTTAGTTAATTTCTATGGTAATTAGCATCTTGGACTGTTTTTCTTTATGACTGATGGCCTGTCAGTCTTTTTTAAAATATGTAAAATGACTTTATAATCCTCTTTCCACTGTTCTAACCATTGGATATTTGACTATAAATTTAATTAACTGGAAATACAGCATAATAAAGTGAAAACATGAAAAGGAAAATGAAATTCTTTGTGCTGCCAAGTCTCAGTCTATAGTTGCTCATCATCCCAGTTATATGACTGAAGAAGTCAGCTTGGCCCTTCCTTTTACAATTTGTTTATGAACAAAATCCCTAGTGTCCAAAAACTACAAAGCAATTTGATTCTATATGGCTCATTCACAGCAATGGACTTGCATGCAAATGTTATTTTAAAATGATACTTAGAAATTGTGGCCAGATGAAAGGACAGAAAAGTTTCTTTATTCTGCATCATTTCTTTTCTCTTCTTAACACAAGCATTTAAGCCTTACTTACATAGTTTTCTCTTTTTCTCTGCATTAGGGAGTCACTGATAAATTAACTGCAGTTTTCTGGTACAACCCCATCCTATCATATATTCCTATCATCTTGTATCCCTAATAACCATAAGGCACAAGTTTATTAGATCATGATGATTTGTAGGCAAGTATCATTAACAAATCAAGGGGAGTGGTTTTCACTTTTCCCTGCTGTATGTAAAGTAACAGTAGATGCAAAATTAAAGCATGAGGATTTGAATTTCAATTCTTGTTCCTACCTTACATCTGATCTAAGTAATGCAAGAAACTTCTATTTAAAAAATTTTTACCAATAGAGATACACGAATGATATAATTTTAAAAATTAGAAAATCTACCAGTCCTATAGAGATGTTCTCCAATGAGAATGACCTAGATGAATCCCAAGATACAAAGTTTTAAAGAACAATAATAAACTTCATGAGACAATTCAAGGTATTTAAAGAAGACACAAAGCAATAGACCAATGGAACTTACCAGAATGAACTTAAAGAAAATATATGGCTGAGTGGTTCCCAAGAAAATAAAACCAAAAGACTGAATGAAATGGCAAAGTCAATCCCGGATTTGGAAACTGAATTCAAGAAAGAGATAAGAATATTGAAGAGAACTCAAATGGAATTTGTATTAGTTACCTTTCCTCTGCTGGGATAAAACACTATTATCAAGGCAACTTCATCCTGTAAAGGATGAAGAGTTTATTTGGGCTTATTGTTCCAGAGGTACAAGAATCTATCACCATCACACAGGGAAGCAGGGCAGCAGGCAGGCATGGCAGCAGGAAGAGCTGAGAGCTCATGTCTTGAACCATAAGCACAGGGCAGAGAGTGGATACTGGAAATGTGACTCCAAACTCTCCAATCCTTCCTCCAGTGCCAAACCCCCTAAAACAAAGTCACACACACCCCAAAGTCTTCCCCAAAAGTGCCACTACTTGTGGACAGGCATTCAAATGTTCAAAACTATGGCAGACATCTCATTCAAACTATCACAGAATTTAAAATTTTAATAACTCAACTAAAAAATTCAAGGAAAAGCCTTACGCACAGAATGGATCAAGTAGAGTATGTAATATCAGAACTCAAAGATAAAGTAGAGGAATCTGACCAAACAAGAAATGAATATGAACATTTTTTAAACACAGGAAAGCAGCATGCAAGAACTGTGGGATAACATCAAATGATCAAATCTTTGAATTACAGACATAGATGTAGGGGAAGAATACCAGTGCAATGGCATAAACCAGATATTCAACAATATCATAGAAGAAAATTTCCCCAAACTAAGGAAAGATATACCCACACAGATACAAGAAGCACACAAAACACCAAATACAAAAGACCAGAAAAGAAACTCCTCACATTATAGCAATAAATATAAAGAACAAAGAAAGAATATTAAAAGCTGCAAAAGAAAAAACACAAGTCACTTATTTATGAAAACCAATCAGAATAACAGCTGACTTGTCAGTGGAAACTTTAGAAAGCCAAAAAAGCCAGGACCAATACACTCCAAATTCTAAAAAACCAAAATAGCCAACCTAGATTATTACACCCAACAAAAGCAAAACTATTTTTCATTGTTAAGGAGAAAGAAAAGCCATTCATGCTCCAAACAGGCTAAAATAAATCCTGTTCAGCAGACCAATCCCAAATAGAATACAGAAAACAATAGTTGGGGACGAGGAGGAGTAAGCAAAACCAAGAGACTATAGCTAGATAACAAATGATGCTATAATTACTGAAACATGAAGTATGACTGAGAACACAAACATTAAAAGAAAATGACTGAAATCAACACACACCTTTCAATAGTAACCTTTTCTCTGATGAGAGCTGAGAGACACATCAATCTACACATATGGCAGTATGATATTTTGAGTCATTTTATTTCTACATTCACAAAGCAGAAAAATAGCATATTTTTTACTTAAAGTCCATGACCTATTCAATCTCTGATTCTTGGCCTCATCAACAGGACCAAGATATCTGAAAAGGGAATAAGAAATCATTATAATTTATTTACCTAAATTACATAAAATACACTTACGTCTATGTGTGTGCATATACATGTATCATTTAGATGAAGTCGTGCTACTTGGATTGACACTGTTCCCCTGAAGAACCATAGACTATCTAACAAAACCCCCAATACCAGGTATTAGAAATTCCCCTTTTGGCCGGGCGGTGGTGGCGCACGCCTTTAATCCCAGCACTAGGGAGGCAGAGCCAGGCGGATCTCTGTGAGTTCGAGGCCAGCCTGGGTTACCAAGTGAGTTCCAGGAAAGGCACAAAGCTACACAGAGAAACCCTGCTTCAAAAAACCAAAAAAAAAAAAAAAAAAAAAAAAAAAAAAAAAAAAAAAAAAAAAAAAAGAAAGAAAGAAATTCCCCTTTTGAGTTTTTGGTCAGGGGATTCAAGAGACTCTTTAAACAGTGTAAGTTCTTACTGTTGCCCTTGGTTGTCTCCTAGAGGTTGACGCTAAGTTCCTATTGCTGAAGACACGTGCACTCTAGACACAAGAGAATCCAGGTGGATCTTATCTGAAAGCTTCTTCCCTGAGGAATAGGTTTTATAGTATTGGAAGGTGCTATGTAAACTTCCAGGAGAGGATATCAACCAGTATTCCTACTCAGTTTTGATGCCTATGAACTAAAGCAATGACCAGTCGACCTGCATAACAAGATATCCTTAATAGTGCAGTAGTGGCACTCAAATTTTGATGATAAGCAAGAGCTCTCTAACTGGACTTTAAGGCTCACTCAAATGTGGGGTTTGGAGTCATGCCTGGTACTGGAAACCTAGCCAATTACATACTACTAGTAAGGTCATGGATCTTAGAAGAGAACCTATTACCACCATTTTACTAAGTCAGCTTAATTCTTAATCATAATCTAAATAAGTGTAGCTCTCAACTCTCATCAAAGCAGCTTCCCTTAAAAACAGAAGGAGATCAATACAGAAAACTACAATCAGTCAAAACACAGAGAACAAGTGCTTATGGGGTGCCCAGCTCCCATGGATACATCTACCTCAAAACTCCTGTAGCTAAGGCTCAGAGTACATCACAAAAGAGGTGGGCAGAAAGATTGTAAGAGCTAGACAAACAGGAACGCTGCTGTACAATTGTGTCTCCTAGAAAGGCAGGGAAGCTTCATCTGTGATACCTCAACAATATGGCTGCCTACACAAGACCTGAACAAGTACAATACCAGTAGACATGATAACATGAAAGGGGAAATTTCACTGGACCCCACCCCTGGATAAAGAACTGCAAGCAACTAATGACTGCGAAGAGAAAGAGAATTATTCTTCCCCAGGAATGAGTCCCCTAATTGGTTATCTAATACCAAGAAATCAGCCCTGAAATCATATACATACCAGGAGCATTAAATGGACTAAAAGGGTTATATTTATATATGTAGGGGTGTGTGTGTGTGTGTGTGTGTGTGTGTGTGTGTGTGTGTGTGTGTATTTTTGTCAGGACAAAAATTTTAAAAGGCCATGAGGTCAAGAGGAAGCAAGGCCAGGGGTACATAGAAGAAGTTGGAGAGAGGAAAGGTAAGGGAGAAAATGATGTAATTATTTAAGTTTTTTAAAAGAATATAAAGAGAAAGTAACAGTTCCACCATGGTATATAATTGACAGTCTTTCTGCACAAACTCATAGATCAAATAGACAAGAGTAGGAACACAGAGGATTTGATAACATGACAAGAACACACATTATTAGATTTATAGTATTTTATGCCACACAAAGACTATATATTTTCTGAAATATTCATCAAATTAATTAAGTGGTCCTAGTGAAGCTCTTAGATTTTTTAGAACAGTGCTACTCAGATATGGTCTCTAGAACAGTGCTGGTCAATAAATTTAACATATGGTGAGGAGGGAGGCACACACGCCAGAACACAAATCAACTCCCTCATTCCACACATACTTAACTCCACCATATTTAGGCTGATGAAGTAGGTGAAAAGGAGGATAAGAAGACACAGTATAACCTTAAATGTGTTTCAAGTATGATTGAGTGTAAATGAATTCAATGTTAAATTGTAGAAGTTATGATAATTAGAAACCATCACATAAAAAGTAAACCAGTAGAATGATGCACTGAGATTCAATTAATAGAAAGGAAAAGAATAAAGTGTGAATAAAACTTTGAGTTCATCCTCTAAAAATGTCAACACTAGAAACAAGGCCAAGGGAAAGAGCAAATGCAACCTTTGTCAAGATGAGAAGGCTCTAGACAAACAGGAAACCTGAGCCCAGGGGCCCAAAAGACTGAGCTCCGACTGTGACCGTAGAGTTTTCAGATGGCGGAGAAATTCAGAAGTGCAGGCTAAGGTGAGCTTCTGATGACATTGGGTAATTCAGAGTAGGGAAAAGACAAATGAGACACTCCGGGTCTACTCCGACTGTGAAGTAGAAATATGACGACTTCGTGACTATGGTAAATGACTCTCACTGCCAGTTCTCACTAAGCTGAGACCACTGGAAACCACTTTGAAAAAGCTATTTTTGCCAGTTGACAAATCAGAACACCTGTTACATTCGTAACTTCTCCTTATTTCTCATGTGAAAACCTCTGTATTGATGAAAAGTGGGTTATTGACCCACAGGATGTGGGCAGTCTAGAAGGCCAAGAAGTGGAGGATGATGAGTCCCTACCACACAATAAAACAATTCCCATTCCATAGGTCTTGCTGCTTCCTGCTGCATGTCTGAAGTCATAAAGCAAGCCCCGCTGTGCCTGGTCTTTTGTTATTATTCTACAGTATCCAGAATTGGTACCCAAAGAGGGAGTAAGGAGAACCAGATTAAAGAAGATATGCCAACTGGGAGGAATTGCAGACATCTCTTGCCATCAACGGATGCATTCATCAGCAACAATGAATGTAAAGTACTAGATTTTGCAGATATACATAATTGTTAAAATATATATTGAGAGTTTGGGAAATGCTCTGGATTGGCCTGAACGTCACTAAAGTACAGAGATCCCAAGCCAAACACAGCAGAAAACTTTCAAAGACTACAGAAAGTAGGAATGTATGGTGATATTTTATTTGTATTAAAATGTTATTTGTATGTTAATAAATAAAGTTGCCCGGGGGTCAGAGCTATTAGCAAGCCAAAGGAAAGCAGGGCAGTGGTGGCATACTCTTGTAATCCCAGCACTTGGTAGGCAGAGCTGGGTAAGTCTCTGTGTGTTCAGGGATACAGCCATTATTGGATACACATGCCTTTAATCTCAATACTGAGCATGGAAAACCTGGAGGCCTATACAGACAGGCCGTGATGAGGCAGTCGTGTGGTTGGGTTTACAACCAATGAGAAGGCAGAACAGGAACTCTATATAAAGACTTTAACACAGGGGTAGCTCTGGTTCGGAGAGGTAGGACCACCGCAGGAGGAAGGGTAAGGTTTTTGCTCTTAGCTCTGACCTCTTGGCTTTCTTCTTTGCATTGGTTCTGTGTTTCTTATTTAATAAGAAGGTTGGTTACATCTACAAATGGCGTCCAACGTGGTAGCAAGAGTTTCCACCTAAAAACTGAGAAAAAAAGATTCTAAAACGGAGCTAAAAACAGCTTCCTAATTGTCTCTCTCAAATAAGCAGCAGCTGCTGGTTTGAGCTATTGATGGGTTCCTAGCGTGCGCGCTCCACCTGCAGTATGGCGAGAATGAGGCCTCTGCCAGTGGCACATTAAGCTGCGTGGTGGATTTAGCCTTTGCTAGTACAAAACAAAAAAAAGAGGTTTCTGGGCTAAACGCTGCTTGGATAAAAGCATAGACCCACGATAGCTCCCAGAGCTGGTGGTAAACCACCGCAATGTTGGGAAGCTGAGGTGGGCGGAGCCAGCAGCCACAGCTGCTGTAGTTTAAAGCAATAGATTCACAATAAGACAGATTCAGATGTAATAGTTTAAATGTGTGTAAAATATACGTAGGCTTGAAAGAGACAAAAAAGGTGATATATACAGTTATATAAACAAATACATAGTTTTAAAAAATAAAGTCTTTAAAGAAACAGTAAAATTAATATAGAAAATAAGCCACGTAAAGATGAATATTACACCGAGAATCTGGATTGGGTTGTCTTTGGGATTCTTAACTGCAGAGAGATATTTGATTGTAAAGGAAGCTGAGTTAAACCAATATATATACTTTAAAGATACCTTGACTTCAAAATTTGGATATAAGGATATGTTGCTTTGGAAAAGAGTCTCTTTTGTTTCCACAGAAAGCCAGAGGCTATGGATTTGTTCCAGATTAAGATACATCAGGTTTGACCAGCCACGACCCCCTGAAAGGTCTCCGATGACACCATGACCCAGATGATCCAACATCCAGAACCGTTTCAAGGCAACTGGCTCAGATGATACACCCTCATGGACTACTCCATAATCCTAAAATTTTCTTTGTGTCCCCATAAGATACAGCGCCCCCCTCCAGCAGGAAGTAGTAAGAGAAGCTACGCCCAAATTCCCAAATTATATGTAATTTTACTTTGTTAAGGTTAAAACCTTCCTTTTTGGAAAAAAAAAAAAAGGGGGGAAAGTGCTGTGGGATGGTCTGTATGGCAAATGTGTTGCTGATTAGTCAATAAATAAAACACTGATTGGCCATTGGCTAGGCAGGAAGTGTAGGCAGGACAAGGAGGAGAATAAAGCTCGGAAGTGGAAGGCTGAGTCAGAGAGACACTGCCAGCTGCCACGATGACAAACAGCATGTGAAGATGCTGGTAAGCCACGAGCCATGTGGCAAGGTATAGATTAATGGAAATGGATTAATTTAAGCTGTAAGAACAGTTAGCAAGAAGCCTGCCACAGCCATACAGTTTGTAAGCAATATAAGTCTCTGTGTTTACTTGGTCGGGTCTGAGCGGCTGTGGGACTGGCAGGTGAGAGAGATTTGTCCTGACTGTGGGCCAGGCAGGAAAACTCAAGCTACAGGAATGTTGGATATATACTATAAAATAATATACACTGTGAAAACTAATAATTAAATATTATAATAACTATATGGTATTTACATAATATAAAGTAAGATTCTCGGATACATTTATAGGTAGATTAGTAAGGAAAGAACTGAATATTGAAAAATAAATCTACCAAGCCGGGCGGTGGTGGCGCACGCCTTTAATCCCAGCACTTGGGAGGCAGAGCCAGGCGGATCTCTGTGAGTTCGAGGCCAGCCTGGTCTCCAAAGCGAGTTCCAGGAAAGGCGCAAAGCTACACAGAGTAACCCTGTCTCGAAAAACCAAAAAAAAGAAAAAAAAAAGAAAAAAGAAAAATAAATCTACCAAAGGGGGATATGATTTTTTTCTATGGCATAACCCTTTTAGGCAATATCTAAAATCAAAATGGAGTGGGAAGAATCCTGGATGTAGATTGACCAGGTAACAGAACAGGATCACTTGAAGTAAATTAGGCCTAAATGTTACAGTTTCCAAGGCTCTTTGATAGTGCTTCCGTATAGAACTGATTCTTTCTTTGTCTTACCCGATGAAAGTCTTAGAAATCAGTCAGTCAATAGGATCTCAATTGACTTGTATAGTCCAAAACACAACTAGGGTGGCACTTTATGCCCAACTCCCCTTCCCCAAGCTAGCTATCTGCTAATTTCTGTTTAATAAATTATTTTCTGTTTTATTATGCAAAAAACCTGGAAGCAATTTGTCACTCATCCCTACCTTGAGAGGAACAATAACTTTTACAGTGATAATACCTCTTGACACCTCTGAAATTACAGTAGCCTTACCCAATCATCTCCATCAGGACCCCATAGCAAGGCACTGCATTGGTGATGTTACATTGATAGGTCCTGGAAATAAGAAGTAGCAAGTGTTCTCCAAGTTTAATAAGGACTATATAATAAGTCCCACAAAAAAAATGGAAAAATACCTATGATTCCAGAATGGGCATTTAGAAAGAACCCAAAATCTAAACACATTTATACCAGATATGAGTTCCCATAGACCGGCAATATTCTCAGTAATCAGGGATCCATTTTGTTATTGCCAATTACCCTCTTAGTCATTCAGCACTAAACAGACTAAAAAATTGAAGGCCATAATGACAAGGTAGAGGATATGCAAAGGAACATATAGCATGGACTTTTTTTTTTTCAATTAAGAAATTTTCTACTCACCCTACATACCACCCACAGATCCCACCTCCTCCCTCCTCCCACCCCCCAGCCCTCCCTCCCAAGCCACCCCACATCCCCACATCCTCCAAATCAAGGTCTCCCATGGGGAGCCAGCAGAGCCCGGCACACCAAGCTGAGCTGAGGCAGGTCCAAGACCCTCCCCACCACACCAAGGCTGCTCAAGGTGTCACACCACAGGCACCGGACTTCCAAAAGCCTGCCCATACAGCATGGACTACTATTTGCCAATCCTAAACCAGTTAATTTAATGCTGACCTCATCATTCTCCAGTAGGAAATGACATCATTCTCTGTCATGAATGAAGGAGATATTTTTCCTCAAGAACAAACATATTAGAAATCAATACTTTCTCTGCTTATCACCTGTCTGCCAATACCACCACGGAGTCCCGCATAACACTGCCTCTGCCACAGGCACACACTTCACCTATAGAAAGCCATTTTCTAACCTTTTCTTTTCCTTTTTACTTATAAAGACTTTTTCTATTAAAAGACACACACACACACACAGAGCACCTTTGGGCTCCTTCACCAAGTGTTTTTAATTTTTGTATGAAATACAATAAATAAATTGTTGTAAGTTAAAACTTTAATCACTGTATTATTAAATACTGTATTTAAATTCATTTTATAATATATTTAATAATTCACAATGTAGAAAGACTTTTTTCATATTTAGCAAGTTACGTGCTATTTACTTTAAGGTAAATATGAATATCTAAGCATACTTTAAAAATTGATATAGCACATTGGTTTGGAACCCAAATACAGAACTCTGTAAATAACACATTGTTCAATATCATCCTGACAATGATTTCCTCTTAATTTGAATAATGTTTAATATGCTACATAAGGGGTTTAATTAACTGAATGCCACTTAAAAATTTAGTAAGATATCTTGAGGTGAAGTTGCTAAATTATTGCCATTAACTTATACTTCAACAGAAGGCTTCATTATGGTTCTTGTATTTATCAATAGTCCACCATGGGTGCAAATTAAATAGCATCCGCTATGAATAAAATTATTTAAAACTACACAATGATCAAGCCATAAGCCAGGCTTTCTGAGCACATTTGTCTGATTGCCATTAGCCAGAGTGTTCACTCAAAGGAGACAAAACTGTCCCATTTCCAAATGAAAAACTAAAATGTGTTAAATAATTTATTAGCTACTTAACTAAATGCAGTTACTATTTTTAAACACACAAACTTATTTGAATGCAGCTGTGAGCCACTAGATGGAAAATGCTGGCACATACCACCACAAGTTTCAGTCTTGGGGTCTGCTCTGAAATACAAGTTGCGCATCTGGCTTACAAAGTGTCCTTAAACTCTCACCAGAAGCTGAGGATGTGGCTCCGTTGGCAGAGTGCTTCCCTAGCATTCAGGAAGCCCCTGGGTTTGATCCCAACACCACACAACTGGGTGTGGTGATAAACACCTGTAAGTAAAGGCAGAAGGATCAGGAGTTCAGGGTCGTCTATATAGTTTGGCTATATAGTGAGTTCAAGGTCAACCTAGGATACATAAGACCTTGTCTAAGAAAAGAAAAAAGGAAAGAAGGGAGGAAGGGAGAGAGGAAGGGAGGGAAGGAGGGAGGGAGGGAGGGAGGGAGGGAGGGAGGGAGGGAGGGAGGGAGGGAGGGAGGCCACCTCTTACTAAGGACTAAATGAATGTTCTCTCCCATCTGAAAATCAGGGAACAGTTGCTTTAACACAGGCACCTCTATTTATTTACAATTACCTTAACTAATTCTAAACTGGCTTTCAGGCAGCTTTTTGAAATGCAGAGAACATTAGCTCAAAATTAAGTAAATAAGACAATCTAGATAAAAGAAAAACAAGTAATTAATTACGTGTTGTGGAAATTTTAGTATATATGCCAGAAATATAAACACCAGAAAAGCCAGCAAAGATTTTGCTGATTTGGAACAAAGAGCAGCCACTAGGCCACTGTGTGATCTCCATGCTACTGAGAAAAGAACCAAAGAAAGGACTCATAGTATCTCGGGTCTAACTGGCTATCCTAGGAAACGACTGCCACTTAGAAGTGGTAACTAAACACATCAGTCCTTTTTGAGACCAAAAGAGATGCTCTAACCAACCATGTCCCCCTTTCTGTCTCTAAACTCCCCTACTAAAAGTGTACACAGTGCTGGAATACATTAACTTCTAAACACTCAAGAACGTGTGAAACCAGGTTTGTCTTAAAGCTACCGCAACACAGGCTGCCTAGAAAAGTAAGCGCTTCTTTTAATTGTTAATATAAGACCACCCAAATCCTTAATATTCAGTAATTATGGTTGCTTAGATACCTCAGGAACGAAGATAAGTCTACCAGGGGAGGAAAAATCACAATCATATCAAGGTCTAAAACAAGGAGAACTTAGAATTATCAAAGCAGATGAAAGCCAAAGTTCAAGAAAGTCTGTGACCAAAAACATAAACAAGCACTGTGGCTTCCTTCTCCTTCCCCGTACTTATTACTCAGGTATAATTATCATCTCCTTCTCTTCAGCACACTGAAGAAGGGTTCTGTTTTTCCGTTCTTTGCCCTTCTGTTCCCATTGGCCATGTTACACACTACATGATTTTTGCGATGTTTACATCATATCCACTGGTGGAAGAAATGTGAGGTTAACCATAGCAAACTGGAGAAATAATGGGTACAACCCACAGAGTCTAAATTCAGGTAAATTGAAGGAGGAGATAACTGGATCCAACTTTGCATTGTTTCCAGCCCATGCACGCAGTAGAGACACCTGTACTATGAAGACCTGTGATCTGAGATGATGTTATAGCTTGGATGCTAAATGCCCTCAAACGTCCATGTGTTGAAGACTTGATCCTGGGAGTGGAGCTGTTAGGAAGTACAATAGCCTTTTGAGAGGGGGGAAGTCTTTGCATCTCTGAGAATATGGTGTTGAAAATGACTGTGGTACCCTAGTTACTTTCTCTTTCCTGTTTCCCATCTCATGAGACAGGAAATTTACCGCTGCCACATGCTCCTAACCATGATATGTCTCCCTCACCAGATGCTCAAAGCAATGGGGGTCACTCAGTTATGGACTGGAAGATCCAAAACAGAAATAATCTTTTCTCTTTATATATTAATTGTCTCTGGTATTTTGTTACAGTAATAGGAAGCCAACTAATTCAGTGACTTAGGGCTAACTGGAGCTTAACCTGGAGTGCTTGAATACCAGGAACTGAAGGCTCTGAGTCACATGAGTGACAAGAAGAAGGTGAGAAAACACAGAGATGCGGCTGCTAGGGACTGAAGGATAGGCACAGCACTGTGCTGCTAATCAACAAATGATCCTCCCGGTTCTCTGAGATACTTCAGGATCCTTTTTACTTCATTTCTGTGTTTTCAGAGTCATTTATATTTTACATGAGTTTATGCCTTTGCTGCTAATATAACAACTGGTACAAAAATAATAAAATTCCAATCCAATTTTCAACCCGACTTTTTTATGAAATGTTGTTACAAGCTAAGTCAAAAATTCATCTGGAATTTAAATGCATGAGAGCAACCAAGAAAATGTGAAAGGGGGAAATAATGATTGGAAAATAGCCCTGATAAATATCAAAGAGTACTATAAAGCTCCCATAATTTAAGTATGTTATTGACATGGTAATGCACCAACAGATGACAGAAACATTCCAGAAGATCCATTTATATGCGAATTCATATCATAAAGGTAAAATTTTAAGTAAGTAAAAAAATATAGTAGTAACCAAACAAATTTCTTACTGTAATTATCAACACATGTTAATTGTAAAACTTCATGAGTTTCAGTATAAGATTTCCACGTGTACACACACTGAGCATTAATCATGTAACTCCCCTCATCTACCTTTCCCCAGCCTCCCCTCTTTACCCACTTCACAGACCCCTGTCCAGTACCTGATCATTCTGCTCCTACTTTTTGATTACATTTCCACCCAGGCTAATTCCATATCTTGATGATTGAGAATAGTTTCATAATAAAATGGGTATGCCAAAGGACACTCCATCATACCACAAGGACACTTACTCAACTATGTTCATAGCAGCTTTATTCATAATAGCCAGAAACTGGAAACTACCTAGATGACCCTCAACCAAAGAATGGATAAAGAAAATGTGGTACATTTGCACAATGGAGTATTACTCAGATGTTAAAAACAATGAAATCATGGAATTTGCAGGCAAATGGATGGAGCTAGAAAAAAAATCATCCTAAGTGAGGTAACCCAGACCCAGAAAAACAAACATGGTATATACTCACATATAAGTGGATATGACTGTAAAGGAAAGGATAACCATGCTATAATCCACATACCCAAAGAAGCTAGTTAACAAGATGGGCTCAAGGGGGACACTTGGATCTCCCTTGGAAGGGGAAATAGAATATATTTCCCACGTGGACTGGGGGCAGGTGGGGATGGGATCAAGAGGGATCAGGTGGGGTAGGGTGGAATGGAGGGGGAAACTATTGGAAGAGACGACTGGAAAAGGGGGTGCATTTCGGGGCAAGGTAGAAACCTAGTGCAATGGAAACTCCCTGAAATCTACAAGACCCATTGCAATGGGAGATACAGAGTCTGAACTGGCCATCTCCTGCAACCAGGCCACAGTGGGGGGATTGGGACACCAACCCAGCCACATAACCTTTGATCTACAATTTGTTCTGCCTACAAAATGTGTTGGGGCAAAGGCAGCACAGAAATTGTAGGAGTGGCCAACCAATGACCGGTCCAGCCTGAGACCCATGCCACGAGAGGAATTCCACCCCTAACACTGCCTGAAGTGAGGGCCAGGACCCAGAGGCTGGATAGGATAGACCCAAACATGACTGGCAAAAAAAAAAAGTTAGTGTAAGTAAGTAGTATACTCATAGATCGGTGTCTAGTCCAATTATCATCAGAGAGGCTTCATCCAGCAACTAATGGAAACAGATGCACCCACAGCCAAACATTAAGCTGAACTAGAGGAATCCTGTGGAAAAGAGGGAGAAAGGATTGTAGGAGCCAGAGGGGACAAGGACACCACAAAAAAACCCACAGAATCAACTAACTTGGGCCCATAGGGGCTCACAGAAGCTGAACTGACAACCAGGGAGCCTGCATGGGACTGACCTAGGCATTCTGCATAGATGTTACAGTTGTGCAGCTTGGTCCTCTTGTGGGAGTCCTATCAGTGGGACCAGGAGCTGACTCTGACTCTTTTGCTGGCTTTTGGGACCCTATTCCTCCTACTGGGTTGCCTTGTCTAGCCTTAATACAAGGGGAGGTGCCTAGTTTTACTACAACTTGATAGGCCATGTTTGGTTGATATCCATGAGATACCTGCTCTTTCTGAATAGAAAGAGAGGAGAAGTGGATGGGAGAAGGCAGAGGAGAGGTGAGAGGAAGGACTGGGAGGAGAGGAGGGAAGGGGAACTGTGACCAGGATGTTAAAATAATAATAATTATTATAAAATAAAGTAGATATGCACATATCTCTTTTGTATGCTAACTATACTTCCCTCACTATTTGTACAGAAGTTGTTATCTAGATCATATGTTAGTTCTATTTTTAGTTTTCTGAGGAATATCTTTTTTGTAGTTTCTGTGCCACATTCCTACCAATGACCTGTAAGCACTCCCTCCCCACATCCTACCAGTGACCCCTAAGCACTCCCTCCCCACATCCTACCAGTGACCCCTAAGCACTCCCTCTCCACATCCTACCAGTGACCTGTAAGCACTCCCTCTCCACATCCTACCAGTGACCTGTAAGCACTCCCTCTCCACATCCTACCAGTGACCTGTCAGCATTCCCTCTCCACATCCCACCAGTGACCTGTCAGCACTCCCTCCCCACAAACTACCAGTGACCTGTAAGCACTCCCTCTCCACATCCTTACCATCACTTGTTCTTAGATAGTTTTTAATAACAGCCATTTTAAATGGGATAAAAACAGAACCTCGGTGTGCCTTGATTCTTATTTCTCTAAGGCTAAGAATATTGAGCATGTGCTATCTATTTATTATAAGCCCTTTGTATTTCTTCTTTGAACATTTGTTCAGAACATTGGCCCATATTTTGGTTGGATTATTTTTTTCTTGTCTTTTTTTTTAATTTTTATTGATTCTTTGTGGATTTCACATCATGCATTCCTATCCCACTTATCTCCCTGTCCCCTCGCATCCACCCTTTGCCCTTGTAATCTCCCCCCCTCCACCCCCACCGCAAAAACAAAACCAAATTTAAAAGTAAAACTAAAAACCAAACAAAACAAGAAGACAAAACAAAACAAAAAGGAGAAGAATCTTGTCCTGGAAGCTGTAGTGTGGCCTGTTGAGACACACAGTTTACCCTTTAGTCCATTCCTCTTTACTTGCAGTGTTTATTACCGGGGGTCATTGGTCTGGCTCAAGGCTTCTAGTTTCTGCTATACCACTGATGATAATGGGCTCTCTCTGGGCCTCCTCTTGGATATCCTGTTGTTATCCTGTGTCATGAAGATCCTGCTGTTTGGGATATGTGGGTCTATCCCCTTCACATGCTCCAACAGTTCACAGATTTGGTGGATGTTGGGGTGGGTCAACTCATAGCCCTGGTCCTGGCTCTGGATGGCAGCTGGGTTGGTCAGTTCGCCAGCTTTCCCTCATCATCACTGCCTGAATAAGCTCTCCAGCACTGCCATGGCTAACTCACCCAATGCAGCCTGCCCCAAGAAGCGGGGCCAGTTCTCCTGATCTTAGGCCCTCAGATCCAGGTTCCCCTTTATTCATATCATGAGGGCCAGCTCTACTGTTTTGCCCAGGCAAGGTGCAGGGCCCTCTTTCTCTATTGCTGTAGGGGGATGGGGGTGGGGTCAGCTCTCCTGCTCTCATGCCCTCAGAGCTGGCTCCTCTGTGATCCCAGCAACAGGGTCAGCTCTAATGTGCTGCCCAGGCAGGATGCAAGTCCTGTGTGCTGTAGCTGGTGTAGGGCAGGGCTAGTTCTCTCACTCTTGTGACCCCAGAGCCAGATCTCTCCCCTGCCACAGGTAGCAAAGGGGGGAGGGCATCTTTCCCTCACCCATGCCACCACATGGCAGATGGGGGGCGGTCAACTCTATTGCTCCCACATCCTTAGGGCTGACTCATCTGTGTCCCTGACAACAGGGTCAGCTCCGGTGTGCTGCCCAGATGGGAAGCAGAGGTTACTTTCTCATGTGCTGCAGCCGGTGAGAGTCAGGGCTAGCTCTCCCACTCTTGTGACTCCAGGGCCAGCTCTACCTGACAGGTGATAATGGATGAAGGGAACAGGGATTCTTTTTCCCTCACCCATGCCACCACATGGTAGATGAGAGAGGTGGGGTCAGCTCTCCTGCTCTCATGCCCTCAGGGTCAGCTCACCTGGGCCCCAACCACAGGGTCAGCTCTAGTGTGCTTCCCAGATGAGGTGCATGCCTGTGGTGAGGGGTGGGGCCGTCTTTCCTCAGTGCTAGGGTGAGCTCTCCCCTGCGAGGTAGGGCCAGCTGGCTTGCTACAATATCCCGTGAGGCGCAGAATCAGCCACCCCAGGGCCAGTGAAGGGTGGGGCCGGCTCAGCACAGAATGGTTTCAATGACCCTGGCCATGGATATCACCTAAGACCCCAACTGCAGCAGGACCACAGACCCCTTGGCAGCAGTTTGTGCCCGGATGCCACCACAACCCTGGTGGCAGAATAGGCAACCTCAAATCAGCACGGCTCTGGCAGCAGCATGGCCCCCAGGCATCAACATGGTCCCAGGTGGCTAACTAGACCCCAGCATCCACAGAGCCCTTGATGGCAACTGGAGCCATGGACACTACCGCAGACCCCAGCCTCTGCAGGACCATGGATCCAGACAGAACCCTAGGTGGCAACCCGTGCCCAGACGTCTCCATGGCTCCAGGTGGCAGCACTGACCACCCAGATCAGCATGGCCCTGGGCACTGACATGGTCCAAAGTGACCACTCAACCCTGGTCATCCACATGGCCCTCAGTGATAACAGGATCCCCGGACATCAACTCAGACCCTGGCTGTTATAGGGCCACAAACCCAGGCACGGCCCTCAGCAGCAGCCCTGGTCTGGATGATGCCATGGCCCCAAGTGACAGCACAGGTCACTCAGCATCAGCACAGTCTTCGATGGTCTCAGAAGCCACAGACATCAACACAGACCCTGGATGCAGCAGGACCACAGACCAAGACATGGCCCTCTTCCACAGCCCTGGTCCACATGATACCATGGCCCCATTGAAATCCCTGGCCACCCAAATCAGCCTGGCACCGGCTGTGGCACAGTCCTTGGACACCAACATGGTCACAGGCTGTGGCCCAGACCCCAGGCATCCATGTGGGCCCTGGCGGCAGCATGGGCATCCAACATGGGCCAGGGGTGTCAACACAGATCCCAGTCATGGCAGGACCACAGACCCAGACATGATCCTCGGCAGCAACCCAGGCCGTGCTATCACCATGGCTCCAGGTGGCTGTGCAGGCCATCCAGATTGGCATGACCTCTGTGGCAACACAGCCCTCAGACACCAGCAAGGCCTGGACACCCAAGGAATCTAGACCACAGGTCCCTGCACGGCCCCCAATGATGCCAGGAGCGACAGACATCAACACAGGCCCCCTCGGCTGTTCCAAGGCCCCGGATCAAGACACGGCCCTTGGTCATAGCCCAGGCCCAGACATCTGGGCCCCCCAAAAGTCTGGGGGGTGCCAGATTATTTGTTTTCTTGTTGTTATGTTTTGGGGCTATTTTTATTACGAATACTAATCCTCTGTTACATAAATAGCTGGAAAACATTTTCTTCCATTCTGCATGATGTCAGTTTGATCTATTGATTAATTGTTTCCTTTGCTGTGCAACAGCTTCTTAATTTGATGTAATCTGAATTTTTGGTTTTTGCGGGTTTTTTTTTTTTTTTCTTGAGCTACCCAGGAAATCAATGTATGTACCAATTCCTATGTTGAGGTATTTTCTCTATATTGTCTTCTGGTGGTTTTGAGATTACAGATCTCACATTAAAGTCTTTGATTTGTGTGAGTTCGTGTTTGTACAGGTAGGAGTCAGTTTTATTAATAAAACTTGATTTCAAAAAATATTACGAAGGCTATTGTGTGTGTGTGTCTGTGTGTGTGTGCGTGTGTGTCTGTGTGTGTGTGTAGTACATATGGGGGCGCATGCATACATGTATATGTCCATGCAGATCTGTGTGTTTAGTGTGTGTGTGTGTGTGTGTGTGTGTGTGTGTGTGTGTGTGTGTGTGTGTAGTACATATAGGGGGTGCATACATGCATGTATGTGACCATGCAGGTTTATGTGTTTAGTGTGTGTGTGTGTGTGTGTGTGTGTGTGTGTGTGTGTGTGTGTGTGGTGTGAAAATACCCTATTTTCCCAGCAGCACTTGTTGAAGAGGCTGGTTTTTTCTCAAATGTATGCTTAGGTGCCTGTTGTTGCTTGAATGTGAAATGTTCCCCCACAGGCTCACTCATGTGTTAGAGCACTTGGTCCCCAGACAGTTAGGAAGGCTGTGGAGCCTTTGGGAAGTAGAGTCTCACTGGAGAAAACTGGTCACTGGCGGAGGGGAGGGATTACAGAAACCTGTTGTTAATACAGTGTGACAAATGCTTCCCACTCTTAGCAGCATGGCGTCCCCACCAAAATGGACTAACTCTAGCTGTAAAGAAAAATAAAGCCTTCATCAGTTAAGTGGCTTATGTGGGGCTATTTTGTCCTAGCAATGAGGAAATCAGTACAATGTCTTTGTCAATAATCAGATAGCTGGAAACACATGACTCTATGTTCTGGATACCCCATTCTGTTCCATGGGTCTGTGTGTCTGTATTTATACCAATGCCATATTGTTTTGTGATTATAGCATTGATAATATGTTGTTTTCCAACCTGTAGAAGAGTTTATTTGGGTTTGTGGTTCTAGAGGATTGGAGTGAAGGTGTGTTATCAGGAAGAGGAAGCTGAGGACTCATGTCTCAAACTGCAAGCACAGAGTAGAAAGCATGAACTAGCAACAGCTTGAGCCTTTAAATTCTCTTGAAGACTACCTCCAGTGGCACACTTATTCAAACAAGGCCATACCTCCTAAACCTCCCCCAAACAGCACCATCAACTGGGGACCAAGTCTTCAAAAGACCAAGACTATGGGGAACACATCATTTAAATTTGAAGTCAAGTATTATAATGTTTCCAACATCACTCTCTTAGTTAAGAATAGCTTTGGAGTCCTTTGTTCTTGCATATGATGTGGGTTGTATGTTTCTTCTAGTGGAAGAAATGGTGGAAATGGCAATATATCTATAGACCCATTTGGATTGTAGACATTTCAACAAATCAATTTCCAATCCATGAACATGGGCTATCTTCCACATCCTGATACCTTCTTTCTTCAGTGATTTGAAACCCTCTTATTGGGATTATTTCTAGCTATTTTACTTTCTTATTGCTCTTACATAAGAGGTTGTTTTCCGGATTTCTTTCTCAGTGAGTTCTTTATTGGCACATAAAAACTTCTTATCTCTGTATGTTGATTTTAAATCCTAACAATTGACTGGATTTCTCAGTTTCTATACACAAAATGAAAATTAAAAAGTTGGACCATCTTTCACAACATAGATAAACCAGAATTTCAAATGCTTATGGGTTTTTTAGTCTTTTGAAAATAGCAGTATTAGAAGACATTTTACAGACTATAGATATGTGGACATAGATTATATGTAAACAGAAGAGAAGTAACTCTGAGTAAATGGGGTTTTCTTTAAAAAACATAAGAACAAGCCCAGAAAAAACTAATAATTCTAATTTTTATATAGTTAAAAAAATAAAGAGGGGCTATAAAGGTGTCTCAGCAGTAAACATGCTTGCTACTCTTCTAGAATACTATAGTTGAGTTCCCAGCACACCTTCATCAAGTGACTCACAACCACATTATGACCACCTCCATAAGCACCTCTCTTATGGCCTCCATAAGCACCTACATACATGGCATGTGCATGCACATACTTACACACACACACACACACACACACACACACACACACACACACACCACACATACCACACACACACACACACACACACACACACACACACACACCACACACACACACATACACACACATGCACACATATATGAAAAGATATCATTGAATCAAGAGCCAATTTATAGACTTGTAAAATTATCTGGCATACATCAAATACAATAGACAAAAATTGGCTTGAAAAAGGATCCCTAGAAACTATTCATAAATAGTTTAACAATGTGGTAGGAAGATGTGTGAAGTGCTTGAAAAAGTTCCTCATACTGTAAATGATTGACATGCTCAGTCCTCTGAAATGGAGAACACACAAATAAAGCAATAATTAGACTTATTTCTATAACCTATACTATTGGGGAAATCTTTAGTTTCAAAATATCAACTGAGAAACACTGAATTTGATAGAATACATACCTGTTTGGTGGAAATGTCAAATTTTTACATTATTTGTGAATGACAAGCAAAAATTAGTAAACTCTAGCAACTCCATGTCAAGTATTTGTCATTAAGAAATATAGATGTGGGGCTAGAGAGATAACTCAGTGGTTAAGAGCACACACTGCTTTTGCAAAGGACTGAGTTCAGTTCCCAACACCCACGTCAGGTGACTCACAACCATCTGTTACTCCAGCTCCAGGGAACCTGATGCCCTCTTTTGGCCTCCACAGGCAATTGCGCTCACATGCACATACCCACACAACCCATACATGCACAAAATTTAAAACAAATTTTTAAGAATGGAAATATAGATAAATATGGCACATGAAGGAGGTAAAGAGACTTGGGAGGATACAAAGAGGAATCTGGGTATCAGGAAGTGAGAGGGGTGAGTAGAAAGGAGAATTAGTAAACACTTTGTTCAAAAGACCACTATAATATCCAATACCTTGTATGCTAATTACAATCATTAAAAAAGAAACAGAGAAATATAAATAAAGACTAGATGAAGTGCTACACATACATAATCTAAGTGCTTGAGAACTGTAAGCAAAATGATTGTGAGTTCTAGCCCAACTTGAGCCACATATTGAGACTCTGTTTCCATAGAAAGAAAGGAAGAAAGAGAAAGAAAGAAAGAAAGAAAGAAAGAAAGAAAGAAAGAAAGAAAGAAAGAAAGAAAGAAAGAAAGAAAGAAAGAAAGCCAATGAGAGAGGGTAGGGAGAGAGGAGAGGAGAGGAGAGGAGAGGAGAGGGGAGGGCCGAGGGGAGGGGAGGGGAGGGGAGGGGAGGGGAGAGGAGAAAAAGGGATAAAAAAATAAATATATATTTGCATATGAAGAGATAGACAAGCAGGAGATGAACCTCAGTTGGTAAAGTGCTTGCCTCTCAAGCACAAAGCACTAGATTTGACCCACAGAACCACATAAACCAGGCACTCCAGAGCCATGAAGGTATAAGCAGGAGTATCAAAAGTTTAAAATCATCTTCAGCTAATTGAAGCCAGTCTAACATGCATAAGACCAGAGAGAGAAAGAAGAGAGAGGGAAGTGGGAGGGAGGGAGATTTAACACTACATTTGGCCTCCAAACCTAAAAGTTTCACATTCATGGATTAAACCAACCAAAGACTGAAATTACTGTTACTCACTTTGGTCAGTGTTTATTTGCTATGAAAAGACACAATAGCCATGGCAACTCTTATAAAGGAAAGCATTTAATTGGGGATGGCTTACAGTTTAGAGGTTGACTCCATTATCATCATGGAGGGAAGCATGACAGCACATGGGCAGACACAGGCACACAGGCTGGAGAAAGGGCTGAGAGTTCTACATCTTAGCATGCATCAGGAAAAGAGAGCAAGCCACTAGGCCTAGCTTGAGCTTCAGAAACCTCAAAGCCCTCCCCCAGTGACCCACTTCCACCAACAAGGCCACACATACTCCAACAAAGTCACACATCCTAATCCTTTCAAATAGTGCCACTCCCTGTGAGTCTATGGGCGCCATTTTTGTTCAAGCCACCATTCTTGTGTCTGTCATTAATCCCTGTACAATGCAGTATATCAGCTCTGTATATACCAATTACGTTTTATTGCATTTCATGACTGATTTAGAGATGTTTTTAAACAAATGGGAAGATGCACATAGGTTGCATGCAAATACACCAATTTGTGTAAAGGATTTGAACATTTGTTGATCTGACTGTCTGTAGGATGGCCCTGGAATTCATTAATCTCCTACATACCCAAAGGAACAACTGCGTGCCACAAGCAATAGTAACACATACATTAACTATATTCAAAGGTACCTGAAAGACCAAGAGTGACAAGTTGGAATAGCTGGAGTGGAAAGTGGGCATGACAGACTGTTTAAGATCCCACAGTATCATTCCCAGTGAATGAACCTTACAAAATCTCTGTTAATAGAAAAATCCTGGTCTGGGAGAGAAGCTTGTAGAAGGTAAATACATGAAAAGGGCAGTCAAAGGGCTCTTGTGAGACAGGCTGGCTGGTGCCCGGAAACACAACGATGACTATGGGAGCAGTAACACGGGTGTGACGGACTTCATAGAAGAAAATAAACCTGGCAAAGGAAATAAATAACCCATAAATTCAGACAAGAGAGCTATGAACCAGGAAAGTGGCTGTGGCCATGAAAAAAGACGGTTGCTTTAGGGAGCAAATCAAGAAAAGGGAGTCTGGAATGAGGAAAACACTAAGAAGCCACAAGAAGGCAGAGGTAAAGATAAATAATGAATGTGACCACCCATCAGTCGGCTGGGGCCACCAGTACAAAGGAATCAGATGAGGGGGCTGGAGTGGAACTTCCTTTCTTCCCTGTCCTGGAGGTTGGAAGTCTGAGATCTTGTCAACAGGGTCCCAGGGTTCTGTCCCTGACCTCTAGAAGGCCCTTTTGTGTGTCTTCCCTCTGCATGGGCATGCTCCTGGAGCTGCTTCCATGGAGTTACATTGCATTAGTGTCCACTCACGTGACTTCATTGACTGTCATTATTTCCTAAAATGTCCTGTTAATGTCATACACTAAGGTGGTTGAGAGTAATATATAAAATGTAAATTTGGGGCATAGAGACCCAATTTAGCCTATGGAAACCTCCTTATGGTTCCAGATCTTCTTCCATCTGCCTCTTCCCACTATACTTCTAATGACACTCTTCTAATCTGACAGGACTCAATTTAGCTCAGATTTCCATAAGGATATCTTTCCTAACCTACATAACCTCCGTCGAAATGGGATTCTCTGTTTTAGTTTTTCATATTACCTGTGGTTTCTAAAACTTGTCTATTATCTCCTTTTAAAGATATTTATATTTTTACTTACTGATTTTGTGTGTATGCACATGTGTTAACACAGTGCACATGTGAATGTGCATAAGTTTATACGTGTCTGCTGTGTGATAGTTTGTATATATTCATGTCTGTGGTAGTTGATGTTTGTGTGTTCTTATGTCTGTGTGTGAGAGAGTGTGTGCATGCACATGAGGTGGAATGTGGATATGTGCATGTTTTATATGTATGTACACACATGTGTGAGAATGTATGTGCACTATACAAGCTTGTAAGTGTGAGCATGTGTAGGAGTGTATTATGTATGTACTTGTATAACTGTATATAGGTGTGTGCCTATATGTGCATAATTGTGTGAATGAGTTTGGGACTATAAATAAATGTCTGTGTGTACATGTATGTACATATGTATGACTTGTGAGTATGTAGGTGTGTATCGGAGTATGTGTGTGTGGATACATAGTGCACATGTGAGTGTTTCTGTGTAAGTATAGAGGTATGTTTATACATATGTGTGAGCATGTGTATGTTTGTGCCTATGGCTGTATGTGTCAGTATGCATGTGCATGTGGTCATTTTGAGTGAGGGTGCATGGCTGTGTATATGTGTGAATATGAGTGTGTGTGTATATAAGTGTGCATGTGCATGAATACACATGTGAGTATGTTCATGTATGAGTGCTCTTTTGTGAGTGTGAGAATATACGCATGAGATAGCATGAATGTGTTTGTATGATTCTGTATGCATGTGAGGATGTGATGGTGGGGGTGTGACTATATGAGTGAGAGTGTATGTATGTGCTTTCATATGTCAGTGTATATGACTGTATATATTTGCAAGTGTGTTAGTGCTCACATTCGTGAGTGCACCTACATGATGTGTAGGCAGGCAAGTGTGCATGTGTGAGTGTGTGAGTATGGATGCCTGTGAGCACCTACATGCATGGGTAAGTATGTATGTGAGTGTGTTTTGTGATTGTGTGCATGTGTGAATGTATGAGTGTGTGACTTTGTATGAGTGTGCATGAGTGTACATATGCAAATGTGAGTGTGTATGTTTGTGTGTAAGGGTGAGTCTGTGGTGATATATTGTGTACCCTAATAAAATTTACCTGAAGAGCCGGGCGGTGGTGGCTCACGCCTTTAATCCCAGCACTCGGGAGGCAGAGCCAGGCAGATCTCTGTGAGTTCGAGGCCAGCCTGGTCTACAGAGTGAGTTCCAGGAAAGGCTCCAAAGCTACACAGAGAAACCGTTTCAAAAAACCAAATAAAAAAAAAAATTACCTGAAGATCAGAGAACAGAACAAGCCACTAGATTAACCATAGAGGCCAAGCAGTGGTGGCACAAACCTTTAGTCCCAGCACTTGGGAGGAAGAAGCAGGAAGATCAGGAGTTCAAGGCCACCCTGGGCAACATGAGATTGATCCAGTTTAAAAGAGAAACAGAGCCAGGTGATTAAAAACTCACACCTTTAATCCCAGGAAGTGATGACTGGGCAAAGAAAGGTATATAAGGCATGAGGAGACAGGAACTAGAAGCCCTTTTCGGCTGAGGCTTTTAGGCTGAGGAGTTGACGAGGTGAGGTTGGCTGTGGCTTGTTCTGCTTCTTTGATCTTTCAGCTTTTACTCCAATATCAGGCTTTTTATTATAAGACCCTTTAGCAATTTGTGTTACATGTGTACATTCATTATGTGATGAGTGTCCATGGATATTTTTTTGTATAGGCATTTGTGAATATTTGTGTTTGCACATGTGTATGTGCACATGTGTGCATGTATATACATGTGTGAGTATGAGCATCTGTGTGTTTGCTATAAATACATTCATATATTAAAATATTTTATAACAAGTCTATATATAAGAGGCTGGAGAGATGACTCGGCTGTTAAAAACACTGACTGCTCTTCCAGAAGACCCAGATTCCATTCCCAGCATCCATATGGCAGCTAATAACCATCTGTTAACTCAAGTTCCAAAGGATCTGATGCCTCTCCTGGCCTCTGCAGCCACTAGGCACACACATGATGAACAGACGTACATGCAGGTAAAACATACATAAACATAAAATAAAAACAAACAAATACATTTCAAAAAATGTAAAGAAGTCTCTGTATGCTTAAATTTTAACTGTTTTAATGGTGGTTAAATTAGTTTACTGTGTTTATAGCAAAAAAAAATTAAATATACTATCAAAACAATTTTCAAGGTGGTAGGTTCTAGTCTCCACCATCATCCTGTGATTTTGCAATAACAAAAAGAGGTGAGAACCACTGAGATGTTTCAAATTTTTATTTAATCCCTATTTTGTAAAAAAAAAAAAAAAAAGCCAATTGCAAGTATGGGCTGGAGCGGTGGCTCCATCAGGTAAGTGGCGGCCTCACAGCAAGAGAGCTTTACCTCAGACCCCAGCAGCCACATGAAAAGTCGGGCGTACATAAAAGACAAACACAAAGCTCAGGACACAATAGCACTTGTCCACAAGGAAATGATGATATTAGTAGGAGTGACTGGGGTTTAATGAAAGGCTATGGCATGCTCGAGCAGCACAGTTTCACATTTCACTCATTAAAAGAGATACTGGAAACGTAAACCTCGGTGATTGGTATGCAACATTACAAAACACACAGGCTGAACAATAACTTAGACACAGTCACAAAATCAAGCAGTGAGCTCTAATATCAGCCTTGAAAATTTACTCAGAAAAGAAAAGCTGGAAGCGCAGAAGTAAAGGTGGGAATAATGGTGTAGAAGTTTGACATCCATCCACAACGCCCATGACAAAGAAGAAAGCAGTGTCACCCAAAGAGCTTAGACTCCAGGAAAAACTGGCAGATGGTATTATAGTCTTCAATTGCAGTAAAAAGATAAAATGAGGTTGTCTCTAACAAGTGGGTCCCATGGTGACACCAGTACCATCAAACCCTGCCACCTGACCACAGATGACTATATTGGAGGGGACACAAGCCCCAAGTTGCAATGTTAAAAATTTTTCTTCCCAAGGATCTACAACTGTCCTACTGATCTGGATCCCGGAGAATGAGATTTCTGCCACCCTGGGAGTCCCAGAAAGCAAATACACAGACTATAAGAACAGTCACATTGCCACCTGTCTTAGTTACTGTTTTATTATGGTGAAGACACTATAATTTGTAGTAGAAACTTATAAAAGAAATCATTTAATTGGAGACTGCCATACAGTTTCAGAGGGTTGTCCATGACCATCATGGTGGGGAGCATGGCAGTGGGCGGGCATGGCACTGGAGAAGTAGCTGAGAGCTTACATCTGATCCACAAGCAGGGTGCAAATAGAGAGAGAGGGATAGAGAGGAGAGAGGGGGAGGGCAAGAGAGGGGGAGACAGAGAGACTCTACTACGTGCTTTTGAAACTTCAAAGTCCATCCCCCAATGACACACCTTCTCCAGCAAGGCCATACCTCTTAATCCTTCCTAAACAGTCCACCAACTGGGACACAAACATGAAATATATGAGCCTATGGGAGCCATTCTGATTCAAACCACACCACCCTTCCTCACTTTAATCAGTCACTTAATCTTCATTCTCTGAGATACTACTCCAGTATCAAAAATTCCTTTGTAGTTAAGACCATTTGCATTTTAGATGGATTCCCTTAGTGAGACTTCTGAGTTTTGTTTTTTACTGTTATAACACCAACTGGTACAATGGCAAAAATCCAACCAAACCCTCAAGTGAACATAACAATTCTAAATTGACCTGGAAACCAAAATGCCCAAGAATTCCTGAAAAAAAAATGTGAGAAAGAGGAAATGGTACAAAATTGAAAAGTCCAGCTTCAAAACATAAAATAACAACACTGTGATCATGTCATGGGTACAAGAGCATGCCAAGGAAAGTAAAAGGCCAAATGCACTGGTACATGAATTTGGTGTGTGTTTGTTTGGGAATGTCTTTCTTTCATCTTCACACTTAAAAGATAGTTTTGATGCACATACATGTTTAGTTTGGCAGGTGTTATTTTTTTCTTTCTTTCACTGTCTTCTGTCCTCTAGGATACTTTGTTAAGAAGCTAGCTGTCAATTAATTATATCATTTCCACTTTTCTCTTCCAGTTTTCAGCCTTTTCACCTTCTTTTCGCTTTTTAACAAATTCACTAGAGTGAATCCGCGTGTCGATTTCCTTGTAGCTTTCCTACCTGGAGTCTGTTGGCCTTCTTGGGTCACTGGATTAATTTTTTTCATAAGGACATTTTTCAGACATTTTTTTCTTGAAAGTGGTTGCTGCCTAATTCTTCCAATAATTTCTGTTCATCTCGCTTCCTCTGTGTGTTGCCAAGCCTGCTATGGTCACATAGATATCAGACTAGCATTCCTTTCAACATTATTCCCTGCTACACAGATTTCTCTAACTTAAAATTCATTCATTCATTCCTTCTTCTTCTTCTTCTTCTTCTTCTTCTTCTTCTTCTTCTTCTTCTTCCTCCTCCTCCTCCTCCTCCTCCTCCTCCTCCTCCTCCTCCTCCTCCTCCTCCTCTTCCTCTTCTTCCTCCTCCTCCTCCTCCTCCTCCTCTTCCTCTTCTTCCTCTTCTTCCTCCTCCTCCTCTTCCTCCTCCCCTTCCTCCTCCCCCTCTTCCTCCTCCTCTTCTTCCTTCTCCTCCTGCTCTTTCTCCTCCTCCTCCTTCTTTTTTGCCATTACAAATCTACTATGGAGACATGAAGAAAAACATGTTTTTGTTCATAAACCTTTTCAAACCCGTTAATACAACTTTTGTTCATTACTAAGTCATCTGTATCTCTTTTCTGAAATTCTTTATTCTCTGTGTCATCTATTTTATTTGCTATGCATATGTGTGTATGTTACTTAGCTTGTGTGCACTATATGGGTGCAGATGCCCTTGGAGGCTAGAAGAGGCTTTGAGAGCCCCTGGACCTGGAGCTATGCTGCCCAATGTGAGCACTGGGAACCAAATGTAGACACGCTGAAGGAGCACCAAGAACTCTTAACCTCTAAAGTATCTTTACAGCCCCTCGTTTTGTTATCTTATTATACTTTTTTAGTTCTTTAAAGATGTTTTCTTTTATACTTGATCATTTTTATAGTGTTGCTATAAAAATGTTCCTTATAGTAGTGTGTGTGTATAAATTATGCATGCGAAGTGTGTGCGGAATGTGTATGTGTGTGTGCATAAAATATGCATGTGAAGCATGTGTGTGTGTGTGTGTGTGTGTGTGTGTGTGTGTGTGTGTGTAATGTGTATGCATGTGTGGAGTGTGTGTGTATGTTATGTTTAAGTACATATGGTGTGTATGGAGTGCGTTCATTTGTGGGTATGTGTGTATGTATGTGATGTATGTGTGTATGGTGTGTTGTATATGCGTGGTGTATGTGTGCGTGTGTGTATACACATGTGGGGTGTGTGTGTGTGTGTGTGTGTGTGTGTGTGTGTGTGTGTGTCCAGTGGGTTCCCCAAGTGGGACTTTGGAGTGGCCCCAGGGCCTTGTACAAGCTAGGTAAGTATTCTACCACGGAGCTACATTCTCAGCCCTGAGAGTAACTATTTTGACCTATTTTGCTACTGAATCCAATTTCTAGTAAAAGTTAGAATCTATTAAATACCTTTTTCCCTGAATATGAGCCACACTTTTATGGGTTTTGTGTAATATCTTGTTGAATACTTGACATTTTAACTAATATATTGAAGCAATTCTGGATTCTGACTCTTTTCCCCTAAGGGCTGCTACTGTTTGGTAGCTTGTCTGAGATAAGTCTGTGCAGTTTGCCTACCCAGGAATGTGTACTTGTTTCTATAGTTGCATACACTTTCATCCTTTTTCTTATGTCTACCCCTGGACTCCTAGGATTCAGGCAAATATTGTCCAAGGGGTAGTTTTAAATATTTTGACTAAAGCTTGCTGATGGAAATGTGTGTGGGCTTCAGAGTACATATAAACAGTAAACTGTTTTCAAGGTTCACTGACTTTTATTTTCTACCAGGCTCTTTCACATCTCCTGAGTATGACTGCCCACCCTACAGGCCAAAGATATCTGGGATATCTAGGCCTATACCACTGACACCTGCATGAGCACACAAACTTCATCTAACCCAAGATGAATGAAGAATTCTTCAAATCTTTTATGGTAGTCTCATTTCCCAGAATTCTTCTTCAGATTCCTGTATGGTCTCCTGATCCGTAGGTTGCTTCAAATAGGAAAATAGCTTCAGGCTGGTAGGGGCATTGGCCCTCCCTGTTAGCTTACCACTGGGATCAACCATTTAAAAGGACAATGTTCCTAATCTAATGAGAATCTTCTGGCTTCTGCAGAGAAGTCTTTGGCTTTGTGTCTTGCCCACAGAATGTCAAGAGACATTCTTGCCCTCTAAGCATTCCTCACTTGCCTTGCCTGTAGTTCTTTGTGCAGAGCTGAAGCCTTGTGGGCTTTTCTCCACCTACCTAGGCATGTCTGTTGGTGTCACCCTTGTTTAGTTCATGGTTGGTCAGTCATGTTAGTGAGATTTTATGGGTGGAGCTTCTGACATCAGTAGGAGACACAATCTCACAGCAAACTCCCTGATCTTCTGGTTCTTCTAATCTTTCTGCCCCCCTCTTCTGCAATATTCCCTGAGCCTCAAGTGTGGCAGTGTTTTGTACATGTATCCATTGGGACTGGGCTCCACAGCTCTGCATTTTGATTGGTTGTAATGTCCTACAGTGGGCTCCATTTGTTGCAAAAAGAAGCATCTTTGGTGAGGGGCAAGGACTACACTCATCAGGGGTATAAGGACAAATATTTAAAGTGTAGTTAGGGATTATGCTGTTTAGTGAAGTGGTGGTTGCAGGTTCTCCTCCACCATCCATGACGTCACTGGCCCTGAGTGGTTGCCTAGGTTTCTAGTACCAGGCTTGGTTTCCCTCTTTGAGGTATGTTTTTTTTTTTTTTTACTAAATTTTCAGGGCTGTAGCTAATGTTTTTGAGAGTTTTACCAAGCTCCATGGTTGCTCTTTAGGAAAAGGAGCTCTTAGCTGCCTGCCTCCATTATGATGAAGAAAGTATTGTCTGAAATTTATTTTAAACCAAATGTTTTCATCTTAAGTATTATTAAATATTAATATAACACTCGGGATCAAAACACCAGTATAGTTATAGTGTATGGAATTCATAAAGAGTGAAAAACACTAGCTAATTTGCTTAATTATTTCAGGCCTTATTAAATAAGTATTTGTTAAAATATATGTTAATATATGAGTAGTCATCTGATGAATAGACTAAGATACTTAACTCCTATGTCATTAAAAGGTATTTACAAAAATGTCAATCAAAAAATGAGAGAAGAGAAGGAAATTATACAGATTTCTGAATAGAAAACCTAGGAACAGGTCCAAATCCATCAATCATCACATTAAATGTGATTAAGTAAATACATCTATTAGAAATTGGCAGTGTTCTGATTGGGTTAATTAAATGAAACTATCAACAATGTTTATAAGAAACACTAAAAATGGCACAATCAAAGAAATAATAACAAAATAGGAAAAAGAAGTGTCAGATGAATAAAATAGAACAATGTTGAAATAGGAAAAAATGGATTCCAATGCCAAATGCTTTTTAAGAAATGGGAATACTTGATATTAACAATGGAAGCAATATTAATGAGGGAACATATGTATTTATACTGAGAATAACAATGTTTCAAATAATAAGTATCAATGACAAAGAATATAACAAACAGCCTGGCTTAGTGACAAGAAGCCACAATAAGAAATTGCCAAATATTTACTCCCATTACTAAGATAAAGTTCTCTACAAGCAGATCAAGGAGGCGTGGTGGTTCATACCTTTAATCCTTATACTGGGGAGGCAGAGAGAGACAGAGCTCTGTGAGTTACCAGCCAGCTGGGGATACATAGTGAGATCTTTCTCAAAAAATAAAAATGAGAAAAGATTAAATGTATTTGTAGCAGTTTGAATGTATTTGCCCCCCCCTAAGCTCATAGGGAGTGGCACTATTAGGAAGTGTGGCCTTGTTGGAGGAGGTGTGGTCTTGTTCAAGAAGGTTGGATGACACTGGCCTTTAATCCAGACCTTGAGATTGGAGGGCACACCTTTAATCTGGGCCACACCTTCTGTTGGAAGTGTGTCACTATGGGGTGGGCTTTGAGGTCTTTCTCTCAAGCTTCACTCAGTGTAACAGTCAGTCAACTTCCTGTTGCCTGCAAGATGTAGGACACTCTGTAGATGTAATTCAGTGTAGATGTAGCCAACGGTTTTATCAAACAAGAAACACAGAGCCGATTCAGAGAAGAAAGCCAAGAGGTCAGAGCCAAGAGCCTCACCCTTCCTGATTCAGGGATCCTCCTCAGCCAAGAGAGCTCTCCGAAAGAGAGCCCTACTTCCTGTGTGTCTGTCTCTATAGTCTCCTTGTTCTGGCTTCTCATTGGTTGTAAACCCAATCATGTGACTGCCTCGTCACTGCCTGTATGTACCGCCCTCCAGGTCCTTAAAGGCGTATGCCACCACTGCCACGCACTTGCTATGGCTCTAATAGCTCTGACCCCAGGCAACTTTATTTATACCACCACAACACTCGGCTATTTCTCCAGCACCATGCCTACCTGCATGCCACCACACTCCCTGCCTTAATGGACTGAACCTCTGAACTGTAACTGAGCCACCACAGTTAAATGTTCCTTTTATAAGAGTTGCCGTGGTCATGGTGTCTCTTCAGAGCAATAGTAACCCAAACTAAGACAGTGCTTTAAGATACTCTTTTAAAAAATAATAAAACATAGAAGAGTATAAACAATAATGCTAATCTCATGCATAGGACATATGCATGTTCATATGTTGTATAGACACTGTAAACATATGACTATTCATAGGAAACAGATATATTTGATCACATATTGGCTTCAAAGCCAATTTCAACATGGTCCAGGAAGCAGGTGTCCCAAGTGGTATAATCAGTAACTAAAATACAGGTAAACTCGGAATAAAATCTGACAAACAACACCCCCACCCACCCACTGGAAACTAAAATTCCTCTAGCTTTCAAGTACACAATGTATTGTTGCTAACTATAGTGACCATTGTTGAGCTTATCCCTATGCCATTGTAACTCTTTTACTTGAATATTGTTAACAGAATAAACTTTAAGTGTCCTAACTACACAAACACTTAAATATACAGAGTAGTGCATGTGTTAATTAGCTAGATTTAACCATTCCAAAACTTTCCAAACAAGCATACTCCAAAACACACTATACGCCATAAATATATTCAATTTTTTTATTTTACAATTTGATTTAATTTTACATATCAGTCATGGATTCCCCTGTCCTCCCTCCTCCTGGCCCCCCCACCCTCCCCCCAGGCCACCCCCCATTCCCATCTCCTGCAGGGCAAGGACTCCCAATTTTAATTATCAATCAAAAATAGATTTAAAGCAAACTTGAAGGTGAAAATGGTTATTTAAACACTTAAAATGAGTTAAAGTGGCATGTGAATATAAACATTTAAGAATATCATTTAAAATTATTAAAATCTAAAACAAGGGATGGAGCTGGAGAGATGGCTTAATGGTTAACAGAGCTTGCTGCTCTTTCAGAGGACCCAAGTTCCCAGCACACACATCAGGAGGCTCCCAACCACCTCTATCTCCAGTTTTAAGGATCCAATGCCCTCTTCTGGCCATGGGTGACACCATCAAATGCATGGTCTCACACACACACACACACACACACACACACACACACACACACACACACACACACTTTAAAAATAAAATAAAGGGCTAGAGAAATAGCTCATTCTATAAACTATTTGCCATGTAAGCATGAGACCTGAGTTCGGGTCCCCAGCACCACATGCAAAGTTGAGCATAGCAGCATTGGACTGTAATCCCAACACTAGGGAGGCAGAGATACAGAGATTCCTGGAACCCACTGGCCAGCCATTCTAGCCAAATTGGTGAGCGTGAGGCTCAGTGTAAGACCCTGTCTCAAAAAATTAAGGTGGAGAGTGTTTGAAGAAGGCATCTGACATCAACCTCTGGCCTCCACATACATACACCCTGAACACACATGCATATGCCCTTAGAAACACATGCCTATACCACACACACAAAAGAGATTCAAAATACAATGTACTTTTAATTCAAAGAACTAAAAATAATTTGAAATAAATGTCATAAAAATAAAGATAAAGCAAATATTATTAAAATATAAATGACAAATATTAACAGACTCAAACATTAAAAGACGAAGCCAGTTACTAGAAAAGACTGATAAAATAGATGGTATTTTTGATCAGTGAAGGAAAGTATAAGGAATAACAAAAATTATCAAGACAAAATTACAGAGAGAATGCTGTGTACGTTCTATAGAACAAGGTGAAACCTAAATGAATTGGACAGTGTTTGCTAAGAGTAGAATTTGCAAAATTTGAGAAAAATAGGCACAAATGTTTACAAACCTGAACCACAGGAGAAATTGTTTGGAAAGAATCATTCCTTATTCAGACATAGGTCTACCAGGTAGATCATAGTAAGTCCTGACGTACTAGGGAACTACATGTTCCCAGCATATACCAACTGTTTCAAAATACAAAATAGAGACAAAAAGCCAAAACAGCTACCTTTTTATCGCTAATCTAAAAGTCACAAGTTCTAGACCAGAGAAGCAGAAGGAAACTATACATCATTCTTACTTACATAAAAGTTATAACAATAGAAACAAATCAAACCACTCAGAGTATCTGATGAAGGTAGATATCCATAGTAACCAGGCAGCATCCATCCTGGGAATGCAGCAGTGTCATAGAAGACCACAATTGAGATACTCTATCTCATTAACTGAGCAAAACCGAAAACCATCAAGTAGGTACAGAAATAGAAGGTAAGAAAATTTGAATCCATTTTTAAATTAGTAAATTTAAAATAGAGGGGAAAAAATCTCAATTTAACGTGGTTAAAATGCTGAAATATCGCAAGCATCGCAAGTCAGGAAACAAAGCAGATGCCTTCTGTCACGCCCACCATTCGAATCAGCCAGAAGTCTTAGCAGTAGGCAACAATGCTATTCTTAAAAGCATAAATATTGGGAAGGAAGATTTACAACTACCAGGCTTGGAAACAATGCCATCACTTATCTAGAAAACCCAACACAACCAACTGAAAATTAGAAGTAATGAGAAAGCCACCACGTGTTTGATCAGTGTCTCAGTTCGCTTTTAGTTGCTCCGATAAAATACTGACCAAAAGCAACCGGGGGGGGGGGGGGGGGGAGTTTATTTGGCTTACAGCTTATACTCTGTCGTCAAGGGAAATCCACACAGGAACTGAAGCCAACACCATAAAGGGACACTACTTCTTGGCCTGCTCCTCATGGCTTGCTCAGCTTACTTTCTTGTACAGTGCAGGCCCACCTGCCCAGGGATGGTACCTTCCACAATGGGATGTGCCCTCACAGATCAATTAGCAATCAAAAAAAAGTCCCATAGACATGCCTATAGACCAATCAAATGAAGGCAATAGCTCAGTTGGGTTTTTTTCTTCCTAGATATGTCTAGGAATGAGCCGAGTTGACAGAAATTATAGTAATCATTAAATAAAAAACAAAAGCATTCTGCACAAAAGCAATAAATCATTAAGGTATTATAATAAAACCAATTTTAGTAGCAAAAAGAAACAAACAAAAGCAATTAAATACAACAAAATCAAAATTGGAAAGGTGGAAAATCATTCTTGAAGGCATCAAATCACATTATAAAGTGTGTCATCTGAAATAGCCTATTACCGGGGCTATAATGGAACACAATGGAGAGTCAAGGGCAATCCAATATAAGATGAACAATGCAGTGACATTTTAGAGAAGGAGAACATCATCCTGTTCAATAAGAAGTATTGGCCGAATCAGCTGTCGATTTAGAAGCAAAATAAAAAGTTACTGCTCAACCTTAAAGGCTTTCTCAATTATTCATATAAAAAACAGAAGAAATACACATAACATAATTTTTGAATTGGACATAAAAGACTAAGGCCTTTTAAACAAAAATATAAATGACAAAAAAAAGTTATTGATATGTTTGATTACATCAAAATCTTAACTTCTACAAGGCCAAAGGTATTAAAACCTTGCAAGATGAGAAGCAGATGACGAAGAGCTTTGCAAGGTGTAAAACTGACAGTACATTAGTATCTAAATTAAATGCACTTCTTAAAATCCAGAACCAAAATGCAAATAGGTCAAAAGAAAAAAGTGAAGAAAAATTTTTCATGTGTACATCAAAAACCAGGTAAAGAGACATGCAGAAATTCTGTGAAACTGGAATCCAGAAAAGTGTTGGAAGGGAAGAAAACTGTTTAGAAAGCAAATTTCTAAGTAAATTAACATTTCTGTTACAGAATATAATTTTAATGAGATCTCAATATTTATGAGAGGTCTGCAAAATTGTTGAGTTTTTTAAAGTTGCTAAGAAATACCTGTATTTTTATGTTTATCAAGAGGAAGATGAATAAAGAGTTTTTTTATCTTGTTTGATTTTATCTTCATCTAAACTAGAGTCTAAATTTGTGTGTGTGTGTGTGTGTGTGTGTGTGTGTGTGTGTGTGTGTGTGTGTTGGGACCTATGCACTGAGCTACATTCACCAGTCTTTATTATTTTTGTTGGATTTATTCATTTTATTTATGTGTTATATGTGCACCACATGCACACTGGTACCCACACAGGTCATAAGAGGGCATCAGATCTCCTGGAACTGGAGTTTTAGATGGTTGTGAATGACCACATGGTTGCTGGGAATAAAATCCAGGTTCCCTGAAAAAGCAGCATATGTTGGTAAGGACTGAGTCATCTCTCCAGCCCCACCACGTCCACCACTATTAAGTCTGAATTATTCACCCTAAGAACTAAATATCCAAAGAAGTCTTGCTCTGGAGGCATGTGTTTATAATCCCAGAAATCAACAGCTGAGGTTGGGAGATAGTGAGTTCTAGGCCAGAAGCCCCACATCCTCATATGCCCCAACCCCATAGCAAGCAACAGAGCTAAGACACAGCAGAGGCACCCCACTTGTCCTTGCCCTACATGTCCTTCTCGTTCTTGTTCTTGCAGGTTAGTACAAGAAGTCTATGCTTGTGGGCTAAAACTGCAACAAGCCCAAAGAGACACTCTAGGGAGGCAACCCCTGTGTTCTGTACCTTGGTAAACTGAAGATAAGAAACTGGGACCTGCCAGGAGACCCATAATCCCTTCAAAGAGTTTCCAGAAGCAATTGAGGCTTCAGAAAGGCCACCATTTATGCTAGGGCAAAAATCACTTGAAGGTCCTTTTAATTTTCTGATGTCTTTTAAGCTAGTCCATTGAACTTGGAAAGGATTGAAATATAAAAGGTTTCAGCTGAGCAGGTTGCATTCTGTTAAGTGATATAAATTGCATGTGCCATTTAACATATCTTTATCTCTGCAGATTGTATTCTAATAGGTAAATTTATCTTCTCTGTATGAGACTTCCTTGCTGATTCCTGGAAGGTCGGTGTGTTATTATTCAAGCCTTTGCTCGCCAAAAGAGACTGAAGAGATTCTATAAAAGATGTTTGGGCCCAGTATTTCATCACCGGGGAGGAGACAGACTGTTACCCTGATAGACTATTGCTGCCCCATATGTGATGCTGTTTAAGGCAAAACAGTACAAATGATGTGAGAGTTACTTAAGTCCCTCGGCCACATTCTGCTGCCCTCTGAAAGCTGTGGGTAAGACCTCTGTTCCTTGAACAGACATTAGTATCCCATAGGAAATGAGCAGTCATGCTGCAATCCTAGGAAACGAGCAGACCTACACAAAGAGCAAAATGTAGGCTTCATGGAAGCAGAATGGAAAATTGTCCCACATCCCTGTGTCTCTAAAAGCCAGAGTCTGGCATTTAAAAGACTGACCAGGTGATGGGATGGCCAAACACCCTAATTGTCATGCTAGAAACCCCATCCAACTGCTGAGGGATCTGGATGCAGAGATCCATGGCTAGGCCCCAGGTGGATCTCTGGGAGTCCAATTAGCGAGAATGAGGAGGGTTTATATGAGCGAGAATTGTTGAGACCAAGGTTGGATAAAGCACAGGGACAAATAGCCAAACGAATGGAAACACATGAACTATGAACCAATGGCTAAGGGGTCACCAACTGGATCAGGCCCTCTGAATGGGTGAGACAGTTGATTGGCTTGATCTGTTTGGGAGGCATCCAGGCAGTGGGACCAGGTCCTGTGCTTATTGCATGAGTTGGCTGTTTGAAACCTGGGGCCTATGCAGGATCGCTTGGCTCAGCCTGGGAGGAGGGGACTGGACCTACCTGGACTGAGTCTACCAGGTTGATCTCAGTCCGCAGGGGAGGCTTTGCCCTAGAGGAGGTGGGAATGGGGGGTGGGCTGGGGGGAAGGTGAGGGGAGACGGAGCGGGGAGAACAAGGGAATCCGTGGCTGATATGTAGAACTGAATTGTATTGCAAAATAGAAATAAAAAATTAAAAAAAAAAAAAGACTGACCAGGTTCCAAGGGACTCTTGTGGAGGTGGAGAATAAGGGGGATCTTTTCATGTGAATGTGGGGAAGGCCGCTATAAAGATGGGAGCAAAGACGGGGTAGCAGGGTACCCACATCCAGCAGTATGTGCCCAGACTCCAAAACTGCATTTATCTGGATGGATTTGCCTTCCCTACGCATTCGTTAGTTAATTATCTTAGTCTCAAAGGTTTAGAAGTCAAAAGTAGCTGTTTACGAACAATAAAACTTAGGCAGTGGCCATGCCTTGTTTCCTTCTTGGCTTTGTCTCTGTTTATTGTCTAAAGCCTGGAAGAACTGAGAAAATGTATGTATGTGCCTTTCTCATCCACTTTTAATTCCGTCAATTAAAATGTCTCATCACAGCATAAGTAATTATATAGTTTTTGACACACAATAAGTTTTGACATCTTAAAAAATATATTACATCGTATATGCCAAAGAATATTAAGATTTCATATATTTCATTCGTTTGAAAATGCACAAGCAAACTTCCCAGTCAAAAGTTTACATTATTCCTTTTTTTTCTTGAACCATATTTCCAGTCCATTTCCCCCACAGAACTTTATCATAATGTAAATTGTAATGCTTCAAACTATGTTATTGACCACTATATTATAATGCCCTGAAACAACAATAAATAAATGAATGAATTAAAATGCCTTTTTCCTTAATCTCCAGTAGCCAAAAAAATCTAAACTGTAAAAAACCTTCTCTGGATAAAGTAGTCCTTTCCGTTTTTATTTGTATGTAGTTTTGATAGATAATTTTAAACATAAAAACATGTTTAGGCAGGAAATATGCTTCTTAATAAGATAAATGAGCCTTTTTTAGAAAGTTAATTTATATATACATGGATGAACATTCTTCATTACTATGGTAAGACAGGATTTGTCATCAATTTCATTCTCTTTTTAATGTAAACATGAAAACACCTGCTCCTATAGACAACTAGATGCCAGTGCAGGAAGCTTTATTATAGCAATGTCCTTCATTAGCTTTTAATTCTTTTCAAATTATGTGCAAAACAAAAGTCACCTCTCCACTGACAACCTGGTGAAGTCTTCCTTCAAAGTTACTGAAAGCAAAGAGGTGAAACACCTAAGCTGCAAACGGGGTTGTTGCTAATAACTACAGTCATTTTTTTCAGCACCAGCACAGGCACTTTGAGTGGTCCCCTTTCCTGGCCTCTGGATACTTTTTCTATTTCTCCTTGAAACGCTTTCATGCACCTCCAGGGAAGTGCTCACCCAGGACGCAAGCAGTTGAGAGCCATGAGAGCAGCTGCACAGGAAGGGATGCTGGTCTTTACAGAGACAAACACAGTCTACAAAATGCATGGGAAGTTAGCTTGGTAGCGGGTGACTGCCTGAGATGACGAACGTTTATGCAAGCTTATGCTATTCCATGGAAATGTCAAGAAATTTTCAGAGACAAAAACTAGATTTCATGGGGCGAGGGTGAAAGCTCAGTTGTAGGTAAAGTACTCGCCTTTCACGTATGAGGGGCTGACTCTGTCCTCCAGAACCCCTTCTCTGTGACCCCAGTGTTTGAGAACAGTCAGGAAGCTCCCTGGGCTTAACAGCCAGTGGCATAGTCAAATCTGCAAGTTCAAAGTTGAATCAGAGACCCTGATTCAAAGAGAAAGGTAGACAGCACCTGAGAAGCAACACTCACGATGTCTTCGGGCCTCTGTGTGCACAGGCACAACACACACATTCGCACGCATGCACGCACATACACATACTCACACACACACACACACACACACACACACACACACACACACACACGCACACCAAAATGGATTTCCTGTACTCAATTGATAGGACCTTTTGCTGTGGATATCGCTCTGCATAAATAAAATGCTGATTGGCCAGTAGCCAGGCAGGAAGTATAGGTGGGGCAAACAGAAGGTGAATTCTGGGAAGTGGAAGGCTGAGGCAGAGAGATGCTGCCAGCCGCCATGAGGAGAAGCATGATGTAAGATACTGGTAAGCCACGAGCCACGATTATAGAAATGGGTTAATTTAAGATATAAGAACTAGATAACAATAAGCCTGCTGCAGCCATACAGTTTGTAAACAATATAAGTCTCTGTGTGTTTACTCGGTTGGGTCTGAGCGGCTGCAGGACTGGCGGGTGAGAGAGATTTGTCCTTGTCGTGGGCCAGGCAGGACTGGAGAAAACTTCAGCTACAACCTCTAGTGTTTTTAATGTGAGAAAAAAAAGGAAGAAGAGAGCATTTGACTTTTAAATGTCAAAGAAAATACAGCTGTTCTCCCTTATTCTCTTGAATCAACCAAAACAACAGAAGAACCTAAAGGCAAGTTCATTTTCAATAAAGCTAAGGGATGTTACCATTCTGAATCTCACATATAAAGAGGGGTAGTAGTACATTTAGGGACAGAGAACATACCAAGTCAAGATGTGGCTGCTGATGGGGGGGAAAAACGACAGAGCACATACTCATAAGAAAGTTGTTGCGAAGTAAACAAAAGAATTTAAAAATATATTGGAAGACAGAGTATATTCTCAAATAGAAAAACTCAATGAGGTAATAATGTCATCTCTCCTGAAGTTAACCTATATTGTCATGAGATCTTATAAGCAAACGGCTCAAGATAAGATTCTAAAAAATGGGGTATAAGAAGGACTTCAAGCCGGGCGGTGGTGGCGCACGCCTTTAATCCCAGCACTCGGGAGGCAGAGCCAGGCGGATCTCTGTGAGTTCGAGGCCAACCTGGGCTACCAAGTGAGTTCCAGGAAAAGGCGCAAAGCTACACAGAGAAAAAAAAAAAAAAGAAGGACTTCAAATACATTCTAGCCAGAGTAATTAAAATAATGTGCTAATACATGAATAGACATGTCAATGAATAAGAAGCTCCAAAATAGACCTAAAAGTGCAACAATTACAATGAAAATTAATTTTAAAATCATAGGTGGGAATGTGGATTGTTTAATGAAAGTGTTGGGATGGATGGATAACAAGGCAAGAAAAAAAAACAGATTTAGATTAATAACACGCCAGAAAAATTCCAAGTTTATCATGTATCTAGATCTTAAAATCAGACCAATAACAGTAAAGGAAAAAATAGAACAAATGTTTAGGATCTCGAAATTGGAATTTTTTTATATATATCCTGAAGTCACAAAAGAAAATACTGATAAATTCGACTCTGCTAAAATGCAAACTATACATAACAAATTCACCATGATACAGAAAGTAGATTACAAACCGGGGCGTGGGGGGGGGGAGTTGTGCTGGCCGTATTATTACATATTTAAATAATTCTTTTACTGGTGAGAAACAAAAGCAGTAACTCGAAGGAAAGTGAGTGGAACAGAGGACATCCAGAGATGGCTTACAGAAAGGATCCTCAAACTATCCCAGATTAAGTTGTGTTCCACCTCAGCCTTACTAAGAAAATTAGTAAGCAATGCTACAAAAAAAAAAAGCAAGCTCAGAGCATGCTCAGGGTTTACCTGAGCCCAGGAGTTCAGGGCCAACCAAAACAATGTAGGAAGATCCCATATAAAAATAAAATTAAATAAGCACATAAATAAATAAAAATTGTAAACCTCTGACAGGCTGTGGCTTTCCATCTATTACATTATCAAAAAGCAATTCATTGAGATGTCTTATAGTTTTTTGTTTGTTTGTTTGTTTGTTTTGGCTGTTGTTGTTTTGGTTTTTTTGTTTGCTTGTTGTTTTTTGGTTTTAGTGACTATGTCCTGATTCCAGCCCTACCTTTCTAAATAAACTAACAGAGGTACCAGTGTAGGGATCCCACCACACCTTGGTTCTGCCCCACAGGAGTTACAGAGTGGAAAGCTGCCAGAGAAAGAATAAATTCTCTCCCCTGTCTGTTTTCTGTTCCTGCCAACAACACACCAGTCCGGTTTTCACCCACGGGCTCATTGTCCAGTTACTGCAGCCTCAGAGTCCAGTTTACAAGGCTTCCATACTTGATCTTTCATCCTTCAGGGTCCCCATCTCCAACCTAGTTGACCCTCCAGGGAGTTTGGTCTCAGCCCTAGAGGGTCCCTCCTCCAGCTTCACAGTACCAGATAAACCATTCCCGATCCACAGAGGTCTGAGTCTCGGTGTTACAAGGCTCTTCATCGAGCTTCTGAATTAATCATTTCAACATCTTTGCTTGTTCCTGAGCTCTAGAGATGGAAACTGTTTCCTGTAATCAATCACTAACCACACACACACACACACACACACACACACACACACATACATTCCCAGTGTCTTCTTGTCTTAGTTCTCTTCTTTACAACCTTTGGACCTCTTGAGAAGTCTGTGTATGAAACTAAGCTGAAACAATGAGAATGACTTCTGACTGGATCTTTTTTTTTTTTTTTTTTTTTTTTTTTTTTTTTTTTTTTTGGTTTTATCGAGACAGGGTTTCTCTGTGTAGCTTTGTGCCTTTTCCTGGAACTCACTTGGTAGCCCAGGCTGGCCTCGAACTCACAAAGATCCGCCTGGCTCTGCTCTGCCTCCCGAGTGCTGGGATTAAAGGCGTGCGCCACCACCGCCCGGCCTGGATCTTAACCATACGCTGCAAAAGGTATAGAGACACATTCTCTGACGTTGTTGGAGGGAGGATTGATACTCCCCGTGATGGTTTAGGTGTGAAATGCCCCCATGTTTGTTTGAACACTTGGTCCACCACCTTCATGGCATTGTATTGAAAGAGAACCTTTGGGAGATGGGGCCTGGGTGGAGAGGATCATGCTGGGACATGAGTCTTGAGGCTCTAATTAGATTTGGTTTCCTGACTGCCAAGGCTAAGAACCCAGGAGCCCCCGTTCCCACCTTCATGGAGCCATCCACCCTTTGCCTTCCTTGAAGTGAGAGACTGTATCTATTGAATCATGAGTTTTCTGTTCTTGTTAGCTATGATGTCCCAGCCACAAGAAAGGTAACACTCCAAGAAAGCTAGCAACTAACTGTGATTTCATTTCTAGGAATTTGTCTGACAGATATACCCATACATACGTGAAATACTATGCAAAAAAAAATGAAAACTGTTGTGTTTTTACAAAAGTAAATGATTAGAGGGGAAATTAAGAGATCACCAATAAAGAAGTGCTTCTCTTTAATTTTTTTTAGAACATCGTCCTGCCTAATCTTATGGCAACTTGACACAAGCTATAGTCATCAGAGAGGAGGGAGCCTCCATTGAGAAAATGCCTCCATGAGATCCACCAAGCCTGTGGGGCATTTTCTTGAGTAATGATTGATGCGGGAGGGCTCAGGCCATTGTGGGTGATACAATCCCTGGCTGGTGGCCCTAGGTTCTATAAGATAGCAGACTGAGCAAGCCATGAAGAGCAAGCCAGAAAGTACTTCCCCTCCATGGTCTCTGAATCAGCTCCTGCCTCCAGGTTCCTGCCCTGTTTGATTTCCTGTCCTGACTTCTTCCAATGATGAACAATGATATGGAAATGTAAGCAAAATAAACCCTTTCCTTCCCAAATTGCTTTGGTCATAGTGTTCTATTGCAGCAATAGAGACACTAACTAAGATGCTCATATACAATGAAATGCGATCGTATCCACCATGCCCGAACCCCAAATCCCCTGGGAGGGGACAATGCTTTTTTTAAGTATTCATTCATGAAACATTATGAAGAAATAAAAATAATCCTTAAAAAGCAGTATAAAGCCTGAGATAATGGTGAGTATGAAGGGAAAATCCAATTGAGTGTGTTTGTAGCCTCTGCTTGAATTTTTTAATTACAAAAATATTGTATGTTTGCATTGAATATGTCTGGGAGGATGTGTAAGAAACTGGGTACCTAGAGAACAAGAGAGAGAAAAAGATTTAAATTTTACTGTCAACCCTTTTGGACTTCATGAATTTTACAGGATGTACATATATTACATCTACAAAAGAAATTTAATTCAAAAAATTTAAAATATCCAGTGGGAGGGAATGAAGGATTCTCTAACTCAAATCTGCAAAGTGTGCAAAAATGTTTATCTGTTCTCTCTCCCAAGGCAACATTAACAAGATGTTAAAAGAATAAAAATGATATAAACTCGCCGCAATGAAAAGAATAGGAGAGGAGCTATTAGCAAGTGAAATATCTCTAAACATTTCTGCAAGAGGAAAAGTGGATAAAACATTCCGAAGCTGGGCGAGGGAAACTGTAGTCTAGAATATATGACCACAATGGGAGGGCTGCAGGCAAGCAGGGAGAAAATCTCCCCAGGAGAGCCTAGAAATCGCCATCCTGCCCCCAAGACCCAGAGCCGCAGACAGTAGATGTTAGACCCTGAAGGTTATTAACGGTGCCGATTCCACCGTCCTCCCTTAATCCTTGAATCACACTGGCTGGAAAAATAAGTGTTTTACTTCCATGCCAAAAACAAATGCTTAAACAAAGGGTACTTTTCTAAGGAAAATTAGCAAAATAAAGCAAAGAAATGGAGATAGTGATGTTTGGGGGCTCTCAAAGGGTTAGGGAGCCCTTTAAATTGCATAATTAAAGAATGTCCAACCTGAAAGCAGCCTCACCACACACTCATCCAGAAAACATACACGCATTGGATTTTTTCCCTGAGTCTTAAATATGATGGATGACCAAAGTCCATTACGCGCTTGTACTTGAGGTGAATGCGACTTAGAAGGAAAATACTGAGATAAGGTAGGAGAAAATTAACTCTGGAGGTGGTGCGGGCTACTCGGGGGACAGGAGAAAATTTTGAAATAAAACTCTATGCCAGGTGTGATGGATGGCACAGACTTGCAATCCCAGCACCCAAGAGGCTACGGCAGGAGAATCCTGAGTGCCAAGCTGGCATTACATAGAACAATACCAGAGAAGATGAGTGGGGAGAATCTAAAAATTCACAGGTTATAACTTCACATACAAGCTCCCATTAATAGGTAAGAAACTATTATTTTAAAAATCAACAAAATAATAAATTAGACACTCAAAAGTGAAAACATGTGATTGACAAATTAAACATTATGAACAAAGAATTAATTTACACAATGAGAAAAAATCTGAAAATTGAACCAAGAAATTCCAATATCCAAGTAGCATAAATTCCAGAAAGAGAAAAACTTCAATTGGATAATAATAAAAGAAAAAAGAATGCCCCAAATTTGACAACCAATTTCCAAACAAACATTGTCTACCAAGTACCCAAAACAACCAAAATATTCACACCTGGTCCCAAGTTCTGGAAATGTCAGGGTATCAAAGGGCTGGAGAGATGGCTCAGCAGTTCAGAGCACTGGATGTACTTCCAGGATGCCAAGATTCAGTTCCCAGCACCCACATCAGGTGGCTCACAACCACCTGTAAACTCCAGCTCCAGGGAATCTGAGATTCTTGGAGCCTCTGCAGATACTTGCTCACACCTCTGCACATATAAATAAATATAAATGTTTAAAAAAAAGAATATAGGGAAAATCCTAAAATTTTATTCAGCAGAAAAAGAATCCATTAAATTATGAGAAACAGCCGGGCGGTGGTGGCGCACGCCTTTAATCCCAGCACTCAGGAGGCAGAGCCAGGTGGATCTCTGTGAGTTCGAGGCCAGCCTGGGCTACCAAGCGAGTCCCAGGAAAGGCGCAAAGCTACACAGAGAAACCCTGTCTCGAAAAACGAAAAAAAAAAAAAATTATGAGAAACAAGTTGGTATCAAATTTGGAAAATGAATATAAATTTTAATGGAGAAGATTCCTCACAATCATATGCAAGGGGAGAAAAAGGTTTGGGGGCCTGGAACAATAGCTCAGTGGGTAAAAGCACTTGCTGAACAAGCATGGAGACCAGAGTACAAATGCACAACACCCATGCCGAAGACTGGGTGTAACCATTTGCACCTAAATACCACTGTTGTTGAAAGTGGAGAGGGCAGGATGGCTGGAGCTTGCTGGCCAGGAGCCTCATTCCAGGCTTAGCAAGGGACCCTGTCTCAAATGATTAAGCAAACAGGTGATAGAACAGGACACTCAAAGTCCTCCTATGGCCTCTACACTTACACAGGAGCACATACTACACACACACACACACACACACACACACACACACACACACACACACACATGGAGAGAGTATTTTCAACTTAGAATTTGACGGCCATTTTGATATTAATCTGAAAGAGCAGAAGAAAGGCATTGCCAGGTATGTAAGAACCTTCCCAACCTTCTGTGGAAAATTACTTCAAGACACGTTCTAGAAAAGCTAAGAGGTGAGCCAAAAAGAGAAAGAGATGAGATCAAAGAAACTGGAACCACAGCACAGAGAGTAATGAAAAGAAGACTTGAAATGACATCTCTTAGGCCAACCTAAGTAACAATCAGCCCAGGCTAGGAAGAACGAGCAGCTTAGTCCAAAAATAAGGCATTGATAGGTAAGGGGATGGTAGGAAAAACTAATGCCTTTGATTTGGTCATATCCTTACTGCTGCAAAGACAGGATATACAAGAGAAAAAAAAAAGATTGGAAACTCTAAAGAACAGCAAAACAAAGGGAAGAAAAAGATAATTATATCACTTGGCTCTGCAGTAGACAATATTCACAAAATCATAATCACATAAACACTCCCAAGCTTCGGTTTTTAAAATCCATCTGTAGACAAAGCACATAATTCTTACTCTGTTAAGAACAGACTGCACACTCCACAGGTGATCTGAAAATATAAGCTGTATGAGGAGAGAAGGGCAAAGGGGTGGAGAGAAATCACAGAAAGTACTACATTAGACTTCCGTCCTCGAAAATGCAAGATGAGAAGACAGACATATTAGCATGTGCCTCTGCTGTCTGGAATCAAACTAAGATTACAAAGCGGCTGATGCAATATACTGAGGTGACAGACGTGGTCAATCAGAGAAGCGGTCAAGATGCATCACTATTTTCTGTGCTGATAAAAGGTCTGTCGATACTGTTAAAACACATGACCAGACGTAGTGCTTCAGACCAGTTGTCGTTGCTTTGGAAACGTGGTGGCTAGCTCCATAGAAACATGCATTTTAGAAGTTCAAAGTGGAGTAGAACTTGGGATATTAATGAGGCAAGAGGCCATCACTTTTGTAAAAAAAACAGTTCTACATTATTCTTCATCTTTTGGGGGTTTATTTTTTGATTTGTGGGTGTTTTATTCCATTGTAGTTCTCTGTTTGTGACACAGAGGATCAAACAAAGCCAGAACCTTGAACATACTAAGCAAACAATCTACCACTGAGCTCCATCCCCAGCCCTCATCTCTTTATAATGGGCATCTATGTGTTGGGTAAAATATAAATACATGCATAAAATGTTAAAGATATTTTGTAGTATGAAACATCAAAGTTCCAAATGTGAGAAATGTGAACAAGGCCAATAAATATCTTATGAGATCTTGTCAACTTGCCCTCAGTTCAATCCCCAGTGCAAAAAAAAGATATAGTATATGAGATTATATAAACTTAATTATCCTCCAAATATCCATTTTCTTTGAGGTACTCAATGAAAATAATGGAAAATTTTAAAACTATATGAAATTTCCTAGAAACTTAAAATAAAGCCATTCCCTCAAATCCCAAAGTGTTAGAGAGTTAAGAAAGGGTAAAAATGGGACTAGCAAGATGACTCAGTGGATAAGGATGCCTGAAGTCAAACTTAATGACCTGAGTTCAATCACGAAGACCATATGGTGGAAGAAGACAAGTGACTCCCACACATGTGCTCTGTCCTCCAGATACTTGCTATGGCACTCACATGCATGTGCATACACAATCAATAAATATATAAATAATAGATAGATAGATTAGATAGATAGATAGATAGATAGATAGATAGATAGATAGATAGATAGATAGTAGATAGATAGTAGATAGACAGACAGACAGATGTAAATTTTTAAGAAAAAGATAAAACACACACACACACACACACACACACACACACACACACACACACACACACACAAATCACTCTGTTTAGGAGATGAGGAGACCTGAGTCAAATGTCCCACATCTGAATCCAACCCACCCTATGACTTTTAGAGAAGTAGTCTTCCTCCCTAAAGCTCAGTGATTGTTCATGGAAAGTGAGAGGGTTGTCCTATGGCAGTAGGTACACTGCCCACTAACTCTTGGGCAGTAACACCACCCTCCCACAGCCCATGGTGAACATTTGTGGGGTGCTTTGGATTGTCATAAAGAAAAGGGTAAACTCCTAAAGTTCAGGAAGTACCTCCAATGGTCTGAATGTTGGGGTTTTTTTTCTATTCATCCTGTACAGAGGTCAGAGAGAGGGGACATAAATGTCCTAGGTTCCTAGTGGCACCTCCTCAGCATTAGCTGTACCAAGTGAGATAAATATCCTCAGTCACTATGGCCACTGAAGCATAACACTAAGTAGCTGTTATTAAGCACCCAACCCATGCCTTATCTGGTTTCAGAACTTCTACATAAAAGTTAATTCTAAAGGTCCTTTGCTGGGAAAAATTCGACTTCATTTTTAAAGTCTAAAATCCCACTGCTCCTGCAAAGACTTCCTTGACAGTTCATCTCTTGCTGTCCTTCCTATTTTCCAGAGAGAATAAATGGCCCTTTCCATTATCCGTTCACACATTTGCATCATGGAAGCATAACTGTGCATCTATGGGGTTCCTCTCCTAGTCTGAGAACTCCCTTGAGACAAGGACTGTCTCAGTCATGTCTTTCTCGTGGGGTTAGACCAAGAAAAAGGGTTTGGGATAGTACACATTTGCTCAGTGGGGAGCCAGCTGTTAAGAATTAAAAGATGTCTTAGAAAGAGAAGCATCCTGGCTTTCCTTGCTCTCACTCTTCATATTTCCTCATGGACACATATGTCCTTTACTATCTGTAACTTGCAAAGGCCATTTTGTACAAGCTGTAGGACTACAGAACTAGGTCTCAGGACACATTGCAGTAGGGACTCTCATCGCTGTAATCTCTTCTAAGCAGCTGCTTATCTCCCCTGCACTACAAGTGTCGGAGAAAGCCATCCATTGTTGGTATCCTCTCCCGTCTTGTTTGGAACTTGTCAGGAACTGCTCTCCTTTCTTTTGTCCTCCTTTGAGTGTCTCGGTGCCTTTAATAATAGATGGAGCATAAAGGGCACTAAACATCATCCACTGTGGTATTTATCCTCATCACTTTGACTTTCTGTCTCTTGTGTTCTTTTTCTGTCCCTTCTCTCACTCTCCTGTTGCTTCCTACAGATAGACCCTAGTTTAGGTACTGACGTTCTCAGAGGCTTCCCTGCTCTGCTTTCACCCACCGCTAGGGGGAAAAAAAGCATAGAAAGGGGATGCTCCCACTACCTTTCCATCTCCTCCAGGAACTCCTCTTGCTGCTTCAGCCTGGATCATTCTTATTAACCTCAGAACCTCCTCTTGAGCTTGATCTCACCTATGCTCTCAAGACATCCCCCAGTCTTGGTCACCACACACCCCTCCCTTCTGAGTGAAGGCCATGTTCACCAATCTGTGAGAGAAACCACATGCTTCTTAAAGATATTGAACCTTAGCCTTGCATTGAATATGAAGCATCCTCCCAATGCTGGGCTTTCTCCTGGATCAGGCATCAATTCTCTATCTATCTCAGATCCTTAAAATAAAACCCACCCTGGGCATAATTTTGAACTGGCAATACATCAAATGCCACAGTCAACATGGTGCTTCTGACTGCCTTCAGGACTCGGGCCTCACAATCTAGACAGGAAGGGCCCTGCTGTACACTTCTATTTCCTGCACAGCAACATGAGCAAAAAGCACATGCTGGGCTTGCTGGGTTGTTTTTTTTTTTTTAACTAAACAGCAAGTATGGATGAGCTCACTGTTATTCAAGAGACAGAATGAACAATGCAGGGGGAAAATGAGAAAAAATACTATTTTTAGTATACCACTCCTGCATATAAACTCAAAGAACTCTAAGTCAACGTGCCACAGAGGTACCTCCACATCCATGCTTATTGTTGTTCTGTCCATAATAGCAAGAAGTGGAGCTGGTCTAGATGTCCATCAACAGATGAATGGATAAAGAATATGTGGTACAAATACACCATGGAGTTTTATTCAGCCATAAGGGGAAAATGAAATGACATTTTCAGGGAAACGGATGGAACTGGAGTTCATTATGTTATTTGAAATCAGACAAACTTAAACACCTTATAAGTGGAGCCAGGATATGTGTGTGTGTGTGTGTGTGTGTGTGTGTGTGTGTGTGTGTGTGTGTGAGAGAGAGAGAGAGAGAGAGAGAGAGAGAGAGAGAGAGAGAGAGAGAAAATGAAACAAGAAAAGAGAAAGAACTGACAATAGGTAGGGATACATGTGACATAAATGTAGAAGGGAATCTGTTAGTGGAGTGAAAGGGAGCAGCAAGAGGGGAACAGGGGTCAGGAGAGGTCAGTGGGAGGCCAACATAGTATGAAGATGCCATAATGAAAAACATCACTCTGTAAGCTAACTTAAAATGGTAACAAGAAATATTGCCCAGTCAAACGAATAAAAACATAATCCACAGATCTCCAGAATGCCTTAAACAATTTGTTAACAACTCATTTGCCATCTGGTAGAAAAAGGAAAACTGGGCCAGGCAGCTTGGTGGAATTTTTAGACCTTCCTAGATTTGTTCTTCTTTTATCCCAGTGATAGCCTTCCCTCATTATATGGTTCTATTGAGAAGCTCCTCTCCTGTAACCTGCTCTCATCTTCCATTAACTAAAAGGAAACAAGTGAAATTGCTAAGGAACAGTACCCACCTGTGCATAGTGGTAACCACATAGGACAGAGCAGATACAGAATGATTCCACCTTCACCAGAAATCCCGCTGCTCAGGGATAGCTAGGAGGAAGTCCCATTCCAATCTGGGCTGACAAAAAGTCACTCTGTAATGGTGGTGTAGAAAGGTAACGTTGCCACAGAGGATTTATAAAATGCAGAGGCAAAATGTCTTGCCCTTTTAAATGTGGCGGGAACTCGTCAAGTTACAGAGCAAAATGCAAGCTTCCCAGACATAAAACAGAGGAGCTCTGACTGAGGTAAAGATGTTTATGGACAATGACAAGGTGGAAAAGGTAGCATTATAGATAAAATAATTGAACGAAAATTACGACCCATGAGGTGAACAGGGGGAATCCTTAGGGCAGAGTCCACAGGTAACACAATCTGGTTATATTATGGGTGTCATGAGTATCCATCCTAAATTTCCTGAGCCAGCTTCTTTGAGATAATCCCTGGAGTCAGCTACAAAAGGGTAGTGAGCAGGGATGAGGGGCTAGAGTGCCTGGAGTAGAAGTTTAGCTATGAGAATGGTAGGGCTACTAACATGCCCACATCCACAAACTCTGACATAGAGTCACTCTTTCCACTCCTGCATCAACAAGCTAACCCTGCAAGTTTTCAGAATTTTTGTTCTTAAGGTCTCAACTATATCTTCTTGTAAAACAGATTTATAAACTAAATAGTGGTCTCGTCCTAACACCTGAAACCTGTGTTTATTCTACCTTATATACAAAAGGGATTTTCCAGGTATAATCAGGACCCAGAGATAACAAGACGATCTGGGAATGTACAGATGAGTTTAATGTAATTACAAGGATCTTTACAAAAATATAAGCAAGAGATCAGAGGAAAGGGGAAAATGTTACGCTCTTACTCTGGTGGTGGAAGAACAGGGCCACAAGCCACAAAACGTGAGCATGCTCTAGCTGCTACATAAAGGAATAAAACAGATTCTCCTCTCCCCCCAGATCTTCCAGTAGGAATGGAACCCCGTGACCTTATTCAGAGCCTACCAACTGATAAGCATTTATGTTATAGCTTTAAGGTATTTCCAGAGCTCCAAATCCCTACAGTTGGGTTGGAAACCCTGGGAAAACTCATTCCATCCAACATTTTAAAGAAATCATTCCAAATATTGAAAAGGTGGTATTTTAGCCCAGTATTGTTTAAATGGATAAAAAATTAAAATATATTAAATATTCTTTCTATCTGATGATTTAAACCAAAAACTTCTCAGCAGCTTCATCTCCCTTACTTCCAATTAACTCCACCCACCCCTACCATCTTATAGACACTTCTCAAATCTAACACTACTACTGCTTTGGACCTATTTACCTCCATTCTGGACTTCTAACACACCTCTGATTGGTGTCCTCACAGTCATTCTGTCCCCTTCCATACTAGTTTTCACAAGGCAGCAGGAGCAATCATTCTAAAAGAAAACTATCAGCCCTCACACTTGAAACACTCCAATGGTTCCCATGTCATCACTGGCTTCCACCCTCATGAAACCCACTCAAAGTGACTTAAGCCAAACACATGTTGATTCACCCCATTCCATCAGCGGTCCGCGTAGAGGGAGCTCAACCTGGGTCCAATGACTTCAGTAAGCCATCCCTGAACAAGATGGCTGTCTTTCATCTCTGCTGTCCCTGATGATGACTTCCCATCATTGGAACCAGCAGGCAGTGGACAGAGGAAAGAAGCAGCAGCAACCACAGAAGTCTCCTCACCTCACTATTCAGAGCCCAGAACTCTTCCTCAAGATTCCTTCCAACTACAGTGGAGGACAGAAAACTAAGTATTTTAACTTTCCAGTTACTGCAGGGCGAACAAGTAAGGCAGGAATAAAGAGGCGATCAGATGAGAAGTGGAGAGGTCAACCCTGTTAACTCTAAGGACCTTGGGATGCGTTACAAGCTCCTAGGCAACCAGCGCCTTGTTTACTCCTTTGCTTCATTTCTCCACCTTGAACCTGAGTTTCATCATCTGTTCATTTTTCAGTTCCTAAAGCATGGCAGGATTTAGCTAACTCCAAATGCTTGTGCATGCTACTCACTGTGGCTCAGGCAACTTGGTTTTTTTTTTTTTTTCTAATTTCAATTTGTGTGAAAGAGTCTCTGGGACTGTTTCCTTCATCCCTCCACTCTAGGTTAAATGCTCCCAAAAAAATTATCTACTATGTTGTCATTGCCAATTGTATATACATATTGTCCACTATGACAAAGTCCTTGAGGGTGGTGATCGGATCCTACCATGTTTGTTATTTTGTTTTCAGTGCCTGGCATAAATTACATATCACATAGTGAGTAGTCATCACCACCTGTTGAGTAAGTGTGACTCCTAAGTAAAAGTGGGGTGATGATTACCAGCTAAATTAGCATATATAGTTCTGTTTCTCTAAAATATGTTGGAGTACACCCTATTCCAGGCACACAGGTTCAATTTCTTCATCTTGAGTGTGCAACGGCAGACACTGAAGCTTTAGGGATAATTCTCTATTAATTATTTGTCCTCCAAACTTCTGAGCTCTTGCAGAAATTGTGCTAGAAGCTGATAAGGGCCAGAAACACAGAGGCATTCAGAAGGAATGAAAAGAACACCAAGCAGGGAGAAGAACAGGGTCTGGCAGAACTAGTGGGTGTTAGGAATCCTGGTTCTGCTCTCTGCCAGCCCTGGGAGATACAAGCAGAGTCCCTGAGAGAATGGTCCTAAGGTGTATGTAATCCGTACACCTTAGGTCTCACAACCTGGACCCAAACACCTGTGACCCACTTGGTTGAAGTAACACAGATACAGTTTCCCATATAGGCTTAGACAGTGGTCACATCAGGACCTCCCTGCCATTAGAGTATCAATGTAAGACTCCAGGACTTTTTTCCATGATGGAGACACTGGGTGGGAAACCCCAGTGGTGACTAAATTTGAATTTTCAGCAACCCTGTAGGACAAAAGCCCAGAGAGTTATTTAATTTGATTTAAAGCAAATAGAGATGTGACATTTCTTGCTCACCTGAGTTTATTGAATAAGATTTATATTCACTACATAACTGGATGGCTTAGTGATTTATGCTATATCCATGTGATGGATGAAATAATAAGCAGTCATTCAAACTAACAGTGACATACCCAGAGAGAAATAAGCCTCACAATGACAAAGCTCCATAAATAGTGCTTATTACCTGCATTTATTCTCTCTGGACACTCTCATTTTAACCTAAAAACCTGGGTCTATTCAGTCAGGGTCTCTCAATACAAAAATGCCTCAAAGATCTTTATAAAAAATTGTTCAGAAAAATAGCAAATGGATCCATTGAGAGTAAAAATACTCACATTCTATGATGAGAACAATGTGTTTACTATATGGTGCAGCCATAATTATTTGGCCTCTATGGGTAGGGACTACATGTGATGATTTGCCTCTTCTGTTCCAACCTATGGAGGAAGAATTTTCCATGCATGCAAAATAAATGAACCAGTGTCCCTTCTGATCTAGATGCTGCTTCCTGGGCCCCCAGTATTGCACAATCTGACACAGTTTGATCAATGTTGCTTCGATGACTTGATGGTCAAGTCATAGCACATGCTTGTTCATCTACTCAGAACAAAGCTTTGGAGTCCTCAGTCTGTCTTAGCCCTACTTAAATGCAGCTATGATAGATTACCACAAAGTGAGTAATTTGTTTTTTAGAAAAAGAAAGTTCCTCACATTTCAGGAGGTTAGAAAGTCATAGGTCAAGAGGCCTGAATCTAACAAGAAAACAAACGCACTCTTAAATTGACAGCATTCATCCATTTGGGGGTAGGAACCCTCATGACTGAATATATGGAAGACCCCACCTCTCAACAATGCTACAGTGGGAGTTGAGTTTTTAAAATATGAACTTTGAAGGACACATTCCAATCATACATAACCTTTGAATCGTAGGCATCCTAATTGGCTTGTGGACAGTATCTGACTTTTTCCAGACCTCATCAATCTGGAAAAAAAAAGGTTTTACATTAAGAGAAAATCATGATCCTTCTCCTAGCTTCAGAGTTATTTCAGCTATTTCTGAGAATCCCTACACATGATTATGTAAGTTCTGTCTCCTCTTGGACTTCCGTTATCATCCACTTTTCTGTAGTTCATGAAACCTCACTCAGGTGGTATCTCACTCTATCACACTGGCCTCTGAGAAAAGTTCATCCCCCCACCAATGTTATTCCTGGAACTTTCAAAGCTGCCTTCACCTGTGGGTGCCAAAGTGGGTGCTGTCCCTCAATCAAGGCAGTGAAGATGACTCATACTACCTTTCCCCAAGAGGAAAAACCCATCTCTTCCCTATCCAATGGGACAAAAGAATCTGAATTGTTTGTTCCTCCTAGATGGTTGAGTCCTTCAAAAGGTCAGTTTATTTGGCTTGTGGAGCCCCAACCCTCTAAATGTTCAACTAAAAATGGACAAGGCCAACCTAAGATACACGCTTAGCTGTCATCCCATCTCAGATTTTTCCCAAAGAGCCCAGACAACTGGCATCTCTTTTCTTTAGGCCAAAAAATCCTGGGGCAAACCCCACATGGTTCTGGCTCTATTTTGTCCCTTGCCTTTGTCATATTCTGTGGTGTCTACTGCACACACAAAGCTATAATTGAGCTTATTTTATAGTAGAATGTTTGTTTTTAATTTCCCTGGCCTCACCTATCTGTCTCTGTCTATTTCTAAACCACAGACAAAAGAGTAAGACATCTTCTCTGACAGCTGGAATCCTTTGAGATTTACACAGAATTTAAGATTTGCAGAATGTCTGTGACTTTCTCTCCTCTGTCCTTCCTACAGAAAGTTCTGACTCTATAGCTGATTACCTGAGTGTTTTGCCTGGGTCATCCTCTATGCATAATTGAACCCTGTGGGATGATCTAAACATTACATCTTCAATGCCAAGATTCTCAGCATAAGCTGATCACACAATATTGAGTCATTTAAGAAGTCATGTCCAGCTAATCATAATTTTTTCTCAAATATTCTCCAACCAGAAAAAAATGTATTCTCCTACTACATTCAACTCTGAATAATTTGTTAACCCTTCCCTCATGTCAAAGGTAAAATAACATTATTATGGAGTGGTGGTTTAATATTCATTGGCCCGTAATAACACGTATCTCATTGGAATGCGTTTGTGCATGTTTTCCCCACCTGTGAGCTACAAGAACTGAGGCTGCACTACCTTCATTGATTCATTAATTCATTTATTCAATAGGCATCTTCATTTTACTATGTGCCAGACACTATCCTAATCCCCATTTATCAACTCTGTCTCAAGAGACATTAAATTACTGAGTTTTGTCTGAGCAAAGGAGAATAAAAAGAATTAAGAAATAAGTAATTACCCTGATCCCTTCCCCTAAAAAAGCAAGCTTTCATTCTTCATCTACTTCTTCCCAGGACTTCTTCCATGGTGCACAGGGTGTCCTGCCAGACATATTGCTTCTTATCTCTCCAAACCCATCCAAGTAAAGGGTTTCTTAAAACATCTCTTCACAAAGAAGGAGAAAGTGAATTTGGTATCCCTAGCCCTGGTTCCCCGAGGCGGATAGTCCATCTGCACTACCTGATGGCCTTGGGGATTCTTCTCTCCTCTTTTTGATTGAGCACCCAAAATGGATATAAACTTTTCTCTCAAGTCTCCATATTTCTTCATACTATTAAATGTAGGAAAAAGTTACTACCAATAAAAAAAAATCCAAAGAGGGAGCTAGATCTGGTTTACGATTAAGCATGCTCTTGAAGCTCACAGGTCCTGGCTTAACCTCCTTAAATCATCCCAACCTATCCCTCTTCTAACATGTCCATTATGTTAGAGTCTCAAAAGCCAGGCTCCTCTAAGCAAAGACCTAAGGTGGTGATGAGCTCCCTTCCTCCTGCTCAGTTCCTCACATCTGTCAGACCATCTTCTTTCCAGAAGCTTTAGAATTCTCTAAATCTTTTGTGTGAAAATCAAAGTCCCACCTTTGCATGCAGCCATACTCATTTTTTTTGTTTGTGCACCCAAACTCAAAGTATAATAACTCAGCCTCAGAACCAGAGATCTGCATACAGTTATATGGGTATATTTTCCTTTCCAGTCAACTCCTGTGCCCCACTTCTCCTTCCCAGGAACATCAGTTATATGATTTCCCATGAACTTCACTTCCCATTAGGTACCTTACCCTTGACTATCAACTTGCCTGATACATGCTTTCAGCTTTGACTTTGGAACACCCAACTCAGAGCATATACACACACATACATGACACACACACACACACACACACACACACACACACACACACACACACACAAACACATACACACACTTGAAAATAAATGAGTGGGAGTACATCCCTCTGTAGAGCATGAATTACACCATTGGGCAAACTTGTCACAAATATGAAAAGTCTTCACAGTTTTATGTTTTATTATAAAAGGAATGCATATTTTATGTCTTAATTTTAATATATTGATATTTTATAAATTATTTAGGTTTAAAATTACTCAAAATCATTTTCCATATTTCTCAACACCTGCAGGCAAGTCCCTGAGGGTGGTGTAGAAAGCATGTCACTTAGCAAACCTGGACTGAACTGGGCTCAGCTGACAGTTGACAAATCAGATTCAACATCTAAGCAATTGCTCTTATCTCTCTTGGTATCATAATGTTTCAAGAGTCTAGGCTTATTCGTGCAGATAGAAATAGAATTTTGGGGTAATAGTCTTATGTTTTAGACACAGAGGCTGTTTGCTTACTTGCTTGCTTTTATATTTTATTTTCACATCAGAGTGACCACCTAGATGAGGAGCCTACCTGCCAGTGACTGACAGTGAGAGTTTAATGACTGCCTGGTGGAACTATGATCAGCATATTTTCATATTGGAAAGTCAAGACACTTCTGTCATTTGTAGGCTAAAATGTTTCTGATCCACTGGTCAGTTTATTATACTGTTAGGAGGAAATACCACTGAAAGAATTTTCAGCAAAGATAGTAATGATGTTGTTCTCCACACCACCAAAGTTATCATTTTCATCACATCCACATGATTAAAGAATTTCAAATGACTCATGGTCTCCGCAATCAACTTTCTTTAATCAATTCTGAAACACCATCTTCATTCCAGTATGTTTGTTGTGAGCCATGAAAACTTTAATAGCTTTGCCTTACAGCTATTTATTGAGAATACTGAGGCTCTTACAGGTTCCTAAGTAAGTCAAATGTGTGTGTGTGTGTGTGTGTCCCCCCTCAATTATTAAGATAAGAATTTAATCAATTCATCTCATGTGGATATTGATGTTTTCTGAAGGCTTTTTTCCTCATCAGTTAAAGAATAAATCAATCTTTAATTTGTAAACTTTGACTAACACCTCCACCCAATTCAGTATAAATGTATTTGATGGTAGGAAGAAAAAACAATTTTCAAAACCACTTCACTGTTCAAAATAAGTTTCTCTTAGGAAATAACTTGTTTAAAAACTGAAGACATTTTTTAAGTTGGTTTAATTACTTTGGGAGAAAGTTTCACTCTTTTGAAAATTTCCCAAGTATGAAAAGTGATTATAGGGGCTAGAATGATAGCTTGGTGGTTAGGAGCACTGGTTGCTTCCAAGAGGACCCAGGGTCAATTCCCAGCACCTACATGGCAGCTCACAGCATCTATGACTCCAGTTCCCAGGGATCTGTCACCCTCTTCTGGTCCCCACAGGCACTAGACATGGACATACACGCAGACAAAACACCCATGCACGTAATATAGAAATAAAATTTTTAAAAGAATGCTGTTAAAAGTGGTTGTGTAAAAAATTACAGCCATGCTAGTCTAAATTAAATAAGTTACTTGAGTTAAGGAAGTTTTTAAAAAAAAAAAAAACAAACTCTAAGAACTGCTTAAAATTTTGGCAGGAAAAAAATTTTTTTTCCATGTGAGTATTTTCATAGATTTAGGATGTAGCTTCCAACAGTGAGAGTGTAGTTAAATGTGTGGCTTTCTTCAAGCAGGAGAAACACGTTTTACACCCATTCACATTTAAACATAATAAATCCTATATTTAGATAGGCTTCTGAAAACATCCTAAACCTTTTAATTTGAATGTTACTGTTTACTGCCAATTACAAATGACAAGGGGTAGTTTTGTCGTCTTCTCTCTAATTCAACAGGGACAATATTAATGTCAACTCTACTGTACACTAAAGATTGCTTTTCTGTATTTCCCGGGCAATCCTGCTTGTTTTGGGTGATTTCAGGCTTGCACTGCAAGCTGTCTTCATTAAGCAAGATCCATTCTCACTTGGAAATGCAATTTGTTTCCTTGCAGGGCTAGGGACTGAACACAGGGCCTTGCACATGCTAAGCAAGTACTCTACCCCAAACTACATCCACACTGTTTCAGGTTTTTAAATGTTCATAATTTTTAAAAAGAAATCAATAATGACAGTAAAATTGCAAAATTCAAAAATGTAATTTTGTGCTATTCAAACTAAGCAAAAATAAACATTGTTGTGATAAATATTTTACTTGATGTAATTTTGGCAGGAATTCAAAGTAAATTGTGAAAATTGAATATGAGAGAAAAGTCAAGAGGAAAAGAAATCAAAAGCTGCCCAGGAATCTAGCTGTGGATGCCTAGATCTGAAAAATTCTGTGTCTTCTCCCTGCTTCTTCCCATGCCCAGCCCAGGGAAGGTGAGAAACTGGGCTCAGTTGTTGGCCCCGGATGGGCAGCCAGCCCTATCTGAACCAGACTGACTAGGTCATTGTCCTCAAAGAAAAATGTGAGCATTGAAACTGTGAGTTACCGGTCTGCAAGCACCGAAGAACCAGGACTGAGAGAATGAAGAGAGAAACAGAACAAAGCAAAGATGGCCGCATCCCCACCAGGCTCCAGGCATCGCGGTGCTGGTGCTGTGCCCTTGCTAGCCCCCCTTCATTTTGGCCATCTAGAGCTGAGAGCCGCTGGAGTCCCAGCTTTGTCATGCGCTGATTTAGTTGAGTTTCTTCCCAACAAAACAACACAGCACAAAAGAGCTCTAATGTTCGCTGCCTCTACTTCAGCAAACACTCACGGAACACATAGTATAACTGAGTTCTACATTTTGAAAAAATAAAATAAAATACTGATTAGTGTCATTAGCTTCAGATCTCACTGCTCTCAAAGCATTTGTAATCTAAGAAGTACTCTGACAGCATGGACATGTAAGCTGGCTTTCAAGACAGTGGGGATTTTCCAATTGTGAAATGACTTGCTTTTGACTAACAAGAAATACTAAGGCAACGGCAAAGTCAGGAGGTCAATGGCCTATGTGGGATTAGAAAGTCACCCAGTGTTTTTGAGGTTTGCAATAGAAGAGGGAAGTGGGGGAGAACTGAGAAACTGTGTGCAGACACACACTCACGGAAAAGGCTGTGAAGGACATGCCACGGCAGTTGAACTGACCGATCTAGTTGGAGATCTTCCAAAAGGAGTAAGCATAACTTAAAGGATGACAAGGTGATAAGTTCAAGCAGAAAGAGCCACACAATTAGTAAGGCTCAGTACACAATGAAAACTCAAAGCTGCTTGTGCCAGATATTTAAGAATGGCTGTACCAGAGCACTAAACCATGAATGGCGCTCTTCTATAGCTACACCCAGCACACCCACAAAGTCAGCAAGAAAATATTGGAACTCTCTTGTATTCATTTTTATCTTTTCTTTTTTTCATTTCTATAACTATTCTATGTAAAATGAATTTTAGGACTTATATGTAATTTACCGATGTTTATATAAATACTGATAAGGTACATTTAAAATTCATGGTGAATAACAAGCGCAATTTCACGGGTTCTGGCTCATATTCCAAATCTTAAAAAGCTAGCATAAAGCAAAAGGGGGCCATCATGGAATAGACAGTGTTAAATGTAGATAATTAAGGGAGTATATTCTATCAAAGTATTTTATATACATGTAAATGCCATGAAAAAACACATTATTTTGCTTAATTAATTAACTTTAACACAAAATAAAATAAAGGTAAGGACTTTAAGTGTACATCAAACTCTGATTCAAATCCCCTGACGCAGCACTTTTGGATACATGTGCCTGACAGGGTGGTTTTTCAACCTGGGGGTTGCAATCCCTTTGGGGGTCAAATTTCACAAGGGTCACATACCAGATATCCTGCATATCAGATATTTTTACATTATGATCCATAACAGTAGCAAAATTACAGTTATAAAGTAGCAACAAATTAATTTTATGGTTGGCAATCACCACAACATGAGGTGCTGTATTCAAGGGTCGCAGGTTAGGAAGGTTGCAAACTACTTGCCTAGTATATGAGAGAGACGGAGAAGAACGTGAAATAAATAGAAGAGAGATAGAGAAAGGGAGAGGGGCAGAAAGAGCACAAGATTCTGACTCTCCTACACTCCAGTGTTGTGAGAGAAGGAAGGAGATGGCAATCTTTAACTCAGCACACCAGAAGCTATCAATCTTCAGTTCTGACCAATCAATAGAGACCTCCCTTTGGAATTAGGAACAGAGCAGATAATGGGAGTAAGAATCTCGGCTATTTCTTCACTGCCCTGCTTAAAGTACCTGCCCTAGACCATCGGGCTGAACATAGTAAAGAGTGAGCAAGGGCCAACGCTGTACCGGAGTTCCTTGCTCATCCTCTTATTTTCATTCTTCAAGGCATCAGTCTGAATCTAGGTGACAATTGTTCTCACTGAACCATCCAAAAAACCTCTTGTGCATATCTGACTCTGAGGCCACATGATGTAGAATTGCCTTTGATCCACACCATTTCATCTCTTAGCAAGGCCTTCACGCTGCTTCCTGGCCTTGACTCCTAGAGCTCAGACGATTCTCTTACCTTGGCCTCCAAAAATCACTGGGACTGCAGCCATGTGCCACCGCACCTGACTTTATCTTTTTGAATGTTTGGTTATTCATTCTACTTTTATAAAGTGCATTACATTTCTTATTGCTGTGACAAAGTCAATTTAAGGAAGGAAGAGTTTATAGTCCATCATCCTAGGGAAAGCATGGTGGTGAGAACACGAGGCAACTGGCCACATAGCATCCTCAGTCAGGAAAAAAAAATAGGTGAATGCTGGTGCTCATCAGGCTTTCTCCTCTCCTCTCCTCTCCTCTCATCCTTTCTGGGATTCCCACCCGGGAGAACCTGGTACCAACCAGAAAGAAATGTTCCAGGTCTTCCCCTCTGGGCTGAACTTCTCCTGAAGCACTCTCACAGGCACACCCAGAGGTAAGTCTCCTAGGTGACTCTAAATCTTGTCAAGTTGACAGGAAAGATGAAGTATCACAACCAGATACAATTTAAATGCAAATCGTAAGTTACAGAAGCCAATTTGACAAGGCTGTGTGCTGTGTAATTCCAATCATATGGTATTCTGGAAAGTCTCGAAAAGATAACACTATGAAGATTGTAAAAAGATCAGTGGTTGCCCAATGGAAGGTGAGGATCTGAATAAAAAGAACATGAGATTGTTTTTTAGGGTAAAGAAGCTACTTTCTATGATACCCTAGTAGTGGATGTATGTCATCGTGCAAACACATGGGATGTACAAGACCAAGAGTGGACCTTAGTACAATTATGCACTCATGAAGTACAGTGAATGTACCACTCTGGTGGCAGATGTGGACAATAGGGAGGAACTTTATATGACAGTAACAAGGATGTAGGAGAACTCTGTACTCTCTGTTTTGCTGTAAACTTAAAACTATTTAAAAATACATTTCTTAAACCAAGATATATTTATTACAGAAAACTATCTGTAATTCCTTCCTCTCTCAAAAAAAAAAAAAACACTTTAAATATTTTAACTAATCCTAAGCCCTCACACATATATGTGTGTGTTCCCTATTTTTAAATTGGGAAATGTGCATATTAATATGCTATTTTCACTAAAATATGACATAGTGATAAATTCATATAAAAACATTAACCACAGCCAGGCAGTGGTGGCACACACCTTTAATCCCAGCACTTGGGAGGCAGAGTCAGGCGGATCTTTGCGAATTTGAGGCCAGCCTGGTCAGCAGAGTGAGATCCAGGACAGGCACCAAAACTACACAGAGAAACCCTGTCTCGAAAACCAAACCAAACCAAACAAACAAGCAAAAAAACATTAACCACGATGAAATAAACCATATAGTAGCCCATGTAATTGCTCCCCTCACTCTTCTAACATCTCTGCCAGAATAATGCTAACCCAGCTCCATTTCCCAGGCTTCTTTGCAGCTCAATGTATAGGTCTACATGGAGTTCTGGGAGTTTGGTGTGCTTCCATGAAACTCAGATTCAAGCAGAGACCCCTTTCCTCTCATTTGTAAGGTGGTTTGGGTTGACTAACAAGATCATAAGAACAAATATTTCTCTGCTACCATGATCCAGTGCCCACTCTCCAGTACCCTAGGGATTGAGAAATAGATGACATTGTCCAGAGAATCTAACCCTGCCCTGGTATGGTAACTATGGAATTGTATTCTTGCACTTCAAAGTCCTGTGCATGGTCTCAAAAAGATTGCAAAGGGCTGGTAACATGGTTCAGTGGACAAAACACTTATTGATTTCCAGAACCTTGTAAAAGTCCAGGAAAGCTTGGTGGTGTCTTTCAATTCCAGCACTTAGAAGAAAGAAATAGGGCATTCCGGGAGCACACTAGCTAGCTAGACTAGTTAGAATCAGTCAACTCCAAGATCAGCAAGAGACCCTGCCTCAAAAACTAAAGTGAAGAAGTGTTGAGGAAGACAACTCTGATAGTTAGTGTTAGTTATCAACGTGAAAGGCTCTAGAATCACCTGGAAGGTGGAAGTCCAGGCATGCCTATGCAGGATTGTCTTGGCTGGACTAATTGAGATGGGAAGACCCACCCACCATGGGTAGCATCATTTCCCTGGGCTGGGATTCTGAACTGTATAAGTGGAGGAAGCAAGCTGAACACAAGCATCCATTATTTTCTGTTCCTTGCCTGTAGATGCAGTGTAACCCATTGTCTTAAGCTCTGCTACCTTGACTTCACCATCCTGCTTAACTAGATCTTGAGGTATGAGCCAAAATAAATGTTTTTGCCTTGAGGTTGCTTTATAACAGAGCAGATGAAGAAACTAAGACAACACTTGACCTCAACTTTGCAGCTCCAAATGTGTGTGTACATACATGCCATGCATCTACCCATGTAAAGCCACACACTCGCACACAAATACATGCACATACACACACACACACACACACACACACACACACACACACACACACACACACACACCACCACCCATATACACATGTAGAAGTAAAAAAGGAAGAGGGAGGAAGAGGGGGGAGGAGAAGGAAGAAGAGGAGGAAGTCAACCCCAGAATGTTACTTCTCAGTTATTCTAGAGACCAGCCAAGAGCCTACTTTTGCAGCTCACCCCCTAAACTTTTCCCTTAAATATTTTAACTAATCTATCATCTCTACATGCAACAATGACTTGTGGCATGTCCCAGTCAATTTTAAAAGTTTACAGTAAAATAATAATACAGTCCTCACCGCTAGCTATTTATTCCAACATAGAATCTTCCCCAAGTGTTCTTACTGGTGCACAAATCTACATTTTAAATATTTGTCTGCTTTTCTGCCTACTGGCTGTCTACACACAGAGAGAAACATGTTCTTCTACTGCAAAACAGAACCATCCCACCCGTACTGATCTATGACTTCCTTTTATGCTGTCTTTTCTTGAATGGTACTTGTAGATCTAGCCCATTATTTTTAATAGCTGCACAATATTGCATAGTATGATTGTGGCATAACTTAGCCATATTTAAGAATTCCTTGTTGGCCTCACTGCACAGGTGGGTGAGTGCCACTATAATGAGCAAGTATGTGTTGGAGAAATGGGAGAAAAAGAGAAGTGGAGTAGTTTGTGTTCTATGACGTGAATCAGGACACAATGGTGGTGAGGAATGGGCCTGTGTTACTGCCTGAAGCCATGGTAATATCCTGCCTGTGCTGTCACCAAGGGCCATGTCTAGGTCTCTGCCGTACTGCAGCTGGGGTCTGTTTTGATATCTGTGGCCTGTGTTACAACCAAAATCTATGCAGACAGATGTCAGTGGTCTGGGCTACAGCCTAAAGTCATGTTGCTATCAAAGGGCTATGCTGAGCTGGCCCCACCCCTAGTTGGCCCTGGGAGACCTGGCAACACCCCTCAGAGGAAAGCTAGCCTGAAGGCATGGAGAGCTGGCAGGCTGACCAACTCAGCTTCCACTGAAGCCCAGACCCAGGGCTTTGAGTTGGTTGACCCACCTCAACATCTATGAGCTACTAGAACTCGTGAAGGAGCCAGTCCTGCAGAACCACAGCTACAGGATCTCCATGACTCATAACAACAGCAGGATATCCATGAGGAGTCTCAGTGAGGGTCCAGTATTGATGGTGTAGGAGAGGCCGGAGGCCTTGAACCAGACCAACAACTCATTGCAATGAACATTTGCAAGCAAAGCTGTTTAGGCAAAAGGGTATACTACATGACACACTACAGCTCCCAATGCCGCTACAACAAATGAATATGCAATGGAGAGGCAGGAATGACAGAGGGGTGGAGTGGTACATGCACAGCAGATCTGGAGACATGATAGCTGTGATGGGTATGAACAAAGGCTGCAGTTGATAAAGGAGCAGGTCATTGCCCAGAGGGGTCTGCAAGATTTTAATTTTAATTTTTAATTTTTTTTTAATTTTCTTTTGGGGGAGATTACAAGGATGGAAGGCCTATGTGGAAGGACTGGAAAATGAAGGGAATCAGGGTGCATGCTGTACAGTTCCCAAAGAATCAATAAAAACTATGTTAAAAAGAATTCCTTGGTGATGAACACATGGAGGTTTTTTTTTTCCTCAAACATTTGCTGCTAGAATGTTATTCTATCTTTGTACATATCTTCTAATAGACTTTGATTTTATTGTTGTAGAATGGATTTCTATAAGCAGAATTAGGGGAAAGAACATGAACATATCAAAATTTTAATAAATACTGTCAAATTAAATTCCAGCACACCTCTCAAAATTTACATCCCCAGCACAAATGTATGAAGGTGCTTTTTCCCCATAACCTGGGGAAAAGCTGGATATTAAGAGCTTTTCTTTATATCTTTTCCATATAATAGTGCAGAAAGTCAGGTACCATCATTGTCTCTAAATGACATTTCTTCTCTTAAAAGCTAAATTGGGTGTCATTCAGATATCTGTTGGCCATCTGACATCTGTTTGCTGTGACTGTTCTATTGCCTATAATTTAGCCATTTCTCTATTTTATGTTTTATAAGAATTTTTAGCATTTTAAGGTATTAGGTCTTTGGGTAATTCACATCTGCATTCATGTACACACCACAAAGAAAGAAAGAGAGGAGGAGAAGCACTCTCCTACTTTGCCATTAAGTATTTTTCACTGTCTATATTGACTTTTCTCTAAAGCAAACTTTTTGTGTATCCTTGGTTTCCTGTGTGGCCTGGAAAAGGCTCTATGACATTGAGCTATTACAGATTCGTTCCTAAATTTTAAACTTTGGGCTATTTTCCTGTCTTATATATAAAGAATTAATGATCAAATTTTAGCTTGGTATTCTTTGGAAAATGGACTTTGTTTTTTATTTCAAGTGGACAACATTCTCAGTACCAGTTATTAGATGAATCTTCATTTCCTTTATCAAAATGAATTTCCCCATTCCATAAATACTTGGATCTATTTCTGATTTCTTGTGTGTGTGTGTGTGTGTGTGTGTGTGTGTGTGTGTGTGTGTGTGTGTGTGTGTGAGTGTGTGTGTGTGTGTGTCTGTGTGTGTCTGTATGTGTGTGTGTGTGTGTGTGTGTGTTGCTGGCAGTCTATTGTCAGTATCTATCCAGATGCTACATCCATTTGATTCAAATGGCTTTAGATATAGTAAGTTCTATTAAAAATAAATTCTTACTATTTTTCATTTTGGCATTTATCATATATCTATTCTTCATGACTAACTTCATATTTTTATTATGATAAGCTGGACATTTTATTCTGATTATATTAAATTTATGTATTAATTTACTGATGGCTGACATCCCTGGTTAGATTGGGGTTTTATAATATGAAGTTTCCCTTCAGAGATATGACACATCGCTCCAATGTGTTTCTCCTGTGGCCCTCACAGCTTTCCATCTTTTCCCTCGCATGGATCTTGTGGCTCCTCTTTTAAATGTCTTCCTTAAAAGTTTGCCAGTTTTGTAGAATATGAGAAACTAACAGGAGCTCCTGGGTCCCTTCCTAGAACCAAGTTCTAGAAAAGCCACAACAGTGAAAGAGATGTTGTTGGATCTCCGTAGAGAAGAGGGAAAGTAGTTAGAACAGGAGGTATCAGATTCCACCCTCAGAAAGGCCTACTTGGAAGTCTGGACCTTTTACAGTAAAAGACATGAAGGCAGTTTCAGAAAACAGAGCCCTGGTGGAAGGGAGGTAGAAGGGGCAGCAAGAGGAACAGGTTGGAAAACTACATTCTACCTGAGACCCTTTCTGGCTTCCTCATATTTCTCTGAGAAGATTATTGCCATCCATTGCAGTGACTTGATGAGGACAGCATACCATCCCAGCATGAGAACCAACATGGCCTTTCAGGCAATTGTTAACTAGGGTGAAATGCTGATCGCAAAGAGCATGTAGTCTTGCCAGCCACTGAGCATTCTCTTCACTCTCCTTCCTTTATCTCAGTCTATGGACAAGAAGACATTCTCTGGGAATCAAAAATGCTTGGTTCAGAGGTATTACCTGGGTAGAGGGTCCTGATGGGACAAGACTACTTGTTTGGGGAGTGAAGGCCCTAGAAAATGCACAAGCCTTTATTCTAACACCAGAACCTCTCCACTCTGGGATATATTCTATTTTGGTGCCAAATTTTGGTGCCAGAGAAGCAAAAGTCAGAAGAGGAGATCGTGTCTCTCCACCAAGGCACATATGACTTGTTGAGGTTGTTGGTGATCCCCAAAGAATGTGTGCTTACACAGGAAAGAGTTAATCAAGCTACCTGAGACTACCATCCTCAGGAATGCCTGTTTGCAAGTCTGAATGTAAGAATACTTTCAGAAACTAGCAGATATCTCTCTTAACCACAAAAATTTTTAACAAGAAATTGATACGCACAATTATTCAAGTGAAAATGCTACAGAATAGAAGAAACCAAAAATAATCTATCAGTTTATCCCAAATAAATCAATGGATGAATAAATTAGCAGGAGAGACAGCTTTTCTTTTACAGTAAAATGTCATTTTTAGAGTAGAAGGAATGGTAGAATTAGAAAATCACCATTTGATAAACCATCATAGTCATAATTAATACAGTCAAGAAACATTGATGGATGCTAAATCTAGTGAGTGAAATTTGACGGTCTTGAAGTATCTCCTAACAACATATTTGCTACTTGCAAAGAAAAGAATAACTTTAAATGGAGCAAAATTGATGGAATTACTATAGTCAAATCATCAAATAATGAGACAAATCAAAATTGTGTCTCTCTTGGTAAAATGCAGTAAGAATACAGAATCAGTTCTGTGATATTTCTGCCAAAAATTCATAACCTGAGTCTAATCATTAGAAGACATTAGATAAACCCAAATGAGGAGTGTTCTGACATCCGGCTGTAACTGGTATAGTTGTATGGTTAAAGGAAATGCTCATGACTGGATTTCTTCGTGTGTGTCTGTTATTATAATGCACATGTTGACTTTTTTTTTTAAGTTCATTTAAGAACCAAAATAAAAAGATGGAAATAATAGAAAGAATAAGGAAATGTCCCAGATACCAAAGGATATTCAAACATGACAACTGCCTGTGGCAGACAAGATTAAGACATTTGATGAAATTTGAGTGGATTACATAATAGTCATGTATCGGTAGATTACATAATAGTCATGTATCGGTATTAATTTTCTGGTCTTCATGGTTCTTTGTTTTAAAGAGGGTGGTTTGTTTGTTTGTTTGTTTGTTTGTTTTGCATGAATGACATACTGAAGTGTTGGATGTGATAGGACACCAGGCCAACAACTTACTCCTAAGTGGTTCATAAAAACTCACAACTAGCAAAGTGCTAGAGAGGCCCACAGAAATCCACAAAGATACCCACACAACAGACTGCCGGCAATGGTCGAGAGACAGCCCGAACTGACCTACTCTGGTGATGGGATGGCCAAACACCCTAATTGTTGTGCTAGAAACCTCATCCAACTACTGAGGGATCTGGATGCAGAGATCCATGACTAGGCCCTGGGTGGATCTCTGGGAGTCCAATTAACGAGAATGAGGAGGGTTTATATGAGCGAGAATTGTTGAGACCAAGGTTGGATAAAGCACAGGGACAAATAGCCAAATGAATGGAAACACATGAACTATGAACCAATGGCTGAGGGGTCCCCACTGGATCAGGCCCTCCGAATGGGTGAGACAGTTGATTGGCTTGATCTGTTTGGGAGGCATCCAGGCAGTGGGACCAGATCTTGTGCTCATTGCATGAGTTGGCTGTTTGAAACCTGGGGCCTATGCAGGATTGTTTGGCTCGGCCTGGGAGGAGGGGACTAGACCTACCTGGACTGAGTCTACCAGGTTGACCTCAGTCTGTGGGGAAGGCTTTGCCCTGGAGGAGATGGGAATGGGGGGGGGGCGTTGGGGGGAAGGTGAGGGGGACGGGAGGGGGGAGAACAAGGGAATCCGTGACCGATATGTAGAACTGAATTGTATTGCAAAATAAATTAAAAAAAAAAAAAAGAAAAAAAAATTATCCAAAAGTTAAAAAAAAAAAAACTCACAACTACAGGGAGGCTACCTAGAAAACAGGACCCTAAGAAAGACACAGGGATCGCCCAACAACAGAGAAATGGATGAGATCTAATATGCAAACTAGACATGAAGGGGAGTAATGAAGGGCAAGGGTCGAGGGAAAGAGAGCTTAGGGGAGCGGGAGATCCCAGCTGGATCAAGTACAGAGGAAGAACAAGGAAAAGAGACCATGATAAATGAAGACCCCATGGGAATAGGAAGAAGCAAAGTGCTGGAGAGTTCCCCAGAAATCCACAAAGATACCTCCACAATAGACTACTGGCGCCGGGCGGTGGTGGCGCACGCCTTTAATCCCAGCACTCGGGAGGCAGAGCCAGGCGGATCTCTGTGAGTTCGAGGCCAGCCTGGACTACCAAGTGAGTTCCAGGAAAGGCGCAAAGCTACACAGAGAAACCCTGTCTCGAAAAACCAAAAAAAAAAAAATAGACTACTGGCAATGGTCAAGAGAAAGCCCGAGCTGATATACATCCAAGCTGATATCAGATGGCCAAACACCCTAACTGTCATGCTAGAACTCTCATCCAATGACTGATGGAAGCGGATGCAGAGATCCATGGCCGAGCCCCAGGTGGAGCTCCGGGAGTCCAATCAGCGAGAAAGAGGAGGGATTGTATGAGCGAGAATTGTTGAGACCATGACTGGAAAAAGCACAGGGACAAATAGCCAAACTAGTGGAAACGCATGAACTATGAACCAATAGCTAAGGAGCCCCCAACTGGATCAGGCCCTCTGGATAAGTGAGATAGTTAATTAATGGAACCTGGGGCCTATGCAGGGACACTTTGCTCAGCCTGGGCACAGGGAGGAGGGGACTGGACCTGCCTCGATTGAATCTACCAGGCTGAGCTGAATTCCCAGGGGAGACCTTGCCCTGGAGGAGATGGGAATGGGGGGGGTGGGCTGGGCAGAGGCCGGGGTGGGGGGCTGGAGGAGGGAGGACAGGGGAATCCATGGCTGATATGTAAAATTAAATTAAATTATAAAATAAATTTAAAAAATTTTTTTAAATATTTTAGGAGCTGGAGAGAAGGCTTGTTTACTGCTCCTATAGAGGGCCTGTCTTTGGTCCTCAGCACTCATATCAGGTTCCCAACTGCCTATTACCCTAGTTCCAGGGGCTCTAACACCCTCCTCTGGCCTCTGATGGCACCTGCACATACTTAGTACACAAAAACTCATATAGACACACATGTATACACACTAATAAAAATAAACAGATCTTTAGAAAATATTTTATATAAAGTTTTAAAGCTAATCTTCCAAGTTAGAAATTAATGTAATGGCCCTTTTGGCTGAAGAAACTGTGTCTAAGATGGAAGTTTTAGGGAAATCCTGAAATAGCTGCAACTGAGTCGGGGTTTTACAAGTGAGTTTGTTTGGAAAACAACATGGAGCTACATACTCACGATTCATGTGTTTATCAATATGTGTGTGTGTTTACACTCTGATTTAAAATCAAAAGAAATCCTAGCAAAAGCTAAACACCAGTCCATCTTTTATACACACACAAGAGTTGGGAGAAGTCTCTCCACTATGGGGAAATTCACTGTGGGAGCTAGGTTGAGAGCTCAGTCAGTAAAGCGCTCATCTTACCAGCATGAGGCCCGAGTTCAAGTCTCCAGAACCCATGTTAAAAGGGGAGGGGGAGAACAGTGGTACCCACTTGTGTTCCCAGCACTGAAAAGGCAGACACTGTCAGATCCCAGGGGTTCACTGCCCTACTTGGCAAACACCAGGTTAATATATGACCCTGTCTCAAATTTAAAAAAAAAAAAAACTGAATGACATTTAAAAAGGAGAGCAGAGATAATCTGCACAAAAGAAGTTCACTTTCCATAGTCTTGAGGAATATTTATTGAGATGCATAGAGCTATTTGTTTGGTTTTGGAGACAGAGTTTCTTTGTGTAGCCTGTCCTAAAACTAGCTCTGTAGACCAGGCTGGCCTTGAACTCAGAGATCTGCCTGCCTCTGCCTCCCAGGTGCTGGGATTAAAGGCAGGTGCCACCACTGCCCAGCACATACAGCTTTTTATTACGGAGACTAGCATTTGAATACTTCTGTCTCTTAAAAAAAATGTAAATATTATATAGTGTCCTACAGTTGTCTAACCATTCCTGGAACTACTCAGTCCCCTGTACTGTCTATCTATGTGTTCTTAATAATCTTTTCATTTCCTATTCCTTTCCTGCTGTCTTTTCAGAAGGATTAAGCACAGCCTCTGTCTGCCCTTTCCTTCCTTCTCTGAAGAGCAAACTCTCACACATTCATACAAGCCATTGTGTGAGCAGAGTTATGACCTAACAATGCCCTGCTCTTAAGTATTCCCCCATCCTCAGCAAGGCCCAAAGCATTCTTTGCTGCTTCCCTGGAATTAATTAATTCATCAAATATTTATCGAGAACATACTATGAGCCCATGCCATTCTAGAAACGGGGACTGCAGCTGGGAATAATGTCTCTGCTCTCATGGAATTTACAGTCTGGTAGAATAAGCAAACCACAAAGAAACAACAATAAAAATTTTTCAGATAATGATATTTGCTTAGAAAACAATAACAGGTAATGAAAATGACTGGGAAAGGTCCTTTCTAAGCAGAGGAGTCAGAGCTGAGACAGAATGATGGCGAGGCAGCCGGAATCCAAAGAAAGAATGTTTGCGGTGTGGAGCAGAATAAATGCCAAGGACCGCGGTGACAACAAATCAAGCCAATTTAAAGTAACTTTAATATAAGTTCCTGGTGACGACGAGCAGGAAGCTGGTGCTGTTTCCATGGTTTTACTGCTTACTCCAAACCCCTAAGCCTAGTTCTTATCCCATATCAGGCATTCAGTGTACATTTGTGGAGACAAAATAATCATCTGCAATAGCAGAAGGGCTAGACTTTAAAGACGGGTGGGTAAACCAGTGATGGAGGGAGGGAGGGAGGGAGGGTAGAAGACACGGGGTCTCAGCAGCTGGTGTTTGGGGATTTATAGTTGGAGGATGGAATACCTTTGCAGGGTTCTCACTAGGAGACCAGTCTTATTTACTTTGGGCACAGACGTTATTGATGAGTACAAAGAGCAGAGCCTGGGTGGACATGCTCGGTGTTTGAACCTGACTTCCCAGCAAAGGGTCAATCAGCCAGCAACCTGGGCTTCCTAGTCAGAGCTTCCAAAGTTTTTGCTCTTGGAGATGGGACAGTGATGACTGTATCCCCGGCTGGTTCCTCCTACCCTCCACGTTTTCTCAAATGATATCAAGCCTGTCCTACCCCACCCCACCCCCACCACATAACAATATGGAACCCTTTTTTTCACCTTCTTTTCCTCAGAAGTATAATATGCCCTGCTTTCTTTCTCTCTGTTCTTTCTTTCTTGAAGGGGGCACCATTGTTGAGTCCCCAAAAGCTTCAGCTACCTACCCATTGCTAGCCTGCTCCTCTCCTTCCCTGTGTGGCCAGCCTGGGCAGGACAGAACACTGTACGGCACTCTTCCTTTTCCATTTCCTGTCTTTTTCCTGTAAAACAAAGCTTGTCTTTTAACTAGACTCCACCCTCCCTGAGTTTCTGGTGTTCCCCTAAAAACCTGAAAGAATGGTTTTCGTGGATGAAATATGGGTCATTTGCCTTTCTAGGTCTGTGTTGCCTCACAAGTATCTTTTCTAGTTCCATCCATTTACCTGTAAATTTCACAATTTCATCTTTCTTTGAAGCTCTAAATAAACCATAATATATATTACCACATTTTCATTATCTATTCATCAGTTAAAGGACATTTAGATTGTTTCCATTTCCTAGCTATTGTGAATAGAGCAGGATTGTTGCAGAGGAGGGGGGCAGAAAGATTACAAGAGCCAGAGGAACAGGAAGTGTGGTATGAGATTGTGTCTCCTAGAAACATTAGGCAGTCATGTTGTTGAGGTTCCATGGCTGGACCCATGGAACCTCAACAACATGACTGCCTAAACAAGACCTGAACAAAGACGGCACTAATAAATACATTAACATGGAAGGGGGAAATCTCACAGCTCCTCAACCTTAGACAAAGAACTATAGCAGCTAAGGAATGCTGAATTAGAGGGGTCTTCCCCAATAATCTATTACCAAGTGCTCAGCCTTCAAATCATAGACATACAAGCATCATTTTGTATATTTAAGTGTGGTGTGTGTGTGTGAACAACAAAGAAAAAGAAGCTATGAATCTGAAAGAGAGTCAGTGGGGGTCCATAGGAGGGGTTGGAGGGAGAAAAAGGAATAGAGAAAATGATGTAATTATATTTTTATTTCAAAAAATTAAAATTATTAAAATGTAACAAAAAAGTTTTCATATGTTGATTTCTGAATCTTTCTTCCTCTTGCTGGAGTCTTTTGCCTTCCTGCTACCCTGGTGCTTCAAGTACAAGCCTATCCAATTTCTGCTTCATGCCTTAAGTTTGTGAGAACTTGTATGAAATTTTCTCCATCACCACCTTATAGAGTAAGGTGTCTTCTCTATACATATTCATTGATGGATTACTTTACACTGCTGACCCTGACCTAGGCCTTTGAAATTCACGATCATGAGCTACCTAACAGCAATGTTACTAAAATTTAACTAAGTCTAAAGATACGTAGCACTTTGGTCCATTGTTACAAACTTGCAACCCAACTGACCTCATAAACTTAATGAAGCCCAACAATGAGTTTGTAACAAATAGGTAAGCCTCAGCCAATCAGACAAGCCCTACCTTCAGTCAGTCATGGGTGGCCAATTGTTCAGTCAAGCCCAAGGAAGGTAAACGCTGGGCTGTACCTCTTTGAGATGTTTTTATACCTCACTTCTGTTTTCTGTCTCCGTGCTGTCTGCCATCTTACAGACTGCCGTTTCCCAGAAAGCTGAGAACTGCCCAACTTGCAAATTATTCTTTGCTCAATTAAACATTGTTAAATTTAATTGCTCTTGAGTTTTTCTCTTAGCAATAGTAAATCAGAGATAATACGCTTTGAGGACTCGCTAGTGTCAATGAAGTGGGCCCTGTACCACCTCCCTTCAAACGGTGAGGAGACCTGGAGAACATGGCAGCTGTGTAACTGGCCAAAGGGGTCACCGACCTTAAGAGACAGAACCAGAGAAGCTGCTGAGGTGCCTCGAGCGCCTTTTTTTCCCCTTCAAGGACTGCTTTAAGAAATTGAAAATGGGCGGGCCTTTAATGGTTCTTATTTGACCCTGAACATAAGAGAAACATCCAGAAAGGATTGGAGCTAATGCTACCTACCTTTCAGTTCCTGAAACGAACAAGCCAAGGGTCAAAGACTTGCAAGCATCGGGGCTGTTTGTTTCGAGGCGAGCCTGCTCCACCTCCTGGATAATTTTGTACCATTTAGAGTTAGAAGTTCAGGAGAAGGCTGCTCTGACTCCAAAAGAAAACCCTCTTCCCGGCATAGCTGTGAACTTTGCGCCGCCTGCAGGAGGCGCTGTTCTTACAAGTCTGAAGTCCCTGGCTTTTTGGAAGCGGAGAATTTCTCAATAGGGGAGGGTCCAGGACCAGGCAAACACTCTCTCAAACTCTGAGAGATAATCTCTTTTGCAAGCTCGTGTTTTGTTTCAGATACCCACCCAACCACACAGATATCAGGGACCCCAGTTGCCTCTGTGACACCAGATGCGGGATGGAACTTGACAAAAACTAATTTGAGCTATTAAGGATGTCAGGTTAGACCCAGAAGAAGTCATTAGTTATCTTCCCAGTTATTACTTCAAATGCTCCCCTCCCTCCTCTTCCTTTTAATGGAATGGTCCTCATCCTTTGTTTGGATGGGAAGTTGGTCTGTGAGGCATTCCTCCTGATTTCCCCTTATTCACTAGCCAAAGAACAAACTTCCCCTCACTCTATAGGCAGCTCTTGGTTTTATTATTAGTCCATCATTGCCTGAGGAAGAAAGACTCCATTCTGGGACTGGAGAAATGGCCAGAGGTTAAGAGCAAGTACTGCTCTTACAGAGGATCCAATTTCATTTCCAGGATCCACATTGAATGGATCACAATAGCCTGTAAGTCCAGATTCAGGGGATCCAATGCCTTCTTCTGGCTCCAGGGATACTGCACTCATATGCAAATACCCACACATATACATACACACACATACACATAATTTAAAATTTTAAAATTAATCTTTTTTTAATATAGAAACAAGTTTGAGACAGAAATCATTAGCGGTACTGTTAGAGTTCCTAGGGGACGGCTTCACCTCTTACCTGTTTGGTATATGCTAAAAGCTAGATTCTCAAACCAGGATCACAACAACATCAACCCTAGGCTGCTTAAGGATCCCAGGTTATACCTAAAGTAAACATAACTTTCCTGAAGGTTTCCTCCTCCACATCTGAGTTTCAAAAAAGAAACACAATAAAAAAACCTCTGTTGTTTCTACCCTTTTTAGAAAGTAGAGAATCTCAGAGTCCTACAGGAAGAGGTCACATGCATGTGACCAAGGCTGAGGGACAATGAGTGTCAGACTTGGGGCACTGTACTAGTCCAAAGGGAGAGGATCCAAGCCTATGGGTGAGGGAAGCGTGTTTTTCTCTCTCCTTCCCTCCTTCCCTCTCTTCTTCCCTCCCTCCCCGCCTCTTTAAAAGGACTCAAAGCCTGGTCTTTTCTGGTCTTTTTGCCTGTGTTCTCTTCAATCTCTGAGACACCCCATCAAGATAGATGTGAAGACTCAGACATCTGAAAAGGTGTGCCTAGGTAACTCAAGAACAATTGGTAGAAATTGTTGGAGATGGAGGGCTCAATAAAGGAGATTCTCTTGGTTGGTCCTGAAGCTGAATGACTAACATCTCTTGGTGTAACCTATGTCTATTAGCCAGCTAGCCAAGGTCCATGGAGAGCCTAATCACGGTCAGGTAGACAGAAAGTAGACTCAAGGAGAATTCAACTTTCATACTATATTTTAACAATAATAGTACTGGATACAAAAACTCATAAGTCAAAAATTAGAAATATTTTCTTCAAAAAGAATTAATCACAAGAAAATTTAGAAAACTTTAGACAGTAACTGTGTGTATTAAATTGTCCATCAAATTAAAGGGAAAAAAGACTTGATGGAAAATGGAAGCAGAAAAAAAAACATACTCAATCTAAAAAAGGAATTTAAGACAACTCAAAAAAGCCTTGCAGAATTTTAAACAGCATTGGCAATAGTAAGGGTTTCAATATGCATAAAAAAAAATCTATAATATGGAGGAGAACTTGAGGGAAAGTGTATCAAAATATGAGAAGGACAGAGATAAAAGCAATCTGTGTGATGATAAATGAGATGGAAAAACAAGAGATACTTCACACAATAAAAATTGGCCATCCAAAGATGGAACAAACTAAACAGAAGCAGCAAAGAAACAAAAACTTCTTAGAGTTTTGAATCTTCAAACTGAAAAGGATGAAAGAGAAGAAAGCTGGTCCTAATTTATAATCATCACATCCTGATGGTGGGGCCAAAGGCTAGAAAAATTATATTCCTGTATTTGTTAGTTAACACAATAAAGCACAATAAAATGTGCCAGGTATGTCTATAAAGATAAATGAGAAAATTGGCAGCATGATAGTCAGATGCGTGCATGTCTTTTGAAAAAAAAAAAAACTGATTCATTTGCTCTGAGAACCTAAATGCAATGGCTCTCAATTTGTTTGAACACCTCAATCACTTGCAGAACTTTTTAAAACCCTGGATGTTTTGGTCTTAATTCCAGAAATATTGTATTTAATTTATCTGGTGTATGATCCAATGATTCTAAGGTGCAGCCATATATGAGACTCTCTTTCTTGCATGGCTGTGTTAGTGGAAATAGAGAAAGGAGTACAGAACCCAGACTTGTAAGAGGTATGTGTATGCTGAACCTGCTAGAAGAGAAAGTGGGAAGTAACCTTGAACACATAAGCACAGGAGACCACCTCCTAAATATAACACTGATAACACAGACACTAAGAGCAACAATTAATAAACGGGACCTCCTGAAACTGAGAAACTTCTGCAAGGCAAAGGACACAGTAAATAAGACAAAACGACGCTTACAGAATGGGAAAAGATCTTCACCAACCCCACAATCTGACAGAGGGCTGATCTCCAAAATGTATAAAGAACTCAAGAAACTAGGCATCAAAATGCCAAACAATCCAATTTAAAAAATGGGCTACAGAGCTAAACAGAGAATTCTCAACAGAAGAATCTCAAATGGCCAAAAGACGTTTAAGAAATTGCTGAACATTCTTAGTCATCAAATGCAAATCAAAACAACTCTGAGATACCATCTTACACCTGCCAGAATGTCTATGATCAAAAACACTGAAGACAGCTTACGTTGGAGAGGATGCGGAACAAAGGGAACATTCCTCCACTGTTGGTGGGAGTACAAACTTGTACAGCCACTTTGGAAATCAGTATGACAGTTTCTCAGAAAATTGGAAATCAATCTACCTCGAGACCCAACTATACCACTCTTAGGCATATACCCAAGGAATGCTCAATCATACCACAAGGGCACTTGCTCAACTATGTTCATAACAGCATTATTTGTAATAGCCAGAACCTGGAAACAACCTAGACGCCCCTCAATGGAAGAATGGATAAAGAAAATGTGGTACATATACACAATGGAGTACTACTCAGAAGTTAAAAAAAATGACATGAAATTTGCAGGCAAATGGATGAAACTAGAAAATATCCTGAGTGAGGTAACCCAGACTCAAAAGGACAAACATGCTATGTAACTCACTTATAGGTAGACACTAAATGTAAAGCAAAGGATAATCAGACTACAACCCACAGCTCCAGGGAAGCTAGCTAACAAGGAGGACCCTAAGAGGGATGCATGGGCTGCCCTGGGAAGGGGAAATAGATGAGATCTCCTGAGTAAACTGGGGGTGAGGAGGGCAATAGAGGATAGGGGGATGAGAACATAAGGGAACGGGATGGTCGAGCTGGAACAGGGATGGAATGGGAGAGCAATAAAGAGGTATCTTGATAGAGTGAGACCTCATGGGGATAGGGAGAAACCTGGTGCTAGGGAAGTTCCCATGAATCCACAAGGATGGCCCCAGCTTAGATTACTAGCAATAGTGGAAAGGGTGCCTGAGCTGGCTTACCTCGGTAACCAGATTGGTGACTACCCCAACTGTTATCATAGAGCCTTTATCCAATAACTGATGGAAGCAGATGCAGAGATCCATAGCCAAGCACCAGGCTGAGCTCTGGGAATCCAGTAGAAGAGAAAGAGGAGGGATAATATGAGCAAACAGGTCAAGATCATGATGGGGAAATCTACAGAGATGATTAAACCAAGTTCATGAGAACTCACAGACTTTAGACCAACAGCTGTGGAGCCTGCATGGGACCAGACTAGGCCCTCTGCATGTGGGAGACAGTTGTATAGCTTGGTCTGTTTGAGGGGTCCCTGACAGTGGGATCAGGATCTATCCCTGGTGCATGAGCTGGCTTTTCAGAGCCCATTACCTACGGTGGGACACTTTGCACAGCCTTGATTTGGGGGAGGGGGGAGCTTGGACCTGTCTCAACTGAAATGTACCAGGCTTTGCTGACTCCCCATGGGAGCCTTTACCTTTTCAGAGGAGGGAATGAGGGGTGAGTTGAGGGGGGAAGGCTGGGGAGAGTGGGAGGAGGGAAGAGAAGGGGTTCTGTAGTTGGTTGTAAAATAAATAAAAAATTCTTTAATAAAGAAAAAAAAGAGGTATGTGTATGGACCAAAATGACAATGTTAAAGATGGATTTTGAGGGGCTGGAGAGATGGCTCAGCGGTTAAGAGCACCAACTGCTCTTCCAGAGGTCCTGAGTTCAATTCCCAGCAACCACATGGTGGCTCACAACCACTTGTAATGAAATCTGGTGCCCTCTTCTGGCCTGCAGGGACACATGCAGGCAGAATACTGTATACATAATAAATAAATAAATCTTTAAAAAAAAAAAAAAAAAAAAAGATGGATTTTGATCCCCAGCAGGCACCCAGATCCATGGTAACTGGTTAGGAAGACAACTAATTTTTTTGTTTGTTTGTTTGTTTTGTTTTGTTTTTTGTTTTGTTTTTGTTTTTTTTAAACACTACATTGTACTTCCACTCAGGACTTCAGGACTGAATACCCTATAAACACACTCCTGGTTGGTCTCATCTAGCAATAGCACTAAGTTCCACGCAATGATTAGCTTTAATTGTCACCTTGACACAACCTAGAATCACAGGGAAGAAAGCCTCAATGAGGGGTTGTCTACAATAGGTTAACCTATGACCATGTCTGTGGGGGATTGTTTCACTTCATTTATGTGGGAAGATCCAGCCCACTGTGGGAGGCACCATTCCCTAGGCAAAGGGTCCTAAACTGTATAAGAGAAGAGAAATGCAGCCGCGCATAAGCAAGCATGCAAGCTTACATGTGTACATTCATTTCTCTGCTCTTGACTGTGGATGTGGACTGTCTGGCTTCACTTCCTGCTTGACTTCTCCACAGTGAAGGACTGTAACCTGCAATTATGAGGTGAAATGAACCCCTCTGTCTCTTAAGTTGATTTTTGCCAGGATACTTTATCTCGGCAGCAGAAATGAAACTAGAAGACCCCATATAATCACATCTCCAGTGTCTACCACCAAAATCTGATTTTCATTAAAGACCCTACCAGGACTGCTATGACCACAATCTCTGCCCCAGGATGGTACCTATCTCTGTCTCCATGAGTATCCCTTCTCCAGCTCCCCTTTATCACAGAATTTCTGCCCACCCAGAACTCAGCAACTCCTGAGCTAGACATTTAGTTAGCACAGAGGGACAACAGCTCAGGAGAATTCTCAGCAGGTTCCACCCGCAGACAAGGTGCATGGTAGGAGGGGTATCTCTCCATGTCCCCAGAAATGAACAAAGAAGCTGTAGTCCTTGTCTGGATTCATTTGTCTGTAGGGCTCACTGTGAAAGCCTCATGTAGATGTAACCAACCGTCTTTTTATATAAGAAACACAGAACCAATGCAAAGAAGAAAGCCAAGAGGTCAGAACTAAGAGCTAAAACCTTACCCTTCCTCCTGCGGTGGTCCTACCTCTCCGAACCAGAGCTACTTTCTGTGTTAAAGTCCTTATATAGAATTTCTGTTCTGCCTTCTCATTGGTTGTAAACCCAACCACATGACTGCCTCATCACGGCCTGTCTGTATAGGCCTCCAGGTTTTCCATGCTCAGTATTGAGATTAAAGGCATGTGTATCCAATAATGGCTGTATCCCTGAACACACAGAGACTTACCCTGCTCTGCCTACCAAGTGCTGGGATTACAAGCGTACGCCACCACTGCCCTGCTTTCCTATGGCTTGCTAATAGCTCTGACCCCCGGGCAACTTTATTTATTAACATACAAATAACATTTTAATACAAACAAAATATCACCATAGCCTCACATGGGTTTCAGCCCATCTCCAAGGTCACAATGGAACCCTCGAACTCAGAGCAGCTCAAAGGCCTCTTTGCTCACAACAGCCTGGAAAACAGAAAGAGAAATGCCCGTCAGTTAAACCTGTTAGGCTGCAGCGCTCTGTCTTCTCAACTTGTCCAGCGATACTGGATTTAGAAACCATAGACTGGTATGTTCCCCAGACCACAACTCCTCCTCCAGGCTGACCTCTTATTCCCAACTCAGAGTGGCACAGTCGTAAGCCTAGAACGGGGGCTCCGGTACCTGAGGCAGGGGCTCGCTCCCTGACAGAGGAAAACCAAAAACATAGAAAAACATGGGCGTTCCATGTTCCTTCTGCTGCCCTGATCTTAGTGTGCACATAATTTGGGTTATCCTCCTGAGAAAAAAAATGTATAGGAGATGTATATTCTGGATTTGAACATCTGTAATCCTTCTGTCTCAGGGGCCTCTACCTTGACCTTAAATGTGCCACTGTCAGGATGTTTCAGCTGGCAAATGATTTTCCAAAATTGCCCCCTTGGAGCCATGAATCAAAGCTCTAAGAGCAAAGAGAGTAAGATAAATCACAAAATGAGAGATCGATATGGGTTATTTATTAGCGACTCCACGGTACCGGCTGGTTCTCCAGAAGCTGTATGTGGCATTGCCTGGTAAATTAGGACAGTCACATCCTGGGAAATGACATAAAATATGGCAGGGAGGAGTCTTTGTTCACAAAGGAAACCATTTAACATTGCTTAGTGTAATGAAAAATTAGAAAATTGGGCGCATTTAAGAAAACTGTATACATCGGCACCCACTAAACAGAATGGATAGCCATTTAAAATGTTAGTTGTGAACTTTATGGTACAACATGGCAAACGTTTATAATTAGAAAAGAGAACGAAATAGAAGATTAGTCTACATACTGCATTTAAAAGAAGTTACTATAGGGAAAAGGCTGTAATGCCAGCAGATAATGTGCTCTTATGGTGGTAGTAGAATTAGGTATGATTGTTTTCCTCCAACATTTCCATAATGTGCTTTAGTGCTTCTAAAATGTGTGTGTGTGTGTGTGTGTGTGTGTGTGTGTGTGTGTGTGTGTGTGTGTGTGTGTAGTTAAGAAGTGAGGAAAGAGGGAAATTAGACTAGCGGTCCTTGAAGCTCCAGAAACTACTGTTTCATTCTATGAATAAGATATCCAGTCTGGATGGCTATTTGGCTTTACTCCAGATCAAGTAAACCAGAGTATAACATCACTGAGACAGTATCCTTAAGATACAGTCATAAATACAAAGTATTTCAAAATATGTAAATTTCATTGTGAAGCACTGTAAGTTTATGTAAAAAGGAATTGAGCTTATTTATCATGGTCTCATCCTGAGGTTTTTTTTTCACTGATATTCAATAAGGAATTGATAATACAGTTTATTTCTCCATTGACTGGAAAGAAAATTCAGATGTTGATTAACATATTCTAACTACACCCGAAAAAGGACTTTATGCTTTATACCACATACTATCAGTAGGATGCTTACAGAATGGTTTGCTTTTTAGTGATGTATAGTTAAATTTTCTGTTAAACTGTCCTTTCCCAAGGACTTCTTGCACCAGATTTTCAAAAGATGTGTGACTAGCTTGATGTAATTGCTTCAAAACTTTAGTCTTTCCATTCTAGTCATTTGCCCAATAAAAGAGATAACATTGTCTAAACAGAAAAATAATTTTATGGTGAAAATACTTGGACAAAAAAAACAAGATGTTTTCCCAGAGTGGAAATTGCCTTTTTATTAACATCTGGGCTCTGCAGATGAGTCCATAGAATACAATCTCCAACACTGTGAGTGGGTGCTGGAAATATTATTGATTTTATGGCGTCCACTACAATGTTAGAACTACCTCCAAAATGAATATGCTGAACAGATCTTTAAATGAAGGAGATTGAAAGAGTCCCTGTGAACCAGTTTACAATCCCTGCTGGTTCCAGCAGCTGCTGACACAGCTCTGTAACTGTTCACATCATTTCACCGAACACTGGCTGCAATAAATCAGGCTCCAATGTGACCTGACCCTTCCCTCGGGCAGGTTTCTGGGAACCTCCTCTCTTCTCTGTGGAGTCTGTGATGATTCATAAAACTATGTAAGGATCTGAGCTTTTCTAGACATCTTGGCATGTTGGATTCTCCCTGATTTAGAGGCCCTGTATATCAGAGAAACACCCCAAACTGCAGCAATCCGAGTAACAGTCTTCAGGGAAAGAAAAACACCATGAGCCAAGGCAGAATTTTTGTCAACACAATGCAGCTTTATTGAATAAATAACATGAGAAATACAAGGGTCACTTTATCATGTCCTACAACAGCCATGACCCAGGAATCTTTTCAAAGCTACCATTCAGCCTAGTACATGGGTACCCCATCCTCCATGGTAGAAGACTTGCCTACACACTGTAATCATTTAAGCACTTTTATAAACACTCATCCCTGAGTCTCATCACCAGAGACTCCAAGGATCTGGGGTGAAGCCTTGCCTGCTAAATTTTTAAAAGTTCTCTGGGTAACTCTAATTAGTATCTAGAGTTGAGATCTACTGGTATGAAGGAGTCTTCTCATGATTCCATGCCTGTGGAGAATGCTTCCTAGATAAGAGATTGTCTAAGGCATTCACACATGCATATGAGGTGGGGGTTCCTGGTTGGAGAAGAATTTGACACTGTACCACAAGCATATTCAGTCTTACATTCTCTTAATATTGAGGCTGAATACATAAGAACAATATATATGGTGGGGGCATAGCTCAGTTGGTGGAGTGCTTGCCTCACACAACATCTTAAGTTTGATCTTCAACATCATATAAGTCATGGTACCACACATCTGTAATCCCAGAAGTCAGGAGAAAAAAGCAAGAGAACCAGAAGGTAAAAGTCATCCTTGACTACACTGTGAGACTGAGGCCCAGGATGCAAAATACCCTGTCTCAAGAAAAAACTTAAAGTATGAGCACTCCCTAAAGGAAGACATACATATCCCTATTTACTGGAGTATAGTACAGTGATAAGGTGTACATCCATTAGAGGTATAAGTGCAGTGATAAGGCATAAGTGGTTAGAGGCTACATGGTCTCTATTCAAATACTACCTCTAAGAAAGTTAATTAACCTCTTCAAACCTTGGTTTCCCTGCAGCATATAAAACAAAAAGCACCTGTGCATGGTGACATATGCCTTTAACCCAGAACTCCAGGAGACAAAGGCAGGAAGATCTCTATGAGTTTGAGGCCAGCCTAAACTACATAGTGAGTTCCAAGTCTAATAAGTAAGACTTTCTCAAAAAAACAAAGTAAGTACTCTGGCTCCTACAACCCACCATGAGAACATAACCCACAGAATCAACTAAGCAAGGCTCACAGGGACTCACAGAGACTGAACCAACCATCAGGGAGCCTGCATCGGTCTGACCTAGGCCTCCTGCATATATGTTATGGTTGTGTAGCTTGGTGTTCCTGTGGGACTCCTAAAAGTGGGAGTGAGGGGTGTCTGTGACTCGTTTACCTGCTCTTAGGACCTTTTCCTCCTACTGGGTTACCTCACCCAGCCTTGATATGAGGGCTTGTGCCTAGTCTTATTGTAGCTTGTTATGCTGTATTCAGTTGACACCCCTGAGAGGCCTGCCCTTTTCTGAGGGGAAATGGAGGAGTGGTGGATCTAGGGAAGAAGGAAGAAGAGGGGTGGGAAGAATGGAGGGAGGGGAAACTAAGGTCAGGATGTGATACAGGAAAGAGGAATAAATATAAAAACAACAAAAAGTAAGTATTCTAAAGTGAATCTTTATAGAACTGTCAAATAAGTGTGTTTAAAGGTGTCTGGTATGTGATAAAAGCTCAGGTCAGAACAAGGTACATTTAGCTTGATGAAGTCTCATCAACATGGCTTCCTAAACAAGAGCTGAACAAGGACAACATCAATAGACATGCCATCATGGAAGGGGAAACCTCATGGGGCCTCAGCCCTAGACAAGGAACTACAGGCAGCTAAGGAATACTGAGAGCAGGGTTGTGGGGTGGGAAGAAATGGTGTTCCCCAGGAAAGAGCACACCAATTGGTTATCCAATGCTTAGTGGTCAGCCCTTAAATCATACATACAAGAAATTTTATACAGATTGAGCAGATTGAATTTATATATTTAAGAATACATTGTGTGTGTGTGTGTGTGAGAGAGAGAGAGAGAGAGAGAGAGAGAGAGAGAGAGAGTCTAACAACAATTAAAGAAATGGAGTCTACACATTATTTCAGGACAAACAAAGGGAGATGCATAGGAAGGGCTGGATGGAGGAAGGGGGGAATGGTGTAATTATATTTAATTTCAAAAGTAAAAAATAATCTGGAGATAAATAGGGTAATTTTAAATATTATGAGGGAGATCATCATGATCCTTATGATTAGACAGATCCTTATGATCAGAACCTTGATGAGGCATTATGAATTCACTTATTTGTGTTCACAGAACATGCAGAACACACCAAAGCTGGGCCAGGGGTATTCCCTGGGTCTATCTCTTCTAGATCCTTCTTTAAAGATAGCCACACCTGCCTTGAAGCTTATTGGGAGCTAAGAATGCCCACCGGATAAGACTAGTTCTGAGGCACACTGGGCATAGGATGTTTTACATTCTCAGGCTCTAACTCCAGAGAGTCTTGCCTAGCAGTTCTGAAGTCAATGAGTCTGCACTCATGATCAGCAACCCAAAGGTAATGATTTCTGTATTAGTAGACTACAGTGTATCACTGGGCCAGGCCTCCAGGGAAACTGAACTAGGAGTCTCCATTTTCTGTAGGAAAAAACAAATAATCCCACTTAACTTACTTTCTGGTCCAGGTGAAATGAACAGTTACCCACAGATGAGACAGAGGCAGAACACTGAAGGGAAGCAATCTCGGCAGGTTACCAGGACAGCCCATCAGAGGCCAGAGGATGGCTAACTTGGGATGGAGACAGGTAGACAGCACAGTGTTACTTCCTTCATTTCAGAGGACTCTAGCAACCAAAGCTCTATTTGGAAAACTTGATTTTTGGTGTGGTTTTGTTGTTTTCTGATTAATAATCTGGAGTCATTTGCCTTCTTTGTTAAGCTTTGCTTCACTGGAATACCTCAAAATTAGTGATAGTAAAAAACAGGCAAAAATTCACAGATTTAATATTCTACTTACTTTGTCAGCTTGCATTACAAATCTATGTCTGTTGGACCTTATTTCCATTTTTTGAGAAGATCTGTAGTCTCTCTTCCAGGCCCTAGACAGAACAGATCTCACCAAAGAGATGGGTCCCCATCCACTCATCTGCACCTACAAAAATCCCAGTCTTAGCCGTGACATCTTCATGATTCCTCTTACTGGAGAACATGTAACACAGAGAAATATGCCAGGCTTCTGAACTGTATAGCATCATGTGGCATCTTGCTAACCTTTATACCAAAAGGCAATTTTCAATTACAAAAGAAAGGTGTTTGCATAGACAGCCACCTCAGGAGCCAGTCTGACCTGTGTTGCTGCTCAATCTTCTGAATTTAACCTGTAAATGAATTACAATCTCTCTTCAAACCTGGCCTGAAGATTTGAACTAGGCATCTCCATTTTCTGTAGGAAAAGCAAATAAGTTCACTTAACTTACTTTCTGGTAAACAAGGCATATCATTTCCCCTTGTTTTTATATGTGAATGTGTGTATGTGCATATTTACCTGCATGCAGGTGTGTGTAGTTGTGTGTGCATGTGTTTACACTTGCATGTAGAAGGCAGAAAACACTCTTGGGGTCATCCTTGGGAACATCATCTACCTAATTTGAAACAGTGTCTCCCATTACTCTGGAGCTTACCAATTAAATCAGACTGGATGGCCAGTGACCCTTGGGAGCCCTCTTGTCTCTACCTCCCAGTGTTGGAGTTACAAGCATGGACCACCATGCCTGGCAACTTTGTGTAGGCTCTGGGGACTGAACTCAGGTCCTCAGACTTGTAAGACAAGTGCTTTACCAACTGAGCCATCTTCCTAGCTATTGCCTAGTCTTAATATCAGGATGTAAGTACAGCAGGGCTCTCTGTCTTTTTAACTTGCTCTTTAATGCTGATGGATAAGCTGGATGTATGAACCCTGGGAAGGCCAGTGTAATGACACAGCATTACCAATATCACCCAGAAGCTACCACCATGGAAGATTGATATTATCCACTTACAAAACTATAAAACGATGGCACCAACATTCCAAACCAAAATCATCCTCAGCAGATAGTATTTTATTAGATTACATCTAACAGCTTCATACAGGATGACAATTCACCAGGTCCATAGGAATACATTTTCTAAAAAGATCACATCAAAGTATCCACCAGTAAGGTAAATTGCTTGAATTTAAACGCTACAGAAAAAATTTATTAAGATTTTTTAATCCACACTGAATGCAAATGCTACCTGTTAAAATTTCCCTGGATAAAACCATCAGGGCCAGAGGCTCTCCACTAGACTGTGTGTAGCAAGCTACCCATAATTGAATTCTGAAGAACATATTAGCTCATCCCACATCCCTGGGGAGTTGGGATGGACTTCTATAATTAAGACATATCTCCTGGTTAGGTTCGTTAACTAGAAAAGAGCCTCAACCCTCTCTCCCACTTAGCTGAGTGTCAGGGTGTATGGATTTGCCCTAATTGGACAATGGAGAATTATCTGCACTCACATTTTTGCCTAAGAATGTATTTCCTTAACTCTTGTGCTTCTAAATGGTTATCAAAGGTCAATTAAGGAAATCGATATTCATAAATAATTTCTTCAAAGACACTCTGTTCGTCCTCCTAATGGTCTGAACTGAATTCTTAGCAAATCAGAAACTCACTTGCTGTCAAGCTAGACAAATCCCAGCAGCAGTATTTTCAGGGTGTATAATGTTTATGCATATAGTACACAGCCTACTAATAATAATAGAGGATGACTTTTATAAGAGGTTACTATTTGTGTAATCGTATCTGGCTCTTAAAATAACCCTTTAAGTGGATTAAATTATTTCTCCCAGTTTGTAGGTAAGAAAACCGAGTCATAGAGGCCACATCATTGATAAGTTACAAAACCAGGACATGGACTTGACCCTATAACCTCTTTATTTAGCCAGTCCACCATATGCCTTCCTTAAAATAATGACTTAATGAGCCCCTTCTCCAACCCTGGATAAGGAAGGCCTTATGGAATAACTTTATCATTCATTCACCCAGTTCTAAAAGACTATGGTAAAGGATGCCTCAGGGGTCTGTTTCTTTAAGTAGCCAAACAGACGGAAACAAACGTATTCCATCATTGAACTTGACTACAAACTCATGAATCTCAATGATCTTTAGATTTTTGTTCTCAAACTGCAATTCTAAAAGGGAAAGTAACAGACCCCCACGTGAGAACCCCATGAATGACCAGCTATTTCCAAAGCAGGGCTGTTCATCTCAAAGGGACTCATCCCAAGAGATTTCAGCAGCAGAAGGTGGAAAGGCACAGATATGATCCTCCAAGGCAGTGACAGTCAGCCTGAACTCACACTCTTGATTTCATGGTTGATAATGAAGTTAGTCATGAGACAGCTCCAAATCATTCAAACCAAAGGTGGCTTTATTGACTTATGGATCCAGGAAGTTCAGTTACAGATTTTATTCCAGAAAAGAACGGACTCTAAGCACAATAGAGTCAGTGCTCCATCACTCTGGGTTGCCTAAACAAGACCCACATAAAATGACGACACTAGTTAACATGGATGGAAGAAATTTCACAAGGCCCAACCCCTATATGAAGAGCTATAGGTGATCAATGGCTGCTGAGAAAAGGAGAATCTGTTTTCTTCAGGGGTGTGCCACCTGATAGGTTATCCAGTCCCAAGTGGTCAACTCTCAACAACATACATGCAACACCAAACAGAATCAGTAGGATGATAGATAGATAGATAGATAGATAGATAGATAGATAGATAGATAGATAGATAGGTGATAGATATTGTATGTATGTATGTATGTATGTGTATGCATATAAAACTAATAAATAAGGGGTCAAGACACAGGAGGATTTGGAGAGGAAGGGATAGAAATGAAGTAAATACAGCATTCATGTTTGAAATTCTAAAAACAAAAAATTCAAATAAAAAATTTCACTCTCCTTTCTGTGTGTCTGTTTTCTTGTCTATGTGAGGGTGAGGGATTATCTAAAATGCTCTCAATTAAAAATATATATAAACAAGTGAGGTGGTGGTGGCACAGACCTTTAATCTCAGCACTCAGGAGGCAGAGGCAGGTGGATCTCAGTGAGTTTAAGGCCAGACTGGTCTACAGCGCAAGTTCCAGGACATCAGGACTGTTGCACAAAGAAACTCAGTCTCAGAAAAATCAATACATATAAACATGTGTAATTCAGATTCTCTTTGGTAGGGATTCCTAGCACGATGCACATGCTGCCCAGCCATACACTTAAATTCCATGCTCTGGTGCTGAGGAAGGCAGAGCAGGGAAGTGAAAGGCCATATTCACAGAGTAGAACTACAGCATCTGTTGGGGTTAAAAGGTCTATAACTGGAGACAAGGGAGAGAATGTAATCCCGGGAGGTATCTCAGGGCTCACAATAGTAGGTCAGGACCACAGCTGGGGCTTCATAACCACATCACCCTGTACTTTATACTTCAGTGCCTGCCAGTTCAAAACATTGGGGCTGAATGTCCCGCCAACATACATGGTGTTGATCTGTTCTGGAGATAGCACAGTGTCCCACATGTTCACATCTCCAATGTCTCCCACAAAAGATTGCTTTGCATCAAAGTTACCACCGTACGAGTCCTGCTCTTGCCCCAAGATGATGCTTGCATCTGTCGCCACGGTGTAGCCCTTTTGCAGACTCTTCCGCACCTTGGGTTTCCCATCAACCCAGAGCTCTACAATCCCTGTAGCAGACTCCCAGCTGGCACAGAGGTGTGTTGGAGCTTCAGGAATTTCAGAAGCCTTGTATAGTACTTCAGGCCCACCCACTCCAAAAATATACCCTTTATCCTTAGTCCAGTATATGAGAATATCATTAGGGTTATTCTTGGTAGCATAAGAGAAAATACTGAAGCTGCGGGTTGTGCTCATATCCGTGTAGAGATGGAGACACACAGTGAAGGCTTTCAGTGGCTTCTTTGACAGCGCATCCAGGGTTACATAGGAATTGTCTGACTCTTTGGGAAATACAATGGCCGTTCTAGACATGTCTGTGGGACAGAAAACCAAGAAAGTGAGTAGTTTCCCAGATAACAAAAATTTAACCTTCACTTACAAGCAGAGTTTAGGATGAGGAGACATCTGGCCTTTTCCCAGGTGACACAAATACACATCTGTACCTGAGGCTGCCCCCTGAATTCCATTTGTAAAATACTAGGCTCTCACCCTTCTCCCCCCAGGTCAAATCTTTATAATAGCTCCTACCTTTCTGGACAAAAGCCTGAGAGAAGCTGATCATGATCAGTGAGCACCACAGCAGCTTCTCCATGGCTGTTGATGCTGCTGGGATCTGGATGTCCCCACTAGGAGGACATCAACGATCAACAATGAGAAGTCCTGGATCCCTTTCCTCAGTCCCAGCCCATACTTGGATTTATAACTATAGCAGAAGGAGAGGCTGTACCACTTTGTAAATGATTTCCTAACACTGCCTCTTGGGGTAAACATCAGACTACTGGGAGGAAGGGAAGCCAAAATCATTCTGGAACAGAGAAATCAATGTGGGTTATTTATTACAAACTCCTGTGACCACTGAATCACCAGTTTCTTTGTGACAGGAAAAATGAGGAAGCTTCCCAAGGCTCCACTTTGCCTATCTGGGCTAAGAAAATAATGAGAAAGCTTAGCTTAATAGATGAGCTCTCGTGTGTGTGCATATGATGGTCGCATCTCCAGCATCTGCTAACCACTTCTGGAAGCCGTTCTCTTACACTTAGGAAGTGAAGAAAGCAAACATCCCATTCCCAGAACCAAGAACAAACTTTTCTTGGCCAACTGCATAGCTTATCAGAGACCTTTGACTGAAGGGAACACGTGTCCTATCCCAAGTGTACCACTGTGCTCCATCTCGTGAAACACTTTTTTTTTTTAATGTGGAAGCTTCAGAGAGGAGTCAGAATGATAGGCCATTTGCTTCTTTTGACCACAAAATGAAGTGGTCCCTCCACACAGCCTGCAGTTAAGTAGTTAAGTAGTTCTCTACTTAGCTCAGTCTTCTAGGCGAACACTGTGTTCCCTCGCCTTACTCCTGAACCCCTTACAATCTCATCCATTCTTTCATTCCATTCATGAGTCACCCTCTCATTGAGAAATTAGAGAAGAAATACTGTATCCCCTGAAGCAGAGAACCATTCATTCATTCAGTAAGAATACGAGTTTTCGTTAGGCATTCTCATCCTACCAAACACTGGATTTCTCAGCCTCAGCTACAGGCCAGAATGAGATTTGGACAGACTAGGGACAATCTCTGCATTCACTTTAAAGTGAAGACACGTGGCTTCTCTTTCACTTTTTCCTTCCTCTGTGGCTAGCATTCTTACAAGCTGATGGGGGATCGAGCAATCACCTTTGTCTGACAAAGGGCAAGCTGCATGCTGAGGTTGGCACAGCAACAAGACAGACTGAATCTGTAAATTTCATTATGAAGCCATTGTATCAGCCTTTGACTATCTACATGAATATTTGCTTAAAGGATATGCAGTCTTACATTTTGTTGAATCACTATGAATTTGGTCTTTTTCATATTGAAGCTTGGCTGATTCCACTTTCTATCTTTCCACTGTAAAATCTACCAGCCTTTCCGACTCCCCATAAGGAATAAACAATTGCTCTATGTATCTAAGGTCAACCTTGCACGTTTGCAACAGGTCCAGATGGTCCATCACCTAGTGAATTTTGCCCCCATGTGCTTCTTTCTACAATACAAATCATTAATTTCATCTTTACTCTATCACTTCCCCAAACACCAACACTATAATAATGTAACATTTTAGAGAAAGAAGGTAAAGACAGAGGAAAAAAGAAGGGAAATAGGAAAGGTTATAACTACAACCTCCATTGTCCCATCTCCTCCTCCTTAACCCCAAGATTTTAGGTTCTGACCTCTATCACTTGAAAGGAAAACAATATAAGCATCTCTCTATTATTAAATTTAATAACATTTTCTGGGTTTTTTCTTATCTTATGCAACAGCTGACAACATTCAACACAGTTCTTAACTCTTCCGTGAATACATGCACATTGTTTTTAAAGTGAACAAATTTTAAGGCCTTAAGAAGTGAGTTTTGGTCCCACCACTCCAAGTTTGACTCCCAGTTATAGCTGAGAGACAGGCAGAGCCTCAACCACATTGAGAATTTGAATTCATCTATTGCCAATGCTCTTACTGGACTCTGGTCTTCAAAGGTGGGTTATCCACAAATCCCCTTTTTGTAATTTACACATTTCAGTTGATTTATGATATTTACATCTCAAAGAGCTTAGGAAAATAGAAATACCTTTGTAGCAATACCCTGGACCAAGACCTTGGTTTCAAATTGGTCATCATTTCCCATGAAACATCCTGGTATCCTTACATAGGAAACCTGTCAGAAAAGCACAGGATTTTACATAGAAACAGCACTTAAATTGAGCTGCAAAAACAGAAGTGAGAGACTCAAGACTGTCTTAATTTCCTTTCCTGATGAATGATTTTAAAAAAATATCCTGACAAAAGCAACTTAGGGGAGAAAGGATTTATTTTAGTTCACAATGCCAAGTTACAGTCTCTCAGAACAGGGAAGGAACAGAGGTGGGAGCCTGAGGGAGCTGGTCATATCACATCCATAATCAGGAGCAGAACACTGGATGAACCCATGCTTGTTCTCATCTCACTTTCTCCACTCTCATACAGTGCAGAATTAGTTTAGTGAATTTAGTCTTTATGGTCCAAAATTGTATTGATCTGCAGGTCAAAATTCTATGGTTTGTACAATTCATTCTTTTACTCACCCCATCTAACCAAATTAAGTCATTAATATAGCATTTACTTCATATTCCTTAATTCCTAGTCACTATTAGAATGATGATTCTATTTTACCAGCAAAATTATTGCATTCACGCCCATGATTATGATTATACTATCCACTACTTACATAAAGAGCTTAATAAAATAATCTATAAAAATATTGCTCCTAAGGTCATCTTACTTTAAGCAAATAAGAGACTTTGAAGGTTTATAAATAAGGAAATGGTAAGTGTTTTTCAATTTTTAATGGAAGAAATGTAAGGGTTGTAAAGTAAGAGAGATTATAAATTCATAGTCTTAATGGACCTCAGGTCATCAGTTTCGCCATGACAAATGTTAGGAGCTGCTGCTAAAGATCAGGGACTGAGTCATTAGCCAGACTAGTCATGGTACACGTGACAGGAGTCAGAACTAGGCAGAGGCAACAAGAACTCGGAGGAGACAGATGTGAGAGACATGCCCGCACCACTGATGAGAATGGAAATCTGACCAAATACGGAGTCTTCAGAGAGCAGCGTCTGAAAACACCTAACTAGCACTTTGACATCGTTATGTGAGTGAGGCCAGAACATCGTGTTGACTCACACCTAGATCAGGGAGTTCTGCTTTTTTGGTGATGAGTCTCTAACCCAAGCTAAGCCTCCAAGGTTTAAAAAAAAAAAAATGTGCACTTAGACTGATATAAATAAGAAGGAGAAGGTTTATTATGAAAAATAAGAAAAAAATCACACCCTTTTATTTATGGGTAATAGCACTACCTTCTTGAAAAACAACTGATACCAAGCTTGGCCCAGAGTTGGTACTCTGTGGCATTGTAGAGTGAAATAAATGAAGGCATAGCTAAAAGAAGAAATCACAGAAAAGTCAGAGAAGACAAATTTAAGCAGTAATGGACTCAGCACAGATGCCAATATCATCTTCTTACTTCAATTCCTACAAATGATGGAAATATATTTCTAAAAAGTAGATCAATATGGTACCAGGACTGTAGAGGAAGAGTTTCGTTGGCAGGAAGGAAAACAAATTCCCTGAGATCCAAAAAGCAGGAAACACCCATCACTAGAATATATCATAACCGAAAACATATGCAGGGAATGGCCAATGTGAAAATACATTGATGCACCCTAACGTAAAGAATGATGGAAGTGAGTGGTGGGCCACTGGGCCACAGTGTTAATTAGGGCTCTCAGACCATACCTCACTCCCTTTCCCAAAGTCTTTTGTTCATAGCCTGAGGCAGAAAGAATCCTTTAGGCCAAAAAACAAGATATTGCCCAAGAGTTTGTAGATACTCAGAAGGTTCCCAACCCTGATGATAAATTACTGATATGCCCTGCCAGTATTTTCTGCTCATTTCTCATTGTTCCTAGATGCTCATTTCTCATAGCTCCTAGAAACAGGTCACAGAAACAGTAAGGGCCTCCACAGGCAAACAGATAGGCTTAATGTTATAGAGAGCACCTTACTCAACAATAATAGATATGCCTATCTTAGGAATTTGAGAGCAAATGGGAAAAGCTGGCAACGGTAATGCAGTGCCAGTAATCCCAGCACTTAGGAAACAGAGGCAGGAGAATCAAGAGTTCAAAGTCATCCTCCACTACATTGCAAGTTCAAAGCTAGACTGAGCTATATGAGACATGTCTCCAAAAAAAGAGTAAAGAAGAAATGTCTAACTAAGATACTCTGGTTATAAAAAGCATGAACAAGCAAATAACAAACAACTTTTTAATTTTACATTTTTATTGTATGTGAGTGAGCATTTTGCCTATGTACCACATACATGCTTTGTACCTGTGGAGGTCAGAGGAGGGCATCTCTGAAGCTGGAGTACAGACAGTTATGAACTGCCATGTAGATGTTGGAAATTGGACATGGGTCTTCTGAAAGAGCAACCAGTGCTCTTAACTGCCAAGCCATCTCTCCAGTTCCCAAGAAACTATTTATTTTGAAGAAAAATATTTAGAGGTAAAGAAATAATCAAAGAAGTAATAAAAAATGTATGAATGACAAAAGCAGACAGATCAAAAGAACCTAGGAAAGATGTGTAGACAAGATCCATGTCTAATCCATGTCAAGAAGCTTGCTAATCAGGACAAGAAGGAAAGTTAGAAAGCTTTTCAATTTGTATGTGTGTATCCTAGAAATAAAAAGAATCAATATGGCTGCCACAAGGAAGTGATGGATCTGTGATTATCCTGGCTTGGTCATTTTATAACTGTATATCTAGAAATATCCTTGAACCCTAAAACATATGCAACTATTCTCTGTCAATTAAAAATAAGATAAAATGTGGCTCATCAGTGGATGTTAGAAAATTGTCAAGAAAACTTAAAATGAGAAGTAAGGTTTTCTGATTTATTTTAAGGATATCATAAGTTAATTCAGAATCCAAATAAAAAGAACACCAGAGAATGAGAAATCTATCTCACCTATGAATCTTATATATGCAAAAAAAAACTCAAATAAAATATAGCCAAACTACATAGAAAAAAAGTTAAACATCACAGCTAAATGGGATTGGCAAGAAACAAAAGCAAACAGCCCTGCAAAATTAACACATCTGGTTTGGCCAGTAATGCTGGGAACACTCACAGGAGGAACAGCATGCAGGATCTAGGACTGAACATCAAGCTTGGAGAGAGGAATTCCTTCTCTACAGCTATGAGCCTGTGTTTAAGTTAGGGTTTCTATTGTTATGAAGATACACCATGGCAATTCTTATAAAGGAAAACATTGCATTGAGGTGGCAGCTAACAGTTTCAGAGGTTCAGTCCATTGTCATCACGACAGGGAGCACAGCAGCCTGAAGGCTAACATGGTACTGACTACATCTTGAACAGAAGGCAACAGGGAATAGACTGCGACACTGAGTGAAGCTTAAGCATAGGAAACCTCAAAGCCCACCCCCAGTGACACACTTCCTCCAACAAAGCCACACCTCCTAATAGTGCCATTCCTTATGAGCTTATGGGGGTCAATGACATTCAAACTACTGCAGTTGGCAAAGTTGGAGAAGTAATGTCTTTTCCCCCTGTATGGCCAGGGTCCATGACACAATAGCAGTATGGCATAACAACTTAGCATTCATGGCAGCAATTCCCTGGTAGAGTAAGAAACTGAAGTTCAGGCTTTGCAGCTAGAGCTAAACAGCACAGCAAGCCTGGGCAGGATAAGGCCCATAAGCATTCACAGAGGAGTGAAACCAGCCAGCCACCGACATGGCTGAGGGGTAGATAGCCATGCCATGCAATTAGACAAGGACTGATTGCCTGAATAGTTCCCATGGGTTTCTGCAGTGGGTCAGAATCTTTTCTGGGTAGCCAGCTACACAGAGTTATGTTGGACAAGGTAAAAATAATTAGCATTTGCCTGTCAAAGGTTTTGCTCAGAAAATTAGAGCAACCTATCAATGTAATTTATACCATCCTGATCCACTTAAATAGCAACATCAAAACATCATTCAAAGGGATCATTTTAAAATCATCTGTTTAAAAATGAGCCTCGATCCATCCTTATTAAATTAAAAATAGAAGTTTCAACTAAAACTCTACAAAAAAAAATATTATTCTTAAAACTTGGAGCTGGAGAAATGGTTCAGTGAGTTAGAACAGTTGCCAGACAAGCAGAGGACCTAAGTTTGATTCCCTATCACCCACATAAGAACACAGGGCATGGCCCTGCACATATGTGACTTCATCACTAGGGGCAAACACATATGAATTCTTGGAGCTCTCTGGCCAGCACCTAATGAAAAAACAGCCAGCCTCAGGTCCCCAAGAGAATGAAGCAGAGACAGAGACAGGAGAACACCCAACATCTTCCTCTGGCCTTGGCATGTGCGTGGGCGCTTATGCTCTCCCCCCTTTCTCTCTCTCTCTCTCTCTCTCTCTCTCTCTCTCTCTCTCTCTCTCTCTCTCTCTCTCTCACACACACACACACACACACACACACACACACACACACACCACATACACAATGAAATTTTAGATCTCTTTGGAGTGACAACATGCTTGCTATGTAAATTGTACAATTCAGTAGAGTAAGACAAAGAACAAAATGATCCAATGATCAGGAAAGAATAGAAATGCACAAGCTGTCCATATGACTTGCCTATATTAAAAATCCTATGACAGGCCTGCCTGGTACCACTTGGCCCAGGCAGATGAAGGACACCCACAGGCCATCCTGGGTCTTCACAGTCTGGGTTGGCTGAAAACATCCACAGGCCTTACAGCACCAGGAGGGTAGGTGCTGTTACAATGAGGTGGAGAAACAGGAAAGAAAGAAGCAGAATGGTCCATGTGCTGTGGAAAGAGGCAGAACTGAAGAATCAAAAACAGTGAGGAACAGGCTGATATGGGTGGCCTGCTTGCCACCTGGGAACAGGGTGATATCCAGGCCTGGGGTACTGCCAAGGGCCATATCTGGGTCCATGGTCCTACTGTAGCCAGGGTCTGTGTTGATATCCATGGCTTCATTAACCACTGAAGGCCATTCAGATGCCAGGAGTCTGGTCAACCACTTGAGTCTATGTTGGTGTCCAAGAGCCATGCTGCCAATGAGGCCATGCCGATCTGAGTGGCCTGTACTGACACCGTCACCTGGGGCCATGGTGAGAACTGGACCCAGGCTGCTGCTGAGGACCTTGTCTGGGTCTGTGGCCCTACAGCAAACAGGGTCCCTGTTGATGTCCGTGGCTTGTGTTGCCACCATAGGCCACACAGACGTCCGGGGTCTAGGTTACAACCTATGGCCATGTTGTTGTCCAAGGGCCATGCAACCACTGGAGCCATGCTGATCTGAGTGGTGTGCACTGCCACTCAGAGCCATGGTGTCATCCAGGCATGGGCTGCAGCTAAGGGTCATGTCTGTGTCCATGGCCCTACTACAGACACAGTCTGTGTTGATGTCCGTGGCTTCTGTTACCACCAAAGGCCATATAAATATGCAGGGTCTGGGCTACCACCTCAGGCCATGTTGGTGTCTGAGTGCTATGCTATAGCTGGGCCATACACATCTGAGTAGCCTGCACTACCACAAGGTGTCATGATGATACTCAGCCCCAGGCTGCAGTTGAGGGCTATGTCTGGGTTCATGGCCCAACAGCAGCCGAGGCCTAAGTTGATGTCCATGGCTCCTGTCACCATTGAGGACTGTGCAGATGCCCAGGATCTACTCAGCCACCTGAGATCATGTTAGTGCCCGAGGGCCATGCTGCCACCAAAGTCATAATGACCTAGGTGGCCTGAGCTGCCACTGGGCCATGGTGATGTCTAAGTCCGAGTTCCTGCCTAAGGCCATGTCTGAGTCCATGGTCCTGCTGCAGCTGGGGTCTGTGTTGATGCCCATGGTCCATGTCACCACAGGGGGCCATGCATGTTGAAATTTGAGGGCTGTGCTGAGCCAGTCCTGCCCTTCACTGGCTCTGGGATAGCTGACCCTGCCCCTTGCTGGACACTGCAACAGGAGAGCTGGCCCTACCTCTCATAGGAGAGCAGCCCCCCCACACACATACTTGAAAGAGATGGTGCCACCCCTCACTACAGGCATGGGAGAGTTGGCTCTGACTCTTGCCTGAGGGGGTAGTCCCAGCAGCCCAGATTGACCAGCTCAGCTACAACCCAGGCCCACTTCCCGGGCCTTGGGTTGGCCCACCCTAACATCCACCCCATCTATGACCTGCTGGAGTGCATGAAAGGACTAGTTCTGCAGAACCACAGCTGCAGGGTCTTCAAGACTTGGGGCAACAGCAGGACATCTGAGAGGAGTTCCGGTGAGGGTCCAGTGATGATGATGTGCCAGAGACCAGGGACCTTGAACCAGACCAATGACCCCCTGCAATGAACAATCGTGGGTGGGACTGGACAAAAGGGTGTACTGTGTGGCACTCCCGATGCCACCAGGATGAATAAAGAGGTGCTGGACAACCAGGAAAGATGGAGGAGCGAGGTGGGGGTATTTTTGTTGTTTTTAATTAATTTTTGTGGGGGTTTTCTCTAGGGAGCCTGCTGCAGGGGTGGGGGTAGATATGGAGAAACAGAGAGGTGAGTGGGATTGGTGTGCATGATATGAAATTCCCAAAGAATCAATAAAGAATTACGTTATAAAAAAAAATCCTAAGACATGTACACACACAGCTTTTAGAATTAGTTAGAGTTTAATATTTGTGTTGATCTAAAATAACTATGAAACATTTTAAAATGTTCTTTTCCTCTAAAAGTAATCAGTTAAGACATATAACATAAAATGCCAGCCATGGTATTACTAAAACCTAAAGCGCACCTAGAAGGAGGTCAAACAGAAAACAGGCACCATTTTTACTTAAGTCAGAAAACAAAAAAAAAAAATTAATAAATGGACCTGTAACCACATCCACTGAATGGCCTAGCATCATGATGGCATTACTACTCCCCAAATGGATGCATATGTTTCATTAAAGATGCCCATATCATACAATCCAACAGTCTTACCTCTATTAACATCACCTCTGGAAAACTCCCTCAACAACATGTACAAGAAAATTCTTTGCAGCATTATTTGTTTCTCTGGGGGGAAAAAAATTGAAGGAATCTAAGTTTCCATCTGAGAAATGCTTTTTTTTTAATGACAGAATTGTTTACCACAGTTAAAAGGCATGAGGAAGATATGTACACATCCTGTTCAGCCACAAATCAAGTGTCTGGATGCAAATTAGGTCATCCCTCATTTCAATATGTAAATTGAAGCTTTACATAAATTAAGAATAGTGTCAATATAACATAGAGGTTATATCCATTCATATGTCATCTTCCCCAGCAGGTTAATGGTGAAGCAATAAAGACTACATTTTCTCACAAGCAAAGAAAAATTCCTTGTGAAGTGTGAAGATCTTAATGACGATGCTGAGAATTCTGCCTCAGCACTGTTAGTACATGCAGGAGATGGTTTATAGTGGCTTCAAACGTTGCTATGCATTCCACAGTATTAAACTAGATGGTGATTCTGCAAGCGTTGATGAAGACACTGCCGAGAATTTCTATGTAACACAAAATTTTATTGATGGCAGGAGAAGCTACCGTCAAAATGGGGTTTTAAGTTTCCATGAGTCCAGCCCCTGTTGCAAATGATAGACCTCAAAGAAATGTATCTCAGAGGTCATGGGGCCTCTGAACCGAAGGCTATAAAAGTGGGACTAATTGTGAGGCTGGTGGAAGTGTCTGAGAAGCCTTCGGTGTACGAAGAATGTCTTTGGATTGTTACTGTTCACGTTAGTCCTCTTGGTACGTTACTGCATAGGTTTTGAATGGTCTGCCTCTAATTATCTATGGGCCTAATTATCTCACAATCCTTGTTATTTTTAGCACACAAATCATGCAGAACATGAAGATTTTTTTCAGGAATGCATATGTTACACTATAACAACAGAAGTGTGTTTTTAAAAAGGCAGAGCTCAAAAAACAATTTCCAAGATAAAAAGCAAATTCTCAAAAGCTGCTAAAATGGTATCTCACACTTCTAAAATTCAAAATAATATTACATAGGATATGTAAATATATTTATCTGTTGTGTTTTTAAGTATTAAAAACAATGAATAATTCATCTCAAGCACCCACAGCATCAGTCTACAAAGGAGAAAAATATCAGACAAATCCAAATTGAGAGACTTGCTACAAAATGTCCAACCAGGGCTTCTCAATACTGTCAAGGTCATGAAAAACAAGAAAAAAATGAGATGCTGTCCCAGGCCAAAGGAGACTGAAAAGACACAATGACTAAATGTGCTGTAGCGTCCTGGGTTGAATGCTTAAACAGGAAATGAACATTTATATAAAACCTGCAGAGATCCACGAAGAGCCTGGAGTTTAGTAACTAGCAACCCACCAGTGCTGCTTTGTTATTTTGACAAAATGTACCATGACCACATGAGATGCTAATATTGGATGAAGGGCATAGGGGAACTCTTTGTATTGCGTTTTCAACATATCTATAAATCCATAAAAGTATTCCAAAAATATTAAGAAAAGATGGTATACCCACCAACCCCCAAAAAAACTCTTATAATAAGAAAGGCAGTGAAATTTCATTATCATGCTTGTTTCTGGGACAGGAGATAGAACTTCATTTGAATTATGTGAGCATTGTTTTAAAATATGCCTATGTATATGTGCTATAAATTTCTAATTCTCGATAAGACTATTTTTCAAAATAAAAAATACAATTTTAAAAAGTAGTAATATGTTTAAAATAGTGTTAGAATACTGTAAGTTCATACAACTTCCCAGATACTCAAAAGGGGAAGGAAATGTGAATGCTGGGGCTTGTACGGCTTTCCAGAGTACTTTCTCCTTGTCCTTTGAGTTTTGAACCACTAAGAAAAGTCAAAACCATGGAGTTCAAAATATTGATTTTAAAGCTGAAAGAGACTGGGTTGGTAAAAAAAGAAAAAAAATGGCTTAGCATTGGTCCCCAGATAGAGACAAACTTAGTCACCCACCCCAGGTCATGCAAAACTAGACAGGTGCCCTGTCGCGGGTACAGAATGCTCACTGCCAAGGTTGTCATGTGGCCAAGAGCAGATCCAAACATATGCTATCAGCAGGCTAGAACAAGATCCTCAGCAGAGAGAGAGAGAGAGAGAGAGAGAGAGAGAGAGAGAGAGAGAGAGAGAGAGAGAGACTGAGTGTTTTAACATAAAGTCATCAATAGGATGTCACTCTTTCCAGTGGCCTGCTGACCACTCTCCAGCACAAAAGCCGTGATGTTTTTGTGTTTGCTGTTTTCTATGCTGTAAATATTCCCACTGAAGCAGATTTTAAGCTACCAGTGTTGTACCAGAGTTAAGAAGAAGTGGCCACCCTGGAAGGAGGAATTCGTGTAGAGGGTCATGGCCAGGAACCTCTCTTTCACTCAGACTTGTCGCATAAAGGAATAGGGTGTAAATATTTCACCTGAAACAGCTCTGCTCTTTGTTCTTTTTATCCATCATTTCTGATCAATAATCCTAGAATCATCAAAGATATGGCTATCAGCAGTATACCCTGATAAATAAATTCTCCAGCAACAGATAGGACAATGATCTGGTTACACCTGTCACCCCGCCCATCACTCAGGCTGATCCTGCTGACTAAGCCAACAACATCTTCCTCCCTCTTTGTTCCTTGTATATTCTTCCTGAAGCTGAGCTGTTCTCTATCAAAAGAGATGGACTTCTCCAGCAGAGAGGACCATTCAAGGGTCTACAAACAGCTGAACTCTTCTGTAAGATCCTCCAAACAAGCTCTCCAGGTCCATAAATCATCTATGTATGTTGAAAGTCAATGCAGAGATTGTCCCAATAGATCAATTCACTATAAGACTATGCCACAACTAAATCTAAAATTCACTCCCTATTCTATTCTCAATCCAAATTCACCTGAGTCATATTCCCCAATGTTGCCTCATCAAAGTTCTGCATTGAAATCAAACAACATCAATAACCAATGTGGACAACATAGAGATGCCCAAAGTCTAACTTTTCATTATCATATTCCTAAAATCAGATTAAAGTCCAAATATTAAACTCCCTTGTAAGTAAAATGCAAATGAATTAAAGTTTAAAGTCAGATGTCCTTGCCCTTGTGAGTTAAAAAAAAAATTTTTTTTTTAGACTAAGAATTCATCCCCTTCACTCCTGCTTGTCTCAACCAGGGAGTTCTATTTCATTGCCATGATAAAGCCAGATCACTTCATCATCCACAACTTGGGCTTTTTCACAAATGGAGGCGTGGCTTCTTCTAGTCTGATGGGGTTGAATAAGCTCTGCCTTTAAACAGTCCCAAGAATTTAATGGAGCACATAAGATTGTCACAGCGTTCATTCTGCACCTACGAGAACGCAGAGAGCAAGCTAGAACCACAACTACTTAAATGAAATCTTTCTGACAAAATCATCTCTCCAAAACCCAGGACTCCACGTTGCTACGGGCAATAATACAAGCCCCATAGTGTCTGAGAGAATGAGGTTGAAGAAAATCATGGGTTTGCCTTTGCAAGATGCCAGAGAACTGATATTAGCCATCCTGGGTTTATAATCTCATCTGGGAGACATCTCTTGAGAGATTAATGTAATCTCTTAAGGCATTAAGCATACGCATTTATCCTGTGTGAGGAGAATCTGCCTAGGCATCCTCTGAGAACATGAGGGATATTGTCACCTGTCAAATGGCTTAGAAACCTGCCGGGTTGACACTTGTCATCATCTCTGTTTCTTACCTGATGTGCCTTTCTTCTCCTTTCTGCATAATCAAAGCTCTTGATTCCCTTCTGTTCCTTTGAGCCTTTGTTTCTGACACCCCTGAGGTCTCTCATCGAGTGTCACAGTCTCAGTGGCAGGTTTACAGCAGGGATGATTGGTTCTGGACCCAGAGGCTGTTGCTGCAGCCCTCTCCTGAAAAACTGTTCAGGCCAGAGAAACATGCCTAGGAAAGGTCTCTCCCAGCCTCTTGCAATTGTTTCATCTTGATAATCTCCCTAAGCAGATTTCTGAATTGAATCTGCTGTTGATCCATCTCCAGCTTAGCCCTGTGTGGCCAGATATATCCGTAAGAAATCATCTCATCAGCTTCTGAATGATTCAGGTCACCTTTGAGCAACATCTCCTTCTGCCATATCATTGTCTTAATGGAACTGATAAAGCCAGAACCTGCTTCAGAAGGGATGATTCAATTTAAATCAAAAATAAACAAATAAAATGTCTTCCCTATTCAAACGTGGCATCAATAATCAGACTCCCAGCAGAACACGCACTTGACACAGAAATTCTAGCACCACCATTGTTCATTAGTGGAGTCAGTTCGGATACAGCACTTGCTTTCTGAAACATGAGCTACTTCAATTGTGATTGGTAAAGAACACCATACCAAGGTGATACAGAAACAGCATTCTTGTTTCTCTTGACCACTTATTTAGTATATACTCTGCCACCACGTAACAGCAGTTATCACAGAGTACGTTGTAGGAATTAATACCTGATATTTCTTCCCCTCAGCTCATCTGGCCACATGCTTCATCTTAGAAGGATCTACTGTACTACCCTCGGTCATCTTCGTGTGTCTTTGGTTTGTTTTGCTTTGGTGGTACTCAGGACCTGGGGTCTTGCCCATGTTAGGTTCAAGCACTCTGCCACAGGGTTACATCCCAAGCCCCTTTCATGTTGACTTACTTGTCCAATCTCCATCATTCAATCTTTCTCTAAACGACTTTCTACTAATGAGGGTTTTTTTTTTTTTTAGGTTAAGCTTTCTTTTAAAGATAAAATTCAGTATTTGGTGTGCTGTAACTTAATTTATTCCTAATTTTTATAATACCTAGAGATTTTGAAACTGAATAAACCTGAGTGGTATGCCCTAAATCATACTTTTCCCATAACGCCTTTTATGTTTTTGCATGCTTTTGAAGAACGGGAGGAGATTACCTCATGACAAGTGATGTTATGCAGAAAATTTGGCGTTGAAAATTTTTCACAGAGAGATTTCCAACCCAGCAAGATCATTTATATGAGATTTTTCTGTCTTTTCTGGCACTTTTTACTTTTCACATGTATACAATGTATTTTGATCATATCCACTCCACCTCTCCCCTTGAACTCTCCATTAATTTTCCCCCTCAAAATGTCCCTCTCTTAACTTCATGTCCTCTTTACACACACGTATACATATACATATACATATACATATACATATACATATACATATACATATACATATACATATACATATACACACTGAGTCCAACTGGTACTGCCAATATTCACATGTATACGTATAGGTATGATGTGTGGGGCCATTCACTGGAGCATGGTTAACCTACCAGTGGCCACACAAACCCCAAAAATGATTCTGCCTCCACCAGAAGCTATCAACTGCCAATAGCTCCTCAGATAAGAATGGGGTCTCCTAAGACCCTACCCAACCCATACTGGAAATTTGACTGGATCAATCTTGGTCTTATGCAGGTAACCACAACGGCTGTTGGTTCATAAACGCAATGTCCGTGTCGTGTCCAAAAGACAATATTTCACAGCTCTTTCCCCCATCCTCTGGCTTCTACATTCTTTCTGACTCTCTCTTCTGCAATGTTTCATGAGCCTTGTGGGGGTGACATAACTGTCCTGTTTGGTACCAAACTCAAAGACATTTACGCTTAATATCTGCACTAACCACTGACCACTGTAAAAAAAAAAAAAAAGAAAGAAAAAAAAGAAGCTTCTCTAACCAAAGCTGAGAGCAGCACAGAACTAGGTATATAAAAATATTTAGATGGAAGTCTGACAACACGACCATGTAGCAAAACAACAACAGCATGCCCCACCCAGGGTCCACGACCTCCCCAGCCATAGGCCTTGGACCAGGTGTTCCATCCTATGAGCCAGGCCTCAAATTGAATCAGCAAGTAGTTGGTTCTCCCCTGACAGGCACGCCACTCCTGCACCGGTGGGTACATCTTACCCTAGATGTCAATATTGTAGCATGCAGAATCCACCACTACGGAAAACCCCTCTCCTGATGTCATTTCTCCCCCCACAGCCTGAACGGTACCCTGTACCAAAAACTTAAGCTAGATTCTGACAGAGAAACTATGTTTTTTAAAAGGCTCCTAAAATTCAACAACACACAGCCGTTTGCCTAAAACCTGCTGGTTTAAGCACTGGAATGGCAGAATGCCTTGAAAGAAGAAACTCTATATAGGGATCCTCGGTTAAATTTTTTTTCAGTATAGTATAGCACAAATCTGAAAGGATGCTGCTTATGAAGAACTTGAACCAGGAATCAAGAGTTCTCTTTCCCCACCTTTCAGTCCTTCTCAGACTGAAGGACCTTCAATCCTAATTCAAAATTAGAAGTAGGAGAATAATCCACATAATTCAGAGTAGACCAGATCATCATTTCTGTACTTAACCATGGTCGTGGATGTAAGAGTGTGGAATAATAACCTAGCTTCCAGAATTCATTGTAGGATATAGCACAGACTTGCTAATAGAAGAAAGGGGCTAGTGAGTCTTACAAAACACACACACACACACACACACACACACACACACACACACACTAGAATCAGGATGAGGAGATCTCACAGGGATAATGGTATTAGGGGGAGAATCTTCTCAAAAATACTCACTAATAAATAGACCTGAAAGCACCCTCACTCTATAGCCATAAGGCTGTTTTATAACAGAAGCTCCTACATTCCTCTTAGAATCTCCGTTCAGGCTTTCTCTTCTTCAAAGACCTATTCAGTCCCTTGGATTCCTCACTTCATTAACCACTGGATCAAAGTATTTTATCAGCTTCACTCCACTTATTTGCTCTCCTTCTTCCAAGTGAATTCATAGACTTCTTCACATCAGGTTTAATTTTTATTTCTGTGTTGTACTAAAGAAAAACTTTAATGAACTAGACCTAAGAAAACAAAAATAGCTACCATAACACATTAGGTGAAGTTTGAGAATGCCCTCCAAGAAAGGGTTGTCCTTGTGTCCTTCCCTAAATGTCTGTGTGTTAGTCCTGTACTCCCCAACAAGGTCACATCATCATCTCTGTTTAGAGGCGCATCTTACTGTCTTCTCTATGGGCTACATATTGATGGGCCAGCTGTTCTAATTTCCAGGCGATTTATGAAACATAATGATAAATATCAGATACCATCATACACACAAACATGCATGTGCACACACACACACACACACACACACACACACACACACACACACACGTTGATGCTGAGTCTGTTCAGTGTGAAGCGCAGGGCAACTCTGCTGCTCATTTCTGTGGAAGTCCTCAGTGAAGTTAAGATTCGAATTCCCTTCTGCTTTGACTTCCTAGTCCATCATCATATCAGAGAAGCTAGAAATTGCATTACTCAGATCTTTGGATCCTAATGAGAAAGATAAGGACCCACTTCTCCCTTGGGCCCTGTGCCAGTACTGAGCACTGTTAAAACCTGCAAATTTACTATTTAGTGTTAATGATTCATTCTTTAAGTTCTTGCTATGAGCGCTCCTTCTAATGTCTCTTTTTCCTAAAAACAAGCACAGACATTGAGGGATGGACAACTGGACTCGCTATTTAGCATCTGTTGGACAATTCTCTCACTGCCTTGGCTGCCTTGAGCAAAAGGACCATTAGTCAGCCAGCCAGACTCCCCTTATGGCAGCATCAGCCATTTTGAACACTCTGTGGATGCCTTGAGAAAATGAGGCAAAGATTACAGCTGTTTTTTCCCTGGCTCCTGAAAGCACCGTCAGCTAGGGTTGTTTGAAATCGTTTGCTCCAGGCTTTTTGCTATTACATCTTCTAAATGACCTTGCAGTTGTCTCTATGTGGGCCAGAAAGATGCATTTCCCTTGGTGGCTCTAAGAGAGATTGCTATGACTTGTTTAACTAAGGAAGTAAGGCTGTGATTGGCATGCAACACAAACTGAAGTGGCTAAGATTCATCCTGAGAAGCTTTAAATGGCAGTGATTGGTCGAAAACAAAGGCCTTGACTAGTCCAAGCATTCCTCCTCAAAGTCTGCTTAGGCTTACTTGTTCAGTTGGCTGAATGTAGGCAGATTTTTCTGTTCCTCCTCCCAGTTCCCAAATCACAACACGGAGACTTATTATAAATTATGAAAGCTCAGTTGATAGCTTAGGCTTATTTCTAACTAGCTCTTATAACTTAATCCATTTCTATTAATTTACTTTCTGCCTCATGGCTTTCTTGCCTTTACTCTGTACTGCCCATGCTGCTTCCTCTGTGCCCTGGTGTCTCTCCATGTCTCTGCCCTTCTTCTTCCCAGCGTCCTCTCTGCCCTGAAAGTCCTGCCTAGCTATTGGCCATTCAGCTTTTTATTAAACCAGTCTGAGTGACAAATCTTCACAGTGTTCAAAAAGATTATTCCACACCTGCTGGGAATTTCTCCTGCGCTGCCTCCCTCATTTCACAACACTGGATCCAATAACAGGCTCCTATCTAGTGGTCTTGCCTTGCATACCTTTAGAAGTGTGGATTGAATTGGCAACTTGAAAAAAAAAAAAAAAAAAAAGAAACAACAGAGAACACAGATCGGTGGTGATGTCAATGGAGCAAAGCAGCCAGAGGCCCTGTGAATGCAGCAAGACAGCTGGCGGCTGTGTGATGCCTGAAAAGGGAACACCTCAACAGCCGGAGGACAGCCGAAGTAGAACGAGGAAGGTTAGTAAACCCAGGAGACCCAATGAGAAAAAAGAAGAGCCAAAGCTGAAGAAGGGTCAAAGGCTGTACGGAGCCAAAGAAGAGAAACTGTGGGCCCTGGTCACCAGAAGAGGAGTTATTGAGGACTGTCCAGTCTTTAGGACCAAGGGAGTCAGAACCTAGGCTAAGAACCGTGACATTGGCTGATGTCAGGGGCTGAGGGAGTCCCTACCTAAGCCAGATTAGCAGCTACAACACCAGCTGTACTAAGGGCTGGGAAATGCTCTCCGCCAAAGCTCCCAGCTGCCTACTGCCACCACTGGCTACTGTGAATCACCAAAGGAAGGAAAAGTTGCCAGAGAGAGAGCTGCCCTCGAAGAGCTTTTCCTCGCCTCCCCACTATTTCTACCCAGGTGTCTCCCAGCCATCTATCTCACGCAAGCCTGAGCAGACTGCCCATAGAGCAAAAGGACCCTCACAGGCCGCTGACTGGTAACACTAAGCTTAGACAGTGATTTGGGCTTCGTCAACCAGAAACACTCACAGGTTTCCAAGGTGATCTCTAGGTCCCCGTGTCCCACGGAACTGAGCCACCTAAGCACGCATCTGCTCCTGAGCCATCTCAGGGGCTGATGTTCCCCCTCACCTCCTGTTTCACAATAACCCTCTCTCCACTCCGCCCGAGAAAAGCAGACTCTATGTCGCTTTCAGACTTAAGCTGTTAGAGAAAACAGCTTTCTCTTCAAATGCATAAAATGTAATCGCAATGTCTAGTGAGTTGCTAGAACGGCTCCTTATAGCAATACATGATTATTTCTATTTTTAAGATAGGATGATAGCCTTGAATTTGTGGTCCTCCTGCTTTGGCACCCCAATGCTGGGATTGCAGGTATAAACCACCTCATCCAGTGGTTAGTACATGCTTCTGAGTTATGCACCCAGACATTTTCAAAAGAAATATTATGCTTTTTATGGTGCTTCTTGTTTCATAAATCAAGAACATGATTTATATGTTATCTGATTTTTATAATTTGCTCTAAAAATCAATAATTATATTCATCTACATCATTTTAATTTAGACATTGTTTATTTTAGTAATCTATATCACAAGATTCTTTACATAATTTGTTTTTTAGCAGTTTTTATAATTCTCTTTGGAAGTACAAATTTAAGTAGTAAGATGTGTTCCTAGAATATATAAAATTTAATTATTCATCAACAAAATTCTTATGTTTACTTAGCTATAATGAAAAATTTGTGGTACAAATGTTTCCAATATCTGAATAATTTAGTATTATTAAATATAGATAGTAAAATTTTACTTTTGAAATACAATTTTTTAACTTGAATGTTTTGATGAGATGAATTATGCTCACATATTTAATATATCTGAGCATATATACATAATACACATATATACATACATATGTGTGTATGTATATATATTGCCAGTTCCTCAGAATCTGAGCTTATTTGGAAACCAAGTTTGTGCAGATGTATTTATGATGCAGCCATACTATGGCAGGGTGGCTCCAATTCAATGTCCTTTTTAGAAGACAGACATGTTTAAAACCTATGTGGTAACACCTGGGACCACGAGGGCACTGATCAGAGTGACGTCACTGCAAGTTATCGAACGCCAAAGATTGCCAGCAAGCTACCAAAGGCTAGGGTGAGGCAAGGGAAAATTCCCCCACAAGTCTGAAGGGGAGCACAACACTACAGAAACCTTGATTTCAGAATCCAGTGCCCAGACTGACCATGTCCATTGTCACAAGCACCCGATTTGTGACACACTGTTTCTCAACTCCACCAAATAATCCAGATGTATTTGGGTACAAATTTGATTTCAGCTTCAAAATGAAAGTGTTACTTTCAAGTGAAAGGAAGCAAACATGTGTGGCATTTGCACTGTTTTTACGTTTGCCAGCCTATGTTGAAGTAAGCAGACACAAGGATTCCTTTGGACAAAATTAGGCTGCAGTCTTGGGGGAGGGGGAGCTTACATCGAGCCAAGCACTGATAAAAACATAATGGAAGTTTTTAATCAAAGTTCCAAGGTCTACCTAAGTAGAACTGAAAAAAACTGATTCCAAACGCAATGAGTCTTGGAGAGAGCATGCTTCTCTTTCCACCAGCAACCAGTCTATTCTGCTTTGTGCTCTTCACAAAACACAGCCAAACAATAATATGGGAAGACTCTTTCATGCAGTGTGTAGTGATTTATTTACAGAACATTTAGACTCTAAAATTCAATAAATTAATTCCTTTTGAGGAAAACTAAGAGCACTAGTAAAATTATCAGTACGCTTAGCATTTAAACTCAGTTATTAGGATTGACTGGACAGCCTCCTAAGAATTAGTATTACTAGTTGCAGATTTTTCTGGTGAAAATAGAAATGGTTATACAAATATCAAAAAATGTTTTACCTGGTACACTGTTGATAGGCAAACAAAAGACTTTACATGCCAAGTCTGCATGGCAATTAAGTACACTCCCTAGTCTAACATTATTTTAACTTATGTGGTGAATAAAATGACCAAAATAATAATGATGATAATAATAGCAAATAGTTCAGTATTATTTACTAAGTGCTAATTCTAGGTGCATTCTCATAGTAACCCAATTAATTGGGGGGACAAATAACATTATCCACATTTTACAAATGAGGAAACAGAGGCACGAAGAAACTGTTGACCAGGTTATAGAAAAATCTATCTCAGATAAAGAATGCATTACTGTGGTGATACTTTATTTATGTTCTAACAAATAAAACTTGGGACTCAGAGAACAGAATAGTCACTAAATTAAACATAGACATCAGGCAATGATAGCACATGCCTTTAATCCTAGCATTTGGGAGGCAGAGATCCATCCAGATCTCTGTGAGTTCGAGGCCACACTGGGGAACAGAGCCAGGCATGGTGACACATGCCTTTAATCCCAGGATTTGAGATCTCATGTCTTGCTTGGGAAAGACACAAGCCTTTAATACCAGGAAACGATGGCAGGAAGCAGAAAGGTATATAAGTCGTGAGGACCAGAAACTAGAGGGTTTTAAGCTTTTAGGGTTTTAGCAGCAGTTCAGCTGAGATCCCTTCCAGGTGAGGACTCAGAAGAATTCAGTCTAAGGATTCATGGAAACAGAATCAGCTGAGGAGTTGGCAAGGTGAGGTTGGCTGTGGCTTGTTCTGTCTCTCTGATCTTTCAGAATTTACACCAATATCTGACTGCAGGTTTTTTATTAATACCATTTAGAAATTCATCTTACACATTACAGGTAGAAAAATTCACAGATATTGGTCATCATTTCCAGTTAATAATAATAAGTTATATCCACATGGGTAAAAAAGAAAATACATGCAAAGAAGATATTTATGGTGTTATTTCTTTAGTTTGGAAGGGGTTTTATTATTATTGATTTATCTTATATTAGGTATGAGATACAGGTCTCTACAATTAAAATTGTTCCCAGACCAACTTCATGGACGAGCAGCCAAAACAGTCACATATAGGACCCTGTTCTTAGAAAACTATCATTTTTTAGGAGAGGCCCCATGTTCACTTAGGTCTTAATTTCACAAATGATGTAATCAATCCTGATTATTACAATGACTGTGCCCAAATGAAGCTTTACTTCCCTTATCTGTACTTTCAAACTTGACATTGGAGGATACAAATTTTTGTTGAAAAAAAATGTAGTATTCTGCCTTGCAGGGAGTATTGGATGCTGTCATTTAAACTGTAACTATTATAAAATCAGGGGCTTAAACTGGCATCTCTTTACACCAACATGTGAGGAAATGGAATCATTTCATCCCCAGCTAGCTGCTTGGATTCAGGAATGCAACGGTTGTCATGGGAATGCATAATAGCATGTTTATTTGGATTGAATATGAAGTCAGAGTCAGATTTTTTTCTGACAAAAAAAAGAAGTTGATTTGGCTGATTGGGTTGACAATGAATAGTGGCTTTGCTCATTAGACAAGATAAACATATGCCTCCACTTGCCCAGGGCGGTTGTCCTGGCATAATTAGTAGCCCATCATCACTAAGTTATGCAGTGGATGATTTCCATACATTGATTTTAAATGGCTAGAGGACTTTAACTGCCCCTTAAGTGTACCTAATAAAGGTGTGTTATCAAAAATCGTATTATTAACAAAGGTGATTTGAAGGTTCCTAAGCATACCAGGCCAAGCAGGCGCCTCTTAAAAGACAATCACAAAACACAGGGTCTTTGATGCTTTCAATAAAGTATTTCTGTATAACTCAGAGAAACTTAAAACTAGAAAACAAATCTATTGGCATATCACATTTTTTATTTGTTTTCACCAAATAAAAGGAGAGTCTAATCAGCTTAAAGAATGTTATTTATAACTTCTGTGATGGAGAAATTGTGATTGGAGGCATATAACTTGAAAAGAATTAAACAAATGTGTTTGCATAAAACTTCCTCTTGTCTGGGAATATAACTCAGTAGTAAGATGCTTGAAAGAAGAAAAATAATTTTGTCTGACCCTTTCTACTTATGTATGTGAATACAGTTTTCTCAGAATCTACATTTTAAGAGGGAGGCAACAGAAACAGAACTGATTCTGGACCCAACTTATTCTCGCTCTGAGGAATATTCATTTACAGACATATAAACTAACAGGAAAAGAGCGAAACAATGAAAACATGAGGGGAAGGACACCTGCATGATCGTAAAGTATTCATTCCCAAGAGAAAAAGTAGGATACTGGAGTGGAGAAATCTGACGGCCATTCCATCAATTAAGTGATGGACGTCAGTGTCACAAATACCATATGTTTGGAGGTGGGAAGATCAGAAGTGAATAGGTCATGAGGAGTTCACCCTCATGAACGGACTGATGCTGCTCCCAAAGGAGTGGTTCCTTACCCTGAGAGTGGTCTTATTATAAGAGTGAGTTCTGGGCCAGGTGGCAGCAGCACTCAGGAGGCAGAGCCAGGAGGATCTCTGTGAGTTCAAGGCCAGCCTGGTCTACAGAGTGAGATCCAGGACAGGCTCCAAAGCTACACAGAGAAACCCTGTCTCAAAAAAAAACAAATAATAATAATAATAATAATAATAATAATAATAATGAGCTCTGTCCATTTGTTTCGTTTCTACCCTCTCTTGTATGTCCTATCCCCATGTGATACCCTCCCCCATGTGACACCCTCCCCCATGTTACCATGCAAGACAAAGGCATCCACCAAATGTAGCCCTTTCGGTGCTGGGCTTCTCAGCTTTCAGAACTGTGTGCCAAAAACTTTTTCACACTATAAATTACACAGTCTGTGGTATTCTGTTAAAGCCTGTTAATAAACAGCTACTTTATTTTAAAAGAAAAAAGTCACTCTTCTTCCCTTAATATTGTTTTATTTTGCTCCATTTTGTTTGGTTTCTTTTCTTTGAAACAAGGCCTCTCTATGTAGCCCCGAATAACCTGGAACTTGCTATGTAGACCAGACCAGCCTTGAACTCACAGAGATCCTCCTGCCTCTGCCCCCTGAATGCTGGAATTAAAATGTGCACCACCACCCTGGGCTTCTTCCCTCAGTCTTGACTCCTAAATGCTGCTCTTGTTTTTTTGTTATGTTTTTTGTTATGTTATGTATGTTCTATATACAACACGATATAATTGCATCTTGTGTTCATCTCTCACTGCCTGTCTGTCCCATTAGAGTGGGAGCTTCGTGGAAAAGCAGGGTTTTTGTTGTTGTTGTTGTTGTTGTTGTTGTTATTTTCTTCACTGATTTGTCTCAGGTCTTTAGAACGGTATATGGGTGTGTAAATATTCATTGAATAAATTAAAAATACCCAATTCTGGGCAGAAGGTAGGATATATTTGAAATAATGTTTTGCAGGGATTTTTAATTTCTCCAAATAAAACAGTGGATTACAAAAGTGAAGAGCAGCACTTTTATTTTTGGCAATGTGAGACTAAAAACTCTAAAATATAAAATATTTAGAAATTCCAGGGGTGGGGGAAAGATGTGAAAACATGCTTTTAACTGCATGGCTAAAGAACAAAACGGAGAAAGCAAAGCCCTGAGAGACCAGATGAAAGGGAGTTGGGAAGCAGGAGAGAAAGGTAATAAGCCCATGTGGCTATCTCACCTGGCGACATCTAGGCAGCAAGGCCTTGTACAGATAGCAAATAAGATCCAGGTCCTATACACACACACACACACACACACACACACACACACACACGCGCGCGCGCGCACAAAGGCACACACGCACCAAGACATTACAGGGCCACATCCTCACTGAAAAACAGTTATAGAAACAGAAAAATGTGTCATACATTTTCTTAAATTGATTCCCCAGTTGGGAAATTTAAACAAAACTAAATACTAGAGGCCTCCACTAACAATAGTTAAGGGGAAGCTCTGTGAAGGGAGAAAGCAAGCAATGCAGCCCATCACAGAATAGTGGGTGTTTATATGCCTCCTTCATAAAATGTGATCCTCCCCTACCAATTACTGGAGGTAGACGGAATAAATCTCTATCCCTAAGGATCAATGAATGCCAGAAATTAAGGAACTTCTCATAAAAATTTAAAAAAAAATGCCTGCAACTTGGTAGAGAATATATACCTGGTCAACTGAAAATGTTCCCACTACCCAAAGCTAAGAAGCAAAAATAATATTGAATTTATACTATCAATGTAGTAAAAATATCCCTGGTTCATATCAGTGTAAATACAAGGCTGAGTAAATAAATAAATACAGAATTCCAAATGAATCCCATACACAGTAAACCCTCAAAAGGAGAGTCTTGTAAGGACAGGGAATATAACCCTCCACTCCTGGTGTGTGGGCTGCCATAGTGACGTCTGTGCAAAGAGTGTGGGAGGATGGAGACCTGGGGAGGGCAGAGTATCTTGAGGAGAGAAGCCTGAGAAACACCCCCTCAGCCAGTGACTGAGGTCGAAATCAGCAGTCACAAATCACACCGATAATCTGTACCTTTGAGACACTCTGATGAAACAGTGCTTTAACTCTGAGATCTTCCCATGAAAACCCAAGAGGAAATCATCAGACAGACTCTAATAGACGAGCATCTGGTGATGTACCTAACCCATGCTCCAAACTGTCAAGGTCAACAGAAGCAAGGAAGGCCAGAGAAACAGCCAACAGGAGCCTAAGGAGACTCACAGACTAAATGCAATATAGTATCTTATTATGATCCTACCACAGCGAAAAGGTATTAGGGAAAACGAAGGAAATCTGATAAACTAAGATTTTGACAGTGTATCAATTCAGTGTCAGTCCATTAATTATGACAGATTTACCATACTATAATAAAATTTTTATAGTAGGAGAAACTATCAGTAGGAGAGATGGAGCTGGCATGTAAAAGTATCTGTAATATCTACTCAGTATTTCTTTAAATTAAATTGAAATGTACAGAGAGGGAAAGACTTTGAAACAATCAGTCCTAAATAGGATGTCTTCATCAAACTCCCTCTCCTCAGGGCTCAGAGAACTATGAAGAAGGGGAGGTGGAAAGATTGTAAGAGCCAGATGTAAAGGCCAACACCTAGGGAACAGTGTCTTCCAGACACAACAGGACTGATGGACATGTGAACTCACAGAGACTGTGAGAGCAAACACATAGGCCACACAGGTTCAAGCCAGACAGGGTCCCAGCACTGAGCGGGGAGAGCGGATGCAGGCTCCTACCCCTACCCACGAAGCTATTTTCAATTAATATCCACTGGCAAAGAAAAAATCTATTTTCTCCAGTGGATTCTCACTGGGTGTATCAACCACACTCCAGGACAGGCCCCAGAAGTTGACAAACATAAAATGAACACAGTGGTATTTTGTAGACTTTTTTTGTCTCATTTCCCTTTGCTTGGGCATTTTTGCCTTATTTTATTTTTGTTTGTTTATTTTTATTTCCACTTTTGCATTTTGGTGGGGAGATTGTATGTATGTGTGTTGAGGGTTTTGGTTTGGTTTGGGTTTGGTTTGTTTGTTCATTTGTTTTAAAGAAAAAGAAGGCCGGGCGGTGGTGGCGCACGCCTTTAATCCCAGCACTCGGGAGGCAGAGCCAGGCGGATCTCTGTGAGTTCCAGGCCAGCCTGGGCTACCAAGTGAGTTCCAGGAGAGGCGCAAAGCTACACAGAGAAACCCTGTCTCGAAAAACCAAAAAAAAAAGAACATGGGTGGATGGGGAAGTGGAGAGGATCTGGGAAGAATTAGGGGAGAGGGGAAACATGATCAAAACATATTCTATGAAAAAAAATAGAATAGAAATTTTATCGTAAAATGATAATATAACAATAAATCAAGCTTAATAATAAATATCTATCAGTATTTACTATTGTTAAACTGGAAAAAATTCTACTTCTGAATTTATGAATAATTTACATGAATCATAATAGTTCCCCTTGCCCACAGACTGATACATTCAAAGTGGAGGCCTGAAACCTCCAAGCCCTATATTGTGTTTCTTTGTCCTGCTCATACACATCTTGTTAAATCAAGCACTTTCTGCTCTTCACCTAAAGCATTTTATGACTTTATTTGGTATGTCTCAATCGCCAACATCATTTTGGGACAATTATTAAATAAAACAAGGGTTGGTTGAGCGTAAACACTGTGATACCCTGACAGTGTGTCTGATAACTCAGGTAGTTACTGACAAGCAAGCAGCATATACAGGGTGGATACACTGTACAAAGGGATGATGCAGATTCGGGCAAGAGTGGACTAGGGTGCTATGGGAGTCCGTCAAGTTTCTAAGAACGGCATCCAATTTCAAACTTCCGAACTGTTTATTTCTTGCATTTTCCATTTGATGCTTCAGAGCACAGTTGCCAACGGTAACAAAACACGGAAAGTGAAGCCACAGATAAGAGACTTCTGTACAACATGCTGCATTGACAAAGAGCACGTGAAACAATATGGTGGGGAGTCCCGGGAGGTAAGGAAAATGACCCGGTTTCCTCAGGAAAACTGCAAGAAAGGGGTGACGAACAGAAGCAGACTAAAAGACTGAGGAGGTGTCTCAGCTCACCAAATGTGAATTCTTTGTCTGGGTCCTGGCTGAAATGAGCAAGTTTGGCTCAATTTGTTCACTGTCTGACTTGTGCTTTCTGGGTTCACTCACTTTTTTAAAGCACTGTCTGCACTCAAAGCCATGCCTCCAAGTCTTTTTCTGGAGAAATTCAAGCAAGGATACCCCTCATTTAGTTATCAATTATATAAAACTGTGGTGCAGTCACATAGCAGCACTCTGTATAATAATTAAAACAATGAGTGCTACATATCTGCACGGACATGGAAAGATCTCAAGAAACTTCATAAAGTATAATTCTCCAAAGACACTACTGTGCTGGCAAGCTGGCTATCAGGAGAAAAGAAAGCTTTAACCTGGAGCATGACCTAACTTCCACACTGTGCATGCTCCACACCACTATGTCTTATTGCTGGCTACCCATGACAATAGAATCCTAACTTCTAGGAACCATTCATTCTTGGAAGCCAATTGTTGGTCACCTCCAGTACACCACAAGGTAGAAATGTGCATTGAGTTTTCTCACTGTCCAAACTGGTTGGATTTAAGAGAAGAGCTGAGGGTGTACCTTGGCTATCAGGCACAAAGCCCCTGAGTTCCAGCATGACGCCAGCCAGGCATGGTGGCATAATTCTAGCACTCTGTAAGTTTGAGGCAATCCTCAGCTACACAGCCAGCCAAGGCTAGCTTGGGGTATAAGAGGCTGCAGGAGAGAGTTAGCGGGCGGATGTTGGGGGGGGCAAAAGAAAACTGTTGAACATTTGCTAAGTTTTCCATTTCCAGTTCTTGGTTACACATAGTCTTGGAAGTGAGCCCAGGCCCACATTCCTGGCCACACAGGAAATCAGTCAGCAGAGATCAAGATAAAGGAAATGTGCCCTTGCTATTATCTTCCTTTCTAGGTTGTCATAATAACTCCCATTGGTGAACAAAAGAAAAAACTACCAAGGTCAACGTGTACGTGCAATGGAGTCTCCGACAGTTTATGAGACCAAATACCCCAGAAGGTGGGATCATAAACGGGAAACGGAATGAAGAGCGCTGGGGAAAAGAAGACAGAGACATTACAATTTGCAGGTCCATCCTTGCGACCCTGGTCTCTTTGAAAACTATTGCAGAGCCATTTTCTTTTAAAGTGGCTACTACTGCCAGAAAATAAATCAGGTAATTCGCGAATCTGTTCCGCTCTCCTACCATTATTCATCAAATATCCTGACTTCTTGATTGCAAAAAGATTTCATGGAAAGAACATTTAATTAGGAAATTTTTTAAGAACCCACATTACCATCCTAACACAGTATTTTACCGCAAAAGTTTGAACCGATCACTTAACCTCTCCGGACCTCAGTTGCTCACCTCCATCAAATAAGAACTCTGAGAGCTTCTCCAGTTTAAAAAAAAAAACAAAAAACCTACAATTCTATTATTTCTGGAGGCCAAATCCTCTTAAAGAAGCCAGTTCCTCTCAAGAACTCAGATCCTCTGCAAAATCCTTAGGTCAAACAGAAAGACAAAGGCAAGAGTCGGCGCCTCCTTGTGGACAGTAGCGGCATAGCTCCAGGGCGTGAGACCGGCAAGAGCTCCATCTAGTAAGCTGCACAGCCCCAGTGCCACCGCAGCTCCTTGGGAGATATTTCATCAGTGTCCTCCAGTTCACAACATGAAGAATGATGGGGACTCAAACCTGGGGCTTTTGGAAGAGGACTCCCGCAGACAGCGACCATCCCCCTGAGGGACCACAATGCCTCTCCGGTTTCTAACTCCTTTATTTCCTTCCCAAAACTGGCTCTTGACCAAGTCCCCACTGACCCGAATCCTGATCCTACTTCCAGAAGCTTTGGGGCTTACCTCTTCAAGAACATCCTCATTGGGGTGCTTTCAACAGTCAGAAAGTAGTTGTGTGTGGGTTGTGGGTTGTGGGTACAGCTCAAGTCCATGCAAGCATGAGGCCCTGGATTCAATCCCCTGCACTTCACATAAAAAATAAAATTAAATTTAAAAAAGCAGGCATAGCAGTGCATGATTGTAGTCCCATGACTGTGGGGGTGAAGAGAGCAAACTCCCTGGGACTTGGTGGCCAGCCTAGTCTAGCCTAAGGAGAGGCTGTTGGGGGGAAGCTGAGGTATCAGTGAGAGACCTGGTTTCAAAATATAAGTGGGAACTGATGACTAAGTGGTTAAGGGCTCATGCTGGTCTTACAGAGGATCCAAGAAGTTCAGTTCTCAGTACCCACACTGGAAACTCACAACCACCTGTAACTCCAATTCCAGGGGTCTAAAATCATCTCTGGACTCCAAGGGCACACACACACACACACACACACACACACACACACACACACACACCTTTTAGAAACTTAATTATAAATTTTATTTATTTACTTAGTTATTTGCTACATACAGGTGTTGTGTCTGCATGTGTCCCACCTGCATGCCTGGTGTCCATGGAGGCCAGAAAAGGCCACTGGATCCCCTGGGACTAGAGTTACAGACGGTTGTAAACCACCATGTGGGTGCTGGGACTCAAACCTGGGTCTTTTGGAAGAGGACTCAGTACTCTGAACCTCAAAGCCCCAACAAATTTTTTTTTGGAAAGTGGACAGCTCCTGAGGAATGACACTTAAGGCTTAGCTCTAGCCTCCATATATCTGCACACACACAGAGAGAGAGAGAGAGAGAGAGAGAGAGAGAGAGAGAGAGAGAGAGAGAGAAATGAACTGTTTCTGAGCTGGCTTTGAAGCCACCTGAGCATAAAAGAGAAGCAAAGAATCCTGAAAGGGAGGAAGGAAGGAAGGAAGGGAGAGAGAGAGGGAGGGAGGGAGGGAGGGAGGGAGGGAGAGAGAGAGAAAGAGAGAGAAGCCCTAAGGGGGATGATGTTATTACTGTGATTACTGTGGTCCCTGGTGGCAAAGGAAAGCCAACCCCAGCTCACCGTGAGACCGGGGAAGATTCAGACACAAGAAAGGCCAACAGAAGCTTCCTCCGTTTAGTGTAAAACCTCCTAAGTATCAGTTGACTCTTTACAAAGCCTAAGAGCCACTCCCCTGAGGTTTGTGGGGAAAATGAAACAGTGAAGGCAAGTAATTTTCTCTAAGAGCTGAGGCCTCACTCTGTCACTTGGATTGTTAGGAAGCATAAATCCCAGCAATGATCACAAAGATCTTCATGCCACTTTCCAGAACATAAAAATGCCTCTTAGTGCATGACCTTATCTGGTTCTCACAACGAGCTGGGAGGTATAGGTATGATGGGGGGAGCTGAGCAGGAGCTTTCAGGTTCAGGCCTGGTCACTACCACTCTCCAACTTGGAATTGAAGTGAGTTGCCTCCCTTGGGGTGGGGTGTCCCCTTTATTTTACAGACAAAAAAACTGAGGCCCGAGTGAGCTAAGTGATGCGTCTCTAGCAACTGGGGACTGCATGGGGCAGACTGGAAAGAACAGAGACACGACAACAGCTTCTTTACTACACTATATTAACATAAAAACGGACGGATATCATGCCTGGACTGCAACAGGTCGCGTAGACCAAAGGAGGACCACAGAGGTGAAGAAAGTATGAAATCCATCGCAGAGACACTGACATTGGCCAGGCATGGTGGAGCTTGCCTGCAATCCTAGCCCTTGGTGGGGGGGTGGAGTAAGGCCGGAGGATCATGAGTTGGATGTCAACATGAGCAACATACTAAAACCCTTGTTTTTTTTTAAAGAAAAGAAAGCTAACATGGGTTGATTATTAGGGACATAACTGTGGGCAGGCCAATCTAAGGGCAATCCATAAGGAATGAAGCAAAGATGACCTTGAGTTAATCAAGGTCTCACAAAGGGAGCCATTTAAACATATCCTGTGGAGGTCCAGAGAGAGAGAAATTGAAGCTCCACCTAATTACAAAAGACCCAGACCCCATCTAATTCATGAACCGGCCATTCCCATTAGGTGATTTCTAGTCTCAAAGTCCGACTAAATGATACGATCTGGCTGTCTTGTGTGTTCTCAACCTGTGGGAAGCAGGAGTGAGATTAAGCCAAAGGATTGGGCCTCAGAACTCAGTTCCCACTCCAGGAGATTTCCCAGAAGTCTTAGCCAACATCTTCTGCTTAAATCTTATTGGCCAGAACTTTATCACATAATCAAACCCAACTGCAAAGGACATTAGGAATAGCACCCTCTTAGCTCTATATATCATATTATTAGATAAAAATCAGAGTTTGTTTCTGAGGGAAAAAGTGAAAATAATAGGTGTTGAGTGAGCAAAGATCAGGTGCTATCACAGCAATACATTATCCATGAGCTGGGCCAGGTGGTCTCAGCTGAGTTCAGTGTAGAATAGGTAAAAAATCCCTGCAATGCTTGAAGGTACTATTGGTGTGATCCTAGCAAGAAAAGAGACGCATAAGTCATGTGTGAGGTTAGCAGTGTGGTGGGACTGTCATCCCATGCAGCCTCGGGATCAGAGAAAAGTGCACAAAGCTAGGATGTTGTCTGTGACATGAGGGCTGTGTAGCTCTCATGGGTTTAGAAGGTCAGTGGATGTCTTTTGGCCTGTAGAGGTGAGGAGTCTATATACCCATTTTGCAGCTTTTAAAGAACATCAGTTCATGTGAACTCATCATGAAGATCAGGGGAAAGCATGAAATAGTCTTTTGTGCTCAGTAAGGCTTGATGTAGGAGGCTTGTAGTCAACCACTCCCTTCATCAGAGAAGATGTCACATTTACAGGTGCAGATGACTCCCCTGTCGGCACCAAGCAGGCTCCACTTTGCTGTTGTCCTTCTATGGCCAACTTTCCTAGAGTTAGCGGGCTTCATACATCACATCAGGCAGGTTTATACACCTCGACCCGAAGCCAAGACAGCTAACAAATTACCGTGACACGTTGATTGCTTGCCTTATCTCACCCTGGAGGCCTCCAGAGTCCTCTTTCCCATCACCACAAACACTTCCAATTACCGCATTGGTTTATCGGGGACTATTTTCTTGGTGTTCCATTCTGCTCACCGTGACCTTGGCTGTCTGATTGATACACCCTTGAGTTGTTGCTCTATCCCTCTTAGATTTGCTTATCTCTGCCTCTGTTCCTATAGGATGTGTTTTATTACCGCGTAGACTTAGCCGGTGGCCCCTATGGCATCATCCAGCACTGTCACTCAAGCAAACCCAGAACATCTATAGGTGGCCTTTGTGAAAGAGATCTCCAAACACAAAATACCAAATGTGTTGCTTCATCAGACTTCTTGCGTTGTACAATGGGAGGAAATCATTACTTGGGATTTCAAAGGACAGCAGAGAATTTCAACACACACTTGGAATGAAGTTCTGCTGATTACCCCCACCCATGCCAAGCTAATAACAGGAAATGATGATGGGTCATGTGATTGCCAGGCACTTTCTCAATTCCTTTCTGAGGTCAGGATCCCCAGCCCCATCAAACCCTGAAGGTCAGAGAGCAACCTACAGATGCACTATGGAGCATGGCATTGTGGTGTCAAGTGGGCACTGTGGAAAACAACTGCTTTAGCAGGCCCATCTGAAACCGCTTGATGATGGTTAGAAATGGTGTTGACAACATGCCATCGGGCTCATCAATGATCTGTCATAACCAGTTATAGCTCCACAAATAAATTGAATGTGAATTTTGATTTTCAAAACAGGGTCTTACTATGTAGCCCTGGCCGGCCCGGAAATCACTAAATAGGTAGACTAGGCTATCCTTAGGCTCACAGAGAATCACCTTCCTCTGCCTCCACCTCCTGCATGCTCAGTGCAAATTCTTAGGAACAATGGTCTGAAAGAACTACTACTTTAGAGCCCACCATATCTTACCTTGGAGATACAACATTTTGGAGGAACAATAAGAAATTAATCTTGAGCTTGTTGGCCAAGAGTTCTCCAGAACTGAATGCTCTCAACATACATGCAGGACATACTGCCAATTTTGCTGGAACCAGAGACTGAGTTTGCCTTTCCAACTGAGGATCTTGATTTGGATAAATTAGCCTGGATGTGGGAGAAAAAAAAAAAACTTCATTTCATAATATCCTATTGAGATAAGTTATGAGTTCATATTGCTGAAATTACTACTAAAATGTAGACTCCACAGGGAAACTGACTTTTGTTCACTGTTAGTATAAAGAAGCAGCATAAGAAATTGTCACCCATGAATACTGTATCAAATATTCTTCATCACAGGAATAGGGCTGGTGTTCTTTGGAGAGATGGAATGACCCCAATTTCGGGACACTGTAGGAACTCCATACAATTTTGTAATACTATATTATAATTTATAAAGGCATAACTAACTCAACAACAGGAAAGAATTATCATTCCTTGATTATAAAATACTTCTGTTGAAGCTTCTTTGAATTATTACTTATAAAATTAACTTCATGATGGGAAATATCATGAGAATTATGCCAGATGCTAGATGAAGATGTGAGGACTCCTCCAACACCCGACTGCTCAATAAAATTGGACCTCCTTGTTGGATCAGAGCTGATTGCTGATGAGGCAACCCAGAGCAACACAGGAAGCCAGGCAGAAAAACACAACAAACCTAAGAATTACAGGTGTGGACTGAAAACGGGTAAAGTCCATATGGCTTAGCAGCTTCCTGAGTGGTCAGGAATGAGGATTAAGTTTGTGCGTTAAGAACCAAGTCAGTAGTTAGGAAGCAGAAAACCCACAAGGATAAGAGAGCACCAAGAGTCAACGTGTAAGAAAATAAGTAAAAAGCCTAAAACTTGAGGGACAAGGTGCCATCATGATTACCTTAGAGCTGAATCACTTGCTACTTTGGGAGAGAAGACTCTTATTCCACGTCTATGAGAACAGATTATACATAACCACTCCAGGTTGTCCAGGAAGAAGCAGGCATCTGTGCCAAGGGACTTCCATACGGCACTAACAGAGGGCCAGAACTGGAAGGTACCCATATCACATCAGGGCGGGGCACACCAGCCAGAAAGAGAGACTATGAGTCAGGGGAAGAGATGTGTGTGAAAACTGACCAACTTTGTAACAACACCCACCTCCTAGTCAGTGCTATTTCCCATGTCCTGGCACCCTCTCCCTGCTGTTTCTCGGGCCCCAGGAATTCCACACTCCCCATCTGAGGTTCAGCTCCTTCCTGGAAGGCACAGCACTTCATGCCTGTCTTTCTTACTCCGTTGCTGGTTGTGTAGCTGGGTGGCTGGCCCCTAATGACCTTCTCCTTCTCTCGATCCTTCTTCCCCAAGCCTTAACACTTCCCAAGTGAAAAAGTGTGTGTATGCATGTGTATGTTTGTGTGTGTGTGTGTGTGTGTGTGTGTGTGTGTGTGTGTGTGTGTGTGTGTTTTCTTAACTATCTCACAGATGCTAAGGGGAAAGGATTGTATTAGAGCAACTCTGATGTAAAGATGATGGATACACCTGGCGCTCCCACAGGTATTATCTAAAGAGAAGAACTAATTACGGTGAGAACATCACCAGAGCTCCACCCCTGACACTTCAGAGGAACAGAGGTTGAAAAAACTAATTGTTTTTTTCTAATTACTTAAACATATGACTTTAATCTGTAGCTCTTTTTAAAAAAAAAACTGTTGGTTTTTCTTCACAATAAAAAAAAATACATATTAATCAAGACTTCTAAGGTCTCTGTTTAAAGGCGATAACTGAATCATCTCCCTTATCTCCCTTTTTAATCAGATATAGTTCTAGGAATAAACATGGATGATTTGAATTTTAATGATTTCCAAAAATTGATACGTGACTGTGTTAAAAAAAAAAATCAGACATTTCAGTTTTCTAGGACAAGGGAAGAAATTATTGCAGAGACCACACTGCACATTGGAAAAATCATGAACTCAATATCACCTTGGCTAGTCCCTCTTCATCTCTGTCCCCCGTCTCTTCACATGAAAATAATACAGATTTTGCAAAGTTCCCATGAAAATTACAGACATTTATTTTATCCAGAATGTTACATAGACATACATGCCTATGGAGTATCTGGTGCAGCACAACACAGGTGTTTGATGAATCGTAGCAAATGTTATTATTAGCTCGCTTATCTAAGACGTGCCCCACCACCTTCCACTGTAAACACACCGCTTCCTTATCAAAAGAACAGAGTGCATGTCTGGAAAAGCACCCAGGTAGAGTGACCGTAATTCCCTTTTAAGGGCAGAAAACTGGGCGAAAATCCCAGTCCTATCACTGGGCAGCTGTGGGAGTCTTTGAAAAACAACAAACCTCACTACCTTTGCTTCCTCATCAGAAAATCAAAGGTGTTGAACATAATTCTAGACACGGAGGTCTCTGGTGCTGTCTGATTACCTTGCTGGGCAAAGAGAGGGTTAGAGAAAGTCTGTCCCTATCTGAGGACAGCTCATTCCTAGATGACCAGCTTTTGCCTAGTGTAACACTTCACCTCTTTACCTTTCACCCCAATCCTGACTCTGATCTCTGGACCCCGCCCAAATAGACTTGGATCAGTAAGACCAGACGTAAACAGACATTCACACACACACACACACACACACACACACACACACACACACATCCCAAGATCTGGGATAATGTGCTTGAGTTATCTTAAGCCCTGGCTTTTCTCCTCTGTAAAAGTTCAAGAGTAATAATCACCTCGTTGAGTTTTTATGAGGATTAAATGATATGTATAGGGAAGATGATTTATGAGCTACACAGCACTGTGCAATGTTAATATAGCAACTGTGATTATTGGTGACTGATGCCACTGAAACTCTACGGACAGCGGCCCGAGAACTTGGATTCTGAGTCAGACACTTGAGAGTCATCAGTCTCAGCTCCTGCCCCTTTGTGGATTTTGTGAGGTTGGTGGAATCCGGCAGAATGGCATTGAACTTTGCTGTAATCAGATATTGATTCTGGTTTTCCTAACAGCGAACAGAGGTTTGTTTAAACTTTTACTTAGAGGCAAGTGACAGGAACTGGTTTTAATGGTCCGGAAAAGTTTTCACCCCATTAGCAACACCCTACCCATGTGACCTGAGGTTTTCCTATTTCAAGAGGCAATTGCAGAGTTTCTGGAGAGCCACCTTGTGCTAATGGTAACAAATCCATCAGCTGCTGGAAGGAACCATAGATCGACTGCTGCACAGCTCTACTCTAAGGCTTTGTTGGGCTTACCATTCCACAGAACAGCAGCCTTCTGTGGTTGTAAAGAAGCCTAAGGAAAAAAAGTCTGCCTGACAAGAGGCTGAGTGTACCAATGGCTCTCTTAGATGTGTCCTGAGATGCCCAGCTGCAGTGCTGAGCACTGTTGTGGAACCTCTTCCAGAATTTTCTCCTCCGTATCAAAGTCGAAAAGCTACTTTATTAATACAAGGTTTTGAGCAGTTGCTTGAGAATATACTTCCAGGTGTTAAGTTTCCTGAGCAGTCAGCCCTGTGAAGGCTTTAATCTCTCTCTCTCTCTCTCTCTCTCTCTCTCTCTCTCTCTCTCTCTCTCTCTCTCTCTCTCTCCCTTTCTCCGTCTTACTCCCTCCCCGCCTTTCTCTGACCTCCCTATCAACACCTGCAGATCACATGCCCCAAGACAGACAGGACTGGACCATAAACCGAAGAGTAAGCAACTACTCATATGGTGTAACTGGAGACGTCTCACAATCCCCACTGCCCAAAATATCTTCCCCACCAAATGTCATGGTGCCGGAAATCCCCAGCATTAAACTCACTGCTGCTAATATCTCCTTCCTTCACCTCATCTGTCCGAGTGTCCGCACCATGTAAGCTTACTTACCCTGTGAGCTTAGCTGTGTGTCATTCATGCCCTGAGCCTTCACAATTCCCCTAGCTGTAAGTGATCTCTCATTCCCAGGAAAAACCACAAAGCTTAATCTGCACCTGTTTTATAACATACATTGCCCTGTGTTTAAACACAGATACTGTCATACAGTCTATCATCTGAAACTCCCATCCCCCAGATAGGCCTTATTAGTCTTTCTGCTCTATCCCATCCCCAGGTGACTAGGCTCTGAGCTGGCCCCTACTGAAGGATCACAATGAGAACCTTGGGCATGAACTTCACCAGGACTGACGTCTTGCTACTCACTGTCTCCATTCACCTGGAGAGTCACTTCGAAGATCTCATCTTATGGAAACGGCCACTGGAGAGTTCCAAAATACCAGAGCTCTGCCAGCACCATAGCTAGCCACTAGGATACCTCATAGCACATATTGGCTTAATAAAGACCCCACATGACTCGCCTTCATCCTCTGAAATGGTTTAACACTGATCCACTGCAGTGAGGCTTCTGTCTTGAATAATGCCAAAGGAAGAGTAAGTAAGATAAGGAAAAGGTGAAAATTTTCTTTCTTCTTTTTTTTCTTACAAAACTGGGTAATTGATTCAGCTTTGAGCTTGCAAACAGCTACACCGAAAAGGTATTAACACAAAAGTACACTGTGAGTGGTAGCTTACAGCTGTAATATCAGCACCAAGGAGGCTAAGCTGGGAGGGGCACTAGATGCAGGACTTCCACACTAACCTAGGAAATATGGCAAGACCATCACCAAATAAAATTTTCATTAAATTAAAAAAAAAAAAAACAACATGAAGTGATCAGCATCTCCAGATGTCCAAGATAAATTGATGTGATACACTTGACCCTCAAAGCTACCCAGCAAAAGTCAGAGGTGGTAGCATAGGCCTATAAAGCCAGAACTCAGGAGACTGAAGTAGAATTGCTTCAAGTTCAAGGCCAGTCAGGACTGTATAGTGAGTACTAGGAAAGCTAAGAATACACAGCAAGACTTTTCTCAAAAAGTAAGAACCACAGAACAGTGATGAGCATGCTGGGGGAGTCACACACCTGTGTCCTGCACAACCCTTTCACACACGAAGAACAGTGATAATCATGCCAGAGGATTCACAGACCTGTGTCCTGCACAATCCTTTCACACATAAGCATTCTAACTGTTTTCTCACAACAGCCTCAAAATGGTAGCATGAAATACCAAGTATTTTCTATCACTTCACTGGGGATTAACAGGGCTCAGCTAAGCAGTTCTCACTTGGGGTCTGTTGGAGAGCTACAGTCAGATAATGTCCACGCCAAGAGTAACTTGAAGCCTGGGCTGAGAGGGCTCAAACAGCTTGTCTGCCTCCCCCAATGTCTATGAGTGATCTTTCCAGGTAACTGTTTAACTTTGGTAGCATCAGAAAAGCCAGAATTCTTAGAAGGATGCTTAGGAGAGAAGGGAAGCACGAGGGAAGCTTTATCAGATTTTCTGAGCCAGCCTCCCAAGTCATGCCATCACCTCTGTCAGATTCTACTGGCTAGAAACATGACAACTAAGACCAACTTGTATTCAAAGGAAGTATAACTACTCTCTGGCTTTTGATGGAGGAGTGTCTAGGAGTGTGAGAACATGTTTTCAAGCCATCATTAAAGGCAAAGTAAGCATTTGAAAATCAATAAATGCTATTCTTGACAGCCACGGCAGCACCTGCCTGCGATCCTAGTACAATGAAGGCTGGGATAGGAGAACAGAGAGCCAGCCTGGGTTACAATGGGACCCTGTGTCAATAAAACTGAAACCTAAGAATTTAAATTTTAAAACATTCGATTCTTTTGAAAACCAAATTTAGGGCTAGTCTAACCTAATGTAGGGGTAAAACATAGAATATCTAGAGTTATGCTGTCAAATATGGCATCTACTGGCATAATTGGATATCTAAACTTAAATTAGACTTAATTAATTGTAATTTAGCTTTAAGTTAATTAAAGTTAACTAGTTAGAATTAATTAACTGTAATTTTAAATTAATTTAAATTATCTTAAATAAAAAATCTAAATACCTTTCTGTTTTAACAGCCAATTTCAAATGCTTCATAGATACACACACTCAGTAGCATCATGTTGGGTCCCACAAATAAGAAACATTTCCATCATCAAAAACAGTTCTCCTGGACAACACAGATTTAGAATGATGAAATAATATATCCTTCAGCTGTCAATCAGAATTGCTTTCCCCTCTAATTAAGCTTCAGTAGGCACTGGGCCAGGAGAGACATCTAACTTTTAATACTGGGCAAGAGTAACCCACGTTGTTGATGAGGGATCGTCCACACTTATTAAATCAACCAAGCAGGTGATAGGCTCACCTCCCTTAAGAATGGAATCTCCTAGATGAGCCCCCAAACAGCTGGCCAGCCCTCTTCCCTGTGAAGGTTTTCCATCTAGGGTTTGCCTTCAGTCGGCTTCCTAAAAACTATCTGCTTTAAGGAGTGGGGTGAAGAAAACTAAAATCAAAGCTGCGCCGTTCACTCTCTCACTCCTTTGTGAGAGTGAGCATCGACCAGTTATAAATGTTGTGTGGTTCGTGCCTGAATAGAATACGAAGTAGATTTCACTGATTCCTCAGGCCCCCCCAAAGTAGACAGACAAATGTCAACAGTACATCCCCCCAAAAAATATCTCCTTTTAAGTAGCATCCTTTAGTACTGAAAAGACTAGAGAAAACAATGGTTGCAGACTGTATCCTGACATAGCTGAAAGAATTAGTCCACCAAATAGGATCACTAGATATTAGCCAATTAAATTGTAAATGCTATCTGCCAAAAATGATGGTTTTAAATTTAGAAAATTTTGAATTCAAGCAATTCTATTTTCCAGTAAGATAAAGGGTCCATTTCTGGTTAGTGACAATAAAATTATATCACCAGCATAGAGAACAGTTATTTTTATACTTCTTATAATTGGGGTGAGTGCAGCTAGATCATGTCCAAGTTGTTTCAACTCATTTAGATACAAATTTTAAAAGAAGTGGAAGAAGCAGAGTCAGAACACAGTTCAATTTTTTCAAAGACTAGACATATAACTGGAATTGTTATCTGATCTATTACCAGACCACTCCCAGAAGCTCTTGTGGCCTGAGCTCAGATGGTATATAAGAACTGTAATCTTGCATCCCAGCTGTAATGAATGTTGTACTTCATCACCACCCCCATCCCTGCTCCACCGTTCTTCCACCGTTCTGTGCCTCTGGAGGCTGACTTGTATGAGATGCATCCACAGGTTCCTTTGCCCTCTTCCCTTCTAAAGGAGTTCTGCCAAGGGGAGGCACCAGCAGGAGATTAGAGGATGGGAAAAGAGGAGGTTAGAGTATCTATCCCCCCAGCTCCCTTCCTGCCAGGCCGCCATGGGTTGGCTGCATTCCTTAACTAAAGGCTATAGCTCATGTCGGGCAGTGTTCTTAATATAGTTACACTCTCTGAATTCCACTAATCCCTCACTCCCTTTGATCATTCAGGCCTGCGAGGTACAGTGTCTCTCTGCTAGTATAAGCCCTTGAAGGTTTTCCTCCAACCTCTCTGTACATTTGTACATTGTTCTTCTAAACCATTCAGTTTCCGTCAGAAACCGATTTCTGACAAACCCTGATGATACCCAATTCATTACTAGTTTTATGCATGAAGTTCAAAAATAACCAATTAAATTTATACACAACCTTAGAGCTCCTAAAACACTTCTTAACACATCATGAAGAACAATGGTCACTGGTGTAATATTGTACTTAAATCCAATGTGTTTCTCCTAAAATTTATTAAGCAGAGAAAAATCTGGGCTATTGTTTATGAAAAGCATTTCAATGCAATGTCCACCAAAATGACGATACTGCGGTTGGATAGAGGAACAGTATCACTTTTTAAAAAGCAAGAATTCAGGGTCATCGTGGACTATACAACAACCACCAAAAAAAAATGAAAGCAAGAGGAAAGAGGGTTTTGCAGATACAATTAATAATATTCTTTAAGAAAACTACAGCCCAAATTGAAACTGCAGAAATAAGCAGTTCTAGTAGTAGGAGCCTTGAAGGTGCTTTGTAACCAACTATGAAGAAGTACCATCGGCACTTAACCAGCGGAGAGACTACCAAGCGAGCCCAAAGATCACTTCTGTTACTCTTGAACTAAAGGCTCTCAGGCTGCCCTGCTTCTGACCATTGTATTGCTGTAATGAATGGAATCCTTGAAGTCAGACAGACTTACTTCCAGATCTCTGAGTCAAAATCACTTATAAAGTAAGAGAAATAGTATTTCCAGTGTAGAGTAGTTGTGGAGATTGGGTATAAAAATACATGTTCATTAAAATCACTAACTAACTGAAATTCAAAAACAAAACTAAAAGGGATGGAGAGAAGGTTCAGCAGCCAAGGGCACTTGCTGCTCTAGCAGAGGAATGGAATTCAGTTCCCAGTACCCATGTCAGGTGGCTCACAACCACCTGTAACTCCAGCTTCAAGAGATTGAACATCCTTTTATGGCAGCCTCAGGCACCCACAAACATACACACACACACACACACACACACACACACACACACACACACACACACACACACAAGCACACCCCACAGAGGAGGAAGAGACAGACAGAAATTAACATAAAAAATAAATGCATAAATAAGTAAATATTCAAATCCCGTTTAAAAGACTAATGCAAAAAGCTGGTAAACAAAGACTTCCATCTCAAGATGATCCAGAAAACCAGCAAGTGCATTGGATGGGATGGAGAACAGGCTGGTAAAGTAACCCAACTCCCATGGGCCACCTACATTTTCAGAACCCAAATAATGGATGAATTCCCTTCTTAGCTCTCTTCTCCAAGGAATAGCCACCTAAGAGAATCATCTTATTCTGTCTGAGAAGAGCTCTGACTTTTCTTCTTCTGGCATTGTATGTTTCAAGGTTAATTAACACTTCCCAATTCTCCATAGTGATTGTTTCTTGCTATTACAAAATATCTGGGAAGCCAGAGCTAGTATGGATTGGTGTAGGCAGCTCATTAGCAACCAGAGTGTTCTTCCAACTGGCCATGGTTCCTCTGACACCTGGTTCCAGAAATACCCAGGGTGGGGAGCCCTAGGGGACCTCTGGCTTGCTCTTTTGGGATCATTCCATTTGAGTGGCAATGGTCTGGTTGGTCACCTCCAAAGCCAAGAGTTTATGATTATTTCCTCACAAAAGAGACACCTTCCCATCTGTGTCTTGGAGTACACCAGACAATGTCATTGACTCTACCTCTGCATAGAATCCATATTTATGAGTCACTTAAAGAACAAGGAGAATTTTTAGCAAGACCACTAAGAAGTGGGACCATGACAAGTTATTTTGACAAAGGAGAGAGGGGACCATTACAGGGATGGAGTTGGTGCGCACCGTGCTGAAAACACACCTGACGAAGAGGAGTCAACTCAGAGCCTCTGCTCTGTCCAGGAGCTGGCTGGCAGATCTCTAAGGTCATGGTCCCTGTTACACTGAGCCCAGCGTTGCTGCCCCACTGGCCCATCGGTGAAGCATTATGTGAACAAAGCAAACGCAAACATAAGAAGTCAACATGTAGGAAACAGCTACCACGTGCCAGGCTTTGCACAGCATATCTTTGTGTATTATCTCAGTTAATCCTGTGAGCAGCCCATCTTTACAGGACTCTGAGATGTTAGGTAACTTGCCCAAAATTAACCTGCAGGATTAGAAATCAATCCAGGTCTGCTTGTTTCCGATCCTATTCTCATCCTTCTCTGTCACACATTGATCAAGGACTGGTCCGTTATTCAGCATCTTTACACAGAGCTCTGAAAGCCTACAATGCACTGTCTTACTACCCTGGTCCATTATTCAGCATCTTTACGCAGAGCTCTGAAAGCCTACAATGCACTGTCTTACTACCCTGTCAGGCCTTCATCTTTTACACAAAGCTGTCAAGAGAAAGTATCAATGGATTTCAGTTAACTCGAGTTAAGTGGACTGCATTATCCTGCATCCAGTTTATTATTATACCTTGATTCTTAACAATGAACTCCTGTATCCATGGCAGGTCACTGCATAATAAATCATCTGGAGTTAGTAGCTTAAGGCCAAAAACTTTTATTATCACATTATTATAGTTCATGATTCTGCAAGTTATTTGAGTCATTCTTCCATTGGCCTTGCAATGGACCCACTTTCAAGGATGCATCTCATTTCAAAGGTACTTGGGAATAAAGTCAAACTGGGACAGACTGAGGTCAGCATCTCTATCTCTTTCTGTCTCTTTCTAACTCTGTCTGTCTCTGTCTCTCTCTGTCTTCCTCTGTCTATGTCTCTCTGTGTCTCTGCCTTTCTCTCTGTATCTCTGCCTCTGTCCCCCCTCTCTCTTTCTGTCTCTGTATTTCTCTCTCTGTCTCTGTCTCTCTCTGTGTCTCTATGTCTCTCTTTCTCCCCTCCTCTCTCTCTCTGACCTATGACCTAAAACAATAGGGTATCTGTTTCATATACAGTCATCACAGAACTGTGAAGGAGCAACAGGGAGCCACATAACCATCACTGGTCCACAGTAATTCTGAAATCCAATCACACCCAAGCAAGGCCTTCTAGTGTGGAAATTGGAGTAGTTTTACTCTCTGGAAGTGGTTGGGTCTGCTATCTAAAAAGGCTTTTCCACAAATGGAAACATCCTATATTGGTAGCTTGATGATTTTCCCAAGTTCTTATGTCTTTTAATTTAATCTCCTGTGCACTATTTAGTCTCAATGGATCCAATTCTCTTAAAAATCTTATGGCTTCCTACATCTCATGTTATAGTTGAAAATGTGAAACAAAAGTTAGCCCATGCTGGACAGTGGTGGCACATGCCTTTAATCCCAGCACTCAGGAGGCAGAGGCAGGTGGATCTCTGTGAGTTCAAGGCCAGCCTGGTCTCCAAAACGAGTTCCAGGAAAGGCTCCAAAGCTACACAGAGAAACCCTGTCTCGAAAAAAAAAAAAAAAAAGTTAGCCCCACAACTATTTTTGAGACATTCCTCCACCTTGTCAACATGTCAAGGTGCTATGGGGAAATGCCCTTTAAGCTCTTAGAGGCCCTTCTATGTACCTGAGTCTCTTAGGTAGCATCTTAAATAATTCTAGGGACTTAAATCTTGTTGTCATACCTGTGGTTTCGACTGTGTTCCAAGGCCATTTCTTACTTAAAGAATTTGGTGCTAGCTGAAAAAACTAACATATGAAAGTCTCATTTCCCAATGTAGCATTTCCTGGACTGGCTACATCTGCTTTAAGTTCTTCCTATAAACTCTTTCCTTCCTTCATCTCTGTCTTCCTATACCCGATTATATGCAACCTTCTAAAGGCAATTTGATCCCTACAGTATTCCAGGTAGAAATCTCCTTAAAGGCAAATCCGCAAGTTGATTGAATACATTTTCTGCCTTCCACATTCTTAGTTGTGACAGTGTGAACCAGCTTTTCCTCTACAGTATAATGTAATTTACCTTTACCAACCTATACTAGCACTTCCCTGTCATGTCATCAGGCTCCACGAACCCCACCAGCTACCCCACAGCCTCTGCCACCCACTCAGTCCTAAAGCCAAAGTTATGTGGCTTTGATTTTTTGTTACAGCAAAACACTACTTCAAGGCATTGGTTTTTATGATTTATATTTCTCTGTAAGAAAAAAAAAAAAAAACACCCAACATGGGATGGAGAGATGGGTCACTAGTTAAGAAGAGTACTTGCTGTTCTTACCAAGGACCTATGTGGGTTTCCAACACAAGTGTCTTAAAATCTCCTGTGACTTTATATTTATAGACACCAACTTGCACATGGTACAGATACAAACACAGGCACATGAACACACAAAAATAAGTAACTAATTTTAAAAATACCCCCCAACAACTCAGTGAATTAAGAACCATTCATTTCTCATGATTCTATAAGCCAAGTTACCCTCCCGCTGGTCATGCCTGGCTGGGATCTCTCACACAACTGCTTCCATCTAGGAAATCCTTGGAGACTAAACTTACCTGGCCTCTCATATAGCGTGGTTTTTAGTTCTGGGCTGATACATGGCACAGTGGTCTCATGAGATGCTGAGTCTTGATGTGCACGTTTACCCAACCTCTGCTTCCATCTCATCTGTTTATGTCACATTACCAAAAAAGGTCACATGAATGAACCCAGTACGAATGTGGCAGAGATGTATAAAAGGATATGAATAACAAAAGGTATGTTCTATTGGAGTTACTGCAGTAACAATCCACTACAGTACCAAAATGTAAGTGTCATGCTTTTTCCTGTATTCCCACTCAAGCATACAGGCCAACAACTTGTTCATCCATGCATATTTGCTATATTTGTTTAACAGAGTTGAAGACACATAGATCTTAAAAACACAAGAACCAGAAAGGCTAAGGCTGCTCCCGTGTACAGTCTTAGAAAAACAAAAGACTTAGAACAACGCTAAGCTTTAACTACCATCTTCCCATGTTCTTATGAATCAAATGTCTTTTATGACTGAGGATCTTCACAGTATCAAGAATTTCAAATAAAAGTCTGACTCATTAAGTGTGCATTTGCTAGAGTCATACCAACTCAAGAAATGAATTCTGTATGAATTTGAAAATTCCTCATTCTAAATCACTGTTTAAACATCTGAATGATCATATAATGACAATTCCTCAGTATTTGAGCAGGAGAGAAAGAACTAAATAGAATCATTGGAATTTCAAAATCAGTATTTGAGTTTGGTTAAGATCAGATGTTAGACTTGATTTCTCTTCCCATGTGAAGATATAGATAAACTCAGTTTTCATTAAAACAAAGAGAATCGGGAATGTGTTTCATTGGATGGTCTCAAAAGTTCTCTTCTTATCAATCATTTTGTCCAGAACAAATTGGGATTTTTTTATCAGTAATAATGGATAATGATGAATACATTTGATTAATGGTATCTTGCTTTCAATGATGGATAAGTCATAAAAATCCTGTACCCAAAGACACAATCTATTCTTGCTACAAAGTATGATTTTAGTAACTCGTGTATATGTGCATTTTCCCCCATGCAGCAGAATATTCCATCCAAGCATAACAAGGGGATTCACTGAGAACTCAATTTGTACATAGTGGCTTTCTGTTCTGTTTGTTTGCATGCTTGTTATGCAATTAACCTTCTGCCTAGGTTTCCCGTTCCAGCAAATGATGTTCTTACTCCAATCTAGGAAACAACAGGAGAAGTTCCTAAATATATTCTCTGGGACTAGAGGGAGCACTAATATACTCTATATTTTTAACCTATTAGTTCTTCCAATGTAAAGTTTACTGTGGTAGTGAGGAGGAGGAGGAGGAGGAAGGGAGGGGAAGGATGACCAGCATTTATTGAGCTCTCTTGGCACCAAGGATTGTTCAAAGCTTTGTGTAGATTAATTTACTACTTTATGTAGATTAATTTATTTAACCCTCACAACTTTTGAAGTGGGGTGTTATGATTATTTCCCCTTTACACAGAGGCATAAAGCCATTTTTCAGATAACACAGTTTTAAATGGTGCATCAGGATTTAAACCCACTACCAGTTCTATTAATTCAAAGATACTAGTCCCATGCAGAACTCAGCCTTCTTGTGTCTACAAACTTCCTGTGACTATTCTCAGTAGCAAGTCACTAACGCTCATACACTTTGACAGTAAATTACCTTACTTTTTGATGATTTGCACAAATTGTTAATAGGCAATTACTGATAACCTCTGGCCAGTCACCTAACCAAGAGCATCTCAGCCAGCCCATTCTCTCCTTAGTTGTCTAGGACTCCGACAGGATTGCTACTCTATCCACAATCTACAGCTATCTGTATTTCCTTCTTTATGTGGTGCTGGTGACCTTCAACCTGTCCAGTTCCCTGTAACTCATCATTGCCTTCCAGAGAACCCCTTGTACACTTGCTGAGTGACACATAAGCCCTGTGGGATGAGGTTCATGTTTTTCTCTTCAGCTTCGTCTTACAGCATGCCTTTGCAACAGTGAGTGTCCCCATCATCCATGACATTGTAGATATCTGCCATTCCCTCAGAGCTGGGTCTCTCATGTGTTTGGCATCTTCTTCACCCACCACACTATATTCCAACTCAACACAGAGTCCATCAAAATGTGCTTCCTGGGGGCCCACTGTATGTCAGGGCCAATGGCAAGCACAGAAAATAGACCTGGGTCCTGGGAGTTTTCACCCTTACCATCCCTGACTTCCAAATTAGAAACATGATTAATTTGGGCCAACCTCGAAATAAGAAGGAAGGGATGTTTTATAAAGAACTCAGACTAAACCACCTTTATACTCTCTTACAACCCCACCCCCATCCTCTTGATTTCTCTCTAAGGCAAGCATTTATTAGTTTGATTTCAACACACACACTTGTACCTGTAATTACTATATAATGTCTGTTTACTTTTTTAAACGAAAATGAATTTAAATTAATCTTGTTTTGTGAATTTCAAGGCACCCCCTGAGATAAATGAAGACACTCCAGGGTGTCATCAAACCAGTGCTTGGAATCCTAGCTCTAGAAAGTGGAGAAGCAAGCTCATTAAACCTTCAAGGAGCCAGAGGGAGAAATGTATGCAGATACGCGAGCAGCGCGAACAGGAAAGAAGGAGTTTTATATGTGCATCATATACAGAGAGCAGGGGAAAAGGTGGCTACCAAACTGTGGTTCTTTAGGAAAGTCTCTTAGAAATGTAGCCATCAACGTCATTTATTCCTAAGGCCTCTCTATCATAGAGTTGACACTAAGGACATTTCCAAAGTCCCCTTCCTTCCCTGGTCTGAATGTCAATGAGAGATAGATGCTCACGTGAGATGTAAAAGAAAAGAAAGGTGAATATTATTTTCCAGTGGTCAGCAACTAGAAAGAAGACAGGTTCACAGCATCCAAGTCAATTTCTTAAGACTCCTTACATCAGTACTGCAGACGGAGATAACTGGTGGGAATTTCCCAGAGGTCTTTGAAATTTACAACGGAATTGTTGGCCAGCAATGATTTTGAGAGCATCTCGCTTGGGTCTCCCAGGCCAAGCTCATCTGTGACCTTTGCTGAGCAGCCCATCCAACAGGTATATAAACCTCAAACTCCTTACACTGCCTCCCTCCATACCTGGGCAGCACAGAGTGGCTTCTCTTTGCCTGCTCTCTCTCTCTCTCTCTCTCTCTCTCTCTCTCTCTCTCTCTCTCTCTCTCCCTTTTTTCAAAGTATGTTCTTTAATTCTTTTACAATACTTGTTTGTATAGTGTGTTATCAAAAGTCTTAAACATTTTAAATGTACAATAAACATTCCTTGTAGTGCTGGATTGAACCCAGAACCTTGCATGTGCTAGGCAAGCTCTACACTAAGTCACACCCACGGATCTATAGGGACACTATAGAAGCACAAAAGAGGCACGGAAGCCCTGTGTGGTAAGAAGCCTTCCTAGGACATTTGGTTTGCTTCCAGACTAAACACTGGTAGAGGTGCAATTTTGCAACAAGCTAAGGGACAAGAGAGCAGGTGAAGGACACAGCTGGGCAAGGCAGGAAAGAGCACATTGCTTCTCTGAGGCCGCATGCATCGAGGGTGATGGGGACATACCTTGTTACAATGGCATGCTGTAAGATGAAGCTGAAGAGAAAAATAAAAACTTCATCCCACAGGGCTGGTGTGTCACTCAACAAGTGTACAAGGGGCTCTCTGGAAGGCAAGTACAGAGTACTGGATGGGCTAAGACCTGTGTTCTATGGGGTCATCAGGGCTACCAGTGTAGAGGGGGTCAGTCCAGAGGCCCATAGACATGATGAGTTAAAGAGGTTCTGGAAAGATGGAATCTGAGTGAGAAGATCTGCCCCGAAACAGGAAAGAGGGTGTGGCATGTTAAGTTGCCCACGGCTCCCTCTCTTTCCTTCATATTGTGGGGAAGTGGGAAGCTCATAAATTGGATTGCAACTAGAGTAGTTTCTGCCGTGCCTGGGATGTAGTTAAAAAGTGAAGAGGGCAGGGAGTGATGTTTCAAGAATTCCCCCAGAAAGGAAATCTAGGAACCAAGCCCTTCCTTGGAACAAAAACAGGAAAAGCACATGTACATTTAAGCATATTTTTCTTGGATTTCTTTCTCACTTGTACCTACAGCCAATAGATTGTTCTAAGTCAGGCTGTGAGGTGTTTCTAATTGGCCCTGGGCTTCCATCCAGGCCAGTTAGACTCCTCTAAGACCCCTCTCCCTCCCTCCCTCTTCCTCTCCCACTCCTTTGCTGCTGCTGCGACTCACCTCCTCTGCCCAAAGACCTGTCTGTGCTCTCAGGTTTCTCAAGCTCTAGAGAGATGTCCCCTCATGACCACTGCACTACTGCTTGTGTGCCCAGGTCCTGTTTTCTGGGCTACCACTGATTATCAAGCAGAAAGGGAAACAGCTAAAGGGTAAAGCGCTGAAAAACACGATTCAAGGGCAGAGGTGGGAAGCTCAAGGGACGCCCACCCATGGGTCCCGAGCGTCTGAATTTCTCACAAATACCATGTAACATCAGTTGTGGGTCAGAGCTGGAGAAGCACTAATGGGAAGGAGAAGCACTAATGGGAAGGAGAAGCACTAACAGAAGGAGCCTACTGAGGAGCAGAGCTTTGGGCAGCACCAGGAGAATCGGGCGTTGCCTATGTGAGCTCCATACATCAACTGTATTTGTTGTATTTTTTCAATGGAAAATGAACCAGTGTGGTCAACAGCTTTGGAAATTAGAAGGCTTAAAATAAAGTGAAGAGACAAGGAACAATATAGCCATTGAGGATCTACTCACGCTACCGTAGTCAACATATTAAAGATCAGAAAATAAGTAAGAGTGTCTGGAAGTTTTCTATGGCTGCAGAACAAAGTGCCACAAACGTGGTGGCTAAAGAATTCTTTATTATGTCACAGTTCTGTAGATTTGAAGTCCAGTTACAAGCTAGCTGTATCCTTCACTTGGGATCTCAACAGGCTGACATCAAAGTAGCCACTGGGCTGTTATCCATCTGAGTCCCAAGCCCCGTGAAGGTAGAAATAGGAGAACCCACCAAGATGGCTTTTGTAGCAGAAGTGACTGTTGCCTGAATGGTCCCCCTTGGTTCCACCCTCACCTGCCTTTGTTGAGCAGTTTTACAGACAGTAAAGCCTGCCCCTTCCATCTACTTCCCTAGCTCCAACCCCTACAATAACATCTGACATAAGGCAGTATCCTCCCAACACCCCAACTTACAAACATCTTAAATGCAAAAGCACAAGAAATCAACTAGCAAAATGTGAGGTTTCAGCTAGGGAACGTTCTTCGCCCGTACACAAATCACACATTTTTCAACAAGACAAAAAGAGAGAGAGAAAAAAAACAAGGAAAAGCTATCAGTGCCATCTGGTGGAAAGACCTATATTAAAATGTCCAAGGTGATCTGGCCACACCCGACCATTTCAGACCTTTACATTCTCCTCCGACACACAGCCAGTAGATTCTAGGGCAGTGTCAGCATTAGTTTATAGGGAATGTGTCTGGTTAGAAGCAAGTGTATTGTGACTGTTCACATCCTGTACATGGCCAGTGGAAAAGTAATTTATATGTCATCCTTAGCTGTCTAAATACTGTGTAAACCTTTACCTCCTATACCACACACACACACACACACACACACACACACACACACATCTTTACCCAAACAACTCTAGTTAGTTACCCAGATGTGGAAGTTTTGCATGAACCTCTCACAAAACCCACTCATAACACAATTGTTCTTAGTGTTATCTTTCTCTTCTGTTCTTATTTTCATTCTTGTATTTATTGGAAATTCATTTTCTTCTTTCCTTCAAACAATATTTTCATCTATAGTAGTTATCTGTTGCTACATAACAAATTCCCCCATTTCTTGATTAGTTAAACAATAAGTATGAGTTAACTCAGTTTCTCTATAAGGAATTCAGGATAGGCTTGGCTAGATGGTTCTGAGCCAGGTAGTCCACGAGATTACAATCAAGATGTTGTACAAGCCACCTAAGGTCCTGACTGGGGCTGAGGAGGGTCCACTTCTTGGACAGTTTACTCACCGGCTTGAGGACCAGTCAGAGGCTTCTGGTCCTCCTCACAGAGATCTCCCCACATCCTTACAACGTGGCGGCTCACCTCTCCGCAAGATTTCCCATGACAAATCTCCTTCCCCAGGAAGAATAAGGAAAAAAGACAAGGTTTTTTTTTGTGTGTGTGGGCAAAACCTAGGAAGTTATATACTACCATTTCAACAATAGCCTCCAGGCTACAAAAACCAGCCCTAGCACTGTAGAAAAGAACTACCCAAGACATGAAATTCCTGTTGGGGACATTGTGGAGGTTGTCTTCCACACAGCCTCTTCTTCATGGGTCCGATTCCAGATCTTTGGGTCCTGGTATGAAGTTTGTTAACACAAAGGAAACTCCAAACATTTCAGACACAGACTGTTTGTAGTTCAAGTGATCCTCTGCTCTGATTGGACACGGGGACCTGGCTGGAGGAAACAAGTGTCTGAGCCTACCTTCACCCTCTGCCAGTCAGGAAACTAGAGCATTGTGGGGGTTTCAACGAGAATGGTTCCACAGGCTCCTATATTTGAACACTTGGTCCCCAGTTGGTGGAACTGTTTGGGAAGGATTTAGGATGTGCAGCTTTATTGGAGGAGGTGTGTCACTGAGGGAAGGCTTTGAGGTTTCAAAAGCCCACGCCATTCCCAGTCTCTCCCAGTTTCTCCCTCCCCCCTCTCCTTCTCTCTCTCTCTCTCTCTCTCTCTCTCTCTCTCTCTCTCTCTCTCTCTCTCTCTCTCCACCTCATGCTTGTGGATTGAGATGTGAGCTCTACTACCCCAGCTACTACCCCAGTGCTATGCCTGCATGTCCCCCTGCCTGTTGCCACGCTTCCCACCATAATAGTCATGAACTCTGTCCCTCTGGAACCACTGTAAGCCCCAAATTAAACATTTTATTTCATGTTATCTTTGTCATGATGTTTTAGCATAGCAATAGAAAAGTAGCTAAGACAGACAGACAGACAGACAGACACACACACACACACACACACACACGAATTAAGTCAAAACATCATCATCGACTAGAGGAGGGGTAGTTAGGATATGCTATAAAGCATTCCATTGAGCTTATGAAAGGACAGAGAACAAAATGGAAAAGGAACAGCCTGTCTTTAGAAAGTTCTAGTGGTTCCAATCCAGGCTTCTCCCTGCCCCTCCCCTGACTTCTTTCATGCTTGTTATTTTCATTGCACAATTAGCTTTTGACTATATATTATCTGATTGTCAGATAATGACAATTGCTTTGATGAGCAGTTTAGTACTTTATTACATATTCTGGGAATAATTATATCTGTGTCTAAATCCCCCCAAGTATGTCATAAATTCCTTGAAGTAGGAGAAATTACTAAAGCTTATTGCTCCCCAAAAACATGTCCCTCAGCACACACATACCCACATACTACCAATACACCAGCATATAATAGGGACCACGCCCATAAAGACCAAGAAACATGGCCCTTGTACAAAAATAGGAATTAAACAGAGAATCGCTTTCTTAAAGGGACAGACAGGAAAAGGGGGGTCTGCAAGACGGAGACCCATCTTACAAAAGAGAAAGATGCGAGGGTGACAGAGGGTGGACATGATCTCAGTGCTCTGTATGAAATTGTCAAAAAGAGACGTTCTAAAAAAAAAAATTAAGCCTCTCAGGAAAATAAAAGCATAAGCTCAACAAATCACCAAATTAATATGGAAAAATGCTCGTATCTACTTTAATTGGTGGTCTGTGAGTATATACACGCGTAAAAGCTCACTGAAGTGCGTATACATGGCATGCTTTAGTGTGTGAATTATATTGCAATAAAAAAATGAAGTTTTAAAAGAAGTTGCACATAATATCCAACACAGTCCTCACAAAATTAGAGAATCTACAACACTCTGGAGACTCGGTCGGTGTCTTGGTGTAGGTCTTGCCGATGAATTCTGCTTATTTTTTCCATCCATTTACTTAACATTTTGAACACCATGTTCAGGCGCCAATTAAAATGAAAAGATTCAACAAATCGGTCTTGGTTCCAATGAAAACAGGAAACCCAGGTTCAACAAACTCCCCCACAGTGGGAGATGAAGGGTACACAGAGCCTAAACCCTCCTGAGGCCCAGATAACCCTAAACAGAGTGAAGGATTCTGTAAAGGGCTGACATGGTTAGTCAGTGTCAGGAGGCCTATCCAGAACCTCAGGGGAGGCTTTTCTTACAGAAACACTCAGCCAAAACAGAAAATGAAATGAGACCCCTGGCTGGGACACAGCTGAGACAGGGACCTTAGCCCTTCCCTCCCTGGAAGGAGAAACAGATGAGCAGACAAGAGAGAGGAAGTCCTTAGTGTCTTTCCATAGGGAAACCTGGGTAGGAATGGCGAATATGCTTTTAGCCTCACAGAGACCCACAAGAGAGAGCACACAGCTAGCCGTTCAGGGGCTCCAGAGATGGAGAATCTGTCTCCCCAAAAACCTCTTTTCCCGCTGGAGAAGACAGACTTGGAGCTCGATAGTAAGCAGATAAAGGATGGGCACAGAGGGGCAAGGAGACCTGTGGGAAGTTCTTCCCTGACAAGAGGAGGGAACAGAGGGAGAGAGAAGGCAAAGGACCCGAGAAGCGAGGAGCTCACCACGACAGTGACTGGAAATGCTACTTCCAGAGGCAGCACAGCCCCGTACCCTGAAGAACCTCAGCTGAGAGAAGCTGAGTGGGGTGGCCCGTGGCTCACAGGCCACACAACTCAGGAGTAAAAGTGGGAAGCTACAAAGACAGGGAACTCTGGGAGCAGTGGTGCCACGAGGCAGGAAGTCTTTCATCAGGACTTCAGTGGAAGGGGAGATCCGGCGGCTCCTGAACCATGGGAGAGCAGGTGGCTGCATAGGCTGTCCACCTCGGGGAGGGAGAAATCCTTACACTTTGCTGAAGCCATGGGATAACTCTGTGTGTTAGGGGTAGGGGAACAGAGGTGTCATAGGCAGGAATAAAGATGTATGTCCCTCCCTCAGGCTGTCCAATTGCTAAAACAATGGACTCCAAGATACTGGAATTTCCCCAGGAGTCTCAAGCTGGGGAAGGGAAAGGCTGGGAGCCTGATGTCTGCTAGATGGGGAACTTGTCTCCCAGAAAGATTTCACAAGTTCTGAAAACCTGTCTCCTTGTATGAGAGACTGAAGCAGAGGCTATGATGATGGGCAGGACCACACCTTGACCAGGAATGCTCAGTTATGCATAACTCGAACTCTGTACTTAAACCTAAACCTCATGCCAGGACCCCAAAGGTAGACTTGGGGGGAAGGTAGGGACCAGACCTCTTTTTTCCTCTTACTAATGTAGCGCACTGAATAAGTCTCCCCGCTGCTTTCCCTGTCACTGTTTATGTAATTGGCCCATTGAGGACAAGTAGCCAAGCCTGACTTGTTAGGGCTGCCCAGGCCCAGATGCTCACCCTAATGACTCTAGTAACGAAGCAGGAAGTCCATCTTCATGGCCAGGTGCTGTGGCCTTAGCTCCACGTGTCCTTGGCCAAGTTAACCAACCTCTCTAGGCCTCTGGTTACTGGTGTACCAAAAGGATACAAAAATACCGTCCACATTTGGTTATTTGAGAAAGGATACAACACAAGACAGGGGCTGGAACAGGGTTAACATTTCCCACAACTACTGGTAGTCAGATTCAAAGGACAATACCCACTGCTCTGAGCCTGGGTGAGATACTACTGTTCAAGATAGAGGTCTACTCACGCACCCCAAGAATAACATTGATAAACTCTTGTCTGACCCAGGCTAGAGAGACTAGCGGAGCGGGACCTTGAATAAGTAGCTGTCTGAACTGTGAATAAGATTAAGAAAACACCCAGGGCTTTAAGCAAGGCGGTGTTTGGAAAGGTGTGAGGGCGGTTGTCTGACGAGAACGGCAGTTCCCGTGTGACTGTAGGAAAGTGTTGCGCTAGTGAAGAGTCTAGAGAACCTTCCCCTCCTGGAGGCCTCAGCTTTCTCACAGCTAAAATGGGGTTGCTTCGATCTATCTTGTGACCATTCATTAACATATTAAAAGTGCTTGCACAGGTACAAATCACAAAGCAAGTGCTCAATTATTGTTAGCTCTTCGGTGGTTGACTGTAATTACTATATTACCCTGAGTGCCATTTCAAGGTGCCACAGGTCGTCCCCCACCCCCCACCCCGCCACGCCCTTTTTGTTAACAGTCCCAGCAATAGAAAAATGAAAACAATTGCCTGGGACATAGTCATTCCCTCCTACTAGAAGAACTCAAGAAGACACCAGCAATGACTGCTTGGTCATTAGAGAGATTACCCACCCACACCTGCGAGCCCAGGCGGGACTGGTTTTTTTTTTTTTTCACCTATTTAAACCCTTGCGCATAAACGGTGAAGGGAAGAATAGGCAGGCCCTTAAGAGAGGCAGGGGCAGCTGGCCCGCGGTGCAGTAACTACAACACACCACCAGGGAGCAGCAGAGCCCAGCCCTAGGCTGTTTTATCCGCAGGAGCAATTAATTTGTCCCAGGTTTCCTTAGTGTATTCGCTCCCAGCTGCAACAATCGCGCTTGTTGTTGATTATCCAACCTATCAACGAGGGTCCTGCTCAGGATCGGCGGGACCGCAGAGCTTCTCGGCTCGGCTAGGAGCCGTCTTAGCCCCGCCCCTGCTGTTCCAGCCAACCCTGGCTGGAGAGGAGCGTCACAGGGGCGGGACCGAAAGACCACGTGGCCGGCTAGGGCAAGTACTGAGCAGGGACAGAAGCTAGCCCCAGGGGGTGACAGGTTGCCCGGCGGGATAGGAAAGGCCAGCCTCACCCTGAGTGCCCTCCCTCCGCGATGGGCGTGCAGCCTCCCAACTTCTCCTGGGTGCTCCCGGGCCGGCTGGCCGGGTTGGCGCTGCCGCGGCTCCCCGCGCACTACCAGTTCCTGCTGGACCTGGGCGTGCGACACCTGGTGTCCCTGACGGAGCGCGGACCCCCTCACAGCGACAGCTGTCCGGGCCTCACGCTGCACCGACTGCGCATCCCTGACTTTTGCCCGCCGGCCCCGGAACAGATCGACCAATTTGTGAAGATCGTGGACGACGCCAACGCCCGGGGAGAGGTCAGCGAGTGGGAGCCAAAGCGAGAGGGCGGGGCCTGGGAGGAAATGAGTGGGCGGGGCCGGGCGGGAGGGTGGAGTCGGAAAGGAGCGGGAGAGGCCGTGGGGAGGGGCGGTGCGGGGAGGGGCGGGGCCGGGTGGGACCGGGCGGGGCTGGAGCTAGATGAACCCACTCAGGGACCCGGAGTCAACTGTGCTGCCAGAAGAGAGGGAAGGTGGTACCAAGAAGGCTGGAGAGAGTACTGTCACGCAAAATACTTCCAGGAGTCCGGGCAGCGCCAAAGCCGGATGGAAGTGGTTCAAAACCCATTTTCCAGAGGTCCATATGTCATGGAGACAGACTTGTAATTTTAAATTTTACTAGCAGCTACGTTTTTTAAAAAGATAAAAAGAAGCAGGTAGAGTTGATTTTGCTACTAATCCGGCAAGTCAAAAATATTATTTCAACATAGAATCAATAGGAAATAAATTATTAATGAGGCATTTCCAGTCTTTTTCGGGCCACATCTTCAGAGCCTGGTAAATTTTTTATGCCCAATCTCAGTTTGGATTGACACATTTCAGGTAAAATACCACCACGGGCGGCGGGGTGTTCTGTACTGGATGGATAGCAAAGGTAGAGAGGGCAGGCTGAGAGCCCAGCTTGGGAACGGGCCACTTTAGAGGCCTCCTAGTCACCAGAAGCAAGGACAGTCCTCAACAGCACTGATGTCGCTTTGCCCTCTGGGGTCCTGTGATCTGTGGGAAGACAGCGCCTTTCCGTGGGGACAGGAGGCTGTCGGAGAGGGCATTGGACTCCACTTCATCAGTTTCCTCTTCACAGGCTGTTGGAGTGCACTGTGCCCTGGGCTTTGGCCGCACCGGCACCATGCTGGCCTGCTACCTGGTGAAGGAGCAGGGCTTGGCAGCAGGAGATGCCATTGCTGAGATTCGGCGCCTACGGCCAGGATCCATTGAGACCTATGAACAAGAGAAAGCTGTCTTCCAGTTCTACCAGAGAACGAAATAAGGGACCTGACAGCTCCCCAACTCCCCTGCTGCATGTGGAAAATGTGGCCAGGGAGGACGGGAAGTACTACATCCCTCAGCCCCCTTTGGCTCCTATCGGACAGAAGTAATCTTTCCCCAAAGCCACAACCTGATTGACAGAAGGGCGGAGACCCCATGAATATGAGTTAATAACTAATAAGAACTCATTTGCACTGCATAGCATTTACACAGCACTCCCAATACATCAACTCCACATAGCCCTGGGTCATAGAAAAGATACAAAATGATGTCTGTTCTTTGGATGAGGTGGCTAGAGCTCAGAAAGGCCTGTGGTCACAATTCTGGAAAATAGAAGGATGGGCCAGGACTATAACATACTCTTTTGTCTCCTTGAAGATGCTGAAATTCTAGGCACCGTTCCCTGATCATATGTGATGCCGTTTCTGGAGGCCTGGTCAATGGAAGAGATCCATGTCTCTGGCCACCCAGCTTCCAAGCAGCCTCAGGGCTCTACACTCCCACGTGAGGAGTGCCCTTTTGATTGTCACTCCGTATGTGGGTTCATCTGCTCCGCTTGAGTCACCTTTGTCCCTCTCAGGGTCAGAAGACTTGGATGACCCAGATATACCCCCCCACCCCCCCCGCTTTCTCTCCCTTTCTCCCCCTCCCCCCCTCCACCACCCTCTCTCCCTCCGACTCTTTCCCCTTCTCTTCTTCCCTCCCCTCTCCACCACCCTCTCTCCCTCTCCCCCTCTGTTCCTCTCTCCCTCCAGCCCTAGCCACTTCTTACCAGCCTCAGATGCACTCAGCTCATCTGTTACCTCCAGCCCCTGTGGCATCCCCAGCCTCAGGCCAAGGAATGCGGGAACTGAGTCTTGGTGCTTATACAGAGTGAATATTAAGTAATCAAATAAATAACTATGAGGCTGTGACTCTTGGCCATGTTTCTCGGGTGTTGCCATCTTCACCTTCCCCCTGTTGGACTCCATCCTGCCATTAACACCAACCACACTTAGGACTTTCTGAGAGAGGAGATGACCGTCATACATGAGCCCGATGGACTCTTTTAAAATGTCAGTCTGAATTTTGCCTTGTCTTCTGCCATAATAGGCTGAGCTGAACTAAGGGAGAATTCATCCTGAGACGTACATGGAGTGCCTGTGTGAACTGGGTGCTGTTAGAGGTAGAAGTGACTCAGCAAAATAAGGCATGATTCCTGTTCTCAGGAGCCCAGGGAGATGGGTAATGACAGTCCATTCACACATGATGGATACTAAAAGCCATCTCTACTATTCCAGGCACAGGACGGAATAGCCAAGAAGTCCCCTAGAGCCTCCATCTCTTGTGTTGAAGACCAGAGCTGCAGCGTCTGTACCATCTCTTCCCAGTACTTCTTTCCTCATCCTCTGCTGCCCCTAAGTAAACATTATCTGGCTCCCTCTTACACAAAAGACTTAGTTAAGCAAGAAATGTAAGATGCCTTCACCCAGAATCCTTTCTGTGTCTAATGTGAGGGATCCATTCCTTAACTATTTTCCTTGGATCCTATCTAGCCCTCCCAGGGGACTATATCAGCCAAAGAGAAGAAACTCAAAAATTCCAGGCATTCGGGCTGTGACAGACAAAAGAGGAAGTTTACACTGCATGAAACCCTGGCTTTCCTCTGACTGAAAGCTCCATCCACCCTGCCACTCCCACGCCTGCCCATGATGCAGGCCAGACCATCTCCCAAGGAAGGGTGCATGTCTGTGGAATGTTTTCCTGAGGAGGGCATGGCCCAGGAAGAGAGTGCGAGGTGCATTCCCTCAGGTCACTGTCAGAGCTCACCCATATGGAGAGGAAGTGGCAGGCTGAAGCTGTGCCCCGGGGTGGTGTCTCCTCGCCAGCACTGATCAGCTGGGCTGTGTGGCCCGTCCCCACCCTTTCTGTGGTCTGTTCCTCCCCATATCCTCAGCACTGCCAGAGCAGAATCTGCTCTTACCTTCCTCCCAAGGCTCCTCGGAAGGAGACAGAAAATTTTTCTAACCCCATTAAGGCCCCGTGTGCAGTTCCCTCCCCATAATTTAAGCAAGTCTCCTCTGCCTCAAGAGTTCCTTAGGGAAATAAACATATAATTATGTGCTTAAGGAAATCACTTTTAAATAAGTAAGGGTTGCCTTCAAATGAAAAACTCTGCCCTTCTCCTTCTATCTACCTTGAGAGGTTAGCCTGCAACTCCATTCCTGCTCACTCATGGCCCCAGAATCTTTACCTTCCCACCACCCTTTCTCCGGTATTTGTCATCAATGAAAGGGCACACATTAGCCGTGGCCCATCCCCAGTACATCCTACACTGGTGCCAGGAACACACCTCCTCCATCTGAGAAGCAGATGTACGTTTGCACCAGACCAGGGTTTCCCATGCTTAGCATTCCTGACATTTTTTCACTGGGGCTGGATAACTGGGGGGGGGGGGGGGGGGGGGGGGGACCTCTATCCCACAGGATGATTAGCAATGTTCCTGGTTTGCACTCAACTAGATGACGGGCACACACCCCTCTAGTTATGACAACCAAAGATGCCTCTAGACATTGCCACATATTCCCTGTGGGAACAAAATCTGCCCCAGCGAGAGCCACTATAACAACCAACATGCAGGTTTCATTCTCTCTGGAAGTAGAGGAACAGATTTGGGGTGTTAGGAATATGTGCATGTCATACTAGGGGGACAAAGACCAACTCATATACTGCCACCTTTCCCACCAAAGTCTGGAAGTCAAGTTATTCCCAGGTTCTCAGCTCCCCACAGGCTTGTTTTCCAGCAAGGTCATAAGCACCACTGACTCTCTACATTCAGAAGGATTATATTCCCAGTGCTGATGCACATGGCTGAAACAGCTCCCACCTTGGTTTCTGTTGCTGGGATAAACATGACTGTCTTAGGGTTTCTAGTGCCACAAAGACACCATGACCAAAGCAACTCTTATAAAGGAAAACATTTAATTGGGGCTGGCTTACGGTTCAGAAGTTTAGTCCATTGTTGTCACGGTGGGAAGCATGGCAGCATGCAGGCAGACATGGTGCTGGAGAGGTACCTGAGCGTTCTACATCTGGATCTGAAGGCAGCAGGAAGAGAGAGCAGACACTAGGCCTGGCTTGAGCTTCTGAATCCTCAGAGCTCACCCTCAGTAGCACACCTACTCCAACAAGGCCATACCTTCTAATTCTGCCGCTCCCTATGGGTGGGCCTATGGGAGCTATTTTCATTCAAAACATCACAATAACCAAACACAACTTGGGGAGAAAAGTATTTGCTTCATCCTATACTTCCAAGTGACAGTCCATCATTGTCTTAATCAGGGTTTCTATTGCTGCAATGAAACACCATGACCAAAAAGCAAGTTAGGGACTTCATTATTGAAGAAAGTCAGGACAGGAATTCAAACAGGGCAGGATCCTGGAGACAGGAGCTGATGCAGAGGAGTACAGCTTACTGGCTTGCTTCCCCAGGCTTGCTCAGCCTGCTTTCTTATAGAACCCAGGACCACCAGCCCAGAGATGGTACCACCCACCATGAGCTGGGCCCTCCCCCATTGATTACTAAATGAGAAAATGCCTTACAGCTAGATTTCATGGAGGCATTTCCTCAACTGAAGCTCCTTCCTCTCTGATGACTCGCTTATGTCAAATTGACACACAAATCAGCCAGTACAATCAAGGAGGGAAGCCAAGACAGGAACTAGAGGCAGGAACTGAAGCAGAGACCATGAAGGACCACTGCTTATGGACTTGCCCTCTATGGCTTTCTCAGCCTGCTTGCTTGCTTGCTTTCTCTTTTAAACTTTTTATTGATTCTTTGTGGATTTTACATCGTGTATCCTGACCCCATTTATCTCCCCATCCCTTCCTATCTGCCCTCTGCCCTTGCAACCTCCCCCAAAAAATAAAATAAATTTTTAAAGAAAAATGAAAAGCCAAAGCAAAAAGCAGAAGAAGGAGGAGGAGGAGGAGAAGTAGTAGCAGTCGTCTCGATGTGGAAGCTGTAGTGTGACACAGTGAGTCTTTAGTCCACACGTCTTCACTTGCAAGTGTTCATTGCAATGAGTCATTGGTCTGGTTCGAGGCCTCTGGCTTCTGCTACACTATCAATACTGGACCCTCCCTGGGACTCCTCCTGGATATCCTGTTGTTGTCCTGTGTCATGGAGATCCAGCAGCTTTGGATCTGCAGGTCCAGCTCCTTCACACATTCCAGCAGTTCACAGATAAGCTGGATGTTGGGGTGAGCTAACTCATAGCCCTGGTTCTGGGTCTGAGTGGTAGCTCCATTGGTCAGCCCACCACCTTTCCCTCATCGCCACCACCAGGGTGAGCTCTCCAGCACTGCCCTGGCTAGCTCACCCAATGCAGCAGGCAGCGAGGAGCAGGGCCAGGTCTCCAGCTCTCTCGCCCTCAGGGCCAGCTCACATGCACCCACACCACCGGGGCCAGCTCTACTGTTTTGCAAGGCCCACTCTCCCAAGTACTACAGTTGGTGAGGGGTAGAGTGAGCTCTTCCGCTCTCATGCACACTCCTCGGGCCAGCTCTCCTGCCTGCTACAGGTGGCAAAGGGAGGGGTGGGGGAGGGCATCTTTCCCTCATCCATGCCACCACATGGCAGAAGACGGGGAAAAGAGTCTCCTGCTCCCATGCCCTCAGGGCTGCTCACCTGAGTCCCCACCAATAGGGTCAGATCTAATGTGCTGCCCTGGCACGGGGCAAGGCCCACTCTCCTGAGTGCTGCAGCCAGTGAGGAGCAAGGGCAGCTCTCCCAGTCTCATGACCCCAGGGCCAGCTCTCCTGCCTGCTGCAGGTGGCAAGGGACGAGGAGGTGTCAGCCTGCTTTCTTAGACAACCCAGGACCACCTGCCCAGGATGATGCTGGCCACGTTGGGCTGGGCTCGCCCACATCAATCGGCAATCAAGAAAATGCCCCCACAGACATGCCCGCGGGCCAATCCAATAGAGGCAGTTCTTCAATTGAGGTTCACGCTTCCCAAGTTGACAAAAAGAAACCAGCATAGCTGCGGTGCTTGTAAAGTTCACTCATGTTTATTCCCCAGCACGTAACAGGATTCTGCCGAACAGAGGATTGTCTGCTTGGAAACCTTTGTGCCATGCTATCTTGGCACTGCACTGACCACTTGGGCCCTTCCCTGGGAAAATTGTTCAAGTGCAGGAACAGCTTGCTTCAAGACAGAAGGAAATGGCTGCAGCTTATTTGAGAAGATTCCTCCCTAGCCTGGTCCTCCCAGCATTGCCCTGGTAGGATGCCCAAGACAGTGCACAGGACCAACCTACACCTGCCCCTTCCCCCGCCACACACACACACACACATCATCATCATCATCATCATCATCATCATCATCATCATCCAACCCTAGATCAAAATGTCAGGAGTGCTAAGGATGGGAAACCCTGGTACTGGTGCACACATACCCCTTGTGCTTTCTGAGTTCTGAGTCCCCAGACTGCCTGAAAGGCCATGTATCTCAGTTTCATGCTGCAGAAGGAACTACAGTGAGGTCATAAGCCCACATCTGCATGCCCATGAGCCTGTCCACACTTCCTGTGGAGTTAAACTCAGTCCATTCCCACCCAATCTGTCCCTTTCAGCCTCCCCTAATATGTAGCGATACCTTACAAAGGGCAGTTCACTGTTGATCTCCCCAGCCTGAGGAGGTCTGCTCCTGGGCACACTGTCCTACCTGCCCAGCATTATCCCCAAAATCAGTTTTTCTCAGGGAAATGATGGGCATATTCCCTGGGACAGAGGGTTGATCTAAACCATTTATCCTTTCTCAGCATGAACTGTACCCGTTTACCAACCTCCAAGTCAAAGCTCCTGCTATCTGTGACTTATCATTCTTTCTGAGAGGGAAACTAATTTGGTCTCACAGGAAATTTTTTGTCACAAAACAATGACAGTTACGACTAATGCTTTCACAATTTGTCATACCCATACTTTGCTTGCTTATATGTAAGCATAATTGCCGTCATTTACGAAGCACTTACCATGTGGCTGGTGGTTTACATACCTTGCTTTATGTAATTTTATCATTACAACTCTGCAAGGCAAGTGATTTCTCCTTTCTATAGAAGGAATCGAGATATAGAAAGGTGAATAGTGTACCAAAAATCACACTTTTCCCGTTATTGAGACTGTTGCCCTGACCGGAAGCAACTTAAAAGAGGGAGGGTTTGCTTTGGCTTACAGTTCAAAGGGATACAGTCCATCAATCATGGTGAAAGCAAGCATGATCGCAAGAGTGTAGAGTGGCTGGGGACTGAGGGAGGACATGAAGTGGGGCTCTGGCTGTTAAACCTCAAGCTCCACACCTGTGGACTCACCTCTTCCAGTTAGGCTCCACTTCCTAGAGGTTTTACAACCTTCCAAAACAGCTCTCCCAACTGGGGACCAAGTGTTCAAACACATGAACTTATGGGGTGGGTACGGGATGGAAGAGGGCATCTCACATTCAAACCATTTATACCAAAGAGGCTGGGGCACGAATCCAAGTCATCTTTGTCACCTCCAAAGTTCAAAGCTCATGTTCCTTTCACCAAATACCCCTCCCGACAAGACTTACCATGATTCTAGGGACACAACAGAGTCTGTCTGCATTTCAGAGCTCAACCTTACTGATTGTCTTACCCACGGGTCCCCAGGGACCCATTTCTTCCTCCTAGGCAACCAGAGAATAATCCTGCACCTAAACCTGCAGTCAATGGCACACAAATTATGAGTTATGCTTCACAATGTGGCCTGGGGGCAGCGGGATTTCTCAGTGGGTGTAGGCACCTGCTGTCAAGGCCGACAACCTGAGTTCGAGTCCCTGGGCCCACGTAATGAAAGGCGAGAACCTGCTCCCACATAATGTCCTCTGACACACACACACACACACACACACACACACACACACACACACACACACACACACGCACACACGCACACACGCACACACACACTAAAAATTTAATGGTAATTAAAAACTAAAAGTCAAATGCAGCCTGAGCATTGGACTGAGTACCAGAAAAGTGGTTCTGTCACATCCATTATTCTCTAACTCAGAGCATAAAGATGTCCTCACCCAGAACGGCAGTCCTGAGGCTTGTGTGGCTGGCATGGGACCCTGAAAAATGCCTTTTTTATGTTTGGTGATTTATTGAAAATCCTGCTACTCTTTATGGTTTTGTTGTTTGACCCGTTAATGTATGCCAGGCATTGTGCCGAGTGCTTTTCAGACATTATCTCATTCACTCTTCAAAAAGAAATTGTATAAAATCCCATGTACAAACTACTACCACGGTAACCAATGCACAGTGAACACACCAACACCCAGAGAGTTTAGTACGTTGTGCCCCGAGTCACACCACAGAACAAGATTGAAACCAGGCGTTAGCAATTAACGACCTTCCCTTCCATAGAGCAGAGGAGGGAGACTGTTGTAATTGGGGAAAAGAAGTACCTTGCCCAGAATTGAGGCATTTGGTCTCCCAGGGCCATCCGTGGAGCCCTCTGGTCGCAGGGTTTCGAGGACACTGCTGTCCAACTATTGTCTCCACTGCCCTGCCCCATCGTCTTTCTAACAGGCCTCTGCCTTAAGCCTCCAAACAGCATCAAAACTGGAGTCCCCTGTTGATTGAAAAGTTATTTACATAAGCACATCCCCCATGATATCCTACATTTTTCTAGCTATTAAACATTCAGGGCACACTTTTAAGAAGGCAGCATGCTTGTCCAAGCAAACAGAAATTTGAAAAACACTTTGGTGCACACCCATGCCTGAAACGGAGGCCTTATTTGCCGCCTTGATAACTGAGTTCTTTGTGCCAATAAATTGCTTAAATTGCTGCAACCACCCCCCTCGCCCTATTTCTCCCTTGACTTATTCTGCCACCATGGGTATGTGATCAAGGAACAAATTAGTAATACCACCTCTGAATTTGAAATGTGGGGCACTGCATATGACAAACAGCTCTGGGATCTTTTCCCCTCTCCAGCCTGTATAACGGCCACACTCATCTTCATTACTAATATACACTGTGTACTCACTGTTCTAAATCCAAGGTGGCCCGTGGGAAATGGCAATGGCTGCAGACAGCCCCCAGGTGACACTGCTGTTCTCTTTGGGTACACTGTATATGCCTTTGGTCTCTCTTACCCCCATCCTAAGAAAAGTCATTGATTTGCATGTTTTCTGTAGGTATCATACCGTCATGATTTCTAGATAGGGCTAGGGGTTGGGTAAAACCACACTGGGATCCAACCCACAGACAGAACCCTGCCATTCCTGATTATAATTCATAAAGATCCAAAACATCTGACTGTTTTATGGAAGTTAAAGAATGCAGATTGAAATCTGAAAGTAGGGAAAGGCTCATAGGACAGAGTCCAGGAGAGACCAGACACACGTTTCCAGTTGTCCTCTCCCAGGGGAGTCACATGGACACAATTCTCCTAGCAACAATGAGTAGAAAAACACACAAAACATTGCCAACCACAGATGCTCCCTTGAGCTTTGGTGAGCAGAGTTTTATTGGGGGTCAGTCACGCAGGCATGCAGCATGTACATGACTGACCTTAGACTCTCAGTCTCCAGCCCCAGCAGAGGTCAAATTGAAGCAGCATGGTCCAAAGCAACTTAGATATAAGAAAACAAGTGGTCACCATAAGTCACAGTGTTGGCAGGAACCATCTGGCCAGTCTGAGGTCTCAGGAATGCAGAAATACTCTTATGATGCAGGGTATTCCAAAGGTTCAATGTCCATCTCACAGGAGCTAAGCAAGAGAGAGACTGAAGACCTTTGGGATGTGTGGACCAGGCATCCCCGGCCTGCTGGGTTAACCTTAACTACACCCCACGAGATACTTAGTGTATGAGTTACTTTTCTGTTGCTGTATAAAATACCATGACCAAAAGCAACTTAAGGGAGGGACAGGTTTATCTTGGCTTACAGTTCCAGAAGTATGGAATCCATCATGGGGCAGAAGGCATGGCAGCAGGAAGATGTCTAATCACATCCATCCACACATGGGAAACAGAGAACAGGAAGTGAAGCAAGGCTCCAAACCCTCAGAGCCCAATACCAGCAATGTACTTCCGTCAGCAAGGCTGTACCTTCCAAAGGTTCCATAACCTCTACCAGCTGGAGATTAGGTGTTCAAGTACATAGGCCCATGGGGGATGTTTTTTCAGTCAAACCACCACACTTGGTGTTCTCTCCATTTGATGATCTGGGCAACTGCTACTGTGCTTTGCTTCGCTCTAACTAACCCCCAGCAGTCTCTATTTACCCGTCACTCCTCAGAGAAAGGTTCCCAACACCCATGTCCGTACTCCCAAACATCTGCCCATATCTACCTATGATGAATCATTCAATAGCTTCTCTCTCTCTTTCTGTCTCTAATGGAGACTAAGGACCTCTTTGCCCATACTTCTAACACCTGGCACGATGCCCATCACATGGCATACAATTAGTGTACAGTAACTGATTACACAATTAGCATAGAGTAACTGATTAACCAATATGCTGTCATGCCAATGAAAATAATTAATCTAGGGGATGGATAATCTAGTGAAGGAATGCATGACACAAGTACTCTTAAATATAAACACAAAAACGGAAATATGCAATGCATCAATACTTAAGCAATGCTATTAAAAAGAAGAGTAAGTCTGCCAAAAAAATATATTTTTAATTGAATCTTTCAAAGAGATGTGGTTGGATAACCTAAAGAGACATGTAAGTGTTGGATGTGATTAAACATACTAAGGTTATGTGCTGAGTGCAGAGTCCATTCAGAGAGGCATAGATGAGGGAGAGCAGGATGTTGGATGTCCTCCTGGGAAGGAAAGATAAAAGGCATGGGAGAAGTAAAATCCCCATCCAGTGGGAAGTAGAGGATTCATGGTTAGGTTAAGATAGAAAAAGAACAGCAGAAATTCTTGCCACAGGAAAGGTCCCCATCTGATCCACAGTGTGGACTCACCACAGGATTCTGAGCAAAGGCCATGTCACTGGGCTCCATTTCTCATAAGTTACATTCTGACAGAATGTCCCCATGACTGAGTAGTGGTGCGGTGCTTCACGATTTAACATTGTCAAAAGGAGACGAGGCCGCACCGCTGCTGGTTTCTAAGACTTCTCAGAGGAAAAGAGTTAAGTAAGAACCTGCTTTCTCCTCTTGCTGGAAGTTAATGACTGTAATGCTTTGCAAAAGGAAGTGGAAGGGTTGTTAAGTCAGAGTGCTCACCCTCCGGGCTTGCAGGCTATGATTTTTTAATGCTTTCAAATGGGGAACGATCTCAAGTGAGTGCCATCCCTGTGTGCTGGAAATTCGCCTTTCTTGTGGCGGCTGGCTTAGGCTTCTGTAAACGCACTGCTCTGCCGGATCCTCTGGAGTCACACTTTAAATCAGACCATTGCCATGGTCCAGTTGATGAGTTTCACATGTTCTCAGGGGCAGCAGGCCCCCGGTGCATCACTCTGTCCAGCATTCTGGTATTTCTCTCTGTTGCCCCAAGGAAGGCCAAGAGGAATCCTGAACATTCCAGCCTTCTGCCTCCACACTCTTCAACCCTGCCTGTTGTTACATCTGAGCCTTAATTCAGGCCTGTTTTCTCCTCCAAATAATGGCCAATTTGTCAGTTCAGGGAGTCAGATAGACAGGGTGGTATATTTTTCTGTAGGTGGGTGAGGCATCTTGAAGACTCTGAAGATAGTTTCCCCTCTTGGGAATATGCAGGGTCCCTAGAGAAATCCACGTAGCTGCAAATGCCAGAACACGTGAATCTAGGACCCTCATGCCTGGCGCTCTTCAGCTGGGAACCTAGAAATGGCGCAGAGTGAAAGACCCTAGCCCTTCAGGCTTACACCCCCAAGCCTCAGAAAAAGAGAAACTTCAAGCACCAGGAAATGAGAAACTAAAAATCTAGTTCCAAGGGCCACCTAACTCAGCCACTACTCAATCACCCCTGTAACAATATAACAATGTAAAAAGATTTCTGTTAAGAGATGTGCTCAACTGTGACTGGGATAGTTGCAAGTGTTCCAGGAAGGACCACTGTGACCTGTGTGTAAACTCCACTCGCACCCTGATACCCCCCTTGAGGTTTCAGGAAGAATGTGAATGCGGACATGACTGTACCCACTCTGTGATCACCCTGTGATCAGGCCATGAAATTGTATGGGAATTGTAATCTTGTGGGTTTTTTGGGTTTTTCCTTTAAAAGCCCTTATGGGGCTGCAGTAAGATACAACTCTTGCTCTTGGGAGCAGAGAAGCCCTTCTGTACAGAAGCCTTAATAAATTCCTCGTGCTGTTGCATCAACTGGACTGGAGTCTGGGTTCTTGGGGCGCCCACTTGAGACCCTAAACTTTGGGGTCCAGCACAGAGGCACCTGGGGAGCTCTGTCCTGACCCTCAGGAGTACCTTCAGAGCTCAAGGTAGACAGCTGGGTGGCCCGGGTTCCCGTGCTGAGTTCTTCCATCCTGTGGGATCCCAGGTCTCTCCTGGCCCATGTGCTCAAGAGCCTCCAGGAACAAAGGGGAACCAGGGATGCATAGGAGCCTGCAATTCCACTGAGGAGTCGGGCCTTGGGAGTGACCCTCACTCCACCTCAACCCTCTTCTGCTCATTTGATAAACTGGAAGCCACAGAAGATGTCAAGGGGAGTACCAGATGAGGCCACCAGAAAGGACTTAATAAAATACAAATTAAAATAACAATTATATCATTAGTATACAGTAGTGCTGGACATACACCCAATCTCAAACTAAATCTGGCAAAGCTGGGGGAAACTCAAACTCTCCAAGTTGCTGATAATGTATGATTTAATGCAGCATCCTTGGAGAGTGAGTTCACCCCAGAACCCAGCATACACACACACACACACACACACACACACACACACACACACACACACACACACAGAGAGAGAGCCACTGTGGACAAACTGCATTTGAGCAACTTAGAGACATGTAGGAGGCTGTTCATTTATTCATTTGCTCAATACGTATTTACTGGACACTTGTTTTATGCCAAACACAATTCCAGGAACTTAAAAACTGAGCATGAGCAAAACCCAAAAATGTCCACCTTGGCGAAGTGTAATATCCACCATTGTTTAAGTAGTCCCAAACTGCAAACAACCTAAAAGACACTCTTAGCAGAGTGGGAGAGCCACGCCCTGCCATACTGCAGCACCAGCGAAGACGTGTTCTGGAATCCAGGCTGGGTGTGCCAGAGAGAAGCTGGTGCACTGGCAGATACAGAATAAAAACAGTCCTGTAGGTTGTTTATGGAGACACACATATAAAAATAAGTCATTTGGAGGCCCACCGAACTCGGAATCTTAGCTGAACCCAGAAAGGAGGGTGAGAAAAGATCAGCGAAGTTACTTTATTTCTTAAACATCTGCAACAAATAGATACGTGAAGTTAGCCCTGTGTGCATTGCATGTTACGCACACGGATGTTTACCAATGTGGGTCCGTTTTCTTTCAAGATGGGTACGTTTTTGCTTTTATCATTATTGTTGTTTTGTTTTGTTTTACTGTTGTGTTTGATTAGGCCCCCATCTCTAGGTCATCCACAAACTGGAGTCCACCCTGTGCGCTGCTACGATCTAACAGGAGAGTAAGAGGCTGCTCGGGCACGGTGCCGACGCCCCCTGGCGGCACAGACCAGATCCGCAGCTCGTAGGGATGCAGGTGGAGTTCTGGAAATGCGGGGTTGGTTTAGGCCTGAGAATTTGTTCAACTACTTTAAAGACCAATCTGCCATGATCTAGCACAGCTGAGGAGACATGTCCTATTTATTATTCAGGAATGCTGTTTTTAAGGTTTACCCTAGAGAAACTGAAGCACGAACTCAAGGATGTGTGCAGATTTGCAGCACTGTCTACGATGGCCAAAAACTAAAAAGGGCACCATTATCCACCATTAGGAAAACGGGTGAGTTAGACATCCGCACCCAGTGAAATACTCTACCACAACAAATGACAACGGGACACCCCATGTCAGTCACATCTGGACCAAGGTTGCAGTCCATGTCCAGACAGCTCTCTCCGAGCTCTGCACAAAATGGCCCAAGATGGGAGGACTCCCTTCCCCCAGGATGGGCTTCCTCCTCTCTGCCTGGCCTTATCTGGAGACTGACCCTGAGCCTGGACACCTGATTTCCCTCAGGCATGACCCTTGACACAGTTCCCTGCAGACACTCTCCCCCGGATGTGACACACGATAATTAGATCTTGTGCTTTGGCTGTTATGGTAGGAAAGTGCTATTTAATGCAAATTAGGTGATGCCCCAGCCACTGTCCTCATCCTTTACACCTCCCCTCACTCTGGAATAAAATTGAGCCGTCTTACTGAAGCTATCTCCTGGAAAGCTGTTTCTGCCATACTCACAGGCTGTACGAAGCCCTGCACACTGCCTCTGCCCACTTTGTCTTGGAGGTTTGGTGGCCAAACCATGAGGAAAAGGGAGACCCCACAACAACCCATGCTGAGTAAAAAAGGGGAGCCTTGGAGTCTTCCCTCTCTAAAGTACTAGTTACAGAAAATTGCAGGTAAGCCAAACAAACACTACTGTGGGTGGGCACACAAGCATGTCATGACTGCAAAAACAGATGTGAGAAGAATAAATCCCAGATGCAGGAGCAAGGAACCACATGGGCCCTTGGTTGAACCACAGTACTTTATTTCTTTACGAGAAAGAAAAAACAGGGTTCACTTCTGTAACCCCAGGAGGCAGAGAGGATGGCTGAGAAACTGGGGCCAGCCTGGGCTACCGTGCAAAAATGCTCAAGAAAGAACGAGAGACAAGTAAGGAAAGAGGAAGAAAGAATTACCCAAAGTAAATGTGAACAAAATTTATAATTAAATAGTGCTGGGTGGTGGATGCCTAGACACTTCTGGCATTCTATTTTTTTATTTTCTAATATTTCAATCTATTATTTGTTGTATTTGATTTATTTGTGGAGGAAAAGATGGTAGGTGGGGGTGGGGGAGGCCCATGTAAATGAAAGCTAGAGGAAGGGTTCAATGCCCCTTGGCTTAAGAGACAAGACATGTGGAGAGAGTGGTGTGGCCTCAGGGAGGAGAGGGGAGCAGTAAAGCAGGCTATTATAAAATGGGGTGGGGGTAGGCATTGTTCTCAGTGTGACGAGAGACCTGGGGGCTCTAAGCAGAGGAGCCCTACCGCTGGCGTGTTCATCTCTGAGTGGGTCACTCTTCCGTGTGTCAAGTGGGAGGAGGCAGGCTAAGAGCAGGGGTGAGAGAACACGTGAAGACTTCTTTACAGGAATGAGTGCAAAAGACTGAATGGAGCCCCAGTCACGGTGCCTGCAAATGTGTCTGTGGTATGCTGGGAAGAGGAAGAGGTGGACCTTGGCCAGGGACTCGATGGGAAGGAAGCATGCCTGAGGTTTTATTTAAGCCGCAGGCAGGGAGGTACTGAGAGGAGCAAAGTGGCGGGAGCTGAAGAGGGACAGGAAGAAGGGTGGGCCAGTGGGCGGGTCCTAGCGAGGAGAGAGGAATGAAGAATTCCATTCCGTTGTCTGCCCGCCTCAAAAGTGGAGGGACAGAGCTGGCAATTGTGTGCTCAGCTCAGAGGTCCGTGGGAAAGGTCGAGCAGGGTCAAGAGGTATAAATTTAGGTGTCACTGGTGTGTTCTTCGAAGCCATGCCATTAGGCAGACGGTGTAAATAAAAAAGAAGGCCGGGACCAAACTCCAAGCACCCCTCCATTTAACAGTAGGGAAAAGAGAGCCCAGCAAATAGACTTGACGAGATGGAAGAATGAATAGGGGTGTTGGGGGGGGCATGAGAGATGCCAAGCCAAAAGCATGTTTCAAGTTGGCAGCCGCGTTCGACTGTGGAAAACGCTGCTGCGTAACCACATAAACAGCACAGGCAGAGACTCACCGCCCTCCCCTTGGGGCTGACAGGACGGGAAGGGGTCTTTGTGGCTTCGACAAAAGCAATTCAGTGGAGTGGGGGCTCTGCAGGAGCGGGGGCCAGATGGCCCGTGATTGACAAGGGAGGGGGACCGAGGAAGACGTGTGTACGGGTGGGTCTTTTGAGAAGCTTGACTGAGGACTGGAGGATAATGAGGTGAGCACTGGGGACAAGGACATTAAGGAGAAGACAATTTAGGATGTTTGCCCGCATCCACATGCAGAGGAAAAGAACACAGTAGAAAGGGGTGAGGAGGACAGTGGAAAAGTGAACGCGCAAGAGGAACTTGGAGAAAAAGGAAGGAGACTGGAGTCCAAGCCTCACAGCTCACTAGACTGAGCTGGGACGCTAACTCTGTTCCGTCTGGTCCAGGTCCCAAGCTGTTCCCCAGACACTCATTACCTCTTGTTACTGTTTGCTTGCTCATGGATGTCACCAGCTCCTGGGGTTCACGGGGCCAAATCTCCCGCTACCATCTCCTCTGAATACACAAGTCTCGAAATCTTCCTCACCCTATCTAGGTTGTGCATCTACCCAGGGAACTGGAGGGGAAAATACGCAAACTGAAGAAAATTAATTCTGATCTATTTCATACATTCTGTATAAATGCATGAAATAGATTATGTTTGACAGTGGTAAACAGAGGAGCCACAAAAAATCCAATTTATCACTTTAATTATATATGCTTTTCTTCCTCAATCTCCAGGGAAGAATAAGCCTCCAGCAGTGTTCAGCCCCTTCTACGAAGCCATTCCCAAATTATTAATGTTGCTCTTAGTAACCGCATGCTCTTAGTGACAGATGGCCTATCTGAAGCCCCTATGGAGGTGCATGTGAGGAAGGGCGTAAGGGCACACAAATGGAAAGTGAGGCACATGGAGCTGTGAGTCAGAGGAACTACACAGATGAAGTTGAAGTCCACTCCAAGCAGGAAGTCTCCTACTTCTACTGAGGAAAGCATAAGAGCACTAAGTTATGTGGACACTGGTCCAACCAACCAACCAACCAACCACCTTTAGCGACAACAGTCTCACCCCACAACCCCTGACAATTTAGTGGCCATCCACACTGTCCCTAAGCAGGAGCAGGAGCACGAAGAGGGGGACTCTCTGTTACCCATTGTTTTGTTTTGTTTTGGTGAACAGAAACTACCAGACATCAAAGTGCAGCTTGTTTCTGGAGGGACAGGACAACCTGGTCCTTGCCCTCCAGAAACAAGCATCCCCGAGAGAGAATGAATGCAAGAGGCCGTTGTAACACCAGATGAAGGTGCCAGATGCTGCTAAGGCAGGATGTAGGCACATCCGGTGCAGGCAGTGGCCAGGACAGGAAGAGGTATGTGTCAAACAGGGTTCTCTAGAGGAACAGAACAAATAAAATGAATATTCACTACAAAGGGGGGTATATTAGACTAGAGGGTAGGGTGTGTTTAGTGACAACATGTTCGCTGGCTAATTTGCACTTTGATTATAGTCAAAATTAAGACACTGGATTTCTGACTTTTGGATTGGGATAAGTGGCCCTGTTAGCTCACACAGAAAATGCTAGGAGAGAACCAGGTTGGGAGCCCCCTCCCCAATTGTTGTCGTGACATACATCACAAAAGCAACTTCAGGAAGGAGGAATTGTTTCAGTTCATAGTTTGAGGATACAACCTATCATGGCAAGGAAAACTCGGCTTCGGAGGCCTGAGGCAGCTGATCACACTTGTCTGACATCAGCCAACATAGATGTGTGCTGCTGCCCCCCACACTTCCTCAGGCTGGACCCAAGGCCCTGGGGTGGCGCTGCCAACTTTCAGTGTGGACCTTCCTTCTCCAGCTAATCTTTCAGGGAAGATCCTCAGAGACACACCCAGAGAGATATTTCCAAGGTGATTCTAAAGCCAGTCCAGTTGACAGTGGAGATTAACCAGCATGGGAAGGAAGGAGTCGGTCTCCACAGGTTGAGTCAAATGCCTGCCCGGAGCGAGCTCTACAGAAGCAGCTGGACACTCGTATCTGACATTTGGTTAGACCTTGGACTAGAAAGACATACTGGGGATTCACTGAATCACAGAGAGTCGTTTAATCCGTGGCGTGGATGAGACTACTTAGAGAACACAAAACAGAAGGAAAACGGGCCCGTGGTCACAGTCTGCACAGCTCTTTCTAAGCCTCTAGAGGAGGAGGCTGTGCCTGCAGAGCATGATGGGAAAGTTCCATACAGAGATGGGAGACAAGTGAGGTGACAATTGTGTCTTGGTTTTAAAGAAGGGGGCAATAATCAACAGGATCAATGCTGACATTCTCTCAAACAACATGAAGCCAAGCCTGCTTGCTTGACACACTAGAGATGTGCGTGTTGGATTCTAGAGACAGCAGGCTGGGTTGGGTTGCACGGGAAGGCAGCACACCTAAGCGTTCCCTAAGCATTTTTGCTCTGTGGCACATAAGACTATCTTTTAAAAGTTCTTTCCCCGTGTGTGTGTGTGTGTGTGTGTGTGTGTGTGTGTGTGTGTATGTGTGTGTGTGTGTGTGTGTGTGTGTTTCAGGGGGAGCAGTGGGTTTGCCTGGATGTTTGTCTGTGTACCCCATGCATGCAGCACCCATGGAAGCCAGAAAAGGGCATTGGATCCTCTGAAACCGGAGTTGCAAATGGTTATAGGCTGCCATGTGGGTGCTAGGAATAGAACCAAGGTTCTCTGGGAGAGTAGCCAGTGCTCCTCGCTGCTGAGACATCTCTCTAGCCCCAAGATTATCTCTAAATATAACGTTCAGTAACTGGGTAAAGCTGATCCTGGATCAGCTAAGTCCCAGATCAGCTTTACGTGGCCTTACCTAAGTGCTCTGAGGACTGAGAAGATCAGTGTCTTGGAACACCCAAAGCCATCTGTGCCATCCTGATGCAGAGCGGCTGTGAATGGAGTGTCACAAGTGTGACACCCAAGGAAGGGAAGCTGGCTTGCTTGGAATGGCTTTAAGGCGAAGAAAACATGAGCATCTTTCAAAAGCAGCTAGTGAAAAGGTCCAGTTGAGACAGCGTGACTGAATTCACGGGAGGCAAATGGTAGAAAATCCTTGGTAGTGTAAGGCTCCTAAGAAGCCATACAAGAATCCAGTTGCAGAAGGGGGCGGGGACAGTGAATATAAGAGATATCCTATATGTGAAGTGTAGTTCGCTGCACAAGATTAAAAACTGGGTGTCGCCGGGCGGTGGTGGCGCACGCCTTTAATCCCAGCACTCGGGAGGCAGAGCCAGGCGGACCTCTGTGAGTTCGAGGCCAGCCTGGACTACCAAGTGAGTTCCAGGAAAGGCGCAAAGCTACACAGAGAAACCCTGTCTCGAAAAACCAAAAAAAAAAAAAAAAAACAAAAACTGGGTGTCATGATTACCATGACAAAATTTTTAAATCTGACCTTCAGTAAGGTTAAGCCACCATCTCAGGTTCTCCACCCACTAAGCAACTTAATCAAGACTTTAATACATACTTTTCCGTCTCCAGCACTCCTAGGAACTGTATTTTGATGTATCTTGAACCTCACACGCTGTGTTAGGACCAGACACAAAGATGAATTGGATTCCACATTTGACTTTGAAGAGACTCAACATGTAATAGAAGAAGATGGTAAAACGAATGCAATACCATATGATAAACAGAATAATGGAGAAATGCCTTAAGCAGCACAAAGACTGTGTTCTATATATGCCTGTCTTTTTCTGAACTCAAGGAGGCCAAGAAGGACTGGGAATAGAGAAGAGCTTTGAGAAAGTTTGGTGGCTGGAAGGACTGTTAACAAGATAGGTGTAAAGGAAGGGTAGGTGAGTGATTGAATGGGTGGATGAGTGGAAAGAGAAATGACATTTGGGTATTAATTTAAAAAAAAAATCCTTCCTTAGGGCAACTGTAGTTCAGGGAGCCACAAGAGGTCGCTGCAGACCTGACTCAGACGCAGTTTCCCATTGGCCCTTCCAGGTTCTGCCCAGCGGCCTCAAAGGGAGGGGACAGATGGAGGGAATAGTGGGAGGTGGCCGGATTCCAATCTGGCTCCTTCCTTTACCTTACTCTTCATCTTTCAGCTCCTATCCTATGTTCTAAGCATTTAATACACGACTCCAATTTGTCCTGTCTTTAGAACCGAAACTCAGAAATGTTCGGGGGAGGGGGAGTGGGGGTGTCTTTCTTGGACCTCTGCTTCCAGCAAGCCATGTGGTTCCAATCGCAAGCTGAACAACCGAGTACCTCCACTCAAGTTACTTCATCCTTTTGGACCTCCCAAGAAGTGAAGTTGGGGAGATCGGCTAGTAGTTCCAGGCCGCCTGGCTCACTCTTCCTTTAACAATGTACTTCGTTCATCAAGTACTTCCTCCTTGGGTGGCATGGCTCTCATCCTGTGATAATCAAGGCGGCAGCCGGCAGCCAGGTGTAACATTAAATATTGAATTAACTAAAACAGAAGCAAATGCGATTGTAGTTCCTCAGCCTCGCCAGCCAAATATTTGATCGCTACGATGCAACCAAGAACTACTACGGGAAGCAGCCCCGGGGACATTTTCAGCATCTCGGAGTGCTCCGTGAGGTAGCACTGTCTAAGCAACTCATGTTTTTATCTCGGGTAACCTTCGTTGTGAACCGGTGCGCAAGAGGCCTTGGCAGGTTTGAGCCAAGGAGATGTGCCATGCAGGCGGCATGCAAGGGGGGCACCACAGAAAGTTACTCACACCGTGCAGACATGGCATCCACGTGGAAAGTTTATTATTAAAGGGTGGGGAAGGGAACAGAGAGAAAGAGGGAGAGAAAAGGAAAGCGGGGGTGCACGCAGCCTCGTGAAGAGAGAGGAGAGAAGAAGGAATGGGGTTCTTCATAAAGAGGGATTTATATAAGATAACTGTCAGGACACTGGGTGGGTCCCCAAGGGGCGGGCCTGAATGCCAACAACCTTCCTTACACTTTTAGGGTGAAATATAATCATTTACTCACCTTAGAGATAAGGACCCTGAGACCCAAACTGTTGCAAAACTTAGCCAAGGTCTCTCAGCAGATTGAGTCAAAGCAAGGATTCAAGTTTGGGTGGTTGACTCCACACCTGGCCTGCTACCCCGGTGCTCAGAGCTGTCCCTAGTGACCATTCTCCTGAGTTCAGCCTCTGACCTCCTGGGAGTTAACCCGATATTTTTCAGTCTCCAACAACCACTGGCCCTCACAGCTGTTGTCCTGACAGTGACCTACACAATTAGGGACCTGGGCTTCCAGCCTCTTTTGGAAGAGAGTCCTCCCACCTTTCTGTCCAATCCCCGGCAGGTGCATCTAAGCCACAGCCAGGGATAGTAATACAACCCAACACAAAATTATAAACCTACTCAAAACATTTGCAATTTTCCTTCTGTAACTCAATTGGATGGTTCTTGGGTGGACTTCTCTAGTAGCAATGTCTTGTTGCGATACAAGAAAGTGTGATGGGTTTGGAGCCTATGACTAACTCATCGCGGTCTCCATTCAGTGTAGCCTGGGTCCTAAAAGATGTGTGACCTGGGCAGATTTGTGACCTTACTGCTATTCACTAGAGTCACCCTCATCCAAAGGGAATGGCGGGCAGCCAGCTGAGCTCAGAGAGTCAACTCATTCACCTCTGAAGGTAGAGCAGCATGTCACCCGCAGGGGTGGCGTGCTAAGTTGGGATTCACTTCACACTCACAGTTGCTGGGACACAATGACAGTAGGATAAGCCAGAGAGATGCTTTGGCCATTCTGGGTTCACAACATCACAGATGCCTTGTGTGTGAGGCCATTGGTGGTTGGTTACCCATCGCCCCGTCTCCTTCCGCTGTGCTGACCTGCCCCACCCACTTACCCCATTGCTGAACAAAGTTGAAGAAAACTTTCATCGGGAGTCTATAGGCAAAGAATGAGGAAGGAAAGCTTAGGTGCCCTCTAGACGAGTGGGCAAGACACTACTCTAGCTCACCTCCTTACTACTTGAACGCTGAAGCAGCCTGGCCTGGTGACCAGGTCACCACCTGTCTGTCAGGTGGGTTTCTCATTTCCACTGAGTCAGAGAATCTATGGCAAGAGTACAGGAAACTCACTCTCTGTGTTCTTGCCTGCAGCAATAAGCACATGGAGACTTTTCCTGACCACATCCAACTTCTCATTTAGACTTCCTCAGAAAGCCTTACTGCCAGAAAATTCCCCCTTCTGATTTACCAGGTTTCTCCGTCTTTCATCTGAAAGCCCTGCGTTCTGTTCTGCCATCAGAGTCGATGGAGATCTCCGTGAGGGACCTTTGAGTCCTTTCACGTTTTTAATCTATTACAACTAAAGCTTGTATGAACACACTTTGCGTGTCTTTTGATGCCCATGCATACACATTCTCAGGAAGATGCAAGGTCATCTCATATCCACATTTTACTATCAGTAAGTCCTACCAGGCCTATTCCCAATGTGGTTGAATCTGTTTCTGAGACTATGGTTCAGCAGCAAATCATGGGCAGGGAGCACATGGTGGTGCCTGTGACCTCAGGGCTGCTGGGAAGCAAAGAGAGAAATAGGAAGAGCCCTGGTCCCACAGTGCCCTTTGAGGACATGCCCTCGATGACTGTAGCCTCTCATGTAGGCCCCACCTCTTAAAACAGACATGGGACCAACCAAGCCTTTAATACATGGGTTTTTGGAGAATATTCTAGAGCAAGACCATAGCAAGGAAGGACTTCATCAGACTACTGGAGGTCTCTCAGGATAGAAGTTGGATGATTAGTGGTTCCAGTCTTACACTATCGCTCGGGAAGGCTGAGACTGAATTTGAACAATCTCTGACGCTTTCCAATAAGAATAATCCACAGCTATAACCCATCCTGGCTCTCTGACATGAGCTTTGTGAAACCACAAAAGGTGCTTATTAGTGATCTACCTGACTCCTTCATATTTCATGTTGAATAAAATCAATATATATGTAACCAAGAGGAAATGCCATTTGAGCCTATCAAATCTCTTTCCCACTTCCTCAGGCTGTAACACACGACTTGGGTCAGAAGGGCCACCCCCTCACCCCAGGTCAGGAGAACTAATTGCTCTGTCCCGTTTTCAGGTCTGCCTGCTGTCTGGCCTGCTCTGCCTTGGAAAGGCACCACGCGGCCCTGCTGGATGGTTCTGCTGCTCTTTGATGAGTTACTGGGCTCCCTGCACGTCGTCTCTGAGACAGAGTTCCTACCCTTTCCTTTTCCAGACTCACAGCGAGCTAGTGCCTGGAGCTTGAGAAAAGTGTGTGCTTACTGGCAAGCTGAGGGAGGCTACTACGGGGTGGAAATGTTCAGCAGTGTTTCCTAGCTTCCTTGCCAAGGTTCTTGCAAAGCAGGCCCATTGTCAGAAATGAACTAGGCAAGAAATATGCTAGAGAAGCAGACTCTGGGATCCCGGTGTTTCCCAAAGTCACTTTTACCCCATGAAATAATTTTGGGGGCTATCCCAAAAGGAAGCAGTTACAGAAGAAAAGGAGTCCCCTGGGCATATCAAGAGGGAAGATCAGAGACAGGGTTATAAGTTCGATGCCTTTTGTTCAGCAGCAGGAAGCGAGACTGGGACGGCAACATCACTTTTATGACACCTTAGCATTCTCCAAGAACCACTTACTGAAGACCAGACTTCTCACTTGGCCAAAAGTCCTGCACGCTGGCTATCCAAAGCCCTTCTCAAGCTTGCCTTTCCTTTTCTGCCTGCCTTGTCTCTCTGAAGGGAGTATGGTGAGATTTGGGGTCTAACTGGTCCTCGGGGCTGGTTTGAAGACTCAGCAGTCCCGGTCTCTCTCCTCTCCACTTTTCCAGCCACATTGGCCAGCCATGTTGTGACAGATTGCCAAGTGGAAGATTGCTGTACAGAGCATCTCTGGGCCCCCTAGACTCAGCTCAGTCTCAGCTAGGTTCATCCTGCTGTGCACCAACCTTATAACTTGTGTATATATTTCATTTCCATGGACAGTTTTCTTAGTTAGTTGACCTTTTTGAAGGGGAGGCGGAGTGGGGGGAAGAAAGGAAGAAAACTTGTTTCTATTTGCTTGTTTGGGTTTTTTGTTTTGTTTTGTTTTTGTTTTTGCTTTTGTTTTTTTCTGTTTGTTTTATTTCATAGAGCAGAAAAGCAAAATTATTCCTAACTATGACCTCTTCCTGGATGTGGACGGAGTTTGTGAAAATTTAAGCCTGGGAGGAAAACGCCTGCTCTGTTTGTATTTTCTCTCCTATGCCATAGCACCGCTGTGTGTTCTAGGAAAGGCCATCTCGGCGAGTGAAGAGGCCTAATGTTCACACTACCTGAGAAGCGGGGTTACCTATGTTGAATATACTTTAGTGGAAGGTTCCCAAGGGGGCAAGTTGCATGACCTCATGAAAAGAACAGCCCTTGGGACTTGTCTGGATGAAGTCTAAGACATCTCATTTTTGAACCCAGGATCTAGCTAGCAAGCTGCAGATCTGGGGTGGGGAGGAGGGGATGAACTAGTGACCAGCTTCCTGTCATTCAATGTAGTGGAGAACTAGACACTAGCAGGCCACACTGGATGCCTAGAGATCCCAGAAAGACATCCTGAGACACACACCCCAGGGGTGGGCATGTGTAACAGCTGGAGTAAGTGCACAGCTGCCATTTCCTCTCTGATGTGACAGAGAGAAGGAGAAGAACAGCAGAAGAAAGCCACTGAATGCCTGCTTTGTCGTATGTCTGCCTCATCTAGCCATTAGAACTTTCTAGAGCAGTTATTTTTAGTCCCAACTAGACAATGGGGGAAACCAAGGCTCTCCGAAACCTTCCTGGAGTTAACAAGAGCAAAACAGGAATGCCAACACCCATCCACCAGAGGTTGAGTCCCATGCTTTTGTTATTCCTCCCTCCTACTCAGACATAGGTGGGTTCTGATCAGCAAAACTAGAAAACAGGGGGCTAGAGTGATGGCTCAGAGGTTAAGAGCACTGGCTGTTCTTCCAGAGGTCCTGAGTTCAATTCCCAGCAACCACATGGTGGCTCACAACCATCTACAGTGAGATCTGGTGCCCTCTTCTGGCGTGCAGGCATACATGCACTTATATGTATAAACCTTTTAAAAAATAAAATAATAAAACTAGAAAATAGAAATTCATTTTAAATAATGGGCAGGGTGTAGTCACAATAATGTGCAACAACTAATAATTATCAGTTATCAGGTGTCCTCAGGGTCCTGGCATCAAACATGATAGGATATGCCTCAACATTAAATATGGAACAATTTGAGGGATGGTCCTTAACTTTCTTCTGAGCCAAAAATTAGACAAGTTCCCTCTCCTGGTGGAGACTTCCTCTCATGTACTCACACAGCTTCCGTGGCAGGTGTCATGGGACCTCCACACACTCTTCCCAGCACCATGGCGGCCACAGCTTGACAAAGAGGCATGTTCCTCCACAGAAGAGACCCACTGTGAGATCCTTCTTCATGTGGAGCTAAATCTGCCTCCCTGATCCCTCTAACTTTCAATAATTAGTCTCTTTTCTGTCCTATGAAGTAACTCACGATAAATCTTCCCGTCCTCTTTAGAAGAATGACTGGAGGCCACTATTGTGTCCGTGCTCTATTGTATCTTTACAGATAATTATCTCCCAAATCCTTCAGCAGTCCAATAGGAGATGGTTTCCAGACCCTGTCCCTCATGCTCATCTGCCTGGCAGCCTTGATGTGCTCTGTTGAAGTGCTGGGAGCTCAGCTTCCTCCTCCCTCCCATTGTGAAGCAAGAAGCTCCCAGCTGCTTCCACAGTTCGGGACTCCACAATACAACTTAGTCTGGCAATGGCTCTTAGGTACCTTGTCACACTGTCACCTCAGCGTCAGCCTACACCTAACTAAGGTCCCTGGGCCTTCTTCACAGGAACGGCTGCAGGCAAATGTCGCTCAGTCTGACCCCAGTTGGCTGCCATCTTGATTGCAAAGGCCTATTTCACACTCGTAACTCCAAGGTCCCGTTGAACAATGGAGCAACAGGTCTTGGGGACTTGGCGACATGAGCTCACTTGAGAGGCTCGGCTGTCTAGGTGACTTCTCTTTTGTTATAAGCTGACTTCTCTTTTGTTATAAGCGTCAGTGCTCTCCATCCTGTTTGCTCAGCATGTTGTAACTACCAAGTTGTTTTCCAGTGAGAAAGAAAGGTAGGGGAAGCCTGACTACGGAGCAGGTTCTCACCTACTCTGAGGTCAAACCTTCTTTCTGCTTTCAGTTAGTGTGATAACCAGTTTCCCAGGCAGTGGGTCAATATAACCTTTACAACCATCTATTAAAAAAATTACTATTCTAAAATAAAAAAAATTACAATTATCCCTCCCAATTATATGATATGACAAAATGAGGAATTGGAAGCTCTTGGAATTTGGGCAGTTTGTCCAAGTTCACACAGAAAGAGGCAGATTGGTAAGTCCAGTCAAGACCATCTGCTTCCAAATCCTGCCTACTTTTTTACAACATCAAGCTCATGGGTGAGAAGGGTGGGGGAGATGGAAGGAAAGAGACTTTTATAGTTCTGCAAAAACTTGAAAAACCTATAAATGTGCTGACCCTGAGCGGAATCCAAAATTAACTTGAAATTCTCCATCTGTATCCAAAGCAGGATGAGCAGCGAGGGTGAGAACGTGTGGCATATGAGGGTGTCAGTTGTTCACCCACCACCCAATGGTAGTTAGCTTTTAGTTACCGGTACAAAATACTTGAGAAAATTGACCTGAGGCGGGAAAGGTTGACTTTTCTTTATGCTTTCCAAGGATTCAGCATATGGTCAACTGGATTTGTTACTTTTAGATAGTAAAGCAGGAACACCATCATGGAAAGGCGTGATGGAGGCATGCTGGTTGCCTCATGGTAACCAGGAAGTATACAAGAAAGGGACAGAGAACAAGATATTCCCTTCCAGGGCACACCTCCAGCGAACTACTTCCTCTATACGTCCTATCTCCTCCTTTCGGCACCTCCCAATAATGCCGTCATATTCTGAATCAATCCATTCATTATAACAGAGCCCTTATGACCTAATTATCCCTGGAAATGGTCTCATAGACACACCCAGAGGTGTGTTCTACTAATCACCTGGGCATTCCTTAATCCAACCAAGTTAATAAGACTAACCATCATACTTACTACTAGTTCAGTGTTCCAGGAACATGCCCTGGGCATAAGGCACATCGTCATTAAGACATGCAATCAGATTTCATTCTGCACAGAGGAGGCTAAGTGATAACATGCTGGCAGCTTAATAAGACAAAATCAAACCAGATGTGGTGGCTAAGACTTGTCATCTCAGCACCCAGGAGACTGAAACAGGAGCATTTCCACCAGTCAGAGGCCAGCCTGGGCTGCATAATGAGTTCCAGGGCAGCTTGGGCTACAGAGTAAGAACCTGTCTCACAAATTAATAAAAATACCGCTGATACTCCAAAAAGTAATAGTGATGCAATAGGATTCTACGAGCATGAGAATTCTGATTGCAGTCCTAGGGAAGGTCTGTCTGGGAAGGCAGAATTTGACCAGATGCAGGGTAGAGGACTGTAGAGGATGTGTCCACTATAAACCTTTACTAGTTAAATGGTTGGGGGGAATGACTGAGTGGTTTGGTAATTAAGTGGTTGAGTGGTCGGTGCCGGGTGTCTTGGGGGCTGGATGGTGGGTAGCTCAAAATGATATAAATACCACTTGTTGATATGGAAGTTTTTCTGCTACTTAATTTAATTTTATCACTTTGGTCTCCTGCAGATTCCTGTGTTGGGACAAATTGTAAGTCTTATCCATGTCTCTTCTGACTCCAAGTATGTTCCTGGGTCAACATTTTAATGAGAAGGGATATGGACAATACCATTGGGTCCCTCATTTGCAAGGAAGACCCAGACTAGGTCCCATTATCAGAATCGTTAACTAGAGTCCAGGAAAAAGGAAGAACAGGACTCCACTGGCTCAGGCTCCAGGTGCTTCTAGGGTCACAGGAGTCTCAGCAGGGTGCCTCGGAGGCCCCTCACAGTCTCTTAAACATGGCTCCTGCTTTTGCCTCTCTTCTCAGTGTGGCCCTCGGGTGTCAAGGTTTAGACTCTTTTCCCTTTTCCGGTCGGGGAATCACCACCTTTGGCTTCATCTTCTTTTCTTCTTCCTCAGCTTCTCTTGCCCTCCCGCTCTTCCTGTCTCACAGCCTTCACGGTGTTTTCTATCAAGCAGAAAGAAACTCTGAGCCGTGATGAACATCTTGCCTTCTGTGATGCATGCAGCAGTCATTCAAACTAACGTTTGGGACCGACAGAAAGGGCCGTTGTAGAAAGCACATGAACATCACTGCTTCGCTTCTAGGTGAGAACAGAAGGCCCTAAGCATCCAGGGAGATCCAGGCAAAGGCAGGAGGTGCCGGGACCAACGTCGGCATTCCTCATCCGATTCCTTATCATGACTCTTAGACCGTCTGTCTAGACTCCTAAAGGCTGTCTGAGCTAGTCATGCCTAATATGTCAAAAAGTTACAGCCTGGGAACAGACCCAACATGCCTGCCCTGCAGATGAGGTCAGATCTTTGGGACCCCGTCTTTTGTCCACATCAGAGCTCGGAGTGCCTTTTAGGACAGACAGAGAAAACATTTCTCTCCTAGACTCACAGAAGATGGAACTCTCTTCTCGGGGCGGAGATGAGAGCTCCGGTCTGGGGAAGCCTAGCCAAAAAGCTGTTTTGTCGTTGTTTTCCTGGTGGGCATTTATGCAGCTCTCGTCAGGGGTAATGGCTGAAGAAAATGCCACACTGGGGGATTTGAACCAACGGAGAAAAGTGGGAGCAGAATCAAAAGCACATCTAACCCATTTTTCCCCTCTGAGGACCATAACTACTAAGGGGTCTTCTGGCTCTGACTTTCTGGGGTTCTCACAGGACCTGGCTTTGTAGGAGTCATTTCAGACTCACTGCATGAGGACAATGGACAAGCTCTGGGGATGAAATTATCTCTCTTCTGGGTCTCATAGTTATAGCCTGACTGATGCAGAAGATCAGTCCTCAAGCCTCCTGGGCTTCTGTCTGGGACTTTCTTCCTGAGCCTTGGTGCTATGTCTCCCCAGAGTAGTTCCAGATGCCTGTGCTGAACTCTGTCCTCTCTCCAGACTTCCAAGAGGGGAGACCGCTGGTCCTGAGGTGTCAGACAAAGAAGCACCCTCAGAAGTCAGCCTTGCGGCTCTTTTACTCTTTCTATAAGGACAGTCATGTCATTCAGGACAGGAGTCACCTCCCAGTACTCTACATCTCAGAAGTCGAAGACTCTGGGTTTGCCAGTGTATGGCGGCCACTAAAGATGGCCTAATCCAGAAACAAAGTCAACAGCTGGAGAGCCAAGTACAGGGTAAGTAGATGAGGGAAGAGAGATACTCTGAAGGGGTCCAGACATCAGGCAACAACCTTCATGGCAGTAGGTAAGGGGTCCCAGGGAAGAAGGGATTCGGGATCCCGGACAATCCGGCTGACTCTCCTATTCCATGTACCATCCAGTGCCTGTATCCCGTCCTGTGCTTACTCTGCGACATGAAGCCACTAACCCTGCTGTAGGAGACGTGGTGGAGTTTCCCTGTGAGGCCCAGAGGGGCTCCCTTCCAGTGTTGTACTCATTCTACTGTGATGGAGAGATCCTAGGGGAATCCCTGGCTTCCATTGACAATGTTTCCTCCCTCCTCAGCCCAGTGAAGTCAGGGTGGAGTGCTCAGAACTATTTCTGTGAAGCTAAAAACAGTATCTCCAGAAAGAGGAGTGAGTCCGGGACCTTCCCCTGGTTGGTATGTTTTGTCCCACACGGTCTCTGAGCCCCGGTAACTGGCGGAAGTCAGATCTCACTCCTCTGTAACCTCCCACCACACCTAGTACAATAATGACTTATGGCAGGCTCTGCTTAATGAACCACAGACCCTGATTGGAATGCCTATCCTCTGAACCGGCAGAGGGTGGGGAGCCCCATGGGGGAGGAGTTACATGGCCATCCATGACATGACCAGTCACGTGAGCATCTTCTGAGCCATCTTTCTTTCCCACTTACGAGGCTTCTCCAGGCCATGTGTTTTGTTTTGTTTTTCAAAAGCTGTCCACTGCGTCTCCGGTGTTAGTCTGGGATGGATTTCTGAATTTCTACAGTACACATTGTCACTTCCCCATTCCAGGTTCTCAAGTCTTGTCCGCCTCAACTGGTTAGTGGCCTGGCTACCTGCAAGCCTGCTTGGTGGGACGGCCCTTGCCACTGTGTTTCTAATTCACTTCTTCAGGCCCTGTAAAAAAGATGGTTAGCAACTCTTTTTTGACTCCTTACTTGCTAAATCTCTGGCATTCCCCAGCCTTTGAGAAGCCACAGCCTGGCAGACATAGCCATTCTGTTTACCTGAGCCCCATGTGAGAAGAGAGATTTTTCTTCCCAAGTCCCACAAAGGAGCACTCAGAAGAACACACAGAGTTTTCAGAATACACATAGAGATACCCAACCTCACACAATCACAGTCACAGAGATAGAAACCCACCATTACACACTCAGGCGTGATTAGAAGCATGAATCAAAGAATTCTTACAAAACGGATATGATTTATACTAGTGTCCTTCACATTAGAAAGATAATCTGTGGCACTGAATGTGACAGGGGATAAAAAGCTGAAGGCTGCCAGGTGGTGGTGGCGCACGCCTTTAATCCCAGCACTCGGGAGGCAGAGGCAGGCGGATCTCTGTGAGTTCGAGGCCAGCCTGGGCTACCAAGTGAGTCCCAGGAAAGGCGCAAAGATACAGAGAAATCCTGTCTCGAAAAACCAAAAAAAAAAAAAAAAAAACCAGAAAGGAAAATATAATAGAGAGGCCAGATCAATGGCCAACTCCCAACCTGTCACTCTGCAGCCTGATCCAGAGCTCTCTAAGAGTCATCAAATTATCTCCCTCTCAGGGACGTTGTGAGGCTTTTGATTAATGAGATAAAAGACAGCTACAAGTAATGGGTTCAAGTGGTACATAAGTGGCTGCCTGGTAAGTTCCCGTTCTGGGACAAGCAGATCACGCACCGAGTTCCTCCAGTGTTTATGTTCTGAAAAGCCTAGTTAAAATTCTGATATGGATAATTCTATAGAGGAGTTTAAAACAATCAGATATTTGAGATTTGTGAGTTTCTCTGTAACTTTTCATATCTCGCACTCTTCTCCCTGTCTTGATGATGATGTTTAAGCATGAATGCTGGCTTTCAAAATAATCACTTTGCACATATACACATCTATACCTGCTTGAAGCTTCATTTATTTCAAGACACACTTACAGGACCAGCTATCCGTTTCAAAGCTGTTCAGTTCCAGTTTTTTTCTAGGTTTTTAAATCTACCTACAGATAATCAAATCAACCCACCTCTCCCTCCATGGGGACAATATTCTTTTTTCTATTTAGTCTAGGGTAAAAGTGATTGCTTTAATAGAATTCTAAAGCAAGAAGCACTTATTCAAGTTGGTAGCTCCTTCTGCTAAGAAAATGTTGATGAGCTTTCTGGAAGCTCACTTATTCATCAAGGTAGACCACCACCTTGAATCCAAGATGTCCCCCTCTGCTAGTCCGGGAGCCTGAACGGTGTTCTCTCTAAGGCCAGGGCCAATTTCTTCTGTCACTGGATACCCAGTTAGGGTTTGGGCTAGCCTTCAGCATCTTCTCCTTTTGTCAATGTAACAGTCTTTACCCATCCAACTTCCCAACACCTCCTTCTTTCTCATCTAAAGTCTAGAACCTATTCTGGCGACATTTGCTTTCAGACATTTCTTTGATAGAAAGATAGAGTCAGGTCCAGGGGTAGATGGGAATATACCAATCCTTAATTCTTCCTGTTTCCAAATTAAATAGAAGTAAAAGGGTCTGTACTCTCTTGGGGAAGGGCACTAGCCAGGAGGTGGGAGGAGATGAATGCAGACGCCCTGACCTGAATGTTTCTCCTTCCACAGCTAGACGTGAAGTGCTCACCACAGAAGAGCAAGTAAGCAGAACCCCCTGTCCTTCCTCACCCTTTGTCTATCTCTGCTTCCCTGTACTGACCTACCTTTCCTGCAGGACAATTATATCATCTGTGCAAAGGTGAAAAAAACCACACTTGGTAAGATTGCCACCAGCGATCTGGATCCAGACAGCACGACCTACCAAGATCTCCTTGGTGTCTGACGATGATAGTCCCTAGTAATGCAATGTCTCCCTCCAACATATGCCCATTCCTCCAGCCTGCAGCTCCCAGCCCTCAGTGCTCCCCAGTTGCTCCCCAGTGCTCCCTCATTGCTCCCCAGTGCTCCCCCATTGCTCCCGGCTCTTCCTGTGGGTCATCCAGTTCCTGAACCCACAGTGAAGGAGCCACTATGCCCTATTCCTGACCAAGGCCTCCTGAACTGTAGATTCTCTTTTGAGTGGGAAACCAGGCAATAGTGTGAGAATGAACAATTCCCACCTTCACACACACACACACACACACACACACACACACACACACACACACACACACAGAGTTCCAGAAGTAACACTGGACACAGAGCCACACATATCTGCTTTCAATGAAAATGAGAAGGGTTTTTCTTCCAGATAGACAGATGATAGATAGGTATAGGTAGATAGATAGATAGACAGATAGATAGATAATAGGTAATATAACAGACACAAGACAAGATACTAGATAACTAAATATAGATATGTGTGTCTGTGGATACAGACAGATAAATAGATTTTATACAGAAAGAAAATATGTTTGCCTTTATACTGAAAAGAAAACATGAAGCTATCTATGACCATTGGACTAAAAGTCCTCTCCGAAGTTGAGCAAGACCAAGGTCAGCCAGCAAATGGCTTGCCCAGATGATTTCACAGAATCTTGACAATGGGGCCAGAGCCCTGAAGGCAGCAAGGACACTGCCTTCCCCTGCAGCTCTGAGCATACTTAGCTCAGACACAGAACTCAGCTTGCCCAGAGCTCCAGATTGCAGAGTGCACCAGAAAAGTCTGTCATTGCTTTCTTGTTTTTAACAGACAGTTGTAAAATCTATTTTGTTAAAAGAAATATGTACATTTGTTTCATGTTGTTCATATAGGTCATTTGCAGCACCTAACAGTTCATTGTTGGCTTGAGGCATCCACAATCAGTAAAGGATGCTTGCTGGTTATGCCCAGATCACAGAAACCCCCAAAAGACCACCACGGAGACCGAATCCCGTATGTAAAAGCAAAGAGCCTTTATTTTCAAGCTCGGATCTTGGACTCTCTGTCTGACTCAGCAGTGAGAGCAGAGGGCCCAGAGCCCAGGCAGGGTGGGGGTTTTTATCACAGCAGAGGTTAGGGTGAGGTAATTTCCAAGGTTCAGGACCCTGATTGACTGACATTTGTCTAGGAGTATAGGGAATGTTTGGAATATCAGGTATTTCCCCTTAGATGCAGGCCCTCCCTGGGTGGGGTCAGCTCATGGCTTTTTCTGGATCTGGGTGTTACCTGCCAGTAAGCCTGTTACAGAAGCTGTGTCTGGGCCTCTAAGCCTATCATGGCAGTTGTGTGGTCAAGCTGTTTGGGGCCCCCTCACAAGCTGACACATACTCCTTTAGGCCCTGGAGCATCTTTACAGGCTCCTGTTCTAGAATCACAGACAACAGAATCTGACTTACAGAAAGGGACTGCAGCAGACTCCACCTGTCTTGCCTATGAAGGGGATATCAATCTTGTCTTCCAGGCACCACAGGCCTGCTAACATCTTACACAGCAGCTCCCCAACATCAACAGTATTGATGTTACCTGATGCTCACAGAAATGCAACTCTTTAGATCCAACCCCAGACCTGCTTAGATGAGAATCTGCCTTTCAATACCATCCCCGGGCAATTTGCAAGTGCTTTCAATCAGGCTGATCTGTTTACAAGGCACGTTATGGAAACGCATCCATCCCCTTAATTGCCTATGGTTCAGCCCTAAAGATGGGAGAACTAGAGAGACCGTCCACATTATCATTTCCTTTTCCAACTCGATTCCCTTCTCCCACCCCAGCCCCCTTCCTCCCTCATCCCGGTCTCTGCTATCACCAATCCATCCATGTCCAGGAAACACTGAGCCCCTCTCTTTCTGCCACTCAGCAGAGAGTCTGCTGAGCAGGCCCAAGCCAGCCGTTCTAGAGGCAGAGAACCCCCCTGAGTCAGTCAGAGTGCACTTGCAGACCCCAAGCCATTGCTACTCCCTTGATGGAAAAGCTGCCCCCTTAATAAAAGATCAAACCACAGACGAGCGTCAGCTCATGAAGGGAAACACTGTTGCTAAGGCCCTGGAAGCCTCCAGCCCTTCCGGTTGTTCCTAGGGACCACAGACCACCTCCTTCCTGGGTCGTCCCACTTCCCCTACACCACTGACCCAGGCTGGTGCCGGTCTGTGAGTTGCTTTTAAGAAATCTGTGATACACACAAAAATTACAGCAAATATTTAGAAACTTTTATAGCAATCTGACAGTAATTTTATGTTTGTTTAATACAATCATAAAAAAAATTAGAGCTTGTATTTTGTAGGTATGTCTTTTTATTTCGTTTTTCTAGTAATTTGCTTTTATTGTAGTCTACAAAAGTACAAGTCCACAATGGATTGGAAATTTAAAAAAAAAAAAAAAACTAAAAAAGGTTGTTTGGCTCAGATGAATGAGAAAAGCCCCATCTACACACACACACACACACACACACACACACACACACACACACACACACTTCTGGCTGCTCAGGAACTCTGCTCTCTCCCTGGTATCTGTCTTTACAGACCTATGTGCACAACTGAAAACATCCTTTCCCCGTAGTTTAGAAAAGAATAAGCTGCAATATTTTTCGAAAATGAACCATTACTAAGAAAAAATGAAAACTCCCCGAAAGTGCAGAGTAGAGCTATCTGAGGATGGCCATACCCTTCAGCCCGTACTGTTTTCCCTGGTTTGTGGGATGTTACCATCCAGACCAGAGTCCCATATCCAGACCTGTGGGGGAGGGGGCATTTCACAGGGGGAAAGGATACCCTCAGTCCTCAAGGGACAGACCCTGTTGACACTGAGGAAGGGCATTGGAGACCACTGGAGGCTGCTGCGTGCCACGGGCGTCTGATGTCACTTGTCTGTACTATGAATCATCTTTTTTCTCTCCAAGTCGGAGTTAAACGCAAACCTTTACGCATCTAGATGAATGTGTTGACTGTGCCTTTTCTAGTGACCTGGGTTCTATAGATTCATATTACCTAAAGAAAAAGGGGACAGGGAAGACTTCAGGGTCTGGGTTGAGGGTAGTGCAGCAGCCTGGAATTGCTCCTGAAAGAAGAGAAAAAGATGCCCACGGCTAGGAACCCCGTGGCTGCCCTCTGCTGGCCCTCTCTGAGACTCAAACTGCCTACTCTCAGTCTGATCCATTCCCAGAAAAACTACATCTTAAAATAATGGGGACTGGGAGCACAGCTCAGTTGTACTTGCTAGGCATGCAGAAAGTCCTGACAGTACCTCAGAAACCCAATGTGGTGATGAGTACCTGAGGCATCAGCACTCATGAGGTGGAGACAGGAGGATCAGAAGCTTAATGTCATCGTCAGCTACACTGTGAATTCCAGAACAGTCCAGGCTATATGGAACCCTATCTCAAAAGTGTGTGTGTGTGTGTGTGTGTGTGTGTGTGTGTGTGTGTGTGTGTGTGTGTGTATGTGAGAGAGAGAGAGACAGAGAGACAGAGAGACAGAGACAGAGAAACATAGAGAAGTTGAGCGATACTTGGTCATTGTTTTGTACGTGGCTATACAGTTTAGATGCAAGAGAAAATGGAACCAAGAGAGTTGTGTGCTTCGAGATTCCTTTCAATTCCAGGTTGGTTTAGATTTGGCTAAGAAATAAGGTCTGCATTTTTATTTAAATGAGCAGCTCTGTGTCCTGTGCGGTCTCAGTTCCTTCTGCCCTGCTGGAAGCCACCGAAGCTTGCAGGACCTAGAGCCCTCAGCAAGTCTGCCTTTGCCTCTGCCTCTGCCTCTCACACTGCTCACAGGGCCTCAGGAGAGACTCAGTGGAGTTCCTCAGTCAGTTCAGAAAGTAGGCCATGTCTACTTATTTCTGGAATCTCTTCCACATGGAGCACATCAACAGTGATGGTCACTTGCATCATCAATACGGGATTGCTGCCACCCAGTTTGTGAGTGCTTACCTCATGGGGATGACTCACACTGGATGGATGCTCTATAAATGTTTATTTGATGCATTGGTCTGAGAACCCCAACAAGTGGTGGTGAAGGGTGAATGCATAGATGAGCTTCCAGTTCCCCTCGCTACCTCAATAAAACTCCACAGTGGCTCTGTTTCCTTTTAGGCAGCCTTCCTTCACAACTCTAGAGACTATCTCATTGCCTCCAAAGCAAGGGGGCCCTAAGATGGACACCCAACCCACCCACTCTCCTGCAGGTGTCCCCTCCTACTTGTTCCTTCTCTCCCACTCTGTGTACCATGACCCTGCTGTGGAATTTCGCTATGTTAAAGTTAAAACCTTCCTTTTTGATTAGACCAAAAAAAAGGGGAAGAGCTGTGGGCGTCTTTCTGTATGCTGTGAATGTGTGTTGCTCTGATTGGTTGATAAATACAATGCTGATTGGCCAGTAGCCAGGCAGGACATCTAGGTGGGGATAAGAGACAAGGAGAATTCTGGGAAGAGGAAGGCTGAGTCAGGAGATGCCAGCCCGCCGTCCAGGGAGCAGCATGTAATGGCACCCAGGTAAAGCCACGGAACACATGGAGACATACAGATGAACAGAAATGGACTTAGTTTAAGTGTAGGAACTAGTCAGTAGTTAGCTTGAGCTAGTGGCCAAGCAGTTTTAATTAACATAAGCCTCTGTGTGGTTATTTTATAAGCAGCTGCAGTACCACAGGACCAGGCAGGACACAGAAAAACTTTCAGCTGCATGCCCCTGCCTCACTAAAGACACCGTCCCTTCTACCTCTTTACAACAGGGTGAGGCGGGAAAGCTGAATGCGACAGAATCGAAGGAGCCCATGCCAGCACCATCTCAGGGGTGGCCAGTAAGGTATACACACTGCGCACATGCAGAAACAGTGACAGTGGGTATTGCTAGGAAGTGGCGGAAGTAGTGCTTTCCCAGGGTGCTCAGTGCTTTCTGCCTCAGGCCACTCTTCCTGCCCTACCACAGCTGCCCAAGAAGGCTGGCTAGGGAGGGGCTGCTGGGGCCCAGGGGCGTGTCATCTCCTGAGGGGTCTCACAGGTGTGGCTTACAAGGTATGGAAAACGAAAACTTCAACCTGGTTAAATGATTTATTAGCAGTTCATAGAGCAGCAACCCACCCACCCAGAAGACTAGAAAAGGAGTAAAGGTGCCTGGGGAGGGGAGCAGAGCTGGCCTTCCGCGGCAGGAAGGGCCAGAGAAAGCAGATCACAAGGAACAAAAAAGCCAATCAGACATTTCAAAAGTTATAGTCCTGATAGGATTGAAAATGTGCCAGGGTTATAACTCAGTGGAGTGTTTGCCTAGCATGTGCAGAGCCTATGATTCAATCCCCCAGTACCCCCATAAACTGGAAGTGACAGGGCATGCCTGTAATCTCAACATTCAGGGCGGGTAGAGACAGGAGAGTCAGAAGTTCAAGGTCGTCCTTTATTATCAATGAGGTCAAGGCCAGCCTGTAACACATGAGACTCCATAAACGTAAACTAGTCTCCTTCCGATTAACTGATTAGACAATTTCTTGTTTTAAGATACTTGCCTAGTAAGAATAACTCCATTCTGGTTTGGTCTGGTCAGGATCTCAGTCCTTAAAGTTTGGAGGAGCAGTAGAGTGCTGCCTGCCCTCAGCTACACCTAGAGGCTACCCCATTACCCAGTAACACCCTGGGTTCCCTAGGAGACTGCTGAATGCCTCTTCCTCCACAGCCACTCTGCCTTCGCCTCTTTCCCTGCCTGGCTCCCCTCTCTCCCAATTGCACCCCGCCTTCTTGCCTTCTCTCAACCTTCTCACATCTCCCTGTGGAAGAAGCATGGCCCCATGCTGGCCTTGCAGACAAGGCATTTCAAACACAACTTGGCTCACCCTCACCCAATCCCTCCCAGCCTCCGTCTCTACACCAAGCAGGCCTAGGTTGTTGGTTCTGTTCAGGCAGGTCATCACTTGGCCACCTGCTCACCCTTCCCATAGCCAGTGGTAGAAATGGGCTAATGGTGAGGCCCGGACTACACCACAGGGCAGATGAAGCTACTTCTCCATCCTCAGTATGCGCAGACTCCTCCTGACTCCAGCTTCCCAGAAAGGCCCCAGGGAGACAGGAGTAGCAGCCCTGGCTGCCAGCTGCTCTCTTAATTAAGGAATGCAGGGAGTGGCCCCTTTGAACTCACCTGCTAATTTACTCTAGCACACTCCCCCCTGTGGCTGGGTAATTAATGTGGTGTGAACCAGTGATTAGCCGCATTTCTAGGGGGAACCTGCCTGCCTGGAGACCTTAACCCTTCCCTGCACCTGGGATGAAGCACGTCGTTCTTCAGTCTGCCTTTCTCCACTGTCACATAGCAGAAGGAAAGTTTTCCCCTTTGGGGAGGTTATTTTGGAAGATATTTTCCAAGCCTTACCCATTCTCCCCCTTCTCCCTGTCAGCTGACTGGGACGGGGTGGGAGGAGTATTGGAGGACCACTAGGGACAACCAACTGGGTCCTCCAGAGGAATTAAGCTCTGGCCCACTTTGCCCTGCTTTTGCATCCTGCAAACCACGCTCGCTCGTCTTGTGCACTGCAGAATCACCCCGCACAATTTGACACGCTTTCAGGTCATCATCACCTCATGGAAAGCCTGCATTAGGCAGCCCAGGAGACAGACAAGGGAAAGAGCTCTGCTCTGTGCCATCACGGAGCTCCCAGTCTAGATGAGAAACGAGGCCTCTGCCCTCCCTCTGCAGCTGTCTCTTTCCTGACTCTGGCCACTTGCAGGCCTGGTTAGCACCTGAACCTCACTGTGGACCAGATCCGTGGTGAGCCCATGGTCAACACTAAGAGGGAGATCCAGTTATTGATCCCCATCCCTCCGGTGAGCACACCGAAGCAGGGAAGTTACTTTTCTCATGGCTTCATGGCCACACTTGGGTGCAGGTCTAACTCTAGAGATTGCTTTCAAAACCACTACCCCCATCCGGCTTGTACTCTAAGACTCACTCAAACACCCGTCCTTCAACCAATGCCCTCCACACCCCTCAGCCTTCTACCCACCCAGGCCAGGCCTTTGCCCTCTGGCTCCCACAGCATCCTATGCACACTTCTAGCATTGTTCTTGTTACATTGATTGTAATTATTGGGTTACGCATCCCATCTCCTCCTCTAAACTTCGGACTCCTTAAGGGCAGGGGCTAAGCCTTTCATCTCTGTGTCCCCAGCACCTGGCACCTAAATAGATGCTCAATAAATGCTTGATGAATAGATGACAGAATTGACAAGAGAGCCATGAATGAGTCCCCTCCCTTGGCTTCTCTGTCCGACATCCAGAAACCTCCAGGTTCCACTGGGACTTCTGTTCAGCAGACCGCCTATTCTCCTCCAGACATTCCCTTCCTAGTTCAGGCCCTCCTGTTTCTCGGACTCCCTTCCTCTTCCTCTCCCAGCCTGCTCTGCACAAAAACAGCCCCCTGCCTCCAAGCAGGGCTTCTTATGGCATTCCCTCAGTCCATCGGTGACATGTTCACCCAGTACAGTGTTTATTAGGACTAAGATTCCTGGGCCCATCCCCGCCCACTAAGTCAGCATCCCTGGGAACTCAAATATTTAACAAGGAGAGCCACGGCTCTCCAGAATATCTGAACCCAGTGTTCAACGTGCATAATCAGACTCCAATCTCCCCTTCCACTCTTCCCATTTCGCCTTCCAAAGATGGCCCCTGACTGCCCCCTCATGGTTCCTGGAGCCTGCTTTCACTTTCACACCACAAACTCTTGACACGCTCAACTCCCTCTTTGTGTTGAAGGCCCATCAGAACCTCTGGCCTCCTTTTTCTCTTCCTATATAAATCATGCTCAAAGTCTGCCTTCTCGGGAAACAATCCCTGCCCAGATCCACAGACACCTTCCCCTGGCCCTCATGCAATGCTGACTGCCTGTGTGGCTCATTTGTCTAGAGAAATTCCTGTGTGCCAGCAGCCTTCACTCTTCCTGGCATGTCTGTTTCTACAGGCAGGGACTCTCTCTCCAACCTCTCCTGCTCACCATCCTATATGTCTAATTTCTGATTCAATGATACCAAAGCCTGATACCCATTTGACTGAGAAGCTAGAGACTATACAGGGCAACACACAATGATCCCCACTCAGGACATTTAGGAATCTTTCTCAAGGGCAGCATCTTAAGAAAACTTCCCTGCTAGGGATAGGAGTACTCAGTAGTAGAACATTCCAGGGGCCTTCCATTCCATCCCTAGTACCGAGGAAAGAAGAGGAGGAAGAGGGAGAAGGAGGAGGAGGAGGAGGAGGAGGAGGAGGAGGAGGAGGAGGAGAAGGGGAGGAGGAGGAGGAAGAGGAGGAGGAGGAGGAGAAGCAGCAGCTAATTAACTAAAAGCAGAGAATAAGAGTGAGGAGGTAACTGTGACAGAATAGACCCATGCTCTGTCCCTCTGTGACCCCAGCAAGCTGCCTAACATTACATTGGCTTTAAATTCTTTCACCATTAATACTTCCACCAGGGCTACAAGAAGCTCAGCTCTGAGAATGGTCCTCAGCCTTACATAAAAGCAAAAGGGGTAACCATGTCTAGCAGTCATTCACTCTCTAACAGTTATTTATTAAATAATAAGCATGTCCAGCATAGAAACAAATACAAGTGTTGCTGTTAAACAGCCTGCAGAAACTATGAAGCTATGACCAGCAACATGTCAAGGGCATAAGGAAGCAACATGTAAGTGCACATGGGTACAAAGGCTTGCCACTCTGTCTGTAGTCAGGAAGCCTTGAAGGACAGCCTGGCTGGGTACAGAGCTGGCCCGGATCTGGGAGGATAGATGGAAGAGCATCCCTGATTGGGAAGCCGATACGATGTGTGCAAATGTCAAATGGGTGGTTCTAAAAAGAGGTGATCGGGCTGAGATGGCCCGAGAGGAATGGGGATATGGGCAGTCAGCCTGGAGAAGTTGAGGAGCCTCACATGCTAAGCTCAGTGTTTAGTCTTTATCCGACGGGCAGCGGAAGGCTTTCAAAGAGTTTTCAGCAGAGGGGAAGTGATGATTGGAACTGCAGCTCAGAGAACTCTCTGTGGCAATGATGATGATTAGACACAGCCCTGGGCAGGGATGGATGCAGAGAGCCTGGTGACCATCTGCAAGGAGCCCATGAGCCATGTGGGTGTGCTTGTCACCATGCTTTGGCAAGCCATGTGCACAGGAAAGAGGCTGACTTACAAGAATCAGCTCCTGAAAGCCCAGCGAGGCCCAGCCGGGCCTGCAGCCAACTTCCGCCTTATTCGGGATGCTTTCACTTTCCAGACATCTTGTTTTGAGTCAAGATTCCTCCTTCTGAACATGGGACTTTCCAGCAGGACCACAGCTCCTTCCGTGCACTCATTTGGCCTAGGATATCCTGGTTTGTTGAGGGAATCTTCCGAAGGAGGACGTCTGCCATGTGGTCCCTCTGGGGTCTTCTTCTCTGCGAAGGTAAGTGGAGCAGATGGACAGACAGCCTGTCCTCAGGGAGCTGAAAGCCCCTCCCTAGCTGCCCTCATCAGACCTCTAGGCAGCTGCCTCCCAAAACCAAGTAGGAAGCTAAGGAGAAGTGAAGAGTTGAAGCAACCTCTGAGGCAACCTAAAGTGGGGTCTTGGAGGAAATGGGGTGGCGGGTGGCGGCACTAGTGGCATCTGTATCCAGGAGATACCATCTGTTCTAGGGCCCGGAGTGGCTTAAAATGGTGGCAGCTTTGAGAGAAGGTTGGGTGCAGGGATGATGGGGATTCTGTCAATACTGATACATGGGGATTCTACAGTCTAGGAAGAGGAGGGGAGGGTGATGCAGAGCAAGGTTCCCTATGGTCTGAGGAGCGTTTTCGGCAGCCTGTAGGAATGCTAGGGTCCCTCTCTCTGTCCTGTACAAGTAGAGGTGAACATTGGCACAGAGGAGAGGTAACAGAAGGTTAAACATGGTCCCTGTGGGCTTGAGAATAGTCTCCAAACTCTCAGTGGCCCCCTTCATCAATCTGTGCCCGAGTCCCACTCTTCCATCAACAAGGTCAGCCCCTGCAGGGCCAGGATGGAGTTCACAGACCCCAAGACACTGTTGTATCCTTCGGGGACTCATAAGAACTAAACAAGAGCTCACTACATCCTCAGACCTTCAATCATTTTTAGAGATGTTCTTACTGGCAACAGAGAATGGTCCAACAGCGCTGAGACAGCCTCCACGTCTTACTTAGGGGAGGAAGGTGAGAGGGTAGCCAGGACATGAGAGAACCTCAGTCTGGACTGACATCTCCAGTTAAGACTGAAGCTGTGTCCCAACAGGATGGAGACGGCTGGGTCCAGGGAGGGCGAGGATGTGGATAAAGACTAGGGTTGTGGCCAGCAGAGTGGCCATCCAGAACGGGTCTCCTTATCCCAACTCGCAGCGCTTGGATACATTACACATCAGCCCTCACCCTGCCCTGCATCCCAAAGCCTCCTTCTATGCCAGGCTCTGGGCCAGTCCTCGGCAAACTCGGTGCGATTTCCTGAGCTCCTGAAGTCTGGTATGAAACTGGGGCACTGCAAGAACAGATGAAGACATTTGCTCTTGACCTGAAAGAGTTCACGGCCTGGTGGGAGATGCTGATTCAGAAACAGACAATAATAGTAGATAGGGGTGCTGATCCCTGATCACTGTGGGAAAACAGAAAGCATGTCTACTTGCGGCCAGAGACGGCAGAGGTTAGAGGTGATGGTGATACTTCCAGAGGAAGCATGAACAAGGCAGAAAAGGGGTCAAGAGGGCAGTTCAAGGAGGATTGTCTCCCTCGTATTTCAAACTCAGAACAGTCCTCAAAAAAGCGCAGCACCTTGCTGTCATCTGTCTGTCTCTGCCCTTGTTTCAGATCACAATAATGATATGTAATGGATCCCAAAGACCTGGGCACACTCTGAGTTCTCTCCTTCCCTCTCCAGACCTAATCTAATCCCAGAGTTTGTTAATTACACTATTAATCTCTCTGTCTCAATTCTCCCCATCCCTGTGGTTCCCTTCCCTTGTTCAAGTTTCCATCACCTCTCTCTTGCATGAATACAAACGGCCTCCACCTTCCCCCACCTCCAATGCATTCTCCATGCCTCCTGCCATGGCCATCTTAGGCCTGCACTTCATCATGTCGCTTTCTCATTTAAAATCTACGTGAGACACCACACACACACACACACACACACACACACACACACACACACACACACCACACAAGCACGCACCGTTGTTCTAAGGATTAGAAGCCCAGACACCAATTCTGCTTCATGATACAGCGTGATCCCGCCAACTCTTGGTGCACTGCCCACTTCCCCTCCTGAACCCCTCTCATTTCCCCATGCTCTCTCCCTTGTACTCCTCCTGTTCCTCAGCCTGTAGCTCCTCTCCATCCCTACTCCAGGAGCCACTGCTTGACTGGCTGCTTCCTATTCTTCCTTTGAGTTGTATCTTCTCGGAGGCCGCTCCAGGCTGGGTGAGCACCCCTATTAACCTACTTGCGTTCAGCCACTTTTTCTCAGCGTGATAACTTCATTTATTTTAGTGGCTGGCTTGAGGTCTGGCTTCTCCATGAACAGAGACCAGATTCTCTTCCTGTTTTGTTTCCCCATCCATGACACACACTACTGCTACACCCTCAACTCAGTGCAGCTGCTGGGTGGCGGAGGGGCCCTAACTCAATTCTGAGCAACTCAGCTCTTTGCCAGGAGTAGGACAAGACGCCTACACAGGCAGATTCACCGCGGCTTCTGTCCTTACAGTACTCCTTCCCATCGTGGTTATCGGTGTCCAAGTGCTCAGCAAGGTGGGGGACTCCGTGTTGCTGGCGGCAGAGTGCCCTCCTGGCTTCCAAGTGCGCGAGGCCATCTGGCGATCTCTCTGGCCGTCAGAGGAGCTCCTGGCCACGTTTTTCCGGGGTTCCTTGGAGACTCTGTACCACTCCCGTTTCCTGGGCCGAGTCCAGCTACATGGCAACCTCAGCCTGGAGCTTGGGCCCCTGAAAACTGGAGACAGCGGCAACTTCTCCGTGCTGATGGTGGACACCGGGGGTCAAACCTGGACCCAGACCCTGCATCTCAAGGTGTACGGTAAGTGTGTCCAACACTGGTTCCCTGACTCTCCTCCTGCAAACTACCAGCCAAGCATCTGGAGCCACGGGAGCTGGGGAGGGCTGGGTTCCAGAAAGGTACGGCCTTTGGCCACGTGGCTAAATCAGAGAAAAGCGACTCCCCAGAAGTCACATCTAAAAAAGCTTCCCACACACTTCCCCGGTGAGCACCTCATACCTCATCTGTACTCCTTTCGTTCTTTCCTTGGCTCAGCAGGCTGGGACATGATGCTCACCCACCAGACCTTCTCTTCTTTCCTCATTCCTACAGTGAGCCTTATAACACCTACTATGTACAATCCCCATCAGGATGAAGCACAGTGGTGTGTAGGGCAAAGTGGACTGTTGATCCCCTCTAAGGTATCATCAAAGCTGGTTCTATTATTTTATTTACCACACACACAAAAAAAAAGGCAAAGGAAAAATGTGGCATATGACGTAATTAGTTTTTACTGACAAGTTAAATTCAACTTGAATTATAATTAATTATAGGATTTTTGTTCTATATTTCTGTTTTGTTTGGGGGTTTTGTGTGTTTTTATGGGGGTTTTGTTGTTTTGTTTTGTGGAGGTTTTGTTGTTTTCTTTCTTCTTCTTTTTTTTATTTCTGTTGTTCTAAAGTTAGCACCAAAGATTCAACCTAGGGCTTGTACATATTAAGAACCAACTGTATACCAGGGATCTGGACCACACCCACCCCCAGTCTTGTTTTTCCTAAAAGATCTTTTAGTTGGGTGGGTAACACGTGCCTCTAATCCTAGCACTTGGGCATCTGAGGCAGGAGGATTGCTGTGGGTTCAAGGCTAACCCGAGCTGCGTTACTTAGGAGCTAAAAAATAGTCACTATTTTTATTTCGTTTCTTAGGGTCCATGGGGTGGGCTTTGCTCCACAATACCAGCACCGTGTGCAGCTGCGTTTATCCCTGCAGCTGGAGTGGATGAATTGGCTAAGGATAGGGTGAGGATAGAATGAGCTTGCTCTCTCTCAGTCTCTCTCTCCCTCTCTCCCTCCCTCTCACTCTCCCTTCCTCCTTCCTCTCTGTCTCTCTCCTCCACTATCTCCATTCATTTCTGCTGCTCCGGGCCTTTTTAACTCCCATTCATTTCATCTACCGAATGACTTGAGACAAAACTATGTGTGGCCCCACACCAGTATTTCAGTGAAAACTCAAAAAATGGAGAAGGTTGCAGAGAGTCCAGATTTAAGAATGGGAAGTGGGGATAGAGGCTGGAAAGAGGAAGCAGGAGAGAGGGGCCAGTAAGCAAACTGGGGAGGATTCTCAAAGCCCCAGAGACAGCTGTTTTACCTGCCCTTGGGTGAGCCATTCAGGATGCTGATGTACAGTTAGAGGGTGCACTTCTAGAAGCATGAAGGCATGCAGCAAGCTGTCCATCTCAGCAGGCAGAATGCTGGCTGGACTTCAGCACTGTGTAGCGCCACCCCCCCCCCCCCCCAGTGCCCTTGTGCAGGGAATGACCTGCACAGCCACCCAGGCCCTGGAGCCTCTCCTCCACGTCTCGGCTGCTGCACACGTGAAACAAGGACATTGAGTGTGGTAATGCAGGCGGCACCCACACCACTAAGCCCTAAAATGCCTTGTTCTCAGTATCTGAATTACAGATTTTGAGGAAATTGCTGTTTTATTGCTTCCAAATACATAGCGTGATTAGAACTAATTGCAGGAAGCTGCCAAGCAGCCGTCCTTAGGAGCTCGGCTCTGACAATAGATAAGAATGATTTGAATTAGCGGATCAGTTACCAGAAATGTCGATGGGTGTTTCTACGGCGCCTGATCGTGTTTGGAGGCAGCTAGTCCTCTTAAGTGGTGTAAATATCCCCCCTGTAATCTCTGTTTATACTATTAGTATGCCCAGCAAATCATTTCTTTTTTTTCATATCACAAATCCCACCAGATTGAGCTGGCATTAACGAGGTTTGACTCTGCTTGACTTTGGAACGCTGTCAGAGACTCGGCCCTCCTGTGGCCACCATAATGCTCTCCCACTGGCCCCATTGCTAGAGACGTGGGATTTACTCATCAATCTGTACAGGAATGAGGAGCCGCTGCTTAGGATGCCAGGACACTAATTTGTTAGCAGCCCAGGTATCAAACACCGATTTGCCAGCGCTAGAGCGCTAAGGTTACGGCGATGACAGAGCCCCCACCCCCACCCCCCTCCGGGCTCTCCTCATTCACCCCATTTTATGCCCTTATGATTATTTTCTTGTTCATCATCACGTGTCAGTGTCTGTCTCCTTACACTAAACTGTAGGCTCCCCAAGTGCGGCGGGATGTGTGTTCTTACCTGAACTAATAAATACTTGTCATCCCTTGTTGACTGACTGGCACACTGTGAATGAAGGGCTTCAAAAAGACACGAATGGGGTGCCTGGAGAACTCTGAGTCCTACCTGAACTATCGGAGAAGGTGTCACAGTCAAGGCATAAAAAGCATAAAAAGACACACATAAAAAGCAGTGTGTCTGACGGGGCAGGGGCGGGAGGAGGGTGTCTTAAAGGATGCATAGGGGGTCCCTAGGTGGGCAAGAAGGAAAAGAATAGGACCAGGCATGGTGGCACAACCCTGTAACTGCAGCACTCTGACAGTAGAAGCAGGAGGAGGATTGTGAGTATGAGGACAAGCCAGAGTATGGCCTATGACCTTTTTTTTTTTTTTGGTTTTTTTGTTTGTTTGTTTTTCGAGACAGGGTTTCTCTGTGTAGCTTTGCGCCTTTCCTGGAACTCGCTTTGGAGACCAGGCTGGCCTCGAACTCACAGAGATCCGCCTGCCTCTGCCTCCCAAGTGCTGGGATTAAAGGCGTGAGCCACCACCGCCCGGCACCTAAGACCTTCTTTAGAGGAGGCAGGGAGCATTTGTGTGCACAGATGAGCCACACAAAAGCCTGAAATGTATGAAACAGCACCTCATGTTTAGGAGAACTGCAAACCAATGGACTAGGTGAGGAAGACCCGCAGAGAGTGTAGCTGAAGAGGTTGGCACGAATCATTTCATAAAAGCTTTGGATACCGAGCTAAAGAATCGGCAACGGGGAGATAAACGAGATGGAAGAACCAAAGAGGCATGTAAGCATGCATAGAACCCAGACACAGAGCTGTGGACTCCACCCAGCAGCCCCCTAACCCACTCTGCTCTGCTGCTCTCACACAGATACGGTGCCCAAGCCCGTGGTTCGAGTGTTCACTGCTGCAACGGAAGAGGTTCAACCCCCCAACACCTGCCAGGTCTTCTTGTCCTGCTGGGCCCCCAACATCAGTGACATAACCTATAGCTGGCGACGGGAGAGGCTGATGGACGTTGACATGGAACTGCACAGCCTTTTCTCAAATGGACAGGTGTTAAGTGTCTCGCTGGGACTGGGCGACAAAGATGTGGCCTATACCTGCATCGCTTCCAACCCTGTCAGCTGGGATATGGCCACAGTCACTCCCTGGGAGAGCTGCCATCATGAAGCAGGTAGGCCAAGGGCCAGTAAGCAATGGTTTGGGGATTATGGTGCATCAGACCCGTCTCTGACTCTACCCTCCATGTTGCAGCCTCTGGGAAGGCCTCCTACAAGGACGTGCTGCTGGTGGTAGTGCCAATCTCAGTGTTCCTGATTCTAGCTGGTCTCTTTGGGGCATGGCACCATGGCCCCTGCTCAAGTAGGAGTCTTGTAAGCACAGAACATGGGGGAAGTGGGTGGGAATGCCAGGAAGGAGATGGGACTAGACTCCTCCCACATAGATTCAGAGGCCTGCTCCTTTGCATCTCCCGTCTCATGTCTTGGCCCGCCCCTCACACTTTGGTCTCCAACCAGACTGAACAATTTGATTTTTCTTCTGCGATTCTTCAAATGAGCTGCTCTCTCAGATTCCCCGCAGGCCTGTGCACATTATAGTCTCTCTGCCTAAGGCACGCTTTCTGTGATTTTTCCCTTTCCAATTGGCCCTCTCTTGCTGAGTCTTCAAGGGGAGTGTGTTCCCGGAAGCCTTCCCTACCTCCCCCTCTCCATGCCTACCTTCAGTCTGATGAACTTCCTTCCTTTAATTGCCTTTGCTTACTCCATCCCAAGGACTAATGACCTGTCTGCTCCTGCTGACCTTTGAGCCACACAAAAGCAAAGGTTGGGTCATGATGGGACACACCCAGTGGGTCCCTCGAGCATCATGGCTCCTAAAACAGGAAGAGCACTGGTGAATAGTTATTGAGGGAAAGTATTGATGAACCCTACTCACTTCTTGCCAACCATTCTTAAGAAAGGAACTCCCGAGAGAAGACCCACCCCCACCCCCACCTCTGGCCAATGGCTCACAAGACCAACTTCTACAGAAGAGTGATGAAGAAAACCTGGTCAGATCAGGCTCTGGGCTCTACACACAGATAATTATCCCTGCGTCTGCCCAGATGCCCTGTACCTTGCCCCTGAAGGAGCATCACAGATGTCACAGGCTTCATGGCTGTTTCCCTGCTGAGCTTCCTGCCCTTACGATGTTAGTTGTGTCCTGGAAGACCAGGGTCTTACTCTGTGACTAAGCATTAGGTCCAGGAGTGACAGGTACTTGTGTATTTTTCTCAAGGGACAGGAAAGTTGAGGTGGACAGCTTACACTGCACTCCATTTAGGGGTCCTGTCTGTTAGGAAGAGGGTCTGTCCCATACCCCTTGCCCCCCAGGATTTGTAGTAAGAAGGTAGAAACCAAGAAAAGAGCCATTTTTTAAAAACTATTTTATTGAACTGTAAATCATATGTTGTACAATTCACCTAGTTAAGGTGCACAATTTAATGGCTTTAAGTTAATCCAGAGCTTTATCTCCTACCCACAACCAATTTAGAACATTTCTATCACCTTCCCCACCAAAAGACTATAACCACTTACTGAGTCAACACTCCTCAACTCCCCTGTGCAGCCACGGCAACCACGCATCCACTTTCCTTATCTATTCCGGACAGTTTACGTGAATGGAATCCCATTATATGGTTCTTTGCAATAACCTCCTTTCATGTAACCTAACATTTTAAAGGCTCATAAAAGAACAGCTGTGGCCACCTGGGATAATGTAAATCTCCACACAACGTGTCCAGGGGCTGGTCCGCGCTCCGCCACACGCATTCTTGTTATTTAACCAGGCACCACACAGCCCTAACTCACGGTATGGGTGCGGATGACATGTAGACATTAAGAAGACTGTCCCGTTCTTAACAGACATCTCCTTTTCCATGGCTTTAGAAAACAAGAAGGGGTGATTGGGTTCAGGATACCTAGTGTTCAGAGCCTGGGGCCGAATATGCTGAGACTCCAACCTTCTGGTCTCCTCTCCAGGGAAAAGGAAAAGGAAGGATGCTAGCACTGACAGGGTGGTTCCAGAGACGGAGAATCCCCTCGTGTAAGATACGCCATGAAGGACACATAAACTGGTGCTTGGATCATGATGAGACGCCCTGCCCAGCCACATGATGCTCCACACCCGGAAACTTCCAGGGTCCTCAGAACTTCCACAAGTCTCCTGTCTGCCGCTAGAGAACAGCCAAGGAAGCCATCACCCTCCGGGGGGCAAGGTGGACTAAGAGGGTGCTTCCTCAAGAGCACTGGACATTCTCTAGGATCCACAGAGACATTGTCCTTCTATACTACTGTATAGAAGGAATTATTTAACTATCAAGAGACTGCCTCCAGGCCAGGTCCTGGGCCTTAAGAGATATCAGACATTTGAGCTAACCACTGCCAACTCCAACCCCAGCCCCTGGAATCTGAGATTCTTGTGTTCAAGATGTTACCATAAGGAAAGTTACAGAATAAGGAAAGGTGGAGGGAAGGAAGGGCTTTTCTTTTCTGGCATGAAGGACTTTGGGCATCTGAGTTCAAGGCCCCTCAAAGGTCAATTGAGGTTATGGGTGACGAAGGATAGCTGACATGCCGCCATCTTGGGTTGGAAGCCATTTTTCTGGTAGCACCCTATTAATAGACATCTTCATCACCATTAACTACTCTCATGCCTTCTACATGATCTGGGGTAGTATTTGGGGGTCTCTCTGTACATTCTACACCATTGCCAGAAAGGAAAAACAAACAAACAAACAAAAACAGAGAGTTTGACCCAGCCAACAGGGAAGCCTTGCACAATAGCAAGAGAAGCCGCTAAGTTCAGGGTGAGTCTGTCCTCCTGAAACTGGGAGAAGGAAGAGCCATGAACAGCTACATGGGAGGAAAACTGTGGAGGGGAAGGATACTGAGACACTTCAGGATCGGCCACATTCATTTTCAGATGCAAGTGTAGAAGACCCACCTAAGTTCAAGGGGAGAGCAAAGTCCCTACCACTCACCTGTAGGATCGTCAAGGTCGCTTTGACACAGGCCGCCACTGTAGAGGATACTGTTACAGCCATCCTTGGAAAATGTATCCTGCCATTGAATGATTCTGTCTTGAAAAAGTCTAGGCTGTCTATTGCTGCTTGGGAAAACAAAGCACTTACTGAGTTAAATCTGTCCTCGTGGAGGAGCAGCTACTAAGGTCCACGCTTATTCTCATCCAAATGGAATGGATTTTATCCTGGGGCCCCGCCCAGACCTTGATAATGGAGAGGAAGGAGGCACTGAGGAAGCAGAGATATGCTGTGGGATGGTCTGTATGTCAAATGTGTTGCTGATTGGTCAATGAATAAATCACTGATTGGCAGTGGCCAGGCAGGAAGTATAGGCGGGACTAACAGAGAGGAAAATTGAGAGAACAGGAAGCTGGGAGGGGAGACACTGCCAGCCGCCATCAGGACAAGGAAGATGTAAAGTACCGGTAAGCCACAAGCCACGTGGCAAGGTATAGATTAATAGAAATGGATTAATTTAAGCTGTAAGAACAGTTAGCAAGAAGCCTGCCATGGCCATACAGTTTGTAACCAATATAAGTCTCTGTGTTTACTTGATCGGGTTTGAGTGGCTTGGGACTGGCGGGTGAGAGAGATTTGTCCTGACTGTGGGCCAGGCAGGAAAACTCCAGCTACAAATGGCGCCCAACGTGGGGCAAGAGTTTCCACCTAAAACCTGAAAAAAAAGATTCTAAAACGGAGCTAAAAACAGCTTCCTAATTGTCTCTCTCAAATGAGCGGCAGCTGCCGGTTTGAGCTACTGGCGGGTTCCTAGCGTGTGCGCTCGACCTGCCCCCGTATGGTGGGAATGAGGCCTCTGCAAGTGGCATATTAAGCTGCATTGTGGATTTAGCCTTTGCTAGTACAAAACAAAAAAAAGAGGTTTCTGGGCTACACGCTGCTTGGATAAAAGCATAGACCCATGATGGCTCCCAGAGCTGGCGGTAAGCATACTGCCGCCATGTTGGGAAGCTGAGGTGGGCGGAGCCAGTAGCCACAGCTGCTGCAGCTTAAAGCAATAGATTCACAATAAGACAGATTCAGATGTAATAGTTTAAAATGTATGTAAAATATACGTAGGCTTAAAAGAGACAAAAAAAGGTGATATATACAGTATAGAAACAAATACATGGTTTTAAAAAAAAATAAAGTCTTTAAAGAGACAGTAAAATTAATATAAAAAATAAGCCACGTAGAGATGACTATTACACAGAGAATCTGGATTGTGTTGTCTTTGGGATTCTTAACTACAGAGAGATATTTGATTGTAAAGGAAGCTGAGTTAAACCAGTATGTATATTTTAAAGATACTTTGACTTCAAAATTTGGATGTAAGGATACGTTGCTTTGGAAAAGAGTCTCTTTTGTTTCCACAGAAAGCCAGAGGCTATGGATTTGCTCAAGATTAAGACACATCAGGTTTGACCAGCCAAGACCACCTGAAAGGTCTCTGATGACACCATGGCCCAGATGATCCAACATCCAGAACCGTTTCAAGGCAACTGGCTCAGATGATACAGCCTCACGGACTACTCCATGATCCTAAAATTTTCTTTGTTTCCCCAGAAGATACAGCGCCCCCCTCCAGCAGGAAGTAGTAAGAGAAGCTACGCCCAAATTCCCAAATATACCAAGCTGACTTTGGAGATGTGTAAAGGTTAAAACCTTCCTTTTTAAGAAAAGAAAAGGGGAGGTGCTGTGGGATGGTCTGTATGTCAAATGTGTTGCTGATTGGTCAATGAATAAATCACTGATTGGCAGTGGCCAGGCAGGAAGTATAGGCGGGACTAACAGAGAGGAAAATTGAGAGAACAGGAAGCTGGGAGGGGAGACACTGCCAGCCGCCATCAGGACAAGGAAGATGTAAAGTACCGGTAAGCCACAAGCCACGTGGCAAGGTATAGATTAATAGAAATGGATTAATTTAAGCTGTAAGAACAGTTAGCAAGAAGCCTGCCACGGCCATACAGTTTGTAACCAATATAAGTCTCTGTGTTTACTTGATCAGGTTTGAGCGGCTTGGGACTGGCGGGTGAGAGAGATTTGTCCTGACTGTGGGCCAGGCAGGAAAACTCCAGCTACAGAGATAGTTTTGAGTGTGTTTCCTGGGTGGCTTCAGTCTCTCCACCCAGGAAGTCAGTCCTGCCCTGGCACCTTCCCTCTTCTCCTCACTGCCGAGACAGCCACTTTACCTGGGACAAATAATGGGCACCATCCACTGGCTGGTGTGTTCACATCACACACCTCCTGTCCACTTACCCTGGATCCCCTCTCGCCGGCCTTTCTCAGAGGCTCCTGGCTTTATCGAATTCTTTCATTCACCTGCACTCACTTTTCTTCTCTCCCCTTTCGTCCAACTTCCGCGTGTAGAGTGCACGTGCCCACACGGCCTGGCAGCTTGTGCTGCCCTCCCCTGCCACTTATAGGCATCTTCTCACCAACTCATGGAAAACCAGCCTGTCTATGAAACAACGTGAAAAGGGAAGCCCAGGCTCTAGTGATGAGCCATGGTGGTTCTGGGGTGATAAAACACACACTGTCTGTCCCCCACTTTTCCTCCCTTTATCTCCACAGCCTCACCTCAAATCCAAGCACAGGTCTCGTCTTTTTATCTACCTTGTGTAGACAGTGGATTTGCAGGGAGTTGTACCAGGGCCTCTTGGGACAGGACATGCTGCTCAAACAAACTGCTGCTCCCATCCCCAGTGACTCACTTGTCAACTTATTATCCTTATTAGACTTATTATCCTTCCTCTGGAAAACACAAAGTGCTTGTGGGAGACCAATCTTATTCTAAGAGACATTGGGAAAGATGCTTCAAAAGTTACACCATCCCAAGTATGAACTGAGCATTCAGCATATGCTGAGAACTCTCTGAGGCCCTGAGGAATCAGTTTCGGATGAAGCAAAGCCTTTGCCTTTGTAGAATCCATGTTCAATGGCATATAAATAAATTGATAAGTATATGCTAGATGCTGACGGGTTCCGTCTAAAAGATAAGGCAGGCTGGCTTTGTGGTACAAGCTTAGAGACCTGGCTACTTGGAAAACTGAGGTAGGAGGATGGTAATTCAAGGCCCGCCTGGACTACAGAGTAAGTTCAAGGCTAGCCTGGCTGGTTTAGTCAGAAACTTGTCTCAAAACAAAGTGCAAAAAGATGGGCTGGGGAATATAGCTCAGTGGGAGAGTGCTTCCTGGCATGCAGGAGGCTCTGGGTTCAATCTCCAGAGCCACAAAAAAAGGAAGGAAGGAAGGAAGGAAGGAAGGAAGGAAGGAAGGAAGGAAGGAAGGAAGGAAGGAAGGAAGGAGAGGACTCATCGGAACTAGGATGTCACCACGCACTGGCAGGTGAGTGCTGCCAGCACAGAACAGCAAAGCCCTCAAGTGGAAGCACAGTTCACAGCCAACAGAGACCAGGTGGCTGGATCCAAACGAGGGAGAAATAAGAGAAGGGAAAGGTCCAGAGATAAGGCCTGGGGCCACCTCATGGAGGTCTTCAGGGTCTAAAGAGCAAGGGCCTCTTTTCCTTGGAGTTTGGGAGGCAGAGGGGGCCCCAGTGAGTCAAGGTGTCAGTCTCTTTGGGGGATGTATCTAGTATGTACATGCTCAGACCAGCATCCTCTCCAGACTGCCTTTCCTCTTCCTTGTTCTCTTCTTCTTTATCTTCAGCGATAGCATTTGAGCCTATTCTTTTGTATGAAGGATAAACGTGAGATCTGCTGGGACCAAGAGGTCAAGTGACGGAATATTAGAATTTAGCTGAGCATGGTAGCTTACACCTGTAATCCTAGCACTGGAAAGGCTGAAGCAGAATTGCTGTGACTTTAAGGTCAGCCTAGACTATCTGGTGAGTACCAAGGCAGCCTGGGCTACAGAGCGAGACGCTGTATCCCAAAACTAATATGAGAGGATGGGGGAGAGTGTAGCACAAGAACCAGTTCAAAGACAGTTTCATTTCCTTCGTGCAGGTATAAATACTCAGTGCTTTAAAGAGGGAGGGGGAAGGGGGAGAATGGCATCCCCACCAAGTCTTTCTTCCATGTGTATGACACAGTACCTGTGTTAACCAGCTCTTGCTGATCTCTCAGGGAAACAACTGTCCCTTTCAGGCTGGACCCATCGGCTCCCTGTAGCCGTTCTGCATGCAGCCTGAAACAAAAGTCTGTAAAACTCCAGAATACAACCTCCCTAGGTCTGTGAAAGTGTCAGCTGCTGTCTCGCCTTTGGGGTATGTGCTGGAGACAACCAATTGTCAGGAGTGGCAGGCTGACCATATGAGTGGGGATATTCTACTGCACAGCTGGCCTGGCTCCCATTCCAGGAGTCATACTTTTAGGGAGATACAATAAACTTTGAGTATCGAGAAGAGAATGGCCAGCATGGTGAGAAGTCTAGATGTCCTTATCCTATGAGAAATGACTAAAGAAACTGCTTGTGTTTGGTTTGAAACAAACAAAAACGAAAACCTCAGATGGATGCAGATATACAAATATATGAAAAGCTTTAACATAAGCCCAGACTGTGTAACCAGGGTCAGCGGAGCATGTTACCAAGATGCAGATGTTGACCCATGTGAAAAATAGGATATCACAGTGAGGAGGCAGGCTTGTGGTTACTGGGTTCCACTTCTTAGGTGGAAAGCTGAAGCCAAAAAGATGTAATTAGTCAAGGCAAGATAAAAATTAGTTCTAAAACTGGTTCTCTAAATCAGTTCAGCCCCTCACACTGCACTACATCACCGGGAAAGAACTTTCCAACTGATGATGAAATACAGTTATGAAATGAACTGTTTGAACAAATCTGAGTCAGCAGAAACTGTCTCAGAGCAAGATCTGTCTCAGAGCAAGATCATAGACTAGAGATTGTTCATATTAGGAAGTTGTACCACGAGTGACAAACGCATTGCATGTATATACAAATTTCTGTCTTCCAGGGCCATGTCAGACCCAGCTAATAGATGCCAACACACTTTTCCCACTGAGTCTAGATGCACTGTTGACATTACCCCTACCAATCAAAGATGATTGCTACGATGAAAACTGTTTGCTATTCCTACCCGCAACAATCTATAGCATCCTCCAATAGTGAGAACTCATTACAATTTAAGGAAAGAATGAATGAATAAACAATGAGACGGAAGAGGCCAGTGGAAGGGTTCTGCTAAGGAGCTGGAAAGCAGCCATGCTTTGTGGAGGAAAATTAATCTAGCTTCTCTTTCTCTGCCATTTTTCTCAGCGTGTTGCTTGGGGGAAATATCAGCACTGTAAGGAGAAAGTGATGGGAAGTAGTTACACCATTACCAAGAAACACAAACCAGCAATCATACAAACAAGTGAATAATACACACAGCCATTGAAACCGTCATGTTTTTAGAATGTCTAAGAATAAAAGAGAAACACTGGCATTAGTCAAGATTCTTCGGGTCTATGCAAACGCAAAAACAGCAACAGGGAAAACAAACCTCTCTGGCCTTAACTAAAGCAAGTAAGGAATTTATCCTAAACTTGTGGGTCACTCAGAGATCCCAAGAAAATGCTGACCGACTTGGGGTCTCCATGGAATTATTCCATTATACTTTCTGCATCCCAGTTGCTCACTAAAGTTTCCAAATCAGTGGAGTTAGAGCTACTTAGCTGGAGCCAAGGACTTTTCTTCTATGACAACGGAAGAGTGGTATGTGACATCTTGTCAGAAGCAATAGTTGGTCTAACAAAATAAAGCTTTAAGGAAAAGCTTGAACAGGAATCTGTATAACAGGAAATGAATCCATCTGCTCATTCAATAAGCTTTACAGAGCATCTGCCACACAGCACCACAGCAGAGATCTATCAGTTACTAAAACACATCGCAGCCCTGTCCTCCAAGGGCTCAAGACCTCGTTGTCAACAGCAGTACTGGGACAGACATACAGCCCCCACAGTGGGTTCAAAGCTGTCTCCTGATCTGTCTGACCTCTGTCCTCAGTAAGAGTCAGTCCAGTCCGCGGGAGAAATGGCAAATGGCATGTAGATGTAATTCTGAATGGTTTTATTAAAGAAATGCAGAGTTAAAAGCCCCAGAGGTCAGAGAGAAGTAGCCAAGAGCTGAGACCAAAACCGCCTTCTTACCACCCCGCTGCCGCTACCATCCTTCCCCTGAGAAAGAGACCTACTTCCTGTGTGTCTGTCTTTTTATTGACTTTCTGTTCTGCCTTCTCATTGGTTGTAAACCCAACAACATGACCTCCTTGTCACTGCCTGTCTATACAGACCTCCAGGTCTCTATGGTTGGTATTGAGATTAAAGGTATGGGTCTCCAAGCTGGCTATGAACACACAGACTCTGCCTGCCATGTGATCAGATTAGGGGCGTGTGCTACCACTGCCAGACTTCTGCTATGGCTTGCTATTAGCTCTGACCCACCCCCCCCCCCCAGGCAACTTTATTTATTAACATACAAATAAAATCACATTTCAGCACAAATAAAATATCACCGTAATGGCAACTTTGCCTAGAACAGTTAGCAGGCATGGAAGACTGGGTAGCGCTGTGATTTCCTGGGCAGGTCTTCCCAAAGCGAAGGATTCTGTTCAGCTGTGTTCCCAGAATACCGGGAAATCACAGGCTGATGGGTGACCTTCAGCTTCCCCTCCAAGTGGGAGGAGAGTGGTGCTGGGGCCAGAGCCACACTTCCCGGGCAGGATGGTCCTGGGACCTGGGACTCTTGGACTGAGACACTGTCACACTCTGTCTTGCCTTCAAGCCCACACACAGCCTTCCGGTTGCACTCTCTTACTAGGGTTACTCAGGGATCTCCATGGTCAGGTAAAGTCAGTAAAACTCAGCCTAACTAGAGAGGCAGTGAGGGGGATGACACCCCACCCCACCCCCCCACCCCCAACCCCCCATCCCCCCACCCCACCCCCACCCCCGCTGCTCTCTCCCTGACCACTGTCTGGTCTGCTCACTACCCGCCCACCTGCTGCCAGGGTAACTGCAGGAGCCTAGAGCACCAGGTGCTTACCACAGTCCTGTCTGTCCATCAGACCCAGGAATACCCAGTCCTACAACCCACGATCCACTGATCACCTGACCCTCAAATATTGCAGAATCCTCCAGCCTCTTATTGATAACAGTACCTTACAGCCTAACACCCAGAAAATCCCTAACAGCCCCATCCTCCAACACACACACACACACACACACACACACACACACACACACACACACCCCACACACATACACAACACAGCCTTGGCTTCTTCCTAAGCCGTGAGCACACACATCCCACATGCAGTGATACCTCAGCATGAGAAGGTAAGGGAGGATGTGGACTGACCATAGACCTGGCTACTACAGAGAAAAGGGTAAGAGGTACAGGGGAGAGAATGAGGCTCATGGATTATCTGAGGCCCGAAGCCTGGGCAGTCAAGAGAAGATTTATGTCTCATCAATGCACTCATCTGGCAGAGAATTCTATATCAAAGGCCAGAGTTACCACCCAGAGCTTCAGCTGAGTTCAGGTAGTGGCTATCTCGGAGTTTCGTTCCCTGGAGCCTGTGTCCTAAAAGGACAAGTGGAGTGGAATGTCTACCAACCCATTCCCTATGAGTTACCCCTAGGAGGCCATGCTCAGAAATAATATCAGCCTGCACTTCATCAAGATGGCTACTGCTTGGGCCTGTGCTACTGAGGGCCTTCCGTGGCTCACCTCCACCAGGAAGGAGATAAGGGACACTACCTGGAGTTCACTCTCCCCCTGAACCATACTCTGAATCCAAGATCCAGGAAGTCCCTGCTCAAACAAGAATTCTGAGATTTCTTTTCTGGATTCATCCTGCCAAAGTTAAGTAAAACCACCCATATATGTGCCCCTAGGTCTGAAGTTAGCATTGCAGGAGGGCAATGTAGGTATGCATGGCTTCCGTGTGTGTGTGTGTGTGTGTGTGTGTGTGTGTGTGTGTGTGTGTGTGTAAAGTCCTCCACCATGATGGATGTAGTTACAGGTAAGTAAATAAAGAGTCCACCCTCAGCCCCAGGACAATGAACTAGTTTTACCTTTACTACTACATGTTGCAGAATATTTGTTTACACTGTGTGAAGATGTATACTGTGATTGGCTTAATAAAGAACCGATTGGCCAATAGCTAGGCAGGGGAGAATAGGTGGGATTTCCGGGGAGAGAGAGAACTCTGGGAAGAAGAGAGGCAGGAAGACGCCAGGGAGGCACTGAAGAGCTTGGACATATGGTACAGAGTAGAGGTAACGAAGCCACATTGTTGAACGTAGATTAATAGAAGCAGATTAAGTTATAAGAGCTAGTGGGACAAGCCTAAGCTAAAGGCCAAGCTTTCATAAGTAATAATAAGCCTTCATGTTGTTATTGGTGGGCTAGTGGTCCTAACAAACAGGTACAACTACAACCATGCATGAGATGAAACCCCAAAGTTTTTCAGTCCACAGGTGGCCTCCCTGGTCACTTAAAAAGAAAAAAAAATAACAATTTCAAGTAACAAAATGTTTATTGTTTAATAATTTTGTATATGCATGTAATATATTTCGATTACACTCACCCACATTCCCTTCCCTTCACACCCCCCACATCCTCCCACATCCTCCCTACCACTTTCCCTCCCAATTTCATGTGCTTCTTCTTCTTTTAAACCTACTGAGTCCACTTAGAGCTGCCTGTGTGTGTGGGTGTAGGGCCATCTCTCAGAGACCACATCCCTGTAGGAAACTGACTCTCCCTCCCCAAGAAGCCATCAGCTGCCAATAGTTCCTCAGCCCGGAATAGGACTTCATGAGCTCTCCCTTGATCTGTGCTGGGATTTTGGCTTGCTTGATCATGTGCAAGGATTGTGCATGCAGGTACAGCCACTGGGAGTTCATATGTGCTAGGGTGCTGTTCTGTCCAGCAAGCTCGGTTTCGCTGCAGATGTGCACTACCTCTGGCTCTTACAATCTTCCTACTCCCTCTTCTGTGATGATCTATAGCGACAAATGTTAAGAGTGGGCTTCACTTTATCCAGTAACTGATGGAAGCAGATGCAGAGCCAAGCACCAGGCCAAGCTCTGGGAGTCCAGTCGAAGAGAGAGAAGAGGGATTCTATGAGCAAGGGGGGTGAAATCTACAGAGACAATGGAACCAAGCTCCTAGGAACCCACAAACTCTAGACCGACAGCTGTGGAGCCTGCTTGGGACCAGACTAGGCCCTCTGCATACAGGAGACAGTTGTGTAGTTTGGTCTGTTTGAGGGATCCCGGCAGTGTGATCAGGATCTATCCCTGGTGCATGAGCTGGCTTTTTGGATCCCAGTGCCTATGGGACGCCTTGCTCAGCCTTGATGCAGGGAGGAGGGGCTTGGTCCTGCCTCAACTAAATGTACCAGGCTTTGTTGACTTACCCTTTTGGAGGAGTGGATGGGGTGTGGATGGAGGAGGGAGGAGAGGAGGAGCTGGAGGAGGCATGGGAGGGGGAACTGTGGGTGGTGTGTAAAATAAAAACAAAAACACTTTAAGGACTGTAAGGATATTTTTGGCCACTACTGCCTTTTTGAAAACAAATAAATGGTCTCCATTTCTTTAAAAAAAAAAAAAAAAAGAAAAAAGAGTGGGCTTAAATAGGAGGACCCCTCCCCTTGGGCTTTTTTCCTGTCATAATTCCTAGTCACTCTCCATAACTCTAGGCGAAACTCCAGCTTGCCTATGGCTCCTAAAGATGCACAACAGAAGGCTGTGAGTTCGAACTCGGCAGGACAGACTCCGATGTCCCAGCCCACCGCGCTTCTATCTTCAGGAACCATTCTCTGAGCACGCCTTTAAGGAGTGCCTGCTACAAGCAAGGAACCCTGGGAAGGCGGCTGCCAAGGAGACAAACCTGCCTCTGCCTCTCACTGCGCTCAGGAAGCAGCAGTCCACCGGGCAGAGACAGGCACGGGGCGAGTCAGCGCAAATGGGTGATTAAAATTGTACCAAGTCTCTTCAGAAGAAAATAACTGAGATCCGAAAGTAAGAAAAGCACGAGGGAGCAAAATATGGCTGGCAGGAAGGCAGCTCCCAAAACGCCCCTCTGAGAAAGGGACGTTTAAGCCACAGCCAGCAGAAAGAGTGGGAGTCGGTAATAAAGCAGAGTCGAGAAGGCCCGCAAGCTCAGAAATCGGCAGGTATGGAGAGCCTTCCGGAAGGATTTTGATGTGTGTGAGCGTCTAAACTTTAGACTCTAAAGGAAGGTCCCTGTGGCCAGTGGGTAATGAGCAAGAGCGGCCTTGGAAGGAGCCTGTTGCAGAGGCCAGGTCAGGCAGGGTCTGGTAAGACACGGTAAGATTTAAAATTTAATTACAAAGGTAAAAGGAGGCCACTGAAGAGCTTTAAGGAAGGAAGTGACATGATCCGACTTGCATTTTGAAAAGACCTGGCTGGCCCTGTGTGAAGAATGGAGTGAAATAAAAGCCTGAAGACAAAGCCCCCGCAGTGATCCTGGCAGGAAGTGACCACAGACTCGAATAGATGTAGAGCAGTGGTGGGAAAAGCAGATGTATCCAACAAGCATCCAGCCCTAGAATAGACAGGGCATTGTGTCCTTGGTTGAAGGAAGGCCAAGACCACCACCACAGGGGTATCTGGTCTGAGTAGACACGATGGGTAGATAGGGGTGTCATTCATCAAAACTGGTAATACTGAGAGCAGAGCACATTGTAGGAAAGAGTCAGGAATTCCCTCATCCTTAATTATCAGGGGACAGGAGCTAACAAAAAAAAAATATGAGAAGGATGAAAAATATATTGGGTTGGATCATATGAAAATTGTCATAGATATAAGCAATACAGATGATTTCATAGAATTCAACCTAGTAATTTCAATGTAAGTCAGCCTAAGGAAGAAAAATCCCTCCTCCGCGCTGATTCTACGCCTACCCAGGATCACAGGGATATGCCTCTAATTGGGCACTTATTGCACCGCAGATCTGCCAGGTTCCTTAGACATGAACTTAAGAATTGAGGTTCATGAGGTATTTTTAAGACAAAAGCACCTCTCAAAGAGCCTTCGGTCCAATCTCATCCAGACCCACAATGTCCTTCTCCTGGCCTGGGTACTGCCTTAGCATTTTCAGGAGAAAACAAACAAACAAACAAAAAAACCAAAAAAAAAAAGAACATTCAGGACCTGAAATCATAATGATGGAGAGTGCTGAAGCTACCTCAGGAGCTATGAGGAAACATCCTGTGACTCCAGCCTACCCACAGAGACTCCTGCAGCCTTTGGGCCCCACATAGACTGTCTGGATGGAGTCCCTGAGAGAAGCCTATCCAAGCAATGGTAGTGACGTGGACGGACAAGATCAGACACAGAAGGGTGGCGCTTCACTCACTGCAGAGCATCTGTTTTGGTCCCCGCTATGATGGTCCCTCAAAGGTGTCGCACAGGCCAGGTCAGAGGCACTACAGTATCTTTTTCATGGGGGAGACATCAAGAATTGCTGTCTCGGGTCAGGAAACTGGGGAGCAGAAGGTGCAGAATGCCCTTGCAAGACAGCTGGGAGCTCACTACTGATCGGTGCCCGGTGCCTGCCTGCTGATGGCTGGCAGCCGGCTGCATACAGCAAGGTTAGAAGTAGGCAGGTCACTAGATGCTCAGTCAACTCTGGGCTAGAGATGTCCTAGACACTTCTGAGGGCTAACAGGCTGTCTGGGGAAGGGGAAGGCAGAGATTCAAGAGTATCCCAAGTCTGGGCAGAGGAGGAAACTGTGGTCTCTTGTGTCCTATTCCTTGACCCTGTAGCTGCTCAGCCATCACTATCCCAGCGGACATCTTACCCACTCACTACACAGCTTCGTGTTGGAAGGACGCACAAACATCCCATTACCAAGTTGTCCCCTTGCCTCGGAGTGCCAGCATGGCCTCGGTGCTGTTTTCAGAACTAGGTCCCGTTCCTGGAGGCTGAGCCAGCTGGGTTCTAAATACTAAAGCAGGCTCTCCTTATACTGCCTGGGCTGGAAATATCCAGAGAAAATGCAGAGGAAACCGGAATCCCTCAACCCTGGAGGGATGCAGATTCAGTGGACAGTTTGCAGCCAAAAGAAATAAAGGAACCCAGCTTAGAAGATGGATCCCCTGCTGGGGTGCACAGCAGCTAACCCAGACAAACCTTCCCCAGCCCTAGACCCAGGGGCCATAAGGCAAAGGTAACAGCCATCAGCAAACCCCACTCACACCCTCTGTTCCAGACAAGCAAGGCTCTTATCTGTCCGAGAATTCTGACACATTCGAGCGCTTTATCCCTTAATCCAGGTGCTCCTCCCTCACTAACTCCCAGCCTGACATGCAATCCTTCATCCATCTTGCTTTCCAAGCAAGTGATTCAAGGCCCAGCCCTGGCGCTCCTACCGTGATCTCACAGCACCAGCTCTCCCAGCTCACACAGAACCGAATCAACAGCTACAGGCATCGTTCTATAATTTTTCCAAATGAGCTTAATCGTCTCCCTCAGGAGGCGGGCTGCTCCGGGAAGGATTAGGTCTCAGATGCCGGGCTTGTCACACACATTAAGCACATCCCCCCGCAAAGCACGCTTGTTCATTAAGAGGTTACTGTGGGGAGCTAAGGGCAGACAGGTGGACAACACATAACCATTGCCACCTAGTCTCTCCACTGCGTGAGCCTAGGGTCTCAGGTTGGGATGTTCTCCTACTCGGTCTCCCCTTCCAGACACTGCAGTCAAGAGTCTGAGCTCCCACAACCCTCTAGAGTCTTCATGAAGCTCTGCATTCTGGAGAAGACTGTTTCTCCCCCTAACTTCTCACCTCCCCAGGGACTGAAGTCAAAGGTTAACTCCTCTTGCTTCAAGCAGCCTGTACCCTTATCTCTTTTCTTTCCTGGAAACAATATCTATTGAGTATTTTCTATATGCCTGACATTTATTTATGTATTTATTATTGTATAAATTTCATTCATTTATTTATTTGTATATGTGTGCGTGGTGGGATGTGCATGTGCCACGGCACACATGTAGAGGTTAGAGGACAGTAATATGGAGCTCGTTCTCTTCTTCCGCCTTTATGCGGGTTCTGGGGATTGAACTGAGATTGCCAGACTTGCGCAGCAAGCCCCTCTACCGAAGGAGCATGTTCATGGCTGTTTTCGGAGGTTAAGTGCGTTTAGTGAATAAAGCAGAGAAGAGCCCCTGTCTTGTACTTCCTCCTCGTAGAGCTGGAAGAGGGACAACGAGGGGTGAATCAGTTACCAACAATCCCCAGTGAATGGAACAGTATGTGAGATAGCATGCCCCCAAAAGGCTGCCGATGGTCTGCAAATTAAAGAAAGGGCTGAAGGTTAAGGACAACAAGCATAGGTAGAAGACAGACGCAGTCTTTCACAAGGTGGCCATGATGGACCACCCTGGAAAGAACACTGTTGAGAGAGATTTGAAGATGAGAAGAACTTGCACTGGGCAGTCTGGAAGAGCCAAGGGATCAGCCAGGGTGAGACTCCTAAGGTGATGCAATGTGGCTGGAGAGGAGAGAGCTGGGGAGTGGGGGTGTCACAGACGGTCAGAAAAGGTCTGGAACAGTTAAGAACTTCGACTCTGTAAAGCTATTCCAGAAGTCTGAGAGGAATGCTCAACTCTCAGTCTGGCTCCTCTGTAGATACTAAGCTGTGGTGAACGGGAAGCAAGCAGGGTGATCACCCAATACATAGCCCCGCTGAGGTAAGCCAGGCAAGACCTGAGAGTGCTCAGAAACTACAAAGCGACAGAAGAATGGCAGGTTCTAGACTTACTCTAAAGGCAGAACCAGGATCTCCTAAGCAGGGGGAGATGGTGGGGGAACCGATAAGAAAGGAATTAACAGACAGTTGCCATCTGCTGGAGGAGGGAGGCAGCAGGATAGATTTAGAGAAGACTATTGACAGTCTTTGGGGCATGCTAACTTTGGGGAAACACTGAATTGTCTTAAATAAGCAGAAAGCAAGTGTAGAATTTAGGAGAGATGTCTGACCCAAGTGAATAAATAAATGTGTGTGTGTTGTTGGTATGCAAGTCTTAGGTGACTGGGTAGGGAGGTGGAGGATACCAATGGGGAAAACTGCTGACTTCTCTATTCCCCTTTTTCAGAGCATATGCTCCATTCCTGGAAAGGCTTAATGTTTACTGAAAAGGAGGAATGAGATTTCCCCACAGGAGCAATGTGATAATGGCCGGTTAGACTAGGGACCAAGGACTAGTTGCTCAATTTTTTATAGCAGTAATCACAGACATGGCATTTCCTCAAGTCTTTCACACCCTGTGAATGAGAAGTCTACAAGCTGTACAGGGGAGAGAGAACTTTGACAGCCCCCTGGTCATAGAGACAAGATCACTAACTGTGACCTAGCTGGTAGACCCGGCCCTTGGGGCATGCCTTGGAAGCCCAGAGTCCTGGTAACAGTTTCCCCGCTCATGCCCTTCTCTGTTCATCCCCCTTCTCTTAGGGAGAGTTAAGTTCCCAGGTGCCTTCCAAAAGGATTTGAGAAGACACATGAGGCCTTTCTACTCCACCTCTTGGAAATAATCACAAAGCCTTGGCTATTGTCTTTACCAAATCGGGAGAGGAGTCGCTAGCACAAACTATGCATCACACTAATTTTACCCATTCACTGAGCTCCTGCACTCCCAAGGGAGTCAATGACGAGAAAGGAGGAGACCAGGCCACACCAACCCCAAGGGAAGCCTGGGTTGGTGGAGCTGGAGAACAACAGGACACTCCCCAAACAGAAAAAGCTAATTGAGTAAATGCTCTTTCCCCTGGTCTAGCAGCAGAGAAGAGGCTGGGATGGAGGGGCCGGACTAGGCCATCTGCTTCCTGCGAAGGCCAACTGAGAAAGGGGTCAGGGAGAAGGAAGGCAGGGAAGCTTTTACAAGCAGGAAAACTGCCTTGGCCAAGAGCTGAGGCAAGTCAGGGGCTGGGACTAGAGGAGGCTGGAGGAGCTTTTGGAGATTAGGGTCTCAAGATAGTTTTGGCATCCTGGTAGGAGAAATGAAAGGCAGGGGCAATCCAGAGAATGCTGAGGAGACTAACCAGAGAAGAAGCAGGGTGAATGGCTGTGTGGAGGCCAAAAGAGACCAGTCCTGAACTGAGTTGATTTTCGGGGGGAGAGGGGGTGCAGCGGGGGATGGAGTTGCAGCAGCAGCTAATCTGCATCCACCCTGCCCTGTAGGGAAGGCTCTTCCTTGCTGAAAGCTGTGTGAAGAACCTTCTGGAGGAAGGGACCACCAGGGAGAGGCTGTCATGCTCAGGGTTACAGTGGGCACTCCAGAGGGCAGCAAGCGTGGCCCTAAGTACTAGGAAGACACACCCTGGTCCCGGGAGGCACCAGAGGATTCTGGAAGCTGGTCCAGGCCCCTGCTGAGCTTGTGTTTCAGGTACTTCCTGTAATTATTAGTATCGCTGTTATTAATGAGGATTGTTGTCAATATTAGTGGACTGCAAGCCTCACAGGCTAGGCCTGGTCCACCTACTTGGTTACTGGCTGTTTGCAGAATTCCTTGTCCCTTCCCTCCAGATGGTGAACTGTCTCTTAAATTCAATCCCCAAGCATCCCCCCCACTGTGGCTGCATCCCTGCTGAGCTGTACCTGGCCTGGCTCCAGAGAGCAGCACCCAGCCCTAGTCCACCTTTTGTTTAGCAGACACCTTTTGTTTCCCTTGTTGCCCTCTATGTGAATCTTGTCTCTGGAGTCTCCCAAGGATACAAAGGCCTGGGAGGCTTAGTTCAGAAAACCTTGGCACCTGAGAAATCGAGGAATTTGCACTTGGCATTGTTTTGTTGGGAGCTCCTTTCAGGTTGTTTTGAACATATGGAAATTAACTGGCTAAACTGTAATGGAGAGAAATAAAAATGCATGAGGCAGAGGAAAGATGTTCAGTCCTTCGAGACTGGACACCCACACCCTCCGGACAGCCATGAAAGGCTAGATTCATTCTTAAGATGCCTCTGAGTCTTCTTTCCACGGATCCGCATGAACCCACAAACAGCGACACCGCTCCCTGCACCTTCCAACCACTCCAGCCTTCATCCCAACCCCTGTATGGTTAGGTCCAGGCTTCCAGGCCCGCCTTTTTGTGGCAGATGAGATTACACATCAGATATAGAGGGCTCAACCACTTGCTGAGTCCCTACTACATAGGTGAGTGTGTGTGTGTGTGTGTGTGTGTGTGTGTGTGTGTGTGTGTGTGTATGTATGTAATATGCACATCACATCAGATAACCTCCAGGTTCCATTTAAGAAACTGACACTTTGGAAACCTTCTCACTCAATAGCTATGGATCTAGTTCTATCCAACTCTAAAAGCACAGGCTCCTTTTGCACATGTGAACAAGGAAAACTCACAACCCTTCATTACAATTGTTCTACTCCTCCTCTTTTTCTCCTACTCCCCAAGTCCACACAGGACCCACCATCACTGTACTCAGCCTTGATGAAAATAAGTTCAGGATTTGACCCCAGTCCTCCTCTGCTTAGCTCTTTGCCTTGGTCCAGCACTTCTGTATCTCTGCTATTGCTCAGTGTCCCATCTAAAATGTCTGCTAAGGGCAATGGCCACAGAGGCCCAGCAGGCCATCTTGTCTACTCTCCACCAGTAGGCACAGTGACCAAATCCAAAGCTCTCCAGATTTCCCAAAGTTGCCACTTCACCTGCCCTAAGAATAAAGAGATGCTGATAAAGATTTATATATAAAACCAGGTCACGAGCCAGATTTGACCCTCAAGCTATACTTGCCAACCTGTGATTTAGGTCACATTACCTGAGGTACACTGTAATCCCTTTCTGTTTGACTTCTACAACTTTACATAAACAGAGACTGTTGTACAAAATTAATTTAGCAAATAAGAACAAGGAACCGAATGGAATTGGTTTTGTTTTCTCACATCAGGAATACATGAAATCATTGTTTCAGATGGGAAAACGGAGAGCAGGATTTTCCAAGGCTCCCACTAAATCAGGGAACCAAGCCAGGAGGAAGACCCCAGGAAGCTTAGGAGACAGATCTAAAGTCTTGATCAGTCATTCTTCTCCAGACAGGCCACAGCCTAACCACAGCAGGGGAACACACACACACACACACACACACACACACACACACACACACACACACACACACACACACAGTGGGGAGGCAAAGATGGAGAGAGAGAGAGAGAGAGAGTTTGGCTGGACCTAGACTTGACCTAGGGTAGTAAAAATGCAATGGTCAGGCTGGATGACCATGGTTACCCTCGGAGGAACAAGCTGGTGATTCATAGGATCCCTTGTCCCCACAGGCTTGAGAATTGATTCTCTGCCTTTCTAAGGGCTGGGGAGGGAAGTCAGAGGGGCTGAGTATGTGAAGACTCAGAAGCATTTCTAGCAGAGATGCCCCACAATCAGATGTACCGGAGGCAAAATTCATGAAAATTTTGTGAATGCCGAATGGAGTCTCTAATAGCTATGGAGAGAGTGGTGTGTGTTACTAAGGAGATGTCGATTACCTACGTAATTCTTCAGTGACCCAAAGAACTACAATTCAGTCCTGGCAAGGTTGGGAAGAGGTGCAAAAGACAGAATCGGAAAGAGGAATGGAAACAGGTGACTTTGTTCGAGTTGAGTCTCTGGAGAAAGACAGACAGCAGTAAGTCAGAACTGTCTTTCTGATTTCCCTTGGAGGCAGTGTATGCCCCTAGCCAGCTGTTTGGCTGGTGTTGCAGTTTAGATTAGTAACCAAAGTCCTGGGTGTTGCGGGCTTGATTTCAGTCTCTGCCAATATTGGGAGAAGGAGGAAGTTAAGACATTTGGGGCATGTCCAATCCCTCCCCATGCTTTTGCTCTTTGCTTTCCAGCTCGAAGGAATGAACCTCTTCCTCTAGTGTGCTTTCACAACTATGCGCTGTCTCAACAAAGGCCTAAAGGCGAGGAAGCCAAGCAACCATGAACAGAAATCTCCAAAACTGTGAGTCAAAATCAGCTTTTCCTCTTTCAAAATTCATTATCTCAGGAGTTTGTCATAGTGAATCAAAGCTGACTAGCAAGAATGGTGATATGGCCCACCTAAATTTGGCAACCCAGCTACAAATCAAAGCTTCTGTGACCCCCCCCCACTCCAGTCCAGCTCACCCCCAAATCCATTATTCAACATGCATCACCCCATGTTCCCTCTTGACACACCAAACAGGTTACAAGCAGAAGAAATGAGAGAAAAAGACCCAGACGGTCTTATAATACGATCAATTGTTGGAAAAGTAAGGGTCCTCCACCGTACACTTAGAAACGTCCCCTAACTTAACACTTAGACTCACCCTAACAGAAATTGTCACCAGAGCCTCACCATTGCCACTGCTCAAACGAAAGCTGAATGTAAGCGTGACTCCCCTATTCCCCTGGGGGTGGGGGTGGGATGTCACTAAACCACAAACAGTAAGCCACTTGGCTGCCTCAGCCCCTCACCACCTTGCAGGAGGCTGGGCTGGCAGTTCCTCAGAGTGGGAACCACCTTTACCTCATATCTTCATCAGTCACCTGCCTCAGGGCAAAAGTGTGCCGCGTGCCGGGCACAGCGCCCTGCTGAAAAGCTAACTCTATCTACGAATGAATAAGTCATCTGAAAGGCACTCATCAACACCACCAAATGGTTGCTGGCTTCTGGAGTTCTCTACTCCCTCCCTACTTAAATCTCTTCCCCCTTCATCTCCATACACTCCCCAATGCCCATCTCCCAGTCCCTAGGCAAACAGTCTTTGATTCCCTTTGTCCCAGAATTCATTCTCTCTCATCTATCTTGCCGAGACTGCCAAGGCAGAATGGACAACGCCGCCACCCCTTGACAAATCCCAAGCCATCTTAGGGGTTTCCAGGTTATTTACTACCAAGAAGGATACTCTAAGCCTTATGCATACCTACTTTATGTTGCCCTGGGACAGGAGAAGGAAGATTAGGAATGACCAGTTTCTTCTGAGGAGAAGAGAAACCAGAGAAGAATCTGGGCTCTCAGCTAGCAGGTGCCTGGGGAAAGCAAGCACACCTAATTGGCTTTACAGTGCTGTGAACTTGTGAAGATCCCTGAACCCACTAACACCAGACAGGTGTCCTGGGTGGAACACAACCATGTGGTCCACTAGAGGCACCTGAGTCGAAATAGGATGCTCTGGGCTCCCCACAAGTAGATCCTTGGACCAAAGAATAAAAGGTACATACAGTCAATAGAAGTAACTTCCTATGAGATCTTCCCAACCAAAGGCTCGAGCTTTGGGAGGCAGTGAGCTAGCACGGAAGGTAGGCAAGAAGGGGGTGGGTTGGGACAGTCCTCATCAGGAATGTTACAGAAGGAATTCAGCTATCAGAGAACAGCCTGGTGTCCTGGAATCAAATACTCCTAGACCAAATCCTGAATTGTTGCCTTTTTCCCCCCCTTTGACTCGGATGAGATACATAAATCCCCCTGCATCTCGGTTTCTTTTGTGTATGATAGGAATGATGCACAGCCTCACAGAGCTAAAGTTAGGAAGTAAAATAAAACATTTGAAAGCACCTGGAACTTAGTGGGTGTCTAATACACTTAACCTTCCCATCAAAGAGAAGCTTGAGCTAGATATCCTCAGGTCTTTCTGTTACAGAGTCTGAATGGGTTTAGATCCCTTCCTGGCTGCTGGGAAGGAAGGCATACATCTGGGAGAAATAAAGAAGTTCGGATTAGGTAGATGGATGGAGAAAAGAGGATGCTAAGAATGGTCAGGGACCGTGTAGAGGTCACCTCTAACACCACCACCACCACCACACACACACACACACACACACATACACACACACACACACACACACACACACACACACACACACACACACACACACACTCGTTCCCTCTTCTAGAATAAAAAGGGAAACACAAGTTTGGAAAAGTCCGTTCTGAAGGACCTCAGTTTCCCATGTGTGCTGCGAAGGAATAGGACTAGATGACCCTTTTCAGATGCGGCCTTCCCTACAGGAAGGGGAAGCAGAGGATTCAGCTAGGAGGCAAGACAGTAAGGAACAACTTGTCAGGACTCCCCATCCCACGCCCGCCCAGCCCTCGGAGGAACGCCGGACAGCCACCTGGGTGTCGTCTTTAAGCTTCTTTATTGTGCTAACACTGTTGCCTCGGAGCTCAGATCTCACACACAGAACCATCCAGTCCTGAAACCCCACCTTCCCAGGGCTGGGGGCCCTCTGCCGTGGCTGGGGACACCTGGCTTGTACCTCTGCGGTTCTGGGATACCGACTGCTTCCCTCCCTTCCTCTCCCTGGAGACCAGGGGTGAGGGAGGGTTATCTGAACTGTCTTCCTCTGTCCCCTGCCCCCCTCCTAGTTCAGAGCTACAGAAGGCTCTGTCCCCCAGGCATCTCTGAGGGAAGTTCCCCTGAACTCTCTGCCGCCAAGCGGCCGGTGAGAGCCAGGTCTGCGCCTGCCCGAGCCTGTCCCCAGCTGCGGGCGGAGAGCCCCGAACCGCCTGCCAGCCGGGGCGCAGCCCGGTGCCGCGCGCTCACACTAAGAGGCCGTCCTTGCACGACCGCTGCTCGACCTGGGCGCAGTCGGTGCAGCCGGCCGGCTCTGCGCTCTTGACCTTGACGTAGACGGGGGAAGGGCCCGCTTCGCAGGCTGCGGAGGCTGTGCGGGGCACTAGGGCCACGTCCTCGGAGCCGCCGCAGGGCGGAGGCGCGTACTTGCGGCGCAGGGAGCGGCTGACGTTCTGCGTCGGGTACCCCAGGAGATGGGTGACGCGGCTGCCGCGCCCACTGGCCTTGCACCCGGGCGGCTCGGCGTCCACTCTGGAAAACAACAGGCGGGCGCGTGAGCTGGCTCCTCCACGGCGCGGCGTTGGCACGGCCTGGGCAGAGCTGGGGGCTCTTGGCAACCTCTCATCTCCCGCGCCCCCTTCCACCTGCCCCTCACCTCTCTGTCTCTCTCAACCTACTCTCCTCTCTGTACATTCCCGGGCCAGCGACCCTGCAGCGCCCCCATGCCACCATCCTCATCCTTCAGACCCGCTTGTCCAGCAGCTCATGGCAGGCAGCCTCAGTCAGGCGCCCTCGGTCCCTTTCTAGTGTTTGGCTGGAAAGGGAGTCTTAGTGTCCCTCCTTTCCTCGACTAACCCTCACCCTGCGCTCTGGCAAGCTCTCGTCGCCTCCTGGCCCTCGCTCTTCTTTCCCTCTGTCCCCAAGGCATTGCAATCATTAACACTGCTACTCTTGTTCTATTTTTATTTCTAGTTTGCTTCTAATATAAGTTATTCGCACTACCGATGTTACCTCTTCTTAAATAGGCATGTTGAGGTTCTTGCCGGCGCAATACAAGGGGAAGGTAAAAACACACGGTCCCTGCCCTCCAGGAGCTTACAGTCTAGGCCAGACAGACCGAGGGATGCATAGACGACAGAAAGAAAAGGGAAGGCAGGGAGCAGAGGTGAAGACTGGAAGCGGGGGAAGACAGAAAAGCCATGCGGCGAGTGGGCAGGTCGACATGCTGCAGTCCCAGCACTCCATGGCGATGGTAGGGCAGGTTTGGGGTGGGGTTCCCAGCCGGCCGATGGCAGACAAGGGTGAAGAGGACAGGGCGCCGGTCCCCCGCCGTGCAGCAGCATGCAGCATGCATCAGGTTTTACCTGATCTCACTAGCCATGTCGCCGCAGGCCCCGCCGCCGACCCCGCCGCCGACCCCGTAGCCGAAGGCACCGCGGGCACCACCAGCCCCGCCGCCTCCGCAGCAGCAGCAGATGAGCCCCCAGATGCCTAGTGCCAGGCAGGCCAGCATGAGCAAAGAGCCCAGCACCGCGCCGACGATCATGCCTACACGCTGGGAGTCTGTGGAGAGACGGGGAGGCAATCAGGCTTCTGACAGTCTGGCACATGCCAGGGCAAATGTTTGTGGGAAAGAACCCAGGGCCCTGGAAAGTCCAGCGAGGAAGATTTGAGAAGGTAAAGGGTAAGCGAATCTGCAGATGGCTTCCAGCTGCTCTAGACAAAGGCCTAGCCTGAGAGCAGTGGAGAGGCAACCCGCTGAGGCTCCAAGATAAAGTCTAGGTACCTGCATTCCAGCCCTCCCAGCCAGGGGACTCTGGGGCTGCTGTACCTACCTGAGACTTTCACTTCCACCACACAGACGCTGTAGCCCACATGGTTGGCCACTGTGCACTGATACAGCCCATCATCATCCGCATTGACACCTTTCAACACCAGGTCCCCATTGCCCATGCCTGAAATTGGAAGAGCGTCAGAGGGACAGTGAGACAGAGAAGCCTGATCTCTGAGGCTCCTACCCTGCCCAGCCCCTGTGGGATGGAGGATGGAATACCACTCTAACAAAACAAGGAAGGTGGATGCAAGCATTCACAAGTCCACTCAAATCTAAATACTCCCCTTGCTGAGACAGAAAGACAGGGAAGGGTCCCTCTCTCAGAAAGAAGACAGAGTCACCTTTAATTCTCTGTGACCTCAGGGAAATACATCCTGAGTCTGAGCACTGGCCCCCTTATATTATTCAGCTTCTCTAAACGCTAGGAGGAGCATCCAATCCTCACTTGCCAGTGAGTGGTAGTTACTAGTAAGTATTCCCTCTTTTCACCTGTCACAGAGGTGTTAAGCCACTTGCCTGAGATTTACTACCAACCAGCATCCTAGCCAGGATTTAAGCCCAGCTCTTCCTTGGACCATGTTCTCTCCAAACTAATCATGCTGCTTTTGACTGACATCCCATTCATACCTTTTCTCCTTCCCTCAATAGCAGCTGCTGGGACATGCCCAGATGAGCAGCCTCTCATAGACTTGGTACCACTGACAAGCCATGGAAGTCCCAGCAGGCCCCCTTTCCCGATCCACTACTTATCTTCCCTCTCACTCAGCTGGGCCCCCTCACCTTGGTTGATGGAGCTGTGGAAAGACTCTTGATAGGAAAGCTCAGAGTGGAAGCTGTGCTGGGAGTGGTAGGAACCGGCTCGGTAGGGGTGGCTGTGCCCACTGATCTTGGCCCACTTGTAGGACAGGGGCTGAGAGCCTCCATTGGCAAAGCACTTCAGTACCACATCGTTGCCCTTGGACATGTGGCCTTCGGTCCAGCACATGGGTACCGCAGGACGTGCTGTAACAAGGCAGGCAATTATAAACCCAGACCCAGCCGAAAGACAGAGCCAACCCGCCCTTGACTCTGAAGCCCGGGGAAGGGGAGCCCAGAAGAATCGGGTCGTACCTTGGACAGTGACTATGACCTTCCTGGTGGCCATGGTGGTCTTCTTTACCCGACACTCATAGGTTGCTGTGTCAGATACCTGCAGGTTCATGAGGTTGATGGAGGCATCGTACTGGCTGGGGTCTGAGGCTGCAAAGCGGACCCTCTGCTGCAGATGGGGGAGGTTGCCATGGCCAATCCTCTTGTCTTGATATGTTAGAAACTGTGAAGAAGAGAGGGAGACAGAGCTGTCGAGATAAACTGAGCCAAGGAGGGTCATGTGGGTTGAGTGGGTAATTCACTGATCTTCTCTAAGACTCAATTTTCTCAGCTGAAAAAATGGGAAGGATGGTGTCGAGCACACTGCTCTCTTATAGAACAAGTAAGAGCTAATGCGATTAGATATTCTAGACCAATAAAAGGTCAGACTAGGAACTTCTAAAGGCAGGGGCCACACTTAATCTCCCTTGATGTGGAGTAGAGGGAGGTGGAATCTGTCTGGCTTGATTCCCAGTTGGACAGCTCTTTCCCTGTTGTCTCATTCCCGGAGAGACCTTGGAGGAAGTTCAAAGCCTTGGTTTCCTCACTGGCCTTCTTCCTTCTCCCTCAGGATGTTGGCTTCCCGTCAGGTTTGACATCACAGAGTATACGGAGGATAGAGGATCCTGTGCCAAACACTTACCACATTTTCCCTATGTGAGGGTTCTGAGTTGACTTGCATCCACTCAATGTCCAGACCATTGGGACCATAGTCCTCAGGATCCAGCATGTAGGGGCAGCCTAGCCTCACATTGTCACCTTCCGCCAGGTACATGACCTCCTGGCCATCCCCGTTGATCCTTACAGCAGACAGCAGTGCTGGGGAAGGGTAAAGTGGGTGAGGAGATGTGAACAGTGCTTGAGCAGTCAATCTCAACCACTCTGCTACCTGTCAGCCAGAACTCAGTGGAGCGTCTATAGGAATGAGGGGCTGCCCCTGTGTGTGTGTGTGTGTGTGTGTGTGTGTGTGTGTGTGTGTGTGTGTGTGTGTGTACTGGCATAAGCAATACTTAATATTGTTTGTTTATTCATATGGCAGTCTCTGGGCATCCTTGTGAACTTGTGTATATATTCTAGGTTTCTGTAGATGTGCATTTGAATACTGTTTACATACATATAGCTCTTATATTTATGTGTATACACAATTGTGCATTTGAATGTATGAATATATGTGCACAAATGTGCATCATATGTTTATGAGCCTTTGTAGCTGCAAAGATATTCATGCACATGACCATGTAGTATATCTACCTATATATTTACATGATGGCATAGGCAATTTGTGTGTGTGTGTGTGTGTGTGTGTGTGTGTGTGTGTGTGTGTGTGTGTATGCGTGAAACACCCGAAGTTGTTAAATGTTCCATTGGAAGAAACAGGCTGTTTAAAAGCTACCTGTATGGGCTGGGTTTGGGCCTTATCTGGGTCAAGTGAAGAGCTCCAGCAAGAAGCAGGAGAGTGGATACAGTGACTCCTGGGATCCTTTTCCATCCTGAAAAGCATAAGACTAGGTATATCTCTGTGTGTGTGTGTGTGTGTGTGTGTGTGTGTGTGTGTGTGTGTGTGTGTGTGATATGTATGATAGTGTATGCTGACTATATAAGTGTTCTAAGTGACAGCATACACCTTTGCCTGACAGTGGGCAGCTGTAACCTAGAGCCTGGCCACATTCATGTGCATGTCTTTGTCTACGGCAGCTTATATCTGTAGAATGAACCTTGTATGGCAAAGTGTACCATTGTAGGCTGTGTGTCCTCCTTGTGTGATTGTGTGGTTCCAGCAGAGCTGCTCCCACTTGCTTGCTCCCTTTGGGGCCCCTCCTGCCACTGAGTCAGAGCAGGAACCCTGAGTTTGGAGCCAGGATCAGGAAGCTTAGGAGGGAGCTCCTCCCCCTCCCTACCCTGAAGCCTCAGGCGAGCTCTAGCCCCAACCGGTTAGACCTAGACAAGAACAAGGGGGGAGTGAGCCCAGGACTCCACCCTAGACACTCAGCTCCCTACCTCCACAGTCTCTCCAACACTCCCTCTACAAAGCCCCTCACCAAGCTTCTCTACTGATGGCCGTTTTGAGTAAACTTGCTCTTTGAGGTTCCAGCCCACTCTTCTCTCTCTCTCTCTCTCTCTCTCTCTCTCTCTCTCTCTCTCTCTCTCTCTCTCTCTCTCTCACACACACACACACACACACACACACAGAGGTATACACTGTACTGAACAAATAGACACAGGCATGTCCTTTCAAGCCCTCAAAATGTGAATATATGCCCATGCAGTTCCCACTTTCTTACACACAGATTATCGGACCTATACACAGACACACATTCACAGGCAGAGTACACATTAATCTATGACACACCCACTGCACGCTTTGTGGCTTCCTGCGCGTCCATTCAAGACCAGACATATCTGCAGAAGCCCTGAGTTCTGCGTGTAGCCTGGCTCTGGAGAAGCTAGTGAGGGCCCCAACATTTCCCCCAACATCTCAAGCATCACCGGACCTGCCCCTCTGAACCATGGCTAGCCCATTTCATCCGATAGACTCTGAGTTATCCTCCAACAGGTAGCCTGGCTTCTGGGACTCTAACGGGACCTGGAGATGCCTCCTCCAGCCTTAGGCCAAGAGAATACCAGCTCATTCCAGATAAGGATCCTGATGCTATCTGCCAGATCCTGAGGTGGCTAGAGGCAAGCCAGGGATGAGCCAGAATTCACCTGAGAGCAGAAGCTCCACCCTGGAGATGAGCCACTGGAAAAAGATGACGACAGGGAGGATTCCCTTTCCCCACACCACGGATGTCAGCCAGACAGAGGGTAAGTATTTAGAGAAAGGGACTTGGGCAGGAGGAATAAGCTGGAAGAGAATGCCTCCACCCTGCGCTAGACTGTCTTGCTTCAATGGTCCCAGGACAAGGAGCCTCACCCTAGCTCCTCAGCCTCCTTAGATGCTTTCTCAGCCTCCTCCCTAGGGTTGCAGCCTCTTCGTACCTCCTCCCAGCCCTTGGGAAGTTGTTCCTGGCATATCACCCTGGTTTATCTTGCTGTGGCGCTGGGGAAGGATTTCCAGGGAATGTAAGAGAAGAAGGCAGCTTGCGCGGAGAGAAGAACCAGGAAGAAAGTCGGTATAGGAAAGAGTCCTAGGCAAGACCTGGGGAGAGAGGGACACTGGGAAGTCAAGGGGCTGTCCAAGGAACTAGTGATTGTCCCTTATAAAATCACCAGGGCTGGCCACCCTGTATGGGGAACGTCACCTCGGCCAAGTGTCTGTTCTCAGCTAAGAAATCTATTCTGAATTTTCAAACTGATTTCAGACTGGAAGAGGAAGAGAGAAGAAAAAAAAAAAAAGGCAGCTCAGAAAGTATCGGCACAGGAAGCATCTAGCCCACACACCCTCACACACACACACGGCACACACGGAGATGCCCCCAACTCTCCTGGCACAGCCAGGGCTTCCTGAGTGGGCACTGCCCGAGAGGCCCTCGGCAGAGAAAGGGTGCAGCAGGCATCTTGCCAGAAATACAGCCATCACACATATGTGCACACACAGGCACGCACATTCCCATACACAGAAACAGGATGAAACAGTCCCCCTTCTCGGTCTCCTTCCTCATACCCTTCATCCTACATCTAGACCCCAGGAGGGGCTCCATGCTAATTTCAGCAATACTTAATAGAACGTCCCTTGCTAGGACTTGCCCAGGCCCCAGGCAGACAGCCATAGTATCCAAACCTGTGAACCCTGCCTTCCAGCCATGCCCTAGAGAGGTGAAGGGGGCTCTGGGAGTTTACCATCCATCCTGTCCACATCCTCTCAGCCTCATCCCAGAAGAGGCATCACCTATGGACTCCCACAGCACATGGGGCATGGACCAGAGGTCCTAGGCCTGGGTTCTTACTGCCTATGATGGAAGCAACCCAGCATGTGGAGCCCTTTCAAGGCAAACAGCTTTCCTGCCCAGTGCTCTGGCTTGGGAGAGCTGACCCTTCCACTGAGAAGAACACACCGACTGTCTGAACGAAACGGATCATTGCCAGGCTCCTCCTCAGCCCCCACCCAGAGCTGCTGCTCACCTGACTCATACCCCACCTGCAATGCCCACAACTAACTCCGTATCTCCAAGCAAGCCCTGTCTCCATCTCCCAGCATGGAAACATCACAAAGGGCCCTTGCACACATATATGAGCTACTCGAACTGTCAATTAGATCATGAAGATCTATTCCGAGGCCTCTGCACACAGACACTGTCCCAAGCCTTCGGGCACAGGCTGTCCTGGGGAGAAGCTCCCTTGGCAGTATCCAAATCGGTGTCAGCAAAGTGAAGGTAGACAGTCCCTGCCAGTGACTCTTAGACCATCTTTAAGGCTCTTCTGTGAGCCCTTGCTCACCCTTGACCTTCTGGCATAATACTGGGCATCCTCGCCTCTGCCCAGCCCCATACCTGGGCTCAGGCACACGAGTAGTAGATGGAATGCTCCTCGAACTCCCATGTCTCCAGGCTTGATCTTTCCTCCGCCTGAGCTGGGCTCCAGTGGGCTGGTGGTGGTGGGTGGATGGGGCAGGTGGAGGGAGGGGGAGCGGAGGGCCCAGACACTGCCCGGGGTGGCAGGAAGGTGCAATGAGTGCCAGGCTAAGGAGCAGCCGGAGTTATTTCTACAGGAGGGAGGGGGCCTGGTCCCCGCCTTGGGGAGGAGCCCAAGTAGCCCTAATTAGCAGGGTGACAGGGTGGCCTACCCAGGCATTACCCAGCCCTCACCCAAGCTCTTCCCTGTCCCAAGAGTAGTGCACAGCGACCAGCGGGACTTGTAATTAGGCACCTGTTAAACCTCCATTTCCTCCTGACCAAGTCCTCGGGGTGACAACAGTTGCCCCATTTTACAGCGTCCACGGAGCTCCACTCACCACTCATTTGTTGCCTACTTCCCTGGGGGAAAGAGGAAGGAGAAGCCAGATTTGGGGAGGAAGGATGGCCAGGATTTGGAGAATTAACACTGACCAAAGACACCCCAGAGCCTGACATGCTCCCCCATTTCAGACCCAGATTTCCAAGTCCTAACCCTTTCAAGCACCTCTTGCTTTCGGGGTGTCGGGGGGTGGGGGGATCCTCCAGGTCAGATATTAAAGACAGTGCACCAGAGAAGGGGCGCTTCTCCCATGTTGAGACCTAGGCCTGGAGAGAAAGCCCAGGTAACAGGGGATACTGGAATGTAGCTTTTCTCTTTCCCTTCAAAGAGAGTGGGGCCTCCTGAGCTGATGAGGGAGAGAAAGGGGGTGGGTAAGAACAGGGTCTTGCCTTGCTACCGCTTCTCCATCCTTGTTGACACAAAGGTCATCCCCAAGTTCCAGGACCCCAGAGAGGGCAGGGGGTGCTATGATGGGTCTAGATCCTACCTCCCACACAAATCTAAATCAGTTTACCAAGGCTCAAAGAAGAAGGAAAGAGGAGTCGGGGCATTTGGGGGGAGTGAGGGACTTCAAAGGGTGAGGGAATGTTTGAGGTGGGCAGGGCAAGAGGTCATGTGAGTGTGTGCATCTCTCGCAGGCATGAAGGTAGGAGAAGGGCTGAGCTCGGCTGTGTGCTTTCTTCGGGGATTTCTTGGGATCTCAGCCAGGCCTTGGAGGTTTGATGCAGGCCCAGTGTTAACAAGGGTCATAATTTCCTAAGAACCAAGACCCTCAAAGCCTGGACTGTCCACTGGGCAACTACAGTCATCAGGGTGACTAAGCCATCACAGTTCCAGGCGGTTAGGTAGAAGCTGGGGTGGGAGGGTCTTAGCCAGCAGAAGGGGGAAGGCCAGCTGCTGTTGGCTGATCTATGGGTTCAGAACAGTTCCTTAACCTTCCCTCGATCCCAGCACCATCCAACAGGAGGCAAGTCACCGGGAAGCCTCATTCTACAGCCTGGCTCCCACAAGGGATCCCAGAGCCCTCTCCACAGCTGACCTGGGACTCAGGAAGGGCAGAGGGGGAAGAGTCTTCAGGAGAGTTATGGGGTTCAGGAGTGCTGCCAGGGCCCACCCCCTTGGAAGAATAAGACAGAACAATGAGGAAGCATAAGGAGTCCACGCGGCTCTGTGTTCCAAACCCTTTTACCCAACCTGCCAACAATAACAGGTTGCTCGAGGGCCCACCAGATCTACACAGTGGCTATCCTTACTTCCTTATCTATTTTGAGATTTATGGGGTTGTTCTGAGCCTTCTGGAAAACAGGGGTCATTATCCCCATTCTACAGGTAGGGAAACAGAAGCCCGGAGAAACAAAAATTCAGTTCAGTCGCAGCTACCGGCTGAGTAGGGGACAGGCAGGCACCATGATTCTCAGCCCTGAGTGGTCCAAAAGAAGGCTGGATGGACTACTACCCATCGGAGGGAAGGGTGGAAGGTCAGTGGTGAGTGGAGGGGAAAGCAGGCAGGACCAGGAAGAGAGAGAAACCAAATGGAAAGGGGTAGAGCTGTGGGTCCACTAAATCGAGGTATATGCTCATTCATTTGAGCTCTGGATTTGAGCTAAGGTGCCGTGATGGCTGCCCCTGGGGTTAAATTCAGGGTTATTTGAAATTATGGACGAGGTTGGGGTCAGGTTTGAGGCTTGGATTGAAGTTAAGGTCAGTGTTCAGGTTAGAATGACTGCTGGAAGTGCAGCTAGGGGTCAAGGCTGGGCTTTGTGCTATGATAAAGAATTCACTTTCAGTGTCATTTGCAGATATGCTTAGGAATACAGATTGAGGTAAATCCAAGGCTGAGTTGAAACTGATTTAAGATTTGTTACAAACGAGTTTGAATTAAGTTTGGGATTTAAGTCCAAAGAATGTGCAGCTGTGGTTAAGACATGGGTGAAAATGTATGATCAAGAGGGTTCAAGGTAATCAAAAATGAGAATTTATGGTATAGAAAGATACCAGCCTCCCCCCCCCCCCCCCCCCCCCCCCCCGTTAAATCCAGGTTTGGCTCCACTCTGGAAACATACTAGTGGTACATACTGATATACCCAATATCTGAGGGAGGGATTCAAAAATGCATGAGCCCATATGAAAGAGGATGAAGCAACCTGATCCCACAACAAATGTAACCTCTGAAGTCCTGCTCTACCACCTGCTCACAGCCTAAGGAAGCTTCCAGATGCAGGAAGCTATGAGTAACCAGTGGAGTTCTGTCGCCGAAAGATGAGGCCCATCAGACAGATTTACAGGGGAAGGGATTGTGGAGTTTCAAAGAGGCTGAGGTAGAGGAGTTGAGAAAGAATAAGGAGCTATTAGTAGATGCTTCTAGAAAAATACTTTTGAGGGGATCACAGAAGGTTTCCCAGAGCAAGAAAAAAATAGAGCATCATCTTTGGTCCCCCTTGACCTACTGAAGCCTAATTGTCACCTGCTTGCAATCTGGAGCCTATAAACAAAGCTGTAGGTCTTCCTGCCCTATGCCACAGGGGCTTGGGAGCAGGGTGGTGGGGTAAGGGGACCAGACATAGATCCAGCCTAGTGTTTCCACCTTTTGAGACTGGCCTGCAGTCCTGTGCCTCTCTGGGCCTCACCCTCAGCAAAGGAAGAAGGTCCCACTCCTGAGAGGCACCCTGCTGTAACTCTTCCCTCGCCTCCCCCTCACCATCTGTCTCCACCCTAAACTAACTGTTTTCACCCTCTACTTCCTTTTCAAATCCCATAAAGGTCCAGGCTGATCTCAGAAAATCTTGGACTTCTGTGCTAGGAGAGAGCACTCACTTCTGTTCTAGGACAGAAATAAAAGATGAAGACCTAGCAAAGAGTGAACAGAGACAGTGAGGAATGGAGGAGGCCAGACAGGGATTCAGAGAAGCCAGAGCCAGCTTCTGGGGGGGGGGGGCGGGGCGGGTGTGCAACCCGACACCAGGTCCCTTTAGAATACTGGCAGCCTGCCCATCCTCCAAAGCTACCTTCTCAGCAATTCCACACAAACCCCTTGCTCTTCTCTTCCTCCATGACTTGCCCCAGCTCCTCCCCAGGCTCCCTGGGTACAGGCTCAAGACGCCCCGCTAACTCGAGACTACACCCTGACCCGCTTCGAGACCTCCCTCTCTCGCAGCCCCTCTGCCCCTTCTCCCATGCCTCCATGTAGACCTAGAGCCCACCCCAGAACATCTAGGGAAGAGTCACCCAGCAGAGAAGGTCTCTGAGGAGTTTGGGAGCAGAAGTTAGGAACTACCACAGAGAGACGGTATCCTGTAGGTCTTAAAGCAAGATGGCCGCAGAGAAGCTGGATTCTGGATGCCAAAGGGCTAGAGCAGCTGCTGACTTCCCACCAGATTTCAGTGAAGGTAATAGGGTGAAGGACTACCAGGTGAGGCCGAGGGCAGGGGCTCAGAGATTGTGCTGGTGGCATGAAGGGCTCACTCTAAGTTCTAAGAGTTAGAGTCAGGTGGGAGAAAAGCAGAGAGGTCTATGTGAGTGCTTAAGTTTGAAAGTGTGGGGGTGGGGCTGGAGACTGCAATACAGATGGGGCTTCAAGCAACAGCCTGAAACACACATGACCCAAAGATGATCTGGGCCCGTTCCCCAGCTCTGGAGTCTCGGTGCTTCCACTGGCTCCCCTCAGCAAGAGGGAAGCTGGGTCTACCCAAGTCTCTCCCATCAAGCCGCATCCTAGGGCTGAGCATGGGTCCCACGGTCTTCTGAAGGAGTGGCTTGACTCACCACCACTTTCAGCAAGGCTCACGAGCCAAGATGGTTGACCGGATGTCATCAACTGAAATTGTCGGGGGGGGGGGGGGGGGGGGGGGGGGGGGACAAACCAAGTCAAGAGGGAGCCCCGTGTAAAGAGCCTGTGGAACCCTGCTGACAGAGCTGAGATGGAACTGAGAAGCCTGAAGATAAAAGTGTCTTCGGCTACATCTCCATCCCTCGGACCTCCAGCAGCACTTCCCTGGCTGCTGGACCTCATGCAGAATGTGGAGAAAAAGCGAAGGAGACGCAGCGCCTCTCCCACAGCATCCCCACTGAGAGACACGGACAAGCTGAGGGACACTTAGCCCACGGTGTGATAAGCTGTGCTAATAATATTCCACCAAGGTCCTGCTTGCTGGAAATGGTGTTTAAACAGAGATCCAAAAGGTTATTGATGGTGTGCCCACAGAGAGAACTAGAGGACCCCAGAGGTGACCAGAGTTATGTCTCAGTGCTTGGGAAGTAAGCCAGGGTCCTGCCAGACACAATTCAGAAGAATGAAGCCAGGAGTGACAGCTGATGATTATTCTTCGACAGAGGAGATAAGATCCTTGAGAACTAACCCTCTTGGATCCTTCTACTCAAATCCTAAGAGGACTTCGCTGGGATCATAGCCAGGTCCTCAGGATAGATCCTACAACTCAGATTGATTGGCCTGGACCCTGTGTCCCTGTGCGTGAAGACAGATTTTGTGATGAATTAATCCCTATGTGTCCAGTGGGACTTTGGCTTTTGGACTTGTAGGAATAAAATTTTCTTTTGCTTCAATGCTTGGATTTTCCGAACACATATCTTCAAAGGGAAGCTATGGTCCCCCTCAACCCCCAGGGTGGTCCCAGGCCTGTCCTGCACTGAACAACTGCCCAGAGAGGTAGGAGGTGGAGAGAGGCATCAGAAGAAAGCTGGTATCCGGTTCATAGCTTTCCTCACTAAGCCTGACCAGGCAGGCCCTCTCTCTGCCCTCCCTGTTTGTTTCCTGTTGCCTGGAAACTGGGATAAAGGACTGAGTGAGAGAAGGTGGGGCTGCTCTAGTTCCGCCAGGCCTGGCTGGAGAGGGAAGTGTTAACTGTCAGGACAGCCATAAGCCCTGCCCAAGGATGAAGAGGAAGCCTCCTCTCCTCCCCCAGGTACCTCCTTCCAGCACTTCCCCTGGAAGCCTCTGCAGAGCCCTGTCTTCCCAGAACGAAGGGCCCTTTCCGTCATAATGCTCACTATGCAGAGTGGAGACAGCGGGCTTCGATCTTGTAGAGAGAATCTGCGCCTGTTTTGTGTCGTCCCGAAGAGTGAGGCTGGGGCCGTGCATTCGATGCACGGGAAGACGCAGGTGGACTACAAACTGAGCTTTCTGGGCAGCAGAGCCTGATCTGGGACGACCAGGTTCCATTAGCAAGTAGGCAGTGGGCATCCTGTCTCTCGGGGAATGCAAGCCAGACTGCCCAGCCATTTGACTAGGGTTTACCAAGAAGACGATAACACTGGCAGTTCTCCTAGGTCTCTTCTAGCCTTGGCTCTCATGACTTTGTGCTCATTCCCATTGGCCCAGACATAGACTAATTTTTTTTTCCAGCAGCCATGTAGAGAAAAAAAAAAATCACTAACTGGTTTCTCCCAGGCCCTCCCCTCCCCACCTAACCTCCTCTTTCTGGGAGTCTGAGAAAGCCACTGCCTCAGCTCCACCCCTGCCCCAGCACCAACACCATCAAAGCCACTGAGACCGAGGCCGTCCTTTCCAAGAGGGATGTAGGTGTGAAGGCAGGAGTTTGTACCTCAAGAGGCATAACCCAGTCAGCAGAGGCAAGAGCAGGAGCTGTGGTCATTACAGCAGAGAAGGGGGGGTGACCTATTTAAGGACAGCCAAATCCCTTGAAAGTCAGATAGGCCAGGTAACCTTTCTTATTTCCTGGGCTGCGTCTCAGTATGTAGAAGGGGATGCGGGTCACTTTTACATAGCGAGGGACCTGAGGTCTCTAGCGAGCAGTTGCCTTTACCACGGGGCTTCCAGGATTCCCAAGAATATAGCAGGAGGGGTGTGGTCGAAAGAACAGAAAGTGAGGAACTCTCTGTCCCTAAGCCTCTGAGCCTGTGTGCCCAGACTGCCTGTCTGACACTTCAGCGCTTCTTTCTTCTGTCACCTAAACAGCTGCCACCTTTACTCACCCCCCAAAACGCCGCAGGACTTTGAACTCTGAGAGCCCTTTTCATCCCAGCCCATTCAAAGTGCTTTTACTGAGACCAATTAATGCCCAGCTGTGGTCCAAGTCACACAGGGGGGATGCTGAAGCTTTCAGGAGCACCGAAGACATCCCAGCACTCCACTGAGTCAGGGACTACCTGGCTAGGCCACCGGAGCCTGGCAGCTGAGTCATACCCAACTGGAGCAGGTTCCAAGGTTCTGAGACCGTCCCCCAAGCCACCGCAGAGCATGGTGTAGGCAACCAGGCTCATGTGGGCAGGTAGGGCATAGAGCCCAGGCAGGAGCTAGGGCACATGTGCCTGGGAGGCAGCTACTTGTTATAGCTAGGAGCCCAGCCCCTAGGTTTCCTAGGTTGGACCAACTCAGTTTGACATTGCAAGGTCTGAAGGATTCCAGAGGCAAAAGATGGGTTAAGAAATCCTTGGCAGTTAATAATACCTTTATATAAGACAATATAAGTATAATATATAAAGGAATCTGAGCTTAGTGTGATGGCAAATGCCTTTAATCCCAGCACTCAGGAGGAAGAGGCGAGTGAACCTCTGTGAGTTAGAAGTCATCCTGGTCTATGTAGGGAGTTCCAGAATAGCTAGGGCTATGTAGAGAAAGGCTGTCTCCAAAAAGAAAAAAAAATCTGCTACAACTAAGTTACTAATAATTTGGGCACTCAAAACAAACAAACAAAAAACAACTTTACATCAACAAAGACAACACCAGTACACCTCCTGCTTATCTCCTAATCCCCCCAATACTACTTTACTTCTCTGCAGCCTCCCAGATAACCTCAAGGCTGATCTGTAGCTGGAGGCGGGGCAGGGATAAACCTACTTGTGCCTCTGAGCATGAGATCAGCTGAAGCAGAAAAAAATCAACAAAGGGTCAAGAGCTAACTTTTAGAGGCAAGACTGAGACTGGACATCCCTGATTCCTGAGCCCGAGTGTGCCCTAGAGCCCTCAGAATCACACCTTTTAGTTCCCCCCTGCACTTCACCCCCATCCTGTAGACTGTACGCGCCCAACTTCCTGCTGGCTTAACCATCGCTGCCACAGACGGACAGACGGACCCACTAGCCCCTGCTTTAGCCAGGTGACTTTTTTATGGAACTAGCCCCACTGCCAATCATCATTAAGAGGGCTAGAGAGGCCGGGCGGTGGTGGTGCACGCCTTTAATCCCAGCACTTGGGAGGCAGAGGCAGGAGGATCTCTGTGAGTTCGAGGCCAACCTAGTCTACAGAGTGAGATTCAGGAAAGGCGCCAAGCTACACAGAGAAACCCTGTCTCGAAAAACCAAAAAAAAAAAAAAAAAAAAAAAAAAAGAGGGCTAGAGAGGGGCCGGAGACACAGCTTGATAGTAGAATGCTTGTCTAGCATATGTGAGGCCCCACCTTCATTCTCCAGCAATTAAAAAAACACCCCACAAGATATGTTACAAAGAGTTGGTAGAAGATTTATACAAGATGACAATATGGAGCCTCCCAAGACCCCAACAGTTCTCAGAACTGTCCCCCTTATAGCAACATGGATCCAGGGGATGAACCGACTGATGCTGGAGGCTACGGATGCTGTGAAGGGTCTCTCATGAATCTTGAGAAAAGAAATCAAACCTCTCCTCCACATCATGTAGCCAATTCCGACATTTTAAGAAGTTAATGGGACTGGAGGGGCAATCCTTTGTTTTAGATACTCTCCCAAACCATCTTCATATTCTTAGTTGGCTGTAGTCCTTTCTCTAGAGTCAGACCTTTTTTTTTTTTTTTTTAGATTTACTTATTTATTTCTTATGCTTCTGCCTGCATGTATGCTTGCATCAGGAGACAGTGCCAGATCTCATTACAGATGGTTGGGAGCCACCGTGTGGTTGCTGGGAATTGAACTCAGGACCTCTGGAAGAGCAGCCAGTGCTCTTAACCTCTGAGCCATCTCTCCAGCTCCTAGAGACAGATCTTTATCCACATGGCCTAGACCCTGTCCAGTCTGTCTCACTCTGAGGCCTTGGGCTCTGCAAGCCCCACAGACCTGCATTTCACCAGCAGCAGCTTGGTCAAATGCCAGGCTTATTTTACAACTGTGAACCTGGCTCATTTTTCTCTATGTAGACTCAGCAGTTGGTAATGGGTATGGAACCTCCTTCCTCTCTGGCTTGCACTCCAGAGCGGCCCATTCTTTTTAGCTCTGGGAAGGTCAGCAGGTGTAGAACCAGCCAAATATGAAGTACGAAGAACGTTTCTGGCTTTCTTGAGATAGAAATTCCTCTGAAATAGATGAGGCTTGTTCTGTGGCCCCAGTGGGTATCATCTGAACAATCAGTAGTGTCAGTGTGCCAGCCAGAAACAGGCTAGAGTCCTTGGTGGCACTGCCAATGCTTTCTCTCCTATCCTGGGCTGGGAACCTCATCTTCCAAGACCTTTATGGAGGAATGTATACACTTCTTTAGGTAAGAGGGCACTGAGTCAGGGGTGCTGCAAAAGAAAGGTAAAGAAGTCTTTTCCCCATCCAGTGGAGCTTCCCACCTAGTTGTGTGAAAGCAATAGTCTTCCAGTTGAGGACCGTGGAGAAGGTGACTGGGGAAGCCCCTGGGTCTGAGGAAGAGGAAACACAAGAAGCAGCTTGTGACTCTCCTTGGGCCCTATGAAAAGAGGACTCTTGCCGCAGGCCCTTGTAAGCTGGCGTTGTAAATACCCAGGACACACCCAGCTTCTATCCTCTCCTCATTGGTACAGGATGCATGCATAGAGGAAGACAAGACTAGACTCTGAATCTGAGGGATGGAGCAAGCCCCTGGGGATGAAGGAGACAGGCACTGCAGCAATGATGTTAGATGGATGGAGAGTTATCTCCATCATTGAAAGGTGGTACTCTAGTTCAAAATGGAAGGCTTGATACCCAAGGACATTCTAAAAATGCTGAGACCATTCTAAAGGTATATGAAATGGGGTGAAGCTAAGGGAAGAATCAGAAGCGCAAACGAGAAGCTTCTAGAAAAGGGGACCTCGACGGTACATGGCATAACAAGTATTCAGCAAGCACCTGCAGAGCGAATGAGGATGTAGGAGTAGATTGGGACTAGGTAGGGAAAGTTAAACACAGAGGCAGCCCACTCGTGGAATAAGGTGAACCGAGGATAACAGGACCAAGAGTGAGGGTCAGCTGTATTTGGATGAGGAGCTGGGTCTTGAGTGTACCTCCATGGGAATGGGGCAAATGTCTGTGCTGCAGGACTGCCTGGAGTTGAAAGGGTCTAAGCAGGAGAGGCTTGAGCCCAGAACAGGGAGCCCCGGGCTCACACACCCGCCCCCTCCATACATGTGGTCTGAGTCACAATTAGGAGCCCAGGGTAAGCCAGTCTCAGCTATTCGTGCCTCTCCCTCTCCAGCTCTGCTTCAAGCAGCCTTTTCACCAGCCCTCAACAAAAGCATACCTTTAGCTCGGCCTCAGTGCCCCCCCAAATTCCTATGAACTGGGTACAGGACCAGTAAAGAGACAAGAATGTACTGAAAATGCACAGACCATATGATTACGAAAAGGCCAGGTGCCCCCCACCCCCCGCCCCACGCCATCAAAAAAAAAAATGCATCTCACTGTTTAGGAGAGAAGACCCCACCTGAGCACCATCCCGTTCCAGAGCCTGAGTGGCCAGCCCACATTCAGGTCCCCTGGGGTTTATTTGGATCCACCTTCAATGGCCCACCAGAATCCCCACACTCACAGTAGTAAAGCTGAGCTGTTCCTTGGAAGAATAGAATACTTTTAATCTGTAACTATGAAATGTCAAGATTAGCAGCAACTGCGGGTGCCCCCAGGGACGGGGCAGAATCTGTGCCCTCCCCCCCCAAGACCATAGAGGCTTCAGTTCACAGAAGTGGTTGGCAGGATGTTGGCTTTGCGCTCAGCTTCGATGCAGTATTTCTCAGGAAGGCCAGTTGCTCTGCCGGGAGAAACACGGGGCATGTGTAAGTAGGGTGCTTACCAAAGGTGTGACAGGAGAAAGCGTGCCCTGGGCCTCCACAACCTGGGGCCCTGTACCCCAACCTATCCCTACCATCTACCCACCAAGCATATTCTAGTCGAGGTCCTAACACCTGCCAAGAGCTGCCAAGGAGCCAACAAGACCCAGTTCCAGAACCTTCTGCTGGAGACCCATCAGAGGGGCAAGCCTCCTGCGGGAAGCCCTTCCGCTAAACACCTCCCGTCACGGTTCCTTCTTCCCCTGTCACGGCTTTTCCAGCCTACTGTGCCACCTCTTTGAGGAAGAGCAGAGGAGCAGAGAAAGGAAGGAACCCGGGGTGGCGCACCTCAGCTCGTCCAGCTTCTGTTTCTTGATGTCCTCGATGCGTTCACGGCGCTTCTGGGCTTCCTCCTTGAGGCGCCGGCCCTCTTCGAAGGTGGAGAGCCGGTTCTGCACCTGCTTCTGCTGGTTCTCACGCACCTGCCGCCGGAGCTCATTGGCGTGCTGGAGGCGGTCCGCCGCCTTTTTCTCCTGCTCCAGCCTCTCCTTCTCGATCTGCTCTCTCTGAGCCCTAGGGAAGGGACGAAAGGGATGCAATTGGCTGAGCTCTTGGGTGACCCTTCTTCAGTGGTCCACAGCCATCCAACCTCCAGACCTCAGAGATCAGACTAAAAGCGCCTACTGTGTGCTTTCCTCTCGCCTGCCAGAACCAGGTCCATCGTCATAAATCACAGTGTTGAAATTATTAGTAATTTCTAAATTTTTTTTTCATTTTACTTTATGTGGATGGGTGTTTGGCGGGCATGTGTGTTTGGGCACCACATCCATGCCTGATGCCCTCAGAGACCAAAGGAGGGCATTGGATCCCCTGGGGCTGGAGTTACAGATGATTATGAGTTGCCACGTGGGTGATGGGAATTGATCCTGGATCCTCTGGAAGAGCATCCAGTGCTCTCATCTGCTGAGACATCTCTTCGGCCCTTAGTATCTTTAAACAAGAATCCCTACCATGTATGTGTACTCTGTAAACCACATAGCTAGGTCCCACAACCAGGGTTTCACCCAACGAGAGCTCTCCCTACTCTTCCTGCTAATGATGCAACTAACTCCTCTCGGCCTGATCTAAATGATCTTCCTTCCTTTCCTCTCTGATGGTAATGACGTCGACAAAACCAAGCAAGACTAAGGAAACAGTATCTGTATGTTAGCTCTACTTCAGTTGCTGGAGGAAGGCAAGAACTCAGTCAGGCATCTCTCTGTCCCCTGACTGACGGATGTCTTCACATTCCTTCTCCGATGTCTTCCACAAGAATACTTCGTAGACCCTAACTAATATCAGGGAGGACATCTCTAATGGCATCCAGAGCAGCTCAAATGTATTTACACCTCAAAGAAATTCGGTCAGAGGCCATCTAACCTAGTATCAGATTTCTTTTCAGTACAATCAAACCCGAACTGTAGAACTATCTTAGGCAGGGATTTCTTGCCTGCTTTTCTCCCACAGGCTCCCTTATACCAAAACAAAGATTCCCCTCCCACCGCCAAAGGACACTGTCACTTAATCATCTCCTCATTGTCTGACAAAATCCATCCCACATGGGGAACCCTCTCACGTCCTAACAGCTCCTCCAGCCATGCAAATATCTCCCCCAAATTCCACACCTCTACCCTCTATAGAGCCTTTCCAGTGCACAGGAAGGGAACTGCTGGTCTCCACACCCCTCTGTAACTAGACACCAAATGCCACAGGGATCTGGGGCGGGGAATGTACTCTCCCGGCTTATCATCACTGCCCTGTATGTAGATGAGTTTCCTAGTGCTTCACGATCATCTAAGTGAAGGATTAAGTGTGGAAAAGGGAGAGCTGGATGTATCACTAGAGAGCTGCTAGGATGGTGGGCAGTTGAAAATCCAAATGAGGAAGGATTCAGTTAACCTTCATTGTCAACGCCACTAGACCGTAGACTCACCTGGAAGAAACACCCCCTGGACATATCTGTGAGGGGGTTTCCAGAGAGATTTAACCGAGGGGACGGGGAGATGTGCCCTGAATTTGGGCAGCACCATCTGTGGACTGGGGTCCTGGATTAAAAAAATTTAGTGGAGAATGGAAGCTGAGCACCAGCATTCTTCTCTGTCTACAACCTGTCTCATTCCTTTTGTTTTGTGTTCCGAGACAGGGTTTCTCTGTGCAGCCCTGGCTGTCCTGGAACACACTCTAGACCAGGCTGACCTTGAACTCGCAGAGATCTGCCTGCCTCTGCCTCCCAAGTGCTGGGATTAAAGGCTCTCGCCACCACACCTGGCTTTCTGTCTGCTTCTTGACTATGGATGCTGTGCGACCAGTCAGTCACCTTGCTGCCATGACTTCCCTGCCATGATGGACTGTCTCCCCTCAAACCATAAGCCCAAACAAGCCCTTCCTCAAACTGCTTTCCCTGGACACTAAGAAAAGTAACTAATACACTGGTCCTAGCACAGGGTGAAGACATTAGCTGTGGATATGGACTGGATGTTAGAATCACCTACAAGATTTCAAAAGCTACTTGCCCCAGGGCGTTTAAGCCACAACCTGTTGGGGGTGCAAACCTGAATGTCCGTATTTTTTTTTTTCAAAATGTCCTGACTTAGCTCTCTCTGCTCAGTCAACAGCCTAAAAGTTCAAGACCTTCTACCCAGAAGCAGCAAGTCCATATGCAGGCCGTACTGGAGGTCACGCTTTTGAAGTAAGAAAATATGAATTGCTGGCTGTGGCAGAGACACTCTGGGAGTGAAGATGTCTGTCAGTGGAGGTCACATGGTTTGGAGACACTAGGTCTAGATGCTAAGCTAGGGCAGCAGGTGAACTTAGACTTCTCCAGAGGGCCGGACAAGCGTTAATAGCTAGCTAGTGTACATGCTTCAGGCAAACACAGCAAAGCGGAGTCAAGTGGGTCAGCAGCAAAAGTAGGACTTGGAATTCATCCCATTAATATTTATTAGTGCCTGCCAAAGGCTCACAGCTGTCCAAGGGCATGGAGGCAGGGAGGAGGGGGAGACATCTGGAAGGCAATCTGGAGCCCAGGGGCAGGCTCTGGGGGGGATTTAGGAGGCTGTCTCCTTTACCAGGTGTTCAGTGACCACAGCACAACCCCGAGGGCAGGAAAAGCAGAAGAGCCAAAAGGCATCACAGCCAGTGGGAACAAGCAGGGGCAAGATTCTGTGCAAGTCCAGGAATCCAGTTCTGGCGGGAAAGAGGTTCCACAGCTCTGCTCTGCCTCCACTAGGGGTGCAGGAAAGCCTGGCCTGGCTTGCTCCTGACTGAGACAGTTCCAAGAGGAAGGAAGGACCCAGAGCCCAGACATCAAGATGAGGGCGTGCTGATCAGCCTTGCTTCGTCTGAGCATAACTTCTATAATTTCACATTCTCCAAATGCGAATTGTATTTGGTTTGTTGCCTTACTATTTTTTTTTTAAAAAAAATCCTTATTTTACAGAGGTGGAAACAAAGCAAAAAGGGACTTGTCCCCAGTCCGATTGGGTCTGGCAGTTTGGCAGAGCTGACTGGGAGAAAACAGAACAGAGAAGGAAGCCGGCTGCTCTGAGGGAGGGTCAGAAGGGTGGGCAGCGTAGGTCCTGGGCTTTTGTGGACATGTCCGAATCGTCATTGAGCCCAAACAACAAAAAGTAAAGCTAGGAGCTGCTAAGCAGCCAGGAGATGACTGTAGACGAGGTCCAGCCAGCCAGGAGTCTCTGAAAGCCTTCCTAGGGAGCAGGCAAGAACCATGTTCACTCACAACGAGGTTGACAATACCCAGAGTCTGGAACACATGTTGGCTTAACAGCTACAAGTCGAGTCAGTGGCAAAGACACCCTCGGAGTCCTGCTTCAGGGACACAACCCTTGGTGTCTGGAGACCCTCTGTCTCCCTCGGGTTTCTCCTACTTCAGTTTCCCTAGGTTGCAGAGGGATGTGGGGTCTAGGGGGAAGGCAGACCAGACCAGATGTATGCCTTTATTTACATCTTTACTGATTCGGGATAAATAGCCCTTAGTTCCTTAAACACTTCCAGATGCTATTTTCCAATTCTCGGATCATAAAATTTCGGGCTCGAATGGCTTTGAAATATTTCAGCCATCCATCTAGTCAGAATGACTGCGGCAACGTGACCAAGATGGATGTCCACTTGCCCGTTTACACGGCAGAAAGCCTCCTCTCCATCCAGCACACACCATCCCCTGAGCACACTGTTCTCCTTCCCCAACTTTATCCACACAGGGAAAGGAAGCCGGGGGTCTCCGGGGCCCCTCCTACCGAAGGATCCTCTCGAACTCGTCTCGGTCCCGCTGCACCTGGACCGCCAGCGTGTGTTCCTTGAAAGCCACCTGATCCAACCGGCTTTGGCGCAGTTTTTCCTCGGTCTCCATCTTCTTCTGCGCATTTTCCTTTTCCTTTCGACGCCATTCTCGATCGGCGACCTCCTGGTTGCGCTTGGCCCGCAAGGCATCCTGAGAAAGCAGGCCGTGGGATGGGGGAGAGGGGAACCAAAGGTTCAGAGGGTACAAATGAAGGAGGTAGAGCCACCGGCTTACAGACTTCAGTCTGCTTCGAGAAGCACCATGGATTTCTCTGGCAGCCAGGTATTGTCAAAAGAAGAAATGGAACCCTGGCATAGATCTTTGGGGCCAGCATATTTCCGGAGGGGGGGGGGGGTGTCACCGTGTCCTGTCTCTCTCCTCTTTACTCTTTCCCCGTTCCTTAAGCACCTCCAGGCACTCCTAGAATTGCTTCTAATTTTAAAAACTGCTAATGATAGAGATGCCGAATTTTTCTCTGGTGACATGTTTCATTAGCCAGTGAAGGCTGAAAATTCTTCTTTGTGTAGCAGTCAAAAACTTTCTCCAGAACCTAAGTGCATACTTCTGCTCTCCCGCTGCCACTACGGACAATGGGAACGGGTCCACCCTTCCTTCAGAGTGCATCCCATCATTAAAGGACATTTGTCTGCGGTTAGATTTGGAGGCCACTTTACCGGCTGTCAAGGAATGGCTACTGGAGTGGGAGGGACCAAGGAAAGCCAAGAGGAGGAGGAAGTGGATACCTGCTCTGCTCGGTAATCCTGGGCCTTCTCCTGCATGGCCCTCAAGCGGGCAATCTCCTTCTCTTTCTCCCTCCGGATTCTTTCCTGCTCAGCCTCAAACTCTGCCTCTCGAGCCTGCCAGGAAAAAAAAAAAAAAAAAAGGCCTCATGACAATCCACAGGGCTGCAGCTTTGCACAGAGAAACAGTCTCCACAGCGGAACATTGCTTCCAGCATCTCCCCGACCACTTCCTCACCCCATCTCAGATGTGGGGGAAGGGATCTTAGCAACAAAGGTAAGGACAACTAGCATTTGTAGAAGGCGTCTTTCTCAGGCGTTATCTTAGAGAGCCCAGGCAGCATCTCAAGAGACAGATACTGGGGTTGCTGAAACTGATTCGAAGGCAGGGATCCTGAGACAGGCTTTTGGACTCCCTCCATCACAGTGCAGATAATTTCGAGTTGCAAGACCACCGGAGCCAAATAACAACTGCCAGACTTTAAGATGCAGCAGGTGGAGATTGTCTCATTAGTTCCCCCTGGGGCAAACTGCCAACCACGCTTTGGGCAATCCCACAGTGCTTAGCATAGTTCACCTCAAGAGTGAACCAACAAAATGTGTTCCTTTTACCACTTCTGTGAAAGAACAGGAGTGCATGTCCCCAAAGCTTCACCGCTGCTTCTAGCGCAGTCACATGACCACAAGCACCTGTGGGGTGACACTCAGTGGCCATTCTGTAAGCATTGTCCCTTATCCCTCGTTATTCTAACTGCCCAGACTGCCAAGAAGCCCAGGGAGTTGCCTGCTTGGGAGTCACGCTCCCCGGGGTCAAGCTGATTCCTCTGCCTCATCTTTGCCCTGGATGGTAGGGGAGAAAATTCTAGATGCTTCCACAACCCCCCTCTCTGCCTTTAGTCCTGAAGGAGCAGTGCCCAGAGGTCTGGTCACACTTCCTGAAAACACATCATAGAGAAGTAAGATGTGTCTACTGCCATTATAGAACTCCAAACTTGCAGAAGAGACTGGATCCATACCTGAAGAAATCATTTTTTCTGCCATTTTAAGTCTGTCTTCCTATTTTTACATAAATCCACATTCACTCTAAACTGAAGTTGGTTTTTGTTTGTTTGTTTTTTGTCCTCCACTCCCCACACACCCCAATCATTCCATCATTCAATTTTTGTCCCAGAATGAATCCACACATTGGAGAGCTCTATCAACCCACAGCTGTCTACAGATACTGCTTCCTGGGGGACGACTCTTTTTAGTACCCAATACCAGATATCCTATATAAGAGTTAAAAAAAAAGAATGCATGGAGAAGCTGCTCTTGGTTTCTAGGGAATTCAAACCTTGAGGAATTCACAGAAACTTCACTTTTACCAATCATTTTAGTTTTCTTTTACTGCATGTGAGCCTGATCCCAACTTTTAAATGAAAGTACTAATGAAAAATAATGGCACTCTGCAGGGGTTGTCTCTGAAGCTATTATACACTCTTATTGAACAAGTTATCTGACCATGAAGAGAAAAAGAAGCCAGGCCTGTGTATTTTAGAATGAAGACATGGCTGTCTTCTGCTAGAGTGCCGTTATAGCTCAGGTCTGTTACGGACATGTCACTCCTGGACACAGGTCCCAGCATCAGACACGAAGTCCCTACCATCTTCTTCTTGGTGAATTCCATCACCATCTGGTCTGCCAGTTTCTCCTGTGCCATCCGCTCGGCTTTCTGTCTCTGGTTTTCTTCGTTGATACGTTTAATTTCAGCTTGCATCTTCAGCTTCTCCTGATGCCTTCGTTCCAGATCCTGTCAGGAAAAGGAAGAGAGCCTCAGAGTAGAAGGCGGCAGGATGAAAAGCTGCCGGCGTGTTGGTATGGAGAGACACCGAGGCAGGAGGCAGTCCAGCCGCCATCACCAGCCCGGATTAAAGCTGTCCTTCAAGGGCCATCAATAAACAACTTTGCTATCAAATAGCCCCTTGGTAGTCTTCGTCCAACTCAACTTGGTGACAGCCCCCTGACTGACACTGTTATCTCTCTATGCTCTCTGGAAACAGAGGCTCTCAAAATTCTCTCCCTCTTACCATGCTAAAGTATACCCCTCTGACCTCAGGAGCTACCACCCTCCAGCTTTCAATGTCTTTCTCCTATAGAAACTCAAATTTGAGATTTCATTCAGCAGTGATGATTAAAAAAATAATAATAAACATTGTTCAAATTGAGTAATTTCCATTCACTTGGCATTTAGCAGAGGCTGTTTCCCAAGTCCTGAAAGGCAGGGCTTGCAAAGATGAAAATCTGAGGTTCAGCGTTTAATTGGCTTCCCCAAGGCCACACAGCTGGTAAACCTCTCTGCCTAAATTAACATGTCTGCCCGCTCTGGAAATCTTACTGGATTGTTTCAGCTTTCAGTTGTCTCCTTTGCTGAGTTTTCTGCACTTGAGGCTGGTGCCACACCTTTGGGAAATGATCAATCACACACCTCCCTTTCATTCTGTCCCTGATAGAGACAGGCACCTTGCGACATTCCCCTCCCTCCCGCAACAACATATAGCCCAGTGTGAGGAAGTCAGCAAATACCCAATAAACTATGGCTAAACAAAGACCAAAGCAAGTAGTATGTGATGGCATGGGGGCGGGGGGGAAGCGTTTAGACACAGAGCCATGGAAAGCAGAGTGCCAATTGGAGTATCAAGATCTTTTATAAAGAGAAAGTCTACATTTTTTCCCACCCCAAGCCTCCAAACTCAGGTACTTTTAAGCCAGGTACAGTTTTTGTAAAGACAGGGTCCCACTACCATAGCCCTAGCTGGCCTAGAACTCCCATAGAGGAGGCTGGCCTCGAACTCACAGAGATCACCTGCCTTTGCTTCAGGAGTGCTCGTATCAAAGGCGTGGGCCACCACACCCGGCATGTTCTTGAGTCACGTGCAGAGACTCTGGAATCTTGCGCGGCTGGCTGCCCGTCACTTCCAGTGGATGCCAGGCTCTGTTTCAGCCCTCTTCCCACCCACTCACTCAGCTTCCCCGGGCTGCTTCCGGCTCCGTTTCTTCAAAAGCTGCACCTCCCCAAAGCCTTGCTGCCCTCAGCCTCCCCTAGGGCTGCTCTCTGCCAAGTTAGCTGCTACCCAGTTTAGGGTTTCCCTACTCCAGGAAGCTTCCTGGCCTGGTCCCCACAGCAGCTCTGTGGGTCGCAGGCTTCCCTCACTCTCTCCTGACTCTCATACACCACTTCTTTCCTCTCACTACTCTTCCCTTCTACCCCTCCAGCTCTCACACACACAGCCTTCTCCATATCTTCCTTCCCAACTTCTCACCAGTTTCAGGACTGTCGTTGATAGCCCAGGCATTATTCACACTGACCCTCAGTGCTGAATAAGCTGTCGCTGCTGATCTAGGGCAATTATATAATCGTGTATTTATTTGCTCTGTTGCCTGTGTATTTACTCTTTGCTTTGTGGTTTCTGCTGGCTCGTTTGACTTCCAAGGAACCAAAGGGACTTTCCCTGTTTCCTGTCATCAAAAACCCTTCAAAGCAACCTAGAAAAACTCCCTTGATTCTTCTCCATCTTGCTAACATGGTAGGAAGAGCTGTCCTGCTCCCCGAGGTGCTGACAAGCCAGTGAGGTGCAGGGTTCTACCCTAAACTTGCCTAATAATACTTCCTGGAGACTTGGGAGTGTCTTTTAAGAGGATATCCAAAGGACAGTGACACATTAGTGTGATGGTGTTGACTCACTGACTGCTGGGACTTCCCAGTGAGCCCTCCAATTCCCAACTCTCCACTATGTGGCTGAATTGTCTAGTCTTTGTTTCCCACCTCATTCCCTGCATATTTTCCCTAGACCTCTCTTTCCTGACTCTTTCCCACACTTCTCCCCCAAGCCAGGATCCTAGCTGAGTGTGTCTATCTTCTTGGTCTCCTTTGCAAGCAGTTCACAAGGCTACAAGCCCCCACTTCTCCCCCCAGAGATCTGCAACCTACTCTTCACACTAGTCCTTATACTGTAGATACTCTGGGAACCTGCTAATGGGACCCTTAATGGTCCCCAGTCACTCACCAACACCCAATGTAGCAGTTGATAATGCTCAATCATCCATACACATGGGGCAGGGGGCGGGGACACAAAAATAAAAAACGATGTGTTTCATGATTTAAATGGCACCATGAAAAAAAGAATCAGGTACAGGAATGCTGTTGGATAAGAGGAATAATTTCTGGTGTTCTATAGCACAGCAGGATACTTACAGTCAACAATAATCAACTGTACATTTGAAAATACTAGTAGAAAAGATTCTGAGCGTTCCCGATACAAAGAAATGTCGACTATCTGAGGTGGTGGATAGTCACATCACCCTGATCCGACCATTACACATCCTACATATAGAACTGTCACACTGTAGACCACAAACATGCACAATTACTAGGTGTTAGTTAAAAATAAAAATATATAAGCCGGGCAATGGTGGCACACGCCTTTAATCCCAGCACTTGGGAGGCAGAGGCAGGCAGATCTCTGAGTTCGAGGCCAGCCTGGGATACAGAGTGAGTTCCAGGACAGGCTCCAAAGCTACACAGAGAAACCCTGTCTCGAAAAACCAAATATATTAAAGAAACAAATGAATCAACAAATGAGAGAATACTTCTAGATCACAACGGACTACAAAGGCTTAACCAAACGCAGCGGGTGAGCCTTATTTAGAAACTGGTTTGGAAAAAGAAATATAGCTGAAAATACATTTCTGTATCAATTAAAGAAAACTAAATATAGGTTAATACTGGGTGGTATTATGGGATCTTTGGAAGACTTTTTGATGGAGGCTACGTAAGAAGGCCCTTGTTCTTCAGAGGTGCAGGGTAAAGCACACAGTAGAAAATTGTCAAGATGTCTAGAGCCAAACGTAGTTTCATCAACTATTAAGGTAAATGGTTAATCATTAAGCCAAAGTGAAGTGCTGATGGATATGGTTACAATTCTTTCAACTTCTGTGTGAAGTTTTCGAAATTAAAAAAAAAAATGGGCAAAGGGGCGAATATGATCCAAACACATTGTACAAAATTATCAAAGGACTAATCAGACTTGAATGTGTGTGTGTGTTCTCAAATGCTTGCTACAGGGCTGGAGAGATGGCTCCATGGATAAAGTGTTTGCCACACAAGCGTGAGGACTGTGAGGCCGGGAGTTTGGGTCCCCGGAAATCTTGTAAATGCTGAGTGGGTGTGGTGGTCCACTTGTTATTATAGCCTGAGAAGACAGAGAAAGCTCCCCAGAGCAAAGTGGCCAGCAAGACTAGGCTTGACTGAGAGCCGCCTCAGTGAATGAGGCAGAAAAGCAATGGAGGATGATCCCTGACGTCAACCTGGGGCTTCCCACGTGCATGCGTGCACACACATGTGTGTCCGTCACATGCAAAAGCATGCATACCTACAGCCATAGCTACCTATATGTCTTTGCTGCATGCTTCATGTTTTGCAACAGACCATCTAAGACAAATAAAAGACCATCTTAAACTTTACGAAGTTCGCACAGGTGTGTCATCGGGTGTTTTATTTTGTTTTGTTTTTGTTTTTGTTTTGTTTTCTCATTAAATGTTCCTACTAATTTTATCTAAGCTAACAGGGATAAAAGGTTTGGCTTCACAACACAATTAATGACAATGGGATATTGTGTACTCTGAACGAGACAACAGCAGGGAGTGGAAAACCAGAGCATTGCTGTTCATCTGTGGAGTGTATAATTTCCCTCAGTAACCGAGGAGAAGACTGTAAAACATCCCTATGTTTACTTGTGCAAAGCATGCAACCATATATTTCCTTTATGTGTCTGTTCACATCGATATGCCAGTCTCAGACCCCAAGTCCCTGGGAGGCAAGGACAATATTTATCCAAATCACAGCTCATCCCCAGCATGATGCCATGGCCAAACAAATGTTTCAGACAGCAATTAAGAAGTTGATGGTGACAATGTTGTGAAACGAATGTGTGCCTTGTCAGAGGGAAGAAAAAAAAATCACTCCATACCCTGAGCCCGGGTATGGAGCTTGGAGGGCTTTGCTGCTGCTGAAACTCAGCATGGCTCGGTAGCCTGTTACCTGCAAATCTTCCTCCTGGAGCCGCTCCAGATAGGCCAGCATCTGCTCCTTCTCCTGTTCACGGTGCTCTGCAAGCAGCGAGCGCTCCTCCTCGTTCTTCTTGATCTGGTCCACGATCTGCCGCTTTCCCCTGGGAGAAAACAGGACCAGAGTGGCTCTGAAATCAAGAGTCCATCAAGTTTCCACCCCCACTTCTACCCAAGTTGTCAGGAGGTTTCTCTGGCATCATTTGACAAGTGTCCCTTTGGCATGCTTATGCTTCCTGCACCCAGACTAAAGTCCTTCCCTCGAGTGTCCTGGGCCATAAACCCTCAGTTTGCTGTGTCCTATTTCCAGGGTACCCCTGCCTGAGACTCCTCTTTTTTTTTTTTAAATCTGTCCGCCCAGGAGTTACCCTACATCTTAACCCACCTTCTCCCTTCTGGTGTTTAACAAGCTTCTGGAATCCAGCTTTCTCCCCAACTCTTCTAATGAGGTGGGAAGACAGCTTCCTCCCTCAGCTTCACAGAGCTTTGTAGATTTTCAAAGTCCAGGATCTCTAATTCCTTCAGCGCTTCTCCTCTATTATCTCCCAGCCTGACACTCATGCCTACTCTGCCCACTGTCTTTTTGTGTACGTGACTTACGCTGAAGACTCTCAGCGGCTGAAAGACAGGGCTAAACCCTGAGTTCCACTCAGCAAAGCCCTCTTTTCCACCGTAAATACAGGGCTACTGGCTCTACAATCAGTGCTCCCTGCCAAGTGACCCCAGGGTGCTGTAGGCATGTCAGTGAACTTGGAGGCATCTAGAGCCTATGGCATGAGTAAAGGCTGCAGGAATGAGAGAAGGCAAAGATGTGAATCAAGAAGAAATGTTCAGCTCATATTCAGATGCTGAATGCTTCTTACGACAGATGAAGTAAGGAAGGGCAGAAAGAGTTGCCTGGAAAGTGGGTTTGAGCTCAATCAGCGTAAAGATCGGGTCAGGACACCAGAGCTGCCTAAAGAGGCAGAGCTTTCTTTTGGAGATGTTGGGAGAGGAGTGTGGAGTGGACGACAGGAAGCACTGAGAACGGACACTGAACTGGAATCTACAGAGAAGCAGCTGTCACCATCTTGTAAACAAGCTTCACAGGTGGTATGATTCCCCGCATCATTCCGTAAGGGAGGAGAGACACTGGAGCCTTGCCACCATGTGTTCTTCCCTCTTTGCTAGGCTACCTGGCCTTGAAGATAGTGGACAGGACTCAGGGAGGGGAAACGCCAAGCCCACACCTCTACCTACCGCAGTCTTTCCTCCTTCCTCTTCTTTTCCCGATCCTTCTGCCTTTGAAGGGATTTCTGCCGATCTACTTCCATCATCTGATCCAACCGCTTCTCCTCTGCGTCCAGTTCCTTTTGTATCTGTTGCTTCTCCAGGATCTGGGCATCCCGGATGGCGTGGCACTTGGCGTTCAGAATAATCTAGGGAGTGGAGAAAAAGATGGTGGCACTAGGCTTTGGGGGGGACTAAGGTTAAGGAAGGAGGTTTTATGAGTGTGTAGAAATTTAAGGGGGAAGAAATGGGAGCAGAATACAATGTGCTGGAGATGTGCAGGGTCCGTCACGAGTTCAAAGAAAAAGAGCATTTTTTCCCACTCACTCCTTAACACAGCATAGCTCAAATATTTACTGGGTTCTTATGGGGCACTAAGGTTTATTCAAGGAGAGACAGCCTCACTCAGTATTGTAGAGTTTGAGAGGTAATGGATCAGCCTTCCGAAATAGAATGAAAAACCATGATATCGTATTCACCTGCATAAACACACACAAAATCTCCGTAAGTCTTTAGAGTTGCCCAGTTCCTTCGCAGGGACCCAGGAACACCACGTTATGCTTACGGGAGCCAAGATGTTCAAGCAGAAATCAAACCACTAGATTTTTTTAATCGAGAAGAACCCAACATGACATAAAAGAAATGAAAAACCATGGTGCCACCTTCATTAAGAACCAGAAAGTAAGAGCTTTGGGAAAATAATAAAAGCAGGTTCAAATGGAGATTTACCTAAGAGATGGAAATCAGAGATGAAGGGGTTGGGGAGTCAGCATTTTTCATTTGGTCAATAAGGGAGCCACAAGCAAATGAATGACAGAAAAGAATTGCAAATGAGTCCCTGATCTTTATGCTCCCTGCTAAAAGAAGTACTCTGGGCTCTATTGTCTCCGCCACCATCCAGAGCCAGACTTGAACTAACAGGATAAAAACAAAATCGAGATCCTTATCAGTCACAGTTCACAAAGGCTGTCTTATATCTTGGCTTCCTTAATACTGTCAATAATTCTGCTAAATAGTGTTGCCTGGACCCCATGAGGCTCAGGGAGGGCAAGGGACTTGCTCTAGTCATCCAGCAAGCACGTCAGGCCTCCTCTTCCTCCTCATGCCAGCCCCGCCCACAGCAGTCCCTCACCTTGTCCAGTGCCAGAGTAAGAGCCAAGAGGGAGTGGCAGGGAGCCCTCAAATAAAAGGAAGAGACTCACCTGGCTCATTTCCTTGAGCTCCTCCTCCTGCTCCATGCGAAGCTTGCTGGCCCTTTGCAGAAGGTTCTGGGCCCGCTCCCTGGCCGCCTCCTCCAGGTCACTCAGTTTCTTGTTGTTGCTCCAGGCCATTTCCTTCTGCTTCATGATCTTCTTGCGGATCGTCACTGCTTCCTAAGGGACACCAGCCTGGATTGGTGGGGGGGTCGTTCCCTGTGCACTTGTCTGCCACAGGTAACCTGGGAAGATATCTCCTCCGTCCATCGCTATATCAGAGCAGAGAGGTTTCACAGCCCGGCTTTCTCCCAGTGGCCCACATATCCCTCCCATATCTCAGTGACGGCCTTCCAGTTTTCATTGCCCAACATTTTTCTATTACATGCACACGCACGCCTTATTTTTAGCATGCCTTAACTGAGGTTACCCGCTCTGGTACGAGAAGCTGGCTTCCCCACTAGACTTTTCTGTCCTGCCACCCAGCCACCAAGGACAAGGCTATGAAGGTGAGTTACCAAGATGGCTTCCTTCTCCTTCTTGAAGGCTTGCTCTCTGGCCTCCAACTCTTCTTTGGTCAGGACTTGGGATGCCCATTTGATCCGCTCAAACTCCTCGGGGCTGATGATTAGGGATTCCCCAGAGGGGTCCTCTGTGGGAACACTGACACAGAAATGACCAGGGTTAGGGAGGAGAGCAGACTCCAAGCTCCCACGCTCTCTTCTCCTCCCCACGCTATGCTGAGGCGGAAGAGTCTGCAACGTCATGGACCACTGGAGTGAAGGGTTTCAGGTGAGAAGCAAGTGATGCTGCAGATTGGGGGGGGGGGGAGACATTTACATCTTTCTCTCCATGATCTATCTCATAGGCTACATTCTCTGTGTAACTGTCCATGACTCTACCTTGTGTTTATGTCTGGCCACCCTGCCCCACCACATTCTGACTCCATTTCACTGCCCACATCAGGACCAATGGTGCAAGGCCTGTTTCAAGCTCCTTCAGGATGAGGCACTATCTTAACTACATCAGTGACCTTAATCTATGACCCGGTACTTGGTACTTAGCACTGAAAAGAAAGCTGTTGAACTGAACTTTAAAAACAGATTATTCCCGATGCATAAAAAGTATAAGGGAATGCGAGACAAGGTTGAAATAGATGCTGGTGGGAAATCTAAATATCCCTGTCCATCCAGCCTAGATAGAAGCTTTGAACCCTAAATATTAATTTAAAACTCTGATCGACAGCTGCTGGAGACATGTCTCTTGAACTCTCCTTGTAGCTGCCCAACGCATTCAACAAACCTATAGCTAATTATAATGATTAGAAACAAATAACATACATTAAGGATGGGGGAGGGAGTAGCTGAGAGGTGGGAATAAAGCTGCTTCTGGGCGAGGCAATTTAACAGGTGCATGGCAATAAGACGCAGATGATCTGAGACAGGAAGTGAACTCTCAACTAATAAAACTCGTGGGGGCTGTTCAAGAAGTGGATTTACATATTTTTTTTTTTTTTTTTTTTTTTTTTTTTTTTTTTTTTTTTTTTTTTTTTTTGGTTTTTCGAGACAGGGTTTCTCTGTAGTTTTGCGCCTCTCCTGGAACTCACTTGGTAGTCCAGGCTGGCCTCGAACTCACAGAGATCCGCCTGGCTCTGCCTCCCGAGTGCTGGGATTAAAGGCGTGCGCCACCACCGCCCGGCGTGGATTTACATATTAGTCAAGGTCTTATACTGCCCCAAGTGGTGTGGCCCCAAACAACCAAGGGTACAAAGTGACCAAGAGCAACCTGGATCCACAACAGTGGATCTGAAATACCACCAATGTGTCTGCAGAGAGACCATTCCAAGAAGTAGCACCCCTCAGGTTACTGCCCATGTCGGGCTGTCAGATGCCCAGGCTGGCCAGCCTCAGCTAAAAAAAAAAAAAAAAAAAAAAAAAGCTGTACTCAAGTGCAGCTCCTGCTCCTGCACTGGGATCCAGCTGTGTCTCTTCAGCTTAAGCCATGAGTCAAGGGCTTCAGATTCTGGGAACTTACGTCATTCATCATTCAGCAGTGGAGCCAGAGTGGTAGGAATGTGTAGAGAGCGTGAAGCACAGAACATGGGTGCTAAGCCACCAAACACAGCACTGGCTCTTGGCACTTGGCTGACTGAGCTCAGCATGCACCCTTAGGAGGAGCCCAGTGGCACTGCTCCAGTCCGGAAGTAAAACTGAGCTACCCCGCCCCCCTCCCAGGACCCTGGAGAGCCCCTGTGAATTTCCTCTGATAGCCATGGAGTCTGGGAAGGAGCCAGAGCGTTAATTAGGCATCTGGTCAGTTTCCCTTTGCTTTGGACTCTTGATGTAGCCAAAAGGAAGTGACTCATCTGGTTCACTTCCCTTCGCCAAGTGCACTACTGAGGGCTTAGAAGCACCGACCGTCTACCAGTTACTTTTAGAGCCCAAAGCTCATCCTAAGAAAGGGAGGAGAGAGAAACTCTGGAGTGAAGGGCAGTGTAAATGGAAAACTACAAAAGGGAGAAGAGAAAGGCCAAGATGGAGAGGAATAACTCTGAAACACAACGGGGGCATATTGGCTCTTTTCTCTTCAGGTGTAGAATTTAGGCGTGTGTGTGTGTGTGTGTGTGTGTGTGTGTGTGTGTGTGTGTGTGCGTGCACATGTGTGATCATGGAAATAGAGAGAGGCCTGTAAGAGGGAGGAAGAGATTTAAGTAGAAGAAGGGAACTAGAGAGGACATTTGGGATATATGTGTCTGCATAGCAGAAAGGGGACCATTTGGAGGAGGAAGGGGACCATGACGAAGGGAAGAGGGGGGACAGGGAAGGAACTGGGGAAAGGACACTAGGAACCAAGTATATAGATATAAGAAAATGTCACCATGAAACACATTTCTGTGAACATTAACCAAAAAAGATTTTTTTTTTTTAAAAAAAATCTATACAGGCAAACAAAACCAAACCAAAGGTGAGAGAGGAGAGGAGAGGAGAGGAGAGGAGAGGAGAGGAGAGGAGAGGAGAGGAGAGGAGAGGAAAGCAGTTGAGTTGGGCGGCCTGGATGGCCATGATCTCCCCATCACCCTGTACGGAGGCAGGAACCCAGCACTGTGCCCTGGGGACTCACATGAGTTCTCGGACCATGTCTCGGGTGATGAGCTGGATTGTCTCTGGCTTGTGGTCCAAGCCCAAGGCAGTGAGAGTTTTCCGGACGGCGTGTTTATCGCGGAGCACCACGATAGGGCTGTCACTCTTGCCCTGGGGTGGAGGCTGTGAGATCGGAAAGGAAGACTTAGAAGCAGGTCACTCCACTTCCCCCTGATCCATCCTAACCTCAGGCACGGGTAGCTTCCCTGGGGCTTCCACCCCATCCAGCTGTGGGGGGATGGAAGGGTGTGGGGGAAGGGGGCTGGCTCTGGTATAGACTGCTGAACACCAAGAGTGGCTAGGGCATTGTAGTGCCTTTTGTTCTCAGGCAAACATTCCTCCTGAGGATGCCAGAGACTGTGCCAAGAGGTGGGGAGGAGAGGGGGGTGACAGTGTATATCCATCCCTATGTTAAAACCATTGGGAATGAAAATTAACAATTTGGTGTGTACAGGCCCAGCTCCAGGAGTCCAGTCAGAGAGAGGGAAGAGGGATTCTATGAGCAAGGAGCATCAAGATCATGATGGGGAAACCTACTGATACAACCAAACCAAGCTGGTGGGAACTCAGGAACTTCAGACCAACAGCTGTGGAGCATCCATGGGACTGGACTAGGCCCTCTACATAGGCAAGACAGTTGTGTAGCTTGATCTGTTTAAGGGGCCCCCTGGCAGTAGGATCAGAATCCATCCTTGGTACATGAGCTGGCTTTTTGGAGCCCACTACCTATGGTGGGACACCTCGCACAGCCTTGAGGCAGGGGGAGGGGCTTGGACCTGCTTCTACTGAATGTACCAGGCTCTGCTGACTCCTCATGGGAGGCCTTACCTTTTTGTAGGCAGGAATGGGGGTGGGGGGAAGAAGGCTGGAGGGGCGGGAGGAGGGAAAAGGGGGTCTGTGGTTGGTATGTAAAATGAATAAAAAAATTTTTTAATAAAAAAATTGGTGTGTAGGTTATCTCTTCGTGAACATTTCTGGTCTTACAAAATTCTTGAAACACAGTGTGAGTTTGAAGCAATAAGTGTTACAGATTAATTTACCCTTTAGTATTAGTAATTTTTAATCCTTTCTAATGACTAGTGGTCAAAAAAAAGCCATATTGAGGGAGTTAGGCACAGCTAGGTAGCCTAAAAGGAACCTGCCTTTAAAATCTAAAAATGGTTGGGCCAAGCCTGGTGACACACACCTTTGATCCCAGCAATTGGGAAGGAAGAGGCAGGAGGACAGCTAGTTTAAAGCCAGCCTAGGCCACACAGGAAGACTCTTAGCAAAAAAGGAAAAAAAAAAAAATGTGGTTAAGGAGGTCACTGAGGATTCAGCAAAATGAACACAGATTAGGTGTGTGGTATTTTTTAGAGTGTTCCAACTATGAAAGAGTTATCACGAAAACACAATCACCCATGTCAGGGAATTTCTAGGCACAGGAAAGTGTTGGTGCCATAAACGCAGTCACTGACACCTGCCTGGTGACTGGGTGTGTGTGTGTGTGTGTGTGTGTGTGTGTGTGTGTGTGTGTGTGTGTATCAGTGTGTACACGGGCACTTGTGTACTATGTTAGAAGCAGGTTGAGACTGTGTGTGTGTGTGTGTGTGTGTGTGTGTGTGTGTGTGTGTGTGTGTGTGGCTTTGACTGGTTCACTCTGCACTGTCCCCTGAACACTGCTGCCACCTGCCGTTCATCTCTGCTTCCGGAGGGCATGACTGAGTCAGGCCACAGGCCACTTCTGCCCCCTACCGCCAACTTCCTGGACTCTCATCTACCCATAAGGCCAAAGACCTTGGGCCAGGACAGGACTAATCCTGGAGCACTTGGCCATTTCCCACCCTCCTTTCTGACTAGAAAATTCCATAAGGACCTTTCTCCTCAGAAAGAGTCTCTCGATGTAATTATAAAATTGCATCCTTTTGACCCTTGACTTTACCGGTGGGGAAAACATGCAGAGTGGGAGATCTTCCAAGGGGCCCTCTAGACGCACAGTGAGACTAATGAAGAGCAGCAACAGACATCAGGTCTCTACTCCTAGCCCACCTCTTTCTCTCTCTTCCTCCCTCCCTGTCGGACTCTCCAAGTCTCACTCTCCCCACTCCACCCCACCCCCTTCTTATCTACCATCACAGGCACCAAAATTTGTTCCAAACAACTCTCTGCCTCTCCTTTTCTGCACTCCGGGGATTGTCACTGTCCCAGTCTGGGTCAGTCTTGCTGGCCTCCCCAAGCTAAGTGACTGTGTCAGTCCAGCACGTGGAAGTTGAAAGGGGGAGGCTGTGTGCGCTGTTTTGTACTCGGATGCTGTGAAGAACTGGGAATTTTCAGGGGTGAGGAACCAGGCACCCCTGTTTTAGAACACACTAGATGTTGGAGCTGTACAGCTAGGGGCTAGGAACTTCCCCTTTTTCTTGGGTATGAAGTCTCAGTGATGTGACAGGTACAAGCTTCATCCTAAGCAACGCTGGTCTAGGCCACTGCTGTCCAGGAGTGGCTGGCTACCCATGGGGGGCGGGGGCAGGGGGTCTGTCGATGATTAGTTACCTTGACACCTCCAAAAAGGCTCTCATCTACCTCAGAGTTCATGGCTTTGGTCCGATAGCGGGTCCTGTTCCGTGACCTGTTGGAAGCAGAGGAAGCGGAGCTCGAGGCATCCCCTGTACTTAGCGGCTGCAGGAAGAGACAGAAAGGATCGGACATCAGTACCCAGTGACATCTAGACCACAGGCAGCAAACATTTCTCTAGCTTATGCTGAGAGCTAGAGTGTGATCCTGTGGGAAAACCTCTTGCACAAAGTGTCTGTGTGGGCCCTGAAAGGTAGGGCCACAGCATCCCCATGGGGAGGGATCTCTTGACGAGACGTATTAGCTCTACAAAAGACTGTTTCTGTAGTCTTGGGAGCTGATAAAGCCAAGTCACTCCCAAGGTACCCATGCAAGGATGGAGGAAAGGATGGCTGGAGGAAGAGAGTAGCACTGCACCCCATCGCCTGCCCATTTGTGGTTTCCCACAAGAACGGCCTCGAGAGGCCTCTGTGTCTCTTCATCACCCATCTTCTCAGCCCCGCTCTGGGGCCCCCTTCACTGAGGACATACCGCAAAAGGAAATAAAAATTGTAGAAACTCATCTGGGACACAGCTCAGCATGTGACGGATGACAAACTTCAGGTAGTGTATGAACAATGATAACCATCTCCAATCAGACAAAATTAACCCAAGTGTAATACACACAATACTACTTGCTGTGCCAATGGCTTCTGATAGCTTCCTATGTTTGGCAGGTCCTCCCTCTAATGACTGTGAGAGACAAGGCTCATTCCCAACAACAAAAGCTGAAAGCATCATGTCTTTGCCTTCCCAGTCAAGCAGGGGATCTAAGCTGGGCCAATAAGATGCCCCCGACCTGACAGTGACCGGGGAACCGGTGATGTAAGACACAGAACAAGGGAAAGCCTTTCTGACATGGATGGCAAGAGCAGCAGCCACACTCGGGCAACACTGATAAGGACACCACCGGCATGCAAAGCCTGCAGCACCAGGGAGCGTGTGCCAGACCAGTTCTCGGTTTGGAGTTTGGCCTCGGTTACAGCTGAAGAGGCACCCTCTGTTCCTATTTTCCAAACCTAGCTTCCCTGCTGGCACAAAAATCAGTGGGCTTTCCTACATCCTCTCAGGGTGTTCCACCCTACTGGAATAAGAGTTCTGGTTCTGCTGCTTACAATCGAGGACCCGGCTAATCACAACCTCCCGGCTAATCACAACCTCCCGTCCCAGCGGTCAGTTCAGCTGCAGCTTGGCCCGGAGAGTAGATATCTACGTCCAGGAAGCCGTTTCCGCAAGGGCTTTTGGATAACGGTAGCCTTAATCTAAAGCTGATTCATACACTGCTTTGGAGGAGCCCACGCCAGCCCGTCTCGACAGAGCTCTGTAAGCCGAGATATCTCGGGGAAATGGTCTAGACACCCTGGGTCCCTCCAAGTCTGGACATCAGCAGCCACCAGGGGGATGGAGTAAAGAGAGACGTGGAGCTCGCATTCCAGGCCACTGAACACTGGACAGTGTTTTTTTTACAAGCTCTCGGTCATCTGCCACGACCAACAAGACTTCCTTCCAGCCCCTGTAGCCTACATCAGGTTTTTACACTAAACTGGGCAATGATTCTTCAGCTGGCTCTTTACCAAACAATGAGAACTGCTGGGTGTGCCTTCCCCTCACTGCCTGGCACAGCCAGCCTAGGCTTACATCTTCAGACAGCCCCAAGACAGCAGAGCAGACGAGTCTGGATTTATTAAACGGTAAATATGGCAGCCCCCAATGACATCTAAAAGCAGCCTCTGATGGGTTGTTATATGGCGGTGGTGGGCAAACGCTCCCCTTTTCCTCTGGAAACTGAATAAGAGGAAATGAACAGAAATTTCAGTAGACAGGGTTGAGGCTAAGCATGGCAGGGGGTGAGAGGGGTGAGGTGGGAGGATAACAAAGGGCAGAGTTTGAGTTCTCTACATGATTAAGGAAAAAGTGCAGGGCCTGGCACACAGTAGGGACCCAACTTACATGTGATAAAAAAAAAAAACAAGGAACGAAATTAAACAAAGTGACCCTGCAAGGAGTCTAGACCAGACTGAGATGAGTGTCTGTGAGCAACGAATGTCTGACTCCAACTCACTCCACCGTTCCACGTTTTCCAGATCACGTACGCGGTCTGCACTGAGGATAATAATGTATATGGAAGGGCTTTCGGAGTACAGATGGAAAGCATTATTATTGTTTTCGCATCTGTTTTCCTGTTTCTTTTCCAGGGCTCCTGTGTGTGGCATTGTGCAGCAGACTATAGGTCCCTCAAGGCAGAGACTGCCTTCTCTTTCCTGTGTCCTTGGTACCCAGGTTGGAGGAAGTCACCACAGGAAACAATCCGCTGCCGGAACCGAGAAGTCGGAACAGAGGGAGGAAAGCAAACGACCACAGAAAAATAGCCACTGAGCAGGCCAGCGGGGAGCGATGAGCACTAGCGTTGGGTATCTAAGAAAACCTCACTGGAGAACTGCTGACTGTAAAGCCACAAACCCTACCCCAGGGCTAGAATAACCAATTTTGCCAAGAGTAACAAGAAGGACTAGGGAGGTCACTGTGTAAACACGCTAGAAAGAAAAAAAAAAAAAAAGAAGAAGAACCAAGCAGAAATGGAAAGTCGGATCCCTCTGGATCAGAGGCAGTAGCCAAGTGGTCCTCTTAGGAGGTAAAGGGCTGGATTTATTTCTTGCGTGACCAAATAAATATCCCCACGATGCTGAGCAGTGGCTAGCCAGAAGCTGCCTGCCCCTGCTTGGAAGGAGACCGCGTTGGAAGGAAAAACGGCTTTCTCCAGCTTACCGACAGCTGAGGAGGCAGGGACAATAAGGAAGACGAAGATTGATCAGGGACAGATAAACATGCAAGCCCCGCATTAATATGCTTATCTTGGTGACCCAGCTGCCCCCTTCTCTTTATATGCCATCTCATCCCAGGAGCATGAGAGTTTGTGCCAAACAAGGCTGCTCTAACAGAGATGCTGAGGCAGAAGGATGAAGTCAAATGGGTAGAGGCGAAATAGGGAAATCTCCCTAATATACAAAGTTTTTAAGAAAACATGTCATTTTCAGTAGAAGAGGGAGGAGGATGTGAAGGGAATGGGGTGTGTGTGTGAAATGACTAAAATTCATTATATAACTGAATAAATCTGTCAAAAATTTTTTGAAGAAAAAATATATTCTAACAAATATATAAATGCTCCTGTAGAAATGCTGATAGAGAGGGCTGGCTTAATTGCAAAATGCTTATTGCACAAAAGTGTGAGGACCTGAGTTTGGATCTCTGGCACTCACATAAAAGCTGAGCATTAGCCGGGCGGTGGTGGCGCACGCCTTTAATCCCAGCACTCGGGAGGCAGAGGCAGGTGGATCTCTGTGAGTTCGAGGCCAGCCTGGGCTACCAAGTGAGTTCCAGGAAAAGGCGCAAAGCTACACAGAGAAACCCTGTCTCGAAAAACCAAAAAAAAAAAAAAAAAAAAAAAAAAAAAAAAAAGCTGAGCATAGCAGCACACATCCAAGATTCTTACCCTCCCCACCCCCCACCCCCGCCGCCCCACATTTCAGGTGAGTATTACCATCTGAAGCTGTTCCTTATATTAACTTTACGCAATGAATAGATAACAATGTTATGACCAAGAAACAATAAAATAATAATAACAGAAAACTCTTTCTAGTTGAAAACAAAGTATAACTACAGGGCTGGTACCTGACTCTGAAGGCAGGAGAGTGCAGCCCCTGAAAACGAACTCAGTTCTATTTATCTAGATGGCAGGAGCTAGGGCATTTGGCTTAAATGCAACAAGACAATGCTAGCAGGGACTGGAATAGGTCGGTGTGGAGTTTCCCTGACGTAAGTCCAACACCTGTCAATCGAACAAAGACAAAGGCATGTCCATTCTTAGATGCCCTTCCTACTCTGAGATCTAGTTCCTCCTTCATACGGAGTCAACACAGGCTGACAAAGTCAGACTTCAGATTTTTGGCCTGGTGTACTTCCTTTTCCATAGGCTTGGCTACTAAGAAAGGAGGGATTCCCACACACCAGGCCCCTTGCCTTCCACTCCAAGTGATCCAGCTGGTTGTCCTCTTTCTAAATGGACCAGATTGCCTATCTGTGGTGGATCACCTAAACATCACAGCAGAGCTGGTACGGAGGCTCCTGCCCCTCCCTCTAGAGGATGCTATTAATCATTTTCTTTTGAAGTGATTAATAGCCTGTCTATGATCCTCCCCACCACCACCTCTTCTCATTCCTCCATGCTCTCAAAAAAGCTTGTGAGTAGCACTATAGACACACACACACACACACACACACACACACACACACACACACACACGCACACGCACGGACATGCACATCTGGCTTGCTGAGGATTACTTAAACCCACTATCTTTCCAACATGTCTATATACCCATTCCTATCCAAAGCATTTTATAAGGGTCGAATGACTTAGCCAGACCCTTGTCCTGAGTGGTCTTTGGGTGGAAATCTCTGGGCTTGGGATCTATGCAGCCCACAAATCTAGCTAGTCCAGTTGCAACTTGCTGATTCATGAGTGCTTGGGAAGAGGATGCTTTTGAAACAGGAGTGATGAGCTGATATCTAGCACTTGTCCCTAGAGACCAGGCATGGTGCCAGGATAACACACACACACACACACACACACACACACACACACACACACACACACATGCACTCACGCACGCACGCACTGCTGTGCTGAGGGGAGACAATCAAAGTGTACAACCGGAAGGGATTCCCATCACTACACTTCAGAGGGTCCCCAAAAGCTGGGAACTTGAAGACTTACTTCTTTCATAATTAACCAGCTTCTTCTGAAATCCACTAAACCCCACAAATGCAAGGCAGCCTCTGAGCCTAAAGTGTATCCACAAATACAACCCAATTACCCCCTTTAGTCATCCAGCTCGCCAGACATTCTAAGTAAGTTCCAGTAATTATATGCTCGTCAACACCTGTCCGCAGCGTCCCCAACCCCTCAGATCCAACACACTCAGGTCCAGGCTTTCATGGCTCCTACGAGGTCTTGCTGATTTTCTCAGTCCATGACCATGGCAGTCCACCCCAGCTCAAGGAATCTCAGGACTGTCCGACTTACCCCAGTCATTCCCCAGGACTTTGTAAACCTGAGATTCTCCTCATTCATTCGTTCATTCGTTCATTCATTCATCCATCCATCCATCCATCCATCCATCCATCCATCCATCCATCCATTCATTCACAAATGCTTATGGCGTGCCCACTGAATGATCCGAAGTCATCCCCACACAAGTGAGAACCGAGGGTTCTTCTGGAACATTAGGTGCTTTTCCCATGATCACCCTGCTGGTTAACTGCATAGCGGGTGGTCGACCCCATCATCTGGCCTCTTACCGGTGCTTTTCTCCACATCACATCCCACAACCCAAGAGGACCCAGCCCAATGGGATGGGAAAAGGTGCAGCACATCCCCCATTCAACCCTACCCGAGGTTGCCAATCAATACTAAGTCTTTTGAATCCGCCTCTGGACTTCCTTTACTGCGTTTCCACAGTGGTCCGGTCCTCACTCCCATAACTTCCTGTCCTCCCCAGCCTCTCACCAGTTTTCCCCCTCAGAGCCCCAATCCACTTCAGGACTCAGGAGCTATAGCTACCCAGAGCCTCACCATCTCTGCCACCGCTTCAGCTGCAAGCGCCTCCACTGGCTCCGCGGGAGATGACGCGTTACCATAGCAACCAAGAACCCGCAGTCAGCGCTTTAGCCCCGCCCCATACCCCGCCCCTCCAGTTCCTGGGGCAGTCACAAGGTAGTTTAGAAGCAGGAAACCTTCCCTCAAGCTTTTCCCGCCCTACAGTGGTGCAGGAACAAGGCTCTTGAAGGTTGAGCCCCTTGGATATACCCCTGACGTCCACTTTGGCTTTGACTTAATTTAAGTCAGGCTCAAACTTTAAAGGACCTACTTTCCATGGGCCCAGAAGGGCTCCACTATCAAGGAGCCCAGGAGCCAGGCCCCGGTCGCGGTTTTTCTCTCACAGACCTTTCCACCCATCCTAGGTTACCATGGTTACTGCTATGGGTTTCCAGGAGGAGCCAAACCAAACCTGATGAGAGTTCAGGCTGCAGAGAAGCAGGCAGTATTAAACCAAACAAATTTCACAGTAGGAGGGAGTCTGGCTAGACCAAAGAACGAGCTAGCCCCGAAGACGTGTCTGTAGTCTCACAAGCTGTAGCTCTGAGATCTGGGGGGGAGTTCCTTGAAGAGACGGGGAATCTGAGATGGGAAGTTCAAAATCAGCCTGGGCAGTATAGCAAGCTCCATCTCAATAAATAAGTAAGTAAACTAAAAATATAAGTCCTACCTAAATGACGTCAAAACCCACGGCTCCAGCTTAGGGGGACCTGCCTTTCACCTACTGTAAATGTTTTCAGGAGCTTTAAGATTCACCCAGCTTGGCCTTGGTCCCCCATGCCTCCCCATCTGCAGGAAAGAACTGAGCAGACCTGGGATCCTGCATGCCCCACTCACTCCTCACAAAATCTCCCACCAACCAGGTGAAGTTTTTTGGGGATTTTTTCTTTCTTTCTTTCTTTCTTTCTTTCTCAGAGGTGTATTGCTATTGCTGCTGCTGCTGCTGCTGCTGCTGCTGCTGCTGCTGCTGCTGCTGCTGCTGCTTAATCCAGAAAGCTATAGAGTTCATTCCCCAGATTCCTCCACTCTTATCTCCTTTGGAATCCAATTCTTAACCACACCTCTCAGAGGTAAGTATTAGCCCCGTAACCAAAGATGGAAAAGTAAGGCCAAGAGAGGCAACTGCAAAACAAGGCATGTGTGCTTTTCACAACTCAGCCTGCCACGCTAAAGGAAAGGGGTAAAGGCAGGGAGGAATGGCTGACAGAGTGCACTGCGGGGAAATCACTCCCTAGTGTCTGAATGTAGCTCACAGTTAACAGCGCCTTGCTCCAGGGCCTGCTGCTCGCATGAGGCACTCTAAGGCTCATAGCAAAGCCCTGAGCAATATGTCTGCTTAGTCACGTATTTGTGCAACGTAAGTTGATTTAAAGAAACATTTATTCTGGGTTTAGTGACACATGTTGGTGTGGTTTCCATCACTTGCATGTACAGTTAAGACTCTTCTAGAAAAGGAAAGCTTCCTGGAACACTCATCCCACCAGGCTACTAAGTCAACTCACTGGACATACAGGCAGCAACTTATCAGCCATATTCTCCATATGGCTGTGCCGTGATGCCTAATGGCTAAAGGATTCGAAAAGGGAGGGAAAACAAGGTTGGGAATGAACAAAGCCAGAAGCCAGTCTGTGGAAAAAATATTCCTCTAGCCATCAATGCTGTAAAGCTCTAAGTGGGCATGGGAAGCTGGATCATTGGATAAAATGTGTGCCACTCAAGCCCTGAAGACCAGAGCTCAGATCCGGAAAACCCACCGAGATGCCTGATGGGTATGGCAGGTATGACAGTCCCAAATCCCAGGAGGCAGAGATGGGGTCCCAGAGCGGTCTGGCTTCCTAGATTAACAGAATCAGCAAGCTCTGGGTATAAGTGAGAGCTCTTGCTTCAGTACGTAAGGTGGAGAGCAACTGAAGAGGACACCCAACACCAACCTCCAGGCTCTGCATGCATGCACACTCATGCAGTGTATCTGAACACATATGCAAGCACGCATACACACATGCTTGCACACCACGCGTACACACACAAGTAGGACTAGGACAAAACGTTACGTGGGGATTCCATCTGTACTCATGCTTAGCGAAAACTGAAGTTCTCTGTGTCCAGAAGAGACACAGCGATGGAACATACATAGTTAGGTGTACATCATACGTTTCATCAGAGAAAAGCTGCCCCAGAGCACCCAAACTGGTTGGCTACTTGCATTTCTCCTTCGCTGATTATTTTCTCTTTGTATTTCTTTATTACAGTCCCCGAAATGCAAGTCACCCGAATTTTCCTAAGCATAATGGACGCAGTCTTCTCATTTGAAAGCTATTCAAGTCCTGTGTTTTAGTTTCCCACTGCTGCTATAACAAATCACCACAAATTTAGGAGCTTAAATAAACACGAATTTATTACAGTTTAGAAGTCTGATGTGGGTTTCACTGGGCTAAAATTAAAGTGTCAGCGGGGATGCGTTCTTCCTAGAGGTTGTGGTGTTTCTAAGGCCCTTTTCCTTGGCTCATGAACGCTTCCACTATCCACAAAGGCAGCACTGTTGACTGTCTCTGGAAATTCTGCAACAGTTACATCCCGCTCTGCTGGGAAATGTTCTCTGATGTTTTTCAGGACTCTGTGCACCCAGAAGAGTGAAGGTCACCCCTCATCTCAGGCTCCCTGACTTAACCATTTCTGATTAACCACTTTTGCCATGTAAGGTGAGTATTCACAAGTTCTGGAGATGAAGAGGTGGACATTCGGGCAGTGTCTTGGAAGGGTGTGCTTCATTCAGCCTACCACACTATGAAGCATAACAAGGGTATTTTAAGGGCTCTGTGATGTATTTTCTTCTCAATTTTTTGAACACTTTTCTTATTATTATTTTTATGTACATGTATATAATGATAATTGTTTGTGCATCCAGAAGATGGCATTGGAACCCCTGGAATTGGAGTTACAGAGAGTTAGGATCTGCCCTGTGGGTGCTGGGAATCAAACCTGGGTCCTCAGGAAGAGCAGTCAGTGCTCCTAACCACAGATCCATCTCTCCATACCCTGCACTATATTTTCAAAGATTTGAAAAATAAAATAAAATTTATTGAAAATGCTAAAACATGGACTATGCTGCTTTGAAGTCCATTTTAATGTATTTATGATTTTATTTGGAGCTTCTTTTCATTGAATATTTTTTCATACAATATATTCTGATCACAGTTTCCCCTCCTTTCTCTCCTCCCAGATCCTCCCCACTTCCCCACCGACCCTTCCAATGCCACACCTTTCTCTCTCTTGCTTTGGAAAACAAATGAATTAAATAAATAAATAAAATAAAAAAGGAAGAAAGAAAAAGCATGAGAAACATATACACATGCAGATACACACACACACACACACACACACACACACACACCAAATAAATAAATAAATACAAACACAAAAAATCACCCTGGCGATAGTGGCACATGCCTTTATTCCCAGCACTCGGGAGGCAGAGGTAGGTGCAGGCAGACCTCTGTGAGTTTGAGGCCATCCTCAAAGTGAGTTCCAGAACAGCCAGGATGGTTACACAGAGAAACCCTGTCTCAAAACAACAACACCACCACACACACACACACACACACACACACACACACACACACACACACACACACCCCACAAAAATCAGAAACCATAATATACAAGCAAAAGACCAATAAGGAGGTAAAATGTCCAAACAAAGCAATATGAGACAGAAAAAAAAATGAGTTCATTTTGTGATGGCCATCTACTGCTGGGTATGGGGTCTGGCCTTCCTAGTGGCCTGTATCCCAGTGAGACTCCGCTGGGGAAACTAAGTGTTCCTTTATGAGTGGAGATAGCTGGAGATAGCTTCTTGGTTAGGGATGGGAGCTCATGTCCACTTCCTCCATTTGGCCTGGACCTGTGCAGGCCCTGTGTCGACTGCCTTCATGGGTTTGTGTGTGCGTCAGTCCCGTTGTGTCTGGAAGACACTGCTCCTTGGTGTCATCCATCACCTCTGACCCTTAGAGTCTTTCAGCCTCCTCTTCTGCATAGTTCCCTGTGCCCTAAGGGGAAGGGGCTGATGAGGCTGTTCCATTTTAGACTGCTATTTTTGTTTATTTATATACTTGTGGCATACACACACACACACACACACACACACACACACACACACACACGTAGGGGCATGGGTGGGGTGGGGTGGGGTGATTCTCCCGTCTCTGCCTTCCATCTCCACGTAAGAGTGCCATGAATACCAATGGGGGCTAGGACATGCAGGGATCAAGCTCAGGTCGGCCCAGCTTTTACAGCAAGTACTTTTACCCACTGACAATCTCCTTAAACTGAGGATCAAACTCAAGGCCTCAGGCATCCCAGGAAAGTGCTCTACCACTGACCTAAATCCCAGCTGCCTATTTTTGGAAACGTCAGTCATGCAAGTCAAACTTAAAAGATTTCTGATTTGGATATCCATGGACAATATATTTCCTTCTTATGACTTTAAGTGTATGTGTTAAAAGACATTAAATTAACTTCAAATGGACAGCTCACGAAACAGAAATAGAAAAAAAAAAAACAAGCCATGAAATCAATAGGAATTACTTTGGAATTGAGAAGCAAATTAAAACAATTTTTAAATTGTACCACAAGAAAGGTAATTCCAAAAGAGGAACAGATGAAATCTGAAGGAATAAGAAGACTAAATTTAGGTTGTATAGTAATCCACTTAACAAGACGAAGGAAATGGCACAAACATTGGGAGAATGTTAAATTCCTTGTTGATTTAATATAAAGCATTGGCATTGATAGAGAATGCATGAAACCCATATTAGCACAGCAAGAGGAGGACCAGCCACGATCTGATTAATGAGAGTCATCAATTCAAAGAACACTTAAGATTAATAACTGAACAATACTCTGAAATCCTACAACTCCTACAAGAAAGAAATGTAGTACAAATTTCCCCAAATTTGACAACAACAATAACATCCGACATGATTTTGCGTACAACAAATGGTGAAGTGGAACATTCTAATCTATCAATAATAATAAAAATGTTGATCAATCCACATCCCAGGAAAGACTGGGTTGTCTTACTCAGGTTATAAAACCCTTACCAAGTGAAGAGACTAAGAGGTGGGGAAGAAAAGACCCTTCACAAAGCTTATCACTCCTCTTGGGGTGGAGATTTTTGTGACGTTTTCCACAATGCCTAAAGCTTATAATTTTTCCAGCTTTGTTTATTATTCCAAGTATTTGTTTCTGTATCTAATTTTGGATTAATAACTTCGGATTGCTTATCTCAACTGGAGCTTCCAAAACTATGTAAGCTTCAGGCCTCACAAAACTAAGTACTCTTTTTTTTTTTCTTTTCTTTCTCAGCAAAACTTGACTCAAAAGCACAGCAGTATCCTACCCTTATCGAGTAAGGCTTCAAGTGATTGCCTCCCTCCCCCAACCCTGCCCACTCATCCCTCAATACCCTTTTCTGTCTTCTTCCAGCTATTTCTACTTTTACATCTTTGGAGTCCTTTCCTGTCTACCCCTCCCAACCCCCACCCCCCATAAGCAATCCTTTCTTCACTCTCCTCTGCTCATGTCTTCACTGTCCAGCAAGCCCAGTGGTGAGAGCCAGGGTTAAAAAGCTAAGGAGCTAGAAGAGGGAGGGTACTGCTGCTCTGCTCAACCCTACCTCCTGCTGCCTAACCCTTCCTACCAGGGCACCACTCCCAGGGAAGTCCTAGAAAAAGGCCTAGGTCCCTAGCCAGGGGTCAGGATCCAGGAGAAGTGTGGAGGCAAGGGGCTGGAACACACAGCCTGCCAGTTCTGGTTTGGACTTGGCCCTGGAACAGCCATCTCATCCCTTGGAGCCTTGAAGGGTGCCTGGCCAGTCACCCTGCTGGCCCTTGAGATGCTCCCCACACTGGCTGAGGCAGGAGACATAGGAAGTTTGACTCCATGATGAATAAGCATATTTAGCTGAAGGAGCCTGGGAGACATGGCCCGGCAGAGCTATTAAAATAAAGTCTGGCTTCTCACTGAAGCGTATCTCCTGTCTAAGAGCAAAGGGAAGGGAGAGTGATTCTCTGCTACTCCTTGTCTTCCCCTTCCTCTGGCCCCTCTGAAATGAAGGGGGAACCTGGCCCCCCTGCTCTAGCATGACACACTCTGAAGCTAGGTGAGAAAGGAAATAGGATGGGGTAGCTGGGCATGGACAGAGAATGTGGCAGGACTCCACATTTCTGTAGAGGGGTCTGTGTTCCTTGCATATGGCTCTCTGGCATTGTCTTTCTGAACGTCTATACTCAGACCTGGGAGTTCTTGAGTCCAGGAGTCCCCTCCATTCCCTGGACCTGTCCCATCCCTTTCGATAGCCTTTGCTTCCATTTTAGGGGTATCCATTTTCTCCCCAGTAAAGCTCTTTCTTCTAAATCTGGTTCCCAGCCAAAATTCCATTTTGGAGGGCCTGAAGGAGCTCCCCCATGCTGTGTCCCCTGGGAGAACAGAATGGAAAAGGACAGCTATGACTTGAGAGTCTCCCAAGGCTTGACCCTGGCCTGGGCCTGGTTTCCTCCTGGGAAAGGATAATAGCCCTCACCCCGGGGGAGGAGGGGAGGTATGAAGATAAGACCATGCTCAAAATCAGTTTGCAGTATTTTCTTCCCCCCAGCCATGTGGGGGCTTAAGGGGGGGCTCATCCTTAGTGTAGTACAAACATCAGGACCCAGGAATGGATCTTACCCTCTCTGCTAAGCTGCATGATGCTTGAGAGCTGCGTCACCATCCCCTTTCCTGGAACACTTAAATTCTCCAAACCACCCTAAATTCTTTTGAAATCAAAGTAAGGCTCAAAACATAAATAAATGCTTAAACGCGCACGAATTACTTTACTTAAATTGCTAACTGCTTTCCATCTGTCTGCAAAACTCCCTTTCTCTTTCCTGTTCTTAACGACCGCCCAAGAGACCCAGCCGAGGCAGGGAGAGAGGAGAGCCTGAAACGCAGGAAGGAATCTGGAACCAAACAGAGAGAACAGAAGAGCATAGGACTGTGGGGGCAGGGATGTCAGTGTCGGGGGTGGAAGTAGGGACCACTGGGGGTCCTTGGGGCTGGAGACTTTGGGTCTAGGGAAGAGAGAGAGGAGCAGGCGCCAGAGGGGAGGATGAAAGGACAGATGAGACATCAGAGTCAGGACGGAGAGAGACCCTTGTTCGCTATCACCACCCTCCCCTACATCACCATGTGGCAGGTACCTCCCAGGCCACAGAGAAAGACATTAATTAAATTGTGCCCCTACCCACCCTCCCTGACTTCTTGAACTTCACAGCGCCACCCTCCTACCCATCCAGCACTTGGGCCAATGTTCCCTTGGTGTCCTGGACATGCCTGGCACCAGCTTCCCCTCCTACGTGACCAGCACACAGCCCTGGACTGGATGGCGGATGCTGAGATAAGGCCAAGGAGAGGGGGGGAAAAAAAACCACCAAAGCCAGGAAGTTGCACAGGCTGGTTCCCCTGGCAACCCCACCACAGTCACCAAACAGAGCTAGGGTTGAGGGGGTAGGGACAACAACTGTTCCTGGCTCAGGCCAGCACTCTTCCAAGACCTCAGTTTTCTTGTTAGAGAAACTTTTTCCAGTCTTCTGGGATATACTGACTGAAAATTAAGGAGGAGTCCATTTGATTTCATCTCCACCCAGGTTCTGGGTCTATAGCTCTAATAAGTCGGCTGGAATCTGCGTTTCTCACTGGCGTCCCATTGAGTCCCATGCTGGAGTGTGAGGGTATCACTTAGAGAACGGGATGTGTTTAGCAAGGTGGAGCTCCTGGTGATCTGGTTAGGAGAATCTACCATCCTGTGTTCCCTAAGGTCTATAGCCAGTCCCAGCTCCAAGGATGCTTGACTTTCAACATCAACTGATGGACAGGCGTCTAGAAACCTGGGTTCTAGTTCATGCATCACAGTTCAAAATCCTGAACTCTGAGCTCCTTCTGGCTGTAACACATTTTGGTTCTGAGAACCAGGAGCCAAGGGAAGATATGTAATGTGTGCTTCCTGCTCTCGGGAACTGTAGGACTCCAGGCAAATCACTCACACTCCCTAAGTTTTGGTTTTTCTGTTCTCTCCAAAGAATATGAAAATATTAAAGCCTTACCAGGAGGTGGCAAACCTCTCTGGGATCAATAAATATCCAAGTGTCTTGAAAGCACCGTCTCGGTGGTCGCTGTAGTTTCTGTCGCTGGAGGTAAAAATGGGGCTATCTGAGGGAGGTCTAAGAAGGTCAGGCTGCCTTGAGCAGGAAACCTGCAGAAGCAGGATCCAGGGGCTGCGCCTCAGGCGCTCTTGTCGGATTCCTCTCCAAAGCAGCCAGCTCTCCATTTAACTGGAGAGGTGGCTGATGCAGAGCTGAACTTCCTGTACCTCTTGCCAAGCCTGACCTCTCCCTTCCTCCACTATGGCCCTGGCCTCCACTCACAGGAAAACCACAGCCCGAGCCAGCTGCAGGCTGAACCCTTCTTCAGGGTCAGTCATTTCACAGGGGAACCCCACAACGGGGTGAGCACTAGCTTGGACTTCTGCTATCTAGAGTTTAGGTTTCAGTCGGCCTATTAGTTTGTCTGGGCGAGTCACTGTTACTCTGTGAGCTTAGGTGTCCTGCTCTGTGAAACGGGGAAGGTTCATATTTTGTGTTGGTGCCCTCTCCTCGCGGACTTCTCATCCCAGCAACAGCTAGCACTTATTGGAGTTATTGGAGCTAAACAATGTCTTTCTTAACCCCTTCCTCTCTCCTTCTGTTCTACTGTCAGTAAGAGTCCCAAACTATTTGGACCTTCATTATCTTCTTGCAGTGTTCACTGCCCTGCCCTTAACCCAGGCCACTGTCACATCAGCCTGGACCACTCCAGTACTCCTTTCCCTATTTTAGACCATTCTTTGCCTTGCAGCCTCATAGAACTTTCTGAACAAAGCACAGTTTACAGCTCTCTTGTCCGGCTCGGCATCATTCAGTCATGAGGCATAGTGGCAAGCGCCTGAATCCCAGCATGCCATAGGGAGAGACAGGAAGACTGCCACAAGTTCAAGGCCAACCACATAAGAAGCTGTCTCCTGGAAAAGAATCCAATAACTTCTTGAAAGCTCCTTTGATGACCTGATCCTCACTTCCCTTCTCAATCACATTTCTTAGCAGTATCTCTAAATTCAAAGATCCGGTCCAGCCCGGCATAGCCTCATCTCTGCAAGGGCACTTCTCACATCGTGCCCAGGAAGTCTCACCACCCCTGGCCTCCCTATATGCTTTCAACTACCCCGGCATTTTCAGATGTCACCATCTTCCATACCCCATGGAAGGTGTATGGTAGAATCCAATGTTTTAGCTGGTTTTCTAGTAGGGAAATACAGCTCAGTGTGTGGTAGAAGCGTGATAATGACGGTGATGATGTGTCATGGCACCCATCCTGGAGCTCCCCCTAAGACCTACACCCTCTAATAATGCCACAACACATGTTGTTTTATAATTGGCTCCTTGCTTTTCTTAACCCTTTCAGGAGACCGGAGATTGCTTGTCTTGTTAATGGCAGAGCCCTCACCCCCAGAATGCAACGGGGGCCACAACTTTGAAAAGATGTTCAAGGATTACTATTTGAAATAATGAAAGAATAAATCCAAAACATAGAGTTCCTAGCATAGCGTGTAGCAAAAATGATGGTGACTATCATCGCCTTCACCACAGTCACGCTTCCATCACACACGGGGCCATAGTTCCCTCCTAGAAAACCAACTGAAAAGTCAGATTCTAGCCACAGGGGAGTACAGTAGAGTGACAGCCCGGGTGTCTGATGGGATGCTTCTATCACCTCTCCACACCCACTTCAGGTTCTAGTGATGTTAACCTGTCTGCCCGTGACGATCCCTGGTTCTCACTCGTACACCTCTTTGTTCGTGTCCATCCCAAAGAAAAGTCTATTTGAAATAATGAAAGAATAAATCCAAAAACATAGAGTTCCTAACATAGCGTGTAGCAAAAATGATGGTGACTATCATCACCCCTCTCCACCCACAGACACTTGACCTCTGACCACAAAGTCGGTGACTGTTCATCATCTCAAAAGTCTCCCTAGTAGGCTCCCATATTTCCTTGGGCAAATGGGAGGGGGGCAGATAATTCTTGATATAGGTGACCTCTGATCCCCATGGCATTCAGGAATTCTCCAGGGTGTTGAGGAGTTGACCAGAGAGTCCTGCCATAGAGTCCTGCATACATTCCTCAAAGGCATGTGTCACTGGCTTCAGGAATCATCACGGCTCACATCTGTATGTTATCTCCCTTCAGAGGAGCACATAGTCTTTGAGCAAAGAGGTCATGTAGCAATAATTTACCCTGTAAGGTCTGAAATAGAAACTCAGTAAGTGCAATAAGTGTTGAAAACCACACACATGGAAAAAGGGGGGGGGGGGTGTATCTTAGCATTTCCGGGCAGAACTGCCCATTTTTCTTCCATTAGGAAACGAGATTTGTCCTATTTATTGAAGACATTCCTTCTGACCCTTGAGAGATTCCAGAGGCTAATAACCTTTAGAGGCAAGAGTATCATTTTTCCTTGTCTAACCTAAATTTCTCTAGATGCAACTTCAGGGCATTTTTCTGTAATCCCTCCTCCCCGGCCACTGGGACTAAAACCTACTTCTTTGCAAAGAGACAGTTACTAATTCACTCTTTTAGCCTTTCTTCAACAAATTTAATCCCAGGCCCTCTATTGTCTCCTTCCCTAGGGTCCTATTTCTAGCCCTCTCCCTGTTCCACTGCTCCTTGGGCCCTTTGCCAAGTTCTCAAAGAGCAAAAGGGGCAGGAATGGTGCCTATTGTTCTCCCTGGTGGACAAACACACAGACGCCTACGCACGCACGCACACACGCAGGACCAACACCTCTGTCCACCCGTTACCCTCCACCCCCTGGGCAGACAGACACTCACAGGCGGTCTCTTCACATAGATTCATCTCTCCCACCTGGGGTCCCTGAGCCTTGGTCTAGCCGTCCTCACACACCTGAGTACACACACTCACACAGGGACAGCACCGACCTTCGATTTTTCTCACCCGCAAGCCAAACTGGGTGGAGCTTCTGAAACCCTCCTCCTCCTCCTCCCTGCCCTTCTCTAATCCTCCCTTCTATTGGCCACCAAGGGCCACGCCTACTTTTTCTACACCTCCACAGTGATTTTCTGCTTCATGGATGAAGGCAAAGTAAATTGAAGGAAAGTTAACTCTGCCCTCTTCTTCCGGTGTGCCTCCCACTCCCCATCCCCCCATCTCAAGTCATCACTCTGCCTTCCATTTGCACACATAGACTACCCTCCATCCACTTTGCAGCTTCTCTGGCAGTAGGGGGTGAAGCTTCTTGGGGGCTTGCTTTGTGAAAATTAGCGCAGGGGAAGTAATGGGAGCTGACAATTGAGCTTGGTTCCATCTCGGATCTGATGGGAGGCAGAGTGGCTGTGCCCCTGGGCTGGTTGGGCACTATCTCACTAGGCAAGGGGATTTGAGAGCAAGCAGGAGGTATGACAGTCATTTGTTTATTCAGCCAACAAATATTTATCCAGCACCTGTGGCACCACTCTGCATCAACAAAACCAATAAAAACCCTGCCTCTGCGCAGTGTGGATTCTATGGGTGGAGGCTGGAAATGAGTAAGTTAAACATATTGGCTCTCCGACCATCATAAATGGCAGCAGGAAAGGAGAAGGGGTGCAGGCTGAGGCGGTGTGCAATTTTAAGTAGGGTGCTCAGGAATGGCACTATTTGAAGAAAGCTTTGAGGAGATAAAAGGGCAAACCGTGCAGAGACCTCCAAGGAGGTTGTTTTAGGTAGCTGGACTCTCCCTGCAGTATCAGTTACAAAATACATACAGAAAGCCACAAAGGACGGGTGCTAGGAGATGACAGGCAAAGAGGACATTGTACAGAGGAGCTGTTTCTCCTGGCATCAGGGTTGGGACCCATTCTGGACTCCAGGGCTTGAAAGGGTGCCAGGAAAAACTAGAAGAGCCAAATCAGGAGTGAAACTGGCCTCAGCGGGGGCCAAAAGCTAAAAAGCAAACAGAAAATGATACAAGAGCTTAAGATGCTAGTCCCAAAAGGGTTTTGTCTTAGTTTGCTATCTGTTGCTGTAATAAAGACACCAGGACCAAAGCATCTTGGTGAGAAAAGGATTTATTTGTTTCACATGTCCATAGTCGCGGTCCATTGGGAGGAGTCAAGACAGGAACTCCAGGCAGGCACCTGGAGGCAGGAACTGAAGCAGAGGCCATAGGGGAACACTGCTTACTGGCTTGCTGTTCATGGTTTGGTCAGTCTGCTTTCTGTTATCACCCAGGACCACTTTCCCACTGTGGGCTGCCCCCCACCCCAACATCAATCACTAATCAAGAAATGCCCCCACAGACTCGCCTGCAGGCCAGTCTGATGGAGGCATTTTCTCACTGACATTTCTTTTCCCAGATAACTCATTTGTGTCAAGTTCTCTCTTTCTCTCTCTCTCTCTCTCTCTCTCTCTCTCTCTCTCTCTCTCTCTCTCTCTCTCTCACACACACACACACACACACACACACACACACACACACACACACACACACAAATCCAACCTAACCAGGACGGAGTTGAATGTCTACTGATATGAAGAGATACTGAGATTCCTCTCCAAGCTTGGCAATTGGAGATCATAACCAGAAGAAAAATGAGCATCTCTTGGACCCCACTGCCTTGGAAATGTTACTCTAGAGAGTGAGATAGGGCCAGCTGAAGCTTCTTTGATCATACTCAGCAGTACTGTGGTGATGGGCTGTAGCACCAATGGGCATCAGCAATCTTCCAGTCCACTGTGCACACAAAGCCTACCTTTGATCCCATATTCCTTCATTTCTTAGGCCTTTACAAGCATTCACCACACAAGTCCTTTCCATTCTGGGCTTATACAATCTTCACAGGAGCCTCAGGAAAAAATCATCCTCTCTGGTTTACAGAATGAGGAACAGCATCCCATTACCCCATTTTACATTTATTCCCCAGTCCCTCCACACCCCTATTTGTGGCTGAGCCCCTAACAGCACAGGCTGAACTACATCTTCAGCCAGGTTGACTTAGGGCTCAAATACTTGCTCCTTCATGTGACTGCTAGGTGGCCTGGGCTAAGCTTCTTTCCCTTTGTGAGACCCAGGGGGTAGAATGGGGGCAATAACAAGGTAATATCCACCTCCTGGACTTCTATAAGTATCTTCTGGGACCCGACAGTGTTAGTGCTGAGGCATATCATGTCCCAGAAAACTGCAGTGTGTTGACAACAGTTTGTAGCTCTAAAGAGTTAAATCAGGGAAGGATGTTTTTAAAAAAGAAAATCAGTGAATTCAGTATTTTCTCTGCAATGACATCACTCTCACAGGCTGGTAGTCCATAAAGACTCTCTGAAGGAGAGATAAAGGAGTGGCGGCTAACCCCCTGGAGATTTACACAGAGGCTGCAGCCTATCTTATCTGTGCCACATCCCTGAGAGTGCAGCAGGCAAGAAAATGCTATCTCTTCCATAGTGAGGTGTCAGGATAAGGCTGAAAGCTGCCGGCTATAAACTAGGGCATGGTGTCTGGCACACAGTAGGTGTTTCTAGGAAGAGACAGCCACAGTGAGGCAGGGAAGGAGCGGGAGACAAAAGCTCTTTGGTTACAAACCGCTGTATTAGCTGAGTCTCAGGCACAATGCTGTGGCTTTCTGCTCTGCAAGAGATGGGTAGTATCAAAGCAGGAAAAGAGAGAGGGACATGGGAGACCACGGCCCTGAGACTGGCTAGTGAGGGTGGGCAGGGGTCAGGCGGTAGCTGACCTAGAGTCCCTCAGGTTCCCCATGGGAAGACACGGAGTCAGCATAGGAAGCCTTGAAAGGATGAGAGGCCTACAGGCTGTGAGCATTCATTCCGGGGTTGGGCTGGGGACAGAGTGACCCCAAGATGATTCTTATCCAAGGCCAAAATCTAGAGGAAAGCTGCCTCGAGGCTGTCCCTGGAATGCAGCTCACAGGTGCTTGGGGTCAGTGGATAAGGCATCTCCACAGCCGCTAACTCATTCCTGCTCATTTCCCAGCCACTGTGACCCCCACCCCTACCTTCAGCCCCCCACGCTGGAATAGCCTACTCCAACATGGGCCATCTTGCCCCCTGTCTGCCTCAAGGGCTTCCTGTTTGGTTAGGCCTGTACTTGTCAAGACTCAGCCAGGAGCAGCAGGTCACCTGCCCAATTCACTGAGGAATAAAGTTCTTCCATCCTACACATGCAGCTCACATAAACTGCATTAAGGCTCCTACCCCAAGTGAGGTCCTGTCCCTTCTTTATCCCAACCCGTCCTCCCCTAAACCAAACGACAGAGAGGGATGGGGACGGAAACAAAGACAGGGCTCAGCCCTGCAACCTTTCAACTCCCCCCCCCCCTTGCCTGGTATGATTCCCTCCCCCAAAGTGGGCACAGTGGCCCCAGACACAGCCTGACTCCATCCAAAAAAGAATGAGGTTCTTTATTGAAAATCAGCCAACTCGTGTTCCTCAAGCCCCAGACCATGGTGGGCAGTTCTTCCACCTCTGTCTCGGCTGCTCCACCCACCCCTTAGCCACAGTGAGAGGAATGGAAAATAAGAAGAAGCCGAAAGGGCCTCTATATGGGAAAGCTGCCCAGATGTGTGCTAAGTACAGCCCAGCTGTGGCTGGAGTGACAGCCGCAGGCTCCTCCCTATAAATTAAATCCCTGCCGCCGCAGCTGTAGGGGAGGCATACTTTTAGAAGGAAGGTCAGTGCGGCACAGGGCCACAGGGCAGCATCTCTGACTCCGGGCCAAGGAATGGACTGAAAGTACAGAGGTCAGGGAGAGAGAGGCACACTGGCGGAAGGAGGCTTTGGTCCCAGGGGAAAAGTCGGTCCAGTTTTGACGGCTGTGGGGAAGGAATGTATTAGTAAGCCCAGAAAGAAAGAGGCAATCATCGGGCACTGCCAGAGGTGACCAGATAGGCTGGACCCTACCCTGGCAGAGGGGGGATTAGAGATCCAGGGGCTCTCGGGGAATGTCACTGCTAAAACTTATATATACATATATATTAACCATTCGTGGAGGGCAGGGGCAGGGGGGATGTCTGATCAGAGGATCTGGCGTGGCATCCCATAGCCGGTCATGCCTGCCTGAGATGCTCCGCGGTTGGTGCCCATCTGAAGCCCAATCACATTCTTGCCCTCTTGCAACTGGTTGTCCGAGAAGTTCCGAGGGTTCTCCTTGGACTTCCTGGGTAGAAAGGAAGTACTAGTTAGGAGGCAGAGTCAGAGACCAGCTACCCCAGCAAGTTCTTCTCCGAACATGTAAGCTGATATGCACTCTGCCTTTAAGACCTCTGGGCTGTCTAGAAGCATCTCTTTGTTTCTCCAAAAGCATCTCATTGCCGCCGCCGCCACCACACCTCCTCCCACCTTCCGGAGTTCTAAAGGTGCTTTGTACGTAAGGACTGGTTCTATGGCGACATCATTTATTTTCTGCAGACAGGAATGGGCAAGAATACTGTACCAGCAGGGTCCCGTGGCTATCCCACAGATACTTACTTAGGAAACCAGTTGGGATCCCCACAGAACAGCCCATCATCTCTGGCTACTGCCAGCCCACCCAGGTTCATTAGCGTCCGCTGCACACAAGCCATGTTCTTTCCTGGAAGAAAACGATTACGTTGCCTGAGCGGAAGTAGGGGTACCGGATGCCAAGATTCCACCTGTCTATGAGCTTGGCATCTAAACTCTTTAATTCATTGTTCCCACCCTAACCTGCAGTATGGCCCATCCTCCATCTCACACACGCACGCACACACACACACACACACACACACACACACACACACACACACACACTGGTCCTTAGGAAACCCACCACTTATCCTTTTTTCTTTGGTAAAGATGGCCCATTCTAACCCCTGGTCTCCTGGGTAACAGCCCTGGGTCCTGGCCCACCTTCCCAGAGATCCACAGTTTGAAAGATGTCAGTGGTGTTAATGCCGTAGCGCTCAGCGGCCTGCAGGAACTGAGAGATCTGCTCCATCTGCTTAAAGGCCATAGTAGAGGCCTGAATCTTCTTTACTGGGGCCTGCCCCTCAGGGTATAGTGAATTAATGAGCTCACACAGCACCTGGAAGAGATGAGAGGACATGCCGATTGAAGATCAGAGGACCAAAGACAGTGAACCAGAGAGGTGCCTTCCCATGGTGAGCCTCAAGGTCCTCTCCTGCCTCTGAACCCAGAGGAAGAGCAAGTGTTTAGTCTTTCCTTGCTCCTCCAGAATCACTGCCCGGAGTTTACCTTCTCACCCTCTTTCCAAACAGCTGTTATACCGGCACCTATGAGCATCTGTTGCAAGAGGGACATCCACCTTGACCTTTACTCTGGAGAGCTAGGAAAGCACGGGGGCTCTAACAGCCTCCAGGGAGATACTCAGGATGACGACACACTTGGGTCTGTACGCTCCCTTTCTCCCCTTCTTTGGGGCAAACCGTCTCTGATGCCCCGCCATCAGCCCCGTTCTCCCTGCGCCTCCCGCTCAGCTCTCACCGTGCCGTCCTTGAGCCAGTTCTGGAAGTTCTCACGCCCGGGCTGGGGCCGGCCCACATCCTTGCGGCACTGAGTCGTAATCCACTGGATCAGGATCTGCTCCAGATCCGCATCGTATTGCTTCTCGATCTTCTGCTGCACCTCTCGGCTCAGGCCGTATGAAGGTCCCCGGTTGGCCATTCTGACAGCTGTGGTGACGGTGAAGAGCTGTGGAGAGGATGTAACCAGGCCCACGGTCAACATTTTATAATACACGGGGCGCCCGTGAGGGCCAGAGAGGGGGGACTCCTGCCCAGGAGCTAGCACAGCAGGGCTCTGAAGTCTGGCCGGTATGAGGCTACACAGATACTAAACTTCACTTGAAGGAACAGTTCTACTTCTAGAATGAAGCCTAGGGCCCGCTGGAATAGAGGATAGGGTCAATGCTTCGGTTCAGCTCTTCATTGGGAGTATGAAACTTGACAAAGGTAAATGAGTCAGTCTAGCCTCCAGCCCTGCTCTTTAGAGCCTGAGGAAACAGGAATACAGAGCACATGGGAGAGCTGGTCAAGAGTGGGAGTGAGTGGAACTACCTTCCACTAACCGCTAGGTTTTTAACTGAGCATCTACTATCTGTAGTAGGGATTGTAGAAGAGAATGAAGCCCTTGGTCCTGAACGACTCATAGTGCCATCAAAGGGGACACAGGGAGGGAAGGTGACGGCGTAAACCATGTACACAATTGAATACTAAGCTGCACAGTTCAGATCGCGTGACAGGGACTAATCAGCTCAGAGAGACAGACGCAGTCTGGGTGGGCTTGCTGGACAAGGTAGGCCCACAGCTGAGCAGGCAAAGGGAGTTTCCTGTGAGAAACCTAGCAGTTAAAAAAAAAAAAAATTCTTTCCCTTCTCTCCTAGGCATCGTGGTAGACAGACTAACCCCCTCCTCTCACCACCGAAGGTGTCCATATACTAATTCCCAGAACTGGGAGATATATCACCTTACATGGTTAAAAAAAAAAAGTGTGAAGGAGGTGGGGGGGGGGAGCGTTTGGAGATGGAGTGATCACCAAGTATCAGCCAGGTGGGCCCAGGATCGTCGAAAGAGTTCTCATTCTCAGTCAGTGAAAAAGGCAGGCAGAATGAGAGGGGCGAAGGAAGAGTGTGGATCATGCAGGGTCATGAACCAAACAAAGCCCCTAGAAGCCAGAGAAGAAAAGGAAATGGACTCTCCCCTAGCTCCCCAGCCCCAGTGAACGCAGCCCCACCAGCACCTGGACCTCTGCCAGTGAGACTCTCTCCCCCTGAGCCCCCCCCCCCCCCCCCCCCCCGCCGCCCCCAGGGTCTCTAGAACCATCAGAGCGGCTGTGTGTCACTAGGTTTATAGTTTGTTACAGCAGAAAGGGGAAATTAATCCAGAGCCTTGGGCCTTATGTTCAGGGGAACCTGGAGAGCGAAAGAACAGTACACACAGCTGGGTTTAACTTTCCTTGAGGACCTTGGTTAGGAAGAACCGGTAGCTTCTGACCACAGGCCTGAGTTGGCAGCATTTCACTGCGGGCAGCCTGCCCCACCCACCACTTTACTGACAGGTTCCCCACCCAGGAACCTGGGGAGTAAGTCCTGGAGATGCTGCAGATGCGCAGGGGAGCCAGGAACAGAGGAGGGGCCCTGTCCCTCACTCGCTACTCCAGCCCCTGCTTAGGGGGTCCTCCTCTCTAGTTGGAAATAGAGCTGGCTGTCTCTGACATTTCAAAAACTGGTATCCCCAGGACAAGAGCCTCCATTCAGAGGGAAGCAGGGAGCCCACATCTGGCTGCAAGCCAGGTCAGACTTAAGGGATGAAGTCATTCTGGTTCCTTCTCTCATGCACCCCAGGTTAAACACTCCCACCACCCCCACAATGGGCTCTGGTGCTGTGCCAAAATACAAGAAGCCAGGCTGTCTCCAATAATGTCCTAAGTCTGGGCAGAGGTTGTGTGCTGGGTCAGGCCCCTCCCCCACCCTTCAACATGGCTGCCCCTTCCTACCCTGGGTTATCCAGCTGCCACATTTCCGGCAGGAACCCCCCCCCCCCCTATAAATCAGCTATTTTTAAACTTCATTAGGAGACCTCCCCCCAGCCAGACCAGATAAATGTCAGGCTGTGTCCCGACCCACATCACATCGCAGGCCACACACACACACACCCCATCGGCTTGATGAAGGCAGGTGGAGGAGTGGTGGAGTGGCTGAGGCCTGGGCAGAAACGGGGGCAGCATCCTCGCCCTCTCTAGTCCAGCTGCAGCTACTCAGCTCCCAGCCTATACAAGCCTGGTGTTGTAACTAGAAGACAGGCTGGGAAAAGGAGGGGGCCAAAGGCTCCTATCCTCTCCCTGCCCAATTTCTGGACCTCTCTTCTGGAAACAGCTTTATGCTTGTCACTTGGGGCTGTTCCCAAGGAGCCGATGGGCCTGAAGCCCGGGCACAAGTAAAGAAAGGGCAAGGGAGTGATTAACCCATATATACCAGGGTTAAGAAGGAGTCCAAAGACAGACCCTTCCAGTGTCCCCCTGCCCCAGACCTACCTCCGGACAGGTGAATACTGAGGGTTCCTCCCCTGGCTCTGAAGCCCGCACACAGCTGGCGAGGTTGTCAGCCTCCAGCTGCAGTGTCTCTGTGCCACTCTGAGGCCACGACCCCGGAACCCCAAAGTGGCAGAGCCACGGGGCGGAGTTCTCAGACCAGGCTCTCCCAGCCAGGCCCGGCTGGCTGGCCGGCCGGCAGCTGTGTCTCTCCCTACCCCCTCAGGCAGGCAGCTGATGGGTTGTGGCTGCTGCAGCTGGAGAGACCCACCCTAGTTACACCCAGGAGACCTACCCCGGCCCTCCCTCAGAGAAAGAGAAAATAGCAAGTCTCCTTCTGGGGTGGGCTAAAGACATCTGTCCAGCTGGAACACAGGTGTGGGAGATGCCCAAGAACTGGGTATCCCAAGGGACGACAACAGCTGGGCAGGCCTACAGGGTGGGCTGGCAGTGGTGAACTCCAGAGCCGACTGCAGCCCTGGGAACAATCCTCACGCAGGCCTACAAGGTTACAATAACTGGGAGAGGAGGAGGTGCCACAAAAGGCCTTCCAACCCTGTGCTCCACCCAAACCGCGGGCAGCTTACCTCACCCCATTCGGCGTCAATGCTGAAGGCAAGGGGAACACCGAGTTGGGAAGGGTCGGACTTTAGAATTCTTGACTGAGTATTTACTGGGAAGACGAGGGGACTCTCCTCTCATCGCGCAGAGGGAACATGGGGAACTTCCCAACTCACACGTGAGTTGAGACTGTTCAGAAACAGAAATGCCACATGGGTAGGCAGAAGGCCCGTGGTAGCACGGTGGTTAAGGGGATGCCTTAGAGAAGACCCTCCTCCCCCCACCAGGGGGCAGCCCCCTCACCACCTAGAGTCCGGAGCACAAGAGAAAGCTCCACAAACAGGAAGCCGCAAGGCCTGCTCAGGAGGAGAGGAGGGGGTGGAGGCCGTTGCCATGACTTCTGTGTACCAAACATAAGGATGGAGGCAGGGTGGGGGCCCCCCAGGCAGGAACACCCACTCCACACAGACTTGGGTGGAGGCTCTAGGCAAAGGGGCATGCGGGATCCTAACAGTTCTCCGGGTATAGCCAGACCCGAAGAAGCTGCTTCGGAGGACCTGGAAGGCATATGCAGTTTGTGAGTAGAGAAGCAGAATCAAAGTCTAGAAGACACATCCTGGGTAGGAAAGACGTTTCTGAGCTAGAAAGCCCACACCTGGCAATCTTGAAGGGCAAGGCGATGGTGTGAAGACAGACTAGCGGCCAATCCCCGGGGGGCTGTCATAGACAGTAAAGGCATGGGTGCGCAAGGGGATTGCAAGGACAAAGACTATTTGCTGGCTCTGGAACGACAGCACCCTGCTCACCCGTCCCAACCTTGCCCCGCAGTCTGAGGTGCACCCTGAACTGCAGGAAGGAGAAAGTGGGAGGAGCTTGGAGATGAGGGGCTGTCCCTGACTACTGCTCTGAATTGGAGGGCAAGGGGAGCCCGTCCAGCCACAGGTCTCCCACACTGCACCTCCACTTCCCATCGCCGCTGCTTCTGCGCCGCTGATACCAAGTGTCCCAGTACCTCTCTGGTATGAACATAGGGAGGTCTGCAGAGTCCAGCAAGGAGGCAATCTACTTCCGGTCTGCAGGTCCGGCCCCTTCAGCCGCCGCCCCCACCCCCACGGCCACACCCTGGGCCGTTACTGCGGATGAGTCACCCACCGCCCTCCCGCCACTGGGGTGACGCAGGTCTGGGCAGCCCGCCCGCCCGCCCGCGGCCACCACCAGCTTTCCCAGCAGCAGGGGGCACGGGAGGGGGCAGCGGGGGTTCAGGCTAGGGTAGGAGAGCTTGGACAGCAGCCAACCCCTCCAGACAGGACACATCCGAGTGCAGTCAGGGCTGCAGCCCCGAGATGTCCGAGGTCAAAGGCACTCCAGGAGAGGGATAGGGTTTCACAGAAGACCAGGCCACGGTGCAAGTACCGCACCGAGACCCGTGACCCCCAGGTAGTGAACCCGAGTACCCAGAAAAGCAAACTAGCAGGAGAGGGAGCAAAAGGGCGGTCTCCAGGGCCCAGAAGGCAGGTAGTGCCCACACGTGCTCCTGGACCAGGAAGTGAAAGGGTCGCATGGTAAATTCAGGGATTGCAGACGCGCACCAGGGCGCGCGCCAGAATCCCATTCTCGCCGCCACTCAACGCCAGCCTGAGAACGTCGGACTCCCTCCTTCCTTCTCCCCCAAGAACTCGACGCTGGAGCGGACTGCTGGGGCTTGGGACTTTTTTTTGGGGGGGGGGACTTTGGGTCGGGACGGACGCCCCGTCTATGCACCCGCAAAGCTCGCCTTACTTAATTGCCCAACAATGCAGAGTCAAGGCTTGGGAACCGGACCTGACAGCACGGGGCGGAGCACCCCGTTAGGACCCTGGCGGCGGCCAGTCTACAACCCCCACGCTCCCTGGAGCTCCACTCAAGTGTTGGCTTCTAGCTCTCTACAGACCACACACATACCCCCACCCCACCCCACCCCTTCCCCTCTCCCCTGGTCCCTCAGTCCTGCTCACCGTCCAAGCGGGCTGGGTAAGTGCACACGCACGCACGTCAGGGGCTGCAGTGGCGAGTGGAGCTCAAGACCCGGCCGGGCTTAGAGTTTTCTGGAGGGTCCCGCCTCAGACGGGGCGGACCAGGGGCGGGGCAAGGGCCGAGAAGGTTTAAAGGCGCAGCCTGGTGGAATGCTGGAGTGCTTAAGATAGGTGGTCCGTGGGCAGGAATGGGGGTTACAGGACCTAATGAGTCAGCCCTGGGTGCCGCTGCAAAGGTCTCCATCCATGAGAACTCAGCCTCCACTCAACAGCCATAGACTTGTAATCCAGTAGGAAACTTTCTACCTAGGTTAGCTCGCGATTGCAGGCTTAAAAACTGGCGAGGTAAATGGAGGTACAGGAAGAGCCTTCCCCCAGGATTGAGTAGGGTGTGACAGCACGGGGGGCCTGCAGGCTGGGACAGCACCCCCACGTGGTTCTGCTCGCCATTTAACTTCAAGCCTGGGCAAAAACTAACAGTGAGGTCACTCCTTGCCCAGGGCCCAAGGGGTGTGGTCGGGCTTGGGACCTGGAGTTCAGACCTGGCTTCTCTCTCCTTGCCTTCCATCTCCTGTTTAATTACCTGACATTTCTCCTTAAATCTTGGAGAGATCAGAAGGGGGAGGGCTTCGTGGAGGAAGCTGGCAGGCATTTTCCTGCCTCTTTGGGTGGAGAGCAATAGTTTAGGGGGTGTCCAGAACACCTACTACTTTTTTTTTCAGGCTTCAATTAAAGGAGTCCCCACTTAAAAACCCACCAGTCTTATTTCTTTCTTCACATTATGGGGGAGTCCCCTGTTGAGCCTGATATTTAAAAAACAACAGCAGCCGGTTCCACACTGACCTTTGCGTTTTCTATTCCACAGAGTCCCCACTCAGACCTATAGAATGTCGTTTCGGGCCCCTGCGCCTTTTCGGGTGCTCCTCCGCCCGGAAGCTTATCCCGTTCTTCACTGGCGCCTCACCTGCTCTGCCTGTTACCTGCTGTGTGGCTTTCGCTCAGTTATAAAAGGCGGCGCCTTATGCTTTAGTTGCCCAGTCTACAAAATAAACTCAAAGCTGCGGAGACTTAAACCGCACCCGGAAAGAGCGTAGAGCCGTGCTCGCTCACTCGCTCGCTGGGCACACAGGGGATGATGTCCGTCTTCTGCGAGGGTCCCAGGAAGTCCCACCCACACGTTCTAAGTACTTAACTAAAGGTTGACGCAAACTGAACTCTTTGTGCCAGCGTGATAACCCGCTTACGGCTTTATCACGGAACTTCGTATGCTGTAAATGTTTGTCTGCCTCACTGACCAGAAAGAACTCCCCAAGGACAAAGCACAATCTCCGTGAGTTCTGTATTTTCTCATGGCTTCATAGCCTAACAGCAGCTCTCTGCTCGTGGGCCCTATTAGGCACCCAACAACTACTTTTCAAATGATTGTTGAATGTGTCTCATTCCCAATCTTCTCTATACAGGTCCAGGGAATTCTTCACCTCTCTTAGACACAAAGATAGATAACAGAGAAATGTTTTTTCAGACTTTTATTCACCAGTTTAAAAAAAAAAACAAACCTGCACCCACACTATAAACACACACACTCACACACACACACACACACACACACACACACACACACACACACACGGTTCAACCCCTAGACTCAACTAAAGAGTCAGTACATTCGTTCTACACCAAGCTCACTCAAGCCTACCACCAGGCCACCACCGGGGTCTATGCCCGCACAGAGTGGTAGGGGCAGCGCCCAAGCTCGGAGCCAGAGTCTTGGCCTCCTTGGCAGATCCATATGCCTTTCCTAGCCTCCCACTAAGTGTGTTCACAGCAGAGTAGCCTGTTCAGGGTAGGAGATGGACTGTTGATAGGCCGGTAGCCGGGCCCTGGTAGCATCCCTGCGGCGGCGGAAGGCTAGAAATTCCTCCCGGAGGGCAGCACAGCGGGCCTCAGGGCCAGGGGCATGGGCTGTGCTCAGGAGACAGCTCTCCTCTGGAGTCTTCACACCTTCAAAGGAAAGGCAGGACAACGCAGGAGAGACATGGTTGGTGACTCATTGGGTGAAGGGCTCAGGCCTGAGGCTCCAAAGGGCCTTTGCATGCAGTGAGCCTAGGAAGCAAGAGACACTCCAGAGCAGGGAGCCTGAGACTCGGGAATTTGACTGGGAAACAGATGGACTCACCTCAGAACATGGCGGGGGAGGGGGGCGAGTGTGGGGCCGTGCGGCCAGCTAGGAAGTTCACATACCTAACTCTGGCTCATGTTCGGGTCGGGACCGAGCGCTGGCCAAGCCCAGGTGCCAAGTCTCCTGCAGCTCCATGTCCCCGGGGAATTCTGAGTCCCATTCATAGTTCTCATCCACAGAAGTGTTCCTCCTGTTAGAAAGGACAGGTAGAAAGCGTGAGCAGAGGAACAGAGGGCATCCAGCGAAGTATGAACCCGGGGTCCTCTAAACCAGAGTGAGCTTCCTGGACCTCGGCAGAGCTTCTAAGAGAAGGAGTCTTCTGGTCTCAGAGTGGAATAGAACATGGAAGGTGAAGGGGGGCGTGGGGGTGGAGGGCATCTGGAATGATAGGGCAGGATGGAGGGCCAGGGCAAGAATGGGTAGGTATTGCCTTTACCTTTTGCTGACGGTCACTACATGCTCCCTTCGGGGCCACCTCTCAGGGCCACTGGCCCAGCTGCTGGTGTCTCCTGGAGCTGGGCTGAGGTAGCTTCCCCCTGCAGAGGGGGCTGTGGAGGGGGGGCGCAGGAAGGAAGCACTTCCTCTCCCACTGCTCTGGCTGGTGAGGCTGCCACGAGGGGCAGCGGGGAGAAGCCCCGGCAGCACCCGCTCCCTCAGGGTCCAGTCAGTCAAAGCTGTGTAAGGGGGCTCTGAGGGGGCCCCGACCCCCATCAGTGTCCTGGGAAGCACTGCCCTGAGGTTTGCAGGAGGAGAGTCTGGTGGTGGGAGGAAAGATGAGGGGGCACAGGGCTGAGTATCCATGAAATCTGGAGGTGGAGCAGGTGTGGGTTCCTCGAGAGGTGGCCAGTCCCCATCTACATTCATCTCCCGGAAGAAGGGTAGGCTCAGGTACTGCAGCAGGGGTCCTGGACCTGGTAGAGGGGCTGCAGGAGGCGGTCCCACAGGGCTGATGTCTGCAATGCAGAGGGGCTGTGGGACCCCACTGGGGCTGCTACTGCTACAGTCGAAGGACTGGGCCAGGCGTTTGGCTGAGTTCTGAGGTTCTGCCCGCTCCAGACATAACCTTTCCTGTGGAGGGGCCACAGTGGGTCCCATCACAAAGCGGCCATCTGGACCCCGGCAAATGGGCTCCAGTGGCAAGTGTCCCCGACCAATTGGAGAATCCGGGTGGGGGCTAGGAGGTCGGGCAGGCTCCCCCCAGAGCAGACTCTGGCGCAGGCTGGGGACGGGGGAGCCCTGGAGCTTCAACTTGGTCACGCTGTCAGGGCTGTCTGAGCCAGGAGCAGAGCTGGGGGAAGGACAGAAGATCAGGGTCTGGCCTTGCAAGGTCTGTTGCACAACCAAGCAGAGCTAGGGAGAGCAAGCAAGGGCAGGGCCAGGTGGTGGGGGCAGAAGGAAGAGAAACAGCGTGGGACTAGTCCCCAAGCCAGGGACAGCACACGCCTGGTCTCACTTCCCTCTAATTTTAACTCCTTCTGAAGGTACAATGGGAAGCAATAGGAAACCAGAGAGGTAAGGACTTACTGCGGGCCTGACTTCCTAGGTGAGAAGATCAGAGGTGGATCTGTAAGGACATGAAAGCAGGACATGATCCAGGTAAATTTCTGCCCAAGCTCCGGGGATACAACCCTCAACCACATTCCCATCCTACTGGGAAAAGGGTAGGTAAGGGCCAGGTACCAGATTGGAAGGACGCCGCACCAGGACCATGTAAAAAGGGAGAGGCTGTTCTCCCGTGAAGAAGCAGCCGGTGGATGGGTAACCCCTTCAAGTGGCCAAGCAGTACTTAGGACCCCAGTGATGAGGGCAGAGGGGTGAGGGCAGCCTAGGAAAGAGAGTGATGGCACCTACCCTGGCGCAGACGTTTTCTGTGGCGACGGGCAGCCCTGCGCCGATTCATGAGGCAGGCAGCCAGGATGCTCACGAGGACCGCCACGCCCAAGAAGCAGACCCCACCCACAACACCAGCCAATACGGGCTGGGGCAGGAGACCTGGTAGCTGTGTTCGGGAGGGGTACACCTCCAGGCCTGGGCAAAGGGGGACAGGAAAGAGGGCCGGTCAGTGGACTGCGAGCCTCCGTGTAACCTCCAGCGACTTTCCCGCCCACTGGGTTCTCACCGGAAGTGGAGATGTTGGCTGTGTTGCTGGGATCACTGACATAGTTATCAGCAAAGGCCACCAGGCGGAACTCATAGAGCACGTCCTGAGGGTTAGAGGTGGGGGGGCCATGGAGCGGATCAGGGCCAGTACTGCCCACCACAGTCCCTTTTGTGAAGACTGCAGTCGGGAGGTAAGAATGAGGTAGGGCAGGGGGTGAAAATGGCCAAGTCAGGATGAGAAGACGGGGTTAGGAAAGAAGAGTGTGACCCCGTCCAAGTCCCTAGGGGGACCTTCCCTCTTTACTGCCCCCGGCACACACCTTGATAAGGCCAGGCACCAGCAGCTGGATTTCTGTGCCTGCCACGGCTTGGTCCAGTATCTCCCAGCCTTGGGAGCCTTGCCGTCCTTCCAGGACATAGCCATCCAGTCTCTTAGGGATGAGTTCTGGGGGATCCCAGTGCAGGAGTACCCCCCGGGGTGTCCGTACTGCCACCAAACCTCTAGGAGGGGATAGGAGAGGTGGCATCTCTGTTGGAGGAAGCGTAGTGGCAGCTGGTGTGGTAGGAAGCCCTGGATGGGACAGACAGACAAATGAGGGGTAAGAGTCTCAGAGTCCTTCATCCTGTCCCTCCCCTGGCCTGCCCCAACTCATAAGTACCCACGCATTCTGCCAGAGCCTTTCTGTACCCTCTCTGGGCCCCAAGCTGCCCAGCATCTCTGCCCTATCCCCACTCCAGGTCTTCCCATCCATTTCTGTGCCGTCCAGGGTTTGGGGACTTCTTACCTTCTGGTATAGACAGGACAATCTCGCTGAAAGGCCCACTGCCCAGCTTGTTCTGAGCAAGGACACTGAACTGGTACTGAGTGTGGGGTTGCAGCCCTGGCACTAGAAGGCACGTTGCCCCCATAGGCACAGCCAGCGATACCCAGTCATGGTGGGCTCGGTCAGGACGCTTGGCCCTGGGGAATACAGGGAAATCTCATCAGCAAGGATGATCGGGATGGTGTAGGGGTCCAGAGAGCTGACCTCACCCCTCTGGCTCAACCACCAAAGTCTCAGGACCTCGGCCCGGAAGGTCAAGAATCTATGACAATAGGGCGGCAGAGCCAGCCCGTGGCTAGACACAGAGGGATGGAAGGAGGGGCAGAGGGCCGGGTAGATCCAGGGTGAAGTCAGGGACAGGTCACTCACAGTGGGGTATACCAGACACTGAATCTCTGCAGATAGCCACCATCAAAGCCAGGCTCCCAAGAGACATTGGCACCCTTGGGTAAAGGTACCACAGACACATTGGTGACGACATGGGGGCTGGTGCCTGGGTAGGGGGAATGGAGGGAGGGATGATGATCAGGACCCTGAAGTAGGGTAAATAAAGAGTACATCGCAGGTTCTGTCCTCCGCCCATTATCCTGGGGGGGGGGGGGTCCCGTACCCACAGATCCCCACCTACACCTCCCAACAGCGATACCCCCCATCTCCTGTTTCACATGGCTCCCCCAGCCCTAGCCCGCTCCCAGGACACTAACCTAGCACATAGACATTGGTAGAAGTGACCACTTGGGCTACAGCATTGCTGGCACTGCACTCCCATCGTCCATGGGCCTCCTTGGTCAGGGGTCGAAGGATGAGGCTGCTGTTGCTGTCCACCTGGGCCTGGCCCTGCAGCCCCTGGCCCACCTACAGAACCACTGGTCAGCCCTGAGGATACATGCAGCCACCCCTCACCAAGGGGACCACTCATCTCTCCGGGTAACTTGTTCCCTCCCCACATTGCCTCTGACAGCCTGTACCTTCACACATCCCTCCTTCCCCCTCCAAAAAAAAAAAAAAAAAAAAAAAAACCAGCCCGGGGAACGGTGGGCATATGGGCCCAGGTAGAGCCGAGTCAGGAGTCAGGAGCCTTACCTTGGCCCAAGAGATAACAGGAGGAGGGTCTCCTCGAGCGGAGCAGGGGATGAGTAACTCTCGCCCGACTTCTTGGAAATACTCTTCCTTGGGTTGGTCTATAAAAGCCGGGGGAGCCTGCAGGCCAGATCTGGATTTGGAGGGGCCTCTTTCACAGCCCCTCTTTCAGCTCTTGGGTGTCCCCCATTCCCAGACCCTTGTCACACTGTCTCAGTCTCCAACTCATTCTCCCTCTCTCAGTCCTGTGTCTTTGCTCCCAGCAGGTAGGTCTGTCTGCAGGGCAATGGTGGGCTGGGGCAGGACCCTCTGAGACAGATGAGTCTCTACAGATGATCCTCCTTGTCTTCTCTCTTCTCTCCCTCCTCCCCGCTCTCTCTCCCCTTTCCTCCATTTCCTGTGGAACTCCGGCAAGGGAGGCAGAAGGATTGAGGTCAGACAGATATGTCTCATTTTCTGAACGTGTACGTGACTGATGTCCCACTGCCCAGTTTCATCTCTGCGTGTTGTGCTGGCTGTTGCTATGACCACCACAAGAAACAGACTTAGAAGCCCCTCCCATACCTGTCTGCCTGACTCCACCCTCTTAACATGGTTTAGAACGCATATCCAGCCACCTAGCCACGCCACAGCACGTCTGCTGTGGGCCTCACCTTGAGCAGCACTCGGGTCACAGAGGAGGGTCCAGCAGTACCAAGACTGTTGTAGGGGGTACAGGAGTATTCCCCCAAGGCATCCTCATTCCCAAGAGCAATGATGAGTGAGCCCTCTGGGCCCTGTGACCAGCCCGGGAACTAGAGGGCAGAGGAAATGACAAGTAGAGAAGTCAACAGAGGTGAAGCCGGGGTGAAGAGAGGCAACCCAAGTGAGGAGGAGATACAGGAAATTCTCTTGTAGAAAGTCAACCCATCAACGCTGGGTCTTGGCCTGACCCTCTCTCCGGACTGTAGACCTCCACCTTTCTCTCTCTCCTGTCAAGGGGCTATTATCAATGGGTGTGAGACTGAGAGAGAGCACAGCTTCACGGTGCCACTCACAGAGAACGGTGTGAATGGGCATCCCTAGAGTTGAGTCACGTGGGGTTCCCTGCCTGCTGTCCTCCCAGCACGGCGTTGCTAAATTCTGCATCTCCTACCCCAAATCCTCTTCTATAAGAAAGCTCCCCGCCCCCATTCTCCCTGATAAAGTGTGACCCCTCACGCTCCGTATCTAAATACTTGTCCGTCATTCCGGTCTGAGTACGACGGCCTATCTGTCTTCCGGTCCTCTCTAGCTCAGACTTCATACCCCCTCACCTGGACTACCTCAGCTGCTTCACAGCCTTCCAGCTGCCCTCCTAACTCCGACTCAAGAGTCCTGATACCACAACGCCACTGTCAAAACCCACCGCTGCTGTTGCCTTAAGATTTTTGTAAACTTTCTACAAAAATTTACCGGACGCCACAACTGGAAAAGCCCCGAGGACGCTATGATGAAAAGACGCAAGGCCTGAAGGAATTTATAGTCTCCTCAGACAAACAAAAGATCTCAATCAGCTTGGAATGAGGTCATCTGAAGTTGGCACGCAGTTTTCCCTTTAGGACCCAACCTGTCTTTCCAGCCTTTTCTACACCACTCAAGTCCCTACAGGTGCTCACAGCAGCTCCCACCTCGCCGCACGACTCATCATTTCATCAACCCACGATACCATACCCTGCCTCTGTGAAGTGGTTTCTGCGTCGAATGACTGCCCACTCTGCAAGATCTATCCCCAGAGTCCCAGGATTTGTTACTGAGCTCTCCTCCATCAGACCTAGAAGCAAAGCCTTGTTCCTTCTCTGGCCTGGCAGCAGAGTCTCTGTTCCAGTTCCATCCTCCAGGCCACGCTCTAAGGATGGATACTTCTTCGTTACGCCCCCACATCCACCACCTAACACAGTATCTGGTAAGAAGCACGTTTCCAAATAACCACGGCACTGAATTACACTCAGCCACCCACTGCAGTTGGCCGTCTGACTATAACAACACCTAGCCAAGACCTTCCTTCCCGTGTCCTGAGTCTGTACCTTGTCCAGCTGCAAGGCCTGCCCGTCTTTGGTCCAGGTGACAAAGAGCAGTGGAGGGTTAGCACGAACTGGACACTGGATCACCCCCCGCATGCCAATGGGCAGAGGTGTCTCGGGAGGCATGACTGTCACCTGTGCTGGGTCTGGAAGAATGTAGAGGCAAGTTGGAGGACAAGGTCTTGGGTCTGTCTGGGGGGGGAGAGTAGCAGGCTGCAGGGGTGGGGGGGCGAGGGTGGAAGTGGGAGCTCAGACTTACAGAGCACAGTGAGATAGGCGGAAGCGGAGGGTGGATGCGGAAAGCCATTGCTGGGCACACAGGTATAGTGGCCAGCGTCGTCAGGCTGAGTGGCCTGCAGCCACAGGCTTCCATCTACCAGGATCCGCACGCGAGGCTGTAGGCGGCTGCAATGTGGCATGTGTGAGGAGGAACTCAGGCCTCGCCCAGACGAGGAGTCCCTCAGATACTACTCATCCGTTCCCTGACTCCGCTACCCAAGAGGTAGGTTACCCTACCTAATGTGGAAGACATTAATGCCATCCTGGAACCAGCTGTAGGTGAGGTTAGCGGGGTATGCCTCAGCCTGGCAGGCCAAAGAGACATCCTGGGAGGCATTGACTGTACTGTTGATGGGGGGTACCACGATGACAGGAGGTCCTGTGGGAAGTACAAAGGCAGAAAGATGTCCTCAGCCCATGGTCTTCCCAGAACCCTCGGGGCTCTTCTGGCTCTGCCCTTTGTAACCTGCGGCACATTACTACAGGGCTTTGAGGGCCTGAGGCGGAAGATGTGATAAAAAAACCATCCTATACCAGAGGCTGCTCTCTTTTCCAAGTCTTCCTTGTTTCACAAGAAGTGACAAGTAGCCCTATTTACTCTATTTCCTTCTGCTTAGAAACCGTATGTGAAGGACTCTGTTCATTTACTCTTTCAGTCCCTGACACATCCCTGTCCCCCACACAGGTCCCATATGTCACCAAAGATGCTGTAACAATGCCAGGATCTAGATTCCCCTGGCATCTCAACACTAATGGCCATTTATGCAGAAAGGACCTCACCGGCTCACAGAAAACTTTCACCCCAGTGCCTGCCCATAACCCCCACCTGGCCACCCATTTTTCTATATGTCAACTTCATCAGGAAGTCCCTGATCAACTTCATCATATGTCCCCATGCCAGGCTGCTTCCTTGTCCCTAGTGAATCCCAGGTCCTGAGTACCATTTCCTAGGGTCTAACCCAGCCACACACCTTCTGCAAACCTGTCTCTAGCTACCATACCCCCATTCCCTTCTCCGTCCCTGGACCCCAATGCACAGCCAGTTAGGGTCAGTAACAAGTGGGAAGTGACCTAAGTGCACCCACGGAGCACCTGCCACAGGCTACACTGAGCGCCTAGCACTCTGCTTGCTTATCTCTCAGAGCCCTCGTAAGAACCAGTGTGGTTAGAATTATCTCTCTGCTTTGGCAGATGAAGAAGTGACGTTTCAGAGGCAGACACATTATGAGGTAACTCGCCCGAGGTCAAAAAGGGAGGCAAGACTTCTACTTGGGCCTTCCTGATGCCAAGGTCTCTGTCCTTTAACTGTGATCCAACCCTGCTCTTGTCAAGTACCAAGGACAATGACACTCCAGTAGTTCACAGATTAATCTGTTTCCCCTCCAGGACACCAGGTGCTAGGAAGTCAGAGTCCAGCCTCACACAGCTCCTTAGCCTCTCCTGCCCAAGGCAAGAGCTAAGAGTGACTACATGCCACTTTCTGTGCTCGTCCAAGTCCCGAGAGGTAGGCATGAACTTCTTTTTTGAGATGACACAACCAGGACCCAGGAGAGTCCCAGGGTTCGTGGCCTAACACTAGCGCCCACGTTCTTTCTGCTATTATACACTGCCGGGCACTAAACCGCCCATGTCTTCATCCTTTCTCTCACCCTACCGGGGCCCCTTCCTCAGATAGGAGCCTCCTCCCCATCTTCTGCGTGCTTCCCCAACACAGGTCCTGTCTTCTCACATGGGTGGCCCGGGTCCCCAGCCCTCCCACCCAAGAGCACCTAGCACCAGCAGTTGTGTGGTATGGGTGACGCTGCCCTCGGTGCTGGAGGCTCGGCAGGTGTAGTCCCCGGCGCTGCCTCGCTCCACCCGGCGGATCCAGAGCGTCCCGTTCTGCACCTAAGTAAGGAGTCTTTAAGAAAAGGCCCTTCCTGTTTGGGCAGCCTCAGACCCTGCACTTCCAGGGCTGGCCAGCAGAGGGAGGCAGCACCCCAGGCTCAGGGAAGCCAAGGGAAAGCCCCTCCCCCGACCCATCTCCCAGCGGAGCTTCTGCCCCCATCTCCTGCCCTCCCAATTCTGCCCGCCCAATCCAGGGGGGCCACTCACTTGCACCTGACCCTGGCCCTTGCCAAGGTCCTGTCCTCGGAATTTCCAAGTCACATAAGGCTGGGGGCTGCCCCGGGCCACACAGCGCAAGGTAACAGCCTCCAGTTCCTTCACTTCCAGGACTAAGGGAGGCGTCTCCAGGAGCTGAGGGGGCGCTGTGAGGGGAAAGAGGCCTCAGGGGCTGCCAGAAAGGCTATCAGCCCACAAAGCAGTGTTCAAGAGCCAGGGAGACCTCATCTCCGAGCTGCTGCCTGCCCAGGTACATGGGAATACTAGCCCAGGGTCACCTGCCTGCTGTACACGGGACCATCCCAACACTGGCTGCATGTCCAGAGCAAGCGCCCAGGGAAATCTGGGAATCAGGAGGTGTGGGTTTTAGACTCATCTCCGCCACCCATTGGTGGCACAAACTGCCTCTCTACCTGATTCTCCGCAATTTCACCTATGAAGTGGGAATGGTTACAACTGTCTCCCTTCTAGTGACGAGGAAGAAACAAGGTCCCGGATGGAAAGTGCTATGCATGCACGGGTGAGCTGCATCACTCGGGACCCAATACACCAGGAGTGGAAGTTCCTGACTCAGAGCCTAGAGGCCGATTGGATTTTATTTGAAGAACTCAGAGGGTGGGAGGGAGGGCAGGGGTAAGAGGCAAGCACCAGATGAGCAAATCCAGTGAGCAGATGCCAGGATGGGTAGAGCATCAGCCCTGCACTGGGATACAAGCAGCTTCCCTTCTCTCCTTCACTACCAGGGCTCCCGTCATTCCCCTCCCCTTCCCACCCCCACCCCCACCCCCGCACCCGCACCACACCACCTGCCCCCCTGCTTCATACAATTGACTGTCAGGTGCACCCAGGAGCCGTTGGCAAAATCCTGTTCAGGGCTGTGTTGGTCCAGGAAGAGCACACGGCACTCGTACCAACCCTGGTCTTCCACCCGGAGCCCCTCAATCTGGAGAGATGCTCCTGTCCGCAGTCGGACTCGCCCTGTGAGGAGGGAAGTCCTGAATCAAGGGGGCTGAATGAAGGAACTCTGCAGGAGCCTCCCCCCCCGCACCCAGGCCTGGTCACACAGGCCATTCCCAGAGGTGGAGAATAGCCTAAGCCTGTTACCCAAGAGTGAGGGTCTGCAGAGGAACCGATAGGATTGAGGTCACTGAGGGCAGATTGCTATGTTCAGTCCTTCCGACTGCTCCTGCCTTTCAATAGATAGCTGAGATCCACAGCAGAAAAAGTCAAGGCATTCTGGTAAGTGGACAGAATGCGCCCCTCACATACACCAGACTTCCCAGACTGTTAGGGGAAGGAGTGAAGAGCCAGCATTTGGTGGTCCCCTCTGGACTCCTACAAGATTCACCATCCCTGGTGTCCTTTATAAGATCAAGATATAAGTCCTCTGGGGGTACTCTGGCTTTTAGAGGACTCTGTCCCTGGAATCCCCAGCAGTCTTTGGGGCCCTCCCAGGGACCCAGACCTCGCCTGCCAAAGCCCGTAATCCCTCAGAGCTATTATCAGCGGCCTAAGCGCCTTAGAGTGGCCAGAGTCCAGCCCAGCCAGGCCGCAGTGTCAGCAGCCTTCTCCACACATCCCATCCCCTCTGTGCCCCAGTTGACTGACCACATGCAGCCCCACAAAGCCCCACACCCCAGCACAAAAGGACACCTCATTCCCGCCAGGTCAGCATCCACAGCACATCCACCCGGCCGACTGAGATGCCCACCCCATCCCTCAGCACCCTCCTCTGAGGGAACCCTGCACCCTGACAGCATTACAAGTGAGAAAGGCACATGCTTGGCAGCCCAAAACAGCCAGGCACAAGTCCAGCTCAGCTGGATGCTCCTTTGGGCAAGTTACGCCGAGACCTGGCCATTTCAGTTTCCTCATCAGTTAAAAAAAAAAATGAGAAAGGGAAAAACTGGGATGAGGTGGAAGGCCAGAGATGAAGCAGGGGAGGTGCAGAGCACCTGGTCACTGGATGCTCAAATAAAGCCTGTTAAACAAATGAATACGACACACATTTGAAATCAGAAGTCTACACTCAATCCTGGGCCCGTCCCTCATCAAATAACGTATCACCTCCCTTTCCTCTTCCACATCAGTGAACTGTACCACCATGCACCAGGTTGCCCTCTGGGGAAGCCTGGCACCACCTGGATTGCTCCATCACCCCCTGCCATGTAGTTATTCATTACATCTCCCAAACCCTACCTCCTAAGCATTAGTATTTCCCTCTCTGCCACCTTCCACCTTGAAGTCTGCAATGTGTCTCTCACCTGGGTTATCCAGCTGCTCCATCCCGCCTACACTTACCAGTTGCCCATGCTCACTTGACCTTTGCTGTGAACAGATGGAATTTTCTAAAATTCACAGGATGGGCAAATGAAAGCTCCCAGGTGGTGCTTTCAGAGTCCTGCCTAGCCCAACCCTCCCCGACAGAAGCAATCCTGAAGCTGCTGGGGTACCCACGCCCTCCAAGCTGCTTCCACTCTAGGGTGGCCTCTCGGAAGTAGAAACTCAGCCTGCTTGCCCTTGGTTGCCACTAGAGAGATGACAACCATAGGATCGAGGGTGGCTAATGGACCTTTCTTCTTCTAACAGTTGGCCCCTGGGTGTGTGGATTCTTTAGACTGGGTGGACCTTCATATAGGTCTGGGTGTATAATCCCCACCCAGAAGATAAAAATGGGCCTAGCAGGTAAATATTTAACATAAGAATACAGTACCCTTCCTCATACCTGCAAGGTCCCTGTCACTCTAATGTGACAGGCCACTGAGCCCAGCAGACCCCAGACTGCAGCTTCCTCCACACCCCCACATCATAGAATTTCTCATTATGGTAATCGCTGAGCTCCTGAGCAAAGGAAGAAAGACTAAGCATTGAATATGAGTCGTGTGATATTAGACAGTCACCATATTTAATCCTCCCCAAAAAATCCATTATTGATGAAGGAACTAATGTTAAACTTCTTTCCAAAATTGCATAGCTATTAGGAGATCAAGCCAGGTCTCCCAAAGTCAGTGCACTTTCCAGTGAACACCGACATCAGAATCAAATAATGTTCAGGACACTGAGCATAATCTCTGACTTCACTTAAGAAATGTTACCAGCTAATGGCTAACAGTCCTGATGCCAGTTAACCAGAATATTCAGTGCAGCATGTTGTACAAACTAACCTCCCTAGGAGGTCCACACTGCTGGGCTGCAGTGTTTCAGAACAAGAAGGTGACCAGAGTGGCAGTCCTATAACTTCCTGTCCCCTGGGCCCACTTCCTCCTATAGATAGGCCTGCCCTCCACCTGCATGGCCAAACCTAATGGACTTCAGATCTGCCTACATACAGAGTCTGAGAAGGACAGAGTCTGCTCTCTTGGGCTCTGCAAAGGCAAGAAACCCACACTAAATTTAACCATGAACATGGACAAGTGTATGTTCACACCGAAGTTTGGAGCACAGCAGTGACCGTGCCCACATACTGCACTATGAAGCCAGAGGCATAAGGAAGCATTCTGGGAAGATGTATCGAGGCAAACAGCTTGGAAGGATCAAAGGCAGGAAGGGCGGCTTATTAGAGTAAGCTTGGACCTTCTAGATGGACATTCAGAGTTGATTTATCGAGCAATCCAGTATAGTCATAAAACCCAAGTCCCTTCTGCTCTGCCGGGCATCCCTGAAACACAGCCCAAAAGTCAACGGACAAGGGCCAGTCTCACTGATTCAGACTTAGTCTAACATCCATCCCAGGAAGCCTAAGTCCAGATCGCCTTTCCCCAATTCCTGGTCAGTTTCACACCACCCAGGTGCTATGCTAAATACTTTAAATACAGTAGCTAACTTAATTAGTCCTAGATCATTTTATACTGCCTTTTACTACTTCTATGCAAGTATACATCTAGGTTTCTCTACTCCACAGCTTCTAGAGCCCTCCAAAACCAGCTTTCCCTTCAGCGTGGTTCCCAGAGCTACTATCTCTCTCGTGATTGCTCCCACACTCTAGGCCACCAGCGTCATGCAGTCCCAGGCCATCTCCCCTCCACTTGCCCACAGGGTTTATGACAGAACAGCATTGTCCTCAGCAACCTCCACCTCCCGTTGCTTAGCAACCGCAATTGTGAGTCCCCCAGCACAAAGGCGGAGAGGCCCCCCCCCCTTCTGAACTGTGAAGCGATAAAGGGTTAATGGGCTCAGAGGCCTCCCTCTGGGGTCTTCACCAGAGCAGGACCCATGTGGCTGGTCAGAAGCTCCAGGCCACTCAGGGGCAAGAGTGGGAACAAAGGGAAGAGGGACATCCAAAGGCTTGCAACTCCCAGTCCTTCGAGCTGGAGAAAACTCACAGGTAGACAGGGGAGCTAGCCATCTCCTGGCTTCTCTGCCTAGGGGCCCAAGGACAATAAAGACTAATGTTGCGGCAAAGGAAGGCGGAGTCCCAGGGAAAGCCCTGCCCACCTCGCCTCCACTCCCCCCCTGCCTCGCCTCTGCCTGGCAATAATTTGAATTTGTCCAGCCTCAGCCCTGCAGCCAAAGCCCCCCCGGGGCACAGACAGGCACAGACAGGGAGGCCGCCTGTTTCTGCCTGCTGTTTCTCTCTACTTGTGCTAATTGAGGCCCACTTTCACCAAGCCCCCAAGGCTTGTGTAGACACACACACACTCGCACTCCCAACTAGGCTGTTTGCCAATAACTGCCCCCAGTTTGAAAATAAACTCTCTCTGGCAGGCACCTGCCGGCGCCTCCCACCCCCCACCCCCCCTCCGCTCAGCCAGCCAGTGACAAGAGCCCAGCCAATCCCAGGATTTCCCTCAGGATTCAAACCAAAGACAGAAAAGGTACCCCATCAGCATCTCTCCAGGTGGCCTTTTCTGGGTTTCACTCCGGGCAAAGGAAGCGCCAAAGCTCTTTCTTGCCCAGCAGCCCAGATCCATCCTTAGGGCCTCCTAAAGGTTCTCTGAGACCTTACTCAGATTGAGGCTCCATCCAGGATCAGGAACACACTGGGGTGCAGGAAAGAGGTCTTCTTCTACTGGGAGGTCTACACAGTACACCTCCACAGGAGCCTCCAGAAGCAGCGACCCAGCCAATCTCATCTATGCCTAGACTTTCGGGGGAACTGAACTGGATCCTCCCCCAGCAGCCCCCGTCTGTGTTCATGTTCTCTGCTACTCAGAATCAGACGACGATGACGATGACGACGAAGCTCCTCATACCCAAAGAGCTCGCATAACTACCCACTCTGTGGACCCTTCAGCCCACTCCCTAAAAGCCTGGAGCCTCCACACTGGCATTTTGGACAGTAGGGAAAGGGAAGACATGGAGCAGCAGGTAGTAGACCCAGAGACCAGCACAGGGTTAAGTGGGGGAACTACAGAAGATCAAGATGGAAGGTTGCATGAAATGAGGATCGAACAATTAGCAAGTCAGGATGGAAACCTGTGGAACAGGGCTGCGGGATCTCCCGTGCAAGACGCCACACATAGCTGAAGGAGCAAAGCTCTAACGTGTGCATGCATCATGTATAAATAAATGAATCCTTCAATGAATTAGCACTACCGGGGAGCAGGGCCATGCTTGCTAAGCAGTTGGGGCAGCAGAGCGGGAGATGCGACTGGAGAGGGCCCAGAGCAGCCTACTCAACCCACCTGTGTTGGTGACACTCCCCCCCTCCCACTTAAGGACAACTCTTACCCACGTAATCAGGGTCAATTCGGGGAGAGTAGAGGCCGAACTGGATGAAGATGGGAAGCAGGAATCCAAAGCGCAGCCACTCGATGACATGCAGAGGGGGGCGGCCAGCTGGAGGCAGCAAGTCACAGCCCAGAACTGCACTCTCCCCAGCCCGGCCCACCACAGAGACCACCTCAGGCTTCTTTCGACCTACGTGGTGGGCAGGACGAGGGAACAGCAAGGGATCAAAATGAGATTTGGGAGGGGAGGCTCCATCAACGTCTCTCTATAGTTTCCTTAAGACTTTGCGTGACAGGAGGGACCCCCAACCTCTCTGAGCCAGCCCTAGCGAGCCAATCTCCTATTCTCACATTCTCACAGATGACCCCTTAGTGAACAGTCACATCCCAGGGTAACAGAGATGACGATCCCCGGGGGTCTGGCTCACCGTCAGCCCCCTGGCTGATGACCAGGCTGAGGATAGTCAGACTGAGACACCAAATCATAGCCCAGCTGGCCTGCTCACCCGGCCCCTCCTATCCACAGGAGCCCAGATGGAGGGGCCGGAAGGATGTCCACTGCCCAGCAATCCCAGAGAGCATCAGTCGTGTTCTGATCCGCCTCGGGCAACCGGGTTCAGCTCTCACTCTTCCAGTTAATGCCTAGCTCATGCAACACCCGAGGGAGCTGTTCCAGTCTGGAGAGCCACCAGATCTAAATGCAAAATATAAGGCAACATACAGAGTTGGTCAGTGGAGGAGACCAGAAGAAAGCCCTGTTTGAGCGAGGTGCGGGGGAAGAAAGAAGAGGGTGTAGAGGAAAGGAAGGGACCGGCACGGAGACCAGAGATTTTTGGGGTAGTACCGCTGGGGATCAACTCCGGGGCCTCATTCCTGCCAAACTCTACCACAGTTGTGCTCCTAGCTCCCAAACCAGAGATCCTGAAGCCCTAAGATTAAGCTAGTGTATGAACACTAGAGAACAAGAGACTGCTGTTGGGCTGAGACTACACAGGTAAGGGAATGGATCCCAGGAAAAGCAAAGGAATTCTGGGAATGCCTGGAAGGGGATACAATGTTCTTAGCAAAGTGAGCAAAGAGAACTCACACAGGAGGAAAAGGATTTATCAGGGAAGTCCTGGAGATGAGGACCATCGTGCCTAGCCCCCTCATCCTTCTTTCCTTTCTCCCAATGCCAACAAGGTCACCAACAACATGATAGGACCATTATTCACCACCACCACCACCACCACCCCGAGTGGCCAATAAGGATCCTAAGGGTCTTGCCCAGAAGCAGACAGCTAGTCTAGAGCAAATCTCAGACAGAATCTAACCCTTTACCCTGTAGAGAGTGCCCCACAGAGCGCCCACATCCAATTCCTCACCCCACTTCCCATCCTCTGTGCTAAGCCCTGGAGCCTGGAGACATTCCCTACTCAGTCAACATCGCTTGCCATCCCCACCTGCTGAAGAATGGGAGGTGGGAGAGGGAGGCAGCATCCTCCAGGTCTGGGCAGATCCAGGCCTGGCAGCTGTAGCCACTTTCAAAATGCTGCCAGAGAACCCTCCCTCTGCCAGACACCCGACTTGGTGCCTCGCCCTAATTACTCCCACGCACTCTTCTCTAGTGCCCTGGGGGTGCCAGGATTTGCCAGGCCCACCATTCCCAAACCCTAGAGGCATGATCTGAGAGAAACCAAAAACGCTTTTGAGTCCCTACCATACACAAAACGAACCCTGGAGCATGGAAGGCAGGCAACTCCTCAGTGTCTAAGGAAGTCACAAAGGACCAAAGGGCCCTGACCTGGGCCTGGCAAACCAAGTGGACTCTGCTCTGAAGCCTCCACCCTCTTCTTGGCCTCACACAATTCAGCACTGTCTGTAAAATACCCTCCACAGGGCAGTATCATTCCTGCCTCTGCATAACACCGGTTTGCCTGACTCCTGGTAATTCCCTTGCCTCCTGCTGCACCCAGCCAGCTCTCCTGGACTTCCCTGGAAAACCTTCCAATTGTACCATAGAGAAGCCATTCTCTTCTGGCTCTACCAGGAATCTTGTGACCAAGGCATCCTCAGAATTTATCCTACTTTTCCTGGAACCTTTCCAACTCCTACTCCCCATCCATCCTCCGTCCTTTCCATCTCCCCGTCCAGCACTCCCTCATTTCTTCCAGGACTCCCATCCCAGCCATACACTTTTCACAATGTCTGCAAGATTCCAGTTTCTCACACCTGATCTCCAAGTACAGAGAGAGGGGCCTCGCTTCAAAGCAACCTTGGCTGGCCTCCTCCAGAATTCCCACTTGCCCTCCTCCCTTTTCCCCACCCTGCTCTCCCGGGAATCCCCCACCTCCCAATCCTCCAGGACGCAGCCCACAATACACTTCTCATGGTCTACCACAACAACAATTCTCTTTTCCCTCGCATTCTCTGGCTCCTGGAGCGCCTTCCTTTTGGAACCCGCCAAGAACTCCCCTGTATTACCTCCTACACTCTTCCAGATCTCTGGGAACCCCCACTCACCCATCAATAATTCCACTTCGCTCCCAGCACTACCCTGGTTCTGCTTCCCCAGATAATTTCACTTCTCTCTGAAGCTCTCCCGCTTCCCCCTGGCCCCCAGAACTCCTCACTGCTCCCCATGTCCCCGCCAGCACCCCATTTCTACGCCCCAGGACACCCCCACCCTCACCTGCTCTGCACCGCACAGCTCTGCTCTCGCAGCCACACAATAGGGGGCGGACCCGCCTCCCCGCCTCAGATGCCCCGAGCGCCTCCCGTCGCCCTGGAGACCGCCAATCCCCCCCCTCCCGCGGCGTCCAATTGGAGCCAACAGAGGCCGGGCAAGGCGGGCGGGACCCCCGCGCCTCCTGGGAGTTGTAGTTTAGAGACAGAAGGACGCGGTCGCACGTGGGCTCCAGTCGCCCCCTCGTGGAGCTTTGTACAACTAAGCGTGGGAAGGCTGACCGCCGCTTCCCGCCTCTAGTCAGATGGGCTACTGGGTCGGACAGACTGGTGCACCAAGAGCCGCAGGAGCCTACCCCCTTTGCAGGATGCTTGCATGCCCTCCTTCCTTTATAACTTACCCGTGGCCTTCTCCTCTTTCCGAACAAGCGTGCCACAAAGGAGGCATCGAAGGTTGAAATCTGAGCCAGGGGCAGGAGCACCTGGTGGAGAGCACGATTCCCCGCCCCCTCCCTGGGGATCCACCCAAGTCCCGGACCCATCTGATCTCCTATCTTTATCCCCACCCCCACCCATTTCCTCTCGCTGGACTGGAAATACCTGTCTGTATTGGCTAGCTCCCAGCTTTTGCCCAGGCGCCTCCCCGTGTGTGTGTGTGTGTGTGTGTGTGTGTGTGTGTGTGTGTGTGTGTGTGTGTGTGTGTGTGTGTGTTTGTGGCTGGAGAAATAAGCCCAGGTGTGTGTGTGTGTGTGTGTGTGTGTGTGTGTGTGTGTGTGTGTGTGTGTGTTTGTGGCTGCCGGGGCAGCTTCTGGCACCAACGACCTAGAGAAATAAGCCCAGGGGGAAGAAATGACGGGCGCCCTGACAACGGAGATTGAAAGAGAAAGAATGGAATTATCTGATCCTTCACTGAACCCCTTGCAGGGTGCCAAGCCCTGGGGTAGATGCACGTTTAGTTCATTGCTCCTGTCATCTGCCCTGAAACCCCCGCGAAGCGAGTGCAGCTCCTTTTGACAAGTGGGAAAGCAGCGGCTGGACCAGACGGAGGAACTTGCCCAAGAGTTCCCACCTAGGCACATTCAGGGTCCAGCCTGGATCACGGAACCCACCCCCTTGGACATTTCACCCACAGGCAGAAATATACCTGCCCTCAGAAAATGGTACCTCTCAGCTTGGCGCTGCTGTGGGGGTGCGGGCTTGCTATTTGCTCTCCCAGCAGGCCCAGGCAACAAGGTCCAGGTACTACTTCCCAGTGAGCTCCTCTGGAAGCCCTCCCTGAAAGCAACATACTGTCCTCACCACACTCTGACTGGGGTTGAACTCCCACTCAGTGTATCCCGCATGTAGTTAATGGAATCCAGGTCAGAACAGACCCTGGGGAAAGATTGTAAGCACACCTGAATCACTGTCACACCACCCCCTATAGTGGTCATCCAGATCTGAACCCGTTGCTGTGGTTGGCCTTCCATCTTTAGTAAGTCCTGAGAGCTGGAACATTCTTCCAGGTGTAAGTGCCTGAGTGTTTTGGGGGAGGGGGGGAGTGGCGGGGGGTGCGGGGAGCAGGGAGCGGGGCGAGGGAAGGAGGCTGCAGCAGAAACGTGGTTTTTCCTACCACCCCTAACAAGGGCCCAGAACTAGTGGCTTTGCCCCTCGTTTGCGCAGTAGGCTGCCCTAACAGTCGACCAGGTGATATCATGCCAGTAAGAAGAGCATGAACATAACGGTAGACTATACAATCAAAAGAGGAAGTCTTTGATTTCCTGGTTCCTTACCAATTAATTGTAAGGCACTGGCCCCACCTCTGGTCCAAGAGTTTCATTTCTGCAGTCTATGGTGGTTTCTGATAGATAAGCTACTCACTTTCATGTGGATGTTAAAATAATTTTTTTTTGTAAAAATGAGATTTTTACACGGTTTTCAAATTTTAAGTTTATATGTTCATGCTTTTCCTGAAAGCTTTTTTTTTTTAAATTATTATTGTCATTTTTGTCTGATTGATGTATCTTACGTGTTTGTTTTGTTTTGTTTTTGTAAGAAAGGGAACCTAGACCTGTGACTTGTTCCCTCCTTACTCCAGAAGTGAAGTTGATTTTTTTTTTTTAAGTAATCCCTAAAGGTCAAAACTAAAGATTTTACCCCCACTTGTCCTTGGGCCATAGTAATTGCTCCTCTGGAAAAATTTATTCAGCCAACCAGGACTGCATCTAACGTATCAGCTAGCTTGTTTATTTCCATTTCTGGGTGAGACTATCAGAAAATGGTGAACCTGGGGAGCCTGTGGACAGCGTGTCCATGAGTCCTGGTCTCTCACCTTTTAGAACGTGCCTCTCCAGTCTGTTTTCTCACATACCCTTTTGCCACAGTGTGTGGCATGGCAATCCCTAGTTACTATGATCCTTCACTTATGAGCATCTTGGTGTGTATTTTCTGTCTGGCTTGAATGTCCATTCCCCAGATTGCATGAACCTATTTCAAATAATGAATAAGATTATCTTAACGTGCCGCCAGGTCACTAGCCTGGCTTCCGAGGGTACACTCTCTGCGAAGTTTAAGTCTTCCTTCTCCAGGCTGTTTTGGACTTTTCTCTGTTCCGAGATTGGCTCTGAGAAGCAGGGACTCTGCCAACTCCAGGGAGATCCCTGGACCTGCCACACAGGGACTATTCGCTTCTGTTTGCTTCCTGTACGCCAGCTCCAAAAGACAAGAGAAATGGGCTGTCCCTCTCTGTGAAAAAATGGACTCCAGGTGGTTCACCCAGGCAGGCCCTCACCTTATGGTGGCACCTCCTATGACAGGCATGGAAAGTGTCAGGAGTTGGGGCTACAGGCCTTTTTTGAAGACAGGACTATCTGGTACCTAAAGGAGGCCCAGTCTCTGTAAGAACTCCAGGAAGCTACACCTACGTCTTCCTTTCAAGTATGTGTTTTTTGTGGAACTGAACTGAGGCTCAATGGATGTTGGGTAAACACAGGATCCCAGGCCAGGGGAAAGTGCCTGAGTAAAACCTAGGTCTCCCAAGATCTCACCCAGTTCCCTCTTTGGCACATCCTATGTCACCTCCACCAAGTCATTTATTACTTACACCTGTCCTACTGATTAAGTGGCTTCCCTTGCACCCCCTCCTCCTCTGAACCCTGGCAGTTACCTAAGTAAAACACCCAAGATCAAATTTGGGGAAAATGGTATGATAGGCACATCAGACCTAGGGCTATGGAAAGAGCAAGAGTAAGGAGCCCCCTACACTGACCAAATATTCCAATCAAAACGCCTAAAACAGAAACCTATAAGAAAAAAACAAACAGGCCGGGCGGTAGTGGCGCACACCTTTAATCCCAGCACTCGGGAGGCAGAGGCAGAGGGATCTCTGTGAGTTCAAGGCCAGCCTGGGCTACAGAGTGAGTTCCAGGAAAGGCACAAAGCTACACAGAGAAACCCTGTCTCGAAAAACAAAAAAAGAAAAAGAAAACAAACAAACAAAAAAACCAGGAAGGCCTCAAAATCAACTTAGATAGGGTTTCTTTGTGTAACCCCTGACTGTCCTGGAACTTGATTTGTAGACCAGGCTGGCCTCGAACTCAGAGATCCACCTGCCTCTACCTCCCAAGCGCTGGTATTAAAGGCGTGCGCCACCACACCTAATGTCAACCTTAAACAAAAGTCAAGGGTACAAGATCTTAGTAATTGATCCAGTGAGTGGTCACTCCTACGAGGTGAGCAGCAGGGCTCAGAGTGGGGTATCAGGGAGACAACAGAGGTCACCAATCTCAACTATAACCCAGAGAAGGACTGAGCAGGGGTCTCTGCCACCTCCTTGTGGGACAGCTTCTATGTAGACTTGGTACACTGGGTAAAAGAGTTATGTAAAGTTATCTGTCAAAATAAGGATAGGGGTAGGAGAGCAAGGAGTCTTAGGCACAAGAGTTATGAACTAAATGAACTGCTGTCACAGATTTAGTTAGGTGAGAAAGCCTTTCATGTAGTTTATTGTAAGACTTAGGTTGGTGAAGAATGGGATGCATGCAGTAAAAACAAACACTTCACTCTAATGGGGTCTTCAGACTCATTTTCCCGCCCAAAGGCTAGCCTGAGAAGGGACGTGGGCTTCAGTGAAGATACCTGGACAGGTAGTGAAAGTGGGCAACAGGTTTTCCCTGGGCTGCCCAGCACCAACACAAGTGTCAATCAAGCACAGCTCTTCCAGAAGGTGGGGACTGACTTTATTGCCAGCTGGTGTCTCTCAGGGAATATGGCCCTTTGAGGTATTCAGCAGTGATCCTCCCACCTGTCCCCCAGATGATTTCCCTGGAGGCTAAGAGGAGACAAAGCTCAGAAGAGGGATCTCCAGGGGCCGATCAGACTGGACTAGGGCCAGGCTTCCCCTTCTTACGCAGTTTGATTCGGTTTCTCTTGAGTTTCCTCACCCTCGCCATCTCATAGTTTTTCTGGGCTCGGAAGACACAGAGTCCCACAGCCAGAGTTACCAAGAGTAAGAGAAGGAGCAAGCCCTTGGCCAGGAGGCAGACCACTGAAGACTTCTCAGAATAGCCAGGCTCTGTATAGGAAGAAAGGAAAAGAGTTCATTAAAAGAATGGTTAAGTTTAGAGGGCAGTTATCTGTCTAGTTTCATAGAAAGGCTCTCCAGTTAATAATCAGCTCATCTCTTATACCAAATGTCTCTAGAAATACCAATCCCTGCACAGAACTGGTATCTGGCCCTCAGTCTCAAGCCAAGTGCAGAAGAATCCTCTGGAAATCCAGAGCAACTGACAAAGGCAGGGTCCCTCCCTGATCCAGTGGCAAGCCTCTACAGAATAATGTTGTGTTCTAGGGTCCCTGGAGAGCCTCAGGCATGAGGGGAGGTGGTATCCTGAGGCACAGGACTTGTACAAGCTCAGGAATTGTTTCTTGGGTTCTGGTACCTGCACAGAAGGACCCAACAGGGATGAGACGGGAACTGGAGTAGCTGACGGGGTTGCTGACCCTACAAGTGTAGGAAAGGGCTTCGTCACCAGGCCTCCAAGATGTACTGATGACAGAGCCTTCATGAGGAGTGTCAGTGCTGTCCTGAGATGAAAGCCAGCTGTAGGTCACATCCACGTCTGCTCTCTCTACAGAGCACATCAGGGATATGTCACAGGCACCTTCCTCAGGAATCTTAACGTTCACAGTGATGTGGGGCCTTGACAGTCGCCCTAAAAAAGAAAAAAACATGAAGACCCACTGAACAGTCTGAAGTTGGGTCTGTTTTCCTAAGTCTCTCAAGCCTTGGGTATTCTTGCCATCTTGAGAGGCCCTTTACTCAAAATAAATAAATAAATAAATAAATAAATAAATAAATAAATAAATAAATAAATAAATAAATAAATGAATGAATGAATGAATGAATGAATAAATAAATAAATAAATAAGCAAGTAAATAAATAAATAAATAAATAAATAAATAAATAAATAAATAAATAAATAAATAAATAAGCAAAACCAGATAAAACAACAATATCATTTGTGGTTGCAGGGCCGCAGAATATCTGCTTAGACAGATATACACCAGTGGTTCCTTGTTACTTCACTCTTAGTTTATACACCTCCTTCCCCTAGATCCTCTTCGGTCTCACTGATTGTACAAAACATTACCACCCTCCCAAAGACATTTACATTTTAATCGCCTCTCCAAGGTCCTAAGTAGATTCAATGTGGCAGGTAGAGAGAAGAAATGTTAGTTCAGGTGGGGGAGGAAATGATGAGTAACCCTCAAATCACACAGGGAGATAAAGGGCTCAAGAGCTATTTATCTAGAGGATGCAGTCTCCTGGGTGAGAAAAGGGCCCTTCGATGCCCTATTCACAGTCCTCATCTCTCTCACTGCTTTGGGAACCTCTGTGGAAACATCCTCAGTCCTAATGCCTCCTTGTTCTAGCCCACTCTCCCTGTGGCTGAAGCTCAGACACTGGAACAGAGCACACTAGAGGCAGTCTGCCTTCCAGTTCCAGCCTCGTAAAGCTTACCTCGGCTCCCAAGCATCCATGCCAAGTTCAGGAAAACCAGAATAATAGGAGTCTAAAACTCACGGTAGACACGGAGATCGTAAGACTTCGTGACAGAGAGCTGGGATGTCTTCAAGTTGACTTTGGCTTGGTAAAGGCCAGAGTCCTTCCAGGTCAGATTGCTGATATGCAGAGAGTAACTGGACTCTGGGATGCCCACTCGACCCCGGTAGCGAGGATCCATCACAGTGATGTTGGCTGGCTGTCCCTCTTCCCCTGGTGCCACTACGGCGAGGTTTTTTTGAGAGAACCAGATGATGTCCTTAACCTCTTCATTGGATGGTATTTCCAGAGAGAGGATGATAGACTCTTGAAGGACTGCAATCACTTCCTCAGGGTCCTCATCATCTCCAGAAAACCCTTTGGCTGAAAAGAGATGTATGTAGCCCAGCTGATATCTCTGGGAGCCCAAGGCTAGTTAGCATGGTAGCTATGGCTCCTCCTCATCAAAGCACCTTCTCTGCTCAGTGTGACTTTTTAGCTACCTCTTGTAGTTCTAGATTTCCATTGTACCCCAAGTTGGTCAGGGAGGGTCCCCATTTATCGCTTCCCCATCCAACGTTTTCCTTCTTCTTTGTCCTTCTGGAACTGCAACCCCATCCAGATCCTTCTCTCTTATCCTGCTCTGAGGCCGTCCTCCATCCCTTGGAGAGCAGAATGGAAGTTCCTCAAAACTATCCTGGGATCCAGCTATATCACTCCTGGGTACATGCTTGGCACAATTCAAGTCAACATACTGCAGTGATATGGGCACATCCACGTCTATTGCAGAGCGAGCTACAATAGCCAAGCTATAGAATCAGCCTCGGTGCCCATCCACAGGAGGGTTGACACATTCTCTCTAAAGAAAGGGTCTTGCTAGCCCAAGACCAGGTAGAACAGAGGCATACCAAGATAGTCTCATGCAGCACTAGGCAACCACTCACCTTCCCGAAGCAGCAGAAGGAGTGACCAGAGAAGGGCCCCCATATCAGCAGCTCCTGCCTGGGAAGAGTGATGTGGTCAGCTCCCCAGGTCGTGGAAACACTAGCTGGTAAGGGGCTCCTAGAAGAGGAATGACTGACTGATATCGATAGGAAGTTGAGAGGGAAATACTTCTCACTTCAACTTCCTCTGTCCACATTAAGCTCCTCCCTGGCCCTCATGGAAAGAAATTTCTCCCCAGCCTAACAGTCAGATGATTTATCCACTGACTCAGATTGCCCATCCCCCAAACTCAGTTCAAATCTCACTTCCTAATAAAGACTTTCTATCTCCAACTCTCTGTATGTCCAGATCCCATAGAAATCAAATATGCACGTACCAGCCTGCTCTCGGCCCTCAGCAAGCTCTCCCCACCACCTTAGTATTTCCTGTGTTGCTATGATCTTTATCTCCCCTGAGAGTCTATATTTCATTTCCTCTGTATGTTTCACTGTTCCTGGCCCCTGTTAAATGCACATTCGTGGCATTAGAATACATAAGTGAGGGAAGTCTTTCCGTTTAAAGCTATTTGTATTCCCATTTGTGATGCTCTTTGGGGGTGAGGGGTTGATCTCTTTTTTTTTTTTTAAGAAACTGTCTTCCATCCACCTTCCTCTTCTGCTCAAGTGTCTGTAAAACAGTCTATGACCACTCAGTGGTGATTCCATCTGATTCGGCAGTGAGAGCTGCAGACAAGTCCCCAGTGGCTGTCTGGACATTCCAGGCTTCACTAAGGAACAGCTGGATGGGCCCAGAGGCCACATGCACACCTGCAGGCGACTGCCACCTCCCATCTAAGAGCAGTGGACTCAGGGGGCAGGTACAGCCCATTCACCCTGACAGTCCTTCTTGGCCACAGCCTTTTTAGCTCACTTGCTCTTCCTTCTCAATCTCTTAGGATCTCGATAGAAACAGGGATCAGGCATGACCAGACGAGCACTGTTGGTGCTCACCAGAAGTGGTACCACACACGTGCAGAACTTCCCAAGTCAGCATCCACTAAATAGGATTCACTGAGTGAGCACCCTCGTTTGTGGCTTGGAATGACAATGCCAGCACTACAGAGGAGATTCTGGGTTACACAGAGCAGTGGTAGGCAGGTTGACACAAGACACTCTTGTGAGAGGCTGGTGGTGTGCTCTGGGATTAGTCACCACCAGAAGGTGTCCTGGAGTCCTCTTAGACCTGGCTAGTGGAAGTCCTAGGAGTGAGGTGCCAGCATCTGGAGTGACTCCAGAGGCGGCAACAACTTCAGCACAGCTGGCTGGCCCAGGGGTTCCTGGAGGAGATGACACTGACATCTGCAGGGTTCTCAATGGCCGTGATGGCTGGAGCTGTCAACAGCAGCTTCTCCCGGGTCCTCCTCACACTTTCGATGTAAACGCCATCACTGTGCCTTTTGCAGATGTGCTGTTCCATCTGGAACTCAAGGTTGGTGCCACCTGAGTGGGTTCCTACTGCAAGGAATTCGAGGACATCCTCCTCTCCACTTGCAGGATCTCAAGGGCTCCAGAGACTGTGTGAGTTCCCCTTTAAATTGTAATGTGAATTGAGAGAAACATCACATAGACCCCTCCCTAGGCAGCAGGGAAAGGCTGATTCTCTTTCAAAATACTGTTTCAGGCCAGACATAATGGAACCCATCTTTTAATACCAACACTCAGAAGGCAGAGGCAGGTGGATTGCTCTGAGTTCCAGGCCACCCTGGTCCACATAGTGAGCTCCAGGTCAGCCGGAGCTACATACTGAGACCCCGTCTCAAAAAGAAAATAACAATAACAGCAACAATAATTTTAAAAAGAGTTTCAGCTAGAGTTGTTAATGTCATAGAAAGATTTAAAATCATTCCATTATCAATGTTGATCAACGATATAGAGAAAATCAGATTTGAGAAGAGATTGTAGAGAATCAAGGTTAAAAAAAAACCATACTCTGGAAAACCCCCACACCACACCACACAGTGGGAGTGGGCAGAACCCAGCCAAGCACGGGTCAGGGCAGTCTAACCCCTGGCCCCCCACCAGACTCCAGAGAAACCCCCACCTCACATCATGCGGCCGATGGCACTGGGTGGCTGGCACTATAATGATCTCTTTCTGATGAGAAAGCACGGCCCAGCACAGCACTAGGGTGACCAGAGTGGGACAGGGAGACATAGGCCTGGGGCTGTCCACTCCAGGCTACAAGAAGAAAACTCGGGCCCACTTGGTACCTCGCTGCACCAGCCAGATGGACACATTAGTGTGAGCAGAGGTATGGTATGGTGGTTTACACGAGAGAGAAAGAGACAGAATGGTTCCTGTGGACAGAGGCAAATTTGAAAAGATGAGAGAGGAAGGGAGTGAGCTGAGCCCCATCCCCACCCATCAACATCTAAGGTGGAGGGAAAGTTGACTCTGAAGTAACAAGAGTGGGAGGGCTGTCCCTACCCCCACAAGCTGCAACTCTCAGGAGAGTGGGCCCTGCATTTCGCCAGGGCAGCACAATTGAGCCAACTCTGTTAACACGGTTGTGAGTGAGCCAGCCCCGAAGTTGTGAGCATGGGAGAGCTCTCTCAACTTCTCATCTGTCTTGTGGTGACATGGGCAGGGGAATGATGCCCTGCTCCTGTGGTCATAAGTGTGGGAGACCCATCCCTGACCCCACCAGCTGCAATACTCCGGAGAGTAGGCCCTGCACCTTGCCAAGGCAGCACAATAGAGCCAACCTTGTTAGAGCAAGTGTGGGTGAGCCAGCCCCGAAATTGTGAGCGTGGGAGAGCTGTCTGGTGGTGGCATGAGCAGAGGAAATTTGCCCTCCTCCACCCTGCCCATCAACATCTTGGGCAGGGGGGAGAGCTGGCTCTGTGGTCATAAGTGTGGGAGAGCCCGACCCTGTTAGTGCAGGTGTGGGTGAGCCAGCCCCAAAGTTGTAAGCATGGGAGAGCTGTCCCCATTCCACATCTGGCAGATGAACCCTACAGCTGCCCAGGCCCAGACCCAAGGATATGACTTGGCCCACCCCATCATCTACCCCATCTATGACCTGCTGGAGCACATGATGGGATCTGACCTGCAGACCCAAAGCTGCAGGATCTCCACAACACAGGGCAACAACAGGATATCCAGGAGTAGCTCTATGATAGCGTAGTAGAAACCAGAGGCCTCGAACCAGACCAGTGGCTCTTTGCAATGGACACTTGCAAGTAAAGCTGTATGGACAAAAGGGGTTTACGGCATGACTCAGAGTGTCGCACTGCAGCTTCCATGATAAGACCTATTTTTTCCCCCTTTTAAATCTTTTTTCCTTGTTTTCTCTTAAACTTTGTTTTATTTGAGGTGTGGGCAGGGGCGAGGGTGGATGCAAAGGGACAGGGAAATGAATAGGATCAAGATACATGATGTAAAAGACACATAGAATAAACAAATAAATTGATTAATTAAAAGAAAAACATACGCTGGAAAAGGAACCCCTCCATGCACTCTTCGTAGTGTGATGGATTGATTAGCTTTACATGTCTACTTGACACAACTTAGAATCACTTGGGGAAAGAGTCTCCATGAGGGATGGTCTACAGTGAGTTGGCCTGTGGGTGTGTCTCTGGAATTGATTGATGTGGGAAGATCCAGCCCACTGTAGGCAGCACTATTCCCTATGCAGGGGCCCTGAGCTGCATAAGAGGTAGGCATAAGCAAAGAAGCAAGCATGCATGTATTCTTTTCTCTCTGTTCTTGTTAATCTGAAGTGACTGACTGTCTCAGGCTCCTAATACTGTGTTCCCTGCTTTGATAGACTGTAACCTGGAATCATGAGCCAAAATAAACAGGTTTCCTCTAAGCTGCTGTTAGGGTATTTTATCACAATAATAGAAATGAAACTATAAGTAGAAATGTAAACTTGTTGGGTTACTATGGAAATCAGTATGAAGGTTCTTTTAAAATACTAAGAACAGAGCTATCACATGATATACCATTGCTGGGTAGTACACTCAAAAGAATCTAAGTCAGCATACTGCAGTGATCCTGCACATTCAAGTTTACTTCGACAGCAGTCACAGTAGCTGTGACGGAATCCACCTAAGTGCCCATCAACAGGTGTGAAGGGATAAAGCTGGTGTGGGATAAGTATACACCACAAGTTTTGTTCATCTATAAGCAATGAAGTTATGTCATTTGTAGGAAAGGAAACGGAACCAGAAGTAATCATGCTGAACAAAACAATCCATGGGTTGTTTCTTTTTTCCTCTCATATGCAGAATCTAGATTTCTGAAAACATGAAAGTGAAAGGAAGACTGCTTAAGAATAGAAAGAGAGACTTGAGTGGGGGTGCGGAGACACAAGAGACAATAACAGAGTGAGTGCAAAGTGAGTGGGGGTGCGGAGACACAAGAGAAATAACAGAGAGTGAGTGCAAAGTGTGTGGGGGTGCGGAGACACAAGAGACAATAACAGAGAGTGAGTGCAAAGTGAGTGGGGGTGCGGAGACACAAGAGACAATAACAGAGTGAGTGCAAAGTGAGTGGGGGTGCGGAGACACAAGAGACAATAACAGAGTGAGTGCAAAGTGAGTGGGGGTGCGGAGACACAAGAGACAATAACAGAGAGTGAGTGCAAAGTGTGTGTGGGTGCGGAGACACAAGAGACAATAACAGAGAGTGAGTGCAAAGTGTGTGGGGGTGCGGAGACACAAGAGACAATAACAGAGTGAGTGCAAAGTGAGTGGGGGTGCGGAGACACAAGAGACAATAACAGAGAGTGAGTGCAAAGTGTGTGGGGGTGCGGAGACACAAGAGACAATAACAGAGAGTGAGTGCAAAGTGTGTGGGGGTGCGGAGACACAAGAGACAATAACAGAGAGTGAGTGCAAAGTGTGTTAGATGCACATATGAAAGCATTACAGGGAAACCTGCTATGCTGTAGAATATATACTGATTAAGAAGTTAAAAAAGAAAAGATTTGGGGCTGGAGAGATGGCTCAGTGGTTAAGAGCACATATTGTTCTTGCGGAGAACCTGAGTTTGAGTCTCAGCACTCACATCAGGCAGTTCACAACTGCCTATAACTCCAGCCTCAAGTGATCTGATACCCCTCTGACCTCCTCCTTCTGCACACACACACACACACACACACACACATATACACATGCACATATACACACACAAGCACATATACATATACACAGACACATACACACACTATAATTGAAATTTTAAAAATAGTTTAAAAGAATGAAGAAAAGAAAAAAAAAGAGGTAAGCTTTGGCTGTAAGGAGGCAATAGATTATGTCATATAGCTTCCATTCCCTGTATTCAAGCTAAGACTGGACAGTCACTGGTTCAGATGGTCTACAGCATCTCTGTTACCAGATGGATCCTCAAACTGGATAACCTTTAAGTTTCTATCAGTGCTCAATTCAATAAGCCATGACAAGGAAGCAAAAAGGTATTTCATGACTGTCTTAGTTTGGGTTTTTATTGCTATGAAGAGACACCATGTCCATGACAACTCTAATAAAGGAAATATTTAATTCAGTTGGCTTGCTTACAGTTTCAGCAGTTCAGTCCTTTATCATCATGACAGGAAGCATGGTAGTGTGCAGATGTGGTGCTGGCTACATCTTGATCAGAAGGCAATAAGAAGTCGGCTGATACACTGGGCAGTATCCTAAGCACAGGAAACCTCAAAGCCATCCCCCACAGTGACACACCTCCTCCAACAAGGCCATACCCCCAAATAGTATCACTCCCTATGAGATTATGGGGGGGAGCAATTACGGTCAAATTATCACAATGTCCAAAAAAGAAAGAAAGAAAGAAAGAAAGAAAGAAAGAAAGGAAGGAAGGAAGGAAGGAAGGAAGGAAGGAAGGAAGGAAGGAAGGAAGGAAGATAGAAAGAAAGAGAAAGAAAGAAAGGAAGGAAGGAAGGAAGGAAGGAAGGAAGAAAGAAAGAAAGAAAGAAAGAAAGAAAGGAAGGAAGGAAGGAAGGAAGGAAGGAAGGAAGGAAGGAAGGAAGGAAGGAAGATAGAAAGAAAGAGAAAGAAAGAAAGGAAGGAAGGAAGGAAGGAAGGAAGGAAGAAAGAAAGAAAGAAAGAAAGAAAGAAAGAAAGAAAGAAAGAAAGAAAGAAAGAAAGAGAGAGAGAGAAAGAAAGAAAGAAAGAAAGAAAACGAAAGCCTCTAACAAGCCAGGTTGAAGTCAGGAGGATTGAGGAAAAACTCTCAAAGAGAAAAGATACCGAGGATAAGACCTCAAGGATGAGAAAGGTCTGCTAAGTGAAGGAGAGAAAGTACTAGCCCTTGTGCTTCAGTTCATGAGTGCCAAGCCTCTTTGATCTGGATTTTCTATAAATACAGGTCAGGCTTTAACTTGAGCCTGGAAGTTTTTTAAGACCAGACTTCCCATCTATTTAAAAAGAAACTAGATCCAGCAATCCCAACTACTTGATCTGTATCCAAAGGAAATTAAATCAGTTATGCTGATGATCTCTCTGCAGTCCCATGTGTACTGGAGTATTAGTCACAACAGCCAAGAGAAGGAAACAACCCAAGTATCCATCAGTGGATGGATGGATAAGGCAAACGTGGTACATACACATGATGGGGTACTATTTGACCTTAAAAATAAAAAATCCGTCTTGCTAAGTGGAGCAAGGCAGCCACAGAAAGTCAAATGCCACATGATCTCACATGTAGGATCTTTAAAAATTGAACCCATAGAAGTAGAGAGTAGAGTGGTTGTTTCTAGGGGCTGGTGATAAGGTCAGCTTGGGAGACAGTGGTCATAGGACACAAAGTTTCAGATGGACAGAAGGAATAAATTCAACAGATCTACTGTATAATGTGATCTACTGTACATATACAGTTAACATATAGTATTCTCAGAAATAGCTGATAATAGATTTTGTGTTCATAGCACAAAAAATTATTTGAGGCAATTAATACTGTGTTAATTAATTTGATTTAGTCATTCCACAGACACACATATACATGCTTCAGAGCAACATGTCATACATTATAAAGGTATACAAAAATTTAACCAGATTTTTTGAAATGAACTACGCAAAATTAAAAATAAAATTAAAGCAAGATAAAAAAGAAAAGAAAACAAGGTCATGTGTACAATGTTCAGGGTTTAAAGAGTGCAAGTGTTGGAGTCAAGAATAAAGGAGGCTTCCTGGGGAGAAAATGCCTGTGAAATGCAATGGAGGAGAAAGCCAGACCAAGTTGGGAGAGTGTGGTACCATGATGTAGGTGTCTCAATCTGCTAGCTCAACAGGAGCGCTGGCTCAGTGTTGCCCAGTAGAGGATGCCCCTGTTGGGCAGGATGTCCCAAGAGCTAGGTCTTGTGCGAGAGTGTCAGGTACCAACGCCCACCATGGGTGCAGTCCTTCGCAGGGGCTTCCCTAGAAATGGTGGAGCTTGGAGGATGGTAGCTGGAGGCTGTCAGCTCATAACACTCCTGGCAGATGAAGAAAAGTTTTCTCTTGAAGGGAGAGCAAAAGGCTATCTCCACTGCTGCTACAGTGAGCGTGCTGATAGCCAGAGATGGCTGTCCTCATATTTGGTGAACATGCCCCCATAAATATAAACAGTCCAATACATCTTCGGAAAGAGAAAAATGATTGCTATCTACATTCCTCACTGAGCTCTTCCAGTCCACTGTGGAGAGAGTCACTCCTCTGCATGATTTTCAAAGAACTGTTACTTCAGCTCATGGATTGTGATCCAAATGAAGCTTCCTTGCTTTCTCTCACTCCCCCTTTTAATCTTATTCACATCTGCAGTCTACTCCTGCCCTGGGTGAGAACTTTGCCCTTGATCTCCGGTCTCAGCTCAGAAATGAGAAGTTCTTACCCCACGTGATAAATCAAGACTCCAAACCTAACTTAGAGTGAAATAATCTCTACCCATTAGCGTGGGTCCACCATGGGGGAGGGAGATCCCCATACCACTCACCCTCAGCTCACCACCACTGCCCTTTCCTCCTTGGTGCCCCCAGCAATGTCTCCCACGGCTCCTGAGTCCCTCTCCAGACAGATGAGGGAGTGGGGGTGACAAACTGTTCTTCTCTGACTGAGAGACTTTGTACTCTGTGTCCTGGGAGACGGTTAAAAGGGACTATTTTCTGCTAAAGCGTTCTGATGGTTAAGGCATCTCTCTTCTGGATGGTCCTCCATAATTCCCTCCTTCATCCCTAGACATCTGGAACATACCTCGCTGCACACACACACACACACACACACACACACACACACACACACACACGTGCGCGCACGCGCACGCGCACGCACACGCACACGCGCACACGCACACACACGCACACACACGCGCACACACACACCCCTTCAAGTGCCCCTATTATACTGCTCCCTGGGTAACCAAGCAGACTATGTCTCATTGGCTGACTCCGGTAAATATTACTTCCGTGATAGATTCCAGGATCTACAGTGTAGTAGTATCATGCTTCTAGCTCCCTAGTTGGAGTCAGACCCTAGTCCATAATCAATTTTAACTTTCCTGGGCCTATCTTAGGCTACTGTCCCCTCAGACTATCTTCCACAGGGGACACTTTCCAAACTAACGATTATATCCAAAGATGCTGCTTTTTCAAGTGCCCTCTCTCCACGGATGAGGGGTTCTAAGAGCAGTGATGTAGGTTCTTCTGAACTTCCACTGTTATTCTGCAAGGGGAGATCTGATCTCCCCCACACTGCCTTTGATCGCCTGGCATCTATCACACTGTCAGCTCAGGGTAGCCAAGCAGGAAGAGATCCACTCCAACATCTTGTTTATACCATGCACTTAAGGTTTTCTGTGCTGAGTCTCTTTGGCGCCGGATTTCTACCCCAGACAGGTTTTATGACTAAGCCATCCTCCCTACCTTGCTTGCTGAAGTTTTCATCCTGGGTATGTTCTGCTTTTCTGTTGCTTTGGTTTTACTGCAGCAAAGAGAGGTTAACTCACCCTAAGCACGGGAGCATCTTAGAAGCAGAGGGTGGGTGTAAACCAGTTAATGGAGTACTGGGTGAGTGTCTCAGCCTCCTTGACCTTCCATGAGACAATTCTAAGGCTTGTTCCCAATGATTCTTTTTTTTTTTTTTTTTTTTTTGGTTTTTCAAGGTAGGGTTTCTCTGTGTAGCTTTGCGCCTTTCCTGGAACTCACTTGGTGACCCAGGCTGGCCTCGAACTCACAAAGATCCACCTGCCTCTGCCTCCCGAGTGCTGGGATTAAAGACGTGTGCCACCACCGCCCAGCCCCAATGATTCTTAAAAGTGATGGAGCCCTCATTGTCCACATGAGCAGGCATCTTTGACACACCCTTGACTGGCTTTTCTTTATCTCATTTTCCTCATTCCTTCTTGGATCACCACTCCCAGAAATATTTCTTTCACCCGGGTTATTTTTGAAGGTTGTATTTTAAGGGGGAAACAGTACTTTTGTAATTTTCTCATCAATATGGCCAAATACTGGACAAGAAGCAACCTTGGGAGGAAGACTTTATCTTGCTTTACAATTCAAGGAGATATAGTTCATCATGGCGAGGAAACACAAGACAGTGAGTAGCTCCATGGTAGACCAGGAAGCAGAAAGAGATAGCTTTCTCTTTTTCATTCAGGACCCCAACTCAAGGGGATGATATTGTCCATATGTAGGACGACTTTTACCTCCTCAGTTAATCTTTTAAAAAATGCTCAAAACAGATATGTGCAAAGGTGTCCCTTACTGTTGCCAAGCTGACAATCAAAATCTGCCACCACAACACACTAAGATATTATTGTACATTGGTCTGTAATGGACTCAGCCCATTAAAGTTTAGATAACCTTTCTCTTCTATCTGGTTCTTTATAAGCAAATAAGTCCATGAAGAATAAATTTTCCCATTCTAATTCTCATATAAAGCCTTGGGAGGAAGGAGCAGTGAAAAGTTGACCTTTTGATCTAGAAAGTTCTTTTTGAATCAGAAAGATGAGGAGTCACATGGCAGAGCCATAGTCCCAGAGGAACTATTAGTAAGTTCCAAGTAACTCATCCTCCTCTGAAGATGAGACATGTTGGCCCCCATGCATCCTCCATGGTGGGGCTGGCCTGTGTACTTGATAGATGCTGTGTCCTTTTTCTTGCTCCTTTTTAAGTGTCCGTGTTAAAAGGGCGATTATCTAATTGAACCATGAAGGTGGCTGGAGCCAAACAAAATGATCTTCAAATTGCTGAAGTGTACCCGAAGGGGTCACTGTGAACCAGAGGAGAAGAGAACTTTCCTGCAGAGGAACTAGGATGAGCCATCATGGAGGTGTGGGAGGGGTCAGAGCACACTGAGACACAAAGACCATCTAGAACAGGGAAACCAAAAAGGCAGACAGAAAGGAGGTTAAGCTAAGGCTAAGTAAGAGTGGAGGAACAGGTCTACACGGGAGCCTGAGGGGTTCTCTTAAGTTTTCAGGGACTGGATGGGTCCCATGGACACTGAAAAGAATTTCAGGACTAGGCAGCATGGCAAGACTGGAAATGCTATCAAAGATACTGTGATGTAGTGATGTAGGCTTAGTCACGAAGGTTAAGAGGAAGAGAGGGACTCAAAAAAGGATGACACACTGAGAGCGAGTTTATGGGCATATGCTTCCTAATGCAGTGAGAGAAAGTTTATGCACGTGTGGGTATGGGCTTCTCCAAGAGGCCTCGTACAGACCTGACCGAGAGCTTATGAGTCATCCTCTCTCAAGCTTACCTTTGAAGAGGAAAGGAACTAAGTGAAGAGAAAAGAGAAAGCGTGGTGTGCCAGGAACGCTTATCAGGTGGCGATGGGAGAAAGATAACTGTTTACAAATGTTGAGGGAGCAGCCAGGAGGGAGAGATACGAAGATAGAGACTAAGGGCAGCTAAGGAATGGAGTAAGGCTTCTTCTCCACTCACTCCTCACCCGGAAGGTTGCAGGGAGATGACATCCAGAGCCCAGGAAAAAGGAACCCATCTCAGATCACAAGATGGCCCTCCCTTAAAATCAGAAAGAACGGCAGAGATGTGGAAAGGTTTGCATGTGTTAAGAAAGCAAGGGGCCAACCTCGGCTTTATTGAGTGGGCAGTGCACCAGACAATGGGGAAAGCCATACAGCTGGAACTAAACTGCTCGGCTTCTTCCTTTGCAGAACAGGATTCTCACACATGCACTCTAAAGTTGATATAACGCCTGAAAATCACTTAGCATCGAGCTTGGCCTATGATGAGGTCTCAATGGATGTGAGCTGTGGTGGTCATCACATAAGGCTGGCATTATGAAGACCAGGGGCCCTCATTAATCAGCAAGTGTCTATGATTATTGAAAAGAAGATGCCGGAATCTCTAAGATAAGGAAAACAAGCCAAAGCACCCATCAGCCCGCTTATGGCGCACAGACACTGGGATGCACAGCTTGGCGCCATGTTTCCTGTGCCAGCAACTTCCTGTTCACCAGACTGACCTTTAAGCAAACAGTCATGTCATGCCTGAGGCTGCTCCCCCAGCTACGCCCCTGAACAATTAAGTCCTTGTCTCATCCACATCACATATCCCAGAATCCCAAAGTGGCTCCCTCGACTTATCTATGTCCTCTGATCCCCTTAGGTTAATTGCTCTTATTAATAAAGTGCAAACTTTGTCCCACCTGCTTTGGAGTCAGACAGAGAGATGGTTAAAATGCTGGTGGTGCCATTGGTGCCACTTCATACCCACTGAATCAGGATGAAGGTATGGAGGATCGAGCTTAGGAACCGCCCCCTGCTCATCACGCAAGGTCACCAAGTGAGTCTGCTGTAAACTGGAAGGAAAGCTGCAGCCTGCTCTTCAGTTCTGTGAGAGCAGAGAGGAAGCTCCCTAGCCAAGTGAAGTCTTTTGTCTCCAGTCACAAAAAGGTTTGTTTCCCCTGAGCAAAGCCATGAAATGACACTGTCTGTTTTCTTCTTGGACTGGGCTCTGGGGAGCAGGAGAGGGGCTCTGCCAGCTTCTAACCTGTTCTCCTGGGCTTTCCATAGAACGGCCTCACAGACTGCCGCGGGGCCGTGGGTACCAGTCCTGAGCACTCTTCTTTTATGTCTTCACACATGGGGACTCAGAGGCAGGGTTTGTTGGCAAGTAGGTTGCTTCAGAGAACATAAAAATAAAAATTAAAAAAAAAAATCTACCTAGCTTGCCCAACCTCTTATCTTACAAATTAAAACCAAATCCACAAGTCCAGGATGTAGACAACTTCAAATCCACAAAATTTAATGCAAAGTTGGGACTAAAATCAGGGTTGGTTTTTTGTTTTTGTTTTTTTTTTAGTATTGTTTTATTATTTTTTTCTTTTTAAAAAATTGTTTCAGTTAGCATACAAAGTAATGGCTTTCTTCATAGCATCTCACTACGTATAAACCATTATACTTGGTTCTCAGTGGTTTCTCCTTCCTAACTTCCTTCTCCCACTGGTTTCTCCCCTAAATAATCTCCCACTTCGCTTTCCAACTACATAAATCCATTACTCTAATTCCCACCTCACTTAAAATCCCTCACTCCTCTCTCATGACATCCTTTCCAGTTTTGTGGCATACACGCACACACAACGCACACACGCGCACACACACACACACACACACACACACACACACACACACAGAAATCTTGAATTTAGGCTCTCCATATGAGAGAAAACACGAAGTATTTTTATCATCCTGAGTCTGGCTTATTTTGCCTAACAATCTCCAACTTTTGTCCACTTTTTTTGCAAATGTCACGATTTCCTCTTTGTTCACAGTTATATAAAATTCCATTGCATATATGTACCACATTCTCTTTATGCATCCATCTGTTGATGAACAGCTATGCTAGTTTCTACTTCCTGGCTGGCCATTGTGAAGAGTATGCCAACAAGCTTGTATGTGCAAGTATTTCTATGATTTGTAGACTCCAGTTCCTTTGAGCAGACACCCAAGAATGCTAGTATAGTGGTTCTATTTTTGGTTTTTTGAGGAATCATCATACTGATTTCCATAATGATTGCAACAGTTTACATTCTTGTCAGTAGGGGAAAGGGTTCCTCTTCTCCTACAACCTCACCAGCATCTGATGTCATTTGTTTTGATGATCGCCATTCTGATTTGGGTGAGATGAAAAGTCTTCTGGTATCTTGCTGGTGTGATCTTACTTGATTAAATGGTCTTGCAGTATAATAGGGCCAAATCTAGAGATGTTCTGGAACATAGAAAGTACTTAGCAACTGTCATTACTCTACTGGTGTCATTACTGTCTGCAGTCATTTGTTACTATTGATTTGTATTTGCGGCTGGAGGTGCACACAGCAAGCGTTAGGCAACAGAGAGGGATGAGGAGAGCTGGCTGGCCACCCAGACAGCTTTGCACATGCTGACAGTTTTCTTAGTTAACTCGGTACTGTTCAGGCTCCAAGTGTTTGCAGTAAACTGTCACTATCCTAGAAGTGATCAGAATCTGTAATCATTCTTCATTTTATCACAACTCTCATCAACTGACATGAAATCAGCTATTCATCCTGCAAATATTTATTAAGTTGCATTTAAAAGCAAGACACCATTCCAGGTGTGGGATATAGGGGTAAAGAGCAAAACATGGGCCTCTCATTATCACTGAGGTAGAGGTTAGTGAAAGATGAGCAACACTCAGTAAATACCTATCATGGAGCAATAAACTACTGTGAGGGAAAACCAAGCAAAATTAAGGAGTAGAGACAAGAGGCAAGAAACGCCCTTTGGTTATGGTGTTCGGGTCAGATATGCCAGCTGCAGCTGCCCTAGCCTGACATTTTCTCCCTGTACACAGTCAATGTGGGGAGTTAACACAGAGGGCTGCCCGGAAGCAGGATGCTACAGCAGTGGTTCTCAACCTGTGGGGCATGACCCCTTCGGGGGGCCACATATGAAATATTTACATTACGGTTCATAACAGTAGCAAAACTACAGTTATGAAGTAGAAACAAAAATAACTTCATGGTTGGGGGGTGTCACAAGGAAACAAGCTAAGATTCAACAGCCCAGCAATGTTCGAGGCTCTTGAAGACCATGGTTTGGCTGTCAGAGGACCCAAACACAACTCAGCTGGTGTGGCCAGGATGTGTCCTGTGATTCTCATGCTGCCATATGTCCACAGCCCCTGGTCTTAATTTCTTAATAAGGTATAAACCTTCACTTGATTATTCACTTATTCACATATAATTTCTATGTCTCATCTTGGATGACCTCAGTCTGGATTTCTGACTTTGGTCTGAGAAGGCAACCCTCTCCCACCCCTGCAGCCCGCAGCCCTTCTGTTACTCCACACAAAATGCTCACTCTTCCCTGTCAAGTTCCCCAAAGAGCTTGTCACTTCCGATGGTTTCCTAACGCTGCAGGACAGTCTGTTCTCTGTGCATCGTTCTTCTGAGAGCGAAGCTGTGTGCGAGCCTGGCCTTGGCTTACCGAGGTGACTTGGAGTCTGAGACTGTGGGACAGGCTCTCAGAGAACCTGGATCTCAGGGCTCCCCCTCGTTTCTCTCACTCCATGGAAATATTTAGGAAGCTGGGAAAGCCTTGGGGATTCCCCACGCCACACACACAAAAAAACCTACTAGAAGAGAAAATTAAGGGACAAAAGGAAAAGTGGAAGATTTAGGGGCATTCAGTAAGCAGGGCAAGAAGGGGTTGGGGAAGGGAACTTTCTGAAGACCAGTGACCCCTGAAGTCCTTGTGAATAACTAACTACCTTGGGGGTGGGGGAGGGGCAAGCACCTGGTTCCAACCACTTCATTTTTTTGTTTTTGTTTTTGTTTTTGTTTATTTGTAGTGAGGCACACCTTTAATCCGAGACCTTGGGAGGCAGAGGCAGGTGATCTCCATGATCCAGCCAAGGGTACCTAGTGAGACCCTGTCTCAAAAGACACAAAGGGGGGTGGGGTTCTGTGAGAGACCAGCTGTGGTAGCATGTGCCTTTAATCCCAGTTTTTTGGGGGAGGGGCAGAGGCAGGAGGATCTTTGAGTTTGAGGCCATAGAAGTCCCAGGCTATTCAAGACTACCTAGAGAGACCCCTGTCTCCACCCCTACCCTCCAAAAAAAAAAAAAGCTAACATTCTAAAGACACAACAAAACCTACTTTATCACTTCTAACAATAACCTCCAGTTTTGCCCCCAACCACTTCATTTTTCAAAAGATCACATACATGTAGGCAAAGCACCCATACACATAAAAAATAATATAAATAATTTAAAAATAAACAAAAATGGCAAAAACACATGCAGCCTTCCTTCAATGGAAATATATATCACAAGAACCCCAATACAATGAAAACTGGACTGGTCTAGCCCTTTCAGCAGTTAAATTAAACCCCATGGCAATTACTCAGCCCTAAGGGTCCTATGAACACCCTTTGCTCAGGAGTTGGCAAGTGGGACTCCCAGATTTCTACAGAGAATAATGGATTGCCTTTTATGAAGCCCTCCCTAACTCCACTGAAAATCCTTTAAAACTGTGTTTATCACCCTCGCTATGACTTAGCCCCACAAAAATGCTATACGCCCTCACAGTAATCGGGCCTGCTTTGGCAGCAGCGAGGCTCTTTGGAGTTGGAGGAAGGAAGGAGGCCCCCACTGTGAATCATTAACCTGGGAGAGCTGAATGATAAGAATGATGAAACCTAAGCCATATCAGGGGAACTGTGCAGACTTGCCCACTAAGAGGTTTTGCTACAAAACTCACAGCCTGTGTAAAAGAGTGTGATAAAGTGGGACTATTCTTTGGAGTCGTAAAAAAGATATGACCAAGATGCTGTTTGTTACCTTTAAATGTCCTCTTGAGGGGAAAAAATGTCTCCCACTGGAAGGAAGAGCCTTTCTCTGGGCATTCCTGGGCTCTCCTGTAGTTCGCCACTGTCTCTCAGTCATTGCTAGGGAGCTCGACCACCTCAGGCGCGGACAGAGCACTAATGGATGCAGCTGAGACACTGACTTCCTTCCTTAACTGCAACTGATTTTCCTGCTCTTCCTTCAGACCTCACACTCCTAACCAGCTTGTATTTTAGCTTGTCACGTTATGTAGACTTGGAACAGCGTGTGAGCTTTTAACCAAGTGTACAGTTAGAGGGAATTCAGTCCACAAAATGACTGCCCTCACTCTGACACCAGTCGCCAAGTCTGAGGGACTTTGAAATCCACCCACGGTGGCAGTAATTTGCTAGAAGGACTGACTGAACATACTTGAAACTGTTACGCTCCTAGCTGTGATTTAGTATAGGGAAAAGGTACAGATTAAAATCATCCTGAAGAAGCAGCACCTCGGAGCTCAGCGAAGCAGGCTTAACGTCTCTCATGAGTTAGGACAGCATTTCCCTGCGCATTGTGAACATTCACCCAGGCCTTGGAATTTTTATTGGAGCTAGATCACATGCCGCCACCCTCATGGCTAACCTTGAGCTCTTAGCCCGTCCAAAGGTTGGACCGACACCTTGAATCTGCAGTTCTCTGGAGAGAGTATACTTGGCGCTTCGCCTCCATGGCAAATTGCATTGTTGGATTGTCTGGTGATCAACACCCCTAGGCAAATAGACATTCTTATCATACCTGGCATGGAAGGTTCTAGAATTAAATCCCAGTAGCTCAGGACAAAAGCTAGAACAATCTTTAGGGAAGATTAATTTCTTACTATATCACATATAAAATTCATCTTCAGGGTAAGATAAAGAAAAAGATTTCAAATAATTAATCAAATCAAATCAGTAGAGGTATGACCAAAGTACTGATCTTCATTAATAGTGGGATCAAGTCCCCTAAGAGAAATCAATGATAAGGAACTCCAGAAGGGACTCTATGACCAAAGCCAATGACCATCTTGTAAACTGATTTTACTGCTTGTGGTAGCCTAAGGTGGAGACAGGAACCAGGAGAGAAAGGCTATCCTTCAATGATCTCTGGGACCAAAGAAAGCAAGGTTCAGACTGTCTCATGCTTATTTTACTGCCTCATTTATTTGGATTAGGTAGAATGTGGGACTCCTGGCAGATGTTCAGGACTATTTGAGAAAGACTTGAGGATGTAGTTGACCCTCAGACTCCAGAGCTCAAGAGATTCTCTGAAGAAACCTTCAGTAGCACCTGGATAAAACAGCTGCTGTCCTTCCTCTGACACTCTGAGAGTCTTGTGTTTCCCAACATGTGCGTGTCCATGTATGCATGGACACACACACACACACACACACACACACACACACACACACACACACACCACATACCTACCTGACTGAGAGGCTGTGAACTCTCTATGTAGCATGGCATATAGACTCACGTCAGTGGCTCATCCAATCAGGAAAAAATGAGAAATGCTGTCAGCTCTGAAAGACATTTACTAACCTCGGGGAGTGACTGGCATTTGCAGGCCTCCTGGGCTCAACAGCACACAGGATTCCTGCACCTCTATGCCTCCCTATTCCTATGCTGTATGCCTGTCTCTCTGACCCGGTCAGGCAGATGCCTACGTCACATGTCAAGATATGCAGGACTTAGCATTGGTGAGCTCTCAGGAAATCAGTTCTTTGTGTGTGTGTGTGTGTGTGTGTGTGTGTGTGTGTGTTGCGGGGGGGTGGGGGGGGAATCACAACTTCTGTGGTTACATGAAACTGTGATTCCTCTCCCTTCACCTCTCTGCCCACTCCAAGCTCTCCACATTCAACCAGGCCGTTGAGGTTGGAAGATAAGTGGCAATCCCAGGCCCACAGCTGAGGTTCTACATGGAAAGCAAGATATACCACCAAGGAGAGCCTCTTTCTGGGGACAACGAACTTACCTCCTGGAAGGAGCTCCTGGTACCCTACTCTGACATCATTGGGAAGAAGAAGGAAGCCAACTGTGCCAGGGGGAGCCAGGCAGTTCCCCATGATCACCCAGTCGAGGGAGAGTTCTACTACGTTTCTTACAGCAGGGCGAGTGGTCCCTTGTCACAGAATGAGCAGAAAACCAGACTCAGGCACTGAATGACAGGCGAGGTGAGAAGACCAGCTTGCCTTTCAGACTGCAGGCTTCCTCCTCCGTGAACAACCCTCCTCCACCCCAAGGGACTCCTGACCCCTGATGCCTAGATCTCTCGAGAGTGCCTCTCCTCCCTTTCCCACTTAGCCTATAGTTTTCTATAGACAGGGGTTCTGTTCATGAACTCAGCCATCCTCAGCAGGGCCACCTCACATCAGTAAAGCCCAGAGTCCCCTTCACTGATTCCTGGGATGCCGAGTTCCGGTTGGTGAGCACATTTTTCAAGGCATGTCCATCCTGCAGGTGGAGAAGGGTAGCCATGAAGCTGACTTCTAGGGATTCAGCTTCATCTGATACCTCAGAGTCAGCTGGTTGCCCTCTTGAGGTTCTGAAGATTGGATGGGGCTCAGCACAAGAGTCTGGAACATCCCCGAGGAGACACAAGCCCAGGGCTCTGGAAAGGAGTCCTGGAAAGTGAAGCCCACAAGCCCACAAGCTTCAGCATAACTCACAGACTTCAGTTATGAAACCCGGATGAGTTCATGCCCAGAGCCCGTCTTGTCCTTATCCAGTGACTCTAAAACAACTTCTCCACAGCCAAACCCATCTGGCATCCCTGAGTCACAGCCCGAAAGCCTTAGTGGTCATCCGGTCCTCGAAGAGGAAGGGTAAGTGGTTGAGCTTGTCCAGGAATCCTCCTAATCTCTTGCTGCTCCTAGCTCCCGACACACCCCACAGGGGTGAAAGAACATTGGACATTGTTTTGGTTAGGGTTTCTATTGCTGTGAAGAGACAGTATGACCACAGCAACACTTATAAAGGAAACCATTTAATTGGGGCAGCTTACACTTTCAGAGGTTTAGCACATTATCATCATGGCGGGACATGGTGTCCTGCAGGCAGACATGGTACTAGAGAAGGTGCTGAGAGTTCTTACATCTTGACTCACAGGCCACAGGAAGTGGTCTGTCTCACTGGGCATGGCTTGAGCATATATGAGACCTCAAAGCCCGCCTCCACAGTGACACACTTCCTCTAATAAGTCCACACCTACTTCAATAAGGCCACACCTTCCATTAATGCCACTCCCTTTCAAGGCCATTTTTTTTTTTTCAAACCACCACAGACATCATTGCAGAAGCTTCCATACCTGATACACTAGCCAACATTAGCTAGAAAGAAAAGTCCTGTCCAGAGAGCTACTGACCTCTAGAGGCTGGATTCCTGGGCAGCCTGAATCTCCCTGGAGGCTTAGGACCCCGATTGTCACTCTTCTGTCACACCAGTACCCCCAGCTAGTAATTTACCATGGACTTGATTCACCATGGGTAGTGTTAAGGTTTGTATGGAGTATATCACCTGCCCACGACAGCTGTACTGGCCACTGTTTTCAATTGTTGCTATTTCTATGAACAGAAGGATTATTGCCTTAGAGAAATTAAAGTGTTCTCCATCTTCATAGAACTTCATTTGAGACAGTGTGCACTCTATCCCTGACACTGCAGAGACAGTGTGTCTCCTTCCAACATGGAGTTCAGCAGAAGTTAGAGGTGATACTACAGCTGTGAGACATGGAGACAGGACCCACCATGGAGCCACAGATCCCTTTGGTTTACTGTTCTCTCTACTCTAAGGTGAATACCCTGGAGAGTGTCTTTGTAGCTATCTGGGTCTCTAGTCCTGGACCAGGATGGAGGAAGAACTTTGCTTCCCTTCAGCCCTTTCTTTTTCCTTCCCCTCTCCTTCCTCTTCTTCTCTTACCTTCTGTGTTTCTTTCCCTTTCTCTTCCCTTGATGACCTTACTATACACTGGAGGTTTCTCCTCATTAACAAGTTTGGTTCTAGCAGGTTAATTCCAACTAGATAGTTGCCTTATTCCTCCTGAAGACATTCCCATTTGCCCACAGTTTACACCTGTCTCTATTTCAAGGGACAGACCCAATATCCCCACTTTTAGTGTTAGATTCGGGTCTAGACTCTAAGAATCCCAAGATAAGCAAGCCTAATGTGGCTTCTCAACCCCCAGTTCCTTCTCAGAGGCTTTCCCAGGTTCAAACACCATCGATGGCACATGCCAGTACATATTCCCCCCAGGACCCGCACTCTCCACCCAGACATGCAGCTGTTTTGCTGGTTCTCATCCCAAACATCATCCTGATGCAATGAGGTCTCCCTCTGGGCTTTGAATCTCTCACAAATCAAACCCCACATATCCAAGGCATCCTTCAGAGTCAACACCACAGCTGGTATTCGGGTCTGAAGATCCTGATGAAGAACTGCAGAAATAAGATGCACAGAGGGGTTCTTACGTCATCCCTGTTATGAGGAAGATAAATACAGGTGTACTCAGCCTCCTTTCTGGACCACAGGGTATCTTGCATTACTCCTAAGACACAGAGGCCTGTAAGGTTATGAGTATACTCCCCATTTCCCAAGCCTGGTCTCTCAATCAGTACTAGCCACAGAGCTCTTGAGTTTCCAAGTTCTGCGCTTTCTCCGACAAGAAACGACGTTCATAACTCACTGGAAGTCTGAGTACTCATATGTCTGTCACAGTTTCTCCTTCTTGACTGATTCACTGGAAAGCAGAGAAACAGGGTTTATTTATTATTAATTCATTGACTTATTCATCCATCAAACATTTATTAAATACATTCTACAGGCCATACACTGAGGAAATGTGCTGCTTCGAGTCTGACAGACAAGAAAAGAGACAAAGTATTGTAAGTGTGAATATATAAAGTAATTGTTCCATTCTACCTGGAGAGGAGATTCAGATAGGAAAGGTCATCTTGACCTCACCTTGAAACATAGTTCGGTATGATGGAGAAATCAGGAAGTTCCATTTCAAGATGGAGGCACATAAGGAAAGGGTGGGAGCCAGGAGAATTCTTGGAATCTGGGAAATGTGGCAAGACTGGAGAGGCAGGCCATGGAAAGGATGGCCCTGGAGACGTGAGTCTGGAGAGGTAGTGACCAGTGACGTTCACACCATGCCAGAACGATGGAAAAAATTAAGGATCTGGAATAATACGATTAGATTTATACTTGAGATCTTATAACTTCAGTATAAGAGGGAAGTGAATTTAAAAAAAGGCAGCGAGGATACTGCAATTGCTTCGGTAAAAGAGGGGGCATCAGCTGAGCGACTGGAAATGAGGTGGAAATAAGGGAATGGGTGTGAGTGGTGCTAAAGAGGTGGATACCCAGCACTTGATGGTGGAGGAAGAGGGTATGGAGACGGTGGAGCTGGAGATGATAGAACGCTGAGAAAGGGCTGATGCATGGGGAAGTGATACACTAAATCAGGTGAGGTACTTTTGGCATTACTTGGTGGGGATATCCATCAATTTAGAGTCTATGGAAATTGAATGTCTGTTCTGGGCTGGAAGACAGACTCAAGAATCATTAACATTTGGTGGTCTACGGTAACAGTTGTGTGGGGAGAGTGCTTTGGTACTTAAGCATGGAGGGTAGAGTGGGGAATATGTGTGTTTAAGTTATATTTACTCCTTTGTTCGTATGTATAAATATGTGCATCCCAGGTTTCTATTGATATGATAAATGTCAAAAGCAACTTGGGAAGGAAAGGATTTATTTTATCTTAATAGCTTGTAGTCCATCATCCAGGGAAGTAAAAGCAGGAATTCAGGGCAGGAACCCTGAGGCAGGAGCTGATGCAGAGGCCATGGAGGGCTGCTGCTTACTGGCTTGTTCTTCATGGCTTGCTCAGCCTGCTTTCTTATACAGCCCAGGACCAGAGGTCCACGAGTGGCACCACCCACCGTGAGCTGGGCCCTCCTACATCAATCATTAGTTAAGAAAACTCCCTTCAGGCTTGCCTACAGGTCAATTTTCCAGATAATTGTAGCATGTAACAAGTTGACAAAAACTAATCAGGACTATCTATATATAATATAATGTGCGTAGTTGATAATAGCAAAAAGTTAAAAACAACAAAAAAAGTTTACTATAAAGGGTTAATTAAATTATGATCTAACTATATAATAAGATATGATAGAGCCACAAGAGAAAAAAAGGAGATAAATCCTTAAATACATACACAGAATGAGTCCTAAGATAAAGGATTATTGTGGGGGGCGGGGGATCAGCACGTGAAGTTATGTATATAATGTACCTGTACTTGTAAATTATTTTAAAAAGTGCACATACGTGTTCACAAATTTCTTAACATCGGGACAGATTGTACAGGCATGCACAAAACTCTGAGCTTACAGAACGGAACCAATCTCCCTGACCGATGAGACCTTTGCCAGACAGCCCTCCTCTCTGACTTCCACAAACAGCGTGGGTGGTCGGAATGGGACATAAAAACAGGAACGATACACAGAGACGCGCAGGAACATGAAATTAAAGGCTCGCCAAACGCTCCATCACAGGAACCTATAATGGAGAAAAGTGGGGGGATTAGATTAAATAATAGGAGCTTCCTGGCAGAAGGAATAGTTAAGGATTGTAATGGTGCACACAGGAGATTTGTGGGCTCCCTTCTTTATAGTTTCTGTGCGGGTGTGGGGAGTGCCAGTCCCCATGGTCCCCCTGCCCTACCCAGTCTCGGTTCCTAATACGTTCCCCAGGAGCATTTCTGCACAACCTCTGACCACCCCAGCTGCAGGATCTCCACCCCCAAATGTCTTTCCCATTTCCCCCCACTACTGCTCAAGAGGAAGAATAAGCAGAGGCCAGATGGTACTTAAGCAACATTACCACATCCTCTAAGAAGCAGGGAAAGACGTGAACATGAAGATAGGTGGGGAACTTCGTAAAAGAGAACTGGATTCTTGTGCTAATTATTGGGGGAATGTAAATTTGTAGATAGGACACTGGATCTAATGCGGTGGGTCTCAGACAACTGGAAAAAAATCCTTCTTTCTTGGGGGCCTGCTCTAGCTTGAAGGAAACAGATGAATAGGATGGAATGACACCCAGACAGGCCAGCAATGGAGGCAATGCAGATAAAGATACACAGCTCACATCTTATGAGACAGATTTGTGGTTCCTACCCACCTCCCATTTTGCTTTTCCCTAGTCTATTATGAACAGGTCTCAAGTTTTCAGCTTCTCTCAGCTATATGTTAAAGGGATAGAAAGAAGCAAAAGGGCCTCACAGGCCTGCTTGTATACATTAGCAGGGTGATTAAAGAGAGATTCCCAGGAAAGGTAAACCTCAAAAGCACACAGAACCTCAGGTCTACGTCTCTAGCCACCCCACTTCCCCAGGAGCTTCTTGTTTGGGTCTGTGGTGGTTTGAATGTCCCCTATAGTGGTTCCCAGTTGATGATGTTATTTGGGGAGGGTTAGGAGGTATGGCTGTATTGAAAGAAGTATGTCACTGGAGGTGGGCTCTGAGACTTTAAAGGATCCTCACACAGTTTCCAGTGCATGCTCTCTGTTTCGTCCCTGTGGTTCAAGATGTGAGCCCTCAGCTTTCTGCTCAGGCCACCATGCCTACCGCTTGCTGTCATGTCTTCCTGCCATGACGGACTCTTCTCCCTCCAGGACCATATTATAGCAACAGAAAAGTAACTCATACAAGATCTAACTTCAGATCTTCTGGGTTTCATTACTAGTTTGAAAAAAAAAAAAAAAGACAGTGCTAAAGTTAGGTAAGAAGCTAAGTTGATAAAGTATTTGCCACGAGCATATGATGACCTGAGTTTGGACACCCAGTACCAATAGAAAAAGCCAGGCTTTGTGGCATGTGCCTATAATCCCAGCACTGGGGAAGCTTACTGGCCAGCTACTCTTGCTGAATACCTGCAATAGATGAAGATACCCACAGTCCACCTCTGACAGAAACACACACATACACACAGAGGCAATGTTCAGGTTCTGTAACTGCAGATCCAACTAACCTTCATCAAAAATATTTTTCCCAGGCCAGGCATGGTGGACCAGGCAGATCTCTATGAGTTCAAAGCCCGGTTTACACAGAGAGTTCTAGGACAGCCAGGGCTATATAGTAAGACCCTGTGCTGGCTAGTTTTATAACAACTTGACACAGGCTAGACTCATTCGGGGTGCAAGAACCTCAACTGAGAAAATGCCCCCATTTTGATCTGTTAGACAAGCCTGCAAAGCATTTTCTTAATTAGTGGTTGATGTGTGAGGGCCCAACCCATTGCGGTCCGTGCCACAGCTGGGCCCCTGCTCCTGGATCTTATAAGAAAACAGGCTGAGCAAGTCATGAGGAGCAAGCCAGTAAGCAGCACTCCTCCACGGCCTCTGCTTCAGCTCCTGCCTCCAGGTTCCTGCTCTGTTTGAGTTCCTGCCCTGACTTCCCTCAGTGAGGAACTGGTGTGGAAGTGTAAGCCAAATAAATCCTTCCCTCCCCAAGTTGCTTTTGGTTGTGGTGTTTTATCACAGCAACAGAAACCCTAGTGAAAACAGAGCCTGTCTCAAAAAATTCCCACCAAAACATTCAAAAGCTTTTTTTTTTTTTTGACAGAATAGAGCATGCACAAAGTTGTTCTTGTCATTTCCTAGACACAGTGTAACAACTACATCCATCGTTGTTATTGGTTAGTATAACTAATCTAGAGAGTACTTAAAGTGTGTGTGGGGTGTATGGGTTATATGCAAATAACTTATGTAAGGAACTTGAGCATCTGAGATATAAATGTACAGTTCTCAGGTAGTGGTGGCACACTCCTTTAATCCCAGCCCTAGGGAGGCAGAGGCAAGCAGATCTCTGTGAGTTCAAGGTCAGCCTGGTCTACAGAGCGAGTTCTAGGACAGCCAGGGCTGTTACACAGAGAAACCCTGTCTCAAAAAAAAAAAATAGCAGTAGTAATAACAATAATAATAATAATAATAATAATAATAAATACACAGTTCTTCCTTGCAGCAACATAAGCTGACATAAGCTGAGCAGTGACTCTCTTCTTGAAGAAGGGTTTCTCCAGTCCCTATTACCCGCCACCCCCCACCCCCCACCCCCACACACACACCTGGAGCTGGCCTCAAGACTATTAATCTGACTGTGTGAAAACACAGGTTTTGTTTTGGAGGAATAGGGACGCCTCTGCTTACATTTCATGAGGCATGACATCAGTCTTGTGTTTACTAAACCAGCCTCGTTCTGCTTTCTGTCCGGTTGCATTTTTATTTTCTGTCTTGCCAGGTTCATTCTTCCAACTTTGTGGCTCACTTACTTTGCAAAATTGGGGCGCGCAGAGGGAAAATACTGTCACTGGGTACAAACCGGGAGTCACTGCGCACCTGGGCTCAAGCACAGGCTCTGGGTTCAAGGCCCAGCACCGGGAGAGAGAGGCAAGGCCCCTCCCTCCTAATGGTGTTTTTCCAAGAGCTGCTCCTCCCCCTGCACGAAGTCTCTCCGACTTTTTTCTTGGTTGTCACTTCCTTCCTCCCAGTTCTCCTTTAATATGCAAATGTTTCTAGGAACATCAGAAGAAACCACGACATCTCTCTGTTTAGAAACTGTTCTAGAGGTTTATAAATGTTCCGGAGGAAAAAATGCAAATCTCCTCAGATAAGCAGGCCCAGAAGAAACTGTGAGCTCATCTTCGCAAAAGTGCAAGCTTAAGCATTGGGAGGGAAGTTCTTAAATCAAGCTGAGCTTCAAAAGGCAGAAGTTAGGGGTCAAGGCCTAGTGGGTGGAAAGGGGTTTTTGTTTTGTTTTGTTTTTACTGAAAGAAACCTTCTGGACTCTTCGCCATAAGTGACCTAGAGAAAATAGCATAAAACAGTTCCTCTTAATTCTGCTCAGCAGTGATGTCTGTAATGCTACACAAGATTGCATGAAACAGTTGCAAGCCATGAAAGAATAAACTGATATGGAAACGCAGAGCGAAGTCCCAGCATCCAAGGCATGTGTCCCATCCAACTGGAAGTTTCTAGAATGGCTCATGAAGGATTAGAAGGCTGCTGTAAGTGACGTCAAGTTTTACGTGAAGGAACTGGCAAGGACAAGGCACAGGGATGGGGATCACGTGGTGTAGGGGTGAGAAGAAGGTAAGAGTGGGAGACAAGATTGTCTTGGTCCCTGGAACCAAGATAAGGCAGGGGGAGTCCAAGGGCAGTCAGAAACCTGTGTCTTCCACTCTTATCAATTCCTTTCACTGGTTGGAGGACATCCTTCACCACCTGAGTGATTCCCAGGGACATTCTTAGGATGGACGTATGGGCCACACACACTTCTCTACAATGGACTGAATCCATAATCCCCCTCAGATCAGGACTGAGCATTGGCTCAGCCTTCCTGCCTTCCTGCTCTCACCACTTTCCCCAGGTCCTTTCCCTTTCCCACATACTCCTAGCTCCCTCCACCAATCTCAGCACATCCTATCCCCTTGTCCCTTCACCTCACAGCTCCCTCTGTTGTCTCTCCAAGGTGACAGTGATAGACATCCAGCATTGCTGCCCAAGTGCCTCCCTGTCTTCTCCACTCATAGGCAACATTTATGGGCTACCAAGGGCCCTTCTGATTCCCTTTACCCATGCCCAGTGTCAAAAGCAGAAAATACAGGCCCAGGTCACCACATCCACCACAAGCCCAGGCCTCGTATGTGTGAGGGAGCTGAAGAGGTAACATGTTGATGACCTTCTTTCATGGGTTCCAGAAATACATATTGTTGAAGCTCTGGCTCCTACTACCTCATAATGTGACCGTATGTGAAATCTTTAAAGAGGTAACTGAGTTAAAAAGAGATTAGGATGGGCCCTATGCTGGCTAGTTTTATGTCAATTTGAAACAAACTAGAGTCATCAGAGAAAAGGGGACCTCAATCAAGAAAATGTCTCCATAAGATGGGGCTGTAATAGCCGGGCAGTGGTGGCGCATGCCTTTAATCGCAGCACTCGGGAGGCAGAGGCAAGCGGATCTCTGTGAGTTCGAGGCCAGCCTGGTCTACAAAGCGAGTTCCAGGAAAGGTGCAAAGCTACACAGAGAAACCCTGTCTTGAAAAACCAAAGAAAGAAAGAAAGCAGGCTGAGCAAGCCATAAGGAGCAAGCCAGTAAGCAGCACCCCTCTATGGCCTCTGCATCAGCAACTGCCTCCAAATTCCTGTCCTGTTTGAGTCCCTGCCCTGACTTCCTTCGGTGATGGGCTACAATGTGAAAGTGTAGGACAAATAAACCTTTTCCTCCCCAACTTGCTTTTGGTCATGGTGTTTCATCACAACAATGATAAGCCTGACAGGTCCTAACCAATCTGACACATACAGGACACTTGGATACAGACACACAGGAAGACCATGTGACACCCGTGGAGAAGATGGTCCTCTAGCTGGCCTCAGAGAAACAGCCTTGCTGTTTGTCTTGCTGTTGTCTTGATTTTGGACTTCTAGACTCTAGAACAATTGAAAAATAAAATCCTGGTTCTTTCTGTTCTTTTCTCCCCCCCCCCCTGTGGTGGTATTGTGTTCCCCAAAAATATTGTGTACCCTAAAAAACTTATCTGGGGTCGGAGAACAGAAAAGCCACTAGATTTTGGCAGTGGTAGCACACGCCTTTAATCCTAGCATTCCAGAGGCAGAAATCCATGTGTTCAAGGATATAGCCAAGCATGGTGACTCACGCCTTTAATCCCAGAAAGCAAGCCTTTAATCCCAGGGAGTGATGGTAGAAAGCAAAAAGGTATATAAGGCGTGAGGACCAGAAACTAGAAGCATTTGGCCTGGTTAAGCATTTGGCTGGTTAAGCTTTTAGGTTTTGAGCAGCACAGTTCAGCTGAGAGCCATTCAGATATGAGGACACAGAAGCTTCCAGTCTGAGGAAACAAGACCAGCTGAGAAGTTGGCCAGGTGAGGTTAGCTGTGGCTTGTTCTGTCTCTCTGACCTTCCAGTGTTCACCCCAATAGCTGGCCTCGGGTTTGATTTTATTAATAAGAACCTTTAAGATTCCTGCTATAGCCCTCCTCCTCCTCCTCCTCCTCCTCCTCCTCCTCCTCCTCCTCCTCCTCCTCCTCCTTCCTTGTCTCCTATAGTCCAAGCTGGCCTCAACCTTCCTGTACAGCCAGAGACTGTTAAGGATCAAACTCAGGCTTTCATATGAGATAGCAAACACTCTATCAATTGAGCTACATCCCCAGTCCTCCAATGTGTGGTTCTTAAGCACCTGTGTCTGTGACATTTTGTTACAGTGATCTCAGCAAACTGACTCAGCCTCCTAAAACCACGCTGGAGTGGACGGACTGCAGAGACATTCGTAATATTCTCAGTGCCTGCCAAATCCATGGGCCTCCTCTGAAGAAACCTGTTTTGTGCTGATACCTGCAAAATTGGCCAGACCCAGAGTTTTATGGTCAGGCTACCTTGAATATCACTGATTAGATCAAAGGTCAAAGGCCTGGCTAACCCAGTCATTGCAGAGGAGAGCTCTGTTTTGTACAGAGCCAAGTTCTCTTAGAGAACTTTGAACACCAGCTAGGAAGCCAGAAAGCAGTGAAGGGAGAGAGCAAAGTTGAGGAAGGAGGCACACTATAACTAAAGCCCCTTCTGCAGTGACAGCAAGCTGCCATTTCCCAATGGTCATGGAGGGGTCCCCACTCTTCCACGAGGCCAAATAAGGAGACTGTTAACATAGGAGAATTTCCTTGTTAGTGCTTGCTTGAACTCTCCTAAGCCTGAGCCTACGTCTCTTTTAGCAATCTGAAAGAACTGAACTAAAACAATAAGCTGCCCTTCTGTGTTGTCATCCTTCCACACCAGCCAGGCTGCCCTTCAGGAGTAGTATTTAATGATCTTCCGGAGAATGATACTGATGTCTCCATCTATCTGCAACCTATCAGGAGCTAATCAGCACAACAGGTCTGTGTACACCAATATTGAAAGAACTTGTCTCAAAGGGAGCAAGGTATATATCTATCCATTCAACATGAAAATATTTATGATTAAGAACAATATTTTATATACATATTTTGCGTATGTATATAAAATAAAATACACATACAGATGATAAGAAAACAGAGGAGAGGGTTGGGGTATAGCTCAGTGTAGCTCAGAGTACTTGTCCAGTATGCATGAAGCCCTGAGTTTGGACTCCAAGCAGTGGATAAGCTGAATGTTGTGGTGCACACCCATAATGCCAGCATTTGGGAGGCAGAGGGAGAGGGATCACAATGAAACTATCCTGGGGTACATATACATAGTGACAACCTGTCCAAAAAAAAAGACTAAGCATTTCATATAAGGTAATGAAGGAGAAAGTTGAAAATAGTAAATTTGAAATAAAGTTTCTTACAAATGAGTCCTGGAACTAAGTAGGGGAATGGAAGGTGACCAATAATTGGCCCTCAGGAAGGAGAAAAGAGTAAATTTGATCGCTCTCAACCATGTAAAGTTGAGAGAGAGTTGACTCCTCAAAGTTGTCCTCTGATGTTCACACACACACACATACACATACACACACATACACACACATACACACACACACACACACACACACACATACACACATACACACACATACACACACACACACACACACACATACACACACACACACACACACACACATACACACACACACACACACACACACACACATCATCATCATCATCATCATCATCATCAAACAGAACCCAGAATCTGGACAGCAGGAAAGTCCTGGGTAATAAGAAGCTGAAATGAAAAGACCCTGATAGAATAACACTAGTCTCAGCACAAATGAATAGATCACAGGAGCTGCCCTGTACACCCCTACAAGTCTATATGCTGATATCCTGACCCTCAGAATCCCAAAAAGTAGCTGTGTTTACATACAGGGCCTGTAAAGAAGTAATTAATTAGATATAAGGTCACTACATAGGACATAATCCATTCTGATGGATGTCCTTATAAGTAAAGGAAATCTAGCCACACAGAGAGACCCCAGGGATATGCATGCAAAGGCCAGGTGAGCACACAGGGGGAAGGTGGCCAACTGCGAGCCAAGGGGAGAGAACTCAGAAGATGCCAATCCTACTGACCCCTCAACTCTCCAGAACTATGAGGAGATAAGTCTGTTATTCAAGCTCCAGTCTGAGCTATTTGATATGGAAGCCTGAACTGTTTGTGAATCTGCTGAACCTGTGGTATTCCAAAATATAATGGAAGGGGGCATCCTGATCCAACAGAAAAGGGGAAGGGGGCAGCAATCACACGAACCAGAGAAACAGCTGAAGTCCCTAGGAGAGGCTAGTAGAAAGTGGCTTCAGTGTCTGAACAGGGTGCCCCAGGATGAGGGCTGCAGATCAAGGAAACCCGCTTTCATTCTGCTCTACTCATCAATACTGCCATAGCTTAGACTGGGCTACTGTGGTCCTCTGTGCTACCTACACTGGCGCACTCAGGTCTCCTGCTGGAAACTCTGATCTGAAGAGCTCAGTTGAGTGACAGCCTCCAGCCACTGTACCTTTGGATATATCTAATGCTAACCCAGAGTCTACGGTGCCCCCAGCTGTTTCTAGCCAATGACTGAGTACAGCTAGGTACTAGAGAAAGACTATTTTCTGTCTGACCAGGAACTTTGCTAGGACACAGTTCCTGTTCTGGGACACCCCCACCCTGAGCCAGCTTAGGCTTTCTTAGACCTGCTCCTCCTAACAGCCCTCTATCCCTACCCAATCTCTCTATAGGTGCCTTATCTACACTGATACCCAAAGCCTCTCATTGCCCAGCCCTATACCAGCCTCTAGGCTTCATAGAGGGCAGTGTTTCCCCCAGAGAAACACTCCACGGGCTAGTTTTGTTTTACTCACCGTTCCTTTTGACTGATCGGGCTGCCCTAGTCTGCCTCCTTAATCCCTTTCCACACCACTAAAGTCATGCTAAAATTCAAATCTGGTCTTGTTGCATTCTGCTTTCAAGATACCTAGACATTTACAAGACAAAATTGAAAGACATAAGTCTCTTTGGATTCAGCCTGTGCTCAACTGTCTGCTCTCCTATCTATCTCCCATCCCTACCCCATTCTGTCAGCCAGATGGAATGTTCTGTACTCTTATAAACCCGAGTGCTATTTTCTATCAAGGCATTTGGCTGAAAATTCGTTTATGGAACATCCTTTCCTACTTCCCAACCTTTCCACACACACACACACACACACACACACACACACACACACACACACACACACACTTCTATAGATCTTTGGATTCTCACTAAGACCCACTTCAAATGTCTCCTCCATAAAAGGTTCCCAAGAGCAAAAGGCCTTCATCCTTGACCACATCATAGCTTCCTAACAGATAACGGAGACTAGGAGCCTGGACGACGTTTCCCCCTCATAGTTCTGAAGGCTGGAAGGCTGAGACGAAGGAGTTTCAGGGTTGGTTCCTTCTGAGTCCTTGCTTCTTGGGTTGTATTTGGTTGTCTTCTTCCCATGAGTTCAGCTGATTTTTCCTCTGTCCCTGTGTATCCCTAAAGTCTCCCAATTTCCTCTTCTCACAAAGACATATGGTATTAGATTAATGAGCTACCTTCAGTGCCCTTAAGAGACCTGATATACAAATGTGTTCACATTCTGAGTCCCAGGCAGACACTTGCACCCAAAGAACTCACCCACCCAAACAAAGCCATGTCCATGTTGTGTTATTTTTGTACTCAACACTAACACCTAAGACATTCGTCAAACTCCCCAGCAATTCTTTTTCTCTTAGGAAAACCTTTAGGGTAGAAATAAAGTCATGGGGCTGGAGAGATGGCTCAGAGGTTAAGAGCACCGACTGCTCTTCCAGAGGTCCTGAGTTCAATTCCCAGCACCCACATGGTGGCTCACAACCATCTGTAATGAGATCTGGCGCCCTCTTCCATATACATAATAAATAAAATTAAAAAAAAAAAAAGAAATAAAGTCATTTCTGTATTCTTAACTTTAGTACAATACACATACATAGTAGATGTTCAAACTCTGAAGGAGAGTAGGTGTACCTACATGTGTTCTTTTGTGCACACACATGTCTTTGTGAAACATAACATTAAAGTTCCTAGCTTATGCCGGGCTGTGGTGGCGCACGCCTTTAATCTCAGCACTCGGGAGGCAGAGGCAGGCGGATCTTTGTGAGTTCGAGGGCAGCCTGGTCTACAGAGCGAGATCCAGGAAAGGCGCAAAGCTACACAGAGAAACCCTGTCTCGAAAAACAAACAAACAAAAAAAAAAGTTCCTAGCTTATATCACAATACTCTGCTCAGCCATTCGTGCCCTGCCCACCTCCTCTTGTAGTACATCAGCCCATGCCCAGTCTCCTTATCCTTGGTCCCATCAGGATCTATGATTCTTCATCCCTGTGGTGGAGAAAGACACAAAGGACTTGTGGGTGTCTTAGGAAGCCTGGCCTTGAGCTTCATAATCAACATGTTCCAGTAGTCTGAAGGGAACAAGGAGAGTTCTCCTTTCCTGAAGAAGAGATCCTAGAGCTTAGAAAAGGAATCCTGGAAACCAAGAAATTGGGTCTCCTAAGGAAAGATTCTCTGTCCACTATTTTTTGTTGTTAAGTTAATCCAAGTTAATTTCTATTATTAACAATCAGAAGACTTTAATGAGCTAACTTGAAAGATCATTATAAAGAACGAACTGACTTCACTGAGAAAGAAAGCTTGGGTTGAAGGTCAGTGTTGGCCAGGACACTGTAGAACATAGTTAATATGAAAAGCCAGGCAAGGACGGATTGTTGAGTCTAGATAACACTTAGGTCCCTCTACAAGGACATAGATACCTCTTCTGGTCAATGGCTCTGGCCGTTCACCTCCATCTTCTTACCCAAAGTGAAATGCAGAGAGCAAGACAAAAATGCTTCTTGAGAATCTCTAGGTCTGAAGGGGAAGGGTGGCCTTTGGTTCCCAGAACAAACACACCTGGCAGTAAGGGACCTAGGATGGAAGGATGAGTGGGCCAAGGAGAAGAAAGTCTGTGCCTCTGCAACAACCAGCAGTTACAGACAAGCTGGGATGAAGGAAAGCCTTTCCCAGAGGAGCAAGGTGAGTTGAGTTCACCAAATTTGGATGAGGAAGCACAAACTCTGCAGGCTCAGCTCACAGCTTTCCTTATATAGTTGTGAAAAAGTCACTTCTACAGAAGTTGAATAATGGTCCCCAAAGACGTCCACATCCTAATTCCCAGAACATGTAAATGTTACATTAAAGGGTAAGGAAGACATTGCATATGTAACTAAACCAAAGACCTTGAGACAGGGAGATTATCCTGGACACCCACACAAGGCTGATGTACTTGTAAGAGTGCTGGGAGAGGGAAAGAACTGATAACCAGGAGAGGCTGGAGTAGGAGGAAGCACCCAGAGATGAAAGATGCTTCCCGAACATGAGGGAAAGGAAGGCATGACAGACCATGAAATACCCTCATACTCTTTGGTAGATAGCATCTGCCTTCAGTGTTCCTGTGAAAATAGAACTACTTGATATAGTCAATAAAGGTTCACTATTGATAAAGATGGAAGAAGAGAACTGACTCCATGAAGCTGTCTTCTGACCTCCACATGCATGCTGTGCTGTGTGTGGCCTCCCTCCACATCATGCATACATGCATACACACATACACACACACACACACACACAAATAAATGAATGATTAAATACAGTGGGGGAAAAATAAATGTTCACTATTATAGTTATCCCTACCCCCAGCTCCTTAAATTCTGAAGACTGAACTCAGGGCATGGCATGTGCTAGACAAGCACTCTACTAATGAGCTACACCCCCAGACCTATTTCTGGATCTCTTAAAGTTGATTCTCCAATGTGGTGACTACAAGCCATTGATGACTATTAAATCCTTGAAATGTGTTTTTTTCCTGAATTAAAGTGTGCTATAAATATAAAATAAACACAAAGTTTCAGATTTTTTTTATAATGGTTCATCTTAGTCAGCAATTTGATATAATTCTGGATGTATCTATGAGAGTGTTTCCAGAGAAGATTGACCTTAGGGTCAGAGAGAGATGCAAGAGATTAACACTCTCTTTAAATGTGAATGGTACCATCCAATAGGCCGAGAGATGGGAAGATCAAAAAGTGGAGGAAGGGAGGATCTTTCTCTTTTCTCATCATGGATAAAATGTCTGCAGAAAGCAACTTATAAGAGGAAGGGTTCCCATTGGCCCACAGTTTGAAAAGGTACAGTCCATCATGGCAGGGGAAGGCATGATGGCAGAGGCAGCTCCCATCAGTGGCAGAGGTAAAAACCTGAGGGTATCTGCTCACATCTTTGCAGACCAGGAAAGAGAGGAGTCAATTGGAAGTGGGGCCCAGCTACACCTCTGAAGGTCCATCTCCAAGCCATCAGCTTCTTCCAGCTCCCAAAGGTCCCACAACCTCACAAAACAGGACCAACAGCTGGGAACCAAGTATTCAGACGTGTGACCCTGTAGGGGGCACATCACAGTCAAACCCTAGCATGAGCATGCTCACTGCATTAGCTGTTCTTCTCACTGTTGTAGTAAATAACAGGCATCCAAAGGAAGGGAGAGTTTATTTTGGCTTGCAGTTTTAAGGGATACAGTCTATCACAGAGGAGAAAGTATAGCAGCAGAATCTGGAAGCTGCGAGTCACATAGAAGTAGAGAGAAGAAGTCTTGCTCAGCTAGCTCCCTCCTTTTTTTAATGTAGCCCAGGACCCATGCACTGGTGCCATCCATCATTTGGGTGAGTCATCCAACCTCAGTTAACCAAATCTAGAAAATTCTTCACAGATACTCCTAGAGGTTTGTGTTCGTGGTTATTCTAAATCCTGCCAAGTTAACAAGACTAACAACCGCATCTGCAAATGCTCAACTTTTGTTGGGCAGGTGCCTTTTTGCTCTTGCACTGCCCATGAAGCACTGACTTGGGCTTTTCAGCTACTGAAGGTGCACTTGGTCAGTAACTCAGCAGACGGTTCCCAGGCCTTCAGCCTCAGACTGGGGCTGTCGCGTACGTCCCTTTGTTCTGAGGATTCCAGATTCTTGGGCTGAGCAGTTATTGGTTTATCCAAGCTTTCCAACCAACAGATAGATTTTGTGGAGCCATTTAGCCTCTGACCAGGAGAGCTAATTGGGGATTGGAGGAGCCAGAGGAACAGGAAGCTTCCTATGAGAGTTCATTTCATGGAACTGTCAGAGAAGCTATACCCATGAAATCTCAACAACATGGCTGCCTAAACAAGGACAATGACAGACGTATTAAGATGAAAAGGGAAAATCTCACAAGGCCTCAAACCCTAGACAAAGACGGACAGACAACTAAGGAGAGGACAAGAAATAGTCCTTCCCAGGGAAGAGCCCCCTGTTGGTTCTCCAATGGTCAGCACTGAAATATAATATAAGAACTGAAAAGGTTGTATTTATGTATTTAGGAACATATACTAGGAGTATATTCTTTAATTGTTGTTATGTACATATGTATATTATAGCAGTATGTATGTAACAACAATTATACATACATACGTATACAATAGCAATATGTACTTAACAACAATTACAGAAATAGAGGCCACAAGTCTGAGAAAGAGCAAAGCAATGCACAGGAAGAATTGGAAGGAGGAAAGAGAAGGGAAAATTATATAATTATATTTTTTTAAAAAAATTAAAGCTAATTTATAAATGTCCTCATAATTTCATACATATCTTATTGATTCTGTTCTTCTGGGGACCCCAACTAGTGTACTTATTGAAAACTAGAGAAGTATGTTAAATAGCTCTATAGTTTTAATATGTATTGTATGCTAAAGTGGTATTTGGGCAGAACAGATTAAATAAAATATATTATTGATTTCATCCATTCCCTTTTACCATTAATAATATGCTCCTCGAACGTTTTCATTTCTTTCTTTCTTGAAACAGGTTCTCACGTATCCCTGGATGACCCCAAACTTATATCCAGGGATGGCCTTGAACTTCAGATCCTCCTGCCTCCACTCCCCGAGTTCTGGAATTACAGGTGTGCACGGCCACACCCTGTTTATGGGGTGCACTGATTGAACCTGGGTTTTGTGCATCCCACACAAGCAGTTTGCCAACTAAGCTCAGCTCCGGCATAAACTCTGTACCTTTGCAGCAGCTATAAGCAGAGCCAGTCTGTGGCCAAATGTGTTCCCAGTTTGAAAAAAACATATTTCTTACTGCTCACCTCTGCTGGGGAAACCCTCCAGGCCTTTCCCAGCTCCTCTGGACCAGGTTCCTTCATGGTTGGCTTCATTCAGATGGTTTCTTTGCCTCTCCTTGGAGCCTGGTGGCCACCTGAGAAATGGATTCTCCATGAGTCTGTAGGCCTTGTCACAAGAAGTTTCCATCAGGGCAGATCAGCAAGGGTGATCAGCTATACATTTGACACCAGAGACTTTGTAAACAAGCTGATTTTGTTGTCGTTGCTTGTTTTTGTTTGTTTGTTTGTTTTGGCTTTTTGTTTGTTTTGTTTTGTTTTGAGATAGGGCTTCTCTGTGTAACCATGGCTATGTTGGAATGCAGTCTTTTTGTTTTTGGTTTTTTTTTTTTTTGGAGCTGAGGATCAAACCCAGGGCCTTGCACTAGCTAGGCAAGTGCTCTACCACTGAGCTAAATCCCCAACCCTGGAATGCAGTCTTTAAAACAGGATGGCCTCTAACTCAGAGATTCACCTTTCTCTGCCTCCTGAGTGCTGGGATTAAAAGCATGTGCCGTCACACCTGACTTTATAAACTGATATTTTGACTACCAGTTTCTAACTACAGAAATTCTCAGTTGGTAGTTCAAAACTGAAACCAGAAAGGAAGTTGATTCGATCCCAGCTCCTCTCCTCTCTCCTCTCTCCCCTCTCCTCTCTCCCCTCTCCCCTCTCCCTTCTCTCCTCTCTCCTGTCCCCCCTCTCTCCCCTCTCCCCCCTCTCTCCCCTCTCTCCCCTCTCCCCCCTCCTCCTCCCCCCTCCCCTTACTCCATGGCTGGCTGCGTTTCTGAGTGGCTGGCCCTGGTGTCCTCCTTTCCTTCTACTCTTCCTGTAAGGAGGAAAGAAAGAGATACAGCATAAAAAAAGGTAAAAGCCCAGAGGCAAAAGGTAGGTGAGATAATTTAAGTTAAGAAAAGCTGGCTAGAAACAAGTCGAGCTAAAGCCAGGCATTCATAAGTGAGAATAAGTCTCTGTGTGATTATTTAGAAGCTGAATGGCAGGCCCCCAAAGACCAAAGAGTTAAAAGAAAGAAAGAAAGAAAGAAAGAAAGAAAGAAAGAAAGAAAGAAAGAAAGAAAGAAAGAAAGAAAGAAAGAAAGAAAGAAAACAAAAGAAAGTGTTTAATCAAAATAGCCATTAATATTTGTCGAGGACTTATATATTTCAGACACTGTGCTGAGTACTTGTATAACTAGTTTCTCGATTCCTTGGCCTCATCCACCTGAACTGCTTTTAGTGTGTTATGAATGAGGAAGAATGAAAGTGTATGAAGATGTCCATAACTCAAGAAGTTAAAAAGACAGGGCTGGGAATATGACTCGGTCAGTAAAGTGCTTGCTGTCCAAATATGATGACCTAAGTTCAGATCCCAGCACCTATGTAGACAGCCAGGTGTGGCAAGCTTACACCTCTAATCCCAGTGCCGGGAAGACAGAGACAGGAGGACCCTGGGACTTGCTGGCCAGCCAGGCTAAACAAATTAGTGAGCTCCGAGTTCAATGAGAGACCCTGTCTCAAGAAATAAGTTGGAGGACTTGGGAGATGTCTCAGTGACTAAAGGGCTTGCTGAGCAAGCCTTGGACCCGAGTTTGGATTCCCGGCACTTACATAAACAGTCAGGTGTGGGTGCACCATTCTGCAAACCCAGAACGAGGGCACTGAGGTAGGCAGATCCCAGGAGCTGAGAGAGAGTTTCAGGTTTGCCAAGAGACACTGTCTCAAAAAATAAAGTAGAGAAGTGATTGAGGCAGACATTCTGATGCCAATCTATGGCCTCCACACACACCCATGTGGGTGAATGCACAATCACACACACACACACACACACACACACACACACACACACACACACACGCTAGCTACATGCATGCTTACACCACACATACACACACAGATAGATGATAATAAGTAATGATGAGTATGATAGATGATTGATAGATAGATAGATGATAGATAGATAGATAGATAGATAGATAGATAGATAGATAGATAGATAGATAGATGCTAATTAGTTTTTTGTCAGCTCGACATACACTAGAGTTATCTGGGGAAAGGAACCTCAACTGAGAAAATGCCTCCATCAGATTGCCTGTAGGCAAGTCCATGGTGCGTTGTCCTGATCAATGATTGATGTGGGTGGGCCCAGCCCACTGTGGGTGGTCTGGGTGCTCTAAGAAAGCAAGTTGAAAAGGGGGGCTGCTGAGGAACATCACCCAAAAGTGATCTCTAGCTTCCAATTGCACACAGATGCACACCTGCACATATTCGAACACAGACACTCACACACACATTATATTATTAATTTTAGCACATTTTAAAATTTAACTCTTGCTGGGCAGTGGGAGCACACGCCCTTAATCCCAGCACTCAGGAGGCAGAGGCAGCTGGATCTCTGTGAGTTCGAAGCCAGCCTGGTCTACACAATGAGTTCCAGGATGACTGGGACTGTTATACAGAGAAACCCTGTCTTGAAAATTCAAAAAAAAAAAAAAAAAAAGAGATTGAACTTTTGGGTTGGGGATTTAGCTCAGTAGTAGAGCGCTTACCTAGTAAGCGCAAGGCCCTGGGTTTGGTCCTCAGCTCTGAAAAAAACAATTTAACTATTAACCTGAGACACTGTAGTGCACACTTTCAATTCCAGCACATCAGAGGCTGAAGCAGAAACACCTTGAGTTCCAGGCCCCTCTAGAATAGATTAGGAGAACCTTTGCCAGAAAACGAAGGAAGGGAAGACAGGGAGTGGAGAAAGGAGAAGGGAAGGGGAGAGGGGGCTAAGAAGTTAGGGGAAAGAGGGGAGAGAGGGAAGTGAATGGGAGGAGTTAAAAAGGAAAGGGTAGGGACAAGACTGTAGGGGAGGGAAGGGAGGAGAAGGAAAGACTAGGGGGTGGGGAAGCTGTGATTTGATTTAAGTGTTTACTATAAGCAAAGGTGAAATGCAGATCAATTTGGTGGGGGGGGGGGGGAGCAGGTTGAGCCAGCCATGGAGAACAAGCCAGTAAGCAGCTCTTTTCCACGTCCTCTACTTCAGTTCCTGCCTCCAGGTTCTTGTCCTGCTTGAGTTTCTGCTTTGGTTTCCCTCAAGGATGGACTGTGACCCTGACATGTAAGTCAAATAACCCCTTTCCTCCCCAGGCTGCTTTTCTGGTCATGATGTCTTTATTGCAGCTACAGAAAGCAAACTAATAACAGACAGACAGAGAAATGTGAGAACAATTGGGGAAGACACCCAAGATTGTCCTCTGGCCCGCAAGGCACAAACACACACATGTGCGCGTGCACGCGCACACACACACAAGAGAACAATAAATCAAGGCTCCAAAAAAGCAAGACCTGACAGCACAGGCCCATGGTCCCAGATACTCAGAAGGTTGAGGCAGGAGGATTGTAACTTCAAGGACAGCCTAGATTGCTTAATGAGATTTCATCTCAAAATGAAAAGTGAAAACCAAGGGCTGTGGGCAGGGCCCAATGGCAGAACATTTGCTTAGCTTGCATGAGGCCCTGGGTTGAAACCCAGTATCACAAAAATAAGCTAATTAATTAAACGAATCTGAAATAGAAGATGATACTAACAGAGATAAAAGATAAAACTAGTTGAAAGTTATGAAAGAGAATACATGGCACAGGAGCCCCAGATGATGTAAGTGGCAGGTGTCTATCCCTCCCATATGCACAGAGCATCACTAGTTTCTTGTCAGGAGCTGCAATCTTTTGCCAACAGCTTTGCTGAGGCTGTGGGAGGCCCCTCTGCCTGCACCTGAGGTAGGAATGAACTCCCTCACGCCACCCACTCCACCTTCACACTGAGCTACCCTCAACCAGTAACCCTAGGGAGTGTGTAGAAATAACTTCACTGTCGTTCCCTGTGGGAGAAGCCCCTAAGGCAGGCATCTGCTCCTCAGCTAATCCCAGGATCTGGTCCCAGTGCCCATAGTGGTACCTGCCTTCCCACACCCATAGCACCTCCTTGTTCCCCTTCAGTGTCTTCAAGCACAAACCAACCACAGACAGCATCAAAATCAAATCCTTATCTCATAGGAAAACCCAAGCTGTACATTGAATTTTTTTAAAGTCTGTACCAAAACTGCAAGATACCTCAGCGAGGAAAGCTATTTGCTGCCAGGCCTGATGACCTATGCTCTATCCTCAGGACCTGCTGGTGGAAAGAGAAAACCAACGCCCCCAAAGTGTCCTCTGACCTCCACACGGGTGTGGGCACCCACGCTCACATACACAGAATAAATAATGGAAACGGTCTACACCTATAGAGAGGGAGAAATGAAAACAGGACGAACCAAGTCAGCCACGACACCGCTTAACCACAGACTGAAATGAGAGGTCATCGGCACACACGCACGCACGCACAGGCTAATCTTTTCCAATGCGTCCATGTAAAATTTTATGTCAGCTTACTTGAAAAACCTTGATAAAATGGTAGAGGTGTGGGGAAATATCAATCATCAAAATTGCGTTAGGAGAATGCAAAAGGTCTGAAAAACTAATCCACATGGGACAAACTGGAAAAACGTGGGCAGACAGTTGTATCCTCGGAAGACAACCGACCGGTCTGGATCGAGAGTTCCTAACACGACCCAAATGCGTGTATATTTCAAACACACAGCCCGTGGTTAATACTAACAAAAAGGAGAGTCTGTAGTACTAATAGCAGATAGAATAGATTTCCCCGTCATAAATGTGACTAAAATAGCACCAGAAAGAGAAAATTACAGACCAACCTGACTTATGAATATAGATGCAAAAATCCTGAATAAAATATTAGCCAATTAAATGCGGCAGCATCATAAAAGAATAATGTATCATGATCAAGAAGGTTTATTTTTATAAGAATACAAGTAAGGACCAAAATTAGAATTTCTATTAATATGATATTACCCATATGAATAAAAAGATTAACTCAATAGACACTAAAAGCTTATTTTTTTTTTGCTATTAGAAAAAGAAGAAAAACTAAATAATCTGGAGATGGAAATACATTTATCTAATAGGACAGGAATATCTACCTCAATCTTAGGAACTTCTCAGTAAAGTTAGTAATGAGATCCAAATGGTTGTTATTACCACTGACATGTCAGATGGCTGTGAGCATTTCAGTGTACAACCATAAGACAGAATGTCTTACTACCGCCGGGCGGTGGTGGCGCACGCCTTTAATCCCAGCACTCGGGAGGCAGAGCCAGGCGGATCTCTGTGAGTTCGAGGCCAGCCTGGGCTACCAAGTGAGTTCCAGGAAAGGCGCAAAGCTACGCAGAGAAACCCTGTCTCAAAAAACCAAAAAAAAAAAAAAAAGTTTGCCCTTGCATCTCCCTCAGCCAGCTGCCCCCAACCTCGTATGATGAAGCCCTAATCCTGATGTGGTAGTGTTTATTAAAGGCGGAGCCTGTAGGAGGCAATCATCTTGATAACAGAGCCCTCATAAATGGAATTAGAAACTTTGCAACAAGCTGGGGGTGACAGGAGAGGGGGGTGGTGGGAGAGAGGGCAAGCTCTTCCCCTTCCATTCCCCCAAGTGAGGTTCTGAGCATGCCCATGTCTGCAGCCCGGAAGAAGGACCTCACGGGAGCCCAGTGAGGTCACACTCTGACCCCAGGCTTCCTACTTCTAGAACTGTGAAAAATAATTGTCTATCACTTTTAAACCACACAGAGTGGGGCTTGGTCAGAGTAATGTGAACCAAGGCTGATAAATTGCCGATCTGGGAACCTGGAGGCGGCCTAACTGGAAGCAGCATCTATGAGATTGTCTCAGGGAACATATTTCACTTTCCCTGGTTGATCCTGACTTGGAAATAGAGTTAAAACCTTGGAGGAAAGCTATTTTTAGCTGAGTCCTGGTTTTCCTGTGCCCATTAACGCAGCAAAGCAGGTTTGGCTTCTCCTGCTCTTGCAGCAAAAGTCGTAGGTCACCGTTCTGTCATCATACATGGTCCAGCCCTGGCCTGTTTGCATGCTCTGTTCCTTAATAACAATCAGAAAATAAAGCATGCAGTTACAACCTAGATTTTTTGTACTTTGAGTTATTCAGCCTTCTGTTTTGTTTTCTTGGTTTGGTTTGGTTTGGTTTGGTTTGGTTTGGTTTGGTTTTTGGAGACAGGGTGTCACTATATAGCTCAGGCTGGCTTTGAACTCCCAGCTGTCCCCCCTTCAGCCTCCTGACTGATGAGTTACAGGCATGCCTTCCACACCATGCCCAGCTCCTTCAGCCTTCTTTGATTACTGATCTCTTAAACTCAGAGAACACCTAGCTCCCCCAGCCCACACAACACACTTGGCACCCTTCCCATTACGCATGTTTCTCTGGGGACTTTGTATTTCCTCTGCTTACTTCTTGCTGTAACTTCTGTCACTGAATTCCCAGTGTTTCAACAGCCTCTCATAACAACTTTATCCTTTCTATGCAGTGGATGCTGGGCCTGTAACTTCACTTACCAAAGCGCCAATAGCCAAGAGTGTTATGCAGCGGTCTCCCCCTAGTCATTGGTAGACAGTGTTCCAAAACTACCCCCAGGAGATAGAAGTCTGAAGCCATAGATTGCACTGTATACTCCATGCTTTGTCCTATACCTATGATTAGATTTAATTTCTAAATTAGGCACAGTAAGAGATTGGCAATTAATACTGATATAGAACAATTAATATACTGCCATACAAATTATGTGAATGGAGTCCCTCGAAAATACCTTATTGTGCATGTACACTGTCTCATAGAGGAAACCCTGTGCTGCTGCTCTGTCACATCTGAACTGCCAGCATCACTACTCTTGTGCTTTGGGACCACTGTTAAGTAAGACCAAGGTCACTTCAACACAAGCACTGTGACACCTCCACTCGACCTTATGACCAAGATGGATAAGTGGCTGATGGGCAAGTCGTGCATACTGCATGGATACCTTGGACAAAGACATGAGTCTGTCTGGATAGGATGAAGCAGGGCTGCATGAGACTTCACCACACTCCACAAAGCACATGATTTAAAACTTGGGAATTATTTATTTCTGGGATTTTTCCCATTGAACATTTAAAAATTACAGTTGATCTCAGATAACCAAAACCATGGGGGAAAAGAACCATTGATAGGGAGGACTGCTGTCCTCAGGACACCTGGGAAAATAAAAAAATACATTTATTGCAGAAACAGGCAGCAACACTGAGGATAAGACATCCCAGTCATAAAATGTATTTTCCGTTTCTCAGCACAGGGACTTTCTCACTCTCCCCACCCTTCTTAAATGTCAGGGCACCCTGGCGTCTCTGCCCCTCCCTCTGCCCTTCTTCTTCTGGACATACTCTTGACACTCCTCCTCTTTTTAATGAAAGTGTTACTACATTTATTTATTGATGTGGGATGGTCTATATGTCAAATGTGTTGCTGATTGGTCAATGAATAAATCACTGATTGGCAGTGGCCAGGCAGGAAGTATAGGCGGGACAAGGAGGAGAATAGAGCTGGGAAGTGGAAGGCTGAGTAGGAGAGACTGCCAGCCGCCATCAGGATAAGGAAGATGTAAAGTACCGGTAAGCCACAAGCCACGTGGCAAGGTATAGATTAATAGAAATGGATTAATTTAAGCTGTAAGAACAGTTAGCAAGAAGCCTGCCACGGCTATACAGTTTGTAACCAATATAAGTCTCTGTGTTTATTTGATTGGGTTTGAGCGGCTTGGGACTGGCGGGTGAGAGAGATTTGTCCTGACTGTGGTCCAGGCAGGAAAACTCTAGCAACAATTTATTTGAATGCACGCACCACAGCACACATGTGGAAGCTAGAGGACACCTCAGAAGAACTGGTTCTCTCCTCCTACCATGTGGGTTCTGGAGATCAAGTTCAGCTCATCAGGCTTAGGAGCAAACATGTTTACGCACTGGCCCCATGACGTTCCTCTTACATACCCATTCTTGGTCCCTCACTCCACTCCTGCCTTCAGACACTTAAAGTAGTGTTCACTTTCTAACAGTCATCCAGCCCTCCTCAGGTCTTGTCAGGCCAAATATGAGGCCTCACCATTCTTGACCAAAAAGGTCCATCCATGAATATCCATAATGAATAAGAAAAAAGAAATGAAAAAGGAAGGACATGGCTGCTCCAAGGTATGGTGGAGAAGGTTTATTGTAGATGTGAGGGAGAGCTTATCCGGAGGCAGAGACATCTGGAAGAGTCCAGAGTGAACAAGACCCTGAGCTGGGCCATGGTGAGAAGAGGAGGGAGGGAGGGGTGAGTCAGGAGACTAGGAGACCAGGAGGCCAGGGGGGCCAAAGAAAGAACCAGCACAGCCAAAATGTCTGGGTTATATAGGGAAGGGCAGCTGGGGGAAGGGCAGCCCAGTTTCTGGGCTGAAGAAGTTAAGGGTAAGGTGAGGTATGCCAGCCAGGAGGACCCTGTAACAGGTAGGCACTGAGGGATGCTGGCAGAACCTGGCTACCAGGTCTGCTTTGATGTGTTAATAGCACCTCAGCTGGCAGTTTGTCCCGGGTTTGATACCTAACATCCCAACCTTTTTGTTGATAATAATATGATAAGGGACAACATAATCTTTTCTATGTCTACTTCTTGTTGACATTAGGGCATCATCATTGGAGACTCAAGAAAGCTGGAATGCTGGCCAGGGCCAGGAAGAGAGAGAGGAGAGAAGGCTGTTTCCATAGCTGTCCAGGCTCTATGGGATGACCTGGGGCTAGGGAAGTGCAGGCCAAGTTGGAACAGTTTGTGAGGCTGCGCTATGCTATCGGTGCTAGCCACTCCAGAGCTGTCTGGGATGCAGACTGCAAGGGAACACCTGGGCCTGGTGAATTGCTGGAGCAGTCTGCAGTTAATCTGAAATCTACTGGGACAAATAGACTAGGGACAAAAGGTAAAGTTAAGGAATTTAGGGTAAATTTTTTATCTTGGGTGTACACTTGAAACTTCCAGGCCCACAGTCCTGGTCTTTGGGGAAGGGAAATATCCCATCCTCAGGAATAGGCTGGTGGGGAAACTTAGGAGTACTTATCTGGATGAGAGGTGGATCCAAGTCGATTCCCTGAAGCTTACATAAATGTTTTTAAGTTTACAAAAAGAGAGAAAATTTTAGATATGTTAGCATTACCACTGTTTATAATCTGTATTGAAATCCACATTGTAGAACAAGCAGTAGACTCACGCCTTTGAGTCATAGTAAAAGCTTGAGAACCCAAAAATGATTTTGGGTTTTAAAAGCATCTGGTAGCAAGGTCAACTGTTGGTGAACTGTTTGTCTTCCTCAGCTGGAGACCTATAGCTCTAGGGAAGTGAGACCAGAGGCCTGATTTTTACGTATGAAGAGGAGGCAGCTGTAGCCTTGAGGGGGGAGCCGGTATGCTTGCTGCTGTTAAAGCTACCATTAGTCATTCAATATCATCAGAGATCTGAGAGGGATAAATTGCAGCAGGAAGTATAATCCAAATGGCCTATCCATTATAATGACTCTTACCCACTACCTAGACGGTTGCTCTAGGCTCCCGCGGTCTCCATGGCTTCACTGGGGCAGTGGTCAATCTTTGGCTGGCCTACAGGACAGCATTTCATCCCCAGCTTCCACACAGAGCAGCATCAACCTTCAGCTGCCAGACTCAGGTCTGAGAGAGATTCCTGTGGAGGAAGGAAGATGCTGTGGGATATCTTTCTGTATGCTGTGAATGTATGCTGTGTCCATTGGTTAGTAAATAAAACTGCATTGGCCTATGGCAGGGCAGGAGGGATCCAGGCGGGAAAATCCAAGAGATAGAGGAAAAAGAATGGAAGGAGAGCAAAGGAGCAACACGTAATGGGACGCAGGTAGAGCCACGGAACACGTGGCGATGCACAGATAAATAGAAATGGGTTCATTTAAGATGAAAGAGCTAGCTAGCAAGAAGCCTTCCATAGCCTATACAGTTGGTGATTAGTATAAGCCTCTGAGTGACTATTTCATAAGCACCTATGGCACTGCAGGACCAGGTGGGACCCGAGAAACTTCTACCACAGGAAGAACTTGAGGGACTGACCTTATTTGACCAGGCAGACTAGGGCAATCACCTCCCAAAAGTGTCTACAGTTTGTGCAGGGCCCTGGTGGCCAGAGAGGTATGGGGCAGTATTACCACAATTCAGACGGAGTTGTCCTCCCCCATCCATCTTCTTTGGAGACCTTAGGGTTCCCTCTAGGAGCTGGCGTGTCCGTCTGTTATGGGAAGCTCTTTTCATTACACACTTTAAACGTCATAATCAGCAGATCCCCGAAGAGTCGGAGGACCATCTGACCAGCTACACCTGAGTTAGTTACTTGCTTTAGGCTCAACCTTGAAAACACATACAGGAGGCTCAATCATAATAGTCTACAAGTAGGTAGCTCTTATAAGATTAGGATTTTACAGCTTTGTTCCTGTATTCCCGTTGAGCTTGAGACTTAACAATTTGAGTAAAAGATTGACTTGACAATTCTTTAGCATCAAAATAAAACATCAAACCACAAATAATAGACTGGGAAGTTTCTTGATCCTTTTATAGTGTATCATTACAGAATATCAGTTTTTTTACTATAACTCAGTTTATCCAAAGAGCTAAAGCTTAACAAAGTGAGCAAAGACAAAGAGGCCAGACAAATATCACTGTGAATCTGAGTAGACCTTAGGAATTTGAAAGCCTTATTTATCAAAGATACCTCATTTATGAAATATATATATTTACTAAACTTATGTTGGTTTTTTTATTTTAAATACTTTAGAACCCTAGTGTTAAACAGATTTATCAAAGATACAAGTAGTTAGATATATATTTTTAAGTTATGTTTTGTTAACCTGAGTATACCTATACAACCTTGGGCATTTACCATCACATAAAAATTCTAATCCAAGGTATTTTAGAAACCTGATGTTGCTTTTTTAATTTAAAAGGAGATACAATGATAAATCAAGGTCTCAATGGGACTAAGAAGTTTTATAGGTACTGCCTCTGTTGGTTTGTGACATGTGGTCATCTTAAGATGGTAGTGAAGTCACAGGCATGTACCCTGTTTTACCATAGTAAAGATGGCTGCCAGCACATGACTGTTACTTTAAAACATCTATTTTTTTGTAAATCTATTTTAAAATAATCTATTTTCAAACAGGAGTTGAATCTAAGTTACATATACAGTCTATTCTAAACATGAGTTGAATACATATATAGTAAACCATAGCAAATTATGATTACACACAGATATTTAATTGTAAACCTTTGGTTATAAGTTTTAAGCTAATTTTTATGACAGATTTTATAGATTTTTTTTAAACCATACCCAATGAACTTACAAATTTTGAGTTTACAACATAGTCTGAAAAGATGTTTTGAGAACGGAGCGCAGAGAAATCACAGAGATAAAAGATTTTTAAGAGTGGGAAGTAGAAAAACCTCAGAGATAAGAGAGTTTTGGAAATGCAGAGCAGAACAAGTTTAGATAGAAGAGGCTTTGGGATCATCTGTTTGTTCATGGCAGAGGTCGCTACCATGTGAGAGAAGGTGAAAATCAAATGTGCCAGTCTTGGGCCGTTGATCTATACCAAGTGGTTTGTAGTCTGAGAAGGAGGGGGGTATCAAAAAATAAAACTCCACTGGAGGGAATTTCTTTTCTTTTCTTTTCTTTTTTTTTTTTTGTTTTGTTTTTGTTTTTTGAGACAGGGTTTCTCCGTGTAGTTTTGGGGCCTGTCCTGGATCTCGCTCTGTAGATCTCTGTAGCTCTCACAAACTGTAGGCAGGAGCTGGGAGAGAGTGAGTTAGTGGGCTGAGGACTCCTAGGGGAGGAGAGAAGTGCAAGGGAAGGGGAAGGGATGCCGTGGGTGTCTTTAGTAGAGATGCCCGAATATCAGGTCAGAGCCAGGGATGCTAGACAAGCACCCAGGTAGAAGGCTCTAGGAGCCAGAGAGACACTTGTGGCATAGACAAGGAGAGGAATGGTTAGAGCACAGGAAGGGGAGAAGTCGCTGAGAAGGCTGACTCAGAATCTGGGGTCAAATTTGATGGATGGCAGGAGCCAGCAGAAACAAATGATCCCTACTTGCCGCAGGAGAATCAGATCAACAGCTTGGTTGGGGGATGCCTAGTTCCTTGGACGGGAACTCATATACGCCAATCCTGGGTTTCGGCACCAGATGAATGAGAAATAAAAAATAAAAAAGAAAGGACATGATTGTCCCTACGTATGGTAGAGGAGTTCATTGTAAATATGAAGGAGGGAACAGCCTGAGGCAGAAACATCTGGGAGAGTCCAGAGTGAACATAACCCTGAGCTGGGCCATGTGAGGAGAGGGCGGAGGGGAGAGGGGAGAGAGGGGAACCAAGTGTAGCAGCCAAGAGGGCAAAAAGGTGATAAAAAAAAAAAAAAAAAAAAAAAAGGATTGGCATAGCCAAATGGTTGAGTTACATAAGGACCAGATCCTGGGCTGGTGAGTTCTGACTAGGGAGCAGGGTATGCTAGCCATACCCTGTAACAGGTAGGGACTGAGGGATGCTGGGAGAACCTGGCAGCCAGGTCCACTCTGCTATGTTAATAGGCCCCTCAGCCATTTGTCCTGGGTTTGAGACCCAATAACGCTTGAGACATAAGATTGCAGGCTCTGGAGTTAGGACAGTCCTCCAGGAAGCTGTAGTTGCTTAATTTGTCTGTTTGTCTGTTTGTTTGTTTGTTTGTTTGTTTGTTTGAGATGCTCTCTACACCATGCAAAGTTGCCAAAAAAAATTAACTATCTTAATAGTAATAATTCACAGGAACAAATTCCACTTGTAATATAAGCAATACAAAAGAAGATGCCTATTAGTAAGCATTAAAAAGTGTATAAAGTTGATCTAAAGAAAAAATGCAAACCTATTTGGGGAAGACATATTTATGGATGGCAAAGCTGAACTTGTCAAGAGCAGGGGCAGGTGGGGAGAGAGGAAGAAGAGGGGGAAGGAAGAGGTCAATGTTTTTGTATTCTTTCATAAGATTGATGTAATTTTATTGAAAATCTCAGAGGAACTTTTTTGTAAGCTAGCATAATTAACATAGAGTCTACCAAGACAAGAATCAAGAAAATATTGAAAAAGAAGAATATTGTTGTGTTTAGATACAATGTGTGCCCCATAGACTCAGGTGTCTGAACACTTGGACCCCAGCTCACACCCCTATTTGGGGAAGTTTGAGGAGGTGGAGCTTTCTGGAGGTCGTGGGTTACTGGGCCAGGCCTTGAGATTTCATAGCCTGGCCCCTCTTCCTGTAATCTCTCTGCTTCCTTTTCCAGGATTTGTGGGAGGCCCTAGGTACACTCTTCTGCTGTAACAGAGGCACTTGCCCCCATCCCTTCCCCTCCAGGGTGGACTGTGTGCCCTCAAACTGTGAGCCAAAATAAACCCTTGCCTCCTAAAGTGGCTTGTGTTGGGTATTTTGCCACAGAAATGAGAAAAGAAATTAATATAGAGATCCACATTGTCGCATATTAAAATATGCCTCAACATTAAAATCAAATTACACAGTCTTGTTACACGAGCATACAGATAAATCACAGGACCTAACAGAAAACCCCATCCCTTAAGATTAAGTTCACTTCCAGTAACCAATAAAAAAAAAAGTAACAGTGATTTAAATAAGAAAACCTAACAAGAGAAAAAACAAATACAAGCTTATTAATATGGATGCCTCATGTAAACATAAGCAAAACCCCAGAAAAAAAAATATTAAACCTCACACTGACCAGGGAAGCAGGTAGGCTAACTGCAGATATTCACCTCTTCCTCCAGTCCTCCAAATCTAACCCCCCACCCCAGTCTCAACCTCAACTCTGTAGCAGATCACCTGCTTCGGCCTCCCCCTCTTCTCTCTGTCCCCATCTCCATCCATCATGTAGATCTCCTCCAACCCTCCTCCCGACTCATCCTGTTATCCCTACCCCTAATTCCAGCAGGCATTCTCCAGGATCTCACCAGCCAAGCCTGCCAGAGAAGCAAGGAGGCCAGTTAAGTAGGTAGGTGAGCTTCAGATCTTCTCTCCCTCTTCTCTTCCACATCCAATCCTCTAGTCTCATCCCCAGCTCTGTGGCAGACTACCTGTTGTGGCCTCTCCTCACTCTCTGCCCTCATTCCTACAGGACTGAGCAGATCTTGTTGGAACACCATGCTTTCCTCCCACCCACGGACCACCTCAGACTGCCCCAACATCAATGGTCTCAATTCCCCAATAATAAGACAGACTAATAGAATGGAGGAGAAAACAGGATCCACCCTTCTGCTGTATCCAAGAAACACACTCAATATCAATGATATAGACATCATATCAGAGTAAAAGGATGGAAAAAGATATTTCAAGCAAATGAATCTAAGAAGCAAGCTGGTGTAGCCATTTTAATATTGGACAAACTAAACTTCAAGCTAAAACCAACCAGAAGAGATAGGGTGACAGGAATTCCAGGCACATCCCCATGTTTGCGCATGCCCCTGCGGGACACTTAGTCATTTCTGCCTAGTCATTTCCGGGTCATATGTCCTAGGTAACCCATGCGCTGCTTGGTCACATAAATCGCATGCAGTGTGACCATGTGATCTATGCTACTTCACGCATGTGCAGGGTGGCCCTTAAAAGAGCGAGCCCCATCCCCCACCCACTCGTCTTCCCTCTTTTCAGCAGGCCTGATCACGTCTGTCCCTTCTCCTTTCCTTAATAAAACTCTTGTTAGTGGATTCTGTCGTGTTTTGTGACTTTTCCTCGCAGGGTAAGAGCACTGCTAAAAACCATCATAGGGAAGGACATTATTACATACTCATCCAAAGAAAAACTACCAAGAGGACATTGCAATTGTTAACATCTATGCAAACTCAAGGATACCCAAGTTTGAAAAAAAAAACAGCTACAGCTAAATCATATACTGGCCTGGGACACCAATAGTGGGAGACTTTAGTACCTCACTCTTCAACGGACAGGTCATTCAGACAAAAACCCAACAGAGAAATGTTGAAGCTAACTGACTTATAACCAAAGGGACCTAACAGATATCTATACATTTCAAACAAACACAAAAGAATATACCTTCTTCTCAGCACCTATGGAACTTGCTCCAAAATTGCCACATACCCGGACAACAAAGCCAGTCTCAACAGATATATATGAGAATATTGAAATAACACCCTGCATCCCATCTATCACTAACAGAAACAACAGAAAGTCCATGAACTCATGGAAACTGAACAACTTACTACTGAATGAAAAGTGGGCCAAGACCAAAATTAAGGACGAAATTAAAGACTCTCTAGAACTGAGTGAAAATTGAGGGGCTCTGATAGGCCCAAGCACAGCAAACATGGCCGGGCAGGTCTTGCCTCCCCCACCCCTCTCCCTTGCTAAATAGACTCCCTTATTTAGGCACTTCCACATTCCTCCAGCTAGCTACCGAGGTCTGTTCCCTTATTTGGCAGCTTCCTTATGCCTGACTCATTCCTGAAGCTGATCATCAACATCCAACTATCAAAACATCAAGGTCTTGCAATCAAAAACTTCCCATGTGGCTCCCCTAACTAGCATGCCCAATCAAACTTACCCGCTCACCCTGGCCCGTTCTAACACAGACCTCCCCTTTTTGCCTTTTAGAATGACTCCTGCAAAGCTGTTTGCTGCTGTTTCTGCCCCCTTGATTCAGTCCCCTTGTCTCTTTGCCTTGCTTAATAAAAATCTCTTTGTGTTGGAAATTGGTGTTTGGGTATGGTCTATGCCTAATCCAGGGTCCTGGGGGGAGCTCCCCGTGGTGTGAGGGTCTCTTCAGAAAGGAATACAAAATAGACCCAAACTTATGGGACACAATGAAGGTGGTTCTAATTGGCATAGCAATAAGTGTCTACATAAAAAAATAAATAAATAAAAAACGGAGAAATCTCATATGAGTAACTTATTAACAGCATACCTGAAAGCTCTAGAACAAAAAGAAGAAATCATACCCAAAAGGATTAGATGGCAAGAAATAATCAAACTACAGGCTGAGCCAATGAAATAGAAACAAACAACCACCAAAAACAAAAAACAAAAAAACAATCAATGAAACAGAGAGTTGGTTCTTCGAGAAAATCAGTAAGATTGACAAACTCGTATCCAAATTAATAAAATTAGAAATGAAAAGGGGACATAACAACAGACACAGAGGAAATTCAGAGAATTGTGAGGACACAAAACTGTGTGTCCACAGAATGTCCTAGATCTTTATTAACATCTGCTCACAGCCTCTACTCACTTCTTCTGTCTCCATTGCGCTTCATCCCAGGCCTCCTGTAAGCCGAGCAACACTGACCCAAGGGTGTTGTTACTAGCAAACTCTTACTGAAGGGCTGAGAGATGAGTGTAATTACAGCACACAGCAAGAAACCACTTTGCATGGCACACCAGACATTCGGGCCACAGGAAGCTCGCCATTGCTCAAGCTTCTCCCGAGATGCCACCCTGTTCTGGGTTCCTGACTGGCTCCCCAGCTCCCCTACTCATATCTCACCTCTTTGCCTCCTGGTCCTCATCTTCCTCAGTGTTGGGGTTTGGATCTGAAATGTCTCCCACGACCCATGTTTTGTGCACTTATTTCCTGGCTGATTTAGGAGATGGGGTCTAGCTGGTGGGAGGAGGTAACTTGGGGTGGGCTTTTGAAGGCCATGTCTACTCCTGGCTTGGCCCATGCTGTTTCCTCATCTGTACCATGATTATCCACTGACAGAACCATGCATTGTCCCACGGCCCTGATCATGGTGAAGTGTGACCCTCTAAAACCATGAGTCAAAAACCTCCTTTTTCTCATTGAGCTATTCCTATCAGTCATTTTGGTTACTGTGAAACAGAAGAAAATAGTAAGAGCAGCAATCTCTTGAGCTGCCAGCATGTCACTCAATACTGGGCTTGCTTTGTGAAGAGAAATCATAAAACTTTCCAGTTTCTTCTCTCCTTTCATGTCCTGGTCTAGGGATGAGATGTGTCCACTACTCAACTTCACGAGGACTGTTAGGAGTGTCCCTAAAAAAACAAAGAACAAAACAAAAAATCTTCCTTGAGATGATTCTGTCTTAAAAAGGCAGGAGCACCTTCAATGCTGAGAACACACGTGTGCAAATATAGGTCTTTTTCTTTACATGTGCATATGGTAAAGAAAATAAAAAAGGTTGGAAATGCATTCTTCAAAATACTAACAATAATTTCTTCTGATTGTTGGGATTACAATAACATTTACTTTTCACTTTGTGCTAATATGTTTTTCCCAAGTCTTCTGAAATGAGTTTATATTTATTTTATGAAAAAAAAATGTGTTTTTTAAGCAATAAGATGTGGCAACCAAAAAAAAATCTTTCTTTCTTCTTACAAAATTTTACTATTCAAATGCAAATGCATGTCATTCCATCTCTGCTTCTTTTACCTCCCAGTTCTCACTGATAGACTTAGAAGAAAAAGCAGGTTTATAAACAACTATAATTAATGTCTAACGTATGTATTTCAAAGAGGCCAACAGACAAAGATGAAATAAGAGCAACTACTAACTAATGGGCGATCGATCCTTAGATCCAAAATGTGGGTGAAGCCTGCCCTGGATTTATACCACATATTTCCTGGATTTATACCATGCATATCTGTTCAGTAGTATTCAATCAAATGGGTTGACATTTGGCCAGATTCATGGTCCATGAATTTTAACAAGAGATAAAATTTGATAAAATCTATCAATCTCAGTGTTTAGTTTTCCAAAAATATTTATGTCAGCCATTTATCTACATAAAATATGTAAGGGGCCATCGACTCAGCCTGGGATCAGATATGTAGGAGACATACATGTACTGCATTGGGGGTGTCCCGGGCTGAACAGCATCCTGCAAAGTTCACACTTCAAGGAGCCTCAGAAGGGGCCATCATCTGGAAATTGAGTCTTTACAAATATAACTAGTTAAGTCTTTAACTTATTATGAATTTAGAAAAGAATCCATCAAAGATGAAGTGGGGCCGGGCGGTGGTGGCGCACGCCTTTAATCCCAGCACTCGGGAGGCAGAGCCAGGCGGATCGCTGTGAGTTCGAGGCCAGCCTGGGCTACCAAGTGAGTTCCAGGAAAGGCGCAAAGCTACACAGAGAAACCCTGTCTCGAAAAACCAAAAAAAAAAAAAAAAAACCAAACAAAGATGAAGTGGGAAATGTGGTTGATTTACAGCATAGACTAAGAATCCACAGGCAACATAGCGTCCTTCCCAACAGAGCTGGGGAGGAGTTTGGTGGGGCTGAGGGTTGAACTTCTGCTAATATCATTGAACAGGAGGAATTTTCACTTAGGCCTAGATCTGGGAGCCGTTTAGTTCACACGATATATTTTCTCTCCTTGTGGGAATACCATACACACCCTCAGCAGCTCTGGTAACTGATAGAAAATACTAAGGCCTTGGATATCATGACTGGCATGTAACTGAGAACAAGAAGTAGTCTGGAGGGCGTGTCAGCAAAGGGAGAGGTGTGCAGACATTTGAACAAACACTGACCTCACTGCTTCAGGCCCAGCAACATCAGTGTGATACACAAACTTGGAACACTGAGCAAATGATGCACGAACCCCACCTCAGGACTTACCTGTCATTGAGAGAGAGAGAGAGAGAGAGAGAGAGAGAGAGAGAGAGAGAGAGAGAGAGAGAGAGAGAGAATGAGTAACTTGGAGCCAAAAGCTGCTTTTATGTTTAAAACATTCTGCATGGGAAGCATTCAATTTATAGATGATGTCACTGAAACTTCTCCACCTCCAAGGAGGCAGAAGCCAGTGGCCCCACAGCTAGACAAGTAAGGGTGCCTAACTTGGTTGAGGTGGCTCCATCCAGGCCCTCGGGGAGATTTCATTTAGGCTACCAAATCAGTGAAGCTACGTGACTCAGGATGATTATCTGGATTATTCCCTTTGCAGACTGTTGCTAGTGTGGCGGGTCTGTTTGCTTGTGTCTTTTTGATCCAAGTCGATTCCCCTGTCATCTAGGCAGAACATCTGTGAAACGGTGCCGTATATTCAAGGACCAAAGTAATTCAGTAGTAAGAAAACCATAACCGACAAGGTGAAAATCTCCTGGAGGAAACACACACACACACACACACACAAAAAAAAAAAAAAAAAAAAAAAAAACCACAAAACCCTCCTAAACAAGGGCAGAGGGGAGAGGGTGTAAGAACTATGCTAACGTTGCCGGTTCGCAGGAGAGGGTATAAGAGCGATGTTAGTGTTACCAGTTTGGTTATGATGTACATTTGGACAGCATCATGCTATCACCAAAGCACTGGGGGGAGGGGATGGGAAAGCATTCTCTGTCTGGGCTGAGGCGCTACTGGGCACCATTTGCTCATGAAGGAAGGCAGAAGGAGCAACCATCTTGAGGCCGCACAAGGGCACATGGAGGAACGTGGAGGGAATTAGGACTAAACCGTGTTTGAAATCTGAGTTCCGTGAGGGGGATTAGCATTTGCTGGGCATGTGCACCTCACAGGTTCGACGCTGGAGGCTCTGCCCTCCATCTTTCAGTAACTCCTCTCCACTGGCCTTTCTAGTATTGGAATGGACAGTTTTAAAGCAAGATCTCACACTGAGCTCACTATCACACATGGGGAACACTGCCATTTCACAAAAGAAAAACCTAGAAAGATCAAGTCCCCTTCCCAAGGTCACCCAGCTGAGCTGTGAAAGAGCCAGGAAGGGAAGAGTGTCCACTTCCTGGGGGAGGGCTCAACCCCCATCCCAGGCTGTCCGCCCTGCCCATCCAGACACCATCTTTTCAGTCTGCGGGAGAGTTTTGAGGCTTGGTTGGCATGGTGGTACTTGGCATACACTTGGCACAGGCAGGAAGATTATGAGTTGAAGGCAGCCTGGGCTACAAAGAGAAACCCTGTGCCAATAAACAGAAAAGTATACGCAGAGATTCTTGTTGGTTAGCCCAGGCTACCCTCCTCACTCTGTGCCTCAGACTAAGCCTCTCACAGGCCAAATCATTCTAACCAGCCCTGCTGCCCATGGGCCTGGAACCACTTCACCCCAAACCTCTTTCCCGCCCTTTCATTACCTGGTTTGTGGTCCCTAGCTTGGGCTTCCTGGGCCCTTTGCTCCACCCCTACCTCTCTCTCTCTCTCTCTCTCTCTCTCTCTCTCTCTCTCTCTCTCTCTCTCTCACACACACACACACACACACACACACACACACCTACATCACACACATACACACTGGGTACTGTCCAGCTAACTCACCCCCCTGGGGCTAGAAAGGCACGATGAGGAGGAGTTGGGAAGCCCTTTCCACCCCTGAGACCTCGACTCATTCCTGAGTCTATAAATCTCAGACTCCAGTTTGACAGATGCCGCAAAACATGCAGGAAGGCTTCAGTATCGTCTGTGTTAGGGGTGTGTGTGTGTGTGTGTGTTTTCATGTGTATGCATGTACAGGTGTGTGTGTGTGTGTGTGTGTGTGTGTGTGTGTGTGTGTGTGTGTGTGTGTATACATGTGTGTGAGCCAAAGGTTGACATCAGGTGTTTTCCTCCATCACTTTACACCTTATTGTTTGAGACGCTGAACCCAGAGGGTCCAAATTCATCTAAGGGGCCTCCTGTCTCCACCTCCCCAGCACTGGGATTACCACCACACACAGTGATTTTGTAAATACTGGAGATGTGAACTCATGCTTGTGAAGCAAATACTTAACCTAAGGAGGCTTCTTTGGGGGGGGAGGTAGTTCTCAGGGTTTTTTTTTAACACCATTTCTTTTTTTTTAAAGCATTTATTTATTTATTTACGAATGCTTTGTCTGCATGTATGCCTGCATTACAGAAGATCCCTTTAGAGATAGTTGTGAGCCACCATGTGGTTGCTGGGAATTGAACTCAGGACCTCTGGAAGAACAGCTGGTGCTCTTAACCGCTGAGCCATCTCTCCAGCCCCTCCACCCCAATCAGGTTTTTATCACTTCCTGCTGGCAATAACCCTCTAGCAGATCTGCCTGTCACTAGTCCCCATCTCCTCCCCTCCCTGATGGAATTCATACCCTGCTGTGTGCATCTCTCTCACCCTGAGGGAATCTCATAACTTCCCAGCCTTCAGAGGAGAAAGCCTGGCTCCGTGGCATGACCTCCAGCCTCGCCTGGCTCCTTGGCATGACCTCCAGCCTCGCCTGGCTCCTTGGCATGACCTTCAGCCTCGCCTCTCTCTGTTCTCATCTCCCTCCCTTCCTCATCTAGTTCTACTCTGCTTCTCCCCGCTGCTGTGATCAAACAAGGATCAAAAGCAACCTTGGGGAGGAAGCCGGGCGGTGGTGGCGCACGCCTTTAATCCCAGCACTCGCCTTTAATCCCAGCACTCGGGAGGCAGAGCCAGGCGGATCTCTGTGAGTTCGAGGCCAGCCTGGGCTACCAAGTGAGTTCCAGGAAAGGCGCAAAGCTACACAGAGAAACCCTGTCTCGAAAAACCAAAAAAAAAAAAAAAAAAAAAAAAAAAAAAGCAACCTTGGGGAGGAAACGGTTTATTTGGTTTACAGGTCACAGTCATCATCAAGGGGGAAATAAGACAGGAACTCAGGACAGGAACCTGGAGGCAGGAACTGAAGCAGAGGCCAGGGAGGAGTGCTGCTTACCTGCTGTGGGGTGTCTTACTGTATGCTGTGAATATGTAGGGCTCCCACTGGATAATAAATAAAGCCACATTGGCCTATGGCAGGGCAGGATGGAGCCAGGTGGGAAAATCCAAGAGAGATAGTGAGAGAAGAAGGGCGGGTCAGGGAGATGCCAGCCGCCACCCAAGAAGCAACAAGATGCCAGCAGGCCGGTAATGCCACAGCCACGTGGCAATATATAGATTAATAGAAGTGGGTTGAATTAAGTTATAAGAGCTAGCTTACAAGTAGCCTGACCCATAAGCCATATAGTCTATAAGTAATATAAGCCTCTGTGTTTACTTGAGTGGCTGCGGGACACAGGTGGTCTTAGGCTCCTTTCTTTCTTTCTTTCTTTCTTTCTTTCTTTCTTTCTTTCTTTCCTTTCTTTCTTTCTTTCTTTCTTTTTTTGTTTTGTTTTGTTTTTTCAAGACAGGGTTTCTCCATGTAGTTTTGGTGTCTGTCCTGGATCTCGCTCTGTAGACCAGCTTGGCCTCAAACTCACAGAGATCCGCCTGGCTCTGCCTCCCGAGTGCTGGGATTAAAGGCGTGCGCCACCACCACCCAGCCAGTAGCCCTCCTTTCTTATACAACCCAGGATCACCTGCCCAGGGATGGCACTGCCCATGATGGGCTGAGCCCTCACACATCAACCAGCAATCAAGAAAATACCTCATAGTCCTATCTGACGGAGGCAATTCCGGACCTGGAGTTCCCTTTTTCCAGGGACTGTAGCTTGTGTCAGGTTGACAAGAGCTAACCTGCTTCCACCTGCTGTAACACCCACCTGCAGCCCCGAGCACCCTGCTTTTATGGCGATGGAACGTTGTATGTCCTTCCTTGACTTCTCCTCAGCTAACACCTACATTCCTTCAGGACTTCTCTTCCCTGGAATGCCTACCCCGTGCCAGCACCACCGGTCACAGCTGCTGCCACCACCTTCCGGGGCACACCTCTGGCCCAGGAGTTGTCACTGTGTGCCAACAGCCTGTTTGCCTTCTGTCTCTCCCACCAGACTTTGAGCTCCTTGAAGGCAGTGGCCACATATGACTCACGTCTGTCCCCAGGCCTGGCTCCACCAAGGATAAAAGATGAAGCCGTAAATGAACACAGGAATGGTGTTATAAGGACACTTCTCCCTGTGGCCTGCCAGGGCCAGCCCAGTGAAAAGGCCAACAGCCTTGGTGCTATCAGGATGGGGCACCCAGTAGTTATTAAATAGCCAAAGTTATCGCCTGGTCCTAGGAGTGTCACATAATGGAGGAAGCTTATTCTGCTAGAGAAGGTGATGTCTTTGGAAATGAGGAAGCTCTCCTACATCCTGCTTAAGCCCCGTTCCACAGACATGTCTCACACCTATTTCCCTGATAGGTTCTCTTCACACCGTCTGCCCTGTCCCCCTGTGCACCTCTGACTCTGGGTAGGCAAGGACTAGACATGAGGTACCTGGAAAACTGCAGCTGTGTCCTGGGTAGCAGTTCTGACAGTCAGAACCTACCACCTATCAATATACCACCCATCTCCTAAATGTTCATTAAACACTTTTTTTTTTTTTTTTTTTTTGGTTTTTTTCGAGACAGGGTTTCTCTGTGTAGCTTTGCGCCTTTTCCTGGAACTCACTTGTTAGCCCAGGCTGGCCTCGAACTCACAGAGATCCACCTGGCTCTGCCTCCCAAGTGCTGGGATTAAAGGCGTGCGCCACCACCGCCCGGCTTCATTAAACACTTCTAAAGCTCGACCGGGCGGCGGTGGTGCACACCTTTAATCCCAGCGCTTCACCCCGCTCCCCTCCAATCAGTTTGCCCTGCCCGGCCTCTTGCACCCCTTCTAAAAAGGAGCCTTGGAAGACCCTAGCTGTGGATCCGCAGCCCAGGGGGTGCAGGTACTCCCCGCAGGCAGCCAGACCGGGGTTTGGGGTATCAGACCACAGTGCCCTTGTCGAGAATGAGTAGCCGCAGTCTAGAAACCTCTCCTTTTGTCCTCAGCCATCCAGGCAAGGCCCTGCTAGTCACCCAGAAGGTGGGTCTCTTGACCTGTGTCCTTCAGAGGTATCTCTGAGCCCTCCTGAGTAACTTCCCGAGGAGGGAAAAGTTGAGTCACCGATAGTTGGCCTGCAGTACTGTTGCCTGAAGCCTGGGTGGGGAGAAGGCCCCGGTTTCCTGCCCTGCATTGTCTCCTCCTGACCCGTACTGTTTCAGAGCCTGCTTCTGCTTCTGGAGACACAAGAAGGAGGTGAGAGGCGAAGAGTTGGATAGCCGTGAGGTCAGAAAGATCTTTGGCCCATCGGTTTGGTGACTTAAAATAATGCAGATAGTCCGGAACCTCCTCCTTTTAGCCATCCAGGGCCCAGTTTAGAGAAGAATGTTTGGCCTCTGGAGAACGGAGGAATTTTCTCCCTCTGGCAACCTCTGCTCGACCTGGCTCCTTACAGTAAATTTAGAACTCCGGATTCGGAAGTGTAACTTGGGGTTCGTTATGCTGTTCATGGGCCTGAGACACTTCAGTATTTGTGGGTTCTTTATTCCGTTAACAACAACAACAACAACAACAACAATAATAATAATAATAATAATAATAATAATAATTCTATTTTAGTTGTATGTTAGTATAAAAACAAATGTAATCTAGCTGGGTTCGTGGTTGAATGTTCGTTATTATATTTATTTTTCTTTCTACTTAAAATCATTTCAAACATCTTCATGATCCCCAGGAATCACAGTGGCCCCTAGACCGCATGTTAATGTGTGGCCCATGTATCCTGTATCGGTAACACTTGCGCCCCCTGCCGGTAGAAACAGCAAGAGCGGGCTCTAGGACCACCAGAAAGCCAGGGTCACTTTCTAAAGAGTTTAGGGGCTCTTTATTCTTATGATGGATGGCCTCTCTGTCATGGAAACCCTCGAAATAGCCAGAACACCTAGGATCCAATCATCCAGCCAATCCTTGACTTGTTAGTTCCAGAATCTAGAGATTTCTCTGACCCTGTGATAAGAGCACACAGGATTGGAGTGGGATTCTATCATTATAAAACTGAATGTCACAGCCAAGCTTGGGCACACACCTGTAAATCCCAGCACTTGAGAGGATGAGGCAGGAGGATCACGAATTAAAAGTCAGCTAGGGCTACACCATAGGCCTTGTTTTATCATATAACTAGGAATTCAACAGAGAGGTAAACTAAATGAGGGTGGACCCACCAAACTTTGAATGACCCATCTAAAAATTCACGAAAGCGGTCAGCGCCAAAGGCCTCATACCGAGCGCTCCCGCTTCATGGAAGCCTTCACTTGGCAGCCCACAGAGCTATTCAGTAAACGAGAACTTTTCAAAATATTTTTCTAATCAACAAATCAAAGCATTGGCTCAACGGCTGGAAAGTTGTGAAAACATCTGTATTTACTGATGAAACTTTTAACCACATTAACAGAATCCTTGCATAAAGCACATCAGTCGGTGAAATTTTACAAATTTGTTCTGGATTATTATTTTTACACGTAGAACAAATAAATATTACATTTAAAACTAAAGGGAACTATTGGGCACGTTAAATGATGAAAAGGATTGTTTTGCATTCCGTGAGTTTCTTAAACTCAAAGAGGGAAATATCAAGTTCCCCCCAAGTGGAGCAAGGTGCACCTGTAAAAGATTAGGAGCGCTCGAGAGTCTTGTTTTACATAAATAGTTGTATTGTATCATGAAATTGTGAAACTTAGCGAACCCAACCACACGGCCTCTAAGTCCCCAGTTCCCAATTTTTTAAATGAAAGCTTAAACTAGTAAGTGTTTTTCAAATGTTTCTGGCTACAAAAAAAATACTTTCACTGGGTGAAACAATCATAGTTAATGGTGACAGCTAATCTTTGTTTTCACGTATCATCTCAATCATCTTCACAGCAGAGTGTAATCGATGTTATTATGTCAAAGCCAGGCGAGGTGAACTAAGGAGTCCAGGATAGCACAGCCAAGCAGTGTGCTCTGAATCCCACTCTTCAGTCCTTCAAAGTCCTCTCTGTGAAGCAGAGGGAGGCTTTGCTGAATGGGACAGAGATGAGGGCCACTCAGAGCCACAGACTGCTTCTATCCAGGAGGCTTAGCTTTAAATAGCCCTTTTCCCTTTTGTTAAAAACTGATTTCAACTAAGCTTTACATTTATTAATTAGCTAAGTAACTTCTTGGATTTTCTACCACTGTTATAGCATGATTTTTAAAAAATTTTGTGTTTCTCTTCGATTCCCCCAAATTCATGCAGGGATTCTAAGGAGTCTGCCGACTCCCCTTAAAGACGAAATTCCAAGTAAAAGACAGCTGGATGCCGGGCGGTGGTGGCGCACGCCTTTAATCCCAGCACTCGGAAGGCAGAGCCAGGTGGATCTTTGTGAGTTCAAGGCCAGCCTGGTCTACAAAGCGAGATCCAGGAAAGGCACCAAAACTACACAGAGAAACCCTGTCTCGGGAAAAAAAAAAAAAGACAGCTGGAGACACACACAATAATGTAGCCTGTAGCGTCATCTACTGGTAGATTTGTAGTATTGCAGTCATCTAGCGTTGGCCCTGAAAAGAGCAGGTTGGTGCTAAACACTACTGTCTCCCTTGTGTGTCAAAGTAACAGAAATTCTTTTCCTGCAGAGAAAGCAGAACGGTAACCTTGACATCTCCTAGCACGGCCAAAGTGCTAAGTCCTGCTCCTGGTTTTCCATAATTAACCGTACAGACTTGGTAGGTCACTCCATCTCAAGAACCCCATCTTGGGTCATACAGAGAGTCTTTATAATTGTGTTCCTTAAAACACTAAGGTCACTGCCAGGGCCCTCCACAAGAGGCTAGGCTATGGGCTGTGACCTCCTCTCCAGACCCTCATGTAGGCATGTCTTATCTCTTTCACGTATACATTTTTTTGAATAAGGTTCTTTTTCACAAAGAATTCCACAACACTTCAATAAATTTCATATTTATATATATAATACATATATATGTGTATGTGTATAGTTTCTGTCCTACAGACATGGTTAACCCATATCAACATTTACTGCACCTACAACTTTTTAAGCCTCTGCACTAAATCTTTATGAGCTATAAAAGCAGGAGTCCCAGCTGAGAACGTAGATCTTGGTTGCAGAATAAAGCAAACACATCATCTACTCATTCCTTAACAATCTTGTCCATCAAATGGGGGATTTTTTCCCGCCTCCCATGAGGTCATATCTCTGATTTTATAACAAAAGTCAATGGGGGAGAGAGAGAGAGATCTTTTTATAGTCAATCTAGCTGGAAGGCATCTTTGCTCTAAAACCGGTGTTTCTGAGGTCTCTCGGGGAGGACTCCTGACGAAGCTGAGCTGCTCGGCCATCACTGTGCAGCAGTGTTTCTTCTCATGGGAGTTGAATGCAGCTGAGAGATTTGTGGGCACGATCTATGGGGCTTAAACAAAGTACATAAGACTCTGGTGTCCCAGCGCAGACATCCATTCTCTATCACCAAGGGCAGACATGTAAAATATCAGCAAATATTCCATGATAGTTCATCTTCTCTTAGAGACCAACTCGTTTGATTGTTTTAATATTTCTACCAAAGACTGGGCAGGAATTTACTGTTCAAATATCCAAATAGGACAACAATCATATCCTAATTAATATTAATCATTTTCTCTGGTCCTGAAGTTTTTCTAACAACTACGGCCCATTTAATCCTCACAGCATTGCCAGAAAGTACTCTATTTTGTCCCCTTGTTACAGAAAAGGAAACTGAGGCACATCTATTAAATAATCCATTAAGTTATAGCTGGCTAGTGTAGACTTTCTGTCCTGGGATAATCTTTAAGAGAGAGGTTAGAGCCAGGCGGTGGTGGTGGTGCACGCCTTTAATCCCAGCACTCGGGAGCCAGAGACAGCAGATCTCTGTAAGTTCGAGGCCAGCCTGGACTACAGAGTGAGTTCCAGGAAAGGCGCAAAGCTACACAGAGAAGCCCTGTCTTGAAAAACCAAAGAGAGAAAGAGAGAGAGAGAGAGAGAGAGAGAGAGAGAGAGAGAGAGAGAGAGAGAGAGAGAGAGAAGTTAGAACAGCTCTGACTTCCCACCTATCACAAGTCTTACCTCGGATGTCATTCTGCACCCAGCTGCAGGCTCTGTGACCTTTCAGACAAAGAATCCGCCTTCTGCACAATACTAGAACATTGCCTAGCAGCATATGCAGTAAGAAGGAAACACAAGAGAGTCAGCTTCTTTTGGCATCTCTGTCTCGTAGCACCCTGCCCACCATGACTTATTGCAACCAAAAGGAACAGCATAGAATATTCTGTAACGTTATCAATCAGGTTGTCTTCCTTCCAGATCGGGCCCACTTGGGTGGTCTTACAGGATAAGTACTGGCAGATGCCACATTCCAGCAGCCGGAAAGGAATCAGAGTGATTTTATTCCTCCCCTTTCTTCTCCACCCAGGATAGTTCAAGAAACACTGGGTCATAATATGTCGTTTCCAGATTTGGACTGGAAAAATTTTTCTTTTCAAATATGATTCGTCTAAGAGCACCCTCCTGACCCCGCCCTACCTCTGTCTCTAGTCAAAGAGGAAGACACTCCAAGGACACAGACAATTCCCCAGGGGTGCAGGGATGTCTAACTTTTCAATTATCTTCTCAGAAACAAGGCCAGTAACTTGGCTTTCCCGTCAGAACTCACAGGCATCATAGACCCACTGAAGGATGGGTCTGCTCTGATGGATATATTATGTAGCAAGCAAAACAAAGAGCCTTTCTCCGAGGAATTACATAATCACCATGTCTTTTCTTCCCTTCTTGTAATATGTATAATTTGTCTTCCCTTGGAAAGGTACCCATAAATTTTAATGCAATTTACTTAAGAACAATAAGTGAAGTCAAAATTTGCTAATCACTTTTGTTTCCCAGGAGGAAGGGGAAAGTCTTAACTGCATGCTGAATGACTATCATGGGCACTGCAAGGCCCACAAAGGAGAATTGAACCAGAGATCCTCCAAAAGGAATGTCATCCGTAATTTGTCAGACCCTTATGGCAATAAAAAATATTGTCTATGCAATAATGAGACAACCCGCCCTTCAAACACCGAATAAAAAGCTTTAGGTGACATTGAAGCAGCAACAACGCAGGACTCTAGGATTGGAGAAATAGACAGACAGACAGACACACACACACACACACACACACACACACACACACACACACATGCCCTGAGCAATGAAAGGAAACACTAGTCACAAGATTTCCGGAAAGGAAGGATATTAAGGACATTGTCCAGTCTCCCATCTGATGCATTTTTTTTTCCTTTCTACAAGATGTTTGGCAAATGATTGGCCTCCTTTTCTGTTGTAGGCACTATGAGGAAGAGACTGTGCTATTCAACACTGAAACAAGAGTTTGTCCCTCGGGCGACTGTAAATCTTAGTGTTCAGTTTCTCTGCCAACCTGCTAAATAAGCTGGGTTGTTTTTTTTTTCCTTTCTCAAGGTATGGACTGGAAAACAGAGGCTGTCCATCATTCTCTATCCACGCTGCCCCTCCTATCAGGCTCCGGGAGGCAGTGTGCTGCACAAGAGGCCCACTTTTCAATTTGAGGATCAATACAAGCTAAATAGGTGGTATTTTCAGCCCCAAGGGACAACCCAAATCAATGCATTTAATGCTTTTCCTCGGGGACTCCCTGATGAAAGACCTGCAGGGTAGAAGAGGACAGACACATCATTGTGTGACAGAGACTAGAGATGAGCGAGAATCAGAGGCTGTGATGCCAAAGTCAACCACCACCACCACCTTCAGAAGGGGACCTGGAGCGCTCAGGGAGGGCCAGGTAACCCCCGGCCTGCTCAATGATCGTTCTGTTCTTTGAAAACATGGGGAGGAGAGGAGAGATTTGCCTCCAGGAGAAGCTGCCATGTCAAAGCAGTGGCAGATAGTGACTGGGGTGGGAGTAGAGAGGGGCTGGAGGTGGGTGGGGTCGGGGAGAGAGAGTAGGGATGGAGTGTAAGCTTGTTGGGGTGCCATAGCAGTCACAGCGGGGAGCCCTTCTGGGTTAGGTAAAGCTGCCCACCCCTCACATGCCATGTCACTTCCAAAGTGGTTATAGTGAAGAAAATATAAATTTGTTTCCCATGTTGAGATTGAAACATTTCCGCAGAGACCCATAATCTCCAGGAGAACCATCGTCATCCATTCTAATCTAGATGAGCAGACAGGAAGAGAGCGTGGAGGAAAAGGACCAGTTAAGAGAAGAGAGAGGCACCGTGAGAGTGCCAGGCAGACTGGCAAGAGCTGTCTGAATTTTTCTAGTAAGTTATGACAGTCAAAGACTTTAAAAAAAAGACCCTATGATCATCCAGGTAGAAAACAAAGCAAAATAAGCTGCTCACACAGACAAACAGCAGATTTCTCTTCTGAAACCTTAAATGCAACAATGTCACTCAATCGTGGAACAGATAATAAATCTATATGGAAAATGATACAGCAGTAAAAATGAGTGTAGTCCCTGACATGAGCCTGCTCAGGTGTGTGGCATACACGTCGTGCCGAGCAAAGGGAGCATCATAAAAACTTGTCTATGAAAGATTAAGACACGCCCAGTTAAAGAACATATTGTTAAATGATACGCATGTAAGAGGTAAAAAAAAAAACTGTAACCCCAAATCAAGACCATATCACCTCAAAAATCAGTACAGTGGTTTTTAGGGGGGATAGAAAGGGGGTACAGTTGGAATCAAGTTCCAAGTACAGGTGATATGTTACGTCTTGGTCTGGGTGGTGATTGTATAGGTACTTTTTAAAATAATTATTCTTTAAATTATACAAACCGGGGCTGGAGAGATGGCTCAGCAGTTAAGGACACTGGCTGCTCTTCCAGAGGTCCTGAGTTCAATTCCCAGCAACCACATGGTGGCTCACAACCATCCATAATGAGAATCGATGCCCTCTTCTGACATGCAGGTATACATGCAGGCAGGACACTGTATACATAATAAATAAATCTTTTTTAAAAATTATACAAACAGTCAGGCATAGTGGCACACTAACACTAACACTCAGAAGGCAGAGGTAAGTGGATGTCTGTGAGTTCAAGACCAGCCCTTGTCTACATAACTGTTCCAGACCAGTCAGAGTGACACAGTGAGACCCTGTCTTGAAAAATGAAATAAGTAAAATAATAAACTACACAAAAGCATGCCATAGGTTATTCCTTACATATAATTCGTGTCACATGAAGACTGTTTTTAAAAGGCTGATGACATGGCTCAGCAGATACAGACACTTGTGGCCAAGGCTGTCAGCCTGAGTTTGAACCCTTGAATACAGATAGAAGGAGAGAACCAAAACTCATCCTCTGACCTCCACACATGTGCCATGACACGCTTGTACCCCTTCCCACGTTCACACAATAAATAAAATAAATAAATAAATGTAAGATTTGGGGGTTTTGGTTTGTTTTTGTTTTTCAAGACAGGGTTTCTCTGTGTCGTACTGGCTGTCGTGGAACTCACTCTGTAGATCAGGCTGGCCCCAAACTCAGAGACCCACTTGCCTCTCTGCCTCCCGAGTGCTGACATTAAAGGTGTGCACCACCACCACCCAGTTATAAGATCATTTTTTACTTTTATTTTTATTTATTTATTTTTTCGAGACAGGGTTTCTCTGTGTAGCTTTGCGCCTTTCCTGAAACTCACTTTGTAGCCCAGGCTGGCCTCGAACTCACAGAGATCCGCCTGCCTCTGCCTCCCGAGTGCTGGGATTAAAGGCATGAGTCACCACCGCCCGGCCAAGATCCATTTTTTAATTCAAGTAGAAAATAGTGTCTAGGGGTTGAGGATTTAGTTCAGTGGTAGAGCGCTTGCCTAGCAAGCGCAAGGCCCTGGGTTCGGTCCTCAGCTCCGGAAAAAAAAAATAGTGTCTATTATGGTTCTCCAGAGACACAGGACAAGAGGATGTTTACAGAAAAAAGGTGTACATGAAAAGGATTTCTTACAAGGGATTGGCTTGTACCATCGGGGAATCAGAAATGTCCCTAAAGCTGCCTTCTGTGGGTTAAAGTCCAAAGAAGATGCAGTTTTAACCAGGTCTCCCGAGTGTATCAGTCCCAATCTGCGTCCAAACGGGAGAGAGCCAAGAACATGACTAAGGGCAGAAGAGGGGTGTGCTCACTCAAGAACCAGTGGCAAATTTGTCCTTTCATCACCTTTGTGTTCTATTTAGGCCCTCAACACCCTGGGAAATAGCCCTACATTGGCAGGGAAATCTTTAAGCAGTTGACTAATTCAAAGGCTAGTCTCCTCTGGAACCCCAACCTAGAGGTGGTATTTTGCCAGCTATCTGTGCAACTTTTTACCCAGCCAAATGACACATAAAATTAGTCACTGCCATATAAATTAATTTTCAAAGAAACTAAGGAACATATCAGTCAATGCAATAAAAAATTAATCATAGCAACAGTGAGAATTTAAGATTATGTACATTTAAGAAAAAAGTTGACAAAGTACAAAAAACTAAGAGAGGGGATTACAATAGACAAATCTTACTTTGAAATGAGATGCAAATTTTCTAATTATTTTTAAAAGGCAAATTAAATTAATAAGTATATTACTAGGGTACATTAGGTAGTGTTAAATATTGTCAAGATTTATAATAAAAGGACACATGTGGTTGAACATTAGAAAATCTTATTATAAAGCATTAAGTTTTGAGAAAAGCCACAGGATATCACTAGATATTGAAGTCATTTGATTTGATAAAATTCAACATGCATGACATATTAATAAAGCATCAGAGCATCAGCAAACCACAAAATGCATATATTTTGACAACAGAAAATGCTTACTTCACACTTAAAAGTCAAATGCTAAGACATCCCTGCTAAAGCCAGGTATAATATAAAGATGCTAGCTAGCATGCACAACCTTTGTTAGAAAGCTTTTAGCCACATATAATAAGGCAAGAAAAAAGTATTGGGAAGTATACAAATTGAAAAAGAAAAGACAAAATTGTCATTTTTTTTTGTGTAACTACTGGAAAACTCAGAACTAACTTCAAACTTTCCTAATTCTCATAATCCGTCCAGTTGCAAGGTGTGTGTAGATTCAGATGTGAGCACCAGTGGTTGTAATTAAATGTCACCAGGAACTGAGTGGACACCAAAAATGAATGAAGGGCATGGATGGGCAGGGGGAGGGCGGGGGGCCTTAGAAGTAACTGTTCCCAGCTCCACAAGTCTGTCAAGAGCAATTGTATGCCTGGTTGCCAGCCAGAGTGATCTCTTCAAGAGACATTGGTAAAGCTGGATTTTGGAATAAAACTTCCTGGGTTTTATCTGTAGACAATCAATTCAAAACTGCTTGAACAAAATGTATCCATTGGTAAGGAGCTCAGGAGGTAGCCCAGTCCGCAAAGTGCTTGTCACAGAAGCCCGAGGGCCTGAGTCTGCAGGTGTAAGGCTGTGACCCAGTCATGGGGAGGCGGAGACAGGAGGCTCTCTGGGCCTTTCTGACTAGAAAGGCTAGCTAAATCTGCAAGTTCCACATTCAGTGGGAGAGCAGGTCTCAAAAAACAAAGTGAACAGAGATAGAAGAAAATTCCTGACCTTGACCTCTGGCTTCCACAGACCTATATACACACACACACACACACACACACACACACACACACACACACACACACACACACGTGTGCACAGGCACTTATACCCACAAAAAAGATGTACACACACATACACACAAAATACACACATATATATGTATAGATATACATGAACATATATATCTCCATAGGCTAGATATGACCATGGGCCTCCAATGTGCAATATTTTTTTAGACAGGGTCTTACTGTGTAGCCCTGGCCAGCCTGGAACCTACTATGTAGACCAGACTGACATCAGACTCACAGAGATCCACCTGCCTCTGCCTCCCAAGTGCTAGGATTAAAGGCATGTGCCACCACACCCTACTAATGTGAAACTTTTGGTTAGTGCTTTATTATATAGCTAAAGTGCAAATATCTTAGGAGAAAGGTAAAATGAAGCAAAATTGGTTAACTCTTTAATAATGGACCATTTGAAATAAATATATTTAAGCACATCTCTGTTACACCAAATAAATTTCATAAATTAAAAAAAATGAAACTAAGACAAGTATAATGGAGCAAGCCTATAACCCCAGCACTCAAGAGGTGGAGACAAGAGTTTAAGGCCAGCATCACCTACACGGCAAAGTCAAGGTCATCCTGGATACATGACTTATTAACTCAGAAGAAAGAGGAGGAGAAAGGGGAAGAAAGGGGGAGGAAAGAAGAGGAGAAGCAAGCAATAGCAAAAAATAGACAGATAAACATCTACACAATAGATGGAGAATGTTTCCTAAAAGTAACATTAGATACAAAAATCAAAAGGAAAAACAGACCTGGAGTACATATTTTTTTTTTCACCACTTCAGGTCAAAACATAAAAGACCGATTCATGTAAGGAAAAATATTTAAACACAGAAGATCAATATCCCTTATATAGAGAAGCTCGTCTCAGAAATCAATAACAGGTATCTTCAGGGAATACTGAACACAGGCTGTGGCAAAGCAAATCATAAAATACGAAATGCCAAAGGCCAATGAGTATAATGTTCAACCTCGCTAGTAATCAAAGAAATCAAATTGAATTCTCCCTACTGACTTGACAAAGATTTCTTAAAATTATTTTTTCGGTTCAGTGTTGACGAAGGTGTTTATTGTTGGTGGTTGTCTACATTAATACACCCTGTAGAACAATTGGGCAATACATGTCAGAATACTTTGACGCAGCAAGCCCATTTCTAAAAGTTTAGTCTAAAGAAACAAGGCACGCAACAATGTCACTAGTAAATAACTAAAACAAAACCAACCCAACACGAAATGTATTATGAAACACTTAGTGTTTAAAGTCTGAAGAAAGTCTTCAAGACTGATATTGAAAGCTATACAGTAACACATTGCTCAGGTTTTATTTAAAGAGAACCTTAAAATCTATACAATGATCTCGAAGAATGCACCAAAGGTATTAGCTGTGGTTCTCACTGGACTGTGGAGTTATGTTGCTGTGCCCTAAATGTTCACTTAAAATTCCTCTTCCTGTTTTTCCTAATGAACATACTGTTTTGCTAACAAGAGGCACTTTTATTTTTATTTAAAAATAAAGCAAGTTGGAGTCGGCACATGAACTAATTGATTGCTATGGTTACTTAGCTGTGAGAAGGAGCTAGAAGGAGCTAGATAGCATTTATAAGCTTTCATGCTCTCCCCCCCCCCCCCTCTCTCTCTCTCTCTCTCTCTCTCTCTCTCTCTCTCTCTCTCTCTCTCTCTCGTGTGTGTGTGTGTGTGTGTGTGTGTGTGTGTGTGTGTGTGTGTGTGTGTATGTTTCTACTAAAAATATATAAGGCCTGCCTTTCTACTTGTTTTAGACCACTTCTAAAATAAATTCATATGCTGAGTGCTAATAAAGAAAGCCGCCCCAGAAATAAGTGAAAAACCCAAAGAGAACTTAGACAGGCTTTAATTTAACACTGTGAAATTTCTAAATTTTATTGCAAATAATCCAGAGTGGGTTCTCTGCCCATGGCTCATTAGACTAGTGTGTAAGTAATGTACCTGGTTTATCCTGGCCACTTAGTACAGTTAATGGACTCACACAAGTATTTACAGGTCCAAAGAGGTTTATTGACAGACTTGGCCTTCCTTCCAGGCACAGTGAACAGTGGATTCCTGCCAGCTCCTCAAATATATGGAAAGAAAAGCAAGAAAGATTTTCCCAATGGTTCAAGGAGGGAAAAGTCTGCCCTCCAAAGGCTGTGACATTTACTACAGGAATCTAAGAGTACATTCATAAATAAGAGTGTAGATGCCTGAAACAAAGTATCAGATTATAAACTTCTGTACATTAAGAAGGACAAGGCAAGGGCCCACCCTTCTAAAACAATATGGTATGTGTGTGGCCTAACTGGCCACTCACCTTTGCCCATTGTGGGCCCAAAAAGACTATATGTGTGGGGGGAGGGGAGTATGTGGACATATGTGTAGGCACATGTGTGTCACAGCATACTTGTGAAAGTAAGACAACAATTTTCAGGAGTCCTTCCATCATGTGGGTCCCAAGGACCAAACACAGATTGTAAGGCTTGACAGCAAGACCCTGTACGTTATCTTTTTCTTTGTGTGTGTGTGTGTGTGTGTGTGTGTGTGTGTGTGTGTGTGTGTGTGTGTGTGTGTTTAAAGACAGTGTTTCTCTGTGTAGCCCTGGCTGTCCTGGAACTCTCTGTAGACCAGGCTTGCCTCGAACTCACGGAGATCCACCTGCCTCTGCCTCCTGAGTGCTGGGATTCAAGGCGTGCGCCACCACTGCTCAGCTGCACCTTATCTTTTGATACAGGATTTCTCACTGAACCTGGAGACACCAATCTGGCTAGAGTGGCTAGAAAGCAATGTTTAGCTCTCCACCTGTCTCCAGATCACCCACCCACAAGCACTGGCGTAGACATGGCTTGTACATGGCGGCTGGAGATCCGAACTCAGGTCCTTGTGTTTGCACTGAGCACTTTACCAACTGAGCTATCCCCCTGCTCCCAGCACCCAAGACAGACTTCTTCATGTTAGATTGCCCTGAGCTCATTCATAAATACCCTCCCACACATGTTCAGCCAGACTCTTGTTTGTAAGTACATCTGTAGTCTGGTGGCTCCCAAATGTGTATCTGACTGCCCCCTGACTTTAACTAAGAGATCAACATCTCAACAACTCAGTAGGATCGATTCCAGACTCTGTCTTCCTCCCTAAATCTATCCCTCCCATCCATCTTCCCAGTTCAGTGAAGAACATCACTATCCATCTCATTGACCAAACCAAAAAGCCTTTTTCCTTTTCTTTCTCCTGGGCACAAAATTCATCAGCAAGACCTGACAGTTCTCTCTCCAAAATACACAAATGCATGCCAAGCCCAGCCACGTCTCACCACTTCTTGCACTAATGCTTGCGTTTAAGCCAAGCATTAATTAGAGTTAGTTAAACCTGTCTTAGTTAGGGCTTCTATTGCTGTGATAAAACACCATGACCAAAAGCAACTTGAGGAGGGAATGGTTTGTTCATCTTACTGCTGATCAATCTGTCTCTGAAGGAAGCCAGCGTCGGAACTCAGGACAGGAACTGGGGCAGAAGCCATGGAGGAGCTGCTTACCGACCTCCCCCTGGCTTGCTAGGGCTGCTTCCTTATACACTCTAGGACCATCACCTCCCCACCCACAATGGGCTGGTCCCTCCAACATGAAGAAAATCACTAAAAAAAAATGCACTGCAGATTTGCCTGCAGGGAAATCTTATGGAGGCATTTTCTCAGTTGAGAGTCCCTTTTCCCAAATAACTTTATCTTGAGTCAAGTTGACACTAAACTAGCCAGGACAGACCCTATCACCATCTCTTATCTGGGTATTGCAACAAGTTCCTGTTGGTCTTAGCAGGACCCATGCTCTGGTAAGGATCTACAGTGATTCTGAATGCCTACCTTCCTTCTCCCTCCCTTCTTCCCTCCCTCCCTTCCTTCCTTTCTTCCTCCTTCTCTCCTTCCCTTTCCTTTTCGTATTTTTTCAATGCTAGGGACCTGCCCTAAGGTCATGGACATGCTAGTATTCTAGGCAAGAGCTTTACTACTGAACTACATCCCATTTTGTTGCTTTATTTGGTTGGTTGGTCTGGTTTGGTTTTTGTTTATTGAGACATCTCATTATGTCACATAGGAAGTCATTTTGCCTCAGCCTCCTAAATATGGGGATTATAAGCATGTGGCATTATGTTCAGCTCCAGAGTGTTATGTGTGTTGTGTGCTTGCATGTGAATCTGCCTGTTTGTAGGTGTGAGTGTATAAGTGTGTACATCCTGTGAAGGCCTGAAGCTGATGTTAAATGTTCTTTTCAACCGCTTTCCAGTTTATTGAAGCAAAGTTTCTTACTGAACCTGGAGCTCTCCAGTTCTACCTAGCCCAGCTTGTTCCAGCAATGGCTAGCCTCTGCCTCCCAAGTGTTGGGATTACAGGTAACTGCCACACTTTCCTGGCTTTTATGTGGGTGCTGGGGAGCTGTACTCCTGACTTCAAGCTTATGCTGCCAACACTTGCTCTGCTGAGCTGTCTCCCCAGCCCCCAGAGGGTTAGATGTATATACAACCTGCTGAGTCATTCAGTTGCTCATACATATGTTTCAGAGATGACCGCTTGGTACTGGATAACCACAAGGGGCTCATCTGAGGGAAAGACCGATTCTCCCCCTCCCCTCTCACATCTATAGCTCATCTAGGGGTGGGGCCTTACAGAAAACCAAAACCAGAACTCTTTTCTACTTCAATCTCTCCGGTGGTTTTCCATTATACATGAGAAGAAATAAAAATAAAACAAAACAAGCCCGTATGCCCCGTGTCCCACAGGCAACATGCTGAGGTCAAGCCTCACTCCTGCCTTAGTAAGTTCTTTCTGGCCCCAGGGCTTCCTTCCCAGTTCTAGAATATCAGGTTCCGTCTTCCCTGAAAGCTGCTGCACTTTCTAAAAGTGTCCTCTCCACACCTCTGCCAAGGGACTTACTCAAGGAATGCTGGCTAGCTCCAGAGAAGGAAGGAAGCAGGAAGGAGCGTGAGGACAAAACTGGACTGTGGGTGAACCTCCACAGCAGGCGACCAGCTCCTGAGATCTCCCATCTCCAGTTTTCTATCTTTAGGTTTTATAACTCCAGAGTTAACTGTTGTACTGGTCTCCTGAAGCCAAGGAATCGCCTCCATTAATTAGGAGTTTTTGATGCTCCCTGGCGGCTTAGCAGTTAGGATTTAGTCCCCTCCCTCCCTCCCTCTATCCCTCCCTCTCTCCCTCTCCCTTTTCTCTCTGTTAATTAGGGAGCTTTAAAGCAAAAGTTTCAACATGACATTTTCGTACGTGCTCCTAGTGTTCTTTGATGTTCACATACACCCCAAACCCATGTTCTCCTTCAAGGTCCATCCCACCCCCCTCATTGTTCCTCTTCCTCTCTCCTAATGGTTGACTAGTTTTTAATCTGGATTCCACATATAAGAAAACATAGAGTATGTCTGGTTTTGAGTCTGGCTTATTTAACATGCGCGACAGTTCTATCCATTTTCCTCCCAATAGCATGATTCTTTTCCTCTTCGTGGATAAATAAACCTCCACTGTGTATATACCCCATATTCCCTTTACCCATTTTTCTGTTTATGGACACTTAAGCTGATTCTGTAATTTGACTATTGTGAACAATGCTGTAAAAATCATGAGTGTGCAGGTTTCTCAATGAGACACAGACTTTGATTCCTCCTGGCATATGCCAAGGGGCGGGTGGTATAGTTGAATGATATGGTTGTTCTATTTTTAGTTTTTTGAGGAACCTCCATGATTTCCATAGTAGCTGCACTAATTTGCATTCCCACCAACAGTTTAGGTTTCTTTTCCCCTCCACATGTTCACTTGCATTTGTTTTCTGTCTTAAAATTTGATGATGATGATGATGATGATGAGAGGTGAGAAGAGTGCATGTTTCCATGGCATGTGGAGGTTTGTAGAGTTGGTTCTCTTCTTCTACCTTTACCTGGGTTCTGGGGATCAAACCCAAGTCATCAGGCTGGTGCAGTTAGTGTTTTGACCCATCGAAGACTTTTATTTACTGAGCCATCTGGCCAGCCCATTTTCTTTATGATAGACATTCTGATTGGAGTGAGACAGAATTTCAATGCCATTTTAATTTGATTTCCCTGATGGTTAAGGATAGTAAAAATGTTTTTCATGCATTTATGGGCCACTCACATTTTTTATATATGAAGAATTCAAATTCAAAAAAATTATAGACACCAATAGAACAAATAACCCAATTAATGGGCAAATGAATTGACCTCTGTTCTCAAAAGAGAAAGTCTAAGTGGCTAACAATTAGGATTTTTTAATTGTCTTTTGCTTATATCTATCATGTGTATATATATATTATGTATATTATATATTATGTGCTTTCCAATTTTGTATTTTTATGAACTTTCTGTGTGTCTCTGTGTGTATGTGCTTCTCGTGCTCTTTCTTGTGTTTTCTAGTCTGCTTTGTTTTTTTTTTGTTGTTGTTTTTTTTGGTTTTTAGAGACAGGGTTTCTCTGTGTAGCTTTGCGCCTTTCCTGGAACTCACTTGGTAGCCCAGGCTGGCCTCGAACTCACAGAGATCCGCCTGGCTCTGCCTCCCGAGTGCTGGGATTAAAGGTGTGCGCCACCACCGCCCGGCCTGCTTTGTTTTTTTATATACCTGTTTGTTGTCCAAAGAGAGAAAAAAGACTGAGTTGAATGGGTAGCGGGTAGGGATTGGATCTAGAAGGAGATGAGGAAGGGGGAACTGTGATCAGAATATAGCGTATGAAAAAAATACATTTTCAAGTAAAAAACAAAAAGAAAGAAATGCATGGAGATCCTGCAGTGTGAAGCCCATAATCTGAAGACTTGGGAACCTGTGTACTAGTCTTCCATTATTTCCAAGACAGGACACCCACTCCAAGCCGGTAATGGTCACGAGTGTGGTCAATACCTGTGTAATTCCCTGGCTAATGAGCTGATCTTTTCTAAGATCAGTCCCAACCGTTAACTCTGCTCCTGAAAATATAAAGTCTAAGATAGAAAACTAAAGACTGGGGGGTCCCTAGAGCTTGTCACCTGCTATGGAAGTCCACAAACCACACAATTTCTTCTTTCCCACACTTGCTTGTTCATGTCTTTCTTTAGAGATTATTAACTGGCCCTTAGTCTTTAAATACGCCCTTTAGCTAAACTTGGGTTCTGTAATTTACAATCTACAAGGTCTTAAAAGGAGCCCCATATTAATTACTTTAATTATCTGTTACCTAGAGTTAAGCCTCATGAGCTCTTTTCTTACCAATAACTATTGGCTACCCCAGAGCATCTAATGAAATCTAAACTCAGCATTAATGTTGGCACCTGTGGGTCAATTTAATATGTATATGTTCGTGCGTGTGTTTGCATTCATGTGCATGAGCTCACACCTGCTTCCTCTCCAAGTCTCCTCAGCACCCTTTTGTACTTTTCTGCACCAGCCTTCAGGCTGGATTCCTGTTCTCTCTCAATGTTGCACACAGTTCATTTTTCCACCCGCTTACAGCTTTTGTGAGAGTATTGGGAACTCTCTGTACACACAACAGGGCCCTGTGCATGCAAAGCCAGTAAAAAGGCATCTTTTCTCTCCAAGGAGGAGCTAATATCTGTGTCTTTCCTGTGTTTTCTTCTATTTCATTGTACCCAGTAACTCTAACCACCAGAGCAAGGGCTTAACCTTAGAGAGGTCAGGGATTCCTTTGATGAGAGCAACAGACATTGTCCTAAGGGGGCAGGGCAGGGAATGAAGACATGCGCACATAAAATTATGTATACAATCCAGATTCTTGGGATTCTGATTAATAACCACATCCCCAGCTATATTAGTCCAGTTGGGGTCATTACAACAAAATACTCAAGGCAAGCTAACTATACAAAGACAAGATGTTTATTTGGCACAGCTTTGGTGACCATCTTATCATTCCAAGAATGTAGGTAAAGGAGGGAAGTCACACAGTAAAAACCAAGGAGGTGTGGGGGGGGGTCCCCACAGTCTCCACCAAGAGTATGCCCCCATGACCTAAGACCTCCCTTAGTCTCCATCTTTATAGGCCGTACCACATCCCACCCCCATAGAAGACTAAGGTGATCCCTTAGTAGTTGGGTGGGAGCAAACATCTAAACTGTAAGAGCATCTAACACATCCCACACCACTACTGATCCCTTCTTCCACTAGCAATGACTCACCCATGCCTCTGCTGTCACAGATTGACAAAACAAACCTAGTTTCTCCCTCCTGGGGCTTATTACCCTTATGAGAATGAAGAACAGAAACTAAAGACCCTCCCCCCCACACACACTTACAGGCAGTCACACTTAGAAGTCATTAACTGCTTCCCCATTAGAATAAACCCAGGACAAACACTTGTAATTTCCTAGATTACAGTTTACCTCACACAAGCTGCATTTTAAATGGTTTCCTTGCTAGGGAGACATTCTTGGGCACTAGCGGAGATCACAAAACAGCCAAATCCTATCAGCAACAGACTGAGCGAGAATTTCTTAGGTGGGTTATTTCCTGGGAAGATTATCATAGTGATTAATCTCATCTACTTTTTGCTGTCAGTTTCAGAGGGTGACATTTTTGGCCTTGTTCCCAGATTCCAGAGGCTGCAGTGTAAAACCTGCAGCTTCTTACAGACTGTCTCCACCTTCTAATTAGAAAGGAGTTTTGAAACTGGTGGAGCTTTCCGGAATGCCCTCTCCAAGATAAATTAGAAAAGAAAGAGCAGGGAGCAGAGAGGTGGAAAGAAGAAAGATTAGGTCGATGGGAAAGAAAAATAATCATAAAACTGCATGCAGGTCAGCCACCGGACAGAATTTTCTTTAATTTTCAGTGCCTTTAGCTTTGGAGTTATTTCCTCTGAGGGTTTTTTTTTTTTTTGTCAACAAATAACATACATCTTTAAAAAATTATTTTGGCAGTTGAATTAAATGCAAGGAACCATGAAAAGCACATAGGCTCTCAGATGGTGCTCAGCAAACATTTGCTTCCTTCCCAGTCCCACTGCACTTGTTCAACGTGCTTGTTAGTGCATGTGAGCACACACTCGAGCACACACACACACACACACACACACACACACTCGTGCACACACACACACACACACACACTCGTGCACACATGCATGCTCACAAATAGTCCTCAGGAGCTAATCTACTTTGAAAGAAACAAAAACATAATAGTACATTAAAGATATTACTTCCTGAGCCTTATAACTATTTTTTCCTTAATAGTTAGTTAACCTCTCCATATGAGCTCAATTTTCATAACTCAAGAGGCTTGTGAGTTAGGCCTTGAAAAACGGGTGGCAACCAGTCTGAAAGCCAGGAGAGAAGAAAGCCCACTTGGCAGAGAAATAGCACAAGTGAGGATTCCACACCGGGATCATTTCAGAAAACTGCATTATCCGGTGAGCTAGAGTGAGGCTGAGTCGGGGAAATCGGGGCACGCCAGAAGGTGCCAAGGCATTTGGACTTCCTGCAGGTCACGAAGCCTCCCAGGACGCTTTCATCAGAATGGTGACAGGAACAGATGCGCCTTAGAAAGCAGACTGTGGCAGCAGCGGGGAGGATAAACGAGAGGTGGCGTGAAGGGCAAGAGAGACAGAAAGCAAGACCAGTCAGAGCTATCGATTCCAGATGAGAGATAATGAGGACGGGCACTGGAGAACGGGTAACGGCCATGGCAAGACGCCAGCGGGCTCTGGGGACGTTAAAGGGTAGAGCTGACAGGGTTTAGTGACTGATTAGATGGGGGCGGGTAGGAAGAGAGGAATGGGAAGTGATTATAAGCTCCTACCTTGGAAAACTAGGCAGACACGGATGGCATTTAGAAATGACAGGCAGTAAGAAACCGCTTTCTCTTCCTTTCCACAGCTGCCGCCCTGGACACTGTTCGAAGGACTCAACTCTCCCCAGCTCCCACTTGACAGAGTCTTGTATAACTCAATTCAACAAAGCTGGGAGTAAGTGGAACACCCCAGTAGCTCAGTGATGTTAGTTACTCCTGCCCATCTTTGCTTGGGTCCATGAAACCCCTGGAAAATAAGAGCAGTAAGAAATAGTCCCAGTCCCTACAGAGCTCATGGTCTAGCTGGCATGCTCACACACTGAAACTACAGTACAAGATGACCAGCCCTGTAAAACAGGAGTACTGTAGCAGAAAAAGCTTTGCAAAGGTCACCCTTAAATGAGACATGAACTGGTGAGAGACACAGGCAGGGCATTTAACCACGGGGGCAGCAGATGTTCTAGAAGCATGAAGAGATGGTAAAACTTAGGAAGGTGGTCGGGATGAGGTAGATGGAGCAGAACAGCAAAGAGCCGATCATAAAAGGCCGTGGGAAGAGCACTGCTTAGGTGGGAGAATGCTCGCCTAGCATGCACAAAGCCCGGGGTTTAAGCATCAGAATGCATAAACCTGGCATGGGCCACATACCTGTAATCCCAGCACACAAGGGGTAGAGGCAGGAGGATCTGGAGACAAGATGATCCTTGGCGATAGTGAGTTCAAGGCCAAGCTAAGCTACATGAGGCTGCCTCAGAAAGTGTTTTTTAAAGGTCATGTTTATGGGGCTGGAGAGATGGCTCAGAGTACTGGTTCCTCTTCCAGAGGATCCAGGTCCAAGTCCCAGCACCCACGTGGCAGCTCATAACTGTCTATAACTCCAGTTCCAGGGGATCTGACACCTTCATGCCGATTCACATACAAATAAAGTTAAATAAATTACAATGTTTATTTTTTCATGTTTATTTTTTATTTTTTATTTTTTTTTCGTTTTTCGAGACAGGGTTTCTCTGTGTAGCTTTGCGCCTCTCCTGGAACTCACTTGGTAGCCCAGACTGGCCTCGAACTCACAGAGATCCGCCTGGCTCTGCCTCCCGAGTGCTGGGATTAAAGGCGTGCGCCACCACCGCCCAGCCCATGTTTATTTTTTAAAGGTATGGTCTTAGATAGGGTTTCTAGTGCTGTAAAGAGACACCATAACCATGGCAACCATTATAAAGGAAAACATTTAATTGTGGTGGCTTGTTTACAGTTCAGAGGTTTAGTCCATTATTGTCATGGCAAGAAGCAAGGCAGCATGCAGGTAGACATGGTGCTGGAGCTGAGAGTCCTTACATCTTGATCCAAAGGCAAGGGAAATTGATCTGAACCACTGGGCGTGACTTGAGCATACATGAGACCTCAAGGCCCGCCTCCACAGTGACACACTTCCTCCAATAGGATCACGCCTACTCCAACAAAGCCACACCTCCTAATAGTGCCATGCCTTATGAGCTTATGTGGGCCAATTACAGTCAAACAACCACAGGTATGTTTGGTCATTGAGTGCTTTTAAGCAGGAAAGTTTTTCAGCCACTGGTATTTATCTAGTATTAAAGGAAAGCAGATAATATCTCACTGCCTATCCATCCCACGTTCTACACTAGCTTTATCCAGACCAAGAGTGGGTGAACTATGTACACATTTTATCCCAACCACTGAACTGTGAGCTACAATCACCTCTTCACCAGTCGCCTGTGTCTGGCTATGACTTCCTTCAAGGCAGAACTTTGACCACCTTTATTCCCCGAGCCTATCTGAATACACAACCAAAGTTGGCACCTAGTGTCCACTCTATGAATGATCACTGAACAATTTTTTTTTTTCCTGCACTTCTGGCCTTCTAGAACCCAGTGGATCATCATCTTCTGTTCACCATAGCTAAACGTTCACCAGAGGAAGGAGTGACGGAAGTCCCAGAAGATCGGGGTTCTAGTGCTCCCCAATGTACTGGCTTGGACACTGAACAAGACATATGTATTTTTAGTAATTCATTAATTCATTTATTTGGGCGGGCATACATGCTGCCGTGCATGTGTGGAGGTCAGAGGGCAGCTTTCACAAATCAGTTCTCTTTGTAGTGTGTGGGTGCTGAGGACCAAACTCTGGTCAAAGGAGCGACACTTACTACACAAATGAAATTTTCCCATGCAATCAGCCATCTTCATGCAGCATTAAGAAAAACTCGCAAAATAATTAAAGAAAAAAAATAGGCTGGGCCGTGGTGGTGCACGCCTTTAATCGCACCACTCAGGAGGCAGAGGCAGGTGGATCTCTGTGAGTTCGAGGCCAGCCTGATCTACAGAGTGAGTTCCAGGAAAGGCGCAAAGCTGCACAGAGAAGCCCTGTCTCGAAAAACCAAAAAATAAAAATAAAAAATAAAATAAAATAAAATAAATGGAACCGGAAGTGCTGGGGTCCAACTCTGGCCTTGCATTAACCAGTTCTTTAGTTTTGGAAAGTCACTTTTATTCTGAGTAGAATTTTTTTAACCTGTAAAACAAACATAGGAGCATCCTCTACCCAAGCTCCCACCCACCCTCATTGTAAAAACCACAGTATTTTTATGGAACTTAATGGGGTCTCACATAACATTTTATTAGTAGAACACATTTCCGATATTACTGGTAACTCTTCAAAAGCAGAGTATTTGACTCATCTATTACCATATTTGACACATGGCCGGGATCTATAAATAACTGCCAAAAGAATAGAAAGCAAAGAATGTTAAAATTTTCCTTTGTGAAATGAACTGAACTTCAAATATTCATGCTGCAAATTATTTTAAATAGTCACTGTAAGTGTCGTTTCATTTTAGATAGCAGACATAGCAATTAGCAGAGTGTCTGTACAGCCAGAAACATTACCATTCAGTCTGGTTTTTATTCAGGATAATGAATATGAATGCGCTTTGACTAAATGGATGGTTCTGCTACAGCAGGGCTGAATGCATGCTCATGCTATTGTGAGACGTCTGACCCAGGCAGAAGACATGTGCTTCGATCAATGGAACACTAGCTTTTGAATGACCTCCCACCCCATTCAACACAACAGAGAAAAGTGCTATGTAAATGAAGGCACACACCAAACTTCCACTGATTAGTGCTGGGTAGTGGTGGCACTCGCCTTTAATCCCAGCCCTCAGGAGGCAGAGGCAGGAAGATCTCTGAGTTCAAGGTCAGCCTGGTCTATAGAGTGAGTCCCAGGGCAGCCAGAGCTGCATAGTGAGACCCTGTCTTGAAAAACAAAAAATAAATAAAAAAAACAAAACAACAAAAAAATCAGCTAATGTATGGCGGGGATACAGAAGTACAAATCTACCCAGCCTGAGCCAGACATTTGAAGTATCTGTTATTTTGTGAACATAACTACTGACTTACTAGGTCAAGATGAAAAGGAATTTATAAAAACAGGAAGTCAAATAATTTTTATATAAATCCAAGTTCCTTGCATGCATCCTCACAAACACACACACACACACACACACACACACACACACACACCTGACCATAAAACTAGCTATACTACTCTCAGGTCCACCCAAATTAGAAAAATGAAATCATGGCATTTGCAAGGAAAAGGAACTAGAAATTATGTTTTCTCTCATAATGCAGGGCCTAAATTTTAACTATGTATGTGAGTGGGTGGGAATAGGTCATGAGAAAGGAAGGGAACCATAATGAGGGAAAGAGCTTCAAGGTTCTGAGGGGGAGAAAAAGAGGGCAGTAGAAATGTGACATGAGGGCCAGGCGTAGTACTGCATATCTTTAATTCCAGTATTTGGGAAGCAGAGGCAGGTGGATCTCTGGGGGTTCAAGGACAGCCTGGTCTACAGAGTGAGTCCCAGGACAGCCAGAGCTGCATAGTGAGACCATTTCAAAAGATCAAAAAGCTTAATAAAAATAAATGTGACATGAAGGTAGAAGGGCCACTAGAGAGGAGGAGACCAGCCGCAGGGGTAGGGGAGAAAGAGCCACAAGAAAGGACATATGAATACCGTAATGAAACCCATTTCTTTGATGCACATTTAAGAAGGCTTAATAAAAGCAAACACCGACTCCTCAGCAACTTCTGAATGAAGAGAATTTAAGGAAACAAGAGGAGTCTGTGCAGAAGCAGGAGGCCATGCGTCGAGCCACTGTGGAGCGAGAGATGGAGTTGCGGCATAAGAATGAGATGTTGCGGGTAGAAGCTGAGGCCCGAGCACGGGCCAAGGCTGATCGAGAGAATGCAGACATAATCCGAGAACAGATTCGCCTCAAGGCTGCTGAACACCGCCAGACCATCTTGGAGTCTATCAAGACAGCTGGCACCTTGTTTGGTGAAGGATTCCGTGCCTTTGTGACAGACTGGGACAAAGTGACAGCCACGGTGACTGGATTGACACTGCTGGCTGTTGGAGTCTACTCTGCTAAGAATGCTACTGCTGTTGCTGGTCGGTATATTGAGGCACGCTTGGGAAAGCCCTGCCTGGTGAGGGAGACCTCCCGCATCTCAGTGCTGGAGGCACTGAGGCATCCCATCCAGGTCAGCAGACGACTGGTCAGCAGACCCCAGGACGCACTGGAGGGTGTCATCCTCAGCCCTAGCCTGGAGGCACGGGTACGAGATATTGCCATCGCAACAAGAATTACCAAGAAGAACAAAAGCCTGTATAGAAATGTTCTAATGTATGGACCACCAGGGACTGGCAAGATACTGTTTGCCAAGAAACTTGCACTGCATTCAGGCATGGACTACGCCATCATGACAGGTGGGGACGTGGCCCCCATGGGGCGGGAGGGTGTGACCGCCATGCACAAAGTCTTCGACTGGGCAAGCACGACGAGGCCTCCTGCTCTTTGTGGAGGAAGCAGATGCCTTCCTCAGGAAGAGAGCAACTGAAAAGGTAAGTGAAGACCTCGGGGCCACTCTGAATGCATTCCTACACAGGACAGGACAGCATAGCAGTAAATTCATGCTGGCCCTGGCCAGTAACCAACCTGAGCAGTTTGACTGGGCCATCAATGACCGTATTGACGAGATGGTCTGCTTTGCCCTGCCACAGCGGGAGGAGTGAGAGCGCCTGGTGAGAATGTATTTTGACAAGTATGTCCTTAAGCCAGCCACAGAAGGAAAGCAACGCTTGAAGGTGGCCCAGTTTGACTATGGAAAGAAGTGCTCAGAGGTTGCCCAGCTGACGGAGGGGATGTCAGGCCGGGAGATTGCTCAGCTTGCTGTGGCATGGCAGGCCATGGCATATGCCTCTGAGGATGGGGTCCTCACAGAGGCCATGATGGACGCCGGTGTCCAGGATGCTGTTCAGCAGCACCAGCAGAAGATGCAGTGGCTTAAAGTAGAGAGACCCAATCTTGAGACAAGCAAGCCACCGTGTCCTTGACTCCTCAACTGCTGAGCTGGACCTGGACACCTTGTACACCTGACCGGGGACAGACAGTCTCTGTGACCACACTATTCCTCCCTTTTTTTTCCTGTCTTCTTTGGCCTCTGTAAGAGGCCAACACTGTCCGGAACGCCTTTGCCCAGCTGTGGGATGCTGGTGGTGTCAGCTTCTCTGGCTCCCGCACCTCCTAGTCTGTTTCTCTCTGCGTGAGTGCTGGCAGAGGAAGGTACACTGCCTTACTGCGCCCAAGTACACTGGTGAGACTTGTCTACAAGCGCAGATCAGAGAAGAGAGGAAGCAGAGTGCTGTATCACAGGCCAGTAGCTATGGCCAGGCCAGCAGGACTGGGACCTGCAGGGACCAGACCAAAGGCAGGAAGGGCCTCTCCTTCCTGGACATTGCACCTGCCCTGTGTACATCTGTGCCAAGAATTGGCCCAGTCCTTACTTGATAAGAGTGGATCTGGTGCTAGACAGCCCCTGGCCGGTGGCATCCAGGATTCAGAGCTGCCACCTTCCCCTTGACTGGACCTTTTAAATCCAGAATCTAATAAAACTGTGACTGATTTGCAATAAATAAATAAATAAATAAATAAATAAATAAATAAATAAATAAAAGCAAACACCTACAAAGCTTTAAGGCTGGGTCTACTTTGGAACTCTAGAATAATCTGTTCCTCTCATCCCACCATCTAATATGTGTGTGCATACATGTACATATAATATACACATAATTCCAATTCAATCCTTTTCCGTGCAAATGACATGACTTTTTTACAGCTGAATAAAACTCAGGGGTGTGTATCACATTTTCTTTATTCACTGGTCATATTTCTTATATAATTGTAAATTGTGCAGCAATAAACATAAATTGACAAGGATCTCTGGAAGAACTTAAGTTCGACTTTGGGCTGGTCCACATGGTAGTTTTGCTTTTTTGAGAAACCACGGATTCCCACAGTAGCTGTCCCAGTTCACTCTCAGCTGCAGCTTACATCCTCACTCTTGGTTAAGCGGCGGACGGTGGCCATGCCAACAGAGGAGAGTGCTGGATGTATCGGTGACGGAAGAGTCACGAGCCATAGTTACCTTTCTAGAGCTTTATTGAGAGAGAAAGGGAGGGAGAGAGAGAGAGAGAGAGAGAGAGAGAGAGAGAGAGAGAGAGAGAGAGAGAGAGAAAGAGAGAGAGAGAAAGAGAGAGAGAGAGACCTCGTGGAGAGGGGGAGAATATGGAAGGAGAGAGTGTGGAGAGAACACAGAGACCACGTGCGATTTTTAGGCTGGGAGCCGTCGCAGGCTAGTGACGTAATTAAGGACATAATCCTTACATTCACCTGGGTTCATCTTTTCAACTTTAGCCATTCTGACTAGAGTGAAGGCGAACTTCGAGAGTAGTTTTAACCTGCATTTCCCTTTAAGTGTTTATTGTCAATTTGCTTCTTCAAGAACTGCTATTCAGTTCACTTGTCCATTTACTAACTGTAAGACTAGAGAGTGTTTTAGTGTTTTTCTTCTTTACATATTTACCTCCAATATTTAGTAGCTTGTTCTGTGCTAGCTAAGAATGCTGGGCGAATTAATTCAATTTTTTTCAAAACAGGGACTCACTATGTAGCTCTGGCTGTTCTGGAACTCACTACGTAGACCAGACTGGCCTTGAACTCACAGAGACCTGCTAGCCTCTGCCTTCCAAGTGCTAGGACTAAAGGTGTGCACCACTGTGGAGTCCCACAAAGGTTTCCCAGTGAGATCTGAGCTTGCTTTACCCAGCAGAGCTGCATTAGAGGATTGCTTGACCATGTGCGTGGTTACCAGGTGTTTGGAAGGGTCTGCACTTGGCTGTGCTGGGGGGAGGAGGTCTTTTGCTCCACACCTTGGCATTCCTTTAAAAAGCCCTTTAGAAGAGACAAAAGGGGCCAATAGTTAAGGATCCAGTCCCTCCGAGGCTATCCTGTGTTTCTATCTATTTCTCTCCCCTCTGTATCTCTATCTAAAAAAATCTCTTATCCCTCACTCAAGAGTACCCTGGGGAAAAAAAGTGGGGGCGGATCCCCCCACACCATTATGCCCAGCTTAATTTAACTCTTACCAAGCAATTCTCTGATTATATTTTCATCCCCATTTTACAGATGGAAAACCATGTATCTAGATGTGAAGATATTGTTCAAGATCTAAACCTAGGCTGTATGATCCGGGCTCTCTTAATCAGCCTAGGACACTTTTCTAACTATATGAATGTCCATTCTTTTAACTATGCGATTTCACATTGCAATGTACAGTGTGGTTTGTCCTCATCCTAGTCAGAATGACTACAGTCAAGAAAACTAACCCAGGTGAGGAAGAAAACTGCTAGGAGAGTAAACTGGAGCGGCTACCAGGCGAGTCTGTATGGTGGTTTCTCAAAAGAGGGGCGGGGGCGGGGGTAGGGGTGGGGGGGAGGGGGGGAGAGAGAGGTGAGGGGGAGAACAGAACAAGAGAAATGGGTAGAGGTGGCCTGGTGGTTAAAAGCACTTGCTGTTCTTCCAGAGGACACGGGCTCATTTCCCATCACCTTACAACTGTTATGCCCAGATCGCGGGGACCCCCAAAAGACCACCACGGAGACTGAATCCCGCATGTAAAAGCAAAGAGCCTTTATTTCAAGCTCCAGAGCTTGGTCCCTCTGTCTGTCCGACACAGCGGTGAGAGCAGAGAGCCCTGAGCTCAGGTTGGGCAGAGTTTTTATCATAGCAGAGGTTGGGGTGAGGGGATTTCCAGGGTCCAGGACCCTGATTGGCTGCCAATTGTGTAGGGGTATCTGTAGGTGTGTGCTAGTCTCAAGGACATCTGGCCACCTTATCTAATGGTTGGAATGTTTGGGATGTCAGGTACTTTCTCATCCCTGTGTGGATCCCTGGGTGGTATCAGCTTAAGGCTTTTCCTGGATCTGGGTGTTGCCTGCCAGTAAGCCTGTCACAGAAGCTGTGTCTAGGCCACTAAGCCTGTCATGGCTGCTGTGTGGTCAAGCTATTTTGGGGCCCCTTTACAACAACCATTTGTAACTCCATTTCCAGAGGATCCAACATCATCTTCTGGACTCTGAGGAGTACCAAGCACACACATGGTAGATATACATGTTTGAAAAACTCATATACATAGAACAAACAGTTAAACACACACACACACACACACACACACACACACACACACACACACACACACACACACACGGTACAGTTGAAGAACTACCCCTTATACAAATACACATCAGGAAGGTCAAACTCCCAGAGTTAAGTGTTGAGTCCCATTAATTTTGCAGAAATCATCTGCTAGGTCTGGTCACTGGAAAATCTAAAACACAGTGAAAATAGCAGGTTATTTTAGTCACAAGAATTCAGTTAAAATTCTAGTTCTGTCATTTATTACCAAGCCATTTAATCTTTAAAACTTTGCTCATCTATAAAACAAGTACAACTAAATACAAATACCAAATCTGAAGTGTTGTCATAAACATTAAGCTGTGGCAGAGTAATACCCTAAATTGATTAACCATGAAAAACCATTAACACAATACAAAATCAATTAAGCAACTATTGTCACTGAGTGAGGAAAGGATGGATATTAAATTTTCTCTCATCTATAAAGTTTGCCATAAAACACAAGGATGATGAATTTGTTTTCTAGTCAAGCAGTGGTGGCACACCCCTTTAATGCCAGCACTTGGGAGGCAGAGGCAGCAGAGCTCTGAGTTTGAGGCCAGCCTGGTCTACTAAGTAAGTTCCAGGACAGCCAGGGCTACACAGTAAAGCCCTGTCTGGGGGGGGGGGGGGGGGGGGGGGGGGGGGGGGCGTTCTTAAGAGAGAGACAGAATTGTTCACAAAAGTATGTGTTCAACAGTTATGAAAGGGAAGGTTCTTAGTTGCCAATTGTTTTTGACTAGGAAAAGTAATGGTTATATGGCTCATGTTTAAAGGGGGGAGGGGGGAAGTCAGGTACGGTGACATCTACTTAGAATCCCAATGCTGTCAAAACAGAGACAGGCAGAGCTGGGCAGTGGTGGTGCACACCTTTAACTCCAGCCCTTGGGAGGCAGAGGCAGGCGAATCTCTGTGAGTTCGAGGCCAGCCTGGTCTACAGAGTGAGTTCCAGGAAAGGTGCAAAGCTACATAGAGAAACCCTGTCTTGAAAAAAACAAAAAACAAAAAACCAGACTGTCAACCTAGCCAACCTGGCCAGCTCCAAAAAATAAAAATACAAAAAAAAAAAAAAAAAAAAAAGAACAGGGTTGGGGATTTAGCTCAGTGGTAGAGCGCTTGCCTAGCAAGCACAAGGCCCTGGGTTCGGTCCTCAGCTCCGGAAAAAAAAAATACAATCAAGTGGATGGTGCTTGTGGAATGATAACCAAGGCTGATGCACACTTGCGCGCGCATGCATGCATGCATGCATACACACACACACACACACACACACGGGTACACACACAATAGTAAAGCATGAGGGTAATGACAAGAGATTTCATTTAAACACCACCACAAGTAGAATTTTTTATAGTTTTCTTTTCTACACCACAAGTAGAATTTTTTTATAGTTTTCTTTTCTACTCACAGCACAGATGGCGAGAGTTGGTAATATAACAGTGATGTCAAAAACAAAACAATATATTCAGCCATAAATTAACTAAAGGACAAGTTTTACACAACTTATCAAACATTATTACATTACTTATAAAACCCGGATGGTGAGAAGTCAGTAACTGCGATCCACGGTTTTAAGAGTTCTTTTGCTGAGTTGGCAGTAGTGGATGATTATCACAGCTTTTCCAAAGAAACTAATCCAAACAACCAGCACACCTGTTAATCCCAGTACTTGGGAGGTAGATTCAAGAGGCTAAGGAGTTCAAGGCCAGCCTCTTTACATAGCAAGTTTGAAGGCAGCCTGGGTTACAGGAGACCCTATCTCTTACAGCAACAACAACAAAACAAAACAAAGACAATAATGAACCTAACCCAGGGAATTTAACTTGAGGCCTTTAAGGTCATTTTGGAGACATCAAAAAAGCAGCTACAGAAGAAAATACAGTGCTCTGTTTAGAACACTATCTGGAGAACATTCTTCTTAATCTAATAACTAATGCTTGTCTGTAAATCAGTCTTATCAGTTTTACACAGTGATGCTGTAGCATGGACCTGAACTCTCCTCACAAAGGCCCATGTAGCAAAAGCTTGCTCCCTTACCTGTGGCACTATTGGGAAGCTGTGGAAACTAGGTCATGCCCAAAGGGAGACTTTAAGGCATTGGGGAGCCCTCAAAGGGAACTAAAAACCCCTGTCTCTTCCTATCTTCTGCACAAATGAGGAGAATCATTTGTCTTAGCATGTTCTCCCTGCCACAATATGCTACCTCGTTACAGGCCTGAAGCAACAGGGCCAACCAATCTCGAACTGAAACTTCTAAATCCATGGCTCCAAATAAGCCCTTTCTCTCTACAAGCTGATTTACACGAGGCCTTTGCTACAGTGACAGAAAGATAATGTAGGTAGTATAGGAACAAGAGAATTATGCAGAAAATAAGGCAAAGAGATACACAATTTTAAGGAATTACTCAAGGACTAATAAGGAAACAACAGGTATCATCAATGAAAAGCAGCCAAAGCGATCCACAGCTCAGCTGCTGCCAAGGCTGCCAACCCAAGTTTGATCCCCAGGGCCAGCACAGTGGAAAGAGGAAAGCTAACTGCCACAAGTTTTCCTCTGACGTCACAGATGCATCTGCCCTCCACACACAGGCCATGATACTTGCGCCTCGTCCCCAAATAAAAATTTAAAAAGCCGCAAAGCAAAAGTAAAATCCAGGCCAGGCAGCAGGGGCGCACACCTTTAATCCCAGCACTCGGGAGACAGAGCCAGGTGGATCTCTGTTAGTTCGAGGCCAGCCTGGTCTACAGAGCAAGATCCAGGACAGGCACCAAAACTATACAGAGAAACCCTGTCTCGAAAAACAAACAACCACAAAAAAAGGTAAAATCCATGAGACCAAATCAAGTCATTTCTCCAATTAACTTATTAAATGTTTTGCAACAGGGAGCTAGAGAGTTGGCTCAGTGGTTAAGAGTACCGCCTGCTCTTCCAGAGGAATCTGGTTTGATTCCTAGCACCCACATGGTGGCTCAAAACCATCTGTAACTCTAGTTCTAGGAAATTCAGTGCCCTCTTCTGGGTACTTTGGGCACATGATACACAGACATACATGCAAAACAACAATACACATAAAACAAGTATTAAAAAAATAAATGTTTTGCAGCAAATAAACTGCATCTCTTAAGAAACACTTGCATTTCTTTGATAAAGAATTTCTGAGCCAGGCACAGTGACACAGGACTGTGATCTCAGCCCTTGGGAGGTAGAGGCATAAGGATCAGGAGGCTGAGGTTATCTTGGACTATAAAGTAAGTCTGAGGCCAGCCTGGACTAAGATTGTCTAACAACAAAAGAAGTCAGGCCTATACAAACACCTGCAGTATACTTTCCTTCCTCAAATTTTCCCTTCAAAAATTCACTTGGAGTTGGATACATAGCTCAGTGGCAGAGTATTTGCCTAGAATGCTGAGGCCCTGGTTTTAATGCCCATAGTAATAATTTTTAAAGGGTCATGTACCATACTTGGAACGCCACTAAGCTGTCTTAAACAATGGGCTCTTGAGTTATGAGCTCGGGAGCAATAGGAAACTTGACCGGCCTATAAATACTTTATCCTCAGAGGCTTTTTAGGCTTGCCTTGACATTAAAAAAAAAACAACAAAATAAAAAACAAAAACAAAGCCGGGCGGTGGTGGCGCACGCCTTTAATCCCAGCACTCGGGAGGCAGAGCCAGGCGGATCTCTGTGAGTTCGAGGCCAGCCTGGACTACCAAGTGAGTTCCAGGAAAGGCGCAAAGCTACACAGAGAAACCCTGTCTCGAAAAACCAAAAAAAAAACAAAAACAAAAACAAAAACCCCTACTTTTCTAGAGCAATATTTGTTTTCAGGAATTTGTGGTTGCTGTTATTTTTAACTCTGAAAAAACAATTTACTAGGTTTTGAAATCATGATCACAAAACCACACTCATCTACTGACTAACTGTTTGGAAGCCCTCAACTTAGATGGGCTCTATCTTTCCTAAAAATAGTCTAGGACGCTTATTCATACAGTTGAGAAAGCAGCCCCCTCCCCAAGAAATGTTACAGCGGTAAGTAAAAAGACTTGCCCACCAAAGCCTCATTTCTGCAATCCCTCACGTCCCTTGCAGCCTCTTCATCTAGACCAAAGGATGTCCTAAGGATGCCCTTACGCTTTCCAGGAGTCTGCCTGCCTTCCCGTCACGGAATTTTCAGAGTGTGGGATTTAAAGTGGGAGATGCCTTATGAACAATATAACAATTTAGGTGATAAAAACCAGACTAGAGCAAATGGAATTTTACCAAAACTTGTAGGTTTTATCACCTAAATTCTACTACTTTTAAAACAGACAATACTCAGCTTAAACCCTAGATGAAAATCTTTTTAGCAATTAGAAAAAGGATAAGTATATAAATATCATAAGTGTCAATTTCTTTTTTAAAAACTCGGGTCTAAAGATGGATGAGTTTAAATTTAATCTTTTTGTGTAAAATGAATACCAATGGTACTATCGCTGAAAAACTGAATTACAAAACAAATACATAATCACAATTTAAATTCTTTGGATTGTTTATCTCTAAGCTCCGACATTTAATACAAAAATTTAACACTTTCCCAATTAAGCATGGTAGTGTTAATACTCTATTTGTAAAAATGCTGTACTTTGGGAACTTGGTAAATCTTCACAGCTGTCGGAACTGTAGAAAGAAAAGGTGGGCTGAGGTACAGCAGCAGCACACTGTAACGGGAACAAACACTGCTGAGAACCTTTTGTCTATTTCTCTACTGTACAAAAACATTTCAGCATCTTCTAGGTTCATCGGCTTTTCAACAGTCAAATAAGAAACCTTTACTTTTCATCAAATTAGTCCTAAGACTTTCTAAATGATGGACTTTGACTATCGGGTCCCCTTTACATATAAGGCCAACACTGGTTTTAATTTCTATTGGAACCAAGGAACTTTCACTGGAGTGCTTAGAATGTTCAGGGAGGGAAAACTTCCACAGCTTTTCTAGTCCATACACAACAATCAGAATGTAATAGAAGTTGCAGAAGATCCAGAACACACATTAGTCATATTTGAGTCTCTCTATTAGGCGCTCCTCCTTGTAATAGGAAATAATCTGAATCAGTATGGAACAGTTGATCAGAAGGAAGAACAAACCAGCTAACCAAATGAACAGGAAGGTGTTCTTTCCTTGAAACTCTAGAACATAGGCAGGAGCCAGCCACAAGGCCTGCCCTATAAACCACAACAGTAAGAGGACTATGGCTCTTTTCCAAGGCATTCTCACGAGCGGCATCACCAGAGGCAGAAGGCAGAGGTACCAAAGAAAGTACTGGGAGGTGCACACTTTGTTAAAAGTCACAAAAATGGATGTGTGAAGAAAACAACAGAAGACAAGATCTCTGTAATAGGCAAAAGACACGGCTGAAAGCAAGATGAACTGTGGCAGGAATGCAGCAATCCCCAGGGTAAAACTCCACCTGCTCTCTGCAGTCAAATACAGCATATAGAAGTACGGAGAAAAGTTGTGGCGGATGTCCCGTCTAGTCAGGTGATACAAGTAGGTGTGCTCCAAAAACTCCCAGCCGTACTTATAGTAAAAACCGAAGCTCAGGGCAAAAAACGTGAGTCCCGCCACCGCTACGAAGAGCAGCACTGCCCAGCTACACAGCCTCCTGAGGAAGTCGTACAGCCGGGCCCGGAAAGAGTAGCGGGCTTGCCGGAGACTCTCGTCATTCTCGCGCTCGGGTCGCAAGTGGAGGGCTATGGGGAGGATGTAGGTCACGGGATACATCTTCATGTGCACCGCGACCCCGTAGAACACCGCGGCCCCCGCGATGAGGCGCTTCTCTATCAAGTACAGGGCCGTGAGCACCAGGGAGGCGACGATGGAGTCGGCGTTGCCTCGGCTCGACACCGCCATGGGTAAGGGGTTCAGCAGCCAGAAGACGCAGTAGCCACAGGCCTGGCGGCGCCCCAGCCCCTTGAGCAGCAGCAGGCGGTACACGAGGAAGGCGGTGAGGAGATCGCAGCTGATGAAGAGGAACTTGCCGAAGAGGTCGCCCAGGTAGATGTTGGGCGTGAGGAGCCAACTCAGGAGCGGGGTGTAGCGATACGTGGCCCTCCGGTAAGGGGAGCGCCCTTCCGTGACGAAGCGCGCGGCGTCCGTGAACACATGGTAGTCGATGTCGGTGTACCTCACGAGCAGGGTCCGGTCCTGGAAGACACCGTAGAAAACCAGGGCGACCCGGGCCAGGAAGGCCACGCCGAACACCCCGGCGGGGGGCACCCGCAGGTTCAGGAACCACTCCCCCCAGTGCCTGGTGTAGCTCATGGTCTGACTGCGGGCCGGCCGGCCGCCCGGCGCCGGCTCCACACTGCGCCCCTCTCTCTCTCTCTCTCTCTCTCTCTCTCTCAGCCGTCCTCCAGCTCGCTCCGCTCGGACTCCCCGAGCATCTCCTCCGCTCGAGTGCAAACAGAAACAACCCAGGGACGACCACTTCCGGCACGAAGCCCCGCCCCCACGCTACTTCCGGCCTCGCGCGGATTCTCCGTTGTCCTCCCCGCCCCCGGCGGAACAATTATCTTCCTCGGGATTGGCTGCCTTGCCTCCCCCCCCCTCGCCCCCAGCTTCCTCGCTTCCGGCGGAGGAGGGATTTCCGGTCCCTCATCGGCCACATTTCCGCTGGCCGGAAAGCCCGGAGTGGCTGAGGTGTGGTGGAGCGGAGTGAACTTTGATTTTAGTAACCGGTGCTCTGGCGTTCCCAGCTCAGGTCAACCGAGGAGGACCTTCGGCCCAGAATGAACTATGACCTGCTGGCTGCTGAGTGAAAAATGGAGACGGAAAGGAAATAAACCTAAAATAGTTCTCAGGTTTTTACCCCTGATAGGAATGTTCCTCCTACTTGTCTATTTGACACCTCTGGAGTGCCGTCAACTCCGTTCTTTTCAAGCACCCTTCAACGAAGTCAAAATCTGCCCTTCACCCACCCTGTTCTACCCTACCGCTAGCCAGGACTTTTCTTCTTCTTCTTCTTCTTCTTCTTCTTCTTCTTCTTCTTCTTCTTCTTCTTCTTCTTCTTCTTCTTCTTCTTCTTCTTCTTCTTCTTCTTCTTCTTCTTCTCCTTCTCCTTCTCCTTCTCCTTCTCCTCCTCCTCCTCCTCCTCCTCCTCCTCCTCCTCCTCCTCCTCCTCCTCCTCCTCCTCCTCCTCTTCTTCTCTTCTTCTTCTTCTTCTTCTTCTTCTTCTTCTTCTTCTTCTTCTTCTTCTTCTTCTTCTTCTTCTTCTTCTTCTTCTTCTTCCTTAACGCACTTTATAATCGGCTTTTAAGAACTTCATACCTTTAGAGTATTTCCAGTTTCAACTACATTGTAGTGTTCTTGAGAGTAGAAAGTATATCTTTATTTCTTTGCACTTTTCTGACACAGGCTGACTGGCTTGATCTTACAAATTGAGCCTGCTCCTAGGGAAAGTCTTGTAGCTTAGTATAGAGGTGGCTCCACTCAGTCTGGACATGCATCTCTCATCCAACACTTCATGTTTATCCTTTGAAGGAGCCATATTAACCTTATATTCTGATATTTCTACCTTTAATATGCCTTGATGTAAGTATATGTTGTAGATTAATAACTACACCATGCACTGGCCATATATATAGTGATAACACATACCATTCAAATAACCATTATGATTCATAATAGTTGTTTGTTAAGGATTTATTTACAATTGTCAGATGTACTAATTACTTTTTAATGTAAAGTAGATATTTTTACCTTTACCAAATGAGGAAAACCAGAGTTTACATAGTCACATAGCCAACTAGTAGCAGAACTGAATTGAAAGTAGGTCTGTCTAACCCAACATATCTTAATTGTTGTGTGATGAACTTGCAGGTAAAATGCTGATTTGCAATTTCTAGTTTCTCTCTGTTTTATCTTCTTAATCTCATCTTGAAATCTGTTTGATATCCTCTCTCACTGTTACTCTTTATATCCCTGATTTGTTATTTTTCCTTTGTGAGTTATAGGTAAGTGAAGCTTAGCATCAGTAGAGAATATGAGAGAGATGTCTGGAGATTAAGTAAGGGTTCTTCTGGGTAGGTTGTTTTAGGTATTTTGGCAGAAAAGCCTCAGGTAATTATCCTTTAGGACTGGCCTAGTAAATAGGAGAAACACCAAATTCAGGAAGATAAGCAAACAACAAATCAAAAGAAGCAGCTGTCCCTGAGTCAGATGAGTGAGATGCAGAAAATAGCAGAACTCTTGAACAGATGTCACTCTCTGCCTTTAGTGTCCGACCCTGTGAAGTGTTTTCCATTGATTTTATGTTTTAGAATATGTTAACTATCTATTTTGTATTAGCATATGCTAAATGCTTCACCTTTAGTTATATTTGTTATGTATCACTTATTTCTCACAAGTATGTAAGAACTACAGATTTGGAATCTGGTTATTTCATACATCTTGTACATTTAATATGTCTTATGACTCACTTGTTGATGAGGGACCCAATTTTCCCCTGCCCCCTTTGTCCTTCCATCTTAAGGACCAGGAGTCAAGTGACTATAACTTGTTGTTTCTTGCCAGAGTGTTTGGGGTTGGATATTGACCACGACTTTCTCAGGCTCATGCTAGGTAAGAATAGATGAGAAATCCATTACTTGGGGACAGAAATGCCTTCTGCTTAAATTGGACTTCCAGACCCTTGAGGATATATAAGGAAAACCATCCAAAAAATATTTCCTAGTGTGAAAGGGAAAAAAAATGGACTCAAACATCACCATCTAAAAGAGACAGTGTCCCAGATCCAGACCAATTTGACTCCTGGAATTATTTGAACCAGTTTTCAGATTCCTGAGTCTTAGTATTTATTAAGTCTTGCCCTTTAAGAACTGGATTTTCAGGCTGGAGAAATGGCTCAGTGGTTAAGAGCACTGGGTGCTCCTCTAGAAGACCCAGGTTCAATTCCTGGCATCCACATGGCGGCTCACAATTGTCTGTAATCCTGGTTCCAGGGGATCCATGGTACCAGGCCTGCATATGGTGCACATATATATATGCATGCAGGAAAAATGCCCATACACATAAAATAAAATAAATAAATTTTAAAAAAAGAAGAACTGGATTTTCAAGCCATAGAGCTGGCTCATTGGGTAAAGATGCTTGCTGCCAAACATGACTTGAGTTTGACTCCCCAGAGCCCATGTAGTGGAAGGAGAGAACAGACTCCAGAAAGTTGTTCTCTGTTGTCCACAAGCCCTTGCACACCTACACATAAATAAATCAATAAATAAATAAATAAAGTTTTTAAAGATTTAAAAACTGAGTTTGGAATTTACTTGTTAAAGGATCTTAGTAAGGGCAAGAGCAAGAAAAGGATTGGGCCGGGCAGTGGTGGCGCACGCCTTTAATCCCAGCACTCGGGAGGCAGAGTCAGGCGGATCTCTGTGAGTTCGAGGCCAGCCTGGTCTCCAAAGCGAGTTCCAGGAAAGGCGCAAAGCTACACAGAGAAACCCTGTCTCGAAAAAACCAAAAAAAAAAAAAAAAAGAAAAAAAAAAGAAAAAGAAAAGGATTGGAAGGGTTGGGGGATAGTATTTATGAAATGATGAGTCAGCAGAAAAGGCTGGCCTCATGACCAGAAGTTTTTCCAGCAGAGCCTAATTGAGCCCTCCTCTCCCATAAGTCAGCCTATGAGTTCAAACCTTGATAACACGAAAGGTTGTGATTTCTAAAAGAAGATACAGTGAGAACAAGAGATTCATCCAGTTTATTTAGTAGTTTCTTCTGAACAGACAAAAAATAAACCAAAAATACCTCACACATCTTGTTTCTAAATACATTTGACCTGGTTTAGTTTTTAATGCAGTGCGTAGAAAAATCATCCCTAGATATTCCTGCTTCGGTAGCATTGGCCAATAGTGGGCCTGGAAGCCCCGCTAACTGTACAGCCTAGGTAATGTGTTATTTGTGCAAAGGAACTAAGTTAGCTCGCGGGGGTAAAGGTTTGTGGTAGCGGCCATGGAGAAGGTGCAGTGTTCCTGGACAGTAGCTACGTTAGGACTGCTTTTCTTTCTCTGCTGACCTCAGGGGAACCCCTGCATAGTTTTACTAGCTGGAGTGGGTTTCAGGAAGCGGGGAGGGGGCAGTAGGGAGCAGCAGGAATGAAGTGAAACACAGCTTAGTGGTTTCAGAAGCCTCCCATAGAATTGTATCATCCTCTAGGGAAGATGAAAACCTCATTCTTCATAGAGGAGCCTTAAGGCTTCCATCTGCCTCCCCGCCAGGACTGTAACTATGATATACACAGCACCCTCTTTAGAATTTTTTGTACATAGGCTCGGGCCTCTGTCTTGGGAGTATCTTGAGCTCAACAGCTCATCAGTCCTGGCATTCGTACTCTAGTGGTAAGTTTTCCACTTAATGTTTCCCAAATACCGAATTTTCAGCGTCTCAGTTTTTAATTACGAGGCCTAGAGCTAGAGCTCCTCCCCCGGTGGAAGGATGGGAAATACAGAGTGTACTTCAGGAGAGGAAAACTGCTTGCTTGCTTGTTTTAGAAGTTATTCAATGGCATGTTATTGCCGGGGATAGGTAAAACAGTGTGAGTGGTAGATTTTCCTGGATCTTTGTGGATAGGGCATTTCCTTGCCCCATTTCCTCCTGGCTCCTCTCTCGTCCTATCAGCACAGGTCCCTCAGACCTCAATGGGTGCTCCTTTAGTTATGAAAGGGACAGGGACTAGCCCTCCCTTTTCCATCAATCAAACTTAAAACCATCAGCTACTCTCACTGCTCTGCTGACCATAACACAGAAAATCCAGGTATCCTACTCCATAAAATCAAGGCAAGATATTTGTCCCTTTGCTAAGGTCTGAGTACTTCCTTCTGTACATTCCATATATTTGGGTATATGTACATCTATATACATATCTCTCAATATATTATCTCTGTTTTTCTCCTTAGATAAACATATATATCATATCCCAATTTCCCAAGTTTCCACCCACCTTTTCTGTGCCAGTCTAAGTAAGACTCTGGGGTTCATCACTAGGTCCCTTAGCCTCATCTTTCTCATTTTCACACTCTAGATATCCTTCCCCATGGGTTGTTATCTCCCACCCCACCTAAAATCCTCACCTGTTACCCTCCTGACGTTCCAAGTCTACAGCTGGTTCAAACTGGGAACCCATTTCTCATCAGTCCCGGCTGCTAGTAAAGCTTATCCTATATCCTGAAAAGAGATTCCAGGTCAGGGGAGCCTGGCTGTGATCCGAAGAACCACTTAGAACTGGGAGTGGGGGTGGTTGCATGCAGAGCACTGGGCTTCTGGGAGAAGGGTGCCATTCTGAATTAACAGGGCGGCATGATTTTAAAGTGCAGTTTAGGGGAGAGCCTGGGGTTGCAGAGGAAGTTCAAAAAGGGTTAAGGCAGAAAGTGTTCTCTTCTCACGTTGTTATCCAAGAATCTGAGGAGAGCTGGGCCTTAGGCAAGGAACTGGGAAGAGAGTAATTCCTTCAGGAGGGAAGCAGCACTGTGCAGAAGAAACCAGACAGAGGAAAAATTGCCAGTGGGTGAGAAGAGACACACTCGCAGTACACTTGGTCCTTGCACACCGACACCACCGGGTAAGTACAGCATTGGGTATATTTGTTAGCACGGAAGCTGGCTCTTCGCCTGCTGCTCTTTGTTTCAGATGTTCAGGTTCTTCTGGTTCTCGTTTTGATGGGAGTTTAAGGACAATGGAGAGTTTTACAGTAAGAAGAAGCTGAGCAAAGGCTCTTCATTTTCAAGCCACCGTTAATTGAGTTCAAGGAACGACCAATGTTAAGAGGACTGTGCCCAGCTGAGATGGGTTCAGCCTCAGGCTCTCCTGATTTCTCCGCAAGGCTTTGCACAGATAATGTGTATACATTCTGTGTAAGTGTGTAGTTTGTCATCATCTGTCAAGTCCACCTTAAATCAACAATTATGTCATCCCTGCTGGCATTCCTGCTAAACCACCTTGTGGGGTTTCCTGTGTATCTAAGTGGAACCAGAACTCGCTTGTGCTTTGGGCTTTAGAACAGGACCTGGTGCTGATGATGCCCTTCCCTGACCCCTGCCACGGTCCTCACCAGAGAAGCAGGAATGGCCTGGGTCTGATCTTTTCTTTTTAACTTGCCTGAAACTGGCCCGTTGGCAGAAGAGAGTAGAGGTGACCCTGACTTTCGTCATTGTATGCCGTGTCAGAACGGCTGAGATCAGAATGTAAGTTCCTCCCCTCTCCTCATCGCCTCATAAAAGAGCTGGCACTTTTCAGAAGGGCACAGGAGATGTAACAAAATAGTGGCTGTCAGCCTGAGTCCTGCTTCAGTCCAAACCTTGACAAAAACATCACAAATTCCCAGAGGCTCTGCATAGCAATCTGCAAATCTGAGAAGTCAGTTCAACTTTCCTGGGGAATCTGTGCCCTGTGACGTGTGTGTGTGTGTGTGTGTGTGTGTGTGTGTGTGTGTGTGTGTGTGTGTGACTAGTTTTAATGGATCGGTGTTAAGAAAGGAAATAACGGTGTTTCCCTGTCTTTCTTCAAAAGCTTGGGTGAAGGGGTCTGGGAAGGATAGGAAAGGAAGAAGGGGAACCCTGTACAGTGTAATCTGGAGTGGTTTTAGATATTGTCATGGGTCCTGAGCGCTGGACTTAGAGAGCATTGGCGGCAGGGCATAGTGGCTCACACCTTAATCCCAGTACTTGGGAAACAGAGGCAGGTGGATCTCTGTGAGTTCCAGGCCAGCCAGGTCTACAGAGTGAGTTCAAGGACAGCCAGAGCTACATAGTGAGGCCCTGTCTCAAAAAATATTGAGAGAGGAGAGAGAGAGAGAGAGAGAGAGAGAGAGAGAGAGAGAGAGAGAGAGAGAGAGACAGAGAGAGAGAGACAGAGAGAGAGAGACAGAGAGAGAGAGAGAGAGACAGAGAGAGCTCATTGGCTAAGGTCTTCCCATTCACAGGACACAGTAAAAGAAATCTTTCCAGGACAGGGCCAGAGTTTTAGACAATAGTTTTAAAATTGACTTCCTCAGAACGCAGAATGGGTGCAGGAGGGGTGGTGGTGGCTGTTAACATTTCTCAGGTCAGCCCCAGTTCTGTGGGAACAGAGGCTGAGAGAGAACTGGGACCCCTGAGAAGATCCACTTGAGAACTGGGAAGGGGAAACAAGACGGTGAGCAAAAGTCTAGGTTATGTCAGGAGTTACCAGCTGAGATGAAATACACCATGGCAAACCCTGGCTTCTTTCTTCAGGATTTGGTAGAGAGCCCAGGGAAAACTGATTTCAGCTTCCTTTATTTCTGAGAGCAGAGTCCATCGAGTGACTCTCCGAGAGAGCTTTGCCTTAGGGGACTTACTAGCTGGAAACAGAGACCGAGGGGGCTCCCGTCTCAAGTCATCACACTTTATAGTAGTGGGGAGTTGGGGGGAGTCTAGCCATCAATCACATGGTCCTCCTAATGTGAATCTCCAAGCATGGCTGAGGCCCTTCCAAGCCATTCCAGCCTAATCTTCCCTCTCCGTCCCCCATCCTGGCTTAAGAGTCGTGTGCTTGGCATAGTAGTAGAGGAAGGCGCGAGGGGACAGCGAGAGGAAAACGTAGGACTCCAGTTGGTCTGGACTACTGACAGGCCACTGGGGTAAGGAAGGGGAAGTAGAGGATGGGTGCTTCTGGGGTTCTCCAGGGAACCCAGATAGTCTCCTTTTCCCAGGGCACTGAAAGAGGAAAAGGCCGAAGGGCTGGGGAGGAGAGACCAGGAAGTCAGACATTGCTGATGCGCACACTAAGGGCACTGCCTTCCTTTCCAGCCTGCTCTCTTAAGGATTCTTCCAACTTGAGCTTTTCCGGGTCTCCATAGCGGACAGCGCTATCACGGAGACCACCAGGGGGAGCCACTTTCACAACTTGGTCAAAAAGGCTAAAGTCCGCTATGTATTTGCCGCTGGCTGACAGTGAGATAGCGGGCGTGAATTCATAGCCCCAGAGGATCTCCTCCGGCAGGTAGGAAGTGCGAACCTGACAGGTGGCGCTGGTGGACTCCACTGTCCCACTTAGGATCAGCACCAGCTCAAAGTCCCCCTCCCCACTGCGGAGGGGGAGATCCTTCAAGGGACTTGTCTCATCTACCACATGGTAGAAGGTCAGGGGTAGAATGAGAAAGGGGCTGTCAGAGGCTGTGTCCACTTGGAAAGTCACATTGACCTGGTTGAGCCGAATATTCTCACCCTCCTTTGTCTGGTGGGTCTGAAGCAGTTTGCCCGTCACCTGGCATCCAATGAGGAGACTCTTCCGCATATTGGCAACTCGGATCATAAGGCAAGGCTTCCCGTTATGGGAGGCTACAACTGCATGCTGGCTGAAACGGATAGTCTCAGCCCTCTTCTTGGGCCGGGCGATCTTTGCCAGGAAGGTACCTGTGATGAAGATTTCAAGAATGGTGGTGAGCACCAGCTGGGCAATAAGAAGCACGATGGCCAGAGGGCACTCCTCGCTGATATAACGGAAGCCATAGCCAATGGTGGTCTGGGATTCGAGGGAGAAGAGGAAGGCTCCAGTGAGTGTGTGCACCTGCACCACACAAGGGGTGTGGTTGGCAGGGGGTCCCAGCTCCAACAGGTCCCCATGGGCCACAGCTACCAGATACCACACCACGCCAAAGAGGAACCAGGTGCCTGCGAAGGTCGCGGAAAAGAGAAGAAGCTTGTAGCGCCATTGCATGTCAATGAAGGTCGTCCATAGGTCCTTGAGGTAGAGGAAACGCTTGTCAGCAATATGCTCCATTCTCACGTTGCTGCGGCCATCTTTTGTCAGGACCCTCCTCCGACGTATTCCTGGGGCCACTAGGGGCCGGCTTTCTGTCTGAGTCGTCTGACTGTAGTAGACCTTGGCGACTGATGTCATCTGCAGGGAGCAGGACAGCATAAAGGAGGTTATTGCCCAAACCCAGCCAACTCCTAGACACCACCCAATGGGAGAAGGCTCTAACTAAGATTTCCTTTTAAAATCCCTTATATTTCTTTATGGAGGGGGAGGGGATGCTTAAGTATCACGCCCGAGGACAATTTGCAGGATTTTGTTTCCTCCCACCATGTGGGCCCTGGGCATTGAACTTCAGTGGTCAAGCTCGGTGGCAAATGCCTTTACCTGCTGAGTCAGAGTCATCTTGTCAGCAGCCCCTCACCTTCATTTGGATGCCATTTACCCTAGCAAATATTTGTCAAGCACTTGTTAAATGCCAGTCACCGCATGAGGTCCTGATAGGTCAAAGGTGAAAATGACAGCATTCTTGCTAAGAGCTCACAGTTTAGTGAGGACCTGAATTAAACACATCATTGCCCTACAGTGTAATATAATAATGTTTGTGATCTGAGGAAGAAGGTGAGACCGAGAAGGAAGAGTAGGAAGTGCACCGGTCTCTGAGAGTAGGAATGAGAGCTCTACTGATCTCCACACATGCATGCATGCATGCACACACGCGAGTGCACGCACACACACACACACACACACACACACACACACACACACACACACATACACACATACACCACTCCTATGGAGATACCTAATTCAAAGTAAAACTCCCCGCTGATGAGTACCAAGGCAAGAAAACCTATTCCACTGAAGTCCTTCCAGGACAGTCCTGCTTAAGATGCATGTATACCTTTAATTTTGCTATTCTCTCTCCTAGCCCCGAGTTAATAACCACGGGTGAGAAAAGAGCAGAAGGCATCCATTCTTCTACTGCTCAAGCACTCAGTCTCCTTCACTTGCCGCCATTACCATCATCATTTGTTTGCACTACCTGGGAGAAGTTAGGCCTGAGTCAGGGTCTCGCTTGGTGTTAGGAAGAGCACAGAGACGATCTCAGCAAAGACTATAAGCAGGAAGGAAGCAACCGGCTGAAGCTTCCTGTCAGCACCCAGACATCTCCCCACAGGTTCGCAGCGATGCCAGATTGTAGGCAGCAAAGCTGTCTTGACTGCGTGAGGTGCAGGTGGACTCCATATTAGTTAGAAGCTATGTCTGCACGGGCTCAAATTCAAGACTGCTATTCGTCCTGACAGTAGAAAGTGGGACGAGGCACTGAAACAGGAGACAGTTCACTTAATACAAGGTGTCTGGCGTCCCTGCCCAAAAAGTAACTTTGTACTTTTCCAGTAGAAAAGAGTTTAATCACTTGGACTCTGAGTCTGACATCTGGAACTCCTGAGAAGGAGGAAGATGGTTTCTGGGATTTGGGGCTCTTTGGAGATCAGAGCAGCCATCGTATTCCCACCCCGTATGTCTGAACCATTGCATTTCATCATTGCTCTTTATCACATTCGTGCATTTTCCCCATTCCTCTGCCTCTGAAAGAGTCTAAGTTATATGGTCCTGTCCATGTACTCCTACCCACACAGGCACTGAATTGGAAATCACCAATGGATGAGGGTCCCGAGAACATTCAGAAGCAGTCAGTCTGCCCATTTTACCAGCCTGGAGACCATCTGAAACTCTTATCTACTGGAGACTGCTACTCAGCTAGACCCCAGTGCTCGTCACTGCCTATGGCCTTGGTTCCTTTGAAGCAAAAAGAATCCTCTGTAGCTCTGAATAATTCCTATTTAGAACTTAAATAAAGCCCTACTCAATACTCCAAAGTGCTAATAATAACAACCATCTACCACAATCCACATATATGGGTATAATTTATATTTAATTTTATATATAATTTTATAATTCAATTTTAATTATATAATATATAAAAATTAAAAAATATATAATTATATAAGAATAATTATTATATATCATTTTAATTTTCAAAAATAAAAGTGAGGGGTTGGAGAGATGGCTCAGCGATTAAAAGCACTGGCTGCTCCCCCAGAGGCCCTAAGTTCAATTCCCAGCAACCACATAGTGGCTCCCAACCATGTATAATGGGATCTGATGCCCTCTTCTGTCATGCAGGCACACATGCAGATAGAGCACTCATATGCATAAATAAGTAAATCTTAAAAAATAAATAAAATAAAAATGAAACATATTTCATAAGCTATAGAGATATGGGTGATACTGATCCTAGGAAAGATTCTCAAATAAAATACAAGGGTTATGTGTAACTAGACAGAACAAGAGAACGGGAAGTTGTCAGTCAGACTCACTGTGGGTTTACTGAGAACAAGTCATATCAAAACAATTTAATTTCCTTCTATGATGAGGTTACTAAATTGACAAATAACAAAATACAGATAATGTGTAACTTCAGCAAGTTTTTTAACAAAATCTGTCATTATACCTTTGGGGATAAAATAGAGAAAATGACCAGAAGGATAATGTAATGAGGTGGTCTTCAAGAGTCAGTGGTACTGGTGAGTAGAGCCCCATAGCCTAGAATTCATTTCCTATTGATGGAGCTAAGTGATTTATCCTTGATCTTGCCCTATTCAATGTTCTTGACACTAATTTCATTCAAAACTAGAGAACATTGTGGCCATCAATTGTGTGGATGGCACAGACCTGGGACAGTGTACAAGGACTGGGCAGAATTGAGACCTAAAAAGAACCAGATGAGTGAGCCAAACCTAATGAAAAGAATAAATGTTGGATTATGCACTCAGGCCAAAAATTATCTGGGAAAGTTTAAGATTATAAAGATGTAATTTGGTCACATTACCATGGGGTAGGGAGAGAGAGAGAGATTTAAACATTGCAGCAAAGAAAAAAAAATCCAGTATGAGTTATTCATGCCAAAAAGCAATACAATCTTAAGCTAGTTTGGTTGAATGAAGTCTCTAGAATAAGGAGGTAATTGATTTCACTCTGCTTGGTTCATTCCGCATCTTCAGTATTCCATCTCAAGCAGCAATCAAGAGATGAAAAAATCCGAGGCCAGATCACATGGGAAACGGTTAGAGGGAACAGGCGGATTTTGTCAAGAGAAGGGATGATCTGAAGAAAGAACAGATGTGTACAAAATACTTGGCTTAAGGGACCATCACATGAATGAAGGGTCAGATTAGTTTTCTGAGCTCCAAGAACAAACAGGACCAGCGAGTTCAAACTATAGGGAGGAAGATTCCAGAGTTATATTGAGGGGGGGGGGGGGGACACCACTATAATCAGGATTGTCCAGATGTGAAGAGTCCCTGGAAAGGTACAGAACATGCTGTCCCTGGATGTCCAAAGATAAGTTATACACTATTTTCAGAGATCTCATAGAGGAGATGAACGTTCTCACTGGATAGCGAAAGAAAGATTAAGCTTCCAGCTACACCTATGGGAAACAAGAATGCCGGCTTCCTCCTCCCCACCTCTACTCCTGAACTTTCTGTGGTGACATTCAGGGATCTCTCATCTATGCCCTCGCTTTGTGTTAAGAGGAGGTGCTACATATCAGGAAGCATGGAGGCTCTCAAAAACCTAGCTTATCAGTCTCCAAACAACATCCTATGGTCATGTTACTTTATAAAATATGTAATTTGATCCCCACACTGTGAGGTGGACAGGAAAGACATCATTGGAAAACTGAGGCTCAGAGAAAATCACTCCAAGCAAATTAGAGGTAAAATGGGAAGCCAAACCCAGGTCTTCGGGCTCCTGGGACAAAACACCTGGTACCCTGACCTGAGGAGTTTTGCTGACACAGAGAAGACAGAGCCTGGAGCTTTGAAGGCAGGGTTTTAAGGCTATGGACTCCAGGGCCCTAGAGACTTTGGCTACCCACTAGCTTTTCTTTGTTGCCTCTGGCTGTTGTGTTTGCCGCCTCCAGCTGTGTGTCTCCGTCGCCAGCCCTTGTATCTGCCACCTCCAGCTGTGATCCGAAGTTCCCAGCTGTTATGCCACCTCCTACAGCCAAGCCACTTTGTTCTCAGGGGTGGCCAGACTCAGAAACAGATAAACAATCAGCAAGCTCCACCCCCAAGCTGGCCAGGCCTCTGGGGGAAAGGAAGCCAGCCAAAGTTCTGGAAGTGGTTTGCGGCTGCCCGACCAAAAAACATACATCCTGTTTCCTCTAGAGGGTGCACTTTCTCCAACACAGTCCCAACCACGCCGTGGGGTTGGCATTCTAAAGAGCAGCCTGAACAATGAGACGACGGAATCCGGCTGTCTGCCTCCTTTCTTCTATGAGAAGTGAGCTAATTCTTTCCCTAAAGCAAAGGTCAGCCCTGAGGACGGTGATGTTCATTCCTCCAGCAAACTCTAGGTCTATCTTTGGTTTCACACTGTCAGCTCCCCCTAGAGCTAGATTTCCTAACCTACAAGCACTTTTATTTTATGCCAGCCACGTATGCTCGCAGAGTGAATGGATTTATCACCGCCTTTCTCAAGTGCTTGATCGTTCACGAGACAAGACAGCTCTTGTGACTGAAATTGGCCAAGGTCCTCCATTGTTTTTAGGATAAACTGCAAGCCTTTGGCATGGCAGTCGAGGTGAGTTAGTCTCTGCTTACTCGTTCTTTCTTCTTCCTTGTATTGTTGTTTGTTTGTTTGTTGAGACAGGGTTTCTCTGTATAGCCCTGGTTATCCTGGAACTCTCTCTATATAGAGACCAGGCTGGCCTTGAAGAGATCCACCTGCCTCTGCCTCCAGAGTGCTGGGACTAAAGCCACCACACCTGGCTTCTACTCACTTCTTGGCCTTACCCTTGACAGTCTTCTACACATCCTTAGCCTTCAGCTCTACGGAAAAACCCCATGGTCTGATTCTTTCCACCTTTGGATCTGCTTTTGTACGGCTCAACTCCCTGCCTGTGTGACGACCTCCCGCCTGCCTTTCACAGCCTGGACCAAGTGTTTAGTGATGCCTTTGGAAGCCTTCCTCACACTCAGGGGAATAGTTTTTCTCTGTGTCCCTACCCCCGCATCACCCTGACACGAGTTTTCTAAGCATGCTCTTGCCTGAATTCCACTTTATAATACCACAGTGCTTTGCAATGTTTATTTGCCTTTATTTGCCATCTGTGAACTCTTAATTGAAGGCCATGGACTATGTATGCCTGTATCTGTTCCACCAGAAGCAAGTCTTTTTCAAGACCGAGGGAGAAATGACTAAAGGTGCCGTCTGGACAGGTCTGAGCGGGGCTGCCGCCTTGATGCACCACACCGGAGATGACCTCCTGAAGACCTTCAGGAGGAGCTGTGACAGGGAAGAGGGGATCCAAGCTCACTCAGGCATGACTAATGCTGCAAATGTCTGCAGATCCTTTCAGAAGGTGAAGGAAAGACAGCTCAGAGACGTCAGTGCCAACCCTTCTGTGGGTCAGCTGACTTGGGGGGCAGGGCAGGAGCGTGGTAAAAGAGTGGGTTTTAACACTGCTGCATGGGGACTGGGAAGGTTAAGTTAAGTTAGCAGAGGGCTTGCATGGCATGCATGAGGCCCTGCGTTTGGTCCCCAACAGTGCATAAAGCAGAAATGGTGGCACAGCTGTGATCCCAATGCTCAGGAGGTTGAGCCAAGAGAATGAGAGGTTCGAGGTTATCCTTGGCTACGTAGCAAGTCTAAAGCCAGACTGGGCTACCTGAGACCCTGTCTCAAAAGTTAAGAAATGGCTCAGAGGTTAAGCGCACTGGCTGCTCTTTCAGAGGTCCTGAGTTCAATTCCCAGCAACCATATGGTGGCTCACAACCATCTGTAATGAGCTCTGGTGCCCTCTTCTGGTATGCAGGCATACATGGAGGCAGAATGTTGTATACATAATAAATAAATAAATCTTTTAAAAAATTAATCAAGTTGTTTAATTACCACTAACGTTTATTATGCTATATTGGGTGGTTAGAAAGGATGCTTCAACTCCACACCAGAGACAGCAGGTGGAAGGGCAGGGGATAAACTGTACCATTTCCTGAGACCTATCCTGTTGGAGGGGGGGAGTCCTTTCAACCCCAAAGAAAGAGCGTCTCTGTAGCGAAAGCAACTCAACGGGAAGGAGCTTTGGGACGTGAACACTAAACTCATTCATTTCCAAATGGAGACAATTTCTCATTCTTCTCCAACCTGCCCCCTCTTCGGTTCCCTAAATCACTAAGGTGCCATCATTCTCCCAGCTGCTCACACTCAGAGGCCTAGCACCATTCCGCACTCCCCTTTCAGTTCACTACAGAATGTTACGCGTTGTGGATGTAATCCTCGTGCTGCCTCCCTTTCGTTTCCTTATTATCCTTCAGGTCCTTAATGAACGCCGGCGTCGCCTACTGTTCAGCTCATCTCTCCATTTTTTCTGTAATCAAACTCATCCTACATTGCTACTGTGTGACTCTCAGTTATGCTTCTGATCATGAATCAGTGAACACTGATCTGGTATTTTCCAAAGCACGTACACATTTCATTCTCATCGTATTCCTGGGAAAGAGTAAGATCAGAGTCCTGAGGCTGAGGATCTAGCATAGCTAGGAGATACTAAAGTGCTTGCCTAGCATGCCCAAGGCTCTGGGTCTGATAAAAACAAAAAACAAACAAACAAAAAAACCTGAAAAAAAAAATCCTAGTCCTTATTTTGTAAGCAAAGAAACTGAGACTCAGCAAGATGGTGTGGCTCCTAAATCACAGAACTGGACTCACGATCAAGTCCTCTGTCTCCAAACCCACCCACTTTTCATCACACTGTGTCTGCCCCAGTTCCTTCCCCAGCTCAAAGAAAATATTTCATTGTACACCAAAGAGAGACCAGACTGAGCCCAGCACCTGAGGAGTTCTGTGACCTGTGTCTAGCCCACCTTCCCTGCCTTACTTCCTACTGTTCCTCTCCTGTGGCACATTCCAGCAAACAAATGCCTTGCTGTTGAAGCCCTGCTGTACTCACACAGGCTTTCTTGCCTTCATCTATCCTTCTGTATTCCAGGCTACCTGAGCCTGGTTCGGACGACCCCTGTTCCATAAAATCTTCCCCGAAAACCACAGCCTATTCCTGAATTTCCATGTATATGTATCTATTGAGTAAAAACAAGTTTGTTGAAGGGAGCACCCAGGTCTTCTATATCTTGATTGTTTGAGTCTTATGATTTAGACATCCCCGGAAAGCTCATGTATTGAAGGCCTTGGTCCTCACTACAGCAGTGTTCAGAGGTAGAGACCTGAGATGTGAGTGATCGGATCATGACAGTTCTAACTCACCAGTGGATTAACTGGAAGTTAGGAGGTGGGGCCGAGTTAGAAACAGGTCACTGGGCATGACCTGAAGGGATATATCTTGTCCTCCATACCTTCCTCTGTACTTCCTGATTTCCCGGAAGTGAGCAGTTTTCCTCCTCCACACCCTTCTGCCTTGATGTTTCCGCCATGCCTCTGGCCTAAGAGCATAGGAGGTCACCACACAGAACAAAGTATCTCAGACTACAACTCAGAATTTCCTCCTTTAAGTGTTTTTCTCGGGTATTTGTCACAGCAACGCAAAGCTGACTGACATAGCTAACAGTCATGTGATGCACAGTGAGCGCTCGGGAAGCATGCTGTGAGAGAATTAGTGAACAGGAGCGAGCACAACCCTTTCTGGCTATAGAGATCAGTCCAAGACAGTGGTTCTCAGCCTGTGGGTTGCATGTCAGATGTCCTGCATACCAGATATTTATACGACAGTTCATACCAGTAGCAAACTCACAGCTATGAAGTAGCAACAAAATGATTTTATGGGTGGGGGTCAGCACAACATGAGAAGCTGTGTCAAAGGGTCTCAGCGCTAGAAAGGTTGAGAGCCACTGCTCCAAGGGAAAGAGAAGATGCCGCCATCGCTGTAGGGCTGGGGAAATGTGGAACCTCTTGTTCTCTGTGGAATGAGTGGGACTCTACTCTGGCCTAGGGCCTTGGGGACCTTTTCTTCTGCCTGTCTTGTTTGTGGCTTCTCTTGATTTTTCTTGTGATTTTTTTTCCTCTTATACATATGGAAACCCCAGACAGCTAATTAGAATCACTATTAAATATGAGAAAAAAACCCAAAGTATTTCCATCTGAAATGGTGTTGCTCACCATGCAATGTGCGTTTTATTTTCATACACTTGTGTAATAAATTTCTTTTTAATATCTCCTGGGTGCCAGATTCTAAACAAAACACTGGAATTATAGAGATGAAGCAGATATAAATTAATTTCCTTGAAGACCTTAGAGTCTAATAAGGAAATCAACCATAAAAGAGGCAGGAAGCGGGGATGTAGAGATCAGTGGGCATGAAGGGAAAGGTGACATTTAGCTCCAGGCATGAGGGGTGGAGGTCACTAATATTGACCATCTATTGTGCGGTAGGTGCGGGACTGAGGGGCACATTTTTAATTGTTGGTTAATATGATTTCCAAATCACCACATAAAAATGTTATTATTGCTCTTAGGACCAGGAAATATAGATAGCAACCAGGGACTGAGCTTTTCCTGCTATACCCAAGTGTCTCTTTCAGGGAATGATAGGAAGAGAAAGGTGACTGGGTCGAAAGGATGGGCAAAATGGGATTGGGGTTCTGTAGGAAGAACCCAAAGAAGCATGCACCATGAAAGGAGCCCGGTGGGACAGGTGTATACAGCACTGGGAACATCAGAGGCAGAACTTAAAAAAAAAACATTCTTTTTTTAAGGTTTGGGAGCACAGGAAAGAGAGCAGTGAATCTGGGTACTCAGCTGCCTTTCTGTTTCCTAACTCTGGATGTAATGTGACCTCCCATGTCCCATCTCAGCACTGTGCCTCCCATGATGAGTTGGATCCCTCTCAAACAAGAGCCAAAGCAAACCTCTCTCCCTGCAGGTTGTTTCTTCTCAGCTACTTGGGTGACAGCAACAAGGTGTGTAACTAAGACAAGCTGGCCCACAGAACCTGTGGCCAGGTCGTCTTCAGATAAGACGCATCCTAAATAAATGACCTGGACACGTGTTCGTGCATCACATTCTGGAGACGAAGTCTGATGGTTGGGCACAAGGATGAGGAAGGCCCAGCCTGGGAACAGAGTACAGTTCTGCCTGCTGGGAAATGCACTGGACTGGGAAGCAGGAGATAGTGTCAGTCTCAACTCTGCCAGAGACTCTCTGTGAACCCGGACAAGCTCTTAACCCTCAAGGCCTCCGGATCTTTCATTGTGGAAGAAAGTTGTATCAGCTCCTCACTGCCCCAACGCTAGCACGCACCTGTCTGCCCCCAGAGACACCGATAACCACGGGATTCACCTCAGTATATGCTCCATGGATACCCATGATAAAGATCTTAGGAAAATAATACTTTGATGTTATATAAGCAAAGCACAGTGAAACAAAATGAAACATTTATGTTACTGGAGACCAAAACAGCTCTCAAAGATGCCCAGTGCATGTCACCTGCAGCTCATCTGTGGACGCGTTCCTGTCCTCTGTCATTCAGAACACACTGTTAGGTCAGTTTGGAGGTGTGGTGCCAGAAGAAAGGAGAGGCCACTTTCTGCTTTAAAACTCCCCATCTGATGAGATGGTGGCACTTGCCTATAATCCCAGCATTCCAGAGGCTTTTAGGCAGGAGGAGGATGAATCTGAGGCTAGCCTGGGCTATACAGAAGGAACCTATCTCAGAAACAAATGAAAGAAAACTCTCACCATGCTGCTAACCTGGTCTGGTCCCATTCCTCCCCCTGGAGAAAGGAAACAGCTGCCCCATCTCCTCTTCCCCAGCCTTTTTGAATACCAAATCCCACTTAAATAATGATCTTAGAGGCCTCCTGGAGGAGAGCGGCTGGGCCTGAAAAGAAGCATTTCTGGGCTTCCAAGTGTTCTTAGTGAAAGAGAGGAAGAGAAGAGAAAAGAGAGGGGAAGAAGAGGAAGGGCAGTGAGAAAATCTCTGAGGGTTATGTAAGGCCTGGAGGTTAGAAGAATGGACTTGGATGTGGGTCCTTCTAAAGCTTTGTGTCGTTATTCATCCCTCTCACTCCTGTCTTTTCCCCAGTGAAAATAAGCCAATAGAAGTAGAGCCAGATGCACACAAATCTCGAGGTGAGGGAAAAGGGGGCAGTGTGTGTGCCCAGGAGCCTGCCGTCCCAGCTGAGTCCCTCTGCCTCCCACCCTGGAGCCTCCTTCCCCGCTGGCCCTCCCATCCTCTAGCCCCAGCCTGACACCAAGGCCCTGGCCCAGGGAAGAATAGGCTTTTCTTCCCTTGTGTCAACGTTTGGAAAGTTCTCAGAGTTTGATCAGAAGGATAAAAGCCTTCAAAGCATTTCCTGGGAGTCTGTGACCTCCCCCTGGCCCTTCTGACCCCCCTCTGTGTTTTCCAGTCAAGAGTGGGAGGGACAAAGAGATGGGGCCATGTCAGATGTTCTCCCGTGTTTAGACACCATCACTGCCCGTCGGTGTGGGCTGACCAGGACCACTGGCCCTTCCTCCAGCTTGTTCCCCAGACATGCCTTTTGACCCCCTTCAGGAAGGGAAGCGCGTTCCTGCAGAGAACTCCAGAGGGTGACATCTCAGAGAACCCATTGTCCCTGGCTGGAGAGGGGGTATGACTGACTCTATGGTACATTGCCTCCTGTGTATCTGTCCTCTCAGACCCCCACATCACCTCCAGCATACTTCCTCCCTGAGTTGTGGTCCAGCCATGGTATCTGCTCTTAGCTGTTGTCTGGGACTACAGAACTGCACATCCTGAGCTCTTCAGTAAACTGGTCCTTTGTGAGGACTTGGCACTATGTAGAGTTCAACTGAGGACAGAGCTGTACCACTGTCTCCTCGTCAGCCTCAGCGTCAATGGTCCGGAGAGCCTCCAGACCTGGCCTCGTGTGAGTCTCAGAACATTCACTTAGAGATGTTAACCCATCCTCCTTCACCTTGAAGGGAAGAACCAGAAAATTCAAGTCATGGTATGATTTAGCAGGAAACAATGGGAAGGAAAAAGTTCATTCCCCCACTGTACCCCTGCAGAGGCAGGAACTTAAATAGCCCAAGCTATCCTTGAACTCATAATGCAGCTAAGGATGACTCTTGCCTCTAGCTCCCAAACGCCAGGATTACAGTTGTGCAGCATCATACCCAGTCCACGCAGTGTGTGGGGGCTAACAGGCTTCGTGCATGCTAGGCAAGCACTCTATCAACTAAGCTACTGCTGCAGCCTCTATTTTCTACCAGTGAGATAGGAGACGCTGAAACAGTTCCCAAGGACACCGGGGGAAAGCCGGAGGCTAGGTTGAGTTAGGAAGAAACTGAGTGACAGACAACGTATCTGTTCAGGATCTCTCCTTTGTGAGTCACCTCTGCCCTAGATCTCACATCAGTTAGGGATTCTAATCCAACTCCTGTCTAATCCTATGGATGGTGGTAATCAAACTCATTTAGATATCAGGCAAACCCCACCTCAGGAAAATCACCTCCACCTGTCTTTGCTGAGAAGATGTGTCTGGCACACCTGCAGAGGGGTACAGAGAAAGAACTACAAAGCTACAACTTCAAGCTTGAAGGTGACCCGCCATTCTCCCTATGCTGCAGATTTAGGTCCTGGCCACCAGGGGGCAGGGCTCTCTAGTCTGGCAGGCTGCGCTCATAGACTCTCGAAACCACTACCAACAAACCAACCCAGGGTCCTTTTACTCTTAGGCTGAACTACATATAATCGCAAATGAAAAATAAACAGATCACATATCGAAATGGTTCAATAACACTAGCAATTCAAGTAGCAATAGCAACCACCTCTAGAGAGCAGAAGTTTGCCTTCGAGGAAGCACCTATACAAATTTAGAATCATTCCGTTCGATGCCCCGTTGGGCAGAGGCTAAGGCAACCGGGAATTCTCTCCAAGATCAGAGCTGACATTCCATTTGTTAGATCCAAGGGTGTTTTCTCAGCTCTCAACCCCAGCAGTCTCCCATCAGCATTTGAGACTAACAGGCGGTCCGTTCGTGTCCTGGCACACTCTTTGTGTTTCGTTATTTGTTTCTACTGCAGTGTGATGGAGACTCATGATTTTGTAGCGTTTCTAGGCTTTAAGATTCTGGGCGAATCACTTGAGTTTCTGGGCTTCTGTGTCCTTTATCTGCAAGAAGGGCCTGGTGACATGGAGGTGATGGGAGAATTCTATGAGATCATGCATGGAGGAGCTCTTCACGAGCCCTGGGGTGCTGAGAATGCCCTCTTGTTTCTCTCTGACGTCTCATTTCCTAGACTCTCTCCGTCTCTATTTTTTAAAGTTCATTACATTTATTCATACGGGTGCTATAGCACACATGGAGAGATCAGAGGGCATCTTGTAAGAGTCAGCTCTCTCTTTCCACCATGTAGGTTCCCAGTGTCACGCTCAGGTCGTCAGGCTTGGCAGCAAGCTCCTTTACCCACTGAGCCAGCTCACCTGCCCTCTGTTTACTTTTGGTCCATCTCTTTTAAGGAGGTCTCTCCTCTGCCCCTTCATGATGGCATTTCTCATACACACACACACACACACACACACACACACACACACACACACACACACACACAAATACACACACACTTGATTATCATTCCTAACAGTGCTACCCTCCCTGTCCTCACTATTTTAACCCTTTCTGCGCACTCCACCTCACCTCTACCTTGTATGCCCAAGTGCTTACAGGCTCCCTCTCTCTCTGGAACATTCCAATGTAAAATGTACAGACCCGTGTCCTCTCCTCAAGAATCGCTTGCGTGATTTCTCTTGTTCAGAGAACTGTCATCCATTCAGTACCCAAGCTGGATATCTGGTCTCTCTCTCCTGCCCCTCAAGCCCATCGGTCACAGGGCCTTATCCACTCTTCCTTTTCCTGAGTCTACCCACATTCTCTCAGGCTTCCATCATTCGGGCTTACAGTCTCTTTCACCTGAAATGATACAATGACTTCCAGGTCCTCCTACCCCAGCCTCACGTCTTCACCTCCACCCTTCAGCTGCCACAGAGCCCCACAGCCCAGGATGACCCATCGCTCAGCTCAGACTTGAGATCCTCCAATGAGTTCTTTGAACTTCCATGACAAAACCACTGGACATGGTACTAAGACTCCTTCGCCGCCATCTGACCCCAGCTCACTCTGGAAGCCTCTTCTTGGCCTCCTCCCCACACTCCTGTTTCCGCCACGGAGAATGCTACCTCCACCCCCACCCCCCACCCCCCAGTCTCCTCACCTTTGCTTCTGCGGCTCTCTCCATGGAATCCCTTCTGTCCCCAACTCTCTTCCACACCCCTCTTCCCTCTAAAACATTTTCACCCCTGGAGGCCCTGTCCTAGTCCTAGTGTTCTCCACGGTGGTGGCGGTGGTGGTGGTGATGGCGGTGGCGGTGGCGGTGGCGGTGGCGGTGGCGGTGGCGGTGGCGGCGGCGGCGGCGGCGGCGGTGGCGGTGGCGGCAGCGGCAGCGGCAGTGGTGGCGCATGCCTTTAATCCCAGCACTCAGGAGGCAGAGGCAGGTGGATCTCTGTGAGTTCGAGGCCAGCCTGGTCTACAGAGCAAGTCTCAGGACAGACACCAAAACTACATAGAGAAACCCTGTCTCGAAAAACAAAAAAGGAAAGAAAGAAAGAAGGAAAGAAAGAAAGAAGGAAATAAAGAAAGAAAATGTAGACTCCCTCTGTGCTCATGGGACATTTTGCCATAGCTTTTTGAAGTCAAAGACATATTTTTAAGCTACTATTTTCAAAAGTCACCTGATTGTTCAGTGTATAAGGACTTAAATTTGATATCTCAGGATGAATTCTGAGCTATAGATGTCAACTATACATACAGCCTGTATGAACCATCTACACACACACACACACACACACACACACCACCACCACCACCACCACCACCACCACACCACACCAAATATCACTGATTCATAAAATTCCTTTTTTTTTTTTTTTTTTTATTTTCTGGCTGAGCCTCAGAATCTTCCTAACATAAGTCACACAGAAAACCATTTTCAAAAGGAGTTAGTCTAACAAACGAAACCTGTTTTTTATCCCGGTGCCTCCATGTTATAGCCCAGTTCTCTTTCCGTTCTCCGTTACCACTGTTTGCCATTCTGGTCTTTGTCAGTTACCGGTTATGGGAACCTCAGTCAATCTCTTAATCCCTCTAGGGTTCATTTTCCTCATCGAAGGAGGCAATAAACTTCAATTGTGTGCTCAGGATTACGAGAGATAAGAAAGTATGTGAAATCTGTAAGACCCTTATGCAAATAAAGATATCATTATTATTGTACTTTGCAGATGAAGAAAAAATTCCCCTGAATTAAAGAAACTAAGACTCAGAAAGGTGAGGTGACTGCTGACATTTACTTAATAGCAAGCCAGAAGCTCTCTCCAAGTCTCACAGGGTTTTTACTCATATTGCTTCTCCGTACCCCAGAGGGCTTGATGCCGCTCAAGCTGAACTGAGGCCTTATTACTGCTTTCCCTAGGGTAACTGTGATTGGTGGGTAGGAGTTACTATAGCCTCAGAATTCTAGGGGCTTCCAATTCACTGCTCTACCCCAACCCCCCTTATTCCCGATGAGGCTTCCTCCAGAACCCCCTCAGCCTGCCAAGAGCCAGAGAAGGCATATAGCAAGGAATGCTGAACAGAGCTGAATTCCTCTAAGACTGTTCTCTGGCCCCTCACCTACTTCCAAACTTAGGGGCTCCAGGAAGCTAGCAGGCTCCTCCAGGTTTAGGATGTCCATGCCCTCAGAAGACTATATTCCTGATCTATCACCAGCATCTAGGACACTAGAGAGGCTCTGAGTGGACAGGACTTATTCTTTGGGAGTCCTGGGAGCCCAGTCACAATCCCCACTTTAGAAAAGAGAAAGAGCCATGCCTTGAATCCCAGCACTCCGGAGGCGGAGGTAGGCGGATCTCTGTAGGTTCAAGGCCAGCTTGGTCTACATAGTGAGTTCCAGGACAGCCAGAGCTACATAGCAAGACCCTGTCTCAATGAGAGAGAGGTAAGAAAGAGAATGACAAGACCCCTGCTGACGGTCCCTTCTCCATGCATTTGCTAGTCTGTCATCTTGAAGTTATATTGTCTAGTGATGAGGGAGGGCTTGGCCTGGTTGATGGAGGGCCCAAGAGGCAAAGGGAGAGGCAGAAGAGACACTCTCTAGTGTAGAGACACCCAGGACAGCTCCCCAAGGGATTGTTTTATTGTCACCCTCTTTGCACTAAGAACCACTTCCTTCTTCCCCCAAACACGAAGCTCTTCTGAACTGATTCTTTGAAAAAATGTTTTAATGTTTATTTTTAGTATATATGTTTTGTCTGCATACATGTGTGTGCCTCAGATGCCCTGAAACTGGAATTAGACAATCGTGATTTGCCACGTGGAGATACTGGGAATTGAACCCTGGTCCTCGGGAAGAACAGACAGTGCTCTTAACTGCTGAGCCATTTCTCTAGCTCCTGAACTGACTCTTATTCTATGTTTTTGTTCATTTTTTGTCTCTTCCCCAGTACCTGGTATTTATACTTAAAAGAGCCCAAAGTGGACAATGAAGTGGTTCAGTGGGTGGAGGTGCTGAGTTTGGCCTCTGGGACCTGCACAGTGGAAGGAGAGAGCCAGCTCCCACAGGCTGTCATCTGTCCTCCATGCATACACACCCACGCACACATGATTAGCACTCCATATATTACTTTTCCTTCCCTTGGGCTGCTCTTGCAGTGTGTGCATCATGCTTTATCCCAGTACAGCCTCCCTCTTAGACTCTGATAGAATCTCTGGGTGCTTGGGGGACACGTACTCAGTCCCCCCTCAGCCTTTACTCTGGACTGGAAAGCTGTGCTCTATCTAGTGTCCTGGTCCTTGCTGCAGGTCAGCCTTAGCCTCACCTCCTCAGAATTACCCCTGCCCTCAGGGTGGAGGTGGGCATATGGAGACACTGAGGCTGCATACAGTCGGAAGTCTGCTTATCAGGAATGCCTTAATGTGAGAAATCCAGTTCTCAGTAGGAAGTGGATCATTCTTTCATGACGGGAGAGAAACAGTGCCAAGCCCTGACCTAAAACTGCTGACGCTTTATCCTAGATCAAGAGGTCCTCCAGGCAGATCCAGTGCCCCCAGGACAATGTGACCAAGGCAAGAGAGTCTTGAGAGAAAGGGAGAGAGGCAAGGAAGGAAAGGGTTGAGGAGAAGCTGAGGGACCTGTCTCTAAAGCTCCCAGAAGGTCAGATGGGACAACATCCCTTACAGTCTGACCTTTGAAATGTTCTCTATCGTCCATTCACTTCTCACACATATCCTCTGACCACCATCCATAGCAAACATCTTTGGCTTTTAGGAACATAAACCTACAAACAGTTCTTTGCAAAACAGGACCTTTGCTAATCCCACTTTGCTGTCTTGTTTCTTCTCTTCCATCAGGATCCAGCTTGGATGTCACTTTCTCTGAAGACCATTCAGAAGACCTCCAGCCCAACCCTGTGTGGGTTGTACCCTCATCTGTGTCCCCACAGTGTCACCAACGGCCCCATCCCAACCCTCCCCACATGCTCGTATTCTGCTGATGGCTCCATGTGATGTGATGCGCGGACTGATCCTCCCCAGGAGGCTGGTGATAGCATTGCCTTCATGTTAATGGCATGGAAACACACTTGGAGAGTTAGTTGGCTTGCTCATGCTCCAGAAAGCTGCTAAGATAATTCAAGAAATCCACAGAGTCTGCTTAAAGGGCAAGGAATTTGTTAGGGGATGAAAACTCACTACAGCACAAGAGATTTATCGTAGGGTCCTGGAAAGCCGAGCTATAGTCCACACCGTTCTTCTGCCTGGTCCGTCTCAGCATCCAAAACCACGAGAGAGCTGCCTGCGTGCATCCCAGATCGTAAGGGCCCTCAAGGCCACGGCCCAGGGGCATGTACTTCAAAGTCATAGGCAGGTGGAGCAGTTACCTGGCCGGTGCTTCAAGATCATAGACAGAACAACTATCCACTACCTCTCTCCCTTTTGTCTAAATCAGAGAGTTCTAACCTAATACAAAACTAAATACAATAGGAATGATTATCAAGTATGGTCCAGGAGAGGGGGAAAGTAATAATCTAAACAGAAAAAGAATTACGAACAGCATCCAACAAGAGACACATACATTACATACACTAAGAGGGCTGCCACGGCAAGCTGAACCCAGTCTGTGCTTGTCATCTCGCCCTGAGTCACAGGGTGCTGGGAGGCCTCCATACACCTCCCATTCAGTCCCCTCAATGTACTGAAAAAAGGAGACACGGCTTAGAAAGGATGAGCAACGTCCCAAGATCACACAGCTTGCCAATGGGACACATTGCTTTACATCGGCAGCAGAGCAGTAGCCCTGGCCTTCATCTCACCTTCTTTCTTCCTACAAAATCTGACCCTGGGGTCCTGAAGTGACAGTTGGTTTGCACCTGAAATATTATCCATGGAGCTTGTTCCCTGTGCTCACCCAACCTGGGATGTGTTTGATTTGACTTTCCCGTCCATTGGGCCTTAGGGTCTCCCTCACCTCCTGCAGCAGTCAACCCAGAAACAAATTAGTGCCATCCCTAGAGAGAATCCGGGACACCTTCGAGGATATTCTCTCTCTGCAGGCTGTAAAAACGGACAGAGAGTTCCTCGGAGACATTTAGAAATCCCATTACCCACAGGGGTTCTGATAGTCATGTGAACTATTGCTTTAGGCCACCCAACCTTTGTTTTGTAGGTGACTACACAGAGATGTCTTACCAGAGACATAGACTTTCTCCTTTTTCTGCCTCCTCCTGTGAATAGTAACACCTCACACCCAGGAAATTCTTTAAGGCAAATGTTACCTGCTGCTCTTGAGCAATCTCTCTCTCTCTCTCTCTCTCTCTCTCTCTCTCTCTCTCTCTCTCTCTCTCTCTCTCTCTCTCTGTTTTTGGAGACAGAGTTTCTCTGTGTAGCCCTGGCTGTCCTGGAACTTCCTCTGTAGACCAGGCTGGCCTCGAACTCACAGAGATCCACGTGCCTCTGCCTCCTGAGTGCCAGGACTAAGGTGGCAAGCAATTTACTTTTATTCACACCCTTGATGGCGATGGAGATCCATGGGTACTCTACTCATACTCAGGGAACTGAGCTACCTCCTGGACAGGTCCTCTCAGCTCCATCATCTTCTCAAGGCTACTGTTCTACGCAGAAAGCAGCCTGACTCACAGAGAAGTCCCAGGAGGTCCACCTTCACCGTGGAGGCAGTCTCTCTACTTCTTCCTAACTCTCCCCCCAATTTCTTTAACCACATTCCACTTGAAAAGGATGGGGTTGGGGTGAGGGTGTCATGCAGACTCCGAAAGATACAGAGGTGCATTCAGAGGAGGGTGTCTCATTGTGTCTCCCCCCCTCCCACACACACACACACACACACATACACACACACACACACACACACACACACACACACACACACACACAAGGCCAGGCCCCCAACTAATTGCTCCAGTAAGCAGGAGGGCTTGTGGGCAGGTTTCTTTCACCAAAACAAGACATTTAGAGGCAGAAGAACACAACTAGGAGGGATGGATGAGGTCCAGAGACCGGTGGGTAAGGTGATTTAGGCTGAATCCGGCAGCTAGAGTGAAGCATCAGGAGTAGAGGAAGAAATAGGAATGGAAGGATCCTGCCGTTCCTCTGCAGTTCTTATGTAAGGGAAGCATCTGGGAGATCCGTGTTCACTAACCAGCTTGCTCTCTGCTGGAGCTCCTGAGGCTGGGACCTCATCCACCCTCCCAGGACCCAGTGCACCTCTGAAGTCAGCTCAGCCCTGAAGTCCCCAGAGTGTCGGGGGGCCTTTCTTTCTTCCCCCTTTACGGCATCTACTCCAAGCTACTAGAAAGGCACCCCAGATTAGAGCACTAGCCAAGGCACAGGCACCCAGCACAGTTATACAGATAGGGATATATGAACCGGGAAGGGCAGAGCTGGGTACCACGAAGACTCGCAGCCAACGTGGTCTCCAGCTCTAAACCCAGCTGTGTGCAGCTCCCCAGCGTCAGTAGCAGGAGTAGGGCCGGTGGCAGCGTAGGGAGTGAAGAGAGGTAGGCGCACCCTGCTCAAAGTGACCTTCTGAAACCCTTTCTAGCCCCAGAAGCCTAGTGAAGGTCCCTCTACCTGCTGTTTCTCTGCTCCCATTCCCATGCCCACAACTTCTTTCTGAGAAAGGTGAATAAAGACAGCTATGGTAAAATTCCATAGGAGCAGGGGACGGACGGTCTGAGTAGAGCCACAAACAGCCAGTATCAAAAAACAAAACAAAACAGACAAACAAAAAACACAAGGACACTTGAGGCAAGGGACCAGCCCCACCTTGTCACCAGCTACCTGGGCACCTCATCTCGTGGTTTTCCAGTCTTGCTGGAAAAACTATAATTGTCCTGTCTACCTCTCAGGGCCACGGGGGGCTTGGGATGTGGGGAGTGTTCTCTGGGGAAATGCAAAAGAGAGTCCACCAGGGCCTGCACCAGATCAAGGTATGTTAGCTAGCCACGTGCACATAGATATACATACTTGATTCAATGCCAGGATGGGGTCCTGGTCCACCGACCTCACTCCACGGCTGGGGTAGAGGTAGGAAAGCTGTACTCAAAGTTCGGGCGGAGGCTGTGTTCATGGTTAACGTATAAGCAGGTAAAGTCTGGGGCAGCAGGACATTCCCCGCCCCAGGGCCACATTCTTGAGGTCACAACAAGTGCAAACTTGTTAAAACCTGTGTCAGAGCAGCAGAGGGCAGCGAGGGGCGGGGAGGGGGATGGTACTGGGGTGCCAGCAACTGCTGGAGGAGGTCGGGAGGAAAAGGAGTGAAGCGGAGAGAGGAGGTATGCAGGTGGACATGGTGACGGAAGGTGGCGTGGACATGCGGCCTGGGAGCCCGGCTCGGCATGTTCTATCTGGGCACATCTGCTCGGGTGTGGGGTTGGAGCGGGTGTGGGGCCGCATAGATGAGTGTGTGCCTGTGTGTCTCTGCATATATGAGCCATGTGTCCATGAGCTGGGATAAAGAAGGGGCTGGGCAGCCACTGGTCCAGGCTGTGGGCATAGAGAAGGAGGCCGGGGCAGGCTGTGGGTACCCTTGTCCTGTCATGGGCCTCACAGACCTGCATTCCAACTCCCTCCACAGACCACCCCCACCCCCGTGGTCCAGGCTTTGCCCTCCACAGTCAGCTCTGCCAAATGTCCATCTCCCCAGCCTGCCCAAAGTGGGGGGAGTGTCGTACTGCCCACATACTCTCCCCCCCCCAACCCTGGGTCCACTCCCCCATGCTCTCTGGGCTCTCCGGACACTGGGGCGGGTGAGGGGTGGTTGGGGGAGGCTCTGAAAGCAGGTGACTGTTTGGGGGAACTTGGGGACAGAGCCCCCATTGTGCCCGCCCCAGAGCCGCCTCAATGGAGCTCTCTGACACAAAGGGGCTTTGACAATGGGCCGGACATTAGTATGCAGAGCCGGCCCCTCAGCCCTCTCACTGTCCCACAGCCCAGGGGCGGGAGCTGGGGGGCTGCTGGCAGTGGGAGACAGGGTGGGGCAAGGCTGAGACTGAGGCAATTTTAGCCCTAGCAGCTCCCCTGGGGTCACTGACCAAGAGCCAGGGGAAGGAGATTCGACTCTGCCAAATGTCCATCTCCCCAGCCTGCCCAAAGTGGGGGGAGTGTCGTACTGCCCACATACTCTCCCCCCCCCCAACCCTGGGTCCACTCCCCCATGCTCTCTGGGCTCTCCGGACACTGGGGCGGGTGAGGGCCTCCAAACCTGCCACTGACCAAGGACAGCCTAAACAGGGAAGGCCTTGGGGACAGGAGTTGGGAGAGGGGTTACGGTGGGCAGCCTGAGTCCACCCACCCCTTACCTCTCTGTTTTGCTATGTAGTCAAGGGAATTTTGTGGGTAGGACTGTCAACACCAGCATGAGAGAGCAAGGTCCGAAGCCGAAGCTCAGAGCCACAGCTGGTGAAGGCCATGGGCCAGAACCGCCAGGCTTCGGGAATAGAGGGATCTGAACCTCTGAAATTTAGGATGCTCAGATTTGGGGGCGGGGGTCCTCTGGTCTTCTGCTTCCTTGGCTGCTGCCCTCTGATTCTGAGTGGGTGGGTAGGTGGCTGGGTGTGTGGAGGCCCGAGGCTGATGTCACGTGACTTCTGCTAGCGCTTTATTTTTTGAGACAAGGTCGCTCACTGAAGCTGGAGCTTGTCATCTCAGGTAGGCTGGCTGGCCCACAAATCTTAGGGAGCTACCTAAGTCTCCACCGATGCACGCAACACCCAGATTTTAGATGGGTGATGGAGATCTGAACTCAGGTCCTCACGCACAGCAAGCCCTTTTCCTGTTGAGCCCTCTCCCTAGTCCAGTGCTGCCCTCTTAGAAGACCTCTGCTGGGGCAGCTGTGGGGACAGAGAAGGCAAGTGTGGGTGACTGAGAACAAGGGCCACTGCCCTTTGGGATCTTCCAGGGAGGCCGGTCTGAACCCACAAAGTAATATCAGCCGCCCAGCTAAAGGGAATTAACCACATGACCAGCAAGCCAGGCTACCCTTCCCAAGGGGGTGCACCTGTTCCCAATTCAAGCCCACCCCCAGCACACACCAACTAGACCTGGGGCAGGGTGCAGGGCAAGGTCTCAGAGGCCTGGGTTGATAGGAGCTCTGAGGAAGAGGGTAAGAACCTGGCAAGAGACTACAGGCAGCATGCAGGCGAAAGGTCCCCACCTGAACTTCTGTATAGTTTAATCAGAATTCCTCTAGCCTGGACCAGTAAGCCCTAAAAGAGAGGGTAGGGGATACTTTACAGAGAGAGAGAGAAAAATCTCAAGCTTAAGAATGTCTTTCAGCTTGCTTGCTTTCTTCTTAATTGATACTAGAAAGTCCTCCCTCCTACATTCTATCCCGGGTACTTCTCCTGAGCTTACTAAGGTGGATAAAACCTGTTTCCTTCCACTTTGAAAACTAACGCCTAACTCATGGCGTGATAGAGAGAACACAAGGCTAGGCCTAAATCAGACTCCTGGTTCAAGACCAGACAACCCAACTTGCCCTGCAGCCTTGCGTGAGTCACTTGCTCTCTGAGCCAAGAGATGCCTTCTGTACCACGGAAAGACGACTTCCGGTCCTTACCACCTCTTCGCCTGATAGGCAGTGTGAACGCAGAGACAAGATGCTGGAACAGAGCAGCTCCCAGTACCAAGCACTGTGCTAAGTATCAAGTACTTGTATCAAGTACTGTGCTAAGCACTTTTCCAATGTCCTGTCATTCTCTGCACCCTAAACAATAGATGCTTAAGTTATTTATTCTCTGTAGTAGGAAATGAACCTAGGGTCTCATACATGCTTGGCAAGTACTCTGCCTTGTAAGCTATATCCCAGCCCTTATTTACCCTTTTCATTTTGAGACAGTGTTTCACCAAGTTGGTCAGACTGACACTGAATTCACTGTGTAGCCCAGACAGGTCTTGAACTTGTGATCTTGCTGTCCAGCTTCCTGGATGCTGGCATTAAAGACACGCACCATCACGCCTGGCAGCAGATGCCTTTTAAATGCTCCATTTTACAGAGGAGAAAACAGAAGCAAGGATGTTAAGCATTTGCCCAAGGTCACACAGCTAGTGGATAGAGTCGCTTAGATTCAACCTCAAAAGGCAGCATCTCCCAGAGCCCACATGGGCTAACCGCTGCCCCCATCCTGTCTGCCCAGTGGAAACATTGAGAAGACCCCACTGAGGGACACCCGTCAAGATACTCACCTTTATAAATGTCCCTGCAGTCCCTCAAACTGGCAGTTCTGGAGAGGTATCTTAGGGACCCACAGGGGTTCCTGGAGGCGCTTTTAGAAGCTTTCTGAAGTCAAACCTTGTCATAATGCTAACAATGCATTATTTATTCTTCCACTTTCATTATTTCAAGGGTGATCAGTGGGGTTTCCCAGGGGTACACGGCATGTGATATTGCAACATACTAAATGCAGAAGCAAACAGAAGGAACCAACTAATTTTTCCTGAGCTAGACATTAAAAAGATTTGTGTGGATAAAAGGTAGTGTCACTCTTACTAAACCTTTGTTTTATAAAAACATAGCTATTTTCATTTAAAACCTTCACATTAACAAGCAATGAGGTTATCATTGTTTTTAAATTAATTATGAATGGTCTTAAGTCTCCTCAGCATTCATTTCTAACATGCTGCATATCAATGGATACAACCCACGCAAATAGTGCTCTTTGGAGTCCTCAGAAAATTTTCAATGTAAAGGGATGCTGAGATTTAAAAAAAAAAAAATGAGAGCCACTGCTCTAGACAGCCTCAGACACTCATCTTTACTCTGTATAAGCTTCCTATGTGTCTTTTTTAATCATGGGATCAGCCAGGGTTTAGACATGGAGTGAGGTGTGTACTTGGGTCTCAGAGTTAGGACTGGGAAGAGAAGAGCTGAGGGGCCTACTCTAAGGAGAATGTAACACTAAGAGGCCAGGTTGACACCCCCCCTTGCGTGGCGTCCCCATATTCTCACCTTGTACATCCCTGCTCAGAAGTATGGACAAGACAACGTGACTGTCCCAGACTGGACTCTGACCTCTAGCTTTGCTTCCACCCCAGACACCAGCTGACAATCCCCAGCTTCAAGCTGGAGTCAGACCTCCCTCCGAGGGACCAACAGTGCTCCCGGGACAAGAAACTGGAGTCCAAGCATCCATGGCTTTTACTCTCAAGGTGAAGATATCCCCACCAGGATGAAATGGCTGGTCGATGAGGAATCCTTCTTGAAGCTCCCTAGAGAGTTGGGTAATGGGGTCTCACACACATGGTACTGGAGAATTCCCACTTAAATCTCTAAAATCAGGGTACTCATCCCAAATGAGCCGAGTCCTGCCTTGATACAAGGTAGACAGAGCCTTTTTGCATCCTTGGGACTAAAGAGGGAAGTCTTGCCCTTGCTTCAGGCGGTCCTCAATATGACAGAGTCATAGGCTTGTCCTAGAGGAACTTATTAGCAAGTAAGAAAGATGGAACATCCCCCCCTAACCTTTGCCATGCATGAGGCATCCTGGGAAAAGTCAAAGATGAAAAGATAAAGCAAGATGGTTGAACAGGAAGAGGGAAAAAAAAGAGTATGGTCATTTTCAGGCGGGTGGACCTTGGAATGGTTGTTGATGTCCAAGAGTGGGTGGAAGAGTGTACTCGGGGACTAACTGTCTTTGCACGTGTCCCTCAGGGTCAGACCCTGGAAAACACAAGAGGTGGGTTCAGGAGGAGGGGTGTTTCAGCAGAAAGCCACTTGAATCCTGTGACTGGAAATGTCCATCTAGTGCTAACAGGAATGGAAGCGGCGAGATAAAAACCACTGCCCCATGACGGCGGAGCCAAACATGGAGCAGCAGAGGGAAGGGATCAGGGAGAGAGGCCAGAGTCAGGGAAGCCGTGATGGGGGCCATCATCAGTACCTATGCTGTCGAGACTGACAGGCTGATCAGCAGGCAGACGCAGAGAAGGCCACCTCAGCCAGCCGAGAAGGAAGAGATGTGAAGTGAAGAGACCAAGAGACAGGCAGGCAGCTCAGGAACGCAGCTCAGCTGGTAGGGAGCTTACCTAGCATGTACAAAGCACAGGGTTCCACCCTCTCGGCACCACATCAAACCAGGCCTGGAGGGAGGTGCAGTGATACAGACTACAGCCTCAACACTCGAGAGGTGGAGATGGGATCAGAAGTTCAAGGTCATCCTTGAATACACAACAAGCTTCATAAGACACCCCCACACACACACACCACAACCCCACCCCCACCCCTGCAAGGTTCTGAGGAGATGGCTCAGTCAGGAAAGGGCTTGCTACCCAAGCATTAGTACCTGAGTTTGGACACCCAGCACCCACATAAAAGCCAGGCACAGGGAGCATGCCTATAATCCCAGTACCGGGGAGAACAGAAAGACCCTTGGGGCTTGCTGGCCAGTCAGTCTGGCCAAACTGATGAACTCCAGCTTCAATGAGAGATCCTATCTTAAACTATGAGACAGACAAAGACCGAGGAAGACACTCGACAACTCAACCTCTGCCCTCTACACTCTGCAAATATCCGTGCACCCACATCCACACGTGATCACATGCATGCACCATACAGAAGAGAGGGGAGACGGAGCCATGCGTGGGTGGGGAAAGAAATACATGAAGATAGATAGCGCTACCCCAGATCTAGTAGGGGGTAGAAACTTGCATCTTTGGCTAAAAAGCAGAGGTTGCTTGGAAGGAGCGATTATCTGGAGAAGGGGTGGGTGCTTGACAGATCACAGTTACTGAGTCTGAATTGAAGACAGGACATCTGCTTGGCACAGATTTCATGGGAAGAATGGGCTGCAGTATGAAGGCCCTGCTTCTGGTAAGAGCCGGTCTTTTGGCATGACACAGGAACCCTGTGTTTAACTTCTCAATAACTCTTCTGCCTTCCCAGATCTAGGATGAAGGCTCAGAAAACCGCTATGGAGGGCTGGGGCCAGTCCCAGGAGCCAGTAAAGATGGCAAAGTAGAAAGGCTTAGAGCCTAGAGAAAGCTAATAGCCACCACACCTTTTACATGCTACCCACCTTCTAAATCCTTTACAAATATTGACTCTTGTAATCCCCACAACTATTATTAGCCCGAACAAACGCATGAGGAACGCTGTGTGGCTACTAATTGGTAAAACCAGGACTTAAACCCAGGAAGGGGGATTCCAAGGCTGTGCTCTGAACCACTGTGTGTCATCTCTCAGAGTGAAGAGGTGGCAAGTTAGGGTCACACCAGCATCCAGGAGAAGCCTCTAGACAGTTGTTACAAAAGCCCTATACTTCAGAACTTCACAGCTCCTTTCGGAAAGCCTTAATGATGGGCTTTTTGGTTGGGACTATTTTTTTATTATTATTTTATTTATCATGGTGTGGGGGGAATGTCACATATGTACCTGAGTACATGCAACCCATGTGTGTGAGTGGCCAGAAGAGGGTGTCCGATCCCCTAGAAATGAAGTTACAGATGGCTTTGAGCTGCCAGGTGGGTACTGGAACTGAACCCAGGTCCTCTGCAAGAGCAGCAAGTGTTCTTAACCATTGAGCCAGCCATCTTTCCAACCCCTGGAGCTATTTTTTTTTTTTAACTTCCAGAAATGTGTTTCCTTTTCCTTCCCAGTCATAATTTCAAATGCCTTCTTTTTACGGGGCTTCTCTCCTGGCACCTAATCTCTCCCTGGGTTTTCTGCCACTGGAAGAACTACAGAAGTGCCATGTATTAACCCAGTCATCTGGAGCCCCCACGTCTCCAGGCTTCTTCTGCAGACCACACAGCTTAGCTCTCTCTGACTTCTCTCCCACATTCCAAAGACAGCCCCTCCCTTCCCCACCACCTCAAATCCGGGCTCCAGGCTAGCAGACACCCACAGGAGGGTTGCTCCCACAATCCTTTTCTCTTTGCCCTTTCAAGGTTCTGATGGGGGGGGGGAAGGGTGGAGAGGGGCCACCCAGGACGTACTCTCTCTATGAAGAATGGTGACAACATGGACACTAGTCTCTGAGGAGGGGAAAAAGCCCTTGGCCTCAGACTGAGGTGATGAGGTGAATGCAAAAACTCCCCATTCTCGGGAGTGGCCTTAGGCAACTGCCCTTCATTCTGTGCTAAGACGTTTGGAGTCCAAAACTCCCCTTTCTGGCCAGTCTTCCTGCAGTTCAATCTCAGCAGGGTACCTCATGTTATTCCTTCTCTCTGCCCTTTCCAGGGCCTCGCTACTGTCCTGGACAACTTGGCCTCAGTCTGGACAGTAGCACTGACCAGTCAGGCAAGAGAAGAATCTAGGCCAGGGAAGGGAGGGAGAGTGGAGTTGCTTTTTTTGTTTTTTTCCCTTCTTCTTCTTTTTTCCTTCCATCCTAAATAACTTTTTACAGGAAAATTTAGGGTCTCATGTCTCCGCGCCAGTGCATCGCGCCTCAACCCCGTCTTTGCATCTTGTGCGCAGAAACCCAGCCCGGGAGGCCCGGAAATGTCCTTCATGGAAATGGGCCTTGCTACACCACCAGTGCCTTTGAAACTCTTTACCCCACCAGTCCCAGCACAAAGGTAAAGAACTGCCTACGAACCCACCCAGATCTGAACATCCCAGCCTCCCTGGTTCCTAGGGGAAAGAGGGGGAGGAAGGTCCCTGGGTCTTCTGTCCTGTCACTTCCCTTCTAGCCCAAGCCAGCAAAGCTAGAGTGTACATGAGCACATGCAGAGTGCAGATGGAAGCCATAGAGAGAGCTTGGGAAATGCCAGCTAATCCTCCACATAAACATGTGCCCCCCCCCAAAGATATATGGGTACATGTTGGAGAGATGTTATCCCCCCCCCCCAGGGTAAGGGAAAGCAGTAGGATTCTGCATTAGGGCTACATAAGGAATGGGTCCATATCCCCCCCCCAAACCACCCCCCAGTCAGTGGAGTCATTGCCATTTGATATCCGCTGAGACAACTTGGCTGCTCTGGGCTCTGGATGGGGGCTGGGGGGATGGCTCAGAAAACAGCAGTTCCTTTCAGGACCCAGGTTGGCAAGGGCGTTGGGAGGCTGGACTGGCCCAGATCACCCCTAACTCCCCCTCCTTCCCTCCCTCCCATGCCACCACCACCAAAGGCTGGGCGGGTGGGTGGAGAGATTGGCACTGCCTGGGTCAAGCCTACTGCCTCTTCGGTCCAGCCCTGGACCCTCCCCCTGGCATGATGCTGTCTCTCTCCCCGCTTCCCCTTTTCCTCCTTCCTGAAGAACCAGCCATGAGCCAGGACACCTGGTTCCTTCTAGACTTGGTCCCCATACCCAGTCTACACCCTGGGGAACTGACAAGCCCTACCCTTTGGCAGAGGGTGGAATTGCCATCATTCCAGGAACATATTCAAAACTCCTTGGAGATCAGGGAAAAGTGTTCGCAATGAAACTCAATTGAGCTCATGGTAACTGGGAGCTCATGACGCTAGTCTCTCAATGCCTTCCACATAATCCCAAACAGGAGGCTCCCAAACCTTCCTTCACCATCTCCTGCCCTCTCAGACTACATAAAGCAGTCTGTTCCATAGGGAAAGGAAAAAAAAATTCAAACACCACAGCAAGGGCAGTCTGGCCAGAAATCTCGTCAGAATTTGTGTTGATGAGCAACCTAATCAGGCTTTAAGCTTGCCTCCCCTTTGGGTCCAATTCTGTCTTTGTTTCTTTACACCCTCACCCCTTGGTCATCCTCAGCCTCCCCAAGACACCTCAGTTGCGGGAATGAAATCCCAGGATACCAGAAGACCTAACCCCACTACTTTTTTTCTTCTTCCTATTTTGATCTTCTAACCATCCTGGACCTCAGCTCTCCCTAGAATCAGTTCTCTCCTAACACTAGTACCCTTGGTTAGTCCCCGTTGGAGGAGATAGAATGGGGAAGGGAACTCTCTGGAGACTCAATTCATAGGCCCTAATCTACCCTCTGACTCCACAAGAAACAGCCTGCTCCTTCTGAAATTCTCCTTGTGAGGCAATTTGAGGAGTGTCGGTAGGGAGGGGTGTCCTGAAGTGGGAACCAAGTTGGAATGGAAAGGAGAGAAGAAGGAAAGAGGAGAGAGAAGGGTCCCCGGCACACCAGGCTGACAGCGTCTTCTGATCTAACGCTTGTTTTTCTCCCCATGTGTAAACTGTTGATCAGAGCATCATCAATGAGTGTCACCATTGTGAGTGTCACAGCAAGGGGGAGGGCTGGGAGAGGGAGTAACCTGTCGCTGCTGGGAGCAGGAGCAGTGACCGTACGCTTGTGTGGTGGGTGCAGGCTTATGTATAATAATCATTCTAGTAACTGGACGAGCCCCCATGCAACTGCCGGTATGCCAAACGAAGCGGGGACATCACGGAAGCCCCTTTCTTACAGGGAAGGCCTGAGGTGACTAGCCTAAGCAAAGTACCCTTGATGAGGGGCCCTTCCCAGGAAAGTCCACTTGGGACAGCCAAGGCTGAAGGAGGGAGACTCGGATTGCTCTGCTGAGGCCAGTCGTCAACCTTGGTTAAGGACCAAAAGGCTTAGAGGGCGCCGATGTCTCTAAGTGAATAGGACCCCGGCCAGGGCGGCAGCACTCCTTCATCAGGGCCAGAGTCTTACCTTGGCTCGGAGGTGGAGCGGCTGCACGGATGGACCACCCGGCAGCCGGACAGATGAACAGATGGGGCGGGCAGGAGTGACGAGCGGAGCTGCGCGACGGGCAGGGCCAAGACTCTTAAACCCCGAGCTGGGATCAGATAAGGGCTTGTCCGGGGGCCGGGGCCGGGGTCGGACCGGCCGGGGGCAGAGCTGGGCCGGGCCGGGCCGCCCCCTCCCTCTGCAGCGCCAGAGCCAAACTTTGAGTGAATGGAGGGGCCCGGCGGGGGCCGGGAGGGCGGGGGCGGGGGAGCCTGGAGCCGACCAATGGCAGAGCGGAGCGCCTAGCCCGAGCCTGGGGATTGGACAGATTTGGGCAAGGGGCGGGGCGTAGGGGGGCTAGGAAGCGCAAACCCAGACTGACTAGGGCGCAGAAACACCCAAAGACAGAGACCCAGACAGAGTCCCAGAGAAAGAGAGATGAGGAGACGATACGAGAAGCGATAGAAGCCGAGCTGGCAAGATGACAGGGGGAGAGAGAAAGAAGAAAAGCGAGGCGGCCGTGTCAGAATGGAGGAACCAGGGCGAGGGCCGCGGGGGCTGGACTGGGCCCCAGTTAATGAGGTGGAAATGAATTCAGGACAGGCTGCGACTGGGACGAGACTGGCAGACTTGGCCTGGGCTCCTGGGGCTACAGGGCTCTGGCATCCCGTACAATTTCCAGGTTATTTGCTGTTGCCCGTTTAGAGAGGGCGGTGCTGGGTGCAAAAGGCGCGCCCCAAACCATCTCCACCTGCAGCAGCTGCACCTGGAAGGAAAAATAAGCTTGCAGTCTAGTGCAAAGTGTTGGAGACACCCAAAGCCGTGGAAGAAGAGAGGAAGTCCGTTCTATTTAGGGGGTTCCCCACAAATGTTCGAGGAAAGAGATAACATTTACTTAAGTCCTAGGGGACAGAGGGGACGCAGGTCCTAGGAGGTGGCAGGAAAGACACTTATGGCAGAGGAACTGCCTAAGTGAAGTCCTGAGGGGACACAGGAGTACATAACGGCTCAGAAAACAGCATCAAACTATTCCCACACACTAGAGTACCCTCACCCAAGACTGCTCTCGTTACCCGAGTCTCTGTTTTCAGTGGTTTGTACCCACTACCTCATGTACAGCATGTATTAAAGAAGAAAATAATGACTTCCCGTTTTTATTCATAATAGACACTGAACTACTAATCAATAGCCAGCATTAGTTACTTACTATGTTGATATAAATTCAGGGTTAAAAGCCAATATATTATATATCTTAGTTTAGCTCGAATCTCTAAAACTCATAAGATGAATAAATGTGCCTTTTGGAAAGCCTTCCTTGAGACGGAGGGGATAGCTGAGTGGTAGACAGAAAGAAGGAGATGAGGTGGGAGGGAGGGAAAAGCAGAGAAGCAGGCAAGGAAGTCCTCATTGGCCAAGGAGAGGACTGGCTAAAGATGAGTTCTTAGAAGTGAGGCTTCCCCCATACAAGAAGTATGGGGAAGACCCAGAGTAAACACGTGGTTGTTATGTGGTCAGCACAGAGTTTCTGTGGGTAATGGGAAACAACCAGGAGTTCTCAAACAGAGGAGGTGAAAACACGGAGACGCTGGGAAGATTGAGCTGGAAGTGAGCAAGCTGGTTTGGATCTGAGGAGGAATGAGAGGCAACTAGGTTAGACAGAGTATTAACAATAGTGTGGGCGTGAAGAAAGCCTGCATCCACACGGCTTCAGCAAAAAGTGAAACGGAAAATAGACCAGGGTATCGAAAGGCCAAGAGAAAGAAGACTCCAAAGGACCAACTTGGCCCGGTGAGCAAAAGAGAAAGAAAGGTTTCACGGATCACGCTGGTTCTGGGTTCGACAAACCAGGAAAACTATGAGACCATTGAATTGCAGGGAGCAGCCAACCTGTTGACGAAACAGGTAACTGAGGCAGAGATGGTGAGTTAGGAGCTGGGAGGGGTGGGCGGAGGTCAGAGGGAAGAGGAAACGGTTGGCAGTTGCTGCTAAAGCCACACTGAAGCCACGACAGCAAGGCAGTTCTCATGCATGGTGGACAGACAGACTGACGAAGAGTGGCAGAGACTTACATTCAAGGACCAGAAGGAGAAAGCCTTCTAAAAAGTCACAGTTGACCACCAAAGAATGGATTAAGAGAGCAGGAAGTCAAAGAACCAAGGAAGAAAGGACAAAGAGAGGAACTTAGGGCAGTGTCAGTCAGTGCAGAAAGAAGTGTTGGGTTTGACAAAAAGAAGTCATTGGTGACATTTGAGAGCAGATTCTTTCTTTCTTTCTTTTTTTCTTGTTTTGGTTTTTCAAGACAGGGTTTCTCTGAGCAGCCCTGGCTTGTCCTGGATCTCACTCTGTAAACCAGGCTGGCCTTGAACTCAGAGATCCACCTGCCCCTGCCTCCCGAGTGCTGGGACTAAAGGCGTGCGCCACCACCGCCTATAGAGAGCAATATCGGAAGAGTGATCCAAGGGGGAAGCAGATTACATGGTGCTGCATTAGAAAGTGAGAAAATGTTAACATTCACCCTTTTAAGGATTTTTGCTTAGAGAGGAGAAAAATACTATCAGAGCCAAAGCAATGAGCCAGGAACTATCTTCCTGCTTGATTTTTGTTTTGTTTGTTTGTTTTTCAAATTTCTGATATCTTCTGCTCCTAAGCAAACAGAAATGGATGGCTACAGGAAGATGGTCTGAAAACATGGTGGGTTAGGCCTGCATTGCTGGCTGCTTGGGAAGCTAGAGCCGAAGAACTACAAGCTTAAAGCCTTCCTGAGCTACAGAGAGAGTTCAAGGCCAGCTTGGACAACTGAGCCGGGCCCACAGTCTTGACGTTCAGAGATGGAGAGGGTTTGGAGGCTGAGCCCAGACTACAATATAAAATAGAGAGCAAATGCAGAGAAGAGAAGCCAAAGACCCGTCCCGGTTTATGAGATCACCACAAGACATTTATCATGAATTTATTGTTTTCCAAAAAATGGTACCCAAGCATTTGGCATCGATCACCACCCCTGTGTCCATGACTCTAATCCACCTGGACATATATTTCAAACTTAGTACAACACAGAAGGAATCATCTTGCTCACAGATGTGCTCCTCTTTGTTCCAAACCACAGTGAATATGTCACATTCATCCAACTAGAAACACAACGGTCATCCCAGACTCTACTCTTCCTTACCCCAGTCCATTGTCTGACCAAAGCATCTCCTTTCTCAGCCCCTGGACACCGTCCCCTGCCTCCCTGTGCCATTTTCATTGCTGTAGTCTGGAGCAGATGCATCTCTCATGGCTACTGCAGCAGCCCTCCAACTGGTTCATTCCCTCCAGCTTTCCTACACTCTAATAATAATCCTTCAGCTCATGAATTCCTTTAAGTAAAAACAATTAAGGCCAGCAAGATGGCTCAGAGCTGCCAAATCTGATGACCTGAGCAATCTCCAGTACTCACATGGTAGGCAACTACCAAAAGTGGTCCTCTGACCTCCATGTGTGTGTTGTGGCACACCCACAAACACACACACACACACACACACACACACAAACACACACACAAACACACACACACACACACACACACACACACACACACACACACACACACACACACACGGTGGAGGGGGGCGGGATTGTAACTTTTAAAAAAGAATTAAACATCAGTAATATATTGCTCTCCAAAACTCTAATCTAACTCGCCACTTTCTGCTTCAAAACCTTCAATAACTGCAATTGTATATAACTAAAATCCACATTCTTTAGCATAGAACAGAAGGCTCATGTAATTTGGCCTAACACCATTCTACTCTTGTCTTCCTCTGACCCTTCACATCCAAATCTACAGCCATGTCCTCCCCTAACACTCGTGGTTGGGTCTTGCGTTCTGTATCTTGCTCCTTGCCCCTTGGCCACACAGCCTGAGTGTTCTACAAATCTCTAGTAGCCCCTGTATTCTCTCTGGAGCTCTACTTCCATTCCAGTACCTGCAAGAGATTTCCACCCTCACTTGACAGAACCCAGAGTGAACCCATCCTCTCCCCAACAACCTCCCTGACCAAGGTTGGAATACTCACAGCTTCCTTATTTCTATATAACTCCTGCCAAGCCGACTGAAAAACTGACAATAAGTGTTGGTCTTCATATTTGCCTTGTGTCCCATTCTGGGCATGCCAATTCAGCCATCAAGCTCTGTTAAGTCTCCCTTAGTTATACCTCTCTAGGATGCAAGTTGTCATTTCCATGGCCAGAATCGTGAAGATTACCACTAGCCCAGGACCTGACTCATCCTTCGCCCTTCTCTCCAGTCTCAAAGGGAAACATACTGTTTCCATTAAAGAAGTCCTGGGAAAACCCTAGAACTGAAACCTTGGACAAAGTGGGGTATGGTGGTACACACCTTTAATCTCAGCACTCAGAAGGCAGAGGCAGGAGACTCTTTGGGAGTTCGAGGCTGATTTACATAACCAGTTTCAAGCCTGTCATAGTCAAGGCTACATAGCAAGACCTTGTACACACACACACACACACACACACACACACACACACACATACATACACACAAAAATCAGTAAAAGCCCCCCTTACTAGTCCAGTCTCCTTTGCTTAACATTTAGAGTTCTCCTTTGAAGGGATGGTGGAAAGAGAGAACCAAAAGGAAGGACAGAAAGCAGATACCCTAAAGAAGAGAAACTGTCTGGCTAAGCCCCTTTCAGAGAGAGAGAGAGAAGCCATTTGGGGAAGCTCAGAGTGAGGGTGAGGCAGTGTGGGATGGAACTGGGCAGTTGGAAAAGGTTAGATATTCTAGAACCACAGGGCTGCAGGGCTCTGAGAAAAGCAGCTTCCCTGGTACTGTTGTGGTCTCATTTTGAGTGACTTAAATCAGGCCTCCATCCTTAAGTAATCATGCTTTATTAGCAACTATATTCTCTGCCTAGATCACATCAGTTTTTAATATTTAACTTTTTGCCAAAGAGAAGTCCTGGAACACACTACAAACATGTGCCTAGCAAATTAGTGCTTCTGAGTGTTTACTCACTGTGCATAATAAATTGGATTTTGCTTGTTTTCTTTCCATTTGTTCTGTGTGAGGCAGGGTCTTACTATATAGCCCAGGCTGGCCTGGAACTTGGAGATGCCCCTTCCTCAGCTTCCTAGATGCTGGGATTATAGGTGTTCATCACCACACCTAACTGTATATGATAGATCATGAGATGGGAAAGCCCAGAGTCAAGAGACGTTAGGTGGCTGGCCTATATACAGTAATATGCCCAGGAAGTGTTAAATCTTGTATTCAAATCCACCTGTGTGACCCCACAGTTTCTCAAAGAGTAATAGTAATGAGACCTTGTATGATTTAAACATAACCTCATTTTCCCAGGTAGAGGTCAGGGCTCTTGGCAAAATGTTCGCATAAAAAAGCATCTGCCGGGGTTCAGTGGTGACCACATGAGAGGACAGCGGACTCCTTTTCTCTCACATAGTAACTGTGTCTTCCTTGTTTGGATCCATTGCCATGTTCAAACCTCTCACCATTGGCCTCCTTTCTTCTTCTACCTCATTCAAAACTGGGTCAGTCCCCCCTCAGCACAAAAGAGGGACAGGTGTGAAGACCTTTGCAGAAGGAGAATCCACAAGTGGGCATGAGGCAAGGGGCCTTTTGATGGGAAGAGCAGGTGAGTGAGGATGAAGGGAAGCAAAGAAGTTTGCCCCGAGAGGTGAGGCGGATCCTCGGGACAGGCAGCACTTGACTGGGCTTTGAGCTGGCGAGAAAGAATGAGACATGAACATGAATCCCAGGGACTCCAACTCCAAGGAACATGTTTGTGCTTAGGTCCCACAGTATTAACAAGTTCCACTCCAAGTAGGGAGGGCAACTTGTAGCAGGATGACAGGCCACAGAGGAGAGCATGTCGCTATTTAGGTAAGTTGCTACCTTTAAGTACGTATAATACATACAAGCCCATGTTTTTAAGACTTGAGTTATGAATGACTAATTACATTACAGAAGGGCTATAGAAGGTAGAGAGGGAAGGGAGGGAGGGGGAGGGAGGGAGGAAGGGAGGGAGGGGGAGGGGCAAGGGAAAATGTTCTTTAACTATAAGGCTTATCTAGTACCTCTGTAATTGGGTCCACTGACGGAAATTCTGTTAACACCCAAATACACTGTGGAGAGGTAAGGAACAAGAAGTCAAGAAACCACCAGAAGCCTGGGATTGGGAAGGCTAGGTCTTAGCCCTGACTCTTTTCTTGAGACCCTCTTCTCATCTGCAAAGTGAGGGCTGCTCCTGGACCACCTCTGAATACTGGTGTGTAAGTCCTGGTCTATCTCCAGCCAGCCCCGTAGACTGGCAGACAAAATAGACCAATGTGTGGTTCTTCTAGGGCCAAACCCACCTTTGCTTATTTATTTAGGGATGAGGTCTCACTATGTCGCTCTGGCTGAGCTGGAACTCACTGTACAGACCAGGGTGGCTTCAAACTCATAGAGTGCCAATGCTTCTCAAGTGCTGGGGTTAAAAGTGTGCATCACTGCCGGGCGGTGGTGGCGCACGCCTTTAATCCCAGCACTCGGGAGGCAGAGCCAGGCGGATCTCTGTAAGTTCAAGGCCAGTCTGGGCTACCAAGTGAGTTCCAGGACTGGCGCAAAGCTACACAGAGAAACCCTGTCTCGAAAAACCAAAAAAAAAAAAAAAAAAAAAAAAAAAGTGTGCATCGCCACACAGAGACCCTTTGAACTTATACAAGTTGTTATTTGGACTAGCTTGACCTTCCTGTTTCACTAAACTCACATCCTCAACCATCTCCTGCCTTCGCTTTCATACTTCCTCCCCCATCCCCACACTTTTGCCCAGGAAGTCTCATGATCTCATGATCTTGTTCAAGGGAGCCTTCCCACATTGGCTGACCCCATAGCTGGCAGCAAAGGCAGCTGCAGCCGGGTGAGCATGAGCGGAAGGCTGCACTGCACTCGCCTTGCACCCAACCTCAGAGCTGTCGGGGAAAGGAAGGGAATGTCCCTACCCTTACCTCAAAACAGCAACAACGAAACTCCAACCCTACCTCTTCTTTAGGCTTCCCATGAGAACTGAGATATTTGGAGAGAGCTGTTTTTCTATTTTACACCAAAATGTGTGAGTGTGGGTGTGTGGGTGCATGCGTGCATGTGTGCATGTGCATGCACGTGTGCATGTGCGTGCATGTGTGCATGTACGTGCGTGTGTGCATGTGCGTGCGTGTGTGCGTGTGCGTGCATGTGTGCATTGCGTGTGTGTGTGTGTGTTAGCCTTCACCATGCAGGCATATGTAGAGGTTAGAGGCCAATGCCTGGCCTATGGATATACACTGTCATGCCCAACTTCTATGTAGGTGCTGTGGATCCAAACTCAGGTCCTCACGCTTGCTCCGAAAATACTTTGCCCACTGCGCTATCTCCCCAGCTCTACACCAAGGTTCTTTATAGACCAGCAATGTGGCTCCGGAACTGGCTTCCCTGTCCCCAGTGTGTCCTCTATTTCCAGTCTTCATTTATCACAACCGCACTGACGTATCGGGTTAGATTCCTTGCAGAACTGTTTTGTTCTCTTGGTACATAAAATCTAGGCTCGTACCTATTTCTCTGTACACTGGTGGCTTGTGAGGCTGTCTTTTCTCCTGCCTCAGTTCAAGTTCAATAAGCAAGGAATTGAGGTTAAACCTAACAAGTTAAGCCCAGGACCTGGAGGATCTGGAAACCAGCTGAGAGAGTGTTGTTGTCTGTCAGCTAGGCTCAGGACAGTCAGCGTGGAGTCAGAGGACTGGCTGACAGCACCCAAGGGCGCTGTCAGCTCTGTGACTGTCCCTCCAGAAAAAGGGGCCAGCTCTATGCAAACATGTTCTTACCCAGGAGTTTGGTTTCTTCTCTCTGAGCGCCTGGCACAGTGGAACCAACGTGAGCAGCCACTTGGCAGGGCAGAGAAGAGCAAGCTAGCAGTCCCCAGGCTCAGGTGACAGGGCCAGGCCCAGGAGACGGGGATGTTGACTGGGGCTTTAACAGCGCCATTGATGCCAATCTCGGGCAAAAACCTGATATTTCCACTTGGAACAACAAGAAACAGCCAACAGGATTGGAGAGAGGTCAGTGAACAAGGAGAGCCCCCTGCAGGTCTCACTGGGTGATGTCAGAACAGAGGACAGGGTTCTCAGGAGCCCCCTGAGATGATGAGGCGTGGAGGGGGGAGGAGGAGAAGGAGAAGGAGGATGGCAGTGAAGGGGAAAGAAGAGGAAGAAAGAGGAAAACACAATATGTCAGGCTTTTTGTAAGCAATCCTTAAGAAGTGGATTCTACTGATTAAGGAAATGCGCCTCCCCAAAGCCCCAGGCATTGGAGGTTTAGGGCCCCAGCTTGTGGTGCTATTGAGAAGTTATTAGATCATGAACAAGGAGCTGACTTCATTGATGGATTAATCCATTGAATGAATAACCCTGAACAGACTATAAGGAATTGAAGGCTACCTGGAGGAGGCAGGCTGCCAAGTGGCATGCTCTAGAAGCAGTGGTTCTTAACGTTTCTAATTTTTTGATCCTTTAATACAGTTTCTCATGTTGTGGTGACCCCCAACCATTATTTCATTGCTACTCCATAACTGTAATATTCTACTGTTATGAATCACAATGTAAATTTCTGCTATTACCCCAAGGCGTTACAACCCACAGGTTGAGAACCTCTGCTCTAGAAGCGGCCCCCCTCCTCTTCTCTCTTCTTTTTTCCTTTTCCATTGTGCTCCCCTTCTTCTCTTCTCTCTCCCGACCCCCCTCCTCTCTGGTCTCCATAAGGTTTATTTTTCCCTGTTACCTACCACGACGCTCTGTCTCATATGGCCTGAGAAAAATGGAGCCAAACAACCCTGGACTGAATCTTCTGAAACTGGGGAACAAAATTAACCTTTCATCTTTTAAGTTGGCTCCATTATTCTGTCACAGCAACGAGAAACGACTAATACAACATGGTTTTTCTCTTCTCTTAGATTTAGAAAACTAACATTTTTCCAAACACGGTGGCCCATGTCTGTCATCCCAGAACCAGAGAGGCAGAAGCAGGAGAAATTACAGGTTCGAGGCTGGCCCGGACTAGATAGTGAGTTCCAGGCCAGTCAGGGATTCATAACAAGACTTTGGAAGAAGAAGAAAAAAGGAAGAAGGGAGAAGAAAAAGGAAGAGGAGAAGGAAGAGAAAAAGAAAAGAAAAAAGAAAGAGAAAAAAGAATATGAAGTTCAAAGTCTTGTATCTACTTCCAGATGGAGTAGGATTTGAACTCCAGTCATTGCCTCTGAAGCTGATATGACTCCACACACCAGATATATTTTGTCAGTGTATTCCGGAACTTCTAGCCTTCTAATGTGCAGTTCTATTTCCACTCTTCTAATTATGTGACCTTGAAACCTTAAGGATCAGGAGAATGCATCAAAAGCATCCCGCACATAACAATATTGTGATAGTAATAATACCAGCTTGAATTTATATACCGCTCTTTGCTTTATTTCCCTGGGACTGGTGGCTGAAGGACAGGGATGTAGTTCTGGGGCACAGTCCTTGCCTAGCATGTACAAGGCCCTGGGTTCCACCCACAGCAGTGCAGTTAATAAGTAAATGAATAAATAAATCCTCAGGGGGAAATTAACATTGAAATAGTTTTATTTCTCCAAAACATTTCCTTTTTTGGGGGGGGTAGTTCAAGACAGGGTTTCTCTGTGTAGTCCTGGTTGTCCTGGAACTCGATTTGTAGACCAGGCTGGCCTCGAACTCACAGAAATCTGCCTGCCTCTGCCTCCCAAGTGCTGGGATTAAGGACCATGCCACCACCACCCAGCACATTTCTTAATTTTTAATCAGTCATTTTCAGTTGTTTTCATATAACCATAATCAGCTAGTATGGATATTTTATGTCTTGATTTCCTTTCCCCTTCCTTCCTTCCTTCCTTCCTTCCTTCCTTCCTTCCTTCCTTCCTTCCTTTTTTAAAGACAGGTTTTCAGGTAACTGAGGCTGGCTTTGAACACGATGTGTGGCCCAGGTTGATCTTGAACTCCTGATCTTTAACTCCAGCTTATGTTCTACTTTTTTTATGTAGTAGCACTATCTACATGCACATTCTCATACATAAACATACCGATTGCCACGACTTTGCAGTAACCTGTTATACCGAATGCTACAGTTATCACATTCCCGTGGTGATGTAAAGATGGAGCTGACAGTACCAAACGCTGGCAAGGATGTAGAGCAACAGGAAAAGAAATGTGTTGCTAGCGAAACTGCAAAATGGCAAGTCACTTTGGAAGATGGTTTGGCAGTCACCTGCAAAACTAAACATATTCTCCCCTTATGATATTGCAACCATACTCCTTGGTATTTACCACCACCCCCAAGCTAAAAAATTTTCCAAACAAAAATCCTGCACACAGATGTTTATAACAACTTTATTTGTAATTGACAAAAACTGGAAGCAAAATGTCTTTCAGTGGGTGAATGGACAAATGAACTGAGGTACATCCTGGCAATAGACTATTACTCAGGATCAAAAAGAAATGAGTTATGGAGCTATAAAAACACATGGAACAACCTTAAATGTACAAACGAAAGAAGCCAGTCTGAGGAGCTACGTATTGTATGATTCCAACTCGATGACATTCTGGAAAAGGCAGAACTATGGAAACGTTAAAAAATCAGAGATTGCCAAAGGCTAACGGAAGAATGGGATGACTAAGCAGAGCATGGAGGAACGCACCCCACTGTAATGGTGGATGCATGCCATTATATACTGTTCCAGACTTACAGCAAGAGAAATCACACCATGAGAAAGCTCTAATGTGAACTAGAGGCTGGTGAACATGCTGTGCCAATTAAGGTTTGTCGGTTGTAACCAAGCTACTATTCTCATTGGGGATGTTGATAGTGGGGGAAGCTTATGTTCATGCCAGGCAGACGACACAGGGAACTCTTTGTGTGTATACATCTTTGTGTGTGCGCGCATGTACACATGTGTGTACACACAGAGGCCAGAAATCAGTGTCTTGCTAGATCACTCTCCACCTTATTTTTTTGAGGCAGAGTCCCTCACTATACCTGGAACTCACCACCAGTTCAGTGAGGCTAACTGACCAGTGAGCATCCTCCTGTCTCTACCTTCCCAGTGCCAGGATTACAGGTGCTTGCCACCAGGTCCTGCTCTTTACACAGGTGCTGAGGATCCAAACTCAGGTCCTCGTCTGTAGGGCAAGCACTTTACTGACAGAACCACCTCCCCAGGCTCCTCTCTTAATTTTTTTTCTTTTTGCTGTAAAATTAAAACCTACCCTCTGAAAAACATCTTTTGTATGCCTGCCTGTAATGCCAACACTGAGGAAGTTGAAACCAACCTGGGCTGTGGGGCGGGGTTGGGGGGGGGTGATGCCTAACAAAAAATATCACAAGTCTTTTAAATGAAAAACTTGAGGGCAGTGACAAGATGTGTGGCTCTTATCTCTGTCCAACTCTGGAATTTAATAAGCTGCTTTTCCCATTTTCCTCATCCATAAATAGAAAAAATAATAACCGTCTCATAGGAATCAAATGAGCTGATGCTTGGTGGATTAGCAATAGTAGCAGCTGAATGCGCTGATGCTTGGTGGATTAGCAATAGTAGCATGCAGCAGCAGTCCTATGCAATTCTGTGTCTTTCCTTCCCATGACGTCATAAGCTGCTCCTGGGCAGAGACCGCTTCATTTCATCATCACCTCGACCTAGCACAGTGTGTAGCATTTGGGTCGCAAAGGGCTGTTGATAGTAGTGAGAGCTAGCCTAAACTCTTCTCTCCTTTGGACAGTTGAGGGTTTCCTCAACTTTTTGCTATTAGCAAAACACATCTCAAAACCCTTCTGTTTTCCATTGCCTAATTTGGTCTGCACCCCATGTGGCACAGGCAGAAGAGGCGTGTTTGCCCATGCCTACACTCTGAGACAGACAGAACAACTATGGCTCAGCGAAGTGGAGGGACTTCAGTCACAGCGTGTAACGGTGACAATGACAGGACCTCTCTGGCCCTGCCTCTGGCCCCTGCCTCCACAGACCTCTTTTCCTTCTGGCCGCTGCTTTCTGCATCAGAGGTCTCTTCAAAAATGTAGCCTGTAGTGGTGAGGCTGGTGAGAGCAGCACCTTTACCCAGCGGTCCCTGCGGGGGATCATGAGCTGTGAGCTCCCAGATGACCCCCTGAAACCAAACGTTTTATTCCCAACACCACCAGGCCTCTATTGTCCCAGAATGAGGAGCTTCTTAGAAAAGGGCCAGTATGCCAGGTCTCCCCCTGCCCCTCCTCCGCGTTTCCCCCTATAAAGGGGTGAGGAGACAACTCTCAATGTCCAGGAGGAGGGACTTTGGCTAAAAATAGCTATGGCGTGTGGATCAGCCAGAGTGGTACCCAGGACTGGGAAAGGGAGGGAGACGCTGTGGAGCTGTAGCCAGACTGGTTGCCATGGAAACGAGAGAGGAGCAGGGGAACCTGGGAAGTGGGGATGACACAGATACCAAGTCCTAGTCTGAGCTGCCGCTACCTTTAGGAGAAACAAGCCCTGTCTGCGGCTCCCACTCTCAGAGGGGACCCATGGTGTTGGGGGGAGATGGTGTCAGGGACATGGGCACCAACCCCCAAGGGTCTCAGCTGCCGGCTCCTCTCTTCTCCAGGCTCTGTGAGTTGAGTTGTGGGACTTGGGGTTTGGGCCCCAATTTCTAAGGCAAGTGGGGTTTGGGTGGAGCTGGTTCCTGAAGGAGTGTCCACCTGACAGACCTCCTTCCAAAAGATAAGCCCCCCAGTACTGGCCAGCACTCTCTAGGGGGAGGAAGAGAGCACCGAGAAAATGTGGTACTGGGATCTTACTGAAAGGGGTCACAGCATGCCCAAGAACTGTGGTTGGAAGAACTGGAGTTATTTGGAGGGAAAAAGGCAGAAATGAAGACCTTACTCTTCAGGTCGTGGACAGTGCACCCCTTTCCTGTCCCATGAAAAAGAGACCCTTCCTCAGGATGACAAGAGCCAGGACACAATCGGAAGGTTCCCTGGGCAATCAGCGTTTGGGGGATGACCGGACACTAGGAGCCCTTCCCCATTTCTGGGCACAGATGGAGGTCAGATGGCTAAGACCCTAAGAAGAACGTCTAGAAACCCCACTGAAGCTAACGCTAGGACACAGGAGGCCTGGGGTCCTGAGGCACTGAGTACCTACAGATCACTTCCAGAGGACACCCTGAGCCGCAGAGAGGGGAAAGCAAGCCTGCTGTCGGGGGAGGGGAACATCTAATCTGCCACTGCCAAGGTGTTCCTGGGCCCTGTCTCCTGACTCGAGTGGAAAATAAGTGTGGGGGCCCTTGGGAGACAAACCATCTCTTTGTGGTTTCTCCTTTTGCCTTTTATTTAACACACACACACACACACACACACACACACACACACACACACACACCCTCCAAAGGTCTGGCTGCAGAACACTTCGCTCCAAAATTTAAAAAATTGGAACGTCGGGCTTGTGGTTACCTATCCATGCAGTTTCCCCCTAGGAACTGGTCATCTAAGCCATCTGTGAACCTTATGTCACATTCCTGGCCCCCCCCTCAGCCCCCCTGCCTCTCCTCCCTCCACCCCAGGTTCCCTTGGAATGGGAGGGGACGACAAATCCCAGAAAAGAGAAAGGAAGGTTGATGATCCCTAAATCCTTGTCCTCCAGACTTTGGTTCATACGGTCCGTATCTCTTAGGGGACCCTAAGCGCCTAGGGAAGGACTCTGGACATCCATTTCTCAGGGAAGACTGCAACTCAGAGTGTGTCTCAGTGGGAAGAATTTGAAACAAAATCAGGTGGGTTTTTTTTGCTGGGAATCTGGGCTTTGCTTGGAATGTGGGCTTGGGGGACATATGGCTGCTGTGGGTGGGATGGTGTTAGGGTAGTAAATGCAAAGCAGGAAACTGGGAGGGGGATTGATGTGGGCGCTCGGTGTTCCACTTGATCGGATTTCTTATCTCTTAGGAAGTATAGAGGATGGAACATGCTAGTTTAGCGTAACCTTGGATGGCCTGGCACTTCCCTTATCCTTGCTGTGGGCAGTTGATCTCACGTGGCCTCCAGCCCCCCTATTGCCAACCCTTGTGGGCATGTCTCCTTTGGGAAAGAGCCCAGGAGAAATGGGCTGATACCAGAGCATCCGCGACCACGGTTAAGCAGTCAGAACTGCCAGTGGCAATCTCCTAATGTTGGGAACGTTCAACCTTTGCACGTTGGAGATTTTTTCTTGGGCACGGCTTGCATTTCTTTCTCCGTGGTAAGTCTGGGGTGGAGAAAAGTCGTAGGAGAAGGTGGAAAGCATGAGATTCAGGAAGAGAAGAGGGGAGAGTCTTGGTTGTGAACTTCAAAACAGTCTTTAGGTGGGTCTTTGGGTACGATGATGAAGAAGAGTCCTGGGGGAAGGGATATCAGCAAGGGAAAGAGTGAGTCCTCACGGCAGGGAGGGCTCTGCATAGAGAGGAAACTGCAAAGGAGCCCACCTCTTACGGTTTTAGAATCCCAGGTGCCTGGTCCAGGCTTGCCTGTGAAGTGCTACAACGCTCAGGCTTGAGGTGGTGACACCGAGATCTCTGACATCGAGATCTCTAACGCCTCCTATCCATTTGAACTTACACTGTGCTGCACTTCGTGTTCATTACCCTATGTGATCGGTACGACTTTTCCTTAACCTTCATTTTGTATTTTATGTGTTATGGGTGTTTTGCCTTTATGTATGTCTGCGCATCACCCTCGGAGGCCAGAAGAGGGCGAGAGACTGGAATTACAACCGGTTGTAAGCCCACATGTGGGTGCTGGGAATCAGAGCCTCAGAGAGCCTCTGGAACCGCAACCCGTGAGCCATTGGAGCCACCTCTCCAGCCCTCCCCCGCCCCCCCCCCCCGACTTTCTGAGCTTGTGGGCTGTTAGGGTTGTTCCCATTCCACCAGTGGGGAAAATTGAGGTCAAGAGCCAGGAAGGGGAGATTCGCTCAGGGGCTCCTCGCCGTTGCACTGCCCCGGAGATCGGGGCGGCTCCATCAACTCGCTACACCTTTATTAAGTCCCCCCCCCCCGCCCCCCCGCAGGATTCCGGCCGCGGCCGCCATGGCGCAGGAGAATGCCGCTTTCTCTCCGGTGTCGGAGGAGCCGCCGCGGCGCCGCGGCCGCCAGCGCTACGTGGAGAAGGACGGCCGCTGCAACGTGCAGCAGGGCAACGTGCGCGAGACCTACCGCTACCTGACCGACCTGTTCACCACGCTGGTGGACCTGCAGTGGCGCCTCAGCCTGCTCTTCTTCGTGCTCGCCTACGCGCTCACTTGGCTCTTCTTCGGCGCCATCTGGTGGCTCATCGCCTACGGCCGCGGCGACCTGGAGCACCTGGAGGACACCGCGTGGACGCCGTGCGTCAACAACCTCAACGGCTTCGTGGCCGCCTTCCTCTTCTCCATCGAGACCGAGACCACCATCGGCTACGGGCACCGCGTCATCACTGACCAGTGCCCCGAGGGCATCGTGCTGCTGCTGCTGCAGGCCATCCTGGGCTCCATGGTGAACGCCTTCATGGTGGGCTGCATGTTCGTCAAGATCTCGCAGCCCAACAAGCGGGCCGCCACGCTGGTCTTCTCCTCGCACGCCGTGGTGTCGCTGCGCGACGGGCGCCTCTGCCTCATGTTCCGCGTGGGCGACCTGCGATCCTCGCACATCGTGGAGGCCTCCATCCGCGCCAAGCTCATCCGCTCGCGCCAGACGCTCGAGGGCGAGTTCATCCCCCTGCACCAGACCGACCTCAGCGTGGGCTTCGACACCGGGGACGACCGCCTCTTCCTCGTCTCGCCTCTCGTCATCAGCCACGAGATCGATGCCGCCAGCCCCTTCTGGGAGGCGTCGCGCCGCGCCCTCGAGAGGGACGACTTCGAGATCGTAGTCATTCTCGAGGGCATGGTGGAGGCCACGGGTGCGGGCAGGCTGGAGGACGGGAACGGTGATGCAGGACAAGGGCAAGAAAAGCAGCCCGGGGAGGTGCAGAAAGATGGACAGAGAGTGGAGTGCAGGGTGACAGGCGGAGGAGGGGGGTGCTGGGGGCAGGGCTAGAAATGAACGGGATGGACAGGGTGACTTTGCAGAGTCAGGAAAAAGCTTGGAAGAGTTCTACGAAATGACGCTAGCTTGAGGCCCTGGCCTGACACGTATGTCACTTTGAATAGCACTCAACAGCTCTGAATTCATTTACTCTCAGCGAGGCTCCCCTGGAGGTTACTTTTGACTGTGCTCACTTTTCAGAGAATGAGTAGCCCCAAAGAAAAGTCCCATAGGCCCCCGCTGTCACAGCCAATAACTAGCGTAGCCTAGATTGAACACGGGAAGTCTATCTTCAGTGTTTCCTGGTGTAGCGCTGGGATGAAGGTTAAGTGCAGAGTTCTTGATGCCCAGAGATCCAGAGCCCTGGAATGTGATTGACCTGAGTTATTCCCCAAGGAGGCAAACTTAGGTGTGGGGAGGTGAGAACTGGTCTCACTTCGGCCTCAGTTACCCCCATCTGTCACTCCTAACTTCCCATGATGTTGCCATTTCTAGCCCCTTTCCAGAAGGAACTGTGATTTGAGTACCTTCACTCAGTCCTACACTGTCAAGAGCTTGGGACCAGAATAGAAGAAAAAGCAGGTCCTTTACGAGGTCCTAGCCACCCAAGAGGTTAAGGGAAATGCAGGCGGAGAACCAAAGGGCCACTAGGGGGAGCTGCGGCGCTGCTGCTACTGACGGACTTGCTCCCTGCGGCTAGCCTTGAAAGCTGGCTGCTGGTCCTCTGCGGAAACAACCTCTGTTCCATCACCAACTCAGCTCTATCCACTCCCCACTCCTCCTTCACTCCGGCTAGGCTGGTCCTAACCCTTCCCCTTCCCTCACGACTCCCTCTGTCTCTCCAGCTGTCCCTCCTCTTTGACACTGTCTTGGGCAGTGTTCTTACAGGGACTTCTTGAACTGCCTTCCTCTGCCTCCACCTCCCACCCACCCCTACTCCCCCACCCACCCCTGCTCCCCCAGCCCCATCTCTGCTTCTCAGGCCTTCTCTCTGCAGAGGCCCTGGGAGCCTCTCCTTCTCCACCTTCACTGGATATATCTTATTCCAGCTTTGCCAAAGAATACCAATGTCCCCCAAGATGTCTCAGAGCCGGACTTTCAATGTCAGCCAGCCTCTGGTTGGTGAAGGTTTCCGCCTCTGTTTTGGGAGACTCTGAAGTAGGAACAAAACGATCTGCCCTGAGGGAAGGGTGCAAAAAAATCCCAACAGGGAAGGCAGGACACAGACCCAGGGCAAGACCTGAGAAGGGCAGTGTAAAGGACATGGGGGTGGGAGCTTGTTTGATTTTTCTCGAGATAAAGCTGGGAAGGACGGTAGTATTTTGGGATTCAAACTGCCTTTGAAAAGCAAGAATAATGAGCCAAAAACCCAACATGATGACATTTAAAGGGAATAAATATAAAATTCTACATTTAGGCTTTAAAAAAAATCACTTATGTAAGCGCAGCATGGAGAGACTCTAGTGGAGAAAGAACTGGGGGTTTTAGTTGGCCACAGGCTCACAGGCTTGCTGTAGCAACGTGATGCAGCTTCCAAAGGCGTTTATGTAATGTAATCATGGGCCACTTCGCTAAAGCATCCTGGCCAGAAAGCAAGAGATGGTGAGCCTTCTTTCATGAAAAGAGGAGGCCACCATTGAAAATGTCGTCACACTTCCGATGGACCCTTACCTGGTCCTCCCTGGCCATCCTGATTTGCAATGAAAATAGTAAGCTTTTCAAAAGCCAGATCAAGTGGGAAATGGTCACGAGTTCAATCTGAGGAAGAGCTCTAAGGGAACCTGGGTCTGTATTTACAGGCACGAAGGGGAGTGTCAGGTGGGAAGGACATGAAACCAAGGGGTGGAGATCCTCAGGGACAGGTTTTACTTTGTATAAAAGACAACCCAGAGCCAGTGGGATGGCTCAGCAAGCTAAGGCACTTGTCACCAGGCCTGAGGACCTCAGTTAGATCCCCAGGTCTCGTATTGTGGAGTGAACCGACTCCCACAAGCTGTCCTCTGACCTCCACATACATCCTGTGGCACATATGCACACACACCCATGCACAGAAACACAAACCAACGCAATACACAAAGGTCTGGGCTTCTAACGAGGTGGTGGGCTTTGAATCCTGGGAGGTAATCAATGCAGCCAGCTGCCCATTGTTTTGGGGGTGAGGCGACGAGGCTCTGTGGGAAGTGGGAAGCTGGACGAGATGATCCCTAAGGTTAGTTTTAAGGTTACGCTTCTCAAAGGAGAGTGGGGGAAATAAAGAGAAGAGAGCAAATGGAGAAGAGAGCTGACCAAGGAGAGGTGGGACTCTTGGGAAAAGCAGAGGGTTACGGGGTAAAGAGGCAGAAGAGGGAAGGAGGCTGGGATCCCTTTGACTGACACCTCTCTCCCTCCTTGCAGGAATGACATGCCAAGCTCGAAGCTCCTACCTGGTGGATGAAGTGCTGTGGGGCCACCGGTTCACGTCTGTGCTCACCCTGGAGGACGGCTTCTACGAGGTGGACTATGCCAGCTTCCACGAGACCTTTGAAGTACCCACGCCCTCATGCAGCGCCCGGGAGTTGGCAGAAGCTGCGGCCCGCCTTGATGCCCATCTCTACTGGTCCATCCCCAGCAGGCTGGATGAGAAGGTGGAGGAAGAGGGGGCAGGGGAGGGAGCAGGTGGGGGAGATGGAGCTGACAAGGAGCAGAACGGCTGCCTACCACCCCCCGAGAGTGAGTCCAAGGTGTGACTGGTTTTCTCCAAACCCCTGTGGCAGACCAGGGGGCTAGGCACAGGAACATGGAAGCTGCAGAGCGGAGAGAGAAGAGGGAGGAGGCAGGCCATGTCCCAAGGAGTGGCTTAAAGTTGGGAGAGGCTCACTGAGTCCAGGATCCAGTAGCGAAGGAAGAAGCCCTGGTTTGAAGAGAAGAGAGGGTGGGAACGAGAGAACATATGAGTCTGTCTGTGTTTGACCTTCCCATCTGTTCGTGGGTGGATGGATGGACCGAGGATGGGCTCATGGGGTTGAATGGGAAGGTGGGGCAGACAGAGACAGCCAGTGGATAGCTTGGCTGGCAAAATGAATCAAGAGTCGGTGAACTCAGTGCTGCCTTAACCTGCAGCATGCCTTTGTGCGAAACCTACCTGTACCCTTTTCTTCTAGACAGAGGCAGCCTCCAACCAGGGGACGCGGCTAAACCAGGGGACGCGGCTTAGGGAGTAGAGTGTCCGATGGACTGCTGCCGCCCCCACTCTCCTCCTCAGCTGGCCTCCCTACGTGCGATGCACCTGTCTAGACAAAGTGGCCACCACTGGGCCGGAGGAGAGGAAATGGGGTGGAGGAGGGCGTAGATGTGACCCTCTCCAACTTCACTGTCCCACTCTGACAGGCTCAGAAAGCCTTCATCCTCAGGGGACAGGCAGACAAGCAATGGGGGTAGATGCTGAGCAGGAGCCCTGGCGCAGGACCAGGAGCGACCCAGGGACAGCTATTTTGTGACAGCGGAGTGAAACCTTGCAGGCACTGCTTACAGAAGCAAGAAAGCAGAGAGACTCTGAAGCAGAAGAAAGGCCATGGGAGACTTAATAAGTGGTTTTATGAGGGAAGCCTGATCCCTAGGGAAAGTAGTTTATCCTTGGGGGCACAGTGACAGGGACTCATTCAAAATGGTGATTGGGTATCAGGGGTGGCATTCAAAGACTTGGTCCTAACATAAGAACACAGCACAGGTGGAGGTCAGAAATCCCCACCACCACCACAGCAACTGAAGGTAGTGTGGCTCACACTAGGAGCTCACACTAGGAGCCCACCCAAGCTCTTAGAGCCAGGTGTGACAGGCCAGTAGCAACCAGGACGCTAAGGGCTGAGTAAGGCAGGGGGAATGGTGGGAACCATCAGTCACAGAGCTTTGCGTCACTCACCTGGAGGGCTTGTTAAAACAGATTGCTGGGTCCCACTCCCAACATTCTGACTCAGTAGGTCCGGGATGGAAACCAAAAAAATCTGCACGTCTAACTAGTTCCCAGATCTGACAGGTTCCCAGATCGTGCTGACCCTGTTGGTCTGGGGACTACGCTTGGATGAGGCATCTAAGCGGAGGAGAAGCCGCAGAAGCTGAAAGGAAGCCGAGGAACCTTAAGAACAGAGAAACGAGAAGGGAAATGTCAGGGAAAGGGACCCAGGTCCAGGCTGAAGAGCTGAACTTTGGGTCCAAGAACGGAAACGTCAGTGGTAACTGGCCAGTGACACTGAGGTGTCATCTGGGAAGATGAGAGGGCATCAGGGACAGGTGGAAAGAGTTCGAAGGCCTTTTGGGGACCCCTGAGGAGGCAGTGGGGAGCTAAAGCTGAATGGTCTTTTATCACAAAGGATGAACCCTCTAATAAGACTGACAAGGCAGCATTGACTAGGGGAGAGAACGGAGCTTACACTTCCGGGTATCTGCTGCCTGCCCTCTGTCCCGCCAGGACAGGGGACCCTGGAGATACATACCCCCACCCCACCTCCGCTGCATCCTGGCCTTGTCCCCAGTCATCTTGGGGTGGTGAGGGGATGGCGATGGCAGATTGAGGAGCAGAAGGTCAGTCAGGGGACTTGAGGCTGGCCCCCGGAGCTAAGTGTAGCCCAGGTGAACATGTCCTCCGATGGGGATGGTTCAAACCTTGGCCCTGGCTACACCCACTCCTGCCCTCGAGTAAAGGTCTGCTGCTCTGTTCCAGGCTAAGAAGCCAGCACCCAATGGGGGCACCGTGCCTCCCTCCCAGGGCCCACCTCAGCTTAGGTCCACTCAGAGGACGCAAGCTGTTGCCTCTCCCTTTCAGTGTGACAATGGACTCAGGTTTCAGGACCACCTGGGTCACTCTCAAAAATGAGGTCCATGAACACGTGTCTGCTGCAGTCTCCCATAGACACATTGAGCACTGAGAGTGGCCGGGGTTTGAATTCAGGGGGAAACGGTCGAGTCTGCGCAAGAGGGGGTGGTGCTTGGCGTCCACATACAAAGCCCTGGAATGGAGACATTGAAGCTGCTCCTGGAAGTTGCTGAGATGCCACCACTCAGGGCACCGCTGTCCAAGGCAGTCAGTTGACCTGTGTCCTAGTGCCAACGCTGATTGTCACTAATTACCTCTATGACTCTCAGTAAGATACATTACTTCTCTGGGCCTCAGTTTCCTTTTCTGTAAAAAAAAAAATGATATTTGGCAAACTCGTAATGCTCAATAAATGTTAAATTACTAAATGAAAAAGGTAGACTGGATGCCACTTGAAGTACAGAACAGCCCAGACTCTCAGGACCAGAGAATCCTTAGGCAGGGAGGTACGGCCTGTGTAAGCCGAGGCAGCGGCTCTGTGTACACAGAGGACACAGGCCCTCCGAAGCTGTTGTCCCTAAGTAGGCAGCTGTATTCTGAGGCTCCTATTCTGCTGCAGTCAGAGAATAATTAAGGTCAGGGTGAAAAAGACTGAGGCCCCAAGGCCTGCTGGGAGGAGTCTGGTCCAAGACTAGCCCAACCAGGAGAATGAGACAAGGAGGGTGTGCCCCGGTCTGGGGAGCTCAGGAAGCTGTGAAAGGGGCCAAGCTCAGCTGGAACTCACCCTTGCTTCCCATGTTCCTGTCCCCAACAGAAGCCCCGTGAGGCGTTGGCTCAGCACTGACGTTTTCGGCAACAGATGGGACCCAGGCATCCCCTCCTGCCGTGGGTGGGTAGCAAGGCCCACGAAGGACAGATGGTGTTTATGGTGGGAAGAGAGGCCTGGGTTGTCCAGAATAGGTTGTCAACTCCCAGCAACCTCCCCACCACCACCCCCGCCCCCAGTCGCCGCCTTTTATAGCTTCATGGCAAGGAAAGACACAACCAGGCCTGGATTTTATAAAACCAGTTTATTCACATTTTAGAAAACAAAAAACAAAAAAATCTAGTCTGAGGACAGGAACTGGCCTTCCTACAGCACGAGTGTGAGACCAAGAACAGAGAACCAGAAGGAAGACCTTGAGGAAAGATGTGGGGTGGGGGGCATGTCTCTCACTCTAGGTAGGGACAGGTCAAATAAATTAAAGGAGGGGCTGGATGGAGGAGGGAGAGGGTATCCAGGCAACGGGAGGAGGGCTGTCGCTGGCTGGAAGACAGTTGACACCTGCAGGAACTGGAGAGAGCATGTGGAGCAGGCTGAGGAACAGGCTCCCTTTCCGCCCTCACCCTGCTACACGATCCTGCAGGACTGAGCTGGCTGTTTCTCGTCCAGGGGGAGCTCACGGGAAGCCTGAGGAAGACGGGGTTTGGGGGTCCCTTTCCCTCACCTGGGGTGCCACAGATCACCGCTTCCGCAGCCTCTTCATAAAGCAGCAGGTGATTGTAGCGAGGACACTGGCGCCAGTGACTAGGGCGACTCCTGTACCCGCCAACAGGGGCACGAACAGGGTGTCCAGAGCTGGAGGAAAGAAGGCAGCTCCGCTCAGGGGGTGCCATGGTCCTCCGCCCCGCTGTCTGTCCTACAGGTCTCTGGCACTCTCCCCAGCAGGTTTTCCAGACTCAGCCCCCTACTCACAGAGCGCCATCCTTGCCCACCCACAGCCACCCCAATCAGCAGTGAGGTCAGCTTGGGGCTCTTCATGCACAAGGATGCGGGGGAGGTGGGGATGATAGCAGGGAAAACAGGAAAACGGAAGTGGGTCAACACGGCTGGAGCAGGTGAGTGGAGGGTGGTTGTCACTTACCATGCGTGTAGGGGTAGACTGTGACAGGCCCGGAGCGCGCACTGCCCGCCTGGTACCAGCTATAATCAGCATGCTGCACCCAGGCGCTTGGGGCGCAGTGGTATATGCCTTCATCGTCAGGCCCCAGACTGTGCAGTCTTAGCCGATGACTTCTGGGTCCCACCAGCTCCACGCTGACGGGACCCCCTCCAGGCCGGACTCCCAGCTCTGCCACACCATCCTGACCGACTCCACCCACAAGCTGAGCAGGCCCAGAGCTTAACTCGCCCTCCTCTGGTCTCTCCACCCACCAGCTGGCGGCTAGTCGCAGCCCCGGGGGACCGCCACGCACAGAGATGTTGCATAACAGGGAGGCAGTCTCTCCCCGGTACACGGTGCCCCCCGCGAGCCATGCCACGGCTTCCAGCACCACACCTGCCGAGCAAAGGACACGGGAGGTTACCGGGTGAAGGCGCAGGGGCTAAGAAGTTAGGAAATAAGTTCTATAAGCTCTGAACCCTGTCAAGGGCTCAACCTCTCACCTTCTTCCCTCACATGCACAGGGAGCGGCCGGGAACGGGCACTGGCTGCTTCACGAAGCCGGGTCCCGGACCCCCGAACATAGGCTTTGGCGAGGCAGCGGTAGGTGCCTGCATCCCCGGGCCTGGCAGCCTCCAGTCGGAGCCGGTAGGTTCTGGATGCCACTTTCTCCATGGCAATGTGCCGGCCCTCATAGCCAGGGCCCAGGCTGCCGACACCTTCTGTGTCCAGCTGGGCCACCAGGCGGCCAGGCCCAGGAGCCCCTGCAGGAGCCATCTCCCAGCCCACTGAGTACGCCGCATGGCGGCCTGGTGGGGGCAGCGCCCCGGACACATTGCACAGCAGTTCCAAGGGTTCCCCTGGGCCAATCCGGTGTTCACCAGGTCCCACAGTCACCGCCAGCTGGCTAGCTGAAATACAGCAGGGGAAGGGAGGGGTCACAGGGATGCCTGGGTCCCCATCTATTACACCTCTTTGCAAAAATTTAGAGGCCTTTTCTCTGTCCCTCACCCCAGGACATGAATTTCACCCTTCCCCCACAGCCCTTGTCTCTCCACATTCAATCTCTGAGCAGTGGAGACATGGATAGAGAGTGAACAATGTCTAGAAGCTTGCTCACTCCAGGGAAGAAGAGTTCTCTAGTCAGACGGGGGTCATGTAGCACCACCCCTGATGCCCACTGAGATACCCCTTAGGGGGACACGTGATACTCACACAGTGTCTGCACATCCACATGGGCCAGGACTGCCCTCTTCTCTGCGATCTGGACCCAGGAGCCATCAGGATCCTGGATCCATTCAGCGGCAGTGCAGTGGTAGGTGCCCGAGTCGGCAGCCTGGGCACCCCCAACCACCATGCGGTAGCGATCGGTCCCTTCTTTGCTCAGCCGTAGCTCCCCAGCGGCCAGCCTCTCGGCATAGGGGGCTCCAGCCTCCACAGCCATGTCGGAGCGCAGTCCCACCACTTCCTGTAGAGTGGCCCGCCCCACCGGCGCCTCGGGAACGGCTCTCCCGAAGGACACCGACAGGTGTGTGTGCTTCTTGGTTTTAGTCTGAGCCAAGCAGCCCAGCGCCAGCTCCTGCCCCTCGTGAACTGTCAGGCGTGAGGGGGAGGTTGCAGCCTGGCGGCCTCGGGGCCCTGGAGGGGCAGCAGATACCTGCAGCTCATCTGGAAGAACTGGAGAGAAAGGCTTCAGTGAGAGAGGGCCGGGAGCTGGCGGCCCTCCTGTGTCCCGTGTGCGGCCTACTTCACTACCTCCTGGAGGGCAAGGACTTGTATAACTCAGTAGTGCCACCCCCAGTCTGGGCATACCAAGATGCTCAATAAATACCTGCTGGGTTTCACAGAGCAAGCCTGTTGACACCCACTCTGACGTCTGGGATTGACCCGTTTTAAATACTCAAAAAAGTAATTCCGTCTTCCTTCTCTAAAGAGGCTGGACCTGATGGTGCCAGCCTATAATCCCAGCTCCCCAGGATGCTAAGACAAAAGGGTCAAGTTCAAGGCCCACTTGGGCTACAGAGCAAGTTCTAGGCCAGTCCGGACAACTTGGAAAATCTCTGCATCCGGTCCCCACAAAAGAAAAAGAAAGTGCTGGAAAGGTAGTCTTGATGGCACAGGAGACTGACACAGGAAGACTGCTGAGAGTTTTTAAAGTAACCTGGGCGACAGTGAATTGTGGGAGAACCGCCATGAATTACAGGCCAACCTAGACTAGGGTTTTGCAGGCTAGCCTGGGCTACAGGGTGAGCCCCAATCTCAAAAAGCAGCACAGGAGATGTAGCTTAGTAGAATACTTCCTTGGTATACCGCTCAACACTGTAGGTTCCATCTCCAGGACTGGAGGGTGGGTGGGTAGAGAAAGAGGAAGTGGAGGAGAAGGAGGAAGAAGTAGAGGAGAAAGAAGAAAAACTAAATCTGGGAGGCTTTCTCACCACCCAGCTCAGAGCCCAGTACCTCTCAGCTCCACTTTGGCACTGTAGTTGCCCAGGTACTGAGTATCCGTAGAGGGGGTGTAGCACTCATAAAAGCCAGAGTCCTGGGCCTGCAGACGAGCGATCTTGAGCACTACGGAATCTCCCTTCAGGCGCTGCACCTGCAGGTCGCCAGAAGCCACTCGAGGCCCAAACACGGCATAGGAGAACTGGCTATCCTTGGTGCTGATGATGCCCAGGGAAGTAGCTGGGGCCTCCGGTCTGTACATGAACCACTCAAAGTCTTGTTGGGAAGGGCCCTCATAGGCACTCACGTTGCAGGAGATAGAGACAGAGGTGCCGGCCACACGGTAAAGAGGCCCCTTGGGGACATGCACCTGGCGGGCGTAGCACCTGACTCCTGTGGGGAAAGGCAGAAAGAATTGGAATTTTTTTAGAAAGACCAGGTCCCGATTAGATGCCCATGTACCATAAGCACCATTCTCGACAGCTGCCTGTGAAGCAAAGGGAAACACAGGGAAGGTTAGAACACAGCTGGGCCATAAAACACAGATGAGAACAGGGAAGAGATGCTGGAACGTGAGACATCAGCATCTCAGGCATCAACGTAAGCCCAGATCCACCTCAGAGCAGAGGAACACTCTATCTCTAGCTAACTAGAGGTAGAGCATCTATGTGGACAAAGAGTGCAACCTGAGGCCGGGGAGACAGCCCAGTAACATGCTTTCTGAGTTCAATTCCCCGCAAGCACGTAAAAAGCTTGGCATGGCGGCTGGTGGGAAGGCTCAGTGAGTACAAGAAGTTGCCACACACGCCTGACAACCTGAGTTCGATCCCCAGAACACACCATGGCAGGAAAGAACTGAGTCCTGAAAGTTGTCTTCCGACCTGCACACACCCCCACACACATGCACATATAAAATAATAATTTTCTCTACATATAAAATAATAATTTACTACTAATAATAAAGTGGATGGCTCCCGAGCAATGGCACCCGAGGTTAATCTCTGGCCTTTACATGGACACTCATATATGTACACTTGCACCCATGCACACACATGCACCCCCCTTATACCACAAACGCACAATTTAAAATAAGAAGCATGTCTGACTCCCGACTCCCCAGTTCTCGGCTGGATCTTTAGCTCTCTCACCCTGTCATTCGTGTGTGGGGGGGTGTGCTCAGGTGGAGCCTCTAGCTAAGGGAGTCGGAGACCTTTGCTGGAGGGGACCTTGCAAAATCTTACAGAACGGCTGCTTGGCTTAGCTGTCACCTGGGCTAGACAATGGAGCCAGTGGCCCAGGCTGGATGGGGCACCATGCTGAACAGGGCACGGGCCTAGTCAGTTCTCGCCACACAATACCCTCTCCGCTACAGCTGTGCCATGAGCTCACTGCTTCTCCCAGCCCACAGGGCTACACAGGCAGCTGCGGCTTCTGGGGCAAGAATCAGGCTCTGCCCTGGCCTGGGGCAGAAGATCCCCCCCCCCCCCCCAGAGTCTGTCAACCTTCTGGCTAGTCCAGATGATGCACCATGCATTCCCCCCCCCCAACAAAAGCTTTCATTTGCATATGATTTGCATGTGCTGCACATCATTTACATAGGCCCCTTTCTGTAGGGAGACCCTAAGCACCTGCAGACCCTCCCCGCCTCCCTCTCTCCACCCATTTTACCCCCATCCCTGTTCCAACAGACAGTCGCAAAACCTTGGAGTGCTCAGTTCCTTTCTTCTCTCCACCATTCCACAGCTACTTCTAGAAAAGCCCACAGAATCCCAGAATGCAAGGAGAGCTGGCAGTCATTTCACAGACGAGAGAAATGATGTAACTCCCCTGGAGAGCACATCTAGGGAGTGCTGGGGCTAGGATCTGAACCCAGACCTGAGTCTAAAGCTTTCTACTTGCTCTCCTAGCCAACACAGAAGAGAAGGACTGGCTCAGGAGAGAACCATGTCTCTTCTAGATGAGAAAAGTAGGACCGAGTGTGATGTTTTGGTCAAGATCTTGCCATCTCTGGAGGGCCTCTACACACCCCCGAAGAGGGACAAAACCAAGAAGATGCGACATTTCCAAGGGGAGGCCTGGTTTACCAAGCTGTGTAATTTGGACTCCCAGGGGAAGTCCACAGTCTTGCTACTGGCACTGGAGGAAAATACCAGGCCCCTGAGAGCCTGCCCTCCAGTCCTTACTCCTTTATGCTTCCGCTGGCTACGTAACTCAGAGAACACATGATCATCACTTGAAGCAGAGGCTAGCATCAGGAAACTAACACAGGACCAATTCTTTCCTCTCCCGGGTCTCAGTTTCTCCCTTTAAGAACTAAGAGCGTCCAGTTCTGACGTTGAACCAGTGAAGTGTGTGACTCAGGCACGCACTGCTCCAGGCACATTTCATAATCAGGGTGATGTTGAAGACAGCCACGCTGACACCTTCCCAGCTGCCCATGGGTAGACTCTGCTCAGAAGGCCCCCTCCCACCTTCCTGGCTCCACAAGTGCTAATGCCTGGAGATCCCCATGGGAAAGTTGTCCCCACAGCCTCAGGAAATAGGCTGCTACAAGGTTCTCTCTTACCAAGCCACCTCCTCTCTAACATCCAAAGGCCTGACTTGGGAGTCAGAGCCGAGTTCAAATCCTAGCCCCAACCCTCATGAGATATGCTCTCTGGAACAAGATATTTCATTTTCCTCATCTGTGAAGCGAATGTCAGTGCTGAATGTGGTGGGCTCGGACGCCAGCAGCCTCTTGTGGCTCTCTGCAACACTCACCCCTCCTGACCTCCCCTCCACTTATCCCTGCTCCATAAAGCCCACTGGGGAAAAGAAGCAATCACTAGGCAACCAAGCCCCAGAGCTTCATTTCCCTGCAACACTCTCTGCCTCCTGCCTTGTTCCCCAAGGAGAGTTTTCATCCTGGCCCCAGAAGCCCAAGACTCTGACACCATGCTGTTTGGTCTAAGCCAGAGAAGGCAGTTGAGGTGCGACAGGCTTCTGCCTTGACTACAGCACCCCAGAATCCTCCCCATACGTATATCCTCCCCTTATCCACACCACACACACACACACACACAACCAGCCATGCAAGGTTGGCCCAGATCACACCATCATAAACACTCATCAGGACAGACACTAGGTACTTGGAGATCTCAGGTTCAGTTTCCATGGAGCCTCGTTTCTCCTGGGGCAAAGATGTTGGGACCAACTGAGTGTGACGACCGGCCAAATGTCTGGGAGAGTGGAAGGAGGGCAAAGAGGGACTGGCCAGGGTGGAGACAGAGATGAGGGAGGGATGGTAAAATGTGTGTGTTGGGGGGGGGGGGGAGGCGGTTAGGGGAGACTTTCTTCAAAGACCGTGGGCAGAATCAGCCCCTGGGCCTCCAGCCAACTCTGGGGCAATTATGAAGACCGCCAGGCACTGCCCACGCAGAGCAGGCACCCAAGGCCAGGCCCGGAGCCTAGAATGGGGTTAGAAGATTGTCACAGTATTTGGGCGCAACGACCCCAGGGCCTGGGGTGTAAAGGCTGGGAAGTGGCGCCTGCCTCCGTGGGTCCAATGGTGTCTCAGGAGATACCTCAGTAGGTCGCCAATATGCCCCAGCTGGGGCCTAAACCTAGGGCGTCACCACCCTCCCCTTAACCGACTGGGCAGGCGGCCGCAGAAGGAAGAGAGGCGCCGATCCCAGAGAGACCGAAGACACGCCTGATGGAGAAGTAGGGATGCAATCAGCTCCAAAACGCTGGCTGGATGCGCGACGTCAGGCACCTACCCGGCCGGCCGGGACTGGGACGCAGCGACCACTCGGCTTACCAAGCATTAGCAGCAGCAGCAGCAGCAGCAGCAACAGCGGCGAACTCAGCGGCGTGGGGTTGGGGACGCCCATTCTGCGTAGGCGGCTCTGGGGAGGCTCCGGGGGTCGGCGTGGGCTCTGGGGGGCCAGGGCCGCGAGGGGCACATGCCCGGGTGGGGGGCAGAGAGCGGAGCAGTGAAGCGTGGGTGCGCAGAGCCCAGCTGAGCGGGAGCCGCCAACTCCCCGCCCTCCTCTCCTCTTCCCCTCCTCCCGCCGCTCTTCCCGCCCTCCGCAGCTCGGGAGACCATTCCCGCCGCGCCCCGCTGCCCGGCCCCGCCCACACGCCCGGCCCCGCCCCCGCCCCGCCCCGCCCCGCCCCTGGCCGCCGCCTGGGCCAGACTTCGACCCTGACAGTTGGCTCCGCCCCTGGCCGCAGGCTGGGCGAACTGGCGGCACCTAGGCTCTCCTGTCCCTACCCACCCTCGCTCAGAGCGCACCCCGCCCTGCACCTGCCAGCCTTTCCGGGAGAATCGGTGCTCGCAGGGCCCTCTGGGGATAATGGGGTGACTGTGGTTACGCACTCAGAATCCAGTTGGGTGATGTGGGCCGCTGAGTCCTGGCAGCAAACGCTGCTGACTTATGTGGGCATGCCGGGACCCAGGACTTCCTGGGCGTGAAGCGGTTGGACTCAAGGGGCATCAGGGGCCTGGAAGATCACCGAAATCTGTTCTAATACCCGGTTAGAAAGCAAAGCGAAAGGAAAGTGGGTTAGCGGTCCAGACTTCCTAGCTGGGTGGGTGATCCTTGTTCGGCTCAATCCTCAGTTTTCCCCCTCCACATACGGAAGAGAGATTGTAAACACTCAAAAGTTACGGTGATAATTAACTGAGGTCAGGCACATACGTTGGTTGCACACGGTAACTATGGGGGTATTTTGTTTTTGCATTAAACTGCTTTCTACCAATTGGAGTCGGCAATGAGACGATATGGACACACCTCTCTGCTGGGAAGGGTGGAGCTAGCCTGGAGGTAGGAGAAGGGAAGGAGTCTCTTGTGCTGTGTCTCCACTGTGAAAAAGGCGGAGAGTTGGAAGGGTGGAGCCAGAATGGGAAGAAGGGACAAGCCAGACCGCAAAGCCAAGGCTGTGGAAGAGGCCATTAGTGGGAAGTGGCCCAGAACACATCTAGGTCCCTCACCTCCACACCCAACTAGTTCCCCTATTAAGGAAAGTGAGGTACACAGAGAGAAAGTGGTCCAGGCCAGAGCTGACTTCCTACTCTCAGAAGAAGTATTCATGGGGCTGCCAGTTGAAGCCATATTCAGCAACCACAGAGAAACACGATAAGAGTTTGGGAACCTATGGAGAAGTCAGAAGTCCAACCCGGGTCTCTCAAGACTGCCCAGCAACAGGATAAGGGACCTGCTGCTTCCTACCTGGCCATATTCCAGCCTGGTTTCTTATTTCCCTAGAAGCCATGTTGAGCTATGTGGGAACTGCACGCTGCAGGGAGACTGGAAGGAAATGCAGTCTCCCTTTCGCTGGAAGTTGAGTGGATTGAATGCCTTCCTGGTACTCAAGGTTTGAAAGTCAATCATCATCATCATCATCATAGCAGCCATTTATGGGATGGTTACACAATAACACCACCTCGTAGATAGCCTTTCCAGCCTTCACAGTTTATTTTACAAGACAAAGTCATTTAACACAAGGGAGATCAGAACTTCAAGACAGTTAAGTATCTTGCCCAAGGCCATACACATTTTAAGTTAACTAGCTAAGACGCGACTTTAAAGCTCAGGCCTGGTGTACACACTCTTTAACCCTACTGTTCGAGAGGCAGAGGAAGGCAGATCTCCATGAGTTCCAGGCCAACCAAGGCTACAGAGTAAGATCCTGTCTCAAAGCATACAAAAACAAAACAAGACAAAAATCCACAAAACCTCAGCCCTGACTGTCCCCAAATCCTTTTGTACCCACTGTTCACTTCTTTTAGGACGAAAACTCATTCATGTAGCAGATGCTGACTGGGCCAGGCCTTGTGCTGGATTTTGGTAATGCCCTAGTAAGCAAGGCTACGATGGTCTCCTGCTCTCAGGGATGACATTTTTGCCTTAGTGCAACATTGGGTAAAGAGGTAGCAGCAGTCAACACTCAATGTAATCATTATGGGATGGTAAGGGAGGGGCACTCTTCAAGGAGCTTATCTCGTGGCTTGGGATAAAGGGGCTCCCACACGAGTAAGTAGAGTTTAGGGGTTGGGCTGGTATCTCCAGAGGAGTTGGGGCCTAAGGAAACCGCATACACCCTCCCCAAACCGTGGAGTCCAGCAGTGGCCAGCAGAGGGAGCCCAAAGTCCAGGACCGACTCACTCGGTAGCTGCTTATGTAACCAGGAAAGCTGGGGCGGAGAGCAAATGCCAGGCACGAGGCACATCACACACGGGCACATGTCCCCCACTGAAGTCAAGGGGCTTCGCGCAGACAGGCGCTGCGCACAAACCCAGCAGGGCAATGCTCAAACCACACGCACATGCAGCAAAGGAGAGCAAGATCGAGGTCAAAGACTGGAAGGCACCCCTGTATCCATGCATCACTCCCAGAAGAAAACACAGGCTTACGCAGTATCTCGACTGGTGTCCTGGGGTGGGGTAAGCAGAAAAGCAAGGGAGCCTTTCAGACAGTCTCAAGGTCAGACTAAGGCATGGAAAGGAAAGAAGCCTGGGATGGTAGAGACGTGGATGCAGAAGTGACCCCTGGGACTCTGGCACCGTGGTGCGTAGCTGAGTTGGGTTGTCGCTTACCATCATTACCAGTTTTTCCACCCACATTTCCATGTACTACCACATGTGGGCAGACATCAGTCACCGGTCTTGCTTCATACGCTTATTTAACTCATTTTGCCTCCAGATGGCATATGCATGAGACATCTAGGTGACAGTAAGGTACCATGAGTATCATTAAAAGTAATTAAGACCCAAGGTCTGCCCTAAAACGGTTATAATGGTTATAATCTGGCTGAACTCTCATATGCTACAGTCACAGCCAGCGGGACAATGACCCTCATGTTCAAAGACAAGACTGTTGAGGTGAAATATTCTGCCCTGGGCTGGCTATGTAACACAATTTTATTTAGTCCTCAGAATAACCTGTGAGCACCTTTCTCCACAGAAAACTAAGGCATGGAAGGGCTAGGGAATGTTAGACTTGTCTAGTGTTAGATTCCTTGCAGTCTAAATTGAGATTTGCATCTAGGATCCTCTAGCCTATTACACTGTAAAAGCAAATATCACAGAAGAAAGGAAAGAAGGAAGGAAGGAAGGAAGGAAGGAAGGAAGGAAGGAAGGAAGGAAGGAAGGAACCCTAGCACATACACACATATATACGCATAGAGCTATAGATACAGGTATTGCTGAATCAACCTGACAAGCACACCAGCCACAAAGCTAATACAAAAATGACACAAACACACACAGAGCATTCCACCCTCAGTTAAATATGTGCAGCTTGGAGGGGTGCTAAGGATCACACACAAGAATGTCCTGTGTTTGTGTTTACAAAGCCTTGACCTGGACTACAGTTTCCTCCCCAAAGGGAAAGTTCTCTGCTGAGAGGTCACAAAAGGGGTCAGACTCAAAAGAAGAGCAAAGCCCTCACCTGGACAACAAACTTGGGCAGAGAATGAAGCAAATATAAACACACAAGCATCATGCACACCCAAACATATTCCCAGACCCATAAAGATGCTCATTCCACCTCTTCTTCCTCCCCTGAGCCGTGTGTGCCCCCTTACAGTGTGTTCTCTCTGTCTGTCTCTCTGTCTCTGTCTCTGTCTCTGTCTCTGTCTCTCTCTCTCTCTCTCTCTCTCTCTCTCTCTCTCTCTCTCTGTGTGTGTGTGTGTGTGTGTCTATGTAACGCAATCTTATTTAGTCCTCAAAATAACCTGTGAGCCCTTTTCTCCACAGAAAACTAAGGCATGGAGGGGCTAGAGAATGTTAGACTTGTCTAGTGTTAGATTCTGTGTGTGTGTGTGTGTGTGTGTGTGTCCTGGTCCCTCTTCTTGCCCTGACTGAGTGCACACTCCTAGTTCTCAAGACCTGTGCCAAATGGGCAGCACAGTTGTTCAAGAATAGAGGAGCCACTATGCAACTTGGGCCTTGGCATGACCTTATCCTGACCCACTGAGTGGGCCCAGCCATTTCTGCACCCAGGATGAGCGCCAACTGCTTCCCACTTTGGAATGCCGCACATGGATCCCTCTGAGCTGGAATCCCCTGAGCCTTCTCCCGGGCCAAGTCCTGTGTTCCCTACTCCTGTAGTGTAGGTATCCGGGGCTCCACCCCCCAAGGCTCCTTGTTCTCCTCTGTCCCCAGCCAGCTGAGAAGGAACAGCTGGTTCAGACTTCCATCTGGAGGGTTTCAAAGAGCTGAGGCCACCCTCCCTCTCACTGTAGGAGATCCCTAGTGGGGTAGACAGCAGTGAAGGCAGGGGGTCACCGCAGTGTGAGTAGACAGAGGTCTGCGGGCTGAGTGTAGATGAGCCTCAGGGGGCGAGAGGTGGTTAGCACCAGGTGACTGCCTCTGAGTCACCAGGTTGAGCAAGAGGCAAATTTGAAGAACAGGTCATTTATGGGTTTGACTGCCTCCAGCCGAGCTTACTGCTTACTGAAAGGCTGCTTTGTGCTGGGCGGGCGCTGTGTACACACTCCACACTCGCTCATTCAGTCCTCACCACAGCCTTGGAAGCGAAGAGCTGTGCTTACCTCTGTGTTAAGACCAGGAAACAGGCATTGAGACCTTGTGTAATTCACCCAGGTTTGCTTAGCAAGCACTCTGCGGTACTCACAGGCAAAAGCAAACTGACTTCAGAGCTTGAATTTTCGGAACGTAATTCTCCCTCCTGTATTGGAACCTACACACAGTGTGTGTGTGTGTGTGTGTGTGTGTGTGTGTGTGTGTGTGTGTGTGTGTAGCACACAGTGGGTGTTCTGTAAATATTTCTTGACTGAACAAATGCAGCGCTGGAGGCCCCGGATAAGAGGAACAATGAGAGTTGTGTGCTGTGACTTCGAGGGAAAAAGAGGGAACAAGAGTGAATTTCGTGCACCCACACCGAAGACTCACTTCTCACTGTGGGGTTGCAGCCCCTCACAGCCTCCTAGGTGAGGGAAGAGCTGGAAAGCACTCCGAGGGGGAGAGGCTTCTCTGTTCTCCCCTCCAAGCAGAACAGAAGGCAGGGGGGTGTGAGGGGAGGTGTGGGAGGGGCTGCGCAGCCAACCCATCCAGCTTCCCCGAGCTCTGAGCCTCCTGCGCTCTTATCTCCCGGGGTCTCAGCTGAGGGGGTCCTCCTCAGCCTCTTCCCTGCCGCTCCTCGCCTGTTCTACTTGTCCACCTGGACTCCGTTGGAGGCCAGTACCCCTTGGCTATTCTGGCTCAAGAGTGGACAATTCCCTTTTTGCTTGGTCCAACTGAAACAAGGGTGGAATTTTTCCAAAGGCTCTCTATTAGGAAAGTAAAGGAAAAACAAAGCCAGAAATAAAACCTGCCAAAACAAAGAAACAGATGGGACAGTGGGGGTGAACGCACTGGCCATGGGAGTGAGTGTGAGTTGGGTCCTGATGCTTAAACAACCCGAAACTCTCTCTCTCTCTCTCTCTCTCTCTCTCTCTCTCTCTCTCTCTCTCTCTCTCTCTCTCTCTCTCTCTTTCATAGCACCTGCTCTTGGCCCTTGGATGGCCTTCTCCACCTCGAACTGTCTATACAGAGCTTGTTTCAATTGGCCTCCCTGTCCTGACTGAGCTGCTCAAGGCCACCGTCAATTCTTGCTCTGCCTGGCAAGGCCTGGAAGTTCAGCAGACATTTGCAGAGTGACTGTGCCGTGAGGGGGGTGACCAGAGGAAATCAGTCTTTTCTCTCTGGTTACCCCGTGGCCTCCGCGGTGGACACTTCCGTTTTCTCTGATCCTATCTCGCTCTGACCACTTCCATCCAGAAACGAAAAGTTTCTCCTTTTGTTTCAGAACTCAAACTTCTGTCTTTCAGAGATCAGGTAGCGAGGCTTCCTGGATGTCCTACTTAGGGCAAGCTCTGTGCTCCGAAGTGGGAAGATGCTAGAATCATGTCCAGCTGAAAAAGAAACTGCAGTCCAAAGGCCAGCACCTTGGAAATCAAGGGCAGAGAGTAATAGAACACAGGTTCACTGAGCACTTTTGTCCTCCACGCCGAGTTAGTGACTACATACACAGGTTCAGAAAACATCTCGTCCAAATTGTGGTCCAGCCTAAGATTTATTTTCTGGGCATTCTGGCTCCATTTGTGGACAAGAAACTGGTGTCTGTGGCATGATGTGGGTATGGAGGTCTAACCAGCTGCCGGCTGTGGTGACAGGGAACCTCAGTAAACAGGCACTGAGTGTCAGCACAGAGGATACCATCTCTTGGTGTTATTGGGGAGAAGGGATCAGACAAAACAAACCTAAAATCTGAGGTCTGAGTAGGTGGGGCAAGGATGTCAGGGCTAGCCGGTAAGGCTTTGGGTAGACCTGGCTCTCACAGCAAGGATGTCAGGGCTAGCCGGTAAGGCTTTGGGTAGACCTGGCTCTCACAGCAAAGATGTCAGGGCTAGCTGACAAGGCTTTGGGCAGACCTGGCTCTCACAGCCGGTGGGTGGCCTTCATCTGATCACTGACTGTCCCTAACTTCAGTTTCCTTATCTCTAGAATGGGAATCACTACAGCATACACTACTGACTTCATTGTTTCCTGGCGATCGTCAAGAAGATAAATTATGATAAACGCTGGAGCACATGAGCGGCAGGGTGGGCCGAGCAGATAGGAGAGGAGAGCCCTCTCCATGGAGCCTGAGTCCTCTAACCCCCACGCCCTCTCCTCACTCAGTGACCCACTGTCTTCTTGTCTTACGGCTTCCTAAAGCAGTCTTCTTGGAAGAGGGTGGCTTGCTTTGTCCAAAGCTTCCTCGCTGCATAAGCCTCCTCAGTGTGGGATGAGGGGGTGCTGTTCCCGGGCTTGACCTGCTATTAAGATGGCTCTCTTAAGCTGGGCGGTGGTGGCGCACGCCTTTAATTCCAGCACTCGGGAGGCAGAGGCAGGCGGATCTTTGTGAGTTCAAGGCCAGCCTGGGCTACAGAGCGAGATCCAGGAAAGAAGATGGCTTTCTTAAAGGTCACACCAGTTACCGCTGAGGTGGAAAAAAAAAGTAATTAGTATTCATTTCCTTTTGCCACCTGAAACTTGGGCTTTAGAGTTCTTCGTTTTGCACCTTACAAGCATTCTGCTCTCAGCTGTAGGTCCTTTGGCTTGGTCTAGCTCTCCAATCTTTCTGGCTCCTCTGCCGCACCATCTTCTAGGCCAATGGTTCTCAGCCTTCCTAATGCTGTGGCCCCTTAACACAGTTCCTCATGTTGTGGTGACCCCCAACCATAAGGTTATTTCGTTACTATTTCACAACTGTGATTTTGCTACTGTTATGAATCATAATGTAAATATCTGATATGCAGGATCTCTGATATGCGACCTTTGTGAAAGGGTCATTTGACAGCTCCCCCCCCACACACACACACAAAGGGGTCGCAACCTACAGGGTGAGAACCACTATTCTAGACCCTTCTTTGCCCAAGGTATTGAGCAAAGCTCTCCCTAAGACTCTTGGCCATGTGTCCTCCAGATCCCCCACTTTGGCAGTCTCTGCATCAGCAGCCCCCTCCATGCAGGTGATTTCAGTAACCCATGCTCAGCGCCATTCTCCAGCCCTGTCTCCCTCACTCATGTGACTCATCCTAGAGCCGGGTCACACTACCTCAACCTTACCACGCACCACAGTGAAGTTATGACTTCTCTCCCAAACAATTTCCTTCCTTCCCTAGCCTATTTTAATAACTGCACAGTGTGCCCCAACCCTCAAGTCCTGCCTCCCTTGCCCTGGCAAGCAGGCAGCTACCAAATCCTAAAGGTTCCTTCTCACCCATCCCCACCTCCTCACCCGTCCGTCACTCCCCCACCCCTATAGCTGCTACCTATCTCTTCCTTCCAGCCCCACACCTCACACCCATGTGCACACACACACCCATCAATCAAAAGAATCTACCTAGGGCACAATTTGAATGAGATTGTTTCTCTCCTCAAAAACTTTAAATGTCTCCATATTGTTGATAGCAATATTTTTCAAACTTTCTTGGTGGTAAAAATACAGACTCCCACTCCCCACCCTCGCCCTCATGAATCAGAACCTCTAAGAGCTGTGCCTGCTGCTCTGTATTTTTAACAAGCATCCAGGTGACTCTTATCACCACGGTTTTTATTTTGTGTTTTTCTAACGAACACTGGCATTTAGGATAACACTTAGTCTGGCATTCCAGGCGCTCTGTACCTGCTTCCAGGATCGGCTTCACAGTCTCCTCTGTGTTCTGGATGCCGCTGCAGCCTCCTGTGCTGGAGCTCATAGGGTTTCCTCTCTCTGAGCCAGACCACTCCTACCTATCAAGACCTAGCTAGAATGCCACCTCCTCCATGAAGATCTTCCTGATTCTTCCAACTGAGAATCATCACTCTCTTCTTGGAGCTGATGTCACCCTCTAGTCTAAGAGCAATTGTGTGCGATCAGCAGCCATTGCAGCCTGGATCACAGAGGCATGCAACTGGCACTTTTCCCTCCCCTTTATCCTCTAGAGTGCTCTCTTTCTTGTCACAATTGTAGCCAGAAAACTTGGACCCAGAGCCGATCCTTCTCCATAGCAAAGATGTTCAATGTTCAGCCACTAGAACCAAACAGACTAGGCCTGAGTCCCAGGTCCTCCATTTGACTTAGCTATTTAGGAGCCGTGTGCCTCAGTTTCCCTGTCTGTAAAACAGAGTTGGTATGAGGACTAAATTAACATGCATTGTCTTTAGTTATGAAGCCTGGAGTATCCACTATCCAGGTGCTGACAGGTGCCACATCTCGTGAGAACCTATTCCTGGTTTTCACTCAGCTACTGTGATGCTGCACCTCTACACGGTAACAAGCAAAGGGAGAGGGAACAGGCTGTACACAGATAGCTCTTCTCATAAGGACACTCACCTGCATCTGGATGGCACATGCTCACAGTCCTAGGACTCTGGCAGTCAAGGCGAAACCCACATAGGGAGACTCACAGTTAAACAAAAAGACAGTACAAGGCTCATCATGGAGCACCTCATTGTGTCATTACCTCACAGAGGCCCCATCTCCTAATACTGTCACTCTGGAAGCTGAGATTTTTAGCCTGTGACAAAGTGAGGCTCGCTCGGTGTGTTAACTGCTTTTTCTGTCGCGGTGACGAAATGCCTTGCGTTGTTTGAAGGGACAGTCCACCGTGTTGAGGAAAGCATAGCAGCTCCAGAGGCAGCTGGTCACACTGTGTCCGCGGTCAGGAAGCAGAGAGAGATGAAAGCTGGTGCCTGGCACCCCTTCTCCTTTCTGTTCAGTCCTAGACCTCCCCCCACCACACCCACGCAATTGTGCTGTCCACTTCTGTCTTGATTTTTGTTTTTGTTTTTTTCAAGACAGGGTTTTCTCCGTGTAGCTTTGGAGCCTGTCCTGGAACTCTCTCTGTAGACCAGGCTGGCCTCGAACTCACAGAAATCCACCTGCCTCTGCCTCCCCAGTGCTGGGGTTAAAGGTGTGCGCCACCATCACCTGGCTTGTGCCGCCCACTTTTACAGTGGGTCTTCCCGTCTCAGTCTACCCAATCTAGACTCTGGGTTGTGATGGTCTCTCCAGTATTGGCCCGGAATGGGGCATACAGAGGAGCTCAGACAAGCATGCCCAGAAGCTTGTCTCCTAGGCAACTCTAGACCCTGCCAAACTGACAGCCGAGGTTAGCCATCACACCCAAAGTGCAGGTACACCTAGTACTCACTCATCATTAGCTATGATGTGCAAGATATCTTGGGGACAGTCTGACTTAGTAACCCTCAACTCTGCCTGCCCACTGGAGAGCTTTGGGGACTCCAGAGGCCTGAGCCTGACCTCAAACAAATGATCCTTGGGGTGAGGCCCAGGTCTGGAACATGAACATGAAGCCAGGGTGGGAATCCTTCATTTTACCCATAGGAGGTGGAGGACTTATTCAAGTGTTCTTCCTAAGTACAGTAAGTTCTGCATTGAAACCCTTCCATCCTTCATAGCCAGTCCAGCACAACGTTTAGCACAAAGGCCCAGTCTTTGCTCCTGTACTGGTTAGATGGGAGCATCTCCCAAGGGGACCCATGGGGAGGGCAGAGCCTAGGGCGATGGGGCTGGAGAAGTTGGAGGAAGATTAAGGAAATGGAGAGAATAGAGAGATCTCAAAGCCCCAGCGCGCACTCTGGGAAGACAGAATCAAAGGCTGGGGGATGGGGGATGGGGCTGGAGACTAAATCGCCTGGGGTTCGAAGCAAAAGGACTGTAAGAGCGGGAACCTTGACTCTGGGTTGTGATGGTCTCTCCAGCATTGGCCCGGAATGGGGCATACAGAGGAGCTCACCAAGTACATGTTGAATGCCTCGATGACGCAGTAGCATCAGAGGAACGCACACTGTTGAGTATGCCACGTTTCTATAAGGAAAAGATCCTGGGGAGCGAAAATCGAGACACAAAGGAGGCCAAGCTCCCTAGAATTCTGCAAGTCCACCACAGGAGAGAGGTCATGGCTCTGGGTGGCAGATGTTTATAGAGTGTCCTGTCCTAGTTGGACATACAGAATGCCAAAGGGGACAAGCAGACAAATGGAACTGTATGCAGGGTGAAGAGGAAGAGGCATGGTAAGGAGAGAAGGAGGCAGGCAGGAAGGAGGAGGCGAGGGGCCAGGCCAGGCTGCCTCTTGATAGGGAGAGCAAGGAGGGTGGAGAGCTCTGGGCCAGCGGCTGGGTCAGATCCTCAGCCAAAGCAAACTTACCTCAGGGGGCTGGGGGGCCATTCCTTCCCCACACAGATGGAATCAAAGGCAAACAGGAACCCTGCAGGGCCCAGCTGTGACCCCTGCCCCCAAACTCAGCAAGGCCCATTAACCCCTCCTCCCATCACTTCTAACATACTTTCACAGCCCAAAGAATCCCTTGAAACAACCTCATCTAGTATTTGCTGCCTGAATTGCCAGCCAAGAGATGCCAGGTCCCCCAGCCCAAAGAATACCCAGAGCCTGCCCACCTCCACAATGGCTCTGTAAAAAATATCAAGATCATCTTTGCTTAAAAACAAAACAAAAAAACATAGGCCTTTCCTCATTTTTGTGCCAAGAGTTAAAGGGTCCAGACTCATTTCCTAGAATCACACTAATCAAAGTTGATACCTGTACCCCACTAACAGACAGAGCGGGAGCAATTGCCCCCTCGTCTCCTCCAGAGTAACTACAGGCTCCTTCTACTGGTCCCCTGAGCTGGGCCATGAGTTAAGAATAAGTAGCGCCGGGCGGTGGTGGCGCATGCCTTTAATCCCAGCACTTGGGAGGCAGAGCCAGGGGGATCTCTGTGAGTTCGAGGCCAGCCTGGTCTACAGAGTGAGTTCCAGGAAAGGCGCAAAGCTACACAGAGAAACCCTGGCTCGAAAAACCAAAAAAAAAAAAAAAAAAAAAGAATAAGTGGCCCAGAATTTGGGGAGCAGCAGAAGTGAAAAGGGATCTCAAAGGCTTTCTGGTGCTCGTCACTCACACGGAAAGGTCAAGGCTAGCACCGAGCCCGCCCAAGGTCATACAAGTGGCTGGTGGACACGCTAGGACCTTACTTTCAGGCAAATTCCCACTCTACCCAACCTTGACCCTGACCCCAGAAAGGGCAGGTGAGAAACAGGCACAGAATACTGTGCATCACCATGCCTGAGAGAGCCGACCTACAAATGTTGTCTTTTTTAATCTCCTGAACACCTCCACCTGTGTGCCTCACTGGGACCCAGTGTGGACCTTTCTGGATTCAAAGACACAAAAAGAGCAAAATGGCCATGGGTCAGAGGCGGACAGACCATGGGGACTGCTTCCCAGAGCCGTCCCCTTCTCTTTCCTGAATTCTATACAGTATGAATTGAATAATCCAAAGAGGACAATAAAAACCATCTGGGGAAAAGATTAAAGATGGCAGACCTCGGGAGAGTCTGAGGAAGAGAGCTTTTAGGAGCTGCACTGAGTACACAGAAAAGAGAGACCAGGAAGAAAACAGAGGAACTGGTATTGAGGAAGAGATGAGAAAAAAAAAAAAAAAAACCCACACATGGTCCAGTGGGGAAACTCAGAGAGCAGCGGGCCTAGGGTAGCTATGTCTGTGACTTGGAGCCCAATATTCCCACTGCCCAGGCCACTGCAATCCGAGGGAACGGGAGCAGAGGACTAGGGAGAAAGGTGGAATGAAAAAACGCCTTTTGGCACACTAATTAAGGCCACCTCGACCTTCTAGACACCCAACTAATTTTTCACCCCAAGATGGTCTTTCTTTGAAAGCAAAACAGTTCTCACCCACACCCCCCAGAAGGCTCCAGAAGCCTGGCAGTGGTGACAAGACCCTGTTAGAAAGGAAGAAGGAAAGTGCAGGGAATGGGGGAGACCAGACAGTCCAGGAGGCTGGCAAACGGGAGACCAGGCAAGAGGGACTGGAGCAGAGGAATGGGGTGAGGGGGCGGGAGGAGGGACCGTGGGAGGGAGTGATGGAGCCTCTCCCAGCTCTTCCTTCCCTCCCTCTGTCCCTCCCACTCTCTTTCATGATCTTGAAACAACCTTCAAGTCTGGGCTGGAGGCCCCAGGAGGCCAGTCACTTAGGAAACAAAACTGTTTCCTTTACAAGTCCATCTGCAGCTAAGCGCCCACCCTCCCCCTTGCACACTCTCCCATGGACTCTCACGTACACCCACAGTCCTGCACAGCCTTCCCTGTAGCACACGTGCATGCCTGCACACGAACATGTGCGCATCACACACTCCTGTGCAGATGACTAATGTGTAAAAGATGGGCCACCCATCCGAGCAAGCACTGCCCTGTCCTCATCAACTGACAAGTCTCTCTCATAGAGTCTGAGTTGACTTCTAAACCTTGCTGTGTAGTTTAGGGTAACCTTGAACTTCTGATCCTCCTGCCTCTACCTCCCAAGTACTGTGATTAGAGGCATGTTCTACAAGCCTCGGTTTAGGGTGTATTAGGGCTAGATCCCAGGGTTCTATGTTTGCTAGAAAGGTACTCTACTAACCGAGCCACCTGCCCAGACTGAAACTCCTTTGGAAGTAGCACTTGGTACATTCCTACCTACAGAATCTCACACCGAAGTGTCCCCTTTGGGCATAACTAGCACCCCGCCACTAGGCTAGTACATGTCCCTAGGTGTCTCTGTTCCCTACCCCTGCATACACATACTTACTTCTCAGACCTCTGCCAAGCAAACGCGCTCAGACCTTCTCTGTCTTCCATGCCCGGTGACCTCTTTCTAGTCTGTTTTCTCTCAAGACCACTCCTGCCTTCCTACCCCCTGTTTTCCCATCTTTCTGTATTCCTCCCTTGTTCCTTTCTTGACTCAAATGAGTCCCCCTGTCTGGCTCCACAGGTAGCCAACCCAGGCACAACAGGTCAGAGGGCCGGGGCGTCTACTCCCACGGTGGTGTTCCGGAGTCTGAAATAGACTCCCAGCGCCTCCACAGAGGGAGTGGCCGGGGAGGCAGGAGTGAGCAGCAGATGGCGGATGACCTGCCGAGCGTCAGTCACTTGTTGCAACCCACGTGTGTGAGCAGCCGTGTCCTTGGGGCTGTGGTCACCCTAACGCAGGGCATGGCAGGGAGCCCTAACAGTCTGTGCAAGCCGAGGAAGGGCACAGCCCTTTCCGTTATTGAGCCTGGCTACAGAGAGCAGGGCCAGGGCGTGGGAAGGACTGGGCAACACCGGAAAGTGCCCGCGGGGGTGGGAGGAGGGGGGTGAACACAGGAGCTCAGAGCCTCGTGTTTCTCTTCTGTCTCACCTTGTATCTTGAAGAAGCTAGGGAGATTACTCAGGAACTCTAGCCCAGGAGTATAGATGCCCCTTAACCCCAAGGGATCATCTATTCACCCCTAAACTCCACTACCCTTTGGATATGTCTTCTAGAGTCTTCTTCACTACGCTTCACAGCTTCAGTGGCTCTCTATGTCCTTGACACACAAGGACTACGTCCACTTCCTGTCACGATTTCCCAATCTCATCTATTCCAGACCCAAGTCCGAGGCCTGGAAGGGACCACAGACCATGAGAAAATCCATGCGTGCTTATCCTGCCCATCCTTCGTGCCTAGGCCCAGGGGGAAGCAGCAGGGGCAGGTAGGATCTGACCCTGGGATGCCTGTAATGGAAAAAAAATCTCAGCTGCAGATCCAGAGGGGGCCAGTTATTTAGGGAATTCAGATGTGAGCCCTGTGCCCTGAGAGTAGATTTCCTGGACAGGAGGTCTATAATCCCTCTGCAGGGTGCTCTCTCCAGGGCCGGAGGGGGCCCAACCCAGCCAGCCCAGCCAGCGGATACCTTAGGCCTCCGGCCAAAGCCCAGTTTCCCTCCCTCCTTCTTCCTTTCCCAATCAGGGTTCTCAGACCTGCCCCTGCTCAGCGGGTGTCCACTCACTCCATCTCTGGGCCTAAGGAAACGGGACACTGCAGGAGAACCTTGTCGTCCGACTGCTCCTGGCAGGTGGGGGCAGGAATTTTTCTTCTCTGTCCCCCACCCTTATTCTTTGGCTCTTCATCAAATGAAATACACCAGCACCCCCAGAGCAGCTGGCACTGTCATGGGTTATTGGCTCTGTCCCGGTTTCTATTGAGTATAATGTTGAAGACACCTTCCCAGCTGGAGGTGAAGCCCCCACCCCCAGCCCCAGGTCCAACTTTCAGGATCTCCCATGCCTCTTTACACAAGTCACTCTAGGTGGAGATGCCTGTATCTTTCCTCCCAGAAGGAACTCAAGGAAGTCATTGTTCTTTCTAGTTCATGGACTTGGTGTTTGAGGTGATAATGGCTTCCATGCTCTCCCCAGAAATGTCACACCTTCCGGCTTTGACTTCCTCCCATGCCATTCACCAGCCTCAGACTCGGACTCACCCAGAGCTCCTCTATAGCAATGAAGGAGAGGCTCTTCCACTCCACACACAAAACGGCCAGAGGTGCTACCGAGTGCCTGCTGTGCTTGGCTTAGGGTTGCCTTCTTGGTCCTTTTACATCCTCTGTCCTTCACCTTCCCGCCCGCCTCTAGGTGCTGAGAGTCTTGATTGTCCTAAACACTGGATGCAGGTGTGGCCAACTTTTAAATATCGTGATACAAAGTTGTCATTTACAACATTCACATCATCGATAAATCACACTGGAGAACTATGCAATCACGTTATCAAAAACAAATGACCACTATAAAGTACCTCATAACATTTGAAGTGAGTTCAGGCTGTTGTGTTGGGCCAAGTTCATAGCTATCTCAGGGTGCATGCAACCTAAGGGCAACAACTCAGACATGCCTGGCTCAGAGGTTACATCTGGGAGGCCTTAGGAGGACCCCTCCATCTCCAGACTGGTCCCTTGCAAGGAGCTTCAAATGCAAGAGTCATCTTGTGCTTTGGTTCTAACTTTTTCTTGGTCATGGTGTTCCTGCAGCTTCCACAGCAGAGAGATCAGGCTGTTGCTTTTTCTGGGAAACTGACTGTGGACTCAGGAGATTTGGGTTCTGTCTCATCCACTCAGATTGCTGAATTCTTACAGCCTCAGCTTCCTCACCTGGAAATACAGGCAGTTAAGTCTGCAAGATCTCTGGCATCCTAGGACCCCGAGCTGATGTCTCTCGAGGGGCCGGCATCTCTTCCTCCTGCTACTCCCTCCCTATCCCCTTCCCCTTGCTTCTGTCTCAGCCGTGGCTGCCCTGGGATGGGGAAGTGCCGAGGGGAGCTGGGGGGCGGGGGAAGGGGACACACCACCCGACAAAACAGGACCATCAGCCGGGGCCAGTCGCTAAAGAGGCGGGAGGGGAGGAGTCCTCGGGGATCCAGTTTCAACAAACGTTTCTTTCCCCGAGAAGGGGAAGGCGGGGGTGAGGGGGAGAGGGACCTATTTAAAGCTACCCTGTTGCTCTGGCCGTCTCTGTCTGTCTGCCAGGGTCTCCAGCTGCCCCAGACAGGCCGTGTGGTCTTGAGATCCTCCTGGTGACCTTTTCAGCCTAGGTCCCCCCCAGCCACTCTGCCCCAAGATGGGTCGTGGGGTGAGTATCCCCAAAGATCAGGGGCGACTCTCTGGAGGGTGAGGAAGACAATGGAGAAAGGGTGGAGTGGGGATGGGATGCGGAGGGAGGGTGAGAGACGCTGACTGAGTGGGATGGTTTGAACTTGGAACTGGTCTCCCAACTGCACATGCCTGTGGATTCCACAGGGCCAGCCCAAGCGCTGTCCCGTCCTGCAGCCGCCCTGGCCTCCTCCTCTCCCACAACTAGCCCAGAAGCCACCCAAGTGCCCGCCTAGATCTCCCTGCACTCCATCCCCTCATCTCTTCTGCCAAAATCTTCTCTCTCTCTCTCTCTCTCTCTCTCTCTCTCTCTCTCTCTCTCTCTCTCTCTCTCTCTCACCACACAGTTCCTGGCTTCCCAGCTGAAGAGATGTTTGGCATGGTTAGTTCTCTCCCACCCTTGTTACCCACTGAAAATATCTGCTCCTCTGAGGTCCTAGCCGGAGAGGATAGGGGGCCAGCCTGGGGTTGCAAAGCAGCTGCGGAACATCCCACTCCCAGAGTCACCAAGCAGTTTGCTACCCCACGCGCGCCAAGGGCCCTGCATGCCAGAGTCAGCTGGGAAGGAGAACAGGACTCTATCCCCAGCCCTCACCCCAGCACCCCTCCGGATGTCCCAGCAACACTGTCCTCGGCTCCCAGCCATAGGCTTTAGGGTCCTTTCCAAAGGCTGGTGAGAATGGTCCCTGCCCATGGCATCCTGCAGCAGCGGATTTGCCAATGAAAAGATTAACAGCCATGTCTGGGCGAGCAAGGACAAGGCTTCCAATTCTTGGAAATGAAATTCCCATATGAAGCAAAGTGACCCAGTCCCTTTACATACTGAGCTTGGCTGCTTTCCTTTTGTGGAATGCTGGCAGAAGAGGGCACGGTGGGAAAGGGTTTGACAAGCCATTGCAAAATGCGAGGAAGACAGTGCCATGGGGTGCTGAGGGCCAATTTCTGGGCCCAAGGAGGAGTCAGGCAAGGACATGTTATTGCACTAAGCTGAACAGCTGGAAAAACTCTGAGCCTGGACACCAGGGTTCCAGAGTTAGAGTGGGAACTGAAAATAGAAGAGTCCCATGCATGCATGTATACGTGTGTGTCTGTCTGTCTGCCTATGTCTGTGTGTGTGTGAACATGTGTATATATGCCCACAACCTCACACCCCTGTGTGTCCCGAGGAAGCTGGTAGTGCTGCAGGCATTCATGAGTGAACCTGCACCATGTTTCTGCAGGTGAATTGGCAAATGAACAGCCTTTGGGCATTCAGGGCACAGGTGGTGGGTGGGGGTGAGTGCCCTGAGCCCACCCTTAGGAGCTGTCTATGGTCCATGGGTTTCCCTGAGGCAGTGATCATAGTCATAGGAAGACATATTGTCCTGGGACCTTCAGCAATATCTTGGTATCTCCTGTTCCCCCGTAGAAAGGGAAGATCCAGCTGAGGTGCAGAAATTCTGAGAGGCCAGGGCCAACCCTAACGTCTAAGAGAAAAGAGAGGATGCCCCCCAACCCCGTTCTACCTTAGAGCAAGGTGGACCTAGCTCACAGAGTTCTTTCTACTTGAGATGCAATTTGACCTTGAATTCTCCATTCTGAACTGCCCCCTCCCCGCGCCCTACCCCTACCCCCGGCGTCCAGCACCCTTGCTGGGTTCATAACTTGTGGTACCCCTAACCTAGTGGCTGTGAGTGATGCTACTAGTGGTCTGGTTTTGTTTGGTTTGAAAAGCTGGGTTAAGTCTGGGACCTTAAGGTTGGGTGCTCAGAGTCCTACCTATCAGGAAAGCCCTGCGGAAAACAAGGTCCCATTCTCCACACTCAACTCTGTGGTCTGCTTCACCGCCACTCCAGCCCATCACTACGCTGCTGTGAAGGGCAGCGTGGGAGTTGAGGGAAGAAGTCACACTGGTGGGAGGGAGCCAAGCCTCCTCCAGAGGCGGGGGTGGGGGTGGGGGGAGCGTTGGCTGACTTCCAGCTACCCCCACTCTGTCCCAGACTCTGGCTTTCTCAGAAAGAACTCTCTGTTCTCCTTCAGCATTCAAGACCCAAAGAGAGGGACTTGTGCTAGGGGAGGGAGGGAAGAGCAGGGGGGGGGGGAAGCGGGGGTCCCCGCTTCCTCTTTCTTTCTTCCCTGGGCAGCCACTGGCCCCAAATCTCCACAGGCTCCTGGCTGTGGAGCCTAAGATCCTTGCCAGGACAGGAGGAGGGGGAAGGGCAGTGTGTCCCAAGCTTCACACTTATGGGAGGACGGGGTGGGAGCCGGGAAAAGAAGGCACCACATGGAGCTGTTTAGCTCAGCCACAGTTCAACATACCAACATACAAGAGCTAGCACATTTTTCCCCCCAGAAACACGCATTTGTTTATTTATTTGAGATAGGATTTCACTATGTAGCCCAGGCTGGACTCAAACTTCCAATCCTCCTGCCTCCACCTCCTGAATTGTGGGAATCCAGATGTGCACCCCACCACCTCCGGCTTCAGAAGGGGCCGTTTGATTCTCATTTTCACGTCTTTTATTTTAAACCAAATGTGCAGAGATTTCTCTGGGCTCTGCTCCTCAGCCCCTAGCACAAGCCTCTCCTGGAGGCTCCCACCCCTGAAGGCCCCAAAGATCACACTGACAGCGGTCCAGATTGCTTCCATTCATTCAGTCCCTTTGTGGTTTCCCATCCTTTACTCAGCCCTGCCTCACCAAAGAGGCCAAAGCATTTCACTTCTCCCAATTAAATGAAGCCTCTTATATCACCTGGGAAAGTGAGAGGCAGAAGTATTTCTGAGTCCTTCTCTACCCTTCCGATGGCCACTTCAGTCTCCCCAGGATGCTTGGCCTCCAGAAGATCTAGACCAGACTGGATTCATAGGTATTTCAGATAGCAAAGAGAGCATGATGTATTGATCACCTTTTCTAAACGGACCATGTCTGAGCAACACAGCCTCCAAGAGCACACCTCCTTCTAGGTCATTGAATCCTGAAACAAGTGCCCATCATCTTGCATTGTACGTCCATCCCCTTCTTTGCTCCTGATGTCACTGGGCAGAATTCTATTACCCAGGGTGCTAAGTTTACGATTTCTTATGATCACGGCAGCTGTCCTATTCCCCAGGATCGCTCTAACGCTGATGGGTAAAAATACGTTAATCCTGGAGCACTGAGGACTTAGGGTAGCACAGCCACATGCTAGAGAAACAGGAGGTTCACACTGATATACATCTGCCTAAATCCATAAGACACACACTGCCAGTGTGTCAGCTGGAAGGTAGTGATGAAACAGTGTACCCCTCCAACAATGTGGGATGCTGATGAGGAGGGAGGCTGTAGTGATGAAACAATGTACCTCTCCAACAATGTGGGATGCTGATGAGGAGCTGGACTGTAGTGATGAAACAGTGTACCCCTCCAACAATGTGGGATGCTGATGAGGACCTGGCCTCTAGTGATGCAACAATGTACCCCTCCAACAATATGGGATGCTGATGAGGAGCTGGGCTGTAGTGATGAAACAATGTACCCCCTCCAACAACGTGGGATGCTGATGGGGAGGGAGGCTGTCCATTTGTAGGGACAGAAGATTTGTAAGCACTTCCTCTACTTTGCACTAACCTTTGCAGTCAACTCAAACGTTGCTTTAAAAAAAAAAAACTATTAAAAATGAACCCCACCCCCCAAATACATAATCTTGAAAAACAAAACAAAACAAAAAACCACACAGATTATTGCTTCTACCAGGTGCCCCATTCTTTATGGAAAACACCAGTCATAACCATGGCATGGAAAAATCCACTTCTAAAAGCTCAGTGTAGCCTTCAGGGTCCATAAAAAAGCCAGAGGGACGAGCAGAAACTTAGCTAACCCCTGTATCCTGAGGGACATGGAAAGCCATGGAGGGAGATGACAGTATTTTTCACAGTATTCATAACTCCCAGGCCTTTCCCAGCCCCCAACTAGCCCATTCCTCCAAGGCTGCCTCCATTTGAATGAAGAATCGCTACCATCTCCCTCAAGAAGCTCCTATGAGACCCCGAAAGCCTGTAGTAGCCCTGAAGAGAAGGGCAAATGGGGAACTCACAAGGATCACTATTAAAAACACCCAGCTGACCTGGACAGAAGCCAAAGACTGACCCTGACTTACATGACTTCAGTTCTCTATTTACTCTCATATACATGTCTTGGCAAAGGGAACCCAGTTGTGCTCTTGGGATTTCAAGCTCTGTGAGTTGCCTCTGTCCAGTCCCAGGTAAGCCTGTCCAGCAGGCTGGCGTGGGCTCCCAGCATACCCTGGGCTCCCCTTTTATAGACATACTTGAACCTGCCACCATTAGCTTCTCTCAGTCCCTCATCCCTGCCCATCCCATGCCCACCACCTTCTCTCTGCTTCCCAGGACTCTTACTCTACCCAGCACTCCTCTCTAAACTAGGTGAAGACATTCCTACAGGATACCCCTACCCATCAACACAATCCCTCTCCACTCCCAGAATTCTCTCGAATAACATAGGATGGTATTTTTCAAAATGTGTATGTGTTTTGTTTTTTATTATCTGGCAGAATCCCATATCACACAGTAAACAGATACAAGTTCAAATATGGGGGTCCTCACAGCTCTGCCTGGGCGCTCCCACCTCCTGCTCCCATTCTCCCCCAGCACCCTGCTTCCAATGCTGGGACATTCTCCATGGGTGATGGGAACAGGCTCCGGCCAGTCTCCCTGATCATCTGTGCCCTCCCTTCCCTTTGCAGGCAGGGCGTGAGTACTCGCCTGCCGCCACCACCGCGGAGAATGGGGGTGGCAAGAAGAAACAGAAAGAGAAGGAGCTCGATGAGCTGAAGAAGGAGGTTGCCATGGTAAGGACCACGGTGCTTTCAGCAAGGCCATGGACGGGCAGCTCTGCTCTGACTGTCACGCACCAGTAACCACGGGCATCCAAAAAAAAAAAAAAAAAAAGCTTTGCACACAGGCCCATGCTCCTCACTTAATCCTGTGCCCCCAATGTGTGCTCAGCCTCCTTTCCCAAAGTGTCTCCATTTCCCCTTCCCCAGGATGACCACAAGCTATCCCTGGATGAGCTGGGCCGAAAATACCAAGTGGATCTGTCCAAGGTGAGTGGAGCCATGAGGGGAGAGAGGCAGGCAGCTTCAGGTGGGAGAGCCTCCACACTAGAACACAATGCTCTTTGCAGGTGAGGGAAACGGCCCAGAGATGAGAGACTTACCTAACGCCATGGGCTTAGTTGGTGGCACAGTCAGAAATAGACTTTGGACCCCTGCTTCCCTCTCTTTCCCCATGTATCTGGAAGCTAGAATTCCTTTAGAACCCAGGGCTCAGATCCTGGCGAGGCTCTGTGCTCAGCCTCAAGCAACTGCTCTCAGAGAGGATGGACATGGACCAGCAAGGTGACTCATCCTTGTTATGATAGTACTTGCTGGCTCCCGCTACATCCGTGCCTCTGTAATAAGATGCAGTGTGGACATTTCTTTAATCCTCGCCCTAGCTCTGTCAGGCATTGTCAGCCTGTTTATTAAAGCAAGGAGAATCAGAAAGGGAGAATTACTTGCTGAATTTGTACCCAGGCCCAGGCTCCTCACTTAATCCTGTGCCCCGAAGTGTGCTCAGCCTCCTTTCCCCCTTCCCCAGGATGACCACGACCTGTCCTTGGATGAGCTAGGTTAGTTATATAAATCAACGCAGGCCACAGTCAGCTTGCCAAGCCCATCATTTTAAAATATTTTAAATTGTTCCTCAAAGCTAGGTGCACTGGCACACACCTGTAACCCCGGCTACTTAGGAGGCTGAGGCAGGGAAGATTGCAAGTTCAAGGCTAGCGTGGACAACTTAGAGTCGCTGTCACACAATCAAATCAAGAAAAGGCTGTGCATGTAGTTCAATGACAGAGTGCTGTGCAGCTTGTGTGGTGCCCTAAATTCAATCCTTAGTTTAAAAAAAAAAATTCCAAGCGCTATGGTGGTCAACTGTAGTCCTAGGCACTTAGTAGAAAAAAGACTTGGGCCCAAAGTTCAAGACCATCCTAGACAAAATATTGAAATCTTGGCTCAGACAAGTGAAAACACTATAAAGTCAGCCACAAGTTCAAGGCCAGCTGGGGCTATAAAGTAACTTCCATGCTGTAAGAATAACTTACCTTAAAAGAAAAAGGGGGGGGGCGGTAGTGGCGCACGTCTTTAATCCCAGCACTCGGAAGGCAGAGCCAGGCGGATCTCTGTGAATTCGAGGCTAGCCTGGGCTACAGAGTAAGTTCCAGGAAAGGCGCAAAGCTACACAGAGAAATCCTGTCTCAAAAAAAAAAAAAAAAAGGTAAAAACTTTATTGTGACAATACCCCTGGCCCACTCCTTTCTGTCTCTGTTCCTAAACTGCTATGCTCCCATTCGTTGACGCTACTTTATTTTCTACTCTCCAGCATCCATGTGTATTTATTATTGTGTAGGTTTCCTCCCTAGATTGTGGGTGGGGCTTTGTGGATCTTGCCTGTCTCTCCATCCTTCCCAGTGCTGGGCATGCAGTCGGAGCTCAACATTCATGTATAAAGCAGGTGAATAAATGACATGATGATCAGTAACAAGTGGTTCCTGCTCAAAGTCAGTAGCAAAAAAATTGAAAACAAAAACCATCCAAGCAGAATTCCAGTGCAGGATAGTAAGCACTACTCTAGAATCGAGCATGGGGGGCCGCTAACCGGATCCAGAAAGAGGCCTTTGGTCTAGTCTGGGTGCCTAAAGAATAGCGCGTTTGGCTAGGTTTTCTTTAGAAAGTGATAGGTGGTTGCCAAAATCACATGGCACTAGGGGTCAAAGCAGTGGGGCTTTTCCCTGGAGCCCTGGAGAAAGGAAGGACCTGCAGGAAGAGACGAGGGTGGTCAGAAAAAGAATCTTTCCGGTGTGCTTATGCACGTGGTCCCAACAAAAACATGTTTCAACCCAAGAATAACGGAAGGTGGAGCCATAGGGAGAGTCCTTTCTAGCCTTCAAGGCACAAGTCCCATTTATAGACATCAGTATCTCTGTGTGGTCCCTCCTGATGTTCCCACCCCTCCCAACCAAAGGAGGGTTTTGTTTTTTTATTTTTTATTTTTTTATCCAACTGGGCATTATTCTCCAAGATGCTGAGAGATGTGGTGAGGGTCAGGTTTGTTCCGTACACCCACTTCTACACCTTCTCTCACTCCCCAGGGCCTCACTAACCAGCGAGCTCAGGACATCCTGGCTCGGGATGGACCCAACGCCCTCACGCCACCCCCCACAACTCCTGAGTGGGTCAAGTTCTGTCGTCAGCTTTTTGGGGGCTTCTCTATCCTTCTGTGGATTGGGGCCCTCCTCTGCTTCCTAGCCTATGGTATCCTGGCCGCCATGGAGGACGAACCATCCAACGATAATGTGAGCCACGCCCCCAACCCTTGGACCAGCCAGCCCATGACTCTGCCCTCCAACTCTCAACCCCAAAGAAGGTGAAGGGGGTGGGTACTCAGGGAACGAGATCACAGTCCCTCAGGCTGAAGAGGGGTGAGGCTTCTGTACATACCTGTGGAGCACCCTCCAGCACATGCAGTCAGTGATGAATGAGAGGTCCTCCATGCTCATTCCACCAAAAGGGGCTGGTCTGTATGCCATGGGAACTCATTTCTTTGCTCCTTCCATGCTAGGAGTATGGGTTAGAGAAGACTGGGGGAGGCTGAAGAGGGGGAAGACTCACTGTCATTCTCATGCCTGGGCTCAGATGAAGGCTGGGGATCCCGCATAGGATGACTCTGAGTGCTCATCCCAAGTGACAGCCACCCTCACGGTGAGAAATGGCAGGTCCTTCAAACCCTTTCTCCTTACCAGTTATACCTAGGTATCGTGCTAGCAGCTGTGGTCATCGTCACTGGCTGCTTCTCCTACTACCAGGAAGCCAAGAGCTCCAAGATCATGGACTCCTTCAAGAACATGGTGCCTCAGGTAGATGGCAGGGACTGGCCGCCGTCTAACTTGGGGCCTAAGATTTCCGAGATGGCTCACCTCTTACCGTCTTGTGGTCTGAGGTGAAAGAAAGATGGGCAGGAAAACACCCTTTTCAGCCCTCCACACCAGAACCAAGTCTTGTTGTTGAAGGTGTGGGGGTTTCTTCTCCTCCTTTGGAGAGAGAACAAATTGTAAGCAAAGGTGGAAACAGACATTTCATGAGGTACTCTTGGCCTTTCCACAGCAAGCCCTGGTCATCCGAGAGGGAGAGAAGATGCAGATCAATGCGGAGGAGGTGGTGGTAGGAGACCTGGTAGAAGTGAAGGGTGGAGACCGTGTCCCTGCTGACCTCCGGATCATCTCTTCCCATGGCTGCAAGGTGAGGGGGTCGCCAAGAGCGACTAGTCAGCTGGGTCTGTACAGAGTCAAGAGAGGCCCTCTTGGAAGTTTAAAAGAAACCCAGTCGCAAACGTCAAGGTCTCCCCTGTACCTCCCAGCTAAACCTCCTTCTAGTATATGATGGCTACATGCTGCCTCTGTGTATCTGTGTTAGGAATGCTCTATGCCCTGGGATTTCGTTGATCTAGCTGCTTTATAGCCATTATGTATGGAATATCATTTATTGAACAGAAGCCGTACCTATTATCCAATTTAACTCTGAAAGATTCCAGACCAGCCTGGGCTACAGAGAGCCCCCAAATAATAAATAAACAAACAAACAAACAAACAAACAAACAAACAAATAAATAAATAAATAGATAGATAGATAGATAGATAGATAGATAGAATTTTAAGGAAATAAAGACTAAAGAGCTGCGTCTTCACACCTATATTAGCACTCTCCAGGTAGAGGATAGAAGCAGGAAGATGGAGAGTTCAAAGTCAGCCCAACCTGGCTACATAGAGAGGCGTCTGGAAAAAGATGATGTAATTATGAAGGCTGCTGTATGTTGCAGCCCGATCAGCCCCAGGAGGCAGCATTTTCATAGACTGCCTTGGTGGTGGTGCTTCTGGAGTTGTGCAATGCAGTGATCTTGTTTACATTCCCCGCTTCACAGGTGAACAAATGAAGGTCTTGTGGGTTAAATAAACAACCCAAAGACACATAAAAGTCAGGAAGAGTCAGTCATCCAAACCAAAGCAGGAGCGATAGCTGAGTAATGCCATAAGTATGTGATGAGGGCAAGCGTAATTTTGTTCCTCTTGTCCTGAAGATTGAGGGGGGTTGGATCTGGCTCAGGAGACCGCTGTGTGCACACAGTACCACTGCCCCTGCCAGTTGGATGACTACACTCCTTTCTCCTCAGGTGGACAACTCATCCCTAACAGGGGAGTCGGAGCCCCAGACCCGTTCCCCTGAGTTCACCCATGAGAACCCACTGGAAACCCGCAATATCTGTTTCTTCTCTACCAACTGTGTGGAAGGTGAGACGTTTGCCTCCCAAGGACGCTCCTCATCCCAGCACAGTGTAGGGAAGGGTCGGACTCCTGAAGCTGTACTTATTTGGCAAAAGCTCTGCATATAAAGGGCATTGAGGGAACAGGGCCCCGAACGTTACAGAAACAGTCATCTCTGGAGAGCAGGACATGGGCCAAGGGCAGACTGACTCTATTGGAAGTCACCTCTCCCCAAGAAGCTCTCTGTTCTGCCCATCCCCAGACTGAAAGCCTTCCACAAAACTTTCAGATGGTGGGTCAAGATGCAACCCCTCCCCCTAATCACACACACACAGCCTTGATTCTTAGGAGTGTGGGGAGTCAGGTGATGTCTTCTAAGTCTGTGATCCTGGACCAGTTGCTTCCTTCCTCGGCTCTTCACTAGAAACCAGAGGCTCAATCTGGGTCAGGAAAACTTTCTGGTGAAAATCAGGTTCTCCCTCAGGCCATGATGAGAAGGAAATTCTCATAATGTGCAGCCTGCCCTGCCTTGCCTTTTCCATCTCGGCTCTGGGTTCTAGTGATGAACACCGGGGGCGAAGGGGAGCTCTGGGAGCTGTTATCACATGAGAATGGGGTCTAAGCACAACTGTAACCCTCCAGGCAGGGATCTCAGTCAGGACTGACTCCGGGAAGGAATCTGGAGGCAGGAGATGGCAGGAGAGGCTTCCTAGACCATAGACCTCTCAGACGGTGACAAAGAATGCCTTCTCGCATCCCAAATCCATGCCTTTCCTTCCCGGATACTCTTTCTCTTCCATATATTGGTTCTTTGGGCTTGGTTCCCTCCTTCAGAGAATTGGAATTACAATAAAAAAAAAATCACTACACATTAAATTTCCTAAATTTTTAATGTACTGAGAGTCTGATTTATCATACATTTCCCATAACTGAATGTATTTGAAAGGTCAGATAAGGTGTTCTTATCGCTTACTCAGCAACTAGCTCGGAAGAGAGGGAGGGGATGAATGGAAGTCACCTTTGTTGCATGGCTGCTACGTGACAGGCACTAGTCAAAGTACTTCACACAGTTATCCCATTCGACCACTGAGTCCTAGGTGAGAGTGCAAACCGGCATTCAACCCTAGATGGCTGACTTCAGCATGCATCCCCTTCCCACCGTACCACACTTCCTTCCCAAAGACCCCTGTAACATCACACATGGTGAATGACTACTGGACTTCCTGTATAGAGAGATTCATACCTAACATTGGGATCTTTTTTTAATTAAAAAAATCTTTTATAATGATTAGTGTAGGGGGTGTGGGGGGTGTGTATAAGTGAGCACACTCATGTCACAGCACACATGTGGAAAGACTTGCAGGACTTGGTTCTCTCCTTCCGCCATGTGGACTCCAGAGACCCAGCTCAGGTCATCAGGATTAGTGGGTACTGCCCTCCTCACACACTGAACTATCTTGCTGGACCAAGAAAATCTTAAGTCCCCACAAAAAAAAATCAATAAGTATTTTACTTCTGTTTATAATATGCTTTTGAAAGATGTCTAGTAGAAGATTGATTTGCCGAAACGTTGCAGGCAATTTATATTTCATTTATCGAATCTCTTCCATTTGAACTTTAGTATTACTTGCAAGATGTCTTCTCAGGCCCAAATATAAAAGAAAATAATTTGTGGCTGTATTAAATCTGAGATTGGTGATCTATGCAAGGAGGTAAGCCCAGCTTACTAAAAAGAGCCTCTGGGGTTAGAGTCTTCGGCTTATTTACTCTGTGATGGTTTTTATCTCCTTAGCAAATATGGTGAGATTTCAGCCATCGGCAAGCCCAGGGCACTTATTCTCTGTTCCTTTCCTCTGTGGTAGGCACTGCCAGGGGCATCGTGATTGCCACAGGTGACCGGACAGTGATGGGCCGCATAGCCACTCTCGCCTCTGGCCTAGAGGTCGGGCAGACACCCATAGCCATGGAGATCGAGCACTTCATCCAGCTGATCACAGGAGTGGCAGTGTTCCTGGGGGTCTCTTTCTTTGTGCTGTCCCTGATCCTGGGCTACAGCTGGCTGGAGGCGGTCATCTTCCTCATCGGCATCATCGTAGCCAACGTGCCTGAAGGGCTTCTGGCCACTGTTACTGTGAGTGGATCAGGCTGAACTGCCCCCAGTGCCACTGTCCTTGTCCTTCTTCCCGTTTGAGACAAACACAGACACTTATTGCTTTTCAGCCATGTTCTTCCCTTCGAGTCCCTGCGGCCACATCTCAGACACCGTACACAGAAACTGTTTAATGTGTGCCTTGGAGTTTTCAGTTGAGAAATCTTGGGTTGAGCTGTATCTGAGCATTCGATTTCTCTTTGGGGGCTTGTCGTGGCCATGTTTCTCACCATCTGTGTGCTTGTCTCCCGATGCAGTCTGGGCTTCATCCTGTCTGGCTTGCTATAAAGTCTCTTTCAAAGGTCACCGGTGACTAACTAGCAAATCAAATGACACGTCTCAGCTCCCATCCTTAACTCTGCTCTGAAATGGATACTTCTGCCCACCCTCTGGCACTGTGTCCTTCATCAGCTACTGTGGTGTGCCACCATCCTGGTTCTCTTGTCCCGTGTCCTCACAGAAACTCAGTGGCTGTCAAGCCCCAGGCTCTGCTTTCCTCTTGGTTGCCCTCGAGGGGATCCATTTTCTCCCACAGTTTCTGTTGTCCCTTCTGTGTGGGTGGCTCTCACATCTTTGTGCCAGCTCTGGAGTCGGATATGTTCAACTCTCTGCTGGGCATTTACCACAAGTACACCTAGGGACCCGTTCAACGTACCTGAAGTTGAACTGTCGCTGTTTACTGCTAGGTCCCACCCAATCTGGTTTGTGAGTAGGATTAAGGAAAAAGGAATAGAGCTTCAGGATAGGAAGAGGTCATGGACACCCGTCACTCTAGACTCAGACCTCGTTATTCTCTTCTTTGTGTACCAGGTGTGCCTGACACTGACAGCCAAGCGCATGGCTCGGAAGAACTGCCTGGTGAAGAACCTGGAGGCGGTGGAGACGCTGGGCTCCACCTCCACCATCTGCTCGGACAAGACGGGCACCCTCACCCAGAACCGCATGACCGTGGCCCACATGTGGTTTGACAACCAGATCCACGAGGCTGACACCACTGAGGATCAGTCTGGTGATTGGGTGCTCCAGAAAGGGTGAAGGGAAGTGGCTAGGGCTGAGGGCCCCGGCAGAGGAGGGAGACTAGGGTGTGCAAACGCTCTAACAGGGAGCCATGCTTCTCCCTTGTTTCTTCCAGGGGCCACTTTTGACAAACGGTCCCCGACGTGGACAGCCCTGTCTCGGATTGCTGGTCTCTGCAATCGTGCTGTATTCAAAGCTGGGCAGGAGAACATCTCTGTGTCTAAGGTAAGGGGGTCAGCCAGTGAGTGCAATGTCTTCAAGGGGAATGTCTTCAAGGTCCCCTTGCTGATGCCCAGCTTTCCCTCACATCCTGTAGCTGCCTTTGGTGACCTCAGCTGATGCCCTGTCTCTCCCATCCTCCACTCCCTTCCCTCCCCCACGGTGACACTGGATTCTATTTTCTTCTGGCAGCGGGACACAGCTGGTGATGCCTCTGAGTCAGCTCTGCTCAAGTGCATTGAGTTGTCCTGTGGCTCAGTGAGGAAGATGAGGGACAGGAACCCTAAGGTGGCAGAAATTCCCTTCAACTCTACCAACAAATATCAGGTCTGGCTGGGCTGCTGGAACAGAGAGAGAAAAAGGGTCAAAGATGGGGAGAGTGAGTGAACAGAGACTCAATAGAAGAAAGTGAGCCAGCAGAGACTCAGGAGAAAGAAGGGACGGGGATGTCTGAGGACTGTGTGCTCCTCTCCTGCCTCACTCCAGGGATAAACGTCCTAGCTGCATGTGTCACCATCCTCTGACTGGCAAACCTTACTACATGCAATCTCTCTTCTTCCAATAGCCCCTCCCCGCACTCACCGGCAATGGTCCTCCAACACTGCCATCCATATAATAAAACACACTTCCATAATTCCCTTACTGGATCCCTCAGTATTTAGGCGCCTGTTAATGCCAAGAGTAGTCTCAGCTCTACTCTGCATGCACCATGGAGGTAAAGTCTGTGGGTCATCCAGGAATGGGGGTAGGGGATGCTAGTGAAAGCCATCCAACCCGTAGCAGGATGTCTGTCCTAACTGATCTCAATAACTATTTGCTGAGTGAATCACTGTTCTATGGAAGTGACTCTCAGATTTTAAGACTTGGGACTATAAGCAAACACCCTCCACGCACAGTTTCTCCTTTGTTGACACTCTCTGACGGATTAGATTATGTTATTAAGGAAGGGTTCCTTCTCGGAAGCTGCTCCCTATCGGACCCCGCGCTAAGTCACCAAGATAGTATGTCTCCCTCTGTGATGGCCTGTCTCCTCTCCAGCTGTCCATCCATGAGAGAGAAGACAGCCCCCAGAGCCATGTGCTGGTGATGAAAGGGGCCCCGGAGCGCATCCTGGACCGATGCTCTACCATCCTAGTGCAGGGCAAGGAGATCCCTCTTGACAAGGAGATGCAAGATGCCTTTCAAAACGCCTACATGGAACTGGGAGGACTCGGGGAGCGCGTGCTCGGTGAGGAGGCAGAAACGGGAGCAGGGCTGAGAAGGGGGTTCCTGAGCCTTGGTAGTGTCTCTAGCCCTGAGAGGCCCCGGGGGCAAGCAGGCAGTCATGCTGCCCCTCTCACGCCTCCTTCCGGCTCCTCCTCAGGCTTCTGTCAGCTCAACCTGCCTTCTGGAAAGTTTCCTCGGGGCTTCAAATTTGACACGGATGAGCTGAACTTTCCCACAGAGAAGCTCTGTTTTGTGGGGCTCATGTCCATGATTGATCCGCCCAGGGCAGCTGTGCCAGATGCTGTGGGCAAGTGCCGCAGCGCGGGCATCAAGGTACTGGCCTCCTTTCCACCCCCACCCCACCCCGACCCCGTCCTTGTACGCCTGACCACCTGCCAGAGTCAAGGGGCTGCAGCAGCTGCTGTCCCGAGGAGACATAGGCTCCTGGCGGCCTCCTTCCCACCGACACAGAGAAGCTGTCCATCTGCAGGGAAAGGGGTATGCTTGACGAGAGCTCTTGCTGCTTCCTTTTGCTCACGCCTATCCTGTAGCCCAGCTCAGTGCCCCACCTGCATGGGCATCCTCCCTTCTCAATCTAAGCACCAGCTGGCACTCCCATCATGGATGCTTGGTTATCTGACTGCCCAACTGCTCGGTCTGCCCATTTGGAATGGGGATAGAAAGGTCTCGTCTGCCCCAATGGGCCCACCTTATCCCTCCATATTCTCTTCACTCGCCCACGACTCCCCACCAAGATCTTGTCCAACCACAACCAGTTCCCACTGAATACTCTCTCTTATTTGTTTGGCTTGTTCTTCATCCAGCAAATCTTTATTGCTTACCAACTGTGCGTCGGGCACTGTGTGAGGTGCCAAGTTATTTAATAAACCAACCAACCATCCAGGAACTCAGTTCCCTATTTCCAAGACATCCTCGTTTTCTGGTCACCACTTCTGGTGCCATCCCTTGCTCTTCTATTTTTTGAACAGTGCAACTTAACCTGCTCCCTGAGAGCCAAGTCTTTGTAGTCCACTGGGGATACAAAGATGAATAGAAATGGGGCCTGGCCTCCACATCTCAAGATCTCTCAGGGGGGCAGATGCTTCTAAGCACATCATGGAATAGTCATAAGAGTTGAGGTCATTGAGTACCTATTGGCCAGATGCCCTATGGTAAGTTATTTTAATGTTTTGCATGCATCAGATACTACTCTAAGCATTAAGCATGACAGCCTTCTGGGTAAGCACAAGGATCTCCCCTGTTACAGAGAGAGAAACTGAGGTACAAAGTAGCAAGCCCAAGACCATATGCTTATAAGTTGTGAAGTCAGAATTCGAAACAAGGCATTCTGTTTCTTAACCACCACATTAGAAGACTGGGTGCTGTGTATGTGTGTCAGTTTTGACTGTAATAACCACTCAGAATGGAAAACAGGCATCATTACCCCCACGGTAATACACAAACACATAGAAACCCAGAGCAGGTAAACAGTTTCCCCAAAATAGAACTGTTGGTAAGAGGTGAACTGGGAATACGAAGCACAGTTGGCTTGTCTGGAAGCCACGCTCCTTCTCTCTGCCCAGTCAGGTGCCTCTCGGCATGATGAGACATAGCACAGAGGCTGGGTAAGGACTCTATGGAAAATTAACTGGGAGCTGTTAATTCTGCCTCTGAGAACTAGTCAGGGTTTAACCGAAAGGATGATATTTGACCTGGGCCTTGAAGGCTGAAGAGGATTCAGTAGGCTATAAAGGAAGAGGAGGCATGGCAAGATCAGGGAACAGTGCGTACTGTACATGCCTACACTATCAGGAGGTGGAGGTATAAAGGTCACCAGGGGAGAGACCATGAGAGAGCACTGGGAATTGGGGCTGAAACCTTGGGTCAAGGCCAGTTGGAAGGATTTCCTTTAAATGCCAGACTTGAGCATTATCTTGTGTGACACAGAAGGCCACAAATGTCACAGATACAGCTTTCAGGCTACCTAATGGAGGAGGGACTAGACTTGGGGAAAAGACAAAGTCGGGAACAGGGAGACAGATTGAAAGGTGCACAATAGTCCAAGCAAGGGATGGGGATCTGAACAAGGCAGAGACAAAGGGAGTGAAGACACATAGTTGCATTTAAGAAGCATTTTGAGAACTTGGTGAGCTAGCTGGGCTCCGGGTGGGAAGATACAAGCGAGAACAAGACAGAGTAAACAGAGCAGATGGTATCTAAGAGAGGGAGCGGAGCTGAGGGGGTGCGGGGAGTACAAATAGCATGGACCTTAAGTTTAGAGCATCTGTAAGAAAGAGAGAGAGAGAGAGAGAGAGAGAGAGAGAGAGAGAGAGAGAGAGAGAGAGAGAGAGAGAGAGAGAGAGAGAGACGTACACATCTAGGGACAGTTGGAATATAGTTTAGAGTTCATGAAAATGGTCAGGACTGGAGATTTAAATCTCGTTAGCACATGAGTACAAACTGAAGCCTTACCAGAATATTTTACTATATCATTCAGGAAGCAGACAGGAGTCAAGGAAAAGGTGAAGAATGAACACTAAGTTCCCCAACATTTCTGGGGGAGTGGAGAAAAAGAAGCCCGTGGGAGTGGGTAGGACATGGCTAACATTTATTGAGTGTCTCCATAATGCCAGCCTGGAATGATGTGGAGCACCCCCTCCATTGTGCCGAAATAGAAAATTGCCTTGTCTAAGGTCCAACAGCTGGTGAAGGTCAGTGTTTAAGCTTAGGTTCCTGTCCAAAGCCAGCACGGACTCCACTCTGCTAGGCTCCATTCTGCCACCCTGAGGAAGCTTGAAAGAACATGCATCAGTGTCGGGGTTCAACCGGGGCAGAAATAAAGGGGGTGCAGACGCCAAGGGAGTGAAAGGTTTCAGTACCTTAGAGAGTCAAGGACAGCGAGGCTTGCAGAGACACTTGTTTTTCTAGGTGGCACTTTGGGGGTAGTTTCAGGTTAATAATGGGGTGGGAGAGAAGGCAGGAGGACCTGAAGGGGTGCATTGCCTCTCAGATCTATGGGACTTCTTCTACAAGCCCACAGATGCAAATCTGCCCTCAGCCAGCTTTGATCACTTTATGCTGATAATAGCCTCTTCCCAGGCCTACTTCCTTCTCATCTCACTCCATCTATTCTGCAGCAGTAAAGAACATTAATTATCCCAGCAAAGGCAAGAAGTTCCTTCTCCCCGTACCATTCAGGGCTGTTGGAAGTCGATGAACATGACCCCAGCTAGATATTGACTCCATCTTAGCCCGACTCTATCCAACTGCACTGCGGCAGTGATCACTTGAGACACTGGGAAAATCAAACCTTTGTTCAGGGTCCCCGTGACCTTGAAGAAGTTGTGAGTCTCACAAAACTTTGATCTCCTTACTGTATTCAAAGGGAGCTGTTAAAGTTTGGAGAGGTGGCTCAGCAGTTAAGAGCACTCACTGGCTGTTCTTTCAGAGGAGTCACATGGCAGCCCACAACCATTCAGGGTATTAGATGTTCTCTTCTGGTCTCCAAGGGCGCCAGACACATATGTGGTACACAGACATAAAGACAGACAAAACACCCATACACATAAAATAATAAAAGGAGGATAAAGAGGAGGAATTGTTAAAGGAAGTACCCATCCAGCTCTGTCTGCCTCATTTCCTACATACCCAAACTCCTAAAGAAATTTCCCAGACAATCCGGACATGGTCATATATGCCCATAATCCCAGCACCTGACAGGCACAGGCAAGAGAATCCTGTGAGTTTGAGGTCAGCTTGGGCTACATACTTCAAGATCTTGTCCCAGAGAGGGTGGAGGGGATACACACACACACACACACACACACACACACACACACACACAGAGAGAGAGACAGAGACAGATGGAGAAAGAGGAACAGAGAGAGAGACAGAGAGATGGGGGTTAGGAAGAACACACACTCTCCTCTGTCAAGGGACCCTCATTAACCTGTCAACCTGCTGTGGATGTTTTTGGCTGTTTAAATAGACTCTCTCTGATCCTCTTAACCCTGAACCCAACACAGTTTGTCACTGTTTTTTACCCTTATCACGACACACACACACACACACACACACACACACACACACACACACACACACACACACTCACACACACACCCCTCTACTCTTCCGGCTGGAATTCACCAACCTCAGTCTAACTTTATATGATTGGGGGAAAGGAATGGGGGTTGGAGTGGAACTCAACATTGCTTTCTTTTTCTGTCTTCTTCCTATCAGGTGATCATGGTGACTGGGGACCACCCTATCACAGCCAAGGCCATTGCCAAAGGTGTGGGCATTATATCAGAGGGTAACGAGACCGTGGAGGACATTGCAGCCCGGCTCAACATTCCTGTGAGTCAAGTCAATCCCAGGTAAGGCCTTTACAAAGCCTCTGTCCCTGGCCGGCACATCCTTTCCCACAGAAGCCCTCAGGGTCCCTTGGGGATATCTGGACAGCATCTCTGGAACCCTCAGAGTAAAATCTTTACTCTGCCAACCTAATGGCCATTTCCACCGACAAGTTTATATCCAGCCCGTACCGCTGATGAGCTGTGTAACCTTGGAAACATCTTGCAGTCCTGAACTTCCATTTTCTCAGTTATGAAATTAAGATGCTGTCCACACGGCAGGGTTGCTATAGGGATGGGATATGCCTAGCAAACAGCACTTAACGAGTGTGTGATACTGCATGGGGAGGATGTATCATTGCCTTCTCTGAGAGAAATATCGGAACTCAGTGTCACAGAAGAGGGCATGAGAGCAATAGCAGAGTCCCACCTCACAGAGGAATTGAGGCACATGGGGGCAGGGAGGGGGAGCAGGACTGGCATGAGTGTGCATAGCCAGCGGTCTCTGCCTATACCCTCCAGAGAAGCCAAAGCATGTGTCGTTCACGGGTCGGACCTGAAGGACATGACGTCAGAGCAGCTGGATGAAATCCTCAGGGACCACACGGAGATTGTGTTTGCCCGGACCTCCCCTCAGCAGAAGCTCATCATTGTGGAGGGGTGTCAGAGGCAGGTGAGCAGGACAGCAAGCGGCAGAGACAGGGCTAAGTCAGGGGCCAGACAGACTTTGTCCTCAAGCACCTTTGGTGTCTTCCCCGCAGGGAGCCATTGTAGCAGTGACTGGTGACGGGGTGAACGACTCCCCGGCGCTGAAGAAGGCTGACATCGGCATCGCCATGGGCATCTCTGGCTCTGATGTCTCTAAGCAGGCAGCTGACATGATCCTTCTCGACGACAACTTTGCCTCCATCGTGACAGGCGTGGAGGAGGGTGAGGAAGCTGTGTGGGCTGTGTGACATCCAGGATGTCTGAAGCCAGACCTTTGCTTCCTCTGACTTTCACACTAAGACTCCACACTGCTTTAGCTTTAAACCTCTTAGAAAAATGAGCAGCCAGCCACACCTCAGGGGCTAGTGGGGGGAGAGTGCCTCTAACCTCCCTGATGCTCTCAGAACCTCTCCACAGGCCGCCTGATCTTTGACAACTTGAAGAAGTCCATCGCGTACACCCTGACCAGCAACATCCCTGAGATCACCCCCTTCCTGCTGTTCATCATTGCCAACATCCCACTGCCCCTGGGCACTGTGACCATCCTCTGCATCGATCTGGGCACAGATATGGTGAGGCCAGAGGGTGGAGTACAGTCAGACCAGACAATCACTCGGAATAGGGGTGGGGTGAGCAGCAGATAAAGGGGATGCACCAGGACATCTGACCAGACCCTGACCAATAGACAGCAGATAAGCACGGGCCTGTAGGAAAACGGGAAATTTCTCCCTACAACCTGTAATACCGGGGATTGAACCCAGAACTCACTCATGGCAAGTGCCCCACCCCTAAGCTATACTCCTAGTGAGAAAAGATTATTATGTATGCAGTGTTCTGCCTACATACCAGAAGAGGGCACCAGATCTCATATAGATGGCTGTGAGCCACCATGTGGTTGCTGGGAATTGAACTTAGGACCTCTGGAAGAGCAGTCAGTGCTCTTAACCTCTGAGCCATCTCTCCAGCCCCAATAACAGGATCTTAAACACCAATGCACCGAATTCTGCTGATTCTTCACTGAGCAGTTGCTGCTCTTGTTTCCCCGGATCTCTTCAGATGCCTTCTCCTCCCCATGTGCTCTGTACACAGGTTCCCGCGATCTCATTAGCATATGAAGCCGCTGAGAGCGACATCATGAAGCGACAGCCACGAAACTCCCAGACTGACAAGCTGGTGAACGAGCGGCTTATCAGCATGGCCTACGGACAGATCGGTGCGCCCAGCCAGGGACTTGGGAGGGCGTTCCCAAAGGCTTCTTCTAAGTGCCTGAGAGGGATGAGTGACATTTCGGGAAAGAGTCCATCCAGTTCCCTGAGAGCCAGAGACGTCCATCTCTGTCTCGAGGGGTGGCCCTTTCCTGCCCTTCTCTACTCATGTCCCACCTTCTGTTTATGACCACAACAGGCATGATCCAGGCTCTGGGTGGCTTCTTCACCTACTTTGTGATACTGGCAGAGAACGGTTTTCTGCCATCACGGCTGCTGGGAATCCGCCTTGACTGGGATGATCGGACTACCAATGACCTGGAGGACAGCTATGGACAAGAGTGGGTGAGTGGGGCTGTGTAACTGCGATGGAAGTGAGAAGGCGGGGTAAAGCTGAAGGCCTGGCAGGAATTGGCCAGGAGCAAGCTACGGGCAGAAGATGGGTTAAGTGCCAAGTTTAGCAACTGCCTGAATGAAGCATGCTGTTTGCTGGTGCTATGTATCCTTCCGCTGACACGTTACCTCTTTCGGCCTGCCTCCTCCCCAGACCTATGAGCAGCGGAAGGTGGTGGAGTTCACATGCCACACGGCCTTCTTTGCCAGCATCGTGGTGGTGCAGTGGGCTGACCTCATCATTTGCAAGACTCGCCGCAACTCAGTCTTCCAGCAGGGCATGAAGTGAGCGCCTACCACCACCAGTACCTACCACCCAGACAGAGTCTTCTAGACATGGTCACCAACCCATACAGGCCAGGATTCCAAGACCAGAATCACCTCAGCTCCCAGGGCTTGGGTTTGCTAAGGAGGTATCTGGTTGTAATAACCTAGTTACTTATCCATAGCCAGGTTTGAAGCACACACACCCAAAAATTAGGACAGAATGGCAAGACTTTTTTTATTGAAATCTAACATTGCTCCTAAAGTAACTGTCATGGCTTCCTATCTCCATGTCCATCTTCCTTATTTTCCTCTCACCTTCCTCCTTCCTACCTCTTCCATTCCCTGTTTGAGTAGCATGTCCTTTGCCCAGTTCTAAACCCAGGGTCAGGTCTCCTGTACTCCACACCAGCACTTGGCACTTGTCCTGTGGTTCTGCATCTGCCCAGGGGGGTGTATTCAGGCCTTTCCTACAATGTGGTACCACGTGCCAGGCAGTGAATGAAGTGTCTTGCTCTAATCTCACAACAGCTCTTCCAGGTGGGTATGACTGTACCCTGTGTGGACCAGCAGTCCCCCAAGGTGAGATGATAAGGTCATCCAGCTGGTCAGGGCCTTCCAGGTTGATCTCTCCACCCCACACGGCAGTAGCTCACTCAGAGAGTGCCTGAGCTAGCCATCGACTTGACAGGTCTGATTCCAGAAACTGCCCTCAGAATTTTGTACTGTGGTGCTTTTTAAATTCTGATGCAGTGGATATATGTTAAGCACTTCCTGTGTGGTGACGCAGGAGCAAATGCTGGCTGGGGTCGGTATTTTGCAAACATCAAGACTTCGTTCAGTGTCTGTGATGAGCAACCACCGGGGTCTGTAGGAGATGCTGAGAAACGGAAGGCATCCATGGGCTCCGCCCAGAGGAGCTTTTTAAGACCTCTTGTTGGGAAGATGATATTTTCCCAGCCCATGGGCCCAGAGCAATAACAATTATAAGCTGTCCGGGGCCAGGCCCCTGTTGACTACTGTATCTCTGGCACTGAGTCACATAAGAAATAATAGTGAATATATGTATGATAGACAGTAACCAGAGGAGAGCAGAATAAACAGAAGAAGAAAAAAGTTTCCTTTGGTTACCTGAAGCATGAGAAGAGATTTGAAGAGGATGGGGATGAAGAACCCATCCCTCACATTTCCTTCCCCTCTGCCCCCGGGGGTGGCCCTGGAGCTCTCCCTCCTGACACCCTCCCCCAATGCCTTCTTTTCTTTGCCTTTCTAGGAACAAGATCCTGATTTTTGGGCTCCTCGAAGAGACGGCCTTGGCCGCCTTTTTGTCTTACTGTCCGGGTATGGGGGTGGCCCTCCGAATGTACCCGCTCAAGTGAGTGTCTCTTCAGATGGCTGAGGGAGTGGTAGGAACAGAGAAATCCTGGGCCCCTTATAGAACCCAAGCTCTAATTCCCTTCGATTCTACTTCTGTGACACTGTGCCAACCTCTGCGGCCCCTGACGCGTCCTCCCGCTGTTTTTCAGGGTCACTTGGTGGTTCTGTGCCTTTCCCTACAGTCTCCTCATCTTCATCTATGATGAAGTCCGGAAGCTCATCCTAAGGCGGTACCCTGGGGGTAAGCACTCCCACTCTGCAGACAGCTCAGACCCTGAGGTCCCAGAAGCCCTGAGCAGACCCACCTCGGCCTCTTCCTTTCAGATCCTGTATCCCACCTAGCTTAACATGGTTCTTCCAGGCCTCCACCTTTCTCTAGAACAGTGCTTCTCAACCTTCCTAATGTTGTGACCCTCAGGTTGGGGTGACCCACAACCATAAAATTATGTTCATTGCTACTTCATAACTGTAATTTTGCTACTGTTATGAATTGTAATGTAAATATCTGATATGCAAGATAGCTGATATTCGACCCCTGTGAAATGTTTGTTCAACCCCCCCAAAGGGGTCACAACCCATAGGTTGAGAACCACTGCTCTAGGATCACTGACCATTCGATTAGAAGAGCCCTTCAAAGTCATTGAATCATCTACACATTTTGCTGGTAAAAAAGATGCACGGAGGTGATTTATTTGTTTAGGATCATAAGGCAAGGAATAGAAACTGGCACCAGGACCCAGGGCTCCTGACTCCCAGGCATCAACTGAGGGTTTTTTTGTTTGTTTTTTTTTTTCCCTAGAAACATTTTTGATCATTTGCTGGGTTGAAATGGATGACCTACAAGCCACACACGGTCCATGAGCAGTGTTTGGGTTGAGTGGCCCCATATTTAAGATGTTTGGTTTTCTAACAGACCCAGCATCTAAAACTTAGGTGTTTTCATGTAAAATCTGAACCCTGACTTCTAAAACAAATGTAAAGGGCTGTCAGGCCTCTATTGCATTTCTTGAAGCACCAGTGGGACAGCTGTTTCCTTAGACGCTTGTCCCCTGGGGAGCCCAGGAGGCATTTGCATTTTCAGCATCTACTGAATGAAATGTAGGTCTCCTCTGAAGACAGGCTTGCCCCCTCCACCCCCTTTAAAAACACACAGCCCACCCACCAGTCGGGTTTGTCCCTTCTCCCTGTGCTGTTCCCTAGGCTTCTCCTGCCCTCTGACCTCAGCTATTGAAGCCCCCAGGGCGGGTTGGTCTTTCGCTCCCTTTTCCGCTCCTGCGTGCTGCAACCTTTATCCCATCATCTCTCTGACAGGCTGGGTGGAGAAGGAGACGTACTACTGAGCTCACTGGAAAAAGGAAGAATGGGAGAGATGGGGTGCTCTGGAGGTGTTGCTGGGGTGCTGGAGGGAAGGGCTGGAAAAAACTGGGGTGGTAGTTTAGGGGGAGGTTTGGGGGAGACAGAATGAGGTGACTGAGTGAACTGAGTTGACAGGCTTGGGTAAATAAACTTGAGGTGACTGCTCCACAGGTCCAACTGTGAACCCTCAGACAGTGTATTTTGGGGCCCCCTCCTCAGATCCCTCTCGGCCCACTCTGCCATGTTCTCTACTTTTCCCGAAGCACTGAGGGTTGCCTCTGCCCTCCCTAGGTCCCAGCCCTTTACCTCTCCCCTGTATTATTCAAACAGATCAACACCCAAAGGTTAACCCTGTCTAATCCAGAAGGAAATCCTCTCCCACCACCAAGTGTCTCTGTCTCTGGCTTCATTCCTCTTCCCACTCTTGGCTTCCTTAGCTTCCTACCTGAGTTCTCCCCCCCCCCCACCCCCCCATCCCCGCCGCTCCCCCTCAGACCTTGAAAACACAAAATTCTCCTTCTGTGAGTGTGAGCGCCTGAGGCCAGAAAGGGAAGCTGGTTGGGGAGGTTAGGACTGTCTCCCAGCCAAGGCCAGTTAGGAGCCTAGAGAGGAGAGCTGGTTTGGCAAGGAGAGATTGGGACATGCCGGCTGAAGGAGGAGACAGCAAAGGAAGGAAGGTAGGCAGTGACCACCAGTTTGCCACCTTGAGTCTCCAGGTGGGTGGGTGGGCTCTGGCTCTATCTCCTGCCTTTATAGACTGGCTCACAAGCGGATCAAATTCCCATCTCATCAGACTAGCCACAGGGGCAAGACCAGGAGGCAGTGTGCCACCAAGTGCCCCACTGACCCTGGGGTAGTGGTCCTCTCTGTCCACAAGGCTCAGGTGTCACAGAAGGTCCAGCTCTCTCAACCACATGCTCTTGGGAACACCCACCTCTTCAGAATAATTTCTCAGGCATCATGCTGCTCTGAGACCCCAGTCAGCTGCCAGTCTGTCCCCCCACCCTACCCCCATCCTGTCCCCGCTCTCCCACTCCCTTCCCCTTCAAGCCCATCCTGCTGAACCCACATCGTTTCCAGTATTGCCTAGCTGGTCCTGGAAAAGGATGTCCTGGCCATCGGCAGGAATAATCAGCTTAGGTCATGACACTGTCAGGAACTTTAGACACAAGAGAAAAAATCTTAAGAGAATCTGCTTTTGACCTCCCAGATGGCAGAGCCACTGCTCCCAGGCAAGTGCCCACTTTCCTTGAGACAGGAAGCTGGCTTCAGGTTCCTGTGGAATAGAGTTGTCTTCCCTTACTCCCTTCTGACCTGACATTTTTGCTGTGCGGACAGCTGTGCAGACTCTAAGCCTGGCCTAGAAAGCATTACATACCTGAACTTAGATGAAGGAGCCAAGCAAGTGAGAGACAGCAGGGAAACTGGAAGGCCTAGGGTGGAAACCAGAAGGACAAGACAAGCGTTAGGCCGGGCCCAAAGGCCTCCCAAGGGCTACTGTCTCATCGCAGTGGAGTTTTGCTTTATCATAAGTACCTTGAAATTCAAAAGCCGTGGCCTTGGTTTGGAAGTCTAAATAGGACACCATATTTATTTGGGCTTGATTAATTTGAGATCATTGACTTTGAACAAAAGTTTACCTTTGCACAATCAATAAAGAAGTCATTTGGTCAGTAAATTAAGGGCATAAACAATATTGCTAGGAGTGGTATATTTAGTCTGCCTCAAAGTATGCTTTTCAGGCACTTTAGAAATCTCTCTCCCTTTAGAATCAGCAAGTGCATAGGCTAATTATCATCAGTCCTGATATATTTGTTAAAGGAACATCTACAAGATCCTTATTGGTGACCTTCTGTAAGACTTTAGCTTGAGGTACTACATATGTACTTGAAGATAATAAAGTTTCATTTCTTTATGAGAAAAGAGAAATGACTCCCATGGTTGATTTCTTCACACCTGACTCCCTTTCAAATTGTGGTATTGGATGTGTGCTGTGGAAGGACTTGGCTTAGAACGGAACCAAAAGAAAGGGCAAATATCCGGAACAGTAGGGAAATAATCTGGCCACAGACGGTACTGTGGGAGAAGCTGAAGAGGAAGAAGTTAAGTTACAACATAACCTGGAAGAAAATGTAGTCAGAGCCCTCTTCCTCACGGCAGTGCCACCAGGAAGTCACAAGAGTTTGTCCAGGAGAGGAAGAGCACCCGTGGGTCTATGAGAAGCACGGCCATTTCTGTTTTTTTCTGGGTCAAACCCAAGTCAGCCCACTCCCAGTCTTAGAGGCACGGAATGGAGGTGTTGCCCTGGGGCTACCGCAGCCAATTAGCAGTCGATACTGTACTCACAGCCATCTTTAGGGGATGAGGTAAAGTGCATACAGCCTCGAAATCTATCTGAGTAGATGTTGGCAACCTTCGTGCATAGCCTGTATGTGATGGGCAGTAGGGAGGACCCTGGGCACTGAGATGGGGAACAGCTGTATGATGCACATTCCTGCAGGGGTTGATGAGGATGGGAGACAGGGAAACACTGGTTCTTACAACCTACACCAGAACCTCAGAATAACCATGAGAAGTCAGCTCCAGCACAAGCTATGTACCGGTCCCTTTTAACTCTCACTGTGGTAGTGGCGGTGGTAGGACTTGGCATCCTAGCAGCGCTCAGTGACTGCAGCTCACTCTGTGCCTTTAAAATATCAGTTTTCATTGTAAAAGTTAAGAATAGAACCGGACTAGAGATCACTTCGATCTCACCTCAGGGCCTGTGTTCTTGTTGGATCCTCTGCCAAGAACACTTTTCTTTCCCATGCCTGGCTTTCTCCCCTTCATTCAGACATTAACTTAGACATTACGGCTCCTGGGAAGTGCCTTCATAGCTGCCTCAGGCAACTAGCATTCCTGGCATTTTTTTTCTATTCAATTTGCTTTTATTCGTAAATCCTAACTCAAATTTAGGTATGGAAACAGATGGATGGATGAATGGATGGATGGATGGATGGATGGGTGGATGGATGGATGGGTGGATGGTTGGATATGATATGTTAAGGTATATTCACATAACGGAAGCCGAAGAGATGGCTCATTGGTTAAGATCACTAGATGCTCTTCCAGAGAGGATCAAGGTTCAAGTCCTAGCATCCACATGGTGGCTCATAGCTTTCTGTAACTGCAGTCCCAGATGGTTCAAACCCTTTTATTTATTTATTTATTTAGGCTTCTGTAGGCACTGCATGCATATGGTGCACAGACATGCATGTAGGCAAAACACTCACTGTCTTAGTCACTGTTCTATGGTTGTGAAGAGACACCGTGACCAAGGCAATTCTTACAAAGGGAGGCATTTAATTGAGGGTTTGCTTAAAGTTCCAAAAGTGTAGTCCATTATCATTCATGGCGTGGAGCGTGGCAGCATATAAGCAGGCATATAAGCAGAGAAGTAACGAAGAGCTACATTAGGCAGAGAGAGATGAGACCTAGCTAGGGTTTTTAAAACATCCAAGTCTACCCGCAGCACCCTCCTCCCCCCGCCCCTGTGATACACCTACTTCAACAAGGCCACACCTCTTAATCCTTCACAATAGTCCATCATTGGGAACCAAGCTTGCTAAAATATGGGAACCTGTAGGGGCCAATCTTATTGAAACTACCACGCTGTACACACAAACTGCATAAATAAATAAAAAGAAAAAAATATAGAGAAACCCAACTACCTTCGAGAGGATCATTGCCAAGGGATAAGAGACTCTACTGACGAGCCGGGCCAGCGTCTTTAATCCCAGCACTCGGGAGGCAGAGCCAGGCGGATCTCTGTGAGTTCGAGGCCAGCCTGGGCTACCAAGTGAGTTCCAGGAAAGGCTCAAAGCTACACAGAGAAACCCTGCCTCGAAAAACAAAACAAAAGAGAGAGACTCTACTGAGAGTAATGCTAGAAAGCAGGGCCAGGCTTCCACCCAGGAGGAAGTACCCCCATAGCATGACTCCTTTACTGAGAGAACTAGAAATGTGAAAATTCACCAGAAAAAGACGACAAGCTAAATGATCAAAATGCCAAGAACACATCCCAAAATGGTAGAAAATTAGTAGTTCAGTATCAATAACAAAGGGAGATGCTGAAAAAACAAACAAACAAAAATCCACTAAAAAAAAACAACAAAAAAAACAAGGTCTCATTGTGTATCTCTGGCATGCTTGAAACTAGAGATTTAGACTAGACTAGTCTCAAACTCAGATCTACCTGCCTCTGCCTCTGCCTCCGGAGTGCTGGGATTAAACGTGTGAACTCAGCCAAATGAGTCTTTAAAAAAACTCCCTTGAGCTGGGTGGGCTAATGGCATATGTCAGTAATCTCAGCCTCTGGAGGTGTGTGAATTCAAGACCAGCCTGGACCACAGAGTAAGACTGTGTCTCAACACCAAGGGGCTGAAGATGGCTCAGCAGTGAAGAACACTCACTGCTCTCCCAGAAGACCCAAGACCCATCTTTGGTTCCCAGCACCTACATCCAATGATTCCCAAACACCTTTAACTTCAGTTCAAGGAGGATCTGATGTCCTCTTCTGGTCTCTGTTGGCATCTGCATTCACGTGGTGTTACCTACCTACACTTGAGTAGACACATAGACATACTATAAAATAATCTTTTAAAAACTTAGCTCCGCCGGGCGGTGGTGGCGCACGCCTTTAATCCCAGCACTCGGGAGGCAGAGCCAGGCGGATCTCTGTGAGTTCAAGGCCAACCTGGGCTACCAAGTGAGTTCCAGGAAAGGCACAAAGCTACACAGAGAAACCCTGTCTCGAAAAACCAAAAAAAAAAAAAAAAAAAAAAACTTAGCTCCAAGATTCAAGATTTTTTTCCTTGAATTCTTTGAAGAATATTCTTTTGTTTTGTTTTGTTTTTTGAGACAGGGTTTCTCTGTGTAGCTTTTAGAGCCTGTCCTGGAACTCACTCTGTAGACCAGGCTGGCCTTGAACTCCCAGAGATCCCCTGCCTCTGCCTCCCAAGTGCTGGGATTAAAGGTGTGCCCCACCACTGCCCGGCTGAAGAATATTCTCATATTATTTAACCTCTACTAGAATATGAGGGGGAACATTTTGAATTGCCTAGTCTATTTTATGAGAGACAAGTATCATTTTAATAAAATTTTATAATGCTTATAATAACTCCATGGAATTCGAGGAAATATATTACAAGGAAAATGTTAGTAACAACTCATGCAGACTGGAAACATGACTAAATAATCATTTTAAACGACACTAAGAAGGCTAACTGTAAAACTCAGCATCTACTCTTGGTTCAGATATTGAGGAAAAAACATACTGGGAAATATAATTGTGTTCAGAAAAGAGAGAAAGGGATGAAGTCCAGAAAACTAATAACAGCAACTATACCTTTGAAACCCTGAGTAAGAAATTAGCACTTAAAAAATGCGAATAGGGGCTGGGGAGGTAGCTACCAACTGGTAAAGTGCTTGTCTCATAAGCATAAGGACCTGAGTTCAGATTCCCACCCCCACCCCCACTCCCCCACCCCCCGCCTCCAAGCACACATGTAAAAAGCCAAGTATTTTTATGTATATGGCTGTGATCCTAATGCTGGGAGGTATAGACAGGAAGATTCTGTTGCTTGTTGGCTGGCTAGTCTTGCTGAATCAGAGAATTTTATGTTCAGTGAGAGACTTTCCCAAAAAATAAGATGAGGAGTGATTGAGGAAGACAACCAGCATCTACCTGTACACACACACACACACACACACACACACACACACACACACACACGTGCCCTTGAATCTACACACTCATGAACATTTGCATACACACAAACAAAAAAATTTTTAATTAGCTAGGAGTAGTAGCTCCCATTTGTAAATCCCAGCATTTGGGATATTGAAGCAGAAGAACACACATTTGAGGCCTGCCCAGGCTACATAGTGAGACCATCTTTCAAAAAAAAAAAGTAAAGAGCCAAACTATAACTAGTAAAAAGCACATTGGTTTTTGGAAGAGCACAACTGCCTATAACACCAAGAAAGACATACTGTGGTGTTTTGAATGAGAATAGTCCACGCAAGCTTACATATTTGCATGCTTGGTCCCCAGTTGGTAGAACTGTTTGGGAAGGATTAGGAAGCACGGTCTTGTTGACAGAGTGTGTCACCGATGGCCCTGAGGTCTCAAAAATCCATGCCATTTCCAGTCAGCGTTCTCTCTTTCTCTGCTTTGTGGTTGTTGTTCCAACAGGTAAGCTCTCAGTTCCTGTTCCAGGGCCATGCCTGCCTGCTGCCACATTCCCCACCATGGTGACCATGGACTCTACCCCTCTGGAACTGTGAGCCCCAGCAAACCTTCCTTTATAGGTTGTCTTGATCATGGTGGCTCTTCACAGCATCGGAAAAGTAATCAAGACACAACCCAAATAAAGGAACAGCAGCAGTGACAAAAAGCCCTGGGAAGCTGGAAGCTGGGGGTTACAGGACACAAGTCAGTCAAATGCATCCTTAAATACCAGACACAGAGAACAGAGAGAGAAAGACTTGTTTTTGCAACAGAATCAAAACAAACGTGCTTGAGTCTTAGTGTGTACAGCATGCTGTATTAAAGAAAATTTTAAATCAGGATGACAAAAATAAAAATGTGAATGCATGGAGGACTAATTCTGGCAGCTGCTCAAGAAGACTGCAGGTATAAAGGTAAACAAGCTCCTCTACAGGAGTCAATCCAATATCAACAAACGTCTTCACTGTATTGTTAAAAAACGCAGCCAGGCGGTGGTGGCGCACGCCTTTAATCCCAGCACTCGGGAGGCAGAGCCAGGCGGATCTCTGTGAGTTCGAGGCCAGCCTGGGCTACCAAGTGAGTTCCAGGAAAGGCGCAAAGCTACACAGAGAAACCCTGTCTCGAAAAACCAAAAAACAAAAACAAAAACAAAAACAAAAACGCAACTCACTGTTTGTGAAATTCAGCTGTAGTGGTAACCAGGCAAGAATCTGCATTTTTAAAGAGTAAATTAATAGGTAAGATTGATGCTTGGCCTATTTAACCAAATAGAGTTTTTTGTTTGTTTGTTTGTTTGTTTGTTTGTTTTGTTTTGTTTTCTCGAGACAGGGTTTCTCTGTGTGATTTTGGTTCTTGTCCTGGATCTTGAGCTGCAGACCAGGCTGGCCTCGAACTCACCAAGATCCGCCTGGCTCTACCTCCCAAGTGCTGGGATTAAAGGTGTGCACCACCACTGCCCGGCTAACCAAATAGGTTTTAAACACTTCAGACCTCAGTGACTTCATTATCAAAATCTTATAAAGATGGAATCTGAAACTCACTCTTCATTTGATTTCGATTAGGGAACCATTTGTGAACCAGCTGCTCTGTGCCGGGCATCACACCAGAGGCCGGATATACAGCCAATGAAGGTTGGTGGGGACTGGGCAATTAGCAAGACAACAGATAATGGGCAGGGCAATCTCAGAGGGTAAAAGTGCAGTGAAGTGTTGGAAAGGCCTGGCCAGAGGCGCTACTCTTCTCTGGGAAGGTAAGCTTTGGAGCTAAGGTCTGTGGATCAGAATGAGCTTTCCAAAAACAATTTGAATGAATTCTGTCCCCTCAGCTCTGCCTCTGGGAACCTCCCAGGTTCACATCTGAGTGCTTCACAGAGATGCTGCATACAAAGAAACTTTGGGATTTCAACTTCCTTTCCAACCTTGTTCTTTTCTTTCTTTCTTTTTAAATTATCTTTATAAGTGTTTGCCTGCATGTGTGAACATGCACTACCTGCATGCCTGGTGCCGATGCAGGCCAGAAGAGGGCACTGGATCTCCTGGAACCGAAATTACAGATGGCTGTGAGCTGTCATGTGGGTGCTGGGAACTGAACTTGGATCCCCTGGAAGAGCAGTCAGCTCTTACCTGCTGAGAGGTCTCCCACCTCCTCTAACCTTAAGATTTTTTGTGATCAACATTAAAGACAAGATCTCAATAGGAAAAGGAAATAGAATAGATATTTATGGATGGATGGGGGGGGGCAGTTCTGGAATAGGAAGACCAAGTGAGAGGAGAGAGAGAGTTGTGGGAGGGAATTTTAGCGAGAGACAGCTAAAATTAAGGGACATCTGAGGGATAGTATGGAAACCTAATACAGAAGAAACTTCCTAAAATATATACGTATATGAAGGCGATCTGAATGAAATTGCCAAATAATGGGTAAGACAGAGTCCCGACTGACCATCTCTTGTCATCAAATGAAGCTTCCAGTACCAGGAATGGGTTACATCTAGTTGAGTTGTTGGCCAAAGAGGATCCACAGGAACCCCCGGCAACTCAGGCTGTTGCCAAGACTGTAGGCGGTTCCCCATAAACTGCAGCGAAGCCCCACTGCTGAAGACAACACCTATATAACTCACTGAACATGAAGAAGTCAAGCTTCACAAGTCTTCACCCCTATGTTCCAGGGTCTTTGGTACAGGCTGGTACTCTGCATGCTGTCAAAAGAGAAACATAAACACCAAGCCAGCCTCAAACCCTAGGTCTACAATGGTGTACTCCCTGCATGATATGCTAGGGCAATGGCGGCACAAAGCTTGTGGGAGTAACCAACCAATTACTGATCTGACTTTAGGCCCAGTCCATGAGATAGAACCCATATCCAACAGGGTAACCGAGAACCTAGACTAGATAGTTCAGGACCTAGGGTTAAACCAAGTAAGACTGGTCTAAAAAAGAAAATACACATGATAATAAAATGATTCCTAACGACATTCTGCTATACTCATAGGTAAGTATTTTGTTCAGTCATGGTCAGAGAAGCTTCCTCCTGAAGCAGATGGGAACAGACATGCAGAACCACAGTCAGACATTACACAGAGAACAAGAGATCTTGGAACACTCAGCCCTAAATGGAATGTCTCCATCAGATTCTTCCCCTCAGAGCTCAGGGAATCTTGTGGAAGAGGAGGTAGAAAGAATGTAAGAGACAGAGTGCATGGAGAACACCAAGAATACAAAGCCCTCTAACTCAACATGATCAACGTCCACATGAACTCACAGAGACTGAAGCAGCCTGCACAGAGCCTGCCCTGGTCTGCACCAGGTCCTCTGTGTTTACATTTTGGCCTCCAGTTTAGTGTTTTTAACGGGATTCCTGAGTGTGCAAACAAGTGGGTCTCTGATTCCTCTGCCTTCTCTTGGGCCCTTTTCCCTCTGCTGGTTTGTCTTGTCCAACTTTGATCTGATAGTTTTTATTTTATTGTTTAACTTTACTGGGTTTTTTTTAAATGAATGAATAAATGAGTGAAAACCTAGCCACTAGGGTAAAGGTTAACAACTAAAACTATCATTTACACCTCTGGGAGAAGGAAAATCAGTTTTCTCCAGTGGAATGACACTGGGTATATCAACCACTCCAGGGGGAGGTCTAATGTTCAGTAGTAATTGACCAACAAATAATGGACTTCACTGTATTTTTGTGTGCTTTTATTTTGTTACAGTTTTTTGTTTGTTTTGTTTTTCTTTTTGAATATTGATGTGTTTTATATTCTAGGTTTTGTTCTTATACTTGGTTTTTTTTTTGAGAAAGAACTTAAAGTTGGGAGGGTAAGGAGGGGGAGAGGATCTGGAAGGAGTTGGGGGAGGGGAAGAATATGATCAAAATATATTTAAATTTCAAAATTGCTTTATGTAATAAAATGTAAAAACAAAAACTGAGAAAACATTTGCATTGTAAATGGCAAAAGAGTCTTGACAACTCAATTAAAAAAAAGTAAACAATATAGAATTGAGCAAATGATACTATAATTCACAAAAAGGAAAATGTAATCCAGAAAACCCACCAACATATTGGAGAATCCTCACACAGTAATTCAAAAAAAATTAAAACTCTGAGAAGTCAAGGTCACCCTGCGTGGAGGGTGGACTTCGTTACATCTTACTGCCAAGCTCCAGGGCAGTGCCCTTTTAATAGCAGTAGGCAGAATATTTTAAGATTTTAAATGAGCTTACCATATGATTCAGCAATGGAAATCGATTCTACAGAAATAGAGGCTAAAGCTACCTCTAACCAGTTTGCCACCATGGCAATGTTTTTCATGGTTAAGAAAACAGATGGAAAATGGCCTATCAACAGCTCAGTTGTGGAAGTTACTGTCCAAGCCATGGTCAATACAGACGATGGAAAGCCCGCAGGAGCTGAAAGACAAGCCTCATGCACCTGCCAAGTTGATAAATGAAAGGGGAACTGGATGGTCATGGGAAGATTAAAAATACATCTCCTCTTGGGTCTCTAGCTGAATAAACATAGGAAAAACTGGAAAGATGGGCAGCATGTTAATATCCGTTGTTTCAGACTTGGAAAGTTTGTGAGAAAGGAAAAAGGGACTTCTGGCTTTTATTTAATAAAGTATTTATTTAATATATTTATTATATTATATAAATATATTATATAATAAATATATTTAATAAAAAAACTTTGTAACTTTGTGACACTGGTGTGTGGGTTCATGTGAATCCGTGGAAGGAGACTCAGAGGCATCTTAAGAATGAATCTAGCCTTTCATGGCTGCAGGGAGTGTCCAGCCTCGAAGGACTGGCCTCACTTTCCCCTTGCCTAGGGCATTTTTATTTACTCTCTGTTTACAGTTTAGCCCGTTAATTTCTGTACCTTCTAAGCAACCTGCTAGGAGCTCCCAGAGATAAAATGCCAAGTACAAATTACTTGATTTCTCAGGTACACAGTTTTCCGGTTTCCTGAACCAAGTTTTGCATAGGCCTTTGATGATAAGAGAAACAAAAGGTAAGAAAAATAAAAGGTGTGGTTAAACAAAGGAAGGATTAGGGCTAGGTGCTACTCTTTGGAGCCAGGCTAGGAGCTCAGCAGGAATGCAGCCACAATACTTTTGTTTTTTGTTGTTGGGTTGTTTTTGTTCTTGTTTGTTTTTGGTTTTTGTTTTCTTTGTTTGTTTGTTGAGACAGGGTTTATCTGTGCAGTCCTGGCTGTCCTGGAACTCACTCTGTAGACCAGGCTGGTCTTGAACTCAGAGATCTGCCTGCCTCTGCCTCCTAGGATTAAAGGAGTTTGCCGCTACCACCCAGCCTATACTTTTTTAAATACAAGATCTCACTATGTAGCCCAAGCTGGTCTCAAACTCAAGATTCTCTTGGTTCATCTCCTGAGTGTTGAGATTATTTTATTTTCTATATAGCAGAGGAGATGTATGTGTGTTGGTGTATACATGGGTGTGGAGGCCAGAGGTTGATACATCTGTTGCCCTCCACCATATTTTTTGAGGCAAAGTCTCTTTGAACCAGGAGCTCACTGATTCAGCTAGAGTGGCTAGCCAGCTACCCTCAGGGAACTCTTGTCTGTCTCCCTAGCCCTGTGAATACAGACACACGTCACCACACCCAGCTTTTCACAGGGGCGCTGGGGATCTAAACTGAGGTCCCCAGGCTTGCATGGCAAGCTCTTCATGAACTGAGCTGTGTCCCCACTTACTTTCTCCTTTTTACTAGAGGAGGAAGACAATCTCTGAAGGAAAGAGACGAACCTCTGTTCGGGCTAGGAAGGGGAACCAGTGTGAAGAACCCCATCGGTATAATAGATGCTTAAGGTTCCACCACAGTCAAAACCACATGCAGTTAAACGAATATCAAAGAACAGAAACGTACATGATCTCATAACTGAAAAAATATAATAATTGATAGAAATACATAGCTGCTTCAGATCCTTTTGAATAAAGTGTTAATAATAATTAGCACAATGCACTAACAATTAGCTGAAAAGAAAAAAAAGGCCATGAAGGAGAGTGGGAGGGGCATATGGGATGGTTTGAAGGGAGGAAAGAGAAGGGGAAAAATGTTGTGATTATATTACAATCTAAAAAATTTAAAAATGATTAAAGCATAATTAACACATAAAAGTCCAGGCATTTAGTAAGATCCTAGAGAAGGTAAACAGAAGAGACAAACATATAATTTAATTTTGTACATTTATTTTTTGTGTGCAGTGGCATGACATGAATGTGTAGGTCAGAAGACAACTTGCGAAGTTGGTTCTCTCCTTCCACCATGTGGGTCCCGGGCGTCGAACCTGGGTCATCAAGCTTGGCAACAAGTGCCTTTACCTTCTGAGCCATCTCGTTAGCCAACGCATTTTTTTTTTTTTTAAAGATTTATTTATTTATTATGTATACAATGTTCTGCCTGTATGTATGTCTGCAGGCCAGAAGAGGGCACCAGATCTCATTCTAGATGGTTGTGAGCCACCATGTGGTTGCTGGGAATTGAACTCAGGACCTCTGGAAGAACAGCCAGTGCTCTTAACCTCTGAGCCATCTCTCCAGCCCCTAGCCAACGCATTTTAAAGTAAGAGAATACTGTATTTTTATACGGGACAGTTTTGTTTTCACTGAGAACTGCACACTTAGCTGCATGTAAAACCATGAACAGTGAATCCAAAATAGTCATTGAACCCTCACAGTACACTGCCAGAAGGTATTCTTTGTATGGCGCAAGAAAGGCGTCTTCCAGATGCAGAGATCCACAGCCAGGCACCAGGCTGAGCTCTGGGAATCCAATCGATGAGAGAGAGGAGGGATTCTGCAGGCAGGAAATGTTGAGATCATGATGGGAAGAAGTGCAGAGATGACCAGCCACACCATTGGAGGCCCACAAACTGTAGACTAATGGCTGTGAAGCCCCCACGGGACTGGACTAGGCCCTCTGGATATGGAAGACGGTTGTTTGGCTCTAACTGTTTGGGGAACACCCAGGCAGGGGGATCGGGATTCATCCCTGGTGCACGGGCGGGCTTCTGGAATCCGGTGCCTGTGGTGTGGCGACTTGTGCAGCCTTGGTGCAGTGGGAAGGGGCTTGGACCTCCCTAGGCTCAGTGTGCCGGGCTCTGCTGACTCCCCATGGGAGACCTTGATTTGGGGGATGTGGGGATGTGGGGTGGCTTAGGAGGGAAGGCTGGGAGATGGGAGGAGGGAGGAGGTGGGATCTGTGGGTGGTATGTAGAGTGAGTAGAAAATTTCTTAATAAAGAAAATGAAAAAAAAGAAAAAGAAAGGCGTCCTCAAATGTCCCACTTGTGACCCCTTTTCTCCTGAGAAATTGTTACACAAATTTGCACACTAATAATATGGATGTGCTCGTTTATTTTTACATAAAAAAGTAAATATTGGCTGAATATTTCCTATTGCCCAACCATATTTTTTTTAGAGTTGATCAATATTTTTATTTTATAATCAGTCATCAACACTGAGGACACCATTTCTCATACATATGTAGTACAAAACAGAAGTCTATTTTCAGAAACTGTTTTCTGTCCTGTTTCTGTAAGAACAGAAATCTTTGTCTGTACAGTAAAGACACTGAGGGTGGAGGTGATGTTTCAGTGGTAAAGGAACTTGCTGCCCATGCCTGAGCGCCTGAGTGCCAGCCCCAGGACCCAAGTTGTCCTCTGACCTCCACACATGCACCATGTCATGTGCATGCAGCACACACACCACACACAGTGTCTAACCGGGCCACAGTATTTCCAGCCGCATTTGTTGCACCCATGCAACAGTGTCAAATGTACATGTTGCATGATCAGAACCAAGGCTATGATGAAGTCACATGATGTTACATGAGCGGCCACTGCCAGAAACACCTCCAATTGATCACACGCTTAATTCAAAATTAATCTTTTGTTGTTGTATAATCAGAAACTTTTTACTGTTGCCGATTTTTTTGCACCCACACAGCCATTTAGTCACACCACCACATACTGGGTGGCCACACGGTTTGAGAAAGTAGGGTGTAGAGCGCCTCACTTTCATTCTTACGATTGCTGCTTTACGAAGTAGAAGGTATTTTTTCTGGACAGAAAAGTACAGAAAGGGGAGTTGATTTGTACAAAGTCACACGGCTGTTAGACGAGGACTCAGTATTCAAACACAGGACAAATTCCAAAGTCCAGAGTTTATCTCCCTGTTATGCCCAGATTGTGACCCCAAAGATTCCACCACAGACCTTAGGTACAGAATGCAAAAGCAAGGTTTATTTCTGTTTACAAGCCGCGGGCAGGGAAGCTCAATCCAAAGCACTCACTCTAGTAACCGTGAGGCCAGAAGGAACTTGCTTTTTCTTTGTGTGGCTAGCTTTTTAAAGGCAAAATCCACAAGCCCTTCAGGGGGGTTGGGGGAGTTTTGCACGGGTGCGACTCGGATTGGTTTATTTTTATCTCTGTTCTCTTTTAATTGGGTGAGGGTATGTAACCTTTGAATTTACTGGTTGGTGGTTACAATTTATTACTTTGGGGGCAGTCCAGCACAAGTCCCAGGCTTTGTCCTTGAGCCACCATGGGGGCTGGCTGGCCAAGCACGTACTGCACATAACTCTAAGTTGGTGAGGGGCCCCAGAGAGTAAACATCTGGCTGAACTTTGAGCAACCAGAGTACGCGCAGAAAGGGAGCTACTGCAAGGACTATGTCTTTTGTTCATGGCCCTCTCAGAGACTGCTTGCTCAAGTCTCAGGAAACTGAAATTGAGGCCTGATCTCTGAGAGAAGACTGAGCAGCCTGTTATGGCATCTGCTTGGTCCTTTCATCCCTAGTTAATTTCCAAAACTAAGAAATTAAACTCAATATTGGTCAATGCCTGAGCCTCACTAGAACTGGAAATGGTGTCCCACACCACTGATCCCAACACTCAGGGAAAGAGAAGGGGCACAAGTTCTAGGCCAGCCTAGTACAGAGCAAGTTCTGAACCAGCAAGGGCTCCCTAGCCACTAACACACACACACACACACACACACACACACACACACACACACACACACACACACACATTACTGTCTTTAGTTTTTGAGCCACCTAACTGGAGTGTTCCTCCTAGCCTCAGAAGTCACAAGACCGTACAAAGACTTTTTTCTAGTGTTGTTGTCTAGTCTAAATTCTCTCTGTGGCAGAACCCGCCCCAGGCATCCTCACCCAGAGACAGAGGCTTGCGGGCTCTTGATTAGATCTTTCATGATCCCATTATGATGCCAGGCCCAGGCTGTTGCCATGGCACCCACAGGACTCAGGGCTGGGGGCACCTGGCCTGCCCAGAAGCCCACTCTTACCTCGGCTCCCACCACACTTCCCACCTGCTGAGCCCCCAGTCTTCATCATTTAGGTACCCAGGGACCCTCCACGCCCATCCCCCTCCCTGCAGCTCCACCCTCACCCTCAGAGTCTAGGTTCACTTGGCCTGGCGCTGAACCATCCCTGCCGCTCAGACCTGCTCCCCGATCACCCTTCCTTTCTCACTTTGCACGGAGACTCTCCTCTCCATCCTTCCCACCCAGTGACTGGCCCTGACTCTTCCCGCCACACTGCCCTCACCTCCAACTCCCTAACCCTTCCTTCCACTTGCTCTCACACCTTTACAAACCTCTTCCTGTTCTTCCCACCAGCTGAGCCGAGCCAGCCATATCACACTATGGAGCCCGGAAAGGAAAAAGGGACAGCGGCCCCTCACCAGCAGAATCTAAGCCCAAGATCTAACATGAAGCCTGTAATGATGAATAAAAATCTGCATGTAGGGAGAAAAAAGAAGAAAGATTTAGAAGAGCTGAAGAAGGAAGTGACTATGGTGAGAAAACCCAGAGCAAATTGCCCTTGACACACCCCTCAGCCTTCACCCCGACCACGGCCTTCCACATCCAACCAGAGAACAAAGCGCTTAGCGGGGACTCTCCCTTCCCACCTCTTCCCTCCTCCCTGCACGTGACCTGAGGTCACCATCTCACCTTGACTACTCTTCTGTCCCCTCAGGATGATCACAAGCTAACGCTGGATGAGTTGAGTGCCAAGTACTCTGTGGACTTGACCAGGGTGAGTAAGAATGGCCGGAGTGAGGCAGAGGTTCTCACTGACTTGCAAGTGACCCCCTCCCCCCAACTTCAAACCCGACTTTTTACCTCTTACCCGCAGCCACGCCAAGTTCCACAAAACTCTCCTTGGAAAAGATGGCCACAGTAACTCCCCCAGAGAGAGGCTATAGGTAGATAGGATAGCTAGTACAGATAGTTGGGGATATGCCTTTGTTTATTCTCTGGACCTGTTTATAGTCTTAGGATTTATCAAGGACTCCAGAGAGCTTTTGCTTAGGTAGAAATAACATTATCAGTATTTGCCATAGTTAAATTAAAACTGACCAATTATTTCCCAGTTCATTTACAAATAGAGTAGTTGCTGGGAATGTAGCTCAGTGGTAGAACATCTGTAGGGCCCTGAGTTTGATCCCCCAGAGTTGTGAAAGAAAGAGAAGGAAAAAAGGAAGTTTATTATAAACTAGTAGCAATAATATTTTTGACCAAATAAGTATATTTTTTCAAAAAATTAGTAATCTTATAATTTACAAATCTCTTTAATGTCTATCTTCCTAATAGAAAGATCTGAATTCTCATATGTTTTGGTAGTACATCTGGTGGGATACATCATGAAGTCTTTGGAAACTGGAAGTGTTAGCTTTCCACCAGTATAACAAAATATCTGGTGGTTTGAATGAGAAGCTCCGTAGGCTCACAGGTTTGAACACTTTGTCCCCAGTTGGCAGAACACTTGGGAAGGACTAGAAGGTGTGGCCTTGTTGGAGGAGATGTGTCACTGAGGCTTTGAAATTTCAAAAGTCCCGCCACTCCCAGTTAATGCTCTGTTTTAGGCCTGTGGATTAGGATGCAAGCTCTAGGCTACTGCCTGTCTGCTGCCATGCTCTCCACCGTGATGGTCGTGGACTCTGACCCTCTGCAACTGTGAGCCCCAGGACACTCTTTCTTGTATAAATTGCGTTGGTAATGGTGTCTCTTCACAGTAGTAGAAAAATAACAAGACAGAGACCAACAATGTAAAGGAGGAAAGACTCATTCCGGTTCACAGCTCTGAGTGTTCAGGTCATGGCCTCTTGGTGCCACTATTTCTTTTTTATTTTATTTTGGTTTTTCTCTGTGTGGCTCTAGCTATCCTGGAACTTGTTTTGTAGACCAGGCTGGCCTCGAACTCACAGAGATCCACCTACCTCTGCCTCTCGAGTGCTGGGATCAAAGGCCTGTGCCACCACTGCTCAGCAGCACCACTATTTCTGAGCCTGTGAGGAGGAAGGAAGGATTTGATGGAACAAAGCTGCCCACCTCAGGACAGACAGGAAGATAGAGGAAGAATCTCAACATACCTTTCAAGGGTACCTTCCCGTGGCCTACTGCCTCCACCTAACTTGTCTAATGTCCGTACCATCAGCTGGGAACCAGGTCATTTGGGGAACACTGAAGAGTCCAACCTTAACATCTACCATACATAATTTTTTTTTTTTTTGAGACAGTACCTCACTATGCAGAACAGGCTGTCCTGGAACTTGCTGGCCAACCATCCATTCTCAAGAATGAGTGAAGAAGACGATGATTTAGTATTGTTATTAAAAACTTTAGACTTATGGATCCCTGGAGAGTGTTGGAGTGTTGGGTCTTTTTGAGGAGAGGCTAAGGGAAGAGCTGATAGGTTTTGGTAGATTCTATTGTCACTTAACATAGAGGAGAAAGCGCAGACGCGTGTGCGTAAGGCTTGAATAAAAATCTACGCCCTTGTGTCTTTAGTTTGATTTTCCCTTGTTTCCAAACTGTATAGCCAAAGTGTGAATGCCCGTATGTTACCAGCGTCATGGATCATAGCCCCAGCTAGGCTGGTACACCATAACCATTTCTATACGCTTGTCTCCCAACTTGAGCTCCCTGCGTGCATCCTTTAACTTCACTGATTGATGACTGATTGATTGTACCTATGTTGACGTGTGGGGGTGTAAATAGGCCACCACATGCACACAGAGGTCAGAGGACAACTTGTGGGATTTGGTCCTCTCCACCCTGTGAGTCTAAGAGTTGGACTCAGGTGGTCAGGCCTTGCTGCATCCACCCTTGCTCCGTAAGCCGTCCCACCAGACCCTTGGAGTGGAGACCACGCTTATTCATAGTGGTAGTCTCAGTTCCTATCACGCTACCAAGCTCCAAGGTAAAGTATTCAAGTTCAAAAGGCCTGCACACCAATTCATAAATAAGTGAACAAATTAAAAAGCTCTATATAAGCATGCTAAATGACACCCCTTATACGATACAAATTCTGAAATCCTACCTTTTCGAGGAAGAACCTTGAGGAGGATGTTCAGAGGCCTGCCTTCGGGAGTAAGCCTATCCTTTGTTGTAACATCCTCCTTTCTTGTAACTTGCTTTCTCTTCATCCCTTTCTTCTCCACACAGGGTCATAGCCTCAAAGATGCCCAGGACATTCTGTTTATAAATGGACCGAATACACTAACGCCTCCCCCGACTACTCCAGAGTGGATCAAATTCTGTAAACAGCTGTTTGGTGGCTTCTCCCTCCTGCTGTGGACTGGTGCCTTTCTCTGCTTCCTGGCCTATGGCATACACCAACATTACGGCGAAAAAGTCAACAAAGATGACGTGAGCTTGCTCATCCTGTACCATCCAGTCTAGTCTGCGGCTAAGCTCCTGAAACTATTTTTTTTTTTTAAGATTTATTATTTATACAGTCTGCATGTATGCTTGAACACCAGAAGAGGGCATAAGATCTCATTACAGATGGTTGTGAGCCACCATGTGGTTGCTGGGAATTGAACTCAGGACCTCTGGAAGAACAAGCCAGTGCCCTTAACCGCTGAGCCATCTCTCCAGCCCCAAGCCCCTGAAACCCTTATGTTCAGCAGCCTGAGACTCCCAAAGTCTTCTGGTTCAAATCCCCAGTAGTTCAGAACTTTCTAGGGAAGTTCTTGGTCCATCTTGGTCCCCTGCAACCTCTTATCTAGAAAGCTCCTGGTTCAGCTCCCTAAGAGGTGTCATCCCACCAGTCTCCCCACCCAGCTGCCATCACAGCGCTTTGCAGCCCTTTCCTCTGACTCAGAACGTCAACCCTTTCATCTCTCACTTTCTGTGGCTCATTATCCACCGCCCCCCTTCATAGGGAAAGGAAGATACACATTCTCTGCCTGGGATTTTTCTGACCACTCACCACAGTAGCTTAGGTCCCCATGACTAGGAAGGACTGTCCCTGATTCTTCTCGGCCCCTCTGCCCTGCAACTCAGTCCTATGTTTTCCTCCATCCAGAGGAAGCTGTTCATCCTTAAGGATGAAGAAGGGGAAAAGGATGTACTAATGACACTCTCTTCCCCTATCTCCAGCTGTACCTGGGTATCGTTCTCGCTGCCGTGGTCCTCATTACCGGCTGCTTCTCATATTATCAGGAGGCCAAGAGCTCCAAGATCATGGAATCTTTTAAGAACCTGGTGCCTCAGGTAGGTAGGACTTGTGTAGGAGGACCTAGTGAGGGGAAGTGCAGATTGTGCCCAATTGTATAATCACTCAGTCCCCTGGAGACTGGAACCCACTGTGGGTATGCTGTGTGAGGCTGGTAATGAGGGGGCCTGGAAATTACCAGGAGAAAATGTAAAACTTAGGTGATACCACCAAAGAATTGTCTAGTCTAAAGTGACAATCCGAAAAATGAAGAAAGACCCTCCACCACTCAAATAAGAACATTCTACTAAAAACAACAGGGAGAGGCCGGTGGATATGCTCACATTAAAGTCAATGAACCTGTGGAAATGTTCCAGTTTAAAAGAAGCTAAAAAAAAAAGATATGGGGGTATGAATATCCTGGGAAAGGTGTAGGTCCTGAGCCTGATGCTGTGCTGGGAGACAGTGCCTCAAAAGACATGTTGGGTCAAGTGACAAAAGCTGAAACGTAGAGAGCAGATGTGAGCATTGTTGCATCGATGTGAAAGCTGCTGAAACTAACCACTGAGCTGTTGTGTAAGAGGATAATCTAGGGGCCAAGAGATGGCTCAGCAGTTGAGAGCCCTTGCTGCTTCCTTGTCCTGGCTAATTTTATGTCAACCCTGACACACAAGCTAGAGTCATTTGGGAAGACGGAACTCTGTTGAGAAAATGACCCCACCAGATTGGCCTGTGGGCAAACCTGTGGTATGTTTCCTTGATTGTTTGATGTGGGAGGCCCCAGCTCACTGTGGACAGGGCCCCCACTGGGCTGGTTGTCTTGGGTGCTGTAAGAAAGCAGGCTGAGCAAGCCATGGGGAGCAAGCCAGTAAGCAGCACTCCTCCATGGCCTCCGCATCAGTTCCTGCCTCCAGGTTCCTGCCTTGAGTTCCCGAGTTCCTTGGATGATGGACTGTGATGTGGAAAGCCAAAGTGCCATAAATCCTTTCCCCTCGAAGTTGCTTTTGACAGTGGTGTTTATCACAGCAATAGAAACCCCAAGACTTTGCTCTTGCAGAGGACCTGGGTTCAGTTCCCATACCCTAAATGGTGGCTCTCAACCACCTGTGACTCCAGTTTCAAAGGACTTTCGTCTTCCTCCTCTTCTGGCCTCGTGGGCACCAGGCATGAATATGGTGCACATACATACATGCACATAAGTAAAAGAAATCTTTTTTTTTTTTTGAGAGAGAGAGAAGATAAAATAATTCTTAAAAAGTGAACATTCGTATTTAGGATAAATTGTCATGATGCATGTAACTTAGAGGCAGAAAAGGACAAAGCAAATAAGATGAAAAGTTAGTGGGTGAAGAGAGGTAAAGGTTTGTTTTTTGTTTTTTTTTTGGGGGGGGGTTTATAGACAGGGTTTCTCTGTGTAGCTTTGGTGCCTTTTCTGCAACTCACTCTGCAGACCAGGCTACCCTCAAACTCACAGAGATCCTCCTGCCTCTGCTGGGATTAAAGGCGTGCGCCGCCGCCGCCGCCGCCGCCGCCGCCGCCGCCGCCGCCGCCACCACCACCACCACCAGGCTTGAAGTAAAAGTTTTATAAGTGTGTTTGTCACTATTTTCATTACTGAAATCTAAAAATTATTTCCAAGTTAAATTTTTGTAAGGTATCTGGAAATAGTTGTGACAACAGATTGGAGTTCCTAAGTACAGGCTTAGATGCTTTTAAAGAAAGTCTCCAAAATCATGCAACAATCTTACCATGTTCTAGCCTTGTAGCCTAAGAGTTTCTTCTCCCGTTAATGTCAACATAATTGAAACTTTTCCTCCGGTGAGAGTTTTGACTAGGAACTTGGAGTTTATTGGGTAGCACTGGTTGCCTAATATGCCTCCCCAAACAGGGCTTTTGTCACAGCTCTGTGTCTGGGCTGCTGCTCTGATCTGGGCTGACTTTAGCCTGTGCTAGGTAGAAAAAATATAGGATAACCTTATTCACTCCTCTGGAACTTGAGTTGAAATGATTGGGTTGGTTGGGGATCTGGCTTGTTCACGGGAGCAGAGGGGTTCCCAGGAACCGCAGCGCAAACCTTAACATGAAAGAATTTTTTAAGCCTTTGTTTGTACCATATTTGCTAACATCTTCTGGGTGGCGGGGGCGGGGATTACATGGCCAATTCCACATTTAGATTCCACATTTAGGAACAAAGAGATAGATGCTACCTCTTAATGGAAAGGCCACCGAAGAAGTCACATTGCAAAGGTTCTGCAGACAGGAATGGTCATCAGCCAAGACCCTTTCAAGACTATCTTCTGTGGCTAACACAGAAGAAAGGAGATAGAAGTGGAAACTTCTAGGGTTGGAGCAGGTTAGGCAAGGCAGGAAGCTGCACAACAATCCTACATTATCTTCCGACAGCAAGCTCTGGTAATTCGAGATGGAGAGAAGATGCAAATCAATGTAAAAGAAGTGGTTTTGGGAGACCTAGTAGAAGTGAAAGGTGGAGACCAAGTGCCTGCTGATATCAGGGTTATCTCTGCACAAGGATGTAAGGTGAGGAGATATGGAAAGCTACAGGAGGGGGCCGAAGCCAACATGTGGTTCTAAGGTATGACGAGGACCTGGGCTGAGGTACAGGAAACATGATCTTATTATTCAGAACTTTGAGACTGTGATGAGGATGGCTTGGAAGTGAGACAATAAGGTGCTGGGAGAACATGTGTTCATCTCTGTATGTTAGTGACATGACAGTTATGACAGGTAAGGTGATGCTGTCTTCATAAATGAACCTCTCCTATGCTTGCCTTTTAACCTGTCCTCCTCTCCACCCCAGGTAGACAACTCCTCCTTGACTGGGGAGTCCGAACCCCAGTCGCGCTGCCCTGATTGCACCAATGAGAACCCTCTGGAGACCCGGAACATCATCTTCTTCTCCACCAACTGTGTGGAAGGTAAATAGTGCATCATACATGGTACTGACTCAAAAGCAGAGGTGGAAACAAAAGGCGTTTAAAGCCTTCTGTTGCTAAAGATTTGGGAGTAGGAAGACTTACCAAGTTGGTTTCTCCATCACTCAGGAGCTTGATGACCTTTGGCAAAAGGTCAACGCCACCATTTCCAATATTGCATGCTGATAATACTAAACATTGTAACCGATAGAGTGTGGACTATGTGACGTAACTACAGAATGCTTAGCGCAAGGTCTAATACACTGTAAGTGCCCTATAGCTGTTGACCTTTGCTTTAGCTGGTGGAGAGACTAGTTGATATGCTGAAAACAGCACAGAATGGAGGAAAGTTATCCATCCCTGCTAGAGCATTCTCTTAACTTCTTTTTACTTTCCGGAGAAAGATATCAACAAGTGTCTCTCTAACGTTACCATTCAAATGTTGGCTTTGTCCCTAGAATGACAGTAAGGCATCCCTGAACCAGGAGCTGGTTCTGACCAAAGTGGTAACAAAGGACTTGACGTCATTACTCTCTCCTTTACCCTTTTCCCTTAAAGAAACCTAAATATGCCCTGGAATCCACTTGCAAACCATTACTAATGCTTAAGAATAAATGTTTTATTGTCTAAAGATAGTTGCTTTTTGTTTGTTTGTTTGTTTTTTTGTTTTGTTTTTTTTTTTTTTGGTTTTTCGAGACAGGGTTTCTCTGTGTAGCTTTGCGCCTTTCCTGGAACTCGCTTTGGAGACCAGGCTGGCCTCGAACTCACAGAGATCCGCCTGGCTCTGCCTCCCGAGTGCTGGGATTAAAGGCGTGCGCCACCACCGCCCGGCTGATAGTTGCTTTTTGCTGAATGCATAACTGCATATAGTTACAGTGTCAACCACTATAAACATTTTTTTTCTGATTCTCACAGTATCACACACAAAACTCTAAAGTTCAAGGAAATTACATGCTCACCATATTTAAGAGTATGACTCAACAGAAAAGAGGAAGATTAGCAATTCTAATGCAAGTCTGTCTCCAAAAGCCTGTTCTTCCCTCCACTCTACCCAGCACTGAGACTGCTAATGACCTCTCTACATCAAATCATTTAACTTGAAAATACCTTAATAATCACTATAATGTTCAATGGACATTAAGGAAGAATCCAACCAGGAAAAAAAAATTGTATCACGTGATGTGTACACACTATATAAAATATATAAGTAGTTGAAGAACAGAAAAATGTAAATTAACAAGATTTCTCTAAAAACGCTGGATTTCTGCTGTTACATTTTAGGAGGAAATTTGCTGAGATTTATCTTTCTGAAGTAGGTTTTCTTCATCAGCTAAGTATATGCTGCTGACAAGAGGTTTGGGGAAGACTGGATGAGGGTATTCTGGTTGAGAAATGAGGCTCTATCCGGCTGAAAGGGATTTAATAGGAGACCAACAGAACCTAATGTAGCCAAGAGGGTAGAACGAGCTAGGTTAAGCTAAGGAATTTTGTGTTTTGAAAGGTCAGACCTCATTATGTAGCTCTGGCTATTCTGGAACTTGCTCTGTAGACCAGGCTGGCCTTGAACTCATAGAGAGCCTCCTGCCTCAGCCTCCTAAGTGCTGAAGTTAAACAAGTGTGATCCCATGTCCTCCAAACTAAGGGATTTTTGTGCAGCTTGCTCAGTAATTTTCTTTAGACCAGTTTCCCCTTTAACCTTTGCCCTAGACCAATTTACAAATTAGTTACATAAACACAGCTTAGCCTTGCCTCCTAGCTGTCATGGCTATGGACCTCGATGGGCGGTGGCACAAATGCCTCTCTGTGTTCCCAGGCTGTTAGGGAGCCTGAGCCCTTTCTCCGATGATACGTGGAAGGTATATGAGAGAACAGTCTGGCCTAGGATGCAGGATACCTGTCAATATCAGGCTTCCTTTTTTTTTTTTGGTTTTTCGAGACAGGGTTTCTCTGCGTAGTTTTGGTGCCTGTCCTGGAAGTCACTCTGTAGATCAGGCTGTTCTCAAACTCACAGAGATCCACCTCACAGAGATCTGCCTCCCGAGTGCTGGGATTAAAGGCGTGTGGGCCACCACCATCTGGCCCAGTTCAGAGCACTTCTGTTAACCAGTTCAAAGGTTTTCTGTAGGGTGCTTTACATTGTGACCTTTTCCAGAGTCTCCTTCCCCATAATACTGTTCTGATCCAGCTGAGAATTGTACTCCTGGACTTTTTTTTTTTGAATAATTTACTTTATTTTATGAGCATTGGTGTGAAGGTGTCAGATCCTCTGAAACTTGAGTTATAGACAGTTGTGAGCTGCCATGTGGTTGCTGAGACTTGAACCTGGGTCCTCTGGAAGAACAGCCAGTGCTTTTAACCACTGAGCCATCTCTCCAGCCACCACCACCACCACCACCCGGACTCTTTTTTTTTAATATTTTATTTTATTTTTATTTTTATTTTGTGTGTGTGTGTGTGTGTGTGTGTGCCTGACTCTGTGTACATGTCCCAGTGTATTCAGGAGCCCAAGGAGATGAGAAGTGATCTCCTTGAACTGCAGTTATAGATGGTTATGAACCATCGGTTAGGTCTGGGAACCAAGTCCAGGTTGTCTGCAAGAGCAGTGAATCTTTTTATGTACTGAGCCATCTCTGCAGCCCCGTGCTCCTAGACGGTTGCTGCAGGTGATCCTAGAAGTAGAGACCCCCAGCTGCTCCCTGCCCCTGTGTGTATGGGAGCTGCTCCTATTGCGTCACACTTACATTTTATACTGGTTCTCAGGAAATCTTTCAGTCATCTGAATGGGAGAATAAAGCTGAGTGCCTACTACATACCCAACCTTGTCTTGTTCTAGGCTCTTTTGGACATATTTAATTTCATAGCTTTGTAGGTACTTTGCTCTTCTTCTTCTTCCTCCTCCTCCTCTTCCTCCTCCTCTTCTTCCTCCTCCTCCTCTTGCTTCTTTAGACCAAGTCTCACACTGTAGCCCACACTGGCCTTGAACTCAGGGCAATCCTCTGGCCTCAACCTTTCAAATGCTGGATTTCTAGGTGTAACCTATAACATCTGAGATGTGCTTCATCCCATTTTGAGCGTGAGGAAGCCTGAGTTTCAGAGAGCATAGTACTTTGTCTCAGGGAAAAGAGACAGCTGTTTAGAGAGTTGACCTTTCTGTTTCTAAAAGAAAAGCTTTTTCTAGGAGTGTCTTCCCTTGGTAATTCTGTGGTGGGAATGACAGGCACTGTGGTAAAGCGGGAAGAATGGTTTTAAACAGTCTTGTTCAAGCTTGTAGGTGAATGTCCTGTACCACGTGTGGGTAAAGTCAACCAAGATGTCCAAGGTAGAGAGCAGGGCGGGTGGGGAGAAAGGGCCCTGGAAAAGGCCAGGGCACAGCTGTTATGGCCTGGGCTACCCAGCAGAGGTCAGACTAGCTCTAGCCCGGAAAGCAGGGAGGGGGCTCCTCAGGCAGAGTTTCTCAACTACTGACTGACACAGAGGACTAGAGAGCTAGTGAGCGGAGAGGAGGGCTGAACTGTGCACTGTAGGATGCTTCACAAGCTTTGTCTTCCACCCTTACTTTTCCAGTCTGTACAGAATCCTGTGTCCTACTGTAGGGATTCCCTGTCAGTTCCCCCAAAACTCAGTCCAATTTTGACACTAACTGCCTCAAAATAGCATCAGATGAGGGCTCAATCCCATGGGACTCTTCCTACTTCAGACTCTAATCCAAGTAATAATAGGTTGTCATCCATACTTCTGACAGATTGACTGTGAACTGGGATTCCCAGGACTTCTTCCTTGGGGCTCACAGAGCTCAGGGAAGTACTCGGCCTGCATTTCCCATCTATGACAGTTGATAGGATACCGGGAACACCCAGATGGGAGACACGCATAGGGGATGGTATGTGGGCTTCTGTATCTTCTCTGTGTGGAACTTTTGCGCCCTCTCTGAGGGTGCCATCCTCCGGACCCCTCCATGGGTTGCCAGTCTGGAAGCTCTCCAAACCTGGTTGTCTTGGCTTCTTAATAGGTGTTTTATTACAGAGACATGAGTGGTTGTATCATTTGCCATTGGTCATCAACTCAACCTTCAGCCTCGCTCTTCTTCTCAGAAGTTGGGCTGTAGAGCTGAAAGTCCACCATGTAACCACGTAGTTGGTTTCCCTAGCAACTCCCTCCTCCTGTGGCTAGCCAAGAACTCACCAAGAGTTGCCTCATTAAAACAAAAGGTCCTCTTACCACCTAGGGAATTCTATGGCATTTTGAAGCTCTATGCCAGATATTTCTATCATTCCAGAAATTATGAAGTGTTAGGAACCAACTATGATAAGAAAGATTCTCCTAGCAATCCAATCTAAGGGTTTTAAGGAGTTCTATGTCAATAACGGGGAGGGGGAGATATAATACAGGCATTTCTTTACCACAGTATGGGATCACAGCTTCTTCCTTCCTTCATAGGAACAGCCCGGGGTGTTGTGATTGCTACCGGAGACGCCACAGTAATGGGCCGAATTGCTTCACTGACATCTGGCTTGGCAATGGGCCAGACCCCCATTGCTATCGAAATCGAACACTTCATCCATCTGATCACAGCTGTCGCTCTCTTCCTTGGTGTCACTTTTTTCTCACTCTCACTGATCTTGGGCTATACCTGGCTGGATGCTGTCATTTTCCTTATTGGCATTATTGTGGCCAACGTGCCTGAAGGGCTGCTGGCCACTGTCACTGTGAGTAAACAAGGTGGGGGTTGGCCTCTGGGCAGTCAAATAGCCCGAGGGGAATGAAATCTCTAGTATTGAATTTATTGTTGTTGAACATCTTAAGTGTGGGGTATGGATACAGGCATCAGAAGCAACTTAGTTCCCAACATTACACTGACTTCCTCTACCCGTACCTCTTTCTCCTCAGTCAAAGAGGAAGCCAGACACAACAGAGAAAAAGTGCATTCTGGTCTTGGGTGAACTGACTGTTAAACTTGGCCAAATCACTTAAGATCTTCGGGCCTCAAGTATTCATTAGTTTTTAGAGAAAGATTAATTTGGAATTACGGAATCCTACTGGAAAGGACTTCAAGGCCATTTAAAGTCAACCTTTGAGCCATCACTGAATGTCCTCTATAAAAATCCATGAAAGATAATTGTGGGTTGTTTTTTTTCTGAGAATGGAGACCATAGCTCCTCCTCGGCTCAGCCTATTTTGCTCTTGGATCACTTAGTTAAATTTACTGCATTGAGCAGAAATATGATTCCCCATGTCATCCTCCTTTTCCCAACCAAAATAAGTTGATTCTCTGTCTCCGATGTTCTAGCTCCCCTGCCCCCTTTGATGCAGTCATCATGTCCCCTCAGATTCTCCAGGGAACCTTTTCCTTAACCATCCTTCCTGTGACAAGATCTCAGCTCTTTGTCCCCCTGACAGCTTGTTTGGGGTACGCTCTAGTTTTTCAATAGTCTTCTTAAAATAGAAACGAGAATAACACTTAGGGGTGTGTTTGGACCAGTTTTAAAACATCAGGACTAGTGATTATAATTCCATAACTGGAATTCTATACTTACATATCCACAGCACAATAATTTGTTAGCTTTTAAAACAACCTTGCGTTCAATTTATGATTAACAAAAACTTTCTGGTTTAAATGATTTCTCAAGGCTTTTCGGTACTGTGACATTCTTTCTCCATGTCATCATTCCCTCCTGCCCAAACCTTTCTGAAATTACTGGCAAAATGCCTGGTCCATACACAGCACTGTATACTATAATAAAACATTACCTATCTATGTGGTCCCTTGAGGGACTGGAGCTGAGAAAGAGGAAGTGGCCCAGGATGGAAAAGAGGCTACTGAATAGAAAATCTGAACACCTCCTGGGGAAGGAGCTTGCGCTGTGACAGTCCTTCTGGTGAAGGAAGACACTGAAATCTTGCCATAAAGCACACATCAAAATCATTTCCACAGTATTCTCTTTTTTTTGTTTTGCTTTTGTTTTATTTTGTTTTTTTCAAGACAGGGTTTCTCTGTGTAGCCCTGGCTGTCCTGGAAATCACTCTGTAGACCAGGCTGGCCTCGAACTCACAGAGATCCGCCTGCCTCTGCCTCCCGAGTGCTGGGATTAAAGGCGTGCACCACCAAGACCCGGCTCCTCGATATTCTTTATGATAGTCACAGGTGGGATTTCTAAAGACTGGACTAGGATAAAAGGGGAGTAAAAAACGATCGAATCTCCAAAACAAAATAATGTGAGTTATCCCCCCCCACCTCAATCCACTCTGTCCCCTTTTGGTGGCTTTAGGTGTGCCTGACTCTGACAGCCAAGCGCATGGCTCGGAAGAACTGCCTGGTGAAGAACCTGGAGGCGGTGGAGACGCTGGGCTCCACCTCCACCATCTGCTCGGACAAGACGGGTACCCTCACCCAGAACCGCATGACTGTGGCCCACCTGTGGTTTGATAAGACTGTGTATGAGGCTGACACCAGTGAGGATCATACTACCGGTGACTAGTGGCCCTGGTAGTCAAGAGTAGAGGCATTTGGGGTGGGATCCTTAGGAGATCTAGGCAAGTAAGAGAGAGCTGGGATGGGGAATGAAAGGAGGAGGCAGTGCTTGTTTCGTGAAAGAGAATATGAATGACCTCCTGCTTCGACATTTGCCTAGCCTTCAACTCAATAGGTAGTTGAAGATGACCTTGAACCTCCTAATCCCTGACTCTCTCTCCAAGTGTAATCCCTCGTATTTAGTTCTGTTTGTTTACAGTTCTCCCCTTCTTCTTCCCTAGGGAAAACATTTCCCAAGTCCTCGGACACCTGGTTTTACCTGGCTCGAATTGCTGGCCTCTGTAACCGGGCTGACTTTAAGCCTCATCAGGAGTCCATTCCCATAGCTAAGGTATCAAGTGGAAGAGGGTACCTCGGTGACTAGTGTATCACTGCCCCTCTCCCAGAAAAGCCTGCTTCTCCGCCCTCGGTGATTTTATATACCTGACCTCCCCTCCCCATTCTGCCTCCTTGGGACCACAGGTAAATCCTATGCCCAGATGGTACACCCCTGGGGCTTATGCAAACCCTTCCTTGCAGCGGGTAACAACGGGGGATGCTTCTGAGTCGGCCCTCCTCAAATTCATTGAACAGTCGTACAACCCTGTGAGTGAAATGAGACAGAAAAACCCCAAGGTGGCAGAGATTCCCTTTAATTCTACCAACAAGTACCAGGTACAGAATTGACAAGGAGAAGGGCGGGGGCGGGGGTGTGTGTGGTTTGCCTGTGGGGAAGCTACGCCTCTGCCTCCAACTGTGCTTCTGAGCAGGGCAATAGCTCAGGACAGCCAGCATGCCGACTAGGAGGAAAGCTCACCTCAAGGAAAGCGATGGTGAAGAGAGGGGAAATAGGTGATAAAGGAATTCCTAGCAGAATTCGCACCCAGGCCACCTGTAATGAAAGCGTATCTTGAGGTGCTCGCTGAGACAGAAGTAGTCATCAAGGCTGGCTGGTGGGAGTCACATAAAACCATTGGTCTATACCAGTGTCTGCTGTGCCACTCTAGACAAAAGGCTGTGTCTGCAAGCCATTCTGTTTCCTTAGCCATCCAATATCCCTTTTCCCTCCATAAAGTTCTAGTGCAGCCACCAGTGAGGCAGTTAGGGGTCACCAGCACATGTCATAGTTTTCATTTTCTAAAAGCAGCAATTTATTATCCAGGGAGGAAGCAGGTAGGAAAAGGAAAGGCTGAGAAGTGGTGAGTGGTACAAACTGAGTACCTGTGCATGGGGGCTGAGGCAGAAGGATGACCCTGAGTTCCAGGTAAGCTTGACTTATAGTATGAGACCCTGTCTAAAAAGAAGAAGAAGAAAAGTCAAAATAACCCATAGGAGTAGCAAGAATCCAAGCCTAACTTGAAGAGAGGATTTCAATGGAACGTAGAGAGCAGTAAGTGGCCTCCCAAGGCTGGAGGTTGACCAGGCCAGTTTGCTCAAGCAATGGCTCCTCCAATTCCTTGTATTTCCATGAAGACCAGACAGGTGAGTGTGTGAGCAGGGTTATGAAAAAAAGACTCCTAAGTCAGTTTTGCCTTTCTGTCTTCAGACATAACAAAATAACACAGTCTATATAGATTTTTTTAAACCTCAATTGCTTGTCATTTCTGATGGAACACTAAGAGACAGGTAGAGCCACACTTCCTGTCTAAACTTGTCTTACTTAGTCACTTTAATAAAATAGATCTCCCAGATCTGCAAAAAAAGCTGCAAACTTTACTCCCACTTTTTTTTTTTTTTTCCTGACACTTGGTGGCCTGGCTAACCAGACAGGAATTCCATGGCTTGGCAGAGTGTGAGTAAAGCCTTTGGATGAATTAGGTACCTCTCCCTCCATGTGGTTAAAAATAAAAGTCAAACATATTCATGACATTGCTGGAATGTCCAACAAGTAACTATGTCCCCCAAAATTACCGTCTGAGTGCCTCAGAGCTACTGAATGTCATTCAAGTGGCAGAACTGGTCTCTGTGGTACACGGTGTGTGACAGACCGAGTCTGCTGGACTCGGCTCCAGCAGGCGCTAGCTCTGGCAGACTTTGAGTGAACTACTATAATTAGCTTGCTCCAAGGGCAGAGACTCCAGTCTTGGAAAGGAATATGTCTGACTTAGCCTGTCGGTCGCTTGCAGAGCTTGGTCTCTGACCATCTCTGAAGTGGAAATCAAACAGATCTACTCTGAGCATTTCTGATTTCTCTCTCCGTCTTCTTTATCTGTAATCGTAACCAAAATATATACTTATGTTTTTCTTTTGGCCAGGTATGGTGGTTATGCCTTTAATTACAGCACACAGAAGCCGGAGGCATGAGGATCTCTGTGGGTTCAAGGCCAGCCTGGTCTACAGAATGAGACCTGCCAAACAAACAAACAAACAACACATTTCTTTTTGAGCCTGTGTCTTTCTACATAGCCTGGAACTCACTCTGTAGCCCAGGCTGGCCCTGAACTCACAGAGATCCACCTGTCTCTGCCTCCCGAGTGCTGGGATTAAAAGTATGGGCCACTGCACCCAGGCAAAACACTTGTTTCTTTGCAAGGTCTCTCTGTGTGTGTGTGTGTGTGTGTGTGTGTGTGTGTGTGTGTGTGTGTGTGTGTGATGGATTCCGTGGCCAGAGGAGAACAATCTGTGGGATGTGGGAACTGGTCCACTCCTTCCCCTGTCAGTCCAGGGATCAAGTTCAGGTCTTCAGGTTTGGCCTCAAGCATCTTAATTTGTTGAGCCATCTTTTAAACCCTACCTGTAATCCTCTATCAAGGCTTTTATTCCCTGTGACCAAGTTAGTAGGTAAGAAGTGCTTGCGCTCACCTGAGCCTTTTATTCTTTCAACGAAGATTCACTGAGCACAGAGACGATGGAGCTTTGTTAATCTTACAGCTTCCTCCTTTAAACAAGGTTTTCCCTTTTAACCACTTAAGCGTATCTTGAACACGACTGATCATTCTCTAACAAATCAGTTGTAGTCACATTTTACGCGCCAGTGGCTCACTCCACTCGACGTCCGAGAAGTCCTGTCTGGCCTCCTTGGTGTTCCCACAGTTCCTTTCAATTTGCTGATTCTGTCTCCAACAGGGGCCATAGCAGGCAGTTCTTATAAGTCAACAGAGGAACTCTACAGGTGCCTTTTCATAGATCAGAGATCCAAGGGAAAGGCTCAACCCAAGCCAGCTGACTGCTTCCTCTGGTTGTGCGGTCTCTGCAGATTGGTGTCATGAACCTTACCCTCCATCATCAGACGTCCAGCCAGTAGGCAGTCTTCCTCGGTGGTGGCATCTCCTGCCTGTAGAAGAACAGTCACTGGGCTAAATTATTTAGTTTGTGTTCCACTTTCAAAGTTCGGCTGTGTGTATGTGTTGGGGGGGGGGCGGCGGGTGTTGGTTGGTTTTTTGTTTGCTTTTGTTTTACAACTATCTCCTTAAAAACAAACAACAACAAAACAATAAAGGAGACCAGAGAGATGACTGGTTAACACTGGCTGCTCTTCCAGAGGACCCACATGACATCTCACAACTGTAATCCAGCTCCAAGTGATCTGACATCCTCACACAGACACACAGGCAGGCAAAAACACCAATGCCCATAAAATAAAGATAAGTCATTAAAAACAAAACCTATAAAGTAGGCAAGGCAAGACATTTTCATCCTTTGTGGAAGGAACTAAGGTTTTGCAGACTTGACTGAACTTAGCTGAGCTCACAAAGTAGATAAGACACGATTCTGGCTCTAGAACACACTGGTCTTCGAGCTCACTTGAGCCATCCAATCAGCAAGGAATCAGGGAGAAAGGAGAGTACCTGCTATGGGAGAGTTTCTGAGAAGATACTGGATTGTGGTGCAAACTAAGGAGCTGGGCTCTGCTTGAGTCTGATTGAGGGTGGGAGGTGGGTAGGAAGCAGGCTGCCAGACTCTTAATCTTCAAAACCTTCCCTCCCGATTTTTGCTCCACATCTCCCCTTCCCCTTCCCCCTCCCCTTCGGGCTCTTTCACTACATGGCCTCTCCCTAGATGTCCATCCACCTTCTGGAAGATAACTCCCAAGCCCATGTGCTGCTGATGAAGGGTGCTCCTGAGAGGATCTTGGATTTTTGCACCAGTTTCCTGCTGAATGGGCAGGAGTACCCTATGGACGAGGAAATGAAGACAGACTTCCAAAACGCCTACTTAGAACTGGGAGGTCTGGGAGAACGCGTACTGGGTGAGGAGCTGGGGGGCGGGGGTGGGGCTTTGAGGGAATGCCATCAAAGTGACCACGTGTGGGCTGAAAAAAAGCTTACGGTATTAGAGTGTGTGGCAGGAGTCACAGAGTGGGGAATGACTGCTGGGCCCTTCTTCTCTCTCTAGGGTTCTGCTTCTTGAACTTGCCTAGCAACTTCTCTAAGGGATTCCAATTTAATACAGATGAATTAAATTTTCCCATGGAAAATCTGTGTTTCGCGGGCCTCATATCCATGATTGACCCTCCTCGAACCGCTGTGCCTGATGCTGTGGGCAAGTGTCGGAGTGCGGGGATCAAGGTAAATCCCCGCCCTCCCCCAAAGCCCCTCCTCTGTCACGAGCTGGAGCAGCTAGCCGAAGCTCGACCCAGAGTAGGTGCCGAATAATCTCGGCTTCATTGATTTCTGCCTCCTTGAGCTGAGGAGATGTCTAACCGGGAGTTTCTTCCAGAAGCCTGCCTCCCACTGATTGTTAGAATCACCAGGGAAGCTTGAAAACTCTAAGCTAAACCCCAAACCCCAGGATGGCTCTCAGGTATCAATGCTTCAAAAGTTTTGGGAAATTCTAATGAGGATACCAGTTTGAAACCACCGTCAAGCAGAGCTTCTCAGACCAGTGTGTGAATCTTCAATCTCTCTCTCTCTCTCTCTCTCTCTCTCTCTCTCTCTCTCTCTCTCTCTCTCTCTCTCTCTCTCTCTCTCTCTCTCTCTCTCCCCCACCTCCCCTCCCCTTCCTTCCCCTCCCCTCCCCTCCCCTCCCCTCCTCCCCTCCCTTCCTCTTATCTTGATTCAGTAGATCTAGGGCCCCTGGAGGTTGCACCTTTTGAACAAGCTCCTGTACCATGCTACTGCTGCCCTGGCGACTGTAAGAGGAGCAAATGTTGGGATGGATGGTAACACTGTGAGGCTAAGGGGCCTGGTGGCTGGAGCAGGCAATAGCGAGCATGAGCCATAGAGAGCTGGGGAGCTCTCTATGGGTCTGACTTGCAGTGAGCCTCTGCAGTAACAGATAGAAACCTCTGATCCTCAGAGAGCAACTAGAAACCAAGAGTGAAACTCCACTACGAAGCAATCCCACAGGTGCGAAGTCTTGGATGAGGTGGAGCTTGGATTTCACAGGAAGGCAGCAATGGAATTTTTCCAGTTCTGAGACTCTGTATTCATAGTTCTAGGTCAAAGGCTCATATCTTTTTTTAATGTTGATTGAATGAGTGGTTGTGTATGCATCTGTACATAGGTGAGTGTGGGAGCACACATGCCATGATGCACATGCGTAGTTCAGAGAAAAACCTTTGGGAGTCAGTCCTTTCTTTCCACCTTGGGGGCTTCAGGATCTGAACTCAGGTTGTCAGGCTTGTACAGCAAGTGCTTGTACCCACTAAGCCATCTCACTGGCCCAAGACTCATATCTTAACAGATTAGATACTGGCACCTGCTGCTCATATCTTATATTCTGGATCACTTGCATCCTCCAGACTTGGGAAGAGTTGGCTAGAGCAGAGGAGTAGGAGGCACTTTAGGGGCTAGGTGCTCTCAGCTGGAGCTGCTCTTACATTAGATCTGTGACTGCTGACAATTTGTCTAAGAGTCATCCTGAACAATGCTTAGTTAAATAATGGTTCACTGGAGTGGAAACTAAAGAAATGATGTGGGAAACTATGATGCATCAGTTTTTTAATCACCACCTTGTAAAACCTCCAAGGCAGTAAGCTTTTGTGGAGATGGCATTATTACAGAACATCTCCATAGAATAACCAATGTTGATGTTTCCCCAAAGTGCCATAAGCCAGCATCCCATATCATGGAAGAAGGCATTCATCTGAATTTTCTGAGCTTTGAGGTAGACTGTTAGAATGAGGAACAACAGTATGAATGTAGTCAGCAATTTATCTCACCTGGGGATTTGTGGATCTCTTTGGCAAGAAGAAAGCTACAGGTATGCCAACAGATGGGAGGCCCAACTAGAGAGCAAAGAAGTAATACAGGTCAGGATGTCCAACAGATCAGGATGTCACCACAGCCTGAGGTACAGCCAGCTCATTGTAGTTTGTGAGGACTCATAGGGCTAGCCATGAGCTAGGAGGCCTCAATGCTGTATGGCGAGCCCTTGTTTGGGGCCTGTTTATAGAACTTGCTACAGTCATGTACCTCTTTCTGGACTCTAACCCGATGGGAAGTTGGCAGACTCAATGAGGAAACGTGAATCATTCTCTCTCCCAGTAGGGAAGTATAAGACAGAAGGAGAGCATCATCTTTCAAAATGTACAAAATGTAACAGACATGTAGGAGCTTGATCTGAAGTAAACCCTTCCAGAGCCACACCTCCCCCCACAAAGTGATGGTGAGGCAGAACTGATGACTGCCACAGACTACTGAATATAAAGAAGTCATGTAATTGTTGCATGACCCTAAAGCCTTTTACAGGGGAATGACGGAAGGACTAAGCAGGTAGCCGTATGCCCATCACATCTGAAATAAATGTGATTTTAAAAAATTAAAAAATACTTCCATTATATTAATCACTAAGACTTCAGTAGAATGAAGATACTTGGCACATTACAAGCCTGGTTTCCTTTACAAAGAAGTCAGGCTTTGAAAGCTGTCCCAGGGATATAGTTTCCCTACCAACATTTGAAAGTTTCTTTCAGATGGACTGGTCTGGGGGAAGAGGGTAGACGGTAACACAGGGTAGCTGGTACAAAGGTGTGGGAACATCAGAGGTATAGGCAGCACCAACATGATGGGAATTAAATTCTTCCAGAACTTGAATTCCAAAAGCAGTTGGATATCCTTTACTTCAAAAGGGAGCTATTCTCTGTGGAACTGCACTTTTATTATATGAGTGTATCTCATACACGGATGTACGGGTATTCAGTCAAATTGTGTCCAAGGAACTCACTCTTGAAATAGCATTGTACTTTTTATTTCTCTGACTTGGCAGGGAGGTGGTATGGCTGAAGCCACTAGACAACAGTCTATAAAATGATCAAACATGGTGGGATACTAGGAATGTATGAGGTTGACAGCCCGCCTTGGGAAGCAGGTCCCAGGCGACTGTTGATGAACCACCCGGAAGCTTTCATTGCACTGCCACCCAGAATCACGTCACTAAGGGCTCAGTCTCAGCTATGTGTAGACAGTCCTCTCGTAGTCCCTTTGTAGATCCTCAGCACCAGGCCGTGCACAGGCCAAGCTCCCCATGGTCCGCTGCCCCATAACTGGGCTGAACAACCAACATCAGGGTTTGGCGAACGGACTCAGTGCAGTCTCACCAAGTCTTGGATAATCACAGCTTAGCTAGCACTTTGCTGTCTTCTTCCATCAAGTCAGGGGTGCTGGTGTTTCAGAATGATGGGGGTACTTTAAGGAAAACCACTTCTGTGCACATTTCCATGCCTTGAAAGCAACTGGACCTCTGTTCCCGAAAGCAGTGCTTTGTTTGTTTGTTCGTTTGTTTATTTTTGTTTTGTCAGTGTTTTACTTACCTCTCCCATCAGAGCTTGAAAAATTATATGGATGCCTAGAGGACAGCTGGGAACCTGGAGAAGGAGCTCCTGGGTGGCCAGCCCTTCAATCCTCATTCCGTAGCTATTAATGGCTTGTTAAATGCAGGCCGTGGTAGTGGGACAAAGTGCATAGGCACGTCACCCTCACAAAGCTCTCAGTCCGGTGGGGAAGAGATCACCACAGAGAGAAGCGCGCTCAGTGGTAGCACATGGAAAGAACAGAATGCTGTGATGGCGTAGAACACAGGAACCTCATCTTCGGGTAGGAATGGGATACCATGAGCTTCCAAGTGGAAAGTGTAGGACAAGGCAAGGCTCTGTATGCACCGGGCCTTGGTGAAGTTTTGCTAGGCAACAGATTATTCCAGACATCCCTTCATATTGGGTATGTGTTTCTGTGTTGATGTTTAAAGTTGCAAACAGCTTCTGGAAAAATTGAACGAAATTCTGAATTTTGCCGTATTTCCAAATCACTGACTTCTTCCTGGGCAATACAGAACCTGAAGGATCTGTGCCACATCAGCTGACATCCCTGCCTCCCTCCAAGGATTGACACCACAGTAGCCCAGCTCTTGACCTGTGTGAATTGTGCTTGGAATTGAGCTACTAAATGGGCTATTACTTGAGGGGTAAAGGATCAGGATCTTATCCAAGACATTCTCCTTTTCCTTCCTCCTCCCAATCCAGGTAATCATGGTAACAGGGGATCATCCCATCACCGCCAAAGCTATTGCCAGAAGTGTGGGCATCATTTCAGAAGCCAACGAGACAGCAGAGGACATGGCTGCTCGGCTTAATATCCCTGTCGACCAAGTCGATCTCAGGTGAGACCCCCAAATAACTCAGACCTGACATTTCACCCTCCATCCTCAGCTTGTCCCATCAAAAACCACTTCCCCAAATTCCTGGAGTCTCCTTCAGCAAGCAGGATTGTGGGATGTACACTCTACTAAATAAAATATAACAGAGAAGTAACTTAAGTGATTAGGTCACTGAGTTTTCAGAGGAGACAGAAAAAGAAATAGAGCCTAAGGAAGGAGTAGTTGACAAGGGGGACAAGTGGGATAAGCCAATTTTAGGACAGTTCACATGGAGGACCAGGAGACTGGGTGGGAAGGAAGCCAGAACTTACGGGTTTAGCAGAGAACACTGGAACCTGGGGTGAGTCCTCAGCACTCTGATCCAGCCTTTGGAAACTCCTTCCCTTAGGTCTATAAAAGCCATTGTAGTGCATGGCTCAGAACTAAAGGACATGAACTCAGAGCAGCTGAACCACATTCTCAAGTCCTACAAGGAGATAGTATTTGCTCGGACCTCTCCTCAGCAGAAACTCATCATTGTGGAGGGCTGTCAGAGACTGGTAAGGGAACCAAGGCGCCTTGGGCGACCTGGCAGAGGCTAGCTGCAAACCCAGCAGGTGAACAGGTGGGCTGGGTAGGGTCCTGGAGGGAATCCCATCCCACCTCAGTGATGGCCTTTAGTTTAGAGGCTCCCTCAAAGCTTAAAAAGCCCAGGGGAACAGAAGACAGGGCTGAGCATAGACAAAGTAAACATGACTGCATTGAGAAATGAGATGCTGGAATCAAACTGATGTTTGGGACTGATCCTGGATCTAACACATACTTTTTTGCTCTTGTCTGGTTTCACCAGGGATCCATTGTGGCAGTTACTGGTGATGGAGTGAATGACTCCCCTGCTCTGAAGAAGGCTGACATCGGCATTGCCATGGGTATCACTGGCTCTGATGTCTCTAAACAGGCAGCTGACATGATCCTTCTGGATGACAACTTCGCCTCCATTGTGACAGGCGTGGAGGAGGGTGAGGAGACAGGGTACCTACTGGTGGGACTTGATCCTTGGAATGGGGCTTAGTGTACATTGTCTTCATTGCCTTTGGTCCCTATCCAACCTCCTAATCCTGTATGTACTGCAAAAAAATATCAAAAATCTTGAAAATTCCATTTAGCTTGGGCTGGGGGAACATGGTTCTATTGGTAGACTGCTTATCTAGCATGCATAAAGCCCAGCACCACATAAAATACCTATTACCCCAGCACTCTGAAGATGGAGGAGGGAGGATCATGAGTTGAAGGTTATCCTTGGCTACAGAGCAATTTTGAGGCCTGCTTGTGTGACATGAGAGAAACTATATTAAAAAAAAAAAGATTCAGCTAATACTTAAGGGTATTCTTTTTAAAAAGAAGTTGGAAGGTTTTCCAGGGAGACCTAGACTCTAGATAGCACTGTTCCTTCTTTGTGATCTCCCTGGGATTCAAGCGTGTCTACTGCAAGTTTTTCCGAGGTAGCCATACTGCGAGAAAGTCAATGCTTCAGTCTGCAGCAGGGACCCATAGGAACTTGTTGCCTGAATTATGGGAACATGTTAAGATCGATTGGAGATTCTCTGCAAATTAACAGCATGAACTCAATTACCCTCTTTCCAGAGAATTCTAAAGAGAATGCCCATTGAAACAGAAGAACTCTATAGGGCTACATGCTAGGCTCGCTTATTTCTGTCTGAAGCTATCTTACTAAAACACATCAATCTATTGTATTGAAATCTAGTATGAATCTGACAGTTTGCAAAGTTTTTTTTTTAAGGGGAAGACAAAGGATGAAGTTTTTAATTTTATTTATTTATGTATTTTTTTAGGTATGAATACTTTGTCTGCATGCATGCCAGAGAGAGCTTCAGATCCCATTATAGATGATTGTGAGCCACCATGTGGTTGCTGGAAATTGAACTCAGGACCTTTGGAGAAAGAGCAGCCAGTGCTCTTAACCTCTGTTGCTCAGTATTTTAAATCTATTTAATTCAATACATTTTTCTGAGTACCATTTGCAAGACACTACCTCAATACAGGAGACAAAAGACAGAAATATTTGCCCACATACAACTTGCTTTGTGTTGGTGAGAGGCAGACAACGAACGAGGCAAATTCCATAGTATGTTAAAGCAATGAGAAAAATAATGCAGGCAGCTCAGAGGAGGATGACAGCCTTTGGAAGGGTAGCCAAGGCGGGACTCGGCAACCTTGCAAAGCAGGAGAAGTAGCAATGAGAGACATAAGGGGAGAGCAAGGTCACAAGTTGAGTAAGGCAGAAAATCAGATTCAAACCCAAGCCTAAGCCAAGCTTGGGTTCTTTCCACTCAGCCGTAATCTTGCAAAGACTTTAATGCTGGCATTCTCAAACACCTCCAGGATTAACTCTGCCCAATGCTGCCTAATTTTCAGAGATCAGGTGACACTAACTAGCCATGTTGAATCCAAGAAAAAAAAGAGTACAAAGTCAGGCCATGGCTAATAAATCATGGCTTTACTTGATAGTCACAGAATTTACAGACAAAACACAGACATACCCCTCCCCCGCAAGGTCTAGTAGGACTTGCCAATGTTTTCATGGACCACTCCTTTCTAGCAGTCTCTCTGACCAGGAGCTGGTTTACCAGATGTGTGTCCTCTGGTTACTTCTCACAGAAGTTTGGCTATCCTCTCCAGGTCGCCTCATCTTTGATAACCTGAAGAAGTCCATCGCGTACACCTTGACCAGCAACATCCCTGAGATCACCCCCTTTCTGCTGTTCATCATCTTAAGCATACCCTTGCCTCTGGGTACCATTACCATTCTCTGCATTGACCTGGGCACTGACATGGTGAGCACCGGCTCTCACTCTGGGAATTCCTCAGACAGGTCAAGTGTAGGGAAAAATCTGTCACATCAGGGGACAGGGCTAGAGTGTCTCTGTGTACCGGTCATTCCCACCCTACATCCTCCAGGTCCCTGCCATCTCCTTGGCTTATGAGACACCTGAAAGTGACATCATGAAGAGGCTTCCACGGAACCCAAAAGCTGACAATCTCGTGAACCACCGTCTTATTGGCATGGCCTATGGGCAGATTGGTAAGCCTAGAGAAATGAGGACTGAAGGGAGGGAGACGGTTGCCTTGGCTGGCTATTTAGACACCTGTTTAAAAGTCAGGGAGATAGTTTCTCAACAACAAACTGTGCTTGGCCCTGGGACCACAAAGAACTGTTGATCTCTGATCTGCCCTTAAAGACCAGTGATAAAGGAAAAACCTACATAAAATGATAGCATTATGCCTTTCCACATGCCAAGCAAGTACTAAAGACATGACAAGCTACAGGGGCACAAAGCATGCTAGCTCACCAGTTTTGAAGATATAGAGCTTTTAGGGAGGAAACAACTTAAAACTGAAGACAAGGTTTTGACTAGTAAGTAGGTAGGCAAGTATCCTGAGCCAGCAGAGAAAGGAAATTCACAAAGCACGGTTAGTGACGAGTACATTGTTTTGGTGGTGTTTAGTCTCGATAAGGAAGTAGTGGGAATAAGGCTGTAGACATTAGTGTCAACATGGGGACCAACCTTGAAAAGCGTCTAAGAACCATCTAAGGTCTCTGTCCTTAACCAGCTCAGTATGATAGAGTGTTCAGAGAGTAAGGTAGGGATGGAGAGGGAAGAGACTGGAGACAGAAGAAATCATTCAGGGGAGGAAATTTGTCTAAACAGCAGTGACTTGGGAGTCAGACCTGTTGGGAATCTGCTTCACTGCTTACTGCCTCTGTGGCCCCGAAGACAACTGAGCCCTGGGTTTTGATTTTCCCACTTAGGACACCAGTTCAGAACTAGAAGGAGCTGTGTTCCCAAGAACCTACCCGGTGCAAAGCTCTGTAACTCGTAGGCAAATGCTACTATCGCAGCTGTTGCTGATGCTTAGCTACCACACACTGGAAAGAATGAATTGGAACCAAAGTCCTTTTCAGTTTTAAAATGATTTGATTCAGGGGGCTTGAGAGATGGCTCAGTGGTCAAGGGCATACCTTGTCTTGCAGTGGACCCAAGTCCAATTTGCAGCTCCCATTACCTGTAACTCCAGCTCTGGGGGATCTGAAGCCGTCTTCTGACTTCTGTAAGCACCATGAATATTCCCGCCCCTGACACATATGCACAATTCAAACCACATGTGATTCAAAGATGATCCTGGCTGGACCAAAACAAGAGTGAAACCCAGCGGGGCAAACTCCAAACCCTGCAGCTCCGTGTTTGGTGTCAGAGGGGGCTTAAGATGGCTCTGCTCTTCTGACTTAGGGTTTAGAAACAAATGTCATGGTTTGGAACAGAGATGGCAAGGTCAGATCCCTGATGACAAGAATCTTCCTCACTATGCAGATACACACTAACCCAGCTAGTAGCAGGGACCAGTCCACCCCTTCTGTGATGTGTCTTTGGGTTCATGCTCTGAACAGACTCTCCTCCCCATGGCTGTCACTCACAGGGATGATACAGGCTCTGGCTGGATTTTTCACCTATTTTGTGATCCTGGCAGAGAATGGTTTTAAGCCTCTTGATCTGCTGGGTATCCGTCTATACTGGGATGATAGAAACCTGAATGACCTAGAAGACAGCTACGGACAGCAGTGGGTAAGTAGGAAGGGCAGGGTCTGGGTAGTAGCTAATTAGACTGAGGAAGTCACCCAAGTGTGGTAGTGTAACCCCAGCACTTGGGAAGCTGAGATAGGAGGATTACCACAAATTGAAGGCCAGCCTAGGAACATAGTAAGTTCAAAGTTGGCCTAGGCTATATGCTATATGAGTCCTTGTCTCAAAAAATGTGAGATCAAATCTTAGTTGTTGAAAAGTTACCTCTTACACACTTGTGGCTTCTGCCAGTTGAACCGCATGAGGCCATCAGAAGTCTATGGTCCCATGATCCAGTAGCCAGTGATACCCAAGGTTCTTACTATTCACCACACCAACATTGCCCCAACCCTCAACTCAAGCTCTTGTTAGTTTTACATTCTATACCTCTTCTCTGCAGCCAAGATGTGGCATGATACTTATAGATAACAGATTAAAGCTAATTAAAAATAATTTTACATGACAAGAATTTCTCTTACACACTGAAGACCTGCGAAGGTGGCAAGTGGCAGGCAGCAGCTGAGAGCTCACGTCTCGAACCGCAAGCAGGAGATGGAGAGTGCACAGGGGGCGGCAGGAGGCTTCTGAAACTTCAAAGCCCACCCCCAGTAACACACCTTCTCCAACAAGACTACACCTTCTAATCCTTCCCAAAGAGTTCCATCAACTGAAGACCAAGTATTCAAACATACGGGCCTATGGGGGCCATTATCATTTCAACCACCATATTCTGATTCCTGGGTCGCATAGGTTCCTGGCCATATAATAATGCAAAATGCTTTCAGTCCACCTTCAGAAGTCCCCAGTAGCCTTTCACAGTCTCAACACTGTTTTAAAGTCCAAAGTTTCTTCTAAGACACAAGCAATCTAACTATAAACCCCAATAAAAGCAAAAAGCAAATTACATACTCCCAACATACAGTGGTATAGAATATACATTACTATTCCAAAGGGGATGAATCAGAACATAGTGAGGAAATACTGGATCAAAGTAAAACTGATATCCAACAGGAAAAACTCCAGGTCCTATAGCTCTGGGTTTGGTGTCAGAGGGCTTGCAAGATTCCACCCTTTCAGCATTGCTGCCTGCAACTCACTTCCCATTCTTGGACTGGTTCCACTCCCTGTCTGCAGCTCTCCTTAGCAGATATCTTAAGCTTTGGCATCTCCAGCATCTTGGGGTCCAATGCAATCCAGACTCTACTTTCATAGCTTCATACCATGGCCTCTCAGGGCTTCATGGATTGCTTTGTTACATGCCTGACCTCAGTCTCATACCCACAGAAGAATATTCCTTAACCCCTCTGTATCCTTCATGACTTTAAAGTCAGCATCATGTGGATGACAATTTGGGGTAAACCCTGTCCCCCTTGGATTTCATTTGAGTCAGCTTTGATTTGTTACTGCTTTTTAGGAGGAGAGAATTTCTTAGGCTGTTTCTTTTTACAGGTTGGATGCTTACCCAATGCTTACCTTGCACGTGGGGTCTTACCTTAGGGCGCCCCTCCCTTTATCCCAACACAAATCAGGTCTCTCCTTAGTCTCCTTATTGCTTTCAGCACATTGGGGGCAACATTAAACTTCCTGATATTCTTTTTCTCCTCAAATACATTTTGTATTTCTTTTCTGACACACGTTCTTTTTTTATTGTTGATCTACATAATAGTGATTACTAATAACCATGTGATAGAGTCAATGTTAGGTTATCTTGAAATCTCCTCTGCCAAAGAAACTAGTCTGTTACTTTTAAATATAGCCTGAGGTAAGTTCTAAGGATGAGGGCAGGAAACAGCCACATTCTTTGCCAAAATATCACAAGAACCATCTCTAGTCCCCTGGCTAATATTCTTCCCCTCTCAAACCTCTTGAGCTAGGTCTCCATAGTCCACATAGATCTTGCCTTACCACGGTCTTCCGAACTCCTACTAGATTGGCTTATTAAGCTCTGCTTACAGCATTTAACCACTTTTCCAGACCAAAGTACCAAAGTCTTCCATATTCCTCCAAGAAAACCACATGGTCTGCCACAGCAATACCCTACTCCTGGTACCAATTTCTGATTTAGTGACATTTCTTTTCTTTTTCTATTTTTACATTTATTTTATTTTATGTGTATGTGTTGCTTATGTGTCCCATGGAGGTTAGAAGAGGCCACTGGATTCCTTGGAACTGGATTTAAGTGTGGTTGTGAACCATCACATGGGTGCTGGGAACCAAACCTGGTTCCTCTGTAAGAGCAACAACAGCTCTTAACCACTGAGCCATCTCTTTAGCCTCTTAGTTACTTTTCTGTTGCTGTGATAAAACTCTATGACCAAGGAAACTTATAGAAAAAAAAAAGAGTTTATTCTAGGCTTACGGTTCCAGAGGGTTAGAGTTCCTGATGGCAGAGCTGAAAGCTCTCCACCCAGAAAGCACACTACTTACAGTTGAAGTAGTAGTTCCTTATCTTGTAAGAAACTTTCATTAATCCTACCTATCACAACCTATACCAGAAACTGACATAGGCCCTGAGGATATGATTGTAAACTAAAATGATCAAGTCATGAGTCTCTTTCTATGTAGACCAAGATGGCCTCTAACACATCTACCTGCCTCTTGCTTCTGCCTCCCAAGTGATGGGATTAAAGGTATGCACTACAGCCAGCCTTTAAGCCATGATTCTTATGGAGCTTACTCTAGTTATGGGAGGAAAAGACGTGTGTGTGTGTGTGTGTGTGTGTGTGTGTGTGTGTGTGTGTGTGTGTACATGCATAAAGCATATCAAGTTAACAGATTTTTTTAAGTAAGTCCAAGGGAGGCCAGGAAATATTGAAATTGATACACTAGAATGAGATGGAAGGATAAACAAGAAAGATAAAGATTCTTAAAATTTAAATTGCAGAAAAACCGTAGGTATTGGAAAGGATTTTTAGGATGTCTAAAGCTTAACTCTAAGAGCAAGCTGCCCACTTAGAGTGTGGAAGACAACAGAATTAGAGGGGATAAAAAAACTGGGAAGCCATGGTGATGGAAGATTATTCATAAATATGAATATTTAAATCTCCAAAAAAAATGAGGACAAGAGTGAAGTAGAGTAACAGTGAGTCAGATGCTAAACTCTCTAGGCGACAACAGGGTTGTCACAGACGGTGGTGCAGAGCGAGCTGGCACACAAATTTGCTGACTGCTCTGGGCTTATGTTCCAATTTTGGCTCATCAATGTTTTTGTTTGTTTGGATTTTTTTGTTTGTTTGTTTGAGACAATGTTTCATTATGTAGACCAGGCTGGCTTTGAATACAGAGATCAGCCTGCCTCTACCTCCCAAATGCTGGGATTTAAGCTATGCACCACCACACCCACATCATTTTTTACCTTTGTTTCCTAATCATGTAAGGTTTATTATTCCTATTCAAGTACAACTTTAGGTACACCCCAAATGGTTTTGTGGTTGGTATCTTAATATTGTGCAAACCCGCCTATTATCTATATTTAGAAACATGTTGTTTTGTTTTTAAACATAGGCTCTTTTCTCCAGTTTTTTCCCCCAGTCTAATTTAGATACACCTCTTCTGTGTTCCTACAGTGCTCTTGGCTTCTTTGTTATAACTTAGCTATTGTATTGGCATTGTTAGTATTTTTACGCCTCCTACTAGATTCTATGTCCCTTATGTATGAAATACAAATGAAAGAACCATCTAATGACTACGATAGTGCCTCCTGTCTACCATCCTATGGGGCCTGAGCATGTTATGCAAGCACTCTACAATTGAGTGACAGACCCAGCCTCCTGTCTGCTACTCTTATGGGACATTCCTCCCTGCTCTGAATTCGTATTGCCCTTTGGATCTCTCTTCCCTTTTGACCTATGACCTCTGGATTCTGCTGACCTAAGTCCACCTTCTTTTAATCATGTTCCTAATTTAGTAAATTTAGTACTTTCATAACATTCAATAGGCAACGTTTGATGAAGGGACATAACTTTCAGTCATGTAGGGAAAGTACACAAATATAATATGCAAAGTGTTATGAAAGCTATGTGCACCGTGCTAGAGCAATCCAGGGAAAGCAAAGCACAAGAAACTTTTGGGTATATCTAAACTCCTTTCTTGTAGCATGAATCCTAATTGGTCTTAATAATAAAAACCAGAGCCAGATATCGGGATAAATGCTGGAAGATCAGTAAAGGAGCCAGCCACTAGAGAGACTTCTTACCTCTACCAAATCCTCAGCCTGAAAGGGCCGAGCTCCTGTCTCCATCCCACCTTATCACTTCCTCTCTCTGCCCAGCCATATCACTTGCTGTTTCCTCCTCCCAAGTGCTGGGGATTAAAGGTGTGTGCCACCACTGCCTGGCCTCTAGTGGCTAGCTCCGCACTCTGATCTCCAGGCAAGCTTTATTTGTGAGAGCCCAAACAAAATACAACCACACTTTCTGACCCAGATGTCACCTTTTTGCTCACTCTACCCTCAGACCTATGAGCAGCGGAAGGTGGTGGAGTTCACATGCCAAACAGCCTTCTTCATCAGCATTGTGATTGTGCAGTGGTCTGACCTCATCATCTGCAAGACACGCCGAAATTCACTCTTCAAGCAGGGCATGAAGTGAGTGCCCACTAATAGCTACCAACCCTCCCCACACTCAAACGTGCCACATTTCCTTGCCTTTTCTTCCTTTGTCTATTACACTCATCAATCTTTCTTCCCAGAAACAAAATTCTATTATTTGGAATCCTTGAGGAGACTCTCCTGGCAGCTTTCCTGTCCTACACTCCAGGCATGGATGTGTCCCTGCGAATGTACCCACTCAAGTGAGTGAAGAAAAGGATGCCAACACAGGGAGGTCCTTTGGGAGGAAGTGGGAGGAGATGTGTTTGAGTAGGCAATCACCAGGTATGGGACTGCCCAGGCCAATGGAGCTGCACTCGGTGACTCAGAGATTCTTTCACACTCCAATCCATGGCCTTGATTTAGAGCAGTGTTAGAGACTATGTCAAGTGAACACAAGCCATTGGACTTGCCAATTCAGTAGACTTAGAGGTGTTTGATCGAGTGGAATTTTATGATGGCATCTAATGGAGCTGGAGGAGGATATACATTTCTTGGTCCTAATATAATCATGGCAATAGTCCAACTTGCCAGGTGGAGTGGCACATACCCGTAGTCCTAGGAGGTAGAATCAGGAACATCATAACCTCAAGGATATCTATGGTTACATAGTAAGTTTGAGGCCAACCTGGGATAGAAATCTTGTCTCAAAACAAAAAGCCAAATTTATGGATAGCTCAACTAATTATTTTGTTTTTATACAAGTCTGTTTTAATGTGAGAATGTTTTAATATATGAGATAATTACTGTTAATATTAATCTGTTAATATACAAGAATGATCATACTGAATTTTTTTTTCAAGACAGGGTTTCTCTGTGTAGCCCTAGCTGTCCTGAAACTCACTTTGTAGACTAGGCTGGCTTTGAACTCACAGAGACCCACCTGCCTCTGCTTCCCAAGTGCTGGGATTAAAGGCGTGCTCTACCATGCCTGGCCATACTGAAATTCGTATTGTCTGGTTCCTTCTCTTATTCAGTTCTCAGGTTTTTCTTGTGTTTTGCTTGAACATCCATATTGCTGATGCATTTTCCAGACAGAGTCTCATGCTCATATACCCAGGCTGGCTTTGCACTTGCTTCGTAGCAGAGAATGACCTTGAACTCCTGATCATCCCACCTCAGTCTCCCAGTGTTGGGATTATAGGTGTGTGCCACCATGCTTGGTTTTAGTTGGTAATCTTAAAATTTATGGAGAAACTGGGAGTGTAGCTCAGTGACAGTGTGCTTGCCTCGTATGTTCAAGGCCCTGGATTCTATCCCCAGCATTGAAACGATAAGTCTAAAATTTACCAAGAAAAAGGCAGAAGATCCTGCCCCCCATGTCACCTGCCCCCATCGCCACCACGTCACCTGCACAGGCAGCCTAGAAGAATCATTTAGTGTGCATTCTTACAATTCATTTCCGACGTTTTCTCATGCTTTGCTCTCTTACCCATCCCTTGCAGTGTTATACACACTGGTTCATTACAATATAGGTGCTCAATTAATAGTCAATGGTGGGACTAGCCTTAGACATTGACAGTCCTAAGTTTGAAAGTCAACTCTGTCTATTTTGTGACTTTAAAGAAATGTGCAACCCTTCTGAGCCTCAGCCATCAGTACCCCTCTAGCAGGACTGGGTATGTGGGTTAGTGGCAGAGCACAGCCATAACATGTGAGACCCTAGAATTGTGCCCAGCACTGGGGGGAAAAAGAGTCTGGCAGAGTGTTGAGAATTACAGGTAGAGCTTGGTGTTAAGCGCTGAGCATGCTTGGCTCACAGAGGGTGTTTTAACAGTAACTTTGCTGTTGTTGCTGTTGATGTCCATAACAAATGGAAGTGAACTCTACTGTACTCTATGCACCTTGACCACAGCACTTAGCACCTAATGTTATTTTGTGTGCCCATTCATCTCTTTTCTCTAACCTCTCTGAAATCCTCAAGCTAAAACACCATTGTGTAATCTTTTTTTGTCTTCCCAATACCTTACACAGATTCAGAGTATACATATAAATGTTTTTCAATAAATGGAAAGGTGTTTGTATATTAATGTTTATATTTGTGACGTGTGTGGCAAATGAACCCTGGCCTAAGTCTGCACTGACCAATGTGGTGGCCACTGTCCATACGTGACTGCTAAGCTCTTGACTATGACTAATGAGCATGAAAATATGTGTTTGTAATTTTAACTTGCTTAAAGTTACAAAATAAAGCAACATTAAATATGTCTATAAACACAATTTGGGCTGCATAGGGTGGCACTATAAACTACAGTCTCAGCAATGTAGCAGAATGAGGTGGGAGAATCATGAATTTGAGGCTACCCTGGCAACACAAGACCCCCCTTTTTTTGTTTTTTTGTTTGTTTGTTTTGTTTTTTCGAGACAGGGTTTCTCTGTGTTGTTTTGGTGCCTGTCCTGGATCTCACTCTATAAACCAGGCTGGCCTCGAACTCACAGAGATCCGCCTGGCTCTGCCTCCTGAGTGCTGGGTTTAAAGGCGTGCGCCACCACCACCCAGCCATAAGACCCTTTAAAAAAAAATTAAAAAGGAAGGAAAAGAAAAGATAATTTTATTCTTTTGGACTGTATTTCCTTTTAGCCATTGAAAATTACATATCCCAAACCTGGACATGGTGTATGCCTGTTATCCTAGCACTTAAGAGATGGAGCCAGAAGGATCAGGAGTTTAGGGGTACGCTTGGCTACACAGCAAGTTCAAGGCCAGTCTGGGTGATGAGATCCTGCAGAGAGGGGTAGCAGAGACGATGTAGTAGCTGAGTTAAGATAGGTGAGCAGGTACAGGATACCCACCAGATTTCCAAGACTTAGTATTAAAAGAAAAACGTAAATTCTCATTAGTAATGCTTGTATTGATTGGCATGGGGGTGTATGTCTGTCTCTCGGCACTCAAAGGCTGAGGCAGGAGGATCCCAAGTTTGAAGGCTGCTTGAGTCATGTAGAAAGACTGTCCCTTAAAACAAAACAGAACAAAATAATGTTTGTATTGATTACACACATGTTGAAATGGTATTTTGGATATATTGAGTTAAATAAAAGTATTAAAATTTCTTGTGTTTCACTTATCTTAATACGGGCATGAGAAAACTTTAAATTTCATAGGTGGTTTGCATTTTCTTTTTCTCTTTCTTTTCTCTCTATGTGTGCAGCTGTGTGTGCATATGCTGTGTGTGCATAAGCCGTGTGTTCCTACATGAGTGCAGGCACACATGTGCCACAGTATACACAAGGAGGTCAGAGGACAACTTCCAGGGTCAGTCTTCACCTTCCACCTTGTTAGAGACGAGAGTCTCTCTGTTGTTCACTGCTGCATGCACTAGGCTAGCTGGTCTACCTGCTTCTGGAGATTCTCCTGCCTCAGCCTCCCATTTCCCACTAGGGGATTACAGAGGCTTGTGTTACTGTGTCTGAGTTTTGCATGAGTTCTAGGGATCCGAACCCAGGTAACCAGGCTTGTGCAGCAAGCCCTTTGTCCGCTGAGCCGTTATCTCCATCCACCTCCCCACCCTTGCATTATAGCGCTGTTGAACAGTGTTGGTGATTTATGCCTGGTTCTCTGTCACTCAAGGGTATAAAACTCCTTGAGTCCATCTTCCTGGTCCCTAATTATAGAAAATGCTCAAAAGGGGGAAAAAAGAGTCTATTTGGCAACATGAGAGTACATATAAGCACACATAAATAAGTGTATATATTCCCTTCCATAACTGCAAGAAAAAGCAGCAGGGGGAAAGGAGGGACTCTCCCATCAGCTCATGAAAGTCAGCTGACAATCTCCATAAATGCTGCATTTAACTCTGGACATGACATTTACCATATTGCCATTGGCATTTTAGATTTGTCTTGTGTCTTTCCTCTCCACCCCCAATCCCTTAGCACTCAGGCTCTGACCTCCTCAAAAGGAGCACCTACTGTGTCTCAGTTCACCTCCCCGTCTCCAGCACCCAGCTCAGTCTCCGGAGTTGCCATGCACCATTGCTGCTTACCCTTCTCTGGCCCCTGTATCTTCGGCCACACTGACCAACGCTTGCTCTCTGCAGGATCAACTGGTGGTTCTGTGCCATTCCCTACAGTATTCTCATCTTCATCTATGACGAATTCAGAAAACTCATCATCCGTCGACGGCCTGGTGGTAAGGCTGCCCTGGACCTCGCTCTTAAGTGGTCAATAACACTCTAGAGAGCTGTCCCATCCCATCTGGCTCCTCCACACCCACTGGCTTTCTTTCCCTCACTGTCTGTCCTTTGCTCTTCCTGGACCCTTGTCCTCGACTCCTGACTCCACATGGTCCTCCCAGTGCTCAAGGGCCCTGTTCCATGAGGCAGGCTTTCCACCTGGTCCTTATCTGCCCTTCTGCTGAGCTCTCCTGCACAACCTCTCCTGATGACCCCCTCAGTTCGCTTTGTCTCTTCTCCACAGGATGGCTGGAGAAGGAGACATACTACTAAATGCAGCAGAGGAAGCTCTTCACATGACACTGGTCTCACAAAAGCCGAGACTAAGTGTGACATGACATCTAAGATAAAGCTGAGCGGGGGGCAGAGACACTGGGTTGGATTTACTCTGGATGAGACAGACCAACATTCCTGGGGCTGGACCAAGAGCATCTGGTAGGAGATGGGGTGGGGTGGGGAAAGCCCAGCCTGCTCTGCCTGGAGCCCGGCGAGGAGGTGCAGTCTTGTTACATACAACAGACAGTCTAGAGAGTAAATGTTTGAAACAGCCCTCACCTAACTCAGTGTGTAGAAGTCTGGTTTGGGGAAGGGTGCTATAAAGCTCCCTTCCTACACCTACATTGTGACTGGGCAAGGGAGACCTCCAGAGACCTGAGAGGAGGCTGAGAAGATACTAGAATGAAGCATCTGGGGCTGGATGTGGTGGCACATACCCTTAATACCAGTACTTGGAGGGTAGAGGCAGGTAGATCTCTGTGAATTTGAGGCCAACCTGTCTACATGACGAATTCCAGGCCAGGCAGGGCTACACAGTGAGATCCTGCCTTTAAAAACAGAAGATTAAGCATATTTGTTGCTAAAGGGTATTTCCCATTTTAAGATCAATCTCCGATGTCCTGTCAGTATAAGGGACAAGAGGATACCCCCAAAGTCTAGCTAGAACCAGCTAATGAAAAAGGAGACAAGAGAAGGCCAGCTGAGCTACATTTTTTTTTTTTGAGCTACATCTTGTAGAGGTATCATAGCACCCATATCTGTACCCACATTTGGGACTTATGGGGCCAAATAATATAGACTCTGACTTGGCTTTCCTGAGGCCAGACTACAGGCCATACAGTCGTCGCTCTAAAAGAGACCTAACAGTATCAGGTCCAGCAAGGTTCAATGACTTGGGAATGGTCACATGGGGGGGGGTCCCTCCTCGAGGGTAGACTGGTGGTCCCTGCCCATTAGTCCTGTCATCAGGACATCTCTGTCCTATCCCATTCTTTAGCCCTTTCTCTCTGGTATGACCTTGAGACAGGCTATACGCATGCTGGGCAAATACTGTATCGCTGAACTCCATGCTGAGCCCTGGACCCGAGCTTTACTGGTATGATCTTAGTGAAAAGGTGCAAGGAGCCTCACTCCTACCCACCCTCCTGCCTAGGTTCCTCCCCACCTTGTCCTTCCCCTTCATGCACTCGTTTCTGCTCAGTGAGCACCTCTGCTTTGCAATAGGACTCCCAGTTCATTCTCAGGTCCCCTTTAGAGCTCCCTGCCCCAATGATACAGAGGAATGCGGAGGAACACTGGAAATCAGCAGCTGTTCCCAAAAGGCAACACATGTATGTGCAACCTGCACACCTCCTGGCATCTGGACAAGGGCCAGACCCACCATCAGTTCTCAGCACTCTATTCCCACCACTCCACTCTGTTTCGTAGAGGAACTAGAGCCTCATTCAGGAACTTTTACCACTAACCACTTTTCAAACTAGTCTTACAGTGGTCACTGGGACCAAACACAGTGACAAGCAAAACAAAAAAAATAAATAAGTGGGATAACGGTAGAGGAGTGTGGATCTAGAGCATGAGCTCTATTGCACGCTGGCAGAAAACAAAACGAAAACCCTTCCCATTGGGAGGTGTAGCCAGGCCCCCTTTCTCTGTATCTGGCCCCTTGCTCAGAGGTTTCTTTCCACTCCTTTCCTCTTCCAACACAAGGTCTCCTGGGGACAGAGCTATATCGGTCTGGGGTCCACCCGGGGTGCTGACAGGGCTGAAACAGACCCTGGAAGATGGAAGCCGACCGAGGTGGGGAGGTATGTGAGTGAGATGGGGAGGGGGAGGCGGAGGGACCAGCTCCTCAAGTTTCAGTAGTGAGGAACTTTGAGTGTCTGGTGGGTTAAAAATACTGATGCCCCAACTCAGGGTCATTTGATACGGCTGGCTGAGGCGTGTTAAATCCAGGGGCCTGCACACAGGGAGCCTGGAAGGAAGGGGGCTGAGTAGACAGTAGAGTGAAGCACAGAGAGAGGAGGCTTAGAGAAGTGACTGTAGGAGCTGAAGAGGTGAAGGGTGGAAATGGAACCAGAAAGGGCCACCACCAGTGGCGAGTGGTGGCCACATAGGAGGAGCTGAAGGGGCCAGGGTCACCATGGAGTCCCGTCTCATTCCAAAAATCCAATTCATAATGGAAGAAATCTAGTTCTCCATTGTCTGTTCAGACATTTACCTCTCCCCAGAACCCTGCAGAGACAAGACACCAAGGCTGGATCTCCCTGGGTGGCCTTTGCAGCCAGGGCCCTAAGCTCTGCCTGGTACATCAGGCACTCTCCTGGGAGATCGAGAGGCAGGATTGGGGTCCCCCCACTCCAGTGCCATGCTTGGGCTGTCTCTGGCCTCCCCTGCTCCAGGGACAGCTGTTCCTCTTGTACCCACTCCTGCTATGTTCCTAAGAACGTTAAGTTAGCTGCATAAGGTCTGCCCCATGGCAATGGGAGAAGTTATTCAGCTAATGAAACTTCATGTTTCTACCTTAGATGCAAAATAAACACTATCCTTCTAGAACGAGAAATATCGCGCACAGGGGACAAGGAAGGCTGACTTTAATGTGATTTCTCCATGATCCCCCTTGAGCCTCAGTTTACCTATACAGTATGAGCCCTAGAAGGCCATAAAAGGGGTCGTGCTAGACACTTAAAGCTAAATTCAACTCTTCACCTCCAAGCTAGGAGCCTGAAATTACAGCTTTCACACCTCCAGCTCTGCTTTGGGTCTCAGATTCACAGACTTAATCTACAGCCTTGGGTAAGGGCACAGGGCCCATCTCTTCCTGTTTACCTCATGTTGATTTTTCCCATGTTTATACCGGATCATCTGTGCCTTATCAAAGACATAGGAATAAATAGTAGCTATTAGCTCTCTTTAGAATCATGCAACCTGGGGAATCCTCTCAGCCCACTATGTCCTAGAAACGGAGTCCCACAGGATCAGGGCAGAGAACATTCAGAGGAAGCAGCCAAGCAGCAGTCCCTTCCTCAAAGTGGTCCTCACACGCAGAGAAAGCCCAGGTCCACATCCCTACAGGATGGAGTATGGACCAGCCCTGTCCTTCCCCCTGCATTCCTGAGTTAGGACTGTTGAGTGAGGCAAAGGAAACAGACTGGAGCTAAGCCAGGTCTCTGGTCTTGGACTCCACTCCATCTTTTATTCAGAGAATGATCTCATCCTTGGTCCACATTCTTTAAAGGGAACTGCAGGGGGTTTCTTTCCTGGAGCCTGGAATGTACTTTTATCCCCCCCCCCCTCCTCCATAAGATCAAAGAAATAGATTTTACCTATAGTCGATCGCCAGATTTTACGAGTCAGAAGAAATACCACGTTTCCCCCACCCCCCATTTCATCCTGTATTTTCAGTTTAGCCTCTGACCCAAACTCCTCTTCACCTACATTTCTTTCTGATTAGCCTTGTCCTACCCTGGGATCCCCGGTTACCCCTACACCTCCCCTCCTCCAGCCCCGGCTTCACTTACCCCTAACTCATCTGATCTTATTTTTAGATCTGGCATCTCTCCCTTTCTCTTTCTTAATATGGCGATGAGCTCTTAGGCCCGTGTGGGGCCAGGGGCTGAGGAGCCCTGGACACTGGAGGAGGGGGAAGGAAGGGGTTGTTGGGAGCCTAGGGAAGAGGTGTAGGAGGCGGGAGGATTCAGGCTCTCAGGGAGCTGTCCTGGCCTCAGAAGGTTATCCATCTCTCCTGCCAACCACAGAGACATATTTAGACAGGACCAGGTGGGGACGGAGGGGTGCCAGTTTCAAGGGGCAGCTCCGGTTCCCTGCCCGCCCCTGCCCCCCGTCCCTCCTCCTGACCCTTTTTCACTTGGCTCTATCGGCAGGCAGTTTCTCTGGGGCCCAGCAGTGTCCTCTGTCCACTGCTCTGGCCCACTCCCTACCCCACCCCCACCTGGAGCCCCTAACTCAGGATTCTGTATCCAGGGGTACCTCCCTATCTCAGCTAAACCTCCTCTGAACCAGGAGAGCAGACCCAGATCCCACTACCTTCATGAGAGCTACCGACAGGATGGGGGCCAGGGCAGGGGCCAAGCTGAGGCTAGCACTGCTGTTTGTACTGGTGCTAGGGACACCCAAGTCAGGGGTCCAGGGGGAGGAAGGGCTGGACTTCCCTGAATACGATGGTGTGGACCGTGTGATCAATGTGAATGCAAAGAACTACAAGAATGTGTTCAAGAAGTATGAGGTGCTGGCCCTCCTCTACCATGAGCCCCCTGAGGACGACAAGGCCTCCCAAAGACAGTTTGAGATGGAGGAGCTAATCCTGGAGGTAAGTAGAGGAGAGCAGGCCTGAAGAGCATGCCCAGTCCCCTCTGTGAGCCCCATGTCTGAGGGTGGCGGCTGGGGTAAGAGCATCACAGGGTCTTTGTCCTCACAGAGAGCATGACTGGAATGCGGCCTTAGCCAAAAGAAAGAGACTCAGGGACCAAGGACCTAGCCTTTTGGTACAGGAGCTGTAGGGGTCTGCCTGCTCTGTACTGTAGGAGGCAGGGTACTAGGTTTGGCTGGGATGGAGGGGGGGGGCTGTGTGCAGTACTATGCATTGCGTTCCCATACCACCCATATATTCTCCTAGCCAAAATATGCTCCTCTCACACTCTTGGTGCTGTACTCCAATACCCAAACAGCAGAAATGTAAACATGATTGATATTTGATTTACCTATAACTGACTACATAGTTAAATGACTACATAGTTAGGTGACTATATAGTTGAATATCTTCTAGAGGCCTCCCACAGGCCTCCCAGCCCAGTCCCTCTGCCTCCTCCAATTCCTCTTTTGTCCCTACTGGGTCAAACAGAAGTCCTCACTAGAAAATTCTTGTGGTTGAAGAGGGCTTCAGCATGCTTTCCCCATCTTTTCTTTCAGAGAAGAGATTTCTTCCCCCGCCCCCAATCTAACTTTACCCACAGTAGAGACGATTAATACAAAAAAACAGGAGGAAGGAAGCTTTACGATTGGGATGCATGGCCACACACATCCTTAAGGGGGCTGGGATATGTCTGTGTTTCCCTGTCTGAACTTCCCTGAGCCCTGCTCTGGCTTGGTGATACAGAGAGGCCCCACTTTGTATAGAGCTTGGAATATTTCAGTATAAGACACCAGGCCCCAGGCTTGCATTTCTGTGAGCCTTGTCGGGCTCTGGAAACCGCTGTCTGATTAATGAGCCAAGTATTTTTATCCTGAGTGCTCAGTAGCCTCTGCCATCCACCTGCCACCCGCCCTTCCGTTCCCCTAAGAATCAGTGTGCTGCAGTGCTGGGTGGGGTCCTGCTGCAAAGTATGCCCATGGCAGAAAGAATCGGGGTGCAGTGCTGGGTAGGGAGGCTTGTGGGATGGTGACCAGCCTGTGTGACTGGCTAGATGCTACAGGAAGGAGGAGATGGGTGCTGCTTAGTTTCTGCCGGTAGCTCTCCCTCCAGGGGTGATGAGTGGTGACCTCTTGACTGTCTGGCCTTGCCCACCCCTCAACAGCATGGCCGGCTCCCCTGCCCCCATCCTCCACTGTTCTCACTTTGGGCGTTACTTGAGGATCCCAAATTCCCCTATGCTGAGTTTGGACTTTGATTAGGATGGAAGGCAGGGCCCACCCAGCCTTTCATGGCAGGTGAGACTCCTCGGCTTCCCTCAGGAACATTGCAATGAGCAGTAAACACGCATGATCTTTTAAAAAGTTGAATCAAAGGGCTGGAGAGATGACTCCGAGGTTAAGAGCACTGACCACTCTTCCAAAGGCTCCGGGTTCAATTCCCAGCACCCACATGGCAGCTCACAACTGTAACTCCAGATCCAAGGGACCCGACACCCTCACACAGACATACATGCAGGCAAAACACAAATGTTCATTTAAAAAAAAAAAAAGTTGAATCAAAGACAGGCTAAGATTATAGGGTGTCCGGGAATAGTCTGGACCTTAACAAATGATCAAGGTCAATGTTTGAGCTTCCTGTCTCTCAGTTGTCCTGATGATGGGAAAGCATTACATGGGGAAGGGGTTAATAAGAATGCTAGGGGCTAATTTTAATTCTGACTCCTTCTTCCAGTTAGCAGCCCAAGTCCTAGAAGACAAGGGTGTTGGCTTTGGCCTGGTGGACTCTGAGAAGGATGCAGCTGTGGCCAAGAAACTAGGTAAGGGGGGGAGGGGCAAGACCAGAGAGGCCTAGGTGGAGGGCTTGGAGGGACCTGAGGGGCTCAGGATCTCTTCTTCTACCGTATCTATTCTGAAGTGGGGAGTCTGAGATCGGGGGCTATTCTGGATAGAGACCTATGCATGCTCCAATCCCAGAATGAGATGGAGTGGGGTGGAGAGGTGGCCTTCTTTATGCTTATCTAGAAAATGGCTAAGGATGGGCATGAGGGTGGGCGTGGTGGCTCATTCTTGTCATACTTGGGAGGATGAGACAGCAGTATTGTGGGCTCAAAGCCTCCTGGGTTACATAGTGAAACAAAACAATGCATGTAGATACTTTGCTTTGTAAAGTAACCTAAATAATTTAAACACACACACACATACACACACACACACACACACACAACTGAGGGAAGAGAAGGAAACACAGCTAGTGTTGGAAGGAAAGGGGAAATCAAGGAATACAGGTATAGCAGAGAGACCTTCTACAAAGTCCTTTTTCAACTCCTCCCCACTTCCCTCCCCCTTCCCTCCCCCCTTCCTCTCCTCCCCCTCCCCCCTCTTAGCAGAGCCCAGATGTTACATCACCCGCCACCAGGCGGCAGCACAGGCTGGACACCGGATGTGGATGGGGGAAGGGTAGTAGCAACAAGTCATCTGGACGGCAGTAGTTAGAGACTGCTGGCAGGAATATTTGTCCCTGTCTGTCTAGGCAGAGCAAGGGAGGTGTGTTGCTAGAATCCGCATCTTTCCTGTTTCCTCCCCTCAAACCCCACCTGCTCCCTCCACCCCGCTCCTTGCCCCAGCCTCTTAGCCTACTCAGCTGTGAGGTTAGCTCCTGAAGGAGATGCAGAGACATGGACATGGGAATGATGCAGGGTTTAAGGGATTGTTGAAGATGGGTGGGGGAGAGAAATGGAGAGGTGGAGGAGGATGAGTTCACTGGGTTATCAAGTGGGTTGTAACCAGAAGTTAGACTCAGGGAAGGCTGGGGTCATAGCTCACCTCCCATGCGTTCCTTAGGACTAACTGAAGAGGACAGTGTTTACGTGTTTAAAGGAGATGAAGTCATCGAGTATGATGGTGAATTTTCTGCGGACACTCTGGTGGAATTTCTACTTGATGTAAGGGTTCCCTGAGCCTGATAGCTTTGACATTTCCAATGCCCTATTAATCTACCCTACACCCTACACACACACACCACAGACACCGCAAACCTGACACACATATACTACATAGGCTGCACACATACCACATGCAACATACAATAGATATCACATACATATCATATAGATCAGACACAGTGCACACAAAAAATACACATACCATTCATAAGTGCTCAAACAACATATAACACACATCATCTATATGTACCACATATACCAAACACACAACATACATCCAATGCACACTCATATGCAGCACACAAGACACACAACACACATATATCACACATAACATGCAACATATACAATTTATATCAGACATATACCATGCACATCAGACCCATAAATAAACCACACATACACATGCAACAACATATCACGAACATATATCCCATGCCAAACAGAAGATACAGAATATACACATCACACACATTGCGCAACACCTAGACCACACACATATACCATTAGCAGTGTACAACACACAGGCCACATACCCACCCTCTACCAACATCTGGCTCCTCTCCTAGTCTCCTATCTTTCCCCTCGATGCCTCTTTGGATCCTATCAGTGAGAACAGAAATGGTCTCCTCAATGGTCTTGTTCTTCCAGGTCTTGGAGGACCCTGTGGAATTGATTGAAGGTGAACGGGAGCTGCAGGCATTTGAGAATATTGAGGATGAGATCAAACTCATTGGCTACTTCAAGAGCAAAGACTCAGAGCGTGGGTAACAGCTCCACCGCTCCCCTCTCTGACCCTGCATGCCCTCCTGCCTTCTTTGGCTCTGAACTTCCTGTCCCTCTCTTTCCTTCTGATGGTCAGCTCCCTCATCTGTCCTATCTCCCTGTACTCTGAGGCATTCCCAGACACCCTCCACCCCACATTCCACCACTTCCTCTACAATTCTATTATTCTCAGAGAACTGGAGGTCAGAGGGGATGGGTCTCATTCTGTGGCCCACATGTCAAGAAAGATCTGCAGAGAAGCCAAGGGGATGATTCTCTGGCAGATCCTGAGAATGACTATCCCTTCTTCCCCTTCAGATTACAAAGCCTACGAGGATGCAGCTGAAGAGTTTCATCCCTACATCCCTTTCTTCGCTACCTTCGACAGCAAGGTTCTCTTCCCTGTAGTCATATTGGGTCCCCCTACACTCTTAAGTTGTACCCCGGCTTCTCTCCCAAAATTGATGGGGTCTTGGTCCCATTCTACATGCTGGTACTCTCCACCCCAAACTCATCCCTTCCTTCTCCTGTAGACATGAAGGGAAGAGGGGCACTGGATTGTCTAACCCACCTTTGTCATGGCAAATTAACCCAGAGAAGACACTCCCCCAGAGCCCCTGTGGTAGTGACACAGACCCACATTTTCTGACTCCTTTTCTGCAGCTTGTTCCTCCTTTGTGCTGGTTCTCACTCTGACCCTGCACCTCCTACTCCACAACTCTTGTCTGCTTCCTCAAAGGTGGCAAAGAAACTGACCCTGAAGATGAACGAGATTGATTTCTATGAGGCTTTCATGGACGAGCCTGTGACCATCCCAGACAAACCCAACAGTGAAGAGGAGATTGTCAACTTCGTGGAGGAGCACAGGAGGTGAGGACTGAGCAACCCTCTTAGTGAGGCAGGTTCCTCCTGGGGCTAGAACACCAACCAGTCTGTGAGGTGGGCTGGGAAACTTAAGCCCACCTGGAAGACAGCCTCTGCTGGAGATGAATACACTTCTGGGCATTGGTGCTCACTGATACACCAGTAGTTCTGCATTATATTTTGTACCCCAGAACTTAGCTCTGAGCCCTATACAGAGAAAGTCCTCTGGAAATGTGTATTGGACTGTGGGGCTGATTATGATTTAAGTAATTTGTCAACAAAGGAGTAGTGAGTGCCGGTGTTCTGACCAGGGGCTTATAAGGCACCTTCTCTCCGTTGTTAAATTTAATTCTTTTACCATCCTCAGTGAAAGAGGCGTCAAGGGGAAGAAGAGTCAGAACTGAAATTTAAGCCTTAACTCAGTCCTATACCTTTGCTTATTTGCGACACTAGCAGCTGTCAACAGAGGTAGAGGGGCAAGAATTTTGCCTCCCAGTGGCTGTGAGGCAATGTTTCCAGGACATTTTTGGCTGTGAGGAGTGTTGCTGGTATTCGGTAATTAGAAGTCAGAGATCCTACTAAGCGTCCTACAGAGGTGCTGAGCAACCCTGCCCTACACTCACACATCATTCTCTCCCTTCATGTGACTCCACAGCTAGAAGTACCCACTCATCAGTCTAAATACCACTTACTCTCTCCCACTAGATTCTGGCCTCTTTCATCGGGGCAAGATGTGTTTGCATAGTTTAACTCTAGCCAATACCTAACTCAGTACTTACAGAGTATCTCAGCCCCTCCCCGCTCCTAGTACCAGGAAGTGAACCCAGGGGCTGGCACACATTAGGCATGTAATTCTATTGAGCCCAGGCTGACAATTTTATTGAATGAGTGAAAGAAAAAATAAAGGACTACCCTGATAGCCAGTTCTTACCTTTCCCCCACAAAGTCTCTCTTCCAGCCATTCCCTTCCCACTAACCATTGTTTAGCAGCCATGAAATGACCCAGGCCTGATGCCCAGAGCTTAGATTTGCTAGCTGGCTTTGTTCTGGGATACAAGCTGTCTATGCCCTAGGCCTGACCCAGAGGTGGCTTCAGCTGTGGGGACATTTTGGAGGGAGATGTTCTTCCCACCCACTGAGTAGGGACCCTCTGTCTCTCTTCCAGATCGACTCTGAGGAAACTGAAGCCTGAGAGTATGTATGAGACCTGGGTGAGTACCTCTCCCAGGACCTGGTGCTTAGAAAGAACCAGAACCTTAGAAATGGCTCTCCCTGCTCTTCCTTGTGCCTTCAGCTAGGGAAAAAGAAAAAGAAAAAAAGAGAAAAGAGCAGTATCACAGTCAAGGTTTTTGTACTGAAGAACACATCTCAGATGACAGGCATAAGTGAATGAATACGACAAGGCTTTCAAACTCTGAGGGTAAAGGGCTATCACTCAGAAAAGAGTCACCCCCATGAAAATACAAGCTGGCATTCTGTGATTTGGACTCAAGCACCAAGGGGCTGGCCAGGAGTAGAGTAAGGTCTGCCCCAGCTCTAACCCTGCTCCTCTCCTCATCCTCCAACAGGAGGATGATCTGGATGGAATCCACATTGTGGCCTTTGCAGAGGAAGCTGATCCTGGTGAGGAAGGAGCACTGAGGTGGCCTGGGGGAAGCCAGGGGTGGGTGGTGTGTTTGCTGCATCACAAGCCCACAGGGAAGGCATTCCCGGGAGTTTGCAAGCAGCCTGGGGCTTGAAGTGTGTTAGTATAGGAAGAGAGGAAACATGCCTGGATTCCTGTCTCCCTTTCCTCTCTGCTCCACCTCACTTTCCTTGCTTCTCCTCCTTCCAAGATGGTTACGAGTTCTTAGAGACTCTCAAGGCTGTGGCCCAAGACAACACCGAAAACCCTGACCTTAGTATCATCTGGATTGACCCTGATGACTTCCCGCTGGTAAGAGGCCCTCCTCAAGCACTGGGATCCTAATGTGGGGACTTGGCCTGGGACGACTTTTTTTGTTTCAGAATTCCTAGCCCTATATCCTAGTTGGGGACCCAGAAAGTTACGCCTGCTGCATGCTCATGAGCGATGTAGACACAGAGGGCATCCTGAGCAAGGGGAACGGGGATGAGAAGAGTGAATTGCATGGGACATAATATGTGATTCCCAGATGAGACGGGGACAGTAATTAGGTACCAGAGCTGAAAAGCAGTACTCTGGTGAGCGGCTGGATACAGCACAGCACATGGGAGTCCCCCAACATCTAACTTTTATTGTTAAATGAGCAAGCAGGAATGTGACAGAATACTGATGATTGCCAGGAAAAATTGCTTATGTTAAAGACATGTAGGAACTGGGCTGGAGAGACGGCTCAGAGGTTAGAGGTTCTCATCCAGAGAACCTGAGTTCATTTCTTAGCACCCATGTATGGTGATTGTTCAGCTATAGGGGATCCATACCTCTTCTGAAGGTATATACACACAAGGTAAACACTCATACAAACGCGTATAAGTAAAAATAAGAAAAATAAATCTTAACAAAAGAGATGTAGGAACTAAGGGCTCTGCAGAGAGAAGTGAGTTGCCCGAAGGTACACAGCCAATCATAAGCAGGAACAAAGCAGCCAATCATAAGCAGACCCAGGAACAAAGCAGCCAATCATAAGCAGACCCAGGAACAAAGCAGCCAATCATAAGCAGACCCAGGAACAAAGCAGCCAATCATAAGCAGACCCAGGAACAAAGCAGCCAATCATAAGCAGACCCAGGAACAAAGCAGCCAATCATAAGCAGACCCAGGAACAAAGCAGCCAATCATAAGCAGACCCAGGAACAAAGCAGCCAATCATAAGCAGACCCAGGAACAAAGCAGGGTTTCTGTTCTACTGCTCCTCCCAAGGGAGAAACCGCCTTCCTCATCTTTCCGCTTGGAGGTTTCTACTCTCTCACTGATTAGCTTTCCCTACAAGCTTGTGGGTCCATGGTTAGGCTGCCCTTCATTCCTTGCCAGCTCATCCTGCCTCCTTTTATCCCTGGCCCAACTCTCATCCTCGGATGGACTTGTGTACTCCTACCCTCTGTCAAGTTGATGTATTTGGTTCTCCCCACAGCTGGTTCCGTACTGGGAGAAGACGTTTGACATCGACTTGTCAGCTCCACAAATAGGAGTTGTCAATGTTACAGATGTGAGTTTCCTTTCCTCATCCCTGGCTGTGCACCAGATCATCTTCCACCCAAGTACTAACCAGGCTCAACCTTGCTTCCATGATCAGATGAGAGCGGGTGTGGTTGGGGTGGTATATGGCCTTCTACAGAGCACCAGTGTCTCAGTATAGCTAGTTCTCTTCCACACTGCTGCTAACTGGGAAGCAAACACTGCCCAAGAGCAGGAGACATTCTGATCTAATGGCTGGACCTGTGGGGTGGGAACGCGTGATCTGAGCATTTGAATCATCCACTCGCTGGAATCACGTGGTCATTCTTCAAAGTCCAGTTCAACTTCTTTGTCCTCTGTTAAGTTTCTCTTAGGAATTACTTCCTCTATGGCACCCTTGGAGCTCACTGGCATTGAGAACTTGCCTTTTAGCAGCCTATCTTTCCTAGCAGCTACGTATTTGTTGAGCTGAATTGAGTAGCGCAGCCTCTGCTTTCACGGTATCCTCAGTCTGATGGAATGGGCATGTTATCCCATTAATCGTGAGGCTAGCTCTGGACAATTTTATAATATAAATAAAATGCTAGCAAGGCTGTGACTTCTGCTTGAGAGTCCCGGAGTTGAGTTGCAGAGAAAGTAGCATTACAATGGAGATCGTGTAGTGTCCAAGATTTCAATAAGGGGCAAATGCGAGTCTCCAAACTGAGAGTGGAGAGTGCTCCAAGGACAAAAGCAAAGTCAGGCATGGTGGTACATGCCTGTAATCTAAGCACTGCAGAGGCAAAGGCTGGAGTCCTTACTTCAGTGAGTTCAGAGCCAGCCTGGGTTACACAGAAGACTATGGGGCCAGCCAGCCAAGGCTACACAGCAAGTACACTTCTTTTTTTTTGGGGGGGGGGGGGCATTTGAGACAGGGTTTTTTGTTTGTTTCTTTGTTTTTAATATATAGCCCTGGCTGTCCTGACCAGGTTTATCTTAAACTCAGAGATCGACCTGCCTCTGCCTCCCGAGTGCTGGGATTAAAGGTGTGCGCCATCAAGAGCATATCGTTATCATAAAAAAAAGTAAAAAAAATAACACTACTACCAACAAAAAGACAGCAAAAAGAGTGAATAACAGGTTTGGGTTTTAGAGTTTAAGATCACTGAAGCTATTACTAGAAAAATCATTTTATGAAAATCCCAGAGTGCTGGCATCTGACTTGATTCTGTTGGCCGTGAGCAGCCATGATGCTTTCACATCACAGACATGATAGAGATGTATGCTTGCAGCAGCTCAGGACAGCAACTGTAAAGGAGACAGACTGAAGGGAGGCCTTTAGCCAACTCACCTTTCCTTTCCACTCCTATCCATCACTATTTTAACTCTGATCTTCACCAGGAGAGTTTCTCTGGCCACTGAAAGAGGCAAGGAAGGGATGTACAGTGGATTACAGTGAGCGGGAGGACAGGTCTGTACTAAACTGAGCTTCTATTCCATACCTGTGCCACCACCTAGGCGGACAGCATATGGATGGAGATGGACAATGAGGAGGACCTGCCTTCTGCTGAGGAACTGGAGGACTGGCTGGAAGATGTGCTGGAGGGTGAAATCAACACAGAGGATGATGATGATGACGACGATGACGATGATGATGATGATGATGACGACGACGATGATGATTAGTTGCTGTGGCAACCACCTACCAGCCCCACTTGCTCTTTACATGTACCTTCCTACCGTCCACGCACTTCCCTGAGCTCCTTGGGACACTAGGTCATTCTCTACTATAGGGCCAACTGTGGTCTATATACAGGGTGCTTGAGGTCCTGGTGTCCCTCGATGACAGAAAAGGAGCAGCTTTTCCTGAGATACCAGCTTTCATCTTTCTCACTTCTTATCCTATACCTTCTCTGTATCTGTTTCTCTCCTATTACTCCCCATACTTTCTGATTCTCTTGCCCTCTCTTCTCTGTCCCTCCTATCAACACAGTCTCCCACTTTTCAAATCTTAAACCTTTATGACTGTCCTGACCCTGGCCAGGAGGAAGGAGGTACTGTGTTCAGGGATATATCTCACCTATCTTTTGTTAATGTATTTGGGTCAAACACAAGGCCTTAATAAAGAGATCTGGGGCAGAATGAGCAAGCGTCTGTTGTTGGAGTCTCACCCTCATGGCAGGAGGGAGGTGACCATTGGACGGGAGATTTAACTGTGAGTTCCTTGTTAGGAGTGAGCTGGGGGGCTGATCAGCAGGGGTGGGGGGCTTTCTCCGGGCAGTTATTCCAGGGAAGGCTGGATATTTATCTGCCTCCAGTCAACGAGCCTTTTCTGAACACATGGTGTTTGTCCAGTGCTGTTGTTGGGCTCTGGAGGAACAGACAGTGCCAGGCCTGTCCCTGCTCTTGAGCTGACTGGCCTTGCTGAAAAGTCAAGACAAGCACCCTAAACAACTAAAGAATAACACAGCAATATGTAATTCATTATGTTGCTGCTGGACAGTGCCCTCCCAGAAGCTCTTTATTTGAACATCAAGACTGAGTCCATTGTCTTCCTCAGTAAGGTCTCTCCAGACCTTTGGTGGTCCAGCCATCTCCTTTCATGGTCCCTGCTGCCCTTTCTGTGTACACCTCCGTTCTTGTACCTAATACCCTTGGTTACTGTTCTTCAGTTACACAGCCACTAAGTTGAGTCTTGAAGGCAGGAACCCAGACTTTCTCTTCATTTCTATAGGACCTTGTGCATAAAGAATTGTCCCCGTGGTTTTTTAGAGAAAGAATGAAAAAGCAAGGTAGGGGAGGGGGATAAGAACGGACTCGGTGACTCCCACAAGAGAAGCAAACCTTTTCAAGACCTTCAACTGAAGAGGGGGGTCTGACTGGAGGCGAAGGAGTTGGGACAGGGACATTCTGGTCGATGGAAAAAAAACTGAAAGCATTAGCAGGGTGTGTTTGTCATTTTGGCACACACAGCACCGGAGGCCAGAAAAGTAAAGAGAAATTCAAGTTGTGGCCATGGGGCTGGGTAAGCATAATGGGTGTGGTTTGTACAAGTGTTTGAACTAAATCCTAAGAACATGGGTAGAAGGGCAAAATTTCAACTAGTAGCAAGACCCAGGATAGACTTGGGGAGGGGAGATGATGCAAAGGCAGAAGCAAGGAGCCTCACCCCTACTCAGAAACTGTATAATCAGTGAGTTGGGGAGAATCTGGACCCATGTGGTGGTCATGGTAATGAGGAGGCTTTGACTTTTGAACAAAGAGCATGCATCAGATTTAGACCTGTTGGAGTTTTGTGAAAAAGCCCCCCGCCCCAGGATAGGTTCAGTAAGCACAGACAAGTTGGGAGCATGAAGAACCAAACTGCTGAATAAGCTTCTAAATAGACATTGTGGTTGTTTTTAGATAGGGTATCACTATGTAGCCCAAAATGGGAGCCCTCCTGCCTCAACACTCTGAATCTTGACATGATAGGTGTGTACCACCCTATTATGCATTGTACTAGTTTTTGTGAAGCCAATGGAATGTTAGTAGATGTCTAAGTATGGGAAAATGAGCCCTGAGATTAGAGAAGTTTTCACTCTCCACAGACAAATGCAGGCAGTGCTCTTAGAGAAAACGGCAGAAGTATCAGAACAGAAATCAAACATTCAATCAATCCGTTCACACCTAATGGATAACTAATAAGTAATGGGGTGTTAGGTTACATCATAAAAATATTATAGGGTTTGTTTAGTATAGGTCAGTGAAAGATACCAGACCAAACACCTTTTTAAACACCTATCTGGTACCAGTCCCCAAAGACTTAGTATTTCTGGTTCTCAGAAGAGCCCTTTAGTGACACTAACATCCTCATCTGGCTGGTGAGGACACTGACCTTTATGGATTTAATGTCTAAGGAAACAGTAAGCATGATGTCCACATTCTCTCTGTCTCATTGCCTGACTGATTCGCTTCATTTAAATACGACATGTTGTACAGTTCCTCTGAGTCTCAAAGATGGGTCAACAAGATAGATTTTGGCCCTACAACACAGGGAGAATTAGAAACAAAGACAAATTCTGAGGGTATGTTATCTTCAGAGGGGAGAAGGGCAAAGAGAAGCACTATGGAGACTTAAGGGGCAGGAACGTGACCTGCTTCTCCCAGAAGCGTGGCCCTCAAGAAAGGAAGGACTCATTGAGGCTTCTGGAAGGGTCTCTACCAAGCTGGAACTGAGGCAACATGGGGAGTAGAGGCATGCAAACACTGGGAGATGTTCATACTTTGCAAGGCCAGACACTTCCAGAGTTGAGCTGAGATCCCTTATGCTTCAAATGGGGTGAAAATCAGATGCTTCTCCAATTCCTCCTCCCCTCTTTCAGTCTGGCTGAGAATCTGGGGGAGGAAAGTCCCCCGAGGTGGAGGGGAAGTGAGAATTATCACACTGGGCCTTGGCAGAGGGACAGAGCCAGGAGACAGCAAAGTGTGGCTTTGTTAGTTGTCTATATTTGCATGCTGAGCTCATGGCTTTTTTCCCCCAGAAAATAAAATTACATCATAGTGTGTGTGTGTGTGTGTGTGTGTGTGTGTGTGTGTGTGTGTGTGCGCGTGTGTGTCTGCGTAGGAAGTGAGTGTGTGGGGGTATATTTGGGAAAGGCAGCAGGAGCACAGAGGTCCAGCTGCTATTATCCAGAAGCGATCATGGCTCCAGGCCAAGTAAAAGAGATTATTACCCTGTTGCTCCTTGCCCCCCATCCCCATTCTATTCCTAGCGTGGATAAATTTGATCATTTTCTACTGATCCTCTGACCTATAAGGCTAGGAGGGAGGTTTTCCCACACACCAAAGCAAAGTAGCCAAGTGAACCCGGAGGCCACAGACTTTCCAAATCCCCCAATTCAAACTGCTTCCGCCTTCCAGGGGTCCTGGCCACCGTGATCATCCAAAGGCCAGGGGGCAGAAGAGCGACCCGCTGGGAAAACGTAATCTGAGGATTGTTCCACAGTTTAAGTGAAAGAGGCAGAGTTCACACTCTAGCCCAGTACTGCCCGCATCCTCGGAGTCTTCCAGAACGGCGGTCCACACTCCCTGTCCCCTCCTGCCTCCCCTCCCCCTTCTCTCGCCGCTCCCCGCCCCCCGCCCCTCCCCGGCTCTGACATCACCGGCCAGTCGGGTGGGGTGAGGCGGTGCTGGGCTCAGGCTCTGCTCCACGGGCGGAAGAGGCGGCGGCGGCAGGAGCGGCGGCAGCGGCGGCAGGAGCCAAGGAGCAGGCTCCAGACGCTGCTTAGGAACCGGGGACCCAGGAGTGCCCGCACCCTGAGCTCTCAGCTCCGGAGGCGGTGAGAGGGGACACAGGGGAGATGTGTCGTGGGGAGGGGGTAGGTTGGTGGTCTGGGTTTGGAGAGGTCACGATCCTGAACCCGGGGGACAAATAGGGGAGCTTGAGGATCCAGACAGGTCCACGGTGTCAGGCCTCGTGGGGTTCATGTCAGTGCATCCAGAGTCTGGATTGTGCTGCCGGCTGAGTGGCTTCGTCCGCCCATTCTGTGCTGAACAGCAGTTTGGGAGTCCGATGGGGCCTGGGGATTAGGATGTAGCCTGCTTCCCGCCCAGCCGGCCGGGCCAGGCCAGCTCCCGCCCCTCCCTCCTCGCTCTAGCTTCGGACTCGCCTCTGCAGGCGGTCTTCGGGCTCGGCTCAGCCCTGCCTCAGTTCCTCGGGCAGCTGGTACGTGTGCTCTCACACCCAGTCTACTGCGTCTGGGGAGAGTGGGATTGGTGGAAGCTTGCCCGGAGGAAAGGAGGAAGGAGCTGGGGGTGCAGAGGAATGATGTAGCCTACGTAAAGACCCTAATTAATTTAAAAAAAAAAAATCCATGTCAAAACCGACAGGGACACAAACACGTTTAAGAAAAAAGCTAACCACACAGTGACACACACCCATGTGACTTACACACATCCTCGCATACAAACCAAATCACAACATCCCTGCACTACGCATCCACCCACCCACCCACCACAACCCACTGCCTCCCATGTGGAGTCTCCTTGACCGGCGGCTCTAAGACATCATCCTCAACAGGAATGTTGAGTAGTGGATGGAAGGGCCACTGACCACAAACACACCCAGATTTTTATGGACAGCTTTAGTAGACAATACCTCAAGGACTGGTGAGCCTATGTTCTTACCCGGGTGAGGGGCTTCTTGTGACCTTTCTTGCTGACTGCACGTTTAGAGCATGGGGTACCTGGGAGTGGCGAGATTCTAGGCATCGATGTGGCCCAAGGATGGAGGAGGGAGTAGAAGCAAGAGAGGGTGAAAAAAAATGAGTCAGCCAAGGATGGAACCCAAGTTGAGGGGGGGAGGGGATGTGTGAGAAGACAGACATGGAGAAAGGACAGAGATCCATAGAGGGAACCACGGAGAGAAAGGAGTGGCCAGAGGAACCAGAAGAATGCTGGGGTGCAGGTTAAAGAGGATCAGAACTTCGGAAGGGTGAAAAAGGCAGGGGTTTAGAAGGAACATGTGAACATGTGTGTCCTGTTTCTCTAGGTTATGTGTCTGGCCCCCAGGCGCTATGAGCGATTAGTGTTAATTGCTCTTCCCTTTGCGGTTAAATACTCCAGTGGGGAAACTGCCAGCATGCCTTAGGCTGCCAGCTTCTCTGGTTGCCTACTATGTATGACACCTGTGCTCAGCAGGTGTCATATACTTCATACGTAAGGTCACAGACTCACACTATACCTCACACACAGATCTTCATGTACAATGTCAAGATAGCCGTCTTCACCAGCTAGTCAGCAGCCAACCATTATATATTCAGTAACCAGCCATATATCTATTCCTTCCCGTCAAACTTTTTCTTATTCTGGAGGGAAGCTCATTCCTTCCTTATGGTAGCTCTGGGTATTTAGGTGGGGACACCTGAGTCTCACGAAGTTCAAGTGTATCCATGGCTACCAGCAAATGCGATGAGTGACTAGGAAGAGATGGAAGGTATGAATGCCCACTGGAAAAGTGAAGGGGGGTGGGAACTTAGCCTAGCAAGCTCAAGGTGGGGTTAAAGGAGGGAGCTCAAAGAGGTAGAAAAAGAAACTGAAAATGACTAAGGAGGAAGGAAATGGATGAGGAAGGACAGCTAGTCTAGGGAGAGGCCCAGGGCCCATTCCCTGCTCACAGTCCTGCTCAATCCAGTGCCAGCTATCTGTGGCTTCCTCCATCTTGGGCATGGCCCTTTCCAGTCCCAGAGGCAACCTGTTTGTCTTCTTAGATGTACATTTTGGAGTCCTTCTCCCAGGCTGACCTTGGAGCTGTAAAACCCTCTTTGTTACAGGATGAAAGAAGAGTGTGTGGTGAGATCTCCAAAGCTGGACCAAAAGGTTAGGGAAGAAGTCAGTTAAGATACTGAAAGAAACAAACTGCTGTTCTGCTTGGATGTGGGCCCCCGACGTCACTTCAGTTACAATAGCTACAACCCTAGGCCCTCCTTCCCACCTGTTTCCGCTGATTACTTCCTCCAGCTCCCAGCTTCCGACAGGACTGACTTGAGTGCCTAGGAATCCCTCCTGCCCATTAGAGGGACCTTCAAGTCCTTGCATCTGTATAGGATGGCCCCTTCCCTCTGCCTCCAACAGCTGTAACAGATGTGGAGGGAGGGGTAAAATCTAATCCACAAGCTTCCTTTTTAGTTTCCTATGTGGAACCCAATGCTGGGGACAGGGGATAATCTACCACAAATCTGTGTCCAAAGACTCTAATTGTTTTGGTGCCGTCACCTCCACCACAGGTGCTTATCCACGTGCCAGGCTTCTCCTCGTGGCTTGCTTCTTGTCCAGTGCCATCTCCCCAGTCCTTACCTAAAAGGCTCCTTCTTCCCCAGCATCCTCAGTGGTCAAGACTATGCCTAGAGCCAGCTTAGGAGAGGTAGGGAGGAAGGAAGGAAGGAAGGTGTGAGGAAGCAGTGAGCAGAATACAGAATGAGATGGGAGGGAAGGGAACTGACTTCCTGGCAGCCTCCGCTCCAGTTCCTGCCCTGGTATCCTGTCCCAAGAATGGCCTCCACCCGGTGGTGTTCCTGAGCTCTCCGCTGCTGCAGAGGAGAACTTCTCAGAGCCAGGAAGGCAGACTTCTCGAGAGGCCCTGAGAAATTCTAAATCTTTGGTGAGGATGAACAAGCTCTGCCAAGCCCCGCCATAACCAGACCGACTAGCCAGGGATAATAGCTGATTAGTGAAACCTGAAAGTCATGGAGCGGAGATCCCGCCTAGCTCTGCCCTAAAAAATGTCCCCTAACTGCTCTGCCCTTGCTTCTGCCCCACCTGGCAAATGGTAACTTCAGATTCTCCTTCATTCTTCCTCAAGAGCCCCTATTTCTAACTTTTCTGTCCCTCTCCATGCTCTTTCCATCGGTGCTGTCATTGTCCTGATGACTGGGGTGGTGGGGTGGTGGTTTTGCCCTGAATTGAGGTTGCCATGGTAACAGCTGAGTGGAGGCTTCAGTCTTGTGGACTCTGTGCTTAACCCCCCCCCCCCCCCCCCCAGCCATACACACTGCATTCCTCATGTGCAGCCTTTCCGAAGGCTAGCTCTCTTCGGTCATACTGTGGGTTCCCCTCACCCCTCTGGATGTGAGTCTGTACTTACATTTTCCTGCATACTCTCAACTGGTTCAAACACAAACATACATCTCATGTAAGCTCACAGCTAGTGCTGAACATACCTCCATTACCAGAACATCCAAACACACCTACTGTATCTTCCACATACCTGTTCTCACCCAGGAAAACTCAGTGTGTACATACACACATGTACATGCTCTCTCTCCCTAGCCACTTTATATATTACTACCCACATTCCTCTTACGGGCCTCCGTGTATGTTTTACTCTTGGAAAGCTCCTACCCACTGCCCCCAACCTTTGTGGGTGTGTGTGTTACACACATTAATCCCTTCCCGCCTACCTCCCCAGTAGATCTGTGTTTTAGATCCAGAGCCCTAAATCTTAACTCCTCCTGAGAGATTCACACACAGCGCTACACACTTTCCTCCCACAACAGCTCTCATATTTACAAACTCTTCTTCCCTGTGAAATCAAGGCAGTCTGACCCCTTTTCCAGTGAGGCTTTGGTCCGAGTGCCTCATTTGGGGCAGGGTCTGTCTCCATCCTATGTTACTCTTCCAGCCCCCTCCAGCCCCTCCCCCACACCCCCTTTTCTGCCCTAGGATTATCAGTGGAGGCGGGGCTGGGCTCCAGCTTGCTGCTGTGTGACCTAGATTTCAAGGCAGCGATGGTTCCTGGTGCTGACAGTCAGAGAGCATTGTCCCTGGCCCTGCCTGGTAGGACCACCGCTGGGCCCTTCTGTCTGGTGGCACCTGGGTGTGCAAGTAAAAATGTTTCTGACCAGTTCTTCCAGGGGTCGTGCTGGCCCTGCAGTCTGGCTTTTGTGTCACAGTGCCTGTCACCAGGGGAGATTTGTTTCTTCTGGTCAGAGAAGGGGGCTGGGAATAGGGACTTCTGGGTCCACACTTACACAATGCCCACAGCTCTGCCTCAGTTCCCCTACAGGAGAGATTAGAAACGAGGAAAACAGGTTTGTCAACTTGCCCCTTTGATCTGCCAGCTCCAGCTCAGTATTGGATGATGCATGGGCAGCTTTGGTCAGGTCCAAGGCCATTCAGTTTCTTGCCCACCTTTTGGTCTAACCACAGAATGTTTATGATGTAGTTCCTTTTTTAATGCTTGAATTTCCAGAATATAAAAATATATACTCACTGCAGAAAACAGTTCCTTATTTGAAACAAGGTTTTGCTATCTAGTCCAGGGTAACCTTAAACTTGGAATTCTCCTGCCTTAGACTCCTGAATGTTGGAACTACAGGCACAGGTCACTATGCTGTTAGGTCACTGATTTTAGCTTACCACTGGAGTTTTACATTTTATCAAATCCACAAAGTTCATTCTAAGGTCTGCCTTTTTTTTTTCTGCCTTTTTTTTTTTAACTGTACATTGGTGTTTTGCTTGCATCTATGTCTGTGTGAGGGTGTTGGATCCCCTGGAACAGGAGTTACAGTTAAGAGTTGCCATGTGGGTGCTGGGAATTGAACCTAGGTCCTCTAGAAGAGCAGCCAGTGTCCTTAACCACTAAGCCATCTCCCCAGCCTCAGGTCTGACCTTTCTATTTTAGCTATAGTACCTATTTTAGTGAAGAGTGTCCTTGAATTCTCTTCCTGACCTGAGGATCATGAGAGGCATAGTATGAAGGCCTATGTAAAGTCTAGCCTTGCCTGTGGGAAGCCAGGTTGCAAGTAGTATCAGAGGATGTTGATAAAAGGTTAGCAGCCCCCTTGCTGCCAGATTTCTGAAAGCTCCATCCAGACTCCCCTCCCCCTATCACCCAGCCTGCCTGGGAACTGGGCAGGGGGCCAGAGCCAGCCGCTTGGTATTCTTGGGCGCGGGGGCTGCAGGCACAGCACAAAGGCTAGGAGAGAGGGCTGAGTTGGGGCCTAGTAAACTATCAAGGGAAAAAATGGGCTCCACAAAGCAGGGGGTGGCCCACTGCTTCTGCCACCCTAAGACCTAACACTCTAATGCAGGGGTAAGCATGGGGGCACAGGGATCCATCAGGCCAAGTAACTAGGCATCCATCCAAAATGAGTCATCAGTGGGGTGGTGGGAAGATGAAATGAGGGACCCCTTTGCTTCTGGGGAAGAATGGAAGATAGAATGCAAGGGCTTCAACCAGCCCCGTTTAGCCTCCCTTCTACACAAGCCTGTGACAGGGGGAGGGGTTGTAGGTAGGTGGGGCAATTGGGGAGGGGGGGCTTGGAGACTGCAAGAAAGTCTGGAGAATGTTGCCATGGTAACCGCCTCCTCAGTCAGGGGAGCTGTTGCCAGGGTTACTGTTAAGGGAGGGAAAAAGAAGAAAAAGATTGTATGTGTATGGGGGGGTATGACTTGTCAGTCTAGGCTCCTAGCTTTCCTAAGTTACTTGTTGCGTGTCAGAGGTTTTCCTTTTCTCCTTCCAGACTTGCTCTCTCCTAAACCTCCACATTTTAGGTACATACCACCCTGGCAGGACAAAGTGTGCACTCATGCGTGCGTGTTGGGGGTAGGGGTAAGGCGCAGATAAGTATTGGCAGTAAGTGAACCAGATCCCATACACTAAGCTCAGCTTCCTCTCCCTTTATTACCCTGACCTCCAGTCATGGCAGAGTACGGGACTCTCCTTCAGGACCTGACCAACAACATCACCCTCGAAGATCTGGAACAGCTCAAGTCGGCCTGCAAGGAGGACATCCCCAGCGAGAAGAGTGAGGAGATCACCACAGGCAGTGCCTGGCTTAGCTTCCTGGAGAGCCACAACAAGCTGGACAAAGGTTGTGGAGGGGCTCTCGGTTCATTCAGCAAATAGAAACGAACACAAGCCTCTTAAACAAAGTGAACCCCTGTGATGGGGCAGGGTAAATGATATGCGCTAAGAGACTACAGGGCTCTAGGGCAGTAATGGTTGGACGTGCTTCATTTATGGCCCTTATTAGTACAAAATGTTTTTCAGTACTTCCACGCTATCACTACATATATAACAGCACATGAAAACAATTTAAAGTGGTGAAACTTAAAACCATGTTTTCTTACCTACTTTTAGACTACTGCTTTTTAAAACTGGGGGGAGACACTGGCTTAGCGCAGTCACACGCAGCTGGGGCTTGCAGGGTGAAGTGGTGTGTAGGACGGTCCCAGGGGCTGGCAGAAAAGCAGGTAAAAGCACTTGCTATGCATGCCCACCGAGGGCCCAGGGCTCACAGTGAAAGAGGGGAACCAACTCCTCAAAGCTGTCCGCTGACCTCCACACACATACCCACACTCACACATGATGATGATTATAGACTGCCCCCCAAAAAAGTGGGATTCCTAAGGTAGAATCCAGAGAACCCGTTAAAGAAAGGAACGCAGTGCAGCTTGGCTGGACTAAAAAGACTGGGTCTGATTAGAGGTAGCTGAGAATGTCAATCTTAAGTTACACGTGTTTCAGAGTGAAGTGACCTCAAAGTCCTTTGTCTGGACTCTTCTGGCTGTGGTACTTAGGTAGCAGGGAGGAAAACTGAAGGAGGACCGATCCCAATGTAGACTGTTGCCACAGTTGGGGCAGGAGGCCGATGGCGGATGGTTATAGTCTTCTCAAACCACCCTGTCAGTCAGTCAGTCAGTGCTTACCCTCTGAAGTCACTTCTTACTGCGCTCAGAGCCTCTGATTGACTCTAAATCTCACCCTCCTGTTCCACACGTGGTGTCTGGGAATTCTCCCCGACTCATTTGGAAGGCAAGTAGAAAAAGGACAGGACAAGTATGAGGTCATTTGAAAGCAGCTTTTGTATTGTCCCTTCCCCTAAGGATGGACTTAATATCTAGCCCAGTCTATTTCCACTTATGCCCTAGAAAAATTTCGCCGGCCCCTGCCCTTCCTAGGATCAGTCCTTGGAACTGTTTGGCTGCCTCAAACGTTCTTTTACTGGCTTGGTAGCCCCTTCTTTCACTGTAACCAACCAGTAACCAGCAACTCAGTGTTGGTTCAAGAATACCAGTTTGACAGGGTAGAAGTTGACCTCTGTAGCCTCGCTCTGACTCCAGCTGCCTTCCTCCAGACAACCTGTCCTACATTGAGCACATCTTTGAGATATCCCGCCGTCCTGATCTACTCACTATGGTGGTTGACTACAGAACCCGTGTGCTGAAGATCTCCGAGGAGGATGAGCTGGATACCAAGCTAACCCGTATCCCCAGTGCCAAGAAGTACAAAGGTAACAGACCATGCCTCTGGCATAGCTACTCTTCTACTTTTCCCCTCTGACTATATTCTTAGAGTGGAGAATCATCCTGAATTTGGGGAGTGGAGACTGATGCTCAGCGGGCCTGCCTGGCAACTTCCATCCCTGGACACACCCCATCTTTGCTTTTCCAGACATTATCCGGCAGCCCTCTGAGGAAGAAATCATCAAATTGGCTCCCCCACCAAAGAAGGCCTGAGCAAGGGGGAGGAAGAGGAGGAAGGTTGGATCTTCATCAGACCACTCCCTTCCCCGTCCTCAATGGGAGGGGCTAGGGCAACCCCCCTGCCCCGTACCCACTTACTAACTTGGTCCTAACCCCCTTACTATGCGCGTGTGTGTGCGTGTTCACACGCTCTGGCTGTCTGTCTGTCTAGCTCATCTAGTTCCTCCTCCTCATGAGGGGACTGGAGCCAGGGGAGGGGGAGCTTAATCTCCCCACTACAGGGAGGTGGAAGCTGTTTCTATGTAAACAGAAATGGGCACACCCCTCCTCCTCCCCTCCCCTCCACTCTTCCCCACATCTTTCAAGTATGGAAGCAGAAGGACCTGCATTTTCCTACACTGAGGAGCTAAGGTGAAGATGAGGTATGGGAGAGATGGTTAGAGCTAAAGAAAACCAATGGGGAAGGGAGATAAGAGCTACTCAACCTCTACCTGGAAGGGGAAAGAAGAGCCAGAATTCAGTGTTTGTAAATCTGTGCTGGACTGGCTAGAACCCAGTTTCCGGCCATTCCTTAGGCTGAAGTTCTGAGTGCCAGCAGGCCCTCTTTTATGCCCTTGTCACAGGCCTGGGATAGACATGAGCCAGAAATCTTAATGAGAAGACCACTAGATCCTTTCCTGGCCCCCAAAATCAAACCCCATGGAGAAGCCAGCATTTGATGTCCTCAACTTCTGCTCTGGAGAGACTATGCTGGGACCCATGCACTACTGAGCCTGAGATGGGGATGCAGACAGAGACAGGCCCACTTTCTAGTCCATTCCTGAACACAGACTGTTGAAATACTGACCCTGATGAGCCTAGGGAGGTTGGGGAATGAGATCTGTAGGTTTTAACCTCAACCTGCCCAAACCTACAGGGTCCCAATAAGGCAACCTTCACACTCTCCAGTTTCGAATTCCCCAAGCAAGAAAGTTAATTACAGTGGTTTCCTCTGCACTGACACTGATTACCACCCCAATTCAATCCAGGAAGGGACTTGGTAACCTTTCTCATTTGGGTTTGTGGATGCCTCCAAGCCAAGTCACTAGAGTACAGTGAGTGAACCCAGCCTCCTACCTGTCCCAAGATGCCCTTCCCCATCTTGACCGTGCTAACTGTGTGTACATATATATTCTACATATATGTAGATTAAACCCGCACTGCCATGACTGCCCTTTTTTGTGGTTTTGAGCATTAACTTATTGTCGAGACCAGAGCAGGAGTGGGAGGGATGCCACAGTGAAGGGAGTGGCAGAGTCACATTGTTACATAGTCCAAACAGAAAAGAAAGCATTCAACCAACCACAGCCAACATTAACTTTACATGCAAGCTCAGAGACTATGTAGAGGAAGTTGAAGGTCGGAGCTTCTAGGATGTGGGAGCAAAGCTTCCCAGGGAGGGGCGGTCAGGCTGTCAGCAGAGGGAAGAAGCCAGACTGGCTAGAGCGCCCTCAACTCCTAGCCCAGCCCAGTCTGCCCTTCCCCTCTGGCCACTGCTGCAGACACCTGCCTTAATACACACACCTCGAAGACTCCAGTTTTGCCTTAAAGGTCCTTCCTAAGTCTCCCTAATCCTGTCTGGCTTCTCCTTCAAGAAAAGAGATACTTGTACAACCGGGAGAAAGGAAATAAGCAAACCCATCCTTCCATCTGGGATGGTCTATGAGAGCAAAAGTGAGATGGAGCTTTCCTGATGGAAGAAACAGGAAAGAGAGGGTGCTTTTCAGCAGTTTCTCTGTAAGGCAAAAAACAAAAACCAAAACCAAAACCAAACTTTAAATAGACTAACCTGCCCTAATAGACTGATACCCTGGCTCCCCGCCCCTCCCCCCCCCCCCTGCTGCCGTGAGGTTGCCCCTAGCCTGTGCTCTCTGTCTGCAGCGTGCACGGCCTTGTTCTAACCCTGGAATAAAGGTGACTGACTGTACTGTACCTGATTGATTCTAGAATTTCTGTGGGTCATTAAGAGTTGGAGCCGGGCGGTGGTGGCGCACGCCTTTAATCCCAGCACTTGGGAGGCAGAGGCAGGTGGATCTCTTGAGTTCGAGACCAGCCTGATCTACAAAGCGAGTTCCGGGAAAGGCACAAAGCTACACCCTGTCTCAAAAAACCAAACCAAACCAAACCAAACAAAAGAGTTGGGGAACCTCTGACTGGGAGGGGAGGGGGTGCGTAACCATGTTTTCCCTATTATCATTCACTTTAGTATGAAACAAGGGCCTGGAAAACATCCCCAAATAGCACGCCCCACCCCCCACCCCATCTCTAAGTACCACTAACATAAACAGGCCTATCCCACTTACAACGTTCTGTAGCTCAAGCACTAGAAACAGGGATACCCCAGACTGAACTTTGGCAGAATCAAGCATTTATACTGGAAGGAACAAAAGTACACTGTAACAAATAAATAGACCACATACCACACAAAGCAACAGTCAGGGGGGGAAAAGCTTTACTGAGGAAAAAAATACAACAAATTCCAGAGTGCATGGTTTAAGCCCACCTCATAAACCTGCTAGCAGTGAGGACATAAGACTCCTTGCTGACTACAGTCCCTGCCTCAGGAAGGAAGTACGATAGCTGGCATCTGGTCTGAGCTGCTAGGAAGGGGTCAGGAGGAAGGAGTGTGTAGGAATACCACCCTCTGCTCTTTCCCCCTTCTTCCTGGCCCAGTGTGGTCAAATCAAAACGTCCCAGGATGCAGGATTCCTGATTGAGTCTTGTGAAAACTACGGGCAAAAGAATAGCAGCAAAAGCATTTAGGGCAAGAATTCAACAGGGACTTTCGTATTCAGTGACCAATGTTCAAGACAGGTGTCTAAGCCCCAGTCACCAGAATAAATCTTCCAATTACTGGCTTGTCCCTCAATTCCCAGGAAGTTTTTCCCTTCATCCTTCCATTAGGAAGGGAGCTGGTGTGGAGTCGGATGGCTTAAAGAGTCAAGCAGCTAAAGGCCAGGGGTCAAGTGTGCTTTCTGTCATACACAGAACCAGGGTAAGTAAGGTCTGTAGCAGTGGTGCCCTTCTTCAAGTCACACTTCAGTCATGTTTTAAAGACAGGCCAGCCTCCAATGAGAGGAGCAATCCTGGGATTCCCCCATGAGACTTAAGGAAATTACGAGACCTGAGGCAAAGTGGAGAGGAATTTCTTGTTTTTCCAAACCTTTGCACCAAGGCAGAGAAGGGCACAGCTAAATATCCTTCCATTTTTGAGCCTTGTCAAACCTAAGGTCAGCCCCAGGCTCTGAGAGTCCTATATAAACGGCAAGCTGACCCCACGTGTCACCTCTACATCATCACTCTCGCTCAATCTTCCTTTCAGTCCCTTTATTGCATTGTATTCATAGAGAATATATAGGTATTTAAACTTCTGACAATAATTTTAACTTGATACGCCCAAGTTTAACTTGCTTTTTAATATATTTATAGATATAAAATTAGGCCTCTAACAGTGATAGGGACAGGGAAATTGCTGCCACCGAACAATTAAAAACAAAACAAAGAGGTAACTTCTTCCTGTTCTTCCATCTCTTGGCCCGCCCCCACTTCTCCATGACCTCCATCACAGACCCCCATTAGGAGGGGGATGGGATGAAGAGGAGAAAGTGGAAGATACATAATCAAGTGCAAAACACTGTGGTAAGTACAGAGTAAGTGCAGTGGAAAGGGAAGAGAAAACTACTGGGATGGTTAGGGGCTCAGAAGGAATTCCCAGAAAAAAACGGGGTCTTGGGATGTGGTTGCTCAGGGGCAAAAAACAATGGAACTGTCAGACTTCTTAAAAAACAAAGGGGGGGGGGGTGAAAAACCTAAACCAAAGAGTGGCATTCCTACCCTCCTCTCTGGCCCCTCGGTACTGAACAGCCAGTCCTTCCCCACCCCCACAAAAGAAACAAGGGAGGTTAAAGAAAAATAAGCCCCACTTCCTACCCAAGCCAGTTAACAAAAGGCTTTGTTCCTCTCCCCTCACAGTGGGAGAGGCCCACTTCAGCTGAGTCCTTTGCACCTTTCCATGGAAGCTCACACTGGCTGTCTCTCACTCCCAGGGGCTCTCTGCTGGTTCAACCTCCTGTGGTCTGTCCTTCTCGGATATCTTTATTTAAACAAAAAGTCCAAAGTGCATTTCTGATGAATGTAAGGGCCTGGAACCGAAAGAGTTCCCCAGGCAGGATCGGGTTGGCAGCCCCAGCCCATCCCTTCTAAGTTTGGGGCCTCAGGATGGCATGCACTGCACCCGGTCAGGGCCCTCCTCCTCGTCGGATGTGTCTGAGGAGCTGGGAGACTCATCAGAGTCTGCATCTGTAGCCCCAACCCCAGGTTCTCGCCAACGCTGTAGGATGGGAAATCCTTGTTAGTAACGTCCCTGGATCAAGGACAAGACGTTAGATCTATATTGGGTCAGGGATCGGCAGAACCCCCCCCCCCATTTTTTTTCTTTTAAATTAAACAACCCAGGGTGACCTGTTACTCCCCAGTAGCTAGAATTATAGGTGCTTACTACTGTGCCTGGCTCAGAATTTTTCTTAAAGGCCAGACTGTAAATATTTGTGGGCATATGGTCTCTGTTAGAACTGTTTAACTCTGCCTCTGTACCATGAAAGCAGCTACAGATAATACAGGGAACGAGTGTGGCTGCATTTTCAATAAAAATTTGTTTGCTGACCCCTGCTCTCAACCCCTTTTAAAAAGCATGAAAGTTAACACAGGTCACCCAGAGCAATCATTATTTCTTTTCTACTCCTCCCCACCCCCTCCTGCCACTGAAACTGTAAAGATAACCCACTGTATATATAGTGACAGAGAACAAAATCATACAGGGCCTCCTTTATACTAGTTGCTCTAATAGAGATAAATAAAGGCCAGTGGATAAGACACCCAACCAAGACCACTCCATTCCTCTTTAAAGTAGTAAGGAAGTGTGCCGTGAAACTTTCTAGCCTTCTTTAAAGGCACATAGTCCTTGGGAACTCACTTCCAACTGAAGCTTACCCGATGATGGCGTCTCTGTCTCAGGTGATGCATAAGGAACCAAAGCATGTGACTATCAAACAGGTCAGTGTGATGCAAGCTATCTTCATCCCGTTCTCGCTTGTTCTTCTTAATCACCTGGAACCCAAAAGAGTTAGAAGTGATAGTAATCAACAGGAACCCTGGGCTTCATCAACAGGACTGGTGTTGCTGTCTGCATATGACTGTAACCCAGCACTGGAAGGTGGAGACAGGAGGATCACAAATTCAGGGCCAGCCTGAGCTACTTGTTAAAAGCTTGTTTCTGAAAATCAAGAGCTAGCTAGATTGTAGCTTGGTAGTAGGGCATGTGCAAGGTCCTGGGTACAATCCCCAACACTGTGTGTTTTGGGGGGCAGGGGAGATAAGCAGACTGTGTCTTTCATCCCAATAAAGCACTCCTTCAGAAACCATTAAGCTGGTGTAGAGCTGGCTTAGACTAGGAAAGGACGCTCGAGGTCAGTCAGTGAGAAGGTCGGACACTTTACATAAAACAGCGTTTTCCTAAGGACGCCTCCTAACTACGAAACAGAAGCACTTCAGAGCTGCTCTGTGGCTCCCGACTGGCCCCACAGAGGCAGCGAGGGGAAAGGAGAGGAGGTGTTAGATCAATGCCTTTAAAGAACTGAGCAACAAGGTATTCCTTCTTATGGCACTGAAGAATGGTAACAGTTACAGGCACTGGTTTCTACAAATGAAGGCCTTCAGTCAGTCACTTACATCCTTTAACCCCGTCAGCTCAGTGGAAGCTTCAGCTGTGGGTGCCCAGATCTTCACATCATGGTCCAGGCCACTAGTGGCTAAAACAGGTAGGTGAGGATGGGGTTCGAGACAATTTACCTGGTTTGGGAGGAAAGAAAGCAGAGGCTCAGGAGTATATGGGAGTGGAGTTGAAAAACTATGGTGCCTTGAGCCAACAGTTGCCCTTGATCTGGGCTGAAGCAGGACCACCTACCTGAGACTACACCAAATAGCTCTGGCAGTAGAGGAGATACAAAGTGGCTATAAAATCAGCCTACCTATCATTTCCAATATAAAGATGAGGGTAGGCTGCATCCCTAGACATAGCCCCAGGAGGTGAATGATAGGCCATGCGTATTGCAGCTTCATAAGATAATGACCTCATTCACTCCAGATTCTAAAGCTCCAACTTTTCCGAGGCTGGAAAAAAAGTCTTTCAGTGGCTTTCATCAGTGACAATTAAAAAAAAAAAAAAAAATTAGGAAAGCAGCAGCTGCCCCTGTACTTCCAGAGAAAATGGAGAACAATTATATCCACTTGGTGCTGCTTACTAACTGGAGGATGGGGAGGCTGAGAAGAGGATGAACTAAAGGGGTGGGGGGAAGGGAGGTTTGTGTCTTTGTGTTTAAGAACCCTTAGCACAGAAGGCAACATCCTGCTATCTGCCCTAGGGGCATAGTAAACTCGGCTACAGGGAAGCACTATGTAGTCATGCAGTTTCTCCACGGAATCAGTTTCAGTCACCCTCATTCACTCAACAGGAGAAAACCAGTGGTTGGCAGACATCTGGTCTCAGACAGTTTCCTTTTGTCTAAAAACACCCATGCCCTCTGCTGTCTAACTCAAAAACATGAGCTTCCTTACAGGGCAGGGCAGTTCCCATCACCACCGGAAGAGCCAGTCCCAGATCTAGCTGCTAAAGCATTTTTAGACATTTAGTCAGATGAGGAACAGATAGGAAAAGCACCCCGCCTTGCTTCTGCTCTATAGTCCAAGAAAATAAATCCCTGGCCAAAAGCCTCTTCTAGTTCTCTGTGGACGAAGCTTGGCTGCTGGGCCTGCACACTCAGACCACAGCTAAGGAAAGGAAAGGGGGGCACAGAGACTAGAGACTTCACTTCCTTTACCCCGAGTTTACAAAGAAGACAGGCTCAGACGGCCAGATCTAAGTCTGAGCCTAAGAGTAAGAGAAAGCCTGGTTCTCTTCTGTGCTGATCTCCCACGGGAGCTCACTGCAGTTTGTGAGGCTGTGTACTTGGGAGCCTGAGCAAGCACTAGAGAACAAACTCTAGTACAGATGTTACCAACAGATACTTGACAATGCACACACCTCAGTCATCCATTTCCTCATGAAATCTTGCTAAAGACCTATACTCTTGAGCTTCCAACAAGAGGATAAAATAAAATAAAAAAGCATAAAGGAACAATTCTTTGGGACTTAAGCCTAAGGACAAAGCCAATGGCAAGAGGACAAGAGAATAAATGACATATAATACCTGAGTTGGAACCTGCAGGGGAAGCTGACAGAGAGCTTCTGGGCCAGGGGACCTGGTCACCTCACCAGACCTGTCAATAATGCTTGAGCACAGAAAAGAACTCAGGCCTTAGAAGACTGGGCTGGGGGATGCAGGGAATGGGATAAAGCACCAAGTGCTCTTCGGGAGAGTAAGGCGTTGTTCCTTGACATCGTCTCCCACTCTTGTCCCTGTGAAGCCGAATGGGTCAGGAGACCTAGGCAAGGTGGGCAATAAACTCTAAGATCCCTCTGATGCTAACATTCTACTTTATTTCTTTTAATTTTTATTTATTTATTTATTATTTATTTATTTATTATTTATTTATTTATTTATTTTGGTTTTTTCGAGACAGGGTTTCTCTGTGTAGCTTTGCGCCTTTTCCTGGAACTCACTTGGTAGCCCAGGCTGGCCTCGAACTCACAGAGATCTGCCTGGCTCTGCCTCCCGAGTGCTGGGATTAAAGGCGTGCGCCACCACTGCCCGGCTATTTATTTATTTTTTAAAGATTTATTTATTTATTTATTATGTATACAATGTTCTGTTTTCATGTATCCCTGCAGGCCAGAAGAGGGAGCCAGATCTCATCACAGATGGTAGTGAGCCACCATGTGGGTGCTGGGAATTGAACTCAGGACCTCTGGAAGAACAGCCAGTGTTCTTAACCTCTGAGCCATCTCTCCAGCCCAACTAACATTCTACTTTATGATACAGAAGGCTTTATCATCTATATCAAGCCTGGTGACCTCCACTGCTGAAAGGTTATAACAAAAAACAAAACTATCTTAGAGGGAACCAGGTAAGAACCTCATGGATAATATATTCGGCTGACATAAAGGCAAGAACAAGTAAAGAAACTCTTCAGGGAGCAGCCACTCCATCTCTTAGAACCATCCCTTAGAACTCTAGCCTGGGACCCACCCATCCCAAGAAGATACTCTTTCCCCCTGAGCACTGGATTAATCAACAAACCCTGGTACTGGCTGAGCTGAAAGCAAACTGGCCAGCAGAATGCTTTTGGAGAAGAGACAAGTGTTGGTTGGGGAGAGGGCATTTTATGCCTGCATCTTTCTAGAACAGAATGCAAGGTAATAGTTTATGACCAAGAAAGGACTTATGTGCCTATTGCAGAATTTTCATTAAGATTCCAACATTTGAACCTGTTAACTACAGGTGACAGGAGGGACCTTTGAAGGAAAGAAAATACAAGCAGAGAAGAGGAAGACACACCTTGAACTTAGAGATTCCTCTCCTCTTATATTCAGGCTACAGAAGCTTTATATGTATGTCCTAGGTTCAAAAGATTTAGAAGAAACAAGAATAAAATACGAAATATCCTCCTAAGTAGACCAAGAAAACTGCAAGAAGGAATGGGATCCTGATGTCATTTTACACTCTAAAATCGCTCTCTGGTAAGCCTTATCAAGTCATAGCGGAGCTTAGAAGGATGAAAAGGACGAGAACTTGGGTAATTAGTAAAGTGTAATCTTTCAAAATGTCTCTCCTTTCTTCAGTGGCTCAAAAAACCTTGTTATAGCAAGCTATTTAGAGCCAGGCGATGGTGGCACACGCCTTTAATACCAGCACTCAGGAGGCAGAGCCAGGCAGATCTCTGACAGTTCGAGGCCAGCCTGGTCTACAGAGTGAGATCTAGGACAGGCACCAAAACTACACAGAGAAACCCTGTCTTGAAACTCTTTCCTAATGCTGGATCTTAAAAAACGAAAAAAAAAAAAAAAATATATATATATATATATATATATATGTGATTATAATATATATATATATATATATGATAAGCTAGATACATCATAAGAGCTGACCATTCTTTACTCTTTAACCTGATTTTTATGACTCTTTCTTGAGCCATTAACACAGAGGATGCTTGCAAAACTCAAAAGGACAGGCAAACAATGATATGACCACATTATCTAGTAGGCTGTTCAGCTGTTCAAGAAAAATATGTATTTTATTACATTTGCTTTCCTTTCTACATATATACAGGTACATTATGTGTATTTATATCCATGACAATAGGTGTGGTACTTTCTCCCTAAATACAGCATGCATCTGTTAAGTACAAGGATATTCTCCTAAACAGTACATCAAATAAATTAAATATTGAATACCATGTCGTAAGTTACAAACCATACTTATTTCCCTGAATGTTCAAAAAATGTTTCTTCTAAAAATAAATACAAGAAAAATAAATGTGCTTCTCTAGCTTTTCTCTGCCGATCCAGGAGTCAGCCAGGGTCGCTGCCTGGCTTACTTAGAGCCAAGGCAGGAGACATTTTGTTTTGACATTGTATAGGAGGGTTTGTCCTGAACTAATGTCTTCTTTTTTGGAAAAAGCCCATGTGTTTGTTCAGGCTATAAATTCTTCCTAAAACCCTTTCTTCTTTTCAATAAACTATGCCTTGTAAGGGCAGAAGGAAGGAATAGAAGAAAGTATTCCATCAAAAACCTCTGCACCCACAAGGCATAATACCTTTAATTTAGCTGTATGGAACTCTAAAACATGGGACCATGTAGTGAAAATCCAGTGGTCCACATAAGACCTACCTTTTTGACCTAAGAAACTAGGGCCAGCCAGTCCAGCGACACCATACTTACCACACCTCCCTTGTCTCCCTCCATGAACTGAATGATCTGGCAAGAGGACTTCTCCCAGAGGAAGATGTGCCCGCAGTCACTACCGCTCACCACAAACTCACTCTTGGGGCCATAGAAATTGACGCCTTTTACTGAAAGGATAAATGGGGAAGAGACCACATAAGGGTTGGCACTGGGCCTGTATTTACTTACCTCACTGAGAACTTAGTAATTTACAAACTGAGTCAGCTGAATGCCAAATAACTCTTTTCATTTCTACAAAATAAATCAAGAGAGTATGTGTGTGATAGATAATTATACTAAGAATCACACCATCCCAGAGACTATCTTCCAAAGAGATCTATCAGGAGTCTTCTGTCCATGGGCAACAGTCTGCTTCAATGATACTTTATCAGGTATAGGCCTCAAACTAATGCCCTATCTGTCCCAACCTGATTTATTTCAGCTCTTCCCACTCTTAGGCCCTAGGATTATTCTTGGTATACCCAGTCAGTGTTTCTTAGGTCATCAGCTGATCTGAGATTAACGAAGGTACATGGCACAGTCACCTATAAGAAGCACCTGATTATGCTCACTATCAGACTTCAGTAAAAGGGCCCAAATCTTTAGAATTTGTAAAAGACAGGAGTCCAACTATTAGAACCAGCTCCACATACCCGCCACAATACTGACACTTTTCCTTTTGCTTGCCCACATAATGAAATCCAAATACAGAACTCTGCCCCCTTTTCCTTCTTACCAGTCAAGAGAAAGAGTTACTCCTGTCTCCACATTGAATGCTGACAGACAGCTGGGAGGAGTGGTACCAACCAAGTGCGGTAACCGCCTACCTTCTTCTCTACAGTAGAACCCATCAGTACACTCAAAACTACAACGCTCCAGCTGAACCCAGCACCAATTGAATCAAATGTGGGGGGGGGGGGGGCGAGACAGGCATCAGTGCTCTCTTATTAAGAGACCGAGGGGAGTCCAGTGAGCCCAGTTTTTGGGAACCACAGACAGAGAACTACAAAGCCCTCTTCACTGGAAACTTAGGCTAGATACCACCACTGTTCCTCCCTACTTTGCTTTATTCAAAAGAATCATTCCTTTCTCTCCCTCTAAAGATACCATCTTACACAGTCTATGTAATTCAGCACTACAGCTTTCTCTGACTTTCTAAAAGGACCTCTGTGCCTACTCTATAGTACGTGAAATCACAGAAAGTAAAGTCTAGCTTCATGCTTAACCAACTGGAGGCAACATCACTGCCCCGAATCACACTGGAAAAAAGAAAATTCCAGCCCAACTAGGCATAACCTCACACTGCCCAAGTTGACTCAGGCAGCCTACTCCTTAGGTAGTTCCCATCTACACAATGGGAATAAGATAACGTAGGTTTTCAATGTGACTTGAGTCACAGAAACAGAAAAAAGCAGACTCACCTGTCGCATTATTTCTATGACCTTTATATCTCTTAATATACTGGGCCCCATCACTGTGAGAAGAGTTGAAAAGGTAAATGTCTTCATCATTGTAACTGGCCAGGAGCTCTGCCAAAAACAAGAACACAGCAGTGAAGGCAAAGGCTGAAAAATGCAGAAACTAGGAGATTTGTGGGGTGGGGGTGGGGGGTTGTCTGAAATGGGGCTTCTTGCTGGTAGTGGGTCCTCTTAGCACCCATCTTACTTAGTTTGGAACGGCAGGCAGGTAAGGTTACATAGGGTCTACGATGAACACATTACCAGCCCTGGGGTACCAGTAGAACACTCAGGAGATCACACCCTCTAACTTACTAAGGAATCAAAGGCATTAGAACCTGCTTAGGCTAGTAGCCTAGGCTTCAGGACAAGCCTGTGAAATGTCATCTGAAGCATTTCCAAGGGTCGTCTGCTGTATCCTCCCACTACATGCTCACCATCAGGAACTAGTCTCAGCGGTTCCACTTGGAGCTGCAGTACAGTGGTGAACACTGCAGAGCACATGCTTCACTGACTCAGCAGCTCCCTCGACAGGGGAGGCTTGCCAGCCTAGGAGCTGGGCCCTGCTCACGTACCTGTGCCGTCGTGGCTGTACACAAGACAGGTGATGTTTGCTTTGGACTCACTGTTCACCTGCAATAAGGAGCAGATACTGACTGATGCCCCCACCCCCACCCCATTGGTTTTATCAACTTCAGGAACAGGTGTTTCTAGAAACTCCCCTGTATTTTTTCCCAGAGATAGACAAACAGGAGATAAATAGAAAGAAGGAAGGGAGGGGTAAGAGAGAGTAAGAGTGAGGTACATAACTGAGGAAACATGTCCACCTCAAGGAGTCTTAGTGAGGCCCTGTCTTGGCTCTCTTCTGTGTGCTAGCCATTTCAGATGCATTATCTCATTAGGCCACCATGACAGTGCCAATCTCCATTTTGCTGTTGAGAACACTGAGGCTAAATTAGGTCAACTGGCTGCCTAAGATCAGAAAACTTGTAAGAAAACCAGAATTACAATCTGTCTGACTTCAAACCCCAAACTCTTCACATTATGCCAATAAGTTTGGAGGCAGCTCAGGATGAAGTCTAGGAAGTCAGGAGCCACTGGTCTTCATGGATCTTACCAAGTGATGAGGGCAGAATTTCTTTAGCACTCCATTATTCTCATTCTCATCAATTTTCCTCTGGTCATAAATCCTTTAATGAAAGAAGCAATGAAAGTGTCAAAACTTACACAGTCATCCCTGCGGAGCTGTTAAGACAGAGGCTCTTTCCTAATCAAGCTTGCGCTTTCTTCTCTTCAGGAAACGTGTTCCCCTCTCTAATCTATTTCCAAACTTTGCCTTATCCAGGTATTTTTCAAAAAGCAGTAATCCTCAATTACATCCATTTGGAGTGGCTTGTCAAGTTTTACATCATTGACTGTTTATTTTAGTGGTGGTATGTTTCATGTATGTGAAAGCCAGAGGACAACTTTGGGTGTCATCCTTTGGAACACCATCCACATCCTTTACAAAAGGGTTTCTCATTGTCCTGGAGCTCATCAATGATGCTAGACTGGCTGGTAAGCAAGCCCCAAGGATCCTCCTGGCTCTGCTTCTCCAGCACTGGGATTGCAAGTAAGCACCATCATATCCCACATTTTATAGACGAACTATCCATCACTCAAGCCCCATTTATGGTTTAATTTCACTGAAGCAATTAATAATCACACTTTTATATATATGTTACTTATCTCAAAGCATTTATTATTCATGAGCAAAGGCCATATTTTATGTAAGTGGGTCTTAAGTCCTTTGAAGTTTTTTTTATTTATGTGTATGAGTGTTTTGCCTGCATGTATGTATGCATATGCATCACATGTATGAGTGCAGTGCTGCAGAGGCCAGAATCGAGTGCCAGGCTCCAGAGAACTGGAGTTACAGATGGTTGTGAACTGCCATGTGAGTGGGAGAAACGGAACCCAGATCCTCGGAAAGAACAGCAAGTGTTCATAACTGCTGAGCCATCTCTCCACCCCTCCTTCCTTGAACTTTTATTTGGCTAGTTCTCCCTCTCATAGGCCACAAAAACTAGCCCCAAACCACCTGAATCTCCTGAAGTTACCTGTAGTCAACTAGTCAAAATGCTGAATGAAAAAGTCCAGAAAAACAAAACAAAACAACTCATCAGTTTTAATAACTTTCACTACAGTATTTCTTTTCTTTTTTTTATTTTTTTTTTGGTTTTTCGAGACAGGGTTTCTCTGTGTAGCTTTGCGCCTTTCCTGGGACTCGCTTGGTAGCCCAGGCTGGCCTCGAACTCACAGAGATCCGCCTGGCTCTGCCTCCCGAGTGCTGGGATTAAAGGTGTGCGCCACCACCGCCCGGCCTATCACTACAGTATTTCTATAACACTCTACTTTACTATTAGTCATTGCTGTTCATCAATCACTATGCCTAATTTACAAACTATCATAGGTATAGATGAGAAACAAAGCAAAACAAAAACTAGTACCTTTCGGGTTTATTACTATCCAGGGGTTCAAAGCTAACACCAGGGAATACATCCTTTATAGATATGGGGAAATTACTTCTGATGAGGAAATTCTATTAACATGCTTTAACTACCGCTAGCTCCTTACATCTGGAAACCTATTTTAAAGGTTTTACTATTTAACCTATTTTAAACCTCTTACTCCAGACTTAACATCTATAACATCTACTTAACAACCACATATTATACTAGGTTGCCCAAGCAAACTCGTTTTCCTTCCAAAATTAAACTCTCTCTAAACCTATCCCTAACCCCTCAATCTGTTAATGACACTATCCTTAACACAAATGACCACACCAGATACCAGGTCTCTGTCTCGGTCTCATTTAAAACTTATTTTTATGTATTTGATGTGTTTTGTTTTTTATCGTATTCATCCCCCACTCCTCCCCAGGTCTTTTCTCTCTTGTATAAATAATTTTCTTGTCAGTTCCTCCCCTCTGGGTATACTGTTTTGGTTCTATCTGCTTTTCCCACTTACTTCCATCTTATTTTGCTTACACTACTGTTGATATTCCTTTTGATTTTCCTGCTCATGTTGCCAACATAATTTTAAACAAAATGCAAAACTTTATGTAAGTTCCCTGTTTAAATCTCCTCAGTAATTTCTGAACACTTTACTGGAAACAAAAGCTCAAACTTCTTAGAATGGTTACCTATAGCTTCCTCAAGACCCTACACATGACATCCAAACTATGACTTTCTCAAGATCCTATCCATCACTCCCAAACAAACCAAAGGCAACAACAAACCTATGGTCAAGTTAGAGTGGTAGCCCACACTTACTATCCCAGCATGTGGGAAACAAAGGCACGAGTAAGAGTTTAAGGCCAGCCACAGCTACACAGAGTACAAGGCTAGCCTGAGATATATATATATATATATATATATATATGAATATGACACTGTCTCAAAAAAAGAAGGAAGGAAAGCCTTTTCCACGTTTCTTGCAATTACACTGCCACAACTTAATTACTACCATAGCTCTACCTATATTGTTCTTTTTACCTAAAATACTAATTACCCAATTGTCTTTAATTCTTTCTGTAGTTAGACTTGAGTTAAATATTACCTACTATTTACTCACTCAAATAATACTGGGTAAGTTACATGTACTTTACATATTTTCCTATACAATACATGCTAATAAATGAATCAATGTATCCCTGGCAATAGCTAAACATTTGGCATAAAGAGAATACCCAGGAAATGTTTACTAAATGAAGCCACAAGCACCAACACAGAAAAGTGGTTATATTACTCCTAAATAAATTTATCAACTGTCAATTTTTTTCTTTCAACTAAGTTTAAATCAAAACTCTTAAAAAAAAAAGGTAGGCCGGGCGGTGGTGGCGCACGCCTTTAATCCCAGTACTCGGGAGGCAGAGCCAGGAGGATCTCTGTGAGTTCGAGGCCAGCCTAGACTACAGAGTGAGTTCCAGGAAAGGTGCAAAGCTACACAGAGAAACCCTGTCTCGAAAAACCAAAAAAAAAAAAAAAAAAAAGGTAAATTAACAGAGCTCAAATATCACTAACCCATTAAAAAATTCAGTAAATAGCCCGGCATGATTGCACATACTTTAATCCTAGTAATCCTAGTACTCAGGAGGCAAAGGCAGGCAGACAGATCACTCTAGCCAAGGCTACAGTGAGACCCTGTCTCAAACACACACACACACACACACACACACACACACACACACACACACACACTCACACACCAAATTTAGTAAGTCAGCAAATTAGTGAAAAGTATTAAATACTCAAGGTCCATGGGATGCTATATGGTAAATGGACTACTTTGGGTTCCTCAGCACCCAATATTCTTTGTTCTTTGTCTTTTAAGAGATACTATATTTTTCTTTTCCTCCAATCATAAATAGGATGCTAGACCAGGAATTGGCAACCCCCCCTCAGACAGGGTTTCTCTGTGTAGTTTTGGTGCCTGACCAGGCTGGCCTCAAACTCACAGGGATCTGCCTGCCTCTACCTCCCAAGTGTTGTGATTAAAGGCATTCACCACCACTGCCCCGTTTGGCAAACTCTTAAAGAGCAAGACAGAAAACCCTGGCAGGCTACCAAGTCTATCATAACTGAACTCTGCTACCTGACCACTACCATGCTGATGGGCAATACAAAAATAAATAGTCATGGCTGTGTTCCAGTAAAACTTTCCTTAAAAAAAGATTTATCTTTAATTATGTGTATGTGTGTATGACTAGAGTGGGTATGTGCATATAAATTCAGGTGCCTACAGACACAAGGGCACTGGATCTCCTAGAGCTAGAATTACAGGCAGTTGTGAGCCACCCAGCATGGATGCTAGGACCTGAACTGTAGTCCTCTTGAAAAATGGCATTTCACTCTTAACCATTAAGTGGTAAAACTTTACTTCAACAACCACCACCACCACCACCACCACCACCATCCGGAATAAGAAGGCCAGCACAATTTACCAGGCCCTGTACAAGATAGTAGTATAAAAAAGATGAGTACAAAGTTTTCTGCTATTTTCTGGACCTGGGCTTGCCAATTCAGTTGGAATGGACAGATAGCAAGCCCCAGGGATCTGTCTGTCTCTCCTCTCCAGTGCTGGGATTACAGGTGTGCACCACAACATCCAGCTTATGAATGCTGAGGATCTAAACTCAAGATCTAAACTTGCTTGTGTGGCAAGTACCTTAGTAACTAACTATCCCCCAGCACCCTTCTCAAAGCCTATACTGCACTCTCTCTGTAAGCTTCCTGGCAACCACTAACTTGCTACCCTAGACCCCTCTCCCCTATTAGACCTTAATCTGATGTTCTTCTAATGCGTTATTCTCAACCTAAGGACATGAGGACTATGTATTAATTGTGCCTTATGAACCAGAGCCTAGCTCAAAATCTTAGAACAATAAGTTTACAAATCAACCAAGTAAACTATCAAATTTACCTCCAAACTCCCATATACTTTTCTTTACTAGGTAAGTATATTTTTTCTTTCTAATGCTGGGGATCCAATCCAGGGAATCAAACATGATAGACAAGTGCTCTATCACTGCACTCCTCTAAACTCTTCAATCAATCTAAGTAGAATTTAATAGTAGGGACTCACACTCATATTGACTCCATTTGACAATTTCTTTTCTACATTTGTTAACTTCTTTTCTTCTTTGTTTTTGTTTGCTTTGGCTTTAGGTCAAAAAGTATGCCTCCCTAAACCTTCCTTTAAATGTGTTTTCATAACCCTAAAATAAAATAATAATTATGTGAAACCTTGAGGTCGAGTAGGCTATCTCTCTGTATTCCTTGCTTCTTTCTTGAAAGAAAATTGCAGTAGTAAAAGCAATGGTGTCATTACATATAGTATTTGGTACAAATCTTTTCAAACTTGTATCCGAAAATAAGTGAACTCAACATTCAGCTAGCCAAACTGAAAAAGTACCAGAGAAGTTGAGCTGAGTATAATATCAAAGAAGACCTAGGTGCTGATAGGACTCTCTACTCATGTAGAAATCAGTGTGGCTCAAAATCTGTATGTACTCCTGACAAGGAAGTAGGCTACCATCTGCTAGGAAACTGGGGCACACAAAGAGACTGAAAACACGGAAGCTGATAAAAGGAAAGATCTGAGTATTTTATTCCTCTGCTGAAATACTATAACAATTCTCAGCCCGGAGCTGGAGAGATGGCTCAGTGGTTAAGAGCACTAACTGCTCTTTCAGAGGACCCAGGTTCAATTCCCGGCACCCACATGGTAGCTCAGAACTATCTGTCACTTCAGTTCCAGGGCACCCGATAACCCTCACACAGACGTACATGCATGCAGGCAAAACACCAATCCACATAAAATAAAAACAATTCTCAGCCCAACTTTAGCTTTGGGAAATTATAAGCTGTGGAATAGGGCACTGGAACTTTACTAAGATCTTCGGAATAAGTCAATACATCCAACTCATCATTTTCTCTTTAAACCTCTTGGTCCTAGTGATTAAATTCTCCATAACAGAGACTTTTCAAGCAATCTATTTCTCCAAAAAAAAAAAAAAAAAAAAAACCCCAACTAGAAGTTAAACTTGGCTGGGCGGTGGTGGCGCACGCCTTTAATCCCAGCACTTGGGAGGCAGAGGCAGGCGGATCTCTGTGAGTTCGAGGCCAGCCTGGTCTCCAAAGCGAGTTCCAGGAAAGGCGCAAAGCTACACAGAGAAACCCTGTCTCGAAAAAAACCAAAAAACCAAAAAAAAAAAAAAAAAAAAAGTTAAACTTGGAGTTTAACCCAGAAAGCTCTGACAACAGCCTTTTTGATCAACAGCATCTTATATAAAAATAATAGGGGGCTAGAGAGATGGGCCAGCAGCTAAGAGCACTAGTTGCTCTTGCAGAGGACACAGGTTTGATTCCCAGCACCCACATGGTGGCTCACAACCACCTACAACTCCACTTCTAGGGGACCCAAAGCCCTCTTCTAGCCTCTCTGGGCACCAGGCACACCATGATGTACACACAAAATAAATACACAAAATATTACTATATATTGAAAGACTCTTGACTGAAAGAAATAAATTTTGAAAGAGTAACAAATTATCCAGAACTCTTGAACAAAGTAGGTCATATATGTTCTGAAAACTTATCTCATCATTCTAATTCATACAGGTAATTTAAAAATAGTTTAAAAAAGTGTGCTTTCATTCCAAAAGAAGATGTCACTTTTCAACTACCAGCAGAACAGAAAAACAAAACATAATTTTTCTAATTATGCCGTCCCTCCTTTTTCAAACTGACAATCCCAAAGAAATGTAGTTAAAATACAGCAGCTGGCTAGCTAGGGAATAAGGTCAGAAGGAAAACAACTGGTACAATGGGGATTGAAAGAATGATGATGTCTGTTTTCCCTTAGGATGTGTCTCAATAGCCAGTATGAAAAACAGATGTTCACAGTAACAAAGATATTACTACAGATAAAGAAAAGTGGTTCAGGACAACAGAAACACAAACCCTCAGTTACAGAGTGCTCCCAAGCCAATTTTTTACTAAATCTAACCAGTGCTCCAATTGCTAGTGCAGAGCTGTCAAGATGATTAACTGGGTAAACACACTTGCTGCTCAATGATGCAAGCCTCACAACCTGAGTTTGATTCCCCAACAAGTGTAAAGGACAAAGTGACTCCCAAGTTGTCCCGTGACTTCTACACGCATGCTAATGTGCACTATAGCACACACCCCTCATATATACATCATACTCACACAGATAATACTAAAATTAAATTTAAATTATTTGAAAAGACTGCTAGTACAATGTTAATTTATATAGGAAAATCGTGGAAAACACATATGAGTTTATGTCTTAGCCACTATGTGGGACAAATTTATCAATCTTCTTTAAAATGTGATAATCCCAGGGCTGAAAAGATGCATAGCAGTTAAGAGGACCAGGTTCAATTCTCAGCACCCAAACAGTGCCCAACAATCATCTCTAACTCCAGTCCCAGAAGATCCAACACTTTCTTCTGGCTTCCTCGGGCACCATTCATGAACATGGTGCCCAGTTATATACAAGCAGACAAAATACAAATAAAATATACTAATTTTAAAAAACAATAATCCCCATAATATAAAATTCCTCAGGCTGTTGTCATAGGGATCAAAATGTCTCAGAAGGTGCTTGAGCATTTCCAAAAGGATAAAAAGATCAACATGGTAGTTAATGAATTCCTACAATTTGCGAACTTAGCACTGGGGAGTATCTGGCAATATACACCATGCCTGAGTCTCCAACTCCCAAAGACACAAACGACCGACACTCACCGTACAAACTGGTCTCGCCCGCCGACTGCGAACTGGTGGGTATTGGCAGGGTTCACATAGATTGTATACAGCCCCACCTTCTTCTCCTTCTCCTTTGTCACCACCAGTTTCCTTCAAAGAGGAAAAAAGGCATACAGTCAGACCCAGATGGAGCTCAGCACGGTAGCTCAGATCTGGAATCCCAGCACTCAAGTCAGTCAGCATGAGCTACAGTGACTTCCAGGCCAATCTGGGTTAGTGAAAAATGCCCCTTTCCCCCAGCAAACCCACCCCCAAAACCTAAAAGACCCAAGATGGTCATGAAAAACGAAAAATCAGCAGAGCAAATGCAGACATGACTAATAAGAAATCAAATTCTAATCTGTACCAAAAAAAGTAGGTGGTGTTTTTTGTTTTGTTCTGAATAACAAAATAAAATGCACCATGCTATTTTGAAGACTGGGGGAAAACATGAAGTAATTTTCTAGTGTTGTCTGAGGAGAGTAAGCTGGAAATTATCATGGTAAGTAATTAAACCAGTCATAAAGACATACTGCATGCTTTTCTCCATGATGAAATAAGAGAAAAAGAAAACACAAGAACGAGAAAAGGCTGCCATCACGGCATGTCTGTAATCCCAGCACTTAGAAGGTAGAGGCAGAAAAATTTTGATTTCTCAGCCAATGCACAGCCATGACTTCAATCCTCAGCACCACATAATCTGGGTAGGTGGCACATGGCCTGTAAATACCAGCACTCAGAAGATAGAGGCAAGATCAGGAGCTGAAGTTATCCTTGGCCATCTAAAGAATGAATGGCAAGCCTGGGTCCCATGAGACCTTGTCTTTAAAAAAGGAAGAAATATGAGGAAGACTATGAGGGAAAGGAAGATGCTTTAGGGGGTAAGAGAAGAATCTAGAGGTGACTTTGATTGAAGCACATTATATGTACTTGATGTAATAATGAATCCATCATTTTGTATAATGTATATGAAATAATAAAAAATACAAGCTGGGGCTGAAGAGATGGCTCAGTGGTTAAGAGCACTGTCTGCCCTTCCAGAGGACCTGAGTTTGATTATCAACACCCACATAGTGGCCTACTACTGTCTGTAACTCCAGTTCTAGGGGATCCAATGTCCTTTCTGGCCTCTCCAGGCACTGCACATATGTAGTAAACAGACATAAATGTAGGCAAAATACCCAAACATATAAAATACTAAGTAAATTTTAAAAATTAAGTGTAAGCTAAAAGCATGTGAATGAGTGTGCTATGCCTTAGAGAACATGAAACCAGGTACCTGGAGACACAAGGAGTGCTGGAAGAACCACAGCAACAGTGAGCTAAAAAGTCCTAGAGATCAAAGGCTAGCTCCCAATTTTTAGGGGGAAAAAAAAAGGTCACCAAAAGCCTGGCTTTGGGTTTGGAGAGATGGATTCATTAGTGAAATGTCTGCCATACTGAGTTCGAGCCAGAGCTCCCACAAAGAAGGCGGCTAGATGTGAAGATGTGCACCTCTAACCCTAGTGCTGGGGAGGCAGACAAAGGGCGATCACCACCAAAGCTTGCTGGCCAGTTAGTCTTGCCAAACTGGTGAGCTCCAAATTCAGTGAGACCATACAGGAAGATAAGATGGAAAGCTGGCAAATGGCCCAGCGGATAAGTGGGCTCACTGCCATGCTTGACAAACTGAGTTTGAGCCTCAGGTTCCACATGGTGGAAGAAAAGAAGAAACTCCCTCAAGATGTCCTCTGACTTTCACATGCACACCTTGGCACAAATGTGTATACACATAAATAAGTACGCAAACAAAGATAATTAAAAAAAAAAAAATGGGTGCCAGCAAGACGGCTCAGTGGGTAAGAGCATTTGCTACCAAGCCTGGCAACCTGAGTCCGATCCTCAGGACCCACATGGTGGAAGAAAAGAACCAACTCCCTCAAACTGATGTCTGACCTGTACATGTGCATTACGCATGCATACACACAAATAAACGCAATTTCAAAATTAAACCAACACATACACATTTAAAAACTGAGCTATCGATTTCTAGAACATAAGTAATCCTAAAGAAAACAGCATCCTTTCCTCTCATCTGAAGCAAATTAGCAGAGAATGGATTTATGAAGATAAATATGTATAAACTAAAAAAGCACTTCAAAATTCCTCTGGTTGCAACACAGACGATCCTTCTGATGATCCTCATGTCACCGGGCCCTAAGAGAACCCCTTGGTTACAAGAATTTAGCTAACCAGCCATAATTTATCTCACATAAGAGTAGTTCTTACAGAACTTGTCCTAGATCTAATTGTCAATTTACCAAATATGATATCATACAGATTAATAAACTTACAGGAAAGACATCAAGAAACTATTTATTAAGAGGAACCTGGGTTGGAGAGATGGCTCAGAGGTTAAGAGCACTGGCTGCTCTTTCAAGGAACCCGGGTTTAGTTCCCAGCACCCACATGGCAGCTCACAACTGTCTGCAACTCGTTTCAGGGGATCTTGACACTGTCACACAGACATGCAGGCAAAACACCAATGCACATAAAATAAAAATAAATAAATCATTAAAAACAAAAAGAGGAACCCAACTCAGCTTTTTTTTTTTTTTTTTTAATTTTAAGCTTTTATTCATTTTGGAATAATGGAAATGGAAACAAGAAAAAGACAGCCGCCATAACAAATTTCTTTGTAAAGAAGTACTTTTAGCATTCTCTCTGCCTGGTCAAAGTCACTCCAGCCTAGAACTGTTCTGGACAATGAGATTTTGATTTTAAAATCTATACAGCTTTCCATTAAAAGAATACAGATGCCAGGCATGGTGGTATACATCAAGTAAGATCATCAGGAATTCAAAGTCATCCTTGAATAAACTGTGAGTTCTAGGCCAGCCTGGGCTACAGGAGACTTTATCTTTACGGGGGGGGGGGGGGGGGGGGGGGGGGGGGGGGGGAATTATAGAGATCATGGAAAAGCAGCTACTAGGAGGAAAAAGTCACATATACTCACACATAACCATATTCAAGTGACTGGAAAGCATTCAAAATTACTAACAATTTTTATCAATAGCTAAAAAAAAATGGGAAAAGATACATAGGGAACATTTCTATTGTGTCTATGTATTTTTATTATGAGTTTAAGATGTAATTATTGTAAAACCAACAAAAATGAAAACAGACAACATATGTATGCATGTATGTATGTATGTATGTATTATGCAATGTATGTATGTATTACAGGATTTCTAGAAAGGGAGAGAGATATAACCAAAGATACTGGAATTCAGAAGATTATATAAAGTTATTTAACTAGTAATGACTAGATTGAGATTTGACTTGGTGTTTTTCAACCAGAGAGATGGCTCAGTGGGTAAAGGCACTTGATGTGCAAGCCTGGTGACCTGAGTTCAATCCCTAGAATCCACAGAAAGGGAGAAAGAGAGAACCAACTCCACAAAGTTGTCCTCTGACCTCCATATACCATGGGACATGCGTGCGCACAGGTGCGTGCGCGCGCGCGCGCGCTGCGCGCGCGCGCGCGCACACACACACACACACACACACACACAAAATAATAGTAAAATAAAAATTACCAAAAAAAGTTGCTTTGTTTTTCTATGGCATTACACAGTTAAAAGGGAAAAAGGATTTCCATGTACAAATTGTCTATAGTATAACAAAACTCTATTACAGCATCGATCTTATTTTCAAGACTTACCCTTTATTTTTCTGTATGTAATTTAACTGAACATTTACAAGACTATACCTCTAAGCTAGACTGTGGAGTAATGTGCTTCTTCTGGTAAGCTAAACGGAGGTACTAAGTGAGTGGAGAACACAAGATTACCAAATTATTAAAATCTACCTAAAAGCCGGGCGGTGGTGGCGCACGCCTTTAATCCCAGCACTCGGGAGGCAGAGCCAGGCGGATCTCTGTGAGTTCGAGGCCAGCCCAGGCTACCAAGTGAGTCCCAGGAAAGGCGCAAAGCTACACAGAGAAACCCTGTCTCGAAAAAAATCTACCTAAAAAAGGGAGCTTTCTCTGAAAATTAAGGTAGGGTAGACATTTCATGCTAAGGAACAGACACGGGGCTGGAGAGATGGCTCAGAGGTTAAGAGTACTAGCTGCTCTTCCAGAGATCTTGAGCTCAATTCCCAGCACAACTATCTATAATGAGATCTGGTGCCCTCTTCTGGCATGCAGGCACACATGCAGGCAGAACACTATACATAATAAATCTTTAAAAAAGAAAGAAACACACAGGAAGTAAGGACCTCTCCAAAACCTGAAGCTATCTCTTATCAAACATAGGCTTAAAGGTACTATATTTTGGTGAACCTAAGAGTTCAACATTACTATGACATGTGGAACATTTTTAAGGCCAAGAAATAAGCATTCTGCAAAGAAAATGTGACTACCAGCTAGAAAGATGGCTCAGAGCTTAAGAGTACATAATGCTTTTGCAGAGGACCAGAGTTTGGCTCCCAGCATCCATGTTGGGTGGGTCATAACCACCTGCAACTCTAGCTTCTAGGGTAATGTCTAGAAGCCTCTGGCCTCTGTAAACATCTGTACTCATGTGTACATACCCCCACAGAAACACCCATATACAAAATGGAAAATAAAATAAATCATCACTTCTAGGCCTTTTGGCTAAGATCAAGTATAAAAATAAAACAAATCTGTGTAGCCCTGGCTGTCCTGGAACTTGATCTGTAAACCAGGCGGGCCTCGAACTCAGAGATCCACCTGCCCCTGCCTCCCGAGTGCTGAGATTAAAGGTGTGCCCTACCACCACCTGGTTAAAACTACAACAAATCTTCAAAAAAAGGTATTATGGCTAAACTTACGAAGCTGGCCGGTCTTGTCTCAGGTCAATGGTGAAGACAACAGCATCTTCACCAGCTGACAGGAACGTACAGGGAGAGTCTGGTTCTAGGGCCAACTGAAGGAAAGAAAGGGAAAGGGTGTGGTTTCTAAACATTAGAGGGAATCTAGTTCACTGACTTACCTTTCAGAAGGGAAGCAATTAAAATGTCTTAGCAGGCCAGGCATGATAGGTACACACCTTTAATCCCAATTTGGGAGGTTCTAGAAGGAAGATCTTTGTGAGTTCAAGGGCAGCCTGGTCTATATAGTGAAACCATGTCTCAAAAATAAAAATAAAAAAAAGTCCTAGCCAGGCAGTGGTGGTGCACGCCTTTCATCCCAGCACTCAGGAGGCAGAGCCAGGCGGATCTCAGTGAGTTCGAGGCCAGCCTGGTCTACAGAGTGAGATCCAGGACAGGCACCAAAGCTACACAGAGAAACCCTGTCTCAAAAAAAAAAAAAAAAAAAAAAAAAAGAACAAAAGTCTTAGCAAGTAAAATGTGTACTTTTGTTTGTTTGTTTGTTTTTATAAAAATCCTAAGAAGGGAAGAAGGGGGCTGGAGAGAAGACTCAGCAGTTAAGAGAACTGGCTGCCCTTCCAGAGGTCCTGAGTTCAATTCCCAGCAAGCACATGGTGGTTTATAACTATCTGTAACGAGATCTGGTTCCCTCTTCTGGTGTGCAGACACACATTCAGGCAGAACACTATACGTAATAAACCTTTAAGAAATCCTAAGGGAAATAATTTAGGCCTCACTCACTCTTACTGTGTGAATTAATAGTACATTTATTCTATACAGGACATAGGACAGGTAATCTGTTATTTTAACCAAATCCCAAAAGCAAAGGAAAACAACTATTAAGAGAGATGGAAGGGGTTGGGAATTTAGCTCAGTGGTAGTGTGCTTGCCTAGCAAGCGCAAAGCCCTGGGTTCAGTTCTCAGCTGGGGGGTGGATTTAAAAATTAGATTAAAAAAAAAAAACAAACAAACAAACAAAAAACATTCAATTTATTATGGGGCTGGAGAGATGGCTCAGAGGTTAAGAGCACCCACTGCTCTTCCAGAGGTTCTGAGTTCAATTCCCAGCACTCACATGGTGGCTCACAACCTTCTGTAATGAGATCTGGTGCCCTCTTCTGTATACACAATAAATAAATAAATCTAAAAAAAAAAAAAAAAAAAAGAGAGAGAGATGAAGAGATGACTCAGCTGTTAAGAACACTGACTGCTCTTCCAGAGAACCTGAGTTTGATTCCCACCCATCTATAGTGGGATCTGATACCCTCTTCTAGAATAAAGGTGTACATGCAGATAGAGCACTCGTGTACATAAAATAAATAAAATCTTAAAAAAAAAGTTTAGTCTAAGCGAGGCATGGTAGCACACACCTTTAATCCCAACACTCCCGACATAAGCAGGTGAATCTCTTTGAGTTCAAGGCCAGCCTGGTCAACATAGTAAGCTCCAGGACAGCCAGGGCTATACAGAGAACCCGTCTCAAAAAACCAAAAAGGACTTGATTCTAAAATAAAGTCCATTACATTCAGGCATGCAGACAAATAATATAGAAATGCCTTTCTTTTTCAGTCCCTGTATCTTAACTCTAAAACTTAGTTACCTAGTGGGTGGGAACTAGACTTAAAAATCAAAGAAGTGGGTATTTCTCTTGAGCCTTCTGGTCTCCTCCAAATTTTCTTAGATTTTTTTAAGAGTATCATCCTTTGCAAGGAAAAACACAAATCTATCCTGAGGCTGCGAAGCTCTCAGCCTCCCTGGCTACCACCATGACTATCCATTCTGTACTCAGAGCTCTACATAAAGCTTCCTATAACATGGCTATTTATAGGCTACTACTGAGCAGAAAAACCAGGAATCTTATCAGAGGAACCCAACCACCAGCTCCTGGGAACCATTAAAATGATCTAAAAACAATCAGAGTGAACTTCAGAGGTTTAAGAATGACACATGAACTCCAGGATCTCTGAATTAACCACTCTCAGCTTGGGGCTAGGTTTGTTTATTTTGGGGTTTTCAAGACAGTCTCACTCTGTAATCTAGGCTAGCCCTGACTCACAGCAATGCTGCCTCAGCTTTCCAAATACTAGGGTTACAGCTGTAAGCCACCACACCCAGCCAGGGGCTAGGGATAATCAACCAAATTTTGTAAGCATATGAGCTGAAGGTCTTTGAAACACTTGTTTTTCAGGAACTCTAGGACAGTCGGTTTTGTCCCCCTCTTAACAAACCTAGGGGCTGCACGAAGGCGGTGAAGACAACAGAGGGGACACAAGAGAAAACCTGGCTGAGACCCAGAGGCTCTGGACCCACAACCCCGGGAACAAGGGCTTTCTTACCTTGTGGGATGCTCCCTTGTGCTGGGCCACACGCTTTGTGTTCTTGCAGCACTGTGTAGCAGAGAGTTCCGCCACACGGACCTGTCCATCCCGGGCGCACATAGCCAGGGTGGAGTCACCACTGTTAGGAAGGAACTTGGCCTGGAGCATTAAGAATGAAAAAGGGACACAAAAGAAATTAAAGAGGTAAATTTAAGAGAAAAATGTGTTGATGACCCCTTGTCACTCTTCCCTCGTACAGCTGGATGTACCTTTCCTACTCTGTACAGACAGCTAAGCCCAAATCCTTCCAGAATTAAAAGGAAGAGAAAGGAAGCCACTTCTGACATAAAAGAGAATTCTGGATGGCTCTGGAACGATGAACACTATGTGATTAAACACTGGTAAACTGCAACTATGCCTTACAGGGGGGAAAAGCAAGGAACAAGGACAAATCTTCATCCACCAAACAAACATAAATATGCCACAAGGGGAAAGGAACCTGGAAAGAAGAAAGAAAAAGGACATGCTTTTGGATGAGTGGCTAGTATATATGGACAATGGGACTAAGGTGTAGTATCTCCATAGAACAATCATTATTAGCCAAATTTTATCAAATGCATACCAGCCATGAATCAAAAGTGTTTAGCTCCCCTTGTTTTCTTTTTCCTGAGTACTGGAGAGTACTCAAAAGTCTTAGCACATGCTGTTATTTAGTGCTGATAAGATGTGTTACAAGCCCTATTTCATAGATACATAAACTCAAAGTACAAAGTAAATAACTGTACAGACTTACATAGGGCTAGGATCTGAAAACTAAGCAGTTTGGTTCAGGAGCCTGTGCACTCTACTACACTGCCTTGTACTGATACACCTATAGGAGTTTCAAGTATCCTACCCATACTGGGACTTAACAATAGTCCTTATGTGCAAGGAAACAAAAGGCTGCCATAGGGCTCTCAGTCTATCACTATGGAGTCAAGGCTGGATCAAGTCCTTATATCTAATTCCAATCACAACTTGCTACTAGCTTCTGCTCCAGGCAGCAACTCAACTTTGTCTACCCTCATGCTTGATTTTTATCAAGTTGCTATTACATCTTTTTGCCTTACCTGGAAGACATTACTCTTGTGGCCACTCTCAAAGTCCAGTACTGGCTGCCGCCGCACCCAATCCCACACCACCACCTTCAGGTCATCACTGCCACTGGCCAGCCAGGTCCCACGCTGGTTAAAGTGCAAGGTATTGACACAACCGGTGTGGCCCTCCAGCCCATGCTGCAGGCGGAAACGCTGGACAAAGACTCTTGCCCCACAAGCCTCATACACAAAGCGGGCACTTGAACCCAGCTCCCGCTCCCGAAGGGCAGGAAGGGCTTGCCAGCGAGGTCGGGGCAAAGCTGTTGTCTCTGAGGATACCCAGTCCTCCAGGGCTCGCTCATCATCAGATGAGTCCTGATCACGGCTGGCCCGTTTGCGCTGTACGCGGTGCCGAGGCTGTTCCTCTTCCTCTTCCTCTGAGTGGTCATGAACTCGGTTTTCATCGTTGATGGAATAATGGCCAGTGTCCTCCATGCTATCGGAGTCCTTTTCTTCACCTGAGCTCTCTGTGTCTGTGCCTCGACTTTCTGTGCTGGTGCGGTTGGGGCCACCATCATCCCCAGTCAAGCTCAAACTCAAGTCTGAGGCCTCTACTTCAATACCTGAGGATGTTTCCCTTCCCTCTTCAGCTCCAGACATCTCTTCTGGACTGCTAGACAGGCTTCCTGGACATTAATGGATAGATGCAAAGAAAAAAAATGAGGAAAATTAATTAGGACAGTGATCAGAAAGACTTTCCACTTTGGTCTAAGAAACTATTACCCCAAAGACCAAGAAACCAATTTTAGTAAATGTGTTTACTTCCCAAATGCTCATAAAGAATAATTGCTGCCTGTAACTCAAAGTCATCTTCAGCAAGTTGGTTTTGTTTTTTGGTTTTTTTATTAATTTATTTAACTTTATGTGCATTGGTGTGAAGGTGTCAGATCCCCTGGAACTGGAGTTAGACAGTTGTGAGCTGCCATGTGGGTTCTGGGAATTGAACCCAGGTCCTCTGAAAGAGCAGTCAGTGCTCTTATAACCACTGAGCCACCTCCAGGTCCTCTTCATCAAGTTTTAAGGGCACCCTGGGCTATATGTCTCCAAAACGTGGAATGGCAGAACTTCTGAGGGGAAATCTTGGTTTTATTTATTTATTCATTTATTTAGGTTTTTCAAGACAAGGTTTCTTTGTGTAGCCCTGGAGCTCACTCTGTAGACCAGGCTAGCCTGAAACTCAGAGATTCTCCTGCCTCTGCCTCCCAACTGCTGGGATTAAAGGCGTGTGCCATCAGCGCCCAGCTGTTTGTTTTAAATAAAAGATTAAGATCAAAGCTGCACAGGCGGGACTGGAGAGATGGCTCAGAGGTTAAGAGCACTGGCTGTTCTTCCAGAGGTCCTGAGTTCAATTCCCAGCAACCACATGGTGGCTCACAACCATCTGTAATGAGATCTGGTGCCCTCTTCTGGCCTGCAGGCTGAACACTCACTGTATACATGATAAATAAATAAAATCTTCAAAAAAAAAAGCTGGGCGGTGGTGGTGCATACCTTTAATCCCAGCCAGGCGGATCTTTGTGAGTTCGAGGTCAGCCTGGCCTCCAAAGCGAATTCCAGGAAAGGCGCAAAGCTACACAGAGAAACTCTGTCTCGAAAAACCAAAAAAAAAAAAAAAAACCAAAAAAAACCTGCACAGGCACTGGTAATTCCCATACTCAGAAAACAGAGGCAGGAGGATTACCCCAAGTTCAAGGCCAGCCAGGGCTATACAAAAAGATCAAGTCTCACAAAACTCAAAACCATACTAAATAAGAAACACAGAGCCAAATACAGGGATAATAGCCAAAGAAATCAGAGAAATAGAGTCACCAGCTAACCTTAGCTTACCTCGCTGCTGTAGCTTCCCAAGAGAACTAGCTTCTCCCTGTCTAACCTGCACCTTTATTGCCTTGCTGTTCTGCCTTCTCATTGGCTCTTAGCCCAGCCACCTCATTTCCTCATCACTGCCCGTCTGTACAGACCTCCAGGTCTCTATGGTTAGTACTGGGATTAAAGGCGTATGTCACCATGCTTGGCTGTGTCCTTGAACGCAGAGACTCTGCCTGCCATGTGATCGGATTAAGGGTGTGTGCTACTACCACCTGACTTCTGTTTATGGCTGGCTCTCTATGTCCTCTGATCTCCAGGCAAATTTTATTTATTAACATACAAATAAACTATCACCACAGGAATGCTATATGAAAGTGTGCCTAGAGGTGACTTAGGTCCATAAAGACACACATCACATGTACTCTCTCTTGTGTGGATCCTAGCTTCAAAATTTTACATCTAGATGTTTAGTTTGGAATAGCTATAGAAGTCAGAGGTAGGCGGATGTCTCTGAGTTCAAGGCCAGCCTGGTCTACAAAGTGAGTTCCAGGACAGCCAGGACTGTTACACAGAGAAACCTTGTCTTGAAAAACTAAGGGAAAAGGGGGGGTGGGGAGGAGGGGGGGCGGGCACACTAGGAGCTAAAACACATGCTATATGAAAGTAGTGGGGATGAAAATATTGAGGATTAGAGGCCTGAGGAAGGATGGGGGCAGAGAGGAGGATGAGGGATTGGAAGGTGTGTGAACTAACACTAAAAATATATAAAGAGCCTTATAGGAACCCACTATTTTATAAACTAATTAAATAAACACTTAAAAGAAAAAAATAAAATGTTTTGAATGGAGATGCCTTGCTTGGGTAAGGGTAAAAAAGCTTAAGACATAGATTATTAACACAAATCTCAACGCCAATTCTGGTGTTCCTCCCTGTAATTTCGAAGTCACGGGATGACCCCCAAACAACACAGGCTATTGCTGTTGGCTGTCTACTAAAACTAGACGGTAAAAGCCTATGGCTAAAGAAACCAGTTTCTTTGTAGGACATAAAAATATCAAACTGGAATTGACCTGGCTAGTTTTCTTAGAGCCAAAAGGAGAGTAAGTGCTGGAGAGAAAATATATCAATGGGCTGGAGAGATGGCTCATCAGTTAAGAGCACTGACTGCTCCTCCAGAGGACCTGGGTTTGGTTCCCAGCATCTAACAATCATTTGTAACTCCAGTCCCAGAGGATCCAATATCCTTCTTTCCACTCAGGCACTGCATGTACATGGGATACCGACATACATTGAGGCAAAACATCCATATACATAAAATACAGTAACTACCCTCCCTCATTTTTAAAAATATACCAATGGCAAAAAAAAAAAAAGTGTGTGTCTGATACAACTACCTTAGATTCTGCCCTCTGTTTGAGACAGGCTCTCCCAACATAACCCTGGCTAGCCTAGAATGCATTAGACCAGGCTGACCTCCGATTGTGGCAATCTTTTTTTACTTCCTGAGTGCTGAGATCACAGGCATACACCACCACACCTGGCTTTAGGCTGTGTTGTTTCACAGGCACCTACTGATTACAGCAAATAACTTAACTATCTATTAAAAAATCTCCAGCAGTAACAAGGCACTATTTCAATTGAAAAAAAAAATCAAAAGAAAAAGTATCTCAGCAAGATCTGACACAGCCATCTTCTCACCGGATGATGGTAACTGACAAAAAGCATCTGGCTATGCCGTTTCCCAGGTCAGGAAGGCACCTACCTCCTGCTGCTTAACTGCTAACTTTCTCTCATAAACATTTTGTATTACTATGACAGTTATTTATTGGGGGGGGGGCATGCCACAGTGAAAAGGACACCTTGGATGAATGAGTTTCCTCCTTCCACCATGTGGGTTCCAGGATCAAATGCAGACATCAACCAGGTGGCAAACAAGTTTATCCACTGAGCTCCAGTGCTGGACAATTTATAAGTTCTTAAAACCCAGGAATCATGGGTTGAAGGATTTTAAGTTGGTCATTATGATCACTAACACAGGTTTTCACTTGCCCTATTCTAGCAAATGTATTTTAATTTACTTCAACTAGTTAGCTTGTTTTTAGATATGATGTCATTATGTAGCCCACACTGGCCTCAAACTCACAAAGACTCTGTCTCAGCTTCTCAAGTGTTAGAATTCCAGGCATGAATCACTAAACATAGTTTAGTAAATAGTAATAACAATAATTTTTTTTTCTTTTCTTCCATGTTTTCAGGGATTAAACTCAATGCCTTGTACTTGCTTGGCAAGAGGTCTACCCCTGAAACTATAAACCCAACTCTAGTTTAAAATTTTCATACTAGGACACATATTTTCAGTCTCTTTATTGAGAGATGAGACAGTTTTATCAAGAAGCACTCATGAAGCTGATAGAAGGCCCACTACTTTAAGTGGATCTTGAGAGGCTCAGCATATTGTAGTCTGCTATCTTGGCAGTGACATAACTGGTCACTTTCAGTGGGTACAATTAAATGTTGCACTCTTGTCTAGTAAAGAAATCATTGCAATGAAGACTTGAGCAATGTTCACATTCAATACAATCACAATTTCCAACCTAAGGTCCAGGTACGGAAAAAAGAAGGGAAGAAAGGCTTTTAAAATACTGTTTACTTTGGTCTCCTCTCTGAAGATAGTACAAATTTTATCCTGCTACAGGTAAAATCATCAGAGAAAGGTAAACCAGTTGTGTGACTCTAAGATATGCTATTTGAGTCCAATAATGTTTACTCATGTAAACCTGGAACACTTTATACTGCCCGCTTGTCTGGGTTGGAGCACTGATTTGTAAGACTGCTGAAGAAATAAGACCTCCTTCCAATGAATTCTCAGGCAAAGTCCAACACAGAAAACAGATACAAGTGTTTTGTTTGAAGTAACAAGAGAAGCTTGAACAACACAAAAGCACCCCACCAAACAGCATAATAGTAGGAAAACTGGGCTAGGAGGCAGAAGAAAAATGGGGCGGGGATGGGGGGAACCCACAGAAATCTGAACTTAGGAAGCAGATTTGCTGAGAATTACATATGCTGAGAAAGTATACTAGATGTGTTTAAGTGCAATTGGGCTTAAGCTTGGGGTTGGTAAGAAGGGATAAAAACACACCTAGGGCAGGGTATACCCTAACGGTAAAGCACCTGTTTAGTGTATACAAGGTTATAGGTTAGATACCTGGTATACTATACCCCTGCACACAACACCTGACAGAGCCAGCCCCAGACTCTGGGAACTTACTGTTAAAATTATGATCAACAAGAACCAGCAAGATGGTCCGACAAGCAAAGGTACTCGTCACTAAGCCCTGAGAACACAAATTCTGATCTACCACAGGGTAGAAGGAGAACCTGATTCTACTCAAGTATCATGGCACCCGTGAACACTAAATAAATAAATGTAATATAAAATTTAAAAAGTTGTGATTAACAAATTCAAACTGTGACAGTGGTAGCACATTAAAATAAGAGACAGAGTATACCACAAGCTGGAAGAAGGGGCTTAGTAGTCATTGACCAAAATCTACCTTAGGCTCTTGCAATTTTTTTTCCTGTACAGGCCCAAATGGTCAAAATGTTAAGTTATATAAGACCATTTAAGACTGTCTTAACTATTGACCCTCACTTGCACTAAAGTAACTCATAGATACTACGTAAATGGGCATGACTGTATTTTGGTGAACCCTTCTTTACGTGTGTGTGGTGTGTGCATGTGAGTATATGCTATGTTCCTGGGAGGAGGGGCACATACATATGTGCAGAAGCCTAAGGTTAACATCAGGAATCTTGCTCAATCACTTTCCACCTTACTGAAATAGAATCTGTCAAGTGACCCCAGAGCTTGTTGATACAGCTATTTTAGCTAGGTAGCTAGCTTCAGGACCTCTCCTGTCTCCACTTTCTGAGCACTAGAATTACATGTGGACCACTATGTCCACCTGGCATACACACACACACACACACACACACACACACACACACACACACACACACACACAGAGACATACACTGAAATTTCTCTAGAATCCTGTCCCTTTTAATTAAGTGCAATGTAAAGGGAGGGAAGAAGACCTGATTCTGGATAGCTTTGGTTTCATCTTTTCTATCACTGAGGCACACTCCCAGATCAGTAACTTCATTTCTTATCACTCTCTGAAACTATTATCTACCATATAAACAGACCTCTCAATTAAGTCTTCCCCGTAACTCCCTCCACCTTAATTTTCTTCTTAGTATTTCATTAAGTATGCCCTCCCTTTTGTAAACAGGCTTCCAAAAGTCCAAACTACTTCACCAAAAGGTCAATATATTTTTGGGGCCAGAAATGGCTTAGCAGTTAAGAGCACTGACTGCTATTTCAGAGGACCCAGGTTCAATTCCCAGCATCCACATGGTGACTCACAACTGTCTGTAACTCTTTATATTTCTGGATGTTTTTGTTTGTTTTTTGAGAAACAAAATAATTAATTTTAAATTTTTTAATTTTTTGTTTTTTGTGTAACAGCCCTAGCTGTCCTGGAACTCACTCTGTAGACCAGGCTGGCCTCGAAGTCAGAGATCTGCCTGCCTCTGCCTCCTGAGTGCTAGGATTAAAGGTGTGCCCTCTTCTGGCCTCTGCAGGCACCAGGCACAAAAGTGGTGCATATAAAAAAAAAAAAAAAAAGCCGGGCGGTGGTGGCGCACGCCTTTAATCCTAGCACTCGGGAGGCAGAGGCAGGCGAATCTTTGTGAGTTCGAGGCCAGCCTGGTCTCCAAAGCGAGTTCCAGGAAAGGCGCAAAGCTACACAGAGAAACCCTGTCTCGAAAAAAAAAAAAAAAAAAAAAAGTGGTGCATAGACATACATGCAGGCAAAATAATCATACACATAAAACAAAAATTAAAAAAGAAAGAAATATCTCTATATTGATCTGAAAACAATCTGATAAAATTTGAAGGAGCAAAAGATTGAAGGCAACCCAAGATGATTCCTGAGTGCTTTCCTGTACTCAGACAGCAGACAAGGGCTCCTTTGTTCCACTAAAATTCAGGTCTCCATTCTCCCTTAGGGAAGCAGGGAGACCTCAACTGATAGTAAAGAGAGTCTGACCTTTTTTTCAGTCCCTTACCATTAGCTAAATCTGTTCTGCCATCTGTGCTGCTCCCTTTGCTGGACATCTTGAAAATGGTATTTGCTGTATCCAGCCTGGATTTGGGAAGAAGGAAATAAAATAATTAGAAAAGCTTCTGGGAAAGACAATAAAAGAGACAAGGACATTCAACAATACATAGGTTTTACCATTTTCATAAGAATTAATCTTTTGTGTGGGTACACTTAATATTAACTACTCAGTTGCTAACCCCCACCCCAGCTTCCCTGAATGTAACACCATAAAGAGACATACTTGGGGGGGAGGTCAACTGCCAACTCTTTACCTTCTTTCTTAAGTAGCTGATAGTGTGTTTTGGTTGGTTGGTTTGTTTGTTTTTCCTACATGGGAAAGAAGGAACTGAGATAAAACTTGAAACAGGAGGTGCACACCTAATAACAAACTGCTAGCTAAGAACCTCAACTTAACACAAGAAGGCTACCTTCAGCACTGCTGAGCAAGATCCTCCCACTGTAAGCAACACATTTCCACAAACTCTGTGAAGCATTTGTTTTCACATAACGAATACATGGGTCAAGATTCCGAATCTCATTTCATGCACAAATAGACAGAAATCAAGCTCTTGCAAAGCACCCTGGTCTTTGGTCACTCAGCTGCAGTGTCAAGCCTATTAAAAGCAAAGACACATAAGATTATAAACAGAGCCACGTGGTGGTGGTGCACACCTTTGATCCCACACTTGGGAGGCAGAGGCAGGCAGATCTCTGTGAGTGCCAGATTGGCTATACAAAGGTATGTAAAAGAGAATCCCCACTAACCCATCTTAGCTCATTTTACATAGTGGCAAACATTACTTCAGCTAATTCTACTAATTTTCACCAGACTTACCTCTGTAGCAAAACCCTATCTAGAACTAGGGAATGTATCTTATTTCTTTAATGCTGCTATAACACTCCCATCCCTCTCTAGGACCTTATCGCCACCTCCAGCAAATTCCAAAGAGCAAAGAATAATATTATTCAGGCTAGAGTTTTGTTTAGCCCTTTCAGTGTCTTGAACAAAAGGCAGTGGTAAAAGACAAAGTATGATTATGATCTAAGACCGAGTACCCAGGCACTGTCCTCCAATCTTTCAACAGCCCTTTCATTCCCCTAACAATTATCCTAGAAGCCATCCTTATCCTCACCCTCTGCTTCTCTCCTTTACAGAAACTTGTACTGTTTCATAAAAACTGTCCTCTGCAGAGACAGTTGCCCAAAGAATGCTTGTAGCAGGCCACAGTGGAGTAGTTCTGACAAAAAAAAAAAAAAAAAAAAAAAAAAAAAAAAAAAAAAACCGGACCAAATCTGAGAAAACACCTGGAAGAGCAGTGACGAAAGAAGGTGCCAACAAGCCGTCAACAGCCGTGTATACACGCTGCTTCCGGGGTAGACTACTTTCTTCCTCTAACTTTTTGTTTCTTTGGTTTTGAGATAGGGTCTCACTCTGTACCTCAGGCTGGTCTCAAATTCATGGGGACCTTTCTGCCTCAGATTCCCCAGAGCTGGGATAACAGCTGTGAGCCACAACTGGCTTCTTTTCCCTCCTCTGATGTGTAAGTTTAAACAAAGATTTATGTAGGAGGTTTTTTGCCTGTATGTATGCATGTATGTATTTATGTGCAGCACATACGTGCCTGGTGCCTGAGAAGATCAGAAGATGGTGTTGGATCCCCTGAAACTGGAGTTACAGATAGTTTGTGAGCCACCATGTAAGTGCTGAGAAATGAACCCGGGTCCTCTCCAAGTCGAGTAAGTGCTCTTAACCTCTGAGCCACCTCTCCCACCCCATTTGGATGTATTTTGCTAAATCATTTCCTACACAGCACTTGGCTTTGTCTCTCAATAGTCACTATTTATATTCTTTAACATCTCAGTAATCTCCCCAACCCTGAATCTACAGGTTTAAAATTAATTATTGTAAAAGTCCTATAAGGAGGGCTGGAGAGATGGCTCAGAGGTTAAAAGCACTGCTTGCTCTTCCAAAGGTCCTGAGTTCAATTCCCAGCAACCACATGGTGGCTCACAACCATCTGTAATGAGATCTGGTGCCCTCTTCTGGCCTGCAGAGATATGTGCAGACAGAACACTGTATACATAATTAATAAATAAATCTAAAAAAAAAAAAAAGTCCTATAAGGAAAGTTATTTCATTACTAGTCATAAAGCAGACCATTGTATGATAGTAAATTAAGAGTAGCTGAGATATTCTATTTGTAGAATTAAACTGTCTACCATGTCACATGCCCACCCCACTATTATCCACTTCCAGAGGATAAAACAGCAGCTCTTGAAAACCTTTCTTGTAACTAAATAGCATCCTCTCTGGGAGGTTGGGAATGTGTGAACTTGTCATAAGGCTCTAGAAAAGGCTTGCCCAGCCTCTATGACCTGCTCTGAGAGTGGGGGAAAAGGAAGCCATGATGTTCATCTCATCCAGAATTCACAGGACAGTCTTTTAAAGGAGAAAATGGCTTAAGGATCTTTAAAAAATGGACCTCCTTTTTGAGATAAAATTGACAGACCTTATTACTAAATTCAGAAACATAAAACCCTGTGAATGCTTATGAAAAACATTCACACCGGGCGGTGGTGGCACATGCCCTTTAATCCCGGCACTCAGGAGGCAGAGCCAGGTGGATCTCTGTGAGTTTGAGGCCAGCCTGGGCTACAGAGCAAGATCCAGGACAGGCACCAAAGCTACAGAGAGAAACCCTGTCTCAAAAAAAAAAAAAAGGTAAAGAAAAGCATTCACACAGCAGATAGTTTCTAAAGATCACATTTTAGCAAAATCAGTCCCAGACTAGAAAGTAAAAGTTCAAGATCCCAGTGAATGAGTGAAGCCATTCATACACTGTACCCTGATGAGCCCATGATTCTCACTAGATTTTGCTTTTTTCATCTATAAAGTAACAGACAGAAAGCTGGACATGGTAGCACATGCCTGTAATCCCAGCGCTTAAGAGGTAAAGGCAGAGTCAGGCAGATCTCTGTGAGTTCGAGGCTAGCCTGGTCTACAGAGTGAGTTCCAGGACAGGTAGGGCTGTTACAGAGAAACCCTGTCTCAAGAAAAAAAAAAAAAAGAGGTGAAGGCAGGCCTATGAGTTCAAGGTTATCCTCAGACACACAGCAAGTTCAAAGTTAGTGTGGGCTACATGATACCCTGGCCTGAAAAAAACATAAAAGACTGAGTGTCCCTAATTTAAGTATCCAAATGACTCCAAAATGTGAAACTTTCTGAGAATTAACATGATCCTCAATTAGTTTCAAATTTTACAACATTTCAGATGTTCATATTATTTATATGCAAACATTCCCAAATCCGGGCTTAAAGTATAGTTTAATCATGGGGCCCTGGGCTCAATGCCCAATACTGCAACAATAAATACTAATCTGAAAAACTGAAATGTAAAATAATTCTGGTCTTGAACATTTTAGGGAAGGGACATTCAACCTGTAGCTATTCCAGAGGTGTTACACATTAGTAGAATTTTATGTTAAAACCTATGCAGGAAGGTTTTATTAGTGAACTTCAATGGAAATTTTGGGCATCTACCCTCAATATGCATGTATACACATACAATCAGATTGCATTAAACTTAAGGTTAGCCCAACATGGAGGCACACATTGGTAATTCCAGCACCTGAGAGGCTGAGGCAGGAGAACTGCCAAGAGTTAGAGGCCAACCTGGGTCACATGCAGAGTAACAGCCAGCCAAAACTACTTAATATGACCCTATTTCAAAAATACAAAATAGGGGCCTGGAGAGATGGCTCAGAGCTTAAGAGCATTGGCTGCTCGTTCGGAGGACCCAGGTTCAATTAATTCCCCAGCACCCACACGGCAGCTCACAACTGCCTCTAACTCAAGTTCTAAGGAACAGGATGCCCCTCTTCTGGCCTCCACAGGCACCAAGCACACAAGTGGTGCACAGGCAGGAAAAACACCCATACACACAATAATAAAATAAAAATAATTTTTAAAAATATAAAATAGGGCTAGCAAGATAGCTCAGTAATGTACCTGACATGGCAGCCAGCCTGCAAATCTGAGTTTGACCCCTGGGACTCACATAGTGGAAGGAAAACAGACTCCAACAAATTGTCCTCAGACTTCCATACATGCACCATGGCACACACACAAAATAAGAAAAATGTAATAATTTATAAAATGTTTTTCTGGAATATAGGCCAAACAAATAATCAACATTCTTTTCTATACACCACTGGATCATCTTATATATCCTTTAATGAGATTATAAATTCTCATTTTGGGAATTATTTCTCTAGAAAACCAAGAAATTATGGGCTGAAGAGATGGTTTAGTGGATGAAGAAAGTGCTTGCCATGCAAGTGTTAAGGATGAGTTAAAATCTCAGGTGCCAGAGAGAAAGCAAGATATGGTAAGTTCATATCTGTCCCGTCAGTGCTCCTAAGAAAGAAGGGAGCTAGAGACAAGAGAATTCCCAGAAACTTGCAGTCTAGTTAGCCTGGTATATACAGGTATAAACAACAAAGACCCCACCACAAACAAGGTGGAAAGTGAGGACAGTCACCTGAGGTCGTCTCTGCCCCGACACGCATGCTGTGGCATACGTGTACATGCAAGTATGTGCACGTATACATACTTACCCTCACACACACACAAATTATGACAAACACAACTACTCTTGAGAGAAGCTATAGTTCTAAGTTTCAGTCAAAATTAAATATAACCAATTCAACTCTAGTACAGAAACTATAGTAACCACCTGCTATGTATATATGGAAAGCATAACTTCCAATGTGATAGCATTTAAAGATAGTCTTTTGGATACAATCAGGTTTAGATGAGGTCATAAAAGTGGACAGCCTCATGATAGGATTGTTACCTTTGTGAGAGACAGAGTTCTTTATTTCTCCCTTTATCCCCAGCATGTGAGAGCAAAGTGAGGAGGCAGATCTCTGTAAGCTGAAAGACATCCGTGACCAGACACCATCCACGTTACTGATACGTTACTCTTAGACTGTACCCTCTAGAATAAGAAAATGAAGTTCTGTTTTTTTTTTTGGGGGGGGGGGTTTCAAGACAGGGTTTCTCTGTGTAGCTTTGTGCCTTTCCTGGAACTCACTTGGTAGCCCAGGCTGGCCTCGAACTCACAGAGATCCGCCTGGCTCTGCCTCCCGAGTGCTGGGATTAAAGGCGTGCGCCACCACCGCCCGGCGAAGTTCTGTTTTTTAAGCCACCAGTCATTGGTATTTTGTTCTAGCAGCCTGAGCCATCTTAAGATACTTACTGTCCAAACTAAAGCAGGCAGCAACACTTTAACTGTGCCCTACAACTTTAATACCATAGCCACTGTAGAATGTAGAATCTTTTCCACTCATCAACAAAATAAAGACATTTTGATTCAAGCCCCAATCACCTTTTTTCAATGCATTACATACTCCAAAACTCCATTGTTTCCACTCTGGTCAATTAACATGTAAAATATGGTCCAGAGCAAACCATGCTGAGCTGAAAGAGCTGATGGGGTCACTGTCTCAGGTAGCTGGAGGAGTTTAGTTTAGCTCTACTGCCTATACCCTAAAAATAACCATGACTCCTGCCAAACTGAAGGTTAAAGAGTAAACTATTTGAGGATGGCGGGGAGATCCAGGTGTTATTTCGAGTTCAGTAGTAAATCCCAGTGATCCAGTTTGTTTTTTCTGTTTTAGTAATAATAGGCCTTAAGTTTCTAGCTAACTATATGACAAACTATTAACTAAAAGTCAAGCAGAAAAGTAACCAAGAATCTTATTTAAAAATTGTTGGTGGCCAGGTTTGGTGGCACATACGCCTTTAACCCCAGAACTTAGGAAGCAGAGGCACAAGATCTCTAAGTCTGAGGCCAGCCTGGTCTACATGTCTTATTTCAGGGCAGTCAGGGCTACATAAGAAACCCTGTCCCTAAAAACAAACAAATACAAATAAAAACTAAATAAAAAGTCAGGGCTTCCCTACTGATAAAAGATCTGTGTAACAAACACACGTGCTAGAACAACTGGCTATCACAACATAAACCACCTTCACTCCTAAACTGCACAATACCCCTAAGCTAAAAATGAGGCATAGCATGGAGATGATGGGAGAGCACATGCTTAACACACAGAAAGTTAAGAGCACTGGCTACTCTTTCAGAGGTCCTGAGTTCAATTCCCAGCAACAACTTGGTGGCTCACAACCATCTATAATGAGATCTGGTGCCCTCTTCTGGCATGTGTAGATGCATTAAAAACACTGAAAATAATTAAATGTTCTTCACCTGGGTCAGAGATAAACATACTGGAGTATGTCTACACAGTAAGACTACTAAGAAACACTGGGCGGTGGTGGTGCACTCTTTTAGTCCCAGCACTTGGGGAGGCAGAGGCAGGCATAAGTTTGAGCCCAGCCTGGTCTACAGAGTAAGCTCCAAGACAGCCAGGGACACAAAGAGAAACTGTCTTGAAAACCAAAACGAAACAAAAGACTACTAAGAAACAATAAGCAGAAATGAGCTAATGTTACAAACAGCAATATGGATAGAGCTCAGATACATCATGCTACTATGTGTAAGAAGCTGAACTCAAAATATCATTTGATATTGGGTTATCATAGGATTCCATCTGTGGTACTTTCTGTAAAAGATGAAATTATAAGGACAGAAAACAGATTAGTGTTTGACAAGGGCAGTGGAATGAGAGTGGAATGCAACTGATCCTAAAGAGCATGAGAAAAGCTTTAGGTACGGTGATAACGTTCTGTTTTCAATTGCAGTGGTGTTACATGCCTGTGTTTGTCAAAACAGGAAACCTAAAAATGTAAATAAATACATTTTACTATATGTAAATTACACTTCAATAAATATCGTACATAAAAAAGAGTGAAGAAAAAAACCATGGAAATTGCTACATAATACTCAATTATTAAGCACATTAAATTTGAAGATATCTCAGTGGTTTAGAGAACACATTGCTCTTGCTGAAGATCAGAGTGTGGTTCACAGAACTACACTGCATGGCTCACAACCACTTATAATTACTGTGGGAACCAATGCCTCTGGTCTCCATGGACACCTGCATTCCCCACATAGACACATACACATAATTTTAAAAAATAATTTTTTTTTTTTGCTTTGGTTTGTTTTTTGAGATAGGGTTTCTCTATGTAGCCCTGGCTGTCCTGGAATCACTCTGTAGACCAGGCTGGCCTCGAACTCAAGAGATTCGCCTGCTGGGATTAAAGGTATTGGCCATCATTGCCTGGCTATAAACTGTTTTGTTTTTTTAAAGCCACTACATTCAAGGTTATATTATTATCCCTATTATTACTCTGGTGGTTTATTTGTTTGAGATAAACATAGCCCAGGGAAGCCTAGAACTTACTATATAATATATAACCCAAGTTGTTTTCAGACTTGCTTCTGCTGACCAATACTGGGGTTACACATACATGAGCCACAATGGCTGGATAAAGCTATCATTATTAATATAAATTTATGAAAGTGGTCAATGTATCATAGCAAATGAGTAAAATGTCACATTTTCTAACCTAAAAGTGAAAGTGCTAAAAGGATTTGTGCCTCAGTTCAAGCACTTATTTATCAGCAACCAACATAAATGGCAAAATGAATCCAACATAACATCAAGAGCCTCTAACTTTACTGTTTTGGTGAATACTAAGAATATTCAGCTTAAAATAATTCAATGTATTGCTAGTAAGTGAGCTATTAATCTGAATCTTTACTGATGCTAGAGATGGAGCTCAGGGGCTTACACGGGCATTATAAACACACACTACCACTGAGCTACACCTCCTTCACCTTTATATACATATTTCTTTAACTTCCCTTAGATTCAGCTTTAATCCTTTGGTGTCTAGGGCCTATAAAAACTGGTCTGATGACCCTACTTGACCTTGGGCCTGACAGAAACATTTAAGTAACATTATGATGGGTGCTGTCCTTGATCCCTTTATTAAAAACTTGGTTTCAGTCAGTTCTTATGACATATTTTCCAAACATTCTCTCAGGCCAATCCGTATCTCATTCTGCTATGCAGTTAACAACTCTCCTATATAAATATCTATATATAGATGAGGTAAGGTTTTAGAATTTTTTCTGAAACCGAAAGGTAATGCTCCAAAAGTTCAATTATTAGTAAGACAGATATTTGCAAGCCACATGGTTCTCAGGTTCCACTGAGAAGACAGATCTCCTATACAGCTTATAACTGAACAGCTGTTCAAGGCTAATCTCCACCCAAAGTATGAATCTGCTTTTCTGGATCCTATCATCATCTGGAATTAATCCTCCGTTCCTTATTTTCAATTCTTGTTTTCAAACAGAAATGGCTCATTTACAATTCATTTTCCTCCAGCTCTTATACTCTGCCCCCACCCCAGATGATCCCTCAGCCTTAGGCGCACTAAGTGTGTTGCAGATGTATCAACTGGAACTGGGCAGCACATGGCCACCTGTTCTCTACTGTGAGATTACATCTAGAACCTTCTGAAGCTACACTCATGAAGTATCATCAGTGTGGCTGCCTAAACAAGACCTGAACAAGGACAACACCAATAAACACGCTACCATGGAATGGGAAACCTCACCAGGCCCCGGCCCTAGACAAAGAATAGGAAACAAAGGAACAGAGGCGAAAAGGGCAGTGGGAGAAGAAATAGTCTTCCCCAGGGAAAAGCCCCTAATTCATTATCCAATACCAAGTGATCAGACCTGAAATCATATACATACAAGTGATGATATTAAACAAACTCAACAGTTATACTTATATATTTAGAAGTGTGGTGTGTAAAACAATAATTAAAGAAAAAGAGGCCATGAATTTGAGGGGAGGAATACAGTGAGGGGTTGGAGAGAGAAAAGGAAAGGGAGAACATTATGTAATTATATTAATTTTAAAAAATAAAGATACTAGTCAGGTGGTGGTGGGACATGCTTTTAATTCCAGCTCTCGGGAGGCAGAAACAGATGGATCTCTGAGTTTGAGACGAGCCTGGTCTACAGAGCAAGTTCCAGGACAGCCAGGGCTGACAGAGAAATCTTGTCTTGAAAAAATAAACAAACAAACAAACAAAACAAAAAAAAAAAAGAAAGAAAGTGAAGTGCTATTTTCACTTTTGGGAAGAAGGGAAAACAAGCTTTTAAGGCACTTGGAAGGCTGGATAAAATTTCAAAGAGGAGAAAGAAAAAGTCGAAAAAGAAGAAGATGACAATGATATTCTGACTGCCCAGAAGGAAAAATAAAATGAAAATTAAAAACCCGATAAATTCAAGAAAAACATGTAAGTCAGCTTTAATTAACTGTAAGAAGAGCTAGTCAAACAGGGAGGCTCAGTGGTACGGTACAGTGCTTGCTGAACATCTACAAGGTCCTGGCCTGAGACCTTCTCCCCATACTATGAACAAAACTCAAGAAGAGCACAGTGTGTGCGTGTCATCAGGGAGGTTATTTTGTCAAAGATGGTAAGACGGGCTGGAGAGATGGATCAGAGGTTAAGAGTACCTGCTGCTCTTCCAGAGGTCCTGAGTTCAATTCCCAGCACCACATGGTGGCTCACAACCATCTATAGTGGGATCTGATTCCCTCTTCTGGTATAAAGTCAATAGAGCACTCATAAAGTAAATAAATAAATCTTTTAAAAAAGTAAGCAATCTGAAATAGAAAGAGAAATAAGTTTAAAGCTATTACAGTTGCTAAGAGCCTATCTTAAGATTGGTGGCACATGGAAATAAAGGGAGGGGACATGAGAAACACTATAGGGTAGACAGTGTTTGGCTTCATAAACAGTTCTAAAACTAAAAGTTAAAGATACATTTTGAGCACAGAAATCAAATGCCACAAATGACAAGCTGGCACCCGGAAGACTAATTCTAGTATGTTTAAATCCAAGCTGACATGTTATGAAGGTAGTGAGAATCAATGCAGTACATGTAGAACTTAGAGCCACGTGGTAGGAGATAATCATCTCCTGCAAGTTGTCCCCGGGCTTCCACATGTACATCATGGCAAATTACCCACACACATACATACACCCACTCAAAATAAGTAAAAACAGACTTTAATTTTTTTAAAGAAAGAAATAAATTAGGGCTAGATATATAAACTTACAAATTATCTAAATAGAAATTTCAAAATCAGATACCTTGTAAACTAAACCTTACTAAGAACAAACCAAATCAGTACCTAAGAGTATCTATGTTCTAGGTATCTAAAAAGGGAAGTCCGGCCGGGCAGTGGTGGCGCACGCCTTTAATCCCAGCACTCGGGAGGCAGACACAGGCAGATCTTTGTGAGTTTGAGGCCAGCCTGGTCTACAGAGCGAGATCCAGGATAGGCACTAAAACGACACAGAGAAACCCTGTTTTGAAAAAACAAAAAACAAACAAAAAAGGATTCTTAGTCTTTTCCTTTGGGGGGAGGGGGACAAGGGGAGCACTCAAGGTGGCAACATTGGCCTTGAAGTCAAGATACTCCTGCCGCAGCCTTAAGAATATCTGGTATTATAGGCATATATACCTACCTTTACCTTATTGAAAATTTTCCTCTTTTCATTTAAAGGAAACATTTACAACTGCTCTTTGTAATTTGAGTTGCAGGCACCAATATTCTTACATTTAGGGGCCATTTACTTGAACACAGACACTAATATAGCAGGAGTGGTTTGATAACAGGTAATAAGTAACTAAGCGATGGCTAGTGGATACAACTTACGGTACCTGATTCATGTCCCAGGAAAGCTGGGATAGATTACATCTTGCTAAACAGAAAAGCACACAATTTAAAACTCATAAACTGTTTAATTCTGTACTTCGCCAATTAATATTTTTATTCCATGGTTGATCAAAAAAACAAACCAACTACAAAAACAGGTCTTACTGTGCACACAGTTACAAGACTTCCACGCCTGCTACTGACCTCACTCACTCAGGTCCTTGAGTTCTAAATAGGGAAGGTGAAAAACAGATTATCTCGGCTTACTGATAATCTAGTTAAGGAAAGAAAAAGGCAAATTCAATCCCAAAGACTTTTTTTTTAAAAGACAGGGTATGGCTGCATAGCTCTGTCCTGGAGTTCACTGGCTTCCAAACTCAGAGATCCGCCTACCTCTGCCTCCTGAGTGCTAAGATTAAAAGTGTGCCCCCCAACACCCAGCACTTTGGATCCTTGCTAGACATGTTTAGAGTAACTTTTATACAGCAAAAATAATACATTAGTAAATCTACTGATAGTATAGTTTAGTCTTTTGATTTTAAAAGCCTCTAGTCTAGAGTCAGGCATGGTCACGAATACCTATAATCTTAGCACTCAGGAAGTTGAAACAACAGTAGTGGTGGTGGTGGTGGTGGTGGTGGTGGTGGTGGTGGTGGTGGTGGTGATGGAGGTGGTGGTGGTGCAAGTTCAAGGCCAGTCTGAGGTACAAAGTGAGTTCAAGATGAGGCTCGGCTAGAGTGAGATCCTGTCTCAAACAAATACAACCAGGATGGTGGCACATGCTTGTGATGACATGAAGGCAGAGGCTACCTAAGACCGGAAGTTCAAGGTCATCCTCAGTTACATACTGAGTTTGAGGCCAGACGAGGCTACATGAGAGTCCATCTTTTGAAAAGAGAGAGAAAGAAAAACAACAACAACAAAATTCTTGTTCTTTGGTAATACTTTGAACCCTGAAATATCCTTAGAAGGAGAAGAATTTTACAGCTGTGATAAGACTAAAAATATGATTCAATGCATACAAAGACGTTACCTAGAAATCTTTCCTGCAGGTTTGGGGAGTGGGTGGTGGAGGAGCATCCTTATCCAGAAAAACAGGAAGTAAGGGAGAGTCAAGTTATTATTCTTTCAATATATTTCCTTTTCTCCTCCACCATCCTCAAGCAACAAAAACCTCCAGATCTCATAAAATGCAAATGCCTAACTCTTGACCACTGTCAAGAGTCTTGACATTACAATAGGAAATCTAGTCCCTGGGTGGTAGTGATAAAAGTTAATCACCCCCCCCCCAAAAAAAAAAAAACAATCACTGGTCTGAATGAAGCTGTCTTTATACTGTGCTGTCATCAAAACTTCAACTTCTATGAACCTTGACTCTTCCAAAACAGATGTGGAAGAAAAACAAACCAAAAAAGTTTAAAAATTCTTCATTTGCACTGTCTTAAGATGGTATAGCTTCAAGATGAAAAGATCCCTGATTCACTTTAGAGAAAGTATTTCCTCGTCATATTCTTAATAATCTGCTGGTGAGACTCACCACAGGGCTCACCATCTTAGAGAAAACATTTCCCTTTTTGTAGCAAAAGTGAATCACACGGGGGATAGTTAGAGCCCAGAGAACAACATTTCAGCAGAAAGGGAAGGAATTAGAACATACTCTGACAAGGTATGCTGACAGACCAAGAGGAAGAAATTAAGGAACAAAGAAATTATTGGTGACTGGGCGGTGGTGGCTCATGCCTTTAATCCCACTCAGGAGGCAGAGGCAAGTAGATCTCTGTGAGTCTACAGCCTGGTCTACAGAGTGAGTTCCAGGACCGTTACACAGAGAAACCCTATCTAGAAAAACCAAAAAAAAAAAAAAAAGAAGAAAGAAAGTAAGAGTTTAAGAATGCATTTAGAGCCTGCCTGGTCTACAAGTTCCAGGACAGCCAGGGCTACACAGAAGTAACCTGGGGGGTGGGGTGGGAGTGGGGGGGGGGGGAGCTTTTAGAAAATATACATCTACAAACATTTCCTATCCCTATACTCAGAAATCAGATTTAAAAAACACCCTACATGAGCATTTATAAAGCAAACATCTGATATCAACAATTAAGACTGAATGTGAAGGGAGTGGAGCTGGCTCAGCAATTAAATGCTTACTGCTCTTGCAGAGGACCCACAGGATAGTTCACAACAGGCTGCGGCCCAGCTCCAAGGGACCTGGTGCCTTCTTTTGTTGTAGCCTCCACAGGCACTACCCTCACATGCATAAACTCCCACACAGACACAGATACATAAATCTTAAGGATGAATCCGAGGGACTGTGTCTCAGTAACAGAGAGCTTGCTTAGTATACCTGAGCCCTAGGCCCAGTTTTTGTTCTTTTTTGTTTTTTTTGTTTTTTTTTTTTTCTTTTTTGAGACAGGGTCTCACTTTGTAGCTCTGGCTGTCCTGGAATTCACTTTGTAGACTAGGCTGGCTTCAAACTCAGAGATCTGCCGCCTATCTCTGTTTCCAAGTGCTGGCATTAAAGGCATTCGCTACCACTCCAATTCTTAAAAAAAAAAAACACAAAAAACTGGAAAAAAGATGAGTGCTAAAAAACGCACACATGAAACTATTAACCTGTGCACTGTGCCTCACATCTGTCCACCAGGCACTTGGGGAGCTAAAGCAGGCTTACAGTTTGCAAGATGAGCCTGATCTACACAGGGAATTCCAGGCCAGCCCGGGGTTAAATTGAGTCTCTATCTCAAAAATCAAATAAATGGGCTGGAGAAATGGTTCAGTGGTTAAGAGCACTGGCTGTTCTTGCAGAGGACCCAGATTTGATTCCCAGCACCCACATGGCAGGTCACAACCACCTATACCTCCAGTTCTGGGGTATCTGACACCGTCTTCTTCTTCCTCCTTTATCAGTCATGCAAGTGTTGAGTAGATAGCCAGGTCGGTAAACACCCATACTCATCAAACTAAAAGCTGTACTTTTATTCTTAGATCTTACATATACACATCAGCATTAAAATTTTTATTTTAGTTCATAATGAACATTTTCTAGTTTGGGCACTGTGTGGAATAAAACTTTAACACAGTCACACTCCAATTTTTCCTACTACAAATCATAAAGATACTAAAAATTGGTCAGACCTACCTTACAGAGCCACTTAGCTTTTCTATTAAGTCTCAGTCTCAAACACAGTTCTACTCTCTGCTACCAGAAACCTAAAAGCCTTACAAAAACTACATTTACAACTGGGTTCTGACTCCTTCTTTGGCTTGGCCCATGTTGATGAAAGCACGTGATGCTGCTTCTACTAATCAAAAATTCTGCAAGCTAGCTATAAAAGGAGATACTTTTTTTTTTAACCAAAAATTTCCCACTGCATTTTGAAAAGTTGGACCTCCGAGACTAACTGGGCTTAGACACCTACTAAATGGAGAATCAATCACTAATCACTCCTATGGCATGTAACTGTCTTTAATCCCAGCACTTGGGAGGCAGAGGCAGGCAAATCTCTGGGAGTTGGAAGCCAGCCTGATCTACAAAGCGAGTTTGAAGACAGCCAGGACTGTTACACAGTGAAACTCTGTCTTGAAAAACCAAAATTAAAAAAAAAAAAAAGAAAAGAAAAGAAAAAAGAATGACTAAAGATAATTCAGGCAAACCGATTCTCCATTTTTAACAGTACAACACATGATCCATACAAAGACAAAACACAATGCAAATGAATAAAGAAAACAAAAAACAGGCAGAGTGCTTAACTCAATCATTTGAAGACAAACATTAATAGTTTAGGGCAGCAGGTCAAAACACAGCCAATTAAGTAATTTAGTCAAAGCTGGAATAAAGTTACAAACAATACCCAAACTTTTGGAAATGGTAGTAAAATTGTTAAGAGTTTAGTGGTGTGCTCTTGAGCATCAGGAAAGAGACTGTCTTGAATTGAGGAATTAAAAGCCTTCTACTCGCACTCACCTTTTCTCCTTTTATCAATGATGTAAGGCCAGGCTGGTTCCTGAGAAAACTGGTCTGGAGGTTCACTGAAGAACTGAGAAAAGTTAAAGTTTACATGGCAAAGGTGTCTCTTCTTCTGAACGTAGTCAAAACACTTATGACCACACTTTACTGTTTTTTCAGTCCTTCTCAGAACTATTTAAAACCAAAATAACTTACTAATTCATTTCTGACTACTGAACAAAACCCATACACGGAAAGTAAATACAAAGAATTAACACAAGATTTAAACGCCAAGCAAGTTATCTCCCAGCTCCACCAACACTAAAAAGTCGTTTATGAGGAAAACCTGCATCTTTTCAACTCTAAACCAAACCACCTCTCATCCGAAGCTACAGAGCGCGGGGGAGGGTAGGAGGGGGGAGAATCCGGGGGAGAATGTGATAGCGCTAGTGCCGGTTTGTTTACAGACTCTACCAACAATCATGAGTCAGAAATTCAAGCCACCAGATGCTTTCCAACTACTAAGGACCAAGTGGGGCCGTCCTAAGGTGTCCTAAACGATTTCGGGACAGGGGAAAGTACACTAAGAGAATTATATCACAAAGCGTCCAAGACCAGACCTCAAGTACACACTGCCAGTTTCTTGGACCTCGGCCTTCCGTACAAGGTGCTGGGCCTGAGAACTTGGGATGGGGGAGGGGGACACATTGCGCGGTAGCCCTGAAAGTGACAGGGAGACGTACACAGAACCGGGTCCTCAAATTAGAGAGGGAGAAATGAAAGCATACAAATGGGTCACCGGTCGAACCGAAAGTCCCTGCGAATTATGGGGGTAGCCCGAGGGGGCAGCCCCGGGACTGACCTGGGCAAAGGACAAGCAGTCCTCCCAGCACTGACTCGGGTGAGGGGAAGAAGAGCTAAACCCCGGGAGCTTAGGAAAGGGATCGGGCCCATCCTGCGGGGAAGCGGTCAGGGAGAGGGGAAACAGGCCGAGCCGGAACGAGACACGGACCGGGTAGGTCAAGGGGAGGGCGTCCGGCTGGGACAGTTACAAGCACGGGAGCCGGCGAGGCTCGGCAGCCCGCTTCCCGTCTTGGGTCATCCTTCTGCCAGCGGATGCTCCGACTGTTCCAGGCCCAGCCGCCCCGTCCACTGCCGCCACCAACGCCGCCGCCATCTTACACTGGCCAGCGGCAGCCACCACCGCCGCCTCGGGTCCCTGCGCCTGCGCCTGCGCCGACACGCTTTCCGGCCGGGTTTGCGACGCTGCGCTGGAGGGGACTGAGCGAGAACGGTCGCGCGAGCTCTCGGCTCCCAACCCTCCCGGTGGCCGCACGAGGGGCGGGGCTTAGGGCCAACCGAAGCAGTGAGGGGCGCGTGCGCGTTGCGGAGGATTCAAGCTGTTTCCGTAGTTTCAGAGTAATGGCTTGTCTCCTGGTATTCAAAACACGTGTGATTTAGGGGTTCCTTAGCGTTGTGACGGAAAATGGACCCGACTTCCAAGGGACTTGCATGCAAATCACTAGGCGTCCTCCAATCCTGAGGTTCTAACTCTTGCCACATTTCTTTTTTTTTTTCCTCCGAGACAAGGTTTCTCTTTGTAGCCCTGGCTGTCCTGGGACTCACTCTGTAGACCAGGCTGGTCTTGAACAGAGATCCGTCTGCCTCTGGCCCCCAAAGGCTAGGGTTCAAGGTGTACGACACTGGCAGAATTTTTTAAGTTAGCATACAAACAGGTTTCACGCTGGGCATAGTGGTGCACGCCTAGCACTTAGGAGGCTTGGGCAGGATATGCGCAAGTTGGAGGTCAACCTAAACTAATTCATCCCCAACACACACACACACAACATATACACAAAAACAAAATAATAGGTTTCCTTGTGGTATTTTCATACATACGTGTCATACTTGCTGGTCCCCTTCCCCAATAACCACCTTTCTCCTTGTTGGATACCTTCAATTACTCTTAGCTATCATGACAAGTATATATTCCATTCCTTTTGTTTGTTTTTCAGCACTGCCTGTCTTGGAACTCGATTTGTAGACCAGGATGGCCTCGAACTCACAGAGATCTGCCTGTCTCTGATTAAAGGCGTATGCCACCACCTTCAGGCTCTTATCTCCTATTTTCCTTTTTCCTTTTCTTCTAGTTTCCTTTTCTTATCTCCTATTCCATTCCCTCTCTATATCTGTTCCTTGCCTCTCAGGCTCCTTTCTACTTCCCTGTTAAATACAAATAAATATGTGTAATGTATACACACACACACACACACACACACACACACACACACACATTTAAATCCAGATTCTGCATATGAGAGAGAACATGTCATATTTGTCTTTCTGAATTTGGTTTATGTTGCTTACCATAATCCATTCTGCAAATACCATTTCATTCTTCATAGCTGAAAGACTCCATTGTGTATATATTCCATACTTTCTTTACCCATTCATTTGTGTATGGACATCTAGGTCTATTCCATAATTTAGCTGTTGTGAAACTGCAGCAAAAATATGGATATGCGCCGGGCGGTGGTGGCGCACGCCTTTAATCCCAGCACTCTGGAGGCAGAGCCAGGCGGATCTCTGTGAGTTCGAGGCCAGCCTGGGCTACCAAGTGAGTTCCAGGAAAGGCGCAAAGCTACACAGAGAAACCCTGTCTCGAAAAAATAAAATAAATAAATAAATAAATAAATAAATAAAAATAAAATAAAAATATGGATATGCAAAGTAACTCGGCAGGTTGATGGCTTCAGGTGACTTTTGTATATTGTTTTGTGCTGACACCTAAAGAAAGCCTACACAGGATTCTAAATTAGTCCCAGATAGGAGGCTGGGACCGTTATTTGTTGCTAAAGATGTTGTTTTAGACAGAGTCTCCTGCATCTCAGGCTGCATTCCAACTCACTGCATAGCTGAGGATGACCTTCTATTACAAATCCTCCTGCCTCTACTCCAGAGTTGGGATTACTGGTGTACATCACCACTCCCAGTTTATGGAGTGCTAGAGGTTGAGCTGCAGGGCTCTGGACATGCTGAGACATGTTGAGAAAGTACTCTACCAAGTAAACTACATCTTCAGCCTCTTTTTCTTTTAACCAGAAGGTCAAGGTACTAGGTTCAGACTCCTCAACGCTGACCCATTCCAATACCATTCCCTCCCTCCCTTCCCCACTTCAATTCTTTGTTTTTGAGACAGGTACTTAAGTAGCCTAGAATAGCTTTAAATTAACTTCTATAACTACTGACTCCATCTCCTGAAGGCTGGGCATGCACCACCATGTCTGATTTTATTCATCATTGGGAATCAAACTGAGGGCTTCATGCATACCAGGCAAGCACTCTACCAGCTGAGCTATGTTCCCAGCCACATTCTATTCCAAGCTGTCTCTTGCTTAACTGCTTGCTGCAGTAGACATGTGATTAATACTGTTAACTTGACAAGATCCATAATTAGTTAGGAGACAAGCCTGTAGGCATGCCGGTGAGGGATTACCTAGATTAGGTTAATTGGGGTGGGAAGACCTACCTTAACTGTGGGTGGCATCATTCCATGGGCTGGGGGTTTGACTGAATAAAAAGGAGAAAGTGAACTCAGCACCAGTATTCATCACTCTGTTTCTTGACTGTGAACATAATGTGACCAGCAATCTCACACTCCAGCTGCCATGCCGTCCCCATCATGATGAACTTCCCCTCAAACTATAACCTGAAATAAACCTTTGCTTAAGTTTCATAGTTGACATAATTTGCCCAGCAATTAGGAAAGTAAATAATACAGCTAGTTTGTCTATTAGTGCTTTGATGCAATCAAACATAAAACAGCCAGAGTGTCTTTAAAATGTAAGTCAGGTCATAGTCTCCTACCCAAAACATCCAATACTTTACCATCCCATACTAAAAATCATAATTATTGGAACTGGAGAGATAGCTCAGCAGTTAGGAGCACTAACTGCTCTTCCAGAGGATTCAGGTTCAAGTCCCAGTACTCAACATGGTGGCTAACAAAATCCATTTCCAGGAGATGATGTCCTCTTCTGTCTCTGTAGGCATTTACACAAAAGTGGTACATAGGGCTGGAGAGAAGGCTCAGAAATTAAGAGCACTGGCTACTTACTCTTCCAGAGGTCCTGAGTTCAATTCCCAGCAACCACATGGTGGCTCACAACCATCTATAATGAGATCTGGTGCCCTATTCTGGCATGCAGGCAGACATGCAGGCAGAACACTATACATAATAAATAAATAATCTTTTTTTTTTTAAAGTGGTGCATAGACTTATATAAGTGCAGGGGTGGCACATGCCTTTAGTCCTAGCACTGGGGAAGCACAGGCAGGTGGATCTCTGTGAGTTCGAGGCCAGTCTGGTCTACAAAGAGAATTCCAGGACAGTCAGGGCTACATAGAGAAACTCTCTTGAAAAAAAATTTTTTAAACGAAATTATCACAGGTTCTGCATGATCTGGTACCTGTCTTATTTCTGATTTTATCTCTTCCCTGGCTCCTTGGATCTGCTCTAGCCTCATTACCCTTCTTGCTATCACAAAATTCACAGTATGTTCCAGCTCTAGCTTGGTGTTTTACCTTGGAATATTCAGCTATAATATTAGACTGCATCTTTCCTCTTAAGTCAGGTCTCTATACAATTGGTACTTCTGAAGTGAGGCAGCTCTTGACTATTTGGAATAACATATCATTATCTAGCTCTATCCCCATCCTGCATTATTTATTTATTTATTTATTTATTTATTTATTTATTTATTTATTTATTTATTTAGAGACAGGGTCTCACTCTGTAGTTCTGACTGGCCTTGAACTCCTGAGTGCCTCTGCCTCCTGAGTGCTGAGATTAAAGGAATCCACACCTGGCTCTGCTTTTATTTTTAAGAGAAGAGGTCTCACAGTTGAGTGTGGTGGCCCATACATGTAATCCCAGCACTTGAGAGGTGGAGGCAGGAAGATGAGCACTTTAAGGCCATCCTGGGTTATACAGGACCCTGTCTGAAAAACAAGGGGAAAAGCAGGGAGTGGGCAGGCCTCCACTCTTGGGCTCAAGCGATCTTCCAGCCTCAGCCTCCACAGCTGGAGTACAGATGTACACTACTGCACCCAGTCTGCATTACTTTTTCATGTTTTACTTTATAATACTTAACCTATATGTTTAATTTAATGTGCATGAGTAGTTTGCCTGTATCTCGGTGTACCACTTGTGAGTGCAGTGCCTGTGGACGCCAGAAGAGGGCAGCAGATCCCCTGGAACTGGAGTCACAGCTGCTCGTGAACCGCCATATGAATGCTGGAAGTCAGACTGGGTCCTCTGGAAGAGCAGTCAATGCTCTTAATCACTAGGCCATCTCTCTAGGCTCCAACTATGTATTTTAAATCTATGTTATTAGAATGTAAGTTTCTGAGGACAGGAGCTATCCCTCTTTCATCTTTGTAACCTTAACACCTAGAAGGCTAGTGAGCAAAGTAGTTAATGTCCTGTCATCCCACTTCATTCTTCCATCAGCCAGCAACTACTTACTGCATCCCTATTACATGGGAGGCCTTGATCTTGGCACTCCAGCAGGGAATAAAACAAACCAAGATTCTTTTGTTTACACAACTTTTTAGTGCAGGGGTTGGGAGTGCAGGGGGAGGAGAGATACACAGAAAATAATAAAAAGTTACGAAGCTTGTTTTGAAGTTAAACAAGGCAAAGGCAGGTTACCAGCTCACCAGGTTACCAGGATGGGTGTGCTCTTTTATCCTGGGAGTTTGGAGAAGGCCCCTTTGCTGAGGTGTGCTTTGAATACGGAGTTGAAGTGAGAAATTGAGCTATACACATCTGGGGGCAAGTGTCAGTCCAAAGGACAGCAAAGACCCTGATGGTCGAGTGTGTTTATATAGGAAGCCAGGTGGTACAAGAGAAGGATATAAATAAATAAACAAATGTGGCATGACTTGATTTATAACTGAAGTTCACCCTAGCTGGTTCCCTTAACTGCCTCAGGGAGGCAGAACAGAAGCTGACAGACTCGTTCGGAAGGTACTGCAAAAGGCCTGCAGGACTAGTATTGCAGTACAGGTGGTGTGAAGCAGCTGCATGGAGGATGTACCTCAAAGTGGCAAAGAGGTCAACTTGCTAACAGACTGAACTCTCAGATTCGAGAGAAGAGGAAAAACGCATGGATGTGTTGGCTTGTCTTAACTAAACAAACAGTAATGCCTTTCTCTGAGGTACACGTTGGGGAACAGGAGCAGGTTTAGTGAGGGGAAATGTTTAGCTCTGTTTGTCAAATCCCAAAGCATGGAGCTTTATGCTACAGAATTAAACAATCTTACTTCTCATTGGCAAAGACTGTTGATTGTAATGGTTCCTAGTTTGGTTAGTGTGTTTGAGCCTAGTTATAATGATTTAAAATTCATAATCCAAAACCACAATTCCTGTTGCATCTACCTAATAAGATGGACCACATTAGTACCTGCCCAACCTTATGGCTGGGTTAGTGTGACAATAACCGGCTCTGAAATGGAGGAATCTGTTAAAGTCAGCCACCTTTCTTTCTAAGGGAGGAAAGGTTTATTTTGGCTTAGGATATCAGGATTCAGGCCATGGTTGCCTGGCTCCATGTGCCTGGGCAGAACATTATAGCAGGAGGTGGGGTGGAGGGTATTCTTGGCTTCTTGGCAAACATGTAGCAGAGAAATGGGATAATATGGGAAGAAGCCAAGCAGATCTACAGCCTCAAGGGAAGGTAGTGACCTACTTCCTCCAACTAGGCACCACCCTGTCCTACCTTTTACCACCTCTCAATAATGTCATCGTATTATGAATACAGTAAGTGAAAACTCCGTTGATTACATTAGAATCCTCAGGATCTAACTGTTTCTGGAAAACCATGCTATTTCACTCACCCCTAAGGTATTTTCATTAACATTTTAAAAATATATTTTGATCATGTTTTCCCTTCCCTTAATTACTCCCAGATCCTTGCCACCTGCCTACGCACCTAACTTTATATCCTGCTCCCCACTCAAAAAAAAACTCAAAGCACAAAAAGCCCCCACAAAACCCACAAAAATGAAAATCAAAATAGTCTAAGGACCAGTAAGACCCCCCCCCCCCCCCGCAAAAAAAAGCCAAAACAAAGCAAATCAAAACAAAATCTACAAAAATACCACTGGAGTGTGGTTGACATACCCAGAGTCACCTAATACTTTAGGCACTGAATTTCAACAGCATGTCAAGAGATGCTATTCAAATGATAGCTTTGTTTGCTAAAGACACAGCCTCACTCCAAAATCATGAATGTTTAGATTCCATACAGATACCCCTAGTACCATATTTTTCAGGTCACATGCCCCACCCCCATGACTGGGAACCTGCTACAAAACTTTGAATTCCTAAGTGCAGACTATGCTGTCTCCAAAACTGTAACTGGCCTTTCACTTTAGAGGAAGGAGGCATGTTCCAGCATGCTTCAGATCACCATCTTCTAAAAGTTTCACCAATGTGGCAGTTCCTGAAACTTTTGCAGGATGTATCTCCCGTCCTGTCTCACCAAAGAATGGAAAAGTAGCTGCACTGCTGGGCCATCATTTGGCTAACATATCCTTAAGACCTAATTAGCATAATCTTACTGAAACCAACAAATATGATATTCTGCAGAATGTCCAGGTCCCCTTGGATAGCCTAGAGTGACAATGTACATGTTCAAGGTTAAGGCTGTGATAGACTGTCACCTATCCCTTATGAATACAAACTACTTCTGATACTTTCTGATGGGAACTGAGAGCATATGTTCACTAAATTGGATTTGTGAGCTTCAGTTACTAAATATTTTAGGCTTTTCAAGTCATACTGTCTGTCACTATTCTATGTGGCCAAGGTATCACAAAAGCATTCAAAGACAGTTTATAAATGATCAAGAATGTCAATAAACCTTTACAAAACCCAGGCAATTGGGCCTGTGATGGCTCACTATCAGTGGGTAGACATTAGCTAATAAGGGTGGAAGGAGAAAACTGACTCCACACAGTCGACTTCTGACTTCCACATGTTCATGGCCTCACCCCACCAACTACACACACACACAATTTTTTTAATTGGGGAACCACATTTGACTTGTAGGCTGTAATCTGTTGACCCCTATGTAGCTGTCACATAACCTAAACCAGATGTTGTGCTATTCTTTTCAATAAAGAAAACATCTGACATAGCAGTGCCTTGGGGACTATGACTAGCTTTAGCTTGCAAGCTGTCCACTGTAATCCACCAGCCAGTTTTTGCAAAAGCCAGAAAGACTAAACTAAATGAGGATCTGAGCTACCCTTTAAGGGTGATCTAATCCTTGCCATTGCCCTCACAATATAGCATTATTTTTATCTTGACAGAGGTGGCGATGCAGTTCCAGGATTTTCTGCTTGGTCTTTTTGCTAAATGCTGGGCATCTTCATTGGCAGGTCAAAGAGATACACATTTGGATATTGCCGAAATGATCAGAAGAAAGAATATGTAGATCTGTAAGGTAGGTTTAGTTCAGCATTCCACTTATTCTATAGCCCGTTATTTCCCTAAATGGGGAATGTCTGAAGAAGAGACATTGCTGTGGTGCTTTGAATCTATGGATATCAATGTTAACATAGAGCTGTCATCTGTATGTGATTTTTAATTTGTGTGTGTTATGAGTGTTATGCCTGTGTGTAAGTGGACCACATACATGCAATGCCCACAGAACCCAGAAAAGGGCATCAGATGCCCTGGAATTGGAGTTACACACAGTTGTCAGCCACCATGTGGGTCTTCTGCAAGAGCAGCAAGGACTCTTAACCATTGATCACAGTGATGGTTTATCTTGATGTTAATTTGAATCTGGAATCTGCCAAGAAACACACTGTGGGAAGGTCTGTGAGGGCATTTTCTGTGAAGGACTGAGAGGGGAAGGCCCTCTGCCAACTGGGAAGCACCTTCCAGCTGAAAGCATTACTCGCCTGCCTGACTGCCTTGTTGTTGTTGTTTTTCGAAACAGGGCTTCTCTGTGTAGCCCTGGCTGTCCTACAACTGTCTCTGTAGACCAGGCTGGCTTTGAACTCAGAGATCCACCTGCCTCTGCCTGCCGAGTGCTGGGATTAAAGGCGTGCGCCGCCGCCGCCGCCGCCGCCGCCGCCGCCGCCGCCGCCGCCGCCGCCGCCGCCGCCGCCGCCGCCACCACCACCACCACCACCACCCGGCTTGCCTTGATTCTTATAGGTATGTCTATCCCATTACTGTTGTTGCCATCAGAACTCAGCTCCTTTAGTGTCTCAATGTTTCCGCTCTCCAGAAACTTTCTAAGTAGGCCTTAAGCACCAGACTGGGACTACGGAGGCATCTAGACTCCTTAACTGAACAAGCTCCTAGTTCTTAACCTCTCCATCAGGTTAACAGCCACTGCCAGACTACTACTTCCATGTCATGTAAAGCCATCTAGTAAGTTCCCTTTGAAACTTGTAATACATTCATTCTCTGGGTTCTGTTCCTCTAGAAACCCCAGATTAACACTGTATTCCACCTTTGGGTGTTCTTTCTGAGTGTGTTGGTAACTAAATGACCTTTCAATTGACAGTTTGTAACTCTGATGCTGAGCAGAACTTAAGAGCTTTTCTTTGACCTTGATTTTGAAGGTCTTGTTTCTATTTCTTGGTTGCCCGTCTGTCCTGCTCCTAAGACCACCTGGCTCTATTAGCGATCTCCACTCGATCTGTTTCCCTTGTAGAAAAGCTGCCACTTGGCTTTTGACAGTTAAGTGCTGCCTTGACTTTCCAGAGGAACATGACTGTGAGTTCTTCAGTTCTACAGCAAGCACCGTGTCCACTTCCTGAATCCTTTTTTGTACATTTTTGTATTATCTGCCATGTCTACTTAATGTGGGACAGGGATGGAAGAAGGCTCAGTGGTTGAGAGCTGTCTGCTCTTTCAGAGAACCAGACTTCATTTCCCAGCATCCACATCTGGTGGCTCACACACATACAGATTAATAATAAATCTTAAGAAGTTTTTTTTATGTCAGATGGTTAATTTTTTTTTTTTTTAATGTGGGCCATTTTCTCCAAGCTCCCCAAGCTTTCTGACAGGCGTGTTCTAACCTGTGGGGCCTTGAGAGCATGTTCGAGGGTCACAGGAAAAGGACATTATCATACATTTTGTAATAATTTGATTCTTGTTTCAAGAAGCCATCTATCCAGTCACAAATTTGTTACCCGAACACACAGAATTTTGGAAGGGGAGTTCTTGTAAACTTTGAGTACAGCTTAAATACTTCACTAAAGTTATGCAATGGTTATTTTTAGTTTATCAAGAGAAGCAAACTAGAAAGAGTGCTAGATAACCATATTGTGACACAGTTTTTGCTTAAGACCAAGTCTCCACAGGTAACACATGGGAAAGGACTTCAAGTATGTAAGTATACATTTGCCTAGGACCTATAAAGAGACTAAGGAAAGTCCAGAACAGCATTATTACCATGGAGCTGTTTTTTTGTTTGTTTTTCCAAGATAGGGTTTCTCTGTATAGCCCTGGCTGTCTTGGAACTCACTCTGTAGACCAGGCTGTCCTCAAACTCACTGAGATCCACCTGCTTAAGCCTCCCAAGCACCACCCAGCTGAAGTGGTTTTGTTTTAATCACTGTATCAACTTGTGACATTAGGTACCAGAAATACAGTGTCTAAAACTTTAGTATTTGATATTGCTGTGAAATTCAATTATATGACTGGTGGGCTTAACCTGTTAATGGAGTCTAGATGATTTAGGTGTTTTCAAATTTTCATGGCAGGCTGTATACAGTCTCAGCTGAATACCTGTCATGGGCAACAGATCCAAATATTGATGCATGAGGACTAGATGTTTAAAGACAAAAATCTCTGGTCCTTTACCACACATAATTTGACAAGGACTGCCCTAGGGCACCAGGTTTTATTCAGCTGTAAGTCTCAGAGTATTTAGGAAAAAAAACTAATTAATCCAAGGTCAACTGGCTCATATTCAAGGAAAATAAAAATGAAAGAAATGTCTTGGAAATAGCCATGGTGAACCATGGCATCACCACGAGAAGTAAGAATAAAGGACAGATAGCATGGCATTGAGCACAATTCCAAGGGCAGGCCATTCTTGTTCCTGTCTCCTCACCTATCCTTGTCAAGCTTTTGCAGAAGTGTCAACAAATTATTGGCAATTCAGGCCCCATTCATCATCACAAATCAGCTTGTACTTTTTTCCTTTCTTAGTGCATGGAGGAGACTCAAATTCAGACCCTGAGTCTTCTGTCTGATGAGCTGTGGAGGCTGAATAGTCCCCACAGCCTGAGCTCAAGCACATTTCCTTTCACAGAATGTGTGGGATCTTTTTTGAAGGGAGGGGGGAGGTTTTGAGACAGGGTTTCTCCATGTAACAGTCCTGGCTGTCCTGGAACTCGCTTTGTAGATCAGGCTGGCCTTGAACTCACTGAATTCGCCTGCCTCTGCCTCCCAAATGCTGGGATTAAAGGCGTATGCCACCACTACCCGGCTGATGTGTGGGATCTTTAAGAGTGATTTTAACCCAGGAGGGGGAAGTGATGTGTCATGAGCTCAAAGTGACTCAAATGATAAATGTGAATTTGTTTTTGAAAAAGTTATTTTCCAGAGGAGTGGATATGATCAAAATACATTGTATACATGTATAAAATTCCCAAATAATAAATTAAAAATATATATTTAAAAAGTTATTTTCCAAGTGAACCAAGACAGCTAGTTGGGCTAGACTATCCATAAAATATATGGCGACCACGGTCCTTAGACCTACTGAGGTCAATTTAAAATAGGTAATTTAGAAAACATGTTAACAATATACCATTAACATCAATTACAATGTAAGAAGTTAAGACTGAAATACCAAGGAGATGATGACAGTATCCTTTTACCAAAGGAAGGGCAGCCTGAGCTGGAGGGCAAGGCCATGGTAGAGCTTAGCATAACATTATACAGAACTATCTCCTAACACTTCCCATTCTGCAGCTTATAGAAGCTCAGCAAGATTAGGAGCAGACCTGGATGAAAAATAACCCACACATACGCTCAGAATATTTATTAGATACTGTCCCCCGGGGCTTGCAGGAAAAAAGACTCAGGCCACATCCCTTTCCCAAGCACCTTCCTGAACTAAGGATTCTAGGGAATCTGATGTCCCAAGTAAGCCAGAATGTATCTGGGTAGAATGGCCATTCATTTATCAGATCTGACACTACAGTTATGTGTTGGCCAGGGAATGGAAGGGTCCAGTGAGAATGGCAGAGGTACTAGATGAAAGGAAACAAGATTGGCCTTCATCAATTACAACATTGGTTCAGAGGGGCTGGAATAAATAAGAGTCTAAAAAGAGAGGGAAGAGGACAGCCAGGGGGCAAAGGAAGGTCAAGAGCTGGGTTCACCTAAATCACAGAGTTGTAGAAAGAACCAGGGTAGCAACTTGAGTCCTCAGGAGGAAACAGGAATTAAGAGTGCAGCACCCAGGGAGAGGAAAAGCCCAGGGCTTCTCTTCCAACTTGACCACAGGTAAGTGCAAAGTTCCTTTCCCTTCAGAGAGTTCAAAATGAAGGTAAGGAGATGTGGTGACATACAGCCCCAGGGCAGGCTACATTTCTCCTCATTCCCAGAGGCCCTGCCTAATGGAAACACCAAGTCTGAGGACTCAGCTCCTGCTCCCGAGCTCCAAGAGAGGGAGCAGAAACAAGGCACGAAGTCCCTGGGAATCAAGGGGACATGAGTATAGTCATATATAACATTACTTTTGGGAGCAGGAAGAAGTGAAATGCCCCAAAAGGGATGCCTTCCTTCACCTGGCAATGAATTGGCCCGTTTCTAACAGCAGAGCGCATGATGGAGTAGGGCTCATAGAAATGGCCTAGAGAACAGATCCTCAGCTGGTATGGCACACAGTCTTGAAGGGGATGTAGAGAGTGGGAGGCAGCTGGCTCCCAGAGACGACACTCCTGACTCAGTTCCCAGTGGTTCTGCTGACTCTAGATGCTCCCCATGGCTGGGACTCAGGGAGGAAAACGTGTTGTGTTTCACATGATCAGACACTGTTCGCCGTTGGCACCTGGTGGGCCCGACAGATTGAGGGTATCCAGGTCAAAGTTGAGGCCAGGAGGCTGGAGAAGAGATGAAGGGCTGAGAAAACCACTCGTATTTCAGGTCAGAGCTTCTGAAGGTCCATCCCTGGCAGCACAATGATCACCTTATATGGATTAACTAGGGATTACTGGAGTCTGCAGACTGGGAACTGGGTTAAAATGTAGAAGACATACTCACCATCTCCCCAGCCAGCTCTTTTGGAGGATGGCCCAAGTCCTGTAACTAGAAAATAAAAAGAATAAGCAATCATAAAATAAAAGTCACAGAAAACATCACAAAAAGTAAGAAAAGGAATGTGACTAGTGATCTGATTCCTCTGACCATGGTATGCAGCCTTGTGTCCCCTCCACCCAGGCTTAGTCGTGTAGCACCCTTTCCAGACATCTCTATTCAACCAGCGTGGACAGCTCCAGCAGGAAGGCAGTGAAAGGAGGGCTTACCTGCTGCATAAGGTCCAGCACCGTCTCGAAACGAGCCCTGTGAGTAGCCTCACTGTCCGTGGGTGTCTCTGCCTCAAACTGCTCACATATTTTGCCCATAACAGTGTGCTGCTCCTGATACTTTTCAAACTGCTCTGGAGGAATAGATTCCTGGTGACTCTGCAACCATTCTGGATACTAAGGAAAGAGGGGATGGGTGGGAAAGAATTAAGTGAACAAGGAGAGAAAGGGACTTAAAATGTGAAGAGCATGAAGAGGAAAAAAAGGCTACATAAGCAAGTTCATTGTGAAAAGGACAAAGTACTGTTGACTCCAACAGACCATCTGGATATACTGGTACTTACGGTAACTGCAGATTAGTAAACTATGTGTGAAAAGCAAGAAAGTAATCATTTTAGGCTCTCAGGATTGTTCTAGTTTCATTTCTGTTGCTACGACAAAACATCAAAAACAACTTGGGGAGGAAAGGGTTTATTTCATCTGATACTTCCAAGTAACAGTCTATCACTGAGGGTAGGAACTCAAGCAGAGACCATGAAGGAGTACTGCCTACTGGCTTACTTTCTTGCGTGTTTTTTTTTTTTTTTTTTTTTTTTTTTGCTTTCTTATATAGTCTAGGCCCATCGGCCTAGGGATGGTGCTACCCACAATGGACTATGCCCTTCCAACACCAACCACCAATCAAGACAATTCCTCACACACATGGCCATAGTCCAATCTGATCTGGGCAATCCCCCAACTGAGACCCCCTCAAATGACTCTGGGCTATGTAAACTTGACAGCTGCAGCTAACTAAGACATGGGTCACATATGATCTCTGTTGAACATTGTTGTTCTCTGTTATTTTTTTAGATTTATTTATTTTTATTTTGTATTTTACCTGCATGTATGTATTTGTACCATGTGCATATCTGGTGGACTTGAAGGTCAGAAAGAGGTGTCAGATCCCCTAGAAATGGGAGTTATAGATGGTTATGAGCTACCTACCATGTTGATGCTGGGAACCAAACCTAGGTCCTCTGCAAGAGCAGCAAGTACTCTTTAATAAGCCCGCTCTGTTGTTGCTTATAATTTTTAAAAATTCTATCAATTTTTTATATGAATGTTTTGCCTGTATCTATGTCTGTGGACCATGTGTGTGTCTGGTGCTCTCAGAAGCTGGAAGAGGGCATCGAATCCCCGGAACTGGAGCCACAGACCATTGTGATCTGCCATGTGGGTGCTGAGAATTGAACCCAGATCCTCCAGAAGAGCAGCCAGTGACCTTAACTGCTGAATCTCTCTCCATTCTTGTGTTTTTAAACTTAAAAATATAAAAACCAGGTCTAGGGAGATAGATAGCCTAGTGGTTAAGAGTACACACTGCTCTTGCAGAGGACCCCAGTTCAAGTTCAACTGCCAGCACTCATGTTAGGTGGCTCACTGCCAGTTGTAACTCTAGTTTGAGAGTGGTCTGGTGCCTGTAGCCTCCACAGGCACCTGAACTCTCTCTCTCTCTCTCTCTCTCTCACACACACACACACACACACACACACATACACTCACTCACATACACACTCCTAATTAAAAAATAAGGGGCTGGAGAGATGGCTCAGAGGTTAAGAGCACTGACTGCTCTTCCAGAGGTCCTGAGTTCAATTCCCAGCAACCACATGGTGGCTCACAACCACCTGTAATGAGATCTGGTGCCCTCTTCTGGCCTGCAGGGATACATGCAGGTAGAATACTGTATACATAATAAATAAATAAATATTTAAAAAAAAAAAAAATAAAATAAAATAGTAGTAAAAATAAAATTTTATGTGAACAGCCAGGCGGTGGTGATGCACGCCTTTGATCCCAGCCTTTGATCCCAGCACTCAGGAGGCAGACACAGGCAAATCTCTGTGAGTTTGAAGGCCAGTCTGGTCTACAGAGAGAGTTCCAGGATAGGCTCCAAAGCTACACAGAGAAACCTTGTCTCAAAGAAACAAAAAAACAAAACAAAACAGCAAAACAACAAAAACGAAAACAATGTAAACAATACTCTCAGCTTGAGAGTTGGACTTAGACTTTACAAACACTGGTCTGCAGACTCCGGGTGTTGCTACTCATTTCCCACTCAGTCATCTGTTGCCCTGTGATGCCGAAGAGCTTCTCTTTCTCTACTTCATTTCTCCAGTGAAACCATACGCTTTTTAAAGCAAGAACTATCATTGAAACTACTCTCAAACTGTTCATACCACCACCACAAAATCCTGTGAGTTCTTACTAGAAATACAATAAGGAATGTATCAGTCAAACTCAAGAACCTTGAACTAATTCAGAGAAAACTAAAGCTGAAGAATTTCCCCTTCTAACTCAGACAGTCCTGGTGTGAACAAATGATCAGATCACCTATGTACCTTTATTCTCTCAATAACAACTTCTACCTTCAACAAACAAATGAGTTTAAAAAAAATGTACTTGTACACTCAAATTACCCTTTTTCTATGCATAGTCTGAGCAAAGTGCCCACAAGTTGATATAATGAAGCAAGGCGAAAAAGCAGAGTAGAAATTCACAAACCTTTTCCGTGATCTCCTTCAGGGATGGGTACAGTACATCCTTAGACAGTAGGTTCTGCATGATACTCTGCATGATGGGGAGAATGTTCCCTTCCCCATCCCCTTCATCCATGCCCAGCCCTTCCATGGCTTTGGTCAGCTCCTCTTCAGACATGCCCGAGTTCTAGACAAGATAAAGAGAGGCGAACTGGTTACACTGCCTTCCTGGAATGCTTATCACACTTTCAGATGGAAAGAACAATCTGATGTGCCTGTAACAAAAATCAAGGCAAGGTCAGATTTGGGGAGATCCCCAAGAGCATCTACTTTGTGAGACTGCTCAGGATGCATCTGGGAGTGGACCCCTACTCCTTTCCCTTTACCTGAAGGTCAGTGGCATTTTTGGCTAGCCCACTTAATGTCTCCTTTAGGCAAGAAGTAAATTCTTGTTGAGAGTTTGCATCACTGCCTAGGAGAGATGAAAAGAACCAAGATTACCTAGGATTTGAACTGTCAGCTTGTCTAGACTGACCTACTTACCAACCTGGATATAAAAGATTTACTAGCAAACCACTACCACTTCAAAATCTTAACCACTCTTTGGCCATCTTCATGGTCATGCCATAAATCTGTATAGATAATGTGTTAATTGTTTTCCACGGTAACACTGTCCTTTAAAAGGGTTGGTCTGGAATAATCTTATTTATTTATTTACTTTTGAGACAAGGTCTCATTATGTAGTTCTAGCTGTTCTGGAACTCACTATGTAGACCAGGCTGGCCTCGAACTCACAGAGCTCCATCTGCTTCTGCCTCCCAAGGGTTAAAGGAATACACTATTATACCTGGCTGGAATAATCTTTTCTTTATTACTTTCCAAAATATCCTAACCTTTTCTTTCAGCAAGCAAGATTCCCAGACCTGTTTCTCTTGCCTTGTCCCACTCCATCGCTGTGACACTACAATGGTTATCAATTTTACAATCCTAGTATTGTCAAGCAATAAAGAGGTCTGTCCAGTATTTTTTGTTTGGGGATTCCTCACCCACTCTCCCAGCTGCTTCTGAGAGCTTTTGGAACTGTTCCACCAGGTGGGGCTCTTCTTCAGCCAGCTCCTTCATTGCCTTCTCAAACTCCGCAGTGGCTTGGGAAGCCAGCTCACTGTCAAACAGTTCCTGGAAAAATTTCTCTTGGGAGGCGAAGAGGGCATCCTGCAGGGGAGAGGTGGACAAAATTCACCTCTTACAGAACCACCCTGAGTCTAGCCTCCTAAAGGAGCTCAGGTAGTCGTTTTGGGAAATGAAACATCTCCCCCACAAACACCTCCATTTAACATTCTATCTGCCTCTTCTCAGGGGGCAGCAAGCAAAGAATCTGGCCACTGAAGGAATAATAGGAGGGAACATACAAATCCAATCACTTAAAACTGCTCTTTTCTCAAGACACTTCCTTTTCATCCCTCAGTACAAGCCCAGGTCCTTGTTTCACAGGAGCTGAGGCCTGAAAGAACACTCAGCAGTGTGAGGCAAAGGCATCCTCCCACCCACCCTTCTGGCCCACAGGGGCCTGCCCCACCCCTGCTCTGAGCAGCATGTCCATCCCCCCTCCCTTAAGGGGGTGGGATTTATACTTTGGCAGTGTCTCCTGGCGATCTCTTCTGGGGCCCTGAAGCATCAGGGGCCGAGGTGGTAGGAGGGGGTGCTGGGGAGGGTTTGGCTTTATCGAAATCATCAAGAGCACCTTTGGAAACAAGAGACATGGTGGATATGTTGGGGATGGATAAGGCTAGAAAACTGTGTGATTCTGAGCAAACTATCAGGAAAATAATCATATAACGCGCCAGATCTCCTGAACTTCTCTCTTCTTGGTGTCTCTCTTGCCTGGTCCACTGATCAACAGGCTTTCCACCTTTCCTTGGGAATCACCTAATTTATTGTGACCAATTGGTAAGAAAACCCTTTACATAGAACCAGTGTTCATCCCAGAACTAGGAGGAAAGGATTAAATAAGCTGTGCAGAGATTTTTTTTTTTTAACATTTTTGAAATATTTATTGAGTGCCTAATAGGCCAGATACAGAGGTCTAAGGAACTTGATTGCTTGTGAAGAATGACACATGAATAAACCTGTCTGGCATGTAAAATTATTCAGAAACCCAAAAACTAGAGGAAATGCCTAACTGGTAGAATATCAGAGTGAACTGTGTGGTCAAGCGGCAGAGAAATCTTTATATGCATACTATAAGATTCCCTAAAAATCCCACACAGTTATCTAACATGAGTAGAGGGGAGAGATAGGGCTTATTTCTTTGAACTCACTTTGAGGCCCTAAAGGCAGTAACCTCTTGTAAGAAAGCACAGGATATCCCACCCAGCTTTCCATGGGTCCTAATACAAACTCCACCCGTTCTACAGGAGGGTATTAAACGCTTAAATTACGTTCCAATTTAGTTGTACCTCAGCAGGCACCTACAGCTCCCCTTGGCCTTACATGCAGTAACCCTGGGCCAGTCGAGTCCCTTGGCATGCCTCACTAAATCTGTTCATTTTCTGCCCGCCTACATCGCTGTGACTGAGCCACAGATAAAAGGTTCACCTTTGCCCTGAAAAGCCTGTGTTGTCACACCACCACTCTGCTTGCCAGAGCCAGGGAAAGGGCACTGGCCTCACCCTGGGCAGGAAACCAGAGAGGAGGGCAAGAGCGAGAAGGAGAGGAACATCCACCATTATTTCAGGAAGATGAAATGTTTTCCCCTGGGACTGGCTCACTCTCAGTTTCTCCAAAGGATGAAAAAGGATGTCAGGCATGGTGGTGCCATGCTGGCACCGGGAGGCAGGGGCCAGAAAAATCGTAAGTTCAAGGCCATCCTTGAGTCTCAGGCCAGCCTAGACTACAAGAGACGGTCTTTCAAAACAATAATTTTAGAAGTAGTTTCCTTGAACTACTGACACGAAAGAACTAAGGGGTCTGGTAAAAGAATGAGGAAAGATTGTGAGGTAAAGAAGTTAAGAAAGATATGATCATGGACATAAGGGCCCTTGGAGTCGAAGGTTATTTTGTTCTGTGGATGCTGCTGACAGGAGAGGAGATTTCAATAATTTACTAAAGCCGGTCCTGGAGGCTCCAGCCTGTAATCTCAGCACTCCCAGAGGCTAAGGCAGGAAGACTGTCGCGAGTTCAAGGCCAGCCTGTGCTACAGGGTGAGCTACTGCCTCAAAAACAGTCCGACAGTCTAAAGCAAGAGAAGTTTGGGGCGGGGAGGGGTGGGTCACGAAACATCTCATTACAGTTAGTTTTCCCCTCCACAGTAAGATTTGCGGTCTGGACTGATCAGTGACCAAGGTGAACACCCAGCTCCCGCAATTAAGGAGGGCCGGGGTCGAACTCAGACCACCTCCCCCGCCAACCATTAGAGAGTCTCCCGCTCCGCCCCCAAATCTCAAGTTCATTTAACCCCAATGGGTCCTCGCCCCCGACCCCTCTAGCCCTTCCCATCATGGGCTCTTACTTTCCAGAAGCTCCTCCAGTTCCCGGTCCGCTTCGACCCCAACATCGCAACCTTCCTCAGCGGCCGCCATCTTGCTGCCTCCGACTTGCCGTAGGAGGTGGAACCACTGGCGCACCACATGTCCCGCCCCTAACCCCGCCCCCACGACTTGGGCAGCCAATGATATCGTTCTACTGTGCAGGACCGCCATTTTTAAAGGGACAGGAAACGTGGGTTTTGTTGTTGTTTTTGTTTTTCTTCTGGGAATCAACCTAGGTTCTTGCACGAACTAAGCAAGCACTGCACCCCTGGAGCTACACAGCCACAGCCGTTACTAGGTAGGTTGCGCAGGCTGGTCTAGAAATCGGGCTCCTCCCTTCTCCATTTCCCAAATGCTTGACCCACCAGGCTCAGCTTGATGTGGGGGCCAGGGTTGGGGGCAGAAGAGGTGAGAGAATTTATTTGCTTTCGTTTTGTTTGTTTACTTTCCCTTTCATCTGAAACTTTTAGTCTGGAGATGTTTTGTTTTCAGTCAAATTCTTCTAATCCTACTGCCTCCACCTTCCAAGGGCAGAGAGTACACCTCAAGGCTCAGCTAAATACAGAGCTATAAAACTTCTGGTAATGTGCTTTTTTTTTTTTTTTTTTTTTTTAGGCTAAGACAGAATTGCCAAATTGAGGCAATCTTGGTTTCATCCCCAGAGCCTGCATGGTAGGAGAGACTTCTACCACGCACTGAACTCTGACTGCCACCTGTACTGCTTGACACATACACAAAACAGATGAACAAAATAAAGATTACCAAGTCTATTTTCAGCAAGTAGCAAGTATCTACAGTTGTATACAATCTTATTCTGGGCACAACGAAATAAACAAATAAATCAGAGTTGGTCCTACCTGTAAGGGTTGACTGGAGGTGGAAATTGGAAACACAGATGGTAATTAATAGAATTAAGACAGACTCAAAACCAAACATAATTCTTTCTCTGAATTAATTCTGAAAGATTGTGTATGCGTTTGTTTTGTTTTGTTTTCTCGAGACAATATTTCTCTGTGCAGCCCTGGCTGTCCTGGAACTCAATGTGGACCAGGCTGGCCTCAAACTCAGAAATCACCCTGCTTCTGCCTACAGAGTGCTGGTACTAAGGGCATGTGCTACTACACCTGGCTCTGCTTTCTATTCTTACTATTGATATCCTTAACATCCTATCTTAATGCTAATTTACCCTGACCGACCACTCTTTCTAACTTCCTAATATATTGTGAATAGTGACAAAATAGTATTTTATAGCTTTCCCCTCCCCTTTCTTGCTTGAAGCGGGGGCTCATTTAGCTCAGGCTGGCCTAGAACTCCTTATCCTGTTGCCTACACACCCCAAGTACTAGGGTTATAGATACTCACCACCATGCTCTATTCTGCTCATAGCATTTTTTCGTCTTGTTTAAGGACTTAATGTCTCTCCACTGCTTATTGATTAACTTCAGATTCTTGACATATTCACAATTATATATATCCATTCCTCTTTCCCCACTTAGATAAGTGACAAGAAGCAGAGATTGTCAACTTTGCTCACAAATTCACTTTAGATTGTGTACAATTTTGTGATTTAATTTGTAAACTTATAAAAAAAACTTTTTTTGTAGACAGGGTCTCACTATGTAGCACTGGCTGGCCTAGAACTCACAGAGATCTGCCTGCCAAGACTGAAAAAAATATTTTTTCTCAATTTTTCCCCCATTTTTATTTATTTATTTATTATTTATTTATTTTTCTATTATCAGCGTGATACAGTATGAATTCTTATCCTAATAGTGAAATGTTTGATTGAGGCTTGCCCAGTAATTGAGTAAAACCAAAACTTATTATAAGTCACAGTCATCCTAGGGTCCCCCCTGCTATGTAGCCTTCCTGGTTCTGTGGGTTGCAGTCTGATTGTTCTTTGCTTTATATCTAGAATCCACTTATGAGTGAGTACATACCATGCTTGTCCTTATGGGTATGGGTTACCTCACTCAGGATGATATTTTCTAGTTCCATCCATTTGCCTGCAAATTTCATGCTGCCATTGTTTTTCTCTGCTGAGTAGTACTCCACTTTGTATATGTACCACATTTTCTTTATCCATTCTTCATTTGATGGGCATCTAGGTTGTTTTCAGGTTCTGGCTATTACAAATAGTGCTGCTATGAACATAGTTGAGCATGTATCTTTGTGGTATGATTGAGCATTCCTTGGGTATATGCCCAAGAGTGGTATGGCTGGGTCTTGAGGTAGATTGATTCCCAATTTTCTGAGAAACCACCATACTGATTTCCACAGTGGTTGTACAAGTTTGCATTCCCACCAACAGTGGAGTGTTCCCTTTGCTCCGAATCCTCTCCAACATTGACTGTCATTAGTGTTTTTTTTTTTTTTGTTTTGTTTTTTGTTTTTGGTTTTGTTTTTTTCCAGAGCTGAGGACCAAACCCAGGGCCTTGCGCTTGCTAGGCAAGTGCTCTACCACTGAGCTAAATCCCCAACCCCTCATTAGTGTTTTTGATCTTAGCCATTCTGACAGATGTAAGGTTACTCTCAGAGTCGTTTTGATTTGCATTTCTCTGATGATTAAGGATGTTGAGCATTTCTTTAAATGTCTTTCAGCCATTTGTGATTCTTCTTTTGAGAATTCTTTGTTTAGCTCTTTAGCCCATTTTTAAATTGGATTGTTCAGTATTTTGATGTCTAGTTTCTTGAGTTCTTTATATACTTTGGAGATCAGTCCTTTGTCAGATGTGGGGTTGGTGAAGGTCTTTTCCCATTTTGTAGGCTGTCTTTTTGTCTTACTGACTGTGTCTTTTGCCCTACAAAAGCTTCTCAGTTTCAGGAGGTCCCATTTATTAATTGTTGTGCTCAGTGTCTGTGCTGCTGGTGTTATATTTAGGAAGTGATCTCCTGTGCCAATGCATTCAAGAGTACTTCCTACTTTCTCTTCTATCAAGTTCAGTGTAACTGGATTTATGTTGAGGTCTTTGATCCACTTGGACTTGAGTTTTGTGCGTGGTGACAGATATGGATCTATTTGTAATCTTTTACATATTGACATGCAGTTATGCCAGCACCATTTGTTGAAGATACTTTCTTTTTCCCATTGTATAGTTTTGGCTTCTTTGTCAAAAATCAGGTGTTCATATGTGTGTGGATTAATTCGATTCCATTGGTCTGTATGTCGGTTTTTATACCAGTACCAAGCTGTTTTTATTACTATAGCTCTAGAGTAGAGCTTGATGTTAGGGATAGTGATGCCTCCAGAGGTTGCTTTATTATACAGGATTCTTTTAGCTATCCTGGGTCTTTTGTTTTTCCATGTGAAGTTGAGTATTTTTCTTTCCAAGTCTGTGAAGAATTGTGTTGGGATTTTGATGGGGATTGCATTGAATCTGTAGATTGCTTTTGGTAAGATTACCATTTTTACTATGTTAATCCTACCTATCCATGAGCATGAGAGATCCTTCCATTTTCTGATATCTTCAATTTCTTTCTTTAGAGATTTAAAGTTATTAACAAAAGGTCCTTCACTTGTTTAGTTAGTGTTATCCCAAGGTATTTTATATTATTTGTGGCTATTGTAAAGGGTGATGTTTCTCTGACTTCTTTCTCAGCCCTTTTATCATTTGTGTATAGGAGGGCTACTGATTTTTTTGAGTTGATCTTGTATCCTGCCACTTTACTGAAGGAGTTTATCAGCTATAGTGGTTACCTGGTAGAATTTTTGGGGTCACTTATGTATACTATCATATCATCTGCAAATAGTGAAAGTTTGACTTCTTCCTTTCCAATTTGTATCCCTTTGGTCTCCTTTTGTTGTCTTACTGCTCTAGCTAGAACTTCAAGTACTATATTAAATAGATATCAAGAGAGTGGACAGCCTTGTCTTGTTCCTGATTTTAGTGGAATCTCTTTGAGTGGCTCTCCGTTTAATTTGATGGTGGCTGTTGGCTTGCTGTAAATTGCCTTTATTATGTTTAGGAATGTTCCTTGTATTCCTGATCTCTCTAAGACCTTTATCATGAAGGGGTGTTGGATTTTGTCAAAGGCTTTTTCAGCATCTAATGAGATGATCATGTGGTTTTTTTCTTTCAATTTGTTTATATGGTGTATTACATTGACAGATTCTCATATGTTGAACCATCCTTGCATCCCTGGGATGAAACCTACTTGGTCATGGTGGATAATTTTTTTTGATGTGTTCTTGGATTCGATTTGCCAATATTTTGTTGAGTATCTTTGCATCAATGTTCATGAGTGAGACTGGTCTGTAATTCTCTTTCTTTGTTGCATCTTTGTGTGGTTTGGGTATCAGGGTAATTGTAGCCTCATAAAAAGAGTTTGGTAATTCTCCTTCTGTTTCTATTGTGTGGGACAATTTGAAGAGTATTGAAATTAGTTCTTCTTTGAAAATCTGGTAGAATTCTGCACTGAAACCATCTGGTCCTGGGCTTTTTTTGGTTGGGAGACTTTTGATGACTGTTTCTATTTCTTTAGGGGTTATTGGTCTATTTAAATAGTTTATCTGGTCTTGATTTAACTTTGGTATGTGGTATCTATCTAGAAAATTGTCCATTTCTTCCAGATCTGAATTTTTTTTTTTTTTTTTTTTTTTGGTTTTTCAAGACAGGGTTTCTCTGTGTAGCTTTGCGCCTTTCCTGGAACTCACTTGGTAGTCCAGGCTGGCCTCGAACTCACAGAGATCCACCTGCTTCTGCCTCCCGAGTGCTGGGATTAAAGGCATTCGCCACCACCGCCCGGCTGAAAAAATATTTTTAATTATTTAAAATTGTGTGTGCATGAACATACGCTTTCAGGTATGTGTATGCACTTGCACTCAGGGACAAGAGGTGGCAATCCCTCTGGAGGTAGACTTACAGGTGGTTAGGAGCTTCCAGATGTGGGTGCTGGGAACCAACCTTGAGTCCTCTGCAAGAGCAGTATTTGCTCTTAGCTGTTAAACCGTCTCTGTAACCCCCACGATGTCTAGTTTTTGAGACAGGGTCTCACTCTTTAGTCAAGGCTAGCCTTGAACTTGGGGCACTTGTGCCTCAACCTTCCAAGGATTTGACTTATAGGTGTGAACCCCCATGTCTGATGTTTGCCTGTACTTGCAGGATGTTTAAAACTTGAGAAAACATTTTCATAGTACACAGACTTTTGAGAAAGCAATCTTAGTTTGAAGATTATATTTAAGAAAGTAACTCTTAGATCTGAAAACATAAAAGTCCTGTACTCTTTTTTTTTTTTTTTTTCCGAGACAGGGTTTCTCTGTGTAGCTTTGCGCCTTTCCTGGATCTCGCTCTGTAGACCAGGCTGGCCTCGAACTCACAAAGATTCGCCTGCCTCTGCCTCCTGAGTGCTGGGATTAAAGGCGTGCGCCACCACCGCCCGGCCAAGTCCTATACTCTTTGAAGCAGGTATTCCTCTTGTAGTTCAGCCTCAGGTACACTTCCCCCACCCATACAATGTATGTTCAAGTTTATTTATTGCAGCAATGCTGGTAATTGCAAAAGGTTGCCCATAACCCAGATACTGTGAAAAGCTTTCATAACTCACAATAAAATATGCACGGAGAAAAACTGAAAAAAAAATGGGTATGTAGGAAAATACTTTAAAATGTGTATTGAATGAACCGGGTGTGGTGGCACATGCCTTTAATCCCGGCACTCGGGAGGCAGAGGCAGGTGGATCCCTGTGAGTTCGAGGCCAGCCTGGTCTACCAAGTGAGTTCCAGGACAGCCAAGGCTGTTACACAGAGAAGCCTTGTCTTGAGAAAAACCCAAAACAACCAAAAGTTTAAGGTCCTTGGCTATACAGGTCACAACCTGTCTTAAGAAACAACACAAAGAAACTAATATATACTTTGTACATCTCTCCCCCCCCCCCCCCGCCCCGCCCCCATGGATATAGATAGCTCAGTAGTAGAATGCTTGCCTATCATGTGCGAGATCCTAGGTTCAAATCCCAGTGACTAACAAAATTCCTGCATTTCTCTAGTTTTTGAGAAAGGTGTGTGCTACCATATGTAGTGCTAGGAACTAAATCCAGGACCCTGTACATACTAAGCCAGCCAGCACTCTACAATGAAGCTACATCTCCAGCTGTGTATTTATATGCATCCACATGTTGGTTTATGCTTGTGAATGCAGGTGTTCATGAAGGCCAAAAGAAAACACTGGCTCCCCTGGAGCTGGAGTTACTGGTGGTTGTAAACCACCTTGCCTGGAACTGAACCCAGGCCCTCTGGAAGAACAGTACTTGCTCTTAACTGCTGAGACACCTCTCTACCCTACTTTGTTCTTTTTGAGATAGGGTAGTCCAGGCTGGCCCTGAAATAGCTGGGGTTATCCTGAACTTAAAAAAAAAAAAAAAAGATTTTGTGGTTGAATGTTTTGATGGGTGTGTAGGTTTATGTACCATGTGCATGCAGTACATGTGGGTACCAGAAGGGTGAGTTAGATGCCCTGGAACTGAAGTTACGGATGGTTGTGAGCTACCATATGGGTGCTGTAGAATTGAACCTGGGTACTAGAAAGAGAGATGGCTAACTGCTGAGCCATCTCTCCTGTCTCTGGTCTTAAAACTTTTTTTCTAATTTTAATTTTTTTTCCTTTTTTTTTTTTTTTGACAGGATTTCACTGTGTAGCCCTGGCTGACCTGGAACTCACTATGTAGAATGAACCAGGTTGGTCTTGAATTCATAGATTTGTCTCTGCCTCCCAACTGCTGGGATTAAAGGCATGTGCCACTAAGGCTGGCTGGTCTTAAACCTTTGATCCTGTTCCAACCCTGTTAGTGCTAGAACAGATGGAGCCACTAGGCTGGGCCTGAATGTATTTTAAATCAAGGGAGTAATACATCATTTAGCCAATTATTCTTAGTATAGAAGCAAAATGCCCTACTGACAGTTGTGACATTTCTATCAATTTGACATCATCTAGAATCACCTGGTAGAAGGACCTCAGAGAATGTCTGTGAAGACTTATTATAATTGATATGGGGACACCTGCCCACAGTGGGCAGCAGCACTTGCTGGGCCTGAGGTCCTGTTTAAAGGAGAAAGCTCCCTGCCTCTGCCTCCAGTGCTGGTATTGAAAAGAGGTAGACTTTTCTTTTTCCTCCAGCCTCGTCAGTTCAGGGCCAGCCAGGGCTACCTAGCAAGTTCCAGGCCAGCTAAGTGAGATCCTGTCTCAAAAAACAAAAGAAAACTCAGTTGAGTACTGGCAGGAGTACTTGGATTCATTGTTCTCTGCTCTCGACTGTGGATATAGTGTGATTAGCTGCTTCAGATCCCTGCCCCCTTCACTTCCCTGCAGGGATGGACTGATTGGAAGCTGGAATGTGAGACAAGTAAACCCTTTCTCCCTGAAGTTGCTTTTGTCAGGGTGTGTTATCACAGCAATGGGAAAAGAAGCCAAAACAACTATGTATTGATTGTAAATATATAATTTATTACATACTAATCATCTTCTGTGTGAATATAATATGTCAAATACATAGAACAGTGATGGATACTGATAGGTGCTCAGCAAATATTGGCTGTAATTAGCAACAGATAGAAAGCTGCAGTAAAAAATGGAACAGAGAACTTTTTAAAAAAATTTTATTTTATTGGTGTTTTGTTTGCATGTATTTCTGTGAGAGTGTTGAATCCTCGAGAACTGGAGTTACAGACAATTGTGAGCTGCCATATGGGTTCTGGGAATTGAACCGGGGTCCTCTGGAAGAGCAGCCAGTGCGCTTTAACCACTGCGCCACCTCTCTAGCCCCAAGAGAACTCTTTTTACCATTTTCCAATAACACAGATCTATGCTTCACAAGTCTCTTAAGAAAACAATTTCTCCTTGCAGTGTATATTAACTTAAAAATGTATATGATGAATATAATAACTAAAACATGATTCTGAAGCAAAGAATCTGCTCTGGTGAGAGAGCTATGTGGATGTGAACAGGGGCATGAAAGTAAGTGTCCACCAAGTAAATGGCAAGCTAGGGAATTCCACAGAAATTTACTTTATTTAGTGTGAGCACAAAACATAAGAACAATGGTTATAAAGGACAGAAACAAATCAGTGAAAAATGACACATTTTGAAAAAAAAAAAGACTTCTTCTCAGCCTGCAAGTGTCTGGGCCCACAGAGGGAAGGAACCTACTGATGACATGTGGCTGAGGAAAAACAGCATGTATTAGATTCCACTGTTTTCCAGTGGCATGGAAACAAAGGTGGTGGGTGAGAGAGGAATAAATACTGAAAGAATCTGCTAAACAAATGTCCAGCACAAAGTTTTCATTTGTTCCTTGGAAGACCCAAGTTGAAAGTCAAAGTCATCTATGATCACAACCAATCATCGTCAGGAGAGAGGTTGCAGGAGCAAGAAAGTCCAGCGTGAAAAGTCTGATTTGCCACAGAAGAGAAAGGACATGAAGTTTTAGGGAGAACCAGATGTCAACAAGCTGAAGAGTGAATGTAAGGGGAGAGTGGCGGCTGGGGGCTAGAGACTCTGAAGGGAGGGACAATAAGTGATTAACCCATGCACATGAAGGGGCTTTAGCGAAACTGAAGAGGACTGATCCTCAGACCAATCACATCTTTGCCAATCTCTGTCACCTGTGGAAGTAGAAAACAGGATCAAGTTAGAGATCAATAAGGCTGAAAACCCCAGAAAGCTCATGCCCTACACCCCCCAAAAAGCTTGGTACTGAGAAGTGGAACAGTGGGTAGAAGCTCTAGCCTTCTCTAGTGTCACTGCCTCAAGAAGCTGGGTGAGAAAACAATCACCATGCTTCCTTCTCCTCCCCTCCCCTCAACATCCTAGACACATTCTTGAGGATAGTACTCACTGTGGTGACCCGGCAGATTTGCCCCTTGAACTCGGGGGAATAGCAGGCCCCACTGAGTGGACACTTCTCCACCGGTTTGCCACGGTAGATGGGCCGGTAAGATGCAGCACAAATGTCAAAGGGGTTGTGCATGTCGTAATTGAGCTGGCAGGCATCTGTGGGGTTTTTCTCACAGGCAGACAGGATTTTCCTGGTCTAGAAGAAGGAAGGAACATTTTATTTGAGAGGACAGAAAGCAGCACAAATAATCTCTGATACAAAATGCAACTATATGCTGGGCATGATGTTCTAAGTCTATAATCCCAACACTTAGGAGCAGAAAGACCTCAAGTTCCAGGCCAGCCTGAGTTACATACTGAGACCTAATCTCAAAAAACAGAACACAACAATAAAAGTAACTACACTACAGGATCACAGGTCCCATCCTATGTATAGGATGTATGTGAAAAATTAACAACTGCCATTGCTGCTGAGTGTAGTGGTGCATCCCAGTACTCCAGAGGCAGAAACAGGAGATTCAGGAGTTTGAGGGCCAGTTTGGGATACACAGTGAAATCTTTCTCTTTCTCCAACATGGCTCCATTGCTCTAAAGCCACAATTTCAACAAAGTCTGGGGATTAGATTATCAGGGTTGGGCCCCGGAAAGAGTTAAAACAGATTTCTATTGCCCAAGAAGATTGTTTTTGGATGACATAGATAATGGAATACATATGAGACATTCAAGAGGTCAAGATGTGTCACCTGGAGCTTAAAGACTGATGCATTACCTGCAGGTGCACTGGAGCTTAAGGACAGATGCATTATCTGAAGGAACACTGGAACTTAAGGACAGATGCATTATCTGTAGGTGCACTGGAGCTTAAGGACTGATGCATTACCTGCAGGTGCACTGGAGCTTAAGGACTGATGCATTACCTGCAGGTGCACTGAGCTTAAGGACTGATGCATTACCTGCAGGTGCACTGGAGCTTAAGGACTGATGCATTACCTGCAGGTGCACTAGAACTTAAGGACAGATGCATTATCTGAAGGAACACTGGAACTTAAGGGCTGATGCATTATCTGCAGGTGCACTGGAGCTTAAGGACAGATGCATTATTTGTAGGTGCACTGGAGCTTAAGGACTGATGCATTACCTGCAGGTGCACTGGAGCTTAAGGACTGATGCATTACCTGCAGGTGCACTGGAGCTTAAGGACTGATGCATTACCTGCAGGTGCACTAGAACTTAAGGACAGATGCATTATCTGAAGGTACACTGGAACTTAAGGGCTGATGCATTATCTGCAGGTGCATTGGAGCTTAAGGACAGATGCATTATCTGTAGGTGCACTGGAGCTTAAGGACTGATGTATTATCTGCAGATGCATTGGAGCTATTCTAGATTGCAAAGCCATGGAGCAGTAATATGCAGCACAAATGTCAAATTAAAAATTAAAATCAAGCTGGGTGTGGTGGTGCATATTTTTAATCCCAGCACTCGAGAGGCAGAGACAAGCAGATCTCTTTGAGTTTGAGGACAGTCTGGTCTACATAGTAAATTCCAGGACAGTCAAGTCTACACAGAAAAAAATAGAGCCAAACTTGGGCAAGGTATTTTACTTCCCTGTATTGCTTTCTCATTACTAAAATATAGTTATAGGATCTATTCCATTTAAACATCTATATAAAGTATTTTAGAATGTCACTTACCCAATGCCATGTCTGAATAAATTATTGCTTTAGTTTCAAGGGAAAAAAAAGAAGCCCCAAGGTCAGAAGGTAGCCAGAGGGTGGCATTCCATTGGCTTCTTTTGGGTTGAATGCTATTATACTGTTTTGTTTCAAAGATAAGGATCTTGGGCTTCTACTCTTTCCATTTGGTGCCCCTAAAGTCACTGATGGAATTCCCTTGTACCTGTTGGGCCACTTCAGGCTTGGGCCCAAGTTCCAGTAGGCGCCGGGCAAAGGTGGCCGCTGTCTTGAAGTTCTTGAGCTTGAAGAAAAGGTTGAGGGCTGTCCGAAGCACCAGGATCATATGCACAGGCTGCAGGTTTGAGTGTGTGAAATAGGCTGCCATCTAGTGGACAGAAAGGAACACAAGCCAGGCTGATGCTCAGCTGTTGTTTATAAACAGGTACACAATCATAAAAAACAAAACAATACAAAGCGAACATGACTGGCTATAAGACCGGGATTAGTTCTACCTATTCTCAGGAGTAAGGGTGGAGAAATGGAGTACCTCTTTATGGAGATGAACTCCAATTTCTCTTCCTGCCTGAAGCCAAGAAACATCCGAACCAAACAATTTAGATGGTGCCTTTGCAGTGCTGGCCCCACACATCTTACCTCACAGATGCGCTTCTGCTGGTCTAGGCTTTCCTTAGGCAGCTTCTTCCTTTCTATCTCCATGCACAAACCCACAATGTATTCACGGCAGATGGTGATGAGCTGCTGGGCCTGAAGACGTAGCAGAAGACAGTCATGACATACACAAGAATATGGAGGTGCCCAGGACCAGGCAAGTGGCGAGATTCTTCCTACCTCTGCAATCTCCTGTTTATTGTCCACAACAAGAAGAGGCACACTGAGCAGGATGGAACGAAATTTTTCCACAGCTTCTTCAAACTTGCCAACCGTGGTAAGCTGGTAGCACAGCTGCAATCGCTGGATCAAGTCATTAAGCTTTAGGCCTACAGCTGGTACACCATTCTTTAGCCCTGCATCCTTCCTGGAAAGGGAAAATTAGGAAGAAAATAGGATAGTCAAGAGTTACGGACTCATACTCTGTTTCTAGCAAACACAATCACCAATATCCTACTGTGAAAGTTGCTGGGAATAGGATGAAGCTGGTATAGATCAAACTCCAAAGTAACAAGCCACAGATCTTTTCTTCTGGAAACCTTAGCTCCGGGGCAATTCCATGTCACTGTGGCTAACATTCGAAGTGGCTACTCCAACTTGGAACAGCAAGGAGCAAGGGGACTTACCAATTACGATTGGGGTAACTATACATGGACGGCAAGCAGGGCAGTGCTTGGTAGGTGGTACGGCCTCGAGCATATGTCTGTAGGAACAGTTGCTTATAGGGGCCAAATTGGATTACTCCCACCTGGTCATGAAGAAGCTAACAAACAAGAAAATAGAAACATAAGGATTTGTTTTCTTTCTGTTTTGGTTTTTTCGAGATACGGTTTCTCTGTGTGGCCCTGGCTGTCCTGGAACTCTCTCTGTAGACCAGGCTGTCCTGGAACTCGGAGATCCACCTGCCTCTGCCTCTAGAGTGCTGAGGATTTGCTTTCTACCAATTAAAAATTAAGTCAAAGCCAGGTGGTGGTGGCACCTGCCTTTAATCTGGGAGGCAGAGCCAGATGGATCTCTGTGAGTTCGAGGCCAGCCTGGTCTACAGAGCGAGATCCAGGAAAGGTGTCAAAACTACACAGAGAAACCCTGTCTCAAAAACAAACAAACAAACAAACAAACAAACAAACAAGTCAAACCTGGGCAAGGTATTTTACTTCTCTGTATTGCTTTCTCATTGCTAAAATACAGGTGATAATAGGATCTACTCCATTTAAACATCTATATAGAGTATTTTAAAATAATCAATACACAAAAATAAATAGACGTCGATGGTTGTTGCAGTTGTAATTGTCATTATAACACTTGATAGTGTGCACAATACACACCTGTGCGAGAAGTGGTACTGATTTTTACCAATGTAAGCCAGAAAGAGTCTATAAAGCTGTGGAAACGGCTGAAGATCCATCTTAAACGCGCTTACTGACAAACACAGACCAAATGGAGAACCGGGAAGAGGCCTTTGTAAAGCTAGTTCCTTTAGCAAGGCCAATAACTTCCATGAAATATACAGCTTGGCCCTTGTGGGTCAGACCACTCCCATGTGGTTAAAAAGACTGAGTCAACCATTCTCCTGTGACTCTGGAATAGACACTCAAGAGTAAGGGCCAAGGTTTTTAAAGACTTACCCGCATAGCTGTTTCAAAGGAACCTGCCAGGATGTGATCAACTGGAAGCTGAGAGTTATTACACCAGATCTAGGAAGAAACAGAAAACCTAAGCCAAATGAAAAATTTCCTTTCTCTTTCCAATTCTCCTCCTCCATATCTGTTAAAAGTAGCCAATATTTTTTTAACACAATACTCAAGTATTAACCAGCTCAGAAGCACTCATCCCTGTATAATTTTGTTTTCCTGCTTACTTGAGTTGGGCTCGTTCCCTTGGTTGGAGGCACAAAGAACCCATCTTCAGCACCACTGGCAACCCCAGAGGGTACATCCTAGAAGAAGAAAAAAAAAAAAAAAAAAAAAAACCTAAGGCTTTATTTATTTGTTTAAACAGAGTCTGACAAAGCCTCAGACTCTTCATGTAGCAAGGATTGAATCCTCCTGCCTCAACCTAAAGGGCTAGGATAATAGTCATATGCCACCGTGCCTGATTTATATATTGTGGGGATCAAAACAACAGCTTTGTGCATTCGAGGCAAGCACCCTACACCTGAACCATGTTTGCAGGCCCCAATCTAAGACATTTAAAAAAGCTGTCCAGGTACTGTGTTCTGATGAATTCAAGACACAACCATTTAGATGCCTACCTTTGCTCAAGGAAAGAGGTGATGGTTATGGGAGAGACAGAATGGGAGCCACCTCACCAAAGACAAAAAGACACAACCTTTTAGATCCCTACTTCTATAGGAGAAAGGGTGATGGTTATAAGAGGGATAGAATAGGGAGCTAGCTCACCAAAACAAAAATGACATACCAAAAGCTCCAATTCAGATTTTAGACACTCCCCACTTTCAAATGGAAGATAAGCATCAGATTAGAGACAGGCTGTTCATTCCCTTCTCTTATGCTACAGAAGAATGGAAACACGGCCAGACTCTGGCTCTCCTCTTTCAAAATGTATCAGATTAGGAGGCTGCTCTGGATCCCTCCCCCGCTTTGTGGAGACTTCAGGATAGGCACAGTGTAAGAGGGTGTGTGTGTGTGTGACAGAGAGAGACAGGGACACACAGAGAGAGTGCACCCCACCAGTTTTTTTTTTTTAATATTTATTCTTTTTTATTTATATGTATGTGTCTGTGCCTGTGTGAGATTATGCGCACTATGTGCATACAGGTGTCTGGGGAGGTCAGAGAGCATCAGATCATTTGGAGCTGGTGTCACAGGCAGTTGTGAGTCATCAGATATGGTTGCTGGGAACTGAACACTGAACCTCTGGAAGAACAGCAAATGCTCTTATCCACTGAATCATGTCTCCAGACCTTCCACCAGTTTTTATAGGGTGAAAAGAAGAAAAGTTCCAGAGCAGGAACTTCACATACCAGCTCTGGTGGGAGCTCCAGATCTTCTTCTACATCCCAGCCACCTCCTTCTTCTTGTCCCTTGCCAAGAGCATCCTCTCCCAAACCTTCTGAAGCCTCCACAAATCCATCTATAAGGAAAATCCAGGATCAAAGTAGATTTGGGTGGTAGCATACCCAGAAAAAAAGCAAAATATTAAGAATCTTATTGACTCCATGAGTTAGAAGCTTACAGATTGCTCCACAGATAATTTCCTTCCATGGAGCCTAGCATCTCAGAACAGTCCTAAACCAGAATTCTTACCTTCATCTAGCTGCAGTTCCGCATCCTCTCCCCAGCCTTCAGTACCAACAGTGTCAATGTCAATGTCAGCAGCCAATGCTCCTCCCTTCCCTACCAAAGGAAGGACAGAAGGGAGATGGTTAGAGGCTAGCAAGTCTCAAGTCCCGTCTCCTCTACAGACAAGGTACATGCTTTCCTAAACAGTTGCTCAGGGCTGTGTCCTCAGGAATATGTGCTCTCCACTTACAAAGTGGTAACTCTGAATGTCAGTAAACATGTTTTATTGTATTAAGTCTCAAAACAAAAAAATTCAAACCAAAAACCAACAATAATTGTCAAGGTTCTGTCCTGCTCTGCTCTGTCCATGCCTCTGTGTGTGTGTGTGTGTGTGTGTGTGTGTACACAATTCCAGTGCTGGGAATCCAAACTCAGGCCCTCATTCTTGCATGGCAGGTTTTGCCGACTGAGCCATCTCCAAAGTTCCCATTCATATATTATGAGTTATTGGTTTTGTTGTATATATGCTGTGCTAACTTGCAACAGATTCTGCAAAGAGAGGAAATAGAAGAGATAACCAGACCCTGGGTTCAATTTCTGTTCAGGGAGGAGAGAATTAACTTCCTGTTACTAAAACCTGGCTATCTCTGGCTGACTACTCTTGGAACTTCTTCCTGAAATCTTTGCTAAGTCACCATTACTGCAGTCTGTGCAGTGAATAAGGAGGCCGAGGAAAGAACGGAGCCAGACACAAAATGCCTGAAGTCTGCTTAGGCTTTTACATAAAGGTGAAGTAGTGGAAATGTCCAAGCAAACAGGAGGGCAAGGATGGCAGTAAGCAGTGGTTGTTCGTAGATACACACATAGCACATGATAAACAGGAAAACAATGAGTGGAGATGACTGCATGTACGGTGAACTAGAGAAACACACCAAAGTGTTTACAGATGTCAGCGGCAGCACAGGCACCCACCGACATCATTGGGCGGGTAAGGGGGTAGGGAGTTGAGAAAGGGTTTCATGTGACCCAGCCTGACCTTAAACTAGTTATATAATGTGTGATGGCTGGTTTTGAACTCATGCTCCTCCTGCTTCAACTTCCTAATTGCTGAGATTCCAGGTGTATGCCACATCTGGTTCAAATTCTCTTTAATGATCTCAAAAAGCTTTTCCTCAGTTTGTGAGACTACATCCTATCCCCAGCTAGCCTTTCAGTGCTCTGTGAAACCTCACACAGAAAAAAGAACAGATGAAACTGTTACTTACTGGTACTTTCTAAGATTGTTTTTTATTTGTTTTTAAGACATGTGTAGTCCAGGCTGTCCTAAAACTGACTATGTGGCCAAGGATGACCTTGAATTTTTGATTCTCTTATCTCTACATCCCTAGCTGGTATTACAGGTGTGTGTCAGTTATGTGCATAATGGCAGGGACTGAACCCAGAGTTTCATACACACTGAGAAAGCAATCTACTAACTGAGTACATACTCAGATCCATTTAGGATAGTTCTCTATAAAACAAATAACAAAGCGCTATAGGAGAAATGAGCACTTACCCTTGCTGGCAATGGAGCCTTCAAAGAACCCCTTGGACACAGTCAGTAAGGGCCAATTAGTATCCAACGGCATGATAGGTGCAGGCGGCTGGAGCAGCTTGGCATTAGGATCGATGTCTGGGATCTGAGAGGTGGAATAATAAACACGTTAAACATCAACAGCTCTATCATTCAGCTAAGGTTAGGCTGCTTCCTCTAGACAGCTTTAAGCCTCTCTCTGCAATTTGCTGGGAGAGTGAAATTTATGGTTTTAAATTATGCCAAGATGAGAATGAGTCGTTTTACCAGAGACACCTGTGTAAATACTCACTGTCTCCTTCTCGGGGTCAAATGTTTCCTTCAGACTCTCAGCTTCTTCATCTAAGCCATGTGTAGCAGCTGTGAGATAGGCCAGGGACTCTAAAGAAAAAACAGGCTTTGTGGTGTAAGTACTTTTCCAAGAGAATGCTATTTTGGTAGACTTCTGAGGGAGAGGGTGACCCCTATCTCCTAGTATCCAAATGCTTCCATATTACCCGACCGTAAGTGCAGACTCAAGCTGTTAACTAGCCTCTAATGTCAAGAGTATGTCAGAACCGACGAAACGTCACAACCAGATTAGCTTACAGTAACTGTGGATTCTATTTTGGGTGTCATCTTGTTTACCTGTTCTGAGGGAAACCAGGAGACATGTTGTGAACTTGTGATAGAGAAGGTTACATGGCAAGATGACACTGTCCCTCAGACAAAGGGGAGCAAAGACCCAAGTAATGGCCACACCCATAAAGTGAGTGTGGAAATGCACTCTTCTCCTGTTAGGTCTTTGAATGTCTATACTCCTGAACAACACTCTGAAGGCAGCTTCAGTAGAAACCCTGAACCAAAGTTAAGCCACACTCTAAACATGAGGAGATGTTTTATTTACTAATGTTTTTATGTTTACTGTGTATGTATGTTTGTGTGGGAGTCTCACAGCACACATGGAGAGGCCAGAGGACACCCTGTTGGGAGTTGGTTCCCTCAGCTGTTTTAGAATATAACTTGGAAAGGGGCAATAGACACCACAGATGTGGCAAGAGGTCCCTGAAACAGCAGAAGAAGCATGCTAAAAACATGGATGAAAAAGTAGGGCTTTTAAATAAAAACAAAAAGAGAAGAAACTTGAGGAGCTAAAAGCAAAGGCCAAGGGGGAAGTAAGAAACCTCGTCTATCCAGTGGTTCCTGGCCAGTCGGGGCTTCATAGTGAGACCGTCTTTAAAAAATCTGGTAAAAAGAAACATGTTTTTGTGCCTGACGACAGTGACCCTTGATTCCATTCCTATTTAGACATCTGAGTTCACTGTCACGTCTTTTGCCACTTACTAGAAGTGTTATATTAGAGTCTATCATAAATTAAATATTTGTTAAAAAACAATTATAATTTAGGTATCCTTTTTTGGAAACTAGACCATAAATGTTTCAGATTTCAGAGATTTTCAGATTTTGTAACTTTTGCATAGAAATTACAGTAGGAATATCCTCATAAGGAAATAGGAAATCTGGACCCTCAAGATGGCTCAATAGATAAGGGCTCTTGCCACCAAGGCTGGTAGTCTGAGTTCAATTCCTGAAAGGAAAACCAACTCCCATAAATTGTCCTTTAAATTCAGAAACTTCTTTTTTCTTTGGTTTTTCAAGACAGGGTTTCTCTGTGTAACAGTTCTGGCTGTCCTGGGACTCACTTTTAGACCAGGCTGGCCTCGAACTCACAGAGATCTGGCTGCTTCTGCCTCCTGAGTGCTGGGATTAAAAGTGTGCACCACTACCAACCGAATTCAGAAATTCCTAAGCATGTATTGACATTTAAGAAGCTGGATTTTAGCTAGTAAGTTCCAGACTAGCCAGGGTTACATATTATTTGGATTTTGGAGCATTTCAAATTTTGGATTTCATTTAGGAATATTTACCCTCTACTAAATTTTAAGGTAATTTTTTTCTTTCTTTCTTTTTATTTTTCTGGTTAGGTATGTGCCACTATAGCTCATCTCTTTAATTTTTAAAAATTAAATTTTTTTTTTTTTTTTTTTAGATGGAGTTTTTCTGTGTAGCCCTGGAAGTCCTGAAACCCACTCTGTAGACCAGGCTGGCCTTGAATTCAGAGATCCACCTGCCTCTGTCTCCCAAGTGCTGGGATTAAAGGCGAGCTCCACCATTCCCAGCTCTGGGCTGGTAATTTCTTACAAAGCAACTAGTTCATAATTAACCCAGTTACTTATACTTAAGCACCATCATCAACGCTAATAACAACCTTGGACTTATCCCTGACTCCTCTCTATCACAGTCTATATCTACACGTAGTACTTAAATTTTTTTACTAGATTATTATATTTTGTGTGTGATTGGCCTGCATGTATGTATGTACATCATGTGCATTCCTGGTGCTCATAGAAGTTAGAAGGCATTGGACCCCCTGGAACTAGAGTTAAGTAGAGTTGTGAGCCCCCATACAGGCACTAGGAACTGAACCCAGGTCCTCTGCAAGAGCAACAAGTGTTCTTAACAGCTGACCCACCTCTCTAACCCCTTGTTTTTTGAGACAGAGTCTTACTCTTAGCCCAGGATGGCCTCAAACTTATGGAAATCCTCTTGACTCACCGTCGTCCTGAGTGCTTAGATGGGAGTCACCATTCCTAGAATTTGTTCCTTAATGGATCTCAAATTCTAGCATAATATTTAGCATTTAGTGAGTTGTCAACAAACAATAGCAAGAACAAATCAAGTCATGTGAACTGCATGAGTCTAATCTCCACAGAGAAAGTTAAGGAAGCACCAGGACTCCTTGTCTGGCTCTACCACCATTTGGTTTAGAAGAAAAATTTTAAACATAGTATCATACAATGTGAAAAATGTACAATAGAGGGCAATTCCCAAAAAAGACTTTTCAAGGTGTCAAAGGAGTTGGTGAGTCCTGGATAGATACTTACTCTGTCCACAGTTCTTCAGGATTCGCACCCTCTCTGACACATCACCCAGGTATAGGGCATTTTGATAATGGCCACTCATGTCCTTTCGGATCTCAGCTGCATCAAATCAACGAGAAACCAACTTAAGCCTTCTTGCTAAAGATCTCTCTCCTTTATTTACCTTCCTCCTTCCCCCAAGTCCCACACTTCCCAGTCTTAGTTTTAGGGAACTCACCAATCTTCATCATCTTGCGAAGTTTCTCCAGGTTGCCGGTAATAAGGTACAAGAAGGAAAGTTTGTCGAAGTTTTTGGTACGCTGATAGCACATTTCTACTATCTGGTGATTGCCCTGTAGCAGGGCCACTTCTCCCAGCTTCTCCCAGCAGTTCTTGTCATCCAGGGCTTTGGCTGCTTCTAGAGCAATCTGAAGAATTCCCGTGGTCAGGGTTTAGTGTGGGCACTATGACTCAAAACCAGCGGAGTCCATCAAAGCATTTGTCTCCAAAATTTCCCAAGGACTCTCTATACTTGCAATCACTACTTCCACTCTATTTCGATCAAGAATTCTGCGTACAGTGAGACTGGCTCCACAGATGGAGACTCACACCATCGTGCTCTCACCCTCTGAATTCTCCTTGCACAGTACAACCACCTGTCAGTTACACAGTCCACAGAGACAGCCCTTACTTGTGCTGTCCTATTTCCTATCTGCTGGTTCTGAAGCTCCACAGAGGAAATAGGAGAAGAAATGAGACGCAGATGGAAAAGCAGCTTTCCTAAGTCCTTTCCTCCTGAAACAATGCCCGTGCCCTCTGGGTCTCAACATTTCATAAGGACTTCATCCAGCAAGATCAAGCATCAAGGAAAACAAACAGATTCTTTAGATTTCTTACTATCTTGCTTCTATACTAGAAATTCTTTTTTTCCAGACAGGGTTCCTCTGTGTTTCAGTCCTGGCTGTCCAGGAACTCGCTTTGTAGACCAGGCTGGCCTTGAACTTGGAGATCCATCTGCCCCTGCTTCCTAAGTGCTGGGATCAAAAAGTGTACGCCACCACTGCCCAGCTTAGAAATTCTTAAATTCAGTTTGAAAACAGTAACAAGGGGCCATTTCCTGGGAATCCAGGAGTGGACCTAGCCAGAGTTCATCCTCCTGGCTGGTATTTGATTACAGCTTGCTTCAAATCTGACCAAAAGGAAAGAGAGAGAGAGAAAGAGAGAGAGAGAGAGAGAGAGAGAGAGAGAGAGAGAGAGAGAGAGAGAGAGAGAGAGAGAAAGAAAATAGTCACAAGAGTGGAAATACTGTGGCAGAAGAAGAGACTGGAAGAAGCAGAAACAGAAACGAAGACAGGAAAATGGCTCAATTTCACTAAAACCATCCTAATTTCCATTCTGGCTAAGGCACAAGCCCAGGATAACACTTCCTGGAGACCAGCCTGACACCTAGCATCTACTAAGTGACACTGACTCTAAGTGTCTCCCTTTCTCTACAGCTTTCTGGGACAGACAGCTGTATATTCCTCTCACCTCTATGTTTCCGCACTCCAGAGCCAGGCTGAAGCGAGTTTTCTCATCCTTTACAAAATGCAGGGCCACTTCCGGATAACCCTTTTTCTGGAGATAGGCAATGATTGACTGGCCGACTAGCTTGGCGTTCCTCACCATGTGCAGTACCTAGACGTTTGGTTTGGGAAGCAGGAAACAGATTGCTTATAAGGAAAAGGTGCACTGCCTCTTATACTTTTTGTTAGGTTTCCTTGCTTCCTACCTCATCATACTTTCTGTTGATCAGGGCCAGCTTGAACTTGAACTCAGTGGGGTCGATGGTGAGTACCCGAGGCCGACACTCCCTGTCCAGGCAGTAGACATTGTTGCCCTTCACTCTTGTGACATAGATGGGTAAATCCAGAGTTCGGATGATGCCATGGTCCCTAGGAAGAGGGGTAGAAGGCACAATTCAGGAAGCGAGAGGAAATCCAGCTTTTAAATAATGAACAAAGTTAGGACAGTCTTTTCTTGTTACCCTTTCTTTCATCAAGCGCTACTTAAACAATGGTACAACCAGAAGTGTTTCAAATTGATTTTATTCTTTTCTATGACAGAACAGATGCTATGGACTTTTTATTTTTATGTTTTGCAGTATAAGAGATTGAACCTAGAGCCTTGGGCATTCTAGGAAAGCACACTACCATTGACAGCCTCCTTTAAAAAATAAAAAAATCATTATTATGTATGTGGGCAGGATGTGGTGTAGAAATGTGTGCTGCAATGCATGTGTGGAAGTCAGAGGACAGCTCTGAGGAGTTAGTTCTCTCCTTTCACCTATAGAAGGGTTCTGGGGTCAAACTCAGGCTGCCAGGCTCACATATAAAGCATTTTTTTTAACCTGCTGTGCCATCTCACTGGTCCCTCTAGTCCTTTATAATTTTTTCCTAAGTTTTGAGAAATTTTTTATGTATATGTGTGTTTGTATGTGTATACAGTGCGCGTGCGTGTGGGAGTTGGAGGAATCTGGAGATTGAACTCAGGCTGTCCGGCCTGTGAGAAACTGCCTCTACCCACTGAGGCATCACACATACACACATACACACACACACACACACACACACACACACACACACACACACACAGAGCCACATACACACACTGCACCCCCCTCCTCCATGAATGTCTTTAGCACACATATATACCCTGTTAGTTTTTTCATGGAGAATGTTAACAGAGAACTGCAGTTATATCTCTTGAGTTAGTACAGTGATTTCAAGAAGACACCTTCTCCCACTATGTCCCAGAGAATTAACTTACCCAGTGGTGACGGCATATTTGATGTGGTTGCTTGTGGTATAGATAAACACCCCACTCTCATCCCAGGCCCCACTCTTGACACGAATGTTCTCATGAATGTTACATAGAGCATCCAGCTTGCGGTTACAGATCACAATGGCTGTAAGAGGCAAAGGGCATGAGTGCTCTGTTGGACAGGGTGAGTGCAGTAGACTGGCAGGGGGGAAGTGGGTTCTAAGACGGTGGATATAATGAAGCCTTACCATGTTTGGCCAGTAGCGCTACATGAGACATGTCTGCTGACCAGATAACATATTTCACCTTGGAAATCTTCACTGATGCCAGAGTCCTGGGATAGCAAGAGAAAGGTAATCACGAATGGGCCTAATCCCTTGTCTCAAGCTATGACCTATGTCTTTTTCCATCTTTAATTAATGTAAAACTCAACTTCTCAATGGAACACCAAGGGAACATTGCTCACTGTAGGCCAGTGAGCTCAAATGTTTGGGCTCACACTCTGCACTGCCCCTTCCTTATTCCTTGTCCCCATCCCTCCTATAGGCACTAACATCTATCAGTTTCACCACTAGAATTACAAAATTCCTTAAGAACAGGAACTGTGCTATTCACCTTTGTGTCCTTCTCATTCTAAGACCTGAAAGCATTCCTTGTCCAGGTAGGTACTATAAAAATACGTAAGTACACAGCCCCTTGCTACCCTGCTGTAGTGCATGCACAGGGTGGGAGAGCAGCCACGGAGGGGAAAGAGGACTACTAACAGTCTTAGAGTTAAGTGTACAAGAAGCAGCTAGGCCACATGCAAGCTGAGGAAAACAGCTCCTAGGAAATATTTCTACTCTCCCTCACTACATCTTTGTCTGTCAGGGGCATCTGTCATGTTACCGCTTTTGCTGGACATCAAAGAGTGTGATGGAATCTGCATCCCGAAGCAGGAGGTTGCCAGTGCCAGCATAGAAGATTTCATCACAGTTGGGCACCTGGATTTTTTTGGTGATCTCATTCTTCAGATTCTTTATCAGAAGCTGAAATGAGTACAGATGGAGTTACAAGAAGTGAATGAATAAGGTGACAGCTAATGACGTGCCTCAGCAATTGTTCCTTCAATGGAGAATTTTTTTTCCCCTGTCCAAGTCATTTACACATCAGGTTGATCACTCCAAGACTGTCTCCAGGGCCTTATTATTAACCTCTGTCTTTTCTCTCTTTTTCCTTCTCCAACTCCCTCAACATTTATTTATTTATAAAACTTCTGTGTGTGTGTGTACACACATATCATGGTGTCCATGTGTGGGGGTCAGGGACAAATTGAAGAAGTCAGTTCTCTCCTTCTACACATGGGTCCCAGGGATTGAATTTAGGTCATCTACCTTGGTAAGGGTCCTTACCCACTGAGACATCTCAATGGCCTCTAACCTCTCTCTTAAAAAAAGAAATCCTAAGAGGCTGGGCCAGGACTACATACCCTGTCGGGGCTACAGAGAAAGTTCATTGCCACTCTACTCAGATCCTCACTAGTCTTAGTGAGATCCTCAAAATTACACAATAAAGAAAAAAGTTAATTATAGTGGCAGAGCACTTACCTTGCATGAGCAAGGCCCTAAATTCAACCCCCAGGACTTAAAATTCAGCAGACAACAAAAAAAGCTACTCACCTAAATCTGAGTTTCTTAATCAGTTAGAAAGAAAACAGCCAGGAATTAAGCTTTAGTTGTGTTTTTTATTGGGAGACCTTCGCTACCAACCTATCTATCTATCTATCTATCTATCTATCTATCTATCTATCTATCTTTTTATCTATCTTGAGGTAGGGTTTCTCTGTGTAGCTCTGGCTATCCTGGAACTTGTTCTGTAGACCAGGACTACCTCAGCCTTAAAGGTGTGTGTCACCATGCCTGACTCTCTAAACTTAATCCATTTTAAATACCAATAAGGGGAGTGGGACAGGGAGGAAAACCTGTGTATATGAACAATATAAATATACTTAAAGTCTGATGGTCTTAGCTCCTCTAAATTCAGAAGCCCAGAGCCCCAGTGACATCCACCCAATCAAATCAACTTGTCCTCCCTAAGGGATTAGCCTAGGGTTAGAGGGAGATCCAGTGCCCAAGGATCACAAGAGTGCTCTTTACTGTGCACTGCCATCATCCTCCCTAACTGGGTCTCCACTTTTAGCCTTAACTCACCGAATGCATGCGATCTAGGACAGCAAACCGATTCCGAGCAACCCAAACCGCCGTCAGGCCTGAGGATCGTTTCCCTTCAGGGGCTGGAGAGAACAAAACCAAAGTGTGGGATCATGTGGTGAGCCGCTAGCAGGTGACAGAGTCAGGTGCCATGGAGCTGCCATTTTGGCTTTGCCAGTTCAGCTGCCTCCTAACTAATTCAGCCATAACCTCAGGCTACTGTCAGGGACTTTTCCCCACCAGTTCCCTCCAAACTCCAGCCCCCACCCCTGCCAAGCCTCTTATCTCTAGGCCAAGTGGCTGCATTTCAGCCAGCACCACATACTGGCAGAAATGCTGCCCATCTTGGGAGACAGCACACTCCATCAAGCTAACGAGCAGGGCCTTCCTGGCCAAGCTGAGGCACAGCAAGCAGCCTGTCAAAGTCTCAGCCCTCCTATCCACACAAGCTGGAGAAGTGACAGAACCCCACCCCAGGACGCAGCTGCTCTGCTGCTTTTAACATGCTAATGCCGGCCCCCTAGCCAGGCAGGGTGGGACATGGCACTTCCAGCTAAATCTTGACAGGCTCAGTGCTGGGCAACACAGCATCAAGCTGTTGCTCTGTGAATGTCAATTCAGCATTATCGCCCTGAGGAGAGTCATAAAATGTTCCTCAGTTTGCAGCTGATTAGAATTTTGAAATGGATACTCCACTCTCTGAGAAACTTGTAAAGAATATATTCAAATAGTCTTATCTGTTACACCAATGGAAAACAACAACATGCTGGCCAGCCTTGCTTTGTACTTTTCTGGTACCTGGAATGCCAAAGAATTTGCAAAACAAATTTTTACCACAACCTATACTACTCCGGCTTCTGCATTCTCTCTGGTGTCCACCACTGGGCCACACCTTCATAATTATTATCCCTCTTAAAGGATGGATAACAGAAGTTCTACTGACTGTTAACAGATATGAAAAAAGAACAAAACCAAGGTGGGCTGGGAGGCACTAAATCACAAATTTAGTTAGGGAGGCTTAGCTGACTAATTTGTGAGGGAGACTTGACTTTACGGATCCCAAATATATATAGGTTTCCTGTTTCTCTCATCATCTCACCCTGAGCACATTTAAAAGGGTAAAATGAGTTGGCATAATGTGTAATTCCAGTACTAAGGGGAACCATAAGTTCTAGGCTAATCTGGGTTATACAGTGAGACCTTGCCTCATACACATACACACTCCCTCCAAAAAAGAAAACAAACAAAAGAGAGTATTACAATAACAATGACCTGTTGGCACTCACAAAAGGGACAGACCTAACAAAATATTTCTCAGAACTTTGGAGGATATAAAATATCAAAATGTACTAGTAAAAGGCAGGGTCTGTGGAATAAACTTTAGACTGGGTAAGGCCTGTTAATCCACTGGAAGAACTACATTGCAAAGAGCATAAATGAGATTCCACTGCATTCTGAGAATGGTTTGTCAGCAAGTACTAATAGTAAGGACATCAACAAGGGATGGTGGTGATGAAAGAGGCAGGCAGGGGTCTCAGCTGGATCCTGGGATCCCAGGTGGGTCATGGGACTGTTAGCAGCCTCATCTTTTTGACATGCAAAAGGAAGCAAATCGGATCTGGATATAGATAGGCGAGAATAAATCCCCAGTCCCAGGATGAGACATTGTAAGACTGGAGCCACATTTTTAAATAAATGAAACTACCAGGGTGAAAGTCATATCAGCTGACAATAATCTAGGATAACATGCTATGCTGAAAGAGAAAATGGAGAGTTTCTAATAACCAAATTATAAAATATATATATCTAGCTGGGGTAATAAAATGGAGGCAGAACATGAATATTTCACACTACAATTGCCTCTGGTGCAACTGTCAGCAGCACCTGCCAACAGACATGAGTGATGTCGCCACGGCCTGCGGATGGGATGAGAAAAACTTGAAAAGAAGTGATGATACGGGCGAGGAGAGCTGGAAGCAGAGCGGAGGAGACAAAGAGCACCTACCATCAGGATTCTGGGAGTCTGCATCCTTGGGGATGGTGTATAGATCGTAGGTACTATTCTCTAAATTGCTTGCTCTCTGTAGGGGAAAAGGGAAACTTGTTTAGTGAGTGGCACTGAAGACACTGTTTTTTTTTTTTTTCTGACAGAGAAAACTGCAACACAGGCAACATTGAAGGTATACTTCCAATTACCTGCACCAGAGGGTCCTTGAGTTATTTCCTATGTAAGATTTATAATGCTCTTAGCCAAACAACCAAGCACCGATGGCACTATTCTCATTATCCTCTAAAAATACAGATACTATCTGAATAACAACAAAGACTTCTCTCTATTCCACAAATTACAAGATGAGGAACCTGGTGCCTCATCTGAATATACTTGTCAACTTAAAAGTCTACTTGAAAAAAGAAAAGGAAAACAAAACAGATCTGAGAAGACATTCAAGAAAACTGTCATGAGAATATGGTAGTGTTAGATACTAAAAGACCAAGATTACGTATAAAAAGCTATATAGGGAAAGCAAATTTCATTCAGCCACCAGGATACTAAAGTTAGAATGCCATTTCTTCATTTTTTTTTTTTAAGATTGTGTGGCAGGAAACAGGGAGGGCCCCGATAATTTGGAAGGTGACTTCACTAAAAAGAACCAGCTTTCCAACACAGGTCTTCTATGTTCACCTGAGCAGAAGGGACAGAAAAGGCACCTCCTGTGTACAACAAACAATTCCAAACATTCCTTCTGACCACTTCACAAACCCTTAACAGGTTTACGACAACTGAAGCCATTTAGTGTGAGCTCTGAGTGTCCACTGGGTTAGCTCTTACAAAATATCAATTAAGAGATCCATCAGGAAGACACAACTTGCCTAATTTAATTTTCAGTACTGGGGGAAAAGGGCTTTTAAAAGGCCATTAGAGGCCAGGTGGATCTCTGTGAGTTTGAGGCCAGGCTGGTCTACAGAGTAAGTTCGAAGACAGCCAAAGATACACAGAGAAACCCAGTCTTGAAAAAACAAAAAATGCCATTAGAGGTTCTCTAAGGGCAATAAGATACTTAGAGAAACTGAGAAGAACCTAGAGAGACTCCATAATTACTTACAGTGCACAGTAGGACTGCATTTTCTGCTGGATTGTATGACATGTTGAACACTGGAAACTTGGAACCACTACATAAAAAAGGAGGAAATAGAATAGGTATAAGAATAGAAAAGAATTATCCCTTCAAAGTCCAGTATACATACACTCACTACTTCTATACTGAGGAAAAACAGATACTCTTTCCATTAAAACTTGACTACTTAATAGTTCAAATGGCAAAGAGGAGCACTAGCCACATTTTTATCAGAAGGTGGTGAGTGGTGATAGTTTTGCCTGGTACAAATTCCTATGCATAATTGCAGTGGACACCACAGTGTGGCATGATGTGATTTCTCTGCCTGTTTTCTTCTGTCCCTGGGACTGTTCACATAAACCCATCTTTTTGTCACAGTGAAACTAGCGGGTGGTTATCAAGCCTGCATGCCAGTGTTTGCTACCATGAATGTTTCAGCATGATGCAGCTGGCATTCAAAGCACAGTTCCTTTGGCCAGGCATCTTCCAGAGACACAGTTCTGCTTTTTAGAGATGTGGTATTTTGCTGTAAAGGTAGAGTTCTGATAAACTGTAACTCTTCTAAAAAAAAAAAAATCATTATTTTCTTATTATTCTGAACTGTAGTCATTTAGGTCTATCACTCCACTCTGACACAAGGTTCCTCAAGGCATTAATGACAAAGGCCAAAACTTATATTACCAAATTGGGCTACTCTCTATCTAGGAGCTTTCTGTGATATGCAAGAGTTGCAGACATTAGTAGGAAAATATCTATGGCACAAGGCCACTAGCAGTCCCAATAGGGGACCTCCCATTCTCCTCATGGACACCTCTGTATCTGCCATAATGGGATTTAAACTGAGGAGGTTTGTTCAGTGGGAATCCATATTTGATAGCTAAGACATAAAAGGCTGGTTAAAGAGCCCTGCTTGAGGAAGTGCAACAGATAGAAGAAGAAATGAGTCAGACTTGCCTCCTCAGTTGCATCACAGCTACATCTTTGGAACTGTTGAAATCCAGCTGACGTAGGAATCGGTCCTTTACATAATGCAGCATATTGCCATGCACAGCATAAGCTGGACGCTCACGTTCCAGCTTAAATACAATCATCCCACCATCGTGGCCTAGATAACAGAGAGAAGAGAGGAAACAACCAGCTGCAGGCAAAAGGACTGCTAGAAATAGGAGATACACAGAGGAATATATTCTCATGCTAAAAGGGTCGGGGGCATCTACTACAGTGTGGAGATGGAGTGTGCCTCAAGGGTTCACACGTAGAAGCTTGGTGTGAGATGCTGAGGTGGTAGAATCTTTAAGAGATGAGGTTAGTAAAATGTTACTAGGTCATTAGAGAAGCACCCCGGGATTCATGTTCTTGCAGGACCCTGGTCAGTAACTTGGGGAGAATGTTGCTATACAAAGAGTACCCTGAATTCTCACTGGATTTCTACCTGGTCATGTGATCTCTCCCTCTTGAACATTCCTATCATGATGCTGTGTCATACTGTGATTGAGCCAAAAGAACAGTCATCAAAGGACAAATGGTTGGGCTGCTCAATCTTGGATTTTCAACCTCCTTAACGGTAAATAAAAGAAACACCTTTTCTTTTTCAGATCTATTTATTCTTATTTTATGTCTACATGTAAGTACCTGCATTCACATTATATGCACATTGTGTATGCCTGGTGCATGAGGAAGCCAAAAGAGGGTGTCAGATCCCCTGGAACAGGATTAATAGGCAGTTGTAAACTACCACGTGGGTGCTGGGAATGGAACCTTAGTCCTCTGTAAGAGTAGCAAGTGCTCTTCACCCATGCGGCATCTCTCCAGCCCAAATCTCTTTTTTTAAGTACCCAGTGTAAAGAATTTTGCTACAGCTATAGATAACAGAATAATACAACATCTAAATGCATTCCTAAACTCTCACAATTCTTAGAACCTTTTTCCAAGTAATTTTCTGTCACTCATCTCCTTGCCCTTTCTTCTTGAACCCAGGACCTCATACAAGCTAGGAAAGCACTCTACCAGTGAATTATATTCCCAGCCCTGTCAATCTTCTTAATATTATTTCATACTACCATATTTAAGTACATTCCTCTGTGTGTTCTCTGAAGGAAGAATTTATACTATTTTTCATTCTTTCTAGTCCTTAGCAAATAAGAAAATCATAAAAACTATCTGCTTAAAAAAATGAATGTTGGGCTGGAGAGATGGCTCAGTGGTTAAGAGCACTGGCTGCTCTTCCAGAGGACCTGGGTTCAATTACCAGCATCTGCATGGCTACTCACAACTGTCAGTAACCACAGTTCCAGGGGATCCAACACCCTCATGTAGACATGAATTCAGACAAAACACCAATGCACATAAAATAAAATTAAATAAAATCTCTAAAAGAAAATGAATGTTGTTAACTTTTTTCTACACTTATTTGTTCACTGGGTGAGGGCACATCATGATATATGTGTGGAAGTTAGAGGACTACTCACGAGAATCAGTTTTCTCCTACCCTGTGGGTTCTGGGTAATAAACTCAGGTGGTCAGGCTTATTGGCAAGCACTTTTGCCAGCTGAGCCATTTTGCCTTTACATGAAAGTTGATTTAAAAAGCCTTTATGAGCCGGGCGGTGGTGGCGCACGCCTTTAATCCCAGCACTCGGGAGGCAGAGCCAGGCGGATCTCTGTGAGTTCGAGGCCAGCCTGGGCTACCAAGTGAGTTCCAGGAAAAGGCGCAAAGCTACACAGAGAAACCCTGTCTCGAAAAACCAAAAAAAAAAAAAGCCTTTATGAAATAAGTAAGTAAATTAAAAAAACAAAACAAAACAAAACAAAAACCTTTTTGTTTCATTTTTTTGAGACAGGGTCTCTCTATGTAGTACTGGCTATTCTAGAAGTTACTCTGTAGACCAGGCTGGCCTCAAATCCAGAGATCCTCCTGCCTCTGCCTCCTGTGTGCTGGGATTAAAGGCGTGGGGTACCATGCCCAATGTAATAAAAAAGCTTTTATAATTGCTTTTAAGAAAATGTTTCCAGGTGGTAGTGGCACACGCCTTTACTCACAGCACAGTGGAGGCAGAGGCAGGCAGATTGCTGTGAGTTCGAGGACAGCCAAGGCTACACGAGAAACCCTGTCTGGAAAAGCAAAAAACAAAAAACAACAACAAAAAGTAAAAATAAAATGTTTGTACCTTCCCGATTAGCATCATCCACCCCTTAAATAATCTCATTTTTATATTCCAACTGCCTGCCCACATATAAACCGGCTTTATTTTCATACTCAAAATCTTCCAGTGGCTTCTTTTAAAAACTTGATTTTTTTTTTAATTTTATTTTTCTGTGTATGAGTTTTGCCTTCATGTATATCTGTATACCGCATGTGTGCCTCAAAAGAGAAGAGAGCATCTAATCCTCTGGAACTAGAGTTATGGATGATTGTGAGTCATCTTTCTAGCCCCTTTCCAGGGGTTTTTAATTCATTCGGAATAAACTTTGTTTACTTTTGAGGAAGGGCTTTTCTGTGTAGCCCTGGCTGTCCTGAAACTCACTCTGTAGACCAGGCTGGCTTTGAACTCACAGAGATCCACCTGCCTCTGCCTCCCAAGTGCTGGGATTAAAGGCAGGTGCCACAACTGCCCAGCCAGAATAAAATAAAATAAAGTTCTAGACATTGTTGTGGAATATTAGTTTAAGATGTGTTACATTTCTTTATACTGTGGAATATGTTTAATGATGCCAAGATGTGTGGCATTCTTTGATGTTGCATTTGTCTAACTCTGTGAAGCTGTGTTACTGTGCCTGCCTAAAACACCTGATTGGTCTAATAAAGAGCTGAACAGCCAATAGCTAGGCAGGAAAGAGAAATAGGTGGGGCTGGCAGGCAGAGAGAATAAATAAAAGAAAAAGAGAGAGGAGGGAGAAAAGGAGGAGACGAGGATGCCGGGGGCCAGCTACCCAGCCACACAGCCAACAACAGAGTAAGAAGTAAAGAAAGACATATAGAATAGAGAAAGGTAAAAGCCCAGAGGCAAAAGGTAGAGGGATAATTTAAGAAAAGCTGGCTAGAAACAAGCCAAGCTAAGGCTGGACATTCCCAAGTAAGAATAAGTCTTCGTTTATTTATTTGGGAGCTGGGTAGCAGGCCCCCAAAGAGCAAAGAGTAAAAAAAACAACCAACTACAAGCCATAGCCTATAAAATCAAGCAAAATCTGATGTAGTCTTACTTCCTACTACTTAATGCCTTATTATATTTCCACTGGCATCTCTAATATTCCCCTACCATGCTAAGAACTTCTCTTTTTTATCCATTCCATGTTCTTTGCCTATAACAGCCTTCCTTTCTCATTCATTTTTCTGAACACTCAATATCAACCAGGAGTACACACGCTGTCATCATCTTCCTTTTTGCTTCATTTTTGTTCAAAGCATTTTCAAACACACATCACTTTATATACTTACTGTTTATAGTCTATTTCCCTTAAAGCTCCATCAAGACAGGGACTCCTGTCCCCGTCCCCGTCCCCCCCCCCCCCCCAGACAGGGTTTCTCTGTGAAGCTTTGGAGCCTGTCCTGGATCTCACTCTGTAGCCCAGGCTGGCCTCAAACTCACAGAGATCTGCCTGGCTCTGCCTCCCGAGTGCTGGGATTAAAGGAACGAGCCACCATGCCTGGCAAGACAGGGACTCTTTTATGCACTGCTTTGACACCAGCACCCAGAGTAAGGTCTGATATTTATAATGTATTTGACAAACAAATGAATTAGACTTGGCTTCTAGTTTCTCAGTCTGAGAACTCTAAGTGTTCAATACAGTCTCCTATGAGCTCCTAGGAGCACATCCAAGTGAATGAGCTGAAGGTTAAACAGATCTGGGTGGACTAAAGAACACTATCGCCCAAGAATAAGAGAGGTAAAAATGAGAAGAGCTTCAATTTCGTGGCTCTGAGAGTTCTGCTTCTTTTTGTCATGGACTGGAGACAAAGCCAATGGAAAATCACTTTCAAACCTTACAAACATTTAACTAAATCAGAGGGGTAGGAGAAGACACGGTCTTTACCTGCTGCAAACAGGTTAAGGTTGGGATGGGCAGCTAGGACCCAGAAACGATCATGATCCCTGCGGAAAGTCTGAACCCCAGTCCTAGGAAATGAAAAAGTACACAAAGAAAACTGTTAATTAAGAATCTTCAGTACATCATACACAAGAAAACTGAACAGGAAGCATATAAGCTGACTTTAAAAGTACATCAGGCACAGAAAACAGTGTAAATGAAGTTATGGATCAGGATACAGTCTTCTTCAAACAAATCCTTTATTGTGACTTGTCAGTTTCTCCCTTATCATTTCCTACTGTACTTTCATCTCACAATTCTTACCTCCTTAGCTAAACATTCAAGAGAAGGAAAAAACTCAGACAAGTTTAGAGAAGAAAAAGAAAACATGGAGAGCTCTATGTAATAAATGTGTTGATATTTCAGTCTTCAAGGTTTGTTTATTTATTTTTTATAGTAGTGGGTATTAAATTTAGGGCCTCATGCACTATAAGCAAGCATTTTTACCACAAAGAATTATACCCTTCAAATTTTCATAATGTAGGACTTGATTTTTCTTCATGCTAAAGAGAAAAAAAGAAATATTCTAACTTTTCGATTTTCTTTTTAAAACAGTATTATTGTAGAAGATGTGTGTGTGTGTGTGTGTGCACATGGCTTACTCGTGTGGAAGTCAGGACAACTTTTGGGAGATGACACACTTCTACTGTAGGTTCAAGCATGCCATCAAGCTTGTATGGAAAGCTGAGCCATCTCACTGGCCTTTTTTTTTGAGACTGGGTCTTAGGTAGCCTTGGTTGGCCTCCTACTCACCATATAGCAGAAGATGACCTCGACCTGATGATCCCCTTGCCAACACCCAAGTGCTGACATTACATGTATGTGCTACCATGGTTGGTTTCTAATCTGATTTTCAAAGACAGACTAAGACAGAGAAGGGACCTTCTCTTGAGTTTGGTCACATAACATAAATAATTTCCTTACCGCTTAGACATATCCCAGACTCGAATACTCTTGTCCTCAGAATTGCTGAGGATCAACTCTTGGCGAGGGTGGAAAACAGCACAAGACACATTGTTGTAATGGCCCCGGCAGGTGTCAACCTCCCATGCCTTTGATTCTGAAGAACAAAAGGAATTATCGCAATTCTCTATAACTCTGGGATCTATAAAGCCAACATCCTTTAAAGAAAAAAAGATTTTATTTGTATTTTTAATTATGTGTGTGTATCTGTGTGTGGGTTTGTACACCTAAGTATAGAGCCCGTGGAGGCCAGAAGGCGGCACTGGATCCCCCAGAGCTGGAGTAACAGGTGGCTGTGAGACACCCGACGTGGATGCTAGGAACCACAATCAGGTCCTCCGCAGGTCCACTGAGCCGTTTCTATTGCCCCAGTGTTTTGAAGAGACAAGGTTTTGCTATGTGGCTCAGGCTGGTCTTGTACTTGTAATCCTCCTGCCTCAACCTCATACATGCTGAAACTGCAAGGATATACCGCCACATGATCTATAGCTAGCTGTGATACTCTTACAAGTGCTAAGTACTACTGCAAAATATTAATTTTTCCCCAAATGGGGCAATGGGTTTTTTTTGTGTGTAAGTCACTTCCTTTTTATGTATTTTGTTTGTTTGTTTTGTTTCATTTTGTTGTTAGTTACTCTGGCCCCAACACCCTCTTTTTTGAGGTGACACAAAGTTTTGCTTTGTTGCACAGGCTGGCTTTGAACGCCTAGGAACAAATAATCCTACGGACTCAGCCTCTTGAGTAGCTGGAGCTACTATCACATGCTATCTCAGCTCTAAGTTTCCTAGTTTTTCTGTACATTTCTGTTCTTTTATTCTGAGCCCTTACTGACTGCAATACTTATATTAAAAAATTCTTTATGCTTTTATTCTATTTTATCTTCTTGGTATATATCACTAGCTGGCATTTTAGAACAATATAAACTCTATAGCATGGAGTTTTTTAGTCACAATAATATAAACAGAGTCCTGAACACAATCTAAAAAAATAAGTTACTATTTGTCAAATGCTTGCATGAATTTTTACTCTTTTTTTTTTTTTTTTTTTTTTTTGGTTTTTCGAGACAGGGTTTCTCTGTGTAGCTTTGTGCCTTTCCTGGAACTCACTTGGTAGCCCAGGCTGGCCTCGAACTCACAGAGATCCGCCTGGCTCTGCCTCCCGAGTGCTGGGATTAAAGGCGTGCGCCACCACCGCCCGGCCGAATTTTTACTCTTAACTATGCTCATGTCTCTCAAAATCAGGTAACAGTCATGGGGGAAAATGGAAGAGATAATGACTATGCACTTAGAACTAGCAGGAAATAATCACCTAAGGCAAGAAAACAGATCAAAGTCCAGAGAACCTGGCTACTTTCCCTTGCTAGCCAGCGGTCACTTTCTTGGATATGGCAACACCACCGCCGCCTTACTCACCATTCATACGCCAGATCTTCACTTGCCGGTCGTCTGCCCCAGATACAATAAGGGGCATAGTGGGGTGGAAGGCAGCCCAGTTTACTCCACGATCATGACCCTGTTAAGAAGAAAAGGTGGGTCTTCCAAAACAGCTTTAGAGACAAAATTCGCAGCAATCATGCTGGTGGTTTCTTTTTCTGCATATGGGCACTCTAGTTCAGGGCCTTGCACATGCTAAGCTAGCACCCCACCACGGAGCTCTTCCCCAGCCCTCTGAAACACTCTTCAAGTAAAGACTCAAGGGACTGTGCCAATGTAAAGTTCGTTTGCTGTTGTTTTATTTTCATTGGATTTGGTTTTTTGAGACAGGGTCTTGTCTGGGTTTGAACTCCAGACCTTTCTGTTTCAGTCTCCTGGAGTACAGATATGTGGCATTATACCTGGTTTATTGTAAAGGTCTGGACATTAGAATAACCATGTCAATCTGTCCACTACTACTTCAAATTCTCATGGGTCATTCCAAAGATTTCCACCAGGAAATTCAGTTTTATTTGTATCTAGGATGTTTTACCTTCCTTTTTACTTGTCTATGCATGTTTTATTTCTCTAAGTAATTGTAACATCTTAAGTATAAAGACCTATTTTATAAGATAATGCAGAAGTTTTCAAAGTATGATCTGGAATCCCTTGGAAGAGTTCCAAGATCCATCTGGAAAGTCTGTAAGTTCAAAGCGATTTTCCTAATCCTAAGACTTTATTTGCCTTTATTGTTATTATCTATGTTTTCCATAGGATACATGATAGGTAATGACATCAGTGTTCTGACAGCTAATGAGATGTATGCTGACAAAGTCCATAATGTTAAAGGTTCTCAGTTTTAGGCTGGAGGTGTAATTCAATGGTAGAGCATGTGCTTACTGTGTGCAAGGTACCAGGTTCAATTCCTAGCACAAAAATAAATAAATAAATAAACAAACAAAGGAAGGAAGAAAAGAAAAAGAAAACAAAAACAAGGGGCTGAAGAGATGGCTCATAAGCTAAGAGTACTGACTTTTCTTGAAAAGGTCCCAGGTTGGTTCCCAGCAACCATACACAACTGCTCATAACTGCTGCCTACAACTCCAGTCCCAAAGGATCTAGTGCCCTGTTCCAGTCTCTGAAGGCATTCATATGGTACAGATATATTTGCAAGTAAAAAACGTTTTAAAAAAACCTGTTTTATTTCAAGTATGGCTAAAATTGACAGATATAACACATAAATAAACTCTTTGGAATTCTTATAAAAATTTAAAAGAGTATAAAGACAAAAAGTTTAAAGATGATGAGTTCAAGATAGCCTCTACTCTATTTACATAGCCGTACTTCATTCTTTGAGAGAATTATGGATAAGGTAGTTGATTCAGAAGCATTTTTTTTTTTTTTTTTTTTTTTTTGGTTTTTCGAGACAGGGTTTCTCTGCGTAGCTTTGCACCTTTCCTGGAACTCACTTGGTAGCCCAGGCTGGCCTCGAACTCACAGAGATCCGCCTGCCTCTGCCTCCCGAGTGCTGGGATTAAAGGCGTGCGCCACCACAGCCCGGCAATTCAGAAGCATTTTTTAAGGGTATTATTTATTTGTAAAAGCATCTGGTTTCCAAGTTAGAGCCACGTTTGGAGCCCAACGTTCTCTGCATACACCTGGACTTCGGCCAATTGTGTGATTTCTCTAAATCTCATTTTTTTTTCCATCTGTGAGATTAAACAGTACACATTTAGTGAGTAGTTATATGGTTTAGACTGTTTTTTTTTTTTTTAATTTAAAAAAAAATCTAGTTTCTTCTTTCTTTTTTGACAGGGTTTCTCTGTGTAACAGTCCTGGTTGTCCCAGGTAGACCAGGCTGGTCTTGAACTCACAGAGATTTGCCTGCCTTTGCTTCCCGAGTGCTGGGATTAAAGGCGTGCACCACCACTAGAAAACCTAGGTTTTTTTTTTCCTTGTGCTTTCTATTCCCCATCGTGAACAAAGTTTCTTATACATACTGGTTCTTGGTCCTTCTCATGGAATTTCTTTAGGATCCCTCCTTCCACAAGACCTAAGATTGGGCTCTGCTTTGTGACAGTGACAGAGCACATGTCCAGCTTTCTTCTTTTCTCCCCACTGGATTTGTAAGATGACATAACACTCCCTGAGATGACACATAATCTCCCTTTCATTGTTGGCTTACTTTCAGTTCTATTCTCCCAACCTCAGATAGTGTCTGGCACTGAAATCCTTGCTGAAAGAATGAAAAATATGGGCCACCGAGATGGCTCGGTGGATAAAATGCTTGCTCCCTAAGCCACAGTTCAAATGCTGGTACCCACAAAAAGATGGAGAGAACCTATTCTACAAACTTGTCCTCTGGACTCCACACATGTGCTGTGGCACACATGCCCACACACATCACACATTCATACAGAGCTGAAAATGAAATGAACAGCATACTGAGATGCTCCCCTAGAGGGTAGCACATACTCACCACCACCAACAGAGATAAATACCTCGAGTACATGCTTCACCACTGCATCTGTGGTTCCGAACAGGTCAACCCCGGTTATTCCTCTCACATCTGACTCCACAGCACCAGGAGACAAATTTTTTTTCCTTAGACCTTTGGAGGGTTAAGGAGTGGGATGAAAGATGCAAATATAATGTCATAAGAGCAAAGTAGCAGAACCACACAAAGGTATACTGAAAGACTAAGATAAAAAGAAACAGTGGCAAATAAACATGGAAGGAGGACAGGGGCTCATAAGCACCTACCTATGTATATATACACTAGCTCCTTCCTTAACTCTTAGAAGACCCCCTACTAGGAGCCAACCCAAATTTCCAACACAACTCAGTTCATTAAATCTCACCTCAAAGTGCTGTCTATTTCAGATTAATAGCACTTTCCATTCTTCAATCTTCCCCAAACGTGGCCTCAAATGGTAATCATTCAATGTCTACTTTCCCATCATCTTAAAATTTTATTTTTTTACTTAAAAAAAAATGTATTTTATTATTTGATGAGTATGGGTGTTTGCCTGCATGTACATCTGTGCACCACATGCATGTCCAGTGCCCTCAGAGGCCAGAAGAAAGCTACAGATCCTCTGGAACTGAAGTTACAGATCTTTGTAAGCTGCCAAGTGGGTGCTGGGAATTGAACCCCCAGGTCCTTTGGAAGAGTGGTCAGCGCTCTTAACCACTGAGCCATATCTCCAATTCTCATGATAAAAGCAATGTAAAGAAATGCCCCAGGGGAGATCGCATTTCAGTGTTTTCCAAACTGGAAGCAAGTACAGAGATGTTGCAGATGCATTGCAGAACTTCACATATTAAAACAGCTATCTAGTATGGAAGACCAATTACAAATACTGTGAGAAGATACAGCAATAAGTTACTAGCAAAAAGTGTACTCACACTTGCCCCTTGGACAGGACACCAAATAATTAAAACTGTTATGATTTTTCATGTTCTTGCATAAAAGGCTACTTATAGATATAAACATATGTATTTTTCCATTAAAACATATAGCTGCTAGTTTCACTGGGAGGAATTATTTTTTGCTGATAATTTTTTTATTGTTTTGTTTGTTTTTTGAGACAGGGTTTCACTGTGTAGCCCTGGCTCTGCAGGATCTCACTCTGCATACCAGGCTGGCCTCAAACTCACAGAGATCCACCTGCCTCTGCCTCCTGAATGCTGGGATTCATTCATGAGCTGCCACCGCTCATGGCTGATAATTTTTAAATGATAGGCAAAAGACACCAGGATAAGAAGTGTCTTATTTGTGGATGACCCATGTTTATGATTCATCTACACATCTTTAAAAGATGACTACTTGAAGTAAGGTGTGGTGGCTTATACATGCAATTTTTGCACAGGAGGTAGAGACAGGAGGACTGTCACAAGTTAAGCCTGGGCTACGAGTAAGTTTGAGGCTAGCTTGGGCTTCTGGGCAAAGCCCCATTTCAAAAAGCACGGAGGGGTGGGGGAAAGCTGACTACTTGTGTTAAAACCAGAACCAAAATTATACTATAAAGTACCAGTATCAGATTGAATTCTGATAACAACCCTTAGAGATGGGCAATACATGTATATCATACCAAATTATATATAACAAAACAAAATTGGGATGAAAATCCTTTTAAAATATTTGGGAGAAAAAAAAATGATAAGATAAAGTTAGCTAACATTTGTTAAATTTTTTAAACAGGCACTATTTTAAAACAGGGAATAGGGGCCTAGAGAGATGGCTCAGCGGTTAAAAGCACTGGCTGCTCTTCCAAAGGTCCTGAGTTCAATTCCCAGCAACCACATGGCAGTTCACAGTCATCTCTAGTGGGATCTGATGCCCTCTTTTGGCATGCAGGCATACATGCAGACAGAGCACTCATACATAAAACAGGGACTAAATAAAGCATATCACTGAAAATAAAACCTAAGAAGCTTCAGACTAAAATGTGGCATCTGTGGAGAAAGAAAAAAGAGGTTAAGGTCAATGACTGCACTTGCGCCATTGCTGTAAACTACACTGTATTTCTCTTGTTAGGACAGTACCTAACTTCAGCACTGGAGGAGCAGTTTACATTAGCTAATGCCTAACTCAAGAGAACCCTTGCAGGTATAAGTGAGGAAAAGAGAAGCACTCTCCTCAAGCTTCATAAATACATGACCACAAGTATGTCTTTTACTTATGTCATTTGTTCCTCTAACAGGATCTGTCAACTTTTTCTAGTGAGGCTAGTGTATGAAACAGGTTCAAAGAAAGATACAAAAGCAGACAGCTGTGAGGAATTTCACCTCCAATAAGCTTCAACAAACACATTAAACAGAAAGCTGGACGACAGAATTGAAGCCTTTGTTGCACTTGCCTGCAATGATCCAGGAATAGGGGAAGGGCGAAACAGATGAATAGTGACAGGCAGTGAAAAGATACTTAGAGAAGAAATATTTGAGCCTTCAACAAGCCAGTCACTAAGACTGAGCGACAGATGGAAAATTTCTACAGCAGCTACCCAAATCCAGAGGGAGAGGAGAACACTCTCAGAACGGACCAGTTATTGTATGCCTCCCAGTGGGGACCAGAGGAAGCAGGAAAGAGAGAGGGATGAGAAAAGGATTTGGCAGCATATTAATATATTTTAGTGGATATTTCAAAGAGTGAGCCTGAATTACATGGGCTTGACATGCAAAGGTGTAAGCATATTAAAATAATTTAACTGACAGTTTACTTGGAAGCACAAGCTAAAACAGTAACCCATCTTCCACAGCTAGTTTTTAAAACTCTTCCTCTAAAAACAAATGATTTTGCCAGGCTAACAGAATATTCAGGTTACAGTAAGCTCCAGGGGTTAAATCCACATGGGAGAGGAGTTAAGGGATTGCTTTGCCTTTAAAGAGCTCTACATTCTCTTGTTGATACCCACTAACTTAGAGTGCTCTTTTCAAGAGAGCCAAAATAATCAGAAATGTCACGGTCCCCTAAATTTGGGAGCACTCACGTCCTTTATTCAGAAGGTGCTTTCCTGTCTTGGAAATATTGTCAGACCCTAAGAGATCTGAAAGCTGTTTTCTCTTACTGTGTTCAGACTTACCTGAACTAAAGCAAAATGGAATTCTGAAGAGTATGCTAATTTTGAGGACAGGAAGATGTAAGTGTAAAAAGTCTAACCCAATGCTCTTCCACTTATTTAAATACCAAAGCATCTCAAAGGGATTACTTTAAGTCAACAGAGTCAGCAGAGAAATGATAAAGAGCATTCACATTAGTATAGCAAGTTAGTACAATATTCTCACTATAACATTTACCAATTATAGCAATTGCAATACCACATAGCAATCCATGCAATTCACACATTCAAGAGCAACACAAAGCCCACTAAGGTCATACTCTCCCTCACTCCTCTAATCTAAGGTCCTTAATTTTGATGTAAACATGTTTTCTGCCTGTAAAAAGTGAAGAAAATACTTCTTGCCCTGGGCATTTCATGGTCACAAATGAGAACCTAGTCACTTTACTTCCCCAAATTGCTTCTTATTTTAATTAACAGATTTATAAACATATATTTATTTCCTTAATCACTTTAGCTAGACCACAGGGAACATGCTGTGCTAGCAGCAGGTGGCACAAGTGGTTCTTTTACAGTGGAGCAGCACAAGGGCTGAACATTCTCAACCAATGCTTTAGGGACGAACCCCTAATACCTAAAAACAACAGTTTGGGAATGAAATCAACGTATGCTCTAGGACAGAATTAGCTGTACACCATTCCTGGGAGAACTGAGAAAAGTCACTCAAGATACTTCCTCTAGGGGCTGGAGAGATGGCTCAGCAGTTAAGAGCACTGACTGCTCTTCCAGAGGACCTGAGTTCAATTCCCAGTACCCACATGGCAGCTTACAACTGTCTGTACACAGACATGTGCAAGCAAAACACCAATGCACATAAAATAAATTAAAAAAAAAAGATACTTCCTCTAGCATCTTTCTCACAGAACTCAAACTGTTCTACATAACTTTCCCTGATCAGCGGGGACAGCATGAGCTGGGGGCCAACCTCATTAGGGACATATATCCCAAGACAGAGAGTGTCTTGAATGTGTGCAAGGAGAAACCCTATGGAAAGCCACAGCTAGATTACTACAGAGTGAATGCTAAGCTCCCCAGTACTGGCAGTGAGGAGAGGGCACAGGCTCACAGTGCCTGTACTGAGCTCCTCCTGTTGGCATGGCTGGTCACATCTGGGTGTACTTCAAATAGCCTAGTCAGTCTGACGGAAAACTGCAATGGCAAAGCCCTAGAGGATGAACATAACTGCCCTATCTCCAAAACAGTCTTGTTTACACCACTGTCTTGCAATTCTAAGCTATTGAAAACTGCAGAGACAGCATGGTACAATGACACACTCTCCAACTGCCCACCTCTCTCCTTGACTTGCTTCGTTTTTTTTTTCCCCTTTTGGTTTTGTTGAGAAAGGGTCTCATGCAGTCCAGGCTGGCCTTGAACTCATTATGTAGTCAAGAATGACTTTGAATTCCTGATCCTCCTGTTTCTACCTCCCAAGTGCTGGAATTACAGCATGCAAGACCATGCCCAATTCCCTTGGTACAATACATAAATTGTAATTGCTACTAAAATGTTCCAAATGTTGTATTCAGGAATTCATTCTTTTCACTTGCTATTCACTAATGGTTTATAAAAACAGCGACTAGTAAATGCTCCTAGACCAGCACTGTCAGAGAGAAGCTGGGTGTTTACCACTTTAGTAGTATAAAGAGAAAGCTAACTCTTTTACTTCCACAGAGAAGCAGGTAAGGGCCCACGAGAGCCTTCCTGTTTTGGGAAGAAACACTGTTTTGCAGTCTCATGACTTTCCTAAGAACTCAATCACTTAGAATAGAAGTGGCAAAAAAAGATAATTCAGTCAGTGAGTTTTTGGTTTTTTTTAATGTAACTGGGTAGAGCAGCACAGCATTTTGAGTCTCAGTTCCCTATTCCAACATGAAGCCCCTCCACACATGCCATAGATAGAATCTTCTCTCAGTATTTAAATTCTCTGTGTGGCAACATTTTAGATCTCTGTATGACATTAAACTTTCAATCTTTATCTCAAAAATCATTATATATAAATTATGACAGGAGGAATTGGCCTAATTATCCAAAGTTCTTAGAAAGCTTATTGAATAAAAAATTTGCCAACTCCTTCCCTCTCTATGTTCTTCACTATAGAAGAAATCTAATAGGGAGACATTTCTATTTATAAATAAGACAACAGGGTTCACAAATCCTGTTTATTTGCATATTCTCATTTTTCTTTTCTTCTTTTTTTATAAAATGTGTATCTTATTTGAGGGAAAAGCTTGGTTCTTAATCAAATAATTTAAATGTACATATTTTAATGAAAATCTGAGCTAACTAAAGAAATCAAATTAGCTTCCTAGAGTAAGCCACTTTCACAGGAAATACTGCTAACATGAAGAACATCAAAGCAGATTCAATACCTTTAAAAACAAAGATAATATACAGGAATGGAATATTCTGAATTTTATTGTTCTAAGCCAAATACCCTTGCTGTTTTAAGCAATTGCAGTTTTGCGCCAGACATAACTAGATTGTCCCCTGAACTTGGGCAGCTCACCAGAAATATCCCAAACGCGAACAGTCTGGTCCAGGCTAGCTGACACCACCAGGTCTTCAGAGGGGTGGAACTGAGCACACATTACGTAATGGTTGTGTCCCGTTAACACACTGCAAGGAAAAAGCATGAAATTAAAGGGAGAAGTCAACAGGCTCCTAAGCTAAACACCTTTCTTCACAGTCAATGGATGCTTTTCTGATTATGTTTTTGTGGCAGCAATGCAAGTCATCCTAACCATTCTGAACTAGTAATAAGCAATGCCACCTGGGCAAACAATGGTTCCTTTTTTGTTTGTTTGTTTGTTTGTTTTGGTGGTTCTTTTAATCCCGAGTGCTGGGATTAAAGGTGTGTTCAGCTAATAGCTCTTTCTGAAATTATATATTTTTTGGCCAGGCAGTGGAGGCACATGCCTTTGATCCAAGCCAGGAGGCAGAGGCAGGCAGATCTCTGAGTTTGAGACCAGCATGGTCTACAGAGCGAGTTCTAGGATAGCCAGGGCTACACAGAGAAACCCTGTCTCGAAAAACCAACCAACCAAACAAAAACAAAAACAAAAAAACTCAGACAAAAAGGTTTTTTGTTTTTTTAATTAGTATTATTTTCTTATTAGGGAGCGGCAGCAGTGGGTGCCACGTGGAGTTAGTTCTCTCCTTCCATCTTTACATGGGTCAAACTCAGTCACCAGGCTTCTGTGGCACCTCTCTGCCTACTCCAACAGTTCTCTTTTCTGACACTAATTGTTTAGTATTTAAATATTACTAATTTCATGGAACTGAGATTACATAACTCTCAGATTAAAGACTTATGAAGATATGAAAATAAATGCAATCTTAGTCCAAACACTAAGATTCATTGTCTATATCCCAACTCAAGCTCTATGGGAATAGAACTGAACAGGAACTAAACCTTCTACTCCAAAAGCCTAGTTATATGACCTACTCTTCTTGTTATCACAAATCCAGTCTGATATTATTATATTTAAAAGAATCCTACAAATATGATCAGTAATTAATCAGCAGACATGGCCTGCCTGGGAAGGAAGATGACTGACCTGAGAAGTGGCTGATTATAAATACTTAGAAAGAATCAAAACCCTTTTTTGAGGCTACTGCCTCTTGGTTTACCAGACACAGGTTCTAGATTGCCAGTTCCACACTCGAATGGTCTGGTCATCTGAGGCACTCAGAATCCAAGGATACTCCTGGAAGACATTTCAGACAGGGCTCTAAACAATTTTGTTCTGTCAGGCCAGAGCCTTATGCACGCTTGACAAGTATTCTATTACTGAGTTACATCCCCAGCCCTTGTTTTTTCAGACACTATGTAGTTTAGGTTAGCCTTAAACTATGTAGTCACAAGTGCCCAGCTTCTTATTCATAGTTGTAGCTCTAGTTTTTAGTAAAGAGACATATACATACTTTCAACCTTTCTATGTGGCCTTGGCTGATCTGGAACTCACAATGTAGATCATGTTGGCCTCATAGAGATCTGCCTGCCTTTGCCACCCGTGTGCTGGGAGGCATGCCTTTAATGCTAATCCCAGCACTTGAGAGGAAAAGGCAGGTGGATCTCTTTGAGTTTGAAGTCAGCATGGTCTACATTGTGAGTTCCAAGACAGCCAGAACAACATAGTGAGACCCTGTTTCAAAAAACAAAACAAAACAAAATCCATGTCCCTAATCCCTACCCAACACCTTTAATTTTTTAAGGAAATAAGTAAACTCAATCAGTAAATACTTGCTTACTTGAATTATAGCACTGAATTATAAGGAGATCTTAGACATGACGGGATTAGACTAAGAGGCCAGGCATCTCTAATTACTCTCTAATCTACTATCAAACCAACAAATGGCAAGGCATGATGGCTCTCACCTTTAACTCCAGCACTTGGGAGACAGAAGCCAGGGGGTCTCTGAGTTAAGGGCCAACCTGTCTATATAGTGAGTTCCAAGGCAGACATGGCTACATAAAAAGCCCATTGAGAGAGAGAAAGACTTGAGAGATTAAAGAAGGAAGAGAGCCTAAGCCTGGCTAAGGGAACAGGCTCCACCAGATCCCCAAATCCACAGAGGAACCTGATTTTTTTTTTTTTTTTTTTTTTTAAAGATTTATTTACTATGTATACAGTGTTCTGCCTGCATATATGCCTGCAGGCCAGAAGAGGGCACCAGATCTCAGTACAGATGGTTGTGAGCCACCATGTGGTTGCTGGGTATTGAACTCAGAACCTTTGGAAGAGCAGTCAGTAAGTACTCTTAACCGCTGAGCCATCTCTCCAGCCCAGAAACCTAATTGTTAATACTTCAAAATGTTTATTAGTTCATCCAAATGGTGTGTTACTTTAACCTTCTGGGCCTATCTAATGCTTAATAACAACACCATACATGGGATCAGCCTACTCACTTTTATTTGACAGATCAGCAAACAAAATAAAATCCCTACATTTCTCTACAGAAAAGCAATGACTCCCTCTCAGAGCCCACTGGATCCAATTAAACTGAGTATAACCTCAGTTGTCTATCTCTGTCTCCCTAGCACTGGTATTACAACTCTGTGCTACCACGCTTGGCTTTTTATTTTTTTATTTTTTTGGTTTTTCGAGACAGGGTTTCTCTGTGTAGCTTTGCGCCTTTCCTGGAACTCACTCTGTAGACCAGGCTGGCCTCGAACTCACAGAGATCCGCCTGGCTCTGCCTCCCGAGTGCTGGGATCAAAGGCGTGCGCCACCACCGCCCGGCGGCTTTTTATTTTTTTATTTTTATTTCTTTTATGAATGTTTTGTCTGCATGTATATCTGTTTACCACATATATGCCTGGTGCCTGTGAAGGTCAGAAGAGGGCATTGGATCCCCTGGAACTGGAGTTACAGGTGGGTGTGAGCCACCATGTGGGTGCTGGGAACTGAACCTTGGTCCTCTGCAAGAGCAGCCAGTGCTCTTAACCACTGAACCATCTCTCCAGCCCCCATGCTTGGCTTTTTACATGGGTGTTGGGGATTGAACTCATATCCCTATTTTAGTGAGGAAGCACTTACCAACTGAACTATCCCCCTCAACCCGAAAGCATGGTCTCCTGAGGCTACAGAGACTACTGCTGGGATATAGCTCAATGGCAGAGCATTTTGCTGGTATTCACAAGACACTAGGTCCAATGCCCAGCACGGCAAAAAAAAAAAAAAGGAAGGAAGGAAGGTTGGTTGGGTGGTCAGTTGGTCAGATCAGGCATATAGATTACTATGGAGAAATTACAGCACGTTGCATAATGAAGGTCAACAGCCACTTACATGATGAAAAAATGTGGTACGGATATAATCCAAGTGCCCAAGCAATGTGAAGAGACAACGCCGGAGTTTATAATTCCAAACCTGGAAAGACAGAAATTCAACCAAAGAATAGGATGTAAGCATCTTAGACTTCTCAAAGTCTCATCAGGTTCTTCTTCTTTGCTTGCTTGTTTAAGACAGGGGTTCACATAGCCCAGGTGGTCCTCACACTTGCTATGTAGCCAACAACGACCTTGAATTGCTAATCCTGCCTCCAATTCCTGAGTGCTGAGACCCAGTTTTATATGGGGCTAAACCTCAAAAACATTAGATAAGTATTCCACTTAAATGAGCCACACCCCCAGCCTTGAAATCTATTCTTGGAGAGATAAAGTTGCTGCACTATCTTTTACCTTTATTGTAATCAACCTTCAAAGAACTGCCTATTTCTATTGACTAGCTCACCTAGCATTAAGGTGCTGCTATTACTAATAAGCTCCTAACTTGACAATCTAAAGGTTTCTTCTTAGTCTGTATCTTACTCTGACGACTTCATCTTTCCCCAAACTGCCTTCTTCCTTGGCTTTTCCTTGGTTTATCTCCAAACTATAAAATTACTCTTTCCTACAATACTTCTTTTCTCCTTTAAGTAGAGTTGGGGTTTAATAAAGATATCTTAATGCAGACTTAAGCACAAGGGATAAGAGAAAGAGAGGTACTCAGAAGAAAGTAAGACACATCCAAGAGCGTGAATATAGGTTTCTCAAAGGAAAGTCACAGAATGTAAGACATATCCACACATGGGAATGGGCTCAAGGGACTGCTGTCTCTCTCTTTCTTAGATTATCATTTGTCTATCATTCAAACTATTCCCTGTGCAGCATCTTCGACACTAAGCTTTAGCTCCCTCCTTCCTGCTGACAAATTCCAAATATCTTCAGTGAGTCTCCTAGGTACCTCAAGCACATTAGAACCAATACAGAATGATCCATTTTCCCAAACTCCAGAAAACTATACCTACTACAGATTTGTCTTTCCAAGTTAATGACCTATTAGGGCTGGGGATGTAACTCAGTGGTAGAGTACTTGCCAAAGACACATTAGGCCCTAAGATCAATCCCCAGCAGTGAGGAGAAAAATACAGCAATGGTATCTCATTCACCGTTCTTTATCATCCCTCCAATATCCACCATCAACAACCACTGGTTCTTTTCTTAAGCTCTCATATCCATCTCCTTCTCTCCATTTCAAATGGTATTGCCTAAGTTCAGGCTCTGGTCACTTTCCACAAGCACTTATAAAACAGTTTCCTCATTGGTACCTATGTCTTTAGTCCTTCCCAATTCACCCAATCTTTTCTTTGTTATTATTTGAGTAATTAAAAAAATTAAAATCAATTTAAATCTTATACCACTCCTCTATATAAGCCCCAGTATTGGTTCCACGATTGTGTAGTACCAAGAGAACTCCCGAGCACTGCAAACACACTCATGATCTCACCTATCTTCAAGGTCCATCTATTTTCTGCCCCCTCATTTACCATCTCTAGATTTTCTCTCTCTAACAGGAACTGGAGATTCTCAAACACATCGAGCTATGTCATGTCCATCTCTGAACCTGGGATGTTCTTTCCTGTTTTGAGTATTTATTATATCATTCACCAAACTATATGTCTTAGTTAGGGTTTCTATTGCTACAACGAAACACCATGAGCAAAAAGCAAGTTGGGGAGGACAGGGTTTATTTGGTGACTACTTCCACATCATTGTTCATTATAGAAGGAAGTAAGGACAGGAACCCAAACAGGGTGGAAAACTGGAGGCGGGAGCTGATACTGAGGTCATGAAGGGTGCTGCTTACTGGGTTCCTTCCCTTGGCTTGCTCAGCCCACCTTCTTATAGAACCTAGCACCACCTGTCCATGGATGGCAGTACCCACAATGGGCTGGGCCCTCCCCCATTGATCACTAAATGAGGAAATGTCTTACAGCTGGATCTCATGGTAGCATTTCCTCAACTGAGGCTCCTTCCTCTGATGACTAGCTTGTGTCAAGTTGAAACATAAAACCAAGCTACAGGCTATCATTTGAGTATACATTTATCTCTTGTATTAGAATAAAGGCTCCTTGAGAACAAAAGTCACTTTGTATTTATCTATTCAATTTCCACACAAAAGAAGTTTCTGATATATAAATATTCAATAAGTGTTTGCAGGATAAGTGTTTTGGATAATGTTAGAAGTCTAAGTTCTATAAAATGAATTCTCCTGTCTTTCAGTTCCTTAATTCCCAAACCTTACCACATTCTCCTATCCATTATTCCCAGCTGTGACAGATCACCTGTACCTTAATCTTATAGTCATCTCCTCCAGAGACGAACAGTGGCTGCTGCTTATGGAAGTCAATGCCTCGCACTGGACCTAAGGAAGAAGGCAGGCAATGTAGGTTAAGGGAAATTATCCTCTACTTATTTGTGTATAAGTGTGTGGTGCATGTGCAGAGGTCAGAAGACAAGTTGCAGAGTTAATTCTCACCTTCTACCATATGGGCCGTGGGGCTAGAACTCAGGAAACTCAGGCTTGGCAGTGCTTGTTTATTACCCTCTGAGCCATCTCACCAGTGCCTATTAAGAATCTTTTCCATTTAACGAAAGTACAGACCCATTTTTATTTTTTATTTATTTTTTTTATTTTTAAAAGATTTATTTATTTATTATGTATACAGTGTTCTGTCTGCACACCAGAAGAGGGCACCAGATCACATTACAGATGGTTTTGAGCCACCATGTGCTTGCTGGGAATTGAACTCAGGACCTCAGGAAGAGCAGCCAGGGCTCTTAACCTCCGAGCCATCTCTCCAGCCCCCAGACCCATTTTTATATATTTACTTTTCATTAGCTTAGATCTTTGAGGGGTACACCACCACATGGATTCTGTGTCCAATGGCCTTTGCGGGAAGGTTGCTTCAGAATTTGGCATGAACCATGCCACTGTTTCTATACCTGAGTGTCCTTTCCCCAGATCACTCTGGCTTTTGGTTTGCCTCCAGGAGTCATATGTGTGTGTGTGTGTGTGTGTGTGTGTGTGTGTGTGTGTGTGTGTGTACACACATATGCATTCATCTCTTTTCTAAGTAGAATTCAGTTTTATCTCGGCCATAAACACCTTCAATTTTAAGAAGAGCTGTGTGCTCTCTTTGGTTTCAGACACCTCACTATAGCCAGCAAAAATAATCTTGCACCACAGCCTTCCAGACAGATTTGCCTTTTAGAAGTTCTGTACCCAGCAGGCCTCCACAGGTGCCAAGATGGTGGAAAATGCCCCAGTAAGATTCTTCTTCTTTTTTTTTTGGGGGGGGGGTGTTGAGACAGGGATTCTTAGTTGGGGAATGATTAAATCACCCTACAGGATGATAAATACTCAGCCTTTAAGAAATATTCATCTTCATTATGTGCATATGCATGTGCACATGTGAAGTACTAGTGGAGGCTGAGAGAGAGAGAGTACCAGATCCCCTAGAGCTGGAGTTACAGGTGGTTGTGAGCCCTGGATTGATGTGGGGCAGGGAACTGGACTCAGGTCCTCTGCAAGAACAGTTAGCACTTTCACCACTGAGCCATCTCTCTAGCCCCAATAATTATATATTTCAATTTTCCCCTAGAAACTAACTTACCATCATGTTCATCAAACTTGTCAATAAGAGTACACATCCGGTAGTCCCATAACTGGATGACCCCATTGTGTAAACTGGTCAGGATCCAGGGTCTTTTGGGATGAAAACTAAGGCCTGGGGAAGGGTGAAAAAGCAGAAAATTATACAATGAGGTAAGGTCCCTGATGTCTTCTTTTGTCAAGTCTGGTAAAAAAAGGAACAACTAGATTAACCAGAGGCTGGCTATCCATCTATTCCTTCAACATGCTTGCTAACTTTTCCCCTAATTTTTTTTCTTTTTTTTTGTTTCTAAAGATTTATTATGTATACAGTGTTCTGCCTGCAGGCCAGAAGAGGGCACCGGATCTCATTATAGATGATTGTGAGCCACCATGTGATTGCTGGGAATTGAACTCAGGACCTCTGGAAGAGCAGCCAGTGCTCTTAACCTCTGAGCCATCTCTCCAGTCCTCCCCTAATTTTTAAAGTATGTCTGTGTAGCCCTGGCTGTCCTGGAACTCACAGAGATCCGCCTGCCTCTGCCTCCTGAGTGCTGGGATTAAAGGGGTACAGCGTCACTACCCAGCTGATACTAGCTTTATATTGGATACCAAATACAATAAATCTTATTGTTAGGCATTTCTTTAAACATTGCTGGGCTTTGTTCTGAGGTCCATCTTAGCTGGAATCACCTGACAGATATGACCTTAAGTTTGTTACTGTGAATCTACAGCTGCCTTTATAGTCTAGGTCTAATTGGAACCACTGCTAAGGGAATACCCACCAGAGGGTCTCTAGAGGATGTTCAATAATGGCAGGAAATCCATTTCTCCAGCCCCACAAGAAATCTTTGTTTGTGGGCACAGACTATTTTCAGCTTTGTGTGAACTCCAGGGATAATTGCTCTGCTTTCTCTTTTCATTCTTTATCTAAAAGTTATTAAGATTCATTTTTGTGGGGCTAGAGAGATGGTTCAGAGGTTAAGAGCACTGGCTGCTCTTCTAGAGGTCTTGAGTTCAATTCCCAGCAACCACAAGGTGACTCATAACCATCTACAGTGGGGTCTGATGCCCTCTTCTGGTGATCACTCACATATACATAAAACAAATCTTTAAAAAAAAGATTGTTTTTGTATTATTTTTAATTATGTGTAGGGGTGTGTGTGTGTGTGTGTGTGTGTGTGTGTGTGTGTGTGTGTGTGTGTATACACATAAGTGCAGGTACCTATGAAGGCCAGATGTGTTGGATCCTCTGGTACTGGAGTTACAGGTGGTTGTGAGCCCCCTGACATGGGTTCTGGGAACTGAACTTGTGTCCTCTGGAAGAGCAAGTGCTCTTAACCACTAAGCCATCTCTCTAGCCCTCAATTATCATTTTTTCTCTTTTTAAAAAAGACAGACCTCACTCACTCTTATGTCTAGGCTAACCTAAAAATCACAATCTTACCACCTCAGCCTCCCAGTGTTGGGATTATAGGTATGTATAACCACCATAACTACCTCAATTTTTTAATACTTTTTTTATGTGTACGAGTATTTTGCTTGTGTCTATGTGCACCACATGCATGCCTGGTGCCTATGGAGGTCAGAAGAGGGTGTCAGATCCCCATTTGTAACTGGAGTTATGAGCCACCATGTGGATGCTGAGAACTGAACCTGGGTCCTCTGCAAGAGTAGCAAGTGTTCTTAACACCACTGGGCCATCTCTCCAGCCCCACAAACACCTCCTGATGGCTCTTTTCTAATATCTTTTCTTGGATATTTTTCTCACATGGATGTACCTATCAACACTCTAACAAAGGCCTGAGGGAACCCATACAGACCTCTAGTGCTCTCCCTTTTCTGGTATTTTTCAAGTATATTTTAGTCATCTTTGTTGCCCCAACTACTAAGCTCCTATTCCTCAGCTAGACCACAGGGTTCTTCCCTCTTCCTTCATTACAGCCCGGAATCTCGCTCTAAGCAATAATCTAAACAAACACAGGACTCACCCTGTTTATTTCCCTTCCCTAAAGAAATAATTTCCTGTACTCTTCACTGACCAATGTCTGAAACCTTTGTAGTTCTGTTTAGTCGTTCAGTGATTTAAGGCGGGAAAGTAACAAATCTAGTCCTTGTTACTCCACCAGGATGGTAAGACGACAAACGAGAAGAAAGAGCTGCTGACAGTCTGAAGTGCGTCCGGGTTTGTAATGCAGCAACATATCAACACAGGCCTTACTATTTTATGGACATGAAATTATACGATGCTATTTTGTAAACCTTTCTCACTTAAATACATGACATAAATCGTTTTACACTTAACGGAAACTCATTCTTTTTTCTTTTTTAATAACTGTAAGGAACAAAGGCACCAAACTTAAAACTTTTAATTACATTTATTTATTTACTGGGTGTATGCACATGTGTTTTCATGTGGGTACACACATACCATGGTGCATTGTGTGGAAGTCTGAGGACAACCCGTGTGTGTGTGTGTGTGTGTGTGTGTGTGTGTGTGTGTGTGTGTGTATGTGGGCTATATATCGAGACATTGCCTTGAAAAAAACAACAACAAACTGGCAGGTGTCAGTTCCCTCCTCCTACCATATGGGCCCTGGGGACTGAACTTTGGTCACCAGGCTTGGTGTAGAACTTTAACCACTGAGTTAGCTCACTAGTCTAGCACATCTTAAGCTGTTTTGGAATTGGAGATTTACTTCAGTGGGAGAGGGGTGGCTTGTCTAGTGCCTTAGGCGCGTGCGCGCACGAACACACACACACACACACACACACACACACACACACACACACACACACACTCACAAGCTGAGCATGGTGTCACACACCTGTAATCCTGGCATCTGGGAGGGTGAAGCACAAACATTGTGAGTTTGAGGTCTGCATGGGCTATAAAGCAAGATTTTGTCAAAAAAAAAAAAAAAAAGAAAGAAAAAGAGACAAACAAAAATAAAAACACCTTACTCTTAGAAAACTTGTAAATTTCACCTCTAGTTTCTGGCTATCAAAAGCATCTGCTAAAGCTGGGTGGTGGTGCACACATTTAATCCCAGCACTCGGGAGGCAGAGGCAGGCAGATCTCTGAGTTTGAGGCCAGCCTGGGCTACAGAGTGAGTTCCAGGACAGCCAAGGCCACCCAGAGAAACCTTGTCTCAAAAAATAACCAAAAACAAAAACAAAACAAAACAAAACAAAAACCTCTTTAGACTAGGCTGGCCTTGAATTCAGTTTGTTTTTTTAGTGAGAACAATGGGAAATTTTATTTAGTTAAAATATTCAATAGTTTTTCTATAAACCTTCTGGCTATATGATCATGTTCCTAGGAATTTACCCGAATGGTACATTAATAAAGACAATACACTATTCAATAGTAAAAATAAATGACCTACAGATAAATGCTATGTTTGGGAATATTTGATCACATTGTGAACCCCAAGTTAAATGTTTGGATGTTTTAAAACAGGGTCTCACTTTGTAGTTTAGACTAGTCTCAAACTCAAGAGATCTGCCTGCCTCTGTCTCCTGAGTGCTAGGATTAAAGGTGTGCACCATCATATGGCTTCAGCAAATCCTTTTGAAAGCCAGAAACTAGAGATCTGCCTGCCTGTGCCACCACACCCATGAATGTTTGGGTTTTTTTAAAACAGGGTCTCAAACTTGTAGCAACCCTCTTGCCTTAGCCTCCCATGTGCTGGATTACAGGTGAGAGCCACCACATCCAACTCTGGTATCTATTGCTTAGTTGTAAAAACACTGTATGAATATACTCTATCAGCAAGTTTATGAAGGCACCTATTTTGCATGGTGTTTCTTTTATTTTTATGACATACTGTTAACACCTCCCTTTTTTTCTTTTGCATAGGTCTCACCATGAAGCCTCCAATTCACAGCAATTCTCTTGCCTCAGCCTCTCTTGTGCTGGGATTTACAGACATGAACAACAGTGTCCAACTTAGCACTTAATTTTTTTTTTTATTTTTAATTGGGTGTGTGTTCTAAAATATTATTTTAAGGTGTGTTACTTTTGCTTATGTTGCATTTGTTTAACTCTATGAAGCTGTGTTACTGTGCCTGTGTAAAACACCTGATGGTCTAATAAAGAACTGGCCAATAGCAAGAGAGGAGAAAGGATAGACAGGGCTGGCAGTCAGAGAGAATATATAGAGGGAGAAGTCTGGGAAGAGGAAGAAGAAGTAGCCAGAGAAGGAGGAGGGCTCCAGGGGCCAGCTACCCAGCTACACAGCAAGCCACAGAATAAGAGTAAGATTTATAGAAGTAAGAGAAAAGAAAAGCCCAGAGGCAAAAGATAGACGGGATGATTTAAGTTAAGTAATGCTAGCAACAAGCCAAGCTAAGGCCAGACATTCATAAGTAAGAATAAGCCTCCATGTGTGATTTATTTAGGAGCTGTGTGGTGGGCCCCCCAAAAGAATAAAAAATAAACAACAACATGTGTGTCTGTATGGGGGTTATGTGCACATTAGTGGTGCAGGTGCCTGAAGAGGGACAGAGAGGGGACTCGAGCCCATGGAGCTGGAGTTATACGCAGTTGTGAGCCACATGACATAGATGATGGGAACCAAACTCTGTATGAACAGCATGCACTCTTAATCCTGATTCAGCACTTTTCATGAACTGATTCCCCCACACCTTTCTACTGACCAAGAAGACATCTGAAAAGAACTAATAGGAAATGAAGACTTATTTCAACTACTCAAGTACCAGCAACTGGTTTTGTTTGTTTGTTTGTTTAATTACGTTTGGGCACATGTGAGTTCAGGTGCCCATAGAGCCCAGAAAAGGAGATCATCTGGAGCTGGAGTTGCAGGTGGTTGTGAGCTGCCAAACATGGGAACCTGGAACCAAACTCAAGTCCTCTGCAACAGCAATAAGTCTTGCTAACAGAGCCATCTCTCCAGGCCTAGAACCCTTTTTTGGGATAGTGTCTCACTGTGTAGTTTTGACTGGCCTGGAGCTCACTGTATGGACCACGCTGGCCTCCAACTCACAGAGATCGACCTGCATCTGGCTCCAGGGTGCTGGGATTAAAGCCACCATAACTGCACCAGAGATGATGGTTCTTTTCTTTCTTTTTTGCCATTTTGAGACAGGCTTTCTACATAGCTATGGTGGTAGTAGGAATTCTTAATGGTACCCTTCGTGACCAAATTTCTCATGAGACTTAGAACTGCTCAGAATATAGCCTCGTATTAAGTAGCCTCCAGTTTTTGAGTTACTGAGTCTGGCCAGGCATTATTATAAACATATTTAATATACTTTCTCATTTTAATTATTTTTATAAGAGAATGTTAATTACTCTTATTTTTAAAAATAAGAATATAGAGATTTAGAGATAGTAAATATGCCGTCTAAGGCCATATAGGTTGTAAGTGGATGTTTCAGAATTCCTAAGCAAGTACACGTGACTCCAAAGAACAAATTCCAAACCATTTCACTATAATGCATTTTAGGAAATAGTCCAGATATATTTTTAACCAGATTCCCGTAGACTTAATTCTCTGCTTTTCTAATTTCAACATTCTGAAAGCGCGTGCTCTCAAGCCTTTGTCCTTCAAAAATTATTACCAAAAAACTGTTTTATCTGATATTCAAACCTTGTATTTCATTGAACAACCTTAACAGTCTCAGGACTTTACGGGGCTGTAGGCACATAGGCAATAAACTCCAACGTTTGCACTGGACATTGAGATGGTGCAGACTGGCTAATGGATTAGCCCAGTTCCTGACTCCAAAAAAAGCGACAGTGACAGAGGCTGAGAACCAATCCCCAGAGGTACTCCATATAACACGGTCATCAAAAAGCATGAAAGTCAAAAGGCCTTCAGAACAGAAAGAATAAAAGCCGGAGCACAGCCCCTAGAAGAGGGGGGTGGAAATAGAAAGCGGGCCTCAAGGATCCCCCACAATGCAGGAACGATTTCACGAATAAATCAAAGTCCCAGCCCTCACTAAGAAGCACAGAAGACTGCAGAGACTCCACTAGCCCTAACCCGCCTCCCTCGGGTATTCCTCTTGGTTCGAGTGGGCCCAATTCGATCGACGAGTCCGCCCATTCTCTCTTCCCTAGTGACAGCACCGCCCCTAACATCCAACCTCCGTTGTTCCCCTTTTCTTCTTCACTACCTTTGACCCGCGCGCTCTTGGTCTCGAATTTGGTTAGCATCTTTCAGGCCTCCGGCTCCCAGGTCCGATTACCCGGTCCCGCCGCTCCCGGTTGCCCTCCCAAAGGCTCCACGTCAGCTACCGGAGGCCGTGGCTCCCGGAAGCTCCCCAGACACTAACTTCCGGTCTTTGCAGCGCTGGACCACAGAGACGGTGCCGGCGGAAGCCTAGAGAGGCCGATACGAGACTGGAAGGGACCCGAGGCTTCCGCCCAGCGGAGAGGCAAGATGGCTACGGCTAGGGGCGGCTCTGGGCCTGACCCAGGAAGTCGGGGTCTTCTTCTCCTTCTGTCTTTTTCCGTGATCCTGGCAGGTGAGGTCACCCCACCCCGGAGCTCCGCTCTGTAAGGAGAATCGTCCGGATCGGCCCATCGCAAGTGCAGGCGTTGCCCTTCTGGTTCCCATTGCCCCTCTGTCCCCCCGCCCTGTAAATCCTTCTTGTCTTTCGTTCCCATGACATAAGTTCCCCCTTTGCCTGGACCTTCATTTCTTATCTCCCGAGGCACGTCGTTTCGCTTATTTGTCTCTAACCTTTTTCTGGGTTTCCAACCTGATCCCTTCCCTTCTACCTTATAAGCATGCCTAGTTTTCTTTAAAGCCCCAGCCACCCCACCCACATTCAAAAGGAACAGGTGTAAAAAGCTCAGCCTCCTTTCTCTGGTTTAGTATTTTTGAGACCATAAGTCTTGTTTTGTGGGCACTTTTGCAACACTGAAAAAAAAAATGAGAGCCCTCATTTCCTCCTGTTCTATACTAAATGTGTGTTCCTTATTTTCTTTACTTACTAAAGTGAGGCTAACGTGGGCTTGGCTGCTTTAAACTGTTAAGAGGAGAGTCACGATTCAAGGAATTTTAGACGTTTAATGTATATGCATATTTAGTGATTTTGCAATTATTAATTACAATCACTAACATCTGTAATTCTTTATAGTGTGTTCAACTAAGAATTGAGCAAAGCTATAAATGTTTTCTTATATGTATATTGCTTTCTAGTTAAGCCCTAACATGCAAACAATCCTGTCTATAACCATGACTATATCTTCCCCTACATTAACATTGGTTTTGACCATCTTCAAGGAAGAAACAGCAGCTTCCCCATACTCTAGGTGTGCACACAAATGATCTGATGTTTGATTAACCGAACAGATGTGTGACGTAAGGTTTCTCCTAGGTCTGTTCAGATTTTTAGCTGGGTTTTGTTGTTGAATGCTTTTCTTTGTTTGGTTTGGTTAATCTATATTCTTAGACCAGAGGTCTTTTGCTAACTAATTAGTAATATACATACAAGATAGAAAAGCAGAAGTGTTTACCCATGCAACTAGATGCTGACACATCTAAAGTCAAAGACTTTTCTTTTGAAAAATCATTTTTTAGATTTATTGTTAATTGATCTTCATGGAGTTTAATAACTTCCTAAGATACATAGCTAGGTGCTTTTATGCAACACTTATGTTCCAATAATGTGACCAAGAAGTGAAAACAATGATCATTAATCCCATGCTAGAAAATATTATAGTGAATGATTTACCTAAACCATGAATCAAGCTAATGATGATAGAGGCTAATACCAAATGTCTTTCACTTTTTCCTAATACTTTTTATCTTCTGGTCAGGATTGTGTGGGGGAAACTCAGTGGAGAGGAAAATCTACATCCCCTTAAATAAAACCGCTCCTTGTGTACGCCTGCTCAATGCCACTCATCAGATTGGCTGCCAGTGTAAGTTGAAATTGTGATTTGTATTTGTGGCCATTAATAATTCAATCTGTATCCTGGATACTCAGAACTACTCATGTCCTGCTTAGGAATCTTGGTATTCAAATCAGAGTGTATGTGTGTATAGGAGGTGATTATCATCTGCCAAACCAGGCAAGATAATTAATAAGAGCTTAAATTTAGTAATATGTGCATTTTATTTTTACCTCTGCAACAATCCTTGTTATTAACATTGTACAAACGATGGAACTAAAACTTACAGAAATTGCTTAATTTCCCCAGCATCATCATGATAGTAAGAAATCATGCTAGGATTTGAACCCTGGTGGGACTCCTAACTGTCTTACCATAGAGTTCTCTAAGGAAAAAGAAACCCCATATTCTGTGAAATCTAATCATCACTCTGGCACTCTGAGTGATCGTTTTTGAACCAAAAGAGCCTTTTTTTTTTTTTTTTTTTTTTTTTTAATTTGAGCGGAACCTTGCTGTGTAACCCAGTCTGGCTGTAGCCTTCTGCTGAGTTCTGGGGCTGCAAACATGTACCACTACTTGTCTGAGCTTTCTGATGTTATTTTGTGATTGAATCCCTACCCTCAAGCTAGTATCCCCAACCCCCAAAACCAGCTTCTTCAAGGGCAGTATACTAGTTGAAGAAAAGACATTAAAAATGCTAAGCAGGGGCCTGGAGAGATGGTTCAGTGATTAAGAACTTGTTGCAGGGGGCTGATTTTTGGTTCCCAGGGCCCACATGGTGGCTCTCAGCCATCCATTACTCCAGTTCTAGGAGATGTGATGATGCTTCTAACCTCTGTTGGCACTGAGCACACATGTGGGTGCACATACATACATGCAGGCAAAACACTCACATATAAATAATTTTTAAAAAATATTTATATACGTATGTGTTTGTTTGTTTGTTTGTTTGTTTGTTTGTTTGTCTGTTTTTGACAACTAAGGGCTGGGGACATGGCTCCCTGGGTAAAAAAGCTCTTGGGCATGCGTGACAATCTGAATTTGAACTCTAGAACCCACATTTAAAAAAAAAGCTAGAGGCATAATGTGACTGCTTATAATCCTAGCACTCCTATAGAGAGACAGTAGAATCCATAGAAACTCACAGGCCAGGTAGTCTGTTGTGTACAGCAAAAAAACAGCAAAGCGATCCTGTCTCAAACAAGAGAAGACAAGGACAGATAGCTGACGTTGTCTTCTATCAGGCATTTGCACATAGGATGTGCACACACGTACACATAATGCCAAATAGGGACTGGAGATGTAAGTAGTCGGTAGAGTGCTTTCCTAGCAAATAGAAAGTCCTGGTTTTTGTCCCTAGCACCATATGAATTACATATAGTGGCACTTCTATAATCACAACACCCAGGAAGTAGGGTGCCAAAGCCAGCCTGAGCTGGAGACCCCGTTGCCCATCCCATCCACCAAATAGTTGTAAGAGAAATAAGGGAAATATTTGGACTTACCCTTATGCTTTGTAAGTGTGTTCCAAAACAGAATTCCATGACAACACTACTATTCTCAACACTGTATAAATTGCTGGAAGTGTAGCTCAGTGGTAGAGCACTTGCCTAATATGCACAAGGCCCTGAATTCAATCTCTGGGTACTACACATATTAAAAAAATAAGATAAAAATCACAGCCTGTTTTCTGCTTAAGCTATCTATTATCATCAGATTTTAGTCTTCCATGAACGGTAGCTCTGTCAGGATATAGTTTTGTAGATAAACAGGGTCTGATCTTGGCTTTATCATCAAATCGATCATTTCTGAATTTTAGCTTATGCTTTTAATAATGGCTGGAATAGTGGTACACAAAGCTGAAAGTCAAAGTATCTTTTTTTGTTTTTTCTTTTCCCATTTTTTAAGACAGGATTTTATTATATAGCCCAGGCTGGTCTTGAACTTGTGATCTTCTTGCCTCAGGCCTCCTAATGCTGCAAATGTAGGCATGGTCCTCCATTTCCTGCTTCAAACACTTTTCAAATAAATGTCTGTTGTTGATGTGGAATAAAGTATCAAACAGTATTATGTGGTTGCCGGAAACCTTCCATCTTGGTAAGAAGAAACTCAGTTACTGGAAAGTAAGGAATTTGCTCAGGGGTAGTTAATACTTTTCTACCTGTACTTCTGTGAGCTAATTGTCCCATGTCTCCCATACAAGAAACAATGCTAGTATATTCATTAGTTATAGACAGTCTTAAGGTTTTTGTTGGATTTAGTTTCTCATCTGAGTTGTGGATGAAGGAGAACTAGGTCCAGGGTAGAATGAGATCAGACTGCTGGACATGCCCGACCCTGACTGCAAGGACCCCATCCTCCTGAAGCTGGGCTCTAAAAACTCTGCTTTGGAGATGAGTCATTGCATTGCATATTCTTCAGGCAGCCCTGTGGGAAACAAAGCAGTAGCCTCTGGAGATAAAGCCACAGCCAGTGCAAAGAGAAGAGGGAGGGGCTGGACTCTGGCCATTTCCTCATTAGGATCTTGTTTCCTTTCAACCTACTTATTCTGAGTCTTGCTTCATCACATCTGTCCATTCCTTCACAGGCAACGCCCTTTTTAATTAGGGTTGGGAGCATAATGAAACTGAGGAGAAAATTTGAGCTCCAGATTTGATTTTCTGATTATTATGACCTACTTCTATTGGATCCTTAAAGTGCTCAAAGAGAGCTACCTGTAACTTTGTTTGCCCTCTATCCCCACTGTAGAAGATGAATAGGGATAAGAAAACTGTCCCTTACTGAAGATCCAGAGAAAGCAAACACGTTACTTAAAACTATGCAATCACCAGTTAGGACCCAGATGCGAATCCAGGTTTCTTCAGTCCAGAATGCACAGTTGTCTCTTCCCTGTCCTCCCTTGAGCTGAAGTTACCTTTATCTATCTATTTTCAATTTACTACACTAGCTTTTCTTTTTCTTGTGTTTTAAGAGCTTTAGCAAGTACTATTTTCTTCTTTCTATTGTTTTACTTAAAACCTTCGTTAGTATCTGGAGCTTAACTGGGGCTGTCCCCGACTCTGCTGTTCTTCCATGTTTTATTATTGCTATGGACATGATCCTGTGAAGTGTTCACTATATATAAGCCATAGGTAAATGTTGTAGACTGTTCCTCTGTATTTACTTTTTATTAGATGTCCTGAGAGAAGCATTCTGTTTGGTTAGCAATTGGGAAGGAAGTACTTGATGGTTTTCAATCTTCTGCCAGTTTGCAAGTCTGTTTCAGTGCTGTGGTCTAGAAGCGTAGAATTACATATGGTAATTTTAGCAAATACATATATCCGGGTCCTACTGAGAGAAGGCCTAGGCATTTATATTTTCTGAAATTCCAGTGGCTGGGAGTACAGCTCATTGGTAGTGTGAGTATTGTCCACAAGGCCTCTGACTCAGTCCTAAAAAGCAAAGCAAAGAATACTTTCATTGTAATTGTACTCCACAGTTGTGCTGAATAACAGGTTTAAAGTAACTCTTGAAGAGCACATCCAGTCTTCCCTAGGATGTCTCCACGTGGATCTCTAGAGACTCAGGGTATCATGTCAAATTGTAAACACCCTGGTCTGTGGGTCATCCATCCTCTGAAGCAGTACTTCTGGTCTTTGTCACATAATGAGATGCATAGAAATATTAGATTTATTATTCATAGGTCATCCTGGGTAAACAAGGAGTCTACCCTTGAGGGTCTTTTGAGATCCTAGATTCCCAGGAAGGAGTCCGGTGGTTATCAGCATGTCTTCAGTCCATTCCAGGCCTATCAACTGGGAGGCTCTGCTCTAGAGAGCTCAGAGTTCTAGATTAAAATCACCTAAAACTGGCCAGGAGCAAATAAAGACATTCCCAAAGGAGGCTGGAGAATGGTGACCCAAGAAGGCTATTGAGATCTTGGAATCTGTGTCTTCTCAAAGGAAGATCAAAGCTAGACGTTGGAGCTGGAAATGGAGAGTGGCACTTTCTGGAGGAAAAATCAGATTTTGAAACGTGGATGTCTAGTGTTCTAGAATCTTGTATATATGGTTAAGTGAGGTTGTTGGAATTGGGCAAAAAGAAAATGACAGTTTCAGGGCCTTTCCAGCATCTAATGAAAAGGCTGGGAAGGCCAGCAAGAGGACTCAAGGGTAAAGTGCCTGCTGTACAGTCCTAATGACCCAAGGCCAAGCTTTAAAAAGCAACTCCCACAAGACTTCTAATGAGTCCTCTTGGGCTGTTGTTCTCCTTTTCCTCCTTCAAACGGGTCATTCGGCTCTTCAAGTCTAGAAGTGGCGGTGTTTACCCTAATATTTTGTGACACCCTTAGAGATAAAAGATCTGCAGAAGCTGGAGGTGGTGGCCTTGAATCACAGCACTTGGAAAGCAGAGGCAGGAGGATCACTGCAAATTCAAGGCCAGCCTGGTCTACACAGTCAGTTCAGGTCAGCCAGGGTTACATAGTGAGACCCTGTTTAAAAAAAAAAAAAAAAAATCTGCAGAATTATCAACTGTGGGAGGAGCTTTAATTAGACCCATTCTGTCCCGGCAGCTTCAATTAGTGGGGATACAGGGGTTATCCACGTAGTGGAGAAAGAAGAGGATCTGCAGTGGGTGTTGACGGATGGCCCCAACCCCCCTTACATGGTTCTACTGGAGGGCAAGCTCTTCATCAGGTGAGAACTGTATGTGTCTTCCTGGGACTATATGTAGAGAGAAAGATTTGTTCCTTGACTGATGAGTGGCGACTTCTGTGGGGTAGGAAGCAGCGTTTATATTCAGAAAAGAAGAGATAACATCAAAAGGAATCATCTTATTGATCTCAAAATTAGACCTTCTTCAGGGAAGAAGGAGGGGTGTCCAAAAAATCACTCAGGGACAAGGTAGATGAAACCCTGATCTCAGGCTGGACCATGGTCCAGACTCAGAAGTTAAGCCCCAAAAGAAAAGAAGTAAGTTGGTAGTTCTGAGTCCCTAATTCTCTAGTTGTTTCCATCCTGAGTATTAATCTGTCTGATGTCTTCCTGTCTTCTTTCATGTCCTTCTCTGTTCCAGGGATGTGATAGAGAAGCTGAAGGGGAGAACCAGCAGAATTGCTGGTCTTGCAGTGACTCTGGCCAAACCCAATTCGACTTCAGGTTTCTCCCCTAGTGTGCAGTGCCCAAATGACGGGTTCGGTAAGGGCCTCAAAAGAGCATGAGAACCTTCTGTTGTACAAAGCACATGGTTGCACCACTGTCAAGTGTCGGGGGCAGGGGGCATATGTCTGTAGACTGTGTACAACTGACTCGTCCCTACTCCCCACCCTCCATCCCCCCCCTCACCACATACACCCACATACTTCATCCTCTTTCCTCTTCCTCTTCCACCATTCCTTCTTGTCACATGCTCAGGTACCTAATCTGCCAGCCTAGGGTTCCCTGATCCCGGTTTCTGTTCTAGTGGGACTGGTGAATGACTGACTGATGGCTGCCTCTTAGAGTCATTGCCTCCTCCTGTACTCTCAGCCCCAGCCTCTGACATCCTACCCTTCATACTTCTCCTGGTCCCGACATACTTGGTGCCTCAATAAACTGTTCCCTACACCCCTCCCTGCTTCCTTCCTTCAGGTATTTACTCCAACTCCTATGGGGCAGAGTTTGCTCACTGCAAACAAACATTGTGGAATGAACTGGGCAATGGCTTGGCTTATGAAGACTTTAGTTTTCCCATCTTTCTTCTTGAAGATGAGAGTGAAACCAAGGTCATCAAGCAGGTACTGACTCTGCCAGCTTCTGGCAGTCCCAGTGAGAAAGGATTAGTTTCATGTGCCTGCCCTGTTTGGAGGGAGGCTTGTTCTGCTGGTGCACACCTTGAAAGATGGCTCCTCAGAACAACAACCAAGGAGTTTGGTCAAGTGTGATGGTGCATGCCTGAATCCCAGCATTCAGGATTCTGGAACGTAGCTAGTTCCAGACCAGCCAGGGCTACATAGGAAGCCCCTGTCTCACAAACAGAACAAGAACTAAAACGTTTATTGTTTAGTGTCTTGACATTTCCCTCTACCATTGCTTTCTATCTGATATTATAGCAATGAAAGCTTTTAGACTGGACAGAAGTACATGGAAGAAGAATATGAAGCAAGGTGTTCAGCCACGGTTAAGAACCAGATAAAAAGCTGGCAGTGGTAGCACATGCCTTTAATCCCAGCACTCTAATCCCAGGCAGAGGCAGGCAGATCTCTGAGTTCAAGGCCAGTCTGGTCTACATAGCTAGTTCCAGGACAGCCAGGGCTACATAAAAAGAACGTTGGAGCCGGGCGGTGGTGGCGCACGCCTTTAATCCCAGCACTCGGGAGGCAGAGCCAGGCGGATCTCTGTGAGTTCGAGGCCAGCCTGGGCTACCAAGTGAGTTCCAGGAGAGGCGCAAAGCTACACAGAGAAACCCTGTCTCGAAAAACCAAAAAAAAAAAAAAAAAAAAAAAAAAAAAGAACGTTGGACCAGGTGTGACGCCTCATGCTTAATCCCAGGCACAGGCTAGAATAGGTCAACCTGACCAGTACAGTGAGACCTTAGCTGATACAGAACAAAACAAAAACACAAAGAGAGCACTGGACTAGGAGTTGAGAGATTGAGTTCAGTAAATCCCTGAGGTTCTTTCTCTCTGCGTGTGTGTGTGTGTGTGTGTGTGTGTGTGTGTGTGTGTGTGTGTGTGATATGTATATATGCACATATGTATAAATGAGAATATAATGTAAAGGCCAGAGGAAGACATCTGATATCCTGCCCTATCACTCTCCACCTTACTCCCTTGAGACAGGAAACCTGAACTTAGGCTGGCAGCCAGCAAGCACCTGCAATCCTCTTGTCTTTTTCCCAGCATCACGGGTTACAGGTGCATGCTCGGCCATGTCCAGCTTTTTACATGGGTGCTAGGATTGGAACATAGCTTTTCGGGTTTACACAGCAAACATTCTTACCCACTGAGCCATCTTAGATCAGTTGTATACAGCTCTAATACGTCTGTCTAGTCTAGCATCTTCATTTTAAGTCAAGAGATTTGTCTTTAGAATGACAAAATGAGTTGCTGGCCATGAATTTTTGTTCTTTATTTATAGCCAGTGCTCCTCATATCAGGTCACACTAAGAACAGTGGCTGGAGCCCGGCATGGTAGCACACACCTGTACTGTCAATGCTGGGGAAGCCGATACAGGATTATGAGTTTGGGGCCATTGTAAATTGTAGCAAGATCCTTTGGTGACTGCCGCTTGGACCACACCAGTTAGAATCGGATAAGTTCATCTGCTCCAGCCAATCTGTTGAGTCCATGCTGTTTGTACTGATTGAGGAATTTTTCTCTTTGACCTTATATGGTTATCCCAGGACACTTGTAGCTTGGGGACTTATGTCTCCCAAAAGGGAGTGGCTTAAGAATGGAGCTGGGCCTTCCTCTTCCTGAAAAGCGAGAGAGGGCCTCCACAGCTAGCTGTCTCAGTGGGGTCCATCTCCTCTCCAGTGCTATCAAGATCACAACCTGGGTCAGAACGGCTCTGCGCCAAGCTTCCCGTTGTGTGCTATGCAGCTCTTCTCACACATGCACGCCGTCATCAGCACCGCCACCTGCATGCGGCGCAGCTTCATCCAGAGCACCTTCAGCATCAACCCAGGTAGGCAGAGCCAAGCCATGCAGGCCAACTGGGGTGAGGGAGGTGGACCCAGCCAGGGAGGTTGGTGAGATCATCCAGGGAAGAATGGGCCCGGGCAGTAGGCACTGGATGGGAGAACTTTAAAGAGATGGCAACCTGCACCTGAAATGGATGGTGGTAGCGAGCCAGAGCTAGAGCTGTTGAAGGTGGGGAATGTGGTCCTTGGAGTTCATGGGGACTGAGTCTAAACGGTCTTGAAGGCCTTCTCTACAACTACCCTCTCCCTTAGTCCTATTGATCTCTCACTGTTTGTGTCTTACTCAGAGATCGTCTGTGACCCCTTATCCGACTACAACGTCTGGAGCATGCTCAAGCCTATAAATACATCTGGGGCATTAGAACCTGATGACAGGGTTGTGGTTGCTGCCACCCGGGTGAGTGTTGCCCCTGTGCAGGATGGGCAGGGCTCTGTAGATATGTCTGATTTCAGAGTGAACACACTGGGGAGCCTTAAATGGAGAGGGAGCTGGGCTGTTGGACTCCTTGGCTCCAATACTTACCCCAAAGAGAAGGCTTGGCTCTATTGGTCCAGTTCTAAAGCACACCACCCTATCTTGTCTTCTGCTATTCCAGCTGGATAGCCGGTCCTTCTTCTGGAATGTGGCCCCAGGGGCAGAAAGTGCTGTAGCCTCTTTTGTCACGCAGCTGGCTGCCGCTGAAGCTTTGCACAAGGCACCTGATGTGACCAGCCTACCCCGCAATGTGATGTTTGTCTTCTTCCAGGGGGTAAGGGCCTTTCCCCTAGGGCAAGATGGCAAGGAGGAAGGGGATGGTAGTGGTGGGAGAGGAATTATTGACCTGAGCTGTTAATCGGTTTCTGCATGTGTCTCTGTTTCCCCCTTGGAATCCTCTGTTTTAGGAAGCTTATGTTTCCTGAATCAATGTGTCACCCCTTCTCTCCCCCAATAACAAAACCTGTTTGAGCCTTCCTTTCGTGTTTACTGTCCCAATCCCTGTGGTGCTACAGCCTGGCTGAAGTGTAAGGTAATAGCAGCCAGAGCTGTGGAGATAGAGGAGACTCAAGAAGGAACTGTGTAACACCTGGTGTTTGCTTTGAGCCTTTACAGAGGCTGCTTTCCCCACTTCTAGGCTCAAAAAAAAAAAAAAAAAAAAAAAAAAATCCCGTGATGCATGCATGTGAGAGACAGCTGGGACGTTGTTGGGGGTGGTAGGTCACATGGCTGTAAGATGACTGTTGGCTGAGATGACCCAAGAAAGCAACCCGCTTTGTTGACCTCCGACTGCCCTATCCCTTGGGAATCTCTCCTGTCTCCACCCCTCAGGAAACTTTTGACTACATTGGCAGCTCAAGGATGGTCTATGACATGGAGAACGGCAAGTTTCCGGTGCGGCTAGAGAACATTGACTCATTTGTGGAGCTGGGACAGGTGTGAGCCTCTATCCTCAACCTCTTCCTTGAACTTAAGCACCCTGTTCTGCAGACACCGCCCATCCCCTGATGTCTGTCTCCCAGACATGGGTCACAGCAGGAGACAGATCATACATGTTGCTCTTTATCCTTCCCAGGTGGCCTTAAGAACTTCACTAGATCTCTGGATGCACACAGATCCCATGTCTCAGAAAAATGAATCTGTGAAGAACCAGGTAACCCAACAGATAAGAGAAAGAATAAAATTAGGTATTGGCTAAAGATGAACACCACTGCTTTGTGAAAAGAATCATAAACACGGTGGTATCTCATTGGTTCCCTGGAATAGGTAGTTCTCTGTGATCATTCAGCACCTAAATACTATCACTCCTGACAAGTGAGTGACCCTTCTCTTTTTCTTCTTTTCCTCCTCCTCCTCTTCCTCCTGCTCCTGCTCCTCCTCCTCCTCCTCCTCTTCCTTCTCCTCTTTTTCTTCTTCTTCTTCTTCTTCTTCTTCTTCTTCTTCTTCTTCTTCTTCTTCTTCTTCTTCTTCTTCTCTCTCTCTCTCTCTCTCTCTCTCTCTCTCTCTCTCTCTCTCTCTCTCTCTTGTTTTGTTGTTTTTCAAAACAGGGTAGCCTTGGCTATCCTGGAACTTACTCTTTAGACCAGGCTGGCCTTGAACTCAGAGATTTGTCTGCCTCTGCCTCCCAAGTGCTGGGATTAAAGGTGTGACTTGCTCCTTCTGTTCTAGTCTTGCTGTCCTATGGACCCAGTGGTCAAGGCTACCTGCTGGAGTCCCGCCTGCATTAGGCTCCTGCCCAATTTTCCCTCCACTTTATTGGGGGAGGGGGAGCGCGGACAGATTTATTTTATTTTATATGTATGAGTATTTGCCTGCACCATAATGCACCATATGCGTGTCTGGTGCCCAGGGCGCTCAGAAGAGGGCAGACCCCCTAGCACTGGAATCACAGATGGTTATGAACCGCCATGTTGGTACTGAGGGTCAAACCTGGGTCCTCCGCAAAAGCAACAAGTGCTCTTAACCAGTGAGCCATCTCTCTGCCTGGCCGACCTCTTCCTTCACGCTTAGTCATGGCTTCGTCCTCCCTACCCAGTGCGGCTGTACGCCTACTTTTCTCCTTGGAGCGCTCTTGCTGCCACTCCTGTCGGCCTCTGCTGTCGGCCTCTGCTGTCGGCCTCTGCTGTCGGCCTCTGCTGTCCCCCTGCTTTGGTCCTGCAGCACTCAGAGAATGGCTTACAGAGCTGGCATTCTGTTGTTGATTGGCCCCTCCAATTCTGCACAACAAATGATACGTGAAACACCCACTGAGAGTAAGGCCGAGTCCGAGGACAGAACTTACCTGAAAATGTGGAAAAACCAGGCCTCTTTGCGCTCTAATTTCCTAACTGTGGAAAGAACCATGGGAACTGTGGGAAGTTCAGTCTGGGTTCCAGAGCGTTTGAAGACTGTATCTAGGAGAGCATAGGCCGAGAGACCCCTCCCCCCCCCCCCACTCCCAGCAGTCTGCTCCTGTTCCTTCCTCAGGTGGAGGACCTTCTGGTCACTCTGGAGAAGAGTGGTGCTGGTGTCCCCGAAGTCGTCCTCAAGAGACAGGGTCAGTCACAGGCCCTTCCACCATCGTCTCTGCAGCGGTTTCTTCGGGCTCGAAACATCTCTGGTGTAGTTCTGGCTGACCACTCTGGTTCCTTCCATAATCGGTAAGTCCCCTGGCCCTATACCTTCTTCGTTTTCAGAGGCAGTCTATTCTGTAGTCTGGGAGGAAGATTGCTGTCTTCTCCCACCCCATTCACTTCCTCCAAAAACTCCAGGAAGTTTGGAGTCTTCATCCAGCAGCCATTCAAGGAGGCCTGGAAGGCTGCTCCCTAACCTTTAGCACTCTCTATGCAGTCATTCTCTGCTGGGACCCCACTTCTCCCGGCTTCCCAAGGGGCCACAGAGGGAGATGGAGGGAGTCCCTCGGCTGGAGGACAAGAGTGACTCTGTCTGGGGTCCACAAGCAGTGTTCTTAGTCTGAAATGTAACATGTTCTCACCACGTGGTAGGTGCCCGTGGCTGAGTGTACGAGGGGACTCTGAAGGTAAGAAGGCACCAGTTACCTTTCTCCTGGTTCTGGAGGCCTTCACGTTGCTCCTAACTTGAGGCCAGGGTAACAGGATTCTCACTCAGGCTAGGTGGCTCGCTCTCTAGCCTCGTTGGGGCCAAATGAGTTTTTAAATAAAAATGCTTAAACTTTGATTCTCTGACCCTAGCAAAGATCCTTTCTCACTCACTCAGGGGGTGACGGTTCTAGATTACTGTCAGCTTTCCAAATCCTTTTGTGTGTGTGTGTGGGGGGGGGGGGTGCTGTGGGGTAAGAGATAATTCACTTGATTATGTGGTTGACTTGGCTCTGTATGGGGCAGCAATTTATTCCTGCATAAGGGGCATTTGAGTAGGAAGGCTAAGGGTGCTGTTTAAAATCTGTTTTCTTGGAGCTCATGGGGACAATCACAGTGACCTGATCCAATGTCTGTATTTGTTTGTGAGCACACCTGATCTTAGCACCGACAGCTCCCCTCTGTCACTGTGAGCATTCGTGAGAACACTCATGCACGGCGCTAGCTCTCTGAAAAGCCAGCCAGCCTCCTGTGTGTCCAGTGCTTAGGGCTGGCTTACTTTTTATACTTGGTCCAGCAGCAGAGGATTCAAATTTCTTTACCCCAGCGTCATTCCTACTTCCTCATTTCTAGTACTCTTCAATAATGGAGCCTACTTTTCTCTCTCCGTTTCCCACTGGATGATGAAAAATGAGATAGCAAGTTCCCACATGAGGACATTTAGGTGAGAAAGGCACGAGGACCTGGCTTATCTAGCCAGGGCTCATGCTGACTTTCCTGGCAGGTATTACCAGAGCATTTATGACACCGCTGAGAACATTAACGTGACCTATCCTGAGTGGCAGAGCCCAGAAGAGGATCTGAACTTTGTGACAGACACTGCCAAGGTAGCACTGACCTGGGCTGAGTGGGAGCATGGGGAATACAGCAGAAATGCTACAAGTGAAGCCCTGGGAGACTGGTGAGCCATCTAGCCCTTCTCCTCACCTGCTGCAGGCGCTGGCGAATGTGGCCACAGTGCTGGCACGTGCATTGTATGAGCTTGCGGGAGGAACCAACTCCAGTGATTCGATTCAGGCTGATCCCCAAACAGTAAGAAAAGATGCCCCCCCCCCCCCCCCGGTCCTTTTGTTTCTGTTAACACAGGCTGTCCCCCTTCTCTGTGGTCCTCGTCAACTTTCTAAACTTTGGAATTTAGCATGCCTGTTCATGCCTGCAAGGATGATACCCTTGAGAGTTCTTGAATGGGCTTCATCTACATCCTTACATCCTTGTGAATTGGCCACTGTCTCCCAGCCCGGGTAGAGTCCCTATCTTACAACTCATCTCTGCTCATTGTTTTCCTGGTCTTGCTGCTCGTCACAGCCTTTTTTTTCTTCTCGGTGTCCCAACCCTAGGTAACACGTCTGCTCTATGGGTTCCTGGTTAGATCCAACAACTCATGGTTTCAGTCTATCCTCAGACAGGACCTCAGGTCCTATTTGGGTAAGCATCTGCTGTGAGAAGGGGGATCCCTACCTGACACAGCGCATAGAGAAAAAGGCATCCTTTTGGTTTAATCTTTACTCTTTTTTCCCTCTCTGCTTTCTTTCTCCCTGTTTGCCTTTCTTGATGTTTATTGGGTCCTTTTCTGTTAACCTGCCCCCTTCTGGCCCCTGCCCATTTCTGCCCACCTTGACCTCACCTTCCACACCTTCCTTTCCCTTTGGCCTGCAATCAGATGACGGGCCTCTTCAACATTACATCGCTGTCTCCAGCCCTACCAACACGACCTATGTTGTGCAGTATGCCTTGGCAAACCTGACGGGCAAGGTGACCAACCTCACCCGAGAGCAGTGCCAGGATCCAAGTAAAGTCCCAAATGAAAGCAAGGATGTGAGTGGCGGTGGGTGTCGGAGGTGTCCTGGGGCCTCTTTCCCTTGAAAGAGTTGGAGATCTGCTGGGCAGATGTGGGGATTGGCGTGGCAAGGGAGAGGGATACGGTCCTACAAACCTGCGCGTTGAGGAAGCGGTAGCCCGGGTGAAGTGAGGCCACCTGTGGGATGAAGGGTCAGCTAGGTGATGGAGTTGGCTGGAATATGGTGCTAATAGGGGCACAGGGAGCAAGTGAGAGGAATGTCATCTCAGCCCTGTGCTGTGGCCTGTCTTCTTGTGCAGCTGTATGAATACTCCTGGGTACAAGGCCCTTTGAATTCCAACAAGACAGAGCGGCTCCCCCGGTGTGTGCGCTCCACAGTACGACTGGTCAGGGCCTTGTCCCCTGCCTTTGAACTGAGTCAGTGGGGCTCCACAGAATATTCTACGTGGTCCGAGAGCCGCTGGAAAGACATCCAAGCGCGGATATTCCTAATTGCCAGCAAAGAACTTGAGGTGAGACCGGGCTGGAGGTGAGGTGGGGGGTTGAGTTCCGCTGGGGTCTTTTCACTACCTCTTGTCTCAGTTCTGTTAGGTTCCTTTCTGTTGTTTCTCATTTGTCCCAGAGTTAGAGCAAAACCAGCGCAAATCTGTGGCTGGTCTGCCATTGCCTCCCATTAGGAGGTCTCTCTGCACTGATAGAGTGCGTACTTATTCGGGAGAGCCCTGTTTGGATCTGAGATCTGTATCTCCCACTCCCCCCTAGCATCTACTTTATGGCCGGGCTGGGAGGAGTCAGTCGGCTGGTTATTGAGCCCCTGTTATAAGTAAGTCATGAGAATAAGTATAAAGCCAGAGGCCCAAGGCCGGGGGTCCTGCCTACCTTCAGATCTCGTAAACAAAGAACAGACACAGCTCTTTTCGCCTAAGGAGAGCCCGGTCTGCTCACTGGGAAGATGCTGCCCATGGCTGTTGCTTGTTCTTGGTACTTGAGTCTACTGCTTGAATTATGATGTTGTTTCTTCCCGAGTCACCTAAGACAGGGGTGGCACCTGAGAACTCTTTTCTTTCCTGCCCATACCTTCACCCTTGCAGTTCATCACCCTGATCGTGGGCTTCAGCATCCTCGTCTTCTCTCTCATCGTCACTTACTGCGTCAACGCCAAAGCCGACATCCTCTTCGTTGCTCCCCGAGAGCCAGGAGCCGTGTCTTACTGAAGAGGACTCCAGCTCTCCTGCCAGCTGTGGACTTCACTTCCTAGACCAGTTGTTCCACTGGGAACAAACCACTGATTTGTCACTGGACTGCCTCTGGGTCTGCCTTAGACCGGGGTTGACACACGGACTGGAGCTGTGAGTGGAGACAGGGAGAGATGGGCAAGTTGCCTCCCTTCCCCACTCCCCTTTCCTGTTCCTCCTTCTCCAATACCAGGGGTTGTGATAGAAGCTTCCTGCTCCTGTTTGACACCCCGGTCACCCACCCTCGTCTGCCCTTTCTGGGGATACCTCTGTCTTTCCATCCTGCCCTGTACCTCCCTCTGATCCCACTGTCACCCTGCCCCCACCGCTGTCCCAACCACCTGCTGGACCAGGAAGAAGGATGTGAAGGATTGAGCATCAGGATCAAACTGCCTCGAACCCTTGGGGAGAAGAGTGGGTTCTCTAGCTGAGCCAGCTGTCTTGCTCACTGTCCTTTCTCCAGGTCCCCCAGATGATATGGTAGGGTGGGCATGCTGTTAGGTGGGTATCCCACCTCTAGCCCACAGTGCTCAGTTGGACCTTTTATTATTAAACTGTAATATCTATTTTTGTTGGGGTTTTTTTTCCTTTTTTTTTGTAAATATATAAATAGCAAGTTTCATTAAAATTATCCCATACAGTTTGTACTTTTTGCTTTGTATTCTTCCCAGATCACGATGTTCAGTGACCCTGGACCAGAACACAGTGTGTGTTGCCTTGCTCTCCAGAAGTCAGATACTGTTAAAACAGATGAAGAAGGGCTTTGACAGCCCCAGAGCCTCTCTTAGAAGAACAGTATTAGCAGAGTTTCACTTTTTTTTTTTTTTTGGTTTTTCGAGACAGGGTTTCTCTGTGTAGTTTTGGTGCCTGTCCTGGATCTCGCTCTGTAGACCAGGCTGGCCTTGAACTCACAGAGATCTGCCTGGCTCTGCCTCCTGAGTGCTGGGATTAAAGGTGTGCGCCACTACTGCCCGGCTCTACTTATTTTATTCACTCTGAGCAGGTACAGGGATGAAGCAGATGCAACCCTTAGCCTTGAGGAGCTCAGGGTTGGAGTGAGAGGCAAAGACAGATCCACAACTGGATGTAACATTTAGTGCGATCAACAGGAGGAGCATTGTGATGTGCTGCAGATGGGATTCATGGCAGTGGATGGGAGTGACTGGGTTAGGATTTAGAATTCACCACACTGCAGAAGCACAACCAGCGAAGGCATGCATTTGGGAAATGGTAAGTGTACTCAGTGTGGGTGAACCATGAGGATAAGCAGGAGGTGATGAGGCTGGGGGGGCCACACCAGAAGGTTCTTGGTTGGCGTGCTAAGGAGTTCGGGCCCTCCACCAAGGGTGGACTTTTTGTCGCTCACCACATGGGTGGTTTGGGACCGCTTCAGAAAGAACCTCAGCTCTTGGAGACAAATTCCCTGCATCTTCATGGAGGCAGAATTGTAGAGTGGAGTAGAGCAGAGCTGCATGTGACCGTGGGCTGTGGCTGAGTCAGCGGAGGGTGGGAGAAGAGAGCCAGCAGGGGTGGAAGCCTATGTGGGGCTTTCTCTCCTTGTTGCTGGCCAGGAGGCTGTTGCTCCCCCATGCCTAAAGACCCGCAGAGATGGAAAACTGGTGGTTTTCACAGTTCAAACAACTGAACTGCTCCTCGGTTGAGCTGTTTACCTTTTCGAGAATCCTGCTGAGAGGAGATGATTTGTCTCCAGGTTTCTCTCCAGGCTCCCCGGAGGAAGCATGTCTAGGGTTCTGAGATAGGAAATACACCCTGCTGCTCTCCTGCCAGCCCCCAGTTGGAGCTGGAAAAGCTGTGTGTTGTGTTGGCACTGGTGGTTGCTGAGCACAGCTGCCGCCATCGGCTGGGCCGGCTCCATGCCTCCCTCGGCCAACAGGTCTCCCAGCGGACAGAGCAGTAAACTCCCTCATCCTGCTGGCAGCTTCCGGAAGCGGGGACGTGGCTGGGTACCAGAGAGGGGGCTAAATAGAGAAACTGAGGCTTGGGCAGAGTCAAGGGACTGGGGTGGGTAAAAAAGAAGAGGACAAGATGTTTCCTGATCTTAGGGAAGAACACAGACTACCAGCTCATCTTCTGTCTTCCATGCGGCCTTGCTCCATGTTGCACCGCTCTTTATTCCCCCCACCCCCTGACAGAAACAGCAGAACCCACCGAGACTGACCTTCAGGGACTGCCAGACACTCTCCCTCTCTCCGACCAGTGTGCTGGCCTCTCAAGAGCTACCCCTTATGCCCTGAAGACCAACTGGCCTGCAGCATCTTAGGGGCCACATACTCTGTAATCCCGTAGTTTTCCTTTGTCCCCTGGACAGGCGTGTGCCTTCTGAATGTGTCATTGTCTAGACCTTCTCTTCCCCGAGGGCCTTCTCTCCTGCTCCACTCTTGTCAGGCCCTTCTCTTCCAACCCAGGGAGAGAGTTGCATGAATGACCCCCCGCCCCGCCCCCCTGTGCCTCCATACTAGCCTGGCTACCCACCGTGGTGATGCCTTATCCCTCAAGTCTAACCGGGAGGCTTTCCTCCAGCTGGTGCCTTCTCCAGTCTATTTGAATAAAGGGGAGTACTATTTTCTCTTTTTAACATATTGGTGGCTGTCCGAAGGTACATTCTAGGAAGACATATCTACTCTGTGTGTCTATCTGTCTGTCTGTGTGTACATACATGCATGCACTCTCACACGTTACCATAGCATGTGTGTAGTCAGAAGACAGCCTTGGGGGGGGGGGGTCAGTTGTCTCCTCTCAGGGGACCCAGGAATCAAACGTGGGTTGTCAGGCTTTCACATAGCGAGCACTTTCATTTGCTCAGCCATCCCTTCGGTCCAGGATTTTTTTAAAAAATCTGTATTCTGGTGCCCTGTGCTAAAATCCTACCTTACTCAATAGAACTTTGTGCCTTTGAGGGAAATTAATTAATTCATTTTGAGGTAGAGTTTCACTATGTAGCCCTGACTAGCCTGGCACTTGCTATGTAGCGTAGGCTGACTCAAACTCGCAGAGATCCACCTGCCTCTACCTTCTGAGTGGTAGGATTCACAGAGTGTGCCACAGCGACCTTTTTTTTTTTTTTAAATTTTACTCTTTTTTAAATTTATTTATTTGTGTTTTATGTACATTGGTGTTTTGCTTGCATCTGTGTCTGTGTGAGGGTGTTGGATCCCCTGGAACAGGAGTTACAGACAGTTGTGATCTGCCATGTGGATGCTGGGAATTGAACCCAGGTCCTCTGGAAGAGCAGCCAGTGCTCTAAACTGGCTCTTAACCATTGGGCTATCTCTCCAGCCCTGCCAAGTTTTTTTTAAGTTAGCATACAAAGCAATGGGCGTCATTATGGTGTTTTCATACGTATGTGTTATCTTCCTCTTCCCTCATTACTTTCCCCATGCTCTGCATCCAGGGACTTATAATTTTCGAAGACCTTAGAAATCATGTGCATTTCTTCTTCTTCTTCTTCTTCCTCCTCCTCCTCCTCCTCCTTCTCCTCCTCCTCCTCCTTCATCCTTTTTGTTGAGACAGGGTTTCTCTGTGTACTTTTGGTGCCTGTCCTGGATCTCACTCTGTAGACCAGGCTGGCCTCGAACTCACAGAGATCCGCCTGGCTCTACCACCACTGCCCGGCCCTGTGCCACCATGTCCAGAGGCTCAGCTCACTGGATATGATAAATGGGAGAAACTAGCCCAGAGGAGTGATGCTGTTTGTGTAGGGGACATACAATAAGGGAGAGACCGAGGTGAGACTAAAACATGCCTTAGAGCTCTGCGGCCGTAGCAGCAATAAACATTCACTGAGTGTAGCCAGGGGAGGCGCTTTGTCCTTGCACGGTAAAAGCATAAAGAGATGCGGCATCTTTAAGATTCCAAAGTTTAGATGGAGGGAAGGGATGGAACACAGGATAACCCTGTGTATGCTCCATACTAGATCGGTCTTAGACAGGTTCTACCCAAGTGTAGAGGACAACGGGTTCGCTCCAGGCTGAGGTCGATGGACAGGAGCCTCGTGTTGTATGAAGAGCTCAGGACAGTTTTTGGTCTGCCGCTTGTGTGACATTGGGAGGGGCGTTGACCCTCTCTGGGCTCCAGAGCTGTCTCTAGAGTGTAGTCTTTGACAAGGGGCTGCTCTCTCTAGTCCACACTGGCTCTGTGATGGAACCACTGGGGTTCTAGCCGCCTCTTTCTTCTCCCTAAGCTTCTGGAGGCCAGGGGCATTTGAAAATAGGATCAACTCATGAACTCTCAAGATAGCACAAGGATCAACCCTGGAAAGGGACACTATTGTCCCCTAGCCCAGGGACAGGAGAAATTTGCTAAATTTGGCATCATTTCCTCAAAAGAAATACAGAGGAAGGGAGAGAGGGAGGAAGGAGGGGAAATGGAAGGAAGGGAGGAGGGAGGGAGGGCAAGAGGAAGGAGGGAAGAAGGAAGGAAGGAGAAAGGACAGAAGGACAGACAAAAAAAGAAATAGACGAACGCCTTTAATCCCAGCACTTGGGAGGCAGAGGCAGGCGGATCTCTGTGAGTTCGAGGCCAGCCTGGGCTACAGAGTGAGTTCCAGGAAAGGAACAGAAATAAAAGGGAAGGCTGGAGTTGTGCTGGAGAATCTGAAGCTCTTGGAAGGCCAGGGGTTCCAATGGGCTTCTGGGTAAATTTTTATTTCTCACGCATTTAAACTCAGAAGGTACTTCTGTGCTGCAGAAGGGCAGTGTAAGCCCTGGGCCCAAACAGGGAAACGCGGAGCAAGAGTGGAGGGTCATCTCAGGGGGCCTAAGGAGAAGTCATTCACCTGAGGTGATGCAACTGTGAGCCAACGTTACCATCCTCTGTCCCAACTAAGTGGTTGCTCAGGGGTTAGGGGCTGGGACCCTGGAGAGCTGGGTCTTCCCCCAACTCAAGTCAGAGATACTAGACAGGTGGGGTTAGGACATCCTGAAAAAAACAAGATTTCCGAAAGGAAACGGGAAGCTGGGTTCCTGGTAGGGCTGAAGGAGGAAGGGGAGGGAGAGGGAACTGAGCCCAAGGGGGAAAAGGCCAGGCGGGTGTGGCCAGGAGGGGAGTAGGCCCAGTGCTGGTGGCGACAGATGGGAGGACACAAAGAGGAGAGCTTCGGGGAAGACAGATGGATGGGGGAGGGAAGAGAGGAGGCTGGGGGTTGGGGGTACAGTGGTTGGAGGCTGAGGCTGTAATGAGATTGGAGATGGGCTCTGAGGTGAGTGGAGAGGAAGAAGAAAAGGGAGGCCGCCTTAGGAGACAAAGGCGGCCACTAGGCCTAGGGGGCCCGGGGCAGAGGGCTTGGGCTGGGTGCTGAGAAGAGGGGGCTTCCAGCTGGGCTGGCAGCACAGAGAGTGACAGATTGTGTAGTTAGCCCGAGTGGAGACCCCGCTGTCACCTTTTAGAGGCACAGAGAGGTAGAGACAGAAAGACGGACTGACAGAGACCATGTGGAAACCAAGAACAGAAACTGGAAGGTGAAGACACACTAGAGCAGGGCTTCCATTTCCAAGTGACAGTAGCTCCTGCTCAGGCTTCTCTCGCCTGCCTTGGCTCCTGTGACCCAACACATCTATCTCCAGTGGCTGACCAAATAACAGCTCAACCACAGCTACTCTCAGAGAAGGGTCAGGCAGTGTGGCGCAGCAAGAGTTAATACTGTCTGCTTTCCCTGCCAGCCATTTGCCTGGTTGGGTCCCCAGGGCTCCCCACATATGTCACCCCCTCTCCTGCCAAGCCCACTGCTTCCCAGCTTCTCCAGACCCTCCCCTCACCCTCAAGGACTAGCCCCAGCCCCTGTGTCTAACCTACGCTCCAAACCTCCCTCCCCTCAGAACCTCATAGCTGCCTAAGGATAGCAGGAAATTTGTGACCTACAATCTGAAAAAGAGGATGCCCATAAATGCAAATAACAATAAGCCACAAAGGTATAATCATTGTCTCCATCCCCAAAGTCTGCTCTTGTCTTCCTTTGCAAGGGAGCTAGCCCCTACACACACACACTCACACACACACACACACACACACACACATACACACACACACCCATAGCTCCCAACATGGAGAGCTTACCTCAGGTTCCCTCAGTCATATTGCCTTACATACATATATGAATGAAACTTCCTGGATCCTTTTAACCACCATGCATATGTAGAGAATTGGGGTGAACACTCCACAGTTCACTCAGCCTCCCACGAATTGTTTCACTGGGTATCACAACAGCCCAGTGGAGAAGGCAACATTATGCCCATGTTACAGATGGTGAAAAGAATCCAGTGAAGGTGGGTGACTTGTCCAAGGTCACAAGGACCTGGACCCAGGTCCAGCAGACTCCGGGGTCAGTAGATACAGTGCTTTCTATGGTTCTATGCTATTGGTTCCTCTTTATTACCTGCCTGTGTTCTTTTCAGCTAGTGCCCTAAGAGGTAAAAACTGAATTCCTGAGTGAGGCCTGGAGCTGGGGATCCCCAGAGCCTAAGATCTTGAGATGACAGATGCGGAGGAGGAAGAAATAGTCCCCAGAGTATGTGGGACAGCTAGGGCTGGATGCTTTGGGACAGAGGTTGCAGGGCTTAAAGTATCTGAGCTGAATAGCCAGCAAGGGGAGGCTGGGGACAGTTTGGCTCCCTCCTCCAGTGCCCATTCCCCCCATCATTCCTTTCGGCTCTGTGGTCTCTCAATATTCTGCTTCTGTGTTCCTCAACGTCTTATCCTTTGGGATCTCCGTCCCCCACTTGGTGACACTTTAATACTTGATTATAGTGTCTCCCTACCGTATGTATCACCCATAATTTCTCTCTTCCTGACAACTGCTCTCTGCTTCCTCCATGTCTACCTCTCCCTCCCATCTTATGGCTTCTCTCAGACTTTCTCAGCATTTACCCCATCCCTGAGTATGTCCCTCCATCCCTGAATCTCTGTAACAGTCTCTTTTCAGGTTTCCCCCCAAGTTTCTATCTCTTCTTATCCTGCATCTCCACCTGCTGCAAAGATGTGGCAACCTGGCCCCGCCCTCCCTCCTTCTCTGCCTCTCTGTCTCCTCTATGTCTCTGTCACCTTGTGACTATATGCTCCCTCTCCTCTGTGTCTCCTCCATGTCTCAGCATCTCCTCTTCTCTCCTTCATCACTTCCCTCTGCTTCTCCCTGTCTTCTCTCATCTCTCCCATGGCACTTCCTCCCGAGTCTCAGTCTCCCAATTTCTTGGATGGGTTGGAGGGCAGGAGGGTGGGGGAAGTAGGATTGTTGATGCTGGGGGCTCATTAGGTGGAGATTGGTTTTTAATCAGCACCATGGCAATGATGATGCAAGAACCAAGCCGCCACCTGATCCCCTGCCCCCCCACCCCCTCCTCAGGCCTCCTTTCCCCTCCAGCTCAGCCCATCTGCTGGCGCCTGGGCACCTGTCTGGGCCTGCCCAGGTGGGAGTTGGCACCTCCCAGGCCTGGGGGTGGGGAGAGGAGGGTGAGCTTGGGGAGGAATTATAGGACTCCCTACAGGGAAGGCCTCACCCTGGAGAAAGCCCAGAAAAGGTTGAGAAGATACAGTGAAGTGGCAATTCCCTCCCACAGCTTGGGCTCCTACTAGGGTCTACGCCATTACAAGCATGATCTCACTTGATCCCCACGGCAACCTAAACAGTTACAATTTACCCTATTTTGAAGAAGAAAAAAAAAAAAAAAGACATGGAGGCTCAAAGGTCATCACTTGTCCAAGGTCCTACAGCTAACCGAGCCCCTTCTGCGACCGCTCACTGTGTCCAGCATCCCCAGCCATGGCTTGTTTCTGATACTGAGGCTCAAGGGAAACGTCCTACAGCTGAATACATGGGAGAATTTCCATGCTGAAACGCAGCCCACTGCTTCTCTGTGCTTCCCTTGGCCCCAGAAACTTGCTCCCCTCTCAGGCCACCCTGCAACACACCCACACAGACACAAACACACGCATATGCACAGGCACAGACCCTGGAGGCGGCTGAGCTGTTGATGTGAACTTAATCAGTGCTCATTTGCACATGATTTTGTATCTACTTTTCTTGCTGCTCATTTGATGGGCTGCATACTCAGGCAGCCTGGACTGCCCTGCCCTCCTCTCCTAGAGCCCTTCCAATCTGGCTTGGATCTCCTCCTCCTCCTCCTATCAGCTCCTATCGCTTTCTTCCCAAGCCCCTGATTCCCTGTGAATCAGCTTGGGCTGGCCAGTCTAGAGGAACTCCCCATGGGCGGGCGGGAGGTCTCTGTCCGGAATCTGACCCCACTCCTGACCTGGTGATGGGGTAGGTGGGAAAATGGGGCCTGGAAGCGAGGCTGCCAGGGTGCTTGAGTCCCAGCATGACAAGGGCTAGCTAGGACCTGAACAGTAGTGAGAAGCAGCCCGACAAGCTGTGAATACTGTCTGTATGAGAACTTATGGGGAGGACTTTCGGGTCCTCTCCCACATTTTAGTGCGGGCTGACCTCTTAGTCTTTTCATAGTTTCGATGTTAGTGCTAGGGAGAGCCTTCTTCCCAGGAAAAGGGAGATATGGAGAAGAGGCAGTCAGAGCCACCCTGGGACTCGGAGTGGAACTATTTTAAATCCAGCCTCTTTGGAGTCTCTGCCCTGCTTGCTACTTCTAGTGTGGAGACTGAGGGGGTTCATCTGTGGTCTTGCCCTGGCTCTCGCCCCAGCCCCAGCCCTTCCCCAGCTCTCTATTTCTTGCTTATGAAATATGCATGGAGAACAGATGTCCCTGCTCCCCCACTCCCCGCCCCCCTCAGGGCCAGCCCCCGCCCCCAGCTCCCAAGGGGTTCCCAGATCCCTCTGCCAATGGCTGCCTGGCCTGGCTGTTTAATATTGATGAGGGGGCTGCTTGGGCCAGCCAATGGAGAGCTGGGGGTGTGTGTGTATCTCCATATATATATACACATAAGGGCCAGTTCAGGTGTGTGTATGTGCCTGTGAGTGTGTATGAGTGTGAGTATGAGTGTGAGTGACTCCAGTGCTTGACTAAGAGCACCCCTTCTGCCTAGGCCCTACGTCTCCACCATGTGTACCCCTCTCATCTGTCCTGGAGCCTGTTCAGCCACAATAACCTGTCCCTAAGAGCTCTAGAAACTGGTCACTAACTTTGCTGACAGATGACCCTTGAGGAGCCAGAAGAGGCTGGAGCTCTCTACACTGTCCCCCTCACTCACCAGCTTGGATCCTTTGGCAGAATCCTTCCAGGTAAGGGGAAACTATGGGCTGGGGAAGGGTGGGCATACCACTCCCCATCTCTGGCTTGAGTCCCCTCCCAGAACCTTCCCCTAGCTGGGTCTCTCTCAATCTCTGCCTCTCTCTCTCTCTCCCCCCTCCGACTTCCCTTGGATTCTTTGTGCAGCCTCGGTCAGCTGCGGTTGGAGGAAGTCGGGTGGGGATTCCTATCTTGCATGCTTGGGATTGTGGCTTCCCTCCTCCTTGGAGCCTGAGACTTTGAGACCAGACGTGGAGGAAAGACTTGGTGGGGAAATAGAAGCTGCTGCCCGGAGTGGAGGTGGGGAGAAGGGAGGGGCAGGTGGAGATGGGTTGTGACAGATGGGGAGCAGGAGAGAGAAAGGGAGGGCATCAGAGAGTGATGGAGGATGCAGGAACATGGGGATTGGACAGGGAGAGAATCCAGTTGTGATAGATGTACTGGGAACCCCGAGGCTGAACTCTTGGTTCCGGCCCACCTTGGGAGTGGGGAATTAGGGACACCACATGTACTGGGAAATGTTCTCCCACCACCCCGCACTATTTCTCTCCTCTCTTCCTTCTTTGGACCCTAGAAGATATAGGATGTTCATAATCTCAGCTTTAATCAGCTTCTGTTGTGTTGTGTTTGGTGGTCTAGTGTCCCCCCCCCCCCCCACTAAGAGTTTAGGAACGGCTCTAGTCTCAAACCTGTCTCCTGTGTGGTGGGGTGGGGGCAAGCCTAGGAGAAAGGGTGGGTCCTGTGAGATTGTCTGTCATCTGGAAAGCCAGGGCCAGGGCCTGGGAAGGAGTCTCGGTGCTTCTGTTTCTATTAAGGCTGAGCTCACTGTGGAAGACCCAGTGACTCTGGGACAACAAGCAAACTTAGCTGGCCTCCATAAGGATAGCTCCAAGAAACTTCCTGTGTCCTCCTTTGCAGGCCATGTCACAGGCTGTGAGTGAGTTTCCAGTCTTCCTTGCAGAATTTCTAAGAGGCCATGAAATGGCAAGGGCTAAATGTGCTAAGGATGGAGTTGGGGGATCTGCTGGTCCTAAGCAGCAGTATGTGCTGAGAAGAAATATCTTTCTTTGGTTCTCATGGGCAGGGTGGTAGGACCTAATGTCTACGGAGGTGACGTTGAGGAAGTTGTGCCAAGCTCCATATATCCCAGTCCACTCGACAATGACCTGTCTCTGCGTTTGCTTCCCCTTCCCTGCAAGAAACAAGGGCGGCAGAAGGTTCCAAAGTCAAGGCTTTGCAGTCCTTCCCTCACTCCTGGGGAAGGGCTAGAGTCATCGCCAACCTCCCTTGGGGCTGTTGGTCTGCCTTTCCCCTTTATTATGTGCCCTCCCCACAAACGTGTGCACACACACACACACACACACACACACACACACACACACACATACACACACACACCAAAATTTGCTACCACAACAAATAAGGGTAGAGTGTGAGAGTGTTAAGTATATTCTCGTTATGTGAGACTGATCTCCAGAACTTTTTCATCTTGTGCATGTGAAGTTCTATGCTCCTTATAAAACAGCTCTCCTTTGCCTCTTCCTCCAACCACTCCACTTTCTGTTTTTATGAATTAGACTACTTTAGAAACTTAAAGAGTGGAGTCTTAGTACTTGTCTTATTGTGTGTTCTTACTTCGTTAGTATAGTGTTCTCAAGGTTTAATCAATGTTGCAGTGTGATAGGAATCCCTTCCTATTCAAAGCTCATCGTCTATTATGTATACATTGTACTTGCATTCTTTTATCCACTCCTCCACTGGCGACCATTTGAGCTGCTTCTGCAAGCTCAAATGTTATGAGCAAGCATGGGTGTGTCAATATCTCATGAATGCTAGAACATAACTGTATTTCCAGTTGCAATTTTTTTTTTTTTTTGAGGACCATCCAGGCTGTTTTCCATAGCAGTCGTACCACTTTACAATCTTACAAACAAGGGTTCCTATTTCTTCACATCCTTGCCAACACTGATTTAGTTTTAGTTTTAGTTTTTTACATTATCTGTCTCTAGTGGATGTGGGGTGATGTTTCACTGTCTCTAGTGGATGTGGGGTGATGTTTCACTGAGGTTTTATTTTGCATTTTTTAGTGATCAGTGATGTGCCATGTATTTTCATAATCATGTTGGCCATTTGTGCATCTTCTTTGGAGACATGTCTGTTCAAGTCCTTTTCCCGTTTTAAAATTAGGATATGCACTATTTTGGTTGTTCCGGACTTTCCTCTTTTGAGATTGAATATTACTATGTATCCAGTCTCAAATTCACAATCCTCCTGTCTGTCCCAGTCTTCCGAGTGCTGGGGTTGCACAGGCATATGCTGCCACACCTGGCTAAGAACTTCTTTATATGCTCTGGGTGTTAGCTTATTATCAGATATATGGTTTGTGACCGATTCCTTACTCCGTAGGTTGAGATTTCCCTGTGGTAATTGTTCTTAGTGCACTACAGTTAAGTTTGATGGAGAATTTTGTTTTCTTTTTGTTTATGCTTCTGTTCTCATATTCAAGAAATGACTGCCAAGTCCAATGTCTCGACAGATTTCGCTTAGTTTTCTTCTAGGAATTGAGCGGTTTTAGGTCTTCAGTTGTTCTGTTCAGTGTTAGCTTGCCTGCGGTGTCTTTTCTAGGACTTTCTCTTTCCTCTATTTTTCCTCCCACTCCTTTCCACCCGCTGGGCTCTCTAGCTTTGGACAGCCCTGACTCCAAGTTTCGGCTGTCACCTCTTCCACCCCTTCAGCGGTCAATTCTTAATTCTCCTCCTCTGTTTCAGGCTCCAGGCTGGAATCCTGACCATGGAACCTTGAAGTGACTCTGCTTCCCTGAGCTCAGTGGCAGACCCCAGCACTCCAGGCCCTTCCAGCCTCTCTCCTACAGCCAGTTTTCAAGCTCCGAGAGGGAGGGAGGGGGAGGGAGGTGATCCGGCTTTCACTAGGCCAGGGGCTTTTCATCATGATGCTCAACTCCGACACCATGGAGCTGGACCTGCCTCCCACCCACTCGGAGACCGAGTCGGGCTTTAGCGACTGTGGGGGCGGGCTGGGCCCGGATGGTGCTGGGTCGGGGGATCCCGGAGTGGGCCAGGTCCGGAGCTCGGAGCTCGGAGAGTCGGGCCGCAAAGACCTGCAGCACCTGAGCCGTGAGGAGCGCAGGCGCCGGCGCCGCGCCACGGCCAAGTACCGCACGGCTCATGCCACGCGGGAGCGCATCCGCGTGGAAGCCTTCAACCTGGCCTTTGCCGAGCTGCGCAAGCTGCTGCCCACTCTGCCCCCAGACAAGAAGCTCTCCAAGATTGAGATCCTGCGTCTGGCCATCTGCTATATCTCCTACCTGAATCACGTGCTGGACGTCTGAACTCAGCCCGCTCCCGGCCCTGGATTCTCCCCTCCTCCCGGGGCCTCTCCTGAGCCCCTTGTCACCACGCATTACTTAGAATGGCCGTCTCCTTCCCATCCCGGAGGACCAGGCCCACGCCTCTGGTCCTGAAGGCCAGTTTCTTTTCACTGACCCAGGCATGTTCTCATGGGTTCTTTCAGAGAGCTGGTCAGAGCCGCTTGCCAGAGGGGTCAGAATGGAGTCCTTGCTGGATTTACTAGCCTTAGCCTCTAATCAGCTGCTCTCTCTTCTGCCCTATGTCCAAGTTTTCAGAGACGCTAGACCCAGATTTTCTTTCTGGCAATGGTGGGATTCCACTTCAGAAGGGAAAGTGACTAGCAGCGGAGAGGGGAGTGGGTTCCTAAGTCCCAGACTTCTCTAGCCATGCCTGGGGGAGGGATGGGCTCTTGGGACACAGAGAGATGAGTGAGGTGACTCCTGGGTAGCCAGGGGTTATAGAAAACGTCGGCCTTTCCTTGTCTATCTTGTTCCTGAGGCTTAGAATATACAGACCTCAGACCTCAGCTCTTACTGGTAGTGAGTGCCTTGCCTTCTTGGAGCAGTCTGGCCACTCCCCTGTCCCTTCTCACTTCTGCCAGTTGAGTTTTCTTCCTTTCCCGGTGGCGGCTAGAAAAAGGAAAACCTCAGTCCTGGGACGAGAATGACATCTTCAAACAGCCTAGGGCACCGTGCAGACGGCCCAGGCCCTGGGTGGGGCACTCGGCAGCAGCTGCTTCCAATCCCAGCAGACCTTGAAAACATGCAAACCCCATCAGCTCCTCCCTCAGACGCAAGGGGATGCCTGCTACTGGCCCCTGTGCATGCTCTAGGGCCTTATTACACTTTCCCCCTTCCTTTCTTGAGCTGCCGTGGGAAGAAGGAAGGTGCCCCGCCCATGCTGCTGAGCCCCACCTGCCCATTGTAGCCTGTGAGTCGATGGGCCTTAGAATCCCTGTAGAAGAAATGAACTCACTGCTTTTCTATGCTCCATCCACCCTCAGACCAAACTCCTAGCTCTACAAGGATATTTATTTATGTATTTATTTATTTATTCATTATTTATTTATTTATAAATATTACTATTTATTACTGAGTTATGCACTTTGGGGTATGATGGGGGGGCTCCCCACAGCTAGCTCTAGCTGGGACCCTCCTTTCTCCCTGGTAACTTCTTCCCTTTCCTTGCTCCTTCTCCAATGCAGGTGTGTGTGGGGAATCCCTTCACCCACCACACCAGCACCCCTTCCTCAGCTCCATCTGTTCCCATCTGTTTCCTCTGGAATAGTGCCCCTCTCCCTGCCCCTCCCCTTCTGGGTGTCCTCTCTCAACCCCTTGACAATCCCACTCCAGTCCTATCTATCCATCTCCATTCCTCTTATCGGCCCTGCTTTTTCCAATACCACCAAGAGCAGGCCCCAGGATCTGTGTCTGGTGTCCTGTGTGTAAGTCTCTCTCGGGTTGCATCCCTAATTTCTTACAAAGAGAAAAATTAAAGTGACCTCGATCTAGTACCAGATATGGCTGTGGCTCCTTTGCGTCGGGAAGCTGGCCTGAAGATTACGGAAGGTGGATAGCGAGGGTCCCAGGCGTTGAAGCCTCTTCAGAGTGTCGGTATCATGAAAGCTTCATGTGGTAAATAAATGAAGACAGAGCAGAGGGGTTACAGAGAAAAGAGGTCATGCATAGGCCCCAGGTCTCCTTCCAGAAATTCCATCTTAGTGTTCACTGAGTGACACTTTCTGTTTTTCAGATCTTCTCACTATGGTCTTGAGAGAAGGCAGCTGAGTGTCCCAACAGAACCCAAGTGAAACCCGTGTCTGTAGGTCCAAGCTGCTGGAGAAAGCCATGGTACAAAATCAAGGCATTGCCTTTTCTGTTATCATCTCCAGGCTTAGGTCAACATTACTTGAAACCTCAGTACTTTGTCTGTTCTGTGTTCCCCAGCATTAGATGCAGGATGGAGCATGATGGAGGACAGGATACCGAGAGAGTGAGGAAAGGGATTAAAAAAAAATAGAGAGTGCTCAGTGGCTGGGTTTGTGAGGCTGAGGCAGGCAGTCACGGGTTCAAGTCCAGCCTGAGCTCCTGCCCGAAAACACCAAAGGGGGAAAAGTTGCTGAGCTGGCATCAGAGAGATTCTAGAAACGATCCTGAAATCAATGTATAAAGACATGTCAGGCCAGAGTCAGAGAGCACCTCGGCCAAAGCCACACAGCTATTAGGGATACAGTGAAGACTCAGACTTAGATATGGCTTCTTTTGGGGGAGCAAGCGGGTCGATGGAAGACAGGGTCGCATGTAGGGACACAGTGAAGACTCAGACTTAGATATGGCTTCTTTTGGGGGAGCAAGTGGGTTGAAGGAAGACAGGGTCGCATGTAGCTCAGGCTGGCTTTAAATTTGGCACACAGCCGAGGACAATCTTCATTGAGACCTTTCCACCCGCTAACTCCCGAGTGCTGGAATTACAGGCATTTACCGCGATATCTGGCCTCCCTAAAATGACCCAGCCTGACAGGTGGTGCTCTTTTGGACTTCCTATTTTTAAACAGGAACACGGATAAAACAGAGAGACCCATCGCATGCTTGGGAAGGCGAAAGGTCTGGAGATCACTCTACAAGGAAAACAGAAGATACATTTGGGGCTTTTGTTTTATTCTTGGTTTGATGCTGGGGATGGGACCGGAGGTCTCACACATTGTCGGCAAATAAATGCTCTACCACCGGGGCCCCGGAGGCGGGTCTGGGGGTGTGTGGGGGGAGGAAGGATATCTCTCTTGATAAAAGTGTATTTAGGACTATATAATATTTATAGTATAGTTAGGGGCAGTTCAATTGGTAAAGTGCATGCCTCGCATGCATGAAAACCTGGGCTTCCCTGGCATTGCATAAAAGGGGTTGGCTGCACACCTCTACCCCTGGCACTTGAAGGGGGAGGCAGTTGGATCAAAGTTACCCTCAGGTACAGTTGAGGCCACCCTGGCATATGTGAGAGCCTGCCTCAAAAAAACAAAGCAAGCAAAAAGTAGATTTAGAGGTAAAACCATCCTCATCTTCAAATACTAAATGAAGAAACAAAAAATGGACGTTCTATGTGGCCCCAGATGTTGAACCATGACCACTGAGTAGAGGCTATGGGATAATAGATTTTAAATCCGAGAAAAACTTGGCAGTTTTTTGTAGTACCTGGAGCTGTCCAGCCTCAGAATCACCTGCCCCAGAAAGAGAAATCCAAGCAGAGGGACTGGAGAATCTAGTCTATAAAGAGACAACTAGAACACATTCCCACTCCAGATGGAATTCTGGCTAGAGACTGTGGAAGAGCCTTTCCTAATTTAGGGCTGTGTAAGACGGCTAAACGTAAAAGCAGAGGGCGGGACATGCTGAGACATCCTCTGGTACCTGAAGGGTGATGACAGAATGCCATTAGCAAGAAGGGTTTGGATTCGAGTTGGAAAGGGACGCCTAAGATCTGATGCCTTCTCTTTTGCATGTGAGTTAAATGAAATATCCTACACCCATAGCCTGGCAAGAGGGTGGGCTGAACTGAGGCCAGGAAAATCTAAGAGCTACTAAACACCGGTGTTGGAAGGACCCTGGAAGGTCCCTGGGTCCAGCTCCCCCTGACACCCCCCATCCTTAGGTGTCTTCCTCCCTGCCTTCCTTTTAAATTTTTGTTTGTTTGTTTTTCAAGACAGGGTTTTTCTGTGTAGCCCTGGCTGTCCTGGAACTCGCTCTGCAGACCAGGCTGGCCTTGAACTCATAGAGATCAGCCTGCTTCTGCTTCCTGAGTGCTGGGATTATAGGTATGTGCCACCACCGCCTGGCCCTAATTTTTAATTTTTCTTTTTTAAATTGAGACCAGGTATCATCATGTAGCTCAGGCTGGACTCTGACTTGCCATCCTCCTGCCCCAATCTCCCCAGGGCTAGAACTACAAGAGTGCACCACTGTACATGGCCAACACCTTTGATTACTTATTTACTTACTTATTTTTATACAAAGCCACATTAAATAGCCCAGGCTGGACTTTAACTTGCCAACCACCTGTTTCTGCCTCCAGAAAGCTTGGATTCCAGGTGTGTGCCACCGTGCCTGGTAACACCTTTGTTTCAAAGACAGGTGCCTATCCAGAAAAGTGATGTGACTCACTATGGCGACAGACTGGGATTATAAACCAAGTCCCAGGATCCTGAGTGTGATTCCAAGTGTCAGCACTATGCCTCTGTGCTCAGGGACCACCTCCCTCCCTCCCAGGCTGGAGAGCAGAAGGGTTAGGGGCCCCTCCCCTCCCAGGTCCCTGGGGCCTGAGGGTGATGAGAGAGGGCGAGGGCAGCTGCAGCTGTTCTGCTGCTAACTCCGAATTTCTTCAGAAAATCAATTGGCCTCGGCTGCCTGCCGCTCTGCTCTGCATGGCAGGACAGGGAAGGAGGCAGAGAGTGAGGGGGGAGGGAACGGGAGGCAGGGGACAGCGTGGAGCTGTGAGGGAGACAGGACAGTCCCTGGGCTGAGGGCAGGAGAGAAAAGTGGAAGCTGCACAGCGAACAGGCAGTGAGAGAGGCCAGAGGCAGAACAACAGAGCTCGGTTCACATTGCTCCAGAACCCAGCTCCAAAGCAGGGCACGGTGACTCACGCCTGGAATCCCAGCACTAGGGAGGCAGAGACAGGAGGATGCTCCCAAGTTCGAGATCAGTTTGGGCTATATAGAGAGTTCTGGGCCAACCAGGGTTACAGAGCAAGACGCGACCTCAAAACAAAACGAAACAAAAAAACAAAAGAAGAAACGAAATGAAATGACCAGACAAAAACAAAACAAAGCAAAACCCAGATCCAGAGCCAGCAGGGTGTGAGCGAAGGGGATGTCGGGTAAGAGGGGAGGCTATTTGGAGACCCAGATGAGGGACAATCTGACACATCATCCCTTCCTCTTCTAGCGCCTATGCACAGCATGGCGTCTTGCAGTTGCTCATCCCCTGGTGACCACAGGCCCTGATCTTCTAGGCCTGTCTGCTATAATCGCTCCCCAGCGCTCTGTCTCAGAAAGCCTTAACTCAGTGACAGCAGAAGGCAAGGCCCCAAGGTCTTCAGAATGGGGTCTCTAAGCCAGTCCTCTCTGCGCGTGTCACACACACACACACACACACACACACACACACACACGCACGCACACGCACGCACGCACACACACACGCACACACACACGCGCACACACACACACGCACACGCGCACGCGCGCACACACACACACACACACACACACACACACACACACAGTGCAGTAGACTGGCAGACATATGGCTCCTTTGTGCCCACACAATGGAGGCCCTGTTTGTGTCCCTTTACAGCCTGGGCATAGAGCTCGGGTGCTCCTCTCTCGGCTCACCCACCCCTTCCTTCTCCAGGCCCCATGGAGTGCTGGCCTTGTTTGTCTCCTCTTCCTCTCTTCCTGGAGAGCCCCATCCTTTCTCTTTCTGCTTCTTTCTAATGACCTGTCCGGCGGCGCTTTCAAATTTGACCAGGTCTGGAAGGTGAGTTAACAAGAAAGTCGCCACCAGGGGTCATTAACACGGGAGAAGAACACACAAATCCATTTGTCTGTAAGACTGGGAGGTATGGATGGGGTGGGCTGGGAAACAGGGCCAGGCGGCAGCGACACTGTGCAGGGGGAGAGAAAGCCCAGCCCGTACCTGGCAGCCAGAGGACTGGAGGTGACTCAGTCCCTTTCCTCCCTCCCGTTTCACCTCCCTCCCTTCTCCCCCTCCTCTTCCTGTTAGTATTTTTGAGGCAGAGAAAAGAACTTGCTGCCATCCTCCTGCCTCAGCCTTCTGAGTTCTGGGATTACAGGTGTGGGCAGCCTGGTCTACAGGGAGAGTTCTAGGACAGCCAGAGCTACACAGAGAAACTGTTTCAATAACAGGAGAGAGAGAGAGAGAGAGAGAGAGAGAGAGAGAGAGAGAGAGAGAGAGAGAGAGAGAGAGAGAGATCCATACAGCACATGTTCATTAAATAATACCACGGGGACAGTAGCTAACAGGGTCAGCATGTACTTCTGTATGGTTTCTTCACTGTATGAGGTAGCAGGTTACAGCAGCGGAAGAGTCTTCCACCAGACCAGCTGTGCTCCAGGGAGGATGGATATACATCCTTAGAGAAGGGGCCCTTGGAATCAAGCCTCTCGTAAGGGTTCCTGAAAATTGGTCCGGAGTCAATCATCTTTGGAGAGTTGGGAACAAGAAATCTGCGAGACATATACTAAACTAAGTGGAGAAATTATAGCCGAGGAAGCAGGGGTGGAGTGTGGGTTGAAGAAATAGAATAGGGTGTCAGAGACGCCTGTAAGGACCTTTTTCATTGGCTTCCTTCTCCAGTCCTTCTTTTCTGCAAACCTCCATCATTGCTTGTTGAACACTGCCCCCTGCTGGCCACTAGTAGAGATGGTGTTCAGTCTTCCCCTTCCTGATGGAGAGCAGCTTAGAAACTGAAAAGGGGTAGAAACCCGTCAGTCTGCTGACAAAGAACAGAGAAATTGCTGGTGTGGCGTGCGACCTAGGATTCTGTTTCTGGAAGATGAGGGAATGTGGGGTGATGACTAGGTATGCAGACTAGACTTGGTGTTTTATTACATCTATTAATTGACTAGAATTTCAAATCATTTTTGTCTGTGGCTGTTTCGTTTCGTGTGTGTATGTATGCACCTGCACCTTATGCTTGTTTCTTGTGGGCACATGTGCACACACACTCATGCACACACACTCATGCACACACACATACACACAGTGGAGGCCAGAAGTGCTGGATGCCCCAGAGCCGGAGTTACAGGTGATTGTGAACCACCTGATGTGGGTGCTGGGGACCAAACTCTGGCACTCTGCAAGAACCGTGTGCACTCGTAACCTCGGAGGCACTGTCCAGTCCCTTCGTGCCTTTCTTTCTGTAGGAATCTGGGTGGCAGCTGTTAGGTAGGGAGTAAGAACAAGGCGCTGCTTTCTCCTCTCCCCTGGAGGCCTCTTCTCTCCCTCTGACTTATACTTCTTCCTTTCAGCCCCATCAGCCACATGGCTGTTAGCATGTTGCAGTTTTTGGTTCTTGTCCCACACTTCATTTTCAGCTTAGACACTTGCTTTTCTCTCACGTGGAAGACTTGGATCTTCCAGGAGAAGTGAGGGGAGAGATAAGGGTCTGAGATCACAGCCTGTCTGCTCTCTACCTCTTTTTTTACCCTTCTGTTCTCCACGATATTCAAGTCCTGTTCTCTCTGTCTCTGTCTCTGTCTCTGTCTCTCTCTCTCTCTCTCTCTCTCTCTCTCTCTCTCTCTCTCTCTCTCTCTCTCTGTTTTTCGAGACAAGGTTTCTCTGTGTAGTTTTGGTGCCTGTCCTGGATCTTGCTCTGTAGACCAGGCTGGCCTTGAACCCACAGAGATCCGCCTGACTCTGCCTCCCTAGTGCTGGAACTAAAGGCGTGCGCCACCACCGCCCGGCTGTTTTCCCTTTTATAATCTTAGAGGATTCTATTCCACCCAGTGCAACAAGTCTCTACTGAAAAGTCATGTGTATCCAGCACTGCTGCAGGTTCTAATCCAGGCTCAGCCAGGCCCATTCACATCTACTCAGGATGGGATGTGTGGGCATAGACACAGAAACACTTGAGTTATACTGAGGGATAGAAGTGGTTCAGGGAAGACTGAGGAGGGTGGGAACAGGTAAAATCTAAGCTGGGTTCTGGAGGCCAATGGACTCCCCAGGCCTGCAGTGTGGTTACAGCATGTTGCCAAGCACCCCCTTCACACATTCCCTTCTTCACTGGACAGAGGCACTCTTTTCCCAGGTGTGGGAGTGCTGACTCATGGGAGTCTCTCTCCAAGACTTGCCTTGGGAGGAAGAAAGCTCTTTCCCGGGGGCATCTGCATGCAATGACTGGTTGGTGTGGGCTATCCCAAGCCTGAGAGTCCTTGTGGGATCTCCAGAGGCCTCTGTAGCAATCATGTGATTACCTCACACCTAACAAGTTCATTCCTGGGAGCTCTTGCCTGTGGGACCATGTCAGAAGGAAAGAGCCCAGTTCCCACCATAGACGTGGTTCAGTAATAGAATGCCTGCCCACTTAGTGAGACCCTGGGTTCAATCTCCAGAAATGAAAATAACAAGCAGAAAACACAGAACAAAACCAAAACAAAACTGTGTTTTAGAGGGGTGTGGATAATCCCAGTGCTTTTGAAGGTAAGGGGGAAGAAAAAACCCACATCCATTTCCCAGGGAACTCTCCCTGGGACAACAATATTCTAGGTAGAAGGCATCATTGACGTGAGGGTGTGGAGCCCTGAGAAGGTTTATTGTGCAGTTTGGTATTACTTGGACAAAATATGCCAGGGGCTGGTGGGACAGGAGAGGGATGGATAATGGTCAGGTAAGGTAGATAGTGCCCAGTCCTTTGCTACACATTGGTGGGAAACAAACAGTGGGCAGCTCTAATGGGGTGCTCAGGTGCTGTCATCATTTTATATCTTCAAAGTGCCACTTTGAGAGGCTGGAAAGATGGTTCAGCAGTTAAGGGTGCATACTGCTCTTGCAGAGGATCCAAATTCTGTTCTCAGCACCCAGATTCACAACTGCCTGTAACTTCAGCTCCAGGGGATTTGACATCATCTTCTAGCCCCTGAAGGCACTATATTTGTATGCATATACACACATAACTAAAAATAAAATAATATCTTAAAAAATAAATAAAGGCAAGCTTACTGGTGCACTTCCATAATTCTGATACTCAAGAGGATCTTGGGTTTGAGTTTAAGGCCAGCCTGGGATATGTAGCGTAAAAAGTAAATAAATAAAACTTCAAAGAAAAGTAGAAATCTTTATAAAAAAACAAAACAACAAAAACAAAACTATCCTCCTATTGATGGGCACATTATTCATGCATACATTTGAATAATTGTGTGCACTTTTATTTTTGGTTCTTTTTTTTTTTTGATACAGAGTTTCTCTGTGTAGCCCTGGCTGTCCTGGAACTTGCTCTGTAGACCAGACTGGCCTCAAACTCAGAGATCCACCTGCATCTGCCTCCTGAGTGCTGGGACTAAAGGCGAGCACCACCACGCCTGGCTGTGTGTACACATTTTTTTGAAGGTAGATTCCCAGAAATCAGTTTAATAAGAATGTGTCTTAGAGTTTCTACTGCTATGAAGAGACACTATGACCATGGCAACTCACTCTTATAAAGGAAAAACATTTAGTCCATTATCATCATGGCAGGAAACATGGCAATAAGCAGGAAGACATGGTGCTAGAGAAGGAGCTGAGAGTTCTACATCCAGGTTGGCAGGCAGCAGGAAGAGACTGCCATATTGGGCCTGGCTTGAGCATCTGGTACCTCAAAGCCTGCCACCCCCATGACACACTTCCTCCAACAAGGCCACACCTCCTAATAGTGCCACTCTCTGGTGACCAAGCATTCAAACACATGAGTCCATGGGGGTCATTCCTGTTCAAACCACCACAGAATATATATTTAAATTTTAAATTTCATTATTTGTGTGCGTGTGTGCGTGCGTGCATGCGTGCGTGCGTGCGTGCGTGCGTGCGTGCGTGCGTGTGTGTGTGTGTGTGTGTGTGTGTGTGTGTGTGTGCAAGCCTTCACATGACATGACACATTTATAGAGTTAGGGAACAACTGGTTGTTACCTTGTTGAGGCAGACTCTGTCTAATTTCTGCTGCTGTGTTGCACACTCCAGGTTACCTGGCCTAGGAGCTTCTGGTCTATTTTTTTGAGTCTGCCTCCTATCTTGCAGAGGCAGTGCTGGGATGACAGATTTGGGCCAACACTTCCAGCATTTTTTTTTTTTTTGGTTTTTTTCGAGACAGGGTTTCTCTGTGTAGCTTTGCGCCTTTCCTGGAACTCGCTTTGGAGACCAGGCTGGCCTCAAACTCACAGAGATCCGCCTGGCTCTGCCTCCCGAGTGCTGGGATTAAAGGCGTGCGCCACCACCGCCCGGCCACTTCCAGCATTTTACATGGATTCTGGGGACTGAATTCAAAGCATCAGGCTCATGTCGCTGGAAATTTGACCCACAGAACCACCTCCCTGACCCCACATTTAAAATTTTGATAGGTCCTGGCAACTGTTTCTCTAAAGGACAATATTTTATTTTATTTTTTCTGAATCAGGATCTCACTGTGCAGCACTGGACAGCTTCAAACTTACAGTGCTGCTCCTTTCCTCTGCCCCCAAGTGCATACCAGTGGCAAATGCATTAGTCTGTACATTCTACATTTCAAACAATATTATAATGTATATCTCACAACATTTTCTTCTCCTTTCTTTTTCATTCTTATTGAACACTGTATTTTAATGTTCTATTCTATTCTTTCTTTCTTTGTTTTGTTTTGTTTTTTTCAAGGCAGGGTTTCTCTGTGTAACAGTCCTGGCTGTCCAGGAACTGACTATGTAGACGAGGCTAGCCTAGAACTCACAGAGCTCCGCCTGCCTCTACCTCCCGAGTGCTGGGATTAAAGGTGTGCGCCACCACCGCCCGGCACTGTTCTATTTTTTTTAAGCTACAATTTATTTTTATTTTTTGAAATTATAATATAGTTACATCACTCCCTCCCTGAACTTTCCCCCTCCAACCCTCCAACATCCACCCTTTACTCTCTTAAATTCACAGCCTCTTTTTAATTAAAAAAAAATAATTAAATAATTAAGGGGCTGGAGAAATGGCTCAGAGATTAAGAGCACTGTCTGCTCTTCCCGAGGTCCAGAGTTCAATTCCCAGCAACCACCTGGTGGCTCTTAACCATCTATAATAAGATCCAGTGCCCTCTTCTGGCATGCAAGTATACATGCAGGCAGAACACTGTATACATAATAATAATAATAATAATAATAATAATAATAATAATAATAAAAGAATTAAGAACTCTTTAATTATTATATTTAATTTCTTTAATTTCTATTAACATATACCATATACATTTATGAATAACAACATATATATATATTAACGTTACTTGTATGTATATTATTTCAGGACTGACTACTTGGTATTTTATAACAAGTTGGTGTGCTCTTCCCTGGGAAGTTTATTTCTCCACGTATTATCCTTCTTTAGTTGCCTGTAGTTCTTTGACTAGGGGTAGGGCCCTGTGAGATCTCCGCCTTTCATGGTAGCACATCTGTTGGTGTCATTGATCAGATCTTGTTTGGGCGGCCATGTTGATGAGATTTCCTGCGTGTGGCCTCTCTGACACATCTAGGTGACGTAATCTCACAGCAAACTTCCTGTTCCTCTGGCTCTTGTAATTTTTTTTTTTTGTTTGTTTGTTTTTCGAGACAGGGTTTCTCTGTGGAGCTTTGTGCCTTTCCTGGAACTCATTTGGTAGCCCAGGCTGGCCTCGAACTCACAGAGATCCGCCTGGCTCTGCCTCCCAAATGTTGGGATTAAAGGCGTGCGCCACCACCGCCCGGCTGGTCTTGTAATCTTGATGCCCCTTTCTTTTGCAATGATTCCTGAGTCCTAGATACAAGAATTGTGTTGAAGGTGTATCATCTGGGACTGGGTACCACACAGTCTCTTGTCATTTGCATTTTGGTCAGTTGTGATTATTTATTTATTTATTTATTTATTTATTTATTTATTTATTTATTTATTTGGTAATAGTCTCCTTTTGTTGCAAATAGAAGTTTATTTGATGAGGTGTGAGAACTACATTTATCTGTGGGTATAAGGATAAATATTTAGGATCCAGTTAGGGATTATGTTGGTTTAATAAAGTGGTGGTTTTAAGTTCTCTTCCAAGATCCATGACTTCTCTAGCCCTGGGTTGTTGGCTGTGTTTACAGTACCAGGCATGATTTCCCTCCTGCTGAGCAGTCCCTAAATCTAATTAGAGGGCTGTTGGTTACCTCTAAGATATATGTACCACTACTGCAGCCTTACGTTATTGTGACATGTTAGTCGTTGTGGTTCATAGGTGTCATAGCTGGGTGGGGCTGCTGGTTGCTTCCCTCTCTTGGAGGAGTGGATGACACCTTCTGGTACCATGAAAGCTAATCCTCAGGAAGGAGATTTTCAGGTCAGACACAGCTCGGGTCCTCTGAGTCCTGTGTCCAAAGTGCATGTGTTTCTAGCAATTGGGACTTATCTTTCACCTCTGGGAAGCAACCAAGGGCAGTAGCAAATAACCAATAATGTTTTGGATGTCTTTTGGATAGCCCCGACCAACCATTCAAAAGGAGCTTTTCATGCCTGCTGTCTATGCCTGCTGATCCATAGATAGTTCATTATATATATATATATATATATATATATATATATATATATATATATATATAATGTGCATACTCTGCAATCTATCATATAAGATTTTCCCTATTTTCTGCAATAACCATCCTTGATTATGCTATTTTGTGTATCATTTGCAGGGTTAATTAATAATATATTCCTAAAAATGGAACTAGATCATAGACTATACACATATTCAATTTTAACATATATTTCTAAATTGTCCTATAAAACACACAGATTTATATTCACACCAGTAGCTCATGTTGAGTTCCATTTCCTTGGTAGGAAGACTTCATTAACATTTTATATTATCCAACTTTAAAATTTTACTACTTAGGTAAAGTGATATAAAGTTAAAGATACTTTTCTGTTTGATTGTTGGAAGTTTTCTAACTCTAAGATTTTTTTAGGATTATAAACCTGCAGGAGCCACAGGATTATAGATAGTAACTTTTGCCATGTCAAATTGTCAGTTAATTTTTGTGATGTCAGGGATTAAACCCAGGGGTAGACAAGTGCTGTGCCACTGAACTAGATATCTTATTTTTACTTTTTATTTTGAGACAAGATCTTACCAAGTTGTCCAGAATGGACTTGAACTCAGTGAGATCCTCCTGCCTCAGCCTCCTGAGTAGATGGGATTACAGGTGAGAGTCACCAGTCCCAGTTTATGAAGAAAATGTTTGCATTTTGGGTCTTAGTCTTCTCTGCTTTAAAATCGTAACAGAAAAACCCTACATGTTCCATTGTAATACTTATTATTGTTTAGTTTTTGTTCTTGTCCTTTGGTCCTCAGGGCCGAACTCAGAGCCTGATGCTGGCTAAGTCCATGTTCTACAACCAAGCTTCATTCTCAGCCCCACTATCTGTATTTCATTAGATGTAAAATCCAGGTAACATTCCAACTTTATTTTCCCCACAGGTCACCCAATTATCCCATACATTAAATAAAACATCAATATTTTAAAACATTTTTTTATAAAGATTTATTTATTTTAGCTGGGTGGTGGTGGTGCACACCTTTGATCCCAGCACTCGGGAGGCAGAGGCTGGCGAATCTCTGTGAGTTTGAGGCCAGCCTGGGCTACAGAGTGAGTTCCAGGAAAGGCACCAAAACTACACCACCGCCTGGCTAGGGCATTTTCTTAATTAGTGATTGATATGAGAAGGCCCAGTCCATTGTGGGTGGGGCCATCCCTGACTGGACTGGTGGTCCTGGGTTCTATAACAAAGCAGGCTGAGCTAGCTATGGGGAGCAAGCCAGTAAGCAGCACCCCTCCATGGTCTCTGCATCAGCTCCTGCCTCCAGGTTCCTGTCCTGTTTGAATTCACGTCCTGACTTCTTTTGATGGTGAATAGTGCTGTGGAAGTGTAAGCCAAATTAACTCTTTGCCTCCCCAAGTTAATTTGGTTGTGGTGTTTCATCACAGCAACAGAAACATTAAGTGTCCTTAACTGTGAAGTCAATTCACCACCTTTAAGAGTTATTTTTAGCTGGGCAGTGGTGGCGCACGCCTTTAATCCCAGCACTCGGGAGGCAGAGCCAGGCGGATCTCTGTGAGTTCGAGGCCAGCCTGGGATACCCAGTGAGTTCCAGGAAAGGCGCAAAGCTACACAGAGAAACCCTGTCTCGAAAAACCAAAAAAAAAAAAAAAAAGAGTTATTTTTAATACCATGGTTACAAGTTCTTTATTAAACATGTTCTCTTCACCTATTTTCTCCTTAGTCTGCAGTTGATCTTAATTAAAAGTATCTTGATCTCAGCACTCAGGAGGCAAAGACAGATCTCTATGAGTTTGAGGGCAGTCTGGTCCACAAAGGGAGTTCCAGGCCAGTTAAGGATACACAGTGAGATTCTGTCTCAAAACAAATAAACAAAACAAGTGTCTTGAGAATAGAAATTCTCTTTTGGGTTTCTCTGGGTGGCCCTGGTTGTTCTGGAACTAGCTCTGTAGATCAAGCTAGCGTTGAACTCAGATCTGCCTGCCTCTGCCTCCCAAGTGCTGGGATTAAAGGCGTGTACCACCATCACCTTGCTCTAAAATGGAAATTCCTAATTCAGGTAAATTATAATTTATCATTTTCTTTTGTGTTCCTTGTTTTTGGCATCATACCTCAGAAAAGTTTGTTTATCCCAAAATTACAAAGATTTTTATCCTACTTTTTTGTTGTTGTTTTGAGACAGGGTCTCACTATGTTGACCTGGCTGATGCTGGACTGTAGGTGATCTCCTGTGCTAGGGTTAGAGGCAAGGTCTACCGTGCCTCTTATCCCATATTCTCTTCTAAGAGTTTCTGTGTGTGTGCATGCATGTGTGTTTGCATACATGGTACTGGGAACCAAGCCCAGGGTCTCATGCATGCTGGTCTATTACCAAGCTATACTACAGCTCTAGTTTTGTGATCACCTGAGGGTGAGTTATTCATTTTTCATATGGACCCCCTTCTATCTTAGTGAAAAAAAAAAATCAGCCATTTGTGGGTGGATTTGTTTCTGGACTTCCTATTGTGTCCCCGTTCAGCTTGTCTGTCTTTATACCTGTACTCCCACTGTTCTGATTAGTTCATGTTATAAACTAATGTTTATATGTTATGTTATGAGTCCACTTTATCCTTTTTTCAAAGTTGTTTTGGCCCTTTGAATTTCTGTTGTTGTGAAACAATCTTTTTGTACACTGTGAAGATCTGTCATTTGAATTGGTTAAATAAAAAGTTGAATGGCCAATAGCTAGGCAGGTTTTTTTGGGGGGCAGAGAGGACCCTGGGAAGAAGAAGGTAGAGATGTGAGGGAGGCGCCATGAGACCCAGAGCGAGCAGGATGGGCAGTACATAGATGAGGTGATCGAGCCTTGAGGCAGTACATAGATTAATAGGAATGGGTTAATTTAAGTTATAAGAGCTAGCTAAAAGCCAGCCTAAGAAACTGGACAAGCTTTCATAGTTAATAATAAGTCTCCATGTTGTTTATTTGGGAGCTGGCAGGCAGGACAGAGAAATTCGCCTGCACTACGCGATGTTTAGAATCACTTTGTAAATGTCTCCCTCCCCCTTGCCCTACCTACTTTATTTTTATTTATTTATTTTTTAAAATATTTGTCACTTATGTATACAATTTATTTTTAGTTTTAAATTGTGTGTGTGTCTGCATGGGTCTGCACATGTGTGTACAGGTGTTCTCAGACTCCTTAGAACTGGAGTTACAGGCAGTTGTGAGCCTCCATGAGGGTACTGAGAATGGAGCTCATGCCTTCTGGAAGAGCAGCCAGTGCCCTTATCTGCTGAGCCTTCTCTCCAGTCCATTTTCTTATGTGTAAAGGTGCTCAGCTTGCATGCATGTCTCTGCACCACTTGTGTGCCCAGTGCCCACAGAGGCCATAAGAGGGCATCAGATCCCCGGAACTGGATCTACAGAGGATTGTGAGCTGCTGTATGGTACTGAAAATTGAACCCGGAGTCCTCTGGAAGAATCGCCAGTGCCCTTAACTGCTGAGCCATCTACTGCCCTCCCCACTATGCCCTTCTGAGACAGAGTCTCACTGTGTAGCCCAGGCTGGCTTGGAGCTTACTATGTAGTCCTTGAACTCATGGCCATTCTCCTCCTGCCTTTTCTTCCTGTTTGAATCACAGGCATGAGCTAGTGGCTCATCCTGTCAGTTTATATATTTTTTAAAAGGAGTGTATGGTTTTGTTTGGATTGAATTTATTCTATAGGTCCAATCTGGGGAGAATGAAATATTTTCTTTCTTTCCTTCTTTCCTTCTTTCTTTCTTTCTTTCTTTCTTTCTTTCTTTCTTTCTTTCTTTCTTTCTTTCTTTCTCTCTCTCTCTCTCTCTCTCTCTCTCTCTTCTTCTTCTTCTTCTTCTTCTTCTTCTTCTTCTTCTTCTTGTTCTTCTTCTTCTTCTTCTTCTTCTTCTTCTTCTTCTTCTTCTTCTTCTTCTTCTTCTTCTTCTTCTTCTTCTTCTTCTTCAATATTTTGAGACAAGTTCTCACTCTGTATCCCTGGCTGGCCTTAGACTTGCTGGGATCTTCCTGCCTTGGTCTCCCACATGCTGGGATTTTAAGTGTGTGCCATCACTCTCAGCTGAAAATTAAAATCTTAATATTACTGAGGAGTTTTTCTTTTTCTTTTTGGTTTTTTTTTCGAGACAGGGTTTCTCTGTGTAGCTTTGCGCCTTTTCCTGGAACTCACTTGGTAGCCCAGGCTGGCCTCGAACTCACAGAGATCCGCCTGGCTCTGCCTCCCGAGTGCTGGGATTAAAGGCGTGCGCCACCACCGCCCGGCTACTGAGGAGTTTTTCAATCCACGAAAGTGTACACCATTCCATCTATTTAGCTCTTCCTTGATTGTTCTGATTAGTGTTTTGTAGTTTTCAGCGAACTTGAATACCTTTTGTCAGATGTATCCCTAAAAAAATTTTATTTTATTCACATCACATCTCTCTCTCTCTCTCTCTCTCTCTCTCTCTCTCTCTCTCTCTCTCTCTCTCTCTCTCTCTCTCACACACACACACACACACACACACACACACACACACACACACACACACACAGGTTTTGTTTGGTTTTTATTTTGAGACAGGGTTTCTCTGCATAACCTTGGCTGTCCTGGACACACTCTATAGACCGGGCTAGCCTTGAACTCAGAGATCTTCCTATGTCTGCCTCCTGAGTGCTGGGATTAAAGGCATGCACCACGACACCACTGCCCAATAACACTGTATATGTTTTTTACTCTTATAATAGCATTTTATAGTATTGTGACCTAATCTTAAGGCCTCATAATCTCTACCATTGGGGTACATCTTCAAGCCCACTCACCTCCCTGCTTTTGAGATGGGGGTCTTGCTATGACTTCTACGCTGGCCTTACACTCCTAGATTCCAGCCACCCTTTTGCCACAGTCTCCTAAGTAATTGGGAACATAGGCCCACAACATTGCAAGCAGCTAAACTGTATTTTTCATTGTGTGTGTATTTATTGCTAATGTTAAGGATTGTATTGTATTCCTTTAAGAGATCTCTTAGGGATTGTAGAGATGACTCAGGTTAAGAGCACTGGATGCTCTTCCAGAGGATCTGCGTTTGCTTCCAGCACCCACATGGCAGTTTGCAACTGTTTGTAACTCCAGTTTCGGGGTATTTGATGTCTTCTTCTAGCCTCTTTGGACACTAGGCATAAATGAGGTGTACAGACATACATGCAGGCAAAACACATTCATACACACACACACACACACACACACACACACACACACACACACACACACACACACACACCGAGAGAGAGAGAGAGAGAGAGAGAGAGAGAGAGAGAGAGAGAGAGAGAGAGAGAGAGAGAGAGAGAAACTCTGTTGAAGTTCTAACCTTTGGTAGTTGTGAATTTGACCTTGCTTGGAAACAGGGTCTTTGCTATCACAGTCTGTGGTAATTGTTAGGGCAGCCCCAGGACACTAAGACAACTAGAAATAACCGATTCCTACTCCCATCTCTGGAATTTGAATTAAGGGCTTTGCACGTCCTCTACCACTGATCTATACCCTCAGCCCTCTTTTGTCATTTTGTGTGACGTTTAGTGTGTGTGCCCCACCCCTGTTTTACTTTTTTGAGACAAGGTTTCACTCAGTTGCTCAGATTGGCCTTGAAATCATTCTTTAGCCTAGGAAAGCCTCAAACTTGCAATCCTCCTGCCTCAGCCTCCAGAGTAGCTAAGATAAACAGGTCTGGGCCACACAAGTTTGCCTGTATTGATCTGTCTTTATAAAATGAGCTGGGAACTATTTCTCCTACTTCAGTTTCATAGAAGAGTTAGCATAGAGGGTCTAGATGCTGGCTCTTGGTTTAAGAGTGCTTGCTGCTCTTCCAGAGGACTGGAGTTTGGTTCCCAGCATCTGCATTGGTCAGCTCACAACTGCCTGTGATTCCAGCTCCAGGAGATCTAACATCTTCTTCTAGCCTCTGCAGACACTTGCACACACATGATATACCCTCATACATACACATATATAATACACATAAAAAATAAAAATGTCTCTATTATGTATACAGTGTTCTGCCTGCATGTATGTCTGCAGGCCAGAAGAGGGCACTAGATCTCATTATAGATGGTTGTGAGCCACCATATGGTTGCTGGGAATTGAACTCAGGACCTCTAGAAGAACAGCCAGTGTGTTTCACCTCTGAGCCATCTCTCCAGCCCCCAAAATAAATCTTTTTTTTTTCTCTAAGGAAAGAAAAATCCCATTGGCAATAGATAGGAGGATGGGCTGGAGGGGATGAAATGGGTTTGGAACTGGTAAAGTTCTGAATAAATCAAATTGGGCATGGGCACTGAAGGAAGATAATGTATTTCTTTGAAAATTTTTACATTTTAGGTACTGTGCTGGCTAGTTTTATGTCAATTTGATACAAGGTAAAGTCATTGGAGAGGAGGGAGCCTCAATGAGAAAATACCTCCATAAGATTGAGCTGTAGGCAAGCTTCTAGGACAGTTGATTCTCAACCTTCCTAATGCTTTGATCTTTAATACAGTTCCTCATGTTGTGACCCCCAACCATTGTAGGCAGATGTTTCTTTCCCAATCCTGAACGCCAGTCCCAAAAAACTGTAAGAGACTTAACATAAATTATAAATGATCGGCCAATAGCTCAGGCTTGTTACTAACTAGCTCTTACAGCTTAACCCATTTCTATTAATCTGTGTGCTGCTCTGAGGTTCATGGCTTGTACCACTATCCCATTTTGTATGCTGACTCATTCTCTGTCTGTCTGGTGACTCTTCTGACTCTGCCCTTTCTCATTCCATCATTCTCAGTTTGGCTTTCCTGCCTAACTTTATCCTGTTCAGCTATTGGCCAGTCAGCTTGTTTATTAAACCAATCATAGCAACATATATTCACACAGTGTACAGAAGGATTATTCCATGATAAACTATAAAATTATTTTTGTTGCCACTTCATAACTGTAATTTTACTACTGTTATGAATGGTAATGTAAATATCTGATATGTAGGATGGTTTTAGGTGCTCCCTGTGAAAGAGTCACTCAACCCCCAAAGGGGTTAAGACCCGAAGATTGAGAACTGCTGCTGTAGGACATTTTCTTAATTGGTGATTAATATGGGAAGGCCCAGTCCATTGTGGGTGGGGCCACCCCTGTGCTGGTAGTCTTGGGTTCTATAAGAAAGCAAGCTGAGCAAGCCATGGGAAGCAAGCCAGTGAGCAGCATTCTTTCATAGCCTCTGCATTAGCTCCTGCTTCTAGGTTCCTGCCATCTTTGAGTTCCTGTCCTGACTTCTTTTGATGATGAGCAGTGATGTGGAAGCATAAGCCAAATACATCCTTTCCTCCTCAACTTGCTTTTGGTCATGGTGTTTCATCACAGCAGTAGTAATCTTAACTAGGAAGGGTACCCAAAGAATACACATGTCTAAATGCCTAGTAGGAAGTTGGAAACTTGAATCTGATGCTTAGATGAGAGACCTGGAGTCTGAAGTGTCAGTAAGTGAGCACTGACTGAACTGACAGGAGAGAATGACATTGTTCTAGGAGAGCAGTATGAATACTGAAGGAGCACAGGGATGGGTTCTAGGCATTTAAGAGGAGGAAGGACATCCTAGGGCGCTTCGTAGTGAAAGTAGAAGGAAGGATACTGATGAGGAATCCACCTTTAAGAAGGTAAGGTGAGACTGTGGGTGTAGTTCAGTTGGCAGAGTGCTTACCAAGCATGCATGACATCCTGGGCTCAGTCACCACCACTATATAAATTGCACATCGTGGCACATACCAGTAGTCCCAGCACTTAGCACTTGGGAGGTGGAACAGGAAGATCAGAAGTTCAAGATCATCTTTGGCTGCATTGTTCTGGTGGGGGGGGGTCTGTGGTGGGGGGAAGAAGGTAGAAAGAATGAGAAGGAAGAGAAAGCTGAAGCAAAGATGGGTACTGAGTGGAGGGAGGTATTTGATTTGATTTGTTTGTTTGTTCCGAGACAGGGTTTCTCTGTGTAGCTCTGGCTGTCCTGGAAATCTTTCTGTGGCCCACACTGGCCTCGAACTCACAGAGATCCTACCTGCCTCTGCCTCCCAAGTGTTGGGAGTAAAGGCGTGCGCCACCACCGCCTGGCTGGTATTTGATTTTGTTATGTGAGATGCAGATGGGTGAAGAGGTCAAAGTCAGGCCTGAGAGAGACTGGGGACAACTGACAGAATCCTCCTGGGGAGCGGGGAGCAGTCTCTGAGTAAGGACAGTCATTTATTCTTCCAGAGAAGATGAAGGAAATCAAAAAGTTTGTGGTGATGAATGAGATGTGTACTTTGTCCCCAGCTGGCGGCACTGTTTGGAAAGACTCTGGGTATGGTCTTGTTGGAGAAAGTATGTCACTGGAGGCAGGCTTTAAGAGTTTAAAGCCTGGTGTCATTTCAAATTTGCTCTCTCTGCTTACTACTGTCAGTTCAAGATGTGAGCTCCCAGCTCCGGCCCCAGCCACCAAGTCTGCTGTTTCCTGTTCCATTTCTCTACCATGGTGGACTCTCATCCCTCTAGAACCATAAGTCAATTAAACCCTTTTATAAGTTGCTTTGGTCATGGTGTTTTACCACAGGAACAGAAAAGTAACCAAAACAAAGTTAGGGCAGCGATTCTACATTAGAACTATTACTAAGGTAACTTTAAAAAAATACCCATAGTGTTTTTTTCCAAGGACAACACCTTGGAAGTTTCTGGTTTAATCAGTATGGGATTAGTCCTGGGCATTGCTATATTTTCAAAGTTTCACATGAGATTATAATCTATGATGAAGGTTTGAGAATCACTGGTTTAATTTGTAGGTAACTTTTTAGATTAGTGATAATGGAATTGGATTCAAGGAAACTCACAATTAAGAAGAGCTGAACGAGTAGAGAGCCAGAAAAGTTCGAGACAGATAAAAACGGGGAAAAGAAAGATGTTTGAAAGGAAGGGAATGGACAGTAACCTAGTGGATTTTACACTCCAGGGTCTAGAAATGATGCAGCTCTGTTCTCCTCCCCTTCCCTCCTCTCCTTCTTCTGTTTTTGTTTTGTTTTGTTTGAGACTGAATTTCACCTTGTAGCCCTGGTTTACCAGGAACTCCCTAAGCAGACTGGGCTAATTCCTGGTAGAGATGAGAGGCTAACTCACAGAGATCTACTGGAGCTAACAGTGTGTCCTGGCACATTCCAGGGGACTCCTCCTTCTCCTTTCTCCCTCTCCCTCTCCCTCCCCCTCCCCCTCCCCCTCCCCCTCCCCCTTCTTCTTCTTCTTCTTCTTCTTCTTCTTCTTCTTCTTCTTCTTCTTCTTCTTCTTCTTCTTCTTCTTCTTCTTTTTCTTGCCTTGAAACGTCTCAATCCTTTTGCTTCTGCTTCTGGAACACTGAGTGTGTTATCACTCAGGTTTACAAAGACTTTTGTCAGAATTGAGACAGCCCTTCCAGGAAGATGGTCAAGGGCTAGGAGGAGCTCTATCTTACCCCTAGATTTATCTATAGAACAGTAAGAAGATGGAGGCTGTGGTCTGGCCTGTGGGTACCTTATTGTAGTCACCAAACCTGATAAGTACGTGAACATTTCTAGTCAGTCACATTGAAACAATTGGTGTTCCCAGCACTTAATGGCGGCCCATAACTGCCTATAGCTCTAGTTACAGGGATCTGACACCTTCTTCTGGCCTCCTTGAGCATCAAGCACACATCAGGCATACATGTAGACAGAACACACATGCACAAAAAATAAAAATAATAAATCTTTTTTTAAAAGAGCAATACTGTTAAAAAAAAAGTCCTACCTTCCATTAAAGCAGAAGACCTAGTCTTTATCATGAGAGCAAGGACTAATATCCAGGGACAGCTCTTTTTGTTGTTTGTTTTTGTTTTTCAAGACAGGGTTTCTCTGTGTAGACTTGGCTGTCCTGGAACTTGCTCTGTAGACCAGGCTGGCCTAGAACTCAGAAAGATCCACCTGCCTCTGCCTCCCGAGTGCTGGCCAGGGACAGCTTTACTGACACAGGAAGCAGGCACGCATTTTTCTACAGCCTGGACTGTCCTCCTGAAGAAAAGCTATTCTCACTTCTTGAATCTTCCCTGAAAGTCAAAACCTTCCAGGGTTTCTGAGACATAGGATGACTGCTTGCTCCATCCCTGCTGCCCACAACCATGGGCTGGCAAGGAATTAAAAGAACTTTTACTGAAGGCCTTGACTTTGGACTAGGAATTGCCTTCCCTGAAAAAGAATCCTGAAAGAACCAGGGGTGCCCTAGGCATGGAACAAGGAGGCTTGACTGGGAATTGGCTGGGGCCTTGTGGATCTATGGAGGGGGCTCCTTCTGTTACCTCATTAGTACCTTTTACATGAATAGAATTGAGGTTTAAATAAATAAGTTATCTGTGCATTCAACATCCAAGAATGGTAAGCCAGACCTGGTGGTATTTGGGAGGCTGAGACAGGAGGGTTTTTAATTCCAAGCCAGCCTGACTACATAAAGAGACCCAGACTATATAATGAAACACACACACACACACACCCTCAAAGTCTAATTGTCCCACCATGTGGTCCTTCAGGTTTCTGGTCTCCCATTTTCCAGCCCCGCTCTGCTTCTGCAGGTCGTCCTCCTCAGGAAAATTGTCTCTTGCCTCATAGATCTTCGTCCTAAAGAATTAGGCTAAGTCCTTCAGACCCTGAATGAATGATCCTTGTCGTTGGATCTTGGCTTCCACTCTGAGTTGAGGATGTGTGAAATGCATTCTACAGGTGAGAGAGGAGGGTTGTTTGGAGGGCTGTCGGATAGGACACACTAGAACAATTACATTCACTATCGGAGAGCTCTGTAAGACAGTATTGTCACTGCAGATGTAATTTCTCAATTGCGTCTCCCCCTCAGCGGAGAGACAGGAAGAACTGAGTGTATTCCAGGCTCTCGCCTCCCAGGCAGTAATCCTAAAGTCTCGTGTATTGACATGACATTTTGACTTACATTTCAAGCTTTAGCTGGGGCCAGTCTACAACATCATCTGTAATTCTGACGTCAGAAACTCGTTTCCAATTCTTTGGGGTTCCTTCTAAGGTCCGGGAAATAAGCTGGCAGAGCATGGATATAATATACACTAAACATAACAGAGAGCCTGCTGTGAAGCGGCAACCCCAAACACTGTCCAATTATAAACTTGTGTTCAACATTGGAGGTGTGCTTTGGACAGGGCGGGGGATTCTGATGTCTTTCCGATCTCCTTTTTCTATGTCCTGCTCTCCTGCCACGGTTCCTTAAATTCCTGGTGTTATGGGACCTCCTCAGAGCAGCCCAGTGCCCGGCACATGATAGAAGTAGGTGAATGACGGCCAATGGGCTTTAGCAGACTGTGGCACTTGAAACGATGCCTGTTTCATGAAGTCTTGGTGCTAAATTCTTTGCTAACCCATAAAGGGGGAACAGTGGCTGAGGAAAAAGCAAGGGTCTGGGCAAGGTAGATGAGAAGCGTTTGTTTAGACTCTTCACCTTTGAACAGTCATAACTCAGACAAAGACAATCTGTTCTCATTTGGGGACGGGTTAGAATGCAGAGCAGAGACGAGGCAGTTGGAGGAAAAGACTCCATCAGAGAAAGGAACGGAGGCTGGGAGTCGCCTTCTCTGGGCTTTCTTAATCACAGGGTTGGGAGGGCAGGTATCAGAATTGAAAGGTGGAGATGGTGGGGGTGTTGAGACGTGTGTGAAGATGCTTTTGAAGCGGTACTGCTCTAGGTAAGTGGCAGGTTACAGGGTAAATAATACTAGCGGCAATATAATAATACTTTTGCTTTCGCTCAACTCGGAGGGCAACCTGGCCTTCCCACAGCCACTTTACGGTGGGCTCTCCCCTGTTGGGTTCTTTCCCGCTTTAGGAACTCTTAACTGGTTTGTTTCTTAGTGTGCTCTGAAGTGGGAATGCCTTAAATGTGCCAGATATTTCGTGCTAACCTGGAGCCTACCCGCAACGCTCAACTACCCAAAAGTCCTAGGGTGGAGAGCTAGGAGCTCCGCACCGACCCAGGCATTTTTCACTCTAGGCTTCCTGGGAGAAGGCCCCCTTCTCCTCCGCCTCCCCAAGTCCCGGGCCCTCGTCGTCGCCGCCTCCCCCTCCCCCGTTCCCGTAGGGCAGGATTCCCTTTGTAATTAATCCCAACACTCAAACCAGAGGGGAGGAAAACGTGTTAATGAGCGAGCGTCCCAGTCTGACGAGGCGGTCGTCGCTCACAGCTAGAACATCGAGTAATTAAATTATTTTTGGAAGAAGGGGGGTATGGTGGCGATGGTGTCAGGGAAATTCCGTATACATGGGAGAGGGGCCTGTCTCTTGTCACTAATTAAAATCAGGGATGACCCTTTTCGCAGCTCTGGTCCGAGGGGGATCAATCTTCCCACGTCTCAGATTCCATTGGATTTTGTGTGGCCGGGTTTATGGTCCCAAAGAGGAGAATATGGCCAGCATCAGGGCCTAGGGGAAAGGTCTTCAACGGGGGGGTGGAAGAAGACAGCTCCAAGAGGGGCTGCGGGCTGGACCAAAGCCAAGAACCGAGGCAGCATCAAGCCCACCTTCCCGGCCAGGTCCGCAAACCCGGAGCGGATTCCCAGGATCCCGAGGGCGCAGGGCATGGCCAGGCGCAGAGCTGGGGGTGCCGCGACTTGGGGAAGAGCCGGGCCGCAGACAATGGACGCAGCGGCGGGAGGGGCGGCGGCTGCGGGAACAGCCGGGAGGCGGCACCTGGGAGCGCGCTCCCCGCCCCCTGCCCCCCTCCGGTCCCCTCCCCCTCTGTCCCCTCCCCCTCCGCCGCCGGCTCGGGATCTGATTCCTGATCCCCGATTGCTTGGTCCTCGGTCCCGCCATGGGAGCCTGAGCGCCCTGCAGTCCCCCCCCCGGCCCCTTGCCCCCGGGGCCTCGAGGGGGAAAGAGGCGAGTGGTCTGGGACCGAGCCGGGGTGAGCGACCTCCGGAGCCCCCCTCGACAACCCCCATCGGCCGCGCTGCCGGTCCTGGAGCGCGGAGTTCGGAGCGACCCGGTGCGCTGCGGATACAAAGGCGCGGAGCGGAGCGGGGCGTGCGCCCAGTCCACCCGGCTGTTCGCAGCGGCGGGTGAGTGGCGGGCCGCGGGGGCGCGGGCAAAGTTTGCAGAAAAAGAAAAAAAAAAACAAAAAAAAAGGGAAAGAAAGCAGCAGAAAAAAGAAGGAAATCATGTAAAGGATCAGGGAGCGCCCGGCCCTGGAGAAAGCGGGGTGGCTTCTGGGGGGAAAGGGGGGCTTGAGGCAACCCCCTTCCGGTCTCTTCTCCACTGAACAACCGAGTACCCCCAACTTTGGGGAGGGGAAGGGGCGCGTGGGGAAGGGGCGGAGCCCAGGCCTTAAGAGCCGGGGACTTTCCTGGGCCGGGGGCCCGGGTTGGGCGCTTGAACGATCCCAAGGGAGCCCATTGAAGCCGGGGATTGGGAAACGTGTGTTGGAGGTGGTGGGAGAGGCCGTGGAAGGATCGGAGGCTGGAGGTATTGGAAGCTGAAGGTACGTAGGGATGCATACACACCTTTGAAGTGTGGGGAGGGAAGGGGCAGGTCTACGTTCCGGGTGTAGAGTGGATCCCTGAGAGATGGCCCTGGACAGCAGTGTGTGTGTGTGTGTGTGTGTGTGTGTGTGTGTGTGTGTGTGTGTGTGTGTGTGTGTGTGTGTGTGTGTGTGTGTGTGTGTGTGTGTGTAGCCCAAGGATGGGACTTGCGGTATACCGGGGAATGTGTGTCGGGGTGGGTGGGGGAGACTACATCATCTCTTTCCCTCGTCCTATTTACTCACCGAAGGTCTTGAACACTGCATTAGTGAGTTTTAAAGGGTTGTTTGGGGGATCAGTATACATGATTCTTTGTTTTTGTGTGTGTGTGCACGCCTTGATGGTGCTGCGTGTTCCTGCAGGTGGGCCCTGGTTTTGGATGTGTAGATGTCTCTCTCTCTCTCTCTCTCTCTCTCTGGTGTGTGTGTGTGTGTGTGTGTGTGTGTGTGTGTGTGTGTGTGTGTGTGAGAGAGAGAGAGAGAGAGAGAGAGAGAGAGAGAGAGAGAGAGAGAGAGCGAGCGAGAGAGCGCGAGCGAGCGCCAGTTGGGTTTGGGTATGTATTTGTGTGTATACTCTAGGGAAGGGGTGTGTATCTGTGTGTGTATCTGCTGAGAGAGGGGCCTATAGGAAAGAGGTGGGTAGGTATTAGAGAAGGTGGGTTATGAGAGGAGAATGGATGGTATATGTGGATAGGTGTATGTGCACCTGTGTGGTGGGAAGGGGTGTATGTGTGTGTGTGTGTGTGTGTGTGTGTGTGTGTGTGTGTGTGTGAATCTGTGCTCTTATGAGTAACCTGTACCGATGGGTAGACATCAGTGTGTGCCTGCCTTTGCTAGGGTGGGTATTTTTGAGTGTATATTGGGGGCACCTCTTGTCTCTGCAGGCAGATTTTCCTGGCAGAAAGCCCACAGGGAAGGTTGTCTGCAGGATTTGAATGGCCCTGCCTGGATTCAAGGGTAGTGTCTTGAGTATCTGAGACCCTAATGGGGATTGTGCATTTGGGGGGTAATGAGTTGTCCTAGGTGGTGCGTATTTGGGAAGATGGACTTTTCTGGACGACTGTGTGGATTGTGGGGGAATGGGGAATAAGTTCAGGGGAGGTGGAGGGGCTCTGTAGTCCTGAATTTTGGGGTTCAAGGACACAAATAAGAGGCGTGACCTTCCCCACTGTTCTGGGGTGGGCCTTAGTGCTCTTTGAGGCCACTTGCTTGGCTGCTGTGCCCCAATTACTTTCTCTGAGGCCACAGCTCTCTTGGAAAGCCATCTTGAAGGTGGCTACTTCAGAGCCCTCCAACTCTGCTCTGCCGCTAGGATCCAGAGGAGTGTGGTCTGGAGGCGAGAAGAAGCATGCCCAGAAGAGGCACGAGACCTGGTAGAGAGCCGCAGGACTGAGAAAGTGACATGGGGTGTTTCTCTGGGAGTTTCTGCAAGTGTGTCCGAGTAGTTTACCCTGCAGTTTCTTGATGAGAAGCACTGTGTGTGTGTGTGTGTGTGTGTACATGTTTGTGTGTGTGTGTGTGTGTGTGAATGTGAGTTCATATGTGTATGTGTGCTTGTGTTCAAGGGTGTGTTGTGTTTCTCTGTGAATGTGTCTATGTGTGAGTCCATGTGCACATGTGCTTATGTTCAAGTGTGTGTGTTTCTGTGTGTGTGTGTTTGCGTGTGCGCATATTGGCGCTGAGCTTGCCAGGGGCCAGATGTCCATCTGGTGGGAAGGGTCTGTGTTCATCATCATGAGAGTGGGTGGGAAGTCAGAGACCATGATGAAGACATCTCTTCCTCCCTGAGAAGTAGCAGCTACCTCCTTTCTCCCTTTGCTCTTGTTCATTCTCTTTTGGGTTGAAGCTTTAGAAATGGGTGGTCATCTCCTCTGGGACCCCAGTCTTGTTCCTAGATGCCTGTTCTCGACCATTTTCCTCTTGCTGCCAGAGGTTAGTTAGGTGGAGACACGGGTTTTAAGATAGGGACTGTAGTTGCACGTGCCCATTAGAGTCCTTGGGTAATTGCAACTGGAATGTCGGTCTCTAATGGGCATGTGCAGTTGGAATGTTCCATCTTTAGCTCTCAGGGCTCCCTACCCTCCATAAAGCCCGGGGAAAGAGTGGAGAGGTTTAGAGAATGTGACCCTAGGATGAGGAGCAGGCTAGGAAGAGACTAGATGTCTTTCCCCAGCAGTGCTCCATTCCTTTAAACCGGCCGCCCATCAGATGGTTTCTCCCAAACCTGTAGTGTCCTGGCTTTCAGGCTACCTTTGGCTCAGCTGATGCTCCCTACCAGTAGGAGTTGTCCTCCAAGCAGGAGGACTTGTGGTTAGACAATAGGAAGTGCCATTTCAGAAAGTACTTCCAGACTGGGGACCAGTGACCACACGGGCCCCTCCTTCTCTATTGTCTTGGTCCTGCTTTCTGCTTTCTCTGATTCCCACAGGGCTGCCTTCCTTTCTGTCTCTTCTCTGCTCCCTCACCTTCTTGTAGGACTTGAAGAGCCCCCTTTTCCATGGCCCTTCATTCCCTCTGAGCCTTAGGGACTCCAGCTTTCTCTTTTGCTGGCTCCCACACCGTGAGGGCAAAAGGAAGAGTCAGACGGATTCACTCAGTGCTAAGAGCAGTGTGACCTGATGCATGTAACTGACCTTCATTCCTTAGCCTCCTGGGTGTTTTAAGACACCATCTATCAAGCCCACTTTGAACCCATCCACAAGGAATCCCAAGGCCCCCTCCCGGCACTGTAACCTCTCCCTTGTTGACAGTTTGCGTTTAACTTCTGGCTTTGCCACATCCTAATTCTGTGACCTCAGTCCTAATTCTGTGACCTCAGACAAAACGGAGAACTTTGGTAAGCCTCACCTGTTACATGGGGTTGATGATAATACCACGTCTTAGGTTTATGAGAACCCAGTGAAATAACCTGGAAAGAGTGTGTTCCTCAGTGCCTGGCACAGGGGGAAATGACTTAGCAAATCCTGCCTGGCGTGGTGTGGATTTTAATCCACGGATGTAGTAAGGGATGGAGGTCTGGGCAGTAGGGCAGGGGAGTGAGCCTACTTTGTGCTCTCCTCTGGCAGATCACATCAGCACAGTCCACTTTCTGCCAGGTGTTATGAGAACCACGGGGGATGGAAGGGTGAAGAAGACACTGTTCACAGGGGAAACGTGCTTGAACACGTCGGTCCCCGTAAGCCCCTGAGTGCCGGATGGAGGTGTATTCTGGAGGCCTTTGCAGCGTGGAGTTTGGTTCTGAGGAGGAGTATTGGGCAAGGTTCCCAAAGGAGATGTGTTGGCCACTGGAGTTTTGGAAGTTAGCATGAGATGAACATTAAAGAGAATGGAATTTACTGCACACACACACACACACACACACACACACACACACACTACTATGCAACCATTTCTGTCCAGTTGTGGAACATTTTCACTAGCCCTGAAAGACACTTTAAGCTGTAGTTCCCAATGCCCTCTTGTTCATCCCTTGGCCCACGCCCAAGCTGCATTCTGTCTCTGTGGAGTTACCCATTCGGGCTATTTCCTCTAAATGTCATCGTTTTATGTCCAGCTTTCTCCGTTCAGCACATTTGCAAGGCTTATTCATGTGGCAGCATGTATGTACATCATCCCTTTTGATGGCTTAGTAATATTCTACTACATGCATATTCCTTAGATGATCCCCTTTCTTTCTTCCTCCCTCCCTCCCTCCCTCCCTCCCTCCCTCCCCCTCCCTCCCCCTCTCTCTCTCTTTCTTTCTTTCTATCATCTATCCATCTATCTATCCATCCATCCATCTATCTATCCATCCATCCATCCATCCATCCATCCATCCATCCATCCATCCATCCATCTATCTATCTATTTTGAGGCATGGTCTTGCTTTTTAAAGTCTTTGGCTGGCCTGGATCTGCCTGCCTCTCCAGCTCCTGGGTGCAGGGATTAAAGGCCTGTGCCATTACGCCTGGTCCTTCTTAGCCATTTTTAAAGGATAGAAGACAGGGAGAGAACTGAGGAAGGGTTTGCTGATAGAGGCTGAGCATGAGCAAGAAGGACTGTGGGGTGTTTGGTACTGCTGGCTCTTGAAGTCCGGCGTGAGGATTTGGTCTCAGTTTCCCTAGCTATAAAACAACATTAATGATTGCTTTCCTCCCTTGTCCTGTGGTGTTAGTTGGTAGAAGTGACTGCATCAGGGAGAGACTGGGATAGTGCTGTCTCTTCTCAGATTTTTTTTTTTTAACCCACCCTTTCCTCCTCTCTCCTCGAAGCTTGCACCTGTGTGCCTCTGCCCTCATCCCTGTGCGAGTTCGTCTTCCTGCTTTGCCTCCAATCAACTTCCTCTCTCTCTGAGTTGACCTGAAACCTCTCACCCTCTGCAGGTGGGTAGTCCTGTGCTCCGTGTGATTTTGATAGCAGAGGTGCAGATGGACTCTGTCTACCTGTTTGGTCTTTGACAGCTGTCTGTCACCTTCTCGGCTGTGATCTGGACAGAGCTGCCGTGGGCCATGCAGGAGCTTTTCATCTCTCCCCGCTCCCCCAGCTTGGTACAGAGTGGGAGGCAGAGGCTTCTGTGGTGGGGCCCTTTGGAAATGAGCTGTTGCGGTGCCAGTCTGATGCCCCTGGCAAGGTTAGTAATTACAGACAAGACAGCTGGGAAGGGGTTTGGGAGACGCAAGTTTGGAATCAGCAGCACTGGGACTATCCTGGTAATCAGGGTGGGGCCCTGAGAGGGGAGAGTGGGCAGTAGCTGGGGGCTGGGGTGGGGCAGGAGGCTTGGGGCCTCCTTCCTCTGCCCATCGATGAGTAGTTAGGATGAGAGCCTGGAGAAGAGTGGGAAGCCATTGGATCCTAGGCCTGACCTCACTGAGGTCGAGGGAGGAGGGGAAGGGAGAAGCTAGGGGACCCAAGAGCTCCCGAGGGAATGGATCACTGTGTGATTAATTTCTGGCTGAGGCCCATGTTGGGGAGGAACCACCTCTGCACCCAAAGATGATTCCTCCTTATTCTGAGTGGAAGCTACCTTTTAATAATGAGGCTAGAAGAAAGAAGTAGAAGGATTGACCTGCAGTACCTAAAAGAGTTGGGAAACCAACATTTCACTAAGCATCAGTTTCTGTCTGTCTGTCTATCTATCTATCTATCTATCTATCTATCTATCTATCTATCTATCTATTTTTTTAAGGGTCTCACTGTGTGGCCCTGATGGGCCTGGAACTGTGTGGTAGCCCAGGCTGGCCTCAAACTCACAGAGATCTGCCTGCCTCTGCCTCCCGAGTGCTGGGATCGCAAATGCGTGTGGACATTACACCCAGCCTTATTGAGCATCTTGTATGTTAACAGCTTCTGTGACTCACTAGATACATTATATAGAAAACTATCGTGCCCATTTTACAGACAGGAAAATAAGCTTAGAGAAGGCAAGGAGGTCTTCAAGATGGCGTAGCTCCTGAAGGCTGTGCTTGATCTCTGTGATTTCTTTGCTCTTTGGTCTTCTTGTTCCCAGAGTGCTCTTGTCGTCTGTCCGTCCATGCTGTCGTCCCGATTCTATCCGATTGCTCGTTCTTGGCTTTAGTTCTTGAATGTGACTAATTCCTCTTCCCCCTTGGAAAGCCAGCTCGAGTCCATGTAGCCTGATGAGTGGAGACATCCTCTAAGGACGAGAAGCAGATGGGGTCTAAGGGAGAAACCCAGTCTTTGCCCAGGAGGGCCCCTCATTGTCTAAGCCACGGCGGGGCTCCTGTTGGAGCTGGAGCGCTTCCTGTCTGTGTGGAGTGGGAGCTGCAGCAAAGAGACTAAGCTCATGGAGTCGTGTGTGGAGAGGGGCCTTGGCCGTCACTGCCCGAGGATTTTCCCACAGTCGTGACTGTAGCACTTCAAGTCCTACTGTCACCGGTGCCTGGCTCCCCAGGCCTGGACAGAAGACAAGAGGGGGTTTGTGAATGGGGGCTCTGGCTTTTTAGGATAAGGGAGGAGGTCAGACAGAAACAGGTGCCCAGCCTGAGGTGTGATGTGGTAACTCAAAAAACAGCCAAGTGTGAACAGAAACACATATTTTTGTCGCCTGCTTTACCCCAGGAATGGAAGTGGTAGATAGAAGGATGGGGGAGTTGATAATCTGCAGAAAGAGTGAGAATCTCGGTCGGTCGGGTGAGGGAGGTGGGTGTTGTCAGGAGGGCGGAGGCTGGCCGGAACTCAGGCCTTTCGGTCTGCTCACTGTTCCTCGATAGGAGTGGCCCTGGGCTGAGGTCGGTGGAGGGGCTTTTATGGAGAAACCTAGGCCCGCCACACACACACACACACACACACACACACACACACACACACACACACGCACACACACACACATGCACACACGCACACTGTGTCTCACACCTTGAGGCTCACACTGCTGCTTCCCCATACAATCCGGCCTTCACCCACAGTGTCCCATATGCCTTCCTTCCTATCCCCACATCTCAGCTCTCCTGGTCCACATTGCCAGCCTGAGGTTGGCTGGCTTCCCCTTCCAAAATAACTCTTCCAGCCTTGAGGCAGGGGCTGAGGGGCTGGGTGAGCAGGCTTTGATGTCTCTTGGGGTCAGGGACAGTTGAGGCCCACTCAGGACATCAGGCAGTGAAGACAGGCAGGCATTTTGTATGACGGTGGGCGGGAAGTGGGCCTGTGGGTCTGCACAGCTCACCTACTTCCTGTTGTCCTCCCATTTTCCTCCGTAGTCCCTCTACACCTCACCTGGTATGTGGGGAGGGGCCTCTTTTGCCACAGCCTGGGAGGCAGCGGGTCGAAGCCCTGTGGGTGGCGAAAATTAAATAGAGCAACCTGACATTTCAGTCCCGGTTGCCTCTGTGCAAGTTCTGTGTCCTCTCTCTCCCTATAGCCTCAACCTGGGAAAGATGCCAAAGGGAATATTCATCCCTCAACATCCTGCTCCAGATTGACCAGGGATGGATCTAGGGGAAACCAGAGGATGGGATGCTATGGGCTGTGCATGTGTGTGTATGTGCGCATGCGTGTGTATGTGCTGGATTGGGGGCAGGGACTTTGAGAGCGGGATGGGGGTGGGGGTGCCAGAGAGAGAGCAGAACAGGTCTCTACAGAACCTGCCTAGCCAGGGTGGGTGGAGCTGGGTGGGGCAGGCAGGAACCATTCCAGGTTTCAGAAGGGGAACTAGAATATATGTTGTGTGTGTATGTGTGTGTCGGTGCTTCACGTCTGGATGTGGAGGGTGTCCTCCACACTTCCCTGCTTTACACGGAGGGAAATTACAGAAGGTAGAAAGGGGCGTGGCTCTGCCTTCTAGCTCCCTTCTAGTTAGTATCTGGTACCCTGGCAGGAGCCCATCTGTGGGCTCTTCCCCTGCCACTCCGCCCCTCCCCTGCTAGGAGAAGGCTCCTGCCCCCACCCTGGGGCTGTGAGGATGGTGAGCTCATGTCTGGCCCTCCTAGGAGAGTGCTTGGTTAGCAGTACGGGGGGTGGTGCGCCTGGTGCCAGCTCCTGGGCACCCGGTCTTGCAGCCTTCCCACTGGGCCCCCTGAGATCCAGCTGCCTTCTTTGGCCTCTTGGTAGCTAGAGCCACTGGGTCTTTTCTGAGGGCATAAGAGTGGGTCTGGTCTGGAGCCCATTTTTAGACGCAGGGAGGTCCGTGCCCATTCTGGACCTTGGTTCTTTCTGTGATGGGAAGGATCTCGTGTGAGCCCCTTGGGATGGGTGGCTTGTCCGTGTCCAAGGCTGGATGGGGAGGAAGGAAGGAGTGCTGACATTCTTTGGAGTGATGGCTGGTTACATAGGGATTCTTTGCCACTGGACTTAGGCCTGCCTGACCTCTGACCCTTTGTCACTGCTGGGAAGGCTCAGGAGTCAGCAAATCTCCCCCTTCCATTTCTTGTACTGTAGTCTGTTGAAGGACCAAGAGGGAGGCTCACAGAAGAATCTGGTTGCTCTTCAAGAGATTCTTCTTTTTTTTTTTTTTTTTTTTTTTTAAATTTTTTTTTTTTAAAATTCATTTATTTATTATTATGTATACAGCATATGTGACTGCAGGCCAGAAGAGGGCACCAGATCTCACTCAAGGTGGTTGTGAGCCACCATGTGGTTGCTGGGAATTGAACTCAGGACCTCTGGAAGAGCAGTCAGTGCTCTTAACCTCTGAGCCATCTCTCCAGCCCAAGAGATTCTTCTTACACCCAAGTGCTAGCCAATTTTTCCCAGCTGTGAGAGGCCAGAATGGGGGGGCTAGAGAGATGGCCCAGTGGTTAAAGAACACTGGCTGCTCTTGCAGAGGACCAAGATTCAATTCCCAGCACCCACATGGTGGCTCACAACTGCCTATAACTCAAGTTCCAGGGGATCTGGTGCCCTCTTCTGACTTCCGCAGGCATTAGGCATACATTGTGGCAAGTAGATATACAAAACGTGCACACACACACACACACACACACAGCCAGAATGAGCTGTCATGGATGTAGTGACCACTGGCCAGCCATTTCCTTCCCTTCACTGGGCCTTACTGTAAAATTTGGTTGGTTTTAGGGTTCTAATGCTTGCAGCTGCTGAGAGAATTGGGTGCGTCAGTTCACTTTCTCCCAGTGTAGGAGAGAGGAGGGCAGAATCAGAGAGCTCCACCACTTTCTTCAGAGATTCAAATTAGGTGTCTGTATTTTCACCCAGATCAAAAGCCTCGAGTCTCCACTATTGCCTGGCAGGGCCACCTGTGTGGCCTCATCTCTGATGATGTGGGGAAGAACGGAAGAACCTTTGAACCTTTGCCCTGCCTTATGACTGGGTGCTCTGCTCCTGGCCAGATAGCTAAGTAATCCCCTTCCCCAAAGTAGGCACTCAGCACTTGTGAGTGCAACGTAGGGGTCACTCGCCTACCTACAGGTTGTGGTGCAGAAGGCGGGCCAGGCCAGATACAGTAAGACCCTGACTGTTGTGTAGGAATCAGAGGGCTGTAACGGGCAAGGTCCCACAGATGGATGCCTCTTCCAAAGGAATACCTGTCCCTAGGCAGGACCACCCTTCCTGGTCTCTGGCTGAGAAGAGGAAATGGGGCCTACCAGAGACAGACTCCTGTCAAAGCAGTACTTTTAGCTTCTTGTCCACTTTCCCATCCTCATGAAACCCAGATACCTCTGCCCCACAGGCCTGCTGCTTCCAGCCCTGATACCAGTATAGATGCAGAAGAGTCAGGCCCTTTAGAGGTGTGTACTTGGATCGGTCCCTTCCCTACCTTTCTCTGCTGGCTGAGTCACCTGACTCCTGCTTCTTCCCAGATGTTTCCTCAGTGTGTTCTGCCTCATGTCCCCATCCTGGGTCTAAAGACCTGAATTACTCTGCAGGGCTAGAACAATGGCAGAAGGAGGTGGTGACCACAGGCTGGGGCAATGGCAAAAGGAGGTGGTGACCACGGGCTCCTACGCCTGGTCGCTGTCCTGAGCACCTGCCACATGTGGGTTGTGTGTGTGTGTGTGTGTGTGTGTGTGTGTGTGTGTGTGTGCACATGCATGCTTGCACCCATGAAGAACACTTGACTGTCCACTCAGCTGTTCCTGTGAGGGGTGGATGAGGGTCAGTTGGTGCTGGTGTGTATTTTCCCAGCACCCATATCCACCCACGTACCATGTCCCCTAGGGCCTTGCTCTCCCTGCCTCTTGCCTGGCTTTCAGTTTATTTTCTTCTGGAGGCCTCCGATTGTTTCTTGAAGAAACCCGATCCCAAGCTCAGACAAAAGCTGGGGCTGCCAGAGGAGAAACCCCATTCTCTCCCCCTCTGTCCTGTTCCCCCACCTCTATAACCTTTCTCGCTTTGGATGCTGGGTATGGGTTCCAGGACCTGGCTGCCATCACCTAGGCAACAGGGGGCTTTGGTTGCTATGGTGATCAATGTGGGAGAAGCTGGGCAGCCGGGACAAAAGCCCCCACATTCCCCTCAGCCCTCCCCCCAATTCCCTTGGGGTGATACTGAGACACATTCCATTAATTTTATTTCTGAAAGGCCTTTGGAGGGGAGAAGGGTCTCCTTTTTGTGTGGGGCTCTCTCTGCTCCCCCTCTCTCTTCTTTGGCCTCCTTTTAACCCCAGATAATCCATGGCTGGTTTGAGTAGGGGACTAGGTGCCTGTGTTTGTGTCTTGAGGAGTGGGGGGGGGGAGTTGAAAAACAGTGGGGCATATTCGCTTTTTACAGCCTCCCACCCTCTGCCCCTCAGCTGGGTGCAGCTCTCTGCCCTGTGCCAAGTCTAGACTCCGCTCCTGTCTTCTCATCGCTCTGACATTTCTACTTGTTGATCTCATCCACCGATCCCCTCCCCCACCTTGTTTCCTGGGAATGCTGCCCACCCGGGAGACCCTCCAAACCTGATTCTTGAGACTGATTAAGTAAGGGGGGGGACCTCTGCCCATCTTTTTGCCTACCTTTTATCCCTTCCCCAAAGGGACAGCAGGCAAGGGCTTCAGAAGTTGTGGTCCTTTGTGCCCCCTGTGTTTGGTAGTTGAGGGAGGAGCGTGATTTGTTGCATTTTGGGTAAGCCCCCTGTATGCCAGGGCTGTGGGGTTTGTCTTGCTAGGGAGGAAGGGAGGGGGCTCCAGGCTAAGTAACTCAGAACAAAGAGTTGGGAGATGGCTGGGCACCCTGTCTGGCTTGAAATTTATCTGCAAGGGAAACAGAGCGGCTTCACCTCACATCTGGGTGTGTTTGAAGTAGTGGGTCTGCTTGGGGTGTGTGTGTGTGTGTGTGTGTGTGTGTGTGTGTATGTGTGTGTGTGTGTGTGTGTGTATGTGTGCGAGTTCTTTATTTAGTCGTGCGATTTATTTATACCACCGCCTTCCCTAGTTTCAGAGGAAGTGGTTGGGGAGTGGAGTCTGAGGGCTTATTAATTGCTTAACTATTAGTAGCTGTTCAGTCTGTGGAAGCACTTCTCTCATCCCTGTGTTCCTTGCTGCTAACCCCACGAAGGAGGTATCATCATCACCTCTTGTCTTACCAAAGGGCCCATGGGGGCATAAGCACAAAAGGGTCCGTAGCTTGCCCACAGTCACACAGCTCAGCAGTGGGAATGGTGGATTTTAAACCCAGATCTTTGTGTAAATCCCAGGCTCTTTCTGCTGTTGGCTCTGGTAAATAGAGTGCAGGTATTTGGGGATGAGGATGGCGGACGAGAGGGCTCTAGTGTCTGTCTGGATCTAATCCATGGCTCTTCTTTGTCCTTTACTTCACCCCCCCCTTCTCCCCTGCCCAATCTGTCGGTCTCAGAGCCTCCTGGCGAAGTTCAGTTTTTAAGAGGAGAACTAGAAAGAATAGGTGGGAACCACATCAAAAAGTAGTGCAGCCATGACTGTCTAAACCGTATGAAGGAGTAAACCAGTAGAGTGGGTTCCCAGAGGAGGGTAGAGGAACCCGACGTGTAATTTGTACACAGAGGGGTGAACATGGGATGGGCCCTGTTTGTGGCCTTGTTTTAGAGAGGTTCAGGTTTGGGTCGAGGTATACCTGTCCCCAAAGTATGTCTATGACATATTGCTTTTATGTGGGGGTATTGATATCGCTGGCTCATGGATTGACTCTGTTAGGAGGAGAAGTGAATAGATTTCACATTGATTCTTATCTCCCCACAATGGCAGTTTCCCTGACACTCAGACAAGCAAAAGTATTTGTTTACTAGGTGGGTATCGGTTACTTGCTCTGTACCCGCAGGAGGGGAGATGTCTGCAAATATGTATGACTTATCCAGCTCATTCTCCAGTGGTTGGTGATTTAAAGTGGTTGGAAAAAAGATAATTCCACAAAGCAAGTCTGTTTCAGTGCGTAAAACAACGGACTTCTCAGCAGCCTTGGACCTGGTTGTGTTTATTCCTCCATGGAATCCCACTTGTCTTACTGGTGGTCTTGAGATTACACTCAGCTGGCCTCTGGTCTCTCCTTCTCAGCCTCTTTGCTCGATTCCCCCACCCATGTGCGGTTTGGAGTTCTTGAATGCAATGACATAGTCTGCTCTTGAGCTCGGTGCCGTGTCTCTGCCTGTTGCCCGTACCTTCAGTTCACTGGATGCCCAGCTGTCCATTCCTCACAGCCATGAGCTTCAATGCGCGGAGAACAGTACTCACAGCCCTCCTCTCCAAGCTTGCTCTTCCCCACACATGCTCCTTCACAGACAGGATCGTCCCAAATTCTCTGCCTCACCAGAGACTCAGTACCTTCTCCCTTGCTCAGGCTAGTATTTTTTTTTTTAATTATTTTGATTGCATTTTACTTACTTACTTTGTGTGCTTGACTGCGTGTTTTTGTTGCTCCTCACCCCCTCAGCCAGCCTTTCATCACGTCTGATTGGTTCTGTGAGTCAGTCCATTTCTTACCTCTTCCTTGGTTCTGGTGGGCCAAGTCTTCCTGCCGAGGACCTCCTCACTGCTCTCTCCGTTTCTACTTTTTCTTCTTTCCAACCCAAATCTGCACAGCTAAAGAGGCTTCCTGATAACCCTCGAGTAAAACCCGACCTTTCCATTGCCTCCCGCTGCTTCTGTCAGCTTCTCTGGTCCTCAGTTGTTGTTTCTTAAATACACGAGCCCTTTCTTGACTTGGCCTTCCCTCGCGTGGTGTTATTCCTTCCTCTCCTGGGGCCTTTTCTCCCGTTCTTGGGCATCTGTTTGCGTGTCATACACCCCCCCCCCCCCCCCCCCCCCCCCCCCCGTTTCCAGACACTCAGTTTAAAGTTCCTCCGTGGGGCTGGAGATGTCGCTAGCTCAATGGTAGAGTGCTTGCTTAGAACACAGGGCTCCATCCCCAATACATTTGCCTGTTGTCTAATGTCTTGTTCTTTTCCTTCCCCCACACTGACATGGCCGCTTGTGTTTATTGGCTTAGCTGTTCAGTGTACATCTTCCCCTAGACCGTAAACCCAGAGTCAGTTACACCACAGCACCCAGGGCACGGCGAAGTGTGTGTTCACTCAAAGGAGGTGAGTTCGAGAGGTTTTGCTCCATGAGTGAGTGAAGACAGGAGGTGCTCCGGGCACGGTGATGACTTAAGTTAGTGTTGCCAGCATCCGTGGAGAAGATGACCTTGGTTGCTAGAGTAGCTGGGGCTTTTGTGAGAGTTGGGGCTGGGCTCTGAAGGATGGTGGGTGGCACTTGGAAAGTCGGGGAGGAGATGCCGTCCTCTGCTTCAGAGTTAGTCATGCAGGGTAGATGGAGGAGGCTGCCCATCAGCCCAAAGTGGAGGTGGACTTTCATCTTGCTCGTCCAGAGATTTTAGGCGTTTTGGAGGATGCTTCTGTTTGTCTTTTTACTTCACTGTGTTGTCAATCTCCATCCCCCATCTACCCATCAATGAGAGAGAGAGAGAGGAGAGAGAGAGAGAGAGAGAGAGAGAGAGAGAGAGAGAGAGAGAGAGAGAGGAGAGAGAGAGAGATTATGTTTGTGAGCTTGTACGTACATGCATGTGTTACTAAGTCTCCATTTTCCTGGCTGAGAATAGGAAAGTACTGCCTTGATTCTTCCCAATGGGGCCTCCAAGCTGGGTTATTCTGGGCGACCTTCTTGCCCTGGGAGCCTGTGCAGACATTTGCCCCAGCCCTCAATACTAGACACAACTGTGGGTGGAGGGTCTTCCTAGCTGGCAGAGCAGGAGGAGCTGAGCCCATTGGACAGAACAGGAACCCAAAATGAGGAATTCTCAGGTAGTGTCACCCGAGCTTCTGCTGACATTTGGGGATGGTTTTTCTTCTGTGTCCTCACCCATGGGGAGCCCGAGCTACCCCCTTAAGCGACTGCTTTATCTCCTCAGGGATCGTCGCTTGAATTTCTCTGAGATAAGCCCAACTCGTCCAGCAAAATAGAGTCCCTCAGGGTGACAGTTGACTTCCTAAAGGTGCCTCTTGGCCTGAAGAAGCCTGTGCTGAAGGAGGTGGCTGTGGGGCCCCCGAAGAGGCCCCAGCCCGCGGCCCTGGAGCGCTACAAGGCACGGCGTTCGGACGCCATGGACACCGAGTCCCAGTACTCGGGCTATTCTTACAAGTCGGGCCATTCCCGCAGCTCCCGAAAGCATAGGTGGGTCGGGCTGCGTGGTGGAGAGGGGCGTGGTGGAGAGGGGCGGTGTGTGCATGGTGGGGGGATAGGGGCTGAAAGGACCTTGACTCCCCTCTTGACCTTTCGTTCCTGTTTCTCTGGCTTCGTGCTGCAGGGACCGGCGGGACCGACACCGCTCTAAGAGCCGGGATGGGAGCCGTGGAGATAAATCGGTGACGATCCAGGCCCCAGGAGAGCCCCTGCTGGACAATGAGTCCACGAGGGGAGATGAGCGGGTGAGTACTGGGGATCAAGTGGTTTAAATCTGACATTTTCTGATCCCTGGGGGGGGGGGGGGGGGGGGGGGGAGGTGGGGGAGGTGGAGGCCCCGCTAGTCAAGGGAAGGGCTGAGATGGCTATCTGGTCTCCTAGGACAGATACAGGATCCAGAAGGGTATCTTTTTGTTTGTTTTTCAAGACAGGGTCTTTTTTTTTGTAACCCAGGCTAGCCTTGAACTCATTATGTAGCCCAGACTGGTCTTGGGGGTTTTGTTTGTTTGTTTTGTTTTGTTTTGTTTTGTTTTGTGGTGGTGGTTGTTGTTGTAAGACAGGGTCTTACAGTGTAGCCCTGGCTAGAGAACTCACAGAAATCCGTCTGTCCCTGTCCCCTGAGTGCTGGGATTAAAAGTGTGTGCCACTCTGCTTGGCCCCCAGACTGGTTTTAAAATGGAATCCTCCTGTCTCTGACTCCCAAATGTAGGGATTACGGGTGTGCACTACTATTCTTTTCCTTTGTTTAGTGTTCCAAGGTGGGGCCTTGTTGCAGTGGAATTCAGGGAGTTTTAGTGGAAACCCTTTTGGAGGTACTAGCTCCACCCTTTCTCAAGAGGCGGGAGGGGTTTAGCCGAGTAAGGAGCAAGGTCCCTGCCCCTCCACAGCTCCTGTCCGCCAGTCAGGCTGGTACAGGCTGGGGTAGGAGGGAGGGGGTCTTGGTGAGACGACCACCGTTTTCCCTCCAGTCTCAGGTTTACGCCCTCTGCTGTTAGCTTGTGGAACAGCATCGCCTAGGTCCTAGGGAAAAAGAAGAGGTTTTGGGAAGAGTCAATGGAGCCAGGGCAAGAGAGAAGAGGAGAGGCTGAGCAGTTAAGGGAGGTACCTTGGAAAAGAATTCTCCAGGACGGGGGCGCCATTGTGTCTGCCCTGACTTCTGGTTCATTGTATTCCCTGGGTCGAGAGGACAGTAGGCAGAACACAGTCCTGGAATTTAGGAGGGACAGGATTTGCAGTGACACTGAGCTTATCTTATTCCTGTACTTCCTTCCTGGGAGTATCTTAGGCAATGGAGACTCTTAGCTTCTTCTTCCTCAGGGGGATGTGGGGGACCTGTCTGGCATTGATAAGTCTTTTCTTTCCGTGATACCAGGCTTCATAGATTTTTGAAGTGATCTTGAGACATGTTTAGGTCACTGCCTGTTGGGGTGGGGTTCCCTAGGCCTTGATCCTTGAGAGGGTAGACAGTGTATCTGGGGTCACCGGGTGAGGGTGTGGTTCCAGTCCCACAGCCGACAGTGGCCGGCTCTTCTATTTTCTATATTCAGATCAGATTCTTCCTCCATCTGTGGGAGAGGAGATTTCTCAGTTCTCTAGTCACTGGCCCTTCCAGGCTACCCCAGGCTACCCCTTACACTGCACTGTGTGGCTCTGTCCTGTAGCCTGCATCCCCTGGGTTTCAGGGTATGATTTCCATATGTCCAGGCTGGAATGTCCTGGAAGTGAATTGTGGGTAACTGAAAGTCCTGGTGATCTTGGGACTTCCTTTTTTTTTTTTTTTATGGTGAAAAGTATATTTAGAATTAGCCAGCTGGACTCAGTTTAGATGATCCCAATTTTGTTGGCAACATCCAGAGCATCACAGTCAGGAGCCAACCAAACATACGCCTTCTTCTCTCCATCAGGCCTTATGAGGGTGTTGACTTTGGCCACATCAGTGTCATAGAGTGTCTTCCCAGCCTGTTTGATCCGGTGCTTGTTGCCCTTGACATCCACAATGAACACAAGTGTGTTGTTGTCTTCTATCTTCTTCATGGCTGACTCAGTGGTCAGGGGGAATTTGATGATGGCATAGTGGTCGAGCTTGTTTCTCCTGGGCAAGCTCTTTCGAGGATATTTAGGCTGCCTCCGGAGCCGCAGGGTCTTGGGCCACCGGAACGTGGGTGACGTGCGGATCTTCTTCTTTTTGTGGCTGTGGACGCCTTTCAGCACCGCCTTCTCCGCGTTCAAGGCCTTCACTTTGGCTTCGGCCTTGGGAGGGCCAGGAGCTTCCTTCTTCGCTTTTGGCGCCGTCTTGGCGGAAAGCGGGACTTCTTTATAAGATGGTCTCTAGCCACTGCAGAGAGACAGGTTTGGGCGGATCACACTCTGAAGGGCGCCTGAGGAGCCCAGCCTGTCCACTGCTTATCCTCCACAGACCCTATACCCTGGTAATTCAGATGGCCACCCAGCAGAGCTAGCCTCATAGAGACCCACGGTGATCCTGAGTCTACAACCTGTTTCCCATATCCTGTGTAGGTCATTCGCTGGTCTTCCTGTCTCCTCTTCTCCCTTAGTGAGGAAGCTGTAGCAGCTCCTCATGGCTGGAGGATGGATGACTGTTTAAAAAGACCAGGTCTCATTTAGTTCAGGCTGGCCTCTAATCTTTCTTCCCCCACCTCCCTCCCCAAGTGCTAGGATTACAGGCATGTAAAAGCCTCTGGCTTCCCCCCCCACCCCCTCCTTGAGATTGTCTTCTTCTGTGGCCCAGGCTAATCTTGAACTCACACGAATCCTCCTGCTTCGACCTCCTGTGTACTGGGATCATAGTCACACGTTACCTCACTTGACTGGGATAGATGTCTGTTGCTTAGCCTGGCCCTACCACGTGGCCTTCACAAGGGGCGTCTGGCTTCCCCTTCCTGGGCACTCTGCTCTCTGCCCCTGCACGTGGATCCTCGGCTCTTTGAATCTCTGCCCTGTCCATCTGTCTTTGGCTTGTGTTGAAATCATGGATTTCTGCGCAAGCTGGAAGAAACTTAGGAGAGCCCTAAGTTGAAACAGTTCATGGGCGTCTTGTTTAAGTGCGGACTGTGCAGGCTTAGTAATGTGGGGTGGGCCTGTGGTTCTGCGTTTCTCACAGGCTCCCGAGTGATTTCCACGCTGCCGGTCCACAGAGTGCATTCTGACGAGCAGCCCCCAGGGATCATTTAGTTCAGAGTTCCCAATCTTGGCTGAACATTATAATCATCTTGGGAGCCTTTAAAAAAAAAAAAAGGTTGACAAGCAGATCTCACTTTGCATAATTGGTATGTTTTCCAAGCTCCCTGGGTGATTCTAATGTGTGTGGCTGGGGTTGGGAACCACTAATTCAGATGGGCTTTTTGCATGTCACCTGCTGCTGGGGGTCAGCTCGGGGGCCTGTCACTCTCTGGAAAAGAGCGTCTGTTTTGCCTTGGCAAGCCTGTCCTTGGGTCACTGTCACTGCCCAAGCTATTCTTTTGGCAGTGGTCCTGCGCTCCGTTTTCCTGGGGGTCGTCACCGCGCACGCGGCGTTTTCCTCTCTGATCTCCGTGCAGCTCCCCAGGGACTTGAGTTTCAGATTGCAGTTTCTGCAGAGACGAGATGGGCACACGGTGGGGCTCAGTGAGCTCTCTGATGACTGCGTGTGTGTGTGTGTGTGTGTGTGTGTGTGTGTGTGTGTGTGTGTGTGTGTGTGTGTGGTGGTGACCTCCCGTCTTCTTCCCGCAGTGCCCTCTCCCGCCTGCGCCTCTGCCTCCTCTGCTCACCCTTCCCACGCGCGCCTCTGCCTCCTCTGCTCACCCTTCTCTCTTCACCCCCCTTCCCGACTGTAGGACGACAACTGGGGAGAAACAACCACGGTAGTCACAGGCACCTCTGAGCACAGCATCTCCCACGATGACCTCACCCGCATCGCCAAGGACATGGAGGACAGCGTCCCGCTGGATTGTTCGCGCCACTTGGGCGTGGCGGCAGGGGCCTCTCTGGCGCTGCTCTCTTTCCTCACCCCGCTGGCTTTCCTGCTTCTGCCTCCACTGCTGTGGCGGGAGGAGCTGGAGCCGTGTGGGACGGCCTGTGAGGGCCTCTTCATCTCCGTGGCCTTCAAGCTGCTCATCCTGCTGCTGGGCAGCTGGGCTCTGTTCTTCCGCCGGCCCAAGGCCTCGCTGCCCCGAGTCTTCGTGCTGCGCGCCTTGCTCATGGTGCTCGTCTTCCTGCTGGTTATCTCCTACTGGCTCTTCTATGGGGTGCGCATCTTGGATGCCCGGGAGCGCAGCTACCAGGGCGTGGTGCAGTTTGCTGTTTCGCTAGTGGATGCCCTGCTCTTCGTGCACTACCTGGCTGTCGTGCTGCTGGAGCTACGCCAGCTCCAGCCCCAGTTCACGCTCAAGGTCGTGCGATCGACAGATGGGGCCAGCCGCTTCTACAATGTCGGCCATCTCAGGTAGGAGTGCGCGGCAGCAGGTGGGACTTGCTGAGGACAAAGAGGAGACCTTGACAGGGATTGGGCGGGAGGGAGGGTGTGGTGGTGGTGGGGACAGTAAGTGATGGGTTAGAAGGGGCTGGGTGGAAGGGAGTTTGCACACAGCAAGAGAGTTCAGTGGTATTTTCAGCCTAACAGCAAAGCCATACGTAGGATTGTGGGCAAGATGCCGGTGGGAGTTGTGAGCTCAGGAGTGAAAGGCAATTCAAAATCAGGTATCTTAGAGGAGGATGGACCAAAGGGGAGAGAGGTCCAAACAGAAGGTTTCTAACCTTTTCTTGGAGGCCCAGCTTCCCGTGAGTAGTCAGTGACTGCTACTGAGATGAGCTGGCCAGAGGATGGACCGGCAGAGGGAGAGATAGAAAGTCACCTCCCACCAGGCTTGTGGGCAGGATGTCTCCCTCCCTCCCCTTGGCTGTGCAGAGCATCAGTGGCACCTCCCAGGTCCTGTCAGTAACCTTGGGAGAATGTTGGAGGGGGTTGAGGAGATCTTTGGCTGGGGCCCTTTTACCTCTGGGCTTCAGCATGGTAGGAAATGACTAGCAGGCCCAGCCTGGGGCAAGGTTAGGGACCTGGTAAGTAGACCTCAGGCTTGAGCCAGGCTTCCTGGAAGCAGCTTGTCCCTGTCATGTGTCCTCTCCAGCCCTGCCGACCTGCCCTGATGTGTCCCTTCCCCTGCGCCCCTTGTCTGTCCCTCCTCCCCCCACCTCCTGCCGTCTCCCCAACAGCATCCAGCGAGTGGCAGTGTGGATCCTGGAGAAGTATTACCATGACTTCCCTGTCTACAACCCCGCCCTCCTCAACCTGCCCAAGTCCGTCCTGGCCAAGAAAGTGTCTGGCTTCAAGGTGTATTCTCTCGGAGAGGGTGAGCGGCCCTGCTCCTCCGCCCCTCCTGGCCTCTCCCTAAGCAGGACTCCACGATACTTCCCGTGCCTTTTCCTTTCTCTGGCCTGTGTCCCAGCCCTCTCTCTCTGTTCTGTCATTTCCCTTGACTTCAGGTAGCTAGCTGGTCTTAGCTGCTGATCCTTTTTTACGCCACGGTGTGGCCCCCGGTTTAGTGCCTGCTGTCTTCTCACAGCCCTGGTCTCTACCCTTTGGCCCTGAGCTGCAAAGCTTCCTGCAGCAGGAGGCTTCTGTGCAGGACTCCTGCCCTTCCGATGCCTTCCTGGTTGCTTCCCTGCCGTTTCTCCCAGAGGTGGCCAGGAGGGCTGGGACTGGGAGGTGGTGGGGACACATCCTCTGGATGTGCCAGGCCATTTTCCCAGAGCTCCAACGACGTGCAGAGGGCTGCACTCTTTTTTTTCTTTTTCTTTTTTCTTTTTTGACCATCTCCTCTGTCCTGATCCTGTGTAGAGAACAGCACCAATAACTCCACTGGCCAGTCAAGGGCTGTGATCGCGGCAGCGGCGCGGAGGCGGGACAACAGCCACAACGAGTATTACTATGAGGAGGCCGAGCATGAGCGCAGAGTGCGGAAGCGCAGGGCCAGGTGGGTACCCGCGGTGTGAGTTCAGGGCTTGGTGAGTACCTGAGGGAGGGCAAGAGCCAATAGAATGGGGGGGACGGCGGCGGTGCCTATGCGGTGAACTGGGGAGAGGAAGCCCAAGAGGCGCTTATACCTGCCCGAAATGGAAGAGGGATGATACAAGTTTTGCGTATTCGTTTTCTGCGTATTCGTTTTCTAGCGCTTCCGTGGCTGATTACCACAGACTCAGCAGCGTTAAAACAGCACGTTTGTTATTGCTCTGTTCCACGGGTCAGGTTCAGGTTGGCTGGGCCATCTGCTTGGACCTTGAAGGCTAAAAGGACCTCGAAGGCTAAAATCTGTACAACTCTCATCCGAGCCCGGGCTTCTCTTCCAAGCTCCCTGGCTTTTGATGGAATCATTTCATGTCATGCTTCCCCACAGTTTCCAGCTTTTTCTAACAGGAGCCTGCTCTTTCTGACTTTTGCTACCTACAGGGAAGACTGGTTTTCAGGCCCCAAAGGATATATATAATATATATATATATAATATATATATTATATATATATTATATATATATATATTTATTTATTCATTTTTTTGTGTGTGTGTGCACACATGTGCGCGCATGTATGTGGAGGCCAGAGGACAACCTGGGCTATTGTTCCTCAGGTGTCATCCGCTTGGTGTTTTGAGATGGTCTCTTCATTGCTCTGGAGCTCACCAAGTAGGTTAGACTAAGCTGGCTGGCCCCCAAGTCCCAGGAATCCGCCGGTCTCTGCTTCCCTGGTGCTGGGATTAAAAGTACAGGCCATTGTACTTCGATCTTTTTGTTGTTGTTGTTGTTGTTTGTTTTGAGACAGGGTCTTACTATGTAACCCTGGCTGTCCTGGAACTTACTAGGTAGCTCAGGTTGGCCTCAAACTCATAGAGATCTTGGTCCTCTCAAGAGCTGGGATTAAAGGTGTGTGTCCCACCACGCCTGGCCTCTTCGGGTTAATTCTTAAACCCTGTCTTTAATTTTCCCTTTGTCGTAAGAACTTAAATTGTACCCGAAGACTCTTTTCTCAATGCCTGCTGTTACCAGGTTCCACCTGGAGCTTCCCGGATTTCACTGGAGAAAAGAGGAGCAGAAATACGGGGCTAGAACATCCACCCTGCCCTCTCCCCACTTTCCTTATCTAGGTGTCGGGGGCAGAGAGACAGCCCCGTCTTGTCCCCTGGAGGACGAAGACCACCGGTTCTAATTCTGTGACATTTCCTGTTGTTGGAAAGAAACCAGTGATGGCCCCTTTGCCATTTCCCCCTGACTAGGCTCTTGGATATCATGGCCTGCCTCTGTCACTCCTGGCGCATGGGTTTATTTCCTCTTCTGTTACCTTGCTGGTAGCTGGTAGGAAACTTAGGTTCACCTGAAACATAAAGATCTTTTCAGAAGAAACTCTACTAATGGAGGCAAAAGGATGCACAGAAACAGGACATGCAGACAGATGGCATGTACTAGCCCGGAGTCCCATCCTCAGCTCGTTGAAGGTCCTGAGGTGCCTGGGTTCTTGGCTATAGGCCTCACATCCATTCTTTTTTTTTTTTTTTTTTTTTTTTTTTTTTTTTAAGATTTATTTATTTATTGCGTATACAGCATGTGTCCCTGCAGGCCAGAAGGGGGCACCAGATCTCGTTACAGATGGTTGTGAGCCACCATGTGCTTGCTGGGAATTGAACTCAGGACCTCTGGAAGAGCAGTCAGTGCTCTTAACCTCTGAGCCACCTCTCCAGTCCCCTCACATCCATTCTTATCCCGTCTCTTGAGGCCAGTCCTGCTCTTAGGTCGGTGGGTTTTATTTTGGGTTTTGGACTTAGAGTGCAGAACACCTTCTCACTGTCCTCAGCTCTTACCACCTCGTGGTCACAGTTCCTTCAGTCTTTCTTCATCGACTTGAATCTAGTTTGAGTTCCTTAAAAACCTGTGTTTTTGAACAAGTGGTGTGTGGGTTTGTGTGGCTCTGTGCTGTTAGTGTAAATGGACTTTTTTTTTTTTTTTTTGAGATAAAGTCATCTGTGTAGCCTTGGCTGGCCTCGAACTCGTTATGCAGACGGGCTGACCTCGAACTCGTACACGTCCTCCTCCCGCTAAACTGACTTCTTTCTTCTTCCTCTTTAATGTGTTGTGCGGTTCACCCATGTGCTCTGTATGTCCCTCTCGTCACGTGTTACTGCTGCACGGTAGTTCACAGAATGCCCCTGACTTCCTATCCAGTGTTGGGATTATAGTTATCTTCCATTTTGATGAAGAAGCATCTTACTAAGGTTTTATTATTAATTTTTAAAAATAAAAAAATTATTTTATGTGTATTATTGTTTTGCCTGCAGGTATCTGTACTGTGTGTGTGTGCCTGATGCCCAGGGAGGTAGAAAAGGGCATGGGATCCCTTGGACCTGGAGTTACATACAGCTGTGAACTGTCATGTGGGTGGGTGCTAGGAACGGAACCTGGGTCCTCTGCAGGAGCAGCTGGTGCTCTTAACCACTGAGCCCTCTCTCCAGCCCCTTCTTAATGTTTAGTTTGTATCTCTGCTTGCCTAGTGTCTTTCGGATTTCATATGAATCTTTTACTGCTTTGGTCTGATTGTATTTGAATGTACTTAGTTTTTTGAGACCGAGTCTCGCTAAGTAGACCATCCTGGTCTGGAACCTGTGATTCTCCGGCCTCTGCTTACCAAGTGCTGGGATTATAGGAATGTGTCATCATTCCTGGCTCCTTTGCCCACTAAAAAAAACAAAAACAAAAACAACAACAAAAAAACCCCATTACGTTTATTTATTTATGTGTCCGTGTAGCCATGCGCACTTCAGAGTTCACCTGGAGGCTCAAGGACAGCGTCTGGTGTGGTTTTCCTTCTTGCACCATGTAGGTCCAGGGTGTAGAACTCAGGTTGTCGCGCTTGGTGGCAAGTCCCTTTCCCTGCTGAACTATCTGCTCCACCTCCTCTTTTATTCCTTATTTTTTAAAGGTCCTTACCCCTTCCTTCCTGATTCGTAGTGAATTCTTTGTGTGATGCCAGTTCTTGGTTGACTTTAGCTGCTGCAGGTATCTCCCCCGCGCCACCCCCGCAGCCCCCAGTCAGGTGTCAGCATTGCCTCTGCTACTGTGGCTGAATAGAAATGTCATTTCCAGGGCGAGGAGTAAAGCCGGATGACCTGAGTTCAATTCCCAGAATCCGTATGTTGGAGAGAGAGAAGGGATTTCTCAAACCTCCACAGAAGGCATGTGTATGCCCACACACACACATAAATAACTTTAATAGTAATAATAAATAATAATAATGATGATGATAATGATATGACGGTAATTTGCCATTTCCCTTTACTCATATCTATTATTTTTTATGTAGTGTGGTGTGGTGTGGAGTCTTTTCCTTGGGTCTGTCGGGATACTCGGCCTTTTTGGTAGCGTAGTTCTAGGTGTCTTTCCGGATTTGATGCTAGGCCTGTTCACTTTAAGTCCCTAGTCTGAGTCCACTGAGTTCTACAACTGTTTCTTGTTGCCCGTGAGGAAAACACCGCTCCCATCTCTTAATCCCCAGGCACTTGGCTCCAAGTAGGCTTCTGTTACTTCAGGGAGAGCAGAGAGGCCTGACCTCCCTCTGAGGGCTGCAGCCAGCAGCAGCAGTCTGGTGGGTAAGAGGGTAGAGTGAGCGGTGGGCATCTGGTCCAGATACTGCCTGTCCCCTAGGCTCGTGGTGGCGGTGGAGGAGGCCTTCACTCACATTAAGCGGCTGCAGGAAGAGGAGCAGAAGAACCCCAGGGAGGTGATGGATCCCCGGGAAGCAGCCCAAGCCATCTTTGCGTCCATGGCCCGTGCCATGCAGAAGTACCTCCGCACCACCAAGCAGCAGCCTTACCACACCATGGAGAGCATCCTGCAGCACCTGGAGTTCTGCATCACTCACGACATGACACCCAAGGTAGGCCTGCTGCTCCGCGGCCTTCCTCCGCGTCCACCTTCTAGTTCTTTGGGTTGGTGGCCGCCGTGTCCCCTGCGTCTCTCCTCACTCACCTTCCCTCTCGTGGGCCCACCCTCACCTCTTCTCTGTAACCTCTTTTCTCGTCCCCACCCCGTCCATCCTGTCTGTGTGGAGCCGAGGAGGCGAGGGCAGGCTTCTGAACCGTTTGAGGGGATGTCAGAGGCCTGTTTCTCAGCTTCAGAAGGCTCTGGAATGTTGTCTGCATTCCGAGTCTCACCTTGCCCTTCCTGTCCCCTTCACCCCCGAAGTGAGCTTTTGCCTGGGCTTACTGTTAGCTGTGGGCGACCTCCACCCAGTTGCCAGCTTCCTAGAATGGCTTTCGCGGATCGAGCCTTCTTTGCTGAGCGGGTGATAAAGAGGCTGGGAATGGAGCTCAGTGCTAGATCAGGCCTGAGCTCCTGATTTTAATGTACACACACACACACACACACACACACACACACACACACACACACAGTTGCACTTGAATCTTGCCTTGGCCCACATCCCTCTGAGTGCAGACCTATGTGGCTCTAATCATATAACCTGTATGGAAGGGAAGGAAGACAGAAGGAAGGAAGAGGGTTGAGCTGCCCCGGGCACGGCCTGGTGCAAGGAACAGAGTAAAGGATGGGAGAGAATTCTGGTCCTGACTGGAGCTATATCACTATATTCTGTGCATGCCCTCCTCCTCGTCTATACATCAAGCTCCCCTCAGGCCCTCTTCTGCTCTCGCAGTTGAAGATACTTGTTCATGTGTGTAGAATGAGCTCCAGAGCCTCTTGGCTATCCTTGAAAGCTGTGTGTTGTCAGAGGATGAAGGGTGGGTGGGTGGATGGGTGGGTGGGTGGGTGAGATGCCCAGGCAGTGTCTTCTCCCCTCCTCAGGCCTTCCTGGAGCGATATTTGGCAGCTGGACCCACCATCCAGTACCACAAGGAACGTTGGCTGGCCAAACAGTGGACCTTGGTGAGCGAGGAGCCGGTGACCAATGGGCTTAAGGACGGCATCGTTTTCCTCTTAAAACGCCAGGACTTCAGCCTGGTGGTGAGCACCAAGAAGGTGCCGTTCTTCAAACTCTCTGAGGAATTTGTGGATCCCAAGTCACATAAGTTTGTCATGCGGCTGCAGTCGGAGACCTCCGTGTGACTTTGCAACAGCAGGGGAGGGGGACATGGGGGTTCCTGCGGAGTGGGGAGTGGCTTGGATCTCTGGCCCTGTCACGTTTCTGCCACCCTCCTTCCTCTTGCTCTTGCTTTTTTTTTTTTTTTTTTTTTTTTTTTTTTACTTGAATTAACTTATCCTGTATCGGGTCTCCACCCCTCTTCCTCAGTTTCCCCATGTAAATCTGGAGAGACCACCTTGCTTTAACAATATCTGGGAACCACCCTGCCCCCGCCCCCCAAGTTTGTATCACTCCAGGCTCTGCAGGAAACAGTGCCTCCTACCCCGTTCTTCCCCTGGGTGGAAGTCCCTCCTCAAAGGGCGCGCGCAGGGCCTTCTTGATTGTACCCTAACCCTGAGCTCCCACTTAACAGACCTAAGTTCTTAGAGCCCCGCTCTTCAGTGGCCCCTAATAGGGGTTCTCTGGGGGGGGCCCAGCTTTGACCCCAGAGACCCGTGGTGCCAAACTCCTGCGGGACAGCAGCTAGCCCTATTCCCTGTCCCCACCCGTAGCCCTGAGTCCCTGGGCAAGGATGCACCCGTGACAGTAGTCCCAGAGTTAGGAATCTCCCTGCAGTGCCACTTGCTTCCCACTGTTCCAGCTGTACTTTCCTGGTCCACACACACACACCACACACACACAGAACAAGCGGGGAGCCCCATCTGCCACCCAGGAGTCTTCACTGCTATTTCTGACCTGTGTGATCACGTGAACATAGGCAAACTGAGGTGGAACCTTTTTGACCACTTGACCAGGGCTGTGGGGGAGGTCCAGTATTTCTGTTTCGGACAACTCCTGAGGGGAAGGGCGGGATAGACCCCTGAAGTTGGAGAGACCCTTGTCATTGACCCCCATCCCTCTGAACCCACTGACCCTTACCCCTCTCCGCTGTTCATTCCCACCCTTACCTGTGAAGGATGCATGTCAACTTCTGTAGGGACTTTATGACATGCAGACCCTGACCAACCCTATGGTTGGTTTTAAGACATTTTTCTTTTCTGCACCAGCTACCCCAGTCCTGTTGACTTGCAGCTCTAGAGACCTGTGGCCTCGTCTCTTCTTAGGGGAGGGGCCAGCAGCTCCTTCTCATCCCCTGCCTTAAGTCCAGTTCTTTGCCTCAGGGGTCTCTTTTCCATGGCCTTCCAGGGTCCCATCCTCTTCTCTCCCTGCCTCTCTTTCTAGGCTCTATATTGGGGCAAGGGACCAGGATTCCTGCCTTTTGTGGGTCTTAGCTCCTCACCCCATTTTAACTAACAGCCTTTGCACCGAATCTGACTCTCAGTAATTTAAAGCTCATTTTGAGCAGGATTCACTAACCCTCAAATGGATATTTTTCAGAGCAAATTTGAGCCTTTAAATTAGATGCCTTTAAATCATTTTTTATCACAAGGAATAGAAATAGAAAATACCCACATCCATCCTTCCGGCATCCATGTGGAGGATGGTTCTGATGGCTGGGATGGAGCAGTGCTCCTGGGCCACTTCTCTAAACAACTCCCAAAGCCCCTGCATAGGTCCTTCACTTCCCTGGAAATTTTGCTGGCATTTTCTGTGCAAAGCACAAACTGAGATGAGGTACCCATTGATCCCGCTATGAGGCTGTGGGATCCACAGCCCACCCACCCCTTACAAAGGGGCTCATCCATTAGTGCTTACTTTATTCCCACAGGGATGGGCTTTTGGAGCTGACTTAGGCAGGGCCTCGGGGTTAACCTCCAGGCTGTGGTAGAGGTTCCTGGATAGACTCCAGTGAAATTAGTTTGTACTTGGGTCATGGGAAGGTATCTTTTCTTTAAAAAAAAAAAAAATCAGGTTTCAGAGGAGTCCTTTTTGGGTCACATAAATACCTCACTATCCTGGAAAGCAGAGCCTGGATGGTGATTGGGGTCGCTGCCTTTGTGGGCAAGAATGGGGTGTGGTGTTGGTTTGAGCAGTGGGTGGGGGAGGGCAGAAGGAAAATGTTTGGGATCTTAGTTGATGCCCTAGGTTAGGGGCACAGGAGTGTTTATTTTAAGAACCTGCCATGTTTTTTAATCACTGTGATACTTTCATTCCTTTTCCCTAAATCAAAAAGAAAAAGTTCCCCTGACTCTGTCTAAGCACTAAGGGCTGTGACTAAGAATGGTAGCGTTTTGGTCCTTTGTGTCAGAACTGTGGTATCTTTGTCTACTTTGGTTGTTATTATTTTTTAAAATGTCAGGATGAATTGTCAAGTGTATAGCTGTGTGTGTGTGTGTGTGTGTGTGTGTGTGTGTGTGTGTGTGTGAGAGAGAGAGAGAGAGAGAGAGAGGAGAGGAGAGGTGTGTCAGTGTCTGTGTGTCTATCTCTGTGTGTATGTGTGTCTGTGTGTCTATCTCTGTGTGTATGTGTGTCTGTGTGTCTATCTCTGTGTGTCTGTGTGTCTGTGTGTCTTTTGCTTCTCCAGAATAAGAAGTTGTCTTCATGCTGTGACCTGCTATGGGTGGGCAGCTGACTCAGTCCCTCTGAGCAGTTTCCTCGCCAATCCTGTCCCCACTCACTTGGTTTCTATTCTTCTGCTGTAGGAATGTGCCTACCCAGCCCAACACTGTCACCATAGGGGATGCTGTGCTGGGCTACTTCAGTGCGCCTGTTTCTCTGTCTGTGTGGCATCCTAGCTCATCCCCACTGCACAACTTGGCCTTTGTTTTCATGACCTTGGAGTGCTTACCTCTCTTCCCTCCACAGCAGGACACCGTGCCTCAGTCCTTCACCTACCTCGCCACTCTGTCACTGTCCCCATTGGTCCCTTTCTGGTTTCTCCTAAGTATATGTTCTTGTTCTGTTTTTATTTATGTCCCTCAAGTCTCTCTTTCACGTCTTCCTGCTACTTTCCATCTCTTCCCTTATGCTTTTCTTCCTAGCCACCACAGCATCCCCACTGTAAACCCCGATTAAAGGCAAGGAGGCAGGATTCCTGGGAGGTCCGCACTCCAGATGTCTGTTTCCCGGGGTTTGTGCTTTTCCTCTTGGTTGGGCCTCGCTTTGCCTTGTCCCTTCCTGGTGTCTGTCAGTCTCTTTTCCCTCCCTGTTCTCCCCATGGGGAAACATCTACTGATGGATTCCGTTCTGATGTGTGGTTGTTGTAATTTGTTCTTATGTGTGCAGAGGGAAGGGACTACTTGAATCTCTTCCAAGTGAGATTGTGTAAATGTAGAATTTTCCATTGTTGAATCTAGATTTTTTATTCCCTCTCCCCCATTTCCTTTTCTTTCTTTCTTTTTTTTAAATCTTCTTTCTTTTCTTTCTTTTTTTTTTTTTTTTGGTTACAGAGCTGAGACCTTGTGCATGCATGTAGAAAATTGTAAAATGTAAATTTTTTTTAATATATAAAAAGCTTGTTTTTACAGTTTGCAGTGGATTAAACATTATGGCAATTTTAGGGATTTTTTTTCTTAAACATAGTAACTAAAACTGTACAAATTTTTTTTATATATAAAATAAAGACATTTGACTTTTGTGGGGGTATTCTGTTGCTTTTCTTTTTTCAAAGTGGGAGCTAAAGGTGGTCAAGGAAGAGAGAACATGTATCTGGGCAGTAGGGGGCAGTGTGAGCCTTGTCTTGCCACAGGCTCCAGGCAGCGTGGAGGAGAATGAGGGGAGAAAGGAAACTGCTTGCTGTTAGCCCTGATTCTGAGGGGAGAGAGAGCTGCGAGGGTTAATCTTCTGGGGGTGGTCGTCGAGATGAGGAGGGAGGGATTACTTTCAGCCCGTGTCTTCCCTAGTAAGCCCGTGTGTGCATGGCCTCCAAGTGAAGGACTGGAGTGGGCCGTTTAAACCAGAAAGTGCTGATGTGATGGCGCCTCACATTTCATTTAGAAAAGCCCCCAAACTTCACCCCTGGTTTTATTTAGTTTTAAAAGTTGGAATCCTGGGGCTGGAGAGATGGCTCGGTGTTAAGAGCACCTGTTGCTTGAGTTTGGTTCCCAGCACCTACATTGGCAATAGCTCATAACCACCTCTTAACTCCAGCTCCAGGGGGTCTGGTGCCCTCTTCTGGCCTCTGGGAACTGTACTCATTCATATGTATGTATGTATGTATGTGCTGTGTGGGATGGTCTGTATGTCAAATGTGTTGCTGATTGGTCAATGAATAAATCACTGATTGGCAGTGGCCAGGCAGGAAGTATAGGCGGGACTAACAGAGAGGAAAATTGAGGGAAGTGGAAGGCTGAGTCGGGGAGACACTGCCAGCCGCCATGATGAGAAACAGCATGTAAAGATGCCGGTAAGCCACGAGCCATGTGGCAAAGTATAGATTAATAGAAATGGATTAATTTAAGCTGTAAGAACAGTTAGCAAGAAGCCTGCCACGGCCATACAGTTTGTAACCAAAATAAGTCTCTGTGTTTACTTGATCGGGTTTGAGCGGCTTGGGACTGGCGGGTGAGAGAGATTTGTCCTGACTGTGGGCCAGGCAGAAAAACTCTAGCAACATGTATGTATGTATGTATATGTATATAATTTTTTTTTTTTGAGTCAAGGTTTCTCTGTGTAGCTTTGCACCTTTCCTGGAATTCACTTGGTAGTCCAGGCTGGCTTTGAACTCACAGAGATCCGCCTGCCTCTGCCTCCCGAGTGCTGGGATTAAAGGCGGGCGCCACCACCGCCCGGCATCATTTTTTATATAGATATAAAATCTTTTTTCTCTTTATTTATTCTTCTCTCATGCACTACGTTCCCGACTACAGTTTTCCCCCCCCTCTATTCCTCTCAGTCATGCCCCCCCCCCCTCCCCCCCCCCCCCCCCCCCCCCCCCCCCCGCATCATCACCAGTCCCACTGCTTCTGTTTCCCTTCAGAAAAGAGCAGGCCACCCAGGGATATCAACAGAACACAGTATAATAGGATACAATAAGACTAGGCACAAACCCTCAGATCAAGGCTGTATGAGGCAACCCAGTAGGAGGGAAAAGGTCCCAATTAGGAGATATATAAAAACTCCAAGCTAAACAACCCTAACATATATGCAGAGGACCCATGCAGGCTCTGTGATTGCAGCTGTAGTCTCTATGAGCCCCTATGAGCCCTGCTTAGTTGATTCTGTGGACCATGTTCTCTTGGTGACCTTGACCCCTCTGGCTCCTACAATCCTCCCCCACCCCCCACCTTGGGTTCCCCAGGCTCCACCTAATGTTTGGCTGTGTATCTCTGCTTCTGCTCCCATCAGCTGTCGGAGGAAGCCTCTCTGATGATGATTGGCCAAGGCACTGATCATGTTTGCCTTTCTGGGTTACTTCACTCAGGATGATTTTTTTTCTAGTTCTATTCCTTTGCCTACAAATTTCATGTTATTTTTTTCTAACAGCTGCGTAATACTCCTTGTGTAAATGTACCACATTTTCTTTATCCATTCTTTGTTTGAGGGACACGTAGTTTGTTTCTATTTTCTGACTATTAGGAATAAAGCCACTATGAACATAATTGATCAAATGTCCTTGTGGTAGGATGGGGCATCTTTGGGGTATTTGCCCAAGAGTAGTATAGTTGGGTCTTGAGGTAGAGTGATTCTCAATTTTCTGAGGAACTGCCATATTGATTTCCATAGTGACTGTACAAGTTTGTACTCCAACCAGCAATGGAGGAGTGTTCCCCTTGCTCCACATCCTTGACAGCATGAGCTGTTACTTGTGTTGTTGATCTTAGCCATTCTGACAGGTGTAAGATGGAATCTCAAAGTAATTTTGATTTGTATTTTCCTGTTGGTTAAGAAACAGACATGTTTCCCAGTGGAATCAAGTCAAAGACTCAAATATAAATCCACACACCTATGGACCTATGATTTTTGATAAAGAAGCCAGAAATACACAATGGAAAAAAGAAAGCATCTTCAAGAAATGGTGCTGGTCTAACTGGATGTCTGCATGTAGAAGAATGCAAATAGATCCATATTTATCACCCTGCATAAAACTTAGGTGCAAATGCATCAAAGACCTCAACATAAAATCAGAGACACTGAACTTGATAGAAGAGAAAGTAAGGAATAGCCTTGAACACATTGGTACAGGAGACAACTTCCAGAACAGAACATCAGTAGCACAGGCACTAAGATAGACTATTGTCGATCTTATTTATTAATAGGACCTCATGAAACTGAAAAGCTTCTGTAAGGCAAAGGACATTATCAATAGGACAAAACAGTAGGCTACAGAATGGGAAAATATTTTCACCAACTTCACATCTGATAGAGGGCTTGTATCCAAAGTATATAAAGAACTCAAGAAACTAGACATCAACACACCAAATAATCCAATTAAAAAATGGGATAGAGATCTAAACAATTCTCAATAGAGGAATCTCAAATGGCTGAGAAACACTTAAAGAAATGTTCAAAAGAAAATCTTCAGAGAAAGGAGGGAGGTCTTACTATGTACCCCAAGCTGGCTTTGAATTCCCTGGGCTCCACATATTCTCCCTCAGTTTATGGAGTGCTGGATTAAAGAGTGTACCTCTGCTGGGCGATGGTGGAGCAGCAGCTAATCCCAGCACGTGGGAGGCAGAGGCAGGCGGATCTCTCAGTTTGAGACCAGCCTGGTCTACAAAGAGAGTTCCTGAACAACCAGGGGTACACAGAGAAACCCTGTCTCAAAAAATAAACGAACAAACAACAGCCCCCTAAACCAACACCAACAAGAAGAGTGCACCTCGTAGCAGGCTCTCTCTGGATGCATGTGTTCATGCCCTCTTCATCTCCTCCCCTCCCTTCCCCGCAGTGTCATTTGTTATCCCCCTGGCACCCACCGCCTCCTGACTACTGCTATTCCAGGAGTGCTCCAGGCTGGGCCCCTAGTCTTCTAAGGTTTAAAAGAAACCTAAGCTTTCCTCTGTGGAGATGACACATGTACTAGATATTGCCCTGCTTTCCCACGCCTCATGGCTTTTCCAGGCTCTGTGGATGCAAATGCAAGACCCAATCTGTGGAGATGCCAGATCAGAGAACCGAAATGGGAGGCGCCCGATCAGTGTTCAATAGAGCGGAGATGCTGATCCTACAAGGGTGTATAGTAGGGAGTTTAAGACTCATGAGGGGAGTACCATAGTCTTGAGAATAAGTTTTGTTTTTTTTGTTTTGTTTTGTTTTTTTGTTTTTCGAGACAGGGCTTCTCTGTGTAGTTTTGCGCCTTTCGTGGCACTCACTTTGGAGACCAGGCTGGCCTCGAACTCACAGAGATCCGCCTGCCTCTGCCTCCCGAGTGCTGGGATTAAAGGCGTGCGCCACCACCGCCTGGCGAGAATAAGTTTTATTTCTCTAAGCATTCCTGGCATCTATTCCAACTCACGTAGTGTGGGTGCTCAACAAAAGTATTGTTAATGGGTTGATGAGACGGCTCAGGAGTAAAGAGCACTGGGTGTGTTTCTAGATGACCCAGGTTTGATTCCTAGTACCCACTGGGCAGCTCACAACTGTCTGTAACTCCAGTTCCGGGGGATCTAATACCCTTTCCTGGCCTCTGAGGACACCAGGCATGCACGTGGTTCATAGACACCCATGCAGGCAAAAGACCCATATGTATTAAAAAAAATAAAGTTCAAAGTATTGCTAAATGAATAATGAGTTAGATTAATATGGTAAGGACTAGCGAGATGGCTTAGTCAGTAAAGTGCCCACCACAGAAGCCTGAGGACCTGAGTTCAAATCCCCAGGATTCATGTAAAAAGCTGGGTAGCCAGTGATTTTGCTTGGGGAGAAAGGGAGACAGAGAGATCCCTGGAGCTCATTGGCCAGCTTAGCTAAACCAATGAGCTCCAATCCTGTCTTAAAAAAAGGTGAAGAGCAATCAAGGAAGACACCACCTCCACATGTATGCGTGCATATGCCCCCCTTCCCACGCACATACCAATAAGGGTACACATAGGACCATTAGCTTTTGTTTTGAGATAGGGTCTTTATGTATCCCAGCCTGTCCTGGGGATGACCTTCAATTCCTGATTACCCTGCTTTCAGCTCCTGAGTGCTGTGTTTATAGAACCGCATGACCATGGTCCATCAGAGTGGGGCTGGGGACTGAACCCAGGGCTTTCATAGATGTTAGGCAAACACTCTACCAATTGAACTGTACCCCAGCCCCTTGCTTCTCCTTTAAAGCGTCTTTCTTGCGTGGACACAGAAATACTTCTCTTCAAACTACACTCCTGTCCTCTTTGTAGTTAGGCTTGTGGGCGAATACTTCTATTTGTTGTCTTCAGTTCATCTCACAGTCAAATTTTAACTTACTGTGACCAGATTTCTACCTCAAACCTTTGAAATTATTGTAATATAGAATAAATGCCATTTAGTATACTAAGTTTTTGTTCGGTGCCTTGATGTCCCCAGCCTGATACTAAAGTACTTTACCTTGGTTGGTAAAGATATTGGCCATGATTCTGCCCTCACTGAACCACTGTGTGGACCTTTGAGCAGTCTAACATCATGGACCTCTTTCCTTAAAAGCTGATACAAGCTAGGCATGGGATGCACAGCTTTAGTCCCAGCACCCTGGAGGCAGAGGCAGGTGAATCTCTGAGTTTGAGGCCAGCCTGGTCTATAGAGTGAGTTCCAGGACAAGCCAGGGCTACACAGAGAAACCTTGACTCAAAAAAACCAAAAACCCAAACCAACCAACCAAATAAAAAGGCTGGTGCAGGAACTAATGAACTTAAGACCAGCTCTCAATGCTTGTCAGTAAGACCTTATTTTCTTTGGGGGTTTGCTAAAAGTGAAAGTCATGATCTCAGCCATTTGTCATGTAAACAAAGGGTACTTGTAACCTTTAGCTGAGAAGGTACAGTTTGGAAGCACTTCACCTATTGCTGAAGAAGATAGGGACTCAATTTATTGGATGGTCAAGGTCATGACCAAAACTTGTTGACGTTGCTGCTCAGATATGATGGTCTAGTCTTTGGCTTTGCAATGTGGCTGGAAAAAAAAAAAGCAGGCTGTATCTCTTGGTGAAGTAACACAACGTTACACTCAGTTCTTAGTGATTTGTTACTAGTGTTTTAGAGGAGCAGGACAGTTCAATCTCTTTTACAGAACTGAGAGCCAGCTACTCAAAATAGCTCCTGACTTTATTTATTAGTCCAAGCAAGTGATGGAAGGGCTATTCCAGTTTCCGGGAAGGTTGGATGGGGGAAAGACAGTTTTTGGAAAGCCATTGCGGCATTAGGGCATTTTAAAGTGGTAGGAGGGAAGGATGGATGGATGGATGGATGGATAGAGGGAGGGAGGGAAGGAGGGAGGGAGGGAGGGAGGGAAAGGAACTCCAGGGCACACAGTAGAAAGAGTGTTGGAGCTCTTCACCTTTAAAAGTAGAGAATGGAATTTATTACAAAAAGGGCAGGACAGGCATGATACATAGCAAATGCCACATTTAAGTGGAATGGGGGAAAAGATACTGGTTTAGATGATTTATGAAACTTGGGCAATGCAACGGTTTCTCTTACCTCAGCAAGTTTGGGGAAGACATTTCTTTATACTAGATATTGGGGTGCAAAGGTAAATCAACCATCACCCCCGTTCCCTGGGAGCTCCCAGGACTTTTGCTAGCACAAATGGGAAATACCGTTATTGTCATTTTGTCTCCTACTGTTGACAACTAAGGAAATACATTACACTGTCCCCTAGAGGAGGCCCATGGCATAGGCAAGAGGCAGACTGAGGCAAGCAGAGTGTGAGCGTGTAAACTACCTCGGAGCCACTCTTTGAAAGGCTGTCTGTACTCTGATACCCTGTAAGAGACTCTGTGGTTGGAAAAAAGTTTGGATGTGGTTGTGTCTCGCTCATTCTTGCTTTTGCACACAACTAGCCTGGGCTGCTTGCTGCTTAACCAGGGCGGATACGTGGTTAAAACCGGAAAAGTAGGCTTCTAGGGCAGCGAGACTCTGTATGTTTCTCTAGCAGGGGTGTATGTCACCATAATAAACACATTATCATAATTTGTTCGAATCCATAATGTACCTTACCAAGACTGAACCCTAATATCAATTATGGGCTTTGATAATGTGCATCATTGTAGGTTTACCAGTTGTGACCAATGTCCCACTCCGGTGCAGGATGCTGAACCGGGGAGGCTGTGTATGTGAGGGGACGGGGTGAGGAAAAATCTCGCATTAGATTCAATTTTCCTGAGAAACCAAAACTTTTAGAAAAAAAAGTGTGTGTGTGTGTGTGTGTGTGTGTGTGTGTGTGTGTGTGTTAAAAATATAAAACATAAACAAAAAAAAACCTAAGCAAGACTCTAAGTACAGCCATATGTGGTTCTAGACTAGATTGAACAAGAAGAGCACTCGTGAAGTACATAAGATTTCAGATAAAAAGGTGGAAATGCAACACAACATCCGAAGAGGAAAGGGAGGGCCTCGTGATCTACCACAGATGCCAGAATTTGCATGAGCCTCACTGTGCCGGCAGATAAGGTGGACAAGGGGTAGGTTTTGCCCTTTACAAGTTCCTGTTAATGTTAGTTCCCACTGCACCTTAACATGTAATTTTAGGGTGGAATAGACTGGGAGAGTCTTACGGTCTAGATGAATTCCAGGCGGATGGTTATCTGCTGCTTCTGTACTTATCTCTTAACACAGTGCCTTGCCCCACAAAGACAGGGTTGCGCTGGAAAGAAAGCAGGTATAGCTAACCGTGTAGATTTTGTTTGCAAGGGCAGCTAGGGAATCCAATGCCTCTTGATTTGGAGCATATTAAAGAGCTGGAAACCAGGGATCTTTCTTTCTTGGATTGAAATGTTTGGGTGGTTTTTTTATTCTACTTGAAACAGCTCTGCCAAATAGAGCTTCTCAAACTGTCAATGTGCCTATGACACATGTGCAGATCACCCCAGCACCTTCTAGACATGCGGCTTCTGATCCCACAGGTCTGGGATAGGCCCTGGGTTTCTCTGTGTAGCCTTAGCTGTCCTGGAACTAATTCACTCTGTAGACCAGGTTGACCTCAAACTCAGAGATCTGGCTGCCTCTGTTTCTTGAATTAAAGGTGTGGGCCACCACCACCAGGCTGGAATAAGTATCCTGAGGGTCTGGTGTCTTAGTCAGCTTGGGTTACCATGACAAATACTACAGATTGGGTGACTTAACAGAACTTCATTTCTTATTGTTCTGGGAGTGAAAACTCCAAGGTTTACAAGGTTGGAATCTGCAGAAGACTGTTGGGTTGTAGACAGCTTCCCTCTTATTGTGATTGTGACATCACATTGGGGTTGGAGAGAGGGAGGGGAGAAAGAGAGAGGGGGGAGGAGGGAGGGAGGAAGAGAGAGAGGGAGGGAGAGACAGAGAGAAGGGAGAGAGAGGAGAGGGAGAGAAGAGAGGAGAGAGAGAGAGAGAGAGAGAGAGAGAGAGAGAGAGAGAGAGAGAGAGAGTAGGTTTCTGATTTCTAGCCAGGTCACTAATACCATGATGAAGCCTCTCTTTCATGCCCTCATCTTACCCTAATTTCTCCTCAAAGAACATCTAATTAGGTGAGGCTTCCTCGTCTTCTGATCACATAATTCAGTCTGTAGTGCCAGGAGACACGGCTGAGGCTGTTAGGCATTCCTTACCTGGTGTATCAAGGCCTTAAGAGAAAGCTTATGTCCTCGAGAAGTTTAAGGGGGCCAAACTTGCCTTAATAAGAAATAATGCTTGATGCAAGAGATCAAAATTGTTTGCTGAGTGTGGTGGTGCAAACCTGTAATCTCAGCCCTTGAGAGGCTGAGGCAAGAAGATCACTGTATAATGTCTTCCAGGCTAGCCTGGTCTACATAATGAGACCGTATCTCAAAAAAATAAAAATTATTAGAAGTAAGCTTCATGACTATAATAAATATCCTGGTAAAGTCATTGTTGCTCATGTTGTATGATGGCATATATGTATCAAATTGTGATTTCTGTGAGACTTTTAAATAATACATTGTGAGATGGCCTTATGTGTGGAGTTTATGCAAGAGCAGTGGACTTCCTGGTACAGTGGTTCAGTAAGAGCCATGATGCTGACATCTTTACCACTAAAATCTTCTGCCTACAAAGGACTTGAGTTAGCTTACCAGCATCCACATGTGGCAGCTCACAACCACCTGTAACTAAAATCCAGGGGATCTGACACCTTCCTCTGACTTCCATAGGCACTGTACTCACTTTGTTCTTTCTGTTCTGTGATGACACTGTCCAAGTAGTTGCTAAGAAGTGAGTGTTGAAGTCCCTGGACCTGACAAAGTTGCTCAAAGATTTCTCGGCATTAGAACTAAGAGTGGGATGTTATTAAGACCAGTGATGGTGTAATCATGGTGCTGTGCTAAGTAAGACCCTGGAAGGGGAGAGAGATGCTAAGGAGAGATGCTTGCGACTGCCCCTTTGGCTCTCAGGCCTACACTTTGTTCACTTATAAAATGAGTGTTTTCAACAGGAATGCAGGAGTCTGGAGCTTGAAGCTAACCTCCCGAGATACAAAAGGTTTCCCTTCTGCACAGGGCTAAGACTTCCTTCAAGACAAACTTCATTCATGCACCAAGGGGAGGGCTTTCCCTGGGAACCTCAGTAAGCTCGCCACAGAAGAATTCAACATCATAAGCACCAGTGGGGAGAAATGCATCACAGACAGAAGGGCTGGACAGGTTGGTGTTTTATTTAATAATTATGGGTTAGAACCTTAACTACTACTGTGGCCCTCATCCACTGCAGGGTAATTATTAGACCCAAATAATAGTGCAGACAACCCTGGGATCCTTGAAGTGGACCAGGCAAAGTGTTATTAACATTTTCCAGGTTTCCCATCACTGACAACTTGTTACCCTAAGTTCATCAGTTAGATCCTCTCAAGTGATGTGGGGTGACATCCCTCAAATTTATCTTCACCATCGCCATCCAAGAATGAATTTAGGATTTAATAGATACATAAGAATGTGCTTGCCTAGACTATGGGTTTGATCCCCAGAACCGTATAAACCAGCCTTGGTGGCATATACCTATAATCTGGCACCCAAGAGGTGGAGGTAGGAGGCTCAGAAAATCAAGGTTGTCCTTGGTTAAGGTAAAGATTCCAGGTCAGTGTAGGATACGAGAAACCCTGTCTCAAAAAAGTGCTTCGTGTGGTACTGAGGCTGGGTCTGTGACTGGGCTATAATTGCCAGTAAACAGTAGATAAACCACTGCAGTTATGACCCAGCCACAGACCCAGCCTCAGGACCCTATGAGGCACTTTTTTTCAATCAATAGTAGATAAGCCACTAAGAAGGTCTTCCTGCTGGACCACACTTTCTAGGGCTCACCAGAATCATGACATAAAGCCATTGATCATTCATGATAAGTCAAGCCACTGTACACACAGAGTCACGTGTTCCTACAAATGTCTTAAAGAGGATCGTCTGCATAAATGAAAACAGAAATAGTGAGAACAGCATGCATGCTCATCCTTAGTATTTGTTTATTTACTTTGTTTTGTGCCAAGATCTTACTATGTAACTTTGACTGGTCTGGTACTTGCTATGTAGACCACGCTGGCCTGGAACTCACAGAGATGTGCCTGCCTCTGCCTGTCAAGTGCTGGGATTAAAGGCATGTGCCACCACTTTTGGCCTTTAGTACTTATTTTGATTTTGTTCTGAGTTTATTAATTTTGAGTTTCAAGAAAGAATCATATTTGATCATAATTTATGGTGGAAGCTGCCAGAGGTAATTTTCATATCAACAAAAGGTTAACCCAACAAAACAATGTCTCAGAAATTAGACTTACATATCTGTGGCATCATAGTTTAGGCCCTAAGTACTTGTCAACCTTCCTAATGCTTCGACCCATTAATACAATTCTTCAAAAAAAAATTATTTTTGTTGCTACTTCATAACTGTAATTTTGCTACTGTTATGAATTGTGATATAAATATCTGATATGCAGGACGGTCTTAGGCAATCGCTGTGAAAAGACCATTTGACACCCCCCAAGGGGGTCATGACCCACAAGTTGAGAACCACTGGTTTAGGGGATTATTATGATTTTAAACATTGGCTGATCTGGAACTCGCAGAGATCTGTTTACCTGGCACTACCTCCCCAAGTGCTGGAATCAAAGGTGTGAACCACTGTACCCAGCAACATGCCTCTTTTATTATTATTTTTTTTTCAGTCAGTATACAAAGCAATGGGTATAATGCAAAATTTTCAAATATACTTTATATTTTGTTCCTGTTGTTTTAAGACTAAGCTTGTTGAGACTAGGGATTGTAATTTTCTTCTTCCTTAGGATACAGTCTGAGCTTCCCACCTTTTATGCCTGTTGCTAATGTAGTGGGGTGGAGTAGTTTTGGGGTGGGGTGGGGACTGTTGTTACAGTCCATCCTGTTTTCACAGCAGGTACCTCCTACTTCCTGTGTGTTATAGAAATAGTTTGAAAACTTGGTTTGTTTTTTTTTTTAAGTTGTTTCAGAGTAAAAGAACCAAGCCATTTGCTAGCTCGGGGGGAGACAGAAAGACCCCCTAGAAGAAAGCAGTCTGCAGCTGTCAGGAAAGGGACCTTGCAGACTCCCGGCTGCTGCTCCTGGTACCCTGGGAGTCTTGTCTGATCACACCTCACCTTTATCTGTGAATACACGGTTCTCGCTGGCTCACTTGACAGTTCTGTTGTTAATGTTTACCCTCGTTGCTAGCTAGGTAGCTTGGTTCATAGAGCAGAGGACTATGGTTGGCATGGTAAAATATCTTTCAAAGAAATCTCTTCCTAAGCCAAAGTCATGAAGGTGTTCTAAGGTTCTTTTAAGATCATAGAGTGTCTTTTCGGACCATTGTTTTGTCACATTCCTGGAATTCGGTGGTAGGTACAGCGACAAGCAGCATCGAGGGAGGTCCGCGTCTCTTAATGTAACTTATTAGACAAAACAAAAATTGCAGTCCTCTCCCCTCCACTGCCGCCTCTGCTGTTCATCAGTTTCCTGTTGACTCTTCCAGTCTGAGTCATCAGGGTTCCCTGTGCAGAGTGAGAGTAATGGAATTACTAACCTGTGTGTCCGATCTTTCTTCTTCCTCACTTACTGTTTCCATGTGGTCACTGTGCAGTTTTGGTGTAGAGAAGACACGTGAACAACACTCAGTACTGAGTGCTTCTTAACTCCCCGGAGGCAGCTTGAGGCAAGTCACCATGGTCGTGAGGACTCACATGTTCCCTTTCACACCATTTGCCAGCCTGTCACCAAGTTGAACAAGTGAGAGTCACCTGCTTGTGATATTTTAAGGAGTGTAAGGGATGATTTAAGTCACCAGGCTGAGAACTGTGATGGCAAACCAATGAGTAGTGCCTGTAGAAGTTGAGGACTGGTGACAGACAGATGCATGAAAATCTGGGTCTTCCCCCCCCCCCAGCTGTTTAGTGTGTGTGTGTGTGTGTGTGAGAGACTCGGTTTTTTTTAAGTGGTGGACTACATGAACTTCAATGTCTCTCTGACTCCTAGGAAAAAAAGGACTCTGCTCCCATCTTTCTGTGTGGATATAGGAATCTAAGCATTCTTTGGTTTCCTTTCCCATCACTCCAGATGTTCTCATGGCCCCTGTTTAGACTGAGTGCTCAATACACATTTGATTTCTTTCTGCTTCAGGGAGAATAGTACAGATGCACCTAGGGAGAAACAGGAAAGGAAGCCTCCTACTTGGGGTAAATGTAGAGTTGAGAAGCAAGGATGAAGGTCCATGCAGTCTGCTTTAGGAGTCGTTGGGAGGCCCCAGGGCAAGACAAGGACCTCTGCAAACATGTTTCTTTCATTTACAAATAAGGAAAGCATAATAGGGATTTGGTTTATTGTATGAGCTTGTGGGGAAGTGCAAATGGGGTAATAGATATGCAAATGGTAAATTTTGGGCTGGAGATGTAGCTCAGTGGTAAAGTGCTTGCCTAGCAGCAGTATGTGGCCCTGGGTTACACCACCACCACCCAAAAAAGAGTATTTAAAAAAATAGAAGCAATTTCATAGATGCTCAATGGGTACCTATTCTGGTCATGCTACACCATATAACATATGACATCAGCCTCAAACAGCTCATGGTTGGTCCTTAACTTCCCTAGAGATAGCCTTGGGTGGCCAATGAAACACTGGAGTAGAAGCAAGAAGCTTGTTTCCTTAGTGTCTTCAAACACGAGCTTTTGTGTTTGTAAAATGAAGCATGGTGAACTGGTTAGTTTTTGTCAACTTGGCACAATCTAGAGTTACCTGGGGAGGGGGAACCCTCAACTGAGGAATTGCCTGCCGTAGATTGGTCTGTGGGGAATTAATTTTCTTGGTTAATGATTGATGTGGGAGAACCCAGCCTACTGTGGGCAGTACCACTCCTAGGCAGGTGGTCTTGGGTTGTATTAAAAAGCAAGCTGAGCAAGCCATGGAGAGCAAGGCAGTAAGTAGCATTCCTCTGTGTTCTCTGCTTCAGTTCTTGCCTTGAGTTTCTGCCTTGGCTTTCCTTGACGTAATCTATAACCTGTAAGTCCAATAAACCCTTCCCTTCCCCGAGCTGCTTTTAGTTGATGTTTTTATCAAAGCAACAGAGAAACAAACTTGGACACATGGGAAAGGTAAACCAGATGGTTGGTAATTTCCTTCTAAAATTTTCTGAGTCTGTGTCCTTGGACAAAACACCAGTGTTCCTAATTTCTTTATCTTTTTAGGTAGGTAAATTGTATGGACCAAATGAGAAGCGTGTGATAGAGCGCTCAAACCCGACGACGACGACGACGAGGTTGTGCAAATGAGATATGTCTGGCCATTGCTACTGTCCTGTCTCCTATTCCTTGTCTCCTGATGTGTGAATGGGCCTCCTAGCCGGCTACCGAACTGCCAAGATGAAAACAGAGTCCTTTGTTAAAACATTATTAAGAGCTTCAGACATGGGTCAGTAGGTAAATAAAAGGCTGAGGCGAGGGGATTGTGTGAGCCCAGGAGTTTAGGGCCAGCCTGGAACATGGAACTAAGACCCTGCCTAAATGAATAAAATAAGTAATGCATAAATGAGTGACAACGGACCCTGTGTGATAATAATTCACAAACCCATGATTTCAGATCTAACCACTTTGTTTCCAGACGACAATTTCCAGGCACCCAGTGTGTCTGCTCTCCTCGAAGCCTTGGGTAGCTTACGGAATTAATGAACTTTCCTAGTCTTTTCACCCATCTAAGGCAGCACACAAGAGCCAGCCATGCAAGACATTAGCCATTTGGTGGAAAGTGTGACATTCATCAGATGGGATTATGTAAGCAATCCTTGCTTTAGATTCCTCTTTAATTACACAGTAGTGGCTCTGGTTCACTCCCCTGGTAGGCTATCTTGGCTCAGTGGACACAAAAAGTTCTGCCTCCCTCGAGCAGTTGCCTGAACCTTTCCATCAGCATCATCTAACGTCTTACTCTGGTGTCCTTTGTTTTCTACCCAGACTGCTTCTGGCTGTACTCCAGCCCCCCCAAAACCCCTTGAGGGCAATGCTTCATCCCTTTTGCCTCTCTGCTGCTTTAATGTTTGCAGCTTTCTTTTCTTTTACTTGCTTCAAATTTCCATTTTCCTTGCTTGTTAATGTAATCTCCAATCCTAGAAACTGTCCGTGTCGTGTGTCCCCCCCACCCCCCACCCCCCCCCACCCCCCCCCGCACAACAGAGCTACTTTTGAGTTTTACAAAATTTTGAGACTGCTGGAATTGGGACTTTTTGAAGTTTGGGCATATGGAGGACCCATGAAAGCTTCAGTGCTTCAAAGTGAGGAGTAATTGTGTGATGTACAGACTTGGGCAAAGATGAAATGAGTTGTTAAATAAGATAGTCCCTTATCACTGAATGTGGTATAGCTAGGCTTGGTAGCAACTCATCAGATACTGTGTAGAAGTATGAGTCTGGCTGCCTACGAGCTTCTGGGGCTAGAAATTGGGCCATTCTATGATAGCAAGCTTGTTGTTGGACCTGCTTGCCTCCCCCCGCCCTTTTTTTGAAAGTCTATTAAACTGAAAATGGGCATGAAGATTTTAGGGGATGATGAAGTGATCAAAAATTAAATTAAGATGATGATAATACAACTCTAAATTTTCTAAAATTCACCCAACTCTACATGGTGAATTATATGGTATGTAAAGTATAAAAAATCAATGGATTTTTTTGTTTTTGTTTTTCTTTTCTTTCTTTCTTTTTTTTTTTTTTTAACCTTCAAGACAGGATCTTACTATGTAGCTCTGACTGTACTGGAACTCACTCTGTAAACCAGGCTGGACTTGGACTTGAACTCATAGAGGTCTGCCAGCCTCTGCCTTCCTAGTGTTGGGATTAAAGGTGTGTGCACAACTATGCCTGCCTTTCAACAAGTGTCTTTAATAATGATTTTAAAGATTTTTTTTTTTTTTTTTTGGTTTTTCGAGACAGGGTTTCCCTGTGTAGCTTTGCGCCTTTCCTGGGACTCACTTGGTAGCCCAGGCTGGCCTCGAACTCACAGAGATCCGCCTGGCTCTGCCTCCCGAGTGCTGGGATTAAAGGCGTGCGCCACCACCGCCCGGCCCAAGATATTTATTTTTATCTTATGTGGGCAAATGTTTGCCTGTGTGCATCTGTGCACCTCATGTGTGCATAGTGCCTGCAGAGACCAGAAGAGGGCATTGAATCCCCTGGAACTGGATTTACAGATGGTAGTGAGCTGTCATGTGGGTGCTGGGAATCAAACCTGAGTCCTCTGGAAGAGCAGTCAGGGCTAACAAATGCTGCGCCATCTCTCCACCCCAGAATGCTTCTTAAAATATAACGATCATAGTTTTAAAAAAGTGTATTTACTTTACAGCATACATTTTATGTAAAAATACATTTACAATTAATTAAACATTAAACATTTTATGTTTAAAGTAATTGAGATTCTCTTAAGAGACTAAATGTTCAAAGTGAAAGTTAAATTTAATACCTGGAAAGTTATCTAGGGCATATTAAAATGATGCAAACTTACAAAGGATGGGTATGAATCACCACGGACACTGCTGCTCTAGTTGTTTAAAAATACTGTTAGTTTCGTATTTCAACGCATTAAAATCCATGCTTATGCTATGTAGTTTTATAGGTTTTCACAAAGGAATACAGTCCTAAAAACACTCTTACAATCAAGATACAGAACAACTCTACCACACTCAAACATCCCCTGTGATAGATTCACAACATGCCCCCACGGTTGGGCATGGTTGTGCATGTCTGGCGGACCTAGACACTTCCGACTAGCCATTTCCAGGTCAAAATAGCCATTTCCTGGCCAAAACGTCTCACGTGACCAGGACCCGGTGGCTTTGCCTGGTTGTGTAAAGTGCACAGCGCAACTATGTGATCTATGCGCATGCGTGGAGTAGCCACATGAGCCTGTGTACGCATGCGCGATCCAGCCTTTATAAGCCAGCGCCTTATTCCGGGCTTTCCTCTTTATGCACGTGTCTTTCTAACAGGCCTGAGCACACCTGTCTCTCTCTCTCTTATCTTAATAAAACTCTTGTTAGTGGATTCTGTCGTGTTTCGTGACATTTCCTCGCAGGGTAAGAGCGCCGCAAAAAAAACTAACACCCTGGGCCTGGCGTGGTGGTAAACACCTGGAATCCCAGCACTCAGGAGGTGGAGGTGGGGTGAGAGTGAGTTTGAGGTCAGCTCAGGTTACACAGTGAGTGAGATGTTGTCTTAAAAAAATGTCTCAGTGCCACCAATTTGTAGTTGACCCCCTTTCTCACCCCTAAACCCTAGTTAATTCTCTGAACTATAATTTTATGTGTTCTAGGACAATGTATTACATGTACATTTTGAAAATATGGTCCTTTTTCTTTGATTTATTATCATTGTGTGTGTGTGAGAGATGTAGTGTATATGTGTGTGTGTGTGTGTGTGTGTGTGTGTGTGTGTGTGTGTGTGTATGTAGACAGAGAGAGAGACAGAGAGAGTCAGAGACAGAGAAAACACATGTATGCCATGTGCATGCATGTGTGGAGGTCAAAGAGGTCAGAAGACATCGTTGTGGAGTTGGTTCCCCTTTTCCGCTGTGTGTTCCAGGCATCAAACTCAGGTTGTCAGGCTTGCGTGGTAAGTGTCTTTACCCACTGAGTCACTTTGCTGGCTACTGCATCCTGTGTGGCTTGGGCTCCTGACTAGGGGTGATAGGAGAATGAATGAAGGACAGACACATACACAGAAAAGCTGGGATTACATGGGGCATGCACACGCTGATGGAGTGGCGCCAACTCCCACCCAACAGCCTGCGGCCTCATCCCTTTTATTAGGTACAGCACAGAGGGAGGAGGTAGCCAGTCTGGAAAGGAGGCTCCTTTGGCTGCAGTTTCGGGCTGTAACCATCTGGGATGAGAACCTGCAGTTGCTACTTTTTATACACACTGGTCAATCATTTGTAAATGCTCATACTTGCACACATTGTCATCATTCACACTTGGGCCAATGTCAACATCCACACTTGGACCAATGTCAACATCCACACTTGGACCAGAGGCAGTCTCTTCCATCCCTCTGAAACTCATACATGGGGTAAGGTTGTGCCATTTCCATGAGTCTGAGGCATTGGGTCCCCAGTACTACTGTGCTCATGTCAGACAATATGCATTCACTTAGAACTCCGTCTGCTTTTCATACATTCACTCAAGGCTTCTTTGGCTCCCCCGACAGCCAGCCTTGAAGAAATCTTTATTTCCTTCCTTCCTTCCTTCCTTCCTTCCTTCCTTCCTTCCTTCCTTCCTTCCTTCCTTCCTTCCTTCCTTTCTTTCTTTCTTTCTGAGATAGGATCTCTCTGTGTAGTCCTGGCTATCCTCGAACTCGCTCTGTAGACCACGTTGGCCTTCCAGTCACAGAAATCCTCCTGCCTCTGTCTCCCAAGTGCTGGGATTAAAGGTGTGAGCCACCATGCCTGGCCTTGAAAAGATTTTCAAATGCAAGATACGAATTTTAATTTTTGAATTACACAAGTAATGGTTATTTTGGGATTGTGGGGATTTCCTGCTGTCACCTAGTCATACTGAGAAGAGGTCTGTGTTAGTCTAACTTCAGTCCTGTTCATAGAATCACAGGCTCTCAGAGTCAGCCATCATCCCAGCTATACATCTGAAGAAACTGAGATTCAGAAGAGTGAGCCCCAGATTTACATAACTAGCTACGAAGAGGAATCCCCCAGCACCCTTTCCTGAGGATCAACTTCAGTATACTGTTGACTACTACTGCTGAGATTTTTGCTATCATCTTTTCCCCTGACTGAGTTCTAGCAAACATTCTGTCCCATTCTGCTTCCCTCACTATATCCCTGATTCCTAATGATTTTAACAATACTCGGCATATACCATGAGTACTGAAAAAAGACAGTTTGGGATCACCACCTCACTATTATTGTTAATATTTGTATCATAAAACCATAATTCATCACCCTAGCTACTTTTCTACCGCTGTGACAAAACAAAAACAAAAACAAAAACAAAAACAAAAAACATGACCAGAAGCAACTTACAGAAGGAAGAGGTCTTTTAGGCTTATGGCTGGAGATAGGAATCCATCATGGAGGCGAGGCATGGCAGCTGCAGCAGGAAGCCGAGAATTCACACCTTGAACAGCGAGCACAGAGCAGAGGCAGCAACTGGAAATGTTAAACTCTCAAAGTCCATCTCTAGTGACATACTTCCTCCAAGAAGGCTGCATCTCCTAAACCTCCCCAAACAGCGCCACCAACTGGGGACCAAGTGTTTAAATCCATGAGCCCATGAGGGGGGCATTCACGCAAACCACTGCACTCACTTATTACTATTATTTAATGTGTACTGTCTAAGAGAAAATGTGTTCTAAAATAGTCTTGTTTAAAAGTGAGGCCAGCCTTAGAGTTTGCTGGAGGTGGCGCTGCAGACCCCTTAGGCATCCCAAGAGTCCCCACCTGGGCGCTTCGGAGAAGGTAAGGAGAAAGCTGAGAGGTGTCCATGTCCCCTCCTGATTAAAGCGACTGTCACCATTTTCATTCTTTCTGAAAAGTCAGCTGTCACTGGTCTTTCTTCTTTGTACTTCCTAGGCTTTTTTCCTCTGAGCACCTTTTTTTTTTATTAAGGAATTTTTTTTTTATTAATTTTACATACCAACCACAGATCTTCCTCCCATAGCACCGGTTTTAAGAAAATGAAAAAAGGGGTTGAAGAGATGGTTCAGAGGCTACTCTTCCAGAGGTCCTGAGTTCAACTCCCAGCAACTACATGGTGGCTCACAACCATCCGTAATGAGATCTGGTGCCCTTGTCTGGCCTGCAGACATACATGTAAGCAGAACACTGTATACATAATAAATAAATAAATCTTAAAAAAAGTATAATGAAAAAAATACTTTATTTTAATTATGTGTACATGTGTGTTGGGGTGTGGGGGTGGGGATGTATATTCATATGTGAGTGTAGGTGCCCGTGGAGTCCAGAAGAGGGCATTGGATCCCCTGGAGCTGGAGTTATAGGCAGTTCTGAGCTGCCTAATGTGGGTGCTGGGAAATGAACTAGAGTCCTCTGGGAGAGCAGTATGTGCTCCTAGCCACTGAACCACCTCTCTAGCCCCACACATTTGTTAATTCTTTATTGGATGTCTGATACCGTGATAATATAAAATTTTAGATTTTAACTTTTTGTACTCCTTTAAATAATTTTGAGTGTTGTGTATTCAACTAATTTACTTGGAAACTGGTTACTATTTTGAGATTTGTCTTTTAAGCAATGCTGGGTGAGGTTAGACTCAGGGCTCTTAATTTTTTTGTATATATCTGAACTTGTATCTGGAATCCTTTAAATTTGGCCTCAGGAACTTCCTTTAATACTGCATGTAATGTATGTCTTCTAGCTATGAGTGCTTTTGATTTTTATGCCAAAATTTTACCTGCTTTCCTGATGTATTTTCTTTGGATAGGATTTTAGACTTAGTGTTTTTATTTTTTACCTTCCTTCCAAGACTTTCAAGATGTTGTTTGTCTTCTGGATTGACATTGTGCTTTACTAGAATTATGCACCCTTTATCCCCCCCAACTCCTCCCACCCCTGCATGCGGTCCCTGCTCCCTTGTTTTCCATTTCCATAGATTACTTTCAAGACTTTCTTTTTAGAGCCATTCTTTTTTCCAATTTGGTCTTATTAGTTGGTGCAGTTTGCATTATGTTTTCTCCTGTTTGAGGTTCAGTGACTACCTTAGATGTCTGTGTTTGGAGCTTTATCCAATTTGGAATATTTTAAGCTACTACCAATTCTTCTTTAGTTCCTCCCTCTTTGGGGAGGGGTCTCTGATTCCATTTATACTGTATTGCTTAACAGTGCCTCCCTTCATGGATGTTTTCCTTCTTTATTCATAGTTTAGATGCTTTGCATTGAACATCATCACGTTTACTGTTCGTCTTCTGCACCAGTTAGGTCTACCTAGGGAATCTTATTTCAGATACAGTATTTTTCAGCTGTACAGCTCCCTTTGTTTCCACACGAACACAATGAGGAGAGATGTAGAACACAATACACATCCAAATGTGACTTCTGCTGCTAAAGTCTTTTTACTGAGGCAGCGGAGAAAGGACACTACTCAAATCCTTTGTTTTGAGAAAGCCTGAGTGATGGATGACTTAGCAGCTGTTCTCTGAATTCACCATTGTGTTCGTACTTTTTAATGGGCTTTCCTAGCCGGTGATTAAGTGCGGTATGAATATTAATTCAGGCCTTTGCCTGCAAGAGGCAGACTCCTTTGATGGGTGCCTTTGACTTGCTGACTCCCCAGTGGCCTGGCTAAAACTTGCTTAGAATGGCCCAGCAGTCTGAGACGCAGCTAATCTAATCCTCCCTTTCCCCTCTCTCTCCCAGGGGTCAGAGCCACATCACAGTCCCCCTGCTTTCTCCAGCTCTTGTTACTCTTTCCTCTCACGGGCAGCTTCTCAGCACAGCTTTGGCATCTGCTTCTTGGAGGACCCGAATTAACCTGTTTACTATTGTCGTTATTTTAGTTTTTACTTATAGTCAGAAAAAGGGCTTCCAGATCGGTGTTTGAAGAGTGGTGATCGACTTTTCATCGTTTTAAGGTCGAGGGACTAAAAAGCAGAGGTCCTTTTTACTTCATTAACTTGAAGATTATTCTTTGGCAGTTTCACTCATAGAGAATACATTCTGGTCACTCTCATCCTGCCACTCTCTCTTACCCCGTTTCTCATCATTTCCCCACTTTTGTGGAGTCCCCACCTCATTTTCACGTGTTTTTGTTTTGTTTTTTTCCCCATGAATTAGTTATTAATTAATTAATTAATTGTGTATGTATTTTGGGAGAGGTGTGTGTAGCAAGTGTGCCTGTCGGAGTGAGACAACAACTTCCAGGAGTCAACTCTTGTGCCTAGTGGGTCTCGGGATCAAACCCAGGCCAGGCTAGCTCTTCTACATAAGTCTATAGATGGAGGAAAATAATTTACTTGACCACTTATCCAGAAACTTATTAGGGGAAAGTCCCCTAGTTTGAATTCTTTCTTGAAGCAGCAACAAACGGCCCAAGTCCCTCCACCCCTTCCTTTCTAGTGTTGATAACTGAACCTAAAATATGCTGAGTGAGCCCTCTACTACTGAGCTTCCCCCTTCTCCTCTTCCTCCTCCTTCATTTTTTTTTCTCTGAGACAAGGTTTCTCTGTGTAGCCCTGGCTGTCCTGGAACTTGCTGTGTAAACCAGGCTGGCCTTGAACTCAGAGATCCCCCTGCCTGTGCCTCTTGAGTGCTGGGATTAAAGGCATGTGCTACCACTGCTCTGCCTCCCTCCTTCTTTTAATAAGAGCTCATGCAACCCAGACTGTCCTCTAACTTTCAATGCAGTCCTTCTCTCTATGTACAGGCTGCTGACCTTGAACCCTTAATCCTGCTGCTTCTACTTCCCAAATGCTGTGATTATAGGTGTATATATCACACCTAAGACATTTTTCTTGTATTGAACTATTGAACTGTCTTTAAGAAAATATCCCAATAAAACACTCATGATGAAAGAAGTGACCTAAGACAAAGGTTTTAGGAATCACATAGGTAGGGAAAATTAAAAAAAAAAAAAACAACAACAATGTGCATGGGTATTTTGCTTGTATGTATGTCTGTGTTCTATGTGTGTGTAGTGTCTGTAGAGGCCAGAAGAGGGCATCAGATCCTCTTTAATTAGCAGTTGTGAGCTGCTAATCAAACTCAGTTTCTCTGGAAGGGCAGCCAGTGCTTTTAACTTCTGAGTCATCTCTCTAGCCCTGAAAAAAAAAAAGAAAAAAAAAAAAAAAAGAAAAGAAAAGGTTGGGTATTTCTGCATAAGAAAAGGAAGAAATCTAGTTTTTTTTTTTTTTTTTTTTTTTTTTTTGGTTTTTCGAGACAGGGTTTCTCTGTGTAGCTTTGCGCCTTTCCTGGAACTCACTTGGTAGTCCAGGCTGGCCTCGAACTCACAGAGATCCGCCTGGCTCTGCCTCCCGAGTGCTGGGATTAAAGGCGTGCGCCACCACCGCCCGGCTAGAAATCTAGTTTTGATCTTAGAAAGAAACAGGAGACTGAAGACAGAGATTGGAGAATACAAGATTTAGGGTGGAATACCTAGTTTAAGGTAGGTAGAGAAGGCACACAAAACTGGGTCATTAATGTTTCATAAACTAAAGTAATTAATCAGAAGTAGGAATTTAGAGACGGGGTGACCATGAACTTTGCCCTGGAAGAAGATATTGGAATACCGTAGGCTAGAATGGAAACTGTAACAAGGACGACTCAAAGGCTGATTTTGAAAAAAAAAAAAAAATTTGAAAAGCAGTGTATTAGTCACTTTTCCATAACTGTGACTAATAGCTCAGAAAGATAATGTAAAAGAGGAAAAGTTTTTTCAGATCACGATTTTAGAGGCTTCAGTAGCCCAAAGGGTAGATTAGCCCAAAGGGTAGTTGACCCCATCACTGTGGTCCTGAGACAAGATGGGGAAGATGTGCCAGAGCAGAAGTGTTTACCTCCTGATGGCTGCTAAGCAGGCCCCCCCTTGCCCTTCCACCCTCAAGGTGCATGATGGGTAGGGAGGAACAAGATTGCTTCCTTCAACTAGGCTTCATCTGTCACTACCCACTGCAATACTATCAGTAGTTTAATCCCCAACAAGAACTAGATGGCAAGACCCTGCTGCTGTAAATACCCATGTACTTTGGTTGTACAACACGGTGAAATCAAACTGGAACCGAGTTGGAAGCTTCCTCCCCAACAGCTGCTTTCATAGTGCTGGAAGGTACTACTCAGGCTGCTGAAGGAGAAAACCCATCAACTGTCTTACGTATCTGCGAGCCCTTTGAACTGTAATGCCAATCTACCAGGCAAGATGTACCTGTTGGTGTGACAGTGGCATGACTGTTATGAAGATAACCAATTGCTTTCCAGTTAGATTTGAGACTTGCCCCACAGAAGGGAGTTCCTAACTGGTACTGTAAACCTGGTCAAAAGCCCGTGGATGAGGAGGTCATAGGCCCTAGAGGGAACCTACTGCTGATGCTTTGCTAAATGGACGTATTATCAAAATGTCTCTTAAATATTTAAACCTATAGATTAGGAGCTTTTGGAGGTTAATGGTGGCTAAGGAGGAAGAAGTCACTTTTTCTCCAGTGGTAAAGCTACTGGTTGCCCATGCTCCAGTAAATAATAACCCCATACCTATGCTCATGGAAGCAACCCTAATTAAAATTAGTGAGTCATTAAAAAAACGCATAAAGATAGGAGAGAGACTTTTTGGAAAAAAAAAGGGGAGGGGGTCCAGAGGAAATGGGAAGCAGATAAGAGAAGGGTAATATGGATGTGTGTAAATATAATCAAAATATGTTAAATATACATGTATGAAATTACTTAATAATAAATAAAATAAGTCATTAAAAAGGTTAATAAATTGATTAGATTAGAGTCATCATGATCCAATCACCTCTCAATGATTGGCTCCACCAGCTGGGGACTAAGCTTTCAACATAAGAGTCTTTTTGGAGGGTTTTTCCTCCTCAAACTATAACGGGCACAGTCATGACTTGCACTCGGGCCGGCGGATGGGCATTTAGAGGCAGGATAAAGCTGAGCACATCTATCTTCCTCTTGTACCTGTCTTTTACTTTGGGCCAGATTCCTATTCAACTCTGCGTATAGGCATGCTCATCTCTTAAGCAGTGCCTGGGTAAAAGCTGGTAATACAGGTTGATTAACCTCCATTATTTTTTTTAAATTTATTTTTCTTGATTAGCCTCAAATTTATCCAATCTACCTCGCCTTTCAAGACTGAAGTCATCAAAAATAAAGGGAACTAAGGCATTTTACTGCTAGCTTTTGCAAAATCTACTCTAGACCCCTGAAAATGTGTCTGAAAGTTTTTGACGTTGCTCTGAATCTACAGTCGTGTTGGATTCTGGGAACAGTGGCATCTTGGAGGCAGATTACCCCATGATGAGAGTGCTCCCAACAAAGTAGGACACGACCTGTGTCCTGATGAAGAGGCCTCTTCTTAGGGAGAAACTCCACCTCTCTCTCCCTCCCTCCACTCCCTCCCTCCACTCCCTTCCTCCACTCCCACAAGGTGTGCACCCTTCGACCCCCCTTCTCTCTCTTTCCTATCTTCTCTTTGTCTATTATAATAAACCATTTCCACGCAGATGTAGCTTCTGGGTTGTGGATGTCCACCCCGCTGCCCCACCACCATGCCCTGATGGAGTGGGTCCCCTGCCAGCCCACCACTGCATCTGCCAAACAAGCCAGCATGTTTCTCTGCATGCGTGGGATACCCTCAGGGTCCCATGTAACATATCATAACACTGGGATGCTTTGATTTATTTTCTAAATATATTGATAAAATTCATATTTACTGTTATTTTTTCTTTTTGGTTTCTGGAGTGAGTGGTCAGACCTAATTTGTTGGGATTCCCTGAAGTCGGGCCCTTTATCGCCTAGGACTTTGGTAACAGCTGGAATACATCTTACATCTGACTGTGACCTGAAACGTAACACATATGAAACAAAAGGCTATTTCTCCCATGGAATATACTTTTGGTTCTTCCAAGACTCCTTCGCTGGGGCCTTTTAACTCTGATATTATAACTCTTATCTGGCTTGTTGATCTTTAACTGCAGCTCTCTGGATTGAACTTTTCCTAGTCTTTGTGGACTTCCATGGAGTGGCGAGCTTCCAAACTAATTCCACCTAGGAGTGCTTATGCTGATCTGTAAAAACACTAGTGTGTGCCCATCCTACCGTAGGTGGATGGTCACCCTCTTCTCTGCTCTGTGCTCTCAAGCACATCTGCCTCAGCCTCTCTCCTACTGTCTATACTCGGGGGATGTGTGCCTCTCTGAAGGATCCACTCATTTTTCCACTGAAGCCTGTCGATTGACTTGACATGATGGGAGTTTCCTTTCCCTGTAGGGAAGAGGACTAGAACACAATATTCCAATATATCCTGCCAAAGAAATCTTTCTTCACGTCTCCTCAACTTCAGTTCCTGTAGTAGGTGATGTGCTGACAATCACAACACCAGCTTCGGTTGTAACCTTTACATAAGTGCCCAAGCTTTGTACTACAGGGAAAATGTATAGTTGAGAGTTTTGTTTTTTGGAGCACCAGTTGAAACTAAATGAAAAAGAATCCCATTTAAATTTTCATTTGCACATGGACTATCCCATTTAATCATTTAGGTAAGTTGGTACTATTTTGCACACAGGGAAAATGAGACTTGGAGAGGTTAAGTGGCTTGTTTGAGATCACATGGATAGTAATAGCAAGAACAGAGCTTGAACCCAGGTCCCTCCGATTTCAGAGTTAGAGCTGCTCTTTTTCTCTTGAGAACCATACATTGATTCCTATGGAGTCCTGGACCTGGAGTCTTGGGTTCATGTTCTAATTTGGCATAAGCAGTTTATACTGGAGCCTCTGACTCAGTATTGTCTTCTTAGTCTGTTCACCTCTGTGTCTAAGTTTTCCTTTTTGTAAGCTGTGTGGAACATTAGAATAATACTTAAAAAAAAATCTCTTTCCTAACAGAACTGCATTGATGATGAGGTCTTGGGGTGGGTAAAGAGGAAAAAACTTAGTAAAACTAAAATTAATTGAGCATCTATAATTATGTATCAGGAAAGCTCTGTGATACATTATTTACATATAAAACTTAATTTATTCAGAGTCAATAACACCTGCAGCTGGTACAGTATAGCCTTTGGCAATTAGGATGGTACTGGCCACTAAGGGTAGTGGCCTATCCTAACAGTAGCGCTCTGCTGATGGAAACTGCTGGGATAGGCCAGGTGCCTTACCCAAGGCTAGACAGCTAGTGAGGAAGGCCGGCATTTATTCTTAGAGCCATCCCACAACCAAGTCTGCCCTCTTGCTGATTGCTTGCACACTTTAGAAAAAGTAGCCACACACAGGCCAGCTATCATTATTCTCAGAGGCAGGTTACACTGACGTACTTGGATAAGGAGACACCAGGCTAAGAAGCTTCATCTTTATGATTACCCTTGCAAAAGACCTCTGGTTTTTTTCTTTAAAAAAAAAAAAAAAAAAAAAAAAAAGACAAAGCAACTTTATTTCTCATGCTTCCAGTAGACTAGAGTTCAGTGAGCAGCTTTAAAATCTTCATCTTGAAGGTTTATTTTCTGCCAGACATGGTGGCATACGCCTTTAATCCCAGCACTGGGGAGGCAGAGGCAAGTGGATTTCTGAGTTCAAGGCCAGCCTGGTCTACACAGGGAGTTCCAGGACAGTCACAACTGTATAGAGAGACTCTGCCTCAAAACAAAACAAAAAAGCTTTACTTCCTGTCTTGGAGACAGCATTCCTAGTCTAAGTGCCTTTATTTTTTTTAAATTTATTTATTTTTTTAAATTTTTTGGTTTTTTCAAGACAGGGTTTCTCTGTGTAGCTTTGCGCCTTTCCTGGTACTCGCTTTGGAGACCAGGCTGGCCTCGAACTTACAGAGATCCACCTGCCTCTGCCTCCCGAGTGCTGGGATTAAAGGCGTGCGCCACCACCGCCCGGCCCTAAGTGCCTTTAAATCCATGAAAAAAACACTCAAGTAGGAAAGACAGGAGAGGAAAAAAGATGGTGAAGAGGAGAGGCGAGATGGAGGGAGGGAAGTGGGCGGGGGCGAAGAACACACACACACACACATACACACACACACACGTGAGCAGGGCTGGGTTTGGAACGTGTATCTACCTGCTAATCGAGTCAGGTTCACCATGACTGGAAAATTTGCAAATTCAGAAGTCATTTCGGGCTTCCTAACCGTTTTCAACATCAAAGACTTTGGGGGCCTCCGGTAGACTCACTCAACAGTTGAGCTGCGAAAACCATGCCGGGGAGGGGAGGAAAGGGTGAGAGGCAGGCTTGAGGAGCAGCCAAGGACAAACAGGAAGCATTGAGAAGGAAATGACTCACAAAGGAGGAGAAGGGGTGCTCTCTCACTTTTATTAACACCCCTCACACACAGAGAAGAGAGTTTCCACTAGCTTTGTTTTCAAAGCTTTCCTTCAACAGGACAAAGCTTCCCAAATCCCTTCTGTGAGGGAGCTTCACCTTTTCCAAAGACACACACACACACACTTCCTGAACTTGTCTTTCATTTTGACCTCTTGTGAGCTGTCTTCGTTCTGGATGTTTTATTTGGTATTTATTGCTATTGATGAAGACAGTGGATGAGCCAAAGATTTGTTAATAGGTTATTTAGAAACTGATCATAGTTGCTAAACTTTGTTTAAGAAGTAGAAGGCTCTTGACCTTGGGAAAGTCTCAGTGGGCTGCTTTTCTTCAGATGTAGACCCCAGAACCTATTCTGAAATGGGGACAGCTGTTTAATGAAGTGTTGAAATTGGTCTGAATTACAGAGTAATGAGTATGTTTTAGTTTTCCGTAGTGGGTAGAGGAGTAATGTGCTGATAAAAAACAAACAAACAAACAACCAAACCCAATTTTGGTTCATAGCAGTTGTCAATTTCTGTGGAAGCATTTGTACTGTTATTAGGAAAAGATGCGCACCAGTATATAGTATTTCATTATAAGCCAAGTAGATATGAATAACTTCAAGAACAGCAGTGGGCTCCAAGGAAGGAAGCTTTCAGGAGCTTGGAAAAATGATACATAATAAGTATGTCCCTGTGCAGAAATGCAGGAATGACCAAAAACTCTGAGGACAGTGACTTAAAGCACTTAATTTTAATGTTTCCTATTATGTAAAAAATTTTATTGAATCAATTTATTTCTTTCCTTCCTTCCTTCCTTCCTTCCTTTCTTTCTTTCTTTCTTTCTTTCTTCCATATATGGGTCCAGAGGTCAATGTTGGGTGTCTTCCTTTATCATGCACTTCATTTTTTTTAAAGATGGGGTTTCTTCCCCAGTCTGGGGCTCAATAACTGGTTATACTGGTTAGCCAACAAGCTCTGGCTACCGGTCTGCCTCCACTGTGTTCCCAGCACCAGGGTTACAGATGCACCTATGCTATATCATGCCTGGATGTTGGGGCTCTGAGCTCAAGTCCTCATGTTGTTTTGCCAGAAACTTTACCTACTGAGCCATCTCCCCAGCCCTGTGCTCCCGATTCTGTATGGTGCTTTAGATTCCTGCCCTTGTCCAGAAATCTTCAAGTGAAAGTGAGGAAGACACACAGACTTGTATTGGTGGTCCTTGGAGGGGCACAGCCCATGTTTGAGATGGAACAGCATGGTGAGAACACCTGCAGAAGGTGAAATGCCAACAGGGATTGGAAAGTCTATAGGCACAGATATTTGGAGAGGACACAAAGTGAACATAAGCATCATCTCTTCCCAATGCTTCAGAAATGCAGATTCCCAGTGGAAATGCAGATTCCCAGTAGAGTACACAAAGGCATTGAGATATTTTATTTAGATGTTAGATGAAAGAATAACCTTAAAAGTCAGAAGACATGGAAACGTTTGGCTTATCTATTTAAGAAATATTTTATATTAACATGGCTTAAGTAAACAAGTGTGACCTAAAAAGATTTGGGTCATTATTATCATTGGATATTAGGAGTTGGTTCTCTCCTTCCACCACGTGGGTTCTAGGGATGGAACTCAGGTCATCCAACTTGGTGGAAGGTGCCTTAACCTGAGCCACCTTACCTATCCTGTCATGATTAGGTAAATGAAGAACTGTGCTAATTTGGAAGTGTGTGTGTATGCCTGTGCCACTTTTCCACTCTGATTCCTCTCTGAACTGTTAGGATGGCATGGTGTGTGTATGGACAGGATGACCTAAAACCTAAGCCTGTAAAATTATTACATAGACATCCTCGGACTTCGAGAGATGTTAAGAAGAGCTTAGCTGTGAAAAAGGCTACCACTGTGTTCATCCAAAAACTATGCAGGGGAGGTTCTTGGGTCATCTCTCAGTCCTTCCTTCATGGAGAATCAGTGGCAACTGTGTTCTTAGAACACAGCAAAAATAAAATGGCTGGTTAGAAGGTACTGGAGTTATGAGAGGCTCTTATAAAAGAAGTAATTAGTATTCTCTTGATAGGGCAGGGTCTTCTAGAGAAATCTGATAAAGTGTAGTAATTAATAGCCACAGTGACAAACATGATTCACCAGGAAATGGTGAAATGGTAGTCTATTGAAGGTTTTCATCAAAATGTTTATTACAAGAAGTTGCTTGAAGAGGTTCTGTATGAATCAGTCACATTGTTTCTTAATGGCACTGTATAAAGGTAGACAGGTCTATTCATCTTTACATTTGAGTTCTGAAACACCCCTGTAACCACTCTCCTAATTTTCCAGATTTGTTTATATTATTATCTTTTATATTAACTAAAACGTCTCCATGTTGCATCTCTAGCTATATTTTTCCATTTAATGCTCTGTTCTTATCTCGTTCTCATCTTATTTATAACCAAAGCACAGGAAGTCTACTTCCTGTTCATAATTCTGAGCCTCTGTTTCTGTATCACAGTTCTCAAGTGAGATGTCTTGGATTAATCTTCAAAAGCGTTACCATTCTCGTGCACAGTCAGTTTAAAGTCCTGTCGAAGGTTCATTGGCTGCTCTGTCCCTTTGTGTTTTCTTCTTTGATTCCTCCTCCCAAACCTTGGTGACTGCCTAATTTTACTTTCTGGGCTTTTGAGTTCTATAGACATCTAACTTAAACATGGCCATATACTATCTATCTATCTATCTATCTATCTATCTATCTATCTATCTATCTATCTATCTATCTAAATTAAACAACGTACCTCTATGTAGCCCCAGCTGGCTTGGAACTCATGTAGTCTAGCTGACTTCACATTCACAGTCTCCTGCCTCAATTTCTAAGGGCTGGAATCACAGGCATGCATGAGCATAGTTAGCTCTTTATCTTTTTGTGCCTGTGTTAGTCCACTCAACAATGTGGCATCTGTATTGTAGCATGTGAAAGAATTCCTTTAATTAGGGCTAGATATATACTGACTTTCTAATTTCAATGACTACATGCTCATCAATGGATATAAATTTTGTAAATTATTGCTCTTTGTTTTATTTTATTTCATTTTTTTGAGACAAAGTTTCTCTGTGTGGCCCTGGCTGTCCTGGAACTCACTCTGTAGACCAGGCTGGCCTCGAACTCACAGAGATTCACCTGCCTCTACCTCCTGAGTGCTGGGATTAAAGGCGTGCACTACCATGCCTGGCTTTATTTAAATTTTTTTGTCTGTATGTGTATGTGTGTGATGTGCCACAGTGTGTGCATGTGGAGGTCAGAGGACAACCTGCAGGAGTCCTCTGGGACTCTGGGAATTGAGCCCAAGTCATGAGGCTGGAAGCAAGTGCCTTAACCCACTGAGCCACCTTGCTGTGTTTGGAGTTTGAGACTCCCAGGAAAAGACCAGAGACTCAATCTGGATTATAATTAGTTAAATTCACTAAAACGGCTAGCAGGATAACAATCTCTGAGCCAGACTCGAGACTGCCATGAGAAGGGGGCATGTTTAAAGGTGAAAACCGCAAGAAGACCTAAAGTATCTGTATAAGCAAGGCGAGAGCTGTTCTGCTCTGCCAAGGTGAAGTAGTCAAGGCAACGTCAAAACAGCCCTTGAATGTCTGCATAAGCAGGTTACAGAAGCCAAAAAAGCAGTTAGTCATATTGTACCAAAGCAGATGGCCGTAGCTGTTCATTTTTGTGTGGAGGTCACTGAGTCAGGGTTACCGGGAACTTATCGTCCAGGGGCTGGAGTCAGAGACAAATGGCTGGTGGGGACCAAGAGGGGTGCCTGGCACAAAATGGAGTCTTTTTTAGCTACTACAGCTGGCCCTATTTATGCTTTTAATTTACTTTCTCTCTCTCTCTCTCTCTCTCTCTCTCTCTCTCTCTCTCTCTCTCTCTCCTCCCTCCCTCCCTCCCTCCCTCCCTCCCTCCTTCCTTCCTTCCTTCCTTCTTTCTTTTTCATAGGGCCTTGTTATGTACCCGCCGAGGCTGGCTTTGAACTCATGACCCTCTTGCCTCAGCTTTCTAAGTGTTGGGATTGTAGATGTGTACCACCATACCCAGCATATTTAAATAATTTTAACATAAATATTTTATATTTAAATGAATGTTGTCAACTTATTATTTTAAGTGCTCAGGGACTTTAGCTTTCCTTTCATTAGTACGCTTTTACTCATCAAGACTATATGGGTGCTTTGAAATTTGCTTTGTTTTGTTTTCTTGTGAGACTCTCTGGTGGTCTCAGTTTGGGAACTCTCTTTTCTAAGCATGTGAAGCATATGTGAATGAGTGATAAAGGAATACCACCAACCAAGGCCAACTCTGGTGTCGGTGTGTCTTGAGTTGAAGAGGGCTCCAGGGTTGAGTGGTATGAACTTGAACCCTAAACCTAATAGAAGACAGACTTCTCCTTTTTGAATTCTCAGGTTCTCAGACAAGCCTTTGTTTCCTCCACTCAGAGCGCAGGCAGACAGACAAACCTCAGAGTCATTCCCTAATTCAGACAGATGGCCTTTCCCTTTAATTTACCAGATCATGCATGGGGTGATGCTAACTTTATGGGACTTTTTGTGTTTCATCTCTTGACTTTGAAAGGTTTCAAAACTTCATTTCCTTTTTGTAAATGTACATTAAGTCCCAAGACCTGGGTGTGGGTTCCTCAGACTGGCCAAGCAATCACTGTTGAGGTTAGATGTTTACACTGTGAGATACAGCTCCCAAGTCTGCCCAAGGGTTGTGAGCTCTAAGGAACATGCAAGAATAGAACTGCTGGAGCCCTGACATAATTGACAGATTTGGAGACTGAAGTCAGGCCAAAACAAGCAGAACTAAGAGATGAAGTGAGACAAGGTTCTTATTATATTATTTGAATTGTGGATCCTCCTGGGCTGGAAGCCACTTCTACCTAGATTTTTTTCCAGCTATGTGAGCCAATCAATCCCCACCTCTTTTTTCATTACACTGTTATATTAGCTACCTTCTTGTGATGACCAAATACCAGAGCAACATAAGGAAAAGATGGTTTTATTTTGGCTTGCAGTTCAATGAAATTCAGTCTATCATGGCACGGGGGTTACAGCTACAGGTCCATGAGGCGACTGGTCACATGGGCTCAGCAGCCAGGAAGGTGGGACAGAAAGCAAGCAAGAAGTGGGAGGGAGGAAGGAAAGAAGGAAGGAAAGAAAGAAACAAGCTGTGCCCAGTGTCTCAGTTTACTTCCTGTTGCCTGTGGATCAAGATGTAGGACTCTCAGCTCCTTCCCCAGCACCATGTCTGCCTGCATGCCACCATTCCTTCCAGGATGATAATGGACTAAACCTCTGAACTAAAAGCCACCCTAATTAAATGTTTTTCCTTTATAAGAGTTGTCCTGGTCATGGTGTTTCTTCACAGCAATAGAAACCATAAATAAGACAAAAGTTGTTACTAGAAACTAGGGTATTGCTGTGATAGGCCTGGTCATGCTTTTGTTTGAAGGTATATGGACCTTGGGACTGTGGATTAGAAAAACAGTGGAATGCTTTAAGTCCTTCTTAAGGGGTCTACTAGTAGGAGCATGGAAGACAGTGGTGCTGAGTGTGATTTGATGAACTGTGGGGGCCTGGCTCAAGAGGTTTCAGAGAAGAATTTTAGTATGTTGCTTAGAGATTGTTATTGTCATATTTGGGTGAAGAATGTGATTGCTTTTTGCCCTTGTCTGAGGCTAAAGTAAAGAGTTTTGGATTAATTCCATTGGCAGAGGAAATCTCAAAGCAGCTTAGTATAGACTGTCATGTGGTTATTAATGTTAATTCTAATGAAGATTCATAATGAATAGGAGCAAGCTGAGTTAGGAAAAATGCAAAATGTACAATTTGAGGAGAAAAGGGGCACCAGGAAGTGGAATGGATCTAAGTCCTGTCTTCAAGGAGATAAACAGATTAAGAAATGGAATAAAGAGAGTTGTGACCTCTGGGCAAGATCTCACCCAGCTAAGTTTCCAACTTGTGAAAAGGAATTAAAGAAAAGCTTAGAGCTGGGTGTGGTGGTGCATGCCTTTAATCTCAGCACTGGGAAGTCAGAGGCTGGTATATCTCTGAGTTTGAGGCCAGCCTGATCTACAGAGCAAGTTCCAGAACAGCCAATCTTAGGCAGTGAAGGTAACCATTGAAAACAGAAATCTGGTGAAGATGTAACTGAACAAGGGGAGCATGCTCTAGCCACAGCAAGTAGTAGAACCTGGCATTTTTGGTCACATGGTTCTGGCTTTAGAGTCAAGGATGGAAGAAAGGGGTTATGGAATCTAATTCCAAGACTAAAGAAAGCCACTGAAGCCAGGCATGTGTCAGGGGTGTCCATGCAAGGAGGCCTAGAGAGGCCATTGTGTGAAGCTGTGAAGGAGAATCCTGAATTGCCTTGGAGGCCCTAAGATGTTGGAGATGTCAGAGGCATGGGATACCTGCCAAGGGAAGCTGCTAACAAGGAATGGAACCAGCCCAAGAGAAAGAAGTATGTTGCAGTCAACAAACCTGAAAAGAGTTGGAGATCTGAAGAGTGTTTTGACATCAGACATGGAAATGCAGAGTTTGAAGTTTGACCAGCTGGTTTTTGGTCTTGCTTTGGTCCAGTATTTCCTCACTATGCTTCCTTCCCTGTTTTGAAATGGTAATGTATATCCTGTGCCATTATATGTTGGATGTACGTGATCGGTTTTTTGATTTTGACTTTATAGGGGATTACAGTTAAGAGACTGCATGAAACTCAGTAGAGACTTGACCTTTGGACTTTTAAACATTGTTGAGACTGTGATATGCTATGGGGGCTTTTGAAGTTGGACTAAATGCATTTTGCATTATGATATTGTTACAAGCTTATGGGGACCAGGGAGTGGAATGTGGTAGTTTGAATGTAATTGGCCTCCATAAGCTCATAGGAAGTGGCATTATTAGGAGGGGTGGTCTTGTTGGAGGAAAATGTGTCACTGTGGGGGCAGACACTGAGGTCTCCTTTGCTCAAGTTACACTCAGTGTCTCAGACCAATTTCTGTTGTCTGCGGGTCAAGTTGTAAGAACTCTGAGCTCCTTCTTCAGCACCATGTCTGCCTGCCTACATGCTGCCTTGCTTCCCGCCGCCATGGCGGTAATGGACTAAACCTCTGAATTGTAAGTGAGCCACCCCAATTAAATGTTTTCCTTTATAAGAGTTGCTGTGGTCATGGTGTCTCTTCACAGCATTAGAAACCCTAACTAAGATGTTGTTTTTCTGTTGGCTTAGGGGCTGAAGCTGAATCTACTGATATTTTAACTACCAGATGCGCCCACAGCCCTGCAGTCAGCACCCTGCTGCTCCGACCTCACCTGGTGTGACTTCCAGTCTTGCCAGCTCCAGCTCAGCCACAGCCATCAAATACAGGTTTTAACTAAGTCTCTATCACTTTCTTCACCAATACAGACTTGGGATTCATATTTGGGGGAGAAAAACTGCTAGATCAGAGAAGCTGAGAAGCAACCAGTTTATCTTCCTTTTTGTCCAGAGACCCAGCAAGAGAAGTGTCTTTTCACACATCCTGTGTGTCTCTCTATCCGTATTCCTGGCTTCTCCATGGCTAATACCGGCCAGCTAGTCACTGGCTCTGTGCCCTGATTCAAGGTTAACTTTATTAACACAATCTCAGGGTGTCACAGTGCAATCAAATATCCTGCAACACTAAGACACCAAGATCTAGAAGAACTGTACCAGACTTTGTCACCCAGGTCTTACAAGCAGGCCTGAAGTGTCTCCTTCAGTATTTCCTCACTCTGCTCCCTTCCTTATGTTTTGGAATGGTAATTCAATCTGTGCCATTATATGTTTAGAGTATGCGATCTGTCTTTTGACTTTGATTTTATAGGGGATTACAGGTAAGAGATTGCATGAATCTCAGAAGAGACTTTGAATTTTTAAACATTGTTGAGACCCTTGAAGTTGGACTGAACACAGTTTTGCATTATGATATTGTTACAAGCATATAGGGGCCAGGGAGTGGAATGTGGTGGTCAGGACGGGGAGGTCCTTGCCAGTTTTTTAGGAGTTCTAGTTTTTGAACAGGATGAGTCAAACAACCCAGACTTGAGGCCACAATGCTTTGTTTCTTTCTCTTCTCAGTCGGGCTCCAGAGACCATGTAGAGCTTTGCAGGATTAGAAGTCAAGCTGCATCAGGAACATTGAAGAAATAAGAAAGGGAAGATGTGGGGAATAGATGAAGTTTGAGTGAATGTATATTGTTGACATAGGTACAGACATGTCAAAGACCCCGATGCGTCATACCATGGAAATGGCAAAGCCTTCCCCTGGTCTGAGCATGCATGTCTACAGAAAGTATCAACCACAGCTTCCTGCTCCCAGAAAACTACAGCCTGAGACAGCTCACTCCTCTATGGAGTTGGGCTAATCCATCTCCTTATCAGCTGTATGTAATAAACCCACCTCCTTGTTCAGTCATACATACATAATAAATCTGCTGAGTTTCCAGGTTGTGATTGGTGTGTCTCCATCAGAGACGACATGGCCCACCCAATCCCAGCTTTTGTATATGTGTGTGTGTCTGTTCTTTCTTCGTTCCCACATTACCCCAGTCAGGTCAGCTTCAGTGTACAGCTCCATCAGCTGTGCAGATCATGGGGACTTTCAAACCTATGGTATGTCTTATTGCCTAGAAGCGTGTTATATGGCTTCTTCCAGCTGCAGAGGAGCTAGGGACGGAATGCTTTAAATTTCATTGTCTCCTTGTTGGAGGTAGGCAAAGGGAAAATGTGGTAGAGATGGAAAAACTCAAGTTAGTAACTTGGATTATATAGCACTTCCCTTTCACTTATGAGCCATCAGGTACCTGTTACTTGTACATATCTTTCCAAATTTTAACGCTGAGTGTTGGATAAAGGGCACAAACTTGGGGACAATGAAGTCTCTACAAATTAGTAGAATTTAATATTATTTAGGCACATAGACCTATTCTGAGCTTTATTGTTTCCTCCTCTTATTTACTTACTGCAAATCTTTAAAAAAATAATTTAAAATTTTGTTTATTTATTTGTGTGTGTGTGTGTGTGTGTGTGTGTGTGTGTGTGTGTGTGTGTGTGTGTGTGTGTGTGTGTGATGTTCCTATCCCATAAAATATGTGTGGAGGTCAGAGGACAACTTTCAGGAGTCAGTTCTTTCTTTCTACTGGGTGGCTCCTGGGTATAGAACTCGCGTTATCAGGCTTGGCAGCACGTGTCTTTACCTGCTGAGCCGTCTGGACGATCCTGTTGTAAATATTTAACCTCAGTTATCTTCTGTAAGTCTGCTCCTTACAGCCCTCTCACTCCCAATAGACTACAGACTGCTGAGAAAATTGAGACTAGAGTATATGAAATTCCTCAACATCTTCCCTTACTCTCTCTCTCTGTTTCCCTTGAGTTTAAAGAGTTGGACTCACAGTTGTGGTCTTTACCTCCTTCACATTCATTATGCTAAAAGCTGCTTTATGTTGATTTTACTCTTTGTATCTATCATTTGGCTTCATGTGGAAGTGGGCATACCATAAGTATTAGCTGGACATCTGTTGATACCCCTTTGCAGGACTTAAGACACATCAGTTATTCCTTCTTCTGAATATTTTTTCTTTCACTTCCAACTTTTAGTTTATACTTACTCAAACGTGTATTTTTAAAATGTTTATTTATTCATATGTATGTATGTATGTACGTACGCATGCATGCATGCATGTGCATGTATGTGAGCCACGGCATGCATGTGGAAGTCAGAGGACAACGAGGAGAAGTTGGTTCTCTCTTTCCACTATGAGAGGTCCTAGAGACCAAACGTAGGTGCTCAGGCTTGGCGACCAACACCTTTGCCTGCTGAGCTACCTTGCCCATCTTCAAATTCGTATTTTTTTTTATTTTTTTTATTTTTTGAGACAGGGTTTCTCTGTGTAACAGTCCTGGCTATCCTGGACCTCGCTTTGTAGCCCAGGCTGGCCTTGAACGCACTGAGATCTGCCTGTCTCTGCTTTCCAAGTGCTGGGATGAAAGGCGTGCGCCACCACTGCCTGGTTCAAACTTGTATCTTTAAAATAGATTTATTTATTTATTTGTTTGTTTGTTTATTTATTTATTTATTATAAAATAAAAGTATGTGTGGGAGAGAGAGAGAGAGAGAGAGAGAGAGACAGAGAGAGAGACAGAGAGAGAGAGAGAAGGGGAGAGGGGAGGGAGTGGGGGGGGAGAAAGAGAGACTGGGTAGTGTGTGTATGGGTGCCTGCAGAGACCAGAAGAGGGTACTGGATCCCCTGGAGCTGGAGTTGCAGACGGTTTTGAGCTGCCCAACATGCTAGAATTGTACTTGGGCCCACAAAACTGTCTCTGAAGACCCTCAAATTTGTATTTTTACGTGAAACCACAAAAGACAGAAACCCCCCACGCAAACCCCTTCTTCCCGTGGGTTTCCTTGCTACCAGCTGCTCTCCCGCTGAGACAGGCTCGTCTTCTCTGCTGAGCTCAGCTTCTGAGAAAACAGTTTCCAGTTTTAGTTGTTACTTCCATTTCTTCCTGATATTTCTCAAGTCCTTACTTTACAGTTTTGATGCTGACTTCCTCCTCCTCACCAAACTCAGAAGAATTTCCTGTTTCTTGGAACTCTCCCCTTCCTTGCGTTTTGTGAGGCTGGGTTTTTCGGATTCTTCTATCAACTCCCCTTTCCCATCCTGTTGGGATCCCTGCCACTAAACGCTCTTACCACGGGCTCTGTATGTGATCTTCGTTCCCTATCCACACACTCCTGGCCCAGTCTCAAGTAGCACCGTGGCTCCAGCTTTCACTCAAGTGAACATGGTTCCCAAATGTGTACCTCCCCAACCATGTCCCTAAAAGAGGTGAGGAGAAAGAAGAAACCACGTGTCTGTCTGGAGGACCATCTAGGGAGCAGGAATGGAGACTTTGGAGGTATGAGTTACTTATTATCTACAAAGAATGACAAGGAAGTCAGTGAGGATGGAGCTGAAAGTTTGGGAGGAAATTAGCAGCAAATGAGGGCAGAGACACAATCCTGAGGGGTCAAGTCATGTAGACCTTATGGGCCATTTTAAGGACTCTAACTTCTAGTGAGAAGAAAAAGCTTGGAGGGGTGGAGTAGAGTGTTACGTTCCATGGAAGACAACGTGCAAAGAATACGACAGGAATTCGAGCAGCCCGGTAGAGAACTAGCACAGGAACTGATGGTGTCTGGACCGGCGAGCAGCTGAGTGCAGTTCTGTTTAGGGAGAACTAACAGCATGTGACCGCAGACTGGATGGGAGAGTGCGAGGGAAGGAGGACACCAAGGTCTTTGTCTAAGCAACTGCAAAGACGGAGTTGCAACTTACTGAGCTGGGGAGCACTGTGGCAAAGACAAGTTGTGGGAAGATAAGGAGGGTCTGCCTGGACTGATTCATTCATTCATTCATTCATTCATTCATTCATTCATTCATTCATTCATTCTCTTTCCCTCCCTCCCTTCCTTCTCCTTTCTTTCTTTCTTTCTTTCTTTCTTTCTTTCTTTCTTTCTTTCTCTCTCTCTCTCTCTCTCTCTCTCTCTCTTTCTCTCTCTCTCTCTTTCTTTCTTTCTTTCTTTCTTTCTTAACTTCTTTATTGACTCTTTGGGAGTTTCACATCATGCACCCCAATTCTGCTCACCTCCCAGTCCCCCATATCTTCCCCTCATCCCTGCTGCATCCTCCACAAAAGAAAACAAAACAAAGTAAGCAAGCAAACAAAGCCAAAAACACCTCCCCTACAAAAAAAAAAACCCAAACAAAAACAAAAATCACAACAACAGAAGAATTTCTTTGCTTCTCCTCCTTCCCTGCCTCTCCATCACCTCTTTATCCGTCCTGGTGGCATTGGAGGCATTGGTGTGTCATATAGTACACCCCTTTGTCCCATCAGCTTTACTGGCAAATGTTCATTGCAATGAGTCACTGGTCTGGTTCAAGGCCTCTGGTTTCTGGTACACCATCCTTACTGGATCCTTACCAGAACTCTTCTGGGATATCCTGTGGCCGCCTAGGGTCTTGGAGATCTTGTGGGTATTGTACCACAGGACCAGTCCCTTTAGGAGCTCCAGCAAATCCTAGATAGGGTAGATGCTAGGGTGGGTCAACCCAAGGCCTGGCTGTGGGCCTGAGTGGTAGACAAACTGGTCAGTTCGAACCACTGGGGCCTCGGGCAAGGGGGTGGAGTCAACTCCCCTACATAATTGCCCTCAGGGTTGGTTCACCCTCACCTGTGGTAAGGTGTGGGGGCCATCTCTCCTGAGTACAGGGGCCAGCTCTCTTGCTGTAGTGTCCAGTGAGAAGCAAGGCCAGGTTTCCCAGCCGGTTCAGCATGGTCCTTTGATCTCATCTCTCATGGTTCCTAAGGCCTTCTTAGGTGACACAAGTCACAGACCTCAACACAGACCCCAGTTGCAGCTGGACCACGGACCCAGACATAGCCCTTGGCAGCAGCTTGGGCCTGGATGAAGACATCCTGGCTCTGGAAGTGGAAGGAATGGCCACTCAGGTGGGAATGGTTCTGGTGGCTATGTGGCCGACAGACACCACCAAGGCCTCAGGTTGTGGCCCCACCTTAGACCTCTATGTGACCTTTGGTGGCAATATGGGACTCAGACTTCAGCACAGACCCCAGCCGCAGGAAGACCACGGACCCAGACATGGTCCTCGGCAATAGCTGGGTCTGGACGTCACCACTGCCCCAGTGGCAGTATGGCCCTGAGATGCCAACATGGCCCTTGATTTTGGGTGTTTGCCTTTGATGGTAACAGGAACATCAGTCATCAGCACTGACCCTGGCTGCAGTAGGGCCCAGAACCCTGACATGGCCCTCAGCTGCAGCTCTGGCCCAGACGTCATCACTCACGACATTGAGTAGCAGTGCAGGCCACTCAGATCTGGATACATCCTGGTCCTCCGAGACACCAACCTGGACTCAGGTGGCTGATCTGACCCTGGGCTTCTTTATGGTGCTTGGTGGCAATAGGAGCCACATACAACTATCTGAACACTGACCACTATAGGGCCATGGATCCAGACGTGGTCCTCAGCAGCTGCCTGGGCCCGGATGACACCATGACCCTGGGTGGTAGGTAGCACAGGCCACCCATATCTGTATGACCCTTGCTGTGGTGTGGCCTCCAGACTCCAACCAAGCCATAGGGCTCTGTATGGGCTCTAGTGGCAATGTTGGCCACAGACTTCAACACAGACCCCAGATGCAGCTGGGTCACGGACCCAGATATGGCCTCAGGCAGCGGCTCCTCTTGGTCAACATCCTAGCTCCAAGTGGTAGCCTCAGTTACTCAGAGCAGGATGACTCTGGCAGCTGCACTGATTAATTTTTTTGAAGAGATTTAAGTGTAGAAGCCTTCAGGCAGTTGGATAAAGAATGGAGTGTAGGAGGAAAATGATAACACGAGGGGCATGAAAGAGATTGAATTAAAAAAAGGATAAAGGGTCACTGGAGGGGAGGCCAAAGACCACTTAGAAAGGCGTGGTAAAGACCATTGAGAGTCAGCTGGAGCTAAACACTTCAATTGATAGGGAGTAGTGGCCACAACAGGAAGAGTAGGGTGGGTCCGTCTAAAACCATTCACCTTAAAGCCATGCACGATTTCCTTCTTACTAAAATTTTATCTCAAGCTTTCTTTAGAATTAGTCATCACTTCCCCTTTTCTCTTATTCCATTCTCTTTTCTTTTCTTCTTTTTTTATCTCTCTCTCTCTGTCTCTCTCTGTCTCTGTCTCTCTGTCTCTCTGTCTCTCTCTCTGTCTCTCTCTCTCTCTCTCTCTCTCTCTCTCTCTCTCTCTCTCTCTCTCTCTCTCTCTTCTTTTCCAAGACAGGGTTTCTCTGTGTAACAGTCCTGGCTGTCCTGGAACTCACTCTGTAGACCAGGCTGGCCTTGAACTCACAGAGATCCGCCTGCCTCTGCCTCCCGAGTGCTGGGATTAAAGGTGTGCACCACCACCGCCGAGCTCTTTTTTTTTTTTTAATTCTTTGCTTTCACCCTTCCTTCTTTTTAATTTCTTCTTTAAAAAAATTAAAAATAAGATTTTGTTACATAGCCCTGGCTGGCCTTGAACTTACCTCAGTGAGTGCTGGGACTGTAGATTGTATCTGTGTGTGACTAATCCTGGATAGCACTTCCACCTTTAATTATATTTTCTTGAAAAGTTACAGTCCTGGGAACCATTTGTTCTCCTACCTTTTGGGTCAATTCCTTTTTTTTTTTTTTTTCATCTTGTAAACTTTTCTGCTTAGTGGGGTTACCCAGTGTTCTCCACATGCTCTCTCTTCTCACTGTGTGCATACTTCCTGGGTGATTTTATGAATCTGATGACTTCAGCTGCTGCCCAAATGCATCTGACCCCCAATCTTTATCTCTAGCCTCAGCTGAGCTCCTTTGTTCCTGTACTGCATTTCTGAGTCTTGATTGGCAGCCTTCAGATGTCCTCCTGGCAGCTTAAGTTGGGTCTGAGTTATCTTCTCTAGTTTCCTTCCCTTCATTTTAAAATTTCAGTCAACCACAAAGATGTTTTGACTTATCTCCTTATCTATTCCTCTTCCTTATCTCCCATTTATACTCATTCCTATGGATTTAATTTTTTTCTTTGTGTGTGTGTGTGTGTGTGTTTGCATGTTATGTATGAGTTTGGGTACACACATGACATGTTGAATGTATGGAGGCTAGAAGACAATCTAAGGTGTTGATCCTTGCCTTCCACCTTGTTTGGAAGAGATGGCCCAGTGCTTAACAGTGCTTGCTGCTCTTCCAGAGATCCAAGTTTGATCCTCACATCAGGTACGTCATAACCTCCTATAACTTCAGCTCTAGGAAACCTGATGCCCTCTTCTGGCCTCCATAGGTACTCCCATACACATGCTTGTGCATGCACACACACACACAAATAAAAAAAAATTAGATAGGGTCTCACTCTCTGTTATATACATCAGCCTAGCTGGCCTACAAACTTCTGAGGACTCCTCTGCCTTTCCTTCATCTCTCTACAGGATTTTGGGGTGACAGATGTGCATTCCTGCTCCTGGCTTTGTCTTGGTTTCTGGGGATTTAAACTCAAATCTTTATGCTTGTACAGTAGGTAGGTCTCCCACTAAGCAATTTCCCTGGCCTTGTGGATTCCGTTTGAGAAATACAAATTCTATTTCTGAAATGCCAATACTCATTGAATCTAACCCCTTTCCTCCATTAAATCTGTATCAGTAAAAAAAAAAAAATGTCAAAGAAGGTAAGGGAGGCATTTACCTAGCTTCATGGAAATCTAGGAAATATGGTTTGTTCTATTTCTGCAGCACAATGAAATTAGGCATGGTGGCATTTGGGAGGCTGAGACAGGAGGATGTTGAGTTGAGGCTAGCTTGAGGCTAGCAAAACCCTGTCTCATAAAATTCAAAAAAAAAGATAAAGACAGGTACATAGATACTAGGTACATGTTGAATATCAACCCGCTATAATCTATGATCCAGATACGTGGCTCCCTCAAAGAGGGCATGTTACAGTTTGAATCCAAATGAGATGAAAAGTTTTAGTTGTAGTTTACCATTGCAAATAAAAAAATGGAAACAAAAAAGTCACTACCTCAGAGCAGCATTCCCTGATCACTCTATCCCCATAGACTTCTTTGTAGTATTAATTGTGCCTTTATTAGTTTATAGATATTGAGATATCTGTGTTAAATCACACATCCTGTGTTCTAGGAATGTAGCAGTGATAAAAATTTTTGTTTTTCTTGAACTTAGAGGAAAGTGGGTGTATCAGTTACTTATCTTGTTATGGTGACAAAATCTGACAAGAAGCAATTTAAGGAAAGAACAATTTATCCTGGCTTACAGTTTGAGGGGAGACAGTCCACCGTGGTGGGAAGGTGTGGTAGCGGAAATAGGCTGACTCATCACTGTAGTCAGGAAACAGAGGGCAATGAGTATGTTCAGTTTGCTTTCTCCTCTTCATCGGTTTGGAAATCCAGTCCATGGAATGATGCCACACAGATTTTGGATGAGTCTTCCCTCCTCAATAATCCTAATCTAGACAGTCTCTCACAGACATACCCAGAGATTTGTTTCCATGGTGATTTTAGATTCCATCAAGCTGACAATCAGGAATATGCATCACGGTGGGGGAAACAGTTAAGAAACTCTACAGAAACGAACAGTGTGCCTGGGGATGTAGCTCAGTGGTACAGTTCTTGCCCAACATTATGGAAACCCTGAGCTGCTTCCTCTATACCATGTAAACTACATAAATAAAATTTATATCCTTGGAGAAAAAAAAAATAAACACAATGCATTTTCCAGTAGTGGTCAGTGCTGTGAAAAAAACAAAGGCCAAGAATGAATGGGTGGACGAGGCAAGGAATCATTTAAGTTGATGTATCATGGCCTTTTTATAAGGATGAAGTTTTTAGTATGTGAGCCATGAAAGCCAGCCATAGAAGGAGAGCAGCAAGCAGGAAGGCCCCAGGTAGTTCAACCTTGTCATGGGCAAAGGTATTATCAGCATTGCTGAAGTATTTCTAGGGTTTTTAGGAGTAATTATCTGTTTGCTTTTTGTTTATCTACTTAGAGCTATTACATATTAGTTTTATTTTGTCCTGGAATTCACTGTGTAACCCAGGTTGGCCTCAAATTCACGGCAGTCCTCCTGCCTTAGCCTCCTAAGTACTAGGATTACAGGCAGAAGCCACCAAGCATGGTTTGCATATTTGTTTATTGTCTGTTATTCCTAAGATTCCTGATGACGGGGGTCATGTCCATGATATTCAAGGTCACTTCAGTACTTGCTGAATCATAGTGGCAATTAGGTGTTAGCTAAGCCTATAAATAATTATATGACAATGACTTGTTAAATAAAACTTTTGGTAGGGTTAGTTTTTAAAAAAAGAGTTATTTATTTATTTTATTTGTATGAGTGTTTTGCCTACATGCTGGGGGACCCTGCAAGTGTCACAGTCAGCAGGGAAATCCCCATGAGGTGAATAATGAAACTCAAGTCAGCACTACATTTGCAGATGCTGGGTCAGAACTTCCAGAGTCTGACCTCAGGGTTTATTTCTCTTACACATTTAAACAGAGTAAAACTTTGGGAAAAGGTTTCCAGGTGACAATGACTACAATAAAGCTTTCAGCATGGCTACCTAGAAACCCCCTAGCAGGGTAGTAAAGCACCAGTGACCTTTACAATAAGAATTCGTTCTATTGGCTAATAAACACTGCTCAAGGCAAGGGTCTAGGAAGGAAGGGTTTGTAATAAGTACGAGGATAAATTCTAATAATGGAGGATGTAAAGTACATGGGGCCCTTTTCATAATGATGGGTTCTATTCACTGAGAAACTAAGCTCAGGATAAGGGCCCAAACAATGCTTAGACTATTGAGGGATTCAGGAAGGCTGGCTCCATAGAATAGCAAAAAGATCACCAGGTTGTTAGACAACATTCACTCCAGGCTTCTTGGTGACCAGGCGACAGTCAGTCATTTTTCTTCCTTTGAAGAAAATAGACCTGCGTGTTTAACAAGTCTGTTTCCTCCAATGCTTTCTTTAAACTGTGCCTCTTATAACTGCATGCATGCCTGGTGCTCGCAGAGACTCGAAAAAGGCATCAGATCCCCTGGGACTAGAGTTACAGACAGTTGAATTGCCAGGTGGTTTCTGGGAATCTAACTCAGGTTCCCTGTAAGAGCAGTAAGTGCTTTTAACCATGGATCCATTTATCCAGCTCCATGGGGATTCATTTTTTTAACAGTTAATTTTTGCATCTTTTTCCTTCACATGGCTTTCTTGAGCCAGAATCTCCTGTAATCTAGGCTAGGCTTGGAACTGTTACATAACCAAGGCTAGCCTTAAATTTGTGATCTTCTCCACTCTGTCTCCCAAGTTTGGGGATTATAGGTATATGTGCTATTATACCCAGCTAACTTATGTTTTTTTAAAGATGAAAAGGATAATACTCTTAAAAGCAGTAGAGGGACATTTTAAGGAAGGGTAAGGAAAAGACCAGGGAAAAGGAATGTTGAATATGATCAAAATATGATATATGCATACATGGAAATGTCACAGTGAAATCCATTGATATGCATTAGCAATTATAATAAAACCTTATACTATGCCCTATCAAGTTAAACATTTTGCTCTATATTATAGGAAGGATTCTTTCTTGCATCCTTTCTCCCATGAAAATCTCTATCCCAAGTAGTTCAGAGTTCAAATTATTTTTCTGTCTGTCTGAAGGTTCCCTGTGGTTCGGATTGTGGTAAGATCTGGGGATGGGTTTTGACATGGACATTTGTCTTCCATTGGTTCACTAAGACTCTTATTCATGAGTTGGGTGTGGTGGCACACACCTTTAGTCCCAGCACTCAGGAGGCAGGGGCAGGCAGATCTCTGTGAGTCTGAGGCCAACCTGGTCTACAGAGTGAGTTTCAGGAAAGCGAGAGCTACATAGAGAAACCATGCCTTAAACAACAAAAAAAGACTCATTCTTTTTTGTACATAGACATGGAAGTGAACACAGGGAGAGAGAAAAGCAGAATGTAGGGTAGAAATGGGCTATCTAGGTGGTTGCCCATCAGCAGGACCTAGGGAAACAAGTCCACTTGTGAGACAGGAATTGTAAAGGAAGACTAGTGGCGGGGGGGAGGGAAGGGGAAGGCAGAAAAACAGAAAAAAAAATGAGATGTGATTTAATGAGACCTAGGAGGGGAAGTTAAGACTAGAGGGTTTTGTCATGTTAAGCAGTGCAGAGACACAAGTGCCATAGGATGTTGTTCTGTACACTGTGAATATGTGATGCTCCCATTGGCTAATAAATAAAGCGGCACTGGCCTATGGCAGGGCAGGATGGAGCCAGGTGGGAAAATCCAAGAGAGATGGTGAGAGAAGAAAGGAGAGTGGGAGGAGACGCCAACCCGCGGTCCAAAGAGCAATGTGTAATGGCACACGGGTAAAAGCCACGGAATGCAGGGTGATACATAGATTAATAGTAGTGGGTTGAGTTAAGTTATGCGAGCTAGCTAGCAAGAAGCCTGAGCCATAGGCCACACAGTCTGTAATTAATATTAAGCCTCTGAGTGATTATTTTATAAGCGGCGGTGGGATCACAGGACTGGGTGGGACCAGAGAAACTTCCGGCTACACACAGGCATGTAGAGGAAAAGCCCACGGATCTTCTGTGAGTGCATCTTCAGAAGGTCTGCAGGCTGGGAGTAAGGAAGAAAAAGCCTTGGCCACTGTCACTCAGAGATCCATTAGGAAAAGGTCAGTGACATGTTCTCCTCCCTTTCCACAGAGAGTGTCTTTGGCTAGTCTCAGGGAAGAGGAAGGTCAGAGGTCACACTTGCTTCATTTACATATGAGAAGTCATCTTCCAGCCCATTCTTCTCAACACCTTGAAACCCAAGATGAAATGCCTGTCCTGTGGCCCCGGAGTAGGCTACCTTCACTCTGTCCTGCCTTCATCTGGGGCCATTTCCCCCAATTTGGCATTTATACTTGACCCCAAAGAATGGTAAACAGTTCTTTACCAAAAGCTTCAGGTAAGAGTCCTGGAACTATATAGATGTTGGTTTGGCAGTGGAATGGGGAGTGGGCAAAGGGTTAGATATCGCTATTGGAGAGTACCTAGTGTGATCTTTTGACTGGTCTGAGGTGAGGCAAAGATTCATGGCTTAAGATAGGTGTTGGAGGCGTAAATATCTTTAGGGACCAGGTAGCTCCGACATGAGTGAAATATAGGCAGAAAGGCCAGGGGGGTGAGGCCGAGAGACGGAGCCCCATTTAGAGGAGGACCCACACTTCTCAGGTCATTGCCACCCTGCAGGAACATGGTTCCCGTGTGACAGAGGCAGCAACTCAGACTCTCCAGGTGAATTGTTCCAGTTTCTCCTGATGCCAGTAACAGAACAAGTGGGGAGCTAAACGTCAGGGTGACAAACCCAGACTTTTTTCTTACAGTGACCTGATTACGCTGCTGAAATCTCAAATTCGAAATTGTCCCCTCTTCTTCCCACTCTCCCTGCACCCTTGGCTGCCACCCTTAGTCTCCATCTGACCATCTTTAATTTCTTGTTCACAGACCAACAAGGCCATTATTAATGCTCCATGCATCGTCTCCTTTAGCTTTTCACTCACTGGACCAATATCCAATGCAAAGAACCCCCACCCCTGAAGGGCTCTCTAACAAGCCCAAGCACTGCAAACACGTGCCAGAAGGTCTTGCTCTCCTCCCTTCCCCCTCCCTTGCTAAACTGTTAGATCACATTCCTAAAGCTAGCCCCTAAGCCCCATTCCCTTATTTGGCCACTTCTTCATGCCTGACTAAAATTCCAAGGTCCAACTATCAAACCATCACGGTCCTGTCGTTATCTGGCTACACTGGCTAACATGTCCAATCAGGACTTACTAACTCATCTTAGCATAGGCTTTCCCTTTTCTCCTTAAAAACGCTCCTGTAAAAACACCTGCTGCTGTCTTTGTCCAATCCAGAGGCAGCCCCCATGCTCCAACCTGTTTGTCCCTCTGGGGGTTAATAAATCTCCTTTGTGCTGAGAATTTGGTATCTGGGTGTGTTCTGTGCTGACTCTGAGGCCCCTTTAACTCCCATCCTAAAGAAATCACAGAACTACACAGCAAGACGCAAACCTATCCCCACTTCTCTTTGGTCCATTGTCCCTTTCAATGATACTTTCACTTTTCCAGACTTTCTCTCTACCTTACACATTACTAATCAAACCACCCTGAGAGCAAATTAATCTTCTCAGTGAGGTGGCAGGTCCTCCACTGCCTTAAAAGAAGATGGATAGTGTATTTGTGGATTTGGTAACCTAAACTGCAGTAGACACAGCCACCCTCTTCCCTCACTCACATTTCTATCACATCACCCATCTGCCACCCTCAGAGCCAAGGGATAAGGAGAGAAGAGAAAACAGTGATGAATAAGGAAGAAAGGGGGAGAGAAAGTGGGGTATGAGTATTGTGGGGACAGGAGGTGAGAGTCATGTACTAAGAAATGCTGGGTGCGTAGGTCAGTGTGTGTGTGTGTGTGTGTGTGTGTGTGTGTGTGTGTGTGTGTGTGTGTGTGTTTCACTGTACTTAATTAGGGTTATTGAGTGAGCAGAGGTTGAGAATATCCATGAATGTACCTGTGGATACACCACTGAAGGGTAGGACTTCCCCTCTCCCTGTGACCTCTAACTGCCAGTAGCTGCTCAGGGAGGGCTGAAAACACTATTTTTCGTAGGAACTTAGCGGCCAGTGAACTTGTCTTCCCTGTTTGCAAATGCATGCTTTGTGATGTGTGAACCGGACACCTGAGTCTTAAGGTATTTGCCTTCAGGACAGTGGGTTAGTTACAGTTCGTTAAAGCCACCTACTTCCTACAAGAAAAGAAAAGGATGGATTATATTCTGAGTTCTATGTGGTCTTCAGGCCTAGAAAGGGGATCTAATCAAGTGCTATTGACTGATCCTAAGAGGGACAGAAGAACAGAGTTGGAGAAAAAAAAATCAAGCGTTTGATTAAGAAATACTTTGATACACATACTAGAATGTAAGTGGAGACGTCAAGAAGGCCGTTGATACAAGCCGGGAGGCCAGGGATAAAGACATTCTTTTGTGATCGGTTAGCATATAAAGTGGCGTTAAGACAATGGGAACAATCACGTCAGAAAAGAACAGGAAGATGGAGGTGACCTGAGTGACCTGAGTCTGAGGTCTGGCTCCCAGCTCTCTCTGTGGGTCCTGCAACGGAAGAGGCAGAAGAGGCAGCTCACCCAGGAGACTGACACCCAGGAGAGGCAGGGAAGCGGAGGGGACGCCGCATCGCGGAGGCCGGGAGAGACTTGGCATCGACAAGTGTGCTGAAGGTTTGTAAGAAGGAAAAGAAATGCTGGAACTAGGAAGTCTCTCGTTTTGTTACTCGGTCCACCGTGAAACAAAAACTCAGCTTTTCTCACACAGTTCCTTTGCCTGTGAGATACAAGTAGAGATGTTCCTAATTTTTGTTTCTGTTGCCATCCTTGATCCTTGCCAGTGCGGTCTAGACTAGCGTCTGGTCAATTTCCTGGTTCTAGATAGATGGACCGTCCTTTCCAAAACATAGGCTTAAGTCTGTTAGCTGGTTTGGGCACTCTATCTGTGGAATGTATTTTTCTTTTCCTTTCCTTCCCTTCCCTTCTTTCTCTCTCTCTCTCTCTTAAATGAATTTATTTATTTATTTACTTTACATCCTGGCCAAAGTTTCCCCTCCCTCCTCTCCTCCCAGTCCCTCCCCCCCACCTCCCTCTGTTCCCACTCTCCAGTCCACTCCTCCTCTGTTTCTGTTTAGGAAAGGGCAGGGCTCTCACAAGTATCAACAAAACATGGCATATCAAGCTGCAGTAAGACTAAGCACCTCCCCATGTATTAAGGCTGGGGACTTAGTATGAGGAGCAGGGTCCCAAAAGCCAGTAAAAGAGTCAGAGACAGCCCCTGCTCCCACTGTCAGGAGTCCCATAAGACCAAGCTACACAACTGTACCATGTATGCAGAGTGCCTAGGTCAGTCCCATGCAGGCTCTCTGTTTGTCAGTTCAGTCTCTGTGAGCCACTATGAGCCCAAGTTAGTTGATTCTGTGAGTTTTCTTGAGGTGTCCTTGACCCCTCTGGCTCCTACACTCCTTTCTCCCCTTCTTCTGTAGGATTCCCCAAACTCCACCTAATGTTTGGCTGTGGGTCTGCATCTGTTTCCATCAGTTGCTGGATGAAGCCTCTCTGATGACAATTGGGCTAGACACCAATCTGGTCACAAGAGATGGCCAGTTCAGGCTATGTATCCACTATTGCTAGGAATCTTAGCTGGGATTATCCTTGTAGATTCCTGGAAGGTTCCCTTGCATAAGGTTTCCTGACCCCCCAAATGCCCCCCTTTCCATTAGTCTCTTTCAGTATTCTTTCCCTCCAACCCCCTCAATCTGATCCCTCGTGTTCCCATCCCCACCCGCCCTCAGTCCACTCATGAAATCTCTTCTATTTTCCCTTCCCAAGGAGATTGGGGCATCCCCCCATGAACCTTCCTTGTTACCTAGTCTCTGGTCTGTGGATTGTAGCATAATTATCCTTTATTTTACAGCTAACATCCACTTATGAGTGAGTACATACCATGTTTGTCTTTCTCAGTCTGGGTTTCCTCACTCAGGATGATTTTTTTCTAGTTCTATCCATTTGCCTTTAAATTTCCTGGTGTCATTGTTTTGGAATGTATTTTTCTACCTACCTCAACTTTACAGATTTCTTCTCTGTGACGGTCATTGGACATCTTACTTACTTATTTTTTTTTAATCACTTGATAAATGAAGAACCCTTCAAGGTCTGGGTGGGAAGGTTAGCAGCTTAAAGCAGTCAGCCGAACCTGATGAGTTGAGTTCAATCCTAGGAGCCACGCAGCAGAAGGAGAGCTCTCCCTGGAGCCGTCCTCTGTGCAGGACAGTTTTATGTCAACTTGACACAAGCTGAAGTCATCAGAGAGAAGGGAACCTCAGTTAAGAAAATGCCACTGTAAGATAGGGCAGGCCAGTAAGGCATTCTCTTAATCAGTGAATGATGGAGAAGGGCCTGGCCCATTGCTGGGTGGTACCACCCCTGGGCTGGTGGTCCTGGGTTCTATAAGAAAGCAGACTAAGCAAGCCATGAGGAGTGAGTTAGTCAGCCCCTCCATGGCCTCTGCATCAGCTCCTGCCTCCAGGTTCTTGCCCTGTTTGAGTTCCTGTCCTGATTTCCTTTGATGATGAACATCGATATGGAAGTGTAAGTCAAATAAACCTTTTCCTCCCCAACTTGCTTTTTGGTCATGGTATTTTACCATAGCAATAGATACCCTAACCAAAACATCCCCTGACTCCCACATGCCTGATAAGTACACAAGTACACATACATGTAAAAAAGCAAAGGAAGACACTTCATATTCGTCCAGTGAGTCTTCTTCCATGCTTTAGGACACCAGCACTCGGGAGACAGAGATAGGTGGATCTACAAGAGTTTGAGACCAGCCTGGTCTACAAAGAGAGTTCCAGGAGAGCCAGGGCTACACAGAGGAACCCTGTCTCATAAAACAAACAAACAGAAAAGAAAAGAGAGTTGAGGGCCATGGGAGGGGTTTGAAGGTTAGCTAGGAGGACCTGGAGAAGGAAAGGGAGGAGGAAGTGATGTAATTATATTTCAATTTAAAACATTAAATTTTTTAAATTAAAAAAAATAAAACATTGATGAGAATTTGGTTTTAAAGACCAACAGAATGATACTTTGTTTTGTAATGATTTAAGCATTTCATGTATATGTAGAAGAAATTGAAAGTTAGGATGTCTTAGAGTCAAAAAGTCTTAACGGATTGTCTAAGGTAGTGGTTCTCAACCTTGCTAATGTTTGATCCTTTAATACAGTTCTTCATGTGATGGTGACCCCCCCACTATAAAATTGTTTTTCTTGCTACTTCATAACTGTAAATTTGCTACTGTTACGAATTATAATGTAAATCTCTGTGTTTTCTGACGGTCTTAGGTGACCCCTGTGAAAGGGTTCCTATGCAGCCCAGGGTGGTCTTGAACTTAGGATTCTTCTGCCTTAGGTGTTGAAGCTATTTAAAAAGATTCTGTGACTTCAGGAGAATAAAATTTAATAGTGATGATAACAATAGTGATAAGATCAATTTTGTTTTTGAAACAAGGTTTCATGTAGCCCAGGCTGGCCTTGAACTTTCTGTATAGCTGAGGATGACACTGAATCCTCTTGACTCCACTTCCCAAGCATTGCGGTTCTAGGAGTGCCATACCACATGGCACCAGGCAGACCTCGCAGTTAGACCTGATATTTCTTGAGCTTTTTAATGTGCCAGGCCCTATGCTAAGGGCTTCAGGCTTACAGCCATCCATTGGTATTCCTGGGAGATTGTTCTAGGCTATCCCTAGATGCCAATTCTTTATATAAAATGGGATAGTCTAGAAATTATGTCTACCTCAAGGGAATAATAAGAAAAAGCATGTATATACTTAGTATAGATACAATTCTTTCTCAAATATTTCACTTTGCAGTTGATGGAATAAACAAAAACAGACCCACAGTTGCAGAGCTAACTGTATTGTCTTATTTAATTCCTACACAAACCCATTACATATGCATTCGTTTATTAAAAATATTGTTTGAACACTTACAATGTACTAGGTATTAACACTTACAATGTAATTAATTAACACAATGTACTAACAATAAAATAATTATTGTGTCTGATCCCACAAACTTATGCTTTAATGAGGGAAACAGATATTAAAAATAAAAATAAATATTTGGTGACATGTGATAAACAATGGAAGGTTTGAGAGAATGAAAAGGAAACCCACTTTAGGTAGAGCACTCTGGGAAGGTCTCTTCCAGAAGCTGACATGTTTAAGCTGAGGCCTTAAAGAACAGGAGGAACCCAACAGGCAGAGGGAGGGCTTTGAGGCAGGTGTAAATGACTATAATATGGAGAACTTTCTTCCCTCATAGAGGAGCTGAAAGATCACAGAGGCCAAAAAGAGAATGGAGAGAGAGTGATGCTAACCGTCTGGGATGTGTCAGACCATCCTGGGCCATGGAGACTGGCTTTCGCACTGAGTGTAGTGAGGAGTCAGCAGGGTTATGAGCAGGCAGGAGAAAGAGCTGGTCTATGTTGGGGACATTGTGCTGGTTGTCTTTCGGACCATGGGTTGAAGGGAGACAAAAGCAAAATTAGAAGAGATGTTTAGAGGTTGTTGGAGTATTTAGGCTCCAGATGGGGCGGGTTAGATATAGGATGATGGTCTACAAGTTGGAAAGAGATATGTCTAATGTATTTTGGAGGTAGAGTCTGCAGGGCTTGGTGATAGAGAGAGGTTATAATCAGGGATGACTTAGATTCCTGGCTTGAGCAACAGACTCAACGTATTGCCATCCTCCTCTTATTTTTGGCTATGAGATTAAAGCACCAAGAACATAGAAAACATCCCAGGAGGCCTGTCTAGTAAATGATTTGTAGGATAGGAGTGTGGGCCCATCCAACGCCAGATGCTCCACACTTAACCAAAACATCATGCTCCCTCTCTGACCAATCACATCCTGCTTGCCTTCTATAAGGAAAGAAATGATTACCTGTGGAATTATAATCTGTCAGTCAAAACTCTGTTTAGTTATCAAAGAGAAAGCAACATGTAGGTGTGTTATCCAAAGCAGGATTTGTCCTGGAGTGGATTGGAAAGCAGTTTGGGGGTTCCATACTGGAGCTCTTGCTATTCCCCAAGCATCTGACCTATGTATGCAGGATCAAGTCTGACGTGCTAACTCTGGATATCCAGATTCCATTGCCAGTAGGGAACCATGCTTCTCTGATCTCTTCCAAGGAGTCAGCAGATGTGCTTGCTCAGCCTGAATTCCTTTAAGGTCTTCCCCAACTTACTTGATGTCCTTAAGAGTATCCATCCTGGGAGAAATGGGCTTGTTTTATGAGGAGAGAAAGAAGTAGATTAATAGGCAGACCGTAGCCTACCCTCTGTGGCTACAGAGAGGACATGAGAGCCCTGCTGGTCAGATAGTAGGGTTATTAACGGATGAGGCAGGATTACGTTAAAAACAAGTAATTATAATAGGTGATCCTAATACAAGATAACAAAAGGAGTTATGTATTTGTGTGTGTGTGTGTGTGTGTGTGTGTGTGTGTGTGTGTGTGTGTGTGTGTGTGTTTATGTTTCTGCTACAGAGAACAACTTGTGGGAGATGGTTTTCTCCTACAATGTGGGCCCTGGGGATTGATTGAACTCAGGTCATCAGGCTTGGTGAAAACTGCCTTACCCACTGAGTCATCTCAACAGTCCCAAGATCACTTTTCATATTTTGGTAATGTCCCAAGACTTTCTTTCTTTCTTTCTTTCTTTCTTTCTTTCTTTCTTTCTTTCTTTCTTTCTTTCTTTCTTTCTTTCTTTTCTTTCTTTCTTTCTTTCTTTCTTTCTCTCTCTCTCTCTCTCTCCTTTCTTTCTTTCTTTCTTTCTTTTTTCAAGTGGTATTTGGATATCTATAAAATGGATCTTTTACTTTCAGTTGCAAAATCGTAGGTTTGAGAGAGGAATCAAAATACAAGAACATAGGGCCTGGCAAGATGGCTCAGTGGATAAGAGTGGTTGCTGAACAAGGCTGCTGAGGATTGGAGTTCAAATCCCCAGTCCCCGTGTAAAAAGCTGTGCATGTGCTTGTAATGCCAGCACTTTGGGGGTCAGAGGCAGAAAGATTGTTTGGGCTTTCTGGCCACAGGTTTACCTTCAGGTTCAGTGAGAGGCACTGTTTAATGGGGGTGAGATAAGAGAATGGTAGAGGAGGGGACTGGCTGGGGTTGTTCCGATCCTCACACAGATGAACGCAAACCACAGACACACATTACACATATATTCACACATACAAAATAAAAGAAGATAAAGCAGGGCCGGGCGGTGGTGGCGCACGCCTTTAATCCCAGCACTCGGGAGGCAGAGCCAGGCGGATCTCTGTGAGTTCGAGGCCAGCCTGGACTACCAAGTGAGTTCCAGGAAAGGCGCAAAGCTACACAGAGAAACCCTGTCTCGAAAAACCAAAAAAAAAAAAAAAAAAAAGAAGATAAAGCAGTCACGGGTTTACCTGTCTGGAATGATTAACTATGGAGTAAATTGTCATGGAATCATTTTTCATGGATTTTGGGATTTCCATTTCCTGTAAACCACAACGAAAAAGAGTCATATGCATTTGGCTCTCACAGAGACAAGGAGGTCCATGCAGACACATCTTTGGGGAAAGGCACTGTGACCAAAGAAGTGGCATGCCAAGAGGAGGTGGGGACTAAGCTCTAACCGGTCAAGCCTGTGAGGTGTTAGCAACATTTCTTGAGAAGTAGACAAACAACCTAAACAGGAGAGCAACATCCCAGCAATCCAAAGGTCCCAACCAGAGAGCAACAGGAAGGTGGCCTCGTGTGAAGGGATGAAAACATTCTCGCCTTGCATCTGATTCTATGTTTGCTCCTCCCATCTTTACGAACTTACATGTCAGACACTTATGGCATCCTATCTTTTGTCTCAGTCTTTACTAGCTGTAACTGGAGCTGCCCTCTTTGCCGCCTCCATTTATCCCTGTTATTCGAATGGCCCAGTGACCATGTTGTGGTCGTGGTTGGGAACCAGATGTATAGAAACTCCTGGTTTTAAGAATGGCTCTCTAGAGATACACTAAGCAGTAGTAACAACAGAAATCCTAGGCCCTAGATGACATGTTGACGTATTTTGATACTTTAAATTAGAGAATAATTAAGACCCCACAAACTCTCCAAGGTATAATGCTTTTTTTTTTTTTTTGAAAAGAAGCTGACAAATGGACTAGCCATTAATGTTTTGGGCTTGTTGGAGAGCTTGCTCCCAGCAGGAGTTGGGAATGACAATCGAGTAAGTGGTATGAATGCCCCTTATTGTCCTCTCTTTTAGGAGCCTACTCTATAAAGCCTGTGAGCTTGGCCAGGAGTGTTTGCTTGGGGGAATCCAAGACTTCTAGCTGGGCTGTTGCTTCCATTATTTTGAGAATGCTAAGTTTTTTTGGCTTATTTTTCAGAAAACTTGAGAACTGGCTCCCCAGTCTGTCTAGTTATTCAGAAAAATGTCCCTGCAATTGTCTCATTCATAGGTAGTGGGGACAGAGGATTTCCTGGCACTTGACCAAGGCCATTCTATTATGTTGAAGATCTCTTGCTTTAGTTTTCTTTATTGTGGAGGGGTTGTGATTCTTGCCCCCCCTCTTCTCTTGAGAGGCCACTTTAGGCTCCTAGTACTCCTCTACCTGGATGACAGCTCCTCCTAGGGTTCAGTCTCCTCTGATCTATTCAAGTGTTCATTGAGTGTCATGCTACATGCCGTGAGGGAAAGGGAGGATATCTAATTTGTACTTTCAAGCTGGTTGTCCCTTCCCCTTAGTGGAACACTAAGCAGTCAAGAGAACACTGGGAAGCAAGTCAGAGTAAACATTCCCTTAGGGGTGATCATCGCAGAAACTGGGATGGTCAGTCCTGCGGTTGCCTTCTCCAGTCATGAATGTTGATAATTATGGTGACAAGTTTGTGAGTAATCATAACAGTAATGATGGAGGACAGAGTGAAAAGGTCTTACCTGTACTGGATGAGTGACTTGTGCATACACCGTGTTCCCTGGAGAGCCTGGAGTATCTGTGTTCTGGGAGGAATCTATGGCCAACACAGAAAGGTACAGATGGCTGTCAGTGGTAGGACTGTGGGGCTGCTTCCTGCAGGATCTTGGGTCTTTCTGGTCTCCAGAGCACTTTTTTTTATCCCCAAAGCAGTTGTTTCTAGCTTGCTCTTCCCTAAGGACTTCCTTTCTACCTCCCAATCTTTGGAGATGTGGGCTGAACAAGAACTTTCATATGGTCTATTTCTAACCTCATTTCTTGGGTGAGTTGACAGTGTTCTTATGACTTAGCATTTCAGCGACTCCCTCATGGTCAGCACATGAAGGACTAAATACCACATCCCATGGGATCTCTGGAGACACTGTTTTCACAGGCAGTTGTGACAGATTTGACTGTTTTAGAGATGAAGAATTGCAGGTTCAAGAGTGTAGCTGAACTTTTCCTGTGTCCCACCTGGTCCATAGCCGCTCAGACCCAAGTAAATACACAGAGGCTTATATTAATTAAAACTGCTCAGTCATTAGCTCAGGCTTACTACTGACTAGCTCTTACACTTAAACTCAGCCAATTTCTGTTAATCTATACGTTGCCACGTGTTTTTTGGCTTTACCTGTATGCCGTTACATGCTGCTCCCTGGATGGTGGGCTGGCATCTCCTGACTCACAAGAGAGCTCAGTAGACCTGTACAAAGTCACCCAGGAAGCAGTGGGACAGGAACTGGAATGCAAGTGCCCGACCTTGTGCCCTCTCTTCAACAATGGTATCTTGAAACTATCATCCATGGGATGAGACTTAGAAAATGAGCCTGCATTCCCATCTCTTTATCACACCTTCTTTTTCAACGGTGTCTATCCACTGGGGTCTAAACCTTGATTGAACATCAATGGTATAGTAACAGAGCCCAATTTTCAGTGTTTCATGCTCAAGCCTTATTTTTGTCCCAAACCAGCTGGGTGACAGGGGGTTGTCCATGGATCCTTTCACTGACACTTATTTTCTCCATCAGAAAGGAAGTGATCTTGACTTTGCAGAAAACCATGATGTCCCTCACATGCTTGGGAGAAACTATAGGTCTCATGGTGACCAACCAGGCTCTCTGACACCATAGCGTCCAGCTGAACAGTGATGTTCTGATTTCTCTCCTCTCTCACTGTTCAGCTCTCTGGCCAGCCCCTCTCTCTCCTCTTTCATTTATCTCTTCCTGTCTGCTTTAAGTTTTGTAGTTAAGAGCATGGATGCTCACCTGGATGTTGGCTAGTCAAAGAAAGAGAACCTGAAAAATAAAAGCAGGAAGTTGAAATGCATGACTTCCAAGAGGGAAGTCTCCCCCCCCCCCCACTTCCCCAACAGCTGTCTTTCCAGAGGATGCAGGTGACAGGTCCCAAATGAAGGGCAGGTGAGCAAGTGCATCCTGAGGCTGTGTCCTGTTTTTCTCAGTAAAATACCTCCCTTGAAATATTAACAGATGTCTGGCCACACCCCAGGGGTCATCCCAATGCATTAACTTACCAGAGGTTGTGTCCACCCTCCCTTGACCCTCGACAACCAGGGGTCCCAGACTCTAAACACTTGCAGTCTTAGAGGAGGTAGAAGAAGGCAGAAGGAAAACTTACCTGTTCTTTTCTTCCAAATACATATGCATATGCACACCAAGACTATAGCCAGCAGCAATCCAATTATAAGCAATATTTTATCCTGGTGTAGCTTTTCCTTAGTTAAATCACCTAAAAAGAAAAAGAAGAAGGAGAAGGAGGAGGAGGAGGAGGAGGAGGAGGAGGAGGAGGAGGAGGAAGAGAAGAAGAAGAAGAAGAAGAAGAAGAAGAAGAAGAAGAAGAAGAAGAAGAAGAAGAAGAAGAAGAAAAAGAGAAGTGGAACTTCTTAGGATACATAAAATGAGGGCTCCTTTGAGCTTGTTTTAGGGTCTCTCTTGAGTGTCTTCTGGGCTGCCTACAGGGGCTGGGTATGGTCATTTATACTCCCATCTTGGGGTCCTGTCAGGCTTTCTGGGGACCCTTGGCGAAGCAGGACAGGTAGGGCCTGGCTGGGGGAGGGAGAAACCCATCCTGGCTCCTGAGGCCTTGCTCTTGGAAGAGGATTTGGGGAGGGAAGGAGGGAGACTAGTGAGAAGCACAGAGTTTTAGAGCTTGTCTGTCCCCCTCCGCAGGAGTTTGGCTCCTCCCCTTGCCACTGTCCAAGCACTCACACAGGCTGCAAATCCATGCTATAATACGACACCACTGCTTGATGCTCTCAGAAAGACCCAAGGTAGGTGTTACCTGTGCAAAGACTCTGGGCAGAGACAGAGATGGACAGATTGCTGACAGCATTCTCGGCTTGGCAGGTATAACTCTGGTCATTGGAATTCTTCGGGTCCCAGGAGACAGTGAGATTTGCTTCCCTTAAAGAGGTGCTTCCTGATGCCTGCCATCCAACTGAGACAGTATGATTTGGATTCTCCACAATACAGGTCAGGTGGATCTCACAGGTCCCATTCTCAAACACGCGAGTATGGTTAGTAACTTCTAAGTTACTCAGCCGTTCTGTGTAAAGAGACCTTATTTAAGGACACATGACTTGGGCTGGATAGATGGTTCAGCGGTTAAGAGCACTGCCTGCCCTTCCAGAGGATCCTGGTTCAGTTCCTAGCACTGACAAGGCAGCTCACAACTCTAGGATCCAACACTCTCATACAGACATACATGCAGGCAAAACACCAAAGCACATTAAAAAAAGAAAGGACACAGGGCTGTTGTGGAATATTATTTTAACTAGGCAAAGATGTGTTACATTTGTTTAAGCTGTGGAATATTACTTTAACTATGTGAAGATGTGTTGCATTTGTTTCACCTTGCCTGCCTAAGGCTCCTGATTGGTCTAACAAAAAGTTGAACAGCCAATAGCTAGGCAGGAGAGGGATAGGTGGGACTGGTGGGCAGAGAGAATAAGTAGGAGGAGGGGAGAACAAGGGAGAAAGAGAGGGGCACACCAAGGGCCAGAAGCCAGGCAGCCACCAGCCAGCCAGATATGAAAGTAAAAATACACAGAAGGGCTGGAGAGATGGCTCAGAGGTTAAGAGCACTGGCTGCTCTTCCAGAGGTCCTGAGTTCAATTTCCAGCAAACACATGGTGGCTCACAACCATCTGTAATAAGATCTGGCACCCTCTTCTGTATACATAATAAATAAATAAATCTTTAAAGATACACAGAAGGAAAGAAAGGTTAAAAAGCCCCAAGGCAAAATGTAGTTGAAGAGAAACAGGTTAAGTTATAAGAGTTAGTGGGATAAGGCCGAGCATTCATAACTGTAAGGGATGAGGACAGCCCCAAAGAGACACCTACATCTCAATTCCAGACTTGTGTTATCTTACTTGAATAAAAGGTCTGTGTAACGTTTATGTAAACTAGTTGAGGAGTTCATCCTGGAATTTCCAATGACAAGTGTCTGTCTAACAAATAAGCAAAGGAACATTTGAGACAAATAGAAGATGGGACATGAAGAGGTGGAGAAGGCCGAGGTGAGAATGATGGAGCCATGGCCAAGGAACATGAAGGAATCTATAATAACCAGAAGCAGCGACACAAAGAACAGATGGCCTTCTGTCCATACCTAGAATGTCACAAGAGCTGATTATGCCATGAAACTTGTGAAATTTTGTTTTGGCTACTTCAGGAAACAAATACATTGCCCTGAGAATACCTGGCCCATTTTTGTGGAATCCTCTGCTCAGAAAATTTCCAGGCACCCTTTTCTCCCTGTCATACTTACTTGTTTTGTGTCATGTTCTTTCAGTGATGTGACTTTAACTAATGTAACAAGGCAAACTCACCAAATATTCAGGGGATATAAAGGTTAAAGTGTAACCGATTTGTGGAGACATTTTATTTTAATGCTGCCTTTTAAAGAATTCCATATCTTAAGCCAAAGGCTCTAAATGGATTTTAAATCTTTTGGACTCTTCAGTAGATGGAAATTACAGAATCTCAGTAGTCTGTAAAGTTGTCTAGTATGGAATCCAAGTCACATATTTATTTTAAAAATTGTAATAACATTTAATTTTAATTAATTTATTTTTTGTTTGTTCTTTTGAGACAGGTTCTCTGTACGTAGCAACAGCTGTCCTGCAACTCACTATGTAGACTAGTCTGGCCTTGAACTCACAGAGATCCACCTTGGAGTGTTGGGATTAAAGGTGTACACCATCACGACCAGGTAATATTCAGTTAATTTAACTATTTACTTTTATTTGTGTGTGTGTGTGTGTGTGTGTGTGTGTGTGTGTGTGTGTGTGTGTCTGTCTGTCTGTCTGTCTGTCTCCGTGTCTCCTTCTCTCTCTCTCTTTTTCTCTCTCTCTGTGTCTGTGTACATGAGTGCCATGGTATGCATAAGAGGTCAGAGGACAACTTGTAGGAATCTGTTCTCTCCTTCCACCTGGGCCCTGGAAGTCAGACTCAGGTCATCAGGCTTGGTAGCAAGCACCTTTGCCTACTGCACCATCTCAATGCCTGTGGTAGTTCTAATATAATTGGCCTCCATAGGCTTATTGGGAGTGGAACTAATAGGAGCCATGGCTTTGTTGGAGTAGGTGTGGCCTTGTTGGAGAAAGTGTGTCACTGTGGGAATGGACTTTGAGGTCTCCTATGCTCAAGATATGCTCAGTATTTCAGACTACTCCTATTGCCTGTGGGTCAAGATGTAAGAACTCTCAGCTCCTTCTCCAGTATCATGGCTGCCTACATGCTGCCTTGCTTCCCACCATGTTGATAATGGACTAAACCTCTGAACTATAAGTGAGCCACCCCAATTAAATGTTTTTCTTTATAAGAGTTGCTGTGGTCATGATGTCTCTCCACAACAATAGAAACCCTAACTAAGAACACTGCCCGTGGGTAGCCAATTTAGTGCTTGGGTTTCCTGTAAAATATTGCTGCTAAGTGATTGTCCTAAAGCCATCCATGGCATTTCTGAACATCTCTAGTAGCTAGATTTTTCATGGTTTAGATTAATAAAGTATCTCATTTCCACAATTTTATGTTGAAAATACTTTCATTCTTTAATATTAGGAAGGTAGGTTTATTTTTTTGAGACAGTCTGGCTATGTAGTCTAGGCTGGCCTCAAAGTCCTGGTTGTCCTGCCTCAAATTTCCACATGTTGGGTTTATAGATGTATGTCATCACTCCAGTTAGAAAGGCAGTTTTTTTTTTTGATTAATGATCAGTATAAGCCATCTTGAGAAATTAAATAACCTTGATAGAAAAGGTTTTCTATTAATTTTTCTATTAGTTTTTCTATGAATTGGCTCACCTGTGCCGAGCACTTCTTACCTAGATAACTCTGCTGGGTCAGCTTGACCTTTGTGTAATGAGAGACAGGTCAGTCCCGTGGGAAATGTTAGCATTTCAGCATCTGTACTGATCTGCTCTTAGGGTCCTGACAGGATACATCCTCAGCTGCAGCCACTAAGAGCATGCCCTGAGCGCATTCTCTATGTTTCCTTATAAAAGGCGGGTCTTGTCCACCTTCTGTCTCTTTCTCTTTCTTCACTCTTGTCCTCAGGGACTGGTCTTTGTCTCCTTCTGTGCTCCTTTACTCCCTCCCTTAAATAAATCTCCCACGTGGGCCCTGTTGTGTGGTTTGGCTTCTTTGTGCCACTTTTAAAATACAACAGGAAGTGCCACCACGTACCATCTCCGAGACTGTGACTAAGCCTAAGCTTTGGGCATAGGATTGTGCATACCTTGCAGAGCCTTTGTAAGGAGCATGTGATAGAGACCCACTGCTCATGTTAAGAGTATCATCAAGTATTTTGCTTCCATTAACTCTACATTTCCGGTTGAAAGGGGGAATTGAAGTGACTGGTGTAGAGAACCACAAGACTCAAGCTTCTAACTCAGCTCTGCTGCTATTTAACTGGGCAGTGTTATGAAACTGCTGGACTTCTGGACCTTACTGTGATGCCAAATGCCATCCTCTTTATCACTAGGTTACAGTACATTCTTGTCAGCACACAGGATTGACATATGGGATTTGGATTTGTTTTTACTTTATATGTGATTAAATGCTGTATTTGGACTCACCGAAGACCCTCAGAGTATAAATAAAGAAATCCAGTGCAGAGTCCTCTGTGGTTATCTGGGCAGTGTACAATCCTGTGTCTGCCATTGTGAGGTTGCTGACTTGCAAAGAGTAGGGCTGGGTGATGTTCAGTCGCTTTCCCCTCTCTGGATCAGTTTTCATGATGTGTGGATTTTCAGACTTATTTAGCTGGATGATAAGGGTTGTAGTGACATGTGATGCTTCTCCTTCGTGAAGCCAGACAATGAGACTAGGCTTCTTTCCTGCAGGAAGCTCCAGAGGAAGGGTTGTAGACTCCCCTAGAACACCATTCACCACTATTCTTCTTGTACTGTTTCGTGAAACTTCATTCCCTGTAAACACAGAAGAAGAAGAAGGCTCTAAAGCTGTCCCTGGCAGCCCCTTCCATTCCTGTATCCTTTCTCTTACTTCTGCCAGTCTGTGCAAGCTCTAGGGAAGAAAGCCAGAGGTATGATGAGGGAATAAAACATGTTAGAAGTGTTGCAGTGGATATCACACCCCCAGTAGCTCCATCTCCAGCAAAATATCTGGCAGTCTTGGTCAATAGGCAACTGGTCTAGTTAGATGATCCTGACTCATGGTCTACTTCTACCCTGGCTGGTCATACTTTTGTGACCTCAGCCTTTGAACTCTTTTGGCACCAATCTGTGAGAGGGATAAGGAACTTTATTAACCCCTTGACACAAACTTCAACAATCACAAGTCTTTGCTGATGGCAGTATTGTCCGGGCCAGTCATTTATAGTTTACCTAATGTCTGTCTATGTAGCATGCTTTTGCAATCCGGAGGGCCAATAATAGGGATTTACTGCATATACAGTTCTTTGCCTGCATTACTTCATTAGATGTTGATAACTGTCTTTGAGGCAGATTAAAAAATGTCTGTTTATGGGTAAAGAGACTGAGAGAGAGGTTAACTAACTTTCCTTGGTTGTACATCTAAAAAAATAGCAGAGCCAGGAAAGGGAGTTGGACTTCCTGGAACTGGAGCTGCTGTGTTGGTGCTGAGAATCAAACCAGAGTTCTGAGAGAGCAGTCTGTGCTCTTAACTGCTGAGTCATCATTCCAGCCCCATGGTTACAACTTTTTTTCCCTGGTTTTTCAAGACAGGGTTTCTCTATGTAACAGCCCTGGCTGTCCTGGAACTCACTCTGTAAACCAGGCTGGCCTCAAACTCACAGAGATCCACCTGCCTCTGCCTCCCAAGGGCTGGGATTAAAGGCATGTGCCACCACTGCCCCGATGGTTACAACTCTTACAGAGGATGCTTCTTTAGAGCCAATGCCAAATTCTTAGCACGTGTTACTCTGCTTTCTAGTGCTCTGCTTACTTGTCTATCTGTGAGTATTCTTTTATTCCAACGCTTAGCACTTAGTACTCTGCACAGTGTTTGACACATGATCTGTGGAAATGTTTGGCTATCAGTCAACAAATAAACATGATTGTGACATCCACTTTCTTGGGGGTCTCTTGTTTTCCAGGGATTGGGTCGTGTAACTGTGTGTTTATGGGGTGGTCCAGAGGATCCTGACACTTACTCAGCAATTACATGACTTTGCACTTCTGCTTTCTGTCCTGAATTGTCAGACGGCCTCCACATCCGGATTGCCATCACACATCCCCTTCTGCACCGCATGTTTCCCATCAGCCTTTTGACACATGGCTATTTGTCATCTTGACCTCTCTTTCCTCTCAGAATCACATGAGTAAAGTATAACAAGCAAAGTCTGGAGTCCAAAAGGCTTCCTCAAGTAGTATTCTATTTATTTAAAATCAAAACCAAGCAAGACGAATCTGTACTGTTAGAAATCATAGGACTCACCAGGAACTCTTCCTCCCATTGCCTAGCATATTCCTTTATTTTCTCTTGATTTTATAGATCAAAATTATTAGGTTTTTTGTGGTTGTGGTTTTGAGACAAGCTCTTATATAGAGCCCAGGCTAGCCTCAAACTGGCAATCCTCTGCCTTAGACTCCTGAGGCCTAGGATTACAGGCATGTGTCACTGTGCCTGGATTATTAGTTTATTCAAAAAGAATAATTGTATTCTACTATTTACTTAGTTTTATACTAATTTAATGGGTGAAAATTTAGAAATCATGGCATCCAGATTGGTTCCCCTTTATTTATCTACTTCTGGTCTGGATCTGGGGAATACATATGTTGTATCTATGAGCAAGATAGTCCCGATTTGCTGGTTTGCTATCTGACAGAGAAGACTGACAGGTGAATGAGTAGCTATGATGTGGTGGGTAGGCATTGATTTGGGATTAGGTTTGCCTCTACATTGTCCAAGTACCACTATTATACCATCTATGTTGAGTACTCTTTTTTTCTTTATTACAATTATGATGTTATTTCCTCATTTTCTTGATAAATGAGAGCAGGCATTATGCTTGTTTCCTATGTACTCTTACTGCTTAGCACAGTTTCAAGCCAATAAATAATGAATTGATGGAGGTACATATGTGCTTTACGGAAGCGCAAATAGTGAATGATGGGCCTGGCACAGTTATGAAGGAACAAGCCACAACATATGATGTGGGAAGATTCTGAGTAACAGGAGGGACTTTCCTGTTGCTCAGTGACTTGTGAATTTCCTGGATGATTCTGCTGTCTTTACACTGCTGCCACTTCTGTCTGAAATGCTTGCCCCTTCATTTCTACATGGCAAGTGGTTACTTATCTTTGAAAGATTGCTGAAATACCTGTTTGCCTTTGATTATATTTGTGGAAGTTTTCACTGGTCCAGGGGGAGAAGAAGGGAACTGTGTTGAAGTCAGAGAGGTACATGGACAGAAGGAATAGCAGGAGTAGTTCCCCACAGGTCTAAAACAAAATAATGACAAAACCAGATTTGAGCCAACCTGCTTATAGTGCATGAAGATCAGAAGTTATGGAGCATGTTCAAAATGACCATCAGGTGATGTGGTTCGGCCCAGAGGAAACACAGATTTTTTTTTTCTGGAGATGCTTTTAATCACTCTGAGCCAATACCTTTGGTGTGGAAACTGTTCTGGGACATCCAAGTGCTCTGCTGGCAGTAAATATGGAGGAGTAGAGAACAGAAGAGTAGAAGTTGGAAAGGTGCTTAATGGTGGCTCTGGCTGTGGCAGGCTACTTGGCATTTTGCAGGGAGGCTAGGAAGAAAACATCCCTTTAGCACTCTATAAACCACTGCAGGACCACTGGGACTATGGAGAGGGTGCTGATATTCTCTGGTGATATCAAACCAAGCAAAACCATCTCACATCTCATAGTTTTTATGTTCCACCTAATGGATGATGTGTTTCTGAGAACATGAATGTCTGGCTTAGCTTTTTATTTCTCCAGAAGTTGCTTCAGAGTATCCAGTGAAAGCTATGCAGACTGAAATTAGAATTTAGAAAGTCTTAAAGGGTCACCTGAAAAGCAGGAATTTACTTTGTCAGGTTTTAGTAAATGTAGAGTACTTTGGAGAAGTAGAAAAGTATATGGAAAACAGTGTTTCAGGAAGGATAAGGCATAGGTGGGCACACTATGGCTCTGAAAAGGAATGAAAAGTCTCAAGAAACCCTGGTGTTTCTAACCTAGAAGACTTAGGTCTGTTCATATGTGGGGCATTTACCCACCAATCCCACAGTTCGCCAGAGTTTTCTTGAGTGAGAGCAGCAGGAAATATTAGATAGAAGGATTTAGAGTGTGGAGATGAACAGATAGAAAATACAGGCTAGCTTCGAGAGGGCCTGGAACCTATTCCAATGAGCCCTGACTGTCTCTGCCCTAAGGTATTTATAGAAACTCCAAGGGGTGGAGCAAAAGACCTCCCCCCAGCACAGCCAAGTGCAGACCATCTCAGAAACCTACACTCAGGCCCATGGTCCAATCATCCTCTCTATGTGGACCTGTTGGGTAAAGCCACGAGGGACCTGAAAATGGGCTCCCACATTCATAGCCAAAGGGGATACAGTGGGCTGTCTTATTCCCAGGCAATGAATTCAGAGTGAAAGAAAGTGGGGCCTGATTAATCAAGCAATTTGACAGAGAAAGGAAGAGAAACAGACCTTTTAGGTGGAGGTGGGACAAAGGAAAGATAGACATTAGGATAGTTAGAGCCCTTGGTAAATTTAGAGAAAATGAAGCAGTGCGTGGAGAAGGGCTTTGAAGATATGGTGGAAAGGAATGTTTAAAACACAGAGTTGTTTCTGAGGAGGAAGCCAAAGTGAGCTTTGGAGCACAAGTGTGGTGTCAGTTTTGAATGGAGGTGGCTCTCTTCTGCCATCAAGGTAAGTAAGAATAAGGCTAAGACTTTAAGAGATTTATAGGTGAAGGGCAATATTTAGACACTTCAAATAGCTTGATCTCAAAGCTGTAAGATGAATTGATCAGATAGGTTCCGAAGGAAGATATTCTTGAATCATTCCCCAAGACAGACTATATATATGTGAAGGCACAAAGTCAGTTTCAAAGAATTCTAAAAGTCTCAAATAATAGAAAAACTCTTCTTTGACTACTATGGAATTAAACCAGAAATCAAGAACAGAAAGAAAAATGGAAAATTTGCAAATAAAGTGTAAGTTAGACTTCACTGTCTAAACAGTCAATGGACTAAAGAGGAAACCACAGTGGGATTAGATTGTATCCTGAGAGATGTGGACATGAAAGCACAGTGTGTTAAAACATAGGGAGGCAGCAAAAGCGTGGAACAGAGGAGTATTTGTAGCCGTAAATGCTTACATTAACAAAGAAGGAAGATCTCAAGTCAATAACCCAACAACAAAGCCAAAGATACCAGGGAAGAAAAGTAAGGAAAGAGAAAGAAAAAGAAAAGAAGCAAACAAACAAAAATCCTTACTCTCCAGCGATTCTCAACCTGCGGGTTGTGACTTTAGAAAACACATATTTCCGATGGTCTTAGGAACCGAGACACTGTTCAGTAGCAAAATTACAGTTATGAAGTAGCAACAAAAATACATTTATGGGCCACATAGTGGTGGCGCACGCCTTTAATCCCAGCACTTGGGAGGCAGAGGCAGGCAGATCTCTGTGAGTTCGAGGCCAGCCTGGACTAGAGAGTGAGTTCCAGGAAAGGCACAAAGCTACTGTCTCGAAAAACAACAACAACAAAAATACATTTATGCTTGGGAGTTTCTAGGACCATTGGAAATATGTGTTGTCCACTGGTTGTGACCTACAGGTTGAGAACCGCTGATAAACTGAATGTGGGAAAATACTTAACAAAATATCAACAAACTGAACAACACTATATATATATAACATGAGGTTATACATCATGAATAAATGAAATTTATCTCAGAAATGTCAGAGTAGTCAAACACACATACACACACACACACACACACACACACACACACACACACACACACACACCCAAATCAATGCAAATTGGGCAGTGGTGGCACACACCTTTGATCCCAGCACTTGGGATCTCTGAGTTTGAGGCCACCATGATCTACAGAGCGAGTTCCAGGACAGTCAAGGCTACACAGAGAAACCCTGTCTCAAAAAAATAACAAACAAAAACAAAACAACAACAAAGCCAAGACAAAACAAAATAATAACAAAACAGCGCAACACATGGATATTAAAAAAACAAAGGAAAAAAAGACACATTATCTCCTGTGATATAGAAAAAGATTTGAGAAAACTCAACACTCTGAGAATCAGGGACAAAAGGGAACATCTATAACCTGATAAAAGGCATTTATGAAAACCTACAGCTAGCATTGTACTTAATATGTGTGCTGGATAGTTGACTTGACAACTTGACACAAGCTGAAGTCACCTGAAAGGAGGGACTCTCAACTAAGAAAATGCCTCCTCAGAGCCAGGCGGATCTCTGTGAGTTCTAGGCCAACCTGGTCTACAGAGCAAGATCCAGTATAGGCACAAAAACTACTCAGAGAAACCCTGTCTTGAAAAGAAAGAAAGAAACAAACAAAAACCAAACCAAAACAACAACAACAACAAAATGCCTCCTTAAGATAGGGTTGTAGGCAGGCCTGTAGGAATTTTCTTAATTAGTGAATGATGGGAGAGGGCACAGCCTATTGTAGGTGGTGCCACACCTGGGCTGGTGGTCCTGGGTTCTATAAGAAAGAAGGCTGTGCAAGTTATGAGGAGCAAGCCAGTGAGCAGCACCCCTCCATGGCCTCTGCATCAGACCCTGCCTCCAGGTTCCTGCCCTGTTTGAGTTTCTGCCCTGATTTCCTTCAATGATGAACAGCCATATGGCTCTTTCCTCTCTAACTTGCTTTTTGGTCACGATGCTTCATCACAACAGCAGAAATCCTAAGACAATAAGGAAGACTGAATGTCCTCCAGTTAAGACTGGGAGAAGATGGGGGTTGGGGATTTAGCTCAGTGGTAGAGCACTTGCCTAGTAAGCACAAGGCCCTGCGTTCGGTCCTTAGCTCTGACAGAAAAAAAAAAAAAAAAAAAAAAAAAAAAAAGACTGGGAGAAGATGATACCCACTTCTACCACTTCTATTCAGTGTTCTTCTAGAAGTTCCAGCCAGAGAAAATAGGTTAAAAAAAAAGAAACAAAAAGCATATCAATTTTTAAAAAAAGTAAAATGATTCCCACTCAAGATGCTGTGGCCATATAAACAGAAATTCCTAAAGAATCCACAAAAGTAACCAGAGCTAATAAGTGAATTCAGCAAAGTTGCAGGTCACAAGATCACACATACAAAAACTAGTCTGGCTGAGTGTGGTGACTCATGCCTTTAATCTCAGCACTTGGGAGGCAAAGGCAAGTGAATTTCTGTGCGTTCAAGGCCAGCCTAGTCTTCATAGTGAGTTCCAGGACTCCCAGGGCTATGACGAGAGAAATTGTCTTAACAAACAAAAACAAAACCCCAACAAAAACTACTTTTTGTATTTGTCTACACTAGCAATGAAGAACAATCTAGAAAAGAAATGAAGAAAACAAATTCCACGTACAATAGCATCCAAAAGAACAGCATAGCCAGGGGTATATAGATTAGCACCAACCTTAGCAGAGAAGCGTCTTCTGTCATGGGCAACAATGAATGCCATGACTCCTAGTCAAATGGTGAGACTAGGTTGAGTGCTCATCCCTAAACAGGACATCTATTTTAACTTTGAAAGGCTCAGGAAACATCAGGGAAGATGATGTGGAAAGAATGTAAGAGACTGAGACTGCGGAGGGGAGGCTATGAATTGCCGTTTTCTAGACACAGACAGTTTCACTCCTGAACTCACTGCAGCTATGGTTACTTGCACAAGATCAAGCCAACAAAACCAGTCAACATTCCAGCAGGCAGCACTAATTGGACTCGGAGGGCTACAGAAACAACACCACCCCACAAAAACAGCTCAGTTCCAGGCACAGATACTCCATAGGAGTTATTGGTCAGGGAGGCCCTAGAGAAGCCTCAAACACACCGAGTGTTGCAGTTGCTCTTGGTTGCCCACCATAACAACACAGTAAGACCCTATTGCTGAAGATACCACTCATTTTGGATATAGGACATAGAGAAATCAACCTCTACCTTACCAGGACACTCTCTTCCTGCTGGTGAACTTACTTAGTGCCAGAAGGTACTGTGTAAGCTGCTAGGGAAGAAAAGCTGTCAATGGCTCTCCCAGTGCTGGACCTTGTATGCTACAACATTGACATGTGGGCAAGATATGTCTTCTGGTTCAATCATAGCATGAAAGGTTATGGGGGGTAACCAACTATTTTCTGATCAGATATAAGGTCTGTTTCACAGGAAAGATTTTGTACCTGGTATGTTAACATGGTTAGAAGACTTTGACAGGGGAAATCATAGGCCGTAGGCAAGGAAGAGGGAACTTACTATTGTTTGCTAGCATTTTGCTAAATGTTCATTTGGTCAAACTGAGTTCTAAACGTTTGTGTTTATACCCACAGATTTGTGCTGTTCTCAACTTTGGTCAGGGAAGCTTCTTGTTGCAACAGTAGTTAATGCAGAGACTCATAACTGGCCGAAGTACTGGGTATAAATAACTCTGGGTGCTCAATTGTGAATGGGTCATTAACATCAACTTCTCACTATTCAAGGCTCAGGGACTTCAAAGGAGAGGGAGAGAAAAGAATGGAAGAGCTGTGAAATACTGACTTCTAGACACGAAGAGGATGTTGTATGTAGCTGTGGCTACCTGCATAAGAGAAGCCAGTCAAAATTTCACACATAGCAGAGGGGCTAAGGGCAGTTGATGGCTGCTGAGGGAGAGAGATTCACTCTCCTTTGGGATTGTGGCTGATAGTAGGTTGTTCATGCCTCAGTGGATCGCTACACACTCATATGTATATGGGCAGCACTAATTGGACTCAGAGGGTCATTAATGGCAGCCTAAATAAAAGAAGAAGAAAAAAGGATAACATGAAGCTGAGAGGGAGGTAAAGTGGGGTGGGGGTGCTAAAGGGGAGTGGGAGAGAGGAAGTGGTGAATGGATTGACCAATGTACACTGAATAGATGTATGGAACTTTCAAAGAAAATAAAAGTTTCTATATAACAAATGAGTCTATTAATCAAATGTCAAAGCAACTTTCATAATGGAAGACTATCTCTACCAGCTATATATCCTAGTAGAGGATTAATATCTAAAATATGCAAAGAACTGAAAAAAAATGAACATTAAAAAACAAACAACCTAATCAAAAACGGGCTAGGGAAATGAACAGAGAATTTTCAAAAGGAGAAACACAGAATACTAATAAACATTTTAAAAAGTGTTCAATATCCTCTCCCATGAGGGCAATGAAAATCAAAACTATTTTGAGATTCCATTTCAGACCATTCAGAATGGCCAACATGAAGAATACAAATTATTATAAATGATGGTGAAGATGTGGGAAAAAGAAAGCCTGTTAGTAGGAATAGAAATATGTACTGTGGAGTTCCTCAAAATACTAGAAATAGAACTGCCATATGATCTAGCAATACCACTCCTGGGTATATACCCAAAGGATTCCACATCCTACCACAGTGAACCTACACAACTACGCTCACTGATGCTCTGTTCACAATAGCTAGGAAATAGATTCACCCTAGATGACCATTAATAGATGAATGAATTATTAAAATGTCATACATATACAAGATAGAATTTTTGTTCAGTTAAAGAAAAATGAAATTTAAGGAAAATGGGTGGAACTAAAATTTTCCTGAATGAAATAATCAAGACCTAGGAACACACATGCCACATGTTCTCTCTTATATGCAAGATCCTAGCATCAAAATTTTTTTTTTTGGTTTTTTTTTTTTTGTTTTTTTTGAGACAGGGTTTCTCTGTGTAGCTTTGCGCCTTTCCTGGAACTCACTTGGTAGCCCAGGCTGGCCTCGAACTCACAGAGATCTGCCTGGCTCTGCCTCCTGAGTGCTGGGATTAAAGGCGTGCACCACTATTTTTAGTTTTTAAGCTGAAAAAAGTGGTACAAAGTAATTGTTCAAGTCCTTTTGTGGTGGTATTTTACTTGTACTGAAATGTGATTTTAATTGTATGTTAATAAAGTTGTCTGGGGGTCAGAGCTATTAGAGTCATAGCAAGTGCATGGCGGCGGTGGCGCATGCCTTTAAGGACCTGGAGGGCGGTACATTCAGGCAGTGATGAGGCAGTCACATGTTTGGGTTTACAACCAATGACAAGGCAGAACAGGAAGACTTTAAAGACAGACACACAGGAAGTAGGTCCTTTTCGGAGAGCTCTCTTGGCTGGAGAGGATCCCTGAATCAGGAAGGGTGAGGCTCTTAGCTCTGACCTCTTGGCTTTCTTCTCTGAATTGGCTCTGTGTTTCTTATTTTATAAGACCGTTGGTTACATCTACATCCTTTTACCAAACCAAAGATTTCATTTATAAAACAACCTCAGGCAGTTAAATATTTCCCATTGTGAAAAAAATTAAAGAATTAGTTGCTATCCTTATGCCAAAAAAATAAAAATAAATAAAAAAATAAATAAAAGGGAAAAGATGCTGGGACAAATGGATATCTAGATACAAAAGAATGAAGTGAAGCTTCCATCTCTCACACCAGCTTAAACTATAGCCAGTCGTGGTGGCACATGCCATTGATCTCAACATTTGGAGGCAGAGGCAGGGAGATCTCAATAAGTTCCAGGCCAGCCTGGTCTACATAGTGAGTTTCAGGCCAGCCAAGACTACAAGTAAATCCCAACAAAATCTCAACAAAACAAAACAACAAAACAAAACTCAAACTATGTCAAGTATCTGTAAGAGTTAAATCTATAAAACTCGTAGAAGAAGACGTAAGAGCTGGGCTGGGAGTGCAGCCAGTGGTGGTGTACTTGCTTAGCACTCATAAAGCTCTGGATTGGAACTACAAACAACCATATTAATGATCTTGAATTTGACAATGGATTCTTAGATAAGATACTGAAAACACAAGCAACAAAAGAAAAAAAAAGTAAATTCTATTATATCAAAATTAAAAAAATATGTATCAAAGGATGTTAGGACACAATGTCTTAGCAGCAGATCCTTAACATTCGGTTAGATGAGACACGATAGGTCAGCCATTGTATGCTTTCATTTAGTTGCCCAATGGATGCAGGGAGCATATTGTGGTTGGCTAGGAGATGAGGATGGGAAGAAATGGGAAAATGGGAGGCAAGGAACAGCTTTCTCTCCCTCTTTCTGTTAGGTACGATCCAAAGGACTTGAAGTATAAGCTCTACCACTCAGCTACATCCTCAGCCTGGAATTTTCTTTTTGAGCGATGGGCATTTTAAAACAGTAGAAGTGATGATTGTAGAACACGTGCTATGTGAATTTCATCTTGAAAATTAAAAAAAAAAAAAAGGCCTTAGCATGAGTAAAGGAAACAACCTGAGCTAGATCTAGAGTGAGGGACCCAAAGCGGAGAGGTGTGAGGCACGGAAGGCTAGAGATCTCAAGTGGGGGGAACACAGAGTCCGGGCGATGGAAAGTCATGTGTATTTGAGCATAATAACAAGATGGGAAACAGCACTCTGGCTTTGATGAGGTAAAATAACCACTTGAACATGCAGATGGTTGTTAAAAAGAAGATAACAGTTCTCAGGGGGAGGGCCGTCATAGACAACAAAACAATCGGTTAGCACTAGAACCATATACACTTTTGACTCAGAGAATTTCAGAACCAGGGCTGCAGGTGTAGTTCAGGGGCAGAATGATAACCTGCTCAAGGCTCTAGGTTGGATCCTTAGCTGCCAAACAAATGGAAGAAGGAAAGAAGGAAGGGAGAGAGTAGGAGGCAGGAAGATTTCAGAGCCAGCCCCATGTTTTTCCTTTACTTACACATCCAGCCACTGCTCTTCCCTGGGTCCCAGAGTACCTGTATCTGCTTCCTTCAAACTCACCCAAAGGATTAGTTCCTATTTTCCTCTGGCATGAGTTCCAGTGTGACTACATTTCAGAACCTTGCTACTCAAGGTGTGTTCCATGGGCAGGCAACACTATAGCACCTGGAAGTTTGTTAGAAATGCCTGAGTCATAGCTTCCTCTCAGAGTCTCCATCCTAATAAAATTCTCAAGGTATATACACATTAAAGTTTGACAAATTACTATGTAGAAAGAATAAATAGAGAAGTCGCTGAGATCCACCAAGTTGCTTGATTTCATTTATAACCATTGTTTTGCTTTTAGTAAAGTTTTCTATTTTGGTTTGCTGTGTAGCCCGGGTTGCCTCAGTATTCTAAACTGTGGTTAAAAGCATGGACCATCACACTTGGATGTCAGACTAGTTTCAAAAAATGTTTTTGTTAGGATCTATTAATTATATGTAGCAATAGGTTTCATTGCATTTTCATACATGTATATATTTTGATCATATTTACCCACAGTACCTTTCTGACCCCTTCCCACTCCTGTTAATCTCCTTAACTAATCCATCTTCTTTTTTTTTTTTTCCTTTTTTTCCCCTTCTGATGAGCCAATGAGTTTCTTAGGGTTGCTTACAGGAACATGGGTAAAGGGTTATGTACAGAGGCCAGGACACCTTACAAGTGGCCACACCACCAAGGAAAATGTCTCTCCCTCCCCAACCAACCATTAACCATTTATAAGTCCCAAGGGAGGGGTGAGCCTGAGTGGTCTCCTCCATCTCCTTGACAGGATGTTGTTAGGCCTAAATTTGTGCATGTCTTGTGCTGATTAATCACAGCTGCCGTGCACTAAAGAGGACAGCTGTCATGTCACGAGGTAGGTTAGTGTTGCCCCCAAGGAAATGAGTTCAAGGGAACAAAGGGGACTGGGGTGAGGGGTAAATCAGCAAAGTGCTTGCCATGTACACAGGACCATCTGAGTTCAGATCCCCAGGACCCAAAGACAAAGCCCAGGGAATGTAATGTAAAGCCAGTGCTGTGTTCTCAGCACTGGGGAAACAGGGGGAGGAGCCCTGGGGCTTACTGGTCAGGCAGCCTAGCCAAGTGAGCAAGCTTCATTCATTGAGAGCCCCATCTCAAAAAATAAAGGTAGAGAGAGGAGCAGTTGTTGAAGACACTCAATGGATGTCCTTCTCTTGCCCTTACACATGTATAAACACACAAGAATAAGTAGACGCTCATTTATGCACACAAAAGGAAACAAGATTAGATTTCCAACATGGTTCATCTTTGACCTAAGTTTCTTAAATGGAATCAGGATGTGTCTTGCCTACCTGAAAGCTTGCAGTGAGTGAGACATTCTCTCCATCTTCTTGGAGAGCATCTTTGTCCTACATACTTGCCACAGTGGTCTTGTCTTTCCTCACTCACTCTAAGCTCTTTCCCGCTACGTTTCCCTCCCCCTCCCATGTGTCTTTATTTGATTCCTTCCCTACTAAACTTCTCACATCATTTCCACCTGTTCCAGAAAGTTCTTCCTCACCACCCAGGCCAGAGCAGTTCCCTTGTTTTTGGTGTGCTGCCTAGTTTTACCTTGCAAGCAGACTCTCCACTTTCCACCCCAGCAACCACAGTTCTGCTCCACCGAGCGGTTTTTGACCACCTGCATCTGTCTCCTGCAAAGTGCAGTCAACCGTGTTCTTCACTTTACACCCTCCCCCACAGCTGCGTGGCACTGAGCTGTTACTTAGGCTCTGTACCTTCTTTCCTCATGCACAGATGGGGACTGAGCCCTCATATTTCACAGGCTTGTTAGAAGAAGAATCCACAGAGATGTGGAGGAGGGATTTTTTTTTTTTTTTTGAGACAGGGTTTCTCTGTGTAGCTTTGCGCCTGTCCTGGAACTCACTTGGTAGTCCAGGCTGGCCTCGAACTCACAGAGATCCGCCTGACTCTGCCTGAGGAGGGATTTTAATGAGAGAACTCTCAGAAATTTCCAGTTTTACAGAGATAAACATGAGGTTAAAAAGTCAAGTCGCGGGTCGGTCCCAGGTCAGGAAGTGGCAACATGGACGAGAGTGAAATAATTCTCATCCTTTTCTGTATCTTGTGTGCGTTTCCCGAGGCTCTGTCCTGGCTCCTCTGCTCTCCTCAGTCTGACTTAGTCTCTGTTCTCACAGCCTTAGCCTTGGGCCTCAGTTTCCAGCCGCTTTCAAGAACCTCCTCTTGGCTATTGCACTGAAACCATAAAACAAACAGATCCGAAGAGGAGCTGACCTTCCTCCTAGTGGCTACTCCTCGGTCCCCCTTCCTACCTCTGTCCCCATCTCTGACTGTCCTGTCTGCAATGTGACTTCTCTCTCTCTCTCTCTCTCTCTCTCTCTCTCTCTCTCTCTCTCTCGCTTATTTCTTCAAAATTATTTGTTGCTAGCCAGTGCACATTTTACTTGTTTAGAGCTTATCTTCCCTGCCAAGATGTAAATTCCATAAGAACAGGAATTTTGCTGACTTAGGTCCTGATGTAGCTCCCGAAACTACTACAGTGCCAGCTATTCAGCAGGTCTTTACTGAATGGTTAAATGGTTATCAAATGACTTAATGAATCTTCCTTTCCTCTTAGTTCTGTCGTCAACTAATCTAGTTAGTTCTATGTCTGCAGTCTGTCTTGATTTTTCTCATGTTACTGACAGGTTGAGTCACTTTTTTTTTTTTGTTTGTTTTTCAGCCTATTGCTGGCTAATGAAATTTTGGCAAGTTATTTAAATTATCGTACTCTGTTTCTTGTGTCAATATGAAGAGGCTATTAGAATAAATTCACATACATGCCATAAGACTTCTAAACATAATGCATGTTTAATATCTAGCCCATTTCTGGAGCAAAACAAGTGCTAGCTATTTTTTTTTTCTCAGTGAACTCCCTCCAGGCTAGGTCTGAGTTAGCAGCCTTTTGTTTGAGCTCCTCTCCTAGAACACTATACTTCAGCCCAGATGGACACCCTGTGACTTGCAGACATGATGTGAGCCTCCCTGCTCTCTCTGGACCACATAGCGGGGAGAAGAAGCAGGCTCAGCCAATCCCTTCCTAACTGCAGTGCTGGAGTGTCAGTATTTGAAGGAAGAGTGAAGCTCAGAAAAGTTAATGAATTCCACCCCCCACCCAAGTTACACAGTATCACAGCAGTTAACATGTAGAAGACTTTTTTCCTCCCTTAAACTTATTTTTGTACCACAACATGCTGGTCACCAACAGTCCCCGACTTACAAAGACTCATTTTCCGTGCCACAGAAACAGTCAGCCCCAGCTGAAATGTTTGCCCTAAAGCAGGACCGCAGCAGTCTGAGGGAAGCGGTTTGCTATCAACCACCTTGAACTTCCTCGATCTCTGAACAGAGAACCAGGCAGTCAGCCCGATCTAGATGACTTAGACTGAGCAAGTTGTCCCAAAGAAAGGACTCATTCAGCGATAACATCAGTGTCCACAGACATTTACCTGAGCCAAGGCAGAAGATAAGCGGGAACAGCCAGATCATCATCTGACGGGCGGAGTCAGGCGCCGGAGCCCTTGAGACAACCATTCTTCACCAGCTTGTCTCTGAGACTTCCCTTTTCTCTAGTGATGAGAGCTCTTCCTCTACGCTGGCAAACCTCTGGTTATTGATCTTTACCTTCACACATTGCTTATAGAAATGCCTTGGATAAGTTAAGACTCCTAGTAATGGTGGATACAGAAACTGAACTGGCCATCTCCTGTAACCAGATAAGACTTCCAGAGGAGGGATTGGGACCCCAACCTGGCCACAAAACCTTCGACCTACAGTTTGTCCTGCCTGTCAGCTATGCTGAAGTAACGGCGGCGCAGAAATTGTGGGAGTGGCCAACTAATGGCTGGACCTGCTTGAGACCCATACCACAAGAACGAGTCCACCCCTGGCAGTGCCTGGAGAGTAAAGAACTAGAGGCTGGATAGCCCAGAGACCTAGGATAGAACCAAACACAACCGGAAAAAACAAGACAATGAAATGATTCCTAATGATATTCTGCTATAGACAGGCACCTAGCATAATCGTCATCAGAGAGGCTTCACCCAGGAACTGATGGAAACAATGCAGAGACCCACAGCCAAACATTAGGCTGAACTCAGGGAATCCCGGGGAAGATGGGAAGGAAGGATTGTAAAAGCCAGAGGGGTCAAGAAGACCTCAAGAAAATCCACAGAGTCAACTTACCTGGGCTCATAGGGGCTCACAGAGACTGAGGTGGCAATCAGGGAGCCTGCATGGGACTGACCTAGGCCATCTGCATGTATGTTATGGTTGTGTACCTTTGTGTTTTTGTGGGATTTCTAATAGTGGGAGTGGGGGCTGTTTCTGACTCTTTTGCCAGCTTTTGGGACCCCCTTTCTCTTCCTGGGTTGCCTCGTCCAGTCTTAATATGAGGGAAGGCGTCTACTCTTACTGCAACTTGATATACCATGTTTGGTTGACATCCCTGGGAGGCTGTGGGGCGGCTACCCACCAAACCCACAGTTCCCCAGAGTTTTCTTGAGTGAGAGCAGCAGGAAATATTAGATAGAAGGATTTAGAGTGTGGAGATAAACTGATAGAAAATTCAGGATAGCCTCCAGAGAGCCTGGAACCTATTTATTCCAATGGGCCCAGACTGTTTCTGCCCTAAGGTATTTATAGAGACGCCAAGGGGTGGAGCAAAAGACCTCCTCCCCGCAGCACAGCCAAGTGCAGACCATCCCAGACACCTGCACTCAGGCCCGAGGTCCTAATCATCCTCTCTATGAGGACCTGCTGGGTAAAGCCACTCGGAACCCGAAAATGGGCTTTCACAGGAGGCCTGCCCTTTTCTGAAGGGAAATGGCGGAGGAGTGGGAGGCTGGGAGGGGAGGAGGGAGGAAAACTGTTGTCGAGATGTAATATATAAGAGAAGAATAAATAAATTAAAAAAGAAACACTTTTATAATTTTAACTTAAAAAATTTAGGGAGACTTGTATCATGAGTTGTCTTCTGAAATGTCTGTCAGATCCTAGTGTTTTGTAGCATTGCTCAGGTCCTCTATTTATACATTTCCTGTAGTTCTGACCCCAGAAGATTCATCTGCTGGAGGCTTGGTCTCCAGTGTAGAGACGCAGAGGGGTGGTGGGATCTCTGAGCAGTGGGTCCTAAGGGGAGACTATTAGGTTATTGAAGGTGCTTTGACAGTGGGTTTTCAGGTGTGCAAATGCCTCTGAACCACCCGTACGCTCACAGATAACCCCTCACTCATGCACCGGTAAGTAAACCCAAAGAACTAATCTAAACTTTGCGTGGGCTCTTTCTTTGCTTTGTTGTCAATATCCTATCTGGGGTGAATAGAGATACTTCTTCAAATCTCTCCAGAAAAAAAAAAAAAGTCACAATTGGTGCCTGAGCTGGGACAAACAAAACAAAGATGAGTCCAGAGGAGGGGTGACCCCCCCATGGGTGAGACACGTGCAATAGTGACTTATCCAGCTGCAGGTAGATCATCCATGGGGCAATCCTGATAGGATAAGTCTTCCCCGGTGGTATGGGACAGTGTGCCTCCTTGCTGGAGTCTCATGTGTCCCCTGGTATGAATAAGACATGCAGCTGAAGCCAAGCCGAGCACCAGAGTGGCTGTCTTCCTCTGTGTGGTGTGGTTGGCATACCCCTTTTATGAATGTGGTCTGTTGCTCAAGTACAGGAATGCCCCCAAGGTGGCTGATGGACTAGAGAATCTATTGTAATCCCCCCAAATGATACATATGGCATGTGATTATAAGCAGGTCATGGAAATAGACACGTGGTCTCCGCTGGATGCCATAAGAGATGTTACTGAGGCTACGATTTCTGCCCAGAAGGAAGTGCCAGCAGAAGAGGGGGGGGGGATTACAATAGAAGAGACACATGGACGCTATACTCCACACTGCCTTCTGATTTGGCAGGAAAGGAGGGAAAAGAAGGATTGTTTCCCATTCTTTTTTTCCCTCCTTTCAGTCAGTTAAAGAGAGTTCATAAGGCCTGGACTAGAGAACTCTTCCTGGAACTCAAAAACCTTGATCCGTGAGAAGAATTAGACAGTGAGGAGTGAAGAGATGAAGTAGAAATGATAGAAGATATCCTTCAGGCCTGACTTTTAATCCATAAGAAGGAAAAATCTGTGATTCACTATGCAGATAGAAGCCTTAGTAATTTCTCAGCCCAGGAAACGATGCTACTCAGGGGATATTTGGCCCCTAAACTGCCTCAACAGGGAGAGACTTTTAAATAAGAAATAGCAGAACTTTTCAAAGCCTGCCTTGGGAGGCCACGGGACATGGGGGAGGCAGATGGGATCAGCTTGACATTGTGGAAGTGAGAAATTGAGTGATATCATTGATTTTTCTCTTTCAGACACAGGCTGCAAAGTTTGAGTCAATGTAAGGGAAACCATTCCCAATGAACGGGCTTATATGAACAATTAGGGATGCTTGACTACCACTGGCTGCCATCTCCATGAATATCAGGGACTAGAAGACAACGAAGGAATGACAGACATTGTCAAGAGAACTGTGTATGCAAGACAAGGTGTCTGATGGCCAGGTGAGCAAGCCAGATGGGATTTTGTTCACAGGAGAGATTAAAAACACTGATTCAGGAGCCACCCTGGGACTGGAATAGGGCAAGCGGTTTTGCTGAGTCTGATGCTGTGTTATGATCTTTTTTTTTTTTTTTAAGATTTATTTATTTATTATGTATATAGTGCTCTGCCTACATGCCAGAAGAGGGCACCAAATCTCATTACAGATTGTTGTGAGCCACAATGTAGTTGCTGGGAATTGAACTCAGGACCTCTGGAAGAGCAGCCAGTGCTCTTAACCTCTGAGCCATCTCTCCAGCCTGTGTTATGATCTTTACAAAACTGGAAAGTCCATATGGATCTGACTACAGATTGTGTCTGTATGGTTGCTGAGGTATTTAGGGAGGGATTAGAAAAAGAGAAACCTGGACTGGTGAGATGGTCCAGTGGGTAAAGGTGTTTGCTGCCAAGCCTGATGGCCTGAGTCCCATACTTAGCACTCACGTGGGAGAAGAAGAGAAATGACTCCTGAAAGTTGTCTTCTGACCCCCATCCCCACACAAAATGTCTCAGCACCCACCCCTATAAATGAACAACAAATAAATCAATGCAATTTTTAAAAGAGAGAGAGAGAGGAAAGCAGATAATGGAGCCTATTGCCCCGACGCAAATGTAGACAAATTCTGTGCTTGTGAAAGGCTTTAAAACACGAGTAACAGTTCACAAAAGGGGCGAAAGAAGGAGTGAATGACAGATCAGTGCAAGTGGAGAAGCTTGTCTTAGGACTGTGCAGTTCTCATCCAGTGTACAGGGTACATTTTTCTCCTGCAGGAAAGGGCGCTGGGAGTAGAGATTGCTCAGGATGGAGTTCTGTTAGAGGTCAGGGGTGACTGATGGAGGTGGCGGTTAATGAAGCAGCTTGAAACCTGTTGGATCCAGGGTGGAGGCTCCCTGAGTGGGTGAGGTGGATGACAGCATGGATCGGCTTTCCCTTGCCCCTGTGCAGAGCATCACAAACCAGCCCCATGGAGCCTATCAAGGTTGGGGAGATGCGTAGCTCCCCAGGATGAGGTACTGGATGACATACAGATTATAACGACTGTGGATGATAAAGATCTAAGTAATGTGGTACCCCCATCCTTGTATCTAAGTTGCATTTTGGAAAAAAAAAAACAGTTGACAAGAGGGATGGGATGTTTTTCAGGCTATATTGCTAACTTTAAAAATATCCCTTCAGGCTGAATTCCAAGATCAATTAGCATTTGCTTAGAAGAGACAGTAATGGACCTTCAGAGGCCCTGCCCACCCTCTGTAAAAGGACTCATTACATGACGCTAAACTCTGTGTGTGTTACAGATTTGGAAAAGCAGCTAGAAGAGCAGTAAAAATAGTAGTTGAAAAGTCTTAAGGAGTGCACCCTGTGTGGGTGGGGCAAAAGGCACTTCTAGGAACACAAAGCTGTTGAGTTAAAGAAATGAGTGTCAGGAGTAGATTACCTCTTGAGCAATTATTGGCCAGGAAAGTCCACGAGGACCCCATAAAATAGAAAATATTGCCACTGCTGTTAGTTACATGTCAGAACTAGATGCTAAGTTTCTACAACTGAAGACACTGTGTACTTTGGTTGCAGGATGTTAAGAAATCAAATTTGGACTAAATTGAAAGCTTACTTCTTGTTTACTAGCTTTTGTAGTAACTTGAAGGAACTATAACAGGATTATGGAAGAGAATTGTGACCAACAGTCCTGCTTGGCTATGGACCTTGTGTGCTCTACTATTGACATGCCAGTCAGAACATGCCATTGGTTCATTAGTGGCACAGCTGATGGAGGCTCAACCAGCTGCTTTCTGCTTGGATTTGAGGCCCATCTCACAGGATCAAACTCATATTTGGTGCTGTAAACCAGGGTAAAATCTATGACTGGGGGATTATAAGGTTGAGGGAGGCTACTGTTATTGTTTTGTTAAACAGGTATTTGTATCTCTTAATTTGCCTTCTAAATATTTATGTTTATACCCATACATCACTGCAGCACATTACTGCAGAATTCACCCCCCCCCCCCCACACACACACACATAGGTAGTGATTATTGTAGAAGTTGAAAACCAGTCAAAATACTGAGAATAAGTGACTTTTGCTGTGGAACGGTGAGTGCCACAGTACTCAGCCATAAATGGAAGAGAATATCCAGACATCATTATAACTCCCTTAAGAAACATTGTGGAAGAGAAGGTAGAAAGAATGTAGCACCTGGAGGAAGGGGTGGAGGTGTCGCATAATTGTTTCCTCTGAACTGAAACATTTCTTCCAGGAGGGAGGAGGAGGAAGGTTCACAAGACCCAGGAAACTCATCAAGAAGAAGGCACAACTTACAAGGTTTAGGAAGCTCATTAAAAACTTAGAAGACCCAGGAAACCCACCACCAAGTTTATGCAAGCAGCAAACAACCGGGGAGGAAAGGGGACTCTTCAGTGGAGCTTCCTGCAAGCCTGCTCAGGGGACTTGGGTGATGTGGGTTTCACGAGTTATCAGCCATGCCTGGGTGGGCTTTTCAGTGACGCAGTCATCTGCCCTTGAGTCACCCACGTGACTGTAAGTGACCTGTCACCTGTGCACCTGAAAGCAATCCCAGTACATTCATGCCTCACCAAGCTAACCTTGGATGAAATGGTTTCTTTGGTTTATTATCAGTGCACTATCTGGTAGGAGTGGATGCTTTTGCATATCTCCCCAGGAAAAGACACACAACCCTTGGATAGTGCATAAGAATACTCACCGATCTGATCTATTTCAGTGAATGTATGTAAAGCACAATCAGCCGAGGGAGATGGCTTTACAAGGCATGTGCTGACAAGATGGCTCAGCGGGGAAAGGCATTCGATGTCAAGCCTGATGACTTGAGAACGGACTCGCACGAGCTGTCTTCTGATTTCTGCATGTGTGGTGGCATGTGTATGCCTCCCCTCATACAAAATAAATGAAGTATAATAATTAAAAAATAAAAGAGAGAGAGAGAAGGGACAAAGACATTTCCTGTTAAGAGCTTCACAACACACCTTCAGGTCCTGAAGGTTTTGTGGGAATCACAGCCTGGTTGTCTTGGTCTAAAGCCCAATTTCTCAGTCCCTTTCTTCTAAGTGGTATTATGGGTGACAAATCTCTGGCTCCCTAGTCTCAGATCTAAGTATTCTGGGATTTCAGACTGCACAGGGCTTATGTTATGTTGATTGTCTTTTGCTGTTTCAGTCCATTGCTTCTTTCCTTGGGAAAAAAAAGTCAGACAAATCAAAAGAAGCATCATAAAACAATCCTTATCAGATGCAGAGATCTAGGGCCAAGCACCAGGCTGAGATCCAGGAGTCCAGCTGAAGAGAGGAAAGAGGGATTCTATAAGCAATGGGCATCAAGATCATGATGGGGAAACCTGCAGAGACGACCAAACCAAACTCCTGGGAACTCATGAACTTTAGACTAACTGCTGTGGAGCCTCCTTGGGACCGGACTAGGCCCTCTGTATAAGTTAGACAGTTGTGTAGCTTGATCTGCCTAAGGGGCCCTGGCAGTAGGATCAGGATCCATCCCTGGTACATGAGCTGGCTCTTTGAGGCCCACTGCCTATGGTAGGACACCTTGCGCAGCCTTGATGCAGAGGCAGGAACTTGGATTTCCCTCAACTGAATGTACCAAGCTCTGCTGACTCCCCATGGGAGGCCTTACCTTGCCAGAGGAGGGAATTGGGTTGGGTTGGGGGGAAGGCTGGGGGGGGGGCGGTAGGAGGGAAGAGAGGGGGATTTGTGGTCTGTGGTTGCTGTGTAAAATGAATTAAAAAATTCTTAATTAAACCCCCCCAACCCCCAAAAAACCAAGACCCTAAAACCAAACCAAACCTGAAAACAAAACAACAAAACCCCCAAAACAATGCTTATTTTGTTTACCTGATAAAATGGGGCTCATAGTCCAATGTCTTAAACACTCACAAAGTAAAACTCATAGATAAGGAAATTTACAAATGAGTGATATAAAAGGTGACATGAAGAGAAGACAAGACACTGTGTTGCTAACTTCTGAGACAGGTTTAGTAGCATGTTTATTATTGCTGAGCATGGTCTTCCTGTTTGTCATGAACTAATCTAACAAAAAAATCGTTTTGAGAATTTAATATTCATTAAGCCCAGAGAACTCAAAAAATGGTGTAGGATAGGTTCCTGACCAAAAACCAATTCACTGACTAGTCAGAGAGACCGTTCGGAAAATCTAACAGCTATAGAATCGTCACAGGATGTGGTGAGTGCTACCACTACATACTCAGGTATGAGATACTGTAGGAGTGAAAAGTAGAACGATATATAATTAGCTTTGGCTGGGGAATTTGGGAGGGATAACAAAGAGAAGCTACTGAGACTGACTCCGAAGACAGAGATGATATGAGCAAATGTATGTATTGGGAGTAATGATTTGGCAGTTTATGGACCCATGATAATTCTCTGCCACTGGAACCAGGCAGCAGCAGGTTCCCTCATCTTTTGTGGGGAGTGAATTCCAGTAAGGAAGAGGAAATTAAGTTATTGCTTTTTATGTGCGACAGTTCAGGTAGCACATGACAAGGCTAGCAGGCATGCAAAGGAGGTCTGCTTGAGAATCAGACAGATGGAGGGCATGAGCTTGAGATGAACCACATGGAAGAGTTGGGGTCAACAGAATCCAGTAAGTGATTAAATACAAAGGGGAACTGTGATGTCAGGAAGAAGGAAGGGTCGAGATTTTTGCCTATTCAGTTAAATGAGTGACTTAACCTTTCTGTGACTCTCAGCTTCTTAATCCACAGGACACAGGAGGATGTATCTGCTTAAGAAAGCAGATGGTTTTCCTGTTTCTCAAGAGCTTTAAGTGATTTACATGCAAAAGAGCACAGGGAGGGACACGTGCTGTGCACTGAGTGTATGTGAGTCTTTATGCTTCCCCTGTGCTAGCTACCTAGCACAGGGGAAACAGGAGTGCAAGGTGGGGAGGTCAGGAAAGACTCAGTTCAATTTGGGGCACATTAAGTTAGGGGTGACTTTTGACATCTATAAATAGATCAGGGTTGGAAATAAACAAAAGTGAAAGCGTTGAGACTGGGGAATGTTTAAGAAATGACAGATGACTTATAAGAAAAGACATGTTTCAGTTTCTCATTTTCAAAGGCAGCCATGTTGAGGTCAGAGGGTGGACCCACCTATACCCAGAGACTTGTATAGGGCTGTTGAGAACAGACTGGACCATCATCCAGCAAAAGTTTACTGCCATCATGCATTTTTTATGCATTCTTAAAGTAAACCTCTCAAGATCTGAAAGCCTCAGATAATACTCTGCTCATTATTTTGCTTCCTTGGGTTAGAGGTCAAGACTTCTACTAACTGTTATTTGTCAAAATATCTTAACACTTTAATGTATTTTGAAAAATCTCAAAGGCTTCTCATACTAGCAAGCATTAAGTAGTGCGGTGCAATCCTGCAAATTCTTACCTCTTCTGTTCCTGTTATTCTTATGATGTTAATGGTGGAAATACACACACTATTCCCCTCATATCGTAATACTCACCAGAAACACACATGACTATGCTCTCTTGTTTGATACGAAAGCATCTCTGCTCAGAGGCAGCCGAGAGCTCTATACAAGCTTCTTCAGTTTGATAGGCATTGCCAAAAGAGAAGTTGTGTGGTTGACTACAGTACAATGGAGTTAACGTGCCAGTATATTTGCATTGATATACTTCTGGTACCTTTACAATAATAGTCTATGCAAATATTCATTCAACAGAGGTTTGATGATCCATCTATTATGCAAAAATGCCAGATGTGTGTTACATCTGAGGCCAAGTGTCAAGCCTTGGGGATCCACAGCAGGTAACTGGAGGCTGTGAGTCAGGGTGCAAATGCATGAAATTTCACATCTGACTCTTGTCCTCCCAGCTTTCTGATTTTGCCAACATATTTATTCCCTTAGTCTTAATGCAAACTAGAAGAATTAATTTCTACTTCACAATATACAATGTAGTAACAGTTGCCATGCAACATAAGCTCTCAGTGAATTGTTATAAACTCTTTGCCCTGCAAGAGCTCCCCATTTCATTTTAATTATTACTTAGATATAGCCCTTGTCCTTTCTGTCTCTTTGGAGACAGACTGGCGTGTGTGAATGACAGAAGGAATACATGGGCCTGTAACAAAATAGCCTTAGTTAATAGGACCCAGGACTTTACTGTGTTCTGGCACATTCTTATAGTAACACCTCACTTAATGCTCACAACCAACCCTGCTAAGGTAGATACTGTTAGCTACTTCCATTTTACAGATGGGCAACCCAAGGCACAGGAGGTTAAAGTGATTTGCTCCAAGGTCACTAGGAAACTAGATTTTTAGATTTAGGTGCTCCAATGTGAGAGCCCACATTTCTGATCATTCATGTTTTCTTCTGTTTTTCAAGCTTCATTTATACCCAGTAGAGACCATGTTCTCTAGAATACAAATTAAGAGAAATTCAGGAAAACATCAAACAGAAAAATAGATATAAATTTGGAAGAAACTGGGGCCAATCATTTCTTCTCACGAGGTTTTAGCTAAGACTGAATTCTGTTGACATAGACTAAACCACACGGGCTTCTTTGTGCCTGTAGTCATATTTCCAAGGAGGTCCAGCCAAACTCTTTTCTTGTAGGATGTCTAGTTTATGGATTTTTTTAGATTAAAAATATTTTAAATAGCTCAATTTTCCCATTCTTTGGGGAGCATGATTTGCACCTTCTCATTTACTTAGTTGAGTCCCTGATGAAGCCTTATATTTGTGAAGAGGGATCATCCTGGCTCACCAGCACTTTCCACTAGAGGGCACTGTGTAGGACCTCTCAATTTTGTGTGTGTGTGGGCACACTGTAGGCTAGTAAGAGATTCTGCTCTGAGAAAAACAATGCCATCATGAAATTAGAAGGCAAATGGATGGAGCTAGAAAACATCATTCTGAGTGAGGTAACCCAGACTCAGAAGGACAAACATGGTATGTACTCACTCATAAGTGGATACTAGATGTAAAGCAAAGGATAACCAGACTGCAGCCCACAGCTCTAGGGAGGCTAGCTAGCAGGGAGGACCCTAGGAAGGACACATGGATCACCCAGCGAAGGAGAAATAGATGAGATCTACATGAGCAAACTGGGGGTGGGGTGGGGGTAATGGAGGGCAAGGGATGGGGGATGAGAATATAGGGGAATGGGAGGTTTGAGCTGGAACAGGGACAGAACGGGAGAGCAAGGAAAGAGATACTATGATAAATGAAGACATCATGGGAATAGGGAGAAACAGAGTGCTAGGGAAGTTCCCAGGAATCCACAAGGATGACTCCACCATAGACTACTGGCAATAGTTGAGAGGGTGCCTGAGCTGGCCTACTCTGGTGATCAGATGGCTGAGTACCCTAACTGTCATCATCGAGCCCTCCTTCAGTGACTGATGGAAGCAGGTGCAGAGATCCATGGCCAGATGCCTGGCCAAGCTCCAGGAGTCCAATCAATGAGAGAGAGGAGGATTCTATGAGCAAGAGACATTGAGATCATGACGGGAAAATATACAGAGACGACTAGCCAAACTAGTAAAAGTATGAACTGTGGACCAATAGCTGAGGAGCCCCCATGGTACTGGACTAGGCCCTCTGGATAGGCGAGACAGTTGTTTAGCTTGAACTGTTTAGGGGGCCCCCAGGCAGTGGGATTGGGACACATCCCTGGTGCATGAGCCGGCTTTTTGGAGCCTAGTGCCTATGGTGGGACACTTTGTGCAGCCTTGGTGCAGGCAGGAGGGGCCTGGACCTGCCTCAACCAAATGTACCAGGCTCTGCTGACTCCCCATGGAAGACCTTGCCTTGGAGGTGGTGGGAATGGGGGGTGGGTGGGTTGGGTGGGGAGCCTGGGGGGGCAGAAGGAGGGAGGAGAGGGGAATCTGTGGTTGGTATGTAAAATGAATAGAAAATCTCCCAATAATAGAAAAAAAAGGAAAAAAACAAAAAAATATGACAACAACAACAACAAAGAGATTCTGTTCTATTGAAAGTACACTTTTATTTTCATGGGCCTATTGGCCACAACCTAGTTCATTTAGGAAGATTTAAATGGGAAAATATATTATTTTATAACTATTTTTAATATAGTTATATATTATATATTTTTATAACTATAATAATTATTTTTCAAGGCCGGCCTTGAATTGGTTGTGTAGCTTAAGCTGTCTTTGATTCCTCAGTGCTGGGATTATAGGCTTTCATCACTATACTTGGCTTTAGCTGGCCTCTTAGTTGGCCTGTGGTAAGGTCTTTTCCTTCCAGATGCCCTTACATTAAGGCGATAGCTGATGTCTGCATCTTTAAGATTAATGTTGAGTGTCAATTGGTTCCTCTCTGTCTATTGGCTTCTATCTATCTCTACTTTCAACGTGTGTCTTCTGAGCTGATGCCTCACTTGGATTTCTATCCAACAGCATTTATTGCTCTTACACAGGCTACAGTGTATTGTTACGTTGGGTTCTGGCAAAGGCAAAGAGAAATTAAGTAATAAATAAAAATAACAGATTTTTTTTTTAAATTGTGTCTGACACCCAGAGGAAAGCAAATAATTACTTCTTCTCTAAGTCAAAAATGCAATGAGTTAAAGTGAAAGAAGGACCAACAAAGGGAGAAAAGGTGAAACATTTTAATTGTTTATGCCAGGGGAAGCTTCATCGAGGAGGTGCCATTTGAGGTGGGAATTGGAGGACATGTAAGTAGACTAGGGTGGGGGCATATATCCTGGCTGAGGCACTGTGTTACAAATGAGCAAGGAGCTTGAGACCATGTGTGGTGTATCTGAGGAGCTTCCCAGAATGCATCCCACAGGGGCAGACCTCTGGTTAGTTTTCCTGCTTCCCTCATTGGATTCCCTGCCTTTTCTATCACATTCCCTTCTATGTGTTGAGGTCTGGCTTTAGGCTTGTACCTCCACTAGGTCTTTTCTGTTTTAGCTCATGTTACAGTTTAGGACTTAGATGTAGTTAGTGTCAGTGCTGGAATTGTCTCTTCAGTTAGACAAGGCCAAGATGTAGCTGGAGTTTTCTCCAGTCCTGTCCAGCCCCACGAACCCCACAACCACTTATAAAATAATCACTCAGAAGCTCATAATCGTTAAACTGCTCGGCCAGTAGCTCAGGCCTACCATTGTCTAGCTCTTATACTTATACTCAGCCCATTTCTGTTAATCTATATGTCGCCACGTGTTCTGTGGCTTTACCTGCTGCCTTTACATGATGCTCCCTGGATGGCAGGCTGGCGTCTCCTCCTCAGCCTTCCTGTTCTCTCACTTCTCCTCTCTGCTTGTCCCGCCTATACTTCCTGCCTGGCTACTGGCCAATCAGTGTTTTATTTATCAATCAATCATCCATAGCAGCAAGATATAATGGTCATCTTATATTTTGGGTCCTTTCAGCCCTAGAAACAGTAATTGGTGCTAGAATGCTCTATGGATCCTTTCTTCTTCTTCTTCTTCTTCTTCTTCTTCTTCTTCTTCTTCTTCTTCTTCTTCTTCTTCTTCTTCTTCTTCTTCTTCCTCTTCCTCCCCTTCTGCTTCTGTTTCTCCTCCTCTCTCCTCCTCCCCCCTCTTCGTCCTCCTCTTCTTCTTGTTCTTGTTCTTCTTTTTACTTTTTAAAGCTTTTTATTAAATTTGTTCTTGGACAATTTCAAGCATTCTGAATGCTGTCTCCTCCATATAGTGAGAATTCTTACAAGAGAACACTTTGTAAACAAACAAATAGGGAAATGAACAGAAGGTATTGAATGAACATGAGGACATGATTGCTCCTAGGCATGATTGAGGAGAAGGAGAGAAGTTTTTATTGTGACATGAGGGAGAGTACATCTAGAGGCATCTGGAAGAGTTCAGAGCAGAGAGAGAAAGTAGCAGATTGAACATAACCAGCAGAATAGACCAGACCATGAAAGGAGAGAAAGAAGGGTAGAGTGAGAGAGGAAGAAAAGAGAGAAGAGAGAGGGCCAAGAGGACCAAGAGAGTAGGAAGAAAAGAGAGAGAGGGAGAGAGAGAGAGACACACACACACACAGAGAGAGACAGAGAGACAGAGAGACAGAGAGACAGAGAGGGAGAGACAGAGAGCTACAGAGAAACAGACCCACAGAGAGAATAACCAAGAGAGAGCAATTGCCAAATGGCTGGGTTATATAGGAATCAGAAGCTGGGGGAAGGGAAGTGGTGCTCCTGGACTGAAGAGAGTTAGGATGGGAGTGGGGTGAGAAGAGCAGAGAAGAGTCACAGGTACTGAGTGAGCCTGGCCAGTGTGCTCTTTGGTATGTTAATAGGAACCTCAGTTATCCATTTGTCCCAGGTTTCTTTGGGACCTGACAGGTATCAACAGATTTTCAACACAGAATGAATACAGTCATCAATAAGCATTTGGGCATGAGCTGCATTTCACTTACAAATGGTTAGAATACAGGAGAAAAATTCCCCTGTCAGATAGGCAGAGCAAAGATATATGGACACCAGCACACTTATTGGAAATAAAAGTCAATTTAACCTTTTCAGAGGACAATTTAGCAGTACCTCTCACATTTTCAAATGCCCAAGACCCTTGTGAGACACACAATTTTATTATACCTAAATACAGCTTATTCCTGCTGTGCAGTCTGGGATTGTTCATGGGCATTGGAGATTTAGCTGGTGAGGATGGATGCAAAAGATCACAATGTCCTCAAATGATCACATGCTGTCCTGTCCAGCTAGAAGATTCTTCCTCATGGCTAGTCAGCTGGTTTTGAGTGTGTGGGGGTGCTGGGGTGAAGGAACTCAATCCTAACTTGAACCCTATGCCTCTCTGAGCTGGCTGAAACACAGGAGCCGGGAGGAATCCAGTTTCAGCAGCTGTACTGTCACCTCTCGGGTTCCCTAATACGTGGATGACTGCGATCTTCAAGATCTCTTGTTTTGATGGCTTGGTTGCACCCACTTCTCCCAGCGTGTCAGAAATGTCGTTGGCTAATTCTTTTTGGAGAGTAAGGCTCTTGGGCATGGTGTCTTCTTGCTGAGGCTGACTGAAGTAATATACAGGGAAGGAAAACCTGGCCAGAAAGGAAATCTTATGAGGCTTCTGAAGATCTCCAGCAGTCTTAGTCCTTACAGAAAGAATATATTATAATGCTACACTTAGAGAATGTATCTGCCTGACTTAGGGCCACAACTCACAGCTTTCCAGGTAGCATAGCCACCTATATTTGGGCTAAAAAATAGTGGCAGTTGTGTCCTGCATAATGGTTCCTGAGTTGAGGAATGAGTAGGGGCTGCCATGTAGCCTACACTTGGCTTCCCATACCATGCATTCAAGTGAGGGATTACTTATCCTCCAAGGATGTCTTTCCTAAGTTGCTTAAGGTCTGTAGCAACTGGTGGAGTGCTGTGGGATGGTCTGTATGTCAAATGTGTTGCTGATTGGTCAATAAATAAATCACTGATTGGCCCGTGGCCAGGCAGGAAGTATAGGCGGGACAAGGAGGAGAATAGAGCTGGGAAGTGAAAGGCTGAGTGAGAGAGACACTGCCAGCTGCCATGATGACAAACAGCATGTAAAGATGCCGGTAAGTCACGAGCCATGTGGCAAGGTATAGATTAATAGAAATGGATTAATTTAAGCTGTAAGAACAGTTAGCAAGAAGCCTGCCACGGCCATACAGTTTGTAAGCAATATAAGTCGCTGTGTTTACTTGATCGGGTCTGAGAGGCTGTGTGACTGGCGGGTGTCAGAGATTTGTCCTGACTGTGGGCCAGTCAGGAAAACTCAATCTACAGTGGAGGCCTCGCATCAGGGTTCTTTACACATGTGGAATCTGCACAGAACATCTAGCTGGTATGCTATGGTGTGTTCCAGGTGTCCAAAATACTGAGTGGTATCTCCCCACAGCTGCTGGATAGTGATGCTACATCTAGACATGAGAATCTTCCAGCTATCTCCAGTCTTCTTTAAACATGAGCAACCTTGATGATTTCATCCAGTGTGCTATAAAAATAACTTTACATGATCCATGATGTTATGAAGCTCGGGAGGCACCATATTAGGGAATTTCTTGCTGTTCACATAGAAAGGATTTGATAAGTAAGGGCAAGTGTCCATAAGTCCATCTGGGTACCAACAGTGCCCACCAACAGGTTTCATGCTCTGCTTGTGTGTTTGGATATGGTGATTTGCAATGCCCTGGTAAGGGATAGCCAAAGAAGGTCTAGGTCTCCAGGACTCCTGCCCCATCACTGGTTATATCGGTTCTCAGTGGGAGAATTCTGCCTGCTCACCTAGACGACAATTTCATTACCCAGACTCTTGGGAGGGCTGTCGTCCTTTGTGCTGTTTTTCTGCACCTGTGTAAGAGAGAGAAATATGAAAACATGTAGGCTATAAGGTGTGCCTGGGTAAGTCCCATCCCATGAGGTACCAGGAGAGTTAAGAAAATGGCAAAGGGTGATGTCTTAGATTTCCCCTGTGCTTTGGGAAATCTGGATGGCAAGGCTATTTCCTTTAGTGAGCCCTTTGCCTTTGCTCCAGCCACCCCATTTGGGAGTCTCAGGGAACTTCTTAGCCTAGAAAAGATAAGTAGAAGGAAACAGGGGTATTTGAAATTGGTTTGATTGTTAGGCTTCAGGCAACATCCAGGCTGCGTTATTTGTTCCTAGTTCAGTCTTAGTGCTTTCTATTCTTCAACAATTCCGTTTTCACCCCCACATAGAGACAAGTAACTGCTGGCATCTCATCCCTACTAATGCCTCACGTGACCTGGTACTTAGGACGCTGTGAACAACTTCCCCATCACCTTTAGGAGACTTGGACTTTCAATCAAATATTGATGGATGGTGGAAGGTGGATAGAACAAATGGAAAAAGAGAGGCAAAAAACCATACAGGATTTACCTTCTCAGAAAGCTGCACTGAGCAGTAAATGGTGTTCATTGGCTTTTCTTTGTGGGTCATCACCTGGAAAAGAAATACTTTCTCCTCAGTGAGATTGCAGAAGACAAACCTTCCTAATTCCACTCTCTCCATCACCCATTTCTGATCCGACTTTACAGTATAGCCTCCAACATCAGCTCTTGTTCCATCCAGCTTTTGGATTGGGTTAATTAGAGGTAGGGATGAATGGGTGGCAGTTGGCAAAAAACGTCCAAGAGCCAAGAGGGGGGGTCTGTGTAGTTTAGACTGAGTCTTGCTCAGTTGGGAGTTTAGTTTTCTGCGACTTATGTGAATCTCTAATAGTATCCCTGAAAGTTCAAGTGCAGGGTCAAACTAACCAGAGAAACCTGAGTGTCTCCTGTCAGTCCTTGCAGACCCCAAGGGAGCAGGCTTGTGTAGACACAGAAGGTGATCTTTGGTGGAGGTGAGGCACAACAGGCAGACAAAAGGCAAAAGGTGTGGGTCAGATGAATAAAGAGTCTGAGAAAACAAGCCTCTGATAGACCAGCTAGTGTACTTCAAGGGTGTCTATTATGTGTCCTTGGTACAACCTTAGCAATGACTTTGCCCTGTTGGAAACCCTTTAGTATCCCTCATCTCACAGTAAGGACTCCTTCATTGTTTGATCCCTCCAGGGAGAGCTTCTTAGACGCAAATCACATCTAAGCCACAGCTAGGCCTTCATGTGAAACTCAGGGTCTTATATACCATGGAGGCTGCCATGAGGAGACAATGGACTATGTTTGCTTTCATGGGGAGATCCATGGCATCATTTCCTTAGCATAGTGTTTCTTGATTGGTTCCTACAGATTCTTAGCTGTAGCTTCTTTCTATGCAATGGCAAATAGAGAACAATTGTTGCCCAAGACTCCTAGTCTGCTGGTGGTAATGGTAGGGTGTATTCATGAGTAGCACCAGCTCACCTTGGACTCAGGGATTTCATCATAGATTCTTGACTCTGTGGGATGATCACTTCTTGAAATTTGGGCATATATTGTTCCCTTTGAGACATCACCTGCCACAAATAAACATAGAACAACAGTCTGTGAAAGATAGATTTTTTTTTTAGAGACTGCTTAGTCTTATTTTATCTTTCTGTGAAAAAGAATAAAACCCAAAGGTTAAATGGCCCCCACCCTACAGAGAAGGGTGCTTGGATCCTCAGATGGTCTTCCCATCCCAAGGGTTGCATGTGTAATAGGACACATCTTGTTCAAGTCTCCCCTAAAGCCCAGTGGGAATTCTTTTTTATTCCTGAGGTCTAGTTTAGCCTAAAGAGAATTTCCCCAGTCCTGTATGGAATTCAAAGAGAGCTCTGGCACTGATGACCTTGCATGGCTAGTGGACTTTCCACGTCAGGATCTTAGTTGTTTAACTTGATTGATCCTAATTTTAGTCAGTGCTTTATTATCCTGGTGCATAGCCAACTAAACCACAAACATTCACAAGATAGTTTAGTATTTATTAAGCTTCTCGTGTGTGCCAGGCTCCATTGGAGGCCCCAGAGAAACAAAGAAAGGGTGCATAGATCCTTACTTGCAAGCACTTCTGAGCTAGATGAGGCATTAATCTCAAGTATTCTTTTTCTTTAATATTAACACAGTGTTTTAGGTTCAAGTTAAAAAGAGATAGCCAGAGTTTTGTGCCTTCTTATTACAGGACACCAAAATTTGTACAAATAATGGGTTGGATATGAGATTATCACAGGCTTCAGTATTTCACAGCTAGTCTTGTCTCTGCCCCAGACGTGGTGAGGGAGCCAGACAAAGTGCTCTCAATCTTATTTGTGGGTGCAAAGAATAGTCTGTCTTCGTCTATCTCACTTTGTTTCTCTCTCTCCTCCTTACTCTCTTGGTTGTGAGAGGAAGACAGATGTTTCTATGACTAAACTTGGAGATCATGCCTGATGGACGATGACATTTCCCTTTTGTGAATTCATTTGATTTATGATGCATGTCACAAAACCTTTCCCTTAGAATGCCGCCTCTGTACCATACTGAGGCCTGCCAATTATACACCCAGGAACTAACACTTACCTAGTACCCATGTACCAGGGGCCAGGCTGACTATTGCATGTGTGTAGTCTACTTAATAAGTGCATGCAGTAATCCTCATTACAGCTGATGAAATGGAATTTTACAGAGCTAAAATAACTGGCCAAATAATAGTCAAGGTGGGATTTCATCCCTACATGTATTTTGCCACAGTAATGGGAAAAGTAACTCATACATCAAGGGTGTACTTTAGTAGGACATGAGGAAATCAGAAAGAGAACAGCCCCCTTACAGTTTGCAAGAATGAAGAGGAACCTCACTCTCAAAGGGTAGTGCAGTGGGCAGCAGCAGCTTGTCCAGGGTGAGTGTGCACATATGGTGAGGATTTACTCTTTCCTCTCCTCTCTCATTCCTTTTCCCCATTCAGGCATTGCTGTTACTCTCCAGAGCAGGTGGGAGCAGAACCAGTGGTTGACGGTGTTTTCCCCTATAATTTCTGACTCTTGTCAATACTTCCCGATCCAAAAGACCCATAGGTAACCTAGTTTTCTCCTGGATGGTGAGTCCCCTTCTTTCCCTTATGACCAATCCACAGCAAGTGTGACATTGTAAAATTTTACCTTCAAGGTTGGTTTGGCTTCACTAGCTGGAGAGGTTTAACTCTTGAGTGAAACCAAATTTAACCTCCACGAACCAGGAGAGTCTATAGTCTCTTATATTTTGGTTGTTAAGTCCAGCCTTTTCACAGCTGAGCCATTATTTTTCCAGCCCAAGAGTCTTTATTCTCAAGGGAAACCTTAGCTTATAAGCACATCTACCTCCACTGAGTCAGTGCAGTGTGACCAGGTCTTGTCTTTGACACAAGAGTTCTGTCGCTCCCACACGTGGTGCATTCTGGGTAAAAACTTCACCCCTGGTAGAGCCCACATGATAGGTCTCATGCCCATTATTCCCTCTGACTTAGCCCTGAGATGTATTCTGAAAAAGAAATTTGAATCACAGATTATCCAAAAGAAAAATATGTCCCTTGGTTTTACTTTGCAATAAAACTTGCCCCTTAATAGACACTCTCAGATCAAGAATGTTAATCACCTCATGGCACACTGGGCTATAAAACTGGGTATTAAAATCAAACCTCTTTTGTCACAATTTAGGTAAGGGCATAGATCTTTTCTATTTAAGCCTTTATGACCTCATCACAGTGCCTCAAGCTGCAAGATGGATGTTGTATGTGTCTTACTAGATTATCTCACACTAGTCCATCTCCTTTAAACTTGACTGTTCACCTCTCTAGAGGTGGTGGGACTTGGAAGCATGGAGCCTAAAAATGAGGCAGACTCAAGGGTCAAGCAATAGCCAGCTTTATTCAGAGCATCAGACAATTTATACTCTGAAGGTTAAGAAGAGTCAGCTGAGTAAAGTGTACAATCACAAGGACAAGCCATATGTGGCAAAGACATGTTTTCCCATAGAAGCATATAAACAAATAACAATTGCCAGTTGTAATGAATAATCTGAAGCAAACTCTCTCCTATCCACTATACCTGGGAGGAACACAAAAGCACATTCTAAGAACAGTTCTGTGTTTTAAAGAAGCTGGAGTCACAATACTCTTGTCTTGTTTTCTTGAAGTTTTCTCATAAGCACTGAGACTTTTCCTCAGGTGACTCCATTCTTGGACCACATTCCGACACTCAACCACAGAGGACATCTTTGGTCACCCTTCCTTTGTTGGACTCAAGCCCTTGCTCACCAGCCACTCCATCTAGCAACTATGATTCCTCCTCCCCTTTAAATTTTATTTGGCTCCCTCCCTCCTCTCTCCATGTGGGGTTCTCTCCAGCCACCACCTTTCCTTACCCAGGTCCTTTTCCCTCACAGAGTCCTAAGAACTTCATATAGGGAATTCAGGGAAGAATGAAAAGCCATCTTCTCTTTCGAGAAAACTCTTCCCCTTCACAATGTGGCTAATGGAGACCTTCGCACCATTTGGATACATATGTACACCAAGCCTCTCTAGATATTAAACAAAACCTTCAAAAACTAGACCAGGAATCCCAGACTCTTTTCTTCTCTTTATGAGACACAGTCTTTAATGACCAGGAGTTTCTATATATTTATATCTATCTATGTATCCACCTATAAATTAAATGAACACACACATATATATATACACACATTTATATACATATATACATATGTGTATGTATAGATTAAATAGATAAAGTGAGCCAGCCTCTGAAGGATGATTCCTTTTGAAGGGCACATGGGGCTGAATTTCCCATTTATTACCTTTCCTGGGTCAGCTCACCAGCAGAACTCTTACTCTTTCTAGTCCTTGTTTATTTTTTTATTTTTTTATTTTTTTTGGTTTTTCGAGACAGGGTTTCTCTGTGTAGCTTTGCGCCTCTCCTGGAACTCACTTGGTAGCCCAGGCTGGCCTCGAACTCACAGAGATCCGCCTGGCTCTGCCTCCCGAGTGCTGGGATTAAAGGCGTGCGCCACCACCGCCCGGCTGGTCCTTGTTTATTTAGCCTTCTGGTATAATTGATATCCTTCAGATTAGAAGCCTTTAAATTCCACAAGGCATTGTCGTGGGAGTATCAACCATTATCATCAATGTTAGCACCGTTCTCCATCATGATGACCTCTTAGTCAATAAATGATTCCTTAGTTTGTCCTTGAACTTCTCGATACTTTCTTCTCTATACTACTACTTAATCCTTTTTTGCATTATGGTTCTTTAACCCTATGGCAGATCAGAAGCCCCAACCAGTGCCCCTTGTCACTCCCATCAGCTCTGAAGCAGCTCTAGTTAAAAAAAAGACTTTCTTCTCTTGTCAGTTATTTGAGCTTGTTGATTTATAGGGTGAGGGGTAGAGATGGGGCTGAAGAGATGGCTCAGCTGTTCAAGACCTGCCTCACCTCCCAGAGGACTTGAGTTCGTCAGTACCGACGTTGGGTGACTCACAACTGCCTGAAACTCCAGCTCCAGGGGATCTAATGCCCTTTTCTGGCCATTTCAGGCATGTAGGTGTTCATATGTGCATGCACACTCATGCACACACACATGTATACACACGTAAATAAATATTTAAATTAAACATGTAGAGACAAAATGTCCCCTCCCTCAAAAGCATAAACACTCACCCTTTAACAGTTAGACCCTTGGGGCCTGACCTCAGTGACTTGTGACATCTTATGATTAGTCAAATGTCTAGTGTTAAGAAAGACAGCTGATATTGTAAAATTTACTACTTAACAAGATAGTGAGATGCCCAGATATGGACCACATGCAAATGTCTTGGAAGATAAGACCAAAGACCAAATAATTTCTTCTAACTGTTAGAAAAGAACTCCATTCTCTCTCATGGAATAGTCTCTCTCTGAGACTACCTACTGCATCTCTCTCTTGTAGCATATTTTCTTTGTTAAATCGTGTGTGTGTGTGTGTGTGTGTGTGTGTGTGTGTGTGTGTGTGTGTGTGTGTGTATGTGTTTATTCTAGACTGGCAAACAGTTTTACCCCTGATCCTTTGGCTTGCTACTATGGTTCCCAAAATGATACTCTCTACTCCATCCCAGCTAAATAAAAGACTTTACTCCTTGGAAGAAAGAAGACACATTCTCACATTTTACCTTCCAGGTCAATCCTCTTTTGTCTTCTCTTGTACCACCAATACAACAGAAATACTGAAAATGGAATGAGAATAAGCAGGAGAGCTGCCAGTCCACTTAGCAACATACGAGGGCGAAGGTGGTCACTTGGATTGTCTGGAAATAGAAATTGTTGTGAGTCTTAGCTATCAGAAGACAGGGCCAAGATTCTGTGCAGGATTGTCCATATTCATGGCCACTGTCCAAATGAGATGCCTTTCAGAGAGTGCCAAAGTTCTTCAACTTACAATATGAATCAGAGTCAACCAGCGGCTCCTCAAAATACCTGGGAATGCTTAGTGTTTTATAGAAGGCTTTGGTCTTTTCACCCAGTAGGCTACCTGGTTGAAGATATACCTAGGGCTAGTGTCAGCATAGAGGAGGCACATATGTGTAAAGAGCCTTGAAGCTCTTCAGAGTGATCTCTGATGCTTTCCAGAAGAGATGGACGGAGCTGGTTACCTGTGCAGAGTTGCTGGGTAGTGACAGAGTCAGAGCTGTTGCTGACAGGGTTCTGGACTGTACATGTGTAAGTCAAGTTTTGATCCTTGGGGGACTCGAAGATTTGAAGGACGTTGCTTTTCTCTCCCGAGGGACTCCAACTGTATGTCACATTCTTTTCTTCTTTCTCCACAGAGCAAGTCAGTGTGACATTACAAAAATTGTTTGCAGATGTTTTTAAACTCTGTGTAATTTTTGGTTTTCCAAGCCGAGCTATGAGGAGAAAACATACAAGCCTACAGTGAGCTAAAACCAGCATTTATAACCTCCTGAGAATCAATTGTTACCTTTTCAGGGATTTGTATGATAGATATTAAACACAGTATTAAAAATTAAGTTATGACAACAACTTAATTATTTTTAAATTATTTTTGATATATTATTATAGTTTATGTGTTGGCAGTGAGTTGTACAAATTACATCCATGCTCTGTAATGACATATAAATAAGTATGTCCTTTCAACACTGTAGATCTTAAAATCAGCGATAGAAGATGGTTTTTTAAATGTTTTTCCTATATTTATTTATTTTTCTGTCACTCCCATTAAGCATTTCACAAGAACTGTTTTCTTTGCTTTTTGAGATTATAATATAATTATATTATTTCGCTCTTCCCTTTCCTCCCTCCAAACCTTTCCATATACCTCTCCTTTTTCAAATTCATGGCCTATTTTTTCATTATTTGCTGTTACATGCATATATGTACACACTCATATATACATATCTATTTTTTTCAATTTTCCTATTTATTTATTTATTTATTTATTTATTTATTTATTTATTTATTTATTTATTTATTTGGGACAGGGTTTCTCTGTGTAGCTTTGGAGCCTTTCCTGGAACTCACTCTGTAGCCCAGACTGGCCTTGAACTCACAGAGATCCACCTGCCTCTGCCTCCCAAGTGCTGGGATCAAAGGCATGCTCCACCACCACCCAGCTTATTTTCCCTTTTATTGAAAATAGATTATTTTCTCATCTGATCTATCCTGAGACAGAAAGGGAGGGGAGGTGGAGAGGAACTGGTAGGAGTAGAGGGAGGGGAAACTAGTCATGGCAGAAGTTCTTAAACCACAGAAATTTGGAAATGTAACTTTGGGCTTGATTTATCCTTTTCGTCATTGATGCTCTACACTTGAGAAAGCAATAGAGGAAAGATACTAAAACAGATGAAACTTGAAAGCATATCATGTTTGTAGCCATTATATCAAAAAGCATATCATATTTGTAGCCATTATATCATGAATATAAAACAAAACCCTCTACTGATCCAGTATCTGTAAAACATTTTTTTCCCTTGGTCCCAGCAATGAAGCTGCTTGTATTTAGACATGCAGATGAGTGCCTATAATCTTTGCATTTGGGAGTGTGAAGCAGAAAGATTATGAAATTGAGGCCAGCCTGGGATACCTACTAAACCATTCAAAAACCAAAAAAGATTGAATGTGAAAATTATGAGCATTGAAGGTGTGGTGGTTTGAATGAAAATGGTTCATATGTTTGAATGTTTAGTCACCAGGGAATGAAACTATTTGAAACAATTAGAAGGATTAGGAGGTATGGCTTCGTTGGAGTAGATGTGGCCTTGTTGGAGGAATTGTGTCACTGGGGGTGGGCTTTGAGGTTTCAAAAAGCCCACACCAGGCCCAGCATTTCTCTCTGCCTCTTGGCCTGTGGGTCAGGATGTAGCTCTCAGCTCCTGCTCCAGCCCCACACATGCTGCCATGCTCCCTACCATGATGATAACGAACTAGACCTCTGAACTGTAAGCAAAGCCCAAATTAAATGCTTTCTTTTACAGGAGTCGGCTTGGTCATGGTGTCTCTTCACAGCAATAGAACAGTGACTAAGACAGAAGAAGAACTCCACCCTGTGATGGTTGTTCTTGGTTGTCAACTTGACTACATCTGGAATTAACTAAAATTCAAAAGTGGAGGGCACAGCAGTGAGGGAATTTTGCTTAATCTGAAGTAGAAAGATCCACTTCTAATCTGAATCTTGAGGTGGGAAGACATCTTTAATCTGGGCCATGCCTTCTGCTGGAGGCCTATATAAGGACATGGAAGAAGGAAGCTTTTCTCTGTGCCTGGTTTCTCTTGCCTTGTTAGCAAGTCTACTCCTCCACTGGCATTAGAGCCTACTTCTTCAGGATTCCAGTGTCTACTGAAGACCAGCTAAGACATCCAGCATTGTGGACTGGGAAATTTCTGGATTCTTGGACATCTTATTTATAGCCAGCCATTGTTCATTTTGCTGAAAAACAGCCTGTAAGTCATTCTAATCCTCTTTCAACACAGAGAGATTCGTTTTATAAGTTTTGTTACTCTAGACTCTAAAGAACCCTGAATAATACAGCTTTTTTTTTTTTTTTTTTTTGGTTTTTCGAGACAGGGTTTCTCTGTGTAGCTTTGCGCCTTTCCTGGATCTCGCGCTGTAGACCAGGCTGGTCTCGAACTCACAGAGATCCGCCTGGCTCTGCCTCCCGAGTGCTGGGATTAAAGGCGTGAGCCACCACTGCCCGGCTAATACAGCTTTTGGTACCAGAAGTGGTTCTAAAATAACAGAAGTATAAAGACGAATATTTTAAGTATTGGGAATAGGCTTTCCAATTTGCCAATACCTACAAGTACTGAACCCTCCTCAGTTACTGAAGCCTCTCCCAGGAGCTCAGAGAGTACTAAAAGTCCATGGTCTGAATTATTTTATGAACTTAAGGAGACAAGTACATTTGATTATTCTGATTCACTAATCATGGGTGGCAGTGGATTTGGTGACTGTATATAAAACTTTTGACAGTTTGTGGGAAAATAAGGAAAATGATATTGCTTTTTATTTGCTCTTAGCATCTCTGGATAAATTGACAAAGGATAAGAATGAACTCTGTGCTAAAATTAACCAACTTCCAGCATCTCAGAATATGGTGAAGAAAAACAATGAACTTAATGATAAAGCTGATCAGCTCCAGATGCACATAAATAGTCTAAAGGTTTCTAAGGGTGCTCTGGAAGAGACTCTTCTCTCCAGCAGCCACAGAGCTCAAGTTGTGGAAAGTCAAACCAAAGTCCTCATTAAAAGGGAGGCTGAATGACAGTGAAAATTCAAGTCCCAGCCTTGAAGAGTGTACTTCATCTCACTCATTATTGGAGACTTCATTAGGATAGCCTTCATATACTTTAATATGTTTCCACAGCACTACGTTTCTACACCACTCCTCAAATGCCCCTCAATTCCAGCTAACTCTCCCTGCATTCTTTCTCTCAACCCCATTTTTTCTCACTCACTACCTGATCCTCCTGTCTCTGTTCTCATCTCCCCAACCTCCAGTCTACCCACAAATCTATTCTATTTCCCCCCTCCCAGGGAGATCTATGTGTCTCTCCTAGGCCCTTCACAATACCTAATCTCTCTGGGTCTTCAGGCTGTAGCTTGGTTATCATTTTTTTAATGCCTAATATTCACATATAAGTGAATACATATTGTATTTATCTTTCTGGTCTGGGTTACCTCACTCAGGATGATTTTTTTCTAGTTACATCCATTTTTATGCAAATTTGATGATGTTATTTTTTTAAACAGCCGAGTAATACTCCATTGTGTAAATGTACCACATTTTCTTCATCTATTCTCCTGTTGAGGGGCATCTACATTGTTTCCAGTTTCTGGCTATTATGAATAGGGTACCAATGAACATGGTTGTGCAAGTGGCCCTATGGTATTTGAGTCGTCCTTTGGGTGTATGCCCAAGAGTGGTATAAGTGGATCTTAAGGTAGATCAATTCCCAACTTTCTGAGGAACCACCATATTGATTTCCATAGTGGCTGTACAAGTTCGCACTCCCACCAGCAATGGAGGAGTATTTCTATTATTTTACATCCTCACCAGCATGAGCTGTCACTTGTGTTATTGATTTTAGCCATTCTGATAGGTGTAATAGAATCGCAAAATAATTTTGGTTTGAATTTCCCTGAGGATGTTGAACATTTCTTTAAGTGTTTCTCAGCCAGTTGAGTTTCCTCTATTGAGAATTCTCTGTTTAGATCTGTGTTCCATTTTTGAATTGGATTATTTGGTTTTTTATATCTAGTTTCTTGAGTTCTTTATATATTTTGGATATTAGTCCTTTGTCAGACATTGAGTTGCTAAGAAATCTTTTCCAGTTCTGTGGGCTGCTGCTTTGTCTGAATTACAGTGCCCTTTGTCTTACAGAAGCTTTTCAATTTTATGAGGTCCCATTTATTAGTCTTGGTTCCTGTGCTATTGGTGTTCTTCTCAGAAAGTTGTCTCCTGTGCCAATGAGTTCAAGTTCAATTCCCTACTTTCTCTTCTGTCAGGTTCAAGGTGTCTAGTTTTATGTTGAGGTCTTTGATCCAACTGGACTTGAGTTTTGTGCAGGGTGATAAGTATGGATCTATTTGTATTCTTCTACGTGCAGCCACTGATTTGACCAGCACCATCTGGTGAAGATGCTGTCTTTTTTCCCCCAGTGTGTATTTCTGGCTTCTTTATATATATATATAAAAAAACAGGTGTCGGGCTGGAGAGGTGGCTCAGAGGTTAAGAGCACTGGCTGTTCTTCCAGAGGTCCTGAGTTCAATTCCCAGCAACCACATGGTGGCTCCCAACCATCTATAATGAGATCTGGTGTCCTCTTCTGGAATGTAGACAGAACACTGTATGTGTAATAAATAAATAAATCTAAAAAAAAAAAAGAATTATTTATAAAAAAAAAAAAAAAAAAAAAAAAAAAAAAAACAGGTGTCAATAGCTCTATTTATCTATGTCTGGGATTTCACTTTGATTCCACTGATCATCGTGTCTGTTTTTATGCCAATACCCACTGTTTTTATTACTATAGCTCTGTAGTACAACTTGAAATTGAGAATGGTGAGACCTCCAGCAGTCCTTTTATTGTTCAGAATTGTTTTAGCTATCCTGGTTTTTTGTTTTTCCATATGAAGTTCAGAACTGTCCTTTCAAGTTCTGTGAAGAATTGTGTTCAATTTTTGATGGGGATTGTATTGCATTTGTAGATTGCTTCTGGTACGATAGCCATCTTTTTTAACTATATTATTCCTACAGATCCTTGAGCATGGGAGATCTTTCCACCTTCTAATATCTTCTTTTATTTCTTTCTTCAGACACTTGAAGTTATTTTGTTGTTGCTGTTGTTTTGTTTTTTGTCTTTTTTTGAGACAAGGTTTCTTTGTGTAGCCCTGACTGTCCTGGAACTAGCTCTGTAGACCAGGCTGGTCTTGAACTCATAGAGATCCATCTGCCTCACCTCCTTGGTGCTGGGATTAAAGGCATGTGTTACCACCGCCTGGCTGACTTGAAGTTTTTGTCATATAATTCTCTTAATTGCTTGGTTAGTTACCCCAAAACATTTTATATTATTTGAGGCAATTGTGAAAGGTGTTATTTCCCTAATTTCTTTCTCAGTCCATTTGTCAATTGTACCTAGAAGGCTCTGCTAATTTTTTTGAGTTAATTTTATATCCAGCTACTTTGCTGAAAGTGTTTACTAGCTGTAGGAGTTCCCTGGTGGGTTTTTTAAGGTCACTTCTATATACTATCTACAAATATAGATACTTTGACTTCTTCTTTTCCAATTTGTATACTCTTGGTCTTTTTCAGTTGTCTAACCACTCTACCTAAAACTTGAAATACTTTATTGAATAGGTATGGAGAAGTTGACAAGCTTCTCTTGTTCTTGATTTTAATTGAAATCTTTGAGTTTTTCTTCAGTCTGTTTGATGTTGGCTATAGGCCTAGTGTAAACTGCCTTTATTATGTTTAATTATGCCCCTTGTATCCCTAATTTCTCTAGGAGTTTTATCATGAAGGGGTGTTGGATTTTATCAAAGGCCTATTATGCATCTAATGAGATGATCATGTCTTTTTTTCATTCAGTTTGTTTATATAGTGGATTACGATGGTATCTCTGGGATGAGGTCTACTTGATCATAGTGGATGACCTTATTGACGTGTTCTTGCAATCAGTTTGAAATTTTTTTTTAAAGATTTATTATGTACACAGTGTTCTGCCTGCATGTATGCCTGCGTGCCAGAAGAGGGCACCAGATCTCATTATAGATGGTTGTGAGCCACCACGTGGTTGCTGGGAATTGAACTCAGGACCTCTGGAAGAGCAGCCAGTGCTCTTAACCTCTGAGCCATCTGTCTAGCCCTAGTTTGAAAGTATTTCATTGAATATTTTTGCATTTATGCTCATAAGGGGAATTAATCTGTAAGTCTCTTTTTTTGTTGGGTTTTTATGTGGTTTGGGTATATGACCTTATAAAATGAACTGGGTAATGTTCCTTTTGTTTCTATTTTGTGAAGTAATTTGAGGATGATTGACCTTAACTTTTCTTTGAAATTCTGGTAGAATTCTTTGCTAAAATCTGGCTTCGGGGCTTTTTTTTGGTTAAAAGATTTTAACGGGTGCTTTTATTTTACTTTAATTTAAATTGCTTATATATCTTAGTTTAACTTTGATAAGTGGTATCCACGACAAAAATTATCTGTTTAATTTAGATTTTCCAATTTAGTGAAGTACAGGTTTTAAAAGTATATACTTAAGATTCTCTGGATTTCCTAGGTGTCTGTTGTTATGTCCCCTTTTCATTTCTGATTTTGTTAACTTGGATATTCTTGCTCTGCCTTTTAGTTAATTTGGATAAGTGCTTGTCTATCTTGTTGGTTTTTTCAAAGAACCAACTCTTTGTTTCATTGATTCTTTGTATTGTTCTCTTTGTTTCTATTGTATAGATTTCAGCCCTGAGTTTGATCATTTTTCTTACCTTCTACTCCTCTTATGTGTGATTACTTCTTTTTGTTCTAGAGCTTTCATGTGTGCTCTTAAGTTGCTAGTATGACATCTTTCCAGTTTTTTTTAAAGTTCACTTAGTGCTGTGAACTTGCCTCTTAGATCTGCTTTCAATGTGTCCCGTAAGTTTTGATATGCTGTGTATTCATTTTCATTGAATTCTAGAACATCTTTAATTTCTTTCTTTATTTCTGTCTTGATCCATTTTCCATTCAGTAGAGAGTTGTTCAGTTTCCATAGTTTGTAAGCTTTCTGTTGCTTTTGTTATTGTTGATATTCAGCCTTAATCTGTGTTGGTCTGATAGGCTGCATGGAGTTATTTCAATTTTCTTTTCTCTACTGGGACTTGCTTTGTGTCTGAGCATGTGGTCAGTTTTGGAGAAAGTTCTATGAGGTGCAAAGAAGAAGGTATATTCTTTTTTGTTTGGGTGAAATGTTCTGTAAATATATGTTAGGTTCATTTGGTTTATGAAGTCTGTTAGGTCCAGAATTTCTCTTATTAGTTTTTGCTTGGATGACAATGAGGATTTAAGGTCTCCCACTATCAGTGTTTGAGGGTCAGTATGGTACTTAACCTGTAGTAGTGTTTCTTTTACAAACTTGGCTACCCTTATGTTTGGGTTCCCAACATAAGGACAATTGCAATGTCCTCTTGGTGGATCTTTCCTTTGATGAGTATGTAGTGTCCTCCCTATCTCTTTTGATTAGTTTTGGTTTGAAGTCTATTTTGTCTGATATTAAAATGGCTACACCAGCTTGTTTCTTAGGTCCATTTGCTTTAAATATCTTTTTCCAACCCTTTACGCTGAGGTAATGTCTATTTTTGATGTTGAGGTATGTTTCTTGGATGTAGCAGAAGGATGGATTCTGTTTTCACATCCATTCTGTTAGTCTATGTCTTTTTACTGGGGAATTGAGACCATTGATATTGAGAGATTTCAATGACCAATGATTCTTCATTCCTGTCACTTAGTTTTTGTTGTTGGCAGGTGTGTGTGTGTGTGTGTGTGTGTGTGTGTGTGTGTGTGTGTGTGTGTGTGTGTGTGTGTGTTTGTATGTGTGTGTGCTTCCCATCTTTTGATTTTGCTGCTCTAAGATTATTTATTCCTTGTGTTTTTATTGGTGTAGTTAACCTCCTTAGGTTGGAGTTTCCTTCTAGCATCTTCTGTAGGGTTGGATTGTGATAGATATTGCTTAAATTTGGTTTTATCATGGAATATCTTATTTTCTCCATTATGGTGATTGAAACTTTTGCTGGTTATTGTAGTCTGGACTGACATCAATGGTCTTTTAGTGTCTACAGCACATCTGTCCAGAACCTTCTGGCTTTTAGAGTTTCAGTTGAGAAGTTGGGTGTGCTTCTCATAGGTCTGCCTTTATATGTTACTTTGGTCTTTTCCTCTTGAAACTTGTAATATTCTTTGTTCTATAGATTTAGTGTTTTGATTATTATGTGTTGAAGAGGCTTCCTTTTCTGGTCCAGTCTATTTGGTGTTCTATAAGCTTCTTTTATCTTTTTTTTCCCCCCTGAGACAGGGTTTCTCTGTGTAGTTTTAGTGCCTGTCCTGGATCTCGCTCTGTAGACCAGGTTGGCCTCAAACTCACAGAGATCTGTCTGGCTCTGCCTCCCAAGTGCTAGGACTAAAGGTATGTGCCACCACCTCCCGGCTCAGCTTCTTCTTTCTTCTTCTTTTTCTTTTTTTTCCTTTTTTTATTAAGAATTTTTTTCATTAATTTTACACACCAATTAAAGGTCCCCCTCTTCTCTCCTCCCACTCCACCCCCCAGCCTCCCCTTCTTAACCTACCCCCCATTCTCACCCACAAGAAAGCAAGGCCTCCCATGGGGAGGCACATCCAGTAGAGGCAAGTCCAAGCCCTTCCCCCTGCCTCAAGGCTTCATGAGGTGTCCCATCACAGGTAGTTGGCTCGAAAAAGCCCACTCATCCAGCTCAGCTTCTTATACCTTTATAGGCATGTCTTTCTTTAGGTTAGGAAATTTTTTTCTATGATTTTGTTGAAAATATTTTCTGGGCTTTTGAGCTGGGATTCTTTTCTTTCCTTAATACTATCATTCTTAGGTTTGGCCTTTTAATAGTGTCCCAAATTTCCTGTATTTTTTAAACATAATATTTTTATTTATTATTTTGGAATTTCACGTCATGCACCCTGGTCACATTCACTTCCTAGTCCTCCCAGGTCCGCCCCTACCCTTGTGTCCCCCCAAATAGGAGGAGGAGGAGGAGGAGAAGAAGAAAAGAAGAAGACGAAGAAGAAGAAGAAGAAGAAGAAGAAGAAGAGGAGGAGGAGGAGGAGGAGGAGGAGGAGGAGGAGGAGTCCAATTTTTGTTGTTCATATATTCACTGGAGCATAGTTAAACTTAAAGCGAGCCCCTTAAAGAAAAATGAGTCCTACTCCACCCGCAACTTCATAAGAAGCCATCAGTTGTGGTGAGCTACACATCAGCATCCTTGTCACAAATTTTAGAGCTCTCTTCAATAGTTCCCTGTCTAGGCTGTTACATTTTTTTGGAGGGGTAGGATGGGGGTAGGGTTTGTTACAGAAACCTTCTATGTCCTTGTTCAGTCACTGATACCACTGCAAAAGTAGCTTTCTTGCCCCTTTTTTGTAGCAGGAATCTTAGACGGTCTTATTAATAAAATCAAACCTGAGGCCAGTTATTGGGGTGAATGCTGGAAGATCAGAGAAGCAGAACAAGCCACAGCTTCGTCACCTCGACAGTTCCTCAGCTGATCCTGTTTCCTCAGATTGGAAGCTTCTGTGTCCTCATCCCAATGGCTCTCAGCTGAACTGCTGCTCGAAAGCCTGAAGCTTAACCAGCCAAATGCTTCTAGTTCCTGGTCTTCACGCCTTATATACCTTTCTGCTTTCTGCCATCACTCCCTGGGATTAAAGGCTCACTTCTTGGGATTAAAGGCCTGGCTGTTTCCAATGTGGCCTTGAACTCATAGAGATCCAGAGGGATTTCTGCCTCTGGGGTGCTAGGATTAAAGGTGTGTGCTACCACTGCCTGTCCTCTATGTTTAATATTGTGGCTGTTCTATTCTCTGACCCCAGATAAGCTCATTAGGGTGCACAATATTTTGGGGAACACAATACCACTACACATTTTTTTTTGTCAGGAACTTTTTCTATTTAACATTTTCTTTGACTGATTTATCCATTTTCTCTATAATATCTTCAACACCTGATAGTCTCTCTTCCATCTCTCATATTTGTTGGTGAAATTTGCCTCTGTACTTCCTGTTCAAATTCCTAAATTTTTCCTCTTCAGAATTCCCCTTAGTTTGGGTTTTCTCTTTATTGATTCTATTTCTCTTTTCAGGTCTTGAATAATTTTATTCATTTCTTTCTACTGTTAGTTTGTGGTTTTATGCACGTCTTTAAGGAATTTGTTAATTTCCTCTTTGAAGACCTCTATCTTCTCCTCCAACATTCCTTTCCCCAACTTATCCTAGTACCCCATCCTCCAATAGGCATTCCAGAAAACACCAGCAGGCATTCCTTGCAAACATACCAGTTGAGCAGGCCAGGAAAACAGGTAAGCTAACTGAAGACCTTCACCAGTCCCTCCTCTCTTCCAAACCCAATACCCCAGTCTCAACCCCAGGTCCACAACGGAACACCTGCTTCCTTCTAACTTCCCACCCACATATCTTGTGGCTCCCACAGACCTTCTGCTCCACCCTCCCTCTCCCCACTTGTTGCTTTATCCCAGCCCCCAACTCCAGCAGGCACTTCCTGCTAATCCACAGGCCACTCCTGCCGGGGAAGCAGGTAGGCTGTCTGTAGATCTTCCCATCTTCTTCTGTTCCTCTAGATCCAATCCCCTAGTCTTGTCCTCAGTGATATAGCAGATCCTCTGGGGTGACCTCTCTCTACTGAGTCCCCCATTCCAAGGAGATGAAATAAGCAGATGCTGGTTGAACACTCTCCTCCCCTCCCCTCCCCTCCCCTCCCCTCCCCTCCCCTCTCCTCTCCTCTCCTCTCCTCCCTTCTGTGAATCTCTTCAGACCCCTAGCCTATCCCAGGTCCTAATTGTCAGTTCCCAATACCCAAAAACACATTTTACCTGAAACCCCCAGTGGTCACAACTATCAATTCCAAAGAAAATTTCCTACCAGACAACACATATCCATCATAGTCTCTGAAAATCCAGAGAGGAAATAAAAATAAGGAACAAAACACCCACCTAACAAAGACAAATCCCTAAATCAGCACCTAGACTTATAATTATTCCAATCTCAGATGCCTAGATGCCAGCATCAAAGCACAGTCAATAACAGGCAGGGTAATATGTCTCCACTGCATCCCAGCAACCCTACCACAGCAGACCCTGAATACTCCACCATAGCTGAAGCCCAAGCAAAAGACCATATTTACCTATTTTTAGAGAGACTTTATGTTTGTTTGTGTGTGTGTGCACATGTGCACACGCGTGTGTGTGTGTGTGTGTGTGTGTGTGTGTGTGTGTGTGTGGTTGTTGAGGCCGAAAGCACTGGGTCATGCCTTAAGCAAACAAAGAGCTGTGACATGCGCAGAGAGCACTCTGACCAGAGGAAATCTGACCCATAAACTCCAAACTGGATGGTGATGACATGCAGCCCTAGAGCCAACCAAGAAACGTCACCGTAGCTAGGAGCAGAGCCCACCAAAAACCACATATATAAACCTCAGCCCTTTGTTTAATAAATGAGAACTTGCTTGCAAACCTCCAGGAGTCTGTGTTGTTGACTGTGGGTCTGCTCACCCTCTGCCCTGGGGATCAGAGACATCAGGACCCCCGCTCCAGAGCCAGCGACATGTGTGTGTTGGTATAGTCATAGTGGTGAAAACTATACATATTCATCTATTTTCAGGGAGATTGTGTGTGTGTGTGTGTGTGTGTGTGTGTGTGTGTGTGTGTGTGTGTGTGTGTGTGTGTGTAGAGGGTATTAGTGCAGTCATAATGGTGAAACTAAAATCTCATTTCATTTTCTCAACAGGAACAGAGATGTTATCTGCACAAAGCTGCTGAGCAGAGAAAACCAGAGTCAGGGCTGACAGATCTCCACCCTCCAAGCTGAGGCAAGGGAATCTTGGGATGGTGCACTTAACTACCTTGATGGTGGTTTCCAGTGCTACACACTTAAGTTCTATAGGACTACAAGGGATTCCATTCATAAATAAGCGCAGATACAGGTGGAGCCTTCTAAGTAAGCTCTGCAAACTGCGCTAACATCAACTTCCTGTTTTGCACACTGAACTGCAGCTTTGTAAGTATTAACTCTTACTGGAGGAAAGTGTTCAACCAGCACTTGTGCATTTCATCTCCTTGGAATCAGGAAGATAGTGGAGAGATGTCACCCCAGAGGGTCTGCTATAGCACTGGGGATCAGACGGGTGGGTTGTTGGATCTAAAGGAACAGAAGAGGGGAAATGGAGGGCACACAGCACCCCCTTTCATGGTTCTTTGAACTTTCCTATGCATTCTGCAATTATTTTGAAACAAGAAGCTCTGTAAAGACCACTTTGCAGATAGTATCTTACTAGATTGTCATAATAACTCTTGTGAATTGAATAGTATGATTGCTGACATTGTGTAAGATAGGAAAATGAAGATCCAAGGACAAATTCTGTTGGAAAAATAATGCAGCTAAAGTCTGTGCTGGCCAGCACTAAAGTTAGACCTTTCGAGGTGCTGATATACAGTTATGAGTATGAAAGAGTTATGAAACCATTCTCAGAAATATGGGTGTGCTTTAGGTCAGAAATCTCCAAAGCAAAAGTAAAGTCTGCCCTCTGTTCTCCCATAACTTACGGTAGATATGGAGGTGGTAGTGCTTCGTGGTGGTGGGGATATTCTCTTCATTTATGTCGGCTTTGTAAGTTCCTGCATCCTCCATCCTCAGGTCTCTAATGACTAGGTCATAGTTCTGACCTATGACACCTACTCGTCCTTCATAAACATCCCGGGTCACAGTAACATCAGGTGGTGCTCCTTCGAGTCCGGGTTGTACAAAAGCAATGGATGATTTAGAAGTCCAGGCAATGATCTTAACTTTCTGTGGCTCTTGAATATTTAAGGGGAAAGTAACCGACTCCCCAAGAATCCCATTCACCACGAATGAATCTGTTCCTCTTCCTGCTGCTTCAGACCCTGAGGATATAAATAGAAAATCATAAACCATCGGACTGTTGAACCACTTGTGTTCCTTCTTTCTTGAGAATCACTGAGGAACTTCCTCAGACACTGTTCATCCTGTGTCTTGAGGATTTCTTCTTTCATTCTAGGTGTTTGTGTGTGTGTGTGTGTGTGTGTGTGTGTGTGTGTGTGTGTGTGTGTGTGTAGGCCTGGATGTCCTGGAACACGCTCTGTAGATCAGGCTGGCCTCGAACTCAAAGAGTTTTGCCTGCCTATGCCTCCAGAGTGCTGGGATTAAAGGCATACAACACCACTGCCCAGCTTAATCTAGGTATGTTTAATGTGCTATGGCAACCAAAATTTAGCTAAATACCTGCAAATTTGTCTGAAACAAAACTGTCCCTGAAGAAATACATGTGTTCCTTCATAGATGAATGAATGAAGAAATGAATTTAGCCTATTTTGTAAGTTGCTTCAAGACAGTCTATGCAGCACAAGAGTGAATTCCAATACTTAATTCACTCTGTAAGTGTGAATTTAGGGAATAATTTTGCCAGAAATCTTTGCCTGTGTCTTCTAAGGATAAAAGAAAAAATGTTACGTGTTTTTTTTGAGGACCACAGTAAAAAACAAAAAACAAACAAAAAAAGCAGTAACCCACATACTCCCGGAACTCATCCAAAATTCTTCCATTATTGTGCAGAAGGATCAGAAAAGGGATGCACTTGATATCTTGGACCTAATGAAGGTTTCTGGTCTTTTTTCCTTGAATGCCTTCTAGCCTTCAGAATTTATGCATCTAGGAAAACATGTTTTTAATATAACAGATCTCTTATTGGGGATTCTTTAATGATTAGTAGTGTTTGAGATTGGCATCGATGATACATGAAGTATGCAATAATGGATATGACATGGGAACTGAGCAGCCAGAAATGGTGTTAATCCTGAACAACTAGCCGAGCTGTTTTGATGTGAACTGGTAATGTGTAAGCCCCAATGGCCAAGCCATGATTTCCACATAAGTGGGTTCTGGTTAACCCTAAATTTGGCATAGGGCTTGCTATACAGAGGGTCTTTTGAGAATGCAAATCACTAAAATGAAAGGATTTCTTAACCTGGTGGTGCTCTCACTGATGGCCACCTTTGCCCTTCAGCTCAGTAGCTACTGCAGGATCCCAGGACTGCTAACATGAATCTCTTTCCGTTTGGGTCAGTGGAAGGTTTTCCATCACGAGGAATGTACTGGTGACTTAGTTGGAATAGGAAAGCCAAGTCAATATGTTTTAGGGCACTACAGCAAGGAAGGATGGGACAGGAGGAAAGTAGGGACACTTCACCTACCAACATTTATTACGTACTACCTACGCATCCATGCTATGTTAGGACCACAGGGATAATAGGAAACCATTACAGCCCTGAGGAGCCCAGGGAATACAAAGGCTAACATGATGAGTGCCAAAGGGAAAGGATGACAGGAAGAAAACATACAGAGGACATAAAGTTAGGCTAATGCTGTCTGTGGCAGCCACACTTTGCAGAAATCCCCAACACCAACTGTCACCAGATCAATTATCTTACTGGGCTGATAGGGTTCACAGAGGGCACTTGGAACACCTTAGCTTCTGTCTCAGGTATGGATGCCAGAAGCTAGGCTCAAAGGATATTGAACTTGTTTTCTCCTGCTGTGTGACTTCCAAATGCTCAATGCGTTTCAAACAGAGGGCCCCAGAGTTTGGCATTGGGTCCTGCAAATGCCATAGCCAAGCCCTGTCTCAGATCTCCTACATGTCTCAAGGCTTTTTTGAATTGACGTCCTATGGCTTAACTGTCATTTGACTCTTTGGGTTTAAGTTAGGTATGAGATGAATCAGATATATTATATCTAATTCTGGCTATATTCCATTATCGCCTTCTGAAACATGGGGGCCATCTGCTAGGGCTGAGAACTTCTTGGTATTAGAGCAGTCATGCAATCACAAGTGGTTGAATGTGGTGTTTGTGTTAAGCTATGCTCCACTCCCCACATCATTCAGGAAATGATGCCAGGCTCTCAAAGAGCAATGGAGCGGGGAGGGTGATGTGTAGGTGACACTGTAGGGGAAATACTGCAGCTCTTTGCACTGCTGATGTTGTTGCAAGACCTCGAGCTCTCGGAGAAAAAACCAAAGAGTTTGAATAGGTGTGAACTGACTTTTCTGCTGCCTTTAGAGGCACACAACTGCTCCAAGAGAGGTAGCTTTGGGGCTGCAGCAAGTAGCTGAAAAATATATGAGACAGGCTCCAGACTGGGCACCGCTTCCAAATGGGGCAAACTCAACACAGTTACAAAACCTTTCTCAGTCTAAAATAGCTGTAACATTGGCCCCATCTACTCAGTGTTGTAGAATATTATTTTAAGATGTGTTACATTTGTTTATGCTGCGAAATATTTGTTTAATGGTGCAAATATGTGTGGCATTCTTTTATGTTGCATTTGTTTAACTCTGTGAAGCTGTGTTACTTTGCCTGTCTGGAACACTTGATGGTCTCATAAAGAGCTGAATGGCCAATAGCGAGGCAGGAGAAAGGACAGGCAGGGCTGTCGGGCAGGGAGAGTAATTAGGAGAAATCTGGGAGAAAAAAAAAGAAGAAAGAGCAAGAGAACAAGGAGAGGAGGATGCCAGGGGCCAGCCACCCAGCCATTCAGCCACCCAGCCACCCAGCCACCCAGCCACCCAGCCACCCACTCAGCCATGGAGTAAGAGTGAAAGTAAGATATATAGAAGTAAGAAAAGGAAAAAGCCCAGAGGCAAAAGGTAGATGAGATAATTTAAGAAAAGCTAACACTGGACATTTATAATTAAAAACAATCCTCCATGTGTGACTTCTTTGGGAGCTGGGTGGCGGGCCTTCCAAAAGAGCCAAAGCAACCAACCACAACCAGTGAGCAGCAAACAGTGCAATGTGAGCAGAGGTGCTTTGCTAACTGTCCACGTGAAACTAATGTGGGTTATTCCTGGTGTTGACCACGAGCAAGTGGTACATGCATCTTCAAGATTGCATGGCCCCTCTCTATGAGGGCTCAGTGATGCTGAGGCCATATTGGATCTCCCTTAAACAGGTTTGTGGTATAGTTCAAGTAAAGCTCATCTGGATGCTTTTAACTGCTCTACTTGGCGGATCTCAATCTGCTCTTAAAACACTTCAGTTTTCAAAGAAAGGAATTGTCTGCCAATCAACTCCAATATTTATTTTTCTACATGCCACAGAGACTCCAATAGTATAATATCACTGCAGGGAATCTCAGCAAAATTCAATTTTGGAGAGAACTTGTGGCACAAAAATGTCTTGAAAGGGGGCTGAGATGTGCATGTCCTGTATGAGGCCCCACGTTTGAGCCTCAGGGGAATTAATACCAAGTTGGGGTGATGACACACACACACACACACACACACACACACACACACACACACACACACACACAACTTTCCTTTGCAATGTGAAGTGGGAAATGTCAGGCAAATGAATGACATTCATCAATGGCAATTTCAGTCAAAACTCAAAAAAGAGAAAGAGTACTTTGAACTGTGGCTGTTAAAAAAAACTTATTGGAAAGATATAGAGAAGGAAAGGTGTCTCAGGTCTTTGGGTTCTGAATCCCCGTTCACAAGTTTTGATGTCAATTGAGTCCAGATTTTCATGATAGGGGAGGTGATGAGAGAGGGGGGAAGAACATTAGAAACATAAATTATGTTTGGATTTGGGACACTCTTAAATTTGAGTTTATCCAATAGGTAGAGGGATCTATTAAAGTTTTTAAGGATTAAGATTAAGATAATATGTTGGGGTAATTTAAAATACTAATGATGTATAGAAAGAAAAAGAAGCTTTGGTAATAGAGGAAATAGATATGCTGTAAATAAACTAGAGAGAACTTTAAGAGGCTAATGTAGCCATCAGGGCATGAACCAAGGGAGTTATAATAGGGAAGGAAAGGAAGGGCTAAGTTTGAGAGATAGTGCAAGGAAGGGAAATGAAGAAATAGGCACCTAATAAAATTCACTTGTTCTGCTATTTATTTTTAGTTTTTGCTTTCTGTCAGTGAAAACCTAATGTTAGGAAACAGATATGCAGGAAAGATGTCAAAGGGAAAAGACAAGGCTAGTGTTAGAAGTGCTACATCTGAGATGAGATTGGACTACCTAAGTAAGCAGTTGGAAGGAAAGATGATAGGAGAAAGTATGGTCTAGAGGTATTGTTGGATGGAAGAGAGTGGCAACAGAACCTGCTTGTCATGGGATATTTGTATACTGTATAAAGACATATTGTTGTAATCGGTGTAATAAAGAGCTGAACATCCAATAGCCAAACAGGAGGTATAGGTGGGATTTCTGGGTAGAGAAAGGTAGAGGAGGAGGAATCTAGGTGTGAAGGAGATGCCAAGAGACACAGACAGGAAACAGGAAGTGCAAGATGGAAGAGGGGTAACACCACACGATAGAATATAGATTAATATGTGGTGATATATTGTGTACCCTAATAAAATTTGCCTAAAGACCAGAGAACAGAACAAGCTACTAGATTAAACATAAGAGTCCAGACAATGGTGGCACATACCTTTAATCCTAGCTCTCAGGAGGCAGAGATCCTTCTGGATCTCTGAGTTCAAAGCCACCCTGAACTACATGAGATTGAGTCAGTCTAGGAGAGAAACAGAGTCAGGCAGTGGTGGCACACACCTTTAATTCCAATACTTGGGAGTCACACGTCTTTAATCCCAGCCTTAGGAAAGTTGAGATAGGAAATGATATGGCTGAATGGAGAAGGTATATAAGGCTTGAGGAGACAGGAACTAGAGGCTATTCAGCTGAGGCTTTTCAGGCTGAGAAGTTCTAGAGGTAAGATGTGGCAGTTGCTGGTTCCTTTGTCTCTCTGATTTTTCAGTATTTACCCCAATATCTGGCTCCAGGTTTTTCATTAAAAGACCTTTAGAAATTCCAACAACATTAATATAAATGGGTTAATTTAAGTTGTAAGAGCTAGTTAGGAGCAAGCCTAAGCTATAGGCTGAGCTTTCATAATTAATAAGAAGTTTCTGTGTCATTATTTGGGAGTTGGTTGGTGGGACAGAAAAAGACTTATTACACCTGCTAGCTATTTTCCAATATTTGTTCTCTCCTTCATCATAGTGATAGAATCCCTGATGGTTAAAAGGGTAGATAACCACCAGAATAGCCTATATTATCCTGTTTTCTGCTAGTGAAGTGTCATCATGCCACTAAGTTCTGGCCAACTGAATATAAAATATAAGTAAAGGTACTATATATGCCTCCAATGTCTTTTAGAAGAAGGAAAATGTTCTCTCCATCTCTTTTTCTTTATGCTTTATTTTGTCATGGTAGCTGGGCCCCTGAGAAATGTTAGGAATCATAATGAGAAAACCAATTATTGAGGTTGGTGATATAGAAAGATAAAAGTCTGGAGCTGAGCCTGTGAGAAGTGTCCACAGTTATAGAAGAATTATCAAAACAACAACAAAACAAACAAGCAGGCCAAATGGCAAGAGCATCATCAGCAGGGAACCTACTATAGTCTCAAGAAGGGGTTGTCTGTGATATAATGATTCAGAGTGTTCAAAGGCTGAAAACAGCTTTTAAATTTATGTATTGGAAGGTGTGGTAGTTTGAAAGAAAATGGATCCCAAAGAGAGTGGCACTACTAGGAGGTGTGGCCTTGTTGGAGGAAGTGTGTCACTGTGGGGGTGGGCCTTGAGGTTTCCTATGCTCAAAATACTGCCCAGTGAGTCAGTCCACTTCCTATTGCCTGCAAGATGTAGCACTCTCAGCAGGAGTCTGCCTGCATGCCTCCATGCTCCCCATCATGATGATAATAGACTAACCTCTAAAACTGTAAGTGAGCCACTCCAATTTAATATTTTCTTTATATGAGTTGCCATGGTCATGGTGTTTCTTCACAGCAATAAAAACCCTAACAAGACAGAAGTGTATCGATGATCTTTAAGATTGGAAAGCATGTGAGACAATCCAATGGGAAGCCATATTATCCTTCTTGGGGAGGTGGAAGGGACAGGGGTTTGAGCCAGCTGGGTCTGTGTTCATTTGATGAGCCCCTTTTTAAAGTTGACTACAATATGGACTGTAATAAAGTCTGTTTCATAGAACTGTTATCATAGCACACAGAAGATGCTTAAAACAGTAAACATTTAGTGTAGATGAACAAATTGAAAGATAATCATTCTTGATGGTTTCACCCCTTCAGTCATGTAGAAGGTGAGACCAGCTGCTAAGAATAAGGAGACCAGGGTCAAACTTGTTAGGAAGTCTGACAATAGGTACATGTTTTGAATTTAGATATATTTGAACCAATTAGTATAATTTAAAAAAAAATTATTGAAATCCAATGATCCTCAACTTTTCATTTCTAGATGTGGATAACTATTTAATAATGTATGATGAAATAACACTTAGCACAATGTTTGGGTGGTACATATAAATGGTAGTTTCAATTATTTTGATGGGAAAACTTTGAGACATGGTCTTATAAGCCTACAAGAGATTGATGAAACAGGCTAAATGGTTTCAGAAACCCTGGGATCCAAGTGAAGAAGTGTAAAGACTACAGCTACAACATCAGCTGACCAGATTCATTTTCAAACTTTCATATAGTAGATCACAAAAGGAAAGAGTGAGTGACAGACCACAAAGAAGAAAGGACTAGAAAAGGCTACCACTGAGGCAGGTTTGAATGATGTCTGTTCAGATTCCATAGTGAGAGAACCTATAACATACATCAGAGGAGGGCAGATTTATTTTGGCTCCAAGTTCATAGTTTTTAGTTCATAGTTACTTGCTTCCACTGTTACAAGCTGAGGCAAGGTGGAATATCACAGCAAGGAGCATGTGGCAGAGGCTAGATTTTCTTCTCATGGTACCCAGTAACCAGAGAAAGAACAGAAGAGTCTGGAAACAAGGTCTCCCTTTCTAGGGCATAACTTCCAGTAATCAATGTTCCCTAATAAGACCCCATCTCCTAGTTTCTATCACTTCCCAACACTGTCATCAGATTTAGAATATATCAAAGGATTAACCCATAAGTGAAGTTAGAACCCTTGTAATACGATCACTTCCCAAAGCCCTACAGATTAAAACTAAGGCTTCAACATATGAGATTTGGGGGCTGGGGGGCAGATATTGCATATTCAAACTACAACACACAGTAAAAGTCTGTTTGCAGTGATCCTTTAGGTAGCTCTGGGGAAGAGGGAATCTGGAGCAGAGATCATGGGATGACACCAGCATGGTCAGAGCACTGTGGACAGACCCTCTGTAAAAGGCAGCCTTCCTCTCCTTCTGCTCTTTCTTTAGGCTGGAGTACTTCTCCTGTTGTGACAGATCATTTCATGGGTTTGGTTAGACAGTGACCTGTGTTTCATTGGATGATATATTCTGTGTCTGTGGGTGGACTTTACAAATGCACATTTCATGAATATGTAGCTGCCAAAAGCTGCTACTGGAAGTAGATGACAGAGATGGTGAGAAAAGACATTTGAAAAAGAATAAACAAAAAAAAGAGTTTGAGAACTTGATGGGCTAGACTGTCTCCTTGTGGATCGTCTTAAGTTCTATGAGGAACTTACACCATGTCTGGTGGGCTTGTGAAATCACTTAGTTTCCTTTCACACACTTCACCATTGTCTGGTCCCTGCCAGATCAGACCTCAGTCACTCACCTCCATCCTTTCTCTCCCCCAACAGCCATATAGGCCAGGAGCACTTCATCTCCGAGCATGTGGATGCTCTCTTCTCTTCTCTTAGCTGACTCTCCAGCACTCCTTCATCTTATGTAGGTCTTGACTCTAACATCCTCCCATCAGAAGGAGATTTCCTGACCGTCACCTAACAGCACTGGGACATGGAATAATGGAGTCTAATAATGAGACAGACTAACGTCTCATGCAATAGTTAAGTTTATTTAGAGCCTCAGATAATTTTTGTTCTGAGCTTTAAGCAAGGCCATCATGTAAGCAAGGCTCACACAAGTCCAGGCTACATATAATTACAAGGACAAGCTACAGTCAATGCAATGGGTAATTGGAAGCAAACCCACTCCCATTTGCTACACCTAGGAGGGGCACAAGAGCACATTCCAAGAACAATCCTGTGCTTTGGAGGACTGACGTCACAAAACTCTTGTGCTGTTTTCTTGGCGTTTTCTCACAAGCACTCATAATTCTTCTCACACAGCTTCACTCATGGACTGTGTTCTGACACCTGACCACCAGTGCTCAAGCAGCCCACTCCTTGTGTTTTGTTTTTGTGCCAGACAACCCTACTGAAGTCTCAAATATGTATATTAATTTATCATCACCCCTCCTTCCCTGGACACAGCCTCGTTTAATGCATAGTCTTTGCTTTCATCACTAATATTTCTCCTATAACCAGTGGATGGTTTTTAAGTATTTCTTGTGGGGAGGGTGGAGAATAAACATGAATACCTTTTCTTCCTATAGGTACAATCACCCTCTCGTTTGTCAATAGAAATATGAGATAAAACAAGATAGAAAATCTGACAGCAAAACTGAAAACTCTTCACTGGTCTCTCGGTCTTGGTCAGAGTTTAAACTGATTAATAAGAAAGGTCAGTTAGCTAATTGTAGCTTTCTTCTACTGGAACATCTGCTCTGTTTGAAAGGAAAATCCACATAGAAAACTATAGAATGGGGACCCACGAGTTAGCAAGAGTGCCGCAAACTGCAGATTAAGAAACATATTCCATGCCAGGCTCTATTGCTGGTTACACCCAGTCCCTCATGATCCACGAGGAAGGAGAGAGACGGCACTTATGGGTTCCAAAGACTTTAATAAGTCACTACATAAAACAGTCACTGATCAACCAGGGCTTCAGGACAGGGCCTCGGGAACCTTGCTTCTCCTGGCAGCCCCAAACAGGGGCAGAAGCAGGGTTTGTAAGCACAAAAATCACAAATATTTGCTGCCAAGTTACAGATAGAATTTTCTCAATCAGAAGTCAAAGATCAGGGACTTTCCTTGTGTGTTCCATCACTGTCAACTGACACACAACGGGGGCTTTTCATTCCAACCAATCAGACTCATGTGTTCTTTCTGTTGTTAGGAATAGCCATAATGTTTTTAGAGAACTAAGGGACATAGCAGACTATTTGTCATCTCAGGAGGCTATTGGTCAGCCATTGGAAAGTTCTCCGCTCCCTTAGGGCTTGGGAACCTGAACTCTATTTCACCCTGCAGGTAAAATGGAATCTGAAAATGGCAGTTCTTAGGCCAAGGTGCCTTTGTCTGCCCCCTTCATTGCTGACTAGCTAGACACCCAAGAATGTACTGAACAGCTAAGTCTCAGGGTCCTAGCTGGTAAATGAAACTAAGCAGAGCTGTCATTTCGAGGTACTTGGAGGACTAGATAATGTGACAGATCTCTCCAGTTTGTGTACTAATGGGGAAGAATTCAGAGACCCTCAGGAGGTCTTGCCTTGAGGAGCCTCCTTGGCCTGCCCCTTTGTAAGTCACTGTTGACCTACTGTTTAAGAACATAACTTCCTGGATGTGACTACCAGTGTTATGTGATACTAGTCATCAGTCCTAGGAAAACTTAGCAACTCCTTCATGCCTCAGTTTCCTCAGTTTTACTATGGCACTAGGAATAACACTGACCTCATAAAAGTGTCAGGAGATGCTTTGCTGATGCCCATGGGAGGCCTACCCCTTTCTGAGCGAATACAGAGGAGGAGTGGGTTGAAGGGGTGGTGGTGAAGGGGAGGTAGGGGGAAGGAGTGGGAGGAGAAGAGAGGGGAAGCTGCAGTTGGGATGTAAAATAAATAAATTAATTAATAAAGAAGGGTCATGAGAGCTAAACAAGCTGGTATCTGTGGGCTGGCATATCCTGACCACTGTATTGCTTATTAAATGCGAAACAAATGAGAGGCTGGAGGGATGACTCAGTCTGTCAAGCAACTGCTTTGTAAGCATGAGGCCCTGAATTCAGATCTCCAGCACATCTGTTACTCCAGCACCATGGGGGAGCGGGGAAGAGACGGGCAGATCCCTGGAAGCTCATTGGCCAGCCAATCTAGCTGAATCAGTGAACTCCAGGTTCAATTAGAGAACCTGTCTTAAAAAGTGAGGTGGAATGGAATCAAGAGAGACATTGTGTGTTGACCTTTGACCTCCTCATGCAGGTACACATATGCACTTGTGTCCATGGGCAGATATACTCATGCATACACACACACACACACACACACACACACACACACACACACACACACACACCACTCATAAATATCACCAAACAAATAATCATTGTTGAAGGGACTAAAATAATACTTTAGTTTGGTGACATTGGGGTGAGGTGGGAGGTTATGTTAGAGGAAGTAGGGACAGTTGAATATTGCTTAACATTCATTGCCACCCATTGCTTCTTCGTGGCTCTTTAAGTAAGCATTTCTTGTTCTTGTTTCGGGGGTGGGGCAGTAACTAAACTCTCTTTTTTTCTTTGTTCTCCATTCCAGAGTTAACAGTGTGACTAGCTCCCTCTATATTTGAGACCTGGGAGGATGAACAGACACAGCGTGAGTATACAACACTCAGATAAGAGTCAGTTATAATTAGTCAAAATAAGTCAAGAGATGCTGAGAGCAATGAGGCAGGAAAGGACTGGACAGCAGAAATCCTATGTCACTCTTCATAACTATAGAAATTCTTATGTCACAGTTTTTTTTTAAAGACACCTACAACCTGCACAGCAGTATACCATTTTTTCCCCAGAGGTTTTTACTTTATGTCATCTTTATTAAGATTTAGGTTACTCTGAATCAATACTTTAACAATCTAAATCAAACACAAATCTCAAACAGGTGGGGACATGGCCATCCATTGCTTTACTAGTACTTTTCCTATTAGCACATACTTAAACTTTGCATAAAAGAAAATTCCTCACTTTTGGACCAAAGTACCTCTGAGTGTCTATGTATCAATGTTGTCATCTGAAAATGGGCTTATTAGTACTCTCCATCTTATAGGGTATCGTAGGATTGAACAAAGTAATAATTGTAGCGGACTTAAAATTATGTCAGACATATAGTGATTGCCTCATACACGGTTAATGTTTGCTCTTATTGATGGGAGATAGGAGAAAAATCAGAGGGGAAGGGTTGAACAAATAGATAAAAAATGAGAGGAGAAAGGAAAATGATCAAATCAATACAGAAAAGACCTGTAGAGAGAATGAGCAAGAAGCAAGGTGGTGGACTCTTCTGTAAAATGGTCTGTCCCTGGAGGTTGACTAAGTAGCTCCAGGACACATGGAGGACAATCAGTCACAGAGTTCACTAAGCAATGAGAATATGGAATCAGAGCATAAGACTGGAAGTCTTCGTTTTGAAAAAGCTTCTCCAGCACAAAGAAGTCATGATTCACTGTCTCCAACTTCCTTGAACCAGTGATTCCAGGGAAAATGGAGATGTCTACATGCATTTCTCCTTCAGCCCTTGGCTGTCTCATTGCTCTGATTGCTGGGGAAGGGCAGAAAAGCAGGACCATGCCCAACACTGAATAGAAGGGACCACTCTACCAGGGACAGCAGCAGGAGGAATCTAGAACATATCTTGCCCTCAGGAAGTATCTGTGAAATAACCATAAGAGGGGAAACATAGGTACACTTAGGGTGATCCGTACCTGACTTTTTTGAAAACAAGGCCTCACTTTTTTTTTTAAGTATCCCTGATAAAATGAATATCTCATCCCTGGTTTCCTTTACAGAACCCCAATACCCTGTACTCAAGCTCAAACTGCTACCATTTTTCTTCCTGTTTAGCTTCCTTGAACCATCCCACAAATAACCAAGTCCTGTCCAGGATCTCTGTACAACAGAACTCAGACCCTTCTTAAAAAGCGTGAAACACAAGTATAAAACACAGCAACAGGATTAGCTAACATATACATGATTTTGAGACATTGTCTCACTATGTATAGAGGACTGGCCTGGAACTCAATATGTAGACCAGAATGGCCTAGAATTCCCCTGCCTCTGTCTCCCAAATGCTGGAATTAAAGATGTATACCACCATACTTGGCTAATTTTTCAAGCATATTCAGACACACACACACACACACACACACACACACACACACACACACACACACATACACACACACCATCACCACCACCGCCATTACCATCACTACCAACAACAATAGAATAGGAATCAACAATAATTTGTCACTGACATCTCTCATATCAGTGATCTCATTTCCTCAATAAAAGGATACAGACTAACAGAATGGATATGAAAACAGGATCCATCCTGCTGCTGCATCCAAGAAAAACACCCCAATGTCAAAAATAGACATTATCTTAGGTTAAAGGGATGGAAAAAGATATTCCAAGAAGATGGACCTAAGAAACAAGCTGGTGTAGTCATTTTAGTATCAGAAAAATTAGACTTCAAATGAAAACTAATCAAAAGAGATAGGGAAGGACAATACATACTCATTAAAGGAAAAATCCACCAAGAGGACATTGCAATTGTTAACAACGATGCCCAAACACAAGGGTACCCAAGTTTGTAAAAGAAACACTACTACAGCTTGAGTCACACATTGACCCTCAAAAACTGATAGTGCGAGACCTTAATACCCAACTCTCACAAACAGACAGGTCATCCAGACAAAAACTAATCAGAGAAATGATAGCACTAACACATTATAAACCAAATGGACCTAACAGATATTTACAATAAATTTCACCCAAAAGAATACACCTACTTCTCTGCACCTCATGGAGCTTTGTCCACATACTTGGATATAAAGCAAGTCCCAATAGATACAAGAAAATTGAAATAACTCCCCATATCCTATCATATCACCATAGATTAAAGCTGGATATAGAAAAACAACAACCAACCAAACCAACCAACCAAACCCAGAAGCAACAGAAAGCTTACAAACTTATGGAAACTGAACAACTGTTTACTGAATGAAAAATAGACCAAGACAGAAATTAAGAAAGACTTTCTAGATTCCAATGGAAAATGAATACAGGCAGTGGTGGTGCATGCCTTTAATCCCAGCACTCAGGAGGCAGAGCCAGGCAGATCTCTGTGAGTTCAAGGCCAGCCTGGGCTATAGAGTGAGTTCTAGGAAAGGCGCAAAGCTACACAGAGAAACCCTGTCTCAAAAAAACAACAACAAAAATATACAAAAAAAAAAAACAACAAAAGAAAGAAAAATGAATACACAACATAACCAAACTTAAGGGACACAATTGAAAGTGGCTCTAAAAGGCCTAAAAACAAACAAACAAACACCTGTAGAGATCTCATATTAGCAATTTAACAGCAACCTAAAAGTGCTAGAACAAAAAGAGGTAATCACCCACAAGAGGAGTAGATGGCAAGAAATAAACTTAGGGCTGAAATCAATAAAATAGAAACAAAGAGAACAATTCAAAAAATCAATGAATCAGAGTTGATTCTTTGAGACAATCAACAAGATAGACAAGCACTTATTCAAAATAAAAGGCAGAGCTAGAATATTCAAATTAACAAAATCAGAAATGAAAACGGGAAGCATAAAAACAGACACCTGAGGAACTCCAGATAATCAAAAGTATATTCTTAAGAAACTTGTAGAAAATACTCAATAAAATACTTGCAAACTGAACCCAAGAACATATCAAAAAAGATCATCTACCACAATCAAGTAGGCTTCATCCTGGAAATTCAGGGATGGTTCAATATACAAAAACCAATAAATGTAATCCACCATATAAACAAACTGAAAGAAAAAAAAAAACACCTCATGATTATCTCATTACATGCAGAATAGGCCTTTGGTAAAGTCCAATACCCCTTCATGATCCTGGAGAGAGTAGAGATACAAGGGACATATCTAAACATAATAAAAGCAGTTTTCACCACAGGCAATATCAAATTAAATGGAGAGAATCTCAAAGGATTTCAACTAAAATCAGAAACAAGACAAGCTTGTCTACTTCTCCACCCCTGGGCAGTAACACCTAAAGGAGTTCAAGGGCATATAAATTGGAAAGGAAGAAGTCACAGTATCTTTATTTGCAGATGATATAGTAGTATACATAAGTGACACTAGAAATTCCACTAGGGAACTCCTACAGGTAATAAACACTTTCAGCAAAGTAGCTGGATACAGAATTAACTCATAAAAATCTGTAGCCTTCCTATAGAAATCAGGGAAACAGTATCTTTCACTATAGCCTCAAAAAATATAAAATATCTTCTTGGGTTAACTCTAACCAAGCAAGTAAAAGACTTGTATGATTAAAAACTGTAAGATGTTGAAGAAAGAAATAGATAAAAATATCAGAAGATGGAAAAATCTCCCATGGTTATGGATCAGTAGGGTTAACATAGTAAAATTAACATTCTACAAAAAGCAGTCTAAAGATTCAATGCAACCCTCATCAAAATTCCAACACAATTCTCAACAGAACTTGACAGAAGGACGATTCTCAACTTCATATGGAAAAACAAACAAACAAACAAAAAACCAGGATATCTAAAACAATCCTGAACAGTAAAAGAAATTTGTGAGGTCTGACCATTCCTGATTTCAAGTAATACTACAAAGATATAGTAATAAAAATAGCATGGTATTGGCATAAAAAAGACGTGTTGATCAATGAAATTGAATTGAAGACCCAGACATAAATCCACAGACCTATGGATATGTGATTTTTGAAAAAGAAACTAAAATTATACAATGGAAAAAAGAAAGAATAGTCAACAAATGGTTCTGGTCTAACTGGATGTCTGTATTTAGAAGAATGCAAATAACTCCATACTTATCACCCTGCACAAAACTCAAGTCCAAGTGGATCAAAGACTTCAACATAAAAATCAGATATACTGAACTGATGGAAGAGAAAGTTGGGGATAACCTTGTACTCATTGGCACAGGAGAAGACTTCTTGAATGGAACATGGATAATGTAGGCACTAAGATCAACAATTAATAAATGGGACTTTATGAAACTGAGACGTTTCTGTAAAGACACTTTCATTCAAACAAAATGGCAGCCTACAGAATGGTGTGGTCATATTTTATTTGTGCTCTAACAAAGCTTGCCTGGGGATCAGAGGAAAATGCCAGCCACTATATTAAACATAGAGATCAGGTAGTGGTAGCATCTGCCTTTAATCCTAGCATTCAGGAGGCAGAGATTATTCCAGATCTCTGTGAGTTCAAGGCCACACTGGGAACAGAGCCAGGCTTGGTGGCACACTCCTTTAATCCTAGCACTAGTTAACCATAGAGGTCTAGAGGTCTGTACAGACAGACAAGAAGTGATAGTGCTTGGCAGAAAGAGGAAATGATGTAGCTGGGTGGAGAGAAGAAGTAAGATGTCAGGGCACAGAAAGTTATATAGGCGTGAGTACACAGGAAGTAGCTTGCTTGTGCTGAGGATTTCCTAGCGGTAAGAACTTGTAGTTGGCTTGTTCTGTCCCACTGATCTTTCAGCTTTCACCTCAATATCTTGCTCTGAGTTTTTTATTAGTAAGACTGTTTAGCAATTCATGTTATAGTGTGGGAAAAGACTTTCAGCAACTTATCATTTAATAGAGAACTAATACCTAAAATATATAAAGAACTCAAGAAACCAGATATCAGAAAACCAAATAATCCAGTTTAAAAAATGGGCTACAGATCTAAACAGGGAATTCTCCATAGAGAAAACTCAAATGACTGAAAAACCTCTTAAAGAATTGTTCAATATCCTTAGCCATCAGTAAAATGCAAATCAAAACTACTTTGAGATTCCACCTTACATCTGTCAGAATGACTAAGATCAATAATACTAGTGACAGCTCTTGTTGGAGAGGATATGGAATAAAGGGAATGCTCATCCATTGCTGGTGGGAGTGCCAACTTATACAGCCATTATGGAAATCAACATGGCAGCTCTTCAGAAAGTTGGGAATCTATCTACCTCAAGATCCATTTGTACTGCTCTTGGTCATATACCCAAAAGATGCTTCATATTATTACAGGGATACCTGCTCAACCATGTTTATTGCTGTTCTATTCATAATAGCCCAAAACTAGAAACCACCTAGATGTCCCTTAACAGAAAAATGAATAAAGAAATTGTGGTACATTTTCACAATGGAGTATTTCTTAGCTTTTAAAAAAACTTGACTTCATGAAATTTATATACAAATGGATGGAACTAGAAAAAAGTCATTCTGAGTGAGGTAACCCAGAAAGATATAAGGTATGCATTCACTTATATGTGGATATTAGTCATTAAATAAATGATTACCAACCTACAATTGACAGACCCAGAGAGGTTAGGTACAGAGGAAGGTAAAAGAGTGGGACACATGAATCTCTCTGGGAGGAGGAAAATAAAATAGATTTTATGGGTGGACTGGGTACAGAGTTGGGACAGAAACAGGAGAGGAGGATCCATTGGGAAGGGGGAAGGGAGATAGGGTTGAGGAAGGGAATGCAGGGAGAGATAGCTAGAACTGAGGGGCATTTGAGGGATAACATGGAAATATAGTGCAGTGGAAACTTTCTAAAATGTATGAAGGTAATCCTAATGAGGCCTCCTGATAACTGGGGAGACAGGGTCCCAACTGGCCATCTCTTGTCACCAAATGTGGCTTCCAGTACTATGACTGGGTTTCCTTTAGTTGAGTTGTTGGACTAGAGAGTCCCATGGAAATCCCCAAATGACCCAGGCTATTGTTAAGACAAGGGTTTGCTCTCCACAAACTGATAGTGGGGCCCCATTTTGGAGGATAACACCAACACAACTCAGCTAGGAGAAACCTAGCTGGTGCCTATGTTGAGCCTTTACCCCTATATTCTAGTGTCTCTGGTATTGGAAGGGACTCTGCAGGCTACCAAAAGAGAAAGTAAACACTGACACAGCCTCAAAACCTTTGGCCTACAATCTGTCCTGCATGAAAGATGTGCCAGGGCAATGGTGGCAGAGAACTTGTGGGAGTAGCCAACCAATGTCTGACTTGACTTAAAGCACACTCCATGAGATGGAGCCCATACTGACCACTGCTTGTGTGACCCAGAAACTAGATAGCCCAGAGACCTAGGGTAAAACCAAACACTACTTGTCTTAAAACACACACACACACACACACACACACACAATAAAATGACTCTTAATGATATTCTGCTCTACTCATAGATAAGTGCCTTTCTTAACCTTCATCAGATAAGCTTCCTCCTGTGGCAGACAGGAACAGAGGCAGAGACCCACAGCCAGACATTATGAGGAGAGAGAGTCCTTGGAACACACACACAGTTCTAAATGGGAAGTCTCCATCAAATCCCTCCCCTGGGAGCACAGGGAACCCCTCGGAATAGGAGGCAGAAAGAGTATAAGTGACAGAGGTGACAGAGGACACCAGGAGAACAAGGCTCTCGGAGTCAACTCAGCAAGGCTCATAGGAGCTCACAGAGACTGATGCGGCGAGCACAGGGTCTTCATGGGGCCGCACCGAGTCCTCTGCGTAGATTCTCTAGCTTTCAGCTTAGTCTTTTTTACAGGACTCCTGTGTGTTGAACTAATGGATCTGATTCTTATGTCTGCTCTTGGGCTCTTTCCCTTCTCTTGGATTGCATTGTCCGGCCTCAGTGTGATGGCTTTTGTTTCCTCCTATTATATTTTATTTTGTAATGTTTGTTTGCTATCTTTAGAAGCCTGGCCTTTTCTCACGAGAGACAAAAAGGGAGTGGATCTGGAGGGGAGGGGAGTCAGGGAGGAACTGGAAGGAGTTTAGAGAGGGGAAACTGTAATCAGGACATATTGTATGAGCAAAGCATCTATTTTCAATAAATGGGAAAAAAAGAAAATAAAAAGAAGCATTGGTTCTCCAGTAACTGATGGAAGTAGATGCAGAGATCCACAGCCAAACACCAGGCTGAGCTCCGGGAGTCCAGTTGAAGAGAGAGAAGAGGGATTCTATGAGCAAGGGATATCAAGATCATGATGGGGAAACCTACAGAGACAACCAAAGCAAACTAGTGGGAACTCATGAAATTTAGACCAACAGCTGTGGAGCCTGCATGGGACTGGACTAGGCCCTCTGCATAAGCGAGACTGTGTGTAGCTTGATCTGCATAAGGGGCCCCCTGGCAGTAGGATCAGGACCCATCTCTGGTGCATGAGCTGGCCTTTTGGAGCCCACTACCTGCTGTAGGACACCTTGTACAGCTTTGATGCAGGGGCAGGGGCTTGGACCTGCCTCTACTGAATGTACCAGGGAGGCCTTACCTTCTTATAGGAGGGAATGGGGAGTGGGATGGAAGGCTGGAGGGGTGGGAGGAGAGAATAGGGGGAATCTGTGATTGGTATGTAAAATGAATAATAAAATTTCTTAATAAAAAAACAAGAAGCATTGGTTCTTATCCTACTTGCTATAGCGTTCCATTATATGATTCTGGTGCCTAGCATTAACTAATTAACTATCCAACAAAACATTTATTAACTGCCTACTACGTCCCAGACATTTTATGGAGACAAGGCCAGCTAAGGTGAGAGGATTAAATAAAGAGATGGAAATGCAAAAGAAAAATCAAACTGAAATGACACTGGAAATGAAAGACTTACGTCAAATAAACAGTTTGGTGGAAAGCCTCACCAACAAATTGGATCATGGGGAGGAGGAGAGAGTATCAGGAGTCGAAGACATAGTTAGGAACTGAACTATCAAGTGGAAGGTGATTGGTTTATTGGTTTAATGAAATAAAGCACATAGTTTGGATCTTAAGTTCTTCCTGTAGTTAAATGTTGTGAGTATAATACAAGCAGCAACTCAGGATGTGCTGCTGAAAATAGATCAAAGGCACATGTCAATGCCTTCTCAAGCATACTTTCTAAAATTTTATGGGGAAAGGAGGAGTTAATTCTAACAAGGTTCAGAACTTACAGGTTTGCAGGCAAAGGAACCAGATCCACAGGGGGTGCTGAGCCATCTCCGGCAGGCTGGAGTCTTCTCGAGGAGAAGTCTAGGAGACTCTTTATTTCACGTATGGTGTTTCCGGAAGCTTGAGAGAGGAAGTGTGAGCTGATTAAGAGGCGTTTGCTCTTGCTCTGCTTACTAGTGTTTTCCACTGCATGACTCCAGTGCCCACTAGCCTATTAGCTGTTAATTAATTAATTATTCAACAGTAATAATGTAATTGACTGCTTTCCTTTTGTGGGTTTTTTTTTTCCTTTTTAGAGGGATCGATAATTACACAGGAAATTTCAATAAATGGTGATATGTGTTGCAGCAGCAAGAAAAACAAGGACCTTTGAGACTGGAGGCCCCTACTCCAGGCTGGGGTGAGGTAGAGATTTCTGAAAGGAATTGACAATTTAGCTGAGACAAATATGCAGAATGAATTAGCAGTATTAGTCAAAGGGTTAATTATATTTTGAATCACAAGAATAAATTGTCCATAAGCACTGTATCCCTCCCACTGACCCACCATCACCCAGGTAAGTTAACTCCCGAACTCATGAATGGGCATCAATTGTCTCTCAGACTGAATTACATGTAGCACTTAGTGAGACAAGACCAGCTAAGCTGACAGAACACCAAGGCCCAGTCTAAACGCTCAGTGTAGGTGTGCCAAACTCATTCCAAAAGGCAGACACACATTTCCAGATGGCAAGCCAGAGTTAGAGCCAAGGCTAGATCTAAAGTCAGCCAGAGCCAAACAAGATCTAGAGTAGAAGCCAGAGCCAGAGTGTAAACAGATTCAACCCCAGAGCTGGTCCAGACAGGTGCTCACCATTAGAGAGCACAGGAAGGAATGCTCAGTGCCCGAGGAACTCCAAGCTGCAAGACAGGTTTCTAGGAACCAGGAAAGGAACACGAGAGATGACCGGTCATCTCCAACAATAAATGGACCTACTCCTTGTAGTAACTATTATTGAAGATGGTATCCCACTTTCAGAATAGGATCAGAGAGACAGAGCTTAGTACCCTAAGCACAGAGGGAAACAATAACTTTACTATAACCTAATCCCTCTGGAACACTGCAAACACTCATTAAAACAAGAAAAGTGACCTAAGAGAAATTAAGTCTGACACTGGACCTGGAAGCTCCAGTGCAAAATCACCAATAACATGAAAAATCAAGACAACTTATCTCTTGCTGGAGAGATGGCTCAGTGGTTAGGGCTGCCTGCTCTTCCAGAGGATCTGTGTTTGATTCCCAGAACCTACAACTGTCTGTAACTCCTATTTCAGGGGATCAAACACTGTCCTTTGGCCTCTGAAGGCAGTGCACACATGTGATGCACACACACACGCGCGCGCGCACACACACACACACACACACACACACACACACACACACACACACACACACATACCTAGAAAATAAGGGGCAAAAATCCTGTTTCTTCTTTAAACTATACACCCCAGAGTAGTGACTCCTGATCAAAGTGACTTAGAAATAATTTTTAATAGAATCATTATGAATATGTTCTCATTTCCTTGACATATTCAAAGAAGTGAAAACCTATTTAAAGAAATGAAAGTAGACATAAATAAATAGCTTAAGGAAATAAGGAAGCTAATGTCAGATATGAAAGTGGGATTAAAGAAAGAGATAGAAAAGCCAAACTGAAATGATGCTGGAAATGACAAACTTGAGTGAAATAAATAATGCAGTGGAAAGCCTCGCCAACTATCGATCCCGGGGGCAGAGAGAGTGGCAGGGATTGGAGGCACAGTAAGGAATTGAGATGGTAAGTCAAAGTTAATGACTGGTGTTTAATAAAATAAGTGTGTGGAATGTATGATATCCTTAGGACACCATGGAAAGTCCAAATTTATGAATTGTGGCTTAGAGGATGTTGAATTCCATGCCTAAGTTGTTGAAAATATTTTCTACATAATTGTAGTAAAAATATTTCCACCTTAAGGGAAACAGAGGTCCATCTATGTACAAAAGGTACATAAAACACCAAATAGGTATGACTAGGAAAAAAGTCTCCTCCATGTTAGATCATGGTTAAAACACTCAAATACGCAACAAAGGAATTGCATTGAAAGCTGCAATACACTAAAGACATTGAAGAAGACACAAGGAGATGGAAAACCTCCTCACGTTCATAAACTGGAAGAGTTAATATTGTGGAAATGACCATTTCCCTCAAACCAATCGACAGATTTTCAATGCAATCTCTATCAAAATTCCAACTTTATTTTCTATATTAATGGAAAAGCAATCTTAAAATTCATACGGAAGCGCAAAAGACTCTGGATAGGCAAAACAATTCTGGATAAGAACGATAGAGGGTGGATGGGGGAGGGGCTTGTGAGCCCTCCTTCCCAGCTGAGGAGCCAGTGACAATTCATGACTGCTGCAGAAAGGACGGCTATTTTTCTTTGGGGGTGTGGCCATTGGTAAGTTGTCCATGCTCCAGTGTATAGCCCCACATTCATGCATTTCTGTCCCACATTCATGCTTATCTGAGCAGCACTAATTGGATTCAGTGGATATCTGTGTCTCTATCTATCTATCTAGTTATATATGTGTGTTCATATTTGTTGGGGTTTGGGGGTCAGCAGGTTTAGGGAGAGTTGGAAGGGGATGATTATATACATGCATGACATTCTCAAAGAATAAATTTTAAAAAATTAAAAAAAATTTTTTTTAAAGAAGAATGTCAAGGGTCTCACCCTACCTGATTTCAGGTTATACTGAAGAGTCATAGCAGTAAAAACTGCAGAATGGTACTGGTACAAAAACAGACATATAGATATTTGGGATTAAACTGAGAACCTGTCTTAGTTAGGGTTTCTATTGCTATGAAGAGACACCATGACTATTGCAACTCTTATAAAAGAAAACATTTAATGCGGTGGCTTACAGTTTCAGAAATTTAATCCACGGTAGCATGCATGGTGCTGGAGGAGCTGAGAGTTTTACACTTTGATATATAGGCAACAGGAAGTGGTCTGAGGCACTGGGCATGGTTTGAGCATATATGAGACCTCAAAGTCCATCTCTACAGTGACACACTTCCTCCGAGAAGACCACACCCACCCCAACAAGACCACGCCTCCTAATAGTGCCTCTCCCTTTGGGGGCCATTTTCTTTTGAACTACAATAGAACCCATAATACAAGCTCTCCCAATTATACTCACCTGAGTTTTGATAAGCAGGTAAGCACAGCTGGGAAAATCATTTATCTACAAAGAGAAGAATGGAACTAGATCCACAGCTCTCACCCTGTATGGAAATCAACTCCAAATGGATCAAAGTTCATATGTGACACTTTAAACTGGAACTGCCAGAAGAGAATGTAGGGAAAATACTACAAGATACAGGCATAGGCAAAGGCTTTCTGGATAGGACTCTAGTCGCTCAGGAAATACGACCAACAACTGACAAAACGGACTTCATGAAATTAAAAATCTTCTGTATAGCAAAGACAACAGTTTATTGAGTGAAGAGGCAGCCTAAAGAATGGGAAGAAGTTTTTGCAGCCTGTATATCTGAACAGGAGATTGATATTTGTAATATACAAATAATTTAAAAAGCAAAATAATAAGGAAACAATTCAATCCAAAAAGCTGGCTTAGTTTTTAAACTTGAAAAAAAGAAATACAAATAGCCAATACATGCTTTAAAAATGTGATCAATATCCTTATCCATCAAGGAAATGCAGACTAGAATGACTGGCATTACATTGGAATGGCTTTTGTTAAGAACACAGATGATAGCAAATGCTGGCTAGGATGTGGAAAAATGAATCCTTCTTCACGGTTAGTAGGAGTGTAAACTGGTGCAGTCATTATGAAAATCATTGTGGATTCCTCAGAAAGCTAGAGATAAGATCTACCACATGATCTGCTATTAGGCACACACCCAAAGGAGTCTATATCTCACCACAGAGATACTTGTTCATCCATGTTTATTGCTGCTGGATTCACAACTACAAGAAAGTGGAATCCGCCGTGATGCCTATGGACTTATGAACAGATAAAGAAAATATGATGTATATACACAAAGAAAACTGAAGTGATGCAAATTTCAAGGAAATGTATAGAATTGGAAAAACACTATAGTAAGACAAGTATCCTAGGCTCAGAAGGACTACTACTTAATGTTTTCTCGCATACACAGTTTCTAGTTTCTATTTTTACAAATTGCATTTTTGTGGGAGTGAGTGTTTGTAGAGACCAGAAAACTAGAAAGGGGCCCAGGAGACTGGGAAAGAGAGATTTTAAAAGACATGGGGTAGTAGGACACAGATACGAAAACGGAAGGGAAATAGTGGGGGTGGAATGTTTAAAGTGGGGAGGTGGGGACATCGAGATGAAGAGACAAGAGTCAACTAAAATCAACAATGTGTGAAAAATTCATTAAGAAAATCTGGTCAGGTGGTGGTGGCACATGCCTTTAATCCCAGTACTCGGGAGACAGAGGCAGGTGGATCTCTGTGAGTTCAAGGCCAATCTGGTCTACAGAGCGAGTTCCAGGATAGGCTCCAAAGCTACACAGAGTAAACACGTCACGAAAAAAAGAAAAAAAAAAGAAATCTGATACTTGGAAAGCTAAATTTAAAAAAATAATAAGAAAAAGAGATTGATGAAGCTGGAGAGATCATGCACACCTGTTACTTTTGCAGAGGATCACAGACTGATTCCGAGCACCCACATGGCCTCACAACCATCTGTAACTCTAGTTCTAGGGGATCAGACACTCTGTGACTTCCATAGCATCTGAATGAAAATCCCAGTGCCAGGGGTGGACTGATTCCTGACAGGTTGGTCTGGAGGCTCCTGAGGACCTCCAAACAACATAGACAATTTCTACCAGTGTTGGTTGCACACTAGAGCTACACAGTAAGATGTTATTGCTGAAGAGGCCACATACTGTAGTCACAGAACAAAGGAAAATAAAGCTGGAATTAGGGTGGAAACCTCCTCTCTCTTGGCTAGCCCTCATAATGCTGGAAGGTGCTGATGGGTACAAATTGTCATAAACAGTCTTACTCAACCGGGGACCCTGAATGCACAGTAGTGACCAGCCAGGAAAAATGTGTCCCTTGGTGCCATGGTGGCAAGTCTGTCATGCATGAAACACCCACTTTAAGATTGGATTTGAGTTTCACTCCCAAGGAGAAAACCTGCATCTAATACTATTAACATTTCCAAAAGCCTTTGGCTGGAGAGTCATAGGCCTTAGCAGAGAAGCTACTGCTATTGTTTAGTAAATGGACATCACGTGTCCCTTGAATTACCTCCTAAATGTCTATGTTTAGGTCCATAGGATTGTGGTACTGTACTCTTTGCTTTAGTTAGAAGAATTCTTTTTGCAGTGGGCTGTGGCAACTTCAGATATTGATCAACTGTTGAGAAATGACTCAGCCATAATTGAGGCATCTATATCATCTCCTCTAAGGCCCAGGGAACATTGCTGGAGGAAGGGTTAGAAAGGCTGTATGAGCCAGAGGAAGAGCAGATGTGTTATGGAATGTTGACCTCCAGGCATGATGTGGATTCTATACTTTTGAACTCCAAGCAGCTGTGATTTTTTTGCACAAGATGTACATCAGATTGGGCCCATTAATATCCTGTCATGGAGTATGAATGGGATCAGAAGGCAAATCCTTCTCTGGAAATTATACACAGTGAATGGTTTACAGGGAAGGAAGAGACATTTTTTTTCAATGACATAGCCATTTATTGTGATTTCTTTTATGGTTTTATTAAAAAACAAAACTCGGGAGTAAATATTAGGGAATAAACCTGAAAGATCCACCGAGTGACAGAGACACAATCACCTGCCCTCTACTACACTTCCAGGATCGCAAAGCCTGAGCGACCCCTCGGCTCCTCCTCTCCCCCTCTATCATCACTGAATCAACCAGGAAACACTATGGTCCACTCTGGCCAGCTGATATGGACTCCACACTCTGAACCGAGGTCGAACTCTATTGGTGGTCTTGGAGCAATCAAAACAAACAAATCTCCCCCAACAGCCAGTAATAAGGCACTCTCACCCATATTCTTATAAACAACCTTAATGAAACTCACTGGGAGAGGAAAAAAAAAGACATCAAAGACTAAGGAGAACTTACTAAGAGGAGGAAGGGGATCAGTGGGGGTGGGGGGATGAGATGATAATAGGGGAGTGATTGTGATCAAAATTTATCATATGAATACATGAAAAGTCAATGAAACCTTTATTATATATATTATATATGCTGTGGGATATTCTGTATGTCAAATGTGTTACTATGATTGGTTAATAAATAAAACACTGATTGGCCAGTAGCCAGGCAGTAAGTATAGGTGGGACAAGTGTAGAAGAGAATTCGGGGAAGTGAAAGGCTGAGGCAGAGAGATACTGCAGCCGCTGCCATGACAAGGAAAATGTCAGGTACCGGTAAGCCACGAGCCATGTGGCAAAGTATAGATTAATAGAAATGGGTTAATTTAAGATATAAGAACAGTTAACAAGAAGCCTGAACCATTAGGCCAAACAGTTTAAATAATATAAGCGTCTGTGTGTTTATTTTATAAGTAGGACTGCTGGGGCTTGGCGGGACCTGGAGAGAAAACTATATATATATTTCTGTTCTAGGCTAGCCTGGTCTACATAGTGAGTTCCAGGACAGCCAAGGACACAAGTGATACCACGGAGAGACAAACACACACACACACACACACACACACACACACACACACACACACACACACACACACACAGAATAAAAATTAGAAAAGAAGAGATTAAACTATTTCTATTTGCAAATAACATGATTCTATACTTAAAAGAGCCTACAGACAAACCACCAGAAAATGTTTGGATCTTAAACACTTTTAGTAAAGTAGTAGGATACAAAATCAGTATACAAAAAAAAAAATCAGTGTCTTTTATATATGCCAATAACACACCTACTGAGAAAGGAATTAGGAAAAGTATCCCACTAACAATAGCTTATAAAATACATCTAGGAATAAACTTAACCACTGAAGTGAAAGACCTCTACAAGGAAAATTTGAAGACATTGGGAAAAGAAATTGAAGAAGACATCGGATTATAGAAAGACCTGCCATGCTTGTGGATTAGCAGAATTAATAATTGTGCTTATAGTTATACTGCCAAGAATAATGGCAAATTCACACAATTTCCATAGAGATCTCAACAACATTTTTTCACATAACTTGATAAAACAGTGGGATAAATCTTGGAAATGTAAAAGATCAGTCAGTGAAACTCTAAACAGAAAGAATACAGCCTGAATTATCACATTACCAGACTTCCAATTACTACAGTGTTATAGTGACAAGGGCAGCATGGTATTGAGACAAAAACAGACGGGAAGAGCGGTGGCGCGTAATAAAAGACAGAGAGATAAACCCACACATCTATGGTCACTTAATCTTTGTTGAAGGTGTCAAAAGCATCCAGGTTTTGTTCTTCTCAAAAATTTTCATTCACACAACCAATAGCAGTGTGTGCTGGCTAGTTTTTATGTCAACCTGACACAAGCTAGAATTATCAGAAAGGAGTGAACCGCAATTGAGGAAATACCTCCATAAGACACAGCTGAAAGGCATTTTCTTAATTAGTGATTGATGGGGAGGGTCCAGCCCTTTGTGGGTGGAGTCACCCCTAGGCTGGTGGTCCCAGGTTCTATAAGAAAGCAGGCTGAGCAAGCCATGACGAGCAAGGTAGTGTATCCTTCCATGGCCTCTGCATCAGCTCCTGCCTCCAGGTTCCTGCCCTGTCCGAGTGACTATCTTTATTTCCTTCAGTGATGGACTGCGATGTAGAAGTGTAAGCCAAATAAACCATTCATCCCCAATTTACTTTTGGTCGTGGTGTTTCATCACAGCAATAAAAACCCTAACCAGGACACAATGACAGTAGTATTTATCATTTAAAAAGTCTGTAGGGTCTCCCTGGCCAATAACTCCTAGAGGCAACCCACCATTAGTTCTGGGCTTTTCATTTAACAACCTTATAGCTTTTGGGAGCCTCTTTTCCAACCCTTGTAGGATACTTTTAAAATAATCCATACCAAACAACTCCTTTTTATTTTTATTTTATTTTTTTTAGATATTTCTTTTAATTTTGTCAGACACTCAGAAGTTAGCATAAAAAAAAACAACAAAGAAAAACAAAACAACCACCACCACCACAACAAAGAAAAACCCACCCCAAACTCATGTAATAATACCTCTTAACAGACGGTGAACGGGTTCTCCAGAACTCCACACTAGTTCATCTGAATCATCAGTTGACAGGAGTTAGCAGCTAAGGTAAAATGTTAGCACGCTCCGATACAGAAGGAAGATTTATCCCTTCCACAGCGGTCTGGTTTCCTCATCCTGGCGCACCTCTGTGGTGCATTTTGCATTTCCTCTCCTCCGTGGACTTAGTGGGAACAGCTCAGAGCAGTTGGGGTCAGGACTGAAAAGGAACAGCAGGGTTTCCTACCACAGTTGTGCGTGCCTGCGTCTGATAGGCTCTTGGTCAGAACTGTCCCTGCAGGCACTCCAGTTATCTCTCTGTCAGCCACATCTGACTTCTGGGAAAGTTCTAGGCCAGGCAAACAATTTCTACCCCCAGCCTATTTTTTTTTTTTCTGGTAGGAGAAAGATATACACAATTTAATTTACTCAGGGAAATTATTGTCCTCCCTCAGGACAAGCTTAGCCCTTTTGTGTTGTTTATATACTTATGTCTTCTATTAATACAACTTTTTTTTTCATCTTTTTTTTGGTAGGAACTTGGTTCAACACAAATCTTGCATATTTGTCTTCAGGTGACATGGAAAGACCTCTCTCTCTCTCTCTCTCTCTCTCTCTCTCTCTCTCTTTCTCTCTCTCTCTCTCTCTCCTCTTTCTTTCTCTTTCCTTATTTGTTCTAGATTAGCACTTTATAAACATAATTTACATGCCAGTCTAAGTCATTTAGATCCATCAATCCTCTCCTAACTCATAAAATCCATGTTCCATATGGGGCTCATCAGGCTACTGAAGCGCCACTCTAGTCCAGAGGGCTCTGGGAATCCCCTTTCTCAATTCTCTGCTAAACAATGTCCTATACTGGGCATCATGCATCACCTCTAGCATGGTTAGTTTCTTTCTTATCACTTACCTCAGTTTATCCTCACCACTGTCTGACTCTTCCCATAGGTTCCCAGGATCCCAGAATGGGCTCTTACAGATGTGGTAAGTGTTCTCTTTCCTTTTAGTGGGTGCAGAGTTACTTATAGATGCATGGATGACTGACTCAAAGGCAGCTGAATCAGAGAGCACCCACCCAGCCTAAGCGATGATGTCAAAGCTGCATCCCTGGAGCTCTGTACGGGACTTTCATCTAGCGCCACAGGGGAGAGTCTGCCCCCTCAGTAGTTGTGTATTGTTTCTACAAGCCAGGGGAAAGGTCTTGTGGATCTTGACAAAAGGTTAAAACTCTCTGAGACTTGCGAATTGTTTACTCTGGGAGTCTAATGAGCTTCACTTACCCTCTCAAGGAGGGAATATTTTGACTCAGAGGAAATTATTGCACAACACGCATCCTGTACACAAATCAATTTCTAATGGATTGAAAACCCAAAATTAAATCCAGAAATGCAAACTGCTGAGGGAATATGCTCTGGGATACAGGTACAGAAATAAAATCTAAATAGAACCTCAGAAGCACAGAAATTAGCCCCAAGAATTAAGTGGGATCACATCAAATCAAAGAGCTTTTGCACAGCAACAGAAATGTCAACGGTATGAATACCCTACAGATCAGGAGAAAATCTGCTGTCTACACTTCAGGGGAAGGGTGGATATCTAGAATGTACAAAAGTACTTCAGAAATCAAACAATGAAACCAATACCTTGCCTCTCAATAAATGTGCAAATGAACTAACCTAACAGTTCTCAAAAGAAGTATATAAATGGCCAATAAATATTTTGAGGAGTGTTCAATATCTTTAGCCATTAGAGAAATGCAAATAACTTCTTTGAGGATGCCTCTCACTCTAGTCAGAAGGCGGTCATCATGAAAACCAATACTAAAAAGTGCTGGTGAGCGTGTGAGGAAAGAGAGGTGCTTGTTGACTGCTGGTGGGACTCTAAGTGGTGCAACCACTATGGAAATTTGTGTGAGCATTTCTCAAAAATCAACAAATAGGACTAGCAGATGACCCAGCATACCACTCCTGTCCACACACCCAAAAAACTCAGTGTTCTACTGTAGAGACATACACATCCATGTTTACTGATGCTCTATTTATAGTAGCAGGGAAATGGAATTAACCTAGCTCTCCATCGACTGATGAATGGCTAATGAAAATGTAGTGTACATATGGAATTTATTCAGAGATAAAGAAAAAATGCAAGGAAACAGATGGAACTGGAGAATAGTATCACATGAGGTAACAGGCTCAGAAAGACAAACATAACATGCTCTTTTTTTTTTTTTTTTTTTTTTTTGGTTTTTCGAGACAGGGTTTCTCTGTGTAGCTTTGCGCCTTTCCTGGAACTCGCTTTGGAGACCAGGCTGGCCTCGAACTCACAGAGATCCGCCTGGCTCTGCCTCCCGAGTGCTGGGATTAAAGGCGTGCGCCACCACCGCCCGGCTCAACATGCTCTTTCTTAATCTAACTTCTGACGATTAAATCTATGCAGTTATATGGGAGAGTGAAGAGAAGGCAGGAGGCTAGTGCCTGTGAGATGAGAAAGAAAGCTTTGAGGACTGGGCTGTGGAGGACTGCAGAACACACAAGATACAAAAGGGGAACACTGAAGGAGGAAGGATGCAACAGAGAAAGGGGGCAACCAAGGGTCACGGGGGAGAGGAGGAGATAACTGCATCTCACTGATGTGCATATTTTTCTTGCCATTATTTCTTCAATGCTGTGTTCACAGCATTTCCATTGTATTAGCTATTACAAACAAAATTCAAAAACTTCAATACAATTTTTTGGTAGATTCCTGCTGGGAATTCCTTTGTTCACAAAAGAGCAGGCAATGAACAGTCCAAAAGAGACAATTATTACTTATTGCATGCACAGGTTCATTTCCAGAACTACTGGAAATGATTTCACATGAGAAACAGCTGAAGGCATTGGGGCTGACTTCAGTTCTACCTGAAGATCCCTGGCTCACAACTATAATCATTTCACAGCAGACAGTAGAGTTCTAACAGTAAAGGATGGGCCTCTGACATGAATGCTATTATGGGAATTTCTCATTGTGGGGTTGAATTGTGGATATTTCAAAATAGAAATAAAAAAAATTCTGCTACTTTCTTTGTGAAATCCTCCCAAGCATCCAGTGACCTTTGAGACTATTTATCTAAGAGATGTTGTTTTTCTAGTATAAAAGCAGCTGCAGCATGTGATAGCATGATAAATATAAGTGGTGTGTGTGTGTGTGTGTGTGTGTGTGTGTGTGTGTGTGTGTGTGTGTGTGTGTAACAGTTTTGATGTTAGCTTTCAAGCTGAACTAAAGGAACTACTCACTGGGCTAAACAGTAAGAACCTCCCTTAAAGAAGAACAATAAAAGCATTGAAAAATTAGTATATTGTCCCCTACCTCTACATCTCCTCCCTCCTTATGACCTTGTTATACAGTTAGATGGTCCAGAACTTGTAATCTTTCTGCCTCTGCCTCCCCAGTGCTGGGTTCACAGGTGTATCACTATATCTGGCTCCCTTTCTTTACTTTCTGATTTCATTCTTCTCCAATGGGGATCCAGAGTCTTCATCTCCATGTTGTGAACTCTGTTGGTCAGTTCTCCATTGTTGTCATTTGAGTAATTATGGCCCCCATAGGCTCTATATTTGAATGCTTAGACACCAGGGAGTGGAACTCTTTAATAGGATTAGAAGGACTGGGAGGAGTGGCCCTGTTGGAGGAAGTGTGTCACTTGGGGTAGGCTTTGAGGTTTAAAAACCCATTCCAGTCTCCTGTGTCTACCCCCACCCCCAACCTGTGGATCAGGATGTAGCTCTCAAATACTTCTCTAACACCATGCCAGCTACCTTAGAGTTTATATTGCTGTAAAGAGACATTATGACCACAGCAATTCTTATAAAGGAAAACATTTAACTGGGGGTGACTTACAGCTTCAGAGGGTCAGTCCATTATTGTCATGGCAAAAAGCACATCAGCATACAAGCAGACATAGTGCTGGAAAAGGAGCTGAGAGTTCTACATCTTGATCCATAGGCAGCAGAAGGAGACTGTGTGTTATGCTGGGTGTAGCTTGAGCATAGGAGACCTTAAAGCTTGTCTCTACAGTGACATATTTCCTCCAAGGCCACACCTACTTCAACAAGGTCACACTTCCTAATAGTACCATTCCCTGTGGGCCAAGCATTCAAACACACGAGTCTATGGGGACCATTTCCATTTAAACAGCCACACCTGCCATGTCTGCCACCATGTTCTCTGCCATGATGATAATGGATTAAACCTCTGAAACTATAAGAAAGAAGACCCCAGTTAAATGCTTTCTTTTATAAGAGTTGGCCATGGTGTCTATTCACAACAACAGGACAGTGACTAACACATCCATTGAGAGAAATAAAACACTAGTATATGCTTGTGATTAAAGGGGACACCAAATTCACGGATATTATTTGATGTTTTGAAGTGATGATATATTGGGTGAAACACCAGGTTTTGTTATAACGGCAAATTGATTTTAATAGTTTTATTAAAATATTTTAAAAAATGATTTCTAGAAGCTAGAGAGATGGTTCAGCAGTTAAGAGTATGTATTGCTCTTGCAGAGGACCCAAATTCAGTCTAACAGCCAAATCCGACAGCTCACAACCACTTGTAACTTCAGATCCAGGGCATTTGATGCAAGCCTCAGCAGACAATATCTTTATGTGCATAAACTCAAACACAGAACTGTACATATGCACATAATTACAAATGAAATAAATCTTAAAAATTCTTTCTAAAAACAAACCTAAGACATCGTGTGTGTGTGTGTGTGTGTGTGTGTGTGTGTGTGTGTGTGTGTGTGTGTATGCAATGTAGGTGTGGGTGTGTACATGTACAACATGCATGGAAGTCAGAGGACGACTTTGAGTGTTGGTCCTCAGGAGCCTTCACCTTTGACCTCAAACTTTACTGTGTCACCTGGACTAACTGGCCCATGAACTTCCAGTGACCATCTGTCTCTGCCTTCTGTCTCCCCATTGCTGAGGTTAAAGGTGGGTGCCACCTCTTCCAGCTTTCCATGTGATTTCTGGGGATCCAAACTCAGGTCCTCATGTGTTTTACTGAGCTCTCTGCCAAGCTCAACATCTGCTTTTACTGATGTAAAATAAGATAAACATTATATTTATTACTGTTTATATATTATGTTACATTTTGACAACTGGGTATCTGGACCCCAAATATGATAGTTTCTGGTGCATGGTCACAGAGCTTCACTAGTTTTCTGCTTTCAGCATCTTTAGTATCTTGTTATTGTAGTTTATTCTAAATAATATATATTTTTTATCTTATTTTAGTTAATTCTCTTATAAATTAATTGCCTATAGGCTTTTTCAAGTTCACCTTTTATGGTATTTAAAATCATTAGAATAATTAAGTGACTCCTCTTGATATTTTTCTCTGAGACAGTAATCTCTCTGTTAAGTGTTGAGGGACCACGAAACTCTGAAAACAAAAACAAAACAAAACAGCAACAACAGCAACAACAACAAAAAACAACAACATGTCTGCTGAGTAGAAGATGCTTTCTGTCCTATTCTGGTTTCTCCTAAAGTGTTGTTGTTATAACGAGCTATCATAAACTGAGTGACTTCTATTTGTCACAGTTTTCAAGGCCAGAAAATTGAAGAAGGTGGTTCTGGCTGATTCAGGGTCTGGTGAAAGCCTCCTTCCTCATAAAATGTTCCTTTCACTGTGAAAGAATCATGGCAGAAGAGAAGAGGCAGCGCTCCTACACACACACACACACACACACACACACACACACACACACACACACACACACACTTATTTTATTTTATTTTACTTTAATTTGTATATAGGTGTTTTATCTGAATAGATGTCTATGCACCACATTTCTGTATGGTGTCAATGGAGGTCAAAAAAAGGGTGTCAAATCCAATGAAAGTAGTTAGAGATGGCTGTTTGCTGGAAATGCAACCAGGTGTTCTGGAAGAGCACCAGCCAGTTAACCACTTAACCATCTCTCCAGCCCCTCCAGGCTATCTATTAAAAGGGCATAAATCTTGACCCACCTTGCTGCCAGGCCCCTTCCCCCAACTCTGGCAGACTCCTGCTGCTCAGGTGGAGGCTGCAGATGTCAGAAGAACAGGGGAGTGACTGGCCTGCGAGCTGATCTGCTACACTCCCTAGATTCAGTTCCCCAAAACCCATCCCACTTCCCCCACCCATATCCTGCCCTACTGCTGTCCCCTCCCACTGTTGTACCCTTACCCTGACCCCAACCTGGGCAGACTTACACTGCCCAGGAACAGGCCACACCAATCAGAGCTGATGCAAGCCATGGCATTTTGAAACAGGTGCAGGCCAAGCAAGCCAGAAAAACAGGTGAACTCAGGTGGAGACTCTCTGCTGGACCAGAGACCATACCTGTCACCAGAGTCACAGATAGGCAGCCCACCAGCAGACCTCCTCCACTCCCTCAGTGACCCAGTCCTCACTCCCTTCTTCAGCACTGTATTCCACCCCCAACTTGGGCAGAAACTCCCTGCTGTCACAGAAGCTAGCCCCCAGAAGTCCAGCCACAAACTTGGAGAGATCAGGTGGAAGGGAGGGAGAAAATACTGGGAGAAACAACTGGTATTGGGGGATGAGGTGGAATCCTAATGCAATGGAAACTCCATGGAATCTATAGGAGTAACTCTGGCAAAGACTCCTAGTAATTGGAGACAGCCTGAATCAGCCACCTTCTATAACCAGGCAAGGCCTCAAGTGGATGAATTGGGACACCAACCCAGCCACAAAACCTTTGACCCACAGTTTGTCCTGCCTGCAGAGTGTTCTGGGACGGGAGCCTAGCAGAATCGTCATCAAAGAGAACAGAGAGACTTCATCCAGCTGCTGACGGGAGCAGATGCAGAGTTCCACAGCCAAACATTGGTTGGAGCTCAGGGAGTCCTCCGGAGGAGGGACAGGAAAGCTTAGAGGAATCAAAGGTGTCAGGGACACCACAAGAACACTGTCCACAGAATCAACTGACTGGAATTCATGGGGCCTCTCAGAGATGAGGAAGCTTGTAGGGGTCTGACCTAGGTTCTCTGCATGTATGGTATGGCTGAGTACCTCGGTGTTCTTGTGGGATTCCTAACACTGGGAGCCACGGCTATGTCTGATTCTTTTGCCTGCTCATGGGACCCTTTTCCTCTTACTGGGTTGCCTGGTCCACCCTGATATGATGGTAGGTGCCTGATTTTTACTGTAGCTTGTTATGCCATTATTGGTGTCCCTGGGAGGCCTGTTCTTTTTTGAGGGGAGGTGGTGGGATGGTGGTGGAATGAGTCTGGGGGAGAGGTGAGAGAGAAAGACTGAGGAAAAGGAGGGAGGGAGAACTGCCGTTGGTCTGTAATGTATGAGAGAGGAAAAGAAGAAAGGGCACAAATTTCAATTAAGAAGTTAAAGAATGGTATTTTTTTTCCCCTCTCAGGACATAAATGCCTTCCAAAGGCCTTATACAATACCATCATCTTGGATGTCATGAGTTCAACATATCAATTTTAAGGAAGTACTAGTATTCACATCATAACTTTCTGAACTTTAAATATGTATATAAACATAGGAACCATATTTTCAGATTCTATATTAATACTTCTACTCAAAATGCATTTTTTAATGCAGGAATTCTTATGATAAAACATTTATCAAATAAGTTGTACTTAATTATTGATTTTTTTGGGGGGGTTAATATTAGCAAACTTAATGACCACAAAATTTATTAATTTAATTCCTATGGAATATAAGATTTTGACTTATAAATTCTTCACAGATATCAAAAGATACAGCATAGCTTAAGTCTTTAACTTCTGAGAGGAGTGCCAACACTTGATGGGAGATCAGGGTTTCATGTTCCTCATACGAATGGAATAAAGATGAATTTGGAACTGTGTTTTCAAAGCTGCCAGAGAGCTAGGGAAAAAACAGCACACCATGATCTGTAATTCCATGAGCCAACAACCACCAGCCTTTTCCCCACTTTGTTGGGCATGGAGAGGAAAGACTGAGTCTATGCATAGGCTGAATATTCAACTTTTTTTTTTTTGGTCAGGGAAGGGACAGGCAGAAAAGAATAATTGAAGCTGGTGAGTATAGAGAGAAAGTTGGAAATATGAAATGGTCTCTAATGCACACTGATTTTTCTCAATAGGATGGGAATTCGTGGGAGGGTAGGCAGTTAGACTGATAAGAACCGGCAAGAGGCCAAGTTATGATAAATTTAGTTTTAAAGGCTTTAATTGGCTTTATTTGTGGTTCCAGATCCAGCCAACCTTTTATTCCAGAAAATAGACTAAATATTCCAATGAGCTGAGCAGAAGTGGCTTCTTTTTATGAACAGACCATCTCTAAGGAAAGCAGAAATCAAGATCAACGAGTAACTTTTTTTTCAGCTTTGATTCCAAAGTTGCTTTCCCTAAAAGTTAGGACCAGAAGGCAGGGTAACAGCAAGATAACTGCTGAGCACTGGGTTACTTTATTATATTATTTTACATGGCAACCTGAACCTTGTCAGGGCTGGAGCCATAGCTCATGTCCGGGATTGCCTAGCATGTGTGAGGTTGATCCCAAGCATCACCAAACTGGACAAATCAGAACACATTAAAAAAACAAAACAAAACAAAACAAAACAACCAAAACCTGGCTTGTTTGGAAAATGTTGCTGTTTCTCTCTCTCTCTCTCTCTCTCTCTCTCTCTCTCTCTCTCTCTCTCTCTCCCTCTCCCTCTCTCTCTCTCTTTTCCTCTCTCCCTCTCTCCTTCTCTTCTTCTTCTGATTTCTCAAACCAGGTTAATAAGTTAGTTAGGGTAGTTTGGTACGAGTGACTCCATTTCTAATTTGTAGTTTAGTCTGTCAGGTTCTGGGTTTGGGAACTGAATCCCAAATAATGGTGTTCTATTGTGAAATCATTGCTCAGTCCTGTAGTTCTGGGAGAGCCTTACATGATTACCTCTCCCTTAACGAATTTTCCGGATTGTGTGGAATACCACACTGAAGTGGTGGGCTGGGGAAATTGAAAAGATCTCTCAGAGCTTAGAAAACAGATATTTACCAGTATCTTATCCAAAGGCTCAGGAGGACCACACCCAAGGAACTGGGTAAAACAAAGGTTTATTAAGTCTTACTTAAACTGAAACTCAACCTGACTAAGCTGAATCCCTAAGTACAATGAAGTGATCAGCCTCTTACTAGATCTTCCTGATGGAAAAATGTGATGATATTTTATTTGTGCAGAAATGTGGTGATGTTTTATTTGTATATTAATAAATAAAATTTGCCTGGAGATCAGAGGAAATAGCAAAGACATTTTAAGTAAACACAAAAGTCAGGCAGTGGTAGCACAAGCCCTTAATCTGATCACTTGGCAGGCAGGGTCTCTGTGTGTTCAAGGCCATACTAGGGAACAAAGCCAAGCGTGGTGACATATGCCTTTAATCTCAGTACCAACCACAGAGACCGGGAGGTCTGTACAGATAGGCAGTGACAAGGAAGCAAGGTAGCTGGGCTAAGAGCCAATGAGAGAGCAGAACAGCAAGGCAATAAAGACGTGGGTAGACAGGAAGTAGCACACTTTGAAAGCTGCAGCATGGTGAGGTAAGGTTAGCTGGTGGCTACTCCTATTTCCTTGATCTCTAAGGCTACCCCTGTATTTGGCTCCGTGCTTTTTATTTAATAAGACCGCTTAGAAATTCATCTACAAAAAAGGAAGTAGATTGTCTGATAGAACATAACATAACTGGAAGCCTTGACTTCCTGTATATATAATGCATTAAGTGTAAAAATACCATGCAGACAAAATATTGATTGACCAGAGTGACTGTTTAATGCCTGATCATAAAGGAAGCATCTGGGTCACTTCCTCCAAGAATGAGGAAACATCACATGAGAAGGGGTGGAAAGAATGTAAGAAGTGGAAGGAGGGAGGGGAGAACAATGGCAGGGCTGTTGCATATTTGCATTTACACACAACTGTGATTACCTGCATGACATTGGTTTTATTTTTAGCTCATCAAGTATGTGGTACAGAACACTCATTTTCATTTTCATTATCTCTGAACCCCGGTGGCAGGGAGGGAGATGAGGAGTGCTCTCAATGTGCGTTCTGTTTTCCACTTCAATACCCGTTAAATATGCCGTCACAGAAGCAGGAAGGGTTCCTGGGGCTCCAGCTCTCCCTGAAGACTTATGCACAGATCATGGTTGAGTGTGGAGGGAGAGATATTTTCTTTAGTGGTGTAGACACTGGTATGGTGCGTATATTACCAGAAACAAATTGCCACTCATGCTCCTGGACACCTTAATTAAACTCTTAGGACCACACACACACAAAAGACATGAAAGTAGAAGTGGGGTTCAGCTGGGAACTGGAAGTGAGATACGAAAGAGTAACTAGGAGTGAACATGATCTAAATACATCAGGTACATGTGCAAAATATCATAATGAAACCCATCAGATGGATAATTAATATTTACTAATAAAAAATCTTAAACGTTACTGATAACCAAGAGAAGAAAGAGATAAAGCGAGGGCTTGGGGAGCAGATGAGTGGTAGAGCACATGTCTAGCACACATGAGACCCTGGAATCAATTCACAGCCCTCATCCTCAATGAGAGAGACAGAGAATCAGATGATGATGTAGAAGAATACCTTAACAATCTTGTAATGAGGGAAAAAATTCTAAAAAGATATAAAAGCATAAGTAATAATCTAAAAACGGATATCTAAATCAAAATTGGCTTCTGCTTAGTGAATGACAGTACAATGTCAAAAGTGGTGTCACAGCCGACTAACATCACAAAAGGAGGGTGAAAGCCTATGCAACCTCAAGAACAGAAAAGGTTATCTGGCAGGAGAATCAGTTAACAGTATGTATAAATAATTCATAGAAGTAGAAAATAGAATGCAAATAAGCATTGAGAGCATTCACCATCTCCTTCCCTGCCAATAGGGACCAGAGATATGAAAATGAAAACAAGTGTTCTGTATCACATACTTGATCAGCTAAAAATAAAACAAAACTCCCAACCCCCAGATACTGTAGTACCAAGTGCTGGAGAGGAAAAGAGGAATCTTAATGTACTGAAACTGGGAGTATGCATTTTGCATAATAACTACATATACTACAGCAATTAATTTGCATAATTTTCCATAGAGTAAATCCACTTGGTGACTACTCAGAACAATTACATAGATACAAAGACATGAAAAATTGAGTGAGAGAGTGTTCACAATAGATATTCCCAATAACCAGGAGTTAGAGAAACCTGAATATCAACAACAAAATAAACTATAGAATATGTCGTATCCATAGACTACCACACTATTAAAAAGATACAGCTAAAGCCACATTTGCAACTTGAAAAGATCTGAAGAGTACAGTGTTGAACAACAGACAAAAGGCCTGAGAAACAGAATGACATTTATTTATGTAACTTGAGACTAATTTCAGATATGCACACATATTGCAAACACAAATATATACATGAATAAAAAAATGAACTAAAGGGCACAAATTATGGGACAGTCAGGGACTGTCTTTGCATCTGATTGTCCCATATAGGTTCATTCTAATGTTTGTTTCTCAGATGGTAGTGCTGTTTTGGGAGGCTCCTGAACTTTAGGAAGTGAGGTCAACCTGGTAGAAATAGGTCAGTAGGAGTGAGCCCTTGAAGACTATACTCGTCTCCTTGTTCCTGCCTCACTCTTTGCTTCCGGGTTCACTGTGATGTGAACCATCTCCACCACATGTTCCTGCTGCCATGATCTGAGTTTTTTTACCTTTCTTTTCTGCCATGATGGACTGAAATCCTCTGAAACTCGGCACCAAAATAAATATTTCTTCTCTTATATTGCTCTTGGCAAGCATTATGGTACATGATACAGAAATAATGAATACAAAGATGGCTATAGAGACAAAGAGTGAATAAGCTCTCTGGCCTTAACTCACAACCTGTTACCTAGTGCATCATGAGGTTTGCAGGCAAATGGATGGAACTTGAAAATATCATCCCGAGTGAGGTAACCCAGACTCAGAAGGACAAACATGGTATGTACCCACTCATAAGTGGATACTAGATATAAAACAAAGGATAATCAGGCAACAACCCACAACTCCAGAAAAGCTAACTAACAGGGAAGACCCAAAGAGGGATGCGTGGACCACTCTGGGAAGGGGAAATAGATGAGAGCTCCATGAGTAAACTGGGGATGAGGGGTGGGCAATGGAGGGTAGGGGATGGGGGATGAGAACATAAGGGAATGGAATGGTTGAGCTGGAACAGGGAGGGAGGGGGAAAGCAATGAAAGAGATACCATGATAGAGAGAGATATCATGGGGATAGAGAGAAACCCGGTGCTAGGAAAGTTGCCAGGAATCCCCAAGGATGACCACAGCCTGGACTTCTAGCAAGAGTGGAGAGGGTGCCTGAACTGAACCTGCTTGCTCCAGAGATCAGACCGGTGAATACCCTAACTGTCATCACAGAGCTTTTCTCCAATGACTGATGGAGGCAGATGCAGAGATACATAGCCAGGCAAAGCTCCAGGAGTTAGTCAAAGAGAGAGAAGAGGGACTCTATGAGCAAGTGCATCAGGATCATGATGGGGAAACATGCAGGAATGACCAAATCAAACTAGAGGAAACTCATGAAAGTTGGATCAATGGCTGTGGAGCCTACATGGAACTGGACTAGGCCCGCTTCATGGTGAGACAGTTGTGCAGCTTGATCTGCTTGGGGGGACCCCTGGAGGTAGGATAGAATCCATCTCTGGTGCATGAGCAGACTTTTTGGAGTCCACTACCTATGATGGGACACCTCGTGCAGCCTTGAGGCAGGGGGAAGGGCTTGGATTTGCCTCTACTGGATGTGCCTCCCCATGGGAAGTCTTTCCTTCTTGTGGGTGGGAGTGGGGGGTGGGTTGGGAGGGGGAGGCTGGGGGTGGGAGAAGGAAAATGGGGATCTTTGATTGATGTGCAAAATGAATGAAAAAATTTTCTTAATAAAAAAAGGGAAAAAATAAAAAATCCATTAAATAGTATTTTAAAAAGTGTGGTCTGAGTTTCTCAATCACCATGGGAACAAAGGATAGATGTACTGCTGTGGACTTACTCCATGGTCTGTTATCTACTGAAAGTATGAGGTGTGTCTTTTTATAACTTCCAACTTTTTCAATAGTTTTATTGACCACAGGAAGAAGTTTGTGCCATAATAGTCTCCAAGAACAAACTGGATGGTTTTTGGGGAGCACTACTAACAGTTAATTTTGGCTCACAGTTTGAAAGGATACAGTTGCCATGGCAGGGAAATCATAGCAGAGTTTATGGCAGTAGAATATGCAGTTGGGCTCCTCACATCTTGGTGGACAAGGAAGCAGGGAGCTTGGACCAGAAGCAGGTTTGACTTTGACTCTCTATCCCCCACAGTGACTTTCTTCCTCTAGTTAGGACCCATCTCTACATCCCACAGTCTCCCCAAATATTGCCAACCTCTGGGGAGTAAGTTTTCAAACATGTGTCACCTAGAGGGGACATTTCACACTTGAATCATGATATTCTGTTCCACACCCTCCCCCGCCCCCACAACTTACGGTCCTCTCATAGTCCAAAATGTATTCAGCCCAATTTCAAAAGGCCAGTTCTAACACTGTTCAAAAGTCCAAGGTCTAAAGTCTTTTCTGGAACTCAAGGCAATCTCTTAACTGTGAGCCCTCTAAAATTATTTTTAAAAAACCTACCACATTGCGTAATTCCAACTTATAATGGCAAAGTAAACATTTCCATTCCAAAAGGAGAATAGAATGGAAACACCAGACCAACACAGGACTGAAACACAACAGAATAAATACTAAATCCTGAAGCTCCATGTCCAGCATTCGGAACTCCTGGTGTCAATATCTGGGCTCCAATGGGCTTGGGTAGCCCCAGCTTTATAGCTCTAATGCTGCAGTACATGTGGCCTCTCTCTTGGGCTGACTATACTAGATGCCTGCATCTTTCCTCAAGTGTGTGTCTCACGTTCCTGACATCTACAAGTGTAGATCTATTGGAACTCATGCATGGTTCCCCTTCACAGCTTCATGTACAGCCCAGTCAGGAGCTCCACATAAATCAAACCCTGTTACACACTGGTCTCAGCAATTTTCTTGAATCTTGGTACAAGCCTTAATGATCCAATAGCTCTTACATTCTTCATGTTAGCCGGACCTATCACTATGTGGTGACCACTGTCAAGTTCTACATGTGGTCTAATTCCCTTTTCATCATAGCTGTAGTGACATCTCTGTGCCTGTGAGACCAAACCTGGGTAAACATTTCCTTAGGTGGCCCTAATGGAGTGGAACATTACTACCATGGCACCTTCTGTTTGGGCACTTTCCTTTTTTTAAATTTATTTATTTTATTTTTATTTTGCAATACAATTCAGTTCTACATATCAGCCACGGATTCCCTTGTTCTCCCCCCCTCCCGCCCCCCTCACCTTCCCCCCAGCCCACCCCCCATTCCCACCTCCTCCAGGGCAAAACCTTCCCAGCAGACTGAGATCAACCTGGTAGACTCAGTCCAGGTGGGTCCAGTCCCCTCCTCCCAGGCCGAGCCAAGCGATCCTGCATAGGCCCCAGGTTTCAAACAGCCAACTCATGCAATGAGCACAGGACCCGGTCCCACTGCCTGGATGCCTCCCAAACAGATCAAGCCAATCAACTGTCTCACCCATTCAGAGGGCCTGATCCAGTTGGTGACCCCTCAGCCATTGGTTCATAGTTCATGTGTTTCCATTCGTTTGGCTATTTGTCCCTGTGCTTTATCCAACATTGGTCTCAACAATTCTTGCTCATATAAACCCTCCTCATTCTCGCTAACTGGACTCCCAGAGATCCACCCGGGGCCTAGCCATGGATCTCTGAATCCAGTCCCTCAGTAGTTGGATGAGGTTTCTAGCATGACAATTAGGGTGTTTGGCCATCCCATCACCAGAGTAGGTCAGTTCGGGCTGTATCTCGACAATTGCCAGCAGTCTGTTGTGTGGGTATCTTTGTGGATTTCTGTGGGCCTCTCTAGCACTTTGCTTCTTCTTATTCTCATGTGGTCTTCATTTACCATGGTCTCCTATTCCTTGTTCTCCCTCTCTGTTGTTGTTCCAGCTGGGATCTCCCGCTCCCCCAAGCTCTCTTTCCCTCGACCCTCGCCCTACACTACCCCCACTCATGTCCAGGCTGTTCATGTAGATCTCATTCCATTTCTCTGTCATTGGGCGATCCCCGTGTCTTTCTTGGGGTCCTGTTTTCCAGGTAGCCTCCCTGGTGATGTGAGTAGCAGACAAGTCATCCTTGTTCCACATCTAGTATCCTCCTATGAGTGAGTACATACCATGTTTGTCTTTCTGAGTCTGGGTTACCTCACTCAGGATGATTTTTTCTAGATCCATCCATTTGTCTGCAAACCTCATGATGCCATTGTTTTTCTCTGCTGAGTAGTATTCCATTGTGTATATGTACCACATTTTGTTTATCCATTCTTCAGTTGAAGGGCATCTAGGTTGTTTCCATGTTCTGGCTATTACAAACAATGCTGATATGAACATAGCTGAACAAGTGCTCTTGTGGTGTGGTTGAGCATTCCTTGGGTATATGCCCAAGAGGGGCACTTTCCTTTTAAATTCAAGTTTTCCAGGGGAGCTCTCGATGTTAAACAATGGAGTTTTCAATGGGTGGAGTCTTGTCTAGTGCAGAGATCCAGGCTTCTCTTAATTTGTGCTCATCTGTTTAACAATTACTGCTGCTTTGTTGGTAACTTTGAATTTGCTTATGCTTCTTTCCTCATCAAATTGGAAATTTTTCACATCTTTTCTGCCATATGTTCTCCTCTTTCACACTGTAATTTGGCCTAAGAGCTGAATTATAAACAGTAATAATGCCACCATTCAAATGCTATGCCATTTTGAAAATTCCTTTGCCAAACCAACTAGTTTAACCTTTTACTTTGGCCTCACTCAGATCTTCAGGACATTGGCAGAAAGTAGTTACGTTCTTTGTCAGAATATAACATTAATGGCCCCTAGCTCAGTTCCTAATAGACTCCTTGTTTCTCTTCTGAAATTTTATGAGTTAGACTTCTCCATCTCTCTAGGTAAACCCAGCGGCAGTGCTGTAACTGGTCCCGGTAAGTTGGGAGGGGGGAAGGGCGTAGTCCCTGCACATTTGTGAAGCGCTGGGTCCCAGGAGGGTCAGGAATTTGCCTCACGTGGGCACCAGATAAAGTGGCAATTAATAATGCAATTCCACATAGTTTATCTGGTAGTTAAAAGAGGTTTATTTGGGGGTAACTTACAACCAGTAAAGGGGTCGGTTACAGGATCCAAGAGAGGTGAGGTGCAGTACAGCATGGTTCTCTGGAGAACTCTGACTTGGTCTGCAATCCAGCATCCAGCATCCAGTATCACAATGAACCAAGAGAGTTAGCATGTACGCATCTCGGTCTTAATGGGTCCCATCTCAGCCACGTCCCAGGGGCAGGTCATAGACAGGTGTGGAAGTTACCTGCTGCCTCACTAGGGGCAGTGCTTCAAGGCCAAAGCTGGAACACTACAATTAGCTTTGTAGTCTTTTGATCTTCTACCAGTTTTACTCATTAAGCTTATCACAGCAACAACCCCACTCTTGGTACCAATTTCCCCTATTATTTTCCTTTCCCATTTCAGTCACAGAATATTACAGAAACAATTTGAGATGGCAGAATTTATTTTGGCTCATAGTTTGAGAAATCACAGTCCATCATGGTGGGAAAATCATGGCAGGGTTTATGGTGACAAAGCACATGACTGGAGTGTCTCATTTTTTTTCCTGATATATTTATTGGTCTTAGGCTAGAAGCAAGGATGGGTTATATTTCCTGATGCCTGCCTCTAATGGACCACTTTATCTTGCTAGTCTCTACTTCCTAAACATTCCATGACCTCCTAAAATTGAGCACATTTTACATTTGAGATACAATTCAGTCTTAAACAGTAAATTTTGAGAGACATTGGCAAGCAGAATGTGTTTAGAAAATAAGGGATGATGAAAAGACATGTAGGGGATCTGTACATGTATTGGATAGTTAAACAGAGATACAATAGAATTTTAAGGGAGAGGAAAGCCTTAGGAGTTATCTGGTTAGCTCTTAAAAGAGCATTTTAAGAAGGGAAGACATGAAATTTGAGAAGCTCACAATTATTCATGATATTGAGTCACATAGCAATGACAATTATTGTCAAATATTTGAAACTTTTCATGTGTAAGAGGAATTAGATTATTATTAATAACTAGGCAAGAACAAGCAAACTCTAGGAAGCGTTATTATAACATGTGGAACACGAGAAACTGTTGTTGGGAGGAAGCCCAAGGAAAGGGTGGATAACGTTTGGATAGGAACTTGAGTGTTCAGTAGCTTTGCTGTTGCTCTAAGGTTAAGTCCTAAGTACCACCTCAGCTAATGCCCTCAAGAAATGAGCTTCTATAGGAAATTTAAACAAATATGTCTTTAGCAACTGATGAGCGGCCACCAGAATAATTGCTAATCCTGCAGTGTCTACGTCTTCAGTGTTCATGCTAACGTTATCTGAAGATCATCAGATTTTTTCGGTTCTATACATTTAAAGAAATACTATGAATTAGGAGTTCTTTTTTTTTTTTTTTTTTTTTTTTTGGTTTTTCGAGACAGGGTTTCTCTGTGTAGCTTTGCGCCTTTCCTGGAACTCACTTGGTAGTCCAGGCTGGCCTCGAACTCACAGAGATCGGCCTGGCTCTGCCTCCCGAGTGCTGGGATTAAAGGCGTGCGCCACCACCGCCCGGCGAATTAGGAGTTCTTAAGGACACTTTTCTTATTCTGTTGTCCTGGAACAATAGTGATTATCTTGAGAACTTGGATAAGACTTTTCTTAAGAATTTAGAATACCTGGCAAAGAGAAAGAAAATAAATACCAAATTTGTAAAGGACAAGTTAACCCATTAGGCAGTGTCGGTTTCAGGGACCGAAGGAGCATTAAGTGATGCCTTCCTTACTCTTCCTGAGTTTGGAATTGACTTTGAATTAGAAGAATCACATAGGTAGAAAAAAGTTTCAGCTCCATTATTAATAAATATGTTTGTCAAATAAGACTTTAGGTGAAGGCATATGTGGTTGGCTCTCAGTACCATGCCTAGCACTTGGAAATTTCTAGGTCAGTGGTTATCAACCTATGACCATGACCCCTTTGGTCAAATGACCCTTTCTCAGGAGTGGCTTATCAAATATCCTGGATACCAGCTATTTACATTATGATTCATAACAGTAGCAAAATTACAGTTATGAAGTAGCAACAAAAATAATTTTGTGGTTGTGGTCACCACAACATGAGAAACTCTATTAAAGGGTTGCAGCATCAGGAAGGTTGAGAACTCCTGCTCTAGGTAAGCATTGACTATCATTATCATTATAATGAAGAAGATGAGGTGGGTAAAGGGGCACTAGGGGAGGAAGGACTAGTTCATAAAGGCACAAGCTCGAGACTCCCAGCATGAGTATAATCTGTCCTTGTGAGCTGTAGTGAGTAGACAAGAATTTATGCAGGTGGCTCTAAGACAGTACACAAGGACTGAGTGGAGCCTGCTCAGTTGTCGTTGCAAACACATAAGGCGGTTCTTACTCTGAATTGGAGTAAGTGAGGGGTGGAGTGGGAGAGAAACCAGAGAAGTCAATACAAATGAAATGACTCTGCCTCATGAAAGATGCCTACGTAGAGTCAGGGTTAGGCTCCAAAGAATGCTAAGACTTCCACTGCTTGTTTAAGTGATTGAGATGATCTGTCCGTGTGTGTGTGTGTGTGTGTGTGTGTGTGTGTGTGTGTGTGTGTGTGTGCGCGCGTATGCACGTGTTTGCATGCATGCGTCTTTTTCCTTGATTTCTGACCACTTTATTTACTGAGGCCAGGCCTCTCGCTAAAACTAGAACTCACCAGTTCAGCTCATAAAGCTAGTTGGCTTGCCATGAGGATCCTGTCAGTCTCCCCAGTGTTGGGGTTACAGGGAGGCCACCATGTCCACCCAGCTTTTTCATGTGAGTGTTGGGGGTCAGAACTCTGATTCTCATACTTGTGTAGCAAGCATGCTTTAATCCACTGAGCCAACTCTCCCGAACAGATATTTCATAAGATATTCTTAAGCCAGATATGGTGGTACATGCCTATAATCTAATACTCAGGAGCCTGTTCAAGGCTAGCCTGGACTACTGGACTACATTGTCTTTCCTGCCCTCCCTCCCTCCCTCCCTCCCCTCCCCTCCCCTCCCCTCCCCTCCCCTTCTCTCTCTCTCTCTCTCTCTCTCTCTCTCTCTCTCTCTCTCTCTCTCTCTCATTCACACACACAACACACACATTCATAGTTTCTGTTTTAGTCTATCCTTCGCCATTGACTTTGACACTTTGCAAATATCTTTCTTTTTTATTTTCTGAGACAGGGTCTCACTATTTAACCCTGGCTGTCTTGGAACTTGCTAATTAGACCAGGTTGGTCTTGAACTCACAGAGTTCTTCCTCCAGAGTGCTAGGATTAAAGGTGTGTGCTATTACACCCAACTATTAAGACCTTCTAGATACCCCCCACCCCAATTGATGTAAACTTCTTCTAGGCTAAAAGTAGCACCAAGACCAGCTTATTCCTGAGTTTTCTCTCCCAAAGTTGGCAGTAAAGGATTGTTCTGCTACTATACCAGCCAGCAGGTAAGCCTAGAAGCCTCTGAAGCCACATTAAGTCAAATTCTCAAGCAGGTTGCCAATAGGTTTTATGCAGAGATGGAAGAGCACACCAAGAAACACCAGAATTTTAAAATCACGTCACCCCTCTCCTGACCTCTCTGGGAGGCAGTTGCAAGATCCTCTTACCCTGAGTCACACACACACACACACACATTGGCAAAACTTCTAGGAGGAGAAATGTGTTAAGTATAAATAAAAGTGGAATAATTAAAGAAATGGAAATAGGAATAATGAAAAAATGTTTTGAAATATTCCAAGAATTTAAAGATGGAAGGAGGACTGATTTTCATTTTATTCCACTCTAAGCAGAAGAACGGGGTAGATGCAGGTTAGCAGGTTGCGGGTGTGATTATGCACATATATAGCAGCAGCTTTCCACCTGTGCTTCCTGGCTCATTTCTCCCACTGCCCTCAGTGTTTCCAAAGTGACTAGGATACTGTCGGGGTGTTGCAGCCCCAGAAGCAGGCCTAGTTCTATGACCTTCTGCTCTACACTCATCAGTTCCTCTCTCTCTGTGGAGAGTAGTCTGCATGCTCTGCCCTGACAGCAGTTTTCCCTGGGCTAAGGCAGAATGACTAGGGAGCAGCTGACCACTGTCCCGCGATACAGAGCTGACCACAAAGAACAACTACCACCTTCAGGGACTAATAAACAACTTATCCATTCTAGTAAAAACAACAACAACAACAAACACAACCAAACACTCCCATAAACTTTATATGGGAGTGTTCAGTTATAATACTGAATTCTCTGCCCAGAGACATTTATATTTACCATTAAAAAATATTTTGATCTCTGACCACACACCGAGTATGCTCAGAAGTACACCCACCTCTACATATGACAATGAGTCTTTCCTATATGAACACATGTAAGTTCCCCCACTTTCTTTGTTCCAGAAGACCTTTGATTTGGGAACATCTCTATTCTCCTTATTTGTTAAACCTGTCTCCATTCTTTTTAAAAATGATCTATTTATTTTGTGAACATTGGTGTTTTGCCTACATATATGTCTGTGTGACGATATCCAACCCCCCTGGAACTGGAGTTACAGACAATTGTGAACTGCTATGTGGGTGTTGGAAATTGAACCTGGGTCGTCTGGATGAGCAGCCAGTGCTCTTAACCACTGAGCCATCTCTCAAGCTCTATCTGTACTTTTAAATCTTCTACTTGTGCTCATTGGCTTTGCCCTCACCGTTAGCTGAGCCCATCGAATTTGGTACACATCAGTGATGGACTCAGGGCTACTGGAGTGTGAATGTCTCCTCTCCACCAGAAGCAATGATGTCGGAGATGTTGTGGAGAAGACCAAGGAATTTGGTCTGGCCATAGACTGACACTGACTGCCCCTGTGATCACCTCAAACCCTGACTATCTATACCTGTGTAAAGCAAAATGTTCGATTCATGAGCCTTGAAGATCTTTGAAGAAGAAATAAGTAAATAAAGGTAAGAAATTTGAAAATGTGCTACTATTCATTTGACCCAACAATCTCTACTGATTTTTAAGTCTCCTGTTTCATTTCCTCCTCTTCCAAATCATGTCACGCAATCCCAGTCTCTTTATGATCTGTGACCACATCAGTGTCCTTTGGCAGTTTCCATTACAGGTGACTATTTTATCTTCTTTAGAATTTTCCTTATTTTCTGTGATTTCAAGTGATTTCATAACAAAGGGAATGTAACATAGTGGTTCTATTTCTTATTCTATGGCACAGAACCTCATCTTTGGTATTTCATTAATTTTCTCTGCATTTCTGTAGTCAGACCAAACTTTTCACATAAAATAATCTTACCTTCTTGACTTCTGAAGTCTGAGTTGGGTGTACTTCCCATCTGCTTAGCTAGGATCCCATACTTCCTCTAGCATTAAAGTGACCACACCTTGTAGCTATGGTCTTTGTGTGAACATTATCGATATACACTTTTATTTTTCAATGGGTCCCAGTAGATAATACGTTGAACTCCTTGCAATGACCCATTTAACATATTTCATAACAAGGTTTTAATTAAGCAACTGCATAAACAGCAGTGTCCCCATAAGATTACAAGAAGGCTGAAAAATTCCTATCACTCCCATAAATAGTAGCACAGTGCATTCCTTACACATTTGCAGTGATCTTGGTGCAATCATACTTACCACATTGTCAGTCCTATAGAACATATACACATGTAGCACACAATAGTTGATGAGTTTGATGCTAACTAATGTGTTTATATGCTATAATTTTTGTTCATTGTTCTAATATTTTTGTCTTACACTTGTTAAGCAGTTTTGCTATCAATAGTCCAACAGCATGTAGAGCACAGCAACCGACACTCATCTATCCTGTGTTTAGAGTGCATCGTTTTTCCCTTGTGTGTGATCTAATCTATAATTTTGTTAAGTATGAACTGAGGAATAATAAGCTAAAACATATATATTATACACACACATACCACAGACATGTAGTCAACTATACCATTTAGGCTTGTGAAAGCATATTTTAAGATGGTTGAACAAGCCGGGCGGTGGTGGCGCACGCCTTTAATCCCAGCACTTGGGAGGCAGAGCCAGGCGAATCTCTGTGAGTTCGAGGCCAGCCTGGGCTACCAAGTGAGTTCCAGGAAAAGGCACAAAGCTACACAGAGAAACCCTGTCTCGAAAAACCAAAAAAAAAAAAAAAAAAAAAAAGATGGTTGAACAATAGTGAAATTAACTAATTATGCATTTCTAAGAAATTCTCCTCATTGTTAAGTGCCACGTGGCTGTTTTACTTTCTGGGGTTCAAATTCAGAGCCTCACACCATAGGCGTGGCCCTAACTTTGAACAGTATCTTCACTCATAGAGCTACTGACACCTAGTGGACAGAGCACAAGGATGCTGTTAACCAAGCAGAACAATCCATTGCGACAAGCTCTAACCCGTAGGAGGAACTCAGAAACTCTGTGTTAGTGAGTGAATTTATTGAGTACAACTAGGATTCTTCAGTGAATAACTTACTGCAGCTAACGATGCTTAGACCGGTCACTAACCCGCATTAGGCCTTCTCATCTGCTATGGAGGGGGCAGCTCCTTAGAGCTTGTAAGTGTTTTGAGCTAAGGTGAACCTAGTTACACTGTTGGCAAGTACATGAATGAGTCCACATCCTTTACACGCAGAGGAGAGACAATGTTGGAACCACTGAGGTGGGTTAGATGGTTTTGTCACACTACCCTCTTGTGGACAATGTATAGAACTTGTTTTGAGCATTGATTTTTCTTTTTTTCTCTTTTCTTTTTCTTTTTTTTAAAGGTATCTGGATACTTTTAGTACTTTGAGAACCCTGGTAATAGTGAAAGTGTGTATGATAGCTGTTCTTGGTGTCGACTACATCTGGAACTAAAGCCTTCAGATGGAGGGCACACTTGTGAGGAAATTTTTGCTTAATTTAAGTAGGAAAATCTACTTCTAATATGGATTTTTGAGTTAGGAACACACACACACACACACACACACACACACACACACACCTTTAATTCACATCTTTCAATCTGGGAAAAGACATGCCTTTAATCCAGATCTTGAGGAAAGAAGACACACCTTTAATCTGGGCCACACCTTCTGCTAGAAACCATTAAGGACATGGAAGCTTTTGCTCTTTGTCTGCTTGTGCTCATCTTGCTGGCAAGTTCATTCCTTCATGGGGAATTAGACTCTACTTCTTCAGCACCTACTAAAGACCAGCTGAGACATCCGACCTTGTGGATTGAGCAACTACTGGATTCTTAGACTTTCTGTTCACAGCCATCCATTGTTGGGTTAGCTGGGCCACAGCCTGTAAGTCATTCTAATAAATCATATAAGGATTATATATATTCACATAATTTAAATAAAGTTCCTAAATATTAAAAGTAAATAATATATAAATGTAAGTAACATATTTATATAACATAAATAATATTTATAATACAAACATATTATATAATATTGTATATAATATTGTAATATATAATATATATGCAGTATATTTTGTATTCTAATATAACATAATAATTATTATAGTGTGTAATAGGTATATGTAATATATAACATAATATAATGTTTATGTTATACATATAATATTTATGTTATATAAATATATGTATAATATTTATATTATATATATTCATTCTATAAGATCTTTCACTCTAGAGAACTCTAACTAATACAAATTTTGGTACCAGAAGTGGTTCTAGAACAATAGAAGTATAAGAAACAATCTTTTAGGTATCTGGAATAGGATTTTCAATTCACCAACATCTACAGCTACCAAAACCTCTTAGTAATGAAAACCCATGATGGGAAGTATATTACAAACTTAAGGAGATAAAAAATGCACTTGATATCCTGGTTTCACCAGTCGGGAGTGGCAGTGAATTTGGTGACACTGTATACGAAGCTTTTGACAGTTTGTGGGAAGATAAGGAACGTGATGACTCTGGTTGGTTGTTCTTAGCATCTCTGGATAAAGTGACAAAAGATAGGGAAGAGCTCTGTGATAAAATTAATCAGCTTCCAGCATCTCAGAATATGGTGAAAGACAATAATGAACTTAATGATAAAAAGTGACCAGCTCCAGATGCATATAAACAATCTAAAGCAGTGTTTCTGAACCTTCCTAATGACGAGACCCTTTAATACAGTTCCTTATACTGTTGTGACCCTCTAACCATAAAATTATTTTCATTGTTACTTCCTAATTGCAATTTTGCTATTGTTATGAATTGTAATGTAAATATCTGTGTTTTCCAATGGTCTTTGGGGGTCTTGGCCCACAGGTTGAGAACCTTTCTAAGTGTGTCCTGGAAAAGAATATTCTCTCCAGCAGCCACAGAGCTCAAGTTACAGAAAATCAAGCCATCGCCCTCATGATAAGATTGGCAAAAATTCAAGTCCCATCCTCGGAGTGTATCAGCAGCTAAAGCAAGGACAGTAATTGGTACAGAATGAGATCCTGTCACACAGGATGGGGATGTGTGGGAGGGTCCTATTGAAGCTGAGAACTTCGAACCTTCAGATTCTCAAGGGTTTATCTCACTTAAGTAGTACCATCACTCCCACCCCTTGAAATATTGCCCTTCTCACCTCTGACTAAGGAAATGAACCCTTCATTATCTACTAAGCCAATGGTGACTTTCTCTGCAGGAAATTCCAGGAAGACAATATTGATGTCCTTCAAGGCCTACCAATAGTTGCCTTTAGACCTCCAATCAGACTTAAGACACAGAGGCTCCTAGAAGGGAGGTAGAAAGTAGACTCATGAGGAGGTGCAGTGTGCTACTGAAGAGCTTAATAAGTTTACTAATTCAAGCAGAAGTCTGGAGAAATGAGTGGGAATGGATTTTAAGGGTGTAGGGTAATTGTGGAAGAAACATAAAACTAGATCAGGCTGAGTTTATTGATACGGGACCTCTGAGTAGAGGTTCTAAGTTTAATATGGAAGCTCCCACAGTTAAAAAAAAAAAAGATGCCAAACAATGTGTTTGAATGGTTGACTGAAGTATTTGTCAAAAGATGGCCTACTGAAAAGGAGCTGGAGATGCCTGCTTCCCTTGGTTTAGTATTGATGAGGGGATTTTATGGCTCTGGAAAATAGCAATGCTAGAGTGAATATGCTGTGTAAAACCTAATCCTCCACACTGGGAAGGTCCAGAAGACAAGGCCTTCACTGATCCTATAAGATACAAAATGGTGAGAGGGGCACCAGCACAGTTGAGGAGTTTTGCTGTGGCTCTTTCTTTTGTGCCAGCCCTTAGGGTTGGAGGTGCTGTTGCTCAGTTGGATGAGTTAAATGCAGTGGGGTTCACTGGGCCCTGAGGTAGCAGGGGCCAGGTGGCAGCACTGAATTGACAAGGACAGGGTGACCGTAGTCATCACCATGGGTAGCATAGACAAAGCCATGTTCATAATGGCCTAACCAGTATTGGTCAGCACAGGCGAAGTGAGTTTTATGGTGGCATGACTCATCTGGACATTTGGTACCCGCTAATCAATTATGGTGCTCCCAAGCATGAAATAGATAAGAAGCCTGCTGATTTTTTTGCTTAATCCGCATAAGTGGAAAAATTCTCAAACAAATGAAAGAAAAGCTACATCGGATCATGGCAAAAGAGAATCTTGCCCCATGAATCAGTTTCCAGACTTGAGCCAGTTTGCAAATTCAGAACCTTTTGAATGAGGGACAGATAGGTTCTCCTGAGGAAGGACCTTGGTAAACACCTAAAAGTTTTACAGTTACTCTTTCTCCAGTCCTTCCCCAGAGGGACCCACAGCCTTTTACAAGGGTAACTATACACTGGGGGAAAGGAAACAATCAGACTTTATGAGGTCTATTGGATACTGGTTCTAAATTGATGCTGATCCCAGAAGATCCCAAGAAACATTGTGGCCCTCCAGTTAAAGCAGGGGATTATCAAGGTCAGGTGGTTAATGGAGCTTTGGCTGAAGTCTGATTTATGGTAGGTCCAGTATGTCCCAGACTCATCCTGTGGTTATTTCTCCAGGACCAGAATGTATAATTTGGATAGATATACTTAGAAGTTGGCAGAATTCCCTAGTCTCCTCCCTGACCTGTGGAGTAAGGGCCATTACGGTTGGAAAAGGTTAAATGGAAGCCTTTAGAGTTGCTTCTACCAAGAAAGATAGTGAACCAAAACCAGTATGGCATCCCTGGAGGAACTGCAGAAACGAGTGCCACCATCAAGGACTTGAATGATGAAAGCGGGTGGTGGCTTCCGCCACGTCTCCCTTAACTCTCCTATCTGGCCAGTGCAGAAGACAGTTGATGGTCGAAAACTCAATCAGGCAGTGACTCTGAGCAACTGCTGTGCCGGATGTGGTGTCCTTACTTGAGCAAATGAACACATCTCCTGGAACATGGTATGCAGCTATCGATCTGGCAAATGCCTTTTTCTCAGTACCTGTCCATAATGACCACCAGAAGCAATTTGCTTACAGTTGGCAAGGCCAGCAGTATACCTTTACTGTTTTGCCTCAGAGATATATTAACTCTCCATCCCTGTGTCATAACTTAGGGATCTTAATCATCTGTCTCTTCTATAAAATATCACATTGGTGCACTATACTGATAACAATATGCAGATTGGACCAAGTGAGCAGGAGGTAGCTACCACTTTGACCTCATTGGTAACCAGTATGTGAATCAGAGGATGGGAAACAAATCCAACCCAAATTCAAGGGCCTTCTACCTCAGTGAAATTATTTGAAGTCCAGTGGTGTAGGGTATGCAAGAATATTCCTTTTGAGGTAAAGGATAAGTTATTGCACCTGGACCCATCCACTACCAAGAAAGAAGCACAATGTTTAGTGGCCTATTTGGATTCTGGAGAAAGCACATTCCTCACTAGGGTGTGTTTCTCTAGCCCATATACCAAATGACTCAGTTAGCTGCTAGCTTTGTGTGGGCCTGGAATAGGAGAAGGCTCTTCAACCGGTCCAGGCTGCTGTGCAGGCTGCTCCATCATTTGGACCATATAATCCAGCAGACACAATGGTACTTGAGGTGTCAGTGGCAGATAGGGATGCTGTTTGAAGTTGACATGAGTGTTTCTGTTGTATTTTGTTAAGATTGCATTTGTACAGATATTTGTGTTTTCTTTCCTCAATTTCTTTATCATGCGATGTAACATCATTTAAGAGAATATCAATAGTTATCATATTTAAGTTTGAGATACTAAAAGAATGTACCTCAAGGGACATTGCCACCTGTTCTAGATTTGTAATGTATCTGTAGTTGTATGAAGAATAATTATATCATGTTAGTCATAATTATGACCTGGTTAAATGTATAGTGTATTTGGGATTGTACATGTTATATTGTGTTTAGGCACTCTAATGACCTGGTTACTGTTTTAATTTGAAAATTAATCAGAAAAAGTAGATATAATTGTGTGTCAAGTTGACAAAGGTGGACTTGTGATGTCTGTTCTTGGTTGTCAAGAATATTCTTAGACCTTTCTATTCACAGCCGGCCATTGACAGATTAGCTGGACCACAGTCTGTAAGTCATTTTAATAAACCACCCTTCTATATGTATAGAGAGATTCAGTCTATAAATTCTGTTGCACTAGAGAACCCTGACTAATACAGTGTGTTTAGTTTATTAGAAGCTAAGTAAAGGTCCAGGGGTCAGTGGTTCTCAACTGGATATTTTGCCCACTTGGCAAAATCTAGTAATATCTGGGGTCACTGATTTTTTTCATTGCTAGGGTTCAAATTCAGGGCCTCAGACCATAGGCAGTGCCCTACCTTTGAATAGTACCTTCACTTGTAGAGAAGGGGGGAATAGAGGACGTGCTACTGGCAGTTAGTGGGTAGAGCACAAGGATGCTGTTAAATAAGCAGAACAATCCATAGTGACAAGAATTTGCCCAGCCCCAAATGTCAGTCAAGAAATCTGGCTCCAGATTTCTCTACAAGGGGAATTTAGCATGGGAGGGGGGAATTCAGAGAAGGGGATTACTGTGGCAGTGATAAAAACCAAATGCTCTTTAGACAGAGTTCTACTCTCTAAGGAGGGTGGATCCTGGGTTTTAGCAGAGGGAGAGGCCCTGGGCTCACTCTTGTCCACTCTCTTGGGGAAGAAAAAGCCTCACGACTCATCCTAACAAAGCAGCCACCTTGGGTGTTCACAGACAAGGCTACGGAGACATGGGCTGTGAAACATGTCCACACACACTGCCATACTAAGACAGGTAAGACTGAAGTGAGCCTCTCTTGGTGGATTAACTATATTTTATTAATCTCCCAAAAGTAGAACTATAAACACACACCTGTAATCCCAGCAACTGGAAGGTGGAATCAGGGGACTGGGAGTTCAAAGCTGACATGGGATGCATAGAAAGAATTTTTTTTAAAGTAGGAGAACCATAAATTTTAGGGGGGAGGGATGAGCACCAGTGTCTTCCCAGCCAACATTTGCACCCTGTAACCATCATACACAGGCTATGCTACTCCAAAAGAAGCTGAGGACTCCACCCAGGCATCAGAGCATCAGCCTCTTAAAACCGAGAATGGGTCTGTTCCTTCTGACTTCTGCAGAAATCAGATGATCTTGGTCAAAAGGAAACAACCTTGGAAGAGCAACATGGGGAATTCTGTCACAGTAGCCTTTGCTTTAATGCAGTCAGCCTGAGGGAAAGGTGAGTTTGACTTACTCAGGGCCATTCTGGGAAGACTGAAGCACACAAGTGTAGTACTGGAAAGGGTTCTCTTCCTTTCCCCCTGCAAGCCAGGTGTGGGATTTCAGGGGGGGAAAGGCCAAGCACTGTTGGATGGGTGGCTAAAAAGAATGCCTCTAAGACATAGCCACCATCCTCAGCGAGGTCTGGAGTCTAGGGATTCAGGAAAGTTTGGGAATGGAATCTCCTTCTCGGTGTCTGCCTCTCCATCAGGTAAAATTCAGCCATAGGAAAAGCCCAAGTGTTAGGAACTGATCTTCTAGGGTCATCTGAATTGCAGTAAATGAAGACTTCATACACCCCCATTCTGAGTAGCTCCATGGTTTTCAGAATAGACAGCTAGTCTTCCAGACATAATATGGTTGATGCACACATTGACTCACAAGCAGTTGTGATTGTCTGCATAAGACCTGAACAAGATCAAACCAGTCAAAATTCTACCATGGGGAGAGGGATCTCCCAAAGCTCCATCTTTAGCTGATGAGTTATTGACAGTTGATGGCTACTAAAGGAGCAGTTACTTTTCCTTAGCTCATGTGGCTGCTGATAGGTTGCCCAAGGCCTCAGTGGATGACTCCACACCCATTCTCACATGGTAAGCACTAACTAAATTCAGTAATAAAAAAGAGGGCATTGAGTCAGAAGGAAAATGGGTTGGTGGGTTCCTAGGGGAATTGTAGAAAGGCAGTTGAGATGAATACACTCAAAATATGTTGTACAAATAGGGCATTTTCAACCAATTCATGTAATTCTTTGGTCTAAGATTATACAAGGGCATATAGTGAATATATTTTGGTCTGTCTGGCATCTAAGCCTCCCTTCTGTTTGGGGAACTTTCTAATTCATAAAAGGTAGAGTTTACCAGCCACTATACGAGTAGAAGCTTCCAGATAGCAAATTTGTAACCTCCTTTGGAGGTGTGAGATGAGGACGTGTGAGCTAGGGTTGGCCACTCTGAAGTGTCAAACTTTGAATTAGAAGCTAGAGATGAAAAGATGAAGGAGAGAGCAGTCATTTTGGTGGTGGACAATGCAGCAAGAACAACTACTATTATCATGTTGCTAGTGCAGCAGGAGCAGAAGGCAGCGGTCTATGCCCAGTGTTGTAGACAATGGTCATAAGATAGCGGCACCCCGTGTAACTTTGCAATCCCTAGAGTAGCTTTGCAATTTTACCTATGGCCCTAACCACAGCCTATTCTTCCTCTATCCTCTTTACTTTCAAAGGAGTGTGATGGCTATTCTGGTTGTTAACTTGACTACATTTGGATTGAACTACAATCCAGAAATGGAGGGCACACCTATCAGAGATTATTTTTGCTTGGGTGAATCCACTTCTGGTCTGGACCTTTGAGGTAAGAAGACAGACACCTCTGATGCAGATCTGAAGTGGGAAGACACGTGCCTTTGATCCAGATCTTGAGGTGGGAAGACACAACTTTAATCTGGGCCACACCTGTTGCTGGCAGCCTGAATAAGGACATGGCAGAAGGAAACTGTTGCTCTTTGCCTGCTTACCCTCTCTTTGCTAACACATCCATTCCTTCACTGACATTAGAGCCTACTTCAGGATTCCAACATCTACTGAGGACCAGCTGAGACATCTAACCTTGTGGACTGAGCAACTACTGGATTCTTGGACTTTATGTTCACAGCCAACTATTGTTGGATTAGCTGGACAGCAATCTGTAAGTCATTCTAATAAATCATATCTCTCTCTCTATAAAATCCTATATATATATTATATATATTCATTCTATAAGCTGTTACCCTAGAGAACCCTAACTAATATAGAAGGTTTTTCAGAATATCCTAGTAGTTATTTGAACCAAACTGACATGTTTTTAATAGCTTTTTTACATAAAAAATCCAAAGTTAGCTTTTGTTGATTATAATTAGAAACCCCTTTATAGAAGTTAGTACCACAAAATAGGAAACATGGAGCAACAGGACTTACACTGTAAATTGTCTAAATACAGAAAGGTACAGGGCAATGGGACATCAGAGTTTTGAGCTGGGCAGTTGGTGTTCTTTGTTATGCAATAATACAATAGGTTTTTTTTAAAATGCATGTGTAGGTGTATGTAGTGTGTGTGTGTGTGTGTGTGTGTGTGTGTGTGTGTGTGTGTGTGTGTAGTGCATGCATGTGAGTGTGTAGGTGGGTGTGCTTGAAAACATCACAGGAGGATGTTAGTGTCTTCCTCTGTCACTCTCAGGGGACTTGACATTTATGACAGGTTGGGCCCCCTAACCAGCGAGGTCTTAGGGCCTGTCTGTCGCGGTGTTACAGGCACATTCAGTCATGCCCATCTTTTTACATGGATGCTAGGAGTTTGAACCCAGATCCTGCTGTTTGCAAGGCAAGTACTGCTATCCACTGAGACCCCTCCCCAGCTCCACAATAGTTATTTCTTAAAACATTTGCCAAAGTTGTGCAAGAAGGACAATAAGTTGAAAGATGGCCTCTCTGAGGGCAGACAACATGAAGAAAATAGGACTTTACATAGAAAGACTTTTTCTGCCTACAACTTGTTATCTAAGTGATTGTACATCCAATCGTTTGAAACTGTTGAATCAAAATAATTTAATTTTCTATTTGAAGATAAATTTAGTATGAAGAGGTATACAGTGAATAGGAAGTGCCTGGTAGACCTACAGTTCCACAAGAGGCCTGGGTTGTAAAATGGGCTTAGAACAAGTGGAGGGAGAATCTTGAGGATCCAGGGTTGTTTTTTTTTTCCTCAAGGGAGTAAACAGAGAACTTAGGTTCAAAAGTCCTTTGGAGAAGTGAAAAACCTCCATGGGACAAGTTCCTCTGAGTATCCCAGGTTACTTTATCACAGCATTACCAAACATTTGCTACTTTGATGCAAACAGAAGGCTGTTTGCTGAGAACTACATTCTAAAGAACCTTGGATGGTTTCCGTCCTGTTGTTCAAAGCTTTCGATTCCAAAGTCATCTTCAGTCTATTGACTTACTAACTTGAGTTTTGCAAATAAAATACTGGTTCTTTTATAAAATGGCCTCAGGCAACAAAGAATTCATTCTTCTTCCCACTTGGTTTCACTCCCTCTTCATCCAGAGAGTGAGAGAGAAACTGAGGCACAGAGGCTTGATCAGGTCTTGAGGTGATCAAGATCAGCTTCTAGAGTAAAGTACAGAGAGCCAAAAATGGAAACATCTCCAGACTTTGTGCCTTGTGCTCAGCCATCTGCGACAGATGTTTCATGTCCTGGCTTTTTGTCTTTGGGTTTTGTTATCCAGCCCAGCATAGAGTGAGATGTCTGAACTCCCATCATCTACTTCATCTGCTACAGACAAGGTGGAACGCTGTATCAAGGGATCTCTGTTCCATGTCTGTGTCAGCTGCAGAGCAGGCTGACTGCTTGGGAAGCCCCACTTCCTTGTCTACTTCACAGGTGCGCCTGTGCAGATCTATCACCAGGGAATTGTTTGGAGAAGGGTACAGATGTGCGGTGTCTGTCACAGAGAGCTTGGAACCGAGGGCCAAGTTCAGTGTGTACGTTGATCTTTTCTTCTTCCTTGACAAAGTCCTTTCATTGGGTCTCTGGGGGTCAGCTCTCTGGTAGTGTCACACTGGCATAAACTGTGGTGGGGTTTGGTTCCTGTGGGCAAAGCAGAAGTTCATGAGTGAAGGAATGGAGAGGAGAGGTTCACAGGCAATGAACGAAGCAGCATTCCCTGAGAAAAGGGAAGGCTTAGAGTTCATAGCTTTATGCTTAGAGTCTATCACAGTCTGGGCATTACTAAAGCCAGCACTCAGGTCTCCAAGTGGCTACCTGCAAATGGGGCTATATCTGTCTTCCAAGCATAAGTGTGCCATCAGGGAAATGAGAGATTTTCCCCAGTTACCTGAAGACTGGCCTTGACCTGCCCTCCCTTCTCTTCCTTCTCCTTTGGAAGAAACTCACTTAAATCAGGACATTCGCCATGCCATGCTCTGCCACATTTTCCCCAAGATAGACCAAATCTTCTGAAACTGGAAGCCAAAAATAATCTCCCTTCAAGTTGTTCACTCACATATTTTGGTTACAGGAATATAACAGACCTCCCATAGGGCAAGGAGAGTCAGAGGGAAAAAAAAAAGACAAGAGAGCTCACATCATGGCAGATAGGAAACAGTAAAGAGGGATACCAAAAGAGACCAGAGCAACATATATCTTCTTTCAAGGACACAATGTGTAGGCTCCTCCCTCCAGCTAGGACTCACCACTTCCTAACAGTATGATTGTATTATGAGTAGTACATCATGGATCAGGAACCCGTTAATCAGGTAAGAACCCTCACCATCTATTGCCCCTGGTAATGTCCTCACAGACACACTCAAAGGTGTGCTTTACCAATTTCTTAGGTGACTCTTAATCCAATCAAGCTGACAATCAAAATACCCGTCATTGAATATTCTTCAGCAATTCTTTTCTCCCTCTCCGTCTTCCTCTTTTCCTACTTGCTGTCAGTCCTGGGGTACAGTTTGGGAAGTCAAAAGAGGTCTAAATTATTGAGTTCTTATAGGGGCTAGTGAGATCCAAATGTGGATGAGAGAAGTGGTACCTGTTCATTGCTTTTTTTTTAACAAGCATACCAGGTGTTTTAGATATAATCCTTTGATGACTCTCAGAGAAACACTAGTCAGTGGATAGTGGCTCACAGCCTGTGAGGCCGAATGAAGGATTTTTGTACAAGTCCTAACTAACCATGGCTCCAAGCTATTCCTTGCTGCTTGTGTGGTCTAGACTATGCTCCTAGTCCACAGCTCACCAATAGGATTCACTTCATCTCTACCCTAAAATAAATAAGCAACAACAAAAACCTTCATCCCCTTCTTCTCTGCCTCTCACCAGACATCCAGTGAGGAGGGGCAGAGATGCTCACCTGGACAGACTCTGGGGCAGGCTCTGTGGCAGCCACATAAATGGTTGTGCAGGGGTCCTGGTCTGTCAGGGCGTCATCAAGTTTCTTCTCTGGAGGCTACAAGAGAAGCAAAGAGAACAAATTAGTTGAGCAAAAAGCTGGGTCCCATCCACCTTTCCCCATCCAGCTGGAAAAGCAGTTCAAGTTCAGAAGCTCCTTAGTTGCCTGCTGTGACTTCCTCCCTGATGAGAATTCTCCCAAACTTCCCCGGAGTCCACTTCGCTAGCCACTCCCAGAATGACATCTTGGGGCTTACAACCTTCCAAGGCAACTGCATCCCTTGTTAGCATTTCAGAAAAGAGATGTTCATCCCACTCGTTGTACATTTTTTGGATACCACAGTTTGTAGAAAAATGTAATTTAATGAAAAATTTTTGATTGGGGATGAGACAGGTGAAGAGTAGATGGAAACAGTTTATTAATCAACTTTTATTCACAGATGCACCCTTTGCTTCTCCCCTTGGTTGGGAGAATTTTAGGGTGACCAGATGTAAATGTAGGGATGAAAGGTGGGGTAAATAACTTATATGTTCTAATTCAACTGGGAAATTTTACAAAGAAGATTGTACTAAAAATCACCTGTACTAAAACATCACTAAAAAAAAAAATGCTGTTGAATTTCCCTTTAAGATTTTTATCTAGGTACAAGGAATTACTTTAAACACAATTTTAACATCGTAGCACATTTCTGTTTCTCATGTCTTCAGTTAGAGGCACTGATTTTCACATTTCAGGGATACCACATTGGAGCTACATTAGGTATATAACTTATTTTTGCTACTCTTTGTGAATGGAAACCATTGAAATAACAGTGTAAGGTAGGAGCCATGATGAGTCCTGGAGTGGTTCCTGCTAGATAACCAACAATTGTTTAATGTTCTATGTTATTATGTTCTGTTTTTGCTTTTTGAGACATGGTCTCACTGTGTAGCCTTGGCTGGACTGGAACTCCCAATGTAGATAAAGTTGGCCTCAAACTCTAGAGATCCACCTGCCTCTGCCTTCTGAGTGCTGGAATTAAAAATGAAGGAAATTGTAAGGATGTGGGTAAGTCTGTACATATTGATATGTAAAGCAATAATGTCTTATATATTTAAAATACATATAAATAAAAAAACAATAAAAATAGAACATAAATCAAGATAAAAAAGTATAGTGTAGTTAAAGACTTGTACTGGAGTCTAAGGAATAAAAGGAGCAATTGTATGTTAGTAAGTCAGGGCTGTGCTGGACAGTGGTGGTGTATGCCTTTAATCCCAGCATTTGGGAGACAGAGGCAGGTGAATTCCTGTAAGTTTGAGGCCAACCTAATCTACACAGCTAGTTCTAGGACAGACAAGGCTAGAAACCCTGTCTCAAAAAACAAAACATCAATAAAAAAACCCACAAAACCAAAAACAAACAAACAAACAAAAACTAGAAACAAAGAAGTCAGGTATGTATTTTATAATTTCTAGGATAGCCACTAAAAAATAGAGAAAATAGTTATTTAAATACTAGTGCAATGCAGAATAAAGTTGAACGATAAAAATATAATGAAAAAATCCTCCATCAAAGAAACTCCAATCTCAGAGACTTTCACCAATAAGTTCTACCAAATATAGAAGGGGAGAAATATGATCAATCCCACCCAAACATTTCCAGAGAGTCACAGAGAGAAAACACATCTGTTGGTGAGCTGAATTGCAGCCACCAAAAGATACATGCCACCAGAGTCAGGGTGTGCCACTGTGTGGCCTTAAGGCCGAGGCAGAGGTGTAGATAAGATACGTAAGGTCAGAACGTCAAGGTGAGGTGACTGAGTCAGAGTGGACCCACATTCAGAGGAGGAAGGATGTCCTAAGAGATGGAAAGGAGAAGGCAGAGGCCCAGACAGGAAAGTTGCCTGAAGATGGAGGCAGAAAGGGTGGTGCAACCACAAACCAACAGCTGCTCAAGTTTGGAGCCGCCAGATCACACTGAGGTAAAGGCTTATCCCAAGAGATCTCAGAGGGTTTGGGGGCCTGCCAGTATGTCACTTTCATTTTGGATTTGTGATCTCCAGAACTGAAGTAAACGAAATTCTTGTTGTTTAGACCACATTGTTTGTAGTGATTTGCTATGGCAGTCCAACCTAAAGAGCACAGCCTCATCCGTTGGTAAGGTTAGCATAATCACGATATCAAAACCTCACGGAGTCGTTATGAGGAAGAAGGATGACAGGCCACTTTCACCCAGAAACTAAGTGTGTGTGTGTGTGTGTGTGTGTGTGTGTGTGTGTGTGTGTGTGTGTGTGTAAGGCACACTTTGAACAAAATGTTAGGGAGACAAAATCCAGCAATATTTTAAAGGACCAACTAAATTTGTTCTACTCCAGGAGTGCAAAATAGGTTTGACTCCTACAGGGGCAGATAAATGAGGGAAAACCAATCAGAAGGTCATCTCAACATCTCAACAGGTGCAAGAAGAGTGTTGATAATACAGGACATCAGCTTGTGATAAACTGTCTAGCAGACCAAGAATAGAAGACAATTGTGCCCCACCTGTCTCTTCCAGCACTGAAACTGCCAGCAAGCACTTTAGCACTGAGTTCTCTCTCTCTCTCTCTCTCTCTCTCTCTCTCTCTCTCTCTCTCTCTCTCTCTCTCTCTCCATTTAATTTTTGAGGCAGGTAGGTAGCCCGTGTTGATTTGAAACTTTTTACGTAGACCAGGCTAGCCTTGAATTTGCCATCTTCTTGCCACTGCCTCCTAACTGCTAAGATTACAGGCACGGACTTCCATGCCTAGCCTGATAATATTACTTTCAATTTACTTTATTTTTAATTATATGTGTGTTGGGGGGAATGCTGACTGTGTGGAGGTTCACATACATGAGAGCAAGTGCCTGCAGAGGCCAAAAGAGGGCATCACATCCCCTGGAGCTGGTGTGGCAGGTGGATGTAAGCTACCAGACTGGGACCTGAACCCAAGTGCTCTACAAAAACAGTATACACTCCTAACCCTTGAGTAATCTCTAGGCCCTGACAATATGTCTAAAGCGGTAAAAAAGCTCACTAGGAAAACTTCAGCAAACTGTATGCTTAATGATGGCGTAGTAAAGTCTTTCCTTTTAAATCTGGAGTTTTACAGGAATGTCTGTGTCATTACTTCTGTTCACCACCACGTGTGAAAGCCCAGCCAGTGAAGTAGGGTAAAGGAAATCAGGTAGGGCTATGTGGTTTATAAACAAAAAAAGAAAAGCCAACTCTTTAGAGATGATACAGTGGTGTAGGAAAAAAATAAAGTCATCTGCAAACAAATGCAAGAACTTATGAATCAATTCAGCAGTGTTGCAAATACAAAGTTAATATTTTTAAAAAGGTATGTCAATAGTAAATAGCTAGAAACTAAAAATTTTTGAAAAAGGTAATGTTGACAATATACCAAGGTATAAAACTTCAATCAACAAATTAGAATGATACAGTCTTATTTGGAAAACTATAAAACATCATTTAGAGAAATAAGACTTACAGAAAGGATAGAGAAAGATTCAAAATAATAAAGATATTTCCTCTCCTCAATGGTCTATTTGGTGCTAATTTCCATTCTAGCAAGATTTGGAAAGAGGGGTTTAACAAACTGATTTCGAACTATATTTCAAAGCACTAGAATTGGCCAAGAACTCTGGAAGAAAAAGAACAAATGGGAAGACTCATTTTTATCAGTTATCACAATTTATATCTCTAATCAAGACAGTTGGCCCAGTGGACAATGGAGCAGAACACAGAACATCAAATAGAACTGTGCATACACGTACCCTCAAATTAAAATGAATAGGACATGCAGTCAGGGAATATTCTGTGCAACAAATGACCAGTAGAATATATCCGTGTGGAAAAAAATGAAACTTGGCTCCTCTTACACCAAACTCAAAAATATTTCCCAAGTATATAATAAATAAATGTGAAAGAGGATGCCAGAAGAAGATTTTTATTACCTAGGACTGAGAAAAACTTCTCAAACAGGTTATAAGAAGTAATAACTGTAAAGGAAGAGGTTACCAAAATGCTCTAGCATGACATTAAGAAATGTTCTTTATCGGTAGGTCTTGCTGAGAAATTACAAAGGAAATCCACATACGATATGGATCTAACCTCTAAAAGGCTTAACTCTAAAATGGCTTTTTGGTTTATACTAACTTGTTAAAAAGGCCTAAAACTCAAATGAGTATGAGATTTGAAAGTTGGGTGGTTTTTAATATGGCAATAAACATATGAAAAGTTGTTACCAGAAAAACAAAGCCATAATAAGACCCTCTATTAGTATGGATAAAATAAAAGGGCTGATAGTAAAAAATTTTGACTAGCATGTACAACTATTAAAACTCATTTCCTAGAAAAGTAAATTGACACCCACTTTGAAGAACAATTTGGTCTTAAACAGTCAATTGGAGAATCCATATACTCTATCATTCAGCAAATCTACTTCTCGGTATGTGCCCAATAAAAACATGTAGACATATTCACCAGAAGACATTCACATATTCACCAGAAGACATTCATATGAATTTCAGTACTGTAATTTTCATAATGACCTTAAACTGGAAATAGCCAGATGCTCATTAATAAGCAACTGGATTAAATATATTGCAAAACAGCATATTTACACATTGATAAACCAATGAGAATATATACATCCTGAGTTCAAAGACATGCATGAATTTATGACCAGATGCCAGAAAAAATACTGACAGACTCTATTTTTATGAGGCTCAAGAAAAGAAATACATCATTCGTATTTCTAGAAGCCAGGATAGTGGTTATCTCTGGGGAGGAGACGGGGAGTTGCGGTACAGAGGTTTTCTGGAGGAACTGGCCATGTTCTGTTGCTTCATGTGGGTGGCGTTTTACGGTGGAAGACTCAAATTGAAAGACGCAATTCCTTCTCAAGTAGGTCAATAGGTTTGATGCAATCCTAGCTTTTTTCATTTTGTAATTCTTGAGAAGCAAATTCTAAAAGACACACTCTGTCTCAGCTAAGCAAACATTTAGGTGAGAGGGTGCCATTGGGGGTTCTCATGGTTTTACATGGAGGTATGTTCTTAATAGGAGTCTATGATGATTGTGGTGATTTGAAAGAAAATAGCCCCCATATGGAGCGGCATTATTCGGAGGTGTGGCCTTGCTGGAGAAAGTGTGTCATTGTGGAGGCAGGCTTTGAGGTCTCATATATGCTCAAGTCACGCCCAGTGAGACAGACCACTCCTATTGCCTGCAGATCAAGATGTAGATCTTTTCCTGCTTCATGTCCACCTACATGCCGCCATGTCCCACTATGATGATAATGGACTAAACCTCTGAACTATAAGCTAGCCTCAATGAAATGTTTTCCTTTATTAGAGTTGCTGTGGTCATGGTGTCTCTTCACGGCAAGAAAACCCTAACTAAGGCAATGATGTAATAAACCCATCAGGCCATCACAGTCAGCAAAAAGAGATCTGCCCAGGACTGCCTTCTGGTCCTCAGAAATGAATTTATGAATGTATTATTATGCAATTACCTTTACCCTCATAACCTTTACTCAAGGATATGTTTCCCCCACCATCCCAAATGGCCCAATTATGAGCTTAAAAATCCCCTAAAACTAACTATGTCTGGAAGACAGCAGTATTTAATGAGGATCCTGTAGACTCCCTATCTCGTACTGCTAACATGTCTGTTCCCTGACTCCATCATGTCTCATGTTTTCCCATCACTCCCTTCTTAGTTCAGTGGTCACGCTACCTCAGTTTTGTTTCTCTCTCCGTTCTACTCAACATGTCACCTTTCGTTTGAACCCTGCACTGACTGGAATCCTCAAGAGCCTCCGTTTCTCCTTCTGATTGTACTATGCAGATCCCTTCATTTGGATCAGGTCAGCATGCCACACAATAGCCCTTTCACACCTCCCCTTCTTCCCCAAGCCTGCACCCTTCAGGAAGGGAGTCTGAGGACATGTAGTATAGACTCCTAGAATGCCAGAGCTTCAAAGAGTCCACGGTCATGTGTTTACAAACTTCATCTCATTATTAGGAAGAAGCACATGACCCAGATTGCCCAGTGTTTTCCATTATTTCAAACAATATAGGGTTCTAGTGATACAGGTTCAATAACTTTTAGGGGAGCTCTTATTCTTGACTTCTGCTTCCCTAATTCCATCTACTCTAGAACCCCTGCAGAACCATGGATGTGTTCAAGGTGGCCCAGTCAGGAATCCTGTAGGAACTATGGTAGAAAGCCCCAAGAAGAGCATAGAACTTACCCCTGATTTCTGTACTTGGGCATAAATAGTTAGGCTCTTTTCTTCCGCTGGTGGCTGGCAGTGGTTTTTTTTACCTGTAAAAAAGCACAGTGGTTACCTTCCTCTAGTCCTCAGTGTGAGCCTCCAGCTCAGTCCTGTCTGGCCTCTCCTCTCCCCTTTCTACTTACTTCCCCCAGCACTGCCACAAGAAGGATGCGCTAGTTCCCAGCCTCTATGCACTTGTTTATAGCATTGGATTGGTTACTTCATCTGCCTAGACCTGTGTCCCTACCATTAAACAGAATTCGAAATGCCTTCCTCATAAGACTATTGTAGAAACAAATGAGATAATACTTGCAAAGCGTTTACACCAGTTACACTAGCAGACAGCAAATGTCCAGGATGTGCTGCGACTCCCGGCTTTGGGTGCTATTTAATCGCTGTACAATTCAGTTACTTTAATCTCTATTTTTGTGTGTTTCTGCTCCCCTAACAGGGTTCTAGGTTTTCTGAGGCCACTGCTGGCTATTTATAGCGCTTCTCTTATTCTCCATCTGGTAACATGTTGCTTCACTCACAGCTCTCTCATCTCCCTATTTCTGGAGGGCTTGCTAGTGTGTGTGGGATGGTGCTGTAGGTGGGATGATCCACTTGGAAGTGTCTGGAAAACAGTTCAGTGGTGTCATTCTTCTGTTCACAGTCTAGAAAACCAGCCCAGAGCCTGGGCCCTCTGTAAATTGACGAGTTGTGAAACAGTTTAGTTTTTAGCTGACATTTCAGTTTTCCTTTTTAAATGATAAACTCCTCATCATAAAAATTCAAGTTAGATAGAAATACATTAGGTTATAACATATAACTTCTTCTTCATTAACTAACTCCATTTCATTCCCAGAAGTAACCGATTAAAAAAGTTTTCCGTATGTCCATCTCTGGGCAATAGAGCACTTTCTGTGAAGACATAAATGTTCCCTCTGCATAGACTAATAGCCACAAGTGGTGAGCTCTTGAACTGTGTGACAAGTGAAATCGAGAAACGGCCACTTAATAGTAGTTCAATTAAATATTGGATGACACAGTTTTAGATATGGGATTTAAGTTATAGGTTTTCCTCTTTTTTACACAAATGGTGCCATTCTACTCATGTGTCGCTATAACTTGACCTTGTCACTTCAAATGTGTTCAGAAGGCTCTTCATGATGCTACAGTGGCCCTCTTCACCTTTTCTAACGCTGAACCACTTCCCTTGGATGCATCACGCATGGGTGAGGATGGGGAAAAGAAGGGACTGACCCGCACAGGACCTTCAAGGGACTGTGGCAAGATCTAGGCCGAGACCATGGAAGCTTAGCCCAGAAGAAACCATAGACTTTAGGACAAACTTGCTTAACTTTAATTCATTTCTCCTCTTCAAAAGCTGGGAAGCACACCACTGAGAGAATAGCTCTAATAATTCACTTTGATTTGGAGGAGAAATACCTAGTCTGGTAATGTGAGTGTGGTGGAGGTGCTGATTGAGGGTGTGGTTCTTGGTGAGGAAATGATGGACAGTTTCTGGGAAAGTTCAAGGAACTATAATGAAATCAGTGTGATTTTCCTCAGTGGGTATGGCATGCCTGATGGTTCTAATCTCACTAGTGTGTGTGTGTGTGTGAGAGAGAGAGAGAGAGAGAGAGAGAGAGAGAGAGAGAGAGAGAGAGAGAGAGAGAGAGAGACAGAGAGACAGAGAGAGACAGAGAGATAGAGACAGAGACAAAGACAGAGAGACAGAGACAGCAGAGACAGAGAGAAAGAGAAAAAGAAAAATTGGAGCGTGGGGCTCTCAGGTTCTCAGAAACAGCTGGGGTAGTAGAAGGGTGCAAAATATTTCTGTGAGATACTAGTCTTTGATTTCAGATCCACTAGTGTTCAAAGTGAGACCTGCTTGCCCAGCCTCCTCCTAGGTGCAGCCTGGGATACAAATTGAGACTAGACTCCAAGAACTTTCAATCTTGCAGGCCAGATCAGGGTGAAGTTTAGGATGGGTAGGACTGTCCCAATAATCAAAAAGACCACTGAATCAAGATAATTCAGATGCCCCCCCTCTCCCCCTGCCTCCCTCCCTTCCTCCCTCCCTCCCTCCCTCCCTCCCTCCCTCCCTCCCTCCCTCTCTTTCTCCTCCTTTTCAGTACAGAAACAGATTTTGAGGAGCCTGCTCAACTTGACTCGAAGTCAGCCAAGTCTTTGGATATAATGAAAAAGATCTGAGCCCTAGAGCTTAGCCTTAGAGCTAGCATTAGCATTTGCTTTGTTGCATTGAACAGGTTAAATCATCTCAGTGAGGTTCTTTACATACTGTAGTTGTAAAACCAGAGCAGAAACCATTTTTGTTTTTTGTTTTTTAGCTCTCACATGAAGCAACAAATTGTCTAATGTGACCATAACTTCAAGTACTTTAAACCTGCTGTAAGTACTGTTTCTAGAATCTCCTGGGATAGTCCCCTGTGGGGCTTAAGACTTAAACACTGACCCACTAACATCAAGAGATTTATTTATCTAAAGACATATGTGTATTCATGTGTAACATCCAGGAAAACCACTGTGTGTTTTCTGCAATACCACAAAAGGCCTAATATCCTCACTTTGCAGAACGTGGAAAGTTTGCTTGGTTACGCAGCTCACTGGTGGCAAAATCTGCATTTGGATGTTGTCTAAGTCCCATGTATTCATTTGTTTATTTGGGGATGGGGTCTTACTATGTTGCTCAGGGCTGATGCAGAATCCACAGGCTGGAGTGATCGTCCTGCCTCAGACTTGCAAACAGCTGTTAGTCTAGACTTGTCTCATTGCACACTGCCCAGTGTCCACACTTGTGACTAGTGTATTCTCCTGGAGATGAACCTGCCAGAAAACTCTTCAGAGCCAGGCAGCATTCTGGAGAAGACACCACTACACGTTGCCAACAGAATCTCTTGAGCAATATTTTGTGGCGGGCACAGCAGCTAAATGTAGATTTTTGGTGTAGGTTTGTATGGCACTGGGTTACAAGGTGTAAATGGTACCTGGAAAAGCTGGGGGTGTGTTTTGAGGGTGGGGGAAGTGGGCTTGGGTGGGAAGGGAAGTACTGCTCCCTCACAGCTCAGCCATGTGCTGAGCAGAATGCAGTGAGGAATGTGTGTGGAAGGATAGCATACCTTCGCTAGCTAGGCTAATGTGGGAAACTTCATCTGTTTTCTTAGCCTCATTTCTCACTCTTTTCTTATAAAGAAAACTAAGTGGATCCATTCCCAGACCCTAAGTTCTCAACAGAAGTTTTATCTGAATAACACGCCCCTCCCCCACTGTCTCGGTGAACTCATCGATGGAGGAAATGAGATAGAGGTAGGCTTCTGTGCTGTGCTCCACATCTTATATAAGCAAAACCAACCTCAATGTGCTGAGGTAAGGGCTTTTCTAAGAAGACTGTGTGTGGATCACACTGATCTGCTTGAGAACGACATGAGCTAGCGTCTGTCAGCTTGGTGATGAGACAAGCGTAGTGTTCTGTTGCTCCCCAAGGGAAGGCCAACCAGGGTGTTTGAGTCAGGATGCTCTGACCCAGATGGGAGAGTGGGAGTCAGTATGGCTGAGGGTTCACATGGCCCTGAAACAGTGAATCATAGGACAATTTGGAAGAAAGATCAAGCATTTAAACTTGGAACCACAGCCTTACTGCTGTTAGTCCACCCTGGAACAGGTTTCGTGTATCCAAGAGTTCTCTGAATTCTCTTCTCTAGTATCAGTAGAGTGTGCCTCCTGTTTCGATTCCATTAGACTTCTGTATAAGTCAAACCTCAGTGCTGAATTTAAATTATCTGCATAATGTCTTCTACATTAGACACTTGTGGCTCTTTCCTCTACTGATTCCCTTAACCTGGTATAGGGGCTCAACAGACTAGAACTGGGTAGAACTGAGCAAGGATGTATTGAATCAGTATTTTTTACAGGGGGCCCCAGGCAGAAAACTGTAGTGACGTTGAGTCTGTGCTTACAGTGAGAGCGACCGGTGCTTGTATAAGATCTATTCTGCTTACCACTGGAAGCCCAGTAAGAATCCCTTTTTGCCAGACCTACCTTGTTTTTTCAGCATTATTACTGCCGTGGAAATCATGATGATGATCATGACCACTAACGGTACAGCAGTGTATAGCATCCATGAGCTTGATTCTGAAAGAAAAGTCAAAGGACAATCTCAGATGCACAGTGGGTTTAAAAATACCCCACCCAGAAGTGAGAAGACTGCACCTCGTGCTCTGTTTCCGTATCGGCCGCCCCAGGGAGACATTTGTTTACATGGCTTTAGAGACCAGCTTTAGACCATTAAGATTACCCTCACCTCACTTACTATCCCTGACTTTCACATTTCTAATTTCATAAAGATGTTTCTAAATAAGAAGCTTTATTTTCTCTTTAACAACTACTTGTCTAAAATTAACTTGTCTTCTCCCTCCTAAATCAACCTCTTGCCCTGCTTCTCCATTTTTAAACTTCTGAAGTATTATGCATCCATTTTTGGTAAAAGGGATGTGATGGTCCCGTGTGCTTGTCCCCATGCCCCCAAACTACTCCCATGAGACAACTGGGAGGAAGAAATCTGCTTTTCTTCTTCAAAAAATAAATACAATAATGCTATTATTGCCTTTAAATGCAAATGACTGTGTTGAACCCACCAGACCCCGAACTAAAAGAAAAGCATATAGCTTTTCCTGTCAGTTGTTGTCATCTTTTAAATTGGCAAAGCTAACTGAGGCTTGAAATCATAGAGCCAAAATCTGTAGCTTTCTCTCCTCTAGCCACGATGCTGAATCCTTTTCAATCAAGAACACCACTTTGGAAAAGAGTGAATAAAGCCTTTGTCTCAATCACCAAGATATACGGCTCACTAACATAGTAGGGGCCAGTTGCTAAGTCCTTACAGTCAGACGCTTTAAATAGTGAATCCTGTACAGTAATGTATTTAATCAGAACAATGCTAAGGGGTGGGTGCTTTTATTATTTCCATTTTATAAGCAAGGAAACGGCATGAAGAATATGAGGAACTAGAGCCAGGAATAGGAGAGGAATAGGAGGCTGACTACTAAAGATAAGCTGCCTGGGAGTCAGAGAGACTCCTGGACTTGGAGCGAGCAGTGAGGTCCCATTTGAAGCACCAGGTTTCTAAGTAGTGACACCAAGTTCTAGAGTTACCAAAGAAACAAACGCAATAACAGGCATTAACACAAACACGTAGCGACACTTTATAAAAGTTATTGTGAAAGAAAAGCGTGTTTAAAAACATCCTACCCAGAAGTACAAATAGATACAAATAAACAAACGTCCTGGTTGTTGAACCTTCGAGGGATACGACAGAAGTTGAAAGGAAGAACTAAGCGGGTTAGGAAGGAACAGAGTGATTGCAGACACAATGTTTATAGAACTCACGAGAATATAGACAGATATCCTATGGAACTGATAAAAGTCTCCAGCCCGGCAGCTACTCAGTAGTTTCTCTCTGGTCTTGAAAGAATTCTTTTCTTCCTAGACTCTCCATACAGCGAATCACAAGGAATCTCATAGCAATGACAGATTCTCTTCCTCAAGTAAACTCTGTTTTGACCCTGCCAAATACCAACTTCAACAGCCTTGAGCCCAAAAGGAGAGGACCTAGGTGTGGTGGTTCACGTCTCTCGTTCCACCACTCAGAAGGCTGAAATAGGAGGGCTGGAAGTTCAAGGGCAGCCCGGGCTGTGGAGTGAGACCCTGCCTTAAAAATGAATAAATGAGTGAATGAAGAAACGTGGGTAAGGGCTGGAGAGATGGCTCAGCGGTTAAGAGCACTGGCTGTTCTTCCAGAGGTCCTGAGTTCAATTCCCAGCAACCACATGGTGGCTCACAACCATCTGTAATGAGATCTGGTGCCCTCTTCTGGCATGCAGGCATACATGCAGGCAGAACACTGTACACATAATAAATAAAAAAAAAATTAAAAAAAAAGAGACTTGCTATTAAAAAAAAAAAAAAAAAAAAGAAACGTGGGTAAGCAGAGAGTTGGCTTTGTATAACACATAGAGTGTGAAGGCAGCTATGAGCCGCTCAGTCTGCATGACACCCTGAATGGTACACGATGGCTGAGAACCCTCTGTGTGTGTATGAGCATGTGTGTATGTATGTATGTATGTATGTATGTATGTATGTGTGCATGTATGTGTGCATGTATGTCTGACCGGAAGTCTAATTGGCTCAGATGTTTTGCTGTCAGTACTAGGGACACACAGAGAAAACTCCCTAGTCCAAGGAGAAAAGCAGGGGCAGCAGCCTAAGCTTCTTTCACAAACCATGGTACTGATCCAGCAAATCGTGATAGTAGCACTTCCTATTTTGAGAGAGTTCCTCTTTCTTCTTCTAACATATGTATCTTGAGGAAGTCTATAACAAAAGCTGACTTAAGACCAAACACCTCAACCATTTATATCATTTCCAAAGATAATGTCTCTTCTAAATTTCACACGAGATTTACAAAAAGACCAAAAACCAAGGTGATGCCTCTGAGACTGGAGAATAACAGATGACAGACTTTCCTGGGGACTTTGCCTGCCAAATCTACCTTTCTCACTTCCCCGGGGCCTTCTGCTGGCAGCCTTGCTGCCCACCTACTCACGCAAGTCAACAACTACAGGCACATGACTGAGGCCCCTAGTGTGGTAACACCAGGCCTGTGTCTTCCCAGGATCTCAGGAGGAGGAAATCAGCCTGCTGCCTGTATCTCGTGACATAAATGACCAGCTTCTGTCAGCTATGAGAGGCAATCTGGCCATCATCCTGAAAGATATTTTTATCAATTCTAATTTTTCCCTTTGCCTTTTAAAATATGTATATTGGTGAATTAAAAAAAAATAAAACTATTGGCTTAAAAAAAACTTAAAGCAACTGTATAGAATGCTTAGTTTGCCCAACCTACTCATTTCACACTGGGGAAACAAGTATATAAAGCATTCCAGAAGATGTCAGTGGCACAGCTGGGAAGGTGAGAACTGTAGATTTTGAGGTTTGTGACAGTCCCTGGAGATGGGAGTCCCACGAGGAAAGTAGCTACCGACTCTGGTGCCTGGGAGAGCTAAGGTCAGCCTACCTCTGCACCATCTTCCTTCCACACTATACCCCCGTTCCTGACGAGGCTTCAGCGGTCCACCACACCTGCTCAGGCCCTATGCTCAGGCCACTCTTCCTTCCTCAGTGTCACCTTTCCTGAACATTCCAGCCTCACTCTGTCCTCTCCTCAAGACTTCAGCGTCACGTGTAGTTTACGTCACATAGGGTAGAACATCACATAGGGTAGAACATCACATCATAGGGTAGAACATCACATAGGGTAGAACATCACATAGGGTAGAACATCACATAGGGTAGAACATCACATAGGGTAGAACATCACATAGGGTAGAACATCACATCATAGGGTAGAACATCACATAGGGTAGAACATCACATAGGGTAGAACATCACATAGGGTAGAACATCACATAGGGTAGAACATCACATAGGGTAGAACCTGTGTTTCCCACCATCGTCTTTGCAGTGCAAACCATTTTAACTGATGGTATTAGAAACCAGACAGATGGAGTCAACTCCATGTGTGCTAATTCATAACCGTGTGTCTCAGAGAGTCCTTCATACTCTCCAAGGCCTGTTTCATCATCAATAACGTGAGCATAAAAGTATTTAGTTCAGAGGGTTGTTCTGATGATCCAGCACAATAATGTGAATAAAGTGTTCAGAGCAATGTCTAGAATCCATCACATGATCAGTGAATGTACTTGGCACACACATCATCAGTAAGTTCTTAAAGAAAATGAATTTGCTCTCAAGTGCAAAAGTGTTCTCCTCCTTGAAGCCCAGAGGTGCTGAGTCCCATCCTATCATTTGGTTATGGCTTGGTTTTCCCACCTGAGTAGCAGGCCCCAAGGTGCCTCTACTTAATGCTCACCCACTTGGTGCTATTTGCTAATCATGATATTTATATAGAAACTATCAAGGACTTGAAGCCCTGAGGAGTTCAGATAAATATGGACACAATGCTGCTTATCTAGCTTGTGGGGGTCAGGTTGTGCACAGTTTCCAGTTTCTGGAAATGTTTTCCTTGTGGTCCTCCGAGGCCTTGTTCCTATTTCTCGACTTGTCTTTCTCTGTGCTGTTCTCATGGGAGGATTGATCCCTCCCTCAGTTTCTACATCAAGCAAAGGCAAGATGGAAGAACTCTACACCAAGAATCTATGTGTTCCAATCTTCTGTGGAGGATCTGAAGGGACTTAAGGGGCAGACTCTCCTGTGAAATGGGGAGCTTCCACCCACCACCTGATAAGCTCAGACCTTTCTATTTTCCTCTTTTTTATTTGGTTTGTTTGTTTTGTTTTGTCGAGAGGCTAGGCTGGCCTAGAACGTGCTGTATAGCCTTGTGGTCCCCCGTCTCAGCTTCCCCAGTGCTAGGGTTAGAGGCCTGCGCTGGTTCCCTCAGTTGCTCTGTTTCTACATGAACAATATCTTCCCCTTCCTCAGAGCATCCCAGCTACATCAATGTTCCTTGGGGGAGGGGCTCATTGTCTGTCTTCTAACATTGCTATTAAAGCATGTTTTAAGTACTGTGTATCCTCCAAAGAGAAATTTTAGTAGTAGTCTCTTTAAAATGATGTTTTGTTTTTCATCTAGTAATTTACAGAAGTCCTGCTTAGGTTGGCAATCTCTAAAGGTAGTCCTCTTTGCCTATTCTTTTTCTAACCCCTCCCCCCATCCCATCAGATATTGGACAGGAAGTCACTCCATATACATTTGAGGAACTTAAATTATTGAATATGAATGGATCTTAGAGAGCTGGCGTGTATACTTTTGTTAAAAATTATCAGAGTGCTAAATATACGAAGGTCTCAGAAAGCATGCTGGGTCACTTTCTGAATGCCCTGAGACAGGAGTCAAAAGAAGTACCAATGACCTCCTTGATATAGCTTTGTGATAGCATGAAGCTGGAAAGAGTGTGTTTGCTCGAAACACACCACCTGTGCTCCTATTTCCAAACCGAAAGATCCCACTCTCTCTCCTTTTGTTCATTCATGTAGTGAGGCCTCTCAGTATGGTGGTTCTCAGAAACCAGATAAAACTTGTCCTTGGCTACACAAGCCCTTCATTCACAAAGCAATATTACCTCAACTTTTTTTTCCTCTTTCTTGTTTCCCTTCCCTTCCCTTCCCTTTTCTCTTCTTCTCTTCTCTTCTCTTCTCTCTCTCTCTCTCTCACTTTCTTTCTTTGAACCAGAGTTATGATGCTTCCCCCCCTGCAGAAACCCCTTAGAGGCAGTTAAGTGGGCTGACTGAAAACACCTGTACCATTTAGAGGAGCCAGTGCTTGGCATGAGTCTCCACCCTGAAGCCCTCCACTATTAGCTGTGCAGTTAACTGTACGAAAAGTATTAGCGGTAAGAAACCCTGCGCAGAGCCACACCTCCAAGGAAAATGCTGGCCATCTCCTTCCCCTTTTTGTCTCTGAAAAATCTGTCGTCACAGCGACACAAAAGCTTCTCTCCCTTCAAGTCCTCAAATCGTGTTATTTAAAGAAGATAAAAAGAAAACAAAACAGAACCCAAGAAATAACTGTAGTTCATCCAGGAGCCTCTGAGATGCTCACATAACGGTCTGAGGGTACCGGATCTCTTTCCTGCCTTTCATGTGGTTTTGTCAGCAAGGTTACTGGCATGGAGCAGGGCTCCTTGAAGAAGTCGGCAATCTTCAAGAGATGCATTTTTGGTGGTAGTTTCCAGTGAGAACCGGGGCTGGGGAGAGGATACTAACTTAACATCTGGGAGCCTCCAAGAAAAAGTTTTTATGGAACCCACACCTTCTGGGAACACCCCTCACATCAGCCTGTTCCGCCCAGATAGTATTGCAGAGGGAACTAGTCATCTATCCTCCCATTCTTTCTTGGCACTACAAGCTGACTCTGGACACACAGCTGCCCAGCTGCTGATAAGTGTATTTCCTAGCTTTCCTTGTAACATGTTTGGCCAATGAGAAGTATCTAACCTCTGTTCTTTCACTCTGGCTGTCAGGTTTTCGAGATGGGGATGACAATGGAGAGGACCATGGACACGGAACATCTAGGTGACTATGAAAATGAGGCTTTGCTAGACCAGGGTGGGAGACACTCTGGATCTCAAGTGTCAGCCCTTTGTTCCACTGAGCCAGCAATTTACCAATTTCTTGAGAAAGTTTTTCCTTTTAGTGTGGGCTTCCAGGGGCATTCCCTTTTAGCTGAATTTTTAAGATTTTGAATCAATCATCCTCGTACAGACATAATACTTTCAAAACATACTGATTAAGGACAGCAGCAAGTCCCACACAGGATCTACTGTCAAACCACATTAATGTGCTTCACATGACCTAGATAAAGGATGTTATACGGCCCAAGAATTTAGGCCTTACCATAAGAGACTTCATTATGATGGACATTGAAGGTGTATGAAATTCTTAAATGGCAATTGGAACATGGATGATTATATGACTGAGAGCCTAGACAAATGTCACTGAAACTTCTTTTCAAGGAACAAATGTGTTCATGCATGTATTTTCATTAATCAAAGTGGAAAAAATGTCTTCAAAGTAACTCTTCTGACTTACTGATGGAACATCTGATGAACCCTCAGCCTACCATACAGTTTCATTCCAGGGCTGAGGCTTCCCTTGGTGTACACTGTGTAAGAAGTCTTGGTTGCACTAACAGTTGCTGCTTTGACCTTGGCCTCAGCACATTGGATGGATTACTGTCATAATGTCCTCCTATACCTAGTCCCTTTCTCTTCTGCCTCTTGCTGACCCTAGTCTCTTCTCTACACCACTGCACTTTCCCTTTGAAATGCAAAGACAACGGAGCCCTTTCCCATCTAAAACTGTCAGTTCCGATCGCCCTGTTACCTGCAAGATGGTGTAGTAGAATGCGGCACATTCTTGCTTTTCCCTCTGCTTAGGATGTCTGTTGTCAGTGAGTTTGAGTAACTTCTGCTCTTTCCTCAAATCCACATGCTTGACGAGCCAACGCTCTTTATTCCCTTTCTTTACTATCTTGCACATATTTTGGTTTTATAACCTCTCACACATACCATGTGATCTAGGATAATTGTCTATTTACAGAGTTTTCTCCTTAAGGACAAAGATTGCATCTCTCTCTTTCCATCTTTGTATGCTCAGTACCTTGCATGATGCTGGAACACGGTAAAACCTCAATAGATGTTTTATCAAAGCAAACACAGCACTTTAAAAATTAGCAACTTCCATTTGCAAACACAAAGTGATAGACCACAGGTTCTCAACCTGTGACCCCGTTCACAGGGGTCACCTAAGACCATTGGAAAACACAGATATTTACAGTACAATTTATAACAGTAACAAAACTACACTTACAAAGTGTAAAAATAAACAATTTTATGGTTGAGGGCACCACAACATGAGGAACTGTATTAAAGGGTCACAGCATTAGGAAAGTTGAGAACCACTGTGATAGACCAATGAAAGTGGGTTTTCAGTAATTTAGGTAATTTCCTCTACAGCCCTATGTAGAAGAAAGGTCATGCTACAAAATGCCTGTGTGTCTGGCTTGAATTGGCGATAACCTCCTCCATCTTTGGAGGTGGAGGAACTTTTATTTGAACTGTGAGTTAAACTGTGTTCTCTTAAAATCTATATTTGGAAGTCCTAAGGATGTAACTTCCATCAGATATGGGAGCTTTATAAAGAGAATCAAGTTAAAAGTAGGGTGCTATGACTTAATTACTACACCCACCAACTCATACATTGAACCTCTAAGCCTCATGGGATGATATGTGGGAACAAGTTGTTATGAAGGTAATTAAGTTCAAACAAGGTCACGAGTATGGCCCTCATTTAACTTGACTGGTGTCCGTATCAAAAGAGGGAAGGGAGAGAGGCACCAGGGATGTACAGACAGAGGAGAAAGGCCATCTGCAAGTCAAGGAGAGGTCCAGGAGAAATCAAAGCTGACAACACCTTGATCTTGAACTTCTAGACTTCAGAACATTGAGACAATAATTCCCAAAGCACCCAGTTTATGTCATCAATACCTCTAGCAAACTAAGATTCCCCAGCAGCTCTTATTAACGCTTCTTGTTGACACACTCATGAACTGAATCATAAATGCCACCTCAGGAAGAAGCAGCAGTTATTACCCTTTGTTTGGCAGATGGTGAAACAGAGGCCCAAGGGAAGACAGTGGCTTCCTCATGTCTAATAGCTTTACTGACTGAACGAGGTCTTGGTAGTAGTAGTTGGTGGTCTACTCAGGGCACCATGTTTTGCCACTTTGTGTCCCTCCATATCTCACAGAAGCCTGCTTCATACTTAGTCACACTAGTCATACTTCATCCTCGTAGGTGTAAGCTTTATGTCTTACCAAGATTTTATTGTGCAGTAGTTAGATGCTTGTTGCCAAGCTATCTTGAAGCATGAAAGGAGTTCCCACCCCCACATCCAATTTTTGAGATAGGTCAAGGTAAAAAATTGGCTGCCCTGTCCCTAAACAGGTTTTTACAACCAAAGAGAGCTGGGCTGGCACAATGAGTATTTTTCCCTCATCTCCAAGGAAAAGCAGCCAGTTTTTCATTGTGATTTTTAAGGTATTTTAAGTGGATTCACTCTTCCATGAACACCTATGAAGATTTCAGCACCAGACAGCTCAGTTCTCTCACTGGCTCTGTCTTTGATCTTAAACACTTCATAGGGTTTTTTCCTCACTTCATCCATAGTGTGAAGATGTTAACACTGTCTACATCATTTTATTGCTGTGAGGGCAATGATGTGCCATGTAGCCAGTACATAGTGAACCATCAAAGCTGTCAGTTGTAGATGAAGAACAAAGTCTCAGAGAAAGCTGGACTTTTTACTCCACTAATTAGAAAGAGCCCCCTGGGACCCCATTCTGGAAGCTTCCTACTATACAGCACTGTTTTCTTGTTTTTTTTTTTTTTTCCAGGATGCCCTGAATGACTGTGGGCAGGGAGAGACATAGAGAACAGCCTACACATGGTTTGTGGGCCACATTTAGAAAGTAGAAACGGTTGACTCTTTCTATGACACGACTGCATTAGGTTCATAAAAAAGAACTCAAAGGAATATGCTGGGGTACAGCAGAGGTATTTCCTATCTGAGAATCCTCTGGGGGTGGGGAGTCTCTGTTACAGGAAGTGCTATGCTGAAGGTATAACGTATATACAGTCCCCTTTCCTTTGTCCCTGCCCATCTGGTGTGTCAACAGACACTGAGTCTGTGTGAGTGGGAGTCTCCTTGGAATGACTCTTGCTCCCTTCCCGAGCTAGGAGAATGTCAGGGAGTAAGTAATGCCTTTCAGGGCTCTCCCCAAACCTTCCTGTGACAGAGACACAGTCTGGCACAAGAGGGCAGTGATCTATCTATTCTGTTTCCTGGTTAGATGGACTTACTTAATCAGCACTCTCTTCCAACAGAACAAGCATGCCTTCTATCTAGGAAAAGAGAAGACCTACTCAAAATATTTAGGTTTAGGCATTAACTTCACTATTTGAAGTTGAAGAAACTTGAGGAAGATACTTAAATTCTGTGAACTTCAAGTTCCTCATATGTACAATGAAGCTGGTAATAGCACCCATCTGGAAAATTTATGGTGAACCAAAGGGATGATACAGTTAAAAGTGCCTTGCTGATAAAGAGTGCTATCACTTCATTATCGTTCCTTGGTTTCACACTCCAGGGCTTAGCTTACCTCTCACTCTGATTCCTCTGGTCCTCTAACTGGCTAGAAGATTCACAATCCATTCACAACATAAGCCCCTCCCTTATAGCCTATATAACACAAGTAAATGTCTCATGTCTTATATTTACAATGCATTGCTGAGGTGCAGAGATCACACATCATATCTCCTCCCTTCTCTTGCAGCGTAAGTACTTACTGATGGCATAGAACTGTCTCACCACAATGGAGCATGGGTTTGGAAGCTAGGACCTGCAACCTGCATTCCCCTTCCCAGACATCATTGTAGGATGGATCTAGGGCAGACAGCATGGAGAAGGGTTTTCCCTTGAAGACCTGAGTTCTGATTCTGCTTTGGTTTTTTTCCTTTCCTATTTGTTCCTCAACTGCGAACCAAATGTAATACAATGCCCCTGGGGCCAACATGAAAGCACCTTTGTTGAATGTGCCTGGAGGCTTTGACAATATAAAGAAAACAGGTATCATTGACAAGGGCTGGTGATGGAAGCAGTGAGTATTGGATTTGCTGTTGATGAGGTGCCCTAGCTGCCATGAGTACTCACCTGAGGACTCTAGCCCGCACTCCTGCCGGACATCGAAGGTCTGAGAGCGACTGCTGACAGGATTGCTGGCGGTGCAGTTGTAGATGCTGTCGTAATGCTGGTTACTGAGAGTGATGTATAGGAGATGGGAGTGGTTGGCTCGGCTCAGCAGATGGGTGCCTGCCTCGTCGCTCCAGCTGTAGGCCACATGGTCCCCTTTGTTCACCGTGCAGGCTAATATCAAGCTGCAGGTCCCATTCTCGTTCTCCTGGGTTTTGTTTAGCACTTTAATCTCTGGGGTGGAGACCTGCTCTGTCAGGAGGAGGAGCAAGGGAGCCATCACTGAAACAAAACTCCCGGAACTATTGACTGGTTTATTCATCAAAACAAAGTCTAGACAAATGGCCTTTTCCCCTCACTGAGAAGTCTTAAGTGTGAGTTGTCTCTTGTGGAAAACTGTTGTTCACATCATCCCTCACCCCTCTCTGCTCTTTCCAGGACCCTCTTGAGATAGAACAGAGAGGCATTTGGTTTTTAGTTCCTTTCTGCTAATACCATTAGGGTCCTACCAGTCTCTCCTGATGTTTACCATCTAGACTGTTCTGCCATATTCTATCAGGAATAAGATAGGTTTTGATTGGCTTAAAGTAAATCTCCTAGAGCTAGAAGCATGAGTTTTCAGTGGTAGGATTTCATCGTGCCTCTGTGTGTGTGTGTGTGTGTGTGTGTGTGTGTGTGTGTGTGTAACAAGGGCTTTGTGGGTCTAAGGCAGTGGTAGGTTTTCAATCATAGCCACAGGCCCTATCAATCCATACAATTCTAAAGTCATGAGATAGGCAAGGTAAAAAAAGGTCATGCTTATTACAGCTACTGTAGGACCAGCACACTGCTGGCATTTCATATCCATCTCCTTTAATCCTGTCAATAATTATAACTAAAAATAATCATTCCCATTTTGTGGATGAGAAAACTTCTAAGTGGCCAAGCTGAGTTAAGTAACTTAGTCAGATTCTGAAATCAGCCTGCCCCTTTCTCTCAGCAAAGAAAGTCATGGTTGCAGAGACCACACTTCCCAAAGTACCCAGTGGAGTATATAAGGTGTGACAAAGTCAATAAACTTATAAGAACAAAGGGACAATTATATGACATACATATGTTATTAAACACACACACTCATGATGTGCGGCCTCCATGCACACTCAGCAGAGGGCTATGGGAATTCTGCACTCTCTGTTTGCAGGAGGGAAACTCTGGGACAGGAGAGAGTCGAGACGTTTCTGTTTCTCTCCTAGGTAACTGAAGGTTTCAATGAAATGCTGGCTGTGAAGTCGGCACAGACATCAGGAAGTCTTGGAAGGCAGATGAGCCTCAGGGCCTAAGGGACAGGAATCCTAGGCGTCTCAAGGACAGAAGCAGAGGTTAAAGGGGCCCAGGAAAGTGCTGGGCTCAGGTAGATGTAGCTTCTACAGTCCCACCACTAAACAGCTACATCACCAGATCCTGGTTCAAATGAGAAAAAAAAGGTGTTTCTTTCACCATGTAGGTGGAAGCCTCCCCCAGGGCTCTGGGCTTGGTGAGTGGCTGTGGGTGGAATGTCAGCTCTTTCACTCAGAACCTCTGCTTCAGCAAACATCCTACACAAATATGGGTAGGCACGTGCAAAACCACTTGCCCCTGGAGTCGGGGTCCCTGGTGATGAAAGAGAAGTTAGGTTTGTTCAGTTGTATTCAAACTTTGTACTTTCGGGCTTGATAGGAAAAAAAAAAACCAACACTTTTTAAAAAATTGATATGCAAACTAAGCCTGTTAGAGGTGAAAGCCAGCTCTTCAGCTCCCACATAGTGGGCTCTCTTCTTTTCAAAACAGGAATCAAATCAGCCTCCACCGATGTGCAGTTTGGAAGATAAATAAAAACAAACAAACAGACAAACAAACAAACAAACAAACAAATAGTATCAGCCTGTCAAAATGCTTCCCTTAAGCTTAAATACTCGTTGGACCAGATATTTCAAGTTGTTTCCAATTACAGACACCCTACTTCTGAGAAAGGCCTAAGTCTTCTAAGCCCCCTATGTGAAGTGTGAAAACTCCCATTTTTACCATAAAGCTTCAGCTGCATGCAGAATTGCTGAACTGCCACATTCTCCTCCAAATTCACAAAGTACCATCCTTCACTCTCGGTCCTGTTTCCCAGGATCCTCAGGCTCAGGTTTTCTGGTTGAAACTGGTAACCATCTTCCAGGTGATCTGGATAGCCTCCTTTAGCAAAATCAAAAGACACTATTTTCTTGTTGGTTTTGCTTCCTAAAGACGTGCCCTTCGTGACAAGGATGCGGATGCTTTTGTTGACGCTTTTATGTATCTGTTCATTTGTCAGGGGCATCCAAGTGTCGTTTCCTAGCTGCCTGTTAATCACCTGGCAGTTCATCACATCTCCACCTGTGGGAAGGAAGGGACGATAACGCCTTATGATGAAAGACCTGGAGAATACATACATTGTGTAGAGGACAGAAAATGACAGACAGGCCTGAGGCTCGCCTCTCCTGTTGAACGATCTCAAATTACCAGGTGGTGGTCTACAAGGACTACCACCAGGACCCTAACCACAACGTCAGTATTTCAAAGCATCCAGTGGAAATCCTAGAATTGCTTACAGCAGGGTTCTGTCAACTCAGACTTAACAGTGAAGGCACAGAAGGCAAGGTAAATGACTTCCTGAAAGTCGAGTTAGTAAGAGGCAGAGCCAGGACTAGAACCTCGGTCTATAATTTCTCTACCAAGGCTCTTGCCAGCACTCAGTATGCACAGTGAAGAGTGGATAACAGTGAAAAGGAGCCCAGGGGACCATGGTTCCAGAAGCACCAAGCCAGGTGATAAGAAACAGAGACGGGTCTGAGGACTGTGAAAATTAGGGAGGTGGCATGCTTCGTATCCAAACTGGAATCCTCGTTCTCCAAAAATATCTGAGATAATTAATAACGGTGAGGGCAAGAGATTATTTTATTTCTCTTTAAAAAAAAAAAAGCTGAACCAACAAGAACAAAGGAGGAGTGGGGGGGGGGGTTTAAAAAAAAAACCACGAAAACTCAAAAGCCTTTCAAACCACTATAAGGGACTCTAGTGCTGACGATTTAATACCTCTGCTTTGCTCAAACCCACAGCCTGCCTTTCTGCCTCCTCTCTCAGGGGTGGCTGCCCTTTTGGTTTCACTGAAAAAAACATAGAAGAAATAAAAAGCAAATTTCAATCTATGGAAATCCCAATGGATCTATCTACCTGGAGGAATGGTCCGTGTTTCTTATCCAAGGCTAGCCTCTCCCCTCAAGGAACAATCCCATGCTTTCAGGTTTTGCCTCTGTAATCCAACCCCCTGCATTATCAGCTGCCTTCTGGATTTCTTTCACCGACATATACATACAAACACTTAATTGCCCTCATCTAAAAACAAAACAAAACAAAACAATACAAAACAAAAAACCCCAAGACAACAACAACAAAAAACCAAAAAAAATCAAAAAACAAAAAACCTCTCCTCTCATCTCAGGCCAATCCTCTGCCACTTGGCCATTTTCATTTTCTTTTTGGAAGCTTCTTGCATGTCTATTTATGTTTTCTGCTTTAACTTCTTGACACAATTCCCCTGTGCCCATCCAAATATTCTTCCCAAATTCTCATTGGATCACACCTGCTAAGATCAGTCTGTTATACAGAGCCAAGTCAATTAATTCTCCATCATTGCCTTGAGTGTTTCTCAGGAACACTCGACATAGTTCATCATCTCTCCTTCAAACACTGTCTGTATTTGGTCCCTGAGATACTACACTTCCATGACTTGCTATTTTTTCTTTTTATCATTCTTAGTTTCCTTGGGGGAAACTTCTGTTTTTTTCAGATATCTAAATATCAGACTATGCCTAGGCTCAGGCTTCCTTCTCTTCCTTATTTACACCTATTCAATTTCTCATTTAGCTGAACAGTTTGACACATCTCTGCAGTAGTTACAGTTACATATGTTGGCTAATCCTTTCACTGCCTAATCCTCTACTGCCTCCATAGAGGAGCACTTAGAGTTTTACATGGCTTCTGACTTTAGCAAAGAACTTTCTCTTCAAACATGACCATTTGTCCAGTTTCTCAGGCCACAGCATGGGCGCATCCTTGAGTCTGTCCTTTCTCACACTCTACATTTGGTTGACAGGAAGTCCTGCTGGCTCTAATTTCCATGTGGGTCTGACGCAGAATCACTTCCTATGCCATTCCTTCCTACCACTGCTACCACCGTCTCCCAACTAATCTCCTGGCATTTGTACCATGGACAGAGAGATCCTTTAAAACCATGTCTAATTTATTGGTTTTTTTTCTTCTATCACTTTTAATCTTCCAGAGCTTTCTAGCACTCACAAAGTTCACAGTCCTTGACTCTGCTCCTGAAAACCTGGCTTTGCTCCAAATCCATTCCCTGCCCACTCTTGGACTGTCATAGAACTATGGTCAGATGGCTTCCTGTTCCTTAACCTCATCAAAAACTCTCCTGCCTCTGGGCCTTTGCGTGTGCTGTTCCTCTCTGGAAATCTCTTCCCTTATATCCTTAACTGCCCAGTTCCTCACTTTATTTTAGGCGCCTGCTCAGAGAACTCTTTCCTCTGAGAGGCCTCCTCTGACAGAGTATCTAGGACAGCCCCTCTGCCCATTGCTCTTGCTGTGGCTGCCTGGTGGCATAGTGCACATTTATTCATTTTATTGCTGTCTGCTCCACTTGAAGACCGTCTTTTCCAGAGAAAGAACCTTACACCACTGCTTATGTCTGACAGCCTGAAACAGTGTTTGGCACAGAGAGACTCTGAAATAAATATCTGTTCAGTTGACAAGTGCTGAAAGCCATATGACCTTGGCAAACCTTTTATTTAGCTTAGCCTAACATGTATATAACTGAATTTAACCCTAAGTTAATGTTCATGGTAGGAGCACATGACTCGATGAGCATAGATTGTTCTAGCTGATAAGAGATTGAAAAGAGTAAAATGAAAACACCTGCTTCTGTGATGGGCCTGTCTAGAAGGGACCCCTTCTCCACTGTGGTAAAGCAGAGCTACTGGAAAATTGGGTAAACTGCCCAAAATATTCTTGACATTAACATGCCTTGAAATCCCCACACTACCTACTAAATGACCCAGCCCAAATTAATTAAAGACTAATAATGTCAGGGAAAAAGAAGATGCAGTCTCCATGGGCTAAAGTCAGGATGAGTGTGTTTGAGGCATGGTTGTTACAGGAAAGTGGGGTAGGTGACAAGGAAGTTGGTCTTTTGGGCATTGCTAATATTTCCTCTTAAAACAGAGTGCTCGCCGGGCGGTGGTGGCGCACGCCTTTAATCCCAGCACTCGGGAGGCAGAGTCAGGCGGATTTCTGTGAGTTCGAGGCCAGCCTGGGCTACCAAGTGAGTTCCAGGAGAGGCACCAAAACTACACAGAGAAACCCTGTCTCGAAAAACCAAAAAAAAAAAAAAAAAAAAAAAAAAAAACAAAAAAAAAAAACAAAAAAAAAAAAAAAACAACAACAACAACAACAAAAAAACAGAGTGCTCACCCTGTTGCTCAGATGGAAGAAGACTCTTATTTTTACTATTTTACTGTTTAGTACTGTTTTTACATGGGTACATTGGGAAGCACATTGGACTTTCTTCCAGTTACACTCATGAATGTCTGACAATTCCAGATGACACAGTTCCTCTGATGGCTTCACACCTGAATTGTAAAAATGTACCCAAGATAGTGACCTCTTGAGTTCTAAATATACGTAAATGAAGGAAGGAAGACTGAGAGCCGTACATGGACCTTTGAATGTATGTACATTTTGGGGAACACCTCTCTAAATGCCATTTCTGAAAGAGATATGAGATTTTTCAAAACCGAATTGCTTCTGTTGACATTTTAAACTAATTTTGATATGGAGAAGAAGGGGGAAATGGGGGAAATTTACCCACTCCAAGACTGTTAATACCTCCCTCTCCAAATGCCTCCCATACAACTTTTCCTACCACATGACCCAGTAGGCTGTTTTGTACTTTCAGAGTACAGAATTGGTAGTAGGAAGTAGCCAAATAAACAAATCAATCAATGATAGTGGGTAAGAGGAGAAAGGGTGAACGGATAGAAATGGGGCAGACGAAGACAGACTTCACAGCTTGCATGCACAAGGAATGGAACCAGAACTTCACCAGGAGGAGACCCTAACACCCAAATACACAAAGGATGATGATGTAATTGCTCCCATGACTGCTGAGTCTGGAGGGGTGCTTGAGGTCATCTCCACCCAAGCACAAATGGAAACACAAGTGGGGCTGTAAAGCCCTTCAAGTAGACTGTCTGTTCCTGAAACATCCTACTGCCTGATGAGGGTTTTCCAGCGAGCCTGTGATTCAGTCAGCCCTGTTTACTAGAAGAGGCTGGGAGGAAACATTTATGTTCTTCACACCAACTCACTTTCCTTCATGGGTAACTCTACTTTGAAGGTGGAGTGATTCATATAGGCAAGTGAACAAATTTGCAGGATTTAGCTAACCCTTTCACAAGGTGGGATTCTACCTCAGAACTTTATTTTTGGCTTTATTCTGATATTTTATAGATGCTTTTAGCATCTTGCTACATCTCTTCTTTCTTTCTTTCTTTCTTTCTTTCTTTCTTTCTTTCTTTCTTTCTTTCTTTCTTTCTTCCTTCCTTTCTCTTTCTTTTTCTTTCTTTCTTTCTTCCTTTCTTTCTATCTTTCTTTCTCTCTCTTTCTTTCTTTTTTCCTCTCTTTCTCTCTTTCCCTTCCTTCTTTTCTTTTTTTGTAGAAAAGAGATAAGTTTCACAGGCTTCAAAGTTCTAGTTGTAAATGCAAACTCAGGAAGGAAAAACAGCTTGTCTAAGGCTTATTTTTAACCTAAATATCAGTTAAATCCCTATTCCACAGAGCTGAGAGTGCTGGGTCTTTGTTGCTCAGTCTGTTTGCACCCAGCATTTCTCAGCCTAAAAGCCTGGACCACCCTTTGCTCGGCCAATTCCTTCCGCTCTTCAGGTCTTCTTCAGCTTGACTTGTTTTTCTGAGGGAAGACTTCCTGGACTCGGGGCTCCAGTTAGCTTTCCAACTGCATGCTTCCATCTTACTTTGCATCACTTCATTACACCACTCATCACAATTTCAACTAGTTTAGTACTTGTCGTTCTCACACAGTTATAAGCTTTCAAGAAGAGGGATTGTCTTTTACTCATTGTGGTATTCTAACAGGTACCTGGGACACAATGAGAGGCCAGGAAATCCTTGTCATCAAAGCGAATGAGTGAAATGAAATGGGATGAATGAATGAATGAATGATGAGATAAGTCTAAGTTCTTCTCTTTCCACAATCAAAATGAATTCCATTTTATGTCTGTAGCATTCCTACATGGGATGAGAGACAGTATTTGTCCCCACTTTCCAGGTGAGTATTTAGAAGGTCTTCAGTCACAAACCCTTGGTTTTTGGCTACAACAGACCCTTTGCCATTCCACTTACATCACTTTAGGTCTGTATTTGTATCTCCATCTAAAATACTCTTTCCCAACCCTAGCAGAATCCAACCTATGTATTTGAAAGACACACAACAACAGGCAGCGATGTTGTCTCCAGCAAGGGTTATAGAAAGAAGCTATCTTCATTCTAATGTCCTTTGTTCTGTTGAAGTTTTAGAGGCACACATGCAACTGCACCTCTCCTCTACAAAACAAAAAGGTTAAAATAAAACCTGTACGCTAAATAAAGTTTCTATCTACTTTCTAAATTTCACTCCGTATGTACTTTCTATGTTCTCCTGTAATTTATCAATTCCTCTCACCTTTTGAAACAGTCTATACTTCAATTAGTTCCAATTCAACTCAACATATACATTTTAATTATAGATATTATAGTCTAGTTTTCCTCATGGGACCTAGATACACTGTATCATTCTTCCCATTTCTCAAACAGAAGCTTATCCAGTTTTATTCACTGACATGTCTAGAGTGTAGAGAGACTGTTAATCTACTCTACTTATCTTTCCTCATTTACAAAGTTGTAATAGTACTAATGATGGTGACAATAATGTCATAGGGTTGGTGTGATAATTAAATGATAAAACACTTAGCATGATGTCTTGTATAAAGCAAATATATAATATTTTCTACTATTATTTATTCAACAATAATTTTTAAATGGCTTTCACCCACCAGACATTATGTCAGGTACTTTTCAGAGGCTATGATTTCTCATTTTGCAACCTACCCCTACACCTTGCCTGGCCATGTCAGATACACTCAGTAGATCAGTACTGAATGGAATCTTTGAAAGGCAGTGTATAAATAATCAGATCCCTGATGCTTTGAACTCTATCCCAATGCTGCAGATAAAGAAAGGTGAGGTTTTAGATCATGAGGTTAAATTTTTTTGAAGAAGTATCTGGATCAATACATTGGCATAGAATGGGCCAATAGCTGCATTAGGTTGGCTCAAGCCTAGAACCCAGGCTTTGTCTCTTCTCTCTTACTCAACATGTATGGAGGGGGTGGGAAGGACCTACATGGAAGAATAAAGCACCTCATTTTTGGAGAGTCACTCATTATAACACATATATCCTTGTAGCATCAATATTAATAATGAGGCTATGCAAATATAGGGTCAGGGGATGTGAGCAATCTCTACTCACATACGGCCCTAAAATTGTTCTACAAATAAAGCCTAAATTAAAAGATTATTGACACATTGAATGATCTGAACCAACCGATTTCTAGTTGTAATGTGACAATATATATTTGGTCTTCAGTGTGTATTCTTCAGAACATGAACTTGGCATTTTACATCTAACTGAAGCACTCATGGAAACCTCAGGCACTTGTTATGAAAATATTTGTGAATTGGAGTTAATGGTCTATGCAGATGAGGATCATAATCTTCTGGCAGGAGTGATGTGGGGGAAAGCAGTATCAGAGACCAACAAAATGATATTGTTGAACAAATTAATATACACAATAACCACAACAGAAACAGCAGCCTAGGTCGTATCCATTGTAAAGAATATGAAGCTTCCCAAGAGTCTAATAATTATTAACATTGTGATATAAGCACAATATGTCTGCCTTCTTTAAGGGCAAGAGATTAAAGACGACTCCCAGTAAAACAGAGAAGAAAAAGGCATAAAGTTTACCTTGCAGTTATTTACCCAAAGATAGTAACTCTTCACTATGGCTCTTGGGTTTAAGTCAAGATGTTATATAGAAGTTGTACAAAATAAGCATGGAATGTTCAAGATATATAAATAAATCAACTGTCATTTAGGAGAATTGGTTTTAGTTGGGAAGGGACATGTGGACTTTTTTTTTTTTTTTTCTTTTTACAGTTCTGACTGGGAACTGAAAACTGAGCTGAAATGGGAAGGTGCTGATTTTTACAAGAATCAAGCTTCTTTGTTGAGTCGCTCTGACACGACTGATCTGTCTCATTTGCAAAGCACTTCTATTTGGGTTTTATTGGGGTTTCACAAAAGAGTACACAATTAAAAATAGAACACTGACAAAAATTGAACCAATATTAGAAGATGGAATGCAAGGAAAGAAGAGTTGCCAAGTGGGGTGACATGCAAGTGTTCTGGGGCTGGGCTGTCATTAACTAACAAATGACCTCTCACCCGTAAGCAGAACATTTGCCAGCTACACCTGAGCTGCCACAGGCAAGGCTAGCCAGGGAGAAAAACAGAAATTCATCGCATAGTTATTAGTCACTAAGGAGCCCAGCAATGGCAGGGTTCAGACAGGATTCAGTGAGGAAGGCCAAGCTCTACCTACAAAGATGCTTGGTTTGGTGATCTAAGCTCTCAAAGTGGGGCTAAGCAAGGGCCTCCTCATCTGAGACTTGAGCAAGAGATTCCTTTTACAGCATCCCCACATCCCTGGCACATTCCAGGGCTTTTCTTAGAATAGTCCACAATGGATTTGCAGTTATGGAAACTCCAAGACCAAAACGCTGTAGCCCTCAGGATTTCCCCATCCCCCTTCTAAGCCTTCTCCACGCCAGGCTGTCTCCCACAATCTAATCAAATCCTAAGGTGGAGTTGCCCATTCCACTTCCACTTAGCGCTGTTGCTCTCAAATATCTTTTCCTTTAGCTCTGATCCACTAAGTAGAAAGCAATAGCTTGCTTTGGAAAAAAGAAGAATAAGCGGGATGGGAGAGAAGTCAGGCTCCTTTAATTTTGGACCCCACTGTAGCCGCTTCTTTGACCTTAAGTTTTTCAATTTGCATTTTCCACATTCTATAACCAGCCCTGGGTTCCAAAATTCCCAACCTCTCCCCTTCTTACTGCTTTGGAATCATCTCTTATAAGAAAGCGTGACCTCACTTCAGCCACCATCTGTTGTCGGCCAAAGGTCTGAGGTTTCTCACTTCTACCTGTTTCCTTCTGCCACCTCTGCTCTACACTGGACCATGTTCTTCTTTGTCTGCTGGTGGATGTGTGAAAGTCACTTTCAATAGCAGGGATGCAGGACAAGTCTCCTAGAGCTCTGTTCCATAGCCTGGGTTTTTGCCAGAAGGTACCCACCCCAAACCAACCACTCAGAACTTCAGCCCGAGTCCCTTACACCAAGAGGCTTATTATGGATGTAGCAGGTGGATTTGACTTCTGGTTTCCTTAGTAACTAGTGTCGATGGGGCGAATCCCTGGAACGCGAGGCTCAAGGAATACAGAAGTTTCTTCCCCTTTGAAAGACACTGTAGAAACCCAGAGGCACTCCTTAAGGAAGAGGTGACTGAACTACAAGCCCCAGTCCACCCATCTCTTCACTATCCCCGAGGCTCTGCTGATTCCAAACTTCTAAACACTGGACTCAAACCCTTAAACAAACGGACACTCACCTGTTCCGTAGCTCAATTCCAAAGTCAGAGAAAGAAACAGAAGCATGCCCAAGGAAATGGACCTGTTGGGATCCATTAGCCAGAGAAGAGAGGGACACGGTGCCTGGCTGGAAGCCGGGCAGCTGCTCACGGTTGTCCCGCGGAGAGGCTCTGATCAGACAATGCTGCCTCTGCCGTCAAGTTTACACATCAGGAACCACCAGCTTCCTGTCTCAACAGGGTTTTTTTTTTTTTTCCTCTCTGCTTGAGTCTCAAAGATTGCTCATATCTGATCAGGCTTTAATCACTTCGTTGTTCTTGAGAAGCCTAAGTCAGGTGTTTGGACCCATGGGAGCCAGGAAAGGATCTGTGTAGTCACTTCTGTTAAACTCTGGTTTGGGGCAGAAATGCGATCCCTCCCCAACCCTCCTTTTTCTAAGCTGTTTCCAGGAAATGAGTGTCACAAGTTCTCTGAGTAGATCTGTCTGGTAACTCTCCTTGGGTCTTCAAAAACCACGGACCTTGGACAGACCACCTATAAACGAGGTCATTCAGAGCTCAAATTCTGTAACTAACCTTCAATGAGATGATAGGATGTCTACTTTTTTCCTGTTCCATGATCTCATTGAACACCTCTGCAAGTCAAATCTGGAGCTACAGTCACAGACAGATGGGGCGAGCAAGAATGGACCAACAGCCCATTTCCCTGATGGGCACAGTGTGGCAGAATCAAGCTAGTTCTGTGCTGCCTTCAACTTATGACTTATGTTTAAGTTTTCGCTATGGAAAGAACTTACTGTATGAACAGAACACTAGAAAATGCTATCTATGATCAGGGCTCACAAGGAGATTTTGAAAGATGAGGCTAGATGTGTGTGTGTGTGTGTGTGTGTGTGTGTGTGTGTGTGTGTGTGTGTGTGGTGTGTGTGTGTCTGCCACAGTAGTGCATGTGGAGGTCAAAGAACAACCCTCTGGAGTCACTTCTCTCCTTCTATTATGTGGGCTCCAGTTGTTAAACTGAATTTGCCAGGCCTGTACAGCAAGTACCCTTATCCACCGAGTCATCTTGCCGGTCCCCAGGCTAATGCTTTTAGAATCCATTGTCATAATCACAGGTGCTCTTCTCTTGGTCTCCCCAAAGGCCTTAGGGTACAAAGAGCTGATGATGGAGGAAAACTGGTCCTTTGCCCTCTTTGTTTGCCTTCCTCCTTCCTCCAGAATCCATCTTCATAGAGGTGACTTAGGTATGGTATGTTCCCAGCTCTACACTCAGTGTCATCACCGTGGGAGCTAGAAATCTGCCACATCTGGAGTCAATACCACAGAAATTGGCAAATGATGTAAATTAGAGTTTCTTCCTTCCTTCCTTTCGTTCTCCCCCTGCCATTTTTTTTTTTTTTTTTTTTTTTTTGGGACAGAGTCTCACTATGTAGTTCTGGCTGACCTGTACTCACTATGTAGACCAGGCTGATCTCAAACTCACCTAGTTCTGTTTCCCAAGGGCTGAGATTAAAGGTGTGTGCACCACCACATCTGGCCATGAAATTGGAGTTTTCAGAAATGATGCATATCTTTGAGTTACAGAGCTACTGGAATGTGTGCTCCATCCAGTGTGCTTCTGCCGTCCCCGCCCTTTCTTCCAAATACTTACTTCATTCTTCCAGAATGAACCCTCTTCTCATTAAAAAATTTTGATTTTTTTTTATCATATTGATGTCCCCCAAGTCTTCCAAGGACATTCACCCAACTCCATGTCCTTTCTTTTTCAAACCATCAAAACCATTTTGTGCTGACCTAATACCCTTGGATGTGTGGTCTCCCCTGGAGCACAGTTGACTTACCAAGGACTACCCTCTCAGAGAAAAGTGTCCCGCCCTCTGCCAGAAGCTGACAACTATTAATACTTCCGTGGCCAGGGGTGGGATTTTGTGCCCTCCTCTCATCTCCAAGCTGAGATTTGGTTTCCTTTGAGCTTGTCCAGGTTCTATGGATGATGGCACAATCCCCATGAGTTCATATGGGTACAGCTGCTCTGCTGCGTCTTGAAGACAGTTTCCTTGCAGCTGTCTACCACCTCTGGCTCGAACACTCTATCCTGTTGTTTTTAACAAAATCTCAATTGTTCAATTTTACCAGTAAAGACTCGGGAGCCAGGTGCTGGGGTCAGAGCTCAGAAAGGCAGATAAATACCCAGCTGACCTTCCTCCTCAACCTATGGCCCAGAAGCCTCCCTCCTTCTACCTGCCATCTTAAAACAGACTCCTCAAACTGAATGTTCCTCCTTTCTACTTCCTGTGCATCTCTCTTTCCATCCTCCTGACTCCCTTTACTCTCTACGTTTTTTTTTTCTTAATAATCCTATATTCACTTCCTGTCAGCTGGTTGCCTACCCCGCCTCTTGACCTATACTTGACTTCATTCAATCCTGTTTACAATATTCAAGCAGAAAGCTCTCGTATTAAGGGTGAATGCTGGGACTAAGCCACACCACAACTAGAAACAGGTTTTTCCAGTAAATAACACTATCTTAGGGTTCACAGTGAGATCAAATATCCTGCAACACTCTCACCCCCACTTTTGGGAAGAGGGAGTGCAGTATAGATGTTCCATTTACAGATGAGCATTTTACAAACTCTTACCCTCTGGACCTTGGCCAGCTGTGGGATCTCTGTGTTAGTCACCCATATGTATAAAGGTTTCTCTGATAATAGTTGAGGTTAAATAAGAATGGCCCCATAGGCTTGTAAGTTTGAATGCTTAGTTATCAAGGGGTGGCACTACTTTAGAGGGATTAGGAGGTGTGGTCTTATTGGAGGAGGCATGTCACTGGTGGTGAGCTTTGAGGTTTCAAAAGCCCAAGCCAGGCCCAGTAGCTTCCTCTTCCTTCTGCCTTTGTATCCAGATGTTGAATTCTCAGCTCCTTCTCCATCATCATGTCTGCCAGCACGTTGCCATGCTTCCTGCCATGTTGATAATGAACTAAACCTCTAAAACTGTAAGCAAGCCCCCATTAAATGCTTTCCTATGAGAGCTGTCATGGTATCTTTTCATAGCAATAGAACATAGACTAAGACAAGGGTTGAGAGACACATTAATATATGGGTGCAATGATAAGTTTAGAAATTAACCCTCCTCTAGCCTCACCTTGAGACATTTCTACTTTATGCCCTGTTGTATGGTATTCACCAAAAAAAGACTGCTCAGACATGGGTTTAAGCCAATAGAAAGCCTTTATTAGCCATCTTGTGACTATACTATGTGTTCAGGACCCCAGAGCAACACTGAGCCTTTCTCATGGTAAGCTTCTGAGCACAAAAACCATGTTCTGGGCTGACATACTTAGAACAGTTAGCCAGAATTGAATCTACAGAAGCAAAAAAAAAAAAAAGCAAGGTTAGTACATTTAGTGACTTTTCCATAATAGGACTGTGGTGGATTTTTGTTTTTGTTTTTTTTTGGCAGGAGGTGCTGTCTACATGCTGAGTTTTATGGCCTGAATGGTACTTCCATCATGGAGTCAGTTGTACTAAAGTCTGGGGGCCTACTATGGTCTGGAGTCCTGTTATAGTCCCATGATTCTCTCTTCAGACAGACATCAAGGTAATTCAGGGTTTTAGTACGAAGGGGTTGATTATTCAGGGCAATCTTTAAAGTCCATCAATGTACACTGAGTCACAGATGGTTTAGATGTAAGTGAATTGAATAGTGTCCCAAGTCAAATTCTTGTTTCCTTGAAATATCAGAATATGGCCTTACTTGGAATAGGGATTTTCAGTGTAAATATAAATAAAATCCCAATAACTCAACTAGAGTGGTCCCTAAATTTAATGAGAGTATCTTCAGAAGAGAGAAAAAACACAAGACCAAGACATAGCAGGTATTGGATTTATGCAATTACACCCAAGGAACACACAAGAACCCCAGAAGCTGGGGGAGACGAAGCAGGATCTCTTGGAGAACTTTTAAGGGGGCCTGTTCTTCTTGGTGCCTTATTTTCATACTTTTTTTGTCCTCCATAAATGTGACGGGATGGATTTCTGTTGTTTTAACTTATGATCTTGTGATAAGTTACAACAGCCTCAGGAAGCTAACAAGGCCTTGCATGATGTGGTAGTAGAAATGGTCCCCATAGGCTCATAGGGAGTGACATTATTTGAAGGGATTAGGACATGTGGCCTTGTTGGAGGAAGTGTATCACTGGGGGTGGGCTTTGAGGTTTTTGAAGCTCAAGGCCCAGTGGCTCACTCTGTCTTCCTGCTACCTGCTAACCTGGAAGAACTCTCAGCTCCTTCTCCAGCACCATGTCTGTCTGCATGCCACCATGCTTTCTGCCATGGACTATTTCCATGATAATAGACTAAACCTCTTAACCTATAAGCCAGCCCCAATTAAATGTTTTTCCTTTACAAGGGTTGCTGTGGTCATGGTGTCTCTTCACAGCAATAGAAATCCTGATTAAGATAGGCAACGTGGCTAATTCAAAGTTTTCAGAATTTATGCAGCTCTGCACAGAGCTGCCCCCTTCAGTGGTAGAGAGCTCATGCTAACAGATCAGACCAACGAGGAAAGATATACAGTTGAGGACACCTTGTATTCACAAAGTCATTTTTTTGAAGCCAAAACATTTACTGGTATTTTATCTTCACAGCAATCCTGGGAACAGACAGCTAGTTAGGGTATAAAGTTGGATCTAAGCCAAACCCAAGTATCCAGACTCTAGGTAAAGAAAGGATGTTTTCTCTTTTTCTAGAGTACACTTAATATTCCTTGAAGACTCCAGAAGGCAGAAAGGAAGGGAATGCCATTAACTGAAGTCCCTGCAGGTCCAGGGTCTCCATATATGTTATTCCATAAATCTTCGAAACAGTAAGAAGCATATATGAATTTTCTATTTTATAGATAGAGGTATAAGAGTTTCTACACACACACATACACACACACACACACACACACACACACACACACAGAGAGAGAGAGAGAGAGAGAGAGAGAGAGAGAGAGAGAGAGAGAGAGAGAGAGAGAGAGAGAGAATCCTGGATCATCTAACTGTACAACTATGCTTTCTCTATTCACTGTACCATTTCCAGTAGAGTATGCTAGGCAAGAATGCTCATCAATCTTTGGGCTCATGACGGTCAATAACTTACTATCTAACATGTCTTCTAGTTGAGCAATGGGAGAATCTTGGATAGGTATGGTTTCCCGTTCCTAGTCTCCACCATCTGTGGCACAGCATCACTTCTTTCCCTTTGGCTACATAATGCCTCACCCTGAAAGCAATCAGGACTGTACAGAAAACAGCTTTTCCTACACTTCAAGTGGGCTTTGCAGTGAGATCATCTCCAATTATTTATTTTTAATTAGTTGTGTGTGTGTTGTACATGCATGTGTGTGAAGGTGCACTCACACATGTGTATACAAGTGGAGTCCAGAGATCCATGTCAGGTATATACCTCTATAGCTGTCCACTTTATATTTTTAGATAGGGTCTCTCACTGGACCAGGAGCTAATTGTTTCAGTAGATTGGCAGGTTGGCAAGGCCCTGGGATCTGCCTGTCTCTGTTCCCCTGCTCCCTGTACTGGGGTTACTGGCACACTGCACCTCACTTTAATATGGGTGTCAGAGATCCAAACTCAGGCTCCCAAGCTTGCATGACAAGCCCCCTATTGTCTGAGCCATCTTCCCAATCCCCATCTTTTGAATGCAAAGATAGACTGTCTTCTAAGACTTGCTACCCCCGCTCTCTTTCTCTTGAGACTTCACGGCTACCAGTGGCAAAGTTGCCTGCCTGCCAGTATCTGAGGCTCATGCCTCTGACTATCCTGGTTTCCCCGTCAATGACCATCTTCAACATGACCTCTAACTAAAAGTCCTCTATTACACAAGCTATCCTGGCAGAAAAGAGTCACTGAGGGGCGGGCCAGATCACCAAGCCAAATGGGGCTCATGATGAGCACATTTATTTGGATAAGAAAAAAACCCACAAAAACAAAATGAAAGTACAAAATTTCCCCAAATTCTGAGCATCTCCTGGGAGACGTAATTGCAGAGTCTAAAACTGGCCCGGGGAAAACACTGGGAAAAAATACCCCTGTGTATGCCCTGCTGGGTAAGATGAGGAAGCCCTCGGGTGATGGGAGTAGAGGGGGCAGGTATCTGACACGGGGGCTGAGCAGATCAGTCAACCAGAAAGCCTTCTTGTTGGGCTGTGTGTGTGTGTGTGTGTGTGTGTGTGTGTGTGTGTGTGTGTGTGTGTGTGTGTGTGTGTTTGGTGGGGCCCAGGGGGTTGTGATAAAGAGAGAGCTGTTAAGAAACTGGATGAGAGGGGCTCTGGCTCAGATCCAGGCCCAGGCTTCACCCAGCCCTTATATCATCCATGGGGGCTGAGTTGACCCACTCCAAGTTCCTCACCACAGAGTTTTTCACACCAGTACCTCCCCCAGAGCTTCAGAATCAGTTCAGAACAATAACATTTGAGGATCGAGAGACACCGTGGACTTCCTCTCCGAGCATCTTTCTTTTTCACTGATACTCCTGCCATCAAAGCCAAATGTGGTGTGGAGATCCTCCCCTCTGGGGGCCAACTGGCCTGACTGACCTCTCCCTGTTCATCCAAGAGTACTTGACTGGCAGACTCCCCACACGGCACTTTTGGAATCATTCTTGTTAGGGTTACGGTGCTTCCTAGTGCTCCTTACCACATAGTTTTCGGGCCTGCTTGTTACTGGCAACAGTCCTTAGAGAAAGGGAAATGCCTATGTCATGCTACACCTTCTAGGAAAGAACGGAATTCAGGAACCAGGGACAGTGGATGCTGAGTCACCGGCCTCAGATCATTTCTGAACACCCAAAACTGCCTCCTACGACCATCCCCCACACTTTTAGACCAAATGGTGGACATGGTGATATTTGCAAAGTAGTCTAGAAACCTGGATAACTACTGCCAGCCTTGTTCTTCCCTCTACACAGAGTTCAAACTTCTGTTTCCTTTTCTTGAACAAAGCCGCTGAGTGTTCTTCCAGCAAATGCTAGTGAGGAGCAGAACTCATTCCTTTGTCTCTGAGAAGTTCAGGTCTTTACTTACCCTGCTACTTCCTGAGAGAGACAGCAGGGGAAGTGGTGGTTCTGTGAGGTCATTCAGTGCCTCCCCCTGAGATGCTTGCGGGTCATTTATATAATCTGAAGTAGGGACTACTGCATGCTGATAAGGTGGTCTGACCTGAAGTGAGTCCAGGCAAGGAGTAAAAGTTTGGACACCCCAGTAGTTTGGCAAGCTTAGCTGTAGTCTACAAAGTTTTAATGAGAAATTCTAAGTGGTGTCTCTCTGTACAGAGCAAAATGAACTGTGGGAAATAACCACAGATAAAGTGAAATGGTAGAAATCCAATAACCTCCTCCCTTCCATCCATTGGCATGCTCCAGCATTAACTGTGGGGTAGGGGAAGCGTAAAATTGGTTTAAAATACAATGCTTTATCTATAAAATGTTTTAAGTATAACACTCTGAAGTAATTTATCATCAGCTTGGATGACTATCAGAGAACATTTCCAGTTAAAAGAAAATATTCAGGAGTTGAAGTTTTAGGTGTGTGTGTGTGTGTGTGTGTGTGTGTGTGTGTGTGGTGATGCCGTGTATGTGGAGGTCAAAGGATAACTTGCTGGAGTTGGTTCTCTCAATGTACAATGTGAGTTCCAGGAACTGAATTCAGATAGTCAGCCTTGATGTTGGGTACCCTTACATGCTGACCCATCTCAGCAGGTAAGATTTTAGGGGTTTGAAAGATTAGAGTTCCATCCTAGGATGTTTCATTTTTATCTCAGTTCGATGGCATGGGGAACATGGATTAACACCCACCCCCACCCCTGCCCGAATGTGTTGTGAGGGTTCCTGAATGAGCTGAGCATTGGAGTCTGTGGAGTCAGCAAAGTGCATGACACCCCACTTTGTGACTGCCATCATCCCTGGAAGGCTTATAGAGGACTAAAGGATTTAGCCCTGTAGCACCCTGCCTGACTGCTTGAGTTGGGACACTCATTCTCCTTGCAAACTCTCAGACTGGATTTCTACCACCAGATTCTTTGATTTTCAGGTTGGAACTGAACTAACTACTGGCTTTGCTGGGTCACCACCTTATTGACCGAGACCACAGCAGTTCTCAGCTTCCCAAACCACAAAAGTCAGTGTATATTTCTATTATAAATATTTCTATAGAGTGTTGTTTGGCCCTGGAGAGCCCTGAGGGATACTATCATTCAATTAGCTTAGAAGAACTTTTTTTTTTTTAAGAAAATATCATCCTCCATAATTTCCTAGCTTTGTCATGACTTGTTTCCGAGTTTGCGAGCCTCCTCCAAATCCATTTTACTGGTCCAGCATCTGGCTCCATAGCCAGACAGGCTTGGATTGGAAACTCTCCTCTTACATTTAGAAATCATGCCACCTTCCAAAAACTGTTTCATCATTCTCAGCCACACCTTCCTCATGAGCAGCAGAGTTAAACTGCAGAACCATATTGGAACTGTTAGGAAAACACAAGAACATTCATGCAATTAAGATGTCAGGCATAGTGTTTTGCAGGCAGGAACCATTTTTCATTTGGCAGTCGTTAGATCTATTGTTTCCAAGAAGAGGACACAAGGGAGAAAGTGAAAATCCCAAGTAGCAGCAATTAGCTATGGACAGGAAGTACTTCTTTGAGGTCAAGCTAGGGGACAGTCTCAGAGACATGGCAAAATGCTTCAGGTATCTTTCAGATGAATGTCATTCCTGGGCTTCTCTATAAGAAGGCACAACAAACTTACATCAGAAATCTGAAATAAAAGTACACTAAGGATCCTCAAGAATTTTTTCTTTTCTTTTTTTCTTTTTTCTTTTTGTTTTTTTCGAGACAGGATGTCTCCATGTAGTTTTGGTGCCTTTCCTGGATCTTGCTCTGTAGACCAGGCTGGCCTCAAACTCACAGAGACCCACCTGGCTCTGCCTCCCGTGTGCTGGGATTATAGGCATGTGCCACCGTTGCCCGGCTGAAGAACTTTTAATAGTTAAACATAGGGAGATAGATTTTTATGGATTACATGTTTAAAACTCCAGTTATAAAGAACTCAAACTTTTCTAAAAGATTATCATGTTTTTTAAAAAAATCAGTACAGAATAGGAACAGAAAAATACAAATCATAGCCAAAAACTGAAAGCAGAGTGAAAATATGAACTTAATTTTGGCCATACTTGGTTCAATTTCACAAAATTCACATGGGGAGGGATTTGGAGTCAACGCCAAAATCACAAGGGTATAAATTGCAAGGATAGTTTAATTGTAAACCACCCGTAAGAGGTTTGTTCACTTCGATTTATCCTCTTGCAATACCGTGAACTTTCAAGTCAGTAAACGATTCTGAATACTGCATGTGAGAGGTGAAGTAAGGAAGCGGAAATGGCTGCTCCGTAGTACAGCTAAAGGGAAGGTTTTTATTGTAGTTAAAGAGGAAATATCCAGAGCAAAGGTTTTTCTTAAAAAACTGATTGGACAAGGCCAGGGCTATCTGTGGGAAAAGGGAGAATAGCCAGAGAATATGGGATAGCAAGCAAGAGAGCAAGAGTGGGGGGAGGGGAGGGAGAGAGAGAGAGAGAGAGAGAGAGAGAGAGAGAGAGAGAGAGAGAGAGAGAGATCAGTGAGAATAGCAGTGGGAGGGGAAAAAACCCTTGACATCATGAAGAGAACAGATAGATGGGGACAGATAGGTGGGACAGATGGGTATCTGGGATGAGGGAAGCCTGAGGAAGCTAGCATGAACTTTGAAGCATGTAACAAGTACTTGTGGGTAGGAACTGAGGGAGCCTGGAGACCACCATGGGCTTTGATATATAGCCACAGGAATATATCAGTGGAGCCGTATGTCCTTTCTGCCAGAGGTAAGGGGGATGCCTCCTTTTGGCGGATGAGACCCAGTTTCACAAGCTCCTGAGGAATGCTGGCTGTCATCTAACCACCAGCCATCTCCCTATAGTCTAAGTGGAGCTGGGCCTAGACTCAATTTTGGATGGAGTCAGTGGGCCTTCCTTTTTTTGAGGGGAGATGGGGTACCTTTTGGATGTGGCCTGTATCATTATAATTAGATGTCTGGTAGTTATTCTATCATTAAATAATATTCATAGTCAAGATACCAGTGCTAGGGTAAAAGTCTTTGCAAGAAGTACCCCTTACCAGGGAGCACTTGAGGAGATGGAGACCTCACTGTACTACTCATTCCAGAAACAGATTTGAGTTAGGTCCAATGGAAAGTCCAATTCCCCAAACTCCAAAAGGAAGTCTAACCTCCCCTCGCCTGAACTTTCTCCAGCTCACAGGCTTCTCTCTTCGCAGCTACTCATTCTCCTTCTAACTCTGCTATTCTCACTATGTTCTCTCTCTGCTCTGCTTCTCTTAGGATGTTTGCTCTCTATTGCCCATGTCCTGCTATTGGTGAAATTATTAAGGCCACTCCACGTAGTTAAAAGGGAGGTTTATTTAGTGGCATAACTTACAAATGAAGGGATAGGTAGGTTGCAGGGTCTGGGAAAGGCGTGGCACCGTCCGGCGGTGTTCTCTGGAGAACTGTGCTTAGTCTACCTCCAGCGTCCAGGGTCCAGGAACCAAGAGAGACAGCTCATCTGGATCTCGGGTCTTTAGGGTCCTCTCTTGGCCCTGCCTTGTAGGCGTGACAGTTACCAAAGCCTCAATGTGTAGATGTAATGGACCGTCTTATTAAATAAGAAACAGAGAACCAATGCAAAGAAGAAAGCCAAGAGATCAGAGCTAAGAGCCTTACCCGCCTGCTGCAGCTAGCCTCTTCAGCCAAGAGAGCTCTCCAAAAGAGACCTACTTCCTGTCTGTTTGTCTTTATATAGACTTTCTGTTCTGCCTTCTCATTGGTTGTAAAACCAACCACATGACTGCCTCGTCACTGTCTGTTGGCTGTATCCTTGAACACACAGAGATCTACCTAGCTCTGCCTACCAAGTACTGGGATTAAAGGCATGCACCACCACCACCCAGCTTTTGCTATGGCTCTAATAGCTCTGACCCCTGGGCAACTTTATTTATTAACATACAATTAAAATCACATTTCAGTACAAATAAAATACCACCATATCAATGGGGGTTGGAACTTCCAGATCAAGGTTGGAATGGCTACCCACTACATCCTGCTATTTTCCTCTCTCTCACAGACAGTCCTGGCCATATCCAGTCTGCTTCTTTGGCTCTCTTTCCTGGACTCTTCTAGATACCTCTGGCTGTTCTCTCTCTCTCATATCTACAATAAAAACCTTCCCCTTAAACATACCATGGAGTGGTCACGTTGTCAGTTTATATAATTTGTAACTTGTGCACACACACTTTTATGTTCATTTTATTTAGCAGAACACACACAAAAATGTATTACATGCTGTTGCTTAGTTTTATGAAAAAAATCTCAAAGAGGATTATGTGCAGGATTGGAGATGTAGCTAGTTGGCAAGTGCTTGTCTAGCATTCACAAAGCTGGGGTTTGATCCTCAGCACCCCACAAACTTGAGGTGGTGGAGCACACCCACACCTGTAACCCAGCACTCTGAAGGTAGAGGCAGGAGAATCAGAAGTGCAAGGTCGTTCTTGGATGTGTAAATAAAGGCCATCATGAGTTTATGAGACCCTACCTCAACAAGGAAAAACATAATATTATGTTCATTATCCTTTTGGAAAGAGGATTAAATGAAGATCATGAAATTGTGTAAATATGAAGTGATAGAAGATATTCACTATAGTTTTTTTTTTTTTTAAATAAAGATCACACTCAAACATTTTCCTAAGCCTTGTCTTACTGAGAAAAATAATAAAAGCAAAGTAACCAGAAAGAGGTCTTATCTCAAAAACTGTTTCTAGGAGTGAATCAGTTAAGAAGCCTCAAGCCTGGAGTGGTAACACATGCCTGTATAATCCCAGCACTTGGGGTGGGGGGGTCAGGGCAGAGGCAGGAGAATAACTTCAAGTTCTAGATTAGGCTGGTCTACATAGAGAGTACCCAGACAGTTAGAGCTTCATAGTGTGAACTGTTTCAACCATTACCTCCCTTCCAGCTGAAAAACAAAATCTCTTCTGTTTTATTGTTGTTAAGAACGATGTCCCATTGGCCTGAAGTCTGATGACAGAACATGGATAAAGGCATCTGGAATGTTGAGCCCTCTTATTTAGGCCCTGGTGTCTGGGCTATTAGATACCAAGCACTCACTTGGCACCTAGAGATCCAGCTGTCTTTTGGCTTTCCCTCCTGTGGAGATTTCTGCACAGATATTCCTTCTACACCCCAAATCATTGACTTCTCCTAGAAGGTAGAATCAAACACGAGGAAAGCCATACACTGGTACACAGGGCTGGAAAAAAGACAGGCAATCACATTGGTTCCTATATTATTTATGGAGTCCTGAAAAATACAAGACTATTATAAGATCTTGGGTCTTTGCTCACACGGGTGTGCTAGGGCTAAAAGGCTATGAGAACTCCTCCTTCATTAGGACTATCTTTTCCCCTAGCCTTGCTCTGGGTCTAAAATGTGTTACCTCCAATTCATAGCCGAGCAAACTGAGGTTTACAGGGTTCGGTAACTTGCCTGACATCATATAGTAAATAAATATCAGCATCAGCAGTTTGATACAAACTCTTCCACTTCCTATCAAACTGGCCTAGACTACAGGCCGCAAGGAGAAGTATCAGGGTCTTCGATGTTTGGGGACAAGAAGGTCAGCTAGGAGCCCTGGGTAAGAGAACAGCTGTGACTCTGCTCTTGTTCGAGCGCAGCCCTTTCTGGACTCGGGGCCTTGTGTCCTAATCTACTTATCATTGGGGATCTTTTGACTCTCAATTTCTTTTAGTCTTCCCTGTCTTTGTAGGAAGCACATAATACGGACTTTAGGCTGTCTCTCACTTCTTTCTTCTTCGCCTCACCAAGTCCTTTGAAAAACCTCTCAGGCCATGTTTTGTCACTGGCCAAGGACTGAAACTGATGCCTATTTCATAGTCTTCTAAGAAGACATCTTGGGCCATTCACATAACCCTGCTCTCTTTGCCCTGGGTTACATGTCACAGGCCCACAGACCCTACATCCACTGTCTGTTTTCCAAAGTCCTGTTGTGGGATATGTTGGTTGTGCTCTGACACTCCCAAGACTGCCTAATAAAGTTATACCTTGAATCAGAGGGCAGAGCCGGTGACTAGCTGACTGGAATTGGCCATAAAGAAGCCAGCAATTTGGATAGAGAAGATACACAGGAAGGAAAGAGCAGAGACTAGAGTCTGGACTTCCTCTTGGTTCTAGGACGAGGGAAGAGATGCTTCTCTTGTGATGTCTTTGGTCAAAGCAAGGTCAGCTAGTTGCTACTCAGCCTCTCTGGGCTAGCATTTTTTATCCCAGCCTTTGACTCCTGAGTCTTATCAATAAATAGAATGATAGAGACTTAATTTAAACCTACATATCATGGCCAGAGTCCCGCCAGACCACAGCCTGAATGGCTGGCAGGGCACTGACTGAGGGACCGTGGGACCACAGACGATAATGAAGATATCAGTAGATTCATGTGCAGCTGCTAAACCAACAGAAAAACAAAGTCCTTGAGATCTTTGTATAGTTTTAATTGTTCCTTGAGTGATCAATGTGGGTGAAAATGTACATTGCCACTCAAAGCACCTGAAGGTCTAAGTTTGTGCTCCTTGTAATAAAAAACTTACACTACTAAAGTTTCAATTTTAGAGGTAAGTGTGGCCACCAAAGCGTGCAGATGTCTACAAATTAGGAGCCCAGGGACTTGCGTGAGCTAGGCTAAGTCACAGGGCTGGTGTGAGACTGTTTTCTTACCTATGAAATGGTGCACACATCAGCTCATCTAGTGGATGTGCTGCTCAGAACCCCACTCAGGACCAAAACAAATGTTCCCCAATGCTGCAGTCTCAGTGACTGACAGTTATCAGCTGAATCCTTCTCTAGGGATGCCTTCAAGCAGTTCTTTACTGAGACCAACCCACATCTAGAAACTAGTCAGTTGGTGGATAAAACAAGTCTAGTCCTCTCCGTTTGGAGCAGACATGTGGAAGTGAACAGAAGCCTTTACTGCGACTGAATCCAAAATCCCACTTCTGCTCAGGCCTTCCTTCTTAAACCACAGGCAGTGGCTGGATTTCCAGCAATCCTTCAATAAACTTCCTGCATACTGTCATGTTTGGCCTCAGACTCTTTCAGCATAGCAAGTACCTGATACAGAGCTCAAGCTGCTGACATCCTGTCTCCTCTTAGCCCTTCTCATCCACCCATTACCCTAAACCTCCCCAGCCCAGGCACTTCCCTTCCCTCAGCTACTCATTCCTACACAACCCTGCTATTTCAGTCAAGAGCTCCCTCGGCTCTTTGTTCTCTTTGCTCTCTTGGTCTGCTTGCCCCCATCTCTCCTGCCCCATCTCTCCTGCCCCCATCTCTCCTGCCCTGTTTCTCTCTCTCTCTTGCCCCCTCTCTCTCCCTTCCCTCTCTCCTCATGTGGCCCAGCTCAGTACCACTTTTTCTCCCTGCTCCGGACTCTTCCAGATGCCTCTGGCTGTCCAGATGTCCCTCTTATCTACAACAAAAATCTTCTCCTCCACCACACCTTGGAGCAGTTGTGTTCTCTATCATTCGTGAACAAATCTTCATTCCAGACTCTATTGTTTGAGAGTGTGGCCTAAGATATCGCACATAGTTTGGGGGTAGAAGTATTAAACCAACAGTGTATAAAATACATCATTTTATTGCTAGTTTCCTTGTCTCTGTTTTTGATAGAGGTCTTCTCATGGTAAGCAGTGTCTTTTTCTCACACCAGATCAAAACTCTATTTTGTTTACAAATAGTTCAACACAGCACACACCTTTAATCCCAGAACTTGGGAGGCAGAGGCAAGCGGATCTCTGTGAGTTTGAGGCCAGCCTGGGCTACCAAGCGAGTTCCAGGAAAGGCGCAAAGCTACACAGCGAAACCCTGTCTCAAAAAACCAAAACCAAGCCGGGCGGTGGTGGCGCACGCCTTTAATCCCAGCACTCGGGAGGCAGAGCCAGGCGGATCTCTGTGAGCTCGAGGCCAGCCTGGACTACCAAGTGAGTTCCAGGAAAGGCGCAAAGCTACACAGAGAAACCCTGTCTCGAAAAACCAAAAAAAAAAAAAAAAACCCAAAACCAAAAACAAACAAACAAACAAACAAACAAACAAACAAAACCCAAAAAACAAAAAACAAAACAAAAATCCATTCATTCCTTGGTGGGAGCCACCAAAAAGGTTAAGCAGGTGAGTGACTTGTTCATATTTTTGTATAAGCTGAAAGTTTCAGCACCAGATGTATAAACTGACAACAGGACTGCCCCAAGGTATGGTTAAGTGGAAGGTTTTTTTTTTTTTTTTTTAAAATTGTAACTATGAGGGAGAGAACAGCCAGAGCTATCTGGAAAAGTCCAGAGCAGAGAGAGAAGGTAGTAGACTGTACATGGCCAACAGATTGAGCCTGGCCAAGAGAGGAAAGAGAGAGGGAGAGAATGAGAGAGGAAGACAAAGAGAGAAAAGGACTAAGATAGAGGAGCAAAAGAGAGAGGGTTATTAGGGTTAGCAGGGTTATAAGGAGTAGCTGTGGTGGAGAGGAGCTCCTGAGCTGGAGAGGTTTACAGCTGGGAAGGAGATGAGAAGAACTAAGTACTTGTGATACCACAGGGGACCAGAGGCCAGCATGAGCATTGATGTGCTAATAGGCACCACAGACAGCCATTTGTCCCTTCTGCCAGGGATCAGGGAACTGGCTCCTTTGTTAGAGGGGAATGAGCTCCCTCAGTCCCTGAGCAGTGCTGGCCTTTGTCTAACCACCAGAATCTGGGGGAGAAGAGTTTCCTTTGGACATGACTTTGCTTTAGAGAAATTACTTTGGCTACAGTGATAGAGATTTACATAGAACTAAAATCCGGGAGAAATAATGTTATCTACACTGGAAGAATTATTGACCTAACTCAAAAAGTGGCCGTTGGGTGGGAGAAGCTGTCCACAAGAGAGTTCTTTAGTATGTAGACCTGGCAGGTGTATGCAAGGGAGCACAGAAAGGAAACTGCAGGCATGGCCACTCCATGGTATGGGTAAGGTGAGAGCTTTTATTGTGTCTAAGAGGGAGAAAATATCCAGAGGCATCTAGAAGAGTCCAGAGCAGAGAGAGAATGAAGCAGAATGAACATGGCCAGCAGACTGGGCATGGCCAGGGCTATCTGTGAGAGAGGGAAGAAGAGTCGGGTATAGAGAGTAGAGGGCATATAGTGAGAGAGGCAGGGGCGGAACGCAGAGAAACCATAGTGTGAATAGCAGGGTTATAAGAAGAATGAGTAGCTGCAGGGAGCGAACGTCCAGGAGACCGGTGTGGGAGCTTTGAACTGTGTGACAAGAACTTGTGAGTAGGGACTTGGGGAGTCTGGAAGCCAGCATGGACCTCGATATTCTAATAGATGCTACAGGTATATGTTATTTGGAGAGCCATATGCCCCTTTTTGCCAGAGGTAAGGGAAATGATTCCTTTTGGTTGATGGGAACCAACTTTACCAGTTCCTGAGGAATGCCTGCTTTCATCTAACCACCAGAAATCCTCCTATAGTCCATGGGCTCATTTCTGGACATTTGAACTGCCTCTTAGAGTTTGGGGAATTTGAGATTCCTTTGGATCTGGCAGCAGGATTTGAAGTCTATTTGGGTGTTAAACATGAAGGATGATAACCTGAACACTATGATCTTTAGATGTGAGGTTTAGTCTCCTGGCAAATGATGATGCCCTTCTCTGAGAAAGGAAACGTAGAAGTAGAGAAAAGTTTAGGGCAAAATTGGGAGCAGGGACTACAAGGTCAGTTGTTAGTTTGAGATATGTTTAGTGGAAGTATTTACAGTTTGTCTAGATGGAAGGTTCCAAGAAGCATTTGCATATATAAACTGTCTTTAAGAGGAGAAGAATAATCTAGAAACAACCCCCAAAAATACAACAATCATAAAATTCACTTTTTTTTTTAGTTCTCCCATCTCACTCTGAAAAAACTAAGACTTGATGTTAATACCTTTAAGGGACTTACCACGAGGTCTGTTTTTTGCAAAGTCGTGACCAGAAACCAGATCTCTTGGGTTTAAGCCAAGTGTACCCAGCTCCTGGTTAAGTTCCCTTTTCTCTATCTCCTTTCTTCTACTTATCTTTATGTTTGCCAGTGTAACAATGTCTGACACAGAATATTGCTAAATGTGTTTGTTAAATGGATGCAATAATCATACCTATTCTTTGTGGGTAAGGTTGGTACCTTCTATAAACATCATCACTGGAATTATATTTTAGAGGCATTGTGGAAGTCATCAGACCCAGGGAAATCCAATTTAGCCACCAAATTTGCATCTTACCTCTCTCCACTTCCTCTAAGAGCAATGTCTCTGTTGTTCAGGTCACAACCATGGGCTTTGTGCTAAGTCCTCTGATATGATTGGGAAGATTGATCAAAGCAAAAATATTGAAAGAAATGATTTGGGGTACAGAAATCACGCAGTCAATTCTGTCTTATTTTTCACTTGGAGCTCGTCTTGAGTTAGTCACATTGAAGTCCTGAACCAGGAAGAAAGAAAGTAGCTGTCTGGGATAGAAGAAGGCAACATACTAGTTAAGCATTTGCTGTAGGCTAGATCTTGCATTGCATGATTTAGTGGGGTCTTCCCACTTAAGATCCATAAAAAGATCATTCACATGTTTTCCACACAAGGAAAGTTTTTTTGCCCCTAGTTTTACAATTGGTAAATGGCAGTTTTGGAGGATAAAGACCAAATTGTCTGACTCCTATATGCCATTGAGTCTATGTTATGCAACCTCCTAGAGGTTTCTAGTACCATTCCAAGCATTAGGTATAAGCCTGGAGATCAACGTGCCTGTTCTGGAGCTTTCTCAAGAAGCCAGTGAACTTGACGATCTTGTCATCCTAGCAAGCCCCATAAAGTTCTAGGATTTAAGAGAATCCAGGGTACTCCTGTGATTCAGGGGATGACCAGTGGGTGTCAGTAAAAGGAGGAATTATCCTTGACCTCTAGCCTCAGCTCTGCTGGTAACTAGCTTAATGGCCTTGGGCAAGTCATTTCTCTGTCATGGTTTTCCAAGATTGAAGGAAATATAGAGAAATATAAATTTTGTGGGCTTCCCTATTGATTTCCAAGTCTTGTCTTCAACAGTCATCTTTGTCATATAATAGGTATAAAAAGTTGATGTATCGGAGAAAGTGAGTCTCTTTCTCCTAAGAAATGTTTCTCAGTTTTGGAGAATAATTACTTTGAGTCTTAACAAATGAGTAAGAGTTTATCAGATCGGTAATGAGGAGGAGGGGATTCCTGGAAGTGCAAAAGCTTGAACAAAGGCACATGTGAGTTCTAAGGAATTGCGAACACAGGAAAGTCGCAGCATTTAGTTAAAGGGAGGGTCTAAGCTAGAAATGAGAAAGGAGAAACCCACAGAAGCCTAGTCATGCAAGGAGCTGTCGGAAGCTTAGGCTCTCTAAAGAACTTATGTCTCAAGGTTTCAAGCATGACCATGTGGTAAGTGAACCTGTGCTTTAGAAAGGTCCTTCTGCTCTGTTCCTGCTCTCTGCCAGAGATGGCAAGGCTGAGAGAGGAGCTCCTGCTCTTTAGAAGGGAAAGAGATGGGGCAGAACCTTGTTTATTTGCTACTTCTGGTGGCTAATCTTGACGGTCAACTTGATGAGATCTGGAATCAACCAACCCTCTGGACCAATCTCCAAGGCATTTCCAAGAAGAAATAACTGAAAGAAAAGGACTCTTCCCTTGAATGGGTGGACCTTCCAGTGAGTGGTTTGAATATTTAAAAGTCCAGCAAAAGAAATCCTGGTGCATGCTGGCTTGCCTGGCGTTGCTCCTTGCTCGTGTGTCTATTCTCCTTGTTGCCACCACCATTTTCCAACTAATACCTGACTCCAGCTTCTTCAGCCTTCCAACATAGGCTGAAGATTAGGACAATCCAGGAATCTTCAGTAACAGATTGGGACTGCTGAGGAGTCCATACTCACAGGCTGAGCACCTCCTGGGTTCTCAGCCTCTCCAGCATGCAGATAGCCATTGTTGAACATCTCAGTCCCTATTTTGAAGCCTTTCTATAATATGCACACATTCCAGACAACCCTGCTAGCTTCCTACTGGTGGATGCTTTGTTCCATTTCCCTCTTCTCCCCTTTCTCTCCTTGTTCCAGCTTAACCTCCTCCCCCAACAGAGGAAGATTCTCCCTATGTCATCCAGGTGGCACATGCCTGTAATTCTTCTGCTTGCACCTCTTGGACAGATGAGGGCACAGACTCATGCCACTATGCCCGGACTTTGCTCGACTGAATTAACAGAAAACTAATCTATCATCTCCTAGTTGATGGTTTAATGGGTGTTCAGTTGGAGATGATTACGTGTCCTGAGAGCCCAAGGGTCTATAAAAGGAGAGTCCTATATGGGTAAAGAGGCGGCCATGGTGCATGGGAACACAGCCTCATTTCAAAGGCTCATCAGTGAGAAGTCATCAAGACAGATCATTCATGAGTTTGTCTTTCTACCTTTTGACTTAAAAATAATGTCAAACTTTGAGAATATTAAGAAAGTTACATAGAAAACACCCTTACACCAAGACATGGTGGCACACACATGTAATTCCAGCACTTAAGAGGTAAAGACACAAGGATCAGAAGTTCAAGTCCAGCTTCAGCTATAGTAAATTTAAAGCTATCTGGAGCTACATAAGACCCTTATTTCAATACCCCATTTTAAGTAATATCAAAAACAAAAAAAATCAACAACGGCAAAAGTCCACTTTATAACCTATCTACAAATCTGTGAGTTGGCTATGACTGAATACCTGTTTTTTAATGCTTTGTTTCATTTTAATTCTCTGTTGTATATTACGCATGCATGTGGATATGTATATGTTTATACATGTGTAAACATACATTTAGTTACTTTTGCCTTTGCTGTGAGAAAAGGCTTGACAAAAACAACCTGAAAGAAGGACTTACTTGAGCTTCCAGTTTAAGGGTGCAGTCCATCATCCTGGGGCAGGCATGGTGGCAGGAGAGCCTCAGCTAAGGAAGCTGTAGCATGAAGGAGCTGGTTACATTGTATCCACAGACAGGAAACACAGAGATGAATACTGAAACTGCATTCACTCTCTCTTTCTGGGTTAGTCCAGGATCCCAGACAGGATGGTGTTGCCCACTGGTAAATCCCTCAAGGACACAGGGGTTTTGTCTAAATACTACAAAGTTGATCATCAAGATTGATCATCCTAAGGTATATGCATATTTTTCCTAAACTATTGAACTTTATGTATATCATGGCCCTTTATCCACAACTTTGGTGTGAATATTTAGGATAGTCGCTAAATTGAAAGAGGAAAAACAGGCAGTGTCAAGTTGGTCAGGGCGTGCATTTCAGTATTGTAACAAGCTGCAGGTCACCTTCAGACACTCTGCGTGCTTCTACACCTGCCCCAGTGGCACCGGCACATTTAGTCCACGTTGCTTTCCTCTTTACCAACAGTCTATTCCCCCTCTACACTCCCAAAACTCGTCATAAGGCTTTGCTTGTGTAAGTCCTTCTGGCTAATCATTTCATGATGGTTTTACAGTCCTGGGGGAGGGCAAGGAGTCAGAGCTGCCAGGAGACTGTCTTTCAGGAATTTAGAATGGGTGCCTTGCACAAAATGGAGCTTCCTGTCACTATTGCAGTATGTAATATTTCAATAAAGAATGACAGTAATGGAGAAGCTGACTTATACGTTTGCCTTCGACATCTCCTGTTCTTGGCTAGGAATAAACATCTTCTGAAGGGACACTAGCCCAATAGCATGTGGCTCTGGCAGGCCTTGCCCTTCTCTCCCGTTCCCTCTGCCTTGCTAAAAACCATTATTAGGTCTATTCCCTTATTTGGCTACTTCCTCCTCCTGAGGCCAACGACCAAGGTATAGCTATCAAAGTATTGAAGTTCAGCCATCAAAAGCTCCATTTGTCTCACCTAATTATCATGCCCAATTAAAATTAAATGCCTCATCCTAACATGGGGTTTCCTCTTGTTCCTTTATAAACTGCTGTTTTCCTATGTGCTACATCTGTCTCCCCTCTGTCCAGAGACGGTCTTCTGTCCTCCAGGACAAATCCCCCTGCCCCCTCCCCCTTGTTCTCACCCCCTTTTCCCTCATCCTCTATCTCCTGTCTTTGTCCTTATCCCTACCCTCTGTCCCTCTGGGGCAAATAAATCTTCTTTGTGCTGAGAACTTGACCTTGGCAGGCCTGAGCTGATACTTTTCATCTTTTTCACTGTCCAATTAGTGCTCAGTCTTGTTATTGGCCTCATAACTCTAATAAGGAAAAAGAGTACGGTTTTGAGGTAAGACTCATTACAGGTTTGGTACCTAGGGTGGGGTATGACTTGATCATTTGAGAACCACCTCTTGGAAATAAGAGCGTTTCAGTCATCACCTCAGAGTGTTCAGAAGAGTGCCTTTTTGGTTTCTGGCATTAACTGTGTGTAAGAAGGACACTTTCCTGTGAAGGCCCCAAAGGTAACTTGCATCTGGGAGATTGAAAGTTGTTTCTATTGTGAGAAACCTTCTCCACAACCAATAGCTGATTGCTTCTGGAAGATAGAGAAAAATCACTGCCGTAAACCTGGGGCTCCTAAAAGTGTCCTGGAAGCCAGTGGCCCTGTGAGGACCTTTGTGGAATTTTTCTGGTACCAGAGTCTGGACTTGATAACATATAGGTCCCATTAGCATGTTTATTTGCATATCCTATGTGGTAGTTTGAATATAATTGGCCCCCATAAGCTCATAGGGAATGGCACTACTAGGAGGTGTGGCTTTGATGGAGTAGGTGTGGCCTCATTAGAAAAAGTGTGTCACTGTGGGGGTGTGCTTTGAGGTCTCCTATGCTCAAGCTACTCCCAGTGAGACAGACCACTTTCTGAAAATCACAAGATGTATTAACTCTCAGCTCCTGCTCCAGCACCATGTCTGCCTACATGTCGCCATGTCTCACCATGATAATAGTGGAATAAACCTCTGAAAACGTAAGACACTCAAGTAAATGTTCTCCTTTATAAGAGTTGCCATGGTCATGGTGTCCTTTCACAGCAATAGAAACCCTAACTAAGACATCCTGTCTATTCTATGTTTTCATTTGTCCCAGAAAAACTCTCTTATCCTTTCCTCCTTTGTACTCTTGACAGAAGGTTCTCCGTACTCTTCATTTTGATTCCTTTCTGATGAAGAAGTGGAGATGAAGAGTGTCAGAGAGAGGGGGTATTTCCAGATTAGAAGCTCTTAATAGATACTCAGGCTAAAGAATATGTGTGTGTCATGTCACTGGTGACCTCCTTGATGGATCAGGGCAGACTGAGTTTATGGGCTAAAACAGGAAAGCTTTAGAAAGGTCAAGAGTGGCTTTATTCATAGAGAATGACCTTTGTTTTCTCATCAAAGGGATATCTCTGATTAGAAAAGTTAGCTAGAGAGACTTTACCCAAGTAAGGCTCCAAACTGACTTTCTGACATTTCAGTTGATAATTAAAAAAATAAATTTATTTATTCACGTGTGCACTAGCCCTGGTGTACATGGTAGTCAGAGAACAACTCGTGGGAGTCAGTTCTTGCCTTTTGTCACGTGTGCCCCAGGAATCAAACACAAGTCATTAGACTTGATGTCAAGCACCTTTACACTCTGGTCTATCTTACAAGGCCCTCCGTTAACAACATTTTAAAACTCCTTGTAGAAGAAATGTTCATTTGTGAGGGAAGCTCCCTCTTTATTGATTACCTCAAAACAGGGCAAGGCATTAAGTCTGCAGAACCACTGTCCTCTTTTTGCCTTTCTGTTTTCACTGGGCTGTTCCTTAAGTCATTCTCAAATTTCCTGTGTCATGCCTTCAGAAGTGCAGACTTAGGATCAAAGGTTGCTTAGCAACACTATGGAAGAAGTAATCAGACCATTAGTCTAACTTTAAAAAACCTGGGTGATTGGTGAATCTGAATGAAAGCTATAAAATCTTGGGAGTTTTGTCTATTTGGAGGCGGGATTTGACTTTGTGTATGTTGTAAATTATGTGTACCTGTGTTCATGGTTGTATATTGTTTGCATGCTACCAAGTTGACTTATAGATAAATGTTCATGCACACTGAAACTGTTAAATCATCCAAAAGGTTTTTTAGTTTACATGACTTAGGTAAATCTGTGACAAATAATTTAATTTGTTGGTTGTAATGATATGGTGCTCAGGAGGCCTTGGTGGTTTGGTCCAAGGTGCCCTGGTGGGTGACAGAGATACACCATGCAGACGCAGCGGCAGGCTGGGGCGTGGAGTCACTCACACCATGTAGACACATGTCCACACGGAGAGTTTATTTTGGGAGGAATGGAGGGAAGGAGAAAGGAGAGAGAGACAGAGAAAGAAAGAGAGAGAGAGAGAGAGAGAGAGAGAGAGAGAGAGAGAGAGAGCAGAATAGAGAGAATTTGTAGGAATAGAGAGAAAAAGAGAGGGAGAGGAGGAGGAGTTTTCTCTTAAAGTAGGCTTTACATTACATCAAATGCAGCTTTCTGAGCCTTCATTAAAATATAAGATTGCTAAGAACTATTTTGTCTTATCAAGAATATGGGTAATTTTATCTAAACTCAGGAATGTCATAAAGGTTCTTTCGAATTATAAATTTAAAGAAAAGAAGTAAAAAGGAGCCACCAAGTAGAAGGAAGATGATGAAAAGTTACACAGACGAAAACAAATTTTTGGAGAAGAAGTCTAAATAGGAAGGGAAAGACTGTGTGGGTGAGAAAGGAGTTCACATGGTAAGTTTTTTTATTAAAATTTTTAAAAAAATTTTGTACATGAGTACTCTTTTGCCTCATGTGCGCCTCACTTCACCCCCTCAACTCCTCCCTAGTCTCCTCCACCCCCTCTCAAACTCATCACCTATTCTTTAATTGTGGTTACACATGTGTGTGTAGCATGTATATTGTATACACGATATGTGTATATGAATACAACCTGCTGAGTCCATTCAATATTGCTCATAGTGGCTACACAGTGAGTTCAAAGCCAGCTTGGGATAAATAGGGAAGCCCTGTATCAAGCATCAATTTCAAAACAAAAATATCTTATCTGTTTTAACATTTTCTTTTCATTATCACTTAGTAATTCTGGTTAAATAAATATCTATTATTTGGGGTTGTTACCTTTTGTAATATATATACATATACATCTGTAATTAGAGACGCATGCACCTGAGGGCTTAATATCCTGTGGATCTGAGCTTTGTCTAAATGCTGTGTAGAAACCTGTAGAATTAAAAGTGTCTTGTAATGAGTCTTGCTGAATTTTCTTTGGCTCGCCGGCCCCCAAATAATGATGCAGAGACTTCTTATTAATTGTGAAAGCTTGGCCTTTAGCTTAGGCTTGTTCACAATTAAGCTCTTATAATTTAAGTTAGCCTTTTTATTTATCTACATTCTGCCATGTGGCTTTTACCTCTCTCCCATTCTGTACATTTCACTTGTTCCTTGGTCGCTGGCATCTCTCTCCCGCTCCTAGATTCACCCCTGGTTCCTCTCTCTGTCTGGACGTCCTGCCTAACCTCTCCTGCCATGCTAAGGCTGGTCAGCTTTTTATTAAACCAATCATAGCAACACATCTTCACACAGTGTAAACAAATATCCCACAGCAGTGTACAGGATTAGTGCATGAAAAGCAGTGTTGTCTTTTATACAATGCATATTGTGTCTGTACCTTAAATACATAAAGTGATTCTTAAAATTCCCTTCACATTTCTATCATTGTAATTGGTACAATTAAGGTTAAAAAAAAAAAAAGAATCCCATCATTTTGTCAGTCCTGCATGTAAAACCTGGTCTGAAAGGATCTGAGTTCAATTCCCAGGCAGCTCACAACTGTCTGTAACTGTAAGATCTGACACCCTCACATAAACATGCACGCAGGTAAAACACTAATGCACATAAAGTTAAAAAAATAAAATAAAATAAAGAATTAGCCAGGTGGTGGTGGTGCATTCCTTTAATCCCAACACTGGAGAGGTAGAGGAAGGTGGATCTCTTTGAGTCTGAGATCAGTCTGGTCTACATAGTGAGTTCCAGGACAGCCAGGACTGTTTTACAGAGAAACCCTGTCAGAAAGAAAGAAAAAGAGAGAGAGAGAGAGAGAGAGAGAGAGAGAGAGAGAGAGAGAGAGAGAGAGAAGGAAGGAAGGAAGGAAGGAAGGAAGGAAGGAAAGAAAGAAAGAAAGAAAGAAAGAAAGAAAGAAAGAAAGAAAGAAAGAAAGAAAGAAAGAAAGAAAGAAAGAAAGAAAGAAAGAAAGAAAGAAAGAAAGAAAGAAAGAAAAAAAAGGAATTAAAAACCTGGCCTGCATCTGTTTGCATTAGCTGAATAAGAACTTCCGGTTTGTATAAGAAAGCCAGCTAAGCGTGAGCCACAGAGTTAGCCAGCAAGCAGCAAATGCCGGGAATGCCAGATTCCATCACCTGAGTTCAAAGCCAGGAACGCCTGCCCAGTTTTTAGGTGGTGCTGTGGACTGAATGCCGGGCTTTGTGCATGCTGGGCAAGTGCTTGTTGTGTGATGGTTTCCTCTGGGATTAAAACATTCCCTCCTACAGGGAGACTCCTTAAACAGGAAGGTAAACAACTCAGAATAGCTTCAGGAAGTCCCTGAAACTGGCCAGATTCACTAGGCCCCCTCCTTACCAGAGTAAGCAGTAACAGCTGAGAGTCTCTCTCAGAGGAATGGAGCTGAGCAGAAAAAAAAAAAAAAAAAAAGGACTCAGACAAGCTGACCTAGTTAGGGTTTCTATTGCGACAAAACACCTTGACCAAAAAGCAAGTTGGGGAGGAAAGGGTTTATTTAGCTTACACTTCCAGGCCATAGTCTGTTACTGGAGGAAGTCAGAACAGGAACTCAAGCAGGGCTACACCTAGAGGCAGGAGCTGATGCAGAGGCCATGGAGGGAAGTTGCTTACTGGCTTGCTTCCTATGGTTTGCTCAGCCAGCTTTCTTATAGAACCCAGGACCACCAGCCCAGGGATGGCACCACCCACAGTGGGCTTGGCCCTCCCCCATTGATCACTAATTGAGAAAATGCCTTAGAGCTGGATCTCATTGAGGCCTTTCCTCAGCTGAGGCTCCTTCCTCTCTGATGACTCCAGCTCATATTAAGCCTGCACACAAAGCCAGCCAGTTCACAGGCCAAGCTGCAAAGAAGACCCTTGAGATCAAACCACCCGACTGGAAGAAACAACCTAAATGAGCCGCCTGCAAGAGGTTTAGACCAATTGAGTCACTTGGAAAGCACACTCTCCAACCTGTTGAGCTGCCTGCAGGCTGTGCAGTGTGCTCCAGGTTCCCAGCTTTGGTGAGCTGTCACCCATGCTGGGGTGGGCTTGGGTGATGCAGCTGTCTTTCAGTCATTTCTGCTTCTATTTCTGCTTCTATAAGGAACCCCTCCCCCATATTCCCATAACTAGCACCAAGTTGGACTTTGATGGTGTCTGTACTTCGGTCTGGTGTGGGCTCCCTCTCTGGGGTGAGTAGACGTGCGTACTGCATCTCTTCAGGGCAAGTTTTGTCACGCGACAGCATCTTCCACCAGAGCTACCCTCCCGGCCTTTCTCCGTCCCGAGAGGGAACATCATGTGACTAGCTACCTCAGTCTGACCATAACAACGAGGGCTGCTCTTGCTGCTGTCACTACCTCACCGTGAGACTCGGAGCCAGAACGCGCCTTTCCTCGGCTGAATTGCTTCTGTCAGGTGTCCTGGCACAGCAATGGGAAGAGCATCTAGTAGGGAGGGCGCCCCTTGCATCCTCTTCCTTTTCCTTGAAGTCTCCTCCTCACACAGTCCTCTGACCTGCCCACCACCTTTCAGTTTTCAGTCTCTAGTTTCAAAGGAAGGCTCTCTCTGACGTTAAAGTCAGATTCCATCCTTGTTTCCCTGTTCTCAGTCCTCAAGAGCTTGTCTGTGTGGAAGCTGTCAAAGTTGACACTTGCAGCTTTTCTCATAGTGGAAATTAAATTAGTGATGTTCCTCATGGGAATCTTCCCCAGCTAGAGTGAAATCTGCATGAAGACAAGAACTCTCTCTGTCTTAAATGCAGACGGAAGTTCGACTCATAGCAGATGCTCAGTAACTACATCCAACCAGGTTTTTGAACAACTACGTTATTGAACTTGGTTGGTTGGGAGTTAATAACAGAGAGCTTTTTGTTCTCCATGCACAGGAGGACCCTGTCACATCTGCGTTCATTGCTCAAGGATGTTTGGGGCAAATCCCTCAGTTTCACTTTTATCACTTCCAGTAATCTAACAGTTCAATGTAAAACTCCCCCATGCCTCTTCCTGTCACTTCTGTTTAAGCTTGCCTCATGGCCTAATATCTGTAATAGGGAAGAGGGTGTGATTTGGTCTCCCCCAAACCCTCTCCTTTACCTCATCTTCCTGAAGCTTCTCACATGATGCAGGGCAAGAGGTGAGGACCAGACCATTTTTAGTTATCTGGCTGTGGATGGTAGTCTCAATCTCTCCACATAGTGCTGTTCCACTGCGGCTGCTCCCCATGGCAGACATTTACCGTTTGCTCATTCAGAGTGTCTGTGGTGAAGGAGCAGAAATACGGCTCCCTTCTGTGAGCCTCAACATCCAAGAAGTTCCCTTAGTCTTTTAGGGACCTTAATTTAGGCCAGACTAGGACTTGTGGCTTTAATGCATAAAAGAATTTCAGAACTAGCCAGTATAAAGCAGAAATTGATGTTTTTCTTAATGATATTTTATTAGAAAAGCATTCATTGAAGAGGATAAAAGCACACCCGAGGGCAGGGATGTGGACTACCCAGAGAAAAGTTGCTGAAAGTAAGACATTCTCAAATGCAGTTATGGGCTCCTCAAGGGGACAATCATAGTTAATTGTCTTAGCCTTGGCCACATAGATCATCATGGTGGCTCTCAAGTTATATCACTAAAGGTTACTGAGAAATCTTTTCCTCCCTCATTCTCTCTCTCACTTTTTTTATTATTGTTTTTTGAGAAAGAGTTTCTCTGTGTAGCAGCCTTAGTCATCTTGGAACTCACTTTGTAGACCAGGCTGACTTTGAACTCACAGAGATCCTCCTGCCTCCACCCCCACCTCCACCCCCGAGTCCTAGATTAAAGCTATGTACCACCATAACTGGCTCTCTCTCTTTTGAGTAAGTGAGATTATAGGATGGTCTGAATGGGTCTTGGATGGGATTGTAACTGGATAAAGTAAAACCCGGAGGCACTAGAGTTGCATGGGGGTGGTGGTGGTGGTGGTGGTGGTGGTGGTGGTGGTGGTGGTGTCAGGACATGCCCTTTTCTTATAAATGTGGCTTCTTTTGAGATTCCTGGAATGTAGTTTAAAAATCTGGACATGGATAATGTCCTCCAGTGGTTGTTAATTGGGCTGGGACTCTTGCTTCTCTGCCAGCAAGAGGCTTCCACCTAATTCCTGGCTGAGGTTCCTCTCTCTCATGTCACAATTCTCCCCGGCTTTTTATCTAGCCTTACTGAGCACAGGTAAGAGCAATTCAGGGGCTTCTGAAAGAGTAGTGGAATAAGAAGCTTTCTACTGGAAAACAGAAGCTCTTCTCTGCTGTGGATATCATTCTGTATGCTGTTAATGTGTTGCTCTGATTGGGTAATAAATGAAATGCTGATTGGCCAGTAGCCAGGCAGGAAGTACAGGCAGGATAAACAGAGAAGAAAATTCTGGGAAGAGGAAGGCTGAGTCAGGAGTTGCCAGCCAGACACACAAAAAAAGCAAGATGTAAAGATACTGGTAAACCACGAGCCACATGGCAAGGTATAGATTTGTAGAAATGGGTTAATTTAAGATGTAAGATCTAACTAACAAGAAGCCTGAGCCAATAGGCCGTACAGTTTTAATTAATATGAGCCTCTGTGTGTTTACTTGGGTCCGAGTGGCTGCGGGACTGGTGGGTGAGAGAGATTTGTCCTGACCACTGGTAGGCTGGGACACAGAAAAATCTTCTAGCTACACTTCTCTACCTTAGTCTCTTCTGGGCTCCTTTATTCAGCCCCCAGTGATGCTATAGTATCTTCTGCTGCTGGTATCTGTCTACCTCATGGCAAAGCCGGCAAGACAACCAAAGCCTGGCTATCAGGAAGCAAGGCTAAGTTAGTCTCCCTCTCATGGGTGTACCTGGATGCTCTTAGACATGCCTTTCATTTGGTATTATATGAGGAGGATTTTGCCTGGGAAGGGCGGGGTGAAATCATACAGCTCTCTGTTTCCAAAATATAATTTCAATCCCAAGAATTCTCTTCCTCTCTCTCTAGTCCTCTTTTTATACTGAGTAGGGGTGAGGAGTGATGTCATAGGAGAACCAGTTCAGCCATCCCTTTGTAGGTCCTGGAGCTGACTCTGACCCCATTACTTAGTAACTCTCCTTAGAGTTACTTGGTCCTTGGTCCTGGTCCCAGAGAAACAGCATTAAGAACAAACACCAGCTAAGAGAACCAACCAGTGTGTTTTATGTGTTGTCTGTGCCTTAGGGAGCCTCAGCCCAAGCTGGGCTCCAGGTCTCAAAGATCATCAGTCTGGGAGGCACTTGTTGAAAAGACCTCATGTTCTGTTTTACTCAGGGAGGAAAGAAACCAACCAAGACAGCACTAGCAGGGGCTGTGCAGGTCCTCAAAAGCATCTGCTGAGACTATGTTATGAATACTAAATCCCAGAGCCTATCTTAGAACTACTGATCCACGTTGGGAGAACAGAGGTCCTTGTGTTTATAGACAAGCACTAGGGAAACCAGGAATATTAAACACACAGGGTTGTCTCTTCAAAGGAAGAGGTGTTTAACCTGTTTTCTGCCCAGAAGGCTGGGAATGGAGGTGGTTAATTGCCTAGGCAACCTCTACACTATCTGTAGGGCCAAGCTACATCTGCCCCCCCGCCAGGTTCCCATAAGCAGCACCAGAGTTAGTTAATAGTCTAGGTGACCTCTGTGCTATCTATATGGCCAGGAGTATGGGAACCCACAGAGGCTATCTAGTGAGAACTTACTCAGTCAGAGAATCTGAGCTTGCTTTAGCCAGCAGGGCTGAATAATGGAATGATTTGACCACGGGCATGGTTACCAGGTGTTTGGAAGGGTCTACAATTGGCTGTACGGTGTGCTTTGATCTTGCAAGGGGGAGGTCTTTTGCCTCTCCCCTTGGCATATTGTAAAAAACCATTTTGAATAAATGAAGAGGCTGTTGGGTATTGACCCAGGCTCTCCCGAAGCTATCCTGTGTCTCTGTCTTTTTTCTTGTTGGCTAGTCCTCTCTTTCTATCTGTCATTTCTTAATTTCTCTCTCCTCCACCTAAGAACCCTTCAAAAGGTGGGGGAAGGTTGGAGCTGGTCTCCCACAGACTCCCACACAGGGGCTCCTCCAGGCTCTTGCTAACAGGACCAGAGGTGTCCTTTACTCTATCTGCATGACTGAGAATACACAAAATTCTCCCCCAAACCCCTAAGATAATACATGATAATACAGATTGTACATAGAACCCATCTCCATGGAAGTAGTGACATGTACTTTATAAAGAGTTTTGATATAATTACGCCTCAATGTGCACATGGGATTGAGTTACACCAGGAAACTCTTTTCCAAGTTGTACTATACTTAAATATGCCTATAAGAAACTGCCTTGTATCAGACTCTAGAAGTTTGAACCAACACAGGCTACTGAGTCATGTTGAACTGGACTTCTTTCATCTCTCATGCAGACTGTTAATCTGCCAGCCCTGGTGTTTGCAGAGACCCCTACAAATCCAGAGTCTACACTGTCAGCGAGATTAGCAAGTGATCTCTCAGTGAGTGACAGTTTGGGAAGCATGGGTCCAACTGGAAGGATTTATGTTATTTATATAAGCTTGCCACAAGGGAGCCAGCAGAGGGCAGTATTACAGAGCTTGTTGGAGCCTGGTGAGGGATTTCAGTTCAGTGAGGCTTCTTGGTAAAGATTTTGGGCAAATACTGGTCTATCCTCTTTGCATACAGGCCAGCTGCTTGAGTTTGCTGAAGGCAAACCCGCTGAGCGGCTTGAGTTTTGCTTTGTAGTACTGAGAATGGCACCCAGGGCTTCACATCTGCTATGTAAGTGCTCCACCACTGAGCTATCCCTCCAGCCTAACCTACTAAGTGTTTTGTTTCATTTTCCCAATTACCTTGGAGTTTCTTTAAACTAATAAAAGAGTCATAATGTTTTCATGCCATATATACTTGATTCTTTAAATAATAGTTGTGACAAACAACAGAAAGAATTAAGAACACTGCACTTGGGGTCGGAGAGATGGCTCAGTAATTAAGAGCACTTGCTGCTCTTGCAGAGGACCCACACTTCATTTTGCAGAATTCACATGGTGGTTAACAGCTATCTGTAACTTATAACTCCAGTCCTAAGGGATCTGACAACCTCTTCTGACCTCTGGGGACACCAAGCATGCATGTGTTGCACATACACATATACCTGCAGGCAAAACATTCATATACATAAAAATTTTAATTGTTTAAATGCTATACTTTAATGCAGCGTTTTTATATGATCCATACAAAACATCAATATTTTGGGTATGTAATTAAAGAAGTACCTCATTTTTCGAAATACTGTTGTAGCTAACACATAGAGGCATGCCTTATTGTGGCCCCAGGAATGCAATTTAGAAAAGAAAAAGAGTCACACTGGAATGACTCAATTTCTTTAGAATCACTGAGCAAGAAAAGCAACATTGGACTTTCATGAACTACCTTGACTTAAATCCAAGAGCAAAGTTAAGAAGTCCCTCCTCATGCGCCGGGCGGTGGTGGCGCACGCCTTTAATCCCAGCACTTGGGAGGCAGAGGCAGGCTGATCTCTGTGAGTTCGAGGCCAGCCTGGGCTACCAAGTGAGTTCCAGGAAAGGCGCAAAGCTACACAGAGAAACCCTGTTTCGAAAAACAAAAAAACAAACAAACAAAAAAAGAAGTCCCTCCTCTATTTTTGGTAAACAACTGCATGATAAACTCAGATGACTCTTCTCCTAGGTTTTACCTGGGACTGGTCTTTTAGATATTTTATTTAAAAGAGGGCAGGTTCTGCACTTTCATATGGTGTCATCAATGTCAGTATTTCTTACCATCTTGGGAAGATCCTTGATCTTTAAAGCAACACAGCATAGGCTAGAGTCCCTGCTAAGGCAGCCTCAGATTGCTCCAGTTTATTTTGTGCATCAGTTTGTAGGGCAGTCTTGTTTATGTTGGTCTCCAGCACCATTCCTCCATCACTATTTCCGCAAGAACACTGTGAACCTTGTGTATATGGAATACTCAATCCAGTTCACATACATTTTCAAACATTTATGTAATGTATCTATTAAAGCTTGAATTAGATCTAAAATGCCAAGTATGCTTGCTGAGGAATCCACACAGAAGACTATGGTGATATTTTATTTGTATTAAAATGTTATTTGTATGTTAATAAATAAAGTTGCCCGGGGGTCAGAGCTATTAGCAAGCCATAGGAAAGCAGAGCAGTGGTAGCGTACGCTTGTAATTCCAGCACTTGGTAGGCAGAGCTGGGTAAGTCTCTGTGTGTTCAGGGATACAGCCATTATTGGATACACATGCCTTTAATCTTAATACCAATCATGGAAAACCTGGAGGCCTATACAGACAGGCTGTGAGGAGGCGGTCATGTGGTTGGGTTTACAACCAATGAGAAGGCAGGACAGGAACTCTATATAAAGACTTTAACACAGGGGTAGCTCTGGTTCGGAGAGGTAGGACCACCGCAGGAGGAAGGGTAAGGTTTTAGCTCTTAGCTCTGATCTCTTGGCTTTCTTCTTTGCATTGGTTCTGTGTTTCTTATTTAATAAGAAGGTTGGATACATCTACAGAAGACAAATACAGTGTTGCACAAAGTCTATAAATCCATTTGTTGTCAGATCCTCTAATGAATAATCCTCCTTGTAGGAAATTATGAACATGTCCATTTCCCTTAGACACCAATGGAAAGCCTCCCTGATGGTTGGCTGCTGTGTCTCCACAGTAGAACTGGAAAGCTTCGGCTTCCTGTGGTTGTTGAAGATGAGGATGGCTTTGATTTGGGCTGGGCCAGGCTGACCTTGTAGCCACTGTGCCTCTAGGGTAGGCACAGGATGCAGGGTGGGAGCAGATCCCCCTCGAGCCTCACTTCCAGACTTTACTGATGCTGCTTTCCTGCCATCCCCTCCCAATAGCTTTTGATCATAGAGACACACAAGGGCCAGGGAACACATGAGATCAAGGCTTGGTCTTTGCTCTGAAACTTCTAAAGAAGTTCTTTAACTTCTAAAGAAGTCTTAACACAGGCTGTTGTGGGAAGATGTGTTTTTGCCCAGGCGCCTTCTGATTGGTTTAATAAAGAGCTGAGTGGTCAATAGCTACTCAGGAAAGGATAGGTGAGATTTCTGGGCACCGAGACTCCAGAGATTCACCAACCAAGTTGAACATACAGAATGGAGAAATGGTAAAAAAAAAAAGCCATGTGGCAGAACATAGATGAATAGAAGCAGGTTAATTTAAGTTATAAGAACTAGTTGGGGACAAGCCTAAGGTAAAGGCCAAGCTTTTATAATTAATAAGAAGTCTCCGTATCATTATTTGTGAGCTGGTGGTCCCAAAAGAAAGTCAAACACCAACAGGTAGTAGATTTCTACTCTAGTTTCATCTCTGTTTCTGTGATAAGACACTCTGACCCAAAGCAACCTAGGGGAGGAAAGGGTTTATTTCATCTTACAGATTACAGTCCATCATTGAGAGCAGGGTAGAAACTCAAGGCAGGAAACTAGAGACAGAAACCACGGAGGAGCACAACCTGCTGGCTGGCTCACTGGTTCACTCCAGCTCATACTCAGATAGCTCCTTATATGACCTAGAACTCCTGCCCTAGGAATGGTGCTGTCACAGTGGGCTGGGCCCTCCTACATCAATTATCAGTAAAGACAGCCTCTCACAAACAAGTCCATAGGCTAGCCTGATAAAGACAGTTACTCAACTGTGACTCTTTTTCAGATGATTCTTGGCTGTGTCCATTTGTCATTTGCTAATGAGGACAATATCCATGTGTCCACGAGGTACATCTTGCATTGGCATGCAAAAGGGGCCTATAAGCATGTCACATGGGGCCTAATGTTCAGAGTAATACTACACTTGAGTTAGTGTTCTGCTGTCATCATCTGTAAATTCTCCACCAATCCATCTTTCAACTTGTGTTTTTTAAGCCAAATCCATTAGAGCGGTGGAACATGTATGTGGGAGGAGGACATACATGGAAGATGTTGCCTCATTCACATTATACAGTCCTCACGATGCCCCGTGAGCACAGCACTCTAGTGGACCCACAATATAAGGGAGTGCGTTTAAACTCAAGTGAGGTCAAAGCAACTCCATTTGAGAAACCAGTGACTTTTAGGGAGCATTGGGAGATAATGTGCAATGTTTTTTGGTTAGCATTTACCTTATTATTTGGCACAGCCATATTTGAATGGAATGACCGAAGTTATGAAACCAGCACAGCTATTTGACAAAGACCCAGCAAAGCTGAGCCACATGATAGCTGCCATGCCACCTTTGGTTTTCACCTCTACCTGTTACATACTTGAGGCACTTTTAATATTTGTACAATCTGAGGATACCGGATTGATGGAAAATTTCTTATGAATCATTTATGCCTTCTCCCAGGAACGTTGCTTCAAAGCTTCCCCAGGAAAGTCCTGAACATACTATTTCCCCCACTTTTAGGGAGATATCCTTATCTACTTGAAGATCTTCCCTATACCTTGGAAGTTATGACACATAGAGAAGCCAGAGGTCTCTTCATGAGACTATGAGACATTCTTGAAACATCTGTCCCTGTACTTACTTGGGAACAAGATAATCAAAATAAAGTAAACTCAAAAAGGTCAACAAGATTCGGTGGGCTAGAGGAGTTGGCCATAGATCAGATTGCAACTCTCTTCCCACTATACAGTCAGACAATTACATGGCATATACAGCAACACAGTTAGATTAACTGAAGTTACTCTGCCCTACATAGAGACTTACACTGATGGGCAAAGAATGTTGTAAAAAGATGCTAAAAGAATGAGATGTCAGGACCTCCCTCTCTTAGAAAAGTTAGCTCATGCAGAGCCAATATGGTGACATATGACCAAAGAACAACAGAATGCCAGGATTAGACATATAGATAAATTCTATAAAGATATAAAATATAAACATTGTATTATGTCAGAATTTGAATAATAACTGCAGCAGCTTTAGCCTGAGGATTTTTTTCCTGGGCACTCTGACCATTAAGAGTTAATAATACACTGCTTGGGACATGGCAAAATGCCTGGGGTGGCTTGAAGATTTTGTTTTGGTTTTGCATCCTTGAAGCAACCAGAGCTACCAGCCTGAGAATAGGCTGTCATATATCTCTAGATTCTTAAAAATTGGGTTTTGGGTTAATGAGTAAGAATGATGTCAAAACTTGAGGGAAAATGATTGGAAATGATAATTCTGTTCTGTCATAGTTTATTAATGATGACTAAAAGATGAGCCAGAGGAAGTGAAACACATGTCCAAAACCAAAAATGATATGCTATGTTTTGGAACATCATGAATGTATCCCTGCTTACTAAATTCTGTATAAATAAAGAAGCATTCTAGCTGCTAGTCAGTCAGGCTGCAAGATTCTCCCAACCACCATGGTATGGCTTACTTCCTTCCCTTACCAACTCCTTACATCCTCTGCTGGAACTTGTCCTGCTGGGGATGGCTCCCTTTAGAGCAGGACAAGCCATACTGAGATGTGCTTGCTCTCTGTCCTTCTCTTGCATCCACCCATCTTCAGACTCTGCCCTCATCTGGAGCTGGACTCCGGCAGTTACTGTAAAACACAAATGCATATATGAACTACAAAATATGGGCTGGGTAATTTCAATGATTTCACATATAAATGAAATGTTCTTCTATTTGCATTTAAAACTGACTTTATGATATGCACAGTAAAATTTATGACAGTGATTTAAAATTTAGTGTTTTATTGATAGCAATATTAAAAAGTGAATGTAAAAATGTCTCAGATGGAAAGAAAAACTGCAGATGAAAAGGAAACATTTTGTAATTTAGACTTTAAATGATATCCTTTTCCTGCATTTTAAACAAGGGGCTCACATTTTTATGCTTGTGTTATAGCAGAAATTCTGTATCTGGTGCTTATGACCTGGACCATCTAAGATGGGATTTGCCTCATATTTCCAAGTTATCAGAATGGATAGTAATGTGGTTCCTGGAGAGGCATACCTGCCTCAGCATCTGAGGAGCATGCTCATTTGTGACATAAACAGACATTTCTTTTCTCATTACTGTTTTCCCAAAGTGTATCTTTTCGTTCCATTCCTCCTCTCCCATCAGGAAAACTGGGGGCCAGAAAAGGGTGCTACTTCCAGAAGTGAGGCTGAGATAGCCCAATTGGAGGAGGCAGTCTGCTGCCTTAAGGAGGCTAGGATAGCCCAATTGGAGGAGGCAGTCTGCTAAGATCTGAGGTTGGAATGGGACCATAGGCTGAACTGAGAAAGAGTAGCTGTCTTAGTGTGAGCACAGGCCAACTTCTGGTACAGGCAAAGTCCAAACTTTCTTGCATGCATTTATAATGCAGACAAAGTAGCTGCTCTCCAACCACCAGTAGTTCAAACCCAAGCTCCTTGCATTATGCCATTCTGCTTCCCAGACTGGCACATCAGTTCCATATTTTCTGTTGACTAGAAGCAATCACGTGACTGTAGCTGAAACAAAGGAAAAAGACAATTTTTCTGATGACCAAAGGAAAAAAAGCAAACAGTTTGGTGAACAAGTAGCATAGCCTCTGCCAGCATGATATGTGGAGAAGGGAAGGGCTTTACTTACTTATTTATTTGTTGGTTGGTTTATTGTTTTGTAGCCAGTAAAAGGAGAGGTGGAAGAGACTGATCTAGGTAAGCAGAAGGTGGTCTGTGGTGGGAAGTGTCCTGCAGGAAGACAGCATCCTTTAGTGACCTCTGAGTTCCAGGCCCATGAGGAGATTTAGAAGAGGGAACGTAAAGAATAAATCCTAGGAGTTACTAAAGGGTGAGTCTGGCAACTTCTGTCTGCTTGTAACGGAAGACCTTGCTGAGGATACCAGGTTGGTTTGATGGTTTTACTGTATCTAATGTATTTGAGTATTTGCTAGTATTTGAGTTGCTGTTTCAACAGAGACAAATGATGAAAGGACAACTGAGCACTCAGGTTCCCATGAAAGGCCTGGGGCAAAGCCTTGTGATAAAGCTCATGCTCAGTTCTCAGGAAACAAAGCTTACGTCTATTCACAGGAGACCTAAAGGGGCTCTGTTCAAACCACTGATGGAACTTGGTGGGAAGGAGGGAGCCTTGGAAGAGCTGGAACCCCTGGCATGGCATGGATGTTAGAGGTAGCATAACTGACCTTTCAGGTGCACTTACTCATAGGTGCCAAGATCTCTCTCTGCATTGTGTGTTTCCTACTTTGTCCAAATGCATGGAACCAGTACTTATGAAACATTTGGAACAACGGCAAAATTCTGCTTTGAGGATATCAAATATTTATTTAAACAGATAAGAAAACATTTGCAGGAGCAGGCATATAGTCCCAGCAGTAGAGCACCTGCCTACCATATACCAAGACCTAGTTAACCCTCACACAAAATAAAAATAAATTATCTTTAAAAAATCCAAAAAAAGCAGAATCTCATCCCCAGCTTGTAGCAGAACACCTGCTGTGGTCTCCTTTTTCTGTCCGACTCCATCCCTAATGGATCACAAAGAACTTCTCCAAATTTCCTTCCCCCAGTTCATCCCATGATTCCAGGCTCCAACACCAGCAGGCATTCCTTGCTAACATACCAGCTGAGCACGGAAAGGGGTAAGCTAACTCAAGAACTTCACTGCTCCCTCCTCTCCTCCAAATCCAGTCCCCCAGTCTCATCCCTAGCTCTGCAACAGAACAGCTGCTGCAGCATTCTCTCTAAGCACCGCCCCCCGCCCCGCCTCCGCCCCCGCCACCCCCACCCCCGCCCCCGCCCCCGCCCCCTGCTGCCGCCCCATATTCTGTGGCTCCCTCGGCCCTTCCCCGGCCCCACTTATTGCTTAATCACGGCCCCAATTTCAGCAGGCAGCCCCTGGGAACAACAGAGGCCACTCCTGCCAGAGAAGCAGGTAAGCTGCTGCAGATCTTCCCTCTCCTTCTGTTCCTCCAGATCCAATTCCCCAGTCTCATCCCAATGCTATAGCAGACCTTCTGGGTGACCTCTCTTCATTGTGCACCCCCATTCCACAGGACACCAAATAAGAAGATCCTGATTGAACAGTCTGTTCTCCTCCCTCTTGTGACCCCCCCCCCCCCAGCGCCCCAGATCCTTAGTTATCCCCTTGCCTAAAAGTCAGCTCTCCATAAGCAGGAACACATTTTATCTGGAACCCCAAGCGGTCACACCTTTCAGGTCCACAGAAAATTTCCTACCAGACAACACACAGCTATTACACTCTCCTAAAATCCAGAGAGGAAATGGAAACCAGGGAACAAAGCACCCACCCAACAAAAAAAAAACTGAAATCAGCCCTGAGATCTACAATCATTCCAATCCTGGATGCCTAGACATCAGCATCAAAACACAGTCAATAACAGCCAGGGTAATGTGTCTCCACTGGAGCCCAGCAACCCTACCACAGCTGGCCCTGAATATTCCAACATAGCTAGGCACAAGAAAAAAGACCTTAAAACAGCTTGTATAAAGATGATAGAGGCTCACAAAGAGGAAATAAAAATGAATAAATCCCTTAAGGAAAACACAAACAGTGAAAGGAAATGAATAAAATTGTTCAAGACCTGAAAATGGAAATAGAGTCAATAAAGGAAACCCAAACTAAGGGAATTCTGGAAATGAAAAATTTAGAAATTTGAACAGAAACTACAGAGACAAACTTAACCGACAAAATACAAGAGATGGAAGAGAGAATCTCAGGCATTAGAGGTGTGATAGAAGAAATGGATGCACTGGTCAAAGAAAATGTTAAATCTAAAAAACTCCTGGCACAAAATATTCAAGAACTCAATGAATCTGTGAAAAGACCAAGACTAAGAATAATAGGAATAGATGAAGAAGAAATCCAGCTCAAAGGCCCAGAAAATATTTTCAACAAAATCATTGGAGAAAACTTCCCTAATCTGAAGAAGGAAATACCTATCAAAGTACAAGAATCATACAAAACACCAAATGGATTAGACCAGCAAAGAAAGTTCCCTCAGCACATAATAATCAAAAGGCTAAATGTAGAGAACAAAGAAATAATATTAAAATCTGCAAAGAAAAAAGACCAAGTAACATATAGAGGGAGAACTATTAGAATTACACCTGACTTTGCAGTGGAGACTCTAAAATCCAGAGGGGCTGGAAGATGTGTTGCAGACTCTAAGAGACCACAGATGCCATCCTAGACTACTGCACTCTGCAAAGATTTCAGTCACCATAGATGGAGAAAATAAGACATTCCATGATAAAGCCAAATTTAAATAATATTTTCCACAAATCCAGACCTACAGAAGATGCTAGAAGGAAAACTCTAACCTAAGGAGGTTAACTACAACCATGAAAACACAGGGAATAAATAATCTCAGACCAGCAAAATAAAAAAAAAAGGAACACACACACATCACCACCACCACCAACAACAACAACAAAATAATAGGAATCAACAAACACTGTTCAATGATATCTCTTAATACCAATGGTTTCAATTCTCCAATAAAAAGACATGGACTAACAGAATGGCTGCAAAAACAGGATCCATCCTTCTGCTGCATCCAAGAAGTACACCTTAACATCAGGGTAAAGGGTTGGAAAAAGATATTCCATGCAAATTGACCTAAGAAGCAGCTGTGTAGTCATTTTTATATCTAACAAAACAGACTTCAAACCAAAACTAATCAGAAGAGATAGGGAAGGACACTACATATTCATCAAAGAAAAAATCCACTGAGAGAACACTGCAATTCTTAACATCTATGCCCCAAACACAAGGGCACCCAAGTTCATAAAATAAACAGTACTACAGCTTAAATCACAGATTGACTTTCACATAGTGATAGTGGGAGACCTCAGTAACCCAGTCTCATCAATAGCCAGGTCATCCAGACAAAAACTAAACAGAGAAATGCTGGAGCTAATTGATCTGTAAACCAAATGGACTTAAGAGATATTTACAGAACATTTCAACCAAGCACAAAAGAATATACCTCCTTCTCTGCACCTCATGGAACTTTCTCCAAAATTGACCACATACTCAGACACAAAGCAAGCCTCAAAAGATAGAAGAAAACTGAAATAACTTCTTGCATCCTCTCTGACTACCATGGATCAAAGCTGGATATCAATAACAACAGAAAGATTACAAATTCATGGAAACTGAACAACTCAAAATTGAATGAAAAATAGACCAAGACAGAAATTAAGAAAGAAATTAAAGACTTTCTAGAATTGGAGGAGAAAGAACACACATCCAAACTTATGGGATACAATGAAGGTGGTTCTAAGAGACAAGTTCCTAGTACTAAGTGACTATATGAAGAATTGGATAGATCTCACACTGAAAGTTCTAGACAAAAAAGAAGAAATCACACTGAAAAGGAGTAGATGGCAAGAAATAATCAATCAAACTTAGGGGAGAAATCAATAAAATATAAACAAGAGAACAATACAAAAAATCAATGAAACAAAGAATTGGTTCTTTGAGAAAACCAACAAGATAGACAAACCCTTATCCAAACTAGCTAAAAGGCAGGAGAGAATATCTAAATTAACAAAATCAGAAATGAAAAAAGGAACATAACAGCAGACACTGAGGAAATCATAAGGACATATTTTAAAAGCCCACATTCCACCAAATTGGAAAACCTAAAAGAAATGGATAATTTTCCTTTCTTTTTAATTTTTTTCCTTTTGTTGAAAATAGATTCTTTTCTCATACAATATATCCTCACTATAGTTTTCCCTTCCTCTACTCCTTCCAGTTTCTCCCCACTTCCCTTCCTCTCCAGATCCACTCCCTTTCTGTCCCATTAAAAAAGAGGAGGCTCCTAAAAGATAACAAACAAACATGACAAAATAAAATATAAGATAAAATAAAAACCATCACATCAATGCTGGACAAGGCAACCCAAAAGAAAGAAAAGGGCCCCAAGAGCAGGCACAGGAATAGGAGACCCATTCATTCATCCACTCAAGAGTTCCATGAAAATACTAAGCTATAATGCATATGCAGAGAATCTTCTGCAGACCTGTGTAGGCTCTTTGCTTGCTGCTTCAGTCTCTGTGAGTTCATACTAGCCTTGCTTGGTTGATTCAGAGAGCCTTGTTCCTCTGGTGTCCTCCATCCCCTCTGGCTCTTCTTATATACTTTCCACTTCCTCTTCCATGGGGTTCCCTGAACTCAGAGGGGAGGGATTTGGTGGCGACATCCCATTTCGACATCCCATTTAGTCTTTCTCTGTGTGTAGTATCTGGCTGTAGGTCTCTTCATCTGTTCTTGTCTGCTGCCAGAGGAAACCTATCTAATGATGACTGGGTAAGGCACCTATCTATGAGTATAGTGGACTATTATTAGGAGTCATTTATTGTGACTTAAAAAAAACAGTAGTGTTTTGTTTTACCCCAGGTCTCTGGGACATCAAGTCTCTGGCCCCTGGTCACTTAAGCAGTGTCAGGCATGTACTTCATGTCATGGGGTGGGCCTTAAGTCAAATCAGACATCGGTTGGATACTCCCACAAGTTCTGTGCCACCAGCATACTTGAAGGAAGGACTGATCATAGGCCAAAAGTTTGTGGCTGGGTTGGCTGGCATTCACATTTCATTTTTGATAGCCTGCAGAGTAGCTTCCTGCATGAAATATACCAGAATGCAAGGGTGAAATTTCCATGTACGTACCAGTTCGACTTCTCCATGTTCATTGAACTGTGTGGGTGTTGACCTCCACAATGGGCACTGTTGTCAGATTGTGAAGAGCAATAGCCTGGGTTGTGTGGGGATTTCCATTGGACCCCCTTGGCCAAAAGCTAAATTGAAACCAACCCAGTCCCACTACTGGAAGCCCCATTTGGTGACAGGAGTTGGCCAGTTGAGACTTTAGAAAGTTTGTACTACACTAGGCTTCCACACCAACCCTCAAATGCCTGTCAATTCCAGCCAACCCTCCCCAACTTCTCCTCCTCAACCCTATATCCCATCATCCTCTCCTCTTGATTCCCCTCCCATTCCTGTCCCTACCAACCCTAGTCCATCCACAAAATACATTCCCTTTTCCCCTTACAGGGAGATCCATATATCCCTCCCTAGACCCCTCCTCCACATTCAACCCCTTTGGGTCTATAGACTGCAGCTTGGCTTTCACCTATGGAATGGCCAATGTCCATATAGATGCAAACACGCACATACAATATTTATCTTTTGGGTCTGGTTTACCTCACTTAGGATGACCTTCTCCAGTTCCATCCATTTGTCTGCAAACTTCACAATGTCATTCTCTTCAACACCCAAGTAACACTCTACTGTGCAAATGGACCACATTTCTCCTATCCACTGCTCTGTTGAGGATCATCTAGTCTGCCTCTAGTCTCTGGCCATAACAAACAGAGCAGCAGTAAGCATTGTTCAGCAGATGTCCCTGTGATAGGATGCAGATTTCCTTGGGTATATGCCAAAGAGTACATACTGAGTGGTACAGCTCGATCTTGAGGAAGATCAATTCCCAACATTCTGAGGAACTGCCATATTGATTTCCACAGTAGCTGTACAAGTTTGCACTCCCACTGGCAATGGATGAGTGTTTCCCCAATTCTATATACTCACCAGCATGTGCTGACACATGTTATTGACACATGCTACACACTTAGCCGTTTCTGACAGGTGTAAGATGTAATCTCAAAGTAGTTTTGATTTGTTTTTCCCTGATGGCTAACATTTCCCCACGTGTTTCTCAGCTATTTGAATTTCCTCTACTGAGAATTTACCATTTAGATCTGTACCCCATCTTTTAATTGAATTATATGTTGTTGTTTTTTTGATACATAGTCTCAGAAAAGGATAATTTTCTCAATATGTACCACTTACCAAAATTAAATTAAGATAAGATAAACAATTTCAACAGACCTAGTGAAATAGAAGCAGTCATTAAAAGTATCCCAACCAGAAAAAAGTCATGGCCAGATGGTTTTAGTGCACAATTCTACCAGACTTTCAAAGCAGAGTTAATGCCAATACTCCTCTTCAAATTATTCCACAAAATAAGAACAGAAGGAACATTGCTCAATTTGTTTCATTAGGCCATAGTCACCCTGATACTCAAACTACATAAAGACCCAAAAAAGAAAGAGAATTACAGACCAATTTTCATAATGAACATAGATACAAAAATACTCAATAAAATACTTGCAAACCTAATCTAAGAAAATATCAAAAAGATCATCAACCATGATGATGTAGACTTCATCCCAGAGGTGTAATGTTTCAGTATATGAAAATCAATAAACACAATCCACCATATAAACAATCTGAAAGAAAAAAAATCACATGATCATCTCATTAGATGTAGAAAGGCCTTTGTCAAAATCCAGCACCCCTTCATGATAAAAGTCCTGGAGAAATTAGGGATACAAGGGATATACCTAAACAAAGTAAAAGCAGTTTACAGCAAGCCTATAGCCAACACCAAATTAAATATAGAGAAACCCAAAGCATTTCCACTAAAATCAGGAGCAAGATAAGCTTGTCCACTATCTCCATACCTTTTCAATATAGTGCTTGAAGTCTTAATCAGAGCAATAAGACAACTGAAGGTGATCAAGGGGATACAAATTGGAAAGAAAGAAGTCAAAGTATATTTATTTGCAGATGATATGATTGTATACATAAGTGACCCTAAAAATTCTACCAGGGAACTCTTACAGCTGATAAACACTTTCAGCAAAGTAGCTGGATAGAAAATTAACTCACAAAAATCAGTAGCCCTCCTATATACAAATGACAAATGGACTGATAAAGAGATCTGGGAAACAGCTCCTTTCACAATAGCATCAAATAATATAAAGTATCTGTCTTAACTCTTAACCAAGCAAGAGAAACACTTGTATGATAAAAAACAAACAAACAAACTTTAAGTCATTGAAAAAAGAAATCAAAGAAGATATCAGAAGATGGAAAGATATACCATGCTCATGGATTGGTAGGATTAATATAGTAAAAAGGGCCATCCTGTCAGAAGCCATCTACAGATTCAATGCAATCCTCATCAAAATTCCAACACAATTCTTTAAAGATCTTGAAACGACAATTTTCAGCTTCATATGGAAACACACATACAAAAAACCCAACAGGATAGCTTAAACAATCCTGAATAATAAAAGCACTGTGGGAGGTCTCACCACCTCCAATTTCAAGTACTGCAAAACTAAAAACTGCATGGTATTGGCACAAAATCAGATATGAATAAATGAAATCGAACTGAAGACCCAGACATCAACACACCTAGGAACTCCTGATTTTTGTTAAAGCAACCAGAAACACACACTAGGGGGAAAAGACAATAAGTTGTCTTTTTAAAAATAAACCATTCTTCAATAAATGGTTCTGGTCAAACTGGATGTTTGCATGTAGAAGAATGCAAGGAGATCTATACTTATCACGCTGCACAAAACTCCAAAAGGATCAAAAGACCTCAATATAAAACTAGATAGATTGAATGATAGAAGAGAAAGTGGGGAATAGTCTTGAACTCATTGGCCAAGAGAAGAGTTCTTAAACTCAACACTGATAGTGCAGGCACTATTATCAACAATTAATAAATGAGACTTCATGAAACTGAAAAGCCTCTGTAAGGCAAAGGACACTATCATTTGGACAAAGCAGCAGCCTACAGAATGGGAAAATATTTTCATCAATTCTACATCTGATAGAGGACTAATACTCAAAATATATAGACCTCAAGAAACTAAATATCAAAAATCGAAATAGTCCAATTAAAATGGGGTGCAGATCTAAACAGAGAATTTTCAATATAGGAAACTCAAATGTCTGAGAATCACTTAAAGAACTGTTCAACATCCTTAGCCATCAGGGAAATGCAAATCAAAAGTACTTTGAGATTCCATCTTATACCTATCAGAATGGCTAAGATCAATAACACAAGTCAGCTCATGCTGGCAAGGATGTGGAATAAGGGTAACATTCCTCCACTGCTGGTGGGAGTGCAAATTTGTACAGTCACTATGGAAATCAATATGACTGTTCCTCATGAAGATGGGAACTGGTCTACCTCAAGATCCAGCTATACCATTCTTGGGCATATACCCAAAGTTCATGTCTTCCTATCACAAGAACACTTGCTCAAAACCATGTTCATTGCTACTCTATTCATAATAGCCATAAATTGGAAGCAAACTAGATGTCCCTCAACTTAAGAATGGATAAAGAAAATGTGGTACATTTATACAATGGAATAATATTCATCTGTTAAAAGTGACAAATTTAATGACATCATTAAATTTGCAAGCAAATGGATGGAACTAGAAAAAATCAGCCTGAGTGAGGTAACCCAGACCCAGAAAGATAAATATGGTATGTATTTGTTTATATGTGGATATTAGTCATTAAAAAATGATAACCAAGTTACAATCCAAAGACCCAGAGAAGTTAGGTATAGAGGAAGGGCCTGGGGAGACACAAAGATTTCCTTGGAAGGGGGAAATTGAATAAATTTTATGGATGGAATGGGGGATGGGGGACAGGAACAGGAGGATCAGGTAAGGAGGTGTAGGGGGAATAGGGTTGAGATAGAGAATGTGGGGAGAATCAGATAGAATTTAGGTGATTTGAGGAGTGGTGTAAAAAGCTAGTGCAGTGGTATAAAAAGCTATATGAAGACAATCCTAATGAAGTGTAGCATGAATCTTAAAGAGTCTTATTAATAAGATCAAACCTGAGGCCAGTTATTGGGGTGAATGCTGGAAGATCAGAAAAGCAGAACAAGCCACAGCCACCTCATCTCGCCATTTTCTCATCTGATCCTGTTTCCTTAGACTGGAAGCCTCTGAGTCTTCATCCAAATGGATTTCAGCTGAACTGCTCCTCAAAAGCCTAAAAGCTTAACCAGCTAAAAGCTTCTAGTTTCTGGTCTTCATGCCTTATATACCTTTCTGCTTTCTGCCCTCACTTCCTGGGATTAAAGGCAGAGATCCAGATGGATTTCTGCCTCTGGAATGCTAGGATTAAAGATGTGAGTGCCACCATTTTCTAGCCTCTGTATCTAGTGGTTGTTCTGTTCTCTGACCCCAGATAAGTTTATTAGGGTGCACAATATTTTGGGGGAACACAATACCACCACAATGAAGTCTCCAAGTAATGAGTGAGATGGAGTCCCAATTGGCCATCTCTTGTCTTCAAATGAAGCTTCCAGTACCTAGACTGGGTTACATCCAATTGAGTTGTTGGCCAAAAAGGTTGAATGGAAATCCCCAAACAACCCAGGATGTTGACAAGAGCATAGGTTGCTCCCCACAAACTGACAGCAAGGCCCCATTGCTGAAGACAACACTCACAGAACACATGGAACATAGAGATGTCAAGCAGGTATCTACATTGAACCTTCACCCCTATATTCTAGAGTCTTTGGTACAGGAAGGCACTCTACAGGCTACCCGAAGAGAAATGTAAACATCAACTCAGTTTCAAAAGTTTTGATCTACAATCTGTCCTGCCTGAAAAATATGCTAGAACAATGGTGGCACAAAGCTTGTGGGAGTAGCCAACCAATGTCTGATTTGACTTAAGGCCCACTCCATGAGATGGAGCTGACACTGCTTGAGTGACCAAGAACCAAAGACTAGATAGCCTAGAGACCTATGGTAAAACCAAATACCACTGGTCTAAACAAAAAGAAAAAAGTAACAATAAAATGGCTCCTAATGGTATTCTGCTACTCTCATAGATCAGTGCCTTATTCAGCCATCACCAGAGAAACTTCCTCCTGCAGTAGATGGGAACAAATACATAGTCCCACAGCCAGATGTTATACAGAGAAAGACCTTGTAACATAAGGCTCTAAATGAGATGTCTCCATCCAATCCCTCCCCTCAGGGCTCAGGGTACCCTGTGGAAATGGAGGTGGAAAGAGTGTAAAAGCCAAAGGGGATGGAGGACACCAGAAGAACAAGTCTCTCTAAATCAACTGAGTAAAGGTCATTATGAACTTACAGAAACTGAAGGAGCAAGAACAGGGCCTATACAGGTCTTTATCAGGTCCTTTGCATATGCATTATAGCTTTAGTTTAGCATTTTTAATGAGACTCCTGAGTGTGTGAATGAGTGGGTCTCTGATTCTTTTTTTTTTTTTTTTTTTTCCGAGACAGGATCTCTGTGTATGTAGCTTTAGCACCTTTCCTGGAACTCACTCTGTAGCCCAGGCTGGTCTTGAACTCACAGAGATCTGCCTACCTTTGCTTCCCACATGCTGGGATTAAAGGTGTGTGCTACCACCACCCGGCAAGGTTCTCTGATTCTTGTGTGTGAGCTTGGGGCTCTTTTCCTTTTTGGGAGTTGCCTTGTCCAACTTCAATGTGATGGTTTTTGTTTTAGCTTATTATATTTTATTTTGTTTTGTTTTGTTGTTACTTCTTAGAAGTAGTGATGAACTGGGAGAATTAGAGGGAGGGGAAACTGTAATTAAGATATATTGTACAAGAAAAGAATTGATTAAAAAAAGAAAGAAAAAACCAACAACATTAACATAATGTAGTCACATATTTCAGTGAAAAAACTCCATTTATCTTCAATGAATGTTGGAAAACAAATAGGGTATATAAAATTAGATATTAACCACAATTTTTAAAAGGTTATTATAAAATCTTTGTAAAGGGATGGACACACAGGTCAGAGGCACATCACTTTTGTAGCATGCACAAAGCCCTGGACTTAACACTAGAATGGTAAGAAAATGCAAATCCTCACAAATGTTCAACAACACAATTTCTTCTGTCCCATAGAGCCAGAGCTGCTTTCCTGGTTAGGAGTACTGCTGGTGATAAAGGCAGGGTCTTGTGGCCTTGTAGTTTCATTCTTGAGTGAGAAGAGTTCATCTCAGGTCAGCAGGAAGGCATAAATGATGGGTACCATGACCACCAGCCAAGTTGCAATCCAAAGTACTCCAGAGGATTTGACTGAAAGAAGAAAATCCCAAATACTTAGACCTTGATCACTGTGTTGAGAAGGGAGATGAAGACCGGGCATAGGGGTTCCTCCCTGAACCTAATCCCAGGTGCTCAGGGAAATCTTCCTCCTTGCAAAAACTCAACCTCTTCAGATGTAAAGACTTTGGAAATTCCTTAAATATCATTGGCTTGGCTGAACCCTGTAGTGGACATTTACCTTGACTTATCTGTAGGACTAGGGAAGAACCAATCCCATACACAGGAGGGCAATGAGATAAGGTCATGCCAGGTGTAGATAGATGGCCTTGAAAATGTGCACCACTGACTGTAGGGACAGAGGGACCACATCTCCTTGTTTCTCTACCTCAATAATCATTTGTACTAACTAGGAGGAAGGTGGGGGGAGGGGACAGGAAAGAAGGAAGACAGATCACAACGAAGGGAAGAGGAGAAGTGTGAGCATAGGAAAGGGAATGAATGATAACAATGAGAAGGGAAATTGGAACACTTTCTAGGAAATTTCAAGTGGTAAAAGAATGTCAGGATTGGTTTAGCCTTTCTCAAAAGGGGGGGTGGTGGTGGCTTTGTTTTCTCTGTGGTCACTCCCACTTTTAAAGGGACAGGATTACACCTCTTGCTTTTTCCAGGTCTCAGAATGTTGTATTGACAGGAAAATGGCCAGCCTGATTGTGCTCTCATAAACCCATGTCTATTACGTTGGATCTGTAGCGAAAGAGCACGTTAGGAGAGGATAAAAAGACACGACCTGTCAGCTGAGGTGAGAACAAGAACATCTAGGCCCATGTGCAGAAGCAGAGGCAAAGGAGCTAAGGCTAAGCCCTGAAAAACCCAGAACAGTAGTGTCTCCAGGACCCAGGGTGTCTGGTGAGAGGATACTATGGAAGTTGCTATGGCCAGAATCTGGGCCCTGGTAACCCTAAGAACCTAGGGTCAGCCACTCATCTTTAATAGTTCAATTAAAGAGACAAAACAATAGTGAAAGCATAAAGGGGGGGTGTATTAAAACTACATTGGGAAGAGGGAGAAATAGGTCCAGCAACATTTCCCACTACAATGTCCACATTCAGCTTTTAACATGAAGTTCAGGTTTGAATAGAAGGCAGGAGGTGTGCATACGTTTGCTGTCTTAGTCAAAGTTGGTCCCTTATGTCATTGTCCTGGTTTTAATCTCTCCTGCAAGGTGTTCTGACAAGATGTCATAACTGTGTGAAATCTCTTCCCTGGAGACAAATCCTTCCTCTGGCTGGTGCCTGGCTTTATAGCCCCCATTTGTTTTATTATCAGATCCTGGAGAAATTCTAATTTTAGTGTGTGTGTGTCTGTTTTAGTCAGTGTTCTATTTCAGTGAAGAGACACCATGTCCATGGCAACTCCTATAAAGGAAAGCATTTTAACTGGGACTTGCTTACAGTTTCAGAGGTTTGGTCCATTATCAGCACAGCAGGAAGCCTGGTGGCATGAAGGCAGACATGGTGCTGGAGAAGGAGCTGAGAGGTCTACATCTGGCTCAGAAAGAGATCTTGGGCCTGGCTTGAGCATTTGAAACCCCAAAGCCCACTCCCAGTGACATGCTTCCTCCAATAAGGCCACAGCTACTACAACAAGGCCACACCTCCTATTCCCTGTCAAGGAGTCCCACTCCCTAATGAGCAAACATTCAAATACATGAGCCTGTGGGCACCAATCCTCTTCAAGCCACCACAGTGTCCATTGCTTTAATGGTCTAATCCAAATGGAAGGTAACATTATCTCTTTATTAGAATACCTTTATTCCTGCTAAGATGGTTACATTTCTACATTTCCGTGCTTTTTGTTTTTATATCTCAGTTTTTTTTAGTTGAAAAAATATTTTTTCATGCAATATGTTCTGATCATAGTTTTCCCTCTTTCCTCTCTTCCAGATCTTCCTCACTTTCTCACTCATCCAACCCTATACTTTCATTCTCTGTCTCTTTAGCAAACAAACAAACAAACAAACAAACCAGAATAAGACAAACAGAAAAAAAGGACAAAGAAAAAGATGAGAAACACATACACATGCAGACACATAACATCAGAAACCATAATATGTAAAGGTAAAAAATGCCCAAACAAACCATTATGAGACGAGTAAAAAATATTGCCCCAAATACCATTGAATTCATTTTGTGTTGGCCATCTACCGCTGGGCATGAGCCTGCTGTGTGGTGAGGTTTGTATATTCAGTGAGGGATTGGGGCTCATGTCCACTTCTCTCTCTCAGTGCTGGGACCTCATCTAGCTTGGACCTGTGCAGGCCCTGTACATGCTGCCATGGTCTCTATGAATTCATATGTGCGTCCGTCCTGTTCTGTCTGGAAGGCACTGTTTCTTTGGTGTCTTCCATCCCCACTGGTTCTTATGATCTTTCTGCCTCCTCTTCTGCATAGCTCCCTGAGACCTAGTGCACCTCAGTCTTGAGGTAAAATATGCTTACATCTGAAATAAATATCACAAATAGAATCCAAGTAGGGGCTGCAGTCAGAAGATAGTGAGTGTCCCCTAATTGTGCATAGTAATTTCTCCATAATCCCTTGGCTTTAGTTGCTTTGGGAAGGATTAGTTCAAGTGACTCCATTTCTATTGTTGGCATTGAGACAGGGTCTCACCACAAAGACCACACTGGCACCAAACAAATTTTATCCTCCTGCTTCAGTCTCCCAAGTGCTGGGATTAGATGAGCCAACATGCTCCACTTTCAACAGCTAATATTGAAATCACCTGTTCCCAAATGGAGAGCACATGTTTCTCTTTAGAGTATGTTTACTCCTGCCAGGAGAGTGTCATGAGCATGACATGGGTCACAGAAAAGCATTGTAACCACAGGTAGGAGATGGTCTGAAGAAAAACGTGTATTATCAGGGCTGAAGGATGGCACTTTTAAATATGGAAGATGGGATGGCTAGAGAGTTCTGGAGACTGTAAACAAATTCGTTAAGGGGTTCCCCCAAGTCCAGTTGTCTCCAGAGATAGAGGAACCAAACCTAACTTAGATATCATTAATTCACCATTAATTAATTACTGTTTACCATTTGTGACTATTTTGCCAGGATCAACGTTAGATAGATTACATGTATCATTTATTTATTCCTTGTAGCGTTGTAACTATATTGTCTTACATTTAAGAGAAATGTAGCTGGGAGAAACTAAGCCACCTAGCTAGTCACTAAGTGACTATGATAGCTAAACTCAGTGGTCAACTTGGTGAGCTGCGGACTCACCAGGAGATGCACATCTGAGAGTGTCTGTTAAGGATGTTTCTGGAGATATTTAACTAAGGAGGAAAGATCTGCACTGAATGGGGCAGCAGCATCCCATAAGCTAGGGAATGGAAGATGGGAAAGGAGGAAGACCACCGAGTACCAGCACTCATCTCTCTGCTCCCTGACTGTGGACACGACACGAACCGCCATCTTACATTTCTGTCGCCACGCCTTCCCTGTCACGACGGGCTGAATTCTTACCTTCCTCCCTTAAGCTGTTTTCATATGGTATTTTATCATATCAACAATAAAAATAACTAATACAGAGACTCTCTCAGGAGCGGCCTGAGGTGTGACTAACTCTAAAACCTAGGACTGCAGTGGCACCTGGTAGGTCTGAATTAAAGGGGCGTGACTCTATGTGAATGCATGTTTCTAGGCAACCCAGAGAAATCTGAAATCTGAAGCCTAGAGTTTGCCTTCCTACCTTTACCAAGGAGCATAATACTGGGGCAGTCTCTTCTTGCTTCTACTCACCAGCCTCTCTTTCACTCATCCACTTTTCCTGATTTCTTTGCCTGGACTCCTCTCCCACTTTCCTACTTTCCCTAATTGTTCTGATATCTCAGGCTGTCCTGCAATCACCCAGGACTCAGCTTTTAGGAAAGACAAGATGAGCTGGGTGGTATGTGACTGTAGAGCCGGGTAAAAGCCAGGTCTCTGAAACTCCAATGACACCTTTGAGACTCTCCACCACATTCTCTGTCAGAAGGCAGAGTAGGAACCCCATATCTTTCTTCATTCAAAGGAAATCAGTCATCATGTGCCCACTTCAGCTCCCTGGAAGATAATTCTTACCTGTACAAAGTGAAGTGAAGTACATGGTGTCGTTTTTGCTGCTTACAGGGTTGCTGACTTGGCAGGTGTAAGATGTAGACCAGTTCTGGGGAGTGATGATGAGATCAAGCACATCTCCTTGACCCTCTTTGGGGAGAGGCCTCGTGCTGTCATACCAAGTGTAGTCAACATTCTGTCCCTCTACCTTACATGATAGCTTTAGATGACAAGACTCAGCCGAATCTTCAGTCTTCTCAAAATTTATGGACGGCTTGGACACAGGATCTGAAAAAAGTTTGTTATGAGACAATGAGCTTATGCATTTTGGGGGCATTCACGATGCAAGGATTTGGCCAACAAACTACAAAGGCAAACAGGGAGGAGCCGTGATTGCCATTCAAGGTGGTTATGGACGAGAGACTCCTACAGATAGAGCCAAGGGAGCAACTTTGTCTTCAAGAGGCTACCTTTTGGTGGTGATGCTAAGGTAGATCCAGGAGGGGGAGCCAGAGTTCATTACATGCCATTAGGAACAGTGATAGTCATCTGTGAGCCAAGTGCTAATGGGGAGATCAGCTGGCTTCTGACTGTGTTTCCTAACTATCTGAGATACTCAGGGCCTGTTATCTAACAAAAGCCCACAGCCAGCACCAGTGGGGGCCACTCTGAACCTGGAGTTCAGATTCAGGGAGAATCCTGAAGGGCCTCAACCTGCACACAGCAAAGCCCTTCACACTGTCATTACAGGAGGCTTAGATCTATATACAAACCTGCCATCTTCGTCTTAGTTGTGAATCAGAAGCTCATAAAGAAAAATGAATTTGTTTAGTTTGCCCAGATGATATAATGTCATTTTCTATATGACTTTCTAAGTACTTAATAAACTCATTAAGTTTGCTTCATTCCTGCCCACCATGAATTCTTTTCTGTGGGGTAGTCAAGGATCCAGCTTTACCTGAGCAGAAATTCCCCAAAGGGAAGGTGAACTCTTTAGGCCACTGGTGGCTGTTTGGTTATCTCTCACCCCAAACAAACATTGTGCCTGTGGCCATCTTAGAAACTGTAAAAAGCTAGGAGACAAAGGCTAGAACACATACATTTAACTGCAAAATAGACTAATTGGTCTTTTCCTGAAGAAAATGGAATCTGGACTTTGGGTTGTTTCTGAAACCACTTTTATTTAATTCTGGGCCAAGGAAAATGTTTTAAGCCCAGCCATCTTGAAAGAGAAAAGATGTAGGGTTTCTACTCATTCTTGGCCTCATAGATTTCTTTGTTCCTAGCTCTGCCGGTGCAGCAGGGAGACACACCACAATACAGCCACCTAAGGAGTTTCCTATCCCTTTGGGAACCTTCATTTGGGTAAAGCTGGATCCTTGGTGACCTACAGAAAAGAATTCCATAGTGAACCATAATGAAACAAAGTTAATGAGTTTACTAAATATTTAGATGGAAGGTCACATAGCAAAAGACATTAAATAATCTAGGCAAACCATAAATAAATGGATTTTTCTTTATGAGTTGCTGATTAGGCGCTAAGCCAAGCACTGATAGTTAAGTCATTTTAATGGCCAGATCTGTAGATTCCTGAAGCTTGGGATTGAACTGGCCCTGTTCTCAGTCTTCCACCTCTCAGGCCTTCTTAGCTCTTTGGCACTCCCTTGAATTGCTCTACAGAGTTCCTTAGAACAACTTCTCCTTTTTTGGTAAAGGTACAAAAAGTTGGCTTCTGTCACTTCCCTCCAAAGAACCTTACCTAATATGGACAAAGAGATATTAATATCTTACCCCATGGTGCCACAGCTACTGAGTAACTGACCAGGGGGGTTTTAAAGTGTTAACGGGCACATAATAACTATATGGATTTGTGGGATACTATGTGATAATTAAATATACACATGTAATAATTACTTCAAGAAAATTAAGATTTGCCTCCTCAAATATTTATCATTTCGTGTTGGGAATATTTGAGATGTTCTTTCCCAGCTATTTTGAAGCACTGTGCTATGGAACCCCAGAGAGAACTCCTTCTATTTAACTTTATCTTGGTTTTCATTATCCAACTTCCCCTGAGTGACCATGAAATCAACCTTCTTGGCTTCCACAAATGAGTGAGAACATGGAGTGTTTGTCTTTCTGTACATAGTTATTTCATTGAACTGGAGCTTTGAACCTAGGTCTGTCTGGCCCCAAAGATGATGCCCTAATCTTATTTCTATATGAACTGGTTAGGCTGAAGCTGTAAGTAGAGGTTTTTGACTCAGTCTGATAGAACTCTCCTAGAGAACTGTCTCAACTTACATTTTTACTATCTTTTTTTCTATAAGTCTGATGCAATTCGAGTTCAGAAAGAATTAAGGTACCTTCAAAACTAATATAGGTTGCTTACAGGATGGAATGAAGGAACTAGAGAAGAAATAGTCTTTTTTGTTTTCAGTCTGGTAAGGTTTGTTTCTCCCTGTTTGTGGTTCCTCAAAGGAGACTCACATTGAAGGTTTGGTCACTAGTAGGCAGTACTTGTGGAAAGTGATTGGTTTAAAAAGTTATGATCTCATCAATTGATTGATTTACTGATGGACCAATAATTGAATGGGCTATTGGGAAATGGTAGAAAGTGGAAGGAGGGACCTAATTGAGAAAGGGAATCACTAGGAACATGTCTTTGAAAGATATATCATGTCCTTGGCCCTTAATCCTAGTACCTCCTTCCCAGTGGTACTAGGTGAGCAGCTCTGCTCCATTGCCCCTTTCCCCTACCCTGCCATGATGCTCTGCCTCCCAGAGTTCCATAGTGATGGAGCCAATGGACCATGGATCATACAATCTCTGAAGCCCAAATCAACCTTACCTTGTCTGAACTCTTTATCTGAGGATTTTATCTTAGGAATGAAAAACTAACACAATTTTTCCTTAAATCTTAGACTCACTTACTTCAGAAAGACTTTAAATGGGTGACAGTTATCAGCTTTGCTATTTGCTGGGTCAGACTCACTCACAATTAGATGTGTCTCTGGGAGAAATTAATTAAATGTATCCTGATGGTCTCTTCTCCCTGTCCAACTCCCTCCCCAACTCCCAGTAGACCAGCAAGGTCCCTGAATAGGCACTTGTTCCTTGACTCCAAAACTCACCAAATACATTCAGGGTTATCCTGTACTCTTCCTCAGTTTCACGTAATACTCTCATGTAGTAGAGACCTTTGTCTTCTTTCCGAACATTAGAGATATGAAGTTCACCACTTGTATGGTCAAGTTTGACCCTGTCCTTAAATCCAGAATTGTAGATAGTATCTGTACCATTGTATTCATATTCTAAAATCTTTTGTTTGGTAGTGTGAAGCCAGGTGAGACGTTTGTAGGATCCAAGATCTTTCTTGAGGACTTTCAGGGTTATGTTGCTGCCAGTTGAAGCATTTACCTCTAGTTGTGAATGATCTGCCAATGAAAGTCAGAGTGAGACCCATCCTGGAGAAAGCAGTGCTGTCCAACGGCCCAGCTTTTGCTTGAGCTGGTAGAAGAGGAAGAAGTTAGAAACTGAGAAACAGGGGTGGGGTAGGGTGGAGCAGAACATATTGATTATAATCCCAAATTTTTGCTGTCATACAAAAAGACAAAGGACACTAAGCTGATCCTGTTACTTTCTTGTTCATAGCCCCACCCCCCAGAGTTTTAAATAAATTGGTTCCAAGTCATCTCCCTCTGTGGGCCTGTTTCCTATTTATTCAGTTGTATTCAATAAACACATTAGTCATAGACATAGACATCATTATTATATAATTACACTCTAACAGAATTAATACACAAGTGTAAGCTGAACATAAAAACAAATCAGCCTGGGCTGAGGGTGTAGCTTAGCTGTTAGAGTGCTTTTCTGTAATCCTAGCCTTCAGGGGATACAGGCAAGAGGATCACAAGGTCAAGGTCCTCCTTGTCTACATAGTAAACTTGAGGCCAGCTTGGGATACATAAGACTCTGTCTTTAAAATTTAACATATAATGTCTTGTTACTACAGTAAAGACAAGGACAAGGTGGTGTGGGAATAAGCCACAATATGGAGTATAGAATAGGGGGCGGGGGAAAGCTGGGAAAAGCTCTTTGAAGCAATGGCCACTAATGTGAGTTAGAAGATGTTTAAAAGGGAATACTTGTTGAGAAGCATGTGTTAGGTGCTATATGAGGAGGTGGGAATATGTCGGTGAGTTAAACGTAAGAGGCCCTTGAGCTAACAATAAGAAATAAATATTCCTGCCAGAGAAGCAGGTAGGCTGACTGAAGATCTTCATCTCTCCGTCTACTCTTCCAGATTTAATCCCCCAGCCTCATCTCTAGATCTGCTTCCTTCTATTCTGTGGATACCCTCAGCCCTGCCAGCCCATACTCTAATCTAAGTGTCAGCTCCAATACCCATAAAAACATTTTAGCTGGAATATTCAGTGGCCACACCTATCAGGGCACCAGAAGAATTTCCAAAAGGCAATAGCCATCACACTATCCTAAAATCCAGAGAGGAAAAGAAACCAAGGAATGAAACACCCACCAACAAAGACAAGGCCGGATACCAACACCTAGAGCTACAATCTTCCAAATCTCAGATGCCTAGATACCATTGTAAAAACACAACCAATGATAACCAGGACAATGTGGCTCCAATAGAGCCCAGCAACCCTCTGACAGCAGACACTGAGGCACAAGGAAAAGACCTTAACAGCCTTTATGAATGTGGTAAAATTCCTTAAAGAGGAAATGAACAAGTCCCTTGAAGAAATCTACATAAACACAAATGAAGCGTGGAAGGAAATGAATCAGACCATTTAAGACCTGAAAGTAGAAATAGAATCAAGCCAAACTGTAGGAAATCAGGAAATGAAACATTTAGCAACTTGAATAGGAACCACAGAGGCAAGCTTCACCAGTGGAAGATAAGAGACAGAGAGAATCTCAGACATCAAAGACATAAGTGGATACACCATTCAAAGAAAATATTAAATCTAAAATCTCATTGTACAAAACAACCAAGAAATCTGGAACACTATGAAAAGACCATTTCTAGGAATAATAGGAGTAGAGGTGGGAGAAGAAACATAGGTCAAAGGCCTATGAAATATTTTCATATTTCAGAAAAACATTTTCAATGAAATCATAGAGGAAAATTTCCCTAACCTAAAGAAAGAAATGCCTATCAAAGTATAAGAAGTATACTGAATACCAAATAGACTGGACCAGAAAAGAAAGCCCCACCCCCTGCACATGATAATCAAAATGCTAAATGTACAGAACAAAAAAAGAATATTAAAATCTGCAAGGGGTAAAAGGCCAAGTAACTTATAAAGGCAGACATATTAGAATTACACCTGACTACTCAATGGAGACTTTAAAAGATAGAAGAGTCTGGACAGATGAGCTGCAGACTCTAAGAGACCACATATGCCATTCCTGACTAGTATACCCAGCAAAACTTTCAATTACTATATATATATAAAAAAAGATACTCCATGATAAAACCAAATTTAATCAATATCTTTCTAAAAATCCAGCCCTACAGAAGGTGCTAGAAGGAAAACTCCAAACTAAAGAGGTTAATTACATCTAAGAAAACACAGGGAATAAATAATCCCAGACAAGCAAAGTCAAAAAAAGGGAACCCACACCCACCCACACACACCACCACCACTACCACCACCAACAACAACAGCAATAACAACGAAATAATGGGATACAACAAACATTGCTCATTGACATCTCTCAATATCAATGGTCTCAATTCTCCAATTAAAAAAACCCACAAATTAAGAGAAAGGGTACAAAAAAACAGGATCCATCCTTCTGCTGCACCCAGCAAACACACTTTAATATCAAGGCTAGGCATCAAATCAGGTTAAAGAGTCGGAGAAAGATATTCCAAGCAAATAAACTAAAGGAGCTAGCTGGTATTGCCATTTTGATATCTAATAAAATAGATTCAACCCAAAACTTATCAGAAGAGATAGGGAAGGACACTACATAGTCATCAAAGGAAACATCCACCAAAAGGACATTGCAACTCTTAACATCTATGCCCCAAATGCAAGGGTACCCACATTTGTAAAAGAAACAGTACTACAGTTTAAATCACACACTGACTCTTACGCACTGATAGTGGGAGACTTCAATACCCCAGTCTCACCAATAGACAGGTCATCCAGACAAAAACTAAACAGAGAAATGCTGGAGCTAATTGATCTATAAACCAAATGAACCTAACAGACATTTACAGAACATTTCAACCAAGCACAAAAGAATATACCTTCTTCTCTGCACCTCATGGAGCTTTCTCCAAAATTGACCACATACTCAGACACAAAACAAGCCTCAAAAGATGGAAAAAATTGAAATAACTTCTTGCATCCTCCCTGACTACCATGGATTAAGCTGGATATCAACAAAAAACAGAAACAGCAGAAAGCTTACAAACTCATGGAACTGAACAACTCACAACTGAATAAAAAATAGACGAAGACAGAAATTAAAGACTTTCTAGAATTGAATGAAAATGAATACACAGCACACCCAAACTTATGGAATACAATTAAAGCGGTTCTAAGAGGCAAGTCTGTAGCACTAAGGGTCTACATGAAAAATTGGAGCAATCTCATACTAGTAACACAACAGAACACCTGAAAACTTTAGAGCAAAAATAAGTAACCACACCAAATAAGAGCAGAAGGTAAGAAATAATCAAACTCAGGGCTGAAATTAATAAAATAGAAACAAAGAGAACAATACAAAGAATCAATAAAATAAAAAGTTGCTACTTTGAGAAAATCAACAAACCCTTATCTAAATTAACCAACAGGCAGAGAGTGAATGTCCAAATTAACCATATCAGAAACAAAAAGGGGGGACATAACAACAGACATTGAGGGATCCATAGAATCATAAGAATATACTTTAAAAAACCTGCACTCCCATGAAATTGGAAAATCTAAAATAAGTGGATAATATTTTGATACATCCCACTCAACAAACCTAATCAAAAAAAGCAATTTAAACAGACCTAGTGAAATAGAAGCAGTTGTTAAAAGTCTCCCAATCAAAAAAGGTCATGGCCAGATAGTTTTAGCTCAGAATTCCATCAGACTTCCAAAGAAGAGTTAATGCCAATACTTTTCAAATTATTCCACAAAATAAAAACAGAAGGAACATTGCCCAGTTCATTTTTATGAGGTCACAGTTACTCTGATACTCAAACCACATAAAGACTCAACAAAGAAAGAGAATTACAGACTAGTTTCCCTTATGAACATAGATGCAAAAATACTTGCAAACTGAATCCAAGAAACATCAAAAATATCATTGACCATGATCAATTGGGCTTCAGCCCAGAGATGCAGGGATGGTCAATATATATATATATATATATATATATATATATATATATATATATATATATATATATATATAACTAAATACAATCTACCACATGAATAAATTGAAAGAGAAATTAAATCATCATCTCATTAGATACAGAAAGGCCTTTGACAAAATTCAATAGCCCTTTATGAGAAAAGTCCTAGAGAGATTAGGGATACAAGGGACATACCTCAACATAGCAAAGGAAGTTTACAATAAGCCTATAGCCAGCATCAAATTAAATGTAGAGAAAATCACAGCATTTCCACTAAAATCAGGAACAAGACAAGGTTGTCTGTTCTCTTGCTAGCTATTCAATATAGTGGTTGAAGTCTTAGCCAGAGTAGTAAGACAACTGAAGGAGATAAAGGGGATACAAACTGGAAAGGAAGAAGTCCAAGTATCTTTATTTGCAGATGATAGGACAGTATATAGAAGTGACCATAAAAATTGCCCCTGGGAACTCACACAGCTGATAAACACTTTCAGCAAAGTAGCTGGATACAAAATTAGCTCACAAAATCAGTAGCCCTCTGGGGTGGTTTGAAAGAAAGTGGTCCCCAAAGGAAGTGGTACTCTTAGGAGGTATGTATTTGTTGGAGTGTGTGTGGTCTTGTTGGAGGAAGCAGGTTTTGAGGTCTCATATATGCTCAAGCCACACCCAGTGAGACAGACCTTTTCCTGTTGCCTGCAAATCAAGATGTAGGAATCTCAGCTCCATCTCCAGCACCATCTCTGCCTGCGTGCTGCCTTGCTTCCCACCATGATGGTAAGGGACTAAACCCCTGAACTGTAAGTGAGCTACCCCATTAAATGTTTTCCTTTATAAGAGTTGCCATGGTCATGGTGTCTCTTCACAGCAATAGAAACATTAACTTAAGGCATCTTTCTATATACAAATGACAAACAGGCTGAGAAACAGATCAGGGAAGTAGCACCTTTCACAATAGCACCAAATGATATAAAGTGTGTTAACTCTAACCAAGCAAGTGAAAGACTTGTATGATAAAACCTCAAGTCATTGAGGAAAGAAATTGAAGAAGATATCAGAAGATGAAAAGATCTCCCTTTCCAATGGATCTGTAGGATTATCAGAGTAAAAATGGCCATCATGCCAGAAGCCATCTATATATTCAATTCAATCCTCACCAAAATTCCAACACAATTCTTTACAGATCTTGAAATGACAATTCTCACCTTCATATGGAAACCACACACACACACACACACACACACACACACACACACACACACACACACACACACCAACAAGATAGCTAAAACAATCTTGAATCAATAAAAGCTCTGTGGGAAGTATCACTAATCCCGATTTCATGTTCTATTACAAGGCTAAAAACAGCATGGTATTGGCACAAAAACAGATATGTAGATCAATGGAATTGAACTGAAGACCCAGACATAAATCCACATATCTATGGACACCTGATTTTTTTTTTTTTTTATAAAGAAGCCAGACACACACACAGGAAAAAAAAAACCAACTTTTTCTACAAATGGTCCTGGTCAAACTTGATGTAGACATGTAGAAGAAGGCAAGGAGATCCATACTAATCACTCTGTGCAAAACTCAAGTCCAAATGGATGAAAGACTTCAACATAAAACCAGATGCACTGAACCTGATAGAAGAGAAACTGGGGAATAGCCTTGAACTCAATGGCACAATGAAAGATGTCATGAACTGAACACTGTTAGCACATGCACTAAGATTGACAATTAATAAACAGGACCTCACGAAACTGAGAAGCTCCTGTTCAGCAAAGGACACTGTCACTTGGACAAAGTGGCAGCCCACAGAATGGGAAATGAGTTTCACCAAATCCACATTCAATAGAGGACTAATATTCAAAATATATGAAGAACTCAAGAAACTAGATTTAACCAACCCAATACTACAATTAAAAAAACAGGGGACCAATCTAAATTGAGAATTCTCAACATAGAAAACTCAAATGACTGAGAAACACTTAAAGAAATGTTCAACATCCTTAGTCATCAGAAAATGCAAAACAAAACTACCTTGAGATTTTATCTTACATCTGTCGGAATAGAGAAGATCAGTAACACAAGGGACAGCTCATGCTGTCAGGGATGTGGAGTAAAGGGAACACTCATCCATTGCTGGTGGGAGTGCAAACTTGTACAGCCACTATGGAAGTAAATATGGTGGTTCCTTAGGAAGATGGGAATGAATCTACCTTAAGATCTGCTATATCACTTGTAGTAGTTTGAATGAAATTGCCCCCCATAATCTCATAGGCAGTGGCACTATTAGGAGGTGTGCCTTTGTTGGAGTGAGTATGGCCTTGTTAGAGAAAGTGTGTCACTGTGGGGGCAGGTTTTGAGGTTTCTTATGCTCAGGATACCACCCAGCATCTCAGTCAACTTCCTGTTGCCTGCAAGATGTAGGACTCTCAGCTACTTTTCTAGTACTATGTCTGCCTACAGGCCACCATGCTCCCCACCACGATGATAAGGGACTGAACCTCTGAAACTGTAAGCAAGCCACCCCAATTAAATGTTTTCATTTATAAGAGTTGCCATGGTCATGGTGTCTCTTCACAGCAATAAATGCCCTAACTAAGACACCACTCTTGGGCATATATCTAAAGGATGCTTCATTCTACTACAGAGACACTTGCTCAACCATGTTCATTGCTGTTCTATTCATAATAACCACATATTAGAGACCATCTAGATATCCTTCAACAGAAGAATGGATTTTTTTAAATGTAGTATATTTACACAATGGAGTATTATTCATCTGCTTAAAAAAATGACATAATGAATTTTGCAGGTAAATGGATGGAACTAGAAAACATCCTGAGGGAGGTAACTCAGACCCAGAAAGACAAATATGTATGTAATTCACTTATATTAGCTATTAAATCAATGATAACCAAGCTACAATTCATAGAACCACAGAGGTAACGTATCAAGTAAGGGACTAGGGAATACAGATATATTTCCTTAGGAAATGGAAATAGAATAGATAGCTATGGATGGATGGTACAGCTGGTGCATGAAGACCAAGTAAGGAGGGAGAGGGAAAGAGGTCATGAGGGATGGAATATGGGGAAAGACACCTAAAATTAAGGGCAATTTGAGGGGTATTATGGAAACCTAATATAGTAGAATCTTCCATATATATATATATATATGAAGGTGATCTAAATGAAATCACCAAATAATGAGGGAGACAGAGTCCCAAATGGCCGTCTCTTGTCACCAATGAAGCTTCCAGTACCAGGATTGAGTTACATCAAATTGAGTTGTTGGTCAAAGTAGTCCATCTCATGGGAATTCCCAAACAACTTAGACTGTTGTCAAGACTATACATTGCTTTCCACAAACTGACAGCAAGTCTCCATTGCTGAAAACAATACCTACATAAACTCATTGAACATGGAGAAGTCGAACTGGTACCTAAATAGAGCCTTCACCCCTGTGTGCTAGCATCTTTGGTACAGAAAGGTACTTTGCAGGCTACCAAAGGAGAAAAGTGAACACCAAACAAGCCACAAACCCTTGATCTACAATGGTGTCCTGCCAGCAAGATGTGCTAGGGCAATGGTAGCACAAAGCTTGTAGGAGTAACCAACCAATATCTGATTTGACTTAAGGCCCACTCCATGAGATGGAACCCATACCTGACACTCCTTGGGTGACCAAGAACCAGAGACTATATAGGCCAGGTTTCAGTAAAACCAAATACTATTCTTCTAACAAAACAAAGCAAAACAAAACAAAACACCTTTTCAATAAAATGACTTCTAATGATGTTCTGCTATACTCATAGACCAGTACATTCAGCCATCATCAAAGAAGCTTCCTCCTGCAGGAGATGGGAACAAATACAGAGACCCACAGCCACACATTATATAGAGTGAGAACCTTGGAATATTCAGCCCTAAATGGGATATCTTTATCAAATCTTCCTGCTCAGTCCTCAAGGAACTCCATGGGAGAGGAGTTAGAAAGAATGTAAGAGCCAGAAAGGATGGAGGACACCAAGAACACAAGGTCCTTAAAATAAACATGATCAAAGCTCATATGAACTGAGAGAGATGAGGCAGCATGCACAAGGCCTGTGTGGGTCTGCATCAACTCCTCTGTGTATGTATTATGTTTTCCAGTTTAGTGTTTTTATGAGATTCCTGAGTATGTGAACAAGTGTATCTCTGATTCTTGTATCTTCTCTTAAGCTCTTTTCCTTTGATGTTTTTTGTCTTGTCCAATTCAACATGATGGCTTTTAATCTTATTACATTTTATTTTGTTATATTTTATTATTATCTCTTAGAAGCCTGTTTGTTTCCTAACAAGAGACAGAAAGGGAGTGGATCCAGTTAGAATGGGTGGTGGAGAGGAACTAGGAGGAGTAGAGGGAGAGGAAACCATAATCAGGATATATTATATGAGAAAAAAATCTATTTTCAATAAAAGGAAAAATTAATTAAATATAATAACTGAATATGTTATACAGCATATTAGGCAGTGATGATTGCTATGAAAAAAGAGAAAGCAGGGTTACGAATACAGGAGGAGAGTTAGGTCAGGAAGATGTCATGCATAAGGGCATGAGTTTGTTGCATCTGAGCAAAGGCTTCAAGGAGAGGAAACCTAACAGACATCTCCCGTGACCGTGATCCAGGTAGAGGGAGGTCTGCTGCAAAGGCCTGTGGTGGGGAGTGCACCTGCCATGTTTAACCAACACCAAAAAGATCACAGTGGGTGGTGTGGAGTGAAGAAGGAGAATGGGTAAAGAAAGGGGGTAGTGGAAGGGCGGAGGATAATCAGTAAAAGTATTTTTCTTTTAGTGATAGTGTTTTAATTTTGCTATAAAAAAAAATCCAACTAGGTACAGTGACTTGTAATCCCAGAACTAGGGAGCCTGAGGCAGGAAGGTCAGCAGTTTGGGACCAGCCTGGCTATATAGTGGATTTCAGGCTATCCTAGGCTACACAGCAAGAGCCTCTCAAAAGAAAAACAGAAAATTAATTATATTAGTAGTAATAAAATAAAACAAAAATTTTAAATTATCTTTAAAAATTCCCTGTAAAATAGCTTACATTTGCATAGGTATTTACATTGTTCATAAAAGCAAATCATCAGAAAGTAAGAAAGCGCAGATAATTTTCATAAAGTATTATCTGAGAAAGTTTGGTTTCAAGGCAGAATTACTATAAAGTGATGTCATCGAAGGTTTGGAGTTCCCGAGTTAGTCATTTCTCTGTTGCTGTGATAAAGTGTCATAACCAAAAGTAACTTGGGAGGCAGAGTTTAGCCTTCCATCACTGAGGGAAGTCAAACAGGAACTCAAGGTAGGAAGCTGGAGGCTGGAACTGAAGCAGAAACCATGGAGGATTGCTACTTACTGACTTGCTCAGCCTGCTTTCTTATCCAACTCTGTGCCTCCTGTCCTCATTGGCTCGGCCCACCCACAACAATCATTAATTAAGAAATGGCCTATGGATGGAGGCATTTTCCTCAATTGAGGTTTGTCTTCCTGGACAACTCTAGCTTATATCACCTGACAAAAACCTGATCAAGACAATCCCTTACGTCCTCGGAGGTGCCCTAACCATGTCTCTATGTACCAACAGGGTTTATTAAATAGCAATTTCAACACATGCAATGGGACCACTTGTTTTCAGTCCAACAGCATAATCTCTTCATCACTTTCACGCTGGGTGACTTCAGATTTGTGGGTATTTTGGAATCTGCCTAAGAGGAACTAGAATTGGGGGATATTTAGCTTGAGCTCAAAAGAATATGTTTGCATGGGTCATAGACTTTTCCATGAGAGGTACTGCCATCCACATAAACAAACAACTGATGCCCTGGAATATCCCTTCTGCCCACTGTAACACCTCATCTGCCATATGTTCCTGCTACATAGCAAGAGGATTGTTAAGTATCTACCAGCATCAAGAGCCTCCTCTTCAACTACCAAAAGATAAAAGCATCTATAGCCCCAGAGGTCCCAAAATTCATTCAACCCTTCCTTTCAGGATTCACTCATCCTTTCAGCCCACCTATCCATTCAACAAACACTTGTTGAGAACCAACTCACCTGTTAGGTCACAAAGCAGGCCCCCAAATGGCAGTGCTACCGATAATGTCCTAAGAAGATGACCAGGGCCCAACCCAGGTGATCAGAAGAACTCTTACCAGGTAAACCGAGACCTAAACTCAGCATGCCCCCAGACACCTTGTGATTTGGGTCTCTGTCAGGAAAGCACTATTTCCTTTCTCTGTCCCTAATAGTAAACTACTGTAAGCAAAGTGTACCTAGTTCCCAGGTAACTCAAACAGACAGAGTCCCCTAGAGACTCCCACCCTGCTGCCTGTCGTACACAATCTGTTCATTTTCCTGCCCAATCATTGCTCCCTACTCTCTGAGACATTCATCCCACATTAAGCTTTCTCTACACACGGAGTGGTCAGTTTGCTGGTTTCACTCCACTTGCTTAAACTGACTGCCCTGTCCTTTTACCTATGCAGATGCACCTAGACACTTGTTTCCAAGTTGCTTCTGATTGGTCCAGTCCATATTTTACTCTATCTCTCACAGAATCATTTCAGTCAGATACTGTACAGCCTCATACCCTGATACCTCTGGGCTTTGATAGCAATGCATGCAGGTGCCCAGCCTATTAGAGCACATAGCATAAGAGAATATTCCCACTGGGCTTTTTCTCTTAGCTGTTTTTAGATAAAGTGTCATGTAACCTAGGTTGATCTCAAACTCACTATGTAGTTAAAGATGACCTTTAGTAACAGATTCTCTTGCCTTAGCCTCCCAAATGCTGGGATAACAGCCATGTGCTACCATGTCCAGGATTTTAAGTCTTTGGATATACATTCCACATTTGCTCTCATTCTTATTTCCATGTGATTTTAATATGTGGCTTCAGTCAGTGATTTACTATTGATATTTTGATATTTGGGGCCAATGACACACATTTTTAGTAAAGGAGGAGTCTGTTCTGTGATTCCAAGAATCTAAGGTTCTGAGTAACCCTGGTCTCTGCCCACCAGACACTAGTAGCATTTCCTTACTGGGGACAACCAAAAGTGCCTCAGGCATTGGGACAAAAGTTCCCCACCCTCATTCATGAAGAACTAACTTAAGCCATCCACGACAGCCTCTCAGACAAACCAGATGTACACTCAGGAGATGGAAAAGCTCGTGATACAATGACAGAGGAAAATGAGCCCTAGACCCTTCCCACGCAGAGAGTGGCGAGAAGAAGTCATGAAGAGGATGTTGCATCTTCCTCCTCAACCATCTGCTTGTAACAATTCTGAAAAGGCTGACCTAGGCACTGGGTGTGGCTGCTTGCAAAAACAAGGAAGTGGTCTGTGGGTGGCTAAAGTCTTGCTGTACTTTCTTAATGGCTACGATTAATTTTTTAGAAGAGACAAAAGTAAAGGGAATGATTGGTTTTAATGTAATATGACAAAGCAGTTGGTGGTATGTCTAGATGCTTAAGACAAAGTAACAGTATTTTCCTGTAGCTTATAATAGAGATAGAAATAACCCCTGCCTCTGTCCATCCATGTCACTTGTCTGTTAGAAAAGCATAATTATATCTGTTGTGATAGCATATGACTGTATCCCAGCACTTGAAAGTTTGACTCAATAAAATCATGAGTTCAAGGCTGTCCTGTGCTACATGGTGAGACCCTTAAATCATAAACACACACACACACACACACACACACACACACACACACACACACACACACACACACGGGGGAGGGGTCATAATCTCATATGAAAGCATTATTCAGAAAAAAAGAAAATGTTCTAAAGAAGAAATTTTGATTAATAAAACCACAAATCTTGTATTTTTAGCAAAATTCTTAAAGAAGAAATGGAGATGAGTATTGAAGGCATTGGTGTGGTGCCACCTGGAGCTCTCTGATGAGACCAAACATTTAACAAGCCTATATAAACCCATTTAGGAACTAATTTGGCAATAGATATTAAGAGCCTAGATTTAGGTCTTGGTGACAATACCCAGGGTGATCTTTTCTGAGACAGGGAATATAATGAGTTTAGTAGGCCGATTTGACATGGATTCTGAATGTAGAAAGGAAAAACAGAAACCAGCCATCCTTTCAAGATATTACAGTGTGAATGGGAATGGGGCCAGAACATGTGAAAAGACATAGAAGGTGAAGAGAAGTTTCTATTTTTGTTTGCTTGATTTAGGGACTGAAATGGCTTAAATTTGTTGCTCAAGTCAAGGTTCTCTAGAATCACAGAACTGATAGAATGATTTATTAGATAGGGGATTTATTAGAGTGGCTCACAGGCTGTAGACCAGCTAGTCCAACAATGGCTGTCTTCTGACAGAGTGTCCAAGAACCCAGTAGTTACTCAGTTCACGAAGGTGAATTCCTCAACTGGTCTTCAGCATACAACAGGAATCCTGAAAAAGGAGGCTCTAATATCAGTGAAGGAATGGACTTGCCAGCAAGAGTGAGGGCTAGCAGGCAAAGATAAAAGCTTCCTCCTTCTTTGTCCTCTATACAGGCTGCTATGAGAAGGTGAGGCCAAATTTAGGGTGGCTCTTCATAACTCTAATGGTCCAATTAACTAATAATAGCATCCAGTATTCAAAGATGATGGGGCAAGTTTCATTTAAAATGAGACGAACACAGGCTAGGTGAGGGCAGGTGGTGGCTGCAAGAGGATGGATGGACTTCGTGCTCAAAATCTGAGCTCTCATTAGCCATAGCAGTTATTGAGGCATTTCACATTTAAAAAAAAAAGATGAAATATGCATAACTATTTTAGAAAATTTACACAAATAGCAGTATTCAAAATCAGCTAGGTACAGAGAACGGACCAAAAAGAGCAATTAGAATTGGTGAGTGCGACTGCTGGTCAATACCAGAAAGTGGTCATTTGGTCCACTTAGGAAAGATAATGGTAAATGGACTAGCATGTGTCTGGTTGTGAGAAGCAAAGAAAACGACTGAGAATAACTGCTAGAATTCTAGCTTGAGAAACTGAACAGATGGACGTGCTATTAATCAAGGCAGATACCAATGAAAGAATAGAAAAGTTGGGGAGGAGAGAAACTATGGAAGGGCTTTTGTTTTTAGTTAGTTTCTTTTTCTTGTTCCTGCTTGTTTAAGACAGGACCTTTCTATTACGTAGCCCTGGTCATCCTGGAACTTGTTTTATATACCAAGCTGGCCTGGACCACCCGAGTGCTGAGATTAACAGCATGCACCACCACACTTGGGTATGGGAATTTTTATTTTAAGTTGGAGCTGAGGATATAGCTCAGTGATAGAGTGGTCGACTGTCAGAAGCCCTATTCCACAAATTTTCATTTTTATCACCCCTCCCATCAGTAAATGGGTTTCGGGTCTTTTCCCCTTGAGGCCAGGTATGGTGGTTCAAATCTGTAATCCCAGCAGTTGGGAAGCAGACGCAGTAAGATTGGGAATTCAAGGTTGTTCTCAGCTACACAGCAAACATGAGGCCGGTCTGGGTTACAAGAGACCCTGTCTCAAAAGAACAATAACAACAACAATAAAAGAACAATAACAATTGTGTCCCCTCCTCTTGAAGCTGGATAGGCCTTCATGACTGCCTTAGTGAACAGAATGCCGAGGTGTGACTTGCAAAGCTAGGTGACTAATAATAGGCACTATTGGCTGGTGTGTTTTTACTGACTGTAGAGGCACTACAGTTAGACACTGACCATGTGAATGAAAATGCCTTTCAGATGGCCCTAGACTCCACCACGGTTCCGATACAAATAGGAGAGCCTCCTTAAATGAAAAGTACCTAGCGGAACCCACCTCCAACTCATGAGTGAAATTAGTTGTAGCTGTTATTTTTGGCACTAGTGCTTTGGGGGCTCGTTAAACAGACAGTTAAAAAAAGTCAGAACAAAAATGGTGAGTCAAATTTTGAACACAGATCTGGAAAGTCTAGAGTAGACAGTTTTGTTTTGTTTTTTTTTTTTAAAGATGAACAGAAATTCAGGTCTGAGGCACCGGCAAGAGTTTGGGGCCTGAGAGTTCATTTATGTGTATCCCCTGCTCCCATCTGCCTCGGGCTGCAAGTGTGACCTCAGTGCATCCTCACATTTTAAAACTGAGTCTGACTGGAAGTTCCTCATAGACACAGAAAGTATGGTATCATGCCCATTTTAGAGTAGAGGAAAAAATTTTAAAAAGCCCTACAAGATGGAGTCCAGACAGAAAAGAGCTCTTCTAGTTCCCAGTATAATGTCATTTCCAGTGCACCCTTCTACCTGTAGGGAGAGAGCAAAATGCCACTCAGGAGCAGAGGACACTCCGAATCAGCTCCTTGAAATGGACAGCCTAGGGAACCCCGAGGACAGATAAGGAAAGAGTTGTAAAGACTGCTTCTCAAACTGTACCCTGAAGACAAATATTACAAAAGAAAAGAAGCCAGTCAAACGCTCACGAAGTTATGGACATTTGGACCAAAGGGAGCTTTTGAAGCTACTCATTCATTTATGTCACAGCCATTTACTGAGTATATGCCATGCTCCCGGCACTGTGTCTGAGCAGCAGGATGCTGACTCAAGAAGATAGAAACAAATAAGTCATAAGCTACAATCTGAGCCCCAGGATTTCCAGGAGGAAGATGCATGAAAATGGAAGCCCATGGTGAGGCAGGATGAGTTCAGGGTGTACAGAATTCCAGACAGAAAGGCCTAGAGTTAAGAAGGGTGCTTCTTTCTAGGCAAACAACAAAGTTAAGTTCAGTCAGCTCGGTCTCAACAGTGGACCCATGCTTCCTATCAGCTCTAATATCAATGGCCATAATACTGTGCTACGAGCTGATTCAGCCCATGGTAGTAAGTAGAGTTACAAAGGGCCCTGCGGACAGTGCATCCCTAGACTTAAAGCCAGTCTGGGCCACGAGTGCCAGGCACAGATGCATGGCATATCAGTCAACTTTCCTCCACACAGGGCTAGCTCATCTACCTAAGACTTGCACACCAACACAGTCTTTAAATGCTCTATACTCTTGTTCATTTTACTCCTTTTTACCCATGGAACTGAAATTTGGATCTGTCTCTGACACAGTCATTTACCTCTGACACAGTTTTAGCTCAGGGCAGGACTCCTTATCTAAACGAAGTTCCCAACACCTAATGGGACACATTGCTTCTGAACATAAAACACGGCAGCTAAACAATGGAGCCCCCCTCAGCCGAGAGTTTCTCTTACTTAAAAATATGTTCTGTAATTTCACAGACCAACAGCCACGGGTTACAGTACCGAGGGCGTACTTCCCCATCTCCCTGCGTCCTGTCTCTCATGACTCCTCATGAAAAGAAATGGGGCCTGATTTTCCCGGGTTAAAGAATGCTCCCCAGCCTTCCCAGAGCCCTGCTGCCAGCATGGAAGTGCCCTGCCCAAGAGCTCACCCATTTCCAGAGTTGAGCTATGTCCCATCTCCCCTTTCCCAGCTGGCCATGCCTTCACTGCACAACCACAGGCAGGCTTGGTGGAAACTACCTTGAAGTCCCGTTATCAGAGGCAGGAGCAGAAGCGGCAGGACCAGGCACCATTCCTGTGTTCTGAGGTAGCACATGCTACTTTGCAAAGCTTCCCAGGAACGCCGGAGACGACTGTGAGAGAAGGCCGGGCACCTTTCCCCAGAAGCAGGAAGTTGTATCTGGTGGTTTTTTTTTTTCCCCCCTTGAGGCACCATAGCAACAGCCTCTTGTTTGTAACCAAGTTGACCTAGAACTCTCAGGAATCTTGCTTGCCTCTGCTTCCTGAGTGCTGGGATGAAAGGTGTGTGTCACCACCTGGCTGGAGAATCAGGAGTACCTTGAATCCATCCTGAGGGCTACCCACTCAGAAAGCCCAACAGAAGCTATGAACTTTCTCCTCACACAAAAAGCACCGTATTAAATATGGTATATATTACTATACCTTTGATTCTTAAAACCCAATCATTAGATTCAGTCAGGAGCTAAGACATAGAGGTGCCCATCCAAGCATGGGTGGGCAGAAAGTCTATGAGACCAGATCCATTGCTGGTTTTAATGCAGCACTGTGCTATTCATTATGTGGCACTGTTACCATGCGAGAAAGGCCACAAGGCATGACAAAACCTACTATAAGAGTTTTATTAGGAGGAGAGAGGAACAGGACGGAGTGTGTGGTCAGGCATGCTGAAAGACATGTGCAGAGAGAGAGGGAGGGAAAAGAAGAGAGGGGAGGAGTCTGTGATCTGCTCCTATGGATTCCCCTGCACATGCGCATATGGGTTTACAGAGCTACACATGCACATAGATTGCGTGATCACGCTGCACACAAATTACACGATCATGCAGCACATGGATTATGTAGAACATAAGGCCCCTTACTTGGCTACTGAACTGCACATGTGCGGTCATGTAGCTGGGGGAATGGCCAGGAATTCCATCATCCATAACTTAGTCCTGTTTTTTCCTGCCTACTGGTCTTCTCTCAGGGTAAATTCATGGTATGAAATTTCAAATTCTCCCCCACTGGACATCATCAGGAGCGATTCCTTGGCTTGAAAGAATGGATTTCTTCTCACCTTTGTTATCTCAGGCATTTTGAGCCCATTTCTCATTCTAATTTATTGAGTCTAAATAAACTATTTTCTCACCTAAGACAGTATGGGAGATTCAAGAGGTGAGTCATAGTCCCTGAGATAGGATATCCGAAATCATTTCAGAAGTGAAGATATTTCTGATTATCAGAATGGAAGTGATCAATAAAATGGCTTCTCTTCATCCTGTGAACTCTGTAGCCATCATCCCAAGGAGTCCGCAGGAGGAGACATCAGGCCAACTCATTACTTGGCATTGGACATGATGTCCCACTATCTTGATCACACCGGAGACCTGTGAGGTGGTCATGGCAGGCATCAATACCTGCACCTTATTGAAACTCAGGTCACACATTGCCTAAGTCATGTTTTAGCTACAGTGAATTCCCCATGTAGTCTCCACATGCAGAAAGATGTCAAGATTATGAGTCTGGCCCATGCCCTCCAGAAATCAGTCCTGGTCAGCCTCCAGCCTTCTTTCTTACGTCTCTTTGCACCGCGCCTGCTGCTTTCTCTGCCCGTCCCCCAGCCTGGGAGACAACAAAGCTTTGAACTAGAAGAGCAGATATGGCAGAACAAATGACAAAGTTTTAAAGTGGATTTAAAGGCAGGGAAGGGATCAAACCTCAAAAAGGAACTGAAGAAGAGGAGGTGGGGTGAAATAAGTGAGCGAGCAAGCAGGGTACAGGAAATAAGCTGGGTGTGCCCTTGGGTTTCTCAAAACCATCTCCCACCAATCTCAGGAGTGTCTTCCCAGAAAGACAGAAGAGAAAGGGCAGAACTGCAGAAGCAGAAGAGCCTGTGTGGGGGACCGTCAGCAGCACTTGTCAGTACAAAACACCCTTCTCGGGCTGCAGAGTGGCTCAGTAGTTAAGAACACTTGTGGTTCTTGCAAATCACCCAAGTTCAATTCCCAACACCCACATGGTAGATCAGAAGCACATGTAACTCCAGTTCCAGAGGATTCAACATCCTTTTATTACCTGCACGGGCACTAGGTTTACACATGATGCACATGCATACATGCAGACAAAACATTCTACACATAAAAATAAATAAACCTGGGGCTGGAGAGATGGCTCAGTGGTTCAGAGCACTGATTGCTCTCTTCCAGAGGACCTGGGTTCAATTCCCAGCACCCATATGGCAGCTCACAACTGTCTGCAACTCCAGGGGACCCTCACATAGACATAGATGCAGGCAAAACACAAATGCACATAAAATAAAAATAAATAATTCTTTAAAAAAGAGTCTGCTTAAAAAAATAAATAAATCTAAACTTAAAAAAATCATTCCTTACCTCAAAGGGAATATGAAAGAGTTTATTCTTGAATCAAATATGAGAGACCATAGCTCAGGAACACAGATTCATATAATCCTCAATAGCGTGTGCAATGTAGAAACTGTTTATAGAAGCTTTACAGTTACATATAAAAGAAAGCCATGAATCAAGGGGCTTTTGGAATATATTGATGGAAATAGGGTAATCCTTGCAATGCTCTCTGGTGACATTCTAAGCTTTTGGGTTGGTGAAAGGTCTTGATCTGAGTTTAATACATTCCAGGGGTATACTACATGGTAGTCACAAGGATATTTGTCCACAAAGATAATAAATGGGTATTAAAGGGACTAAAACTAGGCCAAAATAATTTGGCTTTGGAATTGCAATATTCTGATACTCTATAGTCACAAAGTTCAATTCAGTCAGCTAGCCTTGAAGAGTGTTTGCCATAGGTACGGCTATTCTTTTGGGAGTTACAGTTCACATAGTCTAGAAGTAGTCACCTGAAGAGAAGCCTCACTTTGAAAGAGAGTGTGCTGGAGGGTTGAGTAGGTCTGTGTTTAAGGCATTCCTCTACCCACCATTTTCTTCTCTCCTGCCCACTCACTCCAAGCTTCCTTGTGCCCAGAACTACCCACTTCCACATGTCCCATGCCCTAGAGATGATTCTCAAGTTCCCTGATCAGCTCCTTTAGGATTTGACTAGTCTAAGAATCTAAGCTAGAATGGAAAGACGTAGCAAATGAAGATTTTATATTGTCATCTTTTTTCTAAAATATGTATGGTTTGAAAGAGATCACAATGAAGCCAGACAATAAAGTAGGATGCTAGTGAGCTTATTGGGATGTTGTTTGGCACACACATTCCATCAACACATACCTGGCCCATCATTCACACATATTCTATTGTCCATGAGGAACCCAAGATTAGTAATCTGAACTGAGCTCTAACTGGCTTCTGCCTAGGCTTTGGTCATTTTTTTCTCTCTTGCTTCCTTGCTAATAGGTCCCCCCTACAATAAGTTTCTCCACTGATGCAGTAAGCTAGATCAAGCCAAATTGAAAAAAAAATATAGCAACAGGCTTATTGAGAGCAACTCCTGGACAGGTTTTCTAATAAGATAAGATATTCTGCCAAATAATTTTGAAATGTTCAATGAAGTTCCTATGTAACCAAAATTCCTCTGGAAACCCCCCAGCCCTCAGAAACCTTTTAGCCTTGCAGTTTTGGGAGCTATATAAACCCTACCTTCTGCTATGTTTGATGCTATTTTCTCAAACTCTGCTTTAGGGAGATAGCCATGTCTGACAGAAAATAAAGCCTGCATAATTTGACCAAAGAATTTGGGCAATGGTCTTTACTCCTGTTTGGTGGGATTAACACCTTCCCCCTTCTACAAGGCATCCCAGGAACAGGCACATTTGGAATGTCCATTCTGAGATGGGATGTGCCTCTTCAAGTCTGAAAAACTATAAAACCAAGGCTGGGAGAAGCTGCACAGAAAGGATCAGCAGCCTGCACAGGAATTAATCAGCTAATTGTGCCTTAGAATTGCAGTTGTCAAACTCCCTGAGGTCAAGATATGCCTACAGGGAGGGCTGCAGACACTTTGTGTGTGACTATGTGCAAGCAGACTGATCTCACCATGTGAATTTAAATAGAAGCTGGAGTATCTTGGCAGACCCTCTCCATTACTGCCTGCCTTTAAAAAAAGAGTTATGATAACAATAGAGTTTTTGAGTATTTGTATTAGTCAGGGTTCTCTAGAGTAACAGAACTTACATAATGAATTCTCTCTCTCTCTCTCTCTCTCTCTCTCTCTCTCTCTCTCTCTCTCTCTCTCTCGTGTGTGTGTGTGTGTGTGTGTGTGTGTGTGTGTGTGTGTGTGTGTGTGTGTGTGTGTGATTTATTAGAATGACTTACAGGCTGTGGTCCAGCTAATCCAACAATGGCTGACTGTTCACAGAAAATCCAAGATTCCAGAAGTTGCTCAGTCCACAAGACTGGATGTCTCAGCTGGTCTTCAGCAGATGCTAGAATCCTGAAGAAGTAGGCTCTAATGCCAGTGAAGGAATGGATTTGCTAGTGAGGGTGAGAAAAACCAGGCAAAAAGCAAAAGCTCCTGTGGTGGTTTGAAAGAAAAGGACCCCCAAAGGGAGTGGTACTATTGGGAGGTGTGGCCTTGTTGCAGAAAGTGTGTCACCCTGGGGAGGGGGAGCTTTGAGATCTCTTTTGCTTAAGCTTCACTCAGTGTGACAGTCAGACCATTTCCTGTTGCCTGCAAGATGTAGGACTCTCAGCTACTTCTCCAGCACCACAACTGCCTACGTGCCACCATGTCCCACCATGATGATAATGGACTGAATCTCTAAAACTGTAAGCAAGCCACCTCAATTAAATGTTTTCCTTTATAAGAGCTGCCATGGTCTTCACAGCAATAGAAACCCTAGACAGCTTCCTTCTTCCATGTCCATATATAAAGGATTACAGCAGAAGGTTTGACCCAGATTAAAGGTGTGTCTTCCCACCTTAAGATCCAGATCAAAGGCAGGGGCTTCCCACATCAAAGATCTAGATTAGAAGTAGATCTATCTACTTCAAATTAAGCAAACACTCCCTCTCAGGTGTGCCCTCTATTTTTGGATTTTAGTTAATTCCAGATGTAGTCAAGTGACAACCAAGAATAGCCATCACAGGTACCTACTAAGGCAGATACTTGACAGAACTTTTACATACATGAGCTTGTTCAAACTAGGCCATCCCAATGAAGGCACCCATAAGCCCTGCTCCCATTTTATGGAAGAGAAAACTCAGGTCCAGGGTTGTAGATGTAACTCAGTGGGTAGGGCTGTAGCTGAAGTTTTCCTGGTCCTGCCTGGCCCATGGTCAGGACAAATCTCTCTCATCTACCAGTCTCACAGCTGCTCAGACCCAACCAAACACACAGAGATGTAGCTAAAGTTTTCCTGCCTGGCCCACAGTCAGGAAAAATCTCTCTCACCTGCCAGTCCCACAGCCCCTCAGACCCAACCAAGTAAACACAGAGACTTATATTGGTTACAAACTGTATGGCCATGGCAGGCTTCTTGCTAACTGTTCTTACAGCTTAAATTAATCCATTTCCATTAATCTATACCTTGCCACATGGCTCATGGCTTACCAGCATCTTCCCATGCTGTTTGTCATCGTGGCGGCTGGCAGTGTCTCTCTGACTCAGCCTTCCACTTCCCAGCTTTATTCTCCTCCTTGTCCCGCCTATACTTCCTGCCTAGCCACTGGCCAATCAGTGATTTATTTATTGACCAATCAGCAACACATTTGACATACAGAACATCCCACAGCACAGAGACTTACATTACTTATAAACTATATGGCTGTGGTAGGTTTCTTGTTATCTAGTTCTTATGTCTTAAATTAACCCATTTCTATAAATCTATACCTTGCCACGTGGCTTGTGACTTACCAGTATCTTACATCATGCTTCTCCTCATGGTGGCTGGCAGCATCTCTCTCCCTCAGCTTTCTACCTCCCAGCATTCTCCTCTCTCCTTATCCCACCTACACTATACTTCCTGCCTGGTTACTGACCAGTCAGCATTTTATTTATCAATCAATCAGAACAACACATTCACAGCATCCCCAGCATAGGGCACTGGCCTAGCATGCAAAAACCATGAGTATGGTCTCCATAACTGCATAAATCAGGTGTAGTGGTACATGCTTGTGTGGTGGAAGTAGGAGGATTCAGAAGTTCAAGGTCATCCCTTACTGTGGGGAATTTATTAAGGCAACTCCATGTAGTTAAAAAGGAGGTTTATTTGGGGGTAACTTACAGCCAGTAAAGGGGTTGGTTACAGGATCTGGGAGAGGTGAGATGCAGTCTAGCAGAGTTCTCTGGAGAACTCCGCTCAGTCTACCATCCAGCATCCAGGATCACAAGGAACCAAGAGAGCTGGCACATCCAGATCTCAGGTCTTAAGGGCTCCTGTTTCAGCCCTTCTCCAGGGGCAGGTCATAGGTAGGTGTGGCAGTTACCAGAATTCGTATAGTGAATTTAAAGCCAGTCTGAGCTACACAAGATCCTGTCTCAAAAACAAACAAGAAACCCCCAAAGTTCAGAGAAAGAAAAACCTATTAGAGAGGCTCAGAGCCCATCCTGGTGGGATGGGATTTGTTTAGGAAGCTTCACACCTACAGTGAGAGTGACACCACCAGCAGACCACTGGAGCCAGAGAGGCTCAAAAGATCTGCACAGTGCTCTCAGGAACACACATTTTAAAGATAAGAAAGGGCTGGACCTGGTGCAGTCACAGCACCTACAAATGAAGATACTGAAAAACTGCTTCCTTTCTAAGTATTTGGTGTTCAGTACTTCAGCATTCAGCACTTGGCACTTAATGGAGCAGACACCATTTTAAAAATGTCTCTGCTGCATTGGTGATTTGACAGCTTGGGATGTCTGTAGACCACACTCTTGGGAAGCTCAGGGCCAGTGTTATGAAACTATTTGCAGAACATAGCTAGACTGTGGGGATAAAACTTTGACTTAGAACTGTGTAGCATTCAGCAAGCTGAAACCCAGGGAGCCAGAGGCTGTAAGGAACCTTCATACATGCCCGAAACAGTACCCTAAACATTGGGAAAGATCATACTGGGGGAGGGTAGCATTCACAAATAGACTCCAGAAGAATTATTTAGAGGTATGACCAGGTCTTAGATTCTACCTGTAAATAACACTCAGAGGCCTGTCTTACTTAGGGTTTCTATTGCCATGAAGAGTCACCATGACCACAGCAACTCTTATAAAGATAACATTTCATTGGGGTGGCTTGCTTACAGTTTCAGAGGTTCAGTCCATTTTCATTATGACAGGAAGCATTGTGGCATGCAGGCAGATGTGATGCTGGGGTAATAGCTGAGAGTCCTATATCTTACAGGCAACAGGAAGTCAACTGAGACATTGGGTGGTATCCTGAGCATAGGAAATCTCAAAGTCCACCTCCACAGTGACACTTTTCCTCCCATACCCACTCCAACAAAGCCACACTTCCTAATAGTGCCACTCCCTATGAGATTATAGGGGTCAATTGCATTCAAATTACTACAAGACCCAGTCAGGACTTGTAATGCAGTTTCCCAAAGAAGGACCCAAAGATGAAAAAATTACCACCCACAAGTATGCCTTGTGGGTGAAAACTCAATTTACAAAGAATGCCCAGGTATGAGATGGGCTTCTAAGAGTCTAGGAAGGGATGCAGAAGCTCAAAACTGAACGTAGCAAACAGGTCAACTCTGTTCTATTCTGTTCTTGTGCCCCTCCTTCTTCCCCTTTCTCCTCCTCCTCTTCTTCTTCTTCTTCTCCTTCTCCTTCTCCTTCTCCTTCTCCTTCTCCTTCTCCTTCTCCTTCTCCTTCTCCTTCTCCTTCTCCTTCTTCTTCTTCTTCTTCTTCTTCTTCTTCTTCTCCTCATCCTCACTCTTTCATTTTACTCTCCAAAAGTACATAGACTGGGTCTGATCTGTGGATTCTCTGTGTTATCACTGCCTGGGGGACCAGCCTCCAGGCAGCACAGGGCTCAAAGGAAAAGCCACAGCGCCGGCACAAAAGAGACTTTCTTATCTGAGAGAATTAGGGAAAAAATACTCACACACTCTCTTGATGGTTTCCTTCCTTATTCTTTGTTCTCCTTTGCTGTTCTGTCTTCTCATGTCTTTCTACAGCTTATATATCCCCAACAAACTCTTTCAGGCAATACAGGAGTCACAAAGAGGTTACATTCCATTATTAAGTGAATGATTATAGGTAAAAACATGTTCTTTTAATCCCCCTTATGTGATTAAAAACAGAGTCATCCTGACAACCCACATACAATATATCTAAGTATCTTGTCACAGAGTAATAGATCATGAGCAAGCAAGGAGCATAATTGACAGGCTTCAAATTGCGGTTACAAAGAAAGAGTCAACACTTTATTATCTATTTTGAGAGGTAATCTTATAAAGAATTTTAAAGGTGTCAGAAACCTGAACTTTTATACATAAAAACAGTCAGTCATTGGAACTTTAAATCTTCAGGGTATACACCCATATCAGAAAATTGAGGTCAGGAATAGGTGCAAGAAATTAACAATCAGGCTGTTTTGTATTTACAATCCCTAGCCTAATGAATCAAACAACTCAGCTATGTGCCCTTGTAAACTCTGGGTTGTTTTTCTGGGGTTATTTATTTTGAAAACCATTAGCAAGGCATCTTTCTAGTCTAACCTGAAATTATTTTTAAGCTTTGTTTCACCTAATGGTGCACACTGAAACCATGACTGCATCTTTTTGATATTATGAAGATTAGAGCCAGCTTGGCTCCTGGGGGAAAATTCAATTGTTTTCTTTAATCATAAACCTGAGCTTTGATCTAAAGCAGCTCCTTGGTGGAACTCATAGGCCTTAGGTATGAAACATATCCTTGTATTTATTTTTATTCATCAAAATTCTGTATAGGTTATCATTATCAATTAGACAGTACAGCATAGGGAGGAATCATCTCCTTGACAATCCACAGATAAAAATGCCCAGTAGACTGGGGGTATTTTCATGAGATAAAAACACTATGTCACACCCATTCACACCATGCCAGGTACCAGAGAAAGACAGCTGCAACAAGTATGTAAAGGCACGGCAGAAGCAAAAGACATTCCAGGGTCTGTGGTCTTGTAGCCTTGCTTAAATGAGATTGACTCATCAGAGAGTTCCCTCCTGGTGGACTGACACCTTAAACTTCAATTGCCACCTGCCGCTCCTTTGACATGGCCACTGTGTCTCATCTCCTTGGGGTTAGAACTATTCTACACGATCTGTTCATGATTATTTCCCTCTTTCTTTTCAGTCTACCTTTAGCCCATCTGCCTTATCTGGCCACAGTGTATTGTGAACACAGTTTATATTCTGTTTGCTTCCTTCTCTGTATTTACTCTATTCATCCAATCTAATCACTCATCTTACTCTGCATTTTTCCTTTTCGCTCACACCCACAGTGATTAATAAATGTAACAGCACACATTGTACTGTCAGAGACCCCTCCTCTATTCCCTAAAATTATTGATGTTTATGGGGGTGATATATTTTTTTCTTTACTATTTCTGTATTTTCATATTGGACCTACCCATTGATAGTGATTGTTCTTATAGATAGTAATCTACCATCAGAAGAGTACTGGGGACTAATCCTGGTGTCCTGAACACCAGTCTAGCAGAGGAAAATGACACATCAACCCAATTATAATCCAGGCTCTCCAGAACATTACAAACAAGTCCACTGAAAGAAGAAAGATGACTAAAAAAAATTTGATCAGTAATCTAACCCCAGATATACAAGTCCCAATGCATAAATACAATAAACATAAAAAACCAAGGTAGCAATTTTTCTTCAAAAATCACCAACCCCACAGTGATACCTGCAATGAGGATGAGTTAGATGAAATTCCAGACAAAACATTCAAAAGAATGACCATAAATAGTTTCAAAGAAATCAAAAGGACACAAACTCCTGAATAAATGTCAAGAAAATATAACAGCCAAATGAAAAAAAGGGAGCCAATATAGGATATGAAAATGGAATTCAATAAAAGGAAAGACTAAAGGAAAACCGTATTTGTCAGGAGCCATGTGAGGAGACCAACAGGTAACATTGGAACTCATGGAACATGGCTGGGCAGTTGGCAAAGTCACGCCCGAGTGAACCTTGGAGGGGCAAAGAGGACTATGTGTCTTGAGGATCTCATGCTGTTATTGAGCATAGCTCTGATTGTTGCCTTCATGGTCACCAGATCCCTCATAACTCTCAAGGGGTGTTCAGCCCCTCACTGGGCAGTGTTACTGGTACTTACAATAATAATGATTGACTTTTTCCAAACATTGCTGCCAGAGCAGATTAATGATTCAACTACCACCCTTAGAAAGAATTTAGACATGTAGATTGTAAGTAAGGTTAGGTTAAAGTGCTTTTGTTAATGCCTTCTAGGTAGAAAATCTTGGAGAACAACTTAAAGCTTAGAAAGACACACTTTTAATCCTTGAACAAGGGACTCATTGAGGTCAGGGAACAGGAATAGTGGCAGCCTGGCTATTGCTGGCTGGCCTACCTTTGTTTCTCGGATGGGTTGGTGATCAAAGGTGATGATTAATTTCTTGTACCCATTTCTGCTCTCTTCCTGATATAAAAAAAGCTGGTGATGAATGGGTATGCACCCTGAAGATTTAAAATAGAGCTGATTAATTGTTTTTCATACATAAAAGTTTAGATTTGTGATTCTTTTAAGATGTTACAAATTACCTTTTGAGAATAATAATAAAGTGATTGATCCTTTCTTTGTAACCACAAAATGCAGCCTGCCAGTAAAAGAACTGGCTGAAAAAACACCTTGCTTGCTTATACTCTGTTAATGGATAACAAGTTGCTTGGGTATGAATATATGTGGGTTCTTGGAAATAATTTGTTTTCACCTATAATATGTAAAATGTTTAATCATGTAAGGGAAATCAGAAACATGTTTGGCTTTTTTTAAACCTGTGTTTATTATAATCACTCACTTGAAAAATAGAACGTAACCACATTGGAATTTTTATATTGGTTGAAGGATTTTGCTGGGGTATATAAGCTGTAAGGGAAAAAATTAAGAATGCACAGAAGGGATACATCTGGATAGAGATAATAAAAGGAACAGAGATTTGAGAGAGATGATACACCCTAAAGGTGTGTGTGTGTGTGTGTGTTTCCCTTTTTTGCTAGCCACAGAGAATTTAGTTTTACTCCCTCAGATAGAAAAGTCAAATTGAGTGATTAGTTTGCCAACTCCGTGGCTTCCCTTCAGTTCCCGAGCTGCTGAAGGCTGGTCCTCACAGCAGCATATATTAAAACACTGGAAGTAAAAATTTCAGTAAGTCCAATAAAAAGATGCCAGGGAAAGACTTTGGTTTTACTGAATCACTGCGCAAGCTTCAGTGAAACATTTCACTATTAGGATAAGAATGTGTACTGTATCAAGCTGATAATAGAAAAATAAAATAAAATAATTTAAAAAAAGAAACAAAAGGAAAAACCTCAGGACCTTTTCTCCACCCCACATGGGCTAGGCCAGCGCTTCACCACTGAGTTAACACCCACGCCTTAGGCCAGCTCTTCAGCTGCTTCCTAAAATAAGAACACCAGGCTGAGGAACACTGAGGCCCCTTCCATACAGCCTCATTCGTTTTCAGGGGGAAGAAGATCTTGTGGCTGAGACAAGAACTGACAACAGAGAGTGGGGATGAGGAGAGAGACCACACTACAGCATCATTCACTCAGTAATAGCAGGCACTCCGTTATCCACCCAGGCACTCACAGTTACAACAATCTACATGCACCGGTTGGAAAAGGAGCTTGCTGTGTTCTGGAGATAGCCTAGTGTGGTTGTCAGGAAGTCCTGGTTCCTGTCTGGGCCCCAGCTTTCTGAGCTTCCTTCCTTCCTTAGGCACGCGTCCACATGTGGCCAGTCTCCACTGTGTGTACTCTTGGGGGGCAGACAGCCTTATTTGTGTCTCTAGCTCATCTCCTTCGTAATGTCTTGTGCAGGTAGATACCAGTGGATCCAGATGTAGAACTCTCAACTTCTTCAGTACCATGTAGGTCTGTCTGCTGTAATGCTGCCCAACATGACATTAATGGACTAAACCTCTGAAACTGTAAGCAAGCCCCCAGTTAAATGCTTTCTTTTCTAATAAAAAAAGACTTGCTAATAGAACTAATAACAAGAAGAACACAATATCATGGCTTGAAGACAAAGTAGAGAAATTTGAATGTTTAGCTTCTGACAAAGACCAACCAATGAAAATGTACAAATGGGCCATGTGAGATCCATGGGGCACCATGAAAAGACAAGATCTGAGCTTAGAAGAAAGAAGACTTTCATGACAAAGGCACAGAAAAAAATTTCAATATACTCATAGCAGAAAATGTCCAAGATCTAGGGGGAAGATACCTATTTACATAAAAGAAACATTTAGAAGACCAAATAGGTGAGATCAGAAAATAAACTCCCCACATCATATTACAGTTAAAACATTAAATATACAGGACAAGAACATATCCTTGAAAGCCATAAGAAACAAATACCAAGCCATGTGTAAAAGCAGGTGACTAGAGGAATGAAAATATTCTAGAGAGACACTGTGTCCCTCACTTTGGCAATCACACTATTGACACAAGGTAAACCAATGAATTAGATTTTCAACCCAGGAATCATGTGCTGGTAGAAGGAAAAGGCTCAAGTCTGGTGCCATCCAGAGGGGGATTCTTGTCTCCCAGAAAGCTGAGGGCTTGTCATCTTGCAGGAGAGATTGGAGATGAGATAATAATGGGACCACAATCAACCACATGACTGGAGCTGCTTGGCTGTGCATAATAACTATGGCACTCTGCCTAAACATAAACCTCCTGTCAAGGTCTCAGAGATGAACTGCGGAGGCAGTGAGGGGAGTGTGTCGTCATCAAATCTCTGTCTCTGTTCTCAAGGTTGCCACATTGTATCAATCTTTAATATTTTTTAATTATTTTGCTTTTCACTATAAAATTGGCTCATTTTTAATTAAAATGTAATTGCATCATTTCCCTCTCCCCCTTTATCCCTCCAACCCCTCCTACATCTCCTCCCTCCTAGTCTCCCCGTTCTCTTCCTTGAATACTATTATTACATATATATGTATTTATGTATATGTGTGCACAGATATATAAATATAATGTGCTAAGTGTAGCAGGAATCTTAGAGAGTCTTATTAATAAAATCAAACCCGAGGCCAGTTACTGGGGTGAACACTGGAAGGTCAGAGAGACAGAACAAGCCACAGCTAACCTCACCTGGCCAACTTCTCGACTGGTCCTGTTTCCTCAGACTAGAAGCCTCTGTGTCCTCATATCCAAATGGCTCTCAGCTGAATTGCTGCTCAAAAGCCTGAAGCTTTAACCAGCTAAAAGCTTAACCAGCCAAATGCTTAACCAGGCCAAATGCTTAACCAGTCAAATGCTTCTAGTTTCTGGTCCTCATGCCTTATAAACCTTTCTGCTTTCTACCACCACTCCCTGGGATTAAAGGCTGCTTTCTGGGATTAAAGGCGTGAGTCACCATGCCTGGTTGTTTCCAATGCGGCCTTGAATTCACAGAGATTCAGAGTGATTTCTGTCTCTGGAATGCTAGGATTAAAGGCGTGTGCTAACATTTTCTAGCCTAAGTATCTTGTGGCTTTTCTGTTCTCTGACCCCAGATAAGTTTATTAAGGTACACAATATTTTGGGGAACACAATACCACCACAGCTAAGCCTGTTTTGGTTGTTTGTTTATATATGGTTTCAGGATTGATCATTTAGTATTGGATCAATTGGGGCTCATCCCTAGGAAAGATTAACTTGCCCTCTTGACAGTTAACAGTTGCCTATGTAGATCCTTGTGCAGGGGTGTGATCTCGTGAGACTCATCCCTTCAGCATTAGTGTGTCTATTGATATTTCTACTGTTAAAATCTTGTTTATGCAGCCATTTCTAAGAAAAACTGTTGTCTCTGGCTCTTACAATATTATCAGCCCCTGTTCTGGGTTGTTCCCTGAGCTGTCAATACAAGAGCTGTGGTATAGATGCATCCATTGGGTCTGGGCTCCCTACAATCTGTTAACCTCTACATTTCATCTATCAGGGACTAAGGGGGTCCAGCCCCTCGATAGTCCCCTCCCAGGGTCCGGGAAGAATCTACAACCAGCTGATAATTAATCTTTGATGAGAAGAAATGAATCTATGTACATGAAACTCCTTAGTCCATATACTTTATTATTCTGTGTCAGTTACAAGCTTATATTCTGCTCTCATATTTAGGTCTTTTCTTGCCTGATTTCTCTCTACACTTGTCCGCGGTCCCCTCTGGGTTCTATCTTAATTCCTTCATCTTGTTCTGCCCCTCCTAGGTTCTCATCCATCTTGTTCCTTCCCATATCATCTTTTCTCCCATCTCTTTCTCTCTCCTCATCTCGTTCTTCCTCATCTTGTTGTTCCCCATCTGGCTCATCCTCATCTTCCATCTCGTTCCTCTAGTACTCTCTTCTAGCCCTTCAATCTAGTTCTTCCCCATCTCAGTTTGTTCCCCTCAAGTTCTTACCCGTCTAGTTCTTCCATTCTCTTTTCTCTTCTCCGACTCTCCGTGCCCTGGAAGTCCTGGTATATAAAGCCAGGCTTCCAGGGTCAAATGGAAGGGTGATAAGAATCACATAGGGAGGCAATAACCGTTAATTATCATTTGCAACCCCAAAGGGAAGTGACCAATGGGGAAATGGATTAACTAAAGGCTGAATTCAGGTAATATCTAAGAAGAGGGCTCTTATGTGCTCAACTATAATCTTAAACGTGATTGGTAGAAAATGTTAAGAATCTATAAGTTGCTAGGTCAATGGGAGAAAGTAAAACTGTCTTCTTTTTTCCTGTGGCTCCTATCTGTCCAAGCTATCTGCCGTTTTTTTCTGCAGGGTGGGGGAAAGTGTGCTCAGTCGCTAGGCAACCTGTGTATAGCTGGATGCCTCTGGTGATAGTTAAAGGGAGGTCTGGAACTGGAGGTAAGGTTTGGGAAAGGAGGAAGTAACGCTTAATTGGCACATCCGCCAGGCCTTCTCAAACAGGTAGCCTAGATGGTTAAGTCTGTTCTTAGAGAATACAGAGGTATCTCTGATAAAGTACTCTCCTCCATCTGGGGATGGACCTGGCCGGATGCTGCTAATGATGATAATTACAGGGAGGCTTGAACTGGGGTTCTGGCTGAGCATAGCTGTCAGCGCAGAAGGTTATCTAAATATTCCTAGAAGTGGTTAGGTAAGGAGTTAGCAGTCTATAAAGTTAGTAAGGCTGTAAGAAAGGGGGGTCTGAGCTGAATTGTGTAAAGCTATTACTTAATGTCCACCTGACCTAGGTGGTGTCTCCTTGTGGAATTTACCAGGAGACTTGCATGTGGACTGTTATTACTGCTAGTCCTTGAAAGTGGCTAAGGGAGATATCTGATTCCAGAGAAAGCCTTTCCTGAGGCTGTTCTCCAAATACCTGGAATATGTATGTCCAGAGAGTGATCAGTCCACACTGTTAGCCCTTCTTAGGGAAAAGTCAATTGGGAAAACTATGAAGGCACACATGATTTTCATAACAGAAGACAGCTGATATATAACAAGCCAAGTAACACCAAAAACTCCTTGGGATTTGGCTTCCTCTGGAGGAATTCCCTGATTCCTCCAGGTAGTGACTTTGTCATAACCAGCTGAGTTCTTATGATATATTCCTGCGGCCTGCAGCATTCATCTATTTGTGCTTTTCTGTGGTGGCCTCCATTTGCTGTAAACAGGAGTTTCTTTGATGAGGGATGATAGTTATACTTATCTGTGGGTATAAGGAAAAGTTTTAGAATGGGTTAGGAATTATGCTGGTCTAGTAAAGTGGTGGTAGTAGATTCTCTTCTAAGGTATGTGACCTCATTAGTCATGGGACACTCAGGTTCCACTACCATACATGGTTTCACTCCTTTTGAGTTCAGGTCTCAGGACCCGTGTAATAAGCTGAGTATGCTCCATGTATATTCTTTTAACCTGGCACTGGGGAGGGCAGAGACAGGAAGGAGGATCTTTATAGCTTGCTGGTTTCCAGCCTAGTTTAAAAAACATAAGCTCCAGGTTCGTGTTCTAGCCTCAAAGAAATAAGGCAGAGACTAATACGGAAGGACATTGGACACTCTCCTCTGTCCTGCACACACACACATGCATGTGCATGCACACACGCGCACACACACACACACACACACACACACACACACACACACACACACACACACATAAAATAAGTAAATGTAAAAACCTCTAAGGTTCAGCTAAGGGACATTTACACCACCGAATAAGTGTTTGGTGTTGACTTGAAGACATAAGAAGACAGATGCCACAATAATTGGAGAAGAGCTATGACGCCTGTGGTTGACACAACATGGTGGGTGGGAGAAAGCCAGCTCACCCCAGTGAAATTTCCCCAAAGTGGTGCAAGCAAAGAGAGGAGTAGAGTCTGTCTCCCTGCAAACAGATAAGGAGAACAGGCTGGTGAGGTTGCAGAAGAAAGCCTTGTCCCCTCTAGGATTCAGACCCTAAGGAATAAGAGCAATAAAGCAGAAGCGGAAGATAGCAAAAAGGGAAAAGCAACATTCCTTTCTGAGGTTTTCAGAAAGACTGCTGCCCAGTGACTGGTTGAAGTACTTGAGGCTTCAATTAGCAGAACTGTAACACTTTATTTTCAGCTCCAAGTCAGGAATCCTGCTGGCATTTCACTACTTCAGTAGGGGGCAGTATAACATAACATTTTCTGAGTCACAGACATATAGGGCATTCCCACTGAAAGAGAGAAAAAATACATGGGCCAGGAGCAGTATTTTGGGATAGGCTTAATTTTTAACTGAGATCAGAACAAAGGGATCTTTTTTTAAAAAATTTATTTTTCTTTATTAAGAAATTTTCTACTCATTCCTCATGCTATCCACAGACCCCCCTCCCACCCTCCAGCCCTCTTTCCCAAGACACCCCACATCCCCACAACCCCAAATCAAGGTCTCCCATGGGGAGTCAGCAGAGCCAAGCACACTCAGCCTAGGCAGGTCCAAGCCCCTTCCCACTGCACCAAGGCTGTGCAAGGTGTCACACCACAGGCACCGCATTCCCAGAAGCCTGCCCATGCACCAGGGACAGATCCCGATCCCCCTGCCTGAGTATCCCCCAAACAGTTCGAACCAAACAACCGTCTTCTGTGTCCAGAGGGCCTAGTCCAGTCCCATGGGGGCTCCACAGCCACTAGTCCACAGTTCATGGGCTTCCACTAGTGTGGCCAGTCATCTCTGCACGTCCTTCCATCATGATCTCGACGTCCCTCGCCTGCAGTATCTCTCCTCTCTCTCATCAATTGGATTCCTGGAGCTCAGCCTGGTGCCTGGCCGTGGATCTCTGTATCTGCCTCCATCTGTCACTGGACAAAGGCTCTGTGATGACAGCTAGGTTATTTGCTAGACTGGTCACCAGAGTAGACCAGTCCAGGTACCCTCTGGACCACTGCCAGCAGACCAAGGTGGGGTCAACCTTGTGGACTCCTGAGAGCCTCCCCAGAACCCTGACTCTTCCTATTCCCATGATGTCCTCATCTATCGTGGTATCTCCCTCCCTGCCCTCCTACTCTGTTCCTGTTCCAGCTTGACCCTCCCATTTCCCTATGTTCTCATCCCCCACTCCTCGTCCCCTGCCAACCCCCCACACCCAGTCCACTCATGTAGATCTTATCCACTTCTCCTTCACAGGGTCATCCATGTGTCCCTCCTAGGGTCTTTTCCTGTTAGCTAGCCTCTCTGGAGTTGTGGGTTGCAGTCTGGCCATCCCTTCCCTCCCATTTAGTATCCACTTATGAGTGAGTACATACTATGTTCTTCTGAGTCTGGGTTACCTAACTCAAGATGATATTTTCTAAATCTATCCATTTGCCTGCAAACCTCATGATGTCATTGTTTTTCTTACTGCTGAGTAGTACTCCATTGTGTATATGTGCCATATTTTCTTTATCCATTCTTCAGTTGAGGGGCATCTAGGTTGTTTCCAGGTTCTTGCTATTACGAATAATGCTGATATGAACATAGTTGAGCATGTGTCCTTGTGGTAAGATTGAGCATTCCTTGGTTATATGCCCAAGAGTGGTATAACTGGGTCTTGAGGAAGACTTATTCCCAATTTTCTGAGAAACCACCATACTGATTTTCAGAGTGGCTGTACACGTTTGCATTCCCACCAACAGTGGAGGAGAGTTCCCCTTGCTCCACATCCTCTCCAACATAAGCTGTCTTCAGTGTTTTTGATCTTAGCCATTCTGATAGGAGAACAAAGGGATCTTGAAGAGGAAAAATAGAATCATCAGTTAGATAGACATAAAGAATGCTAAGAGAAAATGACATCTCAAAAAATCCAGGGATCCCAATACTAAGGACGTAGAGGCAGGGGAATAAGAAGGTCAAGGTCATCCTCACCTATATAGAGAGTTCTAGGCCAGCTTGGAACATGTAAATCCTTGTCTCAAAAAAAAAAAGAGTCACAACTATATGCTGATTAACAAAAACTGTCATTGCATTTAGCAAGCGTATACTTATGAACGATTCTGACTAGACAAGAACCATTTTAGTAAAAGCAAAAACAGGGCTCTCCTTCCTTCCATCTCTTCTTACTCTTCCCTCCCTCTCTCACCCTACTGAAAACTTCTTAATTACATCTGGGGATGAAGATGAGTGAGTATGTGCAGCTTCGCTGAAGAACACAGGGAAGTGTGTTACAGTGTGAGGGTTAATCTTAATTATCAACTTGGCTGGATTTATAATTACCCAAGAGACATACTACTGGGGGTGTCTGTGATGACATTTCTGGAGAACATTAGCTGAGAAAGGGACATCTGCCAGCACCATCCCATGAGCAGGGCCCCTAGATTGAAAATGGGGGAGGAAAAGCTAGATTGGCACCCCTCTCCCAACTTCCTGGTCAGCTGCAATGTGAACAAGTAGCCATCTCACACTTCCATCTCTACAGAGCCACCCACCGTCATGCTCTTCTCACTATGATGGACTGTGTCTTAGTGTTCTATTGCTGTGAAAAGATGCTATGACCATGACAACTCTTAATAAAGGAAAGCATTTAATTAGGGTGTCTTAGGTTTTCTATTGCTGTGAAGAGACACTATGACCATGGTAACTCTTTTTTTTTATTTATTTATTTATTTATTTATTTATTTATTTATTTATTTATTTGAGATAGGGTTTCTCTGTGTAGCTTTGGAGCCTTTTCAAGAACTCACTCTGGAGCTGAGGCTGGCCTCAAGCTCACGGAGATCCACCCACCTCTGCCTCCTGAGTGCTGGGATTAAAGGCATGTGCCACCACTACCCAACGAAGTAACTCTATAAAGAAAACATTTCCTTGGGGTGGCTTGCTTACAGTTTCAGAGTTTCAGTCCATTATCATCATGGTGGGGATGGGGAATGTGGCAGTGTGCAGGTAGATATAGTGATGGAGTAATAGCTGAGAGTCCTACATCTTTCAGGCAACAGAAAGTCAATTGAGATACTGGGTGGTATCCTGAGAATAGGAAACATCAAAGCTTGCCCCCACAGTGACATACTTCCTCCAACATGGCCATACCCACGCCAACAAAGCCATACCTAATAGTGCCACTCCCTATTAGATTATGGGGACCAATTACACTCAAACTACCACATAAGCCAGGTTTATACTTGCAGAGACTTAGTTCATTATCAGCATGGCAGGCAGACAAGGTTGTTTAGAATTTTAAGTCTAGATCCACAGACAGACATGTTTACTGAGAGTTCTACATCTGGATCTGCAGGCAGCAGGAAGAGAAACCCACTGGGCCTGGCTTGGGGCTTTTGAAAGCCTCAAAGCCCACCTCCAGGAACACACTTCCTCCAACAAGGCCATACCTACCAATCCTTTCAAATAGTGCCACTCCCTGGTGACCACGCATTAAATCTATGAGCTTATAGGGGCCATTCAAACCACCACAGACTGCATCACTCCACACCAAAAGCTCACCTTCTTTATGGTGATTCTTGTCAGGTAGTTAGTCTCAGCAAGAAGAGTTAAAATCTAAGGAGTCAAGTCTTTTCAACAGCTGGAAATACAGAAGTGTTTTAGAGTGGCTAAAATAAGCATGAGCTTAGGAAAGAAGGCATGTGTGGCTAAGGTTTTGTGTAAATAAATAAGAGTTTCAGTTTGGTCCTGCAGGTTTGTGAAGGAAAGTCATTGGCTGATTTGAAGAAGATGAATGATATGCCGCTCTAAGTCACAAGTTAGAAAGAATACAGCGATGAAGAGAGAGGTGAGAATGGAAGCAACGAGACAATGTAAAGCTGTGGGATGGGTCCAGCCTTTCTAATAAAGATGTTAACAAAACCACGGGCAATTTTAGAAAGAGAAGGGTCACAATGGGCACAGCTTGATACTTGGTTGTGTGTGGGGATAAGAGTCAGAAAAGAAGTCCAGTTTCTGGCTTGAGTGATCAAATCAGTAGGTGGCATAAAGGATAAATTGGGACCTGAAAAATGATAAGTCCAGTTCTTGAATATGTTAGTATTAGGAAATCTAAGATACAGATATGTATATATGGGGCTCAAAAGAGAGAGAGAGAGATCTGAATTACATATCAGGTATATAAATTATGGTCAGGCCATTTCACATGTATGTACATTAAGGATTTCACTTGGAAAGGATATATGCATTGAGGGTAGTTAAGAAAGAAATTACCCAGAAATACCAACATTCAAGGGATGGCAAAGGAAGAAACATGTAAATGAAGTTGATAGAGACTGATTTGCAAAGTAGGAAGAAGCTAAAACATTTTGAAGGAAATTGGTAGAAAATTAGAGGATTTGAAGACCTGAGATGTTCATCTGGTGGGTGTCAGGGAAGGACAACAGTAAACAGTAGACAAAGACCAAGAGAAATTCAGACATACTAAACTCTAGTTATAAAAGGAATGGCCAGAAGGCCCATCATAGAGCACCAGACAAAACAGTAGGGAAGGGAGAGAATCCTTCCAAATGGGACTATAAGCAGTGCCTCCAGGTGTCCCATGACATACCACGTGTCACTGCGAGAAAATAAAGCTTAAGACAGGAGACCTGTAGCCCACACAGCAAGCAGACACCAAAGAGAGCCCCCTTCCACATTCTAACTTGCTCACTGGTGCCGTGGAGAGACATTCTCATGGGAAAGGTTTCATAGTTAAAACTTTGTCCAGGGAAAAGAGAAGGACATGCATTTTAAGTCTCCAAACCCCATAGGCCTCCCCTTCTGAACTGACTAAGTGAGTGACTGCCTCGAGGATCAGTATAGATCTGGAAAACTGGTTGTGATTGGGACTCAGCAGAGTTGCAGCCCAAACTCTGCTAAGAAGACAGAGAACAGCTGAGCATGGTAGTACATGCCTTTAACCCTAGCATTTGGAGGCCAGCCTGGTCTACACAGAAAGTCCCACTTTGCATATAGATAGATGGATAGATGATTGATAGATAGATAGATAGATAGATAGATAGATAGATAGATAGATAGATAGATGAGACCAATTGTACATGAAGAACTGAGATGTTGATGCTGCCAAATACAGAGTTGAGATGTGATGAGGTTATGAAGCTGTGTGCACTGAAACATGTTTAACCGGTCAATTTATAGAGTAGTATAGTGAGACTAGTGCCCTGCATCCTAGCCAGAGTAACTCCACTTTGCAGCAAGCCACCATTTAGATTGTCTATGGGCCAGACTTCAGACAAACAAGCCATCCTTCTCAGAGCTGGACAGTGTTTCCTGAAACCAACAAGATCCCTGACAAGGGAAGGATAGAGAACATTTATGTGTACAGCTGACCCAGAGCCTGTTTTCATCTGTGCAATATGTTATCTGATCTTGGTGTCATCTCTGCTGCTGTAAAAAAACTAGGCAGCACTGTGAGCAGAGGTTTGCATCAATTCTGCCTTAACTTAGTATCATATAAAATGAGAGTTTGGTAGCTAGAGTAATTGGTAACTTTAGGGAAATGCAGCTGTCTAGTAGTCCACTGTTCTCTAACTCACCTCTGATAACTCTTTCCACTGGTTGATAATCTTATATGAGTCACTCTTGGGACAGGTACTGTCCCTTTAGAAGCAGATGTTAATTTCACATCCCTCAGGGAAGTCACACAAGTCAGAATAAGAAAATAGACGGGAAGCATAGGAAAAGTACTATGTAAGAAATTTGAAAAATGCAAATTAAATAAAAATATTGTTCTCTTCAGGTTGTAAAAATAATTGAATTAATAGATTCCAGTGATGGTAAAAGTAGTAAGGACTACACACACGCAACAAATTGATGCTGTCATTTTGGAGGGAAGTTTAGTGTTATCTGAAATTTCAACTATTCATTACCTTTGGCAATGCATTCTACTTGCAATAAGCCACAGAAAAACATAATAATAGACCTGGAGACATAGCTCAGATGGTAAAGTGCCTGCCATATAAGCGTGAAGACCTGAGTTCGGACCCTCAGAACCCATATAAACATTGCAATGTCAATGCAGGTCTAAAACCCCAGCCTTTGTGAGAGCAGCCAAGATGGGTGGGTCCCTGGAATTCATTGGGTTGAGCTAGCTAACTAACTCACTAGTGCAGCTGAATTGCTAAGCTTCAGGTTCAGGAAGACCCCATCTCAAAAACTAAAAGGAAAGTGATCAAAGATGACACTCAACATCAATATCTAGCCTCCATATCCACATGCACACACATACAACACACATTTGCACACAGAAAAATATGCACAACTGCACAAGTATAAACTCACATACAACATGTGTGTGTGTGTGTGTGTGTGTGTGTGTGTGTGTGAGAGAGAGAGAGAGAGAGAGAGAGAGAGAGAGAGAGAGAGAGAGAGAGAGAGAGAGAGAATGTTTATATGTTTATATAGCTCTGGCTGTCTGGAACTCATTATGAAGACTAGACTGGCCTTGAACTCACAGAGATCCACCTGACTCTCTAGGTGTAGTTTATAATGAAGTTGAAAATGACCTACAAATACCAATCAAAAAGAGGTTAGATGTAGGTGGACTTTTCTTTCCTGCCTGCCAGTTCCCAATAACTGACACGGAATCTTAATAAGTAGTAATTATAAATGATTGGCCAATAGCTCAGGCCTGTTACTAGCTAACTCTTACACCTTAAATTAACCCATTTCCATTCCTTTACTTGCTGCCACATGGGTCATGGCTTGTTACCTCATTTTGTACACATCCTGCTTCCTCTGCATCTGGCTGGTGACTCCTGATTCTACCCTTCTTCTTCCCAGTGTCCTTAGCCTGGTTTTCCTGCCTAACCTTATCCTGTACAGCTATTGGCCAGTCAGTTTCTTTATTAAACCAATCACAGCATAATTGACACAGTGTACAGAAGGATTATTCCACAGTAGTTAGATAAACAAATTCATGTGTAAACAAGGACTTTTAGAGATATTCCAGGAAAATATCTCCAATAGATTATTGGGGGAAGGTTTATAGACAAATCCATATGATACTCTTATTTTTGTGAAAATCTATGTGTATAGGGAAATTGTGTTTAGTTGAAACAGTACTGATAGATTTGTATAAAATTGGACACTAGTTTCTAGCTCAGTATTGTGCTAGAAAGCCTGAATAAAGTTTTAGCCTTTATTGTGACTTGATGTTTTTTTCCACAATAAGCATGTTTTCTTTAAAAAGGATTTATTTTATGTATATGGACATTTTCCATATATGTATATATGTATGTATGTACGTATGCATGCATGTGTGTGTACCATGTGCTTGCCTGGTGCAAATGGAAGTCAGGAAAGGGTATAATGTCCCCTGTAACTGGTGCTATGGATGATTCTGAGGCATCATGGGGGTGCTGGGAATTGAAATCTGGTCCTCTGTAAGAATAGTAAGTGCTCTTAACCACTGAGCAATCTCTCTAACACCTAAGTATATGCTCTTAATTTCATCTGTTACTACACATTCAAAAGGAGTTAAGTTCCCATTGGATTTGATAAATCATCAATTTCAAATAAGTCATGAGAGAAAACATTATTATGTACTGAGTTAAGGAATAAATAGGTAGGGTATAAGTTTGAATTTGTGTTTGTTTTTTGTTTGTTTTGATAGTCCGTGGTATGAAGAAGAGGAAAGAACAACTTTTGGATTCATCCCCTCATCCTGCATTTCTATCCTGCCACACCCCTGGCCTCCACGAAAGGACTAAGGTTCACGGACAACCCAAGGACGTAAAACCAAGGTAGTTCTGCTAAAGCTTCTCTCTTACAATGCCAGAAACCAAGACTCAAGAGCATCTATGAAGAAAAGAAAGAAACTATTTCCCCCACAAAAAAGAGAAGAAAGAGGAAAATGATGAGAAAAGATAGTTTAAAGAGAGAGATACCGAACAGTGACTAGGAACAGAAGACTGAAGGAGCTAGAGATGTCATGTGACATGTGTGCACTTTGGGTTCCTGGCTACTTCTTAATTGTGCTAGATGGAATTTTGTTTTTTCACCAACATGTTAGAGTCATCCCTTGCTTCTACTACCCATTACATGCCACTGATACACTTTGGTCCCAGCTGTAATAACCCAAACTGTCTCCAGAAATCATCAGATATCCCTTGAAAGGCAAAAAATCCCTCTCAGTAGAGGACGGTTGCATACACTTCCAAGTTAGAACAAAGACATTGCTGGGATTTCAGCTGTGATGGCAGAGACCTGTAATCTTAGCGCTGGAAACGGTGGGGCTGGAGATCAGAAGTTTAAAGTCAGTCTGGCCTTGAAACCACAACTTTTTTTAAATCACTGGGGGGTTTTGTTTGGAGGACTATTTTTGCTGTTCCATAGAGAAAAATGTTTTTCAGTCTTGTTATTGATGATCTGCTCCTGTCTTGCTTAAGATACCATGCTGGTTTAAACAACATGTATTTAGTACAATTGGATATGTTTTAAAATACTGATGGAAGCTGTAGGCCACAGCAGAGTTGATAGCATAGCACTGAAATAAGGAAGGAATGGGATCCTTGGTAGAGCACATTTCTAAACTCAGGTCTTCTCACTTCTGAAGCTGGCATTCTACCTGCTGAGGCATCTCCTCAGCCCTGTTCTGACTTTTTGGAGGCAGCAAATAAAAGTCCAAGGTGATCCCTTACTGGTGGTACTCCCCTGGTTCTCTGAGTGAATCTGGAGGATACCTTTACACCCCCTTTACTCCACCTGATCTACACACTGCTGTGTGTATAACAAGCTGTGCTGGCTGGATTTATGTCAACTTGACACAAGCTAGAGTCATCTGAAAGGAGGGAACCTCAATTGAGAACATGTCTCCATAAGGTCTGGCTGTAGGGCATTTTCTAAATTAGTGATTGATGAGGGAGAGGCGAGCCCATTGCAAGTGGTGCCATCCCAGGGATGATGGTCCTGAGTCCTATAAGAAAGCAGGCTGAGTAAAGTATGAGGATCAATTCAGTAAGCAGCACTCCTTTATGGCCTCTGCATCAGTTCTTGCCTCCAAGTTACTGCCCTATTTGAGGTCCTGTCCTTACTTCCTTCAATGATGGACAAATGATGTGGAAAAATAAACCAAATAAATCCTTTCCTCCCCAAGTTGCTTTTGTCATGGGTTTTCATCATAGCAATATAAACCCTAAATAAAACACCAGCAATGTGACCCCAAAATGGCTTCTTTTAAGGTCACCAGAACTTGGCCAGGGTTTCACCATTTCCTTTTGGTCTCTTCCATAGCAATAGGGAAGGATGGTTAGGGACAGGATTCACATTATCAGTCAACCAGTGTTAGAACATCCTATGCTTGCATCCTAAATCAATATACTCTATTCTGTATGTTTGCACCCCCTCCATTCATCTGAAGAAATATTAACCCCATAACTGATGGTATGCAAAAATAGAACCTGTAAGAATAGGTTAAATCATGACAGTGAAGTCCTCATGAATGAGATTAACGCCCTTATAAAAGAGGCCTAGAAGATCTCTGACCTTTCCCACCATTTAAGACTCAGTGAGAAGACTTCATCTATGAATACAGAGGCTGGCCTCATCAGACACTGAATCTACCATCATCATGATGTTGTATTTCCCATCCCCCACAAACTGTGAGAAATAAATTTCTATTATAGCTAAGCTATTTCATTCACCGCATTTTGCTTTAGAAGGCCAAATAACTAAGATGATTCTATTTCTGACCTTCCCTTCAACATGCTTAACTTTTGAGGAAAGGATATTAACCAATGCTTTTAAAGAATCTGTGAAGTAAAGAATATTACTGGGGCTGGAAAGATGGCTCAGCAGTTAAGAACATTGACTGCTCTTCCAGAGGACCTGGGTTCAATTCTCAGCACCCACATGGCAGCTCACAATTGTCTGTAATTCAAAGATCGGACACAGACATACATGCAGGCAAAACACCAATGCACATAAAATAAAAACAAATAAATTATTAGGGGCTGGAGAGATGGCTCAGTGGTTAAGAGCACTGAATGCTCTTCTAGAGGACTGACTGCTCTCCTAGAAGACCTGGGTTCAAATCCCAGCACCCACATGGCAGCTCACAACTGTCTGTAACTTCAAGATCGGACACCCTCACACAGACATGCATGCAGGCAAAACACCAATGCAAATGAAATACAGAGAAATAAATTATTTTTACAAGAGATTTTATTGCTCTTTACAAAAAAGAAAAGAATATTACCTTGGGGCTGGGAATAGAGTCCAATGGTAGAGTCAGACAGCGGAGGGGGAAGAGATGCAAGGAGGGGGTCAAATAGGACAAGGAAGAGGAGGAGAAGCAGGCGGAGAAGTAGAAAAAGAAGGAGGGGAGAGAGAGAGAGAAAAGGTAACCCTATTACTTCACCCAACAAGAGGACTAACATTTGTCCTTGGACTATGAGAAATGGTCCAAGAGTCCTTGAAATATCATGCCTGATGGAGCTGTGTTTGTTTGGAAGAGATTTGCACCAGCTACCAAGCAAAATGATTTGGTTTGAGGGCTTTGGATCACATACAATATCAGCTCAAACTCCCGAAGAACTGAAAATTGAGACCAGCCATAAGCATCTAACCATGCCCACATGACAGCATGCCAACACTAACTCTAGACTTGATATGCTTCCCGATGGGCAATACTCAGTGTGTACTGTCACATGTCAATAAGAAAAGTTAAAGCTCTTGGTGAGTTCACGGGCAGAGGGAAATTGGAATATATGTCTTTGGAACCTTCCTGGACTCAGGTCCAATGTCTCTTCCCTTCAGTAGCTTTTTTACTGAAGGGAAGAGACGCTTTTATACACACTTCTGTGTGTATATAACAATACAGCAGTGTGTAGATCAGGTGGAGTAAAGGGGGTGTAAAGGTATCCTCCAGATTCACTCAGAGAACCAGGGGAGTACCACCAGTAAGGGATCACCTTGGACTTTTATTTGCTGCCTCCAAAAAGTCAGAACAGGGCTGAGGAGATGCCTCAGCAGGTAGAATGCAGAAGTGAGAAGACCTGAGTTTAGAAATGTGCTCCGCTAAGGATCCCATCCCTTCCCCTTATTTCCCCTTGTTTAGTCTTTAGTTTATAATCATTCTCTGGTTATAAACCAACCCTATTAACCCTAACCATAGTATCAGTTTTCTGTAACTCATGTAAATCCTTCTACTGAACTATGTAACTTATCTATGGTTTGGGGAAGTCCCTCAACATATACTGTGAGAAATAAGGGAATTTGGAGGACTGTCCCATAATTTTGCAGTTGGTTAGCTTTCACAAGTCATTTTTGGAGGTGGTAAAATATAGAAATTGATAATCTTTTCAGCTCTTACAGAATGAAGATGAACACAGTCATCAGAGGTGGGGACGCATAACAATGAGGCTAGAGAGTGACTTTCTGTTTTCTGTGTTGGTGGTAATTTATTATTATATATGAGATTAACAAAATTGCTTTTGAGACAACAGGGTAAATACATACCTCCCTGGGGACTTGATAGGTATTAAGCATCAATAAAGCATTACTGAAGTTTGTTGAAATTATTGCCACTTAATAAGTTCTTTAAGTTTATATTGCAAATGCTCTTTCTGATATCTGTTTTGTAAGTTTGTGGGAGACCATTGTCAGGTTTCCTAGTGGCTTTGCCCAGCATGTCTGCATAGAGAGGATGATTGGACCATGGGCCTGAGTGCATGTGTCTGAGATGGTCTGCACTTGGCTGTGCTGGGGGGAGGTCTTTGGCTCTACCCCTTGGCATTCCTATGAACACCCTAGGGCAGAGATAGTTGGACTGGTAGATAAGGATCCAGGCCCACCTGAGTCTACCCTGTGTTTTCTCTCTATTTCTCTCCTCTCTATTTCTAACTAAGTCTCTTATCACTCATTCCTCAAGAGTATCTGGGGTAAAACAATGGTGGGGGCTGGTCCCCCACATAAGTTGGCAAAAACATTAAGGATAGAGCAGTTAAACTCCCTAATTAGCAGCTACTCAAATCTCTCTTGCTGTCCAAGAGATAGCTAAAACAATCCTGAACAAGGAAAGAACTGCTGGAGATCTCACTGTTCCTGATTTCAAGTTGTACTACAAAGCTATAGTAATAAAAACAGCATGGTGTTGGTGTAAAAACAGACACATTGACCAATGGAATCAAACTGAAGACCCAGACATCAATTCATACACCTATGGACATCTGGGGTTTTGTTGTTGTTGTTTCTTTGTTTCCTTTATTTGAAAGCTAGAAATACACACTGAAAAAAAGGCAGCATCTTCAACAAATGGTGCTGGTCAAAATGGATGTCTGCATGTGGAAGAATGTAAGGAGACTCACACTTATCACTTTGCACAAAACTCAAGTCCACATGGATCAAAGACCTCAACATAAAACGAAATACATTAAACCTGTGTGGTAGTGTGAATGTACTTGGCCCCCATAAGCTCATAGGGAGTGGCACTATTAGGAGGTGTGGCCTTGTTGGAGGAAGTGTGATCTTTTTGGAGGAGGCTGGATGACACACTTTTTTAATCCAGACTTTGAGGATGGAGGGCACATTTTTAATCTGGGCCACACATTCTGTTGGAAGTGTGCCACTGTGGGGGATGACTTTTAGGTCTTTTTCTTAAGCTTCACTCAGTGTGACAGTCAGTCAACTTCCTATTGCCTGCAAGATGTAGGACACTCGGATATTTCTCCAGCACCATGCTTCCCGCCATGATGGACTGAACCTCTGAACTGTAAGCAAACCACCACAATTAAGTTTCCTTATAAGAGATGCCATGGTCATGGTGTCTCTTCATAGCAATAGTAACCCTAACTAAGACAACCTGATAAAAGAGAAAGTAAGGAATTGAACTTGAAATCATTGACAAAGGAGAAGACTTTACGAACAGAACACCAATAGTATAGGCACCAAGATCAACAATTAATAAATAGGACCTCATGAAATTGAAAAGCTTCTTTGAGGCAAAGGATACCATCATTTGGACAAATCTGCAGCCTACATAAAGGGAACAGATTTTTACCAACTCCACATTTGATAGAGGAATAATATCTTAAATATATAAAAAAACTCAAGAAACTAGATATCAAAAACCAATAATCTAATTTTAAAATGAGGTATGGATCTAAATGGAGAATGCCCCATAGAGGACACTCAAATGGCTGAGGAACACTTAAAGAAATGTTTAATATCCTTAGCCATCATGGAAAATGCAAATCAAATGTAATCTACTTTGAGATTCCATCTTACACCTGTCAAAATGGCTAAGATCAATAATATAAATGACAGTTCATGCTGGTGAGGATGTGAAATAAGAGGAACATTCATTCATTCATTACTGGTGGGAGTGCAAATTTGTACAATAACTATGGAAATCAGTTCTTCAGAAAGTTGAAACTCAATCTACCTCAAAATCCAGCTATTCTCCCCTTGGGCACATACCCAAAGGATACTCCATCCTGCCACAAGTACACCTGTTCAATCATGTTCATTGCTGCTCTATTCATAATAGCCAGAAACTAGCAACAAACTAGAATGGATAAAGAAAATGCGCTATGCTTACTCAATGGAGTATTGTCCAACTGTTGTGGAATATTACTTTAACTAGGCAAAGATGTGTTACATTTGTTTATGCTGCATTTGTTTACCCATGTAAAGATGTTACATTTGTTTATGCTGTCATTGTTTAATGATGTAAAGATGTGTTGCTTTGCCTGTCTAAGGCACCTATTGGTCTAATAAAAAGCTGAATGGTCAATAGCTAGGCAGTAGAGGGACAGGCAGGCCTGACAGGCAGAGAGAATAAGTAGGAGGATGAATCTAGGCTTGAGAGAGGAGAGAGAATAGAGGAGATAACACAGGAGAAAGACAGGGAAACACCTGGGCCAGTCAGCCAGGCAGCCACCAGCTACCCAGACATGGAGTAAGACATACAGAATGAAAGAAAGATAAAAAGCCACAAGGAAGAACACAGATGAAGAAAAACAGGTTAATTTAAGTTATAAGAGCTAGCAAGAAATGAGCCTAAGCTAAGACTGAGATTCATAACTAATAATAAGTGTCCATGTCATGATTTGGGGCTGGCTATCTGAGAAAGCCTGCTACACTCAGTTGTTAAAAAAATGACATCATGAAATCTGAAGGCAAATGAGTGGAACTAGAAAAATAATCATCCTGAGTGAGGTAAACCAGACCCAGATAAATGTGGTGTGCATTTTCTTATATGTGGATATTACCCATTAAATAAATGATAACCAACCTACAATCTATATACCTAGAGAGGTTAGGTATAGAGAAAAGGACTAGGGGGACACGTGGATCTCCATGGGAAGGGTAAATAGACTGGATTTTGTGGATGGACTTGGTACAGTAGGGACAAGAATGGGAGGATCAGACGGGGAGGTGAAGAGAGACATGGTTGAGGGAATTCAGGGAGAGACAGTTGGAATTGAAGAGCATTTGAAGGGTGATAAAAACCTAGTGCAGTGAAAACTTCCTAAAAAATCTGAAGGAGATTCTAATGAAGTCTCCAAATAATGAGGGGAGACAGAGTTCCAACTGGCCATCTCTTGTTACCAAATGAAGTTTCTAGTACCAGGACTGGCTTATATCCGACTCAGTTGTTGGTCAAAGAGGGGCCCATGGAAATCCCCAAACACCCCAGGGTGTGCCAGGACAAGAGGCTGCTCTCTGCAAACTGGGCACCATCGCTGAAGACAACGCCCACGCATCTCGTTGGACACAGAGAGGGCGAGCTGGTGCCTGCATAGAACCTTCACAGCATGTCCAGGAGTCTTTGGTATGGGAAAGTACTCTGCAGGCTACTAAAAGGGAAGCATAAACACCAATGCAGCCATGAAACCTTCGATCTACAATCTGTCCTGCCTGAAAAATATGCTGGGGCAATGATGGCACAAAGCTTGTGGGAGTAACCAGCCAATGTCTGATTGGATTTAAGGCCCACTCCATGAAATGGAATCCATACCTGACACTGCTTGGGTGGCTGATCAAGAACCAGAGATTACATTGCACAGAGACCTACTGGTCTAAAAAGAAAAAAAGAAGCAACAATAAAATGACTCCTAATGATATTCTGCTATACTAGTAATCTGGTATCATCATCAGGGAGGCTTCCTCCTTTAGCAGATGAGAACAAATACGGAGACCCACAGTCAGACTTTATGCTAAGAGAGAGACCTTGGAACACACAGCTCTAATTGGGATGTTTCCATCAAATTCCTCTCCTGAGAGCTCAGGGGACCCACAGGAGAGGAGGCAGGGGTGTGGGACCCAGAGGGCATGGTGGATGCCAGGAAAATAAGTCTCTCTAAATCAACTAAGAAAATCTCATATGAAGTCACAGAGACCGAAGCAGCAAACACAAAGCCCACACAGGTCTGCACCAGGTCTCCTGAATATATATCATAGCTTTCAGTTTAGTATTTTTTATCGGACTCCTGAGTATATGAATGAATGGGTCTCTGATTCATGTGCCTTGTTTTGTGGTTCTTTTCCTTCTGTTGGTTTGCCTTGTCCAACTTCGATGTAGTGGTTTTTGTTTTATCTTACTATATTTTATTTTGTTATGTTTTGTTATCTCTTAGAAACCTGTTCTTTTCTAATGAGAGACAGAAAAAGAGTGGATCTGGATGGGAGAGGAGGTGGGGAGGAGCTTGGAGGAGTAGAGGGAGGGGAAACTGTAATTGGGATGTACTGTATGAGAAATGAATTTGGTTTTAACACAGGTTGGGGTTGGTGAGTAGCTGAACACTTCAAAACTGCTGAGGTAGGAAACAAGAAAGAAGTAGAGACACAAGGAGAGAGTGCAGAATACTAATAAAAGGCTGTCAGGAGCCAGAATCGGACCCGCAGACCTTCCTTACCAAGTACAGAGCACAGAGAGCTGTCAAGTCTCTCCTGCCAAGACTCCTGCAACTAAGACAGAGAACTCCATTCCAACACTGGCTGCTGTCAAGAGGCAAAGCTCTGATACCAGAGGACTGCACTGAACTGAACACTAGAGGGTGCTGCTTGCTATTCCTCCGTCAAACACAGGGAAGCAAAAGCTGCTAGAGAACAAGTCTCTACACATCTTCTTCCTGTGAATCGGTGATTCCATCCAGGAAGAGCAAAGGAACTCCAGCCTGCTGATTGCCACACATTCAGTTGCTACACTATTCCCTTGGCCATTCTCCACTGCTTCCATTATTTGAATACTCCAGTTTACAAGTTTGATTGTTCTGTTGTATTCTTAGGTTAGCATATATGTATATTGTGCTAACCTTTACAAAATGCCTTATGTCTTAGCAGCAACTTCAAGCTGTAGCTTGAAGTTATATGACTTTCTAAGCACAAGCTGGCGTATCACAGACATTATCACATCAGTCCACAAACAGAATAAAAATGCGAGTGGAGTTAGATGTCACACCTCTAAGGAGTATGTGGCACCCTAGGGACATAGAACACTGATTGAGAACCTTTTCTGCATCTGAGGCACAGAGCCTGCATCAGTGGCATGGGGCCTGCTTCATCTACAGTCTGCACTGGCAAGTTTGGGGATGGGGAATGCGGGTTGTGGGGCAAACACAGCACTTTACAGATGGTCAGGAAGACTGAGGTGGCTGGGTGTGTCTGGTGAGTGAACATGCTTGGAGAGGGGGGAATGGGGAGTTCCAGCTGAGCAAGAGGAAGACTTGCAAAGAAGTCTTCCAAACGTCCAAAAACATGGTGAAGTGGAGTAGTGGACCTGTCTGAAATCAGGTTAACTGGTACAGGTGATAAGTCCTTTCCTGAGTCACTTGTACTCAGCAATGTGCAAGCAGCCACAAGGTCCCTGGATCTGTGGAGGAATCCATATAGTGATCCCTTGGAGGGATGCCATTGATTAGATTTGCATCTGTTGTAGGACAGGATTTATATGCTATGCTCTATAACCTTTGGTGCTTTCACATTCTGAGACTTTTCTCTAACTGTAACTCTGCATATATTTGTCTACATTAGCCACAAAGTGACTTTCTATTGACCTATCAGAATCATGTATGTGTGGAGGGGAATGGGGGTTTCTAATACGCTTGGCATTCACAGCATCAGTTTGATGATATCCCCAGCTTCATGTGGTAACATGGCCTTTTATAGCAAAACCACCCTCACTTTCCACAACACAGGGCCTGAAATGCTCTATAAATCTGCTTGTACCAGTTGGCACAGCTACTAGACACCTGGAAAAATAGGTTAAGATTCTATGCTAAGCTTCACTCTCTTCCCCTTGCCTCTCTCAGATAACCTTGTGAGGACGGGGGTAGTTATACCAGAGTTCTCTGCATCTGTCCACACACATACCTGCAAGTGTCCCACAGACCTCCCTGAAGCACCCCATCCAAACCTGGCCTGGGTGTGCACGTAGGATACACACACACACACACACACACACACACACACACACACACACACACACACACACTTTGTCTCTCTCTCTCACACACACAGAGACAGAGACAGAGAGTCACTTCATGAGTTATGAGTTACTGGGGCTGGCATTAGGGGGCTTGTAGCAGGAATCTTAAAAGTTCTTTTTAGTAAGATCAAACCCGAGGCCAGTTATTGGGGTGAATGCTGGTAGATCAGAGAGACAGAACAAGCCACAGCTAACCTCACCTGGCCAACTTCTCGGCTGGTCTTGTTTCCTCAGACTGGAAGCCTCTGTGTCCTCATATCTGAATGGTTCTCAGCTGAACTGTGCTGCTAGAAGCCTGAAAGCTTAACTAGCCAAATGCTTCTAGTTTCTGGTCCTCACGCCTTATTAACCTTTCTGCTTCCTACCACCACTCCCTGGGATTAAAGGCTGAGTCACCATGCCTGGCTGTTTCCAATGTGGCCTTGAACTCACAGAGATCCAGAGGGATTTCTGTCTCTGGAATGCTAGGATTAAAGGCGTGTGCTAACATTTTCTAGCCTAAGTATCTTGTGGCTTTTCTGTTCTCTGACCCCAGATAAGTTTATTAAGGTACACAATATTTTGGGAAACACAATACCACCACAGGGGCTGGATGATTTTATTTTTTTTTTTTGGCCATGGGCAGAAGCTGGAACAGCACTGAGGACAACAGGGCATGGGGAGAATTGATGTTGGTGTGTGGTTCACCAGCATAGCATTCCTTCTTGAACACAATGATTGAGCCTTGCTTGACCCATGGATACACAGTACCTAGACTGAGATCAGATCAGAAGTTAGCAAAAGCCATTAAAATGAATTAAGTAATAGCTAATTTTGTTGCTATATAAACAGTTCAGCTGTTAAGAGCACTTGCTGCATGTGAAGAGGACTCGAGTTTGATTCCAAGCATCCACATGGTAGTTCACAACTATCCACAATTCCAGTTTCAGGGCTTCTGATACTTGCTTCTGACCACTGTGGGTGCTCCATGCCTGTGGCATACATACATCAATGCAAGGAAAACACTCGTATACATAAAATAAAATAAAATAGATCTAAAATAGGTTGTTAAGGTTCTGCTAAGAACCTTAGACTATCCTTTACCCACTAAATCTCTAAGTCACCTTTAAACATCATCTTCTCAGAAAACCATCCCATGTTACTGAAGTTTTACCAGGAGGTAGTCCATTTTGCTCTTTTTAATATGTGTGATTTCATTTATTATCTCCAACCTTAATGAAGAGAAACTACGGACATACTTATTTCCCAGATGAAGAAACTGAGACATGGAATATTAAAGTCAATTTGCCCAATGCCAAATAAAAAAGAGACTCTAAAGGGTAATATTTCAAGTTGATGGAATCTGCAATCACTTAGAATGCATGCACACTTATAAGGAAATATCTAGATTATGTTAACTGAAACCCCATCTTACTTGGGGTCAGGACCATTTCCTGGATTGGGATCCTGGACCCTTGTATACTTTTTAGCCACTGCTCTTCAGAGTTACCTTGTATTGCCACTTCCATCCTACACATTTGCTGTAGGCAAGAGAAGGCAGCTGTGTTCTAAATACAGTTGTAGATGTAGAGACAAGAAGTCAGGGAAGCAAGGTGGCAGGTTGTGGCAGGCAACTTTATATACATTATTAGTACTTATATAATATTTTTATACATTATAACTTTTCTGTGTCCAGGATAGGGTTGTTTTTGCTTTGTAATTATGTTGCACATTCTCTCTCTCCCTCCCTCCTCCTCCTTCCCCCCATCTCCCCTTCCCTCCCTCCTCTTTTTCACTTGTCAACACAGGACAATACAGTAAGATGTTCTCTCCCCTAGATGCAGGCACTTCAACTTTGGATGCTCCAGCCTCCAGAACAGTAGGAAATATGTCATTATTCTTTATAAATTACTCCTTCTCTAATTATATATGTTCTGAAAAACAAATGACTACTAAAATGCTATTTTACAAACTTGGTTACGCCATGGTTTCAAACAGGCAGCATGGTTTCTTGTCATGACATATTATAAGCCCCACCCCCAAACACACAAGCATTCTATCCTTTCTTCAAACATTTTTCTCCAGAATCCTGAAATTTCTAAATTTCCCCCCACATTCTCTCCTTCACCACACTAGTCTCACAAAAGATGGACTCCAGGGGCCCTGGAAAGCCTGCCCTTTCATGCTCCCAACTTTCTTCTACAAGCAGAAGGTGGTGATGGATCATTCATGCCTGCCCAGCTTTCATCACTCAGGACTCATTCATCTAGCACGTGTACACTCTGCACAGTAGCTGTGGGAATATGGAAACAGGTAAAGAAAACAATGGCTCTCCTTTGATGCTTTTTCTACTTTAGTATGGTGGATCCTGTGGTGAAAATAATCAGGCAAGGGAGGGGGGATAAAGATTTTTTTAGAAATTAGAGAAATTTCCCCTTAGTAGATCTTGAAGAAGAGATAGCCACATGGGTATCTGAGGAGCAGAAGGAAGGCCTTTCTTGTATTGCAGAAGATGGAGGTGAGGGTATGCTTAAGAATTCTTGAACACTAATGATAAGTGTGAAACAGGCCATAGGGAGAGGACATTATAATGGGAACCCAACCCATCATGTAGGGTCTTGGAAGTTCTAGAAATGACCTTGCATTTTATTCCAAGATATATGGGAGACAAGCAATAAGAAGAGGAATAACACAGGCTGAATGTTGAATGTACCACTTTAGTAGCCTGCTTGGTTCAGGGGGCCAAGACAGAGACAAACAGACTAGGTAGGTAGTGTTGAATGTATTGAAGGTGATGAGATGTGCTTGTGTGCTAGGTATTCTTTTCAGGGCAGCATTTGTAAAGCAACTTTATATTACTATAATGAAATACCTGTAGCAATTAACAATATGACAAAAAATTTATTTAGTTCATGGTTTTGGAGGCTCAAATCCAAGATTAGGTGATCCCATTGTTTTGGGCCTTTCAGAAGGGCAATAGTAGAAAGTGCATGGTGGAGCTAACTACTCATAATCATGAACCAGGAGGAAGATTGATATGAGACTACTGTGGCCCCCATCCTCTTTGAAGTATTTGGATGTCCCAAAACTTAAGGACCCCCCAATAAGGCCTTACCTAAGCATTCACGGCACCCCTCAATAGTATCACCATGAGGACAAAACTTTTAACACATAGACAAAACTTTTAACAAATAGAAATTTCCTTGGAGGAACACTACTCATATCCAAACCAAGGCATAGAGCCCACGGAATTTGCTGATGGTTGGATATAGGACATGACAGAGTGGAGTTAAGGAAAATTACAAGTGTCTGGCCTGAAAAGCTGAGTGACTGTGGCAGCAATGTACTGAGGTGGAGAAGACACTTCATGTGAAATAGGAGGCCCAGAGTCAGAAAGCAAGGGTTGATTTGATACATAGGATGCTGCAGCTGCGGGCTAAACCTCCCCATGCGGATGCTGAGAGGTGGCTGCATGCACATGATTTGAATTCAGGAAAGAGAGATGTAACATTGAATGTGTTGAATCAAAAGACCAGGTAAGATGGCCTGAGAAATTGAGATAAAGAAATCATGAAGCTTAAGACTTAACTTAGAAATATTTCACTCTTTGTAGACCAGAGAGATTCACAACAAAGAACAAAGGACAACAAGACAGAATGGGGTCTCATGGACAAGGAGTGCTGGCCAGTGCTGCTGGTTTGAGTTTAGCTCTCAAAGTCAGTTTACCCTTTATCTTAGCTTAGTCTTTCTTTTTCAATTTCTCTCCAAGTAGTCCTTGAAGGGTCACCTCAGGACTTTTCAATGATCTCATTTGACTCCATCTGGACCTCTTTCCCTTTCATAATTCTCTCCACATTGCACACAAAAAAATCTTGGTCTGTTAGTTACAGGAACGAGGAAGGCTATGACACGAGTTACCCAAGTCCCTTCTGGGTCAACTTACATGAACAGTTTCTCTCACATCTTCATTTTGTTTGCCAGGAATTTCAGGAATCAAAATTGCAATGTTTTATAATAACTATTATTTCTGCTACTGCCCACATCTGTATAGTGTGCTGTAAAACCAAGCAATACTCAATAATTTCTATGATGGATAGGATAGGATTTGATGTCAACTGTATGTGGGTTCTTGCTTTGGCTTTGCTAATGAAATGTTTACCAATAAGAAATATTCAGCAAAGTGTACCTCTGGTTCTTAACGGAGCTGTCAAGATTAACAAATAAGTGTCGGCCTGTGAGCCAAGTTGGAAGGATATCTAGGTAGGTTTTTGGAAGATGGTGGATAACAAGCAGGCATGACCTGAAGACTCTCTAGGGAATACGCTGAGTAAAGCTGGTGAAGGCCATCAGAAGAGGCAGGTAACAATCAAGAAATCTCTGCTTTAATAGCAAAGTAAAACAGAAAATGACCAAAGCAGGGCGGAGGCAAGTTCAGTCTGTCCCAAATGGATTGGTGGATTTGTGGAGCTCCAGCCTTCGAGTGAGAGAGAGTGAGTCAAGCTGCACTCAAGAGAGAGCCTCAGGAAACCTGCGCTGTACTCTCAGTAACGGGCATTTTTGTTGTTTTTCATTCTTTTTTTTCTTTAAGAAATTATTCGTTGACAGTTTCATCACAAATACGGTGAATTTTAGTCATTTTCACACCTATCATCCTCTCGTCCACCCTCCTCTTACTGTAACTATTCTTCCTGAGAAGTCACACTTACTTTCACGTCTCTTGGCGTATGTGATCAACTGAATTTAATTAAGGTTAACTGCGTGAACATTGGCGGGCAGTTATTAGAGCACCAGCTATTCGTCAGTGGTTATATTACTGAAGAAAATGATACTTCTTGCCCCAGCAACCATTAACCACCAATAGTCCCTTGGGGAAGGTGGGGCTCCATGAGCATCACCTCTGTTCACGATGAGATGTTGAAGGCCCAAGGTTGGCAGAGTAGCGAGTGCAAGGGCAGTGTTATGACCTGAAGATGTCGTTTCACAGCACACATCCTTGTCTTCCAGTGCTTATGTTCTTTCCACCCCTTCTTCCACATTTCCTGAGCCTGGGAGGGGTGATGGTGGTGGTATAGATGTCTTGTTTAAAGCTGAGCACTCCACCATCGTTTATCACCATTTATGAGTCTCTGCACTAACCACTGCCCACAGCTACAAGAAGTGTCTCTGACCAAGGCTGAAAGTAACACTAATCTGAAGGTATAAACTTGAATGTTTAGAAGATAGTTTAATGGTATGTCCATTTAGCGAATCAACAGTGATATTGATTACCACTTGAAGCTCCATAAACCAGCCCACAGGTTCTTGGACTAAATTTACAGTATCAAGCATGGGTTCCTTCCCGTGAAACAGGCCTCAGAAAGTTCATTTAAAATTCTGGCTATTCTCATCATAATCACGCCACTGTTGGACCAGTGGGTACATCGTGTCAGGTAGGTCAGTATTATAGTTTCCAAGTGTCAAAGGTAGGTAGGACTATCAGAGGCTTTTCTCCACTGGTAGCCTGCATAGCACCTTCTGGAACTGTGAATACTAGCTAGCAGAGAGGAGGCTTCCTGTTCAGTTCCAGCTTGGTTTCTCTGGGTTCTGTATCCAAAGTATGTGGTTAACATCTTTAGCAATAGGGTCTTATCATCACACTCTGTTGGGCAATCGACAGCAGTGGTGAAAGCCTGGACTGTTTTGAGAGCCTCTGGACTTCCCTGACTTCCCTAACCTCTCTGACCTCTCTGGCCTCCCTGACCAACAATTGGCAAGGAGATGTCTTACACCTGGCATTGGGATTTTCATTTAATAACCTATGGCTTCTGAGGGGAGTATTGTCCACCCACACAAGGTATCTCTGTTGAAACTGTAATTATTAAATTTTAAATGAACTTACGAAATGGTAAGTTTCCAATCTTTACTTTTGGTTTTCCCCATCTGCCATTCCCTTCCACCCAGCCCACCCACCTCCACTTAGACCATTCCAACCCCGGCTTCCCGGCGTCTACTTTCATTTCACATTTGCAATAGAGATATTAAAAAGAAAAACAGAAGGGAGAGAAAAGTTGTGCTCTATAGTGACATGGATGGGAGAGATGCCAGAAAACTCCTGACCAGAGCAACAGTGAGACACCATTTCCAAATGACCCTGAGTCAGCAGCTTAGGAGGCCCAGACTGGCCGTGAAGTTCATTTTCAACAGAAGCAAGCATTGCCTGACTGCATGCAGAAACCTAGTGGGTAGAACACTGTGGACGGGGCAGGCAGGGGGAGCCTTGAAACAGAGCCCTGTGCAGTATCAGTGAGCCAGAAATGGAGGACAAAGATCCAAGTGACCCAGTAAACTCTGGAAAGAACCATCCAGGGCACTTTCCACAGATGAGGCCAGCGTCTCACATCTGTGACCCAGCATCACAAGGAACCATTCAGGCATGTAACAGGCATTCAGGACCCCAGGAAGGAACACCAAGAGAGTTGAGCCTGGAAGGGCAGGACCTCATTCACACTCCCATATACCCAAGCCACGCTCCTCTTCATGTGAATGTCCCTTCACTGAATGCCTAGTATCAATGCTGGAGGCCAGATCTGCCCAGCTGTGTTTTCTCTCTCTTCCTCTCACCATCACGTCGTCTCCCCTGGCTCTTACTCTTCTCCTCTCCACCACTCCTTTCTCTATTCTTCAATTTTTCATTTTTCCTTTCCAAAGAACATAGGCTGACTTAGTTTGCCAGTCTGCGACTCAGACTAAGACCTGGAACTCGTGTTGGTTATCGGACTACATTTCTTTCTCTCCTTTTTCATTCTACCATTAGCCAAAACTGCCTCCTATCCCATCCCGACCCCTGTCCACATTGTTCCCCATTCTCTTTGGTTTTTCCCTCCTCTCCTTTTTTTCTCAACCCAATACGAATCACAAGTCACTCTGCTCTTTTCCCTTCTACTCATATCCATAGGACCTGATATCTTCGTGATTCTATTAATATTTGTTTACTTCTTACAATGCGCGGAGATTGATGGGTGATCACTTGTTACATGGCTATTGCTGGACGTTCTTGGTGGGCCTTCACTTTGACAGCAGTCATTTTTTTTTTCAGATAGTGTCTACTTCAGGGGAGTACAGGGGCCTTGCCTGATGCCCCAAACATCAACCAAGAAGAGAAAAAAAATACCACCCCAACCTTATTACAATCCAGTCATTCTTGAACATTTTGAACATTCCGGTTAAAAGAAAAGTCCTACTAAAAAACAATTCAGCCAGGAACCTAACTTGGATGATCCAACCCCATTACAAAAATGCAAAAGTGTGAAAAACAAAGACGGTATAACTCAGTGCTCTGAGGAAGGCAGAGGAGGCGGGCGGTTGTGGAGGTTGCTGAATGAATGAGGTTGTAGGATGTCCATGTCAGGAACCTCAGAAGCTGTGAGGCAAAGGCTGGACATGACCCGAGTTCCCATTCTAGGACACACCTGGATTTGGGCTTTAACATTCCACTTCAGGCCACCTTCCCCCTGCTCTTCCCTTCACAGCTCTACTCTCAGGGACTCTTTATTCATCCGGAATGACATCAAGCATCGCTCCCACCTACCGATCTTTTAAGGATGCTTACTGTGTGGTCTCCACCCATCCCTCCACCATGCCTGTCTTCCTGCTTTCCTGTCATCTCCCCATTTGTATCTTGAAGGTGTAGCTCTTGTAAACTAGAGACTTCAGTCTGTTTTAATAAACTTTCCTTTTAATTAAATGTTTTGTCTATTTACACTTAATATAAGTATTAGGGTAGTTGGATTTAGGTCTGTTGTTTACTGCTTGATTATTCTTTTTTTTTGCAAGTTTTTCCTTTTATTTAAAAAATATTAGATTTTTTTTATAATTTACTTTTAGTAATGCCACTGCTGAAATTTTAAGCACTCATATTTGCATTATTTCCTTGGTATTTTCTCTTCCTCAACCCTTTGGACACACTTTTAATGAAGTATTTGAATCTCTTGACTACTGAGTTATCTTTCTAAATTTTTTTTTTGAGATGGTCTCACTATGTAGCCCTGGTTGGCCTGGAACTCACTGTGTAGGTTAGGCTGACCTCAAACTCACAGAGACCCCCCTGCCTCTCTGCCTCTGCCTGCCAAGTACTGAGATTAATGTCATGAATCACCACTCCTGGCGTGTGTGTGTGTGTGTGTGTGTGTGTGTGTGTGTGTGTGTGTGTGTATCATGGAATATAAACATCACAGATGTCTTCTCCCACACTTATGACTTGTCTTTTTAATTCCCACAGTAGTTTCTTTTGGTTAAAACATTTCTTCAGATTTATTTTTATTGTTATTTATGCATGTGTGTATGTCTCCGTATGTGAGTGTGCCATGTGTGCAAGTGCTCTCTGAGGCCAGAGGAAGGCATCAGGTCCCCTTACTTCTCCTGTGTCAGTGCTGGGATCAGAACTCAGGTCCTCTGGAAGAGTAACAAGTGTGGTTAACTGCTAAGCCATTTCTCCAGTTGCAGGAAGTCTTTGATATTGTTGTCATAAGCCCTAAGCTATAATTTCTCAATTATAAGATAGGATGTATAGTAGAATTTCATTTGTAGGGTGTATGTGAAGAATACATAAAGCAACATGTGTACTCTTAGCACAGCGACTGGCATGTAGAAAAGCTTATTAAATACTATTCTCTTCCTGCCCCTGTCTAACCTATTTCCTGTTTCTGAGTCTCTTAGAAGTAACGGGTGACAAAGCGGCAGGATCTCCACAACACAGAGCAACAGCAGGACAACCAAGAGGAGTTCCAGTGACACCCAGCATCGATATCGTGGCAGAGACCAGAGGCATGGAGTCAGACCAGTGAACACTTGCAAGTGAAGCTGTATGGAAAAAGGGTTTACTGCGTGACTCACTGTGTCACACTGCAGCCTCCGTGACGTGATTGATTTTTTTCCTTCTCTTTCATTTTCTTTTTTCTCTCTTTTTAAAAATCTTTCTTTTTTCTCTTAAATTTTATCTTATTTTATTTTGTGGAGGGAGGTTGCAAGGGCAGAGGGTGGATATGAAGGGACAGGGGAATGAATGGGATGGAGATTCTTGATGTAATAGACACAAAGAATAAATAGAAAGAAAGAAAAAATCCAAAAAAAAGAACAGGTAAAATAAAAAGACATACCATTTCTATTTAAAAATTCCTACAAAGTGTTTGCTTCTTTACCTGTAATAGAAAATAAGAGTCTTATCAATTATTTTTCTTTCCATTTGGAACTATTACTGTGACATAAAACATAACTCTTTCTAACATGACTCCTCCTACCTAATTTATACTCAAGCAGAGGAGGGCCAGAAAAGTCTGATGCATTAGAGAGAGCTTTGTTCCTTTGACTGACTGGCAACCTGAAAACGATATGGCTGGTTTCTCAACATTCATCATCTTTACCTCTGTCTTCTGTCAGCTCACAGGTGAGTCTAACCATATCTTGTCCCATTTTCCTGACCTCCTCATCCTGAGGTATAATCCCAGGCTCTGAAGCCTCTGCCTCATTTAGTGTTGCTTTTAACTAACCACTGATATCTGGAAGGAGAAGAAAAGAAACAGATCTTGGAACTAAGCCCCTTCTGAATGGGAAGGAGAGGATGAAATAATTGGGGCTGGGTTCTAGAGACCTGTGTTCTGATCTAGATCTGTCGTGAGTTAAGTGGAGAATGTCAAAGCTACCCTGGGCTTTGGGGTCTCTCTTTCAGCTTTCCCTCCTTTTGAGAACAACTTTAGAAGTAAAGTTATACAGCTGTATAGTTATTCATAAATATATTTTAATTAGTATGTTTCTAAATAGATTTAATGATGGTGCATATGAATGAGATCAATGGAAGCAATCATTTTAATTTTTTTCTCTTAACCCAAGCAATCCAATCTGCCTCTATTTAGACAATTAATTAATTATAGGCACTTTGTGTAATTAATTATAGGTACTCAGTGTTCTCTCATGTGAAGGACTGAGGGCCTTTATGACTTGTCATAAGTGTATGATGGTAATAAAAGATTTTACTCTACTCAGTGTTCTCTGACACATGGGATACCACCATGTGAGTCATGAGCTCTCTCTCTCTCTCTCTCTCTCTCTCTCTCTCTCTCTCTCTCTCTCTCTCTCTCTCTGAGGGGCTTTCATAGTTCATATCTGTACACAATAAACCTACCAGAAATAACTTGCTCCAAAACCACATAGCATTTTCAATCCTGTCCTCCTCATACCAGACCATACTAAGTGACTCAAATCCACAGACTGTCACTCCTTCTTGAATTCACCAAAGCTTGCAATGCAAGGAAGCACCTGGCCCTAAGTAGGTTGCCCTAAAACAGTTTTGTTTCTAAAATTACTACCTGAACCGAAATGGGGATCAGAATTAGAATTTAAAGAGGAGATGGGGGAGGGCATGCCAGAGCTCTGAAAAGCCCAGGTGCTCACCTGAAGTGTATGTGGCTCCATGGGTATGTAACCTGAGTCCCCTGCTACTCTATTCCAGTAGCCTGTGGGCAGTCTGGTGTTACATTTCCCATGGCTGAAAAGAGTCTGAGATTGTCCTAGAACCTCCAAAGGGCAGAGCAGTGGAAGCAGAACAGACCCTGGATGTGAGATTCCTAGTTTAACTTGGTACTGGATTGCTGTGAGAGAGCATCATTGTACTTTGAAATTTGCTTTTCTGTGAATAACAGATAATTAAAACTAACTTGCAGAATTACTGTGTGATGCTTTAAATTAAGATATCAAAAGCAAATTAATTCAATAATAATTGCCATTTAAGTTCCTAATACTCTAAGGTACTTTTTGTACCATCTCCTTACAAATCTACATAAAGACAGGGATTTAAAGATAAGGAAATTTGGGCTGAGAGAGGTTGAGTTTCATAGGTAAGATCACACAGTAATTACAAGGAAAAGCAGAAACCGAGTTTCCATAGCTGGCACTGTCCCCAGCATACCAAATGCTAATCAACATGACACCTGACACTGGAAAGGTGTTCAGTAAAAATGCATTTGAACTCAGTCTCTCACAGCAAGAGCCAGATGGGATTTCTTTCTTCTCCAGGTACAGAAGGCCAAGGTAGGAACTGGAAAGACCCTCAAGGAACAGGTAGCACAATTCTGGGGACTTGGCTACACCAATGGGATCCCACTCTGGACAATTAGACAGGAGCCACGAGGCTAGCTCTCGCAGCCTTGATGTTCTCATCAGGATAAAAGGACCACAGTCAGTTCCTCTGGGTATCTTGTAATGATCAAGTAATACAACGGTTTTAAGGAAAACAAAGATTGGTGAGGGGTGTGGGGGACCACTGCAAAGAACCAGGAGAAACACAAAGGAGAAGCAGGAGACAAACCAGAGGCAGAGTGGTAATGGGCTTCGATGCAAACGAGACAGGCTGGGTGTGTCAGGCAAGTCTCCCCATCTGGGAAAGGGAATGGAATCAGATTAATGATTGCCCCCTGAAGATTCCTCCCAGTTCTGAGATGTTCTGTTCTTGATGTCCACGAAGAGGAAGGTCCAATGTGTGGTGCCTTTGGGGCATTCTCAAGGACTGGGCTGACAGGCTCTTGAGCTTTGCAGGCCCCGCCCCTGTGTTTTCCTCCTGGGTTGCCTGCTTGGGGTGGGGGTGGGGGGGGATTGTTGCTGCATCTCTTGTTTTTGCTCCTTCATCCCATTGAACTTTTGACCTTTTCCCGGGGAATGTAACAAGAAGGAGAAGCGAAAAGATGAGAGGAAACCTTACTCTTGCTCTGAAGTGTGTCTCAGAGATGACGATGCTTCTGACACCAAAGACAGAAAGGCAGATGGCAGTCCCTTGGTCCATTGCGTTCCCTGTCTCCAGGCAGGCTGCCTGGGAGATGTGCAGTGGTGCTCGAACCTTTGTCTTTCTACGAGGTCGTCCACTGCTGAGTTTTGTGAACTATTTTCACCCGTGTTTCAGAAATGAAACTTGAAAAATGGGAAGCCTTCTCAAAGCGCATTTCTGCTCTTGGTTCCTCCCACCATGCTGTCAGGCTGCTCTGTATTGGTCAAAATGCTTTCAGATCCACATTCACTTCAACTTCCCCAAATTCCAGGGACTTGAAGGTGTTTTTCCTCCTATAAGTATCAGGGAGAACTAAAACTCAAAATGGTAAATGTAAAAATAAAATAAAGTCAAAATCAAAACACAGGCCTCTGAGATGGAAGATCTCTGCCCCTCCCTCTCTCTCAAATTGGGGTTCAAACTTGGGCCTCAGGCACATCCACCAAGAACTCTACCAATGAGCTACACCCCTACCATTTTTTGTGGCCTTGGAAAAGTCACTCAGCCCTGGTAGCCTCATTTATAAAATGGCATGTGTTAACTCTTGTCTCCTGAGCTTGTTCTGAAGATCAACAAAGGTAAGCCCGTCAGATTCGCTTACAGATGCCAAGGGTTTGTCTCTGGAATTGTGACTGTGGAGGAGACAGAATGGATCCTGGGTCCCTTGATTCCCACTGAAGACAGAGAGCCCTTTTCTATCCTGCTGCATCCGGGTAGGAAGAGAGGCCAGCACATCTTTCTGTGGGCACAGTGATGCTGTCACAGGGCAATTTGGGACCTAATACTTGTAGACTGGCCATTGGCTAATTCACAAAAAAAGGGACATGCCCAGTCATCGCCCAGCAGGGACATTTCTTTTTTGGAAAGTTAAAGTGAAAACAGAGGAACTCGAATGCCAAGCCATTCCAGGGGTGTGGCTTTAAACAGGCTTCGGAGAAGATCAATTTCAGAGAGACAAGAAAAGCTGAAGCACAAAAATAGCATGAAATCAAAAGTAAACCAGGGGGCCAACAAGATGGCCTGGCGGGTAAAGACGCTTGCCATGCAAGTCTAGCCACCTGAGTTCAAGCCCCAGAATCCACATAAAGTTGAAAGGAGAGATGTGACTCCATAGTTGTCTTGTGGCACACCATGGCATGTTCTCCCACGCACACATACATGTACGATGCATGTGCGAGTGTGCACACACACACACACACACACACACACACACACACACACACCTGAGGTTCCGGAAAGAGAAGAGGTCTGGATACTTGTCCAGTGACAACAAGTAGGTTTTGTATCTTCCACAGCCTTACATCATTATCTTTGCCTTTGGGCTAAAGCCCCAAGCTTCTCTCAGGTCATGGGACCACTCTAAGGTAATCACTGTGCCAAGAGGAGAATATCACTCAGGCTGAGTGCTATCAGATTACTGAAACCTCTTGGCTGCTGTGAACTGAGAGGTGAAGTGGACACAGAGGAATGAAGCCACACCATTCCCAGCTACAGGTGGGAATGTGGCATCCGAGGAAGGGTCTTCAGGAAGGAATTGGTAGTAATACATTCTCTAGCAAACACATCCAACCTGTAACCTGTGGGCTACATATAGCCCAAGAAAGCTAGGAATGTGGCCCAGCTCAAAATTGGAAACATACTTAAAGCACTGTGTAATCTTTCTAGTAACTCTACAATGGTGCTCTCTAGGGCAAATTTTTCAGATGACTGTCATGATGCTGTGTTAAAAGGTTGAGCATGCTTGTGAGTCTAGACTCTAGAGTCTTCTGATTGACAGGTCAGGTTAAGCCCTGCCATGGAATTCCCACAGCACTTATTACTTCCCTTCTCATAGTACATGTAGTTGCTTAATTGTTGATCTCTCACAACTTTGTGAGTGCAAGAATCATGACCATCTTGCCCATGCCCTCAGTTCTATCTTTAGCTCCTAAAAGTTGCCCAACATAGCAAACATGATCTGCTTAAATATGAGCAAACTGTAGAGTCATAGCTGGAAGTGGTGAAGACAGAACAAAAGTTTCATTTCAGGTTTGAACATTTTTTTTAAACGTCTCTGGTCTCTAGATCCCATTTCCCAGTCACAGGGATAATATAACTCACCTGGTTAGAATTTACCGACCCTGCTCTTTGTTCATTAACCCATTATTTAGGAAATGGCAGGGAGCTGTTTTCTTCAGCTAACTTCTTTTTCCATCCTGAAGATACACTTAAGATAGAACAGTGATCTGGGTATGGTGGCACGTGGGAGGTGGAGGCAGGAAGATCAAGGCTGGAGAGATGCCTCAGGGGTTAAGAGCAATTTGTGGCTCTTGCAGAGAACTTGGGTTTGACTCCCAACACCCACAATGGTGGCTCACAACCATCTGTAACTCCAGTTCCAGGGGATCTAATGCCCTCTTCTGACTTTGGCAGCACCAGGCCAACACATGGTATACATACATATGTACATACACATAAACCCAAATTTAAAAATCTAAAATATATTTTTAATTAAAAAAAAAGAGTTCAAGGCCATTCTTGGTTGCTTAGTTACATAGCAAGTTTGAAGCCAGTTTCAAAAAAAGAAAAAGAAAAAGGAAAGGAAAAATAAGAGGAGGAGGAGGAGGAGGAGGAGGAGGGCAGGAGGGAGAGAACTGATGGTAGTTGTTACATGGAGTACTTTGCCCCATGTCATTGCCCACTTTTCATTCTAACAATGGATGGTGAATTTCCAATCTTCCCTCACACATCATCCACATTGCACACATCTGGCGGCATTTACCCTTGAGAAAACAGAAACCCTACTGCGACAGAGTGAAAAGACGGTTTCCTCCTGGCTTACACATGCACACCTGTAACACACTAAAGCCACAGTCTCAGTTTTCTCCCTTACACACTTTGCTATGGTTTAGATGTGGTCTGCCACGCCCATGAGTTTGATACCAAAAGCTTGGTCCCCACTGTGGTGAGGTTGAGGTGATAAAGCGTCTAATAGATGAGGCCTAGCAGAAGGTGTTAGGTGACGAGGGCACCATGCTGAGAAAGAATTACTTCTCCTTTGCTGGAGTAAGTTGAACGTCCTGAGAGCAGATTTGTTGTGGTGAAGCCAATCTGTTCTCGGTCTCTGCGGCACAGGACTGGTTTCCCTTCTCTTTCTCTGCCATCTTGTGACCCAACCAAGAGAACCTTCATCAAAGGCTTCACATATGGTATTTTAGCACACACTCTGATTTTCAACCTCCCAAACTGTAAATTAAGTAAACCTCTTTTCTTTTTAAAGCATCAAGCTTCAAGCATTATTATTACTTCAGAAAAGGACTGATACATGCCATAAAAAGGACATCTCCCCTCAAACTAATGTAAAAATGAAATTACTTGAAGGTCCAGGAATTGGACCCACTTGGGGGACAAGTGATACCCAATCTTTACCTGACTTCAAAATATTTACCCTTTCTGTCTCTGACATTGAAATGAAAGAATGAATGCATCAATTGGTCAAAAAAATCAGAATAAGTTTTATTTTTGTCTGTAACTTTTATTGGCACTATTTTTACATATTTTGAGATAATTAAAGTAAAGTCAGTCTAAAACCATTCTCGCCTTTGTAGTATGGAAGTAGGGGCTTTGTGAAAACTCAGATTATTTAACTAGATAATTTGACAAGATTGGAGGGATCCAAAGTATATATGCACTGACTGATAAATTATAGGGGAAAATGTTTAAAAATGGAAATTTTTTTCTAAAGAAGGGAAGCCAGTACTTTTGAAGGTCCCCCAGACCTGTACTTAAGGGAGTAGGTCCTGATCTGTATGATGAAAGTATAAAAATTCCTCTTCTAAGAACTTTAACAGCTAAAGAAAATTCAGAGTTCATGCTTTAAATTTTTTGTCCCACTCCAAAGTACCTCAGTGCCCTTTGCTAGCCCCAGACTTTGTCCCTTAGACCTTACAGGTAGTCACCCAGTTACGAGCACAGGAAATACTTAACTGGCCACTTCTGGAGACTCCACCAAGAGTCATACTTTCATGTGCAGTCACATGAACAGTGATGACTGCTTCAGAACCAGGCTCGACAGGGTCAGCTGAGACTGTGTCAAACGAGCAAACAAAATTCTGGTGGAATGAAAACGCTACTGCAGTTTCTAGCATGTGAGGTGAGCATCCCAAGCAGTGCTCCCCAACACTCAGACTCACCCATTTCCTTCTTCCACACAAACATGTTATGCAAGCAGATGAAAGCTTTTCATGGGGATGACCCTGAGTCTACTAACACATCATAAACTAGGAAGAGAAGTCATCCTTAGACGTGCCAGCTATTGCTGTCACTACAAACCTAGAGTTTTGCCCCCATTACCCCGATTTATGCTTGTGAACCATTCACCCTGGTTTGGGCAGCCTAGCTCATCAACTTCATGCTGAACTATCTCTGGAGTAATCTGGCTTTCCTAAGAGACCCAGATAGAAAGTTTCTTAGTTGTCTCCACACAGGAACCTGTCCAGTATGGAGCTGGGCTTTCAAGAGTACCATAGAGCTTGGTCTACTCAGCTGGGTGTCTCTTGCGAATGTGGTGTGGTGGCAGCAGGTGACTTCGCAGGCAGAAGGTTCTAATGTCGATGTTTTCGTGTGAGTGGGGTTCTGTTTGTATTGAACTTGGAGATATTTCTCAGGTTCTTCCAAGAACCCAAAGGACATAGTAATTTGTGGCAAGAGCTTACATTTTGGTTTTCTGTGTCTGCAGTAACAGCAACTTCTGGAACTCTGAAGGAGGTGGTTGGTGCCCTTGGTGGATCTGTGACCTTCCCTCTGAATTTCACAGGAAAACATGTTGAGACTATTATATGGAACTTCAGGTCAATATCTCTTGCCATCGTAGATAAGGGCAATGTCCTAGTGCTCCAAAATCATAACAAAAAACGGATAGTCTTTCCAGATGGAAGCTACTCCATGGAACTCAGCCAGTTGAAGAAGAATGACTCAGGTGTCTATCGTGTGGAGATTCACAGCCCATCACTTCAGTATCCCTTCATCCAGGAGTATGTGCTGTATGTCTACGGTAAGCAGGCTCAGTTTTAACAGTGGATGGTAGGCACATAGATGTAGTGAGCATCCTGATACAGGGGATATTCAAGTCAAGACTGGGTAATCACCCAGCAAGGATCAGGGAGCCGAGGATTCGGGCACTGATGATTCGTCTCTGATGACTTTGAGATTCTTTAAGTGCAATGTAGACCACGGGCAACCTAAGAAGTGGCTATCAGCTGGGCAGTGGTGGAGCACACCTTTAATACCAGGATTTGGGAGGCAGAGGCAGGCAGATCTCTGAGTTTCAGGACAACTGGTCTATGGAGTATGTTCCAGGACAGCCAGGGCTACACAGAGAAACCCTGTCTCAAAAACAAAACAACATTTTGTGGCTATCACACAGATAGAAATCAAAGATTGATTATTTGCTATGTGTCTGTCCTTAGCCAAGTTACTTTTTTAAAGTCTTAGTTTATATATATACGTATATATATACATATATATATACATATATATATGTATATATATATATATATATATATATGGAGGACAATGGTGTCTACCTTAAGAAGATTATTAGATACAAATTCATTACATTCCTTCCCCTACAGATTCTAAGCAACTGAGAAACAGACAGAAAAATCAGAACAAAGATAAGATCCAGCCATGTTCATGCCTGTAGTTGTAGCTATTCTGGAGGTTGAGACAGGAGAACTGCTTGGGCTCAGGGTTTAGAGGCTAGCCTGGGCAACAGAGAGAGAAAAGCAGAGGGAGGGAGAAAAGAGAGACCACTCAGGGGAGTTAAACTTACAAAACAGTCACTCAGATCTCTACCAGAAGAGTTAGTTGTCCTGTGCACTGAACCACATTATGGGAGAAACCAGGAGATGGGACCCAAGACTTGCTTACAGGAGTTAGGCAAAATACCTTGATCCAGGCTTAAGTTCTGAAGAGACACTGTAGAAGGGAGAAAAAGTTAGATAATGTGCAGACAATCTATGTGGAAGAAAGATGAAGAAGAAAAAGGTATTTGAACAGAAATAGTTAATGGACCAAGCTCTAGGCTAGATAATGAATGCTAGACTCTCCCCATCTCACCAATAAACCATTTGCTGATCCTCTAAACATAAAGGAGTGGGCACAAAGTAGTGAGAAGTGTTACATCAGTATTGTTTTCTCCTGGAGAGGCAAAAGGAAAGTGTGTTCATGGAAGTCTGAGGACAAGCAATGGGAAGCTTCTGTCTAAAGATTAGATGACATCTGAAATACAAGTAAACACACTGCTTGCCCCCCAACTGGGCTTAGTCAATGTCACAACATTGTTGTTGTGTGATTATTTCTGCTGTAATAGCTGCAATTGTTATTCTTGCTATATAGCTGGGCCAAGCAGACTTAAGAGGGCTCTGTCTCAGATAAGAATAAACATTCTGCTCTGATTTGTTGCTTCCTTACCCTTCTTGGACTTCCCAGGGAGATTCAGATTCAAGGTATGGAAGATACTTTAGAAAAGCTGAGCTCAGGATGAACTTCCATCTTCTATTGTACTATCTTTTTCACAGAGCTTCTGTCAAGGCCCAAAGTCACCATGGATGAGCAAGACAAGAACGGCACCTGCATAACCAACCTGACATGCTCCATGGAAGAAGGAGGAGACAATGTGACTTATAGCTGGAAAGCCCTAGGGCAGGAAGTCAGTGAGATTCATGACGGTGCCATTCTCCCTATCTCCTGGAGATTGGGAGAGAAAGACAAGACCTTAATTTGCATGGCCAGAAATCCCATCAGCCACAGTTCTTCGACTCCCATCTTTGTCCAGAACCTCTGTGAAGGTGACAGTCTTCTCTCTCCAGAGCCTCTGGTTGGAGAAATATATCTTCTTTAGCTCCCAGTCCCTATGGAAACAGGCTCTGTGTCAACTAGAGGCCTCTGGGAAAGCACCAGCTGGGAGGAAAGTCAGAGTTGGGTCCTTTTCCCTAGCTGACTCTACCATACACATCCACCCTCCTCATGCCTCTCATTTTCTCTTTAAAGATGCTGCCAAGGATCTAAATTCATCTAGGGTCATCATATACATCATACCATTGCTCATTGTGCTCAGTTTCTTGGTGTTTGTCATTCTTCCTACTATGCGGACAGAGAAAAGAAAAGGTAAAGCATGTATGGTTTTTTACTTCATATATTTTCTCCCTTTTGTTTCTCACGCAATACTTCAATCTGTGTGCAATATTTAGTGTTAAAGTTATAAAGATAAGAGGTCATGGTCTCTTCCCTTAAGAAGTGCCCAGTCAACGCCTGGAGAAAGAGCTCATTCAGTAAAGTGCTTGCCATACAAGTGTGAGGACCTGAGTTCCAACCCCAGAATTCACATTAACAACAACAACAACAAAATCCAGATGTAGTAGCACGCACTTGTAATCCCAGCACTGGGGAGGCAGAGATAGGTGGATCCCTGGGGCTTATACTGGCCAGTTATCTTAGCCTAACTGGTTATTGTCAAGCCATTGAGAGACTGTTTCATAAGACAAGGTAGATAACACCTGAGGAACAACACCCAAAGTTGACCTCTGCCCTTCCCACACATGCACATGTTCTCACGTACACACACACCTGCACCTATTCACACATGTATATGAACACACATGTATACGTATGCACACACAGAGAGAAGGGCACAGGTGGCTGTATGTCTTAGCTCCAAAGCAGAGAGCGTATTCCTTGACTCCTCTCCTGAGGACAGGGTCCCCCTCTAGTACCTACTCCTGTCCTTCCTTCAGAAGGATGTGGCCCTTCTGAAGACACAGGTCATACATTGCTGGTTCTGCTCCAGCAGACAGTGGTCTCCCTGCCCTTCCTAGCCTCATCCCTGTCAGAGCCCCCAACCAGCCTGTCTTCTTTACTCAATCAGCATCAAGATTCCTGTTTCCTCTTCACCTCAGGCTGGACACATTCCTCTTGGATAAGCCTTTCTCTGTTTCTCTATAGTGAACCCCACACTGTGTCCCCAAACCCTCATTTGTTTACCCCCTCCCTACCAGTTCTATCCATGGTGGGGCAAGAGTAGACTGTGGAGGAAAAATTGCAACAATAGTTGAGTATGAATGCAGACTTTGAGATAGTCTTTGAGAATGCCTTTGCCTGAGGCGTCCTGGGAACATCCCTGACCTCTTCTGCTTCCCACTTTGGCTGCCTTGATTTGGAGATTGAGAGGTGGAGTGACAGGGTGGCTAATTCATCCTGATTTGTCCAGGATTTTCTCCATTTTAACAATGAAAGTTCCCTGTCCTAGGAAGTGTCTCCATTTCAGAGTGACTAGGATGGTTGGTCACCCTGAGTAGATCAGGCAGGTTTAGTGGGCCAGGGTAGATGGTGAGTGGTAAGGAAGTCAGGCTTTGATTCTCTCTGGTTTCAGGCTCCAAGGATGACACTGAGAGAGTGGACAGCCACCAGGAAAAGCCCAACTTCTGTCCCCACTTGGAAGAGAATACAGAATATGACACAATCCCTTACGTTAATGTGAGTCTTTTTCTATTTTTTTTTTTCTGGGATCACATCTATCTCTCCAAGGTTTTTCTTACTTCACTTGAGACTACCCCCTACAAGATTGGGTAGCATGGAAAAAGGAAGGGGGATTAAGATGTAGAGTCTCTAACTTCAGTCAGTCTGCCTCCCCCACACCTTACTTCATGTCTATGCAGAAGTTGATGAATTTTAGAACAAATTATTCTGTCCCAAACCTGTGACACTCACGTGAGCAGTGACACGAATCACCTCTTCTTTTTTTATAGTTTACCACAGCGGGTCCTTACTTCCTCACAGGAGGTTGGAAGTTGGCCTGCTTTGCAGCCTGCTCAACTCACTGAGTCAAAATGTATCCGTTGTCTCCCTCTCTTTCTTCTCTTGCTCAGGTCACACCTAGAGAAACTGCAAGTCTGCCCTGCATGGTCAGGAAATACACTTAAACTAACCCAGGATGTTTTTCTCTAACCATGAGTCTTTTTTCTTGGCATTGCTTTATTTTGGTTCATTGGTGTTCCTTGCTGTTTCTCCAAGAGACCTTCAAATGCTGGATAAGTTAGTTTACAACATTGATCCTATAATTTCATGTTAGCCTTTAGCTACCTTAGGAAACTCATAGTTCATGAGATATCTCCACATATTTTGAAATTCATTGAAACATAATACAGAAAATAACGCAATAAAGAAAATGAATAAAAACACAATGACTTTCTTTAAAATTGATTAATATGCATTATTACAGCAGTTACTAACAATAGAACTTCTCTGCCTATCCCAGAACCTTCATTTTTTCATCTCTCTATGTTCTCTTACATATCCTTTGCTTTCTCTGGATTGTGTGCCTCCCTGGTCTTGTCTGTGTAATTTAGAAGTTAGGTGGTAACTGTGTTTGTTTGTTGCTTATTAATAGGGTACGAGGCTGGAAGAGGACGCAGCAAACACACTTTATTCCATTGTGCAGATCCCCAAATCGGTAAGAACCTTCACAGCTGAGCCTCATCTTAACTGTGGATCCCTTTTCCTGGTTCATGTTCAGATTCACATTTCTTAGACTGAGGGATTCTCAGTCCCTGGTATTAAGACAGACCCCTGATAGCTCCTCATGTCTGCCTACAGGTGGAGAGTCCTCACTCCCTGCCTGTGATCCTAGACATGTTGAGGCCATTTGGCTTTGAGCATGTAACTAGATAGGTTTTCCAGGGCTTTACTTGAGGTTACCAAAAATAAAGGAAATAGATGGAAACCGTGTTTTAGAAGCCCAAATTGGTGATCTGGAACAAACAGAGTAGGAAGGGGGTTCTAGGTTGGATTGATAAAGAAAAGCAGAAGGGTTCTGTCTAGAGCATGGATGAGGAGAAGGGCTACCTACAGCTTGTGCTATGCACAGGAGGAAAGGGGTCATGGGTAGAGACTCTTGCTGTTACTAAGCAGCAGGTAGGTGGAGGAAGGAGAGTTTCTTTCTCTGGCTGTATTACATCTGCTTTGCATCCTCCCTGTCAAACCCCAAAGATGTATGGCTTATCCCTTCACCACTTGTGCTTTGCAGAAACAGGGGTATTTTCTTGTCTGTTTTCCTTTCCTCTCCAAAATAATTGAAAAGATAAGGATGCTTGTTGGTGGACATTTCTTTCCCACCTACCAGTTCACAAATAACCAACACAGAGACTTAATATTAGTTACAAATGCTCAGGCTTGTTACTACCTAATCCTCACATTTTAAATTAACTCTTATTTCTTAGCTATGCTTTGTCACACAGCTTGGTACCTTTTTTAGTACAGCATGCCCATCTTGCTTCTCTCTGTGTCGGCTGGCGACTCCAGACTCTGCCTCCTTTTCCCTAGCATCCTCCTAGTCTGGCTCTCCCGCTCATTCTCTTCCTGCTCAGCTATAGGCCAGTCAGTTCTTTATTAACCAATGAGAGTAATTCATATGCACAGTGTACGAAAGGGTTATTCCACAGCAGATGCCGAAGTGATTTTCTTAGTGGCAGAAACACTTGTGTATTTATTATAAGACTATTCAGTTTATTAAGCATGGAGAATGATAAATATATTTCTCTCAAGAATAATCTAAGATAAAAGTAAACAGGAGGATTGTATATGAAGGAGCTATGGGCTGGGTACCTTTAGCTATGGGATGACGGATCTTCTATGAGAAATCTGCTCACGTCCAATGTTCTTTTTCCCCATGTCTGCCTGCAGGTGAAGAGTCCCAGCTCCCTGCCTGCAATGCCCCATATGCCAAAGCCATTAAGCTTTGACAATATTATCTAGACAGCAGCACTCTCTCTTCTCACTCAAGAAAACCCTCAAAGAATTCACCATTCTCAGCAGAAACGGAAACTTCTATCATAGATTGAATGTAAATGCCTTCCCACCCCCAAACCCATGTATTTGCATACAGATGGTGAAGGCCAGGCTCAAGGGGGTTCAGAGCACAATGACTCTTGGGGATGGGGATAGAGCCCATTCATATTCCATTTAATGAAGAAATTTTCAAGACAGCATACCATCTAGGCCATGACACAGCCATACTCCCTGTAAGAAATCAAAAACAAAGAAAAGGAACAGAAGATGTGGAAAACACGCAGTTTGATAAGCAGCTTGAATGCATTTACAGTTGTGGGGAAACTGGGTATGCACAATGCAGCCATAACAGTTAAAGAGATGAGCTCCATTAAAGAGTAACCCCAGACTTTGCACTAGGACAATAGAGAAGGATCACCGAGAGCGAGGCCCTCTCTATCAGGAACTCCAAGTTATAAACCGAAAAGCCCATTTGAAAAGCTTCCATTTAAAAGCAAGAATGACTGAACACAAAGTGTCCTACTTTGTCTCATCAGACTGGGAAAGCGTTTCTCCAGAGTCACCTGCACAGGTTCTCAGAGCCTGCTGAAACCCTGACTCAAGGGGGTATGGCTCTATCTTGGCCCAGCAGCAGAACTTGGCAGTGTCCATAAAGCTGGTGGCTTTGCAGACAGGCAGAATGTAAAGTCTAGGAGCCAGTGAGGCTTGTACCAAGGTTCTGGTGGGGGAAAGCCAAGTGATGTATATCAAGATTGGTCGGAGTGGAACTGCTGTGTAACAAAGCTCAGGTTGCAGTGTAGACTCCAGGATACTGGAGCTGCCAGGAACATGAAGCATCTGCTGAGAAAACTCCAGGCACTGAATGCAACCAAGAAAGAGGCCATATGTGCTTTAGGTAGCAAGGGCCATGGAAACAGCCTCCCCAAATCCACGGGAGCACACGTGATGTCACCATGTATCCAGGATGCCAGATATGGAGCTTCAGGGTTTACGTTTCCCTGGTGGATTTTGACCTAGCCTTGGTCTGCTCTTTCTTTGCTGTGCTCCATTCCTCCCTTTTCGAATGTGAATGTGTCCTCTACCTTTGTAAGTATGTAAGTTTTTAAATTTTGTTTTATAGGGACTCACAGCTAAGAGTTTGCCTTTCATCTCATAAAAGACACTGGACATTGGACTGGTATGGCCAGGGACTCTTCAAGTTTGATGGAATGCATTTTGCATTGTGTGATGACCATGAGTCCATGTGAGCCAAGGTGGAGATGTTATGGATTGAGTCTAAAATATGCTCCACAGCCTCATGTGTTTGAACACTTGGTGTTCAGTTTGGACAACTGATGGTATTTTTTAGGGATGCCATAGAATCTACAGAAGACAAGGCCTGCCTGGAGATGGTGGGTCTCCTAGTGGCAGGCCTTGAAGGTGAGATTCACTTCTGGCTCTGGGCTGAGCCTTCTGCTTCTACCTCAGGTGGAGTTCTGCCTACCACGATGCAAAGAAGCAGCCATTGCAAACTCCCTCCAACACAGACCAAGCCCTTGCAGCCACCATGCCTTCTGATGATGGATATCAACCTCTGGAACTCAAAATCAAAACAACCCTCTGCCCCTGTGAGTTGCTTCTGTCAGGATTCTGGCACAGAAGCAAGAAGAGCAATTAATACAACTTCTTTCCAGAATAAGCTATTCACATGCTACTTTGGACTCTGAGGTTCATTTTGTCCCACTGCTGAGAACTCTCCTCAAACCCAGAGTCTGTATTCCTTTCTGTAAATGTGACTGTGAATCTGTCAGTTAGGTCTAAGAAAAAAGCTTGGATATGCCTTGACATGTAAGTACAATATTAATTAAGGCCTTGGGACAGGATCTCAAGACCCATCTTATTTCAGAACTTGAGATCAGAGCTATAACAGGAGATTGCTTGCCAGAACAGACAGACATGTCCAGCACAAGCAGGTATAACTGCCCCAAATTATGTATTAATTTATTAATGGAACCATCAACTATGTGCCAGGTACTGTTTTAAGCTTGCATGGATTATTCCAATACACTCTGCTCTCACTTAACATTTCAGGAACTACTTTACATGGAGCCACAGAAACAATGACTATAGAGTGCCAGAAGGCCCCAAGTGGGTATGCAAGTGCCAGAGGTCAAAATGCACAAGGACAGAAAACCCAACTAAATACCTATGTTTGGCTGGTACCATCCCCATTGAGTGTCCATCACTCAAAGCATGTGGTGAAGGACAAGGACCCCTTACCTCTACTTCACTTATACTTGCATGCTCCAAGGGAAAAGCCTAAGCCCTGGGCCTATAGAGGAGTCCATCTTTCTCAACAGAGAAATAGCCTGAACACACATTTTGGATCTAATCCAAGACCTGGAGTCAAGGGATAGAGTCTGGGGTTTGATGGCTTGAAAAATCTTTACAGTTGTTAAATTTTTTTTCAACAAACATTTATTGAGAACTTATGCTAGGTTAGTATTCTAGGGAAAATAGACATATTCCCTGCCCCATAGAGCTCATTTTAATTTTTGGTGTTGTGAAAGAGACACGGGAAAACACAGAGCAGGTGTGTGTGTGTGTGTGTGTGTGTGTGTGTGTGTGTGTGTGTGTGTGTGTGTGTGTGTGTGTGTATACACATTTGATGCATTCCCATAACCAGAACTTACATATCTTGAATGAGAATGCCAAAAGGGAACCAGGATTCTAGGGTTGAAGGATATAAAATCAAGTAGGCAAATACATGTTTAAAAAAAGAAGAAGCATGTTTCTCAAAAGAAGAAGTATCTGGAATAAGGAAACATTCCCAAATATAAGATGGAAGCAAAAACAGAAACAAATCTGCAAGAAAAAAAACCAAAACCAGAAATTCAATAAAAGGGCTTGAGGCTGAAGACTTGAGGGAAACGAAAGTAGGATGCACTTCCCAGTACGTGACAACTCTGGCTGGCATGACCACAACGGGCTGAGCTAGCCTCTGCCCAGTTATGTAGGCATCTGCCCAAGGCACAGACGTAAATGCTATTAAATGCTGTAGATCACTGTGTTTATTACTCTAATTTAAAAAGTAAAATCTTCTTTAAATAAAATCAGTATGTTTTAAGGAAGGGGTCCTACATAACAGCACTTGGAGGAGGGAACTATTTACAGTGTAGGCAGAAGATGCCAGGGCTTCAAGTTCGTCCAGGTAATTATAATTCTGTAATTTGATCCTTTTAAAGACATTGAGGAACTCACATACAGAAATATGCATTATGTTGTAATTTGCAATAGATAAACTCTGGAAACTCCTTAAGAGTGAGCCCCTCGATAAGGTTAAATGAGCAAAGACTGCAGGAGTACAGGTTAGGGAGCTGGAGGGATGACTCCGCAGTTGAAAGCACTGGCTGATTTTCCAAAGGACTTGGGTTTAATTCTCAACACCGACCAGGTGCCTCGCATCCATCAGTAACTCCAGTTCCAGGGCATCTGATACCCTCTGCTGACTTCCATGGGCACCAGGCATGCACATGGTACACAGACATACATGCTAGCAAATGTCTATACACATAAAATAGTAAAATTAAGTTAAATCTTAAAAATACAGGCTATATACCCAAGTGTGGGGATATATGCCTATAATTCCAGCATTTGGAAGGCAGAGACAGGAGGCTAGCCACAAGTTTGAGGCCAGGCCACATAGTAAGTTTCAAGCCAGCAAAAGCTATATGGGAAGACTATGTCAATAATAATAATTATTATAATTTGCTATTGTTATAAATTTACATTTTTCTAATATTAAAAAACTATAGTTCATTGTGGGACATGCTTATAATCTTATCACCCAAGAGACTGAAACAGAAGGGCTCTACATTTGAGGCCTACCGGGGCTGTATAATGAGAGCTTGTCTCAAAAACAACAACAAAAACGACAGGCCACACAGTTTTTAATAAAGCTAGAAATTGTAACAGTATCACAAGTGGGAAGGGTAACATGTAGAATTGGATGTGCTCCCTAAGTACTGCTCTGTTGAAAGAAATGCTTTGCATGAAACCCTGGCTTCCAGCCTGCCTTAGTTACGGCTTCTACTGCTGCAACAAAACACCATGACCGAAAAGCAAGTTGGGGAGGACAGGGTTTATTATCAGGCTTACACTTCAACATTGCTGTTCATCACTGGAGGAAGTCAAGACAGGAACTCAAACAGGGCAGGATCCTGGAGGCAGAAACTGACGCAGGGGCCGTGGAGGGGTACTGCTTACTGGCTTGTTTCCCATAGCTTGCTCAGCCTGCTTTCTTATAGAACCCAGGACCACCAGCCCAGGGATGGCACCACCCACCATGGGCTGGGCCCTCCTCCGTTGATCACTAAATGAGGAAATGTCTTACAGCTGGATCTCAAGGAGGCATTTCCTCAACTGAGGCTCCTTCCTCTGATGACTCTAGCTTGTGTCAAGTTGACACACAGAAGGAGCCAGTACACAGCCCAAACAAGGACCACATAACTGGGTGTCACAGTGTGTGGCTATGGTAGCTGCCCTCCAGAGATGTTAGCAAGAGAATCAGAAATTCAGAATCCTCTGCTAACTAGTTCGAGGTCAGTCTGAGATAAATGAGATGTTGTTCAAAAAAAAAATTAAGAAGGAAGAAAGATGGGAGGGAAAGTGGAAGGAGCAAGGCCAATGCTTCTCTGCCCTTTAATTAATATAAAGTGTATATATATATATATATATATATATATATATATATATATATATATATATATATATTTAAATCTATGTGTGTAAAAAAATTAAAAGAAAATACATTAAACTATTTATACTGGTTGGTGGGGACAGTGAAAGCTTAAGTGTCTTGGTATTTGTTTATTTTTCCTGTGTGTGTTCATTTTCCAAATGCTTTTCAATTTTAGAGAACATGTATTGAATAGCAAGGTGGAGGAAGTTTTAAATAGATTTTCAGTGAGAACAAAAGAGTTGGTGTCTGCTAAGAAGAACTGAAGGGGAAATTTAAAACCCACCTGTTAAAAGTGTGGTGGAGGAAGATGGAAAATGCCCCCCTGAGAATGGAGGAAGACCCTCCCACAGTGATCACAGGAAAAGATTAATTTCTGTCAGAGAGTGTGACTTTTCTCTGTGGTGGGTTGTGGGCAGGCAAAGAGGGCTAGGCTGTAGACTCCATCACTCGCCCATCTCCTCTGTTCTGGGAACTAACTCATATGGTAAATAATTAGGATCATCATCCACCCCACCCCACCACCACCCTGTCTCTTTTTAATTAAATGGGGCCTGTAGTCTATGAACTCAGTATTTCACAATGGTGGCTGCAAAGGCAGGTCCCTTCCTCCTGAGCTCAAGCTGCAGGCAAAGGAAACTACCAGCTTGTCAATGTGAGATGTCACACTACCTCACCGGCCCACCACATACAGCCCTCCAAGCTATGTGGTGGGGAACTTGTGAAGTGTGAGCAATGAATTCTGAAACACAGAAACCTAATAAGAGGAAAAGGAGAAACAAGCAAAACTATATGTATAATTTCACCCATGCATGCATATTTTTACCTGTCCAACAGCACTACCAAGTGCATTATCAACAGCAGGTAATGCCAGGCACTGTCCAAAATTACAGAGCACACAATAGTGAACCAGAACAGGTCTGTGCCCTCTAGTGAGAGGCCAACATAAACACTATCCTTCAAATAAAATACAGTGGTCACAACTGGTCACCTACATTGGGGGCTTTCCTAGGGCAAAGGAATGGTCAGAGAATATCCAATTCAATAAGGATTGATAGGAAATCTAAAGATGAATCACAAGGAGAGAAGGGAGAGGGAGAAGAAGAGGGAGAGGAAGAGGGAGGGAGAGGGAGAGGGAGAGGGAGGGAGGGAGAGAGAGAGAGAGAGAGAGAGAGAGAGAGAGAGAGAGAGAGAGAGACTTCTTTAGTTCATAAATCTGTGGACAAATTTTATAGATACTTTGATTTCTACCTGGCTTAATTCTAAGTATTCTTTCTGTTTATTGCCATCTGTCAAGTTGACAAACAAAAGAAAAGAGCAGATAAACTGCAAAATTCTGTTACATAATATTTTAATAGAGTATTGACTATATACCAAACATTGCTCTAAATATTTTATATATGATTATATATGGATATGTATAATACGTATATTAATGCGTGACTACATTGAAACTCCTTTGCAAAGTTCATGTCGTTTGCAAAGTACCTGTATTTCTTCCACAAGCATGGGTTATATTGACTGAGAAACAGTTCTCAGGATAATGGTCTAGAGGGGAAAGGTTTGTAATAAGCACAATAGTAAACTCTTTTGCAAAGTATATAGGGCCTCTTTCATAAGAATGGTATCTATTGATTGAGAAACAATGCTGGGGGGTTTGGGTGAAGCCTGGCTCTACAGAATAGCAAAGATCACCAGGCTACAAATAACATCCATTCCAGCCTTCTGGGTAGAAAAACAGGTGCAAATCCCTTCTCTTAAAAAGCTTACCTGTGCTTATCTGTGAGCACTAGGACCTCATGTGTTTCTACAACTTATGTATACACATGGATTAAGACTGTACACATACACATGAGGCAGAGCTAGGGAGAAAACTAGAAGAATATGAGAAAACCAACCTGGTTTTCTAATAGCCCACTCTATTTTTTTATACTTCTCCCATACATTACACCCTGACCATAGTTTCCCCTCCCTCCATTCTTCTCAGTCCTTTCCTTGCCACCTCCTCTCCCTCAGATCCACTCCTCCTCCATTTTCCTTCAGAAAAGAGCAGGCTTCCCAGAGATGTAAACTGAATGCAGCATAGAAAATTGCAATAAGACTAGGCAAAATCCCTCATATCAAGGCTGGATAAGGTAACCCAGTAGGAAGAAAAGGATCCTAAGTTCAGGCAAAAGAGTCAGAGACACGCTCCCCACTCCATTATGAGCCCACAAGAGCATCAAGCTATACAACTATAATATACATGCAGAGGACCTAGCTCAGACCCATACAGGATCCATGATTGTTGATTCAGTCACTGCGATCCCCTATGAGCCCTGCTTAGCTGATTCTGTGGGCTATGTTCTCCTGGTGTCCTTGACCCCCTCATACAATCTCTAGCTCATACAATCCTTCCCCCTCTCCTGTGGGGTTCTCCAAGTTCTACCTAAGGTTTGTCTGTGGGTCTTTGCATCTGTTCTCATTAGTTGCTGGATGAAGCTTCTCTGGTGACAATTATGCTAAGCTCCAATCTTTGAGTATGGCAGAATACCATTAGGAAATTTTTTTAACCAGTTATATTTGGTTCTATCCTTAGTCTCTGGACTGTCCACCCTCTGGTTCCTTACCCTCCAGTCAGTGTCAGGCATGGACTCCCTCTCATGGTGTGTTCCTCAAGTTGGACCAGTCATTGCTTGGCCACTCCCACAAGTTTTGGGCCACCATTACCCTGGCATATCTTGAAGGCAGGACAAGCTGTAGGTGGACGGTTTTGTGGCTGGGTTGGTGTCCCAGTCCCAGCACTGGAAGCCTTGCCTGGTTAAGGAAGGTGGCTGGTTCAAGCCCCACATCCCCTTTCACTAGGCGTCTTCACCAGCGCCACCCTTGTAGATTCCAGGGGGTTTCCATTGCGTTAGGTTTCTACCTTGCCACAAAACTGCCCCCCCCACCCAATTCTAGTCATCTTTCAGTACTCTCTTCCTCCACACTACCCCACCCCACCCGATCCTATCCCCATCCGCTCTCAGTTTACCTGCAAAATCTATTCTATTTCCCCTTCCCAGGGAGATCCCTGCACCCTCCCTTGAGCCTTCCTTGTTATTTAGCCTCTCTGGGTCTGTGGATTGTAGCATGGTTATCCTTTACTTAACAGCTAATACCCATTTATAAGTGAGTACATATCATGTTTGTCTTTCTGGTTCTGCTAACAGCCCACTCATAATAACCACTATAGTCTTGGGAGCTCTAACTCATTCCCACAAGGCAAGCATGAACATCTTCCAAGGATAGTGCACATGATTACCTAATCACTTCTACCTTGAATCTAAGCTATGAAGAAATGGCAATCTACATTTGACATGGGTTCAGAGTAAGTACAACCTTCTGGAGGGCCTTTCCATAGCTTTCCATTGAAAGTTATTTGCTACAGTTTATGTCCCTCAAAACTCGTGCTGAAATCCTGGCTTCCAACATGATGATATCAGGGGAGGTCTTTGAGAAGTAAGTAGGTCATAAACATTCCCAAGAGTGGAATCTGTCCTCTTATAAAAGGGGTTGAGGAAATCAGCTTGGCCTTTTTCACCATGTGAGAATAGAGAGCCATGTTCCATTCATGAAGAGAATTTCCTCACTAGACATCTCATTTTTCAACATCTTTCTTAGAATTCCAAGTTTCCAAGATATGAACAACAATTTTATGACCACAAAGTGTTCAGTCTATGGTATTTTGGGTATGTCAGAAAAAAGCAGACTAAGTATGGCCAAGTTCTCAAAAACCATTCCACTGTTCCATAAAGTCACCTGCTTTAAGATAGCAAGGAACAGACATAGTAAGACAGTGAAAGAGCTTAGGCCCATTGTACATCCAAGTAAGGTGATTGACTGGTGCAGTACATAAAGACAGCCATGGTGGTGAAAGAGGCATTCTCTGTGTCCAAAGATGATAGCTTATGTAGATCAGTGTATCTAGAAAAGGCACATTCATATCTAAATTTTATCTTCCAACAAGAACACAATGTTACCTTTTCCATGATTAAAGCAGTAAATACAGTATCATTGAGTGCTACCTCAGGGCTGTTCAGTCCACTTAGAAAATTCCATTTGGTTCATGTTTCTCTCAACAAATCAAACTGTTAGAGACCTTTTGCTTTAATTTGGTATTGCAGTGCTCAATGTAGAATCTTGGTTTACTGCCCCCATATTTTTAAATTTGGTTTGATCCAACTTCATGCTCCTTTCACAGTTATCTCATGCCTTTGATACCTAGTCCTACCTTCCTTCCACACTCTAAGTAAAAAATTAAAAGCACTTCTTTAGGGACTATAGTGCATCTCCTCATGGGTCCCACTTAGTATCCACTGCCAAGGGCTTACAGGAGCTGAACCTGGTTATGGCTCTAGAAGTTGAAAAGGTGAGGAGGGGGCTTAACCCCTGAGGTGATCCTCAGACAGAAATGGAGAGGTTGAGACCATTGTAGTGGAGGGTCTTTTGCCTTGTGGGTAAGAGACCACTTCCAAAGAGATTTGCTTGGTTGGTGATAACAATTTCATAGGCAGTTTCACTGATGTTGGGGAGGCCTCTTCCACTGGCAAAAAACAAACAAAAAATCCCAACCACTCCTTAGAACTTAGGGGCTCTGTGCTCACAGCTTTTATCAGGATCATCCCATGCATTCCCATTCCAACACACAAAATCCCATTTTTCCAAGTGGTACCTCATTTGGAAAAAGTTGAACACCCTGAGAGGTAGGAAGTTCAATGAGGCCAATATTGAGATGGAGTTCTATACCTGATCTTCAGTCATTTCATCCCTACAGGAAAGAAGGCTCTTTGTCGGGAACCACCCAAAAGCTCCAGTTGCCTCTAGAGCAGCTGAGTTGGAAATGATCCTTTGATGGATCTCATTCTTTTCATCATTTTACTCATGGATTTTAGGAGCAACCAGTCCCAAATGAAGCAGGGGGTAGGGAGAAAAGAAAACCACCAGAGTGAGCTAGCTCAGAGAGAAAATTTAATTCCCCATAAATGTTTGCAGGAATGATGCACTGAATCAAGTGAATTCTTGCTTCTTATATGTAGTTAACTAAGAGTAACCAAAAGGAAACATATCCCTATAAATGGCTCAATATATGTACCACCAGTGCTCTAATTCCAGAAGCCTCAGAAGCAATTCAGAAAACTCATGCTTAAAATTCTGTTCCTGTAGGAGTGGGTTATGCAGAGAGAGATTTACCTAAGAGGAGATTTATTACAGAAATTGGCTCACACGATTAAAAAGGCCAGTAAATCCCATGATCTGCTGTCAGGAAAACTACTAGCATAGTTCACTCTGAGTCTAAAGGTCTTGAACTTGAGAATTTGATGGTGTAAGCTCTGGTCTGCATCTAAAAGTTTGTGAGCAAGGAGTGCTGATGTCTACATGCAGAAAAAGAGATGTCTTAGCTCAAGTAGAGAAACCAAATTTTCCCTTTTGTTCTGTTTGGTTCCTGAACAGACTGGATGGTTCCTGGTGTCATTGCTGAGGGCAGGCTAATCTCTCCAAGAAACATCTTCACAAATATATCCAGAACAGAATTTTACCAGCCACCAGGACATCCCTTAACCTAGCCAACTTGACACATAACATTACTTATTATGGGACCAAGAATTACCTCCCCCATACCAAGGCAGATTCTGTAAAAGGCTGGCACAGTTTCAGAGGGGCAGCTTCCAGCAGGAACAATCTTGGAACTGAGTTCCTTCATGAAGAAGAAACATAAGACCAGGAAGAAATGAAGCTGAGGCCAAGAACAGAACAGAGGCTGACAGATGAAGTCTACAGTTCTTAGATGGGGACCAGGGTGATGGCTTTTGTGGGTAAAGTTATTGCCATGCAAGCCTGACAACCAGACTTTGATCCCCAGAACCAATATAAACGCGGAAGGAGAGAACCAACCCTACAAAGCTGTCCTCTGACCCTCACATGCATGCTTTGGCACACATGCCCTCATGCACACACAGAACAATAAACTTTTAAATTTCAAATTTCCAAGATGGATGAACAGCAAGGGACATGCCCAAGGGAAATCAGAAAGAGTGGGCAATGTCGCACTTCAGCCGGGGAGGTAGGTTAACTGCAGGTCTTGACATCTTCATCCTGTCCTTCAAATCCATTCCTCCAGTCTCACTCCCAGCTTTGCAGCAGACCATCTGCTGCACCCTTCCCTCCCCTCCCCTCCCCTCCCCCATCTCCAGTGGATCACACAGATCGTCTCCTCCAAACGTCCTTCCCTCCACCCATCCATCAATTTATCCCAGTGTCCAACTCCAGCAGACATTCCCTGAGAACCCACAGGCCACTCTGGCACGGAAGAAGGTAGCCTAACAGTGTATCTTCACCTTTCCCTCCTCTCCTCTAAATCCAATACCCCAGTCTCATCCCCAACTCTCTAGAAGACCACCTGTTCAGCCTCCCTCCCCTTCTCTGGCCTCATCTCCTGTGTGTGTTTTGTGGCAATCACAGGGGAAAAGGATGCCACAAAGTCACACCACACAACAGACCTCATGTGAGAGATTTGGGGGCGGGGTGTGCAAAAGGCTGCCTCTGAGTGGGGATGGAAAAGAATGAGAGCAGGTTATGACGGTGAGGGCTTTATGAAGCATATACATAGGGAAACTATGAGACCATGGCAGTGGAAACACGTGACATTGGCTGCTAGTGATGACAGGGCCGCTGGTACTGAGTCATTAAATGTGGGATGGGGGGTGGAGGAGCACCTGGTTCTGGAAGGTGGGTGTTGCTCAGTTTACCCACACAGTGGATGATGCAGATATTTTCCTTCCTCCCCACTCATCTTATTATCCCAGCCCCCAACTGCAGCAGGTATTTCCCAGAACCACCAGCCAAGCCTGGAGAGAAGCAAGGAGGCCAGCTAAGCAGGTATGGGAGCTTCAGATCTTCACTCTCCCTCTTCTCCATATCCAATCCCCCAGTCTCATTCCCAGCTCTGTAGCATACCACCTGTTGCTGCCTCTCCTCAGACTCTGCCCCTATTCCCAGAGGAGTAAACAGATCTTGATGGAACACACTGCTTTCTTCCCACCTGTGGACCCTCTCAGCCCTCCCTCCTAGCTCATTCCCCTTCCTAAGTGTCAGACCTCAATACCTAGAAATGTTTTTACCAGGAACCCCCAGTGGCCTAACCTATCAGGACACCAGAAGGATTTCCTGAAAACCCACAGCCATGACACTCTCCTAAGAACCAAAGAGAGCAACAGAAACAAAGGAACAAAACACCCATCCAACAAAGACAAGACCAGATAAAAGCACCTAGAACTACAACCTCCCCAACCCAGATGCCTAGACACCAGTGTAAAAGCACAATCTGTAACAGCCAGAATATGTCTCCACTAGAACCTAGCAACCCTACCATAGTAGGCCCTGAGTATTCCAACATAGCTAAAGCATAAGAAAAAGACTTTAAAATAGCCTTTATGAAGAGGATAGAGTTCCCTAAAGAGGAAATGAATAAATCCCCTAAAGAATCTATAAAACACAACAAACAGTGGAAGGAAATGGAAAGAAAACAATAAGTTTAAGACCCAAATGTGGAAATAAAATCAATAAAGAAAACCCAAACTGCCGGAAATCTGGACGTGAAAGATTTAGGAACTCAAAGAAGAACCTCAGAGGCAAGCCTCATCAACGGATTATAAGATATGGGAGGGAGAATCTCAGGCACTAAAGACACGATAGAAGAAATGGACATCTTGGTCAAAGAAAATGTTACATATAAGAAAATCCTGGCACAAAATATCCAGGAAATCTGGGATATTATGAAAAGACTGAATCTATAAATAATAGTAGAGGAAGGAGAAGAAACTCAGATCAAGGGCACAGAAAATATTTTCAACAAAATCATGGAAGAAAATTTCCCTAACTTAAAGAAGGAGATGCCTATCAAGGTGCAAGAAATATACAGAACACCAAATAGACTGGACCAGAAAAGAAATCCCCTTTAGCACATAATGACCCAAAACACTAAATGTACAGAAGAAAGAATATTAAGAGCTGCAAGGGGGAAAGACCAAGTAATATATTAGAATAATACCTGACTTCTCAATGGAGAGTCTAAAAGCCAGAAGGGCCTGGGCAGATGTGCTACAGACTCTAAGAAACTGCAAATACCAAGACAGACTACCATACCTCGCAAAACTTTCATTCATAATAGGTGGAGAAAGTAAAGACATTCCATGATACAAGCAAATTTAAGGAAATCTGTCTATAAATCCAGCTCTACAGAAGGCACAAGAAGGAAAACTCTAACCTAAGAGGTTAATCATACCCAAGAAAACACAAGGAGTAAATAATCTCAGACCAGAAAATCAAAAGGGGGGAAACACACACACACACACACACACACACACACACACACACACACACACACACACACCAGCAGCAAAATAACAGGAATCAACAAACACTGCTCATTTATATCTCTCAACATCATTGGTCTCAATTCTTTAATAAAAGACATAGACCAACAGAATGGAGGAGAAAACAGGATCCATCCTTCTGCTGCATTCAAGAAACACACCTTAACATCAAGAATAGAGTCACCTCAGAGCAAAAGGATGAAAAAAATACACTCCAAGCAAGTGGACCTAAGAAACAAGCTGGTGTAGCCATTTTTGTGTCTGACAAAATAGACTTCAAAGAAAAACTAATCTGAAGAGATAGGGAAAGACACTACATACTCATCAAAGGAAAAATCATCCAAGAAGACATTTAAATGCTTAACACCTATGCCCCAAACACAAGTGCACCCAAGTTCATAAAAGAAACACTACTATAGCTTAAATTACATATTGATCCTCACACACTTACAGTGGGAGACTTCGATACTCCAGTCTTATCAATAGACAGGGCATCCAGACAAACTAAACAGAGAAATAATGCATTATGACCAAAATGACTTACAGAAACAATGTAAGGGAGAAAGATCTATTGAGCTCATGGTTTCAGAAACTTTAGTCTGTGGTGAGGAGATGGGGCAGGTGGAACTCGGGCTCCAGTGATGACATCATGTGATGGAGGAGAACTATTCACATCATGGCTGACCAGAAGCAGAAAAAATGGGGTTAGAACCAGGGGCCAATCTATAAGCTCCGAAGGCCAGCCCATTGAGCCCAGGTTCCACCAGCTGTGCCCCACCCCTTGAAGGTTCCACAGGCTCTGAACAAGGGAGACAGTATTCAAAACCTCAGCCTGCATCATAGGGGAGGGGAACATTTCACATTAAAATCATAACACCCTCTCCTTTTTTCTAGATCTTTCTTACTGGGATGACTCAGTTGGTTTGGGGACTCTCTTTCATGTTAGAGCCTGTCCTCAAATACCTTGCACTCTGGCTGTCCTTTTACATCTCAGACTGTTGATTGGAAGTTTCCTGTGTAGTGGTAGAGTACATCCATGTTTATTACAAGTGAAGTAGGAAAGAAGCCATCAGCTGAGAGAGAGAACACAGAAGTTTCTCCCAGGCTGAATTTTGCTTTGGGTTCAGTTTGTCTATGGCTCTAATTCTAGAACAGCTTTCTGCTAAGCAACAAATGAAGCATAAATGATGGCCTTCTTGTTGTAACCCCTTTCTTTTTGCCAGTTATTAAAGTAGTCAAGGAAACTTCAGGATAAAGATTCCACTTCCTAACAAAAGCAGAAAAAGAAAACACGCAATAGTTAGGTCTTAGATCTTTATAAATACTCCAGAAGAGTCTTCAAACTTTAGGAAAAATAATTCTCAGCGCTTATCCACCCAGTCATTCATTCTTGCACTGTTGAAATTGCAACCACAGCCAGACATTCGACTTCTCCCAGGGCTTTACATTCGCATAAAACAAACAAACAAGTAACAAAATAGAAACAGTTCTTATCTTCTTGGAGCTGATAGAGGAGAGAGACAGTAGTGTCACAACAACAGTGTCTAATCACAAATTCTGATTGAGAGCTTTAACAGACATGAGCTGGCAACTGTGAGAAGATAAACCTTGACAAGCTGACATTCTAAAGCATTTATCTGAGTCAATAGTGATTTATGGATTGGGCAACACCAGACCACAATGGTCCCAGGCTTCCCAGAAGATAAAGAGGAAACACATTTATATGATGCTCATAGAAGCAAACCAAAGAAAGTAGATGGTTGGTTAGAGTGGAGAGTCCCTAGTTAAAGTTTATTCAGTGGTTTCTCATTAGTTACGATCATCTGAGTTAGTCTCTGTTTGCTTAAGTAGGAACCCAGAACACTGGAGCCATTTTAACCTAAGTGGTCTTCTAACTAATTTTTTAAACAGTACAATTATTATGGATAACAGCAAAGGTCTAATTAAGTGTAATAATTAAAGCTGCTCCAAAGAAACGGCATTTAAAGTGAATCTGGGCTCTCTGAACTCATTTATTTAAACAGTAACAAAAAGTTAATGATTTCAAAAACAACTCTGAGATACCACCTTACGCCAGTCAGAATGGCTAAGATCAAAAACACTGAAGACATCTTATGCTGGAGAGGATGTGGAGCTAGGGGAACTCTCCTCCACTGCTGGTGGGAATGCAAGCTTGTACAACCACTTTGGAAATCAATATGGCGCTTTCTTAGAAAATTGGGAATCCATCTCCCCCAAGATCCAGCTATACCACTCTTGGGCATATACCCAAGGAATGCTCAACCACACCAGAAGAGCACTTGTTCAGCTATGTTCATATCAGCATTGTTTGTAATAGCTAGAACATGGAAACAACCTAGATGCCCTTCAACTGAAGAATGGATAAACAAAATGTGGTACTTATACACAATGGAATACTACTCAGCAGAGAAAAACAATGACATCATGAGGTTTGCAGACAAATGGATGGATTTAGAAAAAATCATCCTGATGAGGTAACCCAGACTCATAAAGACAAACATGGTATGTACTCACTCAGAGGAGGATACTAGATGTGGAACAGGGATGACTGGACTGCTACTCACATCACCAGGGAGGCTACCTGGAAAACAGGACCCCAAGAAAGACATGGGGATCGCCCAATGACAGAGAAATGGAATGAGATCTACATGAACAGCCTGGACATGAGTGGGGGTAGTGAAGGGCGAGGGTCGAGGGAAAGAGAGCTTGGGGGAGCAGGAGATCCCAGCTGGATCAACAACAGAGAGGGAGAACAAGGAATAGGAGACCATGGTAAATGAAGACCACATGAGAATAGGAAGAAGCAAAGTGCTAGAGAGGCCCACAGAAATCCACAAAGATACCCCCACAACAGACTGCTGGCAATGGTCGAGAGACAGCCCGAACTGACCTACTCTGTTGATGGGATGGCCAAACACCCTAATTGTCGTGCTAGAAACCCCATCCAACTACTGAGGGATCTGGATGCAGAGATCCATGGCTAGGTCCCGGGTGGATTTCTGGGAGTCCAATTAGCGAGAATGAGGAGGGTTTATATGAGCGAGAATTGTTGAGACCAAGGTTGGATAAAGTACAGGGACAAATAGCCAAACGAATGGAAACACATGAACTATGAACCAATGGCTGAGGGGTCACCAACTGGATCAGGCCCTCTGAATGGGTGAAACAGTTGATTGGCTTGATCTGTTTGGGAGGCATCCAGGCAGTGGGACCAGATCTTGTGCTCATTGCATGAGTTGGCTGTTTGAAACCTGGGGCTTATGCAGGATCGCTTGGCTCGGCCTGGGAGGAGGGGACTGGACCTACCTGAGAGTCTACCAGGTTGATCTCAGCCCGCAGGGGAGGCTTTGCCCTGGAGGAGGTGGGAATGGGGGGTGGGCTAGGGGGAAAGTGAGGGGGGCAGGAGGGGGGAGAACAAGGGCATCCGTGGTGATATGTAGAACTGAATTGTATTGCAAAATAAAAATAAAAATAAAAAAATTTAAAAATTTAATGATTTCAAACCATTTAATTTTTCTGAAATGAATAAGCTTCCTTTTTTCTGGGCATTAAAAAATAAGTAGATTATTTTTGTTTTTGAGACAGGGTTTTGTTGGCATTCTGGCCTGCCGCTTGGGGACCTGCCTTACGTCCTGATGTAAATCCTCTTTTAAGGAAAAATCCCTCCCTTCTCCTTCCTCCTTTTCTTCCTCCCTCCTCTGTAGTGGGTAGCCATTCCAGCTTTGATCTGGAAGTTCCAACCCCATTGAGACTTCGGCAACTGTCACGCCTACAAGGCGAGGCGAAAGGAGGCGCCTGGGGACCCGAGATCTGGATCGGCGGGCGCTCTCTCTGTTCCGGGACCATGGACTGGAGAGGTGGACCAAGCAGAGCTCCAGAGAACACCGCTGGACTGCGATACACCTTCCCCAGACCCCGCGACCTACCCATCCCTTAATTTGTAAGTTACGCCATTAAATAAATCTCCTTTTAACTACGTGGAGTGGCCTTAATAATTACACCAATACTCCTCCGCCGTGAGGTATGCACATCTCCACTCTCCCTCTTTCCCACCCTTTCTCTTTCTTCCTCTCACCCTCTTTTCCTCTCTTCCCCCTCTTTCTCTCTCTCTCTTCATTATAATAAACTCTCTCCACGCCTGGGGTGTGTTTCTTTCCAACCTGCCATGCTGCCTGCTGTCCTGTTTGCATGGTGTATCTGCCTCACCCACCATGGGGCACCTTGGTCCAATCTGCCAAGGCCTGTGTGCCCTATCATTTACGTTGGTGCTGCGTGACTTGGCAGGTTCCCCTGGCATTTTCTCCTACCCGCCAGCGGTCTGAGAAATGCTGGGACCCTAACCATCTAACACCATCACTTTTATCACTTTTCCAACTGGAGGACCGCTGGGACTCTTCACCCTGTCGGTAAGATTCCTCCCTTCCATTCTGGTCATTTTTTCACAAGTGAGGCTTCATCTAGTCTCTCGACTGTGGTTTCTCATAGTTCTGGTACCAGCAACCACGTGTCTCAGGCTTTCAGCCCTCCGACCCCTGTTCCTATGTGACAGCATATGGCACAGCATGCGCCCACTCACTCCATGGCCCATAACCTTTAGATGACGATCTACTGATCCTCACAGACCCTCTGGGACGCTGGAGGTCAGTCTGTTGGACCCTCTACCTCACTGTGGAAAATGCACCTCCCCTCTCCTACCCCAGCTCCTTCCTTGTTTCCTGCTCCCTCATGCTCCTCCAGCAGTTACATCATCACCTGTCGCCATGTCCCTTTCCACGGCATGTGCACCTTTTAAAACTGCCCCCACTCTGATGTGGTCTTTCACTCCTTTCCTTTCCTCCTTCCTCAGACCTCTTCCACTAACTCTGCTGCGTGTGGCATATCTGCTTGGTGGCATACCTTGGCCCACCAAAAGGGACCCACTTTCTCCACTCAGGGCAGATCTGCTCCCTCTTGCCTGTAACAAGCCTGCTTTCTTGTTCACTGGCTGCTTTGCCTTCCATTCAATACCACCACTTGGGTGTCTGGTGGAGCGGCCCACCTCTGACCACCCCCTTGGATGTGAGACTGACCTCAGTATTTCATGAGCCAGACAGAAAAACCGAGAAAAAATTCTCCACTTTCTTCCTTCTCCCTTCCTTATAACTTAGATTTATCTATTTAAACAAACAAACAAACATGTGAACACATGATCAGGTGCCAGAGGACCATCACATGGTCAGGCAGGCGCCATCTTGACTAATGTCAAAGACAGACAGGTAATATGGCTCCATAGCCATATTTGATAAGGGCAATCATGTGGTTAGGCAGGTGCCATCTTGGCTAACGTCAAAGAGGGACAAGTCATTACCACCATCTTTACTAAGGGCAGCAAAAAAGTCATTTCCTGTCAGTGGCTCAAGGATGGGCAGGGTGCCCGGCACTCAAGCTGACCGTGTGGGGTGGAGGTCCAATCTAAGCCTGATGTTCATTCCTTCACAGCTACTTGAACACTCCTGTGGGTGGGGCCCAGAGACCTATCCTATCTGTACTGGGGCTCTTGGGCATCAGCAGAGCCACGTGCTGGTGATATGGCCAACTTGCCAGATAGATTAAAAAAAAATAAAGCCTTCTATATATTAAGATTTTAAAACTTCAGATTTTAACATTAATAGAGTTCTGTTACAGTTTGGGTCACAAACTCAGGATTTTGGATTTTCTTTGGTTGTCTTCCAAACTTATTTTGGAAGACAACCAAAGAAAATCCAAGTATGAGTCTACTGCTGTTTTTCAGATGTCCCACCCCTGCTCCAGATAAAGGAGTTTTCCTCACCTGTCTCTTCCTGAGGATGATATTTCTCTCTCTCCTGGTTTCCCTTTCCCAATTTCTAAGACCGTAGGCCTAAAGACTCTAAATAAGTCCACAAATTTTAACTTTTGTCTCTGGTCTGTCTGCTTCAGCAGGTTTCCACTTGGCTGGCAGACACATCCAAGCATCAATTACTGACCGCAATCCGCTCCAAAGGACCATGAGCTCTAGACTTGCTGAAGGCTGCTATGACATGGACCAGTCCAACCAAATATAATTGTTTCCTGTCTCTACAGCCAGGTCAGATGATCACATACTTCTGATTAATACCCTGTTGCCTAAATTCCCTCTTTACCTTTGACTGGCCTTTCAGCCTCCCTGGGCTCTGATGACCTGAGCCCCATTTCAGCTTAAAGTAGTTATAGAAGAGAATACTTCATCCTGTGATCCCTGTTCCCAAAACAGGCTAGAAGGCTAAGTTAAAGATAAAACTCCTGGCATAGGGGACAAATTGGTTATCTAATGCCCATTGATATACCAGGAAATTGGACCCAATATTGTCAATTGATAGATTTATTAACCACAATGGTTCTGCAATAGGATAAGTCACTTGACTTTCTTTATGCAGAATCAAGGAGGTATTGTAACACCTTAAGAGATAATTATTTCTATATAAATCATTCAGGATTATAATCTGACCGTACTCAAAGATCAGAATTACAGGGCCTTAAAAATGGTAATAGATACAGATATTACTGCCAATGGCTTAGAAAGTGTCTCTCCTTACTCAAGGTCTATTCAGGCTTAGGAATGTAAGCCTCCCTGTCCTTGCTAAATTTATCTGTTCAGATTAGCAAAAGCTAACTTAGAGACTTACACGTCTAGAAAATTTAAATAAATGACGGCATATGTTTGATAAATAAGGTATTTGATAGGCAGGATGTATATGCCAGCCCCTGCCCCAGCTCCAAGGATGCCAACCACCAACCAGTGATTCCAATGGATGGATGATACATCCCCATCTCCAGAGAAACAACAGACATGATGGCTCCTGTACTCCTAAAGTACTCCTGAAGAACACATCATCCCTCAATTCACTGCTGGTACCACTTCTCCAGGCTCAAGCAGGCACCTCCCCAACAACCAGAACCCTGCTTTCCAAGATATTCCAATAAAGAGCATATCTGTTCTCCTGTCTCACTCATTCACGCTCACCTCTTCTGTAAAACCAGGATACTTCTCTGTTCCATTCTTTCTGGCAGTTATCACTCTGCCCATGGCCAGCCCCACTCACGAGGCCAACGATAACAATCTATTTTTTTTCTCCTAGCAACCTGCCTTCTCAGCTCCCTCAAGAAATAGATGCCTGAGATCTCCACGCCTGAGGTCTCCATGATGACAGCCAACTGAATGCTCCTTCACTCACACATCCCGCTGTGCATGACCCCCAACTCCCAACTTCCCCCTCCCACTTCGCCCCCAAACCAGCAGGAAGCAGTCTCGAAAATTCAGCGCCCTTATTCCCCACTTGCTATCCATAACTCACCTTTTTATAATAATCAAAACAGAGGAATGTTGGCACTCTGGCCCACCCCTTGGGACCCACCCTGGGTCCTGATGTAAATCTCTTTTAAGAAAAACTCCTCCCTTCTTCCTCTTCCCCTTTCCTCTCTCCTCGCCATGAGGCGTGCATACCTCTGCTTTTCTTCTTCCTCTTCTCTTTCTTCATCTCTCCCTCTTCCCCCCCCCTCTACACACACACACACACACACACACACACACACACACACACACACACACAATATATTATAATAAACTCTCTCCATGTGGATGCTATGCCTGGGGCGTGAGAGACTTTCCAATGAGCCATGTCACCCGCCACCGGGTCTGCATGGCGTGTCTGCCTCACCCACCACAGGGCACCTTGGTCCAACCTGCCAAGGCCTCCCACATGTGCTGTATCATTACAGGTTTCTCTGTGTATCCCTGGCTGTCCTGGATCTCGCTCTGTAGATCAGGCTGGCCTAGAACTCTCAGAGATCCACCTGCCTCTGCCTCCTGAGTGCCGGGATTAAACTCTTGTGCCATCATTGTCCGGCATAAGCAGATTATTTTTAAACATAAGAGCTATATCAGTTTCTTTGGAATTTTGAGCTCAGTTTGAAAATGAAATGAGTTTTATGCCCCAGTTAGAATCAATGTCCCTCTGTCACTCACTCCAGGAGAGGCTGGCACCCACCGGGGTCCTCTTGGAGAATCCTTCATTTCTGAGTCTCCAGGGTGACTACAAGCTTATATTCTTCTTGTGGTCTTCTCCAAGGTCAAGCTCAGATCAGTTCAATCTTCAAAACTCACAGGATGAAGAGAAAAAGAGAATTTTTCCTCAAGGACAGAGTAGGAAGGAGACTGGATGAACAATGCCATAGATTAATAATTGGACTAGAAGGAAGAGGAAAAAAATGGGAAGATGAAGAAATGGAAAGATATTGAAGACAGAAAAGTCAAAGGTATGAGTGAGTTGCAGGCCCCCTTAGAAAGAGGAATGTAAGGACTATAAATATGTAGGAACTGGAATATGCAGGCTCCGTAGAGAGGAAAAGAGAAATGTGAATGTTTGAAGTCAGTTACCATGTCTCCTCATATCCCATAATAATACCCAGCACAGGTGCTCCATCAATACTTCCTTGTCAGGCTAACATTTGTTAGCACAAGTATTATATACCACGCATTAGAGCTGCAGAGAAACTGAGACAAGCTTTGCTCACAGGAAAGCCTGACGCTCAGGCCCACAGTGCAGCACAGCCGTGGCCGTGCATGGACAACACGACATCCTGCTAAAATTATTCACTGTCATGACAAAATAGCCAAGAAACATATCAGATGCAGGTTGTGATGGTTATAACCAAGTTCCCAGTGGCACGGAAATTCATCCACACCTCTTCTACACTGTACTGTCCGTAAAACTTACAGAATGCTAAAAGATACTTAGTGTATACCTTTGCTAAAACGGATAAAAGAGGCTGAAAGATTCATACCTCAGACTGTGGGGAAGATAACACAAGGAGTTTCCGTTTTTTAAATTTTATTCTCCAGGGAAGAAAACCCAACTCTGACAAGCTGGCTGTCTACCACTGAGCTACCACCAGCCCCAATATTATTTTTAAATTTCTTCTATTTTCTGCTTCCTTTTATTTTTAGCCATATATGTGTGTATGTATATGTATATATAGGCATATATAGGGCACAATGTAATGTTTTGATATGCATATGCAATCAATGGTGCATGATTAAATCAAATTAATATTCCCCTTACCCTGCTTACTCTAATTTTCATAGTGAGACATTTGAGGTTTATTCTTAGTTGTTTTGAAATACAATACTTCATGTGGTCTCACACATGGTAGCCAACAAAGCCATGTCCCTAAACCACATTATTATTGACTATAGTCACACTGTTGACTAATAGGTCTCAAAACCCATACCCTCTTCTATCAGAAGTTTTACAGCAGTTCATCTGCATCTCCCCTTCCTCTGTAGTGTTAGGGGTTTTAGGCATGAAATTAGCACACACATCTTAATTAAAAGGTGCTCACCCATCCCAGCACCACTTTGCCTTTGCAAAGGTGTTAGCTCTCTTTTCCAGAGTTCCTCAGGGGACCAAGATTTCTTCTCCAGCTTCTCTGTTCACGCCAAAGCTGCTGTGAAAGGTGCATGCTCAGATTCCTGGGCAACCAGGTAACTGTGCAGGACTGTGGCATGGAGACAGGATAGGAGCTGCTGTTACTGACTGGGTTCTTGACAACGCAGGCCAAGGTCAGAGCACTGTCCTCAGGACTTGTGGAGACACAGAGAACGGACCCTCCATGGGACAATATATTCCTGGAACCCATGGGTGTCCAGCTGTAGGTCATGGTGCCTCACCTGCTTTTTGCTACACATATCAGGATGACAATGCAGTGTCCCATATCACCAGTCCTGGAGCTCAGGGTCACATGGAGCTGGGCCGACTTCTCTGTGTGTGCAAAAGGTAACAGGCTGGAACTCGGAAAAGTCTCTGGGTCTCCACTTTGCAGGAAAGACAGCACAAGCAATTGTCACCCAAACCTGCATTACCCTGAGAACCCATAAGGAACAACAGAGGGAGGATCTGCCACATCTCTTCTAGAACTTTGACCATTACAAAATTATGCTGCTTAGCATCTCATTTAATTTCCATGGTGTAAGCAAGGCAAGTGTTGCATCTATTCCATCTCACATGCTCAGAATGCTTGGATGACTTGCCCAAAGTCTCATCTATTTAAATGGTGAAACCCAGACTCAAATGCTGTGGATCTGACCCTATTCCTGGCTTCTATAACCCCTGCCCAGAGTATATAAAAGAAGTATGGAACTGTGTTGTAATTTTCCCTTTCCACCACCAGTGGGCTCTGTAGCATACACTGAGTTTCTGGACCAAGGCTTCCAGGGGATCTTGCCTGTGGGTTTTAGGTTTCTCCCAGGCCTTTGACATCCTTTGGTCCTACATGTACCATCTTCTTTCCCCCAGGCACATGCACCTCATTGTCTTCTTCAGGTTTTCATTATTTCATTATTAGAACCAGGAACATTTTGGGAGACAGCAAGAGCAGCTACAGACAAAGATGAACAAAGTAGGTTGGACTTAGCCAGAGCCAGGAAAAGGTTGTTCTGTTGTCCAGCCATAGCTCTATGGCCTAGTCACTGGCTGCCCCAGGAGCAACTGGTCAGTTGTGTCCAGAGTATCCTCTGGGAGATGACTGGTTTTCTACTGCTAGGAGACCCTCTGTTGATTCTTTTTTTGGGGGGGAGGGGGTTACTTCTGTAAGACAAGTTCCAAAGAAAACCCTTCTCCTTTGACTTCTGCAGTCCCTCTTGGCATCTTCACTGATGCAGGAGACATGTCAGCAACCCAGAAAAGCAAGGCATCCAGAGTGAGGGGCTGTGTGGAAGAGGCAGGGCATCCCAGAGTGAGGGGCTGTGTGGAAGAGGCAGGACATCCCAGAGTGAGGGTCTGTGTGGAAGAGGTAGGGCATCCCAGAGTGAGGGGCTGTGTGGAAGAGGTAGGGCATCCCAGAGTGAGGGGCTGTGTGGAAGAGGCAGGACATCCCAGAGTGAGGGTCTGTGTGGAAGAGGTAGGGCATCCCAGAGTGAGGGGCTGTGTGGAAGAGGCAGGACATCCCAGAGTGAAGGGCTGTGTGGAAGAGGCAGGACATCCCAGAGTGAGGGGCTGTGTGGAAGAGGCAGGACATCCCAGAGTGAGGGGCTGTGTGGAAGAGGCAGGACATCCCAGAGTGAGGGGATGTGTGGAAGATGCAGGACATCCCAGAGTGAGGGGCTGTGTGGAAGAGGCAGGACATCCCAGAGTGAGGGGCTGTGTGGAAGATGCAGGGAATCCAGAGTGAGGGGCTGTGTGGAAGAGGCAGGACATCCCAGAGTGAGGGGCTGTATGGAAGAGGCAGGGCATCCCAGAGTGAGGGGCTGTGTGGAAGAGGCAGGACATCCCAGAGTGAGGGGCTGTGTGGAAGAGGCAGGACATCCCAGAGTGAGGGGCTGTGTGGAAGAGGTAGGGCATCCCAGAGTGAGGGGCTGTGTGGAAGAGGCAGGACATCCCAGAGTGAGGGTCTGTGTGGAAGAGGTAGGGCATCCCAGAGTGAGGGGCTGTGTGGAAGAGGCAGGACATCCCAGAGTGAAGGGCTGTGTGGAAGAGGCAGGACATCCCAGAGTGAGGGGCTGTGTGGAAGAGGCAGGACATCCCAGAGTGAGGGTCTGTGTGGAAGAGGTAGGGCATCCCAGAGTGAGGGGCTGTGTGGAAGAGGCAGGACATCCCAGAGTGAAGGGCTGTGTGGAAGAGGCAGGACATCCCAGAGTGAGGGGCTGTGTGGAAGAGGCAGGACATCCCAGAGTGAGGGGCTGTGTGGAAGAGGCAGGACATCCCAGAGTGAGGGGCTGTGTGGAAGAGGCAGGACATCCCAGAGTGAGGGGATGTGTGGAAGATGCAGGACATCCCAGAGTGAGGGGCTGTGTGGAAGAGGCAGGACATCCCAGAGTGAGGGGCTGTGTGGAAGATGCAGGGAATCCAGAGTGAGGGGCTGTGTGGAAGAGGCAGGACATCCCAGAGTGAGGGGCTGTATGGAAGAGGCAGGGCATCCCAGAGTGAGGGGCTGTGTGGAAGAGGCAGGACATCCCAGAGTGAGGGGCTGTGTGGAAGAGGCAGGACATCCCAGAGTGAGGGTCTGTGTGGAAGAGGTAGGGCATCCCAGAGTGAGGGGCTGTGTGGAAGAGGTAGGGCATCCCAGAGTGAGGGGCTGTGCGGAACACTCACACTGACTCATCAGCAAGCTTTGTCTCTTGCCACTGATATTACACTTGAGCTCATCCTGCTGGATACCCACCAGCATGGCAAGAAGCCTCCTCTTCAGCTCTGAACCCACCCTAGTGAGCAACGCTATCCAGGTTCCTGCAGCCTCAACCCCAGTGCTTCAAGGATCAGACCATAAACAGCTGAGGCCAATTTACCAACAAAAATGCTGCCTACAGTCATGCACACCTGGTAGGGTGGTTGTCCCATCAATGTCTCCACCTAAGGAGCATTTCCTGTTACACAACCCAAAGAAAATAAGAAAACTATATTAGTTTTCCCTCATCTATATCCAACCTACTCCAGAAGAGCTCTGTCATGGCTCCTCGGGACCTTGCCCATCACCCCCAGGCAAAGCTGGAGCCACAGTCAATCTGAATCATGGCTGTGGCCAAATTCCAGAACAGGAGAGGACAGGCAGGAAGCCAATGAGGTATTATATCCTGCCTCTCCCTCCCCTAGATGCTGTTCTAGACAGTTCCTCTTGGTTTGAGGCTCCTGATCCCCATAGAGCACAGATGCAGAGCATGACCCATTCCTGACCCCTCATCACTCCCACCCCAACCCCCCACAATACCACTCTCACCCCAGCTACAGTCTAGACCAGAATCCTTAGTGTCTCATGTTCTGCCATTTTCATCGCCATCTTCTGGGCCCTTTCATTTCAGTATCATCTTTGCTGGTATGGGGGGCGAGGGGCAGGCAAGGCCCTTGTAGCCCTGGACCTTTGATCCCCCTTCATTTCTGTATAAGCAATAAACTAACCGAACCCAAAAGTGGCTCGTGACCTCCTTATTGGCCAGTTGAGTCAGGTTCTGGCCTTTCCAAGGTAGTGTGTACTTTGCCCCACAACTACAGTTTGCTTGGTAATTCCCCCTGCTAAAAGTTTTTAAACTTTCTTTGAGGAAAAGAAGAAGTTCCCCTCATCTGTTTAGTGTGTTTACTCTCGGCGAAATGTAGTGGTTCTATTTCAGCAGTGGGGAAACTCAGAAGCTCAGGAATAGATTGTGGCAAAACCCAGTTCTCAGGTCCTAAAATCGTTCAGTGCCTGCTGCCTACATAGAAGTTCTGCTTCAGTTGGTGTGAAGCAGGTCCTCGGCTGTCTTAGTTAGGGTTTCACTGCTGTGATGAAACCTCATGACCAAAAAGCAAGTCAGGGAGGAAAGGGTTTATTTAGCTTACATTTCCATATTGCTGTTCACCATTGAAGAAAGTCAGGAGAGGAACTCAAACAGGGCAGGAACCTGAAGGCAGAAGCTGGTGCAGAGGCCATGGAGGGGGTGCTGCTTAATGGCTTGCTCCCCTGGCTTATTCAGCCTGATTTCTTATAGAACCCAGGACTACCAGCCCAGGGATAGCACCACCCACCATGGTCACCAATTGAGGTCCCTCTAATGGAGGTCACTCCTCCATTGATCACTAATTGAAAAACATGCCTTACACCTGGATCTAATGGAGGCATTTCCGAAACTGAGGCTCCTTCCTCTCTGATGATTGTAACTTGTGTCAAGTTCACACACAAAACTGACCCCTTCACTATTAAGCCACAACCCTTCCTTTCTTATTCATCCCCAAGTTTTCACGTTAAAAACATAAATAACTTTAAAAGACCCACAGTCGTTTACAAATTCAAACACATTAAAATAGCCAATCTCTTTTAAAACCCAAAGTCTTTTAAAATTCAATGTCTCTCAACTGTGGGCTCCAGTAAAATACTTTCTTACTTCAAGAGGGAAAAATCATGGCACAGTCACAAATCAAAGCAAAACAAAATTCCAACCATACAATGTCTGGGATTCACTTACCACCATCTAGACTCCTCTAAAGGTCTTGGGTCACTTCTCTGGTTCCGCCCTCTGCAGCACACACAGCTTGTCTTCTAGGCTCCAGCTGGCTCCACTCCACTGCTGCTGCTGTTCTTGGTGGTCACCCCATGGTACTGGCATCTCCAAAATGCTATGGTCCTCTGCTGCAACTGGGCTGCACTTTCACCAATAGCTTCTCATAGGTTCTCTTCATGGTGTCAAGCCTCAGTTCCTTTGCATGATCCCTTCAGTCCTGGGCCTCCACCTGCCACTGAGGCTGCACCTTCACCAATGGCCCCTCCTGCCCTCTCACAGTTCTAAGCCTCAGCTGCTCTCCATGCTCCCCTTCATGCCTTCAAAACCAGTACCACCTGGGTTACTCTGATAGATTACCAAATCCAGCTGCCAGCATGAGGTACAACCTTGGCTGCCTCTGGAACATAGCTTTTCTGTGCTCTCAGGAAACACTTCCCAGGAGACTTCGTCCCAATGATGTTGTTCTCTTCTTAATCACTGCTAATTTCTTACTTGCAGATGATCAGCATTAAGCATCCCAGCAAAGCAAAGTTTCACTTTAGTAGTTCTGGTATCTCATTAATCACAGCTGATTCTTCAGCCCCAGCTAACCAAAACCACAGAATCTTAATTCAAAACAACAAATGGCCCTAATAGAGTCTTTAAACTTCCCTCTGAAACTTTACAAGCCAGGCCTCCATTCATTGCACTGCTCTCAACATTCTTATCATCCAAGTTTACACAGAACATCCCACAGATCTCTGAACACTCAATGGCTCTTCTAGCCCAAAGTTCCAAAGTCCTTCCACAGTCCTCCCAAAAACATGATCGGGTCTGTCATAATAATACCCCACTATGCTGGTACCAATTTATCTTAGGGTTTCTATTGCTGTGAAAAATCACCATGACCATAAAGTAACTTGAGGAGGAAAGGTAATTTGACTTACACTTCGACATTACTGTTCATCACTGGAGGAAGTCAGGACCGGAATTCAAACAGGGCAGGATCCTGGAGGCAGGAGCTGATGCAGAAGCCATGAAGGGGTGCTGCTTACTGGCTTGCTTCACATGGCTTGCTCAGCCTGCTTCCTTATGGAACCCAGGACCACCAGCCCAGGGATGGCATCACCCACCATGGGCTGGGCCCTCCTCCATTGATCACTAAATGAGGAAATGTCTTACAGCTGGATCTAATGGAGGCATTTCCTCAACTGAGGCTCCTTCCTCTCTGATGACTCTAGCTTGTGTCAAATTGACACACAAAACCAGCCAGTACCAGCTGACTTTCAGCAACTCTTCTTCATAAATTTTACAGTAAGCTTATGTTACTCTTACGGTTAGAAAGAACATTGTAAATGTAAGGCTGTGACAATGACCACAGACTGAAGGTCCCCCACCCTGCCTTCCCCAGGATACTCACCCCAGACTTGCAGGTGGTACTTCCAGGTGGAGGTAACAGGAGAGTGCTTCAGGTTGATGTGGGCCCTGTAAGGTCCTCCATCCTCCAGGTTCAGGTTCCTAATCTGCTGAGAGGAGTCAGGGCCCACAACACTCACATGACCCCCAGGGTCGGGACTTTTGCCTGGTAAAGTGTCTAGCTCCCCGGTTTCTACCACTGTGATAGAGGCAAGTGTCCTTGCTTATGAATGGGATGTTCAGGAGATGCTGTCCACCTGCTGTCCAGACAGCAGCTCCGGGAGTAGAGTGATCGACTCCCCAAAGGTCCCATTTACCACCAGGGATTCTGGGTCCTCTCTGAAAGCCCCTGGCCCTGTGAACGCAGAAGTTTCACGTCATCCTGAATAAGCAGAATGTCTCAGCATGTCTGAGAGCAAGCCAGGGACTTACTAACTCCATTTCTGAGATGAGGAAATAGAGAGCCAAATAATATAAATGGTTTGCTCAGTACCACACAGCTGGATGGTGAGTCAACTGGAGTAAGGGTGCAATTCCCTTCCTTCCCAGCAGAGGGCTGTCTTCAACACAGACACAGAAAGAAACAGCTACCTGGAGTTATTCCAAAATACCTTACGATCTTGCTGCCACTGAGTCACTGCTGCTGATGGATGAACTAAAGTCAGAATCCATTTGTAGGGGTTCTTGTCCTGCAGCATCCCAAGAGCTGACAGCCCCAAACAGCTCTTCAGAGGCCCAGCCATGATTCCTTGGAATGAGATTAGCACCCTGATGGCTAAAACAGTTTAAAGGTGATCCATGAAGCATTTGCTGAGATCCCAACATTAAGTGCACTTGAGAGATGAGTCCATGTCCTGGGCACCAAGAAGATCAGCCAAGTTCAAACTCTTGTTTTTTTACCAGGTGCTAGCTGTTGTCTTGAATCACATTGCTTAACTTCCCTGACTCTGAATTTGCTTCCCTGTGAAACAGGTTGTCACATTTAGGATTTTGTGAGGGCCAAGTGAAATAAGGCAGTAAAACATTACTCACTATCTTTATTTTCATGCACTACAATTATTACAGTTCAGTAGAATTCATCATTAGTGTTCTTCAAGATTCTTTTTTTTTTTTAAACAACACTTATATTTATTGGGGGTGGGGCATGCCCATGCCACGGCAAGGTGGAGGTCAGAGGACAATTTGCAGAACTCAGCTCTCACCTACAATGTGGGCGCTGGGGCCTGAACTCACGGCATCAGCCTTGGCAACAAGTGTCTTTATCCGCTTAGCCATTACCTACCTCTCAGCCCTTCTTAAAGATCCTTGGTATCTTTGGAAGCCATTAGTGGCCATAACTCATTTGCACATCACCTAAATTGTTCAACATCCTTGTAGAGTCATTTTGTTTTGTTTTGTTTTGTTTTCTGAGACAGGGACTCATGTAGTGCAGCTTTGCCTCCAACTCAATGTATAGCTAAGGATGATCTAGAATTCTTGTTCCTCTGTCTCAGTCTCCCAAGTACCGGAATTACAATACTGTCTTTCTTATTAAGACTTTTTTTTTTTAGGCAAAACATCATTGTATAACTCTATCTGTCCTTGAATTCACTATGTAGAGTGGGCTGGCCTTGAACTCACGAATTGCCTCCCAAATTCTGGGATTAAAGGAATGTACCACCATGCCTAGATGTAGAAACATTTTTAAATCCACTCCTCAGTAGTATGACCCATCTTTGTTAGAAGATTCTACTGGTAACTGAGACCCTGGGTTGGATCTTATTCCACAGTTCCAAAAAGCAGAAAGTCTGAAGCTGGCCAACTTCTGCCACACAGTCATTTAAAAGCGAAAAATCATTATGGTACCAGGAAGCTCTGGATCCGGATTCCAAGTTGGATCCGGAGTGCTGTCCATGTCATTGTACCTAAGTGCAATGAGAAGGCACCAGCTAAACCTAAACCAGGGGACTTGGGAGGTGGCTCACTGAGTAAAGTGTTTGCCAAGCAAGCATGGAGGTGTGTAGCAAGCTAGACACACTCACTGCCCGTGCCTGTAACTGCAGTACTGCGAGGGGAAGGGAGGAGACGCGAGCTCTTGGGGGTGCTGGCCAGCCAAGCTAGCCAAATCTGTGAGCCTCAATGCTCAGTGAGAGATTCTCTCTCAAAAAATAAAGCAGGGCTAGGTGTGGTGGCTCACACCTTTAATTCCAGCACTCAGGAGGCAGAGGCAAGTGGGTCTCTTAAGAGTTCAAGGTCAGCCTGATCTATACAGCAAGTTCTGGGCCAACTAAGGCTACATGATGGGACCTTGTCTCAAAATAAAAAAGAATTAAAAAAAAAGAAAAGTAATTGAGGGAATCACTCTACATAGACCTCTGACCTCTGTATGTACACACACACACACACACACACACACACACACACACACACACACATGCCTCAACTAAGAAGCCTTGTTTACAGTACCTGTGGAGTGCCATGCTTGTGCCAGGCTGGTGGCATGCCAGGGAAACCACAGCATCCTGGTTTGTTCAACACTGAATCTGCTGGATATATACTGTTCACATCAGCTGCAGAGCTATTCTGGTTCCACTAGGAGCAGAACTGTTAGAACTCAGCCACAGGAGAACAGTGCTGACACCAGACAACACTCCTCTCTGAGCATTGCCCCCCTCTCCTGAAATATACCCTGGGGGATCCCACCTTGGGAAAGCACCTTTGGGGTCCCTGAAGCTGGTATAGTCACTATTCCCCTGCCACAGCAGCCTTCTCCCAGTTCCATAATCCTGGCCCAGACATACCCTCCCTGAGTTTCTGACATTAATTGGCCAGTTTGGTTTTAAATATGTACTTCATTCTGCCTCAAACGAAAAGCTGTGTATGAGTCTTCTGCAAGAGCCATGAGTCCCTCCAGGGCAGGAGAAGATGGAGGGTAATAAATATCTGTAATAAGGTAAGGTAATAAAATGCCTCTCTCTCATATATATATATAGGCATGGCGGGTTTGTGTCAGGCTTATAGAGTGAAGTCCATTTCTTGACTCAAGTGACAGGAAAGTGACACAAGGGACTCAGATACAGGACACAAATCCCAACACCTGGCCTCTTGTCTGAGTGCGTTGTGTATGTTCTTTTCTAGAACTCTCCTAACAAACATGTAAGGTACGATTTCTCTTCCCACTCTACGGATGAACATCACGAGATTCAGAGAACCTAAAAGTTTACCCATACTCCCCCAATGAAGAAAACAAAGTAGTAGGGAAAAAACAAAAACCCACAGGCACTGCTGCAGGCCGCAGGAATATATCATAAGAACTCAGCTGGTTATGGCAAAGTCACTACCTGGAGGAATCAGGGAATTCCTCCAGAGGAAGCCAAATCCCAAGGAGTTTTTGGTGTTACTTGGCTTGTTATATATCAGCTGTCTTCTGTTATGAAAATCATGTGTGCCTTCATAGTTTTCCCAATTGACTTTTCCCTAAGAAGGGCTAACAGTGTGGACTGATCACTCTCTGGACATACACATTCCAGGACTTTGGAGAACAGCCTCAGGAAAGGCTTTCTCTCAAGGACTAGCAGTAACAACAGTCCACATGCAAGTCTCCTGGTAAATTCCACAAGGAGACACCACCTAGGTCAGGTGGACATTAAGTAATAGCTTTACACAATTCAGCTCGGACCCCTCTTTCTTACAGCCTTACTAACTTTATAGACCGCTCGCTAACTCCTTACCTAACCACTTCTAGGAATATTTAGATAACCTTCTGCGCTGACAGCTATGCTCAGCCAGAACCCCAGTTCAAGCCTCCCTGTAATTATCATCATTAGCAGCATCTGGCCAGGTCCATCCCCAGATGGAGGAGAGTACTTTATCAGAGATACCTCTGTATTCTCTAAGAACAGACTTAACCATCCAGGCTACCTGTTTGAGAAGGCCTGGCGGATGTACCAATTAAGCATTACTTCCTCCCTTCCCAAACCTTCTCCAGTTCCAGATCTCCCTTTAACTATCACCAGAAGCATCCAGCTGTACACAGGTTGCCCAGCGACTGAGTACACTTTCCCCCACCCTGCAGAAAAAACGGCAGATAGCTTGGACAGATAGGAGCCACAGGAAAAAAGAAGACAGTTTTACTTTCTCCCATTGACCTAGCAACTTATAGATTCTTAACATTTTCTACCAATCACGTTTAAGATTATAGTTGAGCACATAAGAGCCCTCTTCTTAGATATTACCTGAATTCAGCCTTTAGTTAATTCATTTCCCAATTGGTCACTTCCCTTTGGGGTTGCAAATGATAATTAATGGTTATTGCCTCCCTATGTGATTCTTATACACCCTTCCATGTGACCCTGGAAGCCTGGCTTTATATACCAGGACTTCCAGGGCACGGAGGGTCGGAGAAGAGAAAAGAGAATGGAAGAACTAGACGGGTAAGAACTTGAGGGGAACAAACTGAGATGGGGAAGAACTAGATTGAAGGGCTAGAAGAGAGTACTAGAGGAATGAGATGGAAGATGAGGATGAGCCAGATGGGGAACAACAAGATGAGGAAGAACGAGATGAGGAGAGAGAAAGAGATGGGAAAAAAGATGATATGGGAAGGAACAAGATGGATGAGAACCTAGAAGGGGCAGAACAAGATGAAGGAATTAAGATAGAACCCAGAGGGGACCGCGGACAAGTGTAGAGAGAAATCAGGCAAGAAAAGACCTAAATATGAGAGCAGAATATAAGCTTGTAACTGACACAGAATAATAAAGTTTATGGACTAAGGAGTTTCGTGTACATAGATTCATTTCTTCTCATCAAAGATTAATTATCAGCTGGTTGTAGATTCTTCCCGGACCCTGGGAGGGGACTATCGAGGGGCTGGACCCCCTTAGTCCCCGATACCTGGCACCACAAACAGATTTAACTGTTTAGGTACTCAGGGGACTGATAGGAAGTAAGTTTTGGAGCATATCCAGGGAGAGAGGTATCGCTTCACAGAGGGTTGCCCAGTTAGAGGCTCAACTCTTCAAGAGGTACAATTTTTGGAGACCTCTGGAGTATCAGCTACAATCAGTCCTCACCGAAGGATGCTGCAGATCCCGGGGACACCGACCCCCCCGTTTGGAGCGGTGAGTAGCTATGATTAACCCCCCCCCTCAAATAGTCAGAAAGAGTCTAAAGAAAAACAGCTTCTGATAGAAGTTACAGGACACAGGCTTAAGACGAAAGGCACTTCAGTCAGCTCCAGTCAGTTTACAAGCTTAGATAAGGAAACAACAGTCTATCTTAACTCCATAGTGCCTCTGAAAAAACGTAAGGAAAAATTTAGGAGACCTCCTAAAAGCGGCCAACTTTATGAAATTGATTTACAGTCAAACTATGATAAGCGGCAGAGATTCTAACCCCTCCCTTTTAGGGAGAAACCTGCCATTACTTCATTCAGGGTCTTACAAGGAGGTAACACAATATTCACAGTACAAGACCTTCTGAGGGTGTAAACTAGAACTAATGAAGTTCACTATGTTCTCCATAGTAGCAGCAGCGGCCTGTTACAGTCTTTTTTGCTAAAACTATTGGAATCTAAAGGCTAACTTGAGCCCTAAACTTCTCACTCCAGCAGCCAACTAGGAGCTCATTCCAGTGGCCTTTATTTAAATAATAATGCAAGTCTCACAGCCAGTGCTGATTTAAAAACTAATGGCAACTCCCAGCTCTCCTAAAAAAGTGTCCTTTTCTCTCTCTTTCCTCTTTCTGGGTTGACTTTTAAGTTCTTGGTAATTTACAAAAATCTTGGCCAAGTACAAGAACTTCAGTTAACCCATTTCAAAAAAACAGGTCCTGCTTAGGGGACGCCCTGCTACGACCTGTATGGATTCATCAGACCCCCGAAGACGTTTGGGGGTTGGAATCCTAAACATCTGCCTTCTTCCCTCTGAACCTAACTATCTGCTATCTGCATCTCAGCTCACTTCTGCCTGTGAGTCGTCTCCACCCTTCTCCTCACCTTGCCATTTCCGGTGGCTATCTGGCTTGATAGGGACTGGACAAACCGGCTGCAACTGCTATTAAAAAAAAAAAATCCTCTTCCTCTTCCTCTGTTTTAGTTTGGGCCTTTTACTGTGATTATCTCATTTCATGATACACCTTAAAGGATTTATGAAATTGTTACTCTCCTTATATACTATATTTTTGAATAAGAATTCCTATTTCTATATTACAATAACTTCAGTACAAACTTAATATTTTTAAGGCTAAACCTGACAGGTATAAAACCTAAGTTCTAAGTTTATAAAGACAACTAACTTGTAAATTGTTAAGAATAAGTTTACTTTAATTAAAGATAATTAAAAATAAAACTTGTTGATTGATTGGCCGACATAAACTGTAAACTGTTAAGGATAAGTTGTATTTAAGCTATAAGCTATTAGAGATAATTATCAGGATACAAATTAAAACTTGATCATCATAAATGATCAAATTCTCTAATGTAACACATAAACATCTAGATATGTTATTAATGATACATGAATCTCAGTAATAACCTAGAGATACTGAGGATATATGCCTAAGTTAGATCTGTGGATAAAGTTTTTATTGAGGTCTGAGATATATAAGCTTTAGGAATGGACTTATATGCCTTAACATAAGAGTCTGTGGACCTCCCCAGAAGGGACACTGGGGCTAAATATAGGCTGTAGCTCCTCTGCTGTACAAGGTATAAAAATTGTCCCAGTAAAGGTTGATCCTGACTTTACTAAAGAAATTAAGATTATTGCACAACCCTCTACAAAAACAATTCAGATTCATGCAGGGCAGAGCCTAGGCTGGTGTGAATTCCAGTGATATGGCCTTCTGGATTCAGGAAATTAAATATTCCAAACCAACTAAACACTTAAAATACAGGGGAAAAATAATTGGCTTGCTAGACATAAGCACAGTTGTTTCTTATATTTCAGGAAAAGATTTGCCAAGTACTTAAGATGACTTACTCCTTCATCTCTTATAGGCCTAGGTCAACCTAATATTATTGCTAGCAGCTCAAAAATATTAAGATGGTCAGATAGATAAAATTATGACATATTCTGCCCATATGTCATCCTCCATACCTAACAACACTATGGAGAAGAGACATACTGTAACAAATGAATGTACCATTAATCTCTGCTGTGGACTGATATCATCTCAAATGCTACAGTGGGTTTTAAACTTCAAGGAACTTGAGTAAACAAGTTCAAGGCATAATTGAGCCCATTATTCCAGAAATCATAAATGACAGACATGGCCTTACGTTATCAACATTTATCCTAGGGGCCACTGTCCACTGTTGACCCCATTACTTGTAAATCTGATGCTCCTATCTGGGTTTAGCAATGACCCTTAAATACTGAGAGAATTGTAATTGCTACCTGTCTGGTGGAGAAAAAACTTAAATATTGGGCATATAAAGCCCCCCACCAGCCCTTAAATCACCCCAATATCTTTTTATTTAGGAAAATCAGACTTATACACTGTTACAAGACCTTAAGAAATTAAATACAATTTATTAAAGCCAAGGGGAACCTCACAGCCTGGCTTCCCACCTCCCACGGCCATCCCCAGAAACCAAAAAATAATTGCCATAGATGTACAAGATTGCTTCTTTACCATGCCTCCTCACCCTAAAAATTGTCAGCATTTCAAATACTTTTAGCTTGCCTACTCGCCCTGCCATGATGGAGGCCAAAGCCGACATACAGAGCAGGAAATGCGAGTTCTGTTTATCCAGGACTCATTCTTTGAACAGAGTTCCTCATTTTATCCATACAGATTAACTTTCAGAACTAACTGTCAGTTATAGCTTCCTCACAGTCCCCCAACCTAATAATAATATATATATGTATGTATGTATATATATCTTACAATAATTTTATTACACAGATGATATTATATTTATGTCAAACTATGAAACTTATGAGTCTATAGAACGACAAATAACTCTACAGGATGTACTGGCACCTTTTCTTATGTCTGTCCAACAATAACAAATTCTCTCCCTGTGGAAGCTCACTCATGAGGCTTAATACTTCATTTTTTCCACTCCTTTTCAATTTTAGGAATGCCTAGAGCTCATATATGGACCAAGGCTTTACATATACTCCAAGAGCTCTTAAGAATTGGCGCTTAGATTTTTCACATCTCCCACTACAGGCATTCCTTATTACCCCCAGGCCAAGCCACAAAGTTACACCTAAGCCTCTATGATCTCCTCACTGGTATTTGAAAAGGTCCTGATGTTTTCATAATGTCAGGAAGAGGATATGCCTACATGTCTTCACAGGACATTGACCTGCCTTTATGAATCCTGGATTGCCTGGTCACACCATATACTAGGCAGCTGCAGGACAAAGACACCCTAAAGCTGCCAGACTGAATACAGGCTGTTATTTACCTCTAGATTCTTAAATATTGAGCGTTGAATATAAATAAATTGATACAATTCTAGATCCTTTTGATAAACTGTTCATCAATGATATAAAACTTACAGAAATATGATTAGAAATAATAATTCTCTTCTAAATGTATTTTATTAACTTTTGTCAAAAGATAATGAGACTTGAGAGATATATAAATGACACATTTCAGATTTCATTCTCTGGCTATCCTGATTCTGTTGAGACTCCAAGGATTCATATTTTTGTCTGACAAAATTTACTACTGTTACATTGCTAACATATCTAAGCTTTTGTCCATTAAGAAGGTTCTTACAAGCTTCAGGAGATCAAAATTTGCCAACGCTCACAAACCAAGAAGGACTTGGAGGAATGCAACCTAACTACAGTTCTTATCAAAATTACAAAATTTCTTTTTCTCCTCTGGGTGGGGGAGGAGCCTTCCCTCTCCCTGGCCTGGTATCCCCTTCTCTCATCTACTAACTATGCATTTAATATCCCATAGGTACACCTAAGAGAAAAAGTTTCCTCTTTAAAAATCCTCAGCTGCATGTTCTACCATTAATACATATATTTGTTTCCAGCAGAAATTCTAACCATTTAAAGAGTTACAGGTTTTCATCCTCTGGAACATAGACATGCTGTCTAGCTGCAGGTCTACATCTTACCCTCCAGCCCACATGGATGTGCTGTCCGGCTCAGCCTTACATCCCACCCTCCAGCCCACAAGACAAGAAAGTCTGCTGCACATGTCTCACAGAGCCTGAAACAGCCTGTGCTTCCTGGGTTTCCACTGCATTCCAGGCCTCAAGACCCCCAGCTTCACCCCTATATCCGCAGGAAGTAACCATGAGAGAATTCTACAGCCCCTTTGTCACATACCCCTCTTTCTGAACTGAACTCTCCAGCCCAGGGGCTGGACTGCCCTTAAAAAAAAATGCTCTATTATCAATTGTGTAAGTCCTGCCCATGATCCTGAAATGTGTGTACTATCAGATGTTCTCCTCATGTACTTATGACATGTATGTAAGTCTTGCTATGTATACCCTGACACAGGTTATTACTGTTTTCTCATAGCTAGTGGTTTAATATTACATTGATTACAAATTTAAACTAGGTAAGCTTCAGCTGCAGCCTTGGTCCCACAGGTGCTCATGACTTACTCAGGTAACTCTTTAACTATGGCTCCTTAAAAGACAGGTTAACCAAATTAATACCACTAACCAAAGATTAATAGTTAGAGTTAATGTTCCAAACTAACCATTTCTTTTTGATAAGTCACAATCATAGTATTCAGACACTTTGGACCATATTATGCCATACTAGCTAAAAATAGATTTTTATGATTACTCATCTGCTCCCTTTTGGAGACAGAGATATTCTAACTATATACAGCTATACCTATTAGATGGTTAAACTAATCCTCAGCCTGCCATCTCTATATAGTATTGATTATAAATATATATTATAGGTACAATATTGATTAAAAATCAATGTTAATCATTACTTATCATTTTTCAGAAATCTCCAAACTTAAGTTTATCTACATATTCATTGTCCTAAAAAAAATTTTTTTTTAACTAAATGAAAAAAGGGGAACTGCTGCAGGCCGCAGGAATATATCATAAGAACTCAGCTGGTTATGGCAAAGTCACTACCTGGAGGAATCAGGGAATTCCTCCAGAGGAAACCAAATCCCAAGGAGTTTTTGGTGTTACTTGGCTTGTTATATATCAGCTGTCTTCTGTTATGAAAATCATGTGTGCCTTCATAGTTTTCCCAATTGACTTTTCCCTAAGAAGGGCTAACAGTGTGGACTGATCACTCTCTGGACATACACATTCCAGGACTTTGGAGAACAGCCTCAGGAAAGGCTTTCTCTCAAGGACTAGCAGTAATAACAGTCCACATGCAAGTCTCCTGGTAAATTCCACAAGGAGACACCACCTAGGTCAGGTGGACATTAAGTGATAGCTTTACACAATTCAGCTCGGACCCCTCTTTCTTACAGCCTTACTAACTTTATAGACCGCTATCTCCTTACCTAACCACTTCTAGGAATATTTAGATAACCTTCTGCGCTGACAGCTATGCTCAGCCAGAACCCCAGTTCAAGCCTCCCTGTAATTATCATCATTAGCAGCATCTGGCCAGGTCCATCCCCAGATGGAGGAGAGTACTTTATCAGAGATACCTCTGTATTCTCTAAGAACAGACTTAACCATCCAGGCTACCTGTTTGAGAAGGCCTGGCGGATGTGCCAATTAAGCATTACTTCCTCCCTTCCCAAACCTTACCTCCACTTCCAGATCTCCCTTTAACTATCACCAGAGGCATCCAGCTGTACACAGGTTGCCCAGCGACTGAGCACACTTTCCCCCACCCTGCAGAAAAAAACGGCAGATAGCTTGGACAGATAGGAGCCACAGGAAAAAAGAAGACAGTTTTACTTTCTCCCACTGACCTAGCAACTTAAAGATTCTTAACATTTTCTACCAATCACGTTTAAGATTATAGTTGAGCACATAAGAGCCCTCTTCTTAGATATTACCTGAATTCAGCCTTTAGTTAATTCATTTCCCCATTGGTCACTTCCCTTTGGGGTTGCAAATGATAATTAATGGTTATTGCCTCCCTATGTGATTCTTATACACCCTTCCATTTGACCCTGGAAGCCTGGCTTTATATACCAGGACTTCCAGGGCACGGAGAGTCGGAGAAGAGAAAAGAGAATGGAAGAACTAGACGGGTAAGAACTTGAGAGGAACAAACTGAGATGGGGAAGAACTAGATTGAAGGGCTAGAAGAGAGTACTAGAGGAATGAGATGGAAGATGAGGATGAGCCAGATGGGGAACAACAAGATGAGGAAGAACGAGATGAGGAGAGAGAAAGAGATGGGAGAAAAGATGATATGGGAAGGAACAAGATGGATGAGAACCTAGAAGGGGCAGAACAAGATGAAGGAATTAAGATAGAACCCAGAGGGGACCGCGGACAAGTGTAGAGAGAAATCAGGCAAGAAAAGACCTAAATATGAGAGCAGAATATAAGCTTGTAACTGACACAGAATAATAAAGTTTATGGACTAAGGAGTTTCGTGTACATAGATTCATTTCTTCTCATCAAAGATTAATTATCAGCTGGTTGTAGATTCTTCCCGGACCCTGAGAGGGGACTATCGAGGGACTGGACCTCCTTAATCCCTGATAAGGCACTTTGGCCCCCAGCCTGATATCCAGCTTACTACACTGCTTCCGTAGCAGGGATTTCCATTCTAAGTTTCTCCTCGTGGTGGCTAAACCTTGTTGTCAATGTGACACACAGGGAAAGGGAATTTCAACTGAAGAATTGCCTCCGTCAGATTGGCCCGTGGCCGTGTCTGTGGGGCATTTTCTTGATTGCTATTTAATGCAGGAGGGTCCCGCCCACTGTGGATGGTACACCATCCCTACGTAGTGAATTTGGGCTGTATAAGAAAGGTGACTGAATGTGAGCCCGGGACCAAGCCAGTGAGCAACCTTCCTGCATGCTTTCTGCTTCATGCTCCTGCCTTGGGTTCCTTAGATCCTGGACTGTAACCTGTAGAATGAAAAAGTCCTTTCTTCCTCAAGTGTTTTGGGTCATGGTGTTTATCACAGCAACAGAAACCTAACTAGAACACCCCTGCTGTCACAGCGATGCCCCTTTCTCCCAGTCACACCCATGTGACTGAGCTGGACACATACAAAGACTGGGAATATTTTTATATTTCCAGAGTTGAACTGAGAATCAGTGACCATCTTGGATTGTAGCTATTTTAAATCAGAACTCATCTACCCACTCTTCTCCATAGGCCCCAGAGATGCTATTATGGGCAATGACCCTCAAGTGTCCTTGCTAGAGACCTTAAAGTATGGAAGCTCCCAGGTTGTAGGGCAGGTGCAGGGAGGAGAAAAGCAGGACAGGAGGCCTGTTAAAGGAACCCAGCGTCTTGGTTTCCATTATGCTGCTCCGACATCCCTTTTCAACTCACCCAATTCTCTTAAGACTTGGACCAATGAGATGGCTTACTGTGTAAAGACTGATGACCTGAGTCTGATCACCAGAACCCACATAGTGGAAAGAGAGAACTAATTCCCTCAATTCCACAACACTTGTGACGTGGTATCACACAGAGGTGTGGTTACTTCAAAACAGGAAAGATCCACTTTGTTCTCATTCACTTGACTTTTGGCAGGCCTTAAGTCCCCAGAGATTGTTAGCCAGAAATCAGTTCCCTGATGCACACCGCCTGAAGGTTTCCCCTCAGTGCCTTGTCTTGGCAATTTCTCCAAAATCTGGCTTACAACTTAAGACCTGGCTTCCTTCAGAGTAAACTAAGGGTGTGAGGTGGGGGTAGGGATAGAGAGACTGTGAAAATAAAAGAAATAGAGGGAGGAGAGAAGAGAGAGAAGGAAATAGAAATGGGAAAGGATGAGAGGGAGGCCATTGCCCTTCTCTAACTCTGTATTCAGAAGTGTCATCCCACCATCTCTGTCACATTATGTTCACTATAAGCAGTCACTAAGTCCAGCCAGAATCTAAGAAGAGGGGACTACATAAGGACATGAATGTCCAGAGTGAAGCTCTTTAGCAGACGTTTTTAGCATTGGTGCTTAGAGCCCACCTTGGATGCTAAAACAAGTGAAGCCCAGCACGGTTTGCAAATTCCTTTAAGGATCTGGATGAGCTTGGGACCCTACCTTAGTCTGAGCAGATGCACAAGTTTGTAGTGCTCGATATAAATAGCTCTTCTTGGGAAATGTGCGTACACACACACCACGCATGTGCATGCACCTGGGCATGGGCGTTCACTCACATGCTTGAGGAAGCTGTGGGAAGGACGTCTTCCTTTAATCTGAGATCTGAAAAGATACCATAATGGCGAATCTAAAGAGGTATTGGTGTGGCTGGCCTCTAGAGTCTTTCTCTGATAAGCCACTGAAGAGACAGCAGGAGGTATTTTCTTCCGTTCTATGCGTCCCTCTCCTCTTTCTGCTCATGGGTAAGTCCGTATTGTAGGCACTTCCACTTGCTGTTGTGTTCTCTGAGGCTGGTCTTCTGCCCGGAAGAGAGATTCTTATTGGCGAAATCAGGAAATTACCCTCCTTGTGGTAATTACTCTGCAATTTTACTTTGTTCTGAGATCTGTACATGCGAGAGAGTGAGTGTGTATGGTGTGTGTGTGTGTGTGTGTGTGTGTGTGTGTGTGTGTGTTGTACGTGTGTGTGCATGCACACTGACGCACTGTGAGGAGGTGACATTCTAGCCCCAATCTCAAATAATTCTGGAATCAAACCATGCTCCCCTTACCCTCACATTTTCCTGCTAAGAAATGCTGACTCTAGTTTGTGTCCTATGTAATGTATATAAATTCACAGAGGGACCTGAGCAAACCCTTCTGATGATAAACCGGAGACGTCCTAAGGGAACAAAAACTGTTAGATTTTCTTCCACTTCCTGTTTTAACTCTCACATCCCCTGAACTGTAGGGACTTCTTATGATCAGGTGGCCCTAGGCAATGTGATTTCTCCTCCATCTCCCCTTCCTCCTCTTCCTCCTCCTCCCTTCCCTTTAGGCTACACTTCTATGTCTTCTTTTTCTCTAATATATTTATATTATTTTTTCACCCAGAATTCCTGGAGTAGCCATGCTGCAGAACTTGTCTGATTTGACCTAAATTCCCAAAGCCTTGGGAGTCCTGGGATCTGGGAGTCTAGGCTGGGATCACCTCAGAGCTGTCATAGGAAAATGAGCTGTGTTGACCAAAGCTCTTAGGAGCTTGAATAACAATGTTTATCAGAAATATAGATGTTGCTTGAGCCAAAAAATCAGTAGTGGGCCAATGTTATCATCTCTTCCCAACCCCAAACCTGACCTGACTAAGCTAAAGACAGCTGAAGGTTCCCTGGATGAGGCAGAAAGTAGGCTAATAAAGAAATTCTCAAACTTGAAAACAGTGAGAGAATTTTGAATGCTCATATGCTTAGTATAGCAGCAGGGAACAGCCCTTATTAGGGAATTTTCATTTTTCTAGTCTCCTAATGATAACCTTCTCCCCACTCTGGGCACACAGGTTCTACCAAGGTGCTAGCTTATTTGTTCTATCACTCACCTAGCCATCTCTCTGCCTCTCTAGGCATCTACCTACCCATTTTAATCTTAAAGAGATGCTGTCTTTTGCTTTTCTAGATCTTTACAGTTTGCAGCAACCTGCTTTTATTTATGTTTTGTCATACCCCTTGTAGATGACGTAGCTGTGATGAGTTTATCAGTCTTACAGATCAATAATCTGACTCTCAGAAAAATTCAGAAATTCACCCAGTCATAAGGCTAATTTCCCAATTAGGACAGAAATTTAGAAGGAATGTTTTAATGATTACTACAGCTGCTTCTATGGGAGAGAGTTTGGTGAGTGAGTGGATGAATGCATGCATGCATGAATGAATGAATGAATGACTTTGCTAGCCAATGGGCTTAGAAGGAGAAGGTCTAGTCATTCATTTATCAGCATATGGAATTTGTGACAAATCCATGTTTACTGAGTAAATAAATGAATGAATGAATGAACAAATGAAAGCTGGGTTGAGGAGTTCAGCTGCTCCTCCAAGTCCCTCTTCTGTTTCCACAGGACAAGGAGCCTCTGAGAAGGAAACATCCTCAATAGTGATATCAGGGGTGCTAGGGGGTTCTGTGACTTTCCCCCTAAACATCTCAGGGGATGCAGAGATTGAGAATGTTGCCTGGAATTATCCCCCAAAGTCTCTGGCTATAGCATTCTCCCCAAAACATGTACATATTGTGGACAAAGACTACAGTGGCCGACTCAACATCAGCAACACCTACTCCATGCGCATCAGTAACCTAACCAAGAATGATTCAGGATCCTACCAGGCTCAGATAAACCAAAAGAATTCTGGCCTCACCAGAGTGGAAAAGTTCATCCTCCGCATTTATGGTGAGTTCTAGAGAGCTTAGGGGATTTTCCACCCCCACACCACCACCAGTCTCCTACTGATCCCTAACAACACTACCTCTGACCTACCCAAACCCATGCTTTCCACACATGCAAAATGTGTGTAAAAACCTCATTCCATTGGCCCCCAAAGTCTTTTTTTCCAAATTCTTAATACTTTTTTTCTGTGTCTTTTATATGATGTATCTTGATTCCAGTCATTTCCCTGTCCCTTTGCATCCACCCTCCACCCCTGCCCACCCACCCCCAAATAAAACAAAATTTAAGGGAAAAAAGAAAAAAAAATAAGATAAAATAAAAGGTAAAATAGGGAAGGGAAAACCTTAAAAATCTCCTCATGGAAGATGTAGTGTGCCATCATGAGTCACACAATGAACCCCTTTGTCAATATATCTTTACTTGCCAGTTTTCATGGCAAAGAGCCATTTGATCTGGCTCTCGGTCTCTGGCTTCTACTCTTGGGATCCTCCGGGATATTATGTTGCTGACCTGTGTTGCAACCCCCGAAGTCTTAACCCACTGTAGCATCAACTTTAATACCAAAGTATCATCTAAATCAACCATGAATAAGACTTGATGTATAATTCATTTTGAGACCATTCTCCAGTTGTAAACCTATGGAACAAGACATTCTGCTTCTAGAATACAGTGGTAGGCTGGGCGTATGGTAAACACCCCCATTCTGAAAGAGATAAATTAGAAAGGAAGGAGTCACATATGGCAAGCAAGCCTAAAACCCAGAGTGGCTATTTTCATTATATTTTAAGGCTCAGTGCTGTATCTTCTGGGTCCACTATAGTGGTAGCAATGTCTTTCATGTCTCCTTGGGTGACCATCTACCTCTTGACCTTAGACATCATTCTGTCTCTAAAACAAACAAACAAACAAAACCATCCATTCCTACCCTACACCTGTCTTTTCTGGGCTCGTGGTGACAGGCAGAGCCCTGAAAGTCTTTGAACTACCACTGGTGTCTTTTCCTTCTTGATGGACAACATGCACTTACCGGCCTGCAGCTCATTACATTGTCTTATAGAATTCCAAAAGTCTGTCAGCTTTCTTTCTACCCTGTGTTTGTTCCTTCAGTCCAAGATTGTGGTGGTTAATCAATGTAGTCCATAAGCCACACGCACTCTCTCTTCAGCTAACATTGTGCACACCCATGTTCTCCCCAGAAGGACTTTCATATGTTTTGCAATATAAATTGGGGAAAAAAATCCCTACTTTTCAAGTTCTGGTTCTGTCTTGCCTAACAATCCCTTCCACTTATCTCTTTCCTCTGTTTTGTGTTAAGTGGTTAAAAGAAACAAGGTAGTGCTCTCAACACTTTTTAAAGATTTTTTATTGTTTATTTATGTGTAGATGTGTGTGATTGTATGTGCACGTGCACATGGGTGCCCATGAAGGACGGGGGAGAAGGTGTCAAATCCCCCGGAGCTAGAGTCACCAGCAAAAGTGAGCCACCCAATGTGAGTACTGGGAACAGAACTGTAGTCTTCTGCGAGGGCAGAAAGTGCTCTTAACCACCGATCCATCTCTCCAGCTCCTTACCTTCAATGTTATGCTTAGACATATGTTTCATTACTTAAACATTCTACTTCCCACAAAAACAGTAGAACGCATTTCAGCCAAGTTCTATCCCACTTTTTGTAAACATTCACTTTTCTCTGGTTTCTAATGCCATATGTCCAATTTCTGAAACATCACCAGAAAGACCTTAACTGTTCTCATTTCTATCACTATTTTGTTGATGATTACATATATATAAGGAAACCTATTATCATACATATGTGTGTACACATGCATGTGTGCTTGTGTCCTTACAATGCCCCTATTTTCTTTCTGAGTCTTCAGAAACTGGCTGTAACATCATATTTCTACCAAAAACTTCTTGAAGGCAACATGGGCTTTTACTAACATACATCTCAAAATTCTTCCAATTTCTACCCACTAGCCAGTTCCAAAGACACTTTTCCATATTTTTAGATATTTGTTACAACACCTAATTTTTGGTATCAAAATCTCTATTGGTTTGCTAATGTCGCTATAACAAAATATTGTTGGCTGATGGGGCTGGAGAAATTGTTCAATGGTTAAGAGCACTAGCTGCTCATCCAGAGGACCCATGTTCAACTCCCAGCAGCTACATGGTCATTAACAAGTGTCTATTACTCAGTTCCAAGGGAGCCTAATGTCCTCTTCTGGCCTCCATGTATACTGCATCATGTAATACACAGAAATACATGCAAGCAAAACACTTAAACACATAAATTTAAAAAAATATATTATTGGACGAGTAGATTAAATGATAGAAGTGCATTTTCTTACAACTTTGCATCTGACCGAAATATCTGTGTGTTTAGTTTCTTCTGGAGTCGGTCTTTGGATTGAAAATGGCCATCTTCTCTCTGTGTCTTCAGATGTTTGTCAATGTAGTTGGCGTCCTATTTATCTTCTTCAATGCGGATAATAAATAAGATTAGGGCCTACTTTGAGTTATTTACCCCTACCTCCAAACATAAACCTGTCTCCAAATGAGTCACATTCTGAGATGTTGGGGGTTAGGATTTGAATATAAGAAGTTTTGAGAAAAAAATTATTCGTTTCTTAGTACCATATTTCTACCAACCAGGTAGTTTGACACCTTTATTGATTTGTAGGATATTCTGTATATATTTAAAAAAGAAAGTTTTGTGCAGCTAATAAATTTAGAATAGATCACTAACTTGTAGCAATTTTTCATATGTATCACTAATGCTTAATAAGTTCCAGACAGTATGAATAGCATGCTGCCATACATATAGCTATCTCTAGAATATCTCTAGAGAGATCAGTATGAAACTCTTACTGTAAGTATTGTGCACTGGTCGATTGTGCCACTGAGGGGAATATGACCAAAATATATACATATTTATTATATACATTATTATACACATATAATTTTCACATAATTAATAAAAATATTACTTTGAAAAGAAACCCTTAGCAGTAACTGCCTTCAAAAATTAATGCAGAAGAAGAAATAGGTGTTGGGGACAGTAATGATTACTTTTCTTAAAATCATATACCCTTCTGCATTTTTTTCAATTTTGTGTGTATACCTATCACCTATTCAAAAAGAAATTAGACACAAGATTGAACAATGGAGATGGAATAAAAAGGGGGCTGAGGAAGGAAGGACTGAGAGTAGTGGATCCTAAGCTCAGACCAAGACGCAGGGATGATTTGAATTCTAGAAAGTGAGCCCCTACCCCCTAGGTTATTCAGCGTTTACTCAGTGCACCTAGGGTCCCAAGCACAGGGCAGAGAGAGAGAACCACACTACTAGGAATTTTGAGTTGTTGTGATAATAAGACCTGCAGAGAATGTCTCAGAAACATAGAGGAGAGGCGCTTGCCCTAGCCTGCAGACACCTCTTCCCTAGAACACGCTGATCTTCCTCCATCCCTACCTTCTCTACCATCACTTCCTTCTTTGGTCAGCCTTTCCCTGACAAGGAAGAAATCTGAGAGTCTTCTCAATACTCTTATCCCTCTCAGAACAGCTACAAGAGCCTCAAGTCACCATGACATCCGTGACCACCTCTGAGAATGGTTCCTGCACCGTCACCCTGATCTGCACTGTGAATGGGGAAAAGGACGGTATCCAATACAGCTGGACCCAAAAGGACACCGATTTTAATAAATCCCATAGGGACCCTATCCTCACCGTTTCCCAGAGTATCTGTGACCCAGACCTACCATATACCTGCACAGCCTGGAACCCAGTCAGCCAGAACAGCTCCCAACCTGTCCATGTCTGGCAGTTTTGTACAGGCAAGTGGCTCCATTCAGATCTTTCAGGGGACTCTAGAAACAGCCTAAGTACCCGTGGGGTTTAAAGATCAGTTTTCGGTGACACACATATGGAGTAGAAAAAGAAAGAGGATAAGTCCAAAGGCCTTCTGCTCAGGGGCCTGGGAAATACTGGCTGGGCTTGGAAACCCCAGGGCACTGTGGCACCCCAAGGGTACAGCAAGGGAGGAAAAGAGGGTTCCAAAGTAAAGAACCAAACTGAGCTTTATTTGGGTGGTAGTGTCTCCCAGGATCGCTTCAAAAGTGGGGAGGGCTGGACAGGCCAAGAGTGAGGTGAAAAGAACTAAGTAAAACAGATGTCTCATGGGGAGTGGAGCTAAGGGGAGGGGAGAAGGGGGTCCTGTCCCCTTCAGCTTGACTGGGGGGGGGGGGGTCAAGGGAGTTAGGAACAGAGGCTGAAGCAGTAATATCTCATCTCTGATTTCAAATTCAGGAGCCTCTAGAGGAAAAACAGTGGGGGAGACAGTGGTAGGGACCCTGGGAGAGCCCATGACCCTGTCCTTGGCGTTTCTGGACAGTCGAGACATGAAGAACTCTGTCTGGGTGTTTAACAAGTCAATTATCAGCCAAGAATGGGAAGGAGCAGAAACACCAGATCCTCACCGTAAGCCCAATGGTCCTAAAGAAAGGAGGTTGTGGGTCTCTGGCCAGGACCACTCCCTGAAGATCAGCCAGCTGGAGATGGAGGATGCCGGCACCTACCATGCCTATGTGTGCTCAGAGGCCTCCAGAGAGGCCATTGTGAGACACTTCACCCTGCTCATCTACCGTGAGTATCCCCTAGACCGCTCCTTTCCCTGAAAGGTTTCTCCTCTCTCACTTTCCCTTCCTGCCAAAACGCCTCAGGGCATTATTAACAACTAGTCAGTTCACAGTGGTGTGCTCACATAAGGAAACATTGCAACAACCATCATGAGCAGAGCCCACCTGCCAAGTGTTCCTTTATCTGGGCCTTTGACACCTAATTTTGTCAGCGTGTACTTTTATGTTCCGTTATCATTTAGAATAAGGGTGGAAGCAGAGTAGACTGAAGGGAAGCTCTCTTCATCTCTCAAAACACTGTGACTCAAGAGGATAGGCCACTCAGGTCCCCAGAGTGTGAAACACAGATCTCACATTCTTCCTTCTCATCCCTGGACTTGGCAGGAGTTTGGCTTGGTGTTTTGTATAGTTTAGGCCAGCCAGCTTTTTTTTTTCCTGTCTATTCACACAGAATAAGCATGGTCCCTGCCCGACTTTGCTCATATCTAGGGAAATGTGTTAACCATCCATCCACAGTCCTGTTAAAGAGTTCGGCAAGCTGCCTAGGTTCATGTTAGTTGCATATGGTGACCCAAATACTAAAAGTTAAAAATATAATTAAATCTAAAAGAAGGTGGGGCAGTGATGGTTCAGGCCTTCAATTCCAGCACTTGGGAGGCAGAGGCTGGTGGATCTCTGTGAGTTTGAGGCTAGCCCGGTCTACAGAGTAAGTTTCAGGCTACATAGACAAACCCTGTCTCAAACAAACAAACAATCAAACAAACAAAAACTGAAAGAACAGAGAGGATTAAGTAAAAACACTAGCAGACAGACAGCAAATAAAACCAGCCTTACTATTTATTTTCAAATAATTTTGAATGATAATAAATGCAGTGCCAGCTAGTGAAGTGAGATGGAATGAATCTTGTTCATAGATTTCTGATAACAATGATAAGAAATGTGCTTTATAGATTAATAGCTATTGATGTATAACTATGTGGTAATGCTATACTGTACTTTTAAGTTATACAAGAAAATGTAGGGACTTTTGTTTGGGTCTTTTCTCTGTGGTAGAGAGGAAACAAGTTAATGTTAATAAAGCTGTAAGCTCCTCTGCTCTAAGACACACACACAAATAAAATAAAATAAAATAAAATAAAGTAAAATAAAATAATTTTGAGAGATGAGGATGTAGCTCAGTTAGTAGAGTACCTACCAACTACACAGGAAGCCGAGGGTTGGATCTTTAGCACTACAGAAACCAGGTATGATGGCACCTGCCTATAATCCCAACACTTAAGATGGAGAGGCAGGATGATCAGAAGTTCAAGGCCATCCTAAGCTACACAGCAAGGTGGAAGTCAGCCTGCAATAATGAGACCTAGTCTCTAAATAAATAAACAAATGCAAAATAATTTTTGTTTATATAACAAAGACAATGATTTACTTAAATACTAATTTTTCTTTAAAAAACTTTTGGTAATGTTTAAAACATTGTGTTTATAAAAGCTGAACTTGTTTGTATTGATGAACTGGTCAACTTTTCACTGTCAGTACAATATTTGGACCAAGTAGTTCTTTTTATGTTTCCCTTTTCACTGACAGCTGAGTATCAAGGTCCACAGAGGTAAAGTGATATGCATGACATTTTGTAGATAAGGAAATGACTTCCATGGGGCTTGTGACTCCTGGGGGTACAACACATTCTTCATGAATGCATTTTATTCTTTCTTCTTTTTTTGCTCTTTTTAAAATTACATTTTGTGTGTGTGTGTGTGTGTGTTTTGTATGTGTGTATGTTGTGTGTGTGTGTTTTGTGTGTGCATGTGGTGTGCGCACGAGCGAGCAAATAGAGGATAGTGTCCAGGATTTGGTTCTTTTCTTCTACTATGTGGATCTTGGGACTCAAACTCGGGATATCAGCCTTGGTGGCAGGCCAATTTGCTGACAAGTCTAGTTTGTCTTTCTCAAACACAGAGAGACTGAAGAAGCCCAGTGTCAACCAGAGCCATGTGCACAGGAAGGACGGTATCTGCAAGGTACAGTTAACCTGCTCAGTGGAAGATGGTGGAAACAATGTGACATACACATGGACGCCCCTGCCAAAGGAAGCTGTTATGTCCCAAGTGGAGTCACGCCTCAATGTCTCCTGGAAATGTGGTGAAAGGCCGCCCAGCTTCACATGCACCGCCCATAACCCTGTCAGCAACAGCTCCAGCCAGTTTTCTTTGGGGGCCATCTCTTCAGGTTGCTCTCTCTCTCTCTCTCTCTCTCTCTCTCTCTCTCTCTCTCTCTCTCTCTCTCTCTCTCTCTCACCTAGGCTGCAGAAGCTGGGACTTTGAAATCCAGAGATTGTATCCTAAACTGTTTATGAAAGTCAGCGAGGGAGAGTGGGGGAGGGTCCATTAGAGCATCATCTCAGTGTGATGCGGTCCAGACATATAATCCTAAGGTTCTGATGGTTACGTTAGGAAAAGCAAGAGGAGGCAGACATGTTAGTAACCACTTGTATCCAAGCACTTGGGAGGCTAAATCAGAAGGGTTACAAATCTGAAGTCAGCCTGAGCTACAGAGTTGGAATCTGTCTCAAAACAACAAAACAACAACAACAAAAAAAAGAACTGTGGATTTAATTCAGTTGTTAGAGGGCTTTCCTAGTACATCTGAGATCCTGGGTGTAATTCATAGCATTACAAAAACTGAGTGTAGAGGTACAGGTCCATAATGCCTGTAATCCCACAACCCTAGAGGTAGAGGCAGGAAGATCAAGGAGTTTGAGGACATCCTTGGCTACATAGAGTTGATGCCAGCCTGGGCTAACAAGAGATTTGAAGAAGTGACAAGGGGAGGAAGCAAAACAGTTACTTCTTATAATGTATTTTATTTAACCTGATAGAGCCAAAATACCAACATTTCATGTGAATTTGGTATAAAACATATTAATGCTTTAAAAGTCAGCACGTGCTTTACACTTATGTTGTATCTCAACTCGGATATTAAATTTTTATCAAAAGTATTTCTTATTCAGATGCCATAAAATACACAGCTCAAGAATAAATGTACACATTCAAGTTTTTCCAAATGAACTCCAGTTTTTCAAGGAACTGAATCACCATTTATTACTTAATTTTAACAAAAGTAAGCACTTAGTTTCTAAGCCACACCAGCTACAAGTCAAAAGCCATGGCTTACTGGGCAGTACGGAATTCAAGGTTTGGAGAGTAATGGGGAGTGTATGGAAAGGAATGCTGGCCCTTTGGCCTGTGTGAGTGAATCTAAAAGAGGAAGCTTTCCTGCTCTGTTTTGCTTTTTGTTTTTTGAAACCGAGGATGGCCTTGGCTGGCCTGGAGCTCTCTCTGTAGACAGACTGGCCTAAAAGTCACAGATATTTATCTGTCTGTGCCAAGTACTGAGAGTAAAGGTGTATGCCAACATGCCTGGCTCTGGTGGTTCTTAATAAATGCTGGCCGCCACTCTAGAGCTCTGTGCATTCTTGCACAGTTCATTTTCCCGGCAGCCCTACAAAAGGAATGCTTTTATCATTTTCCCTGTTCTATGAAGACACTAACAGAAGGATGGGGGACTTACCCAGGCCACACAGCAAAAGCAGCATTGGAACTGTAGGCCTGGTCTCTGTTCTTCCCCAGACGGAAGCAGAAGGGTGAAGTCCACCTAAGACGCAATGGTGTTGGGTCAGGCTGAGTCAGGAAGACATATGTGGAGCCTGGCTTCATAGGAATCTGAACTCTTTTTTTCCTTTTCTTCTGCCTCATTTCATAGAGAAAGGCTGCTTTGGGTCTGACAGATCAGATACTTAAAGCTCTGGCCTTGGGTAAGCTGTAAATAGCTCTCCAGAAAGTCTGTGTCTACCTATGTACTGCAGTCACCTTTTGCCTACAAGGCTTGCTCAAAAACAGGTATCAGATGAATAAATGAAAGTATTTTAGGCTGTCGTGAGATTCTAAGAGTCAGTTAGGATTGTCATTGTGTCATATCAGTCATTTGCTCTGATTTCTCTGTCAATATTTGCATTAATATTCTTGTTTTTCTCTTCAAGGCTTTGAGAGAAACCTGAAGTTTTGGATCTGGCTTATGGTGCTCATCCTTTGGTTCCTGGGGATGCTGGTTGGGTGGTCCATTTTGAAGCAAAAGAAACAGTGTAAATTTTCTAGCTTAACTTTGCCCACCCTTAGAAATCTATTTGCTTGAAATCCATGCAGGCTTCTAAATCCTCCCATTAAACCCTTGCTTCTTGCTCCAGACCTAGTTTCTTCTCAGAGTGATAGGGAGGCTGAGAATTAGTTGAGGGTCTTCAGCTAAAAATAATTGTAGACCAACTGAAATCAGCTTGGGTTTTCATAGTTTTTATTATTTTATGTGTTGTGAGTGTTTTGCCTGCATGTGTGTCTGTACACCATGTGTGTGCCTGGTGCCTGTGAAGGACAGAAGAGGGCATCAGGTTCCTTGGAACTGCAGTTACAAATGGTTGAGAGACAACATATCAGTGCTGGGAACCAAACCCAGGTCCTCTGGAAGAGTAGCCAGTGCTCTTAACCACTGAACAATCTTTTCAACCCTAGCTTAGATTTTTATAGAATGTGGAGGAAGGACAGGGACATGATTTATTATCTCATGACTCAGTGGCCTCAATGGGTAGATGTCAGCAGAGGCTAAGAAACCACCAGATCTCTCTGTATGTTATCTGTGTTGTTCTTTTTGAGCCAACTTGACTCTCCTATTGCAATATAGCTGGGGGTCAAGGAGAGGGGCTTACCACAGCACAGCAACCTGTAGCTTCAGATATACACATACTAATAACTCTCACACTAGGCTGGGGCAGGATGCTTCCCTCCAACTTCAAATCTGAAAAATGTCAGAAATATCTCTGATTTCCCAGGTTGAAATCATGTGGTTGCTGCACACAAGGAAATAAGTGTTCATGATTAGCAGCTCCCTCTAGAATCTTAATATTAGAGTGATAATGGAGAATTTCTCCCAAAAAGGCAGGCTAAAACACATGGATCCTGCAAGAATTACTTCTAGAAGAGTTACAGCTCTCTCTTCCCAAGAAATGCCAGAAAGTCCCACAGCATTCTTCCTAGATGACGACAACCCTAGACTCTGATTACTACTTCCCTTGGTCCTGTGCTTATCTTGGGGTCCCCTCCTTCTCCATAGTCTCTTCCCTGACTGTGTCTTCAGAAGCCTCTCCCCATCTCCTTTGAGTCTCACAGAACCAAAGATATCTCTCTACTCATAGTCCTCATTGGTAACCTTCTTCTACTTGGTTTCTCAGGTTTGTCTTCGGCCATCAGGTGCAGCCAAGTCGAGACCCCAGCTGAAACATCAGGTAATATCATTGGTGACTCTGGATATGGGGGTCCTGTTCCAGATAGAAGTTCCAAAGCCTAGCTACTCAACGTACAGTCAGGCAACCAGCAATGTGGCTTACTTAGGAGCTTGTTAGAAATGCAGAATCTTGATTGCTACCACCAGAATACTGAATACAATCTACATTTAGATGACTTATATGCCTGATAAAGTTTGAAAAAGCAGTATGCTGAAAGGAGGTGGTTTGGGAACAAAAGCTCCTGGAAGATGGATCCAGTAGAGGTAATTGCTGGAACTAAGAGGGGTCTTGTGTCTACAGGAGCCTCTTGGGTTCCTCAGATGTTGACTGTTAGCGCTTGAACATGACCTACCATAAAGATGGGTTATTTTCTCCATTCTAAGAACACAGAAACAAAGACCAGGTGGAATAATAAAACTGTGGCAGGAGCAAAACCAGATGCTAATTAAAATCAGGTACACAGATGCCTATTACTCAAAAGCAATGGTTTTCAACCTGTTGGCCAGGGCCCCACAGGGGTCGTATATCAGATATTTACATTACAATTCATAATAGTAGCAAAATTACAGTTATGAAGTAGTAACAAAATAATTTTATGGTTGGGGAGTCACCACAACATGAGGAACTGTATTAAAGGGTCGCAACATTCGGGATCATAATCAATGGCTTTCCAATTTGACCTAAGCTAGGGAAGGCTTTCTTGAAACGAACTCTTATTCAACATGTAAAAAGAGAACTGTTCCAGTGGATGCTGGTGTGGAGGAAGAGCTTAGATGTTAGCTTTTATGTCCTCCTGCCAATCCCATGTTGCCCCAAATTACCACCTTAAACTCCAGAGTTCTGGAATGCTAGGAAGTCCCTCAAACCAAACCATGTTTCTAAAAACTCTCTCACATATCATGGAAGAGATCTACCAAGAGGTAGGATCAGAAGAGGGACTGGGGCTGAAGTCATCATACAATGCAGACTTTCTGAGAGATAAATGTAAAGTGCCCCCTCAAATGGGAATGGAAAAAAGACTATCAATGACTCCTCATGGCTCTGCTGTGGTCTAAAGTCAACATAAACTAGTTGTCAGACACATGGACTCAGGTCAGACATGCCAATTTTGGACCCTGCTTCTCTTCCTTTCCAATGATAGCATCATGGATAACTCAAGCTCTAACTTTCATTTATCTGGAAAAATGGGGTTGCTTCATCTGCTGTGAGGACCAAAGTGGAGTGATGTCCGCAGTGGCTACTCAGTGATAGTTACTATTGTTGTTAACCATTAGAACAACTCATACTTTATTTTTCCCCACACAAAGCCAGAGAAAGCAGTGGGTAGTGACAAGAACACCAGAGACCAAGCCACTTACATTCAAATCTTGGCTCTACTATGTAGGTGGGAACGTGCTTAACTTTTATGTGATTCAGCTTTCTCATTTCTGCTTCATGGTGTTTTAGGCAAATTAAAGACATTTGGAGCATTGCCTGACACATCGTAAATACTTAGCAAATGATAGACATGGTTTTTTTTTCTACATTTGCATCAAATGAGCTATTTGATGTGCCCCAAGGCAAGGTTTCTACCCTCTCAGTGTGCCGTGTTAGTTACTTGTGACATGCGCATGTTCTGATTGTGCTATGCCTGGGCCATTGCACTTTTTAAGTATTATAAATGCATCCTTTCCTCAAGGGAGGGTGATCCGTGTTTTACACTGCCTTAATCCTGCTGCTCTCCATACAAAGTACATCTTGTCACTCATCAAAACCTTGCCTTTACTTTATAACCCACCTCAATTCTGCCACTTTCAGGGTCTTCCTTGTTCTACACAGGAGCCATGACCTCCAACCCCAGTACTTTTCTTACACCTCCCATGTGATACCGTTCAGAGACCACCTTACATTAATGGTTTACTCATGTATATGATTCCTCTCCCACAGCTAGACAGTGAACTCTAGGATCAGACATACTTTATCTTTGTATTTTCCCAGAGTACTTGCCTGTATCCTTGGCATGGTTTTATCCAGTGGCCCAGTTCCGTTCGCTAAGGATGCTGAGAAGACCATCATACATTATATCTAGTGAATATTTAGCTATCAGATGAATAAATTATTTGGTTATTGAAAAGGAGAAAGGGAGAACAGAATGGAGCTCCCTAATGGGAAATCTCCTGCAGCCTTGACGTCATACCTAGGATAGATATCAGAACAAATTGGGTCTTTGGAGCAATTCAAGAAAGATGTGTTAACCCTGCACAATGTGTTCTAGAAACCCCAGCTGGCCACATGAGATTTTCTGTGCTCTCTCAACGGTATGAGAAACTAGACATGCCTGCTGAGACTACGAGGCCTAAGGCCGCCTCGGACACCAGCTCTGACAGCAATGCAACAATAGAAGAGGGTGAAGAGGGCGAGGGAAAGACCAGAATGCACAGCAGTGTTGATGGAAGAAGTGAGGTGTCTGACATGGACACTCAGGGGCACACTGCACGTGACTTGGCCTCTGAGAGGCAAACAGAGCATGAAGTGGTCGTGCCAGATGACACAGTGGTCAAGTCTGAGGTTGAAGAGGACATTACATACCTACAAGTGTACCTTAATGTGCAGGTGAGCACTTTGAATAACACACCTTCATCCTCCTGCTGCTTCTAGGACTATGTGATGTCACAGACGAGTCCCTAAAACAGGAAGTCTGTCTGGGGATAGGACAAGGACCATACAGACACTCTGTTCAGCTGTGATTACCAAACCTTGAGATCCTTTGAAATGGAGGAACCCATTCTTGGGTCATTAGCATGGGGACGAGAGAAACAGAGGCACTATCCCTTGCCCCAAGGCAGTTCCCAATTTCTGAGACCAGAACACAGTGGGATGTACTCTGACCTCAAGAGCTGTGGGTTGTAGGATTTTGTTTTGTTTTGGATTTTTTGTTTTTGTTTTATTTATTTTTTTTGTTTGTTTTTTATTCTTTGGGGGCCTGCCACCCAGCTCCCAAATAAATACATGAAGACTTATTCTTACTTATGAATGCCTGGCCTTAATTTGGCTTGTTTCTAGCCAGCTTTTCTAACTTAAATTATCCCATCTCTCTTTAACTGCATAACTGCATTTTGCCTCTGGGCTTTTTACCTTTATTCTATATATCTTCTTTCTTCTTACTCCATGGCTAGTTGTGTAGCTAGGTGGCTGGTCCTTGGTGTCCTCCTCTCCTTGTTTTTCTCATGCTCTTTCCTCTCTCTTCTCTTGAGTCTAGATTTCTCCTATTCATTCTTTCTGCCTGGCAGCCCCACCTATCCTTTCTCCCACCTAGCTATTGGCTGTTCAGCTCTTTATTAGAGCAATCAGGTGTTTGAGGCAGGCAAAATAACACAGCTTTATAGAGTTAAACAAATGCAACATAATAGAATGCAATACATCTTTGCATCATTAAACAAATATTCCACAGTATAAATGAATGTAACACATCTTAAACTAATACTCCACAACAGTGGTTTAAACCGGAATGTTCTCATTTGATGGCTAATGCTAGTCTGCTCACCTGTTACAGGGAAAGATCCCAGTTCCTCAAAAGAAAGAAAACCCGAACACAATCTACTGCTCGGTACAGAAACCTAACAAGGTGAGAACCATTTTCTTTTTCTTAAACTTATAAAGTAAGAAACTGTTCCCAACCATTTTGTCTGGAAGTCCTAGATTCTTGTGGCTGAGAAACTCAAATGAGCTCAGGATGTGCGGTTCTGATACATTCTGTGATCATTAGAGATGTCTGACTCACACCTGTGTGACCAAAGCCTTTGAACATTTAATAGCTAATTCAACATCTGATGTTGATTATTCTTAACATCAACCATAGGTTGATAAGACATATATATATAATATATTATATATTTGATTTATTATAGTGTTGAGTGAGTCTCTTAATGGTAGAATTTACCACTAAATAATAATGACTACAATAACTAATGTTTATAGAAAGTCCCACAGTTCATAAGGCATTCACAAACGAGTTCCCCTCCATCCTTGTAACAATCTCTGGAAATGTCTTGTCATTCACATTTGAAAGCTGAAGAAGCCGACTCACAGAAGCTAATTGAGCTCTTGTCATGTTGATGACAATTGAAAGTTCCAGTACCACAAACCACAAGCACTTACATTTTTAAATGTTTCCGTGCAAGTACATATCATGACCTAAGAGTATTCCTTCCAGTATCCACCACCTTCCCTTTTCTCACCCCTCCCAATAGTTCCCTTGGTTCCCCTAGACAGTTTTACTTTTACTTTCATGTCATATATGCATACATGATTTTGTGTGTCTATAAAATCTAGTAAGCAAAAATGAGAGAAAACATATGATTTTTTTTTTGAGACTGACTTAATGTAGTGGTTTGAAAGAAAATAGTACCAAAGGGAGTAGCACTGTTAGGAGGTGGGACCTTATTGGAGTAGGTGTGGTCTTGTTGGAGGAAGTGTGTCACTGTGGAGGTGGGCTTTGATGTCTCATATATCCTCAAACCATACTCAGTGAGACAGACCACTTCCTGTTGCTTGCAACTAAAGATGTAGGAATCTCAGCTCCATCCCTAGCACCATGTCTACCTGCACACCACCATGTCACACCATGATGATAATGGACTAAACCTCTGAAAATGTAAGCCACCCCAATTAAATGTTTTTCCTTTATAAGAGTTGCCATGGTCATGGTGTCTCTTCACAGCAATAGAAACCTTAACCAAGACACGTAATTCACTTATTTTATCTCAAGTTGCATCCATTTTCCCTCAGATAATACGACTTCATTCTTCTATATGGATAAAAAAAACATGAATATACCACATTTTCTTTTTTTTCTTTTTTTCTTATTTTTTTTTAATTAAATTTTCTAATCCTTTTACATACCAACCACAGGTTCCTCTCGAATATACCACATTTTCTTTAACCATTCCTCTCTTGTTGGACACAGAGGTTGGTTCCATAATTTAGCTACTGTGACTAGTACAGCAATGAACAGAATATCTATTTGTGATGTGTTGACTTGTTGTCCTTTGGGTGAATATCCAGTAATGGGATGCCTGGGTTACACATGGTAGATCTACTGTAGTTCTGTGTTGTTGTTGGTAAATTAATATATATATATATGTATATATATACATATATATGTATATATATATATATATGCATGTTTTGTCTCCATGTATTTCTTTACATCTCATGCATGCTGTACCCACATGGATAGAAGAGGGCATCGCATCCCTGGGACTGGAGTGACAGACAGTTGTGAGCTACCATGCAGGTGCTGGGAATCAAACCCAGGTCCTCTGCAAGAGCAGCCAGTGCTCTCAACAATGAGCATTCACTCCATCCCCTTTGTGGTTTTTAAAGACATCTCAATACTCTCTCCCATAGTGACTACATTACTTTACACTCCCACCAACAGTGTATAAGGTTCCCTTTGTGCACATCCCTGCCAGCATTTATCATTTATTTCCTTAATGACTGCCATTCTGACTAGGAAAGATGGAATCTCAATCTATTTTTTAGTTTTATTTCTCTGATGGTGAGTGAAGTTGAATATTGTGATATGTTTGTAGACTCTTTGTATGGGGGGGGGGCAAGTTCTCTGTTCATTTCATCAGCCCATTCATCAAATGGGTTATATGGGGTTTTTGTTTTATTTTGTGTTGATGGGGATTTTTTCAGTTCTTTGTATATTCCAGAATATCTATCCTCTGTCATATGTTGAGATTGCAATGAAATGCTCCCATTCTATAGGCTTTCTTCACTCATTTAAGTGTCTGCTATACCAAAGCTTTTTAATCTCCTGAGTCCCATTTGTTGATTGTTGGCTTTAGTTCCTAGACTACTGTTCAGTCCTTACCTATGTCTATATCTTGAATGTTTCTCCAATTTTTTTTCTCCAGAATTTTCAGACTTACACTAAGGCCTTTGATCCATTTGGGGTTAACTTTTGTGCAGAATGAGAATCTAGTATCATCCTTCAACATGTGGACATCCAGTTCACCATCACTCTTTGCTGAAGAGATTCTCTTTTCTCCAGTGTGTGTTTTTGGTATCTGTGTCAAAAATCAAGTGGCTGTAGCTATATGACTTTACATCTGGGTCCCCTATTCTATTCCATTGAGCTGTGTGGCTGTTTTGTGCCAGTACTGTGCTGTTTCTGTCACTATGTGGCTATATTATAACTTGAAATACAGCATTGTTCCTTTTGTTTGGGATGACTTTGGCTGTCTTTGTGCTTCCATGTGAACTTTAAGATATATTTTTCTGTGAAGGATGGTATTGGGGTTTGATGGAGATTGCATCGAATCTGCATATTGCTCTTGACAAGATGGTCATTTTCTCAATATTAATTCTTCCAATTCATGAACATAGAAGGTCTTTCCATCATCTGGTGTCCTCAATTTCCTTAGTCAATGTTAAATTTTCATTGTAGAAACCTTTCACTTCCTTGGTTACCTTTATTCCAAGGTGTTTTGTTGTTGTTGGTGTATCTATTGGTTTTTGTTGTTTTTCCCATTTTATTTAGTAGCAGTTGTGAATGGCATTTTTCTCTTCATTTCTTTCTCAGCATGTTTGTCGTTGGTCTGTAGGAAAGCTGCTGACTTTGTGTATCAAATTTGTATCTTGCCCCTTCGCTTAAAGTATTTATCAGTTTTAAGAAGTTTTCTTTTCCCTTTTAAATACACCTCAACAAGTATTCTTCCTCTGAGTCTGGCTGAGTATTTCATTCTCATTTTCCTAAAAACATTGATTACTCTACCACTTATGCTTTTGAGTCTACCCCCAATTTCACCTTCCCTCTGTAAAACATTCAATAAGAATTATTTAAGGTCTAAATCTTTTCAAACATGCTACTTATCTGTAATTAATGATTCAATCGTTAATGTTTATTAAATGGCTCTTTTAGCCAGGTGGTGGTGTCGCACACCTTTAAACTCAGCACTCGGGAAGCAGAGGCAGGCAGATCTCTGGAGTTTGAGGCCAGCCTGGTCTACAGAGTGAGTTCCAGGAAAGCCAGAGATACACAGAGAAACCCTGTCTCAAAAAAATACCCTTTATGGCCCATCATTGGGTTGGTCACTATGAGGATTCATATGTGTTTGTGGCAGCACCCTGAACTTGAGGATTTGTTCTTTTAGCTGTCATTTGATAGGGGATGTTGGAGTTGAATCTATCAGCGGGAGGAAGAAAAGAAAACACTACATGCTTACTGAATAAATTGTTTGTCAAATTCCAAGTGTTTTTCAGATGCTAGGAGTAGCAGATGTTAGTGCACTGAGAGACAGAGCAGCTGTCACTGCACTGAGGGATAGAGCAGGTGTCACTGCACTGAGAGACAGAGCAGCTGTCACTGCACTGAGAGACAGAGCAGCTGTCACTGCACTGAGGGATAGAGAAGGTATCACTGCACTGAGAGACAGAGCAGCTGTCACTGGACTGAAGCATAGAGCAGGTGTCACTGCACTGAGAGACAGAGCAGCTGTCACTGCACTGAGGGATAGAGCAGCTGTCACTGCACTGAAGGACAGAGCAGGTGTCACTGCACTGAAGGACAGAGCAGGTGTCACTGCACTGAAGGACAGAGCAGGTGTCACTGCACTGAAGGACAGAGCAGGTGTCACTGCACTGAGGGACAGAACAGATAAGACTTCAGGAGAAGAAAGTTGAACTGGGCTTTAAAAGGTAGATACTCTGCCAGGTATGGTGGCATACCTTTAGGTGGTTGAAACAGGAGAGTTGCCAGTTTTAGGATAACTGAGCTATATAGCAAGACCCTGTCAAGGTGGAGGAGGAAGAAGCAGAAGATAGAGTGGACTCAGTAAATACTTGTTCAGATATGCATGCCTCCTCCTGACTTAAAGCCCAGTGTTTAATGCCTACATATTCCGCCGCTGGCCTCGAGAACAAATCTGTGTAATTACTGCATTTCAGGCTGCTTTCCTCTCCAGCTTAGTTCTTGGGGTAAAAACTGTTCAAACTTAAAGCCGTGAATATTGATGGGTCTTTGTTCTGATGTTTAAAGTGGCTATAAGCCACCACAGGCAGGTCTATATAGTATCCCCACCCTAACCTACAGTAAATAGAAACCAGTGTATTTCCTCAGCTATGTTCTTGACAGAAGTTATCACCTGTCCAGAAAATTTTGGACTAGGAGTCCTCGTTCTGGGTCCAAGGCCATCACTTTTGGGTCAGGAACCTCTCAGACCTCTTTCAATCATTTTCTAACACACATCTCTGGGCAGTATAATGAGTCCTAACCCCTCCCCTCCCCCACCATCATCAGTTCAGGTTTCATCCTCTCTCTAGAGCATATGCTGTATCTTCTCCAGAAGACAAAGAGGTTGTTAGAACCCTTGGACCCAGAAGGACTAAGGTCTAACTGGAACCTAACCTCTTCCATTTAATTGTTAAATAAATATTTGCCCCTTTTCTTCCAGTTCAGGGAAGATTGGGATCACTCAGTGGTAGCTTCTGAAATGAAGATACTTTATTGTCATTTTTTAACTCCTAGAGTTGCTATACTTAACTGTCCACTACCCCTCCATCCAAGGAAAGTCCAGTCCATGGCCTTTAGCATTAGGAGACTTCAATTTGCCGCACTGAGCTCTCCGATACACCCTTACAGGGAGTCCAGCCCAAGGCCCTTAGCACTAGGAGACTTCCCATAGATTATGAAATTGATCAGCCTTGCCCTGGCCTAGCCTTTCACCAGCACAAACTAAAAAGAGTCAGATTCTCCACGGCTCTGTTAACCTTGTTCTTGTGTGTTCTTTCACTCATCTAGATGGTGTCAACTCTTCAGCAAGATGCTGAGCCTCCTGAACACTCTCTCTATGAAAATTTCACCTGAAGTGAAAAGCAGCTGCTATCTCTCTCCTGGGGTGTGGATTGGGAGAAAGACAGACCTCATAAATCCTGCTGTTTCTGCAGAGAGAACACATTGGAATTTCCTGCTGTGGCTCAGGCTTGCCTGAATTTGATCTCTTCCTCTTCTTCTGATCCCTATTACCTCATAAGCCATATATAGGTCAGGCAGAGGCTCTTTGGAACCTACAGACTTTAAACATCTTTGCTTTTTCTCTATTCACCCATGGAGTTCCTCCTCTGAACTAAAACCCTGCCAAGAGTGCTCTGCTGCACATGGCCTTGGATCCACGTGGCTTCTGTGCCCTGCATTGTGTACATAGGTGTGCCCAGAGGTTCAGGCCAAGCTTTATACTCAGTGGGAGCTTAAGTGTGACCAGTGTGGTCTCCATAGGCTCATATTCTTGAATTCCTAGTCATCAGGGAATGGCACTGCTTGAGAAGGATTAGGAGGTGTGTGTGGCCTTGTTGGAGAAAGTGTGTCTCTCTCTTCCTACTGCCTGTGAATCCAGATATAGAACTCTCAGCTACTTCTCCAGCACCATGTCTACCTCTGTGCTTCCATGCTCCCCACCATGATGATAATGGACTAAACCTCTGAAACTGTAAGTGAACCCCAATTAAATGCTTTCTTTTATAAGAGTTGCCTTGGTCATGGTGTCTCTTCAGAGCAATAAAACACTGACTAAGACATAAGTTGGTACCAAGGAGCAGGGTATTGTTGTGACAGGCCTGACCATGCTATTTGTTAGAAGAATATGGAAGAATTCAGGACTTTAGACTAGAAAAAGAATTGGATGCTGTAATTGGGGCTTAATGGACCATATTAGTGGTAGAACAGAAAACAGTACCTAGGGTGATTTGAACTGTGAAAGCCCAGCTCAGGAAGTATCAGAAGGGAAGAATCTCCCTCTATAGCTAAGGAAAGCCATTGAGGCCAGGCATGTGTCAAGGTGTCCCTACATGGAGGCCCACAGAAGCCATTGCATGAAGCTGTCAATGTGAAGCCTGGATTGCCTTGGAGACCACAAGATGTTGGAAATGCCAGAGCCATGAGATACCTGCAAGAAGAGCTGCAGACTGGATATGTAACCCAAGTCAGAGAAGTATGTGGCAGTCAACAAAGCTGAAAGGAATTAGAGATCTGAAGAGCTCTTTGACATCAGACACGGAGGTGCAGAATTTGGAGTCTGTCCTGCTGGTTTTCATTTTTGTTTTGCTCCAGTATTTGCTCACTATGCTCCTTTTCCTTCTTTTGGAATGATAATGTATATCCTGTGCCATTGTATGCCGCAAGTATGTGATCTGATTTTGATTTTGACTTTACAGAGGGTTAGAGTTAAGAGATTGCCGTAAGTCTCAGAAGAGACTTTGGACTTTTAAACAGTGTTGAGAACATAATAGACTATGGGGACTTTTGAAGTTTGACTAAATGCATTTTACATTATTATTGGTTGAAGTATTAAGGCAACTCCGTGTAGTTAAAAGGGAGGTTTATTTTGTGGGGTAACTTACAAGTAAAGGGATAGGTTGCAGGGTCCGGGAGAGGTGTAGTGCAGTCTAGCAGTGTTCTCTGGAGAACTCTGCTCAGTCTACCTCCAGGGTCCAGGATCCAGGAACCAAGAGAGCTGGCACATCTGGATCTCAGGTCTTAAGGGCTCCTGTCTCGGCCCTGCCTCATAGGCATGACAGTTACTGGAAGCCTCAATGAGGTAGTACCTCCAGGTCAAAGCTGGAACAGCTACCCACTACACATTATAATGTGGCTATAAGTCTATGGGAGCCAGGGAGTGGAATGTGGTGGTGGTCCCCATTCTTAGGCTCATATGCTTGAAGTGTTAGCTATCAGGGAGTGGTACTACTTGAGAAGGATTAGGAGGTGTGACCTTGTTGGAGGAAGTGTGTCACTGGGGGTGGGCTTTAAGGTTTCAAAGGCCCAGCCAGGCTCAGTGGCTTTCTCTTCCTGCTGCCTGTGGATCAAGATGTAGAATTCTCAACTACTTCTTCAGCACCATATCTGCCTGTGTGCCATACTCCCCATCATGATGATAATGGACTAAATCTCTGAAACGGTAAGCTAGCTCCAGTTAAATGATTTCTCATACAAGAGTTGGCATGATCATGGTGTCTCTTCACAGCAATAGAACACTGACTATTACAGTCAGTTTGTAGGCTCATTGCAGGTGTCTTTGTATAGCATCATGGCAGAAGTTCAGCAATCAGATACACAATTATGATAGTGTTGTATACAGAACATTCTAGAACAGGGCATCCCCAAAAGACTACTCATGCAGGGTTTCTTCTGACCAAATGTTGTTGAAGGAGACCAAGACTAACCATCCTTCACACATCTTCTAAGTAGTCCTCAAAATGAACCCAACAGGTATTTTCACACAGGGGCACACAGGTCTATGTGAAACAATGTTCAATCCAATATCATTTAAAATAGAAAGTGGGAAACCTAAATAGCCACTTAATGAGACTGTGGTTAAATACATGGTATATTCCCAAACAGTGGCAAACTTGTAAAGAAAGCAAAGACTAATATGCTATGTGGAATACATTGTTGAGTGTGAAGAACAAAGTCCAGAATAGTATATAGTTTGTGCTACCAGATGGATGAGAAAAACCTAAGTCTCTATGTTTATATAGGCATGGCAAAGTTCTAAATGGAAATACAAAATCAAGGCTACCCCCAGAGGAGGGACTGAGAATCTTAGATTGAAGAGATTTTTTTTTTTTTTGGTTTGGTTTTTCGAGACAGGGCTTCTCTGTGTAGCTTTGCACCTTTCCTGGAACTCACTTGGTAGTCCAGGCTGGCCTCGAACTCACAGAGATCCACCTGGCTCTGCCTCCCGAGTGCTGGGATTAAAGGCGTGCACCACCACCGCCCGGCTTTTTTTTTTTTTTTTTTTTGAGATTTTTTTTTATTAAATACTTTTTTTTGTATTGCTTGATTTTAAAAAATTTACTTATGAATTAGTATTTTGATAATTCTTTTGTAAATATTTATTTCTTTTTAAATTACAGGTATATGTGTGTGTGTGTGTTTGTGCCAGGGTATCTGCAAGTACCTGAAGAGGCTCACCAGTTTGACCTCACTGACTGGCCAATGAGATTCAAGGATACCTCTGCCTTATTCTCTCCCACCTCCCAAACCCCATACCCCCTCTCCCCTTCCCAGCAGTGGGATTATCCTTGTGCACTGACACACCCAGCTTTTTAAATGGGTGGTGGGGATCCAAACCCAGGTCTTCCTGCTTGGGTGGTAGGCACTTCACCAACAGAGCCATCTCCCCAGCACAAATTTTGATAGTTCATTAAAATGTTTAAGCCAGGCATAGTGTCACATGCTTGTAATATCCATACAGGAGCTAAAGCAGAAGGATCACAAGTTTGAAGCCATGTTGTGATGCACAGTACGACTCTGTCTCAAAAAAAAAAAAAGCTTAAAATGCCTCTGTCATATAAGATACCTGTATTTACCCAAAAGAGTTCCCTCCTTATTCTCAGACTGGATAAGGAACAGAGCATCTCTCTTCTCACCAGGTTTTGGCTGTAACCTGACCCCTACCTGTAAGTTGAAGTGTGTGTGACTTACAGTCATGTGACTGCGGTATACACTCTCGTCTCACGTACCTTGCTGCCCTCGGTCCTTTCATGTTGTTCATCTGCTGTCCTGCTAATGACGTTGAAATCCCCATGGCTGTGCCCTGTAGTGGGTACGTGGGTGCTCCTAGGCACTCAGACTGTGCTTCACACTCCAGATCTTAATTGCCAACTGTTCATTAGTTAGTTGTATGTCTCATTGTCTTTGTGAGGCATTACGACAAGAGCACAGCAATCAGACGTACAATATGGTGATGATACACACACAGCACACTCCGCAACACAGCCTTCCAAAAAGCCCAGGCCTTAGAGTTTCTTCTGTTCTCAAGAGCTGCATGGCCCATGACACTTCAAATGCCAGAAGAAATCAATGATAGTGTTGGTGAGATGGCTCAGTGGGTTTAAGTCCTTGCTGCACAGCCTGGAGACCTGAGTTTGATCCCCAGAACTCATGAAAAGGTCAAAAGAGAGAACCAACTCTACAAAGTTGTCCTCTGATCTCCACATGAATGCCGTGCATCCCCAAATACACACTATTATTTATTATTACTATTGTAGAAAAAGAAATCAAAGATAGTATATTTAGTGTTCATCTAGACTGTTCTTACTCCATCATTTTTTAAGATTTTTATGTGTATGAGCATTTTGCCTGCACGTATGTATGTACACTACATGCATGCAGTAACTGTGGAGGTCCAAAGAGAGTGTTGGATTACCTGGAGCAGGAATTACAGGCTGTTGTGAGCCATCTGATATGGGTGCTGGGAACTGAACCTGGGTCTTCTAGAAGATCAGCAAGTGCTCTTAAACACTGAGCCTTCTCTCCATTACTTCTTACTGTCTTTGTTCACTAAACTCCTTGACTTACTCCCAATATCTGCTGCAAGACCACAGACTCTTTTAAAATATATTCCTCCCTTGTCACTTGCTTTACAATGTGCTCTGTCTGTGCTTCTATCTATGGGGAAGCCAGCATGATAGGTATGTTCAGGAAAGAGGGATCAGGGATCAGGCAAAGCACAAGCAAGCCCCATGGCCTGGCTGTCCTTCATGAGGCTGAGAATACCCAGGCTTCTGGCTCTCTGCTATCTCTGTGTGAACAAGACTGACAGCTAGACAGAAAGTCAGCCCCACCTCCAGCAGAATATAAATAGATATGTTAATGAATATTAATCAATGACCCACACATGCTGAATACAGAGAAGTTCATCAGTTTAATTCAGGCAAAGGATTGACATTGCCTCTGTGTAAGACCAAATTTTCATGTCAAACTCCCATGATAATTGAAGAACAATTGAAGAACAGGTCTCTGAGCCAGGCATGAAGGTATGTGTCTTTAATTCCAGCAGAGGCAAGAGAAAAAAAACTAAACTCTGAGTTGAGCCCCTTGTTGGAGCTTCTGAGTGAGTCCTCTCTTAGTTCATAGTTGCTACTTTCCTGAACTCATCCAGCCCCTCAGTCCTGCTCCCCCAGCACTGCTGAAGGAGCTAGGCTGAAGATGGATAGCGGAGTGTGTGGTAACCAACTGCCCCATCTTCCGCTTTTAGTTATTTGAGCCCTCCATTCAGGGTTTTTCATGGGGAGCACTTCTCAGCACTCTGAACTTGGATACCTACGGTCTGAGCCCTCCCTCCAGGCATATCACAGAGAGTACTCCTCAGGACTCTGAATTTCTGGTGACAGGACTTTGTAAAGCAACCATCACACTGTGGGCAACACTGATCTTGACCACCTATTATCAGGATGGCATATGCCCTGGGTGAGTCTTCTGTCTGAGACCTGCTTGAATTGCGCCATCTACTCTCACTTCTTCCCGCTCTCCCTTGCGAACAACTGACCAGAAGTAATGATGTGGGATGATCAGGGGTTCCCCGAATTTGAGTGAAGCCGAGAGACACCAGCTTCCCTAGGAGAACTGACAGCTAGCTCACAGCCAGACAGCACAGCCTTAAAGAGGAACTGTGCCTCCTTTTCCTCTGAGTCACCATCTCTCATTGTGGGCAGGGGGAGGCTCTAGAATGCAGACATCCCATATTAATGGTGTCGGGGGGATAACAACTTAGAGAACCACAAGAAGGGAATCCCCCTTTACCCATACAATCCAGCATTGTATGGATTACAACGTCTCAGAGTGTGGCCAACACAACCTCTCTACCTGCTCTTGTCTGGTCTGTAAGCTTGGGAGCTTTTTAACAACCTTGATCTTACAGTGGCTGTTAAAAATTTTCAAGCCATATATAGTGGTACATGGCTCTGTAATCCCAGAATCTGGGAAGTATAGGCAAGAAGATCAAAAGTTTAAGGTCATCCTTGGCTACTTAACAAATTCAGACTTTGGGGGCTGTGTCAAATCTTGTCTAAAAAAAATGAGATAAAATAAAATATAAAATATAAACCATGAAAAAACTTTTACGTCCTCTCAACCTGGGAGCTGTTCCATAGATTCATCCAGCATCACCATCATCTGCTGTGCTCCCTTCCAAAGTCAATGCTGCTGCATAACACAGGGTGAAAACACTTGTAACAACTAGGAATAAACATCAAAGTTCTCTAGCTCCCTGCGGCTCAGTCGGGCAGGGGTGCGGGCTTTGAGACATTGCTTTCCAACCTGCAGGGAAAAGGAGACACTTCAAACTTTCGCTCTGGACTATCCTTAAAATAATCTTGTAGGGTGTGAACTACTATCCCTACATTACAGACTAATAAAAAAAAAAAAAGATCAGAGTGGTATAACACATTCCTCAAGGCCAGTGATTAGTGTGAAAGCAGGACTTGAATCCGTTCTTCCAGTCAGTTCTGGTGCTTTTTTTAAACTACTCCATGCTTCTTTGTGGCCTCCAGCTTGGCTTGGCCCATACTGTCTCCTCTGCAACTCTGGATTGTGAAGTTGGCTTTAAGACTGGACTACCATTGTAAAGCTAAGAATTCCCACCAGCAAACACACAGCCTCTCCCTTGTGACTAACGATAACATTTCTATTACACCCGGGTGCTTTGATTATAGTATGAGGCTAATACTTGGGGTGTTCTCTGTGCATTAATTTCTCTGGATATAAACTGCAAGCATGGAGGCTGGGCAATAATTCAGTGGTAGAGTGCTTGTTTAGCACACTCAAGGCCTTGCATTCTGTCCCTAGCACTGAAAGGAATAAATGAAGGGCATGATTATATTATGCCTACCTTACAGCATTCTGTGAAGATTAAATGAGGTAATTTATGAACATCCACTGGCAATTTGCCTTATAGCTTAGGGGGAAAACCCTAATAAATGTTGTGTCTCTCTTCCCTCCTTCCATATAGACCTAATGGGCATCAGTTAACTACCAGACTCAGTGTCAGTTTTGAACAATATCTTCTACAGAAGCCTGAGATCACCCACATTCTGAAATAGTTCCCAATAACTTCCTAACTTTAGGAAATGATTTGAAACCAAGGAACTAACTAGCTTGGAGACAGCCCTAGTTTAGAATCCAAGCCTCCCAGCCTTGAACGCATGATATGACTTTGAGTTAGACTTTCCGTCTTCTGGGACCTCAGTGTATTCTTACGGGATCCCTAATATCCCAGAAACCCTGGGGCTGTATAGATGACCTTGTTATAAGTATATACTCTTGACTGGGTCTTGGAAGTCCACAGACGTTAAACCCACTGTGAAGGAGAGTTCCTGAATCTTACCTCTTCATACACAGTGCAATTTGAGGGAGGGTTCTGTTTCCTCTTCTTGGATCCAGACTAGAAATTGAGGTTAAGAAGGTGTAAGTTTAAGATAAGAAATGTCTTGCTCCTGATTCACATGCAAGATCCCAAAGAGAAAGCCCTCCAGCCAGGAGTCAACGAGTGGTACTTAATGGTACCCAGAGAAGCACAATACGTTCTGGCCTATGATGTATCCTTCTGAGCTAAAGTCAGAATTTAGTACCTGTACCCACACAGCCCCACAATCCACAACCACACAATCCTAGTGTTCACAAACATAAACATACGTCCCCCAGACAATCCTAATATAAATACTACCTGAACCCATGCATCATTTCAATACACCCTCCTCGAATATAAACAACTCTGGCATACACATGTGTGCTAACCTTAGCATATATCATGAGCACAGCACAGTGCTTCTATGAATCATTAGCTATGATTTCAGTTGTATGTAGAATTTTTTATTATTGTGTGTATGGTGTAGGTATGGGCATGTGTGCAGCCGTGTGCATGTGGAGGTCAGAGGACAACTTTTCAGGAATCAGTTCTCTCTTTCCACTCTGGGTTCTAGAACTCAAACTCAGGTCATTGGGCTTGCAGAGCAGGTGCTCCTATATACTTGGCCAATCTCATCAGCCCTAAGATTTTTATAATATAATATCAAACCATGCCACAGTGCCTATGAGCAGTTATATGTGCTTATATTGTGGCATGTAATTAAAAAATAAGTATGTCTCATAGTGGAATCTAAGTGGATTGGATGACTGATTGGTTTAGAAGAAAATGAATGAAATCTGCAAACTTGTTCTAAACCCCTTCAAACCACAGTCCCTGACCTGCACAGACTCCCAGTTTTGTGGAATTCCAGTTCTCCATTCTGCTGACTTATTGTTTGGAGCTCTACTCTGTCATTCCAGCTAGGAGAGTGCCACCCTTCCTATTCCCTCCTGCACCTATTAAATGGATAAACATGAGCCCGAGGACACACAGCTTTGTGTTTGCAGACATGTTGGGAGCTGAGACTGGAGCTGGCCTTGAGTGGGTCATGATGGCAGCTTCAGTCCAGGAGCCTCCACTTGTTGGACTGGCTAGAACCTTTGGTCTTTGAGGTCAATATTATGCCTTTCTAGTTTTTGCTGCCAGCTCCAGGCAGCAAGCCCCTACCTAAGAAACCCCTCCAGTAGCTCTCACCATAACCTCAGCTGTCCTAGTAACAATTCTGCAATCCTTCTGTCCTGACTTCTGTCCCTGCCCTTTACCTACCACAAAAGGTCTAAGAAAATCCTACAATGCACTGTTTTCTGCATCTCAGAACTGCTCTTTTTCCACAGGCAGAACTGGGAAGGCGTTTCTCCTTGTTAGGCCCTTAACACTTAGATATAATCATTTAACAGAAGTTAATGAAGTTATTCAGTTGCACAGAACAGTAGACAGCTCACTGAGGTATGTACACATGCTCTGCAAACACACACTTGCAAACACAGTAGAGTACACACATCTGTTCAATGAAACCCTCCAAAGGAATAGACTTCTCACCTTCTTGGAAGGCTGGATTACTGAATATAGTGTATATTTGTCTTGTGATGCAGAATCAGAAGGCTAATAAGAAAAAATAAAAAAAATTCATAAATAAAGATCCAGCATAACCCTTTGCCTCAACTCTGCCTAAATGTAAGATCTGTTTATCAATGAGAAGAAGCCTGGAACAGCCTGGGATAGGGCCTGACATTAGTCCCACTGTTACTGTTAGCAACAGTTACCACTGTTTGTTGTATACTTATTTTATCTGTACTCTTTCTTTCTTAACCCTTATGTTATTCCTAAAAAATAGGAATGTTCCTTTTGCCACAGACAAGGTTACAGATTCAGAAGAAGAGGAGAAAGAGGAAGAATAAGGAAGAGGAGGAAACAGAAGAGGAAGAAGAGGAGGAAGAGGAGAAAGGAAGGAAAGAAGGAGAAAGAGGGTGAGGAAGAGGAGGAGGAAGAAGAAGAACAACAGCAACAACAACAACAATGATGACAACAACAACAAACAGGAACAAGAAGAAAAATAATCCTATTACACAACAGAAGCAGAATTCAGGCCCAAAATTTTCCAGTTTCCTTAACAGTTCAATGGCTCTCTTTGGAAATGCCTCCCTTCTCTAGACCTGAAATGCATATTTATCAGGGCAGACAACTATCTCTCTGGTAAGATAATCCAGAGGAGGAATCTCATTCTCACTCAGCACCCTGATCAAGAAGAGTCTTTCCTTGGATTTACTCAAATTGTTCTCTCTCAAGCTCAACATGGCTAAAACTCGTGAGCTAGCAGATATCAATTACTCTCGGGATATATTTATTTGTGATACAAGTTGGCCAACAAGCTAAGGGTGCTGCTGTTCCTGGACTTGGTCCTCAGAAAGTGAAGGGGAGAGAAGAGGAGAGGAGAAGAGGAGATGACAGGAAGAGAAGGTTTTTATGAGAAACTTTTCACTGCTGTCCATGTTACCAAGCATTTTCCCTTGGAAGAGAACACCTGACCCTGGTTATCAATGAAGTCATATTATCTGCCAATATTTTCCCTTGGAAGAGAACTCCTGACCCTGGTCATCAATGAAGTCATATTATCTGCCAATATTAAAGAAGGTCGTAGTAATTCATGCATGAGCTTCAATATTGTCTGGAGTTAGAGTCATGGCAGGAAGAGATAGGATGGCAATTGAGAAACTGTTTGGCTCAACTTCCTTACTACTCAGCTATGTGGCCTTGAACACATCAGTTAACCTGAGTCCTGGTTTCCTCATTTGTAAACTTCATAAGACTGTCATGTGAGATTTATTAAGAAAATGGCCATTATTGTTAAGTCTAAATAATATTCTTTAAGACCAATACACATCTACTCTTTCCTTAATAGAGATAATGATTGGTGGTACTATTAGGATAATCAATACAAGGACTCCAGGTCTTTGAATCAGAGGAAAAACATAAGCTGACTCCTTTAACAAAGTTCATTCTCCTACAGACAACCTGGCCTAGACTTCTGCTAGGTGTGAATGAATGAAAATCACTGCCAAGACACTCTGAGCGTGCTGCTCATTTCAAACAATTTGTTAAAGCACCCGTGGCTGTTTTCCGGCCCCCGAGGAACCCCAATGTTCCATTCTCCCTTCAACGGTGTGTTTTAAGTGAGGCTTGGGAAGTCCCGTATACTGGAATGGGATAGGTTAGAGAGGCCAGAGGGGTACCTTGTACTGAATCATAGAGTAGATGGTACCTCCATCTCCAGGGGGTTTCTGCTCCGGCATCTGCTCCTGCATACAAGAGTGAAGAGACATGTAATAATCTCTGTCTAGGCTTGGGTTGATCAGTGAGGGACATCACAATGAAGGGGCCTCCAGGAAGGAGGGAGGTGCAAAACTAGGAAAGCCTCATCATCAAACATCCCAGAATGAGGAGAGATGGGAAGAACAGTGATTTTCAGTGGACCAGCAGCAAGTAACCACCTAGGAGTCAACAACCTGACAGGTTCCCTGCCTCTTCCTTCCCTTTAGTAATGTAAAACTCCCTTCTTGCCTTCGCTGACTTTTATGCCAACACAACCACTGACAAATGGGCAGAGCTCTAGGTGGATCTGTGGTCTGAACATTTCCTCTTCTGGACATTGAAATTCAGAGGGTAAAAACATTTTGGAGATGTGGCAGTCTTAAGGCCCTCTCTAGATCCAGGCTTCACGGTCAGCTTAATCTGGGCCTCAGTCCAACCCTGGAGAAGTAATAATGCCGGGTGAAAGCCTGGTCTCAGCAAGGTCAGAGAACACATGGTCCTTCCTTCTTTCCCTCCCCTTTTGCCTGCTCCACAGGCAATTAGAGATGGAAGTATTCTGTCTTGGATGTCTTTAACAACACAATGTCAAGTAGGGCTCTCATGGGGATCAGGAAGACTGGGAGAGTTCAGTAGCTGAGCTCTCCAGAAGTAGGAGGTTGAGAAGCAGAGAAACATCAGCCTTTCTTAGCAGCTAGAAAGTCAACAGGAGTTTGTTGTTTTTACTTCTGTCCAGACCCATGTAAACTATCTCCAGAAAGGTTGAATCTGTGACCCAAAGGGAGACCACATGAAACTTGGGGTGGAGGCTTTCAAGCCAAAACCCTGAGATAGTGAAGAGACACCAGGCCCGGCTGAGGTCAGGCCAGGAGGAACCTCAAGCCAAAAGGTAGTCAACAGCCTGAGTCCCCAGGAGGCCTCTTCTGTTCTAAATAACTTTTCTTCCTATGCCCCCTTACTTTACCTACTCTAATGTCATCTTCATTTGGGGTAATGAGGAGGCTAATTTTTTTTTTATAAGCATTTGGGCATTGGGTAGATACATATGCCCTAAGACCTAATAGCGGTGGGAAAATCCATCTTCTTTTTGTTTCCATGGTCCAGTATTCCACTGCTAGGACAAGGAAGAAGGCAAAGGGAGCTGCCCTCAGCCAGCTAAGAAACAGACCTGAAGGAAGCTGTTTTGTGACAGAAGAAAAGAGTCCATGTGTCTCTCTCTGCCTAGCAGTAGACATGGGGGTGGGAAGAAAAAAGCCCTTCCTCTCCACTCCTACCACCCTTTCCATCTGGCTGATCTGCACCTACTTTTCCTGCTTGTCCTACCTGGCTGATCTGCAGCTTTCCCCTAAGCCTGTCATCGTATCCTGCAATACAGTACTGAGAGCATCTGCAGGCCCTCTGAAGTTTCCGTCCACTCTACATTCCTAGCTGACTAGAAGATCTAGGTCCTGAAGAGAGCTGGAAAGAGAGAGGTCTGTATCAAACCGGTTGTCTTGTCTACTGCTTTAGCCATGCTTGGGCTCCTACCCAATAGGCTTTGAACACAGAACCCTGAGGAATCTCCAGAACTCTTACACTCTGGCTGTTCATGCTCCCTAGCCTGGGCCGGGACTGAGAGAACCACGACAGAGAGCTCCTGTCTTCTAATCTCGGGAATGTGGTCAGGCAATAAATATATGAAGGTTGCACTCATCCTGGCATTCAGCCCAGCTGCTAAGACTAAGATGAAATGAGGATGATGCCAGAGTGCACTCTGGGAAGGCAGTAGTTGCCACATTCTGGCCTCTGCTATTGATTTCTGCTGAGTCCCATCCCTTCTTAGCAGATACAGTTCAGCACCAGGATGCCCGTTCTGCCTCAATTTCATTTTCTCTGCTCCATTTCCTCCCCTCTTTTCCCTTTGGACACAGCAAGGGAACTGATAGAAAAACAGATGGAAGAGGGCTGAAGATTACCTCGAAAAGACACCTGTCTGGTTCTCTTTGTCCCCTTTCACTTTCCTGGACAGCTGAAGGAGATCTTGAGGTCCTAGAATGCCCTACTTGATTCGCCCTGACTTGTGGGTCATTGACATATTCATATACTGTTGAAGATTCATTGGGGCCAGATTCTGTGTGAGGAAGAAAATAAAGACTAGAACTTCAGAAACATTAGGAAAGTTTCTTGTCCAGGCTTCTACTTCACAAGTCACGCCTCTGCCAAGGATGGTGAAGACCTTAGGAATGGCCCTAGAAAACAGGCAGGCTCATGCTCTTGCTAGGATACCTAAAGAGCACAGTAGAAGCAATTACCCACTCCTAATATACATCCTCCACCAAGCTGGGAAGTCACCAACCAAACCCAGCACCTTAAATAAACCAGTACATTGGGGACCGTGCTATAAATATCCTGAAGCCACCCCAGCTAGTGTGAACAGGTGTCGGTTGCCCTCCCCACCCATATTCACACATATCCCAACACCTCTCCCAGGAAAGGAGAAGCTGTGTGTAGAGTATAGCCCATGGACACAGGGTCAACCCACTGGACCTGATGCCTCAAGCCACCGCACCCCTTCGGGGGTCTTCTACTTACGTGACTGCTTTCTCTTCTTATCCCACAAGCAGAAGCAAGTGACAGCACCGAGAAACAGTATGACTAGAATAACGATGATCACCACAAAGGGCAGAAATGTGACTTCTGAAAGACACAGAAGATAGGAGGGCTGAGCTCTCACTTCCCCATATGCTAGCTTCAACAACTATCCCCAAATCCATTGTCCTCTCCCACATTCTATGAATTCGCCATCCTGTTGTCCCTCCTTAGCTGGGTGACAGACTACTCCAGAGGACCTATGCTACTTACTTACCTCTCTGAGGCAATTTTCTTACCTGAAGAAAGGAGATAATGTTTTCTCCTTGTAGGGGCTAATTGCATGATCTGGTACCTATGAAACATCTTGCATAGCAACTATTACATCTATCTACTGTTTTTGTCTCAGCAAATATTCATCATACACCTACTACTACAAGCTTTCCATTTCTCCTTCCTGGTTCTCCTGCCCTCACTGCTCTTCCTCACTTGAGCATCTACATTCACCGTTTGTGTTACACACGGACCCTATTATATAATCCAACCAACAAGAAGAGAACGGTAAAGAGTTTCACACTACATGTGTCCACTAATGAGCTTTTCATGAATATCTCACTTGACCTTGACAACAATCCTGTAAGGTACATCTTATTACCACTCTCATTTGCCCAGCTGAAAAATGGAAAGTAACAGAAGTTAATGAATCTGCCTGAGATCACAGTAAATAAATGATGAGGCAATGACGGTAGAGGCCCCCAAACCAGTGTTCTTATTACTACACTTTACCTCATTCCTGTTTGTTTCTTTTCTGCCCAAGAATAATTTAGTTTTGTTGCCCCATTTTGCTCTAAGTTTCTTTTTCTCTTCTTTTCTTTTTCCTGTTTTTGTTTTGTAATGGAAAATTCTTATATAATAGGATGGAACCACTTCTGGCTAATGCACAAAGGGGAACCGGCAGTGAACAGAAATTCTTTACATTTTATATAGGTTCGAACTATAGCATTGTATTTTTACACATGCTTTCATCTGTAAATCTTTTGGGGTCCCAAAAACTCTGAGCCGTTAAACATGTTTTACAGAAACAGAAATGGCAAGTTTGACTGCTTGGGGACATTTACGATGAAAAGATATTTTCAGTTATCTCAAGCTAGGCCAGAGCTGCTTTGCTGGGGTAATTGTTAACCACAGTCAGCCTGGCTGCCTAGCAGAACTGTGCTTTTCCTGATAAAAGGCAGGGGGCATTAAGGACCAGCTCTCAGCCAGGGCCATCTTCTCCTGCCTCTCAGCAGAGGCAGGCTCCTTTGATCTGGAAAGAGAACCTAGTGGGCAGCTGTAAGTGACCTGAATCATCTCCTTTGAACTGCCCAGTAGAGACACGCTTCAGCTGCATGCTCTTCTGTGTAGCTTAATATTTTTAAGCAAACTTACTGGCGGAGAGATTCTTCATAGCATTAGTTTATGACTTCTGTTTTCTCCTTCAGTATCCACACTTGGAGTTAGTCTGGTTCCGGTCTGTAGTTCCACAGAGGGATCCTTAGCTTGGAATTCCTACTGGAGTGGCTCCCTATTCCCTCAGTAATGAGCTAATGGGGGCTAAGAATTGGGTGTTTTGCTAGGGCTGCTTGGTAAGAATTTGGGAACTCTGCACTCACTTGGGATTTTCCGCTAATGTGAGGAGTCTCAGAGGCATGGGCCACTGGATGGAGTATGGTACAGGACACTGTCATGGCAAGGCTGCACTTCCCTGACAGCTCCACCCGTGGCAATGCCAGTCAGGTGGTCCTTGTGCCTAAAGTGGATGGCAGTAGACCTACATCCAGAGTCCAGGCCTGAATGTGGCTCATGGAATACTTCAGTCCTGTGGGAACCCAAGGGGTGCTCCAGGGAAAGGTTCTGAGAACCTATTCCTTCTGTCTTTCAATGGTTTTTTTCCTCTGAGAAAGGGGAGATGTGCCTGACTCCAAAATAAGAAAATACACTACATGAACCTAAACTTCATACTTACTTCAAAGCCCAAAGTAAGGAGCTACACATATTTTCTGTTGCAAATTTAAGAATAGAGACTTTGAGGGTTGGGTTGGGCTGGTTGGGGTGCGGTGGGGTCTGTGTTTTAGGTGGGTGGTGTGGGATTGGATTGGTTGAGTTGGTTGGGTTGGGTGGATTGGGTGGGTTGGGTTGACTGGGTTGGGATGGGTGTGTTGTGTAGGGTTGTGTAGAGATGGGGGTTGGGTTGGGTGGGTTGAGTGGGTTGGGTTGAGTGGGTTGGGTTGGGTTGGGTTGGGTGGTGAGTTGTGTAGGGTTGGGTGGGTTGGGTTGGACTGAGTGGGTTGTGTGGGCTTGGGTGAGTTGGGTAGGTTGGGTTGGGTTTTAATTGGATTGGTTTTCCTGTAAGTGCCTATGTTGACAGCACATTAAGCCTTTACCTAATAAAAAATGATACAACCATAACTCAGGTAACTCAAGATAAGCAAGAAATGCAGAACTCTGCTAGGTACCTTGTCATTTTTCTGCTGCTCCCACTGACAAGGTTACTGTGGTACAGTGTTATTATCTCCCAGAAAATTCTCCAGCTTGAGGTAAGACATCACTCAGGAGAAATTGGATCTCCAAACTCTCAAATTAGGAAATTAATGTTTACGGTATCAGAAAAATCACTAAACAAGTAGGTATTCCCTATGAGGAGGGAAAACTATGCTACTATTTCCAGTAGACGAGGAAGATATGAATCCTAGCAGGCTAAAACAGACCTGTGCCTCTGAGAGGCCGGGCACCTGCTGAGGAAGGGCTCAAGGCACTGGGCCAGAAGGTCATGTGACCTCATATCCAGGTCTCAGGTAAGGCTGGTTGTGGAATCCCTGCTGTGGGCCAGAGTGTTCCACTTACTTTCAGGGACACTCTGACAGCCCTGGCTGAAGTTCAGAGTGTCGCTTGCCGAGCTGACTTTGTTGCTAACATTGCAGGTATAAGTGTGCAGGCTGCTGTCAGTCTCGTTCTCCAGGTAGGTGAAGTTCCTCAGTTCCGAGATCAGCTCGCTCCCTCTGTACAAAGCATAGCTCACATTGTCATCCTCGGACACCGAGCAGTACAGAGACAGTTGACACATCCCATCTTCCCAGACCCACTGGCCCTGCAGGTGAGGCTTCTCAACATGATCTGGAAGCAGAGATTCTGGTCAGAGGGTTCTGGAAACACAAGTCCTACAAGAATTAGAGGGGCAGAGTGAGCAGTGCTAAAAACTCACCAAGTATAAGAATCTGGAATTTCTTAGTGCAAACTGCTCCACTAGACTTGGTGATCTCCAGCTCATAAAGACCACTGTCTTTCAACTTAGCTGACTTGATGCCAAGAGTAAAATCTGAGGTGTTAAAATAATATATATTGTTGAGACCATTAGAAAACTTAGGTGAGTTTGGGTGTTCATGATTCTTCCAAGTCAGGATCTCTTTTTTCCCAGGTGAGCCAGGTTGTATCATCATCCATCGAACAGTAACATTTTTTGTCTGTATGTTGGAAGGCTGCAGCCAGAGAAGTTTTCCTGAGATGCCGGTGATGTTTTTAGTAGAATCCGAGCAGCCTAGGAAAGAAAGCCTGGTCTGAAGGTGCCTGAAAGAGTGAGAGACGCGAGCAGTGTGGGCAGTAGCCCGTAACTTCCTTAAGTTAAGGATCTGGGAGCAAATGTGAGGGGCCCAGATCCCCATCTGTTTCTCCTTGTCCCCAAGATCCACCCTCTAGTTGGGAGAAACTCACAGACCAACAATAACAGCTAAAATCTTTTTTGAAGGTTTATTTTTATTTTTTTAAATATGTATATGCGTGTGTGTCTGTGTATGGGTTTGTGCACATGAGGGCAGTGCCCAGGAGGCTAGAAGAGGGAGGGCATTGGATCCCTTAGACCTGGTGTTTATAGACAGTTGTGAGCTGTCCTACAGGGTGCTAGGCACTGAACTCAGGCCCTCTAGAAGAGCAGCATGCACTCTTAACTGCTAAGCCAACTCTCCAGCCCCAAACTAGAATCTCTTGATTACTGACTATGTGACAGGCAAGTTTCAAAAGTGTTACAAAAACCCTATGAAGGTTTTATCCTCATTTTTATAGGTAAAGAGTTAAGTTAGAAAATACTTAAGCTGGGCATGGTAGCAAATGCTTTTAACCTCAGCACTCAGGAGGCAGAGGCAGATGGATCCCTGAGTTTGAGGCCAGCCTGGGCTACAAAGAATTCCAAGGCAGCCAGGGGTGTTACACAGAGAAACCCTGCCTCAAAAAAAAAAAAAATAAGTAAATAACCCTAGCCATACAGCAAAATGATGGCTTAGAAGCCAACTGATTTGGCCTTACTCGGAGATTTTTGGTTCAGTTACCTTTTAATAAAATTTATATCAGAGTGTATGTGAATATGTGTGTACAGGTGTGTGTACTTGTGCATGTGGAGACCAAAGGTAGATGTTGGTAGCTGATCATTCTCCACATTATTTTTATTTGTGTGTGTGTGTGTGTGTGTGTGTGTGAGAGAGAGAGAGAGAGAGAGAGAGAGAGAGAGAGAGAGACGACAGAGACAGAGACAGAGAGACAGACAAAGACAGAGACAGAGAGAGATTGTGTGTGTGAGATGCGGGGGGGGGGGGGGGGGGGGGGGCACACTCAGGCTGTAGCACACATATGGAAGCCAGAGAACAATTTTCTGAAAGTGATTCTCTCCTTCCATCTTTTGAGGCAGGGTTTCTCTTGTCCTTTTTCTACTGCTCTAGGCCGCTCTGAGGTAGCTATTTAAAGTACAACTATATTATAGTCACCCTCAACTATATTAATTAAGTCACATCTTGATCCCAAGAGAGGTTAAATGCAGACATGTACCTGGAAGGCATTGTTAACAAATTTTTACTACTCTTACTCTATGTAGTCTAAGTTAGCTAGCCTGTGAGCTTCTGGGTGATTCTCCTGTCTCTGCCTCCCATTTCACCTTAGTAGTACTAGGATTACAGATGCTTGGTTTTTTGTATGTTCCAGGGATCAGACTCAGGTTGTTACAATTGTGCAGCAAGTGCCTTTCCCTACTCAGCTGTCTTTCTGGCCTTCTGTCTTAGTTTTGGAGACGGGGTCCTTCACTGAGTCTGAAACTCCCTGGTAGGGCTAGGCTGGCTTTTTTAATGGGCATTGAGGATTTGAACTCAGGTCTTCTTGCTTTCTGAGCAAGTGCTATTACTCACTAAGCCATCTCCTAGACCCTCATTTTTGGATTTTGAGATAATATGTCACTATGTAGCACAGGCTGGCCATGAACTCACTATCCCACTGAGTAGCTGGAACGACAGAAGTTCCCCCATGCCCTGTTTCTAGAGGATAATTTTTAATCACAAAGTTATAAACACCATGTGTTTTACTGATGTGACTCACTTCATTGCAATTTGGCTATCAAGTCCCCTCCCGCCACCACACACACACAAGGTTCATGTGCTGCAGGAGTGGTCCTCAGCTGGTGACATAGAGAGGCAGCTGGATCATGGGGGCACTAACTTCATCAATCAGCTACACAAAGGTGGAGCTTGGTTAGTGAGTCCCTAAGGACACATCTTCGAAGGCTGTATCTCCCCATTCCTGACTGTCTCTCTCTGCTTCCCAGATGCTAAAGGTAAGCACCTTTGCTTTATCATACCCTCCTACCATGATGTTCTGCCTCATCATAGTCCTACAGCAATGGAGCAAGCCAACCATGGACTAAAACCTCTGAAATAAGCTTGGGAATATATCTCCATTGGTAGAGTGCTTGCCTAACATGCATGAGGCCCTGGGTTCGATCCTCAGCACTGCTTAAAACCAGGAATAGTGGCATACAACTGTACTCTCAGCACTCAAGAGCTAGAGTTAGAAGGATCAGAAATGTAAGGTCATCCTCAGCTGCATGGCAAATCAGAGGCCAGCCTGGGCCACATGAGACCTCATCTCAAAAGAAGAGAGGAAATAAAAACTCTTAAATACGCCAAATATAAATTTTCCCAATTTAAAATTTGTTCACTCAGGTATTTATCACAGGGACAAAAAGTCTGAGTTCCAGCACACTGAGGCAACAGCATAAGGCCAACAGTGACTGCCAGAAATCCTGAACAGTCAGACCCAATGAAACCAATGCTGAATTCATAGCCTTTCTTGTGTCCTATGACAGAGCTGGGTTCACAATTCTCTCAAAGCACTTGGCACACTGCACTGTGGTCAGTGCTCATTAATGTTTGCCGCTGTTTTAGCACCCAGAAGGTGTCTGCAAGGGTGCTCTCTAAAATTTGTTAACAATGCCTTCCAGGTACATGTCTGCACTTAACCTCTCTTGGGATCAAGATGTGACTTCATTAATATAGTTGAGGTAAACTATAATATAGTGGTACTTTAAGTAGCTACCTCAGAGCAACCTAGAGCAGTAAGTGGAGCCATTTGGTAAGGAAGCTATGTGGCATCACCCAGCCGCTGCAGGTATCAATATGGCAGCCTTGAGTTAAAGAGAGTGCAATGGGGATAGAAGGGATCAGAGAATAAAGTAAGAGAGAGAGAGCTGGTTAGACAAATGGTTCTTAACAATGAAGCACATTAAGAGGAAAGTAAGACGGAGGGAGACGAGATGTTAGCTAAGTAAGATCTTCCAGTATCTTCTCCCCACACCAAATTACCTTGTTAAAACCTAAGAAAATCCAATGAGAGACCACAGTGACAAATTATAACAAAATACAAAGACAGAAAGGAATAGTTGTCCGTGTCACATACACACACCCTACCTCTAGCCACTCCAGTGTAAAGAGTGGTGCCTCCAACGTGGGAGTGTGAATGGTTAAGTTCACACTTTAGGCTTGAAACCTTGTACCAGGCCTGACATAGTGAGACTTACTTGCCACAACCCCATCACCAAGCCAGTATCCACAGACTGAGTTACCAGAACCACATTATGCTGAGAGGCTGAAGGTTTCGCCTCTCCTCTGCAACACCAGGTAGCAGGGCAGGAAATAAGACACCAATTGCTGTTGGGGGAGGGGGTAGACTTGTTTTAGAGCTCACTGTCAGACATGGTAACAACCAGAACCTAGTGGAAACTTCTCATGCAGGACAAAGTACATACACACAAGCCCTGCTTCAGATTAAGACCTGGGCACCAATGGACCAGATGAGTGTTTCAGCATACATTACCCTGGTGTGGACCGTACGGTGACCACTGGTGCTTGACAAAGTCCCAGCATTTTGACATTGTGGATCACGATTCTCCAGCACCCTTTTGCTTTCATTTTTAATTGTTCTCACTATTATGCCTTTTCCTTTGGGAAATTTTGAGTGGGCTTTGAAGGTTGAAAATGTATAAAATGGCAGCCTTTCTAAACAAAATAATCCTTTGGAAAAAAAAATCCCTGTCACTGTGGAACCATATAACATGATAACTCTGCCTACTCCTGCACAAGTTAACACCAAGCTACTAGAAAATTTAGATAAGTAATATACACTTGATAAATAAGGTATATTTGATAATCAAGATTTATAAATTCCTAAGGTCTACTCAAGTTCACAGTAATGTTTGTCTGGCCTTGTCTTTGCTCACTTTAAGCTTTAGCTATTTGGATAAAATTCATAAAGGCTATGAATTCAGCATTGGTTTCATTGGGTCTGACTGTTCAGGATTTCTGGCAGTCACTGTTGGCCTTATTGCAAATACTAAGCAATAAAAAAAACTACAATATTCTATAATGGAGCACTTGATTCCCTGAGAAAGCCCTTTTCCTAAGTCAAGCATTTAAACAAAACAAAACAAAACAAAACCATTGTCTCAGAGGCTTGAAGATAGTTCCTGTTTGCTAAAAAGGGAGACATTCTTAACTGGCAAGAGGAACTTGTGGCCCTTCCATGAATATATGACTGGTGCCTATTAATTTGTCAAGGTCAATACTAGCTTCCTGATCACAAGCCACCAGCTAGCTCACATGCATCCTTTTTCCCATTTAATCCTTTGTGTGATTATAGAGTATAAAAGGTGTATTAATTTTTTCAATAAATGGGCAGCTATCCGGATTCCCCCTCAGATCCTGTCAATCTCCTCCTTCCCCTCGCAGACTCCACACCTCCTCTTTGGGACCTGAACCCCGCTGGCATCACCTCTGGCATCACCCCCAGCTGTAGCATGGTCCTTGTTCATCCCTAAGAATGTAGGTCCTTGAGGCTGTGAAACTCAAGCATGACCCAGGTTACCATCAACCTAGGTTGTTACAGACTGCCTTCACCAACAAAACCTGACCCAGGCAAGGGAAAGGTTTTACCAAATTCTCACAGGTCCAAGGCCTGACTGAGAAGTGAAAGATAAGGTCTATATAACAGTTCATCATCAAAAGCAGTGAGAGTTAATGCAGGGGCCATGGAGGAGTGTTGCTTACTGGTTTGCTCCAAATGGCTTGCTCAGCCTGCTTTCTTATAGAACCCAGAACTACCAGCCCAGGGATGGCACCACTCACAATGGACTGGGTCCTCCCCCTTCTATCACTGATTAAGAAAAATGCCCTACCATTTGCCTACAGTCTGATCTTATGGAGGCATTTTCTCAATTGAGGCTCCATTCTTTCTGACGACGCTAGCTTGTGTCAAATAGACATAAAATAACTATTACAGCTGACCCCTTGTCAACTTGGCACACAAGCATGTCATTTTTCAGTTTTATTCTTTCCTTCCTTGTTTGCACTCAAGATGACACGTTAATATCACAATATACACATAATAACTTTAAAACTCCCACAGTCCTTACAAAGTCAAATATATTAAAAGTTCAGTCTCTTTAAAAATATCTCATATCTTTAAAAATCTAAAATTTCTTTTCAAAGTTCAGTCTTTCATCTGTGAGCTCCTGAAAAAAAAATCAAAATTGAGTTAAATACATTCTTCAAGAGTGAAGAACCAGGGCACAGTCACAATTTGAACAAAAGAAAACCAAACCCCAACAGTGTTAATAACTCAATGTCCAGTTATCTGGGATCCATTCATGATCTTCTGGACTCCTCCAAAGGTCTTGGGTCACTTCCCCAGCTCCACCCTCTGCAGCACACACAGCTTGTCTCCCACAGGCTCCAGGTGGCTCCACTCCCCTGCTGCTGCTGTTCTTGGTGGTCATCCCATGGCACTGCCATCTCCAAAACTGCTAGGCTCCCTTGCCGCAACTGAGCTACACTTTCACCAATAGCCTCTCGTGGGCTCTCTTCAGGGATTCCAGCCCTGCCACACAGTCCCAAGCCTCAGCTGCTCCACATGACCCCTTCACGCCTTCAAAAGCCAGTACCACCTGGTGACTCCCACACTACCGAGTTCAACCGCCAGCACAAGGTATAATCTCAGCTGCTTCAGCCAGTACACATGAAGGTATGATGTTAGCATAAGAGGAGTGTGCCTTCCTCTGCACCAGGGAATTAGAAATGGCTGCTCAGAGGAGGTGGCTGGGAGCTACCATTAGAAGAAAACCTTTGGGTAAGCCTAGTGGGTGGAGAAAGAGTAAGGGAGAGGATGTCACAGGCAAAGCAGCAGCATGGGCTGGGGTGCCAACACTCTGATCTAGTAAGGACTGTAGCAAAGCTTTCTTCAACATGTTTGGAAAGTGGAATGACAGACAGAAGTTTAGTTTTTAGGTGTTTCATTAAACTGTGAGAGGTAGCACAAATATCTAAAGATGCTTAATCTAAAACCATACAGTACAATAAATAACAACAATAAATAATAATGTATCCAACAGCAGATCAGAGCAGAGACCTACTCTGTTTTCTGCTATCATACAATTAAATGTGGAGCATACAGAAAAAGGAGTATACTTAACTACACTGTTAGTTCCTAAAAATAAAGTGTGAGATCTATAGTCATTATTAACGCTACACTGTACTGAGGGCAATTACTTAATTATACCACTATCTTTTGCTTTTATGTAATACTAAATGTGTTTATATACCTAATATGGTTTTGTCTGTAAATAAAAGAGGAGGTAAAAGGGCTAACAAGATGACTCAGTGGGTAAAGGTAGGTACATGCTGCTGAGGCTTACAACCTGAGTTTGATCTCCTGGACCCACAGGGTAGAAGGAAAGAAGCAACTCTCAAAGTTGTCCTCTGACCTCCATTTAAGCAGCATAGCTCAGGAAAACAGAGAGAGAGAGAGAGAGAGAGAGAGAGAGAGAGAGAGAGAGAGAAAATAAATATGTCATTTAAAAGTGGTTTGGTTTTTTTTTTTTTTTTTTTTTTTTTTTTTTTTTTTTTTTTTTTGGTTTTTCGAGACAGGGTTTCTCTGTGTAGCTTTGCGCCTTTCCTGGATCTCGCTCTGTAGCCCAGGCTGGCCTCGAATTCACAGAGATCTGCCTGTGTCTGCCTCCCAAGTGCTGGGATTAAAGGTGTGCACCACCACCTCCCGGCTTTTTTTTTTTTTAAAGAGGAACTAGGGGCTGAGGATGTAGTTCAGTTAGTAGAGCGTTTGCCACAAAGCCCTGGGTGGGACTCACTCCTAGCACCACATAACCTGGCCGTGGTGGCACACATTAATAATTCCAGTACTTAAGAGGTGAAGTCAGAGGGATATGAAGTTCAAGGTCATCCTCAGATACATAGCAAGTTTGAGGCCAGCCTGGACTAATGAGACACTGTCTAATAGTGGGAAAGTCGGGCAGACCGACATCGTTACAGTGGTCAGTTCGGGTTTTTCAAATGGGAGAAAACTTGGCTAAGGGTTGAAAGCTAGTGTTTGCAGGAGCAGATGAGGTAGGAAACACTGGGAGAGAATCCCCAACCATGCTTCCATTTTCTGAAAAAGATGTTTTCAGTCAGCAGCAGCAACAGTGCTGAACAGCAACCTTGAAAAGATTGTAACAGTTCAGACCGACCTCTGGGAGGATAAAGACACTGTAGACCAAAAAGAAACAAGAATTCCCAGAGGGAAGTGGGCACAAGTCCCACCCTTAGTTAAGAAGTTATTCTTAATTGATAGCTGCCAGGAGAGGGAAAGTCAGTTTTCTTCAATGAAATGACACTGGATATGTCAACCACACTCCAGGGTAGGACCCGTGCTCAAGTAGTTGACCAACATTCTGTGTGTGTGTGTGTGTGTGTGTGTGTGTGTGTGTGTGTGTGTGTGTGTGTGTGGTTTTTTTCAAGAGAGAAAAACATGAAGTTGAGAGGGTAAATGGGCAAAATGGGCAGGTGGGGGTGAATCTGGGAAGAGTTGGGAGGGAAGAAAAAATATGATCAAAATATTGTATGAAATTCTCAAAGAATGAATTAAGTTTTTTTAAAGGAGAAAAGGAACTCCTAGGACTTGAAGGGTCAGCTGAGCTCCGAGGCTGTGAGTCTACATCTGTCCTTTGCTGGATTTTCTCCGGCAGGTCTCTGCAATCTGCTCCACTCTTCCTTGGGAGCTTTGCCATGTCCTCAAGAGGGGAGGGGGCCAAAACAACTGAGCAGGATCTCGAGGCTTGTGAGTCAGCTAAATGTTTTTACTTGAGTCAGAAAAAAAAAAAAAAAAACATTTTATTTATTTATTTTAGAGGGTCTATTTTCAACCAGGATGGCTCCTGCTTGCTATATTGCTGGAGATGACTTTCTGACCCGTCTATTTCCAGCTCCTGAGTGCTGGAGTTACAGACATGGGCCGGCACACTCAAGTTTAGGTAGTACCAAAAGGATGGAACCCAGGGCTTTTGAAGCATCCTAGGACAGGGCTTCCCCTTCCCCTCATAAGCCAGCTAGATATCCAGCACTGCTTTTCCCTTGTTCTGTGTTTGTTTATTCCAAGTTGATTGTATTTATTTGTTCTATCTATCTATCTATCTATTTATCTATCTATCTATCTATCATCTATCTATCTATTTTAAAGACAGGATCTTTTATGTAACCCAGGCTGCCCTTGAACTGGCTGTGTAGAAGAGGCCAGCTTTGATTTCTCAGAGTTGTTCTAGGATAGCCACGGCTACATTAGATAGATAGATAGATAGATAGATAGATAGATAGATAGATAGATAGATAAATAGATAAAAATAGTAGCTGAAGAGATAGTTCATCTGTGAAGAGCACCAGCTGCTATCCTGAGGGATATGTGTTCAAATTCCAGCACCCACATAGCAGCTGACAAACCCCTGTCACTTTAACTCCAGAGGATCCAAACCCCTCTTCTGCCTTCTGAGTGTACCAAGCAGGCATGCACATGGTTCACTTCATGAACAGCCAAGCAGGCAGACAAGCACACACAAAACAAGTCATGAAATCAAGATCAAACAAAACAGATGAAACACCAAGCTGGAGAGAGGGAGATGGTTAGAGCAGACAGAGCGCCTATTGCACGTTCTTGAGGACAGGGATTCAGATCTGAGCGACTATTTTGTGTTTGTGCCTCCCCACCGGAGGACAGAGGAAAGAGGAGGTGATGGCAAGACAGGGACACCCCTGGGGTGTGAGAGCATGCTAGAGCAGCTCTCAGGATGGAGACAGAAAGGAAGAGCAGCACTCAGGGAGAAGCCCTGAGACAGGCAGCGAGACCATGTGTCTGGGGCCCCGAAGGCAAGGGAAGTGGAACAGTCCATAGGACTTGCTGGCTGCCAGATAAAATGAAATCCTATCAAAAAGTGAAGTACAATCAAATAAAGAAGCTAAAAGACACATAAGAGTGGAGTTCCCTCAGAAAACTACAAAAGGGCCAACTCTGGAAGGCAGCATGGAAGCAGCTTCTCCCCACCCCACCCCCATCTGCTTATTTCCAGCACCTGTGTACTGGGGTCACGGACCTGGGTTAGTATTCGAGTTTCTGCAGTCCAGAGGATGGAGCCCAGAGCTTTGCGCGCCTAAGCCAGGCAGAGACAGCTCTCTGGGGAGACAGTTAAGTGTTACAACCCCACTTTATTCCAGGAAGAAAGGGGAATATAAAGGCTGGGGACAGTGGCAGGGGCATCACCTAATTTGCATTAAGAGACACGCTCCTATCAAAAGCCTCCTACTATGTGCATCAAGAGAGCCTTCCAGCAGGGATCTTTGTCAGGGTTCAAGCTAAAGGTAAGTCAGGCATCTGGCTTTAGAGACAGGCGTCTGGTTTTGAGACAGCTTTCAGATAAGGTCAGTCCTCCAGGCCCAGGGACATCCTCCAGATAAGGGCAGGTAGAGGCAGGAAGCCTTGCTGGGGAGGGAGGGAGACCCATATTGCCAAGCTTAGAGAAAAAGCTACTAGGCTTATTGCAGACTGTGACCTCTACCAATCAGAATGTATCCCAACAGATCGCCATAGTCCAGTGAAAGGAGAAAGGCATTTGAGTTGGTGCTCCCTTCCTGGAGATGCCTAACAGCTGGGGCATGGGTAGATACAGTGGAAAGACACAGCCTGTGAGAGATATAAGACCTTAGTCCCCATCCCAGGGAGGTATACACTTCAAGGGAGAAATGCTAATATGAAAAGACGAGAGAAAGAAAGAGTAACTTCACAAGCTCTTACATGCTCAGAGTGAGATGAAGTGTGTGCATGTGATTGTCAGTTCAGAAGGGAGTGGCCACAGCCACTTCCGGTGGTCAGGGACTGCATAGCCACTGTTGCTGCTGCTGCTTACAGCCTTGGGGCTCTTTTCCGGTGGTTAAGAACGGATGAGGTAAAATATTAAGTCTATAGAAGAAGGACAGGGGAAATTTAATGAGCTCTACTGCAGCTTGGGAAAGTGAGGAACTGCACTACAGCTTGGGGAAGTGAGCAAGGAGCAGAAAGAATGGTCAAGGGTTCTGTCTGAGTCAGCAAGGAGTCACCCACGCTGACACTGCACAGGGATCAATCAGCTCAGCTATCTCCGACCTTGACTTACTACTCACAGGAAGCTAGGAAGCCTGAGATCCTGAGGGGAAGCCAGTCTCTGATGGAGGGGTTGTATTCCCACTAGCCAGCAAAAGGATGTTGAGGTTTTTCTCAGTTGGGCTTATGTTACCAGGCTTAGAGGAAAGACAACAGATGAGGTCAAATGCTGGAAAGTGAAAAGAGACCAGTGACTTCTTGGCAGGGCCAGCAGCAGCCAAGACAAAATGAATTCCTGCAGAGGCCACAGCCTACTTCCTTCTTCCTCTGCACTTAGCTCTATACTGACTGACCACAGCCTCCCCTCAGGCAAGCTGAGTCTCCCTCTTCTGTCAAAACTGACCTAGGCTGTGTCTCTCTCCTATCCTCAGTTCACTGACGTGTCTATCTTTCTCCAAGACAACTACTGTGTTATGCTCCTCACTCAAACTCTATGTTTTTCTTGCTTTTATTTAATCTATTTCCTGGGCCAGGATTGGTCCACTTTATCTAGTTTTCTGAGCTCTTACCATTCCAGGCCAGTTCCCTTGTAACCCCCATCTGGAAGAATCCATCATCTGCTCAGATCCATTTAAATGTACCTTGACTCTCAGTGCCAGGCCATCTTCTGCCTTCCTTTGTAGTTAGTACTGGACAGGCCTATTTTCCTGTCTGAAAGATGCTCAAGGGTCAGATCAGCATCTGAGGGTGGGGATGTAGCTTAATTAGTAGGGTCCTTGCCTCCCATGACCAAACCTCTGTGTTCCAGGCCAGCCTGGGATACATGAAATTCTATCTTTAATAAACATTATATAAATAAATAAAAACATTGGTTTCAACTGTTTCCTTGCAAAATTTTGCTTAATTCTCAGAACATAGTAAAGCCATAATGAATCTGCTTAATTAATTCAAGAATGTCTTTCATTTCACTCCCAAAAGTGGCTCTACTATAGAGATTTCATGCAAAATGTCAAAGAAGTTCCAAAGACACAGGCCCCTTGGCTTTGGCCTTTTGCTTCGTGGGCTCTACATCATTGCAATTTCATTTCCTGTTTACAGGCCCTCAAAAAAAAAGTAGTCCTGAAGTAATATGAAATATCATGTCCTGCATGACTCAAGCACTCCTGAAAACAGCACCTGTTAGAAATATATACACTTAACCCCCATGATTTGACCCTGAAAATGTACTGTTAATGTGTTTGGAAAGGCTCATAGCATTATTATAATATTATTTTAAAAGTCCAAATGTTCATCCATAACAGAATGAACAAATTGTGATATTAACATGTGATGAAATATTGCACAGCCATGAAAGTGATAAGCTACAGGTAGTAACATAGTCAAACCTCATAAAACGTCAAGCAAAAGAAGCCAGGAGCCTGTACGTCCAGGCGAAACTAACCTGTGAGATTTGAAGTTAGAATATTGCTTATATTTATGGAAAAGACAGTAAGTAGGTAATGACTGGGGGTGAACATGTGATTGTTCGAAAGTTGTCCCAAAAGTAACTCAATGACATGTACATTTCTGTACATATGTCAATCTTTAATAAGGAGGGTTTGTTTGTAAATACATCATTTCGCTGCCCCTGGGGTGATTTCTGAGAACTAGAGTTCCTTTTCGTCCCTGAGCCAAAATTTCTCCCACACCCAGCTGCTTCCCCCCTCACACCTTGTTTAAGAGGAGGTGTGATGAGCAGAAGTTGAGTAAAAACCACTCTGGCCTGCTAGAGCCTTCCTGGGGTCCCCTCTAGAGCAGTGACAACTAGTATCAGTCCCCAAGGAATGCAAGACTCAACACAATCCATGTGCTAACTGGGGAGACACTGTCCCAGCCTTTCTTCCTTTATCTACCACATCTCACCCAGACCCAGAGCATCCAGGGACTCACAATTCCCAGCCCATCCTTTTCTTCAGAATCAGGGCCCCAAATGAACTTTAGGGCCCAGGTATATCCTCTCTGTTTTTATGTATCTGACCCAAGTTAGCCTCCTAGTCCACCTCCATGATTCCAGAAAATAATGTGTTTACTCACTCAACAAACATACCTTGAACACCTGTTCTATCAGGCATGGCACCATGCTGACAGCGTGTAGGGGCTCACACACATATGTGTCAAGGGTTTATTCAAGCATGGTCCTCAATGTTTAGCACCTGGCTTAATACAGAGCTGCTCAAAACAGATTCAGGGGGCAGATGGGAACAGAGGAGGGTGTGAGTATGAAAATAAATATGTATTGAAGGTCTACTTGTGCCAGAGACCATTCTGGATGCTGAGGATACAGCAATGAAGCAAAAATATTTAAGTCCTGGTCTCTAGGACCTTACATTCTAGTGGGCTGAAGAAGACACTATGGGGCAGAAAATAAGCACTGTGATATGTAAAATGGAGATAGGAAAACAGAGAATATTATGTAGAGTGAAAGATGGGGAATTGCTGACACTCAGCGGGGAAGGCAACATTGACAAGGTGGTGTTTGGGCAAACAGGATAAAAGAAAGCCCATGGCTGGTGATGAAGCTGCTCCCAGAGAGTGAAAACTGAATGTGAAGCCGAGGGCACACGTCACTCCGGCTTCCACACTTCACCCAGACCACGGGACCTGGACCACCTCCTCCAGTCTTTCCTCTTACTCCCTGCATTCCAGGTGACCATGTAGACGGCATAATCAGAGACTCCACGTTCTGATCTCCCGGACACACGCATGCACTGGCGAGTCCATGCCAGGCCCCATCCCACACCAACCAGGAATCCTTACCGTAACCCTGGTGACCGCTGAGGAACAGGAAGAGGGCAAGGAGGACGGCTTGCCCCAACATCCCCACCAGACGGAGCAGGCCCAGTGACCCCCTCTCTTCTTCGGTGCTCAGATGTGAATAGGCTCAGAAGCTTAGTCAGTAGAACGTGAACATGGAGCAGAACTACCTCTGCGCCTGTCCAGCCACAATTTCCTCAACTCAAGGCTGTTCACTTCTGCTGTGAGCTGACAAGGCCACTGAGAAAGCCCCAGTCCCTAGACTGCATCTAACCGTTCCCACAAGCTAAGCTGCCTCCAGTGGGCGGGTGCTCAGAGTGCACAGTGACTCACAAAACCAGCTGCAAAACCTTAGCCCTTGTTCTGCCTCAAGCCTGTGTCCTTTATCCTCAGATCTACTTGCAGTGTGGAGAGAAACGAACAGCCATTATCCCAGATTTCCCCAAACCAGCACACACCGTGGAAGCAGAAGCAGAACTGGGAAGGAATTTAAGGGTAGGGTGGTCTGAGAAGAAGAACCTTGAGTAAGAAGTTGAAGGAAAGGAATGCACAGGGGGACTTAGGAAGAGACATAAAGTTTAGAGTTGCTGGGAAGCATCTAACAAGCCTTGGAAGTCATGACACCAAATGTTCAGCACGTGCAAATTGCTTTCCTCCTTTCACCTCCCCCCCCCCCCCCCCCCGAGAAAGGATGTGAGCCCATTTGTGTTGCCCTACCCCATCCACAGCTGGATTCCATGCCATAGAACAGCAGGCAGCAAAGATGCCTTTGAACTCCAGGGAAGGATGGAGGCAGTGGTATTTACTTCAAAGCTATACCCAGAGTTTATGCCTCTTTCTTTCTTCTGCTTTCCCCCTTAGCAACAAATGCTTTCAGTTCCCTCCAAATCCATCCTCTTTATCTATCCTAAGAGCTATTTCTAGACTGACCAAAATTGAGCAAGATGACGTCGATGACACCCTTGCCTGACCGTGGAGGCAGCATGGATGCTCTGGACAAGACGATGAATTTGGAGTCAAACATCTGGACTTGAACTCCAGCTCATCAACTTACAACCTGTGTGACGCTGAGCAAATTGCTTTCTGAGTTCTAAGAGTAACAGCACTTGGGTGGGAGAGATGGCTCAGTAGGTTAAGGTACTTGCCCTCAAGCCTGATGACCTGAGTGTGATCCCTAAGATCCACACAATGAAAAGAAAATTGACTCCACCTCTGACCTCCACAAGTACCCAAGATGTGGGTGAGCACACACACACACACATACACACACGCACACACACAAATAAATAAACGTGTGTGTGTGTGTGTTTTTCTTAAAGATCAGCAATACTTGAATATCCTTCAAGATAGTTTTCAGAATCAAATTAATAGCTATCCCTAAGAGCATGTATATAAAACTCTGGTGCACACATGTCTAAAAATGCCATAATAGGGGGGATGGAGAGATGGCTTGGCAGTTAAGAGCACTGGCTGCTCTTCCAGAGGTCCTGGGTTCAATTCCAAGCAACCACATGGTGGCTCACAACCATTTCTAGTGGGATCTGATGTTGTTTTCTGGAGTAAAGGCATATATGCAGACAGAGCACTCATATAGAGCACTTACATACATAAAATAAATATTTTTAAATGCCATAACAAACTCATTACTTTGTATGTTGAACTTTTAAGTTAATAATAAATAAATATGAATGTTTGTGTCTCACCCTTCTAATTCATATCTTGAAATCTGATCACAATATATTGGTATTAGAAAGTGGAGTGTTAAGGAAGTGATCAAGTTTTGAGAACAGAGCTCTCCTGAATAGAATTAATGTTCTTATTTAAAAATCAGGGTCAGGAGACCCCACAGGCTTCAAGAATCCTGCCCATTTCCCATTCTTTCTACCATGAGAAGACAAAAAATTTTAGAAGTCTGCATAACCCCAAAATGCCTTTCTAGAACCTGCTTATGCAGATCTTGGATTGCCCAGCTTTCAAAACTATGAGAGACAAATGTCTGAGCTACCCAATGTACGGTGTTTCAACAACCTAAACAGACTTCGGTGAGGTTTTGCTTCTCTATCATCAGCCTGCTTTGCTTTTTCCTGTTAATGTGACAGTTGTTCCCACTCCTCTACTTTATCTCTTCTTAAGATGCAGCCCTCAATCCCTAGCGCTCCCTCACAGCTACCTACCAGCATCCTTGACTTTGAGAAGTAGTGTTCAAGATGTAATGCAACAGCTGCACAGAGGTGGCGCACGCCTTTAATCCCAGCACTCAGGAGGCAGAGGCAGGTGGATCTCTGTGAGTCAAGGTCTACAGAGTGAGGTCCAGGACAGCCAGAGTTACACAGTGAAACCCTGTCTCAAAAAACAAAACCAAAGTAATACAACAGAGTAAATTTCCTGATGTAACAGATGGAAGACAAGGTCTAGCTTTTGGAAATAAATAATGAACAACAGTGAATTTAAAAGCTGCTTCACCCTGAGGAAGAGGTGGGACATTGCCTTGAATCAGAGTCCTGCTTGGGACTCATTGAGTAACAGGCAGGGAGGGCAATATAAGCAAGGCATTGTCTCAAGACAGGAAAATCTGCTTCACTAATTCTGACTCCAGTATGAGCCCTATCCTCTTCTTCAAAGCCATGGATGACCTGTCACCTCCTGGAAACTGAATTGGAAGAAGTGCCATATGCATCTTTCTATCTTATGCTCCTAACAAGTACTACCACATATCATTGCTATTTCTTTTTACACACTGTCCTGTCCAGTCCTGAGATTTCCAACATAAATGTACCCATTAGATAAGCATTTCTAGAGCCGTCTTTTCAGGTGGTTAAAGATGATTCGGTGCTGAAGGGATGAATGAGATACAGAGGTAAGCTACTCATCATCGTCTCTCCCCTTGTGACGACTTGTTATGTGTTACCTTGCCACATTCTGGGATGCAGAATTTCTGGTAGGTTAGCCACTTTATCATAAAGATTCAAGACCCTACAAAATTCATGTAAACTCAGAGGCTTCCCCAGGTCTCTGGAAGTCTGGGACAGAGGCTCAAACTAGGGTTTTGAAAATGAGCAGCCAACATGAGGTCAAAGGTCCTCCAGCTCTACACTTTCACCCTTCCTCTTCCCAAATTATGCTTTCACTACTTTACAGTGAGTTGGGTCATCCTCATAAATGCCACTCCCCAAGATGACCTACCTCTAAGACACTTTGCAAACTTGGGAGCCTCAAGACGACCTTGAAGTTTGTTAACCTTACAAATTAACCCATTATTATTTGTTCCCTGCTTATGGCGACCTTCAACTTCAGGTTAAAGGTGAGGAATGCAGCAGTCTCATAAGGAAGGTCTCATAAGATGGAGCCTCTTCAAACAGTACATGGGGCAGTAAATAGCCTGGAGCGCCCACACCTGAGCCTATATGGGAAGTACAAAGTGCAGTTCACAACATGGCTCATCTTAGAATTTTAACATGGGAAACTTGCTACTCCCAGCTTTAGTGAAGAAACAGCCCCAAAAACGCATAACTGAAGCTCCATCCCTGGCACGAGCAACATGGGGTGAAAATGAAATGAATGGCTGCATGTTCGAATCACACAAAAGTGAAAGACCTTCGCCAAATGTCAAGAAGAACGTATCAATAAAGTGCCTCGTACAAATTAAAGATAATTAAGTAGCTAGAGAGATGGCTCTTGAGGTAAAGACCCCTGCCTCCAAGACTGGTGATCTGAGTTTGATTCCAGAAACCATCAAGTTGTATTATGACCTTCACTTGGTATGTATGTATAAATTCACTTGCCTTGGTATGTATGTATACACACACACACACACACACACACACACACAACAAAAAATGTAATTTTAAATAAATTAAAGCTCAACATAAATTTGTCTTATACATTTGTACTTTTACTATACTTTATGGACTCCAATTTGATTTAGTAACAAGTTATATTCTGAAGTATTTATATTCTGAGGTTTGACATATTAATATACCAAAATATTTTCAAACACACACAAATATACCGCACACAATGGCTTCTGGATATCTTATTGCCTGATTTATAAATTGTAGCTAGTTTGAAAGTTCTAAGTATAACAGAACAAACTGAAATTTTAATGATAAAGCAATTTGTATAAGCCCATGTTGCCGTTAGTTTTTACCACTGTAACTCCCCAGAACCCCTAAAACCACATACATGTGACCAGAGTTCAGTATCATCATCAGCTAAAGCCCATCAAGTTAAGTCATTTTTATGATGGACATTCGTAGCTGACCATAAATGAAATTGATTTTAGACGACACAGCTGCCTCCTGGAAGTTTCTACTCTTCCATGTTTTTGTTTGTTTTTCTTTATCTTGTAGAATCCGTAACAGAACTGACAGATTTTGTGTGCTGCTACACATACTTTGCAGGTTGTGTTTATACACCCACACAAGATTAAGAGACGAGCTCTAACTTCCTTCCCCCACTGAGTTCCTCTTTTCCTTTCCCGTCCTCACTCGTCTCCCACCTTCCTGCACGTGATGAGCAGTTCTCTGTGTTTTCTGGTGCACCTTGTCCTTCCAGCTGCCTTGGATTGTGGACCTTAAGCATACCTGTGAGCTTTCTTCTTGCTAGGCTGGAGGACCCAGGACTGTTGCCTCCCCTTGCTCCACTCTCCACTAGTACTTCCTTCCTGCCTTCCCTTCTGGGCAGAGCAACAACGCATGCACTTTGACAGCTGGATGGACTGTGCAAGAAAGACTGGTGTGCACAAGACAGAATGCATGCCTTCTCCCAGCCGATGCCCTCAAAGCATTGACTTACAAATCCCGATCAGAGATTTTTTTTTTTGCTTCCACATATTTAAATTCTGAGATTCCTTCCCAGCCTATATAAACCCAACGTTTAAGTCTTGAGTCCTATTCCCTTCCCCAAATGTATCAATCATCATCTCTACTTCTCGTACCTAGATCTTTGCTCCACTTTATGCACATTGGAACCTCCTGCTTTCTTGACTTTTCAAGATAATCTGATGGGGGAAGGGAGAAAGCTGACTTTCTCATCCTCCTTCTCTACCCTACAATTTTAAGAGTATTGCAAAGTTTCTTTAAACCTATTTGGTGTATTTGTTGTCAAGAGATTTATCCAAACTTACCTCTCTGGGTTATCAAAGTACGTGGAATTTACAGTGATAAAGCAAAGGTATTCACAAAAGAGCTAGGTGATTTTTCCTCCTCCTCCTCCTCCTCCTCCTCCTCCTCCTCCTCCTCCTCCTCCTCTTCCTTCTCTTCTTCTTCTTCCTTTTTTTTTTTTTTTTTGAGACAGGGTTTCTCTCTGTAGCCTTGGCTGTCCTGGAACTCACTTCTGTACACCAGGATAGCCTCAAACTCACAGAAATCCACCTGCCTTTGCCTCTGGAGTATTAGGATTAAAGATGTGTACCATCACCACCTGGCCAAGTGATTTTAAAAAAAAAAAGATCTTGTACATGGGGCTGGAGAGATCGCTCAGAGGTTAAGAGCACTTGCTGCTCTTCTAGAAGTACTAGAAGTTCAATTCTCAGCAATCACATGGTAACTCACAACTATCTATAACAAGATCTGGTGCCCTCTTCTGGCCTACAGGCATACATGCAGGCAGAACACTATATACATAATAAAGAAAGAAAGAAATCTTTTTTTTTTTTAAGAAGACCTTGTGTGTAGAAAATATTCGGCATAATCCTAACACTAAAGGCACAAAGGCAAGTAGATCTCTGTGAGTTCGAGGCCAGCCTAGTCCACATAACAAGTTCCAGGCTAGCCTAAAGGTAACATATATGTATATACTACACACACACACACACACACACACACACACACACACACACACACACACGAAGAGATATTCAGTCTCACTAAAAATTAGAGAAATGCAAATCAAAAGCATTTAACTGCCAAAAATAACAAAGTCTAATGATACCAAGTATTTGAGAGGATAAGAATAGGTTACATCATAAAAACCTGCCTCAAAAAAAGCAAATAACACAAATTGTAACATCTTTATTTTCTAACCCTGTGCTAATTGTAAAACACTAAAAGGAATCTTTAACACTAAGAATTTCTATGCCTCAAACCTCAAACCATCAATAAAATTAAGATATAATGAGAAAGTATGTTTTAACACACATATCAACAGATCAATAGCAAGTAATATTAATTTATAAAGAATTTCTATTAATCAGCTAATAAGACCAAGAGGAAAAGACAATCTAACAGAAAAATTTGCAGATATGAATGAGTGTTTAGAGGAAAAAGAAACACATCCAGTTAACACATGAAGAGCTATTCAATCTCTAGAGCAAAGGAAATGACACACAAAGATATTTGGTCTCACTAAGAACTAGAGACATGCAAATCAAGAGCATTTAATTGGGAAAAATAATGAAGCCTGATGACACCGAATATTTGAGAGAATATGGATTAATTGGATCAATAATATATTGCTGATGGAAGAGTAAATTTGGTGCATTTTTGGAAATAAATCGAAACTACCTTATAAAGTAAAATATTCACAAATCTAATGATCCAGCAATTTGACTTCTAGTTAAAAACCCATATCCATGTAGTTGGTGGTTGTTTTTATTTTGTTTAAATTTTTTACTCTTTGCTGTTTTGGGAGCCCACCATCCAGCTCCCCAATGAATCACACATGGAGGCTTATTCTTAATTACAAATGCCCAGTCTTAGCTTGTCTTGTTTCTAGCCAGCTTTTCTTAACTTAAATCATTCCGTTTATCTTTTGACTCTAGGCTTTTTCTTTTTCTTGCTTCTGTATATCTTACTTTAACTCCGTGGCTGGCTGTGTAGCTGGGTGGTTGGCTCCCTGAGTCCTCCTCCTTCTCTCGCTTTTTGGTCTCCTCTGCTTCTTCCCAGATTTCTCCATCCATTTATCCTCTCTGCCTGCCAGCCCCACCTATCCTTTCCTGCCAAGCTGTTGGCCGTTCAGCTCTTTATTAGACCAGTCAGGTGTTTTAGACAGGCACAGTAACACAGCTTCACAGAGTTAAACAAATGCAACATAAAAGAATGCAACACCTCTTTGCATCATTAAAACAAATGTTCCACAGTAAACAAATGGAGCACACCTTAATATTCCACAACATATCCAAATGAAGTTTAAACACATCTGTACCTAGAATGTAGCTAGAAATATACACAACCATGTTTGCAGCACATTGCTCATAATTTTTAAAAAAAATAGGATTTGAGAGATTGCTCAATAGTTAAGAACATTTGTTGCTCTTGCAGAGAACCTGAGTTCAGTTTCCAGTACCCTTGTGGTGGTTTACAACCATCTGTAACTACAATTCCAGAGGATACAATGCCCCTTCATGGGCAGCATGCATGTATATGTCTATACATGTAGGCAAAACACCCATAAAATAAGATAAAAATACATTTTAAAGCACTAGGGTCTGAGTTATAAATCAGGCAGAAGAATAATTGCCTAGAATATAAGAAGCCCTGGGCTCAATCTTCAGCACTGGATAAAGCTGAACAATGATAGTGGTTTGTGCTATAATCCAAGTTCAAGGTCATCTTTAGCAATTTAACAAGCTTGAGGCCAGCCTGGGATACCTGAGACTGTGTCTCAATCATAGTAATAACTAATAAATCATAAAATTACTGGAATCACTGAGCATGATGGGATGTACTCTTAATCCCAATGCCTGAGAAGCACAGTGTCCTAATTTAGGGTTACCAATGATGTGATGAAACACCATGACCAAAAGTTACGTGGGAAGGAAAGAGTTTATTTACTCACACTTCCATATAACAGTTCATCATCAAAAGCACTGACAGCAGGAACTCAAGAGGGCAGGAACCTTGCTGTGTAGCCCTCAAGCTGGCCTTAAACTCTCAATCCTCCTGCCTCAAACTCCTCGGTGTTGGGATTACAAACTTGGACCAGCCACACCTGTCTGATAAAAGTAAGATGAACAGCATAACAAAAAGTACAAATTGAGATAAAGGCAAAGCCTGAGAGTGAAAAGGTGGAGTGATGGGAGTGAGGCACTGGGCAGGTACAGGTCACCGTGATGGCTAGTCTGTTGTCAACATGACTACATCTGAAATTAACTAAACCCAAAAATAGAGGGTCACAACTGTGAAGGATTTTTGCTTAGCTTGAAGATCCACTTCTAATCCAGATCTTTGAGGTAGGAATACACACCATTAATCCAGATCTTTTGAGCTAAGAAAACCCACCTCTAATCTGGGCCATGCCTTCTGCTGAAAACTTATATAAGGACATGGAAGAAGGAATCTCTTTTTTTGCCTGCTTGCTCTCTCCCTCACTAGCAAATCCACTCTTTCACTGGTATTAGAGCCTTCTTCTTTGAGATTCTGGCATATACTGAAGACCAATCTGAGACATTCAACCTAGTGGACCGAACAACTATTGGATTCTTGAACCTTCTGTTCATAGGCATCCATTAGCTGGACCACAGCCTGTAAGTCATTCTAATAAATCCTGTGTGTGTGTGTGTGTGTGTGTGTGTATGGAGAGAGTGAGAGGAGAGAGAGAGATTCATTCTATATGTTCTATTACTCTAGAGAACCCTGAATAATGGTCACTAATAACAGTCTAGTTCTTTGGGTTGTGGTATGGCTTATAAGTATAGGAAGGGAGGAAGGAAGAAGAAAGGAAGCAAGGGAGGGAGGGAGGGAGGGATGGAGGGAGGGAGGGAGGGAGAGACTGAGGATTGTTCTGTTATACATCTCTAATGCTTTTTTCCCCATCCATTAAGATTATCACCTCTGGGCTGGAAAGATGGCTGAGAGGTTAAGGGCACTGGCTGCTCCTCCAGAGGTCCTGAGTTCAATTCCCAGCAACCACATGGTGGCTCACAATGATCTATAAGAGATCTGGTGCCCTCTTCTGGCATGCAGGCCATGCAGAACACAAAATAAATAAATAAATTTTTTTTTTAAATATCACCTCATCATAAATCATCTCAGGTAATCATTAATATTAATTTCTCTTCTTGGAGAAACAAGGATTACTACTCCCTTTCTTTGAAGTTAAACTGAACTGTGCAATTGTTCTAGCCACAAATATAAGCAGAATCACTTTGGGGCTGAAGCTTTGAGGAGAGCAAGGCATCAATCAACTTATTTTCCAAAGGAGGTGGGAATGGGGGGGTTGGGGGGAAGGTTGGGGGGGAGGAGGGAGGACAGGGGAATCTGTGGTTGGTATATCAAATGAATAGAATTTCTCTTAATAAAAAAAAGGAAAAAAAATCAAGGTATTTTCCAAACTCAATAAATACCTAAAATGTGTAGCATTCAGTATGTTGGTCATCTTTCTGTCACTGTGACAAAATACCTGAGATAATCAGTTCCTAAGGAAGAAAAGTTTATTGTGGCTGCAATTTCAATCAGTATTCAGTTGGCACTGTTGCTTGGGCCTGTGGTGAAAACACCAGGGTGGAAAACTTGTGGTAGCCATGGTGACCACAAAGCAAAGGAAGAAAAAGGAAGGAAGCAGGCCAGACCCCAACACCTCCTTCAAGGGCACACTGCTAGTGTCCTAACTTCCTCCTACTATATCTCACTTCTGATTCCACACCCTGCCAATAGTGCCACAGATTAGCAATGAAGCCTTCATCTCAGAGCCTTTCAGAGACACAAATCTATAGCAGTCGGCTTGATGATATCTTTATAAGTGATATAGAAATGTTAGACCAGCACTAGTGGTGTAACTCTGTAATCCTAACATTCAGGAGGCAGAGACAGTAGGACTACCATAAGTTTAATGACAGCTTGAACTGCATAGTGAGTTTCAAGCCAGCCAGGAACAAAGAATGAGATCCTGCCACAAAAACTAAAAATAAAGAGGACTGGGAAAGGGGTACTATTAGCAGCCTTAGTGGTAAGAAAGCTAGTACTGGGATACTACAGTGAAGCATGTAAACTGCTGACTGCTTTTGGAACTAAAAGCTTTTGCTGTGTCTACTGCACTTGAGTGCTAAGGAAAGGCATCATGCCAGCTGTGGTAGTGCACACCTGTGATACTAGAAAAGTGGAAGCGGGAGGACCAGGATTTCAAGACCAGCCTCATCTATATAATAAGTTTGAAGCCAGTCTTGTCTGCACAAGATCAGAGACAAAGAAAGAAAGAGGAAAGAGGAGGAGGGAGGGAGAGAGAGAGAGAGAGAGAGAGAGAGAGAGAGAGAGAGAGAGAGAGATCAGGAAAACAGTGTCAACACTGTGGCATCTACCTGTCTCCAGTAATATATTATTTAAGAGATGCCATTATCTGGGTGTTGTGGGACATGCCTATTTTCCCAATATTTTGGAGGCTTGAGCAAAAGTACTAAAAGTTCAAGGATAGTCTGAGCTATCTCAACAAAATGGGGATGGAGGAAAGGAAGGGAGAAGGGCAGGATGGAAGGAGGAAGAGAAACAAGAAAAAGGAGAGAAGAGAGAAGAAATAAATGCCCTTAAGAAAAAGTGGGGGTTGAGATATGACTCAGTAGAAAATGATAACTGCCTCCCTGGGATCCACACTGTGGAAAGAGAGAACCAACTACCACAAGTTGTCCTCTGACTACCATTCATGTACTATGCCATGTGCATCCACATACATGCACACAAAATAAATATAGTAAAAAATTTAAAGAAAAGGATTCCCAAATTTCTAGTTCTCTGCACCTTGACCAGTTGTGGGTCTCTATGCTAATGATTATCTACTGGAAATAGAAGCTTCTCTGGTTTGAGAGATTGAAGACTGAGAGATGCATTGATCTGTGGGTGTAAGAATGTCATCAGAAGTAGATTAAAACTATGTCCAGCAACACCAATGGACCTCAACTCTCTACAAAGAACTACAGGCAACTAAGGTATGCTGAGTGTAGAAGAAATCTTCTTTCTCAGAGAAAAGGACACCAGTTGGTTATCCAATACCAATACCAAATGGAAAGTCCTGAAGAAATGTACATACAAGTAACATTAAACACACTGAGCAGATATATATATCCCAAAAAAGCAGTCATGCATTTGAGAGAAGGGGAGAAGCATGAGAGAGGGGGTAAGTGATGTCATTGTAATCTCAAAATAATAACTTTAAAAATAATAAAATAGAAAAACTATGTCCATTTAGCTGAATAATAGAAGTAGGGTCTCCCCTAGGATCTAGGACCTCTCTAACCACAGGTTATTAGCCTCAGTAATGATGACAAGTATGAGTTTCATCTTGTGTAGCAGGCCTTAAATGCAATCAGAAGTTATTGGTGACTCTTATGATGTTCATGCCACTATTACAACAGTGAGGTGATTAACACAGTGATGGGAGTTTCCTTGATTGCATTATTGGATGTGGGTAGCATTGTTCCCCAGAACTTGGTCCTGGACTGAATAAAAAGGGAGAAAGCTAGCTGAGCACTAGGCATGCATACATTGATTTATTTCTCTCTTCTTTCAACTGTGGATGTCATGTGACTAGCTGATTCAGTTTCCTGCCTTGACTTCCCACAATGATGGACTGTCAACTGGATTTGTGAGCTAAAATAAACCTTTTCCTCCCTAAGTTACTTTTTGCTAGAGCATCTTCTTACAGCAAAAGAAATGGAACTAGGACACTAGGGGAGGGCCTTTATGAATATAGTCAATTTCATGAACATCCTGAGTCTTGTAATCAACCTCCCTCCTCCTTCCAGGAAAAATTGTTTCAATTCAGAGAAAATATTTACAGAACAATGAAAAACATAGATGCAATTTAAGATATCGATGTAGAATGGAGAACTGAATATTGATTATCTACTACAGGCTTGTGTGTTGAATGCTTGATCCCCAGATGGTGTCACAGAGGATAGAGGCATTGGATTCCATGGAATTAGAATTACAGGCAGCAGTGAGTCACCTGACTAGAGTGCTGGGAATAAAACTTGAGTCCTCTGGAAGAGCAGTACATGCTCTTAAACACTAGTCTTAGACCCAGATGTAGTCCTATTCTCTTTTGTAAGAGCTTATGGAGCTGTGTAAATTTACAAAGAAAATATTTGCTTAACAAGTACAGTCTCATAATAGTTTCATCAGAACCGCTGAAGGAGCCATGTAGACAATGCAATGGCCTTGCTATTGCACTAAGATAACCCTGTGTACAGGATGAAGCAACACCTAGGAGGAAGGGCTCCATCCCACTGAGGGAAAGTGCAAATAGCAGTGATACTCAGAGAATGGAGGGATGACATTGGGGCAGGAGAGATGGAGCAGGTAACGGAGCACCTGAGGAAGTGTGTACTGATCATGCATTGAACATGGGGTCTGGGGATGATTGTAACAGGCTCTCAGAATTTAGCACAACTGATGCCATGTTAGATGTACCAAGGCACCATCCTCACTTAAGAGCCCATCACATAGCTGCCTACACCTGCCAAAACAAGAACAAAGACCTTCATCAATATCAATCATAGTTCTGGGAAGATCGCTAAGTGAACTAACCTTGTCTTTTTTACTTTGCAGCTCTGCATATTGCTAACTATCTCTGATGACTTCAGTGTGTGTCCACCAGGGTAATGTTTTTGTGCATGAAAAGCCAAGAGCAGTAAGGTTTGTGGCTACATGATTCCCTGTGTAGTCTGCCAGCCAGTGAATAAAGACTTTCTGTTGACTTTGAGAGTCTGTGTGTTCTCTGAAGGAGTTAACTCGAAACACCACTGTCATTTGAGGATAAGTTAGTTAAACCACTCCAGACTTTTTATTCACTTGTGGTACTTTTCTTCCCAAACAGTGTCCCTGTCTCCCAGGGCTCCACTGAGCTCACTGTCTTTCTCTACTAGAAGGACAAATACTCACCATATTCCTTTTGGGGCATTGCTTGTCTCCTCTGCATGGGGAAGAAGGTAGGAAGGGGCGCTGCCCACAAGCACTTAGAATTCTATGATGTCTCCTGCTGTGGTTGTTGGTGGGTGATAGAATTACCCAGCCTCTGCATCCAGAGGCCTGGGAATTGAGAAGTAAACTCTGAATAAGAGCTCATAAGTGGTGACAGGGCTAGGAGATAGGGAAGCCTTGGGGGTAAGGCTGCAGTAGGAGGGATCATTATATAGGCTGAGTGGACTGACATGATCCTCTTGGACAGAAATTGCTTGTGCAAGGGCTCTTTGGCATCCAGGCCCAAGGTGGTCTATGGGTCACCTGGGGCTCCTCACTTGGGGTTCTTGCTCCAAGGGCTGCTACAGGATCATTGGAGATTGAGGTCTGGACATAAAAAGGTAGTTTTTAAGATAAGCTTATGGTAAATTGAAGAGAAACATAATATGATCATCTTGATAGATATAAAAAGGGTGTTTTGTACAATTTGACATTATTCACAACAAAACCTCCATTCACAGGGGCTGGGGAATTAACTCATTTGTTGGGTGTATTACTCAGGGTTCTCTAAAGGAACAGAACTGATTGTGTGTGTGTGTGTGTGTGTGTGTGTGTGTGTGTGTGTGTGTGTGTGTGTGTGTGTGTGTGTAAAGTGGTTTCAGGTGCTGGAGTCCCAGGAAAACTCTAGAGAGCTGCCAGTCTTCAATCAATGAGGGAAAAGAAGTATGTTATAATACCAGCAAAGGAATGCTTCAGGAACAGGATGTACAAATCCACTCCCCCTCCATTTCCTTTCAGAAAAGAGCAGGCCTCCAAGAGACGACAGCCACACAGGACAAAAGAAGATAAAACAAGACGAGGCAACAGCCCTCATATTGAGACTGGACAAGGAAACCCAATAGGAGGAAAAGAGTCCCAAGGAACAGGCAGAAAAGTCAGATATACCCCCTACTCCCACTATTAGGAGTCCCACAAAAACACCAATCTAACAGTCACAACATAGACACAGAGGACCTAGTGAAGAACCATGCAGGCCCTTTCCTTGCACTTTTTAAAGCTACTTTGAGGTGGCATTTCTATTAGCCACCACTGAATACATCCAGACCTGAACACAGGTGTCAAGGACTGTGAGGTTAGGATGAGGCCACGTGAAGAACAGACGTAACAGGCAGTAGGAGCTGGACGCTGGTGGTTAGGAAGGTGATATCCTCCAAATAGCCTCCATTTTCTTAGACTCTTAGGGCTAAAAAATTGTAGGCTGTTCTATGATTTATGTACCAGTAAGTAAGAGATGTTTAATAATATCAAAGATGTAAAAAGTAATAAAAGAGCATGCCTCCCAGGAATATTAACAGAACACAGCATAAGAAGGGACTGGAGAAGGAGGCTCTCGGGGAGAAGGGGGGTATGGGGAGTAGGGACTAGGAGGAGTGAATGAGTGGAGGCTGCAGTTGGGATGTATTGTATGAGAGAAGAATAAATAAAAAGAAAAAAGATACATTTAGTGGTGGCTATGTCAGAAGAGCAGCAGGTGACAATTGGGCTTTTTTTTCTTTTTTTTAATTTTTTTTCCTTTTTTTAATTTTGCAATACAATTCAGTTCTACATATCAGCCATGGATTCCCTTGTTCTCCCCCCTCCCGCCCCCCTCACTTTCCTCCTAGCCCACCCCCCATTCCCACCTCCTCCAGGGCAAAGCCTCCCCCGAGGACTGAGATCAACCTGGTAGACTCAATCCAGGTAGGTTCAGTCCCCTCCCCCAAACTGAGCCAAGCGACCCTGAATAGGCCCCAGGTTTCAAACAGCCAACTCATGCAATGAGCACAGGACCCGGTCCCACTGCCTGGATGCCTCCCAAACAGATCAAACCAATCAACTGTCTCACCCATTCAGAGGGCCTGATCCAGTTGGGGACCCCTCAGCCATTGGTTCATAGTTCATGTGTTTCCATTCATTTGGCTATTTGTCCCTGTGCTTTATCCAACCTTGGTCTCAACAATTCTTGCTCATATAAACCCTCCTCTTTCTCACTAATTGGACTCCCAGAGCTCCACCCGGGGCCTAGCCATGGATCTCTGCATCCAGATCCCTCCGTCATTGGATGGGGTTTCTAGCACAACAATTAGGGTGTTTGGCCATCCCATCACCAGAGTAGGTCAGTTTGGGCTGTCTCTCGACCATTGCCAGCAGTCTGTTGTGGGGGTATCTTTGTGGATTTCTGTGGGCCTCTCTAGCACTTTGCTTCTTCCTATTCTCATGTGGTCTTCATTTACCATGGTCTCCTATTCCTTGTTCTCCCTCTCTGTTCTTGATCCAGCTGGGATCTCCCGCTCCCTCAAGCTCTCTTTCCCTTGACCCTCGCCCTTCACTACCCCCACTCGTGTCCAGGCTGTTCATGTAGATCTCTTCCATTTCTCCATCATTGGGCGATCCCCATGTCTTTCTTGGGGTCCTGTTTTCAAGGTAGCCTCCCTGGTGATGTGAGTAGCAGTCCAGTCATCCTTGTTCCACATCTAGTATCCTCCTATGAGTGAGTACATACCATGTTTGGGACCTCTTGAAACTGAGAAGCTTTTGTAGAGCAAAGGATACGGTCAACAAGGCAAAGAGACAGCCAACAGAATGGGAAAAGGTCGTCACCAACCTCACATCTGACAGAGGACTGATATCCAGAATATATAAGGAACTCAAGGAAGTAGACATCAAAATGCCCAACATTCCAGTTAAGAAATGGGCTATAGAACTAAACAGAGAATTCTCAACAGAGGAAACTCAAATGGCTGAAAGACATTTAAGGAATTGCTCAACATCCCTATTCATCAGGGAAATGCAAATCAAAACAACTCTGAGATACCACCTTACGCCTGTCAGAATGGCTAAGATCAAAAACACTGAAGACACCTTATGCTGGAGAGGATGTGGAGCTAGGGGAACTCTCCTCCACTGCTGGTGGGAATGGAAGCTTGTACAACCACTTTGGAAATCAATATGGTGCTTTCTTAGAAAATTGGGAATCCATCTCCCCCAAGATCCAGCTATACCACTCTTGGGCATATACTCAAGAAATGCTCAATCATACCACAAAAGCACTTGTTCAGCTATGTTCATATCAGCATTGTTTGTAATAGCCAGAACATGGAAACAACCTAGATGCCCTTCAACTGAAGAATGGATAAACAAAATGTGGTACATATACACAATGGAATACTACTCAGCAGAGAAAAACAATGACATCATGAGGTTTGCAGGCAAATGGATGGATCTAGAAAAAAAACATCCTGAGTGAGGTAACCCAGACTCAGAAAGACAACTGGGCTTTTAACTCATCACAATGCAAGGCACTGATGGGTGAATCTCAAATAGGCAAGGCCCAGAGGGCTTCAGCTCCAGAATGTCTCTTGCTACTACTGTCTTTACATGTTTGCCCCTGTCATTTTTCTATAGTAAATGGCATGGTGTGGATGGGTGTGAGGGAATCCCCACTGCTTTTAACGTGTGATTACCTCATGAGATTATCCCATTCTACTAGACATTTATACTTGCGGATTGTTATGAATATAATTTCCTCTTAAGATGTCCTGTTTAATTGAAGTACAAGATTTTATACAAGAATAATGTTAGTTGAAATAGAATTTTCTTGATTGAAGATTTTTCATAAATATAATAAGGGATTATAATAGAGTTTAGTTTAGAGGGGAAATTAATAGAGGTAAAAGTAGGATACAGTGTTGCCCCCACCCCTGATAAAGCAGTGGCTGCAAAGGGTAGAAAATAGGAACAAGGAAGTGTCACGAGGTAGGACGTAAGAGTTTTACTTGAGGAGCTACATAGACTGTGGTTTAGGTTAATGATTAGGAAAACAAGTGAGTCCCAGGAATTAGCTCAAGTACTTTTTGATATTGGGAAATGTATTCACGGGTTTCAGTGTGTGTCGTAGCTAAAACAAAGCTTTAAACAATTGGCTTCATGTGACTAGAAAACAAAGAATTGGACGGATAGTTAAACTAATTGGACAGGACTCTTAAATATGAAAAGTGAAACAAGTAACCTGTTTTTCTGGCAGTTATTACAGCTACTGCCTATATAAATGGTTATGGATGAAAGGCTCTTGAACTGTGAGAAGTCTAAAAGATAAGTGTTTGACTAAGTGTGGGTTTCTCAGGAAAAGCATAAAGATGTGATTAAGAAATGTATTGGGGTTGACTTGTTCCAGAAAAATATGTTTTTAGAGTGATTATGTACTAACTGTGTAAATTTTGGTTATAAGGAAAATCCTCTTTTTAATGAACTTGATGTGAGGAATCTAAAAAGAGTGTTTTTAAAAAGGAAAGAAAGAGGAAGTAGACTCTGAGGGTGTGTGTGTGTGTGTGTGTGTGTGTGTGTGTGTGTGTGTGTGTGTATTTTCCTTTTTTGCTAACCCCAAAACTAAGTTTTATTCCCTCAGATAGAAAGGTCAGTTGAGTGATTATTGGAGACTCCATGGCTCCCCTTCAATTCCTGAGCTGCTGAAGGCTGGTCTGTACAGTAGCAATCGAGGAACCAATAAAATAAAGTAACACAGACAGGGTGGCTTCCAACTCAATTCGTAGACACAGATGGTCTTGAACTTATTCATTAAAAAATGTATTGACTTTTTGTGTGTGTGTGTGTGTGTGTGAGAGAGAGAGAGAGAGAGAGAGAGAGAGAGACAGAGGCAGAGACAGAGACAGAGAGAGAGAACAGTTTTTGTTAGTTGTGGTTTGGTTTTATGGGATCTTATGTACCATATTCTGTCCTCCAACCTGGCTATGTAGTAGAGGATACCCTTGAATTCTGATCCTCCTACATCCACTTCTCAAGTGCAGGAATTTCAGGCATTCACCACCATACCTAGTTCATAGGATGCTAGAGGCTGAACCTATAGCTCATGGATACAAGGCAAACATTCTACTAGCTGAACTACATGCCTCTGTTTTGTTCTATTTTCTCAACCTATCTGAGTTATATTGCGTAAATCAATCTTTTGAACATACAAAGAAAAAATATAAGCTTAACAAAAAGCAGACTCCCAAAGGATTGCAGTGTAATCAGTATTATAACAAAGCTTTGTACTGAGGATGTTTCATTGCTGAGGAAAAGGCAATTCATTCCATTACAGCCCAAAGCGGTGTCTGAGAACAGGAAAAAAAAAAAAAAAGGTGGGGACAGAGGAAGTTCAAAACATCATCAGGAAGGATTTATAGAGATTGAATACCGAATTCTGTCTATTGTAAAATTTCACTAGTTTGTGGTAACTATGAGAAAATCAAAGACAAAATAGTGAGGGCTGTATGGAACTCAATTTATGCAGACTAGAGGTTTATATTTATTCTTAAATGATTATATTACTACTGTATTGTTAAAATCTCTTTTTAATAGTCAGGTTTGATGGTGTGTGCCTATAATCCCAGCACTTGGGAGATGGAATGAAAAGAATCAGAAGTTCAAGGACATCTTCACCTAAACAGAGTTTGAAATCAGCTTGGGCTACATGAAATTTACTCTTTTATACATTGTAATCCCCTCAAAAAGTTTTCTTCTTCCATGAAATAAGGATAATTATAAATGTTTGCAGTTTTTTAGTATTATCTTGCAAGAAAGACACAAACAAAAAAGTCCAAATGGATATCAAATGTTGCAAGTCTCATCATCTATTTCCTTTTTGGAAAATACACAGGAATATACCCAAATCTGGAGATAGTGCTAGGATATGACATTTAATATGTGGGGTTTTTTTGAGCCTTTGAATCCCATGTGTCATCACTGTACAAAAAACTTTCCTGCAATAAATAAAAGTTTCCTCTCCAGTGGCATCCTGCCAGGAAAGGGGGAGCCTGGCAAAGTCTGGGCTATTCCCACTAGGATTTTCCCATAAAAGGATACAAACCTCACCATGACCACAGTAGAGACTCTGCAGAGTGAGAGTGGCTTACCTCCACTCAGCTGGCAACTCTGAGTTTCTGGCCAGGTATGGAGGGGAAGGTAGTTGCTATCAATAGAATAAGGAAAGTGGACTTCTGCTCAGGTCTGCTTTAGGACCAGAAATGTGAGGAGTTTGAAGGAAAGGAAGGAACCTTTAAGTAGGACTAGATAGGAGCTGAGACAGGGATAAGGGGAAAAGATGGTCTGAATAGAGACTAACCTTCATCTTGGTTTTCTTTAGATGACCATGACGCGACTCAACTTCCTACTGTTTATCATCCTGGCCACCAGAAGTTGCAGTGCTGGTGAGTCTTGCTGCAGAACCCAGATTCCTCAGGTCACCTCTAGCTTTATAGGCATTCAGCACTAGACTGGGTTGCTTCCAGAACCTACTTTTGTTGTTGTTTATTTTTTTTGAGCCAGGGATTTTCTGTGTAGCCCTGGCTGTCCTAGAATATGATCTGTAGACCAGCCTGCCCTCAGACTCAGAGATCTGCCTGACTTTGTCTCCTGAGTGCTGGGATGAAAGATGTGGGTTACCACAGCTTGGTCAATTATGCTTTTTTTAAAAAAAATTGAAATTAAATACAATTGTATTGTTTTCCCATCCCTTTTCTTCCTTCTAACCATTCCCAATTATCCCCTACACCCACTCTCTACAAAAATAAAGGTCTCTTTTTGTTATATTCCTGGACATATAAACAAAACCTAGTCCATCCTCCATAGAGATGATGCCTTTGAGATGCAGGCTGGGTGCTGATTTTCTCTTGAAGAAACTGCCAGTGGCAATGAGATTGTTGAGGTATGACCTGGTCCAGATTCTGTACTTGTGTGTAGCTCTAGGGGAACTTCTGCAAGAACTGTGAACCATCCTAGTCATTCCTTAGGCTGAGGACCTTTGCTTTAGGGTTTCAATACTAAGTGAATGGTCTGGTTTATGCCCAGAGAATGTTGTCTTCAATTCTGCTCTCTGCAAGAACTAACCGTTGTTTTAAAATGTGTATTTCATCTTCACTACTGTTTTAAGAAAAAGGGGAAGTCTCTAAATGCTATCTTACTTGATCTCCGTATGTCAGTTTTTTTTCAGCTTGATATTAGGCTCTAGGGAACTGAAGCTTGACACAGTAAATACAATCCAAAAGTACTTGTCTTGTAAACATGGAGCTACTTACACCTGAGTAGCTCTGACCCCAGAGTTCTCATTTGTTTCCACCCTTCTAGGTTCTCAGAGGACATTACAGAGTTGAGACTAGTTTGCAAGGCTTTTATTCCAGGGTCTCTTGGTCAAGCCCCTGAACTGTCGACCTCACAACCCCTGCTTCAGGCACATTAGGCTCCCTGCATTTCCTCTACTGCAGAGCTGGACTTCACTTCATTCTCCTTTTTCAGGACTTTAGACACAAATTTTTCCACACCTTCAAATCTCTTGTCTTTCTTCCTAGTTACAAATCTTGTTGATTCTTGAATGAGGCTTTGAGAAGTCATGGAATGAGTTTAGGATGAACAATAAGAGAAGGCTGGGTGTCCCATGAGAATGAAATTCTGCATCTTCTCTAGTTAAAAAGAACCTGGGAACCAACAGATGGGCCAATCCTGTGTCTTCCTCTCTGTTCAGAAGCTGCAAGGAAATCAAGCAAAATGTCACTGGAGCCCAAGGTGAGTGATTAAGCATTTAAAGAGCATACTATAATCCTTCACTTGGAAGCCTAAGGCAGAGAATTGAAAGCTCCAAGACAGCCTGGGGAGACTCTGTCTCAAAAACACAAACAAATAACCCACTTAGGAAATCAGGCTTTAGTTCTCCAGAACAGGTGTTCTTTTTTCATATAGAGAATGTGTTCAAATGTACACAATGCATAAAAAGTGCCACTTACCCAATCTGAAGGATTTTCAGAGTCAAGAAGGACTTACACAATGGTATGGATCACCACTATCCATCTCCAGAAAGTTTTCATTTCTTAAAGAGAAAGTTCGTAACCACAAAGTAACAAATTTGTGTATTCCCTGTGACCTGCTATTCAGTTTCATACTTCTATGAATCTGTCAGTTCTTGTTACCACATATAAGTAATCTGCCTTATTTCATTAGGATACTGGAAGGCTCATATGTGTTATAGAACAGCTAATTTACTTTTTAAAATTATTATTATTACATAGATGTATGTGTAATAATAATAATAATAATACATAATATGTAATAATAATATGTATGTGCAGGCATGCAGGTAAATTAGAGTCCAGAAGATGCCATCTAATCCTCTAGAGCTGGAGTGGCAGGCATTTGTACACTAACAAGTGTGAGTGCTGGAACCTGACTCAAGTCCTCTGCTAGAGCAGTACTTGCTCTTAACCATGGAGCCATTTCTGCAGCCCACTTCATTCTTTTTGATGTATTGGAAAAATAGGAATGTACACAATATATATCCTGCATACTAGACAGCACAGTGTATTGTTTATTCCTTTTTATATAGAAAATACTTGTCTTGTTTCTGCCTTCCAGGTCTTGTGACCAGAACTGTAATGAGCATGAATGTGCATATCTGAGTCTCTGTTTCCAGTTCTTTGGTTATCTACTGAGTGGAGCTGTTAAGTCCTTTGACAGTACTATGTTTAACTTTAGAAAAAAAATCATTGTCACTTTGGGTAATTCTGTGTTCAGCCTCAGTCACAGAAGGTTGGCTTTCTGAAATCAGGAAGATCCAAATATCCCCAGGGACACCTGTAATAGGACACTCAGGATATGAGACATTAGCCATATTTGTAGTTCCTAGAGTCATTCTGCTTCTGGAACAGAGATGGACAATGAGCCTGCACATAGGACTGTGGACTGGTTCTCTCTACAGATGGCCTCTATTTCCTCCGCACGGAGAATGGTGTCATCTACCAGACCTTCTGTGACATGACCACTGCAGGTGGTGGCTGGACCCTGGTGGCCAGTGTGCATGAGAACAACATGCTTGGGAAATGCACAGTGGGAGATCGCTGGTCCAGTCAGCAAGGCAACAGAATCGACTACCCAGAGGGGGATGGCAACTGGGCCAACTACAACACCTTTGGGTCTGCAGATGTGGCCACAAGTGATGACTACAAGGTTGGTACACTCTGTAGCCACTGGGGAAAGGGTGAGGTTGTGAGTGTAGCTCAAGCATGCCAGGGAGAAGGTTGGAATGATGCCCTTCAACATAGGGCTGAAGAAGTAAAAAAAAAATACTTATCTTGAATCTTAACATCCTACCAAGTAGACTTTTAGATTAAGTAGGTGGTTGGACCATTGTCTTTGTAAATTAGAGTATCTGAGTATGGCTGGTCATCTGTCCACCTGGAGCCCAGAGATATCAGCTCTGCTAACAACTGTGAATGTAGGTCTTTGCTTGATGAAATCTTCTTGTTTGGTCAGGCTCAGTGTTGGTTGCTTTCCAGAACCCTGGCTACTTTGACATCCAGGCTGAGAACCTGGGTATCTGGCATGTGCCCAATAATAGCCCCCTGCAAAATTGGAGGACCAGCTCCCTGCTGAGGTACCATACATACTGTGGCTTCCTGCCGCGTATGGGCCATAATCTGTTTGGACTGTACCAGGTAATCAAGACTGCTGACTGAGGCTGGTTTTCATGGGTATGGAGAAAGGCAGGTGTTTGAGGTTGGGTGGGTTGTATTTCATGTTTCCCTTATTCTAAAGTGTAGTGAGTCAAGGAAGGAAAAGGGTAGTAGTATGTGGAAAATAGAGGAGAGGAGAGAAGTAGAAAGGGGGAGAGAAAAAGGAGAAAAAGGGGGAAGTGTCTAGGGTTTCAGAGAGACACAGACAAAGGAAAGGATTCTCTCTTTTCTGACTTATTTGGAAACAATCTCAGTTACAGGACACATGTTGTGCTTCTCCACTCAGGACAGTGTTCCTGTGAGTGCCAGTGCTGCCATCCTTACCCAGCGACTTCTTTTGCTTCTTGTAGAATTACCCGGTGAAATATGGAGAAGGGGAGTGTTGGACTGACAATGGCCCAGCTTTCCCTGTAGTCTATGACTTCGGTGATGCTCAGAAGACAGCTTCTTATTACTCACCCCTTGGCCAGAGTGAGTCTTTAATGCTTCTCTGAACACTCTGCAGGACACTTGATAAACTCAGTTATTGTAACTGTCATTTACCAAGCATTACAGCCTGCTTCTCGTCTATGAAAGTTTGTGTTTTGTTTCACTTCATTCACTTGCTTGCCCCTGGATTATCAACTATTCTTAGCCCATTTTACAGATTAGAAGACTGGAGCACTGAAGGTCCAGGAACTTGCCTGAGAGCACAAGGCATAAACAGGAAAGTTGACATGTGCACTGGGGATACAAGGTTCCAGAATCTACTCTTAACAACTCTTTTATAACTCAGAGGTTTCTCAGGAACAGACATCATGTTCATGTGGCTGAACAAAAAGAAAAAAAAATGGAGTTTTTTCTGTTGTGAGGGGTGACTGTTATGCTGTTTAATATAAATCTAAATGTGGCATCTACCTTTTATAAATGCTAAGCTTGTGCTGTATAATTCAAAGTTCTAATTTATAGTTGGTATGTAAGGCTTGACAGAAAAGTTTCCAAGGTAAATGTAAACAGGAGCAGAATGGATGCACTTGCTAACTTCTGTGACAAGACCTTGGAGATATTCAGTAGAGACCTTCCTGTATCATAAATTTCTCCATTCAAGCTCTGGCAAATGAGGACGTTTTACAAGCACTGGCTCTTGGGGTCTGTGGATGGGAATAGGTGAGGCTCCCCCATTGGGTCTGATATTTTAGACTGTGTATCCTGAACCTGGCACCACCAAACTCTGGGTTGACAGCTATTTGTGGTATTTTCCTTGAATGCTGTTTTCTGTCTCTTGTTTTCAGGTGAATTCACTGCAGGATACATCCAGTTCAGAGTGTTTAACAATGAAGGAGCAGCTAACGCCTTGTGTGCTGGGATGAAGGTCACTGGATGTAACACTGAGTTTGTGAGTCTGTGTAGTGACCAAAGAGGCTCATGTATAAGACTGAGGTTTCCAGTGTGTATCTGTGTATACTGAGTGTGGGAGACTGTCCTCTTAGTATGTGTACATGTATGAGAGTGTGACCTTTCCCTGTTCCTTGCTTGGTCGCAGGAATGAGAATTTCTGTCTAGATAAAGATATCCTGTCTTGTTGAAGACCATAGTCAACATGTCAAACATGTAATTGCACTGTTGGTGTTTGCTTAGACTTTAAAATATAATACTTAGTTGCCTGGAATGAGGGTGACATTTGTATTCAGAGAGTCCTGTGAAAGCCTTTGGGGGCTGAGATTGTTAGAGAGTCACTCCTCACCCAGGATTTGGCTTTTAGAGTTAAACAGATACTGCCCATCATTTTCCAGGACTTGTATAGATTTTCGTTGTGTCAAGGGGTTCCTAGGAGAGTCTTGGACATCTGGTAGACCTCACCCAGACCATTCGCCTCCCTAGCATAAGGAATTTCTCTTGTTGGATGTTGGCATCTCAATGAACTGCCAAGGCAGGTGTACTCAGCTCTATTGCAGCAACCTGATGTCCCCCTGAGCCTGGGATCATTAGACTCATACTGTTTTGTTTTGTTTTGCTTTTTAATAATTTGTGGCCAAAGGCAGGTTGAGTATGGAGCCCTTTTATTGTCACAGTGAAGGTTGTGTTAGCATGTTCTGGCCAAGCATGGTTATTCACATCTTTAATCCCAGCACTTGCATGGCAGAGACAAGCAGATCTCTCTAAGTTTGAGGCCATTCTGATCTACATAATGAGTTTCAGGTCAAGCAGAGCTACATAGTAAGACCCTGTCTCAAAAGACAAAAGCAAGTTCCTTTGGAATTCAGCCCTTCTTAAAGTAACAGTCTAAAAAAAAAGGGTCATCAGCTCCTGGCAGATAATCCTGAAGATTTCAGTGTTCATTTATTCCTCAGTCATTAGCTTGCCCTTCACGTGGTCAAGATGAGGTAGATTTGCTGTCAAAGAGGACCTTGGGATTGTGATGTGGAATGATGAAATAAGGAGAGCATGTAGTGTTGAGGGAGTAACAAGCTATTTTCAATTTTGGTATATAAGGTGGATGTGGGATATAGAAAGAGTTCATTTTGGAAATGTTAACATGGACTAGATCAGGAAACAACTTTTATATCACACCAATGGTTGTTGGACTGTACATGTGATGAGCACCATTGCAATGTTTTAATGGGCATATAAGATTGATGTGAGCATTTTTGTTTTTTTTCAAAGATGACACTGGTGGCCTAGAGGTTACAGATTCTAATGAAGGAAAGACTAAGCACAAGGAAATAAGTATTGAAATGGTTTCCATGATCCAAATGCGAGTGATGCAGTATGATGGAAATTTTGGGGTAGGATGAGCACTGATGAGTTTCAAAGATTTTAAATATATTAATAGTTGAATACAGAGAGAGGGAAGAGAAGACATTATGAATAATTTCATAGTTTTCATTTGAGTAGATGAATATCAAATAGTAAGCCAAGATGTCTGGATGCTGAATATGTTTGGGATCTCAGAGGGATATGCAGTCATATGATGCTAGATTTAAAACAGTTATTTGACTTCATTTGTATGTGTGCACATGTGAATTTAAGTAATCACAGAGGTCAAAAGGAGACATAGGATCCCTGGGAATTAGAGTTCAAGTCTTTTGATTGGGTGCTGGGATCCAGTATGGCTCCTGGAATCTGAACTTTGTTTCTATGATAAAGTAGTAAGATATCTTAACCTTGGGGCCATCTCCCCAGTCCCCATGCTACTAGCTTGTTTGAATGGGATTTTAATTTGTCTTACTTTAGATTTATTTATTTTATTTTATATGTGTGAGTGTTTTGCCTGCACATATGTATGTGTATTGCTTGAATTTCTGGTGCCCTTTAGCTGGAAGAGGGCATTCTATGCCCTGGGACTGGAGTTGCAACAGTTGTGAGGCCCATATGGGTTCTAGGACCCAAACCTGGTCCTCTGCAAGAGCAACAAGTGCTCTTAACCACAGAGATATCTCTCCATACCCAATGTTAATGCTTTAATCTATGTTGGACTTGGTATATAATGGTGGTCCCAGATGATTTGTATAACTTACTAACATCATAGTCATTCTAGCTTATATAAGTACAATCTATGTTGTTCACAGTGACAAAATTTTCACTGAATTTCCCCAAATAAATCTCCACTTTTAAGTTATGTGTGACTGTAAGTAACTGTGTTTTTATTTTGTTTGTTTGTTTGTTGTTATGTGGAGTGTAAAGTCTCTGAGTAGTGATTTTAAGTGGCAGTCCAATCTTTAAGTCTTAAACTTAAGAAATATCTGGATTTGAGATATATATTTTAAGCCATCAGTGAATTGTTCATAATTAAATCTAAAGGGGTAACACAAAGTATAAGAAAGTTGTAAGTGTATCTCTTCTGGGAAGCAGCACTTAAGAAATATATGGAGGAAAAGTCTAGCCAAGGAAACTGAGAATGAAGGTTGAGGGAAGTTGAAGGAAAGGAAGGAAGAGACAGTGATGCCACTAAAGCCAATGGAGGGGGTTTTATGGAACAAACAGAATGATACCTCCAATAGAGAGTCTGATGAGGGATGAAGAGTCCACTGAACTTGGCTATTGAGGTGTCTCTGGGCTCATCAGCTGTATTAGTCAGTATTTTGCCTCTGTGGTAAATACCTTCAAGAAACAATATATGAAGCCGGGCGGTGGTGGCGCACGCTTTTAATCCCAGCACTCGGGAGGCAGAGGCAGGCGGATCTCTGTGAGTTCGAGGCCAGCCTGGGCTACCAAGTGAGTTCCAGGAAAAGGCGCAAAGCTACACAGAGAAACCCTGTCTCGAAAAAACAAAAAAAAAAAAAAAAAAAAAGAAACAATATATGGAAAGAAGGATGTGCTGGCTAGTTTTATGAAAACTTGACACAAGCTACAGTCATCTGAGATGAGGAACCCTTATTTGAGAAAATTCTTTATAAGATCAGGCTATAGTCAAGCCTGTAGAGCATTCCCTTAACTCCTTGTTAATGAAGGAGGTCCCAGCCTATTGTGGGTTGTGCCACCACTGGACTGGTCATCCTGAGTTCTGTAAGAAAACGAACTGAGTAAACCATGAGAAACATGCCTTCTCCATGGCTTCTGCATCAGTTCCTGCCTCCAGGTTCCTGCCTCTAGATTCCTGTTCTGATGTGACAACATAAACTAAATAAACCCTTTTCTCCCCAAGGTGCTTGGGTCATGATGTTTCATCACAGCAATAGTAACCCTGACTAAGACAAAGGGCTTTGTTAGTTTGATGGTTTCCAAGATTTTTACCCCTGGTCACTTGGCTTTATTGCTTTTAAATCCATAGTGGAGTATAATAAATATCATGCAGGAAAGTCATACCAGAGCAGTTTGGCTTGCTATATAGTGGCAAGGAGGAAAGAAAGACCAGGAAAGGTCAGGGAAAGATAACCTTCAAAACACGCCACTCATACCTTCAGTGATATATTTTCTATAAGTAACCCTACCACCACCACTTCATAGCTCCACCACCTCCCAACAGTCAGTTCAAAATGGTGACACATGACAACATTAGTGATTAACTAGCTGATGAAGGCAGGGTCCTCAAATTTAATCCCTTTACCAAAACTCTGCCTCAGAATATTACTTATACTGGGGATCAGGTCTTCAGTACACAACACCTTTTGAGAGGGGACTTCCTATCCAAACCATAACACCTCTCATTGCTACATGCTCCCCTTGTTTTTCAGCATTGCATTGGTGGAGGAGGATACTTCCCAAAATCTGACCCCCTGCAGTGTGGCGACTTCTCTGCATTTGATTGGAATGGATATGGAACTCACAATGGGTACAGCAGTAGCCAGAATATAACTGAAGCAGCTGTCCTTCTGTTCTATCGTTGAGAATTTTGTGGTGTGGGACCCAGATTTCTGCTCCAGTCTGTGGACTCACATGCATGGAGAAAAACTTACCTAGTAACTAGAATGCTAATGACATAGGAAAGGAGAATAAACCATGTTCATTGCAGGCTTGGTGTCTTTATGAATCCTTTTTGTGCAAGGATGGGAGATTTCAAAAGAGTTTCTGCTGGTGTGTTTGCTAATCTTGTGATATCAGTACTGGAGAATCCTGATACAGCAATATTCTTTTTTAAATTTATTCTTCTCTCATATATTACATCCTGACAGCAGCTTCCCCTCCTCCTCTCCTCCCAATCCCTACTGCGTTGCCCTCTCCTCCAGATCCACTCCTCCTCCATTTCCCTTCAGAAAAGAGCAGGCTTCCCAGGGCTATCAACCAAACATGGTATAGCAAGTTACAATGAGACCAGGAATATCTCCTCCTATTAAGGATGGACAAGGCAACCCAGTAGCAGGATAATGTTGTGGAATATTCCTTTACACTGTGTGAATTTATGTTACTGTGATTGATTTAATAAAAATCCAAATGGCCAATAGCTAGGCAGGAAATATAGCAGGAACTTCTGGACAGAGAGAGCTCTGGGAAGATGAAAGGCAGAATCACCATCCATACGCAGAGGAAGACAGACATGAAGGAGAAGAGGTAAAAGTCATAAGCCATGCAATAGCACATAGATTAATAGAAATGGGTTAATTTAAGTTATAAAAACTAGTTAGGAACAAGCCTAAGCTAAGGCTGAGCTTTTACTATTAATAATAAGTCTCTGTATCACATTTTGTGAGCTGGCAGCACAAAAATCCCTTTAAATAATGGTGTCCATAGTTGAGTCATGTATTTCCATATAAGACCTGAATAAAGCTCGTAAACAGTGTTTCTCTGTCCCACCCTGTCCTGAAGTCAATTCCAAATAATCACTCAGAGGCTTATATTAATCACAAATGTTTGGCTGGTAGCACAGGCTTATTGCTAACTAGCTCTTACACTTAAATTAACCCATAATTCTTATCTATGTTTAGCCACACAGCCTGGTACTTTTTTTCAGTCCAACATTCTCATCTTGTTGCCTCTGAATCTGGCTGGCAACTCCTGACTCCACCCTTCCTCTTCCCAGCATTCTTAGTTTGGTTGCCCTACCTATACTTCCTGACTAGCTACGGGCCAATCAGTGTTTTACTAAAACAATCTGAGTGACAAATATTTATAGTGTACAAGAGGATTGTTCCACAGCATTTCCCCACTTTTGTCTAATTAAAAAGGACAGTTTTAACTTTAATATAATAAGATTACATACAAAAAAAATTTCTCAGTAAGAATTACAGTAACACTATCTAATCCATTTGCATTCGGTGAAATCACAGGAAACAATTATCTGTCTTATCTTGGTGAGTCTAAAGTTTTGCATCTAATTTACTTTCTATTTAACTAAGGAAAACTATCATTATAACTATTTAGTCTTCAACTCCATCAAAGACCCCACAAGGGTGAAATGTTACCTAATAACAGGGACATCAGGATGTCTGGACAGTCACCCAAAGTTCCCCTGTAATACTGGGGCATCCAACTCTGGCCTACAGGCCTATCATACCTGACAGACTTTTTAGTGAATCAGAAAGTTTGAAGGACTATCTGCCTATATTGGCAAATTCTGTCAGTCATTTTCCTCTGGGTCCTTCAGAATGTCTGGCAGTTTCTTCTGTGAAGTAGGATTTTTGAAGAACTGTCCTGCCTTGTCTTGGCAAGATTCAGTAGTCACTTTCTTTTGTGTCCTGCTTGTTCAGTTTAGACAGCATACTGTCAGTGGTCGAGGCAAGGGTACTTTCTTGACCAATGACTAACTTTTGCCACAAAGAAAACAAATTCCATATAGAGTTTCTCCAATGGCCATCATCTTTGCTGAAGTAATTAGTGCTTCCAGGAGCAGATGTATCTCATTGTCATAAAAAAAAGAATCTTATGTTATTTAAAACATCTTAAATGCCACATTCTTTAGGTCTCTAAAGTGTTTGTAGACTACCTGTCTATCTAAAATATATCTCTGTTTGACCTTGAAAACATACCTAACATGACTACAAGTTTGATTGTAACAGGACACTCACTACTAATCTGCATTTCCTTATTATCCTAAATAATTTATAATAACAACTTTCAAAGACTATAAATTTACATTAAATTGTTAAATGAGCTGTATAGGTACAATCCCTTCAACAAGAGTAGTAGAAATGGATGTACAGTATGTTTTAACAAAAATAACCTTAAATTTGTATCAATATAAAAAAATCAGTATCAATGTAAAATATTTAAAACTAGTAGCTACTTTTTTTGGTCTAAACATAGATTTAAAAATCTACCTTTTATCTTATCACTTCCATAACATATACGCAGTATAACAAAAATAACCTCAAATTTGTATCAATATACAAAAAATCCAAGCCAATGTGAAATATTTAAAACTAATAGTTCCTCTTTCGGTCTAAAAGAGGATTTAATAATCTACTTTTTATCCATTGTCCCCTTTTTTCTTTTTTGAACAAGATCCCTGAATCTAATCTCCTTTGTTCAGCTTTTTCCTATCCATTACCAATAACAACTGGTAACCAACCCCCAAATGATGAGAAATATTCATAACACATTGAACAACAAAAAACCACCCACCCTACCTCTTGGGAATGTGGGCATAATGTTCTTTTTTTTCATTTATTAAGAGACTTTTCTATTTGTTTTAAATATCAACCACAGATTCCCCTGTCCTCCCTCCTCCCCCCCAGCCTCCCCCTCCAACCCCCCCATTCCCACCTCCTCCAAGGCAAGGTCTCCTCTGGGGAGTCAGCAGAGCCTGGTACATTTAGTTGAGGCAGGTCCAATCCCCTCCTCCCTGCACCAAGGCTGAGTAAAGTATCTCAGCATAGGCATTAGGTTCCAAAAAGCTCAGGCTCAGGGCAACATGTTCTTAATATTACTTCCTGCTGTCTGGGGGTGACAGCATTTCTAGAAGACCCTGAAAAAAACTGTAATAATTGTCAAGTCCTGGAAGAGCAAGATGTATCATTTGTTGTCCAGTCTCTATGTAATGGGAAAATGCAGAGCTTGTCTCAAGTCCTGGGTAGGGTAGTCTATGAGGCTGGATCATCTCAGCCAGACACCTTGAAATTGTCCTGAGCAATTTTAGTCCAAAGCCAATCTTTAGGCGGTGTTTGTCAGTTTAATGACATTACCATAGTTCAGGTGGAATCATCATTGTGGAGGCCCATCCTCTTTTTGGGGACTTCAGAGATTAATTTTCAGAAAATTTATCATTCACTGTAGAAAGTTTAATATCATTAATATGAAAATAGAAAGTTTAAATTTTAAGATAGTACTATACCTAAAAAAAATTTTTTCAAGAGTTAAAATAAATTTAAAAGGTAAGAGATTATGACATAATAGTCCCTCAATTTCAGTTTTCTTCTGTCCCATACCAGGTGGTTCTTCTGATATGAAAGATAGACTCTGAATTTTCTGTTAACAACATTTTTGGGTTTAGAGAAGGAAAGAGCCACGCTGCAACTCCAAAGCAAGCTTTAATTTTTAGTTGAACTGGGACTACAAAAAGACCATTTGCATTACGTGTCTGTAGAGAACAGAGGAAGCAAACATTTAGGATGATTTGTGAAATTTTATACTGTTGGAAATGTGATATATCAATATGCCAATTTACTCTTTTTCTTGGAACATTTTCTCTGGATGATTTTTTTCTTTTTCTTCAGATGCCTCATTTGTCCAGTGGTCTTCAGATTCCTTAGCTGGATGCCTTCATTTTCCTGAAAGACAAAAACAAAACACTGCACTAACCCTAACTTTGGGAAGTTTCCCTTTTGGCAAGTTATACCTGATCAAATGAAAAGTATTTGTTAGTCTTTATAAGTTAGTTTAGATTGAATGGTCATGCTGGTTGATGAACTTTCACCTCTTCTAATAGTGAGTTCTGTCTTGTTCAAATCTAATCTTTACCAATTTTGATGCTATCCATAGCTTTTCTTCTCCTGTGGAAACAAAAGATAAACTTCTTCCCCAAAGTAACACATATCCTAATTTCCGTTTTTGAGGTCAACACATCTTTAAAGTATTTAAATTCAGTAGTTTTTTCTATTATCCAATGTCTCTCTGTAGCTGTCGTTCCTTTCTTGTCAGAATTTAGAAAATTTTAAAGAGAATAAAAAATTATGGAATTTATCTCTGGGGGCGTTTATTGCCCCCTTTCTGTTTATTAAGCATATCTTTTAGAGTTCTGTTGTTAACTGTTTTTTATTATCTACAGTGGCTGCTCTTTAAGGGATTCTGTTTCCTCAGGCACCAAATCTTTCAAAGCTACTAGCAGAAACTTAATCTAAATCTAAAGCACTCATGATTCAAGGTTTGAGGTGAAATTCTGCTCAATCAGAGAGGCTGAATATCAAGTAGATAACCTTTCCCTTTGCTGGCAACTTCCAAAATACCCAGCATCCTTCTCTCAGCCCCCACTTAAAAAAGCCCTTGCTACACATGTTTCCTCCCTATCATTTCCTGCCAGCTACTTGCTGACTCAGCCTCCTGCTCACAGGTTAATTTTATTTAATTAAACAATCTTTGAATTGTTAACAAAAGCAGTATAAAAATGCAACACACTTTAAAATAATATTCCACAGTAGAGTTTCATTAGATCTTTCTATAACTGCTTATCCCATAGGATTGTGTGGTATATGTAAAGTGTTTATGTTGCAAGATGCAAAAAACTGTTTCATTTTACTATAGATATATGCTGGAGCATTGTCAGTCTTTATTTGTATGGATATTCCCATGATGGCAATGACTTCTAATAGATGTGTAATTACATAATCAGCCTTTTCAGAACTCAAAGCAGTTGCCCATTGAAATCCTGAATATGTATCTATGATATGGTGTACATATTTTAATTTTCCATATTCTGCAAAATGAAACATATCCATTTGCTAAATTTCATTTATTTGTGTATTCTTTGGGTTACTTCCTGCAGGTGGTGGAACTTGGTTATATAAGGAAGAAGTAGGACATTTTCTTATAATTTTCTTGGCTTGTTGCCAAGTGATGGAAAAATCCTTTTTCAGACTTTTGCTATTGACATGGTTTTTTTATGGTATTCTGTAGTGGGTAGCCATTCCAGCTTTGGTCTGGAAGTTCCAACCCCCATTGAGGCTTCAGTAACTATCACGCCTACAAGGCAGGGCCAAGAGTGGGCCCTGAAGACCTGAGATCCTAATGCGCTGTCCTCTCTTGTTTCCTGGACCCTAGATGCTGGAGGTAGACCAAGCAGAGTTCTCCAGAGAACACTGCCGGACTGTGCTGCGTCTTTCCCAGACCCTGCGACCTACCTATCCCTTCATTTGTAAGTTTTGCCACTAAATAAATCTCCTTTTTAACTACGTGGAGTGGCCTTAATAATTTCACCAATAGTATTCTAAGACCTACAGCACATTTCCTATTAATAAATGATCAATTTCATAATTACCTTGTGTTAGAGGGTCTGGCTGACCCATATGGGATCTGATATGTGTTATGTATATGGGATGATTCCTATTCCTGACTAGGTCCTGTAATCATATAACTAATAAAGTTAATTCTGATACATCATGAGTAAGTTCAGTGGTTTCAATGTATAAAACAACCCTTTCTACATATTGAGAGTCAGTAACTATATTAAGAGTTTCTGTAAAATCCATTAATACCATAATAATAGCATATAATTCTGACTTTTGGACAGAATTATAAGGGCTTTAAGGAACTTTACTTAAATTTCCTGATTTATAACCTGCCTTTCCTGATTTATTTGCAACAGTATAGAATGTAGGGGTTCCAGAAATTGGTGTTCCTTGTACAATATGAGGAAGGATCCAATTAGTTCTCTTTATAAACTGAATTCTCTTGTTTTTAGTATATTTGTTGTTAATCTCTCCCAAAAAAATTATTTCAAGCTCTTTGCCAATTTTCATTTTCTGCCCATAAAGAGGAAATTTCAGCATTACTAAAAGGAACTACAATTTCTGTTGGGTTCATTCCCATCAATTGACAAAGTCTTAATTTTCCTTTTAGAATCAACTCAGAAACCTTTTCCACATATGTCTTTAATTTTTAACTCTGTTTTTGCAGTAAAAATATCCATTTTAAGATAATATCTTCCCTCTGCATTAAAATTCCTGTAGGAGAATGCATAGAAGGTAAAATAACCAGGATGCAATCAAGCTCCAGATTTAAATAATCCACATGTACATCCTGTAATTTCTTTTCCACCAAATCCAATTCTCTCCCAGCTTCCACTGATAATTCTCTGGGACTATTTAAGTCTTTGTCACCTTTTAAGATTTGAAACAAATTTCTCAGTTTTTGGATTGTTACTCCAATAGTGAGCCCACAAATGGGCAATGCCTCCCAGCAATTTTTGAAAGTCATTAAAAGTCTGCAACTGATCTCTCCTGATTTGTACCTTTTGAGGTTGAACTTTTTGTAAGCCTATTTTATATTCTAAGTAATTAATAGAATCCCCACTTTGTATTTTTTAGGAGTAATTTGTAATCCCCAACAATGCAAATTTTTGTTTACTTCTTCAAACATTTTCTCTAAAATATCTACATTTGAATCAGCTAGTAAGATGTCATCCATATAATGGTAAATAATAGATTGAGGAAACTGAACAAGAATCATTTCAAAAGGCTATTGTAGAAAATATTGGCATGGGGTGTGGCTATTTAATATCCCTTGTGGGAGAACCTTTCATTAATATCACTTAACAGGCTAAGAATTATTATAAGTAGGCACCATGAATGCAAATTTATCTCTATCCTTTTCTTGTGAAGCTATAGTGAAGAAACAGTCTTTTAAATCAATAACTATAATAGACAACCCTTTAGGTAATACAGGAGACAGGAGAATTCCAGGCTGTAAAGAGCCAATTGGCTGAATCATCTTATTAACACCTCTTAGATCTGTTACCATTCTCCATTTCCCAGATTTCTTTTTAATAACAAATATAGGAGAATTCCAAGGACTGATTGACTCAATATGTTGAGCATTTAGCTGCTCCTGTACCAGCTATACTAAGGCCTGTTATTTTTCAGATGTCAAAGGCCATTGTGCCACCCAGACAGGTTTGTCAGTCAACCATTTGTAAAGTAGAGCTGTTGGTACCTTTGAAAGATCAACAGCTATTGTGCCTTATTTTTGTACAAATTAAATGGTCAGTGACTGTTCTTTATAATATTTTTAATATTTTCCCCAGAAATGTATGTTAGTTTATGGTTTATTTCTGAGACTGGAGGAATATTAATCAGTATTCCATTGCTGTAACAAATTACGTCCCCATAAATTCATTGCTATATGAGCCACATATGGCTTTAATTTTTCTCTCTGTTCTTCTGTTCCTATTTATTTGACCCACTTCATGCTTTGTTTTACCTGAGATAAAGTTCAATCATTAAAAGCTTAACACTTACCTCCTGAAGAGGCCAACTTGGATACCATGACTCAAGTGCAATTATTGTTACATCTGCCTCTGTGTCTACAAGACCTTCAATTACAATGTCATTTATTCATACCTTTAGCTTTGATCTTTGATTATTTATAGAAGTCTGCCAAAATATTTGCTTTATGGTTTCTCCTGAAATTGTTGTTTTGTCTTCTAAAGCTGTTCTATCATCCAGAACAGTGTAATATTTTTACAATAGGCATTAGGTCCTTTAATTGCGCTGGGGAGGAGTTTCCTCCATGGTGACAGGGAATGATTGAACCAAATTTGATATGAGGGCCTGTGAGAGGCCCCCCAAGGCATTTCCTGATGGCAAAGGGTTACCTTGTCTTTCCCTTGTTGATCTACATTCATTGGTCCAATGTTGGCCTTTGCCACACCTTCTACATACTCCAGAAGGAAGGGACCTTCTATTCTGATTATTCCTAGAAAAAAAACATTGTTTTTAAGAATGCTCTGTTTACAATCCCTTTTTAGGTGACCTTGTATGCCACAATTAAAACACCTGATGTTTTGATTTTTCTTCAAGCCTCTGGAAATCACCTCTCCAATCATCATGATTATGAGATTCAATGTTGATTGTATCTCAGATCCATCCTTCTATGGGTGCTGATCTTGCCTTTAAAGTCCTAATTACCCTTTTGCTTTGTGAATTAACATTTTCAAAAGCCAAACATTCAATTATTGTTTGTCTAGCTTTTGATTTTGGTATTATTCTATTCACTGATGAAGTCAATCTTTGGAAAAATCAGTGAAGATTTCTTTTGGGCCCTGTATAACTTTAGTAAATTACTCAGCTCTCTTTCTGAATTCTTCAGTTCTGTCTTAAGCATTCAAAGCTGCTGCATGGCATAAAGAGAGTGTGTGGTCATTATATATAGACTGTCTTTGTACATCAGCATAATTAACCTCTCCAAGAAGTTGTTCTTGGGAGATTTCAATACCTCTGACTCTACTTCATTATTCAATGGTCCTAGCTTCATCTTTCTACCAGGTTCTCCACTGTAATTGAGAACCAGGTTCCAATACTGCTGTTGCCAAGTCTCTCCAGTCTTGTGGGATATTTTTGTTACTACTTAACATAAATTTAACATCTGTTTTACAAAAGGTGAATGCATACCATATGAGACTATTGCTTCCTTAAATCTCCTCACATCTAGCATTTCCACAAGAATCCAGTCAGTTCTTACACAATCTTGGGGATATCTATCATTGGCAGTTGTTCCTATAAGGTGACTGTATAAATTAATGTTAGTTGTGTGAAAACCTTCAACTGTTACTCTCTAATTTTAATAATGTAATGGTGAAGTTGGTTCTCCTTTAAATTCCTCTATCTGGGTTTGAATATCTCTATGACCTGTTTTAATAAGTATTTCCAAGGTCTATATATTGGCACTCACATGAACCAACATTTTTAAAGATTAACCAAGAATTATCAAACTGATAATAAGAATTATCAAAATGAATATTAACATTATGTCAATCCCAGTTAAGTGGATTATCTCTTCATTTGATTGTTTCAGTTTTAAACCATCCATTTCTAGATGAATTTCTAAATGGTCTTATTAAATAAAAAACATGGATCCAAATATAGGGGTGAAAGCCTTAGAGAGATCAGAAAAATAGGGAAAGCCACCAGTCAACCTTACCTCACCAACTCTGCAGCTTCCAAATACGAGCTACTTCCTGTCTTACCCACGCCTTTATTGTCTTGCTGTTCTGCCCTCTCATTTGCTATCTTAGCCCAGCTACTTCACTTCCTTGTCACTGTCTGTACAGACCTCCAGGTCTCTATGGTTGATACTTGGATTAAAGGAATGTGTCACCTTGCTTGGCTCTGTTCCCTAGTATGGCCTTGAAAATACAGAGACCCTGCCTGATAAATGATCGGACTAAGGGTGTGTGCTGCCTGACTTTTTGTTTACTTAAAATGGCTGGCCTTTCCTTCCTGATCTCCAGGCAAGATTTATTAAAGCACAAATAAAATATCACATCTATTGTGTAATTAGACAGAGACCAAACTCTCTCATTGTAATAGTGTTTCCCATTTTTTAAGGTGGGAAAAATCTCTCTCTCCTTTTTTTTTAATTATTTTCCCCATTTAAGAATTCCCAATTGTCTCACCAAATCTGATGATGATGACAGTGAAGATGACTGAAGTGTGAGACTAACTGCTGCTGTATAGAACAGTAGAAGCCCAAGTGGGTGTCAAGGAAGCTGCCTAATGCTTCAGCAGCCCAAGGAGGGGGTCCAGGGAAAGCCCACAACCCACTAGGAGAAAAGAAGCCAAAGAGCCAGCTGTCTGCAAGGGGGAAAGTGTGAAAGGGGCTAACTCCAGCAGTGTTTGGAGCCCAAGAACCTGTGGCCTTTGCTGTAAAGAGGCTGAATCCTAAACTTGCTCAGAGGGCTTGGGGGGAAAAAAAGGAAAACCTAGAGGGAGAGGTGGTGACTCTGGCAGAAGCTCCCATGTGCAGCTCCAACGTGTTCCAGTGGCTACAAAGCCACAGGCAAGTGGCTTTTTCATAAATTCCTGCCCCAAAAGTTGGACACCAGCTATTTCTGTCATTTCTTATTTTTGGAAGTTGTTTGCTCTACACTTCCTATTTACTCGGGTAATACTATATCCTTCTCAGATCTCAGATGGAGTTGAAGACTAGATAGTTATAGTTATACTTTACTTGTTACCAGATTCAGAAAAGAAACTCACTAAAGAGGTATAAAGTGTATATGGTTGAGAGACATAAAAAGATAGTTTGGGGTTGGTAATGCAAGTTAGGATAGAAAGTGAATTAGGTAGAACACTTTGGACTCACCAAGATAGGATAGATAATGGAGTATTTTCTCTGAATTTGTCAAATGCTAATGGACTAGACATTATTATTATAATTATTGTCTGTATATATTTGTATATAGTAATTGTATTTATTTTATATAATTTTTCTATGTTAGTTAAAACCTTCTCTTTTTATTTACACAAAATAGAGGGAAATGTATGATATTTTGTTTGTATTGTGACAAATAAAGCTTGCTTGGAGATCAAAGGGCAGAGCTAGCCACTAGTTAACCATAAAGGCCAGGCACTGGTGGCACACACCTTTAATCCCAGTACTTGGGAGAAGGAAGTAGGAATATCAGGAGTTCAAGGTCAACCTGGGGTTAAGATTGAACCAGTCTAAAAGAGAAACAGAGCTGAGTGGTGGTGGTGCATGCCTCTAATCCCAGCACAAGGGAGGTGGAGACAGGAATATAAGGCAGGTGGAGACAGAATCTTGCCCCATTCAGTCTGAGGATTCAGAGTTAAGAAGTCTCTAGTGGCTGCTGCTCTGCTTTCAGCTTTCACCCTCATAGCTAACTTCAGGTTTTTATTAATAAGACTAATTAGGATCACACTTCAAGAGCTTTTTTTAAAAAAAGTTTCCAAACACACAAAAACAGAGCCAAACACAGCTTCCTACTACCACAGTCTCTCATTTGGGCTGTATTACAGAGATGTGTCTCCTAGCAGCTGTCGAGGGCCTGAACCACCAGCACACTATGAGATAAGCTACTCAGTGGTACTAAGGTTTGACTCATGTAGTCAGAGAATGATGTGTGTGCCTAGTAAATCAAAATTCAGACAGAAACAGAAAGTATAGACAGTCATAGGAAAAAATAGTTTAAAAATAATAAAGTCTTTAAAAAGAAAAGTGAAGTATTAAAAAATGTAAAAATGGGAAATATTATAACACAAGGAGTTTGGAATTTATATGGTGGTCCTTTGTTAATTTTGAATTTTTTGAATGCTAATGAACAAACAACAATTGCTGAGAGACATTGGATTTTGGAAGATACTGCTGAATTAAACCAACCTATATACTTTATAAATTCCTTAACTTTAAAATGGAAGTGAAAATGCGTTATGTTGGAGAAGAAGTTTTTTAATGTTTTTGTTTCCACAGAAAATGAAAGGCTGTAGATTCCTTCCAGGTTAATAAAGATCAGATTTGACCAAGGGAGAATTTCTGAGTATCTGTTCTGTAGACATGAGGGAGGAAGCCAAGAAAGACTACAGGACAGATGACATATAAGCTGATCCCTCTACATGAGACTATCTTGGAGACAAAATGAGACATGATAACTCTTGTTGGCTATAAATTCTTCATGACTTATTATTACATGCCATCCTTTCATATGGCATGGATAGACATTTATAATACAGTTTGGTTATGCAGTCTAAACAGATTCATGAAGTTGACAGATGCCTTTTACCTGCTCAAATATAAAACAAAAAATCATGTTTAACTGACTTATGCACATCACACATTCCATACTTGTGTTAATACAAATATGTATGTTATCTTTAAAAAGTTTGTGTGATTTCAGAACAAGGGGATCAGCCACCAATAAAAATGGGTGGCCCAGGTGATCTAGCCTCTCAGACTGACTGTGTTGCAGTTTCCTCAGAGTTCTACATCTAGAACAGCTTCAAGGCTGCTGGCTGAGCCTCACAGACTGTTCCAGCCAGACTTCAGATAAGCCCTACATTTTCCCATCACATCAAGACTATATAACAGCTAGCTGTCCCAGGACTTGACCATTATCCCAATTTTCTAAGGGTACCCTAGAGATGCCATTGCCCCCCAGACAACTGAAAGCAGCCTAGAGAACACAACATCCACATTCACAAGAAGTGTGGTGGGTTGTATTTGGTCATTCCATGGGTTATGTATATTTGTCATCATTTAGAGGGGTTGGTTACAAGTTGTTAACGGTAATGGTCAGGAAAAAACCTGAACAAAGGAGATTAGATTCAAGGATCTCATTCTGAAAAGAAAAAGGGGACTATAGAAATGGTAGGATAAAGTGATAGATTATTGAATGTACTTTTAAACTGAAAAAACAACTACTAGTCTCAAATATTTCACACTGGTATATGTTTTTGTATACTGATACAAATTTAAGGTTGCTTTTGTTATACTTTATGTAAGTTTCTGTTCTTGTTTTAGGTATTGTACCTATGCAGCTCATTTTAAAATGTAATATAAAGTTTTAGTCCTTGAAAGCTATTTAGGATAATAAACAAATACAGGTTAATGCTTAGTCATCTATAACAATCAAACTGATTAATGCTTAGTCATCTATAACATCAAACTGATCTGAACCAAGAGTGTGGGAGGGTTCCCAGGGCAGGTGGACCTCTTATCTGTTCTTCTGATTGGATTGGCCTACAGCAATACTTCTTTAAATAGAGCTTCCCAAACCTCCTGAGATTTACAGGGCATGGAGGAGGCACTTTATCCCATTATTTCCTTGTTTTGTTTTTAAAGATGAAAATTTAAAAAATTATGTGTAAAAAATTATGTATGTATGTGTCTCTGTGTGGTAATGTGCATCACATTATGTGCAGGTGCCTTCTGAGTCCAGAAGGTCATTGACTTCCCTAGAACTAGAATTATAGGAGGTTGTGAGTTGCCTGAAGAGAGTGTTGGTGACTGCACTTGGGACCTCTGAAAAAAGCAATGTCCTTATAACTATTCCCCTTCCATCTTACTCCTCTTACTTCTCACCCCTTCCTTAATTTTTGCTGACTGAGTCTTATGTGTCCTAAATTGACCTCTCAGAGGATAAATTTAAAAAAAATTTATTAGAAAAAAGAAATATATTTTATTAAACACTCAAGAATACAATATAAAGTGACTCACTACCATGCAACAAGTTGTTACTTTAAGCCAGGTAACTTCTTAAGGCTATACATGCTATTTAATTTAATTTTTGTGAAAAACACATGGGAACTTTACTGTTATCAGTATTTATCGAATAAGAAAACTGAGATTTGGGTAGATGAAAAACTTATCAAGGGTCAGGGAAAGTCAAAGAATGAGAGAGATACCATGAAAACAATGGCATATGACAGTTGTTCTTCTAGTGTATTTGAGGAGTTAAGCCAAATCACCTTCACAGTGAGGTCCTCCAGGCAGCCTTCTCTGGATTAGAGGACACCTTTTAGTTTTGTAAAGATAGGATGTACCTGGCCTGATATAAGCTAGCCAAATGATAAGCGTTGGTTTTGGTTTAAAGATGTTTTGATGTAAAAATTGGGAAAAACACATTTAATATATTTATTTTTGCTTGAAGTTAACATTGGAGGATGGGAAGAACTTGTTTGGGAAAACATGCTTGTTTTTTATGTATAAATAAAGATGGCTGGAGCTATTCAGAGCTGGCCACTTGTGTGAAACTCATCTAGTGGATAGACAGTTCATTTCTTTGTGCCAATATCCCTTCTCCATCACAGGGCCTGAACCTAGGCTGTAGCATGACTGTGGCAATACCCACACTAACAGCTACTTACATATATACTTACATACATTATAGGCTAGGATCCACATATGGGGGAGATTGGATGACCATATTTAACAGTATATTTTTTACGCCAACCTATTTTCTTGCAAATTTTGTAGTTTCATTTTCCTTTCTGATAAAAAAAAATTGGCACTTATATAAAGTAAATATGATTCATCACCAAAGAAAATTTTTTATTATACCTCTTTATTCATGTTGCATCCTCAAGTGTGCACGTGTTTATGTATTTGTGTGCTGGTACCATGGCACATGAGCAGAGGTCAGAGGACAAGTCTCAGAAGTTGACTCCCTCTCTCAATCATGTTGATTATGGGAAATGAACTCAGGCCATCAGGTTTGTTGGTAAGCACCTTTACCCCAGAGCCAATTCCCTGGCCCTTTAAATTTGGGGGGGGGGGGGAGCGGGGGCGGTTTCGAGGCAGGGTTTCTATGTGTAGGTTTGGTGCCTGTCCTGGATCTTGCTCTGTAGACCAGGCTGGCCTCAAATTCACAGAGATCCACTTGGCTCTGCCTCCTGAGTGTTGGGATTAAAGGCATGCGTCAACACCGCCGAGCTTAAATAAATTATTAAACACTATGAATTTGTTTTGTTTTTGTTTAACCAGGGCATTTGTTACATTTGGAGTTTGTGGCCACTAGAGAAAACACTAGGCACATCTGAAAAAAAAAAAAACTAGCCAGGAACCCAAATAAAACAAGGAAGTAGTGGAGTAGCGTGCCTTCTCTCTGTCCTGTATCTCTTGGGATGTTTGAGGGGCTACCTGAAAGAGTATTGCTGTATCAGAATTCCCAGCCCTCATATCCCAAGAAAATCAAACAGGGCAGCAGAAACTCTTTTGAAATCTCTCACACCTGCACAAAAAGGATTCATGGAGACACCCAAGCCTGCAATGAATATAATTTATTCTCCTTTCTTGTGCCATTAGCATTCTAGTTACTAGGTAAATTTTTCTTCATGCATGTGAGTCCACAGGCTGGAGCAGAAGTCTGGGTCCCACAACACAAAGTTCTCAACAATAGAACAGAAGCACGGCTGCTTCAGTTATTTCCCAGCTATTGTTGCTCCGGTATGAGTTCCGTATCCATTCCAATCAAATGCAGAGAAGTCACTACACTGCACAGGCTTACCTTCTGGGAAGAATCCTCCTCCACCAATGCAGTGCTGGAAAACAAGAAGGAGACAATATCAATGAAAGGTCAGTTGATGATATGGTTTGGATATGAAGTATCCTCCCCAAAGGTGATATTTACTGAAGGCCCGATTCCCCTTGTAAGTAACATTCAGAATCAGGACTTTGGGGAGGAGATTGAACAGGAGGACCCTACCTTCATCAGTTAGTTAATCACTAAGGGAGTCACTATTTTGAACTGACTTTCGGGAGGTGGTAGAGCTATAGATGGGGGGCTCTGGTTAGAGAAAATAGATCACTGGGAGGGGAAGTGTGGTGGAGGTGCATGTGTCTACGTGACAAAAATGTACCTATGTTATTGCTGCCCAGTGGGGGGGGGGCAGCCTCCAAGGCAGCACAGGGTTTGAAAAAAATCCACAGTGTTAGTGTAAACTAAGACTTTATTATCTGAGGGTTTTAGGGAAGGAAGACACTCACTTTCCCGATGGATTCCTTCTTTATTCTCCCCTCATATTGTTCTCCTCATGTTGTTGTCTTTTGTTCCCTTTCCCTCCACCACTTAAATACCCCAACAGAATCTTTCAGGCAAGACAGGAGTCATAACGAGGTTACATTCCATTTCTTAAGTAAATGATTATAGGTAAAGACATGATTGAAAACAGTCATCCCGACAGTTCACATGCAATATATCTAAGTAGCCTGTCATGACCAAGCGAGGAGCATATTTTCTCAGCCAACCCTTTTGTTGACAGGCTGCAAATTGTAGTTATAAATAAAAGATCAATTATTTTATAATCTACCTTAAGAGGAAATCTTATATGGATTTTTTTTAAGAAATCATCAAATTAAACTGCTAAAGGGACCCAGAGAATAAGAAAATTGTGTATTTATAACCTATACTTTCGAGCATAATAGCCACTTTGACCTTATGCCCTAAATTCTCCCAGGCAGCGGAGAGGGACTTCAAACTAACTCATGACTATGTAAACATTTTGAACTAACACCCCATAATCAGGAGTCATAAGTTTTGGATTCTCTTTGGGTCCCATAGGTGCCCAGAGAGTTCCAGGTCTCTGACAAAGAGACACTCTGAATTTTGTAAATATTCTAGCTTAGGCTCAAGTCAACATTCCTGAGCTACTGTAAATCTTTTAGTATCAGCTCAGTTGTCACTTTCTAAGACTGTGTGGCGCCATAACACTTAAATCTTAAAATGTACTTTCTGCCCTTTGTGTGACTCTGGACACACAATACAATCCTGCTAGTCAGAATTCCTTTCCGATGGTGCCCCTGAACTTAAGTTGTTTCTGTCTCTAGACTTACTTAAAAGAAAAACAGTCAGCTGAATTATGAACCTTCAGGGTGCATACCCATATCAGTAACTTGAGGTCAGAAATGGGTGCAAGGAATTAATCAACTTTCAACTAGCAATAATTGGACTGTTTTGTATTTATGACCCTAGATATATTCTTGAACAATATTTGGGCTGTTTTGTATTTATGATCCTAGTTATGTGTCCTTCTGAAGTATGGATTGCTTTCCTGGGAATGTTTATTTTAAAAACCATTAGCAAGGCATATGGTCTAGTTTAAAGCTATTTTGACACTTTGTTTCAGCTAATGGTTAACAAGAAACCTGTGACTGCATTTCTCAGTATTAAGATGAAAAAAATTTGAGCCAGTCTGTTTCTTGGACTCAAATGTTTTCCTAACTCATAAATCTGAGCTGTGATCTAAAGGAGCTCCTAAGTGTAACTCACAGGCCACATGGAGCTCATAGGGATTAGTTATGAAACATATCTTTGTATTTGTTTTTATTCATAAATTCTGCATAGGCTATCATTATTAATATCAATTAGACAATACAGCTAAAGAAAGAATCATCTTCCTGACAATCCACATATATAAATGCCCAGGAGATAGGGAGGTTTTCATGAGATAAACACACTACAAGACAGGCAGTGTGGGACTCCCCACATCCACTCACACCATGCCAGATACCAGGGAAAGATGGTAGCAGAAACCATGTAGTGGGACAACACAAGCACAAGGCATTCTGGAGTTTATAGCCTCGTGGCCTTGTTTAACAAGGTTATACCCATCAGAGACTTTCTCTTCTGGTGTGCTGACACCTAGAACTTCAATTGCCATCTGCTGCTTGGACTTGGCTAACAGCACTATGTGAAAGCAGAAGTTAGAGGATAATCTCCATGTGTTGTTGGTCCTTGCCTTTATACCTTATTTGAGACAGGTTCTCTTCACTACTGTGTTAGCCATGTTAACTGAACTAAGAGCTTTGGGAGGGTCCCGTGTCTCCCATCCCTCTCTATGGAACATTGGAATTACATATACCTCCACGACTATGTGCAGCTGTTGGATGGGTTCTAGAAATATGAACTCAGGTCACTAGACTTGCACTCCAAGTACTTTTACGTACTACATAATATTCTCACCGACAAAGAAGCATGTTTTTGAAGGTGACTTGCCCCAGCTTTTCATCATGCTGTTTCTCAGCTTCCTGGCCACCATTCAGTAAGCCACGTTGCTCTGATATGCACTTCCTGTAGAATGTTTCTGTCTCACTACAGATCTAACAACAATGGAGTCAACTGACCACAGGTTAAAATCTCTGAAAGCACAAAACTAAACAAGTCTTCCCCCTTTTAACCTGTTTCTCAATAGTCAATTTCGGTGGACTCTTCATCCCTCAACAGACTCTCTGTTGGTGGTATCACTCCATTTGATCCATAAACCCCCTTCCTTTGCCTTAGTGGCATCACTGTCTCTTCATGACTTTCCTTCAACTTCTCTGAATCTTTGTTCTCAGGTTCCCTGGCTAGAATTTTCCTTCTTGAATTCCTTAAGCACCACTTCCCAGAGGGGACACATGTTCCAGTTCCTTGTAGCTTGTGTCATGCCTCTGCCTTCAGTTAACCAACTATTCACTGATGGCTCAAACTGTCTATCTGCAGTCCAGATGTGTCTTTAGCTAAAGATCTTAAATCCATCTGCCACCCAAATTATTATTCAGGCATTTCAAGCTCTACATAGAAAATCAGAGTTAGTTAGAGGTATGTGCCACTTAGTGATGGGGATTTATTATGTTAAATACATTGGTTGTTCTGCCTACAGTGTGAATATCATAGGGTGTCCTCAAACAATCTAGAATCACTATGATGCTTCTAGGCAGTACTACCACATGAAACCACTGTCACCTAAGCAATCTATCACTGACCAAAGCATGTAACAGCATATGAGTGTAAATCCATCCTTGACTCCAGATCTGGTCTTCATTCAGAAGAAATGCAACTCATTGGCTTTGAACTTGAAATGTCTATGCCTTAACCTCCCAAGTAGCAAAATATGTTCTATGTTGTGGAATGTCATTCTGTATGCTGTGAATGTGTGTTGCTCTGATTGGTTGATAAGTAAAATGCTGATTGGACACTAACCAGGAAGGATGTATTGGCAGGATAAGCAGACAAGGAGAAGTCTGGGAAGAAAAAGGCTGAGTCAGGAGTTGCCAGAGTTTCTAGACACAGAGGAAGCAAGATGGCAAGGCAAAACTGAGAAAAGGTACCAAACCACATGGCTAAACATAAATAAGAATTATGGGTTAATTTAACTGTAAGAACTACTCAGTAATAAGCCTGAGCTAATTGATAAGCAGTTATAAATAATATTAAGCCTCTGTACATTTATTTTGGTCTGAGCAGCTATAGGACTAGGCGGGAGAGATTTGTCCAACCACAGGGACCAGACAGGACTTAAGAAAATGTCCAACTACAGCCACATCATCCTAAAAATCAGAGAAGTAAAAGAATTGGATGTGCACTAAATTACAGTTAAATAGGAACAAGAAATACTAGTGTGCTATTACAGAGAAAGATGATTATAGGCAATGATAGTATGTTGCAGAGGTCAAAAGCTACAGGAAAGCAATTGGAATGTTTCCCACACAAGGAAATGCATGTTTGAGGAGTCAGACAAGCTTAACCTGATGTAAACATTGCATAATCTATTTGTGTATTGAACCATCCTATTAATACATAATTTTATGGTATCATTAAGTAAACTTTTTACTAAGATTTTAAAAATGGTATTCACTCACCTAAGTGAAAACCATAAGGTTATCCTAGACATTTCTTCCCATTCTCTGTATTTGTCTGGTCTTAAATCTTAGGTCATCAGTGTTCATTGGCCCCATACACAGGTACTGTCCTACTTCACACTTTCATTTGGCCCATGAAAAACATCTTTCTTTGTAGCTAGTATTTCCCCCACTCAAATCTGGCATTATGTTTTCAGTGTCATCTTAACACAAATATGATAAAGTTAGTCTTCCTCTTTAAAATGTGTTCATGGCTCCCATCATTTACATATAATTCAAACTCACTAGGGTAATGTAAAAGTTTCTTTCTCATCTAGTTCCTATTAACACTTCCTAAATCAGCTCTTGCCTCTACCCTAATCCATCCCTATACAAAACTAAAACATGGCTTGTTCTCCCTCAATACCACATGCTATTGAAACACTGGAAAACTGGAATACACTATTCACCCACCCTAAATTGGTATGCACCATAAAATTTTACCCATCTCCCAAGAATCAACTCAAAACTACCTTTCCTATAAATTGGATGTGGTGTCACATGCCTGTCATCCTAGCATTGGGAAACTAAAGGCAAGAGGTCATCCTCACTGCATAGTGAATTTGGAACCATCCAAAGATATATGAGACCTGTCTCAAAAATATAAAACCTTTCCTGCAGTCAGTACTCTGCCATTCCCAGAGCTCAAATGTAGCCCCTAGTTAATTTTTGTTTGTTTGTTTTATGTTTTGCTTTCTTTGTTTTATGGAACTAGGAACCAAAACCTAGGGCTTCCTTATGTTAGGCAAATGTTTTACCACTAAGCCATACCCAAGCTCCTTAGTTTATATTTCTATTATACTTCAAACATATCAGATAACAATTACACATTTGTGTAATTTGTGTATGTGAATGTCTAACCTACTAAGTGCTAGCAAGGTACATGGCATGGCATGTCTCCTGTACCACTACAGTGTAGGTGCTCAAACAAGCTACTCTAAACAGTAAGCAAATAACACACTGGCACCTGTGCACACTGAATTTCATATTCTTCAGACGTGACTGAAAGGTGAATAGGAACCAGATTTTCATAAGGAGACATTCCCTTTCATTATCTCCATCACTCTCCATCACAATCAAGGAGCCTTGTTGTCAGCAAAGCTTCCTGATCCTATCAGGAAAATGGACACTGATGACCAAGGAATGAAATATGAAAAAGGGCCACCTGTCAAGGGCTGAGGACCCTTTTCTGAGAGTGTTACTTTGAGGAGGTCTAGCTTCCAAGAGAATCTGTTATTCTTGGCAGTTCCCACCTCATTCTGCCTTTTGCCACAAACTAGAAAAATAAATGAACAGAAGAGTCTAATGATCCCAGGCTTAAGGGAGTATAGGGTTGCTGCAGTGAAAGTGAAAATACCTTACCTCACAGTTAGTCTACATGATGACCTCTAACCTGAGAAACTGCATGTAATAGGGAGAACGGTCTGGGTGAGGTCTACCAGATGTCCAAAACTCTTCTAGTAATCCTTCCACACAATAAGCTTCCATACAAACCCTGGAAAGGATACATTTCACTCTGAAAGCTAAACCCTGGGTGGAGAATGACAATACCTGGGGACTCTCTGACAGTCTCAGCCTCCAAAGGCTCCCACAGACTTCCTGAATATAAGTGTCACCCTGACTCCAAGTAACTGAGTGCTTTATCCTAAAAGCTAAGCAAACAGCCACAGTGCATTAGAAGTTGTAACAGTGAATTTGGTCTTCAACCAGACAAGATATTTGTATCTAGACAGAAATTCTAATCCCAAACCAAGTACGAGGAAAGATCACACTCTCACGGGCGTGCTCACACTACCATGAGAGTCTCACATGCTCAACACACACTGAAAACCTCAGTCTTACCACAGGCCCTCTTGGTTCCTAATAAGACTCATGAGTTTGGAGTTAGAGAAATGGTTCAGCAGTTCGGAACACTTGCTGCTTGTGCAGAATCCAAGTTCAATTCCCAAGCACCCATGTTATGCGTATCAAAACCACATGTAATTCCATTTCCAGGAAATCTAACATCCTCTTCTAGCTTCCAAGGGTGCCTCCACTCACATACATATACCTGCACACAAGCACACAGGTATATACATAATTCAAATTTTAAAATATATATATTTTTTAAAAGTCTCACAATTTCAGAATTACATCCAGTGACCTTCATGCCAGCACACAAAGCACTGGCTGCTCTCTCATTATTAAACACTCTGAACTGAACAAATCCTGCAGTGAATTCCTCTGAAAAGATAAGGTAGAAAATAGCATTCAAGGAAGATTCTAGAAATCCTTGTCTTGAGGTCAATGCAGAGATTGTCAGCACTAGGCACAGATTCTAGGTCAATACATGAGAAACACTGAGTGGAGTCCGACACTACTGTGACCAATGGCTGAAACATCCCAACCACAAACATAGCTTACAGGAGGCTTTTCCAAATCTCAGAGTCCAAGTGTGGGTCTTCAAAAAGACCCCAGTCTATAGAAGGCTTGTATGAAGAAATTTAGTAACCCGGAAAGATCACACTGACAACCTCCAACAGACCATGACAGATAGCAAGTGTATTGACTTTGATTGGTCCTATCACACTTTCCTTGTACCCTTTTATTTTAAAATTTTATGTGCCAAGAATAAAGAACAAGAGCTTTAAGTTACACAGCACAGGCTCAACCTCTACGGAGGTTGTATGCCACTTTTGGAGTTATATTAAATAACAAAACAGTAACCCCTCACAACGGAAATAAAACTGATTTTTTTCTGTTGTTCTACCCCATTTTTTTCTGTTGTTCTATCCTTTGCACATGAACCTGGTCTGTTCCTGAGAAACCACTGGATGATATTAGTGTTGCTAGGATTTAATTCCATATTCAAGTTTCCCCACTGCAAATACAGACTCTCCTGCTGATACCCTGTGCTCTCAGGCAAATTCCTGGCCCTTGAGTGCTCCAGCTTCCTATCTGTAAAATGGATTAGTGATAGTTCAGAGCTCAAGGGTTATCATGCAAATGAAGTGAAACAAAATGAAACCATTCATAGAAGAAAAGCAGGCTGTAGTGGATAGTAAATGACTGTTACTTATCATAGACTTCCTGAATACAAGTGTTGCCCTTATTCCAGGTAACTGAGTGCTTTATCCTAAATTCAAAACAAACAGCAATAGTGCAATTAGAAGTCTGCAATGTTGACTATGGTATTCAACAAGACAGGATTTCTGTATCTAGACAGAAGTTCTGATCCCTGTGACCAATCAAGGTACAGGGAAAGGTCACACTCTCATACATGTACACATACTAAAATGGCATTTCCCCATACTCAATATACACAGACACACTCAGTCTTATTCATGAGCCTCTCTGGTCATTACACAGACTCAAAAACTCAGTGTTACATCCAGTGACCTTCATCCCAACACACAAGGCATTGGCTGCTCCCTCATTGTTAACACTCTGAAGTGGATGTATCCTGCAGTGAATTCACCTGAAAACAAGAGATAGAAAACAGCATTCAATGAAAATGCCACAAATAGCTGTCAATCCAGAGTTTGGTAGTGACAGTTTCAGGATATAAAGTCTAAAATATCAGACCTATTGGGGGAGCCTCACCTATTGCCATCCACAGACACCAAGAGCCAGTCCTTGAAAAAAGGTCCCCATCTGCCACAGTTTGAATAGAGAAATATATGACACAGCAAGGTGTCTCTACTGAATATCTCCAAGGGCTTGTCACATCAGTTACCAAGTGCGTCCATTCTGACCCTGTTCACATTTACTTTGTTAACTTTTCTTTAAAGCCTTACATCCTAAGAATAAATAAGAATAGCTTTGTATTATACAGCACACACTTAGCATTTATAAGGGGTAGATGCCACATTTGGATTCCTATTAAAGAATATGGCAGAAACCCCTCACAACAGAAATAAAACCACATTGTTTTTCTGTTCTTCAGCTCCATGCACATGGACCGGATCTCTGCCTAAGAAACCTCTGACTGTTAACGAGGTTGCTAAGAGTAGATTCTGGAACTGTGTATCCCCAGTGCAAATGCTGACTTTGAATAAATCTCTCCTGTGCTTCCTAGGAGGGAGGCAGAAACCCAGATGCTGGGAAACTAAAGGGACGATCCTTCCTCATACCCTTCTGGCAAACCATAATACTGGCAGATGGCTTGGATTTGAACAATTGGATGCTCTAGCCCAGAATTCTGACTCTTGAGGTGGAGAAACGTTATGCTTTGAATATGAATATCTACTACAGGCTTGTGTGTTGAGTTCTTGGTCCCCAGCTGGTGTCACAGAGGCTAGAGGCATTGGGTTCCCTAGAACTAGAGTTACAGGCAGCAGCGAGTCACCTGACAAGAGTGCTGGGTATCAAACTTGAGTCCTCTGGAAGAGAGGTACATGCTCTTAAACATTAAGTCATTTCTACAGTCCTCATCCCATATCTTAAATTGCATCTATGTTTTCCATTGTTCCATAGATATTTTCTCTGAATTGAAACAATGTTTTCTGGAGGGAGGAAGGAGGCTGAGAAGACTCAAGAAGTAAACATAACTTACAAGACTCAGGATGCTCATGAAATTGACTAGATTCATAAAGGCCCTCCCCCAGTGTCCTAGCTCCATTTCTTTTGCTGTAAGAAGATGCTCTAACAAAAAGCAACTTAAGAGAGAAAAGGTTTATTTTTAGCTTGCAATTCCGGGTTACAGTCCATCATTGTAGGAAGTCAAGGCTGGAAATTGAAGCAGCTAGTCACATGACATGCACAGTTGAAAGAAGAGAGAAATGAATCAATGTATGCATGCTCAGTGCTCAGCTAGCTTTCCCCCTTTTTATTCAGTCCAGGACCCAAGTTCTGGGGAACAATGCTACGCACATCTATTAATGCAATCAAGGAAACTGCCATCACTGTGTTAATCACCCCACTGTTGTAATAGTGGCATGAACATTATAAGAGTCACCAATAACTTCTGATTGCATTTAAGGCCTGCTCTACAAGATGAAAGTCATTCTTGTCATCATTACTGGGGCTAATAATCTGTGGTTAGAGGAGGTCCTAGATCCTAGGGATGACCCTACTACTATTATTCTGCTAAATAGACAAAGTTTTTTCAATATCATTATTTTTAAATTTATTATTATTATTATTTTAAGATTACAATGGCTTCATTTACCCCCTCTCTCATGCTTCTTCTCTTCCTCTCAAATACATGACTGCTTTTTTTTGGTTGTTTTACACATAATACAACCTGCTCAGTGTGTATAATGTTACTTGTATGTACATTTCTTCAGGACTTTCCATTTGGTATTGGTATTGGATAACCAACTGGTGTGCTCTTCCCTGGGGAGGACCATTTCTCCTACTCTCAGCATTCCTTAGTTGCCTGTAGTTCTTTGTGTAGGGCTGAGGCCTTGTGAGCTTCTCCCTTCCACATTTGCCTGGATCTCACTCTGTAGACCAGGCTGGCCTTGAACTCACAGAAACCCACCTGGCTCTGCCTCCCGAGTGCTGAGATTAAAGGTGTGTGCCACTGCTGCCCAGCTTAACACTGAATTCTAATGACACAGAAAAGAAAAATAAATCATATTCATTACATACTTAACTGTCTTCGTGAATTCTTTTTGTGCAGGGGTAAGAGATTTCAAAAGAGTTTCTTCTGCCCTATTTCATTATCTTGGGATATTATGGCTGAGAATCCTGATACAGCAATACTCTTTTTTTGTTTATCCTTTGCTCATATATTACACCCTGACAGCAGCCTCCCTTTCCTCTTCTCCTTCCAGTCCCTCCCTTACCTCCTCTTCTCCAGATCCACTCCTCCTCTATTTCCCTTCAAAAAGGGTAGGCTTCCCAGGGCAATCAAGTAAACATGGCATAAGAAGTTACATAAGTCTAGGTACATTAGCTTATATTAAGTCTGGAGGAAGGAACTCAGTTGCAGGAAAATGTTGTGAAATATTCCTGTATACTGTGTGAAGATATGTTTCTGTGTTTGGTTTAATAAAAAGCTAAATAAGCAATAGCTAGGCAAGAAGTAGTGCAGGAACTTCTGGACAGACAGAGCTCTGGGAAAAAGAAAGACAGAGTTGCCAGTCAAACACAGAGGAAGCCAGACATGAAGGAGGGGAGAGAAAAGCCATGAGCCATGCAACAGCACATAAATTAATAAAAATGGTTTTTTTTTAAGTTATAAAAATTAGATAGGAACAAGCCTAAGTTAAGGTCAAGCTTTTATAATCAATAATAAGTCCCTGTGTCTTTTTTATAAGTGGTGGCCCAAAGAAAAATTCATTCACACAGTGGTATCCAATTTGGGGACACATATCCCCATTAGACCTGAGAAAGCAGAAATAAAAAGTTTCCAAACACACAAAAATGGAGCCAAACACAGCTTCCTAGTCCCACAGTCTCTCATTTGGGCTGCATTACAGAAATGTGTCTCCTGGCAGCTGCCTGTGAGCTGGAGCCACCAACACACCATGAGCTAAGCTGCGTGGAGGGTTCAAAGTTTGACTCATGTGATCAGAGAATGATGCAGGTGCCTAGTAAAGCAAAGTCCAGACAGAAAATGAAAGCATGGACACTTATAAAAATAGTTTAAAATTAAGAAAGGAAAGTCTTTAAAGAGAAAAGTAAAGTAATAAAAAAATAAGTCATGCAAGAATGGGAAATATTATAACATAGGAAGACTGGACCTTACATGATACTTGATTAATTTTGAATTTTTTGAATGCTAATAAACAGGCAACAGCTGCTGAGAGACATTGGATCGTGGAAAGTATTACTGAATTAAACCAACTTACATACTTTAAAATGCCTTAACTTTAAAATGGAAGTCAAAAAATATATTATGTTGGGGAAGAGGTTATGCTTTTGTTTCCACAGTAAACAAAAGATAGTGGATTCCTTCCAGGTTAATAGAGATCAGATTTGACCAGGGGAGACCTCCTGAGTATCTTGGCTACAGACACGAGAGAGGAAACCAAGAAAGACTACAGGACAAGTGATGTGTACACTGATCTCTCTGCATGGGAGCATCTTGGAGATGAAATGAGACATGATAAATCTTGTTGGCTACAGGGTCCTCATAACTTATGTCATCCTTTCATATGGCATGGATAGAGATTTGTATTATAGTTTGGTTATGAAGTCCAAAAAAAATTATAAAGTTGACAGACCCAATGTACTTATAAAGTTGACAGATGCCTTCTACCTGCTCAAACATAGAAGAAAAAATCATCTTTAACTGACTTGTGCACGCCACACATTCCATACTTGAGTTAATACAGATATGTATGTTACCTTTAAAAGTTTGTATGATTTCAGAACAAAGGGACCAGACACTAATGAAAATGGTTGGCCCAAGTGATCCAGCCTCTCAGAGTGCCTCCAGCAAGAAGAGAAGATTAACTAGTTACTACTCAACCTCTCTGAGATAACTGATTTCACCTCAGCCTTTGAATCTATCTTATTTGTAACTAGAACAATCGAGATTTAGTTAAAGCTACCTTTAGCAGCAGCAACAGAGCCTGTGCCTGTAGAAACAGAATTCCCACCAGGCTGCAGCCTGAGCAGCTGGGCCTCGGCCAGAAAAGCAGACCAGCAACTGCAGAGTCACAGTTGCTGGCCAAAATAGCAGTAGATTAAGGGACAGCCACTGTGCCAAAGATAAAAGCAACAGTCCCCTATGTGTGACCAGGGCCCGTGGTGCCAGACACTGTTGACTGGAAATGTGCAGGCGAGTTACAGAACACTTTTGTCCTTCACATGTCCCCAGCACTTAATCCAGGAACTAGATCAATAAGGACTGTGGAGCTGTGAAAAAGCAGACAGATAAGCCACCTGCTAAAACTTCAGGCGTTTCTAGTGCAAAAGTGACAAGTTCTAGGAAAGCCTGTCTCATGGGGCTAGGGAAGCACAGATGGGACCCTCTAATCCAGAGAAGACTGCCAGGAGGACCTCACTAAGAAAGTGATTTGGCTTAACTCCTCCCCTCCCTGGAGAAACAACTGGCATATGCCATTATTTTCAGTGTATCCCATGGGGAATTTACTTGGTGTTTAAGAGCATGTACCTCTCTTCCAGAGGACTCAAGTGTGATTCCCAGCACTCTTGTCAGGTGACTCACTGCGGCCTGTAAATCTAGATCCAGGGAATCCAATGCCTCTAGCCTCTGTGGCACCAGCTGGGGACCAAGAAATCAACACAAAGGCCTGTAGTAGATATTCATATTCAAAGAATAATGTTTTGTTCCTCCACTTCAAGAGTCAGAATTTTGGTCTACAGCATCCAAGTGACCATATCCAGGCCATCTGCCAGTGTTATAGATTGCCAGAAGGTATGAGGAAGGATCATTCCTTCAGTTTCCCAGCATCTGGGTCTCTGCATCCATCCAAGCACAGGAGAGATTTCTTCAAAGGAAGGAAGGTGTAATACTTTCCACGTGTTTGCACACATTCTCTTTTTCATCTTTTCCTTACACTCCTCACAGCACCCACTTGAGGTAGAGTTTGGTATAAATGTTTGGTGTAAATATTGAGGTTCAGAGAGATGAAACTGTAGGAAAAATAAGCTATTTCCTCCAGGTGATAGAATGGTTAGACAGAAAATCTAAACTACAGCTGCAGATCAATTATCAGAATGAATGGAAGGAATGTTTTATTGGATACAAATCTAACATGGAAATCCGTTGTAACTAATTAGTACCAGACCCTGGATTTAAGCTAAGTCTCCAGGTTGGCAGAAGTTTTTTGTCCATTATAGCAACTCTCTGCTGATGTCAGAAGGAACATTTTTTATGGAATCTAAGGCAGGTTGATGTACTATGCAGGATGAATTACAAACAACAATATGCCATGGAATGAACATGAACCATCATTAGAGACACAGTAAAGTGCTAACTCTAGTGTTACAGGAAGTATGCATGTTAGTTGAACAGTGGTCTTAGACCCAGATGTAGTCCTATTCTCTTTTGTCAGAGCTTAGGGAGCTGTGTAAATTTACCAAGAAAATACTGGCTTCACACATACAGTCTGATAATAGTTTCATAGGAACTGCTGAAGGTGCCATGTAAACAAGGCAATGGCATTGCTACTGCACTAAGATAACCCTGTGTACAGGATGAAGCAACACCTTGGAGGAAGGGCTCCAGTACACTGAGGGAGAGTGCAAATAGCAGTGATACTCAGAGAATGGAGGGATGACATTGGGACAGGAGAGATGGAGCAGGTTATTGAACACCAGAGGAAGTGTGTACTGATCATGCATTGAACATGGGGTCTGGGGACCACTGGAACAGGTTCTCAGAACTTAACACAACAGACACCATGTTAGATGTACCAATGCACTGTCCTCACTTTAGAGACCATCACATAGACACCTACACCTGCCAGAATGAGAACAAAGACCTAAATCAATATCGTTCATAATTCTGGGAAAGTCCCTAAATGTGTGAACCTTGCCTTTTCACTTTTATAGCTTTGCTTATTGCTAACTGTTTTTGATAACTGAAGTGTGTGTCAACCAGGGTATGATTTGGTGCATAAAAAGCCAAGAACAGTAAGGCTTTTGGCTGCACAATTTGGGCTGCATTATTCCCCTTGCAGTCTGCCAGCCAGTAAATAATTTCTGATTGCTTTGAGAGTCTGTGTGTTCTCTGAAGGAGTTAACTCGAAACACCACTGTCATTTGAGGATAAGTTAGTTAAACCACTCTGACTTTTTATTCACTTGTGGTGCTTCTCTTCACAAACAGTGCCCCTCTCTCCCAGGGCTCCACTGAGCACACTGTCTTTCTCTGTTAGAAAAACAAACAAGCACCATATTTCTTTGGGGGCATTGCTTGTCTCCTCTCCATGGGGAAGAAGATGGAGAGGGGCATTGCCCACAAGCACTCAGGATTCTATGATGTCTCCTGCTGTGGTTGTGGGATAGTAGAGACTGAGAGATTTTCCAGTCTCTGCAGCCAGAGGCCTAGGCATCAGGTGTCCTGTGTAGCATGAGAGAAGTAATTCTGAGGAAGGGATTGTGACTGGTAACAGAGTATGAAGGGAAGCCTTGGGGTGAGTCTGCAGTAGGATTGATCTTTGTGTAGGCTGAGTGGATTGACAGGATCTGCTTCAACAGAAATTTTTTGTGCAAGGACTCCTTGTTATCCAGGTCCAAGGTGGTCTATGGGTCATCTGTGGATCCTCACTGGGGATTCTTTCTCCAGGAACTGCTATAGGGGTTTGAGGTCTGGGCATAAATAGGTGGGATTTAAGATAAGCTTATGATAAAATTAAGACAAACATGATAAGATCATATTGATAGATGTAGAAAGGGTGGTGTGTACAAACTGGCATTCATCCACAACAAAACATCCATTCACAGGGGCAGGAAATTAACTCATTTGGTAAAGGGCTCATTAGGTATATTGGTCCAGGATTTCTAAAGGAACAGAACTGAACTGATAGTGTGTGTGTGTGTGTGTGTGTGTGTGTGTGTGTGTGTGTGTGTGTGTGTGCATCTGTGCTAAAAGGGGGATTCATTATAGTAGCTTACAGGCTGTGGTCCTAGTAGTCCAACAATGGATGTCTCCTGAGTCTGCAAAGGAAAGGCCTAGGATCTAATGGTCGTTGAGTGCATGAAACTGCATTTTCAGCAGTCCTAGTCTGGTACTGGAGTCCCAGGGAAAGCCTAGAGAGCTGCCAGTCTTCAGTCTGTGTGGGAATCTCAAAGAAGTATGTTATAATACCAGCAAAGGAATGCTTCAGGAACAGGATGTATAAACTCATCAACAAGAGTGAAGACAAGCAGACAAAAAGCAAAAGCTTTCTTCTTTCATATACTTTTATATGTGCTGCCACCAGAGGTGTGGTCTAGATTTAGGGTGTATCTTCTCACTTCAAATGATCCAATCAAAAAAATCCATCACAAGCATGCCCAGCTTCTTCAGTTTTAGCTGATTCCTGATGTAGTTAAGTTGACAGACAAGATTAGCCATTACACTGCTCAAGCATAAGTTTGGATCCCCAGCACACACATAAAAATTGGGTACAGCAACATGCACCTGACTCGCATCTCTGAGGAAACAGAGACAGGTGGATTCCTGGGCTTTGCTGGACATCCAATCTAGCTGCATGGGCAAGGTCCAGGTTCTGGGAGAGTCGTCCCAAAAATTAAGTTGGACAGAGCCAATAAGATGACTCATTGGGTAAAGACACTCACCACCAAACCTGAGTTTAATGCCAAGAACCCATATGGAAGGAGAAAACTGACTTGTAGGCAGAGTTTTCCTGTCCTGCAGCTGCCCTCAAATAAACACACTGACACTTATTTTAAGGACTAAGAGATCAGCTCCCAGCCCCTAACCAGGGTTCCAGAAGAGAAATGCTTCCCAAGAGCAAGAGAAATGAAAAATTTCTATACTAGTTTCATACACGTGGGCAAATGCTCTTCATTCTATGTGCTCTTTATTGTTCTATGTTCTTTTTTCTTCTATTTTTATTCTATCCATGTTCTTTATTCTTCTACCTGTTACAAACTTCCAAATATATATATTCAACTTGTTAGTAATAAAAGACAGAGCAAACTCACAGGGACAAGCATTCTTTGTAGATACTTTAAGAGTCACACCTGGCAAAGATTGGTCAGTTTGACTGGAGACTGGCAACAGCTGTGGGTTGTAAAAGTTCTGGCTTATCTCTTAAAGGGATAGCTATTTGGTTTACAAAGGGATAAAAGCTAAACCAATGAGAGATTGATGGAAGAGGGAAAGAATATGTGTACTCTTACATTTCTTAAGTGTGATTAATAATATCCAGACATAGTTAAAGAGTTAACAGTCTTTTTTCTGTTAATCACCCGAATCTCAGGACCTAAACATAGTCTACTGAGTCTAAATTCTTGCATTAAAAACTGGTGTACAAATAAATACAAAATGTTAATTGCATTTTCAATCAGACCAGCGAGATGTTGATTAGGCAGGGCCAGTAGAGGAAACTTGGGGGAACATAGGTCACTACTGATCTCTTAAAGGACTATGATATAACAAGGCTGGATATCTGCAATATTGCCCTAATTCATCACATATCTTTGAAAGACTTAGATCTAACAAGGTCACACACCTGCAATTCCACTCTGAAAATTCCTCCTGTGATCTCTCCACAAGGACATTCCATCTGGCCAATATGCCCTGTCAGTCAGGCTATTGACAATGAATAGGCTTCAAAGTTCCTCACTGTAAAATGGGACAAAGACTGGACTATGAGAGCATGTTTTTTTAAGTTCATAATTTTTTTCTTTTTAAAAATCTCTTTCCTTTTATTGAAAAATAGATTCTTTTCCCCATAATATATCCTGATTATGCATCCTATATCATGAGGATGTTTTTTTCTTTATTAGGAAATTTTCTACTCACTCCACATACCATCTACAGATCCCCCCTCCTCCCTCCACCTCCCCCAGCCCTCTTTCCCAAGCCACCCTGCATCCCCACATCCCCCAAATCGAGGTCTCCCATGGGAGTCAGCAGAGCCCAGCTCACTGAGCCTATTCAATAAAATAAAGAAATGTAGGTTAGTAGTTAGTAATTTATTACAATCAAACTTGTAGTCCTGTCAGGTTGCTTTCAAGGTCAAACAGAGGTATAGTTTAGATAGACAAGTGGTCTTCAAAGACTTTAGTGATCTACAGAATATGGCATTTAAGATGTTTTAATAACATAAGATTTTCAATGAAAATGAGACATGTCTGCTCCTGGCAGCACCAATCTGCTTCACAGAGGATGATGGGCATCAAAAAACTCCTTATAGAGTTTACTTTCTTTGCAGCTAAAATTAGCCACTGGGCAAGAAAATGCTCTTGCCTCAACTGCTGACAGTATGCTGTCCAAAATGAACAAGTAGGACACAAAAGAAAGTAATTGCTGAACTTTGCCAAAACAAACTGGGACAATTCTTCAAAATTCCTGCTTCACAGAAGAGTATTTCAGATATTCTATATCTGTAGGCTGAAGATGGATGCCCCAACATTGCAGAGGAACCTTGGGTGACTGTCAAGGCAACCAGCTGTTTCTGTCACTTCTTAGTTTGAAAAGTTGTTTGGTCTGCACTTCCTGTTTACACAGGTAATATTGTATCCTTCTCAGGTTGCTGGTGGAGTTGAAGATGAGATAGAGTTATGGTTTTCCTTATTACCAAATTCAGAAAAGAAACTCACAAAAGAGGTGTAAAGTGTGTGAGGTTGGGAGACATCAAAAAGATAATTTGGGGATGGTAATACAAGTTAGGAAAGAAAGTGAATTAGGTACAACATTTTGGATTCACCAAAACAGGATAGATAATGGAGTATTTTCTCTAAATTTGTCAAATGCAAATGGACTGGACATTGTTAATATAATTCTTATCTGTATATATTTGTATATACTTATTGTTCTTATTGTACATAGTTCTACTATGTTAGTTAAAAATCTTCCTTGTTTTAGACAGAAAGGAGGAAATGTTGTGTGATATGTTGATCCTATTCTGACAAATGAAGCATGCTTGGAGTCAGAGGGTGGAGCTATCCGCTAGCCAACCAAAATTAACCACAGAGGTTTTGGAAGACTGTAGACAGATAGAATAGGAAGTAGTAAGGCAGGACAGAGAGGGATCTTAGCCTTTTTGGAGGGAGGAACTGAGCAGGTAGGAGAGGACTGGTGGCTTTTCTGCTTCTCTGATCCTTCATGTTCTTACCCCGACATGGGACTCCTGAATTTTTATTGACAAAGAATAATTAGAATAACACTTCATGCAGCCACTATGCCAAAGAAAAAACAACAGTGTGAAAAGAGATTGGAGTCAGCCAATACTAGAAACAAGAGTTAGGATGCTCAAAGTGGAGAAAAAAGTCTTGCTGTGGCCATGGCCAGGTCATTGTCTTAAGGCAGGTGTTTCACTCCCTGGCCAGGAGTTACTTCAGGAATAGCTATGTATTGGGGTGAATTGTGGTAATTTCATGTGAAAGTTCCTGTCCAGTCCCTCAGATTGGGCTTATAGTTGGAGATAGGGGTTTTAATATGGTGACTAAGTGAAAACTAGATAATTAGAACAGCTCTTAATTCAATTTAAAGATGAAGAAATTTGAGCCCAGAGGGAGACATCAGGAATACATACTCAGGAATAAGAGACTATGCTGAGAAAACACAGTGAGAGAGAGGCTGCCTACAAGGTTAGCAGAGATGTCTTGGAAGGAGAGTCCTGCTGATACACTCATGGTGGATTCCTAGTCTCAAGAACTATAGGAAAATAAGTTGACAATGTTTAGGCCACTTAATCTTAGGGTTCCCCAAAGAAGCATTGTTGCACTACAGGACCCAATTCCGGTCAATGAGGAAAGTCATGAAAAGTGTCCAAGGATATGCTTTCTCTCTCCTGAAAAAGAACTGAAGGAAGAGAGGATTCATTCTCCCTTGTTTTGTGGTAATACATGGAACAGCAGTAACTACTTTGAGCTCAGTCATAGGTGAAGCAAGACTAAGATAGGAGAAGCTTACTGCTTTAAAGACATAAACAAACTGCTATGTCAACTAAGCCTGGAGGGCCTCTCTTTCTAGTGTTCTTATTTCATGAAGTGATATATCTGCTTTTTATTTCATCTCTCTCTCTCTCTCTCTCTCTCTCTCTCTCTCTCTCTCTCTCTCTCTCTCTCTCTGTGTGTGTGTGTGTGTGTGTGCGCGCGTGCGTGCGTGTGTGTGTGTGTGTGTGTGTGTGTGTGTGTGTGTGTGCATGCACATGCCTGTGGGTATCCACGAAGTTCACTGGTATTGGAGCCAGCTGACATGGGTGCTGGGAATTGAACTCAGATCCTCTGAAAGAGTGACATGCATCTTAACCACTGAACCATCTCTCCAGTCCTGACAGATTTACATTTTTTTAAATTTTAGTTGAAAATAGATTCTTTTCCCATAGACTACATCTTGACCACAGTTTTTGCTCCCTCAACGCCTCACAGCTCCTCTCACCTCCTCTCTTTCACAAATCCACTCCCCCTTCATTTCCTCTTCAGAAAAGAGCAGGCCTCCAAGAGATGACAGCAAAACAGGAAGAAACAAGATATCAAGAGACGAGGCAAAGGCCTCATGTTGAGGCTGGACAAGGAAAACCAATAAGAAGAAAAGAGTTCCAAGAACAGGCAGAAACATGAGAGACATCTGCTGCTCTCACTACTAAGAGTCCCACAAAAACACCAAGCTAACAACCATAGCATAGACACAGAGAACCTGGTGCAGAACCATGCAGGCCCCTTCCTTGCACTTTTTAAAGCTACTTTGAGGTGGCATTTCTATTAGTCACCACTGAATACATCCAGACCTGAACACAGGTGTCAAGGACTGTGAGGTTAGGATGAGGCCACGTGAAGAACAGATATAACAGGCAGTAGGAGCTGGACGCTGGTGGTTAGGAAGGTGATATCCTCCAAATAGCCTCCATTTTCTTAGACTCTTAGGTCTAAAATGTTGTAGGATGTTCTATGATTTATGTACCAATAAGGATTGTAGATGAATTTCTAAATGGTCTTATTAAATAAAAAACACAGAGCCGCCGGGCGGTGGTGGTGCACGCCTTTAATCCCAGCACTCGGGAGGCAGAGGCAGGCGGATCTCTGTGAGTTCAAGGCCAGCCTGGGCTACCAAGTGAGTTCCAGGAAAGGCGCAAAGCTACACAGAGAAACCCTGTCTCAAAAAAAAAAGCCAAAAAAAAAAAAAAAAACACAGAGCCAGATATAGGGATGAAAGCCTGAGAGAAATCAGAAAAATAGGGAAAGCCACAGCTAACCTTACATCACCAACTCTACAGCTTCCAAATGAGAGTTACTTCCTGTCTTCCTATGCCTACATGCCTTGCTGTTCTGCCATCTAATTGGCTCTCTCTGTCCAGCTACATTACTTCCTCTTCCTGTTCAGCTCTGTCACTTACTGTCTGTTTGTACAGACCTCCAGACCTCCATGGTTAACTAGTGTTGGATTTTAAGGTGTGTGCCACCATGCCAGGCTCTGTTTCCAGTGTGGCCTTGAACTCACAGAGATCCAGACAGATTCCTGCCTGCCAAGTGTTAGGATTAAAGGCACATGCTACTGTTGCCTGACTTCTGTCTTTACTTATAATGGCTGTTCCTATTCCTCTGATCTCCAGGCAAGCTTTATTTATTAAAGCACAAATAAAATATCACCACATTTCAGCACAAATAAAATATCGCCACAAAGGATGAGATATATAATGACATCAAGTATGTGAAAATAAAAAAAATTAAAAGGTCTTGCCTCCCAGGGATAGCAACTGAACGCAGCATAACAAGAAGGGAATGCAGGAGGAGGCTCTGGAGGAGGGGGTGTGGGGAGTGGGGACTGGGAGGAGTGGAAGAATGGAGGCTGCAGTTGGAATAGATAGTATAAAAGAAGAACAAATAAAAAGAAAAATGGATACATCTAGTGGTGGCCATGTCAGAGGAACAACAGGTGACAACTAAACTTCAGGAGTTCGGCTCACACAGGCAAAGCACTGATGGGTGAATCTTGGATAGGCAAGGCCCTGAGGCTTTGGCTACAGAATGTCTCTTGCTACTGCTCTGCCTTTACATGTCTGCTGCTGCTATTTTTCTCTGGCATCTGGCATGATGTGAATGGGTGTGGGGGGATCCCCATTGCCTTTAATGTAGTATAATTATCTCATGGAAATATCCAGTTCTACTGGGCATTTTTACCTATGCATTATTATGAGAATGATTTCCTCTTGAACTGTACTGTTTAATTGAAATAATTATTTTATAGAATAATAGTATAGGTTTTAGAATTTTGATGACTGGGAGTTTTTAACAAATATAATAAGGGATTATAATAAAAGATAGTTTGGTGGGAAAAATAATATAGGTAAAGGTAGGATATAGTGTTGCCCCTGCTCCTGATAAAGCAGGGGTTGCAAAGGGTAAAAAATAGGAATAAGGACGTATAGCCACATAGACCATGGTTTACGTTAATGATTAAGAAAACAAATGAGTCCCAGGAGTTAGCTCAAGTACTTTTGGATACTGGGAAATGTGTACATGAGTTTCCGTGTGGGTAACAGGTAAGACAAAGCATTAAACAATTGTCTTCATGTAACTAGAAAACAAAGAATTGGATGTTTAGTTAAGAATAGTACAGATATGGTCTCATGTAGCCCACGGTGGCTTCCAACTCACTATGTAGACAAAGATGGTCTTGAGTTTATTAACTTCAAGATGTGTAGGTTATCTTTGTGTGTGAGCAGTTTTGCTTTTTTTTTTTCCTTTTTTGGAGACAGGGACCTTAAGTACAAGAGCCTTTGTTCTAACCTAGCTATGTAGTTAGGGAGAGGCTTGAACTTCTGATTCCTCTACTTCCGCTTCCCAAGTGCAGGAATTTCAGGCATGCCCCACCAAACCTAGTTTACTTGATGCTAGGGATTAAATCTATAGCTCATGTATACAAGGCAAATGATCTATCAGCTGAGCTACATGCCTCTGTTTTATCTATTCTATCAACCTCTCTGAGATATATTGTATAAATCAGTCATTTAAACATAAGAAGATACAAAATACAAGCTTAATCAAAAGGTGATTCCCAAAGGATTGCAATGTTGTCAGTATTGTAATAAAGCTTTGACTGAGGATGTTTCATTGGTGAGGAAAAGGCAATTTATTCCACTATAGCCCAAAGTGGTGTCTGAGAACAGGAAAAAGACAAAAGGTGGGGATGGAGGAAGTTCAAAGCATCTTCAGAGGGGATTTATAGTGATTTAATCTAAAATGCAGTCTATTGTGAAATTTCACTAGTCTGTGGTAACTATGAGAAAATCAAAGACAAAATAGTGACAGTTATATGGAACTCAATTTATGCAGACTAGAGGTTTATATTTATTCTTAAATGATTATTTACTATTTTGTTGTTAAACTTTTCTTTTTTACAACCAAGTTTGATAATATATACCTATAATCTCAGCGCTTGGGAAGTGGGATAAAGAGAAATTAGTTCAAGGACATCTTCACCTACACAGTGAATTTGAGGCCAGCCTGGGCTATAAGAAATGTACTCTTTTATGCATTGTACCCCACCCCCCAAAAAAAGGTTTCTTCACCTATGAAATGAGGGTGATGATAGATATTTGGGGTTTTAAGTACTACCTTGCAAGAAAGACACAAATAAAAAAGTCCTAATAGATGTCAAATGTTGCAAGTCTCCTCATCTATTTCCTGTTTTGAAGAATAGATGGGTGAAATTCCCAAATCTGTTGATAGTACTAGGATGTGACCTTTAATATTTGTCTTTTAGAGACTTTGAATCCCATAAGTCATCACTGTGCAAAGAACTTTCCTGGAATAAAAGTTGTCCCTCCAGTGGCATCCTGCCAGGAGAGGGGGAGCCTGGCAACGTCTGGACTATTCCCACCAGGCTCTTCCCATAAAAGGATAAGAGCCTCACCAGAGAGAGAGGGGCTCATCTCTACTCAGCTGGCAACGCTTGAGTTTCTGGCAGGGTAGGGAGGGGAAGGCAGTTGCTATCAATAGAGTAAGGAAAGTGAACTCCAGCTCAGGTCTGCTTTAGTCCCAGAGATGTGAGGAGTTTAAAGGAAAAGAAGGAGCCTTTAAGTTGGACTAGATAGGAGCTGAGACAGGAATAAAGGGAAAAGATGGTCTGAACAGAGATTGACCTTCATTTTGCTTTTCTCTAGATGACAATAATCCAAATCGGCTTCCTGCTGTTTATCGTCCTGGCCATCAGAAGTTGCAGCGCTGGTGAGTCTTACTACAGGACCCAGATTCCTCAGGTCACCTCTAAATTTAAAGAAAGTCAGCACCAGACTGAGTTGCTTCCAGGACCCGGGTCTCTGAGGACCAGAGATATGTTTTCATTGTTGTTGGTTTTTTTTCTTTTTTGAGACAGAGTTTTTCTGTGTACCCCTGGCTGTACTGGAAATCAATCTATAGACCGAGCTGACATCACAGTCATAGATCTGCCTTCTCTGCTTCCTGAGTGCTGGAATAAAGACATGGGTCACTATATCTTGGTGATCATGCATTTTTTTAAAAAGTGAAATTAAATATAATTGTATTGTTCTCCCATTTTTTTCTTCCTTCCATTCCCACATTCTAAAAAATAAAGGCCTAGTCCATCCTCCATAGAACCTTTGAGATGTAGGTTGGGTGCTGATTGGCTCTTAAAGGAACTGGCCAGTGACAATGAGATTGTTGAAGTATGTCCTGATCCGGATTCTGTACTTGTGTGTAGCTGTAGGGGACCTTCTGCAAGAACTGTGTACCATCCTAGTTATTCCTTAGGCTGAGGACCTTTGCTTTAGGATTTCAATACCAAGTGAATGGTCTGGAGTGTACCCAGAGAATGTTTTCTTGAATTCTGCACTCTATAGGAACTCAACATTATTTTAAAATGTGTAATTCCTCTTCGCTGCTGCTTTTAGAATAAATGCAAGTCCCTAAATGCCATCTTATTTGATCTCCACATAATAGTCTTTGTAAGCTCAATATTAGGCAATAGGGATCTGAGGCTCAGACACAGTAAATACAATCCCAAAATACTTGACTTGTAAACATGGAGTTTCTTACACCTGAGTAGCTCTGATCCCAGAGTTCTTGTTTGTTCCCATCTTTCTAGGTTCTCAGAGGACTTTGCAGAGTTGAGGCTAGTTTGCAAGGCTTTTTATTCCAGAGTCTCTTGGTCAAGCCTCTGCAATGTCGACCTTACTACCCATGCTTCAGGCACATTAGGTTCCCTGCATTTCTTATACCTGCAAAGCTGGACTTCACTTTATTCTCCTATTTCAGGACTTTGAACACAAAGTTCTCCACACCTTCAAATCTGTTGTCTTTCTTCCTAGTTACAAATCTTGTTGATTCTCAGAGTGAGGCTTTGAGAAGTCATGGAATGAGTTTAGGATGGATATAAGAGGAGGCTGGGTGTTGCATGAGAGTGAAACTTTGCATCTTCTCTAGATGAAGAAAATGTGGATACTAACAAATGGACCAATCCTGTGCCTTCCTTTCTGTTCAGAAGCTGCAAAGAAATCAAGCAGGAGATGACTAGGGCACGAAGTGAGTGATGAAGTATTTAAAGACTACACTGTAACTCTAATACTTGGGGGCCCAAAGCAGAGGATTGAAAGCTCCAAGCCAGCCTGGGGAGAACCTTTCTCAAAATGCAAACAAATAACCCAGTTAGGAAATCACCTTTTTGTCCTCGAATAGCTTTTCTTTTTTGATATAGAAAATGTGATAGAATGTACATAGTGGATAAAAATTGCCACTTACCCAATTTTAAGGGTTTTCAAAGTCAAGTGCAACTTTCACAATGGTATGGATCATCACGATCCATGTCCAAAAGTTTTCATTCCTTAAATTGAAATTCTGAAGCCACCAAGCCATAAATTCATGTATTCACTGTGAACTTCTGTTCTGTTTTCTACTTCTATGAATCTGTCAATTTTTGATACCTCATATGAGTAATCTGCCTTATTTCATTAACATGCTCGAAGGCTCTTACGTGCTGTAACGTAGTTAATTTAGTTTAAAAAAAAAAAAGATTTATTAGCCAGGCAGTGGTGGCACATGCCTTTAATTCTAGCATGTGGGAGGCAGAGGCAGGCAGATCTCTGGGAGTTCTAGGCCTGCCTGGGCTACAGAGTGAGTTCCAGGAAAGGTGACAAAGCTACACAGAGAAACCCTGTCTCGAAAATCCAAAAAAAAAAAGATTATTATTATTATTATTATTATTATTATTATTATTATTGCATAGGTGCACATGTCTTATGTTGGAATTTGTACATGTATGTGCAGGTATGCAGGTACCTGCAGAGGCCATCTAGTCCTCTGGAGCTGGAGTGACAGGCACTTGTACACTGCCAAGCGTGAGTGCTGGAGCCTAACTCAAGTCCTCTGCTAGAGCAGTACTTTCTTTTAACCACGGAGCCATTTCTCCAGCCCACTTCATTCTTTTTGATCTATTGGGTGTATAGGAATGTACACAAATATATTCTCTTCATACTAGACAGCACAGATTATCACTTATTCCTTAGAAATACTTGACCTGTTTCTGCCTTCAGGTTGAGACCTGCTCTTGTAACAAAAATGAATGTACATATCTGAGTCTGTGTTACCAGTTCTTGGGGTATTTACCAGGGGGAGTTGTTAATTCCTTTGATAATACTATGTTTAACTTTAGGGGAAACATCACTGTCAGTTTGGGTAATTGTGTGTTCTGCCTCAGCCACAGAAGCTTTCTGAACTCAAGTAGATATCAGTATCCCTAGGGACACATGTGATAGGACACTGAGGATATGAGGCATTAACCATAGTTGTAGTTCCTAGAGTCACTCTGCCTATGGAGCAGAGATGGACAATGAACCTGCACACAGGACTGTGGACTGGTTCTCTCTACAGATGGCCTCTATTTCCTCCGCACGGAGAATGGTGTCATCTACCAGACCTTCTGTGACATGACCACTGCAGGTGGTGGCTGGACCCTGGTGGCCAGTGTGCATGAGAACAACATGCTTGGGAAGTGCACAGTGGGAGATCGCTGGTCCAGTCAGCAAGGTAGCAGAATCGACTACCCAGAGGGGGATGGCAACTGGGCCAACTACAACACCTTTGGGTCTGCAGAGGGGGCCACAAGTGATGACTACAAGGTTGGTACACTCTGTGGCCACTTGGGAAAGGGTGAGGATATGAGTGTAGCTTAAGCATGCCAGGGAGAGGGTTGGAATGATGCCCTTCAACATAGGGCTGAAGAAGTGAAAAATACTCATCTTGAATCTCAACATCCTTCAAACTAGTCTTTTAGTTAAGTAGAAGGTAGCAATGGGACCACTGTCCTTGGAAATGAGGGTATCTGAGCATGGATGGCCATCTGTCCACTTGGAGCCCATAGCTATCAGCTCTGCTGAGGATTCTGCATGTGAGTCTTTTGCTTGGTGAAATCTTCTTGTTTGGTCAGGCTCAGTGTTGGTTGCTTTCCAGAACCCTGGCTACTTCGATATCCAGGCTGAGAACCTGGGTATCTGGCATGTGCCCAACAAGAGCCCCCTGAAAAATTGGAGGGACAACTCCCTGCTGAGGTACCGCACCTCCACTGGCTTCCTGAAGGACATGGGTCACAATCTGTTTGGCCTGTACCAGGTACTGAAGGCTAATGGCTGAGGCTGCTTTTCAAGGGTTTAGAGAGAAAAGCAGGTGTTTGAGGTTGGGTGGGTTGTATTCCGTGTTTCCCTTATTCTAAAATGTAATGAGTCAAGGAGGGCAAAGGGTGGGAGTATGTGGAAAAGAGAGGAGAGGAGAAAAGTAGGGAGGTGGAGATAAGAGAAGAGAAAAGGGGGAGGGGGCTAGGTGTCAGAGAGACACAAACAAAAGAAAGGATTCTTTCTTATCTGACTGGTTTGGAAACAACCTCAGTTACTGGATACATGGTGGACAGTGTTCCTATGAGTGCCAGTGCTACAGTCCTTACCCAGGGACTTCTTTTGTTCCTTGTAGAAGTACCCGGTGAAATATGGAGGAGGAAGTTGTGGAACTGACAATGGCCCAGCAATACCTGTGGTCTATGACTTTGGTGATGCTCAGAAGACAGCCACTTATTACTCCCCCAATGGCCAGAGTGAGTCTCCAATGCTTCTCTGAACATTCTGCAGGACAAGTGATGAATTCAGTTTTGATAAGTAACTGTCACTTACCATCCTTTACAGCCTGTTTCTCTTACATAAATGTTTGTGTTTTCTTTTACTTCAATCAATCACTTGGACTGGCAACTATTATTAACCCGTTGTACAGATTAGGAATGTGGAGCACTGAAGGTCCAGGAACTTGCCTGAGAGCACAAGGCATAAGCAGAAAAGTCAGCATTTGCACTGGGGATACGCAGTTTCAGCATCTACTCTTAGCAACCTTGTTATCATTCAGAGGTTTCTAAGGGACAGGCCAGGTCCATGTGCATGGGGATGAACAAGAGAAAAAAATGGAGTTTTATTTCTGTTGTGAGGAGTGACTGCTATGTTGTCTAATATGAATTCAAATGTGGCATCTACCCTTTATAAATGCTGAGCCTGTGGTGCATATTTCAAATCTTCTTATTTATTCTTTGGATGTAAGGCTTTAAAGAAAAGTTACAAAGGTAAATGTGAACAGGACCAAAATTAATATACCTGATAGGGGTAAGCCCTTTGATATATTCATTAGAGACCTTACTGTATCATAAATTTCTCCACTCAAGTTCTGACAGATGGAGACCTTTTTTCAAGGACTGTCTCTTTGGTACTGTGGATATGAATAGGTGAGGTTCCCCAATAGGTCTGATATTTTAGACTGAATATCCTGAACCTGGGACAACCAAACTCTGGGCTGACAACATTTCTAGCATTTTACTTGAATGCTGTTTTCTCTCTCTTGTTTTCAGAAGAATTCATTGCAGGATACATCCAATTCCGAGTGTTTAATAATGAGAGAGCAGCCAATGCCTTGTGTCCTGGGATGAAGGTCACTGGATGTAACACTGAGCATGTGAGTCTGTGTAGTAACCATAGAGGCTCATGAATAAGTCTGAGGTTGCCAGTGTGTATCTATGTATATGGAGTATGGGAGGCTGCTATGTTAGTGTGTGTACATAGATGAGAATGTGACCTTTCCCTGTAACTTGCCTTGTCTCAGGGATCATAACTTCTGTCTAGATACAGAAATTCTGTCCTGTTGAAGACCATAGTCAACATTACAAACTTCTAATTGCACTGTTGCAGTTTGCTTAGATTTTAGGATAAAACACTCAGTTACCTGGAATGAAGGTAACACTTGTATTCAGGAAGTCCTGTGCAAGACTTTGGGGCTGAGCTTGTAAGAGAGTCACCAGGTATTGTCACACTCCACCTGGGATTTAGCTTTCAGAGTGAAACGTATCTTTTCCAGGGCTTGTACAGATTTTCATTGTGTCAAGGGGTTACTAAGAGAGTCTTGGACATCTGGTAGACCTCACCCAGGCCATTCTCCCTATCAGAAGGAATTTCTCTTGTAGGATGTTGGCATATAAACTAAATGACAAGGCAGGTGCACTTACCTCTACTGCAGCAACCTGATGTTACCCTGAGCCTGGCATCATTAGACACATACTGTTTAGTTTTTTAATAATTTTTGACCAAAAGGACTGTTGAGGATGGAGCCCTTTTATTGCCACAGTGAATGATGTAACAAGTTAGCATGTTCTGACCAAGGATGTTGGTGCACATCATTAATCCCAGGACTCAGGTGGTAGAGACAGGCAGATCTCTGTGGTTTGGGGGCCAGCCTGGTCTACGTAGTGAGTTCCAGGTCAACCAGAGCTACAGGTAAGACCCTGCCTCAAAAAAAATTATCATGTTCTTTTGGAATCCAGTCCTCTCTAAAGTAACAGTCTGAGAAAAGTGTCCTCAGCTCCTGGCAGGTGATCCTGAAGATCTCAGTGTCCATTCATTTCTCAGTCATTAGCTTGTCCTTCAATCTAATGTGGCTGGAGAGGTAGTTCTGTGGTTAAAGTACTTGTTGTTCTTTCAGAGTACCTGTGTTTGTGTCCCCCAACCCTCTGCAGCTCACAACTGTTGTAACTCCAATTACAGGGCATAGAATGTCCTCTTCTAGCTCAAGGGCATCAGGAATTCAAGCAATATGCATACATACGTGCACACAAAACACTCATACATTTAAAATAATTACATCTGAAGTAAGACAAAATAAAATCCCACCCAAACAAGCTGAGGCAGCTTTGATGTCAAGGAGGACCTTGGGACTATGGTGTGAAATGATGAAATGGGAAGAGCAATTGGTGTTGAGGGCCTAGCAAGCTGTTTTCAGTCTTGATATGTAAGAGAGATGTGGGAACAGGAAGAACTATTTTTGAAATGTTAACATGGACCTGATCAGGCAATAACTTTTACATCACACCAGTGGTTTTTGGACTGTATAAGTGATGAGCCCCACTGCAATGTTTTAACAGGGACGTAAGATTGATATGTGCCTCCTTTTTTTTTTCCAAAGATGACATTGGTAGTGTAGAGGTATCAGATTCTAATGGTGGAATGGAGGAAAGACTAGCATAAGGAAGTAAGTATTGAAATGGGGGTTCCATGGTCCAAATGAGAGTGTGATGTTGTGTGATGGGAAATTTGGAGGGAGGGTAGGCACTAATGAGTTCCACAGACTTTAAGTTTATCAATAGTTGAATACAGAGAATGGAAAGAGAAGACATTTTGAATAGTATCATGGTTTACATTTGAGTAGGTGAATATCAAATAGCAAGCCAAACGGTCTGGATGCTGAATATGTTTGAGATTTAGGAGGGTTATACAGTCATATGATGCTGGATTTATATGACATTTATTTGACTTTATTTGTATGTGTGCACATGTATATGCAAGTGATCACAGAGGTCAAAAGGAGACATTGGATCCCTGTGAACTGGAGTTAAAGTCTTTTGATTGGGTGCTAAGATCTGATATGAATGCTGGGATCTGAACTTTGGTTCTCTGATAGTGTAGTAAGATGTCTTAACCTTGAGACCTTCTCTCCAGCCCCCATGCTACTAGCTTGTTCGGATGGGATTTTATTTTGTCTTATTTCAGATGTGATTATTTTAAATGTATGACTGTTTTGTGTGCACATATGTATGCATATTGCTTGGGTTCCTGATGTCCTTGAGCTAGAAGAGGACATTCTATGCCCTGTAATTGGAGTTACAACAGTTGTGAGCTGCAGAGGGTTGGGGGACACAAACACAGGTACTCTGAAAGAACAACAAGTACTTTAACCACAGAGCTACCTCTCCAGCCACATTGTTACATGCTTTGGTCAATGATGGACTTTGAATGTGGTGGTGGTCCCAGTGGATTTGTGTTGCCTGCTAAGATCATAGTCATTCTAACCTGTGTAAGTATAGCTTATAATGTTCACAATGATGAAACTGTCAATGAATTTCCCCCAAATAAATGCCCATTTTTAAGTTATGTGAGGCTGTAAGTAACTGTGTTTTGATTTTCGTTTGTTTGATTATTTTTTTGTTTGTTGTCATGTGGAGTGTGAAGACCCTGAGTAGTGATTCTAAATGGCAGCCTGATCATTAAGTCTTAAACTTAAATAAATATCTGGATTGGAGATAGGGATTTTAAGCCATCAGTGAATTGTTCATAACTAAATCTAAAGGGGTAACACAAAGTACAAGAGAGTTGTAAATGTGTCACATCTGGAAAACAGCACATGCGGAATTCATGTAGAAAAGTCTAGCCAGGGAACCTGAAAAAATGGTTCAGAGAAGTTGAAGAAAAGGAAAGAGGAGACAGTGATGCTACTAAAGCCGATGGAAGGGGGTTTTATGGATCAAATAGAGTGATACCACCAACGGAGAGTCTGATGAGGAACAAAGAGTCCACTGAACTTGGCTATTGAGGTGTCTCTGGATTCATCAGCTATATTAGTCAGATTTTTTTTTGCCTCTGTGATAAATACCTGAGAGATACAATATATGGAAAGAAGGATGTGCTGGCTAGTTTTATGACAACTTGACACAAGCTGTAGTCATCTGAGATTAGGGAACTTCAGTTGAGAAAATGCTTCCATAAGATCAAGCTGTAGGCAAGCCTGTAGAGCATTTGCTTAATTGCTGATTGATGAAGGAGGGCCCAGGCCACTGTGGGTGGTGCAGCACCACTCTGTGGCCTCTGCATCACTTCCTGACACCAGGTTACTGCCCTGTTGAGTTCCTGTCCTGTCCTTCAGTGATGAACAGTGATATGAAATATAAGCCAAATAAACCATTTTGTCCCCAAGTTGCTTGAGTCATGATGTTTCATCACAGTAATATTTACCCAGACTAAGACACAGGGCTTTATTAGTTTGATGGTTTCTGAGTTTTTAATCTGTGGTTGCTTGGCTCTATTACTTTTAAATCCGTAGTGGGACATGATAAATATCATGCAGAAAAGATATATAAGAGCAATTTGGCTTGCTACATAGTGTCAAGGAGCCAAGAAAAACCAGAAAAGGCCAAGGCAAGTTATCTTCAAAACATGCCACTCACACCTTCAGTATCTGTTTCTTCTAACCAGATACCCCTTTTCATACAACCACCACCTCCCAATAGTCAGTTCACAAAGACTGACTATTAGTAATTAACTAACTAATGAAGGCAGGATCCTCATATTTAATTCCTTCCCTAAAGTTCTGCTTCTGAATGTTACTTACACTAGGGATCTAGTCCTCAGTACATAGCACCTTTTGAGAGGGAAATTCATATAAAAAATAACACCTCTCATTGCTACTTCCTTTCATTGTTTTCCAGCACTGCATTGGTGGAGGAGGATTCTTCCCAGAAGGTAACCCTGTGCAATGTGGCGACTTCTCTGCATTTGATTGGAATGGATATGGAACTCACGTTGGGTACAGCAATAGCCGGGAGATAACTGAAGCAGCCGTGCTTCTGTTCTATCGATGAAAGCTTTGTGGTGTGGGACTGACATGTCTGGAGAAAAATTTCCTAGTAAATAGAATGCTAGTGACACAGGAAAGGGGAATAAATCATGTTACTGCAGGCTTAGGTTGTCTTTGTGATTCCTTTTTGTGCAGGGGTGAGAGATTTCAAAAGAGTTTCTGCTGCCCTGTTTGAGTCTCTTGGGATATTATTGCTGGGAATTCTGATACAGTAATACTATTTTTATTTTTTCTTCTCTCATATATTACATCCTGACAGCAGCCTCCCTTCTGTCCTTTCCTCCCAGATCCTCTCTTATGCCCTCTTCTCCAGATCCTCTTCTATTTCCCTTCAACAAAAGGACAGGTTTCCCAGGGCTATTGACCAAACATGGCATAAGAAGTTACGTAAGACTAGATACATTGGCTTATATTAAGTCTGAAGAAGGCAATCCAGTAGCAGGAAAATGTCGAATATTCCTGTACCCTGTGTGAAGATATGTTACTGTGATTGGTTCAATAAAAAGCTAAATGGTCAATAGATAAGCAGGAGGTATAGCAGGGTCTTTCTGGGAAAAAGAAAGACAGATGCTAGCTGGAGGCAGAGGAAGCCAGGCATGAAGGAGGAGAGGGAAAAGCCATGAGCCATGCAACAGCATGTAGATTAATAGAAATGGGTTTATTTAAGTTATAAAAACTAGGTAGGAACAAGTCTAAGATAAGGCCAAGCTTTTAAGTCTCTATGTCATTTTTTTGTAAGCTAGTGGCCCAAAGAAAAATTCATTCACATAAGGGTATCCAATTTGGGGACACATATCTGCATAAGACCTGAGAAAGCAAAATAAAAAGTTTCTAAACACACAAACACAGAGCCAAACACAGCTTCCTAGTCCCATAGTCTCATTTGGGCTGCATTACAGAGATGTGTCTCCTGGTAGCTGCCTGTGAGCTGGAGCCACCAGCACACCATCAGCTAAGCTGTGTGGCAGGTTCAAAGTTTGACTCATGTGGTCAGAGAATGATGCAGGTGCCTAGTAAAGCAAAGTCCAGACAGAAAATGAAAGCATGGACACTTATAAAAATAGTTTAAAAATATAAAGTTCTTAAAGAGACAAGTAAAGTAGGAAAAAAATATTCCATGTAAGATTGAGAAATGCCGGGCAGTGGTGGCGCACGCCTTTAATCCCAGCACTTGGGAGGCAGAGCCAGGAGGATCTCTGTGAGTTCGAGGCCAGCCTGGGCTACCAAGCAAGTTTCAGGAAAGGTGCAAAGCTACACAGGGAAACCCTGTCTCAAAAAACCAAAAAAAAAAAAAAAAGAATGAGAAATATAACACAGGGAGTTTGGGCCTTATATGGTACATCATTAATTTTGAATTTTTTGAATGCTAATAAACATACAGCAGATGCTGAGAAACATTGGATTGTGGAAGGTACTGCTGAATTAAACCAACCTATATACTTTAGAAATTCCTCAGCTTTAAAATGGAAGTCAAAAAATGCATTAAACTGGGGATGGAGTTATGATTTTGTTTCCAACGGAAATGTAAGGCTCTGGATTCCTTCCAGGTTAATAGAGATCAGATTTGACTAGGGGAGACCTCCTGAAGATTTTGGCTATAGACATGGTAGAGGAAACAAATAAAAACTAGAGGAGAGGTGACATATATGCTGATCCCTCTGCATGGGAACATCTCAGAGACAAGATGAGACATGATAAATCTTGTTGGCTAGCGAGTCCTCATGATTTGTTATTACATGACATCCTTTCATATGGCATGGATAGAGATTTACATTAGTGTTTGATTAAGTAGTCCAAACAGACATATAAAGTTGACAGATGCCTTTTATCTGCTCAAACATAGAACAAAAAAATCATCTTTGACTGACTTGTGCACACCACACATTCCATACTTGTGTTAATACAAATATGTATGTTACCTTTAAAAGTTTGTGTGCTTTCAGAACAAGGGGAACAGACACCAATAAAAATGGGTGGCCCAGGTGATCCAGCCTCTCAGAGTGACTCTGTTGCAGTTTCCTCAGAGTTATACATCCAGAACAGCATCGAGGCTGCTGGCTGAGATGGTCCAGCTTCACAGACTACTCCAGCCAGACTTCACATAAGCCCTACATTTTCCCATCACACAGACCAGACAACAGCTAGGTCTCCCAGGACTTGACCATTATCCCAATTTTCTAAGGGTCCCTAGATATGCCATTGCCCCGAGAGAACAGAAATCAGCCTTAGAGAACATGATGCCCATATTCCCAAGAGGTGGGATGGGTTGTTTTTGGTCACTCAATAGGTTATGTATATTTGTCATCATTTAGGCAAGGTTAGTTACAAGTTGTTATTAGTAATGGTCAGGAAAAAAGCTGAACAAAGGAGATTAGATTCAGGGATCTCATTCTTAAAAGAAAAAGGGGGATATAAAATGATAGGATAAAAGGATAGATTATTGAGTCTACATTTAAACTAAAAAAACAGCTACTAGTCTCAAATATTTCACATTGGTATGGATTTTTGTATTTTGATACAAATTTAAGGTGGTTTTATTACCCTTTTCATAAGTTTCTATTCTTGTTTAGGGTATTATTCCTATGCAACTCATTTTAAAATGTAATGTAAAGTTTTAGTCCTTGAAAGTTATTTAGGATAATAAAGAAATACAGTTTAATACTTAATTATCTAACAATCAAACTAACTGAACCAAGAGTGTGGGAGGGTTCCAAACGCAGGAGGGCCTCTTACTTGTTCTTCTGATTGGCATGGCCTCCAGCCATATTTCTTTAGGTAGAGCCTCCCAAACATCAGGAGGGATACAGGGTATGGAGGAGGCACTTTACCCCACTATTTCCTTATTTTATCTTTAAAGATTAAAGTAAATAACTTATGTGTAAAAGATTATGTATGTATGTGACTTTGTATTAATATGTACCACATTATGTGCAGGTGACTGATGAGTCCAGGAGAAGTCACTGGATTCCCTAGAACTGGAATTACAGGAGGTTGTGAGTTGCCTGAAGTGAGTGCTGGTAACTGCACTTGGGTCCTCTGAAAAAAAAAACTGATGTCCTTGTAATTGCCGAGCCATCTCTCTATTACCCTTCCATCCTCCTCCTTCTCTTTCTCTTCCTTCTCTTTCTCCTCACCCTCCTTTCCTTTTTTTCTAATAGAGTCTTATGTGTCCTAAATTGACTTTAAACTGTTCTTGCAGAAGATAGAAGTTTGGTTCACAGCACCCTCATAGCTCACAACTGTCTGTAACTCCAGTTCCAGGGTATGTGATTCCTTCTTCTGGCTGCTTTGGGCAATGCATATACACACTGTACATATACATGCAAGCAAAAGTGATATAGATATTAAAATAAATGTTGGGGTGGGGAAGAGTATTTATCTTGTTTGATAGATTTCCTGGAACCTGGATAAGAAATTGATTGTGGTCTCTACTCTTCCCCATTTTTTCCATCTCCTCTTTCCTTAATAAGCAGGCTTTTGCTAGCTATTCTTTCCTGATTTTTCTCTTATTTCTTGTCTTCATTCTTCATCCCAAAGATGTGGGACCAGCATGATAGCTCATCTGATAGGTGTGCTTGCCAATGAGCCCAATGACTTGAGTTTGATTCCCAGGATCCACATGGTAGAAGGAGAAAACTGAGTTGCAAAATTGTCCTTTGACCTCCATGGCATAATTGCTTGTGCATCATACACACACACACACACACACACACACACACACACACACATACGTGCATGCATGTGCATGCATGCATACACCGACACACACACATGCATAAATAAATGTAAAAAAAATTTTAAACTATATATATTTTCTTGGTTCCTCATTATTCTCATATGCCTTTCTTCCAACTAGAGAAAGCAATAGGAAACCTGAATGAGTTTTATCCATTGGCAGTCCCCTGTTGGAGGATATGGGATCATGTTGTGAACCTCAAGTTAGCATTTGAGTTAATTAAATAAATTTAACCTTGGGTCAGGAGGCTGAGTTAGCAACTAGTTGGCAGAAAGAGCATAGTCATAGAGCATCAGAGGGCAACAGGAAGATTACAGAGAGGCACCAGAAGTAGTAGGGAGGGATTTTGAGTATGCTGCTTTTCTGTTTTAGTAAAGTAGAAGCACATGCTTTTTGGGGAGACGCCAGCAGGGAGAGGAAGTCAGCTATTTGCTACACAACCTCTCTGAGCTAGCAGGCTTCACCCCAGCCTTTGAATCTCAAGTCTTATTTATAAATAGAACAATAGAGATTTAGTTAAATGTACCTTTAGTGGCAGCAACAGGGCTGGCTCCTATGGGAACAGAATTACCAACCAGTCTTCTGCCAGAAGGACCAGGCTGCTAACAGAGAAGCAGGCAAGTAACAGCAGAGTCACAGTTGCTGACTGAAATAGCTTCAGATTAAGGCACAGCCACTGTGCCAAAGATAAAACAACAGTCCCCCGTGTGTGACCCAGTTCCCTGGTGTCAGGCACTGTTGACTGGGAGTGTGCAGACCAGTTGCAGAACACTTTTGTCTTTTACATGATCCCCAACATTTAGTCCAGGAACTAGATCAATAAGGACTGTTGAGCTGTGAAAAAGAAGACAGGTGAGCCCCGTTCTAAAGCTGCAGGCTTTTCCAATGCAAAAGTGACAAGTTCTAGGAAAGCACGTTTCAGGGAGCTAGGGAAGCACAGATGGGAGCCTGTAATCCAGAGAAGGCTGCCAGGAGGACCTCACTGAGAAGGTGATTTGGCTTAACTCCTCCCCTACCCTAGAGAGATGACTGGCATATGCCATTACTTTCATGGTCTCCTGCTCACTTCTTGACTTTCCCCAACCCTTGATAAGTTTTTCATCTACCCAAGTCTCAGTTTTCTTATTTGTTAAATATTGATAACAGTAAATTTCCCATGTGTTTTTTGTAGTTGCATGTTTTTCTTCTACCCACCCATTCCTAAATACTCAGCAGTGGCTTCCCAAATAATTGACTCAGAGGCTTAATATTACTTGTAAATGCTTATCCAGTAGCTCAGACTTATTATTAACTACCTCTTAACCTATTCTTCTTATCTATGTTTAGTCATGTGGCTTGATACCTTTTCTCAGTCCAACATTCTCATCTTGCTTCCCTGTATCTGCTGGTGACTCTTGACTCCACCCTTTCCCTTCCCAGAATACCCCTAGTCTGCTCAACCTGCCTAGACTTCCTGCCTGGCTACTGGCCAATCAGCATTTTATTAAACCAATTCAAGTGACAAATCTTTACAATGTATAAGAGCATTATCCCACAGCATTTCACCCTTTTTTGTCTATTTAAAAAGGAAGGTTTTGGGGCTGGAGAGATGGCTCAGAGGTTAAGAGCACTGACTGCTCTTCCAGAGGTCCTGAGTTCAATTCCCAGCAACCACATGGTGGCTCACAACCATCCCTAATGAGATCTGGTGCCCTCTTCTGACCTGCAGCCATACATGCTGTATACATAATAAATAAATAAATCTTAAAAAAAAAAGTTTAAAAAAAAAGGAAGGTTTTAATATTAATATAATAAAACAAAAAGTTATTAAGAATTACAGTTTCAATATCCAGTCCATTTGCATTTGACAAAATTAGAGAAAATGCTTAATTATCTATCTTATCTTGGCGAGTCTAAAGTTTTGTATCTAATTTATTTTCTATTATAATTAAGGAAAATTATAATTGCAACTATTTAGTCTTCAACTATATCAAAGACCCCAGAAGGGTGAAATGTTACCTAATGACAAGGAACTTAACCTGCCTCGACAGTCACCCAAAGTACCTCTGTAACATTGGGGCATCCATCTTTGGCCTACAGGCCTAGCATATCTGACATACTTATCTGTGAAGCAGGATATTCTGAAGGGCTGTCCTATCTTGTCTTGGCAGTCACTTTCTTTGTCCTGCTTGTCCAATAGGGAGAGCCTACTGTCAGCAGTCGAGGTAAGGGTACTTTCTTTGCCCACATGGCTAGCTTTTGCCATAAGGAAAACAAACTCCATGTGAAGATTCTTCATTGCCCATTATCCTCTCTGAAGTAATTGGTGCTGCCAGGAGCAGACATGTCTTACTGTTGAGAAAAATATAAGTTCTTAAAACATTTTAAATGTCATATTCTATAGGTCTTTGAAGTGTTTGAAGATTGCCAATCTCTCTGAAATATATCTCTGTATGACCTTGAAAACATATCTAACATGACAATAAATTTGAAATTATAGATGACTATTAATCCATATTTCTTAACTATAGATTACATTTTTAAATGAGCTGCATAAACATAATTGTAGCTAGAGTTTTCCTGCCTGGCCAACAGTCAGAACAAATCTCTCTCACCCGCCAGTCCCACAGCCGATCAAACCCAACCAAGTAAACACAGAGACTTATATTGTTTAAACTGTTTGGCCTAATGGCTCAGACTTCTATCTAGTTCTTACATCTTAAATTAATCCATTTCTATAAATCTATACCTTGCCACATGGCTCGTGGCTTACCGGCATCTTCACATGCTGCTTGTCATGACGGCAACTGGCAGTGTCTCCCTCAGCCTTCCGCTTCCCAGAATTCTCCTCTCTCCTTGTCCCGCCTATACTTCCTGCCTGGCCACTGGCCAATCAGTGTTTTATTTATACAGAACAATATCCACAGCACTTCCCTTTTTCTTTTTTTTTCAAAAAGGAAGGTTTTAACCTTAACAAAGTAAAATTACATATAATTTGGGAATTTGGGCATAGCTTCTCTTACTACTTCCTGCTGGAGGGGGACGCTGTATCTTATGGGGACACAAAGAAAATTTTAGGATCAATGAGTAGTCTGTGAGGCTGTATTGTCTGAGCCAGTTGCCTTTAAACCATTCTGGATATTGGATCATCTGGGCCATGGTATCATCCATCGGAGACCTTTCAGGGGGTCTTGGCTGGTCAAACCTGATATATCTTAATCTGGAACAAATCCACAGCCTCTGGCTTTCTGTGGAAACAAAAGCAGAGCTTCCTTTCCAAAGCAACATATCCTTACATCCAAATTTTGAAGTCAAGGTACCTTTAAAATATACATTTTGGAATAACTCAACAGCTTTTGCAATCAAATGTTTTTCTTCAGTTACGAATATCAAAGAGAACATAATCCAGATTCTCTGTGTGGTAGCCATCTTTACGTGGCTTATTTTTTATATTACCTTGAGCCTATTGCTTTAAACTGCAGCATTCTAAGACTGAAACGGCACTGTGGCTGCTGGCTCTGCCCACTTCAGCTTCCCAACATGGCCTTGGTACCTTTTCCCACTAGCTCTGGGAGCCATCATGGGTCTATGCTTTTATCCAAGCAGCGTGTAGCCCAGAAACCTCTTTTTTTTATACTAGCCAAGGCTAACTCCACCACACAGCTTAATGTGCCACTTGCAGAGGCCTCATTCCCGCCATACTGCAGGTCAGGCAAGCACGCCAGGAACCCGCCATGTAGTAGCTCAAACATGCAGGCTGCTGCTAACTTGAAAGAGACAACTAGGAATTGTTTTTAGCTCCATTTTAGAATCTTTTTACTCAGGTTTTAAGTGGAAACTCTTGCCCCAAGTTGGGCGCCATTTGTAGCTAGAGTTTTCCTGCCTGGCCCACAGTCAGGACAAATCTCTCTCACCCGCCAGTCCCACAGCCGCTCAGACCCAACCAAGTAAACACAGAGACTTATATTGTTTAAACTGTTTGGTCTAATGGCTCAGACTTCTAACTATCTAGTTCTTACATCTTAAATTAATCCATTTCTATAAATCTATACCTTGCCATGTGACTCATGGCTTACCAGCATCTTCACATGCTGCTTGTCATGGCAGCAGCTGGCAGTGTCTCCCTCAGCCTTCCACTTCCCAGAATTCTCCTCTCTCCTTGTCCCGCCTATACTTCCTGCCTGGCCACTGACCAATCAGTGTTTTATTTATACAGAGCAATATCCACAGCACATAATATCCTAAACAAGAGTAGAAATATACATATAGTATAAAAAAATAAACTTTAAATTTGAGGAAATAAAATAAAATCCATGCTGATGTAAAATATGTTACATACTGATGTAAAAAAGATTAACAGTTATTTTCTAGATTAAAGTAGATTTGATAATCTATAATGTTTCCCATCATTTCTATATCATATCCTCCTTTCTTCTTTTAGAAAGAGATTGACTATGACCAATAACAATTTGTAACCAAACTCTCCAAACAAAGACAAACATCCATAATCCATTTTGGGGGAATGTGGGCATAGTTTTCTAGGCTACTTTCTGTTGATGGGGGGAGGTATTAATATTATGGGGACACTGAAAAAATTAAAATTATGCTCAAGTCCTGACTGGAGTAGTCTGTGAGGCTAGATCATTTCAGCCAAGAGCCTTGAAGCCTTTCTGGATGCAGAACTAAGAGGAAACTGAAACAGAGTTGCTCTGAAATGTTGGATCATCTGGACCAACTGTTCCCACTGGAGTTTTTTTAGGGGGTCTTTCTTGATCAAATCTGATTTTTCTTAACAAAGAATAAATCCACAGCCTTTCATTTCCTGTGGAAATGAAAGCATAACCTCTTCTCCAAAGAAACATACCTTTTGACTTCAATTTTGAAGTCATTTTCAAAATGTATAGGTTGGATTAATCCAGCAACATTTATAATCAAATGTCTTTTAGCAGCTGTTGATCCTTCCTCAGCTGTCAAACAATTCAAAGACAACATAATAACATACAGTATCCAGACTCTCTGTGTATTTAACATCTTTATGTGGCTTTTTTAAGTTATTTTAGTCTCTTTCTTTATTATTTTGAAATTATATATTTTATGACTGTTTATACCTTCTCTTTATTCTTCCAAACCTATGAATATTTTTAAACATATTGTAACCCATTTAGAGGTTTTTTTGGTTTTGGTTTCTTTTTTAAATCTGTCTTCACTGCATGTCTTTACCTTTTCTTAACCATATGACCATTTAAGCTGCTAACTGGGCATGGCTAGGACTAAAGCAGTGGCTTTGGCAGCTGGCTCTGCCCCAATCCTTGGTTCCTTGGGAAGCTAATCTCATGGAGGAGGCACATTTACTGCCAGGTCTGAAAGCCATGTTTACTGCTCCAACTCTGAGAAGTTTGGGGGTCCATACTGCCACTAAGTAGAGTGCCACCTGTGGCTTATAAACTCCATTTAAGTGTTTAGGAGAAGGGCCTCTTAAAAGAGCCGTGCAACCCAACTCTGCCCCAGTTGCTGGCCAGCAGGAAAAACTCCTGTGGGAAGCCCCTCCCAAAAAAAATCCCCACTGGACCCTGCAATCTACAAGTTCCAAGCCCTGCCCCAATACCCATCTTCCTGTAACCCAAGTAATTTCCTGAGGCACAGAAACCAAACCACCAGCTCTCATTGGACCAAGAGGTGAGTGACTCTTTTCACACCCAGAGAGTCCTGCCCCTAGGACCCAGGCCCTGGGATACAGCCAGTCCCCAGGAACACCCAACCAACTCTGCCCCAGTTGCTGGCCAGCAGGAAAAAACCCATTTGTGAAGGCTCCTCTCACCGAACTCCCCCTCCACTGGACCCTGCAATCTACAAGTTCCATGCCCTGCCCCAATACCCATCCACCTATGATGCCAGTAACTTCCTGAGGCACGGAAACCAAACCACCAGCTCTCATTAGACCAAGAGTAACTTCCTGAGACAGGGAATCTGCCAGCCTTCATTGGACCAAGAGTGGCTTTCTGAGACATAGAATCTTTCAGCTCTCACAGGACCAAGAGAGGTTACTGAGACACAGAATCTGTCAGTTCAGACTGGACCAAACATAGAATCTTTCAGCTCTCACAGGACCAAGAGAGGTTACTGAGACACAGAATCTGTCAGCTCAGACTGGACCAAGAGCCCTGATAAGACCAAGAGCAGCTCCGTGAGTCACGGAATCAATTAGCTTGGGTTAGGCCAAGAGCAGCTCCCTGAGATACAGAACCTGCCAGCTCCAATTAGACCAAGAGCCAAGATTGGACCCAGATGAGCCCTCTGAGACACAGACACAAGCACAGAGTGGACGAATAGCAACTCATTCACACAGGCACCTCTTATACCTATTAGAGGAGGAGATGGGCAGATGTCATTGCAAAAATGCATACAACAACATAAAGAGCAATGTGACATCACCAGAACCTAGTCCTCCTCTAACAGCAAGACCTGAACATCACAATGCAGAAGAGGCAGAGGAAAGCGACCTTAAAAATAGCATCATGAAGATGCTGGAGGCCTTCCCAGAAAAAATGAAAAATTCCCTTAAAGAAAGTGAGGAAAACACAACCAAAAAAATTGGAAGAAATTAATAAAGAAATTGAGAAAAAGACAAACAAGAAACAGGAAGAAATCAATAAAGAAATTGAGGGAAAAAAACAAATAAAAAAAAGTGGAAGAAATCAATAAATCCCTTAAAGAAAGACAAGAAAACCATGAAGAAGCAATTAAACATATGAGGGAAACAGTTCAAGACCTGAAAAGTGAAATAGAAACAATGAAGAAGACACAAACAGAGGAAATGCTGTAAATAGAAAATCTGAGTAAACAAACAGGAAACACAGATGCAAGCAAAACCAACAGAATACAAGAGGTGGAAGAGAGAATCTCTGGTGTGGAGGATACAATAGAGGAAATAGATTTGTCACTCAAAGAAAATACCAAGGCAAAAAAAGTCATAACACAAAATATCCAGGAAATCTGAGACACCATGTGGTGGTATTGTGTTCCCTGAAATATTGTGCACCCTAATAAATTTATCTGGGGTCAGAGACAGAACATCCACAATATTAAACATAGAGGATAGGCAGTGGTAGCACACGCCTTTAAATCCCAGCACTTAGGAAGCAGAGCTAGGCAGAAATCCATGTATTCAAGGATACAGCCAAGCATGGTGACTCACACCTTTAATCCCAGAAAGCAAGCCTTTAATCCCAGGGAGTGATAATAGAAGGCAGAAAGATATATAAGTCATGAGGACCAGGAACTAGAAGCATTTGGCCTGATTAAGCATTTGGCCTGGTTAAGCATGTTTTGGGGAGTGAAGGGGGCTGGAAGACACTCTAGTGAGGCTGCAGCGTGTATTTCTCTCTATCTAGGTTTCTTTCTTTCTCTCTCTCTCTCTTAACTTCTATCTATGAAAATTAAGGAAAGTAGAATATAGGAATACAGTGTCAGAAAAAATTTTGAGTAAGAGTAGAATTTCCTTAGAGTTAAAATGAAGCACAAAAAGAGTGAGCAAATCTTCAAAGAGTCACTTGTAGTGTTTTGCCTGTGCCATGAGACTCCCAACCAGACCACCAAGGAGCCAACTTCCCATGCAAAAACAAAAGATTTCTTCATTCAAGCCAAGCCCAGGCAGGAACTTCATCCATTACAGGGAGTGAAGGAGGAAAACCTGAGGACTTATTACAAGGGGTTTATACAGGAAACGTTAACATGCAGTCAGTTACATATCATTGGATGAGAGGGTTGGGCTAAGGTAGTTCTTTGAAGTTACTGGCTGAACTATACGCATGAAGGTACTAGTGGCTAACAGGATGCAGGGGGTATCTATAGAGACATACATTTTTTACTTCCTATATCCTGTTTTTGCTGAGCCCAGGATATATACATTCAGATTTATTGTTCCAGTCCTATTTTCACATGAGTTCAACCTCTGATCAGTTGAGTCCATTATTCCCCATATCTTCTTTTGCTGAGTCCAGGATATATCATGTAAATTCAATCTCTGGTCAGCTCTGGGTTCATTTATAGATCAGCAGATACCTTTAGATGAGGGAGAGGAGGTGGTTCTCAAGAGGGCTACTGATTTTTCCTCTTCAGTAGAAAGATTAAAAAATAGAAGGGTAAGGTGGAACTATAACAAGTATCTCAGAGGTTCTTGGAGTTTGTAGAGGAACTGTGTCCTTGGTTTTCTGATTATGGGACTTTAAATGAAGAGAATGGGGTTGAAATGCAAAAATATTATGGAGACTACAGGCCAGAAATGATTTCTATAGACGCCTTTGGCCTGTGGGCATTGATTCAGGACAGTTTAGATCTAAGCACAGAGAAGCAGGAGGGAATCTTCCCTGAGGCAGACCCAGAAGAGACAAAACCCTCCACTCCACCAGCAGTGCCTGAGAACACCTGTACAACACCATTCAAACAAGGTCTGTTTCTTCTTGGCCATGAAGCTGAGTTGAAGGAAAAGAAATCTTGGGATGAGACAAGGGAGAAATTGAAAGGCTTGAAAAATTTAGTAATTTCTCTCACTCAAAAAATGGAAGCCCTTCAGGTCTATGCCTTTCAGAAAGGTACTCATCTTCCCTCTGTAGGAGCAGAATTAGACTCACCTGGGGCAGGGCATCTATCAGGATGGGAAAGCCGCCTGGACTTGCCCTAGCACAAAGATCTCCTGGAGCAATGCAAACCCTCTCTGTTAGCACTAAGCCAACATTCAGAAGACTGCTAGCTATTGGTGAAATTATTAAGGCCACTCCACGTAGTTAAAAGGAGATTTATTTAATGAAGTAACTTACAAGTTAAGGGATAGGTAGGTCGCGGGGTCTGGGGAAGGTGTATCGCAGTCCAGCAGTGTTCTCTGGAGCTCTGCTTGGCCCACCTTCCCCGTCCAAGGTCCCAGAACCGAGTGAGAGCGCAGCCCATCCAGATCTCAGGTCTCCAGGTGCCTCCCTTGACCCCGCCTTGTAGGCGTGACAGTTGCCAAAGTCTCAATGGGGGTTGGAACTTCCAGATCAAAGCTGGAATGGCTACCCACTACATCTCCCCCTTTTTGTCTAAATAAAAAGGTTCTAACCTAATACAAGACTATATACAAAGGAATGGTTATCAAATATTGTCCAGGAATAATGAGGGATAATGACCTAGATAAGATGGAACTACAACCAATGCAAACAATATCAAGCAAGAAACACATACTAAAATCCAGAGAAGTATAGAGCATAGGTAAATGGCATGTTACAAAGATCATTCCAAAAGGTGTCCTATCCTAAAGAACCTGAATCTAATACTTAATATGTTCTATCTACTAAGTTGTAACTATAACTGCTAGTCTTCAATCCCATCAAAGACCTGAGAAGGAATATAATGGTACCTGAGAAATGGTAGATGGATGCAAGCAACTTTTGGGAATCTTGCGAGAGTAGACTGAGACAGCTGGCAGCCTGGACAGTCACCTAATGTTTCTCAGCATTGTTGGTGCATTCAAATTGGCTACAGGCCTAAAGTATCTGACAGACCATTTTCAGAAGCAGGAATTCTGAAAGACCATCTTACCCTGTCTTGGCAGAGTACAGTGGTCGCTTTCCTTGTGTCCTGCTTGTCCAGAAAGGACAGCATTGCATTCGTACTGTCAGTCGTTGAGGCAAGGGCAGTTCTTTGCCCAGTAGGCCATTTTGTGCCAAGAAGACAAACTTCCAAATGGAAATGTCTTAGAAGCCCAACATTCTCTCGGGATCAAATTGGTGCAGCCAGGAGCAATTGTGTCTCACATCAACAGAATTCTAAGTTATTTAAATGCCATATTCTCTAGGTCTATGAAGTGTTTGAAGATTACCTGTCCATCTGATCTATGTATCTGTAAGTCTGGATAACCTAACTAACGTAACTATAGAGATGACAAGCATAGGTGACTATAAATCTATAAGTCTTATCTACCGAAATAACCTAAGGACTAAGGTTTCACGTAAACAAGGTAAACCGTCTATAAGCAAATGTATGGTAAAGAACGATGACTTCAAAATTGTGACAATACACAAGATGTTTATAACAGAGGTAGGAGTATATAGTGCGATATGCAATATGACAATAATCTTAAATATATATCAATATATATAACAGAGGTAGGAGTATATAGTGCGATATGCAATATGACAATAATCTTAAATATATATCAATATACTGAATATCCTAAACAGAAGTAGAACATACTAAAGTATGACAGATATAAATTTACATTTGTATCAATATACAAATATTTCAAATAAGAGTAGAAATATATGTACATTATAACAAATATAGTTCTGTATTTGTATCAATATACAAATTATCTTAAACAGGAATATAAAAATAGTTTACATTTGTATCAACATATAAGAATCCATAACAGTGCAAATTATTTAAGGCTGCTATTTTACTAAATTTGTTTACTAGTATATACAATAATCTACCATAATATCTTATACCTATCCATTCCATTTCTTCTTTTCCCTTTTTTCTCTTTTTTTTTAGAATACTCAGTTTAATATTTTCTTCCACCCCCAACCCTATAACCATCATCCATAACCCTGAGAATTATGAAACCTAAGGGAGAAGGGGCGTCATTTTCTTAGAATTGCTTCCTGCTGTTTAGGGGGTGATGTTATCTCTGTTGGGTACTGTGAGAAAGCTCAGATAGTTAAATCTCAGTTAGACTAACTGTAGGTTCTGCAGCAAGTCTTAGAGTAATGGGTAAGATTGTCTAAAATTCTGATAAGAAGTGTAGTATGATGATGATTACCATGGCATCATTCTGGATTGGGTAGAGTTGTTATTGGGGCCCCATCTTCCTTCTGGAGACTTCTGAGATTGCTATTAGAAAAACTTATTTGTTATCAAAATGGAAGGTTTGGATTTAAAGAGGACATAGCATGTAAGAAAGGATTCTGAGAAATCAAGAGTAAGCATGGAGAGAATTAGAATCTAGAAGACAATGGTCCCTTTTTATTGGTTTCCTTCTGTCCCACACCAGAGGGCTCTTCTGATATGGAACTGAAGAATCTCTCAAACTTTTCTTTTAGCAATGTGCTTGGGTTTAGAGAAGGAGTGAGCCAATTCCATCTCCAAAGCCAGCTTGGCTTATAATTGAATTGGAACCACAACTTTTCTAGATTGATAGAGAGATAGATGTTAGACAGTGAGATTTTACCGTGTGTAGATTGGTACCAATAGATTCTTTCTTTCTGCTGTAAACATCTGGTTATCCAAGGCCTTATGATTTTTGGAAGATGGGTATTTCCATTATCCTGGAAAGACAAAAACAGAACCCTACCCCAACCTTTGATTGTTAAATTTTTCTTACAACTTGTAGAGATGTCACATTGGTGGATGAACTGTTACTTCTCCTCATCAAGGGGTTTTTCCTGTTCGAATCGAATTTTTATTAATTTTGTTGGTATCCATAGCTTTTCTTCTCCTGCAGAAACAAAGGCAAAACCCCTTCCCCAACATAGAACATATCCAGGTTTCCATTCTGAGGTCAGCACATCCTTGAAATAAACCAGTTGGTTTAGCTCAGGAGTTTTGTCTGTCATCCAATGTCTCTCCACAGCTGTTGTTCCTTTCTCATCAGCATTGAGAAAATTCAAGGTTAATAAAGCACTATGCAATCTATTTCTAGGAGTCATTGTTACCTGTTGCTGTTTATTTAGCATATCCTTTAAAGTTCGATTGGATCTATCTATGACTGCTTGGCCTGTGGGATTGTGTGGTATACCTGTAACATGCTTTATATTGTAATAAGCAAAGAATTGTCTCATTTTATTGGAGACATATGCTGGGGCATTGTCTGTCTTAATTTGTACAGGTATTCCCATGATGGCCATAACTTCTAATAGGTGTGTAATCACAGAATCAGCCTTTTCAGAACTCATAGGAGTTGCCCATTGAAATCCTGAATAGGTGTCAATGGTATGATGTACATACTTTAATCTTCCAAATTCTGCAAAATGAAACACATCCATCTGCCAAATTTCATTTCTTTGTATACTTTTTGGATTACTCCCTGCAGGTAATGGAAGTTGGTTATAGATGGAACAAGTAGGACATTTTTTCATAATATCCTTAGCCTGTTGCCAAGTGATGGAGAAATCCTTCTTCAAACCTTTGCTATTTACATGGTATTTCTTATGAAATTCTGAAGCTTCTAGCACATTACCTATTAATAACTGATCAATCTCATCATTACCTTGTGCTAGAGGTCCTGGCAGACCTGTATGGGATCTGATATGTGTTATATATATAGGATGTTCCCTTTTTCTCATGATTTCCTGCAATAGTATGAATAATGAAGTTAATTCTGTATTGTCAAGAATAAATTCAGCAGTTTCAATATGTAAAACAACTCTCTCTGCATATTGAGTGTCAGTGACTATATTGAGGGGTTCTGTGAAGTCCATCAGTACCATAAGAATGGCATACAGTTCTGCCTTTTGTACAGAGCTGTATGGACTTTGTATCACTTTACTTAAGTCTCCTGATTTATATCCTGCTTTCCCTGATTTATTTGCATCAGTATAGAATGTGAGGACTCCAGAAATTGGCTTTTGTCATGCAATGTGAGGAAGGACCCATTTGGTCTTCTTTATGAATTCTATTTTCTTGCTTTTGGGATAGTGGTTGTTAATCTCTCCCAAAAAGTTACTGCAGGCTCTCTGCCAGTATTCATTATCTTTCCATAGTGATGAAATTTCTTCATTAGTTAAAGGTACTACAATTTCTGCTGGGTCCATTCCTGTCAACTGGCGAAGTCTTAGTTTACCTTTTTGAATCAAATCAGAGATCTTTTCTATGTAAGTCTTTAATTTCTTATTTGGTTTACATGGTAGGAATATCCATTCCAATATAATATCTTCCCTCTGCATCAAAATACCTGTTGGGGAATGTCTGGAGGGGAATATGACAAGAATGCATTTAAGTTCTGGATCCACACAATCCACATGTGCTTCTCGAATTGTCTTTTCTACTAGAGCCAATTCCTTCTCAGCTTTGGCTGTTAATTCTCTTGGACTATTTAATTCTTTGTCCCCTTCTAGAGTATTAGCCAAATTTTGTAGTCCATCTTTGGGTATTCCCATGATACCCAGTAAGTTGGAAATGCTTCCTAATAACTTTTGAAAATCATTAAGAGTCTTCAATCAATCTCTCCTTAGTTGTACCTTTTGGGGTCTAATTTTTTGTAGCTCTATCTTATATCCTAAGTAATTAATAGAATCTCCTCTTCATATTTTTTCAGGAGCAATTTGCAGTCCCCAGCGAGGCAAAACTTTTTTTACTTCTTCAAACATGCTTTCTAATGTATCTAATTTTGGATCAGCTAATAGGATATCATCCATATAGTGATAAATTATAGATTGTGGAAACTTTACACGAATTATCTCCAATGGTTTCTGCACAAAGTATTGGCACAAAGTAGGGCTGTTTAACATTCCCTGTGGGAGGACCTTCCATTGATATCTCTTTACTGGCTGAGAATTGTTATAATTAGGTACTGTGAAGGCAAATTTTTCTCTATCATTTTCTTGTAAGGGTATGGTAAAGAAACAGTCTTTTAAGTCAATAACTATTATAGGCCATTCTTTAGGTAGCAGAGAGGGCAAGGGAATCCCAGTCTGTAGGGAGCCCATTGGCTGAATTACTTTATTAATAGCTCTCAGATCTGTCAGCATTCTCCAATTACCAGACTTTTTTTTAAATAACAAATACAGGAGAATTCCAAGGGCTGGTAGATTCTTCAATGTGTTGAGCATTTAACTGCTCTTGAACCAGCTGTTCTAAAGCTTGTAGCTTGTCTTTTGTCAAAGGCCATTGTCCAACCCAGACAGGTTTATTAGTTAGCCATTTTAAAGGTAAGGCAGTTGGTACTTCTGCGAGTTCAACAGCAGTCGTGCTCTGTTTATGAACAGCCTGAATGGTTGGTGACTGATTTTTATAGCATGTCATGATATTGTTCCTAGAAACATGCATTGGTCTGTATTCCTTTTCTGAAAGTGTAGGAATTTTAATCTGGGTATTCCACTGTTGTAACAGATCTTGGCCCCAAAGATTTATTGCTACATTTGCTACATATGGCTTCAGCCTTCCTCTCTGTCCTTCTGGCCTTATGCATTCAACCCATCTCAAACTCTGTTTTATCTGAGATAGGGTGCCAATCCCTAAAAGTTGGACATCTACCTCTTGAAGAGGTCAATTCGGATGCCATGATTTTGGTGTAATTATAGTCACAGCTGCACCTGTGTCTACCAGGCCCTCCAGAACCAGGCCATTAATTCGAATTCTAAGCTTTGGTCTTTGTTCATTTACGGAAGTCTGCCAAAATATTTGTTTTATAGTGTTCTTTGTAAACTGTGATCCACCTATCAGAGCTGTTTTATCACCCATTGCAGTATTGGTTTTTACATTAGGCATTGGTTTATTCAGTTGTCCTGGAGAGGAATTTCTTCCACAGTGGCTGGGAATGTTCATACTACATTTGATTTGGGGGCCTGCAAGAGGCCCCCTGAGGCATTTCCCGCCAGTAAAGGGTTGCCTCATATATCTATTTTTGATCTGCACTCACTGGTCCAATGTCGGCCTTTGCCACACCTTCTACATAATCCAGGAGGTGGTTGGGGTCTCCTGTTTAGGCTATTCCTAAAAGGAGTATTACTGCTAGGAGTAACCCACGTACAGTTTTTACTTATATGACCTGGTGTACCACATTTAAAACATTTGATAACACGGGGCCTTCTTTCACCTCTGGGATTTGTCTCTCCTATCCAAGCCTCATTACTGTAGTTATGAGACTCAACACCATTAGTATACTGAATCCATTCTTCCAAAGGAACTGATCTGATCTTTAATGGTGTAAGTATTCTTCTGCATTCTGCATTAGCATTGTCGAACGCCAAGGACTCAGTTAATACTTTTCTTAATTCTTTATCTGATACAGCTTTTGTTATAGCTATGTTCAACCTTTGTAAAAAATCGGTGAAGGATTCGTGTGGTCCCTGAAATATCTTTGTGTATACCTCAGTTGGTTTTCCAGGTTCTGGAATTTTTTCCCAAGCATTTAGAGCTGCTGTATGGCATAGGGATATTGTATGTTCATCATAAGTGGCTTGTACATTCCTGTCAGCGAAACATCCCTCACCAAGTATTTGATCTTGGGAGATCACAAAACCTCTGATTTTACCTTGTTGTTCTAAATTTTTTGCCTCTTCTCTCAACCAGCTTTTCCACTGTAGCTGCTGACTATATTCTAGAACAGCTGAAATTAACTGATGCCAGTCATCTGGGATGATTCTATGTGAGGTAGACCACGAATTTAACAATTGTTTTACATATGTGGAGTGTATCCCATACGTAACTACTGCTTCCTTTATATTTTTAAAGTCCCTTGTTGAAATTGGTTGTAATGTATATGTAGTATATGGCTCAGGATGTGTGTCATCTGCTGGCTTCTCATGGATGATAACAGGATAAGCCATTGTGTGAGAGCCATTTGGAGATGTTACAACCTCTATGGTCTTGCCCTTCTGCTTATTAGGTCCCTTGTCATGTTTACTGAGAGTTTCTTCTAAGGCCTGCAAACGAGCACCTAGAGTCTATTCTAGGGAGTGAACCTCCTCTCTGGCAAGGACTCCAGATTTCTCATGGAATCATAGAAGTTTTTGTGTTCCTCAGAAACACATGATTCCATAGACCTTATCTTATCAATTAATGATAATCTTCCTTCCTTATATAGTGTCTGGAGAGTTAGTGTTCTGTCCATTAAATATTCACATTTATTTATCAATAAGAACAATTTTTGGTACAAGCCTGTTTTGTAAATCCTGATCAGCAGATTCCAGAGAAAGAATCTTTTTCTGTAAGCTTTCATTGTTCTCTTTTAAAGCAGATTCCAGAGAGAGAATCTTTTTCTGTAAGCCTTCATTGCCATCTTTGAAAGCCTGTAAATCCTGGTTAACAGATTCCAGAGAGAGAATCTTTTTCTGTAATCCTTCATTGCTATCTTTGAAAGCCTGTAAATCCTGGTTAGCAGATTCCAAATAGAGAATTTTTCTGTAAGCCTTCATTGCTATTTTTTAAATCTTGTATCAGTCCCAATAATGACTCATCTTTGTTCTTGTTATTAAACCAGTGTTTGAACACTGTGTGAATTATTACGATGAATGCCAAAATGGTACAGGCCAGATATGCCTTAGGAAGGTCGTATATTTCCAGGAAGATGTTATTCATCATACAGGCAAAAAGGTTTTCAAATTCTTGTGAGGTAATGTTGTCAGCCATATTACAAGAATTACTCAAAATTTGTTAGTCAATTTTAAGGTGTAAAATTATCAAGTACTTTTACTTGAAACAATATACTTACCTTTCGTGGTTTTGGAGGGTGTAGCAGCACTTCTCAGCCAGCAGGTGGCGTTGGTGCAGCTCCAAAGCAGGGCCTGCTGGTGATCTTGGCTGACTGCAGCTCGCTGGAGTCAAGATGGCGGGAGCCGGAGCCAGCACCGGCACTCAGGAAGCCGGGGAGTGCCTCTTTCGCTGGTCTCGGGGCTAAGCTAGGGAGCTGAGACCGGACTAGCTGCTCCCTTTTTAGGGAATGGAACCATGTAGGCATTCCCTGGTTATATGGAACTTTGCAGGAGGGTTTAGGTACCCGCTAGCTGGGGAGGAGGCTGAGGGTGGGTGCCACCCAGGCCTTTGGAATTTGCCCCATGTGAGCGCCAGATATTGGTGAAATTATTAAGGCCACTCCACGTAGTTAAAGGGAGATTTATTTAATGAAGTAACTTACAAGTTAAGGGATAGGTAGGTCGCGGGGTCTGTGGAAGATGTATCGCAGTCCAGCAGTGTTCTCTGGAGCTCTGCTTGGCCTACCTTCACCATCCAAGGTCCAGGAACCAAGCGCCTCCCTTGGCCCCGCCTTGTAGGCGTGACAGTTGCCGAAGTCTCAATGGGGGTTGGAACTTCCAGATCAAAGCTACAGCTAGCAAAGGAGAGGAAATCCAAATGTTCCCTGTCATCCCAGCAGGATGGCCAGGGTAATATCATTCGAGTGCATGTTCCAATTCCTTTTAAACAGCTTAAGGAGTTAAAAACAGACTATAATTAATATGCCCGACTGCTATTTTTACAACAGCATTGTTGGAGAGTCTTTCTCTGGATGCTTTGCCCCCCAGGGGATTGGAAACAAATGGCTAGAGCATGCCTGGCAGGTAGAGACTATCTGCTGTGGAAAAAAATCAAGTTGGTGGAACAAAGTCAGGCCACAGCTGAGATAAATCGTGTGCAGCAGATTCCCATCACTTTTGATATGCTTGCTGGAGAAGGCCCATATCAGGAGACAGGTGAACAGTTAGATTTCGATATGGCAGTGTATGCTCGGGTTAATGCAGCTGCCAAAAGAGCCTGGAATAAGCTTCCATCATCTGGAAGACAGATTGAGGATTTGTCTAAGATAAGACAAGGACCTGATGAATTGTTTCAGAATTTTGTTTCCAGATTAGTGCAAACAGCAGGCAGGTTAATTGGAGATTCAGAAGCTGGACTTTTGCTGGTGAAACAGCTCACTTATGAGAATACCAATGCAACATGCCAGGCTGCAATATGCCCTTTTAGAAAGAAAGGAAATATCTCTGACTATATCTGACTTTGTTCAGATATAGGGTCATCATACAATCAAGGGATAGTTATGGCTGCAGCATTACAAGGAAAAAGAGTCAAGGATTTTCTGTACCAGCAAAGCCATCCTGATTCCAGAAAAGGGAAAGCTGCCAGACCCTCGGAAGTTGTTTTGGTTCTGGACAGATGAGACACCATATTAAGAGGTGTCCTGACAGGAGAAATAGCTTAAAGGCAAATAGAGAACGTGGGCTATGCCCAAGATGCAAAAGAGGGAGACATTGGACTAATGTCTATCAAGGATGAATACCCAGGAGAATCCATTTCATGGAAATGGATGGAGGGGCCCGCCCTAGGCCCCAACAAAATAGACCTTTGGGATAACTCAGCTGTCAATCTTCCATCAAAGAAATATAGCCATGATCTCTATACAGCAACCCTAGGTAGTGCTGGATTGGATCTCAGCTCTTCCATCTATGCAGTTTTGATCCCTGAAATGGAGATGCAGGCACTCCCTATAGGCGTTTATGGACCTTTGCCAAAAGGCCCTGCAGAGTTGTTGCTGGGAAGAAGTAGTACTACCATGCAGGGAATCTTTATTGCTTCTGGAATAATTGATGTTGATTATGTGAGAGAAATAAAGAGAATGACTCATTCACCCAAAGGAATTTCAATAATAAAGATTGGCTGGAGACTTGCATAGTTAATTTTACTTCTTCAGATACAAACAAAAAATCCAGTCAAAAGAGATAAGAGAGGAGAAGCTGGGTTTGGTTCATCAGATGCCTACTGGCTACAAGCCATAGGTCCACAGTGTACAGAACTCACTTTAGTTGTAAATGGGAAAAGTTTCTTGGGTCTTTTAGATACAGGTGCAGATTCATCTGTTATAACTGCTAGTCAATGGCCTTCTATGTGGCCAAAAATGGAAATTATGACACACCTGCATGGGGTTGGTCAAACTCAGTGTCCTGAGCAGCGCAGCAATGAACTCCCCTGGTGAGATCAAGCAGGTCATGAAGGAACATTTCAACCATACATTGCCCCACACTTGCCTGTAAATTCGTGGGGTCCAGATGTTGTGAGCCATATGGGGGTATATTTATATAGTCCCAGTGCAACCATCTCTAAACAAGAAGTTCCTGACCAAGAGTTAATAGAAAGGTCATCTTTACCCCGTAAAGAAAAAGCTAATAGGGAGGGATCAGAATATTTTTAGGAAGGGTCATTGAGCAGCCTGTACTCCATGCAGATCCTGTGACTTGGAAATCCGACCAGCCTGTGTGGATAGATCAATGGCTCCTAACAGAAGAAAAAAATACAAATACATCATCCTGTACTAACAAGCAGTTAGTACAGGAACAGTTGGGTGGTGGTCATATTGAACCTTCTAACTCTCCTTGGAATTCTCCTATTTTCCTCATCTAAAAGAAATTAGGGAAATGGAGATTATTATAGGATTTAAGGAAAATTAATGAGACCATACAACCAATGGGAGCTTTATAGCCTGGATTGCCTATCCCTACTGCTATACCAGAAAATGCTTTTAAAATTATTTTGGATTTAAAGGATGGTTTTTATACCATTCTTTGGCTCTCCAAGACTGTCAAAGATTTGCATTTAGTGTTCCCTCAGTTAACTTTAAAGAACCCGTGAAAAGATTCCATTAGTACTTGTATTTTTTCAACAAATAAAGACACTTTAAAAAAAAGAAAAAAAGAAAAACAACAACAACAAAAGATTCCATTGGAAGGTTTTCCCCAGAAAATGGTCAACAGCCCAACACTGTATCAGAAATTTGTAGCTCAAGCTATCCAAGAAGTTAGAGAGCAATTTCAGCAGGTTTATATTATTCATTATATGGATGATATTTTTCTTGTACATGAAGATGAAGAAATTTTACTTAACACCTTTGGACAACTTCAGCGCTGTCTTACTTGCCCAGAGTTAATTATTGCTCAAGAGACAGTACAAAGACCTTTTCAATATCTAGGACATGTATTATACTCTAAGAAAATAAAGCCTCAAAAACTGGAAAAATGAAAGGATGGGTTAAAAACTTTAACTGACTTTCAAAAGTTATTGGGGGACACTCAATGATTATGACCTTATTTAAAATTATTTACCAGTGATTTGGAACCTTTAAGTGGTATTTTTTTTAACCCTTGCAACACAACCAATTACCTTTATTTCGGTATGCATCCACATTTCAACATTTAGTGGTTCTGAACAGAGTGGGGGACATGGTGACGAGCCAGGAGGCCAGGCCCACCGATCTAACCTCGTGACACAGAGCTCCTCGCTTCAGGTCCTGGTGAGGGTCTAAGGAGCAGCAACACTGAAACCTGAGTCCGCAGGGTCAGGGGCTCTGTTCAGCTGTCAGACTCCACATAGACCTGATGGTGGCCAGGGAGCCCCATCCAAACCTCTCAAGTGTGTAAAAGCAAAGCGGTTATGAGAAAAGGAACCGACTCAGAACACTGTGCACTCGAACTCTCCGCATGGCCTTTCTCTAGGCATCACCACCAAGGCCCCTGAGTGCTGGCAGGTTTGTGGCCCTGTGGCTGCTCTGTTCACCTCGAGACCTGAACTCAAAGTGCATCATCGGCTGATGGTGGCAGCAGGGCTGAGGACCCGGAACCCCCTTCCCGGGCTGGTAGCAAGTGAACGTGTGGTCCAGAGCTAAGTGAGGGAGGCCAGGCTCTTCCAACCTCATCTGATGGCTTCTGGCCACAGCAAGTGTTGGGTGGTGACAGGCAACAAGGGAGTTGAGGAGGAGGGGAGAGCAGCACCCCTTGATAAAGGTGGGGAGACGGGAAGCCCTGAATTCCTCACCCCCGGCCAATTTCTGAGGGAGGGGAGGGTTACGATCTAAGCTTTGGCCAAGGGTGGGAGTGGAGGAGTGGGGGGGATGATGGATTGGATGGGGCATCACTTAAGACTTAAGAAAGCAGGGGTGCGGTATTGGTGAAATTATTAAGGCCACTCCACGTAGCTCAATCGGTAGAGCATGGGACTCTTAATCCCAGGGTCGTGGGTTCGTGCCCCACGTTGGGCGCCAGATATTGGTGAAATTATTAAGGCCACTCCACGTAGTTAAAAGGAGATTTATTTAATGGCGTAACTTACAAATTAAGGAATAGGTAGGTCGCGGAGTCTGGGGAAGGTGTATCACAGTCCAGCGGTGTTCTCTGGAGCTCTGCTCAGTCCACCTCTCCAGTCCAGGGTCCCGCAACAGAGAGCGCGCCCGCCGATCCAGATCTTGGGTCCCCCGGCGCCTCCCTTGGCCCCGCCTTGTAGGCGTGACAGTTGCCGAAGTCTCAATGGGGGTTGGAACTTCCAGATCAAAGCTGGAATGGCTACCCACTACAGTGCGGCCAAAGCACCACCAAGCCCAGCAGTAGTCCCACAGCTGCTACCTGAAGCCTTCTTCCCATCTAGTCTAAGGGCCACCACACAGCTGTGGCAGGAGGGCAGGGTGGGCAGAGGCAGACCCAGGCCATGTGCCAGCAGCAGGTGATTGTGTGACATGTCAGTTCACAGTTGCGTTAGCTGTGCCCACCGCTCCCAAAGGAAACCGATTTCAACACACCTTCTTGCTCCCAGAAGTTCAACTAGGCAGCCAGCGGTTATACTCAGCAGAGGATGTTACACAGCACAGCCTATGTATTTCAAATGGACAAGAAATTAGTATCAGAGCAGTGTTCCAGGATGGAGTCTCAGTGGAGCTTTCTCTCCAGTCCTTTGAGGTCTGCAAGATGAATCTAGAAAATTCACTACTGTGGGAAATGAAGACTTAGGTTGGACTGGGGAGGGGAGGCCGGGGCCTTGGTGACTAGTTGCTGTAACACTGTCCCTCTGGCGGCTGTGGTAGCTTCATGTTCTCTTTTGACATCATCAAGCGCGCCGAAGCTCCTTCAGGATGACTTTGATGCTGTGGGAATTCTGCCACTTGGCCACCACTGCCGTGGCCCTTGGATCCACCACCCCGTTTGAACTGCTCACGCCGCTCATGCTGACTTTTGTTACAAACCTGACAGATGGGAGTGCTTCTGGGTATTTAGGCCCACATTCTATTTTAAGGCTGTATATTCGGTTTTCATAAATTGTTCTTGGAGGCCCAGTTATCATCCCTGTCCATCTTGTAAGTGTCATGTCTTCGTCGTCCTCTAGACCCCAGCTAACTGTGCCGTCGCCTACTCCTTTCTGGCCTTCTTCCAGCTCTTCCAACGGTCGGAAATTTCGAGAGACTTTTACTCCCGAGCCTGTGGTGGCTGCCATCTTGCGTTGCTGTCGCTCGAAGGCCGGCCTAAGTGGTATTTTAAAAGGAAATGGTGACCCTACTTCACCCAGACAGTAAACTGAAAAAGGTAGACAAGTTCTCTTGCAAGTTGAGAAGGCTATTCAAAATCAGCAAGTACATTACATTAACTATACCCTACCTTGGCATGCATATATTTTACTCGCTAAACATACTCCTACAGCAGTATTATGGCAAAACAATGCTCTTTTATGGTTGCATCTTTCTGCTTCACCAGCCAAGGCATTAAATCCATACTATCAATTGGTAACTTGTTTAAACAGAAAGCAGAATTAAATCTAGATGTTATTTTGGTAAAGAAACAAATGTAGTTAGTGTTCTATAGTGATATTTTATTTGTACTGAAATGTGATTTTATGTGTATGTTAATAAATAAAGTTGCCTGGGGGTCAGAGCTAATAGCAAGTCATAGCAGAAGGCAGGCGGTGGTGGTGCACACCTTTAATACCGATCACATGACAGGCAGAACTCTGTGTGTTCAAGGACACCACCAGCATGAAGACACACGCCTTTAATCTCAATACCAACCATAGAGACCTAGAGGTCTGTATAGACAGGCAGTGATGAGGAGGTCATGTGGTTGGGTTTACAACCAATGAGAAGGCAGAACAGAAAGTCAATAAAAAGACAGATATACAGGAAGTAGGTCTCTTTCTGAGGGTAAGGACAGCAGCGACAGGAAGGGTAAGAAGGCAGTTTTAAGTCTCAGCTCTTAGCTACTGCTCTGACCTCTTGGGCTTTTAATTCTGCATTTGGCTCTGTGTTTCTTATTTAATAAGACTGTTACATCTACAGTCTGGCCTGTTCCTGAGAAACCACTTGATGATATCAGGGTTGCTAGGATTTAATTCTATAGGCAAGTTTCCCTACTGCAAATACAGACTCTCCTGATGATGCCCTGTGCTCTCAGACAAGTTCCTGGCCTGAAGTGCTCCAGTCTCCAAATCTGTAAAATGAGTTAGTGATAGTTCAGAGCTCAAGGGTTATCATGCAAATGAAGTGAAACAAAACACAAACATTCATAGTAGAGAAGCAGGCTGCAGTGAGTGGTAAATGACTGTTACTTATCATAGAGCTCCTGAATATAAGTGTCACCCTGACTCCAGGTAACTGATAGTTTTATCCTAAAATCTAAGCAAAGAGCAACAGTGCATTAGAAGTGTAATGTGGACTATAGTTTTCAACAAGACAGGATTTCTGTATCTAGACCAAAAAAGGTACAAGGAAAGGTCACACTCTCATACCCATACACACACTAATATGATAGTCTCCCACACTCAATATACACAGATATACACTGACAACCTCAGTCTTATTCATGAGCCTCTTTGGTCACTACACAGACTCACAAACTCAATTTAACATCCAGTGGCCTTCATCCCAGCACACAAGGCATGGCTAAACACTCTGAATTGGATGTATCCTGCAGTGAATTCACCTGAAAACAAGAGACAGAAAACAGCATTCAAGGAAAATGCTAGAAATAGCTGTCAACCCAGAGTTTGTTGGTGACAGGTTCAGGACATACAGTCTAAAATATCAGACCCATTGGGGGAGACTCGCCTATTCCCACCTTACAGACCGCAAGAGCCAGTCCTTGAAAAAGAGATCCCCATCTGCCAGAGTTTGAATGAAGAAATATATGATACAGTAAGGTGTCTCTACTGAACATCTCCAAGGGCTTGTAACAGCAGTTAGCAACAGCGTCCATTCTGGTCCTGTTCACATTTACCTTGCTAACTTTTCTTTAAAGCCTTACATCCCAAGAATAAATTAGAAAAACTTTGAATTATATAGCACAAGCTTAGCATTTATAAAGGGTAGATGCCACATTTGGATGTATATTAAACAACATAGCAGTCACCCCTCACAACAGAAATAAAACTCCATTGTTTTTCTTTTGTTCAGCCCCATGCACATGGACCTGGCCTACTCCTAAGAAACCTCTGAGTGGTAATGGAGTTGCTAAGAGTAGATTCCAGAACCACATATCCCCGGTGCAAATGCTGACTTTGGAGAAATCTCTCCTGTGCTTCCTAGTCTTGGAGGGAGGCAGAAACCCAGATTCTGGGAAACTAAAGGGATGATCCTTCCTCATATTCTTCTGGCAATCCATAATACTGGAAGATGGCCTGTATTTGAACAATTGGATGCTCTAGCCCAGAATTCTGACTCTTGAGGTGGGGGAACAAAACATTGTGCTTTGGATATGGAATGTCTACTACAGGCTTCTGTGCTGAATTATTGGTGCCCAGCTGGTGCCACAGAGGCTAGAGGCATTGGATTCCCTGGAACTAGAGTTACAGGCAGCAGCGAGTCACCTAATAAGAGTGCTGGGAATCAAACTTGAGTCCTCTGGAAGAGAGTTACATGCTCTTAAACACTAAATCACTTCTCCAGTCCTCATCCCATATCTTAAATTGCATCTATGTTTTTCATTTTTCTGTAGATATTTTCTCTGAATTGAAATAATGTTTTCTGGAGGGAGAAAGGAGGCTAGAAGACTCAAGAAGTAAATAACTTACAAGACTCAGGATATTCATGAAACTGACTAGATTCATAAAGGCCCTCCCCCAGTGTCTCAGTTCCATTTATTTTGCTGTAAGAAGATACTCTAACAAAAAGCAACTTAGGGGAGAAAAAGGTTATTTTACCTTGCAATTCCAAGTTACAGTCAATCATTGTGGGAAGTCAAGGCAGGAAATTGAAGCAGCTAGTCACATGACATCCACAGTTGAAAGAAGAAAGAAGTGAATCAATGTACACATGTTTGGTGCTCACCTTTTTATTAAGTCCAGGGCCCAAGTTCTGGAGAACAATGCTACCCACACCCATTAATGCAATCAAGGAAACTCCCATTAATGTGTTAATCATCCCACTGTTGTAATAGTGGCATGAACATCATAACAGTCACCAATAATTTCTAATTGTATTTAAGGCCTACTACACAAGATGAAACTCATACCTATCATCATTACTGGGGCTAATAATCTGTGGTTAGAAAGGTCCTGGATCCTAGGGGAGACCCTACTACTATTATTCAAACAAATGGACATAGATTATTTTCTATTTCATTATTTTCAAATTTATTATTTTTAATTTGAGATTACAATGACATCATTTACAAGAGATTACATGACTCTCATGTTTCTCCCCTTCCCCTCAAATTCATGGCTGCTTTTCTCTTTTTGGTTGATATATAATAATCCATTGTGCAAATGTACCACATTTTCCTTATCCATTCTTTGGTTAAGGGGCATTTAGGTTGCTTCCAGGTTCTGGTTATTATAAACAATGCTGCTATGAACATAGCTGAGCAAGTGTCCTTATAGTATAATTGAGCATCCTTTGGGTACATGCACAAAATTGGAATAACTGGGTCTTGAGGTAGATTGATTCCCATTTTTCTGAGAAACCGCCATATTGATTTCCAAAGTGGCTGAAACAGTTTGCACTCCTACCAACAATGGAGGAGTGTTCCTCTTACTCCACATCCTCTCCAACATAAGCTGTCATCAGTGTTTTTTTGTTTTTTTTTTTGTCATCAGTGTTTTTGATCTTATCTATTCTGATGACTTAATCTTATCCCCACCGATCAATGTATCTCTCAATCCTCAATCTATCAAACTAGAGAAGCCTCTATTTACAGTAGATGATCATTAGCATAGAGACCTACAACTGGTCAGGTGCAGAGAACTAGAAACTTGGGAATCTTTTCTTTAAAATTTTTACTATATTTATTTTGTGTGCATGTGTGTGTATTCACAGGGCATAGTACATGAATGGTAGTCAGAAGACAACTTATGAGAATTGGTTCTCTCTTTCCACAATGCGGATCCCAGAAAGGCAGTTATCTTTTCCCACTGAGACATCTCTCAAACCCTCCTTTTCTTAAAGACATTTATTTCTTTTCTCTCTTCTCTCCTTTCTCTTATTTCTCTTCCTCCTTCTATCATGCCCTTCTTCCCTCCTTTCCTCCCTCCCTGTTTTGTTGACATATGGTCTCTATGTGTAGCTCAGGCGATCCTTAGACTTTCAGTCCTTTTGCTCAAGCCTCCTGGGAAAATGGGCATGTCCCACCATACCCAGATAAGGGCATCTCTTTAATAATATATTACTAACGGCAAGCAGCTGCAACACTGTTTTCATGATCTGCCTCTCTCTCTCTCTCTCTCTCTCTCTCTCTCTCTCTCTCTCTCTCTCTCTCTCTTCTTGTGCAGATAAGACTGTCTTCAAATTTATTATATAGATAAGACTGGTCTTGAAATCTTGGTCTTCCTGCTTCCTCTTTGATAGTATCACAGGTGTGCACTACCTCAACTGGCATGATGCCTTTCCTTAGCACTCAAGTGCAGTACACACAACAAAAGCTTTTAGTTCCAAAGGCAGTGGTTCCCATGCCTCACTGTAGTATACCAGTGCTAACTTTCTTACCACTAAGGTTGCTAATATTTAGTAACTGTTTAACTTTTGGTTATCCATAAAATCCTCTTTGTAATGAACTTGATGTGGGGAATACTAAAAAGGGTGTTTAAAAAATAAAGAAAGCAAAGATAGAAGATGATAGAGAGACCCTAAAGAGGTGTGTGTATGAATGGGTGTGTATGTCCCTTTTTTGATGTCCCCAGAAAATTAAGTTTTGCCCACACTGGCCAGACCCACACAATTAAGTTTTACTCCCTCAGGTAGAAAGGTCAATGGAGTTATTATTCCACCAACTCCATGCCTCCCCTTCAATTCCTGAGTTGCTGAAGCTACAGCAGTAATCTAGGAACCAATAAAATAAGGTGGTACAGACTCTTGTAGCCCAGGGTGACTTCCAACTCACTATGTAGAAAAAGATGGCCTTGAACTTATTCACTAAAAGATGCATAGATTTTCTTTGTGTGTTAACAGGGTTTGTTTTTGTTTTTGTTTTTGTTTTGAGACAGAAATCTTATGTACCACAGGCTGTCTTCCAACTTGGCTATGCAGTAATGGATAAATTTGAACATCTGATTCTCCTACTTCCACTTCCCAAGTGCAGGAATTTCAGACATGCCCCACTATACCAAATTTATATGATGCTAGGGATTGAACTTATAGCTCATGTATACAAGGCAAATATTCTACTAGCTGAACTACCTGCCTCTTTTTTACTTTATTCTATCAATCTCTCTGAGTTCTATTGTGTAAATCAGTCCTTGGAACATGTAAAGATATAAAATATAAGCTTAACCAAAAGGTGACTCCCAAAGAATTACAGTATTATCAGAATCATAATAAAACTTTGTACTTTATGTTTTAATGCTGAGGAAAAGGCAATTGATTCCGCTATAGTCCAAAGTGGTGCCTGAGAACTGGAGAAAGACAAAACACAGGGATAAAGGAAGTTCAAAGCATCTTCAGAGGGAATTTCTAGTGACTTAATTTCAAATTCAGTCCATTTTAAAATTTCACTAGTACGTGGTAGCTATGAGAAAATAGTGAGGGCTATATGGATCTTAACTTATGCAGACTAAAGGTTTATATTTATTCTTAAATGATTATTTACCATTTTGTTGTTAAATTTTTCTTTTTTATAGTCAGGTTTGATGGTGTGTGCCTGTAATCCCAGCACTTGGGAGGTGGGATGAAGAGAGTCAGGAGTTGAAGGACATCTTCACCTAAACAGTGAGTTTAAGGAGAGCCTGGACTACAAGAAATGTACTATTTTATACATTGTATCCCACTCCACCTAGAAAAAAAAAGTTTTCTTATGAAATGAGGATAATTATAAATATTTGGGTTTTTTATGTATTACCTTGCAAGAAGGACACAAACAAAATAATACAAATGAATGTCAAATGTTACAATCTCCTCATCTATTTCTTTTTTGAAAATACACAGATTGATGACATTTCCAAACCTGAAGGCAGTACTAGGATATGACCTTTAATATTTGTCTTTTAGGGACTTTGAATTCCGTTAATCATCACTGTAAAAAGAAATTTCCTGCAATAAAAAAGTTGCCCCTCCAATGGCATCCTGCCAGGAAAGGAGAGCACTGGCAGGTCTGGCCTTTCCCACCAGGCTCTTCCCATAAAAAGACAAGAGCCTGACCAGGACCACACTAGAGACTCTGCAGAGAGAGTGGGGCTCCTCTCCACTCAACTGGCAACTCTGAGTTTCTAGCAGGGTATAGAGGGGAAGGTAGTTGTTATTGGTGGAATAAGGAAAGTGGACTCCAGCTCAGGTCTTTAGGCCCAGAGATGTGAGGAGTTTAAAGGAAAGGAAGGAGCCTTTAAGTAGGACTAGATCGGAGCAGAGACAGAGATAATGAGAAAGATGGTCTAGATAGAGACTGACCTTCAATCTTGCTTTTTCCTAGATGACCATGACCCGACTTGGCTTCCTGCTGTTTATCATCCTGGCCACCAGAAGTTGCAGTGCAGGTGAGTCTTGTTATGGGACCCAGATTCCTCAGGTCACCTCTAACTTTAAAGGCAGTCAGCACTAGACTAGGTTGTTTCCAGGACCTGGGTCTCTGATGGCCAGAGATCATGCTTTTGTTGTGGTTGTTTGTTTGCTATTTTTTGACACAGGGATTTTCTGTGTAGCCCTGGCTGTCCTGGAACTCACTATGAAGAGCAGGCTAACCTCAGACTCAGAGATCTACCTGCCTCTGCCTCCTGAGTGCTGGGATTAAAGACGTGGGTCACCACAGCTTGTCTGATCATGCCTTTTAAAAAAAATGAAATTAACTATAATTGTATTGTTTTCCCATTCCTTTTCCTCCTTCTAACCTTTCCCAATTATCTGCCCTCTCACTCCTGAAAAAATAAAGGACTATTTTTGTTATAGCCTGGACATGTAAATACAACCTAGTCCATCCACTATAGATAATGCCTTTGAGATGTAGGCTGGGTGCTGAGTGCCTCTTGAAGGAATTGGCCAGTGACAATAGATTGTGGAGGTATGTACTGGTCCAGATTCTGTACTTGTGTGTAGCTCTAGAGGAACTTCTGCAACAACTGTGTTCTGCCATAATCACTCCTTATGTTTAGGGCTTAGGTCTTGGAGTTTCATTGCCAAAGGAATGACCTGCTCCATATCCAGAGAATATTGTCTTCAATTCGGCTATCTACAAGAACATTATTTTAAAATATGTAATTCTTCTTCACCGCCTTTTTAGTATTTTTAAGGAAAAATGAAAGCCCATAAATGCCATCTTACTTGATCTCCACATAATTTTCTTTGTAAACTTGGTATTAGGTACTAGGGAACTTAGCTCAGACACAGTAAATAAAATCCCAAAATAGTTCTCTTGTAAACATGGAGGTAGTCACACCTGAGTAGCTCTGACCCCAGAGTTCTCGTCTGTTCCCACCCTTCTAGGTTCTCAGAGGACATTGCAGAGTTGAGGCTAGTTTGCAAGGCTTTTATTCCAGGGTCTCTTGGTCAAGCCTCTGCACTGTCGACCTCACAACCCCTGCTTCAGGCACATTAGGCTCCCTGCATTTCCTCTACTGCAGAGCTGGACTTCACTTTATTCTCTTTTTCAGGACTTTGGACGCAAAGTTCTCCACACCTTCAAATCTCTTGTCTTTCTTCCTAGTTACAAATCTTGTTGATTCTCAGAGTGAGGCTTTGAGAAGTCATGGAATGAGTTTAGGGTGAATGACAAGGGGAGTCTGGGTGTCCCATGAGAGTGAAACTCTGCATCTTCTCTAGTTGAAGAAAATGTGGATACCAACAGATGTACTATTCCTGTGTCTTCTTCTCTGTTGAGAAGCTGCAAGGAAATCAAGCAGGAGATGACTGGAGCACAAGGTGAGTGATGAAGCATTTAAAGACCTCACTGTAATCCTAACACTGGCAGCATAAGGCAGAGGATTGAAGGCTCCAAGGCAGCCTGGGGAGACCCTGTCTCAAAAATACAAACAAATAACCCACTTAGGAAATCAGGCTTTTGTCATCTGGAATAGCTTTTCTTTTTTGATATAAAAAATGTTATGACGCCGGGCGGTGGTGGCGCACGCCTTTAATCCCAGCACTCGGGAGGCAGAGCCAGGCGGATCTCTGTGAGTTCGAGGCCAGCCTGGTCTCCAAAGCGAGTTCCAGGAAAGGCGCAAAGCTACACGAGGAAACCCTGTCTCGAAAAACCAAAAAAAAAAAAAATGCTATGAAATGTACATAGTGTATAAAAATTGCCACTGACAAATTTTAAGTGTTTTCAGAGTCAAGAACAACTTTCACAATGGTATGGATCACCACTATCCATCTCCAGAACATTTCCATTCCTTACAGAAAATCTTTAGCCAAGAAGTAACAAAATTCTGTACTCCCTGTGAGCTGCTGTTCTGTTTCCTACTTCGATGAATCTGTCAACTCTTTTTACCTCATATGTGTAATCTGCCTCATTTCATTAGCATATTTCAAGGCTCATATGTGTTATTGGACAGTTAATTACTTTAAAAAGATTTAAGTGTTATTATTATTATTGTGTGTAGATATGCATGTCTGTGTGTGGGAATTTTACATGTATATGTATGTACATACAGAGTCCAGAAGACGCCATCTAGTCCTCTGGAGCTAGAGTGACAGGCATTTGTACTCTAACAAGTGTGAGTGCTGGAAACCTAATTCAAGTCCTCTACTAGAACAGTACTTGCTCTTAACCATGTAGCCATTTCTCCAGCTCACTTCATTCTTTTTGATCTATTGGATATATAGGAATGTACACAATATATAGTCTGCAACTAGACAACACAGTATATTGCTTATTCTTTTTTCTGTATAGAAATGCTGGACTTGTTTCTTCCTTTCAGGTCTTGGGTCCAGAGCTATAACGAACATGAATGTACATAGCTGAGACCCTGTTCCCAGTTCTTTGGGTATATATCAAGTAGAGTTGGAAAGTCCTTTGATAATATTTATATTTAACTTTAGAAATAAATCACTGTCAGTTTGGATAATTCTATGTTCAGCCTCAATCACAGAAGCATGGCTTTCTGAACTCAGGCAGATCCCCAGGGACACCTATGACAGGACACTCAGGATATGAGGCATTAACCATGTTTGCAGGTCCTAGAGTCATTCTGCCCATGGAGCAGAGATGGACAATGAACCTGCATACAGGACTGTGGACTGGTTTTCTCTACAGATGGCCTCTATTTCCTCCGCACGGAGAATGGTGTCATCTACCAGACCTTCTGTGACATGACCACCGCAGGTGGTGGCTGGACCCTGGTGGCCAGTGTGCATGAGAACAACATGCTTGGGAAATGCACAGTGGGAGATCGCTGGTCCAGTCAGCAAGGCAACAGAATCGACTACCCAGAGGGGGATGGCAACTGGGCCAACTACAACACCTTTGGGTCTGCAGAGGGGGCCACAAGTGATGACTACAAGGTTGGTACACTCTGTGGCCACTTGGGAAAGGGTGAGAATGTGAGTGTAGTTCAAGCATGCCAGGGAGAGGGTTGGAAGGTTGCCCTTCAACATAGGGCTGAGGAAGTGAAAAACACTTATCTCGAATCTCAACATCCCCACAAGTAGACTTTTAGGTGAGTAGGTGTTGGGACCATTGTCCTTGGAAATGAGGGTATCTGAGCATGGCTGGTCGTCTGTCCACTTGGAGCCCAGAGATACCAGCTGTGCTGAGAGCCCTGCATGTGAGTCTTTTGCTTAGTGAAACCTACTTATCTGGTCAGGCTCAGTGTTGGTTGCTTTCCAGAACCCTGGCTACTTCGACATCCAGGCTGAGAACCTGGGTATCTGGCATGTGCCCAACAAGAGCCCCCTGCACAATTGGAGGAACAGTTCCCTGCTGAGGTACCGCACCTTCAATGGCTTCCTGCAGCACCTGGGCCATAATCTGTTTGGCCTGTACCAGGTACTAGAGACTGCTGGCTGAGGCTGCTTTCCATGGATGTGGAGAGAGAAGCAGGTGTTTGAAGTTGGGCAAGTTTTATTCCATGTTTTCCTAATTTAAGTGTAATGAGCCAAAGAAGAAAATGGATATGGGTATATGGGAAAGAGAGGAGAAGAGAGAAGTATAGGAAGGTAGAGAGAAGAGAAGAGAAGAGAGGAGGGGAGGGGAGGGGAGGGGAGGGGAGGGGAGGGGAGGGGAGGGTCTAGGGTGTCAAAGCAACACAGACCAAGGAAAGGATTCTCTCCTATGTGACTGGTTTGGAAACAATCTCAGTTACTGGACACATGCTGTGCTTCTCCACACAGGACAGTGTTCCTGTGAGTGCCAATGCTGCTATACTTACCCAGTGACTTCTTTTGTTCTTTGTAGAGTTACCCGGTGAAATATGGAGCAGGGAAGTGTTGGACTGACAATGGCCCAGCAGTACCTGTGGTCTATGACTTCGGTGATGCTCAGAAGACAGCCTCTTATTACTCCCCCAATGGCCAGAGTGAGTCTTCAGTGCTCCTCTGAACCCTATGCAGGACTCAGTTATAACAACAAACTGTCATTTACCATGCACTACAGCCTGCTTCTCTTCTATGAATGTGTTTTATTTCACTTCATTCAATTGCTTGTCCTTGGCTCTCAACTACTACTAACCCATTTTACAGCCTAGGAGATTGGATCACTGAAGGTCCAGAAACTTGCCTGAGAGCACAGGGCACCAGCAGGAGATTCTGCATTTGCTCTGAAGAAATGTGGCTATAAAATCAATTCTAGCAACATTGGTATCATCCAGTGGTTTCTCAGTGGTTTCTCATGCACAGGCCAGGTCCATGTGCAAGGCAGAGAAAAACAGAACAAAACTGGGTAGAACAATTTAAAAAATAGAGTTTTATTTCTACTGTGAGGGGTGACTATCATGTTATTTAATAAAAATCAAAGGTGACAAATACCCTTTATAGAGATTGAGCCTGTGCTGTGTAATTTAAAACTCTTGTTCTTTACTCTTGGCTATAAAAGTTAAAAATTAAAGGGAACAAGGAAAGTGTGATAGGACCAGAGTCAATATACTTGCTACCTGCTGTGATGATCCACTGGAGGTTGTCAGTGTGATCTTCCCGGGTTACTAAATTTCTTCATACAAGCCTTCCACAGACTGGGGTCTTTTTGAAGACCCATTCTTGGACTCTGGGATTTGGAAAAAGTTCCTGTTAGCTATGTTTTTGGTTGGGATGTTTCAGCCATTGGACTTGGTAGTATCAGACTCCACAGGGTTTCTGATGTGTTGACCTATAATCTGTGCCTGGCACTGATAATCTCTGCATTGACCTCAAGACAAGGATTTCAAGAACCTTCCTTGAATGCTTTTTTCTACTTTTTCTTTTCAGAGGAATTTGTTGCAGGATTTGTTCAGTTCAGAGTGTTTAATAATGAGGGAGCAGCAAATGCCTTGTGTCCTGGCATGAGGGTCACTGGATGTAATACTGAAATTGTGAGTCACTTTTTAATAATTTTTTTATTTTTATATAATATATATACCTCTGTGATTGAGTTTAGGTATGTGCATGTGAGTACATGTACCCTTGGATGCCAGAAGTAGGTGTTAGATTCCCTGGAAATGGAATTACGTGTGGTTTTGACATGCCTGACATGGGTGCTTGGGAACTGAACTTGGATCCTTCTGCACAAGCAGCAAGTGTTCCGAACTGCTGAGCCATTTCTCTAACTCCAAACTCATGAGTCTTATTAGGGACCAAGAGGGCCTGTGGTAAGACTGAGGTTTTCAGTGTGTGTTGAGCATGGGAGACTGTCATGGTAGTATGAACATGCGTGTGAGAGTGTGACCTTGTAGCTGGCTTGATCTCAGAGATCAGAACTTCTGTCTAGATACAAGTATCCTGTCTGGTTGAAGACCAAAGTCAATGTTACAACTTCTGATTCACTGTGGCTGTTTGCTTAGCTTTTAGGATAAAGCACTCAGTTACTTGGAGTTGGGGTGACACTTATATTCAGGAAGTCTGTGGGAGCCTTTGAAGGCTGAGACTGTCAGAGAGTCCCCAGGTATTGTCATTCTCCACCCAGGGTTTAGCTTTCAGAGTGGAATGATCCTTTCCAAGGTTTGTTCAGATGCTTACTGTGAGGAAGGATTACTAGAAGAGTTGTGGACATCTGGTAGACCTCACCCAGGCTCTCCACCTCCCTATCACAGGCACTTTCTGTGGTTAATGGTCATTGTGTAGACTGATTGCGAGGTGAGGTGCACTCAGTTCCACTGCAGGTGCCTGATACTCCCTTAAGCCTGGGATCATTAGACTCTCCTGTTTATTTGTGGGAGCCCACAACTGACTCAGTTTCCCCGTTTTGAATCTGAAGTCTATTCTGAGTCAATAGAGTTCAGGCTTGTTTGCTCCAAGGCTGTGAGAAAGTCCTGATTAGCCCACAAGAAGGAGCACACTATCTAGCTATATCCAGGCCTCTGATGCCAGCCAGAGGTATATTGAGAAAAAAAAAACCTGCCTATGCATTGACTCAAGCAGGATAGATAGTGGCTGAATGCCTGTGCTGTGCATTGTTCTACCTCTGTCCTTCAAAACTGCATATAAGCTGGCTGAAATAAACTCAGGGCTGTCCGGCAATGACCGGCAGACCTCTCGACTCTTTTCTGTCTTCTTCATTGATTCTTCAATCCACACGCCTCTACCCAGCTGACTGTCAGCAGTCTCCAACATTTATTTATTTATTTTTCTAGTTTGTGGCAAAAGGCAGAATGAGGTGGGAATTGCCAAGAATAACAGATTATCTTGGAAGTCAGACCCCCTCAAAGTAACAGTCTCAGAGAAGGGTCCTAAGCCCCTCACAGGTGGCCCTTTTTCATATTTCATTCCTAGATCATCAGAATGTCCATTCTCCTGGTAGAATGAGGAAGCTTTGCTGACAAAAGGCCCCCTGATTGTGATGGAGAGTGATGGAGATAATGAAAGGGAAGGTCTCCTTGTGAAAATCTTGTTCCTATTCACCTTTCAGTCATGTCTGAAGAATATGAAACGCAGTGTGCACAGGTGCCAGTGTGTTATTCGCTTACTGTTTAGAGTAGCTTGTTTGAGCACCTACACTGTAATGGTACAGGAGACATGCCATGCCATGTACCTTGTCAGCACTTAGTAGGTTAGACATTCACACAAATGTGTAATTGTTATCTGATATGTTTAAAGTACAATAGAAATATAAACTAAGGAGCTTGGGTATGGCTTAGTGGTAAAACATTTGCCTAACATGCAGAAGGTCCTGGGTTTTGGTTCCTAGTGCCATTAAACAAAGAAAAGCAAAACACAAAACAAAACAATCAAACAAACAGTAGCTAGGGGCTACACTGAGCCCTGGGAATGGCAGAGTACTGACTGCAGGAAAGGGATTTTGTTTTTGAGACAGGTCTCATATATCTTAGGTTGGTTCTACACTCACTGTGTAGTGAGGATGTCCTTGAACATCTGATCCTTCTCTCTTTACCTCATGAGTGCTAGGATGACAGGCCTGCACACCCAGTTTATAGGAAAAGTAGTTTTGAGTTGAGTCTTGGAAGATGTACAGAAGCTTACTGTGCAAACCAATTTAGGGTGAGTGAATAGTGTATTCCAGTTTTCCAGTGTTTCAGTTAGCATGTGGTCTGAGGAAGAGCAAGCTGTTTTAGTTTTGGTATATAGATGGATGTAGGGTAGAGGCAAGAGCTGATTTAGGAAGTGTTAACAGGAACTAGATCAAGAAGAAACCTTTACATTACTCTAGTGAGTTTGAACTATATGTAAATGATGGGATCCATCAACACATTTTAAAGAGGAATACTAACTTTATCATATTTGTGTTAAGATGACACTGACAACACAATGTCAAATTTGAGTGGGGGAAAGACTAGGCACAAAGCAAGGTGTAGCATGAATCTTAACAGTTCTTATTAATAAGATCAAACACGAGGCCAGTTATTGGGGTAAATGCTGGTAGGTCAGAGTACCAGAACAAGCCACAGCTAACCTCACCTAGCCAACTTCTCAGCTGGTCTTGTTTCCTCAGACTGGAAGCTTCTGTGTCCTCATCCCAATGGCTCTCAGCTGAACTGCTGCTAGAAGCCTGAAAGCTTAACCAGCCAAATGCTTAACCAGGCAAATGCTTCTAGTTTCTGGTCTTCACGCCTTATAAACCTTTCTGCTTTCTACCTCCACTCCCTGGGATTAAAGGCTGCTTTCTGGGATTAAAGGCGTGAGTCACCTTGCCTGGCTATTTCCAATGTGGCCTTGAACTCACAGAGATCCAGAGAGATTTCTGTCTCTGGAATGCTAGGATTAAAGGTGTGAGTGCCACCATTTTCTAGCCTTTGTATTTAGTGGCTGTATGTTCTCTGACCCCAGATAATTTTATTAAGGTACACAATATTTTAGGGAACACAATACCACCACAACAAGGTGGTTTCCATGGTCCAAATGAAAGCATGAAGTAGGGCATACCTGTGTATGGGGCCAATGAACACTGATGATTTAAAATTTGAGACCAGAGGAATACATAGAATAGGATGTGATATCTAGGATAACCTTATGGTTTTCACTTGGGTGAGTGAATACCATTTAAAAATTCTTATTAAAATTAAGTTTATTTAACTGATAACATAAAATTACATATTAATAGGATACACTGCGATGGTTCAATACACAAATAGATTATGCGATGTTTACATCAGGTTAAGCCTGTCTGTCTCTCAAATATGCATTTCCTTGTGGTGGAAAAATTCCAATTGCTTTCCTCTAGCTTTTGAAGTCTGCAACATACTATCATTGCCTATAATCATATTTCTCTGTAATATCACACTAGTATTTCTTGTTCCTATTTAACTGTAATTTAGTGCCCATCTAATTTCTTTACTTCCCTGATTTTTAGGATGGTGTGGCACAACATATTCTGCTACTTGGGAGGTTATGGCATGGAAATATCAGTTCAAAGCCATTGAACTGCATTTATTAAGTCACAATGTCTGAATGAAGACCTGGTTTGGAGTCAAGAAGGGATTTACACTCATATGCTGCTACATGCTTTAGTCAGTGATGGATTGCTTAGATGACAGTGGTTTCACGTGGTAGTACTGCCTAGAAACATCATAGTGATTCTAGATTGTTTGAGGACACCCTGTGATGTTTACACTGTGGTCAGAACAGCCAATGAATTTATCACAATAAATCCCCAGTGTTAAGTGGCACATGGCTGTAACTAACCTTGTTTTTCATGTGGAGCTTGAAATGCCTGAATAGTGATTTGAGTGGCAGAAGTCTTTAAGATCTTTAGCTCAAGAAACATCTGGACTACAGATAGACAGTTTGAGCCATCAGTGAATAGTCGGTTAACTGAAGGCAGAGGGTGACACAAGCTACAAAGAACTGGAACATGTGTCCTCTGAGAAGTGGTGCTTAAGGAATTCATGAAGGCATCATGGGAAAGGAATTATGATTAGCAGGATTACAGAGAACAATTTTATTCTGTATTCCCCAAAACGGAAGTTGTGGGTTTCTTTTGTAGTCTGGAGTCACACATAGGGCAGAAAGTGCATTTTAAGATTTAAGCATTTTGGCGACACATTTTCTCAGAAAGTGCAGACTGAGCTGATGCTAAAAGATTTAAGTAGCTCAGAAATGTTGAACTGAGCCTGAACTAGAAGATGTACAATATCCCGAGTGTCTCTTTGTCCAAGACCCAGAACTCTCTGGGCAACTATGGGACCCAAAGAGAATCCAAAATTTATGACTCCTGATTACAGGATGTTAGTTCAAAATGCTCACATAGTCATGACTTAGTTTGAATTCCCTTTCCACTGTCTGTGAGAATTTAGGGCATAAGGTCAAAGTGGATGTTACACTCAAAAGTATAGGTTATAAATACAAAATTTTCTCATTCTCTGGGTCCCTTCAGCAGTTTAGGTTTATGATTCCTTAAAAATTCCTTATAAGATTTTCTCTCGAGGTAGATAATAAAATAATTGATTCTTTCTTTATAACTACAATTGCACCATGTCAACAAAAGGGTTGGCTGAGAAAATTTGCTCCTTGCTTGCTCATAACAGGCTACTTAGATATATTTCATGTGAGTTGTCGGGATGACTCTTTTCAATCATGTCTTTACCTATAATCATTCACTTAAGAAATGGAATGTAAGATCGTTATGATTCCTGTCTTGCCTGAAAGATTCTGGTGGGTATTTAAGTGGTAGAGGGAAAAGGAACAAAAGATAATAACATGAGGAGAATAAAGAAGGAATCCATAGGAAAGTGTGTGAGTGTCTTCCTTCCCTAAACCCCTCAAATAACAAAGTCTTAGTTTACACTAACACCGTGGATTTCTTTCAAACCCTGTGCTGCCTTGGAGGCTGCCCCCCCTAGGCAGTGACAACATAGGTACATTTATGTCATGTAGGCATGTGCACCCCACCACCACACTTCCCATCCCAGTGATCTATTTTCTCTACCCAGACCCCACCCCCATCTACAGCTCTACCACCTCCCAAAAGTCAGTTCAAAATAGTGACTCCCTTAGTGATTAACTAATTGATGAAGGTAGGGTCCTCCTGTTCAATGCCTTCCCCAAAGTCCTGACTCTGGATGTTACTTACAGTGAGTACTAACTAGGTCTTCAGTACATATCACTTTGGGGGAGGATGCTTCATATCCAAGTCATATCACCAGCTGACCTCTCATTGCTATTTTTCTCCTTCTTGTTTTCCAGCACTGCATTGGTGGAGGAGGATACTTCCCAGAAGGTAACCCTGTACAATGTGGTGACTTCTCTGCATATGATTGGAGTGGATATGGAACTCATATTGAGAGCAGCAATAGCCTGGAGATAACTGAAGCAGCTGTCCTTCTGTTCTATCGTTGACAACTTTGTGGTGTGGAACCCAGACTTCTCCTCCAGCCTGTGGACTCACATGCATGGAGAAAAACTTACCCAGTTACTAAAATGCTAATGACACAGGAAAGGAGAATAAATTATGTTCATTGCAGGCTTGGGTGTCTTTGTGAATCATTTTGGTACAGGGGTGGGAGATTTCAAAAGAGTTTTTGCTTCCCTTGGGATATGAGGGCTGGGAGTCCTGATACAGCAATACTCTTTCAGGTAGCCCCTCAAACATCCCAAGAGATACAGGACAGAGAGGAGGTGAAACCCTGTCTTGAAAAAAACAAAATAAATTTAAAAAAAGAGTCCAAAATTGATCTCTTCTGATTTGTACCTTTTGGGGTTGAATTTTTGTAAGGCTATTTTATATCCTAAGTAAGTAACAGAATCTCCTTTTTGTATTTTTTTCAGGAGCAATTTGTAATCCCCAGTAGGGCAAATTTTTCTTTACTTCTTCAAACATTTTCTCTAAAATATCTACATTTGAATCAGCTAATAAGATGTCAATCATAAAATGGTAAATTATAGATTGATGAAACTGTATATGAATCATTTCCAACTGTTGATGTACAAAATATTGGCACAGGGTGGGACTGTTTAACATCCCTTGTAGAAGAATCTTCCATTGATATCTCTTAACAGGATAAGAATTATTATAAGTAGGCACTGTGAAGGCAAATTTTTCTCCATCCTTTTTTTTGTAATGATATAGCGAAGAAACAGGCTTTTAAATCAGTAACTATAATAGGTCATCATTTAGGTAATACAGAAGGCAGGGGAATTCCAGGCTGTAAAGAGCCCATTAGCTGAATCACATTATTAGCAGTTCTTAGATCTGTTACCATTCTCCATTTTCCAGATTTCTTTTTAATAACAAATATAGGAGAATTCCAAGGACTGATTGATTCAATATGTTGAGCGTTTAGCTGCTCCTGTACCAGCTATACTAAGTCCTGTAATTTTTTCATGTCAAAGGCCATTGTTCTACCAGACAGGTTTGTCAACCAATCATTTTAAAGGTAGGGCTGTTGGTACCTTTGAAAGAACAACAGTTATTGTGCCCTATTTTTGTACAATCTGAATGGTCAGTGACTGTTCTTTATAATACCTTTTAATATTCTTTCCAGAAATACATGTTAGTCTGTGGTTTATTTCTGAGACTGGAGGAATGTTAAATCTTGATATTCCATTGCTGTAACAAATCATGTCCCCATAAATTCATTGCCATATTAGCCACATATGGCTTTAGTTTTCCTCTATGTCCTTCTGTCCCTATTCATTTGACCTACCTCATTCTTTGTTTTACCTGAGATAAAGTTCAAATCCCTAAAAGCTTAACATTTGCCTCCTGAATTGGCCAATTTGGATACAAAGATTCAGGTGCAATTATTGTTACATCTGCCTCCTTGTCTACAAGACCTTCAATTACAATGTGATTTACTCATATTTTTAGCTTTGGTCTTTGATCATTTAAGGAAGTCTGCCAAAATATTCACCTTATGGTTTCTCCAGAAATTGTTGTTTTATCTTCTAAAGCTGTTCTATCATCCAAAGCAGTATGATTTTTTACAATAGAAATTAGGTCCTTTAATTGCTCTGGGGAGGAGTTTCCCCCACAATGACAGGGAATGACTGAACCAAATTTGATATGGGGGCCTGTGAGAGACCCTTCAAGGCATTTCCTGATGGCAAATGGTTACTCTGTCTTTCCCTTCTTGATCTGCATCCATTGGTACAATGTCAACCATTACCTTCTGCATACTCCAGAAGGAAGGGCCCTTCTGTTTTGATTATTCCTAGGAAAAACATTGTTTCTAGGAATGCCCTGTCTACAATTCCTTTTTAGGTGATCTTGTTTGCCACAATTAAAACACCTGACATTTTGATTTTTCCTCAAGCCTCTGGAAATCAACTCTCTGATCCAAATGTCATCATGATTATGAGATTCAAATGTTGACTGTATCTCAGATCCATTCCTCTATCTATGGGTGATGATCTTGCCTTTAAAGGCAAAATTACCCTTTTGCATTGTGAATTAGCATTGTCAAAGGCCAAACATTCAATTATTATTTGTCTAGCTTCTGAATTTGATATCATTCTACTTACAGCTGAAGCCAATCTTTTGAATAATCAGTGAAGGTTTCTTCTGGGCCCTGTGTAACTTCAGTAAATTATTCAGTTCTTTTTCTGACTTCTTCAATTCTGTCCCAAGCATTCAAAGCTGCCATGGAGCATATATCCATGGTTTGGTCTTCATATATAGACTGTCTTTGTATATCATCATAATCACCCTCTCCAAGAAGTTACTATTGGGAGATTTTAATACCTCTAGCACTACTCATTGTTCAATAGTCCTAGCCTCATCTTTCCACCAGGTCCTCATAATAATTGAGAACCATGTTCCAATACAGCTATAACCAAGTGTCTCTAGCCTTGTGGGACAATTTTGTTACTAGTTGACAAAAATTAAACATCTGCTTTACAAATGTGAATGCATACCATTTGATACTATCACTTTCTTAAATCTCCTCAAATCTAACATTTCCAAAAGGATCCAGTCAGCTCTTACACAGCCTTGGGGATATTTGTCATTTTGTAGTTGTTCCTGTAGCATGACTAGATAAATTAAGGTTAGTTGTTTGAAAACCATGGGCTGTTTACTCTCTAGTTTTAATAACATAATGGTGAGGTTGGTTCTCCTTTAAATTCCTCTGCCTAGGTCTGAATATCTCTATGATCTGTTTTAATAAGTTTTTCTAAGGTCTGTATCTTGGCAATATCAATCCACTTTTTTAGAGATAAACCAAAAATTATCAAACCAAAAATAAGAATTATCAAAATGAATATTAACATTATGTCAATCCCAGCTAAGCTGGTTAACCTTTCATTTAATTGTTCAATTTTTAAACAATCCATTGTGTAATCATACAGTGACCTAAATCCTCTCTATTGTAATAGTGTTTCCCATTTTTTATGTGGGAAAAAAATAACTTTTTTAAATTAATTCCCCCCTTTAAGAATTCTCAATTCTCAGGCTGGAGAGATGGCTCAGAGGTTAAGGGTACTGACTGCTCTTCCAGAGGTCCTGAGTTCAATTCCCAGCAACCACATGGTGGCTCACAACCATCTGTAATGAGATCTGGTGCCCTCTTCTGGCATGCAGTCATACATGCTGTATACATAATAAATAAATAAATCTTTAAAAAAAATAATTCCCAATTCTCACCATATCTGCTGACAAGGACAATGAAGATGATGGTGAAGTTTGAGGCTGACGGCTGCTGCCTAGAACAATAGGAGCCCAAGTGGATGTCAAGGCAGCTACTGAGTATGGCAGCATCCCAAGGAGGGGGTCCGGGGAAAGCCCACACACCCACCAAGAGAAAAGAAACTGAAGAGCCAGCATGGGGGAAAGTGCAAAGGAAGCTAACTCTAGTGGTGTTTTGAACCCAAGCACCTGTGAGTGACATGTACTGTAAACTTGTTCAGAGGGCTTGGGAAAAAAAGAAAGGAAAACCTAGTGGGGGGCTGGTGACTCCAGTGGAGGACCCCACTTGCAGCTCCAGCATGTGCCAGTGGCTATAAAGCCACAGACAAACAGCTTTTTCGTGAATTCATGCCCCAAAAGTTGGACACCAGCTGTTTCTGTCATTTCTTATTTTTGGAAGTTGTTTGCTCTACACTTTCTGTTTACTTGGGTAATACTATATCCTTCTCACATCTCTGATGGAATTGAAGACTACATAGTTATAATTATACTTTCCTTGTTACCAGATTCAGAAAAGAAACTCACTAAAGAGGTGTAAAGTGTATACAGTTGAAAGATATAGAAAGATAGTTTTAGGTTGGTAATGCCAGTTAGGGTAGAAAGTGAATTAGGTAGAACACTTGGACTCACCAAGATAGGATAGTTAATGGAGTATTTTCTCTGAATTTGTCAAATGCTAATGGACTAGACAATGTCAATGTAATTATTGCCTGTATATACTTGTATATAGTTATTGTACTTACTGTATATACTTTTTCTATGTTAATTAAAATCTTTGCTTTTTATCTATGCAAAAGGAGGAAGTGTATGATATTTTGTTTGTTTTCTGACAAATAAAGCTTGCCTGGAGATCAGAGGGCAGAGCTAGCCACTAGTTAACCATAGAGGCCAGGCACTGGTGGCACACACCTTTAATCTCAGTACTTGGGAGGAGAAAGCAGAAAGATCAGGAGATCAAAGCCAACTGAGCTACACAAGATTGAACCAGTCTAAAAGAGAAAGAAAGCTGGGCAGTGGTGGTGGTACATGCCTTTAATCTTAGCACAAGGAAGGTGGAGACAGGAATATAAGGCAGTTGGAGACAGGAATATAAAGCCGGTGGAGACAGAATCTTGCCCCATTCAGTCTGAGGATTCATAGAGGTAAGAAGTCTCTAGTGGCTGCTGCTCTGCTTTCAGCTTTCACCCTCATAGTTAACTTCAGGTTTTTATTAATAAGACTAATTAGGATCACACTTCAAAAACTTTTTTTTTAAGTTTCCAAACACAAAAACAGAGCCAAACACGGTTCCCTAGTCCCACAGTCTCTCATTCAGGCTGCATTACAGAGATATGTGTCTTGGTAGCAGCCTGCAGGCCTAAGCCACCAGCACACCAATGTGGCCTGCTGTTCCCTTTGGGGGAGGGGGCCAAGTAGGTACAGGGTCAAACCACACAGACTCTGGAAGAATGTCAAAACAACAAGCTCATTTTACTCAGGAAGAGGCAAGTCTTATATACCCTCCACCCCATCCTGGAGGAAGGTCTGATGAATATGCATCTGCTAGTGTGACATGGCTGCCTCTCATTGGTCCAGGTCATGTCTCAGCTACTGTTGCTAAGGCCCTTAGGCAGACCTAGGTTGGTTCTCAGAAAGTATCTTTTTTACTGGTTTGGGCTGGCTGGCCCTCAAGCCTGTTAGAGATGAGTCATCCCACATATTCCTTTTTATTATTTCATAGGACATGCTCAGTGGGAGCTAGGGTACATTGCCCTAACCTTGTTGACCCCACCTCAAGAGAGCTCAGCATAATGGATGAGGATATGCCTGCCTTAGGTTGGTTTTCCAAACAAGCTTGTACCCATCATTGACCCTCAAAGAGCAGCAATCCTGGAGGGTTGTCTGGGTGGTGGGCATTAGGCACTCACTTTCTGTATCTCAGTGAGCCATGCATGCATTACCTCTCTAGGAGGACTTTGATCTAGGTGTCTGAGAGCCAATAAAACCTGTAGGGTCACCTTTGTGGCTGCCTTCCGTTGGTGAACCCCTCTGAAGCTTCTTCTTTGGCCAATGTCTCTTGGTCTGTTGCCAGATGCACATCTCTGGAGGGTATCCATATCAGCATGGTGGTATTCTGGGTAAAAATGCAAGCATACCCTCACCCCTGGGTTAATAGGGGAGCAGGGGGTTGCCATTGAAGGGTGATGGGATCCCTCCAATGCACCAAGGGAAATGGTGTCTCCCGAGGCAAGTAAATAAGAGTGTTGTACAATTTGGGCTTGTGTGACAGGGTTAACACATGGTTCTTAGCCCATGAGCATCATAAGAGAAACAGCAATGTTGTACTGCCTATCACAGAGCCTCAGCCTGGTGATCATAGGAGCTTGCCAGTTAAAGAAGATCACAGTCTCTAACATGGCCTTCATCAAATGATACCAGTCATAATAAGTCTATAACACATTGCCCATTGCTGTAGGACTTGCTCAAAATATGGCAAGTCAGGACCCAATTCATTAGAAGCTTTATTGATGAAAGACAGGTCTGCAAGAGGGGTAGGTATCCATGGCTTGCTGGCTATACTGGAACCCACATTAACTGAAATGCCATGGTGGGCATATGCAGCATCAAAGGTGGAATAAGCTGGGAGGTATGTGAAGCAGCTGTCTCTGTAGGCAGACATCCAGGCAAATCACTCCATGGATACTGCATTGGAGGGGTAGCCACTTGAGGTATGGAGAGAGCAGAGAGAGGGGATGCTGGTGTAGGCTTGGGTGCTGTTCCAATCACTTCCTCTCTTTTTCTGCCCCTTTCCTTTACTTCACACCTATTCTCATCTGTCTCCTTGTCAGCAGAGGCAGAGAAAATATTAGTCATGGATGAAATGAAGATGATAGATAAATTGGTGTTACATTGTTCCTGGCAGTGCTTATTGTGGGCCTTAATGACCCCCTCAGTAGAGGAGGACTTTAGGCCAGTGACTTTAGCCAACAAAATGGGCATAACAAACAATTGGAGGGTTATTTCTGAGGCCACTTTCCTTTTTCTGGCCAAGAACAGAACTCTCATTCAATGATCAGGTGGTTCCCACATGTTCTCTGGAGGAGCAGCAAGAACTCTTAACTGCTGAGTCATCTCTCCAGGCATTACAAACCACAAACACATGCATGCATTCACAAACACACACACACACACACACACACACACACACACACACACACACGCAAAAAAAAAAAAAAAAAAAAAAAAAACTAAAAATAGTTAGACTATGGCTCTGTTTCCTGAGGGTCCAGCCCTTATATGGAAACTCTAGACAAGTCTGAACAAAAGTATGTGCCACACTACTATACAGACAGACACACAAACAAGATAAAAAAATGAAGAAAGTGGGGGTCCCAGCATTTACCTGATGAAGGGACCAAAGGCACACAATGTAGAGGGATCTACTCACAAAATACATCAATTAAGGGGGCTGCTCAACCAGCACAGCACCTGAGGAAAGGGAGACAAACAGTCCCTGTTCAAGTACCAAATGTCCCGGGTTTCAGCATCAGATGTGGCAGGGTCCTGTGCTGTTGCTCCCTTTGCGGGAAGGGGGCTAAGTAGGCACAGAGTCAATGACACAGACTCTGGGAGAATGTCAAAGCAACAAGTTCAGTTTATTAGAAAGAGGCAAGACTTATATACCCCCCCCACCCCACCCTGGAGGAAGGTCTGATGAATATGCATCTGTACATGGCTGCCTCTCATTGGTCCAGGTCATCTCCAGATCATGTCTCAGCTGCTGTTGCTAAGGCCCTTAGGCAGACTCAGGTTCTCAGAAAGTATCTTTTTTACTGGTTTGGGCTGGCTGACCCTCAAGCTTGTTAGTGATGAGTCATCCCACACACCATGAGATAAACTGCTCAGTGGGATTAAGGTTTGACTCATGTGGTCAGAGAATGATGCAGGTGCCTAGTAAAGCAAAATCCAGACAGAAAAAGAATGTGTAGACAGTCATAGAAAAAAATAAATAGTTTAAAAATAACAAAGTCTTTAAAGAGAAGAGTAAAATAATAAAAAAATAAGCCATGTAAGCATGGGAAATATTATAACACAGGGAGTTTGGACATTATATGGTGCTTTGTTAATTTTGATTATTTTTGAATGTTAATGAACCAAAACAACTGCTGAGAGACATTGGATTGTGGAAGGTACTGCTAAATTAAACCAACCTATATACTTTAGAAATGCCTTAACTTTAAATGGATATGAAAAAATGTATTGCAGTGGTGGTGCACGCCTTTAATCCCAGCACTCGGGAGGCAGAGGCAGGTGGATCTCTGTGAGTTCGAGGCCTGCCTGGGCTACAGAGTGAGTTCCAGGAAAGGTGCCAAAGCTACACAGAGAAACCCTGCCTCAAAAAAACTAAAAAAAAAAGAAAAAGAAAAAGAAAAAATGTATTATGTTGGGGAAGAGGTTATGCTTTTGTTTCCACAGGAAATGAAAGGCTGTAGATTCCTTCCAGGTTAATAGAGATCAGATTTGACAAGGGAGAAACTCCTGAGTATCTTGACTACAGACATAAGGGAGGAAGTCAAGAAAGACCACAGGACAGATGACATGTAAGCTGATCCCTCTGCATGAGAACATCTTGGAGACAAGATGAGGCATGATAAATCTTGTTGGCTACAGGGTCCTCATGATTTATTATTACATGCCATCCTTTCATATGGCATAGATAGAGATTTATATTACAATTTAGTTATTCAGTCCAAATGGACTTATAAAGTTGACAGATGCCTTTTACTTGCTCAAACATAGAAAAAAATCTTTAATAGACTTGCGCATACCATACATTACATACTGTGTTAATACAGATATGTATGTTACCTTTAAAAGTTTGTGTGTTTTCAGAACAAGGGAACCAGACACCAATGAAAATAGTTGGCCCAGGTGATCCAGCCTCTCAGAGTGCTTCTGTTGCAGTTTCTTCAGAGTTCTATACCCAGAACAGCAAGGTTGCTGGCTAAGATGGTCCAGCCTCACAGACTACAACAGCCAGACTTTACATAAGCCATACATTTTCCCATCACACCAAGACTAGACAACAGCTAGCTCTCCTAGGACTTGACCACCATTCCAACTTTCTAAGGGTTCCCTAGATATGCCATTGCCCCCAGACAACAGAAAGTAGTCTAGAGCACACTATGCCCATATTCCCTAGAGGTTACATGTGTAATTTTTTGTCATTCAGTGGGTTATGGATATTTGTCATCATTTAGGGGAGATTGGTTCCAAGTAGTTCTTGGTAATGGTTAGGGAAAACACTTAATGAGGACGATTAGATTCAGGGATCTTGTTCTGAAAAGAAAAAGTGAAGATATAGAAATGGTAGGATAAAGTGATAGATTATTGAATGTACTTTTAAACTGAAAAAACAACTACTAGTCTCAAATAGTTCACATTGGTATAGATTTTTGTATATTGATACAAATTTGAGGTTGGTTTTGTTATACTTTATATAAGTTTCTGTTCTTGTTTAAGGTATTGTACCTATGCAGCTCATTTTAAAATGTAATGTAAAGCTTTAGTCCTTGAAAACTGTTTAGGATAATAAAAAAATACAGGTTACTAGATAGTCATCTATAACAATCAAACTGATCTGAACAGAGGGTGTGGGAAGGTTCCAAGGACAGATGGGCCTCTTACCTGTTCTTCTGATTGTATTGGCCTACAGCAATATTTCTTTAAATAGAGCCTCCCAAACATCCTGAGATTTACAGGGCATGGAGGAGGCACTTTACCCCACTATCTCCTTATTTTGTTTTTAAAGATTAAAATAAGGATTTATGTATGAAATAATTGTGTGTGTATGTGTGTGTGTGTGTGTGTGTGTGTGTGTGTGTGTGTGTGTGTGTGTGTGTGTGTGTGTTAATGCATACCACATTATGTGCAGAAGAGGTCATTGGATTCCCTGGAACTGGAGTTGTATGAGGTTGTGAGTTGCCTGAAGTGCTGGTAACTGCACTTGGGTCCTCTGAAAAAAGCAATGTCCTTGTAACTGCTGAACCATCTCTCTATTCCCCTTCCATCCTCCTCATCCTCCTACTACTACTAATTATCTTTTTCCTCACTCTCTTCCTTCTTTTTTTCTGACAGTCTCATGTGTCATAAATTGACCTTAAACTACACTTGCAGAAGACATAGCTTTGGTTCCCAGCACCCTCATAGCTCACAACTGTCTATAACTCCAGTTCAAGAGTATCCAATCCTCTTTCTGGCCTTAAATGACACTGCACACACATGTTGTATATATACATGCAAGCAACACAGTCTACATATCAAAAGAATATTGGGACAGGGAAGAGTATTTATCTTGTTTGAACTAGATTTCTGAGGTCCTAAATGAGAAATTCCTTGTGGTCTCTCAACTCTTTCCCCATGTTTTCCCATCTCCTTCTCTTTCCTTAATAACCTGGCTTTTGCTAGCTGTTCTTTCCTGACATTTCTCTTACCTCTTGTCCTCATTTGTCATCCTAAAGATGTGGAGCCTGCAACATAGCTCATCTGGTAGGGTTGTTTGCCAGTGAGCCCTATGACTTGAGTTTGATTCCCAGGATCCACATGGTGGAAAAAAACTGAGTTGCAAAATTGTCCTCTAACCTCCATGGCATAATGGCTTGTGTGTCACACACACACACACACACACACACACACACACACACACACACACACAAATGTGCACACACAGGAACAAACACACATGCAAAAATAAACATAAGAAATATATGGATTTTCTTGGTTCCTCGTTATTCTCACAGGCCTCCCTTCCACTTAGAGAAAGCAATAGGAAACTTGAATGAGTTTTTTATCTGTTGGCAGTACCCTGTAAGGGATTTTAAATCACACTGTGAACCCCAAGTTAGCATTTGTGTTAACTAAATAAAATTAACTTTGGAATGCCAGCCTGTGTTGACTACCCAAGGGAGGCCTTACCCTCTATGAGGAGGGGATGGGGGTAGGATGGGGGTAGGTGGCGGGGAGCAATAGAAGGGTAGGGAAGGAGAACAGCGGTTAGTATGTAAAAAGGAAAAAAGTTTTTTAAATTAAAAAAAAAATGAACCTTGGGTCAAGAGGCTGAGTTAGCAACTAATTGAAAGAAAGTAATAATAGAGCATCAGAAAGCATCTGGAAGAGATAGAGAGGCACCAGAAGTAGTAGCAAGGGATTTTGAGTGGCACTGCTTTTTTCTTTTGGGAAGCAGAAGGAAGGACATGCTTTTGAGGGAGACTCCAGCAAGGAGAGGAGGTTAGCTAGTTGCTGCTTAAAGCTACCTTTAATGGCAGCAACAGTGCCTTTGCCTGTGGGAAAAGAATCGCACTGGGCTGCAGCCTGAGCTGCCGGGCCATTGCCAGTAAAGCAGGTCAGTTACTTCAGAGTCACAATTGCTGGTTGAAATAGCAGTAGATTAAGTCACAGACACTGTGCCAAAGATAACAACAGTCCCCTGTGTGTGGCCCAGTTGTGTGCAGACCAGTTGCAGAATACTTCTTTCACATGCTCCACAGCATGCAGTCCAGGAACTAGATCAATAAGGACTGTGGAGCTGTGAAGAAGCAGACAGAAGAGCCACCTGCTAATGCTGCAGGCTTTTCCAGTGCAAATGTTCTAGGAAAGTGTGACTCTAGAAGCTAGGGAAGCACAGAGGGGAGCCTCTAATCCAGAGAAGGCTGCCAGGAGGACCTCACTGTCAAGGTGATTTGGCTTAACTCCTTGCCTACCCTAGAGAGATGACAGGAACATGCCATGATTTTCATGGTGTCCCATGGGGAATTGACTTAGTGTTTAAAAGCATGTACTGCCCTTCCAGAGGACTCAAGTTTGATTTCCAGCACTCTTGTCAGGTGACTCGCTGCTGCCTGTAACTCTAGTTCTAGGGAACCCAATGCCTCTAGCCTCTGTGACACCAGCTGGGGACCAAGAACTCAACACACAGGCCTGTAGTAGATATTCATATTCAAAGTATAACATTTTGTTTCTCCACTTCAAGAGTCAGAACTCATGACTACAACATCCAATTGGCCAAATCCAGACCATCTGCCTGTATTATGGATTGTCATAGGGTATGAGGAAGGATCGTCCCTTTAGTTTCCCAGCATCTTGGTCTCTGCCTCCCTCCAATACTAGGAAGCACAGGAGAGATTTCTTCAAAGGAAGAAAAATGTAATACTTTTCACGTGCTTGCACACATTCTCTTTTTGGTCTTTTCCTTACACTCCTCACAGCACCCACTTGAAGTAGAGTTTTTTATAAATGTTTGGTGTGAATATTGAGGTTCAGAGAGATGAAACAGTAGAAGAAGTAAGCTATTTTCTCCAGGTGATAGGATGGTTAGACAGAAAATCTAAACTATAGCTGCAGATCGATTATCAGAATGAATGGAAGGAACGTTTTATTGGCTACAAAGGTAACATAGAAATCAGTTATATCTAATTAGGACCAGAGCTTAGACTTCATCTAAGTCTTCAGGCTGGCAGGAAGTTCTTTTTTACATTATAGCAATCTCTGCTGATGTCAGAATGAGCATTTTTCATGGAATCTAAGACACGTTGATGAACAACTGTACTATGCAGGATGAATCACAAACAACAATATGCCATGGAATGAACATGAACCATCATTAGAGACACAGTAAAGTGCTAACTCTAGTGTTACAGGAAGTATACATGTTATTTGAACACTTGTCTAAGACCCAGATGTAGTCCTATTCCCTTTGGTTGGAGATTATGTAGCTGTGTAAATTTACAAAGAAAATATTGGCTTAACAAGTACAGTCTCATAATAGTTTCGTAGGAACTGCCGAAGGAGCCATGTAAACAAAGCAACAGCCTTGCTACTGCACTAAGATAACCCTGTGTACAGGATGAAGCAACACCTTGGAGGAAGGGCTTCACTCCACTGAGGGAAAGTGCAAATAGCAGTGAAACTCAGAGAATGGAGGGATGATTTTGGGACAGGAGAGATGGAGCAGGTAACGGAGCACCTGAGGAAGTGTGAACATGGGGTCTGGGGAACATTGTAACAGCCTCTCAGAACTTAGCATAACAGACACCAGGTTAGATGTATCAAGGCACCATCCTAACATAAGAGACCATTACACAGACCTCTACACTGGCCAAAATGAGAACAAAGACCTAAATCAATGTCGTTCACTAGAAAAGTCTCTAAATGTGTGAACCTTGCCTTTTTGCTTTTTTAGCTCTGCTTATTTCTAACTGTTTTTTGTTAACTGAAGTGTGTGTCAACCAGGGTATGGTTTTTGTGCAGAAAAAAAGCCAAGAACACTAAGGCTTGTGGCTACGTGGTTAGAGATACATGATTCCGTGTGTAATCTGCCAGCCAGTGAAGAAAGACTTTCTTTTGGCTTTAAGAGTCTGTGTGTTCTCTGAAGGAGTTACCTGAAAACACCATTGTCATTTGAGGATAAGTTAGTTAAAGCACTCAAAACTTTTTATTCACTTGTGGTACTTCTCATCCTAAACAGGTACACACACACACACACACACACACACACACACACACACACACACACATACACAGGGCTCCACTGAGTTCACTGTCCTTCTCTGTTATAAGAATGAACAAACACATTATTCCTTTTGGGGCATTGCTTGTCTCCTCTGTATGGGGAATAAGGTGAGGAGGGATGCTGCCCACAAGCACTCAGAATTCTATGATGTCTCCTCCTGTGGTTGTTGGTGGGTGATAAAATTACCCAGCCTCTGCATCCAGAGGCCTAGGAATCAGGTGTTCTGTGTAGCACCACAGAAGTTACTCTGAGTAAGGGCTCATAAGTGGAGACAGGGCTAGGAGGTGGGGAAGCCTTGGGGGTAAGGCTGCAGTAGGAATCATCATTGTGTAGGCTGAGTGGATAGACAACGATCTGCTTGGACAGAAATTGCTTGTGCAAAGGATCTTTGGCATCCAGGACCAAGGTGGTCTATGGGTCAACTTGGGACTCCTCACTGGGGGGGGGGGGGGTTCTTGGTCCACAAGCTGCTACAGGATCACTGGAGGTTTGAAGCCTGGGCATAAAAATGTGGTATTAAAGATAAGCTTATGGTAAAATGATGATAAACACAATATGATCATCTTGATAGATGTAGAAAGGGTGGTGTGTATAATCTGACATCATTCACAACAAAACATCCATTCATATGGGCAGAGGAGTTAACTCATTTGGTACATGGCTTGTTGGGTATATTAGTCAGGGTTCTCTAACAAAAAATAACTGATAGTGTGTGTGTGTGTGTGTGTGTGTGTGTGTGTGTGTGTGTGTGTGTGTGTGTGTGTCTTTTGTCTGCGTGTGTTAAAGGGGGATTTATTAGTGTAGCTTTCAGGCTGTGGTCCTAGTAGTCCAACAATGGATGTCTCCCAAGTCTCCAGAGGAAAAACCAAGGACTCCATGGTTGTTGAGTGCATGAGACTGGATGTCTCATCAGTCCCAGTCTGGTGCTGGAGTCCCAGGGAAAGCTTAGAGAGCTGCCAGTCTTCAGTCTATGAGGGACTCTCAAAGAAGCATGTTATAATACCAGCAAAGGAATGCCTCAGGAACAGGATATACAAATTCACAAGCAAGAGTGAAGACAAGCAGGCAAAAAGCAAAAGCTTCCTTTTTCCATATCCTTTTTGTGGGCTACCAGCAAAGGTCTGGTTTAAACTTAGGGTGCGTCTTCTCACCTCAAATCATCCAATCAAGAAAATCCATCACAAGCCTGCCCAGCTTTTTCAATTTTAGCTGATTCTAGATGTAGTAAAGGTAACAGTCAAGATTAGCCATTACACTGCTCAAACATAAGTTTGGATCCCCAGCACACACATAAAAATTGGGTACAGCAACATGCACCTGAATCACATCTCTGAGGAAGCAGAGACAGGTGGGTTTCTGGGCTTTGCTGGACATCCAGTCTAGCTGCATGGGCAAGCTCAAGGTTCTGGGAGAGTCCCTGTCTCAAAAATTAAGATGAACAGAGCCAATAAGATAATTCTTTGGGTAAAGACACTCACCACCAAACCTTAGTTTAATACCCAGAACCCACATGGTGGAAGGAGAAAACTAACTTGTATGCAGATTTCCTGTCCCTCAGCCACTCTCAAATAAATGCGCAGAGGCTTAAATTAATTATAAATGCTTGGCCAATAGCTCAGATTTATTACTAACTAGCTCTTACAACTTAACCCATTTCTATAAATCTACCCCCGAGGCTCATGATTTTTACCTCTATCCCGTTTGTGTGTCTGGCACATTCTTTGTCTGGCAGGTGACTCCTCTGACTCTGCCTTTCCTCATCCCATCATTCTCAGTTTGGCTTTCCCACCTAACTTTATCCTGTTCAGCTATTGACCAGTCAGCTTATTTATTAAACCAATCATAGTGACATATATTTACATAGTGTACAGAAGGATTGTTCCCCAGCACTGACTTTTTCAAGTTGTCCCCTGACTTCCATAAATGTACATCATAACACACACACACACAAATGAAATAAATAAAGGTTTTTTTAGTTTAACTAAGGCCAGGCATAGTGGCACACACCTTTAATCCCAACACTCCAGAGACAGAAGCAGGTGAATCTCTGAGTTCAAGGCCAGCATGATCTAACAGAGCAAGTTCCAGGACAGACAGGACTACACAGAGAAACTCTGTCTCAAAAAAAATTTTTTTGATTTAATTTAAGTAAGGTGTGATGAAGCATACCTTAAAGTAAGCATATTGTTCTACAAACACACACCTTTTGTTCTCAAGGTTGGGGACCAAAACCAAGGCTCTAATTTTTTCATATTCGTGTCATCATGTTTACACTTCATCAAAACTTCCAGCTTGTCTCAAACTTTGCCCAGTTTAGTCTGTAGAACAAGAAAAAAGGTCAACTGGGGCACCTTCTGTCCCCTGACCTTGCTCTCAGCACCACTACCCAGTTAATCATTGCCAACAGTAGATATAACACACTCACAGACACACTACTAACATCTCTGATTGTTCTATTCTGCTGCATAAGGAAGTTGATCTAAATGACACATGAGTTCCAAAGAGAGCCAAAGAAAGACAGCTGCCATGCAGTCATACAACACTGACCACCAGCCATCGGCTTGCTTTGCTTTCAAATGTGTCAGCAATTCAGCCCTAAAATCCCACCCTGAAAGCAAAGGGAGGGAAAGCCTGGGAATGGCCCAGCAGATGTTAAACACAGCAGAAGCTAGTCATGCCCTCTACGTGCTGCTCAAACTGTGGCCTCGTAGATAAAAGGAATGAGTCCTGTTTTAAGTCACTGAGTCACAGAGAGAGGTAACTGACACAATTGCTATGACATGGGCTTTGAACCCAGCTGATACAAGGGGACAACAATATTTTTAATGGGATCACAAGAATCATTATGGTGGTGATGGCAGTGGTGTGTGTGTGTGTGTGTGTGTGTGTGTGTGTGTGTGTGTGTGTGTGTGTGTGTGTGTGTTTCACAGTCTGTATCTGTGTCTCTGTGTCTGTGTCATCTCTGTGTCTGTGTGTCTGTGTCTGTTTCTTTGTCTGTGTGTCTATGTGTCTGTATGTTGTGTTGATTTGATTTTTCAGACAAGGTCATTCTCCTCTAGCTCAGGCTGGCTTTCAACTCACCATGTAGCCAAAGATGACCTTGAATACTTTATCCTTGTGTCTCCACCTTCCAAATGCCAGGATTATGGTTATGGGCCATCATTCTTAGCTAAGGCTTTTGATTTAAAAGGAATATTGTTGGCAGCAATGCGGTGTTAGGGGATATTCGATCCCACTCTGAACCCCAAGTTTGCATTTGCATTAATTAAATAAAATTGACCTTGGGTCAGGAGGCTGAGTTAGCAACTAATTGACACAAAGTAACCATAGAGCATGGGAGTGCATCTGGAAGAGATAAAGAGATGCACAGGAAGTAGTAGGGAGGGTTTTTGAGTGCTCCAGCTTTTTCTGTTTGGATAGAACAGAAAGATGAACTTTTTGGGGGGAGGTGCCAGCAAAGAGAGAATTTAGCTAGGTGCTACTCAACCTCTCTGAGCTGGCAGGCTTCCTCTCAGCCTTTGAGTCTCAAATTTTATTTATAAACAGAATGATAGAGACTTAGTAAAAGCTGCCTTTAGTGGAATTGGCAGAGCCAGTACCTGTAGGAAAAGAAGGTCCTCCAGGTCACTGCCAGAGAAGCAGGCTAGTAACTTCAGAGTCACAATTACTGGCTGAAACAGCAGCAGACTAACTAACACATGTTCCTGAGAGGATTATTAATAAGTATTACAAAGAACAGTCACTGGCCATTCAGGTTGTACATAAACAGGCACAACAGCTGCTGATCTTTCAAAGGTACCAACAGCCCTACCTTTAAAATTGTTAACTGCCGAATCTGTCTGGGTGGAACAATGGCCTTTGACATCAGAATGATTTCAGGCCTAGAACAGTTGGTACAGGAGCAGCTAAATGCTCAACATATTGAAGAATCAACCAGTCCATGGAATTCTTCTGTATGTGTTATTAAAAAGAAATCTGGAAAATAGAGAATGTTAACATATCTAAGAGCTATTAATAAGGTGATTCAGCCAATGGTCTCTTTACAACCTGGAATTCCCTTGCCTTCTCTATTACCTACAGACCTATTATAGTGATTGATTTAAAAGATTGCCTTTTACTATACATTTGCAAAAATGGGATAGAGAAAAATTTGCCTTTACAGTGCCTACTGATGATAATTCCCAGCCTATTAAGAGCTATCAATGGGGCTGGGCGGTAGTGGTGCACACCTTTAATCCCAGCACTCAGGAGGCAGAGCCAGGTGGATCTCTGTGAGTTCAAGTTCAGCGTGGTCTACAGAGCGAAATCCAGGACAGGCACCAAAACTACACAGTGAAAGCCTGTCTCAAAAAAAAAAAGATGAATCAATAGAAAATCCTTCCACGAGTGATATAGAAATGTATGATAGAGGTATGATAGGATAAAAGGGTAGATTATTGAATCTACTTTAAAGAGCAACAACTTGCTTACAATGTTTTACATTGCTATGGATTTTGGTTTATTGATACAAATTTAAAGTTAATTTTGTTATAATATATGTATATTTCTATTCTTATTTAAGGTATTATGTTTATGCAACTCAATTAAAATTGTAATGTATAATTAAGAAATACAGATTAATAATTAGTCATCTATGATAATCAAACTTACAGTCATGTTAGTTAAGTTTTCTAGGTATACATTGATATACTTCAATCTTCAAACACTTCAAGGACCTACAGAATATGGCATTTAAAATGTTTTAAGAATTTTGATTTTCTGGACATTGAGACATGTCTGCTGCACAATAAAGCAACTTATTTTTATTACTATAGAGTTATAGTAATAAAAACAGCTTGGTATTGGCATAAAAACAGACTTGTAGAACAATGGAATTGAATCAAAGGCCATGACATTAATCCACACACCTATGAACATCTGATTTTTGACAAGGAAGCCAAAACTATACAATGGAAAAAAGGCAGAATAATAGCCAGAACCTGGAAATAACCTAGATGCCCCTCAACCAAAGAATGAATAAAGAAAATGTGGTACATATATATGATGGAGTATTACTCAGCTGGGGAAAAAAAGGTGACATGAAATTTGCAGGCAAATGGATGGAACTAGAAAATATCATCCTGAGTGAGGTAACCCAGACTCAGAAAGACAAACATGGTATGTACTCACTCATAGTGGATACTAGATGTAAAGCAAAGGATAACCAGACCTACAACTCACAGCTCCAGAGAAACTAAGAAACAAGGAGGACCCTAAGAGGGATGCATGGATTGCCTTGGAAAGGGGAAACAGGCAATATCTCAATATGTAACCTGGGGATGGGGACAAAATAGAGGGGAAGGAATGGGGGGTCGTCGAACTGGGGAAGGAACAGAGTGGGAGAGCAATGAAAGAGATATCTTGATAGAGGGAGACATTATGGGGTAAGGGGTGCAAGGGGAATTTCCCAGGAATCCACAAGGATGGGCCCAGCTTAGACTACTAGCAATAGCGGAGAGTATGGCTGAACTGTCCTTCCCCTGTAATCAGATTGGTGACTACCCTAATTGTCATCATAGAGCCTTCATCCAGCAACTGATAGAAGCAAATGCAGAAACCCACAACCAAACACCAGGCCAAGCTCAGGGATTCCAGTCAAAGAGAGGGAAGAGGGATTATATGAGCAAGAGGGGATCAAGATCATGATGGGGAAATCTACAGAGACAACTGAACCAAGCTCATCTGAACTCGTGAACTTTAGACCAACAACTATGTGGAACCTGCATAGGACTGGACTAGGCCCTCTGCATATGGGAGACAGTTGTGTAGCTAGGTCTGTTTGAGGGGTCCCTGGCAGTGGGATCAAGATCTATCCCCAGTGCATGAGCTGGCTTTCTAGAGCCCATTACCTATGATGGGACACCTTGCTCAGCCTTGATGCAGGGGAGAGGGGTTTGGTCCTGCCTCAACTTAATGTACAAGGCTTTGCTGACTCCCCATGGGAGGACTTACCCTTTTGAGGAGGGAATGGGGGATAGGTCAAGGAAGGGAGGCTGGGGGGAGCAGGAGGAGGGATGAGAGGGAGAGGGGGATCTGTGGTTGGTATGTAAAATGAATAAAAAGTTTTTAAATTAAAAAAAAAAGAAACGTATTTGGGTTGACTTGTTCCAGAAAAACATGCTTGTATGATGATTATATAGTAACTGCATAACTTTTGGTTATGAGGAAAATCCTCTTTGTAATGTATTTGGTGTGGGAAATATTAAAAAGGGTGTTTAAAAAATAAAGAAAAAGAATGTAGAAAGATGATAGAAAGACCCTGAAGGGGTGTGTGTGTGTGTGTGTGTGTGTGTGTGTGTGTGTGTGTGTGTGTTTCCCTTTTTTCAACAGCTCCAGGATTAAGTATTACTCCCTCAGATAGAAAGATCAATTGAATGATTAGTTAGAGACTCCATGACTCCCCTTCAGTTCCTGAGCTACTGAAGGCTGGTCCTTACAGCAGCAATCTAGGAACTGATAAAATAAATAGTACAGACATGGTGGCTTCCAACTCACTACATAGACAAAGATGGCCTTGAACTTATTCAATAAAAGATGTATAGATTATCTTTGTGTGTGAGCAGTTTTACTTTTTTTTTTACATTTATATACAAAACACTGCCTCCAACCTGGCTATGTAGCAAGGGATAAGCTTGAACTTCTGATTCTCCTATTTCCACTTCTCAAGTGCAGGAATTTTGGACATGCCCCACCAAACCTAGTTTACATGATGCCAAGGGATTGAACCCATAGCTCATGTATATGAGGCAAACATTCTACCAGCTGAGTTACATACCTCTGTTTTGTTCTATTCTATCAACCTACCTGAGTTATGTTGTATAAATCAGTCTTTTGAATGTACACAGATATAAAATATAGGGTTGACCAAAAACTGACTCCCAAAGGATTGCAATGTTATCAGTATTATAATAAAGCTTTGTACTGAGGATGTGTCATTGCTGAGGAAAAGGCAATTTATCCCACTATAGCCCAAAGTGGTGTCTGAGAACTGGAAAAAGACAAAAGGTGGGGATGGAGGAAGTTCAAAGCATCTTCAGAGGGGATTTATAGTGATTTAATCTAAAATGCAGTTTATTGTGAAATTTCATTAGTTTGTGGTAACTATGAGAAAATCAAATACAAAATAGTGAGAGTTGTATGGAATTCAATTTATGCAGACTAAAGATTTGTATTTATTCTTAAATGATTACTTACTATTTTGTTGTTAAACTTCCCTTTTTTACAATCAAGTTTGGTAGTATGTGCCTATAATCCCAGCACTTGGGAAGTGGGATGAAGAGAGTCAGGAGTTCAATGACATCTTCACCTAAACAGTGAGTTTAAGGAGAGCCTGGGCTACAAGAAATGTACTGTTATACATTGTGTCCCACCCAAAAGAAAGTTTTCTTCTCCTATGAAATGGGAATAACTATGAATATTTGAGGTTTTTAAGTATTTCTTTGCAAGAAAGACGCAAACTAAATGTCAAAATGGATGTCAAAGGTTGCAAGTCACCTCATTTATTTCCTTTTTAAAAATACACAGATCGATAAAATTCCCAAACCTGGTGATAGTGCTAGGATATGACATTTAATATTTATCTTTTTGAGCCTTTGAATCCCATGAGTCAACACTGTAAAAAGAACTTTCCCTGCAGTAAATGAAAGCTGCCTCTCTTGTGGCATCCTGCCAGGAGAGGGGGAGCCTGGCAAAGTCTGGGCTATTCCCACCAGGCTCTTCCCATAAAAAGATAAGAGCTTCACCAGGACTACACTAGAAACTCTGCAGAGAGAGGGGGGCTCCTCTCCACTCAGCTGACAACTCTTCATTTCTGGCCAGGTATGGAGAGGAAGATAGTTGCTGTGGGTGAAATTAGGAAAGTGGACTCTGGCTCAGGACTGCTTTAAGCCCAGAGAAGTGAGGAGTTTTAAGGAAAGGAAGAAACCTTTAATTGGACTAGATAGGAGCTGAGACAGGGATAAGGGGAAAAGATGGTCTGGATAGAAACTGACCTTCATCTTGCTTTTCTCTAGATGACCATGACCCAACTCAGCTTCCTGCTGTTTATCATCCTGGCCACCAGAAGTTGCAGTGCTGGTGAGTCTTACTACAGGACCCAGATTCCTCAGGTCATCTCTAGCTTTAAAGGCAGTCAGCACTAGACTCAGTTGTTTCCAGAATGTGGATCTCTGAGGAACAGAGATCACACTTTTGTTGTGGTTGTTTGTTTTTGTTTTTTGACACAGGGATTTTCTCTGTCCTGGAACTCAATCTGTAGACGAGGCAGACATCAGACTCAGAGATCTGCCTGCCTCTGCCTCTTGAGTGCTGGGATTAAAGACGTGAATCACCACAGCTTGGCCCATCATTCCTTTTTAAAAATCTTGAAAGTAAATATAATTTTATTCTTTTCCCATTCCTTTTCCTCTTTCTAGCCTTTTCAAATTAACCCCCCTCCCCACTCTCTACAAAAATAAAGGTCTCTTTTTATTTAATCATATATATCTCCACAATTAAACAAAAAATATATATGTAAACACAGACACAGACATACAGATATATATATATATCTATATATAGATATATATAGATATATAGATATATATATTCCTGGACATGTAAATACAACCTATGTCATCCCCCAAAGAGATTATGCCTTTGAGATGTAGGCTGGGTGCTGATTGGCTCTTGAAGGAATTGACCAGTGGCAACGAGATTGTTGAGGTATGTCCTGGTCAGACTCTGTACTTGTGTGTAGCTCTAGGGGACCTTCTGCAAGAACTGTGTCCCATCCTAATTGTTCTTTATACTTAAGACCTTGGCCTTAGAGTTTCAGTGCCAAGGGAATGGTCTGGTTTGTGCCCAGAGACTGTTGTCTTCAATTCTGCTCTCTACAAGAACTCAACAGTATTTTAATATGTGTAATACCTCTTCGCTGCTTTTTGAGTATTTTTAAGGAAAAAGTCTCTAAATGCCATCTTACTTGATCTCCACATGAAAATCTTTGTAAGCTTGGTATTAGGCACTAGGGAACTGAAGCTCAGTCACAGTAATTTGTGGGAGCCCACAAAGGTTTCCTAGGGAGATCCAAGCTTGCTTTACACAGCAGGGCTGCATTAGGGGATGGCTTGACCACATATGTTATTACCAGGTGTTTGGGATAGTCTGCATTTGACTGTGCTGGCAGAGAGGTCTTTTGCTCCACCCTTTGGCATTCCTTTAAAAGTCCTTTAGAAGAAATAGTAGGGGCTGGTGGGTTTTGATCGAGGCCCTCCAGAGGCTACCCTGTGTTTCTGTCTCTCTCCCTCTATATTTCTATCTAAATATTTCTCACTTCTCCCTACTCAAGAGTACCCTGGGGGAAAAAATGGGAGCTGGTCTCCCTCAAATGGTGCCCAAACAGGGACCAGGGACTTTCAAAAGGGGCATCAGAGGGCCCTAAGGGAATTTAGGGCATGTCTGATTATGGAAATGAAGGTGGAGGTAATGTTTTGGGGAGTGAAAGGGGTTGGAAGACACCCTAGTGAGGCTGCAGCGTATATTTCTCTCTATCTAGGTTTCTTTCTTTCTCTGTCTCTTAACTTCTATCTATGAAAATTAAGGAAGGTAGAATATAGGAACATAGTGTCACAAAAAATTTTGAGTAAGAGTAGAATTTCCTTAGAGTTAAAATGAAGCACAAAAATAGTAAGCAAATCTTCAAAGAGTCACTTGTAGTGTTATGCCTGTGCCAGGAGCCCCCAACCAGACCACCAAGGAGCCAACTTCCCATGCAAAAACAAAAGATTTCTTCATTCAAGCCAAGCCCAGGCAGGGACTTCGTCCGTTACAGGGAGTGAAGGAGGAAAACCTGAGGACTTATTACAAGGGGGTTATACAGGAAAGGTTAACATGCAGTGGGTTACATATCATTGGATGAGGGGGATGGACTGAGGGAGTTCTTTGAAGTTACTGGCTGAACTATATGCATGAAGGTACTAATGGCTAACAGGATGCAGGGTATCTATAGAGACATACATTTTTTACTTCCTATATCCTGTTTTTGCTGAGCCCAGGATATATACATTCAGGTTTATTGTTCCAGTCCTGTTTTCACATGAGTTCAACCTCTGATCAGTTGAGTCCATTATTCCCCATATCCTCTTTTGCTGAGTCCAGGATATATAGATTTATTGTCATGTAAATTCAATCTCTGGTCAGCTCTGGGTTCATTTATAGATGAGAAGGTACCTTTAGATGAGGAAGGGAAGGTGATTCTCAAGAGGGCTACTGATTTTTCCTCTTCCATAGAAAGATTAAAAAATAGAAGGGTAAGGTGGAACTACAACAAGTATCTCAGAGGTTTTTGGAGTTCATAGAGGAACTGTGTCCTTGGTTTTCTGATTATGGGACTTTAAATGCAGAGAATGAGGTTGAAATGCAAAAATATTATGGAGAATACAGGCTAGAAGTGATTCCTATAGACACCTTTGGCCTGTGGGCATTGATTCAGGACAGTTTAGATCTAAGCACAGAGAAGCAGGAGGGAATCTTCCCTGAGGCAAGAGACTTGCACAGTTAATTTTACTTCTTCAGATACAAACAAAAAAATCCAGTCAGAAGAAGTAAGAGAGGAGAAGCTGGGTTTGGTTCATCAGATGCCTATTGGCTACAAGCCATAGGTCCACAGTGTACAGGACTCACTTTAGTTATAAATGGGAAAAGTTTCTTGGGTCTTTTAGATACAGGTGCAGATTTATCTGTTATAATTGCTGGTCAATGGCCTTCTATGTGGCCAAAAATGGAAATTATGACACACCTGCAAGGGGTTGGTCAAACTCAGTGTCCTGAGCAGAGCAGCAATGAACTCTCCTGGTGAGATTAAGCAGGTCATGAAGGAACATTTCGACCATACATTGTCCCACACTTGCCTGTAAATTTGTGGGGTCCAGATGTTATGAGCCATATGGGAGTATATTTATATAGTTCCAGTGCAACCATCTCTAAACAAGAAGTTCCTGACCAAGAGTTAATAGAAAGGTCATCTTTACCCCCTAAAGAAAAAGCTAATAGGGAGAGGTCAGAATATTTTTAGGAAAGGTCATTGAGCAACCTGTACTCCATGCAGATCCTGTGACTTGGAAATCCGACCAGCCTGTGTGGATAGATCAATGGCTCCTAACAGAAGAAAAAATACAAGCCATTCAGCAGTTAGTACAGGAACAGTTGGATGGTGGTCATATTGAACCTTCTAATTCTCCTTGGAATTCTCCTATTTTCCTCATCTAAAAGAAATCAGGGAAATGGAGATTATTACAGGATTTAAGGAAAATTAATGAGACCATACAACCAATGAGAGCTTTACAGCCTGGATTGCCTATCCCTACTGCTATACCAGAAAATACTTTTAAAATTATTTTGGATTTGAAGGATGGTTTTTATACCATTCTTTGGCTCTCCAAGACTGTCAAAGATTTGCATTTAGTGTTCCCTCAGTTAACTTTAAAGAATCCATGAAAAGATTCCATTGGTTCTTGTATTTTTTCAATAACTAAATTAAGACACTTTAAAGAAAGAAAAAAAGAAAGAAAGAAAGAAAGAAAGAAAGAAAGAAAGAAAGAATGTCAGGCACTTCTTGTCTTGTTAATAGTTTAGCTAAGAAATCTCTTCCAAATGTTAAGAAATCTTTTCTAGATGCTTGCTTGTATAAGTTAGTTCTGTTAAGAGATTCTTTCTAGATGTCTGTATAGTTCTATAGAGTTTCCTCTTAAATATAAGTTTGGTAAATAGTTCTTGCAAGAAATCTCTTCTAGATATGTGCTAAAGTTTGTAAAATAGTTTCCTTATGAATATGTTTGTAAAATATATCAATAGAGTTTCCCCTTGAATATAAGTTACTAAGAAGTAAAAATAAGTAAGCTTGTCAAAAGAGTAAATATGTATAGTGATAGTAGTTCAGTTAAGAAATCTCTTCTAAATGTTAAGAAATCTCTTCTATAAGCTCAGTAAATAGCTAATAAATATCTTCTAGATATTTGCTAATGGTAATCCTATAGTTTCCTTTTGAATATAAGTTTATAAGAAGTATAAATAAGTATATGTTGTATGTAAGTTTATGTAAAGTGTAAATCTAAATGTTTAATGTAAGCTTATAAAATGCAAAATTGTATAAGTGTAAATACATATAGCCAATAGCCAAGCTAGGTATAAATACATACAGTAAATAGCCATGACAGTTGTAAATATGTAATGTTTATACGAGAATTGTGTTGGTGTTAATAAACTAGAGTTTGCTGAAGAAGAGAATTTTTAAGTTTGATGTAATTTACTTGATGTGGTTTGTATCCAGAGTTTATTGATTTAATAAAAAAAAAAAAAAGGTGGGGACTTGGCACAGATAAGGCTGTTATAGATATCTTAAGATCCATTTAAAAAGGATATTCCATCTTTATCATCCTCCACTCCTATACTAGGAGGTGTGGCAGCTGTGGAGATCACTGTGGATGGCTGTAAGCTCAATAGGAACCTGAGCCAGAGCTATGTTAATCTCAGTAACCCCTCCTGCCAGAGGCTGAGAGCCAGAGATGGGCAACTTTCTCCTGATGGCTTCCACCCTAATGGAAGTAATAATCAGGGCAACGACCTAAGACAGACCTCAGTCTATCTGAGGGGCCCTTTAAAATTTAAGAGGAGGAACCTGTGGGAGCCGACAAAGGTTTCCTAGTGAGATCTGAGCCTGCTTTACACAGCAGGGCTGCATTAGGGGATGGCTTGACCACATGCATGGTTACCAGATGTTTGGGATGGTCTGCACTTGGCTGTGCTGGGCTGAGGTCTTTTGCTCCACCCTTTGGCATTCCTTTAAAAGCCCTTTAGAAGAGACAGAAGTGGCCAGTGGGTATTGATCCAGGCCCTCCCGAGGCTATCCTGTGTTTCTATCTGTCTCTCTCCCTCTATATTTCCATCTAAATATTTCTCACTTCACCCTACTCAAGAGTACCCAGGGGGGAAAATGGGAGCTGATCTCCCTCAGTAAGTATAGTCTCAAAATACTTGACTTGTAAACATGGAGCTATGTACACATGAGTAGCTCTGACCCCAGAGTTAATGTTTGTTATTACTCTTCTAGGTTCTCAGACGACATTACAGAGTTGAGGCTAGTTTGCAAGGTTTTTTGTTCCAAGGTCTCTTGGTTAAACATCTGCACTGTCGACCTCACAACCCATGCTTCAGGCACATTAGGCTCCCTGCATTTCTTCTAATGCAGAGCTGGACTTCACTTTAATCTCCTTTTTCAGGACTTTGGACACAAAGTTTTCCACACCTCCAAATCTCTTGTCTTTCTTCCTAGTTACAAATCTTGTTGATTCTCATAGTGAGGCTTTGAGAAGTCATGGAATGAGTATAGAGTAAATGACAAGGGGAAGCTGGGTGTCACATGAGAGTGAAACTCTGCATCTTCTCTCACTAAAGAGAATCTGGATACCAACAGATGGACCAATCCTATGTCTTCTTCTATGTTCAGAAGCTGCAAGGAAATCAAGCAGAGGGTCATGGGGGCACGAGGTGAGTGATGAAGCATTTAAATAGCACAATGTAATCCCAACACTTGGGAGCCCAAAGCAGAGGATTGAAAGGTCCAAGGCAGCCTGAGGAGACCCTGTCTCGAAAATACAAACAAATAACCAACTTAGGAAATCAGGCTTTTGTACTCTAGAAAGCTTTTCTTTTTGATATAGAAAATGTGATAGAACGTACATACTGGATAAAAATTGTCACTTAACCAGTTTGAAGGGTTTTCAGAGTCAAGAATGACTTTCATAATGGTATGGATCACCACTATCCATCTCCAAAAAGCTTTCATTCCTTAAATAGAAATTCTGAAGCCACAAAGTAATGAATTCCTGTGTCCCCTGTGAGCTGCTGTTCTGTTTCCTACTTCTATGAAACTGTTAAATCTTTTTATCTCATATGATAATCTGCCTTATTTCATTAACATGCTTCAAGGCTCATATGTGATGTAAAACAGTTAATTTATTTTTTAAAAGATTTATTATTATTACTGTGTAGAAATACATGTCTGTGTGTGGGGAATGTGTACATGTATATGTATGTACATACAGAGTCCAGAAGAGGGCATCTAGTCCTCTGGAGCTGGAGCGACAGGCACTTGTACATTGCCAAGTGTGAGTGCTGAGAACCTAACTCAAGTTCTCCGCTAGGGCAGCACTTGCTCTTAACCACAGAGCCATTTCTCCAGCCCACTTCATTCTTTTTGATCTATTGGATAGATAGGAATGTACACAATATATAGTCTGCATAACAGACATCATGGATTATCCCTTATTCCTTTTTCTGTAGAGTAATACTTGGATTGTTTCTGTCATCCAGGTTTTGTGACCAAAGCTATAATGAACATGGATTTAGATAACTGAAGCTCCATTCTCAGTTCTTTGAATATATATCAAGTAAATTTCCTAAGTCCTTTAATAATACTATGTTTAACTTTAGAAATAAATCACTGTCAGTTTGGATAATTCTGTGTTCTGCCTCAATCACAGAAGGATGGCTTTCTACATTCTGGAAGATCCCCAGGGACACCTGTGATAGGACACTCAAGGATATGAGGCATTAGCCATGGTTGTAGTTCCTAGAGTCATTCTGCCCATGGAGCAGAGATGGACAATGAGCCTGCACACAGGACTGTGGACTGGTTCTCTCTACAGATGGCCTCTATTTCCTCTGCACAAAGAATGGTGTCATCTACCAGACCTTCTGTGACATGACCACTGCAGGTGGTGGCTGGACCCTGGTGGCCAGTGTGCATGAGAACAGCATGGGTGGGAAGTGCACGGTGGGCGATCGCTGGTCCAGTCAGCAAGGCAGCAGAATCGACTACCCAGAGGGGGATGGCAACTGGGCCAACTACAACACCTTTGGGTATGCTGAGGGGGCCACAAGTGATGACTACAAGGTTGGTACACTCTGTAGCCACTTGGGAAAGGGTGACAATGTGAGTGTAGTTCAAGCATGCCAGGGAGAGCTGAACAACTGAAAAATACTTATCTTGAATCTCAACATACTCCCAAGTAGGCTTTTCAGTCGGGGGGTGGTGGTGGTGGTGGTGGTGGTGGTGGTGGTGGTGGTGGTGGTGGTGGGACAATCATCCTTGGAAGTGGGGGACTGTGCATGTGGGTCTTTCACTTAGTGAAACCTCCTGATCTGGTCAGGTTCAGTGTTGGTTGCTTTCCAGAACCCTGGCTACTTCGACATCCAGGCTGAGAACCTGGGTATCTGGCATGTGCCCAACAAAAGCCCCCTGAAAAATTGGAAGGAGAGCTCCCTGCTGAGGTACCGCACCTTCAGTGGCTTCCTGCAGCACCTGGGCCATAATCTGTTTGGCCTGTACCAGGTAATGGAGACTGCTGGCTGAGGCTGCTTTTCAAGGGTGTAGAGAGAGGCAGGTTTTTGAGGCTGGTTGGGCTGTATTCCATGTTTCCCTTATTGTAAAGTGTAATGAGCCAAGGAAGGCAAGGGATACCAGTATGTGGAAGAGAGGAGGGGCAGAGCAGAGAGGGGCGGGATGGGTTGAGACAAGTGAAGCTAATAACAATCTCAGTTACTGGACACATGCTGTGCTTCTCCACAGTTACTAGACACATGCTGTTCTTCTCCACGCAGGACAGTGTTCCTGTGAGTGCCAATGCTGCCATCCTTACCCAGTGACTTCTTTTATTCCTTGTAGAAGTACCCAGTGAAATATGGAGCAGGGAAGTGTTGGACTGACAATGGCCCAGCAATACCTGTGGTCTATGACTTTGGTGATGCTCAGAAGACAGCCTCTTATTACTCCCCCCTTGGCCGGAGTGAGTCTCTGATGCTTCTATGAACCCTCTGCAGGACATGTGATAAATTCAGTTATGATTACTGTCATTTACCATCCACAACAGCCTGCTTCTCTTCTATAAATGTGTTTTGTTTCACTTCATTCAATTGCTTGCCTTTGATCTCTAAACTATTACTAACCCATTTTACAGCTTAGGAAACTGAAGCACTGAAAGTCCAGGAACTTGCCTGAGATCACAGAGCATAAGCAGGAGAGTCAGCATTTGCACTGGGGATTCATGGTTTGGGAATCTACTCTTTGCAACCCCATTACCAGTCAGAAGTTTCTTGGGAACAAACCAGGTCCATGTGCACAGGACTGAACAACAGAAAAAAAAATGGAGTTTTATTTTGCTTGTAAGGGATGACTATTACATTATTTAATATAAATCAAAATGGCACATACTCTTTGTGAATGCTGAGCCTATGCTGTATAATTCAAAGTTCTTCTTGTTTATGCTCGAAATGGAAGGCTTTAAAAGAAAAATTAGCAAGATAAATATGAACAGGACCAAAATGAATGCACTTGATAGCTGCTGTGACAAGCCTTGGAGAGATTCAGTAGTGACTTTTCTATATAACAAATTTCTCCATTCAGACTCTGGCAGATGAGGACCTTTTTTCAAGAACTGACTCTTGGGATCTGTGGATATGAATAGGTGTGACTTTCCCAATGTTTCTGTTATTTTAGACTGTATATCCTGAACCAAACTCTGGGCTGACAACTATTTCTAGCATTTTTCTTGAATGCTGTTTTCTGTCTCTTGCTTTCAGATGAATTCACTGCAGGATACATCCAATTCAGAGTGTTTAATAACGAGAGAGCAGCCAACGCCTTGTGTGCTGGGGTGAAGGTCACTGGATGTAACACTGAGCATGTGAGTCTGTGTAGTGACCAGAGAGGCTCATGAATAAGACTGAGGTTGCCAGTGTGTATCTGTGTATTTTGAGCATGGGAGAATCCCGTGTTAGTGTGTGTACATGTATGAGAGTGTGACCTTTCCCTGTACCTTGCTTGGTCTCAGGGATCAGAATTTCTATCTAGATACAGAAATCCTGTCTTGTTGAAGACCATAGTCAACATTACAAACTTCTTATGCACTGTTGCTGTTTGCTTAGATTTAAGAATTAAACACTCTCCAGGCAGCAATGGCACATGCCTTTAATCCCAGCACTCAGGAGGCAGAGCCAGGCAGATCTCTGTGAGTTTGAGGCCAGCCTGGTCTATAGGGCAAGGTCCAGGACAGGCACCAAAACTACACCGAGAAATCCTGTCTCAGAAAAAAAAAAAAAGAAGAAAAGAAAAAATAGAATTAAACACTTAATTACCTGGAATGAGGGAGACACTTGTATTCAGGAAGTCCTGTGCAAGCCTTTAGGGGCTGAGATTGTTAGAGAGTCACCAGGTATTGGCACTCTCCACCTGAGATTTAGCTTTTAGAGTGAAACATAGCCTTTCCATCCCTTTTTATGGCTTGTACAGATTTTCATTGTGTCAAGGGTTTACTAGGAGAATCCTGGACAACTGGTAGACCTCACCCAGGCCATTCACTTCCCTATCACAAAAAATTCTCTTGTTGGATGTTGGCATATCAACTAACTGACAAGGCAGGTACACTCACCTCCACTGCAGCAACCTGATGTCCCCTGAGCCTGGGATTATTAGACTCATACTGGTTTGTTTTGTTTCTTAATAATTTTTTTTTTTTGCAAAAAGCAGGCTGAGGATGAAGCACTTTTATTGCCACAGTGAAAGCTATAACAAGTTAACATGTTCTGGCCAAGCATGGTAATGCACATCTTTAATCTCAAAACTTGGATGGTAAAGACAGGCAGATCTCTGTGAGTTTGAGGCCACCCTGATGTACATAGTGAGTTCCAGGTCAACCGAGCTACATAGTAAGACCCTGTCTTGAATAAAAATTTGCATGTTCTTTTGGGATCCAGACCTCCCTAAAGTAACAGTCTGAAAAAGGGGTCATCACTTCCTGGTGGTCATGAAGCACTCAGTGTCCATTCATTCCTCAGTCATTAGCTTGTACTTCACCTGGTCAAGAAGAGGCAACTTTGCTGTCAAGGAGGACCGTGGCACTATGTTGTGAATGATGAAATGGGAAGAGCATGTGGTATTGAGGGAGTAGAAAGCTGTTTTCAATTTTGGTATGCAAGATGGGTGTGGGTTATAAGAAGTGCTCCTTTTGGAAATGTTAACATGGACTAGATCAGGAAACAACTTTTACATCACATCAATGGTTTTTGGACTATATAAATGATGAGAACCCCTGCAATGTTTTAACAGGCAATAAGATTAATGTGAGCATTCTTTTTTATTCCCCAGAGAGGACACTGATAGTCTAGAGGTGACATATTCTAATGGAGAAAAGACTAATAATAATGAAATAAATGTTAAAATGTCTTCTATGGCACAAATTAGAGCCTAATGTAGTGTGATGGAAATAGGGGGAGGAGACTTATGAATTCCAAAGATTTTAAATTTATTAATAGTTGAATACAGAGAATGGAAAGAGAAGACATTTGTAATGAGTCTTTTTTAGTCACACCAACCATCTCTCAAATAATGACACAGAGACTTATTAATTATGAAAGCCCAGCCTTAGCTTAGCCTTGTTTCTAACTAGCTCTTGTAAATTAAACTAACTCATATTTTTTTAATGTATGTTTTTCCACATACTTGTTACCTCATCTCCATCTAACCCATCCTACTTCTTCAGCCTCTGGCTGGTAACTCTGCCTTTCTTTTTTTTTTTTTTTTTTGTTTTTGTTTTTGTTTTTTGAAACAGGGTTTCTCTGTGTAGCTTTGTGCTTTTCCTGGAACTCACTTTGTAGACCAGGCTGGCCTCAAACTCACAGAGATCAGCCTGGCTCTGCCACCTGAGTGCTGGGATTAAAGGCGTGTGCCACCACTGCCCGGCTAACTCTGCCTTTCTTCTTCCCTGAGCTCTCTCTGTTCACAAGTCCTGCCTATAACTTCTGCCTGGCTATTGGCCATTCAGCTTTTTATTAAACCAATCACAGTGACACATCTTCACAGAGTGTAAAGGAATATTCTACAACAAACATTTTGAATAACATGGTTTTCATTGAGTAGGTGAATATCAAGTAATAAGCCAAGATTTATAGATGCTAAATATGTTTGGGATCAAGGAGGGATATGTAGTTATATGATGCTGGATTTTTAAAACATTTTTTATTTTGTTTATATGTATGCACATGTATATTCAAATGATCACAGAGGTCAAAAGGAGACATTGGACCCCTGGGAATTGACATTAAAGTCTTTATATTGGATGCTGGGATCTGATATGGAAGCTGGGACTTTGATTCTCTGATAGAGTAGTAAGATGTCTCAACCTTGGGGCCATCTCTCCAGCCCCCATGCTACTAGCTTGTTTGGGTGGGATTTTATTTTGTATTGTTTCAGATGTATTTATTTAATTTCATATATATGAGTATTTTGCTTGCACAAATGTTTGTATATTGCTTGAGTTCCTGGTGCCTTTGAGCCAGAAGAGGGCATTCTATTCCCTGGAACTGGAGTTACAACAGTTGTGAGCCCCATATAGGTTCTGGGACCCAAATCTCATCCTCTTCAAGAGCAGCAAGTACTCTTAACCACAGAGCTATCTCTCTAGCCCCAATGTACATGCTTTGATCAGTAATGGACTTTGAATATGATGACAGTCTCAGAGGATTTGTATTGCTTACTAACATCATAGACATTCTAGCTTGTGTAAGGATGGCCTATGATTTTCACAATGGCAAACTTATCAATGAACTTCTCCAAGTAAATCCCAATTTTTAAGTTATATGTGGCTGTAAGTAACTGTGTTGTTGTTTTGTTTTATTTTGTTTTGTTTTATTATTTGTTTGTTGTCATGTGGAGTGTAAAGACCCTGAGTAGTGATTCTAAATGGCAGCCTGATCATTAAGTTTTGAACTTAAGAAATATCTGGGGGCTGGAGAGATGGCTCAGTGGTTAAGAGCACTGACTGCTCTTCCAGAGGACCTGGGTTCAAGTCCCAGCACCCACATGGCAGGTCACAACTGTCTGTAACTCAAGATCTGACATCCTCACACAGTCATACATGCAGCAAAACACCAATGCAAATAAAAATAAATAAATAAATAAAAAGAGGGAAAGATGTAAAGTGTAAAGTGAAATAAATCCTTTAAAGAAAAAAAGAAATATCTGGATTAGAGAGAGGGATTTTTAAGCCATCAGTGAATTATTCATAACTAAAGCTAAAGATGTAATACAGCATATAAGAGAATTGTAAATGTGTCCCCTCTGGGAGGTAGAACTTAAGGAATTCACGAAGGAAAAGTCTAGACAGGGAACCTAAGAACAAAGGTTCAGAGCAGTTGAAGGAAAGGTAGGAAGAGAGAATGATGCTACTAAAGCCAATGGAGGGGGGTTTATGGATCAAATAGAGTGATACCGCCAACAGAGAATCTGATGAGTGATGAAGAGCCCACTGAACTTGGCTATTAAGGTGTCTCTGGATTCATCGGCTGTATTAGTCAGTTTTTTGCCTCTGTGATAAATACCTGAGAGAAACAATATATGAAAAGAAGGGTGTGATGGCTAGTTTTATGACAACCTGACACAAGCTATGGTCATCTGAGATGAGGGAACCTCAACTGAGAAAATGCCTGTGTAAGATCAGGCTGCAGGCAAGCCTGTTGAGCGTTTTCTTAATTGCTGATTGATGAAGAAGGGCCCAGCCCATTGTGAGTGGTGCCACCCCAGGCTGTGACTCCTTAGTTCTGTAAGAAAACAGTCTGAACAAGCCATGAGGAGCAAAAGAGAAAGCTGTATTCTCCGTGGCCTCAGCATCAGTTCCTGCCTCTAGTTTCCTGCCCTGTTGAATTCCTGTCCTGACTTCCTTCAATGATGAACAGTAATGTGAAAGTATAAGCCAAGTAAACCCTTTTCTCCCCAAGTTGCTTTGGTCATTGACAGGACCAAGTAGATTCCATAAGAGGCCACTCAGTCTTCTCTCAGACATCAGGCCTCAATTTCAATTTCAGTTTCCTGAAACTTGAGCAAGCAGTTTCTGGAAGGGCCATAAAAAAAAGTCCTTGCAGTAGCTCCCTTTCTGCATGTACTCTGACCACTCAAGTTTCAGCCAATTGTTTAATGTCTGGGACCCCTCATCAACTTAGAGATATGTGCCTAAGTCAAGGACAGAGCCTGAGCCACTGAGTCAGTCCCCCACAGTCAGTACGTGCTAGGCCAGCCAGTCTCCATGGCAGCTCAAAGACAAAGCCTGGGACTTGTCCAGGCCTACCCAAAAGTGGATAACTGTAACCCCTAGCCAATTAAAAGTTTCTAACATGATTGCCACTCACATAAACCAATCTTGAGTCAGTTCCTATGTAGTCTGTAGACCCCAAGCCCCCCTTGCTTTAAAAACCCAGCCCTGCTGGGCGGTGGGTGGTACACACCTTTAAAGTACCAGCACCCAGGAGGCAGAGCAAGGTGGATCTCTGTGAGTTCAAGGCCAGTCTGGTCTACAAAGCAATATCCAGGACAGGTAACAAAGCTACACAGAGAAACCCTGTCTTGAAAAAAAAAAACTGCCCCATTGCTACTCCAGGTCTCTCCTGCTCTGCTGCTGCATCAGACCAGCTGAGAGTCCTGAGTTAACTCATAATAATACAAAGACTCTTTGCTTTTGCATTGGATTTGGTCTTTTGGTGGTCTTTGGGGGAATCTGGGTACAACAGTCATGATGTTTCATCACAGCAATAGTAACACAGACTAAGACAAAGGGCTTTGTAGTTTCATTGTATTTGATATTTTAACCCATGGTCACTTGGTTCTATTGCTTTTAAATCCATAGTGGAGTATGATAAATATCATCCAGGAAAGATATATCAGAGCAATATGCCTCACTGCATAGCAGTAAGGAGCCAAGAAAGACTAGAAAAGGCCCGGACAAGATACCCTTCAAAACATGCCACTCACACTTTAAGTGATCTATTTCCTCTAACCAGACCCCACCTTACACAGCTCCAATAGTCAGTTCAAAATTGTGAACCCATCAATGATTAGCCAACTGATGAAGGCAGGGTCCTTATATTCAAGCCTTCCCCCAAAGTCCTGCCTCTGGATGTTACCTACACTGGGGACCAGGTCTTCAGTGCATAACACCTTTGGGGAGGACAGTTCATATCCAAACCATATCACCACCTGACCTCTCATTGCTCCTTCCTCCTCCTTCTTTTCCAGCACTGCATTGGTGGAGGAGGATTCTTCCCAGAAGGTAACCCTGTGCAGTGTGGAGACTTCTCTTCATTTGATTGGAATGGATATGGAACTCACGTTGGGTACAGCAATAGCCGGGAGATAACCGAAGCAGCCGTGCTTCTGTTCTATCGTTGAGAACTTTGTGGTGTGGGACCCAGACTTCTCCTCCAATCTGTGGACTCACATGCACAGAGAAAAACTCACCTAGTAACTAGAATGCTAAGGACACAGGAAAGGAGAATAAATTGTGTTCATTGCAGGCTTGGGTGTCTTCATGAATCATTTTGGTACAGGGGTGGAAGATTTCAAAAGAATTTCTGCTGCCCTGTTGGGACATCATGGCTGGGAATCCTGATACAGCAATACTCTTTCAGGTAGCCCCTCAAACATCCCAAGAGATACAGGACAGAGACGAGGCACACTACTCCACTACTTCCTTATTTTATTTGGGTCCCTTGCTAGTTTCTTTTTTTAAGATGGGTCTAGTGTATTCTGTGCTGGCCATAAACTCCCAATGTAACAAATGCCCTGGGTAAACAAAAACGAAACATAGTGTTTTAGCTATTTAAGGGACCAGAGAATTTACTCCAGGGTAAAGGTACTTACCAACAAACCTGATGGCCTGAGTTCAATTCCCATAATCCACGTGGTTGAGAGAGAGTCTAGTTCTAAGAGATACCCTCTAACCTCTTCCCATGTGTCATAGTACCAGCACACAAACACATAAACTCATGCACACTTGAGGGTACAACATGAATAAAGAGGTATAATAAAAATTTTTCTTTGAAGATGAGTAGTATTCCACTTTTTATGTGAACAAGATTTCTTTTATCAGAAAAAAAAAGTGAAATCACAAAATTTTCAAGAAAATAGATTGGCTTAGAGTGTATACTGTTAAATATGGTGATCCAATCTCCCCCATATGTGGATCCTAGTGTATAAAACATGTAAGTATATATGTAAGTGCTGTGGGATGTCTTTCTGTACACTGTGAATATGTGTTGCTATGACTGATTAATAAAGAAGCTGCTCTGGCCTATGGCGAGTGAGGTTATAGCCAAGCAGGAAATCCAAGAGAGAGAGAGGAAGTAGAAAGGCAGAGGTGGAGGAGATGCTGAGCCACCACCAAGGAGCAACATGCCAGCAGACCGGTAATGCCATGGCCATGTGGCAATACATAGATTAATAGAAATGGGTTAATTTAAGATGAAAGAACTAGCTAGCAAGAAGCCTGCTATATTCCATAGTTTGTGATTAACATTAAATTAAACCTCTAAGTGATTATTTTATAAGTGGATGTGGGTCTGCAGATGAGAGAGATTTGTTCCAACCCTGGGCCAGGTGGGACACAGGAAATCTTCCAACTACATGGAAGTAGCTGTTAGTATGAATATATTACATTTATTTTTAAAAGGTGGGTATATTACATTTATAAAAAAAATTAAAAAGACCAAAAAAGGGTCATCTCAGGTGTACTGGCTATTTTTGTGTGTCAAATTGACACAATCTAGAATCATAAGAGAGGAAGAAGCCTTAGCTGAGGAAATACCTCCTTGAGATCCAGCTTACATGTAGGCATTTTCTCAATTAGTGACCAATGGGGGAGACCACTGTGGGTAGTGCCATCTCTGTGATGGTGGTCCTGGGTTCCCTGAGCAAGCCATGGGAAACAAACCAATAAGCAGAACCCCTCCATGGCCTCTGCATCATCTCCTGCCTCCAGGATCCTGCCCTGTTTGAGCTCCTGTCCTGACTTCCTTCAGTATGAACAGCAATATGGAAGTGCAAGCCAAACAAACCCTTTCCTCCCCACCTTGCTTTTTGGTCATGGTCTTTGGTCACAGCAATAGAAACCCTAAGATATCAGGTGATGCAGAAGAACGGAATGCAGTAAATGACACATGACTTGTGAAAAGGGATATAAAGTCAATTGTTTTTCTGCTTTCAAGTCTTTTAGGGTGTGTATGTGTATGTATGTGTGTGTGTGTGTATGTGTGTGTGTGTGTGTGTGTGTGTGTGTGTGTGTGTGTGTGTGTGTTGGATAAGTCTCTAAAATGTAATTGACAGTGAAAGTTTAAAACCCTAAGCAAAGTTCAAGAAAGGCCACCTAACCATCCTGAAGTTCACTGAGAAGTATAGAGTTAGGGACAGGGCAAGCAATTGAATGGCTAGATTCACCTGGTTGAGTAATGTTTTTATTTGTGAGTTCATTACAATAAATGATTTTTTTTTTGCTTTTTTTTTTTTAAACTGGAGCTGAGGACTGAACCCAGGGCCTTGCACTTGCTAGGCAAGCGCTCTACCACTGAGCTAAATCCCCAACCCCAATAAATGATTTTTTTTTTTTTTTGGTTTTTCGAGACAGGGTTTCTCTGTGTAGCTTTGCGCCTTTCCTGGATCTCGCTCTGCAGACCAGGCTGGCCTTGAACTCACAAAGATCCGCCTGGCTCTGCCTCCCAAGTGCTGGGATTAAAGGCATGTACCATCACCACCCGGCGATGATTTTTTTATTAAAAAGAAATTAACAAAAAGGTCTGGGATACAGTTCAGTGGGAGAATGCTTGCCTAGTATCCATGAAGCCCTGGGTTTCATTGTAAGTTCCCATGAAGAAGAAGAAGAAGAAGAAGAAGAAGAAGAAGAAGAAGGAGGAGGAGGAGGAGGAGGAGGAGGAGGAGGAGGAGGAGGAGGAGGAGGAGGAGGAGGAGGGGGAGGGGGAGGGGAGGGGGAGGGGAGGGGAGGGGGAGGGGAGAGGAGGGGGAGAGGGAGAAGAAGGAGAAGATTTCAATCTAGCAAAAGAATCATAGAAAAAAGAAAGAATAAAATATAATCTAGAAAAAGGATGTCTTTAACTCTTTGGTTCTAGAACAAGACAAACTAGAGAATAGGTTCATTTAATTAATGTGTTTCAGGTGCAAACCACAGAATTATTTTTATAAATTCACATTTTCAATTTATTAAAAAATTATAATAATGGTAATTTGTCTACATTATGTTTGTCCCTGCCATGCCTAACTGCTGTATGCTCTCACCCACAGCCCCCTGTGAGTCTGGAAACATGAGTTAATTTTCTCTACACCTTTCTTGGAGTTACACTACAACAAGGCCATTCTGCAGCAAAAATGGCCCAAATTTCCCTTTAATGAGTACAGTTAAATTGAGGTCCAGGGATGTAACTCCATTAGCACACATAAAGTCCTAGGGCCTAACCCTAGCACACATAACCTGGACATGGTGGTACATACCTCCTGGCAGGTGGAGGCAGAAGGTTCAGAAATTTGAGGCCAGCATGGCATACATGTCTCAAAAAAAATCACCTTAAAATATATTTTCTTGGGGCTGGAGAGATGGCTCAGCAGTTAAGAGCACTGGCTGCTCTTGCAGAGGACCTGGGTTCGATTCCCAACATATACATGGCAGCTCACCATCATCTATAACTCTAGATCCAGGGGATCCAGTGCCCTCTTACACTCTCAGAGGATAAATTAGAAAAAAAATATATTAGAAAAAGGAAATATATTTTATTAAACACTCAAGAATACTATATAAAGTGACTCACTAGCATGCAACAAGTTGTTACTCTAAGCCAGGTAACTTCTTAGGGCTATACATGTTATTTCATTTAATTTTTGTGAAAAACACATGGGAACTTTACTGTTATCAGTATTTTGCAAATAAGGAAACTGAGACTTAGGTAGATGAAAAACTTAAAAGGGTCAGGGAAAGTCAAGGAATGAGTGAGACACCGTGAAATAATGGAATATGACAGTTGTTTCTCTAGGGAGGGGAGGAATCAAGTCAAATCACTTTCTCAGTGAGGTCCTCCTGGCAGCCTTCTCTGGATTAGAGGCTCCCCTCTGTGCTTCCCTAGCTCCATGAGTCACACTTTCCTAGATCTTGTCACTTTTGCTCTTGAAAAGTGACAAGATTTAGCAGGTGGCTCATCTGTCTGCTTTTTCACAGCTCCACAGTCCTTATTGAACTAGGTCCTGGACTAAGTGCTGGGGACATGTGAAGGACAGAAGTGTGCTGCAACTGGTCTGCACACTCCCAATCAACAGTGCCTGGCACAAGGGAACTGGGCCACACACAGGGGACTGCCAACAGATAAACCTCATTCAGGTTTCCTATAGATTTCTCTAATTGGAAGAAAAGTGTGTGGGAATATTGAGGAACCAAGGATATCTATATAGTTTTTAATTTTTTACACTTATTTATGCATGTGTGTGTTGTAGCTGGGGCGCCATTTGTAGCTGGAGAATTTTTCTCCAGCTCCCACCGCCAAGTCCCGCCAGTTCCAGAGCCCACTTATAAAATAAACACACAGACATTATTTAAACTGCTTGGCCATTAACTCAGGCCTATCTATTAATCTTTACTTTGCCACATGGCTCGTGGCTTACCGGTACTTTATATTTTCCTTGTCTTGGCAGTGGCTCCAGCCGGTCTCTCCTTCCTTTCTTCTTCTTCCATTCTCCTCTCTCCTTGTCCTGCCTATACTTCCTGCCTGGTCACTGGCCAATCAGTGCTTTATTTATATTAAGCGATATCCACAGCAGTGTGTGCCCGTGTGTGTGTGTGTGTGTGTGTGTGTGTGTGTGTGTGTGTGAGAGAGAGAGAGAGAGAGAGAGAGAGAGAGAGAGAGAGAGAGAGAGAGAGAGAGACAAGCCATTATACCATGGAGGTCAGGCAGCTCAGTTTTCTCCTTCTGCCATGTGGATCACGGGAATTAAAATCAAGTCATTGGGCTCACTGGCAAGCACCCCAACCAGATAAGCCAACTTGCTGGTCTCATGTCTTTGATGAAGAATGAGATAAAAGAAAAGTCAGGAAAAAACAGCTAGCAAAAGCCAGGTTATTAAGGAAAGAGAAGGAGATGGGAGGGAGGAAGAGTAGAGAGATCACAAGCAATTTCTCATTCAGAACCTAAGAAATCTAGTTCAAACAAGACAAATACTCTTCCCTGCCCCAACATTCTTTTTAAAATGGATGACTGTTTTGCTTGCATGTATACATACAACATGTGTGTGCAGTGTCCATAGAGGCCAGAAGAGGGCATCAAATCCCCTGGAACTGAAGTCAGGGACAGTTGTGAGATATGAGGGTGCTGATAACCAAACCTATGTCTTCTGAAAGAGCAGTTTAAGATCAACTTAGAACACATAAAACTCTGTCAGAATAAAGGAAGGGGTGAGGAAAAAGAGGAGGAGGAGAAGGAGAAGGAGGAAGAGGAGGAGGACGAGGACAAGGAGGAGGAGGAGGAGGAGGAGGAGGAGGAGGAGGGAAGGGGAATAGAGAGATGGCTCAGTAGTTACAAGGACATTGCTTTTTCCAGAAGACCCAAATGCAGTTACCAGCACTTACTTCAGGCAACTCACAACTGCTGTGAGATAATGCTTTTGTACACCGGTTTAATAAAACACTGACTGACCAGTAGCCAGGCAGGAAGTATAGGCAAGGTGAGCAAACTAAAGGAATGCTGAGAAGAGGAAGAGCAGAGTCAGGAGTTTCCAGCCAGACACAGAGGAAGCAAGATGACAAGGCAGAACTGAGAAAAGGTACTAAGCCATGTGGCTAAACATAAATAAGAATTATGGATTAATTTAGGTGTAAGAGATAGTCAATAATAAGCCTGAGCTAATGGCCAAACAGTTATAAATAATATTAAGCCTCTGTGTGATTTTTTTTTAAAAGGTTGCAGGACTGTGGGTGAGAGATTTGTCCCAACTGCAAGCCAGGTGTGACACGGGAAAACTTTGGACTACATTTGGCGTACCAACGTGGGTCTCTCGAGTTTCCATAAGGCCTAAAAGAGTTTAAAAAGGGCTTCTAAACACACAATAACACAGCCAAAAACAGCTTTCTACTTCATATATCATATAGGTCGAGATATAGAGATGCCAAGGTACAGAGACGTTGTGGCGTGTGGACTTGAGCTACAGTATAGTGAGTTCATAGTGTATGGGCTTGAGTACAGCATGGCAGATTCCTGCCAGAGTACACAGAGGCTTCTCCAAGATGCCTGGTATGCTGATGATGAATTTAGCTTTTGCTAGTACAGAGGGAAAAAAAAATGGTTTCTGGGCTACACACTATGGATGGAGGCACAAACCCACTGCCTCCCAGAGCCTGTGGAGCACATGGCTCCCAGAGCTGATGGTAAATGTACCACTGCCACATTGGGAAGCTGAAATTGGTAGAGTCAGCAGCCAAGGTTTTCACTTCAGTACTAGCCACTGCAGTTTAAAGCAATAGATTCACAATAAGACAGATTCAGATGGAATAAACCTCTAAACAGTTTACAATGTATGTAAAAAATGTATTTAGGCTTGGAAGAGAGAAGAAAATGAGTATAGGGGGCTGGAGAGATGGCTTAGCAGTTAAGAGCACTGACTGCTCTTCCAGAGGACCCTGGGTTCAATCCCCAGCACCCACATGGCAGCTCACAACTGTCTGTAACTCCAGTTACAGGGAACCCTCACACAGACATACATACAGGCAAAACACCAATGCACATAAAATAAGAATACATCAAGTACTTAAAAAAGGAAAATGAATATAGGCAGATATATAAAGAACTAGTTTTAAAAAATAAAGTCTCTAAAGAGACAGTAAAAGTTACATAAAAAATAAGCCATGTCACTTGGAGGAGATACGATCTGGTGTTGGTGTGGGCCCAGGGTTCTGTTTATGTCTTTCCTCAGGACAATGAGGTTCCTCTTTGGATTTCTGAGCACTGAATGCACCCTATGGCGGCTGCTGAAGCCCAACATGACAGAGACCTATTGGGTTTTCATGAAAAACTCTACCCTTCTGATGCCAATGGGGATTGAAAGCCCAATATGGCCAACTTTGGCAAGCATTAATGTAAGCCTAGGAACTGTACCCATGTGGTTGGATTCTCCAGAAGGTAAGGTATGGTAACTGCTTTTCAAGTATGTTTGAAAATGAGTCACTCAGACACCTTAGAGATTAAGGATAACCCTGAAGGTCACTGACCTCCATTTGTTAACAGTAACATGCCAGCTAAGCCTTTTCATTTTCACAATCCTCTTCAAGCTGGTGTAGTACCTACTTTTCAGGAGTGGCTCTGTGCAACATTTATTGGCCTCCTGAAATTCATTTAGCCCCCTTTTGAAGATACCTTAAAATTTATGAGCCTCAATGTAGCCATTATAAGACCTTATGCTCCTTATGAGCTGCCTGTTTTTTCTTTATGGTTCTTAGTTGTTCTTTTGCAGAGCTGCCAGCTTAAGTCGTGCTGGGATCAAGAAAAATGGGCCTTGGCAGTTCGTGTTACTGGAGTTGTATCCATACCAGTGGATGTCCACACACTCCAAAGGAGAATTTGACATTGCTGATGCCATTGTTGCTGTTATAGCAATGGTGGCCACCACTGCTACTGTTTCTGGGATTACCATTTCATAATTGCTTACTACAGGTAGCACAGTGGAGACCCTGGCAGCAAAAGTAGCTACCACAGTTAGTTAATCTTTCATTCTATTGGGCATGATAAATTTAATTCAATAGTTATATACATTTCGATTGGCTTTGAAAATTATAAATTTATAAACTCAAGTTCCATTTGCTTTTGGGATACCATCTTACAAGGACTCCAATTTGCAGTAAGGCTCATTAAGGAAGGGAATGGCTCAGTTGCCTTTAGCCTACTGGCTATGGGTGGGATAGGACCTCAGTTGGTCTTTTCTGTGTCAAACACACAGATTGCAAGTCCAGTGCCACTTTGAGATCTTTGGCAGCAGTTAACTCTGCAGCTCACACACGATTGAGCCTGTATGATAATGAGTATTCAGAGACGGGTAATTCCTGGGAAGCGCTCACCAACCTAAGACAGAGTGCCTGTGTGGCCTGGGCAGATGTCTCCATGACAGGTAAGGTGACCTGCTGACATCCCACGCAACCTAAGTCAGAAGCTCATTTTTTAGTAAAAGGGGGACCTGTATGGTCCTGGCCCCTGTTTTGTGTAACTGTTGCCTTGCTTGCTGACCTTGACCTTGATATCCTCCCTATGCTAATTCCCTCCCGGGTTCCACCCTCCTGAATGCTTAAGGGAAGTTCCTTGTCTGTGTATCCTGCATAATGGGCGTTAACAGCTTAGATGCAAGATTGTAAAACATCGGAGCGAACTTCTGCCCTCCAGGGTTCTCCCATTGTGCTGTAAGCCTGTATTTAAGATCTCTTCCCTCCTTCAATAAACAGCATTTGGCATTAAAAAACAAAAAAACGGGGGAAAAAAAAATAAGCCATGTAAAGATGGAAATCACACACAGAGTCTGGATTATATTGTCTTTGGGATTTTTAACTGCAGAAAGACATTTGATTGTAAAGGTTGGTAAGTTAAACATATATATGTGTGTGTACATATATATATGCATATATATGTACACACACATATATATACATATGTGTATATATATGTGTGTGTATATGCGTATACATACACACATATATATATACATATATATGTATATATTTTTTAAAGGTATCTTAACTTCAAAATTTGGATCTAAGGATATGTTGCTTTGGAAAGGAGGCTCTGCTTTTGTTTCCATAGGAAGCAAGAGGCTATGGATTTGTTCCAGGTTAAGAGACACCAGATTTGATCAGCCAAGACGTCCTGAAAGGTCTCCAATTATGCCATGGCCCAGATGATCCAATATTCAGGACAGCTTCAAGGCAACTGGCTCAGACAATGCAGCCTTACAGACTATTCTAGTCAGGACTTGACCATAATTCTTAATTTTCTCAGGATCCTCATAAGATTGTCAGTGCCTCCATCCAGCAGGAAGTAGTATGAGAAGCTATGCCCAAATTCCCAAAATATGGTTTATAAATATTTATTTTTGTTTAAATGAGGTTGATTATGAATGCAATCTCTTTCCAAAAGAAAAAGTGTATATGGGGCGCTGGAGAGATGGCTCAGTGGTTAAGAGCACCACCTGCTCTTCCAGAGGTCCTGAGTTCAACTCCCAGCAACCACATGGTGGCTCACACCTATCTCTAGTGGAATCTGACGCCCCCTTCTGGCACAAAGTTGCACATGCAGATAGAGCACTCATATACATAAATAAATAATAATAAAATCTTTAAAAAAAAAGAAAAGAAAAAGTGTATATGATATAGAAATGTATAGTATAGATATGATAGGATGAAAGGGTAGATTATTGAATCTACTTTTAAAAGGCAACAACTTGTATAAAATGTTTTACATTGCTATATATTTTAGTTTATCACAAATTTAAAGTTAATTTTGTTATACTGTATATATATTTCTACTCTTGTTTAAGGTATTATGTTTGTGCAGCTCATTGAAATTGTAATGTATAATTAAGAAATACAGATTAATAATTAGTCATCTATGATAGTCAAACTTATAGCCATGTTAAATTTTCTAGGTATACATAGATAGAATTCAATTAGGTAGGTAATCTTCAAATACTTCAAAGACCTACAGAATATGGCATTTAAAATGTTTTAAAAACTTAGACTTTTCTGGACACTGAGATATGTTTGCTCCTGGCAGCACCCATTTACTTCAAAGAGAAAAATATCAGCACTGTTTGTAAAGCCAGAACCTGGAAAAAACCTAGATGCCCTTCAACTGAAGAATCGATAAAGAAAATGTGGTACATATACACAATGGAGTACTACTCAGCAGAGAAAAACAATGACATCATGAGGTTTGCAGGCAAATGGATGGATCTAGAAAAAATCATCCTGAGTGAGGTAATCCAGACTCAGAAAGACAAACATGGTATGTACTCACTCATAGGAGGATACTAGATGTGGAACAAGGATGACTGGACTGCTACTCACATCACCAGGGAGGCTACCTGGAAAACAGGACCCCAAGAAAGACACGGGGATCGCCCAATGACAGAGAAATGGAAGAGATCTACATGAACAGCCTGGACATGAGTGGGGGTAATGAAGGGCAAGGTTCGAGGGAAAGAGAGCTTGGGGGAGCGGGAGATCCCAGCTGGATCAAGAACAGAGAGGGAGAACAAGGAATAAGAGACCATGATGAATGAGGACCACATGAGAATAAGAAGAAGCAAAGTGCTAGAGAGGTCCCCAGAAATCCACAAAATACCCCCCACAATAGACTGCTGGCAATGGTCAAGAGACAGCCCGAACTGACCTACTCTGGTGATAGGATGGTCAAACACCCTAACTGTCATGCTAGAAATCTCATCCAATGACTGAGGGAAGTGGATGCAGAGATCCACGGCCAGCCCCAGGTGGAGCTCCAGGAGTCCAATTGGTGAGAAAGCGGGAGGGATTGTATGAGCAAGAATTATTGAGACCAAGATTGGAAAAAACACAGGGACAAATAGCCAAACGAATGGAAACACATGAACTATGAACCAATAGCTGAGGAGCCCCCAACTGGATCAGGCCCTCTGGATAAGTGAGACAGTTGATTAGCTTGAACTGTTTTGGAGGCACCCAGGCAGTGGGACTGGGACCTGTCCTTAGTGCATGAGCTGGCTGTTTGGAACCTGGGGCTTATACAGGGACACTTCGCTCAGCCTGGGAGGAGGGGACTGGACCTGCCTGGACTGAATCTACCAGGTTGAGCTGAATCCCCAGGGGAGTCTTTGCCCTGGAGGAGATGGGAATAGGGGATGGGCTGGGGGGAAGGCAGGGGGGAGGGGGAAGGGGGGAGGACAGGGGAATCCATGGCTGATATGTAAAATTAAATTAAATTATTTAAAAAAATCAAAAGAAAAGGGGAAATGCTGTGGAATAATGCTCTTATAAACTGGTTTAATAAAACACTGACTGACCAGTAGCCAGTCAGGAAGTATAGGCATGGCGAGCAGACTAAAGAGATGCTGGGAAGAGGAAGGACAGAGTTAGGAGTAACCAGCCAGACACAGAGGATGCAAGATGTGAAGGCAGAACTGAGAAAAGGTACTAAGCCATGTGGCTAAACATAAATAAGAATTATGGGTTAATTTAGGTGTAAGAGCTAGTCAGTAATAAGCCTGAGCTAATGGCCAAACAGTTATAAATAATATTAAGCCTCTGTGTGATTATTTTATAAAAAGCTACAGGACTGTGAGTGAGAGATTTGTCCCAACCACGGGCAAGGCAGGACACTGGAAATCTTTCCGGCTACATAAAACCTAATATAATTCCAGTTCTAGGGAATCTAATGATCTCTTCTGGACTCAGCAGGCACCTGCACATAATGGGGTGCACATTACCACACAGAGACACATATATACATAACTCTTTTACACAATTGAGACCCAAAAGACTGAAGCTGCCTACACACTGCTGCTCAGGTGAAGGCCACACCAGTCAGAAGAACAGAGAGATTCCCTGCTGTACCAAGGCCACACTAGCTTCCAGAAGCCCAGCCCCCAGCTCTAACAAAGACTCCCTGCTAGGCCAGAGTTCACACCAGCTGCCAGAAATACAGAACACAAAGACCAGAATACCAAAGAAGAAACATAAACCAAACGCACTGTGATAGTTTGAATGTAATTGCCCCCCATAAGCTTATAGAAAGTAATACTATTAGGAGGTGTGGCTTTGTTGGAGTAGGTGTGGCTTTGTTGGAGGAAGTTTGTCACTGTGGAGACGGCTTAGAGGTCTCATATATGCTCAAGTCAAGCCCAGTGAGCCAGATCACTGTGTTTTGCCTACAGGTCAAGATGAAGGACACTCAGCTCCTTCTCCAACACCAAGTCTGCCTGCATGCCTCCTTGTCACACCATGATGATAATGGACTAAACCTCTGAAAATATAAGCCATCCCATTAAATGTTTTCCTTTATAAGAGTTGCTGTGATCATGGTGCCTCTTCACCACAATAGAAGCCCTAACTAAGACAGAAGTTGGTACCAGGGACAGAGCTATTGCTGTGATAGGCCAGACCAAGTTTTGGTTTGGAGAATTATATGGACTTTGGAAGTTTGGGTTAGGAAAGCAGTGGAATATTTTGAGCACTGATTAATGGGCCATATTACTAGAAGCATGGAAACAGCGGTGCTAAGAGGTATTTGAACTGTGAGTGTCTGGATCAAGAGGTTTTAGAGGAGAAGAATATTATATGTGGCCTAGAGATTGTCCTTGTGATATTTTGGTGAAAAATGTGGCTGCTTTTTGTTCTTTTCCAAAGAACCTAAGGCTAAAGTGAAGAGATTTGGATTTTAAATCTGTTGGCAGAGGAAGTCTCAAAACAGCCTAGTATTGCCTCTGTTGTGTGATTTTTACTGGTCTCTCCTATATAGATTTATAATTTTTAAAAAAGGAGCACCAGGCGGTGATGGTGCACGCCTTTAATCCCAGCACTCGGGAGGCAGAGCCAGGCGGATCTCTGTGAGTTCAAGGCCAGCCTGGGCTACCAAGTGAGTTCCAGGAAAGGCGCAAAAAGCTACACAGAGAAACCCTGTCTCAAAAAAACCAAAAAAAAAAAAAAAAAAAAGGAGCAAGCTGAACAAGGAAAATACAAAATGTACAATTTGAGGAGAAGAGAACCAGGAAGTGGAATGGAGCTAAATCCTGTATTCAAAGAGATAAACAGATTAATAAATGGAATAAAGGGAATAGTAACATCAGGGCAAGATCAAACCCAGCTAAGTTTTAAAGCTTAGAGCCAGGAGTAGTGGTACATGCCTTTAATACCAGTACTCAAGAAACAGGGGCCATCTTACCAAAGCGCTCTAAGAATCAACAAAATCCCCATCAAAATTCCAAAACAATTCTTTAAAGACCTTGAAAGAATAATACTCAGTTTCATATGGAAAAACAAAAATGCAGGATAGCTAAAACAGTCCTGTACAATAAAAGAACTTCCAGAGATATCACCATCCCTGATTTCAAACTGTACTACAGAGCTATAGTAATAAAAACCACATGATATTGGCATAAAAACATATATGTTGATCAATGGAATCATATCAAAGACCCAGACATAAATCTACACAACTAAGGACACCTGATTTTTTACAAAGAAGCCAGAAATATACAATGGGAAAAAGAAAGCATCTTCAACAAATGATGCTGCTCTAACTGGATGTCAGTATGTAAAAGAATGCAAATAGATACACAGCTATCACCCTGCACAAAACTCAAGTCCAAGTGGATCAAAGACCTCAACATAAAACCAGATATACTGAACCTAATAGAAGAGAAAGTGGGGAATAGCCTTGAACACATTGGCACAAGAGACAACTTCCTGAACAGAACATCAGTAGCACAGACATTAAGATCAACAATTAATAATCGGACTTCATGAAACTGAAAAGCTTCTGTAAAGCAAAGGATGGTCAATAGAACAAAATGGCAGCCTACAGAATTAGAAAAGTTTTTCATCAGCTCCACATCTGACTAAGGGATAATATCCAAAATATATAAAGAACTCAAGAAAAACTTGAGAACTCAATGAACTACACATTAATAAATTAAATAATACAATTTAAAAATGGGGTAAAGATCTAAACAGAGAATTCTCAACAGAGGAATCTCAAATGGCTGAGAAACACTTTAGGAAATCTTTAACAACCATAGCTATCAGAGAAATGCAAATCAAGATGATGCTGAGATTCCATCTTACACCTATCAGAATGGCTAAGATCAAAAACACAAGTGACAGCTCATGCTGGCAAGGATGTGGAGCAAGAGGAACACTCCTCCACTACTGATGAGAGTGCAAACTTGTACAGCTACTTTGGAAATCAATTATGGTGGCTTCTGAGACTATTTGGAATCCGCCCACCACAAGACCCAGCTAAACACTCCTGGGCATGTACCCAAAGGATGCTCCATCCTACCACAAGGATATTTGCTCAAATATGTTCATAGCAGCTCTATTCATAACAGCCAGAAACTGGGAACGTCCTGGATATCCCTCAACCAAAATATAAAGAAAATGTGGTACAACTATACAATAGGGTATTAGCTGTTTTTTTAAAAAAAATCATGAAATTTGCAGGCAAATGGATGGAACTAGAAAAAAATTTCCTGAGTGAGGTAACCAAGACCCAGAAAGACAAACATGGTATGCACTCACTTACGGGTGAATATTAGCTGTAAAGTAGAGGATAATCAGGCTACAATCCACAGACTAAGAGAGGCTAAGGAACAAGGAGTGCTCAAAGGGACACATGGATCACTCTGGGAAGGGGAAATAGAATAGATTTTTATGTAGCCAGATGTGGGAGGCCATACCTTTAATGCCAGCACTTGGGAGGCAGAGACAGGTAGATTTCTGTGAGTTTGAGCCTGGTCAATAAAGGGATTTCCAAGACAGCTGGGGCTATTACACAGAGAAATCCTATCTCAGGAAAACACAAAGAATTGATTTCAGGAGTGCACTAGGAGTGGGAACAGGAGGAACCAGATTGGAGGGTGGAGGGAGAGTACTGGGAGAGATGCCTGGAATTGGAGCCATTTCAGGCATGGTAGAAACCTGGTGCAGTGGAAAAATCCCTGGAATCAACAATGGTGACCTTGGTGGTTTGAAAGAAAATGACCCTCAAAGGGAGTGGAACTATTAGGAGTGGCTTTGTTGGAGGAAGTGTGTCACTGTGGGGGCAGGCTTTGAAGTCTCTTTCCTAAGCTTCATTTAGTGTGATAGTCAGTCCACTTCCTGTTGCCTGCAAGATGTAGGACTCTCAGCTACTTCTCCAGGACCATGTCTACCTGCACCATGGTGATAATGGACTAAACCTCTGAAATGTATGCAGCTACCCAATTAAATCTTTTCCTTTATAAGAGTTGCCATTTTGCCGGGCGGTGGTGGTGCACACCTTTAACCCCAGCACTCAGGAGGCAGAGGCAGGCAGATCTCTGTGAGTTCGAGGCCAGTCTGGTCTCCAAAGCAAGTTCCAGGAAAGGTGCAAGGCTACACAGAGAAACCCTGTCTCAAAAAACCAAAAAAAAAAAAAGAGTTGCCATTTTCATTGTTGTGGGATGTTCAATCACACTGTGAACCCCCGAGTTTGCATTAATTAAACAAAATCAACCTTAGGTCAGGAGGCCCAGTTAGCAACTAGTTGACAGAAAATAATCATAGAGAGTGATAGGGTGTCTGGAGGGTGATATAGAGATGCACAGGAAGTAATAGGGAGGAACTTAGCGTAGGGTGAGTTCTTTTGTTTTGGCAGAATGGAAGGACTCGCTCTTTCAGAGATGCCAGCAAAGAGAGAAGGTCATCAAGTTACTACTCAACGTCTCTGAGTTAGCAAGTTTCCAACCCAGCCTTTGACTCCAGGGTATTATTAATAAATAGAATGATAAAGATTTAATTAAAAGCTATATTTGGCAGCAGTAATATAGCTGGTGCCTATGGAAACAGAATTCCCACCAGGCAGTGGCCTGAATGGCTGGGCCACTGCCACAGAAGTAGGCCAATGACTACAGAACCACATCTGCTGGCTATAACAGATTAATGCACAGCCTCTGTGCCCAAGAAAAACAACAGAGCAGAGTGTCTCTTCACAGCAATTGAAACCCTAAGACATTGGCCCAAGTGAAAATGCCTAGTAAAGGGATTAAGGATCCTGAACTCTCCATCTTCTGTAACCATGGAAAGTCTTCCAGTGGAAGGATTGGGACACCAATCTAGCTACAAAACCTTTGAACTACAATTTGTCCTGGCTACAAGATGTGCTGGGATACAGGTGGTACAGAATTTGTGGGAGTGGCCAACCAATGGCTGGTCCAACTTGTGACCCAGGCTATGAGAGAAAGCCCATGCCTGACAATGCCTGACAATGTCTAGAGGGCAAGGAACCAGAGTCTAGATAACCCAGAGACCTAGGATAGAACCAAATGTGACTGGGAGGGAGTCAATGAAATGATTCCTAATGGTATTCTGCTATACTTGTAGACTAGAGCCTAGCATAATCATCATCAGAGAGACTCCATCCAGCAACTGATGAGAGCAGATGCAGAGACCCACAAGTAAACATTAGGTGAAGCTTGGGAAATCCTGTGCTAGATGAGGAGGAAGGACTGTAGGAGCTAGAGTGGTCAAGGACACCACAAGAACATGGCCCACAGAATCAACTAACCAGGACTCATAGGTGCTCACAGAGATTGAATTAATTAGGGATCCTATATGGGTCTGACCTAGGTCCTCTGCATATGTTATGGTCTCCTTGTAGAACTACTAAAGTGGGAGTGGAGGTTGTCACTAACTCTTTGGCCTGCTCTTGGGACCCTTTTACTCCTACTGGGTTGCCTCATCCAGCCTTAATATGAGGAGATATGTCTAGTCTTATTGTAACTTGATATACCATGTTTGGTCTATAGCCATGGGAAGCCTGCCCTTTTCTGAAAGGAAATGGAGAAGTGGATCTAGGGGAGAGGGGGGTAAGGGAGGGACTGAGAGGAAAGGAAGAAGGAAAGGCTGCTGTCAGGATGTAATATATGAAAGAAGAATTAATTTTTTCTTTTTTTTTAGATTTATTTATTTATTATGTATGCAGTGTTCTGCCTGCATGATTGCCTGCAGGCCAGAAAAGGGCACCAGACCTAATTACAGATGGGTGCTGGGAATTGAACTCAGGACCTTTGGAAGAGCAGCCAGTGCTCTTAACCACTAAGCCATCTCTCCAGCCTGAAGGGGATCAATTTTTAAAAAAAGAGTATTGGCCGGGTGGTGGTGGCGCACGCCTTTAATCCCAGCACTCGGGAGGCAGAGGCAGGCGGATCTCTGTGAGTTCAAGGCCAGCCTGGGCTACCAAGTGAGTCCCAGGAAAGGCGCAAAGCTACACAGAGAAACCCTGTCTCAAATAACCAAAAAAAAAAAAAAAAAAAAACCATAAAAAAAGAGTATTGCTAAATCAGGATTCACAGTCCTGATATCTGAAGAACAACCAACCAGGGCAGCAGAAACTCTTGAAACCCTCATCCCTGCACAAAAAGGATTCATGAAGACATCAAGCCTGTAATGAACATGATTTACTCTCCTTTCCTATGTCATTAGCATTCTAGTTAGTAGGTAAGTTTTCTCCATGCATGTGAGTCCACAGACTGGAGAAGAAGTCTGGATCCCACATCACATAGTTCTCAACGATAGAACAGAAGCACGGCTGCTTCGGTTATCTCCCGGCTACTGCTGTACCCAATGTGAGTTCCATATCCATTCCAATCAAATGCAGCGAAGTCCCCACACTGCCGAGGGTTACCTTCTGGGAAGAATCCTCCTCCACCAATGCAGTGCTGGAAAAGAAGGGAGAGAGGAAATAGCAATGAGAGGTCAGCTGGTGATATGGTCCGGATATGAAGTGTCCTCCCCAAAGGTGTTATGCACTGAAGACCTGGTCCCCAGTGTAAGTAACATCCAGAGGCAGGACCTTGGGGAAGGCTTGAATAAAAGGACCCTGCCTTCATCAACTGGCTAATCATTGATGGGTTCACAATTTTGAATTGACTATTGGGAGGTGGTGAAGCTATGGATGGGGGTTGGGTATCTCGTTAGAGGAAAAAGATCACTGGGAAAGGAAGTGTAATGTGTTGGGGAAGAGGGGAGAATGTACCTTCATGACACAAATGTACCTATGTGAAAGCAGAAGTTAGAGGATAATCTCCAGGTGTTGTTGGTCCTTGACTTTCCAAAGTCTTCACTAGTTTGAGACAGGTTCTCTTCATCACTGTGTTAACAATGTTAGCTGACCTAAGAGATTTGGGAGGGTTCCCTACCTGTCTCCCATCCCTCTCTGGGAGAGACTGGAATTACAGACACCCTCACTACTTTGTGCAGATGTTGTATGGGTTCTGGAGATATGAACTCAGATCACCAGACTTGCACACCAAGTCCTTTTACCCACTATGCCATCTTCTCACCCACAAAGAAGCATGTTCTTGAGGATGACTTGCCTTGGCCCTTCGTGCTGTTTCTCAGCTTCCTGGCCACCATTCAGTAAGCCACGCTGCTCTGATATGCCCTTCCTGTAGAATGTTTCTGTCTCACCACAGATCTAACAACAATGGAGCCAACTGACCACAGGCTAAAATCTCTGAAAGAATGAAACTGAACAAGACTTCCCCCTTTTAACCTGTTTCTCTTGTGTATTAATCAGAGAGGCAGAAGGCTGACAAATACAGCTGATGGGCTCAGACACACCTTAAAAGCCAAATTCAGTGCACTCTTAGTCCCTCATCAGACTCTCCGTTGGTGGTATCACTCCATTTGATCCATAAAACCCCCTCCATTGGCTTTAGTGGCATCACTGTCTCTTCCTTACTTTCCCTCAACTTCTATGAATCTTTGTTGTCAGGTTCCCTGGCTAGAATTTTCCTTCATGAATTCCTTAAGCATCACTTCCCAGAGGACACATGTTCCAGTCCTTGTAGCTTGTGTCACCCTCTGCCTTCAGTTAACTGACTATTCACTGATGGCTCAAACTGTCTATCTGCAGTCCAGATGTGTCTTTAGCTAAAGATCTTAAATCATTCTGCCATTTAAATCACTATTTGAACATTTCAAGCTCCACATGAAAAACAAGGTTAGCTACAGCCATGTGCCACTTAACAATGGGGATTTATTGTGATAAATTTATTGGCTGTTCTGACCACAGTGCAATCATCACAGGGTGTCCTCAAACAGTCTAGAATCACCATGATGTTTCTAGGCAGTACCACCACATGAGACCACTGTCATCTAAGCAATCCATCACTGACCAAAGCATGTAGCAGCATATGAGAGCAAATCCTCCTTGCTTGCAAACCTGGTCTTCATTCAGATATTGTGACTTAATAAATGATATCCATTGACTTTGAACTTGCTATTTCCATGCCTTAACCTCCCAAGTAACAGAATATGTTCTGTTATATCAGAAAATACTAGTATGCTATTACAGAGAAAGATGATTATAGACAATGATAGTATGTTTCAGACTTCAAAAGCTAGATAAAATCAGTTGGAATGTTTCTACTACAAGAAAATGCATGTTTGAGAGACAGACAGGCTTAACCTGAGGTAAACATTGCATGATCTATCTGTGTATTGAACCATCACAGAGCATCCCATTAATATATAATTCTATGTTATCAGTTAAGTAAACTTAATTTTAATAAGATTTTTTAAATGGTATTCACTCACCCAAATGAAAACTATAAGGTTATCCTAGACATCTCTTCCCATTCTATGTATTTGTCTGGTCTTAAATTTTCAATCATCAGTGTTCATTGGCCCCATACACGGGTACTGCCCTACTTCATGCTTTCATTTGGACCATGGAAACCACCTTGCTTTGTGCTTAGTCTTTCCCCACTCAAATTTGACTTTGTGTTATTAGTGTCATCTTAACACACAAATATAATACAGTTAGTCTTCCCCTTTAAAATGTGTTGGCTCCCCTTGTTTACATGCAGTACAAACTCACTAGTGGAATGTAAATGTTTCTTCCTTATCTAGTTCCTGTTAACACTTCATAAATCAGTTCTTGCCTCTCCCTACATCCATCTATACACCAAAACTAAAATACAGCTTGCTCTCCCTCAGTACCACATGCTAACGGAAACACTGGAAAACTGGAATACACTATCCACTCACCCTAAATTGGTCTGCATCATAAGCTTCTGTACATCTTCCAAGACTCAACTCAAAACTACCTTTCCCATAAACTGGGTGTGGTGTCACATGCCTGTCATCCTAGCACTGGGGAGCTAAAGACAAGAGGATCAGAAGTTCAAGGACATCCTCACTACACAGTGAGTGTAGAACCAACCTAAGATACATGAGACCTGTCTCAAAAACAAAATCCCTTTCCTTCAGTCAGTACTCTGCCATTCCCAGGGCTCAGTGTAGCCCCTAGCTATTGTTTGTTTGTCTGTTTGTTTTGTGTTTTGCTTTTCTTTGTTTAATGGCACTAGGAACCAAAACCCAGGGACTTCTGCATGTTAGGCAAATGTTTTACCACTAAGCCATACCCAAGCTCCTTAGTTTATATTTCTATTATACTTCAAACATATCAGATAACAATTACACGTTTGTGTGACTGTCTAACCTACTAAGTGCTGGCAAGGTACATGGCATGGCATGTCTCCTGTGCCATTACAGTGTAGGTGCTCAAACAAGCTATGCTAAACTGTAAGCGAATAACACACTGGCACCTCTGTGCACACTGCATTTCATATTCTTCAGACGTGACTGAAAGGTGAATAGGAACCAGATTTTCACAAGGAGACCTTCCCTTTCATTATCTCCATCACTCTCCATCACAATCAGGGGGCCTCCTTATAAATAAATAAATAAACAGAAGAGTCTAATGATCTCAGGCTTAAGGGAGCTGCAGTGGAACTGAGTGCACCTGATCTTGCAGTCAGTCTACACGACGACTTCTAACCACACAAAGTGCCTGTGATAGGGAGGTGGAGAGCCTGAGTGAGGTCTACCAGATGTCCAAAACTCTTCTAGTAATCCTTCCTCACAATAAGCATCTGTACAAACCCTGGAAAGGATCATTTACTCTGAAAGCTAAACCCTGGGTGGAGAATGACAATACCTGGGGACTCACTGACAGTCTCAGCCTCCAAAGGCTCCCACAGACTTCCTGAATATAAGTGTCACCCCAACTCCAAGTAACTGAGTGCTTTATCCTAAAAGCTAAGCAAACAGCCACAGTGCATCAGAAGTTGTAACAGTGAATTTGGTCTTCAACCAGACAGGATATTTGTATCTAGACAGAAGTTCTGATCCCTGAGAGCAAGCCAGCTACAAGATCACACTCTCACACACATGTTCATACTACCATGACAGTCTCCCATGCTCAACACACACTGAAAACCTCAGTCTTACCACAGGCCCTCTTGGTCCCTAATAAGACTCATGAGTTTGGAGTTAGAGAAATGGCTCAGCAGTTCGGAACACTTGCTGCTTGTGCAGAAGGATCCAAGTTCAGTTCCCAAGCACCCATGTCAGGCATGTCAAAACCACATGTAATTCCATTTCCAGGGAATCTAACACCTACTTCTGGCTTCCAAGGGTACCTATACTCACATGCACATACCTAAACACAAGCACACAGGTATATACACAATTTAAAAATAATTTTTTAAAAAAGACTCACAGTTTCAGAATTACATCCAGTGACCTTCATGCCAGCACACAGAGCACTGGCTGCTCTCTCGTTATTAAACACTCTGAACTGAACAAATCCTGCAGTGAATTCCTCTGAAAAGAAAAAGTAGAAAACAGCATTCAAGGAAGATTCTAGAAATCCTTGTCGTGAGGTCAATGCAGAGATTGTCAGTGCCTGGCACAGATTCTAGTTCAAAACATTAGAAAAACTGGGTGGAGTCTGACACTATCATGACCAATGGCTGAAACATCCCAACCACAAACGTAGCTAACAGGAGACTTTTCCAAATCCCAGAGTCCAAGTGTGGGTCTTCAAAAAGACCCCAGTCTGTGGAAGGCTTGTATGAAGAAATTTAGTAGCCCAGGAAGACCACACTGACAACCTCCAGTAGACCATCACAGCAGACAGCAAGTGTATTGACTCTGGTCCTATCACACTTTCCTTGTTCCCTTTAATTTTAAACTTTCATATGCCAAGAATAAAGAACAAGAGTTTTAAATTACACAGCACAGGCTCAACCTCTATGAAGGGTTTGTGCTGCTGTGGGATAATGCTCTTGTACACTGGTTTAATAAAATGCTGATTGGCCAGTAGTCATGCAGGAAGTATAGGCAGGGCAAGCAGACAAGGAGAATTCTGGGAAGAGGAAGGGTGGAGTCAGAGGTCACCAGCCAGACACAGAGGAAGCAAGATGACCAGGCAGAACTGAGAAAAGGTACCAAGCCACATGGCTAAACATAGATAAGAATTATGGGTTAAGCTAAGTGTAAGAGCTAGTCAGTAATAAGCTTGAGCTAATAGTTGAGCAGTTATAATTAATATAAGCCTCTCAGTGATTATTTCATACGCAGCTACGGGACCTCAGGCCTGGCAGGACCAGAGAAACCTTCCGGCTGTAATGTGCCACCTTGAGTTTTTTTTGTTTTTTTTTTTTTGAGACAGGGATTCTCTGTGTAGCTTTGGAACCTGTCCTGGAACTCACTTTGTAGACTAGGCTGGGCTTGAACTCACAGAGATTCACCTACCTCTGCCTCCCGAGTGTGCCACCACCGCCCGGCTGTCGCCACCTTGGATTTATATTAAATAACACGATAGTCACCCCTCACAATAGAAATAAAACTCTATTTTTTGTTGTTGTTCTACCCTGTTTTGTTCTATTGTTCTGCCCCTTGCACATGAACCTGGTCTGTTCCTAAGAAATCACTGGATGATATCAATGTTGCTAGAAAACAGCATTCAAGGAAGATTCTAGAAATTGATTCCATAGCCAAGTTTCCCCAGGGCAAATGCAGACTCTCCTGCTGATGTCCTGTGCTGTCAGGCAAACTCCTGGACCTTCAGTGATCCAATCTCCTAGGCTGTAAAATTGGTTAGTAATAGTTGAGATCCCAAAGGCAAGCAATTGAATGAATGAAACAAAACACAATCATAGAAGAGAAGCAAGCTGTCATGAATGATAAATGACAGTCATCAAAACTGAATTGATCACGTGTCCTGCAGAGGGTTCATAGAAGCGTCAGAGACTCACTCCGGCCAAGGGGGGAGTAATAAGAGGCTGTCTTCTGAGCATCACCGAAGTCATAGACCACAGGTACTGCTGGGCCATTGTCAGTCCAACACTTCCCTGCTCCATATTTCACTGGGTACTTCTACAAGGAACAAAAGAAGTCACTGGGTAAGGATGGCAGCATTGGCACTCACAGGAACACTGTCCTGCATGGAGAAGCACAGCATGTGTCAAGTGACTGAGATTGTTTCCAAACCAGTCAGATATCCTTTCCTTGGTCTGTGTCTCTCAGACACCCCCTTTTCTCTTCTCTTTGCTCCCCCTCCCTATTTCTCTCTTTCCCACACACCCCTACCTTTGCCCTCCTTGGCTCATTACACTTTAGAATAAGGGAAAATGGAATACAACCCACCCAACCTCAAACACCTGCTTCTCTCTCCACATCCATGGAAAGCAGCCTCAGCCAGCAGTCTCCAGTACCTGGTACAGGCCAAACAGATTATGGCCCAGGTGCTGCAGGAAGCCAGTGAAGGTGCGGTACCTCAGCAGGGAACTGTTCCTCCAATTGTGCAGGGGGCTCTTGTTGGGCACATGCCAGATACCCAGGTTCTCAGCCTGGATGTCGAAGTAGCCAGGGTTCTGGAAAGCAACCAACACTGAGCCTGACCAGATAAGGAGGTTTCACTAAGCAAAAGACTCACATGCAGGGCTCTCAGCACAGCTGGTATCTCTGGGCTCCAAGTGGACAGACGACCAGCCATGCTCAGATACCCTCATTTCCAAGGACAATGATCCCAACACCTACTCACCTAAAAGTCTACTTGTGGGGATGCTGAGATTCGAGATAAGTATTTTTCACTTCTTCAGCCCTATGTTGAAGAGAAACCTTCCAACTCTCTCCCAGGCATGCTTGAGCTACATTCACATTCTCACCCTTTCCCAAGTGGCCACAGAGTGTACCAACCTTGTAGTCATCACTTGTGGCCCCCTCTGCAGACCCAAAGGTGTTGTAGTTGGCCCAGTTGCCATCCCCCTCTGGGTAGTCAATTTTGTTGCCTTGCTGACTGGACCAGCGATCACCCACTGTGCACTTCCCTCCCATGTTGTTCTCGTGCACACTGGCCACCAGGGTCCAGCCACCACCTGCAGTGGTCATGTCACAGAAGGTCTGGTAGATGACACCATTCTTTGTGCGAAGGAAATAGAGGCCATCTGTAGAGAAAACCAGTCCACAGTCCTGTGTGCAGGCTCATTCTCCATCTCTGCTCCATGGGCAGAATGACTCTAGGAACTACAACCGTGGTTAATGCCTCATATCCTGAGTGTCCTGTCACAGGTGTCCCTGGGGATCTGCCTGAGTTCAGAAAGCCATGCTTCTGTGACTGAGGCTGAACATAGAATTATCCAAACTGACAGTGATTTATTTCTAAAGTAAAACATAAATATTATCAAAGGACTTTGCAACTTCACTCAGCAGATGCCCAAATAACTAGCAACAGGGCCTCAGATATGTACATTCATGTTCATTACAGCTCTGGGCCCAAGACCTGAAAGGAAGAAATAATCCAAGTATTTCTATACAGAAAAAGGAATAAGCAGTATATTCTGTGGTGTCTAGTATGCAGACTATATATTGTGTACATTCCTATACACCCAATAGATCAAAAAGAATGAAGTGAGCTGGAGAAATGGCTACATGGTTAAGAGCAAGTACTGTTCTAGTAGAGGACTTGAATTAGGTTCCAGCACTCACACTTGTCAGTGTACAAGTGCCTGTCACTCCAGCTCCAGAGGACTAGATGGCCTCTGCTGGACTCTGAAGGTACCTGCATACCTGCACATATATGTACACATGCCCACACAGAGACATGTACATCTAAATAATAATAATAGAATAATAATAAATATTCTTAAAATAAATTAAGTATTTCTCAACACATATGAGCCTTGAAGTATGCTAATGAAATAAGGCAAATTACTCATGTGAGGTAACAAGAATTGACAGATTCATAGAAGTAGGAAACAGAACAGCAATTCATAGGGAACACAGGAATTTATTACTTTGTGGCTGCATAATTTCTATTTAAGGAATGAAAACTTTCTGGAGATGGATAGTGGTCATCCATACCATTGTGAAAGTCGTTCTTGACTCTGAAAACCCTTCAAATTGATTAAGTGGCAATTTTTATCCATTATGTACATTCTGTCACATTTTCTATATCAAAAAGAAAAGCTGTTCCAAAGGACAAAAACCTGATTTCCTAACCGGATAATTTGTTTTATTTTTGAGAAAGGGTCTCCCCAGGCTGCCTTGGAGCTTTCAATCTTCTGGTTTGGGCCACCAAGTGTTAGGATTACAGTGAGGTCTTTAAATGCTTCATCACTCACCTTGTGCCCTAGTCATCTCCTGCTTGATTTCCTTGCAGCTTCTGAACAGAGAGGAAGACACAGGATTGGCCCATTGGTTGGTATCCAGGTTGTCTTTAACAAGAGAAGATGCAGAATTTCACTCTCATGCAACACCCAGACTCCCCTTGTCATTCACCCTAAAGTCATTCCATGACTTCTGAAATCCTCACTCTGAGAATCAACAAGATTTGTAACTAGGAAGAAAGACAAGAGATTTGAAGGTGTGGAGAACTTTGTGTCCAGAGTCTGTCTTGAAAAAGGGGAATAAAGTGAAGTCCAGCTCTGCAGTAGAGGAAATGCAGGGAGCCTAATGTGCCTGAAGCAGGGGTTGTGAGGTCGACAGTGCAGAGGCTTGACCAAGAGACCCTGGAATAAAAGCCTTGCAAACTAGCCTCAACTCTGCAAAGTCCTCTGAGAACCTAGAAGGGTGGGAACAGACGAGAACTCTGGGGTCAGAGCTACTCAGGTGTAAGAAACTCCATGTTTACAAGTCAAGTACTTTTGGATTGTATTTACTGTGTCTGAACCTCAGTTTCCTAGAGCCTAATACTGAGCTGACAAAGACTACCATGTGTAGATCAAGTAAGATGGCATTTAGGGACTTTCCTTTGCTGTGGGATGTCTTTCTGTAGGTTGTGAATATGTGTTGCTCTGATTGGTTGATAAATAAATCTGTATTGGCCTATGGCAAGGCAGCTTAGAGGCAGGCAGAAAATATAAACAGAGAGACAGGAAGAAGAGAAGAGAGGAGAGAGATGCCAGCCTGCCACTCAAGGAACAACATGCCAGCAGACCAGTAAAGCCACAGAACACGTGGCAAAACACAGATTAATAGAAACGGGCTAATTTAAGATATAAGAGCTAGCTAGCAAGAAGCTTGAGCCATAGGCCATCCAGTTCATAATTAGTACAAGCCTCTGTGTGTTTACTTAGGTTTGAGTGGCTGCAGGACCTGAAGGGACACAGGAAAACTTTTGGCTGCATGCCTTTTTCCTTAAAACAGCAGTGAAGATGAAATAAACATTTTAAAACAACGGTGAGTTCTTGTAGAGAGCAGAACTGAAGACAACATTCTCTGGGCACAAACAAGATCATTCACTTGGTACTGAAACCCTAAAGCAAAGGTCCTAAGCATAGGGAGTGACTAAGGATAGGACACAATTCATGCAGAAGTTTCTCACAAATAAGCTACACACAAGTAAAGAATCTGGAACAGGATTTGTCTCAGCAATCTCACTGCCACAGACCATTTCCTTCAAGAGGCAATCAGCACCCAGCCTACATCTCAAAGGCATCATCTCTTTGGGGGATGGGCTAGGTTTTGTTTGTATGTCCAGGTATATGTATGTATGTGTGTGTGTGTGTGTGTGTGTGTGTGTGTGTGTGTGTGTGCGAAAGAGAGAGAGAGAGAGAGAGAGAGAGAGAGAGAGAGAGAGAGGTGGGGAAAGAGAGAGAAATCCACAATTAAAGAAAAATAGGCCTTTAATTTGTTAGAGAGTAGGTGGGGGACAATTGGGAAATGTTGGAAGGAAAAAAGGAATAAGAAAATAATACAATTATATTTAATTTCACAAAGTTATTTTTTTAGGGCATGATCAGCTGAGCTGTGTGAAACATGTCTTTAAACCTATCACTCAGGAGGTAGAGGCAGAGGCAGGCAGATCTCTGAGTTTTGGAGGTCAGCCTGGTCTACAGATTGAGTTCCAGGACAGCCAGGGCTACAAAGAGAAAACATGTTTCGAAAAGCAAACAACAGTAAAAGAAACATGACCTCTGGCCCTCAAGAGACCCAGGTCCTGGAAGCAACCCAGTCTAGTGTTGACTGCCTTTAAAGCTAGAGGTGACCTGAGAAATCTGTGGTCCTGTAGCAAGAAATCTGGGGTCCTGTAGCAAGACTCACCTGCCATGCACCCTCTGGTGGCCAGGATGATAAATAGCAGGAAGCTGAGTTGGGTCATGGTCACCTAGAGAAAAGCAAGACAAAGGTCACTCCATCCTGACCATATTTTTCCCTTATCCCAGTCTCAGCTCCTATCTAGTCCTTCAACTACTCAAAGGCCCCTTTCCCTTTATTTAGCTCAACACATTTTGGCTGTAACAGTGAACAGATCCTTTCCCATCTGTTCCACAAACAGCAACCACCTTCCCTCTGTACCTGACAGGAACTGAGAGTCGCTGAGTAATGACACAGAGCTTTCTCTGCTGAGGCTCCTGCTTGTGTGAGGCTCTGGTCCTTTTATGGGGAAAGCCCAGTGGGCCATAAGCTTACCTTCTGGCTGGATGCCCAGTGTAGATAGAGCATCTGTTTATTGTAGGGTAATTCTGAGATTAGCAGGCTCTTAAGAACAAATATTAAATGTGGTTTACTAATATCATTCTCAGATTCCAAAAAGTGATGTTGGGTTTGGTATACAGTTTATGCATTTCCTGTAAATTAATATTTTTCTTTAAAAATACTCTAACATCTACATAATCATCATTCATAGGTGTAGCCGGAAGATTTCCTGTGTCCCGCTTGGCCTGTGGTTGGGACAAATCTCTCCCACTCCCTCATCCTGAAGCTGCTTAGTCCCAAGTAAACACACAGAGGCTTATATTATCTACAAACTGGATGGCCTATGGCTCAAGCTTCTCACTAGCTAGCTCTTATAGCTTAATCCATTTCTATTTATCTGTAAGTTGCCATGCGGCTTCGTGGCTTACCGGTACTCTTACATCTCGCTTCTCCTGGCGACAGTTCCCAGCACCTCCTTTCCGCCTCTCCTTTCCTCTTCCTGTCTCTCCGGTTGGAATGTACCGCCTAACCTTATTCTGCCTCATGATTGGCCAAACAGCTTTATTTATCAACCAATCAGAGCAACACATATTCACAGCATACAGAAAGACATCCCACAGCACATAGAAAAGGGAAATTTTTTCCAGTGGTGTCCATTTTTGAAACAAGGTCTCATGTAACCCACCCTGGCTCAAACTCACTTATAGCTGAAAAGGACCTTGGACTCCAGATCATCCTACCTTTACCTGCCAAGTGCTGGAATTTTAGGTATGTGCCATCAATCCTGGCTAGAAAAAAAAAGGAAACATAAACAACAACATTGTGAAAGGATAATTTCAGAACAAATACAAACATTTGCTTGAATAAATTTAGTGGCATACAACACTAACTCTTTTGTCCTTAATTTTTTCATGTCTGCCACAAACTAGTAAAATTTTACCATAAACTGCGTTGAGGATTAAATCTATAGACACCATCTCTGATGATACTTCAAATGTACATCCCTTTCCCCCTGTTATTCTTCAGTTTTCAAATCTCCCCCCTTGGGCTATAATGGAATTATTCGACTTCTCCCCATAATATCTGACTTTCTTTTATTACACAGCTAGCATTTCAGTCCTTAGGAAAAAATTAAGTTTTGTGTCTAAGGCAGTGGTTCTCAACCTTTCTAATGCTGTGATCCTTTAATACAGTTCCTCATGCTGTGGTGACCCCCCAGCCATAAAATTATTTTCATTGCTACTTCATAACTGATTTTGCTACTGTTATGAATCATAATATAAATATCTGATATTTCTGATGGTCTTAGGTGACCCCTCTGAAAGGGTCATTCAACTCCCCACCCCCAGGAGTCACCACCCACAGGTTGAAAACCATTGGTCTAGGCAAATATTTTCTGTTTTTTAGGTTTAAAAGACTGGTTTACACAAATCACTCAGGTATATTGAGAGGATAAAATAAAACAGGGGCATATGGTTTTCTTGGTAGAGTGCTTGCCTTGCGTTCAAAGCCCTGGGTTCCATCTCCGGCACTGCATAAACCAGGAGTGGTGGCACAAATCTGTAGCACCAAGGCTTGGTACATGGAAGTGGGAGGATAAAAACTTCAAGGTCGCTGGGCGGTGGTGGCGCACGCCTTTAATCCCAGCACTCGGGAGGCAGAGCCAGGCGGATCTCTGTGAGTTCGAGGCCAGCCTGGGCTACCAAGTGAGTTCCAGGAAAAGGCGCAAAGCTACACAGAGAAACCCTGTCTCGAAAAACCAAAAAAAAAAAAAAAAAAAAAACTTCAAGGTCGACAGTGTCATCCAGTGTCATACAACAGGGCTGAAGCACATATTAAGTCACAGAACTGTGAAAGCATACACAAGACCTGCATAAATTCAAGACATACAAAATCCCAGTATACCCCAGGCAGTGGTGGCACACACCTTCAATGCCAGCATTCAGGAGGCAGAGGCAGGAAGATCTCAGATCTCTGTGAGTTGGAGGCCAGCCAGGTCTACAAAACAAGTTCGAGAACAACCAGAGCTACACAGAGAAACCCTGTCTTGAGGGGGAAAAATCCCAACCTGGACAAATGGAAGTGGGCACAAAATTTCACTGCCAACCAAGAAGCTATTTGCGATCAATATGTGTTACAAGAATGACTCTGATATCAACCACACTCCAGAGTAGGCCACCTTCACAAAACCGACTCTGTGTGTACCTCTTTTGTTACAGTTTGGTGATTTTCATCTTTTTGGTTTGGCTTAGGGTTTTGAGGGTTGGGTTTTATTGTTTTGCTTTATTTTGAGATTACAATTACATCATTTTCCCCCTTTCCTTTCCTCCTTCAGAACCATCCTGTGCACCCCACCCCACTACCTCTCTCTTTCAAATTTATGGTCTCTTTTTCTTTAGTTGCTGTTACATACATGTATGTGTATGTTTACATGTATTCCTAATACAGCTGGCTCAGTCTGTATAATGTTGCTTGTATTTACATGTTTTCAGGACTGATCATTTGGTATTACACAGCGTATTGGTGTTCTCTTCCCTAGAGAAGGTTATTTCCCCAGTTCTCAGCTGTCCTTGGTAGCCTGTAGTCCTTTGTCTAGGGTTGAGGCCTCATGAGCTTTTTCCCTTCTCTTCTACATTAGCATGTCTCTTGGTGCTATCCTTGTCCTGGTTGTGTTTAGACAACCACATTGGTAAGACCTTATGGGTGTAGCTTTTGACATTTCTAGAAGAGTCTCACAGCCGTCTCCCCGTTCCTTTGACTCTTTTTTTATGTGTCTGGGTGTTTGCCGGCATGGATGTCTGTGCAGTATGTGAATGCAGTGCCTGAAGGATCCAGAAAAAGGCATCAGATCCCCTGGAAGAGTTGTGAGCTGCCATGTGGGTGCTGGGAATTGAACCAGGTTCCTGTGGAAGAGCAGCCAGTGCTCTTAACCACTGAGCCATCTCTCCAGGCCCCTCCCTTGACTCTTACAGTATTTCCACCCCCTCTTCCACAATGAACCCTGAGCCTTACTTAACTGCAGGAGTTGTGTTGCTGATGTATCAGTTGGGAATGAACCCCACAACCCTGCATTTTGATTGGTTGTGGTCTTCTGCAATGATCTCTGTCTGTTGCAAAGAGAAGTGTCCTTGATGAGAGATGAGAACTGCATTTATCTGTGAATACAAGGACAAATATTTAGAATGAAGTTAGGGATTGTACTGCTTTAGTAAAACAGTAGTTATAGGTTCTCCTCCAAGATCCATGAATTCTCTAGCCCTGGGTGTTGGTGAGGTTTCCAGTACCAGGCATAATTTCCCTCTTGTTGAGCAGGTCCTAAGTCAATTAGACAGCTGTTGGTTACTGCCAAAGTATATGTGCCACTTTCTCACCCTTAGGGTTATTGAACCAAGCTAGTAATTGTTGTGGTTCACAGACATCATAGCTGAGTAGAACTGTTGATTGCTTCCCTCCTTTGGAAGTTTATATGGTGCCTTCTGGTTCCATGAAAGCTTATCCTCAAGGAGGAGTCTCAGATCATACCCAGCTCTGGTTTGTTATTGTTGTTGTTGTTGTTGGTGGTGGTGGTGGTGTTATTGTTGTTGTTCTATTGTTTAGGGGGATTTTGTTTTGTGTTGTGTTGTATTGTGTTTTTTCGAGAAAGAGAAAGAACATGAAGTTAGGTGGGTAAGGAATTGAGGAGGATATGGGGAAGCTTGGAAGAGGGAAAAAATATGATCAAAATATACTGTATGAAAATTTCAAAAAATAATTTTAAAACTATAATAAAAAAGGGCCAGTGTGATGGCACACACCTTTAATCCCAGCACTGGGGAGGCAGAGGGAGGTGGATCTCTGAGTTAGTAAAGTGGTGGTTATAGGTTATAGGTTATTGGTTATGGGTTATAGGTTATAGGCCAGCCGATCTACAAAAAGAGTTCCAGGACACCAGGGCTACACAAAGAAATGCTGTCTAAAAGAGAGAGAGAGAGAGAGAGAGAGAGAGAGAGAGAGAGAGAGAGAGAGAGAGAGAGAGAGAGAAAAGGAAAGGAAAAAATAGAAGGAAAGAAAGAAAGAGTGGGAGTGGGAGAAGAAATTCAATATCATCCTCAACTTCACAGAGTTTAAGGCCAATCTGGGAAACACGAGACCTTGACTCTTAAAAGAAAAATTGCATATGCACACAAAGAAAATATAAACTTCTTTTAGTATTTTTTAAAATTGATTCCTAGGTGTGTTTTGTGATGTTTGACATATTTAGTGTCATTTTACATCTTATTCTTTCTTTTGGTTTTTCGAAACAGGGTTTCTCTGTGTAGCTTTGTACCTTTCCTGGATCTCGCTCTGTAGACCAGGCTGGCCTCGAACTCACAAAGATCCTCCTAGCTCTGCCTCCCCCAGTGCTGGGATTAAAGACATGCACCACCACCACCCGGCTACATCTTATTCTTACTGGTACATAAATCATAGAACAGCCTACAACGTTTTAGATCTGAGAGTCTAAGAAAATCGAGGCTATTAGGAGGATCACCTTCCTAGCCACCAGCGTCTAGTCTCTGTGTCCCATTGATTCTACCTCCTACTTCCTCTGGTGTCTGTTCTTCATACCACCTCACCCAAACCCCACTGTCCTTGACTCCTGTTTTGTTCAGATTTGGGTTTTTTTCAGCTGTGGCTATTAGAAATTTTACCTCAAACTGGCTGATTTTTTGAAAGTGAATGTATCACCTGATGAAATAATAAATCTAGAAAGAGTGATGACTTCAGGCTTACTTGGTTGATGCAGCAGCTGTCTACATCTTTGGGTCCATAGGCTTATTTAGTCTCTATCCTAACTCATCCTCTGAATGATTTCAAAATGACTGGCTATTGCTTTTCCAGGCATTACTGCAAGACAATGGAGAACAGCTCATCTCTTCCTGTGGCTCTTAACCCAGAGACCCACCCCCACCCAGCATGCCTTTCCCCATTGGTTAAAAATGGGCGCCTGCTGCACTATTGCAATGATGCTCCACGGGGAACTGTCTAAGTGGCCTAAACACTCTGGATTTATCTTCCTACAGTTCTGGAGAATTGGAATCCAAGGAGAATGTGCCAGCAGGACTCCCCTTCCAAGGCCTCCCTGCCTGGCTTGGAGAGAGCCACCTTCTCACTGTGCTTTCTCGAGGTCTCTTCTCTGCGTGCATGTATCCTTGATGTCTCCTCTTGTGCTCAAATTTCCTCTTCAATAAAACATACCAGCCAAGATCCAACAAGAGAGCTTAGCATGTAAAAACACTTGCCAACCAAGCTTGACAACCTAAGTTCAACCCCCATGATCCTTATGTTAGAAGCAGAGAACTGATCTACACGAGTTGTCCTCTGACTTCCTGCCATGGTACATGAATACTCACATACATACACCCCTGTGTGTTTAAACACATAGAGAGAGAATAAATAAAAATAATAATTGTAATATACATATATGAAAGTTTATTTATGTACACACACATACCAGGGGTACTGGATCAAGACCCACCTTAGTTACCTTGTTTTCATTTACTCGCCTTGTTAAAAACCCTATACCTAATCACATTCTGAGCTGGTGAGATGGGATTTCCACATAAAATTGAGAGGACCATAATTCACCTCAACATGTGTCAATTCCTGAACTAATTTCTGGCCAAGGAGGTGAAAGTGCCCCACTTGCCTTAAGCTAATCATCTGGGCAGGGGCCAGATGCTGTGAGTTTCGTGACAAAGCCTCTGGCCTCTGTTGTGTGCCTTGCTTAGCCCTCTTCTATCTCTAGTATTGATCCACTCAAATTCCTCTGCACACTGGTGCCAACAGGAATCCTTAGAAAATACAAGCCTTATCTAGGAATGACGGTCCACACCTGTAATCCCAGCATTTGGGAGACAGGGGTAGGATGATCTGGACTTCAAGGTCGTATTTGTCCACAGAGTGAGTGCAAAGCCAGCCTGGGGTACATAAGACCTTGCCTTAAAAAAAAAAAAAGAAAAGAAAAGAAACTCACACACAAAATTATTGCTATAATCCCATTAAAAATGCTCCTGTCACCCTTCAGCTAAAAAAAATAAATTCAAAGCCCATATTTTAGAGGTTGTTATCAATTACCTGTTGCAACAAACCACTCCACGACTTAGTAATTTAAAACAAGAATCATTTCTTTTGTCTCTGAGGCCACAGTTTGAGCAGCACGTAGAGGGCATGACTAGCTTCTGCTGAGTTACCATCTGCTGGGCCATTCCCAGGCTTTCCCTCCCTTTACTGTCAGGGTGGGATTTTAGGGCTGAGTCACTGTCACATTTGAAAGCAAAGCAAGCCAATGGCTGGTGGTCAGTGTTGTACGGCTGCATGGCAGCTGCTCTCTCCAGTCCTTCTCTTGCTCTCTTCGGAACTCACGTGTGATGTAGATCAACTTCGCTGAATTTCCTTATGCAACAGCAGAAAGAGAATCAGAGGCATTAATAGCGTAACTGTGGAACCAGTAAGTGTGTTATATCTGCTGTTGATGATGATGAGCTCGAAGGTGGGGATGAGAGCAGGGTCAGGAGATAGAAACTGCTCCAGTGACCTTTCTGCTTATGCTACAGACTAAGCTGGACAGGATTGGAGTCTCTGTTGTGTGGAGTGACAAGCTGGAATTTGGGGGCAGGTGAGAGCATGATGTCAAGAATACCAGAAAAGCAGAGCCTTGGATTTGATCCCAATCCTGAGAAGAAAAGAAAAGGATATAAACAGAAAAATGAAGCTTGCTTTTGCAGGCCTGCTCTGCGTGGACTTCACTTTACCATCGGTGGTCCCTCCAGTTCAAAGTGTGCTGGGTGGTTGGGGGAGATTTGGAAGTATGTGTGTGTCCTGAGGATGAATCCTGTGAAGAAAGCCCCTCCCTCCCACACCACCTCAATCCATCCCAGCATCTGTATCCCCAGGTGATTTGTTATGTTTGACTGTTTTTAAAATATACACACTTTATTGTTCAACAAATATATGCACATATAGAGAGAGTGGGTACAGACAAATATGGAGCACAATAAATTATAGAAAAGCAAATATCTATGGATTACAGCCATGTCAAGAAATAAAATCTTATCTACACCTCGGAAGCATCAAATACATTCCTTCCACATTACAAAGCCTTCCCTCCCTCTAAAGTAAACACCAGGCCAGTGGTGATCATTTCCTTGTTCCCATACTACACTGCCTTTCTTGTTGTGTATTTGTAGTGTAGTTTGGGATCTTTGTTGTTGGTTTGGTTTGGTTCATTTGCTTTTTCATTTGAAACAAGGTCTCACTCTACAGATCCAGCTGTCCTGAAATTCACAGAGATCCAGTTGTCTCTGCGTCCAAGCGCTGTGATTAAAGGTGTGTGCTATCACACCTGCCCCCATATGTAAAACGCTTTAGATCTGCTTAGATGGGCACACACAGCACACACAAGCCCTCAGTATTTTTATTTAAATTACATTTTAATTTATCATTTCAGGGGGAAAAATGTTCCATTTTTTAAGGGAAAAGAGATTGGAGGGGACAATACACTGTGGTGGGGAGGCGGGGAGGTACAAGAGGCTCTCAGCTGTGCTAGCAGCTTGCTCCCCACTCACATTTAAGTAGATCAGAAAGCAGGGCAGATGGATGACCGTGGAAGCTCCACCTGGTGTCTTTAAAATACTTAATGCACACACCTTTAATCCCAACACTCAGGAGGCAGAGATAGGCAGATCTCTGTGAGTTCCAAGCCAGCCTGAGCTACATAGTAAGTTCCAGGACAACCTGGACTATGTAGAGAGACCCTGTCTTGAAAGTTAGATAGATAGATAGATAGATAGATAGATAGATAGATAGATAGATAGATAGATAGATAGATAGATAGATAGTCAAATAGACAGACAGACAGATAGATAGATAGACAGACAGACAGAATATTGAATAAAGCACATTTCATGTTTATCTTGCTTTCTCATATAAATGATTTATAACTTCTCTGTAGAGATTTATGTATTTTCTAGTTATTCCTAAATACTTGACTTATAACTCAAACTGTGTATTTTTATGGTGCTAGGGATCCAATTTAGGTTGCTGTAAATGCTAGACAAGCACTATACCACTCAGTGACACCCCAGTGCCTACGACCCAAGCTATGTAGCTCAGGCTGGATCTGAACTCACGATCCTCCTGCCTCTGCCTCCTGAATGACTGATTACTAACTACTTGACATTTTTTATATTGTTGTAGATATTTCCTTTTTAAATTTCAGTTCCATCTTGTTTGATATGCACATGGAGAAACACACTGGTTTTAATGTAGACTTCATATCTAGCAAAAACATTCTCTTGTTGACTGATCTGTGAACTATTTCAGATTTCCCACATAACAATTATGTCATCTGAAAACAGTAACTGCTGTTCCTTCCTTACCGATCCCTGTGCCCTTTTCTTTTTCTTACGTTACTGCAAGTGTCTCCAGTGTTACATTGAATAACAGAAGAGGAAGTGAACGCCATCCTTTCCCATCATACAGGGAAAGATTTCAGTGCCGTGCAGCTAAACATAATGTTGTTACACATATTTAAGGTTTATTTTTAAGTATACGTATGTCTGGGTGTCTGGGTGTCTGTCTGTGTGTATGTGCACATGTGCGTAGGTGCCCTCAGAGTCCAGAAGAGGGTGTCACATCCCTTGGAGCTGGAGTTACAGAGGATTGTGAGCCACCTGACAGGGGTGCTGGGAACCGAACTCCGGTCCTCTGGAAGAGCGGGAACCATTCTTAACTGCTAAGCCATCCCTCTTGCCCATGTTGCATGTTTTTTTAATGAATAACTTCTGTTGGGTTTTGAAAGTTCCCATATTATTTTAGTTCTTTAATGAACAAAACTTCAAATTTTATTAATGGATTTGTGTGTGTGCATGCATGTGTTGCTAGAGTTTTCCTGCCTGGCCCACAGTCAGGGCAAATCTCTATCACCTGCCAGGCCCACAGCCCCTCAGACCCAACCAAGTAAACACAGAGACTTATATTGCTTACAAACTGTATGGCCGTGGCAGGCTTCTTGCTAACTGTTCTTACAGCTTAAATTAATCCATTTCCAGAAATCTATACCTTGCCACATGGCTCGTGGCTTACCGGCATCTTCACATGCTGTTTCTCATCATGGCGGCTGGCAGTGTCTCTCTGACTCAGCCTTCCACTTCCCAGCTTTATTCTCCTCCTTATCCCGCCTACACTTCCTGCCTAGCCAATGGCCAATCAGTGTTTTATTTATTGACTAATTAGCAACACATTTGCCATACAGAACATCCCACAGCACTTCCCCCCCCCTTTTTTTTTTCAAAAAGGAAGGTTTTAACCTTAACAAAGTAAAATTACATATAATTTGGGAATTTGGGCGTAGCTTCTCTTACTACTTCCTGCTGGAGGGGGGCGCTGTATCTTATGGGGACACAAAGAAAATTTTAGGATTATGGAATAGTCCATGAGGCTGTATCGTCTGAGCCAGTTGCCTTCAAACCATTCTGGATGTTGGATCATCTAGGCCATGGTGTCATCGGAGACCTTCAGGGGGTCTTGGCTGGTCAAACCTGATGTATCTTAATCTGGAACAAATCCATAGCCTCTGGCTTTCTGTGGGAACAAAAGCAGAGTCTCTTTTCCAAAGCAACATATCCTTATATCCAAATTTTGAAGTCAAGGTACCTTTAAAATATACATATTGGCATAACTCAACAGCTTTTACAATCAAATGTTTTTCTGCAGTTAAAAATCCCAAAGACAACACAATCCAGATTCTCTGTGTAATATTCATCTTCACATGGCTTATTTTTTTACATTAATTTTACTGTCTCTTTAAAGACTTTATTTTTTAAAACTCTGTATTTGTTTCTATAACTGTATATATCACCTTTTTGTCTCTTTTAAGCCTACGTATATTTTACACACATTGTAAACTATTACATCTGAATCTGTCTTATTGTGAATCTATTGCCTTAAACTGCAGCAGCTGTGGCTGCTGGCTCTGCCCACCTCAGCTTCCCAACATGGCGTTCGCCAGCTCTGGGAGCTATCGTGGGTCTATGCTTTTATCCAAGCAGCGTGTAGCCCAGAAACCTCTTTTTTGTTTTGTACTAGCAAAGGCTAAATCCACCATGCAGCTTAATGTGCCACTTGCAGAGGCCTCATTCCCGTCATACAGCGGCAGGTCAAGCATGCACGCTAGGAACCCACAAGTAGCTCAAACTGGCAGCTGCCTCTCATTTGAGAGAGACAATTAGGAACTGTTTTTAGCTCCGTTTTAGAATCTTTTTTCTCAGGTTTTAGGTGGAAACTCTTGCCACCACGTTGGATGCCATGCATGTGTTGTGTGTGTGTGTGTTGTGTCTACTTGTTCATGTGTGCGTATGTATGTGTGCATTTAGTGACCAAAGGCTGACATTGGGTATCTTCTTCAATCACTCTACACATATTTTTTTTTGAGACAGACTGTCTCACTGATCCAATGTGGCTAAACTAGAACCAATTTGGCAGCCCCAGGAGTCTGCCCATCTCTGCCTTCCTACGCCTGGGATTACAGGAACATGCCCTGTGCCCAGCTTTTTGTATGGGTGCTGGGGATCCAAATTCATGCTTGTGCAGCAAGTTCCTTATCAAATGAGCTATCTCCCTGGCCCCTGTAAGTCCGTTTTTGATAGTGGGTGAATTTAGATTGTATACATCACCCTTTCAGATCTATCAAAGGATATTATCTTTATTCTCACATTGTGTTTATCCTCACTTTGTCATGAGACAATAAACATCCTGATCTTAACTGTCTATCTACAAGACCTAGAACTCTAGTGATCTTGCAGCAGCCCCTGGAGCAAGAACCCCCAGGTGAAGACCTGAGCGACCCGCAGTCAGCCTCAGGGAAAACTCGGGGCCTGAATGCCAGAGAGCCCTGCATAAGCAGTGCCTGTCCAACCACTCATCCTACAGAATGGCCATTCCTACTGCAGGGCTCCCCAACCTGTGGGAGCCCAGCTGGGAGACCGGCTCCCACGTTCTACGACAGGGTACTCTTGAGGAGAGAGGGACAAGAGATATTAGATAGAAGGACAGAGGGGAAAGAAACAGAAACATAAGATAGCCTCAGGAGGGCCTGGATCATTATCCACCAGCCCTTTCTGTCTCTTCTAAAGGGACACTTATAGGAATGACAAGAGGTGGAACAAAAGACCTCCCCCTAGCTCAGCCAAGTGTAGACCCTTCCAATCACCTAGTAACCAAGCACAGGGTCAATGCAACCCTGCTGGGGAGAAGCAAGCTCAGATCTCACTAGGAAACCTTTGTGGGCCTCCACATCTTACCTCCTATCAGCACCTACCTATGGCTTTCCCCTGAGCTCTGCCACCGCACAGGAGCCCCTGCTCAGAGGTGCTTCGCTGGTGCCACATGGGGCTTGATCCCTGATGCCCTCTGGCTGCTGAAGAACACCCCGACTCTATACCCGGTGACCCCAGCTGGAGACACCACAGAGTTCTGAGTGCTGGTGGACAATGCCTGCCCCTCGCCTTCTTCCCCACCGCAGGGGAGACAAGCAATTAAAAATAACATGTTTCTCCTAGCAGGGAAGGATGCTGAGCTCAGTGGAGCCCTAAGACAGTCAGGCAGCAACTTTGGAAGGGAGGTATCACCTCAGAAGTGAATACAATTGCTGAACAGTTTCACTAACTCATCCTCAAGTGGCACTGGTCCCCAGATGGCATGTCTAATCACTGGCTAATACATACATCCTCTGGTGCTCCATTACCTACTCCATTTCTCCTACTCCAGTACCATCCCTCCATTCTCTGAGTATCACAGCTACCTGCCCTTGCTCTCAGAGGAAGGGAGCCCTTCCTTCTAGGTGTTGCTCCATCCTTGTGCACAGGGTTATCTTAGTGCAATAGCAAGGCCATTGCATTATTTACATGGCTCCTTCAGCAGTTCCTAGGAAATGTTTATGAAACTGTACTTGTTAAGCTAATATTTTCTTTGTTCCACAGCTTCATAGACTTACACAAGAGAATTGAACTATATCTGGTTCTAAGACCAGTGTTCAAATAACATGCATACTTCCTGTAAGACTAGAGTTATCACTTTACTGTCTCTAATGATGGTTCATGTTCATTCAGTAGCATATCATAGTTTGCAGTTCAGCCTGCATAGTACATAAAGCAAGGGTACAGTTCACTGATTAAGTCATTAGATTTAGTGGCTGATAATTCTGACATCAGCAGAGAGTTGCTATAATGGAAAGAAAGAACTTCCTGGAAGCCTGAAGACTAGAGCTCAAATCCAGGGTCTGGTACTAGATACAACTGGTTTCCATGTTGACTTTACATCCATCAAAAAATATTCCTCCCATGTTCATTCTGATCATTGATTGGCAGATTTTAGATTCTCTTTTTTTAAGACTTACTTTTATTATTGTGTATGAGTGCATGTGCACCTCAAACATTCAAATGCCCAGGGAGGCCAGAAGAGAGCATTAGGTCCGCTGGAGCTGGAGAAGCCAGATTCTTCCTCATACCCCTCCAGCAGCCCATAATATATGCAGATGGCCTAAGTTTACCAATTGGATTTTGTAGCCCAGAATCCTGACCCTTGATATAGAGAGGCAAATGTTACAGTTTGAATATGAAATGTCCAATACAGCTTCATGTGTTGAATGCTTGGTTCCCTAGATGGTGAAACTATTCGGGGTGGTTCTGGAAATTTTGGGAAGTGGGGTCTAGTTAAAGAAAGTAGGTACTGAAGGCATGCCATTGAAGGTTACACTTCGTGCCAAGGTCCTGTCTCATTCTCTGCTCCCTACATTTCATAAGTGGAAAACTCTGCTGAGTGATCCTGCTCATGAAGCTCTGCCCGAGCATGCAAAGCCAAGAAACTGTGGACTAAACCTTCTGGAGCCATGAACCAAACAATTCTTCCTCTCTTAATTGTTCTTGGGAGTATTTGGTGTCATCAGACTTTTTCTTTGAGACCTCCAGCTCCTCAATAATGACATGGAGACTCATTATTAATTATGAAAGCTCAGTCAGTAGCTTAGGCTTGTTTCTAACTAGCTCTTATAACTTAAATTAACTCATTTCTATTAATTTATTTTCCGCCTGGTGGCTTTTTCACCTCATCTCCATATTGTCCATCCTATTTGCTCTGCATCTCCTGGCTTCTCTCTGCAGCTCCACCACCACCTTCTTCCCAGCATTCTCTCTGCTCCCAAAATCCTGCCTCGCTATTGGCTGTTCAGCTTTTTATTAAACTAATCACTGCTGTGGGATGTTCTGTATGTTAAATGTGTTGCTCTGATTGGTTAATAAATAAAATACTGATTGGCCAGTAGCCAGGCAGGAAGTATAGGCAGGACAAGGAGAGAAGAGAATCCTGGGAACAGGAAGCCTGAGTCAGGAGACGGTGCCAGCTGCCACGATGAGAAGCAGATGTTAAGATACTGGTAAGCCACGAGACACGTGGCAACTTATAGATTAACAGAAATGGGTTGATTTAAGATATAAGAACAGTTAGCAAGAAGCCTGCCATGGCCATACAGTTTATAAGAAATGTAAGTCTCTGTGTGTTTACTTGGTTGGGTCTGAGTGGCTGTGGGACTGGCGGGTGAGAGAGATTTGTCCTGACCGTGGGCCAGGCAGGACCAGGAAAACTCTAGCTACAAATCACAGTGACATATCTTCACACAGTGTAAAGGGACAGTCCACAACAATTTGTGTCACGGTTACACTAAAAGAGCTAACTTACGCCGGGCGGTGGTGGCGCACGCCTTTAATCCCAGCACTTGGGAGGCAAAGCCAGGCGGATCTCTGTGAGTTCGAGGCCAGCCTGGGCTACCAAGTGAGTTCCAGGAAAGGCGCAAAGCTACACAGGGAAACCCTGTCTCGAAAAAACAAAAACAAAAAAAAACCAAAAAAAAAAAAAAAAAAAAAAAAAAAAAAAAAAGAGCTAACTTACAAAGTTGGAGAGCTGGTGCAGCAGCAGCAGCAGGAAGAACAGCAGCCTGGGGAGTCTGATGGCCAACCTGGTGAGATTCAGTCCCTGGACCAGCCATGTGACATCCTCTCTCTGTGGGTCTCTGTATCTCTTCTGTTTTTCTTAAAATGATATAAATTATATTGGAATCAAAACCCACCCTAATCTAGAATAACCTTATTTTAAAGAATTACACCTTTAAACCCATTGCATACTTGAGATAAGGACTACAGCATATCTTCTTAGAGACCATAATTCAACCCACAATAACAATCTTCATCTTATGTCTCTCCAAATTTTTGTTTGTTTGTTTTTGGTTTTTAGTTGTTGTTGTTGTTGTTTCAAGACAGGGTTTCTCTGTGTAGCTTTGCACCTTTCCTAGATCTCGATCTGTAGACCAGGCTGGCCTCGAATTCACAGAGATCTGCCTGCCTCTGCCTCCCGAGTGCTGCGATTAAAGGCATGCGCCACCACCGCCCAGCCTCCAAATTTTTTTTAAAGTAGACACATGTGTGTGGGTATGGAAGTGTGTACAAGTAGGTGCAAGTGTCCATGGAATCCAGAAGAGGACATTGAAGCCCCTGATCTGGAGCAGCAAGCAGTTGTGAGTTGTCCAACATGGGTGCTGGGAACCAAACTTAGGTCCTCTGCAAGAGCAGTACTACTCTTAACCACTGAGCCATTTATGTAGCCCGTGTCTTAAATTGTATCTATATATTTCCTTATGTATATTTATTTATCTACTCACAAGCCAGAGCTATTTCCTCTAAACTGAAACATTCCTTCCTAGAACGATGAGGGCAGCTCTTAAGACTTTGGAAGTAAAAGAAACATAGAAGACCAAGGAAGTAAGCACAATTTACAAAGCTCAGAAAGGTCCTGAAAATTACACATTCTAAAAGTCTTTCTCCAAGCTTATAAAAGTTGTAAAGAATTTCTAGCAGCTGGGCAGTGGTGGCACATGGCTTTAATCTCAGAACTCAGGAGGCAAAGGCAGATTTCTGAGTTTGAGGCCAGCCTGATCTCCATAGTGAGTTCCAGGATAGCCAGGGTGACACAGAGAGACCCTGTCTCAAAAAAAAAAAAAAACCTTTTTTTTTTCTGAGAAAAGAGACTTTCTGGTGAGCTAAATTGCTTCCTAGTCATGCAGGAATCCCCTGGGAGGCCAGAGTCATGGGTGGGGGGCAGCTTTGGTGAGGTACAGGTACCTTTTTGAGTTATCTCTACTTCTGTAAGTAACTCCTCACCCATAATCCTGCAAAAAGACGCCAATAAACTCATTTACTCACTGATTTGGATGAATCATCTGGACTTGGATGGAATCATCTTTGGTCGGTCATCAATGCCCTACCTGGGATGAAGAGGCATTTGGTCATATCTTCCCTGGCACACATTCATGTCCAATGTCCAAGTCTGATATGTTCTGACTGTTTCTGTCCAACTCAAAACCCATATGCTGAAACCTAACACCAATGTGAGAGTATCTTGAGGTAGTAACTTTCTAAGGAGAGATCATCATGGGAGGGCCCTCCTGAATGGGACCCCTGCACTTTTAAAAGACCTCACACTCTCCACCAGATGAGACAACAGTAAGACAAGAGCTGTGGATAAGGAAGACTCACCAGAATCCAGATCTGCCCGTGTTTTTATCTTGGACGTCTCAGCCTCCAGAACTGTGAGAAATAATTCGGTCTCCTTACCAGGTGGTGGTTTGGGTACAGGAGAGCTGGCCCCGTGTGGGCCTGCGTGCAGGAGAGCTGGCCTCACCCCTCAACAGCCCCCACATGGCTCTCCACAGTAGACGGCTTCTGATGTGAGGTGCAGATGGAGAAAGATACACCTTTCCTTGGGGGGCTGGCCACTAGGATTTTGGGGGGGGCTGGATCCCCCAAGGATCCACTAAGATTTTGACCATGCTCCAAAGAGTATATGGACGGCAAAAATGGACTTGTTTGTTTTGTTTTCTCTATTTTTTTTTTCTTTTTTCATTCTTTCTTTTTTGGGGGAGGAACGTCATGGAGAGTAGGAGCAGACTGGCATGCATGACGTGAGATTCCCAAATAACCAATTAAAGAAATTATAGGAATAAAGAAAAAAAGCCGGGCTGGAGAGATGGCTCAGTGGTTAAGAGCACCGACTGCTCTTCCAGAGGTCCTGAGTTCAGTTCCCAGCAACCGCATGGTGGCTGACAACCACCTGTAATAAGATCTGGTGCCCTCTTCTGGCCTGCAAGGACACATGCAGGCAGAATACTGTGTACATAATAAATAAATAAATAAATAAATAAATAAATAAATAAATAAATAAATAAATAAGAAAAAAAGCCTCAATGGACTAAGGTAAGCATTTAGTCTCTAATGCTCTAGAGTGTTAGCAGAAAAAAAGTAATGGGACAAAAATAAGAGCTGTTACTGTGACATAACAAGGCACAGTAACAACTCCATAGGGCATCTAGGCAACAGCATTCTCAGTCACATATTTCATGTTTGATGTACTAGAAGCAGTAAAAGAAAAAATGGACTATGTTTCAGATAACTGAAAATTGATGTTTAAAAGTGAAATTTTAGATTTGGGCTTTTAGTGCACAAATGCCTTCTGTTTTGAAGGCATCACAAATGGAGGATGGCTTGGTGGATAAAGTGTCTGCTACACAGCCTAAGGACCTCAGTTGAGATCCCCAACCCAACATGGCTGAGCATCTGTAACCCTAGCACTGGTGGAGGGAGGAGATGGAGACAGGCGGATTCCCAAAGCATGCCGGACAGTCACACTAGCCAACCGGTAAGGGCCAGGTTCAGTTAGTGACTCCATCTCGAAACATAATATGGAGAACAATAGAGGAAGACACTCAGAAGGACCTCCAGACACACACACACACAAAAAAAACCAATGTGCACACCACCTGTGCACACACAATCATGCATACACACACACTATACACACACGACAAAAGTAAAGTAAAACAGCATTAAAAGAACTGATAGAATTTAAGGGAACGTTACCAGACTTAACCATGAGATTTGTTGTTGTTTTGTTATACATATAAATATTTTACCCACATATATGTATGTACGCTGTGGAATAATCCTTTTGTACACTGTAAAGATTTGTCACTCAAATTGGTTTAATAAAAAAGCTGACTGGCTGACAGCCAGGATTTTCAGGGCAGAAAGAATGCTGGACGGAAGAAAGGTGGAGTCAGGAGATGCCAGCCAGTTGCAGAGGAAGCGGGATGTGTAGAAAATGAGGGAGTAAGCCATGAGCCATGTGGCAGAGGGTAGATTAGAAATATGGGTGAAGGAGCTGGAGAGATGGCTCAGCCGTTAAGAGCACTGGCTGCTCTTCATGAGTTCCTGAGTTCAATTTCCAGCAACCACATGGTGGCTCATAACCATCTGTAATGAGATCTGGTGCCCTCTTCTGGCCTGCAGACAGAACACTGTATACATAATAAATAAATCTAAAAAAAAGTATTTAAAAAAAAGAAATATGGGTTAATTTACATGTAAAAGCTAGCTGGTAACAAGCCTGAGCTATCAGCTGAGCATTTATAAATAATATTAACTTTCTAAGTGGTTATTTGGGAGTGGCTGTGGGACAAAAACTTCAGCCTACATATGTATGTCTACTATGTGTGTGTTGTGTGCCTGGTGCTCAAGGAAGCCAGAAGAAGGCATCAGAACCCCTGGAACTGGAGTTACAGACAGTTGTGAACCATCATGTGAGTACTGAGAGTTGAATCCAGGTCCTCTGGAAGAGCAGTCAGTGATCTTGACCACCAAGCTGGTGCCACATAGCAATAACCTGTCTCTAGATAGATAGATAGATAGATAGATAGATAGATAGATAGATAGATAGATAGATAGATAGATAGATAGACAGACAGATAGATAGATATGGGGGCATATTGCCACAGGCTTTTAATCCCAGCACTCAGGATCAGAGATTGGAGGATTTCTGTAACTTTGAGCCCAGCCAGGGCTACATAATGAGACTTTGTTTCAAAGCAAAACAAAATTTAGTAGTGCCGTGACGTGACACAGCCTTTCTACATCGAGCCCTGTCTATTCAGGAGTCCTGGTGATGGACAGGGTACCTAGTGCCCTCATCTTATACACAATGCACGTAGTCTGTAGCTTGTCCCAGGCCACCTGTTGGTGGTACCGAAAGATCCTCCCCCTCATGTTGTTCCAGTGACATAAGGAGTAATTAAAACACAGAAACAACAGGAACATGGAGATGATGGAAATAAACACAGCTGACCCTAAAATCTTCCAGAATAGTCCATAATGACTCATTTCCCAAATTTATAACATAAACAAAGCTGCTAAGAAAGAAAGGCACCTGGGGCCTGGAGAGATGGCTCAGCAGTCAGTGTCGGAGCCTGCCAACAGTCAGCTGGGTAGCTGGGTAGAGGCGTGCAGATTGAAGAGACAAAGAAGAAGACAGAAAAGAGTCGAGAGGTCTGCTGGTCAATGCCGGACAGCCCCGAGTTTATTTCACAGCCAGTTTATATACAGTTTTGAAGGACAGAGGTAGAACAATGCACAGCACAGGCATTCAACCACTATCTATCCTGTCCTTGAGTCAAGGAGCAGGCAGTTTCATTTTCTATCTCAATGTACCTCCAGCTGGCACCAGCAGACTGCATCTAGCTAGATAGTGTGTTCCTTCCCATGGGCTAATCAGGACTTTCTCATAGCCCTTCAAGGAGACTCTATGGGCTAATCAGAACTTTCTCACAGCCTTGGAGCAAGCAAGCCTGAACTCTATAGACTCAGAATAGACTTTAGATTCAAACTGGGAAACTGAGTCAGTTGTGGGCTCCCACAAGTTAGGAGTACTGACTGTTCTTCCAGCGGACCTGGGTTTAAGTCCCAGCACCCACATGGCAGCTCACAACTGTCTGTAACTCCAGTTCCAGGAGACCTGACACCCTCACACAGACATCCATGCAGGCAAAACATCAATGCACATAAAATAATAAATAAAATTTTTTAAAAAAGAGAGCAAGGCAGCTCCTTTGAAGTCTACCATAAAAATCCAGACAGATTATTCTCAGATAACACAATATTGTTCATGAGTATACATTTGGATAGGGGGGAAAATGGATGCTCTGGACAAAAGAAGTTGACCCTAGGGCTGAAGAGGTGGCTGGCTGTCCTGCTGCTCGGCTTGAACCACTCCTTTCCACCAAACCCTGCGGTGCAGATGGGAGGCTCATCTGAGATACGGAGAAACTGAACAAAGCAGGGGGTGGTGGCTAGTGCCTGTAACGACTACACTTGCTGAGGCAGGAGGACTGCTGAGTCCAAGGTGGGCTTGGACTACAGAGTGAGACCTTGACTAAAAAAAAAAAAAAGTCAACAACTCTAAGAAGGACTATCTGATCCAACAAGTACAGGCTGAGCACTTAAAATCTTCCAGTCAACTAACTTTAAATCCTTACTATATGAACTACCTAGACCCTGGGCGTACAGAGACAATGTGACACATTCCTTCAAGAGACCACATTCTAGAAAGGAAACCAGCTGAGGATGCGTGGGGACAAGCCCACCATAGGTGCAGAGGCTGGCAACCTGCCGGACGAAGTGGACACTGATTGGCCAATAAGTAACTAACTGTCCATGAGTCAGGGAGAAAATGGGACAGAACACTCCAGAAAAGGAAGAAAACACCCAAGATGACATAAAGATTCTAAGAGCATAACCCAGACCGCCGAGAACTGCGGGCCAGTCATTCTCCGTGGCTGAAATGTATGTTGTGAGGCAAGTGATAACAGTGTCTCCTGGATGACTTTAAATCCTCTCAAGCTGGCAATAAAGATTAATCACAACAGCTGGCACACGAGAAGAACCAAGAGTCCCTGTTTGTTAGCAACACTAGCCATCCCTTGGGGACTATGGACTTATCTCCCGGGGATCGTGGACTTCAAAGGGGACCAGAAGTCTCCTTACAATGGGAGAGGATGAAAGCCAGAGGGATTTCAACCAGTGCCAACCCTGCATGATCCCCAGGTTGGTGAGACACCCTAGGAAAGTACCAATTACGTTAAAGTTTATGACGCAAAGCTGTTCTATAGTAATATGTGTGAATGATCCTATTATTAGAAGACACATAGTTATTTAAGGTGAAAGGGCCATGATTAACTTCCCTTCAAGTGATTTTCTAAAGTGTGCATGTCAGTGAATGGAGAAGGGGTTAAAACAAATACGGCAAAGTATCAACAACAGTGAGCCCAGGTAAAGGAGCTCCAGGCAGCTGTGAGCTACCTGACGTCAGTGCTGAGAGCCTAACTGTGGTCCTCTGCAGGAGCAGTCTGTGCCCTTAGCTGCTGAACCACCTCTCCAGATCTATTTCTGTTTTTTGAGACAGGGTTTCACTATCTAGCTCAGTCTGCCCTCAACCTTACTGTGTAACTCGGAATAACAGTGAACTCACAGAAATCCTTCTGCCTCAGCATCCCAGAGTGCTGCAATTACAGGTATATGCCATTATTTGTTAGTGTAAATGCATTCTTATTGAGGATCAATTCAATAATTGATACGTTTACATATGCATATTAATTTGTATTATGTAAAAATCTCTTGGTGTTTATTTCCTCTTCTTCCCTGAATATTTACTGCAGAAAAAGGTTGTTTGTTTGTTTGTTTTTAAGAATCAGTGATGCTGAGCACAGCGGCACATGACTCTATTCTCCGCACTGAAGAAGAGGCACACTGTCAGAAGTTCAAGGTCATCCTCAGTCACAAGACTAAAAAGTTAGAATAGTGGCTCACACCTGTAATCCCAGCACTGGAAAGAGGCCAAGGCAGGAGGGTCACCCTGAGTTCCATACCCTCTTGGACTTAGTGATTTCCGGATCAGTCTCATAAACAAACAACCTCCTACTATTCTCGATCATAACGAGAGGTGAGGAGTCACTTGGTGATAGGGTGTCATGCCTAACGTGCAACCCTAAGCACTGGAAAATAAATAAAGCTCGGAGTTCCTAGTGTGCCTATTTGCTTTCACAAAACTGTGGGACACTTTTCCGTGTTATTAAATAACCCTTAAAAACAATAGTTGGTTTTATTTTAGATAAGTCTTACCTTACTAAAACTCACAGTCCTTCGGTCTCAGCCATCCCAGTGCTGAGTTCGGTCATGAGCCACCCATGCCGGACTCAGAAGATTTTCACTGGGCGTTTTTAAACCCCCCTCCTTGCTGCATGGCAGGAAGGCAGGCCTCTGCCACTGAGCTGTATCCCCAGCCTTTAAAGACAAGATGCTGTTTTCAGCTTTTTTTGTTTTGTATTTATGTGATGGAGCTGAGAACGGAACCCATTCCCTCATGCATGCTAGACGCGTGTTCTACTGTGGGCTTTGCCCATAAAAGTCACACTTTGATTTTAATTTTTTTTTTTTTCCCTGTGTAAGCCTGGCTGGCCTGGCACTCGCTATGCAGACCAGACAGGCCTCAAATTGAACGACTCCCCCTGCCTCTGCCTCTCCCTACCAGGGCTGGAATTAAAAGCGCACACACGAAGCCAAAGTCCCAGTTTGAAATTGGACGCTTGTAAATCTGGCTTTCGCTCTGACCCCTGGTGGTGGCACAGGGCCTAGCGTCAACGGGGACAAATTCAAAGCACTTCCGGAAACCGAGGGCCGCCCCGCAGCTAGGCGGGGACATTTGCATACCCACAATGCACCGCACACAAGTAGGCACATCATTTAAAAGAGCATTTGCTTTTTTATTTTTTTAATTCATTCTAGCTTGTCAATTGATAGAAATTTCAATAATTTATTTTAGACGAATGAAGCCGGCGCCGTCTTTATGGGAGAATAGTTACCATTGGTGAACTAGGAGAGACAGTCAGCCGAAAACTGTACACCTGAGCCACCCAAGCATACTCTGGTTTCTCTTCAGATCGTATAAATCTTTCGCCTTTTACTAAAGATTTCCGTGGAGAGGAACAATTCTGAGTCTTAAACCAATTTTTTGAGGCCTTGCACCAGCAAGGCTAACAACACTGTTCAAAAAGTAGACTGTCTATTGCAGCTTCTTAGGGTGCTACATAGTTTTCATCGTGAGGTCCCGGTCGTTGGGGGTGTTTTGTGTGTCAGCTTTTCAAGTTAGTAGCTTTACGAGAGCTGCTAACTGGGGCTTTACCAAGCACAGTTAGTTCTTCAATGAAGGTAATTTTAAAATACAAGCGCCCCAGCAGCTGAGCGCCTGATCCCGGCAATCTCATAGTAGCCAACCCAGAGCTCTAACTCCGGTTCTGGAAGATCTGGCGCCACCTTCTGGTTTCCATCGGCAGCACAGACGTGCAGGCAAAACATTCCTATAAAATAAAAATAAACACACGAAGTGCAGGAGCCGCTCACACTTCAACAGAAAGGACAGTTTCCCTCAGAGCTGTGGGAGGGACTCCTACAAGAAACCCAGGATACGATCCCCGGCACACACGCACACACTCACACACACACACACACACACACACACACACACACACACACACACACACCAGAAAAGTTAACATCCACTGGAACCTACCCTACCACTCAAGTTTCCCTAAAGCAAGGAGACTGTCCCACTGAGATACCTCGGTTTCCTCAAAGCTAAAATACCCCAGGAATAAGAACCGATAACATAAAGTGGCCAGAAGGTCTAGAGCAGGGACCCCAAAAGCCAGAAATGCTCATGGTCTGCTTGGAAGTTTTCTTTCCCATGGCCACCTGCACGAGGGTAGTACCAGAGCCCTCCCACATCGATCAGTAATCAAGAAACCGGCTTGTCGAAAGCCAACCTTGTAGACTTTTCTCAATTGGCGTTTCTCTTCCCAGGCTGACTCCAGCGTGTGACGAGTTGACAAGAACATCACAGGACAACATGCACCACAATGCCTTATTTTGGGGGATCCCCAGCTGGTCTGATGAATTTGTATGATCAATGCCTTCTCGTGACTGTAAACTACCACAGTACTGTCATCTGTTTCTAGATTGCTCTCCAGTAATAAAAACTTTAACGAGAGTCAAAATTATGCGGTTGTTCTGTCATATAAAACGCTTCTAAAGCCTAAAGAAATAAGGACTGCAAGATAAGCAACCAAGAAAAGTTACTTCATGCATGTCTCCATTTAAGCACATTTATTATTAACTACGCTTATTATTAATATCAATGCCACCTTGATTGGTTGCTATGTTATCTGTGACAAAAACTGGGGAATCCTAATTGTTCTAAATTATAAAATATGCCCTGAAAATTCAGGAAACAAAGCCCATTTCTTTGCTCCAAAACAAAAATTGCCATGAAAGTCCATTCACCTCCCGGTTCTGTATATTTCCCTTGCTGCCTGGTTGGCTTCGGAAGACAAATATTCACCTCTGCTTCTGGTAAAGGGTATGAGCTCTGAATGGTTATTCTACCTCCCAGGGATCACTATTCTCTAAGGGCAAGAAGACAAGAGTGATTTGACGAGAACCAAAGGAAAATGCCAGGCTCACCTACAAGGATACATCAGGGAACCCAAGAACTGGACAGCAGGAGTCCTTAGTCATCCCAGGAATGCTTGCCAGTCTTCCTGAAGAAAATCTTAGTGCATCAGATAGATTCGTTTTCCATTTTTATACTAAGTCGAAAGAGAGTTTCTGTTCTGTCCACAGAGCTCAGTGGAGCTTGTTAGTGCCTGGCCCTTATTAAGGACTAAAGCACTCAAGGTAAGCACCCACCCCTAGGGTAATAAGCAAAGGAAGAGCCATTAGGAGCGTCTGAGCAGGAATGCAAGCATGGACTCAGAATAAGGCCAAGAAGCAAGACACCGACTGAGTAACAGACAGTAATAGAGACATGGTTAGGAAAGCAAATCTTTTCCTGTCCTTGGGGAAGCTCTGTATCCTGCATTGTAAAGTGGGAATAGTAACACGACCCACAGGCCTATGCTGAGGTTCAAACAGGACAATTTGAGTAACACTTTGTAAACTCTAAAACATGCCACCAACTATCCTTACCACCGAATTCTTTAAAGTTGCTCCGTTGTTAAGAGCACTTGCTGTTCTTGCAGAGGAGTGGAGCTCAGTTCCCAGTGCCTACTTCAGGCAGCTCACAGTTCCCTGTAACTCCGGCTCCAAGGGAGCTTCTGGTCTCTAAGAGCACCCGCATACACGTTCACATAAACAGACATGCACAAATTAAAATAAAACAAATATTTTATAAATAAACTAATTCGGCATCGTATTGACTCATCCTGAAATTCTTCTCTGATTTCCTGAGTGGCGGTCCTGAATCAACAAGGAACCCCTCAGGTGCCGGCAAGAGTTCCAGGCTCTGTCTCCTGCAGCTCACACCAGGGGACGCTGATGGCTGTAAGTTTTCATAATGATACATAACCCAAAAATGTTCCCACAACCATTTAATGTTTACAGCAGGTAAAATCTCACCTGAGAGGCTAGGATCCAGCTCAGTAATAGAATGCCAGCATAGTATGCACAAGTCCCTCAATTCAACACCAGAAGGGAGAAAAAACAATATTTGAGTATTATTTGAAAGGATCCTTTTATGTACCTTCTGTGTCCATTCTTGGCCAAAGCCTTCAGGCACCACACTCACCCCAGAGGGTGGTACTTTATTGGCTGCACCAAGGAGCGCCACTCCCAGAAATAGCAGGAAAAGATGAGCCTTTTATGCGAGCTCCGTGATGCAAAGGTTTGAAAGCACCCGTCTAGCAGGACTTAAGAAAAGGCAGTATGAGTGAACACAAATAAGAGTGTGTGAACGAACAGAAGAACACAACCAGTGTGCCTGCTTTGCCTTTCAGTAATTACAATCGCCAGCCTAGGACTTGATTTTCAAGCCATGAAGAAAGAGCAACGTTTGTCTTACCGGATTATGTGGATTAATAATTGATGACGCAGTGGAAGTTTAGTTTAAGATTACACAAATCAAATCACTGCCACCTTTGGCATATAGAGTTACGTGATCATCTATCTCCCTGACTGATCCCTCTCTCTTCAAATTCACCCCACACTTTGCTATGTATTTACCATATACCCTGCTCTCATCAGCAAGCTAATTTTCAAATACCTCTTTCATTTCTTTCCAAATCATTCTTCACATTAAAACCCTGGGACGGGGTCAGACATAGTGGCACATGCCTTTAATCTCAGCACTTAGGAGGCAGAGGCAGGTGGATCTTTGAACTCATACATAGTGAGACTCTGTCTTGAAAATAATAATAATAATAATATGAAAACTTTGAGACAGCTTCATTTTGCCTACTTAGCCATAAGAACCTTAAATTACCAGGTTAAAATTTTTTCTGTATTCTCTATGCCCGGTCCTAGTGGAATCCAAAATCAACGCAGTAGGTGTACCAGGCTCTAAGGTTCTGGGGCAAGACTGTTATAAGTTGAAGTTTCCACAAAGAAATCATACCTAAGTTAAGATTCTTGATTGGCTTACTAGAACTTCCTGTTTATGGAGGATTGGAATGTTGCAGATCCAGAGCCAAACCATCTTTGGCCCTGTTAATAGACCCTCATTGCCCAGATTTGAATGTAACCTACCATCTTTCAGCTATCAGAGACAGAAAAAAAAGAAAAAGAAAAAGAAAGAAAGAAAGCTTTAGAATATATGAATTTAGCAAACCAGTAGCTCCCACGAACCTAAAAACTAAGAACCAGGTATCAACTAATAGCTGTAACTGAGTCTCTTGCTGCCTGGGGTTCCCACCAACGTGTTTGAAAAGTGTCTTGATTCATGGCTTTCTTTTGTTTCTCGACTATAAAAATTTCATGAACCATAAAAACTTTATGAAACTACTTCCTTGTTAGAACATGTTATTCAGGGCAACCTGAATCCACGTTCCTAGACCGTGGTGCTTTGTATTTGGCTCAAGAAAAACCTTTGAGGGGAAAGCTGTACTGTGCATCAACACCAGATCAGGCGAAGTTTGCCCAGAGAAGACGGAAGCTGGGTACGGATGGATAAAGTCACAGAAAGAGGAAGCCAGAAGTCAGAGCAGCCTCAGAGCCTGGGCTGGGGGCGTGGCGTCAGAGCCCGGGCTGGGGGCGTGGCGTCAGAGCCTGGGCTGGGGGCGTGGCGTCAGAGCCTGGGCTGGGGGCGTGGCACCAGAGCCTGGGCTGGGGGCGTGGCACCAGAGCCTGGGCTGGGGGCGTGGCACCAGAGCCTGGGCTGGGGCCCGGGTAAGAACGGAAGCCACCTGTTGTAATAGGGATGGACTCGTTAAATAGTGCTGCCCAGACAAACTCAAAACCCCAATGACTTAATACAACAGCGCCTTAATGCCTGCTAATGCAAAGCCGCCACTGCGGGTCTACCTGATTGATTCTGCAGGGCAACCGTCTCCCAAGGAGCAGCTTGGTAATTTCACTCTGAGGTCTTCGGGACTGCAGAAGAGATAGACCTACACAGGCCTTACAGATCCGCAAGATAGTGCAGACCTCTCATCGCTTCCGTCTGGAAATGAAGTACGTCCATTTTGCTCAAAATCTATTATTCAAAACTAGTCAAATATCAAGTGCCACCTCACCTTTGACCCCACTCCTCTTGCAGTTAGGTTTCACCTAATGTGGGAGTAGAATCCAAGGATGTCACCCACAATCTCTCCCCTCTTTCTATGTATGCAAGCACTCCTCTCATCAAGAAGTGGGTGTGGCAGGGTGTACTGCCCCTCACCTTCAATCCCAGCACTCTGGCAGACAGGCCGATCTCTAGTTCAAGGCCACCCTGGTTTATATAGTGAGCCAGGACAACCAAAGCTACATAGTGAGCCCTGTCTCAAAAAAAAAAAATGAAAATTGAGGTTCCAATCCCAGTACCCACAGAGTGGCTCACAACCACCTGTAAATCCAGTTCCAGGGGGATCCAATGCCCTCGTCTGACCTCCAAGGGCTCCTCCACACATGTGGTGCACATACATATACCCAGGTATACACACACATATACACATAAAATAAATGCATGAATATCTTTTTAAAAGATGTAGTAGGGCTGGAGAGATGGCTCAGAGGTTAAGAGCACTGGCTGCTCTTCCAGAGGTCCTGAGTTCAATTCCCAGTAACCACATGGTGGCTCACAACCATCCATAATGAGATCTGGTGACCTCTTCTGACCTGCAAGCATGAATGTAGGTAGAACACTGTATACATAATAAATAAATAAATCTTTAAAAAAATAAAAAAATTAAAAATAAATAAATAAATAAATAAAATAAAAGATGTAGTAAACTGAAATGATGAGAAGCCATTGCTTTGGGTTGAGTCCCTTGTGGGGCCCAAAAGAAGTCAGACAAAACCAAAAAGATAAATCTGTTTCATCAGACTGAAAAGTTAAGGAAGCAGATTGAGCTCAAACACGGCCATTTTTCTTACAAACAAGAGATTCCGGTCTCCTGAGTCACCACAGTGAGGAAGTACCTTCTGCTTTAATCCTTACAGAAAAAACAAAACAAACCTGTAACTCACGTTACCAAGCGAATCTCCCCGGCCCTACATTGTTGTCCTATTTCCTTGTCCCTCTCTCACACACCCAGTCTTGCCCGTCCAGCAGGAGCTGTCATTCTGTCCTGTAGAACGATGACTGCCACCGTTCACGAGTTCCTAACAAAAACCAATCAGAGCTTTTCTGTCCCTCCCTGGATGGGGAGAGGAGCAAACACTTAGTTACAGATCCAATTAGCGCTGGATAGCCCAGAACTGGATAGCCCAGAACCTGCTAAGTGCATGTTTCCACCACTGAGCCACACTCCTAGCCTTGGAAATTGCTCTGAAAACAGGACAGAAGCTACCCATTTAGTAAAGGAAGTCACATCAAGAAGGAAATTTCCATTTACAAGTGTCTCCCCTGTGCACCAGGAAGGGAAGGTAACTAAACTTCAGACTCTCATTACCAGAGACTTAAAGATGAAAAAAAAAAAAATTTACTGTTACTCACCTGGTTCTCTCGACATCACCTCCTCTATTTCTCCCAAAGACAGTATTTTAAAAACCTGAACTCAAAGCCTCGTGTGTGAAACTTACTCATTTTTCTGGCTGTTTCCCATGTATACATCAAATATAAACTACAGCTCCCTCTCCATCTGTTTTTTTTTGGGGGGGGGGGAGGGGGGATTGTCTTCTAAGGCTTTGGTTACCTGTGTTAAGCTGCAATCCAAAAATATGAAATGAAAAACTTCTAGAAACTTAAAAGGAATTATGTTTCAAATCCCATGCAGTTCTGAGTAGCATAATGAACCTCACGCTGCCCTGCTGGTCTGCTCCAGGACCGGAAGCATCATGTTGACTGTCAGGGCATCTGTGGTGTTGACATGGAGACATAACAATGTATAGACATACATAGAATCCAATATTACTGTTACCCAAAGCACAGGCATCTGCTCATCTGGAAAGCCAATGCTCAGGAGGCAAGAGCTAGCAGGTAAATCAGGTTTATTCAAGGACTGACATGCAGAGAAGATGGAGGAAGCTAGCATTCCCCCAAAAAGACAATCTCAGGAAACCCAAGTATAGGAAAGGGATTTTTATATAGGAAAGGAAAGGAGATATGTGGGGCATGGGCAGAAGACTCTATGCTAAGTAGTATCTTCAACCAGATGGTGGTGGCCACACACACCTTTAGTCCCAGCACTCAGAGGCAGAGGCAGGTGGATCTCTGTGAGTTTGAGGCCAGCCTGGTCTACAGATCAAGTTCTAGAACAGCCAGGGCTACAAAAAGAAACTCTGGGCCGGGCGGTGGTGGCGCACGCCTTTAATCCCAGCACTCGGGAGGCAGAGCCAGGCGGATCTCTGTGAGTTCGAGGCCAGCCTGGACTACCAAGTGAGTTCCAGGAAAGGCGCAAAGCTACACAGAGAAACCCTGTCTCGAAAAACCAAAAAAAAAAAAAAAAAAAAAAAAAAAAAAAGAAACTCTGTCTCAAAAAAAAAAAAAAGCAAACAAACAAACAAAAAAGTAGTATCTTCAGTCATCTAAGGTATCAATTTTTTTTTTATTTTCTTCCATTTTTTTCCTTCTATATGGAGCACCATAATTGACCTCAACTTCCTGGAACTTTTTTCTGTCCTATAACTCTTTTTATGTTTTTAGATTTATTTATGTGTGAGGGTGTTTTGCCTGAATGCATATATGTGCACCATGGAGGCCAGAAGAGGACGTCAGATCCCCTGGAACTGGAGTTACAGGCAGCTGTGAGCTGCCATGTGGGTGCTGGGAATCAAACTCTTGTCCTTTGGAAGAGTAGCCAGTGCTTTTAACCACTGAGGCACGTCTCCAGCCCCGGGCCAGCTTCTACATCACCTTCTTCTCCCTGAGCTCCTTTAGTGTCCACGTGGGGGTGTCCACAGCCTTGACCTCATTACACAGCTGCTGACTGCACACAAAGGACTCGGGGTAGGGAGTGCATTTAAGCCTAAGTCTGCAAGAAGCTTGTGTTCTTCTAATGCTTCAGGCTGTTGCGGAGCTCCACTATTTCCAGAAACTGTAGAGACCTATGCCGATCCCAGTGCAGGATTTCCCACACAACCTTGAACACATGTCAACAGAGAGATGGCTGCTCATGGGTGCTCAAGCTTCAACAACCAGAAAAGAACTTTTTAAAAAAGAAGTGTGTGTGTGTGTGTGTGTGTGTGTGTGTGTGTGTGTGTGTGTGTGTGTGTATTTATCTCTATAGTCCAAACTAGCCCCAGAACCCAGTCTAGCCTCCAATTCATCTTTCTGTCACACCTTCTGCGTGTTGGGGTTATCAGCAGGCTTTCATTCTGCTCTTATTTAATAAGTGTCTGCCCCAAAATCATAAATATTTTCATGTTCCCACATGTTCTCCATAATTATTATTCAATAACTGGATAAAAGTGCATCGGTCTACGTGCTCTCTGTTTAACAATCTGCTTATTGTGGAGAACTTGGTCTCCCTCCAGCTTGTTACATTTACAAATCGCGGTACAATGACTTTCTTTCACATGTATATGTATATGCTCCTCTGCTTTGTTTAATTGTTTCCTAAGGGCTTATTCCCATGAGAGCCATCACTGGATTTCAGGGTGTGAACAATTTTATGGCCATTAAAACATGCTGCTCTAATGGGTCCCAGAAAGGTTGTGACTACCAGCCCATTCACCCAGAGTCCCCAAAAGCTTACCAATTTCTAAATGAAGATGCATTATTGTCTGCTTTTTTGTTTGAGTTGGGGTGGGTGGGGTTAGTGGTGTTGTTTTGCTGAACATTAACACAGGAAAAAATGGATCCTCGACTTAAATGCTACTTGTAATTGTCTGTTTGCTTTCTTTCTGCATTTACTAAAGATAAGCAAGGACTCTGGTACACCTAGAATAGGGTGATTTCAACAGCTGAACTACCACAAAGGCTTCAACTGCTTCAGATCAACCCAACACAGTAAGAATTTAAAGGGCAGGAAAAACAAACAAGCAAAAAATCTGGGTACCATGGTCCATTTCTATAATCCAAGTACTCAGGAAGTGAAGCCAGGAGATTCAGGAGTTCAAGGCCAGCTAATATTGAGTTTGAGGCCAGCTTGGGCCATGTGAAACCCTGTTTAAAACATAAAAATGAACAAATAAATTATTTAATTGTTCTGTTTTGTTTTTCCATGTAGCTCTGGCTATCCTGTAACTCACTTTGTAGACCAGATTGGCCTCGAACTCACAAAGATCCACCTGCCTCTGCCTCCCAAGAGCTGGGATTAAAGGTGAATATAAAGAACAGTGTGAATACATAGACACATATATGCAGGTAATTAAAAATCAATTAAATATTTTAAATTTGTATTTATTATTATTTTATGTATGTGAGTGTTTTGCCTGCAAGTATGTATACAGATAGAGTGCTTGAGGTGCCTGCAGAGCCCAGAAGAGGGCATCAGATCCCCAGGAACGGCAGTGAGAGATGGAGCCACCATGTGGGCGTTGAAAATTGAGCTTGGGTCCACTGCAAGAAGAGCGAGCGCTCTTAACCACTGAGCCACCCCTACAGCCCCCAAACTAAGTAGTTGAAATAGCAGATATTTAGAGGCTGGTTAGGTGGCTCAGTGGGTAAAGCTCAGAAAGCTTGATTACCTTAGTTCAATCCCCAGAGCCCACGTAAAGGTAGGAGAGAACTCACTCCGCAAAGTTGTCCTCTGATATCTGTAGTTCCCGAGTGTTTGAATACTAGAGCGCGCGCACACACGCACGCAATAATACATAATTTTTAAAAGAAAGTTCAAGGCCTGACCCACTTGAAATCCTTCCTCCAAACAAAAACAAGCCCAACACTCTAGAGGCTGAGATCTCTGTGAGTGCAAAGCTAGCCTGTCCTACATAGCGAGTCCAGGCCGGCCAGAGCAGCACAAAGGACCATGTATCAAAAAAGAAAAAGAAGAAGGAAGGGAGAAGCACAAAAGATCAAGAAAAGAAATTCCTCTTTACAGCAGCTTCCTGAAGTATGTTCCCTAACCTCAACATCATTTTTAAAAACTGTTTCGGCAGGTACACGTGTGTGCGCATGCGTGTCCGCATCACAGGACCGCTTTGTGGAGTCAGCTCTCTCCTTCCACCTGAGTGTGGGTTCTGAGGATGAAACTCGGCCATCAGGACCTCCTGAGCCATCTCGCAGGCCCTAGGTCATGCTTTTCATAATCCCCTCTCTCTGTTTTTCTCCCCTCATCCACAGACAATTAGCCAGCACCCCGCCTAGCTGCCAGGGCTGCCTCCACCCTCCCATGCCCCACCCCACCCGGCAACACACACAGCACTCACACGCACACACGCACACACATGGCCCTGCCTTGCCTGGATTGAGTAAACTTCCCTGTGAGAAGTGCCTTTCCGGTTCAGGCCTCTCTCCAGTTCTGTACCTGAGAACCGGTCTGGCGGGGATCTACTGTCAGGTAGTGGAATGAAGCCGTCAGAAATGCTGGTGGGGCTGGCTGGGTGCGCTGAGTGACTGAAAGAATAATAGCTCCGCCCTTGCACACGTACACACACGCGCACACACACATGCACACAAGCAAGCACACGTACGCTCACAACACAGTACCCCAGCGCACCCGCTGCGTGGCTCTTCCAGCTCAGCCTCCGTCTCCCTTCTTCCTGTCCTACCCAAGCTGACAGGTGAAACCAAGACTTAAGCATTTCTTCACACACATGAGACATGCATACATTAGAATCTGCACGTGAAAAAAACAAAAAACACACCCCTCAAGAGATATCCCCTGTGCTGTATTCAAATCAATGCAGGGCCTAGCTGGACCCTAAAGTTTTGGTGTTCATTAATCATCCAAGGCAATTCCCCACAGGTCCAACGGGCCACGGTGGAGTCAAATTAGGGGAGGCCTCAGGAAGCACTGTGAGAAGTAAGGCCAGGGCGACTCTCGAATTCACCTTCAGAGAAGTCACATCTGGATGCTTCCTCTGGGACGGCATGCTGCTGTAGCATCTGCCCCTCCATCCCCCAGGTCAAAAACTGCTGTAGAAAAGAGTCTGTATCTTAGCTCAAGGTCTACATCCTTTTGATAGAGGATGCTAGGCAGGAAGAGACTAAAAAGTCAGTAGCCAGCTGCTTCCCAGGTACCAACTGGGAAAGAACAGACATCTGTCAGCTTTGTCTCCTACAACGGCATGAACCAGGACTGGTGATATCCTTTCTGAGGCCGAGAGCAAGTAATTGCCTACCCTGTCTGTGACCCCTGTTGAGACGTACAAATACTCATGAGTGACATCTTTTGATAGAAATAGCATGGTTAATAGCCAGTAACCCCTTTAAAAGTGGCTTGGTCATTGTTGGTTACATCCCTTGAGGGAGAGCTGGAGATTCCCTAGGACAAACAAGGCCATCGACACCCAGTGAAGAGGAATCTCGTATCATAAAACAGCCTACCACCAGAAAGTGCTACACATCTGTCCTTCTGGCACTTAAAAAGAGGCAGGCAGGAAGATCAGGAGTTCAAGACCCTCCTATATAGCAGGTTTGAGCCCAGTCTAGGCTATATAAGACATTGTTTGGAGGAGAGAAAGAGAGAGCTGTTTTACAACCTTCAGAAGACCAATCATGAAGCTGGAAAGTGCTCAGTCTCAGCTTTGTGGTTTTACCCCTAAATCATCCTGTCTCCCTTCACCCCCACCAGACACACACATACACAGGTGATCCCCACATTGTAAAAACTTCAAGCCGGTGGTGGCGGCGCACGCCTCTAATCCCAGCACTCAGGAGGCAGAGGCAGGTGGATCTCTGTGAGTTCAAGGCCAGCCTGGTCTATAAAGTGAGTTTTAGGACAGCCAAAGACGGTTACACAGTCTTGAAAAGAAACAAACAAAAAAGAAAAAAAAAAAACAAAAAAAAGAACAAGTACTCTTAACCGCTGAGCCAGCTCCTCATGTGATATTTAAAGTTTGCTTCATCTTTAAACCATGTAAATTGCATCCTTTGAGCAACATAACTCCGAAAGCCATCGTGAAGACTTTCTCTTGAAAACCCACACCCACACTTGGGTGTGTACTGTCCTTTTCCTGTGTGACTCTCTTTAAACACCCACGCTTCAATCCGAAGTGTGTACCAGCTCTTATCTCTGTTTAATAAACTCCATGACTCTGTTTCACTCTGACCTGCCTTGGAACGCTTGTCTGCAGTGTAGCCAGGGATCCGCCCTGACCTGAGTCAGGTCCCTAAGCGGTTAAACTCCTCAGGCTCCTGACATCAGCGCTAGGCCACATCTTCCCACCACAACTGGCAGTATTTCCTGAAGCATTTCCTAAGCACTCTGTTTCACAATGAGCCCCCTCCCAGCCCTGTTTCCCTGGATCTGGGTGGCCAGCAACTTACATGGCTGCTTCCCACAGGGGTTGGAGATTGAGCTCAACTGGTGCCAACCTATGTCGCATGTGCAAAGCCCCGGGTTTGATCCCCAACACCACACAAAACCAGAAGTGGGTCAAAGTAGGCCTACAGTCCCACTTGAGAGGTGGAGACAGGGATCAGAAGTTGAGGATCACCGGGTGGTGGTGGCGCACACCTTTAATCCCAGCACTCGGGAGGTAGAGCCAGGCGGATCTCTGTGAGTTCCAGGCCAGCCTGGTCTACAGAGCAAGATCTAGGACAGGCACAAAGCTACACAGATAAACTCTGTCTTGAAAAACCAAAAAAAAAAAAAAAAGAAGAAGAAGAAGAAGAAGTTCAGGATCATCCTCAGCTACATAGTGAATTTGAGATGAGCCTGAGCTGTGTGAGACCCTGCCTCAAACAACACACACAAAAGAAAGGGAGGAAGGAAAAAAAGACAATTCTTCCCAGGGCATCTAAAAACTGTGCATTTTTTCAGCTGTTGTGGTACAAGTCATTCATTTGTTCTAAGTCATTGAAGTAAAATTGCTTTACTGCCGAGAATTGCCAGGGGATAAAGACTCCTTGGGGAGAGAGATCAATATGTGAAGAGCCTGGGGACCCGAGACCAGTCCCCAGCATTCAGGTAAAAAACTGGACATGATTATGTGTGTTTATCATCCCAGCACTGAGGAAGAGAAGATACATGAATCTCTGGGGCTCACTAGCCATCCAGCCTAATCTAATCAGTGCACCAGGTCCCAGGGAGAGATCCTATCTCAAAAAAAAACGTGAACAGTTCCTGAGGAACACCACCAGAGATTAACCTTCCCAGACACATGCACACACAAAAGACTTATTGACCAGACTCTTGCATGGCTTCTAGCAAGTTAAGGCATGTCCCTGGGCTGGCCCTAGACAATGCCTTAAAATGCCTCCCTGCAAAGCTTCAATGGTGCCAGGAAAATTGACTGTTTATTCCAGTCAAAGCCTGCTAATAAAGATAGGTCCTGGAGCGTCCTCATACGTCCCGGGGCAATTACTTGAGAAATGGGGATATGGCTCAGCACATCTGGTTTTCCAGGACTTTTGATCTCCAACACACACACACACACACACACACACACACACACACACACACACACACCAACTTTCTTTCTCTACTTCTTTTTTGGTTAAAATCTAACACTACAAGCTGTCTTCTCCAGAACCCAAACACTGTCTCAAACACAGACATTCAAGTTCAAAGAGAATTGCTCTTATAGTAACTCCCAGCCAGAGAGGCACCTAACTCCAACATGGGTATCTCCTAAACCTGTTAGATAAACCAGGCATGGTGTCTCATGCCTACAATCCCTGTTCTCAGGAAAGAGGTTAAGGCTGGATTGCCATGACTTTGAGGCCAGCCTAAGCTACAACATGAGTTCCAGGGCAGCCTGAGCTACAGTGTAAGGTACTGTCTCAAAACAAATAAAATAAAATAAAATTTGGGTGTTCATTTTTTACCTAGATAGGATCAGTTCACAAACCCAGATGCCCTAGTCACAGGACCAATTCCCTTTAACAAGAGTCATAGTTTAACCCTGACCAATCCCATCTTATGACTGTTACTGAAGAGATACTAACAAAAGACTATTCACCGCAGACAGAGAAATTGGCAGAACAAAGAAAGGACTCCATCCAAGTCCAGTTTGGTGAACAAATGAGTTTCTTAGGGCTACACATGGGAGCATGGGTGACTGGAGAGCAGCCACACCATTAAAAAGCCATATTCCTGCTGGGCGGCGGTGGCGCAGGCCTTTAATCCCAGCATTCAGGAGGCAGAGGCAGGCAGATCTCTGTGAGTTCGAGGCCAGCCTGGTCTACAGAGCAAGATCCAGGACAGGCACCAAAACTACACGGAGAAACCCTGTCTCAAAAAACAAAAACAAAACAACCCAAACAAACAAACAAAAGTCCTAGCGTAAGAGACCACACAAGCCGGGTGGTGGTGGCGCAAAGCTACACAGAGAAACCCTGTCTTGAAAAAAAAAAAAAAAAAAAGAAACCACACAAAAGCCCAACTCCCAGTCACCTATCTCCTGTGTACTCTAGCACCTTCTAAGACCGTGTGCATTGAGGCAGGGGGGGAGGCAGACAGGAGCGCTGGTTAGAACCTCAGGTTAGGGTCTCTTTGAGGCAAGAGTGTGGGGTAGGGATAGAGGTCTGAAAGGCTTTTACTCCAAGGCCAGAAATTAGCATATAAATGAAACCAGTCCAAGGGAAAACTGAAACCTTAGCCCAACCCACCTTCCCATGCAGACTGAGCATGTGCCAGAAAGCTCGCCATATGCAGATGCCCCAGAAAGCCCCTGCCTCACAAGACCCCAGAGTCCCGATGCGGTGCCTTTACAGGCTATCTGTCTCCTCTGGAAGGGCTTTCTTGTTGAGAGCTTGTGTGGAGGGAGGTTCTAGCAAATGAGTACTGCTAGTCGGATTCTCTTCCACCTTTGTGGAGAAGGTCGTCCATGAGCTTCAAGAGGAACAAAACAAGAAGTGATGGAGGAAAGGGACATGGGCCATGACAGCCATATCAGCTGAGTCAACCCTGGGTGACAGATGTCACCCTCACACCTCAATTTCTTTCCTAATAAACTGCCTCTGCCGCTGTTATCCCTGTGTCTCTGCCCAGTTCCCTATTTCTGAAGAACTTAGAAATCCCAGCAGGCGCCCACTGAACCCCAGTATCTGCTGCTGTGGTGATGATCCTCCATCCCAGGGTCAAGAGCTTCGTCACTACAACCACAGACCTCGTTAGCGACTGCTCCGTCATTCCACTTATTTCAGCACCATGACTGTGAGGCACAAGCTACCCTCTAGGAGAACCCGGGTCCTTCGCAAGAGCAACAAGTGCTCTTAACCACTGAGCCAATTCTCCAGCTCTCTGATCCAACTTTTTGGTATGGCATTATTACTATTACTATTATTATTATTATTATTATTATTATTATTATTATTATTATTATTCAGGCTCTCATGTTGCCAAGGTTGGCCTTGAACCCCTGATCCTCCTGCCTCCACCTCATGTGCTACTTTAGAAGTGTTTTTTTTGTAACGATTTCTTTATTTTTTATTATATGTGCATTGGTTTTGCCTGCATGTATATCTGTGTGAGGGTGTTGGATCCCCTAGAACTGGAATTATAGATAGTTGTGAACTGCCATGTGGGTGCTGGGAATTGAACCCAGGTCTTATGGAGGAGTAGAGTCAGTGTTCTTTCTTTCGTTTTTTGTTTTATTTTGTTTTCTTTTCTTTTTTTCTTTTTTTGGTTTTTCAAGACAGGGTTTCTTTGTTTCTTTGTGTATCCCTGGCTGTCCTGGAACTTACTCTGTAGACCAGTTGGGCCTTGAACTCACCAAGATCCTCCTGCCTCTGCCTCCCAAGTGCTGGGATTAAAGGTGTGGTCCACCACCTCCTGGCTGATTTGGGATTTTCTATAAGTAGGATTTCTATAAAAAGCTAGGGCTGGCCTTGAACTCTGGTCTTCTTGAAATGGGGCCCCTTAAAACCTAGGATCTAGAGCTACTTCTTGAGATCCCTACAATAAACGGTCTCATGCTGAGAGCAAAAACTGCCCTCCCAAAACTCCTGGAACCAGGAGTGTGCAACCGAACCCCACCCCCCAAAACAGCATTATGACCTACCTCTCACTTTCACTCTGGGATGAGGTGGGGCAGGTAGCCCAGCTCAATCTATATGTGAGCATTATCTGACTTTTATTCTACTCCTCTAAGAAATTGTAACTGCTATGGGTGTGAGAAATGTTTTGTTTTAGTTTTCCCGATCAAAGATAGTTAGGCTACCAACTGCTAATGGTATTTTGTTTTGTCTCATTTTGGTTTTGAGATAGGGTCTCACTACGTAGCTCTGGCTGTCCAGAAATTCACTATACAGACCAGCCTGGCCTCAAACTCAGATATCTGCCTGCCTCTGCCTTCTGAGCGCTGGGATTACAGGTGTGTGCCATATCTGGCGATGCAAATCTTTTAATTTCCCCCTTGATATATATAGAGATAGAGATAGATATAATTTCCCCCTGCATATAAATCTGTGCACCATGGGCTTGCAGTGCCCAAGAAGAGAGCATCAGATACCCGGAGACTAGAGTTAAAGACGGTTGTGAGCCAGGCCCTCTGGAAGAGCAGCCAGTGTTCTTAACTGCTGAGCTGTCCATCCCTACCCAGGTATTCTTAGCAAAGCTTTGAAGCATCTCAGTAGGACCAAGGCCTCAGGCCATACCAGTTAACCAAGCAGAAAAAGTCATTAACACATAGGCACTATGAGCTAATTCACTTTTTCTAAAAAGGGTATCATGTGGCTTAGGCTGGCCCCAAACTTGTGTAGAGGATGAGACTGAACTGATCCTCCTGCCTCAGCCTCCCCAGCTCTAGCTTACAGGCATAGACCACCACATCCAGTCTTGTGTTGACTGTGAAGGGAGGGGACAATGCTATGACTCTTTAATCAGAAAACTTCCAGCTAGAAGTAATCTTACGAATTTTTTTGAACAGTTTAGAATGTCCTGTCTCTGCCCAGGGCTATAGCTAGAACTCAGATCCCATTCTTATGAGCAGTAACCAGATTCTTAGAGTTTTAGTTACTGGCTTTGTAAACTGTTGATTATGAGGAAAGCTCCATCTTAAATGACTTTCAAGTATGCTAATAGCTTAGCAGCAACTTGCAAATGAATCCATTTTTCCATTTTGTATGAATAAGTCGTTTTCTCTTAATCCTATGAAATGGAATCTATATCAAGTGATGGAATCCAGTCAAGACTCCATGGTTCATCAGGACCAATAATGCTCTCGAACCAGCCTCTCAAGGGCTGCTAATGCTCTCAGAGTGTGGAGCCTGTCTCCTCTCTCTGGTCAGGTTCTCATCTTGCTCACAATGGATGGAGTGGGCAGACCATTGAGGAATAAATAACAAGGGTAACTTTATTTGCCACTAGAGAAAAGCAACTTGAATCGGAAAGTAAGAACTCTGCAACCTTCGGTGGCAACAGATGCCAACCAAAGGAGATTGGTAGTGTTCTAGGTCTAAGTCCTCGGGCAAGTTTTGGGGTGCCTTGCTGAGAGGTGCCAACAGAAAAAATTGCCAGTGTTCCCTTTGGAAAGCTCTTGAAAGGTTCTTGGCGTGACAGGCAACAGCGGTGCGTGGGAGAGCAAGTCTGTGGGTCAATGACAGAAGGAGCAGAAGGGAAGGGTCTCGTGTTTCCAGCAGGTCTTGAAGCCTCTGATGGTTGACGTGGGAATGAGTCACCATGCTTGTGGTCAGCTGGGTCCTGGAGGCTGCCTCCCTCAGGACAGGATGTCCTAGGAGTCTATCTCTGAGGAGTCTTGAAGGAACAGCTTGGTGGAGCCAGCCCCCAGGCCTGGGCTACTGAGTGAAACACTGTCTCAAGAAAAAAGTAAGATAAAAGAAAAGAGGTGGGGAGGGGCAGGAGGGAGAGGGAACGTTTCTAATCTGTTTGTAGAGATTTTTCCCTGTCACTTTTTAGTTGTTGAATTTCATTCATTTTTGTGCTTTATTAAACCAATATTCTGTGTCTTCAAAGTTGTAAAATAGTTTCTAGCATGTGCAATTATGCTGCAATCAAATACTTTTGTGAATACGTATATTCATACTGTTAAGAGATATATCCTCAGGGTAAACGGCACGGGGTGCCAGGTCACAGGCTGAATGCCTATGTAGATTTGCTAAGATATTGCCAAACTGCTCTCTACCAGAGTTATACATTTTTGTGTTCTTTCCAAAACTCTGTGCAAGTGCTTGTTTCTCATAACCGTGCCAATTGAGTCTGCCGTCGAGCTTCTGAGTCCCTGCCAATCAGATAGGCCAGGCTATTTTTAATTCTTCATGCAAACTTATCCCCAGCAAATCCTGCAGGTAACGAACATCAGTTTGGAAGTGCCATGCCAGGACGGTCTGGCGCCACCTGGCGGCAGCATATTCGTTACCGGAATGCGCTCTGGGCCTTTGCCCTAGACTTTCACTTAAGCGCTCCATTTCTTACCCCTTCTTCCCTAAACAAAAGATAAAGGATCCCCACATTAAAACTTAGCTTTCCCCTCGTGTCGTAGTGTGCACCGCACCCCAAATTTTAAGAAATTGCAAATAACTAGGCATTCAAAACAACAAACATCACTGGCATGAAAGTGATATCAAGGGTGGAGATGTGACTCAGTACTTGCCTAGCATGCCTGAAGTCCTCGCTTGGGTCCCTGGCACTTCGTCAATCCAGTGTGGTGGCACATTCCTGTAACCCCAGCACTCAGAAGGTGGAGTAAAGAGGAACAGCAGGTAGAAGCCAGCCTTGGTTACAGAGAGAGTTGGAAACTAGCCTGACATACACCAGACCCTATCCGAACAAGCAAACAAGAAGTAATATCAGATATACGGAAACTTTTATCCCAACGACTATAGAAATAAAAACTGAAACAGAGTATCAGCGTTCACACAAAGCTCTAATTGGAAGGGAGGAATCAAGGGAAAGAGGGGATGGGACTGATTGCAAAAGATTCAGGCTGTGGACAGAAACGAACAGCACTTTTATAGGTTATTGGAGTGGTCTGAGGTCTGGAAGTTTTTCTTAGTCATAAGGATGGTATTTTTAATAGTTAGCTGGGTGTGGTGGTGCATGCCTACTATCCCAGCAGTCCCAGGCAAGTGAGAGATACTGGCTCAAAAAAAAATTCTATTTATGAAGCACACCTTTAATGCCAGCACTCAGGAGGCAGGAACAGGCAGATCTCTGTGAGTTCGAAGTCAGCCTGGTTTACAGAGGGAGTTCCGGGGCAGTCAGAAGTACACAGTGAGACCAAAATAAATAAATAAATAAAAACACAGTAAAAACAAGCAAAATCCCTATTCATGGTTTAATTTGATTTTCCCCTGTAAGATACAGACCCTTGCAAATACCATGGAAACATCCTGCACTTGGGTTTTTTCCTCTGGAGATAAGGAACCAAGTACATTCCACACATTGTTGGCAAGGAAGGAAAGACATACTTGGTGACTAACAGGCTGTGGATTAAGGCCAGGTGAACCAGTGTCTCTTGCCTCCTTGATGGTCCTCATTTCTATACTGGATCTTAGCCCAAAGTGCCTAGGGTCTTTATTTCCACGTCATGGGGCTCATCCAACAAGAGAAGCTCTTGTCAGGTGCAGTGGTCCACACCAGTAATCCCAGCTGGAGTAAATGGCAAGATAGGAAGTGTCTCTTTTTGTTGTTTTGTTTTTCAAGACAGGGTATCTCTGTGTAGCCATGGCTGTCCTGGAACTCACTCTGTAGACCAGGTTGGCTTCTAATTCAGATATCTGCATGCCTCTGCCTCCTGAGTGCTGGAATTAAAGGCAGCAAGATTCTTTTTTAACAAGGGAAATTAAAAAAAAAAGAGACACAGTGTGTGTGTGTGTGTGTGTGTGTGTGTGTGTGTGTGTGTGTGTGTGTCTAAGTTCCTGGCAGAGAAAAGTAAGTGAACCGGCCTTTAGTACAGAAGCCGTTGGGTTTATCCTTTTACCAACTTCATTTCAGTCTCACCTGCTCTTTATACTTCTGCTCATGGAGCCTATAAAACATCAGGAGACATTGAAAGTTGCCCTGATTAAAGTCATTGCTCTCTCTCTCTCTCTCTCTCTCTCTCTCTTTCTCTCTCTCTCTCTCTCTCTCTCTCTCACACACACACACACACACACACACACACACACACACACACACTCAGAGAAAGAAAGAAAGAGAGGGGGGAATAGAAGGGGGACTATTTGGGAAGAGGAAACAGACCTATGGGAGTGAGACGAGACAGAGCGGGGCTGCTGATCATTACACACTATATACACATACAAAGGTGTCAAGAACCCATTAGAATATATCATTGGTATATGCAATAAAAACAACATAATATGAGAGGACAGCCTAGGGACCACCTGGGATTTGAGTCCACTCTTCTGCAGAGGGCTGGAGTTCTCAGCACCTGCCGCCACCACGGGCCAGATTCTTCTCCCTTCCACCACAACTTTTTCTCATATTTATTGAATATGGCAAAGGACAAAATGATAATAATTAAGTCTTAAAACCTTAATTGATCATATATTTTCTTTTTCTTTTTTTTTTTGGTTTTTCGAGACAAGGTTTCGCTGTGTAGCTTTGCGCCTTTCCTGGAACTCACTTGGTAGTCCAGGCTGGCCTCGAACTCACAGAGATCCGCCTGGCTCTGCCTCCCGAGGGCTGGGATTAAAAGCGTGCGCCACCACCGCCCGGCTGATCATATATTTTCAAACCTAGAATGACAACACTTTATTTCATAAAAACAAAAATGTATCCCAAAGAAAATTGTTACCAATATTTGCCCCCAAACTGTGGTCCCTTTTTCCTCTTGAGAGTCATGGAGTCAATAAGGCTGAATGCCAAAGGAGACTTTTATTGGCCAAGAACAGAAGTCAGGGATAAACTCAAAAGTCAAGCTCTTAAACTTTAGGGACTAGGAAGATTTGGTAATGTTAGATTTTTAAAAACGATTTATTTTTCCAGGCAATGGTGATACAGCCTTTAATCCCAGCACTCAGGAGGCAGTCAGGTGGATCTCTGTGAGTTCGAGGCCAGCCTGGGCTACAGAGCGAGTTCCAGGAAAGGCATCAAAACTACACAGAGAAACCCTGTCTTGAAAAACCAAAAATAAAAATTCAAGATCATCTTCAGCTACAGTGAATTAAAAGCCAGCTTGGGATACATGAGAGACCATCTTAATCTACCCCTTCAAAAATAAAAAGGGGGGAGTATGGGCTAATAAAGGGGAGTCATAATTGTATGTCTTCAGGTAGCAGGTGGAGCTCCCCCCTCTTTGCTTTGCTTGTATACTTCTTCCTGTTATTGTCAGGGCAACTGTCAGTTATCAGCGCTAGGAGGGTTCATCATTTATGGTGCAGATAGCAGCATTTTTTTTTCAGATTTATTTATTTATTATGTATACAGCATGTATGACTGCATGCCAGAAGAGGGCACCAGATCTCGTTACAGATGGTTGTGAGCCACCATGTGGTTGCTGGGAATTGAACTCAGGACCTCTGGAAGAGCAGCCAGTGCTCTTAACCGCTGAGCCATTACTCCAGCCCCTGCAGCATTTTTTTTTTTTAAAGATTTAGTTGCTGGAAATTGAACTCAGGACCTCTGGAAGAACAGCCAGTGCTCTTAACCTCGGAGGCTTCTCTCCAGCCCCAGACAGCAGCGTCTTGAGGTCAGAGGCTCTCTGGCAGTCAGCCTGGCAGCCATCTTTGTTGGGGAATAATCTTTTTGTACACTGTGAAGATGTATCTTTGCCAAGGTGCCTTCTGATTGGCTTAATAAAGAGCTGAATGGGTAATAGCTAGGCAGGAAGAGGTTAGGCAGGACCTTCGTGCAGAGAGGGAGGAAGAGGATATGAATCTAGGCCTGAGAGAGACACCAGAGGACATAGAGAGGAAACAAGGGGTACAAGATGAAAGAGAGGTAATAAGCCATGAAGCAAAAGAGAGATTAATATAGATGGGCTCGTTTAAGTTATAAGAGCTTGTGGAACAAGCCTAAGCTATAGGCTGAGCTTTTGTAATGAATAGTAAGTTTCTTTTTTTGTGAGCTGGCAGCCCAAAGAAAAATCTGTCAACACATCCTAGATTAAACAAGTTTCTGCTAGCCACCTAAAGAGAAAACCACTGTCTACAAGATACCCTATACTCAAAAATAAAAAGGATTAAAATGGGTAGAAACTCAGCAAGGTCACCAATGCAGTGCTCAATGTAATTGGCTTTATAAGGCTAAGAGTATGACCCAGTGACAGAGCAGGTGCTCAACATAGGAGAGATTTCACACACACACACACACACACACACACACACACACACAGTTTCCATGTAAAGTAATGACACTGTGATAGATTGACTAAGAATAGCTCAGAGGTTAAGAGCACTGGCTGTTCTTCCAGAGGTCCTGAGTTCAATTCCCAACATCACATGATGGTTTATAACCATCTGTAATGAAATCTGGTGCCCTTTTCTGGCCTGAAGGGATGCAGGCAGAATACTGTATGCATAATAAATAAATATATATAAAAAAAGAATAGCACCACACACAGTAATACTGTATGCATTATATATATACATATATATATGTATATATATAAAAAGAATAGCACCACACACAATAATTTATTTGAATGCTTAGTCATCAGGGAGTGGCACTATTTGAAAAGGATCAGGAGGTGTGGCTTTGTTAGAGGAAGTGTGTCACTGGGGGTGGGCTTTGAGGTTTCAAAAGCCCCTATCAGCCCAGACTCTCTACCTACACATCAGGAAGATCAGAATGTAAACTCTTAGCTACTGCTCCAGTGCCTGCCTGCATGCTGCCATGCTCCCTACCATGATAATGGACTAAGTCTCTGAAACTGTAAGCAAGCCCCCAATTAAATGCTTTTTTTCACAGGCGTTGTTCCTTGTTCACAGCAATAGAACAGTGACTAAGGCAGACATGAAACAAAATAGGGAAATAAACTGGACATGATGGCTCATAGTTGTAACCTCAGCACTTGGAAGGCTGATGGAGAGGGAGTTTGAGGCCAATCTGGGCTAGAGTAAGTCTGTTTTAAAAAAAGACAAAGGGGGCTGGTGAGCTGGCTCTTAGTAAAGTGCCTGTCACATAATCATGAGGACCCGAGTTCTGATCCTCCAGCACCCATGTAAAAGCTAGGCTCTGTGGCACCCATCTGTAACTCCAGTGCATGGGGGCAGAGATAGGTGGATCCCTGGGGCTCATTGGCCAGCCAGTCTAGTCAAATTGGTGAGCTCTAGGTTCAGTGAGAGAGGTGGAGAGCTACTGAGGAAGACGCTGATCTCTGGCCTCCACATGCATGCACTCGTACGTGCACGCACTCATACATGCATGCACGCACTGCATGAACATACATCACACAAAAGCAGAAGATACCTTGATACAGGATTTCGCTCTGGCTTCCATTTTCCAGTGAATGAATTCACAAGAGACACAGGACACAAAAGATACTGTGTTTATTACAAACTCTCCTCCATAAATGACTAATGACCAAAAGGACCACTGTGGAGAAAAACACTCATAGGGTGAGAAGACCATTATGCCAACCTTTATTTCTTAGGCAGGCTTTACTTTTATTATTATTGTTGTTGTTATTTTAGACAAGGTCTCGTGTAGCCTAGGCTGATCTCAAACTCATTGCAGCTGAAAACGACCTTGAATTCCTAATCCTCCTGCCTCTGTACAGGGATGGGCCACAACTGGCTGCTCTTTGTTCTTAAGGTACTAGGGATTGAACCAAGGATCTTGAACTTGTCAGACAAGTGCTCTTCCAGCTGGGCTATATCCCCAGCCCTTTATTTTCTTAAAGTCTCTCCTAGTCTCCTGACTTACAGGCTCATTTATATTAATTCTTAGGGGAAGGAACAATTGGTGTTTTTGATCTTTACCAAAAAGCCTTCTTCTAGATACTCATGTTTCCACTCAGGGTTGGAGATACAAAGGAGTGTGAACTTGGGCAAGTTCCTTGGCCTTTCTGTGCCTGTTAAATGGGCTTAGTAATAACACCCTGTAACTCATGTTTGAAAAGGGGTTCTATGAGGCATGGTGGAGGATGTCTTTAGTCCTAGCACTCAGGAGTTAAAAGGCGAGGGAACGCTGCAAGTTCAAGGCCAGATCGGTTTCCAGGGGAAGTTCCAGGCCTTGTCAGGGCGATACAGGGAGATCTTGTGTGTGTGTGTGTGTGTGTGTGTGTGTGTGTGTGTGTGTGTGTGTGTGTGCGCGTGCACGCGAGCGCGCGCTCGCGTACATGCTCACGTGACGGGCACACTTGAAAGGTTGCGGGGAGAAGGTGGAGAGATGGCGGCTCCGAAGAGCACTGACTGCTCTTGCACTGGGTTTAATTCCTGTAACGTGGCTCACAACCATCTATAACTTCAGTTCCAGAGGATGACACCCTGTTCTGGCTTTCATGGGCACTAGGCACACACATAGACATATGCAAAGCTCTTATCTACATAAAATAAACATAAATTAAGAAAGTCAATTCCACTTCATACTGGATTTCCACAGCCAAAGCCAAAGAGGTAATATACTGGAGAAGCTTAAGAATTTAAGGAGCTCTTTATAAAATACTGTGCTGGCCACATTTATGTCAACTTGACATAATAAACTGTAGCCATCTTGAGAGGAGGAAGCCTCCACTGAGAAAACTCCTCCATTAGATCAGGCGGTGGATCAAACCGTAGAGCACTTTCTTATTTAGTGATTCACTGTGGGTGGTGCCACCCCTGGCCTGGTGACCCTGGGAACACAGCAATACCAACAGCTCCAGCAATACCAACAGCTCCGCACCATGCCATGCAGCTGGTGGGGACAGGACTCAACCAGGAGCCACTGGGGACTCTAGCCTAGGGCCAGGATACAGCAACAGCTCCGCTCCATGCCATGTGGCTGTGTTGGGGGGGGGGGGGGGCGGACTCAACTAGGAGTGAGTACAAGATGGTGTTATGGGGGCAGGGCAGAATGAGTCACGTGCACAGGAGACAGATTTGAAGAGGTGAGGAATGGGCTGATGCAGATGTCCTACTGCCACCCGTGGCCAGATGTCTGGGTCTAGCCTCCTGCCAACGGCCAGGACTTGGTCAGTGACCCTGATGAAGGCAGAGGATAGGGCTGTGCAGAGTTGGCCCCACCCCTGACCCGCTGAAGCACTCAGGAGAGAGGGCCCTACACCTCCCCTGGACAGCACAATAGAGCCGACGCTGTTCACAGAGGTATAGGCAAGCTGGCCCTGAAGGCGTGAGAATAGGGGAGCAGGCTGTGCCCCTCTCATCTGCCATGTGGTAGCATGGGTAAAGGAAAGATGCCCTCCTCCCCTCATCCTTCACCACCTGGAGCAGGTGGAGGAAGACCTGACCCCAAGCCCTCACCACCTACAGCACTTGGGAGAACGAGTCCTCAGCCTTGCCTGGGCAGCACAGGAGAGTTGACCCTGTCGACAGGGACAAGGGTGAGCTAGTCCTGGGGGTGTGAAACCCCCAACCTCGTCTTGCCCTACTACCTGCAGCTGGCAAGGGAGCAGACCCCTTTACCAAAGCAACACTTGGGAACACAGGCCCTGTAGCTCTCCTGGGCAGCACAATAGAGCCAACCCTGTTGGTCGAAGTGTGGATGAGCCAGCCCGTCCTGACTTCCTTCAATGATGAACAGTGATACGGAAGTCTAAGACAAATAAACCCCTTCCTCCCCCAACTTGCTTTTGGCCATGGTGTTTCACCAGGGCAATAGAAACTCTAAGTTGATTGCTTTTATTTATTTTTGTGTATACCTGTGTGCACACCAGTATACATGTGTAAGTCAGAGGACAACTTGCAGGGGTCACCTCTCTCCTACCGTCTCCATCATCAAACGCAGGTCCTCAGGCTTCGTGGCAAGTGCCTTCACCCACTGAGTCACCCCTCCAATCCTTAAAGAGCATTTCCGGAGATACAAATTATGCTAGAGAAGGCTCAGAGATTAAGAGCACTGGCTGCTCTTCCATAGGTCCTGAGTTCAATTCCCAGCAACCACATGGTGGCTCACAACCATCTGTAATGAGATCCAGTTCCCTCTTCTGGCATGCAGAACACTGTATACATAATACATAAAAGTATCTTTATAAAAATATTCAATAATCTACCCTCTAAAAAAATTATGCTTTTTCCTCTTTTAATAATTTTGTTAAACTGTCACCCCATTCACAACAGACTCTGTTTTCTTCCACTTTTTCAACCATGGGCCTTAATCTACAGGCCTTAATGATCCTGTCAAAAACAGACACAGCCATGTTGGTCAGTTTGAGGTATCTAAAGTGCAGCATGGTTATGAGACACATTCATTCTTCCTTTCTCTCTGTAGAAGCTGAAATGAAGCCTCACACAAGCACTACGTACGCAAGGACTCTACTCCTGAACTACTCTTAGATAATGTCCAATCCCTTAAAGTGACTGGGACAATCAGAACACAATATTGTGCACACAAACCATACCTTGACAAAAAAAAATGGGGGGCGGTGGGGGATGGGGGGAGGGAGACAAACGCATCCTTAACATTCTATTGTTTTATACCAGATCAGAGTTAAGTACCTATCTCATGGAAACAATAACCTTTGGATTGGCCCATCTCCCATTCTCAAATATTTAATATAACTCAAGGTCAAGGGGAATCCAATGCCCTCATTTGGCCTCCTTGGCACCTGCATATACCCACACACATATACATAATTTAAAATTAAAAACTAATGTTTCCAAGAGACAACAGACACCCCTAATTGCAAATAACAAGACTACCATGAAAATTTTAGATATTCAAGTCACTTTTGGAGTCCCAATTATTTTTCTTAATTGCATCTGTCTTTCATTTTTATTTTTTTTTTCCTTTGTTTTGAAAAAAGGTCTCAAGTAGCCCAGACTGGCCTCAAACTTGCTGTTTAGCTGAGGATGACCTTGAACTTCTGATCCTCCTGCCTCTGCCTCTCAAAGGCTAGGATCACAAGTGTGCACAACCCCACCTGATTTTATGCAGTGTTGGGGGATTCAGCCCAGGGCTTCAGGCATGCTAGACAAGCACTTACTAACTTAGCTTTATCTCCAGTCCAGGAGTCCCAATTCTCTTAGTGCCGAACTTCAGGATTTAAACAAAATCAATGTGAAAAATAAACATTTATTACAAAGATTAGTTCTGACATTGTAAAATGAAAGTAGATATGGAATTTCCAAGGGATGCTGTAACCTGGAGAGGTGAACTCCAAAACTGTTCACTTGAATCATACTCATCAAAAGCCCCTGGGGGAGTTATCTATCTCAAAGGGTGAAGGGGCAATGAATCTACCCTTACCCTCCCCCCATCCTATCCCCAACCATGACAACAAACTGAAACATACTTGAAATCATCTTATGTTTACTGAACTATTTCAAATCTTTCTTTTATTGTTCAATTGGATCTTATTTCCTCTGGAAAACTCTTTATTGGTGGAAGACCCTTAAGTGAGTGCTTAAGTTTCCACAGGCTCAAAGGGGCTCAAAGGGAAGAAAGCAATGACTACCAGACCTTTCTTGCTAATTCCTGCTGTCTCAAACATTACAGTGGTTCTTCAAATGATCAGAGAACTCCCCCTTAGAAGCCTTAGGGATGTCCATTATGCACATCGGACAGGACAGTGGATGGGCACTTTCTTCCTCCACTTGACCAAATGGCCAAGCAGAACCCACCCACTTCCTCCCAGCACAGCCCCAGCTTCACCCCAGCAGTAGGCGGCCATGGGACTCCGTTCTGATGTCCTGAAGTGTTGCCTTGAGCTAAGAAAATAGTCCTGGGGCCAGCCACAGGTTGATGGGAAGCAGAACTTTCAGGTATTTTCCTGTTTATACAAAGGAGCCCAGAGTCCCTTAAAGATCTCATTCCCCTACTTCCAACAAAAATAAGTTTGACAAACCAAATTTTTATTTCCAGCAACATCTGTCTAATATAAACAAACAGAAACACAACCTTGCCAAAAAGCTAGGAAGCCCTTCTGTATAAGAACCATTCAGTACACACCTCTCTCTCTCTCTCTCTCTCTCTCTCTCTCTCTCTCTCTCTCTCTCTCTCTCTCTCTCTCTCTCTCTCTCTCTCTCACACACACACACACACACACACACACACACAGCCCAGCCCACCAAAGAGCCAAGACTATAATGCACGCCATCTCCACAGCCCACCCACATTTTACAAGGGTCTGTGCAGTTGTTCCAGCCAAGGGACGAGTGACTGACAGCTACTAGTCGCAGCCTTTTCTTTAGATCAGTAGTTTAAATCTTTCTTACTCCAAGTCTCTTGGGAGATTACTAAGCTCTCCCTCCTCGTACAGACATGGTGTCAGTTTGCTTGTATCCAGGAGAATCCCAGTGGCACATTTTGTGGGGATAGAAGGCTCCAGAGACCAAAGAGCTGAAGTCACCACCAAACATTTCAGCCCCTCCTTTCTCCAGTCCCTACTCTAGAGCAGCTGGCACCCATCCTCATCAGGAAAGGAGAAAGCTAGTGAATTGGGCTTTAAGTCCTTATTCAAAGGCCATTACAGCCAAGTACTAGTTTCAGGTTCCTGTCAGTCCAGTCATTTTGGCTGTCTAGTCTAGGACTCTTGTCCCATTCCCATAAGAATGGGAAATGAAACTTTGTAACTAGTCTCAGGCCACCCAGTGGTGGTGGGCAGGAAAGAGGAGGGAGAAATAGCTGACGTTATTGAAATCATATCCTAGCTAAAATAAAAGCAAGGGGTCCTGTGGGACCTAGAAGACATTGAAGGCATCCTGTGCAGCTACAGCCAGCGGGGGGGGCTGGAACCTGTAGCACCTGAGTAAGGCAAGAGAACAGATGAGCTGCAGCAGGTCACACCAGAAATGATGAGGTCTGTTTGAATTCCCCCTAGGGAAAAAAAAAAAACATCCAGTCGACTCCAGTCTCATTTTGCTCATCAACACACAAACAGGCTAGAAACTTCTACTTGATGGGGAAAGCCTGTCCTCCTCTGGGCAGGCACACTCACCTCACTTCGAGCACTCGGCTGGCTGTAAATCACCTTTTTACCCGGTGCAGTCCTGAGGGAAAACCAGAAATGGGGAGACACTCAGGCCCCAGCAATTAATGGATCCTTGCCAGTATCAGGGGCCAATATGTAAAACTTTGCAGAAAAACCGAGTGCAAGGTGTTGGCAGGAGACAGGAACAGAAGTCCAGGTGTCATACCCTCTGAAGCCACTGCTTCCACATTACTCCCCCTTCCCCACTCCCAGGGCTCAGCTCCAAACCACACACATCCATGTTTTCATGAGAGAACCCTGGGACAGCATCATGCTCACCCTTTCTTTGCTCCTGAAAAAGAAAAAAGAGAGACCGAGACCATGATTGCTATCAGAATAGAATGTAGAATGGCATGGGAATTAGGAGGAAGTAGCATGTGGTTTTTGATATGAGCTAGATCAAGTTATTCATGCTCTTTAGGAAAATGGTACCAGCACATGGAGCATGGTTATCAGGGTCCATATTCAGATGGCACCCACAAACCATGCAAGGACAAAGACCTTCTAGCTGGGTACAGTAGCACTGGCTACTGTGCTCAGCACTTAGAAGGCTGAGGCAGGAGGATCACTATGAGTGGGAGGGCAGAGTTTCAGGCCAGCCTGGGCTATCACAAACAAACAAGCTTCTAGGGGGGGTAAATACTTACTTTCAAAGTATCCTCGGCTATAAGCAAACCAGACGCCAAAAATCAAGACTCCAAGGAGAATCAACGTTACCAGGACAGCGGCCACGATGCCCCCCACGTTCAGCTCCACTGTGGGACACAAATGAGACGTCAGGCGCCTTGCTAAGCGGCTGTGGTGCTGACAATACTGTCAGTAACCACATGAAAATCAGCCTCTGATCATACCCAGCTCCACTCCCAGGCCGCAGCCGCACTCTTACTCACCAGCATCCACGTGGACAGCCTCTGACCTCATGGCCGTCCCAAACCCATTCTGAGCTTGACAGTAGTATTCACCGCTATCGAAGGCTGTCACGGGATCAAAGACCTGGAGGAAAGAGAGTGAATAAGTCAAGCACCTTAACTGTCGTTAGTCCTCGGACCCTGTTAGCCCCGATGCTTCTTCCTTCCCACTCTCGGGGGTTCCACGACTGCCCCCCCTACCGTTCACCTCTCCGCTTTCATACCAGGTCCCCTGACTTTGGATCAACGGTGTAGGAAGAATTGATGAAGGCACGGGTTTTCTTGGCATCTGTAAGCATGTCTATCCCATCCCTGAACCAGGAATACTCAGAAGGCGGGGAACCGTCTTGTTCTGAGCAGGTCAGCACTGCCCTGTTCCCAATGGTGAGAGAGGAGGGGATATTGACCGTCGGCTTGGATGGAGGCACTAGGGAGAGAGGAAAGAAAAAGGCGCTGAACACAAGGGCAGAAGGGTTACAATGAGTGTAACAATGAGGTAACAAACTAGGATGACACTCTCAACCCATCAGCTGGAGGTGCCACCTGTATGTCCTTAGTTCCCACGGGGAGGAGGGGAACACACACACACTCACCCCCTCTATATCCTCACCATCCGCAAACGAGGCCTAAAGCTTAGCAGTCTGCTATCAGGTTTAGGGAAGCAACTGGTTTTAAGCCGACATGAGGTTATATGGCACCTACCAAGCACAGTGAGGTGGATGTCGACCTCCCCATAGTTCTGGCCGCCACCCTCAGAGACCATACAAGTATACTCTCCCGTGTCTTTCCGGGTCACCGAACTGAACGTGATGCCACTGGATGAGAAGGTAACGCGGTCTGCATAGGAAGCTACCAGGGGATGGAAGCAGAAGAGACATGGTAAACTGGACAGCAAAGAGAAGGCGAAGGTGGTACCCAAGTGCATCCTTTATCCTCCGCTAAAGGGAAGTCCTCAGAGCCTGGAGCTCCAGGCCCACCCCCCACCTCGGGAATCCAGGCTGGGCAGTGCCAATGGCCGTGCAACCTTAGCCACTGGGACAATTAATTTACCTGTGATCTGGCTGTTATAGCATACAAACGTGGTTGTGCCCCCCTGGACGAACTTCCACTCCACTCGGGGAGAGGAGAAGCCTGAGTAGGTGCAGGACAGCTTGACAGCTGCAGAGAGGGCAGAAATGAGAGAGAGAAAGGAGGAGCCCCCAACCACAAGCTACGTCCTCCCAACCCCCACCCTGCCGCCCTCCACCGCTCTGCCCCACTCACAGTTATCCTCAGCAACTTGGACGTCGGGTTGAGAGGTGTACACTGAACCCTTGCCTTGTACCAGAGAGCCTGAGAAGAGAGGAGAGGGACCCCATCAGCGGGCAGAGTTGCCACAGGGTAGGAAAAACAGAGTTAGGAGATGAGGCTGACAGCTTAAGGTGAGGGAGGGTCAAGCTGGCCAGTATCCTAAAGACGTTTAATGTGTTGTTACAACGGCAGGCAGGCCAGTACTACTTCTATCAATGGAAATAAAACATTTCTTTCAAATACAACTTCTTTTATTTTTAGTGGCTTCCTCTATGGCTCCCAGTACTCGAATTACATTCCTACTGGTCCAAAGGGAGCTCAGAGGAAGCCCTACAAAACACTGTAGCCACTTGTCCAATCAATCCTGGAAGGAAGCCAGCTAGCCAGCAAGCTGGAGGCAAGGCAGCCTGGGGAAGCAAGGATGGGTAATTAGGATAAAACCATGACTTGACATCTGTAGAACATGAGCTGTTACACTGTTTGATCCTTGAAACAAGCATGACGTATCAGCAGGACAAGAGCTGATAGGTACTTGCCGAATGGAGAAAGAAAAGAAAAGGTAGTGTGGGCTGGGGGTAGAGACAGGAGGAGCCAGGAGGCGAATTAAATAACATGGGAGTGGGGGAATCATCAGAGTTCACAGTAAAGTCCCCAAACTAGTGACAGGGGACTCTGTGGACACACACACACACACACACACACACACACACACACACACACACACACACACACCCTCCTTTGTGTTTTCAAAGTTCAAATTTACAAAGAATGTGTTTATTTATTTACAGCTCTAAGTCAGAGGCCCTAGACAAATGCAGAATGTACAGTGCAAGCATGTCTACTGCGTTCCAGTACGCTTTCCTTTATTTACCTACCCACAGAACCTGGCCTCTCAGATATCTTGGCCTCTGAGGTCTCATTCCCTATCTGAAATGTAAGAGTTTGAACAAGATGGTCTCCAAACTCCTGTTTCTCTCCACACTCTCTGACATCACTGTTTAAAGAGTATCTTCTTTGTTTCTGCAGGGCTGGGGATCAAAGGCAAGGCCTTGAACATTACAGGCATGCGCTTTACTACGGAGTCACACCCCCAGCCAGGCCTACAGAGTATCTTTACATGCACTGATTTCAATCAGACACAATTAGTCCAGATGCTATTTTCTGTTGGGTTTTGTTGTTTTGTTTTTGAGAAAGGATCCCACTGTACACCAGAGCAGCCTTGAACTCCTTGACCATCCTGTCCTTACCTCCCTAGCACTGAGATTATAGGTGTGTAATGCATCTTCTCAACTCCAGATCTGGGGAATCTCTGAAGGACCATTCCTGTTTCAAATCTCCCTGTAGAGTAGGCAACTCTCTCTCTGCCAGACGTTGTACCCTTCTCCTTTTCATAGTGTAGATCCCAAGAGCACTCCCTAATAAATGACATCTCAGATATATGACTGTTTTGCCTGCACGCATCTGTATGTACTGGGTCAGAAGAAGGTACCAGATCTCCTAGAACTAGAGTTAGAGACAGTTGTGAGCTGCCAAGTAGACACTGGAATTGAACACGGGTCCTCTGCAAGACCAGCAAGTGCTCTCAGCCTCCAAGCCATCTCTCCAGTTCCTCAGGTGCTACTCTTAAAAAGTCAAGACTCATTGATCTATAAATTATTTCTAATACTATCACTTTGCATATTTTTCATTGTAGAGTTGTTGGTTGGTTGGTTTTGGTTTTTTTGAGACAGGGTTTCTTTGTGTAACAGCTCTGGCTGTGCTGGAACTCACTATGTAGACCAGGCTGGCCCTTAACTCACACGGATCGGCCTGCCTCTGCCTCCTAAGTGTAAAGGCATGTGTCACCACCGCCCAGCTCATTATAGTTTTAATATTGAATTCATACTCTCTGTAACAACAGATCTGGAAATTAAATCAAATAGCCCTCATTAAACTGGAATATCTTCCTGGGGATATGATTAAAAGCTCAGTTAAAGGCTGTTCCCACTAGATGATGCAAGCATAACCACCAGAGTTTGGTCCCTAGAGCCTACATCAAAGTGGAGGGAGAGAACCAACTCCACAAAGTTGTCCTTTGACCTCCACACGTGTGCACACACAAATAATAAACTTTAAAAATTCTAATGTATCTGTAATCCTATCATTTGGGAGGCAAAGGCAAGAAAACTAATGCAAGCCTGGTCTACATGGTTGAGTTCCAGGCCAGCCTGGTCTACACAGTAAGTTCCAGGCCAGAGACTGGTAGCTCACAAGTCATCCCTGCCTGAATGCTGGGAACCTTGTTCTACAAAGGCTCTGAAGTTTTGCAATTTGCCTTCTATGATGCTTGAACCAGATATCAAGAGGAATGAAGACCTTACTGCCCCAGCGGCTGGCCCACAGGCTCATAGCTACAGAGCACCGCCTTGCCCCAGGACCACCTCTCCACCGGGGCTAGGGGCGGCAGAGACCATTATTTGACGATGACAGGAGGGGGTGATGTAAAGCCCCCACTCTACTTCCCAACTCTCCTACGCTCCCTGCGTGTACTAGGCGGACATGTCAGTACACCTCAGCCCCTCCTCCCTCTGCCCAATCTTGTATCCGTCCCCTCCTTTCCACAGGTGTGAATCCCAAAAACACTCTGTAATAAAGTGTCTTGTATAACAACTGATATCTCGGAGTCAGCTTCGCAAGAACCCAACCTATGACACCACCCAAATTATGAGCAAACATCTAATTAAACTACTGAAAAGCAGGCTCTGAAATTCACACACACACACACACACACACACACACACACACACACACTCACTCACGAACACACACACACACACTACAATGTACGAATGTTAGTTATTCTTCACCGTTTTCGATGTTGAATGAAGTTTTTAATTAATAAACTAATTGATTAATTAGGAGTGTGTGTGTACATGCTGGGGCAAGAACGCGGACGGGTCAGTACACAATTTTTTGGAAATCATTTCTCTCCTTCCACCTAGCAGACAACGTCTCTCATCTCTGCCACCGTGCCGTTTTCCAGGCTAGCTGGCCAAATCTGGTTTTTACATGGGTTCTGGCCATTGAACTCGGGTCAGGCTTACCTGCTGGGCCATCTCCCCAGCCCCTATCACTGTTTTTGAGTCCTTTAAAACTATGAGATCAAAAAGACACTCAGGGATTATATCACATATATACATAAAAACCCCGGGCCACAGGCACACTCCCCTCTTGATAATCATGACGGACACAACCTGCTTCATGTTCTCACCCGTGAAATACAGGAACCTGCATCTCAGTGTCTATCCAACTCCCTCCACTGCAAATGCCTGTTGGCTGTGACCCACCTGCACCGAGACTCAAAAGTCTACTGTGGGTAGGTGAGTTGGCTCGAGAGAGTCCAGTCACTTGTTACCAAGCCTGAGTTCAATCCCCAGGTCCCACATGGTAAAAGCAGAGAACCAATTCCAATGCACCATGACTTAGGTGTACACACACACACACACACACCAAAATTTTTTAAATTTAAAAATAAAAACTAATTAATTAATTAATGCCTACTGTGCCTGCCTATGTCCCCCATGATTCAAATCCAGCCTCAGCACCATGCTCTTCCTACTCATCCACCAAAGACACCACAACCAATGCAGCCCGTGTTCCCCTTCTCATTCCTTTGCGTGCCTCTGGAACCAGACCACCTATGTGCAAGTCCCAGCTCTGTTTCCTACTTGACTGTGTGACCCAGGCAGGCCACCGTAGCCATTTTGAAGATTCTGGCAGTCTGTAAAATGGGGACAACAACTGTTTCTACGTCAAGGTGAGAGGGTTAAAGAGGGCAATACAAATAAAGTGCTTCGCCCAGCATGGTGGCACACATCCTTAATCCCAGTCCTGGGGAGGCAGAGGCAGGTGAATCTTTGTGAGTTCTCGGCCAATCAGAGCTACCCAGTGAAACCGTCTCAAAACAAACAATAACAAACTCCAAAGTGACAGCGTGTGACCCACGAGGACCCAAACAAGCACCATCTTATCACACCACCCACCCACAAGCTTTCCTGTTCACACCTCCTCCTGACATTGACACGTCTTCAACGGGACATTTAATTAAGCAGTAAGTACTACAGGAGGAAGGCTTATACCCCAGCCCACCAAATCATCTCCCTAGTCACTGTAACTGCTTTGGGAAGACATCCCCTTCTCTATCACTTTCACGGATAGAACAGCAGAATTGGGGACTATCCCTCGTGGACACCCATCTACAACAGGATGAATCATTTGCCTGCCCATCCTTGCCTCTATTTTCTCCCTGGCCTCATCATAACTCCCCCACCCCTCCCCTTTTCTTTTTTAACGTAACCTCTGATCCTCCTACTCACTCTTACTAATGCACATGATAAATCAAAACAAGGAAATTCCATTCTAAAGTTTTACTTAAAAAAAATAAAATAAAATCTATTTTTAAAGCCAGGCCTAGTGGTACACGCCTTTTGTCCCAGCACTTGGGATGCAAAGGCAGGTGGATCTCTGAGTTCGAAGCCAGCCTGGTTTACAGAGCAAGTTCCAGAACAGCCAGGGCTACACAGAGAAACCCTTTCTCAAAACAAACGAACAAAATCTATTTTTTGGTGATCTTATTTCTTTTTCTTTTATGTGGATGAGTGTTTTGTCTGCATGGATGTCTGTGTACCATGTGTGTGCCGTGCCCATACAGGCCAGAAAGAGGGAGTCAGATTCTCCATTAGCCATCCCTATCCCTCCTCTGCCTAGCTATTGACCAATCAGCTTTTTATTAGACCAATCAGGAGCCTTAGGCAGGCAAGGTGAAACAGCCACACATCTTTACACAATTAAACAAATGCAGCAGAAACAAATGCAACACACCTTTACATAGTTAAAGTAATATTCCACAACATAAACAAATGCAACACACCTTTTGCATAGTTAAAGTACTATTTCACAACAGATGGTGACAGTATTCCAACCACCATTTTCAATGTGGAAAAAGTGAGCCCTGGAACAGTTAAGAAGTCTCACCAAATAAAAAACTAATCGACCTTCAAGACAGGCAGAGGCAGGAGGATCTCTGTGAGTTCAAGGCCAGCCTGGTCTACATAGTCTCAGGTCAGGTAGGGCTGCATAGGAGAGACCTTGACTCAGAAAAAAAAAAAAAAGCAATCAAGATTCTGGAGAAGCAAGCAAACTGTCCACAGACCAAATCATAGTGAGTGGTAACAGAGTTTCAAACCAATCCAGCCCAAATGCAAGGCAGCGCTAACTCCCTCTCCACACTCTCCAGCCACCCGCCCAAAGGCAAAGTCAATCCTGCCACCTGTTTTTGATGACTCCGTGCTGCCTAGGGGGCAGAATGCAAATTTTAGCAAGCTAAGAAAATTCCAGCACTATCTGAGCTGCAATAAGCTTCCCATCTTTTACTCACTCTCCTGTTGCAACTGGCCATCTGGCAACACAAACCACTTCCAGCTGTTTGCCAATCCCTGCCTCTGCTCAAGCCGCTTCTGCTATGTGCATGCCTTTCCCCTCTTTGCCTGGTTGGCACCCAGCCCTTCACTATTTTTTTTTTCCGGGAAATGACCCACCACACCCGAGTTCTCTTGGAGCCTCTTTCCTGGGCTTTCACTAGCCCCTGCAAAAACACCTTTGAAGTGTTTCCTGAATTATGTGCTGTTATATATAAACACTCCCATGTCTTTCCGGTAAATGCCCAGACAACAGAGACCATGTCTCATTTGTCACGCTAAGTACTACTCAACCTCCAGCACAGTGCCTGACACTTGGTATTTGCTGAGTGGCACAGAACACAAACAAATTAGGTCATAGCAGCCCATTCACTTTAATACCTGCTTGTTGAGGTTTATCTTCAAAGTTCAGTTTTTTAAATGGGCAGGCCAGATGGCAGTATGGCCAAACGAAGAAAAAACAAACTTGTTTCAAAATCCAACCTCTGTAATATTTTTTAAATATTTATGTATTTATTTTATGTATGTGAATGCTCTATCTGCATGTACATCTTTATGCCAGAAGAGGGCACCAGATCCCATGACAGATGGTTGTGAGCCACCATGTGGTTGCTGGGAATTGAACTCAGGTCCTCTGGAAGAGCTGCCAGTGTTGTTCTTTTTTTTTTTTCTTTGTTTTATGTACATTGGTGTGAAGGTGTCAGATCCCCTGGAACTGAAGTGACAGACAGTCGTGAGCTGCCATGTAGGTGCTGGGAATTGAACCTGGGTCCTCTGGAAGAATAGCCAGTGCTTTTAACCACTGAACCATCTCTCCAGCCCCGCAGCCAGTGTTCTTAACCACTGAGTCATTTCTCCAGCCCTCTCTGTAATATTTTAATACTAACACAATCCTTTTTTTTTTTTAAAGTTCTAGTTGGGGTGGGGACTAGAATTATTTATTTATTGTTTTTTGATTTTTTTTTTTTTTTTTTTTTTTTTTTTGGTTTTTCGAGACAGGGTTTCTCTGTGTAGCTTTGCGCCTTTCCTGGGACTCACTTGGTAGCCCAGGCTGGCCTTGAACTCACAGAGATCCACCTGTCTCTGCCTCCCGAGTGCTGGGATTAAAGGCGTGTGCCACCACCGCCTGGCTGTTTTTTGTTTTGTTTGGGACAGGGTCTCATGCAGCCCAGGCTGGCCAATTTCTGTTCCTCCTGCCTTCCCCTCCTGCATGATAGAGTTACAAGAGTACTCCACCATGCACTGTTTTATGTGTCCCTGGAGACCAAATCTAAGGCTTCATGAATGTTAGGCAAGCATTCTACCAACTGAACTGCACTCCCAGCTCCTAAAACCTAGTTTTGTCTTTTTGTTTGTAAGATTTTTATTTTTATTTGTGTGTGCGCATGTGTGTGTGTGTATACACATGTGTGTTGGTGTCCACAGAGGCCAGAAGAGGACAGCAGATCCCCTGGAGCTGGAGTTACAGGTGGTTGTGAACCTCCCAATGCTGGTAGTAGGAACCAAATTCCGCTCTTAACTGCCATACCCTCTCTTAAGTCCTAAAACTTACACAGAGGTCAGAAGAGGGCGCTAGATCCCCTACAAATGGTAATGAACGATCATGAAGGTACTGAGACCTGAACCCCAGTCTTCTGTAAGAACAAGTGCTTCTAATCCCCGAGCCACCTCTCCAACCGCCTTAGTTCTGTATTTTAAAAACAAAGGGTTTTGGGGGTTTTTTTTGCTTTATTTTGATGTTCTGGTTTTTTGAGATAGGATTTCCTTGAATTGGCTGTCTATCTCAGGCTGGCTTTAAACTTAACGGAAATCCTCTTGCCCCCTGCCTTTGAGCAAGTGCTGGAAATAGGAGTGAATGCTTGAGATCACCACTCCAGGCTACAAGGTGATTTTTAAATTGAATTGTCTTGAAACAATGTTTAAGTTCTCTACCCATAATCCCCACTTACTGTTGTGTAAATGGGACTGTTTTCTGCACCCAGGATACAGTGAGTCAGCAGGTGTTGCATACACAAGTGGCAAAAGGCTGCTTTCTACAACTAGGCTGTATACACTGGTACCTGCAGACCTCCAGGGTAAGGACAGGGAGCCAAGAGTAGACCAAGAGCCAGAAAAACCTCTAATGCGAAGTGTAAAGCAGCAAGAAGTGAGAGAAACCCCTGTGACCAGCTGTCTCAAGCCACTGGAAATAGAAAAGGGAAGGGTGAGAGTTAGGAGCGGGCTGGGAAATTCACCAAGGACTCGAACAGAGTCAGACATTGCCACTTGCACTTGGCCTTTCACATAAAGCCAGTACCAGGAAAACACGTGATCACCCTCATTCATTTGTGGTTCCAAATCAAGTGGAAGCTAGTCACAGTGGCACACATCTGTAATCCCAGGACTCGGGACGTCGTAGTAGCGAAAGGATAAGGAGTTCAAGGCCAGCCTTAGTTACTTGGTAAATGTGAAGCCACCCTGCACTTTTAGGGGCCCAGACTCAAAGACAAGAAAACAACACAACAAAGCACAAATGAGAACTTTTGCTTCCCTACTCCCGAAGCACGTCTTCACTACTTAAAAAGTGGGTTCTATTTGGGGGGAAAAAAACAGGAGAAAGAGGTGAATCCATTCCCAACACCTCCATTATTTTCATGACCACAAGAGTAGCAGCATCACCACCACCAACAAAAATGCTTACATAAACTCAGTTCAGCAGAAAAGGAAACTGTTGGCCAGTCCATTGTTTTTAAGGTCAGCTCCAAAAAGGTTTATGTTGTTATGGACTGTGCTGTTTTCCCCAAATTCTCATACTTATGTCCTAACTCCCAACATCTCAGGATGTATTTGGAGAGAGGACCATTAAAGAGGCAATGATGTTAAAATGAGGTTACTACTGGATGTTTCAATCCAACCCAGCTGGTCTCCTTATAACAGATAAAGGCACAGAGCAGCACACCTGGAATTCGTGGCACGTGAACAGACAGCAAGGAGGAGAGCCATCTGCCAGCCAGTAATCCATCTTAGACTTCCAGGATCCAGAACTGGGAGAAAGTTTTGACAAGCTATCCAACCTGTGGTGTCTGTTACAGAGGCCCTGGCAAACTAACACAATGGTCCCCTGGTTTCTATGTGCACCCACATCTGCTCACCACATAGATAAAAGCAGACACGAGGACATATCTGCACAAAGGAAGAACCAGCTTGTCCTACACAGTTAATTCATCACACCTGAACTGTAAACACTGAGCACGATCAAGAAAGCCACTGACTAAAATAACAGCGACCAGTAACATTTTTTGAATATTCACTATGTGCCAGTTACTGCAAGCCCTTTCGTGATTTAATTCACTGAATCTTAGACTAATGCTGTAAGACAGATACAATTGTAGCTCTCATCTTTAATGAGTAAGTGGGGCACAGAAATTAATTTGTTCAAGGTCACAAAACTAGTGGGTGGCAAAGCTAAAATTGTAACTCACATACTCTGGTTCTAGTACATAAAACAGAATCAATCGGCCGGGCGGCAGCACTTGGGAGGCAGAGCCAGGAGGATCTCTGTGAGTTCGAGGCCAGCCTGGTCTACAGAGCAAGATCCAGGACAGGCACCAAGACCACACAGAGAAATCCTGTCTCGGGAAAAAAAAAAAAAAACCCTGAATCAATCAACTGCTGTAATACCATATCCCGCCCCCAACCCATGTATATTTACTTGTGTGTGCACAAATATGTACATGCCAATGTGCCCACGTGGAGCCCAGAAGACATCTCATAGGACTCTGCTCTCCTTCCCCCATGTGATCCCAGAAACCACACTTAAGTTGACAGGCATAGTTGCAAGTATCTCTACCTACTATCCCGTCTTGTTGGCCCTTTGTTTTTGAGACAAAAATCTCACATATAACCACAGCTGGCCTGAAACTCCATGACTGGTGTTTTGGAAAGAAAGATAACCCTTAAAATGTGTTTCCCCTCCACCTGCAAATGAAAACAACAAATGAAGTGGCCGATGTAAAAAAACAAAAACATGCCAGGCATGATGGCACAAGCCTGTAATCCCAGCCCTTGGGAGTAGAGGTAGGAGGAGCAGGCGTTCAAGGTCACCAGTCTTCAGCTACATAGTTACAAGCAAGACTGGGCTACACAAACTCCTACCCTCAAGAAAAAAACACAGCACCGTCCCCAAAGTCAATTTAAATCAATCCCAACTGGCACAGAAATATCTCCAAAACATTAAATTCATATATAAAATGATACCACCCTTTTTGAGTCTCACTATGCCTGACTTGAACTTGCCATGTAGACCATGCTTGCCTCCAATTCAGAGGTGTGGCTTCTGAGTGCTACGATTAAAAGCATGCTTCAGGGCTGGAGAGATGGCTCAGCCGTTAAAGGCTAGGCTCACAACCAAAAATATAAAAGCATGCTTCAATCTATATAAATAATTTAAAAAGTAAATTCTACAAAAAATAAAAAATAGCCCAAGCATATATATTTTAAAATCTCTTAACAATGACTCCAGGCCGGGCGGTGGTGGCACACGCCTTTAATCCCAGCACTCGGGAGGCAGAGCCAGGCTGATCCCTGTGAGTTCAAGGCCAGCCTGGTCTACAGAGCGAGATCCAGGACAGGCACCAAAAACTAAACAGAGAAACCCTGGCTCGAAAAAAAAAAAAACCGACTCCACTTGGCAGTCTCCATGATCTCTCCCGCCCCATGTTGTGTATTTCTGTAATAAACAGGTATCTGGACTACAGAGTGAAACCCTGTCTCGCAACACCAGGGAAGGAGGGAGAAGGGGGAGGGGGATCAGATAAACTACAAGAAGAAACACGGCCACATAAACAGGAGAGGCAAACACACAGGCATACACTTGAGGGCACGGTACTGGGAATACAGGGAGAGCACTTGCCTAGCTGCACGAAGTTCTGGGTTCCATGTCTAGCACTACAAAAGGAAAAAAGCGGAGAGAAAAAACAAGAGAGATGGAGAAAGAGAGACGAGGAAGTATCCGGTATCAGTGAACAGTGGTAAGCCATATCGGAGAGTGAAGAATGTTTCAAATAAACGTTAAAGGTGAACTGAGGTTAACAGATGAGGAAGAAATGTGAGCTGCTGGGAAGTCTAAGAGGGAGGAAAAGGGCACAAGAACACAGATGTCCCGGAGACAGAGGAGAGAAAGCAGGAAGGCAGGAAACGCACAGGAGGATGTGGAAGCGAAACATGAACAGGAAATGATTAAAATAATCATAAAATATTAACAACTAAGTCAATCTCCACATATTCTCATAAGCAATATGATTTCTTTTATTCCCCCTAACCCCCAATGCATTGGGTTTTTGGAGACAGGGTCTCCGTAATAGCCCCTGGCTTGTCTGAAATCAGTAAGTGTATCACGCTGGTCTCAAACTTTGGCAATCCTGCTTCTGTTTCTAGAGTACTGGTCTTACAGGCATGTGCCACCCTGCTGGGCCTAAGAGACTTTTTTCAAGAGAGCTGGTGGTTTTACCTAGCTGGTGTGTTCTCCCCACCCCCACTCCTTATCCTCAGGGGATGAATTCCAACGTGTTCTGCCAACACAAGAAACCAAAGATAGCATACTAACCCCCAAACTTTTGATAAGTTTTTCTTACATGGAATAAAGCTTAATTCATAAATAAGAAACAACAAAAGATTAATAACAATAACCCATAGTATAAGATAATGGCAATACACTGTGATAAAAGTTTTTAATAGCTAGGCATGGTAGCACATGCTTGTAATCCCAGGACTTGGGAGGTGGACGCAGGAGGAACTGAAGACCAGCCTCAGCCAGAGCTGAAGGCCATCCTGACCACACTATTTCAAAAGCTACCACAACAAAATCCACCCTAAATTCATGTACTGTTTATTTCTGGAAGTTTCCTTTTAATATTTTCAAACCCAGATTGACCATTTGGTGACCTAAAATGCAGAAGTAAAGACAAGACTCAGGGGCCTACTGTGTAACTACTGAAAATCACAGTGTATCTGGGTAATAAGAAGAAAACTGTGGGAAATGGCTTTTCCAAAATGGTCACACGTATCTAGTCTTTCTCTCTCCCACATGCATATTTTAGGACTAGGGTAGAGTCTACGTTCCCTTCGGTCTGGACAGAGTCTCTGTGACTACTAAATAATAGCCAAGAATGATACACAGAATCTTCGCATTAAAGCTAGTGCTATTTTCTTATTAAATTCTCAAAAACCAAGCCAGGAATGGCAGCACATGCCTTAACCCCAGCACTAGGAAGACAGAGGCAGGCCGATCTCTGAGTTTGAGGCCAGTCTGGTCTATAGAGCAAGTTCCAGGACAGCCAGGGCTACAGAGAAACCCTGTCTCTTTTTTTTCTTTTTTTTTTTTCCCGGTTTTTCGAGACAAGGTTTCTCTGTGTAGCTTTGCGCCTCTCCTGGAACTCACTTGGTAGTCCAGGCTGGCCTCGAACTCACAGAGATCCACCTGGCTCTGCCTCCCAAGTGCTGGGATTAAAGGCGTGCGCCACCACCGCCCGGCGAAACCCTGTCTCAAAAGCCCCCCAACAACAAAAAAAAATCTCAAAACACCCTATGAGACAAGTACTATTGTTATTATACCATTTTATTTTGTGTGTGTGTGTGTGTGTGTGTGTGTGTGTGTGTGTGTGTGTGTGTGAGAGAGAGAGAGAGAGAGAGAGAGAGAGAGAGAGAGAGAGAGAGGGAGGCCTGACCATGCACACATGTGTAAACAAGAGATCACTGCCAGTGTCTTCCTCTTTCACTTTCCATCCTGGTTTTTCAGACAGTTATCTCCCAGAACCTAGAGTTCAATGACGGACTAGACTGTCTCGACAGCAAGCTCCCAGGATCCTTCTGTCTCTGCCCCTGAGGGCTGGAACTAAAGGTGCCCACTGCCAGGCCCGGCTGTGGCCCACTTTTAAAAGGGTTCTTCTGGGGATCAGATACGGGTCCTCACACTTGCACAGCAAGTATTTTACCAACCGAGCCGCTTCCCCAGACCCTCAGCCCATTTTATAGATGAAGAAACTGAGACCTCAAACAGCTGCCTCATAAAAAAGTAAGGGTCTTAAGCGTCTCCGATGCTTTTGGGGACTTTTTTCTTTTTCTTTTGTGTGTGTGTGTGTGTGTGTGTGTGTGTGTGTGTGTGTGTGTGTGTGTGTGTTTATTCTGGGCTGTACTGGGGACTGAACCTAAGAGAAGGATTCTATCACGGAGCTACCATGCCGCTTTTTAATGTCTTTTTATTATTGTTATTATTAACTGATTTATTTATTTCAGTTTTTCGAGACAGGGTTTCTCTGTGTAACAGTCCTGGCTGTCCTGGAACTCACTTTGTAGACCAGGCTGGCCTTGAACTCACAGAGATCCAGCTGCCTCTGCCTTCTGAGTGCTGAGATTAAAGGTGTGTCCTACCATGCCTGGCTTTAGGTTTTAATATATATGTGTGCATCACATTAATTCGTAGAAGCCTAGGATGAAACAGTATAAGTGTTTAGCTATAGATTAAGAGTGCACATGATTATGTTTCTCTATAATCCTATACTTTCCCATTTTTTGACCTGGAGCAGGTATATGTTGTGGGATACTTGTACAACGTGTGAAGATGTATTGTTGATTGGTGTAATAAAAAGCCGAATGGCCAATACCTAGGCAAGAGGTGTAGGCAGTACTTCTGGGCAGAGAGAGAACTCTGGGAAGAATGGCGGAGTTGCCAGCTAGACATGGGGAGGAAACAGGAGGTACAAGATGGAAGAGAGGTAACGTCATGTAGCAAAATGTAGATTATCAATATAAATGGGTTGATTTAACTTATAAGAGCTAGTGGGGCAACCCTAAGCTAAGGCCGAGCTTTCATAATTCATAATAAGTCTCCATGTCGTTTTTTGTGAGCAGGCAGCCCAAAGAAAAGTCCGACTACATATGGCATCCAAAGTGGGCCTGACAAAGTGGTCTCTCGGGTAGGCTCAGTGTACAGAGGCACGACTTGTTTTGTTTTGTTTTTTGGGACAAGGTTTCTCTGTGTAGCTTTGGAACCTGTCCTGGAACTCGCTCTGCAGACCAGGCTGGCCTCGAACTCAGAGATCTGCCTGCCTCTACCTCCCGAGTATTGGGATGAAAGGCGTGCACCACCACCAGCAGAGGCAGGGCTCTTTTAAGAGGCCCTACTGTGCAGCTGAGCATTTGAACAGCTAACATTGGGTACAAACTCCTGTTTCAGGCAGACACAACAGATACCAGAGCTAGGGCAGGTAAATGCAGCTAGGCTCTCACGGAACTGAGCGGGGCATAGCCAGCCTCCAGCACCACTCTGGAGTAGTACCTCAGCAATTTAAGATTTGTCTCCAAGGTCAGAGAACACTATAAGCACACCGCTGCAGACTCACAAAAAGCCAGGTCCAGACACACACACACTCACTAAAAAAAAAACCTCTAAAAAGGTACCATATGCTTTAAAAGGTGCTTAGGTGCTGAAAAAGAAAACTACGTTTAGACAGTCATAAAAAAAATTAGTTTAGAGCTGGAGAGATGGCTCAGAGGTTAAGAGCACTGGCTGTTCTTCCAGAGGTCCTGAGTTCAATTCCCAGCAACCACACGGTGGCTCACAACCATCTGTAATGAGATATGGTACCCTCTTCTGGCATGCAGATATACATGCAAACAGAACACAGTATACATAATAAATAAATTTTTAAAAAAGTTTAAAGTCTTTCAAGAGAAAGTAAAGTAATATTAAAAAATGAGCCATGTAAGAAATGGGAAATATTATATAACACAGGGAGTTTGGACCTTATATGGTGCTTTGTTAATTTTGAATTTTTTGAATCCTAATGAACAGTGAATGACAGCTGCTGAGACACTGGATTATGAAAGGGACTGCTGAATTAAACCAGTCTTTAGAGATGTCTTGGCTTCGGAATGGAAGTTGGAAAATGTGTTTAGTTGGGGGAAAGGTTGTGCTTTTGTTTCCATAGGAAATGAAAAGCTATCAATTCCTTCAAAATTAATAAAGATCAGATTTGACCAGAGGAGACCTGAGAATTTTGGCTGCAGACATGAGGGAAATGCCAAGAAAGACTGCATACAGGCGATGTAGATGCTGATCCCTCAACATGGGAACAGCTCCGAGACTGGATGAGACATGATAAATCCTGTTGGTTACAGGGTCCTCGTGACTTGTTACATTACAGTTTGGATCTGCAATTCAAACAGACTATAAATCTGTTGACAGATGCCTTTTACCTACTCAAACATAAAACAAAAAATCTTTAGCTGACTTGTGTATACTGTACATCCCATACTTGTGTTAATAAAGATATATGTTACCTTTAAAAGCTTGTATGTTTTCAGAAAAAAGGGACCAGATGCTAATAAAGACAAACAGCCCAGGTGATCCAGCCTTTCAGAATTCCTCTTTTACATTTCCTCAAAATTCTGAATACAGAACAACTTCAAAGTTGTTAGCTGAGATGGTCCAGCCTTACAGACTACTCCAACCAAGACTTCAGATAAGCTCTACACTTTCCCATTGCAGAGACTAAACAAAAAATAATACACCTAGCTCTCCCAGGACCTGACCATTATCCCAATTTTCTCAGGGTGCCCTAAAGATGCCATTGCCCCCAGACAGCAAGAAGCAGTCTAGAGAACACATGCCCACATCCCCGAGGGGTGGGGTGGGTGATTTCTGGTCATTTGATGGATGTGTATCATTGTTTGAGGGTGGGGAGGTGTTAATTACAATTTGTTACTGGTCATGGTTACCAAAAAAAAAAAAAAAGACTAAACAAAAAGATGTTAGAGTCAAGGATTTCTTTCTAAAAAGAAAAGGGGATATAAAAATAACAGGCTAAAAGCAGAGATTATTTAACCTATTTTTAAACTAAAAAACAACTATTAATCTCAAATATTTTCACTGGTATGGATTCTTGTATACTGATACACATTTTAAGGTTATTTTTGTTATACTGTATATATGTTTCTACTCTTGTCTAAGGTATTGTATCTATGTAGCTCATGTTAAAATGTAAAGTTCTAGTCCTTGAAAGCTATTATTACAAACTGTTTAGGATAATTAAGAAATGCAGGTTAGCAGTTAGTCATTTATAACAATCAAATTTGTAGTCATGTTAAGTATGTATTCAAGGTCAATCAGAGATACATTTTAAATAGACAGATGTTCTTTAAATACTTCAGAGACCTACAGAATATGTTATTTAAGATGTTTTAATAACATAAGACTTCATGACAGTGAGACATGTCTGCTCCTGACAATACCAATTTACTTCAGTGGGTATCAAAGAACTTCTATATGGAATTTGCTTTCAATGTGGCAGAGCTAGCCACCTGGGCAAGAAACTGCCCTTGCCTCAACTGCTGACAGAATGCTGTCCAAATTGGGCAAGCAAGACACAAAACAGGCTGACTGACAAAATTTGCCAAGACAAGGCTGGACAGTCCTTCAAAATTCCTGCTTCACAAAAAAGTCTGTCAGATATCTAGGCTGACAGGCCAAAGATGAATGCCCCAACATCGCCGAGAACCTTGGCTGACTGTCCAGGCAGCCAGCTGTCTCTGTTGTTTTTTATAGTTTTGGAAGTTGTTTGTTCTACATTCTGTTTACTCAGGTAATAGTTATCCTCAGTTCTGTGATGGGGTTGAACATGAGCCAGTTATAGTTAGTTTTCTTGTTACCAAATTCAGAAAAGAAATTCACAAAAAAAAAAAAAGAAAAGAAAAAGAAACTCACAAAAGAGATGTCAAGTGCCTAAGGTTGAGAGACAAAAGCTTAAGTTGTTTATCTAAGAAAATGTTTTCAGATCCAAAAAGATATGTTTAGGTTGGTAATACAGCTATGATAGAAAGTGGTTTAGGTATAAAACTTTGGACTCACTAAGATAGGATAAATAATATAGTACTTCTCCAAATATGCCAAATGAAAATGGACTGTAATTCTTTTTTTTTTAAGATTTATTTATTTATTATGTATACAGAAGAGGGTGCCAGATCTCATTACAGATGGTTGTGAGCCATGATATGGGTGCTGGGAATTGAACTCGGGACCTCTGGAAGAGCAGTCAGTGCTCTTAAACTCTGAGCCATCTTTCCAGCCCATGGACTGTAATTCTTACCTGGTAATTGTCCTTATTATATATAGTTCTACTGTGTTAAGAGTTTAAACCTTTCCTTTTTATTTAGACAAAAAGGGAGAAATGTTGTGGAATATTTGTACACTGTGTGAAGATGTATTGCTGTGATTGGTGTAATAAAAAGCTGGACAGCCAATAGCTAGGCAGGAAGTATAGGTGGGACTTCTGGGCAGAGAGAACTCTGGGAAGAAAGGCAGAGTCACCAGCCAGGCATGGGAAAGAAACAGGAGATGCAAGATGGAAAAGAGGCAACACCATGTGGCAGAACATATATTAATAAAATTGGGGTTAATTTAAGTTATAAGAGCTAGTGAGACAAACCTAAGCCAAGGCCAAGCTTTCATAATTGATACTAAGTCTCCATGTCATTATTTATGAGCTGGTGATCCAAAGAAAAATACGACTACAGGTATTAGTCTGTATTGTTTCTGTTTTGAAAGTGAGTCACTCTATAGTCCAGACAGGACTCCAACTCACCATCCTCCTGCCTCAGGCTCCCTAGTGCTGTGATTACAAATAGCACCACCACAACCAATTGTACCTCTCTATCACTTTAGTAGGGTTTTATTTATTTATTTTTTCCTTTCTTTCTCTCCTCCCCCACCCCCACCCCCACTCCCACAAGCTTAGGGGCTGGAGAGACGGCTTGTGAGTAGAACTTACTGTTCCTGCAGAAGACCCAAGTTCAGTTCCCAGCACCCAGGTGGCTCACAACTGACTGGATCTCCAGCTCCAGGGGGTCTGATGCTGTGTCCTCTGGCCGCCTTGGGGACCCAAACATACATGTTCATACACATATACATATATACATAAATAAAATAAATTAATTAAAAAAAATTAAACAGAAGTACTCTGCAAAGATGGATAGTGCCCATCCCAAAAGTCATGGGTTATTAAATAGAAATCTCATTGGGCAGTGGTGGCCCATGCCTTTAATCCGGAAACTCAGGAGGCAGAAGCAGGTGGATCTCTCTGAGTTCAAGGCGAACCTGGTCTACAAAGCAAGTTCCAAACAGCCAAGACTGTTACACAGAGAAACTCTGTTTCAAAAAAAAAAACCAAAACCAAAACCAAACAAAACAAAAAACATCAGTGCCAGGTGTAGGATACTTCCTTAAGAATTGTTGATCAGGCAGCCCCAGAGGCCCCCCAAAAACAGAAGGTATTACCATTGCTCTTAGCTGCCCACCTACAACAGGCTTTCTTTTGGGCCACCTACCAACTCCCAAATCATGACACAGAGACTTATTACTAGTTATGAATGCTCAGCCTTATCTTATCCTCGTTTCTTGCTAGCTTATATTAACTTGTTTCTCTTCATCTACGTTTTGCTTTGGGGCTTTTTACCTTTCATTCTGTATGTCTTACTCCGTGTCTGTCTAGCTGGCCCCGGATGTCTCCCTTTTTTTCTCCCTCATTCTCTCCTCTGTTCTCATTCTCTTCTCTCCTCCTACTTATTCTCTCTGCCCACCAGCCCTGCCTATTCCTCTACTGCCTAACTACTGGCCATTCAACTTTTTACTAGACCTATCAGGTGCCTTAGGCAGACAAGGTCGAACATAACTAAACAAATGCAGCATAAACAAGTGTAACACACCTTCACATAGTTAAAGCAGTATTCCCCAACGACCCACCAGAATTAGATAGTAAGATACAATTGTTAAAGATACAACATACTTTACATAGTTAAAGTAGTATTCCCCAACGCCCACCAGAACTAGATGATAAGATACAATCGTTAAAGATGCAACATACTTCAGTTGCAGGATACAGAGAAATGAAGCTGGAGCTGAGCTAGAAGCTTCCTCCCTGCTGGCTGACTTTCACAGTGCTGGAAGGTGCTATCTAGGCAACTGACGAGCAAAGTATTATCAGTGGCGTTACTCAGCTGTGGATCTTCTGTGCTATAACACCAACCTGCCAAGCAAACCGTGGCCACTGTGCACTGTGTGCGGTGGTACTGTTAGAAGAAAACCAACTGCATACTGAGTAGATCAGAGAGAGGCCCACTCCCCAAGAAGGAACTATGCCCAGTACCATGGACTTGGTCAAAAGCATGGGTTGGGGAGGTCATAGGTCATAGGCCATGAGCCCTGCAGCTTTAATTTTGCTAAGCAACTGCCTTCTAAATATTTATGTTTATGTTAGTCAAAGAAGCTTCTTTTGAGCAGATGATGGTTAATGACTTATAACCAATCAAGATGCTGAAAATAACTGGTTATTGAATGTTCATTTCTATATGGGATATCTGTATTACCCCCTCCAAGGCTCGGAGAACATCACAAAAGGGGGAGTGGAAAGAATGTAAGAGCTGTCAGGCCGGCCAGTGAGGTGGCTCAGCCTGTAAAGGCACTTTCTGCTGAGCCTAAAAACCTGAATTCAAGCCCCAAGTCCCACAGCATAGAAAGTGAAAAGCAACCCCCTACAGCTGGTCTCTGACCTCCACACATCACACATCACACACACACACACACACACACACACACACACACACACACACACACACACACACTACAATAAATAAATTTTACAAATTGTTTCTTAAAGACTGTAACAGCTGGAGGATGTGGAGGAGAGTCATGAAAGGCTGTCTTCTGGGCATGCCACAGCTGTTTCGCTCATAGCCTGAGCAGCTACAGTTACCTGCACAGGACGGGGCCCACTGAGACTCTGTCAGGGCTGGAAGAGGGGCTTCTCCCCGTCACCCAGTAGCTACTGGCAACCGATAACTACTGGGAAGGAGACACTGTCTACAGTGGTGTAGCCACAGCTGAGTTACTCAAGGGCCCGTAGTTAGAGCACCACACCCAAGGCCTCGGTTAAACTCAGTGGATCACAAAACAAAAACAAAGCAGAGGGCCAATGAGATGGCTCAGCAGGTAAAGATGCCTGCCACCATGCTTGAGGTCCTGAGTTCAATCCCATGGTAGGACTCCAATTCACACAAAGTCTTCCCTGACCTCCACATACACACGCACACAAAAATGAAATTTGAAAAAATAATTAGCCATTAAAAAAAATAAAAGGAAAGATGTGTACGTGGGAAGGAAATTTGCTGAGCAGAAAGGAGATCAGTAGGAGTGAAAGGAGGCTCTGTGTGTGTGTGTGTGTGTGTGTGTGTGTGTGTGTGTGTGTGTGTGTGTGTGTGTGAGATCAGAATGCACTGGACACAATGGCAAGGTCAAAGAATTGTTTTAGAAGTCCTGCCTCGGCCTCAGTGTGTTGGCACAACCAACACATGCCACCACACCCAGCACAAAAGCCACTGCCTGCCTTTTGCTCCCAAAACATTCTGTGCTTGGTTGATGGCCCTCCTGTATATTCCAGTTGGGGATCACGCTTGTAGCCCTTGGAAACAAGAAACCAGTCGGATTCAATCCCTAGCTGTGGATGTTCCCTGAACCTCCCTGAAGCTCTGTTAGGATAAGAAGTTGACAAAGAGCTGAGCAGAGCCCCCCAACAACCTATGTTTTTGAACATGGGGGTCCAGCCCACAGCAGAACAGCTCCTTCCTTCTACCGTTTTAACAGGAAGCCCTTTGTTTTCTCTTTATACACATCCTGTTAACTCCTAGAATATTCCTCAAGATGCTTTTATGCCACCAGTTTGATTTTTAAAAAGGAAGGAAAAGAAGGGAAGCCAGCCAGCCGGTCTCTGCTTCCCTCTAAGAATACAGTACTTCACATCTGGGCATATGAACTTCAGAAGACACTCCAGACATAATGAACAAAAGCTTGCTGGAGGCTGGAGTGATCCGATACAGAATGTCTGGGCAAATAGGAAGGCTGGGTGAGACCTACTACAGAGCAGGCTCAAACCTCTGAAGATGGGAGAAATCAATACTGGCAGTGGAAGGAGGGGGCTTTCACTCCATGGCTCCCTCCTGCCCTCTCTTTGTGGACTTTCCAGTTTTACCTGTTCGGCCCCCTCCCCCATGGCAAAGGACAGTGACTCCTGTCAGGACAGAACTCACCCCAGGGACCTGGCATCCAACTTCCTGCCAGCCAGCTGCTTCCTCTAATCCCGCCCCAACCCTGGAAAATAAATGACACACAGTGGACTTTGGACAGAAACTCTGCTTATCAGGGAGTCCCAGGCAGACGAACTCCAGGGTTTCAATGCCTGGAAAACCCCAATATGCATGTGCTCATACTGCACCCCACAGCATCCTCCCAATTCTGAGAAACTTCTTTCTCATTTAACATTTGCTGTGGACACCTAGCCGAGCCTGTGAAGAGGAAATAGGTATGAATTCTGAGATTTCCTAGATGTGAAAACCAAGCCCCAGGACTTCTTAATTTACCACATAAAATGTGTGTAGCATTTCAATCCATCTTTGGAGAGGGAGCATGTCAGTGCCCTCCCCCTTAAATTCCAGCTGTGTGTGGAAGTTGGGCAGATCCAAGCAGCCAAGCTATAGCCCCTATAACACCAACATGGAAAAAAAAAACAGTTGGAGCTCTGTGAGTTCAAGACTAGCCTGATCTACATAGCAAATTTCAGGCCGGCTAAGGCTATACAGTGAGACCCTGTCTCAAAACAACAAAACAAAGAAACAAAGAAAAGAAAAGAAAAAAAGAAAACTCTCCAGGTAATCTTAAGTAAAATAAACAAGATGTAATCTAATGCATACCGTAAGGCTTTTTCGTGTAAGAAAAGAGTGAGAAAGCAAATACACATTTGTACACACGTGTCTGAATAACAAAATACTAGACAGACACACATAAGCTCTCCCAAGTATAGTTTCCGCAAGAGTAGAATGGGACGCCGGGCGGTGGTGGCGCACGCCTTTAATCCCAGCACTCAGGAGGCAGAGCCAGGCGGATCTCTGATTTCGAGCCCAGCCTGGTCTACAGATCGAGATCCAGGACAGGCACCAAAACTACACAGAGAAACCCTGTCTCAAAAAACCAAAAAAAAAAAAAAAAAAAGTAGAATGGGAGTGAACCAATCTACCTCTGTGATGTACTTTGAATCCCAAACCCTGTCAACCAGTGCACTATGAATAAACCATTTCTAGAATCACTGCATCTCTGCCCAAAGGAGAACTAGGCTGGAGGCCCTGGACAAGCCTGGGACACAAAGAAGCAGAAGAGAAAGAAGTCTCACAGGTGAAACATTCCAGAGCCAAGCCTCGCCTGCTGGAGTTCTGCCACCACCCATTTCCTCCTAGCTGTGGCCACTCACTAGCTTCTAGTTTCAAGAGAACAATTATTTCCCTGGGAGGAAGCAGTAGGCATGACTCACCAATCCACAGTTTTGAGGGAAAGTCTGCCCCCTGAACAGCACATTGGAAATACTCAAAAGAGACTTCTTTAGAAATACCGTCAGGAAACATCGGAGCCCTGACCAAAAAGCCACAGCAGTAGTCCACCCCTCTTGGAAGGAAGGGAATTTCACACCCGGTTAAGGAAGGAAAAAAAGTCAGCACTGACTTTCCTCCCTTCTGGATACAGTAATATTTGGCCCATCCACTGCCATGGCTCGCAGCTGAACTTTTTCCAAGTTCAGGTTCTCTAGGGAATGGAATGTAGCATTCTGGGTCACCAATTTCACACTCCCCAGCCTCGGCTCTCCCAACATGTCTGTGTATCCCTGCCCACTGAGTACCTCAGGTTGGAGCTGTCTTCCACTCAGGGGCTCATACTTGACTATCTTGCCCTTTCTTCTCCCTCCCTGATAGCTGAGCCATGATGGGGAGTGACTCAGGAAGGAAAGGACACAGTGGCAATCTGCTTATGCTTGTGACCAGATGCCCCACCCCAAAGAGCCCCTACTTTTAAAATTAATAATAAAATAAAGCCCCGCCATTGGGAATTTCCCTGCTTCCTTTGACCTACTCTAGTAAGGACAACATTCTTGCACCCTCACAAAATCCAAAGGGGTAAGAGCTGTGCAGCAATAATCCCTTCATGTCTATGTCAAGTAGCTATTATCTCCATTGATCCTCATGGCAAGCGCAGGACCAGTATTATTACTCCTGTTTTATAGCTGAAGAGACTGAACGACTAGCTTAAGGTCACCAGAGAAGAAAACAAAGCCAGGAGACTGGTGAGGTGACCAGGCTACCATTTCCTTACTCATTTGCACTAATCAAATCACTCCCCATGGTCTGCCTTGATTTAAAAGTTGCATGGTCCATTCCTCCAGCCCCCCACCCCCACTCCAGTCTACCACCGCACCACCCCCTATGGTCCACGGTCCACCCCCTCAACCCCTTCTCCACAACCCTGACGTTATTCCCTAGGATCCACCGCCCTGCCAAACAAATGCAACAACTCCTCAGGCTTCCTATGAACAGTGGCTGCTTGCTCAAAACGCTGTTGTCACAATCCTTCAGCGGCAGCATGCCATAGACCCAATACAGGAAATTAGGAGAAAAGAAGAGGAGGAAGGGAAGGAGCTAGCGGAAATCAGCTCCAGGAAGTTTATAAGCTGTCAACTGCCGTCACGGATCCAGAAGAAACAGCACACAAAACAGGAATATGGGTGTGGCTAACATTTCTAAGATACGACCAAAAATGAAGTGATGGCTGGGCAAAGACAGGAAGATAAAGAGAAGCAGAAATGGATGGATGAGTAGCATTCGAAGGTGAAGTGAGAAAAGATGGAGCCAGTGGAAGGTTCTTTTGTTTTGTTTTGTTTTAAATAAAACAGCAAATTCTGAAGCAATAGCCCAGATAGTTCTTGGGCCTTGGGCCTGAAATGCTGGAACTCCAGGAACGGGGGACAGAGGACTCTAGTCCATCCCCAGCTTCTACTCCCCTTGTAAACTGGAAAAGTCATTTCCTCTCTCAAGGCTCATTTCCTTATCTGCACAATGGAAAGAAGTAGGATCACCTATTGTCTAGTCCCACGCCAAGGGTTTACAGTTCTGTGACAGAGACATACAAAGACGTGATCTAGCCACCTTGGGTAAGGAATCTATTTCTGCTCTCCAAAAGTTCTTCAAAACGAACCTTTAGAAGACACCAATACCCACTGTTACGTTTCATTTCCTTTACCCTCTCTAAAACAAGAAGCTCGAAGGGAAACAGATTCATAGAGAACACATTCCAAGTAAACGACCCAATAGTGTATGCACTTAAGAATCAGACATCGCACACCCAAAATCTCTGGTTTGGTCCTCAGCTCCGAAGGGTGGTGGCAGGGAAAATCAGACAGATAAATATACAGGTCCTGACACACATTGACCAAGGCACAAACCAGCCAACCTCACACTCAGCCTCATACAAACACACCTCGAGACAGTCATGCCCCAGCATGCGAGCCTGGTTTGTTTCTCAGGAAAGGGAGTCAGTCTACAAGGAAACAAAAAAACTCTCATTCCCGGCAAGGGGGAGGGCAGAGGTCTGGCTCAGAGGAGATCCAGCCAACCAATAGACCCAGTCTCCCCCAGGGAATCGTCACTCAGTCAACAACCTTAATTAAGGACTCCTCGCTAGTTAGTCAAGAAAAGAATTCTGAATGCTATGATCTGAGAAATTTTTAGAGATTCCGTTTCTTCTTCTGACGCTGAACCCCGGCATTAATTCCTGGAAGGTCCACAATTTAACAAGAGCGAGAGACCCCTTCTGCAAAAGCCAGGAAAGGAAACATTCCCTACCCCCACCTCCATTACATTTCCTCCTAGGACACTTGAGCCAAGGGAGTCCGGCTGAGAGGCTCAAGGTTCCTCTGAGTCGTCCGAGATGTCGGAGGAGCAGGGCGGCCCTTCCCAGGTGCAGATGAAGGGGAACGGGTAGCTTGATAGTTTGGTGTGGGAAGGGTCCTCGGGCCTGAAGGGGAGACCCAGAACCGTGGACCCTCCCGGTTATTTTTAAAGCTCCAGGCCACGGTGTAGGAGACGGGGTCACAGATCACCCGACTGGGGGAGGGTAGCCAGCCAGTCTCCAGGTGGGGGAGGGGAGAGTGACCAGACCCGGGCGGAAAAGTGGACTCCCAGGGCGAGGCAGGCGGGCAGGCAGGTTTCTGGACTCCTCCCTTCCGGTGGGCAAGTGGGGTGCGCCTTCGTCCAACCTCTAACCGGACCCACCTACTCCTCCCAAAACTCCGGGAACTCACCAAGGATCATAGAGGTGAAGAGAAACAACAGTTTCCTCCCTGCTTTCCCCTCGGTGCCCATTCCAGTGACAATCCCGACACGACGGGCGAGCCACTCCGCTGGGAACAGCTCCGCGAGCCACCGCGCTGGGACTGGACTCCAGCCGCCAGGTTGAGCCCGGCCCGCCTTTCTCTCCACGCCCGGTGGGCGGCGCCCGGCTGTCCCGCGTTCCGATTGGCGAAGAGAGAGGGAGCTCGGATGAGTGACTCACCGTACGCAGGTGCAACCCCGAACTTTCCTCCCCCTTGAATCCGATTGGTGCCTTTCTTTCCTAGAGACCTCTGGTTGGCCCAGGAGACAGTCGCTTTAAGGAAGCCAAAGCCTCCTCCTGGACAGGTAAGGGCATCCCGATTGGCAGCAAGGTTCGCAGCTAGGGCCTTTCTGACTGGCCCGGCTCTTGATAGTTATCTCTAAGGTGTAGGTGGGGAAGGTCACAGGCCTCTAAGATGCAGGAATCTCCTTGGTTGATTTTTTTCCCATTACTTTTAAATTGCTTAATGCTGCAGAATCCGCCCCCCCCCCCCCCCACACACCTTGGTAAGTAAAAAAACACATATTAACATGGGAAGATGTAGGGAGAGAGGAGGAGAGATACATTAAGTACCCCAAACTGGGTTACTCCGCCCTCCTGGTTACATTATCTCAAAAAGAAACCTAATACACAGACATAGAAAACATCCAGATTATAAAAGCTGACCTGCAGTTCCCTGGGTGACTGAGGATATGACTTTTATACGGATATGATCTGTCAGTAGCTCTTTTGCTGGACCTTACATTTGGATTGACTTGTTTTCTTAGACCAGGGCTGGCTATGTAGCTGGGGATGACCTCAAACTGTACATCTTCCTGTAGAAAAGGCTATCCCACACCGTAGCACATGGCAGTAATTCCAGCACCCAAGAGGTAAATACAGCAATATCGGAGATTCAAGTGAGTCGTAGGCTTCATGAGACCCTGTCTCAAAATTAGAAGAGGAGGAGGAGAAGAACAGGAGGAGGAAGCAGCAGAGGGAAGGAAATAAAACCAAAACCATAATGTCTCTCTCTGCCTGTAATCTAGCCCTTTAAAGACAGAGGCCGGAGAACTAGGAGTTTACGGCTATCCTTGACAAGGTAGCAATCTGACAACAGCCCATTTCAAAAATAAAAAACAGGCTAGAGAGATGCCTTAGCAGTTAAGAGTGCCCTCTACAGTGGGCATGGTGGCACACGCCTTTTTTCCTGGCTCTGGGAAGACAGAGGCAGGTGGATCTATCTCTGTTGAGTTAGAGGCCAGCCTGCTCTACATAGTAAGTTACAGGACATCCAGAGCTACAAAGCGAGACATCGTCTCAAAAAGGCAGTAACAAGCCGGGCGGTGGTGGCGCACGCCTTTAATCCCAGCACTCGGGAGGCAGAGCCAGGCGGATCTCTGTGAGTTCGAGGCCAGCCTGGGCTACCAAGTGAGTTCCAGGAGAGGCGCAAAGCTACACAGAGAAACCCTGTCTCGAAAAACCAAAAAAAAAAAAGGCAGTAACAACAACAACATGTTTACCAAGCTTCTACTGGGTGAGATAAGGAAGTACAAATAAATAAAAACAGCAGTTCTGCCCCCAAACAAACAAACAAACAAAAGCAATTCTGACTTCAAGGTTGCCAAGCCATAACAGAGTAAGCAGGAAAGTACGTAACCAAGAATGAAACTTTGTACTACTAAATTGTTGAAACAAGTATCTGGTACCTGCTAAGTGCAAACTTGTTATTCACTCTCAAACAAATTTAAAGTCCTAGGGTGAGAGACTTATACACAGTTTTGGACTTGTTTGGGATGGTTTCACTTTAGCCCAGGCTGGTCTGAAACTCACTATACAGCCCAAAGTGTCCTTGAATCCATGATGTCTCAGCCTCTCTAAATACCAAGATTATAGTGTGAACAACTATACCTAGTGAATATGTGAAAATATTTTTTTTTAATTTCCAGCCACTGTGCTCTGACATTACACAAAATGTGTAATTATTCTTTTCCCCTGGTAGTCTTTCCTTTAAAGAAAAAATAAAAATAAGCTAGGCAGTGGTGGTACACTTAGAGTACTCACACAGAGAAACCCTGTCTTGGAAAATAAACAAATAAATAAAAACCTGGTAATGGTGGTGCACACCTGATCCCAGCACTCAGGAGGCAGAGGCAGGCAGATCTCTGTGTGTTCGAGGCCAGCCTGCTTCAAAAAACCAAATAAATAAATACATAAATATTAAAAGCTGGAATGGTGGCTTAGTGGTTAAGAGTGTGTCCTGCTCTTCCAGAGGACCCACTGAATTTTTAGCCATATTGGTGTTTTGTTATTGTTTTTGTTTTTGTTTTTTTGAGTCAGGGTTTCTTTGTGAAATAGCCCTGGCTGTTCTGGAATTAGCTCTGTAGACCAGGCTGGCCTGGAACCTACAGGGATCCGCCTGCCTCTGTCTCTCAAGTGCTGGGATTAATGGCATGAGCCACCATCCCTGGTAGACCCCATCTTTTATTTTTATTTTATCTTATTTTATTTTATTTTATTTTATTTTGGAACAGGATGAAATAGGGATTTACTGTATTGTCCAGGCTTGTCCCGGCCTCTCATTATGTGGTCTAGCTTAGCCTTGAACTCTTGGCAATCCTTATTCTTCAGCCTCCCAATACAAGAAATAGACTATCACACCTTGCTTCAATTTTTTTTTTTTTAAATTAGAATATATGAGTACTACTCAGCAGAGAAAAACAATGACAGCATGAAATTTGCAGGCAAATGGATGGAACTAGAAAATATCATCCTGAGTGAGGTAACCCAAACCCAGAAGGACAAACATGGTATGTACTCGTACTCATAAGTGGATTCTAGATATAAAGCAAAGAACAATCAGACTGCAACCCACAGAACCAGGGAGGATATATGGGGGGGGGGTGGCTAGGATGACTGTGGCTTAGAATAAGTTTTGGTTTTACTCAAAAATAAATAAATAGGGGCTGGAGAGATGGCTCAGAGGTTAAGAGCACTGAATGCTCTTCCAGAGGTCCTGAGTTCAATTCCCAGCAACCACATGGTGGCTCACAACCATCTGTAATGAGATCTGGCGCCCTCTTCTGGCCTGCAGTCATACATGCTGTATACATAATAAATAAAAATAAATCTTTAAAAAAATAAATAAATAGATTTGTTGTAAAGAAAATAAAAGAAGAAGGCAGGCTGAACAGTCCAGTGAGCAGCACCCCTCCAAGGTCTCTGCATCAGTTCCTGCCTCCAGCTTTCTGCTTGAATTCTCACCCTGACTTCCCTGGTGTGGACTACCAACCATAAGCTAAAGTAAACCCTTCCCTCCCCAACGTGCTTTCGGTCATGTTGTTGTATCACAGCAGCAGAAACCCTAAAGAAGACATCTAGTCAGCTTTTATCACTCTTGCAAAATCCTTGACACAGGCCACAGAGGCATGTTAAACCTGGAATTTTAGAGGCTCCTCCAGAGGCATCAGCTCAAGTCTTTTAATTTTTTTTTTTTTTTTAGATTTACTTCTTTTATTTATGAGCGCCCTATCTGCATGCATGCCTTTATGCCAGAAGAGGCTTCAGACCCCACTAGAGATGGTTGTGAGCCACCACATGGTTGCTGGGAACTGACCTCAGGACCTCTGGAAGAGCAGTCACTGAGGCATCTCTCTAGCCCACCAGCTCAATTTCTGTGAGGATCCTTTCTGAGTTACCTTGAATGGTGGCAGTTGGCAATGGCAGGAATGCATTCAAAAGCAGTCATCTCTCTAGCCAGGATGCAGAGATTGGGTACAGCTGGGCTTCTCCTGTGACAGCCTCCAAAAACCACTAAGCAGTCACACAAATTCCCTAATCTCCTTTGATGGTTTCCAGTAACCCAAGGATCTCCTGTCAGCCCCTCCCTCTCCCTTCCTTCCCTTCCCCCACCATGTGTGATGCTTATGCTTGTATGGGTGCAGGTATGCATGCCCGATAACATGCAGAGTCAGAGGATGCCAGGTGTCCTGTTCTGTCACTCTACTGCATTCCCTTGAATAGAGTCTCTCACTGAACTTACAGCTAGACTAGTAGCCAGCCAGCCCTAGGATCCCCTTCTCTACCCACCACAGCACTGGAGTTACAGACACACACAACTAATGCTGGCTTTTTAACATGAGCTCTGGGAATTTGAACTCAGATCCTCATGGGTGGGCAGCACTTAGGAGGCAAAGACAGGTGGATCTCTGAGTTGGAGACCAGACTGGTCTACAGAGCAAGATCCAGAAGATCCAGTGCTACATAGAGAATCCTTGGCTCAAAAAAACAAAACAAAAATAAATAAAGACAGTTTCACTATTTTATTTTGCTACACAGACTACTAGGCTGGCCTCAGAACTCCTTCTCCTGCCTCTGCTTACTGGGTGCTGGGATTAAAGGTGTGCCCCCCACACACACACACCTGGCATCATCAGCTTCTTCTATGGCTTTTAGTGTTGAGTGATAGTTATAGGGATGTCTTTACCTCTTTAAGATAATAAACTGTTGTTGGTAGTTTCCATATTTTCGACCTTTGATCCATAGACGTCTATATCATCTGTTACATGAAGTATGGAACTTGTCTGTTTATCTACTCACACGGTGCTCACAGGTGCATTGCTTTACCCGTTGCTGTGACAAACGCCCAAGAAGAGCAACTGAAGGAAGGAAAGGTTTATTTGGGCTTGCAGTTTGAGTCGGTCTGTTGTGGGCGGAAAGCACGGTGGAGAGAACAGCCCCAGCTGTAACAGCAGGTGTGTAAGGCAGCTGCTCACATTGCCTCCACAGTCAAAAAGCAGAGAAAGATGAATGCTGGTCCTCAGCCTGCCTTCTCCTTTTTGTTCGGTCCTGGACCCCACCCAGGGGTCCACATTTAGGGACCTCAATTAAGCCTCTCAACTAAGTCTCACAGGTGTACCCTGATGTATGTCTCCTATAGGATTCCAAGTCAACTCAAGTTGATAATCAAGATTAACTATCACTACCACTCCTCTTGAAATAGGAATTCTGTAGGTACCCCAGGCTAGCCTTGAACCCATTATCCTTCTGCCTCAGCCTTCCTGCTGCTAAAATTACAGGTGTGTGTCACTATACCTGACACTATGCCCTCTTTTAAGCAATCATGGACCATGAACAAAAATTAGCCACAAGGCAAACTTCAACATTTTTTTATTAAATAATACAGTGTATATTTTCTGTCCTGCCCACCAGTACTGGTCAAATGAATACATTCATTTGTAAAACTTTTATCATCTGCATGTGTGTGATGCCTTTTGTTTTTCAAGATAAGGTTTCTCTGTGTAGCCCTGGCTGTCCTGGACTCTAGACCAAGCTGGCCTCGAACTCAGAAATCCTCCTGCCTCTGCCTCCCAAATGGGATTAAAGGCATGTGCCACCACTGCATGGCTTCTGATGTTTATTATTTACACTTGTATACATGTATACAAATCCATATGTTCTATGCTGTGGAATAATCCTTTTGTACACTACGAAGATTTGTCATTATGATTGGTTTAATACACAAGCTGACTGGCCAATAGCTGAACAGGATAAAGTTAGTCAGGAAAGCCAAATTGAGAATGCTGGGAAGAAGGACAGAGTCAGGAGTCAACAGCCAGGAGCAGAGGGAGCAGGAGATGAATGTATCATGGTAATAAAGGTTAACTTAAAAGCTAAGAGCTAGCTAGTAATAAGTCTGAGCTATTGGCCTATCATTTGTAATTAATATGTCTTAGTGTGTTTATTTGAGAGTGACTGTGGGACAGGAACTTCCACGTATAGTTTTATGTGACAGGTACTTCATGGGAATTAAACTCTCATAACAATCCACAGAGAAAAGTTTGCTATAGTTGAGGCTGGCCTTGAACTCAGGGCAATCTTTCTGCCTCAGCCTTCCAACTGCTGGGATTATAGACATGAGTCACCATACTTGATATGGCCATAAATCTTATAATTTCCATTTTACAAATAATGAAAGAAATGAAATAGTTAAAAGTGCCTTGTGGTAACTATTCAGTTATGGTTAGCCAGATCTAGAACCCAACATTCCCTTTCCACAATAAACTACTACCACTCATTAATATTTCCAACTTTCCCCCTCAAAATTACTAAACTCACTTACTGAATATATGTCATGATCTGACTTCATGGTTAGTTTATAAAAATAAAATAAAGATCCCACTCTGTAAAAAACTGAGCCTAGGTAGCTGGAGAGATGACTCGGTGGTTAAGAGCACCGACTGCTCTTCCAGAAGACCTGGGTTCAATTCCCAGCACCCACATGGCAGCTCACACCTATCTGTAACTCCAAGATCCAACACCCTCACACAGACACACATGCAGGCAAAACATCAATGCAGATAGAATAAAAATTTTAAAAATTAAATTATATTTTTTTCTTAAAAAAGAGCTAAGCCCGAAGAGAAAGAGAGCAAGTGATTATACCGTGTGGTAAGGGTTACCAGAGAGGGCTGCGCTTGAGCCTTACTGTTTTGCATCTGTGTCCTTCAGGGAATCCAGTTATACATATTCATCGGCTATTTTTCATCCTTCCTGAGTTCAAAAAACCCTCTTGAGGAGAACCACAAAACTCCTGCCAAATACATTCTCCTAATTCTTATGAAATCCAGAGGGTTTGAAGGTCTGGAAGCTTCCCAAGCAGAAGAAATGATGAGCGAAGGCCAGGGTCAAAAAGGACTGTTTGGATCACTGAGGATACCAGGCTGGGAGGAACAAGCACTGGCAGGAGTTTGGTAAGGCAGGGTGAAACCAAATCTGAACCACAGATTGCTCCAAGAGTCCGGATGAGACATGTTCCAGCCACTAGGCAACAAAGACCTGCTGTAAATTATCAACTGTCTGGCTAATAAAAAAATGTTAGTTCAAGGTTAGACAGGCAGCCAGTCTTCAGAAGATTCTGAAGGTCAGTAGATTAGCAAGACTCAATAAACACCCATTGAGAACTGATGGTCAAGGTGTTTGAGGTCAAGAAAGAGTACATGCCAGGCATGGTGGTGGACTCCTTTAATCCCAGCACTCAGGAGGCAAAGGCAGGGGATCCCTGTGAGTTCGAGGCCTGCTTGGTCTACAGAGTGAGTTCCAGGACAGCTAGGGCTGTTACACACAGAAGCTCTGTCTCAAAAAAAAAAAAAAAAAAGGGAAGGAAGGAAAAAAAAAACCCAACACCCAGACAAAAGAAAGAAAGGGTTTATGCCTTTAAAGGTACCCATTCAGGAGATGAGCAACAAAAATGTAGTGTGATGGATACAATGATTCAGACACTTGGTAAATGAAATCTGACATAAAATAGGATGAACGTGTGTTGGGAGGGCCCTCTTTAGTATGAAAAGGAAAGCCAAAAAATGGCAAGGGGACTATGTATAGCTGGTTAGCCCTGGAGTCCTGATGGAATAGCTATGAGAAAAGGGAAAAAAAATGTAAAGAGTGGGTAATAGATTTTTGAAAAGCCTATCAAGGTTATGAACCAACTACTTAATAAGAGAGAAAGGAATTTTCTCCCAGTGAACAAACCAGAGGTCAACCATGTAAAGGGCCTTGTCACTTTTCTTCTAGGAGTCTCTTGAACCCTCAGCTATGAAGCCACAGGAAACAAGAAAGATGTTGGCAGTCCAGGAGGGCAGCTAGAAATTAGTTAATTTATGCTGATAGAAGAAAGTTGTTGCCTAGAAACTAAGCATGCTGGCACATGCCAAGCAAATGTAGAAGGCGCATGCGTTTGAGACCAGCCTGGGCTATGTAGTGAGACTAACTTACAGAGAAAAATAAAATAAAAAAGCTAGGCTATAATCCCAGCATTTAGGAGCCTGAAGCAGGAGAATTCCAAGTTTGAGGTCAAAAGGAGAGTATAGAGTGTGAGTGTAAATGGGATAAGTAGGGAGAGACACCCAGAAAAGGCATTAAGGTTTCCGTGTGTTAGTCCTTGTTTAAGGAAAGTGGCTACAAGTGGACATACTCAAAGCAAAATGAACGAACACACAGCATAGTTCTACATGTCTGTAATTCGAGCACTCTGGGGAGTCTGAGACAGAAGAGTCACAGGTTCACGGCTAAAAATGTGGTTCTGTTGGTAGAGTGCTTGCCTAGCATGCAGGAGGTCCTGGGTTCAATCTGCAGCATCACATTAAAAAAAAAAACAAAACAAACCATGCTGCCTCCCAATTGAACCCAGCATTTGGAACAACACAGGACGATTGCTGTGAGCTGGAGACCAGCCAGGACTATATAGCAAGACCCTGTCTCACTGACCTACAATTTTTTGTTTCGAAAAGAAAAAAAAAAGCAATAATTTTATTTTAGTAAATTATTATTTTTTTATTATTTTAGGTTTACTCCTTTTTTTTAATGTGTGTGGTGGTATCTTGTTGTATGAATGGTTATATTTGTGTACCATGTACGTGCCTGATGCCTGGAAAGGTCAGAAGAGGGCATCAGATCCCCTGGAACTGGAGTTACCAACAGTTATGATCAACCATGTGGGTGCAGGGAAGTGAACCAGCTCCTCTCTAAGAAATGTTCTTGACTTGTAGCTGGACATGGTGACACACGCCTTTAATTCCAGCACTCAGGAGGCAGAGGCCAGCAGATCTCTGTGAGTTTTTTGAGGCCAGCCTAGTCCACAAAGTGAGTTCCAGGACAACCAGAGTGGTTACACAGAGAAACCCTGTCTCAAAAACCGAAAAAACAAAAAACAAAGAAAGAAATGTTCTTGACCATTAAGCTATCTCAACACTCCCAGTAAACACTTTTTTTGTGTTTTTTGTTTGTTTGTTTGTTTTTTATTCCAGTAAACACTTTTTGAAATTACATTTCTTTAGTGAGTGTGAAGGTCAGAGGACACTTTCATGAGTTGGTTCTCTTCTTCCACCCTGTGGGTCTTGAGAATTGAACTCAGGTTGTCTTGGCAGCAAGTGCCTTTATCCGCTGAAGCATTTTACCAGCCTGTAATGCTTTTAAAAACAATCTTCAGGGGCCAGGTGGTGGTGACACCATGCAGGTGGATCTCTCTGACTTCAAGAACAGCTTGGTCTACAGATCAAGTTCCAAAGCTGCACAGAGAAACCAGGCTTGGGAAAACAAAAAAAACAAACAAAAAAAAAAACACCTTTGGGCTGGGCTCAAGCCCTGGTACCACACACGGTGTTCCAGCAGTCAGGAAGTAGAGACAGGACTAGCTGAAATTCAACTCAACTACATGAGACCCTGTCTCCAAAATCTAAATTAAATTAAAAAGTGGAAAGTATATGAGACCCTGTTTGGCTTGTCAAAATCAAAACCAAAATCCTTCAGTGAACTAAGCGTTTATACAACTGTCTTTTTTTGCAAGTAAATTATGTCTCAGTAATTATAATCATAAAGAAATACTATGATCCATAATAAAGATAATGGGAGGGGTGTGTAGACTCATGACGAGGAGAAAAATTAAACCCAGGAGAGATATCCCAATCTATTTCTGAGTCAGAGATTGGGTTTTGGGGGGAAACTGGTACCTGCCATTTACCCCAGACTCTGAGGTGAATACCAACCACTCTTATCTCCAGACTTGGGAGTGAGGCTCAGGAGTGGAGCACCTGGTGAACATGTGCAAACAAAAACGAAACTCAGCAATGTCTGGCTAACTCCTGTAGCTCAGGGGAACGTAGGCTGGGTCAGCGCCTGAAGCTGGAGAATCCAGATGCATGGAAGAGCAGAGGAAAAGGAAGGAAAAAAAGCAAAGAAAACAGGAAATGTCTGATAAATTGTTTTAAACACTTGAAAAAAAATCAGAAAATTGGGTTCCCATCTGAGCCAGCCTGCTCTTCTGGCTAAAGGAATAAATTAAAAAATTTTTTTTTTTTTTTGTGGTGGGGGGGCATTTGTTTTATCTTTCAAAACAGGATTTCTCTGTGTATCTCTGGCTGTCCTGGAATCACTGTGTTTACGAGGCTGGGCTAGTGCCGGGATCAAAGGTGTGTGCCACCACTGCCCTGCAATTTAATTTTAATTTCATTCTGTGTGTATGGGTGTTTTGTCTGTCCACTACATGTGTGCCTGGTGACTGAGGAGGCCAGAGGAGAGCTTCAGATGCCCTGGAACTGGAGTGGCAGATGGTCATGAGCTTCCATGTAGGTGCTGGGAATCATACCCAGGTATTCTGGAAGAAGAGCCAGTGCTCAGTGCTCTTAATTGCTGAACGATTTCTCCAGCCCCAAGGAATACTTTATGTGGTTTATTATAAAAATGCATTGTGTTTATTTGGGTGTTTGCGTATGGGCACATGCCACACATGTGAGGTCAGCCTGCAGAGTTGGTCTGTCTTTCCACCTTATGGGTCCTAAAGCTTGGCAGCAAGAGCCTTTAGTTGGTGGCCCGTCTCACCAGCCTGTATGTGAGCCTTTTGTTCATCTTCTCAATTGTTTTTCAGCTAGTGTCTCACTGTGTAGCCCTGGCTGACTTAGAACTCACCATGCAGACCAAGCTGGCCTCAAACTCAGTAGTTCCAACTTCCTTTTCCTCCCAGTGCTGGAATTAAAGGGGTTTGCCGCCACCAGCAGCATTTTTTTTTTTTTCCTCCTTTTGAGACAGGGTCTTGCTGTGTTACCATGCTGCATAGAACTCATCACTGTAGCCAGGCTGGCCCAGAATCCAGTATAGCCCAGCCCAGACTAGAACCTAAAGAAATCCTGCTGCCTCTGCCTCTGCCTCTGCCCACAGTTTACAGGTGTGTTCCAGCACACCTGGCTAAAATATTTTTTCATTAGAACTGGGCAAAGGGCTTGTTGCAAAATCCTGAGGACCTGCATTCACATCCCCAGAATCAATGTAAAAAGCCAAGGATGATGGCATGTGCCTGTAATTCTAGCCCTTGGGGGGGGGGGGGGGGTGAATTCCTGAAGCTCATTGGCCAGCCAACATACCTGCCAAATCCGTAAGTTTCTGGTTCAGTAAGAGACTGTCTCAAAAACTAAAGATGGAAAGCAGTTAAGACAATTAACACACACATTCACACTCACGAAAATATTTCATTGTCTCAAAGAATAGCCAAATGATTTACCACACTAGGGGGAGTTCTCTATCTCCTTTCCAGTGAGTCTAGCTTCAGTAAGCTTTTGCTGGTTGCTGTTAAGTTCCTTGTTGATGTTTTGTTTGGGTTTTTTGAGACAAGATCTCTCTACATAGCTCCAGCTGGTCTATTATGTAGACCAGGCTGGCCTCCAACTCACAGAGATCTATCTGCCTCTGCTTCCCAAGGGCTGGGACTAAAGGTGTGTGCCACCATACCTGGCTGGTAAATTCTTTTTAACATATACATTTATTGATTTATTCATTTATTGGTGGTATACTAGGCAAGTGCTCTCCTACTGAGCTCTCTATCCAGTCCTTTTTGAATTTCTCACTAAATTGACCAGGCTGGCCTTGAACTTAAGTCTGTAACCTAGACAGACTTAATGTGATACTCCGGTCTCTCAGTCTCCTACCTTACAGACTTTCACCACCAGTCCAGGCCTAAATGCATTTATTTCCTTTTTTTTTTTTTTTAATTTGTTTATTATGTATACAGAAGAGGGTGCCAGATCTCATTGCAGATGGTTGTGAGCCACCATGTGGGTGCTGGGAATTCAACTCAGGACCTCTGGAAGAGCATTCAGTGCTCTTAACTTTTGAGCCATCTCTCCAACCTGCATTTATGCTCTTAAGATTATCCTGCCATGCTGACTTAGCCTTGAACTTGTGACCCTCTTGCCTCAAACTCCCAAATAGCTTTCTATAAGCATGTGTCCTACCCATCCCCAATGATTTTTATGGTGGTACTGGGGATTGAGGGTTTTTTTGTTTGTTTGGGGGTTTTGTTCTTTGGTGGGTCTGTTTGTTTTTTTGTTTTTGTTTTTTTGGAAACAGGGCTTACCACAGCCACTCTGGCTGTTCTGGAACTCACTCTGTAGACCAGGCTAGCCTCGAACTCAGAGATCCTGTGTCTCTGTCTCCTGAGTGCTGGAATTAAAGGTGAGAGCCACCATCACCCAGCTGAATTCAGATCTTTACATGCATTACTCTACCACTGAGCCGACCATTAGCCCACAGGACTAACTTCATTACCTTAACCCAGTTCTAGACTCTGAGGAAGGTGGAACTGGGGTTGAAGAGCTGTAAATCTTGAGCAGTAATAGGCAAGCTTTTTTTTTTTTTTTTTTTTTGGTTTTTCGAGACAGGGTTTCTCTGTAGCTTTGGAGTCTATCCTGGACTAGCTCTGTAGACCAGGCTGGCCTCGAACTCACAGAGATCTGCCTGGTTCTGCCTCCGAAGTGCTGGGATTAAAGGTATGCGCCACCACCGTCCGGTGATAGGCAAGCACTTTCTATAAAGGACTAGGTAGTGCCATTTTAAGTTCTGAAAGACATGCAGCTGTTACAACTTTCTGCTAATTTCGTACAAAAGTAGCCACATACAACACATAAAGGGACGGTAATGACAGCAGTTTGTAGCTGCATATTGGAAACATCAGAGGAGCCCATAAAATCACACACACCCAAGCTTTTTTCCTATGTAGCTCAGGCTGGCCTTAATTAAATCTTTAATCCTCCTGCCTTCCCCTCCAAAGTGCTGGGATTATACACGTTCTATCACACATAGCTAGAAAGTGGCTTTTTAAAAAAAGATTTATATGAATATCTTGCTTACATGTATGTATGTGCACTTGTGCAATCCCAGTGGCCAAGGAGGTCAGAAGAGCCCGTCAGGCCCCTGGAACTAGAGTTAGGTTAGGTTGTGAACTGCCATCCATGAGGGGCCTGAGAACCAAATACAGGTCCTCTGCAAGAACAAGTGCTCTTATATTTTGTTGTCCTGGAACTCACTATGTAGACCAGGCTGGCCTCAAACTCAGAGATCGGCTCACCTTTGCCTCCTGAGTGCTGGGATTAAAGGCATGCACCACCACCTGAGCCAGAATAGGCTCTTAAGTCTTGCTATGTTACCCAGACTGGCCAGGAACTAAACTCCTGGATTCAGTCTCCCAAGTAGCTGGAACTGAACACACCTAGCTCCAAGATTTTGGTTTTGTTTGTTTTTTTAAAATTTATTTAACTTTATGTGCATTGGTGTGTGAAGGTGTCAGATCCCCTGGAGCTGGAGTTACAGACAGCTGTGAGCTGCCATGTGAGTTCTGGGAATTGAGCCTGGGTCTTCTGGAAGAGCAGCCAGTGCTCTTGACTCCTTGAACCATCTCTCCAGCCCTGCTCCAAGATTTTGTAAAGCTATTAGGTGATTATTTGATATGCATTCTGGGCTGGAAACTGCCGTCCTAGGTCAACTTCAGTTGTTCAACAAACTGCTTTAATTGGGGAGTAGGAAACAGATAAATGGACAAGGATCCCAAGATAAACACTGAGAATTAGATTACTATTGGAACCATTTTTTGTCCACCTGACAAATGAAATGCTCTTTATTTGAGTTTTTCATGTGCAAAGCACCAGAGACTTGCCCAACCCAGCAAGGTGGTCACGAGAAGGGTCACAACCACTAAGCCTTCCACCTAGCCCTCTTTCTCCAGCCATTCCTTATAGGCCCCAGCATAGTGTCGAGCCCTGTGGAGAAAAAGAGGGAAGAGCAGGTCCAGGAGGCAGTCCCCGGTCAGTTCCCAGTTAGCAAGCCTTACGACGACGACGCCTCGTCATACCCTGTATATCCAAGACCCTGTGCCAGCTCTGTGGCCTGGAAGCCCCGCTTGCCCATCTGACAGAAGAAAACAAGATTCTTGTCTTCAAGCTTTGGCTTCTCAGCACTGTACAAGGCTTGGAAAGCAGCTGGGTCCATGGTCAAGGCGGTTTCCAGCTCAGACACTGAGAGGACAAAATGGAGAGCCAGTGGCACATTGGGGTTCACAATATGGGCCTCAAAGAGCTGGGTCCTGGCCAATCTGCAGAGACTGTCCAAACATATGGTGGCCACCCTCCACCCCATGCCAACCTCAAAGACAAGGAACAGCCGACTAGTGTAGCAAGTTAGGCCAACAATGCAGCCACTTTCTGAGTCCTAAGGAGGCAGTAGAGGATCAGGTGGATTAGGGAATCCAGCTTCAGGCAGGTCAAGTATATAGCTGCTGACTTGCCCCTCTGGCTGCCTGCTATCCCCTCCAACTGGATAAGCTAGTTCCACTGCCAGGATTCTCCATTCAGCTTTTCTCTAGGGAACCTGAGTGCTGGCCTGAGCAAATATAAGGCCCCACTATCTCTACCAGCATCGTCCCTACCCTAAGTGAGGCCCCTTTAGCTAAAACCATCATGGGCTGTCCCTCTGCCAACACAAGAAATCCTATACCAGGGATGTTGAGTGCCCCGGGAATGGTACCAGCTTCTGCCTCCTCCCGAGATCGAACATCGAAGAGCCGGGCCCTGCCTGAGGCTAGGAGTGAACGGAGTTCAGAGAACGAGACTGTAGGCACTGAGAAAGAGGACACGAAAGAACTGAGGCTGGGGGGCCGCACTTGTGGCCCGTGCAACCCCCCCCCCCCCCAAGCTTCCCGACCCAGTGGAGTTGTTCATGAGGATCGCAGCCACACCCCTATGCTCCTCTCCCCACAAACAACTCTATCCCGGGGACCGCATACACAACCTCACCCCCACATCCCAGATACCCTCACGTCCTTCTCAGGTACCTCCAGTCATGGTGCCAGCAGCAGCAATTGTGTGACGGAGATGCAGGAAGGCAACCCGAAGCATTTCCCCTCCCTCCCTGAGCCCAGCCAGGGAAACCGGAACTGGAAGCAACCTGCGGCCCCTGGCTGGCACCCACGCAGCGCCCCAGTAGCACCTGTTGGCGATACCTCTAACCCCAGTCCACAGTTGAAACCTTTAAAGACTGCAGTGTAGGCCGGAAATGACATCCAGGCCTGGCACAGGTGCCAGGACTCTGGGTAATCAGTACAGGAATAGTCGCACCCACCCAAAGGTTAACCCAGGCCTCACTGGTCAAAGGCTAATATGCACTTTCCCTTCCCCCAGAACCCCATAAAAGAAGGAAAACAGACAACCGTGGCTCTAAACAATTTTATCTTTTAAAAAAAAGAGAGAAAGAAAAAGAAAAATAAAAAGAACCATCCCCAGAAGGGGAAGGCTCTCAGTGAGCCCCTGCCTATGTTTCTCCCTGGCTTCAGAGACTTCTGCAGAGGCTCAGTTGCTCACTGGCCCCTCCTCTATTCATGGGATAGCAGCCACCTAGCCTCCTTCCCCACCTCCTGAATAAGCCTGCTCCCCAGAGTAATCAGGTGCGTATCTTAACTTCTGCTCCAGGAAAGGAAGAGCCAGTGGAAGTGCCGGACCCAGAGAGTGTGCACAGACCCTCTGCTGGGCACTCTAAGCAAGCACAAGGCAAGCCCAGATTCGGTGTGTCCAGTGTCCACGGATACAGCACATGCAGTGTGCAAAAGGAACACAAGGACCCGGGGACTACATGGGGGGAGCGGGCAAGGCGGTCAGTACACGTCCACTTTGTGTTTCACACCACTCACTGCAGACCGACACACCACAGGGCCTCAGTTCAAAGCCACGCTTGCCAGACTGCCCCGGTCCCATGCCAGACGTGGGCAGTGAAGGAAAGGGGCATGGGATTAGCCTGTTGCTCCCGGACTCTCAGCAGTTCTAGGGCCCAAAGCCCCCGAATCCCCATAGTTAGTTGCTGTCGTTCTTGATGACGACCTCTAATCCGTGGTGCCGTAACTGAGCCCGCAGTAGCAGGTTCTTGTTTTTAAGATCTTCCACCTGCACAGAAAAGGAGGCCATAAGGGAAATGGCAGAAGAAGAAAAAAAAAAAAAAAATCGACACTGCTAAGCCAAAAACGTAGTCACACACCCAGTGCCGAGAAGGACAATGTGAAGTGTTTTCTAGGGACTCCAAACTGGGTCAGTGGCTACAGGGTTGCGGAGGGGCCTGTCGTGGCATTTGCCTGACCTGTTGTCGAAGCACGTCGTTGTCCAGCTGCAGCTGATCCAGCCCCTGCAGCTCCTCGGACAACCGGTGGTTGCTCTGCCGCAGCTCCTGGATGTAGTCACAGGCTTTGGAGAGGATCCCACCTTTACTCTGCAAGGCAAAGTCAACGAATGAGCACGGAGGCCTAAAACGCCTCGCTCGCTTCCCAAGAGCACGTTCACACTTGTGGCTTGTCCCGTCCCCCCCCCCCAACAGTGAGACAGCATCTCGGAGTACTGTGAGAAAAGGGCGGCCATGAACGCTCTACTCGCCACCATTTCTGAAAACAATCCCAGGAGACGGAACTCCAGCCTCCTCCTCCTCCCTGCTACCAGGGTCTTTCCATGACCTGGCCAGACTTGGTGCTCTCCATTGAGCAGTCTGGGATGATTTTGGACAGCTGCACAATCCAGTTGTTGATCTTGTCCCGGCGGCGCCGCTCCACTGTGGGACAAAGTGGAGGACACAGGGACTCAGTGAACGACCAGCCCTTCCTGCCCTCACACAGCCCACAAATCTACTGAGGTTGCTCCTGGCTTCGCACCTAGCTATCCCCTACCTTCATTATGTTGAGCCCGGCGTTTCTCATCTCGAGTTGTCCTGGGAGCCTCTGACTTCCTGACAGTAGAGCCCAGGGTGATCAGACCAAGGAAAAGACAAACAAGCAAAACCAGACTGTTTAGGGTGAAGATTATGCAAGATTTAGCAGCTATTAAAATCACTCAAAATAACTAAGAATACATAAGGTCACTCACGGGGAATAAGGGTGGGTCCTGGGGGCAATGGAACGCTGGCTCCCTCCCTGCAATACTTCTTGTGGTGACATCATCACAAAGAACTGACCTGTGAAGATGTGAGTTAGGCTTTTGTCAGGACCTGGGACTAGGAACCTCACCAAGACCTTGGGACCCTTTTGAGAATATGCTCCCATCTGCTGATAAAGCAGCTTAGGCTCACTATATGCCCTTAATTTTTTTGGGGGGAGGGGGTTGGGGGGGAATGGGAGAGGTTCAGACATGGTTTTTCTGTGAAGCCTTGGCTGTCCTGGAACTTACTCTGTAGACCAGGCTGGCCTCAAACTCAAGAACAGCCTGCCTCTGCCTCCCAAGTGCTGGAATTAAAGGTCTGTGCCAGCACTGCCTGGATTAAAGGCATTCACCACTACTGCCCAGCAACCCTGATCTCAGTAATTACTGAAAGTCAAGTGCTAAGGCCCAGAGCCCCCAGCCACATTCCACAGCCCAGTCCCACTAGCTGCCATCCTTGTACAGTATCTCACCGGTACTGGGAGGGGTGGCCTGCCCCAGGAGTGCCTCTGAGCCCTGGGTGGTAACAACAGCAGTTGTACTTCCAGATGTGGTACCCCCTGACCCATCTCCCACTGCGGTGCTGGGAAAGTAAGTATAATGTGTTTCAGCGGCTGTTCCCTCCGTGTCAACCGCATCGTCACTGGTGAAAGCACCCTGGATCACTGCCTGAGAAGGGAAACGAGCGGAGTCCAGTCAGGCAGGGACACAGTTCTACGCTATCACCCTGAAGTTTCTATCCCTACCAGAAGGAAGGAAAAACACAGAAAGCCTTCAAAGATAGCGACAAATGCAACCCCAACACAAAATTAAACTTACTTCAAATACGATCTGTAGTTTTTTTAATTCAATTGTGTGGGGTTTTTTAGATTTATTTTTATATGTATATTTTGCCTGAATGTATCTATGTGCACTATGTGTGTGCCTACTGCCTGAGGAGGCCAGAGGAGGCCATTTGATACCCTGAAACCAGATGGCTGTGACCCACCATGTAGATATTTAAGAACTGAACTCAGGTAAGTTTGTAAGAGCAGAGTGCTCATAACTGCTAAGCCATCTCCGCAGCCCCGACTGCATGTGCATGATGGCTCATGGGCACGATCTCTGTAGATGACAGGGTCATCTCAATGACAAAAGGTTGACTACATCTGAAGCTAGTTAGTGCTTTGGGTCAAAGCCACCCAAGATGCATGCGCTGTTCCTAATCCCACCCCTCCTTCCTACTGGCTCCTCCCCAGTCCTCTCACAGCCTATCCCCCTGTACCTGGGTCATAGACTGAGTGGCAGGGTAGCCACTGATGGCGCCAGTGCCCTCTGTCTGGCCATCCAGCTGCCCCTCAGACACCTGGATCACCCTGTACATCACCTGGAAGCAAGAAGAAGGGGGAGAGGTGGGAAGAGAAGATAAGAGTAAGTGCCCAGGTCCTACGCCCTCAGACAGGGCCTCCTGGATTGAGTCCCAGGAGTCCTTCAAAGACAGAGTCAGCGATTTGCCCCTTCTTTCCCAGCCCCACACCAATCTCTACTCTCAGCCTCCTATTAACATGTCATCCCCATCACACACAGTTTCATCTCATTCTCCAAGCCGCAGCTTCCCAAAGTATGTTCAGGCACCTCCCTTGATCCCAACCCCAGGTAACGTCTGCAGTCACCTGGCCCCCTCCCTTACCTGGCCCCCATTCTCAGTTCGGAAGACGTACTTGACGTTGGGGTCGGGGAAAGTAGCAGCTGACTGGATGCTGGCAATAGCTACACTAGTTGGGTCCTCTCCAGTGGCCACTGCACCTAAATCAAAAGAGGCACAGAGAGATCTGTGAGTTACCTGCCTCCCCCAGTCTACTTGCGTGTCGTTTAAAAGACACGCGGTGTGGAGAAGATGGCCAGTCGGCTGAGGCGGGGAGGCTAGGGTAGGCTCTTGGTCTGAACATTCACCTTCCTGGATCTGCACTGTCCCCTCTTCGGCTTCAGCTGTCTTCTGCTGCCTATTTGTGGAAAAACAAAGGGGAGATGTGAGACGCTCATGACTTGTCCACAGTCCCAAACTCACTGGCTGAATTCACAACAGATGTCAGGTGAGGTTAGATTAGACAATGGCAGTATTTTACTGCGGGAAATGACAGTTACTGCCAGTCATGGTGGCGCATGCCTTTAATCTCAGCAGTCAGGAGGCAGAGGCAGGCGGATCTTTGTGATTTTTGAGGCCAACCTGGTCTACAGAGTGAGTTCCAGGACAGCCAGGGCTATGTAGATATATTCTGTCTCAAAAACAAAACAAATTAAAACAAAAAACTAGTAAACTAAGTGTTTACCATGTACATAGACATCAGGCTATAAGCACTTTTTTTTCTTTTTGGCTTTTCAAGACAGGGTTTCTCTGTGTCGTCTTGGCTGTCCTGGATGGAACTTGTTCTGTAGACCAGACTGGCCTCAAACTCAGGAGATCAGTCTGCCTTTGTCTCCCAAGTGCTGAGATTAAAGGCATGTATCACCACCACCTGGCATACTACCTTGACACTAATAACACATGAAATCAATAGTGCTCTACTATTTTATAGATAAGGAAACCAAATCACAGAGCTGGTAAGTGATGGAGTTGGGGGACCCAAATCCAGTTCTGCCTCTGGAGGAGGCCATACCTCTCTCCTCCCAGACTCCACTTCTTCACTTACCCCTTCATCTCTCTGTGAGGGGGCTCATCCGAGGAACTGGTCTTTTTTTGGAAGTCTTCGTATCTCCTGACTCAAAGGCCTGAGTGCTAAATCCTGGTGGAAATTATAGAGTTTACAGTGAGGCTAGGCAACTGAGCAGCTCTCCAAGTTCTGGAACCTAGGCTCCAAGAAGACAAAGGCAGGAAAATGAACCAATTATCTGCAAAGGACAGTCAACTTCCCCAGTTCTGATGGCAAGGGCTGGCCTGCAGTGATTGAAAAACAACTCCTCATGAGACACAGTGGCTCACTCCTGGAATCCTAACACTGAAGGGAATGAGATGGGGGATTGGTACAAGTCTGAGGCTAGTTTTGGCTACAGAATGAGACTTTAGAGAGAAAAAGAACCAGGTGTGCTTGCCCACACCTGTAATCCCAATACTTAGGAGATAGAAGCAAAAGAATTAGGAATTTAAGGTCATCCTGGGTTTCAAAGCAAGTCTTAGGCCAGGTTGGGCTACAAGAACTTGTCTCAAAAACAAAAACAAACACACACCATAAAGTGGGGAGACGGCTCAGGGGTAAAAGCACTTGGATGGAAGCCTGACACCTGAATTCTAAAACCCACATGAGAAAGGGATGCTGTAGTGAGAGCATCTCTGAGTCATAGTGCACCTCGATGGAGAGATGAGCAGTAGACATAGGATCTCTGGAAGCTGGGTGGCAAGTCAAGGACCGACACCCCAAGGTTGTCCTCAGAACAAAAGAGACAAATCAGGCTGCTAAGGTGGCTCAACAAGCTGGACAGTAGCAGTGCACACCTTTAATCCCAGCACTGGGGAGGGAAAGGCAGGCAGGATCTCTGTGAGTTCAAGGCCAGCCTGGGCTACAGGGAGAGTGATGTGGAAGATCACTTTAACTAGGTAAAGGTGTGTTACATTTGTTTATGCTGCATTTGTTTAATTATGTAAAGATGTGTTGCTGTTTCACCTTGCCTGCCTAAGGCACCTGATTGGTCTAATAAAAAGCTGAACAGCCAATAGCTGGCAATAGAGGGATAGGCAGGGCTGGCGGGCAGAGAGAATAAGTAGGAGGAGAAATTTAGGCTTGGAGAAGAGGAAAGAGAGAAGAGAATGAGGGAGAGAGGAACATCCCCAGGGCCAGAATCCAGGCAGACAACAGCCAGCCAGACACAAAGGAAACAGAAAAGACATACAGAATGAAAGAAAGGTAAAAGACCCCAAGGCAAAATGTAGATGAAGAGAGACAGGTTAATATAAGTTATGAGAACTGACAAGAAACAAGCATAAGCCCCAACATCCACCCTATCTATGATCTGCTGGAGCACATGAAGGGACCTGACCTGTAGACCCAAAGCTGCAGGATCTCCAGGACACAGGGCAACAGCAGGATAACCAAGAGGAGTCCCAGTGAGGGCCCAGCATCCACAGTGTAGTAGAGACCAGAACCTCGAACCAGACCAATGACTCTTAGCAATGAACACTTGCAAGATACACTGACAAAGGGGTTTACTGCGTGACTGTGTCACACTGCAGCCTCCGTGAGATTTTTACCCCTCCCTTTTCTCTTAAATTTTGTTTTATTTGGGGAGGGGTGCAGGGGTTGAGGACAGATGTGAAGGGATGGGGACATGAATGGATCAAGATACATGATGTGCCAGGCAGTGGTGGGCACATCTTTAATCCCAGCACTCGGGAGGCAGAGCCAGGCGGATCTCTGTGAGCTCAAAGCCAGCCTGGTCTACAGAGCAAGATCCAGGACAGACACCAAAACTACACAGAGAAACCCTGTCTTGAAAAAAATAGCCCCAAGGCCAAAAAGGCACATAAAATAAATAAAAAGTAAAAACAAGCATAAGATGTATAATTCAGCTAATATTTGGCTTAAAAGGGCTTATTGGGAAATGTTATCATTTTTACTGTTTTCTACAGAGAAAATATTTTCCAGTTTCAAATAACTCTGGACTTTGGAATTACAACCTGTTTTTATGTTAAAAAAAAAAAAAAAAAAAGCCGGGTGGTGTTGGCGCACGCCTTTAATCCCAGCACTCGGGAGGCAGAGGCAAGCGGATCTCTGTGCGTTCGAAGCCAGCCTGGTCTCCAAAGCGAGTTCCAGGAAAGGCGCAAAGCTACACAGAGAAACCCTGTCTCGAGAGAAAAAAACAAAAAACAAAAAACATTTAAGTGGAAAATGCTGAAGGACCACTGAACTCGATGTTGTATTTACATATCTATATCTGTATAAAATGATTATAAATGTTGTTTAAAAAGGTGAAGTGCAAATGTGAATTTAATAAAAGTTGTAGATTTTCAACACTGTATACAAACCCCTTTATTGTAAATAAATATTTATGCTTAAAAAAAAACAAACAAATGAAAACAAGCATAAAGCCGAACATTCATAACTAGTGTTAAATTTCTGTGTCATGATTTGGGGGCTGGCAGTCAAAGAAAGTCTGCTACAATCTAGAACTACAGAGAAACCTTTTCTCGAAAAACCAAGAGAGAGCAAGAAAGCCAACTCTTGAAAGCTATCCTCTGACCTCCATAGCCCAAACACATGTATGCACACGCACACACCATAACTTTTTTTTTTAAAGCAAATTTTTAAATAATGTTCTTTGCTCCTTTCCCCCCACCCCCTTTGGTTTTGGTTAAGACTGTGTTTCTGTGTGTAGCTCTGGATGTTTTGGAACTCACGCTGTAGACCCGGCTGGCCTCGAACTCACAGAGATCCTTCCTGTCTCTGCCTCCCTGAGTTCTGAGATTAAAGACGTGCACCTGCAGCTCCTCCAAATTCATTCCAAGAGGGGAAGGAGATAATTATACTGGAAGGCTGAGAAATAATGTATTTCAAGGTACAGTATTGAAGCAATTATGGATTATTACTAAAGCTATTATACTCTGCTATGACAGCATTTTCATAGGAATAGCTAGGGTCATATTTAGACCACCACTATTAAATAACACTCACTACGGTCCCTGATGCTTCTTCCAGCTTCTTAGACACAAACTGTACAATAAGAAATTGTAAGCCAGGCAGTGGTGGTGCACATCTTTAATTCCAGCATTTGGGAGGCAGAGGCAGGCAAATAGATCTCTGAGTTCGAGGCCAGCCTGGTCTACAGAGTTCCAGGACAGCCAGGACTACACAGCGAAACCCTGTCTTGAAAACTGAACAAACGCCAGGCAGTGGTGACAGCCAGGACTACACAGCGAAACCCTGTCTTGAAAACTGAACAAACGCCAGGCAGTGGTGGCGCACACCTTTAATCCCAGCACTCAGCTCCACTGAGAAACTAAAGCTACATAGAGAAACCCTGTCTCGAAAAAAAAAAAAAAAAAAACCAAAACGAAAAACGAACAAACAAAAGAAAAATTCTAGTCCTCACCAGGCGTTTTGGTGCTGGCCTTTAATCCCAAGCACTCAGGAGGATCTCTGTGAGTTCCAGGCTAGCCTTATCTACATACTGAGTTCCAAGACAGACAGGGCTCTGCAAATAGAGATCCTGTCTCAAAATAAAATAACAACAACAAAAAAATTCCAGTCCTCAAATCTAGAAAGGGAAAAACTGGACCGTCTTTTTGCCATTGAAAAACCATTACTAACCACAAAACCTAGATTTGGCTCTTGGGCACCATTCTACTGTCAGGGCTCTTGTTTTGGGGGAGTCCAGATTTACAGCATCTGTTACAAACTCTAAAGCCCAAGTGCATCATTTCAAAGCTTCTTTATTTTATTCATCAAGGCTTCCTGTAGAGAAACACAGTTGCTACAATGTTGCCATGACAACTCCAAATCAACTAAGCCTCAGGAGGAAGGGGGGGAAAATCCAGGCTCAGGATTCTGAAGGAGAAAAGACAATGGGGGAGGAATCCATCTACAATGTTTCTGCCTTAGGACTCTTGACACCCCGCCAGAGAACCGGAAAAACAAAGAACTGAGCAGACAGATGCCTCCCGAAAGAAACAGCTGCACAGTACAAAGCAATAAAATCATCTCAACAAGAAAGGGGCAAGATTTTTGTAAATTCTCTACCCGAAAGATCCTCCAAAACCTTTCTAATCCAAAGAAAATCTTAAGTTTAGCGGATAATAAACCTTGGAAAGCCCGCGTGCAAAGAAAATGGTAACAACAATAACAAAAAGGAACAGAAAGTGAAACTGCCCATCCAAAGTAATGCTGCAAAGGGAGGTAGCACCAGCGCTTGGGGACCACCTAGGTCTCCATCCTCAAATGCCAGGAAGAAGAGTGCCTCCGAAGCTTGTTGCATGGCCTGCAGGAGGAGGCAATGAAGAGAAGGCAAGGCACGGGAGGCAACTGTATAGCCCACAGCTGTCAGACAGAGCAACTTCTGAGGCCACCCAGCAACGGCGTCATGCTACTTACTCAAATCTTGGTTGTACATCCGGAAGCGTTTCCTGAGCATTAAGAATATGTGACACGGAAATCAGCATAGGATGTTGTGGTTTGCACGCTCAAAAGGAGGGCCCAGCAAACGCCCTCGCCAAGCACGGACGCAAAGGCAAAAAAAAAAAAAAAAAAAAAAAAAAAAAAGGATCAAGTTCCGAAAGACTTCACGCGCCCGGACGTTGCCAGAGAACGAGGCGTCTCCCTGCAGGCCCACCAACTAGTAGTAGGCGCTTGGGGAGCGGGGCACCCGCCAGGCGCGAGCCCCGAAGCCCGCGCGGTGACCCTGTCGGCCCAGCCCGGCTCGCCCCGCGCCCCAGCTGCTCTGCAGAGGGGACAGGAAAGGACGCGGGGGACCTCCCCAGGCCTGCGGCTGGCAGCTGCAGCCGGTGGCAGGACACCGCGGGAGGGTGGGACGTGTGCACTCCGGGGCGGGGAGCGAGCTCGGCCCACAAAGCCGGGCAGGAGATAAAGAGCCCGGCACAGTCCCCTCCCCCAAAACAAAGGCTGGGTGGCCAGGCGTTGCCTGGCCTGAGAAAAGGAAGCCAAACCCAAGCTGCCCCGCCTCGCCGCTCCACCTCGTCTCCAGATTCCAGCTGCCTCCTACGCACTCACCGACCCAGGCCGCTTTAGTCGCCAATTTCCCCCGGCAGCGTTCTCCCTCTTTGGATCTAGGTCTCGCCATAGACAGCTGCTCATGCGCAATCGCAGCCTGCGGCCATATTGGTGAGGGGCGGAAGTGTTTCCTCGGCCCGCCCAGACTACTGATGGCCCCAGAACCGCCCGGTTTCCGTTCGCTGCAAACTTTGATGCGGGCTAAATTAGACGTGGGGGTGTGAGTTTTTACAGGCTCCTAAGAGAAACAGTATCCTTGGGGACGTCGCTGGCGTTCTAGCTGTTTTCAGCAAGAACCAGAAAAAAAAAAAAAAAAGACTAAATTGTACTTCCAGCTTGGGGCTAGGCGGAGCCTTTTTAATTCCACTAAGAGGAAGTAGGGGAGAAATGGCGCTTCTCGGCGCCATCTTTAACAAGGGCAATTTGGGACGCCATCTTGGTTCAGGGCATCTTTTTGAGGGGTTCCAAGTGAGCATTGGGACATTTCTGGGCATATGTAGATCTGGGTATATTCCTTTGAACTAGCGTCAGCAATCCCCAAAGACTTAATAGCTTCCAGTTTTTCTGAGGCTCATATGTAACAATTTTGATTACCATTTTTCTCACTCAGGGTGTATACCTATAATGGTTTTGGAGTAGTCAAGTATAATAGCTAGAATTCAGATTCTGAAACCATTCAGACCTCGATCTTAAATCCACAACTGACACTTCCTTTTTTTTTCTTTTCTTTTTTCGTTTTTTTTTTTTTTTTTTTTTTGAATAGGATCTTTATGTAGTTCTGAACTGTCCTGTATTGACCAGGCTGTCCCCTCTGTCACTTAGATCCCCCAGCCTCTGCCTCCTGAGTGCTAGGATTAAAGGCATGTGCCACCGGAAACTGCCACTTCTTAACTCTGAGATCTCTGATAAGCATTTTTACTTAATTACAGCTTAATATCCTCATCTGTAAAATGGAAATGCTAATACCAGCTTCACCAAATTAAGTGGATTAAATAAATTCAAGGGCAAAGTTTTTATGCACACAAATCTAGCCTAATTCCTGGCATGAGATGAACATTATGTAAATAAGGGTTTCTCTTCCCCATTTCTTGACCACCACGAACCTAGTTCTACTTTCTAACCGCAGGTTTCCATGACAACTGAGGAAGAATATCTAAACAAGATATATACATTTCGGCAACATTCAAATGTGATACCTTTCCCCCAGGCTTTAAGAAGCATAAGTCCATACACTGTTTAAGTGTAAAATATTCAACTTTTATTATCAAACAGCCACCATCACTAAATGGGGCCTGTAGCCCCTGCCTGTGCAAAGAAGCAGTACCAGGGCCAGAGTGATGGCCAGACATTCCCTTTTCCTGAAATGGGAGGAGGTTATTGTAATGGGAAAAAGAAAAGCCAGAGAGATCTGTACCGGACCTCTTCTGCAAAATAATTGAAGGCAGAGGATGCCATCCATTTCCTTCAGTGAACAGTGAGGACTTTAAAGAACTTCCTGGACATGTTTCTCCTAATCTAGAGCTAAAAGAGTCAGGAGATAGCCGAGGATCTGGAAACAAAACATGGGTGAACAATTCTGTATCTGACCCTGTGTTCTCTTCATCTACCCTAGGCTTCTATGAAGAGAAGTTCACAGCCTCAGAAGGGGGCAGGAGTTTGGCTGGAATTCCCCCTCTGTATTTAAATTTAAGAAAAAAAAAGTTTCTATCTACTCTATGTTTTGGTTAATAATCACAACTTCATGGGAACAAGACTTTCCCATATTTCTTAAGACTCTGCTAAGAGACAAATGCTTTGTGTCTAACACAAACTCAAGTAAACCCACCAAGGCTTTTAGCCCTGTGGTCAAAACAAGTAGCTGGAGGACCCAAGCCTATGGCACTTCAGCTGCTGAGGCAGGGGCTGCAGAGATTGATAATTTTCTAGGCCTCTTGTCCAGCCCTAATCACAGCCCTTCTTTCCCATGGTTAGTCTGTGTTTCAAACGCATATGTCTGGCGCTGAGGGGACATAAGAGGGACAGTGGGGTGAAGCTCTCTAGGGGGCAGACTAAGCCGACTTCTGGGCTCAGACCCTTCTCTATCTTCAGGTGGGAGTTCCAGACAGCTAAAGGGCCGGGAAGAATGGACAGGAATCATGCTGCAAGGAGAGGTTCTGGAGTTGAAGCTATAATCCCCACCCCCAGTACAAGTCTGGGTGCGCCGAACTCCCTGAGCCTCAGTCCTCTGGCGTTCCCGGGCCAGGGCCACAGCAGCATCAAAGGAAAGACTACCTCCATTCCTCCAAGAAGCACGAGATGCCCAAGCCCTTTCTCCAGGAGTCCCATCAAGCCTACCAGGTCTTGGACAGGGGCTTGCAGGTGATACGTGAATCTTACTGCACATTGCACTGGGCATCTTGGCAAACTGTGGCTTAGGGGGCACTACAGGAACAGAGCGGACCTGTTGGACCTGAACTAGGCTGGAAGCCAGACGCATACCCACACCACCAGTTGAACCACAGGGACAAGAATACAGGTCACATCCCTCAGGACTGAGCTGTCCCTCAGCCTCCATCCCCTCTGGCTCAGATGGCTGTGGAGGGCCTTGTTCCACCTTAGAAGACTGTTCATTGACTTCTCCTGTACTGTCATCCTCCAGGAACTCTATACCTGGCCCTTCAGAGAGGGTCGCCTCTTCTAAGTGATCACTAACAGCTCTACTGCCTTCAGTTTCTACATCTATACTTTTTTGTTCCTTGCTGACCTCCCCTTCCTCCCCCTCAGCATCTCCTTCTGGACTTACACTATCTTCACCATGTCCTTGGTCTTCTCTTGACTTGTGGTCACTATTCCCCCTCAGTCCTTGGATCTCATCCCTTTTGTCTTTCTCAGCCTCTTGTTTGTGTACAGCTTCCCAGCTCTCTCCAGGAAGCAGATACTCCTGGACTGAATGCTCTGGATCCATCCCAGAGTCTACTGGGATGTCCTCTCTTTTCTCAGCTCCTTCTTTTCTCCCAATCTCTCCTTCCTTCTTGTCTTTATCCTCTTCTCTTGTTTTCTCCATATCCTCAGTCTCTATACTTGAAACCACTTGACCTTTGGAATTTTCTTCCTTGGTCTCTATCTCTTCACTACTCCCTTCTTCCAAACTACCCATCACCATTTGGCTTCTTTGAGCCTCCCCTCCTTCCTCATCAGCTTTTCCAGCTTCCATCTCAGTCTCTGGAATTGCCTCAGCATCTTCCCTGTTATCCGATGTGCTTCCAGGCTCAGCCTCCTTGTCCTCTTCAGCTTCCCAGCATGCCTGTTTTTCTTCAGCCTGGTTTGGATGTTGTTCCCCACACCTTGTCGCCTCGTCCTCCAGACTCCCTACACCCTCCCAGTTCATGGGTCTAGGCCCCAGAAGGGGACTCAAGTCATCATAGGCACTCAAGAAGACTTCTTCCCCATTTTCCTCTTCCACTTCAGGTGTAGGGCCAGCAGAATCAGGGGAACAGCAGCTAGGAGCCAAGACGTACTGGGCATCATCCAGAGACAGATCATCCAGGGGCGGTTCCACAGAGAACTCTTCCACCTGTAGGCATAGCATTGTGGCTAAGCACCAGGGAGCCCTACCCACTCTCTAGGCTACACACTACCCGAATACCCAACATGGCTCCTCCTTACCTGAGGCCCAACTCCCAGGAGCTCCTCCAGGTAGCCCATCCCAGGGTCGTCCTCCCCAAGGGAGAAAGCTGCTGCTCCTGCGGCTCCTGCGGCTCCTGCCTTGGCCACCTCCCTGTCCTCCACCCCCACCCACTCAGGCTCTGAGCTGCTCAAGTCCTCTAGGAAGGAGAAGGAATCCTGCACCTCCTGGGACAAGGAGTCCTCCAGGGCAGGAGTCATATCTTCTGGGCTTGAGTCAGCCAGGGGACCTGGGACTGATCTTGCCTCCGACTTCTCATCTGTTGAAGGAAAGGCAGTTCCAGAAATCCAAAAGTTAAGGTCAGGCCCAACCCTTTCTGATATGGGTGTTTCTCACACTGATATGCTAGGGGCCCACCACTCCCTTTATATAGTAGATAGTCATTCTGGTCTGAGAGGATGAGCCATGTGTACTAACTACTTATAGCTCTCTTCATTAATTCTCACTCAAGTGCCGAGCACCTTGGCTTGTTTGAGTATTTGTTTGTTTATTTGTTTTTTGGGTTTTGTTTTTGTTTTTCTTCAAGACAGGGTTTCTCTGTGTTGTTTTGGTGCCTATCCTGGATCTCACTCTGTAGACCAGGCAGGCTGGCCTCAGACTCACAGAGATCAAGCTATCTCTGCCTCCTAAATGTTGAGATTAAAGGCATGCACCACCATGACCAGCTCTAAGCATTGTGTTTTATATTTTTATAATGAATTTTTACATTTTCCCTATAGAATAAAATGTTGTGTAGAGGGGCTGGGTAGATGGTTTGGTTCATAAAGTGATTATATGGAAATAATGAGGACCTGAGTTTGATCCCCAGAATTCCTGTAAAATAACTCTGGATAAGTTGGTGTGCTTTTGTAATCCCAATGCTGGAAAAGGGGGACAGGTGGGTCCATGGAGCTAGTTGGCCACCACCCTAATCTACTTGGCAAGTTCCAGGCATAGAAAAAAAAAATGTGGACACCATCTAAGAACAACAACTAAGGTTGTCCTCTGGTTCCGACATTCATGCACACACATGCACTGCAACTCCCCTACACACAAATACACTCCAAAAATAGAAGGAATATTATGGAGGATATTGTACCACATCCTTTGTTGAGACAGGTCTCCTGTATCCCAGGCTGATCTCAAACTATGGAGCTGGGGATGACCTCAAACTTCCATTCTTCCTATCTCCCAAGTGTTGGATTACAGACATAAGCCTCCATACCAGGTTTATGGGGTGCTGGGGATCAAATCCAGGGCATTGTGCATGCCAGGCAAGCACTGTACCAACTGAGGTGCATTCCCAGCTCTTTATCCTCATTTTGCTATAATAAAACTAAAGCTCAAAGCAGTTTGTTCAAGGTCTCACAGCTAATAAGTGGTACAGACAAAATCTGAACCTCCATCTACTTAACTGTCCTATTTACTTCTATCCTATACAACCTCGGGATTTCTGATCAGTGACACTTTGGGAATAGGAATCTGAGCATGAATCAGATCCGAGCTCTTCCTACCTAAATCAGCAGTAAATTGTTTAAGGTAACTTTCAGGTTCTACTGGTGTAAGAATAACAATACTTATAGCTTCATATTATGAGAAAGTGAAATGAGCTAATACCCTCAAAGTGCCTAATACAGTCCTCAGCACATATTGGCAAGTGTTATTTAGGTCTTAGTGTTAATGTTGTAATTAATGACTCTTTTGTTTGTTTTTGTTTTCTCGAGACAGTTTCTCTGTGTAGCCCTGGCTGTACTGCAACTGTAGACCAGACTGGCCTCGAACTCAGAGATCCTCCTTCCTCTGCCACCCTGGAATTAAAGGTATGTGCCACCACCACCCAGTGACTGAGCTGCAAGTCACTAACTTTTGTACTTACCCATACTTGTATGTATTTATTAAGTCCCTTATGTGTCTGGCACAGACCCCTATTCTTGGGGTAAGTCAGTAATTTGAAGCCTGGCAGAGATCCCTTCTTCATTTCATATAACCTAATAATATTACTAGATTCCCAAACCCCAAGTCTAGGCCATAAGACTGTGTTCAAAGCCTAAAGGCTGAAGCCTCTGACCTTCCAAGGCTACACCCTCAGCACCAGAACTTCAACCTAAAGTTCTAGATCCCTTTCCAGCCCTAGGCAATCTCCAAGTTCTCACCTGGGGGGCCAGGTCCTGGGCCGGGACCTGAGGCAGGACTTGGCCTGGGCTGTAGGGCGGGGCACTCAAGGCCACGGGTCAGCCTGGCCAAGGAGACGTTAGAGATGATGTTTGGAGGTACACTGAGGATAGAGGTTATGTGTAGAGGGAGGTTGACGTTGTAGGGATCTGAGATGTGGACACCGGCACAACGCTCTGCTCGGCTGCTACCCGAGGCCCGAATAGCTGTCCGCCCAGCTCGCGGAGTTCCTGGCTCAGAATTTGCACTGCCCGATGCCTCTGCCTCAGGCTCCTGTTCACCCTCTGCAGCATCCATAGAATTATTCTCCAAGCTCTCAGACATCAGTGAGCTTGGCTGAGAACTGCTGGGCCCCACCAGCCCCTCTGGCTCTGTGGAAGGGAAGACAGGGTCACTTAGTTAGTAGCCTCAGCTCCAATGGGTCTTGACAGCTCAAATAAGACCTCAGCAGCTCTGCTTTCTTAGATTTTAGAGGTAGGATGACTGGATGGTACCAGACCCAGCTTCCTTTGTCCCCTACTTCAAATTATCCACCCAGTCAGCAGGTCAAAGATCATACATACCTGATGGATCCTCTTCCCTGTAGATACAGTCACTAGCAACCACTAACACACTAATTACGTGTGTGTGTGTGTGTGTGTGTGTGTGTGTGTGTGTGTGTGTGTTTACATGATGGGGAAATGTCTTTCTGTGTACTGTGAATATGTGTTGCTCTGATTGGTTGATAAATAAAGCTGTTTGGCCTATTGCAAGGCAGCTTAGAGGCAGGTGGGAAATTCAAACAGAGAGACAGAAGAGAAAGGAGAAGCAAGAATATGCTGCCAGCCACCGCCATGAGAAGCAAAATGTAAAAGTACCAGTAAGCCACAAGCCATGTGGCAAAGTATAAATTTATAAAAATGGGTTAATTTAAGATATAAGAACTAGATAACAAGAAGCCTGCCATGGTCATAGTTTAAAAATAATGGGCCGGGCGGTGGTGGCGCACGCCTTTAATCCCAGCACTCGGGAGGCAGAGCCAGGCGGATCTCTGTGAGTTCGAGGCCAGCCTGGTCTCCAAAGTGAGTTCCAGGAAAGGTGCAAAGCTACACAGAGAAACCCTGTCTCGAAAAACCAAAAAAAAAAAAAAAAAAAATATAAGCCTGTGTGTGTTTATTTGGGTCCGAGCAGCTGTGGGAGCGACAGGTGAGAGAGATTTGTCCTGACCGAGGGCCAGGCGGGACACAAAAAACATTCAGCTACATTTATACCCTCCTACACACATACCCAGAGTCTCCAGGTACAAATACTCATGAATATACCCACAGATTAGACAATAGGCTCATCTATTGAAAAACTTGGCATCTGTCTCCAAGACTGGTATATAATAGGTATTCATTGATTTTTTTTTTAAATTACTGGACACAGTTGGCCACATTTATAGACACACAAGCCTGCATTGTTACTGTCACAGCACATACACATACACACATAGCCACTAACACCTGTACTCACCGTCAATGGCTCCAGCTGCAGCACTCAGTGAGTCCATGCTCTTAGCTGGCCGCAATGTCCCCTTGTTGGATTTTTCTTCTAAAAATATGAATGTACATAGCACCAAGACCTTGTACACCCTTGGCAGAGCCCCATCCCCCTCATCATCCCAGACCTACCCCTGTCCTCAGCCCTCAGTGGAAGTTTACGTTTTGTCTCATGGCCAGAGCGACCCAGATTGAAGATAGATCGCCATTTCCTGACCTTCAAAGACCCCTTTCTCCTGCAGAGATTGGAGATACAATTAGGAGTGGAGTCTGGGTGGTCAGTGCAAGGGAAGACCCAGGAAGGAGGCCTTACTTGTGTTCTGCAATCTCAATGATAGTATGGTAGGGCCGGATCTGTGGAGGTCCATCACCAGCCTGCAAGATGCTAGGCAAGTGGTAGGGAAGAGACCTGGGCATGAGGTCCTCAGAGCTGCCTGATGCCCGGGCCCCTGGAAGTGATTTCCATCCACTCTCCAAATCTGCACCAGCTAGGAAAACAAGAAGAACTGGTTAGCCAATAACAAAGCCAAGAAAGGAACCTCAAGTCCCCAGTCCATCCCCCTCACCGACTACCAGGCTAAAGATACATGCAGAGGCTCTTGGAGAAAGACCCTCTCTGTCCATTTCAGAAGGGGTATTCTCAAGTACAAAGAAGGCCAGGAGATCTCAAGACATTAGCCTTGGCATCCAAGGTGGTGCTGCAGAGGCCAATCTGTATGCTAGGAGGCCAACAGAAGAGGTCTGCTCAAGTCCTAGCGATACTGATATTTCTCCAGTGTTCTCTGCGTGTGATCATCACATACCTCCCTCTGTGAGAGACACAGTCTTCTACGCACAAAATGAGAAAACGGAATTAAGTGACTTTTGAGGCTCTCTACAGTCAGTCTCAGTCAAAACCATAAAACAACTAAAGCTCTCCCTAGTAGAGAGTGGTGATAGGTAATGGGCAGAAAGGACACTAACCAGAGAGGGAAGCACCGCCAAAGAGCTGGTCCACGTGGGTGAGGATGAACTCCACAACAATGGACTGCACACGCACCTCCATGAATGCTGCTGTCCCGTTGAAACCTGAAGCCTCTATGTCCTTAGACCTGTCAAGATGTAGAGTTAGTGCCTAGCAAGTCTCAAAACACTTTCCTATCTAAAGTCTTTTTGAAAACACACACACACACACACACACACACACACACACACACACACACACACACACACATACACACACACACGAGTAATGACAGACAAGGTCTTATTATGTAGCTATGGTTGTAGTTGGTCTAGAACTCTCTGTGTACACCAGGCTGGCCTTGAACCCACAAAGATCCACCTGCCTCTGCCTCCTGAGTGCTAGTGTTAAAGTTATGTTACAAAATGCCCGGCCTCTGAAATACTCTGTACTCTCCATTCCTTGTCCTTACCTCCATTTCTATCTCTTAAGCTACAGGTATGAGTCAAGTTCAAACACCACGTCCCCCAGGAAAGCCATCGTAGACACCCTCAAACAACCTCTTCTTTCCTTTCATACTCCTTGCACAGTAGCACAAAAGGAAGGCTATGAGAATTGTTATAATTAATAATGCTTTGTGCCATAGTGAGTGATATACAGCCCAGTTCGTGAATAGATTGTGAGATGTTTGCTCAGGAAATGTTTGGCAAAGACCAATATTCTAGTCCCCGAACCCCACAGCACAGTGTAAGGAACAAAGGTCTTGCTCTTAAGAACTTCACTTGGTCTCAGAGAAGGCCCAAGTCGGTAGATTCTATACTACTTGGCTACTGCTGAAACTTCCTGCCTTCCTGTGTTAACAAGACTCACCCACCTCCACCCTCTCCAGTGTGCCCACACAACCACATCCACTTGGGTATATCTTGCTACACCAAGGTAAGTCTCCTAGCAGCTCCACACTGCTCATACACACACCCACCTCAGCAAGTTGGGGGCCCACACAATCGCCAGATTTCGGGCATGCATGTTAGTTTGGGCACTAAATGAGGCCATGTGGACCAAGTGCCTCATAAGGAACTCCAGCGTCCTGCAGAAACAAGAAAAAAGAAAACTTGAAGCCGGGGTGGGCCGAGACCTGAAAACTGGGAGAGACAAGCAAAGCTTGGGCTGTAGGTGGGGAGGGGTGGGGTGGGTGGTGTCTCTGGAGTACAGAGGGTGGAGCCCCACACACCTGTAGTTTGGGGCAGGGAGTTCTTGAAGCACATCTAGGATCTTGATCAAGCGCTCCGGCTCTAGCTGCACTGCCACTGCCTCCTAATTGGGGACAAGGGTGTAAGAAGGAGACCTTGACTCGGAGATGACCATCTTGCTTCCCAGAGGTCCAAATTAAATGTTCAGAAATGATATATTGCTGTGTTCCACAATGGCCCCACCTAGATCTTCAAGGCACCAAAAAATAGTGAAAACACCTCAGGCTTGAGCATGGCAGCACATGCCTATGATCCCAGCACTCTAGAAACAGAGGCAAGAGATAGAGGACAAGGGCTGGGATGCTCACCTAGCATGCACAAGACCATTGGTTTGGTCCCCAGGTCCACAGAAAGCTTAGGACCTTTGGGCCCACAAATGACTACTGAATCTTATTTCTATTTAAATAGTCTGTCTTGTGACCTTGAGCAACTCACTGCTATTCCCCTGCCTCAGTGTCCAAACTAGACTGTTGAAGGTTGTCTGGGAAGGTGATGTGCCCAGGCTAGTCGGGATGGACTAAGCAGGCTGTGGTTGCTATTCAGAATCTCTGTGTGGTTGCACTCAGTAAAGTGAAAGCTCCTTTGGCAAGTAGATGGGGTTTTGCTATGTTGCCCAGGCTAGGCTCAAACTCTACACTCCAGCAATCCTTCTGCCTCAACCTCCCAAGTAGCTAGATCTTTAAAAGTGTTACTCAAATCAGGACACCATTTTGTTTGGTTGTTTGGGGTTTTTTTTGTTGTTGTTGTTGTTGGTTTATTTGGGGTTTTTTTGAGATAGGTTTTCTCCATGTAGTTTTGGTGCCTGTCCTGGATCTCACTCTGTAGACCAGGCTGGCCTCGAACTCCCAGAGATCCGCCTGGCTCTGCCTCCCAAGTGCTGGGATTAAAGGCGTGGACTACTACCACCCAGCCCAGGACACCATTTTTGTTGTGTTTTCTCCTCCAATGCTGTTTAAGATACAGTGACAGTTGATGGAGGGACATTCCTGAAAATGTTTTCATTATGTAAACAGCATTTTCGTTCTCTTAAGTGTAGGGAAACTCTGGACTAGGTGCTTTCCAAGGCCTCCCAGCTCAGCCAACCTGCCCTTTAGCTCCCAAGTCTTACCACTGTGCTGTGTGCGGTCTGTAGGTCTTAGGGAAATACACCATAGGGAGAAAATGAGGACAAGAGGGACAAGGGTTGACAGAGGTGGCAGGGGCTTGAAGAGATCTGAGAAAGAGGGGTCTTCTTCTCAGTAATGCTTTACTGTCCCTCAGGATCCCTAGGACAGTGGCTGGCAAGTGACACCCATGGGATGTCAAAATTGAAGTGGCAGCCCTTGAACCTTGTCTTCCACCCCTTCTGCCTCTCACTCAACTCACAGCAAATTTGTCATAGAGCCGATAAGTGAGGAGAGGATCTGGTAGTTCTCTGAAATAGGCCTTGCACAAGGAGGAGACGCAGTGAATGTCCTGGAGGTAAACATCCCGCCGAAGGTCAGGCTTCCGCTCTGCCTCGAATTCCTGCCTGGGGAGGTGCAAAGTGGTCAGGAGGGGTAAAAGTCAGACAGAGGCTATGTAGGGAGAAGTAGGCTCTGTTAGAGGTCAGCTGCAGGCAGGGTCATGGGCCAACACATGTGAGACTGGGAAGGAGAATGTTAGAATGTACACATACACATGTATATCCATTATATGTAAATATATATTCACTGGCATATTTACATGTATTTTCTATATATGTCAGGAAATATTAGGAATTGCCTATGTGGATATGTAGATGTGAATGTAAAGATGGGTGTAGAGGTAGGTGAGTGGATCTGTGTATGACCAACCAAGGATGCATGATTAGCAGCGAAGAGGTATGTAGGAATCAGTAGACATGAGCAATGGACTTAAATGTGTCTTTCCTTTTTCCTTTTCGTTTTTTGAGAAAGGGTCCCATTATATAGTTCTGGGTGGCCTGGAACTCAATACATAGACCAGGTTGACTTCTGACTCACAGAGATCTATTGGCCTCTGCCTTCTGAATGCTAGCATTCAAAGTGTATGCCACTGTGCCTAGCCTGGGTGTAATCTTAAAAAAAAAAACCATATTAAATCTTCATGGTCTTGATTAGATTAGCCAACACTTGCTCAGATATGGCACCAAAAGTACCAACAACCAAACGGAGAAAATATATAAACTGATGACCAAATTCTCCTGAGACAGGAGGATTTCCATGAATTTGAGATTAGCCTATGCTATATAATAAGTTCTAGGCCAGTCTTAGTTACAGAGTAAGGCTGAAGAAAAAAAAGAGAGAGAGCAAGACAAGCAGCTGGGGAGATATCTCAATTGATAAAGTGCTTTGCCCCATGAGCATAAGGATCTGAGTTCAGATCCCCGGCACCCATATAAAAAGCTAGGCACAGCAGCAGAGGCCTGTAAACTCAGCACTGGGGAATTCCAGGAGTTTGCTGGTCAGTCTGTCTAACCTAATCTGAAAGCTTCATGTTCAGCAAGATACTCACTCTGCCTCAAATAACAACAATAATAGCAATAATGTAGGGGGGACTGGAAAGATGCTCAGCAGTTAAGAGCTCTGGCTGCTCTTCCAAAGGACCTAGGTTCCATTCCCAGCACCCATATGGTGCCTTGCAGCCATTTGTAACTACAGTTCTGGGCCTCCTCTGGTGTCTGTGGGCACTAGGCACACACATAGTGCACAGGCATACAAGCAGGCAGAACACCCATACACATAAAATTAAAAAAATTTTAATAAAAATTAATTAATTTAAAAAATAAAATGATTGAGGAAAACAAGTATTATTGATCTCTGGCTTCCACACAAATGGACATACCCACACAAACACATACATACATATGCCATACACAAAAGAAGGAGAGAAAAGGAGCGTTTATGTGTCAAAGGACACTATCAATAAAATGAACTCTGGGTTCAAAATTCCCACTACCACAAAAGAAGAAAAGGAGGAGGATAACACCCACAAACCACAGATGGGGAGCGGGAAGCGCTGCTCATCACATATGTGATTAAAATCTAATACTCAGCCGGGTTGTGATGGCTCACTTTAATCCCAGCACTCAGGAGGCAGAGGCAGGCAGATCTCTGTGAATTAGAGGCCAGCCTGGGCTACAAAGTGAGTTCCAGGACAGTCAGGGCTACGCAGTGAAACCCTGTCTCAAAAAAAAAAAATCTAATATTTGGAACATACCATCTTCTTACAACTCAATGATGTAAAAAATGATTAAGCAGAAGCATAAGGTTTGAATAGGTGTTTCCCAAAAGAAGTGCTGGAAGTGTTCGCCTCATCTGTAGCTGGGGAAATGCACACATAAGTCACAATGACTTATCAGTACACACCCACTGGGATGACTGCCACCAAAAAGACAGTGACAATTGTCGGCAGGGTTGTGCAGAAATTGGAACCTTCATATATTGCTGGCAGAGATGTAAATAATACAGCTGTTATAGAAAACAGTTTGGCAGTTACTTTTAAAAGTTCAACATGAAGTTACCATATGGCCCAGCATTCAGGTATATATTCATAAGAACTGAAAATACATCCATAAAAACTTAAACATGTTTGTAGTAGAATTATCCATAATAACCAAAAGGTAGAAACAACCTGGATATCCATCAACTGACAAATGGGTAAAAAAAAATGTTATGTAGCTATGCTGGAGAACTGTATTCATCCATAGAAAGCAATAAAATACACAGCATGCATGAACCTTGAAAGAACTCAGAGTGGAGAGCCAGACTCACAAAAAACATGTATTGTATCATTGGTTTATTTATATGAGATGTCCAGAACAGACAGATCCATACGAACAGAAAGTCAAGTTAGGTGAAGGGGAAATGTTCTGGAATTAATGATGATGGTTGCAGTGTTGTGAATATACTAAAAATAACTAATGCAAACATTTTTAAATGGTGAATTTTATAGTATGCAAATCATGTGCATGTGTGTATGTGTATGTATTAAAAGCAGATTGTATATGTGGGAATGGAGAGAGTATGTGTGCTGAGGGAATGAGCTTGGGGTCCCCACCTTTCCCTGACCAGACTTTGGAGCCTCTCCTTGGAATAGTACCTAACATCTGTGCTTCCTTCTCCCACTTCCCTGCAGCCTTCCCCATGCAGCTTTTGCCATGACTCCCTGGCCCACAGAGCCTGTCCACTCTGTCTGACTCACCGGAGCTTCTGGATGTTAGAGGAGACTCCTGAGAGGCGGTAGATCCCATCCACCACTCCATATTCTTGCACAAATTCTGCACAGCTCCTTAGCACCTGGGGCACTGGGGACACAGATAGGCAGAAAAAAGAAAATCTGAAAAGCTAGAGACTGTAAGGGGTCTGAGAAATGGCAGCATCATGGAAGAGGGTTCACAGAGATAAAGTAATTAAGAGCAAAGCTTATGAAATAAAAAAAACTCACTGGAAAGGTTCTTATAGGTGATCAGACTCAACTTGCCTATCTTTGTATAATATTTTTATCCGGTGGTCCTGGAGTCTCAGCATAAACTCCAGTACTTTGAAGAAGTCACTGCTACTCAATATTAACCCTCTCAGTGCTATCTCTTTTTCAAAGATTAAAAAAAAATTTTTAATTATGTGTATGTGTCTGTTAAAGGTAATTTGCGTATAGTACTGGTGCCTGCAGAGGCCAGAGATATCAGATATCCCTGTAGCTGGAATTGTAGGGGCTCGTGAGGTGCCCAGCATGGGTTCTGGGAACTGAATTCAGATCCTCTACAATAGCAGTAAGTGCTTTTAAGCACCAAGCCATCGCTTCAGCCCCAGCTCTATAACAGGCTTTCTCTTTGGCCACCAATCAGCTCCCAAATTATGATACAGAGAATGATTGGTTATGAATGCTCGGCCTTATCTTATGCTTGTCCCACTAGCTCATAACTTGATTTAATCTGTTTCTCTTCATCTATATTTTGCCTCAGTGCTTTTTACCTCATTCTGTATGTCCGACTCCCTATTAAGCTGGCTGATGGCTGCCTGGCTGGCTGGCCCTGGGGATCTCCCTCTTTTCCTCTCATTCTTTCCTCCTTTTCTTTCTCTCTCCCTCTTCCTACTTATTCTCTCTGCCCACTAGCCCCTCCTATCCCTCTACTGACTAGCTATTGGTTGTTCAGCTTTTTATTAGGCCAATCAGGTGCCTTAGGCAGGCAAGGTGAAACAACACATCTTCACGTTGTTGAACAAATGCAGTATAAACAAATGTAACATCTTTACATCATGAAACAAATGCAGCATAAACAAATGTAACACATCTTTACATAGTTAAACAAATGAAGCATAAACAAATGTAACACATCTTTGCCTAGTTAAAGTAATATTCCATAACACAGTTCTACCTCTATTTGTCTGTTCATTTGTTTGTTTTAATACAGGGCCTCATGGATCTTGGCTGGCCTTCAACTTGCTATATAGTTGAGGAAGACCTTGAATTTCTGATCCTCCTACCTCTACTGCTGTGGAATAATCCTTCTGTACACTGTGTGAATATATGTCACTATAATTGGTTTAATAAACAAGCTGACTGGCCAATAGCTGAACAGGATAAAGTTAGGAAAGAAAGCCAAACTGAAAATAATGGGATGAGAAAGGGCAGAGTCAGAGGAGATGCCTGCTAGCCACCTAGCAAGCAGGACATGTAAAAAATGAGGTAACAAGTCATGAGCCATGTGGCAACACATAAATAGAAATATGGGTTAATTTAAGTGTAAGAGTTAGCTAGTAACAAGACTAAGCTATTGGCCCACATTAGTAATTTATATTCAGCCTCTGAGTCCGTTATTTGGGACTGGGTGGTCGGGACAGGAAAACTGTGCTTTACACTCTACTCCCTGAGTACTGGGATTACAGGTGTATACCATCACATTCAATTTGTTTGTTTTTGAGAGTCTCACCTAACCCAGGATGACCTTGAGTTTGCTGCATAGATGAAGGTGACTTTGAATTCCTAATCCTACTGCTTCTGCTTCCTAAATGTTGAGATTATAAGCATATGCCCCCATACTTGGTTTACATGGTACTGGGATCAAACCCAGGGCCTGTGCATGCTAGGCAAACACTCTGCCAACCAAGCTACATCCTCAGTCCTTCTTTTTGTGATATATACCCAATAATATGTCTTGTTTATTATTTAAGTTTTACACAGACAGTGATGGGCTAGGGTTGTAGAACAACAAACCATTTAGTACAATAAGTACAGTACATTCTATTCCGACAGTTTATATATGTTTTACAGCTTATATATAAATCCAGATGACAAAAACCTTAAACACTAATTAGCTTAAAGATAAATAATTAAGCTTGGCATGGTGGTGCACACTTTTAATCCCAACACTTGGGAGGCAGAAGCAGGCAGATCTTTATGAGTTTGGGATCAGCCTGATCTACAAATAGAGTTTCAGGACAGCCAAGGCTACCTACAGAGAAACCCTGCCTCAAACAAAAACAGATAAATAATTAAGAAACACAAAAGAACTGGGCGATGGTGGCGCACGCTTTTAACCACAGCACTGGGGAGGCAGAGCCAAGCTGATCTCTGTGAGTCTGAGGCCTACCTTGTCTACAAATTGAGTTTCAGGACAGCCAGGACTGTTACACAGAGAAAACTTGTCTTGAAACACCACCCCTCCAAAAAGAAAGAAGCACAAAAGAAAACCACCTCAATCTAACTTTAAATATCACTATCCATATTACAAGAAACAAGAAAATATTCAAAAATAAAATTATTAGGTAAATCACAACATAAAACAGAGAACATAAATGGTATCTCTTTGTTTGTTTGTTTGCTTTTGTTTTTCAAGACAGAATTTCTCTAATTAAAGGCATATGTCACCAATGCCCGGCTAGGTAAATGGTATGTCATTAATAATCTTGTGTGTGTGTGTGTGTGTGTGTGTGTGTGTGTGTGTGTGTGTGTGCGCGCGCGCGCATGCAGTGAGTATATGTGTATGTATGTGGAGGCCAGAAGTCAACTTTGGACATCATTCCTCAGGAGGCATCCACTTTGCTTTTTGAAAATGAGTCTTTTACAAGGATCTGGAGATCTGGCCAACAAGCTCTAGGGATCCTGTTGTCTCTGCCTTCCCAGACTGGAATATAAGTACACGTTCAGCTTCTCTATGTGGGTCCTAGGAGTCAAACGTGGATTCTCATACTTGCATAGCACGAATTTTTCCAGCTAAGCCATCCCCTAAGCCTTCCACATTTTTCGAGAGAGGGTTTCTCTGTGTAGCTTTGTGCCTTTCCTGGATCTCACTCTGTAGACCAGGCTGGCCTCGAACTCACAGAGATCCGCCTGGCTCTGCCTCCCGAGTGCTGGGATTAAAGGCGTGCGCCACCACCGCCCAGCTGTTCTGTTTTTTCAAGACAGGGGTTCTCTGGGTATCCCTGGCTGTCCTGGAATCCCTCTGTAGACCAGGCTGGCCTTAAACTCATAGAGATCAGATCCACCTGCCTCTGCGCCCTGGGTGCTGGGATTAAAGGTGTGTGCCACCACTGCGTGGCATCTTCTACATTTCTAAATGATCTTCACCTAATCTTAATTTTTGAACAGGACCCAAGATCAGACCAAATAACTTGTGGACAGGCCCAAATTTATCAGTTCTGGTTTATCCTGGCTTGTTATCACAAATTCTTATAGGTTCAAATCCCTTTTTCTTCCTTTTTCTTTTTTCTTTTTGGTTTTTGGAGACAGGGTTTCTCGGGGTAGCCTTGGCTGTCCTGGAAGTCGCTCTGTAGCCCACGTGGAAGAGCTGGATGCAGTGTCTTGAATGTACAATCCCAACACTCCTACAGCAAGACGGGAGGCAGAGCGGAGGAGTCACCTGTAAGCTGGTGGGTCCGCTAGTCTGTACACTTGGGCAGCATCAGAAACAAGAGAGACCCACCCCACACGATGGAAGGCAGGGATCAGCTCTCCAAAGCTGTCCAGATAGATAGATAGATAGATAGATAGATAGATAGATAGATAGATAGATAGATAAAAAGATTTGAAAAGCAAAAAAATACAACAGCTATCTTATATTCAGCTTTTATCTTTTTATTTTTTAGTTCAGTGTGTGTGTGTGTGTGTGTGTGTGTGTGTGTGTGTGTGTGTGTGTGTGCATCCCAGGATCCCTGGGTGAGTACAGAGGCACCCCAGGATCCCTGAGGGACTGGAATTGCAGGTGGTTGTGAGCTGCCCAACATGTGTGCAGGGAACCAAACTCTGGTCCTCTGCATGTGTTCTTAACTGCTGAGCCATCCCTCCAGCCTCGCCCTCAGCTTTCAATGCTGTAGTTATGGGAAGAATAGGTCTGCACCTTTGGAATTGAAACTTCTCTTTGTCATCAGTTGTTACCCCAGAATTTTTTTTTTTTTTTGGTTTTTCGAGACAGGGTTTCTCTGTGTATTTTTGCGCCTCTCCTGGAACTCACTTGGTAGCCCAGACTGGCCTCGAACTCCGCCTGGCTCTGCCTCCCGAGTGCTGGGATTAAAGGCGTGCGCCACCACCGCCCGGCTGTTACCCCAGAATTTTTAAAGGGGGCAGCAATTTTGTGGGGCAGGGGAGGCAAAGTAAAAGATTGGTCCCCAAACTGCACTTACACAACACTCTGCCAGCCATGAAAAAATGAACACTGGTTATCCCAGCTGAAACAGAACCCAGCTGGAGGCGTTTGGTTTGAGGCACTTTCTTTGGTAGGAAAGCTTACAGTTACTCAGTTTGACTTCGGAAAGTGCCAGGCCTGATCACTCAGTCAGGCGTGAAAGGAGAGAACTGACTTCCAGGTGCCCTTCATGGCACATGTGTACCCACACAATATACACACAAAATAACATTTTTTAAAAGTGCAAAAAATTATTATCTCTCCTGACCCTGGGCCACCACTGTGTTACTAGACTAATCTTCTTAAAGATAATATTGTGGCATCTCATGTTATCTTGATATAGTATTAGCTGTGATAGTGTCTCAAAAACAAGTGTTGAACCCTAGAGAGAAAGCCATGCAGCCAGAAGGTGGTGGCCCATGCCTTTGATCCCAGCATTCAGGGGGCAAAGGCAGTCAGATCTCCCTAAGTTCGAGGCCAGCCTGGTCTACAGAGCTAGCTGCAGTACAACCAAAGCTATACAAAGAAACCCTGCCTCAAAAGGCAAAAAGCAAAACAAACCAAAAACAAACAAACAAACAAAGCCACACAGCCAAAGGTAGCTGTGAGTGCAACCTAACTCAAACTATAAACCCTTTCCACACTTTAAATCTTAGGCTACATAAACACCCAGCCTACTCTACCCAAGTACTCACTGCTTATCTTAAAGATACAGAATAAAATATGAGCTCCTCAGCCTAGGATATAAGACCTTCACAAACCAGGTCTTGACAAATTCTATGACTGAGCCCTTTGCTAGTCCATAAACAAGCCTGGGTACCATTCTTCACTGATGTGGCTTGGATATGCTTTTTCTCTCAATGGTTCATGAGCTGGAGACCTGGTTCCCAGTGTAGTGATGTCGAGACGGGAAACAATTAAGAAAGTGGGGCCCAGTGAATGATAGTTAGGTCATGGGGCTCTCTCCTCATGAATGAATTATCACTGTCTCTTGGATTTTGTGGGAGTTTGTTTGGCTTTTTTTTTTTAAAAACTGTGTGTATGTTCTTGCTGTTTGAGACATGGTCTTTATTACTAGCCCAGGCTAGTAATATTAAGAAGCTCCAATACTTTTCAAGTACTGGGGTTATAAATGTGTGCCACCAAGGCTTACAATGCTGTACCTCTTTGGGGTGGAGTGGGTCTTGCGTGACTGGATCAGAGAGTGGATTATCATAAGCAGTGCCACCCCATGCTCCTGGTCCCTTCTGTATGCAGAGTTTTCTTTCTACCTCACCGTATTGTGACATATCCAGGGATCCCTTGCCAGGATGCCAACATATGCTCTCTGAAACCCTCAGCCACTATAGTCGTGAGCAAAATCAACCTCTTCATAGTTTCTCCATTTGAGATATTTTGCTGGAGCAGCACAAAACTGACTAAAGGCACTTGTTTTATTCTCCTGTCTGGAAGTACCTTCCCCTCCAATTGTCTGGTAAGCTATTACTCAAAAATCTCAAGCATCACCTCCTAGCTGGGCAAAGTAGCACATGCCTATAGTCCTAGCTCCTTGGGAGACTGAGGCATGGTAATTACTTGAGCCCAGGAATTCAGTCAGGGCCAACGTACAACACAATGAGACCATTTTTTAAAAAAAAAGAAACAAGGGCTGGAGAGATGGCTCAGTGGTTAAGAGCACCAACTGCACTTCCAGAGGTCCTGAGTTCAATTCCCAGCAACCACATGGTGGCTCACAACCATCTGTAATGAGCTCTGGTGCCCTCTTCTGGCCTGCAGGGACACATGCAGGCAGAATACTGTATACATAATAAATAAATAAAAAAATCTTTAAAAAAAAAAAAAAAAAAAAAAAGAAACAAACAAACAAAAACTGAACCAACTAAACAAGAGCTGGAGAGGTGGCTCAGCAGTTAAGAGTGCTTGCTGGAAAGTAAGAGGACTGGAGTTCAGACTCCAGAATCCATGTGAATTCATGTAAATGGGTTGCAATTCTAGTCTCACAAGATAAAGACAGGAGATGCCCCAGAGCAATCAGGCTGATGATACTAGCCATAGCGGTAAACTGTGGGTTTGACTGAGAGACCCTGCCAAAAATAATGTGGTGGAGAGTGATGGAGAATGATCCCAAATATCAACCTCAATCACCATCACCACACACGTATACACACACACACACACACACACACACACACACACACACACACACACAAACACACAAGAATAAGACAAAAGTAAATAAAAAAGATCACTGTTGATTCTGAACCCTTTGCGTATATCTATATTACAGTTTCCCATAGTCCTTTGCTCATCTCAATATATATATATATTTTTTTTGGTTTTTCTCTGTGTAACTTTGTGCCTTTTCCTGGAACTCACTTGGTAGCCCAGGCTGGCCTTGAACTCACAGAGATCCTCCTGGCTCTGCCTCCCGAGTGCTGGGATTAAAGGCGTGCGCCACCACCGCCCGGCTTCATCTCAATATTTTTTAAAGATGTATTTAATTTATATGTGTATATGCATGCATCCTCTATGTGCACCATTGCATGCAGCTACCTGAGGATTCCAGAAGAGGGCGTCAGATTAAAGTGGAACTGGAATTACAGGCAGTTTCGAACTGAACCCAGGTCCTCTGCAAGAGCAGCAAATGCTCTTAACTATTGAGCCATCTCTCCAGTCCCCAATATCATAGTACTTACTACATTTTATTATAAGTGGTTGTTTCTGTACCTCCTGACAAATGGTACTCACTTGTCAGAGAATCATATCTCTCACTGTGATGAAATATAAAGTACGCAAATATTCATTAGATTACAAGATGAATTAATTCAGAATTATGTCAGAATCATGAAGTCCCCTAGAGATTTGATAAAGGATGTTGCGTTTGAGAAAACACTGAGTCTTGTTGACTGGAATTCACCAGAGAAATTCCTCATATATGTCAGTGTCAGGGAAAGCTGTGTTTCTTCTCAGCTACCTATTTTTTGTTCCCTAAAAGCCTTGTGAGTTTCATATGACTTTAACCACTACGCAGTTTAAGGCCCAACCCTAGCAGTGACATAGAACTATCGGACATGCATTTCTGGGTCCTACTCTTCCTAATTTCCCTTCAATTCAGTTTCTTCGGTCGTTTATTTGTTCGTTGAGTTGGGTCTCAGAAGTCAACCCAACTTTTTTGTTTGATGTTTATTTGTTTTGTTTTTCGGGACAGGGTTTATGTGTGTAACAGTCCTGGCTGTCCCGGAACTCACTCTGTAGACCAGGCTAGCCTCAAACTCACAAAGATCCACCTGCCTTCCCAAGCTTTTTGTGGAACAAACACGACAGAAAACCAAGGTGCTGACTATAGATAATAATCCTACCAACCACTGGTTTCACCTTTCTTCCCGTGACCTGGTTTTCAGATCCTTTGTCTTTTTGCTCATAACCGGAACTTAGGTAAGACAAGAAAAGAAGCATGGAGGATAAAAAAAAAAAAAAATTAAGGAAGTCTTTGTTTTCAGGGTTTTGCATGTGTTAACATGCATCATCCTTAGAATGAGGGGCCTAGGACATTTGCACAATGTCCCTGGAGTAAGTGGTTCCTAAATTCTGGGCCCTTCTAATCTCTCCTCACCTCACTCTAGTTTCAGCCGTATGGATTACTGTTCATGCCTTCAGAACCTGCTCCCATTTGTCCATGGTTCCCTGTCCTTAGTTATGCACTGGATGCAGAGATAAGGCAGCCCTCCTTGTTGAAGCTGCTGGGTGCCTAAGGCTGCACCCATTTTTTTGGCCACCACATTACTCTGCCGATTCATAAATAGTCTGCTGGCTGGGCCTGGCTAGTGCACACTTGTCATCCCAGCACTCAGAGCTTACATAGCAAGAGGATATCTCAAAATAGAATAGAGAAGTATCAATATCCCACTCTCATTTAGACTCCTAGGTTTAATCGTAACCAGGTTTTCCTGTCCTATTCTTTTCAGTTGATTTTCAACCTCTGGAGTAGGTCTTTACAGAGATGGCCGATCTTAAGGAGCCTGAGCCATAAAGGAAATGGGCCAAGAGATAACAGGGTCAGAGATGGTGGCACTGCAGATTGAAATCAGAGATGTAACCTAGAGACAAGATTGGGGTGATGGAGTCAAAATGATGTGACAGATATGGGTGGAGTCAAAGAAGAAGGACCTACAGTGAATCAGAAACCGAAGCAAGGTATCTAAGTGTATGTAGGGCTGGGGGGAAGGAAAAGATCCATTTAGGGGAAAGAGTTGGGGAAGAGGTCTGAAGTCGAGCAAGGGTATAAGGATGAAGAAAACCAAGATGATCAGAGAATATCAGTACACCAGGAGCAGATGATCTCACTGGCCTGGACCTTCATTTTCTTGCTGAGTATTGGGCTAAAGAGAGAAGCTGTCATCAGCTAGCCTCACTCATCCCTAACGATTTCCACCTCTCTCGACCAGGGTGTTTTGGGTAAGGGGAGGGGTTCTCACTGCTGCTCTGGCATCTAAGATTCATCTCTTAAGCCTTGGGATCAGGTGAACTTCTGAAAAGGGACAGAAGGTATTTCTCACCTGCTCTGGGTTCACCTGCAATCAGGAGCCACTGGCCTTTCATTACTCCTGATTCTCTAGAGAGAATCCCTTCACCTGCTGGGGATGGTGAGTCTGGGAACCACAGAAAGGGAGTCTGGGCTGTCTGTGGGTGATGGGAATCACAGGAAAGGGCTGAGCCAGGATAAGGAGGCTGAACTGAGGGTTTGTCAAGAGCTGCAAGAAATCCCCAGTTAAGTCATATGGCTGTCTGTCAAGAGTCATTGTCTGGTGCCGGCCAGAAGGCTCATCAGTTAAGAGAATTGACTGTTCTTCCAGTGCACCCACACTGCAGCTAACAATTTTAACTCCAGTTCCAATGAGAATCTGATGCCCTCTTCTGGCCTCCATGGGCACTGCACGCACACAGAACACAGACATACCCACAGGCAAAACACTCATGCATATAAAATAAAAATAAATAAATCTCAAAAAAAATTTTGTTTTGATCATTTAGTGCTGATGAAATGGCTCAGAGGGTAAAAGATGCCTGGCACCAAGCCTGAAAACCTCAGTTCAACCCCTGAGCCCCACATGGTGGAAAGAGAGAATCCGATTCCAAAAGTTTCCCTCTGACTCCCACATATGCACCATGGTACATGTGGACACACACACACACACACACACACACACACACACACACACACAATATAATAATAATAACAACAACAACAACAACAATAATAAAAATATGGCCTGCCAGGCAGTGGTGGCACACACCTTTAATCCCAGCACTCAGGAAGCAGAGGCAGGCAGATCTCTCTGAGTTCGAGGCCAGCCTGGTCTACAGAGCGAGATCCAGGACAGCCAGGGCTACACAGAGAAATCCTGTCTTGAAAAACAACAGTGGGTGGGTAAAGGTGCTTGCCACCAACCTGATGACTTGAGTTTGATCCCTGGGACCCCCATGGTGGAAGGAGAGAACTGATTCCCTCAAGTTGTCCTCTGACCTCCACACCTGCATTGGAACTAATATGCCCCCCCAATATGCATACAAAATATATAAACAATGTTGTAACTTTAAAAAAAAATCATTATCAAGAGTGGAATGATCATAAAGGAGCCAGGCTTGCTCAGTGAGAAGAGGAAGGCACAGAAAAGTCCACCTCAGCTGTAAACACTCTTTCTTAGGGCCTGGGCTTTCCCTTAATGGAGGCTGGTAGGGATGGGGCCCTCTGATGGAGGAGAAAAGGGGAAGGAGGTGTCTGGGGACACAAGGGCGGGGCTAAGAGCAGGAAATGAGCTGGGAACCACCGTCACCCCCCCTTCACTGCAGGCACCACAACCAGAGAGGGGACAAAGAGGAAATGACAGATTGGGGTGGGGTGGGGTGGGGGGGAAGAATCATGCCCTTCTTTGTAAGTCGCTCGGTGTGCTGAAAACAAGCTGGACGGTGTAGTCCAGATAGCTCAATTTCAAGCCAAATTAAGACATGGTTCTGAACACGCTAGGCAGAGTGGTGAGCCAGGGGTTGTCCCTGGGCATGCTGGCTTCCAAGCCCACTGCATAGTAAGCCAGGGAAGGAACTGAGGAAGCTCCAGACAGTGCCCACACCCCTCTTTATTAAACAGCTGCTACTCCCAACTTCAAACCAGGGCTTAAGCCATCTCCTTCACTTTTCCTGTGTTCCCCACATCAGCAGCGTCTCCCCTTGCAAACCTGTTTCTTTTTTGCAAGCCATCTAAAGAGGGTCACTCCTTCCCCCCACACCCCCCTGTGGCCCAGCAAAGGTGCAGAAGGTCCAGGTCCCTTGTCCCTTGGTGCTGTTCTCCAGCTGGGATGCCTCCTTCCTCTCTCCCCAAGCTATAGCCTCAGACCTACTGGGCCCATTCCCATCTGGGTCTCCATTTATGATTCTATCAACTCTCCCTTCAGGCACTCTGCTGACATAGGACCTCTGTTCCCACCCTCTATCCCGTCTCCGTCCCGTCACCTGATTCATCTGCATCTCTAGACTTTCCAAATCGCGCCATCCCCCGTCTTGTTCCCTTGGACTTCCCATCCTCACCCTCTCAGCGACCTGTCCCCTAACTATTACAGAAGGGAGCCTCTCTGCCTTCTCTGAAATGTGTTTCCTGTCTTGCCTGTACACAGGTCTCATGGATGGTGACCCTGGGCCACTGGGCCCTAGCAGCTGATTCTTCCCAACAGACCAAATCAAGCCAGAGAAGACAGGCTTAGTGTCTGCGTGGTGGTCCATGCACCCACCCAGCTTCCTCCGGCTCCGGTTGGTCCCCTTACCGTCCTGGCCTGAGTGCTGTAGATGTTCCTGTAAGTCGCACCCAAACACGCGTTCCTTGGAACAGCCTTTCTTCTTTCCTTTCTGCCGAGACTTCATGGCCAGAGCCCCAGGGATCTGGCCCCTCCACCTCTGTCCCCCAAAACCTTTGACCTACCAGTCCCCCATGGAATCCCAGTCAGTAGTTGGGTTTGGCCCGGCCCCAGAGGGGCAGGGCTCCAAACTGGAGGTGGAGGGTGGCCTGGGCAACGGACAGCAGCACTTGCCTCTGGGGGCCTCCGGGGCCACACGGAAGTGGATATGGAAGAGGAAGCTACCAGAACCCCGGCATGAAGCTGTGTCTCGTGGCCAAGCTGAGCACTAGCCCTTCTCGCCCTGTGCAGCTCTAGGGGGGCAGGAAGCTGTGCAGCTCCTCAAACCCGCTTCCTGTTAGAGCATCTTTGCAACCACAGGGCCTGGGGGTGGGGGTGGTAGCTAGCATTCACATCCTCATCATTGCTGGGACTTCATCCATTGGTCACAAAGGGAGGTGATGTCAGAACCCTTGGGTGGAGTAATGGTGCCTGGGTCGTGAGCAGGTGGCTGGCATTTCTAGAGACCAAAATTCTTGGGTGGGACCGAGAACTGAGGCTTGCCGGTGAGCAAGGCAGGAAAGGACCGTACAGAATATACTCAGGATGGAGGATACCTCAGATGATCCTGTCATCTTGGTCAAGCCACATTACCTCACTGAGCCTCAGCTGCTATACCTTTCAAAGGGAGGACACAGACCAGCTGGCTTTTGAGTTTCCGTTTCTTTGTCTGTAAAATGGTACATGGCTGTCCACCCCACACAGCTGTTGGAAGTTTCCAGGACACTCAAATTCGAAACACTTTGCAAACGAAGGCACCGGCTTCCCCTAAAGAAGGTCATGTCCACACTCTCCTACCTGAGGGCACTCAGAAATGGCTGAAAGTATTTTGAAAGCCATTTGCTCCCTTCTTAGCTGCAAGTATCTGAGTTCTCACCCTGCCTGGGAGCAAAGGAAGGATGACATCGAGACTCAGTGCACGGCACTTGTGACTTACCCCGTTTAAGGGGCAAGACAGGAACCAGACAGAAAAGGTTTTATCTGTTTATTTAAAAACAGAATATCATTTTATGTACAAATATACATATATTTACATGAAATATACACACTAGGACCCCAGATTCTCGGGGTCCACAAGTCCTGGGTTGCTGGGAATAGGATGAGAGCCTCTCCTTTAGACCAGATTTCAGGCCACACAGGGTTTGGATACGAAATCTCAGTATTCTGGCTGAGTAGGTTTGAGCAGGCTGAAGAAAAACAAACATCTAACCCCAGGCCCCACACATAGAAAATGCCAGAAGAGCCCCAAATTAATGACTCAGGCAAGCCTGGGGAAGGAGCTACTGTCCCCCTTCACCCACAGCAGCTCTTTCTCCTCAACAGGACTTCCACCTTCCCTCGCTACCCTTTGCCCTCTACACAACTGAACCCGGGGCCCTCGACACCACGTCCCAACTCCGTGAAGGCACACATAACTGCAGACACAGCTAGAGGAAGGTCTGAGGGGCCAAGGGAAGCCAAGCACCCCATCTCTAGTCTCCTTTCCCAGTGTTTATATCTCACATCACTGGTTCCAGACTCCGGCAGCTGCCAGCTTCCTCTCCAGAGCCTCTTTGGGTGAAAGTGCCCTAGGAGGAGAACTTTCCAGAACCATAGGAATTAGCCCCTGCTGTGGGGTCTGCTCAACAGTCTTGTTGAACGCCTATGTGGGTTGTCCTTGCTTAAACAAGCCCAGTAAAAAAGCATGCTCCTCATTCAAAAAGGGTTTTGTTGGTTTGTTTTTAAGTTTCTTTTTCTTTTACTGAGGGAGTCTGAGCCGAACTCCGGAGGTTCCCTCGGAGGTTAGTTTACAGAAGGTATGTACATGCAGCAGGCACACAGGCCACCAGAGGGCAGAGGGCTTCTGCAACAGTTCAAGCCTCTGACAGACCCCTGGACGTCTGCTTCACACTTGCTCCCAGAGTGTGTGGGAACACAGCTCCCCGACTCTGGAGGTCAGATTCGAGCTCCAGCTATGCCCGCACACCTGGATCTGGCCCATAGTCTCCACCTCTCACTTCCAACCTCTGCATCACTAATACTGCTCTGGGGTCTGAGGAAAATACCTGCATCTGCAGGCAGAGGTCACACATGAGACGCAACTGCTCACAAGCCACACCCTAGCAACGTTCTGCACACAGTCACGAATCCCGAGTCACACATACACCATTCACTTGGACTCTCAACATGACATCACAATGCGCACCATGCACCATGGACAGTCACCCCTCTGTGCACATACAATGGAGTGCCATGAGTGCTTACACACACACACACACACACACACACACACACACACACACGCACACAAATGACCTACACACAATGATGGGAGGCACTCAACCAGTGGAGCCCTCCTGATGAACAGAAGGAGTGGAGGTAAAAGTGGAGCAGTCAGTGGGCTGGGAAGTATCTTCCTAAAGAATGCAGGCGTTTGAGGAGGGTTCCCCTAAGAAGAGTTGAAATCCCCCATGGAAGCAGAAGAAACCAGGCCTGGGGAGGGAGGCCGACCTGGGTCAGACCAGGTGCCCTCGCCCATTGATGTAGATGCCATTGCCTGTGGGTTTGGCCCTCAGGGTCCCATTCTCCTGAACAAAATGGTTCATAGCCTGTTTGATGCCTTCATCCTGATCCTCCTCCTCGTCTGTCCTCCCAGAGCCTGGAGACAGCAGTTCCGTCTGTGTTTCTATCTCCCTCACTGTGGTCAACGTGGAGTAGCTACGGCCCTCTGGCTCTTCACTCTGGAGACCAAGGACAGAGGCTAAGTCAGGAGTCAAGATCAAGCTGACAGACACAGTAGGGTAGGGCTGGGTTGTGATGGGGTCAGAGGTCAGGTGAAGCACGCACAGGGAATGGCTGTCCCAGAGGCATGGGGCTTGGAAATTTGGGGGTGGGGAGGGCAAGAACAAATGTTATACATAGGGATGGGGAGACAGAGAACAAAGGCATAGCAGCAATGGGGGGGGCGGGGGCGGGGCTTGCATGTGAGCCAGGGATGAGATGCAGGGACTGGTCTAGGGGGCTGCTGTCACACCACATCGGGGCCAGGAGAGGGGCCTGAGGAGAGTGTTGGGGACACCGGTGGGGCCGGGGGGGCCTCACCATCACAGAGCAGCTACTGTTGTCCTTGAGACTATCAGGGTGGCCCTCCGCTCTCAGCCCTACACTCTCCTCCGGCTGCAGGGGCCCAGACACAGGGGAGGAGTTAGAAGAGAGCTCAGCCTCCTCCCCTCAGACTTTTGACCTCTCTCTTTCTCCACCGGCCTCCTCCCTGGTCACCTGTCCGCCAACCCGTAGGTCCACGTGTCTGACACAAACACCCTCCTTCCCTCGCTGACTCCCCCAAACCCACCCAGGAACCAGCACTGGTGGTGGATTCTTAGAGCAGCCCCCCAACCCAGTGCTAGAAGGCCCTTGCAAGGGGGAGTCCTAGCAGCCCCAAAGCATCAATCCCCGGCTAAGACCCCAGCCTCAGCTCCGCTCCAGCTATGAGGAAGCAGCCAGACCTGGCATGGGGCTATGCTCCCATCTACAGAGGAGCCCAGACCCAAGCAAACCTGCGTGCCCACGCCCCAGGCATGCACCCAGCCTTAGCACACACCTGGCTCCTAGGGTCCGTATGGTGAGAATGCAGCCTCCGGATGGAGTTCTCCCTGGTCAAAGTCAGCTCCTCCTCACTGGGAAAGACAGCCTCTTGTCAGGAACTGAGAGCAGTGTGACAGCCTCCTAAGGTGAGCCTAGCCTGGCTGAGCCTGTGTAAGATGACTGCCCAATGGTGCCTGCCACTGAGTATGTGGCTGCCGATGACAGCGTGGCTGCAACGCGTGGGTGTGCCACATAGCGCTAAAGTATGCGGAGGAGATGATACCTGGGGAGTACGGATGTGTGCTTCTCTCAGGCACATGGCTCCTCATCCAGCTGTGGTCCAGGTCCCAGGCTTTCCTCACGCCCCCAAAGACTTTGCCCATCTCGGGACCCAGTGCCCTTTCTCCTCTGTCCACCTCCTGCTTCACTCATCTCTGTCCTCAGCTCGCTTCCACCCACCCGGTGTAGCCAGTACTCACTATTTCTGGGTCATCTGCTGCGCTTTCCGCCGGTGATACCGGGACATGAGGACCACCACCACCACCAGGAGGCAGAACAAGAGCGCAGCGATCACACCCACCACCACCACTGAGGCCGACACGAGGTCCACTTGCTTCCCTGGATCTTGAGGGTCTGCTGGAGACAGGCCAATGTCTGAGGCGCGTGCCCAGATCCTTTCTGGAGCCACCCCAGATCCCATCGCTACCCAATTATTATCCTCACAGAACACATCCACAGCTACCCACTCAGCTTAACTCTCTCCAAAATATAATATCCGTCATCTCCAAAGACGTTCTTTCCCATTTCTTTCTCTGTCTTGCTTCCTGTTGCCCACCCCCGGCTCTGAACTCAGCATCCCTGTCTTTGTCCCCCAACCACTGTGCCTACCAAGAACTTCCACGGTGACCTGAGAATCCCTCGAGGAAAGTTCATTGCTGACATGGCAGACGTAGATGCCACTGTGCTCAGGAGTCAGTCGGGGAAAGCCCAGAGTGTCCCCTTTCGCTCGCACCCCACTAGGCAGAGGTCCATCCAGCCTGAAGGACAGGGAAGCTGAAGGGTGCCGGCTGGGGCAGGCTAAGGCTGCCACCACCCAACGTGCCCAGGCAGCTCTTCATCCCCTTCCCCATGACGTCATCCAGAGCCTCAGGCTGTTCCCACGGTGCCCCTCCCTACCCCAGGCAGGTCTAGGCAGAGGCCCTTTCTCCCTGCCGCCCAGCCTGACCCGGGCACCCCCACACACACTTGGGGAAGATCCACACGCGTGCCATCCCACATGCTCCCACAGGCATCACGTCATCCAGCACCAGGTAACAGGTATACATGCTACAAAGTCCACACAACAGGACACTCCACTCCTAGCTGGGCTCAGAGGTACTTGGAAACTGTGACTGCATGCTCCAACACCTATGATATTGCATAGTGGAGTAAACAAACCTAGCCCCAGGCACAAGGCCACATGTGTCATTCACATGTCCACATGTAAGAACATTCCTATCATAGACTCACACACATGGGTGTCCTACCCACCCCTTTCCAATGCTCTGGACTCTTGAAAGAACTGGTGGAAGTGGGTGGGAGTTTCTGAGGTGCTGGCAACATTGTTACAAGGAGCGTTGGTATAACAGAGAGTTCTAGTCAGCTGTCTTTTTGTCTCATGGACTTTTAGCACTCACAAATATGTAAAAGATTAATATTTACTGTAGTTATATTTCATAGTTTAAAGTTAGCGGGGGAAAGCCAAGAAGATAGCTACGTATTCTCTGTGGGTAACCACACATTCCCTGGAACAAGCCAGTAATATTTACTGACTACGCATTTTTTTTGTTTTTTTGTTTTTGTTTTTCGAGACAGGGTTTCTCTGTGCAGTTTTGGTGCATGTCCTGGATCTCACTCTGTAGACCAGGCTGGCCTCGAACTCACAAAGCTCTGCCTGCTTCTGCCTCCTGAGTGCTGGGATTAAAGACGTGCACCACCACCGCCCAGCGGCTATGCATATTTTTATGTTGGTCTGAACATATGTCCTAACTTATCTAGGGTTCAGCATGTGGTCCTAGCACATAATGAGCTCACCCTGGCCCTGAAAAGAAAAGGATGACAGTCCCGAGCTAGGCCTTCCTTTCTCCAGGTATAGGCCCTTACCGTGTCCAGTTGTACGAGGGAGGGGGCTGTCCTTCACTCAGGCATTTCAGTGTAGCTCCTTCTCGGCCAACGTGCCACAAGTTCTGGTCCTCAAGGCCCCTCACAGAGGCCTCTGCAAGGACTGGAGTGGGAGGAGGCAGGAGGAAGAATGGGAAGAGGCCTTAAGCCGTGATTCTTTGAAGGCCCTCTTGCCTTGCTGGAACAGCTTCCCTTTACCCTCACCCACAGCTCCTGGCCACACACACACACCCCAGCTCAGAGTCTATTTTGCTTGACACGTCCCTTGAGGTGATGGAGTTTCACACTCTCCCTGAATCTTCCCTGGCGCCTTAGCATAGTGCTGCTCACAGAGCAGGTGCTCACTAAATGCCTGACAACCCACCAGTTTGTCCATTTCTCTAACAAACATTTGTGATTTCCTCCTTTGTGCCAGATGATAGTGTAGCCTGGGCTTGAAGTCTAATGCTGGGAACACGCTATCATTTACTGAACCCTTGTAGGATTTAAAATCTGTGAGATGTTTTGCATTCATGGATGCTAATTCTCATCAAAATCGGGTAAAGTTGGTATAATCACACTCATTTGCTGGTGAAGAAAATGAAGTCTAACAAGATTAAATACCTGTTGGTAAATAGCGGAATGGGGGCTTGTCCCAAGCCTATCTCCAAACCCTAAACCGTATATTTTGCAAACACCTTCACTTCTATATTTATATTTTATTCTCCCATCAACACTGTAAAAATAAGGCAGTCTCTTCTATAAAGCTCACAGAGACACCAGGTGGTGATGGCACATGCCTTTAATCCCAGCAGAGGCAGAGGGATCTCTGTGAGTTTGAGGCCAGTCTGGTCTACAGAACTAGTTTCAGGACTACACAGGGAAACCCTGTCTCAAAACAAAACAAAACACTAACCAAACAAACAAACAAAGGCTCACAGAGACCCCAGTGATTTTCCCAGGACATCTAGGTTGGCCCCCAAGTCTTCTGTCTTTGGATTAGACTGTGGACTCCCAGACTCAGGCTGACCCTCCTGGCATGGTTCAGGGTCATAGTGTCTTATTACTGTTTTCAGAACGTAGGGATACATAGGAATATCTTACCCATCTATCCCAATACTCACAGGCCACTTGGAGGGTGAGGGTGATTCTCTGGTCCTGGAGCAGGCCAGGGTGAGACACCACACAGGTAAGTGGCTGCCCATTCATGCTTCGGCTAGGCACCAGGTGAAATTCTGAAGTGACAGCTGCTGAGCGGGAGTGCTTGAAGGAGCGGCTGGACTGTGTACCTTTGACCTCTGTGTCCCAGGTCACACTGGGAGCTGGGCTGCCCTCTGCAGTGCAAGAGGCTGCCAGTGTCAGGCCTTGTCCCTCTTCTAGTGGTGGGCCAGGATTCAGTGAAGGCAGAGGAGGCACTGTGGATGAGGGGAAGGGGTGTGTGAAAGATGTGCACAGTTGTGGTCAGGAGATCTCTCTCAGTCTTACCCAGTTGCAAACTTCAGTCCCCTTTTCTTATCTTACCAATAAAAGTGACAGATCAGTGGTGTAATTTCAAGTGTCTTTACATCTTTCTTCACTATTAGAATTTTTTACTATGTGCATAGGTCATTTTAAAAAAATAAAAATAGTTTTAGAACTAATTAGATACTATCTGTGTAATAATAACAATAATAACCACTACTTACTATGTATCAACTATTATGCTAAATATTTTGCATACATTATCTCATTTAATTCTGCTAACAAACTTGTGAGGTGGGTATTATTATGCCTGTTCTTCAGATGAGGAAAGCAAAGCTCAGGGAGACTCACTGATTTGTTCCAGGTCATCAGCTCTTAAGTGACAAAACCTAGAGTCATAGATTTTGCTTTGGGGTGTGTGTGTCGGCCTCAAATTCTCTATCCTCCTGACTCAGCTTCTGGAGCAGTATAAGTATAGATATGCATCACTATGCCCAGCTTTTTTTTACACTCAGGTTTAGTTTTGTTTTGTTCCCTCCAAGGCTTATGTTACTAATCTCTACTCAAAGCAAAACCATAAAGGCTCTTATTTTTACCTTCAAAATAGCCCAAAGCAAAATTTATTTGTGTCTTTGTTTGTTTGTTTTTACTTCTAGCTTCAAAACAACCAAGCACAAAATTGAAAAGACAATAAATAGAATCATAGGTCCAGTTGACCAGCTCCTCTGCCCATGGGTGCAAGGTAGTGGTTTAAAACGTGAATGTGGTCTTAGACGACATTCACCGAAGGCCCAATCAAGGACTATATTTACCCCCCTGCTCACGTACAGCCACATCACAGCTGGACCTCATGTCCACATTTGGGACTCCCACATTTTAAAACCAAAGCGCTTAGGATGATGAAGGAGGCTTTGCGTTGATGTCTTTTGTAGAATCAGTAAAGGGCAGCTTGGAAAAGAGGGGCTTTAAGGAGAGTCTGGCAGAGGTTTTCAGCTCTTTGAAAAGCTGTTCAGAAGAGTAAGTCCATGCTATACTGCTCCAGAAGGACAAAGGTGTACAGGGTAAAATTCGGGCCATCAGAAGGACAGCTTCCTAAAATATGTACTATTCCCCAGCTTTGGCGGCTTTTGGAGAGAATTTATGGATTGGGTGGGAGGGGCTGGGTAATCCTCCCTCACCCCTATGGGGGCCTTATCTTTTATGTCTGCCTGTTCTGCCTCTGCCCCATCCATCTCTGCAGTCCTGTCCTGTCTCCTCCCACCCACCCACCCACCCCCACCCAATCCTGATCATGCCCAGCTGGCGCTCCTTACCCAGAACACGGAGCCGCATCCGTGCCTGGAAGCTGCCGGCCGGGAAGGTGCTGACTCTGCACTCATACTCGCCCTCATCAGCTTGCACAGCGTTGCGCAGGAGCACGGAGCCATCCAGAGGGTCTCGTGGGGGCGGTGGTTGCTCCACGCGGTCCTCATAGGCGGGGCTCACATGAAGCCCGTATTTGGAGTGCAGTAGGGCCAGCTCCCGGGGGCCCTCGTTTGGGTCCACCCGAGCCCATGCCACTTGCCCCACCTGCTCCTCCGGATCCCCTCGGTAGAAGCATGGCAATTTTGCGTCCTGGCCCAGCACCACTGTCACTAAGTCCGAGGTCTCCAGCTCACCCGCGGGGCATCGGCCTGCAGGGGGCAGACAAAAGCAGTCAGGCTGAGGGGGGCTGCCAGAACCAAGGGACCGCAATCAAAATGATAATGACAGCAAAGGCAGCCGGAACTGGAGCGGTTTGTGCTTGCGAAGCGCATTCAGTCCATTACCTCATTAGATCCACACAACATTCCCAAGAGGTAGGCGTTATTATCGCCATGTAACAGAGAAGGAAGCTGAGATCCAGAGGGAAGCGGCTTGCCTAAGGCCACAGAGATGATTTATGGAAGACTCACCCTTTTGCAGCCTAGGATTCTATTTGAGCAAAGAAGCCCTAACAGGACCAGAAACATAGCTCCTGCCCTCAAGGAGCTCACAACCTTCCAGGAAATGGAATCTCTCTCTGCACATAGAACCAGGAAACCAGGGACGAATTTCACAGGAGGCCCAATCTACCAAGTGGGGTAAAAGTAAACGTGAACGCTTTGGGAAAGAACGGTGAGGAGCAACTGAAAAGGTTGAGAACGTTTGGTGCCTGGAATGGGGCATTTGGGGAGGCCGAAGTCCATCCTGAGTGGCCCTTGAGAACATTTTTCACATGGCTTGAAGATGAGAGGCCTGGATTCCCAGAGAGAAGGAGGTATTCCATGTGGGAGGAATGGCATGAACTGAGGTTTAGGGGCAGGAACCAGCAAGTCACTGAAGACAGAAAGGGCCCCCAGGTCAGGGGCCTGGAGAGATGAGGTCAGGGCAGGCACACAGCAACTGTGTCAGAAGGTTGAGCCAGAATCACAGGACCAGGGATGAAGGACTAGTGTTTTGGTAATCGATGAGCAGCTGTATGAAGCATTTGGAAATTTTGAAATTAGATTTGTCTATTACATAACCTTATTGGCAAATAAAGATCTATTTCCTGCCCTCATAGAACCAAGGTCTGTTTAGGAGGAAGAAATTCAAATGGTAGACATCTATCTATCTATCTATCTATCTATCTATCTATCTATCTATCTATACATCTATATATCTATCAATCATCGATCTACTAATAGACAGGTGTGGAATTATGCAATGATTTCTTTTTTTTTCCTCTCTCTCCTCCTTCTCTTCTTCTCTCTCTCTTTTTTTTTATAATTTATTTAACTTTATTTAATGTGCATTGGTGTGAAGACATCAGATCCCAGGGAACTGGAGTTACAGACAGTTGTTAGCTGCCATGTGGGTGCTGGGAATTGAACCTGGGTCCTCTGGAAGAGCAGCCAGTGCTCTTAACTGCTGAGCCATCTCTCCAGCCCCTCCTCTTTCTTTTTAAGACAGTGTCTAATTATGTAGCCTTCCAGGCTGGCTTCAAACTCACTGTTCTCCTGCTCTAGCCTCCAGAGGGCTTGGATTTCTGGATGCACCACCACACCTGACTTGCAATGATGGTTTCTGGTTTAGTGTTTGATGACTTGTCGTAGGTTGTTTGAGGGATGTGGGAGTCATAGGGAGGGCTTCATGTATGAGTTGGGTGGGATCAGGAGGCCCGGGACACATAGAAAGGCATTATAGATACAGGTCAAGGTAAGCAATCACTAAGGAAGTGGGGAGCCTGGCTGCTGGTTCAGGAAGCAAAGAGAAGAGGACCCAACCTAAGGTAGGGTGTGTGTGTTGAGCATCAGTGGAAAATATAGCTGAGATAGGGTGGGTCCAAATAGCCCAAGACTGCCCATTGCCAGGAAGAAGAATTCAAATTTGGTCAAGAGGAAATGGAGAGTCACCAAAGCTTCCCTAGCCAGCAAGTGGCACAAAGCAGGTGACAACATGTTTTCTGACCAGAAAACAGGTCATGGAAGGAGACTAAGGTAGATACCATGAGGCCATAGCCGCATCCCTGGTAAGGTGGTACTGGGCAGATAAAAGGGACATGGGGGGGGGGTCACCGACTAGAGAGAGGTGAGAAACAGGGAAGACTCAAAGATAACTGGATGTCTGGGACGAGGAACTGATAACGGAGGTTGTGCCTGGAAATGCCTATGGTTATGAAAAAACAAAGAAAACCCAGGGCCAGGGGCCGGGCCAGGGGCCGGGCCAGGGCAGAAGAGTGGGATGGCGAGGGCTCCCGCTTAGAGCATCCAACTCTTTGTAGTCCCTGCCTCTTACCGGTACCCCACACACCCTGTTGTCTGTTGCCTTTGCTCACACTGTACCCCTGCCTGGAATGCTCCCCTCCCAATGTCTGGGTGCTCCTACTCATCACTGTCTGGAGAACTCCTACTCATGCCTTAGGACTCTGCTTAGGCATCATTTCCTCCTGAGTCCTCCCTCCCTCCCCTCCCCCACCTCAGGCGGCTTCGGGTGCCCTGCCCCTGGCTGCCCTAGCATTCTGCTTTAACCCCAATCAAAGCACTTTAACCTATAGATTAGACTTCCTGTTTTCTTGCTCTCCTTTCCCAAGGCGTTGAGCTCTATAAGAGTCAAAAACAGGGCTGTGTATCACGTATGAAAAACATGGTTTCTGATTTCATGCTCAGTCAGTGGTATGTGGTCTCCTTCCTGTCACATAATTGGACCTTGAATGAGGTCCAATTGACTGGCTGAATAAATGAATGAATGAAGCCAGGCATGGTAGCCCATACCTCTAATCCCAACACTTGGGGAGGTTCAGGCAAGAAGATCTTGGGTTCAAGGCCATCCTGGGCAACAGGGAGACAATGTCTCAATCCCCACCTCTCAAAAACAAAAAGAATATACAAATGGATGAGCAGATGCATGAAAGAGATAGGCAGCAGAAAGACAGTAGAACCAAGAGGCATGCACAGTCCCTTAGATGGACTAGGCCCGGAAAGCGTTGGCATGGCAACCTTGGGGTGGGGGTAAGATAAACCGGCTGTCTGAATTCACTGACAAAGGGAGCCTCTCTGGACCAGACAGAGGAAGAAGGGGATGGAGATGGGCAGCATGTAGTGAGGAAATGAAGCATGGACTAGGCAGAGGGTTCCAGGGAGACAAATGGGTGGGTCTTGTGGCCCTGATAGAAGGAGCAGAGGGAAGGATGCTGCTGCTGGGAGTCGGGAGGGCCCCAGACTGGACGGGACAGACCTGCAGGGCCAGATACCAGGGCCCTGACCGGCCTAAGCTGACATTGGTCCCACCCAGCCCAGCCTGGGAGTCCAGCTAACCACTTGCACCCCTCCCAGGTACCTCCTCCTAGCACTAAAGGGAGTAAGGTTGTCAAAGAAGGCTGGGGGTGGGGTGTGATATGGACTCTCCAGCTCACTCTGCTGTAAAACACTAATGTAGATTTAAGTCACAATAATGTGGAGTGCAGGTCACGGGGACTCTAAGCCCTGCCCCACTAGGAGACACAAATCCTTCCAAAGACCATATCTGTGACACTATCAGATCCCATATTTCCATCCTTAAATTTTTACTTTTTTATTTATTTTTATTTTATGTGTATGAATGTTTTCTTGCATATATATATATACTATGTGCCTGGTGCCCATGTAAGTTAGAAGAGAGCATCAGATTTCTTGGAACTGGAGTTACAGGTGGCTGTTAACTGCCATGTGGGTGCTGGGAATTGAACCTAGGTCCTCTGCAAGAACAAGTGCTCTTAACTGCCATCTCTCAAGCCTGTATATTCACATCTTCATCCCTACACTGGCCCCCGCCCCCACCACAAATCATATATATGCTATCCCCCAAAATACCTCCTTAGGGCACAGTAAGAATTGGGTATCCGCTGGGCAGTGGTGGCACATGCCTTTAATTCTAGCACTTGTGAGGCAGAGGCAGGCAGATCTCTGAGTTTGAGGCCAGCCTGGTCTACAGAGCAAGTTCCAGGACAGGCTCCAAAGCTACACAGAGAAACCCTGTCTCGAAAAGAAAATAAGAAAAAAGAATTGGTACCCATCACATGCCTGAGTCTCCATCCTCAATGTCCCTAACCCATGAGTCCAAGATCCTCATTCTAAAGATACAAGCCCCAGTTTTGCAGACTGAGCAGACTGAGGAACCCAATGTAACAGGAAAGTTCCTTTGGAATTGTTCCTACGAAACCCACACTGTCCTAAAGCCACTATTTAGTGGAAGTATCTCAGGCTGAGGCATCCCCGCTTCCAGTGGTCTTCAGTTCATCTTCTAAATAAAGAGATGAGTTAAGAGAACTTGGGCCCAAGTATCCCTGTCCTGGGCTAAATGGACCCGGGAACCCAGGCTTCCAAGCCAGGGCAGGCCAGGATTGTCTCCTCCTCTCCCCCACCCAGTGCCTGCCTGGCGTCAGCATGATGATGTCACCAGACTGAAGGAGACACACCGCCTGCCTGGTGAGGTCACCTTATGGGCATGTAGTAGCCAGGCCAGGCCAAGTCCCACAGACCCTTCTGCTGCTACATGGTGTTTGCTGAGGCTGGTGGCCTCCAGCTTCTGGGGCACTCCTCTCCTCCTGACTCTCCCCCACCTCTCCTCTCTAGGAGCAGCAGGACGCTGGTCAGGAGCCTTAGTGACTCAGAAGCTGCCACACAGCAGCAGGCCTAGCCACAGCCACCACCACCTTGCGCAAGGGAGAGAACAGGCCCAACTGGCCAGACGGGATCCCTGCCCTCAGCCTCCCCCACCCCTGGCCAGCCCCCCTCAGGCCTCTTTGGGGCCCTGCCCTTTGTGTACCCCGCCCGCCCGCTCCCAGACAGGTCCTCCATTCCTGGCTTGGGCTAGCTGACTACACCCTACTCTGTTCCTTGGCTCCAACTTTCCTTTCTGTGTAAGGCTTGGCCTCTTGAGCTCAAAAGGGGAAACTGAGGCTGGCCCTTGCAGATACTCAGCCATAGTCACATGTTTGAGAACAAGATCTTTTCTTTCGAGGGACTTTTTATCCATCAGCATCTTCTGCTGGCGCATGAAAGGATGCAGACACATAGGGGTCCCAGAGGTGTGTCTGTGTGACAGGGAGTAACTGCCTGTCTTTTGTGTCTGAATGTCTGTGGTATCTTTCTATCATGCGCATGTGAAGCTATTTTCTTGCATGTTTCTTGCATGTTTCACGCATGTATGTGTTCACATCTCTCTCCGGGGACATACACATCCTGACTTTTCTATACCCAGAGGGAAGAGCTATGTGTTAGCAGATGAACACATATGCGTGCACCATTACATGTAAATCTCACCCTCTGAACACACAGGCCGAATTCCCATCCTGCGGAACTCCGCACACATAGTAAATATTTTGATGTCGTTTATCTTGGCTTTCGCATGTCTGGCTCAGCTGCGTTTGGTCAGTGTGTGGCTCTGGGCTTCTGCCCATTCGAATGTTGCCCCTGGCTTCTCTCCCCATCTCACCCCAAGACTTCAGGGCAGATTCATCTCAGGTGCAAGGTGGAGGTAACCAGAGATGAGGTCACTGTCCCTCCAGGTGATGGGAAATTGCCACCAAGCCTCCCTTACAAACAAAACAAAGGCTCCCTCTCTCTTGCTCTTTGGGCTCCTACAAAAGGACTCCCACCCTTTTTACCCCCTCTGGCCACACCCCTGGGCCCCCCAGTACTTCTGGCCCCCCAAGCATAGATTCTTCCCTGGGAATCTCTGTTAGGGTTTTGCTGCTTGCCACCACCAGAAAAACCAGCTCTGGCGCTAGGCCTGGGGTAAGATCTGTCTGGTGCAGGTTTGGTGGGAAGCAGCTTGGGGGGGAAGGGGGACGGGAATCTGCCTGGGGCAAGGGGGAGGGGTCCAAGCTGTCTAGGGTCTCATTCTTTTTTGTTAACTCTTGCCTCCCTTCACCAGCTTCACCAGAGAAGGCTGGCGTAGATGTGTTAGTTTGAGGGAAGAAAAGGCAAGAGAGGGAGGTGTCTGTAGACCCCCATCCACCCAGGACAGGTATGCAAACAAAGCAAAACCATTTTGGTCCTTCCCGTGCCCATGACCTTGGGCTTGGCATTGAGAACTTTGGAAACCAAAACCTTTCCCTCCACCTTCACCCACCTCTCTCGCTTACCCCCCACTTTTCCTAAGCCCCCCAGCTTAACGAGAGCTTCCCAAGCTGGGCAAAGCGCCCACCCACAGATTAGTGTCTAGGAGAGCCACAGAAGTAACAGGGAAAGAAGAACCATGGGGAGGGCAGTTCCCGAGGCAGCCAGCTCTGCCTTAGACACAGCTCTCAGCACAGATAAGTCCCCTAAACCCCCCCGGAGCCAGAGTCTGAGCCCTGCTGAGTCACCGCTGTGGGTGGGAGACCTAGAATTCAACTTCTCTCAAACTCCTGAGATCTAGTCCCCCCACCCCATTCTGCCCATCCCCTCCTCCACTGTGGCTAGCTCTGCCTCATTTCACATCACAGCCCCAACCTTAGCCTTCAGAACAGTTTTAGAGAGATGTGTTGGGGGTGGGGTTGGCACAGAAAGCCATGGGAACAGCTCCTCAGGCCACAGGCGCCATGTTGGCTCCTGTTCCAGTGAAAGAATTGTGCCCCCATTCTCCTCCAGAAAACAGGTGGGTGACTCCCCACTTAAAATATAATTGCTTTAGATTCTGTTCCCGGTTCTAGACCCCAAAGTTCCTCTACTCTCTGTGCTCCTGACTCAGTTTCCCACTTTTCATTTCCATCCCTTCTTTGCCAGTGTAAGTTCTGGAGACGAGGTTATGCAGACATTCTCTCCTTCCAGGCTAGTTTCCCCTCAGTGGCTCGCACCCATTCGCTTTGCCTGAGGACCCCAGATTGTGAGGCTATGCTCTAGAAGAGTGGGCTGTGCACACTAAACTCCTCACTGCCGTTTCTGGAGCTGGGGTCTCTCCACTCCGGCTGCGTCACTAGAAAACACCTGGACAGAACCAGGGTCACCGGGGCCAAGGGCTTCCCTGGGATTCTCCTAGCCCTCCACACTTGGGCGGGTAAGCAAACCTCCCTTTCTGGCTTCTCTGGGTTTGGGTAGGTCCTACAGGAAAGGGCCTGCCCACCTCTGTCATCGGGAGTAGAAAAGCAGGGATGGGGCCCCTCCCTTTCTAGGAAATTAATTTCAGCAGAAAGTTGATCCTAACCTTCAGAAGACTCACACAACAGCTTATGCCCAGGTCCTGCAGGACCCAAAGAGTTAGACACCAGGATCCTATTGGAAAGTAGTTTGTAGATTCAGGCCCCTCAGCCCCAGGGCAAGAGATGGGGAGGGGAGGGGATGGGACCTCACCCGGAAACTCATCCCATTAAGGAGAAACAAAGAGCTGTGGTGTTGGAGGCACCTCCCAAGCCTGGGCTCCTCTCCCTGTCAGGGGTGGGGCAAGGCCCTAGGGCTCAGTGCTCTAATGGCCCTGGAGTTGGGGGGCAGGTGTCACTTTGCAATTGGGCCAGGAAGGCTGCGTCTTTGGGAAGGGTCCTCTCGGCCACAGGGGGACTGATCAGTTCTTCAAACACCACAAACACTCCCCTTCAAGCCAGGAGCTGGACAGTCAATCACAGAAGCCTAGTAGTTCAGGGTCAAGAGGTCTGCAGAGACCATCCAGTCCTTCTTGGCCTCCTGAAGTAGAGTCTCTTAGCTGTTCAAAAGTACCTAACAAATTAATGGAAGAAATGGTATCATAGCTCAAGGCTCCTGATTTCCAAATTTGTGGGGCATTGAGAGACATAAATTTTGTCTAGGTTCCTAGGGCCTTTAAGGGGATGCCTATACATACACACAGGGGAGCCAGAATGGAGGTGATGGGACTGTCTAGTCCTTGGGCTATGGCCCCCTGTAGTCCAAGTTTCCAGGGGTCCCTGGGAATATCCTTCATCTCTGTGCAGACTGAAGTACAGTGACATCCGATTAGTTACTAGCTTCCTGGGCAATGCTGGAGACAGCATATTCCTCCTCGGCATAGGTTCTCTCAGACCTGGGTGAAGGCTGGGGTAGTGTTCTAGCAAGTTCTTTCCCTCTTCTCTGGGCTTCTATTAGAAAGAACAGTTTCGCATCATGGAAAAGGAAGGCAGGAATGGTATCCTTACCAGTGTATTGCCAACATCAAGTACCATATGCCCTCAGCTATGCTGGGTTTTGTTTTTTTTTTTTTCTTTTCAACAAGGCGTCAGGTGACCAAGACACTAACCCTGGTTCTGCTTCTTACGCTGAGTAATCATGCAGATCTCACCTGCCTATCTGTTTCTCTTAGTTTTCCCATCTGTAAAATGAAGGAGTTGGAGTAGTGATCTCTTTGATCCTACCCAAGTCCTGAGACAGCATGACTCCATTCTTCAGGTGTGGGTAGATTCTACAGGAAAGTGTCTCTTGGGTTCCCTGGCCCAGCAGAAGGCCCCGCCCTCTCGTCTTAAACAAGTGGAAAGGGCTATACCATAGATGGGAATTAAGAGCAGGGGTTGGGGGTAAGGCCAGGTGGCAGAGCTTGGAGCTCAGCATCCTGACATTAGAGAGTGGACCGTTGACCCTTCTTCTGTTCCAAGCCCAGAGTGAAGGCAACCTTGAATCCTGCCAGGCCAGGCAACTATGCCTTGTTCTCCTCTTGAGCTTCAGCTGAGAATGGGGGTGGGGTGGGGAGAGTCACCGAGTGTTGCTGGACAACCGACAGTCCCTTGCTACTATTTCTTGAGCTGAGGATCCTACTGTCCTTCACAGACAGGGCCCTGTCTTTCTAAGGAAAAAGAGGTCTTCAGTTCCCCAGAAACAGCCAATGGCATCCTACTTTGGTCTCATTGTATACATATTCTCTCGCTCTCAAAAAATGATACATTCCGATAATTTATATACATTCTGAATATATTAGGCAGGCAGAAAGTATAAGTACTGGAGAGGCATTCAACAGAGGAAATGGAGATAATAAATGAATAAAAGTGGACCATACCCCATCTAGAAGGCCCTTTACCTTCTAACCTCCCCCCAATCGTATAAGAAACGCATACCATTATTCTCCACCTATTAGTGTGTGTGCCAGGGAAGGAGAGGGGCTGGGGAAGAGGAATTTCTTGGATTTCCTGTAATCCCTCAATGAGCACCTCAATCCTGCCGCTCAGAATATTATCATGAGATGAGAAGGAGACAGAAATGCCCACTACTCCCCAGACACCAGATTTCCTACACCTAGTGAATGTTGAGGCCGTTCTGAAGCTGAGTGGTAGGCCACAAAGTCTTCAGGAATCCCTGGAGTGAGCAGGGTCCTTGGGTTCCACCTTTCAGCCCACCTGCACTGATGCGTGTGTGTGTGTGTGTGTGTGTGTGTGTGTGTGTGTGTGTGTGTGTGTGTGTCCACAGAGGCTTTGGCAAGCAAGACTTTAGCAGAGGTAGTTAAATTAGGGACTGTAGACATGAAATGGCTTGGCCTTGGGGCAGAGAGGCGACTTAAGAAGAAAGAGCTACATTGGTTCTTCTGAGGGCACTAATGGCAAGTGGAATGACCAGGAGAAAGAGATGGTCTTCTTCATCTAGAGTCCAATGAAAGGGAAGGTTTGCGCATGTGGTGCGTTCGTGTGTGAGTGTGAGTGTGCGTGTGTGTGTGTGTGTGTGTGTGTGTGTGTGTGTGTGTGTGTGTGTGTGTAGTTGTGTGCCTGTCTCTGCCAGGTAGGGCTCAGAAGCAAGAGTCCTGATGGTTCAGGCAAGTCCTACCTGTAAACGATGCCAGGAACAACAGCAGCAACCAGGCTTCAGGGCCCCACATCTCGGCTCCCAGGGACAGGGGCATTGGCCCAAAAGCAGACCTGCCCAGTGATTCTGAGGTTCCACGGAGTTCTCCCTGGGAGCCGGTTCTGGAGCTGTGTAAAGCTCTGACCCAGAAGGCAGGAAGTCACGGAGTCCCCAGGCACTGACGTACCTGCCTATCCCACTTGGGTCTCCACTAGGGGACCCAGGCCCCAGTTCTACCCACCCAGCCGTGGCTACCCCCAAGAAGCCGTGATCGGGAGCCCTGAGCTCCCCCAGAGCTGCTTCCCACGCCGTGGCCAACAACGAAGGCAGAAACCTGGGAACCTGCTAAGCAGGTCAGAACAGGTGCGTCTCCGGGGGCCGGGCCTGGCACAGAGAGGAGACTCCGCAGCCACCGCCCCCACGGCCTGGGCTAGCTAATGGGCGCCAGGGAGGGAGGGAAGAAGGGAAGGATCTGGGTGCGGGTAGTGGGATCTCATCCGCAACAGGGGCTTTACCTGTGAGGGTATGGACAGCGCTGTGAGGGGGAGCCCCAGGTAGGAGGGTGGGACAGGAGGCCTGGGTGTCTTAAAGAGGGAGGCACCAGATGTGTGTGAGAATGAAACCAATGCTCTTATATGCCAGCCAGGTCAGCTGTTTCCTGGGGTCCTTGACAAGTTCCTCAATCTCCTGAAGGGCTCAGTTTTGGTGCCACAGAATTAGAGGACTGAGGAGATCCCTGACCTGCTGGCCCACCTACCTCATCTTTCAGAAGGCCTACATTGGAGAATGAACTTGCTAGAGAACAGTCAAGTTAGTCTAGTGGTTTTCTGGAAACAGGAAGCTAGTTCAGAGACCCCTGAGAAAGAACTTCACTGCTTTCCTCCGGCTCCTCCCTGCATGGGAGAGGTGGGGGGACAGACCAAAGAAATTAGCTCTGTGGATTCCTGGTTTTCCTCTCAGAACCTTCTCTCCATAACTCGACACCTGGCCAGGAGTTTTAAAAGAGCATCAGCACAACCTGAGGAGGGGGGGGTGGGCTCTCCTTTTTCTCTATGGTGTGTCCCCCCCATGGTCATGGGGAGGACAACGTGCCTGGACTCTGCAAGGACAGTATTGATTTCACTCTATCCTTGTACTCCTAGAACACTTATACTCATCTGATCACATATTTCCAGTTTGGGTGACTACCAGTAACCACCAAGTGACAGCTGGAGAGCCAGAAGAAGGGGTGTGTATCAAGCCCCTGAAAGAGAGAGATGAGACCTCTGGCAGACTGGAATTTCAAAGACAGGTAAAAGCCAGACATGCTGGTGCATATCTGCAGTCCTAGCCCCTGGGAGGGGAAGGCAGGAGGATCAAGATTTCTAAGACAGTTTTAGCTGCATAGAGTTCGGGGCTATCCTGGGCTAGATGAGGCTCTACCTCACACAACAACAATAATAATAATTCTTGAAAGACACACATACGTGGAGATACACCCAGGGAAAGAAAATATAGAGGTTACATAGACCTCATGTCCAGAAACACAGAAAGGAAGAACGAAGTATCAATAATGGGGGAGGTCATTAATGTAGAAGAAGATCACTGTTTCCCGACTCTACCTGTTCAGGCTTTTGTGTTGTTTGTTTGTTTTTCAGGTGGAGGCCCAGACCCAGCGCTTTGTGCATACAAGCTCTCTCTACCACTGAGCCGCTTCCTCAGTCCCCCTTACCTGTCAGTCTTTGCTCATCTCTCAAACCGGACCTCACAGGCCACGTGCCCCAGGAAGCCCTCTCAGCTCCTCCCACTTGAAATGAACCTTTCTTGTCGCCTTCCTCAGCTTTCGCCAGTCTCTTTATTATAGCTTGTGCACTCATAATCTGTGCACATCTTATCTCCTTAACTACATTGTAAGCTTTGATTCAGGAGCCATTGATTGAGGCCTGTGGCGTGACAGCGATTCAGTAAACTTGCTAAGCCGAGGGAAAGAAAGGATGGCAGCTGTCTTCCGTGAAGTACTGGAAAGTCGAGCCCCTTGTATAATTTTGCCCGGTCAGCCATGCTAGGGCAGTTCACAACCCCTAATGCGAACTGAGTGCTTTATTGACGAAGGCCTGCGTTTCTGAATAGACCAATGTCAGTATGGAGAAGATGGTGAGGCAGGGTCAGTAGGCAGAGATCTCAAACCATCCTGTTACCATCCTGAACCCGGCTTGTAATCTGGACTCTAACACTGCCGTAGAGTAGACCCATCTCTGGACCCCACCTCTCAGCAGCGGTTATGATAGTGACCTCTTCTTCAAGGGCTATTTCCTGCAGGTCAGAGGCAGATTCAAGGGTCAGGCTAGATGCCAAATCTTAATTTCTCTCCACCTCCGCCTTGGCAAACCCCTTCCCCTCTTCAGGACTCAGGTCCCCACCTATGCCAGGGGAACAGCCCCACCCCGATGTTGCTTTGAGATCCAGTGTGGCAGGGGTGGGGTAGGGCCAGGGGGATGGGAGAGGGAGCATCCTGTGTTATAATTATAATTATCACACTTTGGATCCTATCACATGCTTTCAGAGGAGCTCTTTCCTTCCCACGGATTCATCCCTCTAGGTACAGGAAATCACAGGAGAAACTGAGGCATGGGGGTGGGAAGGCAGCTAGATCACAAATTAAGCATCCAGGCTGCTTTGGCATTTCTATTCACAATATGTTCTTCCCCTCAAAGTGCTACCGGCCAAAATATCTCTGAGCTGCATGGTGGGACCCTAAATCACTCACCCCAACTTCAGTCATAGGGAGCACTGAAGGGAAACAGAACTTCTCTGATGTGGTATTAAGGTAATGAGCACACCCACATCTTCATGGCTATGGTTAGGCCCTAGTAAACAACCTTCAAATGGGGGCTGCAGGTGCCACTGGCCAGAGAGAACAAGGCAGCCATCCTTGCCTGCAATTGAGGTAGGGATTTTCCTTTCCTCAGCTAACAAATAGTTACCTTCAAGTCCCCTCTATTCTCTCATTCCCTTAGTCCTATAATGTCTTATATGGACCATACTCCTGAAGAATATGCTTTATACTCAGGCCTTTTCTATCCTCTTCTGGGATGAATCCCAGGGAAGCCGTATTTCAGGTCAGGCGCTCTACTAAAATGATGGTGATGAAAGCCTTTCGAGACCAATGCCTATCTATATCCAGAGCTCGATTCTTTCTTCTGCATCCACTCCCCATTCCCCTCGAGCCTCACGACCTACCCTCCCTCCTCCCACCTACATTCTGAGTTCTAAGAATGGGAACAATCCAAGCCATGGCGGACGGCATCCTCAGCGCGTGCATTTGTCTGTGCAACATCCCTGTGCTTGACTGCAAGCCGTGCATTCATTCAACAGACACTCAATGAAAATCACTGGGTCAGGCTCAAGGGAGGTGACGGAGACATAGGACACATGATCCCTGCCCTCGAGGGCCCCTCAACCAGGAGACGGACACATATATATCTGCAACAAATTACACCTCGCCATCACGTGTTTCCTCCGTGTGTCTCTGTGTCGCTGATACACACGGGACTGCCCCTGTCCCCGTCCATGTGGATATTATCTGCGCGTGTCCAAGCATCCGCTTGAACTGGTCTCAGTCCCCATGGAAGGCTGCACACCTGAGCCAAACCGGTTGGAGAGGGTTGTGCCGAAATTTTTGTTTGTGACAGTGCGGCCTGAGGTGAGTCAGGGAGGGACAGGGTTGGGCGGAGTGGTGTGGGGGAAGGAGAGTGAGAGTGAGGGTCAGACGGAGCGATGGGGGGGGAGGGGTGGGCCGAAGCGGGGAGGGCTGGGGTGGGGGGTCAGGAGAATGGGCCTGGGGTAGGAGGACATCAGAGAACTCCTCAGTGAGTGGCATCCTGTTTGTCCAGGTCAGAGAACAGACATCAGCTTGAAGGGGAGCTCTGGCACCGAGAGAGAGAGAGAGAGAGAGAGAGAGAGAGAGAGAGAGAGAGAGAGAGAGAGAGAGAGAGAGAGAGGAGGGTGAATAACAAATCAGAACGCAACTAGGTAGAAGCATGGGTGTGGATGAAGGGTTGGTGCTCCGTTTCTGCACAGCTTTGATAAGCTGTCCATCCTCCGGCTTCCCGCAGAGTTCACACAGCAGGCTGTGGGGTGCTGACTGACGAGGTAGAAGAATACCGATCACTGGACTTGACCCTGTCCCCAGGACTGAGGCTCCAGCAGGTGGCTTCCTCACTTCTACTGGTCCTCCATAGGATGCCTCTCCACTTACGGAGATATGGAGAGAGACCCCCCACATACACAACACGGGGGCTCCAGAAGCCCTTCCTACACTGAAAAATGCCTTTATCCCCCTCTCCCCCCAATCTCCAGCTTAAAACCTCGCTATGCCCAGCATTGGGATGATGGCATCTTGTTTTCCGAGCTATCCCATCTCAATGTTGATACGTGCCGCGCTGTTCTTATCTGCCAATCATGCAGTCTCGATACCCAGCCCAGCTCCTAATGAGACCACATTTCCTGGTTGCCTAACAACATCCCTTCGAGCTCAGGGGGCTGGGCATGCTTGTTCCTCAAGGGTTCTAACGCGGAGTAAGCCACCCAGGAAAAGAGAGGGTTGAACACAAGGCATATCTGGGTCCTGTTTCTCAACAGAGGCAGTTGAGTGCAGAGCCCCTCCTCTCTGCTCTCACTCGGCCTCTATAAACTCACTTCCGCAACATCAGTGACTAGAACATGGGTTGAGAGACAAAAGCCTTTATTATTTTACCCTGTGTTTATGGATGGGCTGACACCTTCAGAAGGCTGTTGGAATAGGCCCCGGCTGGCACGGGATGAGACTAGGACCTCTCCTGGAAATCAGTCTTCTGAGTGGTGACAGTAGCAGCAGCAGATGTATCGAGGGTTCAGGAAGCCAGAGCAAAGGTGAGGAGGGAGCCTGAGAATTTGGTGAGAAAACGGATTCTAGTGAGGCCCTCGGCTGTGTTATCTCTGCCCCCCACTATCGATCATAGAAAGAGCTAGTTTCCTCCCCGGGGGAGCCCACACTGTACATGGAGGCAGCCCCCAGCGGTGAGTCTACCCTGCCTTCCAGCTTTACCTTGAAGTCTTCCTGAGCTCGTTTCCCTCTCAGTTCCAGAAGCAGCATAAACGCGAAAGGGTTAGGCATCTACAATGTCCGCTGCACTGATAACTAGCAAGGTCAGGAGCCTCAGCCTGAGAGCTGTGAGGAAAGGGTAGAGGGACAAGGACGGGCATCTAACCTCCCTGCATCTAGGCTTACACTCACTACGGTCTTCTCTGGGGACACCTGCTGCGATCGGGGCGTACCTAGGAGGTTGAGGCATTTTTTGGTGGAGGGAAGCCTCCTGGAGTGTCTTTATTCTATATGGGAGTCCCAAACTCAGGACTGTTTCAAAACATTTTTTTTTTCCGAGACAGAGTTTCTCTGTGTAGTTTTGGTGCCTGTCCTGGATCTTGCTCTGTAGACCAGGCCGGCCTCGAACTCACAGAGACCCACCTGGCTCTGCCTCCCGAGTGCTGGGATTAAAGGTGTGCGCCACCACTGCCCGGCTCAAAACATTTTTTTGGAGGGCTGACACAGGCCAGGAATGGTGCCACATGCCTGTAATCATAGCAAGGGCACAGGAAATGTCAGAAGTTCAAGGCCACCCTGATCTACACAGAGTTTCTAGCCAGCCAGTTACATAGCAAGAACCTCTTTCCAAGGGGGAGGGGGGGGGAGTGGGGTGGGTGAGTGGGAGGCAGTTCCTGGCAATGGAGCTCAAGAATTAGCATGATTATTTAGGACCTGGAATCCATTTCTAGGTTTTGGTTTTGTTTTTTTTCCGAGACAGAGTTTCTTTGTGTAGCCTTGACTGTCCTAGGTTTAGTGGTGGGTCTCTTTATTTGATGAGCCATCTTGCCAGCTCCCCCAAAAAGAATTTAAAACGCAAAAGATAGCGGGGTGTGATGGCCACGCCTTTAATCCCAGCACTCCAGAGGCAGACACAGATGTATCTCTGACTTTGAGGTCAGCCTGGTCTACAAATCAAGTTCCAGGACACCTAGGCCTACTCAGAGAAACCCTGACACACACACACACACACACACACACACACACACACACACACGACAAACAACAACAAAAAAGGAAATCAAAAGACAGACAATCTCTAAAGAATGGAAATTACAACCCGGTGGTGGCGCACGCCTTTAGTCCCAGCACTCAGGAGGCAGAGCCAGGTGGATCTCTGTGAGTTCGAGGCCAGCCTGGGCTACAGAGTGAGATCCAGGACAGGCACCAAAACTACACAGAGAAACCCTGTCTCGCAAACAAACAAACAAACAAAGGAAATTACATTTATTCATCGTGAGGATTGTGGGGGGTCGGTGGGGATGGTGCGTACAACGGCCCTCACGTGGAGGTCAGAGGACAACTTTCGGAAGCCAGTTCTCTCCTTCCCTCATGTGGGGCTGGGGTATCAAACTCAGGTCCTCAGGCTTGGCTGCAAGCACCTTTCCCCATTGAGCTATCTTACCTGCTCCTAGAGAGGAAATTCAGAGACAAAATCTGAGCAAGAGAAAGCCATTGAGAGAAATTTCTGGATGCCTGCTGCCCACCGCTGGGATTTATTAATTACTCACACACAATGTTTGCTGTTGGTTCTCATACTCAGTAACTGGTGATGCTCCTGTTAGACATTGCTTTCCTCAAGAACACAAATTCACTGGGCAGTGGTGGTGCACGTCTTTAATCCCAGTACTCCGGAGGCAGAGGCAGGTGGATCTCTGGGAGTTCGAGGCCAACCTGGTCTACAGAGCGAGATCCAGGATGGCTAGGACTGTTACAGAGAAACCCTGTCTCAAAAAACCTTAAAAAAAGTCTTCCCCATCATCCCTTCTTCATATTGTCTAACTTGCCTGATCCCCACTCCCCTCCATCCTAAATATACTTACAATTTTATCTTTCTATCTTTCTCTCAGATATTTCCTTTTTTTCTTTTTCTTTTTTTTGGTTTTTCCAGACAGGGGTTCTCTGTGTAGGCCTGGCTATCCTGGAACTCATTCTGTAGATCAGGCTGGCCCCAAACTCAGAGACTTACCTGACTCTGCCTCCCGAGTTCTGGGATCAAAGGCACACACCACCACTGTCAGGCTTCTCTCAGATACTTTCTAGCTCATGTCCAATAAAAGGAGCTCTCAAGCCCTGGCCTCATGCAATTCATTTTCCTGCTCCTCTGATCTTGTGTGTCCACATCCTCTTTGAGCTAATAACTCAGTCAGAATTGGTGTCAGGCTAGCACAAAGCCATGGAGGTCAAGTGGCTGCAGGAACAATGTAGGCAGGTCAGGGACAATAGAAGAAGAGCCAGAGAGAAGGCCTGACAGATGAGGTAGCCTAGAGAATACAGGAGGGCACTGTGGAAGTCCTGGGACTGTGACAAAGAGTCACTGGGCTAAGTGTTGGTTTTTTGTATACACTGAACAATTCTGAGAACCAGAGATGATCCCAGGGTCAGAAAATGGCTCAGGGCCAGACATGGTGGTCCATGCCTGTAATCTTAGCTCAGGATTAGTTCTGTGTAGCCTTGAGTAGCCATCTTCCTGCATCAGCTTCCTAAGTACTGAAATCAAAGGTGCTGTGTATTCATGTCCATGTGTGTGCATGTGGAAGCAGAGGCCATTGTATGCACCATCCCCACTCACCCCCCACAATCCTCACGATGAATAAATGCAGAGGATAATCTCAGGTGCTGTTTCTCAGATGCTGTCCACTAGTATTTTGAGACAGATCTGTCATTGGCCTGGAGCTCACCTAACAGGCTAGGGATCCACCGCCTCTGCCTTGCCAGCGCTGGGATGCCATACCCAGCTTATTTTCATGCGGGTTCTGGGGATGGAACTCAGGTCCTGGTCCTTGCATCACTGAGCTATCTCCTTAGCCTTAGATGTTCGTTTTAGTAGAAGAGAATTTTATCATAACCTTTGAAAACTGAGGATCTGACTTGTCAAATACAGGAAAAGATAATTGGATGGGCAAAGACACAGAGCTATTGTTGAATCTCAGCTTAGCATACAGGTGGGGCCAGGCCCGTAATCTTAGCTAGTCAGGAGGCTGAGGCAAAGACTGCCTGGGTTACAAAATGAGTTCAAGGCCGCCCTGGGAAACTTATCAAGACTCAAAGTTTAAAAAAAAAAAATTGGTTGGCGATGCATCGAAGTAGTGGAGTGTTGCTTAGCAACACGCTAGGTTCAATCCTCAGTACCATAAATTTTAAAAAAGGAAGGACGGGAGGGAGAAAACAGCAACGGGTCCTGATAATCATCTAGTCTAGACTGCCTTCCCATGCATGCCCTCTCCACGTAGCTTTCCCTCAAGATTTAATTGGGATCAGGAGGGAAAAGGTCCAGTGTGCTCCGAATCCCATGCCTGTCCATGCCCACTGAAATCTTGGACATTCTCCGTGGCCTGGATTTCTCAAGCTAATGGGGAGCAAGTTCAAGTTGCGAACCCAAAGGCCAAAGTCACAGCCATCCTTCCCAGATCAGTTTCTGTCCCTCCCCAGCTGGGCTAGGAGGAGAGATCTGTCTGTATTTCCTCCTACAGCTGAAACCAGGCAGTCAGCCTTGATGTGGGCCTCTGCATTCTGCACTGCGTCCTGTGGGGACAGCGTGAAGGCCTTCAGTAACCCGGCTTGAACGAAAGGAAGAGAGCAGGGAGGGGCAGGGGTGTTTTTCTCTCCTCCCGTCTCACCCCCACCCACCTTCTAAGGCTGGGCAGCTCTGCCCAGGATCCTATCAGGAGAAACTCCCTGCCCTTCCTTAATCCCGAGTTCCACAGTGCCTCCGTTTCCACGTTACATTATTCTAAAGAGGCAAGATGAAACCATTGCTCTCCCCAGGACTCAGTAGTGGACATTTGTCCACGATATGCCTAAGCTATTTTTGCTCACCCACTCCACCCTCTGTAACCCATCTCCCCTTCAACCCACGTCTCTTTTCCCCATCACCATTCTCACCTTTCGCGCCTGTCTCCTCTCTCGGAGACTGGACTCCACTGCCCTCTAGTGGCCAGAGGTGGAAACACTCCACCCAGTCAGTACCTTCAAGGACTTTACCACTAACGGTTACATAAATGGGAACGCTGAGGGACACCTACCCAAATCTCAGACACCCAAGCCATTTAGTCCACGTCCGTTCCCTCAACCTCTGACCTGTGACTTATTTCTTTCCTACCTCATCCCTAGAGAAAATCCCAAGTTGGAAATTCTGCAGCAGGAAAAAAACAAAAAACAAAAATCAAAAAGAACCCCCACGGTCCGTTGGTTTTCCCCACCCCCCACCCCTGCGCCTCAAATGTCATAATCACAAGCTAATTTGCCACTATTGGGTTCTTCTAAGGAACTGTCAGCTCCCAGCCTTTTTGAGCCCAAGTCTTTTAGGTTATTTACTGGCTTCGCCACATCTCGTTGCTGTGGCGACATCGCTGCAAGATCGCGGTAGCTAACCAGGTCTCCTGTCTCCAAGGTAACAGGCGCTTTGCGACCTTCAGTTTGCAGCGGTCGCACTGCAGTCCCTGCAGTGGTTGCTGGGCGACAGCCGCAGAGAGAAGGGGTGTCTGGAGTTAAGGACCTGGGCTGGTCTTGGAGGGGAAGCTAGCCCATGCCTGAAGGAAGTGCTGGGCCCCGCGGGAAGGGGTGTGATCTGAAGCGACCCAACCGCTCTCCCCTCGGCTGGGCCCATGGCTGGGGCGGAGTCCCCCGGGCGAGCAAGGGGCTCGGCCTGGACCTGGAGGCCAGTGGCGCGGGACGCGCTCCTGGCTCGTGCCTTCCATTCATGCACCGAACTGCAGGGACGGTTCTATCTGGTAGGGGGTCTCCTGGAAGGTGGTGCAAAAGTGCCCAGCAGCGATACTGTGATCTTTGACCCAGCTGGGGGCCAAGCTGTACGACTGCCAGCCCGGGGCAGTCCCACTCGCAGTCACCACGAAGCGGTCCTGGTGGGGGGACGTTGGCTCTGCGTGGTGGGTGGCTGGGACGGGTCCTGTCGCTTAGCCACGGTGGCCGCTCTGGACACGCAGAGTGGGGTGTGGGAGGTATGGACTGCGAACCCTGGCAACTGCCCTCCTGCTGGCCTCAGCAGCCACACCTGCACTCGCCTCTCCGACCGGGAGCTGCGAGTGTCTGGCAGAGAGGGTGGCACCCACACTCAGCGTCGCTACGGAAGCATCTACACGTTAAAGTTGGACCACAGCACCCGCACTTATTGGTACAGCAACCTTTGCCCCAAACGTTTGTTTGTTTTCTCCACACTCGAGAAACGCAAAACCTAAACAAACTTACTGGTAATTGATTCCCGTCCTCACCCTAGCACCATCTTGGAATCTACGATTTCCAAGATGGCGTAACTCTATCTGCTCCAACCCGGACTTTCTCTTTCACAAGGGCACTCAGGCAAAGCGGTACAACATTGGAATCTTTTCAGAAAACCCGAATTTCTGTGTACCAACAGCTACAAGGAAGAAGGCTGCCACACAGTCTCACGATCAGGTCACTGTGCTGCCCTGCTGCCAACCGCCGGACCCCACCCGGGTCATCAGCTATTGCTCTTCGGGGGCTGCAACTCGGTCGAACCAGAAGTAATTGGGAAATGGAGCCATGGGAAAATTAAGGTATTAGCTCCTTACATTTTAGAGTAGAAGAGGACTAAAACTGAGATGAGCAAACCCTTCAGACAGTCCCTTTTCTCCCCCAAGGAGGAACCACTTGTTGCCCCTCATTTGACGGAACAGCTTGAAAGGCTTGTGAGCAGTGGGCAGGGGTTGCAGCAGGGACCCCAGAGCCTGCGGCATCATTCCTGTTCAGTGGTGGGACCTTTCGCTGTACTCTTCGGTGGTGAAACTCTGACCAGAGCTAGAGACACGATCTGCAATGACCTCTACATCTATGACACCCGTGAGAGCCAAACCAATGTTTGGCGGGAGGGAGGAGGGAAAGACATGAGAACCTAAAATCTACAAAAAGATGGAGTGGTGGGATACAAGAGAGGAAAAATTAGTTGACAAGAGTTAAAGAAATGCAGGCTGGGTGTGGCGGCACATGCACCAGACGCAGAGGCAGGAGGATCTCTGAGTTCAAGGCTAGCCTGGTCAACATAGTGAGTTCCAGGACAGCCAGGTTTACACATAAGACCCTATCTAGCCGGGCGGTGGTGGCACACACCTTTAATCCCAGCACTCGGGAAGCAGAGCCAGGTGGATCTCTGTGAGTTCAAGGCCAGCCTGGGCTACAGAGTTCCAGGACAGGCTCCAAAGCTACACAGAGAAACCCTGTCTCGAAAAACAAAAACAAAACAAAACAAAAGACCCTATTTAATATATATATTAAATATATATACACACACACACTCACTCACTCTTTTTAAAAACAGAGTCAGAGGTGGGCTTTGGTGGCACATGCCTTTAGTCCCAGCACTCGTGAGGCAGAGGCAGGAGGATGTCTGTGAGTTCAAGACCAGCCTGGTCTACAGAGCGAGTTCCATGTCAGCCAGGGCTACACAGAGAAACCCCGTCTCAAAAAACAGAGGAAAACAAACAAACAAAGCCAGGCATGGTGATTCTCTGGGAGTTTGAGGCCAGCCAGCCTGGTCTACATAGCGTTTGAGACCAGCCAGGGTAACATAGTGAGACCCTGTCTCAAGAAACAAAACAAAATAGACAACATACATAGAATATTTGAAAAGGCCAACAAACCAAATGAGAAAAATACCAGGCAAGCATCTGACTTGTCGAAGGGGAGGACGAAGTATCCCTCCTCAATAACCACCCTCTGCTCTCAACCCAACAGGCGAGTCTCCGCCTCTGTGGTTCCACTTCCCCTGTGCGGACCGTAGACTGAAGCGTGTGGGCCATCGCACTTGCCTGTGGAACGACCAGCTTTATTTGGTTGGGGGTTTTGGTGAGGACGGCAGCACTGCTAGCCCACAGGTTTGCATTCTGGAACTCTTTGTCTAAAGAATAGAAAGGCACATGGGCCAGGCCTCTGTGTTGTGGCAAACCCACACAGCATTCTCATGGTTATTGCACACTTTATCTACTTATTAAATTTCAATCTGAGAATCAACATTTTGTCTCTGACTCCTTTTTGGAAGGGCACTAAATAAGTAAATACCATTATTTGCAAGGGAAAGGCCAAAGGATAAGCCTTCCTCATACTGGGAGCTATTAACCTGGCAGAGACAACTGCAAATCATCTATTTTTTGTTTTGTTTTGTCTGAAATAGGGTCTCACTATGTATAGCCTTGGATGGCCTGGAACTCATTATGTAGACCAGGCTGTCCTGGAACTTAGATCTGCCTCCTGTTGTATTCTAAGCACTAAAATTAAAGGCATGCGTGCCACCATGCCCAGCTGTATGCTGTCTTTTGCCCTTAATGTAACCCTAAATGAGAGAAAGTTTCAGGCTACAGCTAAGCATTCTGACCAAAACATTTAATTAACAAAAAAATATTACAATAGCAGAGAAAATAATAATAATGACAACAACAATAAAAAGAAACTAGAAGTGGGAGTCAGGGTGAAAAAAGGAAGTGCAGAGGCCTTAGTTCCTAAGAGACCAGCACTCCTGCTGAGCTGGATTTAGCCCCAGCCCCTTCTGAGTTTTCCTTGGCTGCTGGCTTCTCATCTTCTCCCATAAGACGAATGTTGTGCTTTTCCCGAAATTCATTGAGTTCTTTCCCCTTTGCCTGAAGCTGCTGTGACAGTGTCTCGATGATCTTCTGTATCTAGAAGGTAAGGGAAAGAGGTTACAGAAGAAGTGCACGTCTCCCTTCCCCAACCTGGAATGGACTAGGATTAGAGGAAGTGAAACAAGATCATACTCAACCTTACCTTTGGCCAAGAATGAACAAAGCCCAGATTCTCAAACACAGTGTCTAATACAAGGGAATCACCTGAGCTACTTACTTCTGTTATTTATTGTTGCCCTGGCTGTCCTGGAACTCACTTTGTAGACTATGCTGACCTCAAACTCACAGGGATCCACCTGCCTTTGCCTCCGTCCAGGCTAGCCCCACTCCTTTATTGACCCCCCCTCACAGTCCCCCATCTCATAATCACATATCTCTGTTTTGTTTTGTGACCCACCGACTTTAACCAGGACCACCCTTGTGGGCATGAGTCTGGAGCTATCTACTGGAGGATGAGCAACTCACCAGGGCTACGTCACTGAAGACAATGAGCCACCCTCTCTGAGCAACCTTCAACTGTCAACAGTCCCCAGGGAGGGTGGGCTGCTTGTTTTTAAAATAGCATTTATAATACTATGGTTTCTTCTTTTAGGTTACATTCATTTTTTTACTTAGTGACTTATAGTTAGCCCAGGCTGGCTTCAAACCCAAGATTCCCCTGCCTCATCATAGCAAGTTAATCACCAATGAATGGCATCCCAGTCAGTCTGTTTCTCCTTTTAAAATGTCGCTTATGGTATCTTTAAGGGTCTGGTTCAGCGGATCCGAGAGAGAGTAAGAAGCTGTATGTTAAGCTGATTCTTGGCTGGAGGTAGAGCTCAGTGGCAGAGTGCTTAGCCTCTTATGTATAAGGCTCTGGATTTGATTCCCAGCACTGTTAAACTAGTTCTTCAGGTGATTTTGATTCAGGTATCCATGGACTACACTGTGAGAAACACTGCTCTACCCATCCTCCTCCCAAATCAACCACATCAAAGAGCCTATGGAAAGGGCACATGGCCAACAACTCCTCCCATAAGGAGTTGGACTTCGTAATCGTATAAAGGGCACAGACTAACAGGCTATATACTATCTTCAACATGACTTTCTGCCTGAACTTTCTTCCCCCACATTCCCTCAATCCCTGGTCATCCCCATTTCAGCTCTTGGTTGCCCAAACTCCTCCTCAGGAATTCTTGCTCACCTGCTCTTTGTTACCCTCCAAGGCAGGCAGCACTTCTTTGACGGTCCGCTCTACCAGCACACCTCCAACCATTCGGTAGCACTTGCGGGTTTCGTCCACTTCCTTCAGTGTATCAATCACTAGGCTAGGGCAGGAGAACGAGACCTCAACATTCAGTTCCGCTCTAGTGCAGCCCTCCCTCAAAAAGGCCCACGCAGTTGCTCCACTTTCTCTGACGTTCTCACCTGTGCTCATTCAGTTCCATCTCCAGCTCAGCGGCTTTGGATGCCAAGCCTCTCTGTTCCTGCCGAAGGCGATTAAAGCCAGCAATTACCTAAGAGCATGACAGAGAGAAGATGAGAGGTGAGACTGTGAAACTGCCAGAAAGTGAGGGCAGCCCATAGGACGGCCGATTTTACAAGACGCAGAAGTGGATACCCACCTTGGAAAAGGAGCAAAATACAAATTTGCAATTTCCCAGTGCCTACATGTGGGAGCTATTTGCCAGGCACGAGGAGATTTAATAACAGATCTGAACCTAGGTCCTATGCAAGAGGGGTAAATTCTTTTAACTACTGACCTATCTCGACAGCTTCCACACCCCCTTCCCCAAGATGTTTTTATTTTTAATTATATGGATATGTGTGTGTTTGTGCACACACAGAGACCAGAAGGGGGTGTTGGATTCCCAGGAGCTGGAGTCACAGGCCTGATATGGGTGCTGGGAATCCAACTTGGGTCCTCTAGAAGAACAGTATGTATCCTTAACCACTGAGGCCTCATCTTTTCAATCCTTGCCTTTTTCTAAGATTTAAAGTGTTACCTTATGTGTGTGTGTGTGTGCCTGTGCATGCACATGTGTGGAGGTCAGAAGAGGGTGTCAGATTCACCTGGAACTACAGTTACAGGTAGCTGCGAGCTTCTGGGTGTGGGGACTGGGGACTGAACTCCACAGAGGACAGCTCTGCAAGCTCCGTTCTCTCCTAAAACTGTGTGGTCCAGGGGTCATGCTCCAGTGGCCAGGCTTGTGCAGCAAGCGCTTTACTCACTAAGCCACAGAAGCTCTGTAACAATAGCTCAGGGCTGGAGATACAGCTCAGTGAGAGGTGCCCAGCATGCAAGAGGCACGGGTTCAATGCCCAGCACCACTACCAACAACGAAAAAGAAACTCGTACATGGTGTGCTGACTATCCCCCATCCAATTGGAACCTCCTCCTCTTTCACTTGGTGGGGCTTCTATGGGGCCACCCATCAAAAAACCCTTGTCCCCTGGACCCCAGAACTCAGTAACCGACGCTAGTCTTTTCTAGATATCTGAGTTGTGGGTAGACAAAGGTATAATGGAAGCGGCTGGAGCTACGAACCCTGTGGTCACAAAGAGGAGACCTTCTGCTCTGATTCCTGGACTCCTTAAAGTGGCCCCAGTTCTTGAACTTTACTCTAATTAGCCCTTTTGTGCTCAGTTTTGCAAGCTACCTGCTATTCTTCAAAACACTCATTAAAACAGGTCTGGTTGTTCACACCGGTAATCTGAGCACTCCCAGAGATCACGGTAAGCTCCAGGCTAGCCAGGGCCACACAGTGATAAACTGTCCTGAAAAACTAAGAAAATAAGAAAAAGACAAACAAGTTGTTTGGTTTGTTTGATTAAAAAAAAAAAAAAAAAAAAAAGGGAGCTTGGCCTAGTGCCTCAAGCCCATAATCTCAGCACTGAGGAAGCTGAGGCAGGAGGATCAAGAGTTCAAAGGCCCTGTCTTTTTAGGGGAGGAGGAGGAGGGGAGAGGAAGAGAGTGGGGGAAGATGAAGAAAGAAAGGCAGGAAGAAAGAAGTGGAAAAGGAGAGGGGAAGGAAAGTCAAAAGTAAATACTGTGACTAACTCAGACTCTAACCGTTCTCCAGCACCCAATGGCGCGCTCTTCTGGACAGACATGGTGCCACATTCCTAGCCAGCATGCTTTCTTACTAATAGCGTTTCCTTCACACATACCTCTCCACCCCTTAACGGTAGCCCTGGACATCAGGGCTGGGGCTTGCACTATGCTAAGAAGGCATCTTCTACCAGTGAGCTATCCCAGCCCTTTACCCTATTTCCTTACTCTAGTGTAATATGACCTAGTTTTTGTTGTTTTCTTTCAGGATATGAATGTAATCTACTGAAATGTGTCAATTATCCCGTTGTGGAAAAATTCAGCCATAAGCTCAGTAAAAGTAAACACACTGTCAGCAGCTAACTGCAACGTAACTCTAGGTGAAATTCACAGTCAGCCAATTTTTTTGTTTGTTTGTTTTCTAGACAGGGTTTCTCTGCATAACAGTCCTGGCTGTCCTGGAACTAGCTCTGTAGACTATGCTGGCTTCGAACTCAAGAGATTTGCCTGCCTCTGCCTTCTGAGTGCTGGGATTAAAGCCAGTTTTAAGCTGCCATCTCTGGGGTCTCTAGGATAAAAACAGTCTAGCTCTATTTCCACTCCTCAGAATTCTCATTGTTCCTCTTAAAATACGAATTTCCTAGTGGTCTTCCCCCCTATGGCTATATCTAATTTTTCTCCTTTCCTTATTCCCTATTGTTCTTTTCTTCTCCCCTTAAGATTTATTTATTTATTTATTTAATGTATATGAGTGCTCTATCTGTATGTATAACTTTAGGTCAGAATGGGCATCAGATCCCAGTATAGATAGTTGTGAGCCACCATGTGGTTGCTGGGAATTGAACCCAGGACCTCTGGAAGAGCAGCCACTGCTCTTAACCACTGAGCCATCTCTCGTGCCCCCATAGTATATTAAAATAAATAAATAAATGAAGATTTACTTTATGTGGTCTTGGTTGTTGTTGTTGGTGGTGGTGACTTTTTTTGTTTGTTTGTTCTTGTTTTTCAAGACAGGGTTTCTCTGTGTAGCCCTGGCTGACCTGGAACTTGCCCTGTAGACCAGGCTGGCCTCGAACTCAGAGATGCGCCTACCTCTACCTCCTAAGTGCTGAGATTAAAGGCGTGCCGCACCACCAACCCAGTTTTTTTTACTTTTAAACACAAAATCTTTTCTATTTTTTTTTTCTTTTCGTTCCATATAGCCCCAGATGACCTCAAATTTGCTATGTAGCCAAGGATGGCTTGAACTTCTGATCCTCTTTCCTCCACCACCCAAGTCCTGCTAGGAATACAAGAGTATTGATCATACCCAGTTCATTCTATGCTAAGCATTCAACTCAAGGCCCCATGCACAAAAGACAAGCGCTCTACCAATGGGGCTATCCCTCCAACCCCAAATCTTCTCTATTCATATTTGTATTATTTGTCACTATTTACTCTGCCCTCTTTTCTGTTATCACTCAGAAAAATTTAAATATGCAAATATAACCTATTTTTAAGCACTTAACTCTTTCATGACCCTACTACTGCTTTCCACAGTATGGAAAGTAAAGAGCATCTACTATGCTCCAAGCACTATGATAGCCTTGATGTTCCATCTCGTTTACTTCTAACAAATGAAAACAGACTAAGGTACAGCTCAGTGGTAAAGCACTTTGTGTGTCAGGGTTCAATTTATAGCCTGGGGAAGGAGGGGACAACTATAAATCATGTAGTTTATAAATCAAGAGTCATGGCCCCGGGTACAGGCAGAGCTGGACTTATACACAGGCTTCTCTACATCTAAGAGCCTTTTCTATGACTATGTTGTTTCTGGTTTGTCATACATTAATCTCATAGAAATAACAATTTCCCCTTAATTTATAGTCCTGCTTTGTCTTCTTTCTTGGTTAGTCAATGCTGTATAGTTTTTGGTTTTTTGTTTGTTCGTCCTGTTTTGTTTCTGTGTTTTAAAGTGCTGGGAAATAATTCAGGGTGGTGCACATGCTAAGCAGACCCTCTATCATCAAATGACATTCCCAGCCCCTTACTATATACATTTGATAACTTAGGGCAGGAGGGATGGCTCAGCAGTTAAGAGAGCTTGCTCTTTCAGAAAACCTAGCTTTGATTCCCAGCATCCACATGGTAACCAACAACTGCCTATAGCTACACTTCCAGAGGATCTGTCCCCTTCTTCTGGCCTCTGCAGGTACCAGGCACTAATGCCAGGTTCAGTTCCCAGCACCCAGCTCATAGCCATCTGTAACTCCAGTCCCAAGGGATCCAACACCCTCTTCTGACCTCTTTAGGCACCAAGTGAACATGTGGTGTGCATACATGCAAACAAAACACCCATACACATAAAATAAAAATTAAAAGCAAATAACTTTAAAGAGGATGGCACTGGAGAGATGCTTCAGCAGTTATGGATACTTGTTGCTCTTGCAGAGGACCTGGGTTCAGTTCCTACATAGTGCCTCACAACCATCTGTAACTCCAGTTCCAAAGGATCCTGTTGGTGGTTGTTTTTACTCTTTGCTCTTTTGGGGGCCTGCCACTCAGCTCCCAAATAAATCGCACGGAGTCTTATTGTTACTTATAAATGCCCGGCCTTAACTTGGCTTATTTCTAGCCAGCTTTTCTTAACTTAAATTATCCCATCTACCTTTTGCCCCTGGGCTTTTTCCTTTTCTTACTTCTGTGCATTTTACTTTCACTCTTATTCCATGGCTGGCTGTGTGGCTGTGTGGCTGGCCCCTGGCGTTCTCCTCTCCTCCTTTTCTTGCTCCTAGATCTTCTCTCCCCAGATTTCTCCTCATATTTATTCTCTCTGCCTGCCAGACCCGCCTATCCTTTCTCCTGCCTTGCTACTGATCATACCCAGTATATTCTATGCTAAGCATTCAACCCAAGGCCTTATGCATAGAAGACAAGCACTCTAACAACTGGGCTATACCTCCAACCCCAAATAATTTCTATTTATATTTGTATTATTTGTCACTATTTACTCTGCCTTCTTTTCTGTTATCTCTCAGGAAAATTTAAATAAGCAAATATAACCGTTCAGAGCCATTCAGCTCTTTATTAGACCAATCAAGTATTTTAGACAGGCAAAGTAACACAACTTCACAAAGTTAAACAAATGCAACATAAAATAATGCAACACATCTTTGCATCATTAAACAAATGTTCCACAGCATAAACAAATGTAACACATCTTAAAATAATATTCCACAACAGGATCCAACCCCCATTCTGATCTCTGCACCAGGCACACCCACAGTGAACATGTATACATACAGACAAAACACGCATGCACATAAGGTAAGTAAATCTTGGGGGGAGGGGTTTAAAAAGGAAAAAAAAATTATAACCCAAGGGATATTCTCTTTTTTAAATTAAATTTATGGGGAAGAGGTTTGAGGAAGAGGACCATATGTCAGACAATAAACCTGTGTAATTCAGTTTTATCCTTCCTCCCTGTGGGACTTGGGGATTGAACTAAGGTTGTCAGGCCTGGTAGCAAGCACCTGTACCCACTAAGCCATCTCTCTGCTCTGACCCATGTTATCTTTCCTCCAAAAAAATGCCCTCTGGATATGTTCCATGCCATTTCTTCTTAACTGGATACTGGAAAAATAGACTAGGGAGAGAATTCTGCCTGAATTCATCTGAAATGTATTTCCTGAGAGACCGCTCCACTGATTGCCTCCAGTCCTTTCTCGTTTCTTTTTTTTTGTTTTGTTTTGTTTTTTTGTTTTGGGTTTTTTAAAGATTTATTTATTTATTATGTATACAGAAGAGGGCACCAGATCTCATTACAGATGGTTGTGAGCCACCATGTGGTTGCTGGGAATTGAACTCAGGACCTCTGGAAGACTAGCCAATGCTCTTAACTGCTGAGCTCTCTCTCCAGGCCGTTTGTTTTTTTGAGACGGGGCTTCTCTGTGTATCTTTGGAATCTCCTGTCCTTTTCAGCATTTCAGCATCCATCCTCCCTTGGGTTTTATGGGTTTTGAGACAGTCTCAGGTGGCCAGGCTGGCCTACTACTGCTACATAATCAAAGATGACCTTGAACTCCTGAGCCTCCCACCTGCTCTTCCTGAATGCTGGGATTACTGGTTTTAGTGCCCTCTTTATAATAAATGTAGTTAACTATCAAAGAAAGCTTTTTTGATCGTACTACTCTATCACATCCATCCATTCTCTTCAAATTTTACAGACCAGTCTATACTCATTGCCTCTAATTTACTTTATATTACTGTCTGTCTTCATCACTTACCAAACTATCCCCCCAGAGATCTTGAATAGCCTTGTGTATAACTGCATAATCCAACTGCCTTTTCTCAAGGCTCAATCTGCTTCTTTAAAACAAACAAACAAAGCTGGGCAGTGGTGGTGGTGGTGGTGGACACGTTTAGTCCCAGCACTCAGGAGGTAGAGGCAGGTGGGATATCTGAGTTTGAGGCCAGCCTGGTCTACAGAGTGAATTCCAAGACAGCCAGGACTACACCGAGAAACCCTGTCTCAAACAACAAAAAATATTTGTTTTGGGGACCAGAGAGATTGCTCACCAGTTATGAGTATTTAATGTCTTTGCAAAGGAACCAGGTTCATCTCCCAACACACACAGTGGCTTAAGACAACCTCTAACTCCAGTTCTAGAGGAAGTGATGCCCTCTTTTGGCCTCTGTGGGTACCAGGAATGCACATGGTATACATACATACATACATGCATACAGGCAAACACTCATACACAAAAGACAAAGATGAAGCCGGGCGGTGGTGGCGCACGCCTTTAATCCCAGCACTCGGGAGGCAGAGGCAGGCGGATCTCTGTGAGTTCGAGGCCAGCCTGGTCTACAGCGCGAGATCCAGGAAAGGCGCAAAGCTACACAGAGAAACCCTGTCTCGAAAAACCAAAAAAAAAAAAAAAAAGATGAAATCTAAAATAAATAAATCCAAACTTTATAGACTTACTTGGTTTCAAATCCTAGTACTGCCTTTATTATACACTACTATATGTCTAAACTACTTGTCCTTTTCCTATAAAGTATAAATAATACCATAGTAGGACAGTTTTGGTTTTTTTTTTGGTTTTTCGAGACAGGGTTTCTCTGTGTAGCTTTGCGCCTCTCCTGGAACTCACTTGGTAGCCCAGGCTGGCCTCGAACTCACAGAGATCCGCCTGGCTCAGGCTCCCGAGTGCTGGGATTAAAGGCGTGTGCCACCACCGACAGTTTCTTAGCACTGGTACTTAGCACTATGAATCATACAGTTCTTTCTTACACTAGCAATCTTGTACATTGTGCAGTACTTAGCAACATCACTGCACTCTACCCACTAAAACTAAACACATTTCAGACACGCACCTGTCAACTGTTTCCTAGGGACGTCACATCAGGATGAGAACCAACACCAAAGGACAACAAAAAGAGGCTGAGACAACCATCAAGAGGCTGACTCAAGGTTAGTCCCCTACTCCCCTTTGGTTTCTAGGACTGAACCAATCTTCTGGTTCTCCTTTCTCTTTCAACCCCTCTTTCTTTCTGAAAGTTCTTCCCATCTCATTTCTACAGTGGGAACATGACTAAAGAGTCTGTTCATATTATTCCTTCACTTTATTAGCTACAGTTTCAATTTATTTATTTATTTGTTTGTTTTTTTCAAGACAGGGTTTCTCTGTGTAGTTTTGGTGCCTGTCCTGGAACTCACTCTGTAGACCAGGCTGGCCTCGAACTCACAGAGATCCACCTGGCTCTGCCTCCCGAGTGCCGGGATTAAAGGTGTGTGCCACCACCACCCAGCTTGATATTCTTTTTAAAAAATATTTATTTATTTATTATGTATAGTGTTCTGTCTGCATGTATGCCTGTACACCAAAAGAGGGCACCAGATCTCATTACAGATGGTTCTGAGCTGCCATGTGGTTGCTGGGAATTGAACTCAGGACCTCTGGAACAACAGCCAGTGCTCCTAACCACTGAGCCATCTCTCCAGCCCTCAAATGATATTCTTAGAAATTTCTATAGTTTGTGAACCCAAGCCTTCTCCTAGACTCATAATTATCCATTACATAAGATTTTAAAACTTTTTTTCCAGGCCAGAAAGATGACTCAGCATGTAAACGCTTTTGCTGCCCAAGCCTGATGACCAGAGTTAAATTCTCAGAATCCATGCAAAGGTGGAAAGAAAGAACCAGTTCTGGGTCTGCATGATGACTCAGTAGATAAGGGCACTTGCCGCTAAGCCCGACAACCTAAGTTTTTTTTTTTTTTTTTTTTAGGTTTTTCGAGACAGGGTTTCTCTGTGCAGCTTTGCGCCTTTCCTGGATCTCGCTCATCTAGACCAGGCTGGCCTTGAACTCACAAAGATCCGCCTGCCTCTGCCTCCCAAGTGCTGGGATTAAAGGCATGCGCCACCACCGCCCGGCAACAACCTAAGTTTTGATCAGCAGGACCCACAACGTAGAAGGAAAGAACTAACTCCGGTGAGTTATCCTGACCACTATATCTGTGCTGTCATCTGGATGATGTCATATTGCACGCACATGCAATAAACATATCAAAATGCACTAAGAAATAGGGCACTCCAAAGAAAGTACCAAACTAAATCAGTTCATGACCACCAAGCCAACAAGGAATCCTATACACAGAGGAGAAAGACTGAAGCATGAAAGTACAAGAAAGAATAAATGTCACCGGGTAGTGGTGGCACATGACTTTAATCCCAGCACTTGGGACGCAGAGGCAGGCAGATCTCTGTAAGTACTAAGATGGCCTGGTCTATAGAGCAAGTTCCAGGACAGCCAGAGAACCTTGTCTCAAGAAACAAAACAACCAACCAAACTAAACCAAACCAAAAGAATAAATTTCAAGACAGGGAAAGAAGAACAAAGGAGAACTAAGAAAGACACTATCATCCCTTAAACCCAGATTGGTGGTACATGCCTGTAATCCCAGCACTTAGAGGTTGAGCCAGAAGGATCTGGAACTCAGGGTTAGCCCTAGTTACACAGTGAATTCAAGGCCAGACTGGGCTTCATAAAAATGAGACAGACAGACAGACAGACAGACAGACACACACACTTCATAGAATCCAACACAGTAAGTCTACAAACCCCAAATATGAAGAGTGGAAAAAACTACCAATAGTCCAACCAACCAGAAACACATTTAACAAAATTACAGCAATTAGAAAACCTTAATGTAAAAAGTCTTAACACTCCAAGTAGGGCAGTGGTGGTGCATAGCTTTAGTCCCAGCACTCTGGAGGCAGAGGCAGGTGAATCTCTGAGTTCGAGGCCAGCCTGGTCTACAGAGTGAGTTCAAGGACAGCCAGGGCTACATGGAGAGACCCTGTTTCAGAACAAAACAAAACAAAAAGATAAGACCAAAGTTTGACATGGTGGCCAATGCCTTTAACCACAGCACTTGGGAGGCAGAGGCAGATAGATCTTTGTGAGCTCGAGGCAGAACTAGTGTACGCAGTTGAGTTCCAGGACAGGCAGAGAGAGATACACAGTGAGACCCTGTCTCAAGAAAAGAGAGAGAGGGAGAGGGAGGGAGGGAGAGAAAGAGAGAGAGAGAGAGAGAGAGAGAGAGAGAGAGAGAGAGAGAGAGAAAGAGAAAGAGAAAGAGAAAGAACGAGAACAGATGACTGGGTCAAAAAACAAGACCCAAATCTGTTGTTTCTAAAAACATACCACCCAGCTTAAAGACAGAATTCATAATTAAAAGAAAATAAGAAAGACGGCTCAGCAGTTAAGAGCACAAGCGGCACCCAAGAGAACCCAGATTCCATTCCCAGAACCCACATGACAGTTCATACCATCTGTGACTTCAGTCTCAGGCATCCCACACCCACTTCTGACCTCTGTGGGCACCAGACATGCATGCAGGCAAAACATTCATACACATAAAAATAGTATTTTTTTTTCCAGACAGGGTTTTCCAGAAAGGCTGGCCTTGAATTCAGAGTTCTGCCTGCCTTTTAAAAAAAGCCTAAAAGCTTAGAAAATTCACAGCCTGGATGTACAAAGTAGAAATAAGTTCAAGAAGGTGGCCAGGCCAGCAAGATGGTTCAGCTGGTAAAGGTATTTGCAGCCAACCCTGGCTACCTGAGTTTGATCCCAGATTGTCAAGGTGGAAAGAGAGAACCAGTTCTCCAAAATTGTCCTCTGAACACTGTGGTATCTCCACAAACACAAAATAAATAAATGTAACAAGTTTTTCTTTCTTTTTTTTTTTTTTCCTTTTTGGAGTTGAGGACTGAACCCAGGGCCTTGCACTTGCTCTACCACTGAGCTAAATCCCCAACCCTCTTTCTTTCTTTTTTTTTTTTTTTTTTTTTTTTTTTTTTTTTTTTTTGGTTTTTCGAGACAGGGTTTCTCTGTGTAGCTTTGCGCCTTTCCTGGAACTCGCTTTGGAGACCAGGCTGGCCTCGAACTCACAGAGATCCGCCTGGCTCTGCCTCCCGAGTGCTGGGATTAAAGGCGTGCGCCACCACCGCCCGGCATCCTCTTTCTTTCTTTAAAGAGGGTCATCAACCATTTTCTAAAGAAATTAGAATTGCCAGGCAGTGGTGGCACAAGCCTTTGATCCCAGCACTCAGGAGGCAGAGGCAGGCAGATCTCTGAGTTCAAGGCCAGTCTGGTCTACAGAGTTCCAGGGCAGCCAGGGCTACACAGAGAAATCCTGTCTTGGGGAAAGAAAAAAGAAAAGAACTGACAGAGGAAGCCAAGTGCTATTTATTATACAATGGCAAAAAGGTCAGCAGGCATTTTGGAGATTTGGGGGCTGTCCCTCCAATCATAGAACCAAAAGTTAGGGTCTTGAGAGCAGAAAATTCATCGCCTAGTCTACCTAGCCTCTGCTCCTCACATCCCTCATGCTCCAATTATTTGAGTACAGCCTGTACTGAAGCTGGAGAGAGCATCATTAGCAGTAACCTGTGGTAGGTGTCCATGCCTCTCATGCTGCTAATTCTGCAGGCAGGCAGAATGCAAGAGCTGTGGAGAAATGGCTTCCTCTACCAAAATCTCAAAAGATGTACTGGACTGTCAGGATGGGGTGGGGGTGTCCAGACAGAAACCTGATGTAGAAATGGAAACTGTCACAGAGAATCCTCACTGGAACAATCCCCAGTGAAGGCCAGGCAGCTACCAGCTCCCCAATAGTACAGCAACCGTCAATGTACACTGTCTGCCTGGGAAAGCTGCAGGCATCAGTATGCACCTCTAGGCCAAGAGCATGAAGCATGGTCTGAGCCCAGCAAACCCATAGATGTGGAGCTGCTCAACATCTCAGAGGCCCAATCCCTGCCCCAGAGTTTCCAAATGGCACATGGGGAGAAAAACTATTACAGAACTGTAAGACAATGCCTGCCCTCTTGGAATCAGACTTAAAGCTGTTTACCCGCTCCTGGCTTACTTCTCTTAGAATGGGAATGTCTACCCTTTGCCCACCTCTGCATTACATGCTGGAAGGAGATAACTGCTTTTCACTGCACAAATGACTCTGGAATCTTGAGTTAGTATTGAAACAAATTAAGACTCTGAGGAATTTGGGGCAGAATGATCACATTTTGCATTGTTAGGGCATGAGTTTTGGGACTAAGGGGTATAAAGCTATGTTTGAGTAGGATTTATCCTCTCCAAAATACACAGGGAACCTTGACTATCAAGTGACAGGGATTTTTCTTATCTTTTTGAGACAGAATCTCATGTAACACACTTGTGTAAATGGAAGTTTCTGTGCCACCAGCAACTCCAAATACCCAGCAGCCGCTTCCCAAATAATTGACTCAGAGGCTTAATATTACTTATAAATGCTCGGCCAGTAGCCCAGGCTTATTACTAGCTAGCTCTTACACTTAAATTAACCCATAATTCTTATTTTATTTATTTTATTTATGTTTATTCACGTGGCCTGGTAACTTTTCTCAATGTGACAATCTCATCTTGCTTCCTGTGTCAGGCTGACAACTTCTGACTCCACCCTTCCTATTCCCAGAATTCTCCTAGCCTGGTTGCCCCCACCTATACTTCCTGCCTGGCTACTGGCCAATCAGCATTTTATTAAATCAATTCAAGTGACAAATCTTTACAGTGTACAAGAGCATTATCCCACAGCAAACTTGAACTCTTAATCCTCTTGCCTCTACCTCTCCCCCCAAATACAGGGACTACAGACTCATACATCACAACCTACTTCGTGGCAAGACTTTTTAATTTTTTTTTAGTTTATTATTATATGCGTATACATAATGTATATATGTAAGTGTGTGTATCATGGCACACATGTGGAGGTCAGGAGTTGGTTTTTCCTTCTACCTTTACGTGGATCGTGGGAATGAAACAGATCACAATGCCTTTACCTCCCGAATCATCTTGCTGGCCTTGGGAAAGAACTCTTTTCTTATTTTTCCATTTTGTGTGTGTACATGTGTGTACGCACACCTGTGTATGGGTGCCCATGTGTATGAGTGTATGTGGAGGCCTAAGGTTGACATCAGAAGTTCAGCAGAGCCTAACACAAGACAGACCCTCAGAAAGCATTAGGTTTTTGTTGTTTTTTCCACTATGTCAGGGGTGTTACCTCTTCCATCCTCAAAATTTCGCTGCACTTCTAAGAGAAGTGCACTTATTTTCTGCCTCACAGTAGAATTATGAAAATCCCCCCTTTTCTTGTCCCAACAGATTATGTTCTTTGATAGGGCAGGTTTTAAACTCTTTATGCTAATACCTTTACCTGCCTGTACTGACTGTTGAACAATTAACTGACAAATGTATCTATGATTAAAATAACTGTTCAATACACACATACCCCAACCCCTGGGCCTCCAACCCAGAGACCTGAACACCCTCCCATATCCTACACTTTAGTGCTTTCCCACTTGACCCACTAAGCTAAACCCCTAATTTCAATTCTTTTTATTTCAATTGTGTGATTTTTTCTTCTAATATCGATTAAACACTAGTCCCACGATTAACAAGGCAGTTTCCATACCACAAAGGCCTTTCTGGTCAGACGTATCCCGATGTTATGAAGAGTAGGAAAAGCAAACTTGGATTAGAAAAAGGTTTCTTCTGGTCTCTTCTGAAAAGTCAATCTACACTCCGAGAACACAGTGAGCGGGTTCGGGGCCAGCCTGGGCTACTTAGTGAGACCATGTCTCAAAGACCGAACAACCCTGGCCCGGCATAGTGACACAGGACTTTAATCCCAGAATTTGAGAGGCGGGGGCAGAGAAAAGCAGATCTCTGAGTTCCAGGCCAGTTTGGTCTACACAGTGAATTTCAGAAAAGCCAAGCCTACATAGATCGACCCTGTCGCAACCTCCATCCTCCACCCCAAAACCAAAAACCAACCAAACAAACAAACAAACCAAACCACAAAGCCAATCTACTGAAGACCCCTTCGTTAAAATAGTTAAAGAAGACTAAACTGGTCGAGTCTGAGTCACGTGGCTCTGCAGAGTGTCGGCGACGGTGAACGCGGTTTTAGAGTCACAGACTAAACAATTAATTGACTAATACGCTCTGGGACTGGTTACTAGATGCCACGCCAACCCATACCCTCTTTATGGTATCTCGGAGACGGGGAAAACGATGACCCATCACCTTAAAGACCAGGACACCCTCCCAGATCCCGCACCTCAGAGCTTTCCCACTCGACTCGCCCTCCCACCCCGCGGGCGTGGCTCTCATCTATATACCCGCCTCTCCTGCCCTAGGAGGGTTCGTGATCACCTCCAAAGACCCCCTCCTCCCCGGCCCCTGTGTGTGACCACGGAGAACGTGGAAGGGGCTAAAGTCACGAACCCTATTTCTTGCACGAACTCGACGTGGACCCCGTTGCCCTCGGCGCTCGCGGATCCTCACCTGTTCGGCCGACACCGCCCCCTTCCCCGTGCTGCTCCCGCTGCTCTTGCTCACACGACCGCCGCCGTCCGCCATCTTCGCCACCTGCCAGCTTTCCGGCCTGCGCACTCCCACTGCGTCACATCCGGTCTGGTAGTTACCACCCACTTGCCCCTGCCCTTCTGGCTCCAGGAAGCTCCTCAGATCGACCCTGCGAATGGTTTTGGCTGTGTCTTCATGTAGGACCTACTCCCCAACCCTGCCCGCTGCGGTGAATTCTACCTGCGATGCTTTAACTTGGGCAACAGAGATTCTTGCCCCAGGGAGAGGCGGGGAAGGACGCGCTAATCAGAGGGCGGGCTCTAGGGTTGGGATCTGGTCCTGTGCCCCCTTCCCACCACGAGATGGTGGGGATCAAGGGAGAGTGACCTTTCCTTCTGAGATACTGGTGTAAGGGGAAAGATACGTGTTGAGTCTATAAAACTGTGCAGGTGGCACAGCCCAGAAGAGAGAATTGGGGAAGCGAGGAAGGTTCCATGAGATGACTTGAACTGCGGAAGCGTTTGGCAGAGGAAAAGGGCTTCAGTTTTAATGTGAGATCACTGGAAGTTGAGGTATTGAGGCACGGATCATGGTCTCCTCTCCCTTTTTCCCATTTTATGATCTCTTTCCATAGCTACTAATAGTAAAAAAAAAAAAAAAAAAGAGAGAGAGAAAGGAAAAGAAAAGAAAAAAGGTGTTTTTGAAGTCTTGGGGGAGGAAATTACTGGCCAGGCTTGGAAATGGCAGATAATTCTAGAAACTTACTGCTTGAAAGAGGGCTAGGTGTCCTGATTTCTCACCTTCTTCAGGCTGGGCTTCATCACCAGGCCGCCTCGCCAGCTCCTGTCCCTTCTGTGTACCGGACACCGGTTACCTCGAATCTCAGTACTTTGTACTCAGCCCAGGTAACATGTTTCCTAATGTTCTCTGCCTGCCACATTGCTGCTCAATCCGTGTTTATAACTGCATAGTCGGAGACAAAGGTGTCTGCCACCCTCCAAACGTTTAATAAGTGAACTCCAGTAGCTCTGGGGTTAAGCTCTGTAAGGATGGAAAGAAGTCTCTAGGGATGGTGGGACACACCTGTAATCTCAGCACTTGGGAAACAGGAGGAGGATCAATCAGGAGTTTAAGGTCATCCTCGGCTACATAACAAGACCTGCCTGGACTACAAAACACCCTGTCCCAAAAAAGAAAAAGAAAAAATCTAGGTTTCTGGCCCAGTCCCTCTTGAGCCTCTGGGTTTCTCCATGTTAGCAAATCTGAGAACACTACCTGTGCCATTCACAGGCCCAGAGCCATGGCGGTGTCCTCGTCAACTTCCTGGGAGCTGCCCCTGGTGGCTGTGTGCCAGGTAACATCAACACCAAACAAGCAAGAGAACTTTAAAACATGTGCTGAGCTGGTTCGAGAGGCGGCCAGACTGGGTGCTTGCCTGGCTTTTCTGCCTGAGGCATTTGACTTCATTGCACGAAATCCTGCCGAGACATTACGACTGTCTGAGCCACTGGATGGGGACCTTTTGGGACGATATAGCCAGCTTGCCAGGTACACGGGTGGGAGGGAAGTAGAATCACTACGGGGCAGTGTTCCTGTTATTGCCACACAGAGGGGGTGGAGCCTTGAGTTGTCAGTGTCCCCTCCCCCCAGGGAATGTGGAATCTGGCTGTCCTTGGGTGGTTTCCATGAGCGCGGCCAAGACTGGGAGCAGACTCAGAAAATCTACAATTGTCATGTGCTTCTGAACAACGAGGGTGAGACTCAGTAACGTCTTAGCTTGCCTCTTTCCAGGCTTTTCTCCCTTCAACTCAGATCCTTCGGCATTATTTTCTCAACTGTTTGGCTTTAGTGGGTTTTGTACTTCTGTTCTTAGCTTATAAATTACTCTGTGGGAGAAGAGCTAAGCTGGACTTCTGGAGTCGCTGTACTGAGTATTTTCTCTTTATCTCTTACTCTAGGACTAGTAGTGGCCAGTTACAGGAAGACACATCTATGCGATGTAGAGATCCCAGGTCAGGGGCCTATGCGGGAAAGCAACTCTACCATGCCTGGACAAACTCTTGAGCCGCCCGTCAGCACACCAGCAGGCAAGGTGGGCGTTTGAAAAGGAAATAGGAATATATTGAAAAAGTGGTAACATCCCCCTTTGGAGTAAGACAATGAAGGTACTAGATGTTATAAACAGGACAGAGATGATGAGTGGGTTGATTTTCGTTTCAGGTTGGTCTAGCAATCTGTTATGACATGCGGTTCCCTGAACTTTCTCTGAAATTGGCTGAAGCTGGGGCAGAAATACTTACTTATCCTTCAGCCTTTGGGTCTGTTACAGGCCCCGCCCACTGGGAGGTAAGAGAATGCCTCTTCAAAACATAAGGACCCCTTTTAATCTTACTCCTAGCAGTGTGGAACAAAGCTAAATCCCAAGCATTCTAGAGGTTTGCCACAGGTTCAAGGCTAACATGTTCTTCACAGTGATACCTTGACTCAAAAAAAACAAAATAGATGCCAGGCAGTGGTGGCACACACCTAGAAGCAGAGGCAGGCAGATCTCTGAGTTCAAGGCCAGCCTGGCCTACAGAGCAAGTTCTAGGACAGCCAAGGCTACAGAGAGTAACCCTGTCTCGAAAAATAAAACTGAAAACAGTGGGACATGGTGGCACAAGCCTTGTGAGGCAGAGCCAGACAGATCTCTGTGGGTTCCAGGCCAGCCAGGGTTACACAGTAAGACCTTACTTCAAAAAACACGAAATACAAACAAGCAACCAAACTGGATCTCCTCCTCTGTTCTTTCTACTTGAAAGGATTTTCTTCCCATCTAGTGGGGAAATTCATTCCTCAGATAGGTGTGAGTCATGTTAGAGTTAATGTAGTCACTAATTCTAGTTGACTAGCAGATTGGTCAATGAGTAGATGGGCCTGTAGTGCCCATTTCTTGTCACTTGCCTATTACTTGCTGTATGTACTTGAGTGAACACACTTCTCATTCTCAGGTGTTGCTGCGGGCCCGTGCCATTGACTCTCAGTGTTATGTAATAGCAGCAGCACAGTGTGGACGCCACCACGAGACAAGAGCAAGTCATGGCCACAGCATGGTGGTAGACCCCTGGGGTACGGTGGTGGCCCGCTGCTCTGAGGGACCAGGCCTCTGCCTTGCCCGAATCGATCTCAACTTTCTGCAGCAGATGCGCCAACACCTGCCTGTGTTCCAGCATCGTCGGCCTGACCTGTATGGCAGTCTGGGTCCACTGTCTTAAGCCTTTTAACTTGTGTTGGGGTTGAGACACACAGAGATGCGCGCGCACACAGCTGTGAGGTGATGCTGCTGTGACTTGTAGGCAGGACCCAAGCACAGTTCCTTTCACTTGCAGAACCTTAAACTCTCTTAATGGAACACAGGTTCAAGTTCATGGGAAAGAAGAAACTTTGACCTGACCTCAGATTTCAGTTTCAGAAAAGTAAAATTTTACATAGTCAGTGTTTATTTCATGAAAACTGAGTTATGCCGAGAGCTGAGCAGCACTGGCATTGAAAAAAAATATAATAATAATCATAATGTCTGTCTGGGCATCTCCTTTGGGGGTTGGGAGGGAAGGTGGCATGGTACCTGCTTGAATAGGCTCCACTGGTAGGCCTCCTGGCTCAAACATGCCTCCCTACCTAAGAAAGTGCAACAAGGCTCAGTACATGTCCTAGCCCCCTTCTCCGGAGGAGGAAAGGTAGTTGATACTGAATACCTCATTTTCTTTCAAGCCAGAAGGAAGCAAGGGCAAAGGGGCTTGGGGCAGGGTAAGAGTGCATTTGTGATTTTCACTAGAAACGGGAGGAACACGTCATACTCCCCCACTCTTCAGAGAACGTGTACTTTAACCAGCACCCTCTCCTCTGTCCACCCTGTGTGTCGGTGTTCGCATGTACACCACAGTCGGGAGGGTAGGGGCTGGCCCATTCATCTACTCTGTTGGAGAGGATCTGACAAGGGGAAAGGAGGGAGCCACGCCAGACTGGAATGAAGGAAAGGCAGAGAGGAGCAGCACCAGAGGCCAGGAGAGAGTGGAAAGGGCCACAGCTTCTTTGTTTTTAAAAAATTCTATAATTTGGAAGAAGGTGGTAATTAATTTCCAAAATACACTTCAGAGTCCCACCTTCCACACAGCTCCTTTACTCACAGCCCTTTGGTTTTTCAGACAAAATTTTAGAGCCCTCATAAAGCCATAAGTATTGATTACCCCTCAGTGCACCTGAAAGTAACGTTCAGTCCCTTACAAAGGCTATGTTCCATAGACTCCGTCCCTATACACTTGTCTTACGGCTCAGTGGTAAGGTGGCTGTAGAGACACACATTAGGGGGGAAGTGGCAACAGGAAACAGAGGGGAAGCCCAGGCACATGGGTGCAGGGAGGGGGAGGGAACACCATTTCCACTTTCCTTTGTCTTTTCCTTAAAAAAAAAAAGAAAGAAAGAAAAAAGAAAAGGTGGTGTGATTGGTTGAAGGGCAGAGAACAAACCCCAGAACAGTATGAAAGCTCCAGAGGTGATGGAGCCAACAATCCCCAGAGAGGTGAGATGGGGGAAGGTCAGGGCAATGCTTGCAGCATCAAGTTCCTCAGGAGTTTCTGTCGGCCCAGCTCATAGTCCTCCTCATCCACATTCACCAGCAGCTTGATGGCTTCATGGCCCACAGCTTGCTTGAGAGAGTCTGTGATGAAGACACCTTTCAGTGCTTCTAATAATGAGCCATTGATGTAGTCGCGCCAGAATGCGTCGAGGTAGGTGAGCTCAGAGAACTTGATGTCACAGATGATGGAGCCCAGGTCCCGGGACTTGAGGATAGTGTTGGCCTGGTTAAAGCGCTCAAACTGGCGCTCAAGTGGGTCCTGCTTATTGGAGAAGACATTGCCTTGCAGAGCAGTCTCATGCTGGCAGTATTCCGCCCGGACTCGAAGCCTGATGTCTGGGAGAGATGGAAGGAAAATGGTTTCTAGTAAGGATTGTGTTTACATCCAAAGCTAGAAAAGCAAGCAAAACCAGCAGAGGAGAAACCCTCTTGTCACAGCTTCTCCATCCCTCCCCAGAACTAGTTCTTCACTGTGTCCTGAAGCCTTTGTCTCATGCTGGAGCTTCCCTACAGTGCATATGCTCAGGTTACTCACAACCAGCACCTTGCTTATAACAGCTATTTTATTAAAAGGTGCAAAAGTGCACCAAAACTACACAGAGAAACCCTGTCTCGCGGAAAAAAGGTGCAAAAGTTTAATTGTCTGTCTTGACTTGGTTCATCCAGTAATAAGGATGTCACATTGGCATTCCTTTGACTTAATAATGACTAAAAAGAATTTTACCATTAATATACCATTGCCAAAAGGATAATCTCATAAAAACTACACCTGACCTGACAGCAGCAATCAAAGATTGCCTTGCACCGAAAAACACACTGCCCATTATCCCAGGAGTCCTTGGTATTTTCCCTCAAGTCTACATCTCTAGAATCCTCGAATTTCCTTACCACATGTCTGCTTTTCCTTGGGGTCTGGGGTCACTGACTTCCGGCGTTTTCGCTGGCTCCCAAGTGTGGCTCTCCCTCGGGCTGGCCGCTTACTACACATCTGAGAACCTGAAGTGGGGCAGCACACCACAGGATAGTGGGGAGGCACTGAGCAGAAAGTAAATGGAAAACACAAGGTTTTAAAAGCAAAACTTCAAATACTTCACTTGGAATATGCAAAGGAATCATTTACACTTAATAACAAAAGCAGTATTGATGATGTAACCTGAAGGCTGAGGGATATAGCTCAGTGATCAAATGTCTGCCTAGCATTAATGAAGATCTGGGCTCAACCCTAGCATGGCGGAGGGATACCAAGTATGGTGGAAGAAATTTGTCACCCCAGCACTTAAGAGTGAAGGAAGCAGGGTTGGAGATTTAGCTCAATGGTAAAGCACTTGCCTAGCAAGTGCAAGGTCCTGGGTTCGGTCCTCAGCTCCGGAGAAAATAAATAAATAAAAATAAAAATAAAAGAGTGAAGGAAGAATGCTGGGCAGTGGTGGTGTACACCTTTGATCCTAGCATTCGGGAGGTAGATCTCTGAGTTCAAGGCCAGCCTGGAATACACAGAGTACTAGACTTACCTGGGTAAATAGAAGTCTCAAAGAAAAAGTTGGGAGAAGGCCAGGCAGTGGTGGAGCAGCCTTTACTCCCCAGCACTTGGGAAGCAAAGGCAGGCAGATCTCTGAGTCCAAGGCTAACCTAGTCTACAAATTGAGTTCCAGGACAGCCAGGACTGTTACACAGAGAAAACAGAGAAACCTTGTCTCGAAAAACAAAATAAGTTGGGAGAGATGGCTCAGTGGTGGTTAAGAGCACTTGTAGCTCTTGGAGAGAACCCAGGTTCAGTTTCCAGCACCTACATGGTGGCTTACAATCACCTGTAACTCCATTATGAGGGGATCTGACACTTCTTTTGACCTCCACAAGAAACAGGCACACATGTGGTGCACATACAAATATGCAGGCAGACACTCATATACATAAAAATAAATTAAAAAAAAAAAAACCTGACCTAGAGGCTGGAGAGATGGTTCAACATGCATGCAGACAAAACAGTCATACACATAAAGTAAACTGATTTTTTTTTAAGTGATCTAAAAGGAGGATCTGATGTGAGAGCAAACACTGGATCTAGACAAAGCAGACCTCATCTGATTTGTATGTGTACATGTTCACAGGATATATTCACATGGGTGTGCCTGTATTCGAAGGCCAAAGGTCAATACCGGGCATCTTCCTCAATTCTCTCCCCAGTACTTTTTAGACAGGGCCTTTCACTGAACCTTACATTCACCAATGTGCTAAGGTTGGTTAGCTAGTGAGCTCCAGAGATCCACCTTCTCTGCCTCTCCAACGACTAAGATTACAGACACTGTTTTTTGATTGCCCAGCTTTTCCTATGTAGGTGCTGGGACTCTGGAACTCAGGTCTCCACGCTTATGCAATAAGCCTGTGAAAGACTGAGCCATCTCCCCAGCCTCTGATAGTTTTCATGAGGTAGATGAAGAGGGACTGCATCCTTTCATTGATGTTGGCCCAGCCAGGCATGTGATGGGATCGATATTCTCTTACGAAAATCACAAGTAATATCTTCTCACCTGTTTTAGAGGGCTGGGGAGGCCTCGGTTCTGGATCACTGAGGGCTCTGGGGGTCACATAGCGAATTGATGTTTCCTCCAGATACTTGTCTACAAGATCAGGGCACACTGCAGGAGGAGAAGGAGGCACTCAAGAAAAAATACACACCTGCCTTCTCCCCAAGAGTCTCACAGTTTATTCTCTAGTACTGCCTAGGGCAAGACCACCCCCCTTTTAGACTCCTGTGCTAAGCACTCCTGGCCTCCCACAAGTCTTCTCATATTCAAATGCTCCCAGACCCCGTAAGCCCTCACCAGCCCGTCTCTTCTTGAGAGTAACGTAGGGCAGCAAGTCATGGCGAGTGATGATGCGCAGCAGCTGCAGCACCTGGCGAAAGTTAGTCTCATCACAGCGGCCTTGGCGCTCCAGTGCCAGTAAGAAGTCACGTCCATTTCGGATGAGTCCCCGCTCATGGTCATCAATAACATCAACGAAGAGGAAAGAAAGCACACGAACATCTCTGTGCGTTAGGTGGGTGCCCACGATGTCAAACATACGGTGGAGGCTGTAGAGCCCATGTTCCTGCTCACCATGCTCTTCGGGCCACACCTGGCTTGCCCGCCGCTTCAGGCCCGCCATGCTAGAGGCTCAGGGACAGAGTGCTTTCCAGAATCTCTGCTCAGCAGCTGCACTCTCCAGTGTCCTGTAAGACAGGACAAGAACCTATGAGCCACACACTGGTAGCAACTAATTTTATTTATCTGTACTATCTCAACATGCTACTAACAGTACGCTGCTTAATATATTTATTAAATATCACAAAATGTTTACTAAAAAAAAAATAAAATAAAATAAACCCATGCTGGGTGTGGTGGTGCATGCCTTTCATCTTAGCACCCAGGAGGCAGAGACAAGTAGATCACAGAGTTCCAAGACAGTCAAGGCTACAGAGAGACTCAGTCTCAAAAAAAAAGGCAAAAGCAAAACGAACAAAAACAATACTAAAGCTCTTCATACTCAACAGATGACACCCTAAGTCCAGATCCTACCGAAGGAACAGTCACTTCCTTGAGTGAGAATGTTTTGTGCAATTTTAGTATGGCATAGTTCAGAAGTTCCTATTGCAGCTACACATGAGAGTACACATCTGTACTTAACAGCACTCAGGAGCCAAAGGCAGGAGGATTGCCCTAAGTTTAAAGCCATTCTGGTCCGCACAGCAAGTTGCAGTCCAGCCAGGGATACATAGATAGACCATATCTCAAACAAAACAAGCCAGTATGATAAAGCATGCCTATAATCCTAGCACTTGAATCAGAAGTTCAAGGCCATCCTCAGCTATAGAGCGAAATCAAGGCCAGCCTGGACTACAAGATACTACCTCAAATTTTGTTTTTTTTATTTCATGTTATCCAGATTTTTCCTCTTGCCCTCAAAACACTGATTTTGGTCCCTTCAAACACTGATTTGCTGGTCATGGAGTCACATGCCTGTAACCAACAGTGAGGAGGCTGAGGTGCTAGGATCTGGTTCCAGGTCAACCTGGTCTATTTACTGAAACCCTGTCTTATAGAAACAACAAAAAAATACAGTAAGAGAGTAACATCTGGGTGTGGCAGTGTACCCCTTTGATCCCAGAACTCAGAAGGATCTCTGTGAGTTTGAGACCAACATAATGGTCTAGAGTTCTAAGCCACTATGTAAATCTGGCTGTCCTAGAACCGTGTAAACTAGGCTGGCCTCAAACTCAGAGATCTGTATGCTTCTGCCTCCTGAGTACTAGAATTAAAGGCAGGCATCACCATGCCTGGCCTCATTTAGTTATTTAGTTAGTTAGTTATTATTTTTTATTTTTTTTCAAGACTGGGTTTCTCCGTGTTGCCCTGGCTATCCTGGAACTCACTGTAGACCAGGCTAGCCTCGAGCTCACAGAGATCTGCCTTCACACACCACCACTATCCTGTCCTATTTCTTAAACATAGGTAAAACCGAAAAGTTGAGAATACAATCTTTGATATAGAAACTGAATCAGATGAACAGTTATAAGTCACTAGCTGGAACTAGTTTAAATTCTGACTGTGTCATTACAAATGTAGCTGTGTGATTATAAGCATGTCCCTTAACTTCAAAATCTCAGGGGTAGAAGTGAGTATCGTGGCACATGCCATAATCCCGAACACTGAGAAGCCTCATGCTATGGGAGGATTGGGAGTTTGAGTCCACTTTGAGCCATTGGATCTCAAAAGCAGAACAATATAAAAACAAACAAACAGGCCGGGCGGTGGTGGCGCACGCCTTTAATCCCAGCACTCGGGAGGCAGAGCCAGGTGGATCTCTGTGAGTTCGAGGCCAGCCTGGGCTACCAAGTTGAGTTCCAGGAAAGGCGCAAAGCTACACAGAGAAACCCTGTCTCGGAAAACAAAAACAAAAACAAAACTCCAAAAACAAACAAACTAAACTAACTAACCCTTCCTCACAGGTGGCATGTAACAAACCCCTGCCAAGAACCAGTCACAGCCCTGGTTTTGATTCATACACTTACCCAGGGTAATATCGACCAATCATCTAGTCTTAACAGTTTTCACCTCCACTTTATAGTTCTTCATTCTTACTAGCTTGCAAGATAGTACTACTGAGTACTGTTCTACCCTGACCACGACCTCCAACCATGCAGTCAGTTTTTAATTCCTACTGTACAACACAAACTATTTTTTAAAAAAGATTTATTTATTTATTATGTATACAGTGTTCTGCCTGCGTGCCAGATCTCATTACAGATGGTTATGAGCCACCATGTGGTTGCTGGGAATTGAACTCAGGACCTCTGGAAGAGCAACCAGTGCTCTTAGCCACTGAGCCATCTCGCCAGCCCCCACAAACTATTTCTTAAATGTCCTCTTCTACTGCCACTGCCACGGTTCAGATTCCATTCACTGTCTCAACTGTACAACTGCAACTGGCTCTATGTTTTTTAATTTGTATTCAATTTATTTGTGTGTGTGTGCATATGTGTGTGTGCATATGGCCACAGTGCACGTGTGGAGGTCAGAGATGGAAATCAGGTTGTCGGGCTCGGTAACACATGCCTTAACCTCCTGAGTTATTTCACCAGCCCCAGCAACTGACTCTTTCAAGAACTCTCTGTTCTCCAAATCTTTTTCTTTTTTTTGACACAACGTCTCAAGGTGTAGACCAAACTGGCCTTGAACTTGCTATGTAACCTAGGCAGGCAATGAACTTTCAATCATCCTAGCTGAGCCTTCTGAATGCTAGGATTACAGGCATGTACTACCACCATCAATATTTGGGGGAAGTGGTGGTTTTTTGAGACAGGGTCTCTGGCTGTCCTGGAACTCTTTATGTAGACCAGACTGACCTCCAAGGTGAAAATCTACCTGCCTCTACCTTCTCAGTACTGAGATTAAAGGTATGCTCCACCACCATCCAGCTCATCTTTATATTCCTAATAACTAGTAGTGGACATCTGTAGAAACAGCCTGTTGTTGAGAATTGAACTTAATTTCTAAGAGGTCAACAATATACGCAATACCAGTTAAAAAACAAACTTATCAGAGTCCAAGAGTGGGAGAGGACCCTACCAAAAAGACACATGTAAGTCAAGCATGGTGGCGCATGTGCATGCCTATAATCGCAGAATTAGGGAGGCTGAGACAGGTAACAAATTCAAGGCCAGTCTGAGTTCTATAGTGAAACCTGTCTAGAATGGGTCGGGTGGGGAGTGGGCACAGGAGCACATTCAGTAACCAAGCACATATTCTAGCTAGTCAGAGCTGTCTCGATACCATAAAAAACTACCCACACCAAACCACCCTATTCAACAAGATGGTGCTCTGAGCACTTTACACACGAAGACACTGGCTAAAGTACAAGACAGAAACCGAGACACTGGGTGTAAGTCAGTGGTAGCGATGCTCAGCCCTCACGAGGCCTCCGATCCCATGTCCAGCACCAAAAACAGAATGGCAAGCTACTTCAGAAGAACCATAATGACGACTTAGCTGAAAAGCAATAGAACCTGGTCCTCTCTCCCTCAGTGAGCCAACAAAGAAAGCGTAGACTCCTTCCCTTTATAAAAAAGTTGGTAGGTGTATGTATGCCTTTAATCCCAGCACTCCAGAGGCAGGCAGGATAACCTGGTCAACAAAGCAAGCTCCAGGACAGCCAGGGCTACAAAGAGAATCTCAAAAAACAAAACAAACAAACAAAAAATAAATAATTTTTTAAAAGAAAAAGGAGAAATCCAAGTAAAGAGGAAATATAATCCACATGTAGTTTTGAGAGCCTAGATATCCCACCCAAAGTACGGGAAACAGCTGAGAAAAAAACCATTATTCAACTACAGACTAGCTTTCCTTGTTTCTTCTTCTCTTGTTTCACCTGCTATCACTAGGTACAAATAGAGTTGCTGAGGAAAAAATAGCTTCTTATTCAAGTAGGTAGCAGGAGAAAACTGAGCTTCCTTAAGAGTCCCTGAAACTTTTCCATGGTCCCTATCCCACCTGTTCTCTTGACCAGCTGCTGATTATAAGGATCCCAGAGAAAACAGATGGGCAGGCTTCATGTCCAACCAATCAGAAGAGAAGGTTGTTTCTTGGGTCCCTAATTCAAAGTGTTCTAAAACCCCAAACAAATAAGAAAAACTACCCCCACATACTCTGTCCCTGGAAAATGAGGCAAAATAAAACACTATAGTTCTAATTATATAATCAATGTAATTCTACAGTAGGTCTCAATCCTCTGAGAGTAACTCCCTTCACTTGAGAGGGAGGGGAACCGAATCACCTTTAAGTCCTAGATAATAGAAAGTGATCTAGAAACCATCAGGGCGTCTAGGTCAGTGGTTCTCAACCAGGAGCAATTTGCCCCACCAGGAGATATTTGGCAATGACTGGAGACAGTTTTGATTGTCAAGCATACAATGAGGTCAGGATGCTGTTACACAACCTATAAAGCATGGAACAATCACTAACAACAAAAATTTTTCTAGACCAAATGTCTATAGGACTAAGGTTGAGAATCCCATTTTAAGTGAGACATGATGAAGGGTCAAAAGGATGCATGTCACTTTCCTTACTAGATCTAGAGGAGGAAGCTATCGGGTCTCTTCATACCAAAACAATCCAATCATAGTCTAGAAGTAAAGGAAGGCCAGTGAAGACATAGCTCATTTAACTCATAAATCGAACTAGCAAAAAGGAATTTCATCTCACCCCAGCAATGCCTGCTCCATCACCTGCTGTTGCCATTCAGGTAAATAGCAGGTGGTAGAGACATACTCCCTTCTGGTCCATCCCAGGAGGTCTACTTGACCTAGTTCAATATGAAACTGTATGGGGAATAAGAAAATGCCATCCTCTTCAAGACTAGCACAAATGATCCTCATCTTTAGCCTCAGTGCCATTTATAAAGTCCTGAAACAAGACTAAATAGCAGACCCTTCCTTGTTAGGTCACCAATCAGACTTACACTATTCAAGGAAGCAAAACACAGAAGCAAGCATTTCCCAAGGCATGTCTTCCAGAGTAATATCAAGAGGCTGGTATGCAGGCTGGTAGGCAGCTCTCCCCACTTAATTATCATCTAGAATTGTGAGTTAACTCAGCAACCCAGCCAGGGTGTCTAAGAATCTAACTTCAGGATGAAAAAAATGTCAACTTTCTCTTAACCCAAATTAGACTCAGCTTTCAGTGGCAAGGGAGCTCAGCCTAGACACAGAGCTCCTAGATGGAAGATACCACAGTGACCAGAACACACTCCTCCAAACAGAAGATTAGAAAGAACTCTTGTGTTGGTATCTAAGATACAGCTAACTACCAAGAGACAAAAAGCATCAGTCAGCCAAGCACGGTGACACTCCTTTAATCCCAGCACCTGGGAGGCAGAGGCAGGTAAATCTCTGAGTTCAAGGCTACCTGGTCTACAGAGTGAGACTATATAAAATCAAACCAAAAATACAACTATAAACAAGAGTACTAGGGATCAAACCTAGGGGCCTTGGGCATAAGTAGGTAAATGCTCTACCACTGAGCTACATCCCTAGCACAGAATAGTTCTAGATTCTGATGAACTGCTGAATTTCCTGGAGTTCTAGTTTGTCTTCCTTTAGGGAGGTCTGAAATAACCAAGAGCCAATTAAGAGTCTATATATGCCTAGACAGTTTCTTCCTGATAGACTCTCTCATCCAGAAATGACAACTTTTTTTTTTTTTTTTTTTAACTGAGACAGGGTTTCTGTGTGTAGCCCTGGCTGTCCTGGAACTCACTCTGTAGACCTGGCTGGCCTCGAACTCACAGAGATCCACCTGCCTCTGCCTCACAGGTGCTGGGATTAAAGGCGAGTGCCACCACCGCCTGGCAACTCAGACTTTTTAAAGTACTTTGACTTATCAGAAGCAAAGAATATGTAGAAGAAATATCTTGAAATGAAAATGGTAGCTTCTTCCTAACAGGAATAACATCTATATTTTCACAGAAAAAAAAAGTAATATTTGACTCTCTCAGAAGCCCTTAGAAGAAAGTCATGTGGAAGGAAAAAAAAAATGAGTGACAACAGCCAGGTGTGGTGGTACACCCATTTGAGCCCTACACTTGGGAGGCAGAGGCAGGTGGATCTCTGTGATACTGAGGCCAGCCTGGCTTACATAGCAAATTATGGGTCAGACAGGACTACATAGTGAGAACCTGTCTAAAAAAAAATGGCTTGCCAGGCGGTGGTAGCGCATGCCTTTAATCCCAGCACTCAGAAGGCAGAGGCAGGGGGATCTCTGTGAGTTTGAGGCCAGCCTGGTCTACAGGACAGCTGGAGCTGTCACACAGAGAAACCCTGTCTGAGGGTGGGGGTGGGGTGGGGAGAATGGCTTGAACCTTGAAGTGTCAACTACATGGAAAATCTTCAGGACAGTTAAGTGTATGTGAAGCACTTTCCTGATGGTGGGGACTAGGAAAACATAACCAAATATATCTGGAAGGCAGAATTACACAGTATGTTTAAAAAAAAAAAAAATCCCTCCAGGCGGTGGTGGCACATGCCTTTAATCCCAGCACTCGGGAGGCAGAGGCAGGCGGATCTCTGTGAGTTTGAGGCCAGCCTGGTCTACAGAGCGAGATCCAGGACAGGCGCAAAGCTACACAGAGAAACCCTGTCTCGAAGGAAAAAAAAAAATCCCAAGAACTCTGAACAGCTGCGAGAGACAGTAAACTAGAAGAAAAGCCTTCCCACTGAAGTCCCTCAGCCGCCCTCCAAGAGAAATAGTTCATAGATCACGAACAAGAGCACAGCTTTCCATGTTAACCGTGTCACTCAGGTGTCACTCAGAGATGACCCGAAGGCTAGGCAGTAGCAAACCAAAGGTAAGACCTTGCCCCGAGACACTTAGTGTCCTTTTCCCCTCCAGTCACCTGAGGAGTGTCTGCAGCAAACCTTAGTGAACTCAGGAGGGAGGGAAACATATTTTCCCTAGCTCCTACCTCATTCATTAGGCTCAACCCCAACGCTTTTCAAATCATTTCCATTCCCTTCCACTGTTGGAAAATAATAAAAAACTTCCAGACTTACCTTTGCAAGAAATTTAATTTCCCAGGTCTCTTCCTAGCACAAGTTTCAAAGCCAGCAGAAAAACAAAAACAAATAAGGGGAAAGAGTAAAATTTCAAGCTTTATTTTGAAACTTCAAAGGTCCACACTTAGTCAACGTCAGTGGCAAAAAACAAAAAAAGTCATTCCACTGAACAAACTACTCCAAGCTAAAGAAGAGAACTCAAACATAACAAAGTCCCCCAGGTCCCTCTCACTGTCAACTCACAATATAGTATCAAGCCAAGAACTCCCAATCTCAATGGCTCATTGCAAGAAAAGCCCCAACTCAACAACCTCTGGGAAAAAACCTGGTCGCGTCTTACTCTTCTCCTCAATTCCTCATTCCATCTATTTTCTGGAAGGAAAAAAAGTTACAGCTCAAGAAAGCACTTCCTTCCCATCACTTCACTCATCAGACCAGAATCAATCTCGAACTTCACCTTTTCCTTTAGAACACAATGAGAAGAAGATAACCACTAAAGCAGCATCCACTCACACCTAGCTTTAGTAAGAAACGTGCTTCTAAATAAGCATATTGACCCCTCCTTCCCTCCTAGTACTTGAAGAGTAAAGAAGGGTCTGTAAAGGAAAGCATATTTAATTAGCCTGATTACCTAAATGCCAGCCTGTCTCTTCTATATCCTCCTCAGGCTTCCAGAGCCTCCACCTTGGTATATGTAAGGCTCCAGTAACGTCTCTCTCCCCATTCTTGTATGGCTAATTGCAAACAACAACAACAACAAAAAACAAAACAAAAAAACCCTAGAAAAGTGCTTTACGTCTCCCTATTTGTAACCAGGAAAAACAAGGAAGCAGTAAGCAAGAGGGTGTTTTGGAAAGCAAATCCGGTTGAACCCTCATTCAACCCCAATTCTCCAAACCCACATGACCATTCCTTTCTGCCCTTCCCACCCTATTAAAAGCCAAGCGCCTGGCAATTAAAATTGGCTGCAACTGATACTGCTTAACTCTGCTGTCTTTCCACGGGGGAAAGGGAAACCCCCCAACCTCTATCATCCGTGCAGTTGCACTGCCCTAGCTCCCTTTCCTTGCAAACTTTCCTCCGGGTCTCTCACTTTCCACCTTACCTCGTCTCATCTACACTCTCCCCATTCCCCAAACCCTCCTCTCGGTCTCTCTCCTTTTCCACCCCAATTCTCCCTCAAGGCCCTTCCGCTTCCACTTCCAATTTTAACACTTTGGAAACCTCCCTTCACCCAAACGTCTCAAGTCCAATTCTCCCCCCGTCCCCCCACGTCCTCACAACAGCGCTCACGGGAGTCCAGTCCTTGCCGCGACCGCATGCCCCGAGCCCCCCTGCCCCTTGGCACCCTCCGCCTCTCCCTCCTGCTCCTACCCCTCTCAACGCGCTGGCTCGCAGCCCCGCTCCCCACCTCGGCCGCTTTAATACCCCTTGGCCTGGCCCAGCCTGGGCCCTTGTTTACGCCCCTCCCCATGCCCGCACTCCGGCGCCCCGACCCCTGCCCTCTCCCACAGTTGCCATCTCCCCTGCACGCCCCCCTCGGCTGATCCCCTCCCCCACCTCGGAGCGTCCCGTCACCTCCCTCTCTGGAGGTTCTCAGGCTGGACGTCGCCGCCACCTCCCCCTCCACTTTCCTTCCCCAAGCCCTTCGCGGCCCCGCCCGGCCCCGCCCCGTCCCACTCGACTCCCCCTCCCCACTCCGGCCGCCCCGCCGCCTCACTCTCGGCTCAGGTTCGGCGCCGCCATGTTGGATCCATCCGCGCTGCTCTCCCGGGCCTGTCTCCCGGCGCCGCATCCGGGCTCCAGCCGCCGCCGCCTCCGCCGCCGCCGCCGCCGCCGCCGCCGCCGCCGCCGCGGGCGTGGGGGAGGGGAGGGACGGGCGGGGGTGGCTGCATCCTGAACAGCGCCTCCCGGAACCTGGCCGGTTAGTGTCGGCTTCGAGACCATAACGAGGCATGAGCGGAGTAGCCATACTAGGTGAGGGCAGCCTGGCAGCGGCATTAAGCAGGGAATGGCTGGCTTCACGTTGGGAAGAGAGAATGGAGACTGGCAGCCATCTTGCTTTGGGGCAAGCTGGCAACGCCGGGTTTTCTTAACGGCGGTTTCGGGGCGGTTCTAAGAAGTGGAGAGAGTAACGTACTTGTCTGTGGAAGACTTGGTGGCGCCAGAGCTGTCTGGTATCAGACTTCAAGGCCCACTGGGAGAGTGGGACTGGCAGCCATGACACGTAAGGGCGGAATAGTGCAGGAGTTGGACTGCCTGGTGAACTTGGGTGAAAGTTCAAGATCTGGATTTAACCTTTGCTTTGAACTTCCTGTCACCGGGACGTTCTGAAACCCGGACCTTGCAGCGCTTCTCAGAGTCTTTCTCGGAATTCATCCCTTCAGTATTTTCCTTTTGAGATCTCCTTTCCCGTCGAAAATGTCTCCTAAGCTGACTCGTGGAGGACTGTTGGGAATTGAAATGGGGGCGGGGGGGGGGGATGAAGTGGAGAGGGGGGCTCACGTATGTTCTGGAGCTGCCAACAGCCTAATGTGACTAAAGGAAAAGGTAATACCTAAGGTCCATGACAAAGGGAGGGCCCTGATGATGCAAGATCATGTAAATTTATTTTATCCTAAGGGCAGTGAAGAGGCTTTGAAGGGTCTAAGCAGAGGTGTGAGCAATTACATTTGTATTGTAAAAAAGATCACTGCTTGCCAGCTTGGGCATGTTAGCTCTGGCCTGGAGCTTGAGGCAGGAGGATTGTTTGAGCTCTGGAGATGGAGAGCAGTTTGGGCTTAATTTAAGCGAGGAAGACCACTAGGACATTACCTCAGTGTAGAATGTGTTCTTAGCACAGTTAAACCTGGTGATCAGTCCCCAGGAAGTGGGGCTGGGTAGAGAGAGAGAGAGATCACTGGTTGCCGTGTAAAGGGTGATTTGGAAAAGTAGGAGAGAAGAGTTATGAAGATAAGGAAGAGACAGTGGTGATGTGTAAGTAGGAAGACATATCTTGGATAAGGAGATGAATGTACTGATTTGAAGACCTGAGTTACATTATTTTTAATTCTAAGGGAGATCTGTGGGATGTCTTTTAGACACATAAATATTAAATAATATGGGTTGGAAACCAAGGAAGTTTAAAGTGTGCTTCTGTGAATATGGAGAGTTCTTGGAGCCATTAATTAAAGAGGATAATGGCCTAGAGAGGAAGATACATGCATTTGAGGCATGAGAAGAGGGAAGAAGCTGAAACCAGGACAGTAAGAAGGACAAACAGGAATAAAGGAAGGAAGACAGGAGAAAAGTATCAAGGAAACTCGTTTAAAGTATTAAATGCAACAGATCAGGTAAGATGTGAATTAAAATGTGTCCTGTAGGGGCTGGAGAGATGGCTCAATGGTTAAGAGCACTGGCTGCTCTTCCAGAGGTCCTGAGTTCAATTCCCAGCAACCACATGGTGGCTTACAACTATCTGTAATGAGATCTGGCATCCTTTTCTGGCCTGCAGGCATACATGCAGACAGAATGCTGTATACATAATAAATAAATCTATAAAAAAAATAAAATGTGTCCTGTGGATTGTGGAAGAAGAAAGGACACTGGATATATTTGGAGAAAGCTGTTGCATAGAGTAGACATAGAACCAGATTGAAATGCAAAGATATAATGTACAGAGACATTTTTGGGCCAGGCATGGTAACTCAGGCTTGTAATCCTAGCACTCAGAAAGGTGAAGGATACTATTTGAGGCAAAACTGGACCTATGTAACAAGTAACAGACCAGCCAGATGTTGCAGGATATTGGGTCACACTGTGAACCCTGAGATTGTGTTGTGTTGTTTTTCTGTTTTGCATTGTTTTGTATTTCTCTACTGTATTTCCTAGATGGCATCATGTTGTTTTTCTCTTCATCAAACATTTTTTTCAAAAGTATCTGCATCTGAATCAGCCAGTAAGGTATTATCCATATACTGATAGCTGTTAGATTGAGGAAACTATTTACAAATTACTTCTAGCATCTGTTGTACAAAATATTTACACAAGATGGAGCTATTTAACAGTCCATGTGGAAGAACTTTCCAGTGGTGTCTTTTAACAGGCTGGGAATTGTTAAAAGTAGGCACTGTGAAGAAAAAATTTTCCCTATCTTATTTTGTTTTGTTTTTTGTTTTTCGGTTTTTGGGTTTTGTTTGTTCGTTTGTTTTTTGTTTTTTGAGACAGGGTTTCTCTGTGTAACAGTCCTGGCTGTGCTGGAACTCACTTTGTAGACCAGGCTGGCCTCGAACTCACTGAGATCTGCCTGCCTCTGCCTCCCAAGTGCTGGGATTAAAGGTGTGTGCCACCACCACCCAGCTCTCTATCTTATTCTTGTAAAGGTATAGTTAAAAAGTAGTCTTTTAACTCAATCACTGTTGTAGCAAGCTTTCTTGTCTGACCATCTTTGGACCTCCAGCCTGCAAACAATGACCTGGAGAATTATTATTAATTATGAAAGCTTGGCCTTAGCTTAGACTTTTCCAAACTATCTGTTATAACATAACCCATCATTTTTTATCTACCTTCTGCCACATGGCTTGGTTACCTCTTCTTGGTATGGCACATCTGACTTGCTCTGAATCTCTTGGCAAAATCACTCATCTAGATTCCTCCCAGTTTTTCTCTCTCTGCCCAGTAGTCACCCCTATTCTCTCCTGCCTAGCTATTGGCTACTTAGCGCTCTATTAAACCAATCAGAAGGTGCCTTAAGCAGAGACACATCTTTACAGTATAAACGACACACTATATTCTGCAACACTATAATATAAAATATAATTATTTAGGTAATAAAGAAGGCAAGGGAATTTCAGGCTGTAAAGAGCCCATTGGCTGAATCACCTTATTTATACCTCACAGATCTGTTACCATTCTACATTTTCCAGATTTATTTTTAATAACAAATATAGGAGAATTCCAAGGACTGGTCAATTCTTCATTTATTGAGTATTTAGTACCTGTAATTTTTCTGATGTCAAAGGCCATTGTTCCACCCACACAAGTTTGCAGTTGACCATTTTAAAGGTATGGCTGTTGGTACCTTTGAAAGACCCAACAGCTGTTGTGCACTGCTTATGTACAACCTGAAGGGTCTGTGACTGTTCTTGATAATACCTTTTAATAACTTTGTCAGAAGCATTCTTTATTTTATGGTTTGTTTCTGAGATTGGAGTAATGTTAATCTGTGTTTTCCATTGCAGTAACAAACCACGTCCCAACAAATTCATTGCTATGTTAGTTATAGGTGGACTTTTCTTTCCCGCCCACCAGTTCCCAAATAACCAACATGAAGACTCAGTATTTATTATAAATGCTTGGTCTGTAGCTCAGGATTATTACTAACTATCTCTTACAACTTAAATTAACCCATTTTTTAAAAATCTATGTTCTACCACAAGGCTTATAGCTACTTACCTCATTTTGTATATATCCTGCTTCCCCTGTGGCTGTCTGGCTACTCCTCCAGGCTCCACCCTTCTTCCCAGTATCCTCCTAATCTGACTCCCCAGCCCATTCTCTTCCTACCCAACTATAGGCCAGTCACCTCTTTATTAACCAATGAGAGTAATACATATTTACAGTGTATAAAGATTGTTCCACAGTAGTTAGAAACATATGGCTTTAATTTCCCTACCTATCTTTCTGGCCTTATACATATGACCCACCTTCTACTTTGTTTTACCTGAGATAAAGTTCCAATCTCTAGAAGCTGAATATTTACATCCTGAAGAGGGCAATCTGAATGCCAAGATTTTGGTGAAATGTTGCAGAATATTTGTTTACACTGTGTGAATGTGTAGCACTGTGATTGGTTTAATAAAGAGCTGATTGGCCAATAGCTAGGCAGGAGAGATAGGCAGAGTTTCCAGGAGAGACAGAGGAAGAGGAGGAGGAATCTAGGTGCACTGATTATGCTAAGGAGATGCTAGGAGACACAGAGAGGAAACAGGAGGTACAAGATGGAAGAGAGGTAATGATAGAACATAGATTAATATAAATGGGTTAATTTTGTTATAAGAGCTAGTTGAGACAAGCCTAAGCTAAAGGTCAAGATTTCATAATTAATAATAAGTCTCAGCAGGCAGTGGTGGTGCATGCCTTTGATCCCAGCATTTGGGAGGCAGAGTCAGGTAGATCTCTGTGAGTTCAAAGCCAGCCTAGTCTGCAGAGTGAGCTCCAGGACAGGCTGCAAAGCTATATAGAGAAACCCTGTCTCAAAAAACCAAAGTGGGGGGGCTGGAGAGATGGCTCAGAGGTTAAGAGCACTGGCTGCTCTTCCAGAGGTCCTGAGTTCAATTCCCAGCAACCACATGGTGGCTCCCAACCATCTGTAAGGAGATCTGGCGCCCTCTTCTGGCCTGCAGGCAGAACACTGTACACATAATAAATAAAATCTTTAAAAAAAAAAAAAAAAAACCAAAGGGGAGGGGGGAGTTTCCATGTTGTTATTTGTGAGCTGGAAGTCTACAAAAAAGCTTCCTATGGTAAAATTGTTATATCTGCTCCTGTGTCTACTAAACTTTAAATTTGAATGCCATTTATTTGTATTTTTAGCTTTGGTGTCTAACCATTTGTAGCAGTTTGCCAAAATACTTCTTTTCTGATCTCTCCCAACCTTTTTGTTTTATCTACTGAAGCTGTTCTATCCTTCATCACATTCAGAGCAGAGTTGTTTTTAATAACAGGTATCAAGTCTTTTAATTGTTCTGTGTATGAGTTTTTCCAATGTTAACAGAATGATTGAACCAAAATTTGTATTGGGGCCTGCAGTAGGTCCTCTAAGGTGTTTCCTGATGGCAAAGGGTTACCTATCTTGCTTGTCCCTTATTGATCTGCATTCATTAGTCCAATGCCAACCTTTACCACATCTTTTTTTTTTGGGGGGGGGGGTTTGTTTGTTTGTTTTTGTTTTGTTTTGTTTTGTTTTGTTTTTTCCGAGACAGGGTTTCTCTGTGTAGCTTTGCGTCTTTCCTGGATCTCACTCTGTAGACCAGGCTGGTCTCGAACTCACAGAGATCCCCCTGGCTCTGCCTCCTGAGTGCTGGGATTAAAGGCATGCACCACCACCGCCCGGCCCTTTACCACATCTTATGCATGGCCCTTTACCACATCTTATGCATATTCCAGAAGACTGGAATGTGTGGGTATGCTTTGTGGTCATGCCACATGTTAGAGTGCCGATGTTGTTTTTAACAAAATCTCAATTCTTCAATTTTACCAATAAAGACTCAGGCACCAGATGCTGGAGTGAAAGCCTGCTATCTCATAAAAAGCAGAGAAAGCACCAGCTGACCTTCCTCGTCAGCCAGCATCCCAAAAGCATCCCCTTCTCCTACACCACCTCAAACAAGAGTCCCCCAACTTAATGTCCCTCCCTTCTACTTCCTGTGCATCTCTCTATCCATCCTCTTGATTTCTTCTTATTCTCTAGGGTTTTTCTTAATAATCCTATGTTCACTTAATAATACTATGTTCACAACTACTTGCTTGTTCCACCTTGTGGTTGACTTTATTTAATCCTGTTTACATTATTCAAGCAGAAAGTTCTTGAATTTAATGTGTGTGCTAGAGCTGAGCCACACCACAACTAGAAACAGGTTTTTCCAGTAAATACAGTCTTAGAGTTCATGGTGTAATCAAATACTCCACAACAATATGTAGCCCTGACTGGCCTTGAATTCACTATATAGATCAGGCTGGCTCACTGCCTGCCTTCAGCTAAGTGCTAGAATTAAGGTTTTATGATAAATTTCTTAATTTTTTTATTTAAGGAATTGCACATGTGATTCCTTCTACTTCCATCAGGATCACTCAAGTTTAAGATTTCTAGAAATAAGCTGGGTGGTGGTGTGTAGGCGGAGTTTTCCTGTCCTGACTGCCTGTTCCCAAATAACCGCGTCTGCTTCCCAAATAACTGACTCAAGGACTAAAATTACTTAAAAATGCTCGGTCGGTAGCTCAGTTTTGTTACTACCTAACTCTACATATAAATTAACCCATATTTCTTATGTATGCTTTGCCACATGGCTCATGGCTTGTTTCCTCATTTTCTACATGGCCTGCTTCTTGGGCGGCTGGCTGGCAGACTGGCTGGCATCTTCTCTGACTCCACCCTTCTTCCTGTCTTTCTCCTAGTTTGGTTGTCCCGCCTATATTTCCTGCCTGGCTACCAGCCAATCAGTGTTTTATTAAACCAATTTGAGTGACAAATCTTCACAGTGTACAAAAGGATTATTACACAGCAGTGGTGGTGCACACCTTTAATCCCAGCATCCAGGAAGCAGAGGCAAGCAGATCCCTGTGAGTTCAAAACCAGCCTTGTCTACATAGTGAGTTCCAGTACAGCCAGAGCTGTTACACAGGGAAATCCTATCTAGGAGTTGAAACAAAGAAATCTGAAAATAGCCCTTTTTCAAAGAAAGATGCTTAATCCAGTTGTCCTATCAACCCTTTATTATTTTATCACTCCTTGATTTAAAGACATATACTCATAAAAACTTGGAAGTCCTCCACTGGAGGAACTCTGACACCTCAGTTTACTTTAGGAATCATTTTAAGGTAGGTCTGACTCTCAATTGCTGATACTACACATCTCTTATGAGTTCAGTTCATATTCTTTCCTAATTTACTCAGAATACTAATCTGTAGGTAGGAAATGCCAATGCTACACTGAAACAAACATTGATTTATAGACAACTTCAACTTCGACCTCATGTTCAAGACAAGTTTCATTAGCCCCATCAACCCTTTGAGCTGTCTTGTGTATCATTTCTTCTTGTATGTATCAAAACTCATACTGAATGTGAATTTTGAGTTGCAAATGAGCATTTATTTTTTCACCTGTCTTCTCTGCCTATGTCTACCAGTTGAACAAAAACACAAGGGGACTGGACAGATGGCTCAATGGTTAAGAGCACTGGCTGTTCTTCCAGAGGTCCTGAATTTAATTTCCAGCAACCACATGGTGGCTCACAACCATCTATAATGAGATCTGGTGCCCTCTTCTGGCATACAGGCATACATGCAGACAGAACACTGTATATGTAATAATAAATAAATCATTAAAAAAAACACAAGTGCTATAAAAAATGTTTTTAAAACAGTATATATGTAAGTTTGTATTCTAACTTTATCTTTTTTTTTTTTTTTTGTCTTTTCAAGACAGTTTCTCTGTGAAATAACAGTCCTGGCTATCCTAGAACTCACTCTGTAGACCAGGCTGGCCTCAAACTCACAGAGATCCTCCTGCCTCTGCTTCCCAAGTGCTGGGATTAAAGGCATGTGCCACCACTGTCTGGCAATGACTTTATCATATTTATTTTATAAATATGTTTCTTATAAGTCATATTCCATAAAATTAGCTGGGTTTGGTGGCAAATCTTTTAATCCCAGCACTTGGGAGGCAGAGACAGGCATTGAGACCAGCCAGCTGGGTCTAAATAGTGAGATCCAGGAGAGCCAGGGCTGCATAATTAGAGAGACCCTGACTCAGACAAATAAAAACATAATGTACTGTTACAGATCTCAAAATTGTAGCTCAGTGATGGGTGATGCTTTGTCATTCTGAGAGTTTTTATAGTCTTCCACATAGTTAAAGTCTCTTTGACCTAATTTCTTCCTGTTTCAAGCACAAAGAGAGGCTTACTACAAAATTCCTTATCTGACTGGCTGGATCCAGGGGCACAACAATTGCCTTCTGTCTTAATTGAAAATTCACCAACCAGAAAAGATGAAATACATGGAAGAAACATTGACATCTGTCTTCACACACAACTTTTGACACACATCATGTTCTTTGTCTTGGTCTCATGGAGAATCACTTATAAACCCATTTTCTATTGTACTGGCTGAATACATTTTGTCCTAGGGTAGTATATGTTGTTAAGGAGGTTAAGTTCCCCCAATAATATTTCACTATTTGCTGACATTCCTTATTACCTCTCTTCCCTATTTAAAGAAAAAAAGGACTAAAAGATGTGTGATTTTCTTAGTAATGTTGGACTAGTGATCAATGACACTCCTGTGATATACTTCTGGCCCCAAGTTGTGACTTTTTCTTCTTTGGAACATTAATAAAAAATATGTGCATTTTTCCTGCCTAGTCTATTTATTTTTTCTTAGTTCATTCCCTCAAACCTTCAGAGAAAGGAAGGGAAATTTTCTTGTGTTCCTACAATGAAGATTTAGTTGAAACAAGTCTATGTCCTGCCAGCTCCTGAATAATGAGGTGGAGACTTATTAATTATGAAAGCTTGGCCAATACCTTAGGCTTTTTACTAACTAGCTCTTATAACTTAAAATAACCCGTTTATATTAATCTACATTCTGCCACTGGGTTGTGGCTGTTACCTCTCTTTCTGCACACCCTGCTTGCTCTGCGTCTCCTGGTGTGTCTGCCTTTCTTCTTCCCAGAGTTTTCTCTATCCCCAGAAGTCTTGACTAACAACTTCTTGCTGTTGGTCATTTGGCTCTTTATTAGACCAATCAGAAGGCACTTTGGCAAAGACACACCTTCACAGTGTAACCAAATTATCTACAACATTTCTCCATTTTTGTCTAAATAAAAAAGTGTTTAACTCTAATGCTGTGGAATAATGTATTTGTACACTGAAGATGTGTCACTCTGGTTTAATAAGCTGAATAGCCAATAGCAGGGCAGGATTTTCAAGATAGAAAGGATGCTAAGAAGGAGAAGACAGATGCCAGGAGATACAGAGCAAGCAGGGTGGGCAATATGGAGGAGAGGTAAAAGCCATGAGTCATGTGGCAACCAACACCTATATGAATAGAAATGGGTTAATTTAAGTTATAAGAGCTAGTTGGACAAGCCTAAGCTATAAGCCAAGAAAAATGCATTTACACTGTACCACAGTAAAACTATATATATAAACAATTATCAGGTAAAAATTACATTCACAATATCTAGTCCATTTGCATTTGTGTTGGTAATTTTGGAGAAAATACTCTATTGTCTTTCCTGTCTTGATGCCACATGTGAAGGAAGCAGCATGGGCAGTATGGAGAGAGGAGGTAGTGAGCCATGTGGCAGAACATGCATTAAAATAAATGGGTTGATGTATCTGAGCTAGTGGGACAAGCCTGAGCTAAGGCCTGCTGTGGATTATGCTCATTGTTAATAAAACACTGATTGGCCGGGCGGTGGTGGCGCACGCCTTTAATCCCAGCACTCGGGAGGCAGAGGCAGGCGGATCTCTGTGAGTTCGAGGCCAGCCTGGGCTACCAAGTGAGTTCCAGGAAAGGCACAAAGCTACACTGAGAAACCCTGTCTCGAAAAACCAAAAAAAATAAAAATAAAAAAAAAAAAAATAAAACACTGATTGGCTAATAGCCAGGCAAATAGTATAGGTGGGGTGATCAGACTGAGGATGCTGGGGTAAAGAAGGGTGGGATGAGGGAGATGCCAGCCAGCCACTGGGGGAACAAAATGTACTAGAGGACAGGTAAAGCCACAAGCGTCATGGCAAGCATAGATTAATAGAAATGGGTCAACTTAAATATAAGAGCTTCTTAGTAATAAGCCTGAGCTATTGTCCAAGCATTTACAATTTATATAATAAGCCTCTGTGTGGTAATTTGGAAGCAGGCTCCCAAGACATGAAATCACTGCCTACATATGGCTTTCCAATGTGGCACATGTACATCCACATAAATCCTGAGAAAGTAAAAAAAAAAAAAAAAAAAAGTGGGGGGTCGAGATGCATCTCTGGACAACTGCCCGAGAGATGGAGCCTGACAGCAACTGCCGTGAGCATGTGGGTATCAGAAGTCTCACAGGGGCTGAAGTACAGAGAGGAGTTTCTCAGCAGCTGCCTTTAGACTTGAGCTGCAAGTGCTAGGTCACTCATGACAGATTTGGGGTTTTGCACATGCAGACAGAAAAGGTTACAGATACACAGAAAGGACAGATTCAGATGGAAAAAAAAACTAAATGGATTACAGTGTATTTAAAAATATACATAGGCTTGGAAGAGAAAAAGGATATACAAACTGGCTTAAGAATAAAATAATAAAGTCCTCTAAAAAGAAATAGAGTAAAAAAAATATAATAAGGCACGCAAAGATGGAAAATACAGTCTAGATTCTGTATGTTATGATGTCTTTAAAATTTTTGGTTGCTAAGAGACCTTGGATTATGGAAAATGCTAGATTAAACCGACATATATTTACAAAATATCTTTTTTTTTAAAGATTTATTTATTTATTTATTCTGTTTGCATGTATCCCTGCAGGCCAGAAAAGGGAGCCAGATCTCATTACAGATGGTTGTGAGCCACCATGTGGTTGCTGGGAATTGAACTCAGGACCTCTGAAAGAACAGCCAGTGTACTTAACCTCTGAGCCATCTCTCCAGCCCCTTACAAAATATCTTAACTTCAAAATTTAAGTCCAAGGTATGTTGGGGGAGAAGTTATGCTTTTGTTTCCACAGGAAATGAGAGGCGATGGATTCATTCCAGTTTAAGAAAAATTAGGTTTGATCGAGGAAGACCTCCCTGAAAAATCTCCAATTGGAGCAGATGGTCCAGACGATCCAACATCCTGGAGCACCTCTGCTAAAGTTTCCTCTGAGTTCTGCATCCAGAACAGCTTCAAGGCTGCCGGCTGAGATGATCCTGCCTCACAGAATACTCCAGTCAGGACTTGACCATAATCCTAAATTTTCTCAGGGTCCTCCAAAGATAACAGGATCCCCAAAACATCAGGAAGTAGTCCAGAGAATAATGCCCACATCCCCCAAAATAAATTAGGAATATGTGTCATTGTTTAGGGGGTTTGGGAACAAGTTGTTAGATTTAGAGATCTCATTCTAAAAAGAAAAACGGGGGGGGGCATAGAAATAGGATAAAAGGGTAGATTATTGAATCTACTTTTAAACAAATAAACAAAAAAAACCCCAACTACTAGTCTTAAATATTTTACCTTGATGGATTTATATAGTGTGATACAAATTTGAGGTTATTTTTGTTATACTGGATATATGTTTCTACTCTGGCTTAAGATATTTTTGTATATTGATATAACTTTAAGGTTATCTTTGTTAGAACCTACTGTACCTATGTTTCTACTCTTGTTTAAGGTATTGCACCTATACAGCTTATTTAACAATATAATGTAAATTTCTAGTCCTTGAAAGTTATTTTTTTTTTTTAGAATTTAATTATTACATACACAGTTCTGCCTGCACGTATGTTTGCACACCAGAAGAGAGCTCCAGGTCTCATTATAGATGGTTGAGAGCAACCAGTGCTCTTAACCTCTGAACCATCTCTCCAGTCCCTTGGAAGTTATTATGACAAACTATTTAGGGTAATAAAGAAATACAGGTTAGTAGTTAGTCACTTATTACAATCAAACTGGTAGTCATGTTAGATGTGTTTTCAAGGTCAAACAAACATATTTTAGATAGACAAATGGTCTTCAAATACTTCAAAGACCTACAGAATATGGCATTTAAAATGTTTTAATAACCTAAGGCTTTTCATGACAATTGAGACACATCTGCTCCTGACAGCACCCATTTACTTCAAAGAAACGTAATGGGTATTGAAGAAAGCTCCATATGAAGCTTTATGGCAAAAGCTAGCCATGTGGGCAAAGAAACTGCCCTTGCCTCAATTGCTGACAGTTACTGTCCAAACTGGACCAGCAGGATGCAAGAAAGATGGCTGCCAAACTTTGCCAAGACAAGGAAGGACAGTCCTTCAAAATTCCCTACTTCATAGGAAAGTCGGTCAGATGTGCTAGGCCTGTAGGCCAAAGTGGGATGCCCCAACATTACAGAGAAACTTTGGGTGACTGTCCAGGCAGGAAGATGTCCCTGTTATTAGGTAACATTTCACCCTTCTCAGGTCTCTGATGGAGGTGAAGACTAGCTATAGTTATGGTTTCCCTTATTACCAGACTCAGAAAAGAAACTCATAAAAGAGGGGTAAAGTGTATAAGATTGAGAGACATAAAAAGATAGTTTTGGGTTGGTATTACAAGTTAGGATGGAAAGTGAATTTGGTACAACACTTTGAATTCCAAAATAGTATAGGTAATGTATTTTCTCTGAATTTGTCAAATGCGAATGCACTGGACATAGATAATGTAATTCTTACCTCTATATATTTATATATAATTATTGTATGTATTGTATATGTCTTTACTATTTTAATTAAAAATCTTCTTTTCTTTTTTTAAGACCAGAAGGAGGAAATGTTGTGTGATTTTTTTTTTTTTTATCATGTTCTGACAAATAAAGCTTGCTTAGGCCAGGGTGTGGTGGCACACACCTTTACTCCCAGCACTCTGGAGGCAGAGCCAGGCAGATCTCTGAGTTTGAGGCCAGTCTGGGCTACAGAGTGAGTTTCAGGACAGGCTCCAAAACTACACAGAGAAACCCTGTCTCAAAAAAACAAAACAAGCTGGGCGGTGGTGGCGCACGCCTTTAATCCCAGCACTCGGGAGGCAGAGCCAGGCGGATCTCTGTGAGTTCGAGGCCAGCCTGGGCTACCAAGTGAGTTCCAGGACAGGCGCAAAGCTACACAGAGAAACCCTGTCTCGAAAAACCAAAAAAAAAAAAAAAAAAAAAACAAAGAAAAGAAAAGCTTGCTTGGAGCCAGAGGCTAGAGTTAGCCACTAGCTGACCAAAATTAACGACAGAGGTTTTGGAAGACTGAGGACAGACAGGAGAGGGAGTAATAAGGCAGGGTGGAAAGGGATCTGACTCTGTTTGGAGGAAGGAACAGAGCAGGTAGGAATGACTGGTGGTGTCTCGCTTTTCTGATCTTTTATGCTCTTACCCCACTATCTGACTCCTGAATTTTCATTAAGTATAATTAGAGTAATGCTTTATCTGGTGCCCCAAATGAAACACGAACCCATGACCTTGAGATTACAAGTCTCATGTTCTACCAACTACATATATGTGTATGTGATATTTATATCTGTGTGCATGATGTGTCTATATATATATGTATATCTACATATATGTGATACTTTTAGCTGTGTACATGATATCTGTGATGTGTATGTATTTATGTTTGTGTATGGTGTGTGTGATATGTGCACCTGTGTTAATATGTGTATATATGTGTGTGTGATATGTGTATATATGTGTGATGATGTATGTGTGATATGTGTGTCGTATATATGATGTGTGTGATATGTGTGTGTGTGTGTGTGTGTGTGTGTGTGTGTGTGTGTGTGTGTAATGTGAATACAGGCATGCACATGCCGTGGTGAATGTATGGAGGTTTACAATGGCGTCCTCACCTTCTGCCTTATTTGAGACATGATTTCTTTTTTTGTCATTCACCACTGCAAACAGGATTGCTGGCCTTTGAGCATCTGAAGATTCTCCTGTCTGTGCCTCTCATCTCCCCTTTGCCACACTGAGCTCAGGATTCACACTACCACATCTGGCTTTGGGTGTGTTCTGAAGGTTCAAACTCAAGAGTTCATACTTGGGCAGTAACCTCCTTACCCTCAGAGCCATGTAAAGATGTGCTACATTTATTTATGCTGCAGAATATTACTTTAACTGTGTAAAGGTGTGTTGCATTTGTTTCACCTTGCCTGCCTAAGGCACCTGATTGGTAATAAAAAGCTGAACGGCCAATAGCTAGGCAGGAGAATAGGTGGGGCTGGCCGGCAGACAGAATAAATAGGAGGAGGAATCTAGGCTTGAGAGGAGATGGAGGAGAAAATGAGGAAGACAGAAAGGGAGACAACCGCGTCCTGCCAGGCAACCACTAGCCAGCAAACAGAGTAGGACATACAGGGAACTGGAGAGATGGTTCAGTGGTGAAGAGCAGGGATGCTCTTCCAGAGGACCCGGGTTCAATTCCCAGCATCCACATGGCAGTTTACAACTCTCTGTAATTCCAGTTCCAAGGGCCCTGACACCCACGGCAAAACACCAATGCACATGAAATAAAATTAATTAATTAAAAAAAAGAGTAGGACATACAGAAAGAAAGGTAAAAAGCCCGTAGGGGAAAGGCTGAACATTCAAAACTAATAATCAGTCTCTGTGTCATGATTTGGGAACTGGTTGGTGGTATATACCAGGCTATACTTAGGATTGAATACCAGGTCTGTCATTGAGTTGATGTGTGGTGTGTGAGGGTCACTGAACCTACCGTACTTCTGTTTCTTTTCTTTTTTTTCTTTTCTTTTCTTCTTCCTCTTCCTCTTCTTTTTCTCCTCCTCCTCCTCCTCCTCCTTCTCCTCCTCCTCCTCCTCTTCTTCTTTTTCTTAGTTATGGTTGTTTGGTTGGTTGGTTAGTTGGTTGGTTTCTGCATTTTGGTTTGTTTTTAATAGGAAAGGGTATTTTTATTATTTTCTTGTATAACATCTTAAGGAATATACTATTTGCATTTTCTCAGCTGGAAAATAAGACACAAAGCAAAATTTCCTTGATGCTTGAAAAATCAAGAGCAGTCACCGGTCTTTGGGAGGATTCAGTTTCTTTTTTTTTTTTTTTTTTTTTTTTTTTTATTTTTTTTAGGATTCAGTTTCTTATGACCCTGTGATACTGTCCTTGAGGGTGCCGGCGGTGCTTTGTGGTGAAGAACACCTTGCTGAGCTGCTCTGTCATAGGTCCTTGCTCAAGTTGTTTGCTTTTTTCTTCTAATTTGGTTTTCAGCATTTGTTCGTATGTTTCTTCATTACTAGGCAAAGTATCTGGTTGAGGGATAGGTTTGGTGTGTTCGTAGGGGGTGTCCACAGAAGGATGGCAGCAACTGTTGTCCTGCCATCAGATGTCAAAGCAAGCTCTACCCTGCAGTTGTAGTCCTCTGGAAGAGAAGAATATGTAGATTTATGACAAAAACTAGATAAAACTCCATTTTGGATTGGAAACAAATATTTCTAGATAGTTCTGTTTGATGTCACCAATTTTACTGCTGTTGCCATGATCCTTATCAGGTGATTTGAAAAAATATATTGTGGGCGGTGTTAGTGGCGGCTGCAGCAAAGCGTTTGGCACGATGTCTCACACCATTTTGTTGGTACAGCCTACCAAGAGACCAGAAGGCAGGACTTACGCTGACTATGAGTCTGTGAATGAGTGGAAGGTGTTTGTGAAATGTATGAGGAACATCTGAAGAGAATGAATCCCAACAGCCCCTCCGTCACCTACGATATCAGTTGTTTGACTTTATGGATGATCTGGCAGATCTCAGCTGTCTTGTTTACCAAGCTGATACACAGTCGTACCAGCCTCATAACAAAGACTGGATCAAAGAGAAGATCTTCGTCGACAGGCCCAAGTAGTTGAGTTGGAAGCATTGGGGGCTGAGGGTGGGCTTGGAACAGGTGCATACAGTGTGCTGTAGTGAACATTTTGTATGATAGTAATCCTGTTTCCATTTTGTTACTAGAGCCAAGATTGAATGTATGACATGATAGTGAACGATCTCTTCATTCTAAAAAACACCATTGCCCCTTTGCTCCTTCCCTTTCTTTTTTTACTTAAATGTTTTAATGATAATTCAGAGAGAAAGTGTTCTTTGCCAGTTAAGGTTGGTTCCAGTCCTTGAAACTGTTTGTATCTGCTTTACAGCAGTGAGTGCACTAAACCCTTTGTGGGGGGTAGGGATGGTGATGAGCTTAGTTATGTCCTCTGGGAAAGTCTTAGTGAAAAATAAAAAATGTTCTGTTAAAAAAAGAAAGAAAGAAAGAAAGAAAGAAAGAAAGAAAGAAAGAAAGAAAGAAAGAAAGAAAGAAAGAAAGAAAAGAAAAAGATATTGTGAGGAGAAATCGCTTCTAAAATTTGTTTCTAGGCACACAGATTTTCGTTCCGAGGGCCAGCCATCTCGCTTCAGGCAGGTTTTGTTTTTTCCAGACAGGGTTTCTTGTGTAGCTCTGGCTGTCCTGGAACTCGCTCTGTAGACCAAGCTGACCTCAAACTCACAGCGATCTGCCTGCCTCTGCCTCCCGAGTGCTGGGATTAAAGGCGTGGGTCACTACAGCCCAGACTCTTTCTTTATATGTAATTGAAGATAATAAAAGTACCTAAAAAGAGCTGTTGTTAGTATTCAAGGAGCTAATATACATAAAATATTTAGGACCATACCTAGCACATAATTATTGTCCTGTGAACTTTAGTTACTGTTTTCTTATTACATGATTATGAATTGAATAGTTTATAGCAATGATAAAGACCACACTGTAATTTACAATAATTCTTATTGATGTCCCCAGGATAATTAAAAGAAATTACAAACTGGCTACTTGTGTATACTGATATTCTACATCTCTATAGTATAAAGAGCATTTCTCTAAGCATCTTAAAGACTCTTCCAGTGCAATAGGGTCCAGATCAATGCCTTAAAGTTTCCAAAGACATGTTTCTGGTTTTATTTAAAATTTTATTTTCCCCCATCCAATGTTTCTTTCCCTGATTAAATTGTCACATCTCCTTCTGTCGTACAAACTTGCCTTCCCTGTGATGCCTGACAATGGACCTAGCAGAAACTCTCAGGAGCTTCCCCATCCACCAGTGGCACTCTTCAGCCGAACAGTAGTCTTCCATCAGTGCATTTTTTAGGACTGAGTCTTTTTAATTAGACCTGCTCTGCCACTTTGCTTAGTTGTGTTAGGATCATTTCCGTGAGGACAGGGACTCTGAGTCCCTTGCGCACTGCCGTATCTCCATCACCTAGAGTAGAGTAGACATTCCATAAACAGTTACTTATAAATGAATTCTTCCCCTGAAAATAGGTGAACCTGAGGCCTCCTTGTAATCTTTTAGAATTTAGTTTCTAATAAATATTCTATAAAAATTACTTAAAACAAGAATAAACTAGCCAGGTGGTAGTGGTGGTTGTGGTGGTGGTGCATGCCTTTAATCCCATCACTTGGAAGGTAGAGGCAGGCATAGATCTCTGTGAATTTGTGGCTGCCTGGTCTACAGAGTGAGTTCCAGGACAGCCAATGTTACACAGTGAAACCCTATCTGGAAAACAAAACAACCCCCCCCCCAAATCATCTAAATTTATGTATAAGAGACCATCTGAAAAAAACTAAATTTGATAGTCCACTTCCTGTTTTACCCTGTTTTGCACCCTGAAGCAATGAAGATCTTTGTCCTGCTGAGAGGGCTCTTTGTACTTTCTGTACTGATTAATGGTCTTGATTATTTGTCACAGACTGATCTGAGTTCTGGCCCCAGGTCAGAACATCTTACGTGGATGAGGTACTACCCAAGGTTTATTAATTATATCCAGGGACAGGCTTTTGCTATAAAGAAAATTCTGCCTGACTTCTTTGAGTGTGGCTTTAGGAAATATTTTTTTTTCAGAATTGGGACATGCTCATTGAAAGTTTAATCTCATATGGATCAGGGTTTTTTTTAATCATTATTTTTGTGTTGGATGTTTGTGCATGACACAGCATCGTTTGTGAAACTTTTTTTTTTTTTTTTGGTTTTTCGAGACAGGGTTTGCCTGTGTAGCTTTGCACCTTTCCTGGAGCTCACTTGGTAGCCCAGGCTGGCCTCGAACTCACAGAGATCCGCCTGGCTCTGCCTCCCAAGTGCTGGGATTAAAGGCGTGTACCACCAATGCCCGGCTTCGTTTGTGAAACTTTATGGAGTCAGTCCTGCTGTGAAATAATCCTTCTGTACACTGTGAAAATGTGTTGCTCTCATTGTCAATAAAAAGCTGATTGGCCGATAGCTAGGCAGGATTTTTGGGACAGAAAGAATGCTGGAAAGAAGGGTAGAGTCTGAGGAGTCATGAGAGATGTAGAGAGAAGCAAGATGTATGTGCTATGTTGAAAGAATGTACCACCACATGGCAGAGGGTAGATAAGAAATATGGGTTAATTTAAAATGTTAAGAATTAGCTAGTAACAGGCCTGAGATATTGGCCAAGCATTTATAATTGATAGTAAGTCTCTGTGTTGGTTATTTGGGAATTGGCAGGTGGGAAAAAAAGTCTGCCTAAACAGTCCCTTGTTTTTATGTGGGTTCTGAGGGTCCAACTCAGGCTTGGGTGGCAAGTACTTTTGCCCTCTGAGTCATCTCAGCAGGTTTGAATCAGTGACCTTTAAATATTAGTGACTATGCATCTGCTGGCAATTCCTCCAGACTCCACCCTCCTCCTTCCCAGCAGCTTCCTAGTCTGACTCTCCTGCCCAATCTCTTTCTGCCCAGCTATAGACAGTGTAGGTGGAGTTTTCCTGTTCTGGCCACCTGCTCCCAAATAACGGACTTAATATTAATTACAAATGCTTGGCCAATAACTCAGGTTTGTTACAAACTAGCTCTTACAACTTAACCCGTTTCTATTATATATGCTGCCCCAAGGCTCGTGACTTTTACCTCTATCCCAGTTTCTTTCTTTCTTTTTTTTTTTTGGTTTTTTTCAAGACAGGGTTTTTCTGTGTAGCTTTGCACCTTTCCTGGAACTTGCTTTGGAGACCAGGCTGGCCTTGAACTTAGAGAGATCCGCCTGGCTCTGCCTCCTGAGTGCTGGGATTAAAGGCGTGTGCCACCACCGCCCGGCTCTATCCCAGTTTCTATGTCTGACTCATTCTCTGACAGGCTTGTGACTCCTGACTCTGCCCTTCTTCATCCTATGATTCTCAGTTTGGCTTTCTGGCCTAACTTTATCCTGTTCAGCTCTTGGCCATTCAGCTTGTTTTACTAAGCCAATCATAGTGATATATATTCACACAGTATACAGGATTATTCCACAGCAGACCAGTCAGTTCTTTATTAACCAATGAGAGTAATACATATTCACAGTGTACAGAGACTGAAAACATGCTATGAAACAACACAGAAGAGAGTGTTGTAGAATATTATATTAAGGTGTGTTAGATTTGTTTATGCTCTGGAACATTTATTTAATGATGCAAAGATGTGTTGCATTCCTTTATGTTGCATTGGTTTAACTTTGTTTAGCTGTGTTTCTTTGCCTGTCTAAAACACCTGATGGTCTAATAAAGAGCTGAACAGCCAATAGCAAGGCAGATGGGGATGGGGTGGGGGCTGGCAGGCAGAGAGAATAAATAGAAGGAGAAATCTGGGAGAAAGAAAGAGCAAGAGAACAAGGAGAGGAGGACGCTAGGGGTCAGCCACCCAGCCAGCCACAGTGTAGGAGTGAAAGTAAGAATGCAGAAGTAGGAAAAGGAAAAAGCCCAGAGGCAAAGGCTAGATGGGATAATTTAAAGTTTAAGAAAAGCTGGCAAGAAATAAGCCAAGCTAAGGCCAGACATTTATAATTAAGAATAAGCGGACTGGAGAGATGGCTCAGCGGTTAAGAGTGCTGACTCTTCTTCCAGAGGGCCTGAGTTCAATTCCCAGCACCTACATGGCAGCTCACACCTGTCTATAACTCCAGTTTCAGGGGATCCCCACACCCATGGCAAAAACACAAATACACATAAATATATATATATAAAAGAATAAGCCTCTGTGTGTGTATTTATTTGGGAGCTGGGTGGTGTGCTCCCCCAAATGAGCAAAGAATAAAGAGCAAAACAAAGAAGAGAGAACAAGAACATGCTATGGCCCAGGCAAAGTAGTGAATGCCTTTAATCCCAGCATTCAGAAGGCAGGGCAGGTGGATCCTGAGTTCAAGGCCAGCCTGGTCTACATAGAGAATTCTCAGGGAGCAAGGGCTACATAGACCTTGTCTCAATAAAAAGAAAACACTCTACCAAGCCACACAGGGAAAGCATCTGGGAAGGGAAAACCCAACGTCTTTTTTGTAGCCTAGGTTGGGATGACAAAAAATCACACACCATCAGGTATGGTTTATGTGGTAATGGGGATCCAACCTAGGCTTTGTGCAGGCTAGGGAAGCATTCTAACACTGCACTACGTTCTCAGCCGTTAAAAATACATCTGTGTGTTTGTTTTTTAATTTAGAGGGCTGAAGAGTTGGCTCAGTAGGTAAGAACCCTTGCTACTCTTGCAGAGGACAGGCGTTTAGTTCTCAGCACTCACATGGAATTAATGTCTGTTACTGTAATGTCATTTCCAGGGGATGTGTTGCCCTTTTGTGGCTTCCACTGTACTGCATGTACATGGTACCTTACATACATGCAAGGGAAACACTCACATAAAATACAAACAAATAGGCCAGCTGTAGCAGCACACACCTTTAATCCCAGCACTTGCGAGGCAGAGGCAGGCAGATCTCTATGAGTTTAAGGCCAGCTTGGTGTACAGAGTGAGTTCCAGGATGGCCGGGTCTGTTACACAGAGAAAACCCATCTTGAGAAAAAATAAATAAATTTTAGTTGAAGGGGCACACCTGCCCCTTCAGCACATGTATGTAGGTCAGAAGAGAACTTCGTGGAGTTGGTTCTCTCCTTCCGTCTTTATGTGGGTTTCAGGATGGAACTCAAGTTGCCAGGGTTGTGCTACAAGCACCTTTACACACTTGAGCCGTTTTCACAGTTCTTGTACTTGTTTTCTTTGAGACAGGCTCTAACTGCCTCTGTGAACTCAAACTCACCGAGATGCTCCCAAATGTTGGTATCAAAGGTGTGCACCACCACAGGCTGTGCACCACATGTGGGCTTTTGTTTTGGTTTGTCTTTGTTTTAGATTGAGTTACAGCAATCTACCTGTCTTGCCCATTTCCCCTACCCTACCTGTGGGATAACAAGTGTGGGCCACTATGCCCTACTGAGATTTCTTAGCATCAAATGAATTTAGAAACTAACCAGTGCACACTTGGGAGACAGGCAGGCAAATCTCTGTGAGTTGGAGGCCAGCCTGGTCTACATAGTGAGAACCTGTCTCAAAAACAACTACAAAACGTTACCAGAAGACTTGTCTTAGGCTGAGTATAGGCATTCAGTGACTGTCCTCTTGCCATTTGGGAGAATTCATCCAGGATTGAATTATGTCTATATGCTTAGTTCATAGCACACAAAATATATTCAGTAACTCTTTGCAAAATGTTTTATCTTTCAGGGTTTTTGTTGTTGTTGTTGTTTGTTTGTTTGTTTTTTCCATAAGCAAGAGGAGCTCCAGACCATCCTGTGTGAGTCTGAGGCCAGCCTGGGATACATGATACACCGCCCCCTTTAAAAACAAACAAGCACCTGTCCTTCCTAATTCAGTTGTGTTAATTCTTCAGGGCATGCATAAACCCAGGAAGTGACTCTGAAACACAAACACGTAAATTGTGCATTTTAGGAGACAGTCCTTTGAAGAGTGTCTAGAAAAACCTGATATTCTAACAACTTTCCGGGTTTGGGAAGGTCTTGGGTTTTCCCAAGATCGTTTCTGAGCATGAGCGGAAGTCACTCGTTGAGCAGTCTCCGGCAGTTTAATGATAGGTGCCATATTCTGGACAGAGTAACACACCTTTATTCTGTTTTTCCGGACGTTCACGCCAGTGAGTCAATTTTATTTCCTTACCAAAAAAAATAAATAAAGCGTGCATTCAGAGACGGATTTAAAGCAACACAACGCTTCATCTTCCCATAGTAAAGATGGCCAAGCCCTGAGTAAGTAACAAGGAACTCCACTTCCGCATTTTTCTTGTGCCCTGGTCCAAGATGGCGGATGAGGCCACCCGGCGGGTCGTGTCTGAGATCCCGGTGCTGAAGACTAACGCCGGACCCCGAGATCGAGAATTGTGGGTGCAGCGACTAAAAGAGGAATATCAGTCCCTTATCCGGGTCAGTTTTACTCCTGTGGTTGACCTCGTAGCAAAGGGGTGGCGGGTAATAAGGTGTCCTCAGGAATTGGCGCCGTGTGGAAGCTGCTTCCGGTTTTTAAGTTTATAAATTCTTATAAATATGACTATTTGGGGGCTGGGGGATTACGGGTGGACGGAGGGAGGATGCAGAGGAGATTCTGGTTAGAAGCACAGTAGGGCTGGACTTTGAAGGAAAAAAACAGCAGTATTCCTGGAAGGTGACGTGTCTCTCCCGCCCCAGGTGTTTGCTCTGCTGAATGTCGGAGTAGGGGGTCAAAAGCAATTCTTAGAGCCCAAAGTCTCTGCCCATCACTGACCTTCTTTCATCCTTCGTGATGAAATGAATGGAATGATTGAAAGGAATGAATGTCAGAACTGAAAACTTAAGGTGTTAGATGTAGAGAGTTAGAGATTGGTGCTTCTAGTTATAAATTAGCTACCTTTTCAGCTGATCTTTCTCTTGTAGGAAGAGAAAGATTACACTCTTTATGATGGTTTCCAGCAGATCTCCTGCCTTATATATTGCTTCACTGAGAAATTGGTTGAGTGCTTACTTAGCATGCAAGAAGTCCTGGCTTCTACCCCTAGCACCTCATAAACTGATGTGGCTCATGCATTCTCAGCACTCAGGACATGGAGGCAGAAGGATTGGAAATTCAGGTCATTCTGAATTCAAAGGCAGTCTGGACTACATGAGATTCTGCCTCAAACACAACAACAATAAAACATATTATTGTGTTCCTAGTACCTAGGAAGGGTACATATATAAAGCCAAATAAGAAGGGTCCTTCTGAGGTTGACAGAAACGGTATTGTACTGTGTTTAAGTGGAGAGACAGAATCGTAACTAGGATATTTTGAGAGTATGAGGAGAGATGTATAATTCAACTTTAAGTTAAGGCTTCTTAGAAGTGGTAAAACTTGAATTGAAACTTAAAGTATAAACACAGGGACCAGAGAGAGATGGCTCAGTTTATAAACTGTAGCATGTGCTACTAAGCCTGACAACCTGAGTTGATCCCTAGAGCCCACATAGCAGAAGGAGAGAACTGACTCCTTTGGGTGTCCTCTGATTACCACATGCACACCTTGGCATGGGTACACACACACACACACACACACACACACACACACACACACACACTATATATATATATATAAATATAATATATATATATATTATATATATATATATTAGCATATAAAACATAAGGGTAGGAAAAAAGATACTCAAGACGTAAGGACAGGGGCTGGAGATATGGCTCACTTACTGCCCTTGCAGAGGAACTGGTTTGGTTCCCAGCACTTACATGGTGGCTCACAATCATCCATAATTCCAGTTTTAGGGGATCTGGTGCCATCTTCTAGTCTCTTCAGGCACCAGGTTTACATGTGGTGTACATACAGGCAGAAAAAAAAAATCATTCACACACATAAATATTTTTGGAAGTTTTTTTTTTTCTCTTGTAAAACCATATAAGGACAGCCTGAGCAAAGGAATGCAAGCTAGAAACAGCATGGGATAAGAACTTGTAATTGCAGCAGATGAGATGCTAAGGCAGAAAGACCATAGGTTTGAGGCCAGCCTGGACAGTTCCAAAGCCTTCTTGGGTTACAGAGTGAGTTCAAGGCCAGCCTGAGCAATTTAGTGAGACTCTATCAAGGAAAAAAAAAAAAAAAAAGAGTAAAAATTGGGCCAGGACTAAGGCTGGGTGTTATGGTGCATACCTATAAACCTAGTGCAGGGGAGGCAGAGGCAGGAGAGAATTTCAGTGAGTTTAGTGCCAGCCCTGGCCACAGAGAGACCCTGTAACAGACAAACAGCAGAAACTGAAATCAGCAGGACATCATGAAATACTATCAGGGAAAAGGAAGGGGAAGGGCAAGGATGAAGGCTGGTCTTTTGGTTTAGTGACTGAGTGAGACTGCCACCTGAAACTGAGAATGTGTGTAGTGGTTATCCCAGCACTTAGGGGGAGCAGGAGGATCAAAAAGTTCAAGATCATTCTTAGTCACATAAGGTAGGTTGAGGCTAGCCTGGACAGGAGTCCCTGAAGAGGAAGAGGGGCGGGACACAGTATGAAATCCAGATGGAAGTGCTAAGTTTCTGTTTTCTGTTAGATAAAGGTGTAAATTGAAGTCGGATGATAGTGGCGCCTGTCTTTAGTCCTAGCACTAGGGAGACAGAGGCAGGTAGATCTCTGTGAGTTCAAGGCCAGCCTGATCTACAGAACAAGTTCCAGGACAGCCAGGGTTACACAGAGAAACTCTGTCTTGAAAAACAAAACAACAACAAAAAAGGTATAAATTGAAACATTCTGTTGGATACTAGAATCAGAAATTCTGACAAAAGACTTGAACTAAAGATAAAGATTGGAGAGTCACTAACTTGTGGCTGCTAATGAAAACTACCACAAGATCCTCCAGGAATAATGTGTATGGCTAAGTGAGTTTGAGGCTGAGGACAGACACTATCAGAAGTGAGAAAATAACCCTGAGTCTCCAAATATTTTGTGCTTGCTGTATTGTAGGGAACTTAGACATTTTGTTCTCTGCTCTGGGAGAGCACTGAGCTTACTTGTGTAGCCTTTTCTTTCATTTTGCTTATGTCTGAAAAATTGTGAATAGTATACTAAAAAAGAAAATAAAAATAATCACACTTTTTTTTTCTCGAGACAGAGTTTCTCTGTGTAGCTTTGCGCCTTTCCTGGATCTCGCTTTGTAGACCAGGCTGGCCTCAAACTCACAAAGATCCTCCTGCCTCTGCCTCCCGAGTGCTGGGATTAAAGGTGCGCACTACCACCGCCCAGCTAATAATTGCACTTTTGAAGAGGGGCTAGCCTTGGCTCCAGCTCCCTTTTCTATTGCTTTTCTTTTCTTTTCTTTTTTTTTTTTTTTGTAGTCCTGGCTGTCCTGGAACTCGCTCTATATAGACCAGGCTGGCCTCGAACTCAGAGTTCCTCCTACCTCTGCCTCCCAAGTGCTGGCATCAAAGATGTGCACCACCACCACCTAGTTCCAGCTCCCTTTTCTAAGATTCCGTTTTCTGCTTTCAGTATGTGGAGAACAACAAGAATTCAGACAATGATTGGTTCCGACTGGAGTCTAACAAGGAAGGGACCCGGTAAGTAGGCCCTCTTAGGAGGTCTGGGTAGATTCCTCACCTAGCTGAAGCAATTTGGTATTCCGTAACTAACCCAAAGTTGCCATGCATCAGTTTAGGATTCCCTAATTCCTGACCTATGAGTCTTCCAGCTTGTCGTCCTAAATAAAGATGCCATTTGAGTATGATGGGAATGGGCTGACTGGACTGAGGTTTGGTCTTTGTTACAGGTGGTTTGGAAAATGCTGGTACATCCATGACTTACTCAAATATGAGTTTGACATCGAGTTTGAAGTGAGTGTGATAGAATGGGAAGTATGAAGGTTAGTAGAAAGGGATTGATTAGATGATTGTTATCAAGCTAAACTTTCTTGAAGGGACTAAATAGAACTTCTAAAATGGGAGGGGGAAAAAGCTGAGGTTCGAAGCAGACATGTAACAGTTACCAATCTCTATGTCTAGAATCCCAACATGTTCATGCTGCTTGGGGGACCTGCTGAAGAAGCAGTTCAACCAAGAAATATATATGTTCAGTTAGACAAGTTCATTTCTCTCTCGATTCTCTGTTTTATGAAGGCTTTGTAATTCCTCCAGATTCCTATCACGTATCCCACTACTGCTCCAGAAATTGCAGTCCCTGAGCTGGATGGAAAGACAGCAAAGATGTACAGGTAGGACTGAGGAGATGAGAAAGAGCAAAGAAAGCCTAAGGGAGGAGCTCAAGAGACAGGTTTCCCCAGAGGGTGCCGCTCCAGAGTCTAGAGGGAGTCTAGGTTTGCCTATGCTAAGTGCTTAGCTGACCTTTTTCTCAGTTCTGAGCACTAATCTTTTTTTTTTTTGGTTTTTCGAGACAGGGTTTCTCTGTGTAGCTTTGCGCCTTTCCTGGAACTCACTTGGTAGTCCAGGCTGGCCTCGAACTCACAGAGATCCGATCACTAATCTTCCTGTGTTCCCAAGAGGTTGCTATACATTATGGCTAGTTTTGTGTGTCAACACCTTCCTCTTGTCCTTTTCATAGGGGTGGCAAAATATGTCTGACTGATCATTTCAAACCTTTGTGGGCCAGGAATGTGCCCAAGTTTGGACTAGCTCATCTCATGGCACTAGGGGTAAGTTTGTTATTCTTGGTGTATGAGAGGAAGAGGGAGGGTTCATGGCCTAAGCAGTACCAGAAATGTAGCTGAGACTAAGGGAGTAACAGTGTTGTGCCTTGGGCATGTTCTCCTAGAGTCTCTGGGAAGAAGGTTCAGGTGGAACAAGAGGCATTGACTACGGTAGTAACCTCACAGATTTCCCTTGTGTTGCAGCTGGGTCCTTGGCTGGCAGTGGAAGTCCCTGATCTGATTCAGAAGGGTGTAATCCAGCACAAAGAAAAATGCAACCAATGAAGGATCAAGCCACTGAGGCAGGACAGAGGGATTTTTGATAGGCTGTATTCCTGTTTTCTTGTGAAACGTTCTTCTTACTCATGATTTTTTGATGGGTCACCTCTGGTTGTTACAAAGTAGCTGGAGTGGGGGGAAAAAACCCAAAAACCCAACAATAGGGTAAGGTCACAAAGTTTCTAAGTTAAGCTGTACAGGGAGGTGAAAGACTTGGGCCTTGAAATAGGCAATTTGTATCCCTTCTCCAAGTGGAACCCTGGAGGCATCTTGGAGGCATAGGCGTTAACTGACAGCTCATAGCTTTTTTTGGTTTCTGGAAACAACCTGTCAATAAAAGCTGCTTCCGATGTATGTAGCCTGTGGTTCTCACTGATGGCTGTTAACAAGGTGAACAAGCAAAATATGGAGGAACATGAACAACTATGCTAGGTTGGGAGGGGGACATGAACGTCCTCTCAACACCTAACAAATGGGAGAAAATCCATTTCTTTCCCTGTTGTTATTTGCTTTTGCCGTTTAGCAGTGAGCCATGCTTTCCTTACTGCCTGAGCCTGCAAAGGAGCTTGAAGAATGGGTTTTACAGGTTCAGCGTTCTGTGCCCACTAGGGATCTTACATCCCTAGATGGAGTGCTAAATGCTTCTCTATTGGTTTTCGGGTTGGACCTGGACCTGCACCTGCATGCAGCTTTCCACGATGCATCCCTCTTGTTTGGAAAGAATCTCTGTTGCAAGCCCTTCCGTTATTCGGTGTTTCGGCTCTTCATCCCTATGGACCACATGAGAGGATGAGGGGCCTTGCCCTCAGGGACTTGCAGTAATGTTTAAAGACCACCACCCGGCAGGGACGGGGAACTAGTGGTTCTAAAGTTGGCTGCGTTTCCATGGTGTCGGTCTGGGAGCCGTGGGGGCGGGCTCACGCAAGCGCCGAGGGGGTGGGTGGGAGGATTCCGAGTGTGGGCGCGCAGGCGCCTTAAGAGACTGTGAAGCCGGTGGCCGGTGGCCGGGCGGCACCAACAAAGATGGCGGTGGCCCTTGCGGCGGGAGCAAGCTGGGCAACAGCTGGGGTTAAAGCTGCAGCCCGGCCCGCGGGGAGGCTGTTCGGGGTTATGAGGGGGTGGCCCTGAGCTGGAGCTGGACCCCGGCTGGCCTCCCCCGCCGCCTCACCGGGGGGCAGGTATGGGCCGGGACGTTATGGCGGGGTGGGGTGGGGGAGCTGAGGGAGGACGGATCCAGACCCCAGAGGACGTTCACCACAAAGGGAGAGGCTCGCGGTGCCCAGCCGGGCCTGGGAGAACTGGACTGGAAGAACAGCATTCTCGGACCGCGGGGAATATGCCGCCGGACCCCATAGCCAATCAGCGGCCTCGGCCTTTCTGCCCTCGAGGGGGGCGGACCCGGGTAAAATCCCACTGTGGTGGGAGAGGTGCAGAAATTAGGGGTCAAATAGTTCGTCCTCCAGCTCAAACCATTGCCCCTTGAGCCCCAATACCAAGTGGGAGCCCAGAACTGGAGGAGGGAGTGGATTGCAAATCACCCATTTAATCGGCTTCATTTGCAACCCAGAGGGGCAAGGGTTGAGGTTGGAAATGATGTCTTTTGGACTGATTCCTGCATCTATGGTCCCAGGTCTGGGGCATATCTCACTTGACTAGCCAGCTATGAGGATTTTTAGGAGTTTGTAGATTATAAGAACAGCTGAGATTGGGACTACCACTGGCTCTTCAGTAAATCTGTATTCTGTAGAGGGGGTGGGGCGTGAAAGGTCAAAATGATGAGCTACTATTCAGTCGTTAGTTTATTCAAGGGATACTAAATATTTTCTTTGTGTCAAACATTGCTAAGTTCTGGGGATACAAGAACTGATTGTATAGACGTGATTCATGCCCTTGGTACATGTAGAAGCCAGCTTGCATGGTAGCCTATATCTTCTCTGTCTTTCTAATTCAAATGCTGACCCTCTGTTCTTCTCAGGTCCAGCCTGCGGTGTCCACAATGCCCCAGGCTTCTGAGCACCGGTTGGGCCGGACTCGAGAGCCACCTGTCAGTGTACAGCCCCGAGTGGGAGCCAAGATACCATTTCCTCCCCGGGCCCGCAGCAAGGAGCGCCGAAACCCAGTTCCTGGGCCGAACTCCATGTTACGACCTTTGCCTCCCAGGCCAGGTCCCCCAGATGAAAGGCTCAAGAAACTGGAGCTGGGTCGGGGTCGGACCTCAAGCTCTCGTCCTAGAGGCCCCCTTCGAGCAGATCATGGGGTTCCCTTGCCTGGCTCACCACCTCCAACTGTGGCTCTGCCTCTCCCATCCCGGACCAACTTAGCCCGTTCCAAGTCTGTGAGCAGTGGGGACTTGCGTCCAATGGGCATTGCCTTGGGAGGGCACCGTGGCACTGGCGAGCTAGGGGCTGCACTGAGCCGCTTGGCACTCCGGCCTGAACCACCCACTCTGAGACGTAGCACTTCTCTCCGGCGTCTTGGGGGCTTCCCTGGCCCCCCTACCCTGCTCAGCATACGGACAGAGCCCCCTACTTCCCATGGCTCCTTCCACATGATATCTGCCCGGCCCTCTGAGCCTTTCTACTCTGAGGACAAGATGGTGAGGACTTGCCAGCACATGTGGTCTCCCTTGCTCATGTTCCTCTTGCCCTAAACTCTCTTGTCCCGATATGGCTTTCCTGTTCCCCTCTCCAAGTCCCTTTGACAACCCCTCATTACACCAGTGGACTCTTCTCCTTTCTGGGGCCTTCTAGATATTATTTTGGGTTGTATGTGATTCTCCAACTTGGTGTGCCATTCTGGTCCCTAGGGAATTAACCGAACTATTTAGAATTCTTCTTCGGGTCCTTAGGCCCGCCCTTTTAAGGCAACTTCTCTCCTAGGACTGGGCCTAGACCTAATTAATCCCCGGGCTGAGGAGAGGCGGGGTTCGGGCACCTGGGCTGAGGAGGGGCGGGGTTCGGGCACCTACTGATGTGGTTACCCATTTCCTGAGCTAAGCGAGCTAAGCTGCTTGCAGTTGGAGCCAGCAGGAGAGGGTGCAAGAAGGGGCCACGGGGGCAGGAGGGGGATTTGGGGGCAGTAAAGTGGGGGTGGGGAGCAGCTGGGCAACCATGCCGGTGCTCGGGGAGTTGCCTCAGGAGCTGCAGCGCCGGCTAGCTGGGCAGCGGAGTAAATGGGGAATAGGTGTGACAGCCATGGCCGAGTCTGTGGTACACTCAGCTGTGATGGGTTTACTACTCATGACTAATGAGGTAGGAAGACCAGTGAGGGAAAGAGGGTCGAGTTGGGGCACAAATAAGGGGGAGAGACATTCAGCAGCATGCTACTGAAAGTGGCAGGTAGAATGTGACCGTACTCTGACCTTCTAGGCTCATCACACACTGCTTCTGGGCTCTGGTCATGTTGGTCTCCGCAATCTGGGAAATACAGTAAGAGCCATTTTCCTGTCCTTTCTCTGTAAAAGGAATGTTAAATGGTGTTGGGGGTGGAGATAACCTGTGGATCTGGGGAAGGCACGGAGGAGAGCACTGAAGCTCGCTCTCTTAAGGCTTGTGGGCACAGACTGGAAAGGTAATGACAGCCCCTGCTGCTTCCCCAGTGTTTCCTGAATGCTGTGCTACAGTGTTTGAGCAGCACAAGGCCTCTTCGAGACTTTTGTCTTCGAAGGGACTTCCGGCAAGAGGTGCCCGGAGGAGGCCGAGCCCAGGAGCTCACGGAAGGTGGGCAACAACTCCTGATCTTCTGTTCTCTTCCCCCAACCCCTTCAGTTCTGTCCCCCCCGAGGCGTATGGTTCCCAGGCCTTCAGCCTGACAGTCACACCCATTTTCCCAGTTCCTCCATTCTGAGAGGTTTTCTAGCCACTGAATCTCCTCCTGCCTGCTCTTCTAGACACTAATCTTTGTATCCCTTCCCCACTTGTCCCATCAACAGCCTTTGCAGATGTGATTGGTGCCCTCTGGCACCCTGACTCCTGTGAAGCTGTGAATCCTACTCGATTCCGGGCTGTCTTCCAGAAATACGTTCCCTCCTTCTCTGGATACAGGTGGGGAAACGGAGGATAGGCTTTCTCTCTGACCAAGTCTGGGGCTGGGGCCAAGCAGGGGTACAGCACCCTTGTTCTGAGCCTTGAGATTTTCTACACTGAGGGAGTAGGGACCCATATTTGGGCAGGGGATACTGTGTGTGGACTAAGAGGGGATCGGTTGTCCATATTCTGTCTGGCTGTAGCCAGCAGGATGCCCAAGAGTTCCTGAAGCTCCTCATGGAGCGGTTGCATCTTGAAATCAACCGACGAGGCCGCCGGGCACCTCCGATCCTGGCCAGTGGTCCAGTTCCCTCTCCACCTCGCCGAGGAGGGGCTCTGCATGAAGAACCTGAATTAAGGTAAGGCTTGCTCCCCCTTGCTCTTCTCTCCAGTAGTTCTGTCAGTAGCACTCAGTCTTCACAGAACTGAGCTAACTGAAACTGGAAATGTAGTACCTAGGGGAGACCCTTTAGCATAGAAAAAAAAATGGCTTGGAAGTACAAGAAGGACAGAAGGGAGGAGGAGGGGGGAAGTGGAAGGATGCAGATAGAGGTATAAAATAGTGTTAGGGGTCACTAAATTGGGAAAGGAGGGACCTTTTATGATGCAATATACCAATGGGGCTTCTAGAGGAAGGATGACATTCTTCCTTTATATATATTTTTTTCTCTCATCTTGGATTTCCCCAGAAAGTTTCTAGAAAAAAATTACTCCTTTGAGTAGAAGTTTAGGGAATGGGCTGGTATGTGGATAGGGAACAGGGCTCTGTGGATAATTTCAATGGCTTGGGGGTACCCAGTATTACAGCCTTCTCATGGGCGCCCCCTCCCTTCCCTTCATCTGTTAGTGATGATGACCGAGCCAACTTAATGTGGAAGCGCTACCTGGAGCGAGAAGACAGCAAAATTGTGGGTATGTAATAGGGCAAAGCAAGTGGGGGTTTGGGCTCAGGAGAAGAAAGAGAGAGAGCTAAGCTGGATGATGAGGATGTGAAATGGTGTGGAGAGTTGGGTGGCAGTGTTGAAGTTAGAAAGGCAGATCCAGCAAAGGAGTGGGAAGAGACAGGATTCCCAGAAAGCACCTTAAGCACCCAACAGTGACTTTCTCCCCTGCCTTTTTGCTTCTATCTAGACTTATTTGTGGGCCAGTTGAAAAGTTGCCTCAAGTGCCAGGCCTGTGGGTATCGCTCCACGACCTTCGAGGTTTTTTGTGACCTGTCCCTGCCCATTCCCAAGGTGGGATTCCAGAGGATTCCGGGGGTGGATGGAACATGGGTTCTGTGACCCACCCCTACGTGTGGGTGGGAACTATGTGGATCTCTAAGCAGAATTGAAGCCTGGATTATAAAAAGATAAAAGATTTTTTTTAAAAAAAGGGGGGGTGGGGAATTCAGAACCTGCTGACCCTTACTTCCCCTTTCCCCCCAGAAAGGATTTGCTGGGGGCAAAGTGTCTCTGCGAGATTGTTTCAGCCTTTTCACCAAGGAAGAAGAGCTAGAGTCAGAAAATGCTCCAGTATGTGGGGGTTTACAATGGTGGGGGACCTGGGGGAGTCTGTCCGGAAAAAAGATGCATGCTTCCTCAGTATGGGAATAACATGACATGTCTGGGTGTGTGTTAGGGTCTCAGATGTGTCATAGTATGCCTGCGCTAAAGGGGAAGGGCAAAGCAATGAGAAACATACTAAATTTATATGTGAATTGGGGTGTCAGAAAAACCAGCTGAGGCGAGAGCACATTGACCTAACACTATTTGCTGTTTATTTAGGTGTGTGACCGATGCCGGCAGAAAACACGAAGTACCAAAAAGTTGACAGTACAAAGATTCCCCCGAATCCTCGTGCTCCATATCCTAATCTTCAAGTTCTTATTTCTCTTAGGATATCTCCCATACATTCTGTTTCCTCACCTTCCTTGAGTTTTCCTTGGGAAAAACCTGCCACCCCAACTTTCTCTCTGCCATCTTTCAGGACCTGTTGGGGGAATGGAGGGTACTGAATTTATCCCTGCAGCTCCCTTAGAGACCCTCAGCCCCCTCCTCCCCCAAATGCTCCTTAACCAGGGCTTAGATCTGAATCGATTTTCCACCTCCCGAGGCTCCATCAAGAAGAGTTCAGTAGGTGTAGACTTCCCATTGCAGCGACTGAGCCTAGGGGACTTTGCCAGTGACAAGGCGGGTGAGTCCGGTGGGCAATGTCCTAAGGACCCTTCAGGAGGGGGACACAGCTCTTGGGTGTAGAAACTGAGCCGCTCTAACCCGCAGGAAGCCCCGTGTACCAGCTCTACGCCCTCTGCAACCACTCCGGGAGTGTCCACTACGGGCACTACACAGCCCTGTGCCGCTGCCAGACTGGTTGGCATGTCTACAATGACTCCCGGTGAGCACGGCCTCTTCGTCAACCCTTGCCCCATCCCACTGCAGCGCTGGCGCCTTCCCCTCTGACAATGCCCCAAAAGATGAGGTCCTGACAAAGGGATAGGTGGAGTCTCTCTCCTGAGCTCTACCCCGGGTACCCTGAGGTGTGGAGTCTTGTGGGAAGGAGGAGGGGGAATACACAGGCGTGACTACAGCCATTCCCCATGTCCTTTTCAGTGTCTCCCCTGTCAGTGAAAATCAGGTGGCATCCAGTGAAGGCTACGTGTTGTTCTACCAACTGACGCAGGAGCCACCTCGGTGCCTGTGACACCGTCTTGAAGCCCTGGCACCTGTGAAGACCTTTTCAACACCCTTAAGCCCCCAGGCTCCCCATTTACCTCAGAGACGTCTATTTTTGTGTCTTTTTAATCGGGGAGGGAGGGTGGTTGTAGCTCCCATTATTTTTTTTATTAAGAAGCACTCTTCCACCTTGTTTCCTGCTCCATGTACAGAGCTCATCAGGCCCTTGACCATGTACAGCCCCCAGAACCTCTGCAATCTCACTTTTTGTGAATAAATTTATTAAGAAAAAGTGATGTTCGCGCCTGTATCTGCGGGAAGAGGGACCGGGGATCCAGAATTTGGTTCCATTGGAGCCTTTCTGGGACCCAATTCGGTCTCTGAACAGACGGGGGCGCTCTCGGAGCAGAAGGGAAAGGACGGGGATGGAGCAGGCCCCACACTTGTGCCCTAGCAGTTCAGTGGTACAAGGAAGACGAACCCTGAGACTTGGGAGGCCGCGGAGAAGCCTCAAACTAGAGTGCAGGCATTGGCACGCCAGGCTGTGCCGGAGAGGGGAACTGCCCCTCGAGAGCAAGGCACCCAAGAAGCCCTGTTGACAAACACTGTTCCCGTTGCCCGGCGGCCCTAGCTCCCGTAGGCCCTGACTGTTGCTAACATCAAAGAGCTGTTTATAGAGCCACCTCCCCACGGATTGGCCTCCGAGTGTCTCTCCCTCCAGCCAAGGCTCATGGGGCCCTCCCTCCAGGGTTCTCCCGGCAGGCCTGGGAAGCTGGAGCTGGGGAATGCTAGCTAGCTCCCGGGTTCCGCTTTTCGCTCTCTTGACCCTGGGGAAGGCAGCGCCGCGTACTGCAACTAACTCTGATTAGGCAACGAACCGGTTAACCTGTTCCACCGAGCGGACTCTGGCAGTGGCTGTACGTCACTGCCAGTCCGGCGTTTTCATTGGTGGATGTATCCAGAGCTGGCCAATCCAGAACCTGCCTTCCAGGACCCACCAATCCTGACGCGGTAAAGCGAAGCGCCGCTGCGGGCCGCCAGAATGGAGTGGACGGAGAGTCGGAGGGACCCTAAAAGTTAGGGGCGGGGATCCCACACTTGAACCTGCTCACCAGCTAAGCCTGGGAAAACCGTGTGCTGCCGAATACTGGGCCCCCCTCGGAGGGGTTGAGCTGGGGAGATAGCGTGGGCGTGGGCCTTATCTGCACACTGACAGGAGACACTGGTGCTAGGGCCTCTCTATCACTCATTTTCTCTGGTTCCCCCTATCTCGTGGGTAAGTCCTGGCCTCTGAACGAAGACCTGACTCTTCCACCAGCACGTACAGGCGCGCCCTGCCTTAGATGCTCACAAATCAGTAAGTGCCCAGAGGTGGGGGTACGGGACCAGTGGGGGTATCTGCAGTGGTAAAACAGGGTGCCTCCAGTTCTGCCCGGTTTCTCCACCTTTCCCCTAGGCCTTACAATGGGCCGGACTGTGATCGTGCTTGGTGGAGGTATCAGTGGATTGGCCGCAAGTTATCATCTGATCCGAGGCCCCTGTCCTCCTAAAGTGAGTCCCCACTAGAACCGGAGAGAGACTCTTTTGATACTCAACATTTCCAGCAAAAACTGGATAGATTTTGTCCCGTGGAATGTGCAGCCCACCCCCCATCCCCAGTCCCTTTTCCCTGCACCCACAGTGTCTCCCTTTTGGTGCCAGGTGATCTTACTGGAGGGCAGCAAGCGTTTGGGAGGCTGGATCCGCTCGGTCCGAGGATCAGATGGTGCGATCTTTGAACTTGGACCTCGAGGAATTAGGCCGGCTGGAGTGCTGGGAGCCCGAACTCTGCTCCTGGTGAGCATCTTGTGGACTGTATAGGACAGGTAGTGGAGGAGAGTCTTCCAAAGGGATAGAGTTGCAGAGGGGAAAGACATTCGTGGGGCCAGTTTTTCCTTAGTGTCTCCTCTTCCTGAGGGCTTCCTGAGAACAGGTTTCTGAGCTTGGCTTGGAGTCGGAAGTCTTGCCTGTCCGAGGGAATCACCCAGCTGCCCAGAACAGGTTCCTGTATGTCGGTGGTGCTCTGCACCCCCTACCCTCTGGCCTCAGGTAACAGCTCATCTCCCAACTGTACACCCCTTCCATTTGTTCCCTGTCAGCCTTTCCGGCCACAGGGATTAAATGAATGAAAATAACCCCCAGGAGCTGGGAAGGAGCTTTCTTTTCACCATGACTTCCTCCATGCAGGGGGCTACTCCGTCCTTCACCCCCCTTCTCCAAAGCTCTGTTTTGGGCTGGGCTGAGGGATTTGATGAAGCCCAGGGGCAAAGAGCCTGATGAGACTGTGCACAGTTTTGCCCAGCGCCGCCTTGGACCTGAGGTGACACTGCTCAGAGGGGGTCTCAAACCTCTCCCTTCCTAAATCAGCTGCCGCGTCTAGGGATGTCCTCTTTCTGTTGTTGGAATCTCCAAATCTCAGTCCCGGGAATAAATGCCTTTTTTCCTTCCCATCCTTGTGTTACAATGGGAACACCCCCCAACACAAACTCTCTCCTTCCCTCTTCCCTCCCAAGCAGGGGCAATGAAAATCAGTCAGGGTGGCTTATTCCTTGGCCCCTCAGACCCAGTCTTATCCTTAAGGTGGCCTCTTTAGCCATGGACAGTCTTTGCCGAGGAGTGTTTGCAGGCAACAGCCGTGAACTCAGTGTCCGCTCCTGCTTTCCCAGTCTCTTCCAAGCTGAGCAAACCCACCGGTCCATATTACTGGGGCTGCTGCTGGGGGCAGGTGAGGGAGCGGTCATTGGTTCAAAGGGTGAAATATAAAGCCTGACAAAGTGAGGCACTTCATACAAGGGGTACTATTTTTGATAGTATATGTTTTGCCTCCTTTTAGGACGGAGTCCACAGCCAGATTCCTCATTAATTCGTCAGGCCCGGGCCGAGCGATGGAGCCAGTGGTCACTCCGTGGAGGGCTGGAGATGTTGCCCCAAGCCCTTCACAACCACCTAATTAGTAAAGGAGTCACTGTCTTCAAAGGTCAGCCAGTCTGTGGGCTCAGCCTCCAGCCAGAAGGGCGATGGAAGGTAGGAGAACCCTCTGGAGTGTAATAAGTCTGTATCGGCGTTACTGGTTTTGTTGTTGCTGATGTTATTTTGAATATTGCACAAATATATTTAGCAAAAAGTCTCATATGAAAATGTACATGACCCAATTTTATACCATAGGAAAACAGGCCCTCTGGGGAGGGATGTGGACTTCTCTGCTGAACATTCCTTTCTTTAAACTTGGTCCAAGACTTTAAAACATGATGGTACTGTTTCCCCATATGATTACCATTCTAATATTCTGGTGCCTACTAGTTGCCATCTCTACGTACCTATCAGTCACAAAATTCATAAAGGCACCAAAGCCCTGCAGTATTCCTTGGACATATCTGCCACCTTTTAATGTCTATGATAACTTCTTGTCCATAAATTTCTTCTGCTGTGGAGTGAGCGGGGAACTGAAGAAATAGCTCAACATTTAAGAGCACATACTGCCTTTGAAGAAGACCTGGGTTCAGTTCTCAGAACCCACATCAGGTGGCTCATAACTGCCTGTAATTCCAGCTCAGGGGCTCAGGCAACCTCTACTGGACTCCACAGGCACCTGCACTCATGTGCACACACACACCCTGTGTCACGATCTTTGAGTGGTTTGACCAGGTCAGGGCTGATAGCACTGGACTTACTGTTTTCTTGCCTTAGAGAAGCTATTTAGATATTGGCTACCTCAGGTTCCTAGGCTTTATTTGTGAGCCTTCCTCAAAAAGCCCTTAGGTATGTGAATAGTAGCGCTTGTGAGTGTCTGGGGACAGGGAAAAGACAACCCACCTTCATTGAACATTTCAGAGCAGCCGCACTGGCCTCCTTCTGGATTATACAGAGGATTTTTGTTGTTCAGATGGCACTGTCATTCATATTCTTTATCTTGGGTCAGCATACAGACTTTCCTGTTTCTTGGGTACCTGGGAAACTAAGAGTGAGGCTGCAAATCTCACTTACCTATAAAGTCTTCATAACACCCTCTCTCTCAAATGTTATCACTCAGGTGTTTCTAGGGGACAGCAGTCTGGAGGCTGACCACATTATTAGTGCCATTCCAGCTGCAGGTAATGGAAGAGTCCCTCCCTTTCCCTAACCATCAAGAAGCAATGCCTTCCTATGCCAGCAGGGCCACATTGGGTTCCTGAACTGGTCATCCCTGAGGGATTCCTATAGACAAAGCTAGCCTAGTATGAATGCCTCTGCCTGGTCCCCAGTGCTCAGCAAGCTGCTCCCTGCTGAGGCTACACCTCTCGCTCATGTCCTGAGTACCATCACTGCTGTGTCTGTCGCCGTGGTGAATCTGCAGTACCAAGGAGCTTGTCTGCCGGTTCAGGTATGAGAAGGAGGAGGAGGAGGAGAAGGAGGGGAGACAGAGGCTCAGTGAGAGCCCTTCCCTCCTGATTCATAGGCATCTTCCTCTCCAGGGATTTGGACATTTGGTGCCATCATCAGAAGACCCAACTGTCCTGGGAATCGTGTATGACTCAGTTGCTTTTCCTGAGCAGGATGGGAACCCTCCACGCCTCAGAGTAACTGTGAGAGAAGCAAACTTGGCTTATGGTGGGGTTTCCTCTGTGCCCTAGCGTAGGCAAGTGCAGGATGGTCAATGCTGTGTTTCCTCACAGGTGATGCTGGGAGGCTACTGGTTAGAGAGACTAGAAGCTGATGGCCATGACCTGTCTCCAGAGCTGTTCCAAGAGCAAGCACAGGCAGCAGCTGCTACGCACTTAGGACTGAGGGAGCGGCCGAGTTACTGCTTGGTCCATTTACACAAGGTGAGCTGAGATAAACTCTTATTAGTTCCCTGTTGAAAGCAAGGACTGACGTGCTTATCAGAAGGTCAGCCAAGGCCTTGGAAACCAGCAATGAACTTTCCCTTATATCATTAGTTCCCCGTTTAAAGCAAGGACTAACATGCTTATCAGTAGGTCAGCCAAGGCCTTGGAAACCAGCAATGAACTTTCCCTTATACCTTATCTCTCCCTAGAACTGCATCCCTCAGTATACACTAGGCCACTGGCAAAAACTAGGTAAGCTGGGGAAGCGGCTGGGCTGAGGAAGTCAGACCCCAGCTATATAGCATTCCTGTCATCCTTCCTTACCTTTCAGAGTCAGCTCTGCGTTTCCTGACTGCTCAAAGGCTGCCCCTGACTTTGGCTGGAGCTTCCTATGAGGGGGTCGCTGTCAATGACTGTATAGAGAGTGGGCGCCAGGCAGCACTGGCTGTCCTGGGCACGGAATCTAACAGCTGATCCCCCCTCTCCCGCTCATGAAAATAAAACTTGCTGGAATTTGGTCTTGCTGTTCTGTCAACCTCCAGGCTTGTTGGGGCTGGGGTGGGGTTGCGGGGGGGAGGATAAAGTGGTCTGGAATACAGAAAGCATCAGCAAAGGTGAGACTAAGTCCTTTATTAGAAAAGGTATCAAAATCCCAGCCCCCTGGGCCAAGACCAGAGGAGCTACTCCAGCACTGGCAGGAAATGCCCTGGTAGGGGCTTCCTCCACCAGAACAGCTTCTTGGGAACCATAAATAGAATAAATATTCACAGAGGTCCCAGGAGAAGCCAGGTCACTCTTGGAAAGGAGTGATGTCCATGGACCAGGAAGGGGCTTGGGGTCCAGCCCTGCTCCTACCCCGGGGGCCGGGGACTCCTAGGATTCGTCACATAAAACGACATCAAGGATTCACAGTCATAAGCCCTGACAGGTGGCCCCTAGAAAGAGGAACCTCCAGGTCTAGAGGAGCCCAGCTCCAGTCTAGCAGTGAGGAGAGGTCCCTGCCCCCCAGTACAGCACTAGGGTTTAGTTCCCTCACATCCCTCCGAAAGCAGTGAGGAGCAGAGGGCGTGGGGAATACGACCCCTCTGATTCGGTTTCATGATTAAAGTGGACAGAGAAGGATCAGTGTGAACCGTGGGGAGCTGTGTGGTTGGCAGTAGGCGGAGGGCCAGGCCTGGCCGGGGGTCGGCGATGCAGCATCTCTTGTCGGAAGGCCTGGGAGGAGCCCGGTGGGTATCGGGGACCAGAGGGAGCCCGAGGACCTCGAGGGTCAGTCCCAATGTCTGCAGTGATGTTGGTATAGAGAGGACCCAGCTCTCTAGCCAGCAACTGGTATGTCAGTGAATTCATTCCATCTTGTGTCCAAGAATTCTGGGTACGGACCAGGAGGTCAAATCTGAGGGTTAAAGGTTTAAGACTAAGATCTAAAAGGAACAATCTGGGACTTTAGGGGCATTTAGGAGTTTCCTGAAGAGAGGAAAACTGGGACCCCCCCCCAAACCCATTCCCTTCCTACCTGTGGGGGTTTTCCTCATTGCCTTTATCCCCTCTGTGCTTCACCATCTTATAGTGCCCCACAGAGGTCGGGGGTCGGGAGATCTTCATCCCAGCCAGGCGTACCCTATGAGAAAAGGAAAGGAGTCTTGGAGGAGCTAGAATGGAAAAAAAGTTGCTGGCAGGTAAATGAGAAAAGTAAAGACCATCAAGGAAGCGATGCCATCTGCCTGGCAAGAACCGAAAGATCAAATAAATCAAAACTGCCAAGTATGAGAAGGCCGGAGGAAATCAAATAGAAGAAGGTGAGTTGTCAGGCAAATCTAAGTCCGCAGGGCCTAATGCCAGGAGCCCTGGGGCCTTACAAGAACTGGCAGAGGTAGATAGGTCACTTTCAGACCTCCTTTTTAAATGGCTCCTGGCAGTTGCCCTTGAAGTCTTGGGAGGACAGAGAAAGGGGCCATTTTGTCTAAAGCATAGAAATGGCAGACCCAAACTCAGCCATCTCTGCCCTCTTCCCCTTTGGGCATTGAAAGTGGGGCTTACATATGCGAGACACACACGTGACCACCGAGCTGCACCCCCTAGGCCAGCAAGTCTTACTTAGAAATAGTGTCTAAACTCCCCGACTCCTTTCTACCTGCTGCCATGTGTAAAAGAGAAGAGCAGAAGCAGACAGGTGACCAGGACCTTAAAGAAGCCCCAATCTGGGCTGGAGAGATGGCTCAGCGGTTAAGAGCACCGGCTGCTCTTCCAGAGGACCTGAGTTCAATTCGCAGCAACCACATGGTGGCTCACAACCATCTATAATGAGATCTGGTGCCCTCTTCTGGCAGGGAATACTGTATACATAATAAATAAATAAATTAAAAAAAAAAAAAAAAGAAGCCCCAATCTGAAACACAGAAGCAAGAGGGGGAGGTACTCTGACAAAGAACTGAAAAAATACATCTAGAATTATTTTCAGGGTGTAAAACACACACACACACACACAGATGAGACTTCACATAAAGATGTCATTACAGGGGACATAAGGGGAGGCAATGGATCCAGCATGCCAAGCTCAAATACACTGCACACGAAACTGGTTCACTGGAGGCTAAAGGTAAGAAAGTTTCACATGCTAAGAAATGAGGTGGCATTATGTCAGTCAGCCCCCCCCCACACACCTTTATTTCCTTTAAAAAAAAAGAAAAAAGTGATTCTGGGCTATATGGAGCAGAATTCCTCTCCCCCATTCTCACAGAAGTAGTCTCCACGTAAGCCTATCAGAATGCAGAACTAACCTGTCTTTAGGCCCCTTCCTGAGATCTAGAATTCCGTATTTCCAGGTGATTTTACCTCTTTTCCCAAGAATATAACCAACCAGGTCTATCTAGAAAATGGAAATTTGACAGAATGGGCAGCAGTGGGCAAAGCCTGTCCTGAGCAGACTAAGGTCAACGGGAAGGAATGGGCTCAGTGCAGAACCAGGAAGTTAAAGATTTGTGTCGAAAGACTGTGGCCAGGGTTTGGGAAAGAGGTGTGGCAAGAAGTCTGACCTGGTGGCGATGTCATCATCCTCACCACCCCAGCCCCAATATTCATTGGGGAAGCCATTCATCTTCAGGTACTGGTCAGGAGTGAGGGCCGAAACCCCACCGAAGTACTGGGGGTACGGGAGGCTAAGGAGAAAAAGATCCTTGTAGTTCACAAATTTGGAGCATCAACCCTACCCACAATCCCCTTAGCTCTCATCCTCCTGCAAGGTTGGTCTCCCTGCTTTCTAGTACCCTTCTATGCCCTCTACCTGTATCCAAACTTGTTCATGGCAACAGCAACATGGCGAGGTCCCCGGGGGTCGCACACATACAGGTTATGATCATTTTCTGGAAGGAGGTCCACATCATGTAAGAACAAGCAGTCCCATTCTTCATCACGCAGGGCTTCCCGCACCCCAACATTCAGGAGCTTGGCTCTGTTAAACGTTCCATTTCCAGCCTAGAAGGTAACAAAGGGGACCAGGCTACGCACGGAGAAAGTAGGCAGCATGCATGCTGAAGGAAAAAGAGGACCATCGAAGTGGCATATGGGGCCGGCCCAGAGAAGGGAGAACAAGATAAACAGCTGAGCACATTGGTACCTGACTGTAATTCTAGCACTCAGGAGACTGAGGCAGGAAGATCTTGAGTAGACTATAAACAAAACAGGGGCTAGAGATGGGGCTCAGTCGGTAGAAGCTTATCCAGCAATCATTAAGGCCTGGGCACAGTCCCCAGCACCACACAAAACCAAGTATGGTAGCATGTGCCTATAATCCCAGCAGTGGGAAGGTGGATGCAGGAGGAGCCGAAGTTAAAGGCCATCCTCAGCTACATAGTAAATTCTAAGGCCAGCCTGGGCTACATGAGACCCTATCTCAAAAAATAAAACAAGCCGGGCGGTGGTGGCGCACGCCTTTAATCCCAGCACTCGGGAGGCAGAGCCAGGCGGATCTCTGTGAATTCGAGGCCAGCCTGGTCTCCAAAGCAAGTTCCAGGAAAGGCGCAAAGCTACACAGAGAAACCCTGTCTCGGAAAAAAAAAAAAAAAAAAAAAAAAAAAAAACCAAATACATATTTGTTTTGCACATACATATATGCAGGCAAAATACACATAAATAAATTAGTACAGTTTTAAAAAAAATTGCAGAACTAGTATTTTAGCTCATCCTTGGCCAATTCCAAATTTGCATAAGCCACAACAAAAGAAAAATCATAGAAAAATATAGGAGAGTAGGAATACCCTACCAAAATAGGGAAACAGACCTAACAGAATAAGCATGGAAGTAACAAAGCTGAAGAGCAAGGCTTCTCCATTATCTATTGTCTGATCCTCTTAACAATTATCCCACAGACCCACGAGATGAGAGAAGAGGCATTTATTTGAGGCTTCCTTAACATCAAAGAAAGAGTAAGGAGCTGGGCAGTGGTGGCTCACATCTTTTTTTTTTTTTTTTTTTTTTTTTTTGGTTTTTCGAGACAGGGTTTCTCTGTGTAGCTTTGCGCCTTTCCTGGAACTCGCTTTGGAGACCAGGCTGGCCTCGAACTCACAGAGATCCGCCTGGCTCTGCCTCCCGAGTGCTGGGATTAAAGGCGTGCGCCACCACCGCCCGGCGGTGGCTCACATCTTTAATCCCAGTACGTGGGGGGCAGAGGCAGGTGGATTTCTGTGAATGTGAGGCCAGCGTGGTCTACAGAGTGAATTCCAGGAAAGCCAGAGAAACCCTGTCTCAAACAAAACAAAACAAAACAAAAGCAAGACTAAGCTGTAAAGTGGGGTTGTTACCTGGTGGATGACATAGATGCCATATGCAAGCTGCTGGCGCTGTAGGAAGGGGTGCAGGTGATAGAGCAGCAGCCGCAGGTGGTGCTCCCTGGCACGATGGGGCACAATTATGGCCGTCCGGGAACGTGGCTCACATTCTGCAGGACGGTACCGGCCCCCTGGTTCCACCCGGGGATTCCGCTCCACAATCTCTGCTAGTGATGGCACTGGGCTAAACGATACTGACACAGGACCCACTGTTGGTAGGAAATGGCAAGTTCAGCAATCGGAGGCACAAGGAGAAAATGGGTATCAGAATCTGAGAACACCTCTGGCCAAAAAGCCTGATTCTGGGCTCACTTCCCCAAGGGCTCACTCATCAATCTACCAAGCCTTGGATTTCCCTCATTAAGCCAGCTCCACAAAGCCTAAAGCCGCAGGCAGGCTCCTTACCTTAAACTACTTACTTTCTTATTTTAGGGTTCTAGATAACTCTCTCTTGTCCCACACTGAAGCTACAGGAGAAGAGCACAAGGACTTCTACCTAATAAAGCCAAGACTCATCTACAAGAGAAGTTATTCCTACCCTGGGGCATGAAGAGCTAGCTCATAAAACGGGCAGGCGGTGGAAAGCTTGTGACCCAAGAGCCTAATCTGCCCTCTGAATTCACAGGCCACTCTCTCAACATCAGCCCACCTTAGAGCGCATTAATCTAAGTCTCAATTCATGCCAACCCAAGACTCCCTGCCCCCACACCTCGTTCTCTTCTTCACCTTCTTCCCTCTGTACTCACCTAAGAAAGGAGATCTCTCTGGACAGTAAGGCAGAGCTTGAGCTGGGAGGGCCCCTGCAGCTACAGGGGCCCCAGGCAGGTGACTGAGGTTAGTATAGACATCATGGGGATGAGAATAATCAAACGTTGGGCCCTGGTCCCGACCAAAGAGGGCACTAAGGCTTCGGAAGCCCCCTAGTGACAGATACATCATAACTGCCAGCTGGGAGCCCACAAGCAGGGCCAATGTGCAGGGCCTCTCCAGCAGCCTCCGCAACATCCTGCCGAGGGCTAGGGAGAGAGTGAAGGGATTTCTGGAAGCAAACCGGGAGGAACAGAGCCAGCCAGCAGAGACATCAGCAGGGAGAAGAGGAAGAAAAACAGGCAGAGAACAAAGTCACAATAAGGAACACTGTTATAATCAAACAAGGAGGGGGGGAAAAAAAAACCCAGAAGGTAACCAACCACGAGCAGTCCGTATACAAATCTCTAAAGCTCAGGTTTCATTTTCATCCACTTCACCCGCTTTCAGTCTCCACCCTCAAGAAAGCTTACATCATTCAAGTCCCAAGTCCATTTCAGAAGTTTTTAAAGTCCCTCCAGTCTTACAAAAGAACAGACACACACACACACACCTGTGTTCAAGCTGTCTTCTTCCGGATCATGGGGGCTCCAGGAGGTCCCCGGGGAGCAGAGATGTGAGGCATTATCTAAAATTGGAACTGTCACGGAAGACAGAAAAAGGCATTCCAACAGCCAATCTGGGACCAGCGGGAACAGAAGTGATCAAGGAGAGCCAGTCACCTGTACAGCAGAGATCAAGATCAGGAAGAAACAACTTGCCCATCACGGGAGGTGCGGGGAAAGTGATTGGAAAAAGAGACGACGCCAGGTCGAGTCTCTCTCAGGCTACCTGCAGTGGAGCAGCAAGTGTCAGGTCTGTACCTAACCCTCTACTTACTCCAACAAAACGAGTTTGTTCGGGGGAGTGGGGGACAGGGAAATGAATGGAGGCCAAACTAGTCAAGAGGCAAGGCAGTTGTGACAGTACCTTGGAGTGGCCTAGAAAACAGAGTAAAACAGGAAACGGGTTCTTTCTGTTCTTCACGTCCCAGGGAGCGCCTCCGCAGGTGCATGACCACCTGGGAGCTGCGTGCAAGCAAGCAACCCTGGAGCGTGGCCCAGAGAAGGGTGGGGTGGTGTCCTCTACCTTTTCCACCTTTCTCCAAGCCTAGTGGGGGTGGGGAGGAGAGGTCTAGGTGAACTGAGAGCCAGGGCTAGGGCAGAGTCGGCCCAGGTGTCCTGGCTCACCTGGAAGGGCGTGGCCAGCGCTGTGCGCGCGCGGGGGATGGGGATTAGAACCTCATTCTTCGCGGGCACGCCCATCCCACCACCAGTCTCTCGGGTTTGTCCCTACCGTGCATCGTGAAGGCAACCGGCCCGTGTCCACATTTCCACCCGAGACCCTGTCTGTGCTCAATCTGGATTTCCAGCCTTTACCCAGAACTTCTCCTCCCCACCCCCCGACCTCCCGAACCTTTCTCCGAGGATTCTCTCTCCAAGGTCCCAAGCCCACCATACCTGGTCTGCTCCCCGTCGTCACCGCCACTCGGACGGCCGGGCAGGTATCGCCGCAGCCATCTTGGAAGCGGGCGCTGGGGGCGGGGCCCGCGTCACGGGGCGGAGCCTCTGGCGGGCAGGCGCAGGGGCCCGGCACTGCCTAGCCTGCTAGCCCCGTGGCCGGTCTCCTGCATCGCCGAGAGGCTCGCTAAGGTCGCAGAGGAGTCCTAGACCCCGGCGCTTCCTCTCCACCTTAGTCTCCTAACGAGGTTCCGCTGCTCACCTCAGAGCACAGCAGCTCAAAGCCCTTGTTTCTCAGTAGGGCGGAGAACCAGTTTCTGATGCATCGGACGACCTCACCCCAGGGTAGGCTGAGCCCTTTTCCCCAGTGTGTCAACCGCGCCTCCTGTAGCCTAGTGCTACTTAGTTTCTCTCTGTATTATCGCACAAGCCTTGAAATGCAAAGTTGGTTAACAATGAAACAGAGCATGTGGACGAAAAGGCAGAGTCGGCTATGATGTAAACATGCTTTCCTAGGTAGTAGACTAAATTGGATGCTACAACGATGTGCAAGATGTTTAATCCTGTGGCTTCTACCAGCCCATAGCTTATTGTTTCTTAGAAGCAAATGTTCAGGCCAAGAAAACAATAAAAGACCAGTAATGTACGGTGTTTGCCTCAAAAAGCGCACTGTCTCCTGTGTGTGTTGGGGGTGGGGTGGGGTGGGGAGGAGACAAACAAATAGTACAATGATCATGATGACCCAAAAGGACACCTCATTCACATGTGGCTATCCTGGGCAAGCTTCTCAAAATTAGTCATGTCTAACGGGAAGCCTGAAGGAAGGACTTGTCTACAGCATACCTTGCTTTAAACATTGTTTTCATGAAAGTTGTTTTACAACTCCATATAGGTGAGTAACCTGCACGAATTCTGTCTAGTAAACACCACTTGGAGAAAAAAACAAAAACAAGTATTTGTCTCTATTTTCTCATTCAATTTCATATTCATCTGTAAACGTGTGTTCTGTAAAGCCAATTCCTTCATGAGTTAAACACTATAAACATATGTTCCCCCCCTCCCCCCCAGACAGGATTTCTCTGTGTAACAATCCTGTCTGTCCTGGAACTCAATCTGTAGACCAGGCTAACCTCTAACTCATACAGATCTGCCCACTTCTGCCTCCCAAGTGCTGGGATTAAAGGTGCATGCCACCACCACCCTGCCATGTGTTCCCTTTTTATATGGCTATTAAAAAAGACTTTGTGGGGGGAGGGGTTCGGGACTGGCTTTCTTTGTGTTGCCCTGGCTGTCCTGGAACTCAATCTGTATACCTGGCTAGCTTCAAATTCAAAGATTCACCTGCCTCTGTCTCCTGAGTGCTGAGACCAAAGGCATGCTGCTGCTGCCGCCACCACCACCACCACCACCACCGGGTAGGATTCTCTTCTTAACCAAGAGTTAGACACACTCTGCTAGGCCCTCTTTTTAACTAGATCTTATCTTTACCCCTATTTTGGTCCTGCCCAAACAGTTTTAGCCAAAAAGAATCCTACCAAACCAGATAAGCAAGAGTTGTACCACCATCATCCCCTTGCTACCCGATCACCCCCATCTGCCTTCAGCAAGAATCCCGTCAGGTCAGTTTGCCGAGGACCCCTCTATTCGTGATGTCATTTTGAGGCCAAACATAGACTCATTTGACTCACTGTCAAATTCCCACAACCCTGTTCTTCCTGCCTCCTTCATCTTTTCTTCTTACAGTCATCCTGAATGAAGTCTCTCTTGCTGCTCTAAGTGTCAGAATATAGCAAGTATGGATGCTGAGATTGGCGACTGGAGCACTCAGCAGGTGGTGAAATATTCTAAGCACAGGAAAGTAAGATGACGGACGACAGGTAGAAGCACTTGATGCCAAACCCAAAGACCTGAATTCAATTCCTGAAAACCACTGGTAGGGGAGAATCTACTCCCACAGGATATCCTCTGACTCCACACATATACACACATTTACACACATGTGCTCACACATATATACACAGTCAGTCAATAAATGTGAAAAAAAACAAAATGGAAAAACGTAAACCACTTAAAAAGAGTGTAGAGCTGAGGATGTAGGTCAATGGTGGATTATCACAATTCTTAATGTCATGGTTTTATCTGAAGGGCAAGAAAAAGGCATGAAATTGCTCTGCTCAGAATGTTTCTCTGATGGAGATGTGGGGCATTTTGTTTGTTTGTTTTGTATTTTTGAGATAGAGTTTCTCTGTGTAGTTTTGGTGCCTGTCCTGGATCTTGCTCCATAGACCAGGCTGGCCTCAAACTCACAGAGATCCACCTGGCTCTTACTCTTGAGTGCTGGGATTAAAGGCGTGCGCCACCACCGCCCTGCTGATGTGGAGCATTATTAAAGTGGTCAAGGTTGGAACTAGATCTCCATCTCAGTGGTTATTTGTTTAGCCTTGGCAAAAAGTAGAAAGACAAGAGTCAAGAAGACCACGTAGGCAGTTACTGTAGAAATCAACAGTGAGATAAAGCTTATGCAAATAATGTATTATTAGAGCTAGAGAGAAGGCTCAGTGGTTAAGAGCACTCATTGCTCCTGTAGGGGACCTGGGCTTGATGCTCAGCAGCTTTACACAGCAGCTCACAATCTTCTGTAATTCTAATACCAGGGATCCAATATCCTATTCTGGCTCCCAAGGACACTAGACATATATGTGGTACACGTATATACATGCAAGCGAAACACTCACGCACATAGTTAAATCTTTTTGTTAAAAATAATATAAGTGACTGGATGTTGTGGAACATGCCTTGGCTAGCCTGGAGCTTACTTATGTAGACCAGGCTGGCCTCACCTGCCTCTGCCTCCTTAGCACGGGTTTGTTTTGTCTTTTTGAAACAGGTAGTACCATCTGGTCTGGTACTCATGGCAATCCTTCTGCCTCAAGCTCTCAATTTCTGAGGGATTATAGGCATGAGCCACCACATCTGGCAGATAGAGTTCAATACTTTCTTTTTTTAAATTTATTTATTTTTATTTTATGAGCTTTAGTATTTTGCCTGCATGAATGGCTGTGTAAGAGTGTCAGGTTCCCTGGAGTCACAGACAATTGTGAGCTGCCATGTGGGTGCTGGGAATTGAACCCCAATCCTCTGGAAAAGGAGTCAGTGCTCTTAACCACTGAGCCATCTCTCCAGCCGTGGGTTCTATTCTTTCAAAACCTGACCTTCATGTTCTTTCCTTTTAAATTTTCTTGCTTTTTTGGGTGTGTATGTGTATAGTGGTACATGTGTGTGCATGTATGTGGAAGCTGTAAGTCAGCTTTGGACGTTGTTCTTTGGGAGCTGTTCTTTTAGATATGTTTATTTCTTTTTAATTTTTTAGATTTATTTATTTTATTTTGTATGTATGAATATTTTGTCTTTATGTATGTATGTGTACCATATGCATGCCTGGTACCCACAGCAAACCAGTAGAGGGTGTTGGAACCCCTGGAACTGGAGTTACAGGTGGTTGTGAGTTGCAGTGTTGGGGGGCTGAGAGCCAAACCTGGTCTTCTTCAAGAGTAGCAAGTATTGTAAACCACTGAGCCATCTCTTCAGCCCTTCGTTTAGTCTTTTAGACCAGATCTAGAACCTGAGATTTGCTGCTGTTTTTTTTTTAATATTTTTTAAGGTTTATTTATTCATTATGCATACAGAAGAGGGTGCCAGATCTCATTACAGATGGTTAGGAGTCACCATGTGGGTGTTGGGAATTGAACTCAGGACCTCTGGAAGAGCAGTTGGTGCTCTTAACCTCTGAGCCATTTCTCCAGCCCTGAGATTTGCCGCTTAGGCTAGGCGGACTGGCTAGCTACTCTTAGAGAGCCTGGTCCCACCTCTGTTCTAGGGTTACAAGTACACTGTGGCATACACTTCACCAACAGAACTGCTTCAGACCCGTTTCTGCTTTTTGAGGCAGAGTCTTCTTTTTTCTTTCTTTCTTTCTTTTCTTCTTCTTCTTCTTTGTTTTTTTTTTTTTTTTTTTGTTTTTTTTTTTTTGTTTTTGGAAACAGAGTTTTTCTCTGTAGCTCTGGCTGGCCTCAAACCCAGAGATCTGCCTGCCTCTGCCTCCTGAGTGCTGGGATTAAGGGCATGCACCACCACGCCTGGCCTGGGGCAGAGTCTTCTTACATAACCTAGGCTGGCCTCAAATTCCTGGCAAGTCTCCTGCCTCAACTTTCTGAGTGCAAGAATTATAGTAATGTACCACCACACCCAGCAGGATTTTTTTTTTTAACTTTTTTTTTTTTTTTTTTTTTTTTGAGACAGGGTTTCTCTGTGTAGCTTTGCGCCTTTCCTGGAACTCACTTGGTAGCCCAGTCTGGCCTCGAACTCACAGAGATCCGCCTGGCTCTGCCTCCCGAGTGCTGGGATTAAAGGCGTGGACCACCACCGCCCGGCCAGGATTTTTTTTTTAAGACTTATTTATTTTATGTATATGAGTGCTCTATCTGCGTGTATGCCTTAATGCCAGAAGAGGGCATCAGATCCCATTATAGATGGTTGTAAGCCACCCTGTGGTTGCTGGGAATTGAACTCAGAACCTCTAGAACATCCAGTGCTCTTAACCCCTGAGCCATCCCTCCAGCCCTGCCCCCACCCCCACCCCTCGCCCCAAGCAGGAATTTTTACCTTATTCTTGAGACTCATTTTCCTGATCTCTCTCCCCTCTCCTCTTCCTCCTCCTTCTCTTCATCCTCCTCCTCTTCTTCTCCCCCCTCCACCTCTCTCATTCTTGTGAATATTTGCATATACATTATCAAGAGAACGTGCCTAACATGTCTCTGTCAGGGTGTGTGTGTGTGTGTGTGTGTGTAAGATGTGTGTCACTGTTTTTGAGAGTTCATGAGGCCTTTTGTTAGTTGAAGACTATAAAGGATGCTTAAATATACTTCCACCCCCCTCTCCATCCCGAGGCTAATTAAGTACTCGGAGCTTGTCCCCATATAAGGCCCTGTCTGGGGTGTTGTTGAGTATTGTTGCTCCCCCAGCTCCTCTGGCTCCCCTCTTTCTAAGCATATTTAGAAGTGGTGGTTTCCTCCAGCTGTCAGCTGGTTACTCTCGCTGCCAAAGATTTTGGCTTCCCCCCAGCAACAGTTAATGGGGAAGGTATTCAATTGGCTCTGAAGCATCATTCTCTTAGCCAATAAAATGTTAATCCTTTGAATCCACCCTCTTGCCCCTTCCTGACCAGCTCTGACCAATGAGATACTGCTTTATCGCTGTCAACCTACTATTTTAGAGAGAGAGAGAAAAAGTACTGTATGGAGAGGAAAGAAGTGGAGCAAGAGTTCATGTAGGAAAATAAATACCCATTCCACAGCACTCCAGAAACCCTGGCTCTCCCACCACCACCACCACCACAAAAATAGGGATTGGACAAAAGCCCAGATTTCCTCTGCTCTAACCACAGAAGTGAGACTGTCAGGGCCAGGCAGGAGGGGTTTGAAGAAAGTGGTCATTCCCAGTTCAAATGAGATAGTCCGAACTCTGTTTGAACAAGTCTGTTTGAACTTGTTAAAGGAATACACCCCTTGTTGATCACTACCTCTTCTTTTTCAAGTCTCTCACTGCTCCCTTTTTACCTTTACAAATAGATACTTGAGCAGTTTCAGTGCCTCTTTCTACTCCTACTTCTTCTTCTTTTTTTAAGATTTGTTTATTTTTATATATACACAGTATTCTGCCTGCAGGCCAGAAGAGGGCACCAGATCTCATTACAGATGGTTGTGAGCCACCATATGGTTACTGGGAATTGAACTCAGGACCTCTGGAAGAGCAGCCAGTATTCTTAACCACTGAGCCATCTCTCCAGCCACTCAACTAGTTCTATATCACATCATAGTTCAAACCCACAGAGACAACACTTAGACTGGGGGGCTTAAGCTCGTCTTGGCCCATATATGTAAAGGTATATTCCCTCACCTCCATTTCTAGCAAGAGATTGTTGGACTCAACTTCAGGATAGGTATTATGTGAAGCTTATATTCTGGCTCTGGAGGGGTGGAGTATGGAAGATTATTCTTTTTTGTTTTTGTTTTTGTTTTTGTTTTTTTTCGAGACAGGGTTTCTCTGTGTAGCTTTGCGCCTTTCCTGGAACTCGCTTTGGAGACCAGGCTGGCCTCGAACTCACAGAGATCCGCCTGGCTCTGCCACCACCGCGCATGCGCCACCACCGCCCGGCGGAAGATTATTCTTACAAGGGGTCAAGGGCTGACTGCCATTGAGGGCTGGGATCCTTGTTTTTTTTGAAGGCTAGCTCTTTCTGATCCCCTTTCACTATACAAGTCCACCAACTCACTCAGTCACAGAAGCAGCCTTTAAACTCAATAGTTTCTCAATTTTATTTGTTTTTACTTATTTATTTTTATTTTATGGATATCAGTGTCTTGTCTACATGTATGTCTGTGCACCACATGCATGCCTAGTACCCACAGAGACCATGCTGTGGGGTATTTTGATTGCGCTCCTACACTCATGAGACTGCCCAATAAAGTTTTACCTTGAACTAGGAGGCAGAGCCAGCAACTGGTTGACTGGGATTGGCCATGGAGAAGCCAGCCATTTGGATAGAGAAGATGCACAGAAAGGAAAGATTAGGGACTGGAGTTTGAGCTTCCTCTTGGTTCTGGTACCAAAGAGCAAGTAACAAGCCTTGACCCATGTGGCAAACAAAGCACAGTTAAGAAATATGGGTTAATTTAAAGTATAGCAGTTAGCTAGTAACAAGCCTGAGCTATTGGCCAAATATTTATAATTAATATTAAGCCTCTGTGTCAGTTATTTGGGAGCAGGCCATTGGGACAGGAAAACTCCACCAACAGCTCTGTAGCAGACTTTTTTTGGACTGCCAGTCCCCAAATCATGACACGGAGACTTATTATTAATTATGAATGCTCGGCCTTAGCTTACTTAGGCTTGTTTCTAACTAGCTTTTTTAAAACTTAAATTAACCCATTTCTATTAATCTATGTGCTTTCCAGAGGCTCATTTACCTCATCTATATATTGGCCATCCTGCTTTTCTGATTCTTCCATGTCTGGCTGGCTGGGCCCCTAGGTGGCTGGCTGCTGTGGGATGGTCTTTCTGTATGCTGTGAATATGTGTTGCTACCATTGGTTAATAAAGAAGCTGCTTTGGCCTATGGCAAGACAGGTTATAGCCAGGTGGGAAATCGAAGCAAAGATACTGGGAGAAGAAAGGCGTGGCCGAGAGAGATACCGGCCAGCCGCCCAAGGAGCAACATGCCAGCAGACTGGTAATGCCACAGCCATATGGCAAAACATAGATTAATAGAAATGGGTTAATTTAAGATGGAAGAGCTAACTAGCAAAAAGCCTGAGCCATAGACCAGTTTGTAATTTATATATATATTGCGTGCACCACCGCCACCCGGTGCCTTTTTTTCTTTTTCTTTTTTCTTCTTTGTTCTTTTTCTTTCTTTCTTTCTTTCTTTTTTGACTTATTTGTTATGTATACAGTATTCTGCCTGCATGTATTATGCCTGCAGGCCAGAAGAGGGCACCAGATCTCATTGTAGATGGTTGTGAGCCACCATGTGGTTACTGGGAATTGAACTCAGGACCTCTGGAAGAACTGCCAGTGATCTTAACCTCTGAGCCATCTCTCCAGCCCCTGTACTTAATATTAAGCCTCTGAGTGATTATTTTATAAAGACTAGCTGCTGCCTAGGCAGGGCCGGGAGGGACCAGAAAACTTTAGTCTACAGCTGACCCCTTTTCTATCTGCCCACCAGCCCTATCCCTCCTATTCTGCCTATCCCTCCTCTGCCTAGCTATTGACCATTCAGCTTTTTATTAGATCAATCAGATGCCTTAGGCAGGCAAGGTGAAACAGCAATACATCTTTACATAGTTAAACTAAGATTCCACTATAAATAGAGGCAGAGTTTTTTGTCCCAACCACCTGGTCCCAAATAAACATACAGAAGCTTATATTAATTACAAAATGCCCGGCCGATAGCTCAGGCTTATTATTAACTAGCTCTTATATTTAAATTAACCCATTTCTATTCATCTATGTATTGTCATGTGGCATGTGGCTTTACCTATCCTCTAGCATTTTGCTTCTTGGGTGGCTCCCTGGCATCTCCTGCAACTGTCTTGACTCTGCCCTTCTCTCCCAGCATTCTCCCTGTGTCAGGCTGTCTTGCCCAATCTCTTTCTGCTCTGCTATTGGCCAATCAGCTTTATTATTAACAAAGAGCATAATCCACAGCATTCCACAACGTAGCTCCACTAAATAGAGTACAGACATACAACTACAACCTCTGTGCCTGCCTCTCAACCTCAGAGCCCCTGCCCTCCATCTCAAGTCATATCTGGCAGTTCCCACTGAAGGTGGTATGGCAGAGCAAGATACCTTTGGTTTCTCCACGGTCCACCCTGACCTCAGGGTCTTCTTTACCTAGAGCTCCTTCCCACCTCAGTATTCAGTTCCTTCTCCAATCCCTAGCAGTTCTGTACTTGCCACATAACATTCAGAATTCTCCACCACACCTTTGCCCACCCCTGTCCCATCTGTAACAGACCCAAGACTGACCAGGTTATGCCTCAAGGAAAGGAGATTCAGCACAGTGCTGCTCCTCACATCCTGCCACCACTGAACAGATGGCTCCACTCTTCTTAGTGTCTTCTCCATGCCTTTATTTTTTTTTCCCTTGCTTTGCTGTCTACTGCGTACCAGACCACATCCTGTCCCTCTCATTGAATTCCATTCTAACCTCACATCTTCCAAGAAGTCGATTGGGTTTACACTGATTGATTCTGGAGTCACTGTCCCAGCCAGTCATCACAAGGTCACCTCATGTTACCACAGCCTTTACTGTTTGAAAGTCCTTGAGCGCAGAGCAATGCTGTGGGAGCAGATACTATTGACCCGCTTCCATATACTTGTCATCCAAGGTCGTGTGTAAGTGACTTGCCCAGCATCACCCAGGTAAAAAGATGCTGAATCCTAGCTCAAGTTCAGATACATCAACTCCTGGAGTACCAGGATGCTACCGCAACATCCCTTCTCCATCCCTTCAACCATCACTCTTACAACGATCGCTCTAGTCTCATCCCAGCCCTTGTTGGTGTGGAGTGAGTTGGGCTGGTTTTGGTTTTGTATCTTCATGTTCTTGTTGGCTATAGTTGCCAAGTGTTTATTGTGTCTGCTTCAGGTGACTGTGTGCCTACAGAAGCGATGGACAGGATGGGCTTTTCTGACATCTCTCCCAATCTTAAGTAGAGCATTACCAACCAGAGCCTGGGGATAAAGATTGGCAGAAGTGACGTGGATCCTTGTTGGCTTTAAGTGCCTTGCAGACCCTCCACGGAGGGTGAGTGTGGACAGACAAAGGTGACCGTAACAGCAGTTGGCATTTGTTGAGTACCCGTTGAGGGTGAGGCAATATGCTAGTTCTTTATTTACATTACTTAACCCTTATAACACATTTCTAAGGGAGGAATTATTACTGGCAAATAAGAAAACAAACGCTCAAAGATGTGGAGCCAAGGTGCAACCCACATTTGTCTGACCCCAAAAGGAGCATATAAATAGCAGACTTCAATATGTACATTTAAAAATATGATAATCCCTCACTCCCTGAAGGCCAATCCTACCTTTGGCTCTCCCTTTCCCGGTCTCCCACCCCCACCCCCAAAAAAACCAGGGAGAGGAAAGCAGGGCAGGTTGTACCTCATACATAAACACACACACACACACACACATACACACACACACACACACACACACATCACTTATATTCGTCACCACCACCCTGGATTTCATAGCTAGGGTGGGGCTGTAAGGGTTGAGTTTCCCCAAGGCCCTAGTCCCCTTCCCTGGTGCTAAATAAAAGTGAATAAATACTAAATAAATACAACTGGGATCCAGGAGTCATTCTGCCTTCCCCTCTCCCTCCTGTGACCTGCAGGGCAGAGGGGGCGGTTTAGATAGGGTCTGTCTCCTAGCCCCTTTCCATTCACCTATATATCACTGCTTCCCAGGGCAGGAAGCCAGGGCAGGGCCAGCCTGCAGTTTAGGGCAGAGAGGCAGGGCAGGTCTCATCCTCTACAGCACTTCCCTGCTGTGTTTGAGCATGAGGCAGCTGCAGAAATCCCCTCATTCTCCCAGATGAGTCCGAGGCCCGGCACCCCAAAAGGGCAGCCGGGACAGTGAGGTTATTTCCTGCCTGCCCAGGGCCGCTTCCGAAGGATCTGCAGAATCTGTGCCCGGCGATGCAGCCAGTCTTGGGGAGGAGGGCGTGGTGTTGAAGGGACTGGCCGTGGAACGAAGAAGCTGTACCGCAGACGTGCATTCTGGGGGTTGCCAGCCACCAGGACCTGCAGCGTCAAGGGCTGGGTCAGTGGCCCATGTCCAGACAGTGTCTCTGAGGCTGCCGTGGCTCCACTATAGCGCAAGCTGACTGCCCCAGGAAGTACCACATCTGTGGGGGAGGGCATCAGCGTGTATTCACCGTTGAGGGCGTAGGAACCATCTAGAAGCTTCAGGGCCAGGTAGATGCTTCTGGGGCCGGAACCCCCCTGCTGCCGTACAAGGATATGGGTGGCCCCAGCAGGGATAGTGACCACATCGCTGTATCCGTACCTGTGAGGAAAAAGTAGTTGAAGAACTTAGCGTCTCCTGAACCCCTTCAGCTTGCCCTACGGTGTTTGTCTGAGTGTGTATGTCTGTGTCAGGAGCTGCCTCTGCAGGCTTACATGAGGTATGTGTACACCTGAGAACAGAGTTACCAGCTAGAGTGCCTTCCTCTCTCTTATCTCTGGACACTTCCTACTGCGCCTTCATTTTCAAGTGTCTCTCCAGCCTTGGCCTCCTTGGGGCCTGTCCAGTTCCTACTCTAGCTCAGAGCTCACCACCCAGGGCAGCCTTCCCTGATGCCGTCAAAGGCTCTCACAGCATCCTGGGTCCTCTCTGTTCAGCGTGTGCAACACTGCATTGTAACTGTCTGCTCAGCCGTCTCCCACGTAGACTCCAGAAAGTGTTGAGTCACCGGGAAAGCATTTAGCGCCAAGAACAGCGCCCGGGAAAACCGAGGGGAAACGGAAATCGTGAAAGGACCTGAATTTTTTGAAGGAGCCCGATTGCTTGCTGCAGCTAGAACCATTCCCACCGCACACCATACACTTGTCAAACTTCTTTTTGGAGCCAATAACCCGGTCACAGCCAGCATGGATACAGCGCCCCTGGACACAGACTGAGGAGCTGTCTGGGGAACAGGGAGTTCCATCTGCCACCTAAAGAACAGAGGAGGGAAACTGTTAAGGGTTCTTGCTAAGTCAGCAGGGGGTTGTAAGCTAAACATCTGGAAAGTGGTATCAGAAAAAAAAAATGGGTAAGGAAGGGGATGTAGAGTGAGCCTTCGCCTATATGAGATTATAATGATAATAGTGATACAGTCATTTTTCCAGCATTGACTGTCAATCAGGCGATGTGCAAAATGCTTTATAAACATAAACCTAAGTCCCACAATTGCTGCATGAGATTTCTAAGGGTGAATTTCTGAGGTTTAGAAAGATCACAAACTGGGAAGGCAAGGGTTTTCAGTCTCAGCAACAAACTCTAAACTTAGTGGTACAGCCTCCAGATAGACACTAGAGGGCAACAAACCTGTAGGGATTTTCTATAGACTACTGGGGAAGGGGAGGAGGCCAATGCTTGTAGGGCTTGCTTTGCCTTGAACAGGTCACTCTATAAGACAAAGGGAGTGTCCAGACGACAGTGATTTCTGGGAAGTCTGTCCATTGAGGGACTGGCTCTCCAAGAGTCAATACTTTGACAGAGGATTCCACGGAAAGGAGAGTCAAGGACCTCTCCGAAAGGCCACATACCTCCATTCTCACCAGATGTGGAGTAAAAGGATGGAGAAGGAGGGAAGGAAAGAGATATGACAAGCCAGCGCAGCTTCACCGGCCGCATATCCAGAGTCAGGCATCTGTTCTCCTAATGCTGGACACCCAGGGACAGACAAGACTGAGTAAACCTGTAGGCTGGCACAGCGTGATGAACGCCAGCAATGGTCTGGAGGGACTTTTTAAAAATGTATTTATCAGAAATCAGAAGGATCACTGGGAGGTGTGTAAGCCCTGACTGGGCCTGAGGGTTTCTGGTCCTCACCCGTGGCTCCAGAACATAGTAGTAACCCAGTGCCCGGGCCTGGCAGGTGAGTTTGCACTGGTCTCGAGGGGCTACACCCGTGTAGCGTGGGACCCAGTCCATGGGTCCTGGAAAGCTCTTGAAGAGGTCAGTCCTGTGGTTGTAGGCAGCACACTGCTCCTCACGGAAGGTCAATGCTATAGGGGTGAAATGGACAGGCTGAGCTGCTGTCCCCTCACACTATCCCACACACCCCACCACCTAGCCCCTCAGAACTTCAGCCAGCATGGCATCTCTCTCCCTCACAGATTGCTAGGGACAGTTCTGGGAAGATAAAGAAACCTCCCCCCAGCAGCGGAGTCAACCAGCACCTTAGTTCAGCCCTCAAGGGACAGTCCTTCTTGTCTACCACCCCTTCCCGGGGTCTCCCAGCCTTCCCAACCCTCACCTGAACCACTTGGGCAGTCCTCAATGTTGCAGGAGCGGAAGCGGGTGCGGCGACCCTCGCAGTACTTGCCACCATTCCGGGGGACGGGCCTCGTGCAGTCCCGGGAGGAGAACTGGACACCACCCCCACAGCTCCTGGAGCAGTCACCCCATGGTCCCCAGGGACCCCAGCCTCCAGCCTGTGGAATCTGCAGAGGCACAGAACGGAAGTGGGATAAGCCCACTCGCTCCTAGGTTTTAGGGCCAGTCTCCTTCCAGCAGGCCTTTTACCCAAACCGTGCCCTGAGGTCTCACATTGAAGTCCTTGAGCTGGTCCACGTGAAGACAGCGGCCGCCCATGCAGGCCTGTGTGGGTCCGCAGGGAGTACCATCAGCCCAGGGTGAGTGCTTAGTCTGGCACATAGCATGGCCATTGAGGTGGCCGGAGCACCAGAGGGCAGCACAGGGTGGTGGCAGCTGTGGACAATGGTGTGAGTCAGGCCCGAAGGTCAGTTGGCACTGGCGGTCAGCATCATAGTCCTTGCCAGGGAAAGTCACGGGCAGATGCAGGGGAGCCTCTGGTTTGTCTAAGAGACAGTGCCCTGAAAGGGGGTTAAGGTACAAAGTTAGCAAGGGCCCGAGGTGGGCACTAAGGATTGCCAGCTGAAAGCTTGGGCTCTGTGGTGGCTAAGGTACCCTCAGCTACACTGCATTGGATGTTCATTATGCGATCAGACTGGCAAAGCCCTGATCCATACTAGCTCATTGACTAGTCACAGTTCTGTGAGGTACTGGCTCTTAGTATATCTAATTTATCTATTGGCTAACTACAAACACAGAGAAGTGATTTTTCGAGACATGTCTGCAAGTAGCAGAGAACTCAATCAGCATAGGAACCAAAGGCACTTCTACCTGATCTTACCATAGAATTTATTATTATTATTATTATTATTATTATTATTATTTCTAGGATTTGGGCTTTTAAAACTTTTTTTTTCTTATCATAGTCACTTATCTCAGGGGCATGGAGTCTGCACATACCACAGCACATGAATGGAGGTCAGAGGACAACTTGCAGAGGTCGTCAGGTCCAGGCTTGGCAGCAAGTACCTTAACCCGAGGAGCCATCTTGCTGGCCCTATTTGTGAACTCCAGGGCAGAGTTTCACTCTATAGCATTAGATAGCCTGGAACTCACTATTACATAGCCCAAGCTTGCCTGGGAGTCATGTGGCAATCCTTCTGCCTTAGTTTCCCCAATACTAGGATTATAGGCATGTTATCATGCCTAGCTCCACTATACATTTTTTTTTTTAATAGATGTGGTTACTTTATATAGTCCTGGCTGTCCTGGAATTCACTACATAGACCAGGCTGGCCTCAAACTCACAGAGATCCACCTACTTCTGAGTGCTGGGTTTAATGGCAAGTGCTACCACGCTCATCTATAGAGTTCTTGAGAATGCTTCTAATCAGCAACTTTGGGGAGCTGGAGATACGGCTCCACAGTTAAGAGCATTTGGAGAGGTCGGGAGTTCAGTTCCCAGCACCTGCATCAAGTGACTCACAAACTGCCTCCAGCTCCAGGGGATCCAACACCCTTTTTGGCCTCCATGGGCACCTGCAAGCATGTACACACACATACATATGCATAAATAAAAATAAAATAAAGTAAAAGAGCTTTGTCTGGCCAGGCAGTGGTGGCGCATGCCTTTAATCCCAGCACTTGAGAGGCAGAGCCAGGTGGATCTCTGTGAGTTTGAGGCCAGTCTGGTCTACAGAGTGAGATCCAGGACAGGCACCAAAACAACACAGAGAAACCCTGTCTCGAAAAAAAAAAATTGTCTGGAGAAAGTCATTCTGTTGTCTTGTGTACTTTATCAAATGACAAGGTAATTACATGATTTACAGCCAGTCCATTTCAACATTGGACAGTTCTAGTCCTTAAAAGGTCAATTCTTTTTGTTTGTTTGGTTTGGTTTTGGTTTTTAGTTTTTTCGAGACAGGGTTTTTCTATGTAGCCTTGGCTGTCCTGGAACTCACTCTATAGACCAGGCTGGCCTCTAACTCTGAGACGGCCCCTGCCTCTGCCTCCTGAGTGCTGGGATCAAAGGTGTGCGCCACCACCGCCCAGCTTAAAAAGGTCGATTCTAATTGTATGGAGCCAACAGCTGCCTCCCTTATCTATGCCGTTTGTTTTCCTAGGAAGTGGGAACCACACCAATACAGCAGCATTTCTCACCCCACCACACACGGCAGAGGCAACACACGTGGAGGAGTCAGTGGGGCCCATAGAGAATGTTCCAGAAATGAGAGTACAGTGGGAGAAGGCGGGAACTGAGTCCCACTTTGAGAAAAGCGTCACCTGCTTACCATAGCCATTGTCCAGGAAGTCCGTGATGAAGCGGGCACTGCACGGGGACCAGGGCTCCTCAGGATCCACGTGAGCCATGACAGGAGCCATGACGTGGCGAGAGGAGCCCCCCTGCCCATTCAGATTAACACACGGCTTGGAGTTGTCATGGAGCATGTTGAAGACATGGCCTGTAAGAGAAGAGGTCCCACTAGTGCCCAAGGGTTCCAACCTGTGTCCGCAGGGGGCGTCCATCATAAACTGGGCTGCCGCTGGTGATGATCAGCGCCACCTCCCCTCCCCCGTCTCAGATCCCCTGATGGTTCTCTGAAGGTTCCATGTGTAGTTCCTATTGCTCTGTCGTCTCTTCCCCAAAGGAAAGGCACCTTCTGCTCATTTTCCATTGTAGCTAACACTCCCAATCCTCAAACCCCATTCTCTTATTCCCTCCCCTTCCAAACATGTATAGTCATGCACATATACACAGTCCAAAGTAGTTCCCACGTGCTGCTTCATATAATAGAAAGATCTGTTTGTCTGCACCCAGAACAGAGAAGGATATTGACCTTGGACATAGACCTGGGGGGAGGAGGAGGAGGAGGATACCCCCATTTGCACTCGAGTGAGCCCCTTATCTCCTTCTAGCATCCTCAGTACCCCTCACATCCCCTTCAGGTGCCACACTGCCCCAGCACTTCCTTACCCAGTTCGTGAGCAGCAGTGAAGGCTGACTGGAGTCCATCGTCCTCCACGATAGCACAGCTCCGTGCTGGGTCACACACTGTGCCCACATCTGCCATACCCAGGGTATCACAAGTAGAGACCCCACACAGGTCCTGTAAACAAGGAGCACAGAAGATGCTTGGGGCTGAATACCCGGACTAGTGAGGACCTAGATGCTGGGCACCCAGCATGGTCAAGCCAACCCATGGCAGTATGGCTGGGGCCAGGGACATGTTGCACAACTCTAGAGATAGCCTTTCCATCATGGTTTGTGTGTTGGCGGTGTCTCTTTGGGTTGTGGTTCTTCGCATGCGGTGCTGACCGGGGCCTTACCTGACGGGTGAACAGAATGGCGGTGTCAAAATGGTCAGGATCTGAGTCCTCAGGGGTGTTGAGGCCCCGCTGCCAGGTGCAGAAGCTGCGTAGCGTCTGGGCCGCGCTTGGCTCCACTTGGGGCCCTTCCTGGCCTGACCCCAGGATCACTAGCCGAGTCACCACCAAGCTGACCGGGTTTCGGATGCTTGGGTGCTTAAAGGCCTTGGCTGCCGCTGCCATAACTGTCAGCAGGTAGCGCTTTAGCCCTGCCCCATGAAATGCTGCCATCTTGTCGTCGGCCACCACCAGTGTCTCCACGAATCTACTCAGAGAAGCAAAGCGCTGAAGAGAAAAAAAAAAAGAGAGAGGAGGGTCCTGAAATAGCCTCCCAGATCCATGGATCCCTTCTCCTCTCCCTCTCTTCCTGGGTCTAGAACTCAGCAGAGTCAGCTGGCCCTCACACACCCCACAGGATTCCTGAAGTGACTGCTTTGGACCTTCCCCCTAACCCCAAATCCCAGGGCTTTGGTGGCCATGTTGAAGAATCAGCTGTTGTTCTGAAAGAGGAGAAGGCTTGCCCCGTTTCGGGGCTGGGTGGGCCCCAGAGGTGAAGAGCAGCTAGAAGTGTTTTGGGGAGGGGCGCTAGGGTGTCGGAGGGTGGCAGGGGCTGTGGGACGAGAGCTAGAGGGCCGGGCTGCGAGGACAGCGACGATGACACGTGTCTGCCCTGTGTGGTTGGAGGAACAATTCAGTCAGCAGCCAGGGCCACAGCCAGATCTCAGCGTGGCGGGTGTGGAAGGAGCGTCTGGTCTGGATTAAAGCTACAGAGAAGGGGTGGGAGAGAAAAAAAAAAGGGGGAGACCCAGGAGTGGGAGGGAGGGAAGGATGGCGCCTCAGGCAGCCTTGCCGTCAGCCCACAGTGTGGGAAGAGGACTGACCCAGAGGCATGGGATGCCTCTCCTCGGCCTGCCTAGCTTGCAGTTTGCCAGAACAATTTTAAAGGCAACGTCAGAAGCCAAAAAAACCAATCCCTCAGGCCTCAGACTTCACTCCTCTAGCTGGGGGTGAGGGTAAAAATCACTGGGGCAGAGAAAAGAGCCTAGGCCAACAGGCTGCTGGGAACTGTGTCAGCAGGAGACACTATGGCCAGGAAGGGGCGGGGGAGGGAGGGGGAGAGGTCATTCCGGCCCAGAGAATCTGACTGACTTACCTCAGGGAATCCTCAGAGCAAAGCAAATGGCTGAGGCAGGGAGAAGCCAACACTTTCCCAAAGTAGGGGTAGTAGAGATAGGAAAGGCAGAGAAGAGAAAAGCTGGAAAGCGAGAAGTGGAAGTGAGAGGAGAGAGGGCAAATAGGGGTCAGTAGGACAGACATGGCGGGAGGGTGACACAGGACAAAAAACCCCCGGGGCTGCCTACCTTGGTTCTTCGGGGAGTGGGATTGGGGCTCCCAGAAGGAGCCTTGACGTTGCACATGGGACCTTGGCTGCTGGCAGGACTCTTCCGGCGTAGAATGTGAGCCCCTGGTCCCCCAGCAGAGTTCAGGGTGCCTCCCTCCAGAGGTTGGAGGTGGAGTTCAGCCCCCCGGTACTGCAACACCCCTAGTAGGGCTCCCCCGTCCCAGTGCAGAGATGCCACCGACTCCGGATCTCCGTTGATGGTTCCAGTCAGGTAGGTACCTGGCTCTGCCCCACCCAGCATCTCAGGTGCCTGGCCCAGGTACTGCACCGTCAGCCCCTCTACCTGCACCCCAGGGTCCTGCTCTAGTTCCAGGAGTAGCACCTCCCCAAAGGCTGGCAAGCGGCACAGTAGCCTGGCAGGGGTACCGGAGCCGGGCAAGATGCTGCCATTGAGCTTCTCTGGAAACACGATTTCCTCCTCCCGGGGGAGGGGGTGGGCTGACCAGGCAGAGGGCAGGAGGGAAGCCAGCAGCAGCAGCAGCAGCCACCACACCAGACCAGAGAAAGGCACGCTGTGAAGCTGCGAGCAGAGTTGGACTCTTCGCAGCCAGTGCCCAGTCAAGCCCCTCCCGGGATGCAAGCCCATCTGGGACATGGTACCGGTGCTGCAGCTGGGATGGATTGAGGCCATCTGAGGCACCAGATCCTCCACACCCTAACTGTGGAAAGCTCCTCGTTAAAGCCGGAGGGGCTCGGACTTGTGCCAAAATCTGAGGCGAAGTTTTTAGAGGGGCTAGAGACGTTCAGAGACGATGAAGAAAACAGCCCCTGGGCTCAGGAAAAGTGCCTAGGGACCTCTCTCCTCCAAAACTTCCTCCTGTGCCCTTCTCTCCTGGGTCTTTGTCTCTCCCTGTCTGTGTCTTCTTCAGCTTCTCTGGCTTCACCCTCTGCCCAGCTGTGTGGCTCTGTCTCAGTGCCTGCTCTGTCTCTGCCTCCTTTGGCTGTCTCTTTGTCTCTGTCTCTCTCCTCCTCCGTCTCTTTCCTTTCTGTATATCAGTGGGTCTCCCCCGGGTTCTCCCTAGCCTCTCTCCCCGCCAGCTCTTTTAAGCATCCAGAGCCTCCCTCTGTGTGTGATTGGCTGTTCTGTAAGCCACTCAGCAGAAGCTCGGTCAGTGGGACTCAGATGGATGGATGTATCATTGCTTCCCTTAAAAAAAGACAGGGAAAAAAATAGGAGGGACTTGCCCAGGGGAAGGGAATCTCTAGCAGCCAGATGCATTATAGGCACTGAGCCAGTGGATGACACATCCTTTTCCCAAATCCCACCACCAGCCCTCAGCTGTCTCTTTCCCTTTTTGGTGGGACAGAGCCCCAAGGGAAGTAGGGACTCGGGGAAAGGGCCTGGGCAACACACACACACACACACACACACACACACACACACACACACACACACACACACACACAGATGAGATTACGTCCTGGGAGAATTTATGTCCCTACTGTCCAGTCTGGAACAGCCTATACTCCATCAGGTGTCACTTATTCTGCCCTCCATCCCAGAGGCTGGTGTCGAGGGCCAGGCTGTCTGGTTTTAAAAGGAAGCAGGGAACAGGGAAGGAAGAATGAAGAGAGAAGAGAGGACAGGACCAAGAAGAAGGAAGGGGCGGGAGAGACAAGAAGGCAGGAGACAGATGTCAGGACCTTTCTGTTGGAATGGAAATAAGAAATAAACAGACGGCAAAGGAGAAATCAACTACTTTTCTTTTTATAGGAGGAAGACACAGAGTATATCTTCTCTCTCTCTCTCTCTCTCTCTCTCTCTCTCTCTCTCTCTCTCCCTCTGCTATGCATTCCTGAGTTACCCTTACCCTATCCAAAGAAATGAAACAGCCATTCCATCCTAGGCCTCCTCCTCCCCGACTTCCTGACTGCCCATTCCCCTGGCTCAGCTCCCAGTAGCTTCCCCCAGGCTTTTGGCCCTGTTCCTACCTACTCCCAACTACCCCAAACCCTCCCCCTTCCTCAAGTCAGCCAGCCTTTCACCTAGACAAGACCTGCTCTCTTGGGAACCAGAATCACTCAGCCAATCCTTGTTCCCTGCCACCCCCATCTTTCGAATCCAATATTTCCTGGAATATCTAGTAATCGTTGACTCCTCATTCTCCATGGGGCAGAGTGAAAGGGTGCAAATAGCATTTGAGGGTACTAAGAGAAACAGGAGCCTAGAACCTGGGATGGGGATAGTGATTGGTGGGTGCATGTGTGGGGGTGTTAGAGAAGGGAGCTAATGACTTCTCTGATTCAGAACTGGGGGGGACTAAGGAGAGAAAAAGCAGACTCTAGAGGCAAGGAAGCAAAGAGTTCAGAAGTGGGGCAATTTCTGTTCACTCCACCCTGTGGCCACTTGTTTCCCCAGGAAATCCCCAGGAAGGAGAGTACACTCAGCAGTCCCTTCCCTTTCCCAGAGAAGCACCCCCTCTCCTACCCCATCCCCTTCATTCATTCTCTGCCTTGTCACCTCCTGTGCCCAACATCGCATTCATCAGGAGGCTTCCTCTCCCCCTCCCTTCCTGCTCCAGTCACTAATACCTGCCCTGGTGCCTATCACTTCCTGAATGACCCACCCTGTTGTGAACTCCCAGCCTCACCTCTTGACCTCATCACATGCCCTGACCCTCCCTAGTCCTGAGCGGAGGGGCTGAGGCTGGAGGAGTCACACAAGGGATGAGGGACCAGAAGGGACAGGGGCAAGAGGAGCTGTCACCAGGGTACTCTTATTGCTCCTTTCCATCCCCCCACCCGAGATGAGAACAAAGAGGGTGACTAAGCTGTGGAAGACAAAGGGCCATAGAATGGCAGCAACAGCATGTGGGGGGTGTCGCAGAAGGGAGAAGGCACAAAAGATGCAGTGTCCTAGGCAGCCCCCCAAGAGCCTTCCTCCCAGTCTCAGCTCAAACTACCCCCAGGGCTAAGCAAGCTAGAGTCTGTCTTGACTTCTCGTAGGCTGCACTAACACAAAAATGAGTAATCCGCCTCCTCTCATTAGCACATTTAGCGTTTAAACTATATTGCAGGGAAGAAGGCCTAGAAAAGGGAGGGATATATAGAGGGACCAAGCCTCTGCCCTGGCTTTCTGGGGTTTGCCATGTCTACACCAGGTCTTGGTCAGTTCCCACAGTCAAGGGATCTCTGGCCCCACCCTTTGGTATGGTTCCCATTAGGTCAATTTTCAGCCTAGAAATCTGCAGCCTCTTCCTCTGCAGCTAAGAATTCCCAGTGCCACTCCCCTGTCTGTCTGCTCCACCCAGCTGCACCGCTGGTGGGCTATGTCCCAGGGACCCTGTCTGGGGGAGATGTGGGGGAGGCCTCTTTCCAATGAGAAAATTGTAGAACCTCAAAGAGTGGGTGGCCCAGCTGGAGCTGGGCTGAGAGAGAGAGAGAGAGAGAGAGAGAGAGAGAGAGAGAGAGAGAATGAGAATCAGCCTCTAGGGCAGGAAAACTTTGTCAATACAGAATTAGGCTCAGAGTCCTGGTGTTACTACATTTCTATGTTGTTGTATCCTTCTGAGGAGGACTATGGCAGGGTGAGACTGTCTTGAATGGAGGTGGGGTACCAGGGATCACTAAGAATGCTTCCTGAATCTGTGATTCTGTAGGTTCAGGAATCACAGGGATAGAAGGGTCACTGATAGAGGATCTCCATTTGTAAAAAGGTAGCTCCACACCCTTGCACCGACTCTACCAATGCTGGTGGTCTTGGCCTTTTTGTTTTGGCGAGTTCTCAGACTCGCCCAACTGCACTTGAGTCCCTTTCTACAGTCCCGATTCCGGACATCTGGAAATTAACTCTTGGACTCCGTAAAGAAAAGATAGTTATCAAAACCCGAGCCTTCAGTCGGAAAGCAGGAAGGACTACCACAGGAGGATGACCAATATGGAAAGGAAACAGTGAAGGAACACCTATGCAGAGTGTGCGACCGGGTCCTTGTGGGAGGGAAGTTTGTAAGGTAACTTCGAGTGCAGGGAGTGGACTCAGAGCCAACTGTTGGGTTGAGATTCATCGCGGAGTTGCCTCAGGAAAAAGCGGTTAATTTCTCTTTCGCCTAGAAAAGCCGTGGGAGGGACGCCCTTACTAAAGATGACTGCAGTCGTAGTTATTTAAGCCCAAGTGATGTGGAGAAGCGGAATCCGGATGTTGTCGCATTTGCAATTGACCGCACTGCCAGCTTCCAAGATGGTGACCCCCACTGTGTCAATAGCAGAGAAGCCCACAAGGAGGCGCACGGGATTCACTTCCGCCCGGTTCTCCTTCTTACGTTCTGCAGCCTGGGAAAGATGGCGGCCCTGAGAGCTGTGTGCTGCCTCCGCGGCGTCGGGGCCCAGGTGCTGCGGCCCGGGTCTGGGATCCGACTGCCGAATCAGCCCAGCAGGTGAGGAGGAGGCCTTTCCTCCATGCGTTCTCTTCAAAACTAGAATTTCTGGTGTCTGAGGACATTTCAAGGGCCCTGTGACCCCCTTAGGAAAGAATGACCCAGGCCTGTGACCCTCCTTGCGCAGGCCAGATTTCTCAGGTCTCTAGATGCAGTGTGACTCCTGTAGCAGAGGATGGGGAAAAGGAGGGTGAATTTGTTTTGTCAGAGGCGAATAGGTGAGGTGGAAGACCCTACCTTTCAAATTAATGATTCTAGCGTACCTCCTCTCATATCCGAAGAAGGGAGACCCCTCCTCTCTGAGCCCCTTCCCCAAGTTTCTCGCTCTCCCTCATTCGCTCCCATATACGAGTTTGCTCTCTCTCCCCTTCCTCCTTCCCTCTCCCCCGCTCTCTTAGCAATCTTAGGTTTACCATGAACAAATGATGTTCTCAACATTCGTATTCATGCAGGAGCTTTGGACCCCAGCTTGTATGTCCAAAACTGCACTATGGTATTGAAGAATACTAGCCCTGGAATACAGGCCATCCTTCCTTGGACCCACCCACATAAGAGTGAATAGATATTTAGGAATATATATATATGTACGAGTGCAATAACAATTGGTGAAAAAAGGCCGTTTATTTGAAGGAGAGCGGGGAGGGGCGTATGGGAGGGTTTGGAGGGAGGAAAGGGAGAAATGTAATTAAATTAAAATCTCAAAAAAAGTTGAGAAAAAAGTGAACGGGAGCACAGGAACCAAGCACACACTGTTCATGCTGTTTGTATAGGATCTATCTTTAATTCCTTAGAGGTGCTCGGCAGTGGCAGCCAGATATAGAATGGGCACAGCAGTTTGCAGGAGCTCTCATGTACCCCTCCAAGGAAACAGCCCACTGGAAGCCTCCTCCTTGGAATGGTGAGTTTTCAGAGCTGCTGCCTCCAGTCATCAGAAATCTTTGCTGATTTTTAAGTGCTATTGAGTCCCCTCTGTTTCAGGTAGAAGTGATAATAGCAGGGATTTATTGGTTAGAGACAGAAGGACTGACAGTCGTCCTCATTAATACTGAAAGGTCCTTACCATTATTTAATTAATGTCAGCTTTTTCCAGATTCCATACACTTGTATCTCTTTGTGGACAGCATCGTTTTCCTAAGAGCATTGGAACGAAACCTACTTAAATACAAGCATCTTTCCCCCATCAAAACTAGGTGTTTTGGGACTAGAGAGATGGCTGAGAGTTAAGAGCACTTGATGCTCTTGCAGAGGACCCAGGTTCAGTTCCCTGCATCCATATCAGGTGCCTTAGAACCACCTGTAACTCCAGTTCCAGGGGATTTACTGGCCTCTTCCGGCAGCTGCATATAGGTGGTAAACATTCATATATAGAGGCAAAGCACTCATACACATATACACATAAAATAAAATTTAAAGAAGTCTTTAAAAAAGAAAAAGACCCAGAGAGCTGCCTTGTCTTCAAAAACAAAACAATAATGAAACAACACCCAACAAATGGGCTCTTTTGTTTTTCATGTTTTGAAACAGGGTCTTGTGCAGAAGATATGGCTCAGTGGTTAAGGGCACTTTCTGGTCTTTGAGAGGACCTGAGTTCAGTTTTCAGCACTCACATGGTAGCTCACAACCATGTGTAACTTCAGTTCCAGGGAATCTGATGCTCTCTCTTCTGCCCTCCAAGGGCGGGCACACACACACACACACACACACACACACACACACACACCCACTCACCCACCACTCATACACATAAAATAAATAAAATTTTAAATAAAAAGAAAGAAAGCACCAAGGTCTTCCTGTATTGTCCAGACTGGCCTCAGAATCAAGATCTTCCTCCCTGATCCTCCCAAGTGCTGGAATTACTCTTCTTTTTTTTTTTTTTTTTTAAAGATTTTATTTTTTTATTATGTATACAGCATATATGACAGCAAGTCAGAAGAGGGCACCAGATCTCATTACAGATGGTTGTGAGCCACCATGTGTTTGCTGGGAATTGAACTCAGGACCTCTGGAAGAGCAGTCAGTGCTCTTAACCGCTGAGCCATCTCTCCAGCCTGGAATTACTATTCTTGATCTTTCGATTTTGATCAGTGGTACCAAGATTGTCCTTTTTTTGTTTGTTAGTTTTTTTTTGTTTTTGTGTTTCCCAGACAAGGTTTCTCTGTGTATCTATCCTGGCTGTCCTGGAACTCTCTGTAGGCCTGGCTGGCCTTGAACTCAGATACCTGCCTGCCTCTGCCTCCTGAGGGCTAGGATTAAAGGCATGAGCCACCACCACCTGGTTTCCTTTGTTGTTTTTAACAAAATCTCAAAATCTTTCCATTTTACCAGTAAAGACTCGGGAGCCAGATTGCTGGGGTGAAAGCCTGCTAGCTCAGAGAGGCGGAGAAAGCACCCAGCTAACCTTCTTCCTCGGCAGACATCCCAGAAGCCGCCTTCCTTCTCCTCGGCCTCAAACCAAACTCCTTAAACTGAATGTCCCTCTACTTCCTGTGCATCTCTCTCTGTCCTCCTGACTCCCTCTTACCCTCTATGTCTTTTTCTTAATAATCCTGTGTTTTCTGGTTTTGTTTTGTTTTTTTCCCTCTGTCAGCTTATCAGCTGCACCTGAATCTACTGATATTTTAACTGCTGTCTGCAGCCACACTGCCACCCTCCCCGCCCAAGTCAGTGACCTACTGGCCACTAAGGCTGCAGCCTGGAGGGATGCAGCAGTGTAGGTTTTAACTAAGTCTCTATTGTTCTATTTTCCAACAAAGACTCAAGAGTCAGATATTGGGGTGAAAACTTGCTAGATCAGAGAAGCTGAGAAGCAACTACCTGACCTCTTTTGGCTGGAGACTCAGCAAGAGAGTGTCTCTCTTCACAGGTCCCTGATCAAAAAAGACCACAAAGTCTCATAAGTCCCTAGTACTTCCTGTGCATCTTTCTAGCCATCTCCCTCTGTCCTCTGTGCTCTCAATGGCACTGACTCTGTGCTCTACAGCCCCCCCCCCCCCCATCCAAAGTTATTTTATTAACACAGTCTTGGAGTTTCACAGTGAAAACAAATATCCCACAATAGTTCACTTCCTGCCAATTGGTTGCTTGGTCCGCCTGTTGACCTATAGTTGACTTTATTTAATCCTATTTACAGTATTTAAGCAGAAGGGTGTTGGATTAAAGGTGTGTGCTAGGGCTGAGGCACACCACAACTCTTTTTCAGTATGTGACGCAATCTCAGCGTTCACAGTGTGGTCAAATATCCTGCAACAGTCCTTCAAGATGGAAACTTTATAGTTATCTTTGGCTTTGTCTCTCTCTTGCCCTCAATGTCTTTGTCTAATAAGTCATCAACCCAGGTACACTTTTTCATCATTTCTCTCTTTTAATTAAAAATATTCTAAGATGTATTTTATGTGTCTGAGTGTTTTGCCTATATGCATTTAAATGCGCCACGGGTATGTGTCTGAGTGTTTTGCCTATATGCATTTAAATGTGCCACATGTGTGCCTGGCACCCGTGGAGTTCAGAGGAGGGCATCAGATTCTCTATAACTGGAGTTAAGGATGGTTATGAGCCACCATGTAGGTGCTAGGAACTGAACCTGATCTTCTGCAAGAGCAACAAGTGCTCTTAATAACTGAGACATCTTTCCAGCTCTCCCTATTAATTTTTTTAGGTTACTTTATGCACATGTGTGAATGCTTGCTTGTCCATATGTGTACCTGGCATTTTTTATTAGGACAGTTGTGTGTATACAGTGACCTGCAGAGGACATATGAGACATCATATCTCCTAGAACTGGAGTTATAGGTGGTTGTGAACCAGTCCTGTATGAGTCCTGGGAACCAAACCTGGATCCTCTGCAAGAATAGCAAGTATTCCTAAAGGCCAAACCATTTCTTCAGCCCATCCGTTTAAAATTTCATTGTCATGGGCAGTGGTGGCACATCCCTTTAATCTGAGCCTTCCTGAGGCAGAGGCAGGTGGATTTCTGAGTCTGAGGCCAACCTGGTCTACAGAGCTAGTTCTAGGACAGCCGGGGCTACAGAGAGAAACTCTGTCTTTTTTTTTTTTTTTGGTTTTTCGAGACAGGGTTTCTCTGTGTAGCTTTGCGCCTTTCCTGGAACTCACTTGGTAGCCCAGGCTGGCCTCGAACTCACAGAGATCCGCCCGCCTCTGCCTCCCGAGTGCTGGGATTAAAGGCGTGCGCCACCACCGCCCGGCGAGAAACTCTGTCTTAAGAAACAAACAAACAAACAAACAATCATGTAGTCACTTGTTTTTGCTTAATTTTTTTGTTTGCTTGTTTTCCGTTGTCCCCTCCCTTTTGCCATATTATTTCACTATGTCGCCAAAAAACATAACCAACCAACAAACAAAAAGCGTGTACAGAATTTTTGTCCCATCTCTAAGAATCCTGTATAGTGTCACCCGCTTCTTTTTCCCCAAGCATCATTTTATATGTTATTATTTTTTAATGATTTATTTATTTATTTATTATGTATATGGTATTCTACCTGCATGAATCCCTATATACCAGAAGAGGGCATCAGGTCTCATTACAGATGGTTGTCAGCCACCATGTGGTTGCTGCGAATTGAACTCGGGACCTCTGGAAGACCAGGAGTGCTCTTAACCTCTGAGCCATCTCTCCATCCCCCTTACATGTTATTCTTTTGTTTAAAAACTAAATACTAACAGTTACCTTTTCAGAAATGCAGTAATGATAGCTGTTTGTCATGGGCTAAAGCAGTCTGTATGCATTATTTTACTTAATCATCATACCAACCCATGGGGTATTATCCTCGTTCTGAAGAAATGATGGTACTTGATTAAAACCTGATCCAGGACACAAAGCCAGATTTGTACTCAAATCTGTCAGACCAGAAAACACAAACTGAAAATTGTTAGTCAAAAGGGGGCTTTGGTTTCAAGTCTTTTGTTTTATGTGCATTGGTTTTTTTCCTGCATGTGTTTCTCTGTGAGGATGTCAGATCTTGGAATTACAGACAGTTGTGAGGAGCTGCCATGTGGTGCTGGAAGAGCAGTCAGTGTTCTTACCCACTGAGCCATCTCTCTAGCCCCAGTGTCAAGTCTTAACTCTCCATTTACCAGTGAATTGAGTGCCTACTGTATTTCATGACTTTGTAAGGCAGTAGTTCTCAACCTTCATAAGACTGTGTCCCTTTAATACAGTTCCTTATGTTATGGTAACTCCCAACCATAAAATCATTTTTGTTGCTACTTCATAACTGTAATTTTGCTACTTGTAGACGATCTTTCTCATTGGGACTATCAACTCACAAATAATGACTTGGAGTCTTACTTTTAATTATGAAAACTTGGCCTATAGCTTAGGCTTGTCCCCCTAGCTCTTATAACTTAAATTAACCCATTTCTATTCATCAACATGTTACCATGTGACGCATAGCTTTTACCTCTCCTCCTGCATGTCTTGTTCTCTCTCTGAGTCTGGCTGGCAACTCCCTTTTTTTCTTCCCAGAGTTCTCTCTCTGTCTAGAAGTCTGGGCTGTACCTCCCGACTTGCTATTGGCCGTGTAGCTTTTTTTTTTTTTTTTTTTAAAGTGATTTTTCTTTTTCTTTTTTTTTTAAAGATTTCTTTATTTATTATGTATACAGAAGAGGGCGCCAGATCTCATTACAGATGGTTGTGAGCCACCATGTGGTTGCTGGGAATTGAACTCAGGACCTCTGGAAGAGCAGTCAGTGCTCTTAACCTCTAAGCCATCTCTCCAGCCCGGCCGTGTAGCTTTTTATTAAACCAATCACAGTGATACATTTTCACACAGTGTAAAGGAATATTCCACAACAGCTACTGTTATGAATCACTATGTAAATATCTATGTTTTCCAATGGTTTTAGGTGACCCCTGTGTAAAGGTCTTTTCACCCCCAAGGAGTTGCAACCCACAGGTTGAGAACCACTGTTGTAAGAATTAAAGGCCTGGCATATGTAAGTTCTGCAACTTGTAAGGGCCTAGAATATGTAAATCCTTTGTATGTGTATCTGTTCACCATGTGCATGCTTTGTGCCCAAGGAAGACAGAAAAGGGCATTGTAACTCTCTGGAACTGGAGTTACTAGTTGTGAGCCGACATATGGGCTTGATCCCAGGAATTGATCCCAGGTCCTCTGGAAAAGTAGCCATTGCTCTTAACCATTGAGCTATGTCTCCAGTTCTGTAAGTCCTATGTAACTATTATTAGCATTACTAATATCGATCCCCCTACTAATAATATACCCCTACTGCCTCCAGACATTATTTTTCTGCTACTTAAGAACTCCTTATAAACAGTTTCTTTGATACTTGCTTCTAAGACTTGGCCTGTATTGATTGTAGAGCCAGGGATGTTTCATCCCTCTATTTTTTTTTTTTTTTTTTTTTTTGGTTTTTTTGAGACAGGGTTTCTCTGTGTAGCTTTGTGCCTTTCCTGGATCTCGCTCTGTAGACCAGGCTGGCCTCCAACTCACAGAGATCTGCCTGCCTCTGCCTCCCAGTGCTGGGATTAAAGGTGTGCGCCACCACCGCCCTGCTCATCCCTCCATTTTTAAGTTTTCATGCATAATAAGTTTCTCTGTTCTACCAGCCAGCTCCCAAATAACAACATGGAGACTTATTATTAATTTTAAAAGCTTGGTTTTAGTTTAGGCTTGCCCACTACCTCTTATAACCTAAATTAACCCATATACTTTAGTACTTTAGCCTATGTTCTGTTGTGTGGCTTACTACCTCACCTCTCCGTTCTGTTCATGCTGCTTTTTCCACCTCTGTCTGGCTACCTGCCTTTCTTCTTCTCTGTCCCCAGAAGTCCCGCTTAACCTCTTCCTGCCTAGCTATTGGCCATTCAACTCTTTATTAAGAGTTATTATCTTTATTAAGAGTTATTATTATCTTTATTAAGAGTTATTATCTTTATTAAGAGTTATTATTATTATTATCTCACACAGTGTAAAGGAATATTCCGAAACACTCATGATGATCTTTTTTTTTTTTGGTTTTTCGAGACAGGGTTTCTCTGTGTAGCTTTGTGCCTCTCCTGGAACTCACTTGGTAGCCCAGGCTGACCTCGAACTCACAGAGATCCGCCTGGCTCTGCCTCCCGAGTGCTGGGATTAAAGGCGTGCGCCACCACCGCCCGGCTCATGATGATCTTTAAATAGTTGAACTAAGTCAGCTACCTGGTAACATAAATTTGACCTCATTACTACTTTTCACTTGTAATTGTTTCCCAAGTTAAAGTATGTTTCTCTTTTTTTCTTTCTTTCTCTTTTTCTTTCTTTCTTTTTTTTTTGAGATAGGGTCTCACCATGTATCCTTGATTGGTCTGGAGCTTACTTTGTGAACCAAGCTGGCCCCAAACTCAGTGGTCTGCTTGCCTCCACCTCCTGAGCATTAAGATTATACTAACCATGCCTGGCCCCAAAGTGTAAGTTTCTTGAGGGTAAAAAAACTGCCATTTGGAGGACAGGCATGGTGTCATATGTCTTTAAATTCGGCACCAGGGAGGCAGAGTAAGTTCAAGACCAGCCTAGTATACATATTGAGTTCCAGAGCAGCCAGGACTCTGTAGAGAGACCCTGTCTCCAAAATCAAAACAAAACAAACCAAAAAACTGCCGTTTGGACTGAGAATGTAGCTCAGTTGATAGAGTGCCAGCTTAGCAATCACAGGGTCCTGGGTTCAATACCCAGCATGGCATAAACCAGAAGTGATTGTAGACTCCTACAATCTCAACATTTAGGAAGTAGGGACAGAAGGTCTCAGAATTTCAAGGTTACCACCTTCAACTGAATAGTGATAGTGAGTTTGAGGCCAGCCTGAGCTGAGACCCAGTCTCAAAAACAATGTCATTTAATAGTAAGTATTAAACACATTTCTCTCTTTTTCCCCCCTTGAGGAAGGGTCTCACTATGTAGTCCTGGTTGGTCTTGAACTCACAGATTTACCTGCCACTGCCTTCTTTGTGCTGACATTAAAGGCATGCACCCCCTCGCTAAACTGAAGTATGTATTTCAAACTGCTTGTCCATTCCTCATACACATTGAGATGTATCATGTGTTACAGATAAGAAGCCAAGGCTCAGTGGTTAAAGGTTCTTCCAGAAGACTTAGGTTCAATTCCCAGTTCCCATACTGATTGGTTCACAGTCATCTATAGCTCCAGTTCCAGAGATCTGATACCTTCTGACCCCTGTGGGCTCCTGCAAACATGTGCTGCACATATGTACACTCAGGCACACACATACTCATAAAAAAATAATAAATATCTGTCAGCTGTGTTAGCATGTCTCTTTAATTCCAGCACTTAGGCAGAGGTGGGCAGATCTCTGAATTCAAAGTCATCCTGGTCTACAAAGTGGGTTCCAGACCAGTTGGGGCTACAAAAGTGAAATTCCATCTCAGAAAAAAAAAAGAATAGTAGCCAAGTCTCATGACACAAGCTTATAAGCCCAACTCTTCAGGAGGCTGAGGCAGGAGGATCATTAAGGGTTCAGTACTAGCCTGGACTACTGGGTGAGTTCAAGGCCATCCTGGGTGAGATCCTGTCTGAAAATTAAAAGGAGGTGGGAGTATAGCTCAGTGGTAGAGGACTTGCCTAGGACAAGCAGTGCCCTAGGTTTAGTCCTTAGCACAACAACAAAATAAAAGGTGTTCCAGGGCAGCGGTTCCAACCTTCCTAACACTGCGACCCTTTAACACAGTTCCTCCTGTTGTGGTGACCCCAGCCATAACATTATTTCATTACTACTTCATAACTGTCATTTTGCTACGGTTATGAATTGTAATGTAGATATCTGTGTTTTCCAGTGGTCTTAGGTGACCCCTGTGAAAGGGTCTTTCAGTTCCTAAAGGGGTCGTGACACACATGTTGAGAACCACTGTTCAGGGGCTATAAACGGACTTCATGATCCCTCATTGGAAAATTTAGAGCTTCCTTCCCTTTTCCCCATTTCTTGGCCATTTTCCTAGTTATGCTGGAATGAGGGTGCTAACAAGGTGTGGGATGGTGAGCCAGAAGATATGTAGAGAGAACTAATTCCTTGCTGTGTCTTGGGGGTGCCCAAGGGGATTACCATTTGGCTCAGAACTCTTTCCCACTTCTCAGATTTGGACATTTTGAAGGACAAAGTAGTCACCAATGTGACCCTGAACTTTGGGCCCCAGCACCCAGCGGCCCATGGAGTCCTGAGACTGGTGATGGAATTGAGTGGAGAGATGGTGCGGAAGTGCGACCCTCACATCGGGCTCCTGCACCGGGGCACTGAGAAGCTCATTGAGTACAAGACCTATCTGCAGGTGTGGAGGTGAACAGGGGCCTGTTGATGGGGTCTGAGCTGTAGCTTGAGACTGATGGTTTTGCTGTCCCCAAGCTTCAGGGCAGGAGGGTGGCAAGGGTTAGTCTGTTGTGTACTATCATTTTAAGATATGTTAATTTGTTTATGCTGTGGAATATTCGTTTAATGAATCAAAGATGTGTTGCATTCTTTTATGTTGAATTTGTTTAACTCTGTGAAGCTGTGTTACTTTGCCTGTCTGTGACACCTGATTAGTCTAATAAAGAGCTGAACAGCCAGTAGCCAGGCAAGAGAGGGATAGGCGGGCCTGGCAGGCTGAGAGAATAAATAGGAGGAGAAATCTGGGACGAGAGATTGAGGAACGGAGAAAGAAGGAGGGAGGAGGGTGTCGGGGGCCAGGCACACAGTCAGCCATGGACTAAGAAAGGCATATAGAATAGAATAGAGAAAGAGAAAAGCCCGGAGGCAAAAGGTAGATGGGATAATTTAAGAAAAGCTGGCTAGAAATAAACCAAACTAAGGTTATGTATTTATAAGTAAGAGTAATACTTCGTTTATTTATTGGGGAGCTGGGTGGCGGGTCCCCCAAAGAGCTAGGAGTAAGTAACAACCAACTGCATCAGTCCTTTGAGGTCACTGTTGGATAGGAGCTTGGAGAAAGTGCTGAAGGATGCAGGAATCTTTGGGGTTCTTCCAGCATCAGTACTTTATAGCTGGACCACACTTCCAGCTTTTCTCTGTCTGATTTTGGGATGGCCCTTTTATCATTACTTCAGTGCCTCAGTTTCCCTCTTAAGTGAGTGCGTCAAAGCTAGCGTCCCCACGGGCAGAGGAAGAGGAATGAGACGTCAGCTCTTCAGGATTAACAGCGGATTCTTGTGTCTTCCCACTCTCTTAAATCTGTTTTCAAAATACTCAGTGAGTCAGAGTGACCGGAGGAGGTTTGTGACAGAATTTGCCGTGTTTAGAAGAACTGTGTGACCTAAATAGTTGAAGGTCGGATTTGAAGGAGTTGGATCTGGAATACACTTCCAGATGTTGTTTTTCTGATTAGTTGGGGTTTTTTTGGTTTTTTTTTTTTTTTTTTGGTTTTTTTTTTTTTTTTTTTTCTTACTGTTATAAAGAAAGGGCCCTGAACAGAATAGTGGAATAGGGCTTTAGACCCAGCCCTGTGACTATAATGTGCTTCCTCCAGGGAGCCTAAGCAGTGGTGGCTTCTGTTCACACTTTTGTGGGTTAACCCCTGTAGCATCATCCTGCGTCACAAATGACATCAGGACCAGAACAGGCTGTCCCCGTGAGAAGCAGTTTAACTCCGCCTTCTTCCTGGAAGCTGGAACTGACTTGGTAGGCAGCTGGGACTTTGCTTTCCTGACATTCTGGGGGAAAACTACTGTAAAACTGACTTTTCTCCTTCAAAATCTCAGTTTTAAGGGACTAAGAGGAAAAAGACATAGAAGTCCAGGGCACACTTTGAGAAAGGTTACAGTGCTGAAGCGCCTTGTAAGAGCCTGAGTATTAAGTTTTTGGAAATTTTATGACTTAGTTGCTGAAGTTATTATTAAAATTAGATTATACATTTTGTGTGTGTGTTTATTTATTTATTTTTTTGAGACAGGGTCTCACTGTATAGCTCTGGCTGTCCTCGAACTCTCTATGTAGACTCACAGATTTTTGATCTCTATCATAAAGATACTGTATAATGTTGTGCCATGTTCCTCAAGGGTACATTTAGTTACATTTTGATAGCTTAAAATTGACCATGGTGGGAGTATTATCACCATGGAAATTGTCAAACATGATAAATCAAGGTCTTCTCATCATTGTAGAGAGCCAGTTTTTAAACATTTGATGCTAGTTTTAAATAAGCATGTTATGGGAGCTTTCATTCTGCTTTGCTGGGACTCCTGAGTCTCTAAAGGTAAGTACTGACTTCCAGTGCCTGACAAGAAGGTTTCCTGCCTCAGACAGTGCACTCCTGGGCCTGTTAGATGTGACCTTCCTTCCTTCCTTTCAACAGGCCCTTCCATACTTTGACCGGTTAGACTATGTGTCCATGATGTGTAATGAGCAGGCCTATTCTCTAGCCGTGGAGAAGCTGCTAAACATCCAGCCTCCTCCCCGGGCACAGTGGATCCGAGGTATGTTCTGCTCCTTATTTCTGCTGCCCACTGTGAGCACAGGACATCTAAGTGCATTGAACTCAACTTTGATATTTAGATTCCAGATTCCACTCACACAGGATGAGCCCTGGGCTCCTATGTCCTTCTTTCTAAAAACACACACAATATGTATAAATATTCACTTCGGATATTTATTGTGTATGTTGATGCATGTGAAATGGCATGTGTCAAGGCATATGTGGGGAGGTCAGAGGACAGCTTTGGGGAGTTAGTTCCCTGCTGCTGCCTTGTCAGCAAGCCTTTACCCACTGAGCCATCCTTCCAGCCCTGTCCATCACTTCTTATCTTTCCATCTCACAGTGCTGTTTGGAGAGATCACACGGATTTTGAACCATATCATGGCTGTGACCACACATGCCTTGGACATTGGTGCCATGACTCCTTTCTTTTGGATGTTTGAAGAAAGAGAGAAGGTATAAGGGAGGCGTGGATAGGAATAGGGAAGGAAGTACATGAAGTAGAGAGGGCAGAGAGGGAGACAAATGGAAACAGGGGAAGGGAGCAGTGTATTTTGGATTGTGTTTGTGGGAATCTTGTCTCATGAGGCGTTTGGCTAGCCACAAGAAGTCAGAGGTAGGGCAATGGGCTACTGTGTTGCTGAACTTGGGGGTCCCTGGACTTTATTTCTCACCCCTAGTGCATTCTGTCTAGATGTTTGAGTTCTATGAGCGGGTGTCTGGAGCCCGAATGCACGCTGCTTATATCCGACCAGGAGGAGTGCACCAGGTGAGTGGCTCGCCTGCCTCCGCACTTCCCGTCCAGGCCGCTTTCCTCTTTGACCACTGGAGGGCAGTGTGGGCTGATGGACCGGGACTCCGGCCCCGTGGGAAGGGGTGCTATGACAAGAATCACCACTTGGTTTCTAGGACCTACCTCTTGGGCTTATGGATGACATTTATGAGTTTTCTAAGAACTTCTCTCTTCGGATCGATGAGGTGGAGGAGGTAAGATAGAAATCAATGGGGAAAAAATATCTTTATCCCCCAAAAAGGCTTGTGGAATTTTAGTGCCCAGTGTTATATAAGTACAGAGGCTTTTGAAGATTGTCATGAAGAATATTAGCACACTGGATTTCTCTATCCATAGATGCTGACCAACAATAGGATCTGGCGGAATAGGACAATGGATATCGGGGTTGTTTCGGCAGAAGACGCACTTAACTATGGATTCAGGTAGGAGAATACAACTTCTTTCCTTAGGGGTGGGAGGGGCTGTAGAGAGTTACAGCCCAGTGTCTTGGTCTCAAGCACGTTTGGTACTCTCCTGTCCATGCCTTGAGTTTGTGTCCCATAACCAAAGTGTTGGGGAGGGAGAGGGAAATAGGAAGCATGTGTGTCCTTTCTTGTTTTTGTGGAGGGTGGCCCTTATGCCCATTGTACCCTACAGTGGAGTGATGCTCCGAGGCTCAGGCATCCAGTGGGACTTGCGGAAGACCCAGCCCTATGATGTATATGACCAGGTCGAGTTTGATGTTCCTATTGGTTCTCGAGGGGACTGCTATGATAGGTAAGACCCAAATCCTTGCTCAGCTCTTTGTCCTGCTGATTTCTTTGCTCTGTTTCCTAGTGTCTGTAGGAGCCTGTATAATGTGTTAAACTTGGTAGAGTTGTGCTTAGCATTCACAATCCCCAGTATTCTCCTCCAACACACACACCAAATAATAGAGCTATTTATTTTTTACCCTTATCCTGCCATCCTGCCTTAGATAAAACTAGTTTGGTTGTTTTTGTAGCTGAGAAAGATGAAGCATAAGTTAGGGATTAGCCTGTTAGTAATTGAGATTGGAATCCTCCTGACCCAGCGCTCTTCCTTCTTGATTCTAAGCTACACAGTCCATTCCTGTTTACTGACCCTGAGTAAGATTAGCTACTGTTGTTCTCTTTGTTTATCTTTCCATTCGACTCCCGGACTCTGCAGTCCAAACTGGGTTTAAGAGGGTAAAAGGAGAAACACTGCAGGCCACGTGCTGGAAAAAAGAGAGAGAGAGAGATTTGGAGAAGGACTCAGTGGTCCTTCAAAACACTGAAGGGTTTATATGGGCAGCCAAAGCAAGCAGAGAGTCTGTACGAGGAGAAACAGGAACATTTACCAAACAGTTTTCATGTCTCCCAAAGGGCGTCTGTCCAGATTCCTGCTTCTTACTCCTCTCTCTGCTTTCTCTTGTTCTAAGTCTGTCTCATCTACTTCAGGTACCTGTGTCGTGTGGAGGAGATGCGCCAGTCCCTTCGAATCATTTTACAGTGTCTGAACAAGATGCCTCCGGGGGAGATCAAGGTTGATGATGCCAAAGTGTCTCCACCTAAACGAGCAGAGATGAAGGTTGGCTGCAGGGAGAGGGAAGAGAGATTGGGTGCGGGAAAGGGATCAGTGGCCACGGAGAAATGTCCTTGGATTAGATCCTGCCTTTCAGTTTGACTTGTAAAGACTCTGACCCTTTCACCACACTCATCTTTTTTCCTGTCTACCTGCTTCCTGGTTTACATGTGTGTTGTTAGTCTCCCGAAGGGCAGAGATTGCTATGTCTGCTGGGGGAAAGCCCAAGGGCAGAACTCGGATCTGGCTTCTTCCTTTTTCTTTTATTGGTTTTTTCAAGACAAGGTTTCTCTGTGTAACAGTCCCGGTTGTCCTGGAACTCACTCTGTAGACCAGGTTGGCCTCGAACTCCCAGAGATCCACCTGCCTCTGTCTCCTGAGTACTGGGATTAAAGGCATGCACTGCCACTGCCTGACTGGATCTGGTTTCCTGATGCTCCCTTTTTCCTTTCCTCAGACATCCATGGAGTCACTAATTCATCACTTTAAGCTGTACACTGAGGGCTACCAAGTTCCTCCAGGAGCCACATACACTGCTATTGAAGCTCCTAAGGTGAGGGAGGAGGGGAAGAAAAAGTGTGTGGAGTGGGGGCTGGAGGTAGAAGTGAACAGAGTGCTCCCTCACTGGTGACCAGAGAGACTTTGGTAGACGAGAAGAAGGTTCTTCCTACTAAGGAGGCATCCAATTTTCTTCCTTGGACAGGGAGAATTTGGGGTATACCTGGTGTCTGATGGCAGCAGCCGCCCTTACCGGTGCAAGATCAAGGCTCCTGGTTTTGCCCACCTGGTAAGACAATCTCAGTGGTTCTAACTGCAATACATTAATAATTTATTGACCTTGATTGAGGATTTTTATTTATTTTCAGCAACTTAAAAAAATTATTTATTTTTAGCTTTTATATATGTATGTATGTGTGTATATGTTCGCTACATAAGTGCAGGTGCCTTCAGAGGCCAAAGAGGGCATCAGATCCCTGGAGCTGGAGTTACAGGCAGTTGTGAACTACCTGTTGTTGGTTTCGGGAGCCAATCTCAGGTCCGCTGCAAGAGTAGTACATACTCTTAGCAGCTGAGCCACCTCTCCAGCACCTTGCTTTTTGAGATAGGGCTTTGCTATACAGCCCTGGCTTGTCTAGAACTGCCTATGTAGCTAGGGCTGGTCTCAAAGTTACTATGTCTTTGGACTTTAGCCTCCCAGGTACGAGGATTACAGGAGTACACCTCCACACCCAACTCTTGGAGGAGATTTTGTTTTGTTCCATTTGTTTGTTTAAGATAGAATTTTGCTACAAACCCAAATTAGCCTGGAGATTACTATATGTGTGTGGGCTTTCCTTGGATTCACAGTGACCCTCCTGCCTTAGACTTTCAAGTGCTAGAATTACAGATATAAGCTCCTGTGCCTGGCTGGATGAGGATTTGGGCTTGGGGTTTTTGTCATTGCTGTGTTTTGTTTTTGAGATGAGGTCTCAGTATGTAGCTCTGGCTGGCCTAGAATGTAGACTAGTCTGGCTTCAAACTCATCAACATCCTCCCGTGTGCTGAGATTAGCTGTGTATACTACCACACCCTGCCTTTGGATGGGATTTTAAAGAGCTCTCCTCTGCAAACTTGCATTAACGTGTTCCTATCTCCTCTCCACAGGCTGGTTTGGACAAGATGTCTAAGGGACACATGTTGGCAGATGTCGTAGCCATCATAGGTATGAGACCTATTATGCAGTAAGGTGTCAAAGACAAGGGGTTTGGGATTCCATTTAGGAACAAAATCAACCGCTCAATGTTCAGTATAGACTGTGTTCTGGACTCTAGGCCAGAGTGTCTTGGACACAGTCATGTGCTCTGAACCTCTGACAATAACCTTCATCCTCTAACCCTTTAGGTACTCAGGATATTGTGTTTGGAGAAATAGACCGATGAGCAAAGGCACAGCCCTTGAGCTCCCGTGCCTGGCAGCTTCCTCTGCAAGGCCTGTCCCTCACAGGAAATGAGGCTGTGTGTCTCCGTGTGTATAAACAAACATACATGTACACGCTGACTTAGCTGTACAGACTTTCTGTGCATGTACTAGAAAAAGAGAAATTATATTAAATTAGCCGCCTTGCGGCCCCTACGCTCAAGCTTCTAATGAGTCTTTCTTGGTGTCTTACTGTCTTTCACTTTGTATTTCTCTGTTCGATTTTCCCAGCTGAATCTCCACCCCGTCTCTGACTCTTGCCCTTTCCACTTCTCCATTCCCCATTTCCCCTTTCCCCTCAGTTCCTCCTGCCCAAACCCTCTTAGCATCTATGCAAACTGTTAAACTCAAGTGAAGACTGGGTATATAAAGTTCCAGATAGGAAGGTAAGGGCTATGGTGGGATCTAAGGGAGTCTCGGGCAGTTTGCCTCATGTATACGACCTATGTCTGAGTGGTGGATGAGGGGTTGTTAAACATGGCGGATATAGACAGCCTTTGCCAAGCATGAAAGAGTCTGCTCATTCTGTGGGTTAGGAGGTTGGTCCCTGAAAGGGCTGAGGCTTAGAGGCCAGATCTTCCAGACCTAGTTGGCCCTTCCGGGAGCCGCCTGGTCTGTAGTGCAGGAAGGGGAAGGGGCCAAAGTGTGGGGGGAAGGCGGGGCAGGAAGGGGGAGCTGTGGTCAGGGAACTGCTCATGGGCACAGCTGCGCAGTTCTGTCAGGGCGGCTGATCGCCAGTTCCGAGCTCCGAAGCCCCTGTCCAAGATGATGCCAGCCGTGGTCTTGCTCTTGCTCCTTCTGGTCGAACAAGCAGGTAGGTAAAGGGTTTGGTGAGGACCATTAGCTGTACGTGGGTGGGAATCTAGGGCATGAATTGGGGGTGGAAGAAAGAAGGCTGGGGCTGGGCGGGTGGGCACAGGGCTGAGGCAGATTCAGAAGTTAGCCCTGTTGGGTCCCCTCCCAGGCACTGCTCATCATTTCCATTTTTATTGTCCCTTTCTTACCTTCCGAGTGACTTCAGGACCAATATGAAGGGTTTGTTTGTCAGGGGTGGGGACTGTGCAGCATGAAGAGCTGCTCTGGGAAAGTTCCATCTCTTGATCAGCAATGGATGCTCTCCATCTCTGTTGGGAGCCGATCTCTAGATAGTTATATATAAAGCCCTCTAAATAGGCTAGGGCCTGTCTGTGAGCTTGGGGGTAAGGCAAGGGAGTCCAAAGAGACAAGAATACTGTTTCTGGGGATGGCCAGGGCCACACCATTCGGTCAGCTGACATCAGTAGGCAGCAGAGTGCCAAGTCCTGTGTTCTCAATCATCAGCTGAGAAGTAACAGCAAAAGCCCTAAGACCCAGCGGCTCTAAGGTTCTAGGCTGCCCAAGAACTCCCCTCAGCTTTTGCTTATTTTGCATTCTATCAGTGTGAGTTGTTTGTCTTGTGGGGAGACAGGGTATTATGTAGCCCAGGCTAGCCTGGAAACTCCCTAACCTTGATTTCCTAACCTCCTGCCTCCACCTCCCAAGTGCTGGGTTTATAGGCCTGTCCTACCATGCCCAGCAAGGAGTTGAAGAGCACTGGTGGAGGGCTGACTTTTCACGGATGGGGGTTAAACCGTAGGGAAACAGAGAATGCCTGGGAAGCAGGGCCTCCAAATGTGCTTTGGAGGCAGAAAAACTGGGTTTGAGGTCCAGTTCTGTTGCTTAACTCTGGCCCTGAATGTTTCTAAGCTTTCCTGAGTACCTGCATTTCATCATCCGTAAAATGGCGATGTTGATGTTTCTCTCACAAGGTAGTTTTGAGATTTGTGCAATCTCGCCTGGGAGTGTTGTAGAATAAAAAGTACTTTACCAGTCTTGGTAACTTGACTTGTGTGGAAGTGGACAGGGCTATACCATTTTGTCAACTGGTAAGAGGATGGGTAGCATAAAGTGCCCAATCCTAGAGACGCATGCATCAGATGGGAAATAACGGCAAAAATATCAAGGTCCCAGAGCAGGCTGACATTCACCGCTTTGGTCCTGGTGAAGCTGGGAGCAGTCCCTGGAGCCCAGATCCTGTGTGATCATTGGAGGCAGGATCTCATTATGTAGCCCAGGCTGGCACCATTCATACTCTTCCTGCCTCATCTATGTGAGATTGTGTGTGGCCATCATGTTCAGTTCCTGTGCCCGTCGCTGGTGGTAGAGTTTCATTTCTTGGTTTTTTTTTTTGGGGGGTGGTGGTGGTGGTGAGGGGTTCGTTTGTTGTGAATTATTGTTTGTTTTTCTTTTTTTTTTAAATTTGTTTATTTTTACTTTATGCATTGGTGTTCTGCCTGTATGCATGTCTGTGTGAGGGTGTCAGATCTTATAGTTACAGACAGTTGTTAGCTGCCATGTGGGTGCTGGGACTTGAACTCATAATCTGTGGAAGAGCAGTCAGTGCTCTTAACCGCTGAGCCATCTCTCCAGTTCCCTATTGTTTGTTTTTCAAGACAGGGTTTCTCTGTGTAGCCCTGGTTATCCTGAACTCTATAAACCACGCTGGCCTCAAACTCAGAGTTCCACCTACTTCTGCCTCCCAGGCGTGTGCCACCACTACCCAGCCCTTTTTTAAAATTAATTAATTAATTTTAATTTGACAGGATCTCACTCTATATTCTAGGCTGATCTGGAGCACACGGCAGTGCCCTTGCCTCAGCCTCCCAAGAGCTGGGATTATAGGCATGACCCGCCACTCTCAGCTCCTGTGTGATTTTTTTTTTTTTTCAGTTGCACAAACTTCCCCTCTTCGAGGCCCAGCATGATTAACAGGGCAGAGTAGCAGGAGGAAGAATCCATGTTTTAGATTTAGTTTGTGGTCATTCCTTTGAGCTGATCCCGCTTTACAAAGTGCAGAGTCAGCGGTATCTGTAGCGCCTCAAAAAGTAGTCGCTTCAGTTTTGGTTTGTTTTTTTGATAGAGTTAAGTGCCTTGTGGGGCAAAAAGCAGTGAGTCTGAGAAGATGACCAATACCAGAGTAATTGCCTTCCCCCCTTCACCAGCTCACATCCTTCCTGTCCAGCCCTCAGCCACAGGTCACAGGACTGAGCAGAGACACACTCTTGTGGTTTCTGTGCTGAAATTTACCACTCTTCTCTCTCCCCTCCCCCTCTGGGCTGAGGTTTTTGTCTCAGCCCAGTAAACTCCGATGGGTCCTTGAGGTAGAAGAAGTGTTCAATGATGCCTGAGGAACCACAATACTGAAAAGGGAGGTCTGGGGCTGACAGGGAAGTCTCTAACCCTCAGTAAACCAAGTCCTACCACAGCAGAACCCTTCATGCTTCCTATCTGACTCCTGCCGTAGTCTGTGGGGTAAGGGGTAAGGTAAGAGAAACGACAGTCTAAAGACGGAGTTAGTTTCTTCCCTTAGAAGGACCCCCACAAGGCCCTGTCCCACCCCCCTGACCCCTTTCCCTTCCTCTGAGCAACAACCCCCGCTTCCCTGTGCACTGGGTCCCATGGGCACCCTGTATCCCTTCAGCTGCCCTGGGAGAGCCCCAGCTCTGCTATATCCTGGACGCCATCCTGTTTTTGTATGGTATTGTTCTCACCCTGCTCTACTGTCGACTCAAGGTAAGGCGGGCTGGGGCGGTCTAAGAACCGGACCCAGAAGTGGGAGGGTGGTGGCGGGAAGGGGAACCGAAGGGGTTCTCCATGGTTTGGAGGGAAAGGAGATGGGCCTCCAAGTTCTCCTTTACTGATTGCCTTTCCCCCACTTCAGATCCAGGTCCGAAAGGCAGCTGTAGCCAGCCATGAGGTACGGAGTCTCCCACACCTGCGCGTCAACACTTTTTTCTAGGCTCTCAACCTTCCTGGGTTACTAGCCTTAGGTCTGAGGCCTCTGGGAAGGCATGTGTTTTAGGCACTAACCTGCACCCTGCCCCTCACCTCAGGATGGGCAGCAGCCTGCCATCTAGTTGAGCTGCAAATAAAATGTCTGGACAGGAAAGAATCAAGTAGAGGTAGCAATACACGAGAGAGTTGTGTGCTGTACTGTACTGTGTGTTTGTGGCCATGTGGGTACCCATAACAGTCATGCGAGTGCTCCTAGCTCAAGGCAGCTAACACTAACCTTGACCCAGATACTCCCTGGGTGGGAAGGAAGCTGATGGGAGGCCCCGAAGAAGGTATTGGTCTCTAATGCCTTGCTCCTTTCGTCTCTACAGAAGTCAGAGGCTGTTTACACGGTGAGTGACTCTCTTTTCCCTACTTGAGAGGTCAGAAAAGGAGGCTGGAGTAACCTGGATAGGAATGGGGTCACCTGTGAGGTGGATAGGGGCCCTGTGGTGAGCTCCAACTCCTGATCATCCTTTGACTCTCCTGCAGGGCCTGAATACCCGGAACCAAGAGACTTACGAGACTCTGAAGCATGAGAAACCACCCCAGTAGCTTTAGAACATATGTCCTCGGTTGCATTCTTTTTCTGTTTCTAGTTCTGTCTTAGCCCTCATGGTTGACATCACTATGCTACCTCCATGCTTGGGATGCAAGCTGACCTTACTCCCATAATGATGCTAGGCTCTAAATTAATGTACACCAGCAGTTCCTCGTCTCCATTAAAGACTTACTCACGGATGTTTATTGCTTCATTCCTCTTTCCTTCCCTGGTCCCCAACCCTTGCTAAACAGCAGAAAGGGATTACCTTCCAATAAAGCTGTCACAGAACTGACTCCGCTCACTTTGTCATTTCTCATATATATTGGTTCAGTTTGTACAAAGCATTAGGGCTGGATGTTGAAGGTACAGTTTTGAATAAGGCAAACTCAGCTGCTGAGAGCACAGGACTTCAGGGCTCCTTTGCTTTTTTTGTTTGTTTGTTTTTCAAAACAGGGTTTCCCTGTGTAGCCCTGGCTGTCCTGGAACTGGCTCTGTAGATCAGGCTGGCCTCAAACTCACAGAGAGCCACCTGCCTCTGCCTCCCAAGTGCTGGATTAAAGGCATGCGCCACCACCGCCACCACCGCCGATCTGGCTACTTTGTTCTTCTGGGGTATGAATGCTGACTGTATCTACATGTGTGATAAGACCCTCGGTCTCTTGGTGCTCTGAGATGGAACTAGAGCAGGGAGCATTCTTACACTTTCACTCTGTGTTGGGAGTATAGATGTGTTTGGAGACATTGGAACCTAAAAAATCACTTCTGTATTCAATGTAGCTTTTTGTTTTGTTTTTGTTTTTGTTTTTGTTTTTCGAGACAAGGTTTCTCTGTGTAGCTTTGCGCATTTCCTAGATCTCGCTCTGTAGACCAGGCTGGCCTCGAACTCACAGAGATCCGCCTGCCTCTACCTCCCGAGTGCTGGGATTAAAGGCGTGCGCCACCACCGCCCGGCCAATGTAGCTTTTTGTGTCTGAAAAATGAATCATGATCGGTTTGTGGAGAAGCCTGTATGTCTAACCCAAAATAGTCACCAATCTAGATAGTATCAGTGGAGCTTGTGCATGTTTGAATTAGCATAGCTGGAAAGCTGAGCATGCAGAAGGAATGTGATGACAAGGATCATGTGACCCTCCTAGTGGAAGATTTTATAAGGACAAGGAATTTTCAGGGGATTTGGGAGCAAGAAGAGCCTCAGAGAGAACCTCATAGAGGTTGGGGGTAGGAAAGGTCAAGGGGAACAAGCTGGGTCCAAATGGGAGGTCATTTCCTCTACAGTGGGTAGTCAAGGCATCCCCTGCCAATGACTGTCCTCTCCCCAGACTCCCCAGGAAGCTCTTCGTGGAGATGTTTAAGCCATGTAGGGTGCAGTGAGCTGGTCTCCGACCTGCCTGCTTTCTTCCAGAAAGGGCCAGAGTGTTCAAACTCACTCCTGGCAATCCCCTGTGCCAGACAACACAGCACTGCACTCCAGAGTGTCCAGGCTCACCCCTGGCAATCCCCTGTGCCGGACAGCACAGCACTGCATAGTGATTTATATTTTCAAGGTATTTTCCCGTTGTATCATTTTATCTGCTCACTAACCTGTATAAGAAATTCAGACTTCAGCCGGGCGGTGGTGGCGCACGCCTTTAATCCCAGCACTCGGGAGGCAGAGCCAGACGGATCTCTGTGAGTTCGAGGCCAGCCTGGTCTCCAAAGCGAGTTCCAGGAAAGGCGCAAAGCTACACAGAGAAACCCTGTCTCGAAAAACCAAAAAAAAAAAAGAAATTCAGACTTCGACGTATTAACTTGTCTAAGGTCACCTTGAAAGTAGGGACACCGACTTTCTTGTCTATATACATTGTTCTACATAAAACAGAAAGTTTCGTTGTTGTTGTTTTTATATTGGTTGTTCAAATGCTGGGATTGAACCTAGGGCTTCACACATGCTAGGTAAGGGATCTACCATAAACTATATCCTTAGCCATTTTGTTTGTTCTCCTTTTCCTTTTGGGTTGGTTTGTTGGCTTGCTTTGTTATGAGACAGAGTTTATTTTGTAGCTCTGGCTGTCCTGGAACTCCCGGCTCCTGCGATTAAAGGCCACCACACCCAGCTAAATGAGGGGTTTTGAGTGAAGACACTAGAGCGCTCTGGGAGAAAAGGGTTAACCTAACCTTTTATTGTGGGATGACGGAAACACAGCGTTCCCCAAGATCAAAAGGAAAGATGGGCCCTTGAATCACACTGCAGGGTTCTTTTTATTTTTATAATTTTGGTTTTTCGAGGCAGGGTTTCTCTGTGTAGTTTTGGTGCCTGTCCTGGAACTCACTTGGTAGCCCAGGCTGGCCTCGAACTCACAGAGATTCGCCTGGCTCTGCCTCCTGAGTGCTGGGATTAAAGGCGAGTGCCACCACCTGGCTGCGGGGCTCTTTTTAAACAAAACAAAACAACAACAAACCCATGATCTTTTCATAGAAAGTTTAAGGAGAAATTCTGAGGGTTACCCTTGTTTCCTATGACCCCCAACTCAAGGGATTTTTGTCTGTGAGTCCTTCATTCCTTTCTTGGGTCCATGTCCTTCACTGATGCTACAGAGCATCGTGGGGACACTCCTTGGGTTTGGTGACAAATCACAGGCATCTACTCTATCACGTCCATCATCTATTTCTTCAGTCCTTTCTTCACAGGTCCCACCAAAACTCCCCTTCCCCTTTTAGAAACAGATTGATCTTTTTCCTTCCTTCCTCCTGCTCCTCCCCCACTCACTACTTCTCCCAATCACCCAGACACGAGACACAGCTTGATCCTTCCGCATTTATTGTAGAAAACCAGCAGAAGGTAGAGAGATTGGCTCTGGGGCAGGCCAGTAGGGCAGCTGGGGCAGGAGGACTGGTGCCCGGGCACAACTCACTTAGCAGCAGCAGGAGCTGCTTTCTCAAGGTTCATCCATTTGCTGAGGAAGTTCATCAGATCAGTTCCGGCTGTCTTGACTAGGGGGGTCAGCTGCTTTTCTGTCTCTTCAAAGTAAGACCTGGGGAGGGGAAGGGCCAGAGGTTAGTGTGAACGGCCCTAGTCACTGACAGGGTCTTCATCGGTAGTGAAGAGCAGACTGACCCAGTTTCCCAAGTGATACACCCTGATGTATCCTGGTATATCAAAGTCTGTAAGAGAAGGAGTAGACCTTCCATGCAGCAGGGGATCAGACACTAGAGATGACGGGAGTCCAAGGTCCACTTCCTGCTGCCCCCATCTGTCTGAGGAATACACTTAATCTATTGGGTAAGGGGGGAATTTTTCTTCCCAATTTAAACCTAATCTGGCACCCCAGCCGCTGAGTGAAGGTTCCCATGAGAATTCCTATCTTCCTATTTTCTGCAGTCCTGGAGCCCTTGAGCCCTCTCCTGGAGACTTACCTGACTTGGGTCTGAATCTCTGAGCTCTTGGCCTTTTCCATCAAGTCCTTGCCATAGTCAGCCATGGCCTTAAAATACTGACTGAACATGGTCGGCATATCTGGCTGTCCCGGCTCCTCTGCCTGCCTCCGAACCAAAGCCCCTACACAAACACATATGCATGAGCTTTTCATTTCCATGGATTTCCAGCAATGAATCTTGGTCTCCCCTCACACCCCACAAGATCCACCCCAGCTTTTAGTTCCTTCCTCAAATTGGTGTCCTGCTAGGTTTTTTTTTTTTTTCTTTAGAAAGGGAATGATCTTCCTCTTGAGTTCTGGTTGGCACGCTCAGCTATAGAGGCACAAGGGAGTTGGGTAGCCAAGACCCCCAGCACCTTCTTTTCTTTGGTTTCCTTTCTCCGTGTTATGAACTCACCTTCCAGGCTACAGATGGTGACAAGCAGTGCAACCATTGCAAGCAGCTTCATGATGGCAGCAGTGAGGACGTGGCCTAGGAACCGAGCTGCTGGTGGGAAAGGACACTGAAGTCAGATGGGCTATAGCCCCTTCCAGGGATCCCCACCCCCCACCCCCCGCCCCAGGCCAAACCTAAGTCTTTCCTTTTCCACGGTTAAAGTCCCATCCTCTTTACATGCTGCCCACATCTCTCGCGCCCTCATCATACCTGTTCAGTGTCGCTGTCCTCGGCGTCTACTCCGGGCCTGACAGGAGGCAGGGGCTATATACACATCGACTTCCCCACCCTGTCAGGTGACACAGAGAAGAGCAAGTCCAGAGGGGGCAGAGATCACGCTGGAGTAAACAAGTTGGAGAGACGGATAAAAGAACAAGCCAAAGGGGCGCTTGGTGTTAGAATGAGAGGCAGGGGGTATAAACTCTCATGAAGACCAAGATCTGCTTATGATTTATTCTTTTGGGACCGAGGGCTGAAGTTGATGGGTTAATGTGTAGCAGGGAATCAGGATTCTAAATTGTTTCTCTGGAAAGCTCTGACATGAAGCCCTTAGCCCTTGTTATCTTTACCTCATAATGGATAGACTACATTCCCCCAAACCTACATCCCCTCATAGCAACTTGGCAAAGAGGTATTTGGGAACAAAAGAAAGGAGGAAGAAACTAGGCATGTGGCAAGTGCCTTTAATCCCGGCACTGGGAAGGCAGAGGCAGATTGATCTCTGTGAATCTGAGGCCAGCCTGGTCTATATAGTGAGTTCTAGGGTTGCATAGAGAGACCCTGTCTAAAAAATTAAAAAAAAAAACAAAACTTTTTTTAAAAAGGAAAGAAAAAGAAAATAAATAAGAAAAAAGGAGTGGCAGGGAATGCGGCTTAGGGGAATACAAGCCAGAACAGATACAGCTGACTCTGTCCCTTTTTGAGTTAATGTGTAATGAGACAGGAAGAGGGGCATGAGAATGTAGAATAACACTCCTGGGTTCTTATCGATGAGAATACCCTACCCCCCAAAAAAACAAATTCAGAAAAACAGCCTCTGCCCTCCTGCTCCCAAATGCAATAGTCAAGAGGTTTCTGTCCAGGTCGAAGGTGCCTGGTCATTTGATCACCTTATCAGTGAGGTCCTGGCCCTTGGTCCAGCTCTAATTGTGTGGGAGGACAGAGGCACATTCCCTAGGCCCAGAGCTTTCCTGTGGATTAGCTAAGTAGAGACTGAAATCTTTCACCCTTTGCCCGTAAAGCTTACCCTATGTGCACTGGAGCACTACTGAGAGATACGGGGTGGGGGTGGGGGTGGGGGGGTGGAAGTGTGGAAGCTAGTGAGGGGGTGCAAACCATGACTAAGAAATCTTTCCCCTTTCCAGCTCTCCTCTTGTGAAGCGGTTCGAGGGGCACACTACCGCTTGCCCCTGGCCCCGGGGGAAGAGTGTTAAGTACAGGCTGTAGCCGTCGTCCTGGATTTTATTACTCCTTTCTGCAAGGAAGGACTAACTAGAGAGGGCAGCTGCTTCAGAAATTAGTTCTGCCCACAACCCGCTCGCCTCCCTCAAGCCCTCACAATCATTCCTCTTCTAACAAGAAGGCAAAGGCATGTAGAATTCCAGAGTCGGGAGGGAGTAGAGGGAGGGTTCTGTTTTCCAGGGGAGAGCTGTGTTTGTGAGCAGCAGTCCTTAGGAGATGTGTGGTGGAGGGCCGTGGGGACTCCCCAGAGGATTTCAGGAAGGTTGAGAGTAATGGGAACTAGGTTTTCACAATCCCTGAGCGTCTCTTCACAAAATACGTCTCCAAACTCAAACGGTAGTTTCACTTTTCTCAAGTCCGGTTCAAGGAACTCCAGTGGTGCAAGCGACAAAAATGCTCCCTCTAGTGTCTTGAGTGCTCAAAAGTTTATCTCGACCTTGAAGAGGCTGGGCGAGCTCGGTAAGGTGGCCTTCGACTCAACTCTCAAGTACCACCCACCAACTCCCCCTCGCCACTGCAGCGTCGGAGTGAAGCTCGGGGGCTGCCAGGCCTGCCACTCTTCTGTTTCCTCCTCTCCCATTGGTCCCTGGGAAATGGAAGCACCTTTTTTCATCATTGGGTGGGTTGGGTCTTTGAGCGCTTCCTTTGCCCATTTCCAAGATGGCGCCTATGGCCATGCTTGAAACGCAGGGTGAAGCTATGGTTCTGCCATTACTCAAGATGGCTGCCCCCATCAAGATGACCGGGGTGTGCCTGGGGGAAAGGGGCAGCAGGATGGCTTGAGATGGTAAGGGCTAGTGTTCCATTGCGGGCAAAACTTTGGGACAAGGGAATGAAGACTAGAGGAACCAGGGAGCTAGTTGAAGCCTGTGGTGGTGGTTAAGAATAGATAATAGGAGAGCGGGCAGGGGTGACAGGTGGGGGTGAGGGATCAACGGTGGGGCGGGAGTGTGCCTGGGATTCAATTTTCCCATCGGCGCTCTTTCCCCCTACTGTTCCTTGTTGCAGGTCTAGCATTGAACCATATGGAAGTTTCTGAAACTGGGGAGCCTGATGATGGGGGGTGGAGCCCGTGGAGGATAGAGGGAGCAGGAGATTGTTTCCCCAGGCTAACCCCAAACCCTCCCTGTCCCCTGGACTAAAATGGGGAACACCCTGGGCCTGGCACCGATGGGGACTTTACCCCGCCGGGGCCCCCGTCGAGAGGAACCGCTGCCCAACCCCGGGAGCTTCGATGAGCTGCATCGGCTGTGCAAAGGTGAGGACTTGGCAATGGGGTGTCTCAGGTTGAAGGGGTGGAGTTGGGGGGGTTGTCTGGCATGTCCAGCTGATGTCCAGTGACGCGAACAGAAAGGAGAGAGCGCAGCCGGAACACCCAGCAGTCAAGAAGGATCAGACGTCCAAAGCAGAGCGTTTCGTTGCAGGATTTGAAAGGAGGTCATTTCCTCCAATGCTTCGTAAGGGACTGAAAGGGAAGTCTAGCCTCCTTGGTTAGGAGTCCTTATCTGTACTTATTCCTTCCCTTCCCCTCGCTTCTTTCAGATGTATTTCCAGCACAGATGGAGGGCGTGAAGCTGGTTGTCAACAAGGTTCTGAGTAGCCATTTCCAGGTGCTCCCACTTCTCGGGCCCTTCCTTACTTCTCCTCCCTGCCTGTCCCCGGATCCTCTTCTTCGCACCCTTTACTCCAGTCTTAGCCAGGCTATGTGGGACAATGAGGGACAAAGGGGTCCCTTCTCCTTTCTTTGCTTGTGGGACTTGTTGCTTAAAATCCAGTGACCCTCTGCATATGCTGGAATAGTTGAGGTTTTTAAAAGAATCTCATGGATGGAAAAAGATCAAGGGTGGGGTAGGGAGTTGAAGTGAAGTAGAATGTCATGCTCTCCATTGTCTCTTCTTTCCTCAGGTAGCTCATACTGTGCACATGAGTGCTCTGGGTTTACCAGGCTATCACCTCCATGCCGCCTATGCAGGGGACTGGCAGCTTAGCCCCACTGAGGTGAGGGCTCCACCACACTTGCGTCAACTCCCTAGAACCCCACAGGGGCGTAGGTCTCGAGAAGGAGGAGATGTGTGTGTTGTCAGCAACTGTGTTCTCTGTGTCTCTTCTGAATGGGAGAGGCTAGAGAGATTCCTGCGCAAAGATGCCCGAGTTTGTCTTTGACGTCCACCAGGGGGCACTGTGTGATGTTCCTGAAATCCCTTAGTGTTCGTGGTTAGGTGAATAAAACTACCTGCCCATCTCAGCCTTACCGTCTACATTCCTTAACAGGTGTTCCCCACCGTGGTGGGGGATATGGACAGCAGTGGCAGTCTCAACGCCCAGGTCCTGCTTCTGTTGGCAGAGCGGCTGCGAGCTAAGGCTGTCTTCCAGGTGACCCACAGTTCCTGCCTCCATCTACCGAGGCACTCCTCTCTCTCTTCCATGGGTATCCTGCCTTGGGGGGCCGGGGGGGGGGGGGGAGCAGAGGCAATACTGAACGTAAAAAGAGGGAAGGGTATTTTATCTCTTCCTCTCCTCACCAGACGCAGCAGGCCAAGTTCCTGACCTGGCAGTTTGATGGCGAATATCGGGGAGACGACTACACCGCCACTCTGACCCTGGGAAATCCTGACCTGATCGGGGAATCAGGTGGGGGGACCGGGACAGAGTTCTTGCTCGTCCATTTGCAAAAAAAATGTCAATCATGCCGTTTCATCTTCGGTACAGTTTGGGGACTAGAGAAGGAACTTTCTGGGCAGGCTAGAGTGGGGGTGACAGGACGGTAAGGGTGCCAACCTGACTCTTGTCTCCTCGCTCCTCCACAGTGATCATGGTTGCTCACTTCCTGCAGAGCATCACTCATCGGCTGGTGCTAGGAGGAGAGCTGGTTTACCACCGACGACCAGGCGAAGAGGGGGCCATCTTGACTCTGGCTGGGAAGTACTCAGGTACGGCGCCAAGGGAGACAGGGGTGAGGAGGAGCGACTCGGGGCTTTTCTGGGGTTCCTTGCCGGGATTTACTGCAGTAACTTTCTTCTCCCTCTGTTCTTTTCCCCCCAGCGGTACACTGGGTAGCTACGTTGAATGTTGGGTCAGGTGGGGCCCATGCAAGTTATTACCACAGGGCGAATGAACAGGTAAGATTACTGAGCTCATCCGCTATCCTAGTCAGTCAGAAACTCTGCCCCTCAAGTCTCCCCAGGCTGCTGCCCCATTATTCTCCCTACTCTCACATTGGCATATGTTTTCACACACGAGTTCAGCTTGCTGGTGCTCTGTCAGGACTCTTCTGGTAGCCATGGTGACTGTCCCGCCTCTCATTTTGTCCCTGCTTCTCAGGTTCAGGTTGGAGTGGAGTTTGAGGCAAATACAAGGCTACAAGATACAACCTTCTCCTTTGGTTACCACCTGACTCTGCCCCAGGCCAATATGGTGTTTCGAGGTGAGGGTTACTCTGACATTTGGAACTGCCGAGGAATCTGGGGATGTGCAAGGAGGAAGGCTCTACCCTACTTCAGTTGACTCCTTCCTCCAAGTCCTACAAAACAACCTGATCAGTATTCTTTTCCCTGGCAGGCTTGGTGGATAGTAACTGGTGTGTAGGTGCTGTGTTGGAGAAGAAGATGCCTCCCCTGCCTGTCACTCTGGCCCTCGGAGCCTTCCTCAATCACTGGCGCAACAGATTCCATTGTGGCTTCAGCATCACTGTGGGCTGAAGATGTCCTGGAGGCAGCCTCCACAGCAGCTGGAACCTTTGAGTCAGATGCCCTAGGGCCAGAGACTAACTAGGTCCCACCCCAGAGCCTACCTTGCTGGATGACTTCTAGGTCCCATGGGCAGAGTGGGGGACGGGACCATGTCCTTCTCAGAACTGGAGCTTGCCACAGGATCACTTTCCAATGAGGCAGTGGTTTGAGGTTCCCAAATCTGCCATCAGCCCCACTATAATTTTCCACAAGCTCTATGGCTCTGGACTGAAGGAGAAGGATTAAGGGATGTATCTGGCTCCCCGCACCCTACTTTCTTCTTTGTTACTTTTGTTTGATTACAATATTAGCTCCTCCTTCTTCAGGGCAGAAAAATCTGCATGGGATCAGCTCCCTGCCCCATTCCTCCCATTTTCCATCCCTTGGCCTCCCAAGGTGGGGAAAGTAGGGTTAAAGAGCTAAATCTCTGGCCATAGAAAGACAGAAGAATGGGCCCACCCATTCCCAGAAGGAACTTTACCTCCTAGCCCTGAGGCTTCCTTTTTTCCCATCTTCTATGTCTCTAGAGAACAACTTTGACCCTATGGTCACCCGAACTCCCCACCCTCTGCCCCCTGCCCTCTCCATGCCCCACCGATGACCACACGAAGAGACAGTTACTGTTCAGCATTTCATTGCTGTCACTGAGCTCCTTTAAGCTGGTCCCCATCTTGGGTACAGCAATTTCCCCTTTCCAGTCCAGTGTGTGGGGAGTCTGGGGAAAGAGGCAAGCCTGGGCCTCAGCTGCAGATTTCCCCAAGCAGTGGCATCATAGCAGACAGTCCCTGGATGCGCTGGATTTCATATGAGTATCCATTGTTTATGCTCCGGAGCTCAGCCAGCAGGCCTATCAGCTTTGGGTACAGAAACCTTTGGAGGGAGTAGTAGGGTTACCAGGGAAAGAAGAGGGAAATGAGGCAACTGGGAGTCTTGTCCTGAGTCTCCCGTCCCCTGAACTGTCCCTCAAGGAGGCTAAGTCTGAACATTGGAGAATCATGCTGTGGATGGCACAAACCATATCTGAAAAATTTCAGAAGTCCCCAAGAGGGCTTCTGTCAACATTGTCTTCCTTCTTTGTGCCTAGTTTTTCCTGAGCCCAGGGCTTAGAGGTCAAGTGTAAAGGAATGGCTAGACTTGGCCAGAACTTCAGCTATATAGAATCTAAAGGTGGGGCCTTCTAGATGGAGTTCTAGGAGGTGGGCGTGTTGTTCGATGGTAAAAGCATCCACCTCTTAGCAAACTGATTTATCAAGGAGTGAGCAGAACAGAAGTGGCATGAACTTCAGAGCCTGGACGACTGAACTAGGGACAGGCTTTGTCCACGAAACTGTGAATGACCGTGACTTCAAACGGAACTGAAAAATTCAAGGAACTGACCCAAGGGAGAGGAGAGGGCCAAAAAGAAGAATGAACAAGATTTTGGAAATTTTGCTTTAGTTTGGAAAAGTTGGAGAGGTGAGGTGATGGATATCACCAATCTCAGGAATGCTATCATACACAGGCCAAGAGCTACTACTTTGCATCTCTACTGAATAAAAAACAAACAAACAAACAAAAAACCTTGGAAAAGTGAGATGGAACAGCAGTATGAATAATTTGGATACTGGAACTATGTGTGATAGGGGTGGCCCAAGGGAAGGCCTGGATTCCTAAGTACTTGGTTTCCCAAAGGAAACAGCAGTAAAATACATTCATCCTGATCTCAATGTTTCTCAGATCCCTTCCTTCCCCCAAGGCAGCCTCTGAGCCCCCAGTCTCCTTCCTGAGCCCCCAGCCTCCTACCTACCGACTTTGGGGCCTTGACTGCTGTTCCATAATGTAGTTGTTCAAGATCAGTGCCATCTCCTCTTGCCGCTGATCAATCTCTTCTCTCTGGGTCAGTCCAGGCCTGTCTGAGATGAAAAATTGGGAAGAACAAGGTGGCAGGGAACACGGGTGGGAAGCCTCACGTTGTCCAGGGGCCAAGAATGGGATAGACCCACTCTATGGTTTAGAAGCTAGATGGTCAGGGATAGATTAAAGTTTTGAGTTTTGGTAGAGGTGGTGGGGCCAGAGTCCCTTGGCTTTTGGATGATTCTCACCTGGAGAGAAGAGGGCCATGGCAGCCAGGAGCACGTACTCAGGTTCCTGGAGCTGCAGTCGTTTCAATGTCCCATGGAAGCGAATGACCAAGTCCAAAAAGTCCCCCTGGAACCCTACTGTGAGAGATGATGGGCTTAGGATCCTCCTGGTCATTGCTTCATGCCGTACACCACAAGGATCCATACCCTGTATGCTCTACCAGCTCACCATAGGCTGCATCTTCCATTTTGTAGCAAAGAGGCCCACAGAAGAAATTCTGTGTTTGAAGACAGAAAGTAGCGTTGAGTGAGATATGCAGTATTTCCACAGCTGCCCCCTTGAGAAGGGAGATCTGGTCCTCCATGGGTAGGGACCTGTGTGGGCAGAAAACAAAGGCACTTCAGACTTAAGTCTGCGCGTTGAAAAGGCCTGAATGACAGACTTAAGAGCTGAAAATTTAAGACCCAGTGCTTGGAAAGTTTAAGGGATATGTGACATTATTAAGAGACCGGTATGATATATGCAGCATTGACTTCCTGAAAGATCATGTGATACTCACCGGAAAAGGGGCAGGTCCTTGGTGAACTTGATAATCTGCTGCACCATGAAAGTGTTAATATCTGCAAAGTGTGTGAGCAGAGGCCTCACGGGGACCAGAGGAGGGAAGGGCCGGTGATGGATGAACAGGTAATCTGGAGGCTGTAGAGTTCAGTGCGTGAGTGAGAGGCCTCAACCTTGGCTGTCCTTTGGGCCTCACCAGCCTTAGAAGGGGTTTTTGGCTGAGGAACCTGCCCACTCTAGGGTTCTGGAGAACTGTCCTCTGTCAGGGCATGGTACATAGCCCTCTCCCTCAGGCCACCTCCTCAGGCACCCAAGGCAGATCCTGTAAGTGCTCACCCTGAACTTCACAAACTGGTCAAACATGGGGACCACGTGGCGAGTATGGGCCCCCAGGAGGGTCTGGACCAGCTCTCTCTGCTCCTGACTCATTTGCAAGGATGCTTTCTGTGCCCGCCGCTGTGCCTGCCTGGCTCGCCGCAACGCCAAGGCTTCTGCTGACAGTATCACTGCGTCAGGCGAGAGAGAGGACAAAGCTGTTCAGAGCAGCAGAGAATACCTTTCTGCCACCCCTTGAGTTGAGGCTACTCAATGTCCGTCCCCATGTAAGGAAGGACCGAGGGAGAAAGGAAGGTTTCTGAGGCTTCCTTAGACTTCACTGAACTGGTGTCTTCAGGTGGCAGGGGATCCCTGCACGCTTCTGCCAACTTCATATTTATCTGTGATACACTGCAGCAGAAAACAATGCACCATGGGAAAGAAGGGAAGGGTGGAGAGAAAAGTGGGAAGGGTATAAGATGTTCGGCTCCTTGGGAACATTGAAGAAGGGTCTTAATATTGAAAATGTCACTATATTTGCATAGCATTGTAATTTCAAAGGTCCTGTGGCTAGATTTCACTGGATACAGCAACTCTAACCTGGGCAGGGCAGGCTTCCTATTTTTCAGAAACGTAGGCTCCAGCAACACTTCCACAGTCATAAAATAAGTGGTACAGGCAGAACCCAAATCAATGTCATTTAGCTCATACAGCGTCCTTTCCCCTGCTCCATGTTGAAAGGAGTGTGATATTGTAAAGCAAGAGTTTGAGAGGCAGACAGGCCCTGATGCTGAAGTGGGACTCTGCTTTTTAGCTGACTTGAGTTGTGGGAGGCCAGCTTCATTATCTGTTGGGAGCATAGCACGGCTACCTGGTTCAGAGAGAGCAGCAGTGAATAACTAAGAAGTACCTATGAGATGGCAGGTACTGTGTCCTCAAGAGACGGAAGAGGAAAAGCAAGCCATGTGAATGCGAAGGAGAAGGGCATTTCAGGTAGAGAGACTGGCAAATGAGAAAGTCCTGGTGAAGAGTATGCTTGATATGCTCAAGGACAGCATTGAGCCAATGTGGCTGGAATGTATGGAAGGGGCTTAAGAGACAAAGTCTGAAGTGGGATGTGGAGGAAATCATTCCCCTCAAAAGAGATTGGAGGGAGGAAAGAGACTGGAGAAATGTCTCAGGGTTAAAAAGCACTGGTTCATCTTGCAGAGGACCTGGGTTCAATTCCAAGCACCCACATGGCAACTTAGAGCCATCTGTAACTTCAGTTCCTGGGGACCTGACATGCTCAGATGCACATGGTGCACAGATATATATGCAGGTAAACACTTATACACATGAAAAATAAATGCATATTTTTAAAAAGAGAGACTGGATATTTTGGAAACAGTGGCATAATCTGATTAGTTTCAAAAAGTTTACTCTGCCTGCTATGTGGGACATGAGAGCTATTAGGTACACAATAAGCCGAGAAGCACACTCCAAGGATTCCTGGGGTAGTAGCGAGCCACCAACTCACTGTCTTTCCTCATGCCAGCGTTTAGACACTTCCGCAACCTGCAGGCTGGACAGTGGCGTCTCTGGGCTTTGCTAACCTCACAGCTTCCAGAGAAGGGGCAGATGGGACCGATGGTTTTGCTGACTGTTCTCCTGTGAGACAGAGAAAGACACTACAGGATTTGGGATGGCAGTGAACAGGCAGGTGGGTATAAGAAGAGGCTGAAAGGGTATGGCCTAAAAGACGAATTGATTTAACAACAGGCTAATCGGAGTTGTGTCCAAAGGTCTTCGGAGGTAGCTGGAGCATTTTCATGAGGACACAAGGAACCCTCACTCGGGAACCTTCTTTGTATAGTACTAACTTGGTACTTTACAGGTAGTGTGTACTGAACAAGTGCTCTTGATCTTGACTAATAGGCTGTGTCTCTAGGACAAATGGTTGGCCTGCTCTTTTATTATGTCACCAGTTTCATGCAGTGCTGTGGTCAGCAAGACTGAGGGTGCGAGACACAGGGTAGTTGAGCTTAGCCCTAAGAGTATTACAGCACGAGAAGCTTGGAGATGTGCCAATGTTTCAAGGCAGACTGATAGGAGTGTGGGGGTTGTTTCTGTTGGGGAGAAAGCATTCACCTGAAGAAGCCTTTGCAGCCCTCACAAGTCAGGGCATGGAAATGATAGCCTGTGGCCCGGTCTCCACACACCACACAGTTCCTTGGCCCACATCCCTCTCCACTGGCCATGGTTTCAAGTGTTAGCACACCTGTCATGGTCTCCTGAATGTGGGAGGGAGTTAACAGTCAGCTCCGGCTCACACTAGACTCTCTTCTTCTCCTGTGGAATCCCTTCCCACAACTACCCTCCACCCGATCCCCCAGCACTGTCTATACTAAAAGCAAAAATGTTGTTTTCAGTCTCTGGCCTCCAACAGAATACTCACCTGTTTCTCTTAGGCAGAATGTCACATGTAGGCCACAAAATCTGGTGTGAGGTGCCTCTCCCCAAGCCTCCACTCTGACCCTACTTTCCTTGTGATCTCAGGAACTGCAGGAATTAGGGATTGTTCTTGGAACCTTGTTTTCTAGGTCTCATGCATGTGAAATTCAGATACTCTCTGTGCCATATGTAGGTAGGATGCAGACTTTGGACCCAGGGCAAAGACCTGGGGCGGGAGGTTTTCCTAGCATGCCCCTACTGTTGGTTGGCAGCAGATGGGGATGGACTATGATAGGTGGGGACCTCATAACTCATTAAAAGCTGCTACTTATCAGACTAATGGAAGTTTTTCCTATTGGTGAGCTTTAGGCTAAATCTACAGTCCCCTCTTACATGGATCCTGGGTAAACTGAGGAGAGAGAAAGAGGGAGAGAGGGCAAGCTTTTCCACATACAGTATGCCAATAGTAAAAGGATAGCTATAACAGTTATATCAGGTTCTCAAAGGATTCTCTCTCTCTCTCTCTCTCTCTCTCTCTCCCTCTCCCTCTTCTCCTTTCTTTCTCTCTCTCTTCCTCCCTTCTTTTCTTTCTTTCTTTCTTTCTTTCTTTCTTTCTTTCTTTCTTTCTTTCTCTCTCTTCCTCCCTCTCTTTTCTTTCTTTCTTTCTTTCTTTCTTTCTTTCTTTCTTTCTTTCCAGACAGGGTTTCTCTGTGTATAGCCCTGGCTGGCCTCGAACTCACAGAGATCCACCTGGCTCTGCCTCCCAAGTGCTAGGATTAAAGGCATGTGCTACCAACTGCCCAGCTCTTTCTTCCTTAAAAAAAAAAAAGATTTATTATTTTTTTTCCTTTTAATGTGTACACCTAAGTACCCACAGATAACGGAGGACAGCATCTGGTCTTCTGGGACTGGAGTTATAGGCAGCTGTGAGCTACCGTGTCCGGTACTAGGAACTGAACTTGAATCCTTTGCAAGAGCAAAAATTCTCTTACTCTCTGAGCCTTCTCTGTAGCCCCAGAAATTTGTTTAAAAAGGACTTCAGGAGACTAAGAACTTAGGCAGGAGGCCAAAAGCGACGCCACTTCCTTACTTGGGATGACTGAGATGTGAGTAAAAGTGAACTCTAGGCCATCGAGCGATGGCTCAGTGAAGAACAGACTGCGCAAGCAGAGGCCCTGGGTGTAGATCCTAGAACCTACTTCTTTTTTTTTTTTTTTTTTAAGATTTACCTTTTATTTTGTGTGCATTGGTGTTTTTGCCTACACGCATGTCTGTGTGAGGGTTCCAGATCCCTGGGAACTGGAGTTACACAGTCAATATCGAGCTGCCATGTGGTTGCTGGATATTGAACCCGGGTCCTCTAGTGCTCTTAACCAGTGAGCCATCTCACTGGCCCCAAACCCACATTGTTTTAAAAGGCACAGTGGGATGTTGTGGAATATCACATCCAGCCACTAGTTCTTACCTCTACAAAATCTTCAGCCTAAAGAGAATGAATTCCTGTTTCCTCACACCTTATATACCTTTCTCTGTCCTGCCATATTACTTCCTGAGATTAAAGGCATGTGTGCTTCCTAAGCAAAGGCATGAGATCTCAAGTGCTTGGATTAAACGTGTGTGCCACCACTGCCTGACCTCTATGTCTAATCTAGTGGCTGGCTCTGTCTGTCCTCTGATCCTCGGACAAGTTTATGAGGGTACACACTATATCACCACATGCCAGGAGATTCAGAGCAAGCAGGATGTGCAGGAGGAGAGGTAACAGCCACGAGTCATGTGGCAGGATGTAGATTAATATAAATGGGTTAATTTAAGTTATAAGAGCTAGTTGGGAATAAGCCTAAGCTATAGGCTGATCTTTCATAATTAATGATAAGTCTTTGTATCATTATTTGGGAGCTGGCGGGACAGACAAAGACTCATTACAGCAGGACACACTTGTAACCCCAGTGCCAAGGAGGCAGAGACAGGTGGATCCCTGTGGCAAGTCTAGCCGAGTTGGCAAATTCCAGACCAGTGAGAGACTGTCTCAAGAAACAAGGTGGGGCTGGTGAATGACTCAGTGGGTAAAGGCACTTGCTGCCAAGCATGATGACCTCTTTGATACCCAGAATCCACATGGTGGAAGGAGAGAATTGGCCCCTGCAAGTTGTCCTCTGACCTCTATAAATGCTCAGTGGCATATGTGCACCCCTTCCCAAATAAAGGAATGTAAAACCCACAAAAATCCTCAAAAAGCAAAGTGGGTGGCACCTGAGAAATGAACGGTACCCAAGATTGTCCCCTGCTCTCCATAGGTACGCGCGCGCGCGCGCGCACACACACACACACACACACACACACACACACACACACACACACACGGCCTCTAATAAATTAGAGGTAGTTAAACTTGATTTGGGAACTCTTGTCCTAGAGCTGAGTTCATGGGTTGTGAGCTGTGTGATCACATAAGACCTGGTAATCAGAGGATTCCCATACTTGGTTCAATATTGCGGTTGCCATGTTGATATTTGTTTGTTTGTTTGTTTGCTTGATTGATTGATTGATTTTCAAGACAAAGTTTCTCTGTGTAGCCTTGGCTGTCCTGGAACTTGCTCTGTAGACCAGACAGGCCTTTAACTCAGCGATTCACCTGCCTCTGCCTCCTGAGTGCTGGGATTAAAGGCGAATGCCACCACCACCCGGCTCAAGCAAACTCTTATAAAAGAAAGCATTTAACTGGCAATTGCTTACAGTTTCAGAGGTTTAGTCCATTATCATCATGGCAGGAAGCATGGTGGTATGCTTGAGAAGTAGCTGAGAATTCTACATCCAGATCTGCAGGGAGGAGAGAGAGAGAGAGAGAGAGAGAGAGAGAGAGAGAGAGAGAGAGAGAGAGAGAGAGAGAGAGAGAGAGAGAAATACTGGGACTGGTTTTGCTTTTGAAACCTTTAAAGCCACCCCTGGTTGTAGCAGGCTGTCTTGGACTGCCAGCCCCCAAATCATGACATGGAGACTCATTATTAGTTATGAATGCTCAGCCTTAGCTTAAGCTTGTTTTTAGCTAGCCTTTCCTCCTTCCTCCGTGTTTCCTCGAATCTCTGCTCTTCTTCCCGGTGTCCTCTGTGTCTGGAAATCCTGCCTAGCTATTGGACGTTCAGCTTTTTATTAAACCAATTAGAGTGATACATCTTCACAGTGTACAAAAAGATTATTCCACAACAGTAGGCCTTAAAAATTATTTATTTTATGTGTATGTGCATGCCAGAGAGTTCATATGTGTACCACATGTGTGCATGCATCCATGAACTTCAGAAGATGGTGTAGTAATTATTTCTATTAACAAACACTGACTGAAGCCGGGCAGTAGTGGTGCATGCTTTTAATCCCAGCACTTGGGAGACAGAGACAGGAAGATCGCTGTGAATTCGAGGTCAACCTGGTCTACAGAGTGATTTCCAGGACAGCAAGGGTTACACAGAGAAACCCTGTCTCAAAAAAACAAAAACCAACCAACCAAACAAATCCAGCAGCAGCAGCAACAACAACAACACAAATACTGAGACCCTACCATGTATTAGACATAAAAAAGATGGGTAAGACACTCTCTTGTAGTCGTGAGGTTTAAACCTATTAAGGAGTCAGCCCTTTAAACAGATATAAAGAAATATATTCAGACCCATGATGGTGCTATTGTGTTCAGAGGATTACATGACCAAAAGAGGGGCCCTGGTCCTGATTTGAGCGATGCTGTTTTCCATCTCCTTCTTGGATGAGTGGCAACTGACTTGATCTTTAAAAGACAATGAAGAATTAGCAAGGAGAAAATTAAAACAAATCCAAGCAGAGAGCGCAACCGAGATGTTCAAGAAGCCAGAAACACAAAGGTAGGCATGGTAGAGCCGTGAACAGGCTTCTTGCTTAGCGTAAGACTTTTGCTGAGAGTGAGAAGGGACAAAGGGCTAGAGAGAAGCGATATGAGGCTGAGATTTGGCAGGGCCAGACTGGGACATCTCATGTGTCAGATTAAGCAGTTTGAATCCATTGGGGGAGCTTTATTTATTTATTCTTTTACAATACAGGTCTTGGCTCTTGTTATGTAGGCCAGGCTGGAATTCTTGCAGTTTTGCTTCCTCAGCCTTCTCAGTTCTGGGATGGCAGGAGTATAGCACCGCAGCTGGTTTATCAGAGACTGGAGAGATGGCTCCGCCTTAAAGGTGACTGATGCTCTAGGCCTGATGACCAGAGTTCAATCCCAGGGACCCTCATGACAGAAGGAGGGAACCGTCTTCTGCTAGTTGTCCTCTGACTTCTAGACATGTCCTGTGGTAAACATGCATACACACAAATGAAGCAATTTAAGAAAAATTAAAGAGTGAGCCGGGAAAGATATGGCCAGGTCTGTATTCTGGGTAGCTCACTTTGGTGACTGGTTGACAGGTAAATGTGAGGATGGAAGCCTGGAAATGGAGACCAGCAAGCTATTGCCATAATGCAGGCGAGAGATTAAGCCTATTCTAAAACAGAGGTAGGACATTTGGGAAGAGGGAGTGTCAAAATATACATAGGAAATGAAATCACTGGGTTGAAAAAGAGGAAGAGAAGTTAATGATGACTCTGGGTGTCTAGCATGGCTGACTGGGGCACGGTGGTACCGAGGGGCAAAGAGGCTACAGGGGAAGGACTAATGTCCTCTATTTGGTCCCTGACCCCCTTCTCCAGTGACAATACATTTCAGCAACCTACTATCAAGTGCCTGTTCTGTCGTTAGACACTGTGAGGAGGAGGAGTGAAGGAGAGAGATCCTATTACAAAGGAATTTAATTATGGAGTTATTCTAGCTCCTTTCTGCTGCTGTGATAAGACACCCTGGCAAAAAAGCAGCATAAAATTTCAGGTTACAATTCATCGTTTCACGGAAGGCAAGGCAGGGACTTCAGCAACTGGTCACATCACATCCACCCTGGGTTTCCCTAATGATAGACTGTAAAGTGTAAGCTGAAGCAAAACCCTTTTCTCCTCGCGTTTTTTTTTTTTTCTTCAATCACAGTGAGTCCCAGGACAACGAAGGCTACATAATGAGACCATGCCTAAAAAAAAAAAAAGAAAGAAAGAATGAAAGAAAGAAGAAAAAGAAAAAAAAAGAAATCCTGTAGTTGGAATTTTCCTTGGGCTGCCAACTAGCTCCCAAATAGAGATAGACTTATTATTAATTATGAATGCTTGGCCTTATCTTATGCTTGTCCCACTAGCTCTTTAACTTAATTTAACCTGTTTCTATTCATCTATGTTTTGCCTTGGGGCTTTTTACCTTTCTTTCATTCTGTAAGTCCTACTTTCCTGCTTCCTCCATGTCTGTCTGTCTGTCTGGCCTCTGGAGTCTCACTGTCATCTCCTTTTCTTTCTCCTTTGAGCCTAAATTTCTCTTCCTATTTATTCTCCCTGCCCACAAGTCCTGCCTACACCTCCTGCCTTGCTATTTGCTATTCAGCTTTTTATTAGACCAATCAGGTGCGTGCATTAGGCAGGCAAGATGAAACAGCAACACATCTTTACGTAATTAAACAAATGCAACACATCTTTACATAGTTAAGCAAATATTCCACAACATAAACAACTGTAACACATCTTTACATAATTAAACAAATGCAACACATCTTTACATAGTTAAACAAATGCAACATATCTTTACATAGTTAACCAAATATTCTGTAACAAAACTCTAAGAACTTAGGTTCAAGTTCTGACCCTGGCTCTTTAGCTCTTACTAGCTGAATTAGTGATTTTGTCATTTTATTGATTGTTTAACACATTTAAGACCCAGTTCAATGGGCCCTGGGAATCAGATACTGTCATGCTGAATTTACTACAGAATTGGAAAAGAAAACTTCTAGGTTGGCACCTGTGGTGGTTTGAACAGGAATGGCCCCCATAGACTCATATATTTAAATGAGTGGTCATTAGGTAGTGGCACTACTTAAGAGGGATTAGGAGGTGTGGCCTTGTTGAAGTAGGTGTGGCTTTGTTGGAGGAAGTGTGATACTAGGGGGTGGGATTTGGAGTTTCAAAAGTTCAAGCCAGCCCAGCGTCTTTCTCTTCCTGCTTTCTCCAGATCTGAATGTAGAACTCTCAACTACGTCTCCAGCACCATGTCTGCCTGTATGCCACCATGCTTCCTGCTACGTTGATAATGGACTAAACTGTAGATGGACTTTCTTTGGACTGCCAGCTCCCAAATAATGACATAGAAACTTCTTATTAATTATGAAAGCTTGGCCTTAGCTTAGGCTTGTTCCCAACTAGCTCTTAAAACCTAAATAGTCTGTTTATATTAATCTATGTTCTGCCATGTGGCTCCTTACCTCTCCTCAGTACCATATGTCCAATTTCCTCTACATCTGGCTGGTGAATCTCTTGCCTTAGATTCTTCTCCTGAGTTCCTTTCTCTGCCTGGAAGTCCCACCTATCCTCTCCTACCTAGCTATTGGCCATTTAGCTCTTTATTGGAACAATCAGAAGGTGCCTTAGGCAGGTGAGGTAGGACAGAGACACATCTTTATACAGTGTACAAAAAGATTATCTCAACCCTAAACCCCTGTGTACTCAAATGTTTCCTGTTTCAACTGCCTAGTCTCAAATAATCACTCAGAGGCTTATATAAATTACAAATGCTCAGCCAGGAGTTACTAGCTAACTCTTACATTTAAATTAATCCATTTCTATCAATCTATGTATTGCCATGTGGCTCGTGGCTTTACCTGTCCTCTAGCATGTCTTGCTTCCTGGGCAGCTGGCTGGCATCTCTCCCGACAGTGCCCTCCTTCTTCCCATCATTCTCAGTTTGGCTTTCCAGTCTAATTCCCTGCCCAGCTACCCGCCTGTCAGCTTTTTATTAACCAATGAGAGTAATACATATTCATCATGTAGAAAAGGATTGTTTCACAGCATCTCTGAAACTGTAAACCAGCCCCAATTAAATGCTTACCTTTATAAGAGTTGCTGTGGCATGGTGTCTCTTCACAGCAATAGAACACTGACTAAGACAGCACAGGATGCTTAGGGAGAGGTCAAATGGAGGAAAAACATTTGAGCCTGGGGCTGTTCATTCACTGGGGTCTAGAAATTAGACTGAGCCTTGTTCTTGGATAAGTCTACCTTGTACTTCTGTTGTTGCTGTTGCTGTTGTCTGAGACAGGGTCTCATGTAACCTCAGCTTGTCTGGAATGTATTATGTAGTTGAGGGTGGCACTGAACTGCCTATCCTCTGGCCTTTGCCTCCTGTGTGCTGAGATTATAGATATGTAGCACAACATATAGGATATCTTGTACTTCTTTGAGACAGGGCTGCCTTGGAAACAAACTTCTCTGAGCTTACTTTTCTATGTTCAGAACAGCTTCTCTAGCCTTGGGGTCTCTTCTGTGGAGCAGATCAAGAGTGGAATCGTCTGCATAGGTCATTGGCACCCATGGAAAGCAGGCTTTCAGTTACCTGATGTGTTCACCCTCTCCTTACACACCTACCTCAGGCCAGGATCTGAGAAGCACCCGTGCTGGCTGAGATCTGAACGTTAAGCTTTCTGAATTCTTATCCCTTTTACCTGGGGTTGGGGAACTACCAGACAACTTTGTCGTAAAGAATAAAGTAATATGTAATATTCTTTGCACAATGCTTAAAACATAGAAAGGGTCTGTATGCGTTGATTCCTGTACTGTCTTCCTTTACTCTTCCATTTCTACCCTCTCTCAGATGCTAAACTGGAAGATGGAGTCACCTGGCCTCTTTTCTCTCCCTAGAATTGACCAGAAGTCATGATTTGTCATTGCTGTCCCCTGACCTCCAAATGCCCACTACCTCTTCGCTGAGTTCAGGCTCTCATCATTTTTCACTCCCCACTGCAGTAGCCTACTAAATTATTCTCCCTGCTCTCAGCCTCATCTCCTAACCCATCCTCCATGGTTGCTATTTCTAAAATGCAAATTTGATCATGTCTCTCCCCTGCTTAAAATTCTTCATTTGATTTCCATCACCTTCAGGGGGGAAAAAATCCAATCTCTTTAGCATGTAACACAAAGTCCTTTGTGATCTGGCCTCTATTTATCACTCTGGCCTCTTCTATTCCGTCCCTTCCCTGCCTTGACCTGATACATCACACTTGGCTCTCGATGTGCTTAAACATTTAGAGTGCCCTGAACAGGTTGTGCTCACTTACCTCTGACATCTGCCCTTGTTGTTTTACTCAGATGGAATCACCTCATATACCCGCCCCCCCCACCTGCCACTTTCAATCCCTTCTCCCTTGGTCCCCCTGGCCCTTCAGCCTTCAGTATAGCAGATCACCTCTAGGGGCCTATAAGTTATATCTGCACACAAATTTGTCACAGCACCAACTGAAGAACAATTGTAGGCTCTGACTATCAATCAATTGTAAGTTGCTGGATTAAAGAACTGCCATTTTTTTTTTTTTTTTTTTGGTTTTGTTTTTCAAGACAGGGTTTCTCCGTGTAGCCCTGGCTGTCCTGGATCTCACTCTGTAGACCAGGCTGGCCTTGAACTCATAGAGATCTGCCTGCCTCTGCCTCCCTAGTGCTAGGATTAAAGATGTGTGCCATTGCCATATGCAAGAACTGCTTTTTAAAAATAGAGCTTTAAAAAACATTTTCTTAAAAAATTTAATTATTATTCATTGTATGTGTGTGTGTGATTACGTACAGGAGGCCAGAAAGGTATCAGATCTCCTGAAGCTGGAGTTACAGGCAGTTGTGACCTGCCTGATTTAGGTGTTGAGAATCAAAACTCGGGTTATCTGCAAGAATACTATGTGCTCTTAACCACTGAGCCATGTCTCCAGCCCAAGAAGTGCTTTTTTTGTTTCCTTTTTTTTTCTTCATTTTCAAGTTTTATTTTATGTGTATGGGTGTTTTGCCTACATATATGTCTGCATATCGCTTACATGCCTGATACCTATGGATGTCAGAAGAAGGCATTGTATAGACAGTTGTGGGTGCTGGGAATCAAATCCAGGTCTTTTGGAAGAGCAGAAATGCTCTTCATTACTGAACCATCTTTCCTTTTCTTTTTGAGATTTATCACTACATAGCCCACCTTAGCCTTCTGAGTGCTGTGATCATATCCATGGACCACCAAGTCAGATTGAAGTCTGCATCTTTTATTTTTTGATTCACAGAGGCTTTTAATTATGATGCTTGGTGTTTTGAGATAGTGTCTTGCTTTGTAGTCCAGGCTGACCTCAAATTCATGGCAATGGCCCCCCAAATGCTAGGCCCCCCAAATGCTAGGATTACAAGCATGAACCATGAACCAGACGGTGGTGGTGCATGCCTTTAGTCGTAGCACTTGGGAGGCAGAGGCAGGCGGATCTCTGTGAGTTTGAGGTCAGGCTGGTCTACAAAGTGAGTTCTAGGACAGCCAGGGCTGTTATACAGAGAAACCCTGTATCGAAAAACAAACAAACAAACAAAAACAAAACCGAGCACAAAGCGTGACACCTGGGTGGGACATACAGAGGCTTAAGTACCCCAGGCACATAGAAATGTTTATGGGCAGAAAAAATTGACTAAGATATGAATTAAAGTCTCATTCCAGGGGCTGAAGAGATGTCTTAGGAGTTAAGAACACTTGTTACCTTTGCAGAGGACCTCGGTTCCTTTCCCAGCACCTACACGTTGACTTACAACCACCTGTAACTCCAGTTCCAAAGGATCCAATGCCCCCTTTCTGATACCAGAGAGTACCAGGCAACACACATAGTATGTATACACAGATGAAGGGAAAACACTGATACACATAAAATAATACAAAATAAAATATAGTCTCATTCTAAACTTACGCTTTTTCCACGTGCAATGATTAGTGTTATCCATTCATTCAGCAAGTATTGAGTGAATGCACTCATTCTTCCACTAAATGTTTGATGGATATCTTGTCTGAGTAGGGCACTTTGCTACACTGGAGTCCCAACGTGTCATCTGGATGCATTCCTATTTTCCTTTTAGCTGCTGTCTTTCAGACCTGATTATCCTTTGTTGTTCCGACTCTCTGGCCAGATGCCCATTAGTCTCTCATGCTGATTCCGGCTCCTTTCTGACTTCTGAACTATTGCTACACCGTGTTCCGACCTTCCGTGTTTGCATTTGATATTGGCTGACCTTACTCAGGTGTCCATTGAGCCAACTTTCCAGTCTGGGCCTGCTCCGTTCTGTTTGACCTCCCAGGCACTGGCACAAACACCCTGAGCAGGAAGGGCTCCTTTCATTTGGGTTTTATAATCTGATTTTAATCTTTTTTTTTTTTCAATTCACTAGTGATCTCTAATAGTCTCTTGAATTCAGTGGGCTTTCTCTTATGTTTTTCCCTATCAATATCTTTGTTGCTTTTGAACCTCTGATAGACATTGTCTTCTGTGACACTTTTCTTCCATAACCTCTACAGTGTTATTCTTACATCATCCTTCCTCAGTTCTGGGGATTAAAGGACCAGAGAAGCACCCTGCCACCGAGCCACACCTCCAGCCCCGCCTCCCTATATTCTAACAGCTCTGTTTTCTTCCCCTTCAAAGTTGTTTCTTTCCCCAAGACTCTGAGAGCAACTGTGAGTATTCTGTACTTGGGTCCAGTCTCAGCTCTGCTTCCTCCCACCTTCTATGTTCTCCCCTAATCCATCTATTCACAAAGCACAAGTCAGAATCGAAAATATCCAATAGCTTAAGATAACAGTTTGCGGGCCGGGCGGTGGTGGCGCACGCCTTTAATCCCAGCACTCGGGAGGCAGAGCCAGGCGGATCTCTGCGAGTTCGAGGCCAGCCTGGGCTACCAAGTGAGTTCCAGGAAAGGCGCAAAGCTACACAGAGAAACCCTGTCTCGAAAAACAAAACAAAAAAAATAACAGTTTGCAAAGTACCTTTATCAGCTTTATTTTATTTATCCTCATCTTAGCATGTGAAGATCTCCAGAATCTGTAACTAGTTCCACAGAATCTTGCTATTTGTTTGTTTGCTTGTTTTTTGAGACAGGGTCTCACTGTGTATCCTTGGCTGGTCTGGAGCTTGAGATGTAGACCAGGTTGACCTTGAACTTGTAGAGCTCTGCCTGCTTCAGCTTCCTGAGACTGGAATTAAAGGTGTGCCCTGCAACACTTGGCTTTTAACTTTTTTTTTAATCGCTATTTTTGCCAGCACTTGGGAGGCAGAGGCAGATGGATTCCTATGAACTCTATGCCAGTCATGTCTGAGTTCCAGGACAGCCAGGGCTACACAGAAAGACCCTACATCAAAAAACAAAACAAAAAACCAACAACTAAAATTGCTATTCTTTTTTTTTTTTCGAGACAAGGTTTCTCTGTGTAGTTTTGCGCCTTTCCTGGAACTTGCTCTGTAGACCAGACTGGCCTCGAACTCACAGAGATCCGCCTGGCTCTGCCTCCCAAGTGCTGGGATTAAAGGCGTGCGCCGCCGCCACTACCCGGCTAAAACAGCTATTCTTAATAGTCATTTCTGGTGCTTTCTCAAGTTAAATCTCTCTCTCTCTCTCTCTCTCTCTCTCTCTCTCTCTCTCTCTCTCTCTCTCTCTCTCTCTCTCTTCCTCTCTCCCTCTATCTCTATCTCTCCCTTCTCTCCCCCCATCCCCAATTCTTTGGAGACAAGGTCTCACTATGTAGCCCTGTCTGGCCTTGAACTCTTAGAGATTTGCCTGCCTGTGCCTCCTAAATGTTGGGGTCAAAGGCCTGTGCCAGAACCATCATGCCCAGCAATTTCAATTACTTTTATTACTTTTATGGGACTCCACACTTCCCTAGACTTCTACCACAGCACTTAAAACAATATGCCTTTCTGTTGCATGCTAGTATCTTTCCTATTAGACTATAAAGCCTAGACAACATGAGGATTTTTGTTTTTTGAAAAAGGATTGTCAAAAAAAAAAAAGGATTGTCTAGCCCATATTGGCCTATAACTCATGATCCTTATTTCTACCTCCTCCTCTCTGTTCCTGGAACTCTTTTCTTTTGGTTATTTGAGACAGGGTTTCTCTGTGTAACAGCCCTGGATGTGCTGGAACTCACTCTGTAGACCAGGCTGGCCCAGAACCCACAGAGATCCGCCTGGGTCTGCCTCCCGAGTGCTGGGATTAAAGGTGTGCACCACTGCTGCCTGGCCTGTTGTCTGTTTATTTTTAGTTTTTTTTTTTGTTTTGTTTTGTTTTGTTTTTTCGAGACAGGGTTTCTCTGTGTAGTTTTGGTGCCTGTCCTGGATCTCGCTCTGTAGACCAGGCTAGCCTCGAACTCAGAGAGATCTGCCTGGCTCTGCCTCCCGAGCGCTGGGATTAAAGGCGTGTGCCACCACGGCCCGTGTTGTCTGTTTCTTGATGCTGTCCTTTTTCTCCTGTTCCTGTCTCCTAGGCTTTTATTCTTCGTACAACTGCAGGGTTCCTATCATGGCCTTCTTGTTGTTAGTGTTTCTCTTATAAAACCAACCCTGTTTTCTCTGTAAAAATAATCTACAAATGCTATTTGCTTATTTATTATTGTTGTGTGTATGATGGGAGAAACTCATGCCGTGACACATGTGTGGAGGTCAGAGGACAACTTTGTGAGGTCAGTTCTCTCCTTCTACCTAAATAGGCTCCAGGGAGCAAACTCACGTCATCAGGCTTACGTGGCAAACACTTTTCACTGCTGAGCCATTTTCTCAGCCATAGCAATGCTGTGTGTACTGGGGGCGGGGGGGGGGGGGGGGGGGGGGGGGGGCTAAGTTAAAAAATTCCTCTGATATTCAAGACCCTTCCATAGATCTTCACTTGTACTTTTCCATATCTGCCTTAATTGTATTCTTGTTGTTATCACCCAGATTTCCTTCTTCCATTTGTCTATAGTCTTTCCTTCCTTTAAGGCCCAACTTCAATCTTACTTTCCCCAGGAAACTTTTGACTCTTTTGGTCCTAACTAATGTCTTTCTTCTTTGACATATTAGTATTTATCATGATATGACTTACTATTATAGCACACTTCGGCATATTTATATTATCATATGAATCATCTATGTCAGGGATTGATTTATGAGCCAAATATAGCTTACCACAAGTAAGAATGGTTTTACTGGGGCTGGAGAGACGGCACAGGAGTTAAGAGCATGGACTGCTCTTGCAGAAGACTAGGTGTTTGGCTCCCAGTATCCACATCAGGATGGCTTACAACTACTCGTCAGCATCAGGTAATATAATGCCCTCTTCTGGCCTCTATCAGAACCTGCACTTACATGTATTGTGTTTCCTCCCCAGACACACACATACACATAATTAAAAGTAAAATAAATCATGGGCTGGAGAGATGGCTCAGCAATTAAGAGTACTAGATGCTCTTCCAGAGGACCCAGGTTCAATTCTCAGCACTCACATGGTGGCTAACAACTGTCTCTAACTCCAGTCTCAGGGATCCAATGCCCTCTTCTGGCTTCAGTGGGCACCAGGCACACATATGGTGCACAGAAAAAAACACTTACGCACATAAAACAAAGTAAAAATAATTTAAAAAAAGAAATAAAATAGGGCTGGAGAGATGGCTCAGTGGTTTAGAGCAGTGATTGCTCTTCCAGAGGACCTGGGTTCAATTCCTAGCAATCATGTGGTTGCTCACAACTGTCTGTAACTCCAGTTCTAGGGGACCTGACACCCTCACACAGACCTACATGCAGACAAAACACCAATGCAGATAAAATAAAAATAAATAAATTATTAAAAATATCGCTGCTAGAGGGTTGCTTAAGAGCACTTGCTGCTCTGGCAGAGGACCTAAGTTCAGTTCCCAGCACCCACATGGAGGCTCACAACCACCTGTAGCTCCAGTTCCTTAGTACTAACACCCTCTTCTGGGTTCCTTGGGTACCAGGCACATATACAGTGCATATACATATATGCAGGGAAATATTTACACACTTTAAGAAACAATTTATTTTTGGTGCTGTTGTTTTGTGGTTTTGTTTTTTTTTTTTCAGAGAGGGTCTCTCTATTGTGTAGTTGTGGCTGTTCTGGCACTTGATATGTAGACCAGGCTAGCCTCAAACTCACAGAAATCCACCTGCCTCTGCCTCCTAAGTGCTGGGATTAAAGGTGTGCATCACCATACCCAGCAAAAATAAATCTTTTAAAAAATGAAATAACTGAGCTGGGCGGTGGTGGTGCATGCCTTTAATCCCAGCACTTGGGAGGCAGTGGCAGGTGGATCTCTGTGAGTTCGAGGCCAGCCTGGGCTACAGAGTGAGTTCCAGGAAAGGTTCCAAAGCTACACAGAGAAAAAAAAATGAAATAACTGAAAAGAAAAATCAGATCCTACAATTAGATCATTGTTTTCTGTTATGTGATATAGTTAGCTTCTCTGGGAGTTTAGCTTTGTTTGTTTGTTTGTTTTGTTTTTTGTTTTTTTGAGACAGGGTTTCTCTGTATACTTTTGGTGCCTGTCCTGGATCTCACTCTGTAGACCAGGCTGGCCTTGAACTCACAGAGATCCACCTGACTCTGCCTCCCAAATGCTGGGATCAAAGGCATGCGCCACCACCCCACCCCACCCCACCCCCACCCCCCAGCCAAGAATGTTTTAACACTAAAATTTATTTAGTGTGTGTGTGAGTATATGCCATGTTGCCACGTGTGTACAAGTGTCTGTGGAGGCCAGAAGAGGGTTCCAGATACCCTGGAGCTGGAGTTACAGACAATTGGGAGCCGTTGGATGTGGTTCTGGGAACTGTCCTCGGCTCCTCTGGAAGATCAGCAAGTCAGCCAACTGCTGAGCCATCTTTCCAGCTCTTCCACTAAAACTTGAAGAAATTTTGTAGCTCATGAAATTTATATGAAATTCAAACTTCAATGGTCACAAATACATTTATATCAGCCACAGCCAAACCTGGTTGTTGACGTAATTGTTTGTACCTGTATTTAAGCATAATAGGAGCTGTCTCAGCAAAGAGGACATATGTCCCTTAAAGGCAAAACATTTATTAATGTCATTGTTACCTGGGACGCTTGCTGATCCCTAGCCTAGAGGCTGAATTCTCATTAGAATATTTTCATAGCAGCTTAAGAATTGAGGTCTGCTTCACTTTTAGTGCTAGGCAACCCTTTTAGTGCTAATTAATTGTTCATTAGAAAGATTCCAGAGGAGTAGGCTGCATTGAGTAGGAGCTAGCCTAGTTAGAACTTTAGTAACTGAGGTAACCAGATTCCTGTTAGAGACAGAATCAGAGGAACTCATGTGGATCTTATTTCCAGGGGAAATGTGTAAGTACAGAAAGTCAAGATAGAAAACAAAACAAAAACAAAACAAAAACTATTTGAGGTCTTATTTGAACTTGGTTGTTGATAAGAGACCAAACCACTGCATGGTTGAGACAAGGGCAGTTGTAGTTTTAACAGGCTGTGAAGGTATCAACCAAAGAATGTATCTGTGAAAGCTGAAAGTATCTAGGTTTGACTGACTGAAGCAGGAAGAGATTTTACAATGCCAACAAGTATAGCAGGCATGAAAATGTAAAGAATTTCCTTAAAGGGATGGAAACTATATAGATTAAACAGAACTACATTAACTAAAGTTATCAGAAGGTTCATGCATTTACCTGTGCTCTGTTATTTTCTTCCTCCCTATTTCCCCCCCTAAAATAGGGGTTAGAGAGAGAGCACGAGGCTCAAGAGCATTTGCTGTTCTTCCAGAGGACCAGAGTTCAGTTCCTCCGGATACTACTTACTACTTCTCTCCTTCACCGCTTTCCTACTTCGTTTTCTGTCTTCTCATCCCCCGACGGTCTCCCCCTCCTTCCCGCTCTCTCTGTCTGTCTTACCCTAGTTTGGAAATGCAGCAGATTCCTGAGCCTGCCACCACTGGGTTCAAGGAGCTGTCAGTCTGCGGTAGGCAGAGTTTCTATTGGTTGGGCTGGAGGCGGGGACCCGAGCTCACTATAAAAGATGGGGCCGGTCAGGGCGCGCGGAGCTGCTGACAGGACCTGGTCAGAAGTGGTCCCCCGAGCAGAGCTTCAGCCCCAGCGCCCAGGGCAGCACGAAGCAGCGGCTCGAGGCACGCACTTTCTCCTCCGAGCCCGCTAGGGCGCCTGCCCCGGAGCCCCGCAACTCTCGGCCACAGTCCACGCATCCCCGGAGGACCCCTCGCCTCACCTGCGCCTGCCACGCCCCGTCCGGCCGCCGGGATGAGCGAGGTGAGCCGAGCCGCTCGCCCCCCCTTCTCCGGTGCTCTCGCTCCGGGCCAGGGCTGCGGCGGGGAAGGAGGCTGCGGCTCCAGGTCCCCGGGAGGCGAGGTGTACTCTCTGGGTGGACGCCACTGCCCTTGTAGAACAGCCTCCGGCTCTCCGAAGCTACTGGAAAGGGGGTGTTTTTAGACTACCAACTGTCGATAGCGCTTTGGGGAGGGGGTGACTGGAATCAGCTGTGGGTAGGCAGGAACTGAGCTCTCGGGGTGATAAGCTGTCTCTTGGGATGCTGGTCCTCCGCATCTATCTTACTGCTCCGAGGTTACCATGGCTTTCCTTACTGCCCTCACTTCGGTTCTGCCCAGCCATCCCTAGCCTTGTGTTGTTCTCCATAGGCAGCAGCCAACAAGAGCTCCATCCCTGGCCACCTAACCCCCTTTCAGGTGGCACTTTTCACTCATTCAGTGAGGAACGTTGCGGGTACCTGTCCTGCCTTCCATGAGCACTGTGGTAGAAGCAAGTCCAACCCCTGGGGAGATGGTCCCTTCCAGAGTAGACCTCCATCTTCAGTGCCTGTTACATTGAAGTCTTCGGACAGGTTCCGTGGTGTTCACCGGAGCCAACCCAGTCCTTTAACTGGTTGACTCATTTCAAAGAACACTGTCCATGGTAAGACTTTGAGAAGACATGTCCTATTGTGTGACTTAATTTGTGGCACTCCAAGCACATCCTTGTATTATGAGGTCAAGATTGTCGTTTTAAGATGATGTTGGTATGAACAGTAGCATCCCATGCTTTCCTTGTGTGGCCCCTTTCCTAGTGAGCACGTCTTTGTGTTCAATCCGCTTCTCGGCAATCTGCCAGCCCCTTGTTCTGCTACTTACTAGCTATGAGGCTTTAGGAGCATCGCGGAATTGGTCTGTGCTTCTGCTTTTTTTTTAATCTGTAAAACGAAGGTAATACTGATTGTTCTAAAAGACTAAATTATATGTGCAAAGTACTTTAAACACTACCTGGCTCTGAGTAGACATTCAATCTGGAGTCTGGGTTAGCTATTCTGTGAGTGTGTGTGTGTGTGTGTGTGTGTGTGTGTGTGTGTGTGTGTGTGTGTGTTTCAAGTTAGTCGGTTACAGAAAACCAGCCTAAGAATTTCCAAGGATCTCTTAGTGATGGAGCACTGGCCTACCATGAGTGAAGTTCTGGATTCAATCTCTAATACTGAAAGGAGAGAGAGAGGAGAGAGAAAAAGAGGGGGGGGCAGAGAGAGAGAGAGAGGGAGAAAGAGAGAAAGAGATGGGGAAGAGAGAGAGGCAGAGAGACACACACAGAGAAAGAGACAGAGACAGAGACACACACAGAGAGACAGAGAGAGAATTCCCTGGAGCCTGGCTCCCAGTTTAGATAGGAAAGATGGATATTTTCAGTAGTTCTGCTGACTCCTACCAAAAGTTACCACCTAGGGAGTCAATTAGTGCCAGCTGCTGGGTTTGTCTTGGTTGCCATGTCCACTGAGTTTATTCTGGAAAATCCAGCGAGTCTGGTGGGCTGCAGAGGAAAGAAAGGAGCTTCCAGTATCTCACCTGGTCATGCCTGTGACCATGGCAATCTCGCAGAAAGAAAATAATAATAAAAACCAAAGGAGTGACTTTCTCTATCATTTTTAGCTCTAACATGAGAAGAGAGGCTCTCTTTGCTCTCCCCCAACCAAGGTCTCAGGTTCAAACCACTCCCCCCCAGCATCATGCTTCTAAATCTGACAATTTTAATCCAAGCCATCTCCCCCTGGGAGTTTATCTGAAGGCTATGCTGACATGATTTGTGGTTACTTTGTGCATATGAGGAGATACACATGGTCCCTGGGTAGGACAGTCAGTCAGAGGGCTTTGAAAGTGATATTTAGTGGAGTGATAATGCTGTTTGCACGGTAAGGAGAACAATCTGGTGTGTGCTTGGGGGAAGTCAAATCTTAGGGCCACTCTAGACAGCAGCTGAATCTGACTAGCCTTAATGAGGGGCTCTGCAGAGTGAGAGTGGGATCCTCCAGTGGGGACTCCATGTGGAAGGCTGCCTGGCCTCCTAACCTGTCAGAGAAAACCGGTTCTAGCTAGTAATTTAGCCATCCAAGCTGCCTCCTGACACAGAGCGGAGCCTTGCTTCAGGAATGATTATTTATAATATCCAGAGGCAGCCACCTGGGTGTACACAGAGACCAGCTGTTTCTAAACCACAGCCCCAAGGGGGGATCTCTTGTTTCCCCAAAGGCTAAGAACCAGTCTGTTTTCTTCCTCTTGTAAAAAACCATGATAAAAGCGGAAGTGTTGCCCAGAGTGCTGGAGCTCTGGGGAGACTCCAAATGGCTTCACTTCTCTCAGCCCTACCCTGTGGATCACTTCTTTCAAGTTGATGTGCCCAGGCCAGGAAAGCCCTGTGCCCTGAATCTTATGTAAGTTTCACTTTCCCCACCTGCTTTGAGCCACTGCACAAAGTGAGAAGATTTGGGATGTCTTTAAGAGATTCACATTTCAACCTAGCAACGACTAGAGGTGGGGGCCTCCGGGGCAGGGCAACTGAAAGCGTAAGGCTTCTGGTAGGGCTGCTGAGCAGGACTGCTAGCTCTGTTTTCCCTTGGTGGCTCTCCACTGTCACTCAGTACTGCAGCAGAGCATTTCCCCGTGTCTCCATGCCCCTGTGCAGAGGAGCTGCGGGGACTCGTCGCCAGCTTGTCTGTGTTCACAGCTGGAGGCAGGACTTGATTGCTGTGAATCAGTCTGTCTCCTGGAGTCTAATAACTTTCCCCTCATTCCTGTGAAGCTTGGATGCAGGAAACACATTCTGTCCCCAGGGCTCTTCCCTATAATCCCTTTTTATGCAGTACAGCTGCCTGCATAAAGCAGAACTGCAGGGTTTTGCATGTTGCATTTCTCATCTGTGAGAAACTTAACTGGAAGAATCCTTTGGTCCAGCAGTCACTCTGCTGAAATGGGAGTCACAGCTTACTGGTGACAGTCCCCTCAGTTCCTCTCCTGAGTTTTAGCTGTCAGGGGACAGAACAAGGGACAGATCATCTAGATCGTTAGGCAAGAACTTAAAACTGCTCCTCTCTCCTTTATTATTACCTTACCGAATGGAAACAGATATTTCTCTTTTGGGATTGCTTCCCACCCCACCCCCGGGCGTACATCTGTCTTTGTCTGCAGCCTTCCCCACAGAGGACATTCATTCAGAGTGACAGAGTTCTATTAATTCTTCTATGAACCAGTTGTTAGGGAACTTGCCATTCAAGTCTCTCTCTCCCCCTCCTCATTAATGGTTTATTATTATCACGGTTAAGTTGGACATACAACATAGGACTGACTACTTATTACTAGAATGTCTTCTATCTCTGGAAATCTGTATTTCAAAACAGGGAGACTAGAATTTGGTTCCCAACTTTGTTCATCTTTTTTTTTTTTTTTTTTTTGCTCACCCATTTAGGTTGTTGGCTTTAGCTGCTTGAATAAGAATTTCTGGGCTGGGCGGTGGTGGCGCACGCCTTTAATCCCAGCACTCGGGAGGCAGAGCCAGGCGGATCTCTGTGAGTTCGAGGCCAGCCTGGGCTACCAAGTGAGTTCCAGGAAAAGGCGCAAAGCTACACAGAGAAACCCTGTCTCGAAAAACCAAAAAAAAAAAAAGAATTTCTGGTGTGTAAGAAGTTGATGGTTTTCTCATCTTGTGATGGGGGAGGGGTGTAAAGATGACTCATTCTTCCAAACAGCAGCCACGGTCAGTAATCTCATGGAATGTCAAGTTTCTGTGGGGAAGGTGACCACAGGGAGTGTGGTGGGTGAGTCTGACGCACCTTTCCTGCCTGTTTGTGGAGCGGAATGACTAGTGGACATGATTGTAATCCTGGTTAAAGGGAAGAAGGAAAACCAACAGCTTTCATTTCAAAGTGTTGATTCTGTGATCGCTTACCGCTTTCTTATGTCCTACTTTTCTAACTTTCCAAGTCATTTTTCATAAATCTGGTTCATCATAGAAAAAATAAAGTTTGTTTTGCAAAAATTCTTCAAGGTGTAAAGTCGGGTATAGCTATTACCAGGATAACACCAAAATGAACTATCAAGACATTTTAATGATAGAGTTTTATATTTGCTGGAGAGCTCTAAAGATCATCTGGTCCAATCTGATTTTACAGATGAAGAACCTGAGCTCACGTCTTATCTGAGTTCACAGTACTAAAAGACTAGGGCACAGTGCTGTTGCTGTCTCTGTCCAGATGAATTCTCTTCAGGACTCTTTGAACTTGTCACTCTATTGAATACAGAGGAATCTCACTCGCATGCAGATTTTTTTTTTTTTAAATATAGTACTGGAGATTGAGCCCAGAGCAAATACTTTATCATTAAACCATCTTTTCCCTTTGAGTTTTTATTTTTAATTAATTAATTTGTGGAGACATATATTTGTACCTTGACCTCCTCGTGTTACAGCCTTTACCTTCCAAATGTTGAGATTACAGGAGTTCACCACTATTCCTAGCTCCTTTTAAATGTTATTTTGAGCCTATGCAAGGACACTTCGCTCAGCTTGGGAGGAGGGGACTGGACCTGCCTGGACTGAATCTACCAGGTTCTGAATCCCCAGGGGAGTCTTTGCCCTGGAGGAGATGGGAATGGGGGTTGGGCTGGGGGGAAGGGGGGTGGTAGTGGGGAGGACAGGGGAATCTGTGGCTGATATGTAAAATTAAATTAAATTATAAAATAAAATAAAAAAAATGTTATTTTGAGACAGGTTCAGATTAAGTTGCCCATACTTGCCTTAAACTCACAATTCTACTTTTGTTACCCCTTCCCTTGGTGTCTGACACAGGATCCCACTACGTAGCTCAGACTGGTCTGGAACTTTCTATCCTCTTTGACTCCCAAATATTGAGATTGCAGATATGTGTCAATATGCCCATCTGTAGCTTTTTCTCTCCCTGAGACAAGGTCTACTATAGCCCAGGCTGGCCTCAAATTCACTGTGTGAGCAAGGATGACCTTGAACTTTTGATCCTCCTGCCTCTACCTCACTAGTACTGGAATTGTAAGGATGTACCACTATGCCAGGTTTTTTTTTTTTTTTTTTTTTTTAGTTTTTCGAGACAGGGTTTCTCTATATAGTTTTGGTGCCTGTCCTGGATCTCGCTCTGTAGAACAGGCTGACCTTGAACTCACAGAGGTCCTTCTGCCTCTGCCTCCCAAGTGCTGCAATCAAAGGTATGCACTACCACCGCCAGGCTTAATTTCTTCTTTCTCTTTTTTTAAAAAACATTCTTTTTTTAAAAAATTTATTTATTTGTATTTCATATACAATAGTGTTTTGCCATGGGTGTTGGGTCTCCAGGAATTGGAGTTACAGACAGTTGTGAGCTGCCATGTGGGTGCTGGGAATTGAACCAGGGTCCTCTGGAAGAGCAGTCAGTGCTCTTAACCGCTGAGCCATCTCTCCAGCCCCCAGGCTTAATTTCTAATGAATATATTATAAATACTTTCTCTAAGCAACAGAAACAGTATGATTTAGTAAAGGCTAGAAAGATAGAAAGACATTTTAGAGACCCACAAGACCTACATATTTACCAATAGGGTCTATTTTGGTAGACTACTAGATGTCTTAGTCACTGTTCTATTGCAATTTTTATAAGAGAAAAACATTTAATTGAGGTCTCACAGTTTCAGAGGTTTAGTCCATTATCATCATGGCAGAGAGCACGGTGGCATGCAGGCAGATGCTAGAGCAGTAACTGAGAGCTACATCCTGATCCATAGACAGACAGAGACAGAGACAGAGACAGGGACAGAGAGCACACCTTGCTGGCTTTTTGAAACCTCAAAGCCCACCCCCAGTGACAATCTTCTTCCAACAAGGCCACACCTCCTGATTCTTCTCAGATAGTGCCACTTTCTGGGGGAGGCTTTCTTTTCCTAGGTTTTTTAGTTTTTCCGTAATTGTAGAGCATCAAGGATGAGAAGGAGAGTTTTTCTTTCTGAAAGTATACTACTATAATAGCAGCTCTCTTAATTTTCTCTTTCTTTTGGTGATGGGCATTTTCCATATTAGATAAGCACTCTGCCACTGAACTATAACTACATCCCTGTCAATTCTGTTTGTCTTGGAGGATCCAGTGTGGGAAAGCTCATATCCATGTAAAGTTGGCATATCTGACAACTAAGTAGGCTCTGGATGTTCAGTTTTCCTTCATTTGATAAATTGGCTTCCAAGCAAGGAGTACACAGGCTTTGGGAGGAGAAAGGCAGGACACGGGGGAAAGGATTATTAACTGGGATGGGAAGTGATGAACACTTCTTGGGATTCCAGGATGCCGTGTGCCTACCTGATCCTCAAAATGGCTTGAATAAGCTGCAAGAAAGAGCTAAGGATGGAGGTAATGGGGAGACTGCTGAGTTAGTGAAGTGTTTGCCTGCGACCCAAATTTCATCCCCAAAAAACCAACATGAGAAAAAAATCCAAAACAACAACAACAAAAACCCCAGCAAACAGCTTGTGCAGTGGTGTGCACTTGTAATCTCAGTATTGGGAAGGCAGACATAAGTGGATCCCTGAGCCTTGCTGGCCAGTCAGTTCAGCTTGAGGCTAGTGGGAGATCCTGTCTCAAAAAAGTAGGTGGACAGCTCCTGAAGAATGATGTTTGAGGTTGTACTCCCACTACCATGTGCACAGACTCACATGTATACATATACCTACCACATGCATAATACACACACACACACACACACACACACACACACTCACACATACACACACATACACACACACACTCACACATACACACACATACACACACACACTCACACATACACACACTCACTCACGCTCACACATACACACACATACACACTCACACTCATACATACACACACACACACTCACACACACACACACACACACATACACACTCACTGTAAACTAAATCAGAAGCTCATTCATAACTACTTGGTGATGGTACACATCTGTAATCCTAGTATCCAGGAGGAGGAAGCAGGAGGATGATGAGTTTGAAGCTCCCTGGGCTGTGTAGCCAGTTCAAGGCCAGTCTCAGGTATGAAGGGAGATCCTGCATCAAAAAATAAATGACTAAATGAACAAAGGCTAAGGCTGTAGCTCAGGTGGTAGGTTGCTTGCTAGCATGGACAAAACCCCGAGTTTGCTCCCCAGTTCCACATAAAACAGGATCCTGCAATCCTAGCACTCAGGAGTTAGAGGCAGGGGGATCAGAAGGTGGAAAAGGGCCTCTCCAGGTAGTGAGTTGGAGGCCTGGCTGTGTTACATGAGAATTTATGGAAAGGGAGAGAGAGACTATGAGAATGAGAAAGAATGAAAAAGAGTAAACAAACAAAACATCCATGCCCCTCCTCCTTTTTTGCACAAAATCTACATTTCTTCAAAGTGTCCTTAAATAAATGCCCAGGAGCCTAGACTTTATGGTTAGGTGTGGTGGTGTGTACCTGTAATCCTAGTACTTAGGGGACGATAGCAAGAAGATCAGGAGTTCAGTGTATATAGAGTCCAAAACTAGCCTGAGCTACAGGAGACCCTGTCTCAAAACACTGAAACAATAGGAAATCCTAAAACAGCAACAAAAAAGCCAAACAATGAACTCAGACCTTCTTCTCACTGATCAGGCTTACCCAAGCCTAGCTTGCTTCCTCCCTCCCTCCCTCTCTCCTTCCCTCCCTCCCTCCTTCCCTTCCTGCATTGATAGCCCAGGCTGGCCTAGAGCTCACTGACTCAGGCTAGCCTCAAACTCAGAGATCCTCCTGGGTCAGCCTCCTGACTCCTGACGCTACAGGGGTGAGCTACCACAGGGGTGAGCTACCCTCCTCAACTCTGAGGCTGGATTTCTGCTTCCCACTGGGTGACTCCTGAAGACGCTCTCACCTGGTCCCCAACCTCCACCCAGGGGAAAGCGGTGCCATTTACCACTCTATTGTGCCCAGTGCTGCCTCCCTCCCACACAAAGCCCTCCAGCTGAGTGTTTGCTTTGTAGGCTGTTGGGGGGATTAATACGTTTATTTTAGAACGTTGGCGCCATGGGTGGGATGCACATTGAAGATTATAGTAATAAATGAAGTTTTGGCTTTACTCTCTCTCTCTCCCCACCCCCTGCTCCTCAGCATGGGGTGAAGGCACAGCTCCAAGCTGTGTGCAGAATGCCTCAAATAACCACTCATTAAACTGTGGCAGCCCGGGCTGGGAGGAATGGGCAGGGGCTGTTGACTCACTGCATACCATGAGCTGGCTTGGGCAAGGAATTCTGCCCCTGAATCTAGTGGGGGGTACTGCTATTCCAGGAAACAGTGGGGTGTCTGAGGGGAGAGGGGCAAGCCAGGGCACTGGGGCTGTTGAGGGTCTTGTCTTGAGGTAATGGGCATCTGAGATGTCAGGCTTCTTCTGGCCTATATAGTCTGGATCAGGAGAGGAATGTGCGTCTGAAGAAATGAGAGTAAAGGTTCCTGGTTCTTTTTCTGTTGTTATCTTGAGGGTGACCTTGAGCAAGTCTTTCTGAAGCTGGGAGGACTGCAGCTGGTAGCTGCGTGGAAAGAGTTGAAACAGTTCCAGCAGTACTCCAAAAACAGCAGTCCAGGGTCGTGCAGGGGCACGGGATTCCAGAGGCTTCTGTAAGGGTCTTTAGCAGTGACTTTCATTTAATACCGGGGGAGAACACTTCAGCATTCATAGAAACACCCCCATGGAGGGTTTCACCACCTGGAAAAATATCCACTAACTCTGTGCCCCCCTTTAAAATATCCACTAATTTGTGTTCCCCTTTACTTCCTGAAAGTGGAGTTTGTGAAGTCTCAGATTCATGATAACACAAAGACAAAAAGTGGGGCTCTTTTAAAGCCCATAATTTAGAAATTTTTTTTTTGGCTTCAAGGTCTTTTTAGGTTTCTCTGCCCTGGTCTACAGAGACAGAACTGTGGGTATCCGTGACTGTTCATCGAAGCTCTGTGATTGCAGCAGCAGCAGAATTTGTATTTTCATCTGCACAGCACCCAAGTCATGTCCTGCAAATGCAGGATGCAGTTGGCCTAGGTACAATGAAATGATCCTCGCTTCTGATGATTGCTGCCATTAGCCATCTGCGATCCCTCTTTAAAGTGAAGAGTATGGAGAAAGCCGAATACTTTACCCTTCCCCAAACTGCTTTTATTTGCTGCTTGGAAAAGGGTGGAGGGCTACACTGTCTCCTCTTCTGGTGAGGATGGTTGCTGTGGTAACACCACTAAAGGGGAACGTGACAAAGGAAGAAAAGAAACAGGGGAGGGGGCAGGGTGAGTTGGTCCTGTGTAACACTGAGTTCTGGGGTACCTGCTCCCCAGTAGTGGCAGCCGGGAAGGAGCAGCTGAGCTGCTGTTACGTGGACTGTCCTTAGGTGCTTTGCCAAGACAGTGCTGAGTCATACAATTATTTTTGGATTTTGTTTTTCTTTTTCTTTTTGTGTTTTATTTCTTTTTTTTTTTTCAAAAGACATAGTTTCGAGCTGGGTGATGGTGGTGCACGCCTTTAATCCCAGCACTTGGGAGGCAGAGCCAGGTGGATCTCTGTGAGTTCAAGAAAAACCAAAAAAAAAAAAAAAAAAAAAAAAGACAGGGTTTCATTATATAGTCCATATTGGCTTCGAACTCATGATCTTCTTAACTCAGCCTCCCCAGTGCTCCCCAGTGCTGAGATTATAGGCATGCTGTACCATGCGTGGACACAATTATCTTTGGGGTTATTTGTTTGTTTTTATTCTTGGTATTTAATTTTTTTCCTGGGGGTGGGGTGGGTGTCCCAGGAATTGGCAGCCAGTGCTCTTCTTTTTTTTCCTTTTTCTTTGTTTGTTTGTTTGTTTGTTTCTCTGTCTCTCTCTCTCTCTCTCTCTCTCTCTCTCTCTCTCTCTCTCTCTCTCTCTCTCTGTCTCTCTCTCTCTGTCTCTCTCTTTCTTTTTCTTTTTTCCCTTAAAGAAGGGTTGCTCTATTATGTAGCTCTAATTGTCCTGGAACTCACTATGTAGACCAGGCTGGCCTTGAATTCACAGAGATATGCCTAACTCTGCCTCCTGAAAGCTGAGATTAAAAGCATGCTCGGAGGCACTTGCCTGCAGCAATACTCCTAACCACTGAGCAATCTCTCCAGCCTCCCCCACCCCCTTTAAGACTGATTTTCATATGTATAGAAGGGTTTTGCTTGCGTGTGTGTGAACCGTGAGCTGAGCTTGCCTGGTGCCTGAGGAAGCCAGGAGGCACTCGACCTGAGTTACAGATGGTTGTGAGCCCGCATGTGGTTCTGGGAACTGAACTTGGTCCTCTGTTACAGCAGCAAGTGCTCCTAACCCCTGAGTCATCTCTCTAGCCCTAATAAAACATTTTTTTAAAAATTTGTTTTAAAACCTGTTCTGTGGTGAATCATGCCTGTAATTCCAGCACTTAAAAGGTTAAGGAGGATTGCCATGAGTTTGATATAAGCCAGGGCCACACAGTGAATTCTAGGTCAGCCCAAGCTACACAGTGTAAGACCATGTTTAAAAAAAAAAACAACAAACCCCAAACCAAACAACAAAAAAGTTTCTGAATACAAGTTCTTTATCAGATATGTGATTTGCAAATATTTTCTTTCTGCCTGTCGCTTGTCCCTTTTTTCTCTTAGGAAAAATTCAGTTTATAATGTTTTTCCATGAGTTTTGCTTTTGGTGTATCTAAAAAAAATTTTTTGTATCCTAAGGTTGCAAAAACTTCCCACTGTGCTTGTCTAAAAATTTATACTTAATTGTAGCTGCTGCTGTCTTATTGAGGCAAGATTTCTTTCTCTCTTTTTGGTTTTTCAAGACGGAGTTTCTCTATGGAACAGCCCTGACTGTCCTAGAACTCACCCTGTAGACCAGGCTGGACTCAAACTCTCAGAGATCCGCCTGCCTCTGCCTCCTGAGTGCCGGGATAAAGGGCTTGCGCCACCGTGCTCTGCTTTGGGACAGGATTTCTATGTAATGCTGGAAGGCCGGCAGTGCTGTGTAGACAGACCAAGCTGATTTCAAACCTGCATCAGACTTCCTGTCTCTGCCTTCAAAGTTCAGGTTTTGTGTCTATTTGTATTTAATTTCTGTAAGGTACAAGTTATAGTTTGGGGTGGGCTTCTTTTGTTTGGCTTTGCCAATGACAGTCCAATTGTTCCCTTACTGTTGGCTGAAAAGAAGATCCCTCCTTCCTTCCTGCCCCAGAGTCTCCCCTTCTGCTTTCATGTCCCATGTATTCCATCATTTTCTCCTCTTTCTTAAGATCTCTTGGTCCCCTTACTATTTTTGTCTTGCTCATGTGCCCAAGACACCCACCCCCTCCCACCTAGAGTCTGCAGACGAGAGAAAACCTGCTATTTGTCTTTCTGAGTCTGGTTTATTTCTCTTACCATAATGACCTTCCCTATCCTTTTAATATTATTTGTTCCTCAGACCTTGGTCCCAGGCCCGCCCTGCTTCTTTTCATTCTAATGGTACTCGGAAAAGGAATTCATATCAAAAGGTCGGGGGGAGGCAGAGAGAAAAAGCGGGGTGTTTGTGTTTGAGAGAAAAAGGAACTGATTGTCCTGATTCCTAGAAAACAGAGCGGGGATGAGACTGGGAGCTCAGATAGGACAGGACCTCATCTGGATGCTGATAAAGGTTCTGGGAAGGTGGAGACGGACGAGTATAGGATGTTTTCCCGTACTGCAATTGGAAGAACTGAAAAGGATAGACAACTTTTTGGAGGGAAATTCTAGAGAAAGAAAAGGGTCCCGATCTGCATCTTAAAGCCTAAAGAAAAAAGTTCCCTAACCCAGCAGGCCTTTCGTCTTTAACCCCACCCCATTCCACCCCACCCCATGGGAAGGGTAGAGTCCACACCTTTGAGCTGCAGAGAAAACAAAAGAATACTCATGGGGAATTGGCACCTCCTGCCAAGATGATGGAATGGAACATTGTTGGAAGACATCAGGCCCAGAGGAGAGAGTAGAGGAAAGGAATATGAGAAGGTAGGCAAGGAAAGAAACTGAGGCTCTCTAGGGACAGCCAGAGTTGATGGGCTTCACAGTTGCTAATTAGTGTTTGGTACTGAGGCGTGCGGAAACAATTAGTCCTGTGTGGGCAATGACACTGAACTGAACCCACCTCCAAGCTCGCTAGCACTGAAATAATAGTTTTGAATGTAAGCAAGGGAGTCATTTGCTATGGAAAAGAGTGGGATGATCTTGCACATGTAATTCTCAGACTCTGAAGGGCCAGGATCTGGCCCTGTGCGTGAAGACTATGACTAATCCCTGGAGATCAGTTTGGTGTGGCAGGAGGCCCACAGAGCAAGCATTGGGAAGCAAGGTGGATGGTCAGATCAACAAGCAGAGGAGGAATCTGAGTGAGGATGCATGGTCTGGGATAAAGTCCTCACAGAGCATGTAAGATTGCACCAGCATGAGAAGGCCGGTTCCAGCTCCCCAGGGCTCCCTGTGGAGCATATGTGAAGAAGGCGTTTTGGATGTGGATTGAGAAGCTAGACTTTGGATTCCACTGCTTAACTGCGGGTGTAGAATTAGATCATCATTCCTGAGATCTTCCTTCCTACCTGGGGATTGCTGTGCTCTATGGGATGACTTGCAGGGTTAAGGCCTTCACATTAGAGTTCTCCCATAAGTGCATGTGGGTGAATGTGAGTGCATGTGTGTGCACACACATGCACACTTTAGTTGTCAAACTAGATATCATATAACATAATGTTCAAGAGCCTGGACTCTAGCTGGGCGGTGGTGGTGCACACCTTGAATCCCAGCACTCAGGGAGGCAGAGGCAGGTGGATCTCTGTGAGTTCTAAGCCAGCAAGGTCTACAAAGCGAGTTCTAGGACAGTCAGAGCTGTTACCCAGAGAAACCCCGACTCAAAAAAACAAAGAACAAACAAACAAACAAAAAAAGAGCCTGTATGATCAAAAACACTAATGACAGTCTATGTTGGAGAGGATGCGGAGCAAAGGGAACACTCCTCCACTGTTGGTGGTAATGCAAACTTGTACAACCACTGTGGAAATCAGTATGGCGGTTTCTCAGAAAATTGGGAATCAATCTACCTCAAGACCCAGCCATACCACTCTTGGGCATATACCCAAGGAATGCTCAATCATACCACAAAGATACATGCTCAACTATGTTCATAGCAGCACTATTTGTAATAGCCAGAACCTGGAAACAACCTAGATGCCTGTCAACTGAAGAATGGATTAAGAAAATGTGGTACATATGCACAATGGAGTACTACTCAGCAGAGAAAAACAATGACAGCATGAAATTTGCAGGCAAATGGATGGAACTAGAAAATATCGTCCTGAGTGAGGTAACCCAAACCCCGAAGGACAAACACGGTATGTACTCACTCATAAGTGGATACTTGATATAAAGCAAAGAACAATCAGACTGCAACCCACAGAACCAGAGAGGCTACATAGCAGGGGGGACCCTAGGATGACTGTGGCTTATAATAAGTTTTGGTTTTACTCAATCACTGGGCAAGCCTCAGTGAAACATTTCATTATTAGGATAAGAATTTGTACTGTATCAAGCTGATAATAAAAAAGAAAAAAAAAAGAGCCTGGACTCTTTTAAGAGGTTAGACTGCCTTTCTGGCTTTAAATTATGACCTTGTGACTTAACTCTATAACCTTAGGCTAAAAATTAACCACTCTTGACCTCAGTTCCTGGTTTAAAAAATGAGAATAACAATACCTATTGTATGGAGCTATTAGAATAACTCAGCATGTTAGTGTTTTTAATGTGCATACAAAAGTAACAGATTAGTAGTATTATTTATGTGATAATAAATAACAAGGTAAGGTAACATTCCCAAGTCCTTGATTTCTGTCAGCTCTCCTAGTTGGATCCTGTAAGGAGAAGAAAGACTTTGCTGGACCACTATTTACCATTGCTATTTCTGACCAGAAAGCAGGAGAATACCACCTGAGAGGTTTGTGAACCACACCTGCCTCGAATGAGTGGCTAAGAAGAGGCTGAGACACAGCAGATCTGTTGCAGCTCTTGAGTTGACGTTTGGAGATCTGAGTGTTTGTAAGAGGTTTTCTTAAAGAGCACCGGATGAACTTGAAATATGGATGGTCTGATGCCTGCCTATACATGTACCAGACCACCCTGATTCTTCTAACATTGATGGCTTTCAAGAAAACAACCCAGAGCATTTGAAGCGGAGGACAGGGACCAGTGAGCAACTGAGTACCATATAGAGGCTAGTCCAACTGTCCCCACCCCCAACAAGTCACAAACAGCTAAATCTAGAAATGCAGTGCCCACAGTGGCTATTTTGAGAACTGGCTAGAAAGAATAGAGAGGCAGGAGAAGAACCTCTAGCACTTTTCAACGGATGGTGTGAGGGAGAGTTCACGGGGTGTTGTGAGCAGTGGGGGCCTTACAGTACTCCTTTCTGGCCTCTCCAGTGGAAACTCTTGATCTTAGGTTATGACCTTTCATAAATATAACTCAGATGGAGCTGGGAACCCCTGGGGAGCCAGATCACAGCCACTGCTCTATTTCGAGGCCAGGGCAGGCTCAGGAAAGAGGAAAGCTGGCAACAGCAGAGGAACATGGCAGCCTGTGTGCTTCAGCCCTGACACACATCTTGCTTAGAGAATTCAGCTCAAGATCAGCTGACTTGAGAAGGAAACAGCCCGTGTTAGTTATTTTCCCATTGCTGTGATAAAACACCTTGACCAAGGCAGCTTACGGAAGAGAGTTTATTTGGGCATACGGTCTCAGAGGGTTAGAGTCTCTGATAGTGGAGAGGAGGCAGCAGGTGTTAGGAACTGGATGCTGAGGGCAGAGGCTCAGGGCTCCCGTTTTAAATCAGAGAGAATAAACTAGAAAATGGTGTTAAATCTTTAAATGCTCAAAATCAGCCTGCTTCCAGAAACACACTCCCCTCAACAAGGCCACACTTCATGAATCTCCCCCAGACAGACAGCGCCACCATCTGGGGACTTGTGTGGTTTGAGAATGGAATAAGAGCCCAGAGGCTCTTATGTTTGATACTTGGCTCCAAATGGTGGAACTGTTTGGAAAGGACTAGGAGGTGTGGCCTGGAGGAGGTTTGCCACTGGAGGATGATGGCTCTGAGGTTCCAAAAGACTTAGCCATTCCTAGTGTCTCTGTTTCCTGCTTGCAATTTGGTTTGAGATGTGAGCTTTCAGCTGTTCCTGCTGCCATGGCTTCACCCTGCCATCATGGACTCTAACGCTCTGGAACCATAAGCCCTATTAAATGCTTCCTTTTATAACTTACCTTAGTCAGAGTCTTATAACAGCAACAAGAAAGTAACTAATACAGTCTCATAGTTAGGCTTTCTACTGCTGTGTGATAAAGCACTGCCTTGGTTAGGGTTTCTATTGCAGTGAAGAAACACCATGGCCATGGCACTCTTATAAAGGAAACCATTTAATTGAGGTGGCTCCCTTACAGTTTCAGAGGTTTAGTCCGTTATCATCATGGTGGCAAGCATGGTGGCTGGGAGTATGGTAGTATGCAGGCAGACATGGTGCTGGAGAATTCTACATCTTGATCCAAAGGCAACAGGAAGTGAACTATCTCACTGGGCGTGGTTTGAGCATATATGAGACCTCAAAGCCTGCCTCCATAGTTACATACTTTCTCCAGCAAGGCCACACCCACTCCAACAATGTCACACTTCCTAACAGTGCCACTCCTTTTGGGGGGCATTTTCTTTCAAACCATCTACAAGCACCGTGACTAAAAGTCACTTCAGGGTTTATTTCATCTGATAGCTTGTAGTCCATCAACCAGAGAAGTCAGGGCAGGAACCTGGAAGCAGGAGCTGAAGCAGAGGCCATGGAGGAATGCTGCTTACTGACTTGCTCCTCATGACTTGTTCAGCTTGTTTTCTTATAGTACCCAGGACCACCAGCCTAGGGATAGTACAGCCCACAGTGAGCTGGGTCCTCTCACATCAACAAAAATGCACAGCAGACTTGCCCAGCTAATCTGATGGGGACATTTTCTCAATTGAAGTTCCCTCTTCTAAAAGGATTCTACCTTGTGTCAAGTTGACATAAAACTAGCCAACTCATACAGGGGCTAAGCATTCAAACACCCAGCACTATAGAGAACATTTCTTTTTTTTTTTTGGTTTTTCGAGACAGGGTTTCTCTGTGTAGCTTTGCGCCTGTCCTGGAACTCACTTTGGAGACCAGGCTGGCCTTGAACTCACAGAGATCCGCCTGGCTCTGCCTCCCGAGTGCTGGGATTAAAGGCGTGCACCACCACCGCCCGCGAGAACATATCTTATTCAAATCACCACAAAAACCCCTGAGGGGAGATATTTAGCATGGGGCTCCAACTGCTTATTTTTAAAGGGGAGGAGTTAGGATGAAGAGGAAGATTTGGTGGGTTAAGACAACAAGCTTGGAGTAAGACAGAGGAATAATGGTTAAAACCAGGACAACAGCCAGGCGGTGGTGGCGCACGCCTTTAATCCCAGCACTCGGGAGGCAGAGGTAGGCGGATCTCTGTGAGTTCGAGGCCAGCCTGGTCTCCAAAGTGAGTTCCAGGAAAGGCGCAAAGCTACACAGAGAAACCCTGTCTCGAAAAACCAAAAAAAAAAAAAAAAAAAAAAAAACCCAACCCAGAATAACAGTTAGAGATTTGTTGGCCAACAGAGGAAGTAAGGTTTGAAGTTAGAGACCGTGGAACTATTTATTAACTTGCCTCTTGATCCATGACTCTCGTGTCTGGACAACTGGCCAGCAAGTCTCTCACTACACATGATCCATGCTATGTGTTTTCAATGCTGACAAACTCTTGTGATGACAGTCGGGCATAGTGAAAGGTATTACCTACTAGACCATTATACCGATCATGTGCAAAAAAATAAAGGAAAATCAAAGGAAAATCAAAAAGATCAAAGAGAAAAAGAACAATGACTGGGTCAGTCATCCCAGAGTTTCAAAAATAATCCTCCCATGAAGCCCTTCTGGGTCTGCAAGAGAGTAGCAGGACTTCCCTGGGGTTTCAGTATCTTGATGGGTGCCTTTTCTTGTTTTTCTTTGTTTTTTTCAAGACAGGGTTTCTCTGTATAGCCCTTCCTGTCCTGGAACTCAGTCTGTAAACCAGGCTGGCCTTGAACTCACAGAGATCTTCCAGCTTCTGTCTCCCAAGTGCTGGGACTAGATGTGCCACCAGGCCCAGCTTGGTGTGTTTTCAAATTCCACCCACCCACCCCCACCTCTGTAGCTCAGGCTGGCTTGGAATTTGTTATCCTCATTCATTGGCCTCCTGGTTGTTGGTATTATACATTTGTGTCCACACATCCAGCCTCAGATTTTAAAATTTTGTTTTTTTAATTCACTATTTGTGTGTATGTGTGTTCCAGTGGACACAGGTATACCTATGTGTATGGGTGTCCACATGTGTGGAGGCTCCAGGCTAACCTTGAGTATTGTTTCTCAGGTGCTGTCCACTTTGTGTTTGAGTCTCTCATTGGCTGAAACTCACCAGGAGGCGAGGCTGACTGATGAGAGAGCCCCAGAGATCCACCTATTCCTGTCTCTCCCTGTGCTTGGATTACCTTGTTTCTATATGTGGTTTCTGGGGATTGGACTCAGATTATATATATATAAATATATATAAATATATAAAATAGGTAAACACATAATATCTTTAAAAAATATTGGACTCTATCAGTGCTGTGAAGAGACACCATGACCACGGCAACTCTTATAAAGGAAAACATTTAACTGGGGCTGGCTTACAGTTTCAAAGGTTTATCCATGATTGTCATGGAGGGAAGCATGGCGGCATGCAGGTAGACATGGTGCTGGAGAAGGAGCTGAGAGTTCTACATCCAGATCTGAAGGCAGGAGGGAGAGAGAGTGACACTGGACCTGGCCTGAGCATTTGAAACCCCAAGCCTACCCCCAGTGACGTACTTCCTCCAACTAGGCCACACCTCTTAATGCCACTCCCTAAGCATTCAAATATGGGAGTCCATGGGGGGCATTCTTACCCAAATCACCACAATCAGTTTATTATTGCTTGTTTGGTTCTCAGGATAGAAACCAGGGCCTTGAACGTGCTAAGTACATACTCTACTACTGAGCTAAACCCTTGCCCAGACAGTACTGGTTTATGACCTACTTTTTGTTTTGTTTTGTTTTCTGTTTTGAGACAATGTCTCACTGGTTGGCCTGGAACTCACTCTGTAGACCAGGCTGGCCTCATATTCACAGAGACCTGCCTGCCTCTGCCTCCTGAGTATTGGGATTAAAGGCAACCCTGGCTGTGACCTGGCTGTGACCTACTTTTAAAGATACTTTTTTATGTTCAATAACCACATATGACCATTTGTGTGAGTATGTGTGTGGGCTATATGTTGGGGGTGTGCATGTGCACATGGTGTGCATCCACACAGAAGTCAGAGGACACCCTCAGGTGGGGGGCCGTTCCTTAAACACCATCCACCTATCTTGGGATGGTTGGGGAGACAGGGTCTCTTGCTGACTTGACGCTTGCCAAGTGGCTTGGCTGGCTTCCCAGCAAGCCCAGAGATCCACCCGTCTCTGCCTCCTCAGTGCTGGGGTTACAGCTCTGTGCCACCATGCCTAGACTGTTTACATTGGTTTTTAGTATTGAACTCAGGTCTTGATGCGTGCACGCTGACCCTCTGCTAAACGAGCTATCTCTCCAGTCCACACCTCACTATTTTTTGTTAATATTTTAAAATTTTAATACCTCACTATTTTTATGTTAATATTTTTTTAATTTTAAATTACTTTCTCATTTTTGTTTATTTAGAAGTAGACTTGGAGTTAATTTACAAACATTGTTAATAGCCAGTAAGATGGCTCAAGAGCTAAAAGCACTTGACCCGCAAGCCTGACAACCTGAGGTCTAGCCTTGGAACTCACAGTGGAAGGAGTAAACAGACTCCTGAAGATAGTCCTCTGACCTCCACAATGCACCATGGCACACATTCACCCAAAGCACACATATGCAGTATGTACATACTTACACTTATAATTATAAATGAAATTTAATTAAAAAATTTAAATATAGATTTTGAGCACTAGGGTTAATAGAAAAAAACAGTGTTCTGGAAAAAAATTAAGACCACCTAAAATTGTGGGTATGGGCTTGCCAAAGGAGGATTGCCTTTGGGTTTTTTTGTTTTTTCCCAAGACAGGGTTTCTCTGTGTAGTCTAGCCTGTCTTGGAACTTGCTTTGTAGACCAGGCTGGCATCGAGATCATAGAGATCTGCCTGCTTCTGCCTCCTGTGTGCTGGGATTAAAGGTGTGAGCCACCTCCATGCCCTGCTCCTTGTTTGTTGATTTGTTTGTTTTTTCAGACAAGAGCTCATGCAGCCCAGGCTGGCCTGCTACTTATTATATTTTTTCAAGGCTATCTTGAACTCCTGACCCTTCAGCCTTCATCTCCCAAGTTCTAGGATTAGAGCCTGTGTTTCCACACCCTGATCCTTCCTCCTAGCTTTTTATTAGAATAGTTGACCAGAGTTGAAAGTATAGTTGAGTGTGCATCTCTGTGCCCTCAATAGTGCAATCATTATTAACACATTAGCACACTGTGTCAGCATGTGGAAATACTTGGTCTGTGGAGTGAGGAGTCAGCCTTCCTTCGTTCCAAAACCAAGTCTACTTACCATTTTCTATTTGTATGACTTAGCCTTGGGTGAGATCCAGAACATTGTTCTAAGGCTTGTTTTTGTTTTTTATCTATAAAATAGGATGACATCTCAGAATTAAATAGGGCAATTATCGCTTAGTTATCTGTTTTATCTTCTCATTGTACTGGCTAGTTTTATGTCAACTTGAAACAAACAACAGTCATTTTGAAAGAGGGAGATTTAATTGAGAAAATGCTCCCATCACATTGTCCTGTGGGCAACCCTGTTTTATATATCTTTGATTGATGTGGGAGGGACTGGATCACTGCGGGTGGTGTCACCTCTCGGCTGGTAGTCCAGAATACTATAAAAAGGGAGGCTGGGCAAGCCATTAAGCAGCATTCCTCCATGGTCTCTGCCTCAGTGCCTGCCTCCAGGTTTCTGCCTTGAGTTCCTGCCCAGACTGTCTTCAGTGATGGACTGTGATGTGGAACTTTAAGCTGAAATAAACCCTTCCTTCCCCGGGTTGCTTTTGCTCGTGGTGTTGATTACCGTAATACAGACCCTAACTAAGACACTTACCATGGAAGACAGAGACAGTATCTTGGTTGGTTTCACTTTAAATCCACAATCAGTAACCTCAAGAGGGCTCTTTCACTCTCTGGTAATCTTGCTACATCACATCACTCACCCACTTACTTAGATGACTGTGTCACTCATTCTCATCTTTCCTCAAACCTTTAACACTGCTTGATACAACAGGCTTTCTTTTGGCCACCAACCAGCTCCCAAATTATGACCTGGAAATGTATTATTAGTTATGAATGCTTGGCTTTAGCTTACACTTGTCCCATTAGCTCTTATAACTTAAGATAACTTATAATTTATAACTTATAATTTAACCTGTTTCTCTTCGTCTATGTTTTGTCTCAGGGCTTTTTACCCTTCTTTCATTCTGTATGTTCTACTCCGTGTCTGGCCGGTTGGTGGCTCTCTTCCTTCTTCCTTCATTTCTCTCTCTTCTCTTTGCCCACCAGCCCTGCCTAGTGCTCTCCTGCCTAGCTATTGGTTGTTCAGTTTTTTATTAGACCAATCAGGAGCCTTAGGCAGGCAAGGTAAAACAGCAACACATCTTTACATAATTAAACAAATGCAGCAGAAACAAATGTAACACATTACATGTTAAAGCAATATTTCACAACATCTTGTCCTTAACTCTCCGATGACAATTGTCCTTGTTTCATTGAGTAAATAGAAACACTCAGTAGAGATCATCAGTACATTCCTACCACATCTGCTACCAATTTGCATCCATCCCATGCCCTCATTCCTATCTGTAAATGCTGTGTCAATACCCCGTCTATAGCCAACCCTTCCGCTTATGAACTGTATCTGTTTTTTCTTGCTCATTCGCGATACCATTCTGGTAACTATCCTTTCTCTCTTCCATCATCAATTTTTCCTTCTCTACTGAATCATTCCTATCAGCATTCAAATCTCCTGCTTTAACAAACACCTTTCTACAACCTCATACCCATCCCAAGCTACTGTCCAGTTCTGCTGTCTTTAAAGAGAAAGCTCTTTCACAGAGTTCTCTATACTCAAAATCTCATCTGCCAATCTAGCTTGTTACCACGAAACTTCCTTGAAGTCTGATATTCTCTATCACTTCGCCACTCTGACCCTAGTCTAAATGGCCACTCTCGTGCTTACGCTGACGGAAGACTCTCCTAATTTTCCCCTGTGTTTTTTCCCCTCTTTCTCTTATGTGGTTTAATCTCTGTCAAATAGAACAATCCCTTAAAAACATGACAGAGAGGCTGCAGCATGACCAGCCTCCTCATACTCCTGCTGCCATGCCTCCTTAGACATGATGGGCTGTATCCTTTCTTTAATTGTGAGTCAAAATAAACCCTTACTATAAAACAAAACAAAACAAAAAACCTAACAAAAAACACGCTAGAGAGACTGGCATCATGGCACACACCTGTCATCCCAGCACTGGGGAGGTGAAGAGCTGGAGGCAGGAGGATTAGTTCAAGGGCTACCCTGTCTGCATAGAGACCCCATATCAAACAAGCTAGCAAACAACAAACAAGAAACATCTCCTCTTGGATAACTAGCAGATATCCCAAAATTGTTTTAAAAACAAAAACAAAACAGAACAGACTTTCTGATCCTCTCCCTAAACCCCACACCATTACTTGTCTTCTCTGCAGGAGGAAATGAGAACTCCTTTTTTCCCGTTTTTCAGGCCAATTCTCCTCCTCCGGAGCCATCCTTGACTCCCTCTTTATCACAATACCACTTATCCAGTTAAAATCACCTTGGCCGTAGTTTGAAAATAATACTCATAAGCTCACCACTTACCCCTGCCCTGCTACTGGGCTGATTCAAGCTACCATCTTCTTTGCTTGGTTTACTGCAGCAATCCCCCCCCCTTCCCCACAGGCTTTCTGCTTCCTCTTTCATGAGCCTTTTGTGCAAATCAGAGTTCTCCAATGCCTTTCACTTCTAGTAGAAAGAAATCCCTTATAAAGTCTCCCCGAGGCCCTACGTAATCTGCTCCTACCCTTGGCTAGGTCTCCATTCTTCCTTCTTCCTCTCTCCACTTCAGCTGTGCCTGGATCCCGACGTTCTTCAAAGAGGTTGGTCATACTTCCACCCCAGGGTCTTGCCACGGATATCCACAGTCTTCACCACCCTTCCTCCTACAGCTTTCTTGCTCAGGTGCCACCTTTCGGGCACTTTCCCAGGGCTGGTGATACAGTTCAGTGTTAAAGCATTTGTCTAGCATGCATGAGGCCCTGGACTCCTTCCCCAGGACTCGATGATGATGATGATGGTGGTGGTGGTGGTGGTGGTGGTGGAGGTGGTGGTGGTGGTGGTGGTGGTGGTGGTGGTGGTGGTGGTGGTGATGATGGCTCCACAGCTGACCAGATCGGCTTTTCCTCACAACTATGTAAAGGCCTGCTCCCCTGACCTTGTCTAGTGCTCATCACTTATCTACCTTGCTTTTTCTCTGGCACTTTTTATCACCTTACACCACCGTCATTTTGTTTGTCTGAATAGCCCTTGAATGAGCTCTGTGAACGCAGGGCTACTTTATCTATTTTGTCCTCTACAATTTCTCTGACCTCAATAAATATTCATCGATTTAATTAATTTTGAAAAAAGTTTTCATTAAGTAGCTTGCTGTGTGGCCAAACTTGGTCTGGAGTTCTTGATAATCCTCCTGCCTCAGTCTCAAGAATGTTAGGATTACAAGCATTTCTCTATCATGCTGGGTTTATTGAATGAATGTTGATTTTTTTTTTTTTTAAATCTGATCTCAAGACCTACTTCTTCGAAAGATCTGGGAAATATGTCTGGTCATGGAAAGCTTGAATGTGCATAAAAGACCTAAGGCATTGGTACCTTCGAACTTCCATGCATATCTCACATTGTTATTCTTTTCTTTCAGCTCAACACAAAAACACCCCCAGCAGCCAACCAGGCATCTGACCCTGAGGAAAAAGGTAAGTGAGGCTGGGCTAGGCTGTTAGCAGAGCTAATGAAGGCTGCAACATGATACAAGCAGAACTGTAAATCTAGAAGCTCCGAACACCAGATGTCAAAGGAATATGGCTGTGGACAAGTGAAACAAGGGCTTACTATAGCTCTAGGTTCTTGCTACTTTTTCCTAAGATGTAATTATATCGGCATTCTCTCTCCACTTTATCAAGTAGAGTCTTGAATGGTTGGAAAGGCATGTAAAATGATAAGAAGGGGCCAGCGGATGGCTCAATGGGAAAACGTGGTTTTTTTTTCCAAGCCTAATGACCTCAGTCAATCTCCAGGACACACATGATGGGACTCAACAAGTTGTCCTCTGAAGCCCACGTATGGGGCACATACAGATTCTGGGGGGGTGGGGGGAAGTAGTGTATTTTAAAAGATTTGTTTATTTAAAAAATTTCTGTGAGCCGGGCCGTGGTGGTGCATGCTTTAATCCCAGCACTCGGGAGGCAGAGGCAGGAGGATCTCTGTGAGTTTAAGGCTCACCTGGGCTACAGAGTGAGTTCCAGGAAAGGCACAAAGCTACACAGAGAAACCCTGTCTCGAAAAACCAAAAAAAAAAAAAAAATTTCTATGTATGTGTGTGCGCCTGTATGAGTTTATGTGCACCACATGCATGAAGGTACCCAAAGAGGCCACAGGGCTTCAGAGCTGGAATTACAGGTGGTTGTGAACCACCAGATGTGTAGGCTGGGATTGTAACCCAGGTCTCCTGCAAGAGCATTAAGTACTCCTAACCACTGAGCCCTTTCTCTAGCCCCATAAAACATTTTTGAGTGATAAGAAGAAACTTATCAGATAATCCAAGCCACTGTTCTCCACTAAGAGTTGAAGCAAGAAAGTGTACTTTAAGGATCTGAACGGCAGGATTTAGGAATAAATGACGATAGAAGACATTTGTTATTTGATCCAAGAATAGCAAAACCTCTTGTGGAAACTATGCTAATTCTAAGCCTAGCACCCTAACTTTTAGAATCATCAGTCAACTGTAGTCCTTGAGAAGACTGGGGGACCTCAAAGAGTCTAGCTCAAAGTGCTGTATTTGAGGTTTGGAGGAAAGGACTGGAATCGGTTGGGTTGACTCATCAGTGTGTCTCCAACTGTCTACAGGGAAGGCTGGCAGCATCAAGAAGGCTGAGGAAGAGGAGGAGATCGACATTGACTTGACAGCTCCAGAGACAGAGAAGGCCGCCCTTGCAATTCAGGGCAAGTTCAGGCGATTCCAGAAAAGGAAAAAGGATTCCAGTTCCTGAGTGGCCAGCCTTCCCTTCACCCCTCTCCTTCCTCTCTCCCCTCCACAGCTCTGACTCTCATGTGTCTTGTCCCTTTATCCCTCTAGCCTCTCCTGGAGGCAAGCTTAACCTTTATAGATTCTTTTCTCAGCCTCTCTTAAGCCATCACAGCAGTAGAGACACAAGGACATGAGAAGACTTCAGTTGGTAGTCACTAGGCTAAGGGTGGATCAGTCCCTTGCAGAGAACAAAAGGTTTTGAGGTATGACCCTCCCCTACCCCTAATGCTAAAGGCAGGATGGGAAAGTCTTCAGAGCACAGTGCCTGAGGGTGGGGTCTATGTATTGTGCCTGTTCCAGCATTCAGACTTCAGGCAACACTTTCAGGTCCTTCTGCAGCACCCCCTTCATCTCCCAGGAGTCAGTCACCATGCAGCTGCCCCTTTCCCCTGGGCAGACATAAATCAAGGAGCTTGCAGAGTGCGGTGGTGCATGCCTTTAGTCCCAGAACTTGGAAGGCAGAGGCAGGTGGATCTCTCTATGTTCAAGGCCAGCCAGGGCTACATAGAGAGAGACCTTGTCTCAAAAAAACCTGCACCCACACACACACACAAAAAAAATCAAGCAGCTTAACATATTAGTGCATGCTGAGTAGATTCCATCCAAGGAAAGAAAGCAGGTAGAGGGGCAAGGAAAATCTTCCTTCATTGTCCATTCTGAAATCAGAGGAGCCAGAGATGGCAGAAGGTCCAGAGGCCATAAGCTAAGAAATGAAAACTAGGAAACATTTAGGAAGGAAAGAAGTAAAGAAGGGCAAGATGTCTGAAGCTACAAGTTATTGTTAAATAAATACTACATGAGGGGCTCTCTGGCCTTTGCTAATCTGCCTGTCTCTTAATGCACCCCCATCTCTTGTCATCCCCAGAGCCATGTGAGCCAAGTGACACCCTATAGTTCTCAGCCACCCCACTGTGGAGTCAGGGCAAAAATAGCCACTGTATGTGATTTTAGCATGTTTAATAATCATAACAATAAAAAAAGCCCTCAAATGGGGCCGTTGGACCTCTGCTAGTGTTTTTTCATGGGTTGAACATGAGTGTAAGCCTAAACCGGCCCGGGGAGGGCGGTAGAGAGGCCGTGCGGATTACATGACTGCGCAGGAAACCAACAGAGCCTGAGTAAATTTCAGCTGAAGCGAATCCTGCCTTCCTTCTCCCGACCTTGGCCTCACCTTGATGCACCGCCCACACTGTGTCGCTCTGCTGCTGTCACCACCCTCAGGGTGCACCTGCAAGGATGATGTCTTCCTGCTCCCCTGCCAGCTACGAGCACACTTGGTACATAGCTCTGAAAACCAACCTATTCTTCCTGGCTTCTTATCCCCAAATGACCTGTTCCAGATTTCCCTCCTACTTGGTCTTCTTCCCAGAGTCTCCCGTCCCCTCCTAGTGTTTATAAATTAAGAGATGGAGACAACGACTCTGGACACTAAAGAGTACCACTCTTTTTTTTTTTTTTTTTTAAGAATTTATTTAACTTTTTATTTTATGTGCATTGGTATGAAGGTGTCAGATCCCCTGGAAATGGAGTTACAGACAGTTGTGAGCTGCCACGTGGGTGCTGGGATTGAACCCAGGCCCTCTGGAAGAACAGCCAGTGCCCTTAACCACTGAGCAATCTCTCCAGCCCCAAGAGTACCACTCTTACACTGAAGGGTTTTAACCAGAAATCAAATAAAAATAATGATTTTCACGTGAGCTAGCATTGCTGAGAAATGGTCTCTCCACCTTAAAATGATTGAAGATTGAGCAAAAAAATCATCTGTACTTGCCACACTTCTTACTTTTTTGTGGGGAGTGGTGATTAAAACAGTTCCACTACACTAGTCAGGCATGGTGGCACACGTCTTTAATTCCAGCACTCGGGAGGCAGAGACAGGCAGATCTCTTGAGTTCAAGGCCAGCCTGGTCTACAGAGCAAGATCCAGGACTTCCAGGGCTACACAGAGAAACCTTGTTTCAAGAAAAAACATAACAAACCAGTTTCACCTTGCAGCCCAGGCTGTCTTTGAACTCACAACCCTACTTCATTAGCCTCCCAAGTGCTGGGATTACAGCCTTGCACCACTATGCTCAGCTAATGGTTTTTATTTTGGTAACTTTGTAAAGCATAAACTTTACCATTTTGGTTATTTTTATTTTATGTATGCTATGAGTTGGGGGGTTTGAGTTAGTTATTATATATATATATATATATATATATATATATATATATATATATCAGTGTTTTGCTTGCACATATGTCTGTGTACCATGTGATGTGTGCCTGGCGCCCATGGAAGTCAAAAGAGGGCATCAGATCCCCTGGAACTGGACATATAGATGGATGGTTGTCAGCCACCATGTGGTTGCTGGAAAACAAATCCAGGCTTTCTGGAAGAACAGCCAGTGCTCTTGATGGCTAAGCCATTGCTCCAGCCTTCAGTTATTTATTTTTATGTATGTGAGCGTTTTCCCGCATGTATGCATGTGCACCATGTGCATGCCTGGTGTCCACAGAGGCCAGAAGACAGCATTGGATTTCCCTGGATTTCCTGGTGGTTATAAGCTGCCATGTGGGTGCTGGGAACTGAACTTGGTTCCTCTGCAAGAGCAGCACCATATCTCCAGGCCCCAAATTTTGTCTTTTAAACAACTCCCATCCTCTATTCCTAGCCTCTGTGACTTTTATTGTTCCATTGCCCATCTGTATGGTTTCCTTTTTTTTTTTTTTTTTTTAAAGACAGGGTGTTACCATGAGGCTGGTGCTATCCTGAAACTCAAGATCCTCCTTTGAGAGCTGAGGTTATAGGAGTGTACCACCATGTCTAACTCAGTAGCAGGCTTTTCTGGGGCCACCAAACAGCTCCCAAATAATGACACAGAGACTTAATATCAATTATGAATGCTTGGCCTTATGCTTGTCCCACTAGCTCATATAACTTATTTTAAACTGTGTCCCTTCATCTAGATTTGCCTCAGAGCTTTTTACCTTTTCTTCATTCTGTATGTTCTATTTTTCCCGCTTCTTCTTTGTCTGTCTGTCTGGCAGCTGCTGGCTGGCTGGCCCTGGGCATCTCTCTCTCTTTCTCCCTCATTCTCTTCTCTTGTGAGCCTAGATTCCTCCTCCTACTTATTCTCTCTGCCTGCCAGCCCCTCCTATCCCTCTACTGCCTAGCTATTGGCTGTTCAGCTTTTTATTAGACCAATCAGGTGCCTTAGGCAGGCAAGGTGAAACAAATGCAGCACATCTTCACATAGTTAAACAAATGCAGCATTGCTGTGGGATGGTCTGTATGTCAAATGCTCTGATTGGTCAATAAATAAAACACTGATTGGCCAGTGGCCAGGCAGGAAGTATAGGCGGGACTAACAGAGAGGAGAATTGAGAGAACAGGAAGGTGGGAGGAAACACTGCCAGTCACCACCATGACAAGGAGCATGTGAAGACACCGGTAAGCCACGAGCCACGTGGCAAAGTATAGATTTATAGAAATGGATTAATTTAAGATATAAGAACAGTTAGCAAGAAGCCTGCCGCAGCCATACAGTTTGTAAGCAATATAAGTCTCTGTGTTTATTTGGTTGGGTCTGAGTGGCTGTGGGACTGGCGGGTGAGAGAGATTTGTCCTGACTGTAGGCCAGGCAGGAAAACTCTAGCTACACAGCATAAACAAATGTAACACATCTTTACATAGTTAAACAAATGTAACACACCTTTTACATAGTTAAAGTAATATTCTGCAACATAAACAAATGTAACACATCTTTAGATAGTGAAAGTAATATTCCACAACATAACTCCCTTCTTTCTTTGGTCCAAGAATATAGAAATCAAAATCATGCAGCAGTCATGAGTAAGAAACAAGCAACAGTATCTCTGGAAGTCAGCCTACATTCCAGAGTATATTCATGCCTAGCGAGCCCATGGCTATGGGGTATTAATAGAATTGAATAGTAATTCGTAGGAGGGCCCTCTGCAAAAGGAAGTACTTCTCCCGGATGCTAGAGAAAAGAAGGAAGTTTCATTGTTATATTTGGAATCTGATACGAGTGCAATGTAGTAATCATGGTAGCCTTTCATCTCAGTCTCATAGGTAAATAAAAAAGAACGTCATTGCTATACCTGGGGTGTGTCCAGTATTCCCTGATAAAACAAGTACTCCCAGGGCTAGAGAAATGGCTCAGTCGTAAAAATGCTTGCTGCTCTTCCAGAGGACCTGAGTTCAGTTCCTAGAACCCAGGTCAGGTATAACTCCAGCTCCAAGGCATTAAATACTCTCTTCTAGCTTCTCTGGCCACTCAAATACACACACACACACACACACACACACACACACACACACACACACACACACAAATAATAACAACAGATCATTTAAAATCTATCTAAAGAGTGCTCCCTGTCCTTTGGTCCACAGATGAGATAAGAATTGACTGACATTTCTACCTTAGTCTGCCCCTAAGACACTGAGACCAGGCAGGAGCTTCCTGGCCCTGGCCATGTGGGAGTGGGCTGGCTCAAGGCAATGGTAATTTCTCTGTCGTCAGCCTGTTTTCTGTAGACCTGCTACTTGGAGGATATCTGCTGAATCATTTTGCCACACTAATGTGGAGGCTGTTGATGCAGCCCCAATCCGTTCATATTGGTAATAAAAAAAGGCACCATAGCATTGATTTGGGAAAGATAATTCTGACCAAAAAGAGAGACTTGGGTGTCTTCAGCTAAATCAATGGTGATTCTCAATAAATGCTCTGAGGGCTGATTCTCTTCCACCTGCTGTTCCTCATGACTTGAGCTGGTTGCTTCTCTCTGCCTGCCTGGAACACTCTCTTGAGGTCCAGGACATTTTTTTTTTTTTTTTGGTTTTTTTTTTCGAGACAGAGTTTCTCTGTGTAGCTTTGCGCCTTTCCGGGAACTCGATTTGGAGACCAGGCTGGCCTCGAACTCACAGAGATCCGCCTGCCTCTGCCTCCCAAGTGCTAGGATTAAAGGCGTGTGCCACCACCGCCCGGCTGAGGTCCAGGACTTTTGATGGGCTACCCTTGGGGCCCTAAAACTCTGCCAAAGAAATGATCCTTGAATGCTAATCACAGAGAGACCTTTTTAGAGTGTTTTGTCTTGTGAAACAAAAACTGGAAATCTCTGTCCTAGGGAGAGGCTGTTACAAATGGATTAGCAGAAAAGATAAGATGAAGAAAGGAAAAAAAGACAAGGAACATGGTTGGGTATGCCTGTAATCTCAGCCCTTGAGAGGTGGAGGCAGGACGATCAGGAGTGCAAGGTCATCCTTGGCAACATACTTAGTTTGATGACATCCTGGGCTACATGAGATCTTGTCTCAACTCCCACACCCACAAAAAGGTTTAAAAGAAAAAAAACTTTTATGCACATTACTTCTGACGACAAATGTGTGAGATCCTCTCACATAAAGCAATTCTCCAACTCTGAAGACATCTTATGCTATAGTTATGACACAGGTATCCAGAATTAATGTCACTTGTGACTTGCACATCTGGCTAACCAGCTGCCGGTCAGAGCACTTCCTCCTGCTCAGTAATGTACTGGAATGGCTCATAGAACGTGGGACAGTTCCTTACTTATTATTGTCACTTCGTTCTAAAGGGCACAGCTCAGAACCCACTCCGGTGGTGGGCACTTGTAATCCCAGCACTGGGGATCTGAGGCGGGAGGATTAGGAGTCCAGGGGTAGCCTGAGCTAGATAGTGACATAGTGAGAGATGAGAAACAGGGAAAACTCCCCTACCTATCTCCTAAAGAACAGCTATGAGAATGGAAAAAATAAACAGAGCAAGGGAGGTGAATGGAATCTTCGTGTGCCACCTTTGGGCATGTTCCTGGCACATTGATATACCAATCTGAAAGCTCTCTGAACTTTGAACCCCAGTTTTAGAGTCTTCATGGAATCGTCATTACATAAGCATGATTAAGCCACCTGCTGTTGGTGGTTAAATCAATCTCCACTTCCTCTCCCCTTCCTGGAGATCAGGGTTGGGTTAAAAGCTCTAATCCTCAAATCAGAAAGTTGGCTTCTCGGGCAGTCAGCCTCACCGCCTTCCGGGAGGCATCCTGGAGTCATAACTAACACCAACTCTGGTGTGGTTGAATTGAGCTTTTGAGCTAGCCGAGGTGGCCCATGCCTGTAATCCCAGCAGTCATGAGGCTGAGGCAGGTGGATTGCTTTGACTTTGAGATTAGCCTGGGGCTACACAGTGAATTTTAATGTCAGCCTGAGCCACATAGGGAGATCTTGTCTCAAGCAGGGATTAAAGAATATTGAAAGAGACTCCCCTCACCCTTATCACTCAGTAAATGCCAGGGGTTCTAGGATTCCTGTGCCAAGACTTGAGGGTGAAGACCAAATGTATGTTTTAGTAGAAACTAGTCCAAGGCTTGGGGGGTAAAGGCATTTACTCAACTAGAATTAATATAAACATTTAATAAAGAATAGACACTTCAGACAGAAATACTGTACGTGGGGCTGGACAGACGGCTCTGCACTTAAGAACACTTCCTGCTCTAGCAGAGGACCCAAGCTTGGTTCCTACCTTCTACGTGAGGCAGTTCACAACTGCCTGTGACTTCCAACTCCAGAGGATCTGACAACTTCTCATGGCCCCTGTGTGCACTCTCAAGCATGTGCATAAACAAACACACACACACACACACACACACACACACACACACACTTTTTTTTTTTAAATAAAGAAACAGAAAGAGAGAGAGAGAGAGATCCAGGATGCAATGGAATCCTTTAACAGCAGTTAGAAGTTACTCAGCCTTACCTGCTGGGCCATTTGTGCAGGGTCATATTTTTTTTTTTTGGTTTTTCGAGACAGGGTTTCTCTGTGTAGCTTTGCGTCTTTCCTGGATCTCACTCTGTAGACCAGGCTGGCCTCGAACTCACAGAGATCCGCCTGGCTCTGCCTCCCGAGTGCTGGGATTAAAGGCGTGCGCCACCACCGCCCGGCGTGCAGGGTCATATTTGAGTAGAGTTCAGAGAGCAGCTCCCAAGCCGAGGTGGTAAATCTTAGAGCAACACCTGTCTTCTTCGACACGCGCCACTTGGGATGAGGCTCCAGAAGCCATTAGGAGCTGGTCTCTCATTGTCTAAAGAATTACAAGTCACTGGTTCAGACTCCAGAGAGTTATGCTCTGCCAGTTAGAAAGTGGATTTTGCTTTTTCTTTTTGGCCTTTTTGACACTACGTGTCTTAGTATATCCCATTATCCCGTCCATATCACTGACTTCCGGTGCTTTCTCAATTGTGCGGGTGTGACAGAGCTGGGACTGCAGTCCTGTCGAGAGTGGAAGGGGTCTGGGGATCTTATAAGCGGGGGACATACTTTTAACTACATTCCCAAAGCCCAGACCTGGAGAGATAAAGGCCTGGGTGGGGGCGGGAGTGGGGGTGGGGGGTGGGGTGTCTGTGGGGGACTCAAGCAGTTAAAGACACAAGGAGTCTCTCTCTGGACAGTCTTTCAAGCTGCATCCAGAGACTTGACAGTGTTGCAGGAGAGGCTTGCATCGATCTTGCCCCAGTATTGAGCTAGTTCCCTTCCCTTCCATGACTTTCTCTTAGAGGGATCCCTGCCTAATCCCCTTCTAGGAGCTACCCTCCCTTCCCAGCTCTTAGCTTCTCGCTCGTTGCTGAGTTTTTCTTATTTCTGATATTGTTTGCAGAGGTAGTGGCTCCTGGTAGCTCCCTTGTCCCTGCCACATGTTCAGTGTTTGAGAATCAGCCCTCACTGGACTCACTCTAATTACCGGCTGTCATCCTGTTTGTCATAACCACGCTAAATGTCGTCTGTGCTTCTGGAAATTGAGAGTTTGAGGGTGAGGAGTTTTGCTTTTTATATTAAGTTAGGTATCACAGGTGCTCTTCCTTCTGGTTAAGTGGCAAGTCTGACTCCAGCTCTACAAAGGCAAGAGATTCAGTCAACAGATAGGCAGAAAGTCAGCCTGTTCACAAGACCACAAGAAAAGCATCCTCAATCTCTCCTTCTCTATTTCCTTCTGGAAGTCATAGGAGAGTACTGGCAGCCCTTCTACCCCCCTCCCCCCGCCCCATCACGTTCTAGCTTCCATTAGAGTTCACTTATCATCAGGACTGTTAGTCAATCAACTCAATCATTGAGACTGTGAAAGGAAAGGGATTTTGAGAGTCTTAGGAAATAGAATCAAGGAGCCAGATTCAGACAGCACTGAATGTGTGTTCTGAAAGACATGAACACGGCAGGGGCTTATGTAGACAACTGTAGTTGGGTTTTGTTTGTTTGTTTGTTTTTATTTTACTCTTTGCTCTTTGGGAGTTCGCCACCCAGCTCCCAAATACACACACGGAGACTTATTCTTACTTATGAATGCCCAGCCTTAGCTTGGCTGATTTCTAGCCAGCTTTTCTTAAATTATCCTGTCTACCTTTTGCCGCTGGGTTTTTGTCTTTCTCTATTCTATATACCTTTTTTTCTTTTTTACTCTGTGTTTCCTTTTCTCTCTCCTCCTCCCTCTTCTCTTTTCAATGTTCTCCCATTTATTCTCTCTGCTTGGCAGCCCCGCCTATCCCTCTCCTGTCTAACTATTGGCTGTTCAGCTCTTTATTAGACCAATCAGGTGTTTTAGGCAGGCAAAGTAACACAGCTTCACAGAGTTAGACAAACGCAACATCAAAGAATGCCACACATCTTTGCATCATTAAACAAATATTTCACAGCATAAATGAATGCAACGCATCTTAAACTAATATTCCACAACAGGTAAGCAGTACTGCTTTATTGCAAAGCCATAAAAATTCCTTTCTAGTAAAAATTTCTTTCTATAGAATGCCAGGAAATAACTGAGACTACGTGACTAGCAGAAGATAAAGGATGTGTATAGTAAAAATGTCCACAAAATGGGAATCCGACCTTGAGGTGCATAGTTTGAGTCTCTGAGTGCAGTGTAATTGTCTGGTTTTTCCAGACGCCTGCAGACTAATGGTGAAAATGGCCAAAAGCTCACACACCTGGACACCACCTGATTGGTCTAATAAAGAGCTGAACAGCCAATAGCTAGGCAGGAGAGGGTTAGGCGGGGCTGCCAGGCAGAGAGAATAAATGGGAGAACATTGAAAAGAGGGAGGAGGAGAGAGAAAAGGAAACACAGAGTAAGGTGTGTTCAGGACACCAGGTGCATAAATCCTGTCCCTCAGTGTCCTCTCGATTCTAGGTCTAGTCCTGAGTTCTAGTCTTAGTTCAATGACTCATGTGACTTAGAAAAGTTAATAAATGTCTCTGTGGCTCAGGTTCTTCGTTTGTAAAGGGAGGATGCTATGTCAGAATCTAAGGACACAGTGGGCACATAAGAAGACAAGGTTACCTGCAAATATTCTTTGCTAGATTGAGCTCTGTTGACTTAGATGACTTCATAGTTGGGGCCCTCTGGGATCCTCATTCTGTAGATTAGGGTGATTCTCCATTCTCATGCTACAGATAGGACATGCATAATGGTAAGGAAGACTTGTAAGGTGCCACTGTGGGTTAGTCTGTATTCTGGGCACTTTCACATATATTAACTCATTTAATTCTTTTTTTTTTTTTTCCAAGACAGGGTTTCTCTGTGTCACAGACCTGGTTGTCCTGTCCTGGAACTTGCTTTGTAGCCCAGGCTGGCCTCAAACTCACAGAGATCTGCCTGCCTCTGCCTCCTGAGTGCTGGGTTAAAGACGCTCACCATTATGCATGGTTCATTGAATTCTTACAATGCTACTGGTATCTCCACTTTACAGATGAAGAAAGCGAGCCACCAAAGTACCGAATAGCTCCCAAAGAAATGAGAGATGGAAGCGGGGGTAGAACTCAGGTGGCCTGACTCCCCAATTTGTGCTTTTCATACCACGTGGATAACTGAAGATTGATTGTCAGGGATGCTGTCCAGCCCAGTTTAGAAGGTGGAGGGCGGAGCAGGCTACCCTTTAACTGAGTCCTAGAATACCTATTTCGTCTTGCAAGCCAGACACATACCAGACCCTCTTTCTTCCTTCTCAGGAGGACCCCCGTCCTGGCTTTACCTGACTCCCAGATGTCTAGCTGGGCCTCAATCTCATCCAAACGCTTTCCCTGTTGCTGCAGGGAACATATGGTGAGGCTCTCTGAAGTTAAAAGTAGTGGGAAGTGAACTAGATAGAGAAATGGGGCTCAGAAGAGCTGATGTGCCTAGAGGGGATGAACCGACAGGAGGCTCTCATCAAGTGGAACACTGACTGGGTAGCAACCTTCTTTCTCTAACTCTTGGGAGGGCCTGAAGCCTTATTTATACCTCTCAAGAGTTCTCTAAAGAAGGCAATACAGGCCGGGCGGTGGTGGCGCACGCCTTTAATCCCAGCACTCCGGAGGCAGAGCCAGGCGGATCTCTGTGAGTTCGAGGCCAGCCTGGTCTCCAAAGCAAAGCGAGTTCCCGGAAAGGCGCAAAGCTACACAGAGAAACCCTGTCTTGAAAAAACCAAAAAAAAAAAAAAAAAAAAAAAAAAAGAAGGCAATGCAGGAGGATGAACTGCCCTTTAGGGAAAGTGCCAAGAATCTATGGAAGGTTTTTTTTTTTTTTTTTTTTTTTTTTGTCTTTTTAAAATTAACTTTAAAAAAAAATTGTTTGTGTGACTATACAGAGTGGAAGTTCCTGGTAGTTGAGAGTCCAGGAAAAATAAGGATGCTAGACAATAATTCAATGACCCGGACAATGCAAAAGAATTATCCCACACCCTTGAAAAGTCTCAATGGGCCCAGCAGATAGCTCAGCAGTTAAGAATACTTGCTGATCCCTAAATCCAGTTTTAGGGGCTCTGATGCCCCCTTTTGAACTTCTTGGGCAACAGGCAGGCACATGATACTTATACATACACACAGACAAAAGACTCATACACTTAAAGTAAATAAATCTAAAAGCAAAACTTCCAAAGTAACAACTTAAGGGGAAAAGAATATTCATCTCTAATTAACTGTAGCCTTGTGGAAATTTTAGCATTAATGTGAATAAATACACAGTGTGTGGGATAAACAAGAGAATAGTGTAATCTCTGCTATAAAGTTAATTCATGCATTTTTCTCAAATAGATAAAACCAAACAAAAAAGCAGAATAATGTATCTCAAGGAAGCCAAGAGCTAATCATTACCAAAAAAGGGAAATGATTGATAATGCGGAACACTGCTGAGAGATGACAAAGACTCAAAAGTGACCACTGAACAGGACAACAGGGGTCTAGTGATGTCGCTTAGTGGTAGAGCCCTTGGCTCAAGTGCACAAGGCCCTAGGTTCAATCACTGATAATACACAACACGCGCACACACACAGCAGACACAGACCACACACACACACATACACACATACACACACACACACACACACACACACACACACACACACACACTATGCTATGCTAGAAGCATATTTAGCGTGGACATCATTAATGCCCTTTGAGGAGCACAATTTTAGTGGACTGATGGAGATGGAGACATGAAAGGTAGGCATAGGCTGAAGGGAGAGAGTGGACATATTGCAGATAATACACCGGGCAGACATGTTCAAATGGCTTTATTATACAGGGAAGCAGACAAATGGGACTATGCACAGAGGTGGAAGTATGGAAGCTATTAAAATGCATTATATTTTCTCCATCATTACCAATTAACTCTTGGGTTTTGTTTATAATATTTATTACAGTATATTCTGCCAATAAAGAGGTTAAATTTTTGAAGTATTTCCTGTGTGATTTTTAGATTTCCTGTGTTGCTTAAAGGCCTTCTTACCCTTGTGGAGTTTAAGCAAATATCCTGACTCACCACACCACCTCTCCACTCCCAGACTGGCCCCGAATTTAAGGCAATCTTTCTACCTCATTATCCCAAAAGTGATAAGATTGCAGGTGTCTGCCAACTTGCCAGACTTTAAACAAATACATTTTAAGAAATAATTGTCTCCCCTGCTCCTTCTCAAATTCGTGAACTCTTCTTTAATTATCAGTGTGTGTGTGTGTGTGTGTGTGTGTGTGTGTGTGTGTGTGTGTGTGTGTGTGTGATGTATAGACACAGCCAACACAGCCTGCTGAGTCCGTTTAGTGCTACTCGTGTACTCGTGTGTATTTGTTTAGGACTGATTGCTCGGGACTTAATTCTGTTTTGTTTTTGAAACAAGGTCTTGTTCTGTAGCCCTAGCTAGCTTTGAACTCCTAGCAATCCTTTTACCTACCAGCCTTCTGAATCTTAGAGTTCCAGTAGTGTCCCACCGTACTTTCTTACATCTGCATTTAAATTTTTTTTTATATAGTGTGAAATAAAATCTTGGTTTTCCTTCAGACATTGTGCCGATCAGTGTCTTTTATTAAGAACCCTTTGGGCAGCTGGAGGGATGGCTCCACAGTTAGGCTGTGTGCTGCTCTTGCAGAGAACCCAGGTTCAAGTCAGAACATTCACATCATGCAGCTCACAATGGCTTGTAATTCCAGCTCCAGGAAATCTCTTCTGGACTCCTCCAGCAGTAGCACTCACATGTATGTGAACACACGTGTTCACACACAATTTAAAAACTTATAATTAATAAAAATGTAAAATACATAAACCATATCCTCAAGTGAATAGACACACTCCACTCTTGGGTTTGACAAAGCCAGTGTCAATCATGTCTGTGACTTAACAGGGAGAATGATATGTGTAGCTGTTTTCTTTGTTTGGTAAACAGTGGACCCCCCACCCAACCCAGGGGAAATTGTTACAAACATTTTCCCACAATTATATAAGGATTCCAGGATATTAGTGATACACACACACACACACACACACACACACACACACCAGACTGGCTAGTTAGTTATTTATAGTGTATCTAGGCTAGAGAACAAAGAAAATGAAGTTGTTGTTGTTGTTTTTGAAACAGGGTCTCTTGTAGCCCAGGCTGGTCTTCAACTTTAATTTGCTATTTAGTCAGAACTGGTCTTGAACTTCTGATCCTCCTGCCTGTACCTTCCAAGTGCTGGGATTATAGGTATGTACCTCCATGCTTAGCATAAACTTCTATGTATATTTGTAAAGGTGAATGAGATGTGTGCTAGTTTATAAAACACACTCCTTTAACTTTTTAAAAAAATTTTATTTTATTATTTGTATGCATGTTTTGCCTGCATGTATGTCTGTGTACCACATGAGTGCCTGTTGACCACAGAGCCAGAAGAGGATGTCAGATCCCCTGGAACAGAAGTTACAGATGGTTGTGAGCCTCCATGTGGGTCATCTGACCCATTTCTCCATCTCCAAAATGAATCCCCTTAGGCAAGACTAGAGACATTTTTGAGGACCTGACCCTTAATAACTTAGTCATGTGTTACAATATGTACCACTAAGCTGATAGCTTAGGAAGGTTCCTCCTAAGAAGAACCACAGTCTCTTGATTCTCACACAAGGTCTGGGAATTGCACAGGATTGGGTAGAATGGTTTATGAAGTGCAAAACAAGCTTACCAAAGGCAAGTAACCACCCTGGGGAACACAGCTCGTGAGTGGCTGGCATGTTTTAGAATTCAGGTCTTGGGAAAGAAAGCTATTGTGTTTCCACCCACGTAGAAGCAGAGCCAGACACAGACCAGAACGTAGTACAAGCTCCCCGGATAGTTTTTTTTAAATACATAACTGTGTCTATAAGCCTTTTTCAGTTTCCCCCTGTGCTATGCTACATGGGCCAATACCATAAAATCAAACCTGACAACTAAAACCAGCTAATGAGGAAGAAACGTGGGCTGAGAATGAGAAGAAGAGGTAGGGATTCTTATGAGGACTAGAAAATGCAAGACAGAGGCAGCAGCGTCTGGAAATGTCAGTGTTTATTAAACATTTAAGGACATTTGGAGGTGGTAGAAGAAATGTACAGAATGTAGAAAAATCCTAACAATCCCCTGTGCCTGGGAACGTAACCTCTTCCTTTCCCTCCTAGTCTCATTTGGTTTTCCTGTTTTCTGTCTGATAATTGATTTTTAAAGACAGTTCTTAAAGCCCCCTGCTCCACCCCTGACCTGTGACGATCCATTTTTTTTTTTCTCTTTCCCCAAATCTTGAGTCCCAGAGCTGTGCTCCAGTGTGGCCAGAGGGCATCAATCATGTAGCTGAGGTCTGAGGATCAGGGGCTCCACTGAGCCGGCTGTGGCTCTCCAGTAAAGACTTAGGGAGTGGGGAACTGCAAAAGCCACATGACGTCATTGGTCCTCAGTCATGGGGGCACAGGCTCAGGTAAACAAACAAAAAAAAAAATGGATGAACAAACAAAAAATACTCGACAGCCTAAATAAACCCTGATGGAGAGTCTGATCTGAATGATGTGGATTTGAGCCCAAAGACAAGAGTGTGGAGCTGGGCCACTGGAGGGAAGGAAAGGAGAGAGAGCGAGAGAGAGCCAGGGTATCAGCTGGGGTGGGGGAGGGGGGGAGGCTAAGTGGCCTGGAGTTGGGCAGAGGCTATCAAGGTCCCTTTCTTCTCGGTGCCTGAGGGACAGGCACCAAACACACAGCCCTTGGGGCAGGCGAGGAATAGGGTTAGTCCCTAGGCTCCCGGAAAGCCGAGGCATAAAGGTGAAGGAGGAATCCAAGAACTTGGAAAGGAAGGTTGAAATGAAATTTTACATCTCATTGGGAGGTAAGGGCAGGGCAGGGCTGAGGAGCAAGAGGAAAACACCTAGACCTGGGAAAAGAGGAGCCTAGGTCCCCCTGCTCTGACAGGGCCTGGATGTGACGGTCACTTGTCCGAGTCCAGGCCCATCATGTTCTTGAGGGCGTTCTTGAGGCTGGTTCTACTGGGGGACTTGACTGCAGGCCGGAGCTCCGAGCTCTGCTCATCTTTTCGAAGCTCCATCTCGATGACCACCACCTGAGAGCCTTTGGAGGACTCTGTCGCAGACCCCCGACCCCCCGCCCGGCCCGCTAACCGCTATTTCTTATCCTTGCGAGAATCCCCCAGCCCTTTAGACTTCTTCTCACTGGCGGCTTTGGTGCTTCTGCTGTGGTCCAGCATGGCATACAGCACGGGCGTCTGCGGGGAGGGTTGCACACATCAGCCTCGGGCTTGGCCTTGCCCACCCATCCCTCACTGATGTCCCCGGGTTCCCAGCGTTCTCCTCCCCGGCTTCACGTCTCGCTAACCTGCCGCCCGCGCTTCGAGGAGTCCTTAGAAGACTTGTGAAATTTCCCCTTCTCCATGGCACTGTGGAGAGAGGTTGCAGCAGGATTGGTCTCACTGGAACCCGCTCCCAGCGGACCGCACTTCCTCTTTTCATTGGCCCTCCCACCACTGAAGCAGTCTCGGGGATCCTGGATAGAAGGTGGGGAGTCAGGCCCCGCCCCTTACCTGAGCCTCCTCTGCAGGGCCGCCTGCCTGCGCAGCCAGCAGTACCGAACCAGGTAGAAGAGCAGCAGCAGCAACAGCACCACCCCGAGGATGCCCCCGATCACCGCTCCCAACACCACCCCGTACCTCGTGGGCACTAGGAAGGGACGGAAAAAAGAAACAACGTGGATCGCGGGGGAACAGAAGCCTGTGTCTGTGTTGCTTCGCACTACGCCTATTTCCAGTGGCTGGAAATGTGAAAATTCTAGCCAAGGCTGCCTTTTGCCTCCCTTCCCAGGTTTTTTACGATTAGTTTATGTTATTTTGGGGGCGGGGCAGGCTCTCACGTAGCCCAGGTTGGCCTTTAAGTAGTCGTTGGCTACTTGCTAGGTAGCCAAAGATGGCCTTGAACTTCTGATCAATCTGCTTCTACCTCTGGAGTACTAGTGGATCACAGTCAGAACCATCATGCCTATCCCTGCCATTCCCCACCCCCACACCGCAGTTTTGCTGTATATCCCAGGCTGGTCTTGAACTCACTGCGTGCCCCAAGCAGTCACCCCTGAGCCTCCCCAGAGCTGTGATTAAAGGCTTGCAGTACCACATCCAGATTGGTTGAGGCTATTTGCCCTTCCCCCGGTCTATCCGTCCGCCCTGATACCCTCCTTGGACTGCCTCCCAGACCGCCGTCCCTTGTCCCTTTTCACACCTTTTTCAAAGACATAGAGTGTGACCTGAGAAGTCTTGCCCACTATGTCTGGTGGGTTTTTGACATCACAAGTGAAAGTGCCGTTGTCGCTGTAGTCAAGGTTGTGTATGACAATGGAGCCATCCTTCCATCGCGGGTCCCCTACCCACTGGATGCGCTCTTTGAAGGTCCCCACTTCGTCGATGTAAGGTTGTCCTTTGGCATAGTGGAAGATCTACGAGGAATGAGGGAAATCATGTGATCTGAGAACCCGAGTGTGAAAAGCCGCCAAAACTCGGGGTAACAGATCTTGGCCTGTGAGAGGGAGGACCGTGCACACAGATACAGGCAAGGTCACAAAGATTGCTACTTACGCTGCAGTTGAGTTTATGGCTCATAAAAGAGTTTCCCGTCCGCAGCCCAAGTTCTCTTTTCTGCTGTTTGAAGCCCCCTATCTGTTGTCTAGTCCCACGACCCCCTCATGCACTCACCGAAATGGCATCTCGGCCCCCTTCAGGCTGGTAGCGCCAGGTGAAAGAGATGTCATCTGAGACCCATTCGCTGGACCAGAAGGAGCAGTGCAGGGTCACCTGGGAGCCCACAGCACCATAGACTTCTCTGTCCGTGTAAACCACAATGGCCAGGGCCGGGGACAGCACTGCAAGCAGAGGGAAATGAGATGCACGTGGGCCCCGTCGGACAGAAAGAGGATATGAGGCCAGTCCGCCGTCCAGGGCCGGGACACGGGCGAGGCCATAGCAAAGACACAAGTATTTTGAGGCCTGCCTCTGTCTGGACTAACTCGGTTGGTGAAAGTAAACACTGCATCGGCTTAAGGTCTCGACATAGAGACTATTCCTCAAGGCCATAGCCATACCACCCTGAACGTATCCAACCTTGTCTGATTTCAATAGCTAGGCAGGCTCAGGTCTGCTTAGTGCTTGGGTGGGGTGGCTTCTTCAGCGCACAGGAAACACATCAGTGCTTTTCTGTAGGATTCTAGAAGGTGGGTTGTGTGCAACTCTCACTTTACCCTTTAGTTTCCTTTTCCTTCTCTTTCTTTTTTCTTTTCCTCCCTCCCTCCTCCTCTTTCTTTCTTTCTTTCTTTCTTTCTTTCTTTCTTTCTTTCTTCCTTTCTTTCTTTCTCTCTTTCTTTCTTCTGAGGCAATCTTACTATATAGTCTTACTCTCCTAGAACTTATTATCCTCCTGCTCCAGCCTTCCGATTGTTGGGATTGTAGGCTTGTGCCAATGGTTGATATCTAACCCTTTTTTCTTTTCAAGACAGGATTTCTCTGTGTAGCTCTGGCTGTCCTTGAACTCACTCTGTAGACCAGGTTGGCCTGGAACTCACAGAGATTCACCTGCTGCTGCCTCCCAAATGCTGGGATTAAAGGTGTGCACCACCATGACCTGGCTTATTTGTTTGAAGACAGGGTCTTACTATGTAGCCCTGGCTGTCCTGGAACTCAATATGTGGACCAGGCTGACCTAGGACTCACAGAGATCCACCTGCTGCTGCCTCCTGAGTACTGGAATTGAAGGCATGCACCACCATGCCATGCATACATCCTTATAAACTGTTCAAGTAACACCAATAAACTAATGTCTCCTTTGACACTTACTCTAACAACCAATTTCTTTCTGAATGTCTCCACCCACTCTGAACCACCACTACCAGTTAGTAAATAGGCTTCTTCTATGTATACAACTCAATATAAATGCCATAAACTCAAGATATATCTGTACTTATAACAAATGGCTAAATTTGCTTTGTGGAGCTCTTTAAAATATAATATATGTACAATATATTGCATTATGATATGCTTCTTTGTTTTGAATTAAGAGTATACGTATCTGGGGTAGCTTTCCATGCTGACTCATAGACATCAGTCCTAATTTTAGCAGGTTTGTAGTATTTCAGAGTACAGCAAATTCAAGTTCTCACAAGAAGACAAAAGAAGAAGAGGAGGAGACTAAAGAACGTGAGTCTTCTTGCTGGGCACAACTGTCCTGCCCGCCTGCTGCATCCCCGTTTGCCAGGGGAGAAAGAAGCTAGGCATAGAGTAAGACCCCAGGTCCAGCACTCAGGTGACTCCGCATGTGGACCTCTGTGGTTCAACCATCTTCCCTTTTCTCAGTCATACTGGCCCAGGGCCACCCCTATAATCCACCCACACAAGCAGAGTCATTCCAGGGAGACTATGTGTGTGGGCTGGCCCTGGATGGGGACAACTGTAGACTCTTCTGTTCTTTAGGAGGGGGCAACCAAACAAAGTCTCATTGTCTAAACAGTGCTGGAGGCTCATGCTACACCCACTCTCACCCTCATTGTCCCGAATCCCCCACCTCAGCATGCAATATCTTCTCTTTACCTCCTGGGAATTCTGTCTGAGAGCCTTCTTGGGAATCCCCAATGTACCAAAGAGGGTTATTTATTGGTCCTGACTTCTAGTCCTCCTGTTACACCATCAGTCTTTGCTCTTCTCCACCCTGCTCAGTGGTTCTGTGGGTAGGGCACAGCTCTTTTGTGCCCTTGGACTCCTTAGCTCCTCATTCCCTTTACCAAAGGCTTTTCTCCAACTTCCTGTCTTCACCATTGTCTTGGGGTACCACAGAATAGTCCACTACGAACCAGGAAAGTCCAACTTTTGGATTTACAACCCAAAGAGTTGAACTTGACCAAGGAAAGAACCTTAGGTTTTCTAACTGTTCCCCTCCCCTGCTGCTCATCCCTCCCCCTTCCTTACTCCAGCTTGCCTACTGCTAGCAAGGGATGCAAGGCAGTTTGGAAGGATCTACTTAATTAACCTTGCTTTGATGTTCTCTTGCTCACTCAACATCTGCCAGAGGTAAAGGAAAAGGCCGATCAATTTAAGGAAGGTGGCTTTACTGGGACAAGATCCTAGGATTCACTCACATGGATGAGAGGCCACAGGCAGAAACGCAATCTAAGAAGCGGAGACCACAGAGGGTGGGCTCATTCTTAGTTCATATTCCCTGCCTTTTCTTTTCTGGGAAATTAAGGTTGGGTAGCTCTTGCCCCACTTGGGAATGAATGGGGATCAGAACCCAGCATTTGATCCTGTTCTTTCCCATACCCCCTTTTGCTTCCTGACAGGCTGTCTGCATGGATCTGAGGGCATCTGACTTCTAAACTGGGTGCTCAGGGAAGCTCTCTATGATCTCTTTTACTGTGTCTTTTAAGAAAGACCTTTCCCACTTCCTTTAAACGATATACACCTTCCCTCCCCACACCTAAACAAAGCATGCCCTTCCTGCTCTCGCCTGCTGGTTTTCGCAGTGAAGAGTACAGTGAGAAAAGGGAGCGGTTGCTGAGAGACCACCTGAATCTCGGGGTTCCGGGACTCAGTGCCTCCACTTACCCAAAGAAGAGAAGAGCAGGGCAGCCAGGATAGGGCTGGGGCTGGATGAGGGAGCCCCAGGAGCCATAGCTGGGGTAGGGGCTAGGGCCCAGAGCGTCTGTGGGGTGGAGAAAGTGGGGGTCAAGGAACTGAGCGGGGTTTTCTGGAACCTGCTTAAAATCCCCTGGATTCCCAGCATGAGGGGGCTGTCCTGAGCCAGTGACCAATTGCAGCCTGGCATGCGCAATTGAGAGGTGGTGGGGAGGGTGGCAGGGGGCATGGAGCAGAAGGGGCATTGTATACTCTGGGTGGAGGGGTGGGGGGATACATACCACCCCATACACAGAAAGCTTTGTGTATACTGACCTCCCCCTACCCTAGGCTGGAATGTTTGGGGGGGGGTGAGGGAGAGGGACAGAAAGGGACACAGACACACTTCTCTGAGGAATAGATAAGCTGAGAAACCTAAATCCTAAAGGCCACGCAAAGGACTTCTTCCCTCCTTGCCTGAGAGCCCTAGGACTCAGAAGCAGGTTTCTTTCAGAGAACTCCCAAATTAGGGTGTCCCTTGTTGTTCTGATTGCTACGGCAACACTGTAGCCGACTTGAGATGACCGAGCCCTTTGGGAACAACTTTTTCCATCTCCCTGCATCCTAGGAGATCCTACCTAGATAGAAGCTTTTCTTTACCCAGAAACTTCCAGGAAGAAGCCCAGACCTCCCCTCTTGTTAGGAAATCCTTCACTGCCTCATGCTATGCTGTGGTTAATGAGCAAAGGCACATACATATTGTCCTGCGTGCCGGCCATTTGGAAAGTATGAGAAGGCTGGTAGCAGCATGGTAGTTCAGTTCTTCCTGCAAGCTCAAAATCTAGTTTGAGGAGGCAGAGGGGGGAAACAGAAGACAAACTCCTCAATAGCCAATGAACAGAATGCTGGGAATACCACCACACACAACCAGCCACTCACTCCATCAGGAAGATTTGGTTCTACAAATAACCTTCACTTAATGCACGAAGTTCAGAGGAAAGAGCAGTCAGGTCTGGGAGGCAATGTTATATAGGGAGCTTGAAGGAGCAGTGACATTTTGTAAAGGGGACTAGGAGAGACAGTGACTAGACAGAAGAGCAAAGAGCAGAGATGAAAGTAAGTCTCTCTCTCTCTCTCTCTCTCTCTCTCTCTCTCTGTGTGTGTGTGTGTGTGTGTGTGTGTGTGTGTGTGTGTGTGTGTGACATTTGTGAAGTTCTGGGAATATTTACAGCAGATTATGTACATCCATGTTTGATTTGATGTGGGGGATCTTGAAAGGGTACAGCAGGAGACAAGTCTGAACAGAAAGTGTTGAAGGTCTCAAGTGACAGACTAAAGAGGGTGGATTGAATCTCGTACACTGTAAGCCTCTCCTGAAGAACTGAATTAGGGTGTGGAATTAGAGATGGTAAAATCAGCTGCAGTTTATACCTATCTTCCTAGCACTTGGGAAGTGGAAGCAGGAGGATCAGGATTCAAAGCTAGCCTGGGCTATAAGAGATTATTTCAATAAACCAACCAACCAACCAACCAACCAACCAACCAACCAACCAATCAACTAACCAAAAAACAAGATGTTTGGGATGTCTACATGACTATAGTTGAGTTTTTTTTTTAATGGTTTATTTATTTTTATGTGTATAAGTGCTTGTCTGCATGTATATGCGTTCCATGTGCCTAGTGATGGTAGGAGCCAGAAAGGGGACTCAGATCCCCTGGAACTGGAATGGTTGTGAGCAACCTGTGCGTGTTAGGAACTGAACCCAAGTCTTTCAGAAGAGCAGCAAGTACGTTCCCCTCAGGCCCCAGAGGCCAGGTTTGTTGTTGTGTTTGTTTTTTTAGAGGGAGCATGAAAGTAGTCACCCCACTACCACAAATTATGCAGTTGAGCTGAGTTTTAAGACAAACCTCGCAAGCAAAATCTTCTAGAGATATCCAGATTGCTGCCTCTTTTTCTTGCCTCCTTTCGGTCATTTGAAATGATTGTGCTTTTCATCAAAAATGTCCTCCCCCCAATCTCTTCCCCTTCATTTCTCTTACTTTGGATCATAGACCTTGCTTTATCCTGCTTATTATTTTTATTCTTTTCTTTTTGGTTTTTCGAGACAGGGTTTCTCTGTGTAACAGCCCTGGCTGTCTTGGAACTTCCTTTGTAGACCAGGCTCGCCTCAAATTCACAGAGATCCACCTGCCTCTGCCTCCTCTGAGTGTGGGGATTAAAGATGTGTGCCATCATTGCCCCGCATCTTGATTGTTTTTAAAGAAACTGTGCTGATAAAGAGTTTGATTTGCTGGGCATACTTGTGGTACACTTCTTTAATCCTAGCATTCAGGAGGCAAAGGCAGTCAGATCTCTGTGAGTTCGAGGCCAGCCTTGGCCTACATAGTGAGTTCCAGGACAGCCAGGGCTATATAGAGAGACCCTGTCTCAAACAATAACAACAATAATAACAATAACAACAAAAAGAGTTCAGGTTAATATTTGAAGTCTGAATTTCTTTTTTCTTTCTTTAGATTTATTTATTTTGCTTTATGTGTTTCACTGTTTTGCCTGCACGTATGTGTGTACTCTATACCCTGGATCTGGAGTTATGTGTAGTTGTGAGCCACCATGTGGGTATTGCAAACTGAACCTGGGTCCTCTGCAAGAGCAGCAAGCACCCTTAACCACTGAGCCATCTCTTCGGCCCCACGGTCTGAATTTCAATGTGATTTATTTCCATCAGCTAACGTGTAGGTTCTAGAGGTTGAGCGCAATAACCATTGTTTCAGATTGTTTGCTGAAGACAAGATCTATCCATATACTCCTGGCAGACCTGAACTCACTTTTTGTTTGTTTTTGTTTTTCAAGACAGGGTTTCTCTGTCCTAGAACTCGCTCTGTAGACCAGGCTGGTCTTGAACTCACAGTGCACCACCACTTCCTGACTTGAACTCACTATTTTGATCAGACTGGCCTGGAGCTTCTGGTGATCTTGTTTCTGCCTTCTGAGTGCTGGGATTACATGGCATCCACCACCATGCTTAGCTTGGTCCTGCATATGAGACCTTAAGTCAACAGTCTCTTAGACCCTCCGTGCATCTCAAATCACAGTTCTTGTGAGTTTTGTGGTTAACACTAGATCTTGGTAATGGAATGCTAAATAGAGGCTTGATTATAAATAAACCCCATGGCCAGGCGGTGGTGGCGCACGCCTTTAATCCCAGCACTCGGGAGGCAGAGGCAGGCGGATCTCTGTGAGTTCAAGGCCAGCCTGGGCTACAGAGTGAGTTCCAGGAAAGGCGCAAAGCTACACAGAGAAACCCTGTCTCAAAAAACCAAAAAATAAATATAAATAAATAAATAAATAAACCCCATGGACAAAATCATCGTGAGCTAATGTTTATAGGATGCTGTAATCAATATTCCAACTTAACTCCACCACTTTCCACTTTATCTACCCACTATTCTTATCTGCACCTTGTTTTGTGGTCTTGTATGTTCTCTCTCTCCCTCCCTCCGTTCCTCCCTACTCTTCCCTCCCCTCCACCTCCAACTTGCTCTGGAGGCAGGGATGACCTTTGAATTTCTGACCCTCCTATTTATAGGTCCTGAGTGCTGAGATTACAGGTGTGCACTACTGTGTCTGGCTTTATGCAGTACTGGAGCTAAAAACCAGGGCTTTGTGAATACTAGGCAAGCATTCTACCAACTGAGCTACACCCCCAGCTTACTGCTTTCTATGTTTGTTTCTTTATTGACCTTGCTAAGGCTGTAAATTTCATCAGGTCAACAGGTCAGTGCATTCTTGCATCTTTGAATCTCCCATAGCACTTTCACAGATTGGCAAAAAGTCAATTGCACATATATGTTAAATAAAATTATTATAAAAGGCTTAAGTGATGGGGCTGGAGAGATGGCTCAGCAGTTAAGAACACGGACTGCTCTTCCAGAGGATGGGGATTGATTCCCAGCACCCACAGGGCAGCTCACAGGTCTGTAATTCCAGTTCCAGGCGATCTGGTGCCCTCTTTGGGCCCCCTGGAGCTCCAAGCACACATGTGGTACACAGATATACAAAGCAAGTAAAACACCCATATACACTAAAAAAAAACCCAAAAACAAACTAACAAAAAACAGAACTAAGGTAAAGAAGCATTCGTTATATTTTTTGTTTTTGATTTTGAGATATTTTTTATGTAGCCCAGGTTACCTGGAACTCAATATGTAACTGAGGATGACCTTGAACTCCTGATCCTCCTGCTTCTACTTTCTTAGTACTAGGATTGCATGTGTGCCACCAAGCCTGGGTTAGAGAGGGTTAGAGTTCAATATCAGAAAACTGTATTTACTAGAACAATTTTCTATTCATTAGTCTGTTTACTAATTTTTAAAAAGCTGTTTTTTTGTTGTTTTCTTTTTCCTTGTTCACTAAATTTTTAAAAGCTGGGTTTTTGTTTGTTTTGTTTTTCCTGACCCTGGAGGCTGGTCTCAAACTCATGACCCTCTTACTTCAGCCTCCTAACTGCTGGGACTACAGGCACCGCCAGGGCTCCCAGCATGAAACTTATTTTTTGAGGTATCCGGGCACTGAATTGTGTTGCAGCTGTCTTGAAGATCAAGAAACGCTGCCAAAGAGATTCTTGCAGACTCTTGCCCTGAATAGAGGGTTGGACAAGAGAACCTCTAAGGTCCCTTCCAGTCCCTAAAGTCTACGAAAGGGCTTTCTTTGTCAAACGTTACAGAAATAATATTATTCATTTGATGCAGGGGGAAAAGCGAATTTGTGCTATTTAAATCCTGAAAGGAAAGAGGCAAGAGAGTGCTAAATATAAATGGGATCTGAATATTAATACAACCGAAAGAGATTTACAATAGAATAAGTTGCTCTGTCCCCTCCCCCCGGCCCTTTATTCTTTCTCCCTCCGCCCCGCCACCCCACAGCTCCCAGGGTCAGGAACTTTGGCATTCTAGTTCATTCCTTTCTCACTTGCTCATTTTCTTTCCTCAGTTGAGAGCGCTCTGCAACTGATTTCTGTCCTTGGATTCCTCAAAACCGTTTATATACAGCACATATAAATCAAAGTGGGTTCTCCACGCCCCAGGTTCTTGTGGCTGTGGGTGTCACCCACACATCGCTGAAAAAGAAACAAGGGAGCCTTGTCTTTGGCCGGTGGGAGTTTGGTTCATGCAGCAGCTCAAGCCCTGGAATGGCCAGGCCTAATGGAGGTGGTCAGAAGAGGATCCCCGACCTTGAGAATAATGGTGAAAGGCCCTCTGACAGCCCCGCCGCACACGCCCTACGGTCCAAATTGGGGTTCAATGTGCTTATCTCGCTGGGGATGTACAGCTTGAAAATATAGTGCTTGCCTGACATCTCTTTAGGGCCGAAGAACCGTGAGGAAGCACCAAGGAACCAGAGGAAGCCCGAATTAGCTTTTTCCTTGGGTGTCTCAGTCAGCTAGCCCGGAGGGAGATTTTTTAGGACAACTTGGAAAGGAAGGGGTTGAAGCGAGCTGCCGAAATCCTCAGTGAATAAACCGGGCGAAGTCGCTGTCCCGTAGAGGGAGCGGGGACAAAATAAACCCGCGGGTGGGTGAATGCACTAAGGACGATCACGCGGCGACTGGGCCAAAACTTGGACCAACGACGCTAGAAACTAGCACGAGAGGGGAAAAACCAAAGACCCGAGAAAAATCACCATCCACAAAGACCCGAGCCGCAAAACCCAGAGGAGGTTCCGGCCTAAAAGAAGTCTAGGTTGTCACGTGACAGCCCCCCCCTCCCCGCCGGCTCCTCCGCCCGAGGGAGGGGACGCACGGGGTGCGCGGGGAGGGGGGGGACTTGCGTCATTTCCGTCCAGGCCGGAACTCAAGATGGCTGCGCTCTTGCTGAGGTGACTTTAGCTTGGGGCTGGGAGTCCGTGCCTGCGACCCTTGGGGGAACCTGAATCGGTCCGTCAGGGTGGTGACAGCGGCATAAGCGTGCGGGGACAGGGAGAGGACCCGTGGGTGTGCAGGCCGCGCCCCGGGGATCCTAGCATCCCCCCCCCCCAACCCCGGGCTCCGAAGGGCTTAGAGGTCACTTTGTAGGGACCAGCGGCGCGGCTGTCACTCTTCCCGCTTCGCCCACGTCTAAAGCCTCTTCCCAACTTGCTCTTGTGGTCTCACCCAGGTCCGAGCCTCGAAAAACTAACTTCGAGATCAGTTGGCCCCTAGGCCTACAGTTTTTGGGGGTGGGTGGGTTAGGGACTGTAGGGGGAGGGGCTCCTTGGTGCACCTAGTCTGTGCTTCCTGACCCCTGGCAGGTCTGCTGCTGCAACGCGTGGGGACTGTCTGGCTTCCAAATGCATCCCTCCCGTGCCGGGGTAACAGCAGCAGCCCGAGTGGGTCTGCCGCTGCCCAGGAAATTCACTTCGTGTTCATTCTGGTTTAGCGTTGTGATGGGGTGCTTATCCCCTCCTTGCTCTAAAAGCCAATTTTCTGCCCAGAGACATAGCCTAGATTTTCTTTTGTTCTTAATTCTTCACTCTTCAGGTGTCATTCCCAGAGCCTTTATTAGTTGTAAGGGCTAGTGCCCTTAGACACTTACGGTACAAATCCCAACACAAGTTTTGTGTCTGTCCTATTTTTGGAAGTTATTTGTTATGGAAAGTTAGCTTCAGTGCTGTTGAAATTCCAGTCCCTAATTCTCCCAAATGTGTTTTCATTTCTCTTTCCACTTCAGTCATACAGTATAAAAATAGAGGGATTCTGTTTAGTTTTTCTTTGTTACAAAGCGAGTCTTTGGGAATTTGGATCAGTCATCTTTATCCTTCATTTTCATTTGGCTGTGCATTTCCATAGGCATCTTTTCTCTGAGATAGGACAGGAACAGGTTTTCCAGAGCTTCGTCCAGCAATCCGAATTCTTTAACCGTCATTGAATGCTTTCAAATTCTTTTTTTTTTCCAGAGCTGAGGACCGAACCCAGGGCCTTGCGCTTGCTAGGCAAGCGCTCTACCACTGAGCTAAATCTCCAACCCCTATGATGTAGCACATGTTGGTGAACGTTAGGGCATGTTGGGTGAATTAACATTTAGCTTGAAATGATCATAGTGGTTCCAAACATTTCATTTTAGGAGTTTCAGGATTAGTGTTTAGAGTCTTCATCTTTGGGTTCTTCCTGGATTCAGCCAGACTCGGATTGCAAATGCTTGAGAAACAAATTACAGAAAACAGTTTGAGTCCGTTACCCGACCAGCATTATACTGAGCCCATGTGAGTCAAACTGTAGGTAGACCCTGCTGTAGTCTTCTGTCATTCAGATATTCATTCTCAGTTCAGCACTTCCTGAGAATAGTTTGCTTCACCTTTTGTCCCCATGTAGGCATGTGATTGGTTGTAGCTAGACTGCCCAGTGGTTATTTCTAAAGTAACTTTTTCCCATTGGTTGTGTTTGGACTGCACATAGGTAGCACACCCCCCCCCACCCCACCCCCGCCGCTTCCTAAAACCATATGGTATGACATTTATGGAACATTTAAATTATATTGGCATTATAGGTAATAGAGAAATTATTGAAAGTATAGGACAATGTGCAGAAGACATATGTAAATGCCACACCATTTCACATAAATGACGTTATCAGCTGCCTGTGAAGGCTCACCCCAGTAGTCTCAGCACTTAGGAGACTGAGACAGGAAGGGTTGCTGTAAGATTGAAGCCAGCCTGAGCTATAGAGGGAGGCCAGCCTGGGCCACAGAGTAAGATCCTGTCGCAAAACAAAGCGCTTGCTTCTAGCTATAACCTTTTACAATTTTTTCCCCACTTTTCTTTATTGTGGGTGTGGGTGGGTGCGCATGTGCCGTGGCTTGTGTGTAGAGGTCAGAGGACAATTGTGAATCTTAAGGGTCCAGCTAAGGTTGTCAGACTTGATGGGAAGTGCCTTCGCTCTCTGAACCCTCTCGCTGGCTCCTAGCTGTAACATTTTTTTTGTTTTTTCGAGACAGGGTTTCTCTGTGTAGCTTTGCACCTTTCCTGGAACTCACTTGGTAGCCCAGGCTGGCCTCAAACTCACAAAGATCCGCCTGGCTCTGCCTCCCGAGTACTGGGATTAAAGGCATACGCCACCACTGCCCGGCTTAGCTGTAACATTTTAAGCTCCATTCCCAGCGTAGAAAGCCTTTTCAGAGTTTCTGGTTTCACATGAAAGATGAAGATAGATACCTGCTTTCATATTTCAAATGAAGTTATGGAGTTTCTACAGCTTGCTTCTGAGGGGCCTTGTGTAAAGCTTACGTTGGTATTTGGGAAACAATAGCACTAGACAGAGCATGCGATAGATTCCAGCCCACATCTGCAAACTCTTGCTGGGTAGCTGAGTGACTGGGCCTAGCTTGGTGTGAGGAATGTGTGCCCTGCAGCTTTGGAGACAATTCAGTTGATTTAAAGAGATTTGTTCCCACTTCTTTCTAAGAGCCCTGGGTACACAATGTCTGCATTCACCTCTTGCCTCCAAAGGAAAGAGAGAGAACTGAAGAGGGTTGGTTGGATTTTTTCCCTTCAGATAATGGCCCCTTCTGATGCTCTGTGTAGAGCATAAGGCTCCTGAATTGATTGTGCGTCTAGTGTCAGTGATGTAGTGGACATCATAAACCATCTAGAAAGTTGTTGGATCTTTTTGTTTGTTTTCTTTTCTTTTTTGAGATAGAGTTTCTCTGTGTAACAGCTCTGGCTGTCCTGGAACTTACTCTGTAGACCAAGCTGGACTCAAACTCACAGAGATCTGCCTGCCTCTGCCTCCTTAGTACTGGAATCAAAGGCGTGTGCCACCACCGAACGGCTAGATATCTAACTCTTAAACTATTAGATGCAGGGTTTTAAACTGTTTTATATAAATTACCCAATGCCTGAACTGGCCATGTATTGTAATCAGTTTGGTGACTACCCTAATTGTCACCAGAGAGCTGTTATCCAGTAACTGATGGAAGCAGATGCAGAGATCCACAGCCAAGCACTGGGCTGAGCTCTGAGAGTCCCCCTGAAGAAAGAGAGGAGGGACTGTATGAGCCAGGGGGGTCAAGGTCATGACAGGATCCCATGGAGACAGCTCACCTGATCTCCTGTGAGCACATGGACTCTGGACCAACAGTTAGGGAGCCTGCATGGGACTGACCTAGGCCTTCTGCATATGTGTGTGTGTGACTGTTGTGTAGCTTGGCCTGTTTGTAAGGCTCCTAGCAGTGAGATCAGGACCTGTCCCTGGTGCTTAGCTGGCTTTTGGGAACCTGTTCCCCATGCTGGATTACCTTACTGAGCCTTTATGCAGGGGGAGGAGCTTGGTCCTACCTCAGCTTGATGAACCATGCTCTCTTCAAGCCCATGGGAGGCCTGCCCCTTTCTGAATGGATGGGGATGGGGTAGATGGAAGTTGGGGGAGGGAGCAGGAGAGGAGGAAGGGAAAACTGGTCAGTATGTAAAATAAAGGAAAAAAGTTATTAAACAAATAAATTACCCAGGTAAGATATACTATTCATTTGTTTTTGGGTTTTTTTTTTTTTTTTTTTTTTGGTTTTTTCGAGACAGGGTTTCTCTGTGTAGCTTTGCGCCTTTCCTGGAACTCACTTGGTAGTCCAGGCTGGCCTCGAACTCACAGAGATCCGCCTGGCTCTGCCTCCCGAGTGCTGGGATTAAAGGCGTGCGCCACCACCGCCCGGCTTTGTTTTTGGTTTTTTTGGTTTGGTTTTTGAGACAGGGTTTCTCTATAGCTTTGGCTGTCCTGGAACTCACTCTGTAGAGTGACCTCAAATTCACAGAGATCTGACTCCTCTGCCTCTCGACTACTGGGATTAAAGGTGTGCCACCACCCCGCCCAGATTGTTGGATCTTAAAGAGCTCTTATATCTCCACAGTGCCTTGCACATAGTGAATAACTAGTTACATAGAGTTAACATAAGTGAATGTTTTGACTTCTAGAACTTCATTGTGGTCACCTTCTTAAATGCTTTGGAAGTGTTGGCTGGAATTTTGAGATTAAAGGGTGTGTTGTTGTTGAATGTTTTTCCTTTTTCACTTTCCTTTTGGCTTTTTGGACAAGGTCTTGATATAGCTCTGGCTGGCCTGGAAATTGCTGTTTAGACCAGACTGGCCTTGAATTTACAGCAGTCTTCCTGTATGTCTTCCTGAATGCTGGGATTACAAGCCTGATTACCTGAGTTTGATCCCAGGATCCACATGTTGGAAGGAGAGAAGAAACTCCTTGCAAGTTTTCTGATTCCCACATGTGTGTTGTGGCATGCACCATCACACAAAATAAATAAAATGTAATTAAAATGTTTTAAATTATTGTGGTTAATGGTATGGGTGTTTTGCCTGCATGCATGTCCATGTACCACGTGCGTGCCTTGAACCTTCAGAGTCCAGAAAAGGGCATTGGGTTTCCTGGAACTGAAATGACAGATGATTGTGAATACCATGTGGGTGCTGGGAATTAAACCCTAGTCCTCCAGGAGAGCAGCCAGTGCTCTTAACTGCTGAGGCATCTCTCCAGCCCCTGTAATTTTTTTTTTTTTTAAGTAGCAACTTTTAGGTAGAAAGCATAATTATTCTTTGTAAATGCTTCTTTGTGGGAATGGTAAAGAATCCTTGCTTTCTCATTTTTTTTTTATACTATATATGAGAGGCTTTGTGACTTGAAGTTTATCTTTGCTCTCTGGAAGTTGATGGTAGGTTTTTAATTTTTAAAAATGAATTATTAATTATTATTATTGCGTGTGTTTGTGTGTGTACTTGGGTGCACTTGTGGCAGTCAGAGGACTTTGTACAGTTAGTCGTCGTCTTCCATCCTTAAGTGGGCCTTGTGGGATTGAACTCAGGTTGTCAGGGTTATGTAAAGTGCTTTTATCCACTGAGCCATCTCCCCAGCTCCAGATGGTAGTTTTTGAAATGACCTAGCTTAATATCAGGACTGTCCATCCTCAAATCCCTTGTTCTTCAAAATTTAATTCATCCATTTGGAGCAGGTCTGTGCCATCCATAAACTGTGTGCTTCCCACTGTCAATTACTTACCCTGGCTTGTTCGTTTCTGCAGTGCTGGGATTAAACCCAAAGCCCCACCCTTGAATGTTAGGCAAGCACTTTACCACTGAGCTATTAAAGCCCGCTGCCCACCCCTATTTAACCACTTCCTGTAAGACCTAGCTTTAAAACAACAAGAACATCCCGGAGACAAACTTGGAATCCTAGCACTTGGGAGGAAGAAGTACTTTAGCTACATAGTAAGTTTTGAGGCCAGCCTAAACTACATGAGACCTTGTCCTAAAAAACACACAACAAATTTGTTTCTGTATAATATTTATTGGCTCTCATTCTCTCACCTAGTATTTGTGTTCATTTAAAAGTTTATTTGCATTTGTAGGTAATATTTCTGATTAGTCTTTACTTAGAGTTGTAGCTTTAATTTTTTTTTTTAATTAAGAGAGGATCTTGTAGCACATGCTGACCTGAAAATTGCCATCCTCCTGTTCAGCAGCACAGCTACTAGAATTATAATCTTATTACCATGTCCTACTTAGTTATATACAGTCTGTCCTCCCCCCAACCCCCATCCTTCCCTCCTGCCCTTCCTTCGTTTCTTCTTTTTTGAGACAGGGTCTTGTGTAACCCAGACTGGCCACAAACTCAGTATTTGCTGAGGCTGTTCTGGAATGTCTAACCCTTCTGCCTCTGCCTACCAAGTGCTAGGAGCACAGGTGTATCCCCATGCCTGCCTCAGGTTGTAGTTTTTCAGGCAGAAACTAGGGACACTGTGCTTACCTCTGATGGTTTTGTTGCTGGAGGTTGAACCCAGGGTCCCGTGTCGTTAAGCATACATTCTACACTGAATTATACCCTCAACCCTCATTTCGTTTTCAGTCAGTCTTACACATCTCATATAATACAAAGGAGCCAGGCATGATGGCTCATCCCTTTAATCCCAGCACTCGGGACACAGAGGCAGATGGATCCCTGATTTCGAGGCCAGTCTGGTCTGCAGAGCGAGTTCCAGGACAGCCAGGACTACACAGAGAAACCTTGTTTCACAAGCTAGGACTATATAAATAATAATAATAATATAGTACAAAGGTGGGCAAGTTGATATGCTGCTGTTGGTCTCTAAATTTGTATTCTTGAATCTCTTGCAGACACCTTGGCCGTCACTGCCTCCGGGCCCATGTTAATTCTCAGCTTTGTCTCAGAAAGTAAGTTTTGAACTCTATTGTTGTGGAATATTCCCTTACACTGTGTGAACATGTGTCACTGTGATTGGTTTAATAAAAAGCTAAACAGCCAATAGCTAGGCAGGAAGCATAGCAGGGACTTCTGGACAGAGAGCTCTGGGAAGAAGAAAGGCAGAGTCTCCAGCCAGACGTTGAGAAAGCAGGATGGGCACTACAGAGTAAAAGTGACTGAGCCACGTAAAAAAAAAAACGTAGATTGAAAGATACAGGTTAATTTAAGTTATAAGAACTAGTTAGAAACAAGCCTAAGCTGTAGGCCAAGCTTTCATAATTAATAATAAGTCGTTTTTTGTGAGCTAGTGGCCCAAAGAAAAAAATCTGTCTACACAATATGAATATTTTATATTATTAACTCTTTTCCTCATGAAGAGGCAGTAGAAATCTGGGTGTGGTGGCACATGCCTTTAGTCCTTGTACTCTGGAAGCAGAGGCAGGTGGATCTCTGGGAGTTTTATTTTTTCCTGCTAAATACTTATTCCTAGTTGTTGACTTCAACAGTTGCCTTCAACAATTTTTTTTAAAGATTTATCTTGGAAATATCAAATACCTTATACTTTCAGAAAATACATAAGAATAGTACATTTTTGGTTCTTGGTGTTGTGCAACATGTCTTGTTTTTTGAGTAAATCTGGCAGTGTTGTGCACCATGGTGTTGAGCTTCCGTGATCCCCTGTGGAATCCTCTATTGGGCTGGCATTATAGACACTCCCTGCCATATCTGGTGTGAGAAGTCCTGTGCTCATTTCATCCAGCTTCGTCAACTGCTGACATTTTTGTTTGCTTATATAACAGGATAATATACAAGCATAGTCATTACAATTAAGAAACTGACCGATGAACGCTTATCTGATACAGAGCTGATGTTCGAATTTTCTGTTTGTCCCAAATGATGTACTTTATAGAACTACAACCTTTTCTTTTCCTGCAGCCAGAACCTATTCAGGCTCATAAATGCACTTAGCTGTCATGTTTTCCTTTTGCTTTGATTTTTTTTAGGGTTGGGTTTTGTTTTGTTTTGAGACAGGGCTTCATGTAGCTTAGGCTAGTCATTGAGCTTGCTGTGTGGATAAGGATGATACAGAACTCCTGATCCTTCTGCTTCAACCTAAATGTGAACTCTTTTGCTTTTGAGTCAGTTTCTCTTTGTAGCCTTGGCTGGCCTTTTACTTACTATGTGGTCCAGGCTGGCCTCGAACTCCCAGTCTTCTTGCCTCTGCTGGTGTGTGCCACCTTATCTCTTTATGTTCTTTCCTTTTCTTTTTAAATTTTAATTTTATGTGTATGGATGTTCTGCCTGTATTTTTGTCTGTGTGCTACATTTATTCAGTGCCGAGGAGGCCAGTTGGATTGCCTGGGACTGGAGTTACTGTTGTGAACCACCATGGGGGAGCTGGGAATCAAACTCGGGTCCTCTGGAAGAGCAGCCTCTGCTCTTGACTTCTGAGCCATTTCTATACCCTTATCCTTTCTTTAAAAAATATATGTGTGTGTGTGTGTGTATTACTTATTAATGTGTGTGTGGTGGGGCTCGTGGGTGTGCAGGTGGATGTCAGAAAACATCTTGTGGGAGTGTTTTTCTCCTCCTACCATGTGCGTCCAGGGAGTTCAAATTCAGGTCATCAGATTTGTCAGCAAGCACCTTTCCCCACTGAGCAATCCTGATCCAACCCTACCTTAAAAAAGACGTTTTAGGGGACTAGAGGGATGGCACAGTGTAAGAGCTTGTGCTGTTCTTGCAGAGGACCCAAATTAGTTAATAGCACACATTATTAGGTAGCTAACACCTGCCTGTAACGCCAGCCCTATGGGATCCAACACCTTCATGCCTCCTCAGGCATCTGCACTAACATACACATAACCCACAACTAAAAATAAAACTTTAAAACTACACTTTTTGCTATGTAAAATGTGTCCTTTAGTCCTTTTTGAACCTCTTGTTTTATTTTAGTGCTGTTCCTTTGGGAACCTCAGCTAAGGAAGAGATGGAGCGGTTCTGGAATAAGAACAGGAGCTCAACCCGTCCCCTTTCTCCTCATATCACTATCTACAGGTAAGGGCCCCGGAGCGGGGTGGTCTAGAGTTGGCCTTATTTTACTTTTTCTAAGTGTCTTATTGAATACGGTACCCGGGAGCAGTGGGCGGGCAGTGATGACAGTACGGCCTACATTAGCATGCAGCTTCTTAACCTGTGGGTTGCCAGTGGCAGGAAGAGTCTTGAAACAAGTCGGCAACAAGTCGAAGATTTCTGAATGCACAGCTGCCGAAAGAAAATTCAGACACAAACAGTTCATGAGTCTGAGGTGTTGCTGGTATTGCCTGCCTGCTATGTTGAAGACTTCACTGCAGCCTTGGTTCTGAGCACACCGCACACACACTTTGTGCTGTACATTGCCATCACACCACACAACACTGAACGCTGTCTACAACACCTCTGCTCAGATTTGAGGCTGTGGTATGTTTTGTTTTATATTGTAGTGTTTTTATTACACGTACAAAGTGTTTTGTTCTTGGAGAAACCTGATGGCTTAGTTATGGAAAACTGACTTTTAGTACTTTTCTACTGTGATTCCTCAGCATATAAGTATCAAAATCTTTTAGTATTGGAATGTATTATGCTAGAATGTTTGAGCTCAAAACTTTCTGTTTGTAGTCCAGACATGGTGGCGCACGCCTTTAATCCCAGCACTCGGGAGGCAGAGGCAGGCAGATCTCTATGAGTTCGAGGCCAGCCTGGTCTACAGAGTGAGTTCCAGGATAGCCAGGCTGATCCACAGAAAAAACCTTTCTCAAAAAACCAAAAAAATTAAAAAAAAAAATTGCTGTTTGAGGCTGATCAAGGTGGTTCATTTGGGGTGTTGAGGCAGGAGGATCAGGAGTTTAACCCTGTCCTCAATTACATAGCAAATTCAAGGCCAGCCTGAGCTATAAAAAAACCACATAAATTCGTACTTTTGCACTTCTGTTGGAAATGTGACTCCTTCCGTGAAGCTGAAATTAAGTTCTCAGGCTGAGAAGACGGTTCGGTAGGTGGAGGTTCTTCGCACTAAGCCTGATGACCTTTGATCCTTTGGTCCCACACGGTGGAAGGACAGAGCTGACTCCCAGAAGTTGTCCTCCAGTCTGCATTGTGTACCATGATGCACTAAATTAACAAATGAAATATTTGAAAATAAACAAACGTGTTAACAGAGGCTGGGTTCTTTCCTTTTGGTTCTAGGGGAAATCCATTTCTTTTTGTAGTTTCTAGCTTCTAGGGGCCACGTGACTTACTAATTTATTTGTTTATTGGTGTTTTAGACAGAATCTTACATAGCTCAGGCTGGCTTCAGACTCGGTGTGTAACTGAGGCTGACCTTGAATTTCTTGTCCTGCTTCCACCTTCCAGATACTGAATTACAGGTTGAGTGCCACCACCCTTGTATTATTGCACATACCCTTTAGATTTCCTCTGTCTGTAGGGCAAACCTTGCTTTCTTTCAAGGATTCCTGTTTTACACAAAAGTTACACTCTTTTACGGTCATTGTTTACTTTGATGCTCAAATTGTTCTAGCAGTGGCTACTAGAAGTTCTTCAGTATGGCATCAGTATTGGAGTGTTAGACGTGCTCATTCCTACCAGCACATCATTGACTTTAGGTCCTCTCGTTGGATAGAGCTGAGATATATACTGTGTTTGCAGTCGTGTGTGTGTGTGTGTGTGTGTGTGTGTGTGTGTGTGTGTGTGTGTGTATTTATACATACATGTTTATGTTTGTTCATCTCTTGTGTTCAGAAGTAGAGGTGCTAGCTGATTTTGTTTTTGTCTTCTAAGAGAATCCCTGTAGATCTTTTTACAAATTAAGAATAGATAAATAAGCACTAATTCATCGAAACATCTTGAGCTTTGCTGCCCTCTTTCCTTGGGTTCCTGCCAGGGGATACTGGCCATTTTTTTAACCACCTCCACAAATACCACAACCCTTCAGGATTTTTTTCCAACTCAGATTCCAGAAATAATTTTAATTGTAGAAATTGGGCATTGTACCCTAACAGAAGGTTAATACGTGATCTTAGTAAATGGTGAGAACCTGCCTCAAAAATGAGAGAGGGTAATAAAAAAAAAATTTTTTTAGAAAAAAAGGTTTGGGGATTTAGCTCAGTGGTAGAGCACTTGCCTAGCAAGCGCAAGGCCCTGGGTTCGGTCCTCAGCTCCGGAAAATAAAAAAATAAAAATAAAAATGAGAGAGGGAGTTGGAAGGGGTAGGATTACGAGGATGGAGATAGTTCCAAATAAGCCTGGACTTTCTTCACAAGTCATTTGAAAAAATAACATTAGGTCCAATTATGGAACTTTGCATGGAAAAAGAAACAGCAGGGTCTGTTTCCTAGATAATATGTCAAGGAAGGATGTGAAGTAGCTAACATCGTACTTTCTTTCTGTTTCTTTATTTTTGGAAACAGAGCCCTGCATCGTCCAGACTGGCCTTCAACTGTTGTTTGTTTTTGAGGCAGGTCTCACTGTCGCCCTGAGGTCACAGGCTTGAGTCACAGAACAGCTCGATTGCTTTCTCGTTGTATCAGCTCTGATTGGTCTAATTGGTACCAGTATGGGGGCCCCGGGTGAAGAGTTAGAGTTGTATTGTTCCCTCTTCCCAATGGTAGCAGTGATTCGCTTTTGTAAAATCAAGGGATAACTTTTAAAGAATATTGTTATTTGATAAATGAGTGGTTTTGTTGTTGTTTTGCATGTATATATGTACACCACCTGCATGCCCTGTGCCCACAGAGGCCAGAAGAGGGCGCCAGATGCCCTGGAGCTGGGTTACAGGTCATGGGTGCTGGGAACTGAATCTCTGACCTTTGTAAGAAGAGCAAGTGTTCTTAACTGCTGAGCCATTTCTGCAGCCCCAAGAGATACTTTGTTTTTACTTATTTATTTACTTTTGTTTTGTTTTTTGAGACAGGGTTTCTCTGTGTAGCCCTGGCTGTCCTGGAACTCACTCTGTAGAGCAGGCTAACCTCAAACACAGAGGTCCACCTGCCTCTGCCTCAAGACTGCTGGGATTAAAAGCATGTGCAACCACATCTGGCTTTTTTTTTTTTTTTTTTTTTTTTTTTAGATATTTTTAAAAATAAGTCATTTTTCTTGTTCTTTTTTGCAGTGGACCCAACCCAGGGCCTCATGCGGGATACATAAGCATTCTACCTCTGAGCTGTGTTCAGTCAAATTTCTTTCTTTCTTTTTTTTTTTTTTGAGACAGGGTTTCTCTGTGTAGCTTTGCACCTTTTCTGGAACTCACTTGGTAGCCCAGGCTGGCCTCGAACTCACAGAGATCCGCCTGGCTCTGCCTCCCAAGTGCTGGGATTAAAGGCATGCGCCACCACTGCCCGGCTCAGTCAAATTTCTTATCTTCAAATTAGAAACTGGAAATAGGGCTGTGAAAGCTAGGAGGAGACTTCTTGTTTTTTGTTTTTAAGTATTTATTTTATGTGTATGAGTGTTCTGCCTGTGTACATTTGTGTATACCAAATGTGTGCTTGATCCCTCAGAGGTTAGAATGCTTGACAGATCCCCGGAACTGGAGTTAGAGATGGTTGTGAGCCACCATTCAGGTCCTGGGAACCAAACTCTGGTCCTCTGCAAGAACAGCAAGTGCTCTTAACCATTGAGCCATTTCTCCAGCCCCAAATGGTTTGTGTTTTTCTTTTTTTTTTTTTTTTTTTTTTTTTGGTTTTTCGAGACAGGGTTTCTCTGTGTAGCTTTGCGCCTTTCCTGGATCTTGCGCTGTAGCCCAGGCTGGCCTCGAACTCACAGAGATCCACCTGGCTCTGCCTCCCGAGTGCTGGGATTAAAGGCGTGCGCCACCACCGCCCGGCTTTTATTTTTAAATTATGTCATCCAAACCAAAAAACAACCAAAAACAAACAAACAAACAAAAACCCTGCCATCCTTTTTAAAAATTGTCTTTGTATGTTTTTTTGTAGTTGGTCTCTTCCGATGACAATGTCCGTTTGCCACCGTGGCACTGGTATAGCCTTAAGTGGAGGTATGTATATATATTTACACACACACACACACACACACATTCACATGCACATGCACACACAGATCTTTATGTGCATAAAGGCATCTTTGAAGAACTGATGTTTCTCTGACTCTCATCCCTGCCTCCTTTGCACCTCAGCAACCTGATTTAGAGTGAATGTAAGTCCTTTAAGCTTGGCCTTTCTCTTTCTTTCTTTTTTTATTTTATTTTATTTTTTTCGAGACAGGGTTTCTCTGTGTAGCCTTGGCTGTCCTGGATCTCGTTCTGTAGCCTAGTCTGGCCTCGAACTCACAGAGATCCTCCTGCCTCTGCCTCCTGAGTGCTGAGATTAAAGGCGTGCACCACGACCACCCAGCGATTTTTTTTTTTCATTTATGTTTACAAGTGTTTTTCCTATACGTATGTGTATGTACTCTGTGCATGCCTAGTGCCCAAATTGGCCAGGAGAAGGCATTGGCTTCCCTAGATCTGGAGTTGCAGATGAACAACCACGTGGTTGCTGGAAAATGAACCCAAGTCCTCTGGAAGTGCGGCCAGTACTCTTAACTGTTGAGCCATCTCTCCATACTACGTGTTTTATGACATACATTTTTATTTTTATTACTTTTAATTATGTGTATGTATTTGTAGGGGGTATGTACACATGAGTACAGGCACCCTTGGAGCTGGAGTAAAAGGTGATGTCAGCTACTCAGTGTGGTTTTGGGGAACCAAACTTAGGTTCTCTGCTACATCAGTATCCCTTGTAACTGCTGAGCCATCTCTCCAGTCTCCCATCCGTGCTTTATGTGGTGCTGGTTTCAAACTCAGGGCTTGTATATGTGAGTCAAGCATTTTGGCAGCTGAACTACATCCCGACTTAACTTTTCTCTATTTCCAAGTGGTTTTGAATTATATCAGGTAGCCGGGGGTGGTGGGGGGGGGTGGGAGGGTGTATGCCTTTAATCCTGGCACTTTGGGAGGCAGAGGCAGGTGGATCTCTGAGTTCAAGGCCAGCCTGGTCTACAGCGTGAGTTCCAGGAAAGGCGCAAAGCTACACAGAGAAACCCTGTCTCGAAAAACAAAAACAAAAAGGAATTGTATCAGGCGTCAAGCGCCTCCTAGAACCCAGTTTAACACATTACATTACTTGTAATTAATGGGACGCTTGCTTTTCTCTCAGGGGTCTATCTTTTTGGCCTGTCTGCACTGCTGCTTCCTGGGAACTTTGAGTCTTATTTGATGTTTGTGAAGTCCCTGTGCTTGGGGCCAGCAGTGATCCACACAGCTAAGTTTGTGCTTGTCTTTCCTCTCATGTACCACGCATGGAATGGGATCCGACACTTGGTAAGTTTCCTGGATACAGAGGGTGGGAAGGCTGGGGGGGTCCTCCCCCTATTTCTAGGTTTAGTGTTCTTTTACCTTTGCCTGTCCTCCCACCCCCCCTTTTGATGCTGGGCTCACTGAACCCAAGGCCCTTGCACATGCTGTACCTCTAACCGTAGAGTTATCGTCCTTTTCTTGTTGAGACAGGGTATCTCACTATGTAACCCTGGCTGACAGGAATATGCTGTACAGACCAGAATGGCCTTGAATTTGTGGTTGTCCTCCTGACTCTGCATCCTAGGTGCTGGGATTATAAGCATGAGCACCACACATGGCCCAACCTTGTCTGTCTGTCTGTCTGTTTTAATTTTATTATTTATTTATTATTCACATTGTGGTCCGGAGGCTTGAACTCAGGTTGTCAGGCTGGACAGGAAGTACCTTTTCCTGAGCCATCTTGCCAGCCCTCTAGTACCATTCTGAAGGCTAATTGTACTGGATCTTTACTCAAGTCCTTTTGGGGAAAGCTAAACAAGGCCCCTCCCGAATTCCTTTATGAGTATGTGTTAGGCCAGTGCTGAAAGGGGTCATTGTGAACTTTCCCACTTTTAAGAGACATATAATTATTAAAAGACCCTTGAAACCAGATCTGGCAAGGAAGACATACCTATTAGGTAACTATGAACTGGTGCCTGTAAATTGTCAAGCACTATTCTTGACACTGGGAATTTAATTATGAACGAGATAAGCAGTTGCTGCTTTCAATGTGACATTCCTTTCCACCCAGAGTGACAAGTCTGGTTAGATTCGAGTATATCAGCTTTTGTTTTCCTCACTTTAGATTGTACTGAGTAACTGGAGAGAGTGAGAGCAAACACAAGCTAGGTGTTTGCAAAGAGTCCAGCCAGGGTGGTTTGTGTGCTTGTTGTCATGGTTTGTTAGTGTGCTACTGGGAATTGAACCCAGGATCTTGTGCATGCTAGACAAGCACCCTACCACATAGCTATATCTCCCATCCTTTTTTTTTCACACTTTTTACCAGTTTAAAATTGATTTTTATTTTCATTTGTATGGGTGTGTTGCCTCCCTGCATGTCTGTGCACCCACCATGTGCATGTTTGTTGCCTGTGGAAACCAGAAGAGGATGTGGTTATGTGTAGTTGGACCTTTTCGTCGGATCCACCAGCTCCCTCGTAATGACACAGAGACTTATTAATTATAAAAGCTTGGACATAGCTTAGGCTTGTTACTAACTAGCCCTTACAACTTAACTCATTTCTATTAATCTACGTTTTGTCAAGTGGCTTGTGGCTTTACCTATCCTCCAGCATGTTTTGCTCCCTCTGTGTCTTCTGGCAACCCCATCTTTCTTCTTCCCAGTATCCTCTGTGTCTGGCTGTCCCACCTATACCTCCTGCCCAGCTAATGACTGTTTAGCTTTTTATTAAACCGATAAGAAGATGCCTTCGCAAAAACACATCTTCACAGCGTGCAAAGAGATTATTCCACAACAGTTATGAGCCACCTTGTGGGTGCTGGGAACCAAACTTGGATTCATTGGAGGAGCAGGCAGTGCTCTGAACACTGAGCTGTCTCTCCAGCCACTCCTTTTTTTTTTTTTTTTTTTAATAATTTATTTATCTTTATTTTATGTGTGTTGGTGTGAAGGTGTCAGATCTCCTGGAACTGGAGTTACAGACAGTTGTAAGCTGCCATGTGGGTGCTGAGAATTGAACCCAGGTCTTCTGGAAGAGTAGTCAGTGCTCTTAACCGCTAAGCCATCTCTCCAGCCTGCCCACCCCCCTTTTTTAAAAGAAGTTCTCATGTAGTCAAGATTGACCTCAGACTCACTATTTAGCCAAGAATGACCTTGAAATTCTTATTCTCCCAACTCTAACTCCAAATCTCTGACTGCTGGGATTTTGTAGGTCAGTGCTACCATGTCTGGTTTATTTATTCTTGGCTTTTTGAGACAGGGTCTCATAAAACCTAGGTTGGCCGTAAATTTGCTGTGTATCCAGGACTGGCTTTGAACACACCCAGATTACTGTTATATTTTCAGACAGGGCTTTACTCAATTGCCCAGGCTGCCCTGGTCCTCACTCTGTAACCAGGTTGGCCTTGAATTCATCATCTTCCTGCCTGGCAGGTTTGAGCATTGTAAGAGTTCGTATTTTGTGATCCCTACTCTTATGTCCTTCTCCAAGAAATAGTTAAAATGTATTTTTCCAGTCTTCCATTATTTCTGAACCCAAGCAAAATGTCAGTTGGATGCTTTTGCCTTAGTTTGTTTGACCTTTTATAATCTCCACATCAGAGACAGCCTCAGAGACAAGCATTTTCTGATTTCAGTCTGGTCCAGTAGACAGTTGAATTAAAAAAAAAGTGAGAGACTAAATGATCTATTAAATTAAGTGTATTTATCAAGTGTTCCCTGGAGCAATGTTCAGTGATTTGAAGTGACTTTTATTCCTGAGGGAGACAGTGGAAAGAAAAGGAAGTTTCATTAATGGCTTTCGACTCCACAGAACAAAGCTCTGTAAAGAAAATCAGCTGAAGGCTTCACATCCTGGCTCAGGCAGGGGCTTATTTCTGTCTCTTTCTGTCTTAGTACGAGTTGGACTTAGGGATCACCTAGCAATCCTAGAACTCAGGCTTTTTGCCCTGGTTCCTGTCCATTCTGATAATCTCTTTGTTGAGATAAGTGAGGCATCTAAAGGCTTTATTAAGCCCCAAATCTGCTTTTAAGGTTTTCTTCTAACAAGCACTAGCTCTGGTGCAGGTCAGGTTTTAACTGTTTGCCATGAAATTGGATGTCTTAGCAGTTGCCTGGCTGGAAGGTCTGCTAGGACGGGGAAATGGTATGGTTGTAAAGGAGGAGATGTAGACCTTTGACCTGCCTTCTAGAGGCTTCTCTTGCCACTACTGCCCAGCAGGACTCAGTGTCTCATGAAGCACTGTGCCTCTGTGAGCAAATCTGCTTCACACTTGATGACATCTAGGTGGAAGCTAGCTGGGCATTGAGACCAGGGGATCCTCTCACCTTGATTTCTTCCTGGGCTTCCTGTGGTATTTGTCTGCACTGACTCCTGATTCAGTCAGTTTTATAGTCAGACTGTGGAGGTTCATGTGTTAGAATGTGTTGAGGCTGCTTTTGTGTGCTAAGTATGAAACCTGAATAGCACTTTTTGCCCTAGAGCAGTGGTTTTCAACCTGTGATCCGTAGTTTCTCATATTGTGGTGACCACCCCCCCCAACCATAAAAGTATTTTATTGCTATTTCATAAATGTAATTTTGCTACTGTTATGAATCATAATGTAAATAACTGATAAGGAGGCTACCTGATAGGTGACCCCTACAGGTTGAGAACCACTGCCCTAGAGTGTTCATACCCTTAGGGAGCAAGAGAATCTAGAGGGTTTTTTTTGTTTTTTGTTTTTTTTTTGTGCTGGAGGTCTAACTCAAGTTAGCACATAAAAGGCAAGTGCTTTTATACCCTCCCCACCCCCCCCACCCCCGCTCTTAGTGAGGTTATAGTAAAAAAAAAAAAAAAAAAAGTTTGAGAGCCAGGCATGGTCCCAGCTGTTTAGGAACCTGAGGTTGGAGGATCTCTTGAGCCTAGGAATTCGAGTGTATCCTAGGTCAACATAGTGAAGTCCTGGATGGGAGAAAATGGAAGAAAAAAGAAAGAAATTGAAAGTTAAGATTCTGTTGGGGTGGTGGTGCATGCCTTTAATCCCCTGCTCAGGCAGGCAGATTCCTATGAGCTTGAAGCCAACTTACTTTACTTAGAGAGTTCCAAGCCAACCAGGAATATATAGGAGATCATGTCCAAAAGAAAAAAAAAGAAAAGAAAAAAAGACAGGCTGGGCAGTGGTGGCGCACGCCTTTAATCTCAGCACTGGGGAGGCAGAGGCAGGCGGATCTCTGTGAGTTCGAGGCCAGCCTGGTATACAGAGTGAGTTCCAGGTCATCCTGGGCTACACAGAGAAAGATACAGCTCAACTGGTAGAGTGCTTGCCTAGCATGTACAAAGCCCTGGGTTTGATCTCCAGCACACATAAACTGGGTACTGTAATCCTAGCACTCAGAAGGTGGAGGCAAGAGGATCAGAAGTTCAAGGTTTTCCTTGGCTACCGATGAATTCAAAACCAGCCTGGGATCCATGAGATCCCATCTCCAAAGAGAAGGAGAGAAGGCATTAGTTCTAGGTCCCAGAATATAGTCTGTAAAATATCAGTCCTTGAGGATGAGCTCACCAAAGAACCCCGTGATTGACTCTACTGGAGAGTCACAGACTGCTGTAGTAAATTGCTTGAGAAACTTGGAAGTTATGTGTTTACCAAATTCATAGCACCACAGAACTTCACCACCTCCACATAATGCCTTACACTGTGCAGAAATATGTTTGGGCCAGACATGGTGAATGCCTGTAATTCCAGCACTTGGGAAATTTAAGCAGGAAGACCTTGGGTTGTGCTTACCCTGAGCTACATGGTGAATTCTATGCTAGTCTGGATTATACAACATGATTCTATGTCAGAAAACAAAACTATGTTTTGAAGGAATATCTCTCCAGAAACATTGATCTACATGTGCTCTCATGTTGGGGAGGATATGTGCACAGTCTGGAAGCTTTTGTATGAAGGGCCCTTGGCATTGTAGAGATCATCACCCAATCTCTACCACATGAGGGGACTTGATTGTCAGTCATTGGGGAAGTGGGTGGTAGGTACTGTGTTGTGACTTTTAGAAGAGTGAAATTGGGACATAGGGATGTGTACTTTTCTCTGGAATCCCATAGAAGGCAGGTAACCATTCAACAGGTAGATTTCTGAGAAGGGAATTGTGAGAGAGGCCGGGGTTCTAATTACTGAAAATAAAACTAAAAACTTTCCCCTCTTTTTATTTTTCCCTACAGATGTGGGACCTAGGGAAAGGCCTGGCGATCCCCCAGGTGCAGCAGTCTGGAGTGGCTGTCTTGGTTCTTGCTGTGCTGTGCTCTGCGGGGCTGGCAGCCATGTGAAGAGCTGAAATTCCAGCATGGTCCTATACATTATCACACTGATTTATGTTCCTGTTTATCACTCTTGTCTCCATCCACCAAGGTTCCCCCAGTTTGTGTAGATGCCATGAGTTGCAGATCCTGTTGGAGCTCAGTAGAGAAACTTGAAGAACGGTAGTAGTAGAGAAAGGTCCTTCTCCCTGGGCCCAGGAGCCCTTACTCCCTCTCCACGTTTGATTCTGATTTGTGCTGAGGGTCGGCTTTCGGCTCCTTCTTGCTGAGACAGTGGAAACAATGCCAGTTCTGTGGCTGCCCTGGGTGCCACTGCCTGTGGGCTGCTGGCTTAAAGGACAGTTCTGTTCATTGGTCTGCTCAGGGCCTTTAGCACCCACACAGTGTGACTGAGAGAAGAGAGGTGGAGGTGGAGGGATTTGCCCTGTCCAGCTAGAGGGTGATAAAGAGCGAGTTGGATCTTGGAAGCTCATGCTTGGGGGAAAAGACATACAGCTTTTGATGGATGAGGAAGAGCCAAAAAATTGTATTTTCTGTTCTTTCTGTTTTTCACTTCTAATAAAAACACCTTTAATGTCATGTTTTCTAATCTAAATTCTTGTACCATCTTCTTTGGAAACGATTAAAATACTGCTCATTTCATGTTTGACTCTTTGGAATCTAGTGAGGGTTAGTAGAAAGGATCTCATTTCTGCCCTTTCCTTTGGGTCTTGGACATTTACACCCTCCAGAATGACCTTTCCTAGGAGAGAAATAGTTTGTTCCACAACTGACCACTGGAGAAAAATTGAGGTAATCACATACAAGTAGTGAGAGATTTGGGTACTACAAGGAAGCCTCAGAAAAGAGTAAAGAGGGGGGCAGCTAAGCATGTTGAGAGCTGGTTTTTGTTTGTTTGGTTGGTTGGTTAGTTTTTGAGCTCAGGTTTCTCTTTGTAGCCGTCGCTGTCCTGGAACTTGCTCTGTAGACCAGGCTGGCCTTGAACTCACAGAGATCCGCCTGCCTCTGCCTCCTGAGTGCTGGAATTAAAGGCATGTGCCACTACTGCCCAGCTCTGTTGAGAGCTTTTAAGGTCTTACACAGGGTCCCATCCCATCCTTTGGATAGCTAGTTATATAACTCATGGTACAGTTCAGCAAGTATTTCATTTAAGGACACCTGGCGCCAGTGGAGGTGATAGCTAAGGGCTAATGACTTACAGAGGCAGATTTGGGCAGTGAGGTGGGGTTGGGGGCAACTAGTAGAGAATTTTTAAAAGTGGAACAGGGTGTCAGAATCCCAGAAAATATATGTAATAGGAAAACTTACTATTTGACCCCTACTGGGACCCTGAATCTTTAGCAGGAGTGCTTTGTTTATGGTGCTAGGGGTCAAAGTCAGGTCCTTGTACATGTTAACAAGCATGGTATCATGAACTAGTCCCCCAGCTCAGAGTGCTATCTTGATACGTTTTTCCAGCTCTGGAATAAAAGATTCATCTTGGGACTAGGTATTTGGCTCCATGGTAGAATGCACAGAGCCTGTGGTTCGGTCCCCAGCACCAAGAAAAACTACTCCAGATCAATCAGAGCAGTGGATGAGGAATGATGTGGCCACTGAACAGGAAGACAACGTGAACTCAGCGCTGGGGTGGGGTAGGATGGGATGGGGTGCTGCTTTAGTAGTCTCTTGAAATCTTCTGAGAAAGGGCCTCACCATGCATCCTTGACTGGCCTGGAACTTTAACCCAGGCTACCTCCAGCTGGTGCCATCTTGTCTGCCGTCTGACTGCGCGATACCACCACCCTCTGCTCTCGGCCATCTCTATCCTGATCCCCAGTAGTCACTTCCCCCTTTTCTCTAGACGGGGCCCTGGGAAGTCTTTTGTGGGGCTAGGGATTGAACCTAGGGTCCCATTCATGCTAGGTAAGCACAGCCATAGCCCCAGCCCCCAGGCCTTACCAAGTTAAGGCCAGACAGACGGATGATCTTCCTGCTTCAGTCCCCCAAGTAACTGGAATCACAGGACTGTGCCACCACATCTGACTATCCTAGGAGGTCGTGCAGAGTTCCTCCAGCTTGAATCGGCTGTCTTCCAGGTTGTCAGTGTTCATGGGGAACCACCTTTGGCTTTAGACTTGGCAAGGGCATTCAGCTTAACCAGTGCCAGCAAGATGCACAGCAGAGGCAATGGTTAATACATTTGGAGGCTGGGAAACAGATGTGGACTTCTTGACTGTTTTGACGGCTTCTTAACCATCCAGTGAAGGAAGGGGAAGTGGAGCACCCTGGCTTTTTTCTTTTTCTACTTACGAGCTGGTCTGTCCGAGATCTCTCAGTGGGTATATATATGCTTCAGCCGCCAAGCCTGACGACCTGAGTTCGATTCCCAAGATCCACGTTGCAGAAGGAGGCAACCAACTCCCACAGTTGTCCTCTGACCTCCACAAGCTTGAGGTCCATCTACACATATTCGTTAAGTAAATGGATAAACATAAAAAGTTTCACAGGCTCTACTAAACAACTATATTTGTGATTTTGAAGATACTGGTTGTACAAAGTTCGGTTCTCCAAGGGTTTGCCCTTACGTGATGCAGACTAGCTTCCTCTTGGTCAATGCTGAAGTGTAACTGACATTTTAATAAAGACCTGCTTGCCAGGTGGCGGTGGTGTACGCCTTTAATCCCAGCACTCAGGAGGTAGAGGCAGGTGAATCTCTGTGAGTTCTAGGCCAGCCTGGTCTACAGATTGAGTTCCAGGAAAGTCAGGGCCACACGGAGAAACCCTGCCTCGAGAAACAAACAAACAAACAAAAAGACTTGCCGTCCTTTTCCCTGATTTCTTCCCCAGCCTTCCCTTATGGATTGCAAAAGACAGTCATAGAACGAGGAGAAAACCCAGGTCAGTAAAAGATTCAACAAACAATGTTTATTCGCCCAAATTTGCCTTTACTCCTGGCCCACTGTTTCTCTGCTCCACGTTTCTGAATACAGGGGTCTTACTTATTTCAGTCAGTCCCTAAAATGTCATCTCAGCCTCTTCCCCTGCAGAATTGCAGCTTTGTATGTCTGGATCTCGGCTAGACTAGGACCTACCTGCTTGGTATTCTAACATGGGCTTGCAGGTAGGGTCTTGGGAGAGTTAATGGGAGTTTGGGGACCTGGTGTGTGACCTGCAGAGGGGTGTGAGCTTTGAGTTTCATCTGCGTCATCGCCGTCAATGGTCGGGGAGCTGGGAATTATGGTCGGATTTGCTGCTTGCTGTACAGTCTTTGTGACAGATTTCTTCTGTTTCTTCTGACAGTCGGGGTTATGGGGCTGTTGGGGTTAGAGTGGAAAAGATGATCATATTTCTTGTTAGGCCTAGATAGTTCCCAGTCATCCTTAGAATCGGACTCCCTTTCTTCCTACCCCATGGGCAGAAGGTCAAGTTTCGGCCAAGAATAGTTCAATTTAACCTCCCTTCCAGACTGTTTTCTACTGGGGTTAGGAGTGTGGAACAAGATGTCTTTGTTTTGTTCCTTTGGACCTTAGTGATTAGAGATTAGACAGCAGAAGACAGAATTGGTTAGAGGTCCCTCCCCTTGCTGGATTGGCATAACAGTTTTGAGGTGGAAAAGAAATGGAAACAGTAGGGTTTGGGTTAGATGGGAAGGCTAGATACCTTGCCTAAGATTTCCGGACGCAGCCCATTAGAGGCATTGAGTAGATCAGGGTTCTTCTTTATCCATTTGGTGAGAGAGGCAGCAGCAGCCGTGGTGCGGGAGGTCAAGGTCACCCGAGCAGGTGGTACCTTCAGGGGCATTTGCCAGGTGCCCATGAAGGAACCCCAAGGACTTGCCTAAAAGAAAAAGGGAATGCTCAACAGATCCTCCTGGCTGCTAAGTGTCTGCCTGGCAGGGCTTGCTGGCCTCACATCCATTCTGCCCCTTTGGCATCTTAATAATGAAACATCTGAAGGGATCATCTCCCCTCCTCCTCTCTTCGGCCAGTTACGATGCTGTTTTTTAGCCCGTTTCCTTCCAACATAAAATTTTGCATTCTTAGACTAAGTGTGATAAACGAGTTCCGTGCATAAATATTGTCATCTGAAAACATTGTTTGTATATTCATCATTTTCAGGACTTCCATGTGCTAAGCCAGCTCTGTCCTGGTGGGTAAACTGGATAGAACATTGGGGTGCTCACAAGTTGGACTTCAATTTTCTATGTAGTGACTGCAGCTCCATTTTTATGCATCAGCTCTTTTGGTTTTGTTTTGACACAGCATCTCTGTATATAGTCCTAGCTGGCCTGGAATTCACTCTGTAGACCAAGCTGACCTCAGACTCACAGAGATGCTCCTGCCTCAGCCTTCTGAGTGCTGGGACTAAAGGTGAGCACCACCACACCTGGCTAACTCTTCCCTTTTTGATATGAATGGGCGTGGGGAATCTCACCTTGGAACGGGGCACTGAAGGCAGGAGATGACCTCGATCGTTGGCAATAATCTGAGTGTAGCCTTCATGGCTGGTGAGTCTCTGGGGTGGGGGTGGGAAGAGAAGTACTTGAAGTCAAAGAGGGAGGAAAACGGTGTCTGGGGGGCATGGGAGAGGAGAAGGCGGACCATTAGAGGGCAAAAGGAGCTAGGTGACAGGGAGGCCATGAGGCCAGTCCCCATAGCCTGGCCTTGGAGGGCACTGAGCTCAGAATACCTCTTTTGTTGGCTTGGCAGGAGACCAGTTCTGCAGGTACTTGGGTGAGAAAGCTTTTTCATACTGTGGAGAAAGAGGAGAGTTCCTGTGAGGCTCAGAGTCTTCAAGCCCATGAAATGGTGACAGTTCTCTTTAATTGAAAACCAAAGGCCTCAACAATTATATGAACTCTAACTCATTGTGACAAGGGGATATGTATGTATGTATAGGGAGGAAGAGATTTTAAGGGAGGGGGAACTAACGACCCTGCCTACACACACACACACACACACACACACACACACACACACACACACACACACACGAAGAAGGAGAAGAAGGAGGAGGAGGAGGAGGAGGAGGAGGAGGAGGAGAAGGGGGAGAAGAAGAAGAAGAAGAAGAAGAAGAAGAAGAAGAAGAAGAAGAAGAAGAAGAAGAAGAAGAAGAACCCACTAAAATTTGAATTCTAAGCGAACAAAATGTTTTCTCCAAAAAAAAAAAAATTCCAAAACTGTGTAGACAGGGTCCCATTTTCAAGCTCTGGATGGCCTGGAACATCCTATATAGACCAGGTTGGCCTCGAATTTTCAGTGATTACTTTGCCTCCTTGTCCTAAGTAACTAGGATTACAGGTATGTAGCACAATGGTCAGATTTGTGTGTCTGTCTGTGTGTGTGTGAGGGGGTGGGGGTCTCATGGAGCTCAGGCTAGCTTTGGATTCAGTATGTTAGCCAAGGATGCCTTGAGCACCTGATCCTCCTCCTGCCTCCAAAGTCCTGGGATCACTGGAGAGTACCTCTACACTTGCCTCAGTTATTATATCTTCAATTTTAAACAAATTTTAAACAAATTAGGGACAACTTTCATGTAAATAGCTATGACTTTGTTATTTGACTTACAAAGCCTAAAAGGTGTACTCTGGCCTGTAAAAATAAAATCAATGCCTTCTGGCTTACACTCTACAAACTTAACTCGGGGTCCTTTTTGCTTGTTCCTGGACCCTCCCAACTCTGAGGTGAAACCCCACCTCAACCCACACAGCATCTGTTTAGAGATCAGAATCTGATGGAAGGGGAGGCCCAAAGGTAGAATCCGGAAGGTAAAATCAAATGTTAGGGCGGAGAACGAGAACTTACCTGGTTAGCACTGTAGTTAGTGGCCATGATCCTGTCCTGTTTACACTTGTTGCCTGGCAACTACAGAAGAGCGGCCTTCTGGGAGTACCTCCCAATCCGCAGGGGTGGCCTACCTTCCGTGGCTCACACTGCCCCCTTCCTTTCTCTCTGAAAGTTGGGTTCCTTTTCCTTTTAGAGTGTGGAGGACTGAATAAACATTAAAAAAAAAATGAGCTGAGAAGCAGCTGCCTCTTTCCCCAACATAAGTTAGCCCTGCTTCAGAATTTCCAGGTTGTCTCTGAATGACAGCTTCACCTATGTAAACAAGCTTTGGGACACCAGGAGCTGAGTGTGTGAGACACTGTGGTATAATGAACTAACTGGAGAGCTAGAAACAGGGCCGAGTCCTTAGTCAACATGCTATTATATGGCTTAAGCCGCTGGCTTCCCTTCGATCAACAGCTCTCGTCACATAGTGTAGTGATGACCTGCTTTGCACAGTGTAGGATAACGTGATGTGAAATATCTAGATGCTGTAAACGCACTGTGGGAACCGAACACAGCCAAGACACTGTCTACAGTGTCTACAGATAACAGAGGCACCGTGCTTAGGAAGCCACCAACTTGTGTGCGCCCAGAAGGAAATGTTATGTCTTGTCCTTGGTCCTTAAATGACTCCTCCATCACTGTCCAGTCACAGAACCCAGGAGCATAGGTTCATGGGGTTGGCTGGGATATGGCAAATTGGGACCTAGGGCAGGAACCCGAGCAGGGATGATGAAAGTCTAAGACTAAAGTACCAGGTTTGGGAGGATGGAGTGATGGCGCCCAAACGTACTAGCTAGAAAACTAAGAAATGCTCTGAGACACATCTACTTTTCTGTTAAGCAGATCAACTCATCTACTGGGGTGTTAGAACTAAAGAGCGCTTGTCAGTTATATAGTACCGAGTTTTTTTTTTTTTTTTTTAAGAAGAAAATAAGTTGTCCAAAGAAATAGATACTTCAGAGCCAGGTATGGCTGTGCATGCCTGTGATCCCAGTATCCAGGAAGCAGAGGCAGGAGGATCTCAAGTTCAAGATCAGCCTGGGTTACAAAGTAGGACCCTATCTTAAAAAAATAAAGGAGGGACTCACGAGGCCCCACTCCTCTCTGGGGCTATATAGGCAGTTAACAGTGGCTGGGGGAGGGGCTCACACGGCCCCACCCTTCATGTGGAGCCAGTGGCAGTTAATGGTTGCCGGGGGAGGGCAAGATCTTTTTCTTTAGGGTTGTAGCCAGCCACTGGTAGGTTGCCTGCAAACAGCCTGCTGCTCATGCAAGCAACTCTGAGCTCAGTAGGACATCCACACACTTACACGCACACCAGGGCATGGCGGTGCCTTTAATCCCAGCACTTAGGAGGCAGAGGCAGATGTATCTCTGTGAATCTGAGGTCAGCCAGGTCTACAGAGGAAGTTCCAGGCCAGCCAGGGCCACATAGTGAGACCTTATTTCAACCAACAACAAACGTCCACATAACATGGGAGGGGGACTTGTTGGGGAGCAGAGGAGGTTCACTGGGAGTTGGGGATAAGAGAGGATAAGAGGGTAAATATGATCAGAGTAGATACATGTATGAAAAGGACACAATGAAACCCATTACTATATAATTAATAGATGCAGGTTTAAAAACAAGTGTCGAGGGGCAGAAGGGAGCTGGAAAGATGGCTCAATGATTAAGAGTTCATGCTGCTCTTCAGTGGACCCAAGTTCAGTTTCCCAGCACCCATGGCTTGTATATTCTTTTGTTCGTTTGTTTGTTTGTTTTTTGAGACAGGGTTTCTCCATGTAGTTTTGGTGCCTGTCCTGGATCTCACTCTGTAGACCAGGCTGGCCTCGAACTCAGACATCTGCCTGCCTCTGCCTCCTGAGTGCTGGGATTAAAGGCGTGCGCCACCGCTGCCCACACCCATGGCTTGTAACTACCTGTAACTATAGCAACGTGGACTCTGACATCCTCTTCTGACACAGCCACCCCAACCCATACATACGGTTAAAAAGAAAATCTTTTACTTATTATTTATTTATTTATTATTTATTTTTTTAAAGAAAGCAAGCTGCATGTGGTAGCTCACACCTACAATCCCAGCACTTGGGATGCTGAAGCAAGAGGATTGTTACAAGTTTGAAGCTAGCTTGGGTTACTTGAGACTCTGCCCTCAAAATTCGGGGGAGATAATTGTTAGTTCTTTCTTCCCCTAAGATCTTTATCCCATTCAACACACCCTGCATAAGGACACTCCTGACCCTTCTAGATAATGGGGTAAGAACAGCCCTTGTTAGAGGCTGTCACAGTTAGCTGCTGGATATTGTGACATAGGAAAGGAGACCCGTGTACTTTGTCCCTGGATTCTCATTAGTCTCTAGCGTGATGAAGGAGACGAGTTATTTTAGGACCGAGGACTGTCTCTGCCCTAGAACATCCATTTTGTCCCCAAGAGGCAAAGTGACAGTTCTGCACCCATGGTTTCCCTGGGAATTTCTGTCTTCTTTACCTGCTGTTAAGGCAGTTTTCCTTGGCTCTGTGGACAGTGTGTAAACATGGGGCTAAGCGAGGACAGCCACCAGTGTCCATCCTGGAGCCAACTTATCCGGGCAAAATTCTGGCTGTGCTTGGAATCTGAGGCCTTAGGGAAGTTCATCTGCGCAGGCCTCAACAACCTTGCATGGAAAACGAAGACTGTCCTGGCTCTGAGCATTAACTATGCGTAACATACCGTGGTAAGCATTTGCTACAAAGAGGGATTGATAATTTTAACATTGTTATTAAGAGTGCCCAGAGGGATGGATGTGGCGGTGCACACCTTGAATCACACGGGGGTGGGAGTGGGGAGGCAAAGTCAGGTGGATCTCTGTGAGTTTGTGGTCAACCTGGTCTACAGAGTGAGTTTCAAGCCAGCCAGGAAGAAGCCAGCTTCATCTGGAGCCACCATGCTCTTCCACCTCGATGGGAGCTCCAGACAGGCAGAAACACGGAGTGCAGGAGAGAACCAGCTCGAGAGCTTTCCTCCATTCCCCACATGCTCCGTGGCACGTGAGTGCGAATGCGTAAGCACACACACACACACACACACACACACACACACACACACACACACACACACACAGATCTGTTCCTGTTAGGTTAAACAGAAAAGGGTGGGGCCCTAGAACGTTACAGGTGTATTTATTAACATTCTCCAAGGTAAGAAGCAAAACCTCCTGCTGAAAAAACAACCTTGGGCCGCAAAGGACAGAGGAATCTGGAGGGCAAAGCACAATCACCAGGAGAAATTTGACTTTTCTCCTTCAACACCTTTTTCTCCCTTCACTACAGACGTCGATCACGTCAGCCAGTGTGCGCCCAGGCTGAGAACCACTGTCCAGAGATGAGGCGAGTTATTCTCAGACAGTCCGACAGTGTAATAGGAGAGAACGGAAAGGGCAGAAATGACTCTGGTCAATGAAGGGGCTGGGATGTGGCTCTACTTGATAGAGTGTCTGCCGCACAAGCAGGCAGCCTGGGCTAGATTCCCATCACTGCATAAATCAGGCGGTCCCTGTAACCCGGTGCTTGGGAGGGGAGGCAGGAGGATCAGCAGTTCAAGGTCATCCTCAGATGTATATGGGTCTGATAATAAATAATAATAGAAAAATAGCAAAATAAAAATGGAGACTTGCTTTGCTTTGAATGAATGGGTCTTTTACAAAAATGTCTTAAAACCAATCAACAGTTTTTATATAGTTTTCCAAAGAATGATCTGGACATGCGGGGTGGGGGGAGGAGGCAGACCTATAGTTTGAGCATTTGGGTTGATAAGACAGGAAGATCCCAAGTCTATTTCCCCTACCACACAGTTTGGATCATCTGAAGCATTATCTCTAGTGATATTATCAGCCCTCCAAGATTTCTCTCAAGTAGTTCCGAGAAACCCGGCATGCTACCCCACTGGTCCAGATGGTAAATAGGTGCTGGAGTGGAGATCTGGATTTTGTAGATTTCCCCATAAAAACTGAAGCAGTTTTGTCCACAATAAGGCCAGAAATGATGCATGGCTACAAATGTGAAAGTTTCAGTTCCAAAGCACCTCTAAGTTCAAAAGCTATGTTAATTTTCTTTTCTGAGACTATGGCACCCCCTAATGGAGACTGCTGTTCTCAATCTCTCTCTCTCTCTCTCTCTCTCTCTCTCTCTCTCTCTCTCTCTCTCTTGTGGTGTGTGTGTGTGTGTGTGTGTGTGTGTGTGAAAACAGTAACAAACAAAACCAGTAGTTTTTCTAGTCAAACTACCCTAGAAAAAAGGAGATGGCACAAACTAAAAGAGTATATATTTGAGACGATATCATGTACTCAGACTGATCTTGAACTTCTCCTGGAGCAGAGCCTAGCCTTGAATTCCAGGTCCTCTTGCCTCCATCTCCAGCAATGGGGGTGGGTTACAAGTGTGCGCTGTAGCACACTCAGTTGAGAGGAAGAAATTTTTTTAATTGAAAAAAATTACATGAAATAGATTTTTAAAAATAGAAAATCAGCTTAACAAACCAGTCCGGGCACCAAGTGTGAACAGGTGAGTTAACATCTAAGAATCACAGACACACTGGCCTTTGAGCCCGGCCTGCTGAGTGCTCAGGCTCACGTCGGCTCTCAGAAGTGCCTTTCTCTTTTTTATCTTCAGAAACCATTTCTACCATTTTCTAAAAATTACAGAAACTGCTGGGCGTGGTGGCACACACATTTCTTTTCTTTTCTTTTTTTTTTTTTTTTTTTTTGGTTTTTCGAGACAGGCTTTCTCTGTGTAGCTTTGTGCCTTTCCTGGAACTCACTTGGTAGTCCAGGCTGGCCTCGAACTCATAGAGAGAGATCCGCCTGGCTCTGCCTCCTGAGTGCTGGGATTAAAGGTGTGTGCCACCACTGCCTGGCGCCTGTTCATATCTTAAAAACAAAAACAAACAAAAACAAACCACCCTCGACAGATTTGGTATCACACACACTTTAATTCCAGTACTCCATAGGCAGAAGCAAGAGGATCTCTGTGAATCTGAGGCCAGCTTGGCCTACATATCACGTTCCAAGCCATCCAAAGCTATACAGTGAGACCCTATTTCAAAATAACTAATACACAAGCCACGTGGTATCTTGAACTGTTCCAGGACTCTGCCAGCAGGGAGCCGGTATAACTTTGAAAAGTAAACACCACCGAGCGGTGGTGGCGCACGCCTTTAATCCCAGCACTTGGGAGGCAGAGCCAGGCGGATCTGTGAGTTTGAGGCCAGCCTGGGCTACCAAGTGAGTTCCAGGAAAGGCGCAAAGCTACACAGGGAAACCCTGTCTCGAAAAACCAAAAATAAATAAATAAATAAATAAAAAAGTAAAAAAAAAAACAAAACACAAAGCCAGTCTGGTCCTCATAGAAAGTTCCAGGACAGCCAGGGTTGTAGATAGAGACCCTGTCTCAAAAAACCTGAATAAAGCCGGGCAGTGGTGGCGCATGCCTTTAATCCCAGCACTGGGGAGTCAGAGGCAGGCGGATCTCTGTGAGTTCGAGGCCAGACTGGTCTAGAGAGCGAGATCCAGGAAAGGCGCAAAGCTACACAGAGAAACCCTGTCTCGAAAAACAACAACAAAAAACAAAAAACCTGAATAAATAAAGGACATTTAAAGAAGGAGGTAGAAGGGGGGATGTCTCAAGTTCCAGGCTTGGGCTATGTAGCTAAACTCTGTTTAAAGATCAAAAAGGGTAGAGGGGCACAGTGGGGATGGCTTTTCTCTGCCCCCAAATAAAAATCACTGGGAAGACAGAGAGGCTGGAGGTTGATGATACCTCGGGGGCTGGAATCATCTGGAACTGCTCATTCATGTGAGTGAATTATGCTGGTTATAATGTGCATACATTGGTAAGTTGTCTTGCGCTTTTGAGCTCACAAGGAAGCTGGCTCTGGAAGCGGGGCTGTCCCTTGCCCCCATTTCAGACCCCAGCACGCTTGTTTCACAGCATGTGACACACAGCGCCCTCCCTGACCCCTTGCCTATGAAGGGGAAGAACAGGGTGTGGCTGCATCTTAGCTGAGGTTGTAAGCAGGATCGCGAACGTGTGGCTTCTCAGAAAGTATCTTTTTTAAAAAAAAATTTATTTTATTTAGCTATTTTACCGTCAGGGCGTTGTACTTCTCATGTCCAGGATGGTGGGTTCTAAGTGAGAACTAAGAGGAAGATGTGTCACTTTGTCTAATAGAACCGGTGTCGTTTCCTCCTTAGTCAGTTTCTCCCAAGGAGGTACAGACTCCGTTGCTTAAGTGAGTAGACAGAAATAGCCAAGATACAAGGTAACGACTGGAAGTTATTCAGTGACTACAGTCGAATGTCCGGTCTTTCTCTCTTGAGAAGCCTGTACCCAAGCTCAGGTATGTAAGCTGTGTCCTGTCTTTTTCCTAAGCTCCTCCTCTGTGCAGCCTTCAACGGCTGTACTTGAGTCTGTATTAAACAAGGTGGCGTCTCTACCTAGAATCACTCCCAGCACTCAGGAGGTGCAGGCAGGAGGATAAGCAACAGTACTTGCCATCTCTCCAGCGCCTGAAGGACTTTTCAAACCGAGATTTTAAACATGAAGATTAAGAGAGACGGGAAAGAATAAGACATACTTAAGTGTTCGTATGGGCTCCTCCAGGGAGAGCCACAAATAAGTGTCTTGACATAAGCCATATATACCTGAGGTTGTATCTCAAACGGTTGCTTAGGAACAGTTGCTTAGGTTGTTCTAGGAGTCAGGGTTTCTGGTGAGAGTCCTGGAACACTGTCTCTCCACAGATGGGAAGGGTCATAATGCCTTAAGTAAATGTTTCGAATTGTGTTTGCAGTACTTTTTTTTTTTTTTAAATCAGATTCTCTCTCTATTATGTAGCTCTGACCATCCTGAAACTCACCAGAACTTACAGAGGTCCACTTGCCTCTGCCCCCTGAATGCTGAGATCAAAGGCATGTGCTACCACGGCCAGTCCTACAGTCCTTGATTCTCAATTGGAATCTTCAGTTCTTCAGCCTGACTCTTTCCCAGATCCCCACAAATGTCCCTGTCTTCCTGTCCTCTTGGCACACAGACCTCTGGATTTCCTCACTCTCACCTCTCTGTGGAAACAGGGTCTCTCTAGTCCTGGCTATCCTGGAGCTTGCTATGTAGCCCAGGCTGTCCTCAAACTCACAGAGATCCCCCTGCCTCTGCCTCCCGAGTGCTGGGATTCAAAGTGTGCGCCACTGGCTCTGTAGAACAGATTTTAAATCAGGGGTCCTCAACCTTGCTACTGCTGAGACCCTTTAATACAGTCTCTCATGTTGTGGTGTCCCCCAGCCATGAAATTATTTTCAATGCTACCCCATAATCGTAATTTTGTTACTGTTATGAGTTGTAATATAAATATCTGATGTGCAGGATATCTGATATATGACCCCAGTGAAAGGGTCGTTTCACCCCTAAAGGGGTCTCAACCTCTAGGTTGAGAACTGAAAACAAAGTGACACTCCAGTGTAAAAAGGAATTTGTGGACATCAGTGTAAATGGCCAGGGTTTGGGATCTAGGCCATCACTTAATGGAATGGGACCACAGTATGTCTATAACTGTTCTTGATGTATAACTTTTTGTTTGTTTGTTTGTTTTTCGAGACAGGGTTTCTCTGTGTAGCTTTGCAGCCTGTCCTGAAACTCGCTCTGTAGACCAGGCTGGCCTCGAACTCACAGGCATCCACCTTCCTCTGCCTCCTGAGTGCTGGGATTAAAGGTGTGCACCACCACCGCCCGGTGACGTCTAACATTTTTTTTTTGTTTTTTTTTTTTTGGTTTTTCAAGACAGGGTTTCTCTGTGTAGCTTTGCGCCTTTCCTGGAACTCACTTGGTAGTCCAGGCTGGCCTCAAACTCACAGAGATCCACCTGCCTCTGCCTCCCGAGTGCTGGGATTAAAGGCGTGCGCCACCACCACCCGGCTACGTCTAACATTTTAATGATGGTGGTTATCTCCTAAGATGATTACAAGGATTTGATGGCACTGTAAATTAGTCTGATACAAAGTAAATGGAAAACGAACAATTATGATTTCAAAGTTCACATTAGTAAATTAAAGATTCTGAAAATTCTGGTGTGATGACTCACGCCTCTAATCCCAGCACTCGGGAGGCAGAGGCAGGCAGATCTCTGAGTTCAAGGCCAGCCTGGTCTACAGAGCACAGAGAAATCCTGTCTCGAAATACAAAAATGTTTACTAAAAAAAAAAACAACCCAAAACCAAACCAAACCAAAACCAAAAAAAACCCTTGAAAGTTACTTAATAAAAGATAATCTTCCGCCGGGCGGTGGTGGCGCACGCCTTTAATCCCAGCACTCGGGAGGCAGAGCCAGGCGGATCTCTGTGAGTTCGAGGCCAACCTGGGCTACCAAGTGAGTTCCAGGACAGGCGCAAAGCTACACAGAGAAACCCTGTCTCGAAAAACCAAAAAAAAAAAAAAGATAATCTTCCAAAGTTAACTCAACTGTTGAGCCCGACGGGGTGGGGGTGGGGTGCACCACTGCAATTACAACACTTAGGCTAAGGCAGGTTGATTTCTGAGTTCGAGACCAGCCTGGTCTTCAGGGCTACGCAAATGAAACCTTGTCTGCGGTGGGGGTGGGGGTGGGGCGATTAGGCAGAAGTGACGGGAACTCAGTTGGAACGAAAGTGCCCGTTTCCCTTGAGAAGGCTGGGGGTTCTCCTGGTCACTGCCCCGGCCACAGAGAGGGCTGGAGGTGCCCTTTCTCTGCTCCTCTCTCCTCCCTCAAGTGTGTGGCCCCCGAGAGTCACATCCGGTCCCCATTGTCCAGAAATGAGCTCAACCCCCAACCCCCCTCCCCTTCCCGTGACTCACGCTGGACTACCCGGAAAGCTCTTTGGGGACCGTGGGACCGGGCAGGAAGGCGGGGCGGCCAGGGGATGAGGCGGGGCAGTCTGCGCCCCGGAGAAGAAACCGGAAACTAGGGATGGGCCAAGTGGTCTGCAAGGCCTCAGGTCCGCAGTTCTGTCTCATGCTTTCTAGAAATGTATTGCAACCCAGGCCAGCCCCAGACTTGTCTGGGACGCCACCACACACACGACATCCCTCTGTTTTCGGTTGGCCTCCGTTGTTAACTAGTTGTTACAACTTGCTTTCTTCCTGGTAGATGGGCCTATCTGCAAAAACCAGCCTCAAGAAATCTTCCACCTCCAAGTCTGTGCTCCATGCTGTGTGTATTATCACATTGTCTGTTAATATAAGAAAATACCATAATGGGTACAAAATGAAGTTTATTTAACTCTCATTTGGAGGCCAAAGGTCCAATATCAAGTGCTATCATGTGTTAGTTCTCTGGTGAGGATCTCATGGTGAAGAGAGGAGACAGATGGAGAGATCCGGTGATCAGGAAGCCCAGAGAACTGAGGGGCCAGACTTAAAAAACAAAACAAAACCAAAAAAACAAAACCAACTTTATCTCAAGAGCTACATTGATGATGAAGGCAACTCCAATGATCTGAGCACCTTCTACTGCTGTGTGTGTGTGTGTGTGTGTGTGTGTGTGTGTGTGTGTGTGTGTGTATGTGTGTCTTGGGCGCACACACTTTTGTGCAGGAATGCAGTTGTGATGCATGGATTAACTTACTTATTGGACCCTACTTTTTTTTATTTTTAATTTATTTTTATGTGTGTGGGTGCTTTGCCTGCATGCATATGTCTGTGCACCAAGCTGCTGGGTGTCTGGTGCTCAGGGAAGCCGGAAGAGGGGGTGGGTTCCTCTGGAGGAGCAGTTCTTAACCACTGAGCTGTCTCTCCAGCCCCATCAGGGCTACTTCTTACAGCTTCTACCACCTCAGCACAGCCACAACAGGGACCAAGCTTCTAGCACACAGACATTTGGGGGGACACGCTTAAACCATATCCAGCCCATGAGGCAACATATTCACGACTCAACACATGGATACATTGGGGCGGTGTTATTTTGCCCAACACGATGGGTCAAGGTCAGGGTCCGGCTAGAGGTTAGTGTATGATTTAGGGTCAAGGTCAAATTGCAGCTCAGTCCTCATCCACCCCTAATGGAACTCGGGGTGATGAGTGGACTCGGAATGCCAGCACAATGGTGAGCTCTTTCCTTCTGATTCCCAGGACGTGGTTTTCACTCTGTGTTCTGGAGTGTTTGGGCCTGAAGGTGAGAGCAGACCATCGCATACTTTGCATTAGATAAATAATTTTTTAAAAAGATATACAAAACAAAAACTCAGGTGGCTGAGGCAGGAGTATCACCTTGAGTTCAAGGCCAGTATGGACTACAGTATGAGACGCTGAGTTCTGTATCATTCTTCAGTTTTGGATGAGTGAATTTTTAAGTATATAGTAAAAAAGTAAAAATTATCCAGGCAGAGTAGCATACACCTTTATTCTCAACAGTAGGGAAGCAGAAGCAAGCAGACCTCTGTGAATTTGAGGCCTTCTTGGCGTATATAAGGAATTCCAGGCCAGCCAGAGCTACATGGTGAGAACTTGTCTTTAAAAAAAAAAAAGAAAGAAAGAAAGGAAGGAAGGAAGGAAGGAAGGAAGGAAGAAAGGAAGGAAGGAAGGAAGGAAGGAAGGAAGGAAGGAAGGAAGGAAGGAAGAAAGAAAGAAAGAAAGAAAGAAAGAAAAAGAAAGAAAGAAAGAAAGAAAGAAAGAAAGAAAGAAAGAGGGGGAAAAGCTATATTAAGAGCACTGTTTGCCTGGTTGCTCTTTCATGGGACTGGGTTCTGTTCCCAGCACCCACATGGCAGCTCCAGTGTCTGTAACTCCAGTTTCAGAGGATTCAATGCCTTCTTCTGGCCTCTGAGGGCACTGTATTGCATGTAGTGCACAGACGTATATGCAGGCAAAACACCTATTAAAATGCACTAAAAATAAATAAAAGAGGCCAGGCAGCTATGGCACACACCTTTAATCCCAGCACTCCGGAGGCAGAGGCAGGCGGTGAGTTCTACAGAGCGAGATCCAGGACAGGCACCAAAGCGACACAGAGAAACCTTGTCTCGAAAAACCAACCAACCAACCAAACAAATAAATAAATAAATGGGACCAGGGAAGTCTGGTTGAGGCAGCCAGAGTTCCCAGTCCAAAGTCGGAAGCAGGCCGTCCTGAGTTCCAAAGGAAGAACAAAGAGCATGCAGCAGAGAGTCACCCGGATGCTTGCTGAAGCCGACATGCTGGAGCTCCCAGCTGACAGTTCTGGCTTTCTTAGTGAGGGCTGGGAACCCGAACTCGGGGTTTCAGGCCTACAAGCAAGCACGTTATTGACTGCCGTCTCTCTCTAGCCATGGGGATTATTTTTTCCATAAACATTGTAATTATTTTGAGATAGAGTTTCTCTGTGTAGTCGTGGCTGTCCTGGAACTCGCTCTAGAACTCAGAGGTCCGCCTACCTCTGTCTCCCGAGTGCTGGGATTAAGGGCGTGCGACACCACTGCTCAGCTCCTGAAACTTATTTTTCTGTGTGTGTATGTATACCACCCACCTGCAGGACGGAGGTGTCAAGTCCTCAGGAACCGGGGTTCCGGGTGGTTGTGGCCCACCTGGGTCCTCCGCAAGACCTCTCGACAGCTGACCCAATTATTTTCCTTCTGGCCCTAGAAAATAATTTTTTAATGAAAATAAAATATATTCTTTCAAACTGATTTAAAAATCAAGGACCTTAAGGTTCCTCGTGGAAAGAGACTGTAGAGAGGGAGAGAGGAAGAATAATTTTCAAGTCCAAGGACTGGACGGTGACATCTTAAACCACGCACAGCAGAGGCAGGTGTAAATAACAGAGATGGGAGCGTCTCTGCTACAGGAAGGTTAATGATGCCGCATTATAAAGCGAGATTTAAAAAAGATCACGGGGAGGGGGTTTGGATCTCAGTACAGGTTATCAACACTGGAGGAGGGGGCATGAGGCAGTCCCCGCTGAAGAGATCAGAGCCCTTCCGGGGGCAGAAGTCAGAACTGACGACTCCACCCACGCACTGAGCAGCCGTTTCTGGCTCTCGGGGTGTCCACAGTGCCTTCTGGAAGACACGATCCAGAAGCTGAAGGGCAACACAAGAACCTGCGGGTCTCTCGCTGCAGAAACAAAATCCACCCTAATTAGTGTCACTGCCCTGGGAGGAACGGTTCATCGCCACCACTCTGCCCTCGCTCGCGTAATTGTTAACTGCGATGTTCCAGTCCTCATAGAAACCAGGAGACGTGGGATTTCACTCTGAATTGCTTAGATCCTTCAGTGGGTTCTCACTTTAAATTCTTTCGATCCTTCTATAGGGGTGAAAAGACGAAAATGAAAAACACAAAGCTGCTGTTTCCGCCCGGTTTCGAACCGGGGACCTTTCGCGTGTGAGGCGAACGTGATAACCACTACACTACGGAAACTAGCTGCTCACCAACTTCTTATAAGCAAGTTACATTTGGAGTAACTTTATTGTTTTCTGGCTCTTGTTCTTAAATTCAGCCCAGCAAATCAGGCAGGTTCCACTCTGAGGTTAGATGGCTTTCACCCGTGGAGGTACGATGGTACCGCCGAAGAAAACGGCCAGCAAGACTAAGGCCAGGACCCCGAGGCCATGGGAAGAGCTCCAAGCTTCCGTAAACACCCATCGTTTTTCAGATCCTGAGGGTCTGGAAATGCCTGGCTCATGAGTCTAGGGCACCCCCTGGTGCCCAGCATCTGCTGTGCCGCGGGATTAGAGAAAAATGGAGCAGACATCAGGCAGGAAGCCACTTAGGTGAGGGCCTTGGCATGAAGGACGCCGCAAGCCCAGGCCAGAAACAATGAAAATGCATCTTACGTTTGTCCTGAACCTAAGTAGAAAACGTTTTCAGGCTTTTTAGTCTAGCTCTTTTTTTTTTTTTTTTTTTTAAATGAGTCAAAATGTATATTTATTCATTTCTGGCATTTGAAATGCTCTTCGATGACATTCTTGGCATTAGTACTTAACCACTGCACAGCTGCATCCCATTGGCCGCTTTATAGGGTTTCCCTCTGGGTCGGTTTCGCAGAGGCCTGCCCATTCCCCTAGGTTTTTTTTTTTTTTCAACCATCAACCTTCGGTACTCAGCCCTAAGGTCTCCCTCCAATTTACAGGCTCTTCACACTTGGGTGCAAACTCCAACTTGGTGCTTAAAGAATTTGAATTTTACCTGTTATCTGTATTATGTAATTACAGCATTTAATGCCTACAGAGTGTTCACTATTTCCCAGTTGTTATCCTGTGTTATCTTGACCTACCTTTTTGTTTTGTTTTGAAGCAGGATCTCTCCATGTTGCCCTGGCTGCCCTGGAACTTGATAGATAGAGACTATGCCTGCCTTTGCCTCCCAGGAGGTGAGATTAAAGATGTCTCTAACCTCCTAGGTTTGTTTTTATGTTACAGTGTAAATACTTGTAAAAATTAGCTCAAACCAGCCATAGTAGAAGACATGTGTGATCTTAGCACTCAGGAATTCTAAGGCAAGGAAAGGTGAGGTTTGTGGCCAGCCTTAACTATAAGCCAAACCCTTTCAAAAAAACAAACAAGAGGTCAGGTTCCTTTGCCAAGTCTTTACTCGGGAGGAAGAGGCCAGTGGATCTCTATGAGTTCAAGGTGGACCTGCCTGTTTGGAATTAAAGGTATTCACCACCATACCCAACTGGTCATGACCTTTTGTCAGAACACGATGGGTACAGAGTGGGAACAGTTATCCCTGATGGTCTAGTCGCTAGAATTCGGTGCTTTCACCTCTGAGGGCTAGGTTCCATTTCCAGTCAGGGAATCTTGTTCAAACTCATTCTTAACCCATTTTTGGGGAACATTTATACTTTAGAAATCAACATAGAGGCAGGTGGTGGTAGTGCATACCTTTAATCTCCGTACCCAGGAGGCAGAGACAGGCAGATCTTTCTACAGAACAAGTTCCAGGACAGCCAGATCTACACAGAGAAATCCTGTCTCAATAAACAAACAAACAGAAAAAAAAAAGAATTCACATAGAAAGATTGGATTAACATACATAGTATTAATAGGATAGAGGTCCTCCTTCCCTCCCTCCCTTCCTTTTGTGTATTTACTCCCTGTTCATTGGGCCCCCAAGAGCAGGTGTTGTCCAGAGGTTTGGACTGCACAGGTAATGTCACCGGTTCCCCTGCTGTCTCCACTTGGATGGTTCTTCTCAGGGAGCCCAATTAGGGAGCCCAATCAGGACACTTAACTCCTTTACATATTTTAGGAATGGAGTCATTCTCAATTCGTTTGATCGGGTGGGGCGGCAGAGGAATGAGGACACACTTCTGTCCATAATAAACTTTATATGTGAAATGAGCTAAAATGAGTTCAGCAAAAGCAGGCTCTGAGATCACCAAGGTCCATGGTGACAGTGACAGGTCCTCAGTGAGCTTCACCCATAGTCATGTGCTCTTCAGGATGTTTGAAAGGTGGACCAGGCTTTGACAAGTAGAGCAGAGGATTGTGGAGTATTTGTCCACAGTTGTAATATTGACTAGATGTAAAAGCAAGATTTCCTAACCAAGAATTAAACCCAGGCCAGGGTGGTGACTGTAATGAACCCGAGTCACTAGACCACCAGGAAGGCATGATGAATATTTTTACATAGTGCACTCTGGGAAAACTTTTCAGGACTAGTTTGAATATTTTTGTTTGCTTGTTTGTTAGTTTTTCTGAGATGAGGTCTCATGTAATCTAGGCTGGTCTCCAACTTGACAGGTAGCCAAAGATGGCCTTGAACTCCTGATCCTACTGCCTCTGCATCCCAAGTGCTGGGATTGCAGATGTGGGCTGTGGTGCCCCTTTTTGAGTATGTTCTAGTAGCTTTTAGATATGCCTGAATATTTGGGAGAGGGTGTTTGTGTCTCTGGTACATTGGCTGCCTCTTGGGTCAGACATAGGTGGAGGTTTCATTGACGGAAAATGTGGAGCAAGACTATTACAAATCACACTAGGGAAGAGAAGAGTCCTTCTTGCAGTACGTCTGTCTGGCTGTACTGCTCCTTTGGGGCCCCATTTTCTTAGGAAGGGCCCTGTGCTGTGTGAAATGTGTCGGGATTTTGTGCATTCCCCAGTTGATCCATTTGATGTCAGTTTAGCTCCCAAACCCCAGTGGGACTCTGAGAGGTCAGAGGCTGCGCTTTGGCTGTCCCTAAGTCCTTCCAAATTGGCCAAAAATCAATCTTTTTTATTTCCCCTGGTTTTAATGTCTGCTGTGAAAAATTAATGGAGTTAGCAGAACATGGTAGCCAGCACTTAAGAGATAAGAAGCAAGGGGCAGGATAATTGCCTCAAGCTTGAAGCCAGCCAGGACTTCACAATGAGTGGGTGTGGGAATAAGAGAGCGTAATAGTGAAGATGAATACTAGCCAAGTAATAGATACGTGAAAATATATATATATTACTATATATTGTATAATAGAATATGACAGAATGTTGTAAGGGCTATTCTTGGTTGTCAACTTAACTATATTTAGAATTCACTAAAAGGATTCTCAAAGAATTAATAAAAAGAGGCTTTTTAAAAAAGTTGTATTCGCCGGGCGGTGGTGGCGCACGCCTTTAATCCCAGCACTCGGGAGGCAGAGGCAGGCGGATCTCTGTGAGTTCGAGGCCAGCCTGGGCTACCAAGTGAGTTCCAGGAGAGGCACAAAGCTACACAGAGAAACCCTGTCTCGAAAAACAAAAAACAAAAAAAAAAAAAAAAAAAAAAAAGTTGTATTCATGGGGGGCTGGAGAGATGGCTCAGAGGTTAAGAGCACTGGCTGCCCTTACAGAGGTCCTGAGTTCCCAGCAACATGGTGGATCACAACCATCTATAATGAGATCTAGCACCCTCTCTGGCCTGCAGGCATATATGCAGATAGAACACTGTATACGTAATAGGTAAATAAATCTGCCATGGGGGTAGGGGGTGGTGGACGCCTTTAATCTCAGCACTTAGGAGACAGAGGCAGGTGGATCTCAGTGAGTTTGGGGCCAGCCTGGTCTACAAACCGAGTTCCAAGACAGCCAGGACTGTTACACAGAGAAACCCTGTCACCAAAAACCAAAAGAAAAGAAAAGGTTTTAGTAATGGATGTAATTGTCTCTGGCTTTTAAGAGTCCCAAAGCCGCTATTTATCATTTGGAGTTCTCTTCTACTAATGGAAAATTCAGCAAAGACTTCTGACATTCTAGCCATAGTTCCCACCAATTACTCAGAGGTTCCTGATTAGAGACACTGAGGATGTCACACCTGAAGGGGTTAAATGTTCAAATGATGAAATGATCTTGGGAAAAGTCCGTCCTGGGCAGCTGGGTACTGTTATCACACGCTGTGTTTTCTGCCCTCTGTATTACCATCACCGAGATCCCCTGGAGTTTTGCAAAAGATTTGCACGTTTAGGGATCAGGAGCCCAGAAGACTCAAGTCAACCATCTATCTGCCTGCGTTGCAGTATCCAAGAGGATGATGGAGAGCTCACCAGGAGCGGGTGAGGCAGTCTAGAGAGATTCTTTTCAGAACTAAGAGCCCGCGATGTCGTAAGGTGATCCTGGGCGCTCTGCGTGGCGTGTGTGTGCCGCGTGTGATGGTAGCGGTGTGTCGACTGGGCACCAAGAGAAGCAGAAAAACTGAGATGTGCAAATTGTAAATTTCCGGGCTTCGGAAAGAGTAGGGACCGGATGAGCACTGAGGGTAAGAGGGTTAGAACGGACAGGAGTGCAGAGGCGATGAGAAATGTACGGTGCATGGTGAGGTGGTGCTGAACAGCATGAGGACAATGAGAAATCTTTGAGGAAAAGGAAAACTTACTGTAATGGATACTAGGAAATGGCGGTTACATAGTTAAAAGCAACACTTCCCTGACCGGGAATCGAACCCGGGCCGCGGCGGTGAGAGCGCCGAATCCTAACCACTAGACCACCAGGGAGTGATAGGAAAAAGTTTCCCTTAACACATCCTAGCTGTGATTAGATGTTCATTACTACTTATAGATTGGACTGCTTGATAGCCAGTTATTCTTGATGACGCTGGAAATTCTCCGCTCCCCACATCCTCAAAAACGTCTCGGCCCCGCTGCCTCCCTCCTTCCTTCCTTCCTTCGCTCAGACGAGCGATCGGTCGGTCGCGCAGTCTCGGGACAAGCTGAGGAGATGTCAGGGCCACCTTCGGCCCTGGACCTTGGCAAAACACCGGCAGCTGCGTTGGCCGGGAATCGAACCCGGGTCAACTGCTTGGAAGGCAGCTATGCTCACCACTATACCACCAACGCCGCACCGCCGGGACGGCACCCACACGACGCCGGGGACTGACACCCGACAGTGCACAGCGGCGACGGCGACATCGCCTACCGGCTCCCGCCCTGAGCCCTCCCCACGGGGAACGTCCGGATGTCAAAGCCAACGCCCCCGCCCGAGCCACCGCCGACCGGGGCTCCGCCGCTGCGCGCTGTTCCCCGCCGTCCCAGCCGCGCCTCCCGCACGCACACGTCGGGCCCTGAGGGCGCTCTCGCCACCTGACTGCAGCAGCAACCCGGCGTGCGCGAGGGCCACGGGGAAGAGCGGGCGTCCGGGACCGCTCGGGGCGGGTCACCACCAAGACTCGCCTGGCGCACCGGGGGCTCAGGACACGAGAGCCGCACGCCCCAAGGGCCAGCGCGCCCGAGGCTGGCTGCCCGTCTGACTAAAAAAAAAAAAATACAAGGCGTCTCCTCGTCGGGGAATCGAACCCCGGTCTCCCGCGTGACAGGCGGGGATACTCACCACTATACTAACGGGGAGGACGGCGACGACACCCTCACCGCGACACGGGGCCCTCGCCGTCGCTCCAGCCAGGCCCTAAGCTCTCCCTCCCGCCATGGCCGACCCCTGCACCCAACCCGAGTCCCCGGGACGCCGCCACAACGCCCCTCGCACCAGGACCCGGCCCCGCGGGCATTCACCCAGTAGTTGTCCTCTGCCTTCTTCTCCGGAGAAGAGGCTCCGGCTGGCAGGCATGCATTGTTGCTGCGCTGGTTCCTACACCGAAGATGGTGGGACGCGGCCCGGCTGGGGAACGACCCGAGAGCCGGGGGCTTGGAGCATCGTGCCCACCTGAGTAGACTGCGGTTGCTTCTTTTCTGTGGAGAGCTCCGCAGCTTCGATCTGGAGTCCGGGTGTCCCGGCTGCCGGACCCAATCACCGAAGGATGAGCGAGCGCCTTCACGTTGTCCCTGCCAAGTGGGCTGCTGCACGCTCCGACGCGCAGTCAGGATGGCCGAGCGGTCTAAGGCGCTGCGTTCAGGTCGCAGTCTCCCCTGGAGGCGTGGGTTCGAATCCCACTCCTGACAATCTCCTTTTCTCACTTGGCTTCTTCATTGTCAGCAATTTGCTGCTTTCATGCATCTTTTCTCTTCCTGTCTAGACATAAATATCAAACTTTATATGCACCTGAACTGACCCTCTCCACTCCCCCGCCCCTAGTCCCAGTCCCCGCTCCCTTTTCTTGGGGATGCTAGGCAATCGGTGCCATTGAGGCACACCCCAGGTCCTTTTATACTCAGGCCTTACTTCATTGTCTCTAAATGTTGTCAGCCTCACCCCTCACCCCTCACCCTCACCGTAAGTTAATATTTCTAGTTTTTCTCCTGATTGCTTCTGCGTTTTCGATCTTCGCTAAAAGAGTATTACACTTCATGCTGAACCTTTTTCTAGGCCCTTTACAATTTTGTTTCCACATTTGGTACAGTACTTTATTCTAATTACATGTAGAACTTTTTTTCCCCCTCACTGCTTTCTGATACTAGTCTTTACACACTAAATTTCTGATGTGTGTACTTAATTCTGAACTTTATTCATGTTCGGCTTGTTTGTGGGTTTTGCCCAGGCCTTGGGAATACTGGACAAGTACTTTACGTGTTAGATACAACCCCTGCTCCTTTCGAAGTTTTGAGACGGCGTCTCACAGAGTTGTCCAGAGTGGCCTCAAACTGTGTGGCACAGGCTGGCTTCACACTTCAGATCCTCCTGCCTTGAACTCGGATTGAAGCCGCCCCAACTCTCCATCCTTCCCCTCCTGCGTTCCCCGACACTCCCTTTCTCCCCCTTTCACTATCCTTTAAGTAGCACTTTTTTTTGGGGGGGGGGGTTCGAGACAGAGTTTCTCTGTAGCTTTGGAGCCTGTCCTGGACTAGCTCTGTAGACCAGGCTGGCCTCAAACTCACAGAGATCCACCTGCCTCTGCCTCCCGAGTGCTGGGATTACAGGCGTGGGCCACCGCCGCCGCCGCTTTTATTTGTTTTTTGTTTTTTTTTTAATGTGTAAGTGAGTGTTTGCCTGAACGTATGAGCACCATGCTGAATGCAGTGCCTTCAAGAGGCCTGAAGAGAAAACCCAGACTCCTGGAGTTACAGCAGTTGTGAGCTGCCATATGGGTTCTGGGAACCAAACCTGACCCCTCAGTAAGATGTGGCTGGGTTGATTTTGAATTTGCTGGTTAGTTGAAGACGGGCTTGAACCCCTGATTCTTCTGTCTCTACCCGGGAGTACTTAGATTACAGGCCTGCACCACCACACCTGGTTTACATTTTATTATTGTTGGTAGTCGTAGAATTATTATTATTACAGATGTATGCTATGTGCACTTGTGGAGGTCAGGGGACAGCTTTGTGGAGTCAGGGATGGCAAATATTTCCTGAATGTATTTCTCCCAAGAGCAGAGCAAGATAGGTGTTGCATGAATCCTAGATGGTCTTACAATAAAAACTCGGAGCCAGATATCAGGGTGAAAGCTGAACGATAAGAGAAACAGAGCAAGCCACAGCCACCACCTCTTACCTTACCAACTCCTCAGCCTGATAGAGCATCTGCAAGAGAGCGGATTCCTCTCTCCTCCCACCTCACATTCCTTCTCTGGCTAGCCATATCACTTCCTGTCTCAGCCTTCCAGAGCGCTGGGATTAAAAGTGTGTGCCACCACTGCCTGGCTGTTTCTCTTTTAGATTGGTTGAATCTCATTTTGCCCAGTGTGGCCTTGAACTCGGGGAAATCCAGAAGGATCTCTACCTCTGCCTCCCGAGTGCTAGGATTAAAGGTGAGTGCCATACTGCCTGACCTCTATGGCTAACTCTGTGCCTGGCTCTGTCCTCTGATCTTCAGGCAAGCTTTATTACAAACAATAGATCACCACAGGTAGGGAAGAGGCTTTTCTGTACAAGTTAGGTTGAGGATCACAAGAGTAGTCAATGGGAGAGGAGCCTTTTGAAATTGGATGCAAAGCGCAGCTCAGCCCTCAAAGGGAGTAAGAAGTTTATTCTGAACTAAATATGAATGACCATAGCTTGGGAACATGGATTCAGTTTGCCCCCAAAAACCATGTTTCAGTATGGAAGCTGTTACATGAATTTTTATCGTCACAGAACAAAATAAACCATTAGCTAAGGTACATTTTAAATATACTGGGGCAAACAGAGGTAGGGAGAAGCAGAGTGGGAAAACTCTACTACAGGCTTTGAATGTTCTCGGATGCCATTCTCAGTGTATGGGTTAGACACTAGAGATCTGTGGAGGCTTTGATGGTGCATTGGGGTTCTTAGTTACATGGGTTGGGTCAAAATTACAGCTTTAGCAAAAGCCAAAAGCTGCAGGGGAATCAGTCTCTGATGGACCGACTGCCAAGGAGCTTTGCAGCAGCTCTTTATCGTTACATAAAAGACACTTTTATCAAGCCATTTTTTTACGTACCCAAACTTCTTATCTCATGTAGGAGTTGTCTGAAGGAACCATTGCATTACCTAAGCAATTCTCAGCCATAGGAGACTTCCTGGTTTGCCAGGTATGTCTCAAGACTAAGTCCTACATAGGCTCTGTAATCCCTTCAGGAAAAGCAATTCCATAAACCTTAGATAACAATCACTGACTATTTACAAAAGGTTTCTTCAAAGTTTAGGTGCCACCACTCCAGAATTCACGCCAGATACAAGGGCTCTGCTGGAGCTCTCACTACAATGGTGAAAAACATGTTCAGTCTGATATCGAGGTGAACATGAATGGCTATCAAGGAGACCAAAGTAGCCCCAAATAGTTTGGCTCTGAGCCTGAAAACAGTCCCTCTCTCTACAGCCGTGAAGTAATCAGTCGATCAGCCTTGTAGAATCTTTGACTAATCCCGTCCACCCCTTCCCATGAGACGCAGGGATTAAAGGCATGTGCCACCTCCTCCAGCAATGATTAATTTTTTTAATCTTAAAAATCAGCAAATAGCCAGGTGGCTTTAATCCCAACACTCAGGAAGCAGAGCCAGGCAGATCTCTGTGAGTTCGAGGCCAGCCTGGTCTACAGAGCAAGATCCAGGACGGGCACCAAAACTACACAGAGAAACCCTGTCTCGAAAAACAAACAAACAAACAAACAAAGTCAGCAAATAATGTAAGCAACTCACAAGTCTCAAGAAGTCCCCGAATCATAAAATATTCACAAGGTCGCTCTATTCCCAAGCTTATATGAGCAATAAGAACTGCTGTGGGCAAGAGTCTCTTCAACCTATTGGGCTTCCCATAAGTCATTGCAGAGAGCTCCAGGGAATGCAGCTTTCATGAGTCATCAGTCAGATTGGGGTGAGATTTGCAGTAATACAGCTGCCTCTGAGTCATCCATACCTGTAAGTAACCCCTCACCCACACTTCTATAAATAACCCCAATAAACTAGTTGGTTTGCCACTGTCTGCTGAACAGAGATCAGTACAACTAAAGATGACTTTGGGAGGAGAAATCACATCTAGGCCTGTAGGTACCCAGGTACGCAACTGAAACTGAACAGTCTGAGGGCAGAGCATCTGCAACGGCAATCCCCAAATACCATATTTTCCCCCACATCCTGGTAATGTGCCTTCTTGCTGTGCCAATGGTTGCATGGGCCTGGCTACAGGTAGTGAGACTTAACTAAGGGTATACCATTGAGAAGTGGAGTGTCCACTTGGCAACTCTTATAAATGAAAACATTTAATTGGGGTGGCTCACCTAGTTTCAGAGGTTCAGTCCATTATCATCATGATGGGGAGCATGGCTGTGTGCAGGCAGACGTGGTGATGGAGAAGGAGCTGAGAGTTCTACATCTTGATCCACAGGCGACAGGAAGTCAACTAACCATCACACTGAGGGAAGCTTGAGCAAAAGAGACCTCAAAGCCTGCCCCCACAGTGACACACTTCCTCCAACAAGGCCACACCTCCTAATAGTGCCACTCCCTTTGGGGGCCATTTTCTTTCAAACCACCACACGCCTGAAACAGAACCGGTTATTAGCAGTAACTTGTTGAAGTTATCTTACTAATAAAAAGCCTACAAAATTATTTTTCACTAAAAAAATGCAGGTAAATTATTTCTCCCACACTGTTAATTTGCAGGTCACATTCACATGTTACTCAGGATCTTTTAAAAAAAAATCCCCATTTTAAGATTTTATAACAATATTCCATAGGTATTGCCAAAGTTATATCCTAAAATCCTATAGAGATTGCGTTTAATGCTTTTATAGATGACTCTTAAAAAGGACAAAGAGCATGTTTACACACAAATTCCACATGCTCCACAAAAAGATTGTACTCACTCTGGACTATACAGCTAAAAATCGAAACTCTCTGTAATCAATCAGCTTTTATTAGATATTCCTCGGTCATTGGATAGTTTAACTGACTCTGCTATTTACTTAAATTTGGATGACAGCTGGCTGTTGTGGGATATTTGTACACCGTGTGAAGATATATTCCTGTGACTGGTTTAATAAAGAGCTGAACAGCCAGTAGCTAGGCAGGAGGTATAGGTGGGACTTCCGGGCAGAGAGAGAGGAAGTAGGAGATGAATCTAGGTGCAGGTCAGACGCCAATGAGACATGGAAAGAGTCAGACACGCAGAATGAAAGAAAGGTAAAAACCCACGAGGCAAAAATGTAGATTAATATAAATGGGTTAATTTAGGTTGTAAGAGCTAGTTAGGAACAAGCCTGAGCTGTAGGCCGAGCTTTCCTAATGAATAGTAAGTCTCCGGGTAGTCATCTGTGAGCTGGTGGCCGACAGCAAAGCATACTCCAGCTTACTGGATGGACTAGGAAGAGTCAGAGTCTGATGGTCACAATGGATAGCTCTGGAACGCCAGTGTGCACATCCTCATCCAACATGGGTATCCTTAAAGAAGACCGAGGTCCGCATTAACTGACCTCATATATAAACCGCACAGGAAGGACAGAAAAGCACTAAGAATGGAAAGTGTCCTAACTCAAGAGAAAAAGAATGTTGCATAAGGAATGGGAATGTAGAAAGGATATAGTGGGAGGAAATATTTGGAATGAGGTACTTGAGAATAGAGTCTAGCTGGAATGGATGGTACATGAATAGTTTGGAGACAGACATGGAAAGGGCACAAAAGTGGAGAAAAGGCTTAATGTGCATCTTCAGCTCAGTTTCCTTGCTTTAAAAATAGTAATAAGGGTCGGAGAGATGGCTTAGAGGTTAAGAGCATTGGCTGCTCTTCCAGAGGTCCTGAGTTCAATTTCCAGCAACTACATGGTGGCTCATAGCCATCTATAATGGGATCTGATGCTCTCTTCTGGCATACAGATATACATATTTCCATAAAATAAATAAATCTTTTTTTTTTTTGGTTTTTCGAGACAGGGTTTCCCTGTGTAGCTTTGTGCCTTTCCTGGAACTCGCTTGGTAACCCAGGCTGGCCTTGAATTCACAGAGATCCGCCTGGATCCGCCTGGCTCTGCCTCCCAAGTGCTGGGATTAAAGGCGTGCGCCACCACCGCCCGGCAAAAATAAATAAATCTTTAAAAAGTATTAAAATAAAATATCAACTTAAACAGGCTTTTGTAGATTTAAAAAGGAAAATAGAAATAAATTGAAATCAATAAAGTTTTTTAAAAATATTTTTTCTGGATAGTATAGTGGTAAAAAAAAAAATGCTGCCGGGTGGTGGTGGTGCACGCCTTTAATCCCAGCACTTGGGAGACAGAGGCAGGCGGATCTCTGCGTGTTGGAGGCCAGCCTGGTCTACGGAGCGAGATCCAGGATAGGCACCAAAACTACACAGAGAAACCCTGTCTTGAAAAACTAAAAAAAAAAAAAAAAAAAGCAAACATAATTGTATGTTTCTTAAAGCACCTTGGAGGCCAAACAGAGTTAAATTGAAAATGTAAACAATAAAAATTAGATTATTTTGAAAATTTTTACCTAAAATGATTTTTGGTAGGGCTTAATCATCTGTCCATCAAACTACCTACAAAATGTAGAAAAACTAAAGCCTTCTAACAAGTTCTTCCCCCAAGGAACTGTTATGCTTTGATATTGTTCATGATTTTCTTTCATTTACAGTCTCAGCTGAATAGGCATGTTCATGTTTACATGGGAAAACTCAATTATTTTCTCCTGCAGGAGTCTATATTATTTCTTAGGTATTTCTAAATATTCTGTTACCTAGTAAGAAGGTCTTCTTAAGCTCAGAACTAAAATTGTCCTAAATTTTAAAGCTCCTAAATCTTTTTTAAAGATTTATTTGTTTGTATTTTATGTGCATTGGTGTTTTGTCTGCATGTCTGTGTGAGGGTGTCAGATCCTCTGAAACTGGAGTTACAGACTGTTGTGAGCTGCCATGGGGGCACTGGGAATTGAACCTGGGTCCTCTGGAAGGGTAGCCAATGCTCTTAACCACTGAGCAGTCTCTCCAGCCCCTGAGAGCCTAAATCTTGAGTTAAAAGCTATGTTTAAATCTTTAAAAGTTGATGATCATTGTTTGTTTTTTAGTTTTATGCTTACCCTTGGTCTGATAAAAGATCATACTCTGGCAAGGAAAGTAGTTAAAAGAGGCTTATGAAGAGCCTATCCTTTATTAAAGGCATTGTTTTATAAAGCATAAAGATGCATTTTATATAATATTTCATACTTAATGCATAATTAGTAATTAGTGGACATCAGCTTGATGTCTGAAAATACAGCTGTCTGCATCTTGGACGTTCTCTGCTGTCAGGTGTGTAAAGATCTGGGCTCCTCAGGCATGCACAGATCTCTGTAACTAGTCAGCTACAAAGCACAGCCCCCCCAAACATAGCATGGGGTCCCGATGACTCCAGGAATATACCATTATGTCACAACTGGAACTTAGTTTTGCCAAATAGCCCTTTATCTATCTCCTTTCTAGGACCCATTACAACTGAAAATGATAATGGTCCTGCTTATGCTAGCAAATGATTTGAAAAAAATGTTTACTAATTAAATTAATTTAATAATGTTAATCATGTTACTAAAATGTTTTACTATCCACAGGGTCAAGCTATTGTGGAATGATACTATCAGATAGTTAATTGGCAAATAAATAAATAAATAGATAGATAGATAGATAGATAGATAGATAAATAAATAAATAAATAAATAAATAAATAAATAAACGGGAATATTTACAACCACCTAAATCCTCACATGCTATTATACCACTTAGCTATGTTAACTTTAAATTAAAAAAATTTTTTTTTCATTTTAAAAGATAATGATTTTTCTGCTACCTGAAAGTATTTGCCCTAATGGAGACACAACCTAATGTAAATGCTAAATAAAAAGAAAGAGCCAGTGTTTATTTCAACACTGCAGGGTAAAAAACTTCTGACTAGTTAGCGCCACAGACAGTAATTTGTCTCTGTGACCTCCAATAAGGGGCCACAGGGTCTTTTTACAGTATAAGACCATACAGGGTGGAGAGTGCATTCCTGAAGTCCAAATTTTATGGCTACAGCAGAGTGCGTTTCTGAGGTCAGGATTTATAACCCCTGTGGAATGCACCCAGAGTCAGGATTTATGACCTCTGATTACAGGGTGTTAGTTCAAGATGTTTACATAGCCATGGTCTGTTCTAACTGCTTTCCCATATCTGGGAGAACATAGGGCAAAGAGTCACACAGCTTGTTTTAAAGCAAATGTCAGCCCCAGTACTTTTAGAATATGCGTCTAGGCTATAGGCATACAATTTTTCATTTCCTGGGCTCTTCACTTACCTGTATTAATTAGATTAGCTATAGAAGCAATACCTTTAATCTTGGCTTCTATTACAGTTGGTATTTTTTCTTTAAAAAAAATTGGAAGAGAGGAGATATTGGGAGCATAGCATGAAGGTCCTTGGGCCCACAGATCTCCAGAGAAACCAGGAATGTTAAACACAGGATTCTCTTTCCAGTGGAAAGGATGAAAAACCTGTTCTTCCATCTAGAAAGCTGAGAATTGGAATTGATTAACAGCCTGAGGATCTGTGTTATCTGTTGGACCAGGCAATATCAACCTCTTACAACCAAGACCTGAGATTGGTAGTAATCTAAATGACCCTGAGAGCCAGAGGCAGCACCAAGCACCCACAACTAGGACCAGAGGTGTCTAACAGCCCAAATGATCTCTATGACCGAGACCAAGACAGACCCTTGGGCTCTAAGTTAGTATAGGTAGCCTATCTATCTCTAGAACCCACCTTCTTGGAGGAAATGATATGTACCCTGAGTTGAGTTTCAATGTAATTACACTTCTTTGTGCCCTGGGGATTGCATTGTAACAGGAAACTTTTTTTCAAATTGTACTAGGCTTAAATACATTGGGAATAAACCGCCTGTTATTAGACCCCCTAAGTCTGGTCCAGGCTGACAAAGTCAATCTGCACTGGGTTTTCATTCTTATCTCTTCAGGATTCACTTCCCTGTATGATACCCACAAGGACCTCCCTCAACTGGGCAGTATCCTGAGTGTAGGAGAAAAACCAGTTCCACAATTTGGCCAAATTAAAGCAAACTTTTATTAAAATATTAAATACTTACCAAGATGGAATTTGGTCAGGACCACCATCTGGAAACTTATGAGCTGTGTGGCCCTGAGGCACCATTTTGTCGGGGCTTATATGGACAAAACCTATAGGCCACCATACTTTTCCATGAGGCTTTGTTTTTATTTTCCAAGAACTACAATTCCCTGAATCCCAGAAAGTTAGCTGATCTTTGGGCAGGTAGGGTTTACAATGTTAACTTAGGGTCTAAAATTCCCCCCCTGAAGTTGTATCCTGGGTCAAATCCTTGACTCTATGATGGGTACTGGTTTTCATTTGGATCTAATAACCATAAGCTTAATGGTACCCAGACAGGAATGCAGATGGAATTTTCCTATCCCGACTGCCCAGTGCCAAATAACCACTCAGAGTCTTAATATTAATTGTAGATGCTCAGCCAATAGCTCAGGCTTGTTACTAGGTAACTCTTACATTTTAAATTAACCCATATTTCTTATCTACCCTCTGCCATGTGGCTCATGGCTTGTTACCTCATTTTCTACACATCTTGCTTCCTCTGCATCTGCTGGCATCTCCTCTGACTCCGCCCTTCTTCATTCCAGCATCCTTAGTTTGGTTGTCCCACCTATACTTCCTGACTGGCTCTCGGCCAGTCAGCTCTTTATTACACCAATTTGAGTGACAAATCTTTACAGTACAAAAGGATTATTCCATGGCGCAGGAATTATCATTTAGTTATTATAACGATGTTGTAAGAGCTAGCAGTAATGAATAGAAAACAGAAGAGCCAAAGGACTTGCAATGTTCTGCATAAAGCAGGCCAAGGGTCCTATCATATTGTAGAACTACTTTAGGTAACATATCTGTTGATAAATCAGAGCCCATTTTCCTGGTATGTCAATTAGCATTATAGATTGCTGTCCATTTAGCAGTCACACCTGAATCTATTGATATTTTAACTGCCATCTGCCCTGCAGACCAGCAGTCAGCACCCCACTGCTCAGACCCAGGCCTGGTGGGATTCCTGCACTGGCTCATCCTCAGGCACCAAAAATGTAGGTTTTAACTAAGTCCCTACCATTTACAAATAAAGGTCAGGGGATAAGATGTTGGGGTGAAAACATGCTAGATCAGAGAAGCCAAGAGGCGTCGAGCTGACCTTCCTTTCTGGCCCAAGAAGGCGCAAGAGAAGCATCTCTCCACTCCTGCAATACCAAAAAAAAAGCACAAATCTTATGTCCCTCTATACTGCTTCCTGGTGTAACTACCTGGAATTCTGGATCCTCCATCCTCTCCATGGCTAACTCTTGTCAATAGTCACTGGCTCAATCCCCTGATCTAAGGTTAATTTTATTAACACTGTCTCAGAGTTTCACAGTGTGATCAAATATCCTGCAACATTTCCCCCATTTTTGTCTACATAAAAATTAAAAGTTTGGCTGGGTGGTGGTGGCACATGCCTTTAATCCCAGCACTCCTCGGGAGGAAGAGCCAGGCAGATCTCTGTGAGTTCGAGGCCAGCCTGGTCTACAGAGCGAGATCCAGGACAGGCACCAAAACGACACAGAGAAATCCTGTCTCGAAAAACCAAAAAAAAAAAAAAAAAAAAAAAAAAAAAAAAGAAAAGAAAAGTTTTAACTTTAACATATTAAAACCATATCCAATAGGAAAAATTATCAAATCTTGACTAAATAGAAAGAGGGTTTTTTTTTGGGGGGGGTTGTTTTTCAAGACAGAGCTTCTCAGTGTAGCTTTTGGAGCCTGTCCTGGAACTCACTTTGTAGCCATCCAAGTGCTGGGATTAAAGTCATGCACCACCACTGCCCAGCCAAAAAGGAAAGGTTTTAACTGCAACACGGTAAAACTATGTACAATAAGAAAAATTCTCAGGTAAGAATTACATCCATAATTTCCAGTCCATTTGTACTTGGCAAATTTGGAGAAAATATTCTAGACCTATCCTACCTTGGAGAGTCCAAGGTTTAACCCAAACCACACTCTATCTATTATCTATCCATTGATCCCGCGTACAACACACAAGTGTCTCACAGCAGAAGCTGGAAAGCTCTCAAAGAAAGATCTAAACAAGTTGCTGTGGACACAGCACTGGGGAAAGAAGGCACCCTCGTCCCCACTGGGACATTCCCACCAATGGGAGGTACAACAGGAGAAGGTGGTAGGGAGGCAGGCTGTGTGGGAACGGTACTGTGGAGTGGGAGGTTGGAGGTGTGGGGTGGGGGTGGTGTCAGCTAGCTGTCTGTTCCTTGCTTGTCTTTTAAGACTTTGTTTGGGGTTGACTCTATCTTAGGAAGAAGCTCAAGGAGGGTATTTGCAAATGGCAGACACCCAAAACAAATGCTAAAGAGGGGTCCCGGAGCACAGAGGCAGAAGGTTCTGTCTATGTGACTAGACAGGTGCTTTGAAACGGACACACACACACACACACTTTAGGAGAATTATGAGCACAAGGAATTCATAGCAAGACACAACTGAATATTAAGCCGCATAACAATAGACCTAGCTGATTAGCTTTCTCACTCGACTGACCGTTGGCCTAGTCAAGATATAGCTTATAATACACAGCTGGACTTCTATTTCATATTCCTGCTGCTCGCCACATGGAAGGGCCCTTGAAGAGGCCACCAAGAATTGGGGACTGTAGCTATGGCAAGAGCTTGGTAGTAGCTTTGCAGTTGGGCCTGGCTGACTGAGTTCAGGTGAGGCAACCAGGTTAGTGGCCAGGCTCTGGCTCACTGGAGTGTACCCTGCACTGGCGCTGTCCAGGAGCTGTGTTCTGCATGGAGCACAGCCTGGACTGGGACAAGAACTAGTAGCTGAGAACTAAAAGAGACTGTATTGTGCATGGGCCGGGAATCGAACCCGGGCCTCCCGCGTGGCAGGCGAGAATTCTACCACTGAACCACCCATGCCATGGCTAACACTCTCCCCCGACTTCTGCCACAGCCTCTGCTCCCCGACAGTCCCTGCACCAGCTGAATCCTGGGCCCTGGCTGGATGGACCGGCCAGGGGAGCGCCACGGCCCCGGACAGGAGAGTCCCCGGTCCAGACTGAGGCTCTGGGGCTCAAGCGCGCCTATAGCAGCGGACGCCTAGGCCCACGTCAACCTGCCCTTGCTGGCCGACGGGCCGGCGGGCGGGCGGGCGCGTGGTTGTGCGAGCACCAAGGGTCTGGCAGGTGTTCGCAGGGAAAGGGCACCTCCGCACACGAGATTCCCCGACGGCCACAAACCACCAAGATGGGTGCGGTGGGCGTCTCCCGCGGGAGTAGGAGGAAATGGAATGGGCAAAAAGGGGCGGCGGGCGCGAGGGCTGGTGGAACAGTTCCGGGTGTCGGATGGGGGTGGACCGAGTCCTGTGTTGGCAAAAGAATGGCACTTGGCAGGTTGGCTTGCTGGTCGGGGTGCTGTGATGCTCAGGAGCGGCCTGCTCACTTACTCCAGCCGCCCCGACGCCAAGCAAGGCAAGCAGCACGCTCCCCATCCGCTCTCCTCCAGGAGTTGGTGGCAGCTGAGAGGAGGGCGCTCCTCTAGGCACAAGAAAGGTTGCGGATGCGAGGGGAGCGGCGGCGCTGGAGGGGTTGTAGAAGGAGCGGCGTCGTCTCTCGGGGTGGGGTGGCCAAAAGATAAGCATGTCAGGAGTGGGATTCGGACCCACGCCTCCAGGGGAGACTGCGACCTGAACGCAGCGCCTTAGACCGCTCGGCCATCCTGACGGCGGGTCTGACCGCGAGGCCGCTCGCCTGGCTGGCAGCAGTCACCCACGTGCGCGCCGGGCGGACCTGGAGCGACGGGGCGCCCGGACACGTGGCGGTCCGGGTGCTGAGGCTGCGGGCCTCGCCCGGTGTCCACCGCGTGGACGTGGAGACGCTAATAGGCGCCAAAGTCGCTGCAGGTCCCGGGTGCGGTGGGCGTTCGTCTGGTGCAGCAGACCAGCCGCCGCAGGGCCGCGCAGGTGTGGGTGCAGCCTCTCCTGATGGCGTGGGCGAGGGCGGCAGAAAGCTGTCACCTCTGAGAGCCCCGTTCAAAAGCCTGGTCGGGGGCAGGGGGCGGGGGACGCGGAGATCACCCAGGGTGGTGGGTTCGGGTCCTGGTTCGAGGGGCGTTGTGGCGGCGTCCCGGGGATTCTGGGGTTGGGTGCGGGGGTCGGCCATGGCGGGAGGGAGAGCTTAGGGCCTGGCTGGAGATACGGAGAGGGTCCGGTGTAGCGATGAGGACGTTGTCGCAGTCCTCCCCGTTAGTATAGTGGTGAGTATCCCCGCCTGTCACCCGGGAGACCGGGGTTCGATTCCCCGACGAGGAGACGTGCCATCTTTTTAGCCAGACCGTCGTCCACAGCTGTGCTGGCCCTTGGTCCCCTTCCAAGCGCCAGGATCGGGCTGCCCACGGCCCGGCCTGCCCACCCGTCTGCGGACCCTAAGGCCCCTCGCCTGGCACCTGGCACCTGAGCCAGCACTCCGACGCCAGGGAACGGGGCGCCCTCCAGACCAGGCGACGGTTGTCAGAAAGAAATGGGCAGGAGCCCCAGGAGATGGTTCCAGGAGCCTGCTGGCAGAGATTGGGCTGCTTCTGTTCCTGCTCATTTCCAACTCCCTCTCATTCCAATATCCCTGAGCATCACCAGCAACAACAGCAGCAGCAGCAGCAGCAGAAGAGTAAGGAGGAGGAGGACGAGGACGACAAGGAGGAGGAGGAGGGGGAGGGAAAGAAGAAGTACAATGAGAAAAATAATTGTAATATTAGTAGTAGTAGTAGAAGAGAAGAAGAAGAAAAAGTGGAAGAAGAATTAGTAGATGAGGAGAAGAAGAAGAAGAAGAAGAAGAAGAAGAAGAAGAAGAAGAAGAAGAGAAGCAGGAGGAGGAGGAGGAAGCAGTAGTAGTAGCAGCAGGAGTGGCAGTCACCATTGCCAGGGTAACAACCCCATGTCCTAGTACCAACATCCGGTCTCTCTTGCTCTTGATATGCTTCCTAGTTTCAGCTCTGATTGCAGAGCAAAGTCAACTGAGGAGCCCCACTTGGTTCTTTTTCTGCACTCTCTTTACTAAAAAGCTGCAGGACTCCCGACCACTCCCACTCGCCTTTGTTGAAGACAGAGAGCAGGCAGGTCAGGGAATTAACAGGTGACAGCCAGTTGCCTGTAGTTAGACAGAGCCTTTCTCGGGCCGGTGTGACATGGATGGGTCTGGTGACGGATGGGTGACAGCTTTCCCCTGTGGAAGCCACCGCCTTCCGGAGCAAAGAGGAGTCGGACCACAGGAAGGGACACCGGTCCAGCGGTTTGGAGGCTGGAGAAGGTGTGAAGCGCAGTCTGTGGACACACTGAGCTCGCTGGAGAGGACAGACTGTCAGCCTGGCCAGTCAATCGGATGTGCTGGTGAGGATGCCAGGCACACACGCCGGCCAATAGGTCACCTGGACTAGCCCAGGTCTCAGAAAACCGGGGAGCAGTGCCGTGACCTGCCAGCAAGGGCTTTGCGATGGCACAGAAGGAACTAAGATTGAGTTGTCTGTGTTTGTGCCTCTCTGGCCTGTGCCTGGACTTCTGTCTCTGTGTCTCTGTGTCTGTCTCTGTCTTTGTCTCTCTACTCTCCCTCTCTGTCTCCCCCTTCTCTCTCTCTCTCTCTCCCCCTCCCTCTCTCTGTGTGTGTATGTATGTGTAACAGAGAGACAAACAGAGATAGAGAAACAGAGAGACAGAGAGATCTCAGCAGGGAGGGAGTAGTGTCCTGGAGGGCCAAAGACCCTGTGGATGGCCAAGGGTGTGGGTGGGCTCTGGGCCCAGTGAGACGCGGGAGCGGTGGGGTTCTCCACTCCACGTGGTGGAAGAAGGTGCGAGAAAACCCCTGCTGCCGAGTCATGGGAGCTGGGATGCTCTCAAGGGTCTAGACGAGTTGCCGTGGGCAATGCACTAGGGGAATAAGGCACCCTCGTCCCTGCCGGGGCTATGCCTCCTCAGCAAGAAGGCACAAGGAGGTCCAGGATCAGGGAAGCGTTTCAGGCACCCCCGCCCCACCATAAAGAGAGGTCCGCCAAGTAAGTCTCCATTGTAGAGAGAGGCAGGCTGTGTGGGGCTAGTACTGTGGGGTGGGAGGCTGGAGGTGTGGGGTGTGGGTGATGTCGGGGCCGGGTTATAAGAACCATGGAGGCGCTGGCTGCTGGCGCCAGTGTGCAAAGGAGAGGCTAGGTATGGCAGGTGCTTTGAAGTGCCCAGGAAGTGAGTGAGGGATGCAGTGTCTTTGCAGTTGGGCCTGGCTGGCTGAGTTGAGGAGAAGCTACCAGGTAAGTGGGTGGGCGCCTGGCTCACTGGAGTGCAGCTGGCACTGGCGCTGTCCCAGGAGTTGCTTTGTGTGCTTGGCGCGCGCAGCTTTGGACTGGGACGACAAGGATGGACAGAAGGGACACTGGACGTGTTGCTGAGGACCAGAAGGGACTGGACTCTGCATGGGCCGGGAATCGAACCCGGGCCTCCCGCGTGGCAGGCGAGAATTCTACCACTGAACCACCCATGCCATGGCCAACACTCTCCCCCGACTGCTGCCACAGCCTCCACTCCCCGACAGTCCCTGCACCAGCTGGATCCTGGGCCCTGGCTGGATGGACCGGCCAGGGGAGCGCCAAGGCCACGGACAGGAGAGTCCCCGGTCCAGCCTGAGGCTCTGGGGCTCAAGTGCGCCTCTCCCGGAGGGACGCCTAGGCCCCACGTCAACCCTGCCCCTGCTGACCGACTGGCCGGCGGGCGCGTGGTTGTGCGAGCGCCAAGCCCCTGGCAGGCGTTCACAGGGAAAGGGCACCTCCGCACACGAGAATCCCCGACGACCACAGACCACCAAGATGGATGCGGTGGGTGTCTCCCGCGGGAGTAGGAGGAAATGGAATGGGCCAGAAATTGTGGCTGGCGCGAGGGCTGGTCGAACAGTTCCGGTTGTCGGGTGGGGGTGGGGGGTGGACCGAGTCCTCTGTTGGCAAAAGAATGGCACGGGGCAGGCTGGCTGGCTGGCTGGGCTGCCGGGGCGCACAGGAGCGGCCGTTTCACTGACTCCTGCACGCGCCCCACCCGCTCTCCTGCAGGAGTTGGGGGCAGCTGAGAGGAGGGCGCAGCTCTAGGCACAAGAAAGGTTGCGGATGTGAGGGGAGCGGCGGCGTCTCTCGGGGTGGGGTGGCCAAAAGATGAGCATGTCAGGAGTGGGATTCGGACCCACGCCTCCAGGGGAGACTGCGACCTGAACGCAGCGCCTTAGACCGCTCGGCCATCCTGACGGTGGGTCCGATGGGGAGCCCGCTCCCGTGGCTGGCAGCAGGCGCCCACGTGCGCGCCGGGCGGACCTGGAGCGACGGGGCGCCCGAACACGTGGCGGTCCGGGTGCTGAGGCTGCGGGCCTCGCCCGGTGTCCACCGCGTGGACGTGGAGACGCTCCTAGGCGCCAAAGTCGCTGCAGGTCCCCGGGGTGCGGTGGGGGTGCGTCTGGGGCAGCAGCGCAGCCGCCGCAGGGCAGCGCAGGTGTGGGTGCACCTCTCCTGATGGCGTGGGCGAGGGCGGCAGAAAGCTGTCACCTCTGAGAGCCCCGCTCAACAGCCCGGGCGGGGGCAGGGGGCGGGGGACGCGATATCACCCAGGGTGGCGGGTTCGGGTCCTGGTGCGAGGGGCGTTGTGGCGGCGTCCCGGGGACTCTGGGGTTGGGTGCGGGGGTCGGCCATGGCGGGAGGGAGAGCTTAGGGCCTGGCTGGAGATACGGAGAGGGCCCGGTGTGGCGATGACGACGCCGTGGCAGTCCTCCCCGTTAGTATAGTGGTAAGTATCCCCGCCTGTCACGCGGGAGACCGGGGTTCGATTCCCCGACGAGGAGACGTGCCATCTTTTTAGCCAGACCGTCGCCCACGGCTGCGCTGGCCCTTGGTCCCCTTCCAAGCGCCCGGATCGGGCCGCCCACGGCCCGGCCTGCCCACCCGCCTGCGGAACCTGGGGCCCCTCGCCTGGCACCTGGCACCTGGCCCAGCACTCCGACGCCAGGGAACGGGTCGCCCTCTCGAACAGGCGACGGGTGTCAGAGCCGCCCGGGTGCGACTCTCGTGTCCTGAGCCCCCGGTGCGCCAGGCGAGTCTTGGTGGTGACCCGCCCCGAGCGGTCCCGGACGCTCGCTCTTCCCCGTGGCCCTCGCGCACGCCGGGTTGCTGCTGCAGTCAGGTGGCGAGAGCGCCCTCAGGGCCCGGCGTGTGCGAGTGGGAGGCGCGGCTGGGACGGCGGGGAACAGCGCGCAGCGGCGGAGCCCCGGTTGGCGGAGGCTCGGGCGGTGGCATCGGGTTTGACGTCGGGGCGATCCCCGTGGGGAGGACTCAGGGCGGGAGCCGGTAGGCGATGTCGCCGTCGCCTCTGTCCTCTGTCGGGTGGTATTCCCTGGCGTCGTGTGGGTGCCGTCCCGCGCGGTGCGGCGTTGGTGGTATAGTGGTGAGCATAGCTGCCTTCCAAGCAGTTGACCCGGGTTCGATTCCCGGCCAACGCAACCTGTCCGTGTTTTGCAAAGATCCATGACCGAGGCTGGCCCTGTCTGTCGTCTCTCAGCTTGTCCCGAGACTGCGCGACCGACCAATTGCTCTACTGAGCGAAGGAAGGAGGCAGGGGCTGAGATGTTTTGAGGGTGTGTCTAGCGGGAGGAGAACCGACAGGGCCAGACGTCTAATCCGAGAGGAGGCCCCGGATTTGGCGGCGAATCGCCCGCCAGAGGGCAGCCGGGGGCGGGCAGGGCAGGAGTAGGCGCAGGTGCCCTCGAGCCCCGAACCGCATCCTGGTAAGGCCAGTAATGCCGGGCCATCGGCTCTCGTGCAGGGCGGGCAAGTATTCTGGTTTAGAAGCTGGCTGTCAGCCTGGCTCCGGGAGGTGAGTGTCGGGACGGTCGGCTAAGGGCCACGCTCCTTGGTGGTCTAGTGGTTAGGATTCGGCGCTCTCACCGCCGCAGCCCGGGTTCGATTCCCAGTCAGGGAAGCCTTTCTTCTTCCTCTCTGGACCCTCGCCTCCTCCAAGCCCTCTGTCTCCTCTTGCCCCTTCACAAGAGATCCTTGGCACCAACAAACCTCACGTCTCCCTTTTGTTCAGGGACATCGCAGCTCTGCTCGCCCCTGCTGCTCTCACGCCCCCACCCACCACAACATAGCCCGCTCCCTGTCTGCACAGCCCACCCTTTGCCTAGCTTCCCACTGCCGCCCACCGTCTCTCACACAAGACGCCAACTCTGCGCCTGGACAGCTCAGCCTTGCTGCTTCCCGTCCTGCCCAGCTTACACACCGCCACCATCACGCGGGCACACACACTCACCACGCAGCCCTCGCACACGCTTCCGAGCCACTCATGGACCTCACAGAGTCTCCACCTCACTCCCCCCACCTGGCTGACCTGACTCACCTGCCTCCTCACAGGCTCCCTGTGAGCTTTATCCTGTTCTTCACAACTCAACGTCCGCTTCAAACAAATGGAGCCATTTTTTTCAGTGTCTGTGTGTGTGTGTACGTAAGTATGTAAGTTATATTTTTATGTATATCTTGGAAAACTCCAGGGTGGTGTTGGGATGGGATGGGGAGGGACGGGACGTGCAGTGTGTCGTGGGGTTGCCGTGGGAAGGTGTTAGTGCGCGGCAGACGGCCTCCGGGTGGAAGCGAAAAGCATCTTGTGTGGTTACCTTACCCAGCGCCGCCGCCGGGCGGGCAGCTCGCGTCCCCAGCCCTGGTTTCCTCGAAAGCCCCTAGAGCGTCTAGGCGGAACTGAGGCCAAGTCTGGCGGTCGTAACGCCACTGTTTCTCCCGCTCCTTGGGGACCCGGGCGCATGGGTGTGGGGAAGAGGTGCAGGCGCAGGTGTGAGTCGGAAAACAGGAGCGGAACCTCTGTCCACCTGTTGGGTTTACCACTGGGTGGGTTGTCGGAGCCCGTTCTCGGGTTCCTCGTGGCTTTACCCAGCATGTCCGCATAGACGATGATTAGACCACGGGCCTGAGTGCAGGTGTCTGAGATGGTCTGCACTTGGCTGTGCTGGGGGAGGAGGTCTTTAGCTCCACCCCTTGGCGTCTCTATAAAAACCCTGGGGCAGAGACAGTCGGGCCGGTTGGAATAGGTTCCAGGCCCTCTCGAGGCTATCCTTTATTTTCTATCTGTTTCTCTCCGCGATATTCTCCGCAATAAATCCTTCAATCTAATATTTCCTGCTTCTCACGCTCAAGAAAACTCTGGGGAACTGTTGGGTTGGTGTGTAAACGCCCCACAGAATGGCGCCATGAACAGGGACTAAAAAAAAAGGAAAAAAAAGGGACTAAAGAAAAAAAGTGGGGGCTAAAAAGGGGAGGGACTAAAGACAAAGCAATAGGGACTAAAGACAAAGGAAAATAAGTTTTATTACAGAGTTTTTGGCGAAAGTGTGAGGCAGTCCTGCCACTGGAAAGGCATGCCGGTGTTATTGGAAAATATATATTATTGAGAGGCAGGGGTTTTATCCTTGAGAGAAAAGGAAAGCAGACTGGAAGGATGTCTGATGCTGCAGCGCAAAATTCTCTTCTGTCAAAATTTTCTATCTTCTATCCCTTTCTCTATATCTGTGAAAAATAAGTATAAGGTATAGCGTAGTAATATAGTGTAGGAAAAACTGAGAAGTGTAAGATCGTGTAGAAAAAATTAAGGCAACTACACAGGAAAAACTCTACAATTTTCCAACTTTGGGGGCTATAAACGCAAACGGGGAAAAAATTCTTTCTTTGGGCTTTGTGGGTAGTAAAAAAGCTCTTCTCTGAGCTTATGGGGAAGAAAAAGTTTCCTATGGAAGTTTTTGACCTGGGGACAGCTGAAATGCTAAGTCCAAGCAGCAGGAGAAATTGGCAGGAGGCAAAAATGGGAGTGTAAGAAGTCAAAGTTTAAAGTTTAGAAGTTTTGGGAAAAGTTGATCTTTCTTTCTCCTGGGGGAAAAAACTTTCTCTTAAACTAAAGCATTTTTTGGAAAATTTTTGGGGAAAAAAACTCTCTAAAAAGCCTTAATCTTTCTCAAAAGCTCTCTTAAACTTAAAAACTAAAGTCTTTATCTTTCTCTCTCAGAAGGACAAAAATTAGAATCACCTGAAGATATTAGTATGGGGATCACCTGTGATTAGCTCTAAGGGAAAACAAGAAACCTCTTAAGACAGGAAAACCTAAGTTCTTTCGAGCTTTAAAAATCCTCCCTGTGCCGGGCGGTGGTGGCACAAGCCTTTAATCCCAGCACTCGGGAGTCAGAGTCAGGCGGATCTCTGTGAGTTCGAGGCCAGCCTGGGCTACCAAGTGAGTTCCAGGAGAGGCGCAAAGCTACACAGAGAAACCCTGTCTGGAAAAACCAAAAAAAAAAAAAAAAAAAAAAACCAAAAAAAAAAAAAATCCTCCCTGCAATGCAGGAGGCAGGGACAAGTTACTAAAAACCTCTTCTAAGCTCTGTCTCTTCAAGCTAGTAAAAGACAGTGGGTCAGAGTACCCTGAGGGGAAATGCTTGGGTGAGTGTGGGTAAAGAGCTACAGAGAGCCCAAAAGGGCAGGAAACTTTACCTGAGAAAAGCAAAAAAAGCCAAGCTTTTCAATTACAGCCGGCTAAGGCATCAAGGGTTTTGTTTCTGAGTGAGCATTTCAGAATGAAAAGTGCTCCCGAATGTCCTAATGCAAAGATCCCCTGAAGCGATGAAAACTGTAAGCATTGTATCCTAGCTTCTGACCAAAAACCCAGAGGCCACTGGCCAGCGTCTCTGAGTTGGGGTGCATTTCTGGGATACTAGGATTCCTGCAGTGGTAAACTTCCTGGAGCATAGAGCTGAGGAAGGAAGGTACAGGACCCAGGGGAAGATTGCTAATGAACAAAAAAGCTAAAGCCGGTGGGAACGGAACAGTTGTCCACTTTCCTACAAGTTGATAGGGTTGATAGGTCCACAGCTGCAAAAAGAAACCTGAGAAAAGCTTTCTTATCAGAGAAAGGACCTTTCTGGGAAAACAGTAAAGCTGAACTGTGTCTGAAGCAGTTGTGTTGCTGAGTCAGAATGCTGTCTGGGGAAAGAGCCCAGCCAGGGCAGAACAGAACTACCCAGGAGTAAAGCTTTCTTTTCTGTCAGAGAAAGCACCTCTTTGAGAAAAGGTTTGTTTCAACTGACTCCCGGTGAGATGAGGGAGTGTAGCCCTAAGGGGTGATTGCCTCTGGCTTAAACTCTGTCCTTGAGCACCCAAACAAGCAAATGCAACCCACTGGGGAACTGGGACAGGTGAAGGCCTGATAAGGCAAAACACCTGTCCTAATGGGAGTTTAGAAATGGCAAAAACCTCCCTGGCTAAGCTTGATTTATGAACACAAACCTCAGACCCAGAAACAGAAACCGACTAAAGCCCCGACCTTCAGAAGCAAAGATACTCTCACTGTGGCGTTGGGAAATGTTTCTGGGGTAGAGGGGATAAATTGAGACCAAACTGGGAACTGTCAGGGAGAAAGACTCTGAAGAAACAGAGAAGGTACATAATCCTCCCCAGAAAATATATGACCTGAAACAACTGCTAGAATTCGAGGCAGATTTGTGGGGAGAAAAAAAAGCCCCTACCTCCAAAAGCAGCTAGCAGAGGTACAGAGCCGCAGACTGATACCTGAAGCTCTGAATCTTTGGGGGAATGAACAAGCAAAATGAGAGAGATCAGTGGGAGAAAAATCTCTCTGAAGGAGCTATGGAAAAGCTGTTGTAAATGTTTTTGTTTTTCACTGACTGGCTAAGGCAAACACAAGCCCCCAGGAAAGTTGCTATCAGAAATTGCCCACCTCAATGCGCGGCTAATGAGGCAGGTGCGGTTCTGATTTTGGGGGCCAGTGTCAAATGAAGGAGAGACACCTGTTGAAGCCAGCTGAGGAGAGAATAGAAATCTCCCAATGTGCCATGGCTGAAAATGTAAAATGCTTGTTCAAATCTCCCATTGCAAAAGCAAAAAACTTTGTTCAAACTTCCCGGGCAAGAATTTGTAAGCAAGTCTGGTAAAAGAACCAGTTGACTCTCAGACCCAAAAAGAACTATGGGAAATGACTGATATAAGGGAAATGATATTATTTTGGACTGATATAAGGGAAATGCATCCTGGGAAAGGTAGTTTTTCCACTAAAGATGGTGACATTGCCCTGAAACACTTTTGTCAGCTCGAAAATACGTTCATGGTAAACATAAAATACAGCTTTTAAAAGAATAAGGAGAAAAATCGTCTAAGAGTTTAAGTGTTATTTCCATTGAAAAATTGAAAGGATATGGAAGTAGTTGTTTCGCGGTTTGGAGCTAGTAAAATGCCTTATTTACCCTCATAGCTGTGCAAAGTTTTTACGGTAGTTGGATGACAAAAAGCTACCTTTAAGAGCAAGCAAGTCACTTTAAAATCCTTAAGAAAGCAAGAGAAAGCAGTTTATACACTGAATGTTGTCTTAGAAGAAACTTATGTTGAAATTAAAAAAGTTCTTTGCCTTTTGAACAAACTGCCTGCAATGAGTAATTCCTTTGCAAATCTAATAAGGATACAAGGAAACAGGCATTCAGAAAGAAATGACTGCTTTATAGACTGGAACAAACTTCAGAAAATCTAGCTGTCTTAAAAAATAGTTGCTTCACCTGAAAGTTCCTTATAAGAAATCCATGCTAAATATTACAGCTGCTAATAATGATAACATCAGGAGTTAAAGCTAATGAAGTGAAAATACTAAATCCTGAAAATACTTTTTCTCAAAGTAAGCTAATGAAGGATTTGTTTCATGAAAGAACATCTATGTTCTTGACTTCTTTGAACAGTAACAGTTTTGAAATATTGGAACTACCAACAATAAAGTCAAAATGTTTCAACAAATTCAAGACGCTATTCACAAAAGAAAGCTGCCATGCTTTGTGGACCATATTAGAGCTCACTCCAGTCTTCCTGATCCTTTAGCTGAGGGTAATGCGATGGCTGATAAGTTAACAAAGATAGTAGCAATTTCCCAAGTGGAAATGGCTCAACAGTCACATGCTCTTCATCATCAAAATAGCAAAAGCTTAAGAAAGCAATTCAGTCTCACCAAAGAAGCGGCTCGTCAAATAGTAAAACCATGTGGGGTATGTCCAAAATATTTTCTTGTCCCTCACTTAGGGGTAAACCCTCTAGGTCTTCTTCCCAATCATCTATGGCAAATGGATGTTAGGCATATTGCAGAATTTGGCAAATTAAGATATGTACATGTGACCATTGACACTTATTCAGGATTTTTAATGGCCAGTGCACAACCTGGGGAAGCTACAAAACATGTAACTATGCACTGCTTGAAGTGTTTTTTGTATATGTGTTTACCAAAAGTTATTAAAACTGATAATGGTTCTGGATATAGTAGTAAGGCATTTCAACAATTTTGTACCCAATGGGAAATCGTACATAAAACAGGTATTCCTTATAATCCTCAGGAACAAGGTATTGTGGAAAGGGCTCATAGCAGTCTTAAAATACAACTTCAAAAAATAAATATAAAAAAGGAAAAAATTTACCCTCAATCGCCACATGATGCATTAAATCATGCTCTTTTTGTTCTGAACTTTTTGAATATGGATGTCTATGAACAGTCTGCCGCAGATAGATTTTGGCACAGTGGCACCCAAGCGACTTTTGCTCAAGTGAAATGGAAAGATCCCTGCTCGGGATTATGGAAGGGTCCCGGTCCTGTTTTAATATGGGGTCGAGGACATGTTTGTGTTTTTTCACAAGAGGAGAATGAAGCTAGGTGCTACTGGAGCGTCTGGTAAGGAGCGTGGAACTAAGGAAGGGTCAGCTCCAATGACGTTCCTATAAAGGAACCAGAATGAAAGTGGCTGGATTAGTATTTCTGAGGTTTTGTCACTGGTTAATGTAAACAGTGAGGAAATAGAGTTCGGAGCTGTGCCACTTTTGGCTTTACTAGCTTCTTTAGAAAAATACTTTATATCACCTAAGAGCTGTGCAGTATTTGGCCAAGAGCTTTACAGCAGCTAAATATGGTAATTCACCCTCAGCGTGAAGTGAAGTTTTTCGGTAAAACAAACCAAAAGTACTGCTGTAATAGAAATGTTTGTCTGAATTGAAGCACTTAGGGGAACTACTATGAATTTGGGTAAAGGGACAGCCTCTAGTTAAAAACTGTCTACCGCCCGGCGGTGGTGGCGCACGCCTTTAATCCCAGCACTCAGGAGGCAGAGCCAGGAGGATCGCTGTGAGTTCGAGGCCAGCCTGGGCTACCAAGTGAGTTCCAGGAAAGGCGCAAAGCTACACAGAGAAACCCTGTCTCGAAAAAACAAAAAACAAAAAAAACAAAAAACAACAACAACAAAAAAACTGTCTACCGCTGACAGTGCATCTCTGCCGGTCCGGAACGGCTGAGAGAACTGGCAACTTTGTCCTCCTGGGAAGGTTACAGTCCCCTAGCAACAACTATCACAATTCTATAACAACAACACTCACTAAATCCCAGTGCTTTATAACAAAGCTGACTATAAACTCTAAACTTTAGAAATGATGTACGTACTTCCTGTCCAGTTAAGAGAATCTTTCTAATAGAGAGTGATAATAATTAAGAGTAAGAAATAGAAAAAGATGAAAATAAGATATGTGAGTTTGTAAAAATTCTCTTGTTACATCTCTGTGTTAAGAAATCATTAGGTGTTTGCTAAGTTAAATATATGATAATGGTAGCCCTATATAAGTTTGTAAAATAGATCTATAGAGTTCCTTTAATAACATAAGCTTGCAAGATATATCTAAGGTAGTATTAAGACATGCAGTAATAAGCTTTTAAGGAGTAAAGATGCTAGTTGTAAATGAAAGTTTAAATAAGAAATAAGATAAGAAGTATATAAGAAGTAATAAGAAATATATTTGCTAAAGTAGTTCTATAGTTCCCTTAAAGAGTATAAATAAGTAGATGTTAATGTTATGTGAATTTGTAAAAAAAAAAAAAAAGTGTAACTGTTAAGTGTGAATCTATTCTTAATGTATATGGTGAAAGAACCCGAGACACAGAAGGTTAGTGTCCCAGTAGACTGCAAAGTAGGCAGTCTGAATGGTTTCAAAAGCTCCAGAAGCGGCTAAGAAGCTAAGAACGGTGGATGCCAGAACCAGCACAACAAGGCATCCGCAGCTGAGATCCGTGGAAAACAGATGCAACACAGAACAACCTGAGCTAACATCAAAAACGGTGCGGTTTAGAATACTACTGTACCTAAAAAGGTCTCTGGCTTAAGAATAAAAGTTCAGAGGGTCGGTCGTGGTGGGAGGCGATGAGGGGGGTCATCCCTGTCCTCCCCGTTAGTATAGTGGTGAGTATCCCCGCCTGTCACGCGGGAGACTGGGGTTCGATTCCCCGACGAGGAGACGTGTCTTCTTTTTAGCCAGACCGTCGGCCAGGGCTGCGCTGGCCCTTGGTCCCCTTCCAAGCGCCGGGATCGGGCTTCTCACCACCCGGCCTGCCCACCCGCCTGCGGACCCTCGGGCCCCTCGCCTGGCACCTGGCACCTGGCCCAGCACTCCGACGCCAGCAAACGTGTCGCCCTCCCGTCCAGGGGACGGGTGTCAGAGCCGCCCGGGTGCCACTCTCGTGTCCTGAGCCCCCGGTGCGCCAGGCGAGTCTTGGTGGTGACCCGCCCCGAGCGGTCCCGGACGCCCGCTCTTCCCCGTGGCCCTCGCGCACGCCGGGTTGCTGCTGCAGTCAGGTGGCGAGAGCGCCCACAGGGCCCGGCATGTGCGAGCGGGAGGCGCGGCTGGGACGGCGGGGAACAGCGCGCAGCGGCGGAGCCCCGGTTGGCGGTGGCTCGGGCAGTGGCGTTGGCTTTGACATCGGGGCGGTCCCCGTGGGGAGGGCTCAGGGCGGGAGCCGGTAGGCGATGTCGCCGTTGCCGCTGTGCACTGTCCGGTGTCAGTCCCCGGCGTCGTGTGGGTGCCGTCCCGGCGGTGCGGCGTTGGTGGTATAGTGGTGAGCATAGCTGCCTTCCAAGCAGTTGACCCGGGTTCGATTCCCGGCCAACGCAACCTACCTGTGTTTTGCAAAGATCCATGACCGAGGCTGGCCTTGTCTGTTGTCTCTCAGCTTGTCCCGAGACTGCGCGACCGACCAATTGCTCTACTGAGCAAAGGAAGGAGGCAGGGGCTGAGACGTTTTGAGGGTGTGTCTAACGGGAGGAGAACCGACAGGGCCAGGCGTCTAATCCGGGAGGAGGCCCCGGATTTGACGGCGAATCGCCAGAGGGCAGCCGGGGGCGGGCAGCTGGCAGGGCAGGAGTAGGCGCAGGTGCCCTCGAGTCCCGAACCGCATCCTGGTAAGGCCGGTAATGCCGGGACATCTGCTCTCCCGGCCGGCGGGCAGGCATTCTGTCCTTGAGGCTGGCTGTCAGTCGGGCTTCGTGCGCGAGTGTCGGGATGGTCGGATAAAGGTCACGCTCCCTGGTGGTCTAGTGGTTAGGATTCGGCGCTCTCACCGCCGCGGCCCGGGTTCGATTCCCGGTCAGGGAAGCCTTTCTTCTTCCTCTCTGGACCCTCGCCTCCTCCAAGTCCTCTGTCTCCTCTTGCCGCTTCACAAGGGATCCTTGTAGCCAACAAACCACACGCCTCCCTTTTGGCCAACAAACCACACGCCTCCCTTTTGTTCAACAAACCACACACCTCCCTTTTGTTCACGTTCATTGCAGCTCTGCTCTCCCCTGCTGCTCTCACGCCCCCACCCACCACAACATAGCCCGCTCCCTGTCTGCACAGCCCACCCTTTGCCTAGCTTCCCACTGCCGCCCACCGTCTCTCACACAAGACGCCAACTCTGTGCCTGGACAGCTCAGCCTTGCTGCTTCCCGTCCTGCCCAGCTTACACACCGCCACCATCACGCGGGCACACCCACCCACCACGCAGCCCTCGAGCACACGCTTCTCAGCCACTCATGGACCCCACAGAGTCTCCCCCTCACTCCCCCGCCTGCTCTGAGGTCCAGAGGAAGCCCCCCACCTGCCCCAGCTGACTCACCTGCCTCCTCACAGGCTCCCTGTGAGCTTTACCCTGATCTTAACAACTCAATGTCCGCTTCAAACAAATGGAGCCATTTTATTCATTGTGTGTGTGTGTGTGTGTGTGTGTGTGTGTGTACGTACGTACCTATGTTATATTTTTATGTATATCTTGAAAAACTACAGAGTGGTGTTGGGATGGGTTTGGGAGGGACCGGACGTGCGATGTGTCGTGGGGTTGCCATGGGGAGGTGTTAGTGCGCTGCAGACAGCCAGGTCAAGGCGAAAAGCATTCGGTGTGGTTACCTTATTGCGCGTTGCCGCCGCCACCGGGGCAGGCAGTGCGCATCCCCTGCCCCGGTTTCCTTGAAAGTCCCTAGAGTTCTAAGGAGAGTTGAGGCCAAGTCTGGCGTTTGTAAAGCCTCTGTTTCTCCCGCTCCGTGGGGACCGAGGCGCATGGGTGTGGGGAAGAGGTGCAGACGCAGGTGTGAGTCGGAAAACTGGAGCGGAACATGGGTCCACCTGCTGGGTCCACCGCCGGGTGGGTCCCCTCGGTCCTGACGGTGCCAGCAAGTCCGAGGCCCAGAGTCAGATCCTGGAGTGCTGACGGCTGGATTGAGCTCCGCCGGGATCGCAGGCACAGTGGGAGATGCCAGCAGATCCTGGGGAGCCCAAACAGAGCCTTTTCCCCCCCGGACTCCAGCCCTCCCCTGTCCCAGATTCCCTCCCAGTCCCGGGAGCCTGGAGACACCAGTGTGAAGCGGCATCTGGGAAGGGTCTGTCCAGCCGCCCCCTGGCCACCAGTGTGACTCGGAGAGAAGGCCTGGGGGGACCGGCGGCAGGGGTGGGGGGACGACAGACACCGGACAATCCTTCGCTGGCAGGCGTCCAAACGGGGACGTCGAATGCCAACTGTAGGGATGCACGGATGACTGGCTCTGTGCTGGCTGGGTTTGGGCAACGTGACAGCTCTGGGCAGAGGGACTGTACCGTGAGAAAACGTCTCTATAGCGTGTGCCTGCCATGAGTGATGGATGTGGGACAGCCCACGGGGCGTAAGTAAGGATGGTGTCGGGGTGCGGGGAAGGGGGCGGGCACGGGATGAGGGAGTGGCGAGTTGTGGCCAGGGGCCGCCCCACCCCTGGGCAGGCAATCCTGAGCTGTGTAGGACAGCTGGCTGAGCAAGGCGGTAGGTAGCACTCTCCCACAGACAGCTACCACAGCAGTTCCCGCCTCTGGGAACCTACCCTGGCTTCCCTCTGGGAGGGATTTAGGAGCCTTAAAGTGAAAGAAACAAAGGCTTCTCCACCCAAGTTGCTTTTGGTCATGGTGTTTGATTGCAATAATAGAAACCCGGACTCAGGAGGAACCTGGTTCCAGAAGTGGAGTCTTGCTGTGACAGACCCGATCACCTGGCCTTCCTGAGGATTCTGAAAGGCCTTTGAACTGTGGGCAGGCGGGCAAAGCACCTGACTGCTCCTAGCTGGCTGTGCTCCTCAGGAGCTGCTTGGAAGGGAATGTCCAGAGCCCTGCTGAAGCTGATGAATACCAAGGCATCTGAAGTTTCAACGGGCACATGGGAAGTCCCTGAAAGAACTCCATTGGGGCCCTTTGGGTGTTTGGAATGAAGAAGGTGTGGTCCTGCCAAGCCCGGGGTTGAAGAATCATCTGTGGTTTATGAACAAGAGACCGGACCCAGCAAGGTGAAACCTTGCCTGTGCAGGGACAATCCTTGATGGTGCTCCACTGGAGCTGAGAAGCCAGCACTGAATAAGAAGACAGCAGAGTCACCGAGATGAAACCTTCCCACCCCACAACACTTGGGGGCGGGGGCTTCCTGAAGGTCAGCATGCAGAGGCTGAACCCCATGCCAGTCAGCCAATTTAAAAACGTGTAGGACTCGGCTATGTGGTGAAGGCATTGAAGGTGTGGAAGGATGGATTCCAGAGAGCAGCAGAGGTTTGGAGATGGGCGGTGGGTCTGGAGTCCCCAGAGAGAGGCTGAGAGGGGACATGAGCAAAGGTGCAGCCTTGGGTGAACCCCACTGCAACCGGAAGGGGTGGATCGTGGGGAACAGCCAAGCCTTGCATTTCCACATGGTATATGCTTAGAGAGTCCGCAAAGAGAGCCCAGCAGAGGCTGTCACCAGTGAAAGCCGGGGGGGTCTTGGAGATGCGGAAACCGCAAGACAACCACCAAAGGGGAGCAGAGGCCTCAGAGTGAAGCCCATCCAAGCCTGGGAGAGCAGCTGAAGGTGCTGTGAATGCAGAGCTGAGGGAGGGTGACTGTCCACCCCCTCTGGACCCACAAGAGAGCCAGTGAACAGGAGAGATCAGACACTGGGCTTGTGACAGTGTTGGACTTCGGTGTTGCTTTCCTAGGATAATGATTATGCCCGGATTCTTTCCTCTCTGTGCACAAGACCTTAAACTTAAAACAAAACAAAACAAAACAAGAAAAAAATCAAAACAAAACAATAACAACAACAGGCTGGCCCTGTCTGGCATCTCTCAGCTTGTCCCAATACAGCACGACCAACCGATCGCTCGACTGAGCTAAGGAAGGACGCAGGGGGTCCGAGAAGTTTTGAAGTTGTGTCTAGCGGTAGGAGACCCGCCAGGGCCAGGGGTCTAATCCGAGAGGAGGCGCCGGACTTGGCGGCGAATCGCCAGAGGGCAGCGGGCAGCGGGCAGCTGGCAGGGCAGGAATTGTCACAGATGCTCGCGAGTCCCGAACATCTCTGGTGAGGCCCGTAATGCCGGGCCATCGACCTTCGCACCAGGCGGGCGGGCATTCTGTCCTAGAGGCTGGCTGTCAGCCTGGCTCTGGGCGGCGAGTGTCGGGAACGTGGGCTGTAAGTGAAGCTCCCTGGTGGTCTAGTGGTTAGGATTCGGCGCTCTCACCGCCGCGGCCCGGGTTCGATTCCCGGTCAGGGAAGCCTTTCTTCTTCCTCTGTGGACCCTCGCCTCCTCCAAGTCCTCTGTCTCCTCTTGCCACCTCACGCGGGATCCTTGGCGCCAACAAACCACAGGCCTCCCTTTTGTTCAGGGGCATCGCGGCTCTGCTCTCCCCTGCTGCTCTCACGCCTCCACCCACCACAACATAGCCCGCTCCCTGTCTACACAGCCCACCCTTTGCCTAGCTTCCCACTGCCGCCCACCGTCTCTCACACAAGACGCCAACTCTGCCCCTGGACAGCTCAGCCTTGCTGCTTCCTGTCCTGCCCAGCTTACACACCGCCACCATCACGCGGGCACACACACACCACGCAGCCCTCGCACACACGCTTCCGAGCCACTCATGGACCCCACAGAGTCTCCCCCTCACTCCCCCGCCTGCTCTGAGGTCCAGAAGAAGCCCCCCACCTGCCCCACCTGCCCCACCTGCCCCCTCACAGGCTCCCTGTGAGCTTTACCCTGATCTTAACAACTCAACGTCTGCTTCAAACAAATGGAGTCATTTTTTTTCAGAACGTTTGTTTGTGTGTGTGTGTGTGTGTGTGTGTGTGTGTGTGTGTGTGTGTGTGTGTGTGTGTGTGTGTGTACGTACGTATGTTATATTATTATGTATATCTTGAAAAACTCCAGGGTGGTGTTGGGATGGGATGGGATGGGAAGGGACGGGAAGTGTGATGTACATGATCCTCGTCCCGACTCAAAAGAAACGGGCAGCAGCTCCAGGAGATGGTTCCAGGAGCCTGCTGGCAGAGATTGGGCTGCTTCTGTTCCTGCTCATTTCCAACTCCCCTCATCCCAACAACCCAGCACATCACCAGCAACAACAGCAGCAGCAGAAGAAGAAGAAGGAGAAGAAGAAGAAGAAGAAGGAGAAGGAGAAGGAGAAGGAGAAGGAGAAGGAGAAGGAGAAGGAGAAGGAGAAGGAGAAGGAGAAGGAGAAGGAGAAGAAGAAGAAGAAGAAGAAGAAGAAGAAGAAGAAGAAGAAGAAGAAGAAGAAGAAGGAGTACAAGAGGGAAGAGGAGGAGGAGGAGGAAGAAAAGAAGTACAATAAGAAAAAATAATCATAGTATTAGTAGTAGTAGTAGTAGAGGAAGAAGGAGGAGGAGGAGGAGATGAACGAGGAGGAGTTTAGGGAGGAGGAGGAGGAGGCTGTAGTAGTAGCAGCAGGAGTGGCCGTCACCATTGCCAGGGTAACAACCCCATGTCCTAGTACCAACATCCGGTCTCTCCTGCTCTTGATATGCTGCCTAGTTTCAGCTCTGATTGCAGAGCAAAGTCAACTGAGGAGCCCCACTTGGTTCTGTTTCTGCACTCTCTTTACTAAAAAGCTGAAGGGGTCCTGACCACTCCCACTCGCCTTTGTTGAAGACAGAGAGCAGGCAGGTCAGGGACTTAACAGGTGGCAGACTCCAGCCAGTTGCCTGTAGTTAGACATCGCCTTTCTCAGGCCAGTGTGCCGGGGATTCGTCTGGTGACAGAGGGGGGAAGGCTTTCCCCTGTGGAAGCCACCGCCTTCCAGAACAAAGAGGAGTCGGACCGAAGGAAGGGACTCACGGTCCAGCGGATGGGAGGCTGGAGAAGGTGTGAAGCGCAGAGTCTGTGCACACACTGAGCTCACTGGAGAGGACAGACTGTCAGCCTTTCTGGGCAATATGCCAGGGTCGTGAGGATTCCCGGCACACACGCTGGCCAATAGGTAGCCTGGACAAGCCCAGGTCTCAGAAAACCAGGGAGCAGTGCGGTGACCTGCCAGCAAGGGCTTTGCGATGGCACAGAAGGAACTAAGATTGAGTTGTCTGTGTTTGTGCCTCTCTGGCCTGTGCCTGGATCTCTCTCTCTCTCTCTCTCTCTCTCTCTCTCTCTCTCTCTCTCTCTCTCTCTCTCCCTCTCTCTCCCTCTCTCCCTCTCTGTCTCTTTCCGTCTCTGTCTCTCTCTTTCTGTGTGTGTTGTGTGTATGTGTAACAGAGAGAAAGAGAGAGAGAGAGAGAGAGAGAGAGAGAGAGAGAGAGAGAGAGAGAGAGAGAGATATCTCAGCAAGGAGGGAGTAGTGTCCTGTAGGGCCAAAGACCCTGAGGATGGCCAATGGCGTGGGTGGGCTCAGGCCGAGTCAGATGCACGTGGTGGAAGATGTCGCTAGGAAACACCTCCTGCCGAGAGTCATGGGACTGGGGTGCTCTCAATGGTCTAGATGAGTGCCCTGGGCAATGCGCTAGGGGAAAGGAGGCACCCTCGTCCCTACCTGGGCCGTCCCTACTCAGCAAAGGAGGCACAGGACCAGGGACACGTTTCAACCCCCCCCCCCCCCCATCAAAAGAGGTCTGCAGAGTAAGTCTCCATTGTGAGAGAGGCAGGCTTTGTGGGGCCGGTACTGTGGGGTGGGAGGCTGGAGGTGTGGGGTGTGGGTGATGTCTGGGGCGGGTTATAAGAACCATGGAGGCTCTGGCTGCTGGCGCCAGTGTGCAGAGGAGAGGCTAGGTATGGCAGGTGCTTTGAAGTGCCCAGGAAGTGAGTGAAGGTTGCAGTGTCTTTGCAGTAGGGCCTGGCTGGCTGAGTTGAGGAGAAGCGACCAGGTAGGTTGGTAGGCGCTGGCTCACTGGAGTGCAGCTGGCACTGGCGCTGTCCAGGAGTTGCTTTGTGTGCTTTGCGCTTGCAGCTTGGACTGGAACAACCAGGATGGACAGACAGGACAGGAGACCTGGGGCTGAGGACCAAAAGAGACTGGACTCTGCATGGGCCGGGAATCGAACCCGGGCCTCCCGCGTGGCAGGCGAGAATTCTACCACTGAACCACCCATGCCATGGCCAATACTCTTCCCCGACTTCTGCCACAGCCTCTGCTCCCCGACAGTCCCTGCACCAGGTGGATCCTGGGCCTTGGCTGGATGGACCGGCCAGGGGAGCGCCACGGCCTCGGACAGGAGAGTCCCCGGTCCAGCCTGAGGCTGTGGGGCTCAAGCGCGCCTCTCCCGGACCGACGCCTAGGGCCCACGTCAACCCTGCCCTGCTGGCCGACGGGCCGGCGGGCGGGCGGGCGGGCGCGTGATTGTGCGAGCTCCAAGTGACTGCCAGTCCTTCGCAGGGAAAGGGCACCTCCGCACACGAGAATCCCCGACGACCACAGACCACCAAGATGGGTGCGGTGGGCGTCTCCCGCGGAAGTTGGAGGGAATGGAATGGGGAAAAAGGGCGGTGGGCGCAAGGGCTCGGCGAACAGAGATGGATGTCGGGTGGGGGTGGACCAAGTCCTGTGTTTGCAAAAGAATGGCACGGGGCAGGCTGGATGGCTGGCTGGGCTACTGGGGTGCTCAGGAGCGTCCGCCTCACTTACTCCAGCCTCCCCGACGCCAAGCAAGGCGAGCATCACGCTCCCCATCCGCTTTCCTATGGAAGTTGGGGGCAGCTGAGAGGAGGGCGCTCCTCTAGGCACAGGGAAGGTTGCGGGTGTGAAGGGAGCGGCGGCGCTGTAGAGGTTGTGGAAGGAGGCGCGAGATGCGGTCTCTCTGAGTGGCCAAAAGCTGAGCATGTCAGGAGTGGGATTCGAACCCACGCCTCCAGGGGAGACTGCGACCTGAACGCAGCGCCTTAGACCGCTCGGCCATCCTGACTGCGGGTCCTTACGGAGGCCGCTCTCATGGGTGGCAGCTAGCGACCATGAACGCGCCAGGCGGACCTGGAGCGACGGGACGCCCGGGCACGTGGCGGTCCTGGTGCTGAGGCTGCGGGCCTCGCCCGGTGTCCACCGCGTGGACGTGGAGACGCTCCTAGGCGCCAAAGTCGCTGACGCCCCCCGGGGTGCGGTGGGGGTGCGTCTGGGGCAGCAGCGCAGCCGCCGCAGGGCCGCGCAGGTGTGGGTGCACCTCTCCTGATGGCGTGGGCGAGGGCGGCAGAAAGCTGTCACCTCTGAGAGCCCCGCTCAACAGCCCGGGCGGGGAGCGGGGGCAGGAGAGGCGGTGATCACCCAGGGTTGCGGGTTCGGGTCCTGGTGCGAGGGGCGTTGTGGCGGCCTCCCGGGGACTCTGGGGTTGGGTGCGGGGGTCGGCCATGGTGGGAGGGAGAGCTTAGGGCCTGGCTGGAGCGACGGAGAGGGTCCGGTGTGGCGATGACGACGTCCTTGCAGTCCTCCCCGTTAGTATAGTGGTGAGTATCCCCGCCTGTCACGCGGGAGACCGGGGTTCGATTCCCCGACGAGGAGACGTGCCATCTTTTTTTAGCCAGACCGTCGCCCACGGCTGCGCTGGCCCTTGGTCCCCTTCCCAGCGCCCGGATCGGGCTGCCCACGGCCCGGCCTGCCCACCCGCCTGCGGACCCTCGGGCCCCTCGCCTGGCACCGGCACCTCTCACCTGGCCCAGCCCTCCGACGCCAGGGAACCGGTCACCCTCCAGACGACGCGACGGGTGTCAGAGCCGCCCGGGTGCGACTCTCGTGTCCTGAGCCCCCGGTGTGCCAGGCGAGTCTTGGTGGTGACCCGCCCCGAGCGGTCCCGGACGCTCGCTCTTCCCCGTGGCCCTCGCGCACGCCGGGTTGCTGCTGCAGTCAGGTGGCGAGAGCGCCCACAGGGCCCGGCGTGTGCGTGCGGGAGGCGCGGCTGGGATGGCGGGGAACAGCGCGCAGCGGCGGAGCCCGGGTCGGCGATGGCTCGGGCGTTGGCGTTGGCTTTGACGTCCGGGCGGTCCCCGTGGGGAGGACTCAGGGCGGGAGCCGGTAGGCGACGTCGCCGTCGCCGCTGTGCACTGTCGGGTGTCAGTCCCCGGCGTCGTGTGGGTGCCGTCCCGGCGGTGCGGCGTTGGTGGTATAGTGGTGAGCATAGCTGCCTTCCAAGCAGTTGACCCGGGTTCGATTCCCGGCCAACGCAACCTGCTCGTGTTTTGCCAAGATCCAGGGCGGAGGCTGGCACGGTCTGGCGTCTCTCAGCTTGTCCCGAGAATGCGCGAGCGACCGGATAGCTTGACTGAGCGAAGGAAGAAAGTAGGTGGTCCGAGACGTTTTGAGGGTGTGTCTAACGGGAGGAGACCCGCCAGGGCCAGGCGTCTAATCCGCGAGGATGCTCCGGGCATGGGGGCGAATCGCCAGAGAGCAGCCGGGGCTGGGCAGCTGGCAGGGCAGGAGTAGGCGCAGGTGCCCGCGAGTCCCGAACCGCATCCTGGTAAGGCCGGTAATGCCAGGCCATGGGTTCTCCCGCCGGGCGGGCAGGTATTCTGTCCTGAGGCTGGCTGTCAGCCTGGCTTTGGTAGTCGAGTGTCAGGACCGTCTGTTTTTGTCACGCTCCCTGGTGGTCTAGTGGTTAGGATTCGGCGCTCTCACCGCCGCGGCCCGGGTTCGATTCCCGGTCAGGGAAGCCTTTCTTCTTCCTCTCTGGACCCTCGCCTCCTCCAAGCCCTCTGTCTCCTCTTGTCCCTTCACATGGGATCCTTAGCGCCAACAAACCACACACCTCCCTTTTGTTCAGGGGCATCGCGGCTCTGCTCGCCCCTGCTGCTCTCACGCCCCCACCCACCACAACATAGCCCGCTCCCTGTCTGCACAGCCCACCCTTTGTCTGCCTTCCCACTGCCGCCCACCGTCTCTCACACAAGACGCCAACTCTGCGCCTGGACAGCTCAGCCTTGCTGCTTCCCGTCCTGCCCAGCTTACACACCGCCACCATCACGCGGCCACACCCACCCACCACGCAGCCCTGGAGCACACGCTTCCGAGCCACTCATGGACCCCACAGAGTCTCCACCTCACTCCCCCGCCTGCTCTGAGGTCCAGAAGAAGCCCCACCTGGTCCACCTGACTCACCTGCCTCCTCACAGGCTCCCTGTGAGCTTTACCCTGATCTTCACAACTCAACGTCCTCTTCCAACAAATGGAGCCATTTTTTCAGTGTGTGTGTGTGTGTGTGTGTGTGTGTGTGTGTGTGTGTGTGTGTGTACGTAAGTACGTAGGTTATATTTTTGTGTATATCTTGGAAAACTCCAGGGTGGTGTTGGGATGGGATGGGAGGTACGGTACGTGCGATGTGTCCTGGGGTTGCAGTGGGGAGGTGTTAGTGCGCGGCAGATGGCAGGGTCAAGGCAAAAAACATCTGGTGTGGTTACCTTACTCAGCACCGCCGCCGCCGCCGGGGCCGACAGTGCGCGTCCCCAGCCCCGGTTTCCTCGAAATCCCTAGAGCATCTAAGGAGAGCTGAGGCCAAGTCTGGCGTTTGCAAGGCCCCTGATTCTACCGCTCCTTGGGGACCGGGGCGCATGGGTGTGGGGAAGAGGTGGAGGCGCAGGTGTGAGTCGGAAAACTGTAGCGGAACATTGGCCCACCTGTTGGGTCCACCGCCGGGTGGGTCCCCTCGATCCTGACGGTGCCAGCAAGTCCGAGGCCAGAGTCAGATCCTGGAGTGCTGACGGCTGGATTGAGCTCTGCCCGATTCGCAGGCACAGTGGGAGATGCCTGCAGATCCTGGGAGAACCCAGACAGAGCCTTTTCCCCCCCGGACTCCAGTCCTCTCCTGTCCCGGAAGCCCTCCCAGTCCCGGGGGCCGGGAGACACCAGTGTGAAGCGGCATCTGGGAAGGGGCTGTCCGGCCGCCCCCTGGCCAGCTGTGTGACTGGGAGTGAAGCCTGTGGGAGGGGATGGGGGTAACAGACACCGATCATTTTTTGGGGGGCAGGCATCCAAATGAGGGCCGTCGAATGCCAACTACAGTGATGCAGGTATGTCTGCTTCTGTGCTAGCTGGATTTGGGCAATGTCACACCTCTGGGAAGAGGGACTATACCGTGAGAAAACATCTCTATAGCGTGTGCCTGCCATAACTGATGGATGTGGGACAGCCCACAGGGCATAAATAGTGATGGTGTTGGGGTGCGGGGTAGAGGGCGGGCCGGCATGAGGGTGTGGCCAGTTGTGGCCAAGGGCCATCCCACCCCTGGGTAGGCAATCCTGAGCTGTGTAGGACAGCTGGCTGAGCAAGCCAGTAGGGAGCACTCTCCCACAGACAGCTACTACAGCAGTTCCCGCCTCCGGGATCCCACCCTGGATTCCCTCTGGGAGGGACTTAGGAACCTTAAAGTGAAACAAAGGTTTCTCCACCCAAGTTGCTTTTGGTCACGGTGTTTGATCGCAATAATAGAAACCCGGACTCAGGAGGAACCTGGTTCCAGGAGTGGAGTCTTGCTGTGAAAGACCTGATCACCTGGCCTTCTGCAGGGTTGTGAAAGGCCTTTGAACTGTGAGTAAGGCCGGCAAGGACCTGACTGCTCCAAGCAGGCTGTCCTCCTCTGGGGCAGCTTGGAAGAGAATGTAGAGAGCCATGCTGAAGATGACCACTACGGAGGATTAGCACCTGAAGTTTCAGCGGGCACCTGGGAAGTCCCTGAGAGAACTTTCCTTTGGGGCCCTTCAGGTGTTTGGAATGAAGAAGGTGTGGTCCTGCTCAGCCGGGGTTGAAGAATCATCTGTGGTTTATGAACAAGAGACCAGACCCAGCAAGGTGAAACCTTGGCTGTGCAGGGACAATCCTTGATGGTGCTCCACTGGAGCTGAGAAGCCAGCGCTGATTAAGAAGACAGCAGCCACGCCGAGGTGAAATGTCCCTATCCACCCCCACCCCCCGGGGTTGAGGGCTTCCGGGAGGTCAGCATGCAGAGGCTGAACCCCATGCCAGCCAGCCAATTTGAAAACGTGTAGGACTCGCCTGTGTGGTGATGACATTGAAGGTGTGGAGGATGGATCCCAGAGAGCAGCAGAGGCTTGAAGATGGGTGGTGGGTCTGGAGTCTACAGAGAGAGGCTGAGAGGGGACATGAGCAAAGGTGCAGCCTCAGGTGAACCCCACTGTGACCGGAATGGGTGGATTGTGAGGAACAGCCAAGCCTTGCATTTCCACATGGCATGCTCAGAGAGTCCCTGAAGAGAGCCCAGCAGAGGCTGTCACCGACCAAGGATTGGGTCTTGGAGTTGCGGGAACCCCGGGTCAACTACCAAAGGGAAGCAGCGGCCTCAGAGTGGAGCCCATCTAGGCCTGGGAGAGCAGCTGCAGGTGCTGTGAATGGCAGAGCTGAGGGTGACTGTCCACCCCCTCTGGACCCACAAGAGAGCCAGTGAACAGGAGAGGTCAGACACTGGGCTGGTGACAATGTTGGACTTTGGTTTTGCTTTCCTAGGACAATGATCGTGCCTGGATTCTTTCCTCTCCGTGCACAAGAGTCTTTATCTTAACACAAAACAAAACAAGAAAAAAATCAAAACAAAACAATAACAACAACCAAATTCTGTGTGTTTTTAGGACACTGAACATTGAATCTTTGACTTGAAAAAGGCTGTGGCACCTATGAAGTTCTTGGTTGTGGAACATTAGCTGTGGATGTGTTCCATTCGATTATGATGTGGAATATTTGCTTAATGATGCAAAGAAAGATGGCACTCTTTAATGTTGCATTTGTCTAAATCTGTGAAGCTGTGTGATTTTGACGGCCTAAAACACCTTATTGTTCTAAGAAAGGGCTGAATGGCCAATTGCTGGGGTGGACAGGGCTGAGCAGGGCTGCCAGGCAGGGAGAATAAATAGGAGCACAAGAAAGGAGGGTATCGAGAAAAGGAGAAGGAGAGGAGGATGCCAGGGGCCAGCCACACAGCCACTCAGCCAGCCGATCAATAAAAGAAAGGCATATAGGATAGAGAAAGGTAAAAGACCAGAGGGGGAAAAATTAGATGGGATAACTGAAGTTAAGAAAAGATGGCCAGAAAAGAGCCAAGCTAAGCCCGGGCATTTATAAGTAAGAATAAGTCTCTGTGAATTTATTGCAGTGCTGGGTGGTGGGCTCCCAAGTGTAAAATATTATGAAAGCAAACAAAGAAACAAACAACAAAAAAGCAAAAACCAACAACAATTCTTGATGGTTTACATTGTGGTGTTGAGAATAAAGTGAGCTCTGAGGGATGAACAAGAAAGGAAAGGTTATGACTCAATATGAGACCTGGTTGTGTACCAGGTTCACAAAGGGTCAAGGATGCTGGTTGGTTCTGGTGAACTTGACAAAAACCTGGACTCCTCTGAGAAGAGAGAACGGGAATCGAGAAGAGTCTTCGCTTCAGCCGAGAAGAAGAGAGGCGCCTTCAGCCGAGTTTGTAGGTTATTGTTTGATTCACGATGGATGTGGAGGGCACATGAAGAGAGGAGGTGGGTGAGTGGGCAGTGCCAATCCCTGGGCAGATGGTCCTGTGTGGGAAAAGAGAGCAGGCTGAGCAAGCCAGTAGGCAGCCCTCATGCAGGTCCTCTGCAACACTTCCTGCCTCTAGGTCCCTCCCCTCACCACAGCACTCCCAAGTCTGACTCTGACCTCCTAAGCCTCATAAACCCAGCCCTCCCCACCTCACCCACCCATCCACACTTCCACCACTGTGGCACTAAGGAGTTGAAAGAAGAAATCAAACCTTCTCACCCCAAGGTTGCTTTCAGTCACACATTTGATCACAATAGTAACAACCTCAACTAAAAACATGATCCTGATCCCTACTCAGAAAGAAATGGGCAGGAGCCCCAGGAGATGGTTCCAGGAGCCCGCTGGCAGAGATGGGGCTGCTTCTGTTCCTGCTCATTTCCAACTCCCTCTCATCCCAACATCCCTGAGCATCACCAGCAACCACAGCACCAGCAGCAGCAGCAGCAGAAGAAGAAGCAGCAAAAGAAGGATTTGAAGGGAACAGAGGACGAGGACGAGGACGAGGAAGTTGAGGAGAGGAAGAGGAGGAGAAGGAGGAAAAGAAGTACAATAAGACAAAATAATCGGAGTATTAGTAGTAGTAGAAGAGGAAGGAGAAGGGTAAGAAGAAAAGAGGAGGAAGAAGCAGGAGGAGGAGGAGGTGGAGAAAATGGAGGAGGAGGAGGAGCAGGAGGAAATGGAGGAGGAGGAGATGGAGGAGGAGGAGGAAGAGAAGGAGCAGCAGCAGAAGCAGGAGCAGGAGCAACAACAGGAGCAGCAGCAGTAGCAGAAATAGCAGCAGGAGTGGCCATCACCATGGCCAGGGTAACAACCCCATGTCCTAGGACCAACATCCGGTCTCTCCTGCTCTTGATATGCTGCCTAGTTTCAGCTCTGATTACAGACCAAAGTGAACTGAGGAGCCCCACTTGGTTCTGTTTCTGCACTCTCTTTACTAAAAAGCTGCAGGAGTCCTGACCACTCCCACTCACCTTTGTTGAAGACAGAGAGCAGGCAGGTCAGGGACTGAACAGGAGGCAGAGGCCAGCCAATTGCCTATGGTTAGACAGGCCCTTTCTCTGGCGGCTGTGCCTTGAATCGGTCCAGTGACAGATGGGTGAGGGCTTTCCTTCCTGGAAGCTACCACCTTCCGGAGCAAAGAGGAGTCGGACCGCAGGAAGGGACACACGGTCCAGCAGTTGGGAGGCTGGAGAAGGTGTGAAGCGCAGTCTGTGCACACACTGAGCTCACTGGAGAGGACAGACTGTCAGCCTGGCCTGTCAATGCGGGGTGGTGAGGATGCCCCCCACACAAGCCTACCTATATTTCACCTGGACTAGCCCAGGTCTCAGAAAACCAGGGAGCAGTGCCGTGACCTGCCAGCAAGGGCTTTGGGATGGCACAGAAGGAGCTAAGATTGAGTTGTCTGTGTTTGTGCCTCTCTGGCCTGTGCCTGGACCTCTCTCACTCTGTGTGTGTGTGTGTGTGTGTGTGTGTGTGTGTGTGTGTGTGTGTGTCTGTGTGTGTGTGTCTGTGTCTGTGTATGTATGTGTAACAGAGAAAGAGAGAGACAGACAGACAGAGATAGAGAAACAGAGATAGAGAGAGAGAATGAGAGAGAGAGAGAGAGAGAGAGAGAGAGAGAGAGAGAGAGAGAGAGAGAGAGAGAGAGATCTCAGCAGGGAGGGAGTCATGTCCTGTAGGGCCAAAGACCCTGTGGATGGTCAACGGTGTGTGTGCGCTCTGGGCCGAGTGAGACCCACATGGAGGAAGATGTCGCAAGGAAACACCTCCTGCTGAGTCACGGTAGCTGGGATGCTCTCTAGGGTCTAGAGGAGTTGCCCGGGGCAGTGTGCTAGGGAAAATAAGGCAGCCTCATTCCTACCGGGGCTGTTCCTCCACAGCAAAGGAGGCACAAGCATGTCCAGGACCAGGGACGCGTTTCAGTCCCCCCCCCCCCCCATCAAGAGAGGTCCGCCAAGTAAGTCTCCATTGTCAGAGAGGCAGGCTGTGTGGGGCTGGTACTGTGGGGTGGGAGGCTGGAGGTGTAGGGTGTGGGTGATGTCGGGGGCAGGTGATAAGAACCATGGAGGTGCTGGCTGCTGGCGGCAGTGTGCAGAGGAGAAGCTAGGTATGGCAGGTGCTTTGAAGTACCCAGGAAGTGAGTGAGGGATGCAGTGTCTTTGCAGTTGGGCCTGGCTGCCTGAGTTAAGGAGAGGCGACCAGGTAGGTGGGTAGGCGCTGGCTCACTGGAGCGAGCTGGCATTGACGCTGTCCAGGAGTTGTGTTGTGTGCAAAGCGCGGGCAGCTTGGACTGGGAAGAGTAGGACAGAAAGACGGGACACGGGATGTGTGGCTGAGGACCAAAAGGGAATGGACTCTGCATGGGCCGGGAATCGAACCCGGGCCTCCCGCGTGGCAGGCGAGAATTCTACCACTGAACCACCCATGCCATGGCCAACACTCTCCCCTGACTTCTGCCACAGCCTCTGCTCCCCGACAGTCCCTGCACCAGCTGGATCCTGGGCCACGGACAGGAGAGTCCCCGGTCCAGATTGAGGCTTGGGGGCTCAAGCTCGCCTCTCCCGGACCGACGCCTAGGGCCCACGTCAACCCTGCCCCTGCTGGCCGACGGGCCAGCGGACGGGCCGGCGCGTGGCTGTGCGAGCACCAAGCACCTGGCAGGCGTTCGCAGTGAAAGGCCTCCTCCGCACATGAGAATCCCCGACGACCACAGATCACCAAGATGGGTGCGGTGGGCGTCTCCCGCGGCAGTTGGAGGGAATGGAATGGGCCAGAAAGGGCTGGCGGGCGCGAGGGCTGGGTGAACAGTTCCGGGTGTCGGGTCGAGGTTGACCAAGCCCTCTTTTGGCAAAAGAATGGCACCTGGTTGACTGGCTGGCTGGCTGGCATGGCTTCTGGGGTGCTCAGGAGCGGCCTCCTCACTTACTCCAGCCTCCCCGACGCCAAGCAAGGCGAGCAGCACTCTCTCTATCTCTTACAGGAGTTGGTGGCAGCTGAGAGGAGGGCGCTCCTCTAGGCACAGGGAAGGTTGTGGTTGGGAGCGGAGCGGGGGCGCTGGAGAGGTTGTGTTGAGGCCCACGCAGCTGGAGCACGAAATCTGGCGAGGGACGCCGAGGTTAAACACCACTCTACACACCCAGTTTCAGTTCGTCAGGGAAGCAGCTCTTTTAGTCGTACCAACATGGGTTTATATACCCCCTCTAACAGCAGGAGTCAAGGAATGGTTACTCTGTATCCTTAGGCAAGACAGACACTGTTTTCCAAACAGGAAAAACCACAGGGGAACTGATCCTCTGCACCCTCCGGAACCCAACTGCACATTTTTCACACAAACAACTTAACTGGGACAGGACAAAAAAGGGCATTTAAAATTAAGGCAGCAAACGTTCTTCTGCCAACATGTCCTCCCTTTTTATTTTCAAAAGGAACACATCAGCTAGAACAGCCTGTGGAAGATCAGATAGCCCCTGCCTTAGGTCACCTGTTGCAATCCCCAAACTTACCCGTCATAGGGGGCTGCCTTTATGCCCCCTGCCTTAGGTCGCATGAGGACCACAGAAGTTGCCCGTCTCTGGGTACTATCTGTCCAACATTTGTAACCACACTTGTGCAGATTCAGAGGGTGACATGGCCAGAAGGGCTTGCCTGGTTACCTGTCGGTGTCGAGTGAACTGGCGTCGCCATTGGCATAGCAGAAATAACCCAATTCCCATACCACCTGCACAGATTAATAAGAGGGAAACAGACCCTGCCCATCCAGTGATCCACCCAGCAGCTTTAGACATTAATGACCACCAGGTCTGCTCATTTACAGGAACAACTCTAGTTTCATTAATCCTTAAAATGGCATGTGCTAACTGAATTGTATCAGACTTTCCATACATTACATAACATGTTGGCGTATCCACAACATATCTTTTTGTTCTTGTAACAGTGCTGCTTGCTGATTAAGCATCAGAATTACAAAGTAATTGTCCATTTAATGTTTGCTGAATGTCCAAGGCACCAGCCACCCTCTCAGATAATGTGTTGATAACGGCAGCCTGTTGAACAGTCTGAGATAATGCAAGCCCAGCAGCTGTAGCAGCAACAGCAGATGCAGCCACAGCTGCAACAATTGCGGCAGTAATGCCAAAGTCTCTTCTTGTCCTCTTCAGTTGCAGCGGAAACTGATCAGAAGGACTCTCCAGAGGCATCACTGCAAATGCAGGTATTCTCACAATCACTGCATGGGACCAATTTGCACTCCAGCAATTATTTAAGCTACAATGCAGAACTGAACAGTTTAGTAGTCCCTCCCCTCCCACATCACCATTCCAAACAACAAAAGGGAAAGGCGCACTTGGAGACCGACAGCATGGGACATGCTGGAACTACCTACAAAGTCTGCCAAAAAGTATTACTCAGGGCTAGGCAATCACGAAAGCTGTCTTTCAGATTCAAGGAGATATCATTGGTATTATTCTTGCCAGCTGTACTATTTTTCTCAAAACAAAGAGCATTTTTTTAACTGCAAAGTAATATTTACAAAACCTTCTTGGAGTTTTACATTGCTGGCAGCAGTACCAATTGTCCAATTAGAAGAAAACACAGCAGGAAAAACAGGGCTATCAATACTCACAGGCAGTAACACAGGTGGATTTCTTACTAAACTCCATAATGGCTCAGCTTGTACCTGAGGCATCATTTTTAAAGTTAAAGGAACATGCTCCCGGACCACCTGTCCAGCTGGATTCTGAGTTTCAATGACACCCCCCCCTTGTTTTTTTGCCTATATCTGTCCTCTGACTCTTTTTCCTCCCCTATCCAATGAGGATTTCTTGGCGGGGGTCGAGACAATAGTGAGCAGAAGGTGCTGACTGCGCTTTCACTTTTACACGGCGCAATTTCTGTTGTAGTTCCTCTATCTCTGTTTCTAGCTGCTCTTCCTCCTCTACTAAATCTGAGACAGAGGCAAGATCATTGTCTTCGTCCTCATCCATTAAATCTTTCACAAATATGCTTATACCGTTGCCCCTTTCAAAGATTCATTCATCTCTGCCTCCTAAGGGTTAGCAAAGGCTTGCTCGAACTCGGAAAGTTGCTCTTTCACTTTCACTTTCTCAGTCAGAAGAGCATCTTTTCCAATCTGGAATATTCAGACCTCCTCCCGTCAGAAACCAAGGACTCGCTTCAGCTATGGTGTGTACAAATGTGAGTGCGGTGCTAGACTTAATTCCTGTTCCTTGCTTACTTAACTTAATTCCTGTTCCTCAGTGGCCAACTGAGCTTTTGCAGTAGAATTACCCATGGTACCTACCAATGTTTCAATCCTCCACCCCTCCTTTTAGGGTGAGCCTCCTTCGCTTACCCCTCTTTCCAGGTCCCGGTGGTGACCTCCACTTGCTGCGGCAAGCACAGCTGAGCACGAAATCTGGCGAGGGACGCCGAGGTTAAACACCACTCTACACACCCAGTTTCAGTTCGTCAGGGAAGCAGCTCTCTTTATTCCTACCAACATGGGTTTATATACCCCTCTAACAGCAGGAGTCAAGGAATGGTTACTCTGTATCCTTAGACAAGCCAGACACTGTTTTCCAAACAGGAAAAACCACAGGGGAACTGATCCCCTGCACCCTCCGGAACCCAACTGCACATTTTCACACAAACAACTTAACTGGGACAGAACAAAAAAAGGCATTTAAAATTAAGGCAGCAAACTTACTTCTGCCAACAAGGTTGTGGAAGGAGGCCTGAGCTGCGATCTCTCGGGGTGGGCTGGCCAAAAGATGAGTGTGTCAGGAGTGGGATTCGAACCCACGCCTCCAGGGGAGACTGCGACCTGAACGCAGCGCCTTAGACCGCTCGGCCATCCTGACGGCGGGGCTGAGAGTAAGAACGCTCACCTGGCGAGGAGCAGGCGCCCACGCGCGCGCCGGGCGGACCTGGAGCGACGGGGCACCCGGGCACGTGGCGGTCCGGGTGCTGAGGCTGCAGGCCTCGCCCGGTGTCCACCGCGTGGACGTGGAGACGCTCCTGGGCGCCAAAGTCCCTGACGGTCCCGGGGTGCGGTGGGGGTGCGTCTGGGGCAGCAGCGCAGCCGCCGCAGGGCCGCGCAGGTGTGGGTGCAGCCTCTCCTGATGGCGTGGGCGAGGGCGGCAGAAAGCTGTCACCTCTGAGAGCCCCGCTCAACAGCCCGGGCGGGGGCAGGGGGCGGGGGACGGCGGTGATCACCCAGGGTGGCGGGTTCGGGTCCTGGTGCGAGGGGCGTTGTGGCGGCGTCCCAGGGACTCTCGGGTTGGGTGCCAAGGTGGGAGGGAGAGCGTAGGGAAAGGCTGGCGCGACAAAGAGGGCCCCGCGTCGCTGTCCTCCCCGTTGGTATACTGGGGAGTATCCCCGCGTGACACCCGGGAGACCGGGGTTCGATTCCCCGACGAGGAGACGTGCCATCTTTTTAGCCAGACCGTCGCCCACGGCTGCGCTGGCCCTTGGTCCCCTTCCAAGCCCCGGGATCGGGCTTCCCACCGCCGGGCCGGCCTGCCCACCCGCCTGCGGACCCTCGGGCCCCTCGCCTGGCGCCTGGCACCTGGCCCAGCCCTCCGACGCCAGGGAACCGGTCGCCCTCCAGACGACGCGACGGGTGTCAGAGCCGCCCGGGTGCGACTCTCGTGTCCTGAGCCCCCGGTGCGCCAGGCGAGTCTTGGTGGTGACCCGCCCCGAGCGGTCCCGGACGCCCGCTCTTCCCCGTGGCCCTCGCGCGCGCCGGGTTGCTGCTGCAGTCAGGTGGCGAGAGCGCCCACAGGGCCCGGCGTGTGCGTGCGGGAGGCGCGGCTGGGACGGCGGGGAACAGCGCGCAGCGGCGGAGCCCCGGTCGGCGGTGGCTCGGGCGGTGGCGTTGGTTTTGACGTCGGGGCGGTCCCCGTGGGGAGGACTCAGGGCGGGAGCCGGTAGGCGATGTCGCCGTCGCCGCTGTGCACTGTCCGGTGTCAGTCCCCGGCGTCGTGTGGGTGCCGTCCCGGCGGTGTGGCGTTGGTGGTATAGTGGTGAGCATAGCTGCCTTCCAAGCAGTTGACCCGGGTTCGATTCCCGGCCAACGCAACCTGTCCGTGTTTTGCCAAGGTCCAGGGCCAAAGCTGGCCCTGTCAGGCATCTCTCAGCTTGTCCCTAGACTGCGCGACCGACTGAACGCTCCACTGAACGAAGGAAGGAGGTAGGGGGGCCAAGACGTTTTGAGGGTGTGTCTAGCGGTAGGAGACCCGCCAGGGCCAGGCGTCTAATCGGGGAAGAGGCGCCAGGCTTGGCGGATTAACGCCAGAGGGCAGCGGGAAGCGGGCACGGCAGGAGTAGGCGCAGGTGACCGCGAGTCCCGAACGGCATCCTGGTGAGGCCGGTAATGCCCGGCCTTATGCTCTCATGCCGGGTGGGTCGGCATTCGGTTCTTGAGGCTGGCTGTCAGCCTGACTCTGGGAGGCGAGTGTCGGGACCGTCTAAAAAGGGCCGCGCTCCCTGGTGGTCTAGTGGTTAGGATTCGGCGCTCTCACCGCCGCGGCCCGGGTTCGATTCCCGGTCAGGGAAGCCTTTCTTCTTCCTCTCTGGACCCTCGCCTCCTCCAAGCCCTCTGTCTCCTCTTGCCCCTTCACAAGGGATCCTTGGCGCCAACAAACCACACACCTCCCTTTTGTTCAGGGACATCGCGGCTCTGCTCGCCCCTGCTGCTCTCACGCCCCCACCCACCACAACAAGGCTTGCTCCCTGTCTGCACAGCCCACCCTTTGTCTAGCTTCCCACTGCCGCCCACCGTCTCTCACACAAGACGCCAACTCTGCGCCTGGACAGCTCAGCCTTGCTGCTTCCCGTCCTGCCCAGCTTACACACCGCCACCATCACGCGGGCACACACACCCACCACGTAGCCCTCGAGCACACGCTTCCGAGCCACTCGTGGACCCCACAGAGTCTCTCCCTCACTCCCCCGCCTGCTCTCAGGTCCAGAAGAAGCTCTCTGGGCCTAGCCGGCCCCACCTGCCCCACCTGACTCACCTGCCTCCTCACAGGCTCCCTGTGAGCTTTACACAGCTGTTCACAACTCAATGTCCGCTTCAAACAAATAGAGCCCTTTTTTTTTCAGTGTGTGTGTGTGTGTGTGTGTGTGTGTGTGTGTGTACGTAAGTACGTATGTTATATTTTTATGTATATCTTGGAAAACTCCTGGGTGGTGTTGGGATGAGATGGGGAGGGACAGGAAAAGGATAAGGACACCAGGGGCCAGCCACACAACCACTCAGCCAGGCATTCATAAGTAAAAATCAGTCTCTGTGTATTTATTTGAGTGCTGGGAGGCAGGCTCCCAGGAGTAAAATATTATGAAAGCAAACAAACAAAAACCAAAAACAAAAGCCAACGAAAATTCTTGATGTTTTCATTGTGGTACTGAGATTAAAATGAGCTCAGAGGGACAAACAGGAAAGGAAAGGTTCTGGCTCAGTAAGGGACCTGGTTGTGTGCCAGGCTGACAGAGGGTCAACGATGCTGGTTGGTTCTGGTGAATGTGACAAAAACCTGGACTCCTCTGAGAAGAGTCTTCCCTGAGACAGGCCTTCAGCCGAGTTTGTAGGTTATTGTTTGATTTTCGATGGATGTGAGAGGACACATGAAGAGAGGATATGGGTGAGTGGATGGTCCCAATGCCTGGGCAGATGGTCCTGTGTGGGATAAGAGAGCAGGCTGAGCAAGCCAGTAGGCAGCCCTCATGCAGGTCCTCTGCATCACTTCCTGCCTCTAGGTCTCTCCCCTCACCACACCACCCCCAAGACCTGACTCTGACCACCTAAGCCACATAAACCCAGACCTCCCCACCTCCCCCACCCATCCACACTTCCACCACTGTGGCGCTAAGGAGTTGAAAGAAGAAATCAAACCTTCTCACCCCAAGGTTGCTTTCAGTCACACATTTGATCACAATAGTAACAACCTCAACTAAAAACATGATCCTGGTCCCTACCCAGAAAGAAACGGGAAGGAGCCCCAGGATATGGTTTTAGGAGCCTGCGGGCAGAGATTGGGCTGCTTCTGTTCCTGCTCATTGCCAACTCCCTCTCATTCCAATATCCCTGAGCATCACCAGCAACAACAGCAGCAGCTGCAGAAGAAGAAGCAGCAGAAGAAGTTGAAGAGGGAGGATGAGGAGGAAGAGGAGGAGGAGGAGGAGGAGGAGGAGGAGGAGGAAAAGAAGAAGTACAATAAGAAAAAATATTCTTAGTATTAGTAGAAGAAGAGGAAGAAGGAGAAGAAGTGGAAGAAGGAGAAGATGTGGAAGAAGGAGGAGGAGAAGAAGAAGAAGAAGAAGAAGAAGAAGAAGAAGAAGAAGAAGAAGAAGAAGAAGTATCAGCAGGAGTGGCCGTCACTATTGCCAGGGTAACAACCCCATGTCCTAGTACCAACATCCTGTCTCTCCTGCTCTTGATATGCTGCCTAGTTTCAGCTCTGATTGCAGAGCAAAGTCAACTGAGGAGCCCCACTTGGTTCTGTTTCTGCACTCTCTTTACTAAAAAGCTGAAGGGGTCCTGACCACTCCCACTCGCCTTTGTTGAAGACAGAGAGCAGGCAGGTCAGGGACTTAACAGGCAGCAGAGGCCATCCAGTTGCCTGTAGTTAGACAGAGCCTTTCTACACCCAGTGTGGTGTGGATGAATCTGGTGACAGATGGGTGAAGGTTTTCCTTCGTGGAAGCCACCGCCTTCCGGAGCAAAGAGGAGTCGGACCTCAGGAAGGGACACACGGTCCAGCGGTTTGGAGGCTGGAGAAGGTGTGAATCGCAGTCTTCGGACACACTGAGCTCGCTGGAGAGGATGAACTGTCAGCCTGGGGGGCAATCGGACCGGCTGGTGAGGATGTCAGGCACACACGCCGGCCAATAGGTCACCTGGACTAGCCCAGGTCTCAGAAAACCAGGGAGCAGTGCCGTGACCTGTCAGCAAGGGCTTTGGGATGGCACAGAAGGAACTAAGATTGAGTTGTCTGTGTTTGTGTTTGTGCCTCTCTGGCCTGTGCCTGGATCTCTCTCTCTCCTCTCTCTCTCTCTCTCTCTCTCTCTCTCTCTCTCTCTCTCTCTCTCTCTCTCTCTCTCTCTCTCTGTGTGTTTGTCTGTCTGTGTCTGTGTATGTGTATGTATGTGTAACAGAGAGAGAGCAAGAGAGACAGACAGACAAACAGAGATAGAGAGACAGAGAGATCTCAGCAGGGAGGGAGTAGTGTCCTGTAGGGCCAAAGACCCTGTGAATGGCCAAATGCGTGGGTGGGCTCTGGGTCGAGTGAGACCCACATGGTGGAAGATGTCACACGGAAAAATCTCCTACCGAGTCACAGCAGCTGGTATGCTCTCTAGGGTCTTGACGAGTTGCTGTGGACAATGTGCTAGGGAGAAAAAGGCACCCTGGTCCCTACCGGGTCTGTCCCTCCTCAGCAAAGGAGGCATAAGCAGGTGCAGGACCAGGAACGCTTTTCATGCCCCCCTCTCACACACCCCCACTATACCAACACCCCCCATCAAGAGAGGTTCGCCAAGTAAGTCTCCATTGTGAGAGAGGCAGGCTGTGTGGGGCCGGTACTGTGGGGTGGGAGGCTGGAGGTGTGGGGTGTGGGTGATGTCAGGGGCGGGTTATAAGAACCTTGGAGGCGCTGGCTGCTGGCACCAGTGTGCAGAGAGGCTAGGTATGGCAGGTGCTTTGAAGTGCCCAGGAAGTGAGTGAGGGATGCAGTGTCTTTGCAGTTGGGCCTGGCTGGCTGAGTTGAGGAGAAGCTACCAGGTAAGTGGGTGGGCGCCTGGCTCACTGGAGTGCAGCTGGCACTGGCGCTGTCCCAGGAGTTGCTTTGTGTGCTTGGCGCGCGCAGCTTTGGACTGGGACGACAAGGATGGACAGAAGGGACACTGGACGTGTTGCTGAGGACCAGAAGGGACTGGACTCTGCATGGGCCGTGAATCGAACCCGGGCCTCCCGCGTGGCAGGCGAGAATTCTATCACTGAACCACCCATGCCATGGCCAACACTCTACCCCGACTGCTGCCACAGTCTCTGCTCCCCGACAGTCCCTGCACCAGCTGGATCCTGTGCCCTGGCTGGATGGACCGACCAGGGGAGCGCCAAGGCCACGGCCAGGAGAGTCCCCGGTCCAGATTGAGGCTCTGGGGCTCAAGCGCGCCTCTCCGGGACCGACGCCCCATGTCAACCCTGCCCTGCTGGCCGAAGGGCCGGCGGGCGGGCGGGCGCGTGGCTGTGCGAGCACCAAGCGTCTGGCAGGTGTTCGCAGGGAAAGGCCACCTCCGCACACCAAGATGAGTGCGGTGGGCGTCTACCTCGGGTGTTGGAGGGAATGGAATGGGCAAAAAGGGCTGGCGGGCGCGAGCCTGGCTTGCAATTCCGGGTGTCCGGTCTGGGTGGACCAAGTCCTGTGTTGGCAAAAGAATGGCTCGTGGCAGGCTGGCTGGCTGGCTGGGCTGCTGGGGTGCTCAGGAGCGTCCGCCTCACTTACTCCAGCCTACCCGACGCCAAGCAAGGCGAGCAGCACGCTCCCCATGCGCTTTCCTACAGGAGTTGGTCGGAGCTGAGAGGAAGGCGCTCCTCTAGGCACAGGGAAGTTTGCCGGAGCGAAGGGTGCGGCGGAGCTGTAGGGTTTGTGGAAGGATGTGTGAGCTGCAATCTCTGGGGGTGGGGTGGCCCAAAGATGAGCTTGTCAGGACTGGGATTCGAGCCCAAGCCTCCAAGGGAGACTGCGACCTGAACGAAGCCTCTTAGACCTCTCCGACAACCTGACCTCCGGTCTGACTGCGAGGCCGCTCGCCTGGCTGGCAGCCGGTGCCCACGCGCGCTGAGACGACTTGGAGCGACGGGGCGCCCGGGCACGTGCCATTCCGGGTGCTGTGGCTGCGGCCCTCGCCCGTTGTCCACCGCGTGGACGTGGAGACGCTCCTAGGCGCCAAAGTCGCTGACGGTCGCAGGGGATTCGGTGGGAGTGCGTCGGTGGCACCAGCCCAGCCGCCTTAGGGCCCCGAATGTGTCGGTGAGGCCTCTCCGGAAGGCCTGGGCGAGGGCGGCAGAAAGCTGTCACCTCTGAGAGCCCCGCTCAACAACCCGGACGGTGGGAGGGGGCGGCGACGGGGTGATCACCGAGGGTTACGGGTTCGGGTCCTGGTGTGAGGGGCGTTGTGGCGGCGTCCTGGGGACTCTGGGTTTTGGTGCGGGGGTCAGCCATGGTGCTAGGGAGAGCTTAGGGCCTGGCTGGAGATACGGACAAGGCCAGGCTTGGCGATGAGGACGTCGTCGCAAGTCCTCCCCGTTAGTATAGTGGTGAGTATCCCCGCCTGTCACGCGGGAGACCGGGGTTCGATTCCCCGACGAGGAGACCTGCCATATTTTTAGCCAGACTGTCGGCCACGGCTTCGCTGGCCCTTGGTCCCCTTCCAAGCCCCGGGATCGGGCCGCCCACGGCCTGGCCTGGGGACTCTCGGCCCCTCGCCTGGCACCTGGCACCTGGCCCAGCACTCCGACCCCAGGGAACCGGTCGCCCTCTGGACGAGGCGACAGTTGTCAGAGCCGCCCGGGTGCGACTCTCGTGTCCTGAGCCCCCGGTGCGCCTGGCGAGTCTTGGTGGTGACCCGCCCCGAGCGGTCCCGGACGCCCGCTCTTCCCCGTGGCCCTCGCGCACGCCGGGTTGCTGCTGCAGTCAGGTGGCGAGAGCGCCCACAGGGCCCGGCGTGTGCGTGCGGGAGGCGCGGCTGGGACGGCGGGGAACAGCGCGCAGCGGCGGAGCCCCGGTTGGCGGAGGCTCGGGCGGTGGCATCGGGTTTGACGTCGGGGCGATCCCCGTGGGGAGGGCTCAGGGCGGGAGCCGTGGGCGATGTCGCCGTCGCCGCTGTCCACTGTCCGGTGGCAGTCCCCGGCGTGGTGTGGGTGCCGTCCCTTTCGTGCGGCGTTGGTGGTATAGTGGTGAGCATAGCTGCCTTCCAAGCAGTTTACCCGGGTTTGATTCCTGTCAACGCAACCTGCCAAAAACCAGGTCCGAGCCTGGCCCTGTCTGAAGTCTCTCAGTTTGTCCCGTGATGCGCGACTGAGCGAAGGGAGTTAGGAGGCAAAAGGGTCCGAGACTTTTTGAGGGTGTGTCTAGCGGGAGAACCACCAAGGCCAGGCGTCTAATCTGGGAGGAGGCCCCGGATTTGGCAGCGAATCGCCAGAGGGCATCCGGTGGCGGGCAGATGGGAGGGAAGTATTAGGCGCAGGTGCCCAAGAGCCCCGAACCTCATCCAGGTAAGGCCGGTAATGCCGGGCCATCCGCACTCGCGCCTGGCGCCCAGGCATTCTGGCTTAGAGGCTGGCTGTCAGGCTGGCTCTGGGACGCGAGTGTCATGACCCTCAAGTCTACACGACGCTCCCTGGTGGTCTAGTGGTTAGGATTCGGCGCTCTCACCGCCGCGGCCCGGGTTCGATTCCCGGTCAGGGAAGCCTTTCTTCTTCCTCTCTGCACCCTCGCCTCCTCCAAGCCCTCTGTCTCCTCTTGCCACACACCTCCCTTTTGTTCAGGGGCATCGAGGCTCTGCTCGCCCCTGCTGCTCTCACGCCCCCACCCACCACAACATAGCCCGCTCCCTGTCTGCACAGCCCACCCTTTGCCTAGCTTCCCACTGCCGCCCACCGTCTCTCACACAAGACGCCAACTCTGCGCCTGGACAGCTCAGCCTTGCTGCTTCCCGTCCTGCCCAGCTTACACACCGCCACCATCACGCGGGCACACCCACCCACCACGCAGCCCCTGCACACACGCTTCCGAGCCACTCATGGACCTCATGGAGTCTCCACCTCCCTCCCCGCCTGCTCTGAGGTCCAGAAGAAGCCCCCCACCTGCCCCACCTGCCGCCTCACAGGCTCCCTGTGAGCTTTACCCTGATCTTCACAACTCAACGTCCGCTTCAAACAAATGGAGCCATTTTTTTCAGTGTGTGTGTGTGTGTACGTAAGTACGTATGTTATATTTTCATGTATATCTTGGAAAACTCCAGGGTGGTGTTGGGATGGGATAGGTAGGGATAGGACTTGCTGTGTGTCCTGGGGTTGCCGTGGGGAGGTGTTAGTGCGGGGCAGACAGTGGGGTCGAAGGGAAAGCATCTGGTGTGGTTACCTTACTCAGTGCCGCCGCCAGGGGGGCAGTGCGCGTCCCCAGCCCCGATTTCCTGGAAAGCCCCTAGAGTGTCTAAGGAGAGCTGAGGCCAAGTCTGGCATTGGCAATGCCCCTGTTTCTCCCGCTCCTTGGGGACCGTGGCGCATGGGTGTGGGCAAGAGGTGCAGACGCAGGTGTGAGTCGAAAATTGGAGCGGAACATCGGTCCACCTGCTAGGTCCAACGCCGGGTGGGTCCCCTCGGTCCTGACCATGCCAGCAAGTCCGAGGCCCAGAGTCAGATCCTTGAGTGCTGACGGCTGGATTGAGCTCTGCCCGATTCGCAGGCACAGTGGGAGATGCCTGCAGATCCTGGGAGACCAGACAGAGCCTTTTCCCCCCCGGACTCCAGTCCTCCCCTGTCTTAGAATCCCTCCCATTCCCGGGCGCCTGGAGACACCAGTGTGAAGTGGCATCTTTGAAGGGGCTGTCTGGCCGCCCCCTGGCCAGCTGTGTGACTCCGGGAGAAGGCCGGGAGTGGGGGTGGGGGGAACAGACACAGGACAATATTTCGCTGGCAGCCATCCAAACGGGGGCTGTCGAATGCCAACAGCAGGGATGCAGGTATGTCTGCTTCTGTGCTAGCTGGATTTGGCAATGTGACACCTCTGGGCAGAGGGACTGTACCGTGAGAAAACGTCTCTATAGCGTGTGCCTGCGATGAGTGATGGATGAGGGACAGCCCATGGGACTTAAGTAAGGATGGTGTTGGGGTGCAGGGTAGGGGGCAGGCACAGCATGAGGGTGTGGCGAGTTGTAGCCAAGGGCCATCCCACCCCTGAGTAGGAAATCCTGAGCTTGGTAGGACAGCTGGCTAAGCAAGCCTATAGGGAACACTCTCCCACCTACTGCTAAGAAGGCTGTTCCTGCCTCCGGGATCCTACCCTGGCTTCCCTCTGGGAGGGACTTAGGAGTCTTAAGGTGAAACAAAGGCTTCTCCACCCAAGTTGCTTTTGGTCATGGTGTTTGATCGCCATAATACAAACCCTAACTCAGAATGAACCTGGTTCCACGGTGGAGTCCTGCTGTGAAAGACCCGATCACCTGGCCTTCCCCAGGATTGTGTAAGGCCTGTGAACGGTGGGCAGGCGGTCAAAGCACCTGACTGCTACAAGCTGTCTGTGCTCCTCCTGGGCAGCTTGGAAGAGAATGTAGAGAGCCATGCTGACGCTGACGCTGACGACTATGGAGGCACCTGAAGTTTCAGCGAGCACCTGGGAAGTCCCTGAAAGAACTTTCCTTTGGGGCCCTTCGGGTGTTTGGAATGAAGAAGGTGTGGTCCTGCTCAGCTGGGGCTGAAGATTCATCTATGGTATACGAACAAGAGACTGGACCCAGCAAGATGAAACCTTGGCTGTGCAGGGACAATCCCTGATGGTGCTCCACTGGAGCGGAGAAGCCAGCGGTGATTAAGAAGACAGCAGTGTCGCCAAGGTGAAACCTCCCCACACCCACTCCCAAAACCCTGGGGATGGGGGCTTCCTGGAGGTCAGCATGCAGAGGCTGAACCTCATGCCAGTCAGCCAATTTGAAAATGTGTAGGACTCGCCTATGTGGGGGATGGCATTGAAGGTGTGGAGGATGGATCCCAGAGAGCAGCGGAGCCTTGGAGATGGGTGGTGGGTCTGAAGTCCCCAGAGAGAGAGGCTGAGAGGGGACATGAGCAAAGGTGCAGCCTTGGGTGAACCCCACTGTGACCAGAAGGGGTGGATCGTGGGGAGCAGCCGAGGCTTGGCATTTCCACATGGCATGCTCAGAGAGTCCCTGAAGAGAGCCCAGCAGAGGCTGTCACCAGCGAAGGAGGTAGTCTTGGAGATGCGGGTACCCTGGGACAACCACCAAAGGGGAGCAGCGGCCTCAGAGTGGAGCCCGTCTAGGCCTGGGAGAGCAGCTGCAGGTGCTGTGAATGGCAGAGCTGAGGGTGACTGTCCACCCCCTCTGGACCCACAAGAGAGCCAGTGAACAGGAGAGCTCAGACACTGGCCTGTGACAGTGTTGGACTTCGGTTTTGCTTTCTAGGATAATGATCGTGCCCAGATTCTTTCCTTTCTGTGCACAAGAGCCTTTAACTTAAAACAAAACAAAACAAAAAAAAAACGAAACAAGAAAAAATCAAAACAAACAATAACAACAACCAAACTCTGTGTGTTTTAAGAACACTGAACATTGAATCTTTGACTTGAAAAAGACTGTGGCACCTATGAAGTTCTTGGTTGTGGAATATTAGCTGTAGATGTGCTCCATTTGATTATGATGTGGAATATTTGCTTAATGATGCAAAGAAGGATGGCAGTCTTTGATGTTGCATTTGTCTAACTCTGAAGCTGTGTTATTTTGACTGCCTAAAATACCTTATTGGTCTAAGAAAGGAATGAACAGCCAATAGCTGGGATGGAGAGGGCTGAGCAGGGCTGCTAGATAGGGAGAATCAATAGGAGCAGAAGTAAGGAGATTATCGAGAAAAGGAGAAGGAGAGGAGGATGCCAGGGGCCAGCCACACAGCCACTCAGCCTGCCGATCAATAAAAGCAAAGAAAAGAATATAGGATAGAGAAAGGTAAAAGTCCAGATGGGAAAAAAATTAGATGGGATAATTGAAGTCAAGAAAAGATGGCCAGAAATGAGCCAAGCTAAGCCCGGGAATTTATAAGTAAGAATAAGTCCCTGTGTAATTATTTGAGTGCTGGGTGGCAGGCTCCCAAGAGTAAAATATTATGAAAACAAACAAAGAAAGAAAGAAACAAACAACAAACAAACAAACAAAATCCCAACAACATATCTTCATGATCTACATTGTGGTGTTGAGATTAAAATGAGCTCTGAGGGAAGAACAAGAAAGGAAAGGTCATGGCTCAATAAGTGACATGGTTTTCTGCCAGGTTGACAAAGGGTCCACGATGCTGGTTGGTTCTGGTGAAGTTGACAAAAACCTGGACTCCTCTGAGAAGAGAGAACTGGAATCGAGAAGAGTCTTCCCTGAGACGGGCCTTCAGCCGAGTTTGTAGGTTATTGTTTGATTCAAGATGGATGTGGAGGACACATGAAGAGAGGAAGTGGGTGAGTGGGCAGTGCCAATCCCTGGGCAGATGGTCCTGTGTGGGATAAGAGAGCAGGCTGAGCAAGCCAGTAGGCAGCCCTCATGCAGGTCCTCTGCATCACTTCCTGCCTATAGGTCTCTTCCCCTCACCACACCACCCCCAAGACCCAACTCTGACCACCTAAGCTTCACAAAACCAGCCCTCCCCACCTCCCCCACCCATCCAAACTTCCACCACTGTGGCGCTAAGGTGTCGAAAGAAGAAATAAACCCTACTCACCCCAAGGTTGCTTTCAGTCACACATTTGATCACAATAGTAACAACCTCAACTAAAAACATGATCCTGGTCCCTACTCAGAAAGAAAAGGGCAGGAGCCCCAGGAGATGGTTCCAGGAGCCTGCTGGCAGAGATTGGGCTGCTTCTGTTCCTGCTCATTTCCAACTCCCTCTCGTCCCAACATCCTTGAGCATCACCAGCAATAGTAGCAGCACCACCAGCAGCAGCAGCAGCAGAAGAAGAAGAAGAAGAAGAAGAAGAAGAAGAAGAAGAAGAAGAGGAGGAGGAGGAGGAGGAGCGAGGAGCAAGGGGAGGAGGAGGAGGAGGAGGAGGAAGCAGTAGTAGTAGCAGCAGGACTGGTCGTCACCATGGCCAGGGTAACAACCCCATGTCCTAGTACCAACATCTGGTCCCTCCTGCTCTTGATATGCTGCCTAGTTTCAGATCTGATTGCAGACCAAAGTCAACTGAGGAGCCCCACTTGGTTCTGTTTCTGCACTCTCTTTACTAAAAAGCTGCAGGAGTCCTGACCACTCCCACTCGCCTTTGTTGAAGACAGAGAGCAGGCAGGTCAGGGACTTAACAGGTGACAGCCAGTTGCCTGTGGTTAGACAGGGCCTTTCTCGGGCCGGTGGATGGGTCTGGTGACAGATGGGTGAAGGCTTTCCTTCGTGGAAGCAACCACCTTCCGGAGCAAAGAGGATTCCGACCGCAGGAAGGGACACACGGTCCAGCGGTTGGGAGGCTGGAGAAGCTGTAAAGCACAGAGTCTGTGGAGAGGACCAAGCCTGGCCGGTCAATTGGGCAGAGTGGTGAGGATGCCCCCCCCACACACACACAATGGCCAATAGGTAGCCTGGACTAGCCCAGGTCTCAGAAAACCAGGGAGCAGTGCCGTGACTTGCCAGCAAGGGCTTTGGGATGGCACAGAAGGAACTAAGATTGAGTTGTCTGTGTTTGTGCCTCTCTGGCCTGTGCCTGGATCTCTCTGTCTCTCTCTGTCTCTCTCTCTCTCTGTCTCTCTCTCTCTCTCTGTCTCTCTCTCTCTCTGTCTCTCTCTCTCTCTCTCTCTCTCTCTCTCTCTCTCTCTGTGTGTGTGTGTGTGTGTGTGTGTGTGTGTGTGTGTGTGTGTATGTGTAACAGAGAGAGACAGACAGACAGATAAACAGAGAGACAGAGAGATCTCAGCAGGGAGGGAGTAGTGTCCTGTAGGGCCAAAGACCCTGTGGATGGCCAAGGGTATGGGTGGGCTCTGGGCCGAGTGAGATGCGGGAGCGGTGGGGTTCTCCACATCCACATGGTGGAAGAAGGCGCGAGGAAACCCCTGATGCTGAGTCACGGGAGCTGGGATGCTCTCAAGGGTCTAGACTAGTTGCTGTGGGCAATGCGCTAGGGGAAATAAGGCACCCTCGTCCCTACCGGGGCTGTCCCTCCTCAGCCAAGGAGGCACAAGCAGGTCCAGGCCCAGGGACGCTTTTCAGGCCACCCCTCCCCCTCTGATCAAGAGAGGTACACCAAGTGAGTCTCCATTGTGAGAGAGGCAGGCTGTGTGGGGCCGGTACTGTGGGGTGGGAGGCTGGAGGTGTGGGGTGTGGGTGATGTCCGGGGCGGGTTATAAGAACCATGGAGGTGCTGGCTGCTGGTGCCAGTGTGCAGAGGAGAGGCTAGGTATGGCAGGTGCTTTGAAGTGCCCAGGAAGTGAGTGAGGGATGCAGTGTCTTTGCAGTTGGGCCTGGCTGGCTGAGTTGAGGAGAAGCCACTAGGTAGGTGGGTAGGCGCCTGGCTCACTGGAGTGCAGCTGGCACTGGCGCTGTCCAGGAGTTGCTTTGTGTGCTTTGCACTTGCAGCTTGGACTGGGACGACCAGGATGGACAGACAGGACAGGAGACTTGGGGCTGAGGACCAAAAGAGACTGGACTCTGCATGGGCCGGGAATCGAACCCGGGCCTCCCGCGTGGCAGGCGAGAATTCTACCACTGAACCACCCATGCCATGGCCAACAGTCTTCCCCGACTGCTCCCACAGCCTCTGCTCCCCGACAGTCCCTGCACCAGCTGGATCCTGGGCCCTGGCTGGATGGACCGGCCAGAGGAGCGCCACGGCCACGGACAGGAGAGTCCCCGGTCCAGCCTGAGGCTCTTGGGCTCAAGCGCGCCTCTCCCGGACGTACGCCTAGGCCCACGTCAACCTGGCCCTGCTGGCCCACCGGCCGGCGGGCGGGCGGGCGCGTGGCTGTGCGAGCACCAAGGGTCTGGCAGGCGTTCGCAGGGAAAGGGCACCTCCGCACACGACAATCCCTGACGACCACAGACCACCAAGATGGGTGCGGTGGGCGTCTCCCGCGGGAGTTGGAGGGAATGGAATGGGCAAAAGGGGGTGGCGGGTGGGAGGGCTGGTGGAACAGTTCCGGGTGTCGGGTCGGGGTGGACCAAGTCCTCTGTTGGCAAAAGAATGGCAGGTGGCAGGCTGGCTAGCTGGCTGGCTGGGCTGCTCAGGAGCGTCCGCCTCACTTACTCCAGCCTCCCCGACGCCAAGCAAGGCGAGCAGCACGCTCCCCATCCGCTCTCCTACAGGAGTTGGTGGCAGCTGAGAGGAGGGCGCTCCTCTATGCACAGGGAAGGTTGTTGGTGCGAGGGGAGTGGAGGCGCTGGAGAGGTTGTGGAAGGAGGCGCGAGATGCGGTCTCTCGGGGTTGGGTGGCCAAAATATGAGCATGTCAGGAGTGGGATTCGAACCGAAGCCTCCAGGGGAGACTGCCACCTGGGTTGGAATTGCAAGAAGAAATCAAACCTTCTCACCCCAAGGTTGCTTTCAGTCCCACATTTGATCACAATAGTAACAACCTCAACTAAAAATGTATTCCTGGTCCCTACTCAGAAAGAAATGGGCAGGAGCCCCAGGAGATGGTTTCAATAGCCTGCTGACAAAGATTGGGCTGCTTTTGTTTCTGCTCATTTCCAACTCCCTCTCATTCCAACTGCCATGCTCATCACCTGCAACGACAGCTTCAACACTAGCAGCAGAAGAAGGAGTAGAACCGGCAGGAGGAGGAGGAGGAGGAGGTAAAGAAGAAAAAGTACAATAAGAAAAAGTCATAGTAGTAATGCTAGTCGTAGTGGACGAGGAAGAAGAAGGAGAAGAAAAAGAAGTAGAAGAAAAATTATTAGAGGAAAGAAGAAGGACGAGTAGAAGGAAAAAGAGGAGGATAAGAAGGAGGAGGAGGAGGAGCAGAAGAAGGAGAAGGAGCAGCAGCAGCAGGATTGGATGTCACCATTGCCAGGGTAACAACCCCATGTCCTAGTACCAACATCCGGTCTCTCCTGCTCTTGATATGCTGCCTAGTTTCAACTCTGATTGCAGACCAAAGTCATCTGAGGAGCCCCACTTGGTTCTGTTTCTGCACTCTCTTTACTAAAAAGTTGTGGGGGTCCATGTGGGGCATGGACCACTCCAACTCGACTTTATTAAAGACAGAGAGCAGGCAGGTCAGGGACTTAAGAGGTGGCAGAGGCCAGCCAGTTGCCTGTGGTTAGACAGGGCCTTTCTCTGTCAGGTGTGCGGTGGATGGGTTCAGTGACAGATGGGTGAAGGCTTTCCTTCGTGGAAGCCACCGCCTTCCGGGGCCGGTCAATCCGCTGGGATGGTGAGGATGCCAGGCACACATGCCTCTCTATAGGCAACCTGGACTAGCCCAGGTTTCAGAAAACCAGGGAGCAGTCCCGTGACCTGCCAGCAAGGGCTTTGGGATGGCACAGAAGGAACTAAGATTGAGTTGTCTGTGTTTGTGCCTGGATGTCAGGTGGTGTGTGAAGTTCGTGTGCACAAAGTCCTCTCCTTCCATAACGCACTTGCAATGGCCTGGATGCCCCTGTGACCCCAGTGCTCAGAGCGGACACTGTTACTCCATTTTCACAGTGACCTCTCCCCAGCAGGAAGCAAGGTGACCACCTAATGCTCCCCAACAGAATTTTGTGTGTGTTCACGAGATGGTTTTTCTCCAGGCACTGTCTGACAGGGGACGTTAATTATATAATTGGAATAAAGCACTGTATCAAATGTGGAAATAAAATTGTAAAAGGCAAAAAAAAAAAGTTAAGCATGAAGTGTAATGTTCTTTTGATTGAAAATGCAGAAACAATAAGAAGGAAAAACTAGAAATATTAACTTATGGTGAGGGTGGGAGGTGAGGCTGACAACATTTTGAGACAAGTAAGTTTTGAGTAAAAAAGGACCTGGGATGTGCCTCAATGGCACCCCTTGCCTAGCATTCCAAAGAAAAAGGAGCAGGGACTGGCATGATGGGGGGGGGGGAGTGGAGAGAGTCGGTTAGGCTGCATATAAAATTAGACATTTATGTCTAGACAGGAAGAGAAAAGATGCATGAAAGCAGCAAATTGCCGACCTGACAGGGATAATGAATGTATGCAAGAAAAGAGGACAAGCTTGTCAGAGGTGGGATTCGAACCCACGCCTCCAGGGGAGACTGCGACCTTAACGCAGCGCCTTAGACCGCTCGGCCATCCTGACAGGGTGAGTGACCCCCAATTCACTCACCTCCCTGATGTGTGGATTCCATCCGTGTGTCCACTTGAGTAGATGTGACGGGATTCCAGGGATCCTGGCAGATTAGGTACTCAGTTGTCTAAAAACTGACTGTCCTTCATGTTTTAAATATCTGCTCAACTATCTCATTCACCTTATTTAAAGGTTTATGTTTATTGCTATGAGTCAGTGACAGTCCCTGGATGCCAGACTCTGAACCAGATAACAACGAAGATGGAGGCCCGGCTCCTGAAGTTTCAGCGGGCACCTGGGACGTCCCTGAAAGAACTCCATTGGGGCCCTTTGGGTGTTTGGAATGAAGAAGGTGTGGTCCTGCTCAGCCAGGGCTGAAGAATCATCTGTGGATTATGAACAAGAGACCGGACCCAGCAAGATGAAACCTTGGCTGTGCGGGGACAATCCTTGATGGTGTTCCACTGGAGGTGAGATTAAGTGATTAATGGGATATCATTGGTGATTTAGAAGACAGCAGCGTCACAATTCTTGATTAATTTTTTTCATGGTTTTGGAGATTTTAATCTAATGTCATGAACTAAATGTTTCCATCCACTATTTCTCAAGCATCTACAACAGCCTGTGTTGCCTTTTTTTTTTTTTTTTAGAGTTTACTTATTATGTGCACAGTGTTTTGCCTTTATGTATGTTTCCCCTCCAAAAGAGGGCCCCATATTTTGTTGTGAATTACAATGTAGTTGCTGGGAATTGAACTCAGGTCCTCAGGAAGAGTTGCCAGTACTCTTAACCTCTGAGCCATCTCCTCACTCCTCAAACAGTGTTTTGTGAGTGCTCTGAATTATGCTTTGTTTGTTCTGAGTTTTTATTTTGTTTGTTTTTCTTGTTTTTTGTTTTTTTGTTTGTTTGTTTTGTGGTGTCCAGCTCCAGCACAGTTCTGGGTTGAGGATTGAGCTGTGAATTTGTTGAAAATGAAGAGTCTGTCCTCTGATTGTCTTTCATATACATGGACCACAATACCTCAAGCTGTCTTATTTATAAATATTTATTTATTTATAATGGATTCAATCATGCATTTTCAATCCTTTCTCTTTAATCGTTTTTCAAGTCATTTACCCATTTTAGTTTCTTTTCCTCTTTCCCACTCCCTTGTCATTAATTTACCCTTTTCCTGTATCTAAGCATGAATTTTATATTCCACGCCAAATGGTTATATCTAGCCAGGCACATCCTGTTTTTACTCTGCCCAGGCTGCCTGAAAACATGCCGTTACACAATGAAAGTCATTCAGACCCTCCTGTTAGTCCTTAACAATATGGTGCTTTTATATTCTTGTAGTTAGCAGAGAGTATGATCCCATACCTAGAATAATACTTTTCAGGTGTAAGTCAATTTCTACATGGTCTGTATATCATGTTTGTGTGAGCTGCAGTTATAATCCTGTTCTTTATACATTCTCCAAATGGTAATGACTAATACCTCACCTTTCACTTTTCGGACAAAGTTTCTGTTCTTCCTGGCAGTTTCTACTTGTATTTTTTACTTCTAAGGGGACTGGGAGATTTAGATTCTTTTGTTGATATTTTGGTATTGGAAAAATGTCTGACCTGTCTTTCATGCCCTCGCACGAAAGTGATGTCTGACCTTTCAATGCCCTTTATCTTTTCCTTATATGTTCTATAAGTTCATAATGTCACCTTTTAAGAAACCAGGTCCTAAGTTCTTGGGATGTGGTTCTGTCTGTCTTTCTGTCTGCCTGTCTGTCTGTCTGTCTCTCTCTCTCTCATTGCCCCCTCCTTTAGAACAGTTAATTGAGCCTTAGTAAGTTCCTCCTGCTTACTCCGGATGACTGTAAAGGCAGCAGGGATAACTTGAGGAACTGGTTTCTGTGATAGATTGCAAAGAGGTTTAATTTCCTTGTACAAACTTTAGAATAATTCTCAGCTTTTGTTCCCAGTAAACTCAGCCAGAGTCACAACTAAGAATTACCAAACTAAGAATTACCATAGGAATAGGCCTAGTGAAAGTTAGAAAGGTCTGAAGCTCGTGAGCTCCCTAGGATGGGTGCAGAGATCTGCAGTATTGCTTCCGCGAGGTCCTTACCAGGTCAGTGGGATTCTCCAAAGGGCCTCGCCATAAGGAGCTCCATTTGCAAAGCGTTTCTGGGCCATCCCAGGAGGATACTGCCTGGCTTCCAAAAGTCTTTGTTGCTATATTTTCTTTCTAGTATCTTAAAAACACCCTTCTAACTAAAAAAAAAAAAAAAAAAAGAACTACTTTGGTATTCTTATGAGTCAGAAACATGTCTAATCCCAGGATAATAATTTCAAAAAGAAAACTCTTTCTCAAGGACAACCACACTCTTAGATGCGTTCCATAATTTTCTGGCTACTTATGAAGTACTTCCAGCAACGAAAGATTTCATATTCCACTGTAGTGATACTTTGCCTCTATTGTTGATATTGTTCATTTTAGGTTGTCCCAACACTTAAACACTTGTAGATCACAGACATCATGTTAAATTCGTAGCTATATGTAATAGTAAGATATTTACTTATGTAAGGAGTACTTAAATGCAAAAATTGTATGTAGACAGAGGAGGAAATTTTACAAAACTTTGTACAAGCTGGGTGTGGTGGCACCTACCTGCAGTTCCAACTCATGGAAAGTAAATGAAAGAGGAGGGTCAGAGTTTAAAATCATCTCTAGCTACTAAGGGGAACTTGTTCAATATAAGGCAGTCTAAAATGACTTAACTGCTTGATTGATCAATGTATGTCCTTAGGCTGGAGAGCTGACTCAGTGGTTGAGACACTAGCTCCTTTTCCAATGAACCGTGGAATCGGGCATCAATGTGGGGGGCTCATAGCTCACTGGAACTAAACTTCCTAGGGATATGATGCCCTCTCTGGACTCCATTTGGTGCACATGCGTGCAGAAAAAAAAAACAAACACGAAAAAATAAACATAAGGTATTTATTGAAGTGTATCAGACAGTATATTTAGGGGTGTACATTATCTATTTTTATTTCTTTTGTGGTTCGGAGTCTGGCATCCAGGAACTGTCACTGACTCATAGCAACATAGCAACAAACATATACCTTTAAATAAGGTGAAATGAGATAGTTGACCGGATATTTAAAACATGAAGGACAGTCAGTTTTTAGACAACAGAGTACCTAATCTGCCAGGAGCCCTGGAATCCCATCACATCTATTCAAGTGGACACACAGATGGAATCCACATATCAGGGAGGTGAGTGAATTAAGGGTCACTCACTCTGTCAGGATGGCCGAGCGGTCTAAGGCGCTGCGTTAAGGTCGCAGTCTCCCCTGGAGGCGTGGGTTCGAATCCCACTCCTGACATTCTCCTTTTCTCACTTGGCTTCTTCATTGTCAGCAATTTTCTGCTTTCATGCATCTTTTCTCTTCCTGTCTAGACATAAATATCAAACTTTATATGGACCCTAACTGATTATCTCCACCTCCCCCGCCCCTCACCCCAGTCTCTGCTCCTTTTTCTTGGGGATGATACACCCCAACTTTATATGCACCCTAACTGATTCTCTCCACCTCCCCCGCCCCTCACCCCAGTCTCTGCTCCTTTTTCTTGGGGATGATACACCTCAGGTCCTTTTTTACTCAGGCCTAACTTCATTGTCTCAAAATGTTGTCAGCCTCACCTCCCACCCTCACCGTAAGTTAATATTTCTAGTTTTTCTCCTTATTGTTTCTGCATTTTCAATCAAAAGAACATTACACTTCATGCTTAACTTTTTTGCTTTTTTCCTTTTACAATTTTATTTCCACATTTGATACAGTGCTTTATTCCGATTATATACTTAACTTCCCCTGTCAGACAGTGCCTGGAGAAAAACCATCTCGTGAACACACACAAAATTCTGTTGGGGAGCATTAGGTGGTCACCTTCTTTCCTGTTGGGGAGAGAGGTCACTGTGAAAATGGAGTAACAGTGTCCGCTCTGAGCCCTGGGGCCAGTGCTTTCTGAAAGTAGAGGACTTCATGCACACGAATGAACTTCCACCACCACCCGACATCCAGACATGTTCGCCCAGCCCTGGGGCACACCAGTTCTTGGCCATTCCATTCCACCAACTCTTGCGAGAAACACTCACCCCGCCCATCTTGCTGGGCTCTGATCTTTGAGGCATCTTCTCTGCCAGTGGCCTTTCCCTATGTAACCTGCCAGACTCTTGGGGCTACCCTTCTTTGTATCGTTCAGCAAATATTCCACATCATAATCGAATGGAACACATCTACAGCTAATATTCCACAACAAAGAACTTCATAGGTGCCACAGTCTTTTTCAAGTCAAAGATTCAACGTTCAGTGTACTTAAAACACACAGAGTTTGGTGGTTGTTATTGTTTTGTTTTGATTTGGTTTTGTTTTGTTTTAAGATAAAGACTCTTCTGCTGGGAGAGGAAAGAATCCAGGTACGATCAATATCCTAGGAAAGCAAAACCAAAGTCCAACACTGTCACAAGCCCAGTGTCTGAGCTCTCCTGTTCACTGGCTCTCTTGTGGGTCCAGAAGGGGTGGACAGTCACCCTCCCTCAGCTCTGCCATTCACAGCAGCTGCTCAACCAGGCCTAGATGGTCTCGACTCTGAAGCTGTTGCTCCCCTTTGGTGCTTGTCCCTGGATACCCCCATCTCCAAGTACCCCGCCTTCGCTGGTGACAGCCTCTGCTGGGCTCTCTTCGGGGACTCTCTGAGCATGTCATGTGGAAATGCCAAGCCTCCACTGTTCCCCACGATCCACCCCTTCTGGTCGCAGTGGGGTTCACCCGAGGCTGCACCTTTGCTCATGTCCCCTCTCAGCCTCTCTCTGGGGACTCCAGACCCACCGCCCATCTCCAAGCCTCTGCTGCTCTCTGGGATCCATCCTTCCACACCTTCAATGCCTTCACCACATAGCCGAGTCCTACACGTTTTCAAATTGTCTGACTGGAATTGGGGTTCAGCCTCTATATGCTGACCTTCAGGAAGACCCCGCCCCCGGGGTAAGGGGGGTGGGGAGGTTTCACCTCCACCACACTGCTGTCTTCTTAATCACCGCTGGCTTCTCCGCTCCAGTGGAGCACCATCAAGGATTGTCCCTGCACAGCCAAGGTTTCACCTTGCTGGGTCCGGTCTCTTGTTCGTAAACCATAGATGAATCTTCAGCCCCAGCTGAGCAGGACCACACCTTCTTCATTCCAAACACCCGAAGGACCCCAACGGAGTTCTTCCAGGGACTTCCCAGGTGCTCGCTGAAACTTCAGGTGCCTGCGTAGTCGTCAGCGTCAGCGTCAGCATGGCTCTCTACATTCTCTTCCAAGCTGCCCCAGAGGAGCACAGCCAGCTTGGAGCAGTCAGGTGCTTTGCCCCATGCCCACAGTTCAAAGGCCTTTCACAATCCTCAGGAAGGCCAGGTGATCGAGTCTGTCACAGCAAGACTCCACTCAGGGAACCAAGTTCTTTCTGACTTAGGGTTTGTATTATTGCGATAAAAAATCGTGACCAAAAGCAACTTGGGCGGAGAAGCCTTTGTTTCACCTTAAGGCTCCTAAGTCCCTCCCAGAGGGAAGCCAGGGTAGGGTCCCGGAGGCGGGAACTGCTGTAGTAGCTGTCTGTGGGAGAGTGCTCCCTACTGGCTTGCTCAGCCAGCTGTCCTACACAGTTCAGGATTGCCTGCCCAGGGGTGGGACGGCCCCTAGCCACAACTCACCAGACCGTCATGCCATGCCCGCCCCCTTACCCGCACCCCTACACCATCCCTACTTACGCCCCGTGGGCTGTCCCACATCCATCACTCATGGCAGGCACACGCTAGAGAGACATTTTCTCACGGTACAGTCCCTCTGCCCAGAGCTGTCACGTTGCCCAAACCCAGCCAGCACAGAGCCAGTCACACCTGCATCCCTGCTGTTGGCATTCCACGGCCCCCGTTTGGACGCCTGCCAGCGAAAGATTGTCCGGTGTCTGTTTCCCGGTGGCCTTCTCTCCGAGTCACACAGGTGGCCAGGGGGCGGTCGCACACACCCTTCCTAGAAGCCTCTTCACAAGGGTGTCTCCCGGTGCCCGGGACTGGGAGGGCTTCTGGGACAGGGGAGGGCTGGAGTCCGGAGGGAAAAGGCTCTGTCTGGGCTGCCCAGGGATCTACTGGCATCTCCCACTGTGCCTGCGAATCGGGCAGAGCTCAATCCAGCTGTCAGCACTCCAGGATCTGACTCTGGGCCTCGGACTTGCTGGCACCGTCAGGACCGAGGGGACCCACCCGGCGGTGGACCCAACAGGGGGACGGAGGTTCCGCTCACGGTTTTCGACTCACACCTGCGCCTTACACCTGTGTGTAAGCTGGGCAGGACGGGAAGCAGCAAGGCTGAGCTGTCCAGGCGCAGAGTTGGCGTCTTGTGTGAGAGACGGTGGGCGGCAGTGGGAAGCTAGGCAAAGGGTGGGCTGTGCAGACAGGGAGCGGGCTATGTTGTGGTGGGTGGGGGCGTGAGAGCAGCAGGGGCGAGCAGAGCCGCGATGACCCTGAACAAAAGGGTGGCCTGTAATTTGTTGGTGCCAAGGATCCCTCGTGAGGTGGCAAGAGGAGACAGAGGGCTTGGAGGAGGCGAGGGTCCACAGAGGAATAAGAAAGGCTTCCCTGACCGGGAATCGAACCCAGGCTGCGGCGATGAGAGCGCCGAATCCTAACCAATAGATCACCAGGGAGCATAGACCACATCGGACACTCGCCTCCCAGAGCCAGGCTGACAGCCATCCTCAAGGACAGAATGCCCGCCCGCCTGGCGCGAGAGCAGATGGCCCGGCATTACCGGCCTTACCAGATGCCGTTCGGAGCTCGCGGGCACCTGCGCCTACTCCTGCCCTGCCAGCTGCCCGCTGCTCGCTGCGCTCTTGAGATTCGCCGCCAAGCCCGGCCCATCCTCGCAGATTAGACGCCTGGCCCTGGCGGTTCTCCTCCGACTAGACACACCCTCAAAACGTCTCGGCCCCGCTGCCTCCTTCCTTCGCTCAGTCAGGCGATCGGGTCGCTCGCGCAGTCTCCGAACAAGCTGAGATGTCAGGGCCAGGCTCCGCCCTGGATCTTGGCAAAACGCCAGCTGCTGCGTTGGCCGGGAATCGAACCCGGGTCAACTGCTTGGAAGGCAGCTATGCTCACCACTATACCACCAACGCCACACCGCCGGGACGGCACCCACACCACGCCGGGGACTGACACCGGACAGTGCACAGCGGCGACGGCGACATCGCCTACCGGCTCCCGCCCTGAGCCCTCCCCACGGGGACCGCCCCGACGTCAAAGCCAACGCCACCGCCCGAGCCACCGCCGACCGGGGCTCCGCCGCTGCGCGCTGTTCCCCGCCGTCCCAGCCGCGCCTCCCGCACGCACACGCCGGGCCCTGTGGGCGCTCTCGCCACCTGACTGCAGCAGCAACCCGGCGTGCGCGAGGGCCACGGGGAAGAGCGGGCGTCCGGGACCGCTCGGGGCGGGTCACCACCAAGACTCGCCTGGCGCACCGGGGGCTCAGGACACGAGAGTCGCACCCAGGCGGTTCTGACACCCGTCGCCTGGTCGGGAGGGCGACACGTTCCCTGGCGTCGGAGTGCAGGGCCAGGTGCCGGGTGCCAGGCGAGGGGCCCGAGGGTCCGCAGGCGGGTGGGCCGGCCGGGCCGTGGGCGGCCCGATCCGGGCGCTTGGAAAGGGACCAAGGGCCAGCGCAGCCGTGGGCGACGGTCTAACTAAAAAGATGGCACGTCTCCTCGTCGGGGAATCGAACCCCGGTCTCCCGCGTGACAGGCGGGGATACTCACCACTATACTAACGGGGAGGACCGGCACGACGACTTCACCGCTAAGCCGAGCCCTCTCCGTGGCTCCAGCCAGGCCCTAAGCTCTCCCTCCCGCCATGGCCGACCCCCGCACCCAACCTCAGAGTCCCAGGGACGCCGCCACAACGCCCCTCGCAGCAGGACACGAACCCGCAACCCTGGATGATCACCGCGTCCCCCGCCCCCTGCCCCCGCCCGGGCTGTTGAGCGGGGCTCTCAGAGGTGACAGCTTTCTGCCGCCCTCGCCCACGCCATCAGGAGAGGCTGCACCCACACCTGCGCGGCCCTGCGGCGGCTGCGCTGCTGCCCCAGACGCACCCCCACCGCACCCCCGGGACCGTCAGGGACTTTGGCGCCCAGGAGCGTCTCCACGTCCACGACACCGGGCGAGGCCTGCAGCCTCAGCACCCGGACCGCCTCGTGTCCGGGCGCCCTGTCGCTCCAGGTCCGCCCGGCGCGCGCGCGGGCGCCTGCTGCCAGCCAGGAGAGCGGCCTCACGGTTAGACCCGCCGTCAGGATGGCCGAGCGGTCTAAGGCGCTGCGTTCAGGTCGCAGTCTCCCCTGGAGGCGTGGGTTCGAATCCCACTCCTGACAGGCTCAGCTTTTTGCTGCACGCCGCAGAAATATATCATAAGAACTCAGCTGGTCATGGCAAAGTCACTACCTGGAGGAATCAGGGAATTCCTCCAGAGGAAGCCAAATCCCAAAGAGTTTTTGGTGTTACTTGGTTGTTATATATCAGCTGTCTTCTGTTATGAAAATCATGTGTGCCTTCATAGTTTTCCCAATTGACTTTTCCCTAAGAAGGGCTAATGGTGTGTACTGATCCTTCTGTGGACATACATATTCCAGGTATTTGGAGAACAGCCTCAGGAAAGGCTTTCTCTGGAATCAGATATCTCCCTTGGCCACTTTCAAGGACAGTCCACATGCAAGTCTCCTGATTTAAGGTAAATTCCACAAGGAGACACCACCTAGGTCAGGTGGACGTTAAGTAATAGCTTTACAGAATTCAGCTCGGACCCTCCTTTCTTACAGCCTTACTAACTTTATAGACCACTAACTCCTTACCTAACCACTTCTAGGAATATTTAGATAACCTTCTGCGCTGACAGCTATGCTCAGACAGAACCCCAGTTCAAGCCTCCCTGTAATTATCATCATTAGCAGCATCCGGCCAGGTCCATCCCTAGATGGAGGAGAATACTTTATCAGAGATACCTCTGTATTCTCTAAGAACAGACTTAACCATCCAGGCTACCTGTTTGAGAAGACCTGGCGGATGTGCCAATTAAGCTTTACTTCCTCCTTTCCCAAACCTTACCTCCAGTTCCAGACCTCCCTTTAACTATCACCAGAGGCATCCAGCTGTACACAGGTTGCCCAGCGACTAGCACACTTTCCCCCACCCTGCAGAAAAACGGCAGATAGCTTGGACAGATAGGAGCCACAGGAAAAAAAGACAGTTTTATTTTCTCCCATTGATCTAGCAACTTATAAATTCTTAACATTTTCTACTAATCACGTTTAAGACTATAGTTGAGCACATAAGATTCCCTCTTCTTAGATATTACCTGAATTTAGCCTTTAGTTAATCCATTTCCCCATTGGTCACTTCCCTTTGGGGTTGCGAATGATAATTAACGGTTATTACCTCCCTATGTGATTCTTATCACCCCTCCATTTGACCCTGGAAGCCTGGCTTTATATACCAGGACTTCCAGGGTACAGGGAGTCGGAGAAGAGAAAAGAGAATGGAAGAACTAGATGGGTAAGAACTTGAGAGGAACAAACTGAGATGGGGAAAAATTAGATTGAAGGGCTAGAAGAGAGTACTAGAGGAATGAGATGGAAGATGAGGAAGAGTCAGATGGGGAAATACTAGCTGGGTAAGAACAACATGAAAAGGACCTAGATGAGGCAGAGTTAAGACAAAAGAATTAAGATAGAACTTAGAGGAAGCAATAGATACATATAGAGAGAAATCGGCCAAGAAAGGAGCTAGACGCGAGAACAGAACTGAAGCTGGGTATAAAGGATGTTATGCCAGAGGAATTAAAGCAAGTGGACTATAGAGCTCGGTGTGCTGAGATTTTATTTCCTGAAAATAGTCCTCGTCATTAGTATTTCTCTCTCCTGAGCCCCTGGGGTGTATAATATTAAGGCTGGTCCCTCTAATATTATACAAGAGCTTTTGGCCATCCCACCCCAAGAGATCGCACCTCGCGCCTCCTTCCACAACCCTTGCAGCGCAGCCGCTCCCCTCCGACCCCCAACCTTCTCGGCCACACCTGTGCATAGAGGAGCGCCCGCCTCCCAGCTGCCACCACCTCCTGGAGGAGAGCTGAAGGGGAGCCTCCAGGAGCAAGTGAGGCGGAAGCTGAGAGCGCCAGGAAGCCCAGCCAGCCAGCCAGCCTAACTGTTGCCATTCTTTTGCCAACACAGGACTTGGTCCACACCCACCCGACACCCAGAACTGTTCACCCAGCCCTCGCGCCCGCCAGCCCTTTCTGGCCCATTCCATTCCCTCCTACTCCCGCGGGAGACGCCCACCGCACCCATCTTGGTGGTCTGTGGTCATCGAGGATTCTCGGAGGTGGCCTTTCCCTGCAAACGCTTGCCAGACCATTGGTGCTCACACAGCCACGAGCCCGCCCGCCCGCCGGCCCGCCCGCCGGCCCGCCCGTCGGCCACCAGGGGCAGGCTTGACGTGGAGCCTAGGCGTCCTTCCGGGAGAGGCGCGGTTGAGCCCCAGAGCCTCAGTCTGGACGAAGGACTCTCCTGTCCGTGACCGTGGCGCTCCCCTGGCCGATCAATGCAGCCAAGGCCCAGGATCCAGCTGACGCGGGGACTGTCGGGGAGCAGAGGCTGTGGCAGCGGTAAGGGAAAATCGTTGGCCATGGCATGGGTGGTTCAGTGGTAGAATTCTCGCCTGCCACGCGGGAGGCCCGGGTTCGATTCCCGGCCCATGCAGAGTCCAGTCCCTTTTGGTCCTCAGCCACACGTCCAGTGTCCCCTCCGTCAGGCCTTCCTAGTGCCAGTCCCGCGCGCGGTGCACACAACACAACTCCTGGACAGCGCCAGTGCCAGCTGTACTCCAGCGAGACAGCGCCTACCCACCTACTTGGTCGCTTCTCCTCAACTCAGCCAGCCAGGCTCAACTGCAAAGACACTGCATCCCTCACTCACTTTCTGGGCATTTCAAAGCACCTGCCATACCTAGCCTCTCCTCTGCACACTGGCGCCAGCAACCAGCACCTCCATGGTTCTTATAACGTGCCCCTCACCCACACCCCACACCTCCAGCCTCCCACCCCACAGTACCGGACCCACACTGCCTGACTTTCTCACGATGGATACTTACTTGGCGGACATCTCTTGATGGGGGGCCTGAAACGCGTCCCTGCTTCTAGACCTCCTTGTGCCTCCTTTGTTGTGGAGGGACAGCCCCGGCAGGGACGAGGGTGCCTTATTTCCCCTAGCGTATTGCCCACAGCAACTCGTCTAGACCCTTGAGAGCATCCCAGCTCCCGTGACTCGGCAGCAGGTGTTTCCTTGCTCCCTCTTCCACCATGAGGAGGTGGAGAACCCCACCGCTCCCAGGTCTCACTCCGCCCAGAGGCCACCCACACCCTTGGCCATCCACAGGGTCTTTGGCCCTACAGGACACTACTCCCTTCCTGCTGAGATCTCTCTGTCTCTCTGTTTCTCTATCTCTGTCTGTGTGTGTCTCTCTCTCTGTTACACATACATACACAAACACACACATACACACACACACACACACAGAGAGAGAGAGAGAGAGAGAGAGAGAGAGAGAGAGAGAGAGAGAGAGAGAGAGAAGAAAGACAGAGACAGAGACAGACACAGAGAGACAGACAGAAGTCCAGGCACAGGCCAGAGAGGCACAAACACAGACAACTCAATCTTAGCTCCTTCTGTGCCATCGCAAAGCCCTTGCTGGCAGGTCATGGCACTGCTCCCTGGTTTTCTGAGACCTGGGCTAGTCCAGGTGACCTACTGGCCGGCGTGTGTGCCGGGAATCCTGACCATCCCGCCCGATTGACTGGCCAGGCTGACAGTCCGTTCTCTCCAGCAAGCTCAGTGTGTCCACAGACTGCGCTTCACCCCCCGCAGCCGGTCCCCCCAGGCCTTCTCTCCGAGTCACACGGGTGTCCAGGGGGCGGCCGGACAGCCCCTTCCCAGATGCCGCTTCACACTGGTGTCTCCAGGCGCCTGGGACTGGGAGGGATTCTGGGACAGGGGAGGGCTGGAGTCCGGGGGGGAAAAGGCTCTGTCTGGGCTCCCCCAGGATCTGCTGGCATCTCCCACTGTGCCTGGGAATCGGGCGGAGCTCATTCCAGCCGTCAGCACTCAAGGATCTGACTCTGGGCCTCGGACTTGCTGGCACGGTCAGGACCGAGGGGATCAACACTACGCTGGACCCGGCATGTGGAACGAGGTTCCGCTCCAATTTTCTGACTCAAACCTGGGCCTGCACCTCTTCCCCACACGCATGCGCCACGGTCCCCAAGGATCAGAAGAAACAGGGGCATTGCCAACGCCAGACTTGGCCTCAGCTCTCCTTAGATGCTCTAGGGGCTTTCGAGGGAGGAAACCGGGGCTGGGGACGCGCACTGCCCGCCCCGGCGGCGGCGGGGGCGCTGAGTAAGGTAACCATACCAGATGCTTTTCGCTTCGACCCGGCCGTCTGCCCCGCACTAACACTTCCCCATGGCAACCCCACCACACACCGCATGTCCCGTCCCTCCCCATCTCATCCCAACACCACCCTGGAGTTTTTCAAGATATACATAAAAATATAACATACCTACACACAAACACACACACACACACACACACACACACATACACCCCGAAAAAAATGGCTCCATTTGTTTGAAGCGAACGTTGAGTTGTGAAGAGCAGGGTAAAGATCACAGGGAGCCTGGGAGGAGGCAGGTGAGTCAGGAGGGGCAGCTTGGGCTGCTTCTGGACCTCAGAGCAGGCGGGGGAGTGAGGTGGAGACTCCGTGAGGTCCATGAGTGGCTAGAAAGCGTGTGCTCGAGGGCTGCGTGGTGGGTGTGTGTGCCCGCGTGATGGTGGCGGTGTGTAAGCTGGGCAGGACGGGAAGCAGCAAGGCTGAGCTGGTCAGGCACAGAGTTGGCGTCTTGTGTGAGAGACGGTGGGCGGCAGTGGGAAGCTAGGCAAAGGGTGGGCTGTGCAGACAGGGAGCGGGCTATGTTGTGGTAGGTGGGGGCGTGAGAGCAGCAGGGGCGAGCAGAGCCGCGATGCCTCTGAACAAAAGGGAGGTGTGTGGTTTGTTGGCACAAAGGATTCCAAGGAATTCGCACGAGGTGGCAAGAAGAGACAGAGGGCTTGGAGGAGGCGAGGGTCCAGAGAGGAAGAAAAAAGGCTTCCCTGACCGGGAATCGAACCCGGGCCGCGGCGGTGAGAGCGCCGAATCCTAACCACTAGACTACCAGGGAGCGTCGCCATAGCTTGACGGTCCCGACACTCGCCTCCCGGAGCCAGGCTGACAGCCAGCTTCTAGGATAGAACGCGCACCCACTGGGCGCGAGAGTCTACGGCCCGGCATTACCGGCCTTACCAGATGCCGTTCCGGGCTCGCGGGCACCTGAGCCTACTCCTGCCCTGCCAGCTGCCCGCCCCCGGCTGCCCTCTGGCGATTCGCCGCCAAGTCCGGCGCCCCCTCGCGGATTAGACGCCTGGCCCTGGCGGGTCTCCTACCGCTAGACACACCCTCAAAAAGTCTGGGAACCCCTGCTTCCTTCCTTCGTTCATTCGAGCAATTGGTCGCTCGCGCAGTCTCGGGACAAGTTGAGAGACGCCAGACAGGGCCAGCCTAACGACTCCCGCCCTGAGCCCTCCCAACAGGAAACGCCCAGATGTAAAAGCCAACGCCACCGCCCGAGCCACCGCCAACCGGGGCTCCGCCGCTGCGCGCTGTTCCCCGCCGTCCCAGCCGCGCCTCCCGCACGCACACGCCGGGCCCTGTGGGCGCTCTCGCCACCTGACTGCAGCAGCAACCCGGCGTGCGCGAGGGCCGCGGGGAAGAGCGAGCGTCCGGGACCGCTCGGGGCGGGTCACCACCAAGACTCGCCTGGCGCACCGGGGGTTCAGGACACGAGAGTCGCACCTGGGCGACTCTGACACCCGTCGCCTGTTCGAAAGGGCGACCCGTTCCCTGGCGTCGGAGTGCAGGGCCAGGTGCCAGGTGCCAGGCGAGGGGCCCGAGGGTCCGCAGGCGGGTGGGCAGGCCGGGCCGTGGGCGGCCGGATCCTGGCGCTTGGAAGGGGACCAAGGGCCAGCGCAGCCGTGGCCAACGGTCTGGCTAAAAATATGGCACGTCTCCTCGTCGGGGAATCGAACCCCGGTCTCCCGGGTGACAGTAGGGGATACTCACCACTATACTAACGGGGAGGACAACGACGACATCCTCACCGCCACACCGGACCCTCTCCGTGGCTCCAGCCAGGCCCTAAGCTCTCCCTCCCGCCATGGCCGACCCCCGCACCCAACCCCAGAGTCCCCGGGAGGCCGCCACAACGCCCCTCGCACCAGGACCCGAACCCGCAACCCTGGGTGATCACCGCCGTCCCCCGCCCCCTGCCCCCGCCCGGGCTGTTGAGCGGGGCTCTCAGAGGTGACAGCTTTCTGCCGCCCTCGCCCACGCCATCAGGAGAGGTGCACCCACACCTGCGCGGCACTGCGGCGGCTGGGCTGCTGCCCCAGACGCACCCCCACCGCACCCCCGGGATCTGCAGCGACTTTGGCGCCTAGGAGCGTCTCCACGTCCACGCGGTGGACACCGGGCGAGGCCCGCAGCCTCAGCACCCGGACCGCCACGTGCCCGGGCGCCCCGTCGCTCCAGGTCCGCCCGGCGCGCACGTGGGCGCCTGCTGCCAGCCAGGCGAGCGGCCTCGCGGTCGGCCTCGCGGTCAGGATGGCCGAGCGGTCTAAGGCGCTGCGTTCAGGTCGCAGTATCCCATGATAGGCGTGGGTTCGAATCCCACTCCTGACATGCTCATCTTTTGGCCACCCTACCCTGAGAGACCGCAGCTCGCGCCTCCTTCCACAAACCCTCCAGAGCCTCCGCTGCTCTCGGACCCGCAACCTTCGAGGCCTCACCTGTGCCTAGAGGTGCCTAGAGGAGCGCCCTCCTCTCAGCTTCCACCAACTCCTGGTGGAGAGCAGATGGAAGGCGTGCAGGAGTAAGTTAGGCGGCCACTCCTGAGCACCCCGGCAGTCTAGCCAGCCAGCCAGCCTGCCGGGTGCCATTCTTTTGCCAACACAGTACTTGGTTCATCCCGACTCAACACCCGGAACTGTTCGCTCAGCCCTCGCGCCCGCCAGCCCTTTGTGGCCCATTCCATTCCCTCCAACTGACGCGGGAGACGCCCACCGCACCCATCTTGGTGCTCTGTGGTCGTCGGGGATTCTCGTGTGTGGAGGTGCCCTTTCCCTCCGAACGCCGGACAGTCGCTTGGTGCTCGCACAGCCACGCGCCCGCCCGCCCGCCGGCCCGTCGGCCAGCAAGGACAATGTTGACGTGGCCCTAGGCGTCGGTCCGGGAGAGGCGCACTTGAGCCCCAGAGCCTCAGGCTGGACCGGGGACTCTCCTGTCCGTGCCCCTGGCGCTCCCCTGGCCGGTCCATCCAGCCAGGGCCCAGGATCCAGCTGGTGCAGGGACTGTCGGGGAGCAGAGGCTGTGGCAGCATCGGGGTAGAGTGTTGGCCATGGCATGGGTGGTTCAGTGGTAGAATTCTCGCCTGCCACGCGGGAGGCCCGGGTTCGATTCCCGGCCCATGCAGAGTTCAACCATTTTGGTCCTCAGCCACACGTCCAGTGTCCCTTCCGTCAGGCCTTCCTAGTGCCAGTCCCGCGCCCGGTGCACACAACACAACTCCTGGACAGCGCCAGTGCCAACTGCACTCCAGTGAGCCAGCGCCTACCCACCTACTTGGTCGCTTCTCCTCAACTCAGCCAGCCAGGCCCAACTGCAAAGACACTGCATCCCTCACTCACTTCCTGGGCACTTCAAAGCACCTGCCATACCTAGCCTCTCCTCTGCACACTGGCGCCAGCAGCCAGCACCTCCATGGTTCTTATAACCTGCTTCCGACATCACCCACACCCCACACCTCCAGCCTCCCACCCCACAGTACCGGACCCACACAGCCTGCCTCTCTCACAATGGAGACTTACTTGGTGTACCTCTCTTGATCGGGGGCCGTAATCGCGTCCCTGGTCCTGGACCTCCTTGTGCCTCCTTTACTGAAGGACAGCCCTGGCAGGGACGAGGGTGCCTTATTTCCCCTAGCGCATTGCCCACAGCAACTGTCTAGACCCTTGAGAGCATCCCAGCTCCCGTGACTCGCCAGGAGGTGTTTCCTCGCGCCCTATTCCACCATGTGGAGGTGGAGAACCCCACCGCTCCCGAGTCTCACTCGGCCCAGAGCCCACCCACACCCTTGGCCATCCACAGGGTCTTTGACCCTACAGGACACTACTCCCTCCATGCTGAGAAATCTCTGTGTCTCTATCTCTGTCTGTCTGTCTGTCTCTCTCTGTTACACATACATACATACATATACACACACAGAGAGAGGGAGAGAGAGACAGAGACAGAGACAGAGACAGAGACAGAGACAGAGAGACAGATAGAAGTTCAGGCACAGGCCAGAGAGGCACAAACACAGACAACTCAATCTTAGTTCCTTCTGTGCCATCACAAAGCCCTTGCTGGAAGGTCACCTCACTGCTCCCTGGTTTTCTGAGACCTGGGCTAGTCCAGGTGACCTATTGGCCGGCGTGTGTGCCTGGCATCCTCACCACCCCGGCAGATTGCCCAGAAAGGCTGACAGTCGTCCTCTCCAGGGAGTTCAGTGTGTCCACAGACTGGGATTCACACCTTCTCTAGCCTCCCAACTGCTGGACCGTGTGTCCCTTCCTGCGGTCCGACTCCTCTTTGCTCAGGAAGGTTGTAGCTTCCAGGAAGGAAAGCCTTCAACCATCTGTCACCAGACGAATCCCCGGCACACTGGTGGGTGAAAGGCCCTGTCTAACCACAGGCAACTGGCTGTCACCTGTTAAGTCCCTGACCTGCCTGCTCTCTGTCTTCAACAAAGGCGAGTGGGAGTGGTCAGGACTCCTGCAGCTTTTTAGTAAAGAGAGTGCAGAAACAGAACCAAGTGGGGCTCCTCAGTTGACTTTGGTCTGCAATCAGAGCTGCAACTAGGTCCCATATCCAGGTCCAAGGTCTCTTCTTCTCTCTTTCTTCTTCTTCTTCTTCTTCTTCTTCTTCTTCTTCTTCTTCTTCTTCTTCTTCTTCTTCTTCTTCTTTTTCTTCTTCTCTCTTACTTCTTCTCTCTTTCTTATTCTTCTCTCTTACTTCTTTTTCTTCTTCTCTCTTACTTCTTCTCTCTTTCTTCTTCTTCTCTCTTTCTTCTCTTCTTCTTCTCCTCCTTCTTCTCCTCTCCTCCTCTTCTCCTCCTTCTCCTCCTCCTTCTCCTCCTCCTTCTCCTCCTCCTTCTCCTCCTCCTCCTCCTCCTCCTTCTCCTCCTCCTTCTCCTCCTCCTCCTTCTCCTCCTCCTTCTCCTCCTCCTCCTCCTCCTCCTTATCCTCCTCCTCCTTATCCTCCTCCTTATCCTCCTTCTTCTCCTCCTTCTCCTCCTCCTCCTCCTCCTTCTTCTCCTTCTTCTCCTCCTTCTTCTCCTTCTTCTCCTCCTTCTTCTCCTTCTCCTTCTTCTCCTTCGTCTCCTCCTCCTCCTTCTTCTTCTCTTCCACTAATTCTCCTTCTTCCTCTTGTACTACTACTTACTACTACTAAGACCATGATTATTTTTCTAATTGTACTTCTTTTTCTTTTCCTCCTCCTCCTGCTCCTCCTCCCCCTTCAACTTCTTCTTCTAATCCTTCTTCTGCAGCTGCTGTTGTTGCTGGCGATGCTCAGGGGTGTTGGGATGAGAGGGAGTTGGAAATGAGCAGGAACAGAAGCAGCCCAATCTCTGCCAGCAGGCTCCTGGAATCATCTCCTGGGGCTCCTGCCCTTTTCTTTCTGAGTAGGGACCAGGATCATGTTTTTAGTTGAGGTTGTTACTATTGTGATCAAATGTGTGACTGAAAGCAACCTTGGGGTGAGAAGGTTTGATTTCTTCTTTCAACTCCTTAGCGCCACAGTGGTGGAAGTGTGGATGGGTGGGGGAGGTGGGGAGGGCTGGGTTTATAAGGCTTAGGTGGTCAGAGTCGGGTCTTGGGGGTGGTGTGGTGAGGGGAGAGACCTAGAGGCAGGAAGTGATGCAGAGGACCTGCATGAGGGCTGCCTACTGGCTTGCTCAGCCTGCTCTCTTTTCCCACACAGGACCATCTACCCAGGCATTGGCACTGCCCACTCACCCACCTCCTCTCTTCATGTGCCCTCCACATCCATCTTAAATCAAACAGTAACCTACAAACTCGGCTGAAGGACCGACTCAGGGAAGACGTCTCAATTCCCATTCTCTCTTCTCAGAGGAGTCCAGGTTTTTGTCACATTCACCAGAACCAACCAGCATCGTTGACCCTCTGTCAGCCTGGCACACAACCAGGTCCCTTACTGAGCCAGAACCTATCCTTTCCTGTTCATCCCTCAGAGCTCATTTTAATCTTAACACCACAATGAAAACATCAAGAAATGTCGTTGGCTTTTGTTTTTGGTTTTTGTTTGTTTGTTTGTTTGTTTGTTTGTTTTCATAATATTTTACTCTTCGGAGCCTGCCATGCAGCACTCAAATAAATACACATAGACTTATTCTTTCTTATAAATGCCCGGGCTTAGCTTGGCTCTTTTCTGGCCATCTTTTCTTAACTTCAATTATCCCATTTAATTTTTTTCCCCTCTGAACTTTTACCTTTCTCTATCCTATATTCTTTTCTTTGCTTTTATTGAGCCACTGGCTGAGTGGTTGTGTGGCTGGCCCCTGGCGTCTTCTTCTCCTTCTCCTTTTTTCAATACCCTCCTTACTTCTGCTCCTGTTTATTCTCCCTGCCTGGCAGCCCTGCTCAGCCCTGTCCATCCCAGCTATTGGCCGTTCAGCCCGTTCTTAGACCAATAAAGTCTTTTAGGTCGTCAAAATAACACAGTTTCACAGAGTTAGACAAATGCAACATCAAAGAGTGCCATCCTTCTTTGCATCATTAAGCAAATATTCCACATCATAATCAGATGGAACACATCTACAGCTAATATTCCGCAACCAAGAACTTCATAGGTGCCACAGTGTTTTTCAAGTCAAAGATTCAACGTTCAGTATTCTTAAAACACACAGAGTTTAGTTGTTGTTATTGTTTTGTTTTGATTTTTCCTGTTTTGTTTTGTTTTGTTTTGTTTTAAGTTAGAGGCTCTTGTGCACGGAGAAGAAATAATCTGGGCACAATCATTATCCTAGGAAAGCAACACTGAAGTCCAACACTGTCACAAGCCCAGTGTCTGAGCTCTCCTGTTCACTGGCTCTCTTGTGGGTCCAGAGGGGGTGGACAGTCACCCTCCCTCAGCTCTGCCATTCACAGCACCTGCAGCTGCTCTCCCAGGCCTAGATGGGCTCCACTCTGAGGCTGCTGCTTCCCTTTGGTGGATGTCCCGCGGTTTCCGCATCTCCAAGACCCCCGCTTTCACTGGTGATAGCCTCTGTTGGGCTCTCTTTGGGGACTCTCTGAGCATATACCATGTGGAAATGCAAGGCTAGGCTGTGCCCCACGATCCACCCCTTCTGGTCGCAGTGGGGTTCACCCGAGGCTGCACCTTTGCTCATGTCCTCTCTGAGACTCTCTGGTGACTCCAGATCCACCGCATATCTCCAAGAATCTGCTGCTCTCTGGGATCCATCCTTCCACACCTTCAATGCCATCACCACATAGCAGAGTCCTACTCCTTTTCAAATTGGCTGACAGGCATGGGGCTCAGCCTCTGCATGCTGACCTTCAGGAAGCTCCCGCCCCCGAGTGTTGGGGGATGGGGAGGTTTCACATCGGTGACTATGTTGTCTTCTTATTCAGCGCTGGCTTCTCAGCTCCAGTGGAGCAGCATCAAGGATTGTCCCTGCACAGCCAAGGTTTCACCTTGCTGGGTCCGGACTCTTGGTCATAAACCAGAGATGATTCTTCAACCCCGGGCTTGGCAGGACCACACCTTCTTCATTCCAAATACACAAAGGGCCCCAATGGAGTTCTTTCAGGGACTTCCCATGTGCCCGTTGAAACTTCAGGTGCCTTGGTAATCGTCAGCGTCAGCAGGGTTCTCGATATTCCCTTCCAAGCAGCCCCAGAGGAGCACAGCCAGCTTGGAGCAATCAGGTGCTCTGCCCGCCTGCCCACATATCAAAGGCCTTTCAGAATTCTCAGGAAGGCCAGGTGATCAGGTCTGTCACAGCAAGACTCCACTCCTGGAACCAGGTTCCTCCTGAGTTAGGGTTTGTATTATTGGATCAAACACTGTGACCAAAAGCAACTTGGGTGTAGAAGCCTTTGTTTCACTTTAAGGCTCCTAAGTCCCTCCCAGAGGGAAGCCAGGGTGGGATCCCGGAGGCGGGAACTGCTGTAGTAGCTGTCTCTGGGAGAGTGTTCCCTACTGGCTTGCTCAGCCAGCTGTCCTACACAGCTCAGGATTGCCTGCCCAGGGATGGGACTGTCCCTGGCCACAACTTGCCACTCCCTCATCCCGTGCCCGCCCCCTTCCCCACAGGGAGACATATCCCTACTTACGCCCCGTGGGCTGTCCCACATCCATCACTCATGGCAGGCACACGCTATAGAGACGTTTTCTCACGGTACAGTCCCTCTGCCCAGAGCTGTCACGTTGCCCAAACCCAGCCAGCACAGAGCCAGCCACACCTGCATCCCTGCAGTTGGCGTTGGACGTCCCCGTTTGGATGACAGCCAGCGAAGGATTGTACGGTGTCTGTCGTCCTCCCACCCACCCCCCTCGTCAGTCCCCCCAGGCCTTTTCTCCGAGTCACACAGGTGGCCAGGGGGCGGCTGGACAGACCCTTCCCAGATGCCGCTTCACACTGGTGTCTCCAGGCTCCCGGCACTGGGAGGGAATCTGGGACAGGGGAGGACTGGAGTCCGGGGGGAAAAGGCTCTGTCTGGGCTCCCCAGGATCTGCTGGCATCTCCCACCGTGCCTGGGATCCCGGCGGAGCTCAATCCAGCCGTCAGCACTCCAGGATCTGACTCTGGGCCTCAGACTTGCTGGCATGGTCAGGACTGAGGGGACCCACCCGGCGGTGGACCCAGCAGGTGGACCAAGGTTCCGCTCCAGTTTTCCGACTCACACCTGTGCCTGTACCTCTTCCCCACACCCATGCGACACGGTCCCCTAGGTGCGGGAGAAACAGGGGCATTGCAAACGCAAGACTTGCCCTCAGCTCTCCTTAGACGCTCTCGGGCTTTCGAGGGAGGAAACCAGGGCAGGGGACACGCACTGCCCGCCCCGCTGGCGGCGATGGCGCTCAGTAAGGTAACCACACCAGATGCTTTTCGCCTTGACCTGGCCGTCTGCCCCGCACTAATACCTCCCCATGGCAACCCCAGGACACATCGCACGACCTGTCCCTCCCCATGCCATCCCAACACCACCCTGGAATTTTACAAGATAGACATAAAAATACAACCTATGGACACACACACACACACACACACACACACACACACACACACACACACACACTGAAAAAAAAATGACTCCATTTGTTTGACGTGGACGTTGAGCTGTGAAGATCAGGGTAAAACTCACAGGGAGCCTGTGAGGAGGCAGGTGAGTCAGGTGGGGCAGGTGGAGCTTCTACTGGTACTCAGAACAGGCGAGGGAGGGAGGTGGAGACCCGGTGGCGTCCATGAGAGGTCGGAAGCGCGTGCGCGAGGGCTGCGTGGTGGGTGGGTGTGCCCGCGTGATGGTGGCGGTGTGTAAGCTGGGCACGACGGGAAGCAGCAAGGCTGAGCTGTCCAGGCGCAGAGATGGCGTCTTGTGTGAGAGACGGTGGGCGGCAGTGGGAAGCTAGGCAAAGGGTGGGCTGTGCAGACAGGGAGCGGGCTATGTTGTGGTGGGTGGGGGCGTGAGAGCAGCAGGGGCGAGCAGAGCCGCGATGCCCCTGAACAAAAGGGAGGCGTGTGGTTTGTTGGCGCCAAGGATCCCTTGTGAAGCGGCAAGAGGAGACAGAGGGCTTGGAGGAGGCGAGGGTGCCGAGAGGAAGAAGAAAGGCTTCCCTGACCGGGAATCAAACCCGGGCCGCGGCGGTGAGAGCGCCGAATCCTAACCACTAGACCACCAGGGAGCATCGTTTACACCAGACACTCGCCTCCTGGAGCCAGCCTGACAGCCAGCCTCAGGACAGAATGCCGACCCGTCCGGCGCGAGAGCCGATGGCCCGGCATTACCGGCCTTACCAGGATGCCGTTCGGGGCTCTGGACACCTGCGCCTACTCTTGCCCTGCCAGCTGCCCGCTGCCCTCTGGCGATTCGCCCCCATACCAGGCGCCTCCTCCCGGATTAGACGCCTGGCCCTGGCGGGTCTCCTCCCGCTAGACACACCCTCAAAACTTCTCGGACCGCTGCCTCAATCCTGCGTTCGCTCAATCGAGCCATCGTTGCTCAGGCAGTCTCGGGACAAGCAGAGAGACGCCAGACTTTGGCAAAACAAGGGCAGGTTGCGTTGGCCGGGAATCGAACCCGGGTCAACTGCTTGGAAGGCAGCTATGCTCACCACTATACCACCAACGCCGCACCGTCTGGACGGCACCCACACGACGCCGGGGACTGACACCGGACAGTGCACAGCGGCGACGTCGACGGCGCCTACCGGCTCCCGCCCTGAGCCCTCCCCACGGGGACCGCCCCGACCTCAAAGCCAACGCCACCGCCCGAGCCACCGTCAACCGGGGCTCCGCCGCTGCGCGCTTTTCCCCGCCGTCCCAGCCGCGCCTCCCGCACGCACACGCCGGAGAGCGCCCCCTGACTGCAGCAGCAACCTGGCGCGCCGCGAGGGCCACGGGGAAGAGCGAGCATACGTCCGGCTAAAAAGATGGCACGTCTCCTCGTCGGGGAATCGAACCCCGGTCTCTCGCGTGACAGGCGGGGATACTCACCACTATACTAACGGGGAGGACCGCGATGATATCCTCACCGCCAAGCCGGACCCTCTCCATCGCTCCAGCCAGTCCCTAAGCTCTCCCTCCCGCCATGGCCGACCCCCGCACCCAACCCCAGAATCCCAGGGAAGCCGCCACAACGCCCCTCGAACCAGGACCCCAACCCGCCACCCTGGGTGATCACCGCGTCCCCCGCCCCCTGCCCCCGCCCGGGCTGTTGAGCGGGGCTCTCAGAGGTGACAGCTTTCTGCCGCCCTCGCCCACGCCATCAGGAGAGGCTGCACCCACACCTGCGCGGCCCTGCGGCGGCTGGTCTGCTGCACCAGACGCACCCCCACCGCACCCCCGGGACCTGCAGCGACTTTGGCGCCTAGGAGCGTCTCCACGTCCACGCGGTGGACACCGGGCGAGGCCCGCAGCCTCAGCACCCGGACCGCCACGTGTTCGGGCGCCCCGTCGCTCCAGGTCCGCTCGTCGCGCGTCGCGGGCAGACTGGCCGTCAGGATGGCCGAGCGGTCTAAGGCGCTGCGTTCAGGTCGCCGTCTCCACTGGAGACGTGGGTTCGTATCTCACTGCTGACATACTTAGCTTTTGGCCACCCCACCCTGAGAGATTGCAGCTCGCGCCTCCTTCCACAACCCCAGCATCCCCGCTGCTTCCCTCGGACCTTCACGGCCACACCTGTGCCTAGAGGAGCGCCCTCCTCTCAGCTGCCACCAACTCCTGCAGGAGAGCAGATGGGGAGCATGCAGGAGTAAGGTAGGCGGTCGCTCCTGAGCGCCCCGGCAGCCCAGCCAGCCAGCCAGGCCGCCCGGTGCCATTCTTTTGCCAACAGAGGACTCGGTCCACCCCAACCCGACAACCGGAATTGTTTGCCCAGCCCTTGCACCAGCCACACTTTCTGACTCATTCCATTCCCTCCTATTCCCGCGGGAGACGCCCACCGCATCCATCTTGGTGCTCTGTGGTCGTCGGGGATTCTCGTGTGCGGAGGTGCCCTTTCCCTGCGAACGCCTGCCAGGTGCTTGGTGCTCGCACAGCCACAAGGCCGCCCGCCCGCCAGCCCGACCGCCGGCCCGTCGTCCAGCAAGGGCAGGTTGACGTGGTTCCTAGGCGTCCCTCCGGGAGAGGCGCGCTTGAGCCCCAGAGCCTCAATCTGGACCGGGGACTCTCCTGTCCGTGGCCTTGGCGCTCCCCTGGCCGGTCCATCCAGCCAGGGCCCAGGATCCAGCTGGTGCAGGGACTGTCGGGGAGCAGAGGCTGTGGGAGCAGTCGGGGAAGAGTGTTGGCCATGGCATGGGTGGTTCAGTGGTAGAATTCTCGCCTGCCACGCGGGAGGCCCGGGTTCGATTCCCGGCTCATGCAGACTCCAATTCATTTTAGTCCTCAGCCACATGTCCAGTGTCCAGTCCGTCAGTCTGTCCTAGTCCCAGTCCAAGCTGCCCGCGCTGTGCACACAACACAACTCATGGACAGCGCCAGTGCCAGCTGTGCTCCAGTGAGCCAGCGCCTACCCACCTACCTGGTCGCCTCTCCTTAACTCAGCCAGCCAGGCCCAACTGCAAAGACACTGCAGCCCTCACTGGCTTCCTGGCACTTCAAAGCACCTGCCATACCTAGCCTCTCCTCTGCACACTGGTGCCAGCAGCCAGCGCCTCCATGGTTCTTATAACCTGCTCCCGACATCACCCACACCCCACACCTCCAGCCTCCCACCCCACAGAACCGGCCCCACACAGCCTGCCTCTCTCACAATGGAGACTTACTTGGCGAACCTCTCTTGATGGGGGGGGGGTGTTGGTATGGTGGGGGGGTGTGAGAGGGGGGCATGAAAAGCGTTCCTGGTCCTGGACCTGCTTGTGCCTCCTTTGCTGAGGAGGGACAGACCCGGTAGGGACGAGGGCCCCACACAGCCTGCCTCTCTCACCATGAAGACTTACTTGGCGGACCTCTCTTTATGGTGGGGCGGGGGTGCCTGAAACGCATCTTTTGTCCTGGCCCTGTATGTGCCTCCTTTGCTGAGGAGGGAGAGCCCCGGTAGGGACGCGGGTGCCTTATTCTCCTAGTGCATTGCCCACGACAACTCTTCTAGACCCTTGAGAGCATCACAGCTCCCGTGACACGGCAGGAGGTGTTTTCTCGCTCCCTCTTCCACCACATGGAGGTGGAGAACCCCACCGCTCCCGCGTCTCACTCGGCCCAGAGCCCACCCACACTCTTGGCCATCCACAGGGTCTTTGGCCCTACAGGACACTACTCCCTCCCTGCTGAGATCTCTGTGTCTCTCTGTTCCTGTATCTCTGTCTGTCTGTCTCTCTCTGTTACACATACATACAGAGAGACAGAGAGAGACAGAGACAGACAGACAGAGAGAGAGAGAGAGAGAGAGAGAGAGAGAGAGAGAGAGAGAGAGAGACAGAGACAGAGAGAGACAGAGACAGAGAGAGACAGAAGGGGGAGACGACGGAGAGGGAGAGTAGAGAGACAAAGACAGAGACAGACACAGACACAGAGACAGAGAGACAGAAGTCCAGTAACAGGCCAGAGAGGCACAAACACAGACAGCTCAATCTTAGCTCCTTCTGTGCCATCGCAAAGCCCTTGCTGGCAGGTCACGGCACTGCTCCCTGGTTTTCTGAGACCTGGGCTAGTCCAGGCTACCTATTGGCCGGCGTGTGTGCCTGACATCCTCACCACCCCATCCTATTGCTCTCCAGGCTGACAGTTCATCCTCTCCAGCGAACTCAGTGTGTCCACAGACTGCGCTTCACACCTTCTCCAGCCTCCCAACCGCTGGACCATGTGTCCCTTCCTGCGGTCCGACTCCTCTTTGCTCCGGAAGGCGGTGGCATCCTCGAAGGAAAGCCTTCACCCATCCGTCTTCAGACCCATCCACCGGCCCGAGAAAGGCCCTGTCTAACCACAGGCAACTGGCTGGCCTCTGCCTCCTGTTAATTCCCTGACCTGCCTGCTCTCTGTCTTCAACAAAGGCGAGTGGGAGTGGTCAGGACTCCTGCAGCTTTTTAGTAAAGAGAGTGCAGAAACAGAACCAAGTGGGGCTCCTCAGTTGACTTTGGTCTGCAATCAGAGCTGAAACTAGGCAGCATATCAAGAGCAGGAGGGACCGGATGTTGGTCCTAGGACATGGGGCTGTTACCCTGGCAATGGTGACGGCCACTCCTGCTGCTACTACTACTGCTTCCTCCTCCTCCTCCTCCTCCTCCTCCTCCTCCTCCTCCTCTTCTTGTCTACTAATTCTCCTTCTTCTTCTTCTTCTTCTTTTCTACTACTACTATTAACAGTACGATTATTTTGCTCATTGTACTTCTTCTTTCCCTCACCCTCCTCCTCGTCCTCCTCGTCCCCTTCCTCCTCCCTCTTCTTCTTCTTCTTCTTCTTCTTCTTCTTCTTCTTCTTCTTCTTCTTCTTCTTCTTCTTCTTCTTCAGCTGCTGTTGTTGCTGGCGATGCTCAAGGATGTTGGGAAGAGAGGGAGTTGGAAATGAGCAGGAACAGAAGCAGCCCAATCTCTGCCAGCAGGCTCCTGGAACCATCTCCTGGGGCTCCTGCCCATTTCTTTCTGAGTAGGGATCAGGATCATGTTTTTAGTTGAGGTTGTTACTATTGTGATCAAATGTGTGACTGAAAGCAACCTTGGGGTGAGAAGGTTTGATTTCTTCTTTCAACTCCTTAGCGCCACAGTGGTGGAAGTGTGGATGGGGGGGTGAGGTGGGGAGGGCTGGGTTTATGAGGCTTAGGTGGTCAGAGTCGGGTCTTGGGGGTGGTGTGTTGAGGGGAAGAGACCTAGAGGCAGGAAGTGACACACAGGACCTGCATGAGGGCTGCCTACTGGCTTGCTCAGCCTGCTCTCTTATCCCACACAGGACAATCTGCCCAGGGATTGGCACTGCCCACTCACCCACCTCCTCTCTTCATGTGCCCTCCACATCCATCTTGAATCAAACAGTAACCTACAAACTCGGCTGAAGGCGCCTCTCTTCTTCTCGGCTGAAGGGAAGACTCTTCTCGATTCCAGTTCTCTCTTCTCAGAGGAGTCCAGGTTTTTGTCAACTTCACCAGAACCAACCAGCATCCTTGACCCTTTGTCAGTCTGGCAGGAAACCATGTCACTTATTGAGCCATAACCTTTCCCTTCTTGTTCTTCCCTCAGTGCTCATTTTAATCTCAACACCACAATGAAAAACATCAAGAAATGTCATTGGCTTTTGTTTTTGGATTTTGTTTGTTTGTTTTCATAATACTTTACTCTTGGGAGCCCGCCATCCAGCACTCAAATAAATACACAGGGACTTATTCTTTCTTATAAATGCCCGGGCTTAGCTTGGCTCTTTTCTGGCCATGTTTGCTTAAGTTCAATTATCCCATTTAATTTTTTTCCCCTCTGGACTTTTACCTTTCTCTATCCTATATTCTTTTCTTTGCTTTTATTGAGCCGCTGGCTGAATGGTGGTGTGGCTGGCCCCTGGCATCCTCTTCTCCTTCTCCTTTTTTCAATACTCTCCTTACTTCTGCTCCTGTTTATTCTCCCTGCCTGGCAGCCCTGCTCAGCCCCGTCCTTCCTAGCTATTGGCCGTTCTGCCCTTTCTTAGACCAATAAGGTGTTTTAGGCCGTCAAATAACACAGCTTCACAGAGTTAGACAAATGCAACATCAAAGACTGCCATCCTTCTTTGCATCATTAAGCAAATATTCCACATCATAATTGAATGGAACACATCTACAGCTAATATTCCACAACCAAGAACTTCATAGGTGCCACAGTCTTTTTCAAGTCAAAGATTCAATGTTCAGTGTTCTTAAATCACACAGAGTTTGGTTGTTGTTATTGTTTGTTTTGATTTTTTCTTGTTTTGTTTTGTTTGTTTTAAGTTAAAGGTTCTTGTGCACGGAGAAGAAAGAATCTGGGCACGATCATTATCTTAGAAAATCAAAACCGAAGTCCAACACTGTCACAAGCCCAGTGTCTGAGCTCTCCTGTTCACTGGCTCTCTTGTGGGTCCAGAGGGGGTGGACAGTCACCCTCCCTCAGCTCTGCCATTCACAGCACCTGCAGCTGCTCTCCCAGGCCTAGATGGGCTCCACTCTGAGGCCACTGCTCCCCTTTGGTGGTTGTCCCCGTGTTCCTGCATCTCCAAGACCCCCGCCTTCGCTGGTGACAGCCTCTACTGGGCTCTCTTTGGGGACTCTCTGAGCATACACCAATTGGAAATGCCAAGCCTCGGCTGTTCCCCTCCCCCCCATCCACCCCTTCTGGTTGCAGTGGGGTTCACCCGAGGCTGCACCTTTGCTCATGTCCCCTCTCAGCCTCTCTTTGTAGACTCCAGACCCACCGCCCATCTCCAAGCCTCTGCTGCTCTCTGGGATCCATCCTTCCACACCTTCAATGCCATCACCACATAGGCGAGTCCTACACGTTTTCAAATTATCTGACTGGCATGGGGTTCAGCCTCTGCATGCTGACTTCCAGGAAGCTCCCGCCCCCGAGTGTTGGGGGGTGGGGAAGTTTCAACTCGGTGACTCTACTGTCTTCTTATTCAGTGCTGACTTCTCAGCTCCAGTGGAGCAGCATCAAGGATTGTCCCTGCACAGCCAAGGTTTCATCTTGCTGGGTCCGGACTCTTGGTCATAATCCACAGATGATTCTTCAGCCCTGGCTGAGCAGGACCACACCTTCTTCATTCCAAACACCCGAAGGGCCCCAACGGAGTTCTTTCAGGGACTTCCTATGTGCCCGCTGAAACTTCAGGTGCCCTCTAGTGGTCAGTGTCAACATGGCTCTCGACATTCCCTTCCAAGCTGCCCAGGAGGAGCACAGCCAGCTTGGAGCAGTCAGGTGCTTTGCCTGCCTGCCCACAGTTCAAAGGCCTTTCAGAATCCTGGGGAAGGCAAGGTGATCAGGTCTGTCACAGCAAGACTCCACTCCAGGAACCAGGTTCCTCCTGAGTCAGGGTTTGTATTATTGCGATCAAACACCGTGACCAAAAGCAACTTGGGTGGAGAAGCCTTTGTTTCACCTTAAGGCTCCTAAGTCCCTCCCAGAGGGAAGCCAGGGTAGGGTCCCGGAGGCGGGAACTGCTGTAGTAGCTGTCTGTGGGAGAGTGCTCCCTACTGGCTTGCTCAGCCAGCTGTCCTACACAGCTCAGGATTGCCTGCCCAGGGGTGGGGCAGCCCCTAGCCACAACTCACCAGACCGTCATGCCGTGCCCGCCCCCTTCCCCGCACCCCAACACCATCCCTACTTACGCCCCGTGGGCTGTCCCACATCCATCACTCATGGCAGGCACACGCTATAGAGACGTTTTCTCACGGTACAGTCCCTCTGCCCAGAGCTGTCACGTTGCCCAAACCCAGCCAGCACAGAGCCAGCCACACCTGCATCCCTGCTGTTGGCGTTGGATGTCCCCGTTTGGATGACAGCTAGCGAAGGATTGTCTGCTGTCTGCCCCCCCCCCCCCCCATTCCCGCCGCCGGTCCCCTCAGGTCTTCTCTCCGAGTCACACTGGTGGCCAGGGGGCGGCTGGACAGACCCTTCCGAGATGCCGCTTCACACTGGTGTCTCCAGTCGCCCGGGAATGGGAGGGCTTCTGGGACAGGGGAGGGCTGGAGTCCGGGGGGAAAAGGCTCTGTTTGGGCTCCCCAGGATCTGCTGGCATCTCCCACTGTGCCTGCGATTCCGGCGGAGCTCAATCCAGCCGTCAGCACTCAAGGATCTGACTCTGGCCTCGGACTTGCTGGCATGGTCAGGACCGAGGGGACCCACCCGGCGGTGGACCCAACAGGGGGACGGAGGTTCCGCTTCAGTTTTCCGACTCACACCTGTGCCTGCACCTCTTCCCCACACCCATGTGTCCCGGTCCCCAAGGAGCAGGAGAAACAGGGGCATTTCAAATGCCAAACTTGCCCTCAGCTCTCCTTAGATGCTCTAGGGGCTTTCGAGGGAGGAAACTGGGGCTGGGGACACGCACTGCTGGCACCGGCAGCGGTGGCGCTCAGTAAGGTAACCACAGCAGATGCTTTTCGCCTTGACCTGGTTGTCTGTCCCGCACTAACACCTCCCCACGGCAACCCCACGACACAACTCATATCCCGTCCCTCCCCATCTCAACCCAACACCAACCTGGAGTTTTCCAAGATATACATGAAAATATAACATACGTACACACACACACACACACACACACACACACACACACACAGAAAAGAAGGGCTCCATTTGTTTGAAGCAGAGGTTGAGTTGTGAAGATCAGGGTAAAGCACACAGGGAGCCTGTGAGGAGGCAGGTGAGTCAGGTGGGGCAGGTGGGACTTCTTCTGGACCTCAGAGCAGGCGGGGGAGGGAGGTAGAGACTCTGTGGGGTCCAGGAGTGGCTCGGAAGCGTGTGCTCCAGGGCTGCGTGGTGGGTGGGTGTGGCCGCGTCATGGTGGCGGTGTGTTAGCTGGGCAGGACGGGAAGCAGCAAGGCTGAGCTGTCCAGGCGCAGAGTTGGCTTCTTGTGTGAGAGACGGTGGGCGGCAGTGGGAAGCTAGGCAAAGGGTGGGCTGTGCAGACAGGGAGCGGGCTATGTTGTGGTGGGTGGGGGCATGAGAGCAGCAGGGGCGAGCAGAGCCACGATGCCCCTGAACAAAAGGGAGGTGTGTGGTTTGTTGGTGCCAAGGATCCCGCGTGAGGTGGCAGAGGAGACAGAGGGCTTGGAGGAGGCGAGGGTCCAGAGAGAAAGAAGAAAGGCTTCCCTGACCTGGAATCGAACCTGGGCCGCGGCGGTGAGAGCACCGAATCCTAACCACTAGACCATCAGGGAGCATCAGTATACTTGGCGGTCCTGACACTCGCCTCTGGGGGCCAGGCTGATAGGAAGCCTCTAAGCCAGAATGCCAGCCCGCCTGCCTGGTGCGACAGCTGATGGCCTGGCCGCTGTTTGAATGCCTGCCAGGGAAGGATTGCCCGCTGTCTGTTTCCCTCCAGCCTTCTCTCACCGCTGTTCAGGGAGCGGCCGGACAGACCTTTCCCAGATGCCACTTCACACTGGTGTCTCCCGGTGCCCGGGACTGGGAGGGCTTCTGGGACAGGGGAGGGCTGGAGTCTGTGGGGCATACATGGGCTGCAAAGAGCGTGCCGAAAGAAATTTAGATAAATAGAGCTTAAGCTTTAAGCTGTTTGTGCAGAGAGTGGATACAAATGGTACCAGAAAAAGTTAGTTTAAGCTGTTTGTACAGAGAATAGATACAAAGGATGGTTAAAAGAAACTTAACTTGGGTCGTTTGTGTGGAGATTAAAGACAAATAGTGAGAAAGGAAGTTAGCTCAAGTTATTTATGCTAAAAACAGGAGATGATGTCAGGGCATAAACAACTTGTAAATAGGGTGATCTTTACAATGATTGGTTGGTTCCTTCATCCCCGCCCCCCAAGGGTTCTGAGGTTTTCTGGTATAAAAGAGGCTTACTGCCCATCAATAAAGGAGTTCTTGCTTGATTGACTCCCCACTGAGTCTGATTGTCTCTGGGTAAGAGGGAGGCTGGGGAATGGGCAAGCTGTGTGCACTTGCCTTTCCTGGGTTCCAGGCTACCTCTTCCCAGGTGACCTAAGTTCCGGGTGGGGCAGGTCCCCACAGCTGGCACCCTAAACGTGGGGCTTGAAGTACTTTGGCCGAGGCCAAGTGGTCTTCCAGGGTAAGTGAAACCCTCAGTATGGGTAATGCTATTTTTCCAAAAAATTCCCAAGAGCCAGGGGAAGCCAGGGAAGGCAAAGAGGACCAAGAGGGTGAAGAGACCAAGTTTAAAGTCATCCCCTCTGCACCTTATGATCCATATGCCCCGAAGGAGCAGGGCCCCCTGCCTTATATCCTTGAAACAGGGGAATGCTCCTTGCCATATACTACCCTTACAAGGGACCTATGTGACTGGGGTACCTATCACTGGCCATCAGCCAGGGATGGGGAAGCCAGTGGCACAGGGCCCCAAGAACAGACCCTCCAGTCATTTCCCGTTAATCTGGGCCCCAGCCCTAATAGGCCACAAGAATGGTACCCATGGGAGGCTAAAGACCTTAAAGAACTCCACAGGCAGTGGCAGAGGATGGGCCAAATGCCCCTTGGTCCCAGACCCTACTGCAAGATATTGCATATAATCCTTGTGTCCCCAAGGATTGGCTGGACCTGGCTAAGGCTGTCCTCTCAAGCACCCAATATATCAAATGGTGCGCCCACTATAAGGAGGAATGTGGAGTCCAAGCAGAGGCCAATCGAGCTGCTCAGCCTGCGATCCCGATTACTTACGGCATGTAGGCAGGAACTGCTGATGGGTACTCTACTGGGGTCCAGCAGGCCACGGTCCCAGCGCCATACCGAGGCCAGGTGCAACAGGCAGGACTAGCAGCCTGGGGAAAGCTAGATGAAGGACCTACAGAACCCCCTATAGCTGGAGTTAGGCAGAAGCCTAATGAGAGCCTACCAGAATTTATAGACCAGGTCCAACAAAGCATTAATCGCAAACTACCAACTGGACCCCTCCGGGGCCAATTTACAAAGATTCTGGTCTGGGATGGAATGAATACAGAACACCGTGCTGCCTGCGCAGGGCTGAAAGAGACTTCCATGGGCCGGTGGGTGGTAGCCACACAAGATCTAGGCACCCAGCATCAACCAGAACCAGATGCTGGCCTTAGCGTTGCATTCCCAGACGGCCGCCCTGGCTGAGGCTTTTTCACGGGCCCTGGCAACCCAGAGTCTTCGAAGCCTACGACCCGGGGGGCCTGCTTTAAATGTGGGTAGGAGGGACATTTTAAGCGAGAGTGTCCTCTGCAACAGCCTCCCAGTGGCCAAAAAAGGGCCTTAGGTCGGTCAAGAGAAATAAGGCACCCTACCACCCCCTGCCCTAGGTGTCGGAAGGGATATATCATTGGAGAAAAGACTGTAGATCAACGTTTGATATCAATGGGAAGCCTTTAAACTAGAACAGGGGCACCCTCTAGCCCCGTCAACCAAAGGAGGAGCCCCCCTTAAGAGGGGGGAGGCACGGCCCTCCGGAGTGGCCCATGTCAACTGGCCCAGGTCACCGCCCCAAGATGAGTGTTGTTATAGGTGGAAAAAGGTTCCACTTTCTAGTGGATACAGGAGCTGACAGGACAGTAATCCGCCGGGAGGAGGTGCCCCCTCATTGGGACTTAGAAGCTGGACCCCAAATACTTGGGGTGGGGGTGGGGGAACACCCAGTCCTTAGAGACAGTTGCACTCCTTAAATGGACCAGCCCAGATGGAGAACAGGGCAAGATACGCCCACTTGTGGCAGATAACCTCACGGCCAACCTTCTGGGACAGGACATGTTATCCCAAATGGATGCAGTGCTCACCACTGACCATCGGGCCTTTTATGATGACATTTTGGAGGAAGAAGAGGCCCAAGGCAAGGGATGGGGAATAGAGAAGATAAAGGGTGAGGACTTCTTCACCCATTACAGGAATGACCCTAATAAGCCTACTCAGGTCTACCCCCAATCCTAGAGGCCACTGCCCCCCGGGTAACCCCTATTAGGTGGAAACTGGGTAACCCGATATGGGTGGAACAGTGGCCACTTACTAGACCTAAGTTAGAGGTGCTTCATATTCTAGTCAAGGAACAATTGGACCTTGGGCATGTACGCCCTTCCATGATCCCTTGGAATACACCTGTTTTTGTCATCAAAAAGGCCTCTGGAGCCTGGCGTATGCTGCAGGACCTAAGAAGAGTAAATGAAAGGATGGAACTGGTGGGCAGCCCTCTGAGGGGTCTGCCCTGGGTCCCAGCCATACCTGCTGAGTATGCCCTGGTGGTAATAGATGTTAAGGACTGTTTTTATCTCTATTCCCCTCCACCCAGACGACTGTTCTAAATTTGCCTTCTCCATTCCTTCCCTTAATTTTTCTCAACCTGATCAGAGGTTTGAGTGGACTGTGTTACCCCAGGGAATGGCCAATAGCCCAGCTTTCTGTCAACAATACCTAGCCACCTTATTAGGGCCCCTGTTAAGGAAGGATGGGTCACTTACCTATATCTATATGGATGACATCATTTTGGGACATAGGGACCCCTCCCACTTGCAAGATCTGGTGTACAAAGTGCTAGAACAACTGCAGAAAGGAGGATTCACAGTAGCCCCCAACAAAGTTCACAGGGTGGCACCCTTTAAGATTCTTGGTACAGAGCTTACTCTGACCCGAGCATGCCCACTCAAGCCCAAGCTGGATGTCCCTGCATCCTTGACCCTAACTCAGTTACAGAGTGTTCTGGGAGAAATCAACTGGTTACTGCCCTGGATTCCCATTTCCAAAGAGGACCTTGTACCCTTGTTCTCCTTGCTGAAAGGCAAGAAACCTCGGGATATCATTGTCCTCACACCTGAACATCGGGCCATTCTCCTGCAGATTCAGGAGACCCTTGATAAGGTCTCCCTAAGGAGATATTCTTTTGATCTTCCCATCTCCCTCTGGTTATTCACAACTGCCACCCTAATCTCAGCGGTACTGGTACAGGAGGGAGAGCCTTTTGAATGGGTCCACGCCTCCCTGGGGAGTGCGCCTCGAGTGTACTCTCAGGCTGATCAGCTTGCAGATGCTATAATCAGAGGTAGAACACAAGCCCAGAGACACTTAGGAATTGACCCTCAATCTATTGTCTTCCCTTTTCGGATGGCTGATGTGGAATGGCTTTCCAGAGCTAATGCCCGGCTCGCACTCTCCCTTGAAGGGTTCTTAGGGTCCCTTGGCTGCCATTATGGGCCTTCCCCATGGACAGTCATGCTCTGGAGACTCCCGTTAAAACTTCCTCAACTGTTCCCATCAGAACTCATCCCAGATGCCCTTCATGTATTCACAGATGGGGGCAGAGCAGGCCATTTTCTGAGATGATTGGGACTCCCCAGACCTGTAGGAGTTCCGACCCTGCCAGGGATCAGCACAATATAAAGAAATGTTGGCAGTTATCATGGCTCTTCAAAATGTTCAGGGGCCTTTCAATCTATATTCTGACAGCCTATATGTGGTGAATTTGCTACCACATATGCCCCAAGCACACATTCGCCTGGATGCAAACCCTATCTCTCCGTTAATGATGAGCCTCAGGGGATTGGTGGAGGGAAGGGAGCATCCCATTCATGTGTCACACCTGAGAGGGCACTCCAGGCTTCCAGGGTTTTTGGCTAGGGGAAATAGTTGGGTGGATGAATTGGCCTCTGGGACCCAAATGCTTACATTACAGGAGGCCACTAACTTGCATGACCTGACCCACCTTAATTGGAGGGGCTTGCAACATAGGTTCCCTCACATACCTGTTAAAGATCTCAAAAAAATAATACATACATGCAAGGCCTGCCAGCCCTTTCTCAGAGTGCCTCCCCTACAGACACCAGGGGTCAACCCTAGAGGGCTGAAGCCAAATGTCCTTTGGCAAACTGATGTTACTCATTTCTCGCCCTTTGGCAAACTTAAGTACATTTTTGTATCAATAGACACCTTTTCAGGGGCCTGCTGGGCCACAGCCCACATGGGAGAAAGGACCAAACATGCACATTCCCATTTCCTTCAATGTTTTGCTACTCTGGGCCTGCCATCACAAATTAAAACAGATAATGGACCTTGCTTCACCAGCAGGGCCATGACAGAGTTCTTTGAGCAATGACATATAAAACACACCACAGGAATCCCCCACAATCCTCAAGGGTAGGCAATCATTGAAAGAAACCACCAATGCCTTAAAGAACAGCTTTTAAAACAAAAAGGTGGAGTAACCCCCCATATTCAGTTACATCAGGCCTTATTCACTATTAATATTTTGAATCTGTCCAAAGGAGCCAATGAAACCAGATTTCAAAAACATTGGGGTCAATCAAACCCCAAACCTCAGATTCAAGTACGATGGAGGGACCCTCTAACACTTCAGTGGAGGGGACCAGATCCCCTACTTACTATGGAGAGGGGGTATGGTTGCGTCTTCCCCTTTGGAGAAACAGCCCCAATTTGGCTCCCAGCCAGAAATCTAAAATTTCTTCCCACCCCTCCACAACAGGAAGATGCCCAAGGTCAGGTTGACTAACAAGGAAAAAATAACATAGGTTTGTCAACCCTTCCTAAAGGCACCCCCTTTTACAAACGCAGGGAGTTAACCCCAGAACCAAATATCCTCTGATAAATAGCTGCTAAATTTAAATATGTTTTTGTTTTAATAGAACAAAAGAGGGAATTAGCACCCATATGCAGTTATTCTGCACCCTGAGGCCATCACACTCTGGCCTCAGGGCTACAAGGACACCAGCAACGGCCCCAATCAGGGCCTTCTGCTCCCCAGCCACTCCTTCGTGCCCCTTGTGGGGCAGGAGCTTCTGGAGTGACAGTTCCTACAAAAATGATGACAGAATACAGGCTTGCGGTGGTGGGTGCCGGAGGTGTGGGAAAGAGTGCCCTGACTATCCAGCTGATCCAGAATCGTTTTGTGGATGAATATGACCCCGCCATAGAGGACTTCCATCGGAAACAGGTGGTAATTGATGGGGAGGCATGTCTGCTGGACATCTTAGACACAGCGGGTTTGGAGGAATGTGGTGCCGTGAGGGACCAATGCATCCACACAGGGGAGGGTTTCCTCTGTGTGTTTGCCATCAACAGCACCAAGTCCTTTAACAACATCCATCAGTACAGGGAGCACATCAAATGGATAAAGGACTCGGATGATGTGCCAATGGTGCTGGTGGGGAACAAGTGTGACCTGGCCACTCGTACTGTTAAGTCTTGGCAGGCCCAGGACCTTGCCTGCAACTATGGCATCCCCTACATCGAAACATCAGCCAGGACCCGGCAGGGTGTGGAGGATGCCTTCTCCACACTTGTCCGTGAGATTCGGCAACACAAACTACGGGAGCTAAACCCTCCTGATAGGAGTGGCCCTGGCTACATGAGCTGCAAGTGTGTGCTATTGTGACATCAGATGGCGGTACTCCAGCTGATGGTCGTCCTGCTCTTCCTGGCTCCTGCTACAGCCCAGATATCTCGTTCCCACACCACCGCTGCCCCCACATCTTTCAGCCTCCCCCTCTTCCCTTGAGCAGCCTCTGACACCCATCCCAGGATAACTCTACCACCTGCTTCCAGTATCCGCTACCACTTCCCAGGGCCCCACTACTGGCTCCTCAACGTCCTCGGAGCCTGGGGACAATGGCAACTGCAGCTGCTCTCCCAGGCCTAGATGGGCTCCACTCTGAGGCTGCTGCTCCCCTTTGGTGGTTGTCCCGGGGTTCCCGCATCTCCAAGACCCCCTCCTTTGCTGGTGTCAGCCTCTGCTGGGCTTTCTTTGGGGGATTCTCTGAGCATACACCATGTGGAAATGCCAAGCCTCGGCTGTTCCCACGATCCACCCCTTCCGGTCGCAGTGGGGTTCACCCGGGCTGCACCTTTGCTCATGTCCCCTTTCAGCCTCTCTCTGGGGACTCCAGACCCACCGCGCATCTCCAAGCCTCTGCTGCTCTCTGGGATCCATCCTTCCACACCATCAATGCCATCACCATATAGCCAAATCCTACAGGTTGTGGTGGGTGGGGGCATGAGAGCAACAGGGGCGAGCAGAGGCGCGATGAACCTGAACAAAAGGGAGGTGTGTAATTTGTTGTTGCCAAGGATCTGGCCTGGAGTGGCAAGAGGAGACAGAGGGCTTGGAGGAGACGAGGGTGCCTTTGTTGTTGCCAAGGATCTGGCCTGGAGTGGCAAGAGGAGACAGAGGGCTTGGAGGAGACGAGGGTGCCGAGAGGAAGAAGAAAGGCTTCCCTGACCGGGAATCGAACCCGGGCCGCGGCGGTGAGAGCGCCGAATCCTAACCACTAGACCACCAGGGAGCATAATCTATACCAGACGATCCAGACACTTGCCTCCCAGAGGCCAGCTGACAGCCTCTAAGCCAGAATGTCCGCCCGCCCGCCCGACCTCCCGCCAGCCGGAGGCGTGAACCTATGGCCTGGCACTACCGGCTCTACCAGGATGCCATTCGGGGCTCGCGGGCACCTGCGCCTACTCCTGCCCTGCCGGCTGCCCTTTAGCGATCTGCCACCAAGCCACGCGCCTCCTCTTAAGGCAACTACAAACTTAAAGAATCTCTTAGCTTCATCATTACCATTAACAGGTTAACATAAATATTGCTATACATAGTCGCAATTCTCTCAATCTTACAACACAAAGCAAACTCTTAACAGAACCATTTGAATTAGCATATATGGTGCTATATATAGTTAACAATTTTCTCCATCTTACAACTTTAACTCAATCATTTGAATTTTCTTGCTAACAGAACACAGGAAAAACTTCGATGTATTCACATCAAACTTAAATATTTCCTTAACTCCACAAAACCAGGGTGCATTAATATCAATAGGTTTCTGCAAACATAATTCAATCTCATAACTCCTCCTTTTCTTTATAATTTTTTAAACAAAATCTCAAACCTAGTTAGAGGAACCCAAACTTATACAATTCCTACAAACCCATATTGAAAATCAATATTCTCAGTCTAACCATTAACACACTTTGAAAACTTTTAGCAAAACATCCAAAAGCAGTTTCTTAATAAAACGCTTTACACACTTTAAAAGTAGTCTTAGTATACCCCATATGCATTTCTTACTAACAAAACATGACATTAATCCACCCAAAGAAAATTTTTTTAAATTAAATAGACTAAGGAATATTAACTCTCCCTTTTATAATTTTTTAAGCAAAAACTCAAGCCTAGTTATAAAACCCAAACTTCTGTTTAAACAGTTCCATTTGTAACACAAAACCAGTTCCATAAGTAATTCCATTTTTACATAAACAGTTCCACAAAACAATTCGTGAATCTCCAGTTAATAAAGCATATATGCATACACAAAACTGCATCTTGATTCTAGGTAGAAATAAATTTCTTCATTTAAACAGTTCCATTATTAACCCAATTCCAGAAAGCAGTTTCTAGGTCATTACTATAAGTAAACTCAAAATTGTCCCATTGCAATGAAATCTCTATTGTTCATTTCATTTCTTAAGTCCCAAAATTCAAATGATAAATTCTGGTACTAGCCTACCAAATATGAGAAATCCATAACCAAAATCTTTTTGTAATTTTATCTCATTTTAAGTTCAAAAAGTTCAAACAAGAAATAAACTCTGGTATCAGGCTTTCACTTCCAAATATGAAGAGACGTATTTCAACCAAAACTTTTAGCAGTTAACAATTTTTGTTCAAACAAGAATCTCTGAACTTTTATTCTTAAGCCAGAGACCTTTTTAGGTACAGTAGTATTCTAAACCGCACCATTTTTGATGTTAGCTCAGGTTTTTCTGTGTTGCGTCTGTTTTCCACGGATCTCAGCTGCGGATGCCTTGTGCTGGTTCTGGCGTCCGCCATTCTTAGCTTCTTAGCAGCTTCTGGAGCTTTTGAAACCATTCAGACTGCCTACTTTGCAGTCTACTGAGACACTAACCTTCTTTGTCTCGGGTTCTTTCACCATATACATGAAGAATAGATTCACAGTTAACAGCTACACTTTTTTTTTTTTTTTTTTTTTTTTACAAATTCACATAACATTAACATCTACTTATTTATACTCTTTAAGGGAACTATAGAACTACTTTAGCAAATATATTTCTTATTACTTCTTATCTTATTTCTTATTTAAACTTTCATTTACAACTAGCATCTTTACTCCTTAAAAGCTTATTACTACATGTCTTAATACTACCTTAGATATTTCTTGCAAGCTTATATTTTATTTTTATTTTTATTTTATTGGTGTTTTGCCTGTATGTAGGTCTATGTGAGGAGTTACAGACAGTTGTTAGCTGCCATGTGGGTGCTGGGAATTGAACCCAGGTCCTCTGGAAGAGCAGTTAGTGCTCTTAACCACTGAGCCATCTCTCCAGCCCCCCCCCCCAAGCTTATATTCTTAAAGGAACTCTATAGATCTATTTTACAAACTTATATAGGGCTACAATTAGCATATATTTAACTTAGCGAACACTTAATGATTTCTTAACACAGAGATCTAACAAGAGAATTTTTACAAACTCACATATCTTATTTTCATCTTTTTCTATTTCTTACTCTTAATTATTATCACTCTCTATTAGAAAGAATCTCTTAACTGGACAGGAAGTACGTACATCATTTCTAAAGTTTAGAGTTTATAGTCAGCTTTGTTATAAAGCACTGGGATTTAGTGAGTGTTGTTATAGAACTGTGATACTTGTTGCTAGGGGACTGTAAACTTCCCAGGATGATGCCACAGTCCAAAGTTGCCAGTTCTCTCAGTCGTTCCGGACCGGCAGAGATGCACTGTCAGCGGTAGATGGTTTGTAACTAGAGGCTGTCCCTTCACCCAAATTCATAATAGTTCCCTTAAGTGCTTCAATTCAGACAAACGTTACAGCAGTACTTTTGGTTTGTTTTACCGAAAAACTTCACTTCACGCTGAGGGTGAATTACTGTATTTAGCTGCTGTAAAGCTCTTCACCAAATACAGCACAGCTATTAGGTGATATAAAGTATTTTTCTAAAGAAGCTAGTAAAGCCAAAAGCGGCACAGCTCCGAACTCTATTTCCTCACTGTTTACATTAACCAGTGACAAAACCTCAGAAATACTAATCGAGCCACTTTCATTCTGGTTCCTTTATCGGAACGTCATTGGAGCTGACCCTTCCTTAGGTCCACGCTCCTTACCAGACGCTCCAGTAGCACCGAGCTTCATTCTCCTCTTGTGAAAAAACACAAACATGTCCTCGACCCCATATTAAAACAGGATCAGGACCCTTCCGTAATCCCAAGCAGGGATCTTTCCATTTCACTTGAGCAAAAGTCGCTTGGGTGCCACTGTGCCAAAATCTATCTGCGGCAGACTGTTCATAGACATCCATATTCAAAAAGTTCAGAACAAAAAGAGCATGATTTAATGCATCATGTGGCGATTGAGGGTAAATTTTTTCCTTTTTTATATTTATTTTTTGAAATTGTATTTTAAGACTGCTATGAGCCCTTTCCACAATACCTTGTCCCTGAGGATTATAAGGAATGCCTGTTTTATGTACGATTTCCCATTGAGTACAAAATTGTTGAAATGCCTTACTACTATATCCAGAACCATTATCAGTTTTAATAACTTTTGGTATACCCATATACAAAAAACACTTCAAGCAGTGCATAGTTACATGTTTTGTAGCTTCCCCAGGTTGTGCACGAGCCATTAAAAATCCTGAATAAGTGTCGATGGTCACATGGACATATCTTAATTTGCCAAATTCTTTAATATGTGTAACATCCATTTGTCATAGATGATTGGGAAGAAGATAGAGGGTTTACCCCTAAGTGAGGGACAGAAAAATATTTTGGACATACCCCACATGGTTTAACTATTTGACAGCCGCTTCTTTGGTAAGACTGAATTGCTTTCTTAAGCTTTTGCTATTTTGATGAAGAGCATGTGACTGTTGAGCCATTTCCACTTGGGAAATTGCTACTATCTTTGTTAACTTATCAGCCATCGCATTACCCTCAGCTAAAAGACCAGGAAGATTGGAGTGAGCTCTAATATGGCCCACAAAGCATGGCAGCTTTCTTTTGTTAATAGCGTCTTGAATTTGTTGAAACATTTTGACTTTATTGTTGGTAGTTCCAATATTTAAAAACTGTTACTATTCAAAGGAATCAAGAACATAGATGTTCTTTCATGAAACAAATCCTTCATTAGCTTACTTTGAGAAAAAGTATTTTCAGGATTTAGTATTTTCACTTCATTAGCTTTAACTCCTGATGTTATCATTATTAGCAGCTGTAATATTTAGCATGGATTTCTTATAAGAAACTTTCAGGTGAAGCAACTATTTTTTAAGACAGCTAGATTTTCTGAAGTTTGTTCCAGTCTATAAAGCAGTCATTTCTTTTTGAATGCCTGTTTCCTTGTATCCTTATTAGATTTGCAAAGGAATTACTCATTGCAGGCAGTTTGTTCAAAAGGCAAAGAACTTTTATTAATTTCCACATAAGTTTCTTCTAAGACAACATTCAGTGTATAAACTGCTTTCTTAAAGATTTTAAAGAGGCTTGTTTGCGCTTAAAGGTAGCTTTTTGTCATCCAACTACCCTAAAAACTTTGCACAGCTATGAGGGTAAATAAGGCATTTTACCAACGGAGCTCCAAACCGCGAAACAACTACTTCCATATCCTTTCAATTTTTCAATGGAAATAACACTTAAACTCTTAGACGATTTTTCTCCTTATTCTTTTAAAAGCTGTATTTTATGTTTACCATGAACGTATTTTCGAGCTGACAAAAGTGTTTCAGGGCAATGTCACCATCTTTAGTGGAAAAACTACCTTTCCCAGAATGCATTTCCCTTATATCAGTCATTTCCCACAGTTCTTTTTGGGTCTGAGAGTCAACTGGTTCTTTTACCAGACTTGCTTACAAATTCTTGCCCGGGAAGTTTGAACAAAGTTTTTTGCTTTTGCAATGGGAGATTTGAACAAGCATTTTACATTTTCAGCCATGGCACATTGGGAGATTTCTATTCTCTCCTCAGCTGGCTTCAACAGGTGTCTCTCCTTCATTTGACACTGGCCCCCAAATTCAGACTGCACCTGCCTCATTAGCCGAGCATTGAGGTGGGCAATTTCTGATAGCAACTTTCCTGGGGGCTTGTGTTTGCCTTATCAAGTCAGTGAAAAACAAAAACATTTACAACGTCTTGTACAAGCTCCTTCAGAGAGATTTTTCTCCCACTGATCTCTCTCATTTTGCTTGTTCATTCCCCCTCAGATGCAGAGAGAGCTTCAGGTATCAGTCTGCGGCTCTGTACCTCTGCTAGCTGCTTTTGGAGGTAGGGACTTTTTTTCTCCCCACAAATCTGCCTCGAATTCTAGCAGTTGTTTCAGGTCATATATTTTCTGGGGAGGATTATGTACCTTCTCTGTTTCTTCAGTGTCTTTCTCCCTGACAGTTCCCAGTTTGGTCTCAATTTGTCCCCTCTACCCCAGAAACATTTCCCAATGCCACAGTGAGAGCGTCTTTGCTTCTGAAGGTCGGGGCTTTAGTCGGTTTCTGTTTTCGGGGTCTGAGGTTTGTGTTCATAAATCAAGCTTAGCCTGGGAGGTTTTTGCCATTTCTAAACTCCCAATAGGACAGGTGTTTTGCTTTATCAGGCCTTCACCTGTCCCAGTCCCCCAGTGGGTTGCATTTATTTGGGTGCTCAAGGACAGAGTTTAAGCCAGAGGCAATCACCCCTAGGGCTACACTCCCTCATCTCACCGGGAGTCAGTTGAAACAAACCTTTTCTCAAAGAGGTGCTTTCTCTGACAGAAAAGAAAACTTTACTCCTGGGTAGTTCTGTTCTGCCCTGGCTGGGCTCTTTCCCCAGACAGCATTCTGACTCAGCAGCACAACTGCTTCAGACACAGTTCAGCTTTACTGTTTTCCCAGAAAGGTCCTTTCTCTGATAAGCAAGCTTTTCTCAGATTTCCTTTTGCAGCTGTGGACTATCAACCCGGTACTTGTAGGAAAGTGGACAACTGTTCCGTTCCCACTGGCTTTAGCTTTGTTTGTTCATTAGCAATCTTCCCCTGGGTCCTGCACCTTCCTGCCTCAGCTCTGTGCTCCAGGAAGTTTACCACTGCAGGAATCCTAGTATCCCAGAAATGCACTCCAACTCAGAGACGCTGGCCAGTGGCCTCTGGGTTTTTGGTCAGAAGCTAGGATATAATGCTAATAGTTTTCATCGCTTCAGGGGATCTTTGAATTAGGACATTCGGGAGCACTTTTCATTCTGAAATGCTCACTCAGAAACAAAACCCTTGATGCCTTAGCTGGCTGTAACTGAAAAGCTTGGCTTTTTTTGCTTTTCTCAGGTAAAGTTTCCTGCCCTTTTGGGCTCTCTGTAGCTCTTTACCCACACTCACCCAAGCGTTTCCCCTCAGGGTACTCTGACCCACTGTCTTTTACTAGCTTGAAGAGACAGAGCTTAGAAGAGGTTTTTAGTAACTTGTCCCTGCCTCCTGCATTGCAGGGAGGATTTTTAAAGCTTGAAAGAACTTAGGTTTTGCTGTCTTAAGAGGTTTGTTGTTTTCCCTTAGAGCTAATCACAGGTGATCCCCATACTAATATCTTCAGGTAATTCTAATTTTTGTCCTTCTGAGAGAGAAAGATAAAGGCTTTAGTTTTTAAGTTTAAGAGAGCTTTTGAGAAAGATTAAGGCTTTTTAGAGAGTTTTTTTCCCCAAAAAATTTTCCAAGAAAAGCTTTTTAGTTTAAGAGAGTTTTTTCCCCCAGGACAAAGAAAGATCAACTTTTCCCAAAACTTCTAAACTTTAAACTTTGACTTCTTACACTCCCATTTTTGCCTCCTGCCAATTTCTCCTGCTGCTTGGACTTAGCATTTCAGCTGTCCCCAGGTCAAAAACTTCCATAGGAAACTTTTTCTTCCCCATAAGCTCAGAGAAGAGCTTTTTTACTACCCGCAAAGCCCAAAGAAAGTTTTCCCAGTTTGCGTTTATAGCCCCCAAAGTTAGAAAATTGTAGAGTTTTTCCTGTGTAGTTGCCTTATTTTTTTCTACACGATCTTACACTTCTGAGTTTTTCCTACACTATATTACTACGCTATACCTTATACTTATTTTTCACAGATATAGAGAAAGGGATAGAAGATAGAAAATTTTGACAGAAGAGAATTTTGCGCTGCAGCATCAGACATCCTTCCAGTCTGCTTTCCTTTTCTCTCAAGGATAAAACCCCTGCCTCTCAAAAAAAAAAAAATATATATATATATATATATATATATATATATATATATATTTTTTTTTTCTATAACACCGGCATGCCTTTCCAGTGGCAGGACTGCCTCACACTTTCGCCAAAAACTCTGTAATAAAACTATTATTTTCCTTTGTCTTTAGTCCCTATTACTTTGTCTTTAGTCCCTATTACTTTGTCTTTAGTCCCTCCCCTTTTTAGCCCCCACTTTTTTTCTTTAGTCCCTTTTTTTCTTTTTTTTTTAGTGCCTGTTCATGGCGCCATTCTGTGGGGTGTTTACGCACCACCCCCACAGTTCCCCAGAGTTTTCTTGAGCGTGAGAAGCAGGAAATATTAGATTGAAGGATTTATTGCGGAGAATCTTGAGGAGAGAAACAGATAGAAAATAAAGGATAGCCACGAGAGGGCCTGGAACCTATTCCAACCGGCCCCGACTGTCTCTGCCCCAGGGTTTTTATAGAGACGCCAAGGGGTGGAGCAAAAGACCTCCTCCCCCAGCACAGCCAAGTGCAGACCATCTCAGACACCTGCACTCAGGCCCGTGGTCTAATCATCGTCTATGCGGACCTGCTGGGTGAAGCCACGAGGAACCCGAGAACGGGCTCCTACAACCCACCGGGTGCTAAACCCAACAGGTGGACAGAGGTTCCGCTCCTGTTTTCCGACTCACACCTGCGCCTGCACCTCTTCTCCACACCCATGCGCCCGGGTCCCCAAGGAGCGGGAGAAACAGTGGCGTTACGACCGCCAGACTTGGCCTCAGTTCCGCCTAGACGCTCTAGGGGCTTTCGAGGAAACCAGGGCTGGGGACGCGAACTGCCCGCCCGGCGGCGGCGCTGGGTAAGGTAACCACACAAGATGCTTTTCGCTTCCACCCGGAGGCCGTCTGCCCCGCACTAACACCTTCCCACGGCAACCCCACGACACACCGCACGTCCCGTCCCTCCCCATCCCATCCCAACACCACCCTGGAGTTTTTCAAGATAGACATAAAAATATAACTTACGTACACACACACACTGAAAAAAATGGCTCCACTTGTTTGAAGCGGACGTTGAGTTGTGAAGATCAGGGTAAAGCTCACAGGGAGCCTGTGAGGAGGCAGGTGAGTCAGGTGGGGCAGTTTGGGCTTCTTCTGGACCTCAGAGCAGGCGGGGGAGGGAGGGGGAGACTCTGTGGGGTCCATGAGTGGCTCGGAAGCGTGTGTGCAGGGGCTGCGTGGTGGGTGTGTGTGCCCTCGTGATGGTGTCGGTGTGTAAGCTGGGCAGGACGGGAAGCAGCAAGGCTGAGCTGTCCAGGCGCAGAGTTGGCGTCTTGTGTGAGAGACGGAGGGCGGCAGTGGGAAGCTAGGCAAAGGGTGGGCTGTGCAGACAGGGAGCGGGCTATGTTGTGGTGGGTGGGGGCGTGAGAGCAGCGGGGCGAGCAGAGCCGCGATGCCCCTGAACAAAAGAGAGGCGTGTGGTTTGTTGGCGCCAAGGATCCCTTGTGAAGCGGCAAGAGGAGACAGAGGGCTTGGAGGAGGCGAGGGTGCCGAGAGGAAGGAGAAAGGCTTCCCTGACCGGGAATCGAACCCGGGCCGCGGCGGTGAGAGCGCCGAATCCTAACCACTAGACCACCAGGGAGCGTGACTTTATCCGACCGTCCCGACACTCGCACACGAAGCGAGACTGACAGCCAGCCTCAAGGACACAATGCCTGCCCGCCGGCCGGGAGAGCAGATGTCCCGGCATTACTGGCCTTACCAGGATGCGCTTCGGGGCTCGAGGGCACCTGGGCCTACTCCTGCCCTGCCAGCTGCCCGCCCCCGGCTGCCCTCTGGCGATTCGCCGTCAAATCCGGGGTCTCCTGGCGGATTAGACGTCTGGCCCTGGCGGGTCTCCTCCCGCTACACACACCCTCAAAACATCTCAGCCCCTACCTCCTTCCTTCGCTCAGTCCAGCGAACCGTCGCTCGCGCAGTCTCGGGACAAGCTGAAAGACGCCTGATAGAGCCAGCCTCGGCCCTGGACCTTGGCAAAACACGAGCAGGTTGCGTTGGCCGGGAATCGAACCCGGGTCAACTGCTTGGAAGGCAGCTATGCTCACCACTATACCACCAACGCCGCACCGCCGGGACGGCACCCACACGACGCCGGGGACTGACACCGGACAGTGCACAGCGGCGACGGCGACGTCGCCTACCGGCTCCCGCCCTGAGCCCTCCCCACGGGGACCGCCCCGACGTCAAAGCCAACGCCACCGCCCGAGCCACCGCCGACCGGGGCTCCCCCGCTGCGCGCTGTTCGCCGCCGTCCCAGCCGCGCCTCCCGCACGCACACACCGGGCCCTGTGGGCGCTCTCGCCACCTGACTGCAGCAGCAACCCGGCGTGCGCGAGGTCCACGGGGAAGAGCGAGCGTCCGGGACCGCTCGGGGCGGGTCACCACCAAGACTCGCCTGGCGCACCGGGGGCTCAGGACACGAGAGTCGCACCCGGGCGGCTCTGACACCCGTCGCCTGGTCGGGAGGGCGACCGGTTCCCTGGCGTCGGAGTGCAGGGCCAGGTGCCAGGCGAGGGGCCCGAGGGTCCGCAGGCGGGTGGGCAGGCCCGGCCGTGGGCGGCCCGATCCCGGGGCTTGGAAGGGGACCAAGGGCCAGCGCAGCCGTGGCCAACGGTCTGGCTAAAAAGATGGCACGTCTCCTCGTCGGGGAATCGAACCCCGGTCTCCCGCGTGACAGGCGGGGATACTCACCACTATACTAACGGGGAGGACTGCAAGGATGTCGTCATCGCCACACCGGGCCCTCTCCGTCGCTCCAGCCAGGCCCTAAGCTCTCCCTCCCGCCATGGCCGACCCCTGCACCCAACCCCAGAATCCCCGGGACGCCGCCACAACGCCCCTCGCACCAGGACCCCAACCCGCAACCCTGGGTGATCACCGCATCCCCCGCCCCCTGCCCCCTCCCGGGCTGTTGAGCGGGGCTCTCAGAGGTGACAGCTTTCTGCCGCCCTCGCCCACGCCATCAGGAGAGGTGCACCCACACCTGCGCGGCCCTGCGGCGGCTGCGCTGCTGCCCCAGACGCACCCCCACCGCACCCCCGGGACCGTCAGGGACTTTGGCGCCTAGGAGCGTCTCCACGTCCACGCGGTGAACACCGGGCGAGGCCCGCAGCCTCAGCACCCGGACCGCCACGTGTTCGGGCGCCCCGTCGCTCCAGGTCCGCCCGGCGCGCGCGTGGGCGCCTGCTGCCAGCCAGGCGAGTGGCCTCCGTTAGGACCCGCCGTCAGGATGGCCGAGCGGTCTAAGGCGCTGCGTTCAGGTCGCAGTCTCCCCTGGAGGCGTGGGTCCGAATCCCACTCCTGACACATTCATCTTTTGGCCACCCCACCCCGAGAGATCGCAGCTCGCGCCTCCTTCCACAACCTCTCCAGCGCCGCCGCTCCCCTCGGTCCCGCAACCTTCGTGGCCACACCTGTGCTAGAGCAGTGCCCTCCTCTCAGCTGCCACCAACTCCTATAGGAGAGCTGATGGAGAGCGTGCTGTTCCCTTGCTTGGATTTGGGGAGGCTGTAGTACGTGAGGAGGACGCTCCTGAGGACCCGAGCAGGCCAGCCAGACTGCCATGTGCCAATCTTTTGCCAACAGAGGACTTAGACCACCCCGAACCGACGCCCGTCACTGTTCGCCCAGCCCTCTCGCCCGCCGCCCCTTTTTCCCCATTCCATTCCCTCCAACTTCCGCAGGAGTCGCCCACCGCACCAACCTTGGTGCTCTGTGGTCGTAGGAAATTCTCGTGTGCGGAGGTGGCCTTTCCCTGCGAACGCCTGCCAGTCACTTGGTGCTCGCACAGCCACGCGCCCGCCGGCCCGTCGGCCAGCAGGGGCAGGGTTTTCGTGGGGCCTAGGCGTCGGTCCGGGAGAGGGGCGCTTGAGCCCCAGAGCCTCAGTCTAGACCCGGGACTCTTCTGTCTGTGGCCATGTCGTTCCCCTGCCAGGTCGATTCCAGCCAGGGCCCAGGATCCAGCTGGTGCAGGGACTGTCGGGGAGCAGAGGCTGTGACAGCAGTCGGGGAAGAGTGTTGAACATGGCATAGGTGGTTCAGTGGTAGAATTCTCGCCTGCCATGCGGGAGGCCCGGGTTCGATTCCCGGCCCATGTAGAGTCCAGTCCCTTTTGGTCCTCAGCCACATGTCCAGTGTCCCGTCTGACAGTCCGGCCTTGTCCCAGTCCAAGCTGCCCGCGCTGTGCACACAACACAACTCCTGGACAATGCCAGTGCCAGCTGCACTCCAGTGAGCCTGTGCCAACCCACCTTCCTGTTTGCTTCTCCTCAACTCAGCCAGCCAGGCCCAACTGCAAAGACACTGCATCCCTCACTCACTTCCTGGGCACTTCAAAGCACCTGCCATACCTAGCCTCTCCTCTGCACACTGGCGCCAGCAACCAGCGCCTCCATGGTTCTTATAACCCGGCCCCGACATCACCCACACCCCACACCTCCAGCCTCCCACCCCACAGTACCGGCCCCACACAGCCTGCCTCTCTCACAATGGAGACTTACTTGGTGTTCCTCTCTTCATCGGGGGTCTGAAATGCGTCCCTGATCCTGGACCTGCTTGTGCCTCCTTTGCTGAGGAGGGAGAGCCCCTGCAGGGACGAGGGTGCCTTATTTCCCCTAGCGCATTGCCCACAGCAACTCGTCTAGACCCTTGAGAGCATCCCAGCTCCCGTGACTCGGCAGCAGGCGTTTTTCGCGCCCTCTTCCACCATGTGGAGGTGGAGAAACCCACCGCTCCCCAGTCTCACTCGGCCCAGAGCCCACCCACACCCTTGGCCATCCACAGGGTCTTTGACCCTACAGGACACTACTCCCTCCCTGCTGAGATCTCTCTGTGTCTCTATCTCTGTCTGTCTGTCTCTCTGTTACACACACACATACACACACACACACACACACACACACACACACACACACACACAGAGACAGAGAGAGTAGAGAGACAGAGACAGAGAGACGGATAGGAACAGGCCAGAGAGGCACAAACACAGACAACTCAATCTTAGTTCCTTCTGTGCCATCGCAAAGTCCTTGCTGACAGGTCACTGCAGTGCTCCCTGGTTTTCTGAGACCTGGGCTAGTCCAGGTGACCTATTGGCCGGCGTGTGTGCCTGACATCCTCACCACCCCGGCAGATTGCCCAGAAAGGCTGACAGTCGACCTCTCCAGTGAGCTCAGTGTGTCCACAGAGTGCGCTTCACACCTTCTCCAACCTCCCATCCGGTGGACCAAGTGTCCCTTCCTGCGGTCCGACTCCCCTTTGCTCCGGAAGGCGGTGGCTTCCACAAAGGAAAACCTTCACCTATCTGTCACCAAACCCAACCAAGGCACAACATCCAGAGAAAGGGCCTGTGTAACCACAGGCAACTGGCTGGCCTCTGCCACCTGTTAAGTCCCTGACCTGCCTGCTCTCTGTCTTCAGCAAAGGCAAACGGGAGTGGTGAGAACCTCAGCAGCTTTTTAGTAAAGAGAGTGCAGAAACAGAACCAAGTGGGGCTCCTCAGTTGACTTTGGTCTGCAATCAGAGCTGAAACTAGGCAGCATATCAAGAGCAGGAGAGACCGGATGTTGGTACTAGGACATGGGGTTGTTACCCTGGCAATGGTGACTGCCACTTCTGCTGCTGCTTCTTTCTTCTTCTTCTTCTTCTTCTTCTTCTTCTTCTTCTTCTTCTTCTTCTTCTTCTTCTTCTTCTTCTTCTTTTCTCTTCTCTTCTACTAATTCTCCTTCTTCCTCTTATACTGCTACTTACTACTACTAATACTACGATTATTTTTCTAATTGTACTTCTTCTTTTCCTCCTCCTCCTCCTCCTCCTCCTCCTCCTCCTCCTCCTGCTCCTCCTTCCTCTTCTACTACTTCTTCTGCTTTTTCTGTTGCTGCTGCTGCTGTTGTTGCTGATGATGTGCAGGGGTGTTGGGATGAGTGGGAGTTGGAAATGAGCAGGAACAGAAGCAGCACAATCTCTGCCAGCAGGCTCCTGGAACCATCTCCTGGGGCTCCTGCCCATTTCTTTCTGGGTAGGGATCAGGATCATGTTTTTAGTTGAGGTTGTTACTATTGTGATCAAATGTGTGACTGAAAGCAACCTTGGGGTGAGAAGGTTTGATTTCTTCTTTCAACTCCTTAGCGCCACAGTGGTGGAAGTGTGGATGGGTGGTGGAGGTGGGGAGGGCTGGGTTTATGTGGCTTAGGTGGTCAGAGTCAGGTCTTGGGGGTGGTGTGGTGAGGGGAGAGACCTAGAGGCAGGAAGTGATGCAGAGGACCTGCATGAGGGCTGCCTACTGGCTTGCTCAGCCTGCTCTCTTATCCCACACAGGACCATCTGCCCAGGGATTGGCACTGCCCATTTACCCACCTCCTCTCTTCATGTGCCCTCCACATCCATCGTGAATCAAACAATAACCTACAAACTCGGCTGAAGGCCCGTCTCAGGGAAGACTCTTCTCAGAGGAGTCCAGGTTTTTGTCATGTTCACCAGAACCAACCAGCATCGTTGACCCTCTGTCAGCCTGGCACACAACCAGGTCCCTTACTGAGCCAGAACCTTTCCTTTCCTGTTCATCCCTCAGAGCTTATTTTAATCTCAACACCACAATAAAAACATCAAGAAATGTCGTTGGTTTTTTTTTTTTTGGTTTTTTGTTTGTTTGTTTCTTTGTTTGTTTGTTTTTGTTGTTGTTGTTTTGGGGTTTTTTTGTTTTTCGAGACAGGGTTTCTCTGTGTAGCTTTGTGCCTTTCCTGGGACTCACTTGGTAGTCCAGGCTGGCCTCGAACTCACAGAGATCCAACAGGCTCTGCCTCCCGAGTGCTGGGATTAAAGGCGTGTGCCACCACCCCCTGGCTTGTTTCTTTGTTTTCGTAATATTTTGCTCTTGGGAGCCTGCCACCCAGCACTCAAATAAATACACAGAGACTCATTCTTACTTATAAATGCCTGGGCTTAGCTTGGCTCTTTCTTGGCCATCTTTCTTAACTTCCATTATCCCATCTAATTTTTTCCCCCACTGTACTTTTACCTTTCTCTATCCTATAGCCTTTCTTTACTCTTATTGAGCATCTGGCTGAGTGGTTGTGTGGCTGGCCCCTGGCGTCCTCTTCTCTTTCTCCTTTTCTCCAAACTCTCCTTACTTCTGCTCCTATTGATTCTCCCTGCCTGGCAGCCCCGCTCAGCCCTCTCAATCCCAGCTATTGGCGGTTGATTCCTTTCTTAGACCAATAAGATGTTTTAGGCAGTCAAAATCACAGACCTTCACAGAGTTAGACAAATGCAACATCAAAGACTGCCATCTTTCTTTGCATCATTAAGCAAATATTCCACATCATAATCAAATGGAACACATCCACAGCTAATATTCCACAACCAAAAATTCATAGGTGCCACAGTCTTTTTCAAGTCAAAGATTCAACGTTCAGTGTTCTTAAAACACACAGAGTTTGGTTGTTGTTATTGTTTTGTTTTGATTTTTTTGTTTTGTTTTAACTTAAAGGCTCTTCTGCACAGAATGGAAAGAATCCGGGCAAAATCATTGTCCTAGGAAAGCAAAACCGAAGTCCAACATTGTCACAAGCCCAGTGACTGACCTCTCCTGTTCACTGGCTCTCTTGTGGGTCCAGAGAGGGCAGACAGTCACCCTCCCTCAGCTCTGTCATTCACATAACCTGCAGCTGCTCTCCCAGGCCTATATGGGCTCAACTCTGAGCCCCGCTGCTCCCCTTTGGTGCTTGTCCCTGGATACCCCCATCTCCAAGTACCTTGCCTTCGCTGGTGACAGCCTCTGCTGGGCTCTCTTCGGGGACTCTCTGAGCATGTCATGTGGAAATGCCAAGCCTCGCCTGTTCCCACGATCCACCCCTTCCGGTCGCAGTGGGGTTCACCCAAGCCTGCACCTTTGCTCATGTCCCCTCTCAGCCTCTCTCTGGGGACTCCAGACCCACCACCCATCTCCAAGCCTCTGCTGCTCTCTGGGATCCATCCTTCCACACTTTCAATGCCATCACCACATAGCCGAGTCCTACACGTTTTCAAATTGGCTGGCTGGCATGAGGGTCAGCCTCTGCATGCTGACCTCCAGGAAGCTCCCAACCCCGGGGGGTGGGCGTGGGGAGGTTTCACCTCCGTGACTCTGCTGTCTACTTAATCAGTGCAGACTTCTCAGCTGCAGTGGAGCACCAGGAAGGATTGTCCCTGCACAGCCAAGGTTTCACCTTACTGGGTCTGGTTTCTTGTTCATAAACCACAGATGATTCATCAGCCTCGGCTGAGCAGGACCACACCTTCATCATTCCAAACACCGGAAAGGCCACAACGGAGTTCTTTCACGGACTTCGCATGTGCCCGCTGAAACCTCAGGTGCCTCGGTAGTCGTCAGCGTCAGCAGTGCTCTAGACATTCCCTTCCAAGTTGCCCCGGAGGAGCACAGCCAGGTTGGAGCAGCAGTCAAGTGCTTTGCCCGCCTGCCCACAGTTCAAAGGCCTTTCTCAATCCTGGGGAAGGCAAGGTGATTGGGTCTGTCACAGCAAGACTCCACTCCAGGAACCAGGTTCGTTCTGAGTTAGGGTTTGTATTATTGTAATCAAACACCGTGACCAAAAGCAACTTGGGCGGAGAAGCCTTTGTTTCACCTTAAGGCTCCTAAGTCCCTCCCAGAGGGAAGCCAGGGTAGGGTCCCGGAGGCGGGAACTGCTGTGGTAGCTTTCGGTGGGAGAGTGCTCCCTACTGGCTTGCTCAGCCAGCTGTCCTACACAGCTCAGGATGCCTACCCAAGGGTTGGATGGCCCTTGTCCACAAGTCACCACACCCTCAACCAGTGCTCGCCCCCTCCCCCGGACCCCAACACCATCCCTACTTACGCCCCATGGGCTGTCCCACATCCATCACTCATCGCAGGCACACGCTATAGAGACGTTTTCTCACGGTACAGTCCCTCTTCCCAGAGGTGTCACGTTGCCCAAACCCAGCCAGCACAGAGCCAGCCACACCTGCATCCCTGCATTGGCATTGGATAGCCCCCGTTTGGATGATGGCTAGCTAAGGATTTGCCCGGTGTCTCTTTTCCCCCACCCTCTGGCCTTCTCTCTAAGACACAAGCTTACCAGGGCGTGGCCGGACAGCCCCTTCCCAGATACCGCTTCACACTGGTGTCTCCGGGTTTCGAGACTGGGAGGGCTTCGGGGACAGGGGAGGGCTGGAGTCCGATGGGGAAAAGGCTGTCTGGTCTCCCCAGGATCTGCTGGCATCTCCCACTGTGCCTCCGATACCAGTGGAGCTCAATCCAGCCGTCAGCACTCAAGGATCTGACTCTGGGCCTCGGACTTGCTGGCACGTTCAGGACCGAGGGGACCCACCCGGCAGTGGACCCAACAGTTGGACGGAGGTTCCGCTCCAGTTTTCCGACTCACACCTGCGCCTACACCTCTTCTCCACACCCCTGCGCCCGGGTCCCCAAGGAGAGGAAGAAACAGGGGCATTGCAAACACCAGAAATGGCTTCAGCTCTACTTAGATGCTCTAGGGGCTTTCAAGGAAACCGGGGCTGGGGACGCGCACTGCCCGCCCCGGTGGCGACACCAGATGCATTTTGCTTCCACCCCGCCGTCTGCTGCGGACTAACACCTCCCCACGGCAACCCCACGCCTTACCGCATGTCCCATCCTTCCCCAAGCCATCCCAACACCACCCTGGAGTTTTTAAAGATATACATAAAAATATAACATACGTACACACACACACACACACACACACACACACACACACACACACACACGAAAAAATGGCTCGATTTGTTGGAAGCGGACGTTGAGTTGTGAAGATCAGGGTAAAGCTCACAGGGAGCCTGTGAGGAGGCAGGTGAGTCAGGTGGGGCAGGTGGGGGGCTTCTTCTGGACCTCAGAGCAGGCAGCGGAGGGGGGTGGAGACTCTGTGGGGTCCATGAGTGGCTCGGAAGCGTGTGCTAGAGGGCTGCGTGGTGGGTGGGTGTGCCCGCGTGATAGTGGCGGTGTGTAAGCTGGGCAGGACGGGAAGCAGCAAGGCTGAGCTGTCCAGGCGCAGAGTTGGTGTCTAGTGTGAGAGATGGTGGGCGGCAGTGGGAAGCTAGGCAAAGGGTGGTGGGTGGGGGCGTGAGAGCAGCAGGGGCGAGCAGAAGCAGAGGCGGGATGCCCCTGAACAAAAGGGAGGTGTATGGTTTGTTGGCTCCAAGGACCGCGCAAAAGACAGAGGGCTTGGAGGAGGCGAGGGTTCAGGAAGGAAGAAAGGGTTCCCTGACCGGGAATCGAACCCGGGCCGGGGCGGTGAGAGCGCCGAATCCTAACCACTAGACCACGAGGGGGTGTCCCCCACACCTGACGGTCCCGACACTCACCTCCCGGAGCCAGGCTGACAGCCAGCCTCAAGGACAGAATGCCTGCTCGCCCGGCACGAGAGCCGATGGCCCGGCATTACCGGCCTTACCAGGATGCGGTTCGGGACTCGAGGGCACCTGCGCCTACTCCTGCCCTGCCAGCTGCCCGCCCCCCGGCTGCCCTCTGGCGATTCGCCGCCAAGCCCGGCGCCTTCTCCCGGATTAGACGCCTGGCCCTGTCGGTTCTCCTCCCGCTAGACACACCCTCAAAACGTCTCGGCCCCGCTGCCTCCTTCCTTCGCTCAGTAAGGCCATCGGTCGGTCCTGCGGTCTCGGTACAAGCTGAGAGACGACAGACAGGGCCAGCCTTGGCAAAACACCAGCAGGTTGCGTTGGCCGGGAATCGAACCCGGGTCAACTGCTTGGAAGGCAGCTATGCTCACCACTATACCACCAACGCCGCACCGCCGGGACGGCACCCACACGACGCCGGGGACTGACACCGGACAGTGCACAGCGGCGACGGCGACGTCGCCTACCGGCTCCCGCCCTGAGCCCTCCCCACGGGGACCGCCCCGACGTCAAAGCCAACGCCACCGCCAACCCGGGCTCCGCCGCTGCGCGCTGTTCCCCGCCGTCCCAGCCGCGCCTCCCGCACGCACACGCCGGGCCCCTGAGGGCGCTCTCGCCACCTGACTGCAGCAGCAACCCGGCGTGCGCGAGGGCCACGGGGAAGAGCGGGCGTCCGGGACCGCTCGGGGCGGGTCACCAGCAAGACTCGCCAGGCGCACCGGGGGCTCAGGACACGAGAGTCGCACCCCGGCGGCTCTGACACCCATCGCGTGGTCGGGAGGGCGACCCGTTCCCTGGCGTCGGAGTGCAGGGCCAGGTGCCAGGTGCCAGGCGAGGGGCCCGAGGGTCCGCAGGCGGGTGGCAGGCCCGGCCGTGGGCAGCCCTATTCCAGGGCTTGGAAAAGGACCAAGGGCCAGCGCAGCCGTGCCCGACAGTCTAGCTAAAAATATGGCACGTCTCCTCGTCGGGGAATCCGCCTCTCCTGCCCCCTGTCCCCGCCCGGGCTGTTGAGCGGGGCTCTCAGAGGTGACAGCTTTCTGCCGCCCTCGCCCACGCCATCAGGAGAGGTGCACCCACACCTGCGTGGTCGTGCATCGGCTGGGCTGCTGCCCCAGACGCAGTCACACCGCATCCCCCGGGGGGCGTCAGCGACTTTGGCGTCTAGGAGCGTCTCCACGTTCACGCGGTGAACACCGGGCGAGGCCCGCAGCCTCAGCACCTGGACCGCCACGTGCCCGGGCGCCCCGTCGCTCCAGGTCCGCCTGGCGCGTTCTTGGTCGCCTGCAGCCAGCCAGGCGAGCGGACTCCCGATCGGACCCGCCGTCAGGATGGCCGAGCGGTCTAAGGCGCTGCGTTCAGGTCGCAGTCTCCCATGGAGGCGTGGGGCCGAATCCCACTCCTGACAGGCTCATCTTTTGGCCACTCAGAGAGATCGCATCTCGCACTTCGTTCCACCACCTCTCCAGCGCCGCCGCACCCTTCTCACTCGCAACCTTCCCTGTGCCTAGAGGAGCGCCCCCTCTCAGCTGCCCCCAACTCCCATAGGAGAGCGGATGGGGAGCGCGATGCTGGCCTTGCTTGGCGTCGGGGAGGCTGGAGTAAGTGAGGAGGCCGCTCCTGAGCACCCCAGTAGCCCAGCCAGCCAGCCAGCCTGCCCCGTGCCATTCTTTTGCAAACACAGGACTTGGTCCACCCAGACCCGACATCCATCACTGTTCCCTGAGCCCTCACGCCCGCCGCCTTTTTTGCGAATCCATTCCCTCCAACTCCCGCGGGAGACGCCCACCGCACCCATCTTGGTGGTCTGTGGTCGTCGGGGATTCTCCTGTGTGGAGGTGCCCTTTCCCTGCGAACGCCTGCCAGGGGCTTGGTGCTCGCACAGCCACGCGCCCGCCCGCCCGCCGGCCCGTCGGCCAGCAGGGGCAGGGTTGACGTGGGGCCTAGGCGTCGGTCCGGAGAGGCGCACTTGAGCCCCAGAGCCTCAGGCTGGACCGGGGACTCTCCTGTCCGAGGCCGTGGCGCTCCCCTGGCCGGTCCATCCAGCCAGGGCCCAGGATCCAGCTGGTGCAGGGACTGTCGGGGAGAGGAGGCTGTGACAGCAGTCGGGGAAGAGTATTGGCCATGGCATGGGTGGTTCAGTGGTAGAATTCTCGCCTGCCACGCGGGAGGCCCGGGTTCGATTCCCGGCCCATGCAGAGTCCAGTCCCTTTTGGTCCTCAGCCCCAAGTCTCCTGTCCTGTCTGTCCATCCTGGTCGTCCCAGTCCAAGCTGCAAGCGCAAAGCACACAAAGCAACTCCTGGACAGCTACAGTGCCAGCTGCACTCCTGTGAACCAGCCTCTACCCACCTACTTGGTCGCTTCTCCTCATCTCCACATCCAGGCCCAACTGCAAAGACTCTGCATCCTTCACTCACTTCCTGGGCACTTCAAAGCACCTGCCATACCTAGCCTCTCTGCACACTGGCGCCAGCAGCCAGAGCCTCCATGGTTCTTATAACCAGCCCATAACATCACCCACACCCCACACCTCCAGCCTCCCACCCCACAGGACCGGACCCACACAGCCTGCCTCTCTCACAATGGAGACTTACACTGCAGACCTCTCTTGATGGTGGTGCGGGGTGGGGGTGGGGGGCTGAAACGTGTCCCTGGTCCTGTGCCTCCTTTGCTGAGTAGGGACGGCCCAGGTAGGGACGAGGGTGCCTCATTTCCCCTAGCGCATTGTCCAGTGCACTCATCTAGACCATTGAGAGCACCCCAGTCCCATGACTCTCGGCAGGAGGTGTTTCCTAGCGACATCTTCCACCACGAGCATCTGACTCGGCCTGAGCCCACCCATGCCATTGGCCATCCACAGGGTCTTTGGCCCTACAGGACACTACTCCCTCCTTGCTGAGATCTTTCTCTCTCTCTCTCTCTCTCTCTCTCTCTCTCTCTCTCTCTCTCTCTCTCTCTCCATCTGTCTCTCTCTTTCTCTTTGTTATACATACACGCACACACAGAAATAGAGAGACAGAGACAGAGGGAGAGGGAGAGGGAGAGGGAGAGGGAGAGGGAGAGGGAGAGAGAGAGATCCAGTCTAGGCCAGAGAGGCACAAACACAGACAACTCAATCTTAGTTCCTTCTGTGCCATCCCGAAGCCCTTGCTGGCAGGTCACCGCAGTGCTCCCTGGTTTTCTGAGACCTGGGCTAGTCCAGGTGACCTATTGGCCAGCGTGTGCCGGGAATCCTCACCACCCCGCCCAATTGACTGGCCAGGCTGACCATCGGTCCTCTCCAGCGAGCTCAGTGTGTCCACAGACTGGGATTCAACCTTCTCCAGCCTCCCATCAGCTGGACTGTGTGTCCCTTCCTTCGGTCCGACTCCTCTTTGTTCTGGAAGGCGGTGGCTTCCACGAAGGAAAGCCTTCACCCATCTGTCACTAGACGAATCCCCGGCACACTGGCGGGAGAAAGCCCTGTCTAACCACAGGCAACTGGCTGGCCTCTGTCACCTGTTAAGTCCCTGACCTGCCTGCTCTCTGTCTTCAACAAAGGCGAGTGGGAGTGGACGGGAATGCTGCAGCTTTTTAGTAAAGAGAGTGCAGAAACAGAACCAAGTGGGGCTCCTCAGTTGACTTTGGTCTGCAATCAGAGCTGAAACTTGGCAGCATTTCAAGAGTAGGATGGACCAGATGTTGGTACTAGGACATGGGGTTGTTACCCTGGCAATGGTGACGGCCACTCCTGCTGATACTGCTGCTGCTGCTGCTGCTCCTGTTCCTCCTCCTCCTTCTCCTCCTCCTCCTCCTGCCTCCTCCCCCTACTCCTCCTCCATCTCCTCTTCTCCTCCATATCCTCCTCCTCCTCCTTCCTCCTGTTTCCTCTTTCTCCTTCTTCTTCCTCTACTACTACTACTAATACTATGATTATTTTTTCTTATTGTACTTCTTTTCTTCTTCTTCCTCCTCCTCCTCCTCTTCCCTCTTCTACTCCTTCTTTTGCTTCTTCTTCTTCTGCTGCTGCTGTTGTTGCTGGTGATGTTCAGGGGTGTTGGGATGAGAGGGAGTTGGAAATGAGCAGGAACAGAAGCAGCCCAATCTTGGCCAGCGGGCTCCTGGAACCATCTCCTGGAGCTGCTGCCGGTTTCTTTTGAGTAGGAACGAGGATCATGTACATCACACGTCCCGTCCCTCCCTATCCCATCCCAACACCACCCTAGAGTTTTTCAAGATATTCATAAAAATATAACATACATACGTACACACACACACACACACACACACACACACACACACAAACACACATTATGAAAAAAATGGCTCCATTTGTTTGAAGAGGACATTGAGTGTGAAGATCAGGGTAAAGCTCACAGGGAGCCTGTGAGCAGGCAGGTGAGTCAGTTGAGTCAGGCGGGGGAGTGAGGGGGAGACTCTGTGGTGTCCATGAGTGGCTCGGAAGCATGTGCGCGAGGGCTGCGTGGTGAGTGTGTGTGCCCGCGTGATGGTGGCGGTGTGTTAGCTGGGCAAGGTGGGAAGCAGTAAGGCTGAGCTGTCCAGGCGCAGAGTTGGCGGCTTGTGTGAGAGACGGTGGGCGGCAGTGGGAAGCGAGGCAAAGGGTGGACTGTGCAGACAGGGAGCGGGCTATGTTGTGGTGGGTGTGGGCGTGAGAGCAGCAGGGGCGAGCAGAGCCGCGATGCCCCTGAATAAAAGGGAGGTGTGTGGTTTGTTGGCGCCAAGGATCCCGCATGAGGTAGCAAGAGGAGACAGAGGGCTTGGGGGAGGCGAGGGTCCAGAGCGGAATAAGAAAGGCTTCCCTGACCGGGAATCAAACCCGGGCCGCGGCGGTGAGAGCGCCGAATCCTAACCACTAGACCACCAGGGAGCGTAGCTCATATATGACGGTCCCGACACTCCCCGCCCGGAGCCAGGCTGACAGCCAGCCTCTAGGACAGAATGCCCGCTCGCCCGGCGCGAGAGCCGATGTCCAGGCACAAATGGCCTTACCAGGATGCGTTCGGGACTCGCGGGCATCTGCGCCTATACCTGCCCTGCCAGCTGCCCGCTGCCCGCTGGCGATTCCCCGCCAAGCCCGGCGCCTCCTGGCGGATTAGACGCCTGGCCCTGGCGGGTCTCCTCCCGCTAGACAAATCCTCAAAAAGTCTCGGACCCCCTGCCTCCTTCCTTCCTTAGCATCTTTGCTTCTGAAGGTCGGGGCTTTAGTCCGTTTCTGTTTCCGGGTCTGAGGTTTGTGTTCATAAAGCAAGCTTAGCCAGGGAGGTTTTTGCCATTTCTAAATTCCCATTAGGACAGGTGTTTTGCCTTATCAGGCCTTCACCTGTCCCAGTCCCCCAGTGGGTTGCATTTGCTTGTTTGGGTGCTCAAGGACAGAGTTTAAGCCAGAGGCAATCACCCCTTAGGGCTACACTCCCTCATCTCACAGGGAGTCAGTTGAAACAAAGCTTTTCTCAAAGAGGTGCTTTCTCTGACAGAAAAGAAAGCTTTACTCCTGGGTAGTTCTGTTCTGCCCTGGCTGGGCTTTTTCCCCAGACAGCGTTCTGACTCAGCAGCACAACTGCTTCAGACACAGTACAGCTTTACTGTTTTCCCAGAAAGGTCCTTACTCTGATAAGCAAGCTTTTCTCAGATTTCCTTTTGCAGCTGTGGACCTATCAACCCGGGACTTGTAGGAAAGTGGACAACTGTTCCGTTCCCACCGGATTTAGCTTTGTTTGTTCATTAGCAATCTTCCCCTGGGTCCTGCACCTTCCTGCCTCAGCTTTGTGCTCCAGGAAGTTTACCACTGCAGGAATCCTAGTATCCCGGAAATGCACTCCAACTCAGAGACGCTGGCCAGTGGCCTCTGGGTTTTTGGTCAGAAGCTAGGATACAATGCTTACAGTTTTCATCGCTTCAGGGGATCTTTGCATTAGGACATTCGGGAGCACCTTTTCATTCTGAAATGCTCACTCAGAAACAAAACCCTTGATGCCTTAGCTGGCTGTAACTGAAAAGCTTGGCTTTCTTTGCTTTTCTTAGGTAAAGTTTCCCGCCCTTTTGGGCTCTCTGTAGCTCTTTATCCACACTCACCCAAGCATTTCCCCTCAGGGTACTCTGACCCACTGTCTTTTACTAGCTTGAAGAGACAGAGCTTAGAAGAGGTTTTTAGTAACTTGTCCCTGCCTCCTGCATTGCAGGGAGGATTTTTTTTTTTTTTTTTTTTTTTTTTTTTTTTTTTTTTTTTTTTTTGGTTTTTCGAGACAGGGTTTCTCTGTGTAGCTTTGCGCCTTACCTGGAACTCACTTGGTAGCCCAGGCTGGCCTCGATCTCACAGATATCCGCCTGCCTCTGACTCCCGAGTGCTGGGATTAAAGGCTTGTGCCACCACCGCCCGGCGCAGGGAGGATTTTTTTTTTTTTGGTTTTTCGAGACAGGGTTTCTCTGTGTAGCTTTGCGCCTTTCCTGGAACTCACTTGGTAGCCCAGGTTGGCCTCGAACTCACAGAGATCCGCCTGGCTCTGCCTCCCGAGTGCTGGGATTAAAGGTGTGCGCCACCACCGCCCGGCGAAGGGAGGATTTTTAAAGCTTGAAAGAACTTAGGTTTTGCTGTCTTAAGAGGTTTCTTGTTTTCCCTTAGAGCTAATCACAGGTGATCCCCATACTAATATCTTCAGGTAATTCTAATTTTTGTCCTTCTGAGAAAGATAAAGGCTTTAGTTTTTAAGTTTAAGAGAGCTTTTGAGAAAGATTAAGGCTTTTTGGAGAGTTTTTTTCCCCCCAAAATTTTCCAAGAAAAGCTTTTTAGTTTAAGAGAAAGTTTTTTCCCCCAGGACAAAGAAAGATCAACTTTTCCCAAAACTTCTAAACTTTAAACTTTGACTTCTTACACTCCCATTTTTGCCTCCTGCCACTTTCTCCTGCTGCTTGGACTTTGCATTTCAGCTGTCCCCAGGTCAAAAGCTTCCATAGGAAACTTTTTCTTCCCCATAAGCTCAGAGAAGAGCTTTTTTACTACCCGCAAAGCCCAAAGAAAGATTTTTTTCCCAGTTTGCGTTTATAGCCCCCAAAGTTAGAAAATTGTAGAGTTTTTCCTGTGTAGTTGCCTTATTTTTTTCTACATGATCTTACACTTCTAAGTTTTTCCTACACTATATTACTACGCTATACCTTATACTTATTTTTCACAGATATAGAGAAAGGGATAGAAGATAGAAAATTTTGACAGAAGAGAATTTTGCGCTGCAGCATCAGACATCCTTCCAGTCCGCTTTCCTTTTCTCTCAAGGATAAAACCCCTGCCTCTCAATAATATATATGCCGGTGTTATGGAAAAAAAAATATATATATATATACATATATATATATTCCAATAACACCGGCATGCCTTTCCAGTGGCAGGACTGACTCACACTTTCGCCAAAAACTCTGTAATAAAACTATTATTTTCCTTTGTCTTTAGTCCCTATTACTTTGTCTTTAGTCCCTGTTCATTTGTCTTTAGTCCCTCCCCTTTTTAGCCCCCACTTTTTTTCTTTAGTCCCTTTTTTTCCTTTTTTTTTTTAGTCCCTGTTCATGGCACCATTCTGTGGGGCGTTTACGCACCAACCCCACAATTCCCCAGAGTTTTCTTGAGCGTGAGAAGCAGGAAATATTAGATTGAAGGATTTATTGCGGAGAATCTTGCGGAGAGAAACAGATAGAAAATAAAGGATAGCCTCGAGAGGGCCTGGAACCTATTCCAACCGGCCCCGACTGTCTCTGCCCCAGGGTTTTTATAGAGACGCCAAGGGGTGGAGCAAAAGACCTCCTCCCCCAGCACAGCCAAGTGCAGACCATCCCAGACACCTGCACTCAGGCCCGTGGTCTAATCATCGTCTATGCGGACCTGCTGGGTGAAGCCACGAGGAACCCGAGAACGGGCTCCTACAACCCACCCGGTGCTAAACCCAACAGGTGGACAGAGGTTCCGCTCCTGTTTTCCGACTCACACCTGCGCCTGCACCTCTTCCCCACACCCGTGCGCCCGGGTCCCCAAGGAGCGGGAGAAACAGTGGCGTTACGACCGCCAGACTTGGCCTCAGTTCCGCCTAGACGCTCTAGGGGCTTTCGAGGAAACCAGGGCTGGGGACGCGAGCTGCCCGCCCGGCGGCGGCGCTGGGTAAGGTAACCACACAAGATGCTTTTCGCTTCCACCCGGAGGCCGTCTGCCGCGCACTAACACCTCCCCACGGCAACCCCACGACACACCGCACGTCCCGTCCCTCCCCATCCCATCCCAACACCACCCTGGAGTTTTCCAAGATATACATAAAAATATAACTTACATACTTACGTACACACACACACACACACACACACACACACACACACACACACTGAAAAAAATGGCTCCATTTGTTGGAAGCGGACGTTGAGTTGTGAAGATCAGGGTAAAGCTCACAGGGAGCCTGTGAGGAGGCAGGTGAGTCAGGTGGGGCAGTTTGGGCTTCTTCTGGACCTCAGAGCAGGCGGGGGAGTGAGGTGGAGACTCTGTGGGGTCCATGAGTGGCTCGGAAGCGTGTGCTCGAGGGCTGCGTGGTGGGTGTGTGTGCCCGCGTGATGGTGGCGGTGTGTAAGCTGGGCAGGACGGGAAGCAGCAAGGCTGAGCTGTCCAGGCGCAGATTTGCCGTTTTGTGTGAGAGACGGTGGGCGGCAGTGGGAAGCGAGGCAAAGGGTGGGCTGTGCAGACAGGGAGCGGGCTATGTTGTGGTGGGTGGGGGCGTGAGAGCAGCAGGGGCGAGCAGAGCTGCGATGTCCCTGAACAAAAGGGAGGTGTGTGATTTTTTGGCACCAAGGATCCCTTGTGAAAGGGCAAGAGGAGACAGAGGGCTTGGAGGAGGCGAGGGTCCAGAGAGGAAGAAGAAAGGCTTCCCTGACCGGGAATCGAACCCGGGCCGCGGCGGTGAGAGCGCCGAATCCTAACCACTAGACCACCAGGGAGCGTCCCTTACGTATGACGGTCCCCACATTCGGCTACCGGAGCCAGGCTGACAGCCAGCCTCAAGAACAGAATGCCCTCCCGCCAGGCGCGAGAGCCGATGTCTAGGCACAAACCGCCTTACCAGGATGCCGTTCGGGGTTCGCAGGCATCTGCGCCTATTCCTGTCCTGCCCGCTTCCCTCTTCTCGCTGCCCGCTGCCCGCTGCCCGCTGCCCCCTGCCCGCTGGCGATTCGCTGCCAAGTCCGGGGCCTCCTGGCGGATTAGACGCCTGGCCCTGGCAGTTCCCCTCCCGCTAGACACAACCTCAAAACGTCTCGGACCCCCTACCTCCTTCCTTCGTTCAGTCAGGCGATCGGTCGGTCGCGCGATCACAGTACAAGCTGAGAGTTTCCGGACAGGGCCAGCCTTGGCAAAACACCAGCAGGTTGCGTTGGCCGGGAATCGAACCCGGGTCAACTGCTTGGAAGGCAGCTATGCTCACCACTATACCACCAACGCCGCACCGCCGGGACGGCAGCCACACCACGCCGGGGACTGACACCCGACAGTGCACAGCGGCGACGGCGACGTCGCCTACCGGCTCCCGCCCTGAGTCCTCCCCACGGGGAACGTCCGGATGTCAAACCCGATGCCACCGCCCGAGCCACCGCCGACCGGGGCTCCGCCGCTGCGCGCTGTTCCCCGCCGTCCCAGCCGCGCCTCCCGCTCGCACATGCCGGGCCCTGTGGGCGCTCTCGCCACCTGACTGCAGCAGCAACCCGGCGCGCGCGAGGGCCACGGGGAAGAGCGAGCGTCCGGGACCGCTCGGGGCGGGTCACCACCAAGACTCGCCTGGCGCACCGGGGGCTCAGGACACGAGAGTCGCACCCGGGAGGCTCTGACACCCGTCGCCTGGTCGGGAGGGCGACCCGTTCCCTGGCGTCGGAGTGCTGGGCCAGGTGCCAGGTGCCAGGCGAGGGTTCCAAGGTTCCGCAGGCGGGTGTGCAGGCCGGGCCGTGGGCGGCCCGATCCGGGCGCTTGGAAGGGGACCAAGGGCCAGCGCAGCCGTGGCCAATGGTCTGGCTAAAAAGATGGCACGTCTCCTCGTCGGGTAATCGAACCCCGGTCTCCCGCGTGACAGGCGGGGATACTCACCACTATACTAACGGGGAGGACTGCAAGGACGTCGTCATCGCCACACCGGACCCTCTCCGTCGCTCCAGCCAGGCCCTAAGCTCTCCCTCCCACCATGGCCGACCCCCGCACCCAACCCCAGAGTCCCCGGGAGGCCGCCACAACGCCCCTCGCACCAGGACCCGAACCCGCAACCCTGGGTGATCTCCGCATTCCCCGCCCCCTGCCCTCTCCCGGGCTGTTGAGCGGGGCTCTCTGAGGTGACAGCTTTCTGCCGCCCTCGCCCAGGTGCACCCACACCTGCGCGGCCCTGCGGCGGCTGCGCTGCTGCACCAGACGCACGCCCACCGCACCCCGGGACCGTCAGCGACTTTGGCGCCTAGGAGCGTCTCCACGTCCACGCGGTGGACACCGGGCGAGGCCTGCAGCCTCAGCACCCGGACCGCCACGTGCCCGGGCGTCCCGTCGCTCCAGGTCCGCTCGTCTCGCATGTGGGCACGGAGTTCCAGCCAGGCGAGCGACCTCGTGCTCAGATCCGCCGGCAGGATGGCCGAGCGGTCTAAGGCGCTGCGTTCAGGTCGCAGTCTCCCCTGGAGGCGTGGGTCCGAACCCCACTCCTGACATTCTCATCTTTTGGCCACCCCACCCCGAGAGATCGCAGCTCGCCGCTCCTTCTGCAACCCCTCCAGCGCCGCCGCTCCCCTCGGTCCCGCAACCTTCCCTGTGCCTAGAGCAGCGCCCTCCTCTCATCTGCCACCAACTCCTGGAGGAAAGCGCATGGGGCACGTGCAGGAGTCACTGAGGCGGCCGCTCCTGTGCGCCCCGGCAACCCAGCCAGCCTAACGGGTGACATTCTTTTGCCAACAGACGACTCGGTCCACCCCCCACCCCCACCCCTGAAACCCGGAACTGTTCGCCCAGCCCTCGCGCCCACCGCCCTTTTTCCCCATTCCATTCCCTCCAACTCCCGCGGGAGACGCCCACCGCACCCATCTTGGTGGTCTGTGGTCGTCGGGGAATCTCGTGTGCGGAGGTGCCCTTTCCCTGCGAACGCCTGCCAGATCATTGGTGCTCACACAACCACGCGCCCGCCCGCCCGCCGGCCCGTCGGCCAGCAAGGACAATGTTGACGTGGCCCTAGGCGTCGGTCCGGGAGAGGCGCACTTGAGCCCCAGAGCCTCAGTCTGGACCGGGGACTCTCCTGTCCGTGGCCGTGGCGCTCCCCTGGCCGGTCCATCCAGCCAGGGCCCAGGATCCAGCTGGTGCAGGGACTGTCGGGGAGCAGAGACTGTGGCAGCAGTCGGGGAAGAGTGTTGGCCATGGCATGGGTGGTTCAGTGGTAGAATTCTCGCCTGCCACGCGGGAGGCCCGGGTTCGATTCCCGGCCCATGCAGAGTCCATTCCCTTTTGGTCCTCAGCCACACATCCCGTGTCCCGTCTTTCTGTCCTAGTCGTCCCAGTCCAAGCTGCCCGCGCGGTGCACACAACACAACTCCTGGACAGCGCCAGTGCCAGCTGCACTCCAGTGAGCCAGCGCCTACCCACCTACCTGGTCGCTTCTCCTCAACTCAGCCAGCCAGGCCCAACTGCAAAGATGCTGCATCCCTCACTCACTTCCTGGGCACTTCAAAGCACCTGCCATATCTAGCCTAATCTCTGCACACTGGCGCCAGCAGCCAGCGCCTCCATGGTTCTTATAACCCGCCCCCGACATCACCCACACCCCACACCTCCAGCCTCCCACCCCACAGTACCGGCCCCACACAGCCTGCCTCTCTCACAATGGAGACTTACTTGGTGTACCTCTCTTCATCGGGGGTCTGAAATGCGTCCCTGATCCTGGACCTGCTTGTGCCTCCTTTGCTGAGGAGGCATAGCCCCAGCAGGGACGAGCGTGCCTTATTCCCCTAGTGCATTGCCCACAGCAACTCGTCTAGACCCTTGAGAGCATCACAGTTCCCGTGACTCGCCAGCAGGTGTTTTCTCGCTCCCTCTTCCACCATGTGGATGTGGAGAACCCCACCGCTCCCGCGTCTCACTCGGCCCAGAGCCCACCCACACCCTTGGCCATCCACAGGGTCTTTGGCCCTCCAGGACACTACTCCCTCCCTGCTGAGATCTCTCTGTCTCTCTGTTTCTGTATCTCTGTCTGTCTGTCTCCCTCTGTTACACATACACACACACACAGAGAGGGAGGGAGGGAGGGAGGAAGGGAGAGAGAGAGAGAGAGAGAGAGAGAGAGAGAGAGAGAGAGAGAGAGAGAGAGGAGGGAGGGAGGGAGGGAGGGAGAGGGAGGAGCGGGGGAGAGGGAGAAGGAGAAAGTTCAGGTACAGGCCAGAGAGGCACAAACACAGACAACTCAATGTTTGGAATTTTGGCTCCCTTTGTTTGAAGAGGACGTTGAGTTGTGAAGATCAGGGTAAAGCTCACAGGGAGCCTGTGAGGAGGCAGGTGAGTCAGGTGGGGCAGGTGGGGGAGTGAGGTGGAGACTCTGTGGGGTCCATGAGTGGCTCGGAAGCGTGTGCTCGAGGGCTGCGTGGTGTGTGTGTGCCCGCGTGATGGTGGCGGTGTGTAAGCTGGGCAGGACGGAAAGCAGCAAGGCTGAGCTGTCCAGGCGCAGAGTTGGTGTCTAGTGTGAGAGACGGTGGGCGGCAGTGGGAAGCGAGGCAAAGGGTGGGCTGTGCAGACAGGGAGCGGGCTATGTTGTGGTGGGTGGGGGCGTGAGAGCAGCAGGGGCGAGCCTAGATGGTTTTGAGCAAAAGGGAGGTGCGAGAGGTGTGGTGATGGAGACAAGCCCGGGTCAGGAGACAAGACAGAGGGCGGAGAAGAGGCCAATGTACAGAGTGGAAGAAGAAAGGCTTCCCTCACCGGGAATCGAACCCTGGCCCAATCCTAATCACTAGACCACCAGGGAGCATCTCATACAATGGAAGGTCCAGACACTCGCCACCGTTTTTTCACCCTGAAAATACTTAAAACTCAGTCTAAACTGAAAATTGTTGGATGCAAGACAATATATGTTGGCTTTGGGAATTAAAAAGTGTAGCAAGCTTTCTCTTGGGCCCCCAACCAGCTCCCAAATCATGACACAGACCTTTATTTTTAATCCTTGGCCTTAGCTCAGCTCTTCTTTTAATCTGTTTCTCTTTATCTACATTTTGCCTCGGAGGATTTTACCTTTTTTTTTCCGATACTGGGTTTTTCTGTGTAGCTTTGCTCCTTTCCTGGAACTTACTCTTTAGAGCAGGCTGGCCACGAACTCACAGACATCTGCCTGCCTCTGCCTTCCGAGGGCTGGAATTAAAGGCATGTGCTGCCACACTCATTTACCTTTCTATCTTACCTTTCTGCTGTCTCTATGTCTGTTTGTCTGGCAGCTGTCTGCCTTTCTGGAGCCAGGTGTGTCCCTCTCTTTCTCCCTGGTTCCTTTTGTTCCTTCTCTTCTCTCTTGAGCCTAGACTCCTCTTCCTATTCTCTCTGCCTGCCATTCCCACCTATCCCTCTCCTGCCTAGGTATTGGCTCTTCAGCTTTTTATTAAACGAAATCAGGAGCCTTAGGCAGGCAAGGTGAAGCAGCAATACATCTGCACATAATTAAACAAATGCAGCATAAACAAATGTAACACACCTTTGCATTTGGCAAAATCAAAGAAAATACTCCATTATCTATCCTATCTTGGTGAGTCCAAAGTTCTGTACCTAATTTACCCTCTATAATAACTAAGGAAAACTATAACTATCTAGTCTTCCATTCCATCAAAGACCCCAGAAGACTATAATATCACCTGAGTAAACAGGAAGTGCAGTGCAGTCCACTTCCAAAATGACAAACATCTGGCTACATGGATAGTGACTCAAGATTCCTCTGCATTGGTGGGGCATCCATCTTCAGCCTACAGACCTAGAAGATCTGGCAGACTTTTCTATGAAGCAGGAATTTTGAAGGACTGTCCCGCCTTATCTTGGCAAAGTTCAGCAGTCTTTTTCCTCTGTGTCCTGCTTGTCCAGTTTGCACAGCATACTGTCAGTAGTCAAAGCAAGGTCTGTTTCTTGCCCAAATGGCTAAATTTGCCACACTGGAAGCAAACTCCATATGGAGGTTCTTTGATGTCCATCATCCTTTTATAAAGTATATTGGTGCTGCCAGGAGTAGGCATGTCTCACTGTCGTGAAAAGCCTTAGGTTATTAAACATCTTCAATGCCATATTCTTTAGATCTCTGAGGTGTTTGAAGATCACCTGTCTAAAATATATCTCTGTATGTTCTTGAAAACATACCTAATATGACTTCAAGTTTGATTATTATAGATAACTACCAACCTGCCTTTTTAAAGATTTATTTATTATGTATACAATATTCCTCCTGCATGTTGCCTGCAGGCCAGAAGAGGGCACCAGATCTCATTATCTATGGTTGTGAGCCACCATGTGGTTGCTGGGAATTGAACTCAGAACCTCTGGAAGAACAGCCACTGCTCTTAACCTCTGAGCCACCTCACCAGCCCCACATTTTTAAATTATACATTACATTTTTAAATGATCTGCATAAGCACAATACCCCAAAGAAGAATAGAAACATGCATGTAGTATAACAAAAATAACTTTAAATTTGTATTAATATACCAAAATCCATATCAATGTAAAGTATTTGATGTTAATAGTTGTCTTTTTATCCTATATTCCCATCATCCCCCTAAATGATGACAAACATGTATAACCCAACAAAGGATCAAAAACCACCCACCCCAATTCTTGGGAATGTGGGCCTTGTATTCTCTAGTCTGTTTCTTCTTGTCTGTGGATGATGACATCTTTAGGACACCTGAGAAAATTGAGATAATGGTCAAGTCCTGGGAAAACTAGTCATAACACTGGTTATCTGTGGTGATGTAGAGTGTCCCCAATATACTGTGTCCCCTAATAAAATTTATCTGAGGATCAGAGGAAAAAGCCAGCCACTATATTAAACATAGAAGTCAGGCAAAGGTAGCACACACCCTTAATTCTATCATTCGGGAGGCAGAGATCTGTCTGGATCTCTGTGAGTTCAAAGCCACCCTGGGAACAGAGCTAAGCATGGTGTCACATGCCTTTAATCCCAGCACTAACCATAGAGGTCTGGAGGTCTGTACAGACAGACAGGAAGTGACAGAGCTGGGCAAGAAGAGGAAGCGATGTAGCTGGGCTGAGAGAGCAAATGAGAGAGCAGAACAGAAAGGCATATAAGTGTGGGTATACAGGAAGTAGGTTTCTTTGAAGACTGAGGTATCTGTGAGGTGAGGTTAGCTTGTGGCTTTTTCTATTCCTCTGATCTCTCTCAGGCTTTAACCCCAATTTCTGGCTCCGAGTCTTTTATTTAATAAGACCATTTAGCAATTTGTCTACAGTTGTCCAGTCTCTGTGCAATGGGAAAGCACAAGGCTTATCTGCAGTCCTGGCTAGAGAATTCATGGATCTTGGAGGAGAACCACTGTTTTACTAAAGCAGTACAATCCCTAACTTCATTCAGTCTGGGGAGATGCCAGCCTGCTGCCCAAGGAGCAACATGCCAGCAGACCAATAAAGCCATGGAACACGTGGCAAAACATAGATTAGTAGAAATGGGTTAATTTAAGATATAAAGAGCTAGCTAGCAAGAGGCCTGCCATAGGCCATACAGTTTGTAAATAATATTAAGCCTCTGAGTAATTATTTTATAAGTGGCTATGGGACCATGGGGCCAGGCGAGACAGGAGAAAACTTTCAACTATGACTTTATTATTTATAAGCTGTCTACTTTTTTTCTATGACTGTCTATACCCATTTTCTTTCTTAAGCCTACTCACATTTTTTTTTTTTTTTTTTTTTTGAGACAGGGTCTCTGTAGCTTTGGAGCCTGTCCTGGACTGGCTCTATAGACCAGGCTGGCCTCGAACTCACAGAGATCCACCTGCCTCTGCCTCCCGAGTGCTGGGATTACAGGCATGCACTACCACCGCCCGGCTCCTACTCACATTTTTAAACACCCTGTAACCAGCCTGGATCTGTCTTTACTGCATGTCTCTATCCTCCTGAGCCAAACCTTAAACTGCTAAGTGGCTTTGTGCTGGCTGACTCCACCCCACTCAGGTCAGCTGAGCTTTATGCCCTAAGAGCCTGGCCGAGAGCTGTGTTCAGCTGAGAGCTGCATTCAACCACACCAGCTCTAGGAAGTTGGTGCTCCTGCACTGTGGTGTGTGGTTTTTACTTAGCTTGCTGTTTCTACCAGTACAGCAGAGCCTCTTAAAGGAGCCATATCCTTTTCCCTCTTTCTTTCTTTCTTTCTTTCTTTCTTTCTTTCTTTCTTTCTTTCTTTCTTTCTTTCTTTCTTTCTTCCTTCCTTCCTTCCTTCCTTCCTTCCTTCCTTCCTTCCTTCCTTTCTTTCTTTTTTCCTTTTCCAGTTTTCTCAGGCCCTATGTGGAAATTTGAACACCACATTGGAACACCAAAAAAGTGTGAAGTACTGAAACCCTGTGACAAAGCATGTAAAGCATTAACAGTTCTGCAGGGGAGGCTAGCCTGAGACATGACAAAAGAAGTCACGGTTCCAGGAAAGATGACTGAGCAGTCAACCATCACTCACAGAAGGACTCTGCTAACTTCCGTGATAACCATACAGATCTGCTCGAGCTTTCTGTTATGTCTGTTCTGTGAAACAGTCATGTTTTTTCCAGGTAGATAATGTCAGAACTGAGTTGAAATTGTAGGAATCCCAGACGGTGTTGGAGAATTGTTTGGTATGGAAACTACCCCCACACATATTTGGTGTCAGAAGTGTGTAGGTGGTGGGTATACAGACCAAAAAAGTATGTTTTTTTAAACATTTGTTTAACTCTGTGTGTGTGTGTGTGTGTGTGTGTGTGTGTGTGTGTGTGTGTGTGTGTGTGTACATGCACGTATATTTAGAGCACAAAGAAAGTCAGTTCTCTCCAACCATCATGTAGGTTCCAGAGGTGGAACTCTGGTTAACAGGCATGGCAGTAAGTGCCTTTACCTATTGAGTCATCTTGCCGGCTCCCAATTTCCTCTTTTGAATAGAATTTCTGCTATTACAATTTCTTTATTAACAAATTTATTTCTTATACTTAAAAACTTGGTTTTTGCTCTGGGCATGGTATCACACGCCTTTAATCCCAGCACTCATATGGCACAAGCAGGCTGATCTCTAAGTTCAAGGTCAGCCAAGTCTATATAGTGAGTTTCAGGTCAGTCATGGGTAATTAGAGAGACAGTGTCTCAAAAAAATCAAAACAAAGCAAAAACTCTCAACTTTCTTACGTGTGTGGAGGGCAAGATCAGACTCTTGCGTGTAGGATAGAGACATTCTTGGACTGTTTTCTTCAGATATAGTTTTTTTCCCTAATGATTCTTTCAATAACCTGTTTAGAAGGTCTCTTTATCTCATCTGGGTCAAAAATTCCTTTGCCAAAGCTCCCTTAGAGCTTTTTGTGTTGGTCTGTGCGGCAGCACAGGAACTTGTGAAAGCAATACAAAACTGAAGCCCCAGACACTAACTGGAGACTCCCTCCTCTGCTTTCTAGTGTTTCCCCCAGTTTCCTCACCAGCAAACAGTAACTCGGGGTTTTCCCCAAGGGTATAACAAGGGACTACACGTAGAAAGTTCTATCTGTTAAGCAGATTTCATATCTTGTTTGACCAGTAATTGTTAAGTTAGCAGAAACAGAGTCTGCTGACCCACCTGATTATGCAAGAAGATGAGTCCACTTCCTTCCTCTTTTCTTAGTTCATCTGCCAAACCCCATCAGACTCTGACCCAGTTCTTGAAAGACTTTGGAAACACAAATGTTTCAGAATGTACATTCTGGAAGCCAATGGCTGCTTCAGCCACTGACGATTTTGCTGCTGTTTGGTAAGGGTCATAGTGACTTCTGCCTCTCCTAGCATCTGGACTCCAGAGACCAGGATAGTAAGGAGCAGGCCTGGTTTAGAAGCTCGGGAGGGGGGTGGGGTGGCGGGGGGGGAGGGAGATAGAAAGGCAAGAGACCCAGGTCTGGTGGGATCTGCTTGTAACGCCAGCACTTTCATGATAGAGGAACCAGGAGTTCAAGGTTAGCCTCAGTTATAGTGAGTTCCAATTCCAGGCCAACCTGGCTTCATGGGACCCTGTGGAAAAAAGGGGGTTCTAGAACTAGGTGTGGTGATCCATGCCTTAATCTTAGCACTTAGGAGACAGAGGCAAGTGGTTAGTCTGGTCGACACAGTGAGTTCCAGGCCAGCCAGAGCTACATGGTGATACCCTGTCTCAACAACGACAGCAAGGAGAGGTTTGTAACTTTTTACTACACTAAAGCTTTTTTAAGCTCGGAATTCAGAGGTACCTTTACAGTCCCTGAAAGTCTGTCTTGCACCAAACATTCATACTTGCTTGGCAGCCGAGCCAACCCCTTGGCAGGGTGAGGTGGGGAGGATATGAGAGATAGAGAGAAACTAGAACCAGACTCTTGAGTCGGGGAAGAGGCTCTAAGCCCATCCTGATGTTCCTTATGTACAATTTGCTTTTGTCTGCTGCTGCTGCTGCTGCTCCACGTTGACCCCTTCTCTTCTTATTTACAGCTTTTGCAGACAGGCAGACTGGTAAGTTCGTGTTTCCCTTGTTTTCACAGTGTTACTTCCCTACTGCAAAGTGCTGTGTTTACTTTGTAGGGAAATGTCTGTTCTACCAAGGATCAGGCTTGGGTTCATATTGGGTAGTTCTCTCACAGCAGGGCCTGGAGTAAAATCGTTGGGAAGCCTCCAGCTGGGTTCTCCAACAACCCAAGGAAAAGAGATTAGTGCATACACACATTTTTTTTTTTTAATGGTCTAGAGATTGAACCCAGGACCTGGGGTGTGCTGCGAAAGCTTCTACCATTGAGTTGTAACCCTAACCCTTTTAAAATTTATTTTGAAACAGACATGTTCAGTTGCCCACAAGGGGTCTTGAATTAATTATACATCACAGTCAGATCTTAAATGCTTCCTCCTTCCCATTGCTAGATTATAGCTGTGAGTCATCATCCCAGATCTTTTCTGGGTGAATGATAGGGACTCTCTGGCCCCTGGGCTCCCCTTTAGAAGCCACAGTCTCTCAAAGTTTACTTGTTCACATTCCTTTTTGATCTCTTACTCTCAGCAGATCTCCCGAAGGCTGTGGTGAAACTTGAGCCCCCATGGATCCAGGTGCTCCAGGAAGACAGTGTGACACTGAAATGCGAAGGGACCCGCAACCTTGGGAACAATTCGACCCAGTGGTTCCACAATGGGAGATCCATCAGCAGCCAGGCCCATCCCAGCTACATGTTTAAAGCCACAGTCAATACCAGTGGAGAGTATCAGTGTCAAACGGGCCAGACCAGCCTCAGCGACCCTGTACATCTGGGAGTGATTTCTGGTTAGTAGACACAGGCCCAGGGAGCAGCTGGGATACCAGACCCAGGGAATCTGCTACAGGACAGAAGTTTATGAGAAAGAGGGTGGCCTGATTTCTGGGAAGCATCACTGAGAGCTTTTTTGAAAGACATTTGTCCACTCATTTCCCTTTTCACCCGCTCTGTTTAGTACGGTGTGAAAGGGACAGCTTTATCTGTCTCAGACCTAACTGAGCAAGAGGTTCAAGGCCACAGAAAGGCTGCTGTGAGAAAAATAGAAGGAAGTTCTTGCTTCATAAACATCACTTCTGTGATGCAGTGTGGGAAAGCACGGAGACCACAGGCAAGTGGACCTGCAGAGACAGGAGCAGGCTTGTGGAGTGCCAGGAGACGGGAGCAGGCTTGTGGAGTGCCAGGAGACGGGGCAGGCTTGTGGAGTGCCAGGAGACAGGAGCAAGCTTGTGGAGTGCCAGGAGACAGGAGCAGGCTTGTGGAGCGCCAGGAGACGGGAGGTGAACCCTCCCAGGGAGTGGGGAGGGGAACTGTGTCCAACAGGTAGAAGAGGATGGGCCGTGTGATGACTTTTGCCCCTAAATGAGATGAAAGCCTGTAAAGTAGTTTTAAAAACTTGAAACTAATATATTTGTGGAGGACAGTGTGTGACATTTTGTTATGTGTATATATTGTTTAGTTCTTAGATTGGATTAGGCATATTTATCACCTCAAATATTTACCATTTCTTTATAGTATAAACATTGAGAATCCTTATTTCTGTCCCCCCTCTTTGGAATATACAATATCGTTGTCTATAAACATCTTACTATACAATAGCCCCTCAAAATGCCTTGCTCCTGTCTGACTATAAATCACTACCTGTTGATCAACCTTTCCCCATTTCACCCTCCCCCCTTTTCTTCCCATATTTGTCTTTCTTTTCTTTTCTTTCTTTTTTTTTTTTTGGTTTGGTTTTTCGAGACAGGCTTTCTCCGTGTAGTTTTGGTGCCTGTCCTGGATCTCGCTCTGTAGACCAGTCTGGCCTTAAACTTACATAGATCCGCCTGCCTCTGCCTCCCGGTGCTGGGATGAAAGGCGTGCGCCACCACCGCCTGAAGCATACTTGTCTTTCTATGCCTGGCTTAGCTAACTTAAAATGATTTCCAATTAGATAGGATTTATTCTTAGGGCTGAATAGTATTCCTTTGTGTCATCATGAGATGGTTTTAATTTAAGGAGTCACATGATCTGATTTAGGTTTGTGTAAATATGTGACAATGTTCAGTTTAATAGAATCTATAATGAAAATGCCCTTGAACACTATTCCTATCCCACTCCAATATCTGAAAATAGGAGCATGATTATAGTTTGCTTCAGATCTACCTGGTTCCTGCCCTGAAGATGGTACATGTCAGTATCTAGTGTTTTAGATTCTCCTGTTTAACACCAAGAAGGTAACTTTTAAAAACAGTACTTTTAGGCAGAGTATGATTGCACATGCATTTATTTATCACAGCACTGTAGGGGCATAGGTAGGCATCTCTCTGTAAATTCCAGATCAACCAGGGCTACAGAGTGAGACTGTCTCAAAATAAAATAAGATAAAATAAAATGATTCTTTAAGGTCCCAATGCCAAAGCTACACAATGAATTGGAAGCCCAACTGGGCTACATAAGATTCTCTCAAAAAAATGAAAACAAGCAGGGTGGAGGTGGTGGCCCGCCTTTAATCCCAGCACTTGAGAGGCAGAGGCATTCAGATCTGTGTGAGTTCCAGGACAGGGTGGTCTACACAGAGAGACCCTGTCTTGAGAAACCAAACCAAACAAACAAATAAGGAAACCAAAAACAAAAATACACCCCAACAAACAAACAAACAAACAAACAGAAAAATATAGAGCTGGCAAGATGGCTGTCTTGGTAAAATCACTTTCCATACAAGCAAGCAAACCTGAGTTCAATCTCTGGAAGCCATGGTAGCTTCCATGTGTGGAAGATGGAGCATGCACACACACCATATGTGTGTGTGGTGTGTTATATGTGTGTGTGTGTGTGTGTGTGTGTGTATGACTCCCACCATCAATAAAAGCTAGGGATGGTTGTGAGGATGTTCTTAATGATGGTAGAAAAGTGATTTTAAGTTTTAAGATGTTCTGCCCTTTTTGTTCTAATTCACAAGAGAACACTGAATTCAAAAGATCTTATCTAAAAGCCTGGTGTGGTGACACACACCTTTAATCCCAGCACTTGGGAGGCAGAGGCAGAAGAATTTCTGTGAGGCTAGCCTGGTCTATATGGTGAGTTCCAGGACAGTCAGGACTACTATAGTGAGATCTGACACATCTTAAAAACAAATAAAACCAACCAACAAACAAGCAGATCTTACCTGATGGGGCATGATAGCTCTCACCTGTATGTAATACCAACTGAGGCAGGAGGATTGTTGCTTGCTGAAAGTTTGAGGTTAGTCTTCATTACATAATGAGTCCTGGCCAGCCTGAGCTTCAATGTCACAAATTCCTACATTGCCCCCAAAGGTCATATACTTTCATTTTTTTTTCATGTGGGCAGAAGATTCTATTCAGGGTGTGTTGTGCTCTCAAATGTTCATGTTCAAAGACTGAGATGTTGCAGTACCACCAAGGGGTGGTCCGTTGGGGGAGGTAACTAGGTCATGAAAGTAAAGACCTAATAAGGGAGATCTACAAGAATCCTGTAAGAGTGTGACAATGAGCTTCACTTCTATGAACTAGGAAGTGGACTCTCATCAGATGCAAACATTTCTAGCCTCTTGCTTTGGATTTCACAGTCTTCAAAAAATTGAGAAGTAAATGTGTATTGTTTATAAACCATGGAGATTATGTTTTGAACATTTGTTTATTAAGATAGAGTATCATATAGCCCAGGCTAGACTCCAGCTCACTATCTAGGTGAGGATGACCTTGAACTCCTGATCCTTCTGCTCTACTGCCCAGGTTCTGGGATTATAGACATGTACTCCCACATCTGGTTCGTGGGTGCTTAGTTTATGGTACTTTGTCAAAGCAGCCTGAATAGACCATGACAGAGGGGCTTGCAGGCTCTACTCACTGCTAACACAGTTATGGCTACTTACCTCGCTTCCTAAGATTTGTTCAAAAGTCATATCATTAAATTAGTATTCCTAGACCATAAACACTATGCTTACAATACACTGAAGGATTCAGGCTCTATTCTATAACTCCTATAGTTATTGAAATTAATGCATTTCCTACATGAGTATGGTGTTTTTTAATCAATAAAACTGTTTTAAAATTATTTTAGTATCTCATAGATGTAATGCCATGTTTTCCCTGTGTGAGTCACGTGGGCCTGTGTGAGAGGCTGACGCAAGGGCCTTGGGATTTTGTTTGTTTTTTCTTTTTGAGACAGGGTTTCATGTAGTCCAGGCTTGCTGTATAGCTGAGGATGACCTTGAATTTCTGGCTCCACCTCTGAGGTGTTGTGATTGTACACTTTCCGACTGGGTGTTAGGGATTGAGCCCAGGCTCTTACACATGGATTCTACTGAGCCATATCTCCAGTCTCTTGGTGTCTTACTCTTAGTAAATTTCCTTTCCATCTTTCAGACTGGCTGCTGCTCCAGACCCCCCAACTGGTGTTCCTGGAAGGGGAAACCATCATGCTGAGGTGCCATAGTTGGAGGAGCAAACCCCTGAACAAGATCACATTCTACCAGAATGGAAAATCAGTGAAATTTCATCATTACAGTGGCAACTTCTCCATCTCCAAAGCCAATCACAGCCACAGTGGTGATTACCACTGCACAGGACTTCTAGGAAGGACAAAATACTCGTCAAAGCCTGTGACCATCACTGTCCAAGGTATGGGGACTCTGTGAAGATGTTGGAAAGGGAGAAGAGGAGACAGACAAAGGCTAGAGTTGTGTAGCCCCACATGGAGACCTAGGAACTGGGATCGGAGGCAAAGAGGAGAGCTGTGAAGCCCTTGCCAAGTGATGGCAAGTGGGCTCAGCCCAGAGCTCTTCACTTGCAGGTGGTGGGTGATAAGGCAGCAGTGAAACAGAGCCTTGTCATTGGTGCAGAGGTTCTCTAAGTTCCTAGACATTCCAGACATTCCAAAGAGCTGAGGTGTAACTTCCTGTAATCTCATACAGATGTGGTTGTGGCCACCCTTCAGGAAATGCAGATTTAGCAACATCTGGGGGACAGCTGAGAGATAAAAAGTCCACGGAGGCTTCCTGGCTTACTTATGTGCTCTTGTCCCTACTTTAAGTACGAGGTGTGAGGACTCAGCACTGAGGACCCCACAGTTTATTCCAAATTTCTGTCTTAATGGTGCATCTCTCCCCGTTCTTCCGACTCTCCTGCCAGGTTCAGCGGCTGCACCCACCGTCTCTCTACTTTGGTACCACGCCGCTTTCTGCCTAGTGATGTGCCTCCTGTTTGTAGTGGACACGGGCCTTTATTTCTGTGTTCGGAAAAACCTTCAACCCCCAGTGGAGGCCTGGAGGAAAACTCTGTCAATCAGAAGGTGTCAGGCTCCTCAGGACAAGTGACATCTCATCGTAGGGCGGCAAATAGCAGTGGCAGCAGCATCTCTTCAGCCACCCTGTTGCTTCTCCTTTTAAAAAAGCAGCTTAGAGCCAGGCCTGAGATGTGGTCCTGCAATTACAGTTACGCAGGAGGCTGTGGCAGGAGGATCACCGGTTCAAGGCCTGCCTAGGTGCCAGAGTGAGTGCAAGTCTAGCCTGGATAACTTAGTGACATCCTCTTTCAAGAAAAGAAGGCTGGATACGGAGTGTGTAGGTTGTGTTTAGATGGCTTACCAGGAAAGGGCACCTGTTGCTAAGCCTGCCAACAAGAGCAGCGTTTGATCCTGGGGACCCACATGGCGGAAGGAGAGAACAAATTCCTGAAAGTTGTCCTCTGACCTCCACACATCCACCACGGCAGGTGCACCTTCTCTTTCTACATGCACACACAAAATAAAGACATTCAAATGTACTTTTTTTGTTTTTTTGGGTTTTTTTGTTTTGTTTTTTCGAGACAGGGTTTCTCTGTGTAGCTTTGCGCCTTTCCTGGAACTCACTTGGTAGCCCAGGCTGGCCTCGAACTCACAGAGATCCGCCTGGCTCTGCCTCCCGAGTGCTGGGATTAAAGGCGTGCGCCACCACCGCCCGGCCTTTTTTGGTTTTTTTAACAAGAAAGGGAGAAAGAGAGGGCTGAGGCTTGGTGGCAGAACTGTTATTCAGTATACATGATGTCCTGGGTTTGACCTCCAGCAATCCAACAAAAACCAACCTGGGCTAAGGATCTCCCTTTTGTGACTTGTTTGTTCAAAATAATATAAAAGCCTTCCCTTGTACTAAAAGGAAGTCTAATGACTTTTCAGTGTTCTCCAAGATGATACCACATGATCTTGCCACTCTGATCTCATTTCCTTCTCCTTTTCCTTGCTCATTCTTGGGCATGTTCGCTCTTCCTCGAACACAGCACCCATACTTTCATATACCATCATTTCTGTTTCAGGGATGTTCTTGTTTACAGAGGCCCACGTCCTGTTTCACCATGCAAAGTATAAAGTGTTCCAGGCAGAACTCAGACTGAGGCTTGACGCTCAGGTCAGTGGTGCTAGGAGGTGGAGACCAATGGGAGGCGCTCAGATCATGAGGGATGCTTGTATGCATAGATGGACGCTCTTCAGGAGGAAACGCTTAGCCACCTCACAGCTTAGCAGCTTGCAGTCTCGCCAGGACCCTTACTTGCTCTTGGGCTTCTCAGCCACGCATAGAGCAACACAAGGTCCTCATCAGGAGCCAAGCGAATGTGACCATCTGAACTTGGACTAAAGTCTCTGGGAACTAAATAAACCTTTTTCTAAAAAGAAAAAAAAAAGAACCTAGTCGCATATGCTTTACTCTACAGCAACAGAAAACCAACTGAGATTCAGTTTTTATTCAGATGTCATCAGTCAGGGCGCTTTGATTATTCAGTAGTATAACCTTATTCCTCTCCTAAGTCTCCTTCCCGGTTTATTGTTTTCCTGTGCACTTATCATCATCATCAATACGCTGTGTGCTTGCTTGTTTAGTGTGGGACTTTCCTCCTCCACCAGTTAGTTTCTTTCTTTCTTTCTTTCTTTCTTTCTTTCTTTCTTTCTTTCTTTCTTTCTCCTCCTCTTCCTCATCCTCCTCCCCTTCTTCCTCCTTCTTCTTCTTGAGACAAGCAGCCCTGACTGTCCTAGAACTCACTCTGTAGACCAGGCTGGCCTAGGAACTCACAGAAATCCCCTGCCTCTGCCTCCCGAGTGCTGGGATTAAAGGCGTGTCCACCATGCCTTGCCCTTTCCCCCCCTTTTTCTCTTCTCTTAAGATGCTGACCAGGATCCTAAGTATGCTTGCCCGTGACACTTGTCTTTCTTACTGTTTTCTTGAAGACTTCCAGGCCCTTTTTATAGCTGCTTGCAGATCTCCATTGCTGACCTTGAAGGACAGACTTCTCCATCTCCCTCCTCCTGGTAGCTTCTGAGATTTGCAGTGCGCCCACTCTGTGGTTTTCCCCTCAAATTCTAATGAAATGGTCCTTGAGTTTCCTTATGAGTTTCCTTTTGGGTTCTTTTATCAATGAGACTGAGAACTTGCAAAAGGGAACTCAGATTCTCTAGAAGAGGCTGGGTTTTCTGGCTTCCTGAACTCCTCCGCCCCCTGCTTTGCAGAGGCTCTTTCTCTCTGTGTAGCTTCTGAAGATGTGTGTGTCCTCACCTCCAATAAATCAATAAATGCCTTTTTTCAGTTGCTGATTCTGTCTTTGGGGCTTGAGGTTTCTGCACTACCCCTGTCGAGCTGAGATTTTTTTTTTCTTGCCTTTTAATTCTTTAACTGGCAGAGAAAATGAACACTATCAGACTATCAGACCCCTAGACTGCATCAGTTTAGGAGACCCAGGTTTGTATTCCCTGGTGAGGCGGTGTGTGTGTGTGTGTGTGTGTGTGTGTGTGTGTGTGTGTGTGTGTGTGTGAGAGAGAGAGAGAGAGAGAGAGAGAGAGAGAGAGAGAGAGAGAGAGAGAGATCTGACCTCTTCCTCAAAGGCATTTTTGAAATCGTTTGAATTTCAATATAAGTCCAACATCAGAAAGTCAAAATGGAATGTTCTGAATTAAAGAAAATGGGACACGATAAAAAGACTCAGTTTTCAAATCCTCAGACAGTAGGAAGCAATGCAGTTTCGCTGCTTGATGAACTCGCTTCAGCCTTTAGGGCAGTGGTTCTCAACCTGTGGGATGCGACCCTCTTAGAGGGGTGTATCAAATGACCCTTTCATAGAGGTCGCATATTCGATATCTTGTACATCAGATATTTACATTATGATTCATAACAGAAGCAAAATTACAGTTACGCAGTAGCAACGAAAATAATTTCAAGGTTGGAGGGGTCACCACAACATGAGTAACTGTATTAAAGGGTCGCAGCGTTAGGAAGGTTGAGAAATACTGCTTTAGGGCATATGCTACAGCAATTTGTTCTACATCTGAATCCTGGGGTCACTTCCACCTGAGAGAAAAACAGGCTCACAGATAAAAACCACAAAGTCTTTCCAAAACGCTCTGAGAACGATGCTTCTTTGGGAGAGGAACTTTATAGCATTGGTCTCAAACACAGGAGTGAAATGCAGGCTTTCCTATGTCCAGCGCTCTCATGGGTTGGTGGGTTAGGGTTCCGGAATCCCATGACCACAGCGTTGTTCCTCAGGGGTGAGCCGGCGAAAGAACAGGAGTCAAATCGAAAGAACCCTGAGTTCTGGCGGAAGGCTGGAGAAGAAAAGGAATTAAGCCTTGAAAAGGAAAAATCCCACACAAAAGACATGTTCGTGCATTGGCCGGGAATCGAACCCGGGCCTCCCGCGTGGCAGGCGAGAATTCTACCACTGAACCACCAATGCCAGACGTGCAGGGAGTTGCAGTCCTCCTATTTCAGTATATCTCTACTTCTAGCGTCACTTTTACGTAATCATTCTCTTTGACTCTGTTTTAAAAAGCCGAACCTCGTGTTCCAAGAATTCATTTTTTAAAAAACAAACCCCACACCATTATTTACATCTCTAGCTCAGAAGCTATGGCTCTGTTTGCGCGGCAGCACGCGCCCGACTTTCGGGGGCGGGAGGTAAGAGGGGGGCGGGGAGACGGGCTCGGGCTCGCGCGTGCGCAGGACTGCCCTCCAAACAGTAACCGGGAAAGGTAGCTAGCTACCTTGACTTGGCTACTGTCACCACCCTGCACCTTTAGAATCAGCCGGGGAGAACTGGAACCTTCTGTGTATTTCTTTGCAGCAGCTCTGAATCAAAGTGGGGGATGCGAGCCAGTCACTTTGCACTCCGCTTCTCTGGGCCGCGAGGCCCGAATCTTCTTAGGGAGGCAGCGCGGCTGGTCTTGGCTGGTCCTAGGGCTGGGGTGGGCGCAGCAGGTGCGGGAAGGTTCTTGCCAGCGAGGGCAGGAGGAGGCAGGGCTCCCACAACCGGGTAGAAAGCCCGTGGCGCTGAACCAGGCTGATCCCAGCTGGGCTGACTGGAGAGACAGCGAAAGGACAGCAGTGCTGAGCTGTACCAATCCCGCCACCTCGAGCATCTGGGTCCTCTTCTAACCTGAGAGCGAGAGGCCATGTCTGTTCCTAGGGAAGTGGCACCTTGCAGATAACTTCTTGTTCGAAGATGTGGGCTTCTACACGTCCATTACTCATGCCCACTTGGAGGAACTGTGTTCAGACCTTTTCTGCAGCCTCCTGGACCCTGTGGAGAGGACCCTGAGCGATGTCAAGCTGGCCAAGGCCCAAATCCATGAGCTAATCCTGGAGGGTGGTTCTACCGTATCTCTAAGGTGGAAAGGCGTCTATCAGACTTCTTCAACGTCAAGGAGCTGAACAAGAACATCGACCTGATGAGGCTGTGGCCCGTGGGGCTGCTGTGCAGGTGTTTGTGTTGATAGACAAATGTGAGAAGGTGCAGGATCTCCTCCTGCTGGATGTGGCTCCCTTGTTTGTCCCTGGGGCTGGAGACAGTAAGGTGATCGCCACATTAATCCGGTGGAATGCCACCATCCCTACCAAACAGACCCAAGCCTTCACTACTTACTGTGACAACCGGCCTGGGGTCCTGATCCAGGTGAAGGAGGGTGAGAGGGCTGTGACGAAGAACAGCAACCTGCTGGGCAGCTTTGAGCTCAGTAGCATTCTTCCTAGTCCACGTGGAGTCCCCCAGATCGAAGTAAATGCTGGCATGGATACCAATGGTCTCATTAAGTGTGACAGCAAGGCTAACAGGATCACCAATGACAAGGGCTAGCTCAGCAAGGAGGACATGGAGAGGATGGTTCATAAGGCTGAACAGTCCAAGGCTGAGGGTGAGGTCCGGAGGGACAGAGTGGCTGCCAAAAACTTCCCAAAGTCCATGTCTTCTGTGTAAAGAGTTCCTTGCAAGAAGATAGCCGTAGAGAAAAGATTCCAGAGGAGGACAGATGCAAAGGGCAAGACAAGTATCAGGAAGTCCTGGCCTGGCTAGAGCACACACAACCAGTTGACAGGCAAGGAGTCTGTGCATCAGAAGGGGGCACTGAGCAGACCTGCTGCCCCATCTTCTGTGGGTTTTACGTGGGGCCTGATGTTCCTAGGGGTAGCAGTAGTGGGGCTCAAGTTTGCCAGGAGGGGCCTGGTACTGGCCCCCTCATTGGGGAACTTGATTGAGTGACCTGTCATGATTGAGGTCATCTATGTCTGTAAGGGCTGGACTTGGGGGTCTTCTAGACTCTTCTATAATCCCACCTTATAACTTCAGAGGTGAGTGGGGTATCTTACCCTGGAAGCTGGGAGCTTTTTTCTCATTATGTTTTATAACTGAGTTCTATGTTGTTTGATTTTTTTTTTCTTGCCAGGCGTGATGGTGTATGCCTTTAATACCAGCACTCAGGAGGCTGAAGCAGGGCTGTCTCTGAGTTTGAGGCCATCCCGTTTTATATAGCAACTTCTAGGACAGCGAGGACTATGAGAAGGGACCCTGTCTCAAAAAACAATAGACAAATCCACTTCTCCCATTTAAAAAAAAAAAAAAGCTCTTTTGTCAAGAGTGTTTTATGGTATTTTGCCACTGTCTTCATGTATATTTCATTTAATTTGTAGTTGCTTGAATTGAATTTTTTTATGTGCAATATGGTTGTAGATCTAAATAAACTTAAAAAAAAAAAGTCCTACTTTGTTTTTATTCCAATCAGTAAGTAGATGATGGGACTCAGTTTTCAGAAACACTTTTGGAGTAGATGTTGAAGGAAGACTGTGAAGGAAATCCACAAGGCTATATACAACATATCTTTCTTTAAAATTAATTTGTATTTTTTAAGGGTTCACTTTTAAAAGCTGGGCGGTGATGGAGCACCCCTTTAATCCTAACACTTGGGAGGCAGAAGGAGGTGGATTTCTATGAATTCAGATTTGAGACCAGCCTGGTCAACAGAGCAAGGTCCAGGACAGCCAAGGCTACAAAGAGAAATCCTGTCTTGAAAAACCAAAAATAGGATTGACTTTCATTATTTTTAATTGTGTATGGAGGGGACAGAGGAATGTGCATGTGAGTGCTGGTGCCCTTGGAGGCCAGAGGTATGGGATCTGCTTGGAGTTGGAGCTACAAGCAGTTGTGATCCACCTGGTATGGAATGTGAGACCCAAACTCAGGTCCTCTGTAACAGTAATGTGCTCTCATAACTGCACCAACTCTCCAGCCCTTAAAATAATGTCTTTCTTTTTCTTTTTCTTTTCCTTTTTTAAAAAAATGGGTGTCATTATGGCATGTTCGTGCATACATGCTGTCTTACTTCCTTCTCACTCCTCACTCCCCAACTGTCCTTCCCTATACCCCCTCTCCCCTCCAGCTGGTTTCTTTTCTTCTCGTAGTTTCCCTTCTGCTTTCTTACTACATTATTCCATTGTCCTTTTGCCCATCTTACTTAAGATCTCTTCTTCCTCTCTCACGTTCCCCTTTCCAGTTTTGTGACACACACACACACACACACACACACACGCACACGCACACGCGCACGCGCACGCACACACGCACACGCGCGCACACACACACACGTGCACGCAAACACACCCCAACTCATTGTATACAAGATTTCTATATGGAGAAAACAGGGTAAGTGGAAAAATTTGAGGTGGACACACTGAAAGAGTGTGGTGGTGTGATGATTGTGCTGGAAAAGAGATATGGTGATCATATGGGACCCTAAAGGTAAAATTATATATTGGAAGTGTAGTTTGTCAGCTTTAATTGCACTAAGAAATAGTTTATATTATTGTTTGGTTTGTTTCTTTGCTTTGGTGCTTTTTGATATAGGGTCTCACTATGTTGCCCTGACTGGCCTAGCGCTCACTATGTAAACCAGGCTGGCCTCCAACTCTCATAGATCCTCCTGCCTTTGTCTCCAGAGTGCTTGGATTAAAGGTGTGGGCCACAGGCTGGGCCGGTGCACATGCCTGACTTTTTTTTTTGTTAAAGATTTATTTATTATGCATACAGTATTCTGCCTGTGTACCAGAAGAGGGCACCAGATCTCATTACAAGTGGTTGTGAGCCACCATGTGGTTGCTGGGAATTGAACTCAGGACCCCTGGAAGAGCAACCAGCGCTCTTAACCTCTGAGCCATCTCTCCAGCCCACGTGCCTGATTTTTAATCATGTCATTTCATTGTTCTTTTGGAGACAAGACCACTCAAGTCTTTAGGTATGTTAGAGTAGGTCTGAGGAGGCAATTAAATTTAGGTTGCTTCTGTTTCTGATGAGGACAGGAGCAGGATAGGAGGATAATAACATCAACATACCAGACTGCTTAGCTTCTCAGCTCCACCATAAACTACTGTGCAAATTAAACCCTCCAGACTTCAACATTCCCCTCTACAACAGCATTCCTCTGCATTGTTGTGAGGGCTCAATAGACGTAAGAGGTGAAGAAGAATGTTAGACATTCAGCACTGCTGACAAGCACGAGTTGTTACTAGTTATTATTCTTTGAGTACTAACTAGGTAATAGGCAATATGAAGGCCTAGACTTGACTTTGCAGACTCCATCTCAGGGAAGGGCCACCATCTTAGACTACCTGGTGACCGGGGGCTGTACTCAGTTCCAGGAAGAACCTCAGGAATGTGCCATGACAACTCGAACAGATACCCTAGAAGCAGCCAATTAAGAAACAGGGCAGTAAAGTTTAACAAGATCCAGACATTTTGTCGGCAGTTTATGGCCCTTGCAGGTATCCAGATAATCCTATCAGCAGGTCATGGTTCCACATCAAAAGTCTAACCCAATAGTTTCAAATGTGATTTTGCGCCGAAAGTCTAGACCAATAGTTTCAAATATCCCTTTTACCCAATCCAAAATCTCCAAGACTTGTAATTCCCGGTTTGTGGTTTTTTCCTTAAAAATCCTCCAACCCCTGAGTCTGGGGCCACCAAATTTCCCTCCATCCACCAGGTGGCAGTCCAGGTTGGAACTTGACAATAAAAAGACCCTTATGTGCTTGCATCCGAACCCGGCTCCTTGGTGGTCTCTGGGGGTTTCTCAACATGGGTACAACAGTAACAGATATTTGGTATACCCAACTAATCCAACAGCAATGTCATGAAGCATTAGTATTCTAATACACAGAGCGTGAGTGTGGAGGTCAGAGCACAGCTCTGTGGAGCTGGTTCTCCCCTCTTCCACCTGTAGGTAGTTTTTAGGATAGAACTCAGGTCATCAGGTTCGTGTGCTGAGCTGTCTTATCATGCTCTTATTTAAAGATGAGTATTCTAAAGTACAAAGAGGTCAAACAATCTGTTCAAGGTCATATAGTTATTATGAGAACAGAGAGGGACAGCTCGGCTTAAAGACCCATTCTCAAGAGACTGAAACTGGGAAAATACTCTCCAGCTCAGCCGAGCAAGTGACAAGGATAAGCGAGCATGGCTTCATTTCCATTCAGCTCATTTCACTTCTGTCGGTCTCATGAGCTGTGGGATGCTTTGGCTTCAGGAAGGGAAGTGAGCTTGTGCAGAGCAATGCTACATTGTACTGAGTCTGGCCGAGAGGAGGTTACACTATCAAGTCCCTGGATGGTATTTTTAACTGTGTTGTTTGCCTGCACTTGATCCAAATGCTTTGCAATCTGGCTTTACATTAAAAGCAACTGTTAAAAAAAAGGCATTGAAGACAGGCCAGGAAAGATAGAGTTGCATAGAGCAGCCCTGCCTCCCCTTCCTTTCTCCTGAACTTATAACACTCATCACTTCAACCTGTTTTTCCAAAGAGGGAAGATGATGCAGGATTTCAGAGATTCTTAGCATTTCAATCGCATGCCTTTCTCTTTTAATTTTGAAAACATATGTATTTGTTGTAAACAAACAAGCAAACAAACAAACAAACAAACAAACAAACAAACCTCAGCTTCTCCCAAATGGGTGGTATTAATTTTCTATAGCAAGGTTTAAGCAAATTAAGTTCTGCATTTATTTTTAAGAGGCAGTTGCTGACCATTTTGACTTAGTTTCTTTTAAAATGTTTCTTACATAGTTGGCCACTACAGATCCTTTGGTTGTATGATGTCTTATGACCGAGCCTTTGCATGGCCTTAGGAACTGACGTGACGGAGGCAACAAGGAAATGAAGAAACGAAAACACACACAGGCACATGAACACCTAGAAAATCTAGGGTCAAGGGGGTTGGCTTTTTGTTGGAGAAACCACAGCGCCCAGGCAGCTCAGTGTGTTTATTACGGAGAGTTGAGCAGTGAGTGAGGTTATTGCATACCGCTGAATAAGGAGGCAGGCTTAGCTAATCTCACCAGGAGCAGTCTCTCTGGGGAGCAGTCTCGGGCCTTAAACATCCGGAGGGAGAGAGTTCTGGTGGACATTTCTGCACCCTCTGTCAATGTCCATACTCAGACCAGAGGAAGGCTGAGCTTCCCTCTCCCATGGCCCTCAGCCATGTCAATAGCACATATTCCCGCAGGACTTCCCTCGCTCAGGGCCTCCTCCACTCCCATGGTCTTACTTTGATTATTGTAATCACAACTATGTTTACTCAGTTCTTACAAATGATTAGAACAAATTAAATCATCATACATATCCATTGTTAAGAAATCAAATACTACTTTGGGCTGTTTCTTGCCCTCCTCCCAGTTCCTCCTCGTAGGCAATTACTTTCAAGCTTTTGTTTTTGTTTTTTGCAGTAATTTTAGATTAATAGAGGAACTGCAAAGATACTATGGAAAAGTACTGCATGCCTGCCAGCCAACTTCTCCTAATGTTTAGATGTTACATAACCATGATACGCTTATCAAACTTCAAGAAATGTCATTGGAAAACTGCTATTAATTAAGCTGTTGACTTCATTCGGTTTCACACTTCCTACCAATGTGTCCTTTTTCTGTTTCAGAAGTCAGTGTTGGGTATTGCATCACACTGACATCAGCCTTCCTAAACTCTATATACTCTGTGATAGTTTCACAGTCTTTTAAAGACAAGTCAGGTATTTTATAAATGATCTCTTAATGTTGATTTGTGGGATATTTTTTAAAGTTACTTTTGTTATGTGTATTTGTGAGCATCAGCCCGAGGAGGCCAGAAAAGGTTGCTGTTGGATTCCTGGAGCTGGAGTTACAGTTGGTGGAGAGCTGTCCGATATGGGTACTGACAACTAAACTCCAGGTCCCCTGGAGCAGCAGCAAGTGTTCTTAACTGCTGAGCCATGTCTCCAGCCGTGATTTGTCTAACTTAAAAACGTATTTTTATTAAATTTGTTCTTTTATAGGACATGTCAGCACTTAAGAGGCAGAAGGGAGAAGGATCCCTGTGGTTTTGAGGCCAGCCTGGTCTACCTAGCAAGTTCTAGGCCAGCCAGAGCTACAGAGTGAGATTCTCTTTTCAAATAAATAAATAAATAAATAAATAAATAAATAAATAAATAAATAAATAAAATCTATTTTACATACCTAACAGAGTGCATTTTGACTATTGCCACCCAAGTGTTCTCTTGTGTTTAAATATCTTTTATTTATCTTTTGACAAGTTCATACATGCACACAATGTGTCTTTAGCCTATTCCTTCTGAAGACTCCCCCTGTTTCCTCCCCTCCCTCCCACAGTCCCCAGCACACACCCATTCCAACTTTTGGGTCTTCCTTTTCTCTCTCTCACTGAGTTCAGTTAATACAGTCTGCTGGAAGACTGTTCTTGTTGCCTGTGAGGTCATGTCATATCCAGAAGACGACGTTTTACGGCTCTTTCCCACCCTCCAGCTCTTACATTCTTACATTCTTTCTGCCCCCCGCCCCCACTTCCTCAGTGTTCCCTGAATCTTGTGGGGGCTGATATAGATGTTCTATTTGGGGCTGAACACTCAACAGTCATGTGTTTTCAGCATTTTAACCAGCTTTGAGTCTCTGCATTAACTGTTGCCCATTGCAGAAAGAAGCATCTCCGGCAAAGCCGAGAGCAGTTCTAATCTATGTATATGAATGTTTAGAAGGTAGTTTGACACATCCACTTAGTAAACAACAGTAGGAGGTCCTCCTAGGGACTTCAAACCCTAAGTCATGGGCTTTAACCAGGGTTTACGGTTCCAGAAATGCCTTTCCTGTGGAGCAGGCAGGCCTCAAGTCCAATCTAAAAGTGGGTGGTCACCCCCACAACTTTCATGCCATTATTGCACCAGTGGACACATTTCTTTTTAAACAAAACTTATTTTAATTGAGTGTGTCTGTGTGTCTGTGTGTCCTTGCAGCCTGAATAACACCTCCTAGCAACATGAACGCTAGCCATCAGGGAGGGAATTTCTGGTCAGTACAAGATTGATTTCTCTACGTCCCGAAGCTACAGTGTGTTGTGTCTTCAGCAATGGGGTCCTACCGGATAGCATGGTGGGCAAGCAGGTGGCATGGCAATAGCCTCTGGGGCCTCTCTGACTAATAGCTCATAGAGAGGGAGTCTACCTTTGACACTGTGGTTTTCTTTTAATTACTGTGTCTTCTGGGGGAAGCTGATTTTGTTTTTTCCTGACATGATTGACACTTTTGTGGAGAATAACACAGGAACGAGAGTGCTCAAGTCATCACATTATAGCACTGGGTACCTGTCCCTATATCAGGGTGACTAATCACAGGTGATACTACTTTTAATGCTTGGCTCACATTCCTTTTAAGAGGCTGGGCATGGTGGCACACGCCTTTAATCCCCGAATTTGGGAGGGAGAAGCAGGAGGATCTCTATGAGTTTCGTAGGCCAGACTGGTCTACAGAGCGTTCCAGAACAGCCAGGACTGTGTTACACAGAGAGACCCTGACTCGTAAAACCACACCCCCACCCCCCCCCCCAAAGAATTTTCTGACATGTCTAACATCTATTTTCTTACGTGGTGACTTTATAGCCTCTGTTTAGTGTCTGACCTATTGTAAATGATTAAATGATACAGAGCAAAAGGTGGCCTCCTGAGAGGCAAGGGAAAGGGCACCTCTAGGTCAGTATCAGTGAAAAGGATTGGCCTTCTGAAACTTTACTAAACAGTCCTAAACATTACAATTACCTGAGTATCTCGTCAGGGGCAGACAGCAGGCCTGGGACAGAACCTGAATTCAGATTTTCTAATGAGTACACTCTATCAATTCTTATGTCCATTTTACTAGGAAGGGAAGACTCAGAAAGGTCAACTACACTTCCAACAGTCGACGACAGGAAGAAAAGTAAGTGTTGTCAGAAGTGGGATTCGAACCCACGCCTCCAGGGGAGACTGCGACCTGAACGCAGCGCCTTAGACCGCTCGGCCATCCTGACATGGTGTAGTAAGTTTTCCATACTTTCTTATGAGTTCATCAGCACTGATGACGCGCCCATCACCTGTGTTTCGTTTGCCTATGGTTTCAAATAAAAAGCAAAGCTGGAGAGGTAAAAGTGAGTGACAGCTCTTTCCTACCTCCTACTTCCTCATCACTTTAAACTTTCCATCTCCATCTCTTCTGGGGACCTTTCGGTCTCTCGTCTAGAGGGGCTGCATCAGGCCAGGGAGGATCTCCTATCGGCCAGTTCTCCTCCCCGCTTCTGTCCTAAATCGCCTAACTGAACCCGCGCCGAGTGGACTCTGGGTACTGCCTGGCGGAGCTAAGCGGGTGTGGAGCCCGGAGCTGGGAATGTCGGGCTGTGAGCCGGTGAGAAGGAGAGAAAATGTTTTCTGCCAGGCGGATGCCGGGTTTTCTTATGGGACCCATTTTTGGGCTTGTGGAAAACAGACTCAAAACATGGTCGGCAAATTTCTCACATGTATTAGAGAGACTAGAGGGAGCCACTCGGCGCATTGCGTTGGTGGTATAGTGGTGAGCATAGCTGCCTTCCAAGCAGTTGACCCGGGTTCGATTCCCGGCCAACGCATGTTTGCTTTCGGTTTTGTGTCTTATGTAGGACAGAGTGTTCTATTTTTTATTTTTTAATAAAACCAGTCCCGCCAAATTGGGGCCGACCGAATTAGGCTCCTGAAGGTATTTCATCTTACCTTTTTTGTTTTGGGAATCTTCTGGAGTCTGGAATCTCTTGTCAGAATCTCAGACTCGTACAGGCCTCCGTACCTGAGAGGATTATACAGTAGCGCGAGTTCTTGAGCGTTTTGAAACTGGCCGGTGCGTGTAAGAATCACATTTTCAAATTTTATTTTAATTGAACTAATTGAAATAGGTAATTAATGGAGCAAGCAAATAGATGGAAATATCTAAATGGCTACTCATTTCGGCTACTGAAGAACTTTTTAAGCAGGGAAAAGGCATATGTGTATTTTTGATTTGTATATTTTTATGAAATCTGTATAGATACCTTTTGTTCTTTCTATTAAACTTTGAGTGTAAAATACATTCCTGACTTTGAAGACTAAGAAGAAATAATCTAATTAATTTTTTTGGTATGATTATATGTTGAAATATTTTGGATGTGTGAGGCTAAATAGGAATTATTAAACTTATCATGTTTTTGTTATTGATTAAATTTGTTCTTTGATAATTTCACACGTGTATACAATGACTTGTTTATGCTCACCTCGCGCCCCCTTTTTCTTTCCCTCTCACCCCTGTGATTCCTCCCTTCTCCCTTCAATCCCTTTCCCACTTTCGAGTCCTTTGTGACCCACTGATTTTAATGAGGAACCTGTTTCTTTCTACTGTTTGATCTGGCTGTTAGAAAACTGGCGGTACTTGTTACATTTGTTTTTTAGTCTGCTGATCCAGACAATAAAGATACATTGTACTAACTTCTAGAGTACAGAGACCGCTTCGAAATACCTTTCTTGGGCAGCTGTTTTGAGGCCTGTGGTATAGTCATCCTCGTTAGTATAGTGGTGAGTATCCCCGCCTGTCACGCGGGAGACCGGGGTTCGATTCCCCGACGGGGAGACTAGCAGGGCTTTTTTTTTTCCTTCATCCATATCTCTTTGATCAGTCTTCCTATAAAAGAGGGGCAATCATTTTTTAAAAACTCAAGGCTTAGACTTCAGGAAACTGTCTCTCTCTAGCCAAACTAGTATGAAAGGGCTAGCTATTAATTCATTAAGTGCAGTTACTTAACCCTGCATGTGTCTAGGGTTCAGACATTTTCACACTTCCCGAAATACTGGCCATCACGATAATTGCCACCTATGATGCTGCACCATAGCGAGGTGGCAGCCCTGACCAGACCAAGTTTTGAAGTCCGACCTCCTTTCCACTGCTACGCTGCAGGTGTGTAATTTTGGGAAACAGCCTTTCATCCCTGCAGGTGATGACGCAGAATAACAGAAATGTCCTGTCTGAGCCCAGCACAGGAGCACTGGTCTGAAGATAGGGAGGCTTGCCTTTTGTTTTATTGTTGGTTGTTTTAAATCACTAAGGAAAAGTTGCTTTGAGGGAAATAATTTGATTGCTTCGGCAAGACTTTGTGTTCTACACTTCACACTGGATCCACGATCTCCGAAACCCTTTGCAGTATTAAGGTCCTTCGAAGCACAGTCTCTCACAAGGAAGAATGTGATTTGTACAAACAGATTTCTAATCTCAGCTCTCTGACCTCAAATTGTTCAATTTATTAAAGTTCAAGTTTCAGCATTCGTTTTAATCACTTCGTTGTGTTAAACTACATAACTACACCATAATTTCGTTAACAAATTTTTTATTTCTGAACATTTATGTTATTTCCAGTGGATTTTTCTCTACCTTTCTGGTAGGTCTCTCTCTCTCTCTCTCTCTCTCTCTCTCTCTCTCTCTCTCTCTGTATGTATGTTAATTATATCTATTTTAAATGGTTGCTTTGAGTGTAAATGATTGTATGTGTAAAAGAACCTGGCATATAGTATTTGCTCATACGCTCATTTTGAAAAAAAATATATTTGTTTTCTTGTAATACATTGCAGAAAAATAGAGAATAAAGGAATAAAAGACACCCCACCCTCATCATACAGAAAATACCTGTTCATGTTTTGCTGAATATTTCTCTGGCATTTATTCTTCCAGCGCTGGGAATAGAGCCTAGGGTTTCCTGTATGTTAGGCAAGTGCTACATCTCCAGCTAGCTCCCCTGGTTTGTGTGTGTGTGTGCGTGTGGGGGTGGGGTGGGGGGCACGTTTTGAAAATAAAGTTGGGATAAAACTGTGCATGTTGCTTACTCTTTGATAAGACCGATTTTTAGAGCTGCCTTGGGCTCGTAGTGAAGATGAGGGACGGATATATAAAATATAAGATATATGCATGTATAATTTCTGCATATAGGTATCTATGTTTGTATAAAATCTTTGAAAATACTGACCAGCACTTAAACTGAATCTCAGTGTTAATGGAAGAGGCTACAGAAATGTGTCTACAAGGAGGTACTAGTGCATAGAGGCTCCAGGGAACTCTGAGACCTGAGCAACATAGAAAACGGCTCGTTAGACCCCAGCCCTGATGATAAGGACCCTTCGCTGAAGGCAGTAGAAGAAGGAGAATGCGCGCTTTAATGTTTGTTTGCAGATGTGTCGCGGTTAGCGTCGTGAATTTACAAGAATTTAAACATTTCCTGTTTTGCCTGGGTGACTCATGCGCCAGTAGACCTCAAAACAGTTGGTGTGATTTGTTTTGTTGTAAGAACCCTTAATACTTTTTGCCAGACATGCCCGGAAACGTGGATGTCAGGTTAAAAATAATGAGTAAATGAATCAGTACTTAGGCACGCACGTTTGCCTACGTAAATTATCTAGACCAGCAATGTTTCTGAGCAAAACCAACCGAATTCCCAAACTCAGAGAGCGTCCATTTCGGATTTCACAAAGGCCCTTGCTTCGTTCATCCTCTTGCGCTCCCCTTTTCTCAGCCTCAGTGGGTAGAACCCGGATCTGTTCCTAGCGTTGGTGCCCTTCCTGACGGTCTTCACGGCGGGGTGCCACCAGTTTCGGCTTCGATTTCAACCACAGTTTTTGGCCGATGTAGACGACCAATATATTCTTTAGTGAACTGACTTGACAGCAAGCTTCAGCACCACCTGTCTCTGTGGCGCAATCGGTTAGCGCGTTCGGCTGTTAACCGAAAGGTTGGTGGTTCGAGCCCACCCAGGGACGGAGGGGAGCATTTTGTGTACCTCACTCACATCCTCGAAATCTGTCCTTCCAAGAACTTCAAGCTAAACTCAGCTAACCGCCGGTGTCCCCGTGACTGACTTTCTTAGTGTTGTGGTTAAAAACTCCTTAGCTTACGTGTTTTGCTAGCCGTTTCTAGTTTTCGCGGGTAAGGTTGCAGTTTCACTGCTGAAATTACATCAGAAAGCTGATACTCGGGGGGGAGTTTGTCCCGAGGAAAGTGTGCCTAGCTTTCCTTTGTATTCCTTGCTCCCGCATCCCTCCCTGGCTGCCACTTGCCACTCCTTACTTCCTCCTCAGTCTCAGCATCACCTGCGAGGACCGCGAGGGGTTCCGTCTCTCAGTTCTGTAATTCTCAGCTCCGGTGGCTGCCCTAGAATCTGTTAACTCCGCACCGGATCAGCGTCAGCTCCTTCAGAACCATGCTGGCGCCATCCGATGGCATCTCCCCAGCTCGGACAGCAAGGTCTTACAGCGCGTGGCCTCAGAACGCCCCCTTCTCTCTCACTGCCTCTTTTAGACCCCATAGAACCACAGCTCCTAAACTCACAGTTTGGCTCTTAAATCTTTGCCCTGGACTTCCAACTTCTTTCTTTCTTGCCCGGCAAACTTCCGCTTTCATGCCCTCACCCGGAACAAACCCTCTCGGCAGGCTTTCTCCGCTCTCCCGCTGCCTGCCTGGTTTGCTCACTAGAACGGAAGCTTCTGGATCCAGAATGAAACTGAGTGTTGATGTGACCTTTTCAGCACCTACATTCACTGCTGGCACATTGGAGGTGAGGAAGGTACGCACAGGAGACAGTTCACTCCCCTGGGACCCGACACACACTCTTGCTATAATGCAATAGGCAGACTAGTTCCTCCACCTGAATGACTATGACACACATATCCCTCTCCAAGCAATGCTTGGAGCAACCTCAGAACCCTCCCACTCCCAACCTGCACGGGGTTATACGTACTCCATCTCTGAAAAATAACGTCTCCCCACCCCTGGCAACAGTCAAATTTAGATAGTTTCTCTTATTCAAGTGCATGCCCAGTGTACCTGGGTATGAAGAACAGAAGAAATGACCCAGCCTGAATTGGTTTAGGGTACATGTCCTTTAGCAACTTTTTAGGGAGATTCTCCTACTTACTGTCTTATTCGTAGGCACAACAGGGCGTGCATATGACTAAAATCAGATGTATTCTGGGAAGGGACATAGAAACAGAAAAGCTGGGTTTTTTTTTTTATGGTCTCAGTGCCTTTTCTAATTTTTACTAAGACGACTTTGGTCGACAAAACTGTCTTCACCTTCTGGCCATTCCTTTCTGTGAACTTGTGGTGGACTCTTAACACGCTTTCCCTGTCCAGATCCCAAGTTAGCGGTGTTTGTTCACTCAGCACAACTCAGGTTATTCGCTGCTTTCTTTCTAACCCCACCCCACCCCCACACAGAATTGAGCTATGCCCCAGGCCCACACATGAAGACATTTCAATATGACAAGCTCTGAGATCATCGCAATTCCGGTGGAGACCCCCCTGAACAGCCCAAGCTGATGTCACATGTGCAACATCTTACTAGCTCACTTAGTCGTGGCTCCTGGTCTGGGAAGATAACCTTATCTCCAGGCTCAGATGGTGACGTCTCCCTGGGCTGCTCTAGGCTCCCCTGTTTTCTTTCTTAGATTTATTTTTATTTTATGTGTATGAGTGTTTTGCCTGCATACATATGCATACATTTGCTTTTGGTGCCTCGTGCCAGCGGAAGTCAGAAGAGGTCGTGGGATCCCTTAGAACTGGAATTACAGATGCTTGTGAACCACGCTGTGGGTTCTGGGAGTCAAACCCAGGGCCTCTGCAAGAACAGCAGCTGATGCTCTTAACTGAGGAGTCATCGCTCCAGCTCCCTCCCCTGCTCTTTATAATTAAAAAAAATTGTTTGACATGGAGCTGGAGAGATGACTCAGTGGTTAAGAGCACTTCTTGCAGAGACACTGGGTTCAGTGCCCAGCACCCACATGGTGGCTAACAACCATCTGTAACTCCATCCTAGGGGATCTGACTCCCTCTTCTGACCTCTGAAAACACCAGGCACTTACATGGTGTGCATACATACATGAAGGCAAAATACTCATATACATAAAGATAAATAAATCTAAATATTTTTGACAGTTTTATACATGTGTACAATAAATATATTTTGGTCATTCTTTGTAGAAGAAAATGCAGGCATGATCTGGTGGCCAGCCTTCTTGGCATCCTGTACTTCTAAGTAAAAGGCATGGCACCCCCTGCCCCAGAAGTCAGAACACTGAACTCTGAAGTAACCTGAGTAGCTGGTAGCTGGTTTGTTTGAGCTCCCCATGTCCCCTTTAATGTAATTCTTCCTCATAGAGACCCTGGTGGTGTGAGCGCTCACTGTCCAATCCAAGGTAATGGACTAAACATCACAGTCGGTAGGTTTCCACTATATAAGTGACTACTCACACGCAATAAAGCAGACGCTGCTCCCTGAAACTGTCTCTGGAGTAGTTCGTCTTCGTGCCCTTTACCAACCCATGGGACACCCCGACACTACCTTCTTGCCCCTTCTCGCTCCCACGGAAGGCCCCCTTCTAAACACGTCCCTCTGCAACTTCCTTTCCTGTCTTGTTTGTTCCCGCGGAGTTTAACTTGGGTCTCACACGGGAGAACAGGTGCTAGGTCATTGACTGGAATAAGGGGAATTTACAGAAGGCTACAGGACGGAAGAAAGGGACTTCCTCCTCGCCAGAAATCATCCGCTGGCCCCGGCTGCTCAGGGAGGGGTGAGACCGCCCCACCCCCTAGCTGTCTACTTCATCAGTTCAGCTGCACGGCCTGGGTCCCTAGGACTTCCCACACCCTGAAGGCAACCGGGCCTGAAGGAACAGACGCAGGCAGCTGTTCCATAGCTCCACCAGTAATTCACTTTTCTACAGAAGTTTATTTAGGAACAATTGTTAAGCATGGAAAGGGTCATCACCCACAGCCCGGGCTGCGGCTTTGCTAGGAGGGAATGTTTGGGACAGAGAAAGCATAATAAAAATCTGCAGCATCACTTCTCCGGAGGTCAGCTACTGTCTCTGATGCTTCACTGTTGGCCTTTTAGGATCTGAAGCTTTTCCTTTCCCCTGAGATGGTCTTTGGAGACAAAAAGGAAAGTTGGGGGAGGGGCCTTTCTTTGCATTATTCCTGCTGCTCGATGCATGATGCCCAGTGCGGATAATGAGGTTGCTGCAAGTCCACAGCGAGGTTCATAGGTGCTACATCATTGCTCTTCGCACTCGATTGAGACAATGGCTCACTTGTCCTGAGGTTCCTTGCTCCAGTGCAACTTGGGTTCCTCATAGACTGCTGTTGAACTTCGAAGACCCCTCTGCATAGAGAAATACAGCACTGTGTCTATGGCAAACAAGAGTCCGATCAGCAGGCAGAAAGTGATTTGATGCCACGGTGGGACGGACGGCGATGTTGTCGGATCTAGTAGGAGAGAGAGAGAGAGAGAGAGAGAGATGACTCTCATTAAGGCAGAGATTCGGAATACACAGTGAGGTCACCGCCACCAGACAGTGTTCCTGACGCCTGCCAAGAATCAGGTATGAGGGAACAGATGGGAGAGCCTGGGCAAGCTCTTTGCTCTCTAGTACTGAATCTCCACCCGCAGGCCAAACACTTAGTCACTGCTTCCGCTTGTTTGGTGGTGACGCAACGGCGGAGGGGTTGGCAAGATAAGTTGTCTACAGGAGTCACATGACAGTTGTGAAGTTGCCATATTACTGTTGTCTAGAAAGTGGACTAATTTGTGCATTTCAGCTTATTTTTTTTGTTTCTCTTTTTCTTTCCTTCTTTGTTTCTCTTTTCTTCTCTCCTTCCTTCCTTCCTTCCTTCCTTCCTTCCTTCCTTCCTTCCTTCCTTCCTTTCTTCCAGACAGGGTTTCTCTGTGTAGTTTTGGTGCCTGTCCTGGATCTCGCTCTGCAGACCAGGCTGGCCTCAAACTCACAGAGATCCACCAGGTTCTGCCTCCCGAGTGCTGGGATTAAAGGCGTGCACCACCGCCACCTGGCCCTTTCTTTTTCTTTCTTTCTCTTTCTTTCTTTCTTTCTTTCTTTCTTTCTTTCTTTCTTTCTTTCTTTCTTTTTGTTAATTTTTAAAAACAGGGTCTCACTATGTAGCCCTGGCTGGTCTAGAACTTGCTATGTACCAGAATGTCCTCAAACTCAGAGATAACCACCTGCCTCTGCTTCCTGAGTACTGCTATTAAAGATGTGCATCACCAAGTCCAGCTCAGTATTTTCATTATTTAAATATTTTTTATTTTATGTGTATAGGCATTTTACCTGCATGTATATGTGTGTACCAGGTTCATGTCTGGTGCCTGCAAAGGCCAGAAAAGGGTGTTAATCCCCTGGAACTGGAGTTACAATTGTGAGCCACCATGTGGTTGCTGGGAGTCAAACCCAGGACCTCTGGAAGAGCAGCCAGTGGTCTTAACCACTGAGCAATCTCTCTGGTCCTGGGTTCAACATTTTTCTATTAAAATTTTATGCATGTGGTGTGTGTGTGTGTGTGTTTGTATGCTCATGCATTTGTGTGTCTCTGTGTGTCTATATGTGTGTGTTTGTCTGTGTGTGCATATGGAGATCAGAGGACAACCTTGGCCATTATCCTCAGAAATGCTGTTCACAGCTGGGGGATGGTGGTGGATGTCTTTAATCTCAGCACTTGGGAGGCAGAGGCAGGTGGATCTCTGAGTTCAAGGCCAGCCTCGTCTACAGAGCTAGTTCTAGGATAGCCAGGACTACACAGAGAAACTTTGTCTTGAAAAACCAAAGAGAAAGAAAGAAAGGAAGGAAGGAAGGAAGAAAGAAAGAAAGAGAGGGAAAGAAAGATGCTGTTCACTTCCTTTAGACAATATTTTGGTTAGTTTTTACTGTCAATCTGACACAGCCTAGGGTCACCAAGAAGAGGGAACCTCCGTTGAGTAATTGCCCAAGTCAGACTGCCTGTGAGAAACTGTCTTGACCGATGATTGATGTGGGAAGGCCAGCCCACTGTGGGCAGCACCCCTCCTAGGCAGGTGAGCTATGTAAGAAAACAAGCTGGGTCTGAGCCAGAGAGCAAGGGAGTAAGCAATGTTCTTCCACGGCTTCTGCTTCAGTTCTTGCTCGTGTTTGTGCTGTGGCTTCCCTCAACGATGGACTAGGACCTAGAAGTATAAGGTGAAATAAACCCTCTCCTCCTCCAAGTTGTTTTGGGTCATGGCATTTATCACAACAGAAAGCCAGCTCGAAGAGATAGGGTCTCTCGTTGGCCTGGAGCTCACCGTTTAGGCTAAATGGAGTGCCCCAGGGTCCCTTGTCTCCACCTTCTTAGTGTTGGGATTATTGGTGTGCCACCACACCTAGCATTGCTTCGTGACTCTAGGACTCGGATGCAGGCCCCCACATTCGTGAGGCAAGCACTTTAAGATGAACTACACTAGCTCTCCAGCCCTAGCTACATTTCTTTGGTTGTTTGAAATGAGGTCTTACTATGTGGCCCTGGCTGGCCTGAAACTCACTTATAAAGTCCTGGCCGGCCTCCAACTCACAGAGATCCACCTGCCTCTGCCTCAGAGTGCTGGGATTAAAGGCATGTGCCACCACGCCTAGCCCAGTTTTAATTTTAATTTTTTTTTTTTTTTTTTTTTGGTTTTTCGAGACAGGGTTTCTCTGTGTAGCTTTGCGCCTTTCCTGGAACTCACTTGGTAGCCCAGGCTGGCCTCGAACTCACAGAGATCCGCCTGGCTCTGCCTCCCGAGTGCTGGGATTAAAGGCGTGCGCCACCACCGCCCGGCTTAATTTTAATTTTTACTTTTTAAAAATATTTATTTAATTTTTTTAAATGTATGTATGTGTGCCTGGGTGTATGCATGGCACCACATTCATATACTGCCCTGGCAGGTAAGAAGAGGCAGGCATCAGATCCCACGGAACTGGAATTATGGATGGTTGTGAGACACCATGTGGGTGCTTGGAGTGAACTCAGGTCCTCTGCAAAAGCAGCTAGTGCTCTTAACCGCCGAGTCGTCCCCCCAGACCCTTAACTTTAAATTTTGATATGGTTTTAAACTATGAACAAATTTACCTTACTAGCATGAAGAACTCTCATACGTCTACTTAGATTCTCTAATGGTTTTCATTTTACTTGTTTGTTTCTTCCTTTGGTCTTCCCTCTGTCACCTTTCGTGGTGGTTGGAAGGAAAATGGTCCCCAAAGGCTCATGTATTTGAACGAACCTAGTTGTTGTTCCCTAGTTGGTGGAACTGTTTTGGAAGGATTAACAGGTGTGGTCTTGTTGGAGGAGGTCTATCACCGCGTCTCTCATGCTCTCTGCCTGCCAAGGGAAAGGTAGCTTGTGGAGAAGATAGACACTCTCAGCTACTCTCACGGATTCACCCTCTCAAACTGTAAGCAAACCTCCAATTAAATGCTTTCTTTTATGAGTGTCCTTGGTCATAGTGTCTCTTCTCGGCAATATGAAAGGAACTAAGACACCCTTTGAAAGTACAATAGGTCCTCCTTATCTGTGCCAGATTAAGAGTAAACAAAAATTGGAAAAGGCCAGCAAAGGCTCTTGAGGCCAATCCTGACCACCTTAGTTCATCAATCCCCAGGACTCATGTGGTAGAATGGGAGAACTGACTCCTAAAGGTTGTCTTCTGATCTCCACAGACTCACGGTGGCATGTGCACACAGACATGCATGCACACAGACAATAAATAAAAGTAATAATAATAAGGAATAATATAAAAAACCTAATAATATAAAAACCCTAGCACATCGTAAAAGGTTCTAAAGAGCCCTCACCTCCTACGGTGATTCTTAAAGTCTCTGAAGACTTGTTGTTTCGTCCAATCATCCCTCTGCAGAAGTAGGAGCCGCTGTCCTTTTGTGTAGCTTCTGGAATGCGGAATTCAGAATTCTCATGGAAAAATTTCTTGCCTCTGCCGTTCTGTAAATAGGTGACTTTATGTACACGTTTGTTTCTCCAGCTGTGGCAATTCAGCCGAATGGTGTCCCCCTCCCGGAACTCAGGCTGCTGAGTGGTCTGAAGCAACAGCCAGCCTGAAAGACAGAGAGGCCTTAGAACCGGAGGTCAGACTCTGAATGCGAATCTTTTGAAGGGGAAACTCGGAACTACTGGATCCTGCATGCAATGGGAAGCCAGACTGAGGATTGTTAGAATGAAGTAGGAATGAGGGAGGGGAGAGCGCAGCTGAGGACAGCTGCAGGTTCCCTGTGTGCTGGGTTTAGGTTTGGTTTGGCAGGTAATAAGGACTCACAGTATTTCTAAACCAAATTCCAGAACTTGGGAGGCAGAGGCCGGCGGATCTCTGTGCGCTCTAGGTAGTCTAAAAGGGAGTTCTAGGATAGGCAGAACTGTTACACAGGGAAATCCTGCCTCAAAACAAAATAAAACAAAACAAAAGCTTTCTACATTAAAAAAAAAGTTAGATTTCTAAAGACTCTTGCAGCAGTCAGGATTAAGGAGACCAGTGTCCATGGGTTACAAAGATGGTGTAGGAACCCTCACTGTAAAGTCAGGAGGAGGGTAGTGGGGGGAGGAAGGGAGGGAGAGAAGGAAGAAGAAGAAGAGGAGGAGGGAGGGAGAGGTGACTGTTGCCTGTCAACGGTCATCTCTGGTTTCTGACAGGCTATGGGGCCTCAGGTAGATCAATGACCGCCAGGATGCCTACTCTCACAATCACCTCAAGTAATCAGACTTCACAGAGAGAATAGGACGTCAAGGTAGGAGGGGACCTGGGGAAATAAAAATGACATGTCGGATAAGTATCAGTGGCAGGTGCAAATATTAATGGGACAATGTCATGTGCACAGAAAAAGGAAGGATGCGTTTTTGAAGATTAACGGGAATTTTCACAGGAGGTATAGGATGAGAGGAAATTAAAATATTTTTCTTTTTATTGATTCTTTTTTTTTTTTAATTTTTCGAGACAGGGTTTCTCTGTGTAATAGCCCTGGAACTCACTCTGTAGACCAAGTTGGCCTCGAACTCACAGAGATCCGCCTGCCTCTGCCTCCCGAGTACCGGGATTAAAGGCATGCACCACCATGCCTGGTTCCTTCTTATTGGTTTTTGAAATACAACCCAAATATTGTTTATAGTAAGAACAAAACAAAATATTTGGTGGCTTTTAAATTTTGCTGCCCAGTGCTAAACAAAATTGGTAAAACATTTTGATGGAGATTCTTTACCCAGGAAAACTTGCCAAACAGAGGGCAATTTCTAATATTTAATAAGGTAGGTCATTTATCGGTGAAGACAGTATACAAGGAGCTGAGGTGAGAAAAACAGCAGTTTAAGGCTAACCTAGACTACATAGTGAGTTCCAGGCAATGCTGAACTACATAGGACTTATTATTAAAGAAAACAGAAGGAAATGCCCCCAAACAAATGAAAACTACAAATAAACAAGATATGTTGGTTATCAATAAGGAATGCAGTGTGATTAGCATAAAATTGTGATTGATATGGATATAGCTTGGTGTCTGGGGGTAATATTCTTTTATTAAAATAGTATGTTCATAGCCGGGCGTGGTGGCGCACGCCTTTAATCCCAGCACTCGGGAGGCAGAGCCAGGCAGATCTCTGTGAGTTCGAGTCCAGCCTGGACTACCAAGTGAGTCCCAGGAAAGGCACAAAGCTACACAGAGAAACCCTGTCTCGAAAAACCAAAAAAAAAAAAAAAAGTACGTTCATTTATTTGAGTTTTGAGACAGGGTCTCATGTAGTCATGGTTTACTTTATACAGCCAAGGATGGTCTTGTGTCCCCTGATCCTCCTGCTCCGCCTCCCAAGAGCTGAGGTCACAGGTATGCTCACTACAGTGGCTGGAGGACTATTCTTATCTGTCTTGTTTTGTCTGTCTTGCTGTGAACATAACTAATGCACAGGCATATATTTGTTCAACAAACACGTGACGGACATTTTACACTGGGGATTTTCAGATGACTAAGGTGTATGATTCCTAACCTCACAGAACCTACAGTCTAGAACTTAGAAACACATATACTCGGAAGTGTTATACTGCAGTGTGGTGAGGTCTATATAGAGCCAATGAAATCAGAATAAAAAAATTCTACTCAAAGAAAGTGCAGGATATGAGTGTGGGTGACACTGGTCCTAAAAGAGAGTCTGGGGTCTTCCTGGTGAATTTAATGCTCATGGTTGCCGCCTCATACAGGTCTTGTTAACTAGATGTCCAAAGTCCATTTTTAGAGCTAAGTCAAGGCAAACTAATAACCCTTAGCCTTGGGATTTCTTTTCTTTCCTCTTGTTAACTTTTTTTTTTTTTTTTTTTGAGACAGGGTCTCACTATGTAGCTCTGGCTGTTCTGGGACTCACTCTATAGATCACTCTGGCCTGAAACTCACAGAGATTCTCCTGTCTCTGCCTCATGAGTGCTGGGATTAAAAGCATGAGCCACCATGCCTGATCCTTGATTTTTCTTTCTTCAAAATGTGTGTGTGTGCGTGTGCGTGCGTGCGTGCGTGTGCGCGTGCGTGCGTGCGTGCGTGCGTGTGTGTGTGTGTGTGTGTGTGTGTGTGTGTGTGTGTGTGTGATATCATGCTTACAAGAGATCCAAGGACAACTTACAGGAGTGGGCTCTTTCCTTCCGCCCTGTGGCTTTTGGGACCTGAACTCAGGCTTCTCAGGCTTAGCAGCAAGCACCTTTTCCAGCTGAGCCACCTCCCCAGCCCTGAGACTTGGTTTTCCCATTGCTTCCTCTCAGTAATTCCCCACTTTATTTACTCTTAGATAGTCATCTCTCACCCAACAAAGTAACTGATATTCCTTCTGTCACTCTGCAGAGTGAGAACCACGCTGTCCAGGTGGTATAGTTGAGACAAAGGAGCCACAGAACCCAGCTATTCGATAGGCCTAATTCAGGGGGACCCTACTGCAGAGCTGCTTTGTTTCACCTACCCCCTCCCCCCCTCCGTCCCCAGGCCTGTCCACCAACTCACACTGTTCAAGAGGGACAGCCGGGTAAATAGAGTAAAACCTACATTATTTGATGTGATTCCAAGAATGCTGGGAAAGATCTATGCCTGAAAAAAATAGTTCTCTTACCCACTTGTGATACCAGGATGTTGCTAATGGACACAGACATGTCCATCCCATGATAAATGTAGAGGATGAAGCCCCTTTGCTTAGGGCTTACTTACACCTCCACACAGCTGTATTGAGGACCCCAGAGCCTCAGACCCATGGGCAAATGGCAAAGCCTTCTCTAGAGGATGAGATTTAGAGGGATGGTCTGAGTGTGGATGTTGATAGTGTGTGCAGAAAATGCCCGTCATAGCTCTCTCCCCCTGGATGACTATGGCCTGAAGACAGTTACAGAGACTGCTCCAACCTAGATTAGCCAAATCTGCCTCCTTGATCATTTGTGTATAACAGGAACCCCTGTCTCCTTGTTTATCTGTATGTGATAACCCAGGTTCCTTGCTCAGCTGTATGCAGTAGCTCCACTCCCTGTTCAACTCTGTATAATAAACAAGTTGAGCTTCCTAGATGCTGTGGTTTCTCCATCAGAGAGCCCAGTCCATCCGATCCCAGTTTTTCTGTGTGTCCATGTGTGTTTATCTTTTCTTTATTCCCTCTCCTTCCTAGTCAGATCTGTCTCTGGAGCTGTACTAGACATGGCACCCCTGGAAGGGTCCAAGTGTGTGTGTTAACATGTGAGTTTCAGCATAGCGTTGATGGGAAGATAGTACAGACAGACACTAAGTGATGTAACACTTAGTGTAACATAGGTAACAGACTATGAAAGATCTGAAATGGAGAAGGGCCGCTGTTTTGGCCTTCTAGATGAGCTTGAGAGTGAGAAGGAAACTGAGATCCTAAGAACACATTCATTAGTCTAAGTAATGAATGTTACGGAGCATGCCCTGACCTCAGAGCACATCTCTATGTTGTATGTACTCCGTGAAAATGCCAATTCCTGGAATTGTTCAATGTCTCCATCCTGTATGCACTGCAAGAAAGGTTTTGATGCTTTGCTTAGGGCTTACTTACAGTGAGAGCCACAGTTCTATTCCCATCTGATGGAACACATATCACCTCACTTCCATATTAACCCAAACCATAGGGCTTTCCCCCAAGTAATTCAGGGCCCTTCTTTCCCTTCAACTCACCTATATGGACTTCAAGTTTCACTGGGTCACTGGTCATGGAGAGGGCTGTCTGGCACTTATACTCCCCACTGTCATTTACTCTGGCAGTTCCAATGAAATAGTTGGCACTCTGGTGTGAGATGAGGCTTCCATTATGGAACCACTTGGTAGAATTGTCCCCAGGTGAGTAGGTGCCCTGGCACCTGAGGGTCACATTGTCTTCCTCGAGCACCCTGACCCATTCAGGGTCTAGGATCACCACAGCCTTTTGGAGACCTGATGAGGGGTCAAGAGAATATGGAGTGAGGACACAGGTGAGTGAGCCCTTGACTGGCACTCCCAGGGTAACCCAGGCGGAATGAACAAACCCACGGTGCTCTCAGCCTGTCTATGACTCATTCTTAGGGTATCTAGGCAGGGAAGCACTTGGCTCCATTTTTGACCATTTCTGTAGTTGGAGAAAAACTGGCCAGAGATGCGTAGGGCTGATCCCAACTGTGTTAGGGTATTGCTCCCAGCTCCCAGACATGCCAGACACCATACAATGGGCCTTTCCCAACTTTCTGTGGCCTTTGTATGCACCACACTCAATCAATCTAAGACTCAGAAGCAGACTCACCAGCTCCAATGTCAGAAGAAACTGCAAGGGGGGAAAAACAGACGCACAAATCAGATGTTGAGCAGGGCGACTCCCCCCACCTCTGCTCCCTGCTGCTTCCTTCTCTCCTCCCATGCCCTGGACCTGTCCTGCAGGAAACTCAAATCCTAGACTTTGACACCGTTTCCTTTATTCATGTTCCTCATTCAAACTGTCAGGTTAAAAGCAAAGATTGCATTTCCCTACATCAAGCCGCAGACACCACTTTAACCCCACCTGGAAAGAGAAGGAAAGGGAAACCTGGGGTGTCAGACTGGAGGGCATGAACTGGGTCCTTGGTCTTCAGCTTCCACTTAGGGAAGTGGAGACCCAGATGGGCGAGCTCACAGCCCACTCCCGATGAAGAACGGATCAGAGCCAGGGTGCCGCTTGTCTCTAACAATCTGTCTTAGGAGTTAAATCTGGGCCCGTAATGGGGATTCCGTGCCTGACCTGAAAAGGGGGGAGGTCTCTGCTGAACACAGACCACCATAAGCTCTACCTTCATCTAGACTGAGCCCCACTTACCTAAAAGTAGCAGAGCGGTTGGTAGTAGTAGTGGCCACATGCTGCTGCACTAGACAGAAAATGCCACCACAGAGATCCGGAACCCTAAAGGGGCCTATTTGACTAGAAGAGAGGAAGTAAATAGTTTTTCCCCAACCCTCTCAACCCCCCTCCCCCATCTCTCTCACTAGTTTCCTTTTCCAGAAACATCATCATCTGATTCCTGATGTAAACTCTGATGAGTGAACCCTGCGGCAGGGCAGTAACAGGAGGGAGAGCCTCTGGAGAGGACCCCAAGGGTGGGGGGGTCCACTTGTTCTATGTTTGTCACAGCTGAGCATCTGGGGGACACACACAGAATCTATCAGAGGGTACTTTGGGCAGTCTCAGGGCACCCAGGGCCAAGAATGGGACAGCATGACTTGATGATGGCCTTCACAGCCAAGGCCATGTCCCAGGGGTCCCTTGGCTCTCTCAGAATTCATTACTCTCCTGCCTGGCCCACATCCAACCCAGGGTCTGACCACATATATAAAAAAATATATAAATGTATATTTATATATAAAATAGTAATTTAAACTTTTCAATCCACTAGTATCTCCTTTCAATATTATCTTGACCTACATTTTCTTTCAAAATGTCCACCCCTGGGTTGTATAATCCAAAGGAGTTACCAACTTCTGAGCGTGAATTTGATCACTAAATTCTTCTGTTTTTGTTTGTTTTGAGTCTTTCTGAAGAAACTCACACAGGGAGAAAGACATGTTCTGGAAAGAGGAGACAACAATGGGAGGCTGAGAGAATCACAGAAAAGCGGGAGCGCCAGGCAAGGACAGGAACTCCTTAAACATTTGCCCCGCCTCTGTACGATTTCATTGATTCTATAGAGGAATCAGCCAGCACACCAGGTACCCACACTTCTTCTGTGGGGAAACCAAGACAAAGACGTGAGCTGTGGGGACTTGGTAGTGGGTTTCTGGATGGGACAGCAGCGGCTTGTACTGAGCGCCAAGCATTGTTGCTGCTGTCACAGTCAAGTGTCCAGTAAAGGGCTGAGGGAAGTAGAGGCACCCCTACTGGATACGCCACCGTTCTCAGGGGATTTTCTTTCTCTGCTGAGCTGCAAAGGGGGCCAAAGTTTCCAGTCCATGGCCACTTATGTGTCGAGCCTACGATGAGGCAAGACACTGTGGTTGCAGGAACATGCAGCGAAGGAGGTTGCTCACCTCATGGCAAGCAATCAACAGAAAGCCAATGATTGGATAGAAGTCCTAGCCTCACCCTAGTGTGGCTGGGGCTGTGCTCACCACAGTAGCTCAGGGTAGCTCTGTCTTTCTCTGGGCCTAGGCTGGTCTGCAGGTCAAAAGGCCCAAGTGCGGGGCCCCTCAACAGAAAACATGGAGGGTAGAGGAATAGGAAGTGGTAAGATTGGTTAACATCTCAGTCTCACCTCCTCCCTAATGTATTCACACGTTGTTCTCCCTCAACCTCCCCTTGACAAAGCTAAGTGTTTGACAGTCATCTCAACTCAGCTCCCAGACAAAAGAAATCAAATGATTCTGTTTGGTAGGGCTGGTCCCCCAGTGGGCTCCTGGGGATCTGGGCAGCTCTCACCTGACTTGAGTGAGCAGTTTAAGTAGGGTAAACGAGGCTTAGTAAGGGTTGAGTGGAGTAGGGGCTGCCAAAGGGTCCTGCTGACCACTGCCTTGGGCTAATGAATCATACCAACATCATTTCTCAGTTTTGACTTTTGTTTTGTGTTGCTTGTGGGTAGAGCTAGTTGACTGCTGCCCATTGCCATCCAAAGGATGTTCTTGCAGAAGCCCCTCTCTAAGTGGCCCATGGTTTAGATGTCTGATGAAGGTGGGCAATGGGCACGATCCAGACAGCCTTTCTAATGTTGCTCAATAAATGCACACCATGTAAAATACAGCTGAGGCTCTGGAAACTTTGCTATAGAGCTTTGATGCTTGTCTAGAAAACCTAAAACAGAAAAACAGGGAAAAAAAAGGACAGTCTCTAAAGTAAAGGGTATGCGTTCCCAGGCACACTCTGTTCTTCAACTTCCTGGTGGCTTTCTGCTAACTTGTGGCATAAGGCTCCACTTTAGTTAGCCTCCTTTGAGTTTCATTTCATCTCTGATGAAGGAAAAAGTTGTTAGTAGCATGGGCCTAGGCTATAAAGGAAAGAGAGGAGAGAGAACACAGGAGAAGAGAAAGGGGCCCAGTATGGATCACGTCCTACTTACTACTTATTGCTGTAACAAGATACCACCATGACCAAGCCAGCTTATAGAAGAAAAGGTTATTGGGGCTTAGAGTTTGAGTAGGTAAGTTCACGACCATCATGGCAGCAGGCAGGCATGGCGCTGGAGGAGTAGCTGAGAGTTTACATCCTCGTCGGTAGGTAGGAGGCAGAGAGAAACGCTGGGAATGGCATGGACTTTGGAAACCTCAAAGCTCACCTCAAGTGACACACCTCCTTCAACAAAGCCACACCCCTAATCCTTCCTAAACAGTTCCACCAACTGGGGACCAAGTATTCGAATATGTGAGCCTATGGGGGCCCTTCTCATTCTCATCGTCACAGGCAAGAAGCATCCAGAAGGATTTTATGAATGATCATTGAGTAGTCCTTTATGGAATGTGTTGGGGTTGTTGCAAGGATTCATTTTACAGTGTTGGGTAAGATTAAAGTTCTTACAGAGCAGCATGATGCACCAGGGATGTCTTATACAGAATCTTCCTGTGAACTCATGATTATCTTCACCTTTTGTTTCCTCTCCTTCCTCTTTCTCTCTCATTCTTTTCCTCCTCCTCCTCCCTCTTTTCCTCTTCCTCCTTTTCCTTCAGTACAGAAACGCACAAATGATTGAGATTACAGAAGTGAATTAGTTGCAGGTCCACAACACTTAAAGATTCCCAGAGAGACACCACCAGGCAAGAATCCCTAGTGCTCTGAGGACTACGAGGGTGCTTTTGAAACACTACATATGCACAGATAAGGCAATGGTGGGTCTGTTTAGGTGAAGGGTCTACATGGGAGAGCATGTGCTAATGAAGGAGAAGTGTAGACTTCTTGTTCATGTGACATCTATCTGGTCTCAAATGAGCCTGGGATCAAATCTCAGCTCCACCATTTATTTAACCCTTACAGGCCTCAGTTTCTTTATCTGTAAAGCAGGGCTAGTAATAACAGCACTAACTCCAAGGACTTGTGGAGTTTGAATGAAACAATTCAGACAGAGTTGTTGGTTTAGCACGTGGAGCCATACCTGTTGATTAGAGGTAGAAAGACGGGCGAGTGAGGCTTTCCTTAGTTTTCCGGGTTCAGTTGTATTGGCCATATTTTTCTCTTCACCATGACTGAAGGATTGTTGTTTTGGTGTGTGGTTTCATTGGACACAGTCCATCATGGTGGAGCACGTACATCTGCAGGCATCACCATGGCAGTGGTAGCATGCCGCCGGGACTTTTCACCTACTCATGGCTTGGCAGAGAAAAGAGCAAAGGGCCTGGAAGCAGAGTGAGGCTACGAACCTGAAGCGCTGGCCGGCCCCCGTGAGCCAGTTTCCCCAGGTAGACTTCACCTCCTAAAGGTTTCACAACCTCCTAAGGGTTGTGCCACCAGCTAGGGGCTGAGGGCTTGTGGGTGACATTTCACACTTCAGCTGCAGCAGTTGCGACACCGCTGACCTCTGAAACTTTTGCTTCAGTATGACTCATCACATTGTGGACTGACTATAAGGCCTTGGAGGGCGTGGGGTCTGCTCATTTTGTTTAACGGCTCTATTCCCAATATTCAGCCTAGGGTCTGGCACCAAGTAGTGATTCACTTAATAGCTAGGCAGGAGAGGAACTCAGGATGGATCTAGGCATGCGTGACACACCAGTGAGACGTGGAGGGAGTCGGACTTACAGAATGGAGGAGAGGTAAAGAACGTAGCAGAATGTAGATGAATAGAAACAGGTTAATTTAAGTTATAAGAGCTAGTTGGGAACAAGCCTAAGCTAAAGGCAAGCTTTCATAATTCATAATACATCTCCGTGTCATTATTTGTGGGCTGGTAGTCCCAAAAGAAAATTGTATTTTTTTTTTTTTAATTTTATGTGTGTGGATGTTTTGTTTGCAGGTTTATCTGTGCACTGTGTGTGTGTCACGCCAGTAGAGGTCAGGGGAGGAGGGGGTTGGGATCCCTTGGAACTGGAGCTGGAGATGACTGTGAGCTGCCATGTGGGTGCTGGGAGCTGAACCCAGGTTTTCTGCTAGAGCAGTCAGCTCTCTTAACCATTGAGCCATCTCTCCAGCTCCCTAGCTAAATACATTTTAAAAACAAAGAAGTATTGTCATATTTAAAAAATCTAAAAGCACTGTAATCACCTGAAAAGTGAGCTACGGGGCAGAGAGATTAAAAACAGGGAAGAGTGAAATGATGTCAACTACCTAGTTGAAACTTAGGCAATATATTTTAATGGCCTTATATTTTAAAGGTCTTCTGTTTTGCCACACATGGTGACACATGCCTTTAGTCCCAGCACTTGGGAGGCAGAAGCAGGCTGATCTCTATGAGTTCAAGACCAGCCTGGTCTACATAGTGTGTTACAGAACAGTCAGGGCTACATAGAGAGACCCTGTCTCAACAAACAAACAAACAAAAAAGATCTCTGTTTTAAAAGTGATTATGCATTTGTAGAACCTAAGAGAGGTGCCAAGAAGGTGGAATCGACAAGACTTGAGTGCATGATTGTCCCGTTGGAGGTAACGGAGAGGGAGGGCCTGGGTGAGGCTCAGCTCCTCCCTTCCTGGTTAGGAGGGTGGTGGTGTCTTCCAGGGACATGAGAGATCCAGGAGGAGTAGGCAGCTCTGGGAAGGGGGACGGTGTTCTCAGCCTTTGTTGTTGCAGTTGTGGAGATGTCAGATGAGGACGTCAAGAAATCAGTTTGACATGAAGTCCTGAACCTCAGAAGGCAGATTAGGAAAAACGACGCGGTTTGGGAGGCACATGTGTTTGATGTTCTAAACTCTAGATAAGAGTTTAGGTTCTTTCCCAAGACAACGTGCAAATTCACACTCTTCCCCCTCTGTTAAGGAGATCCACGCTGACCCCTGCAGAAATCCTAGGAAGGTAACATGCAGCTCAGTTGCAAAGTGCTTGCTAGCCTGATAGCCTCCCGGCATTATAGGGGGAGGAAGGGCTCCCGATAGAGGACAGATAAGATCTATAGTGTCCCTGTATCCCGGGAGAGAAGATGGGGCCGTGAGGGAAACGAAGGTGGGGCTGAGAAGGAGAGGAAGCCGAAAAGAGAAACTTGACACAAATTTTCACACCCTGTGAAAAGGAAAAACAGCTAACCAAGGAGTTTGGGCAGAAGAGGAAGCAGGAAGCCCATCAACGAGGGAGTGGTCCACAAAGTGGAAAGGGCACATGGGTGCCACCGGTGTTGCCACTCGGGAGCTAGCAGTGGCCCAGTTTCCGAGGTCAGAGGTGAAGGACGGAAGCTTGAGAGTTCACATGAGAATTAAGAAGAGGGAGGGTCTTTGAATAGATTCCTACTCCCTTTTAGAAGTATTCTCCGTCAGGAAGGAATAGTGGGCATTTGTCTTGGCCATGCAGATCTCCAGCCCTCTCTTCCTGTGAACATCTCATTCTCTTTTGGGGAAGCCCCAGTGTGAAAACGTGGCTACTGCTTTCTACCCCAGACACTACAGGGGTCAGATCTTCCTTTGCCCCACTTCGGGGCACTGTTACGGGCAAAATTGTGTCTACCCCAAATCCATATGTCAAAGTTGATGTGCTGAGCCTCTTGTACCAGGGACAGGGCTTTAAAGTGGCCTACCGTTAAATTAAAGCAAAGTCATTGGGATGGGTCCTACTATGATATGACCAGCATAAGAAGGGATTCAAGGAGCTGGAGAGACTGTTCAGTGGTTCAGAGCACCGGTTGCTCTTATAGGGGACCTGGATTCAAGTCCCAGGACCCACATGGTGATTCACAGCCTCTCCAGCTGTCTTGAACAGCAGTGGAAATAAGTCCTATGGCTTGTACCATTTCTAAAGCTGCTTGGTAGAATGGGAAATAGGAAGTGAAGGTATATGGGACTTCAATGACAGCATCCAAGCTAGGAAGTCATGAAAGGGACTAGGAGAAAGGTAACTATCTTGGCCGTCTTTAGAATAAGTCAGGCCTAGAATTTCAATAATGAACTATTTTAAAGATTGTGTGTGTGTGTGTGTGTGTGTGTGTGTGTGTGTGTGTGTGTGTGGTGTGTGTATGTGTGTGGTGTGGTGTGTGTGTGTGTATGTGTGTGGTATGTGTGTGTGTGGGGTATGTGTACATGTGTGCAGGTGCCTGTGGAGGCCAGAAGATTGCACTGGATCCCCTAGAGCTGAAGTTACAGGTGGTTGCGAGCTACCCAGTGTAGATGCAGGGATCTGAATTGTGGTCCTCTGGAAGAGCAGCAAGTGCCATTAACCACTGAGCCATCTCTCCAGCCCCCATTGATCTATTCTCATGTAACAAACCACTCTGAGACTTAGTGTCTGAACACAGCAGTAACCTGAGAAGCAAAGATCCCTACTTCGTAGTATGAGCACGGGGAGTCAGCAGTGAAAGCAGCCGATACACATAATCAGAGACTAAAATGTTACGCATCATCCAGGTCTGAGCTCGCCCTCTATTGCCTATATTTGTCTTTTTCTCAACTAAAACCTTGTGTAGGTCCATCTATACACTTTACATTCTGCTTCTTTTAAAGCTTATAAGGTGCATGACCTTGAAGGAAAGCTTGGCTGTTGGTAATTTTCTATTCCATACTTTTGGTTTGAAGAGCCTAGAATATTTTGTGTCAAAGGTGGTGTGGTGTAGAACATTAGCAGAAATCTAGTGTTTTCTGTCCATTTGTAGCTGGATCTAAGCTGACTTGAGGCACCTTAGAGATATCTTTTGTTGTTGCTTGTTTGTTTTTGTTTTTGTTTTGAGACATGGTTTCACTGTGTAGCCCTGGCTGTCCTGGATCTCGCTTTGTAGACCATCCTGGCCTCTGGAACTCACAGAGATCTGCCTGCCTCTGAGTGCTGGGATTAAAGGTGTGCACCACCTTTGAAAATGAGCCACCAGATTTTTTTTTTTTTTTTTTCGAGACAGGGTTTCACTGTGTAGCTTTGCGCCTTTCCTGGAACTCACTCTGTAGCCCAAGCTGGCCTCGAACTCACAGAGATCCACCTGCCTCTGCCTCCCAAGTGCTGGGATTAAAGGCATGCGCCACCACCGCCCGGCTTTGTTTTGGTTTTTTTTACAGTTGAGCTCAGGGATTCTGTTGGCCAGTCATTCAGATTGCCCAGTGTCTGGGGTGTCCTTTCAGAAGATTCAGATAGTTGGAGTTTGGGATCCCATGAGGATTATTCACAAATATGTCTGGTATCCAGACCAGGAAAGCCTGAAATCTGGGCTCAGTTGTGAACATAAACTGGAGAACCCGCATGTGCCATTTCCATGTGCTGGTTGAACTTCTTATGTGGTAGCTCAGAGTTCCAAGAGTGTAAGTTCCAGAAAAACAGATCTGTCTTTCTAGTACATTCACATGGCTTTTATGACCTAGGGTTGAAAGTTATACATCTTCACTTTCTACTATATTATATTCATCAGAACAGTTAAAAGCCTACCCAGGAGCTAGAGAGAGGGCTCAGTGTTTAAGGGCATTTGCTGCTCTTCCAGAGGCTCTTCCAGAGGACCCAGACTTAATTCCTAGCACCCACATAGTAGCCTACAACCATCTATAACTCCAGTCCCAGGGGGATTCAATGCCCTCTTCTGGCCTCCAGGGCCTCCTCACTGCATGCATGACTGCACAAGAATACATTCAAGCAAATACTCATCTACATATAAAATAAAAATAAAATCTCAAAACCAAAACAAATGCCAAGTGGTGATGGCACACATGTTTAATTCCAGCACTTGGGGGGCAGAGGCAAGTGGATCTCTGAGTTTGAGGCCAGCCTGGTCTGCAGAGTGAGTTCCAGGACAGCTTGAGCTACAAAGAGAAAGTCTATCTTAAGGCAGGTGGGGATCCCATATCTTGATGAAAAGTGTGTAGAAGTATTTGCAGTCATTTTGAGACAGGGTCTCACTGTGTAGCCCCAGCCTGGAACTCACAGAGATATGCATGTGACACCTATAGCCATTTTTTAAAAAATGGCCACAGCTATCAGCTAACGAATTTTAAAAACCTCTCCATTTTTTAGGATTGTGGTGGTTAATATGAAACCCTTTAGAGTAGAAAAAGACCAATAGTTATGTATGGGAGACAGGAATATAAAAGGAAAGAAAAGTCTCTATTCCAAGAAAAGTCATAGAAAGCAGGAAAGTAGCTGATACTAACTAGAAAGAAGAAAGTCAGATGTTACCCATGCCTTCCCTTGACCACGTAGAGGTTTGCCTAACAGCAAGGAGACACTCTTAGCTCGATTACAGAGACATGTATAGGAAACATAGATTTGTTGGATTTGAGTCTATAATAACTTAAATGCTTGATCCAATTCAATAATTCTGTAACTTGTTGATTCAACAGACTCTGATTAATTGCCTATCTTTCTCCTTTCCAATACAACCTGATTTTATTCAATAGTCTACTTTATTCTCTCACTGATCTGAGCCCCTTGGGCTTTTATTAGTCATGTGGAAGAAAGGGGAGCATTGTCCTAATCAGATCAGCCAGGCAGAAGGGCATGCTGTGTTTGGGAGAGAGTATTTTTCTTCTACCGGACATGAAGAAGGGTTGATTTGTTTCAAATTCTTCTGGCAGCTTTCGTGAAGACTTTGAGGCTGGGTTTGTGATGGCACACACTGGTAATCCTAGCACTTTGGAGGATCGTGAGTTCCAGGCCAGTCTGAACTACCTAGTGAGAGAATGCCCCCCAAATCCAAAGGCTTGAGATGTAGATGAGTGATGTAGCATTTGCACGCACTTAACCTGGGACTTCGAAGACTACAAGGTTAAGGTCAAAGGCAAAGAAAAAAAAATCAAGAATAGACCAATGGCAGGTAGAATGTGTTTTTGGTGACACCATGAGCTTCTGAGGCACCCAGTTCACATGTCTCCAGTTTAAAATACATCTCCTGGTTGCTTAAGTGGCTCTAAGTCCAGGCTGTTGCCTTCAGCTGAAGGAATCCATGGGATATATAGACATTTCCTGCGCATCTACTCAAAGGACAAGAAACTCTCTGATTTTTTTAAAACAGGGTCTCACTCTGTAGCCCAGTTGGACTTGAACTCATAGGGATCCTCCGATTTTAGCCTGTTGAGTGCTAAAACCCCAGGCATGAGCTGTAACCCCTTGGCAAAACTCTCTTTGAAGGAACTAGTGATGACTGGGGGAGGGGGGGGCAGCTAGTAAAGAAGAGAGACACTGACCTAGAGGCCAGGAACTCTGGGCCTGGCTGTTTAACCCAGGTGAGAAGTTGAGTCTGACTGGATTTCAGTGTTTAGATCTGTAAAATGGGGGAGCACACTATGTGTTTGCTAAGATGCCCCCTGGTTACAAGGTCTTTATATATTGGCCAAGATGACCTTGAATTCACTGTGGACTTTTTGCTTGAACTTCCTAAGAAGAGGCACTACAAGGTATGCTCGCTTCACCCATCCAATTTTATGTTTTAACAAATATCAGCCAGAGGAAAGATAACTCCCCACCAGCTCTCTGTCTGTCTGTCTGTCTGTCTGTCTGTCTCTCTCTCTCTCTCTCTCTCTCTCTCTCTCTCACACACACACACACACACACACACACACACACACACACACACACACAAATGAACAATTAATGTCCACAGAAAGACAAAAAGAAATTTAATTGCCTTGTTTTGTTGAGACAAGGTCTCACTATGTAGCTCAGGCTAGCCTCCAACTTGAGATACCCCTGCTCAGCTTCCCAAGAGCTGGGATTACAGACCTGCACCACTGCAGTTGTCTTTAACTGTCTTTTAAGCAAATGTTCTACTTACCTATTTTAATTCTCAAAACAAAATATGTAAGCTCAAAGTTATATCTAATAAGTACCAGAATTATTTAATGAAAACAGTGCTCACTTTACATGTCTAGTAAGTGAGGAAAAGAAACAGGAAACTTGCAGGATAGAAGGAAGAAGAGGGTAGTTAGAGGCATGAAGGTATTTACTTTTATGTTAGATTTCTATGGATGTTTTGCATCCATGTATGGATGTGCACCAGATGCATGTAGTGCCCATGCAGTCCAGAAGGGGGCGTCACATGCCCCTGAACTGGAGATACAGACAGTTATTAGCAGCCATGTGGATGCTAGGAATTTAACCCTGGTCTTCTCTGTAAGAGTAGCCAGTGCTCTTAACTACTGAGCCGTCATCTCTCCAGCCTCAGGGACATGGAGATATTAAATGGGGCAAAAGGTAGAAGAGAACCCCTGGGGGCAATTAAAAAGACAGATTTTACTAGATATGGTGGCATATGCCTTTAATCCCAGCACTCAGGAGACAGAGGTAGGGGAATCTCTGTGAGGTCAAAGTCAATCTGGTCCACATAGTGAATTCCAGGCGAGCTATCGTGACATAACAAGACTCTGTCTCAAAGGGGAAAAAAAGCAGACAGCTGCTGGAAAAGTGAAATAATACACTAAGGGAGACATTCAAGTTCAATAACATCGAGTCTCAGAAATAGAAGGAAATGCATGTAAAGTCAGGCACACACAGAGAGGTCCGGAAACAGTTACACCTGGAGACAGAACAGCAGTCATGGGAAGCAGCTGAGAACAGCTTCCACAAACAGGAAGGACAGACAGAAGTAAGAGGAGAAAATGGTGAGGAATTTAAATACAGATTGTGGTGTGACCTTAAGCCATAGTTTGTTCACTTTGCCTGTGAGTATTCAAATATTATACCATGTTGCTATATGGGAACTTTCCAAACCATGATTCGAAACCATCTAAGTCTCCAAACTTAGACCTACTTATAACCAGCCTACCTTACGTCGTCCCACGTTAGAGCATAGTTAGACTCTGATGTTGTGGGACATTTGTACACGGTGTGAAGATAGATTGCTGTGATTGGTGCAATAAAAAGCTGAATGACCAATAGCTAGGCAGGAGGTATAGGTGGGATTTCTGGAGAGAGAAAGGAAGGAGAATCTGAAGAGGAGGAGAATCTAGGTGCAGAGGAGACTCCAGGAGACACGGAGCGGAAACAGGAGGTGTAAGATGGAAGAGAGGTAACGCCACGTGGTAGAATGTAGATTAATAGAAATGGGTAAATCTGAGTTAGAAGAGCTAGTTAAGAACAAGACTGAGCTACAGGCAGAGCTTTCATAATTAATAATAAGTCTCCATGTTGTTAATTGTGAGGTGGCCCCAAAGGGAAGTCCGACTACATATGGCATCCAACATGGAGGCTCAAATTTCCACATAGGGCCTGAGAAAGTGTTCTCTCAGGTAGGCTCAGCATATGTGAAGATGTGTCACTGTGATTGGTTTAATAAAGAGCTGAATGGCCAATAGCTAGACAGGAAGAGGTTAGGTGGGACTTCCAGGGACAGAGAGGACTCCAGGAAGAGGAGGGGTGGAGTCACCAGCCAGACTTGGAGAGGAAACAGGAGGTGCAAGATGGAAGAGAGTAATACCACATGGCAGAACGTGGATTAGTATAAATGGGTTAATTTAAGTTATAAGAGCTAGTTGAGACAAGCCTAAGCTAAAGGCCAAGCTTTCATAATTAATAAGAAGTCTTCATGTTGTTATTTGAGAGCTGGTGGTACAGAGAAAGACTTGCTACATGCTGCTCAAATTACAAAGTAATTTTTAAAATGTTTAAAATTGTATTTATTTCTTTTTTAAAAATATTTTATTAAGCAGGGTGGTGGTGGTGCACACCTTTAATCCCAGCACTTGGGAGGCAGAGGCAGGTGGATCTCTGTGAGTTTGAGGCCAGCCTGGTATGCAGAGTGAGATCCAGGACAGGCTCCAAAGCTACACAGAGAAACCCTGTCTTGAAAAACTAAAAAAAAAAAAAAAAAAAAAAAACTAAAAAAAACTAAAAAAAATTATTATTTATTTGTATTTTATGTATGAGTGCTCTGCATGTATATCCATATGTCAGAAGAGGCCATCAGATCTTATTATAGATGGTTTTGAGTCACCATATGGGAATTGCACTCAGGAACTCTGGAAGAACAGCCAGTGCTCTTAACTGCTGAGCCATCTCTCTAACCCCATGTTTTTATTTCTATCATTTTAAATTGTGTGTGTGTGTGTGTGTGTGTGTGTGTGTGTGTGTGTGTGTGTGTGTGTGTGTGTATGTATGAGTATGTATGTCTGTGAACATGAGTGCAGGTGCCCTCAGACATCAGAGGCATCAGATCCCCTGGACAGGGAATTACAGGCAGTTGTGAGCCACCAGATGTGGGTCTTGGGAACCAAACTTGGGTTTTCTGCAAGAGTAGTATGTCCTCTTAATGGCTGAGCCATCTCTCCAGAAATCCTATCAAGTAAGGTTTTTTTAAAGTTAGTTTTAGGGGGTCGGAGAGATGGCTTAGTCATTAAGAGCACTGACTGATCTTCCAGAGGACCTAGGTTTGATTTCCAGCACCCACATGGTGGCTTAGAACCATCTGTAACTCCAGTCTTGGGGGATCTGATGCCTTCTTCTGATCTCCACAGAAACTGCATGCTCATCATGCACATATATACATGCAAGCAAAACACCCTACACATAAGATAAAAACAAAGGCTAAATTTCTTTTTAATAAATAATTTTTTGAAAAGTTGGTTTTAACCTTTTAACTAGCACATTAAAAAAAAGAAAGGCTGTATGCACTTATGGGTACCGTGTAATATTTTCAGGCTGGCCTATAACTCTATAATGTTTAAACCAAGTGAAACTAGTCTCTTGAAGCATTTGTTATTTCTTTGAAACAGCAAAATTTTAAAGTTTCAAAACAGAAGACCACTGGTGGAGTGTTTTGTTATGAGAAGAATTGGGTCTAGAAGGAAGGAAATCCAGGTTTTGGTTTCGGTCTCATGGGGCATCAAACTACTTCCCTTCCCTAAGTCTGTTTCCTCATTCATAAAGTTAGGTAATTAGGTTAGATGTATCTAGCTCTTTCCAGCCTATCTATTCTAATAGTTCTGGATTTGGCTTCCAGTGGAGGTAGGTCAGAAAGGCAGGAAAAATTAAGGGAACATATGATGGGCAAGAAGCCCCTCACCCAGGAGTCTGAAGCCTCCTGCCAACTGAGAAGCAGGAATTCCAGTACAATGACCATTAGCTGTGAAGGATGTCAACAAAAAATTAATGTCCCTTTATGTAGAGATGTTTTATTTTAAAATAGCAGTGAATTAGTCTTATGGACCTTGGGTCCCAGGGTCTCATTCCTTTGACATTTCTTGAGACTCTCAACCAAGACTTTTAACTTTGTTTACAGTACAGATGTCTTTCCACCATGTATTCAGGGGAGCCAGGCTGTCCTTTATTGAGTGCAATCATCTCAGCCTCCCCCATATTTCATAGCAGACTTTTAAGACAGTAACTTTAAAATCCACCAAAATGGTATATTTGAGTGTCGTAAAGATGAGGAAGGACTCTCGCACAACCCCACACTCATGCTTTCAAGTGTGTCTGTGGCTTCTGCGCCTCCTCCCTTCCTCTTAACCTTCGTGCTAAAGTCTACGTTAAAATTTCTTCATTATCGGCCGGGCGGTGGTGGCGCACGCCTTTAATCCCAGCACTCGGGAGGCAGAGCCAGGCGGATCTCTGTGAGTTCGAGGCCAGCCTGGGCTACCAAGTGAGTCCCAGGAAAGGCGCAAAGCTGCACAGAGAAACCCTGTCTCGAAAAACCAAAAAAAAAAAAAAAAAAAAAAAATTTCTTCATTAGACCCTGACTCCACTTCATACTGACTATTCCTGAAATTGTTGTCTGGGCCAAAGCCGTGAATCCTGTGTTAGACCTGAGTTAAGGGTTCTAAAAGATTAACTGAGCTTTGGGGGATGCTGTAGGTGACATGGTGGGGGAGCTGGGCCTCCTGTCTCCAGCCCACACTACTGACATCAATAATTTCTAGACAGTGTAGAAAGTGGTATTCTTTTCTTCCTGAAAAATCCAAATGAAGGCCTTTAGGCCATGTCGGGCAGGCAAAAGAGTCAGCAAAGCAAACCTTTAACATGTAAAAATTAGTTATAAAAAATGGAATTCTTGCTTTTACTCAGATGCAAATTAGTCAGAGAGCCAGTTAGGGAAATGAAGGCTTAGTTCTCGAAAAGGAAATGGGAGCCTGGTGGTAGGGGTGGCAAAAGCCTTTAATCCTAGCAGGCAGGCGGATCTCTGTGAGCTGGAGGCCAGCCTGGTCTACAGAGTGAGTTCCAGGATAGCCAGGGCCACACAGAGAAACCCTGTCTCAAAAAAAAGAGAGTACTGCTTTGTTTTAATTAGTGCATCCTGCATCCTGAGGCAGGATAGAAAGACGGGGAAACATTAGAGAAGATGAGAAGAAAAGAACTAATAACTATGTAAGGCCTTCCTCCCTCCCAGCCACAAACCTATGATTTTCTAGGCATTGCACCAGAAATCTCATTTATAGGAAAGGACATGCCCAAAATCCTTGTATAATTCTAATGGTTTCTGGTTTTGTTTTATCAGATTATAATTCAGAACAAGATACCTCCAGAACCACCCTAGAATCTCACTTAGAAAAAGAGGGGAGGGGGTGGACTTCTCAGCCACCTCTTGAGATGTAATCTGAGAGCCACCAAATTGGTATATATGACGAATCCTAATCCACTTAACTGAGGCTGTCCTTTGAGGAGCACATACTCATACTCGGGAGTGTCTTTTTCTGCATCTTTTGGAGAAGTCCACACCACACACCACATCCTAGGTGTGTCTTATTTTCTTTCCCTAAGGAACTTCCTTCCTCCTAACCCTAGCACTTAAATTCAATCCTTTATTAAAATATCTTGAGCTGGGCACATCTTTGATCCCAGCACTAGGGAGGTAGAGGCAGGTGGCTCTCTGCGAGTTTGAGGCTAGCCTGGTTTACATAGAGAGTTCCAGGCCAGCCAGGGCTACATAGAAACCCTGTCTCAAAAAAAAAAAAAAAACCTAAAAGAAAAAAGGAAGGAAGGAAGGAAGGGAGGAAGGAAGGAAGGAAGGAAGGAAAGAAAAGAAGAGAAAACTTAGGGCCAGAGAATGGAGATGGCTCAGCTCGTAAAGGCGCTTGTGGCCAGACCTGCAGAGACGAGTTTGATCACTGGGACCCCCCACAATGGAAGGAGAGAATCAGTTCCAGGAAGTTGCTCTCCACCTCCACAAGTGCATGCACACACACTAATAAAAATAATAAAATAAAGAGGGCCATGGTGGCACACACCTTAAATTCCAGCAGTCCAGAGAGAGGAGGCAGAAGGATCTCTGTGAGCCTGGTTCACATAGTGAGTTCCAAGATAGTCAGAACTACATGGATAGACCCCGTCTCAAAAAACCAATCAATCAATCAATCAATGTATTTTAATAAAATCTCCAATGCTTCTTTGTTGTACCAGCCAGGTCTGAAATTCTTTTCTGTGATGAGGCCAAGGACCCTAGTTTGGTCTGAGTTGAAGTCACTAACAGGCTGCTGAGGGCAGCAGCATAGAGACATGTCTCTCTCCACTGCTGACTTATTCTGCAGAATTTTCAACACTGATCAGGCTTCTCAGGGAACTTCAGTTCACAGTGGAAAGGATGAGACTCTTATTTCTTTGAGTTCTTCTGTTGCTTAGTGACCGGTCATTCTGTTCTCTTTTTTGTAGGGTAGGGTGGGGTGAGGCAGCGTCTATCCACATAGGTCTGTCTGTCCTGGAATTTACTGTATAGATCAGGCTGGCCTCCAACTCAGAGATCTGCCAGCCTCTGCTGGGATTAAAGGTGTGTGCCATCGTGCCCAGCGCCTTGGGGCATTCTGAACAGTCAAACCTGAAATTGTCCCTGGATAGAGGCCGTCTGCTCCACAGCCATTTCTGTTTCCTCTTTTTAACATTAACTGTAACTTAACTTATTAACTGTAATTGTTAATCTTGGTTGTCAAACTGACTGGGATCAACCAGGAGACAATCCCATGGGTACATCTGTGAGGGGTTTTCTTGATTAGGTGTCTTGACACGGGAAGACCCACTCTAAACGTGGGTAGCTGCTGCTGCTGCTGCTGCTGATCCTGGTACTCTGAGGTCTGAGGGAAAAGCTTCTGCTCTCTGCATTCTCGCCATCCCATCCCACTAGGGAGTCCATATGCCCTGCTTTGTTTGTTTGTTTGTTTGAGACAGGGTTTCTCTGTGTAGCTTTGGCACCTTTCCCTGGAACTCACTCTGTAGCCCAGGCTGGCCTCGAACTCACAGAGATCCGCCTGCCTCTGCCTCCAGAGTGCTGGGATTAAAGGAGTGCACCACCACCGCCCGGCTCATGTGCCCTGCTTGTGAGGTCACCTGTCCTGTTATTGCCACGGCTGCCACCACCATTGTCCACTGACAAGAACCCAGCTTCTGCCTTTCACTGTGGACTGAAGATCAGCGGCTCCCCGGGAATCCTCCTGGCCTTCAGCACCAGGCTGGGACTGTGGAGGTTCCCAGCCCTGGGGACTGAGCTGCTTGCTATCAGTCCTCAGCCTTTCCTTTGTGAAAACAGCCATTGTTGGACTACCCAGACTGTACCAAGTAAGCCAATCCAATCACTACTCCCTTTAATCAGTTCTATTTCCCTGACCTACTAATACAGTAACAAAACACGATCTTTCTCACTCTATGATAATCATGCAGTTTAGTGAAGGCTAGCACTTTCCCAGCACCACGAAATAATTTTCAGTTAGTTTAAGCCAGAAGTTCTCAAAGTTGATCTTCAACAGAGTCATCTGGAGGGATGGGACTCTCTCTCTCAAAGTTTCTAATTTTGGTAGGGCCAGAGAATTTGCATTTCCAATAAGTCTCCAAGTAATGCTGATGTTGACTTTGAAAACCACAGCTCTGAGGCAATCGTCTGAATCCATCCGACTGTCAGTCATTAGGCTGAGCATGTGATGCGGTTGTGGATAGCAAATCCCAGTCTCCTGGATTCTGAGGTACGAGGACTGGTGAGTTCTCTGTCAGTCTTTAGACGAGGTGCTACTTGAAGCGTGATGCTGGGAGCGATCGCAGTCATCTTCATCATGCTCTCACAAGAAGAGCCGCTGGCGTGTTGCAGAGAGCGAAGCGGAGAAGGAAGTGTCTGGGTGACTGCTGGCGCTGTGGTCGGCTAGGAGCGGCCGCACCAGCAGCCCTGGGATGAGACTTCGTAAGAAGTAAAAAGCAAGACCACCCCAAACCGACTGGGACACAACAGAGATGACAGCTAGCATTTGCTTCGTCAGAATGATGTCTCTCTATGATTAGCCTTGTAAAATGGCTTTATTTCCTTCATGCATCTGCTCTACGATGTATCTGAAAACTCCCTATGAGGGAGTAACCCTGTTGGGGAAATGAAAGGGATCCCAACCCATTCCTGGATTCCCTGATTTTTCTCTGTCTTTTCTCATAAATAGTCTTCCCCTCCATTAAAGCTTGCCCCAAATAAGCTACCCCAAATCCTGGGTAGTGTGACTTTATCTAGGGGCCCTCACGCCCTGGCCGAGCATGCACTTTCGTTCTGAGGTACTTCCTCAGAACTTCCTCCCAATTCCTTACTTTGCCTCATTTAAAAATTATTTTTTTCTTTCTTTTTATTAATTCTATGTGTCTTTTATATCATGTATCTCGATTCCATTCATTTCCCTGTCCCTTCACATCTGCCCTCCACCCCTGCACACCCCCAAATAAAAAAAATTAAGAGGAAAAATGAAAAACAAAATCTTACCATGGAAGCTGCAGTGTGACACAGTGAGTCACACAGTAAACCCCCCTTTTTTGTCCATATATCTTCACTTGCAAGTGTTCATTGCTACGAGTCATGGGTCTAGCTCGAGGCCTCTGGTTTCCGCTACATTATTCATGCTGGGCCCTCACTGGGACTCCTCTTGGATATCCTGTTGTTGCCCTGTGTCCTGGAGATCCTGCAGCTTTGGGTCTGCAGGACTGGCCCCTTCACATGCTACAGATCATAGATAGGGTGGATGTTGGGGCCGGCCATGTCACAACCCTGGTTCTGGGCCTGGGCAGCTGCGGGGTTGGTCGGTCCACCAGTTCTCCCCGTCCTCACCACCAGAGTGAGCTCTTCAGCATTGCAGGCTAATTCACCTCTTGCAGCAATGAACGAGGGGTGGGGCCAGTTCTCCCGCATTCAGGCCCTCAGAGTCAGCTCTCCCCACACCTACACCTCGAGGGTCAGCTCTAGAGTGTTGCCCAGCTGAGATACAGGGGTCACTCTCCCGAGTGCTGCAGCTGGTGAGGGTCAGGGGCAACCCTCCCACTCTTATGACCCCAGGGCCAGCTCCTCGACCTGTCTCAGGCATCGATGGGAGGGGTGGGTGGATGGGAAGGAGGGCATCTCTCCTCCGGCCATGCTGCCCACCCGCCACAGCCCGCCACACTCAGATGAGTAATGGGGACAGCTCTCTCTTGCTCAGAGGATCGGGGCTGGATCACCCTCACCTCCAATGACTACTGGGCCAGCTCTGCTATGCTGCCTAGGCAAGGAGCAGGGCCCACTTTCCTGAGCGCTGCAGTTGGTAAGGCGGGGAGGGTCAGCTCTCTTGTCTGTTGCAGGTGGTAAGGGGCGAGGGGTGAGGAGGGCATCTTTCCCCTTCCCACACAGCCACATGACAGACAGCAGTGGGGACAGCTCTTCCATGCTTACAGCTTCGTGACTGGCTCACCCGTACCTGCGCCAACAGGGTTGGCTCCGGGGTTGGTGCAGGGCCTTGCTCTCCCGAGGGTTGCAGTTGATGGGGGTTAGAGACAGTTCTCCCATTCTTATGACCACTGGGCCAGCTCTCCCACCTGCCTCAGGTGACAGATGAGTAACGGGGACAGTTCGCCCATACTCACAACTTCCCGGCTGGCTCACCCACACCTCCACTAGCAGGCTTGGCTCTATTGTGCTGCCCTGATGAAGGGCAGATGCTACTCTCCTGAGCGTTGCAGCTGGTGGGGGGCAGGGCCAGCTCTACTACGTGCCTTAGGTATTGATGAGGGGGAGTGTAAAGATTATTTTTCTGATGACGAGAAACTGGAAACACTGGGTAGAGGTTTCAGTTCTCTCTCTCTCTCTCTCTCTCTCTCTCTCTCTCTCTCTCTCTCTCTCTCTCTCTCTCTCTCTCTCTGACTTCCTCAGCTTCACCACCAGTGACAATATCATTACAAATTATATAACTCCGGGACTGTCCTACATTTTTGGTGTTTTTTTTTTTTTGAGATAGGGTTTCTTTGTGTAACCCTGGCTATCCTGGAACTAGCTCTGTAGACCGGGCCAGCCTTGAACTTACAGAGATACCACTACCTGGTTAAGCCATTCTTTTTATTTAAGCTGTTTTCTGTCATTTGCTGTGGAAAGCCACCTGATAATACTCTCTTCCAGTACTCAGAGACACCAGTTAGCAGAGTCTAGAGGGCCCAGGGTCTCCAGACCTCAGGCCAAGGGCTTAAGCTCTAAGGAATCCCTACTTCTCGATTTTATAGCATAAAGCTACTTATAGCATAAAGGCTATGACTCTAGCTCCTGCCAAGTCAGAGGGATAGAAATATGTAGGACTGACTAGAGACTACCCATAGCGGTATCCAAGGATTAGGAATCTCTACTTCCTAGACGCACAAAAGAATCATGACGTCTACTAGTTAGAGAACCAATTTCAGAGGCCGGGACTTCTAACACAAGGACTCTACCACTAGAGGGCACCACTTGTTCACTGCTGCCAAGCATTCGGGGGAAGGAAGCCTGCCAGAGCCCAGCGCCTGGAAAGCTAACCAGCTCATTCCTATGCCTCAACCTTGAAAAGCCTTACTAATCCCTAGGCAACGACCATTGGTGGCAATCCTTTGCGTGGGACCTACTCTTGCTGTCCATGATCTACTTGCCTCCTTTCTCTTAAACTCCTCCTTGTAAACCTATAATAAACTTTATAAACTTACTCTTCTGTTGTTGCCTGTGAAATTCATGCTTTGAGTTTACAAAGACAAAGGACCCAGACACTTGAGGTGGGAAAGCCTCCATTTCTCTCAAGGCCCTCACCCCACCCCCACCCCCACCCCCACACATCATACCACACCAATACAAATGCAAAACTTTCTTGAACTTTAGGAAGGCAGGACAGGCATCTCGTAGACAGAATATTTATATGAGATAAAAGACCTCTGCCCATTGAAAGTGCTGCATTTTGACTGTGAGGAGTGTAGCACAGTGAGATGCAAGCAGAATGCAAAAAGGCATTTGCACATCACCATTGGCCCTTACAGGTCGTGGTGAGTTTTTTTTTTAATTTTTTATTTTTTTAAGATGTATTTATTTATTACATATTCAGTGTTCTACCTGCATATATGCCTGCAGGCCAGAAGAGGGCATCAGATCTCATTATAGATAGTTGTGAGCCATCGTGTGGTTGCTGGGAATTGAACTCAGGACCGTTGGAAGAGCAGCCAGTGGTCTTAACCGCTGAGCCATCTCTCCATGCCCCATAGTGAGTTTTGAGTTTTTTCCTTAGGTGCCACTCATCATTTTAAACAGCCAAGTGTCAAGATGTACCTTGGGTTTTAAGAAGTCTATTCTGGTACCAGCTGGCAGACAGGTTGAGGGATAAGACCGAGGGAAAGACGAGTTAAGTTGCTGTAGTAGCTCTGGGGGCAGATGGAGCTGGCTTCAGACTAAGGAGGAAATGGTGTAGTTTGGCTGGGGTGGAGCTGAGTGAGGGGTTTGGGGTATTTTGATTTTGGTAGTGGTGGTGGTGGGGTGTCTCTGGGTCATGCTTGGTCATGGGTGGCTTGGTCAGGACTAGCTGGGTATCTCCAGGAGAAGTCTTTGCTAGAGCTAAATACATGATTTTGAGATGAATTGTGCTTTGAGAAAATCAGCTGGAAGCTGAAAAAAAATTAGCTATAACAGGCACTTAGGAACTGATTTTCTAAAAAGTATTGACTCTCTTGGATCCACGTGGTAAGCAAAAGCAGGACAAAAGGCCTGGCAGTTACTTTGAGTTCCGCTATTTCACTCTGCGTAGCCATGTTCATCATTCAGAGTGTTCATCTAAAAACCGGTGCTACCTAACCTATCCCATCCTTCTTCAAGGCTGGAGACAGAAAGATAAGAATAACTGAAACTAAGCTTTTACAATGTCCTGTTCCAGGCGCCCTAAAGCAGCCTAGAGGTGTTCAGTCATTGTCCTAAACTTAGGGTCACCCTGGATTCCAGGAATAGAAAGCTTCCTTGGATAAACTGACCACTCTACAGAGGAGGGAGTTATCTCTGATGACAAGACATCCCCAAGAAGAAGCGATCATCTTGTAAGAATCAGGTGGATACTCTGCATGACGTTCATAACCACTTCTTTGGGCCACTGTGCAGTCAGGTTGAGAGAATGACCAACTGGATCACACCGTGACCACTTAACCACCTCTTCTCCCTATGCTCTGCCCTGGTTCCTCTTCTGTTTAAGTCTGAAGCTCCTATCAGTGCCCTGGAGACAGACTCAGGTGCTGGACTCTTTATTATTTTCCCTTCTCTCTAAACTCCATGTTAGGACCCCCAAACTTGGTTTGAGGGATCACCAAACTTCTCTGTTCCTTTTCCTAACATGGTCGCATTGAATAAATCTACTGTTTTATGATTGATTTGTCTCTTTAGTTGACCTGGTGAGGGCAGGGTGTATGAGAACCAAAGTTAAATGCTGGAGGCTCTTGTTTATGTTTTCACTCCCCTGAACAAATTTGTTTGACCCACCTACACTGAATGTGCTTGATCATATGTGCGCGGGAGGTACGTGGGCAGGAAATACGTCAGGATGTATCCTTGCCCCTGATTGGACCTGTTGGGAAATGAAGTGAGTTGTAGGCTTTGCCTTTTTCTTTTTTCTTTTTTTTTTTTGGTTTTTCGAGACAGGGTTTCTCTGTGTAGCTTTGTGCCTCTCCTGGAACTCACTTGGTAGCCCAGGCTGGCCTCGAACTCACAGAGATCTGCCTGGCTCTGCCTCCCGAGTGCTGGGATTAAAGGCGTGCGCCACCACCGCCCGGAGGCTTTGCCTTTTTTAAAGCCCCTGCAAAATGTGATTGGGGGCCATTTTCTGGGAACCCAGAGATGGACCTGACCAGAGATATAGCTTCCTGACCAGTATTTAATTAAAGCTTTCAAATTTGGCTCAAAATTGTCGTAGTGGTCTTATTCTCCACCAGTAGGATTAACAGGTGGTTGATCATGGTTTTATGGGGCTGCTAGGACCCTGGATGACCCTAATGACTCAGGTAACAGATCTATTTTCAGATTTTTGTGTTTTGAGTTATTTGATTACACTGTATAAAGATATGTCACTGTGATTGGTTTATTAAAAAGCTAAATGACCAATAGCTGGGAAGGAGATAAATAGACGGGACTTCTGGACAGAGAGAGCTCTGGGAAGAACAAAGGGGGAGTTGACAGCCGAATGCAGAGTAAGCAGAACATGCAGGAGGAGCAGTAAAGGCCACGCGCATGTGGCAGCACGTAGATGAATAGAAATGGATTAATTTACGTTATAAGAGCTCATTAGAAACAATACTAAGGCTGAGCTTTCATATTAATAAGAAGTCTCTGTGTCATTATTTGAGAGCTGACTGGCGGGACAGAGAAAGACTTGTTACATTTTTGAGAACCTTCATACGGACTTCCACAGTGGCTAGGATAATTTACATTCCCACCAGCAGTGTATAACATTTCCTTTTTATATGCTTCTTCCTGCCTCTGCTCCCCGAGTGCTGGGGTTACTGGGTTACACAACCACACCCAGCTTTAGCACAGTTTTAATTTGCATTTCTCTGATGGCTAGTGATGCAGAACATTTTTTCGTGTTTCTCAGCCATTGTTACATCATCTTTTAAGATCTGTCTGTTCACTTCACTAGTTTATTTATTGATTAGGTAGTTTGATTTCTTGAGTTCTTTTTATATTCTAGATATTAGTCCTTCATTAGATATGTAATTAACTAACATCCTTCTCCCATTTTATAATCTATTTCTTTATGTGATTGTCTCCCTTGCTTTGTAGAAACATTAAAATGTCATGCTGCCGATCGCTAGCACTGCTTCCTGTGCAATTAGAATCCTTTTCATATAGTGCTTGCCTATGTCTGTATCTTGAAGTGCTTCCCTTATTTTTTTTTTTTTTCTGTTTCAGAGTTCAAGATCTCACTTTAAAATCTTTGATCCATTTGGAGTTTATTTTTGTACAGGATGAGTGAAAGGGATCTAGTTCCATTCTTTTACATGTCGATACCGGGTTTTCCCAGCACTGTTTGTTGAAGAGATTGTCTTTTCTCCAATGGATGCTTTTGACATCTTTGTGAAAATCCAGATGGCTGTTGTGTGAGTTTATACCATCTCAGAATCCAGGTGAACAAAAGCGAGGAAAAGTTTCTGAATGCTGAAATCTGAGGTCATGCTGAGATCCTGGGTTAGTCTATCAGGGGCTGGAGAGATGGCTCAGTGGTTAAAAGCACCTGTTGCGCCTGCGGAGGACCAGAGTTTGGTTCTCAGCACACACATAGCAGCTCACAACCATCTGTAACTTCAGTTCAAAGTAATATCACGCCCTCTTCTGACCTCCAATGGCACCAGGCACACAGTGCACAGACATATGTGCAGGCAAACCACTCGTATACACAAAATAAACAATTCTTTAAAAAACAAGTCACTCAGTCAGCTGAGTGTGGTGGTACACACCTTCAGTCCCAGCACTCAGGAGGCAGAGACATCTCTGAGAGCTCAAGGCCAGCCTAGTCTACACAGCTGGTTCCAGGATAGCTACGACTACATAGTGAGATCCTGTCACTGAAACAAAACAGGAGTCGTTCAACCAGAAGAGATGGTCAAGTGTGTTAAAGCAAAGGTGTCTTTAGCTTCTCTCTGTTCCTGAAACTGACTCTCATTCCCTCAGACTAAGAGCTGTCTGTTTCTTATGTTAGCCTACTTGGAGCTTTCTTCAGCAACCTTAAACTCTGTTTCCCTGTCACACAGAAGCCAATATTCGCTTTGTTTCAGCAGAGGGTGGTAGACAGTGGCGAAACAGTATATATTTTTAAGTTCAGAAACAAACAAAAATACAAAACCTCATGGTCATCTCCAACGTCACACAAGCTCCACGTGTTCTCGGATGGGGGAGATTTTTGTGCAGACACCCTGACCTCAGAGAGTCAGCAAGTCACAGATGACCTTTCCTCTTGTGACAGATTATTGTCATAGGACTTGTGGACAGGGAGTGTGACTGTGAAGAATGGATGTGAGTGGTGCAAGGTAGCTTTGCACCCACCACACAGCAAAGACTTGGAGAGTTTGAGAACAGCTAGAAACTTGAGATAAGGTTGGGGTGGGGGCTGGGCATGGTGGCCAATGCCTTGAATCCTGGCAGAGGCAGGGGGATCTCCATGAGTTGGAGGCCAATCTAGCGTACTAGTGAGTTCCAGGCTAGCCAGGGCTACCCAGTGAGACCCTATCTTTAAAAAAAAAAAAAATGAAGCGGGGAAATGGATGACAGCTAGACTCTCAAATGTTATGTGCCACCCTGAAGTGTGTGACTATCACTTTAAGGGTTGGGCATTCTCTTGTCACCGAAAGATTTAAAGCAGAGCAGTCATCTGATCCATCAGATAATTCTTTTTTTTTTTGGTCTCAGTAGTTAAGAGTACCTGCTGCTCTCCCAGAGGACCAAAATTTGATTCCCAGCTCTGCAAAAGCGCTATTTTGAAAGAGCAGCGTTTAGCCAGGTCTAGCTAAAATTCAGGTATTTGTGAGTTACCAGTAGAATTTGGGAGGGAAGAAAAAGAGTTCAGTATGCAAGGACTTTATCTCCATGAAGCTTAATCAAAATGTAGATCTGGAAATGTTAACCCTGAACTTCCTGGTGGAATGCTTTGGGTCTGATGTTTTCAGATGTTAATTCTTGAAACTGATGCTGAAAATGAAAAAAAAATCTTACTGTAGTTATACAAGAAAGATAAAAAAGTGATTTACAACAAAGACATAAATTAAAAGCAGGTGATTTTAATTTGTCATAAAAACAGTCTGAATTTAACTATGCACCCAGAGACCGGATAAATTTATAGTGCCTTGTAAACTTGAGTACTCTTAACTTTTTCAAACCTGTTAAATGGTATTTTGGGCTCTATTTAATACTTCTTAAAACATGAAAATGCTTTGGATACAGTAGTAAGGGACACCTGTACTTCAGTCTGGGGCTGGGGCTCGCTCAGTTCATACACTGCTTGTCTAGTTTGAGCTCCAACACTGTATAAAGTGGGTGTGGTGATGCCATGCCTGTACTCCCAGCGCTTGGGAGATGGAGGATAACAGATTCCAGGCCCTTTTCAGCTACAAGCAAATTCAAAGCCAGACTGATGAGAGGGGACAGAAAGTGGCCCAGCATTTTGGGCACAGGGACCTCCGTTCTTGTCCTTGGTCAGAAGCTGGAAATGTCCCTGGTTCTGATGTGGTCTGAGGCCAGAAATACAAAAGGAGCTGTGGTTCCGGGTCTGGTTTCTTGTTATCTTTCTTCTCCTTTTACAAAACCCTTTGGCCACTGGTGAGGATGTGACCAAAAAATGAAGTACATAGACAACTCATAGGGGGACCAATAATACTGACCAGTTAGTTCATCCTCCATGCCTCAACCCAGAAAAGCCTTATTAACCCATAGATGAGGGCCCTTGATGGGAATGTACTTCTTGAGACTGCTCTTGCAGTCTCTAGGCTTCTTCCTCATAAGCCCTCACCCATGAACTTTTAATAAATTCCTTTTTAAAAACTCACGTCTCCACCCATTGTCTCCGAAATTCATTCTTCAAGTTCTTGAGACAAAGGATGAAGAAGCCATCATTTTTAGGTGACTTCAGTAATTGTTGATTATTTTCTGGGACCCCAGTCGCCTAAGCTATTGCTCATCTGAGATGAGAAAACTTCTGTCATTCTCAAGGATCCCTTACTCTTTTCCCATGTCCATATCACTGAGGCATATGAGACCCCATCTCAGAGAGAAAGAGAGAGAGAGAGAGAGAGAGAGAGAGAGAGAGAGAGAGAGAGAGAGAGAGAGAGAGCGAGCTTTACTCACCAGCCTTCTCATCAGCTATATTAGTCAGGGTTCTCTAGAGTAACAAATCACTTATAGAATGAATCTCTCTGTATATATAGAAAGGGGATTGATGTTTTTCTGTCGGCTTAGCAGCTGCACATGAATCTACTGATATTTTAATTATCGTCTGAGGCCTCGTGACCCCAGTCAGTGCTCTGCCTCAGCCGCAATATGTAGGTTTAAATTAAGTCTCTATCATTCTATTTATCAGTAAGACCCAGAAGTCAAAGGCTGGAGTGAAAACCTGCTAGCTCAGAGAGGTGGAGTAGCAACTAGCTACTAGCTGACCTTGCTTTTTGGCTGGAGACACTGCAAGAGACACATCTCTTTCCTTGTTCCGGAACCAAAAGGAAGCTCAAACACTAGTCCCTGCCCTTTCCTTCCTGTGCATCTTCTCTATCCAAGTTGATGGCTTCTCTATGGCCAATACTGGTCAACTAGTCACTGGGTACACACACACACACACACACACACACACACACACACACACACCCATTCAGGGCAAACTTTATTTAACTGTTATTTACTTAACAGTCTCGGAGTATCACAGTGTGATCAAAATATCCCACAACAGGGGGTTTATAATAATGATTTACAGGCTGCACTCCAGCTAATCGAATAATGGCTGGCTGTAAACAAGAATCCAGTAGTTGCTCCATCCATGAAACTGGATGTCTCAGCTCATTTCACTATACATTGGAATCCCAAAGAAGTAGGCTCAATGCCAGTGAAGGAATGGATTTGCTAGCAAGAGCAAGCAGGCAAAAAAGCAAATGCTTCCTTCTTCCTTGTCCTTTTAGGCTTCCAGCAGAAGGTGTGCCCCAGATTAAAGGTATATCTTCCTGCCTCAAGATCTGGATTAAAGGAATGTGTCTTCCCCACCCCCAAGATCCATATTGGAAGTGGATCTTCCCACTTCAAATTAAACAAAAAAATACCTGACAGGTGTACCCTCCATTTTTGGATTTTAGTTAATTCCTGATGTAGTCAAGTTGACAACCAAGAATAGCCATCATATCAGCCCTAGAGCAAGTATTTGGTGATACAATACTGCTGTAGGATATCTTTCTGTACACTGTGAATATGTTGCTCTCATTGGTTGATAACTAAAGCTGCTTTGGCCTATGGCAAGGCAGGATAGAGCCAGGTGGGAAATCCAAGCAGAGATATAAGAGGAAGAAGGGCAGAGTCTGGGAGAAGCCAGACAGCCACCCAAGGAGCAAGTTGCCAGCAGACTAGTAATGCTACAGCAACATGGCAATACATAGATTAATAGAAATGGGTTAATTTAAGCTGTAAGAGCTAATTAGTAATAAGCCTGAGCCATCAGCCAAACATTTATAATTAATATTAAGCCTCTGAGTGGTTATTCCGGAATTGACAGGTGGGAGAGAAACTTCCAATTACACAATACACAACCATATAAGCATGTAGTTGGCTGAAAGCACATTTGTTTATTTAAAACACCATTTACCAAATCGAACTATGTAATGATAAAGTATCCTTGAAGTCCATGGAGGACGAATATCAGGGTACTATTGAGACCCATTAAGGAAAAGCTATTTCCTCCTAGTCAAAAGAATGGAATTTACCTCTGGATGAGGGTGGAAACACAGGAATTTTGACCTGTTCCTAATATTAGAATTACCTATTCCCTTAAGAGGTAATCTAGGAGGCTGGAGAGATGGCTTAGTGGGCAAAGGTACTTGCTTCCAAATCCAACCTGAGTTTGATCCCTCTTTCATACATGGTGGAAGGAGAGAACTGACTCTCACCAGTTGTCTCCTGAACTCTACACTTGTGCCATGGCACATTCCTCCACAGGCAGTCTCTCTCTCTCTCTCTCTCTCTCTCTCTCTCTCTCTCTCTCTCTCTCTCTCCCTCTCTCTCTCTCTCTTTCTCTCTCATCTATCTACCTATCTATCTATCTATCTACCTACCTACCTACCTACCTATCTATCTATATCTATATATCTATATCTATATCTGTATCTATATCTATATCTATAGATATATATGATCCAGCTGGTCCTGCTGATCACTTAGCCAAGAGACCACCCCTCAGGAAGGTTGATTTACCTAAAGCCATGCTAAGAAGTTGGGAGAAATAATTATCCCTTTAACGGGATAATGTATTTACCCTTCCCAAGAAACTCTTCTCCCTGGTAGTTCTGCTAAGTCTGCTTACTTTTCTGAGTTACTACGAACTTGTTACCCCTTTTCTTCTCTTTTTCCCAGGGCCTATACATGCTTTCCTTGATGCCCTAGGCTTTCTCACTTTGTCTCTGAGGCTACCACATCCTTCCGCCACAAGGATACTTATGAACAACATGCTTGTTTCTCTTCCTCTTCTCTGTCTCCTTCCTCTAGGCAACTGCCAAGATTTATAACTTACCTACCTTGTTTTTCAAGTTCTAAAAATTGTCATCAAACTTCCTTTCAAGTCCATTAATTTTTTTTAAATTAATGGATCTAAGAACCCCTGTAAGGGACCCCCAATTTTCTCAGAAACAAGGTTGTGGTGGGATATTTGTACACTGTGTGAAGATGTGTTGCTGTGATTGGTGTAATAAAAAGCTGAGTGGCCAATAGCTTGGCAGGAGAGATAGGCAGGACTTCTGAGAAAAAGAGAGGAACTTGGGATGAGTCTAGGCATGCATGAGAGACACTAACAAGACACAGACATATAGAATAAAAGAAAGGTAAAAGGTCACAAGGCACAACATAGATTAATAAAAATGGGTTAATTTAAGTTATAAGAGCTAGTAGGATAAGTCTAAGCTAAGGTTGAGCTTTCATAATTAATAATGAGTCTCCACATTATTTGTGAGCTAGCAGTCCAAATAAAAATCTGACTACACAAGGTAAAAGGTTTAAGTTACAAACTGCACTGATTTCATAGACGTTGATGATGATGTTCTTCCAAAGTAGGTTCTAGAAATAATTAAATTTTATCCATTTAAAGTCAAGGGTAAAAGAAAATGAGAGGGCATAAAAATCTTTACCTTAACCAAATACTTAGAAATAATGTACAATAAAAATCCCTTTATTAGATTATTGCTGTGAGTTTCTTTTCCAAGAATGTCACCAGAATTTTTAGGTTCAACACTTTGGCCTGAGCAGGCTCAACAAGCTAAGCTCAGCCACTCATTCCAAACACATCAATTAAAGAAATAAGTAATATCAAAAAACAGAGAGAGGAGATCTGTAGATGTAACCAACCATCTTATTAAATAAGAAACACAGAGCCGATTCAGAGAAGAAAGCCAAGAGGTCAGAGCTAAGAGCCTCACCCTTCCTGCTTCAGCGATCCTCTTCAGCCAAGAGAGCTCTCCGAAAGGGTCCTACTTCCTGTGTGTATGTCTTTATATAGTCTAGCTGTTCTGCCATCTCATTGGTTGTAAACCCAAACACGTGACTGCCTCGTCGCTGCCTGTATGTACAGCCCTCCAGGTCTTCTATGGTATTGAGATTAAAGGCGTGTATCTCCAATGTTGGCTGTATCCTTGAACACACAGAGATCTACCTAGCTCTGTCCACCAAGTGCTGGGATCAAAGGCATGCGCCACCGCCGCCATGCTCTTGCTATGGCTCTAATAACTCTGACCCCCGGGCAGCTTTATTTATTAACATACAATTAAAATCACATTTCAGTACAAATAAAATACCACCAGAGATTGATATACCTGCATTGGGAAGAGGAAAAATTAAGGGTGTCTAGTAACCCCCAGATCCATCTAACATGAAGTTTATGTTTAGATAGAGGCCAAGGAGCATCCATAATTAGGCAGCTCTGGTTAAGGAGTGGTCCCATAATTAGACAGCTCTGGTTAAGGAGTGGTCTCATCCATCTCTCATCTCCACTCCTGTCAACCCAGCAAGATGGTCTGATAACTACCAGGACTCTGTTCAGTCTCTTCCTGGGAAGCAAGTTCCTCCTCTGGCTGCCATAAGGGCTTCCTCCCACCCTCCAAACCCCAGCATGGGATTCCTGGGGAAATTTTAATTCTTTGAGGCCCATTGTTTCAATAATCTGAGAGCCAAAGAGAGACGCATAAATGTCCTCTTTTTGTTTTTAAGACTTCAACCTTGAGGGATGTGAGGTGATTTCATGGTTTGTGTTTCTTAAGAATTAACATTTGAGGATAGAGAGATGGCTCAGCAGTTTAGAGTGTTTTTTTTTTTTCTTTACCAGAGAACTGGAACTCACTTCCTAGGATCCACAGATAACTGTTACTCCAACTCCAGGGAATCTGACACCCTCTTTGGCTCCATAAGCACCCCACACACATGACATATACTCACACAGATAACACATACATAAGTAAATAAAAATTAAAGATAAATCTTTAAGAATTGTCATTATTTCACCAGGAAACTCAAACTTAACATTTCAGTATCTATATTCTAGTTGGCTGACTGTAGTTGGAATTTTCTTTGGGCTGCCAACCAGCTCCTAAATAAAGACACAAAGACTATTAATTATGAATGCTTGGCCTTAGTTTAGGTTTGTCCCACTAGCTCTTTTAATTTAACCTGTTTCTATTCATCTATGTTTTGCCTTGGGGCTTTTTTTTTTTTTTTTTTTTTTTTTTTTTTGGTTTTTCGAGACAGGGTTTCTCTGTGTAGCTTTGTGCCTTTCCTGGAACTCACTTGGTAACCCAGGCTGGCCTTGAACTCACGGAGATCTGCCTGGCTCTGCCTTCCGAGTGCTGGGATTAAAGGTGTGCGCCACCACCGCCTGGTGCCGTGGGGCTTTTAACCTTTCTTTCATTCTGTATGTTCTACTTTCCTGCTTCCTCTGTGTCTGGCTGGCCCCTGGTGTCTTTTTTCTTTTCTTCCCCAAGCCTAAATCCCTCCTCCTCCTTACTCTCCCCGACCTGCAGTCCTGCCTATCCCTCCTCCCTCACTATTGGTCAGTCAGCTTTTTATTAGACCAATCAGGTTCCTTAGGTAGGCAAGGAGAAACAGCAGCACATCTTTACATAGTTAAACAAATGCAACACATCTTTGCATAGTTAACAAATATTCCACAACAGCTAACTAAGATAAAGTTCTTGAATAAACAGTTTCTTTTTCCCCTTCACTCCCAAATTCTACAGTTAACTCTTTCTTGCTTTTCTTTTCTTCTTTTCTGGGAATTGAACGGAGGACCTCATGCATGTTAGACATGTGCTCTACCACTGAGCTACCTTCCTAGCCCCAGTTAATTTTTTTTTTTTTTTGTAGTTTTTTCGAGACATAGTTTCTCTGTGTAGCTTTGCGCCTTTTCTGGAACTCACTCTGTAGACCAGGCTGGCCTGGAACTCACAAAGATCCATCTGCCTCTGCCTCCCGAGTGCTGGGATTAAAGGTGTGCGCCACCACCACCTGGCCGAGTTAATTCTTAAATGCTTACATTTTAGCTAACCACTTTTTCAAAAGAAGAGGTGGGTAAGGAAAGAAAAGAGTAAAAGCAGAATAGACAGAAGCAGCAGTGTCTGTACATTAATGTAGTCCAAAAAGTCATCCTCAGGACACTCAGGTACACACACACACACACACACACACACACACATACACATACGTTTTAAATATAGACTATGAAGAATAGTGATTTTAGTGTATAGGAAGCTGAAAATAATGCAAGTCAGTTATTTTCAGGAGCTCTAGGGGCAGATTAACTTTTGCCCCATCCTGCTTTAGGCACAACATGACACCCACAAAAACAATTACATTAGTTCAGGCACTTTCTTAGATAATTCATTGTAAGTTTGCAAAGGGTCAGCTAGAACTCTCCTAGGAGCACCAGGACAGTACAGTGTTATAAAAAAAAAAACAACAAAAAACCAGTCAGTTCCCTCAACACTCTTGTTCCTCACGTTATAGCCCCTTCTTGCTGGTTACCAGGACAACTGAAAAATCCTTGCCATGCTGGCAGTTGCCTGTTGTGGGATGTTATGATTGCAGTCTGACACTCCTGAGACTATCCCATAAAGTTATACCTTGAATCAGGGGTGGAGCCAGTGACTAGTTGACCAGAATTGGCCACAGAGAAGCCATCAATTTGGATAGAGAAGATGCACAGGAAGGGACTAGAGTTTGAGCTCTCTTGGTTCTGGGACAAGGGGAGAGATGTGTCTCTTGAAGTATCTACCGCCAAAAAGTAAGGTCAGCTAGTTGCTACTCAACCTCTCTGAGCTAGCAGGTTTTCACCCCAGCCTTTGACTCCTGAGTCTTATTGATAAATTGAAAGAGAAAGACTTAATTTAAACCTACATATCATGGCCAAGACAGAGCTAGGGCTGTAGGACTGGAAGCCCTGCCAGGCCACTGCCTGAGTGGCCAGCAGGGTGCTGACTGAGATGCCTGTGGGGCGTCAGACAATCATTAAAATATCAGAAGATTCATGTGCAGCCGCTAAGCTGACAGAAAAACATCAGATGCCTAAGTAGTTTAACCAAGTTCTAGATTCATTCAAAAGAGCTCCCTAAGACAAAGCCTGTCACAAAACATCAGCCCCCCAACAAGTTCAACAGAGCCCTGATTTGCTAAAAAAAAAAAAAAAAAAAAAAGAGCTTCCAAATACAAGCTCTGTCACAGATACAGCAGCTCAGAAGAACCTCCTCACAAGACAAGGAGCCATACTCACTGTCGGACAAATCGTAGGCATTCAAATCAGTTTAAGAAAAATCAAACAGCTCCAAAGAGCCCCCAAGCTGATACGAAGAAGGAAGGGTGTGGCCCCAGTTATGCCCACCCGAGAGTTCTTACAGAGGATTGGACTTCAGGGTGTGTGGAGTTCACACACTTGTCTTTCTGCCTTACTGAATAGTGATGGAGAGCCAGTGACGCTGGCCAGGAAAAGGCTCTGGGATAGAGTGTGACCCTTCCACCTTCCCTCTGCATCTGCAGTGTGTTTCCTGAGAGTGGACACCTAAAATGTGCCTTTTGTCCTGCGTCAGCAAGCAGAGTGTTGCCAGAGGTTTATAAGGTGAAAGCCTGGACTCTGGTAGGCCCAAGCTAGGCTCAGCCATCCATCTCCTCTATGCCAATTAGAGAACAAGTAACAGTCTCGGCCAGGTGATCGCCAGTATGGACACGAGTTGCTGGCAGCCTATCAAGCTGACCAGGGTACCCAAAGTGCGGAATGAGACTGGCTCTCGGGGGACAGTGCACACATCTGTGCCTAGAATTTATGGATGGTACCAGCCACTCCACATCGGCGACATGAAAAGCTCAGTGTGGTGTGAGAGGGTGAGGTACTCACTCCACTGGAGTCAGGAAGAGGGTCTCCAAAGTTGCACTGAACTCACTACAGGGTCCTGGAGATCTACCATTTGGCTCATGGAATGAATGATCTTCAACGGTTCAATAAAGGTTTTTTAGAGAGGGTAGGAGGGGGAGAGAGAGAGAGAGAGAGAGGGGGTAGTAGCAGAAAGCACAGAAAAAAAGATGTATTCAATGTGGGTGCATTGAGAAGAGGAACATCCTAGGTAGGGTTTCTATTAGAGTGATACCATCAAAGGACTAAAAGCAACTTCAGGAGAAAAGAGTTTATTTCATCTTATAGCTATAGTTCACCGTCCAGGGAAGTCCGGCCAATAACTCAAGGCAGAAACCAATAACTGGGATCAGGAACTGGTTCGTGGAGGAGTGGGGCTTACTGGCTTGCTCCTAATGGCTTGCTCAGCCTGCTTTCTTGTAGCACCCAGGACCAGCAGCCCTGGGGTGGCACCTCCCACAACGAGCTGGGCCCTCTCACATCAATCGCCAATCAAGAAAATGAACCTCAGGCTTGCCCACAGGCCAACCTGGTGGGGATACTTTCCCAAGTGAGGTTCCCTCTTCCAGAATGATTCTAGTTTTTGTGAAGTTGACATAAAACTAGCCAACAAAGGAACAAATAAAGAAATTCAGTGACCTCCCTAGTTTGTCTGTGAATACTGACATGAGATGTAAAACAGAGGACTAGAGCTATGTATTATTAGTATTGGCTAAGGTGTGGCCCTGTCCACCACTGACTCATTGTTATTGTGGTTTCAATCTTTCCTGCCCATAAGCTGTCAGAACTTCAAGAACTCTCTTCCTGGGAGGCAAGTTCCTCTTCTGGCTGGCACCAGGGCTTTCTCCTGTCATTCCCCAGGAGATTCTCCATGTTTCAGTGGTATGATAGGTACGCAAGTGTCATTTTGGTCTATTTCCTCTCTTACCAGGGTGGTTACAAGTTAGAGTGAGCCAATAAGCCTTTTTTTTTTTTTTTTTTTTCAAAAGACACTCCTATCTGACCAAAAAAAAAAAAAAAATACACAGTCCATCACCATCAATTCCTAAAGTCCAGAGAAGTGGTACTTTGCTCAAGGTTATGTGGTTTCATTGTTGGGCCAAAAATCAAATTTCCTCTGTCCCGCTCCCATCCCCTCAGGTGATTACCGATAAATGTTGCCTTGTAGTTTAAGTCCTTCACTATGTAAAAGGTCTTGGTTCCTTAGAAATAGCTGTCTATTACTCCCCCTCCATCCAACTTCTCATTAGACCTGATCTGCCTGTTGCTGCTCTCAAGAAAAGCGACCTGTGAACAAATTTACATTCTGGAGTTAATGATCCACAAAGCCCAGGACATTTGCATTTCTAAAAGGTTGTTGGAGATGGTGCTGTTTGAACACAAAGACCTGATTCCCTTGGTGGGTGATGCTGGTGTTTGGATCTAGCTGAGATCTCTAAACCGGAGTCTCTTTAACTCAGTCATCAACCTTGACTCCTGCTTGGTGGTCTGCTCTTCCCTGGAGCTGGCATCTGCTTTGTTTAGGGAGACTCGGTTCACAGGGAAGTGGCTGTAACCAGGAAACCCTATAGGGGACTGATAAAGTCATATCACAGGGATCCACTGAAACGGTGGTTAGGATGTTAAGAGGAAGAGAAACAAAACTCTACCAAGAAGAAAGAACAGGCAGAGAAGATGCAGGATCTGAGAAAGTCAAGGGTTGGAACCATCTAAGTTTACGGCACTTACCTCCTCCGTCTGGGACAATAAACACCGTCGCTACTGGAAGCTGGAAGCAGTGAACTAGACTTTTCTAGTCTCTAATGACAGACAGCATTTCTAGAGGGAATTTGCCAACTTTCAAGTGGACCTCTGTTCATGCATTTTCGTATTCATCTTCACAACATCATAAATACTGTTTAAAAAAAAAAAACAGAAGGCAAAGCCAAGGCTGCAGCAGAAGCTGCCACAGAATTCCCTTCAATGAGTTTCGTTACGGGAGGGAGAGCATCCAGCAGAGACAGCACTAAATACAGAGTTATAAACATGGTAGGGCATTACAGGGGGAAAGGAGTTTCCTGTTAGAGCTCAGAGCAGAGATTCAGTAATAGTGAAATAAGAGAGAGACCAGGGTGGGGTTGGGGGTTGAGGGGGAGTGTCATGGGAGGGATGGTTGGGACAGGCCAGGCCAGCCTCTTCAGAGAGCACCAGACTTCATTCACCTCTGGACCAAATCCCTACGAGGAGCCTCAGACTGATTCCCAGGACAAAGGAAAAGTCTGACTTTTTGTAAACTGTCCAAGGTGGTGGAACGTGTCCTCTGACGTCACTGAGTTCACCACAGCATGTGTGACGAAACGTGGGGAAGCCTGGAATTGAAAGCTGTGGAGTCACAACTCAGAATGCTTCTTAACTCCATTCCAGAGAGAGTTGCAAAGAGGCGTAGCTGATTCAGGCTTTGGCGTCAGGCCTCAGGTTGCAGGCTTGTGTTTTAACACCAAGAAAATCTCCATTTCACAGAGCTTGGAAACCGTGAAAAATATATCCGGGACTGTATGTCTGTATGTCTGTGGAAGGATCAGGCTTTTGATCTGGATCTGTCTACCTGTGATCTTGGGTTTTTTTTTTTTTTTTTTTTTTTTTTGGAGATAGGATCTTTCTATGTAGTCCAGAGTAGCCCTGTATCATTATGTCCATCCTCCTGCCTCAGTCTCCTGATTGCTGAGATTACAAGTGTATACTGTCACACCTGGCCATCTTGTTCTTCATCAATGGACTTTCATGACTTTTATGCCACTTAGACCTTTTCCAGGACTAGAAATACACTTTCTAACACTTGTCCCTTTTGAGGAATTTTCCTTTTTGGTTGGCATTTTTCAGTTTTCAGTTGTGCATCTCTATCTTGTAACCATTTCTTTTGAAAAATGTCTCCTCTATAGTTCTTTCCCAGTTTTATTGGGACAGAGTCTCCTAGTTTGGCTTCAGTTTGGTGTTCCTGGAAATGCCCTAGCTGGCTTTGTGACTATCTCACTTAATAGGTTGTCCGAAGGATATTGTCTTATTCTTCCATCTCCGTGAAATGGTTGGGCCTGAGAAATTCAAAAGAGTAATATGTGCAGCGTGCAACGCTTTCCGGCCATCTTCACATCTGGACACTTAGAGAAAACCACACATGTCATGTAAACAAATGAGGCTCTTCTCAGCTGGCACAACTGTGCTATGAAGCCATTCACAAGCCTGAGGGACACTCAAAGGCTGTGCTGGGTAGTCTTATGTCAACTTGACACAAGCTAGAGATATCTGAAAAGAGGGAACCTCAATGGAGACAATCCTCCATAAGATCCAGCTGTAAGGCATTTTCTTAACTAGTGATTGATGGAGGAGAGCCCAGATCATCATGGGTGGTGCCATCCCTGGGCTGGTGGTTCTGGGTTCCATAAGAAAGCAGGCTGAGCAAGCCATGGGAAGCAAGTCAGTAAACAGCATTCCTCCATGGCCTCTACATCAGCTCCTGCCTCCAGGTTCCTGCCCTGACTTCCTTACCCTTTCTTCCTCGACTTGCTTTTTGGTCATCGTGTTTTGTTGCAGCAATAGAACTAACTAAGACAAAAGGTTAGTGCAAAAGTTCACAAACACAGGCACAAAGGCAGTCCCTGGAGAGTTTGGAAAGCTGCTTGAATGCTGTAGTAAGATTGAAACCTTGACTACTGAACACACCCAGCTTCGTATTCTGACTCTATCCCTAGGATCCTCATGTGCTTACGGAGGATGATAATGCTTTCTTCTGGAATTGTGTTAATCAGGTAAGTCAAGTGCGTCCTTCATAGTTAGCAATCCTGTGTTTACATAATAATTATCGATTTTGTTTCTTGGTATGTTAACTATATATTGTTCTTATGCTCTCATTTCTAATGATATTTAATGATAATTAATTCCATTCTAGTGATATTTCATTGCTAACGATTAAATTGATGTCATCCGTTGCTCTCTTCCCATAGGTTAAGAATCAGCTAAGAGCTGGCAGAGGTGGGGCTGGGAGGTAATGTGGCACCAGTAGTAAAGTCATATGGTAGATGGGGGGAACTGTTGAAGGTTTCTGAAGACCACAGACTGGAAGACGGTTTTATAATGTCATTTCCTTGAGTATTACGGTTTGCTTCCTGAAAGGGCATTTGGGAAAGAGGCCCCAGAAGAGGGCCCCAGGATTGATTCCAGAACACCTCATGATCTGAGGACAGACGGCAAGAAACACAAAACTAGCATCCACTCATGATACATCCATATTCTCTTTGTTTTCCAGTAACCTTGAGTGCAATTGGTTCTTCACCAGTGACAGTTTTGCCCACCTTATTCGGGGAACATTTACTAAAGTCTTGGGACTCTTGTTTCACAGCTGAGAAATATCACTGCTGCCTGATGGGTAGCCGGAGGGTGTGCTGCTGAACACCCCACAATGCACAGGGCAAGCCCTCAGGAGAGTCATGTGATAACTGTTACGGTGGTGCACCCCTGCAGTCCTTGTGCCCTGGAGGCTGAGGTCGCAGGAACTTAAGCTTGAGGCTACCGTGAGCTGCATAGCCAGTTCCAGGCCACCCTGGGTTACATAACAATCCACTTCTTAATTTTTTTTTCCTGCTAAAAGTATCGGTGCTGCAGAAGCTGAGAAACTTCGTTTGAGTGGGCAGAAATGCTGATCTTCATTTTACAGTCCAGGAGTCAGGAGCTCTCTGAGGTTCCTTAATACTCAAACTTGGTCTTACAGCTGGGAATCCTATGATCTTTTATAAAGCCATAGTGGTAAGAACAGTGGTGGGGAAAAATGATCAGGGTTAAGAATCAGGGCACAAACTGATGCTTAGTAGGTACTTACTGAGATGTTCATTGAGCTAATGGAGGAGTGTGCAGAGGGAGATGACGTAGAGGATGAATGTTCTCCTGTTGCTGTTCTAATATATGTTCTTGCTTCTCATCTACAATCCAGCAGTGAGCTGGGTATTACGATGACAGAGAAACCCACACGATGGTCGGAGGTCTCAGGTAACTTGGCTCAGTTTCAGGAGGGGTCCAGATTCCAGAGACTGGGCCTCTAAAAAGAAGTACCAGAAGATTCTTGTCTACTATACTTCATTGCTTTTCTTGAGGAACAGAGAGACTGAGGCAAATGATTTGTGGGCTGAGTTTGGGTGGCCACCTCCCTGTCTGAGGCCCAGGTCAGCTCTGACTCCAGCAGTTTCTAAAATTTTTGTGACTTGAGCTGAACCAAGTTGACTCTGGTCGGTCCTGAGTCTTCTAGTAGGGAACAGACGAAAGGAAAGAGAGTGGAAGGGGAGGGGCCAGTGATTAAACAGACCGTTTCTTTTGACTTCCGCATTTGGACTCCAGATTTTGCTCTCTGGGTACAGTCTGCCAAGGCTAGAGAGAAGCCTGTGCCTGCAGCCGCCTTGCTCCGGAGACGATGCGAATCCCATCATCCCTACCTCTCCCCGTGGAGAGCAACTGGGCTGTCCACACACTCTCACAGACTTTGGGCCATATGCTACTGTGGACAGCTATGCTCCGTAAGTCAGAGACTCCAGAAGGGAGGCAGGGTTGGGGTCGGACTTGTGCAGGGATGGACGCAGCACAGGAAGCATGTCAGCAGAATCTAGAGTGGGTAGAAGGTTAATAACCAGGCTGTAACAACCTGCCCGGCCTTTGAAAGTCAAAGCTGGCAGGAGTTTTTGTTGTTGCCCATCTTCCTGCCACTTGGTACCCGGCCTGATGCGCTACCCCTTTTCCCATTAGAACCTACTGTCACTCAGTACCCAGGTCCCTGAGGCACTGCCACCCTCCCATCTCCAAGTCGAATCTAATGTCCTAGACGTGAGGGATAAACTAAGCGACTGGTTTCCCTTTGAATTTGTAGTTCACACAGGACCAAATCTTAGGCAAGATGTCTAGTGCTGCTTTGGACAAGGACTGGGAGGACGCTCTAAGATGCATTTGAGGGGGTGGCAGTGGTTATTCTCTGTGCCCCCCTCAAATGCCCATGATGCCACTCTATCCAGCAGAAGACCCCCGCCCCCCTTTAATATATAAGGAGAGGCACAGGAAGATCAGGGTTGTCCTGGGAATTTAGGTTCAGAGCATCACAAACCTGGGCAAGTCTGCAGTTGCCAGTTGTGGGGCCAGAGAAATCCCTCCTGCCTCCTTCACTGCATAGGCCATGGGGCTTGGGCTTGGCTCGCACAGTAAGAAAGTCAGGGTTGGGTGGGGTCTTAGGCTGAGACGGAGGAAGATTTTTCTGGTCCTGGTCTCACCTGTGGGCCAGAGGACAGAAGCTGATGGTACTGGGTGATTAGAAGAGTCTGGGTGAAGTTCAGGAAGGGAGTCCTATTACAGGACTGTCTTCTAAGTTCAGTTCTGGGGCTTCTACCCATACTTCTGAGAGGAAGGCATATAGCCACCCCACCCCCCCTGCCCCAAGTTACATGCTATGACTCATAGTGAAATCTGGTCAGCCCTGAGGGGCCTCAGCTGTCAATGCTGGGTGGGATGTGGCTGCCAGGGGGAGAGGGATGGAAGAGAGACTATGTTCCCACAAGTAGGTATATTAAAGTGACACCAGATAGCTTAGTTTTCACACGGAAAGGCTCGCTCCTAGAAAGGCAATAACGCCTTTCTATTTGTGCTACAGAGCCGTCAATCACCTGGTGAAGACTCCCAAGAATGGCCTTCTCTCCCATTTTCTTTTGCTAAATCTCTGGTTGTTTTTCCTACTGCTTTCTGGGCCGTCACACTTAGGACTTCATCACTTGATTCAGTGTTACAACACTGTCTGACTGTGTCTGGCTGTTCCCGACTTTGGTCCCGTGTAGCTACGGGATCTTCCTGTAGAGGTGTGGGGAGGCACAGTGCTTTCTAAGCGCCTTCGGTGCTGGCCCATTGTCTCCTGATAAAGCTCCAGTACTGCCCTGCTCTTTGTGCTCCCATTTCACACACACACACACATACACACACACACACACACACACACACACACACACCCCCTGTGGATCTTTCTCAGCCAGGCAGTGTGGACACTACACTCGGCTTTTACCACCCGTGCGCCGTTGATTCTTCAAGCCCTTTGTGGCAGACACTGCTCTGGATTTGGGGTCACGTCAGTGAACGAACCAGGCAGTTTTCCTGACGCAAAGTACAAGGTCTTCGTCTTCCTTCTAACGAGTACATTGGACAAAAACGTCGTTTTCCTATCTGTTGGGTATCGAAGGAATGCAGAGATGACGGTCTCTCCCTTTCACATCTCCTTTTCAATGCACTGTACTCACCCCCTTGCTAACCCCACATGCCCAGGGTTTTCAGTTCTTAACTCCTATGTCGCTAGCTCCCAAACTTATTTGTCCTTCCTTCCTCTGTGTGCTTTAATTTCTCTGCCTGTCGATCAGACGTTTGTGAACAGACTTGTCAGCTTAGAGACAAAATTATATTCAAAATTCAACGTGGCATCATTTCCTTACAAGTTTTCTTATCTTCCTAATATTTCTACTTGCATGAGCAAAGCCACCTTTCCCCTGGTCATCCACATGTATCAACTGCATGCCCCATTAAATGCCAGTTTTTCCCAGTCCTGCCTCTTAAGTTTCTCTTACATGTGTGGCTTCTTTACTTTCTTGTCAGTGCAGATGAGCAAGCAAAGTCATGGGGGAATATCAATGCACTTGATAGAGTCAAAAAGGGTAAATAAGGTAAGGGGATCCACTCATGGTATTTGGGAAGTAGAGGCAGGAAGAACTGGAGTTCCAGGTCAACATGGGCTACCTGACAAGTCTGAAACCAGCCCGGGCTACATGAGACCTTGTCTCAGCAACAACAGCAACAAAAGAATAAAGGGATTTGCAAGGAGCTGATGCTAATGAGGAATCATGGACTCTAAGCTAGGTGTGTGTGTGTGTGTGTGTGTGTGTGTGTGTGTGTGTGTGTGTGTACTTAGAGGAAGACAGTAGTGAGATAAAAGTTGTGGTCAAGTGAGTACAGAGGCTGCACTTGGGCAAATGGAATCAAAAAGGAGGAGGACTATTGTGGTGATTGAAGCCATCTGATTTTGTGGTTTTGAAGCTGGTGTGGTTTGGAGTGATGATCACAAGGCCTTGAGGTATAACATGGGCCTGTGTAGCTTCTTCTGTATGAGAGAAGGTTCACTACAGATAGAAAGTCAAGGGATGAAGAAGCCAGATGTTGCACAGCCATAAACATGCATTCTAGATCACCATCTTTTTCTTAGTAATCTCTGGTACTTCCTCTGTCCCAATTAGTCTGACACAGCACATTCAGTCCCAATATGAACTTCTCATTGTTTACTGAACAACAGCGAACTTTGAAAATTTTCTCACGATCATTTATAAAGGTGCCTTTGGCACCATACAGATGCCACATCTGGATTATCACTTAATCCTCACAACAATTTATGGCACGGGTATTGCTGTCATCATTTCCATTGATGAGCAAGGAGATCAAAGTAGAGAAAAGTGAAGTTACCTCCGCAAGGTCATTGTCTATCAGTTGTATTTAATTACTTTTCTCATTACTTTGACAAAGCACCAGGCAAAAACTTAAGGAAGGGTTTATTTCAGTATGTGATCGGAGGGCATTGTAGTGGGAAGGCATGGTGACAGGAGCCTGGGCTGGTCCCCTCACACCCACAGTCAGGAAGCAGAGAGATAGGAATGCTGGTGTGCAACTGGCTTCCTCCTCTTGTTTTTTCGGCTGGGCCCCTAGCCCATTGGATGGTCATACCCGTATTCAGGATGGGCCTTACCACTCTCGTTAAACCTTTCCAGAAATATCCTTTTAGACACAATGAAAGATGTTTCCACGGTGATTCTAAATCTAGTCAAGTTGATAATGAAGATTAACCTCCACGGTAATCTAGTCAAGTCGATAATGGAGATTAGCCACCACGGTGTCCAGTCAATATGTGGATTCTATGTGTGTTCTCACTTGATGCTGTTTCATTTGGAACGACTGTCCTCCTGAAGATGGCATCCACACCTCTGTTTTCAGCTTTGTTCCTCATCATCGAGGGTGTTTTAAACAGACCAAACAGATGTTACTGGGGACAGAGCTTAAGAATTTCTGAAAGTGTGCTTCGTTTAGGCAGTCCCAGGGGAGGGCCATGCCATGAAGGTTGACCTATGGGGATGAAGGGGGTTCTGGGTCTGGGCAGGCATGTCTCAGTATGGAAGTCCAGGTTCTGGTTGATGTTTGCTTCCTTTCTTACAGATCTTGTTGCTGGAACACAAGGTAAGTCCTCTTTTCATACCTTCTCCCTCTCCTGTGTGTCACCTCCCTCTTCCCCCAGGGATCTGCCTGGAACTGCTCAGAATGTACCAGCAGCCAAGCTCAGGACCCAGTCAGGACCAGGAAAGGGCCATTGTTCACAGCAGATGCCCTGTCTTTCTCCTCCTTCCCTCTGTCTGGGGAGGCAGGTGGTCAAAAAGCGCAGCTCACTAGTATATCAACTCTTCTGGTTCTGTTATAGTGAAATGTGGGCCAGTTATCACAATGAGAAGACTGTCCTTGTTCCCAACTGCCTTCCACTCTCTAAGTTAAATCAAGAGCTTCTAAAAAAAATTGATCTCGGGCCGGGCGGTGGTGGCACACGCCTTTAATCCCAGCACTCGGGAGGCAGAGGCAGGCGGATCTCTGTGAGTTCGAGGCCAGCCTGGGCTACCAAGTGAGTTCCAGGAAAGGCGCAAAGCTACACAGAGAAACCCTGTCTCGAAAACAAAACAAAAAACAAAAAACAAAAAAACAACAAAAAAAATTGATCTCAAAGAAGCAGAGAGTAGATGACCAGAGCCTGGGAAGGGTGGAGGAGAGGGAAGGATGGAGACAAAATGGTTAATAGGTACAGGGGTAGAGTTAGACATAAGGAGTAAGTTCTAATGTGCTATAGCAAGAAGGGTATCTAATGTGCTATAGTTAGGGTTCCTACGGCTGTGAAGAGACACCATGGCCATGGCAACTCTTAGGAAAATATTTAATTGGAGCTTGCTTACAGTTCAGAGGTTTAGTCCATTATCATCATGGTGGGAAGCATGGTGGCACACAGGCAGACATGGTGCTGGAGAGGTAGCTGAGAGTTCTACATCTGGACCAGCAAGCAGCAGGAAGAGCGTGACACTGGCCTGGCTTGAGCATCTGAAACCTCAAAGCCCACACCCAGTGACGCACTTCCTCAAATAAGGCCACACCTACTCCAACAAAGCCACACCTCCTAATAGTGTCATTTTTTATGGTCGTATGGGGGCCATTTTTGTTCAAAGCACCACAAAGGGTAATTATGGCTGACAATTAATTGTATATTTCACAGTAGCTAGTATAGAGGATTTGAACATTCTCAATACCAACAGATGATGTGTGAGGTGATAGACAAGCAAATCACTCTGACCACTATGTAACCAAATGATCACACCGTTGTGTGCGTGTTCTGAAGTATCATACTGTATCCTGTGAATATATACAGTTATTATGTATCAAAGATTTTTCAAAGCCGCATTAGATAAAAATCAAACAAAAACAGTTGTATGGGGCACTCTGGAGGTAGAGGTAGGTGGATCTCTGAGTTCAAGGCCATCCTGGTCTACAGAGCAAGTTCCAGGATGGCCAAGGCTACACAGAGAAACTCTGTTGCAAATAAATAAATAAATAGATAGATAGATAGCCCCAAAGTCCTCTCTCTCTGAATAAGATTCAAGCACATAGACTGTCTGTCTAGACTGTCCCATGTGTTGCTAAGTCCTCTGTTTTGCATGGGTCTCAGGGCTTGCAGCAAAATACCATGCTTGTCTTAGTTAGGGTATCTACTGCTGCAACAAAATACCATGACCAAAAAGCTAGTAGGGAGTAACAGTTTAGTTGGCGTACACTCCCACATTGCTGTTCATTAGCAAAGAAAGTCAAGACAGGAACTCAAACAGGGCAGGAACCTGGGGGCAGGAGCTGATGCAAAGGCCATGGAGGGGTGCTGCTTACTGGCTTGCTTCCTATGGCTTGCTCAGCCTGCTTTCTTATATAACCTGGAGCCACCAACCCAGGGATGGCACCCTCCACAATAGGCTGGGCCCTCCCCCAGTAATCACTAACTAAGAAAATGCCTTACAGGCAGGTCTTATAGAGGCACTTTCTCAACTGAGGCTCCCTCCTTTCACAGAAATCTAGTTTGTGTGTTAAGCTGACATATGACTAGCCAGCCCAGGGCTCCAAGGCCGGTTCTACAGACAGAGAAAGCCATCTGCATGCAGAGGAAGCAAGTAATAGGAGGGAGAGAGGGAGAAGCTTAAATATACCTTGGTGAAAGATATGTATTTCTGGGGTGTCTCCTTTGCCCCCGAATGAAAATAAATAGATAAATAAAAAGGAAAGGACATGACTGCTCCTAGGTATGGTAGAGGAGAAAGTTTATTATAGATATGTGGGAGAGCATAGTCAGAGGCAGAGATATCTGGGAGAGTTCAGAGTGGACATGACCAGGCTGAGCTGGGCCATGTGGAGAGAGAGGGAGGGGAAGCGCAAGGGGCGAACCTCGTGTAGTAGCCAGGAGGCCAAAGGTACAAAGGGTGGGTAACCAAAATGTCTGCATGATATAGGGAAGAGCCTCTGGGGGAAGGGCAGCCCAGTCCCTAGGCTAAAGAGTTCAGGGTAAACCAGGACCGTGGTGGCGCACGCCTTTAATCCCAGCACTCGGGAGGCAGAGGCAGGCGGATCTCTGTGAGTTTGAGGCCAGCCTGGTCTACAAAGTGAATTCCAGGACAACCAGGATTGTTACACAGAGAAACCTTGTCTCAAAAAAAACCCAAAAAAAAATAAATAAAGAAAGAAAGAAAGGAAGGAAGGAAGGAAGGAAGGAAGGAAGGAAGGAAGGAAGGAAGGAAGGAAGGAAGGAAGGAAGAAAGAAAGAAAGAAAGAAAGAAAGAAAGAAAGAAAGAAAAAGAAAGAAAGAAAGAAAGAAAGAAAGAAAGAAAGTAAGAAAAAGAAAAAATCAAGAAAAAGAGTTCAGGGTATGGGGCGGAGTATGCCAGCCATACCCTATACCAGGTAGGGATTGAGGGATGCTTGGAGAACCTGAGGGCCAGGTCCGCTTTGAAATGTTAAACAGGCAGCTAAAGTGTCTGTTGGGTTTGAAAGCCCACTCCAACCTTCTCTCTTGTTCCACTCTGCTGAGGGTCAATTACATTCCCAGTGAGTTCCCTGGGGCTTGTGGGAAGGAATGAGTAGAAGAATTTAGTGGAAGAAGTTTTCTGGGCGGGGTCCCATCCTTGGTGCACTCAGTAGGAATACGGGTGCCTTTTTAATCTGAGACTCGGAGCCTGCTTGGGTTCTTGGGGCTCCCTTGCCTCAAGCTGCCTTCTCTCTCCCCGAAATTCAGCAGATCTCCCGAAGGCTGTGGTGAAACTTGAGCCCCCATGGATCCAGGTGCTCCAGGAAGACAGTGTGACACTGAAATGCGAAGGGACCCGCAACCTTGGGAACGATTCGACCCAGTGGCTCCACAATGGGAGATCCATCAGCAGCCAGGCCCATCCCAGCTACATGTTTAAAGCCACAGTCAATACCAGTGGAGAGTATCAGTGTCAAACGGGCCAGACCAGCCTCAGCGACCCTGTACATCTGGGAGTGATTTCTGGTTAGTAGACACAGGCCCAGGGAGCAGCTGGGATACCAGGAAGTTGGGGGTGGGGTGGGGTGGATCTGCTTACTGCAAGATTTGCAGGAAAAGGGGTCGCCTGGTTTCTGAGAAGCATCGCTGTGAGTTGCTTGGAAGGGCTTTTGTCCACTCATTTCCCTTTTTACCCGTCCTTATGCTTAGTGTGCGCGTGGAGGGCATGCGAATTCCTGAGAAATTCCTCAGCATGTGTGAATCGGTTTTTTTTTTTTTTTTTTTTTTTTTTTTTTTTTTTTTTTTTTGTGGTAGTCCTGATTGAGCAAGAGAAGTTCAAGGACAAAGACAGACCGCTAGCTGAATGTGACAGAAAAAGGAAGTCCCTATTTCATAGAAACCCTTCTGTTACACGACACTCAGAAAAAATGCCAATAGCCCACAACTGAATCCGAGCTGGGAGAAGGACCGTCTCTATAAATATGGTTAATTAATTTATTTAACCTTGAGTTCAGCTTGTTCATCTGCTCAGCTGAGGGTGCTAAGGCCTCTTTCCAGAGGTTCAGGGGAGCATGGGCTTTTTCCTGGCCTCATATCTTCACAGTCCTGGGTGTCCTTGGCTTTCTTTTTCTTCCACCAGCTTGTGGGCACTTGAGGTGAAAAGCTGTGTCTCATCCGTTCCCGTATTTGCAGTATCCGGAACAGGGCAGGGCTTCCTAAACCTTTGCTGAGCAGATCAACAGTTTTACAAGGCTCCTGGCAAAAAGTAGATTTTCTCCACAGAAAAGCCACCACGAGACTGCACTGATGGCTATCGTCACTGTCCCTTTGTTCCCTCCTGTCACTGGATCCCAGTTTTTCCTCAAAAGTATGTACACAGCAAGCTAATGGTTTGCCTCTGGCCCTGCCGGACTGTAGTTCCACATCTGTTACTATTCATCAAGGGAACCAACATTTTGGAGGTTCAAGATGTTCTGACCCCCAAACAGAAGGCTCTGTTATAGCCTCTTCATATCCATCAGACTGGATTCCTTCCTCTTTGCTGCTGGAAAGGGCTTACACCTCCATCTCTTGTATTCTTCCTGTTAGGACTGGGTGGCAGCTGCCTTCTCTCAAGAGAGGAAGGAGAATATTAGGCACCAAGAACTACTGTAGCTACAAAATCTGATCATACCCATTTTCACAGATGAGGAAGGTGGGACCCAGAAGAGTTACATTGCTTGCCCAAGACTGAAGAGCTTGTAAATGAATGGAGCTAGAATCAGAGATCAAAATTGTCTGATGTCAAACTAAAGCTCTCTCCCCTTAGCATATCCTATCCCACCTGGAAGGGTGGCCTGGGTCTCAGAGCTGAGCCAAGGCCCTCTGAGTCCTATGGTCTTTTTGTGTCTTTCAGACTGGCTGCTGCTCCAGACCCCCCAACTGGTGTTCCTGGAAGGGGAAACCATCGTGCTGAGGTGCCATAGTTGGAAGAGCAAACCCCTGAACAAAATCACATTCTACCAGAATGGAAAATCAGTGAAATTTCATCATTACAGTGGCAACTTCTCCATCTCCAAAGCCAATCACAGCCACAGTGGTGATTACCACTGCACAGGACTTCTAGGAAGGACAAAATACTCGTCGAAGCCTGTGACCATCACTGTCCAAGGTATGGGGACTCTGTGAAGATGTTGGAAAGGGAGAAGAGGAGACAGACAAAGGCTAGAGTTGTGTAGCCCCACATGGAGACCTAGGAACTGGGATCGGAGGCAAAGAGGAGAGCTGTGAAGCCCTTGCCAAGTGATGGCAAGTGGGCTCAGCCCAGAGCTCTTCACTTGCAGGTGGTGGGTGATAAAGCAGCAGTGAAACAGAGCCTTATCATTGGTGCAAAGGTTCTCTAAGTTCCTAGACATTCCAGACATTCCAAAGAGCTGACATGTTGTAGCTGGAGTTTTCCTGTGTCCACCTGGCTCCTGCAGCCGCTCAGAACCAAGTAAACACACAGAGACTTATATTACTTATCAACTGTATGGCCGTGGCAGGCTTCTTGCTAACTGCTCTTACAACTTAAATCAACCCATTTCTATTAATCTATAAGTTTCCTCGTGTCTTGTGGCTTACCAGTACTTACTCAGCCTTCCACTTCCCAGAATTCTCCTTTCTCCTTATCCCGTCTGCACTATACTTCCTGTCTGGCTACTGGCCAATCAGCGTTTTATTTATCCATCAATCAGAGCAACACATTCACAGCATCCCCAGCAAAGCGTAACTTCTTGTGTCTCATATACTAGCCCTTCACTCTTGACGGTGGTGGTACCACCAGCTCTGGGTGGCTTCAGATCCATCCTCCCCACTGCCTCTGAGGGCTGTCCCTTCCGCTACTCCACCTTCACCCATGTGCGTGCCCTCATTAGTCTGGTAGAAAGACTTTGTTACTGGAGAGGAACAAGTCTGTTCACAGAAAGCCATGCAGATGAGGTTTCAGGGTGCTGTATTACACCCATGAGTGACCTGGACACAGCAACTCTAGGTAATAAACACTGGGCATAGCATTGGAGGAAGGGTGGATACACAGAGAGAACTTATTACCTGACCTCATATCTGTCTTTTCCAGAGCCCAAATCCAGCAGGTCTTTACCGGTGTTGACGATTGTAGCCGCTGTCACTGGAATCGCTGTAGCAGCCATTGTTATTATCCTAGTATCCTTGATCTATCTCAAGAAGAAACAGGCTCCAGGTTGGTGGCTCTCTTTGGACCCTCTGATTATCAGTTCCTACTTAGCTAGGGCTCGCTAGGGGTTAGAGACTTCTTCGCTTATGATATAGTGCCGTCATATTTATTCATCTACTCACAAATTCATCTGTTAAGCAAGACTTGAACAAACTTGGTGATGTGCCACACCCTGTGCTGGTCACTGTAGGTGTTAGTTTTTACTTCTACCCTCAGCTAGCTGTCAGCATTGTGAGGAAGACAGAAATACAAGTGGATCCTTGCAAGAAGGGATGAGAGCAATGAAATGATAGAATGCGATTATAAACTGGAGGTGGTAACGCGTTCTGTAATCCCAGGATGCTAAGACAGGAGGAACGGAAGTCTGAAGCCAGGGCCAGTGAGATGACTCTGTCAATACAGGTGCTTGCAGTACGAGCCCTGTGATTTTAGTTCAGTCTCTGGTCTCCGAGTAAGGTGGGAAGAGAGAACTGATCCCACAGAAGTGTCCTCTGACCTCCATAGATATAGTATGGTGTATACCCCACACAACAATAAATAAGTTGAAGATTTTTTTTCCAAAGAGTCTGAAGCTAGCCTGGGCTGAAGGATGAGTGTGAAGTCAGCTTGTGCTACACAGCAAGTCCCTGTCTAAAATTTAAAAAAGGGAAGATTCCACAACCCCATGAATTTATCAGCTTTCTGTCACTATAACAAAATACTTCAGACAATCCACTTCTGAAGAGAAAGAGCTGCTAGGTGTGGTGGTAAATACATTTCAGGGTGGATCACAAGTTCAAATCCTATCTTAAAATATGTAAGCAAATAAGCAAAAAGCTTTATTTCAGCAGTTTTGTAGGACTCATCCATATTTTTATCTTGGTCCTATTGCTTGGGCCTATGACAAGCTAGAATATCATAGAGGAAGTATAGAAACAAAGAGATCAAGGAAGAGATGGGAGATCCCACAATCAAAAGCATGTCCCTGATGACCTAAAGACTTCCTACTCAGTCCATAACTTCAAAGTTTCGGCTCCCTCCCATTGTTCCACCTGGTGACCAAGCATTTAACGCATGAGATTTTAATGGACATTTCAGATCTAAACTGTAGCAGGCAGCCTGGCTGGGGCAGTTGGAGAAGGCTTTGTTGGGGAGCCCGTGTAGTGTGGTGATTGAAATACACACAGAGGACCAGATTGATATGGCTCGAATCTCCGCTCACATCTCAGCAGATATATAATGTTGAGTGAATTATTCAACCTCTGTGCCTCAGTTTACTAGTATGAAAAATGAAGAACACTAGGGAACCCACTTGACAGGAGTGTTATGACAATGAGTGAGGCCGAAGCCTTGTACCAGTGCCTAACAGATAGTAAAGAGCACAAAGTATAAGCTGTTAACCACGGTGGAGAAGGGTGATGTCTGGGGGTAGCCATTAGCTAGGCAAAGTGGAAGGGCATTCTAGGAACTGTGGCCAAGGCACAGAAATAAGGAATGGTGTAGGCAGGTCAACTGAAGCCACGGAGAAAGAGAAAATACTACTACTAACTAATACCTAATATCTCACAACACACTTTACAGTTGGTTCATAGGAATTCAGTATGGGTGATAAGTAAATACTGAGAGATGCAGAGAGAAAGGTTACATTTTTTTCTTTTCTTTTTCTTTTTCTTTTTTTCTTTTCTTTTTTTTTTTTTTTTTTTTTGAGGCAGGGTCACTAGTCCCATCTGGTTGGGAATGCACTATGTAGACCAGGCTAGCCTCCAACTCACAGTGATCCTCTTGCCTCTGCGCCCTGAGTGCTGGGATTAAAGGCAATGCTCCATCACACCCAGCCAAAAGATCACACTTTAAAAGACTGGGGCAACCACACCCAACCAAAAGATCACACTTCTAAAAGGCCAGGCAAGCCTAAGAAAGATGCAGTGGAGTGTTTTTTTGTGACATCTCTTGGAGTATTCTTGGTATTCACTATAGGCTGGAGAGGCTCCTGGGAAGAGGAGCTGGGAAGTTGGGAAGAGAGGGAGACGATGAGAGGGAAAGGTCTCTGTTGCTTTTAACTCAGTTCTGACCCTGGTCCTTGATCCTGAGGTTTCATCATCCCATAATCCTACTAACTTCCTACATGCCCCTCCTAGCTCTCCCAGGAAACCCTGATCACAGGGAAAAGGGAGATACCCTTCCCCCGGAACTAGGTGAGTACAGCGAGCCCTCTGGGGGCTCAGCGCCGCCAGTCAGCCCAGGGCCTCCATGTGGACCGGAGCCAGCAAACAGCAGCTCGTGTGAGTTCAGTGGGAGTGTAGGAGAGCGGGGAGCAGTGGGAGGATGGCTGCGACTCAAATCTCTTGGTCAGTTCTGAGTCTAACTCTTGGACCTAAGGAGGATCTCACTAGAGATGAGAAAAGGAACATTGATTCCAGAGAGAGAAAGAGGATGGAGGGTGACTAAACTTCTAGGCAAACGAAGACTCTGGAGACATTTCCCGAGCAAGACTTCAGAGGCATTTGGATCTTTCTGGGGAGATGTGGCAGATCTGGCAAAGGATAGGCTTAACGGTTGTATGATGGAGGCCAATAAGATTAAGAAGGGAGGCCCCCACGAGGAAAGGAGGAGGTCCCAGGTAACCCTGGAGATTTTTTTCAGGAGTGTGTCCCTGTGGAGGAGTAGGGGTAGGCATGATACGGCTCAATTTTTAGTAGATATTGAGAGGAGGTTTGAGTTGAGGATGTTCTGGGGGATTAGAACTATTCATAGGTTACACTCTGTGGGCACACCTTGGCTTTAATGCCCACTGATCTGGTTCATCAAACACTGGCCTGATCCTTCCCCCATCATACAACTGAATCTGGAGTAGACCACTTCCTGTGATGGGGTCGAAGAAGTGGATGGGTAGGTGGGTGGTTTGGATGACCTCTGAACTCTTGTAAGTCTGGGAAATGAAAGCCAGTGACTTTTCAGCCCTGGTGCAGGAAGAAGAATGTAGAAGGAGCAGGAGTATTTCAGGCAATTGCTTGACTGTAGTTAAAGACAGAGCATAAAGGCCAGTGGAGTTTTCTCTAGGGGCTTCCATGACAGCAGAACCAGACAGGAGGAAGACTTCCTTGGGGATTCCGCTTCAGGGGACTAGAGTATGACTCAGAGCAGAACCAACAGATTTGAGAGCTTGAGCAAAATAGCATTCACTTAGCTTCGCTTTGAGCAAGGTCCATGTTCTTCAGCCGGGCTATGCGGATCCACATCTAGGATCAAACTAGGTCTACAAAAAAGAAAAAAAGAAAAAAAAAAGTTTAAGTACGACGACTGTCTTCACCTCCTCGTCTGGCTTTGTCTACTCTGGTATAAACACATTTCATACGGCATTTATGCAGCCTGGCACTGGAGTGGGTGATTTCCCCTAAAGGCGTCGTTAGCTGCAGCAGTTGCTAGGAAGTGTATTCAAAGGGGAAATTCTGAACGTGTTGTGGGGGCAGAATTTGGAACATGGCAAACAGGGCTCTTTGTGTCCAGGGAGTGAGTGAAGAGACTGGAGGCATTGTCCCAGCCTCTTCCCTCACTTCCCAAAATGTCAGTTTACACACCCTGGGGCTGCGTTTCATACTGGCAAAGGGAACTTAGGACAAAAACCATAAGAGAATGTGGTGTTTGGGATATTTATCAGAGAAATATTGTCTTTTTCTTCTCTCTTTTTCCCATCTCCCCTCTCTCCTCGCCTCCCTGTCTCTCTTCTCTCCTCTTTCTTTCTCGTCCTCTGTCTTTTTTTTTTTCTTTTTAATGTTAGAGTACCTGGTTCTTCAACGCTTTATCAAGAATAAACTGTGCTTGTCCATTCCTTTCTCTCCCTACAGTCTGTGGCAGGCAAAAAGTCTGGAACTGATTTCACTCTGGTCTAAACGTTTCCCCACTCTCTAACCTTCTAGAGCCCCAAAGCTGCCTGGTTTGCTGCTGGGAAACAGCAACAAGTTTTTTCAACAATTGTCTGAAAAGAAGGCAGCGGCAAGCGTGTGTTTCCCTTTGCCAGCGTGGGCAGCGGGGGAAGGCTGGATTCCAAGACAGTCAGGGAAGGAGGTCTAGACTGCCGCACTGCATGGCCTGAAGGCCTGGGTTGGGCTGGGCAAGCCTTGCCTTGGCTCTGCTTTGAGCTTTGGTTTTGCAGCCTCAAAAATAGCACATCAGGCTCTCTTTTCCAGCAGTGCCCAAGTTGATCACTTGTTTTTGCCCACAGACAATCCTTCTGATCTCGAAGAAGCCGCCAAAACCGAGGTGAGTGAACCCAGCGGGGCCCTTTCCCCTCTCCCTGCTCCCCTGCTCTCCCCATGGTCTCTCTGCAGCTCTAAGGACTCATTTCTGTTTTCTCTAAGGTTGAGAATACAATCACCTATTCACTTCTCAAGCATCCTGAAGCTCCGGATGAAGATGCAGAGCCTGATTACCAGAACCACATTTAATCTCCCTTTTCTTGACTTGGGATTGGGAAAAGCAAACCAGAAAGGTCAGGATCTAGTGTCTCCTGGTCAAGGGGATGCTGTAGACATTAAGGAGGCCCATGCAGAGTCATCTATGTGAGTCCCGAAACCAACAGACACTACAGTACTGGTCCCCAGTGGTTGACTGTACTAATAACTTCTATGATTTACCGCTTCCCAACTCCAGACTCTTCTGCCAAAGATTCACACAGCCAATAAAATTAATCAACTCACTGTCATTAACAGATTGCAGCAGCATGGGAACCGCATATGTTACAGGCTATGTTAGACTATACAGTCTCAGCAATGCTAAAATGGACTTGTACCAACATGGCAAAAGTCATGCTTCAGGGTGATGGAATTATAAGGGATTTTGATCTTCTTCCTTATTTTCCTATAAAGGCCAATGTTACTTTTATAGTAAAATATTGTAAAAACAACATTCTATTTGCTTTTTCAAGGCCGAGGTGATTGGAGTGTAGACTGAGCTCTCTGGGGTTTGTTGGGCTTCTGTGAGAAGAATCTTGGGGAGCTGGGCTAGCTTTTCATGGGGAGACGTAAGCATCTCAGGCAGGGCACTCAAGACAAACGAAAGTAATGATTATACCCAAGTCTAGTTCGGTGCATCAGTGAGTTTATTGGGCTTACTTATGGGAACATGGGTGAGGGGTTCCTTAAAGGGGTGTGGGTGACCTTAAAATAGCAGTCTTAACACAGATGACAACTTCTTCACAGTTGCAGAGATGCCCCCCCCCCCCCCCCCCCCCCCCCCCCCGTTAGGTGATCTTCCTCAAACTGTCAATCCTCCTGCCTTTGCTTCCAGAGCTCTGAGATGACAAGCATGCACTGCCCACCACATCTGGCCTGGTAGTAACAGGAGGGAGGGAAGAGGGGAGATGGTGCTTTGGAGTAGAGGGTGAGTTGAGTGCTTCTCTGCTTCAACTGACTGCTCTTCTGGTGAACTTGTCTTCTCGCTTCTGCACCTTCTTCTTGTCTTTTCTCTGATGACAAGCAGAATGATCACTCTTGAGTTCTCAGGAAGTCACACTTCAGATGAATGCCGGCAGGAACTGGAGGATGACCTTGAACTCCTGATCCTCCTGCTTCCACCTCCTAACTGCTGGGATTATAGGCATGTGCCACCACACAGAGCTGGTCTATGCATTTTAAAAATCAGATCACATTATATATTTTTATATGTTCACAAAAATCACTCAGGTAGAAATTTAAGCATGCTGTAACCACAGAAGTTCAGAGCATGGAGGTATAAAGAGGAAAAGCAGAAGTCCTCTGTTGTCCTCACTCCGCTAACTTTTATTCTCTCTCTCAGTGAATAGCCACTGTTGTAGGTTTTGTGTATGTTTGGATCTTTTGTATGTATATTTAATATAGTAGAGTTTTTAGAAAGCCTATACATGGAACTGTACTTTACACATGACTATGCTGTTGACTCACTTTGCTCAACAAGAAGATGGCTGGGCTTGCTGGATGTCAGCCTACCTCCAGGTTCACTGAGAGACCCTGTCTCAAAGGACTAAGCAGAGAGAGCTACAGCAGGATGCCCGAAGTTTTCCTTTGACCTCTGCACACCTGCACATAGGCACACTCCCATGTGTGTGCATACAACAGACATGCAAGTAATAGATAAAACAACAACAACAATAATAATAATAACCCTCTCCAGAATTTCTGCTTTGAACTCCCTGATAATCAAGACACCTTGCATGGATCTTAGTGGTTCAGTCCAAACCCATGGAAAAAATAAGGTCATTTGACACCAGGGAGAATGCATCTAGAAACTCTTGTACTCCTAATGTGTACCTTTAAGTAAAAGCCTTACATGCCCCATGAATCTAGTGGGTCCTTTCTCACATCCTCTTTAGCAAGGCTTCCCCTGGCCATTGCTATCACTGTTTTTATCTTCTCCATGGTACAGTGTGGGCAATTACGTTATCTTCTTGTTTATATATTTTCACGCATACTAAAATGTAAGCTCAATACAGTCCTATTTTCATTACTCAATAATGCACTCCAGAGACCAGAACAATGCAATAGGTTGTTGAATGAATTAATAAATAAAACTTCCCTCTCATAGTGTCTGGGTTATTTGATATTCTTGCATTCTCTCCCATTGAGCTCCATGCCCCAAGTGTTACTTCATGTTCTTAATACTATGGCTTGGATTTGTCCCCATGAAATCATGTATTGGAAACATAAACACCAATGCAACAGAGATGGGAGTGGGTATCGGATGGAGGGGACCAGCCCCTGGGCCACGGCCTAGTTCTGTGGGAGTGGATTCCTTATAAAACGGTGAGTCTGGTACCTTTTTGGCTCTTTCTCCTCTTCCTCCATCACTTTCTCTCTTCTTAGAAGTCTAGGGAATGATACAGCAAGAATTCTGGTTCCTCAGTCTTGAACTTCTCAGCCTTCAAAACCATGTGCTAATAAGGACTGACCTGTCTGTGGGATTTTGTCATAGCAACTCAGAGAAGGCTTTCTGAAAGTCAAGAGTTCAGTAAAAGCCTATTTGTTATCTTTCCTTGAACCTTACTAAATTTATCTGAAATTCTTACATGCTTTAGACAGGATCTGAACTTAAATACACTTGGAAGTCCTTTTTGAATTTGGACCTAACTTAATTTTTACCCACGTTGAGGTCAGTTTTCCCTATGTCATTCCTTGAAAAAAAATGATTGGAAATGTTATTAGTTCATTATCAACTCCCAAACACAGCTCTACATCAGTCTCTCTTCTATTGCCTTACTCCATTTGTTTTTTTTTCTACCTCAGTAGCATACATTCATTTTATTGTAGCTTTATAATGTATTTTGATATGTAGAAAATCCAATTTTCTCTCATTCCTTTGTTTCAAGATTTTCTTGACTGTTATTGGGCTGTTTCTCTTCCAGTTGTACTTTAGAATTCCACCTACCACAGGGTACTGGAGAATTAAATTGTCTATGTAGATCACTTGGGTAAAGTTTGACATCTGTGTTATATCAAGACCTCTCAAATGACTGCTTCTTGTTTTTTTGGATTATAGACTTCTCCTATAACATATGGCCTTTTTTTTGCACTAAAATTTAGACAACCTTTCCCCCTTCATATTCATATCACAGTTACTCTCATTAGAATTATATATATATATATAAAATTCCCCCCAAGGTAGGGTTTCTCTGTGTAACAGCTGTAGCTGTCCTGGAACTTGCTCTGTAGACCAGGCTGGCCTTGAACTCACAGAGAGCCACCTGCCCTTGCCTCCCAAGTGCTGGGATTAAAGGTATGTGCTGCCACCTTTAATATCACCACCACTGCCCCGTGAGAATTTTCTCTACTTTTTTAAACTAATTTTGAAAATGTGTGTTTTCTTCCTGGAAAATCATACATTTATTAACGGGTATGCAGCGAAATGCGTCTCCTTCTCCCTCCCCCGCATTTTCCTTCTTTCTTTGTCAGAGTCTCATGGAGCCCAGGCTGACCTCAAAATACCTGTATATAGCTGAGGATGGCCTTGATCCTCCTACCTCCATTTCCAAAATGCTGAAATTATAGGTGTGTACCAACACCCAATTTGTGTGGTCCTGAAGATCACACTCAGGGTTTCCTGTAACCACTCTAGTAACTGAGCTACCTCCCTAACCCAAATACAGTATTTTCTTTTTCTTCTTTTTTGGTAATTTGTGTGTTTATACTTACACATGGACCCTTCCCCCATTCCTTTTTTTTAATTAAGAAATTTTTTATTCATTTTACATACCAATCACAGATCCCTCTCTTCCCTCTCCAGCCCCTCCAGCCTTTCCTCCGCCCCCTCATTCCCTCCTACAAGAAGGTAAGGCCTCCCATGGGGAGTCAGTAGAGCCTGGTACATTCAGTAGAGGCAGGTCCAAGCCCCTCCCTCTGCCTCGAGGCTGTGTGAGGTGTCCCACCATAGGTAGTGGGCTTCAAAAAGCCAGCTCATACACCAGGGATGGATCCTGATCCTACTGCTGGGGGCCCCTTAAGCAGACCAAGCTACACAACTGTCTCACTTAGGCAGAGGGCCTAGTCCAGTCCCGTGGAAGCTCCACAGGTGTTGGTCTAAAGTTCATGAGTTCCCACTAGTTTGGTTTGGTTGTCTTTGTAGGTTTTCCCATCATGATCTTGATGCCCCTTGCTCATAGAATCTGTCTTCCCCATTCTTAGCTTTTGGGATCTCTTTTATCGAGAAGACTTTAGTTGGGAATAACAGGAAGCCATCGTTCAAAGTGGCTTAAACAAGAAGGAAATCTATTATCTCCCATGACAAGAAGTCCAGAGACAGAGTGTCTCCTTGCATCAGGATTCTGAGTCCTTTTATCTGCAACCTCCTAGGTATTGCCCTAGGGCTGGCAAGAACCCATAGCAACTCTAAATGTCATGGCCTGGTATCTAGAAAAAGAAAGGGACTATTACCTTTTTGATGTGTCCCTTGAGAGCAAGGAAAATATTCTCAGAAGCCCCTTGGTAATGCTCCTGTCACAGTGTATTGATCAGACAGACCATACTTGGATTACAAAGGAGATCAAGATGGTCGACCATAGCACCCTTAGCCTAATCCTTTCAAAGCAGAACGACTCTTGCGACTGAAACCCTCGACCACTCTGTCATTGCCCAGAAGCTTCACTACAGCTTTACCCATTTGTTTGTTTGTTTGTCTGTCTTTTAACAGCTTTGACTTATTCATCATATATTTTACCTTTTGCTTTCAAACATGCTATTTTCTACTTTATTTAGATTTATATATTATTTATTTCTGAATTTCTTATTTTCAAACAAATTAATAAAAGACTGTAACTTTTCCTCTACTGCTGTTTTGGCCATAGACATTTGACTTCTATATGCATGTCTGCCAATGTTCTTTCTAAACAATTTATAATTTTAGCTTTATTTTGTTTTTTTTTAAGATTTATTTTTATTTGAGTGTGGTATTGTTGTCAACTTGACACAAACCAGGGTCATCTGAGAAGAGGAAACTGAAAATACTTCCATTAGATTGCCTATAGGCATTTTCTTGATTAATGACTGGTACGGGAAGGTCCAGCATGCCGTGGGCAGTGCCATCTTTCACCCCTAGGCAGGTGGTCCTGGGCTGTATAAGAAAGCAAGCTGAGCAAGGCACAGGGAGCAAGCAGTAAACAGCATTCCTCCATGGCCTCTGCTTCAGTTCCTGCCTCGAGTTCCTGCCCTGACTTCTCTTCATGAGGAACTGTAAGCTGTAATAAATCCTTTCCTTCCCAAGTTGCTTTTAATCATGGTGTTTTATCACAGCAATAGAAAGAAAACTCTCTCTCTCTCTCTCTCTCTCTCTCTCTCTCTCTCTCTCTCTCTCTCTCTCTCTCTCGCTCTGTGTGTGTGTGTGTGTGTGTGTGTGTGTGTGTGTGTGTGTGTGTGTGTGTGTGTTTGAAGCTGGAGTTAGATGAGGTTGTGAGTTTCCATGAACTCAGGTCCTCTGAAAGAGCAGCATGTGTTCATAATAGCTTAACCACCTCTCCAGCCCCTTCACTTTCTTCTTAACCAAAGGTTTATTTAGAAGACTTGTTGTGTTTATGTTGAGCACCATCTTGTGATTGTCTACTTTTATTACGCAACGGCCAGTAAGCATGGCCTGTCTGATTTGTTTGCATGAAATCTGTAAGTACACGTGGGAAGACAATGCTCTCACTTGAAAAAGAAATTCTGTGTTGCAATGCTCCTACTTCAGTTGAGCTGCCTCACAGGACAGACATATCACAAGACTGTTTGGACTTCCCTCTTTCCCCACATCCCCTCAGTCCCACACCCTACATGGAACCATCTTCAACTCTTTCAACCGTGGCTTCCGAGAATTTACTTCCATATTTCCAAACAGTATACTGTGTTGCTCTTCCTTGTTTGTGTTTTCAATATTAATCTCATCCATGGCTTCTTGTCCCAGGCTTACTTGCTTCCCACGTTCCCATCGAACACTCTCACATAGCCTTGTCACAACTTGACGATCACTGCTTCTTCCGGAGACATCTGTCTGATTACGTTTCCTCTCTTGAACAATCTTCTTCCCTTCCAGAGACAATCAGGCTTCATTTCTGTCATTTCTTAGTTGAAGATGTGTCTATTATTAGCTTTTTCCTAATACTGAAAAAGAAACACCAAAAAGCGACTTAATACTGTTTTCCATATGGTGAAATGCATGGAGTATTTTATCATTTCTTTTTCTTCAACACAACGTCCCTCCTCAACACTAAGTTGGATGCTTCATCTCTAGGGCCCCTGGGACTTCTTGTCACTGGCCTTTTGCACTAAATCCCTTTTGTTCCAAATCTTGTTTCCTCTCTTGTTTTGTATTCTTGATTGGCTAAAGTATGCTTTCCAGGGGCATGGCAGGAAAGGGTGCATGGGGAGTGTAACAGACACCATTGGTGTGACCTACTTCACAGTCATGTAGCTTACCTCAGATCATCTGCAGCTGCTGGCTGGTTCACATTTTACTGAGAATTAAACTATGGCAGGGAAGAACATTAGTCACCTGTAAACAGTTGCTCTGAGTAGGAAGATCCTTAAGAATTTAATTTCTCCTATACAGACTTTACAACTCCCTCCTCTCTGTGGCTGCCTTCCAGGAGACGAGGTTTCACATTGTAACCAGGCTGCTCTAGAACTCACTATGTAGACCAGGCTGGCCTCCAAGGCATGATAATCATCCTGCTTTAGCCTCTCAAGTGCCACCATGTCTGGTTGCTTTGGATTTTTTCATTGTATTCCCTTTGTTTCCTTTCTATTTCATACATCTGAATACTTTCTAGTCTTGAATAACATTCCTATTCTTATTTCTAATTTTTTAAAGAGCCAGGTGTTGGTTAAGGGTCGGCCATGCCGACGGAGAAGAGTGCTGGATGTATCGGTGGCGGAAGAGTCACGTGCCATAGTTACCTTTCTAGAGCTTTATTAGGGGAGAGAGGGACAGAAGGAGAGAGGGAGAGAGGGAGAGAGAGAGAGAGAGAGAGAGAGAGAGAGAGAGAGAGAGAGAGAGAGAGAGAGACCGCATGGAGGGGGGAATACAGAAGGAGAGAATGCGGAAAGAGAGAATGCACAGAGGGCACACCCGCTTTTTAGGCTGGGACGCCGTCACAGGCTGGTGATGCAATTAAGGACATAATCCTTACACCAGGGTCTTGCTATATTGTCCAAAACAGTATAGTAACTCCTCACAGGTACAGTCCCACTACTGATGCTCTGTGTACACAGACACTGTAGCCCCTGGTCAGTGGCCTCAGGGGATCCTCCTGTCACCACCTCCCAGGTATCTAGCACTAACAAACACATGTGCACTAACAAATACACGTGCACTAACAAACACATGTGCACTAACAAACACATGTGCACTAACAAACCTGTTTATTTTAGGAAAGGACTCACTCTGTAGCCCAGGCTGGTAATCCTCCTGCTCTAGCTTCCTGAGTGCTGGGCACAGGCCATCATGCCCAGAATATATAATCTTGATTATTGTAGCTCTATAGTCCTGAAATTATTTAGGTTTATTCCTCCTACCTTTTTGTGTATAAACGTTGGTTTAATTATTCTAGTCCCTTTGTCTTTCCGTATACATTCTAGGATAATATTGTATAAATACATAAAAAAAAATCTTGCTAGTATCCTGACAGGAACTATGTTAAACATGTGTATTAGTTGCAGCAGAAATGTGTGTGTGTGTGCTCGCATGCACAGGATGTACCACGTGGATGTCAGAGGACAATCTCAGGTATTGGTCCTCACCTCCCGCATGGTTTGAGACAAGATCTCTTGTTTATTGCTGGACACTTCAGGTTAGCAAGCCACCAAGCTCTCAGCAGTTCCCATCTCCAGTAGGGGTGCCCTGTATTATAGACGTTTGTGCTACTGTGACCAGCCTTTATGCAGGTTCTGGGGATCTGAACTCAAGGCACCAGGCTCTTGCAGCAAGTGATTTACCCACTTAACTATCTCCCAAGCCCCAGAAATCATTTCTATGTCGAGTTTTTTCAATGTAGCAGTAACGCCCGAGCTACCGCCACCCGTTCACCATGTCCTAGCGAGGGGCTGTGGATCAAAAAACAGAGACAAGAACATCGGGTCATTCGTCTCAGCAGAATACCGAATGCCGTTTATTGAATGAGGGAGGAGGCCTTAAATACAGGCTTACAGCACAATGGGAGAACCCCGGAGGGCAGGAGTTCGCTATCGATGTTTTACACTCTTGCATCTAAGCTGTTTACACCAAATGCAGGATACACAAACAAAGAACCTCCAGTGAGAGTTCAGGAGGAAGGAAACTGGCAGGGAATCAGCATAGGGAGGACATCTGGTCAAGGTCAGCAAGCAAGGCAACAGCTACCCCAAAAACGGGGGGGGGGGGGGGGGGGGGCAGGGCCCTACATTTCAACCCTAATGTGGGATAATATTTAGATAAAATATCTTGTCAGCAATAAGAAAAGTAATTAATACACTGTACTAGTCAATAAAATGACAAGCTTTATCTTTAAAGATGTAAACTTCAAAGCGAGGTGTGGTGACATACTTGTAACCCCAGCACGTAGGAGGTGGGGGCAGGTCATTCTCAGCTATGTAGGAAGCTTGGGCTACACAAGGTCCTTTAAAAGACAAACAAAAAAATTTTCAATGCGAATTTCATCACTAACACAAAAGGAGTCGCTGAAAGAGATGTCCCACTTCCTTTTAGTCAACATGAGGAACATTATCCTTTTGTAACATAAATGTGGCTGAAGAGTATGATTTGGTAATGTGTTAAGGACTTTTATATAAATTGTTGACCTTGTTTTCTTAGGTAAAAACTTGGGCTGGAGGTATAGTTCGGTGGTGGAGCATGTGTTTAACATGCAGAAGGATCTTCATTCAACCCCTCACCACAGATATCACCACAGATAGGGCCTTGTGTAATAAATATTTGTAATTGTTTACCAACTTGCTATGTTAATATCGATCTGTCTTTTGAACTAAAACTTTACTTAGAAGGCCTAAAGGGGTCCTTTAAGAAATGGCATGTGCTAAGAAAATGATCTTTTAAAAACATTTTATTTTATGTGTGTTTTGCCCGCATGTATACCTGGAAACTATGTTTGTGCAGTGTTCATGGAGGCCAGGAGAGGACCTCGGATCCCCTGGAACTAGAGTTCCAGATAGTTTTGAGTCACCATGTAGGTGCTGGAAATCAAACCAACATCCTCTGGAACAGCACCCAATACTCTTGACTGCTGAGCCATCTCTCCAATCCCAAGAAAGATATCTTAAAGAATGTAATTTTATTTGGCTATCTTATTTCAGAACTTGTTAGCTGGGCAATAATACTGTAGCTGGTATTCCTGTATTAGCATGCAGAATAAATACCTGTAAAATTTCTCTGTTGAATCAGAAGCACATCACAGACACTTTCATTTCCTCGGCTATGAAGGAAAGGAGATAAGAAGCCTGTGGTTCTCTTGCTGGAGGTAGAAGTTGGGGAGGAAACCTCTTCCTATTTGTTTCCAGTTCTTTTATCATTATTATTATTATTATTATTATTATTATTATCTCACATATTACATCCAGATCTCAGTTTCCCCTCTGTCCTGTCCAGTCCCTTCCCCTGTTTCTAGGTTCTTATTACCATCAAGGAAGGAATTCAGAGACATGACAAACTGGGATAATGTTTTATTATAGAGTAAAAACAAACTCAAGAGGTGCTTTTGTGTTTCTCAAAGAGTCTAATCGCTGGGGTTTTGGATAGTTCGTTTTATGTATAAACTTTTAATGGAAGGAAGGCTTTAGGCATGAGTTAAGGTGTGGATGTGGATATTGATTGGAATTTTTCTGAGACTAGCATTTGCCCCCCTCTTGTGTTCTTATCTGAGGGTTTTTGGATTGGCATGGTCTCTGGTGGAAACGTGAGACTTTGCAAAGCTAATAGAACAGAGATGCTCTTGCAGTGAAGCCATAACATTTTGTGGTTGTCTTGATAAACCATGTTGGTCCCTGCCAGTTTGGAATGGTCCTGTTTCTTTGCTGTGTTATTGGTCACATGATGCCTGCTGCAATGCAGCCCTGCGTTTGGAGGGCTGCCCCCACCATTTTTCCCTATGGTACTCCTGAGAAGTGAGGGATAAGAGATTTAGACAGAAACACAGAGGGGAGAGAGACAGACAGAAACACAGGATAGCCTCGGGAGGGCCTGGATCCTTATCCACCGGCCCCTTTTGTTTCTTCTAAAGGGCATTTTAAAGGAATGCCAAGGAGTGGAGCAAAGATGTCCCCCTAGCACATCCAAGTGCAGATCCTTCCAAACACCTGGTAACCGTGCACGTGGTCAATCCATCCCCTTATGCAGCCCTGCTGGGTAAAGCATGCTCAGATCTCACTAGGAAACCTCTGTGGGCTCCCACACCTGCGGTTGCATCAGTTTCTAGCCACCAATTAGTTTGTTGTTTTTTTTTTTTAAAAAAAAAAAAAAGACAGACTTACACTGTAGCCAGGCTGGCCAGGAGTTCAGAGTCACACTCTTGCCTTAGCCTCCAAAGTGCTGCGATTACAGGTGTGTGTTAATCCCACGAATCAAGAATAAGACCACTACCACAGTTTAAAGCCAAATTTGAAGCAAGCTTTAATTAAATATCGGCCAGGTGAATGGGCTCTGGTCAGGTCCATACCCAGGTTCCAGGGAAATGGCCCTGTGTCACAGTTTGCAGCAGCTTAAAAAGGAAAATCCATAATTCATTGCATTGAACCATCAGGTCCAATCAGAGGCAAGCATACAACCTGACATTCCTCCAGTTTACATCCAATCAGGGGCAAGCGTATATCCTGATGTATTTCCCACCTGTGAACCTCCTGCCTGCCTGTAATCAAGCATATTCAGTGCAGGTGAGTCAAACAAACTTGTTTAAGGGAGTAAAAAACACGTGGCTTGTTCTCTCCCATAAACAACAGCCTCCAGCAATTCAGGAACTGTCTGTCCTTGGGCAAGGGGCTTGCTGATCAGGGACATGTTTATTTCATGGAACTCTAAGGCATAGTAATTAAAACTTAAAATGTAACTTTGGCTCTCACATGTGAGCCACTATACCTGGCACCTTTTTGTACCCTACACCTTCTACCTTATTTCATTTCTGCTAGATATTTTGTTTCAACAATTATCTCAACGAAGTAACACATTAAATGAGCAAATCCATGGTGACTGGGAACGAAAGGCTGGGTCCTATGCTGGCAATCTCAAGCAAAGCAACGAAGAAAGGAAAGCTAAACCTTCATGTTGAGCCCCAACCGGAGCCTGCCTGCCTGCCTCTGTGATGTTCCCTGCAGAATAACCAGTTAAAGAGCTGCTTTGCTGAACGAATCTGCAGAGTCGCTGTCAGGAGACTGTGACAGTTGATGTTGATTGTCAACCTGATGGGAGCTGGAGTCACCTGGGAGACGAGCCTTAGGGCATGTGTATGAAGGGCTACCGACTACCTAGTTAGGTTGAATGAGATGGGACGAGGTCCGGAACTGCACGAAATGGGGAAAGCTAGCTGAGCGAGGACAGTCATTTTCTTTGCTTCCTGATGCAATGTGAACCATTGCCTTAAACTCTCGCTCCCCACTGCTTCCCTGCTGTGATGGACTATACCCTCAAACTCTGATCCCAAATAAACCTGCCATCACAGCAATAGGACAAGCAACTGATACAGAGACCGAGACAAAAAAGACACACATGTAAAATTTGTCTGTAGCCCAAGGACTTAAAGACGTTCTTTCCTTCCTTCCTTCCTTCCTTCCTTCCTTCCTTCCTTCCTTCCTTCCTTCCTTCCTTCCTTCCTTCCTTCCTTTTTTTTTGAGACAGGGTCTCTCTTTGTAGTCCTGGCTATCCTGGAACTCATAGAAAGCCTCCTGCCTCTGCCTTTTGGGTACCAGGACTAAAGGTGTATGCACCACTCCCTTCAAGACCTTTTCTTTCCAATCTGAAAAGTCTAGAGCACAGTCTGTTGCTAGTTTTGTTTTGTTTTGTTTTGTTTGTTTTTCTGTCCCAAACTGTGACTCTTTCTTTTTTGGATTGTGATACCATTAACAAGAACAAGCACTCACTGAGCAGTGAGGGACACTTTCATTCTTGACCAAGAACAGAAGTGGAAGAGAGTTTGGCAAACCTCAACCCTTTGAAGTAGGAAGTTTCTAGAAGAAATGAGGGCCAAAGGATAGGTTCTTAAAAGAGAGAAGTATTCGTATCTTTTCTGTGACTGGGTGGACATTTTCCAGGAATTTGGGGTCCACCTTTTCTCTCTCCTTTTATGGTTCTTTGCAGTGGTTTCTGTGTAATTGTCAGCTCTCAGGGCACCGGAGGCTGCGATACTTAGCATGAAGAGGGATTATAATGAAGTTAGAGGGGATTAGGTGGTTGCTCTGGTAGTCATCTTTGATCAGCCAGCCTGTATGCCTGAAGGGGAACTTCTGATCCCCAAGCATCCTGTCCTCGGAGATAAATGACAATTAGAGCAGGTAGAAAGTAAGCTAGGTCATCTAGAGCTCAACTTCTTTTGTTTAAATTTATTTTTGTTTTATGTACATTGGTGTTTTTCCTGCATATGTGTCTGTGTGAAGGTGTCAGATCCCCTGGAACTGGAGTTACAGACAGTTGTGAGCTGCCATGTGGGTGCTGGGAATTGAACCCAGATCCTCCAGAAGAACACCCAGTGCTCTTAGCCACTGAGCCGTCTCTCCAACCTCTAGACATCAACTTCTTAAACTTTCCCACTCATGATTGTTTTTCACTTAAGAAAAACTTTAAAAGATGTCTTAGTTAGGGTTTCTATTGTTGTGAAGAGACACCATGACCATGGCAACTCTTATAAAGGAAAACATTTAATTGGGGCTGGCTTGCAGTTAGTTCAGTGGTTCAGTCCATTATCATCATGGTGGGACATAATAGCATGCAGGCAGGCACGGTGTTGGAGATGTAGCTGAGAGTCCTACAACTTGCAGGCAACAGGAAGAGGTCTATCACATTGGGCAGTATCTTGAACAGAGAAGAACTCAAACCCTGCCCCAGCAGCGACATACTTCCTCCAACAAGGCCACACCTACCCAAGCAAAACCACACCTCCTAATAGTGCCACCCCCTTTGGGGGCCATTTTCCTTCAAACCACTATAAAAGATTTATTTAATTTTTAATTATGTATATATGTGTGACTCTATGTGTGGGTATATGTACATGTGAGTGCAGGTACCTGTGGAATCCAGAAGAGTGGGTATGATCCTCTGAACCTGGGGCTGCAGGAGGATGGGAGCCATCTGACATGGGGGCTGGAAATGGAACTTGGGTCCTCTATAAGAACAGAATGAGCTCTTAACCACAGAGCCACCTCTCCAGTTCCCCAGTTGAAATTTTTACACAACCCTGAGTGTGTAAGTACATAAAATAGTTACACAAGTCAAGCATTCACTGATAATAAAGCCTAAGTAAATGTATTTTACCATTCTTTGTTATACATACAATTTGTCCATTTATAAAAGATGAAAACAAATTTATATACTAATAGAATGGATATGCATGTTTGCTTTTACATAAAGACTTAAATGTTGGAGTGGGCGAGATGGCTCAGGAGGTAAAGGGCTTGCCTCACAAGTTTGGTGACCTGAGCTTGCCCCCCAGAACCTATATAAATGTAGAAGGAGAGAACCCACAGAGTTGTCCTTCAATATTCTCACGTGCAGTATGGCACCACCTCCCAACAACGATAATGAACATCAAGGTCAGGTTCATCTGGCATTGCATACCCAGAGACCCACAGAACATCTTCAGTGTTTTACAGCGTTTATCAGCATCTTGATTTTTATTATTGTCAATGCTGAGAATAAAGTTCCCATAAACGTTTAGTACCAAGTAGAGAAGTATGTTCAGGCCAATTCAAAAATAATTGGAAATTCTGTCCTAATTTCAACCAAGAATTCACATAATGATTGATTCGTGAAACTCAAGTCAGCAGCTCAAACACCAGTTTTTATTTAAAAGTTTTTAATTACATTTATTTGTCTATTTTATTTTTAGTGTGGGTGTGTGTGGGCCTACGCCACTGAAACACACGTGTGGAAGTCAGAGGACAGTTCTCAAGAGTCAGTTCCCTCTTTGCAACATGTGGGCTCCTGGGGATTGAATTTAGGTCAGCTGGCTTGGAGGCAATCACGTTTACCCACAGAACCATCTCACTCAATCTCAAACAGCATGCTTCTTAATTAAAAAAATTACTTTATCATTTTATGTATACGAGTGTTTTGTCAGCAAGGATGTCTGTCCACCACATGTGTGCATGGTGCCCTTGGAAGCTAACTCTAGTTCCCCTGGAACTGGAGTTACAGACAGTTGTGAGCCACCATGTAGGTACTTGGAATCGAACTCCAGTGTAGATGTAATCAACCGTTTTATGAAATAAGAAACACAGAGCCGATTCAGAGAAGAAAGCCAAGAGGTCAGAGCTAAGAGCCTCACCCTTCCTGCTTCAGCGATCCTCTTCAGTCAAGAGAGCTCTCCGAAAGGGACCTACTTCCTGTGTGTATGTCTTTATATAGTCTAGCTGTTCTGCCTTCTCATTGGTTGTAAACCCAAACATGTGACTGCCTCATCACTGCTTGTATGTACAGCCCTCCAGGTCCTCTATGGTATTGAGATTAAAGGCGTGCGCCACCGCCGCCACGCACTTGCTATGGCTCTAATAGCTCTGACCCCCAGGCAACTTTATTTATTAACATACAATTAAAATCACATTTCAGTACAAGTAAAATACCACCACACTCCAGTCTCCTGCAAGAGCAGCCAGTACTTTTAGCAACTGAGCCACCTTTTCAGCCCCATCAAACAGCAATTTTTAAAGCGAGCATTCTAACACAATACAATCCAAAGATATACTAATTTAAAGCTTCTGTGCTGAGATGTGATGGTAGGAGAATAGTAAAATCCTCGTTTTCTGTGTTTAAGCTGTTATGTCTCTCTAAGTAGAAAACAGCATGTCCAGTAGAAACACGGCATCTCATGACTTACAGTGGGCTTGAATCTGAGCGACTGTTTCAGGCAGTGCTCACTGGTGTGTGGGGTGATGGCAAGGCAGAGCAGATCGCACACCGTGTGCGTGGAGCTAAGGCTGCAACGGAGTTCCATGCTTCGCCATGGGTGAGACTCGTTACACATTTGATTCTGAGTTACTTTTTGGTCATGTGTGTTCAGAAATCTTGTATTGTTGCCAATTATTTCACAACCTTCACATTCAGTTATATGACCGACCCACTAAGTCCTGGTTTAAGAAGCTGGAACTTAGCTATAACTGTGAGGGATAAAGTTATGTTTTACGTTTTAATTACTGTGCTTAAGAGATCTACACAACAAAAATGCCTCTAACCCGTAAGCCCCACTTGCCCGAGGACAGATAACTTCTGGAATGCTTGGGGCTGTTATTCATGTAAGATAACAAGCCATGTTTTTACTTCTGTAAACAAGGTTGGATGCCCCAACTGCACAGAATATGCTTGATCACATGAAGATGGGAGGTATGTCAGCAGGAAGTACATCAGGATGTATGCTTGTCCCTGATTGGACAATGGCAGAATGTCCATAGCACCTGACCAATCTAAATCATGGCCATTCTCTGGGAATGTATGTATGTATCTGTGCATAGACCTGGCCAGTGTTCTTTGTCCTGGCCAGTATTTAATAAAGCTTGCTTCAAATTTGGCTCAAAAAAATTGTGGTAGTGGTCTTGCCTGGTGGGATTAAGATAAACATACAAGAGTATCATATCCTATGTTAAATACCTTCATTCTTTTATTTATAGCCAGCAGTCAGGTTTAAGGACCAGCTCATGACAATGTCTTCCAGGAAGATCTGAGTATATTTTTTTATGCGAATGAATCCCAACTAGCAGCACCATAAGATTCCACACTTTTGGTGATTAGAAGCTAAAGGTTTGGCTATCTTTTGGGACTGGGAACCTGCCGTGGTCCAGCCTGCAGCCTGGGTTCGGGTCCTGAGACAGGGAAGTGGGGTCAGCGTGAAGAAATTAATTATCTGATCACCAGATGAGCTTCACACAAATGGCTGGTCCCAAATAGCTCCAGCCGTCTTTATTTATACATCAAAAACAAACATGTTTTTCCATACTAGCAAACAAGATTTTCTCATCCTCCAACGTTAACTTCAAGCAAAAACAATTTTGTCAAATATTTTTTTTCTCAATTTTTACATCAAAACATCTTTAAATTCAAAACATTTACCATTTTGTTAGCTTGGCCAAATATGGAGTCAGGTACATCCTGTCTTTACAAAACTAAAGGTGGTAAACATAGGCACACATTTTCAAGAACACCATTGTTCAAAACATATTTACTAGAAGTAGGGGGTGATCTGCCTCTGATCCTGTCAGCACTGAATTAGAACAGCTCCCGGGGTCCAAAGTGACAGCTGGCATCCCCAGACAAGAAACCTGAGAAGCATTGGCTCCCAAAGAATTTTAGGGGAAGATATTCGAGAAAAAATGGGGTTTCCAGGCATGATCATATCTGTCCCACGTGTGATTGACAAAATGACACTAAAACCACCAAGAGAATCACCAATACCACAAGAGAGAAGAGAGCACACAAGCAGTGCTTGGGTCCCAGCAGTATTCTGTGCTGTCCAAAAGTCCATTGGTCCCTGCCGAGTGAGACTGTCCCTGTGGGCTTTTGCCTCATCTGGAGACCCACTGGACAAGCACTCATGTACTGGTCCAAAACTAGGCCGCACAGCTAGCTCCCAACAGGAACCACTCTCCCTGGAAGATATGAATAGTTGAGAAATCTGGGGGAGCTCCAGAGCATCTTTGTGCATGGTTTTTGAATGAACATTCTGGAAATCAAACTATAATGAAATGTAAGCACAATCATGTCAGTCCACATCTGGCTTTCCTACCCTGCAACCCCAAACTAGTTCTAAATGTGCTTCCTCTTTCCATCTTGCTTCCTTTCCCTCCTTCCCTCCTTCCTTCCTTCCCTCCCTCCCTCCCTCCCTTCCCTTTCTTCCTCAAACACACACAAACAAACCAAGATATGAGTAACTTTGTATATTGCAGTGGTTCTCAACCTGTGGGTCACAACCATAAGAAAAACACATATTTCTGATGGCCTTAGGAACCCCCAACCAAAAATGTACTCTCATTGCCACTTCATAACTGTGATTTTGCTCCTGAGTGGTGCCTCAGGTCCTAAGATCATCAGAAATATGTGTTTTCTTTTTCTTTTATTTAGGTTTTTCAAGACAGGGTTTCTCTGTGGTAGCTTTTGCGCCTTTCCTGGAATTCACTTGGTAACCCAGGCTGGCCTCAAACTCACAGAGATCTGCCTGCCTCTGCCTCCCAAGTGCTAGGAAATATGTGTTTTCTGATGGTCGCACCCCACAGGTTGAGAACCACTGGTATCGTGACACATTTTTAAATCTTAGAAGGAGAAGGGTGTTACTGTAGATTCTAAGCTCTGTGGTATATAAGTGCTGGTTGGGCCGGTAAAAGGGTAACAGAATAATGCTGTTTAAAATGCTCTGGGTTGGCAAGATGGTCCAACTGGTAAAGGCACCTGCTCCTAAGACTGATGCCCTGGGTTTGATCCCCGGGACTCATATGGTGGAAGGAGAGGGCCAACTCCCACAAGTCGTCCCTTGACCTCCAACTTACACCATGGCTCACCCACACCAGTGTGTGTGCACATATGCACAGAGAGCATGTGTTTGTTCATGTCAATAAATTGGACACCTGGACAGCTCCATGACAGCTGTCTACAAACTGCTCAAGCTCCTTGACGAAATGTGCAAATGAAAGTATTAACCTCAAACTCTTGAGACCAATGGGGTCTGAGGAAGAAGGAGAGTTTACTGAACCGTGAACCACAGTACAGATGGTGGGGGAAGCTGGCAGCTGTGGACGGTGTCAACTGGACCAGAACCAGAACTAAGAACTTTTGAGACAGGGTGGCTTCAGATTTGCTATCTAGCTGAGGATTACCTTGAACTCCTGATCCTTCTGTCCCCACATTCACACGTGGAAATTACAGACTCACACCACCATGCCCAGTTTTAGGTGGTGCTGGGGCTTGTACCCAGGGCTTTGTGAATGCTAGGCAAACATCCCACCAGCCTAAGAGAATTTAAACAATTTTTAAGATTTATATTATTTTAGTTATGTGAGTGTTTTGCCTGTGTAGACGTTTATGCACCACCTGTGTGCCTGGTGCCTCAGGAGATCAGAAGAGGGCATCAGATCTTCTGGAACTGGACTTGCAGACAGTTGTGAGGCACCATGTGGGTGCTGGGAATCAAACCTGGGTCCTCTGCAAGAGCAAGTGCTCTTTATCACTGAACTATCTTTCCAGGCCCATAAATTTCCTTAAAAATTTATTTAATTTAGTGTGTGTGTGTGTGTGTGTGTGTGTGTGTGTGTGTGTATACAAGTTTGCTGTGGCATAAGTCTGGAGGTCAGAGGACATCTCTCTGGAGTTTGCTTTCTCCTGCCCTCTGTGGGATCCAGGTTTTGAACTCAGGTCATCAGGGCTGCATGCCAGGGCCTGTACCTGCTCAGCAGCCTTGCCAGCCTCAATTTTTTTTTAAATAGCCAAAATCTGGGAAACAAAGATGTAAATTGTTTACAATGAACCTGTGTTGATTATAGGTAAAGGAGAAATTAGCTGAAGGTAAATGGGCTAGGAAGCTTCAGGATAGGAGGACAGTCGGTAGGGAGAAAATTGTTTTGCTTCTGGATTGGTTAGGATAGACAGTCTGAAAGTCTGTATGTAACCCGATTGGTGGTATGTAGTGATGGGATTTAAATAAAAGTTTCCACCTCATCTTTTTTTTTTTTTTTATTAGCTGTTAGCTGATTAACTTTCCTTACTTCCTCCTTTTGTATTTACATTAGGGTATTTTCATTTTTTTTTCTTTTATCAAAGGAAGCCAGGAGGCCCTCATGATACTACACACAATCTTGCTTTGGCCACGCCTACGCTTTAATCTCAGGCACGTGGACTGCACAGCTACCTTGTGTCCAGATGTGCAAGATGCCTGTCAGGAGGTTATTGGGCTTTTGTTTGATGGCTATTTAAGTTCTTCTCTTCTCTTCTTTCAGACATATATTCTGTTCCTTCCCAACACTCACTAGCTCACCTAAGTGTCCACCCTTCCTTCTTTCCCTGGAACTCTCAGAACCCATGAAGTCCCTAAGACTACAAATAGAATCCTTTCTTTGTTTACAGTACATTAGCTATTTTTCTTGTTGACTATGATGAAATACTTGGCAAAAGCAACGTAAGGAAAGAGGAATGTATTTGGCTCGTGGATTGAGGGGGCACAGTCCATCATGGCAGGGAGGGCTCTTGCAGCAGGAATATGAGATTCTGGTCAAATTGTGTTTCAGTCAGGAAGCAGAGAGGGACGAACACTGGTGTTCAGCCGGCTTCTTCCTCCTTCTCTTTATTTTTTCCAAGTCCAAGTGTTTAGTTTATTTGTCCTCTCCTTAGAAACTGGCACTCTCCCAGCACGTCAGGTCACTGCAGAATCTCTGCTCCCTTTGCTTTTTGCCAGCACTGACCCCGGCCTTTGCAGCCTGATCTTCCGCACTCTCCTCTGGAGTTCCTTTTGCTGTTTTCTGGAGGTCTTCTCTTCTCATAAAGGTCATGTCTTGCAAGTCTGTGTTTAGGCTCATTCTTCTCTACATAATCCAAAGAGCCATAGGTCACCCTGAAGCCAGTAGTCTTACCACCACCAAAATAACTTTTGAGTCCAAATACAAAGATGCCTTCTGGTGTGGTTTTGTAGATGTGGGCTAGCTTGTTTTTGGTACTGTTGCCTTCCCAGGGTGAAGGACATCAATGACCATTTCTTCTCTTTGAAGCAGATGGTGACTGCAAATCCAGTCAAGTTGACAATGAACATTAACCATTGCATGCAGTTTCTAAGTACAAACCAAGTCTGTCTGTCTGTCTATCTGTAGGTTACAGGATGGCTATAAAGAGTTAAGAGGCTACTGCAGAGTTCAAGAAATTTCAAAGCAACCGGAGAGGCTGAAGCCGGGAAACCGATAGGGATGTAGAATCTCTTCAGGCTGTGGTTCTGCTGGAAACACCATGGCTACTACTGCTGTAGAGTCAGGGTGCAAAGTTAGAGCGCTACAGAAACAAGGTGTTGGACCATGGAGGCCCTAAAAGCAGAGAGCAGGAGCTGGTCCAGAGGAAGGAACAGGGAGATAGATAGACAGCAGGTCCAGATGGATGGATGACCATTCAAGTGGGCTGTGCCAACAGCGGGATCATGCTGCGCAGCGGCTCCAGGGACACTCAGGGTTCTCCGGCTGTCAGTCCTTTGACAGAGACACTAGATTGTCACGTGGCAGGTTGGTGAGGCCATTGCAGTGAGTGTTAGGTGTTTTCCCTTTTATGGGCCCCAGATGAAGGAGTGGTAGTATTCCTTCCTCAGTTTGATGTGTCTAATAAGTTCTTGGGCCTCATTTTCTTGATATGATTTTCATATACCCATGTTTCTACAGTTCCAATGTATTTTGATAAATTTACAGCGTGTCACCTTTTCTACTTTTAGGGCTTATCAGTCTGTGCCTCATGAGTGGTGCTGGAATAATGGTGCTGTTTACATGCCCCTCAAGGTACAGAGTCACCCTACTTTTGCGTTTGCTTATAAGATAGTCTCTCAGAGCAAAGCTTAGCCTGTGAAAGTGTTGTTTTACACCATATGGAGTAATGCAGGGTCTTAAAAAATACTCCCTAATAATTGGAGTTTTCCTGTACTACCGGTGGGATTGTACAGGCATCAGCCACGGCGATGGTTAGTTTTATGTATCAACATGACTGGGCTATGGGATACCCAGAGGGTAAAACATTATTTCTGGCTGTGCCTCTGAAGGAATTCATGGAAGAAATTAACATTAACATTGAGTAGGTAGTTGGGGGAAAGAGGATCTGCCCTCATCCGACGTGGGTGGCCCACACCCATTCCATTCAGGAGCTGAAGAGAGCAGGAGGCAGAGGAAGCAGCATCTGGTTTCTCTGTTTGAGCTGGGCGGTCCATCTTTTCCTACCCTCAGGTTATCAACACTCTTGCTTCTCACTTCTTCTTTAGATTCAGCTCGAGAAACCACAGACTTCCCTGATAGCCAGACCTTTGGACTTGAAGTATGCAGCAAGCTTTCCTGGTTCTTCAGCTTGCAGAAAGCAGGTGGGGATTTGCTGGGTTTCATAAGTACGTGGGCCAAAATCTAGAGTAAGTTCCTCATATGTTTATATGAGTTTTATTTTTATGGAGAGCTCTGACTAATACAATCTGGAAAAATGTTTAACATTCTCCTTAAGTTTAAAAATAAAGCCAAGATGTGGTGGCTCAAGCCTGTATAGCATTCTAAGAGGCCGAGGCAGGAGGATTGTTGTGAATTTAAAGTCAGCCTGGGCTAGATACTGAGTCCCAAGCCAGTGTGATCTATAGTATAAGACCTTGTGTCAAACTATTAAAAGGAGAGGGGGAGCCTGCTAGAGGAATGGTCCCACAGTTAAGAGCACAGGCTGCTCTTGCAAAGGATGGAGGTTTGATTCTCAGCAACCACATGGTGGCTCACAGCCATCTGTAACTAATCTTTCTTGCCTCTGTAGGTGCATAGCCAGACATGCAGGTAAAACATCCACATACATAAAAGATTAAAAAACAAGACAAAAAACCCAAAAAACCAAAAAACAAACAAACAAAAAACCCCAGCTCTTGGGAGGCAGAAGCAGACTGATCTCTGTGAGTTTGTGGCCAGCTTGCTCTACACAGTGAATTCCAGGACAGCCAGGGCTACATAGAGAGATCCTGTCTCCAAAAAAAAAGCAAAAATAAATGTGTGGGGGACCTGCCTCCACTTTTACCTCCAGGGTACTCTTAAGCAGGGAGAAGTGGGAAATATTTAGATAGAAATATAGAGGGGGAGAGACAGAAACACAGAATAGCTTTGGAAGGGCCTGGATCAAAACCCACTGGCCCCTTTTGTCTCTGCTAAAGGGCTTTTAAAGGAATGCCAAGGGATGGAGCAAAAGACCTCCCCCTCGCTAGATCAAAGCACACCGCATGGGCCAGCCAAGTGCAGGCCCTTCCAAACACCTGGTGACCACGCACATGGTCAATCCATCCCCTTATGCAACCCTGCTGGGTAAAACAAGCTCAGATCTCACTAGGACACCTCTGTGGATCCCAACATAAATGTTTAAAGTAAAAAAAAAGTCAAAAAGCTAATATATATAATATATATTATATATAATTACTATAATTATATATATATACATACAGGTATGTGTATGTATATATATATATATATATATACATACACATACCTGTATGGATCCAGCCATTCTACTCTTACAGGCCCGACATAAATGAAAGCTTATGTCCATGTAATAACATGTACTTAAGAGCACATAATAGCTTTGCTTGTCATAGCTTAAATAGAAACAATCCAATGCTTAACCAGTCCATCAATGGATAAGCAGAGTGTGGTATAACTATACACCAAATGAAAAGAGCTATTGACAGACGCAACAAAAATGTATCTGAAAGCAGTTATACTGAGTGAGAGAAACTCAGACAAAAAGGATATGCTTTATAATTTAATTTATACAAGATTGCAGAAAGTATGCCATAAGCCATAGTGACATTAAATAAATTAGTGGTTGCTTGGACAAGATAAGTGAAAAGAATTCACAGGACATGGGAAACATTTCAGGAGCCACCCCTTTATTTAGATTATTGTGACAACTGTTTCACATGGGCATACTTTATCCAAATTCATCGAAGTCTACTGTTCATATGCATATTGGATGTATGTCTTTATATCTCAGTAAAGTGGTCTTAAACACACAAAGTGGAGCTGGGGAGCTAGCTCAGTCTGTAAGTGCCTGTCCCACAAGCATGATGACCTGAGTTTGACCTCCAGTACCCACATAAAAAACTGGGCACGGTGGCGCATGCTTATAATCCCACTGCTGGGGAGGTGGAGACAGTCAATTCCCTGGGGCGCTCTGGACAGACAGCCCAGCTTAACTGGTAAGCCCCAGGTCCCAGAGAGAGACCTTGCATCAGAAAAGCAAGGTTGTTGGCTCCTGAGGAAGACAGTCAGGGTTGACATCTGATATGCACAGGCACCTGCTAATACATGTGCATGTGTACTCTTCCATATACTCCCAAATAAAAAAGAATAAAGTGAAGAGGTAAGTCACATATTGAAAAGCATTCATAGTACATACAATTAATAAATATTTTACATTTTAAACATCTATAGATTCCTGGGCTGACGAAATGGCTCAGTGGGTGAATGAGCTTGTTGCCAAGTCTGACTGAGTTCAATCTGTAGGATGTGGTAGAAGGAGAGAAGCAACTCCCACAAGTTGTCCACATGTGTTATGGCCCTGGCATATGCACATATGCATGCATAAACACTCATGCACACACACACACACACACACACACACACACACACATACACACACACTGGTTGTTTTTACTCTTTACTTGTTGGGAGGCCCACCACACAGCTCCCAAATAAATCACATGGAGTCTTATTCTTTCTTATAAATGCCCCGCCTTAGCTGGGCTTGTTTCTTGACAGCCTTGTTAAATTATCCCATCTGTCTTTTGCCTCTTGGCTTTTATCTTTCTCTATTTCTGTATAACTTTCTTTACTTCTTACTCTGTGGCTTTGCTGTGTAGCTGGGTGGCTGGTCTCTGGAGTCCTGCTCCTTATCCTGTTCCTTGATCTCTTTTTCCCAGATTTCTCCTCCTATTTATTCTTTCTGCCAACCCTGCCTATCCTTTTTCCTGCCTAGCTATTGCCCATTCAGCTCTTTATTAGACCAATCAGGTGTTTTAGACAGGCAAAGTAACACAGCTTCACAGAGTTAAACAAATGCAACATAAAAGAGTGCAACACATGGGGTTGGGGATATAGCTCAGTGGTAGAGCGCTTGCCTAGCAAGCGCAAGGCCCTGGGGTTGGTCCTCAGCTCTGGAAAAAAAAAAGAGTGCAACACATCTTTGCATCATTAAACAAATGTTACACAGCATAAATGAATGTAACATATCTTAAAATAATATTCCATAACACACACACACACACACACACACACACACACACACACACACACACACACTAAAATAAATGGGCTGGAGAAATGGTTGAGCAGTTAAGAGCATTTACTCTTGCAGAGGACAACAGTGCAATTCCCAGCACTCACGCCTGCTCACAACCACTTGTAACTCCAGTTCCAGAAGATTCAATGCTCACTTCTGCACTTCAAGAGCACCTGCATGTACTTGATGCCCATACAGACAAGCAGGCATATACACATACATATAAATAAAGACAAACAAAAAAGAATCTTGTTAAAATAGATATATTGGCCCACTGGTGACAAGTCAAGAACTGTCACCAGTGGGCCAATATATCTATTGAGGAAAGCCACAAAAGACTAATTGGTCTTCGGAGGGATGAGAGCTGGGATTTGTCCCATGTTCTTGTGAGTAGTCTGAGGTGATCTGGAGAGCAGAACTAGCTCTGTGAGCTGTATCTGTTTTCCCAGCACATAGTCATCCTATTCTTGCTTCTTTGAATTTCTTTGGCAGGGGGATTTCACACTTATTCAGAATAGTTCATTGATCAAGCTTCATCCGTGTGACTTTCCCCATGGCTAAGTGGATAATCAAGTGTAAAGAACATGATCTTCTGTTGTATGATACATGGTTTGTGTTCTGACAAATGAAGCTTGCCTGGAGATCAGAGGGGCGGAGCTAGACACTAATTAACCTTAGAGGCCCGGCAGTGGTGGCACACACCTTAAATCCCAGCATTTGGGGGGAGGAAGCAGGAAGATCAGGAGTTGAAGGTCACCGTGGGCTACACAAGATCGAACCAGTCTAAAAGAGAAACAGAGCCAGGTGGTGATGGTGCCTGCCTTTGATCCCAGCACTTGGGAGGCTCAAGCCTTTGATCCCAGCACATGAGAGGCTCACACCTTCAATCCCAGCACTAGGGAGGTGGAGACAGGAATCTGTGGTGGATGGAGACAGGATCTTGCTGCCCTCATTTGGTCTGAGATTTGGTAGAGGGAAGAACTCTCTGGTGGCTGCTGCTCTGCTTCTCTGATCTCCAGGCAAGCTTTATTTGTCAGAACACAAACAAAATATCACACAACAATCTTCATGTGATACCTTCAGAGGCCTTCTTGCTCTCTGCATTGAGATGGGGTTCCGTAAAGACCAGTGCAGATGGCATGGGGAGTTTTTAACCAAGGGGTTGTAAGAGAAAGGAAAATTATCATAGTTTTTCAAAAGCCATTTTTGTCCTAATAAGAAGGTCTGTTATGAAGTTTTAGGGGTGAAAGTCTATCTAAACACGATTTATTTATTTAACTTTTCTTAGGGGTGACTAGATTGTTCTTCCTCTTCTGGGGCTGTTGGATCTTTTTACCACATCAGCTGCAAGGTTTACTGCCTCACTGCCTTTCCCCACACCCATATTCAACCAGCTCTGGACTCCCTGGGGCCATCTGCAAAAAAACACATACTTCTTACACAATGGAAAATTTATTCTAACCGCTTATACTAGATGGAGAAAAACTGCACTCTCCCATGCCCGCACTGCTGACCTGCCTGCCCTGATCTGTTTTGCCATAACTGACTGGCCATGAGTCCCACCCTTTGCCTTAAAGAACCACACTTCTGACGACACACTCCACTTTCAAAGCTACCTGGGACCTGGGTGTGGGTGGAGTGACAAGTGAGGTTAGAGGAGTGTGGTCACTGTACAAAGAGGCACAGGTCCTGCAATTGAGCAAACGGTTGAAGTCAGGGGCAGTGATTCCCGTAAGTCTACAAGGAGATGAAGAGGGCTGTCGTGGCCTCCACATCGCCCATGTTCTCCAGTCTCTTCCAGTTGTTCAAGGACTGGATACTTCTTGTCTTCAAGTTCCTTAGAATCAGTGCTTTGAGCTTTGGCAGAGAACCCTAGTGCTGGGCTTGCTGCTGGGGCCTCTGGGAACAGATTTTCTTTTCTTTTCTTTCTTTCTTTTTCTTTCTTTCTATTTTTTTTCTCTTTCTAGGGTAATAACTCTGCCTTGTACTCAGATTTCCACTGAGACTGAACAGCTTATATTATGCTGTAGAAACAAACTAAGACACAGGTCAGGAGAAATTTGAGTGCAAGTTGATGGAGCTTTAGATGGGCTGAGCCTAGTAGAGACTTATTTGACATCTGTCCTTATCAATCAATCCCCCCTCCTGCTGTATTTTAATTACTAGACACACGTAAAGCTTGGAGCAGGAGTAGCAGGACCCTTCCACGTCACACCATTCACACCCCAGTGGTTTCCTTCCATTAATTTTCTACCTCCTGTCTCCAGTGAGCTGGATTATTGTCATGTTGACTTTTTCCAGATGTAATATGAAGGCCAGTTGATCATCAATCAATAACATATTTTGAAAGGTCCTTGAGTTCAACCAAAAAAAAAAATTGTTTATCAACTGAGAGGCCTAGCATTTCATCTGCAACCTGAAGAATAAAGAGGACATGAGAACCCACCTGGCCAAACCTGAATGAGAAGAGCCAATCACAGACTTGACCCCAGGTGTGTGGAGCCAAGACAGTTACATTTATTTCCTCTTTTCTAATTTGAGAGGTTTCATGTTGAAGAAAATCAGTATGTTGGGGTTGTGGGAGGTACAGACATAATCACCATGAAGCTGAGCTGTGTCCTCATGACATGGGCTCTTCATGTATGTCCCGCTGTGCTCCTGGCAACTCAGATGTTACCGGGTGAGTAGATGTTTGAATGTTGGGGTGGAAATGAGATATGTCTCATGTTGAGAGAGAAACTCAAAGGGAAGAGACATGGACCGACCTTGACTTTGCCAAGAATCCCTGTTCAGGTGGGACAAGGACAGACAGAAGACAAGTCTGATGTGTGGGACTGAATGGCTCTTTTAAATAGAAAAATTCAGATATTTTCCATCCTGAAAGTCCCTTCTGACTTGGAATCCTTTGCCAGCTGCAAATCTTATCTCTGACTCTTCTAGTACAACTTTCTTGGAAAAGTCGCGTGGGCTTGCTCTCCCCCTCACACCTCACTCACCCTTCAGTGCCTGCAGCCTGGCCTCCACTAGAGTCTGTGTTACACAGGGTGCGGGGATCTCTGTACTAACGAGTTTTTGTCTGGATGGATTTCTTCGTTGCACCCGGCCCTGTTGATTTCTTATTCTCTCTTGCAGTCTCTGTTTTCCTAACTTCTGTCTATTTTCTCTGTATATTGCTTGGATGTCTTCTGGTCCTTCAGCGGCTTTTCTTCCCCTCTTGTAAACTCCAGTGTTCTCTACAGTTTAATCCTCGCCCTGTACTCATCTTTTCTTTCTAATGAGACTGTAGAAATATATCTGTCTGGTTTTGCTGCAATGGTTGTATATTTTAGAGCCTCGGGGCACAATTCCAGATCTATCCATGCTTTTGACTCTCACATTCGAATGTTAAGCTTTACACAAGACCTTTTGACCTGGGTGCGTCACAGGTACCAACACAACATGAGATGAATTCATATCTTCCCCAGACCCTCACTCACCTTTTACTCTGTCTGATCTCAGATCCTCGCGCTAGCACTTACCTGTGACCTCAGCTAATTCCTTGCACAAGCACTCACCTGGGACCTCAGCTAGAAACCCAAGAGGCATTCTGAACCCCTCCCTCATCATTCTCTGAATCATCAACTTTGGCAAATTTCACCTCCTAAATTGCTTTCACAACTGGTTCCTTCCATGACCCACTGCAAATGCTTTCTTAAGAGAAGTCTTTATCATCCGTGACTGAAGTTGCACAATCACTTCCTTACTAATCGTGTCTCAGCCTTGTCTCTTTGAACTGAACTTTAACTCTGCATCCTGAGGGACTTTTAAAATTTGAGTTCTTATCGTGGCACAGGAAGCCCCAAACCTGGCATCCTCTAACCCTCTTTCTTCCCTTCTTCCAGCAACCTCAAAGCCTTCCCACTCCGCTCTAACAAAGACTCAATCAACCTGCATTTCCATTCACAGCCCAGATTCTTAGCTAAGGCTTTGCTTATATTGTTAGGTCCATCTGAAATGAACTCTACCACGACTCCCGAGGCTCTTCCACTTTACAAACTTCTAGGTATCCTTAAAGATTCCACCTTGGTAGCATCTTCCCCCAGAAGCCTTGTTGGTCCCCATTTCTGCCCCAGTGTCTGCCTGTGACACTTCGTTCTTATTGCTTGCACCCACACACTACAATAATCCTTTCATGTTTGGTCTTCCATCAAACCGAAGCTATTGGTGGGAGGCCCGGAGATTTTGATTTTGTAGCAAGAACTGTGGTCTTGGAATCACATACTCTGATTTCAAGCCCCCTTTCTAGTTACTAGTTCTGTATCACTTTGAAAAAGTCACTTTCAGTTGAGCAAAGTAGCATGTACCTGTAATCTCAGGACTGTGGAGCCTGAGGCACGAGGGTTGCCTCCAGTTCAAGATCAGCCTGAGTTACATCACAAATACCAGACCATCAAGGGATGATCTGGATGTAAAATCTTGCTTAAACAAAAATCACTTTTAATGTACCTGAATTCACTTTTCTCTGTTGTAAAAATGAGAATGATAACACCTCCCACGTGAGGTTAATAAAGTGGAGATACCAGACAAGCCAACAAGGCTTTAAAATTTTTTAAATTAATTAACTTTATGTGTGATTGTTTTGCCTGTGTGTCTATGTACCACCTGCATGCCTGATGCTGGCAGAGGCCAGAAAAGGGTATCAGTTCCTCTGCAACTGCAGTTCTGGATGGTTGTGAGCCACCATGTGGAGGCCAGGAAGCAACCTTGGGTCCTCTGCAAGAGCAACAAGTACTTTTAACAGCGGACCCAACTCTCCAGCCCCGAAGTTTTATTTATTTATTGTTTTGAAGAAACAAAACACGAGGAGGCTGAGTTTAGTCTTAGGACGGTGAAGGAACTGAAGAAAAGTAGCATAATGGAGAAGAGAGGGCTGCGAGGCACTAAAGAAAACACCGCGGACCGAGACAGTGAGAACTAGGAAGTGGACTTGATGGGGAAGTTAATAACCCAGAGTCCAGCGTCACCGGAAGTGGGTGAGAACAAAGGTGCCCAGGACAGAGAAGAGTGGCGTGGAAGAACAAGCACATAGGGATGTGGAGCTGGTGGAGGGAGACAGGGACCAAGGGGGATGAGGCACAGTCAGAGCTGGGAGAAATGACACTTATCTACCCGGGGCTAGTCAAGGACCGAAGAGAGAGTGAAGTGATGTGGGGAGGACTCTCTAAGTTTCAACCTGGAGGCAAGGAGTTGTTCCGTGGTCACCAGGCCAGCCTAACGATCAAGGGTTGTTGGAGAGGGGAGGATGGAGAAAGCTTTGCCTTTGCTAGGGGGAGTTCAAGAGCAGAGGATATTAAAGTAAGAAGAGGTCACTGAAAAATGAAGCTTTGGCTGGGTGGTGGTGGCACATGTCTTTAATCCCAGCATTCCAGAGGCAGAGGCAGGCAGATATCTGAGTTCGAGGCCAGCCTGGTCTACATAGCAAGTTCCAGGATATTCAGGGCTACACAGAGAAACCCTGTCATGAAAAACGAAGAAAAAGAAAAGGAGAAAAAAGAAAACTGAAGCCTTGAAGGGGGAAGCAAGGAGGGAAGAGGGGCAAAGCCACCTCTTCGGTAGACAACCTACTCTAAAGAGCCAAGTGAGCTGTGGGAAAGAGAATGGGGCGGGGTGTCCCCAAGGAAGGTTGAAGGACTGAGTAGACTATGCTTGGGCAGTGAAGTAAAACGAACATTGCTTCTGAACTTACCCCCGGCCTTCTTGCTCCATTCTTGACTCTTGGGGTGGTTCTGTTGCTGGGAATTAAACTCAGGGCCTCATGCAGGCTAGGCAAATGTTCTACTGTCAGGCTTGCCTGCCTTCCTGCCTTCCTCCCTCCCTCCCTCCCTCCTTCCTTTCCTTCCTTCCTTCCTTCCTTCCTTTTTAAATGCACATGTGTATTTGCAGGATGCATGTGTGTATGTGTGGTATGTCAGAGAAATATCATTCCTTAGGTGTTGTCTACCATTTTATTATGTTTTATTTTAGACAAGGTCTATCATTGTCCTAGGCCTCACCTCGTAGCCTAGGCTAGCTGGCTGGCTGGCCAGCAACCGCTGGGCTTCCCCTGTCTTTAACTCCCCAACACTGGGGTTTGAGCCTCCCGTGTGCAAGCTAAGTAGTTTTCCAACTGAGCTATCTCCCCAGTGCACCCCCAAGTCTTTCTTTACACTCTTCTAAATTTGATTTTGTAAAACTGCTTCTTTAAAATTTATAGGATGGAAAACCAGGCATTGTAGCTTACAATTATAACCTAGTACTTAAGAGGCTGAGGCAGGAGGATTGTTGCAAGTTCAAGGTCAGCCTTGGCTATGTAACTCATAAAACATCATCAACAACAAAAATCATCAAATGATGGTGAAGTCCTATACCTGAAAGGCTTGTGAAGATTAAATAGTGCGTGGATGTGCCAGCGGTGTGTGACACACGGGAAGCACCCAGTGGATATTATAATCTGACGTGCCTCTTTCCCTCCTCTCTACTACCTGCTATGGGGTCATGGCTGTCATTGTCCTTTGGTTTCCTCAACCAACAGCTGGATGTCATGTTGGTGAGTTCCCTGCTCCTTCATTCCCACCCCCTCTAGATCACAGTCCTTTTACTGAGAGGCCTGAACACCAGTGAGCCAAGGTCAAGGCCATCCGGCTGAAGATCCACAATTGTCTCTTAGAGGAGTTTTGATGTCTTCCTCTTCTCTCCCTGACAAGATGGCTCCCTGGGGCAGAGGGGGAGCCCTTGTGGAGGGCCATTCCATCCTCTTTCTCTAAGTTGCAGCATCATTTTCTGGTTCTCCCTGGGCCATCCCTCCTCAGCTGCCAGTTCGGAGACTCTGAAGTGTGAAGGACCTTTCAGCACGGAGCAGAGCAGCTGCCACACTGAGGAGGAGGAAGAGGAGGATATGACCCATTCCAGTGACACCGACTTCCAGGTCAAGGGCTACAAGTTCAGTAAACCCTTTCATCTCATCGTTTCCTATGGTGAGGTCCCAAGAAGACCCGAGCAGTGTCTCAAACCACTCCTGACAGCACCCCAGCCCACTCAGGAAATCACCCTCCAGGAAACTGGCAGAGGCGGAAGTACTTAGTTTCCCATCCTCAGCTTCCAGGGGACAGAATGTCCTCGAGGAAGTCCTAGGCCCTAGAGTTATTTTTCTCTCGACATTGGGCCAATCGTGAAGGCACTGGACAGAGTGAGGAAATGTGGTGAGCCATCCATAACTCTAAGTTCAACCTCAAGGCAAAAATTGTTCCCCAGTTACTTTGAGACTAGAGGGCAAGAATAGAGGGGGAGGGCAGAGAAAAAAAGGGTTTGCAATTGTTAGATAAGTTCAAGGGGGCAGAGAGCATTAAGGAGGGCCAGTAAGAGTTGAAAGTGACTTGGAAAGTTTAGGAGATCTGTTACAGGCATTGCTTGGTGTATCTCTCAAGGGAGGTAGATGACCCTCAGCTCTTACTTTGGGCTACAGACTGGCTGATCCTCCAAGGTCCAGCTACATCCATATTTGAAGGAGACCAACTGGTTCTGCACTGTCGTGCCTGGCAAGACTGGCCACTGACTCAGGTCATCTTCTACCGAGAGGGCTCAGCCCTGGGTCCTCCTGGACCTAAAAGAGAATTCTCTATCGATGTGGTGCAAAGGTCAGACAGTGGGCAGTACCACTGCAGTGGCATCTTCAGGAGCCCTGGTCCTGGCAGCCGAGAGACTGCATCCCCTGTGGCTATCACAGTCCAAGGTGAGAGCTTGAGGGAGTGTTGCTGTGGTGGATCTGGATGAGAAGGAATAGGGAGACCAGAACCATCCAGATCTACGCTTTCTGATATTCAAGGATCCAGAACCTAGACATCCGTTGGCTTTGCTCATCCATGGATCTTTCCTAGTCCTGCCTAGAAGGGAGGGACGAAGGAAGAGAAGGGAGGAGGGAAAGAAGGAGGAGGGACGAAGGGAGGGGGAGGAAGGGAAGAAATAAGAAGGGAACAAAAGAGGAGGAGGACCTGAAAAGTTCAAATGGGACTGCTGGGGATGCTGTGAATGTGTTGCCCTGATTGATAAAACGCTGATTGGCCACTAGCCAGGCAAGAAGTATAGTGTAGGCGGGATAAGGAGAGAAGAGAATTCTGGGAGGTGGAAGGCTGAGTCAGGAGATGCTGCCAGCTGCTGCTGCTGCCATGAAAAGCAAGATGTGAGGTACTAATAAGCCACAAACCATGTGGCAACGTATAGATTAATAGAAATGGGTTAATTTAAGATATAAGAACTAGATAGCAAGAAGTCTGCCATGGCCATACAGTTTATAAGTAATATAAGCATCTGTGTGTTTATTTGAGACTGAGTGGCTGCCAGCCCAGGCGGGACTGGAGATAGCTCCAGCTACATGGGACCTTTCTAAAAGAACCCATACCTAATGAACAGAGGAGAGGATGGGTGGAGGGAGTTATGGGTCTGCTGAGTACAGGATGGTTGAATTCTTCTTCACTGCTTATCTTCTCCCCAGAATTGTTCCCATCCCCAGTTCTCAAAGCCTTACCATCTAGTGAGCCCCGAGAGGGAGGCTCAGTGACCCTGAGCTGTCAGACAAAGCTGTCCCTGCAGCGGTCAGCTTCCCGCCTCCTGTTCTCCTTCTACAAGGATGGAAGGCCACTGAGTATCAGAGGCGTCTCTTCAGAACTCCAGATCCCCAAGGCTTCAGAAGAGCACTCTGGCTCCTACTGGTGTGAGGCAGCTACTGAGGACAGGCAAATTTGGAAGCAGAGCCCTCAGCTGGAGATCCGGGTGCAGGGTGAGCTAGTGTGTATGTGTGCCTGGGGGCGGGTGTATATGAAACATGACTGGGTTCAGGTAACTCCAGAGGAAGAAGACAAACAGGGGATGCAGGAGAGATGGGGCAATAATCCAAAGCCCTTGATGATGGAAGAGAGCACAGAAAGAGGATGTCTCCCTCAGACCGTGGGATGTACCAAACCAAGACCCGGCCTGGCCCTTTGTGTACCTCCCTATAGAATTCAGGATTCCTATGTAATCTGAACATATATGGGAGTATCATACCTAGAATGCAGATAATGTCTAGAAAGGGTCAGCCAGGACTGCATATTTGAGAGCTCATCTCAAAACAAGCTAACAAACAAAAAAACCTGTGGGAAGAGTAGAGTGTATGTCAAATTCTGGAAGTTACCATTAGGAAGGCTGTATTTGATCTGACACACACCTAGAGGGAATTGTCTAGGCTGATGAGAAAGCTTGACAAATGAAATGAAAAGAAAATAATGGGGTGGGGGACTAGTGACAATCATCCTTAAGAGGGGGTGCCTCAGGGGATCCGCTCAGAGAAAGACTGAAACAAAGATGAAGAACTAGACTGATGGCACACACAAGGAAAGGTTGACTCCAGAGCCCACTTCCAGAAACTAAATTCTGGCTTGAAAGAGAATAAATGGGCAGTCTAAAGATGAGGCTTCCTCACTAAAGATTCTCAAGCAGAGACTGTCAAGACAGTCCAGCCTCAGTCTAAAGGAAGGATGTAAGAGTTCTCAAGCCCTGGCTGCCAGTGAGTACCACAGCTGCTTTTAGAAAAGAGGGAGGACTGATTCTGTAACCAAACACAGTGGGTTCACATCTTGTTGCATTCAATACCAAAATAAGCATAGCCAAGGCACACAAGAGTGGAGAAAGATTTGTGATCAGTGTCGGGCAAGAAGAGTACAGGAGTTATTTCCAAAGTAAGGCCCTCCTCAAAAGAAGGCATAGGGCATTTATTCAACTTAGACATATTTACTCATGTAAGGGTTGGCCCATTCTTAAACATGCTCAGCTAAGCAGTGTATTCTGAGCATGCTCAGTTTAAACGCATGAGTTAAGAAAAGATGGTAGACACAGAGTTAAGAAAAGATGGTAGACACATTTGGGGTCATGCTTAGCTAAAATGGAGCACATGCTTGAAACATTAAAGTGATAGGCAGGAATACCTCTGGGCATACTGAGTTTGCATTCTAGAGTTTTAGCTGAAATAAAAGAAAAAACATTTTGAAGACACATTCATACAGGAGTTTGCCCCTGAAGGTACCTGTCTTACTATTTAGCTAACAGTGTGTGAAGGCAGGGCTAGAGTCAGGCACCATCTTTATGTATGTACTTATTTATTTATTATTTTAAGATAAGGTCTGGCTAACCTACAGCTCACTATGTAGACCAGGCTGGCCTTTAGTTTGCAATACTCTTTCAGCCTCAGCCTCCTGAGCACTGGGACTACAGGTCTGCACCACCACGCCCAGCCAGTTTTCACTTGTATGTGCTTCCTGCCCGAAATAATTCAGGTCCCTTAAATTCTGCTGATTCCTCCATCTTGAATCCAGCTCTTCAGAAATCAACTGCTTCAGAAACTTCTCCTGCGGAGCCCCCTGATCCTCTGCCCCCACCACCTGCTCCTTCTGCTGAGCACCTGGGATTCTCCTCCGCAGACCCTCACTTACATCACCAGATACGCCTTCTTCTCAAACAAATGCAGGATGTAAAAGTTCTCCTTGGTCATCTGGTCATGGAGCTGAGGGACTTGACTGTCTACCTGAAGCCTGGTGTCACAAACGCTGCTGACAAGTGAAAACAAGCCATTCATCTGGGACATGCTCAACCACTGCAACAAGTCCAGCTCTTTCTGTACTGCACATATGCAGAAATAGTTCTGCAAGCTGTCTTGGTACTTTGTTAGAATAAAGGAGCTGGTTGAGTGTAAATAAACACGTACAAGGTGAGACCCAGAATGTGCCTATAGCTGTATGTTTTCTTTTACTATGACAAGGTCATTCTGTACCCTAGACCAAGTATTCAAATGCCCAGACTGTGGGGAACATCTCATTTAAACCATCACACTCCATGTCCAGCATCGAAAGTATGTAGAGGCAAAATGTGAGCCTCAGTGGGCTTGGGCAACCTTGCCCCGATGGTCCTGATACCTGCAGCACACATGGGCTCTCTCTCTGGCCAGTTCCAATTGGTGCCTGCAGCTTCTCTTGGCAGATGTTCCACATTTGGTATTTCTAACACCCTGAGGTCTCCATTACAATTGGACTTCACCTTCATAGCTTTACACATAGCCTACTCAGCGGCTGTCTACAGGGAATCTGACCGTGCATGGTACATATTGCCTTGCTTCACAGACTTTTATCTGGAAACTCAATGCAAGCCTTCATGAGCCCTGTAACTGCATGCCTGCAAAACCAGCACCATGCAGACAGCACTAAGCTCTGCTGAGAGCTAGAAGGTAGTCAGGCTTCCTTTTATCATGATGGTGTGGGAGACTCAATCTATAATAACACTTCCCTACACAGGCCTTTTCCAACAGGGTCCCAGGAACTTTCCTTTTTAGGTCCTTTTTCTTCTACCTACAGCGCATTCTCTACTATCTCGGGGCAATGTGTTCAGTTTCTCTTTAGTGATGCTAATCTCTGCGAGAATTACAGCTATGTATCCAACACTTAACTTCCCTGAGACTTTAATCAGCGTCACACCCTTTGCTCTATGCTTGGACTACTGTTGTCCGTTCTCAAATGATGAGAGCTAGCCTGACAAATTATGCAATAACCTTGGTTAAGATGACCTTTGGTTGATGAATTAATAACATCACGTTATTATGGCCTTAGTGAATGAATAGTCTACCACGTTATCCTGAATTATGTAGAGCTGTGTTCCCACCGTGGTCTCTTTTTGTGCTCTTTATTTTTACAATGTAGCCTGAAACAATGTACGACAAACATACACATGATCATCTTTGATAAACTACAAACAAAGGAGGAGGGTCATGTGATGGTAAAATGACTCTTACGGTGGTGCCTAGCACCTTCAAGGGTGTGAAGAGTCATCTTGATGGTCAACTTGGCTAGATCTTGAATCAACTAAGAGCCCTGCTTCTGGGTGAGTCTGTGAGGAGATTTCCAGGAAGGATCTGAATGTAGAAGGCATAAGAACTATGTACCGATTTATTTTTAAGGTTCCTAAGTTCTATTTCTTTCACTCGGCCCTCATAGCATGCACCAAAGAAGTTCACTGTAGCACTGTTTATAGTAGTGGAGGTTTGGGAAGCAACCAGGGCATTAGGGAGTGGACAGGTACCACCTGGTGGAAGCATGAATCAATAACCATGATGCATGTAGAGCAATATGAATGAATTTTACACAGAATTAATTTTAAATAAAGAAAAACAACATTTAGAATACACTATTTATGTAAATTAATAATGCTAAATATTTTCTAAGATTCAGTATATAAACCTGTAGGGGGGTAGAGAGATAGCTTAGTGGGTAAGAAGACTGACTGCTCTTCCAGGAGACCTAGGTTCAATTCCCAGCACCCACATGGTGGCTCACAACCACCTGTAACTCCAGTTCCAGGGGATCTGACACCCCTTTCTGGCCTCTGCAGGCACCAGGCATGCACATGGTGCACAGCCATACACGCAGACAAACCGCACTTAAACATAAAAAATAGAATATATACCTACTCGTATATATGCACACATAGAGGAACATACCGTAACATGAACTGCTAAACAGTCTTTTCAATAGAAAACCCAGAGCCAGATATTGGAGTGAAAGCTGAAAGATCAGAGAAACAGAACAAGCCACAGCCAACCTCACCTTACCAACTCCTCAGCCTCTGGAACGAGACTTTCTGTTTACTCGTGCCTTACATACCTTTCTGTGCACTGACATCTTCCTTCCTTCCTAGTGCTGGGATTAAAGGCATGTGTGCTTCCCAAATACTTGTTAGCAAAGGCGTGAGATCTCAAGTGCTGGGATTAAAGGTGTGTGCCACCACACCTGGCTCTGTTTCCAGTGTGACCTTGAACTCAGATCCAGAGGAACCTCTGCCTCCTGAGTGATAGGATTAAGGGTGTGTGTCATCACTGCCTGGCCTCTATGTCTAATCTAGTGGCTGGCTCTGTCCTCTGATCCCCCAGATAAGTTTATTAGGGTACACAATATATTGGGGTACACAATATATCACCCCAACATACATTAAACATTGTATGGTAGAGGCCAATATGTAGGGGAGAAGAATGCTGGTGTGGATAACAGCAGGAAAATAAGGAAATAAGAGAGGAGACTTACAAAGACTGAAAACAATGCTTCTCCATGCAGCATTGTGGATACCTAACGATAGACTGACTTGAGAACAGATTTTGGAGTGAGCTTCTCCTCAAGCATCCCTGGTTTCTGTCACCTCAGTTTCCTTACATGTAAAACAGAACTAGTACTAATCCCTCCCTCGAGGCCCCCTGTGAGGAATGAACGAAGTGGATTTCCGTATCTGTGAAGCATTAACATGGTATCTGTCACACACTGGCGCCCTCACTAAATGTGAGCCTTTCTCATTACCCCACATCCTCTCTGAGAGCATTCTACTTACCACAGTCCTTACCAAATAATGGCACATCTTGCCAGGAAGTTATGCTGTGGCAGACTTCAAAGAATTGCTCAAACCCAGTGTGGGGATGCATGCCTGTTGCCTCACCAGTAGATGGCTGAGGAAAAGAGGAACGCCTCAGCTCACTTTCGAGTTTGAGACTAGGCTGGGCAGGATGCTTTCCTTCAGAAGGAAAAACAAAACCCTAAGCAATAAAAGTTTCCATATTTGTCTGCATACTAAAGGACTTGGCAATGGGCAAAGGAGTGAAGAATTAAAATCTTCGTGGGAAGGGTCCTGCATAGAGAAATAGACCAACTTGGGGAAAATTCGGAGGAAAGCATAGATAGACTAAACAAGTGTTGGGAAGGGTACTTTTCAGGTCACACTCTGAGCACTATCTGTGTGGTTAATGAGCTCTGTGGCTGATTCCTGTGAGTTCAAGAAAGACTATATAGCATATGAATTTGGGGTGTGACCAGGTTTCTTCTGGAATCAGTAAAGGGGCTCAGATCTTTGTTCTGGCTTCTGAGAAGTCAAAATAGAGTCTGCTTGAATAGTCTATGAGGACAGCTGACAGATGTGTGGCACTCTTACTGTCGAGGCAGAGGGCTGTGCAGAGGTCAGACCCTGGGGACAGGTTGCAGTGGACATGAGGAGTTCTGTAGCAGGCTTTTTCTTTTGGGCCACCAACCAGCTCCCAAATCACGACACAGAGACTTCTTATTAATTATGAATGCTTGGCCTTGCTTAGGCTCGTTTTCAGCTAGCTGTTTCAACTTACATTAACCTATTTCTCTTTATCTACTTTTTGCCTCAGGGATTTTCAGCTTTTCTCACTTTCCTGCTGTCTCTATATCTGGCTGGCTAGCAGCTGCCTGGCTTCTTGCCCTGGGTGTTTCCCTCTTTCTCTCCTCCTTCTTTTCTTGTTTTTTTTCTTCTTCTCTCATTCTCTTCTCTCTCAAGCCTAGACTTCTCCTCCTATTTAGTCTCTCTGCCAGCCAGCCCCACCGATCCTTTTTCTGCCTAGCTATTGGCCATTCAGGTCTTTATTGGACCAATCAGGTGCCTTAGGCAGGCAAGTTGAAACAAATGCAACACACCTTTACATAATTAAACAAATGCAGCACAAACAAAAGTAACACACTTTTACACTGGTAAGTAATATTCTGTAGCATAAGCAAATGTAACACATTTTTGCCCAGTTAAAATAATATTCCACAGCACAGTCCCACATTGGTCCCAAGATGAGGAGGCAGACAGGGTTTATGAAGCATAGGAGCATTACCTAAAGGGGGCATTCATCTCTGCTCTCTGTATCTAGTTCTCTCCCTGATTCCTGCTCACCTTATCAGATACCTTCCTACTTTGCAGACCTACATATCTGTCCCCCCCCCATCAAATCCTGCTCCCAAAACAAGATCCAAAATGGTTAACATGATTTAAACAACTGGCCATATTTTCCTTGGAGACATTTGTATTTTAACAGGGAAAAGCACATTGCACTAAAATATTAGGGAATTCTCAGAGGAACACTGGTGTATCTGCAAAATTGGAAGATGCAATCTTGGAGAACTGACCGTATCTGATCATTGATCTCCTTCCTGCTAGAGTTCCAAGGAAAGCAGATGTCCTGGTTCTAAACAGCTGCTGGTGTGGACAGGATAGAGTTCAGGGAGACATACTATCAGGTTGGAAACTTCGTTAAATATTTACTTGAAAAGTCAGACTCCTCATTGCTCAGGTGTGGTCACGTGGCTCAGCGTGCAGGAGAACCAGAGCAGAGAGGTCTGATCTGAGAAGACTTTGAGGGGCTGATGTAGTGACTTTTCTTCCAGACCACAAGCCCTCAGGACTAGAACATGGCTGGGGAGGGATATTAGGGCCTGGTAGAAGGAAAGAAGAAAGGAACAAGTGAGTGGAGGTACTATAAGGTGAGACCATTGTGGGTGGGAAGGGAAGACTTTTCTAATTTCTGAGGGTTTCAGATTCCAGGAAAGAATGAGGAGAAAATACATTGCACTTACATTTTTGACTGGGGAACAGCAAGTCAGCAGGGCATGGCAGGATGGTTGAATCATTCCTTTCTGTTTACTCATTTTGTGGGAGGATGTGAGCTCTGCTTCAAGGAACTCAACATCGACCTCTCAGGGATTAAGCAGAAAGAAGATGGGCTTTGTGAACATCAACAGGACTGGGTGGTGGTGGGAGGGTGGGGATAGAGTGGGAGTGAGGTACTGATGGCACCTGGTGGAACCTGGGGTTCTATATGGCTCTCGTGTGCTGTAGAAGGCACAGCTCTATAGTTCCTTTCTATAGAAGTCAAGGCTGGACTGAGCTGGGACATGGCTGCAGAGACAGTAGCTGGGATAGCACCTGGTGCTTGGGATAAGCGAGTGACACACTCAGGTGATGTCCTGCTCTCTCTACTCCACCATCTCCAGGAAGTAGGAGAGGCGAGGCAACAGTGTCTCCTAGTCCTTAGTATCAGCTACTAGCTGCTTTTTCCCCTTCTGTCCCTCATCCACGTCAGTGCGCCCCCGACATTCTACAGCTGCTGCAGGCAGACCCATCATGTGGACACTTGCAGCCCTCCTGCTCCTGGGTGAGTTGGTAATGAGGTGGCATCAGCAGGATTTGGAGAGGAGAGTAAATCAGGGTAGGGTATGTGGGATAAGAGAGCTGACTATGCAGACCTTCAGGTTTCAAGTGGTTCAATACCTGCTTTGGAAGGATGGAATTGAGGTAGCTTTCTCAAAGCCATGTGATTTGGTGTAGACAAAGGAAAACAGGCTTTGAGACTATTCAGTCTTTCCTGCGATCAAGAGTCTTAGCCGGGCAGTGGTGGCGCACACCTTTAAATCCAGCACTCAGGAGGCAGAGGCAGGCGGATCTCTGTGAGTTCAAGGACAGCCTGGTCTACAGAGCGAGTTCCAGGACAGGCTCCAAAGCCACACAGAGAAACCCTGTCTTGAAAAAGAGTCTTTACTGTCAGAGAGAACATTCTTTACCTCCTCCCTTCTTTTCTGCTTTTACAGTTCCATTCTGTGGGCAAGCTGGTAAGTCTTCTCCATCTCCCTTCCAAGTTTTGGTAAGTTCCACTAGAGCACATGCCCCAGTTCCTGAATGTTCTGAGATGGTGCTTTTCCGCCACTCTTGCTCAATCTTGGTGACTAAGTCTTCTTGTATATAAACACTCAGAAATGGGTTCTGATTAATAGACTCCTTGTTTGGAGCCCCATGACTGTGGTCTCCTTTATTGCCAGGGTGGGTTCGTATGTGGACTGGGTCCCAGAAACTGGTGTTTTCCAAGAATTCTCAACCTCAGGCTTCATTGTTGGGCAGACACCCCACTTTACTTTTCTTCCTCACATGGCCCCACCCCCACACCCCCAGCTACTCTGGAGAAGCCCATATTGTCTCTACATCCACCTTGGACTACAATCTTCAAGGGGGAGCGGGTGACGCTGCGATGTGACGGATACCACCCTCTGCTGCTAGAGCTCCGGCCCATTAGGACTCTCTGGTATTTGGGCCATGTTCTCCTGCCTTCCCACAAGAAGAGCATTGAGGTGCACACGCCGGGGGTGTATCGATGTCAAACACGTGGAGCACCCGTCAGTGATCCCATCCACCTCTCCGTGTCTAACGGTGAGTGATCTAAGCACAGAGGGAGAAGAATGCACAGTGTTGTTTCTAGTGATATTGACCCTCCTGGCCAGGCAGACACCAGGCTGTTCTCAAGGGACAGGAGAAAAAGGCCACAGAGTCCCACCTGGAGTCTTTGGAGTGGTCAGAGGCCTACAGTAAAGTTTTCCTGGCCCCAAAGTTCCCCCTTGTCTTCCTGATGGAGCAAGAAAGAAATAAATATTATTAATATATTAAGTGAGGTGACCCAGTTTCGGAAAAACAAAAATTGCACTCTCCCTGGGATCCTAACTTTCTTTCTTCTCTTTCTTTTTCTTTCTTTTCTTTTCTTCTCTCTCTCTGTCTCTGTCTCTGTCTCTCTCTGTCTCTCTGTCTCTCTCTGTCTCTCTGTCTCTCTCTCTCTCTCTCTCTCTCTCTCTCTCTCTCTCTCTCTCTCTCCTTCTCTTTTTTGATACAGGATCCCTGGCTGACCTGGAAGTCACTATGTAGACCAGGTTGGCTTTGAATTTACAAGGATTCCTTTGTGTCTGCCTCTTGAGTACAGGGATTAAAGGCATGCACCACCACACCCAACCAGGGTCCTTTTTGCTTGTTTGTTTTGCTTTTGGAGGCAGGGTCTCCCTCACTAACCTGGGCCTAGTATATTTCATAATATTAGATAGGAGACCAAGGGAGGGGAACAAGAGGTGTTGAGAAATGGAGGGGTGGGATGCCAAAAGATCAGTACAACAGGTAAGCGTCCATAGTGAAAAGGGCAACTGGACGTGGTGGGCCACGGAAGAGAGGGGGATGGAGATGAAGGGGGAGAAACAATTAAAATATTTTTTGTTTGAAAAACAATGCCACAATGAAAGCTAATTATTTGTGATCTTGTTTATTTGTTTGTTTGTTTCGAGGCAGGGTTTCTCTGTGTAGTCTTGGCTTATTTGCGGTGTTAAAAAAAAAAAAAAAGGGTAGCCAGGCATGGTAGTACACATCTGTAATCTCGAATTCTGGAGGCTGAGGCAGGAGAATTGCCCCAAGCTTGAGACCAGCCTCAACAGCCTAGTAATACTCTGTCTCAAAAGTCATTTTTATAAAGAATGAAACACGAGAGGGTGGGGGGCAGGGGAAGAGAAGGGGAAAGAAAAAGAAGGCGGGCAGGTAGAGTAGCTGGACAAAGAACTTAATAAAGCTTCTGTTGTTGGCACGTTTGCACGATCACCCAGGAATCAACTGAGAAATTAACCCTGAAAAGATCTGCAGGGTTTCAAAACAGGGAGGAGAAAACTGGGTGCATGCCTTATGTAATCCCAGCATGCAGGAAGCGGAGGCAGAAGGATGACTGAAAATCTGCAGCCCAGTCGGGGTTACTTAGTGAATAATATCCTGAGTTACAACAAACACATAAATAAAACCACCAAACAAAAACAACTGGAATAGAAAAAGGAATGTAAACGTACTCATTAAGATACATGATTAGTTGCTTCCTTTGGAAGGTTGATGATCTTACCTTCGCAGACAGTAATTTTTATTAAGCATCTGAAGAACACAAGTTAATGTTCAAGTTATCATTTAACACTTGTAGAGGTTTCCTGTTTGAGACCACGTGGAAGCAAGGATGCCCACAGACAGTGGCCGTAGCTGACAGATTGAGAGTGGCACAGAAACCGTGACTGTGCCTTGCAAAGTTTTGGGGGGGGGACAGGGTTTCCATATGAAGCCCAGACTTTCAGTCCTCCTGCCTCAGCTTTCCAAGTACTGGGACTACACGGATACCCTAGCACACCTGGCCTGCAGGATTCCTTTTCAGTGTGTAATACCTAAAACAGGGCTGGAGAGTAGGCTCAGTGGTTCAGTATACATAATATGCTCGTAGAGAACTGGAGTTGCGTTCTTGGCACCCACATCAGGCCATAACCACCTATAACTCCAGATCCAGGGGATATGGCATTCTCTTCTGGTCTTTTCTGGCACCCACACCTGCACTCAAGAGGACATACACAGATACAGGCATATACACCGAATTCCAAATGAATGAATGAATAAATAATTTTAAAATGTGTAATACCTAAAATGGCATCTAGGATGTGCTAAGGATAGTAAGATCTGCGGTGGTGGTGGTGGTGGTGGTGGTGGTGGTGATGGTGGTGGTGGTGGTGGGTGGTGGTGGTGATGGTGGTGGTGGTGGTGGTGGTGGTGGTGGTGGTGATGGTGGTGGTGGTGGTGGAGGTGGAGGAGGTGGTGGTGGTGGTGGTGATGGTGGTGGTGGTGGTGGTGGTGGTGGGTGGTGGTGGTGATGGTGGTGGTGGTGGTGGTGGTGATGGTGGTGGTGGTGGTGGTGGTGATGGTGGTGGTGGTGGTGGAGGTGGAGGTGGTGGTGGTGATGGTGGTGGTGGTGGTGGTGGTGGTGGTGGTGGGTGGTGGTGGTGATGGTGGTGGTGGTGGTGGTGGTGGTGATGGTGGTGTCAACTGGGTACCTACACAGTGCTGCAGGAGATACCTAAGGCTGCTCTCAGAGACGGTTCCTGCAGGAGATAAAGCCTAAACACAGGCATGCAGGGCAAGTAGGCCTCAGTTCAAGCTGAGAAGCAGAATCTTTTGAGCTGAGAAAATAGCTTTACAAGGGCCCTGGGCTCTGTGCAGAGCCAATTTTCCAAGCAGTTCAGTGTGGCTGGGCCCAGCTTGTGTTGAATGAACTGGTGAGGTGGGTGGGTAAAAAGAAACCGGGCACAGGAGAGGTTATCGGGGTCTAGGTCGGGAAGGTCTTGAAGCCATACTGAGGGGTCCAGCTGGATTCTGAAAGGAGGCTCTTTGAGGCGGGAACCAAATCTGAGGCATCCTTGCTTTCCTGGTACCGTTTTCCTTCCTCCAGTTCCGTTTTCTGCACCGTGGGGGTCCCTGGCTAGTCGCCAGGTCAGGAAATAGGAAAGGGATTAGGTGGCCACGGGAGGGCAAACAGCAATGGGGGGTGGGAGTAAGAGAGGCTGAGAAGGGCAACCCTGCAGAACTGGGTTTTCTCCTTTTGGTTTGGTTTGAGTTGAGACATGGTTTCTCTGTGTTAACCGCCCTGGCTGTCTTGGAACTTTGTAAGACCAGGCTGGCCTCGTACTCAGAGAACCTCCTGCCTCTGCCTCCTGGAGTGCTGGGATTACAGACGTGCGCCTCCGTACCCTGCAGAGCTGGGTTGTTTTTTTTTTTTTTTTTTTTTGGTTTTTTTTGTTTTTGCCTGATGTATAAACAGTATCTGCGGTGTCTGTTGCAGACTGGCTAATTCTGCAAGTGCCATACGCTGCGGTGTTCGAGGGGGAGCCCCTGGTGATGCGCTGCCGCGGCTGGTACGACAAAGTCGTCTACAAGCTTCACTACTACCACGATGGCCAGGCCGTGAGATACTTCCATTCTAGTACTAACTACACGGTGTTACAGGCGCGAGCCAGTGACAGCGGTCACTACCAGTGCTCTGGCACCATGCGCATCCCGGTGGAGAGTGCGCCCATGTTCTCCTCCAAGGTGGCTGTCACCGTGCAAGGTGGGAGAGACGATCACTGGGAAATTCTGGGGCTGGAATCAGAAGGGGGGAAAAAGAGGCTGCACTTTGCAGCCTGCTCTGTAGGCAGGTATGCCTTCCCTATGGCACACATCCAGGCTTCTTTTTCTAACTAGAGATCCCTCTTAGGAGTGATGAGTTCTTGCCTGTCTGAGGGCGTGCTGTATCATGAAGAGGGGCCGCAGCTGTCCCCCTTTAAGTCTAGAGAATGCCAACTGATCGCCAGCTAGGATGTAACTTGTAGCATCTGTCAGGATCCCGCCCCCCTTCAGACTGTCCCCATTCTCCCCACCCCTCCCCGCAGAGCTGTTCCAGACACCGGTGCTCAGGACCCTGAGCCCGCAGGAGGCGCGCGGTCGCGTGGTGCTGCGCTGCGAGACGCGCCTGCACCCGCAGAAGCGGGACACGCCGCTGCAGTTCGCCTTCTACAAGTACAGCCGGCCCGTCCGCCGCTTCGACTGGGTCGCCGAGTATACGGTCCCCGAGCCCGAGACCGAGGAACTCGAATCGTACTGGTGCGAGGCCGCCACCACTACTCGTAGTGTCCGGAAACGCAGCCCTTGGCTGCAGCTCCCCGGGCGGGGTGAGTGACAGCTCAGCACTGCCGGTGCTCGGCTTCCTGAACCCTGTGGTCCTCCCGCAGTATTGCCACCTTTCCATCTCAATCCTCCACAACACCCTCGCCAGATTCCGCCCCCCAGGGGCAACGATTTCAGTCACGGGTGACCAGACGTGTTGCGTTGCAGGCTCTGCCCCGGATCTGGCGTCCACCACCGCCCCCGCCCCACAGGCTGCAGCCTTGGCGCCCGGGGACAAGCCGCTTTCCTTCCGGAAGACCCCGGTGTCCAGATCCGTTTCGTCAGTCACTTCTATCCCCAACAGCACCTTTGCGGGGCTGCAGTTCCCCGCGGGCCACGTCCCCACTGCCGGGCCTCACGTCTGCGCGCCTCTGCCCACGTCCGTGGAACAGTCGCGCGAAGCTCTGCAGCCCAAGGTGGACCTCCTGCTTCGGGAGATGCGGCTGCTCAAAGGGCTTCTGAGCCGCGTGGTCCTGGGATTAAAGGACCCACAGGCCCTCCGCGAGCTTACAGAGACCCCAGAGACACCCACTTCTCACGTTTCTGTGAGCCCGGGAACCCCAGAGACCACTGTCGTGGAGGGCGGAGTGGACAGCTAGTGTCTGCTCTCCAGGATGGTTCATTCTGGATCTTCCCTTCTTCAGCTCGTTTGCAAATCAGAGACCCGTCTGTTAGTGTCCCCTTGCGCTGCTGTGGTTTTTAAAGAAACGCCCCTGAAGTGCCGTGCTGTGGATTTCCACCTTACTAGACAGCTTGTAGCCGATTTCGACCTTGCACGGTAGTTTGTAAACACAAACACTCTCTCTAGTGTGTTCTTCCTTCCATAATCCAGTAGAGGAGGCAGCTGTTGTTTATCACGGGGCAGTTCACGCTCGGAAGGTGAATTTAGACGTCACAGGAATTAAGTACACATTCCAGCGTAGGTTGAGTGATTTGTGTGTAACTGAATCCATTGAAGTTATGAGCACTTCAGAGCATTTTTAGGGTCAAGTTGTAATTATTCATACTGAATTTACTCTCTGATATTAAAATTACTTTCAAAATCCTATTAACTAACGAGTTTATATCTTCAAAGTCCCGAGTACGATTTCAACTTAGGGAAAGATTTTAGTGTGGGCTTCTCATTTCTGGCTATAACGGTCAGAGAGTCTGTGCCAGACTCACCCAGAGGCACCCCTTGCCCCCATGTAACCAGACAGAGCCACCCTGGAGCAGCTGAGGTCCATGCCATAACCTTACTCTAGTTCAGGGTTATACCCTCCTCAGTTCAGCTTCACAGTAAAGGCTGAGAACCAATGTGACTCTACCCTCCCGTCCTTCATTCTGCTCCAAAGATATTCAGTAAGATGTGAAATCCCATTTCCCTCGGAGCAACTAACCACAACTGACATGCTTTTACATTTTTATTGATTACTATTAAGAAAGAGAGAGAGAGAGAGAGAGAGAGAGAGAGAGAGAGAGAGAGAGAGAGTGTGTGTGTGTGTGTGTACTTGTCCAAGAGTACTCACGGTGGTTCCCTTGTGGAAGTCAGAGGACACTTGCCCGATTCCGAGGAGGAATGTTCAAATCCCTGGGTTAGATACCTGAGCTACAAGTGTCCCAACTTTCTAATGCAGGCTCCTTTGGGGCAGCCTTTCCAGTGCCCAGGCTCTTCCTCTCTTCTGACCTTGTTCCCCCAAAGTGTTGACCATCCTCATCTAAACAGGAAGCAGCTACCATCAGTGCCAAGAGGCTTAGTAATCAAAATATCTCAGGTCATTCAATAATAATAATAATAATAATAATAATAATAATAATAATAATAATATAATTTTAATGTTCTGGGTGTCGGGGGTGCATGCCTTAAATCCCGGAGAGGAAGAAGCAGGCAGATCTCTCTGAGTTCAAGGCCAGCCTGACCTGCCTACATAGTGGGTTCCAGGCCAGAGCCACATAATAAGACCCTCTCTCAAAAACAAAACAAACAAAGAAAAAAGAAGAAAAGAAAACAGAAAAAGAAAGAAAAAAAACCCACCACCACCACCACAAAGATTAAATGAGCTGACCGGAGGCCGGTGTGCCAGCTTCTCCTTCAGCAGTCTTTGTTGACACCTCAACACTCATTCTCCCACCTTGCCGTCTGCCTGCACTTAAGGCTAGTGATGCAGGGAGACAGCAAGCAGGATGGAGAACATTTGGGCAAAAATTAAAATCACTCACAGCCCGACTTACCCTGTGTGGAAGAGGAAAACTGTACGTCCTGTTGGTGACGTAGCCTTTGAGTCCTTCCCCGAAACTCTTGCATGGGAGGGAAGGTCTAAGATCACTCCCTTAGGTGCCTGTTAGGATCTCTCCGGAGTGCCCGCACCAAGGAAATGCCCGAGGCAGCCTCATCCTGCCTCTGTTTGGGTTCTAGCATGCATTCTGGGAAACAGAAGCCAGCTACCCCCGGCTGTCCAAGGGGCATCCTCAAGCCCATTCCCAAAATGTAGAGGTGATATCTGTGGAGGGATCTGCTTTCTCTCAAGGTTGTCTGATCATTTCTGCATCTTAAGTTCCGGCCTCAAACTCTAAACCTGCCACTTTCCATATCAGAGAGTAGCAGGTGTGGCACCCAAAAGTGTTCTATTTGATGACAAAAAGGATTCTGTCGTCATCCTCTCGGGCTTACTTTGTGCCTCTGCCCTGCCTCAGTGTTTCTCATCTTTATGGAAATCCATTATTCCTCACCATTTTCAACATTTACATTTGTGTGTGTGTGTGTGTCTGTGTGTGTGTGTATAAGAGCTTGAACAAGATCCTCCAGATTGAAGTGCAAGCTCTCCGCATTCAACCTACCCTCAGCCACACCGACCCCGTGACAATTTCCCAACACATCGTCATCTTTCACGTGCTCGGCCTTTGAGGAGACTTTTGCCTCGTCCTGTATGGGAGGGCTGTGCAGGCCCGAGCTTCTGAGTTTCCTCGTTCTCAAAAGGAGGGCAATAATAGTCATCTTACAGAAGCAGGCAAACAAATGGATTCTTTCATTATTAGAGGTGCTCAGCTAGTGGACCCTTCAGTACTTAGGAGCCCCAAAGGGGATGGTATTCCAGAAATCACTTTCTAGAGAGACAACTTCCATCAGTCACTACAGGTGGACTGTTAGACTGTGTTCCTAAACTTTTGATATTTTAAAATAAGCTGCAATGAATGTCTTAGAGTATCCCCCCTTTTTGTTTGTGTGTTTTCTTGGAGACAGTATTTCTCTTTGTAACCCAACGGGCCTGGAATTCAGTATCATGCCCAGGCTTCCCTCAACTCGCCGACCCCCTTGTCCCTGCCTCCGCAGTGTTGGGATTACAGGTGTCCACCACCAAGCCAGCTTATTCCTACGCCATAGGGAATTTGCTTATAGGCTTTTTCTGTTTCTGGAATTTGAAACAAGCTTGGAAAGAGAAATGACCCAAAGAGAGAATAGGCCAAAGCAATAAAATATAGTCAGTTAAGACAATGAATGGCCCCCTACCCTTCAGAAGGGCTCAAAGGGAAGGGGAACCAAAAGGACAGTTTCAGAGAAGCCCCTGATACAACAGTGCCTAGACTCGTGACTGGGTTTTCTTAAAGAAAGTTTTCTTTTTTTTTTCCCCAACTATTTATCAGCGTTTCAACTCTTTCTAACGCTTCTCCATCCTGCCTATCCCGAGCACCCCAGTTAACCTGCATGTGATTGAAAACGTGAGACCCACAATTGGCAACAGTTCTCCGGATAGCTGAGTCTGAGGCAAATAAAATATGCAAGCAAAATTTTATTTTTAGTTTTTACAATTAAGCAACTACACTTGTGACGGGATGCAAGCAGTGATAATTCACTGATGCTAGCTCATCATTTCAGAATCTACAAAGGAAACGGTTGAAACCACAAGGAGATAGGGTGGAGGGTAGGATAGGGGAGGAGAGAGGATTTGTAAAGGGTTGGGTATTTTTGTTTGTTTGTTTTTTGTTTTGCCCACCGTTCTCCCCCATATCAAGGAAGTATGGAACATGGGCCATCTGCTCCTCGACCCTAATGAAATAGAGCTCCTAGAGTCTGAAATATGTCCCTTGAAGTTGGGAGGTGCCGCAGAGAATGAACCCGATTTAGGCCCAAGGAAGCTGGAGTCAGCTATGGCTGTAGGACAGAAAAACCTCTCTGGGAATCAGCCCACACCATGGAGCATCCTGGAGCTCCTGTGGTCACGGCAGAGAGAAGATGCGTGTCTTGAAGGCAGTAAAGCCCCTGCGACAGGCAAAAAAAGGCACCAAGCACTTGGACTTCCATCTTAATCTTTAGAGGCTGAGGAAAGATGTGCAAACGAACAACTGGAAGACAGATGTGTCTGCCTTCATCCAGCAAGAAAGTATTTGCCAGAAGTAAAAATTACCAAAATGTCCACAAAAATGTCCCTAGGAAGAAGAGTTGGTGCTTGCCATGTGCCAAGCTTAGAGAGCAGGAAGTCACCCATCCAAAAAGAATCATAAAATCATGCTATTCTTTTACCCACCCTCTTCTTTACCTCCCTCATCCTTTGGCCAAAATGCAAAGCAAAGAAAATAGAAAGAGATGCAAACAGAAGGAGAAAAGATGGAGGATGTGTGTATGTGTAAATGGGCAGGGAGGGAGACACAGCCTCCATGCTTCCTGGAGACAGGGCCTTCTCTGGAGAAGAGGACACACACTTATCTCTGAATTTAGGTTTGAAACCTGTTACCATCTAAGACTGGGATTCTAATTTATGTGTTGACACTATCTGTAATGGTGGCCTAAGCTCATTCCAGGCTGTGAGCTACTGACAGAAGCAGAAACACCATTGATCTTTGCAAACCTTACACACGGGCTCTTCTGTACACAAAGGTTGTGATTCAGTGGATCTGGGTGGAATCTGAGAGTCTGCACGTCTAACAAGCTCTGACTGATGCCAGTCATGCTGGGTCTTGGGCCACACTTTGAGGAAGGTAATGTGAAAAGGGGAATAGAGTACATTTTAAACGGATTATGAAAGACAAAAAGCTACATTTTGATTATGCCATAGATTATGCTTTCAACATACAAGTCATTTTCTTTATTTGAGGGTTGTTTTTTTTTTTTTTTTTTTTTTTTTTTTTTTTTTTTTTAGTTAGGGTGTCACTATGCAACTTTGGCTGTCCTGGAATTCACTATGTAGACCAGGTTTGTAAGACCCCTGAGCCACATGAGTGGCCAGGCCCCTCCCCCAAAGACCTTGCTAACTGCCAGGTTCCACCCACAGAATACTCTAACTGCCCTGACTGCTGGACCCTGTCCCCATCCTACAGACTAAAAAGCCCAATCTCTGGACATGAAATCCCACCAATCTCCACCCTGGAAAGCTCCACCCTGAAAAGGTCCACCCCCTTCTCAAGAAACTCTAGATCTTTATAAGCCCTCTACCCTGTTCAGTTTGCTGCTGTTTCTCACCCGAGCAGAGGCAGCCACCCTCCTGGATTTTCCCCTCCCCAAAAATCTCTTGAGTGAGGTTTGTTGTGCGGTGTGACTTTGGCATTCCTTGGCTCCCGGCTGCAGGATACCTTTCCATCTGATCTGTAATGCCTCAAACTCATGGAGATTTACCCACCTCTGCCTCCTGAGTGCTAGGATTAAAAGCATGCACCACCATGCCTGGCTTTGATTTTTTTTTTTAAGCATAGAAATTATTAATGAAGGACTGAAGCTGTAGCTCAGTAGTAAAGTGCTTGACTCCAATGCATGAAGTTCTAGATTCCATCCTCAGTAATAAAAAGAAATTATTAATTAATACAGACCTTGCTTTTTTTAAAAAGTCATGTTGTGTAGAAAAAATGTTAAATTCTACTTTTAGTTACCACTTTCCCACCTACTCCCTTGGTAATTACAGACATAATCACCATTTAACACTTCAGTGAGCACTCTTTTAACCTTTTTAGGGAAAAGTATTCTCTTCTTCTTTTCTATCTTTTTCCCTTCTTTCTTTCTCTCCTTCCTTCCTCCTTCCACCTCCCCCTCCTCCCCCTCCTCCCTCTCCTCCCCCTCCTCCTCTTCCTCCTCCCTCACAAGGCAAAGTGTATTAGCAACTTTTCTGTTGCAGTGATAAAAACACCATGAACCAAGGTAACTTATGGAAGAGTGAGTTTGTTTGAGCTCACTGTTTCACAGGGTCAGAGTTCACGATGGCCCGGACAACATGGCAGCGGGCAGCGGGCGGCGGGCGTGGCAAGTAGGGCAGCAAGCTGAGCTCTCACATCTTGAACTTCAAGCACCAAGTAGAAGTGGTGGGAATCTTCCAACAGCCAAAGTCGGCTTCCAGTCAGGTACTTCCTCCAAGAATGAACTTCCCAACAGCGCCACCTACTGGCCTATAGGGGACATTTTCATTCAAGCCGTTACCCAGGGTCTCATTCTAATAATCCTGGCTGGCCTGGGATTCTTTATACATATAGCCAAGGCCATCCTGAGCCACATAGCAGGAACCTATCTCAAGCAAACTGGTCTCTTCTCTCCAAAGACAAGACATTTGGGTGGGGCTCTATTTCACAAGAAATTTACTGGTTGATTACCACTGAGCCATTTCTTGCATTTTAGATACAACTGCTGAGTGAAATTACCAACCTGCTTCTTAGTTCTAATATCCAGCTCACAATTTTCTCTTGCCTTTGTCCACAGAACTGTTGAAAAGCATAGCGAAGTAGCCAGTGAACATTCCTCTACCCTGCCTAGCTGGAAACTTAGTAAGCGAAACAGGCCGGCAAGGCAAGAGCTAAGCTAGCAAGCGGATGCTGTCACCTAGTGGACAATGTTCTTTCTGCTCTTGTTATTATAATTTTAGTTAGACTACAACATAATGGATTTTATTATAACATTTTATACATGTTTATCATTGTGCTTTCTTTATATTCACACTCCATTATTCTCTCTTGAATTATTTCCCTTCCCTCCGGCTCTCTCTCCAAATAGTCCCTCTCCTGCTTCCATGATTGTGTGTGTGTATGCGTATATGCATATATACACATAAGTACACATGTATGCACACATGTGTATGTGCATATAGATCTACTTTTCTCATCACTGTGACAAAATATCTGAGAGAAGCCACTTAAGGGAGGAAGAATTTTTTATTTTCTGAGATAAGGTCTCACTCTGTAGACCTGACTGGACTAGAACTTGCTAGTAGACTAGGCTGGCCTCAAACTTGCAGAGACCTATTTGCCTTTGCCTCCAGAGGCCTGACAGGCACCCACCACCATGCCCCATGGGAGGGAGGATTTGATTACCTGTGGTTTCAGAGAGTATCGTCTGTTGTGCTCGGGGGCAGGAGCAGTTCCAGGGAGGCAGCAGTGTGTGCCATAGAGCCTCAGTCAGCAACTGGACCAGGAAGCATAACTCAGGACAAAACTAGAGATGGGTCCCCCCTGACCACTGCTACCATTTGGGGTCCAAGCCCCAAAGACTCCACAGCCTTCAAGAATAACACCGTCAGACAGGAAACCAGCGCTCAGACAAACTGTAACTGCGTGAATGAGTACATAAGCAGTCATAGTAGTTAACCTAGATTCTGCACATGAGAGAAAACGTGTAATATTCTTTTATTCCCTTCTCCTGTTCCCCCTCCATCACCCTTTAGACTGTGCATCCCCACACATAGTCCTCTCTCTGTGTGTGTAGATGTGTGTTCATATATATCTACATATATGACATGTACACATATATATGTATTTGTGTATGCATCACAAACACATATATGTATAACATATTTAAATCTAAGTTCTGCATATGAGGGAAATAGAATATGTTTGTCTTTCAGAGACTAGCTTCTTTCGCTTAACACATGATCTCCACTTCTACTTTTCTATTTACTTGCCTGAAAATGACATAATTCCTTTGTTGTTGTTGTTTGGTTTTTTGAGACAGGGTTTCTCTGTGTAACAGCTCTGGCTGTCCTGGAACTTGCTTTGTAGATGAGCTGGCCTGCACATGATCTCCACGTCTACTTTTCTATTTACTATCCTGAAAATGACATAATTCCTTTTTGTTGTTGTTGTTGTTTGGTTTTTTGAGACAGGGTTTCTCTGTGTAACAGCTCTATGTAACTGCCCTGGAACTTGCTTTGTTGACCAGCTGGCCTTGAAATCACAGAGATCCACCTGCCTCTGCTTTCTGAGTACTGGGAATACAGGCATGCGCCACCACTGCCCGAATGACATAATTCCTTTTTTCCTATAACTGGATACAACTCCCCTGAGTACATACATTACATTTGTTCACCCACTCATCTGTGATAAGCATCTAGACTGGTTCTGTGTCTTGGTTACTGTGAACATGCAATACACTCAGGGGAAAGAGGGGGAGATATTCGGTGCCAGGCTTGACAATCTTTTGGCAGTTTATGAAAAATGAAATACAAAAGGGTTTGGAACCCATCAGAAGATGAGCCCATGGTTTCCACAATTTCTGTTTTTATCATGTAGATTCCTCAGAGAACGGTCGCACAGCCATAACGAGCCTTGTTTCTTTGGGCGGGAACACTGAAGTACACAAGGCTTCTTTGGTTTAGTTGTAATTGTTCAAGAAATAAATGACAGACTCAAACTAAAGTGTAGGATACATGACAGTGGGGAAGAGGGGCCGTGACCACTCCTCTGCATTCTGTTTGTCTGGGGAAAGATTAGAAGAGAGTGGCTATGTAAAAACATATTCAGCAAAGGAAGACATGGAACAGAAAACATCTCTTGTGTCCCTTGCCCTGCTCATCTCACGATATTTACCAGTTCCTCCCAGAATTGAAACAGGAAGCAAGAGCATGACCTAAGGGTCACTCATCAGTTTCTGCCCCAGTACTTCTCAGAACAATAACACTATGTGCTAAATTTGCAAATATTGAGTGGTGGTGGAAAGAGATGGATATTTGGTCAAACATTTTAATTGCCCCTATACAATGAGGTGCTCAGCCAGGTGATGATGGCACACACCTTTAATCCCAGCACTTGGGAGGCAGAGGCATGTAGATCTCTGTAGCAGGCTTTCTTTGGGCCACCAACCAGCTTCCAAATCAGGACACGGAGACATATTACTAGTTATGAATGCTCGGCATTATCTTATGCTTGTCCCACTAGCTCTTATAACTTAATTTAACTTGTTTCTCTTCATCTACATTGTGCCTTGGGGCTTTTTACCTTTCTTTCATCCTGTGTGTCCTGATCCGTGTCTGCCTGGCTGGCAGCTACCTGCCTGGCTGACCCAGGGCATCTCCCTCTCTTTCTTCCTCTCTCTCCTCTTCTCACACTTACTCTTTCTGCTCGCCAGCCCCACCCACCTATCCCTTTATTGCCTAGCTATTGACCATTCAGCTTTTTATTAGACCAATCAGGTGCCTTAAGCAGGCAAAGCAACAACACATCTTTACATAATTAAACAAACAGCATAAACAAATGTAACACACCTTTCTATTGTTAAAGTCATATTCTGCAACATAGACAAATGTAGCACATCTTTACATAGTTAAAGTAACAGTCTACAACAGATCTCTGTGAGGTCTACAGAGTGACTTCCAGGACAGCCAAGGTTATACAAAGAAACCTGTCTCAAAAACAAAACAAAGCAGAGACACAAAAAACAATGAGATGCTCAACTCCAGTCACTTCTGGCCCTAGGGTTGTGTGGAGCTCAAGTAGTTCCTCAGAATATTGACAATAAATGGACTTCAAGGGAAAGATTGACATACCTTTCTGAAAAAACAAAACAAACAAACAAAAAACTCTAAAAAATTTTAAAACTTTTTTTTTGGAGACAGGTCTTGCTATGTATGTATGTAGTCCAGTCTGACCTGGAACCTGAAATACTCCTCTCGACATCCTAATGCTGAAATTACAGGAACATGACACCATCAGACTTTGAACTAATAGGTGGAGCTTGGGTGTGGTTGCAGCAGGGTAGGTGGTTTAGATCCATTTACCTGTAATTCTCATGGCCACTGAATGTCTGGATTGGTTGGGCATAGTGATTCATCTCATTCAACAGCTTCATTACCACATCGCTGGCTGTCCTTTCTCCCAGCCACCCCTTCACCTTGACGCCCGCCCCCTCAGCCTCTCCTAGTCTGGAGAGTCTGCTATATAGTGTAGCTTGGGATTTCTTTTTCTTACTAACAAGACACAGATGGATAAGTTAATTCTTATTTCAACCTGCTATGAAGCCAGAGTTATTCAGGAGGAAAAGCTGAGTGCCTTTCTGAGAGCATTCGATCACACGTGGGTAAGTGGCAGGGCAGACACAGCCCAAGGTCCAGGCTGAGGTTTGCACCAGGTTCAGACCATGCTCTTCAAAGGCAACACTAAATCTGAGGCCACCACTTCTCCCCCCCGCGCCCCCCCCCCCCCCCCGCCCCTGGAGCTGAGGACCGAACCCAGGGCCTTGCGCTCTACCACTGAGCCAAATCCCCAACCCTTGGGAATCTTTAGAGTACATTTCATGTGCATCTTTATGGCTGTCCTGGATCTTTTTTTAAAGATTTATTTTTACTTATGTGTGTGTTTGTGTGAGTGTATGCCACATGTATGCAGGTACCTGCAGAAGTCAGAAGAGGACATCAGATCCCTTGGAACCAGAGTACGGATGGTTATTAGCCACCCAATGTGGATGCTGTAAACCAAACTCCAGTTCTCTGGAAAAAAATAGGAAGCACTCTGAACTGCTGAGCCATCTCTCCAGGCCCTGTCCTGGATCAGAAGTCCCACGAAGCACATAATTGCAGGCAGACACGGTGGCTTACACCTGTAATCCCAGCACTTGGGACGCCCAGGGCTTGAGGACTGCCACAAGTTTGAGGCCAGCATAGGCTGTATAGTGAGTTCTGAGGTTACAGAATGTGCCATATCCCAAAAAGAAACGCACAAGACAACAAAATGGAAAAAGAAAGAAAGAAAAGAGAGCAAGAAAAGAACAAACTGGCAGAACTTGACATTTACTGGTATCGCACTGGATGCCAGAACATTGACAATTTACTGAAAATAGAAAGAGGAACCTCCCTTTGGACCACAATGGGGAGGTGAAGGGACAAAAGAGGGGAAATTTCTTTACTAATTTCTCAGAAGAGCGGTACATTTGCATCAAGTGCTGTGAAGATGAAAATGAAGCTTTTTTTTTTTTTTTTTTTTTTTTTTTAAGAAACCGCCAAAAATCGAGAGTGTGGCGTGATGCGTGTCCTCATGTGATTGGTCATATTGTATAAAACGGGCACTTTCGAAATATTCAAGCCATCCCACACTTGATGACTTGATCTCTTAGCAAAATTGTTATTGTTCAATGCTTGTCAAGCAGCGAGGTGTAGGGTCTCTATCCCTGTAACCCTAGCGTTCTGGAGACTGAGGCAGCACCACCAAGACCCAGAGGCCAGTTTGATCTACACAGTGCATTCCCACAGTGCGTTCCCAGACAGCTGGTCCAGACTCCTAGCAAGACTGTCTAAGACACACGAAGGGAGAGAGAGAGGAAGGAAGAAAGGGAAAATTTATCAAGATTGCTGGCTTACCAATGATGCAATAAAAGATAAACAGTTGCTGTGGGGTGTGTGTGTGTGTGTGTGTGTGTGTGTGTGTGTGTGTGTGTGATCAGTTCCAAGAAAAGAACCTCTCCTTTTCTTGCCTGGTAGTAACTGAGACCCCTCTCTAAAAACAGCATTTCTTTCCCTGAGCTCAGTGTGCTGATAATTCTTTCATTTCTTTCTTTTTTTGGGGGGTGGGGGATTATTTGATATTTTAATGAAAGAATATTGGACAAAAGTAATTGTTAAAGTTGGATAAAAGAGAAGTTTCGGTTCATTATACTATTCTGTATCATTATATGTATCTGCAACTACATAATTGAGAAAGGGTGTAATATGAAAACCCATCATATATTGACATTTATTATTAGGGCTTTATTTTCAAGTACCTTTCTTAGTTACCTATCAGTGATATAGAATAAGATTGATTTCTTTTGTGTATTTTTATTATTTAAAACAATAAAAAAATTTAAAAATATTTTGATCATCTTCTTCCCCTCCCCTGTCCTTCCAGATCCTCTCCCCCTCCCTACCCTCCCAACTTTAAGTTCCTTCTCAAAAAAGCAAACAGAAACTATCAATACAATAAAACCCCTCAAAACCAAGAAAAAAATAAACCACCACCCTAAAAGAAGAAAACAAAAAACCCAAACTGTAACTAAATAAACACACACACACACACACACACACACACACACACACACACACACACACACTGTGGAGTCCATTATTTGTTGGTCAACTGCTCCTGAACATGAGGCCTGCCCTGGAGAGATTAATATACCCAGTGTCACTCCATTGGAGAGAACTGATTTTCCCTCTCCCAGCAGGTATAAATGACAGTCAAGTTGTTAGCCTTTACCCTAGTGGGTGGTATTTCATTAATTCATTCATTTAAAAAACTAACAACATAAAATATAACAAGATTAAACAAGAACTATCCCATCGAAGGTGTAGAAAAGTGGTTTCTTGAAAAAAGGCAAATGGCGCCATCTCGTGTCCAAAAGCACAAATAGAGAATTATTAAAATAAGCTTCAGAAGTGACTGCCAGGCTCTGTGGGTATTCAATCTAAATATGCTTCCTATCTCCATTGCTGAAGGACCTTATGTGAGGTCTCACAGGCAGTCCAAATATCCATAAATAAGCTCAAACTGGACTACAGGAGGATTTCTGGTGGTTAGATAAAAGCCAGCATTCCCCAGGAACTTGTCGAACTGGTCATCTGCCAAAAGGAGTCATTTCCCTTACCTCTGGCAAGAAGAGATATATGACTCGATTGATATATACATGTGCTTGCATATCAAATCCCATGCTGGGCTCCAGGATCCCTCAGTCCCCCACACAATTACGGGTTATACATTTCAAAGTCCAGCCAGTATCCTGGCCCTTCTCACCTCAGATATCTGCTCTTTTTATATTCCCTGCCCCTAGCTATTCTCTCTCTCTCTCTCTCTCTCTCTCTCTCTCTCTCTCTCTCTCTCTCTCTCTCTCTCTCTCTCTCTCTCTGCTTGCGTGTGTCGTGCATGTGTGTGTGCGTGTGTGTGTGTGTGTGTGTGTGTGTGTGTGTCCACTATTCTCTTGTCTCCTGCTGTTCTCTCTTCTCTGGCTGTGTCCAGTCTGCTTTCTTTTCTCCGTGCTCTGGACTCTTCTAGTTGCCTCTGGATATTTTCTCTCTCTTACCCACAATAAAAATCTCCCCCTAACCACACCACAGAACAGTCATGTCTCCAGTTTCTTTACTGCACCCCTCACATACACCTTACAGTTATTTTAAGGAGTTAGTTGAGGAAAGAAATTATGCTTGCAGCTGAGTATGGAGCCACATATCTGTAATCCTAGCACTTGGGAAGTGGAGGCAGGAGAATCAGAAGGTCAGGATCATCGACTTCAATATAGTGAGTTGGAGAACAGCCTATGAAACCGTGTCTCAAATAAACAAATTAGAATGAGGAGAGAGAGAGAGAGAGAGAGAGAGAGAGAGAGAGAGAGAGAGAGAGAGAGAGAGAGAGAGAGAGAGAGAGAGAGAAACAGACAGACAGAGAGACTCTGTAATCACACCTGTCCAAACTACAAAATACCAAGCATACTCCCTAGCTAGGATTGTTACTTTAAAAAAAAATGGTTTGAAAAACTCATACAGGAGCAGGAAAGATGGCTCAGTGTTAAGAGGGCTTGTTGCTCTTCTAGAGCATCCAAGTTTGGTTCCCAGCACCCACATTAGGCAGCTCACCATGGCTGTTAACTCCTGCTGTAGGGAATCTGACTCCCTCTTCTGGCTTCTGCAGGTACCTGCACACAGTACACGCACGCACGCACGCACGCACGCACGCACGCACGCACGCACGCACGCACGCACGCACGCACGCACGTGCGCGCACACACTCACTCACGAATCACATAAATAAATTAAACCTTAAAAAAAAAAAAACATTATGGTAGTTTGAAAGAAAATGGCTCCCAAAGGAAGTGGCACTATTAGGAGGTGTGGCCTTGCTGGAAGAAGTGTGTCACTGTGGGGTGGCCTTTGAGGTCTCTTTTGCTCAAGCTTCCCTCAGTGTGACTTTTAGTCAACTTCCTGTTGCCTGCAGGATGAATCAGCTCCAGCACCATGTTTGTCTATAAACTGCCATGCTCCCCATCATGGCCTTAATGGACAGAACCTCTGAAACTGTAAGCAAGCCCCCCTCAAATGTTTTCTTTACAAGAGCTGCTGTGATCCTGGTGTCTCTTCACAGCAACAAAAACCCAAACTGAGATACCCATATAATATAAATGCTCACTTTTGATGACTTTCAAATGTAAAGTTCAGATTTTTAGAACATTTTCATTTTGTAAATCTGAAACTTTCTATATACCATCTAAATAACAGCTTCCAATTTCCTTCCATCCCTGACTCTCATAGTCTTTCTTACCCAGATTGGTCTCAAATTCGCTATGATCCTGCTGCCTCAGCTTCCTGAGTACAAGGGTTGCAGGCATGCACCACCATACTCATTTTGATTGGCTTATTCTAATTATTATTTTTAACAAAATGATGACTTTAATACTCATCATATTATAATATATGATGGGATTTCTCTCCTTTTCTATGTCAGAATAATTGTGTGCATGTGTATGTATATCTATCTATCTGTCTGTCTGTCTATCTGTCTACCTGCCTGCTGAATTATCCATTCATCTATTGGTGGCCATTAAGAGTTGCTTTTACTTCTTGGCAATTGTGAATGATGTAAATAATGTGAGTATTCAAGTTTTTCTTCATGGTTCCATTTTCAATTCTTTTGGATGTGTGTGTGGGTGTGTGTCTGTGTGTGTGTGTGTGTGTGTGTGTGTGTGTGTGTGTGTGTGTGAGAGAGAGAGAGAGAGAGAGAGAGAGAGAGAGAGAGAGAGAGAGAGAGAGAGAGAGAATTGATTTCTGGATTGGATCCTTGCTGTGGAATGGTCTTTCTGTACACTGTGAATATATGTTGCTTTCATTGGTTGATAAATAAAGCTGTTTTGGCCAATAGCCAGGCAGAATAAGGTTAGGTGGTACAATCAAATGGGAGAGGAAGAAGGGCAGAATCAGGAGAGATGTGAACCAGCCACCCAAGAAGCAAGATACTGGCAGACTGATAATGTCACGGCCATGTGGCAATACATAGATTAATAGAAATGGGTTAATTTAAGTTATAAGAACTAGTTAGTAATAACCCTGAGCTATTGGCCAAACATTTATAATTAATATAAGCCTCTGAGTGATTATTTGGAAATGGCTGCAGGATGGGGTGGGACAGAGAAATGACTCCGATTTCAGATCCTAATTTCATTTTTAATTTTATGAGGCTCTTTTATTCTATTTTCCACAGAGGCATATCATTTGACACTCCCAGCAGCAATGCAGAAGAGTTCAGTTTCTTCACACCCTTAATATTTATTATATTTTTAGTAGCTGATCTCATATATGAGATGAGATCTTACCACAGTTTGAGTTTTTCCTAATGATTAGCAATGCTAAGGATCTTTCACAGCCTGTACTGCCATTTTGTGTATTTTCTTTGGAGAAATATCTATTCTGGTCCCTTTATTTAAACTGAGTTACTCATTTCCCTGCTGTTGAACTGTAGGAATCCTGCATATATCCTGATAGGAATCTTTTACCAGATATATATTTTGCAGTTATTTTCCTGTGTTTTATATGCTTCATTTTCATTCCTGTTTCCTTTAATGTGAGATTTTAGTTTAGTTTCTTTTATTTATTTATTTTTGATGAAGTTTCAATTGTTCAGTTTTTTTGTTGTTGCTACTTGTGTATTATCCTAACCAAGAAACCACTGCCAAATTTATTGTCACAAAAATTTTAGGCCTTTAACCCATTTTGACAGCACCCCCTCCCCATACACAAAGTACAGTATAAACTAAAGACCTAACTTCATTCTTCTGCAGGAGGGTGTCATTTGCTGAGAAGACTATCCCTATCCCTCTCAGGTGTCTCAGAGCCTGAAGATCATCTGACCACATATATATGAGGTTTTGTTTGAGGGCCTCTCTATTATGTTCTTGTGGAATGTACGTCTATCATGCCAGTACTATATCTGCTACATTTTACCCAATCACTGACTTGTTCTGTAGCTTGCCTTCCCCACAGATAAAATTTTTTTAAGATAGCTTGCTGTGGAACCACCTCCTACTTTGTGTCAGCATCCAATCAGGAACAAATTTGGGCTGCTTCCTCCAACCCTCTTCAAAGCAATGGAATAAACGTGCCGATCCTGTAATAACCTCTCCCTCACGTCTTTTACTATGATGCCCTAAAATTCTTTATAGATCACAACTGGGTAATTCTAGCTGGAATATAAGTTCATACAAATACAAATACATGCAACTAATATCTTTAAAAGATCCACAACAGAAAGCACAACAAGAATAGGATTTACCCACCTCCCTCCCCGTGTGTGTGTGTGTGTGTGTGTGTGTGTGTGTGTATGTGTGTGTGTGTGTGTGTGTGTGTGTGTGTATGTGTGTGTGTGTGTGTGTGTGTGTGTGTGTGTGTGTGTTGGGGGATGGGGGTAGTAATTGTTTTGAGTATCCCACCAGAGATGACCACTCAGACACATTTTATAACCAACTGAAAGTCTTTATTCCAGCCGGCTGGGACCGCACCCAGGCATTCGGGGACCTAGGTGTGGTCCAGAATGTCCAGAACACAGGGTTTTTAAAGGGAGAAATCACATCTTGGCATCTTGCTCAGCAGCTGCAGGAATAAGCAGTTTTAAGAGAAGCTGAGATAAGCAGTTAGCTGGGGTGGAAGTGGGGGTGGGGGTTCCACACAAACATGCAGTTTAACAGAAGCTGAGCTAAGTTCGTTAGGACATCCTGACCTTTGGTTCCTAGAATAGAGTTGAGTAACTGGACAGTTGTGGACCTGGTCTTTCTCCTCATAGATTTTCAGGTTTAACACTGCCTGATTAACATTAAAATCTGAGAAACCTGGTGTAAGTGTTGCAGCTTTGAAGGGAAAGATATCCTGGCAACTGGAAGCCAAGGAACACCACGAAGTCACACTGCCCAGCAAACCTCACGCAAGAGATTTACTAGGAGGGAAAAATCCAGGAGGGTGGCTGCCTCTACTCGGGAGAGAAACAGCAGGGAACTGAACAGAAGGTAGAGTTTATATGGAGTTTCTTGGGAGGTGGAGCTTTCCAAGATGGCCCGGAATTGGTGGGATTCTGTGGTCAGACTCTAGGGCAAGCTCGGGTATTGGTGGGATTCTGTTGCTTGGCCCTAGTCTTTGGCTTGGGATCAAGTCAGGGTCAGGGTGTATTTCCTTTGTCCTGGTCTCAGGTCAAGTCAGGGTCAGGGTGTATTTTCTTTGCCCTGGTCTCAGGGTCAAGTCAGGGTCAGGGTGCATTTCCTTTGCCCTGGTTTTGGGGTCAAGTCAGGGTGTTCTTTCCTTGGCCCTTTTACCCTATACCTGGGAACTCTCTTTTCTTTTTTTCTATTGATATTCTATTTTTTCCTTTTATTAAAAATAGACTTTTTTCTCTCACATAATATCTCCTGATTGTGGTTTCCCCTCTCTCTACTCTTCCTACTTTCTCTCCCATCCCATCTGGGTCCAACCCCTTTCTGTTTCTTTTTAGGAAATAAACAGGTAGCCGGGTGGTGGTGGCACACGCCTTTAATCCCAGCACTTAGGAGGCAGAGGCAGGCAGATCTCTGTGAGTTCAAGGCCAGCCTGGTCTACAGAGCGAGCTCCAGGAAAGGTGCCAAAGCTACACAGAGAAACCCTGTTTTGAAAACCAACAAAGAGAGAGAGAGAGAGAGAGAGAGAGAGAGAGAGAGAGAGAGAGAGAGAGAGAATAAATAGGTTTCTAAGGAATGATAATAAAAAAAACATAATAAGATTAAAACAAAAACTAACACATCGGAATAGGACAAAACAAACAGAATGGAAAGACCCAAGAAAAGACATAAGAAACAGATATGGACGTAGAGTCTCATTTGTTTGCACACTCAGCAATCCCATAAAAATACTAAACTAGAAACCATAATATATAGACAAAGGGCCTGTAGGATAAAAAGAAAGAAAAATGTAAATAAAATAAAATAAAAGCCGGGCAGCGGTGGCTCACGCCTTTGATCCCAGCACTCGGGAAGCAGAGCCAGGTGGATCTCTGTGAGTTTTGAAGCCAGCCTGGTCTACAGAGCGAGTTCCAGGACAGGCACCAAAACTACACAGAGAAACCTTGTCTCGAAAATAAATAAATGTACCACATTTTCTTTATCCATTCTTCTGTTGAGGCACACCTAGGTCGTTTCCAATTTCTAGCTATTGTGAATAGAGTATCAATGAACGTAGTTGGGCAAGTGTTGCTGTGGTAGGATGAAGCTCCTTTTGTGTAAATGCCCAAGAGTGGTATTGCTGGACCTTGAGGTAGATTGATGCCCATCTTCGCTGATTTCCGTAGTGGCTATACAAGTTTACAGTCCCACTAGCAATGGACGGATGGAGATTTTATCTTCTCTTTTGAACTTTGGAGGGTTGTGTGGAAAGCTGCTGTTTGTTTGTTTTTGTTTTTCGAGACAGGGTTTCTCCGTGTAGTTTTGGTGCCTGTGCTGGAGCTCACTCTGTAACCAGGCTGGCCTCGAACTCACACAGCTCCACCTGGCTTAGCTGCTCTGAATGGCGCTTACTTAGCCGCACAGCGCCTTCGGCAGCATCGGTCATTTTCCCCATTGCCGTGGTCCTCCCACGGCGCTGCTGAGGGGCTGGAGTTAGGCGGAAGCCGGCGGAGACAGCCGCTCTAGCTCTAGCCGGCGACTCGGTGGCGGGGCAGCGGCTGCCTGCCTCCCGGGCGCCGCCATGTTGGAAGCGCCGGCCTTGAACCATGGCGGCGAGCGCCAGACTGCGGCCGCTAGCTCGGCTGGGCACACGGTGGAAGTGCGGCCAGGGCTGTATCTGGGTGGGGCGGCGGCGGTGGCGGAACCAGACCGCCTGCTGGAGGCCGGCATCACCGCCGTGCTGACGGTCGACTCGGAACCGGGTTTCCAGGCTGGGGCTGGGTTCGAAGGTCTCCGGAGCCTCTTCGTGCCGGCGCTGGACAGACCCGAGACCGACTTGCTCAGCCACCTGGATCGCTGCGTGGCCTTCATCAGCCAGTCACGAGCCGAGGGACGGGCGGTGTTGGTGCACTGGTGAGTGCAAGGGGCAGGGGTCAGTGCCTCGTCCCCAGTCTCGTCTTTCTGCAGAGCTCCCAGGAGGGGAGGAACCGCCTGCCATAGCTGAGACCCTCTCGTTCCTCATCCTCATCCTTGGGGCATGTCGTTCAAAGAAGAGGGTCTGGAGACCGGCCCCTGGTCCGTGTTCTCATTTTCGGCATCCGTCTGTCTGTCCATCCATCCATCCATCCATCCATCCATCCATCCATCCATCCATCCATCCATCCATCCATCTATCTAATCTATCTATCGTCTCTCATCTATAGTTTTGGAGTTGGGGTTCATCAGATAAGGTTTAGCAGCTCTGTAAGGGAAATCAGACACCCATGCCAGTGAATGTAGTGCAGGCCAGATGTATTGGGGTGAAAATATGTGATACCTTTCGTCCTCGACCTAAAAGTCACTGTGGTTAACAGGAGAAAAACATGAGACTTTTTGTTTTTGAGACAAGGTCTTACTGTACACAGTTCCAGATCTGGCAGACCTGGAACTCGCTTGCTATGTAGACCAGGCCGGCTTCAAAGCCATCTGCTTCCAGAGTGCTGCACACCTTTAGTGCTACACCGCACCTGAGAATTTTTAATCAAAGCTTTACGTGAGGGGAGAGTTTAGGGAAACGGAAAGTCACAGACCAAGGGAAAATGCTTGGATTAATTAATACTGGACAGTTGTATAGGAATGTGATTGGACAAAAGGAAGTGTGATCTAATACCAGTGGAGTGAGAGGGGAAACCCAACCTGACCTGAATTGATCATCTCCCTCTGGGGTATAGGGCAAGGCCCTTTCTGGAATGATGGCCTTAAGATACATCAGACTAAGTAGATCATTGATTTGACCTGCTAGCAGGTTAGTCAGACACTCTAGTACTGTGGTGTCTCTCAAGTCTTAAGAGAATGTCTTCATGGCCAGTTCTTACATAGAAGGGTGGAGAAAGATTACAGTGGCGGCTCCCTCTCTCCTCCCTCTTTCTTCCCTCCCCCCTTCTCTTTCTTTCTGTGAAGTTTTGCTGTCTTGTCTAGGCTGTCCTTGAACTTGGGATCCTCCTTGGGATCCTTCTGCATCTGCCTCCTGAATGCTAGTATTATATGCATGTGCTACTACTTTGCCTTTAATTCTGGTTTTTGTGTTTAAGATTGGAGTAGAGGTTCTAGTCTCTCTGTCTTGCCCTGGGGTCAGTGGGGAGAAAGAGAAACAGAAGAAATGATAGACAGATCTGGAGAGACCAGTGTTAAGAGCAAACGACCTTGGATTTGTTCTGTAGCCATTCCTTTTTTTTTTTTTAATTATGTACACAGAGCTGTCACAAAGTGTGATTAGCCACTAAGCCAGACCTGTGAGATCACACAGAGGCTCTGTTACTTTCTATCAGAAATCAAGTCATCCCCCACATTTTCAGCTCTCTGGGACAGAAAGTTGATAAAATGTGAGTTGTGACCTTATATTGTTTATAGGTGTCTTTCTCCCACTAGCAGCTGTGAGCAAATCTAGGTTGTCATACCCCCCCCCCCCCCCCCCCCCCCCGGGGCCCCATTCCCAGATAACGTTGAATTATAACTTTATTTTATGTAGTGCCCGTCTGCCTTGTGAGGCCAGGCCAGGATAGGTCACTACATATTATGGAGCTTGTCTCCCTCCATGCAAACCTATCAAAGACAGAATTCCTCTTGTTCTCTGAAACTGGTAGTCTCTTTCTCTTTTGGGAACCCCATTGTTATATATGGTGGCTATGGAGCTCCTTCCCCAGACTTAAAGGCCCACTTTCTCCCTTCAAGGGTGGCATCTGCTGCCTCTGATATGATATAGATTCCTCCTAACACTCTCTCACTTCAGTGCCGAGTCAGGCCTCAGGATCATGCCTCAGGGTGATCTCCAGGCTCTCTCCCCTAACAAAGCCCACCCGAAGGGTAATTTTGTGTTGTTCCTTTCTACAAAGCTACAGTAAGTTAAAACACAATCTGATTCAGATTTACATATCCCCTTTCATTAGGAGAAGGGGACAGCGGGGAATGTCAGCAGATTTTAGAGGCATAGTAAATGGGTTTTCAGTGGACATGGAGGAACATACAAAATCTGTTGAGCCTGTGGGACAGTAATCATAAGTGATTCTTTTTGGAATATTGAGTTGGATCAAAATGGAAGACGGCTGTGCGTGACAGTCTGCTTGTTTGGTGTGTTGACAAACTTGTCTTTCCCCCTGCTATTTGAATATAATTAATGAAAACTTGGGGAAGGGACCTGAAGTAATTTTCTTCATCCTTGGTGCCTCTGGACTTTAAGCAAACAGGAAGATACAGCCTCCATCTGCTGCTACTTTGAAATAATCGGCATACTGTGATGTCCGTTTTGAGCACTAATCCATGCATTCCTTCAGTGGTAGGAGAGGTTATCAGTTGAACTTCTCATGACTGCAGAAGAGCAGGTTATTTTTATTTCCGTTTTTGGAAGTGGTGCTGGGATTAAATCCAGGGGTTCACACTTGCAAGTGTTCTTCTGCTGAGCTGAACCCTCAGCTCCAAGATTTTTTTTAATGCTCTGTTTGGGATGAGGGAGAGTGGCTGATGACTGGAAACATCAGGATGTGAAGGACGCCTGGGCCTTGTCTAGGAAATTGATAGGGTATACAGAAGCAAAAAGAAAGGCTGGAAAATCTTGGTACGTGTGGGGATTCCTGAGTAGTCCTGCTGGGCTGGTTTGAACGCTTTGTTGGGCACTTCCTGTGTGCCAGTAGTTGTAAAGCCGTAAGTAAGGGCAGAAGATAGTGATAGAAGTATGGGACCAGATCTGGAACAACTCGAAGTGAAGAGCAAAGGAGCCACGACAATGTGAAAAATTTTAAGGTAGTTATTTTTGAATAGTTAATACATCCATAGTGTTTAGAATTAAAAAAGGGACAGGGAAATCAATGACTACTTTTGTATGTTGGCAGTATGTAAGAGGCCGTGGGTTAGTTTGAGTGGAGGTAGAAATGAGCTGGGCACAGTGGTGCACACCTGTAGCCCCATCACTTAGCAGGCTGAGACAGGAAGATTGCCATGACTACGAGGAAGGAAAAGATAGAAGTGAGGTGGGCCTGCATTTTACCGTTAACAAGGGGCTGGGCTTTCTCTTGGTTTTTAATCGCTGCTATTTGCTGTTTTATTTTGAAGGTCTCTTTTTCAGCCACGCGGGAGTCAGTCGGAGTGTTGCTGTGGTCACTGCCTTTATAATGAAGACTGACCAGCTTACTTTTGAAAAAGCCTATGAAAGCCTACAGACCGTCAAGCCAGAAGCTAAGTGAGTCCCGTCACAGTAACACTTCTTTCTTTTCCTGTAAAGTCTGTGTGTGTTTGTGTATGGTGTGTGTGTGGAGTGCACGTGTGTGGGTGGGTGCACGTCCCTGCACTTAGACAAACTTAGGGCCTTCCTCGTCTGCTGTTACCAGTTCTTTTGTCCTGAGGTTTTACTGAAAGAAAGCCGAACCCCACACTTGCTTTTCGTTGCAGGATGAATGAGGGATTTGAATGGCAACTGAAATTGTATGAGGCAATGGGATACGAAGTCGATACCTCTAGTGCAATTTACAAGCAGTACCGTTTGCAGAAGGTTACTGAGAAGTATCCGGGTGAGTAAACAGTGATTACTAATGTCATTTGGACTCTTCTGAGGTGTCCTTTACTTGGACAACTAAATGCATTATAGTACTTTTCAAGAAATCCTAGGAGGCAGAGACTGTTGTTTTTTTTCTTTGTTTAGTAAAAACCCACGTGGTTTAAAAATGGCTGGGATTGAAATCAGGCAGTCCCATTTAGAGTGAAGGCCTGCTCTTTTTGCTTTTCTACCTGATTTCTCAACACGGAGATCTTTGTTTTCAGTTTCTGAGTTTAGCATGCATAGGCTCAGTTTGGCATTGGGATTGTGTCTGAAAATCTAGAAGGTTGATCTTGACAGTTGGTTGTATTTAAATTACCTTGTAGAACTCCAGAATTTACCTCAAGAACTCTTTGCTGTTGATCCAACTACCGTTTCACAAGGATTAAAAGATGACATTCTCTACAAATGTAGAAAGTGCAGGTAAAATATTTTGTGTCCAATTGTCTTGGTAATTGACAAAGCAGTTCAAGGTTTATTTTCTTATCTCTGTAGGAAGGATTTGTTTAATTGAATATTGTGGAAGTTTTAAATTCAAATCTGCCACAGAAAGAATGTAGTTTAGTGATCAGATTGTAGGGGCTATTGAAATTTGAGTAGCATACTCAGTGTTGTATAATTTTGGCTTGTCAGAAATACTGTACATTTCATCTTTGTTTTCATCCTTTGGAAGTCATTAATGTTTGTTTTTGTCTTTGGCGGTTTTGCAGGCGATCTTTATTTAAAAGTTCTAGTATTTTGGATCATAATGAAGGAAGTGGGCCAATAGCCTTTGCTCACAAGAGAACAACGCCATCTTTGGTACTTACCACAGGGAGTCAGGCTCAGTGTACATCTTACTTCATTGAACCTGTACAGTGGATGGAATCTACTTTGTTGGGAGTAATGGATGGACAGGTGAGAACACTATTTTCTTTCTACAGTTTCATTGTATCATCTAAATTCTGTTCCTTTTTACCCTTTTAAACTGTATTTTAGAGCTGGGATGTGGCTCAGTTGGTAGAGTGCTTGTCTAGTGTCCATGAAGCCCTCGATTCCATCTCCAGCATCACATTGGCCAGACATGAAATCCCAGCACTCTGGAGGTTAAGGCGGGAGGGTCGAAAGTTAAGGTCACGTCGGGCACACAGTGAGCTTGAGACTGTCCTGACATTCATGAGACACTGTCTCAAGACAACGCAACAACAAACATTTTTATTTATTTTTAATATCTGTATTGCATTTTCTTTATTTTGTATGTGGGTGAATGTACCTATGGGGGTTTGGGGGTGTCACACACTCACATGGAAGTCAGAGAACAACTAGTGGAAGTGGGTTTCCTCTGTTCACATGTGGGTCCCAGGAGCAAGCAGGTCATCAGGCTTGGCCAGAGGGTCCTTGCCTGCTGTGCCATCTTACTGTCTGGATAAAAAAATAAATAAATAAATAAAGCGTGTTTTAATCATCGTTTCCATTCTGAAGATTCTGAGAATTGTACCGTTTTAGTGTATGAGTAAGGTCACCAGAAATAAAGAGTCTTTCTTTTTAAATAAACCTCAAGGTCTCAGCCATGTAAGAATGCAGTCTACCATAAAACTGTGGTCCCAGTATTCAAGTAAAATGGTTTTAAAAATTAGCTGATTCAAAATCATTAACCACATTCATGGAAAACCACTCATCCAAGTTAGATTTGTTTTAAGACTATAGTTTATGTTTTCAAACATAAGACTAACATTTTAAAAATAATTAGGTATATCACAGAATTAAAAAGTGGGATAAATCAAGGTAAATTTAGGTTTAAAACTTATTTTTCTCATTTAGCTTTGTGGCACCCATTTTCTGTTTCTGATCTTTGGATTTAATGCATTTGCTCCGGGATGCTTTTCATTCACTATTAGAGAATGACCCTCACATTTGCCTTTATGCACATTTGATACTAATCTGAAGGTATTCCATAACAATTGTTTTTTATTGCAAGGGATTTAATTTAGGCCCTTGCATGCCCTATACATTTTACATGAGCTACAACTCAACCCCATGTAATAATTTCAATGAATTTGAAAGGTTGTATGGATGTATAAAAGTTTGTACAGTAGACATTTTGTGAAATCTTTTACTGTATTATCTCATTTGAGAATATAGTAGTAGCTACAGATGTACTTGCGATCCGTTGATGAGGAAATTTAGTTTACATTAGTTATTATTTTGTCTGGAAAGTGGTATCCATATGTTTAGATTGAGCTGCTTTAAACTTGTTTTATTTGTAGTTTTAGTTACAAAGGTTTTTTGTTTGTTTGTTTGTTTGTTTGTTTTTGGTTTTTCGAGACAGAGTTTCTCTGTGTAGCCCTAGCTGTCCTGGATCTCACTCTGTAGACCAGACTGGCCTGGAACTCACAGAGATCCCCTTGGCTCTGCCTCCCGAGTGCTGGGACTATAGGTGTGCGCCACCACCTCCTGTGTGATTACAAAAAAAGAAATCAGCATTTTTATTGTTGTTTGTTTCATTTTGTTCTTTGAGACACAGTTTTGCTATGTAGTCTGGGTTGGGCTTGAACTCATGATCTCCTTCCTCAGCCTTTTGAATGTTAGGATTTTAGGTATGTGTTACCAAGCTAGGCCCCTATTCAGTTTTGATTTTTGAGACAGGATCTCATGTAGCCCAGGGTGGCCTCTAACTCTTGGCCCTCCCAGGATCTCATGTAGCCCAGGGTGGCCTCCAACTCCCAGTCTGAATGACATGACTGTTCCTAGGTATGGTGGAGTAGAAAGTTTCTAGATATGAAGGAGGGCACAGCCAGAGGCATCTGGAAGGGTCCAGACTGAACCAGGCCAGCAGACAACTGGGTCACGAGAGGAGTAGGGGTTGGGGGGAGAGTAAGAGAGAGAAAGGGGAGCAAGAGAGAGGAGCCAAGGACCAGGAGGCCAAGAGACTGGGGAAGTGAGGCTCGGGGGCTGGAGAGGGTTAGGGGAGGGGGCTGGGTATGCCAGCCCAGGTACTGGTGAGTAGGGACTGAGGAAGGCTGGTGGCCAGAGTCTGCCCTGGTATGTTAAAGGCCCCTTCGTTAGCCATTTGTCCTGAGTTTGAGACCTAACATTGTCCTCCTGGGATCCATGTAGCCCAGGCTGGTCTCCAACTCTGGTCTTTCTGTGTCTACCTTGCAAGTGCTGGAGTTACAGGCATGCACAAGTGTGCCCAGCTCTCTCTTCCCATTCCTAGGATTATGATTTGTCGTAGAGTTTTTAATTTCGAAGAAATCCAGTTTTGGTTTTTGTGCTTTTGGCTTGCCTTTAGTTAACCTATAAAATGAGTGTGCACAGGCACAAAGTAAAGACATTTTTGTAGAAGATTCTAAATCATGAGTGAGCGTGGTGGTACATGCCTTTTATTCAGGGCAGAACCAGATGGATTTCTGTGAGTTTAAGGTGAGTGTGGTCTACATAGAAATCCAGGCTAGCTAGGGCTACCTAGTGAGATACCATCTCATTAAATAAATAACTAAACAAACAAATAACATTCTAAATCAAATTTGTGCATGTTTCTGGTTTTTTTTTTAAGGACTCCATTAAGGCTAATATTCATAACACCCATACAGAATTTTTTTCTCACTAAGAGAATGTGTATACCCATTTCTCTGTCTCCCTCATGATACTATAAAATGTTTGTGGAGTAAAGAAATGCTAATTCTAAAATGTCTCTGACTTTTTTTGATTACTTTTGAAGATCAGTGTATTTACTTACTTATCAGCTGTCTTAGATGGGTGTCTGTTGCTGTGATAAACACTATGACCAAAACCAAATTTGGGAGGAAAGGGTTTACTTCATCTTACAGCATACAGTCCATCTTCTCGGAAGCCAGAGTAGAAACCTGGAGGCAGTAACTGAACCAGAGACCCTGGAGGAACTCTGCTTACTGGCTTGGTCTCCATGGTTTACTCCATGGGCCTAGTTTATATAAATTTATATATATGTTTATAAAAGCAGGCCCTCCTATGGGGGTGGGCACCACCCATAGTGGGCTGGGCCCTTCCACATCGATCATTGATCAAGAAAACACCCCCACAGACATGCCCACAGGCCAGCGTGATGGAGACAGTTCCACAGTTGAGGTTCCTTCTTCTCAGGTAATTCTAGCTTGTGTCAAGGTGACAGAACTGACTCACCAGTCATTTATAGTTTCTTTTTCTGTAAAGTGTTTTATATCTTTTTTTTCTTGATGTGTAGGAGCTCTCCGAATATTATAGATTTTTCCACCTTGAACTTATATTTTGTCACATTGAAGTTTAAGACAGTAGAGAAATGTGTGTGTGTGTGTGTGTGTGTGTGTGTGTGTGAGAGAGAGAGAGAGAGAGAGAGAGAGAGAGAGAGAGAGAGAGCTCTCAAGCTCACTGTGTAACCTACAGTGTCTTTGTATGTGCTATGTAGCTGAGGTTCCCCTCAAGCTCCTCATAGTCCAGCTGTCTAGGATTACAGACGTCTATAATGCCTGGTTGTATTGGTTTTTTTTCACTCCCGTTTCTGAGTTTTATGTCCAGACTTGAATAAAACTTGCTTCTTTGTTCATTTGGGAAAGGAGTCCATGTGTCGTGGTCTATGTACGGAGGTCAGGAGAACTTTGTGGTATCAGGTCTTTCCTTCCACCCTTACATGGGCTCTGGGAATCGAACTTAGGTCATCAGGCTTGCTTTGCAAATACCTTTACACCCTAATCCATCTTGCTGGCTCTGTGTTCAGACTTCTGTAGCTCAATTTAAAATAAAAATCCCTACTCAGACCATGTATACTAAACATAAATGATACGCTATTGTTAACATTAGAGAACGTGCAGTTAACTTGGTGAGTGCTTTTGGATTTCTCTCTTACTGGAATATCAGTGTATTTGATGTATATGCTACTGATACCAGTTAGTAATAGAAGATGAGAACCTGAATAAGCATTTCCATCCTTTTCCATGATGTTCTAATTTGGAGTCCTATTATAAATTGATTAGGAGCCAAGTGTTCATTACCTTGATAAAAACATTAATTGCTTTGAGCTTTGTTTTTTTTCTGTAGCCTGAGGTTCCTGTTCGTCTGTTTCAGTACAAAGTGCCTCTTCTGTGGCAACTGTAGTTTATGATCAAGTGTGAGTAAGTGTAGCCTCTCAGATTACAAGTTCCTTGATAAGCCCAGTGGTGGTGGCACACACCTTTAATCTGAGCACTTGGGAGGCAGCAGCAGGTGGATCTTAGAATCTACAGAGTGAGTTCCAGGACAGCCAGGGCTACACGGAGAAACCCTGTCTTGAAAAACCAAAACCAACCAACTAATCAACCAAACAACCAAAAAACACCAATTTTTTTTGATGACAGGAACCATGCCTTAGCTATTTTATAGACCTTATATATTAATTTTATTGATCTCATATATTAATTTATATTGCCAATGGTAGTTGCTGGATGAATAGAAAATGGATGTAGTGACACCTTTGCTTTTTTCAGCTTCTTTGCCCAAAATGCAGTGCCAAGCTGGGTTCCTTCAACTGGTATGGAGAACAGTGTTCGTGTGGTCGATGGATAACCCCTGCTTTTCAAATACACAAGAATAGAGTGGATGAAATGAAAATGTTGCCAGCACTGGGATCACAAACACGGAAACTATAAACTTAGGTCACAGCTTGGAATAAAACCTGATGAAATGTACTTCTTTTGATGGTTATCTTTCCTAACAGAGGTCAGAATTTCATTTGGAGTGTCCGAAGATAATTCCTGTAGCAGATATGTGTGGGTAGCTTACTACTACATGGTGTATGATATATATGCAATACTTCACTGGTCAATCCAGGCTTTTAATCATGTAAATTCGATTTGTTATTAAAATCTTTTATTTTAATTTGTTGTGTTTCATGTTTTAAAGCTTTTGTGCTGTTTGGATCTAGCTCATGCTTTAAGCATGCTAGGCAAAGCATTCTACCTCTGAGCTACATCTGGAACCTCCTATATTTTTAAAAGTTATGCTTTGTAGTATGTTAGTTATGTGATACTAAAGTCTAGATGGATAAAATTGTATGTAAACACTTGAAACTGTCAGTATCCAGGTAGATATTCTTTGGTTTTCAGAAATATAAAGCAGATTAATTTGTTTTATTTTGGAAAATTATTCCTGTGTTTAATTTAAGGGACATTAGTAACTACATATGCCTTTCGGTGACTCCTCCTGGGGAGATGTGAAAAAACACCTATTCATCCTATGTAGGGCACTGACCACAGACCAAAGAGATGGTTTTACCAAAGTCCAGCTTGGTAAACTGGTGAATTTATTGGGGTTACTTACAGGAGCGTGGGTAACTCAGAGCAGCTGCATTTCCAGAAAGCCAGCATGGGTAACCTCACAAAAGCTGCAGTCCTATAGCTTCTTGCTCAATCTTTTAAATCTTGTGAATCTTGTAACCATTTTGAGCCTTGTAAATTGTGTTAATCCCTCTCTTGGGGGAGGGGAGGTAGAAGGGGGAGAGGGAGGGAGGGAGGGAGAGAGAGAGAGAGAGAGAGAGAGAGAGAGAGAGAGAGAGAGAGAGAGAGAGAGAGTGTGTGTGTTTGAGACAGGGTGTCTATGTAGCTCTGGCTGTTCTGGAACTCACTCTGTAGTCCAAATTGGCCTGACAGAGATCCAACTGCCTCTGCCTCCTGAAAATGCCAGGATTAAAGGTGTATGTGTCACCATGTATGGCCAGATTAGCTTTCTAGTTTTACCTATAGTAACTAGAATTTATTTTATTTGTTCATTATTAGAACTAGACTTAATGAGATATTTGAACATTTACATAAAATCAGAATTAGCTAAAAGAGGGATAGTCTTTGGCCTTAAGACATTTTTACTTATTTGTGTCTCTGTATAAGACACTGACATGGAACAGGGCGGTGGTGGTACACGCCTTTAATCCCAGCACTGGGGACACAGAGGCAGGTGGGTCTCTGAGTTTGAGGCTTGTAGTCGGACTTTTCCTTTGTGGGACCGCCAGCCCACAAATAATGACACAGAGACTTACTAATTATGAAAGCTTGGCCTCTAGTTTAGGCTTGTTCCCAGCTAGCTCTTATACTTAAACTGTTTTTATTAATCTACATTCTGCCACATGGCTTTTACCTCTCTGTATGTTCGACTTGTTCTGTGTCTTGCTGGTGTCAATGCCTCTCTTCTTCCCAGAGTCTTCTCTCTCCCTTCTCTCCTGTCTAGCTATTGGCCATTCAGTTTTTTATTAAACCAATCAGAAGGTGTCTTAGGCAGAGACACATCTTTACAGTAAACTAAAAGATTATCCCACAACAGAGGCCAGCCTGGTCTACAGAGCAAGTTCCAGGCCAGCCAGGGCTACACAGAGAAACTGTCTCAAAAACAAAAACAAAACAATCAGAAAAGACACTGACATGGAAATAATTTTTTAAATAACATGGACAATAATCCTCTTTAAACTGCCTAGTTAGTTTGGGAAGGGTGTTACTGATGATTCTTGAGAAAGACCTCTGTATATGATCTGAAGCCTCTGGAAACTTGCATATAATATTTCTTAAACAAGAAGAAATTCTTTTCATTTCTGTCTTTCATAAAATCTGCTCAGCCTTTTCTCCTTCATATCTTCTCAAAGCTTTTCAAAACCTGGTCAATCCATGAGTGTGCCTCTGTAGGTGAAAAATGGTTGAATAGCCACAATTTCATATGGCTCAACTTACCATCTAGCCATCCTACACCATAGCATATGGCCGAGAATTTGAATTTACATTTTTCAGTATAATGTATAATGTACACTGAGAACGTGTGCACTATTGTAGGTGATACAGTGAATAAACCAGACAGGCCCCTGCTTTCGGGCTACATACATTCCAGCTGGAAGGGGCAATATCTTTTTGAAAGCTAATTGTACTTACCAGTGAGGAATAGCTAGGAAACCTAATGAGGTATGTAAAGTTCAGCCAGGGTACTGGTGTGTGCCTGTAATTCCAGTACTCTAGAGGTGGAGGCAGGAGGATCAGGAGTTAAAGGTCTTCCTGAGCTTTGTAGAGAGTTGGAGTAGAGGCTAGCCTGGCTACAGGAATCTCACACAAAACAACAGAAAAACCATGGTGCGTGCACACTGCTTCGGGGCCGTTGGGCAGCATGACCCTAAGTGCGTCTAATTCTCTTGCTGGGTCAGGTTGGTTGGAGAACCAGCCAAGACTTTGGTTCTCCTGGCTATCATGTTGGGCTTGGTGAAGCTGGTGTGGGCAACTGGTGGCTGATCCTGGACTAAGTGCCCTACAACAGATGACAGTCAACATCTGGGCCTCTCCAGTGATTAAAAAAAAATAATTATTTTACAGTTTTGTTCATGTATATAATGCTTTCTGATCACACATCTCATTTTTTTTTTTTTTTTTTTGGTTTTTCGAGACAGGGTTTCTCTGTGTAGCCCTGGCTATCCTGGATCTCGCTCTGTAGACCAGGCTGGCCTCGAACTCACAAAGATCCGCCTGGCTCTGCCTCCCGAGTGCTGGGATTAAAGGCGTGCGCCACCACCACCCAGCTCACACATCTCATTTTTAACACCCTTCCCACCCTTAATACCCCTCCCAAACCCTTTCACTTTCGTGTCTTTTTGTTTCTCTTGTGACTCACTGAATTTAACTGGCACTATCTCTGTGAGCACAGATGTGGTTGAATCCAAACTAGCATCAAGACTGACATCAAAGTCTTCTTTAATCTCCATATCCCAATGTTTGGTTTCACTATTTAGGGTAATAGATATCTTAAAGATGTCATACTGCAATGCTGATCTGACTAAAATCTAATAATACCGATGAGAAACAATATAACTAAGGTGTAATTTCACCAGTCAGGTTTTTTAACCAGTATTTATTGGTAGGTTACCACTGGAGTACAAACCAAAGTCTACTAACATCACCAGGTTACACATCCATGACTAATAAATGGTTTTATTCTCTTAATGAGCATACTTTCATAGTGAAAGTGAACTTGGAGGCCAGGTTTGAATTTAGAAATGTGAAGTATTCTTGCAAAAATAAAAGCAAACCCCTCCAGTCTAGCCTCTGTGTAAAACTGGCAGCTTTAGGAACAAGTTAAACATAACTCTGAAGATAAAGTCAGCAGAATTGAAAAGCAGGCAGTTCTCTGGGACAAGACTTGTTTCTTCAACATATGGTGCCAAATGAAGTGGGGGAAAGTGTTGCAGAATATTTGTTTACACTGTGTGAAGATGTGTCATAGTGATTGGTTTTTAATAAAGAGCTGAATGGCTATTAGCTAGGCAGGAGGGATAGGCAAGATTTCCAGGGGGCAGAGGGGAGGAGGAGGAGGAGGAATCTTGGCACGGGGATTATGCCAGGTAGGTACCAGTGAGACTCTGAATAAGTCGGAAAAACAGTACAGGGACATAACAGTACAGAATAGAGGTAACTGAGCCATGTGGCAGAATGTAGATGAATAGCAATGGTAATTTGAGTTATAAGAGCTAGTTGGGGACAAGCCTAAACTAAAGGCCACACTTTCATAATTAATAAGTCTCCATGTCGTTATTTGGGGGCTGGCAACCCAAAGATAGTCTGACAAGAAAGCTTTCTACAGAAAAGGGATTGCCATGTGAGCTAAACACAGTGTTACTCTTATTTGTACCTTCATTTTCACATTTTAATTTATTTTTAGTATTTATGTGTACATGAGTGCAAATGTGTGCAGGATCCCTTGAAACGGAAGAGTGATGCATAAATCTAATCTTATCAATACAAACCAGGAGTCAGATATTGGGATAAAAACTTGAAAGATCAGAGAAGCAGGGGAGCAGTCACAGTTGCTTTCTACTTCTCTGGTTCTTCCGACAAAAAGGGGCTGAGATCCTCTCTCTGCCCCACCTTACCACTTCCTGTCTCCTCTCGGTACAGACCTGCAGACCTCTATGGTTAACTAGGCTAGCTCTGCCCTCAGACTCCAAGCAAGCTTTATTTGTCAGGACACAAACAAAATATCACACAGCAGAAGAAAGCTTCTGACCCCCTGGAACTGGAGTTACAGATGGTTGTGAGCTGCCACGTGGGTGTTGGGAACTGAACCTGGGTCCTCTGTGAGAGGATGTGCTCTTATTGCTGAGCCATCTCTAGTCCCTAGACAGGCATTTTTAAGACTGAAAATTGAATGTGGAACAGGTAAATATTAGATTTTATTAAGGAATTACTGATTTTGCTAGGCATATATGGTATTTTCAAAACAGGCTTTGTTTTAGATAGATGAAACACTATGTCTCTGAGATTTGCTGTAAGACACTCCTATAAAAAATGAAAAAGGCATTGGGAAGAGGACAGATGGAACAGGAGTGACAAATGGCTGAGGCTGGGATGGTATAGTGACATAGGGATTCACCACATTGCCTTACATTTGTTAAAATCAATGTTAAAGTGTTACTGTGTACACAATGTAAGTTTTTCTAAGTGGGAAATCCTAAGAAGCACACAAAGTATGACAGTAATGGAATTCAGCAAGGGGAGTGTGGTACAAAAGGCAATAGTGTTACTATATCTTTTTTTTTTTTTTTTTGTTTTTTTTTTTTGGTTTTTCGAGACAGGGTTTCTCTGTGTAGCTTTGCGCCTTTCCTGGATCTTGCGCTGTAGCCCAGGCTGGCCTCGAACTCACAGAGATCCGCCTGCCTCTGCCTCCCAAGTGCTGGGATTAAAGGCGTGCGCCACCACCGCCCGGCTACTATATCTTAAGATACCAAACAACAGAGAAAGAATGAAAAACAGAACTAAAAACTCTGAAGAGGAAAGCCTTAATGACCTCAGGATAGGCAAGGATTTCTTAAAATACAAGTGACAGAGTGTTGTTCAAATCTTAGAGGTCTTATTAATAGAAAACCCAGAGTCAGATATTGGGGTGAAAGCTGAAAGATCTGAGAAGCAGAGCAAACCACAGCCTACCTTATCTCGCCAACTCCTCAGACGATCCTGTTTGCTCAGACTGAAAGCCTCTGAGTCCTCACCCGAAAGGGTCTCAGCTGAACTGCTTTAGTTCCTGTTTCCTCACACCTTATATACCTTTCTCCGCCCTGCTGTAACTTTCTGGGATTAAAGGGGTGTGTGCTTTCCAGTACTGGGGTTAAAGGTATGTGCCACTACTGCCTGGCTCTGTTACCAGTGTGGCCTTGAACTCACAGAGATCTCTGACTCCTGAGTGATAGGATTAAGTGTGTGTGTGTGCCACCACTGCCTGGCCTCCATGTCTAATCTAGTGGCCGGCTCTGTCCTCTGATCCCCAGGCAAGTTTATTAGGGTGTACAATGTATCTCTACAGTAGAGACCTAACAAAAGACTGACAAATTCACTACACAATCCCCCCTAAATAAAGACAAATGCTAAGCCAGGAGAAGATGTTCACAGCACATGCAACAGTAAAATGAATAAAGTAGGCTATCTAAAGACCTACGGACGCATCACAGAGAGAAAGGAAACCCAACAGCACACTTTATGAAAGAGTGGACAGTTCACAGAACAATGTATAGTTTAACGAACGTTAAGGACTACAACATTCCTGAACTGCTAGAGAAAGGTCAACTAGTCACAAACACAGAGTGACACAAACTGTAAAAGTCTGATCATATCTAGTGTTGGTGAATATGTTGGGGAGGATGTCAACTGCACATTTTGCAAGTGACCCAGTAAATATGTGGAAGATATGCTTGCAGGTAATATGTTTTATGTACTAGTAAACAATTCAAAGACCCAAGTGTCCATTTAGGTAAACAGAAAAATTGTCATTACATCTATTCAAGGAAATATAGCAGTTAAAACATGGAGAGAGCCTCAAAGAGTAATGTGTAGTGACAATGATTTGGGGGAACATTATAATGTTAGACATTTATGTGAATTACCCGCCCCCAACACTTAACATCTATATTTACAAACATTTAAACATGGTAAAAGTAAAAATGAACTAAAAAGATTTCTATAAAATTCATGGTAGAGCCTGGTGGTGCACGCCTTTAATTTCAGCACTTGGGGAGGTAGAGGCAGGAGAATCTTAGTGAGTTCAAGACTAGCCTGGTCTACAGGGCGAGTTCTAGGACAGCCAAGTCTACACAGAGAAACCCTGGTGAAACAAAATAAAACAAAATTCATGGTTGGAATTATCTATTTGGACAGAGGGAAATTAAGTTGGGTGTGTAGTGGCTTAGTGGGGAGAGAGTTCAACTTTCCGGTATATAAAATTTAAAATTTCATATACTGTGAGAAAAATTTAGATTTAAGTGAAAAATGTTAACATTTGTTTACTTCTGATGATAGTCATCCAAACATTTGTATTATAATTGCCCAGACTTTTTGAATAAGAGAATTTGATAAAAAATTAAATTTTATAAAAGTTAAAACTGAAAGTTCAAGCATGATTTTCTTAAAGACCATGATGTTTGGTAGGGAGAGAAAAATCGATTTTATTTTAGTTTGTATGTCAGTGAATATGAAGCGCCAGAATGAAGTATTACAAATTTCACGGTAAATAAAAAAATATATCATTCCAACGACGGAAGGACTGACATTTATTGTATGGGGGCTTAAAAACTCTGTGTGTGTGTGTGTGTGTGTGTGTGTGTGTGTGTGTGTGTGTGTGTGTGTGTGTGTGTGTGTGTGTGTGTGTGTGTGTGTGTGTGTGTGTGTGTGTGTGTGTGTGTGTGTGTGTGTGTGTGCGCGCGCGCGCCCCTGCCGCGCCATGCCGCGCATTGCACGTGTCTATGCGGGTGCGCTTCCGGCCGGACTTCACGAATGCTGAGCTGGCTCTCCTCCCAGCTTTCCTGCATTCCGCAATCGGTAGTAACATCAGCCACGAGGAGCTGGAGGATTCTGGGAAGCATTTCTGTTTTGTTTGTAACCATGGGAAAAATTCTACTCGGTCCTAGAGGGATCCGCGTTCATTCACTGTTTCGTTTTGAAAGTCACCCGCCCCTGAAATCGAGTAAAACTGAAAAAGAAACAATACTAAGTATGTTCTTGAAACTATTTTTTTCAAACCCACTTTACATTTTCAGTTGGAATTCATGATGCGTATAGTTTTCTTCTAAAAATATTTAGAATCTTGAAGTTTTAGTAATACAAGATTGACAACCTATTGAGAGTTTTAGAAATTCTTTAGGAGGCAAGTGTGGACATGAAGAGTTTATCTTACATATTTTCTTTGTTTAAATTTGCTTGAAGGTGGGCTTTCTACAAGTATAATTTGTGAGAATGTCCTCTCCCCCGCCCCCCGATTCTGTGCCAGAAAAGAAGCAGTTCTAACAACTGTGAAAATTTCTTTGTTTGTCTTTATTTACTGTGTACATGAAAAACTTTTACAGCAAAAGTATTCACAAATACCGAATCAGACTTGCTGTCAATTTTTAATTTTGTTCTGAGATCTCTACATCGTAGTATTAAGCAATCAAAGAACAAACCACTATGTTTAGGAGACTTTTCATTAATATTATCAACGAATTTTAGCTGAAGCAGTTAAATCTGCGTGCTCTCCGCCCTTCTTTAAAAAAAAAAGAAAGAAAGAAAAATAAGAACAACAAAAAACCCCACAGCGGGACAGAAAGTGCTGAAATCACCCACAGGGAAACATTTACTCACAGGTCGACTTGGCTTATCCGCTGACGTCTCCTTGGCTTTTGCTACAAGTGCCGGTGTGCCGTTGAGATAGTTTGCCTCCGCTCGGCCACCGTCCGTCGGCGCTCAGCATATTTTGTCCGCCGGCCGCCGCCGTTTCGGATTACTCACCGATCCGAGTTGTGAGAGAGAGGTGTCTGTTTCGGGGAAGCCGGCTGGTGTGGCCGGCACCATGGAGTCGCCTTTTAGTCCGGGATTTCCTCGCGGTCCAGAGGAAGACTGGGGTGAGTGGATCTGCGAATGGACCCGGGCTAGCTCGGGCCGCGTCTGCGGGGGTTTTTCCTCGCGGTTTCCGCCCGGTGGCGGTGACAGGTGTGGACGAACCTTGCCAGGGGAGCGAGGCTGCCGATTGCGGGTCGTGGAAGAGACTGGCAGAACCACTGGGCTCCTGTCCTGGCCGCAGCGATAGTGAAGTGATGTTCTAATCGAAATTGCTGTAGTTTTTCAATGTACGTTCCTGGTGGAAATACCAGGTGATCTTGAGGGACCAGAACTCAGCAGGATGACTGACTGTGGCTGCCCCAAAGGCTCCAAGCTATTTTCTCAGACTGAGGGCTGTGGGTGGGGAGAAAATGTGTGTGTGTGTGTGTGTGTGTGTGTGTGTGTGTATGTGCGCGCGCGCGCATGTATGAGTGCACTGCACGTGCGCGTGGCATGTGTGAGAAAATATGGTTGAAATACACGGAAGAAAATCTTTATCTCTCAGTTTTCGCTATTGGTTTAAGGCATAGCTACAAACTGGCAAAGAAGCAAAGCTCCCAGGCACCTGACCCATGTCCCTGATTAGATCTAACACTTACAAACTGATGTAATCCTGACTGCTGTCCAAACATAGCTCTGAAACCTCTTGTTAAGTCTGTCTTGCTTGGTTTTGGTGTTCAGGAAGGATGGAATGGAGAATGACAGTGGACAAGCGTTGCCATCTAAATCCTTAGGGGAAGCTGATACTCCTCTCTTGATTACAAGACAGAGTATTGACGGGATCCAGTATGAATTTGGAATTCCGTGGGTACCTCAATGGATCCTGTAGTGAAACTGCACCATTCTTCAGCGTTGTAATTTTGGGGTATTATTTTCCTTGGACCAGACCAGCATTCCACCACAACATGAGTGGACTCTCAATTAGAATGTGTTGAACATCCTAGTTTCATTTTCCAGTGGCAGATGTGCTGTAAAATTATAATCTATGAGGGATTTATTTTAATCCTCGGGTAGATTTTCGAAGACTTTATGGAAAAAGCTTTAGATGTCCGTTCTCCAGTGCATTTTTCCAGCTGAATATTTTGTTATAGTAACATTAGCCACTTGCTTAGGACCTTATTTTTGTCACCTCTTCTGCTAAGCACACTACATGTGTGATTTATGTTCACAATAGCCCAGTGCGTCCTTTAGATGCTGAAACTGGAGCTGACAAAATTTGTGCTCAGAGTCTTGGAGGTGTTAAATGGTTAAAAGTAGGATTAGAACTAGGCTGTCTAACTTTGAAGTCTGTGCCTCTGGTTTTTCTATTCTGTAGCATTTTCCTCATTTTTTCCCCCTTAAGGATGGATTCTTCCTAATGCTGCTGCCTCCTCCTCCTCCTCCTCCTCCTCCTCCTCCTCCTCTTTTAAAACAAGTCTACTTCAGTATGTTGGGTGGTTATGATTTATTTTCTCAACCATTTGACCCTTATATTTTCATGGCATTTCTTAAACTCCAACACGAAGCACTTCTGATAGCATTAGTTTATCTTGTTTTCTGACTCTCGGCTACATTTTCCTAACTCCTAGACTTGATTCTTCAACAAAACATTCAGTCCTTTGTAGTCGGTTGACTGACTCTGTTCTCAGGTGTCCTGCCCCATTTCTCCTTGAATATGCCCTTTTCCCGTTGTCTTTTAGATTTCTTTTTCAGAGTGTTGACAATCATCTCTCGGTTGAATACTTTTATTCCTTAGGTGTTCAGTAGGTAGGGTAGATTTTTCAGTCATTAGACACTACTGTATACTAGGGTTTCTCAATAAAATAATGGATTCTTTGGGAGCTGCTGTTTTGGATATTTGATTATTTTACTGATGTACTGATGTTTTAAAAATTTTAGCAGCTGCTCTGTTAAAATTTACAAATTAGCTTTTATAATTGGTATTTCTTATGATTAACAACTTGAATAATTTGAAGGATGTTATCTCAGCACAGGATATGATGGGACATGCTTCTATTTATTTATTTTCTAAAAGTGAGTAATGAAATGTAGAGCTGACGTCTGCAAATGTGTTTTGAAAAGGTCCACATAGCAGATATTTCGGGCATCACTATCCTGTGGTCTGTTGCAGCTGCTCTGTCATAGTGAAAAGGCAGGCGTAGGTGGTGTACATCAGTGAGAATGACTGTGTTCCCATAAAAGCGTATGGAGACTGAAATTTGGATTTCACATAGGTGTATTTTGTTATTTCTTCTACTTAGTTATTTACTTAGAATGAATCTTTTAAAGACATTGTTTTACTGTGTAGCTCAGACTGGCCTGAAACTTCTGATATTCCTGTCTTAGCCTTCTAAATGCTGGGATTATAGGCATACAGTACCATATCTGGCTCCCATTATTGTTACTGTTATGTCTTTTGAGACAAGGTCTTGCTATATAGCCCAGGGTGGCCTACAGCTTTCATAAGTCTCCTGCCTCTGGCTCCCCAATTATATTTAGTGTATTACTTATTAATCTTTTTTAAAGTACAACTTTAGATTTTTAGAGTAATTGTACAGATAGTACATGTAATTCCATATAGTCCCCTCTCCTCTCTACAGTTCCCTCTACTGGTAACATCTTACATTACTATGCTGGTTAGTTGGTTTTTTTTGTTTGTTAATTTGAAACAAGCTAGAATCATATGGGAAGAGAGAACCTCTATTGAGAAAATTCTCCCATCAGATTGTCGGCAAGTCTGTGGGTTATTTATTTATTTTTTGATTAATGATTGATGTCGGAGAGCCTAGCCTGCTGTGGGTGGTGCTAACCCTGGGCAGGTGCTTTTGGGTATATAAGAAAGCAGGCTAAGTAAGCCATAGGGAACAGCATTCATCCATGGCTTCTGCTTCAGTTCCTGTTTCTAGGTTCTTGCCTTGAGTTCCTGCCCTGACTTCCCTTCACATAGACAGTGAACAGGACACGTAAGCCAAACCAATCCTTTTCTCCTCAAGCTGCTTTTGGTCATGGTGTTTTATCACAGCCATGGACGGCAAACTAAAGCAATTAGTGTGGTATTTTTGTTAAGATGGGTAAACCAGTGTTGATCAATTTGTTTGAGACAGGGTCTCTGACTTGGCCTGGAACATCTGATGTAACCCAGGCTTGCCTTGAATTTGTAGTGCTCTTTGCCTCAGCTTCCCAAATACTGGAATTACAGGCATAGCCACCATGCCCGGCTTGATGATACATTAGTATTAAGTGAAGGGTGAGCCTTAATACAGGGGTTTTGACAAGTGTCATGCCATGGGTCCATCATTACAGGGTTGTACAGAGTAGGGTGAAAGCTTCGCTCTCTCAACACTCACTGTGTTCCATCATTTATCCCTCCTTCCTTCCACCTGATGGTCCCCTACCCCACAATAGATCTTTTCACTGTCCCCACAGTTTTGCTTTCGCTGTATAGTTAACCATGCAGTATGGAACCTTTTCAAACTGACTTCTTTATGCATTTGAATGCATTTGAAGTTCCTCTGTGTCTTTTTGCGCTTTGATGGTGTATTTCTTTTTAGCACCAAACAGTGCTAAATATAAGGGTTTTGACAAATGTTTGATGACACTGATCTGTCATTACAGTATCCTCTGTGGTGTGGAGGATGCTAGCGTGTTCAGGTTTGATGCTAGCCCTCTTCTTGTCTTGTAGATGACTGCCTTCTTGCTGTGTCCTCACATGGTGTTGAAGGAAAGAGAGTTATCCTCTCCTTACAGCATCATTTCGCCTTAGTAATCTCCTCAAGACCCCGTGTTGGATGTAGCCATTGTGGGGATTAGGGTTTCAACATGAATTTTTGGAGGACATAATTCAGTTTAGAGCACATAGTTTTTATATCTATTTACATGTTGATATCTTGGTCACTTCTAATTTTTGGCAGTTAGACATGAAGCTGCTCTAAACATCTGTGTGCAGGGTTTTGTGTTGATGTAAGTTTTCATATTATTTGGACTGATACTAAGGAGCTCAATTACTGGATCATATTGTAATTTGGCTTATAAGAAACTGCCAGGCTTGTACCATTTTGTGTCTCCACCAACAATGAGTGGATATTTCCATTTGCTGGCATTTGCTGTTGCTAGTACTTTGGAGTTTACTTATTTTTATTTTTTATTTTTTGGTTTTTCGAGACAGGGTTTCTCTGTGTAGTTTTGGTGCCTGTCCCGGATCTTGCTGTGTGGCTCTGCCTCCCAAGTGCTGGGATTAAAGGTGTGCGCCACCACTGCCCGGTGCGTTTAGCCATTTTGACAGGTGAGTGGTGGTGCCTTGTTTTAATTTGCAATTTGCTAATGTTACATGGTGTTGAGCATCTTTCTTTCCATGGCTAGTTTGCAATCTTAGACTTTCCCTCTTCTTTCTTCCTCTCTCCCTCTTGCTTGAATTGCACAAAACCACTTTCTTTCTTTCTTTTTTTTTAAAAGCCACTTAAGAGATATGTGTTAAGATGAGAAGCTGCTGTGGTTTCTCTCATGTCTTTAGTGTCTTCTTTAAAGCTTCCCTTCCTTTTCTTGCACTAACCAAAGTGTGACACTCCCTTGATGACACAGTTTTCCCCAAAGTCCTGGTGAAAGCCTTCTGCACTCGGCACCTCAGAATATAGTCAGTGTCTTTTTTGTCCTTCTCTGTCATTTCTAGAGCATGCTTCTTTCCTCCACACTAAATATCTAGGTGTCAATCTTACCTTGTCACAGTATATGATCTTCCACCTCTTTCTGTTGCAGAGATCTCTGATTTTTCCATCATTTCTTGGAAAATGTAGCTACTAACTTACTGTTGCTTTCTCCAACATTACCCGTTAGGATCCTTAGATTAGTGGGCTCGGCCAGTCTGTTCTCTGTCTTGTTACTGATAATCGTTCCCTAAAGCTTCTTTCTTCAGCCTCCGACACCTTCTCTTTCATGCTCTGCATCCGAACTTCCAGTCTCTCTGCCTCATTCCCCTACCGGCATGGTTGCCTTCCCTCCTTGCAGATGCTGAAGATGGCTTCTTGTTCCTAGATAGAATCCAGCCTTCGGGATGTGTTTCAGATATCTCATGCTTTATTAAAAGTGTTGCTCAAGCTATTCTTCCTGGTGCTTATAGCATTTCTCCCGTCTGTTAGAAAACAAACATGTAGTTACTTAACTTCTCCTATTTCGAGGGGGGAAAAAGAAAATGCCAAACTCTCCATAGACGTTACTTCCCTTCTTGCTGTTACCACATTTCTCCTGCTCCTCTTCCCTATCTCCTTTTTGTTTTGTAAATAGAGAAATTTCTGAAAAGTCCATGTTCAATGGTGACCCTAATTTTTCTTCTTTTAGCTCTCTTTTTTGGTTACATTTATTTATTTACTTGTGTGTGGAGGGGGGTGGTGGTCCACATGCCAAGGCACACGTGTGGAGGTCAGATTACCTTTGGGAGTTGGTTCTTTACTTCCATCATGTGGATGTCCTGGGGCTCAAACCCAGAACATCAGGCTTGGCAGCAAAGCTCCTTTACTTACTGACTCGTCTTGTGACCCATTTTCCTCCTTATTGAAAATAATAACACTCTGATCAGGCCGAGATAAAGTCAAAAGCGAGATCACTGTGGAGGAGTAAACAAATATGTGGTCGGGGTAGAGGGGGGTGAGGTGGAGAAGCTTGCTAAGAAGGTTGAAATCACAGCTGCCATTGCTGAGGGAAGTCTAAATATTGGTAGTGTGAAATTGGTGAAAGGGACATAGGAATAGGGAGTAGATTTTAATACTCTAGAGTGATTTGGGCCAATTGTTCCTCGTGCATTCTTCTGAAGTAGTCTGTAAGTATAGAAGTGTGTTCATCTACCTTCAGCTTTTTTAAACCACAGAAGCTGAAAGATGGGTAAGTACACTGATACCTGTAGTTCTCTTTTCGCCAGCTGTTAAAATCCCGACCCACGTACTTTGTGTCTCATTACTACCCACACTTCCCCTCTTTCACCACCTGAAACACAAACATGGAGAATGAAACTCCTAAGTACTTACCAGGTGTTTCTTAGGAACAAGGGATGTTTATTAAAACAAACCATGAATGCACGACACTATTTACAGTTCTCAGCCAGACCACAGGGTTCCTTCTTACCTTGCATTAACTGTGGTCATCCGTCACTTACAACAGGAACACATTTTGAGAAGTGTGCTGTGTGACCATCATAGTGTGGCATGTGCTTACAAACCTGGATTGTGGGTCACTTCACACTTAGATTGTATGATACATATGTGCATATATAACACACACATACACTATGACCTATCGCTCTATGGCTCTTATGGCCACAGTGAACAAAATGATCTGAGATTAAATAAAACACAAGAGAAAATGATGCAATTAAGACACAGTAGGAGTAAGACGTATGATGTGTCTGCCAGTGTAACGTGGCTCACCGTTTTACTGTAAAACTGTTTAGTAGAGGGAACATGCTATTAAAATAAGGATAAGAAGTGGACTGTAGCAAATTCTAAACTAGTAGCATAGTTGTTGGTTGTCGTTATCAAGAGTTATGTGTATGCTATACATAATTGTATACTTTTATGAGCTTCACCATGGTTGTTTACACATCACTACCACAAATACTTGAATATGCATCATCGTAAAACACGGACAGCCCTAATTTCTCTAGGTGATAGGGATTTTTCAGTTCTGTTATAATATTTTGGGTTTATGATGCCTTTATATATTGGTAACCATATTTGTTTTCAACATCCCTTTTTAAAAGTTTTTTTTTTTTTAACCGAATCTTATAGCCTATGTAGCTAAGGGTGGAGGATGACCTTGAATTTATATCTTCTTGCCTCTACCTCCCAGGTGCTGGGATTATAGGATTTGTGCATGCTTCACTCTACTGATAGAGCTACATCTCTAACCATTCAACGGGTTTAGCAGGGTCTTGATTATTATATTATTATTATTATTATTGGTCTTTTTGAGATGGGATTTCTCTGTGTAGCCCTGGCCGTTCTTGAACTCTCTTTGTAGACCAGGCTGGAGAGAGCCACCTGCCTGTATCTCCCAAGTGCTGCCACCCGGCTTGTTTTCATTTTTTTTTTTTTTTTTTTTTTTTTTGAGAGGGTCTTAGGTAGCTCAGTCTGGCTTCCAATTCATTGTGTAGCTGAGGATGACCTTGAGCTTACTTTAAATAAAAAACTTTTGAGGTTATTTTATATGTGTGGATGTTTTGCCCATGTATGACTGTGCAACCATGTCCATGTGTAGTGCCTGTGGAAGTCCAAAGAGGGTGTCAGATCCCCAGGAACTGGAGTTGTAGATAGTTGTGAGCCAACATGTGGGTGCTGGACTTGAACCCAGGTTTTTTTGGAAGAGCAGCCAGTGCCATTAACTGTTAAGGCATCTCTCCAGCTCCACTTGATCTTAATTTAAAATAAATAAATTTACTTAGTTATTGTTGTGTATATGTGTGTAACGTGTGTGGCGATAAGAGGACACCTTTGTGGAGTTGGATTTCTCCATTCACCTTTATGTGGGTTCTGAGAATGGAACTCAGGTCACTAGGCTTGCTTGGCTTGTACCTTACCAGCTGAGCCAACTCACAGGTTCCTTAAATTTCCTTACCATCCCTCTATTTATACCTCCTGAGTAGGAGGATTACAGGCATGTGCCATACCTGGTTTATGTGATACTGGGGATTGGACTCAGGGCTTCATGTATGTTACATTATTGAACTACATCTCCATCCCAATCCTTTGTTTTTATACTGTTGTTTTAGCTGTTATATTGAACAGAGCCTGCCTGAAGGCTATGGCAGAAGCCAGGAGACTATTTGGAGGCTTCTATAGGAATTCCCATAGTTAACTGATAGCAGTGGATGTATATACATTCACAGGCATGTTTTTGAGTCGAGACTTTTCTGTGTTGCTCAGGCTGGTCTTGAAGTGGTGGACTCAGGTCATCCTTGCTTCAGCTTTACAAGTAGCTGTCCATCTAAAATTCTGAAGTCGTTTTGAATCTGCAGTTGGAAGAGCACTGTAAAGAACTCTTGCATGCCCTTCTGCAATTTTTAAAGCACGTCACAGTTACTCCATCTCTTTCTCTTTTTTCTCTTCCCCATCTTTCACCCTTAAATACTACAGTACATATCAACCCCCCCCCCCACCAGAAGATAACAAGCAACACCCCACCCCAGGCTTTCTATGGTACCTCGGTGTGTTTCTTCCATTCAGAAAATAAACACTGATACAACACTGCTGTTCGTTTCACAGAGATATTTTAAATTTTGCTGTTTGTCTCAGTGGCTTTTCTGTTCTAGTCTGAAATTCTCCTTGAAAACACACAGTGCTTTTATTTCACATATCTCATTGATGTCCTTCATTTTGGAACAGCTCTAGGTTTTTTTTCCTCTCTATTGAGTCCTTGGCAATTTTTTATGCTGGAAATCAATAATAATCTGGCTCTATCTACTGTGGCCTTGTGACCAGACTCAGGCCATGCAATGGCAGGTGTGCCAGAGACATGATGCTGTGCTTGATTCTGAGTCATGTGATGCTGGCCATTTAAGGTGCTTGGTCACATGATTATAGTTAAGTTGCCATCTGTCAGGTTTCTCCATTGTAAAGTCAGTTTTACCTTTTGTGTTTTTATTTATATTTGGGGGACATAATGTAACAGGACACTAGTGTCCTGTTGTTGTTACATCCTCACATCTCTATTCTCATTGAGTGTGCCAGCCTAAATCAACCACTCATGGTTGCCACATGCATATTGTCTATCTTTATCCTGTCTTAGAGTTATTAATTTGCAAGCAATGCTTACACCATTAGAAGGAGCACTCTTCCCCTCCCTTTCTTTCTCCTTCTGTGTGAATTCACTGAATTTTTTTTTAATCTTAATGGATTGTAAACTTTTACTCTATTTTAATGTTTAGATTTTCTCAGGTTTGATCAGTGGGAGTTCATTCATGTTAGTGCCTTTGGTCTTTTGACATATTCATGTTCTTTTTGTTTGTGTGTACATGAAGTACTGGGGATTGAACTCAGGATCTTGCACACATTAGGCAAGAATGCTGCCTCAGAGCCATGGCCACTGTTCTTTTGATATGTTCCTATCTTTTGCTAAGAATTTCCTTTTTTTTTGAACACATGAAGATTTACCAGGCTTATTTTTTTGTTGTGTGCTCTGAATCAGCCATTTCTCCAAAGAGCCCCTTAGTGATTTCCATTTAGTGGAGAATGGTATTTAATATCCATATCTGAGCACATTATTTTCATTCTATTGAGGTGTCATTGTGCATAAACCTCTCAGCAGACAGAACTAGGAAATGAATGCATGTCTCTGTGTATGTACACACATAAACATCTTTAATGATCTCTTTCTCTCTGTTTCATATTTATTTTGAGAAAGTTGTCATTCTGTAGCCCAGGCTTGCCTGGAACTAGGAATGTAGCACAGGATGGCCTGGAACTTGCAGAGACTCCTACTACTGCCTCACAAGGGCTGGCATTATAGGCATGTGCAACCATTTCTGGTTGTATATGAATGTATTTGAAATTAGGTCACTTACTAATTATTTCAGTCCAACACCTTATAATTCTTTTAGCCTTCCCCTCTCCATGTTTTGAAATCCTCCTTCAGACAGTGAGACATCTCACTTCAGTTCTTCTGGATATATTTATTCATCTGCTCCATCAGTTAAACAGATTGTTAACTGTCATCACTCCTGACTACTCAGGCTGTTTCTTCCGTCTGTCATGCTGTTCTTCCTCTCACCAGCTCCATTTCATTGGCGGCTAGGGAATATTGCCACCTACACCTGCACTTCCCCACCATACCATTTCTTTGGATACCAGGCACTTTACTGCAGATGACTATGCATAAAACCCACCAGCCTCGTTGCTAGGCTGTCTTAGAAGCTGGCTTCTTGGTGTTGGGGAGCCTAGGGAAGAAAGGAAGAATGGGATGAAAAGGTAAGAAGCCAGATTATGGATGTATATGTTTTGAATAGGAAGCTCATAGGATCTGGAAGTAGATCTAATACAGAGAGCATGGGAAAGGAGTAAACAGTGATTCTAGGGCTTTTGGCTTGAGCCACTAGGAGAATTGAATGACATTAAGTGACAATTAGAAACAATAGAAGGTTTGGTAGAGGTAATGAGAGCTCATTTTGGAGTGTGCTAAATTGGAGGTACCTTTCCAAAAATCACGAGGAGATGTAAGCACAGTGTGTTACCCATGCTTCTGGACATTATCAGCTGGAGATACATATTTGGGAATGCCTGGCATAGAGATGTATTTAAAGCCATGAGTTCATTGGAGTTTCAAAGAGAGAACATTTGATAGAAAAATTTATGTTGAGCCCAGAGGCAGTTTCCGGTTAGAGAGATGGGGAAACGTTAAGGTAGGTGGGAGGAAGAGCAGGTGAATGCAGTGTTTTGGAAGCTAAGCGAAGAAAATGTTTCAATTAATAGGAAAGGGTTAAACTTTGCTCAGATGCCTCTTGGTTGGTCAGGAGTGGCAAAGACTGTGAATTTACCACTGAATTTAGTAGTATGGAGATCACTGGTGACATTAATAACTGTTATATATGGAGTGGGGGGGCCTGACTGGAGTAGGTTTAAGAAGGAATGGGAAGAAATGAGAGGCAGCAAATGTAGAAAACTTGGAAGACTTTTAGCTTAAGACACATCCTCACAGCCTTCTGTGTGCATGATTTTTGGCTCTGGAGCTGAGTTTAAAGTAGCTTTTTTTTTTGACAACTGTGTGGATAGCCTGGCATTATTAGAGCTATATGCTATTGCTGTGCTCTGTGTAGTTGGTGAAATCTTTCTGTCGTTGGTCAGTGACTTCGCTACTGTGCTGCTGTTCTGTCACACCATGGCCAAGGCAACTTATAAAAGGAGCATTTAATGGGGCTTGCTTACAGTCCCAGGGGCGGAGTCCGTCCATGGCTCTCAGGGCGCGAGCATGGCTCAGGCATGGCACTGGAGCAGTAGTTACCAGCGGATCCTGGTCTGCAGGCAGCCGGCAGAGGGAGTGCGACTGGGTCTGGCAGGGGCTTTTGAAACCTCAAATCTGACCCCAGTGACACACCTCCAACAAGGCCACACCTCTTGGTCCTTCCTGAACAGTTCGCAAGTTGGGGACTAAGCGTTCAAATGTTCGAGCCTGTGGGTGCCACTCTGACTCAAATAATCACAAACGGATAAGTGGACTGGCGGGGGAGCTGATGGAAATCACTGCAGGAGTTTTAGTACAGAGGAGGATCTGGAACTGGGATACTCTAGTTTCTAGAGAGTTCTGAAAGTGTTGGGGAAGGGAAACTTTACAGAGTCTATGGAAGTATTGGGCCTTGTCAGCATCTTGACTGTCTTCTGAATTTTCTTTTAAATGTGGATTATTGAAGAATCTTTTCTTATCCATATTTTCCTTGGTTTATAAGGAAACCTCACTAGAAATTAGAATATACTTCAATTTACTGAAATTTAGGCTTGTCTTTTATTTTCTACTTAGACATTTTTGTGAGTGCTTAATCCCATGCGTATGTGCATGTGAGTGTGTGAGTGTGTGAGTGTGTGTGTGTGTGTGTGTGTGTGTGTGTGTGTGTGTGTTGGGTGTCTTCCTCAGTCATTTCCACCTTATTATTTTTTCAATTTAATTTTCTTGTGTGTGTTGGGGTGAGGGTGGGCATGCCACAGTGTGTGTAGAGTTCTCCTTCCACCCTTACGTGGCTTCTGGGGCTCGAACTCAGGTCGTCAGCTTATGCAGCAAATGCCTTTACTGCCTGCCGAGCCGTCTTGCCAGGCTTCCACTTTTTGTTTTTTGTTGTTGAGACAGAGTCTCTTATTGAACCTGGAGTTCACTGATTTGGCTAGCAAGCTCTAGGGGTCCACTTTTCTCTGCCTCCCCAGTGCTGGGATTACAGATGTGTACAGCTGTACCCAGCTTTTGGCCTATGTTCTGGGGAGCCAAGCCCATGTCCTCATGATGTTCACATTGCTTGAGCTTGTCAGCAGCAGCAGTGCCTCACGGAAAACTGATAGATCTCACAGAAAACTGATAGATCTCACAGAAAACTGATAGATCTCACGGAAAACTGATAGATCTCACAGAAAACTGATAGATCTCACGGAAAACTGATAGATCTCACGGAAAACTGATAGATCTCACAGAAAACTGATAGATCTCACAGAAAACTGATAGATCTCACAGAAAACTGATAGATCTCACAGAAAACTGATAGATCTCACAGAAAACTGATAGATCTCACAGAAAACTGATAGATCTCACGGAAAACTGATGGATCTCACAGAAAACTGATAGATCTCACGGAAAACTGATAGATCTCACGGAAAACTGATGGATCTCACGGAAAACTGATAGATCTCACGGAAAACTGATAGATCTCACGGAAAACTGATAGATCTCACAGAAAACTGATAGATCTCACGGAAAACTGATGGATCTCACGGAAAACTGATAGATCTGCCACCGGGTGCAGAGCCTGTCCCACTGTCAGCTTCATGAGTGACCGTGGCCTTTCTTTTTCCTTCTTTATTCAAGAGTCCACCTTGTTTGCTGAGCTTGGCTATTTCACAGATACTGATGAGGTGCAGTTCGATGCAGCAAATGAAACTTACGTAAGTACTTACTGGAGGAGAAATAGTGACTAACTTGATGTTTCATCTGTACTGTTATTAATGCATGAGAGCTTCAGGACAGTAGGTTTAGGCCGGGAACTAAATGCCATCATTAATCAGGAATGTTAGTAGCCCTTTTGTAGTCAGTAAATATAGAACTACAAAGTTGCATGGGTGTTGCTTTGAGAAGACTTGTGTCCTTAGCATATGTGTGGTCTTAGGGGTCGGTGACCTTGGGAAAGTCATTTTCTTTTCTCTTTTCTTTTCCTTTCTTTCTTTCTTCCTTCCTTTCTTTCTTTCTCTCTCCCTCTCTTTCTCTCTCTTTCTTCCTCTTTTTCTCTCTTTCTTTCTCTCTCTCTCTTTCTCTCTTTCTTTCTTTCTTTCTCTGTCTTTCATTCTCTCTCTCTCTCTCTCTCTCTCTCTCTCTCTCTCTCTCTCTCTCTCTTTCTTTCTTGGCTTCACTCTGTAGTCTTGGCTGGTCTGGGACTTACTATGTAGCTTGGCTGGCTTGCAATTCCTAGCAGTTCTCTTGCCTCAGCCTTCTGAGTGCTGGGATTCTAGGCCTGAACCACCACACTAAGTCCTATTTTTGATTTTTACAGATACTTTGCGGCTTGTATGAATAATAGTATTAAGAGGCTGTTGGGCGGTGGTGGTGCACGCCCTTAATCCCAGCACTCAGGAGGTAGAGCCAGGTGAATCTCTATGAGTTCGAGTCCAGCCTGGTCTACAAAGCGAGATCCAGGACAGGCACCAAAATTACACAGAGAAACCCTGCCTTGAAAAATTGAAAAAAAAAAAAAAGAGGCATGTGTGAGTCATGGATCTAGTCAGGCTTACCAGCTTCCTTCTTTTTTTTTGTTTTTGTTTTTCAAGACAGGGTTTCTCTGTGTAGCTTTGCGCCTTTCCTGGAACTCACTTGGTAGTCCAGGCTGGCCTTGAACTCACAGAGATCCACCTGCCTCTGCCTCCCGAGTGCTGAGATTAAAGGCGTGCGCCACCACCGCCTGGCCCAACTTCCTTCTTAAGAACTTTGAAAATTAGTCATATCCTTATCTTTTTGATTGGTCAGAGAACTATATAAAAACTGTTACTGTAGGCCTGGAGAGATGGCTTAGTAGTTAAGAGCACTGGTTGCTCTTTCAGAGGACCCTGGTTCAATTCCAAGCACCTACATGGCTGCTAACAACTGCCTATAACTCTAGTTCCAGGGGATCTGGATTCTGCAGGCACTGCACATACATGCTGCACAGACATACATGCAGGCAAAACACATCTACATGCAATAAAAAATAAATAATTAAAAAAACTTATGGTAATACTTTGAGCCATCAAAATGGCTTAGTTTTGTTTTTTCTTCTTTTTTTTGATAGCTGGTTGCTTATAGAATTCTGAACTTTGCCTTATTCTTTAATTCCTTCACCTGCTGAGCTGTCTTAATTGGCTTTAAAAATGGTTTCTGGGTTTGTTTGTTGAATTCATAAAGATTTTAGAAGTTTGAGAACCACAGACCTGGAGGGGGACAAAGAACATTATCTTATAGTACTTACCCTCTGTATGACTCCTGCACTGTTTTTGGCTCTGTCTGTATTCTTTCTTTTATAGGGAGACGATATGAATAGCTGTTTGTTTGGACTTGTTTTTCTAAGTAGCAAAAGGGGAAAACTCTCTTGTTGGATCTGGACCTCTCTATGGCTAAAGACTCATTTTGTGAATCTTGAATGGTCTGTTTCCACGATAAATCTCACTAATCTTTAGTTATTGAGTCTGTTTCCTCTTCTAGCTGTTATTGTCCTTCAGCAAGCAGAATTGCTGTATCTCTGGGTTCTCTCAAATGTATTTGCAGTATGAAGTGGTTAGCTTAAATTCTTTCTATTAGATTGCCTACTAGCAGTTATATTATCTATGATAAACTGTGCCTGACAGTTTTATTCCAAGGTGTGTGTATTTTATTCTAATCATTTGTTGATTTGACATCTCCAGGAAAATAATTTTGATCATCTTAATTTTGATTTGGATTTGATGCCTTGGGAGTCAGACATTTGGAGCTCCAGCAGTCACTTCTGCTCAGGTAACGATGTGCTTTACCCTTAAACGCTCTAGCCAGACTCTTGTTAGAGTTTGGTGGTTCTTGGAATTAAGTGGGTCAGAAAATCCTGGCCAACAGTGTTTATGAAATGGGAAGGATGAGGCTAGGGTTACCAGCAGTTAGGAGCCTGATAGTGGGGTCCCCTGCATTTGATGTACATCCTTCTGAGGAGGGGGCACCACTTGGCTAATGCTATATTTTTAAGGTGATTAACATTTTGTAATGACAACAGAGAGAACATTGTGTTTGTCTTCTATGTTGGTTACCTAGTGTGTAATGGTAAACTTTTCATAATCTGTTACTTAGAGGAGGCCAATATGCCATAAAATCCTTGTTATTAGAACAGAGAGTTCAACTACAGTTTTACAGCAGTTTACTTTGGATTTTAATGTTCAATTTAATTTTTTGTTTTCTTTTTTTTTTTTTTTTTGGTTTTTCGAGACAGGGTTTCTCTGTGTAGCTTTGCGCCTTTCCTGGAACTCGCTTTGGAGACCAGGCTGGCCTCGAACTCACAGAGATCCGCCTGGCTCTGCCTCCCAAGTGCTGGGATTAAAGGCGTGCGCCACCACCGCCCGGCCTTAATTTTTAAAAATTTAAATTTAAAATTTATGCATGTGAGTGTTTTGCCTTTATGTATGTCCGTGCACTGCTTATGTGCCTGGTGCCCAAAGAGAGAGAAAAAAAAAAAGCTGTCTGATCCCCTGGAACTAGAGATATGTGGGTGCTGGGAATTGAACCTGGGTCTTTGAGAAGATTAGATGACAGTTCTTTTCTTTTTAATTAGTCAGTTCTTAACTGCTAATCCGTCTCTCTAGCCCTAATGCTCAGTTTTGTTTTTTGTTCTTCTTTGAATAAAACTTATAATGGATAATGTGATTACACGTGAGAGTCCTTGCAGAGGTTTCATTTTCCATGGCTTTATGTAGCTTCTCAGCCACTCAGGTTTTGTTCTACAGCTTTGTTATTTAAGACCCATGAGCCACCCTACTATAGGGTAAAAATTAGATTTTTTTTTCCTTCGAAAGAAAATAACATTCTCATAACTTACAGCTTTTTCTTACTAATACATCTTACCTTCTTTGTCAATAGATATAAGAGTTATTCCCTTTAATTTATTAGATTTTCCCTGATATGTGTGTGAGTGTGGTGTATGTGTGTAGTACATACATGTGTGCGTAGAGGCTAGAGGAACTGGGTCCTCTCCTCTCACTTAGAAACTTTTTTTAGATTTGTTTATTTTTTATTTTTGTGTATGAATGTTTTGTTTGCATGTGTGTTTGTGTGCCCTGTGAGTGCCTGGTGCCTTTGGAGGTAAGAAGAGGACATCAGCTGCCCTGGCACTGGAATTATGGATAGTTGTGAGCTGCCATGTGGGTGCCGGGAATCAAACCCAGGTCCTCTGTTAGGACAGCAAGTGTTCATAACTGCTGTGTCTTCTCTCTAGTTCCCTCTGTCGCTTTCTGAGTCATTTCTTTGAGACAGGGACGCTCCCTGAACCCAGAGCTCATGTTTGTTTGTGAGGCTGGCAGCTAGTAGCATAGATTTTGTTGTTGTTTTGTTTGCTTTTTGAGACAGGGATTCTGTGTGTTAACAGTCTTAGCTGTCCTAGAATTTGCTGTGTTACCAGACTGGCCTCAACTTACAGAGATCCACCTGCCTTTGCCCCTGAGTGCTGGGATTAAAGGCAGGCGCCACCACATGCGCTGATAAATATATATATTTTGGTTTTTCAAGACAGGGTTTCTCTGTGTAGCTTTGTGCCTTTCCTGGAACTCACTCTGTAGTCCAGGCTGGCCTTGAACTCACAGAGATCCGCCTGCCTCTGCCTCCCGAGTGCCGGGATTAAAGGCGTGCGCCACCACCGCCTGGCGCTGGCGCTGATATTTTTACGGAACTTGATAAGGTTGGAATAGGTTGTTACTGATAGGGCAAAGCTGGTAAGAGATATTGAAAAAAATGTTTTCTCCTGTCTTCCAGTGTGTTTCCTTCTCGTTTGCCCTGTCTATACTGTCTAAAAGGAAGCTGGCTTAGAAATATATCAATCATTAGCCTCACAGATGATAGGAATTGAGATAGAGTACATCTATAACCAGCACATTTCCCCTGTTAAATTCCTTCCTATCTCTGCCCTTCCTTTTACCTTCATTTTATGTTCTTATTCTCTCATAGAATATGGGGTAGGTACATGAGTGTTCTCCAGGCCAAGTTCCTGATCCATAGGTCCTGGGGACCTAATAAGGTGGTTAGTTTTAGTTTCTTAGATTCAGTTACACAGCAGTAATTAGGAAACTGGGTTGGGATGTAACTCAGTGGTGAAGTGTTTACCTAGAATGCACAGAGCCTGGGATTTGACATTCAGCACCCCAAAACAACAGCAACAACCAGCCAACCAACCAACCAACCAGACAAACAAAAGCCAAAAATCTAGAGAGAACATTGACCTTGTGACTTCCATACTCTGTGATGGAAGGCAGGAACTGAGTAAGATCAATAAGTCCATAAAGTGAAGGTGAATAGATAGGTAGGATTTGGATGGGAGAATGCTGGTTATTCGTGTTTCTTTTCTTTTTCTGGTATCTGGTATACTATTGAAGACACAGAGAAGTTTATAGAGTAGAAGAATGTTTCGCCTATTCTTGTTCCTCAGCCAAAAAAGGAAGTAACAGCTGTGTACCTAGTTTTGTTTTTTAGCTCTCCTGAGTTAGGGCAGATGCAGCTTCCTCCAGGAATAGAGGTGTACCCTGTTTTCTGATCTTGAGTTTGTCATTGAAATGACACATTTTTGTGACCCTCCCCTAATGACTGATTGAATTTTAAGAGACCGTTTTACCTTCTTTTTTTATACTCATTATTCTGAATTTGTATGGATTTGTGTATCAAGCCTTTTCTCTATGTCTTTCAGTTAAAGACATTAAGGCAGAACCCCAGCCTCTTTCTCCAGCTTCCTCAAGTTGTTCAGTCTCATCTCCTCGGTCCGTAGACTCCTGTTCTTCGACTCAGCATGTTCCTGTAAGTGGCTCGACTTCATAACGAAGTGGGTTATAATGCGATCTGGAAGGTGGGTGGGGAGGCAGTTGACGTTCATTAAGTGTTCTGAGGAAAATGAGACTTGACGAGGGACTTATGGGAGTGAGAAGGCTGCTGCTACCTTCAAGGTTGGTTCACAGCCCTTTGTTCTTGCTTCCCTAATCTAAAAGTCTTCACTTACTCATTTCTTTTCTTCCCGCACCTCACTCTCCTCTCTATTAGAGTAGACATTCTTTAAGGACATGGAAGAATGTAAGATTTATGACTCCTGGCTCACAGGATCTGGGATATGATCTCTTCAGTGCAGGAACTCCTACCATTGTCCTTAGAATGAGCTAAGACTTTTGCAGAAGTCTGGTAGACACACTAGCTGAAGTGTGTCTGTCTCAGCTTTGAGGTCAAGAAAATGAAGTACCTGATTAAATAATGGGAAAGGTAAAACATAAGAAAAAAGTCAAGTTAATAGTTCATGTGTTTTATCTGGTGTAAATTGAGGCATCTTCATTCTATATTTATCAGCTACAAAATCTTGATTGTATTCTGTGTGTGTGTGTGTGTGTGTGTGTATGTGTGTGTGTGTGTGTGTGTGTGTACATACGACAGCCTTCAGGAGTTGGTTCTTTCCTTCTCCTATGTCAGGGATCAGACTGAGTTTCTCAGGCCTGCATGGCAAGCATTTTTACCTGCTGAATCATCATTTCTCCAGCCCCCTTTTCACTTAATATTTCTAAGATTAGGTGTTTTTTTTTTTTTTTTTTAAACCATTTCCAGGCCATCATCATTTGACCTTAGGATAAAAGCCATTAGGATTTTAACTGCGGTCAGCCTACCAACACTCCAGACCTTTCTTAGAATCATCTTCAAAGATGAATCCTTTAAAATTACAAAATTGACTACGTTCTTTACCTTAAAACCTTTTAATAACTTCCAAACGCTTAAAGAATGAAATCCAAATTCTCTGTGTGCTGAGTCCGTCAAGATCTGCAGCCCTGTGCTCTAGGCACTTTGCAACACTGGTCTGAGTTCTTACAGTTTTAGGGCGTTTTAAAAAACCCGAGACAGCATCTAAGCATAGAGCTGTGTTAGTCACTTTCCTGGTTGCTGTGACAGAGCACTGAAACAACCTTAGGAGGGAAAGGTTTATTTTGGCTCGCAGTCTGTCATGGAAGGAGAGGCGTGGCTGCAGGAGAGGGAGGCTACTGGTCACATCGTGTCCACAGTCAGAAAGAAGACAGTGAATGCTCCCACTCCGCTTGTTTTCTCTGTGTGTGAAGCCTGAGACCCCAGCCGATGGAAATGTGCTGGCCACATCTAGGGTGGGTCTTCCCACCTCAATCTAATCGAGAAACTCCCTCTCGGATATGCCTCACGGATTTGTTTTCAAGGTGATTCTAGATCCTGTCCAGTTAATAATCAATATAAACCACTCCAGTAGTCAAAGTGGCTTCAAACTTGTGATTCTGCTGCCTCAGCATCCCAAGTGCCAGGATTACAGGTTCCTTTAAAGGTAGAGTCTTACTGTGCTGCCCAGGTTGGATTCAGTGCAGGTCATGACACTGTGTCTGGCCTGGGTTGTTTCTTTTCTTTTCTTTTTGTGTTTTGTTTTTGAGGCAGGGTTTCACTATGTAGCCCTGGCTGGCCTGGAACTCATTATGGAGATCAGGCTGGTCTTGAACTTGTAGAGATCCTTCTGCCTCAGCCTTCTGATTGCTATGATGAAAGATGTGTGCAAGGATACCCAGCCTGGTTTTCTATTGCTTATTATTTATATAGAATATAAATCTATCTTATAAATTATACATATTTATAAATTATGTAAAATATAAATATATATTTTTTATAAATAAGAATATATTTAGTATTATGGTTACTACTAGTACTGCTATTATTATTATTGCCACTCTTCCTCATCCTCATCTTTTTGTCTGCCTTCTATTCTCTTTCTCCTTTCCTTCTGTTCTTCCTCCTTCTGTGACTCAAAAAGTTTTTATCACTCAGACATTCTCTGATGTTTATTTTTTTATTATTATTATTTTGTTTTTGTTTTTTGAGACAAGGTTTCTCTGTGTTGCCTTGGCTGTCTTGGAACTCACTATGGACCAGGCTGGCCTCCCCAGTGCTGGGGTTGATTAAAGGTGTGTGCCACCACCTCCCAGCTATGTTTTGATTCTTTTTCTCTTCTTACATTACATTGCCTTTTCATTTGGAGTAACCTTAAATTTGCAAGTATATTGCAGAGATTTTTGTCTGAGCCATTTGAGAGGCAGTTGCCCACTGATGGACTAAACTCCAAATACTATAATGTCTATGTCCTATGAACAAGACTATTTTTTATTTAACAATACAAACAAGGAACTAAACATTGATACATAATAATAAGTTCATATGCAGCCCCCCATTTAGATTGGTCAGATGCCCCAGTACTGTCCTTTAGACCAACAAAAGCACCCAGTTACATTGTTTGTGGTTGTTTAATGTTTTAATTTTCGTTATTCTGGAACAGTTCTTCTTGACCTTGGTGCTTTAATGACCTGACACTTGACTTACCAGGTGTTTCCTCAGAATTGGATTCAGATTTTGTATCTGTGGCAGGAATGTCACAGAAGTGATTCTGTGTCTACCTTTTGTTTGTTTTTGTTTTGTCTTTTGAGATCTTACAGAGTTCAAGCTGGCTTAAAGTTGCTACATAGTGGAAGATGACCTTCACCTCCTGATTCCCTGCCTCCACCTTCCACCAGCCGAGGTTATAGATACAAGCCACCCACATTCTACTTTATCATTCATTTTTGATGATAAAACTTGAGTTTGGTGACATAATTTCAGCTTGTCCTGTTCATGGTAATGTTCACCTCAGTCAGCTGACAGCATCTGCTAGACCCTCAGCTATGAAGTTACTCTTTGTTGGGGTGCACTGTGTAGCGCAGGCTGGTTGTAGAAAGAAGGCACTCCAAGATGAAATTATAAGGCCTTTGTGGCAGTAGGAAGGTCCAGCCTCTTTTGATTGTTTGAACCCCAAAAAGCCATGGCGTATTTATTGAAAGTTACACACAGTATTTCCTCATACCAAGGTCCCTAATCTTAATTCACATGTCTTACTGAAGGAGAGCATCACATGCCTCCATGACTCTAGGCCTTTGTTATGTATGGTGTGCAATACACAATAATACAAGAGCTTCAGATGTGCCTGAGGCGTCCTGTGACCAAAGTCATGGGATGGCTGCAAAGCCCCTTCAGCAAAAGAATTCTACAGATCATGGGAAACAGTCACTGTTTTCCACAAGGATTTGTCAAAGTCCAAGTACTTCTAAAAAACAGCTGTTCGTTCTAATATCCTCATACAGTGATTCTCCTAAATCCCTGCAACAAATCTTTCTCCCTTTGCTAGTTGCCACTATTTTATGAAAAAGGTACTTTAAAATTATGAAAAAGTCCTGTTGTTAAAAAATGAACATTTACATTTTTATTTTGTATGTGTGTATGATGTATGTGGTATTCATGGGTCACAGGAATGTGTGGAGGTCAGACTCTTGGCCATGTGGGTTCTGGGACTGAACTCAGCGCCCTTACTTCATATTGCTCACTTACCTGTTAATATTAGTGTGGACTCATTGTTTCCCGTTTCGTCTAGATTATAACCATTGCTGTGATTATCTATTCGACCCTTGTATTGTCTTGTATTTAGCCAGTAGGAGTCCCTTCCCCTTGCTCCTGTGATCTTTTACTATTTCCATCGGGTTCAGCCATCTTACAGGAAGGCTTTCTCTTGGGCCTTGTCTCGCCCTTGCCCTGACTTCTCAGATCACAGGGTTCCCTGGGTGAATGCTTTCTGTCTGGTGCTCTGACAAGTCCCCCAGGCATGGATGATGAGCCTGCAGCCCCATCTAGTGGCTAATGGTTAAATTATTCCAGAAGGAATATTTTCTATGTGAGTGTTGATACAAAGTTATCATAAGGTTTTATTTTTAATATATAGAACTCAAATTAATTTGAAATTGCCATAGTATGTGCTACAAGATACAGGCTCAATTTTATATTTCTCCAAATTATTATCAAAAGGTTTATTCCAATATCATTTATTAAAAGTTTATTTTTTTCCTCACTGATTTCAGTTACAGGCATACATTTTAAAGTTATATAAGTGGTATTATATTGGATCTCCTATTTAAATATTTATTATGATTAATTTATATTTTGAGTTTTGAGACAGAATCTTGTTTTGCAGTTAAGGCTAGCCTTGAACTCAATGACCCTCTACCTTAGCCACTTGAGCGATGAGGTTATATAAGGCTATACCACAGCCCTGGCTTCCATTTACTTTTAAAGGTTGACTGATACAACAGATCAAATCTGTTGCATCTAACTGCATATTTCCATAAGCATTCACTGTATTTTACCCATACCGTGAAGAATATTGTAAAGAATATTCTCTTGTGACCTGTGGGAGAATCCCTTTGGGAGGTGTGTCCAAGAATAGAAGAAGTGGGTGGCGGGCTACAGAGACTCAATTTGGCATGCTTCCTCAGCTCTCCAGAGTTGCTCTAGGTACTCCGCAGGTTCATCAGCAGTCTTCGGGGCCTTGGAGCTTTTCTGCTGTGCTTGACGTTATCGGTTTTCTAGTGTTTGCCCGATGGCAAGTCTTTTTGTTGTTTTGTTTTCATTTCTTTGATTACGGGTTGTTTGTTTTCAAACTGTCCTACATTTTCATTGTGTTTATTTGATCTCCTATAAATTGTTTATTCTTGTCTTTTGATAGTTTTTCTATGGATTTTGTGTTATTTTCAAGAATCAGATGTGTGGTTAAGATACTAAACTGTGTTCTGTGGCTCCTGCATGTGTGTTGGTGTGCAAGGAGGCTGGTTCCTCAGGAGTACCTCACCCGTGTGAGACGGCCTCACTCCTTGACCTAACTGATGAGGTGGCTGACTGACCAGAGAGCCCCAGGGATCCTCCTGTCTGCACCTTCCCAGCCCCGGGATTAGAAGTGTGAGGGGGCAAGCACTTTAGTGAGCATCTCCCAGCTCTCAAGTTTCAAACTCTTGAGGGCTTTGGGCATTACTAATCTCACTTCCCTATTGACTACCAACTTTGTAGTCTTGATTAAATAGAAATTCTTAATTTTTAGTCCCTCCCCCCAGACCCCCAATCTCTTTCCTTCTTGGCTTAATTTGAAGTTTTTTTTAAAAGATTTATTTTTTTAGATAATTTTATTTTATATGTATAAGTGTTTTGCCTACATGTATGTATGTGTGCCATGTGTATGCCTAGTGTCTGCAGAGGTCACAAGAGGGTGTCAGATACTGTAGAACTGGAGTTACAGATGGTTGTAAGCCACCATGTGGATGCTGCAAGAATAACAAATGAATAAAAGAAATGGGAAAGTGTATTAATCGTAGCTCTAGCCTTGTGATGATAAGTAAATGTTTGTATGACTAAGAACCAGGGAAGACCCAAAGTTTGTGAGAACAAGTGGAGAAACATGAACGATTTCTGTTCACTACACGAGTGCAGCGTACAGATGCTGCATTTCGGTTCCATCCTTGCGGCTGATGAGTGTTGATTTGTCAGTAGTGTCTTGACACTATGTCTTATCTTTGCATTAAGTTGTCTTGCAGCACTCCTCTGTTTACATATGGTCTTGTTCTTTCTAAGTAATTTGTTGCTCAAAGATTGTACTCTCGGGCATTAATTTGTTTGTGTTTTGCTGCAGGAGGAGTTGGATTTGTCTTCCAGCTCCCAGTCTCCCCTTTCCTTATATGGTGAAAGCTGTCATAGCCCCTCCTCAGTAGAGCCACTGAAGGAAGACAAGCCCATCATCAGTCCTGGAAACAAAACTGGTATCTGTCTCCCAATTTCTGTTATTTCTATTTTAGACAACTTAGGTTCCATTTTTAAGAGTCAAATATTGAATTAGACATATATTTATTAAGCTGGCTTGTATTTTTATTGTAACATTTTATGTGTATGGGTGTTTTATCTGCATTTATGTCTGTGAAACAAGTGCATTCCTCCTGCCTCCAGAGGCCAAAAGAGGGCTTCAAATCCCCTGGAACTGGAATTATAGACAGTTGTAAACTGTTCCAGAATTCAGGTCTTCTTGAAGAGCAACCAATACTCTTAAGTGCTGAGCCCTCTTTCCAGTCCCTAAATTAGTATATATTATTTTGTTGCTGTTCTGAATGATTACTGTGAAGAGGACAAGGGGAAAAAATCATTTATGATAGTCCTTGTCTTCATAGGTGAAAAATTCTTAAAATAGACATAATTCTGTCATCTTCAGGAGAGGCTGCAAAGGCCCAGGTAGACACTGAATGTGAGAGATGATGACTTTTACCTCATTAAAGTCTGTAGGCAGACTTTTCTGTCCCTCTAGCTGCTCCCTAAGTAATCACACAGAGACTTAATATTAATTATAAATGCTCAGCTGATAGCTTAGCTGTGCTTTTTATCTAGTTCTTATAACATTAACCCATTTCTATTAATCTGTGTGCTTCCCTGAGGCTTGTTTTCCTCATGTACATACTTCCCATCCTGCTTGCTCTGTAGATCATGGTGACTCCTCAGATTCCTCCTCCTTCCCAGCGTTCTTAGTCTGGTTCTCCCGCCTTATCCTGCCTAGCTATCAGCCAGTCAGTTTTTTATTAACAACAAGAGCAACACATCTTCACAGTGTACAAAAGGGTTATTCCACAGCAAAAGTCTCGACTTTGTTCAATAATTTTAGCATTATCCTTACTAGTTCATAGTCCCCTTCCTGAAACTGCAGAAAGGATGATCCCAGACTGAGGACTTTTCTTCAGTCCATTCATTTAAAGAGTAGCTGGGTTTACACTCACTGATGATTGTTACTAGAATTCAAGATAATACATAGAGGAAGGTATGTATGTAATATCATATGTTTTCTTAATTTTCTTGAGATTGATTTGAAGTTTTGTTTTTTCTCCAGAACATGGACTGACTCCAAAGAAAAAAAATCAGATGAATTCAAAACCTTCAGTTCAGCCCAAGCCTTTATTACTTCCAGCAGCACCCAAGACTCAAACAAATGCCAGTGTTCCAGCAAAAACCATCATTATTCAGACACTACCAGCCCTTATGCCATTGGCAAAGCAGCAGTCAATTATCAGTATACAGCCCGCACCCACTAAAGGTACCTGTGTAGACTGTGATGCTCTAGGTTTATTGGAAAGCAATAAGGCTTATATCACATGCTTTATTTTAATTTGGGTTATAATTTTTGAGCATGTACCATTGTGTCAGGAAATTTCCATGGTTCTGAGGATTTTGCAGAGATGATTAATGTGGTTCCTGTCCTTGTAGAGACAGAGCTCTACAGATAAATTATATCTGTTGCCTCTTGTTTTCTTACAGCTTTTATTGTGATAATATCTGTATTTAAGGCACCATTATTTTGTTGTTGTTGATTTCTTTTTTTCTTTCTTTTTTGAAGCAGAGTCTCATTATGTACTCTTTTTTTTTTGGTTTTTCGAGACAGGGTTTCTCTGTGTAGCTTTGTGCCTTTCCTGGAACTCACTTGGTAGCCCAGGCTGGCCTCGAACTCATGGAGATCCGCCTGTCTCTGCCTCCCGAGTGCTGGGATTAAAGGCGTGCGCCACCACCGCCCGGCTTCATTATGTACTCTTAACTGGCCTGGAACTCTATAAGTAGAGCAGGCTGGCCTCAAATCAACAGAGATCTACCTGCTTCTGCCTCCTGAGTGCTGGAACTAAAGGTGTGCACCACACCTGACTGAGGAGGCTTTTGATATTATGAAACCACTTACAATGAAGAAGAAAATTAGAGAGACTTTTTGTATTGCCACTTTATTCTAAGATTATTGTGGTTATGACCTTTTTGTTTTGTTTTGTTTTTAAGGAGTGGTTAGGATTTAAAATAATAAGGACCATTTCAAATCAAGTATGTGTTGAGCAATAAATCTGGCTCTGAATTTCTGAGGAGACTGTGTGGTTTGGTAAGCAGGGCATTGAACTAGGTTTTAGAAGACCTGACTGCTGCCAATTAGCTCAGAATTGGTGTTTTTCCATACTTTACCCACCAGATGGCATCATGTGCTTGTGAGTCTACAAGGAAGTTCACTATTGAAAGAAGTTCAGGTCTGAGGCTTTGGTAATCTTGAGATATGGGACATTTCTTAGGTAGCTTAGTCCTCACTGTACTTACATTGATCTCTGTACACATGGTTATGAGAAAATTCATGCAGTATTCATTTCTCAGGATTGAATTTATTGGCACCAGTTAGCACTAGGAGTTAATAGGGCATGTGTAAGTAAACATCGGTGTCACATTTACTTTTATGGCTGTATTTGCATTTATGAATTGTTAGCTCATTTCTCTGGAGCATGGTTTCAATGGTGGAGGCTTCATAAATTTGATCTTGTGTATTGACCTTGTCTCTTAAATGACTATGGGCAATAGGACATTAATAAAAAGAACTAAGCAAAAAGAATACTTGATAAAAAAACAAAACTAATAGCAAAATAGTTTGACATGCCTTCCTCCATTTAGGATCAACACTATTTTTTTTTTTTTTTAAATAGGAAAAATAGCAAACCTATGGGATATGTGTTCTTGTGATGTGTAAGTTGATGTTAAGGGTTCATAAACTCTTGGAAAGAAGGCGAAAGATTTAGTGTGCATTCATATGTGGAGTTTTAGAAATAGTACTTACAATTTTTTACTAAGATCTTGAAAGGATTTGTGTCTTTCCAAAGGCTAAGAATTTTAAGTTCATGAAGAACCTCATTATAGTTCCCACAGCTATTAAAACACATGTATAAAAAGTCCAAGTCTGACATTAACATGGCAGGAGGGAATATCCTCAAGAGTTTGCTTTAATTGCTGGCTCTGTTTGAGTGGTAGGAGAGCTCTTTTTGTTTGTTTTTCAAGACAGGGTTTCTCTGTGCAGTCCTGGGTATCCTGTCCTGGAACTCACTCTGTAGATCAGGCTGGCCTCAAACCCAGAGATCCATCTGCCTCTGCCTCCTGAGAGCCAGTATTAAAGGTGTGTGCCACCACCACTGACTGAGATCTTTACTTATAGCAAAAGACAGATTACTCTTTTCCAAGCATTTTATTAGTTCCAGAGATTAAAATCATACATTCTGAACTTCAGTGATTTCACATGATCTGTAGACTGTATTTTTGATGAGCAGTGCCAATAAATTGTTTGTTTTTATAATATAATCTATGGATTTTGGTATTAGTATTATAACTTTCAGATTAAATGTCTTTCATACATTGTTGTTGTTATTATTATCAATCTTAAATTTGAGAGTGGAATGTGAGAAGAAAGGGCTGGATGATGACTCAGTCAGTAAAATGCTTGCCACATAAGCATGGAGACCTGAGTCAGGTGCCTAGCACCCACAAAAAACGTTGGATGCTCTAGTGCCTGTCTGGAGATAGGTAGATCCCTAGAGGTCACCAAGCAGCCTGTCTAGCTCACTGATAAGCTCCAGTTTCAGGGAGAGACCTGTCTCAAAAATAAGATGGAGAGTCACTGAAGAAGACACCCGACATCCGTCTCTGGCCTCAACACACATGTGCACACACGTGAAAACGTACATGCATATACCACATGGACAAAAAAGAAAAATGACAACTATGTAATACTTACAGGTTTAAGTTCAAATTCTCTAGTATGGGGTTAAAGTGCTTTGCAATTTGGTTCCAATTTAGTTTTCTAACTTTACAGTATAAGATCATTATTTTCTATAGACTTTCGCTAATCTAACTAACCTGGCATTGTCTATTGAATTCTGCCAACCTGAATTATTTTTCTACATAGTTTTGCTTCTTTGTCTTCTGTGCCCTGTAAGAGTGTTGTAAGTAGTGCAGTTGGAGGGTGATTAAAGCCAAGACTATCTGAAAGTGGAGAACCAGGAGGGAAGTAGGCTGTTACACAGCCTGGCATTGTAAGGGTGGGATTGATGGTGCAGTATGTGTGGGAGGAGTTATGAAGGACAGAGAGGAAAGTCTCTGGGTGACTTCTATGTTTCTGTCTTAGACCTTTTGGTGATACTGCAAATCACTGAAATTAGGGGTACACCTAGAAGAGGGGATGCCAGAGTGAAGCCAAGTTGGCTGGCTGGCCAAGTTTTAGTAATTAATTATAATATTTATTCTAAAAACATGCTGAAATGTAATCAGTTTTAGTCTCAGAATTCTGCCTTTTAATTTGAGATTTAAATTTGTATAAATAATTACATAGCAATTGTGAGAACTAATGAGTTGCTAATACATGGAAGCTACTATTAAACAGAAAAAGTGTCAATAATGAATGTATGCTAACCTGTTGTTATGTGCCAGTCATTCTTCTTTTCTTTTTTCTTTCCTTCTTTTTTTTTTAAAAAGATTTATTTATTATGTATACAGTGTTCTGTCTGCATGTATGCATGCAGGCCAGAAGAGGGCACCAGATCTCATTTCAGATGGTTGTGAGCTACCATGTGGTTGCTGGGAATTGAACTCAGGACCTAGTTCAATTAACAGCTAGTGCTCTTAACCATTGAGCCATCTCTCCAGCCCCCTTTTCTTTTTTCTTTTCTTTTTTTTTTTAAAGATTTTATTTATTAATTAATATACAGTGTTCTGTCTGCATGTGTCCTTGCAGGCCAGAAGAGGGCATCAGATCTCACTATAGATGGTTGTGAGCCACCATGTGGTTGCTGGGAATTGAACTCAGGACCTCTGGAAGAGCAGTCAGTGCTCTTAACCTCTGAGCCATCTCTCCAGCCCCTTTTCTTTTTTCTTATTAAAATATTTTATTTATTTTACATCCCAACCACAGTTCCCCTCCCTCCTCTCTTCCCATTCCCTCCCCGAACCTCCCTTCTGACTCCTCAAACCGCTGCCCCCGTAACTATTTCTCCTGCGTCTCCATTCAGAAAGTTAAGGCCTCCCATGGGAGGCAGCAAAGCATTGGGCATATCAATTTGAGGCAGGACCAAGCTCCTCCATTCTCTATCAAGGCTGAGTGAGGATCCCACCATAGGGAATAGGTTCTAAAAAGCCAGCTTATGCACCAGGGACAGGTCCTGGTCCTACTGCTAGGGCCCGCACAAACAGACCAAGCTACACAACTGTCACCCACATGCAGAGGTCCTAGGTTGGTCCCATGCAGGCTTCCTAGCTGTCGGTCTAGAGTCTGTGAGCTCCCACAAGCTCGTATCAGCTGTCTCTGTGGGTTTCCCCAGCCAGCCATTCTTCTAAGTGTTTAAATGCATTATCTTGTTTAATGGTTACATATCTCTCAGGATAGATATCAATATTTTCATTTTATTGATGAGAAAACTTGGAACAAAGAAATATTTGACCAAGTTGACACAAGTGTGTTATTTAAAACAAAGTAGGTATTCCATAAATGTTTGATATGTGGTTTGAAATCTTTGAAGAAAGTTAAAAAGAAAGAACTGACCATCAAAATCAGTGATCATATATAGACACATTCAGCATTGAATCCAGCTGTCTTCCATTAAGGGGATTTGCATGTAATGTTAGAGAGGATTTTGAGTATGCCAAGATGGATAAACAACCCTTTGGTGTGTTCTGTTTTATGTGTTTCCACACCGGGAACAGTAGTGACTATGTTCAGCAGCTAACTACTGAAGGCCCCAAACAGTCCTTTGCATTGTAGTCTGTGGCCTGGTCAGCACTTAGCAAGTAACTATGAGCATCTTTTGTTTTTGAATATATCATAATAGAAATTTAGTGGTTTTCTCCATTCTGTTTGAACTTGAACATGCCTAAAATATTTAGAGGAGCCTTAATTTAGATAAAGCTAAGACCATTGGAAACTTTAGAGTGTAAGAGCTTGAAATGCAGTGTGGAATAAGGGAGGTACAGTGGCCTGGTAGGACATGAGCCATATTTGGTGTACAGACTGCCTTGGTAATCCTCCCTCTCCCCAAGATGCAAATCTCTTGGCTGGGAAATAGGGACAGTGAGACAGTGGACAGTAAGACTGGATTGTTTTTCTTTCCTTCCTGCCTTCTTCCTGCCTGCCTGTCTGTCTTCCTGCCTTCCTTCTTTTCTTTCTTTTTCAGTAATGGAAATTGAACCTTGGGCCCTGTTCATACTTGGCAAGTGGTACCACTGAACTCTATACATCCCCAACCTTCTTTTAACTTTCTGTTTTGAGACAGAGTTTCCTTAAGTTGCTTAGGCTGACCTTTTAATTCCTTCTGAGCCCTAGCTGGCCTTGAACTTGTGATCCTTTTACCCTGGCCTTCTTAGTAACTGGGATTATAGGCCTATACTGACTGCCAGGCCCAGTTTGGATTATTTTTAAAAATTAGTTTTAAGGAATATTACAGACATTCACAAGAGTTATTTACCAGTGCTTTAAATCTGCACCTGGGTCTACAGATCTGATCCTTTCTTTGAAGTAATTCTACATAATTATTATCTCCTCTGTGGAATAGACTCAAGTTTGGAACAATGCTTAGAGGGGAAGCTTTTCTTTTTCTTCTTTTTTTGTAATCACAATTTTAAGCTTAGAAGGTATGGAACGTTGTTTCTGAGAATGCTGTTCTCTTCTCCAAGTATTGGTTTATGTCAGTGGTTCTATATGGTGGGGTGATGGGGTTGGACAGGAAAGCAGTGGTCTTATGGCATTTTGTAAGGCATTCTCAAATCTCTATTTGTTGCAAGCTATTACTGTAGATCAAATAATTTATTTCACTTATTTTTATACAATTATTTTCAAAAAATTTATGGCTATATATTGTTAATAACCTACAAATTCATTTTATTTTTTTTATTTTTACTTTTTTTCTGTGTTTGTTTTGAGATGGTGTCTTAATACATAGTCCAAGACTGGTCTTGAACCAAAAATCTATCTCTGTCTCCCAAGTGCTTGGATTTATAGCCATACATTACTATGCCCAATACAAATTCATAGCTAAATTCTTAATAATCTTTTCTCATTATGCATTTTCACAGTCCATAGAAACTGACAAACACCATGATTATCTTTTATGGCTGAGCTGTCTCTTTGATGTTAAAGAAGAGTACTTTTGGACATGGTGATGTGTATCTGTAATTCCAACACTTGGGAGGTTGAAGCTAGAGGATTGTGAATTAAGGTTAGCCTGGGCTACATATCAGGTTGCAGGCCAGCTTTGAGCTACATAGTGAGATCCTGTCTCAAAAACCCGAGGGCTTAGTGGTAGAAGGCCTGCCTGGCTTGTGCAAGACCCTGGGTTCAAACTCTAGTGCCCCGAGAAGTGAGTATATTCAGTTAGAAATCCTTTGCTTCAGTTTTTACATTATAGTAAATATATCTTTTTAATGCCAGATTGACTTAATGTCTTATTCAGTGTTGTTAAAAATTCAATCTTTGTTTATACATTATTTATATATTACTTTTTTTTTTTGTATTTCTGGCCTAAGCATATATTTATATAACTGCCTTTAACCCATTTCTCCATTTTATGTGAATTTATTTTATAACAGAAGTCAGTTTAGGGGAAAAAACGAGGAGATAAACATATTTGGCCCCAGTAAATTGTATGTATTTCAAATTTATGAAATTAGTTTTAAATTTTCTTACAAACTTAATACTTGTGTTAATAACTGAATTGGGAAAAAATTGTAACATTTGAAATCTACTTCTGGTCTACTTTTTGAGGTCACTGAAACAAAGAATTTTATAAATGTGATCTTTTTTTTAGCTGAGACAGATGTTCTCACCAAACAGGTGTTCTGAAAGTATTTTCATTTTCAGTTTTTCCCAACCTTTTGAAATATGAAGCTAAGCTTTATAAGTCATTTTAAACTGCCTGAACATAAAATGTCTGTTTTTCCTTGAAGAAGAGTTATAAATTTATATTGTATTAAAAAGTTTCTGGTTATAATAGTACCTTTATACAGCTAGATAAAGCCAAACTACGCGGATATTAGGCAAGGCTTTCAATGCCTTATAAAATTGTAAAGGGAAGGAAACAGGCAGGTACAGTTTTAATAGATGAGTATTAGGAGTTGTACGTGCTTTCCTGAGGGTAGTGATGTTAGTTCTCCTCAGAGTGCTAGTTTAAGATAATGGCACCTGCAAAGAACAGGAAAAGATTTGAAGATCACTGTTTTGGCAGGGATCAGAAAAGTTGGTATTATTTATAGACAGTCATTGTGCTTGTTAAATAAATTTTCATCTCATTTGGTTTCATTTTTTTTTTTTTGGCATTTGTAGTCACGACTCTTTCCTACATATTTGTGTATGTGTGTATTTCTAAATCTTAATTTAAAGGATTTATTGTTTAAAATAAGAAAAGTTCCTATAGAACTAATAAACTTCAGAGGCTAATACTTGGAAAATGTAGATATGACAACAACAAATTTGTAATGTATTGTTGTTATATTAAAAAAGATAAAAATGAACTACTGCCTGGTTTGTTCATGTCTCTAGTGAGTATTTTTGCCTCCCCCTGCCCCCCCCCCCCCCAGACTGGGAATTAAACCTAGAGCCTTGTGCATGCTAGGCAAGCCCTCTACCACTGAGCTACATCCCCAGTCCTCTTTTTATTTACTTTGTGAGATGAGGGTCTGAACGGACTTTTGATTCTCCTACTTCAGCCTTCATGGTGGCTATAATTACAAGTCTGCATCATCAGGCCTGGCTTTAAAAAGTTTTCAAATTAGCCGGGCGGTGGTGGCGCACGCCTTTAATCCCAGCACTCGGGAGGCAGAGCCAGGCGGATCTCTGTGAGTTCGAGGCCAGCCTGGGCTACCAAGTGAGTTCCAGGAAAGGCACAAAGCTACACAGAGAAACCCTGTCTCGAAAAACCAAATAAAAAAAAAAAAAAAAAAGTTTTCAAATTTAAATTGTGTGTGTGTGTGTGTGTGTGTGTGTGTGTGTGTGCGTGCGCGCGCGCACACACACACACGTGCAAATACTTGAAGAAGCCAGAAGATGGCGTCAAAACTCCTGGAGTTGGAGTTGTAGGTTGTAGTAGTAAGCTACTCAACATGGGCACTGGAAATCCAATCCAGGCTCTCTTGAAGAGCAGTAGGCACTCTTAACCATTGAGCCATCTCTTCTGCCTCCTTTACTTTTATCAGTTGAGTCTTGCTGTGCCGTCCAAACTATCCACAGGTTTCTGGGCTTGAGGGGTTCCTCGGTCTCAGCCTCTCAGCTACTTGGACTATAGGTATATACCACAGGTAGATACCATATCTGATTGAAAGTAGATGGTTAACGATAACTCAAAAAACTTCGTCGGTCCCATTAAAAACACGGGAGCAGAGTGCCCCATAGTGTGTGTTGTTGTTGGTAATGTCTTATTTAATGGTATGAAGTTCTCCAGGACTGGTCTGTCTGTCTGTCAGAGAGGCCTGAATGTTAAACTGCTCCCTGACACAATAGCTATGCACCACATGATTCCCTTTCTTTTTAAACCCAGGTCAGACTGTTCTGCTCTCTCAGCCCACTGTGGTTCAACTTCAGGCCCCTGGAGTGCTGCCTTCTGCTCAGCCAGTTCTTGCTGTCGCTGGAGGGGCCACCCAGCTGCCTAACCATGTGGTGAATGTGGTGCCAGCCCCTGTGGTGAATAGTTCAGTGAATGGCAAACTTTCCGTGACGACTAAGCCTGTCCTACAAAGTACCACAAGAAGTATGGGTTCAGATGTAAGTACTTTTTAAATGCCTGATTTTAAAGACAAACAATTCCTTTTGCTTTTGTTTTGTTTTGTTTTTTTGTCTTTTTTAAGTTTGTTTTACTGAAAGAAAGAAAAGACTGCCAGAATTGCACATTTGGTGTTTGGTGGGAAAGATTTTGATGAAGAGTGAAGTATACATACCTCTGTATTCTTTACTTTGTCTTTAGAACCTTTTCATCCTGTCCTCAAGTCTCAACCAAATCATCCACTAATATTTTGTAGATTCTTTCATAACTCCTGCTTGAAATTGTTTATAGCGATTCCCCTGATGAGAGTCTGTAGACTTCTTTTTAGGCAGGTTTTATATTTAGCTCTCTCTTGACTTATTTTTATATTTATTTCTTTTTATTTATTTATTTATTTATTTATTTATTTATTTATTTGTGTGTGTGTGTGTGTGTGTGTGTGTGTGTGTGTGTGTGTGTGTGTGTGTGATGGTATGTATGTGAAAGTCAGAGACCAGCTTGGTGTGAGTGAGTCCCCCTTCCACCATGTGGGTCCCAGGAATTGAACCCAGGTTTCTAGGCTTGATGGGAAGGGCCTTAACCTGCCGAGCCATCTTGTCCACCCTTCTCTTGATTTTCCGAAGCATTTTCAGCACTTCATGACTCTTAAGAAAAAGAATTCTGTCTCTTTGTGGTTATTCGGAACTTTACCATCTTTGTAAGCCCTGAAAGTTTCTGATATTGTATGGATTTCTTATTATAAATGACACTTTCCTAAGGCCAGTTACAGCATCTGCCAGCTAACGCTTGCTTTCTTTCAATGTCACTAAAGATACCTCTTGCTGTGTATTCAGAGGAATTGAGCATCAGAGTCTTTTTTTTGAGACTGGGTCTCTCTACATAGCCCTGGAACTCACTATGTAGGCTAGGCTGGCCTTGAACTCAGAGACTCACGTGCCTCTGCCTCCTTCCTGAGTGCTGAGATTAAAGGCATGTGCCACCATGCCATGCTTAGACTGCTTTCTTCTGTCTCCTAGAATTTATTTAAGCAGCATGGCAGTGACTGACCATTTATCTGTGAGTGTACTTTTCTGTTGTGTAAGTATAGTTGTAATCTCAGCTGACAATATTGTGAATATTTGTAGCAAAGCATATATAGTGAGTAGAATATCTGTGGTTTAGAACAAGAGTCCCTTGGTTTATACTGATATGGAGAACAGTGCATATCACGATATGGAGCAGGAAAATTAGTTTTGTATGGAGAGAGAGAGAGAGAAGAAGCGGAGGAGGAGGAGGAGAGAAAAGAGAGAAAGAAAGAAAACAGCTTTTTTTCACGGCATCTCCTTGGTGGTCAGCTGTGTCAAGGTGAAGGTGAACTGAATACTTCCTTCCCAGCTACCAGCTGTCAGACTGATTGAAGTAGATGATAAACACAAATTTTGCACTTTCCATGAGAAGTGCAAGGACACGGAAGTAGCTGCTGATGTTCTGGGTAAAGTGTGGACCGGTTATGTGGGTGTCTTGACACAGCAAAGTGCACTGCTGTTGAGTAAGGGACATTCTCTTTATAGACCAAGGAGAACTGGAGAGAGGAAGTGCAAGTCTGTTTGCAGATAGATGCATTGTGGGTGCCAATTTATCTGCAGAGTGTTCTCAACTTGGTTATTGTTAAAAAAAAAAAAAGGAGAGAAGGATATTCCTGGACTGACACATAGTACTGTGTGTGCCTTGGTGGTTGGGGCCCAAAAGAGTTAGCAGAATCTGCAAACATTTTAATATCTCTAAAGAAGATGATGTCTGCCAATATGTTGTCAGAAAGCCCTTAAACAAAGAAGATGAGAATGCCAGAACCAAACACCCAAGATTCAGTGACTTGCAACACAAACACTGATGTATTGCTCTGAAGAAACAATGCACTAAGAAAAACAAAGAGGAAACTGCAGAATATGTGAAACTTTTGGCCAAAAGAATGCAGGAAGCCAAAGGAAAGCACCAGGAACTGATTGCCAAGACATACAGGCAGTTCTCGCTGTGAAATTCTACTTCTAAGTCTGAGTCCAGTCAAAAATTAGTCTTTAAGAGTAACAAATAAATGACCAGACTTTGAATTAAAAAATAAAATGGCACCTGGTGAGCACAGAATATAGGAAACAGTATTGGAAAGAAGTAGATAGCTATGGAATCTGGTTTCTTTACTTTTAGTACATGGGGACTTTCCACAATAAGAAAAAGAATGACAATAGCAAAAATTAAAAAATAATCTGTGATTTTTTTTCATTTAAAAAGTATAACCAATAAGTAAAGAGTATGCTTTTCAAGAAAACCAAAAAGGTTTAAAATGATAGAGACCTTTTCTTATTTTTTCTTAGACATGGTTATATTTTATTATCATTGAGACTAACAAGAACAGGGTTATATATAAGAGGTGACTCCCAGGGCATGTCTGACTATCCCCCCAACTGCTTAGGGCCTCCAGCCTTGGGGGATGTGGTTAAGTTTATACCAAGCCAGTCTTGCCACATGGGACAGGGGACAACAACTGGTTTTAACACCAAAACTTTTCAATTCCACCCCTTCTGGGGAGGTCCCTTAAGAGATGTGGAAGAACCATCCTGGCCAGAGCTGAAGAGGTGTGTGACTGTGGGGCTGGCAGGGACAAGGGCTCAGGGATCTGCCCTGTTGTTGTTTTTACTCTTTGGTGCTGCCAGAAGCAGATGTGTCTCATTGTCATGAGAAACCCTATGTTAACAAAACATTTTAAATGCCATATTCTATAGGTTTTTGAAGTGTTTGAAAATCATCTATCTGTCTAAAATATACTCATTTAACCTGGAAAACACATCCAATGTGACTATAAGTTTGATTATTATAGATTAACTACTAACCTCATTTCTTTGTTATACATTGTATTTTTAAATGAGCTGCATAAGCACAGTACCTCAAACAAGAGTAGAAACATACATACAGTATAACAAAAATAACTTTAAATTTATTTCAATATACCAAAATCCATGCCAATGCAAAATATCTGAGATTAATAGTTGTCTTTTTATCCTATATTCCTCTAAATGATAACAAATATCCCCAACCCACCAAATAACCAAAGACCATCCATCTCATCTCTTGGGAATGTGGGTGTCATGTTCTCCAGACTGCCTCTTGTTGTCTGTGGGCAAAGGCATCTTTAGGGGCTCCCAAGAAAATTGAGATAATGGCCAAGTCCTGGGAAGACCAGCTGTAACCTTTGTTGATAGATATCACCTGTCAAGATTCAGGAGGGCTCCCTTGATCAAACCTGATCCATATCAATTCCTGAAGGAACCAGCCTCTCATTTCCTGTGGAAATAAAAGCAAAACCTTTTCTCCAAAGCAATGCGTTTTTTGAGTTCCATTTTAAAGTTAAGGCATTCTTAAAAATGTCTAGGCTAGTTTATTTCAGCAGTCCTTCCAATTCCATGTCTGTCAGCTGCTCTCCTTTGCTTATCAGCAATTTAAAAAAAATTCAGAATCAACACAGTAGCATGCAGGATCCAGACTCCCTGTATTTCCCATCTTATGTGGCTTTTTTCTTTTATATTACTTTTACTCTTTCCTTAAATACTTTACTATTATTTTTAAACTATTTCTTTCTATGACTGTCTATACCCTTTTTCTTTCTTTCTTAAGCCTATACACACTATAAAACACACTGGAACATTTTTAGAGGTTTTCTCCATTTGGATCTGTCTTTACTTCGAATCTCTAGTCTTTATTTGTCTGCATGAGTGAAAAACTGCTAAGTGGTGAGGCTAGGACCTCCACTGTGGCTTTAGTGTCTGGCTCCTCCTGCTTCTCCAATCATGACAGCCAAGCCTAAGCCTGAAGGCCGGGTCTGGAGGTTCATGACTGAGAACTGCATTCAACCCCTCAGAGCTCTAGAGTGCTAATGCTTGTGATGCAGCAGGCATTTTTTACCTTTTTTTTTTTTTTAAACTTAATGTACTGGCTGCTCAAGGGCTTGCTATAAGGCAGAAGCTGTTAAAGAAGCTGTGTCTGATTTATTTTTTTTTAAGAATGTAACACATCTTTAACTAATAATATTTCACAAAACTGCTGCCTTGCTCACAAGGTTAAGTAGGGCTTTAACTTCCTAACTGGCTTTCTGGAGTCCCAAAATGGGTAAGGAAGGGGCTTGGGTTTAGGGTCTAAGGAAGGAAGGGTGGTGAAAAGGTAGGGCACACAGGAGACCTAAAACCTGACTCTGGGAAACAGGGCTTACAACTCCAACAGGAATTCCCTGTCCCAGGCTTCCAGAAGAGGGCTTTGCTTCTCTAGAGTCAATGGGGACTTTTTAAAAAATTCAAAGATCCCTTAAAATTTCCTTTGAATACTTTTGAAATTAGGAGCTTGACATTTTCTTATATTCCCAAATGAAACTAACACTCGAAAACATTATATTACCTTAGAACTTTAAATAGAGCAATAGTATGCCATGATTATTAAAATATTAACATAATTTAAATGATACTTTTTACAATTGTAACATCCCAAGTGTTATGAATTCCAGTGGAACAAAAGATGGTAAAGGTATCCAATTACTGAGAGCTGGAGATATGACTTGTGGTAGAGTGCTTGTTTTCCATGCACAGGACCCAAGGTTCAATCCTTAGTGTCCACTCTACATGCCCTGTCCCTGCCTCTGCCCCACCCCCAAGAAACTATGTCATAGAAGAATGTTTAAGGATTGTAGTGATTTAAAAGAGAAGACTGAAAGTAGACATAGGAACCATCTTTTAGGAAAGGCAGGATGTCATGTGGACAACAGAATTATTCTGAGTTATTCCTGTGGGTTATCTGGAACAGGTGCAGGTAAGTGATGGAAAGACCTCTTCTAATCCCAAGCTTTTATGTACAGCCATTGTGTTTAGAAACTGGAAACCATTGTTTTCTTTTTAGACTGTATGTGATTAATGGGCCTCTGAATGTAGACAGTCATCATGGATTCACTGACCCATTTGTAATCTACAAATATATTCAGTTAATTACATGTTGTTCTGTTAGCCAGACATCTTTCATTAGTTGTTTGATGTGAAAGAACAAATGTTCGGTTTTTGTAGAGTACTCTGGGAAGTTTTGAGTAACTTGCTGACCAAGTCTCAGTTAATACTGAGGAACTGAAGGATGTTTGAGATGAGAATGCATTGTACTGATGAGTGTTATCTTTTATTGTTAGCAGTATTTATTGGCTAGTCAGCTTTCAGAATTTAGAACTGATAGAATTCTAAAAGAATGATTAATGTAGTCTGTGTGTAATGTCAGAAACCTAACGACTATTCAAATGATTTTCTAGTCAACCTGCATTGAGTTTTTTTGTGCTATTTTCACCTAGCTAGCCTATCAGGATGTCTTAGGTACTGTTCTATTGCTGTGAAGAGACACCGTGACCAAGGCAGCTCTTATAAGAGAAAGCATTTAATTGGGGACTTGCTTACAGTTTCAGAGGTTTAGTCTATTGTCATCATGATGAGGAGCTGGGTGGTGTGCAGGTGTGGTTCTGAAGTAGCTGAGAGCTACATCATGATCCAAAAGGAGAGAGAGGGAACAGAGTCTAGCATGGGCCTTTGAAACTTGGACACACTTCCTGCAGTAAGGCCACATCTCCTAATTCTTTTCAATAGTGCTACTCCCTGGTGACTCAGCATTCCAATATATAAGCCTATGAGGGCCATCCTGATCTAAACTACTACACAGGAACTGAGTCAAGACTTGTCAGTATGAATTTTTCATATTTATGTCAAGTAGAAAAGCATTGGTCTGTCTATTAGCTGGCTAACCTACCTAAGGAACCCAAAGTAAACCTGTTCTAGGAGTTGTAGAGAAGACTGTGATCCACTGGGAAGGCCTCTGTGTTAGTAACGTGCATTTTTTAAAAGTCTCATTAAATTTTAATTAGTGTAGATACAGTCTTGATTAAAAATGTACACCCTCCAATTTTCATATCAGGTAATTTTTGTGCTTTTAGATCAAATGGTGAAGAAGTCGTAATTCAGAAAAAAAATGGTATCAATCTTTTGTGACTTTGTAATGCTGACATGGCTACTTTTCCCCTACCTGTTTTGAATTCTTTTGTTTGGCAAGTTTCTTTTTCCAGAGGCCTGCTACTGCCATAAGTAGCGTTTCTAGCATACCATATTCTGCAGATGGCGTTAAGTGCCACATTTCCAGTTATGAAACAGTTTGCCTGGTTCAAATTATAATTTCAGTCTTCCTGCCTTTTGCTGGTAAATCTGTTATGTTTAACTCTTGGAAACCTTACCTACATTTTCAAGAAGTATGATTTGGTTTTGACTCTGATCTTGATAGAAAAAAATAGACATTTCATTTTAGTGTAGACATTCTCTACGTAGTCTGTTAATAAATGCAATCATGGAATTATAAAGTTGACAGAGAGCATGCTTATCTTTTTTTTAAAGGGCATTGCCAGGTGTCAAGTTATGAGCTTGGAAACATTACGTTTACGTCTGTGTTACACTTATTATTTCCATCTCTTCTCATCACCATCTCAACAGTTAGGAACCTTAACTACCCTGGTTTAAGATTTTAAAATTATATTATTCGAGTTATTGGGATAAAGGACCATGAAAAATATGGTGAAATGATAGTCTATATATTCTCTAGTGGGCCAAGGAAGAGCTAAGACTTTTAATGAAATTCGTAGGCTGAAACAATGGAAAGGAAATGATCACGAATTAGTACAGAACTAGAAAGAACCGAAGGGGAGGTTGATTGAGAAGCACTAACTCTGTTGCCAGGAGACCCCAGCCATTTCTTTCTGCCTACCCACCCACTATGGAATATCTATTAAACCCTTTTCCAATCTCTTCTGACTAGAGACCTTGACATTCCCCTCCTAAGAGGACTATCTTTTGGAACTCCCTGTGTCAGGCCCACAGATCCATCGTGGAAAAGAAGGGTAGTAGGGTGGGGGAGGACTCCTTGCCACATGCCTGCAGGCATTAGAAATGCTGAGAAGGGCGTTTCTTTTTTGTAGAAATGGTGTTAAGAAGTTAGAGATTTCAGGTGTTGGATTGTTAGCATGGAAGTGATGTGACACGATCCCAGGGGCATGCTCTTGCACACACCGCCCTTTTCATCCAGTGGACAAATGTGAACTTGAGGAATCTTCCTTTTTACAGCAAGCAGGAAGCAGCCCTTCTTTTCCAGAGGGGCTCTTTACCTCTTCCTTCAAAGTTGCTTGTTGTGACCCTAACTCCAAGAAATGGCCTTGATAAACTCCCAGGTGGTTATAACTTTGCATGTCCAATAAGACATATAGGAATAAAATTCATGAGACACCCCTAGCAGCCTGTTTTTCAAAAGAATATGATGCTGTCTGTAATAATCTGTTTGCGGTGTAAAGTAACAGGCACTCTACCTGTGTTATTTTTCAGAAAAACAAAACTCTAGACACTGAACGCTGAAGGTCCTCTTTTAGGACTAAATGTGAGTTGAATCTCCTTTGATCCTATGGCTGTCTTAGATGAAGAGGATAAAGAATGAGTAGACAGTTTTTAGTAACTAAATGCTTTTAACAGAAAGAGCACCGAGATCATGGTATTTCTTTAGGCTGCAAAGTCGAAGAATCTGTCAGAACAATTTCAGTAGGAAAGATTTGGTGCTCTCAGAAGCTATCCAGATTTTAGAAGGAAAAAGTCACTTTGTGCTGAATAGTTTTTTGGCTTTGCTACTACCAGTGACTGTAAATAAAAGAAAAATTATGCTTTGTTAAAGTATTTGCAGTTTCTCTTAAATGGAATTTTGGGACTTCTAAAAATTTATCTCAAATAAAGATTTTGGAAATTTAATTTAATTTATGTTTGCAGTGGCTTTGGGAAGGGCAACAGTCCCCCCTGTCCCTTGCCCATGTACTGCATTGTGATGGATTCATTTTGTGTCAACTTTAGTGGTCTTGTCTTGTCTTTTGGAGATAGGGTCTCACCGTGTGTCCCTGGCTGGCCTGGAACTTGCTATGTAGACCAGTTTGGCCTTGAACTCACGTATCTGCCTGCCTCTGTTTCCCTAGTGCCGGGATTAAAGAGTCCACCACCATGCTTGGCTAATTTAGTGTTCTTTATATCTTTCAGTTTGCCATCTTGGAAAAGCTAATAAGTAATTATTTTAAAGGATGCTGACTTATATCCTAAATAATTGAATACTTTGCCCTCTTTTCTCTGATTCCTGTAGTCTTCTCTTGGAGCTTACTCTGGGGAGACAGTGCTTTGCCAACGAGCTCCTGAATCCTGTCTCTACCTCCTGAGTGCCAGGATTTCCTCACATGGTTCTTTATAGTCCCTTGTTGATGTGTTTGTTTGATTAACAAGTTCATATGTTATTTTTTTAAACAACTTCATTGAGATAATGTAAATGCAGTTTTTTTCCTTCTGTATTGGAGATCAAACCCAGAACCTTATACATGTTAGTGAGGAGTTCCTCCACCTTTGAGCTCTACTCTTGTTTTGAAGTATACATTAGTAGTTTCACGTTTATTGATAGAGTCGTAGAATCATCAGTCTAATTCCCAAAACCAGTTTGGGCCAGTAGTTAGCTCCGTGGGTGGAGCACTTGCACAACCCTGGTGACCCAAGTCCTGAGTCTGACCCTGGCACCCATGAAGGTTAGAGGAGAGAACCCCTCCACAGACGTGTCCTCTGACCGAATTCTGTTCTTGCTCTGAACTGAGCTTGCCTGAGATGTTGGAATGTGTTTGCAAGCACAGAAGGACCCCACTTTCATACTGCTTTGGTTTATAGTGTTTGCAGCTCATTTTTTAGCAGCATCTTGGACTCAAGGCTCTAAACATCATTTTTTTGTAAAAGGGATTTTTAGTAAAATGTTTGTCAGTTGGTAAAGCTTTTAAAATTAAAAGGAAGATGTGGGCAGTTTTGAAGCTTTGCCTTTTAAACTGACCCAAGCCTCAAAAGGAGCTTAGCCATTTGTGAAAGTTTTCCTTTTACATAAGTCTCTCTTATATGCAAATACATGTTTGTTTTGTAAGGAACACACCACACTTCATAGTGCAGTGGCACTAATGGGTGAATCCTTTGCAGCTGTGGACATTTTCCTTCAGCTCTTTATTCTTTTTCCAAGGCGTGGTGCTTGGTGGGAGCGATCTCTGAAGGCACGATGATCAGAAGCAGGAGTGGGCTAGCCACTGGCCCATTTTGGTCTGTTAGACCGTCTGATGTGCCTAGATGGGGGTGTGTCAGTGAACTAGTGGGCCAGCTTTCGATTTCGTGTTTGTACAGGAGGCTAACAGTGGTGAGCTAGCTTCCAGACATAGGCAGTTCCATAAGTTTCTGTTTCTAGACAGCACATAATTAGATGTGCCAAACAGCACATCATCCATACTGTGATCCCAGACCCTTTATGTGGTCTGTGGTCCATGAAAGCCTACTGGAGCTACTGAATAAATTCCAAGAGGTTTGAAGTCAGCTGACCTCAATTCATGCTTTGGTTTGTCTATTCTCTAACAATAGATTCAAATGAGGCTTATTCCATTCATTAACTTTTTTTGTTTTATTTTGTTTTTGAGACAGTCTCATTGCGTAGCCCTGACAGGCTTGGAACCTGCTATGTAGACCAGGCTGGCCCTGAACTCACAACAATTCTGCTTCTGCTTCCCAAGTGCTGGGATTACAGGTGTATGCCATAATGCCTGGCTTGATTCTGCTTACCTTAAAGAAATCTTGAAAACTGTAGTAATTTCAGCAAATAGAGATTATATTATGCTGCCATTCTTCCTGTCTGGGGATGATTCTGATACATTGTATGTGCAAAAACTCAGTGTACCCAACAGAATTTAAACAAAACGAAAGCAAATACCCTTCTCAGGAACACCAAACAGTGTGTGTGTGTGTGATTAGTTTAAAAGTCATTTATATGCTGTTTGGTCTAAGAAGCATAATTTAATATTATGTATTCAGATAGCTAAAGACAGCTTGCTGAGACATGGAGTGGCAGCCCTGTACTTTTTGACTCCAGAGCTTTTCATTTATTTATACAGTTTTTACTCTGCTTTTATTGGTAAGGCTGAATATTTTCAGAACTGTTACAATGGTTCTTTTTCTATGAGAAAAACAGAATTTGGCCACAGGTGGTTTTCATTTTTTTTTTTTTTTTGGTCTGAGGCATGTGGGTTGACAGCCTTTGAAATCTTCATGCTGTGTCTAATGTGCAGGTGCTTTTTTTGTTTATAGAAATGCCTAATCCTTGTTTGAAATTTATTAAATGGTGTACCATCTGTAAGCCTCCCTAAATTCCATAGATTAATTAGCCTTTAAAGTTGCCTTTTATCTAACTTGTAGTATAAATTCTTCCATCTGGGAGGCTTCTCTTTTATGTGTTTGCTCAGTGTTGCGTGTACTTCAGCACTCCAGTATTAAGTGTTAATTATGGACACTGGCTTTCCCAGGAACAATGGAGCTGACTAAAGCTAGTGTTCAGTGGAACAAAGCGGTATTGTCCTGAGAATGTCTGAATTGATGAGTAATCAGTTTGTCATGGGTTTGCTCCCTCCCTGTCCCTGCCCCTCTCTTCCCCTTCCTCTTCCTATCTGTGTATATTTGGTATTACTTTGATAGTTGTTGGTTGTAATATAAGCAGTTACTATGCTGCTTGGGAATAATAACAAAAACAACTCTAGACATATATAGACCTGGGAACTACTGCGATGATGGGTGTGTAAGATCAGCCTTCTTGTGGAGTTTCAGTTAAAAAGTGAAGAGAAGGCACTCTTTTTTGACAGCTCATGCAATGCGTTTCTTTGTGTGTCTTGACTGAAAGATGATTGACAGTATTTGATGTTGGGAGATCATTTGGTTATAGTTTACCACTATTGCTAGGAAATACAGTATTGGGGTAGCTATACGTTTGCTATTATAGTGTGCTGGCTGGTTTTTATGTCCACTTGACACAGGCCAGATTCATTTTGGAAGAGGGAACCTCACTGAGAAAATAGCCCCACCAGATTGGCCTATGGACAAGGTGGGGGAGTATTTTCTTAGTTAGTGATTGATGTGGAAGGACCCAGCCCATGTGGGTGGTGCCAACCCTGGGCTTGTGGTCCTGGGTGCTATAAAAAAGCAGGTCTTTGTGTCAGTTCCTGCCTTGAGGTTCCCAGCTCGAGTTCTTTTTTTTTTTTGACCCCCTCCAAATTCCCATCTTTTATTTGTCCAATTCTTGTGTATACTTTTATACAATAATTTTAAAGATAAATGTATGCTTACAAAAATTTTTAGATGATTTTTTTCTAATTATTTACTTATTTGTATTTTATGTGCATTGGTATTTGTCTGCATGTATGTCTGTGTGAGGGTGTCGGATCCCCTGGAATAGGAGTTACAGACGGTTGTGAGCTGCCATGTGGGTGCTGGGAATTGAACCCTGGTCCTCTGGAAGAGCAACCAGTGCTTTTAACCCCTGAGCCATCTCTCCAGCCCCCTTTTAGAAGATTTTTATTATTCTCTTGTATAATACATCCCAACCACAGCTTCCCCTCCCTCTCCCCCTCCCAGTACACCCCCCTCCCCCTGCAGATCCACTTCCTCCCCTATTCCCCTAAGAAAAGAGCAGGCCTCCTAGGGACATCAGCCAAACATGACACAAGATACAGTAAGACCAGGCACAAACCCTCACATCAAGGCTGGGCAAGGCAACTCAGTAGGAGGAAAAGGGTCCCAAAAGCTGGCAAAAGAGTCAGAGGCGCACCTTCTCACACTGTTAGGAGTCCCACAGGAACACCAAGCTACATAACCATAACATATGTGCAGAGGACCTAGTGCAGACCCATGCAGTCTCCATGATTGCCACTTCAGTCTCTGTGAGCCTCACCTTGAGTTCTTCCTTGACTTTCCTGCATGATGGACCACAAACTGTAAGATGAAAGAAATCCTGTCCTCTCCAAGTGGATTTTGGTCATGGTGTTTAACGAAGCAGTAGAAACCCTAACCAAGGCAATTTTCTTAAAAGAAAGTGATCTGAAACTGTGTAACTGCATTTCCTGATGGAGTTATAATGCACCCATAGTAGAATGTTTAAACGTCCACTGAGAAACAGATAGACACCAGTAGCTCAACCATCTACGTACATAACCTAATGAAGTTAATAGTGTTCTTTGGGTCTTTGTTTGTTTGTTTGAGATTGCTTTGTTACCTTGCTACCCAAAGAAATTAGACTAATGATGTAACAGTAGACTGTCTAGTTTTTTAAAATGTAACAAGAAAATTGTTAAGTAAGTGACAATGGTAGATATTTTTGATTATTAAACCAAAACAGTATCAGAGATGACTTTAGGTTTCAAGGTCTAAAATCTAAGTGAAAGGTAGTTAGCATTGTTGAAACAATTGAAGCCACTGGAGTATTTTGGTGTATCTTCCAAATTATAAGAATATAAGACATTCAGGGAAAATAAATTAGATGAGAATGACTGAAGAGGTGAGGACCTTAGAAATAAGTTAGTGGAGGAGATGGCATTAAGTGGGAATAAACAGTATGGATAAAAATGAGAAAATACTTTGGAGACTATGGAGTAGAGAAGATTGGAAGTAAGGAGAAGGTATGGTTAGGTAGTGCTCACATCAAAGAAGGTGAAAGTGAAAATGGGTAGTTAGGATGATTGACTGACTAGCTTGTTCTTGCAGTAAAGTGCCAGTAAGACAAAAATACTTTGAGGAGAGCATTTACAGTTGGTGGGCAGGATAAGATAGAAGGTAATCCATATGGCTAGGAGTCTGTTGCAGTAGTCTGTGGATGCATTCATAAATGCCTGTTTAGGAGAGTAACAAAAGAAATAAAGAGAATAGCAGAATATTTGCATTGAAATGAACTTGGTCATCAGCATATACTCAACACGCTTTTAGTGAGTGAATGATTGAGAGATGCAATAGATTATAGAGAATGAAAAAATAATGCTCACTTCTTTCTGTATCTTTGTAGGTTTGCTGTTGTTTTTGTTCTTATTTGTGTGCTTGGTTTGAGACAGTCTCTCATATGGCCCAGACTGGCTTTGAACTAGCAATCCTCCTGTTAATAGTCCAGAGTACGGGTGTGTCTCACCAAGCCTAGCTTCTTTTGTTCATAGTATATTTTGAGAGATATGTAATACTGATAAGAGGTACTGGTAACAACTCTACATGGAGAAGTAATCTTTTGAATAATTGGATCTCGGGTTTGGGAACTTAGTCAATTAATTTAAGGCCAGCAATGGTGATTAAAGCATGGGTATATTTGGCCCTTCATATCCATGGGTTTTGCATTTCTGGATTGAACATTCTGAGGTAGAAAATAGAAAAACAAAGTTGCACCCATACAATAAATGTCTAGAACTTTGTCACAGCATAACCACTGTTTATATTGTATTAGATTAAGTAATCCAGAAATGGTTTTGCAGTGGTTCTCCACCTTCCTAATGCTGCAACCCTTTAGTACATACAGTTCCTCATATTGTGATGACCCCCTACCCATACAGTTACTTTTGTTGGTACTTCATAACTGTCATTTTGCTACTGTTTGAATCATAGTGTCAATATTTATGGAGGTAAAGGTTTGCCAAAGGGGCTGTGACCTACAGGTTGAGAACTGCTGGTTTAGCATACGAAGGCAGGTGTAAGTAAGCTGTATGCATATACTAAGCCATTTTGTATAAGAGATGAGCATTTATTTGCAGGCTTTGGTATCTGCAATTCTAGGTCCAATTCTTCATGAATAAAACTGAGAGAAAATTGCATACATATGTACTTCAAGACACTTCAAATAATTAGAATTTTTATGTTATTATTATTGTGTATGTATGCATGTGTGCGTGTGTGCATGCGTGTGTGTGTGTGTGTGTGTGTGTGTGTGTGTGTGTGTGTGTGTGTACATGAGTGAATGGGCCAGTGCACCCTGGGATGTGTGTCCGTCCTATGGCATGAATGTGGAGGTCAGAGGACGGCCCTGTAGAATTGGTTCTTTCCTCCCACCCTTCTGAGTACTGTGGAGCAGACTCAGGACTCCGGTCCCCAGGCTTGTGCAGCAAGTGCTTTACCCACTCAGCTCTCTCAATCGTCCTGACAGTTTTCCCTTTTCTTTTAAAAATAGGGTCAGACTGGCCTCAGATTGCAGCAGTCCTTCCGCCATAACCCCTGGAGTCCTGGGATTTCAGTGTGAACTTCTTCACGTAGCTCCTTCGAGGCACTTTCTGGGGGAGTTTCTAAAGGGCAAGTTAGATGCTAAACGATGTGCTTCAGAAAGCACCAGCGGTTAGGTTTGAGAAAGCCTTTTTACCATTTGATTTGCGCTTACTTCATTTGAGCAGGACATTTAAAACGTGTTTTAAAATAATCACTAACTGACCAAAGTTGTTGAGGAATAACTTGAAAAATTAGTGAGGTTTTGATATTTTGATGTGGCCACAAACCAGTATGATGATTCGGTGTCACTTCCTAGATTGCTGTGCTGAGGAGACAGCAGCGGATGATAAAGAACCGCGAGTCTGCCTGTCAGTCCCGCAAGAAGAAGAAGGAGTACATGCTGGGACTGGAGGCCAGGTTGAAGGCTGCCCTCTCCGAGAACGAGCAGCTGAAGAAGGAGAACGGCTCCCTGAAGCGGCAGCTTGACGAGGTGGTGTCAGAGGTGAGTGCTAGTGATACAGCCGGCTGAGGTGGGTGTGAAGTGACTTTCTTTTTGATAAGTAAATCGACAGTTACTTTTTAAATCATATAAAATAGTAGTGCTAAGAAAATGGGGGCACAAAAGCACAAAAACATTTATGGCAGGAAAAAAATTACAACAATGACCTTTTGAAGATATTTTTCTTCTGGGGGGCTGAGAATTGAGTCCAGAGCCTCCAGCATGCCAAGCAAGCCTTCTAGCACAAAGCCACACCCCCAGCCTGAAAGGTGGCCTTTTGAATTGTCCCTCTCCATCTCCATACAAACACTATCTGCTTTTCTTAGATTTCTTCTAGCCAATTACTTTAGTCATTTTTCTTTCTTTTTTTCTTCTTAGTTTTTTAGACAAGGCCTCACTAAATAGCCTTGGCTGCCCTGGAACTCACTATGTAGACCAGGCTGGCCTTGAACTCCCTAGTTCTACCTGCCTCTGCCTCCTGAGTGCTGGGATTAAAGGTGTGAGCCACAATGCCAGCTTTTTATCTTTTTGGACCAGGTGAATCACATTGAGACTCCTAAACAGTCCTGTCAGCTCTTTCTTTTTATTATCATTCTTTCACATTTTTTAAATTTAAATTTTATTTGGTTATTTTTGAGGCAAGGTTTTACTATATAGCATGATTTGGGACTTACGTGTTCACTGGGTTGAACTTGAATTTGTATAGGGAGTATGGATATGCATGTTCACACTGAACTGGTCTTTCCCTTTTAAAAAATTGTTTTGTTTTATATCTTTATTAATTCTTTGAGACTTTCACACAGTGTGCTCTGATAATATCCAACCCTCCCTACCTCTAACTCTTCCCAGATCTACCTACTTTCCCTACCCGTCCAGCTTTGTATCCTCTTTTTTTAAACCAGTAGGGACCACTTTGTGCTGTCTAGATATACTTGGACATGTGGCCTTCCACTGGAGCATGGCAGAAGTACAAAAACTGGACTCTACCTCTCACAGCAGCTAACAGTTACTGTTAGCTCCTCAGCTCAGAGCTCTTCATGCCCAGCTTCCCTCTGTTTGTCTGGGTTTGGTTTGTCTGCGTTTGTACCAGCCTTGTGCATGCTGTCACATCACCACAAGTTTGTATGTGCAACGTCCTCCTGCTTCCTTGCAGTCATCTACCACATTCTGCCCTTATATTCATTCTGCTCCATATTCCCCAATGACTCCTGAGCCCAGGGAAGAGGAGGTGGATATGTATGTTCCATTTAGGGTTCAACATTCTGAAGTCTCATATTCTCTCCACTTTGGCTGGTTGTGGGTCTCTGTGTTAATCACCATCTGCTACAATTAGAAGCATCTCTGATGAGGGTTGAGGGATGCATTAATACTATGTCCATTTAGCAGACTAATAGGCAGAGGTTCTCTCTTAGGGTCTATGACCTACATAGCCACAGGTTCTTCTGCCAGTAATGGTGCCAGGTATGGGTTTCTCTTATGAAGCAGTACTACAATTCAATCGGAAAGTGGTTGATTACTCCTATGATGTTTGTGGCGCTATTGCAAGCAGTGGGCATGTCTTTCCAGGCCAGTCCTTATTGTAGCTCACAAGGTTCACAGCTGGGTAAGATCGATACTCACTTTTCTCCTCTAGTAGTATACATAGCACCTTCCAGCACTATGAAAGCTAGCAAGTTGGGATGAAACTTGCAGGTCAGCACCAGCTTGAGTTCTCAAATGTTGTATGTCTCAAGTATGTGATGTCTTTGGCAACAGGGTCTTACTGTAAAATTCTGGAGAGTAAACAGTAAGATTGACAATAGCTTATAATGTTTGGGGGTCTGTGAGACTTCAGTGGCCAATAACTCCAAAAGTAACCCATTCCTGGCACTGTGATTTTTGTTAGTCTGTGGTGTCTTGCAGGGGCATTGTTGCCTCATTACTCGGTAACTCCATTTTAACTTTTTTTATTTTCCCCTTTAAAAAAAAAAAAATAAAATGTGCTTTAAATCTTTGTCTGTCTACTTGACCCGTATCATGCTCCTTTGCTTTCTGTTGCCATGATGGTCTCAGAGACGTTTATTTCTGCTTTGTTCGTGACACCCACAGCTGTGTCGCCCTGAGCCCCTGGATGCCTGTGGAGTCTGCTTCTTACTCTGTCCTTTCTGTCTTGCCACCGAGTGTGTGAGAATGCTCTGGTCTGTTGCTGAAGACAGCACCTTAAAAGAGGGGAGACAAGTCATCGAGGTGTCTCAGAATTCTCGAGGACCCACAGGAATATAAAGCTAAAAGTTGTGCCGTATTTGTTCTTTTAAAATTCTTTCCTCTGTTGGAAAAGAGAATGTAGAAGGCTTTGGTCTTCTGCAAAGTACTATTTCTTTACCTTTGAGGTGTTTTATTTTTACTTTACTGTTTTTTTATGAGAAAAGGTTTTCATACACCTTGTAAAAAGGAGGACTCTTAGTTATTGCCCTTTGTAATGTTGACATGTAGTTTCATCCTATTTCATTTCCTTTAGAACCAGAGGCTTAAAGTCCCAAGTCCAAAGAGAAGAGCTGTCTGTGTGATGATTGTCCTGGCATTTATAGTGCTGAACTATGGGCCCATGAGGTGAGTATACACGTGTTTTGGATATGAATACTAAAATTTAAATGCTAGTTATTTGTTACTATTTAGCTCTACTCATAAGCAAGAGGAAAACTCATTTGTTTTGAGCAAAAGTAGCATTCCAGATGTGTAAAGAATAATTGGACAGGAGACAAATGCCTTCACAGATCACAGAATGAAGCTGGGAAGAAACTCGTGTTAGTGGATATAGTTCATGGCATACCAGGTGAACAGAACATTTTTCTGTTGAATGACTGAGTGATAAGGAAAAACCCAGGGAATAATCTGAACCTTGAATTCTGATACTGGTTTATCACGTGGGAAGTATGGGAAAAGCATGTCAAGCAGAGGAAACAGCATGTTAAAGCATGCTTATAAAATATATGACATGTTTTAAAAAGTGAAAAGTTCAGTTTGAATATATACTTGATTTTGTCTTTGTGTTTATAACATATTTAAATGTCCAAATCTTCAAATATTTAATGGCACAAAAGAGAGTAGGTAGCATTGTTTCATATTTTTTCATACAAATATTTGGTTTCTGACTGACTAGAAACTACCAGGATCTCACGTCTCTTTCTTTATGAAGTCTGTTGTGATGTATTGCTAGGCTTGAAACTGATGAACAAAAATCAGATTCTTGTGTGAGAGAAGCTCTCTGAGGCTGCAGAGATTGCAGAGTTTGGCGGTACCTCAGACTTCTTAGGTGCCCTTTAAAAGCATGTGCTATATTTAACCCTTCTCCTGTGAATGGCGTTTACATCATTTCCAGTTATTTATGGGTGTGCACATGGATGTCTGCATGTCTCTGTGTGTAGAAATCCATCCCATATCATAAAGAATGCACCATTTACTCTCCTACTGGCAGGTGGGAGAAGGGTTCGTTTCGTTGCATATTTTCTAATTCTGGACATTAGGAATGTTTTTGTTTGTTTGTTTTTAGTATTTGTCCATCTTCTGGGTAAAAATTTATTGACCCCATCACACTGGCTTCCCTGCCCAGCCTGAGATAGACTGAGTGGGCCGCTGTGTCAGTCTTCATGTGTGCTCTCCCCGCGGTGAGACTTCATTAGGTGGCAGCTCCAGTGCTGCCCTGGGGAGTTTTGGACACCTTTCTCTCCTGGCTGGGCTTGCTCCGCTGTCATCCTCCCCCACACACTCTCTCGTTTAGTTTTCTGATCAGCTCCCTTTACCTCTCGAACACCGACTGCCCTAAGCTTTACTTCCTTCTTTCCCTGCAAGGATTTTGTTTTGGTTTGTGGTGGTGTTTTTCAGTACAGGGTTTCTCTGTGTAGGTCTGGCTGTCCTGGAACTCAGTCTGTAGACCATGCTGGGAACTCAGAGATCCACCTGCCTCTGCCTCCCGAGTGCTGAGAGTAAAAGTGTGGGCCACCACATCTGGCTCCCTGAAAGAATTTTATCTCTTGTTTTCTAGTGCCTTGAATGATGGTTGGCATGTAGTTGTCTTTTAATAGATAGATACTATAGTGCTAATAAACGAGTGCCCTCCTTTCAACTAGAAATAAGTTCTTCAACACTGTTGGAGGAGGTAGCTTGGTAGTAGAGTGCTTGACTGGTGTGTGTGAGGTCCCCGGCACAGTTCCTGCTAGTTGCAAAAACAACAACAACAACCACAAAATGTAAGCTAGTTGTTAGTTGTAAAATTACTTGTTAAAAATTACTTGCAGCCTTGATTAAAAAATCTTCCTTCTTGTATGAATTGCTGGAAACTACTTGCATGTACTAAGGCATACATCTAGTATTGATTCACAGCCTGCTTGACATATCTTCCATACATTACTTATTGCTATTTTTGTGCCCGTATGTACACTAGTCCTAACTGAAGAACTTCTTCCTGTCTTTCAGCTTGCTCTGTTAGTTTACGTGTGATTCTAAGATACTGTCCCCACTGACATTCTTGGCATTGTTTGTTCAGCCGCTTTCCACCAGTTAAACAATTTATCGTAGGCATTTTCTTCCACTTGCTAAAGTCTTACTTGGTGCTATTACTACGTTTTCCTTACGTTAAGGTCTCAACTCCTGTCTAATTCACTACCTTTGTTTTGTAGAAATACTGCGGTGTTCATCCCAGAGCACAGACACATTTATATGTGTTCATTCACCGTTTCTGGGAGACTGTGTGCTTTCAGCCCCTCACATCTTGTGAGTTTGTGTGCAGTACGTGTTCATCTGTTAGGCAGAACATAAGCAAACATTTATAGGGCACTTACTATTTTCAGGTACTGAGCAGGGGATGAGGGGTACAAGTCTGAATGAAAGTATAGTCTAGTAAGAGAAGCAGATTTGTAAACAACTGTAGTATGAGGAAGAATTAAGAAGATACCATGTATGATAAAGGCATTTAGAAAAGAAAATAAACATCTGGTTTTCTTTACACTCACTTCTCTCAGCAACACCATGTATGTGCTTTCCATATATGTCATTCTCTTCGTTCCCTGGCTGTCAGTTGACATGCCTGTCACTGAGCTCAGTTCTTAGACTATTAAGTATTCACACAGGCCTCCACAGGCTTACGGGCTTACGTGGTGTTAGGCAACCCTTCCTTACTTCAGTCGTCAGCCACAGATGTGGGTTGTGACTTATAACTTATGCACACTAGCTTTCTATTGTGCATTCTCTAATAATTGTTAGAGTGACTCACAAAACTCAGTGAAACATTTTTTTTTACTATTATTGGTTCATTTTAAAACAATTCTCATGAATTTCATAAGGTAAAGCAGATAGAAAAGATGCATAAGCTAAGATAGAGTGGCGGCATGAGAAACTGGCATGCCATCTGCAGATTGATTCTCTTCCCGGCATCTTCTTGTGCTTGCCAGCCTGGAAATTCTCCAGACCTACTGGTTAGAGTTTGTGGAAGCGCCATTATATTGGTGTGATGATTAAAGTATTGGCCTTTGGTGATTTAACTCAGTTTCAGCCTCTTTTCTATCCTTGGAGGTAGGGAATAAGACTGAAAATTCCAACTCACTAATCAATAGTTAACTTTCCTGGCAATTGGCTTCCTTCATGATTTACCTCATTTCTATAGGCTCAGGTATGGCTGGAAGGTTTTTGTTTTGTTTGTTTTTTATAAAGGTATTTCCCCATCACTCAGGAAATCCCAAGAGTTTTATGACTTCTGTGCTGGGAACTCAGGGAGACACTAAATATATTTCTTCTTATAAAATCACATTCATATTCTTGAATAAACAGAAGCAAAGAATCAGTCCTGAGAGGCTTTGTGCATAGCTTTCAACGAACAAGTGAAGATTAGATTATGCTGTATGAAGGAAGGCTGGGGTTGGAGGAAGTGTTCTGTGAAAGTCCTTTTGAGCCACAGACATTTGGAACAAAAAGACTGGAACAAAAAGTTTTAAATGAGTTAATGATCTTCTTCATAGCTGTCAAATGAATCTCGTTTCCACAGTAGATGGATCCATTATGAGATGAAAAGACAGACAGCGTTCCCTTTTTATCAAGAAAAATTGTGTTCAGGAAAGAATTAATGACCAGCACAAAAAGAGGAATTTAAAGATGGGAGAGAGTTAAGATGTTTGAAAATCCTGAAGAGCAACCAGCTAAGATCTTTTTCTGTGAGGCTTAAGGAACAGAATGCCAGGCTGTGGGAATATTAAGTACTTCAAATTTTAAAATATGTTTAAAAGCTTAAATTGAAGAAAAGTAAAAGAAAGAAGAGCTGGAAGATTTGAGGAAACAAGTTTCTCAACAACTTGGTATGTTTCCAAATACCAGGAAGGAAAAAGACAAAACTGGCTGCGAAACTCATAAAAGCAGAGAACTATTTCTTCTCAACAAGATTGGCATGAGCAGGAAACATCAAAGCCCAGAGAACAACAGGGATTCCAAGACTGAAACCTGTTGCATAACCAGATGTTGAGAGTTAAGGTTTGCATTATTCAAGAGCATCTTTTGATTGGCCTCATTGACTGCAGTCTCTTTACCTGCTGGATGGAGTTGGCTAGAGGTGGAGAAAGTTCCCAGATGTCCCTTATCAGTTCCATCCCGAAGATAGTTCTAAAACAACCCATGAACTCACACACACACACACACACACACACACACACACACACACACACACACACACACAAAACTCACTCATTCTCATACCTTATAAAACAAACAAACAAAAAATCAACAGAGCTGGAAAGATGGCTCAGTAATTAAGAACACTTACTCTTATAGAGGATCTGGGTTTGACTCCCAGCACTCACATGGTGGCTTACAACTGTCCATAACTCCAGTTCCAGAGGCTCTTCCTTAGGCATGAAGCACACACATGATGCACAGACATACATGGGAATAAAACATTTATACATTTAAAATAAATCTTTAAAAAGCCATAAGAATTTCCCTTTAAAACAATAATAACAAGAAACTTTAAGTAATTAATAGTATATTTTAATCGGTGCAGATTATGAGCTCTATCTGAATTTTCTTGAATATCACTGAATTAAATTTGGCCAAACAAATGGATAGTGTACCAGAGATTTCTAAAGATTTTAAATTTAGAAACTTAAACTCTTTTTGATGAGATCATATACTATAATAAAATTAATTTTAGTGTTTCAGATGTACAGTGTAGATGAGTCCTTTTGTGCCTTATTGTTATGGGCCCATGTGAAAAAATATCACAATCTGCCACATATACCTTAAGAAATACCCTCTGGCCTGGCGGTGGTGGCGTACACCTTTAATCTCAGCACTCGGGAGGCAGAAGTAGTAGGATCTCTCTGAGTTTGAGGCCAACCTGGTCTACAGAGTGAATTCTAGAACAGCTAGGATTACATAGAGAAACCGTGTCTCAAAAAATCAGAAGAAAAGAAAAAAGAAAAGAAATACTCCCTAAAAGCATTTGGTGATAAAATATAAACTATCTTATATCTGAAGTAAAAGAATTTGTGAAAGACAGTATGTAACAAAATGGACTCTGTTGAAGAGTTTTGGGTTACTGTACAGTCATCACATAGAAAAAGAAAATAAACAAATTTAACTGAATTAATTTTTCTACCCTTATTGATGTTTTATGGATGGTGAAGAAGGGATCTAGCTGTTTTTGGCATGAGATTCAAGGAGTTGGCCCACTCTGGGTGGTCTATAAAAATACAGACTCTGGGCAGCAGGAAATGGCTAACCTGTATGAACCAGGCCTAATGATGTAAGACTGTAATCTTAGCTACTCAGGAGGGCGAGGCAGGAAGATCACAAGTGCCAGACCTGTTTGGGCTACAGAGTAAGTTCAAGGGCAACCCTGACATCTTAGCAAGACCATGTTTCAAAATAAAAAAGATTGGGCTAGGACTGTAGCTCAGTTGGTGGGGTTTACCTAGCATGCCCAAGGGCCTGCCATAAACCAGGCATGGTGTCACCTCCTATAACCCTAGCATTTGGGAGGTAGAGTCAGAGGATTAGAAGTTGAAGGTCATCCTTGGTTACATAGCAGCTTAGGAGGGCAGCCTGGACTACATGAAACCCTGTCTCAGAAAATAACCTATAAAATCAGCCTTTGATACTATGGATATTTGAATTGTCATCTACCAAAGATAAAATGTATTAAATAAAAGAGTGTTTCAAATATAGTATAGTGATGAAAGAGAGAGTTGATCAGAACATTTAGGAAAAAACTAGACACACACTGATTGATTAGTAAGGTAAAATAAGCAAAACACCAGCTAATGTAAACCAACTAAATTGGCTGGAAAGATGACTCAGTGGGTGGATTTCACAGCAGCTGCTTCTGGATTTGAGTTTGGGTCCTCAACACCATGTAACAGCCAGGAAAGGAAGTGGGCAGAGACAGGCAGAGCTCAGTGGGCCCCAGGGACTTGCTGGCCAGCCAGTCTAAATTCACTAACAGATCCTGTCTCAAAAATAAGGTGGTGATTCAGTAGAGGGAGACACTTGGGTTTAACCTCTGATCTTCATAGACCCATGCAAGGGTGACTCTACACACAGATTCACATACTTCCACACACATGCATACACCACAAATACAAAGAAAAATAAGCAGAGGTTACAGGCCAGGAGATAGAAATTGTGAGAGGTGTTAAAAGACATGAGGTTATACATCATAACTAAGTGATCAGAGTAACATTACCAGTAGTAATAGGACATCTGGCATCTGATGGAATGCACAAAGAACACAATTACTACAGCTGTGAAATACTTGTCCCAAAATGCATTTCTCTGAATTTAATCATTAAGAAAAATCAGATAAAGTCCAAATGATGGGCACAGTACAAAATGACCTGAATCTTCAAAAGTATTGAGGTCGTGAAAATCAAGTCGAGGCAGAGGACCGTCCTGAGAATGGAAAATGAGTAGATATTGTTAAGTAATGCAGTACATGGAGCTGGAGCAGAAAGTTGAATTAGCAGGCCAGTATGGACATGAGGACTGCAGGGCAGACACTTCAGGAAGATCTGTTCCTCCAAGTTGGTGTCTTGTGTTTGCTTGTTGTACTACCACTGCTAAAACATTGGCATTTGAGGAAGCTGGAGAAAGTATACGTGGGCTACAGTACTACTTGTGCACCTCTTTGTAAGTCTGAAATAAAGAGAAGTTTAAATTTTGAAGTATATCATCTGCTTCAACCATATACTTCCCTCTTTCCCAACTCCCACTAGTCTTCTCCCTTCTCCTTATGTCCTTTCCATTGAATGTATAGCTGAGCTTTTAATTAAAAACAAAATAAAACAAAAACCCCAAACAAACAAAAGCTGAGCTATGTTTAAGGAGAGACGGCAACAGAGAAAAGGGTAGCATAAAAAAGAGAAGCTCAATCGGAATGCACAAAGACTAAGGAGAAATGGGGAAAGGTAGCATTTGAAGTTATAATAAGCTAGGCATGTCCCGGAATTTATGGAAGACAACAATACTCAGGCTTAACAGGCTTAGGATAAATAAGTTCTGGGGAGAGAAAGAATGAACCAGATAAAAAGATTCTCATGCATAGATACTTCCCAGTGAGGCTGTAGAACATCAGAAGCAAACAGAAGATCTTCAGAGCACCCAAGAGACAAGATAGGTTTCTCACAAGTTCATTTTTGTCAGACTGGTAGCTGACTTCTCGACAGTATCGAGGTACTAGAAATCAGTAGAATGGTATCCTCAAAGTTTTAGGAGAAGATTTCACCCTAGTGTCTCTGTCTGCCGGAAGCTCCTTCAGGTGTAAGAGTAGTTTAGGGCTCTCTGAAGACACACACAGCTGGAGATGGCTTACTATTAGCAGACCCGTTAAAGACTGCTGAAGGTTGTATTTCCGGAAGAAAGAAAATGGCCTCAGCAAGGTTAGACTAAAAATGGTTAGCTAACAACAGAAAATGCAGACTGTGAGTGAAGGTTTTTAACAGCTGGTGGCATGAAACAGTTACAATGCCCCGTTATGCTAAAGCAAATCAAGATGGAAATAATTACAGATAAATCGGGAGTGATAGGATCAAAGTGAAAGTACTCAAACTTTAATTTGGTTTTGGGGAGATAGGTAGAGATACCATGTTTAGATGAGTTAAGATGAACTTTTAAAGTTTTGGGATAAGTAATAACAAAATACAATTTGACTATTTCTTTTCAAAAGGTATTAAAGGGAAGGAAGCTAGACTACAAAAATACATACCGTGATGGAGGGGAACTCGGTGAAAATAGAATGACTCTGTGTTTGATTATGTATGAGTGTGGCCGTGCAGTGCCACAGCACATACAGAGTGGCCAGAGGACAAGCTTGAGTGTGGCCGTGCAGTGCCACAGCACACACAGAGTGGCCAGAGGACAAGCTTGAGTGTGGCCGTGCACGTGCCACAGCACATACAGAGTGGCCAGAGGACAAACTTGAGTGTGGTCGTGCAGTGCCACAGCACATACAGAGTGGCCAGAGGACAAGCTTGAGTGTGGTCGTGCAGTGCCACAGCACATACAGAGTGGCCAGAGGACAAGCTTGAGTGTGGCCGTGCACGTGCCACAGCACATACAGAGTGGCCAGAGGACAAGCTTGAGTGTGGCCGTGCAGTGCCACAGCACATACAGAGTGGCCAGAGGACAAGCTTGAGTGTGGCCGTGCAGTGCCACAGCACATACAGAGTGGCCAGAGGACAAGCTTGAGTGTGGCTGTGCACGTGCCACAGCACATACAGAGTGGCCAGAGGACAAGCTTGAGTGTGGCCATGCACGTGCCACAGCACATACAGAGTGGCCAGAGGACAAGCTTGAGTGTGGCCGTGCACGTGCCACAGCACATACAGAGTGGCCAGAGGACAAGCTTGAGTGTGGCCGTGCACGTGCCACAGCACATACAGAGTGGCCAGAGGACAAGCTTGAGTGTGGCCGTGCACGTGCCACAGCACATACAGAGTGGCCAGAGGACAAGCTTGAGTGTGGTCCTCATCTTTTACCTTGTTTGAGGCAGGGTTGCTTTGTTGTTGACTGTTGTGTGCTCCAGGCAAGGCAACTCTTGTACTCATGTACTGCACGAGCTTGGGAGTCTCCTGTCTCTGTTGCTCATCTTGCATTAGGAGTACTGGCATTACAGATGTGTGCTACCCTGGCTTTGCGTGGATTCTGGGGATTTGAACTCATGTCCTTGAATTGCATAGGATGCACTTTATCTGCTAAATCATCTCCCTTGCTCCTGGACTGGACTTTTGTCTTTAAAAGGCAAATTTGTTGGCTAGAATGGAGTAAAAGCAAAATTCAACATTATGCTGTTTAAAGGAGAAATAAAGAAACTGTGAGGTGATAGAAAAGTTCAGTTACAGGGGTAAAAAGACTAACAGTAGCCTAAGAAAAGCTAAAGTTGTTTTATTAATATCAGAGAAACCTCAAGGAGAAAAGTATTATTATATGTAGTAAATCTCTGGGCATCTCCTGTTTATAAGCTTGTCTTACGTACTCAGGAAATTCAAAAGCCCCTGTTCTGAACAAAAGAATCACACCATATCCCTGGGAAAGCAGCTTCTTCCTGTCAGGTTGGGCTGCAGTTTATGGATTCCTTTATTGTGTTTCCCTTCATTTTATAGGCTAATACAGTTACCCTTTTCTGCAAGTGGTAAATGAGTGTCTCAAGGACATTGTAAGTATATTACATTGTTTAAAGGAATCAACAAGTGTTGGAAAAAGAGGGTTCTTTTTCTTCTCTTGTTCTGGGTTAGGTGATATGCCCTCACTAGATCTGGAGTCTAGAGTTTGAAATGTCAGACGTGGAGGAGGGAGAATAAATCATGCCCTGAAAGGATCAGCTGGCTACCCTGGTTCTGCATGAGGTGGCAGTTTAAGGAAGAGGTGATGTAGAGCAGATGCATGAAGTGTGAGTCAGGAACTGGTTAGAGGCAAAATGTCTTTATTTCAGAATTCACTAAATTGTCAGGTTTTCATTGTTTTGCAGGAAGAATTCTAGCTTCTTATCCCGAGACGAGCTTGTCCCCAAATCTGGTTCCAATTCCGCCCCCCACCCCACCCCGTGTTCAATTGTTGAGCACATTTTGCTGTATGATATCACCATTTGGCTGAATGTTAAAAGACACTGTGTAACTTAGATGTCAGAATTCTAACCACCAAGTATAGATGGTTTTGTTCAGCCAGATTCTTAAATGTAATCTAATTCAACCTCTTGGCTAAAAGTATGTTCCACATTTATCAAAATGACACATAAGCATCTCAAGGACATATAAAAATACATCTAAGTACCAGGTGTTACTGAATCAGTATTGTGGAGGCAGCTCCAGATCTTTTCTAGATATTTTAATTTATTCATGATTGTTGAAAATGTCTGCTTTCTTACAGCCTGTGTGGAGCTTAGGAGTTCATGTCAGTCTTTGGTTTAGAGGGCGGCTGTCAAGTGTACTGCTGGATTTTGAAGGCGTGGAAAATCCTGTTGACCATTTTTTTCTGGTCTGAGCTTTCATATGAGTTGTGTAGAGAGTGCTTCTAAGGAGTACGCCAATGGCTGTAGTACATATCACTTGGCCACCTTCTTTCCTTGATCTTAGATGGAAGCAAAGGGTATTTGAAGTCACACACTATATCCCTGCTAACTTCCTGAAGTTTTTACCTGAAGTAGGTAGATCCCTGGGTGTTACTTACTATGCTAAAAGTCACCAACTTTTCCCTCTTGAGAGGGAATCAGTGAAAAGCTAGGCCGGGTGAGAAAACTGCTGCCAGTGTGTACATTGACTGTGTTGCTATTGTCTCCTGATTACGTATATTCTTGATAGATGCAAACTAAACACCAATGAATGGTTTGTCTAAAAGAGGTTTAACTAGCATTGCAGTACGTTTAGGTATGATCATGCTTTGTCAACATAATAAAGGAGTAAGTGGTTCAGCTTTGTACTATGTGTGGAACTATAGAATAATGCAAAACTTGATCTGTGAACATACAAATGTAATTATAATGTTATTGATCACTTAGGCTGCTAGGAAATTTATCAATGCCATTTTGTTTCCAGATTCGAGTTATTTTTCTCATTTCAGTAAGAATTGTAGGGGTCATTCTGCAGATTATTCTTAATTGCCAATGTCTTCATGAATTATGGACATGTGCTACATACTTAGACTTTTTGATATCAGTTTTCTGAGTATAACCAGTGTTTATGTTATTTCCATAGTCAATTTATCACAATGTGACCTCTGAATGAGCTACAGTTAGGGAATGTGTACATAGTCTGCATAGTTTATGTGGTTTTCTGTAGCAGCCCTTTTTATCAGAATTCTCATTAAAACAGTCCTCCCTCTTTTCCTCTATCCCCCTTACCCCCCCCTTTTTAATTAGAAAATAAGAAATAGAAATAGGGCAATAGGAAGAAAATAAACTATATGAAGGTGAAGACGATTATCGTAGAACAGTCTAGGTTGGCTGTATGTTAACATCATTAGTGTTTGGTTGGTAAAAGTAGCTAGTTTGGGGTTGGGGATTTAGCTCAGTGGTAGAGCGCTTTCTAGGCGCTGGGTTCGGTCCTCAGCTCTGAAAAAAAAAAGTCACTAGTTTTGTTTGTTGTATTATGCAATCAGTTATCAAACCCAATGTACCAAATAGTAATCTGATTGCTTCATGAATTAATTCATTTTTCCTCCTACTGCCATAAGGCAGTGTTATTCTGACCATTTTACAGATGAGGAAATTGAAAACACAGTTGGGTGGCTGAGCTGGGACTTGATCTCCATCACTAACACAGCTAAGGCCTCTCAGGCAGGCAAGCCCTTACACATGGAGCAGTAAGTTCTCCATTCAGCAGCTCTGCCTGTGCTCCAGACGCTTAGAATTGGCTGCAAAATAGGAAAGTATTTGTCTTAGAAATTGATTGGTTTGATGTAAGTTTAACAGCAAAGTGAAGATGTGAAATACCCATAAATTTATTTTTACTTTTTATTTAAAATAAACAAAACCAAACCTAGGAGTGCCTCCTATATGCCAGGCACTGACCCAGAACAACGCAGATTTTTGCATCCTTCAGCTTGTGTTCTATTGAGACAGTACATTTAATTAATAAAGCGTTCAGGCTGTAAACTCTTTGAATAGAATAAAGTATGGTAGGGTAAATGGTTTTCACAAGTGCGTGCAGGTTTGTTGGGATGTAGTTTTAAATAGTGATCACTGTTTAGCAGATGTTTGAGCTACGGTTTGAAGGAGCTAAGGCTAGCTGTCTGGATATCTGGGGGAGAGCATTGCAAAGGCAATCATCATCTCAAGAGCCCTAGTGTGAGGAAGTGTGCCTTTCATTTTCAAGGGTGAGTAAGGAGATAAGTTTTGCTAAAGTGAACAGGACAGGAGAACTACAAACTGGAAGGGAAGGATCCAGATGAAGTAAGCCCTTGGTCAGTTTAAATATTTGGGCTTTTTATGCTAGAAAAGGGGAGCCATCTAAAGGGTTTGAGCTGTGGACAGACATGCTAGTCTGACAGATTTTTAGACGATCACTGCAGTTGCTGTGCTGTGAACGCTTGCACTGGACAAGCAGGAAGATAGCTGTGTCACTGAATACTCTGGCATCCTCAGCTTTATAAAAGACATCCACATCTGTCATCTCATGGGACTCTGAGAAGAGCCCTGTGACATATTTGTCATTTTTCATATTTTACTGTGAGGAATTGGAAGCTTAAAGAACCTAACCAATTTTCTAAGGGTAGGAGTTTGAGTCACATCTTGAATCCAGATCTTCTGCCTTCAAATTTTGCGCTCTCTCCACTTTTCCACATTAGACCCCAAAGGTCTCCACATGATCGTTCTCAGTTGAAAGTAATTCAGCTTTTCATGTGTGTGTCTCAGAAGAACAGCAGCATATGGTTTGTGGTGTGTGTATGTGTAAGATGAGAAACAGTATTACTCTTAACTGTGGAGATGGGTTCAATTTAAAATCGATCTACTTGTACCATTAAAAAAAAAAAACCCAGGCTTTCCAAGGGTATACTTGGATGTGTGCCATTTTGTGTTCAGCTACTTGGTATGAAGATTGGATATCTGAAGTCTTAGGGATTAAGTGGCCTCATAAATAATCTAAAACAGTTGTTGACATTTAGAATTCCATAGATGAAAGAGTAAAGTAACTATTCTTGTAATGCTTCTTTGAAACTTTGGAAGAAATTGAAATCATTCATGTTTTATTAATCTCTGCTTTTAAGGATCATTGACCTATAACATGAACAATTTTTTTTTTTGTGTAATGATTATCCTGTGGATCAGAACTGTTGTGACTCTTAGTGGGAAGCATGTTTCTGATTGTTAGAGTCATAGATCACAGAGACTCACATTTCCTCAGTATTTGTTAGTTTATTTTAAACTACTGGACAGAACCTGCTTTAAGTTCATTATAAAAAGTTGAGTTGGGGGCTGGAGAGTTGGCTCAGCAGTTAATTTAAAAGCACTTTCTGCTCTTGCAGAGGACCGGGTTCGGTTCCCGGCACCCAGTGGCAGCTATCAACTGTCTATAGCTCCAGTTCCGGGGATCCAGCCCCCGCCTTTTGGCTTCCAGGAGCACTGCATGCACATGGTGCAAGCAAAGCATCCAAACAGATAAAACAAAAATAAATAAAAATTTTAAGGTTTAGTTAATTATTTTATCACTATTATGGGTTAGAAAGTCATCAGATATGCAATCACTAACCTAGCTGTATATTCTCGCTGTGCTGGACTCATCCTTTTGTGTTCTTAGAAATTTAATTTTTTTACAATATTACAAAGATACTCAGGCCAGGAATCTAAAAGTTCATATCAACAATAATTTTCTCATACCCTTTTGTATATTTGGCTACTTCAAGAGCTGCCAAATTCCTCTCGATATTTGTAATATGACAATTATTCTTAGACAATCCTGAAATCTGGCAGTGGAGTGAAATTCTTCTAAATACTAGTAGATACAAGGAAACTATAAATATGAAGTTATTCTCATAGCTAAACTTGTTTCTCCCAGTTATTTCAGAGTTCAAGTATTTTTTTTTTTAGAAATTTCACGTTAAGCATTAAAGTATGTATAAATTGGAGACCATATAGCAACCCCTCCCCGCAAAAAAGAAAGCAAAGAAAAGAAAGACAGTGAATTTCTTAATACACTTTTTATCCAGGCTAATAGGTGGACAATAAACTCAAGGCTTAGCTTATTTAAATCCTAATTTTTGCCCCATCAGTGATTTCCTTGCTCAAAGTATTGTGTGGCCTCTATATAATGAAGTGTGGTGAAATGCACTGTGTGAGATTTGAGCTCTTTGGTTAACAAATAAATGTAGAAGTCCCCAAAGTAGCTGTGGGTACACTGTTTTACAGCATCAAAATTATTACCAGCATAGGTAGTACAGAAAACAGGAGGAATTTTCCATCAGTAGCATACTTGTTTTCTAATAAGTGTAGCTAGGTCATTGTCACACAGTTTTATTATAGATGAGACAGACCAAAGAGCTTAAATAAGTTCAAGATATTTGCTGGTGATAGGCACAGATCACTGTGAATAGCCATAAATATCGGCAAGAAACGCCAGGTCCCCTAGTGGCGGTAAGGTGATTGAAGAATGATGATCAGTAGGATCTTTAAATCTCCAAAGTATTAACAATACTAGTTTGTAGACGAATTTCTAAATGGTCTTATTAAGTAAAAAACACGGAGCCAAATATAGGGGTGAAAGCCTTAGAGAGATCAGGGAAATAGGGAAAGCCACCAGCCAATCTTACCTCACCAACTCTGCAGCTTCCCAATGTGAGTTACTTGCTGTCTTACCCATGCCTTTATTGCCTTGCTGTTCTGCCATCTGATTTGCCCTCTCCGTTCAGCTATATCACTTCCTCTTCCTACACAGCTCTGTCACTTCCCGTCTGTTTATACAGACCTCCAGACCTCCGTGGTTAACTAGTTTTGGAATTTAAGGCATGTGCCACCACACCTGGCTCTGTTTCCAGTGTGACCTTGAACACACAGAGATCCTGCCTGCCAAGTGATAGGCTACCTTTGCCCGGCTTCTTTGTTTACTTAAAATAGCTTGCTATTTCCTCTGGTCTCCAGGCAAGCTTTATTTATTAAAGCACACATAAAATATCACCACACTAGTTTACAAAAAAAAAAAAAAAAAATCAGTGAACCCCAGATCGTGCCGTTTTGGCCGTGTCCTTCTGTGTCCTCTTGTTTAACCATCCCAGTCCTTCTCTGAACTGTCTACTTCAGATGGGTCCATTGTGAAGAAGCAAATCTTCGAGGAAGATGCTGTGAGAAGCATGAATAGAGGCTCTCAGTCACTAGCCGTCATCCAAACAGCTTGTGAAAACACTGACTTTTGGGCAACCACCCCCAGAGTTTCCTCATATAAGAATTTGCACTTCTAACCAGTTATCAGGTGATACCAACACTGCTGGGCCAGATGCCTCAGTCTTGAGAGCCACTGTACTAGAGAAGGTGCCTTCTGATACAGAGGAGAACATGAAGTATGCTAAGTCGTTTTTAGAAGGCAGAGCAGCCATTTTGACTTCTCAGTTCAATGTATGAGAGTTACGTTAGGGACACTCCTTGTGGTGTTAAAAGCCGAGAACTAGTAAAGCCTAGGAACTCATCTAATAATCTGCTCTTCAGCAGCAGTAATGAATAGTAAACAAATAACACTAATGCTTAAAATGAAGATGACTGATTATGCCCCCAGCTCAGGAAATTCCATCAGCCATTGGAAAGAGTATGAATTAACACAAGGACAAAATGATTATGCTTCACTGTATAAATTATTAGACTTACTAAGCATGGCAGACAAGACCACACATATCTAGCCTTGCATTATTGCTGCTGCTGTCTTATCTCTCTGGAGATGACCCTCTTCCCGCTGTGTGCTGCCCATGTTGACTAACACGTTCCCGTCCTTAACTCATGCTCTTGAACAGTGTGCTTTGCTCATTGCTCAGAACTGTTCTGTTGGCATGAGATGCCTTTCCTCTCTCCCATCCTCTTTGTCCTTCATTTATTGCTTGCCATTTAAGATTACCTCATGATCCTTTCTGTAGAGATCTAGTGTTCTCATCTGTACTTCATATTGTTCTGCTTAGCCCTGTTATGACACTGATCACTCTTCTGTCAGCCAACCAGTCAATCAATCAATCAATCAGTCAATCATATCAAATCTATCCGTCTACACAAAGTAACTTAGCTTTTTCTTTTTTCTTTTTCCCCTTTGGATTTTTACTATTGAATAGGTCCCTGGAACAGAATATTTAGCACATGTTTATTAGATAAATTAATCAGACATTTGGGGAAATGTGATCAACAATGTAGTGCAGTGATGGAGACCCAGTTCTGAATCTAGGTCCTGACTCCCTTAGGGTGTGAGGTCTCCTCTGAATCCTTGGAGAGATCAGAGCATGTGTCTGTCTGACAGGAAGCACAACTGAGGAGCTGAACAAACAGATTTTGTCAACTTAAGAGAAAGTTTTAACTTTCCTTTCTTAGCATATTTTTATAAATAGAATTCTTGATACCACATATGAAAGAATTGAAAAGCAAGGTTTTTGTTTATTTTTGTTTTTAAGTCTTAAAAATAAAACATGAAATTTCAGTCTTTAGGCCTCCTCACTGTTTAAACTCTTACTGTTTAACCTTCCTTCCCTGCTTTCTCACTTGTCTCTTCCCCAGGTTCAGTTAGACATTGTACTAGACCCTTCTCCAGGTTCAGTTAGACATTGTACTAGACCCTTCCCCAGGTTCAGTTAGACATTGTACTAGACCCTTCCCCAGGTTCAGTTAGACATTGTACTAGACCCTTCTCCAGGTTCAGTTAGACATTGTACTAGACCCTTCTCCAGGTTCAGTTAGACATTGTACTAGACCCTTCCCCAGGTTCAGTTAGACATTGTACTAGACCCTTCCCCAGGTTCAGTTAGACATTGTACTAGACCCTTCTCCAGGTTCAGTTAGACATTGTACTAGACCCTTCTCCAGGTTCAGTTAGACATTGTACTAGACCCTTCCCCAGGTTCAGTTAGACATTGTACTAGACCCTTCCCCAGGTTCAGTTAGACATTGTACTAGACCCTTCCCCAGGTTCAGTTAGACATTGTACTAGACCCTTCCCCAGGTTCAGTTAGACATTGTACTAGACCCTTCCCCAGGTTCAGTTAGACATTGTACTAGACCCTTCCCCAGGTTCAGTTAGACATTGTACTAGACCCTTCTCCAGGTTCAGTTAGACATTCTGAAGTCCTGTTCATGTGCAGCAAGACTTGCAGGGTTACACAGCCGCTCAAGTAAGCATTCAGTCTGAAATATACAATTGTAGTGACAATTTAGTAGTAGTTTTGGTAAACTTAAATTTTTTACAGTAGTCATAATTTGGCAGAGCACCTTTGAAGAGTTCACAGTATGTCAAAATGACAACAGGCCACGTGAGAATTGCAGGTAGCAGCGATTTCTAGTGGTAAAGAATTGAGAAACCAAAAGAATAAGAAATCAAAAAAGGATTCTAGAGAAATATGTCTGCCTCTTGTTTTCGTCCAACCTGTTCATCCATATTTGGAGATAAACCACTGTAGCCCCCAAAAGCTTTTACTTTCAGACCACGGGACCTTAACAGCTCCCTTTCATCTATCTTACCTTCTACCTACTTCCACTTTATTCTTGAAATACAATCTTTTATGCTTCCCCAGAGAATTCCCTTTGTGTTGAATCAGGATCATGACTAGTGTAAATTATTTGTGTAGATTTATAAAAACAAAACATATATTCAAAATGATATTGATAAGCCAGATTTCTTTTTTTAAAAAGATTTATTTATTATGTGTACAGTATCCTGTCTGCATGTATGCCTGCAGGCCAGAAGAGGGCACCAGATCTCATTATAGATGGTTGTGAGCCACCATGTGGCTGCTGGAAATTGAACTCAGGACCTCTGAACAGCCAGTGCTCTAGCCAGATATCTTAAGCACATGATTAATGAGTTTAAAGTATTATACTTATCACAATATTGTCTGTATGTCTGCCTGCCTGCTTGCCTGACTATCTCTATGTGTGTGTGTATACATGTATGTATCTGTTTAATCTATATTATTATTTCCCCCAAATAATTACGACTATCACACTGATGAGTGAAAGTATTAGGGAGAGTTGAAAGTAAGAAGTAAATAAAAACTTTTACATATAAATGAAACAGACTATTTATAAATAGTTTTGGTTAACTTTATTTGATAGCCTGCTGTCTTGGTTAAGGTTTCTGTTGCTGTGGAGAGACACCATGACCATGGCAACTCTTATAAAGGAAAACATCTAATTGGGGTGTCTCACTTACAGTTCAGAGGTTTAGTCCATTATCGCCATGGCAGGAAGCAAGGCAACATGAAGGCAGACGTGCTGGAGAAGTAGCTGAGAGTCCTATATCTTACACAGGCAGCAGGAAGTGGTCTATTTCACTGGGTATGGCTTGAGCATATATGAGACCCCAAAGCCTGCTATTGTTGGTTGTTTTTAACTCTTTACTCTTTTGGGAGGCCTGCCACCCAGCTCCCAAATAAATCTCGCACGGAGGCTTATTCTTTCTTATGAATAGCTTGGCTTGGCTTATTTCTTGCTATCTTTTCTTAAATTATCTCGTGTGTTTTTTGCCTCTGGGCTTTTGCCTTTCTCTATTTCTGTATAACTTTTCTTTCTTTCTTACTCGGTTTCTCTGTTGCTGGTTGTGTAACTGGGTGGCTGGCCCCTTCTTTTCTTGCTCCTTGATCTCCCTTCCTTCCACCTCTCTGGTTTTTCCTCTCATGTATTCTCTCTGCCTGCCAGCCCCACCTATCCTTTCTCCTGCCTCACTATTGGCTGTTCAGCTCTTTATTAGAACATCAAGTGTTTTAGATAGGTAAAGTATCATAACTTCACAGAGTTAAACAAATGCAGCATAAAAGGATGCAACACATCTTTGCATCATTAAACAAATGTTCCACAGCATAAACAAATGTAACACATCTTAAAATAATATTCTATAACAGCCTACCTCCACAGTGACACAGTTCTTCCAACAAGGCCACACCTCCTACTAGTGCCACTCCCTTTGGGGGCCATTTTCTTTCAAATCACCACACCTGCCTTCTAGCATTGTGGCAAGGCAAATAATGTACTTGAGTGCTAAAAGAGAACAACAGTTCCTTCTTATTTCATTGTAAGTGTTTGACTGTTAAAAACATAAGCTTGCCGCATTGGGTTGGATTTTCTACTTCAATTATCTGAGTTTAAAATTTATTTATATGTACTTAAGTGAGTTTCTATTCATATGTGCTAGCTTTCTGTTACTGTAATACTTGAGATAAATCAACTTAAAAAGCAGAAAGATGTATTTGGCTGTTGTTTTGGTTTAGTAGAAGTTTTAGTCCATGGTCACTTGGCTCAGTTGCTTTGATTTTGTAGTGGTACAGTACATTATCAGAAACATATAGTGGAAGAAGTCTACTTACCTCACAGCTGCTGGGAAGTGAAAGAGAAGAACATAGGAGGGGCCAGGTTCCCAGGATCCCCTTGAAAAGCATGACTCAGTGTTCTGACTTCATCTACTAGGCCCTGCCTCGTAACAGTCCACTACCTCCCAATGAGTCCAATCCTTCAGCATATATGGGAAACACTTGAATATAAACTACAGCAATTTATGTAATGTAATTATAGGATTTTAAAAGCAAGTAAAACATTGCTTTTGTTTAGTCAGTTTATAAATATGGCTTTTATGCTTACAAAAATTATTTTTAAATTGTTGGCTATGTACAGGATGCCAGGCCTCAAGTACTTAAGGACATCAGCATTCTGACTTGTTTCTAGGCCATGATATTTGCTGTATGTATGGATCTACAAGACAAATCTTGCTTGCTTTCTAGCTACACGTAGCATTCATATGTACCATTTGAATTTCAACTACTGCTTCATTTTTTGTTGTTGTTGCTTTGTTTTTTTTGTATTTAGCATGCTGGAACAGGATTCCAGGAGAGTGAAGCCCAGCGTGAACCCTGCAAATCAAAGGAGGCATCTTTTAGAATTTTCCGCCAAAGAAGTAGAAGACACGTCCGATGGGATCAACCAACAAAGCAGCTACAGGTGGGGTGGCCTGCTGGCCTCCTTGATTGAATGGACTGGAGAAGTCTGACCTGTGTCACTTGACGTGTGTTCGTTCATACAGGCTTTGGCTAGTGGAGCAAGTGAGCTAGTGATGCCATTAATTTTTTAAGATCAATTTTAAGATTAAGTTTACTTTGAATCATTTCCCAGTTTAGGATTTTTGTTGAGATGTGATCATATAATCAGTTTGTTTGTATTGACACACATATATGTTGAAATACATGTACTGTCTTCAGTTTTTTCACTGTATTATGGTTTAGTACATTTATCTAATATTTATGCCCGTGGATAGCTATGGCAGAATGACAGGGTTGAACGTATTTGTGTTCATTAAGTAAAATTATTTATTATTTGTTGTGTTTTCTGATTTCTTTCCTTTTTATAATTTAACAGATACTTTGGTAGATTTCCATTTTGCTTAATGATAAAGCAAAAGATGTACATGAAAACACAATTCCCATAATCGGTTAATTAGAAGAAGGTACAATGAGTGTTTTTAGAGCTGTAGCTTTTTTAGCGAACATTGCCCTATGTGTTTTTGGATTGTTGTCAGAGGCAAATAAAGCCAGAATCTTGAACAGTAGGCAGAGAGGTCATAGTGCAGCAGCCGTGATGCTGTAATGAAGTGCTTGAAAGTTACTAAAGACCTGGTTGCCCTGAGCTGTCTGCAGTTTTACCAGGCAAGGGCCACAGAGGAATTGTTCTTCCTTGTCTTTTACTCTTGAGGTTGACCAAGGAGCCAAGGATGCTATGGCAGTGCAGCCTAACAGGTGATAGATGTGATATTAGAAAGTATTACATATTGTTTTCTGCTCATTTGTTTTTTACATGTTAGAATTTGTCACATTTCTGAAATGTTGACATTGGTGATAACAGTGTCCCTTAAATTGGTGGAGTCTATTAGCTTTTTTGTTTTTCCAAAATTTGCCCAGGTTTACTCTCCATGTTCTGTAATTTTGAATTCTATGGCTGTCCACAGGTGGTCTTTCAAAAACTCTGTTTTAAGTTTAATAGTCTTTGTACTTAAAGATGTTTGATCAAATACGAGTAACTGCTAAAAATAAGAACTAATTATTGATTTGGTACTTGAAGCCGTACTTTGTTTAGGTAACCCTTAGGGAGTGTTATTTATCTAAAATAACGATAATAAATAGACACCTTCCTGTATTTGCTCACATTAGCCTGAGATAAAATACTGGCTCCTAGAAAATGTAGTGGTCGGCTCTTATGCATTCACTGTAGAGGTCTCGGCAACCTTCAGGGTGAAATTTAGCACCCTGAAGAAATTTATAGCTCATTGAGAAGAGTACGTGAAAGTACTTGAAATATGTAAACCATTTCTTTGTCCCCTACCCAGAGTTACCACTGGCTGTACATATCTGAGCTACTGGTCCTGGTAAAAAGAGATAATAGATTCTTAGCGACCTGCAGGTCTGTGGCTTATTGTGGGAGATTTAAGCTCACATTAGTCCGTTAGTTTGAAGTTCTTGCAATTATTTTCACTAATTATTATTGTTATCATTGGTAGTAGTACTAGTAGTAGCAGTACTGAATACAAAATTATAAAAATTATTTGTGAAGCATTTGAAAATTACAAATATGAATTTATTCTGAGCTGAATTGTAAATGTTTATATGTACTATCCAGATACCTATATATATTTTTCTTTTGAAAAAATTGAATTGGAGTCTTTTGTAATTCTCTACAAACTATAGGAGTATGTTTTTTATTTCTATGTCAAATGTTACTTTTACTTTGATAGGGGGCTGGAGGGATAGCTCACTTGGTAAAGTACTTAGCTTGTATTTTGATGAGAATTACATGGATCTGTACACCACTTTGGGTAGTATGAATATTTTAATCATGTTAATACACTGCTCATGAACATGGGATGTCTTTCCATGGATTCCCTCACCAGTGTTCCTTAGAAATTTCATTGCCGAGATTGTCCATTCCCTTTACCAAATTTGTTCTTAGATTCTTACAAATTTTGTTTATATATTTATTTGTTTTAGCTGCTGTGAGTAGGCTTTTTATTTCTTTCTCAATAGCTGCAGTCTTGGTGTTTATGGTGGTAGGGATCAAACCCAGGACCTCATGCAAACGAGGCAATCACTCTAACACTGAGATATACCTACCCTCTAACCCCCGCACTACTAATTTTATATTCTGCATTCTTACTGAATTTTTTTTGTCAGTTCCAATTGATTTTTGTGAAGTCTAGAGTTTCCTCTATCTATAAAATCATGTTATCTAAGAACAAAGATTCTTTGACCCTTTTTTTTTTTTCAACATTTGAAGGCCCTTTCTTGTCTTATCTTGCTTTTGGCTCTGACTAATGCTTCCAATACTATATTGAATAAGTGAAAGTAGAAACCTTCATCTTGCTCCTGAGAGGAAAATATTTCCCATTTTTCTCATTCAGTATGATGTTGGCTATGTTCTGCCATATATGGGCTTCATTGTGTTGAGATAATCTTTTATAGTTAATTTTCTTTTTTTTTTCTTCATGATAGGACGTTGAGTTTTACTAAATGTTTTTTTCTTCATCTTTTGAGACAATCCATAAATTTTTTGTTTTCCATTCTGCTGATATAGTGTGTCACATTTTTTATTTGTGTATGTTGAGCCATCCTTGCATTTCTATAATAAATCCCACCTGATCATGATATGTTGGACTTGAGTTGCTAGTACTTTGTTGAGAATTTTAATAGCTGTGATCATCAGGGATTTTGGTCTGTGGATTCCTTTTTTGAATGTGTTCTCATGGGGCCTTGACGTCAGGATAGAACAACTTTGGAAGGATTTCCTTCCTTTCAGTTCTTTGGACTAGTTTGAGACAAATTTACATTAGTTTTTGTTGTTGCTATTTGTTTGTTTGTTTAGTTCATTTTTTTGAAAGAGTCTCAGTAAGTTGCCAGGCTAGCCTCAACTTAACAACTTCCTATCTCAGCTTTTGGATGGCTGGCCTGCTAGGTGTGTGCCACATCTGGCTCACATCAGCTCTTCTTGTGCGGTTTGCCGGAACCGTCTAGCCCTGTGCTTTTGTTCTTTTGGGGCAGGGCAGGGACTTTTTATAACTAGTTCAGGCTTCTTACTTATTATTGGCCTGTTCAGGTTTTCTATATCATAACCTTTATTTTTAGATGCCTCATTTTTGTTTCAGTTTAGGAGAATTATGGTTCATATAAAGGAAGGATAAATAATCCTATCATTTAATGTTCTATTTGCCATTAGCACATTACCACTAGCAAATCGTAGTTGCATTTTTTTCCCAATGTTAGAAGTATATTTATATATACATATCTGTATTTGTAACAGTATAATTTATCAGCCAAACTGGAATACTTTTAAGAAAAAGTATTAGTAATGTAGAGAAAGCTAGTAATAATTATTACCTCAGGACGTAGGACATCAGGCTTAAATGACAATTGTCTTCTAGTAAACAGGAAAGGATGGTTTCCACTTAAGGCATCAGCCACAACTTGTCTTTAGTCCAGAATTCTCATTAACTCTAGCTCCCTAGCATTGCACTTCCCTTTAGTGATTTATTTGCTGAAATTTTTTCTATTTGTATAGAATGGTTTGCAAACAGCCTAGAACTCCAACTGTCTTTGGGTTAGTGAAGGTCTGATTATCTCCAGATTGCATGCTGGCTTAGAGTTTCCCCTTCCTTTCCCCCTTAACATCATCCAACCTTCCCTTGTATTTCTCCTATCAGATTTTTTAAATCAAAATATTCTCTATATTCTTGGCTGTTAGAACAAAGTTAGCCAGCACAGATGTGCAGAAATCATTACTAGAGTTTATCATATGGAAAGAAAATCACAGTCAAAATATGGTTTTGAAAGCAATGTTGGACTTTCCTTATGTGACTGCAGAGTTCCTGTCTTTGGCGAGTATAAAGGTGTAATATTCAGGTGACACACGTGACAGGTGTGGGTGTGCACACGCCTCTGCTCAGGTTGCAGCAGCAGCTCCTTGACTACATTCGGCATGGGATTGCATTTGCCAGCACTGGTGACTCTCGGTCCTAGGCTGACACCTTTTCCTGTGTGCGGTCAGTACTACCTGTGTCTTCGTTCTGTTCCAGACATTTTACCTCTGTAAATTTTAATTGCTGGAAGAGAGGACATGAAGAACCTCCTCAGTGCAATGAGTAGAGGGAGGATGTTATGTAACTTCAGCTCTCACTTCTCTTCCTTATGTGTGGTTGTTTGTTTTTGCTCTTTTGAGGGGCCCACCACCCAGCTCCCAAATAAATCACACAGAGACTTATTCTTACTTGTAAATGCCCGGCCTTAGCTTGGCTTGTTTCTAGCCAGCTTTCCTCAACCTAAATGATCCCATCTATCTTTTGTCTTCAGGCTTTTATCTTTCTCTGTTTTTGTATACCTTTCTTTCTTACTCCATTGCTGGTTGTGTAGCTGGGTGACTGGCCCCTAGCATCCTCCTCCTTCCCTGGCTACTTCTTCTCCTCCCAGATTTCTCCTCGTATTTATTTTTTCTGTCTGCCAGCTCTGCCTATCCTTTATCCTGCCTTGCTATTGGTCATTCAGCTCTTTATTAGACCATTAGGTGTTTTAGACAGTCACAGTAACACAGCTTCACAGAGTTAAACAAATGCAACATAAACAAAAGTAACACACTTTAAAATTATATTCTACAACACTATGTGCCATACTCAGAAATCATTACTTTTTTCCTGAAATTAGTTTTCCACTTGTTAGGGGTGTGTGTGTTGGGGGGTGTGTGTCACATTTTGTTTTCATTTTGTCCAAATTTAATGGTTATCCATGTGCTCATCTTGAACTTTCTTCAATGTTTGGCTAAATGAATCACACCTTAAAGGACTTGCCTTTTGCATTGTTACTTTTTTTAGTCTGTCTGCCTTCCTTCCTTCCTCCCTCCTTCCCTTCCTCCCCCCCCCCCTTTCTTTTTTACTAGCTGCTGCTTTATATTCTTTTGTGTTTGTTTTGTGGTTAGGGATTCAGTGCAGGGCCTTGTGTAGGCAAGTACTCTGCCACTGAGCTTTTTCCCAGCCATTGGTTAATTGAGACAAATTCTTGCTCTGTACCACAGGCTGACTTTGAACTTGTGAGCCTCCTGCCTTCACTTCCTGTTAAGATTGTCATGCTCACTCACTCAGTCTTCTTTCCTTCCTTCCTTTCTGATTTTCTTTGTAGGCTTCTCCTTTGTCCAAATCCCAAGCTTTAAAGCTCTGTACTTTTCTGCTAACGTGACTCATCCGTACTACAGACTCCATGCCTGTATACATGTTTGATTCTCAAATTCCTGTTTCTAGGTCAGACTTCTTGTGCACATGCTCACACACACACATCCAGTCATCTCTTTGACTTTTTCTTTTAGCATTTCAAACTTACCATGTGCACAGTGGATCATTGTTCCTTTCCTTGTTTAACTAATACTCATTTTTGGTACAATTTCAAGGTGCAGGGATAAATTGAGGTATACCCCTTCCCTACTTTGTGACTTCTCTCTTATTCAGCAGGTCCTAATTAGGACCTGGCCTCTGTCTTTCCGACCTCCTCTTAGGTCTGTCTCATGTGCACACAACTCTTCAGCAGTCTTCTGGGTTCTTGAGTCTGCTTTTTCCTCACTGCTTCTGTCTAGTGTATACTTCTCCTAGTTTCTATGTGGCTGATTTCTTCTTGTCATTTAGACCTTGACTTAATACCATCTCTTCCTTAGACTGTTTATCTGAAGTAGATACTGCCATGCTTTGCTATTTGACACCTCCGTTTCTTTTACAACACTTAGCACAGTTTTGCTGACTTTTATGTGTTTGTTTTCTTGTGTTTAGGCTGTCTTCCCTTTTAGGTCTTTGAGGATAGAGACGTCTCTTGCACTGTCTTGAGTTGCCAGGCACATAGGCAATATCCAGCAAATATTGAACAAATAAATGAAAGTGCAAATCTTACCATGTTCAATTTTGTATGTTCACTTTTTTTTGTATTTTAGTATATCTAATTTATAAACTCAGAGCATCTTATAAAAAAATTTCAGAGCAAATCTAAGATTTCTTAGTGAGATAGAGTAAAATAGTAGACTGAAGGAAATAACCAATAATAACGGGCCCACAGATTCTACTTTTCAATTCAGGTTTTGTTTCTTATCATGCTCTAGGTATAAATTCATGTGATATAAAGTAGTATGGCAGTTATAAAAGTATACTTTTCAAGTTAATAGAGTAACTAGTTACTGTCATTTAGTGTTTATTAGTGACTCAAAGTCATCAACAGCTCTAAAGCTGTTATTCAGTTTTTCAACTTTGTCCCTTTTCTCAGGCCAAATATTCTATGTCTTACTCTCCCCACCTCACCCAAACTTGTTTTAGGAGACTGTTTAGTTTTGTTATCATAGAAGGGCAAATGATCGCAGATCTTTAGGCCTTGTCATACAATAATGTGTTTTCCTGTCAACTGGCAGCTCTTCCCATGATTTCTCTCACACTGTGTCTATCACCTCCTCTTCTCTAGCAGCACTAGAGCTCATTGAATTCACCAAAGCCACAGACGATGCTCTGCCCAGGGAAGAGTATCTAAGCCAATGGGAATTACTCTGCCTTCTCTTAGGAACTCAGAAAATGACAGTTCTGCCATCTAGTTCATACTTTATTCTTCCCATTATGTCCATTTCTATCTCACAGTATGTTCAATCTGGTATATGTTTATTTTAATGAAAAATCAGTACTAGTAAATTTTATAAAGTTAATGATGCAAAGAAACAATTCTGCTGTATGTCTGTTTCAGATATGATCATTCTGTTTCAAATGACAAAGCCTTAATGGTGCTCACTGAAGAACCACTACTTTATATTCCTCCACCTCCCTGTCAGCCCCTGATTAATACAACCGAGTCTCTCAGGTAAGTGTGGTGGGCTGCAGAACTTAGACAGCTGTCTTTGGATTTACTAACAGGCCAGGAGAATCTGAATTACTTGTTGGATAACTGTAGCCTGTCAGTTGTCTAGTTTCTCCGCCAACCTGGTAGAAATGGTCAGGGGTCTATTTAATGTGATGATTGCCTGTTTTTGTGTGTCTTATTTGAAAACTAAAGGATGAAGTGAATGTTAAAATTCAGGACATGGCTAAACTTGTGGACACAATATACTCAGCCAATAGCATCTTTTTTTGTTGTTTTTTTTTCAAATTAGGAAAGTAATATTTGACAATATATTGTTTTGGACATATTTTCCTTTATTTCTTTGAATTTTGAATACATGATTGAGGAGATTGCTTTATAACAATTTATGTCTTATTAAAAACAATATTAATGGGCTGGAGAGATGGCTCAGAGGTTAAGAGAATTGACTGACTGCTCTTCCAGAGGTCCTGAGTTCAACTCCCAGCAACCACATGGTGGCTCATAACCATCTGTAATGAGATCTGGTGCCCTCTTCTGGTCATACATGCTGTATACAAAATAAATAAATCTTAAAAAAAAAAAAAAACAAAAAAAAAACAATATTAAATGTCTTAGTATTTTTTTTTTTCAAATCAAAAAGCGTTGTTGAGTAGTCAGGTGTGTTGGGCTGTTCTTTGAGTCCTACAGAACAATTAATTTCCAATGGAAGAGTAAGACAGTTAACTGCTATTAAATATTCGTGACTAATCTGTTTTCTAGGTTGAACCATGAGCTTCGAGGCTGGGTTCATAGACACGAAGTGGAAAGGACCAAATCAAGAAGAATGACAAATAACCAGCAGAAAACAAGGATTCTCCAGGTTCGTTTCTGCTCGTGTCTGAAGAAGTGACAGCACATTGCTGGGACCTTCTCCCAGCGGGGTGCTCTCTCCCCGGGAGGTGTGGGAACCTAAGCCTTCTCTCCTCCTCACTTGTGGCTGCTTCTGATGCAGCAGTCGTTGCACTGAAACCCTCTCCACCCTCTCCAGCTTTTGTAACACTTTGTTCAGGTCTTACAGCAGTAGTGTGCCCTAGTCAGGCACGGCAGCGCTGCTCCCCCGCCCCCCCAGCTTCTCTGTCCAGGCGGTGCAATCAGTAATAATGTTTAGCCCCTCTTCTTTGAGCCTTTCAAAGAAAACACGTGGCAGATTGTAAGGAAGAACATGCAGGCACTTTTGAACTTGGACATGTTCTACTACAGGTTAACAGTGGTGCGGACTTAGGACTCCAGTTCTACTTCTTTGTTGGCTGAAGAATGACGTTTGAGTCCTACTTGTTACTGCTTCTGAAGCACATAACCTATCAGTTGGCACACCATTTTCCCAGTAAACACTACTGTGGTGATGATAATGAGCTAGGGAGAACTAAGGAACACACACACACACACACACACACACACACACACACACTCAAAATGGGAGATGCGTTTTCTATGGAAAAATAAAGCTAGGTAGAAGATTCAAATTTAAACACAGAAATTAGTGGTTATTTTAGATTAAATCATTTGAGAAGGCTTTTCTGAAGAAATTCCGCTTTAGTAAGATATTGTATCAAAGTAATTGATTCAGCTGTTATAACAGCCTCAAAATCTCATAGCTGGATGGAAACTCATTTCCTATGCAAATTATTCATAGCTCTAGGATTTAGGGGGAAATTCAGTGAAATGTCTTCCAGACAAGGGAATAGCAAATGTAAAGAGCTTCAGGAGGGAGCAGCTTGCATATTTGCAGAACCCCAAGAAGTTGAGTAAAGCTGGAGGGATGCCGTGACTGAGGGAGAGTGGCAGATGAGACCTGAGAGGCTGCAGAGCTGAGATCTCAGTGAGCTTCATAGGCTCTGCTAGGAACTCTGGGTTTCATTGTGGGCCTGAAGGACACCACTGCCGAGTTTGGTCAGAAGAGTGACTTGATTTATAGTTTTGAAAGATCATTTTGGCCAGGAATGGTGGAGTTCATAGTGAACTTGGGAGACAGAGGCAGGATTGTGAGTTCAAGACTAGCGTGAGATGTATAGCGAGACCTTGTCTCATAAAACAAAACAAAGAAACAAAAATGATCATTTTAGTTGCCACACAAAGTGGACAGGGGGGAGTGTGAGTGGAAATGGATAGGTGAGTTAAAATGCCATGTTCCTGGTTGAGATGAGAGATCTTTGGGTCTCTTCTATTATGGTAGATATGAAGGTGTAGGAAAGAATGGGGAACCAAATATATTTTGAAAGTAAAACTGTTAAGGAATTGTTGCTATATAATAAAAGGGAATTGGTGATAATTTCTGTGTCTTAAGTGCTGGATTAATATTGATGCCTTTTACTGAGACAAAGTCTGAGGAAGGAGTTAGAAACAGGAGTCAAGAGCTTTAGATATGGATTTTAGACATTCCATTGAAGGAGTCCAGGAAACAACCATGTATCCAAGTCTGGACTTTAGGAGAGAGGTTGAGGCCAAATGGTTGATTTTTGGGTGCTACTTCCCAATGTGAAACTAAAGAGGAGAGAAGATAGTGATAAAGTGCTGAGTGCTGGGCGTTGCCCCTGTGAGGGCTACAGAGGAACCAGCACCTGACAGTGGCTGGCCAGTCAGATGGAGAGTAGTAAAGGGCGGTGCTGCTCCCAGCCCAGCCACCAGGCTGTGAAACAAGGAAGATGAGAGCTGTTAAAAACTCCCCTGTAGAAGTCATTGGTGACTGTCATGGCCATTTCATTGTGGTTGTAATGACACAAGCCCAGGGAAGTGAGTTTGGGACAGTAACATGGAAAAGTGGAAATAATTGTTATAGAGAAATCGCCATTTATGGGAGTAGAGACCAAGAAACAAGAAAGAGGTTTTACTTTTGGATATAAAATTTTTCGTCTGGTTTGCATGTTTAGTTTAGGTGCTAATACATTTCCTGAGCATGTTAGAGCTCAAATGGTGGTGCTTGGAGGATGAGAGAAGCAGAGGCAGGCAGATCTCTGTGAGTTTGAGACTAGCCTAGTCTATATGAATTCCAAGTCAGGCAGGGCAACATAATGGGACCCTGTCTTAAAAAGAAAGAAAGGGAAAAAGGGGAGTGGTACAGGAGGGAGTGAGGGAAAGAGAGGCATCTCAGCTGGGCCTGGTGCCAGTTGCTTGCATCTGTAGTCACAGAGCCCAGGAAGCTGAGACAAGAAGATTACCATAAATTTGAGGCCAGCCTGGGCTACAGGGCTAGAGTGAGACTCTGCCTGGGGTGAGGGTGGGGTAGAAAAGGAGGTGGGGAGAGGGAGGGAGGGAGGGAGGGAGAGAGAGAGAGAGAGAGAGAGAGAGAGAGAGAGAGAGAGAGAACGAGAACGCAAGCTTAACTGTTTATTTGGAAACATTATATAGCATACTCAAGCATATTAAAAGGATATCAAGAAGCACAGACTTTAACCATGTGCAGATGCTTTTTGCCATAAGATAATTAGAATCTGTACAGTTGAGCTTGAGTTCTGATTTCTGAGGGTCTGTGTCTGTGATGGGCCTCTCCAACCCCTTCTTTGCCTCCTGTCGCAGCTTTATTGGTTGTTACTACTCCTTGAGGGTATAGGCAGTCACAGCCAATGCTGTGGGGACCTGACAGTCCCAAAGCTGCTTCCTGGCATTGGGATACAGGGCCTAGCACTACAGAGCACACTGGTCTGCTAAACTGTGTGTCAGCTGCCAGCACAGCCAGAGGGATGGGGGACTGTCTGGTTTCTGCTTCTACATTTGGAGTAAGTTTATCTTACTCCAAGAGTCTAAATGACCCCAGTGACAGAAGGGTTCCAATAGTGTGCTTTTCAGGCTTCTATCCTTTGTTGTATGGAGGAAGAACACAAGAGGCAGGGATAGGTCACTGTCACTAAGCTAATTTATAAAAAACTAAATTATAATTCTTGGCCTAAATGGAGGTTTTTTGCTTTATCTTTTTATAAAATTTGTCATGCTGTTCTTTCCTGTTTTTCATAGCTGTGAAAAAGTTATTCTCTAATCCTGAAAGAATTCTAATGTACAGGAAATAATGTTGTCCTAAGTTTAGAGCCCATTCATTTATAGATTTGCAGTTTAGACTGCAGCCCTTTTCTCTGCTATTTTGGGTACAGATATTTCTACTGGGCACTTAGATAATAGGCAGAAGTCTAGGAATCTTAGCTGTTACCAAACAAGGAATAATTGGATGAATCTGTATTTGTGTGAGTAAAGGAAGCTCTGGGCTAGCTGGAAGGTGAGAAGTCACCCTGGCCATGCTGCTGTTAACAGTAAAGCATGTAAGAATTGGTTTTGGTCTTTTCTTTGTGTTGGAAGCCTGCGCTGCTCTGAAACTTCCCCACCCCCATTTCAGATGTCTCCCCTCTAGTTATTTCTTTTAGATACAAAAAAGAAGTCAGTCTTATAAAGTATGCTATGAGTTTGGTAAACTGACATTAAAAACATTTCTATGGTTTGATTCAAGTGTTGTGTCTTTGATTTGACTTGTTCTCTTTCATAGGTTTACCCTCTTTAGACTAGAGCTATTAGTAAAGGTCAAGGGTGAGTGAAAATGCCTTCCAAAATGAAGGTAATTTAGGTAGACTACAGTTGAAAGGACTGGTCTCATTGGGCCAAACTATAAGAAATTCTGGATAGGCACGGTGGCATACTTCTACAGTTCTAGTGCTTAGGAGGCCTAGGCAAGAAAATCATTTGTTTGAGGCCATCCTAGGGCATATAATACTCTCTTGTAAAGGGTAAGAAAATTCCACAGTTTTTTTAGACTGAGAAAAGTGCCAGATAGAACTCAAGCAGGAAGAAAAAACAGCAGCATGAATAAATATCCAGTAAAACTAACAGACCATAAGAAAATAAAGTCTGTGTACCCCATACCCCATATATACCCATACCCTCTCCACATCTCTCAGTAACTTGGGTTTTTTGTTTGTTTGTTTGTTTTTGTTTTTTGTTTTTTTGGGACAAGGTTTCTCTCTGTAGCTGTGGCTGTCCTGGAACTTACTCTGTAGACCAGGCTGGACTTGAACTCAGAGATCCACCTGCCTCTACCTCCCTGAGTGCTGGGATTAAAGGCATGTGCCACCACCGCCCAGCAGTAACTTGTATTTTTAAAGCAAGAATAAAAACAGCTATGGAATTTATAGCTTATAAGATTACAAAGGAGGGTCAAGTAGTCCTGGCTGGCCTGGCATTTACTATATAGAAGCTGGTTTTAGCTCACCTGCCTCTACCTTCTGAATGCTGAGATTATAGCAAAGTTTTTATACTGTCCAAATATTATTCCAAGGTAGACTGTGATGATGTGACATGGATAATAGTGGACCCTGTATATATTGTTTTTTCCTATCCATATATAGCTCTAAAAAAAGGTTAATTTCTAAATTAAGCACAATAGGAGACTAACAGCAATAATAGAGCATTCATAACAATATGCTGTAATAAAACCTCCAGCATCATTACTCTTGAGCTTGAGGCCATTATTCAGTGAAATAAGGTTATCTTTATACAAGTACTGCTATAGTGTGGCAGTTGATCTGAGGACTGAGATGTCTCCTAAGTGATTAACATAGCAGTAATGTGTGTGCATGGATGTATATGCTAATCATAACAATTATCACTAAGTGATTAACATGGCAATAATGTATACTCATGAGTGTATATGCTAATCATTAACAATTACCAAATAAGGTCCTTGTTGTGGATCCAGAAAGTGGAAACCTCAAGGTCATCCTTGCACATTGGTGCCATTTACCAAAGAAACTTGTTCTCCTTTTTCCTCCCTTAAGCATTTTATATCTGCATCTGTTTTAATATTTATCACATTTTATTGTTTTATAGAACTTTTACCCTGAGTCATACCCTGAGCCTCTTAAAGGAAATCAGATATCTAATTTTGAAGCTCGCTTCATATAAAGATGGATGTATGAACACAACGATTAATAAATTTCAGATTTATGATTAAACTATTATTTATGTGTCAAAAGTACTTATTGCTGTGAAGTAACAATAAGGTCACTTTGTAATGTAATAATAGTAATATTCCTTTGAATTCTGATATCCTTACAAGTTTCTTCTAAAGATTAGCTTACAAAACTTCCAGGAAGTTTGAGAGAACAGAGCAAATGCCATGTGAAATACAGGTTACAGGTTTCTAGTGTAACATATTGGCCACTGTTGGTTCCATACTGAACTGTTCTCTGGCCAAGAGAGTTGTGGGTTAGATGCCTTTCATAAGGTTCAACTGATAGGTCTGTTAGGCATGAGGAATTTGTGTGTAACTTGGTGAATAGTGGAAATCTCGTTTCATTTTGAGACTTTCCTATTTCTTAGGAATTTGTCTGTAACAATGATTTTTGACAAATGAAAGCTATTACATGCCCAGTAATGCTTGTACAGCTTGGTCATAAAACCTGCAGTGGTTGGACTGAACTTCCTTATTCTTTCTGTAAACCTTGTAGGAAGTGTCTGAAATGTCTTAATAAGACTGTGTAAGATATATTCTCAGCCTACAGTGTGACCAGAACGATTCTAAATAACAAATCCAAGTATGAGTCAGTATTGGAGGTTTTTTGTGTGGTTTCCTAAATCTCTTTCTCTCTTTCAGGGTGCTCTGGAACAGGGCTCAAATTCTCAGCTGATGGCTGTCCAGTACACAGAAACCACTAGCATCAGGTAAGAAGATGCGAAGCTCTTGGCCAGAGGGCTTGAACTGTATTATAGTTTTAGTGAAGTTGAAATTCACATCTCCTTTGAGTGCTCCTCTACGACTTTTTATCAGTTCAAATGAACATATACTACCAATTAACAATCCTAATAAAAAGATCACCTCTCCCAAGTCTCTTAAATACAGATTTAGTCAGAGTGTTTTTCAGTCATAATTTTGCTGAAAATCCGATGTTTTTTAAGCCTCAGGGAGAGGGATATTACCTTCTCTCTCTTTTGTAGGTGTCTTGCTGAGTGATCACATTAAAAAAGTTATTTTGTGTGTGCATGTGTGTGTATATATGTGTGGTGTATATATTGTGTACCCTAATAAACTTGCCTGAGGATCAGAGGACAGAGCCAGCCACTAGATTAGACATAGAGGCTAGGCAGTGGTGGCACACACCTTTGATCCCAGCACTTGAGATCACATGCCTTTGCTTGGGAAGCACACATGCCTTTAATCCCAGGAAGTAATATGGAAGGACAGAGAAAGGTATATAAGGCGCAAGGAAACGGGAACTCACTCTGTTTAGGCTGAGAATTTCATAGAGGTAAGAACTAGTAGCTGACTTCTCTCATCTTTCAGCTTTCACCCCAATATCTGGTACCCGGGTTTTTTATTAAAAGACCATCTAAGATTCGAACAACATATGTGTGTAATGAAGTCAAAGGAAAAGTCAAGTCAGAGGAAAACTCTGGAGAGTTAGTTCTCTCCTCCCACCTTGTTAATGCAGGCTCACTCTTGTTTCGGTTGTTCTATGAACTGTAGGTTTCAAGGTGATTATTCTGTCCTGACCCCTCATATCGCTATAGGAGTGCTGGCATACAGTTGTGTCCTTCGGTCAGCTCTTTGTTTTGTTTCATTTTTTTGAGACAGGGTTTTACTGTGTACTCTGGCTATGAGATCTACCTGTCTCTACCTCCTGAGTGCACCACCACTGCCTGTCTTGATCCAGCATTTTTTAATGTGGATCCTGGGGATTGAACTCAGGTCTTAGGCTTTGTGTGACAGGTGCTTTTACCCGCTGAACCATCTCATCCACCCTGGCGGGTACTTTACATACATCTTATCTCTAAATTTATATAATAGTTCAAAAGTGTATTTTATATATGAAAAGGGTAGGGAGTCAAGAGAGTTCTTGTTGCTGTTTTTAATAATTTTCGAAGTCGTGAACCAAGTGATAGACTTCAGACCCTGTCTGTTTGACTTCAAAGAATCTCGTATTCCTAAATAGTACTACAGGAGAGTTTGAGAGATTCCAAAGAGAGTGCAGTATCCACCAGTTCAGATGTCATCATCCAGGCGAGTGTAACTGAGAAGGAAAGTGGTGTGGGAAGGAAGTCAGTCACGATGAAGGGGCTCCCTGTAGTGGGGCAGAATTGTAGTCAAAGCCCTTCGTGACTTGCTCTGTGAACCAGGCAGGTTAATGAAGCAGGTATGAGACCTTATGTTTGATCTTCCAGCACCCCCAACAACAATAGCAATAAAAACATATCATTTGCATAAGTCAAATGTAGCAGAATATCATATGGCACCCCATAAATATGTGCCATTACTTGATTAAAGATTAAAAAGTAACAATTGTTGTTAAAGTGCTACTGTTTTGGTTGAAAGAGAGTCTTAAGATTCAGATGTGACCTTAGAATGGAAGGAATTGGGAGGACTCAATATGTTTGAATATTAATGATATTTTTTGTCTTCTCACATTAGTAGAAATTCTGGGAATGAACTGCAAGTGTATTATGCTTCACCGGGAAGTTACCAAGGCTTCTTTGAAGCCATCCGCAGAAGGGGAGACACTTTTTACGTCGTATCATTTCGAAGGGTAAGTGCATTTTCAAAGAATAAAGCAAACATTTGTGAGCACCTGCTGTGTACAAGACTTCAGACTTGTAGAGTCTTGTAGAAGGTACCGAGGTAGGTAGGAGGCAGGATGAGGTCAGTGATGCAGGTGCAGCGGTGTGAGGGAGTGCTGTGCTGAATGCAGACTTGACGGAGCTGGTCAGCGCTGAAGAAGTGGGACGCGGCACTGGTGTCAGGCTACATACTGTGCATTAGAAAATGCAAACACGCCGTGATGTTTATTCCTTGTCACCCCGTAGCCATGCTGTTGGTTTCTGACGAAAGGGAAAGTAAAACACCATTTCCTATTACTCGTTGTAAGCCAATGCCTATTTGGTAATTGAGGAACAGACTTCTGAAATGGAGGCTGGTTAATTTGTCAACTGTGGAGTGTTTAGATCTGTGTTCCCAAGTTTCTTTGTTCCCTTTTATTTTTTCATTAAACGTTTATACTCATTGGTGAAGAATATGTTACATAATGTCAGATTGTACAAGCATGAATGTTTATACTAGAATTTTTGAATGTTAAAAATGTTAGGCTACATGAAAAAGCACAACCATTGACAGCCCAGCTGCTTTTCCTATAAAATGACGATATATTCTTCATAGAGTTTCCATCTGACAGTCCCTTAGAGTGCTATACATTAACCAGGAAAACAGAAATGATTGGAACTCCTCAGTGATTTGCATCCTAAGCCATTTCTTTCTTTCTTAAAAAAAACCTATTCTGTTTTTAATTACTTACTTGTATATATTGGTATGCGCATGTGAGTGTTGCATTAGTTACTCTCTGTTGTTGTGATAAACACCACAATCAAGACAACTTATGGAAGAAGTAGTTGATTTGGGCTTATGGTTCCAGAGGGTAAGCGTTCGTGATGATGGAGTGTAGCAGGAGTCATGGTGGCTGCCGCAGGAAGCCGGAGGTTCACACAGCCACAAGCACAAAGCATACAGAGAGAAGTGGAAATGGCAGGAGTCTTTAAACTCCCAAAGCCCACCACCAGTGACATACTTCCTCCAGCAAGGCCACACACCTCCTAAGCCTTCCCAAACAGTGACACCACCTGGGGACCAAGTGTGCAAATACTTGAGACTGTTGGGACCTCTCATTCAAACCTTGACAAGTGCGTTGCCCACAAAGTCCAGAAGAGGATGTCAGGTCCCTTGGAGCTGGAGTTACAGGCAGTTATGAGCTACCTGATGTAGGTGTTGGGAACTGAACTCAGGTCCTCTGGAAGAACTATAAGCACTTTAACCACTGAACCATCTCTCTAGCTGCCTAAGCCATTCGTTTTTAAAGAACAGACTGTAAGGGGTGTATGGTTAGAAATAAGATTTACTAACAGTAGAGTGACTTTGCCTCTCAGTTGCCGTTGCCAATCACTGTCACAGGAATTGCCAGTGAACTAGTTAGTGTTTCTCTAAATTAGACATTTTTTTAGTGACTAAGGGTTTCAGGAACAGAGCAAATGGGCTCTTAAAGGCTAAGGAGATCAGATGTGACACACACACACACACACACACACACACACACACACACACATATATATATATATATATATATATATATCCAGTTATTAATTAAATATACCAGGAGATTTGGAATACTTTAGCCATAGTATCTGGTGATTACAGTCTTTTCACAAAATTCCTATGCTCATCTTGTTCTCCTAAACAATTAGTATATTTCTTTGCCAGTCTTATAGTGCCTTTTGAGTAACAAGGGGGAAATTGAAAACAGAATTTCATTAAGGCTCCAGCTGTCTTGACTCATGAGAACTAGGCATTTGTTCTTCTATTGATACAATTATGTTTAAAGTTCAAGGAAAAGTAAACCTTTTAAAATGGATATCGTAAGGACCTGATGGGTGCTGACATGACTGTGTTAATGAACTTACTACAGAAGCATGTTTTTGATTGCCAAAATAGCTTTTTTAATTTTAAAAGTAGTTCAGGATATGCCTTCATTTGTTCAAAACAGTATAACAAATAGAAGCAGCAGCTGTTAAGCCATGAGTCGAAGTCATTGTTAATAATGACTTTCTAGGAATGAAAACAAGTCTCTCTCTCTCTCTCTCTCTCTCTCTCTCTCTCTCTCTCTCTCTCTCTCTCTCTCACTCACACACACACACACACACACAATGAAAACAAGTCTCTCACACAAACACACACACACACACATACACATATGCGCGTGTGCATGTGGAGAAAGGAGAGATTTTATTAAAGGAGACTAGGTTGTTTTTTTTTTTTTTTAATAAAGAGGATAAATGATTTTTTTAAAAAAAAAATACAAGGATTACTTTCTTCCTGCATGTGTAAAAAGCTCTTTCTCATTATTTTGTAGTGGAAGGGCTATTGGAAAATTATTGATTTCTCCTTCCACCCTTTAATGTTCAGGTAGTTCAGGTAAGGGTCTGTCATGCATTCTGTCTGTACCTTTCACCTCCTAATTATAATTTATCATCTAGCATTTTATATCTAGGAAGAGTAAATATAAACCTGCAACATCTTTCTTTCTCCATCCCTTCCACCTCTCTCTCTCTCTCTCTCTCTCTCTCTCTCTCTCTCTCTCTCTCTCTCTCTCTCTGTCTTGTTTTAACAGTAGGGAAATGAAAGTTAACTTTATTGCATTGGTTATAAACTGTGTCATGAGACAGGAATCTGGTCCTTAAATACCTGGATTGCTCATTTTTCTCTTGCTGAGATGAAAATACAGGAAGTAGTGGATTACCTCATGCTTGACATTTTCTTCCACTCTTTGGTGTGAAATAGTTTGCTAATAGTTTAGTTGAAAGTCATGTGGCATGAGTAGGAGACAGTGGACTTTGCTCTTGTTGGCTTCTCAATCCCATTGCCTGAAGTGTTGGCATTGGACATTCAGAAAGAAGGAACTTGGGAAACCCCAAGTCTCTGCCTAGCAAGAGCCAGACACTTATGATCAGGCCACTGGTCCAGCTTCCTTTCTTTAACTGTCGAGCATATATTTAACTACATGCTTTAATAGCTGAAGAAGTCCATGTGGACATCGATTGTCCAGTGTACCATTATTTAGTAAACCAGGCCCCTTGCAAACTTTTGCTTCCTCACATCCTATACTCCTGCACCCGTTAATCTCTTTACTGTTGAGCTGTGACATTATTTTCTCTAAAGAAGACATGCTTTGGGGTAACTACTGAGTTCCTGCTGAGGTCAGAAGAAAGACATTCTGGCAGGAAACCTTTTCTGTGGCTTTGCCTTCCTTCTGCCTGGTTTTTCCTCCAGCACAGCAGGCTCTTCTCTCCTTGTTGAGTTCCAGGCATTCATACCTCATTTTCCTGTGAGTCTTTTTTCCTTTTCCTTTTTTAAAACTTGTTTTGGTGTGATTTGGAGGGGTAGGGTGGAGAATAGGGTTTCTCAAACTTCCAAGGTACTTTGAACAAACTATACATAAATAAGAAAAAAGTGATTAAATACAGTGTTTCTTTTTCTTAATGTGTTTGTATAGTATTTATTCAGGGAGTGTGTGAATTATAGTATTTATTCAGGGAGTATATTCTTATTAAAGAATATAAGAAAATGAATTCAAGAGCATGAGCTCTGAGGTAGATTCTCAGAAGAGGAAAGTTAGGTAGGAAAGTGATGCCAACGAAGAGGAAAAGAAAACCTGAGAAGGGTGAGGAATGCTGTGACCTCAGCTGTCATTCCAGTGAACTTTGAAATGCCATCCATAGATGTTGCTTTCCAAGTCAGTTGTATCTGGAGTAAGGATTTCAAATCTTAGGGCAGTTTCTCTTGAAGAACAGGTTTCTGTCTAGAGAGGTGATCAGTTGGTCAGATGCTTGCTGCATAAGCATTAGGACCCTGAGCCCAGGTCCACAGCATTCATTTAAAAACTGGACATGGTGGCTTGTGTCTGTTGCCTCGGTGCTGGAGGGAAGCAGATACAGGAGGATACCTTGAGCTTGTTGGTCCATAGCCAAATTAGCAAGCAATGCATCCAGTGAAAGACCTTGTCTCAGAAATTAGATGGAGAACCATTATGGAAGACACCTGATGTAGACCTCTGGCCTCCACACCCCCACATGTATGTACAGCACCCACACACTCATACCAGGAGTGGGGCCTGGGGAAAGATGGGTGTACCAGGCTTTCTTGTTGGACTTTGTTTGGACTTCCAGCCCCCAAATAATGACACAGAGACTTATTATTAATTGTGAAAGTTTGGCCTTAGCTTAGACTTGTTCCCAACTAGCTCTTATAACTTAGATTAACCTATTTTATATTAATCTGCATTCTGCCACGTGGCTTGTTACCTCTCCTCCACACTTAGTATGCCTGATTTCCTCTGCATCTCCCCAGCAAATTCCACACCTCTCTGATTCTTCCTCTGAGTTCCTCTCTCTGCCTGGAAGTCCCCCTTATCCTCTCCAGCCTAGCTATTGGCTCTTCATCTTTTTATTAAACCAATCACAGTGACACATCTTCACACAGTGTTCAGATATCCTGCAGCAGATGAGAGAAAGAACAGGTCTTCTTTCGTTCAGTTGGCTACAAATGAATGTCTATTATTCCCATTTATTTGATATTTCTTATTCAAATGAGATAAATATTTAAAAATACTTTTGCATTTTTTATTTTGTTTTTGTTTTTAGTACCTGTTCTTCACATTAAAACTAAACACTTTCCAGGAGGTGGTGGCACATGCCTTTTATCCCAGTACTTGGGAGGCAGAGCCAGGCGGATCTCTGTGAGTTCGGGGCCAACCTGGTCTACAGAGCGAGATCCAGGACAGGCACCAAAACTACACAGAGAAACCCTGTCTCGAAAAACCAAAAAAAAAAAAAAGTAAACACTTTTGTGTCTTCTCAGTTGTTTCAAATGAATGTGTGATGTAAGTAGGGATCTGAGCTTCAGCTATATGCCTATCTCAGAGATGTTTCTCCCTCTTCCTCCAAATAGTACCATATTTGTAGGTAGATTTCACTCCTTGTGATTGCTTGTAAAACGTTTATGAGCACATTGTATGTATATGGTGTAGATTGTAAGGATTACCTCCAGCAACAAGGACTTACTGTACGATGTATAGGGATTGAAACACCATAGGAAACTGGCTCAGCAGCCAAATAGCACCTTGAATGTACACTAATCCCCATGGAGAAGTGAGACAGTTTGTTATTCCTGATTCGACAGCAACACCAGTGGTTCTACTGTAGTCTTTTTTTACACATGGCTGAATCAGATTTCTTAAACAGAAAATTGCTATTATTGGACAGTTGGTTGTTATCTTGTATGAAGGACTGTCGTGGGTGTCTTAGCTCATGATCCAGAGACCATTCATTTATAACCAACAAAATATGGTTGTTTTCAATATATTCTCATTTTTGTAAGCCTGAAACTTCCTACAAAGAAAAGCCCGAGGCCACACTGTAAGAAAACCTGAGCTTTAGCTGTACACACACCTTAGAGATGTTTGCTTGCTTGTGCAGGCCCTTGAACCTCCATAAACGTTATTATAACACACTAGTTTTATTATATTAAAAAATCTTTCTTATGTTCGTTCCTGATTATTGGATCTGATGCACTCTCCCTCTCATCTGCGTTATAGGCAGGAAGCAGTGTGTACTTTTTGATTACTACCCTGACACTCACTCAGCATGGTTCCTGCCACTCAGTGCTTGTTGAGTGTAGATATTGTAGGTATGTGTCACTGAGAGAAGCCCAGTATTAGAAATGCACTGTTGTAATGCGTTTTATTTGCAAGGTATTTTCCATTGTTTGGCATAAAGAAATGTGACTGTTTTACTAAGTAACCTAAGTGGTGCTGAGTCCAGCAGGGTTTAGGGTAGCACTGGCCTCTCTTTTTGTTCATTTCTGGTTGCTTCAGCCAGAGTAACGGCAGTGTTATGTCTTGTCTCTAATCTAAGTCTTAGAGGTAAAGAAACTACCTGGATGGATTGCTTAATGCCTTTCAGTGTCATCAAGTAGAACCTTAAGTTATTCTTATTCTCATAATTTGTGTGTGTGTGTGTGTGTGTGTGTGTGTGTGTGTGTGTGTGTGTGTGTGTGTGAAAGCACTTTGGAGCAGATGGGTTGTTGTAGATCTCTGTTTGCTCTTGGTTTGCTTTGGGTTTAGAAGAAGGGTTATTGTTTTATATCAACATAGATTTAAGCAACATGTTTGAGTACATGAGTCAGAAATTTAAAACTTTAGACAAACTGTAGGAAATGTTCTGATGATTGCAAAGTTTGCTTGTTGGTGTTATTTATTGTAGCTGGAAGCTTTTCTGTGTCCCAGCCAGCCAGCGGTCAGGACAAATCTCTTCCACTCTTGTCCCCCAAGTAAACACACAGAGGCTTATATTAATTATAACTGCTAGGCCTAAAGCTCAAGCTTATTACTGACTTGCTCTTACACTTAAATTAACCCATAATTTTTATCTATGTTTAGCCACGTGGCTTGGTACCTTTTCTTAGTTTTGCCTTTACATCTTGCTTCATCTGTGTCTGGCTGGCGACTCCTGACTCAGCCTTCCTCTTCCCGGCATTCTCCTCATCTGCTTATCCCATCTATACTTCCTGCCTGGCTACTGGCCAATCAGCATTTTATTTATCAACCAATCAGAGCAATACACATTCACAGCATACAGAATGACATCCCACAGCAATTTGTGCAGAATACTTGCCAAAAGTTTATTCCCATGGGTGACCACAAAAGCAATTCCTATATTAATTTCCTAATATATGAAGAAAGTGTAATTCATGTACAAAGCATATTAAGTGATTATAATTATGTGATTGCAATTTATGTTATATATGTGTGTTAGTGGTATGTATACTTAGAGGTAAGAGGAATTTCCTTAGCAATAAAAAATAAATTAGTGTATAAACTTTGATTTAAAAAGATACTGTCTTTTGTTTCTAAGATTTTACAACTTTAATATACATATGGATCTCAGAGGTCAACCACTGCCATGACATTTCTTGCCAAATTCTAGCTAGAACAATGTGAATAGATGATCTTGGGATAATAATTGCATCTTAAAAAATATCTTAGAGGGGGAAGGAAAAAATCCCTTGTGTAGAATACTTTTCTCATTTTTTACTTTCCTTAAAATATACTTTCATTCAGGTCTTGAAGTGTGTTATAAAACAATAGAGTAGAATTATTTAAGTATCCATTTAAGTGAGGCTTACTTAATGATTATATCAGCAATGTTCCTTTTTATAAATATTTTTCTTATTTAATTATATATAAACTAACATATTTAATGTATTCAGACTTTATACTTCACAAAGTTGTTTTCTATATGATATAAGTATATATAATATATAATTTCTTAGTTCCTTTTATATAATCATATAAGTATTTCTAATCCTATTTTATGAATGACAAAATTGAGGCAGAAGGAGGTTAAATATCTTAAAGATACAAAAAAGATTAAGCATTAGAACAAATGCTGTAGATAATAGCACATATCTATAATCTCATTACTTGGGAAGCTGAGGCAGGAGGCTTGCAATGAGTTCAAGACCAACCTGGGCTATATATATGTAATGAGTTTTAGACTAGTCTGGGCTACAGAGTAAAACCCTGCCTCAAACCAGCAGTAGCAGGGTGTGGTGGCACATGCCTTTAATCCCAGCCCTCAGGAGGCAGAGGACAGCCTGGTGTACATAGTGAGACCCAGTCTCATAAAACAAAACAACCCCCCCCCCCACCAAATCAACAGTAAGTAAATAAATCAATAAACAAATAATTGTACACTGAGAAGCTCACACTTATAATTCAGGCACTTAGACGGATAAGACGAGAGGATCATGAGTTTGAGGCTAGACTTGGCAGCATAATGAAACCCTATCTTAAAAATGAACAAATACATTTAACTAATTAGTTAATTTGCACTGATTAGTGGTAGGGGTTAATAGTTGGTAGATCAAATTTTGATACTTTCCCTTGCATTAAATTTCAGGTTTTTGTAATGATGATAACTTTTTCCCCCAAACAGAGATATAATCTAAGAATGAATGCTTTTTCACATGATTATATGAAGAAAAATGTAAGGACCTGCAGTTTAGCTTCCAATGGGCCTCTTACTGGTATTTATTTACTGTGTGACTTTGGACAAATCACAAATCCCTCGTAGCTTCAGCTTTTTTATCTGTAAAGTGAGAAAGTTAGAGGGTATTGACATTTTCAGTTTAGCTCTAGAAATGTGATTTTTATTTTTCTACTTTTCTGTTTGAATACATGTGAACACTGTCTGCTTAGAAGGCTGTGACATTGCTTTAAATTCTTACATGTTACTAAAGTAGTTCAGTCTGGTGGAGTTAATACATTTTAAGAGTTTTGAAAAACAAAGTATCAAGTTAAAAGATAGTCTTGTGTATTAAAAAAAAATTGATTTTGTGATGGCTGCCAGTTTTGTGATTTATTTAATATTCCTACAGTGCACAATATATCAACCTTTAGTTCTTATTTCTATGATAAAATTATTGTCCCATTTCACAGATTAGGGAATGGAACACAGAGGGTTACTGTAACATAAAATTTGAAAGTGGCAGAGCCAGAATTTAACCTAAGAGTTTGACTCCAGAGTCTGTGTTCTTAATCATTTTCCTACATTGCCTTTTTGAAGCTTTTATTTCTATATCTTTAAAAACAATCAGTTTGGAGTTTCATTCTATTACTCTCTTTGTCCAAAACACATTAGAGTTCCTTTGATTTATTTCCAAAGAGAACAAGACCGAGGCAAAGCCTTTTTGGAAAACCAAGCCACTTGCTATGATGTATTATTGTGTAGGAAGAACCAGCGCAAGCAGGAAAACATGAGGAATCATTGTGAGCACAGGAGGAGAAATGGAAGAGAAAAGTATAGTGTAGATAAGGGGAAAAGTATCAACTTGTTTATTTTGTTTAACATTTGGAGGTGAAGGAAGAAGTGTTCCAAAAAGAGGTAATCAGCGGCATCAGATGTTACAAGTCTCCCTGAGAGTGAGCAATTAAAATCCCATTTAGCTTTGTAAACAGAAATCGCTGGTGATGGTGATTACATTCATGGTCATCAGAACAGAATCCACACTAGAAGTGAGAGAGAACGTGAAAGAAATGAAATGGAGTGTTTGGTAAATATGGCATCGAGTGGAAGAAATGATAGCCTGGGCATAATTAAAGGGAACAGAACCCCATCCCCGTGCACGTGTGCGTGGCAACTCCTCAGGGACTAGACTGTGCGAGGCAAGCACTTTCTCCCTACAGACAGAGACCATGTGATTGGTTTGTGTACATATAAATGTAAGAGCAGAGTTGTGTTTTATACTTGACAGATGTTCTGAAGAAAATTAATCAAGTCAACACAATGTTTGTTTCTCATCTGCAGTAATGTTTTTATGTGTAAAGCAAAGCATGGAGAAAGTTGAAGAGTTTTGGTTTACTTGCAGTAGAACTACAAAGAAAAAGAGTATATGGAATTAAAACCAGATTAAAAATAAAATGTTTAAAGTGTTCCTGAGATATCAAAAGTCTTCCAAGTCATGAATGAAATGATTATTAATAACAGGAAAAAGTTTTTAAAATATAAAGGGTGATAGAACTGTTTCTAATTAAATTTATACGTAGTCTTTGAGTTTTTCCTCATATAAGAGCTAGGAACTAGCAAAGTAGCTTGTGAAATTATTTTATGTCTCAGTAGAACTTGGTACAGGTTTCTTGGTTATGTCACAAAACTTAATTATGAAGGAAGCAATTACTATGTTATAGGAAATGTCTGTGATTTATGATTAAGTCTGAAACGCTCATGTCACTCATTCTCTCCCTCCACTTGCAGTGACTTGTTCAGTTTGGACTCTTAGTTGTTTAACTTTTGACACCTTCAGCAATGTTAAACCTTGACATTTCAGGTTTTTTCCTGAAAAATCTTGTCTATTAATTGTGTGATTTATTTCCACACATTGCTGCTAATCTCTTTAAAGATACTGTCTGAAGAACTGTAGCATCTATAATACGGATACCCCACCAGAATCCAGCAAGAGAGATACTTAGCTCTAAGTTGGAGCCTAACATCTAACTAATTAATTACTTGACTCTTGGCTTCATGTCTATTGCCTCTGCTAGCGTATAAATACACTGAGGGCAAGAAACCTCTCCGCCTTAGTCTTCTTTCTGTCCCCTCTACATAGCACAATGCCAGGTATGTAGGAATAAGTGAATGAACAAATGAATGAACTGGATGCCAATCCATCAGTTTAATACTATCTTTAATTTTTTACCATCACCATAATGTGATAGAAAATGTGTGATAGAGCAGCTTCTTGAGCATTTGTGTTTGTTAGTATATATTCATGTATGTAGGAGGTACATGTATAGATGCTGGTGCACATACATTGTATGCACGAGTGTAGAGGTCAGAGGTCAGCTGTGGGTGTTGTTCCTCAGGTGCCGTCCACTGTATTTTTTAAAACAGGCTCTTTCACTTGCTTGGAACTCACTGATTAGGCTGAACTGGCTGGCCAGTGAGCCCCAGAGATCTTCTTGTCTGCTCCACCCCTCTGCTCCCCACCCCATGCTGGGATTACAAGCACATACCACAGTGCCTAACTTTTTTATTATTGAAAACTTTTTTTCATGTAATATATTCTGATCCTACTTTTTCCCTTCTCCAACTCTTCCTCTATCCTCCCCACTGACCCACTGACCCACGGTTCTGGTGATCCAACTCTGGTCTTCATGCTTACATAGCAAATTCTTCACTGACTGAGCTATCTGCCCAGCCTCTTGAGCATTTTTATCAGGGCCATCTATGCCTCGTTACTGTAGAAATCAGTCTTTCAAAAAAAGTGAATTCAAATGCATTTTTACAAGGCTGAGTACCATTTTCCTTTCGGGATGTTCTATTAAGATCTCTATGTTTTGTGTTTGAGAGACTAACCTTGGTAATATGTGGACAGAGGTGATTATTTTTCAAAGATTTTTGTATCACTTTAACCTCCAGAATGACTAAGCCTCAGACTTATTAGTTCCAGATGCCTATCCATAATGTGTATCTGTGATGTCCTAAAAGGAGAGGACCATGCTAACATTTTATTTCCCGTGTAACACTTAACGTTAAAAAAATTAAGAAAAATCTGTCAACTTAAATTGTAGATTTATTTTGGTAATTCAGCTAGAGTCGTCTGCGTCTGATTATACAATCCTTGAAGTAAATCTCTGTAGAATGACTGTTGTCACTGCATGGAGAATGCCTTGGAAAGAAAGCGCAAGTCAAGCAGAGGACCAGTGACAGGAAGGCTCTTCAGGTGGTTTGACTTTGACGACGACAGTGATGACAGTGCGGTTTTATGCCAAGTCTGTTTTGCACATAGGCTCACAGAGCTGCACTCGCGCAGCTTTGTCAAGTCTGAATTACTCAGAAAAGTGTAACTTCTGGGCTTCTTTCTATCCCATTTCTCAGCATGCTTTCCCTGACAGTCTAGGCTTCATTCTCCCTCCAGCAATTCCCCTCCTCACCATGTGGCTGTCTACCATGCGGGTGACCTCTATGCCAGTTTAACTCAAATGACATGGCCTTTTCTCTGCTCTAGCTTCCACTTCCAGGCAGCTACCAAGATTTACAGCTTGTTTGTCCTGGGGTTTTCTTCAAATTTTAATAAAAATTTCCTTGAGCTTCAATAAGAGTTGGGGTACAACAGGACTGCCATGTACTGAAGTTGAAAATTTTGGGGTGGGCAAAATTATATGTTTGCTATAAATGGTAACTCATTTAAGGGAATATGTCCAATACAAAGACCATTAGCTCTGACTCTAAGCCTTAAAGAGTGGATTAACAGCTTTAAAAAAAAATTTAGGAATTATCAACTTATCTTATCAAAATCAATCGGAACATGGACTCTCCTAGGAAAAAGGTATAGAAATAGTACAGAGGTGGGGTAGAATTGATTTTAGAGGAGGAGCCAGCAAGGAGACTGAAAGGGAGCAGGCCACAAGCTTGGAAAGCCAAGAGGGGAAGACTATAAGGGAGTAGTTGACTCTCAGATACAGTTGAGAGTCACAAACATGAAAGTAAGTGTGTCCTGGGTATATTAATGGGAGAGTCATTGATGCCTTTAACCAGAGCCTTTAGTGGTGGAAGTGAAAGTTAGAGACCAGGGATGGATTAGGTAGTGAGAACAGCGTAACTGCTAAGAATTTGTCCATCAGAGGATAAAAGGAAACAGAAAAATATGTTTTTTTAAAACTGTAGCTACCAGCTGTATGTGTCTGAAGAATGAATCAGTAGGTAGGAAAGACAATGTTGTAGAAGTGATCATATCTCTGAGAAAGGGTAGAATTCAGACAGGTAGAAGAATGATCCTTTCTAAAAGTTTGTCTCTTTTGCTCTCCCGTTCACGCTCCCCTCCCAGCCCAGGTATTGTCCTATGCTAGGCAGATGAGCTGCTTCTGAACTACACTCTCAGTCTTGCCTTTCTTCTCTGGTGAGAGAGGCTAGGAGAGTATGGGATGCTACACTCTAGGGAGACACGAGAAGGCATCTCTAATGCTTTCTCTTATCTCAGGGAAATACAATGTGATGTTATCAACTGAGTGTGAAGATGTTGGAGGAGGTAAGTGAGCCCTGAAGAGAGACAGAGCCTGAAGTGGTTGTTTAAGCCAGTGGGAGGGTTAGACTGGGAGAGTAATAGGTTGCTGAGCCTTGGTAGAGTGGCAGTTTACAGTATGGAACACTGGGGTTAGACTGAAATCTCGACAGCAGAATGGCAAATGTGGGACCATGTAGTTCGGCATTCAAGGTATTTGTAATCTAGAGAACGGGATGCATGCAATTAAGTATAATGTGAAATGATAGTTGTGGTATACAAGGTAAATATGACATGCTGTGACAGCACACACTAATTAATCTTAGCCGACCTGTACAGGGAATCTCTCTGGAGCCTTAACAGCTAGGCCAATTCCTGATTGCTCTAAAACACATTACCTAAAGCTATGATATCATAGTTCATGGAGCAGGATTAACCTCCGAGGCATGATAGCATACCTTCATTAACACATCGCTATAGAAGAGTGTGTCTTCCTTCTGTTGTGTTATCAGGAATACCTGGTCCTGGGAAAGTGCTATTTCCCTTTTCTTTCTCACTCATCCTTTTTCATCTTTCCCAAGTTCCAGTTGTTAGATATAGAAACTTCGTAAGAACTTACAGAATAAATTATTACTTACAAATGATATTTTTAAATTCCATTTGACATAGCTAGTATCTTTTGCAAAGTAAATAAAAATTTTATTTTATGCTATTGTAATTAAGAATATTTGAATATTTGGTATCCATCTTTAATTTTTGTCCTATCACTTTTTTGTTAATTAACCTTTGTAATATCCCAGGGAACTATGCCACTGGAAGATTCTAATTTTCTTTAAGAATAAAATCTGTGGCTGATTTGAATTTAGTTATCTATTACAACATAAAGTAAAGATCTCGCCGGGCGGTGGTGGCGCACGCCTTTAATCCCAGCACTCGGGAGGCAGAGCCAGGCGGATCTCTGTGAGTTCGAGGCCAGCCTGGGCTGCCAAGTGAGTTCCAGGAAAGGCGCAAAGCTACACAGAGAAACCCTGTCTCGAAAAACCAAAAATAAATAAATAAATAAATAAAGTAAAGATCTATTATTTAGCATCATTTATAATTAGAATTGATAGTAAAGTTTTATAGCTATACAGTGTTGTACATTTAGCCTTTTAAAGATACAGCTGGTAAATGATAAACTAAATTTAACTGTACATTTTGTGTTTTCACACCACATATACCACAAATGCATGAACACATTTATGCACACACACACATGCATGCACTCACATCTATAATCTTTTCAATATTTTTTAAGAGCAGAAATTCTCAATTTTGATGAAGTCTAGTTTGTTGTCTTTTTAGTTTATGAATTGTGCACTTGCTGCTTCATAAAGTATTGCCAACTCTAGCTCACAAAGACGGTGTCATATAGCTTTTCTTCTAAAACGTTTGTACTTTACTAGTTTACATTTTGGTCCATTTTGAGTCAAACTTTATATTGTATTTTAAATCGTGTGTGTGTGTGTGTGTGTGTGTGTGTGTGTGTGTGTGCGCGCGCGCGTGTGCGTGCGTGCGCGCGCGCGCTTGTGTGACCCTGTTTCTATGTGTGGACACCTGCATGCTGTGGTGCTTGTATAACTTGCAGGAGTTGGTTCTCTCTTTTCATCATTTGAATTCTGGGGAATCAAACTCAGATTGTGGGGCATGGCAGCAAGTACCATTTCTGCTGAGACATCTTGTTGGCCATTACATTGATTTTTACGTATGTGCAACATGTGACTCAACGTTTACTTTTTGCTTGTAGAAATCCAGTATTGTATGGCGTTCAGTGCTGTGCTGTGTTTTCGTCCACTACCTTTTTTTTTTTTTTTTTTTTTTTTTAAGAAGAATTATAGCAAAGGCAAGTTTAAAAGGTTACACCAGACTGCCAATTGTCTTTGGCTTGGTAAGTTTGTACTGTTTCCTGGAGCTTCATAAAAAGGATGTCTTGTGGTTGAACTCTCTCAACCTCAAGTGTCCAGCCTTCAGACTCAACCAACCAAGTGTTATTTACATATACTTTGGAAATATAGCATACACTATAGATAATTGCAGCAACTGTGTAATGGTCAGAGGGTACTGCCAAACCAAAATTCTAGAAACCAGACTAGACAAATACATATGGGTTAAGAAATGCTCGTAAAGTAAGAGAAACTAAAAATAAGATTCTTGTGGGAGCTGGCTGCTACTGTCTGATCTATTAGTGCTTTGTTTTTCTTAACTTAGTTAAAGAAGAGCTTCATAGTCAAACTTTAGAATATAAATATATATATATATTCCCTCTGAACAGTAGCTTAAAAAATAGGAAAACAGCAGAATATGATTTAATGCATAGCATTGTGCAGTCTTGTTGAGAAATAAGAAAGTTTTCCATTCAACTGTGAATTGGTTGGTGCTTTTCGGTTTAGTGGAAAAACATAATTCTTGGCAGGGGCTGATGCAGCATTTTTTTTTGTAGGTAATCATGTAACATGAAGTCAGAAAGATCTGAGTTTTAACCAGCATTATTATGCTTACAAACTGCAGAACCCTGGGAAGATATGTCCAAAGTTCCAGGGTCCTTACCGCTAATACAGTAATAATAATAATCGCTTCTGGGTTAAGAAATTGAAATAAAACACTACATCCAATACTGGCACTACTCTGAACATGGTAAGTTCAATACATGTTTATTTCTCTGTTTTGAGGAATGACCTTTGAAGCAGGGCTCCTGTACAAAGACCCTGTAAGTTAATAAGATAAGGCAAAAGTATTTGTTTCCATTAGATTTGGCAACAATCTTGTATGGTCCCTCTTCTCTCACAAATCCCCAGAAAGATTCATTTTCATTATATTCTTTCCTTATCATCAACAGACTGAAAATTGGCATGGTATTAAAACTGCAAGATCTGGTACAGTAGTGTGTTGAAGGTGTCCTCCATTACATAGCTGGGTTTATAAACATTTGATTGAAACAGTTTAGATCTACCCCTTTTCAGGATTTGGAGGAATGGGATACAGAACTTTGTAAGGAACACATCTTTCCAAACAGCTTGAGGGAGTTGGTACTCTTCTACCCCGTGGGTCCTCGAGACTGAATTCAGGCTGTTGGGTTTCGTGGCAAGTATCCATGCCCACTGAACCATCTTGCTGGGCCAATTTTAGAATTATTTTAAATATTTCTTTTTTTTTTTTTTTTTTTTTTTTTTTTTTGGTTTTTCGAGACAGGGTTTCTCTGTGTAGCTTTGCGCCTTTTCCTGGAACTCACTTGGTAGCCCAGGCTGGCCTCGAACTCACAGAGATCCGCCTGGCTCTGCCTCCCGAGTGCTGGGATTAAAGGCATGCGCCACCACCGCCCGGCTATTTTAAATATTTCTTATTCTAATTCAGTGTCCATTTCACATGTCTACAGAAGTTATAGAGCTAGGTTACAGACAGCTGAGTGACAGTGGACACATGCTCTAACTGTTCCTAGAACTTTTCAGATTGACATCACATCCATTTGAATGCATTTAGTGACATCAGCTGATAATTAGAAACTTTACAGTCTTTCATCTGATCTTTTCATGCTGATATTAGAAGGGAGTCATATGACTAATGTGTCATAAGATCATCCAGATGAGTACGAAGGTTATTAAGAAGATTAAAAAGTTAATAAGATAATTGAATTCATATTATAAAGTAGTCATCTGCTCTGAAGAAGCAGTTTCATTTATGTCTGAGGCTTTAGGGCATGCCTTTAAGTTATAAAGCTTATTTTTTTAGCAAAGTGTAGGGATGTGGAGATAGTTCAATTGGTGAAATGCTTGCTGTTCAAGAATAAGTTTCTGTGTTTGATCTTTAGAGACAATGTAAAAATGCTGAGTGTGGTAATCCTAGCAGAGGAGGCAGAGACAGTGGGTCCAGGAGCTCACTAGCCAGTCAGACTAGTCCAGCTGGCGAGTTCCTGGCCAGTGAAAGACTGTCTTAAAAAAAGCAAAGTGGCTAGCACCTGAGGATTGACACCCAAGAGTGACCTCTGGCCTCCACACACATATGCACACATGCATCCCTATACACATGAATATGCACACATGTACACAAAAAATATGTGAGACTAATGACTAAGCTTTTCATGGTCAACCAAGTTCCTGTGTGTTTATGGTTCCTTGTCAAATGACAGCCACTATCATTTTTATCAAGCTTGCATTCATCTTAGACTAAGAGAATATGGTATTAGCTATCAATGTTTATTACAACCAAAGAAGACCAAAATAACATTTAAAAATTTACTTCCATTTTATTATGTGCAGTGTGCCTAGTTTTAAATAACATTTAAATTTCTTTTACTTGAGTTTTGTGTGCTGTATGCTTAGTTTTAACATGTAAACCAAGGAAAGGGTATTTTCCACCTATTACAACATAAGTGCTAATTTTACTCTGGAACAAGCATCTCCAGGAAACTGAATTATAGTGGGAAATGTCTCCACTCCATTTCTGACTATTGATCAGTTTTTGTATTCTTTAAGAGAAAACAAAAATGTGAGAAAGCCTCAGAGCATAATAAATTTTTCCCCCTCAAAAGGTCTATTTCCGCCGGGCGGTGGTGGCGCACGCCTTTAATCCCAGCACTCGGGAGGCAGAGGCAGGCGGATCTCTGTGAGTTCGAGGCCAGCCTGGGCTACCACGTGAGTTCCAGGAAAGGCGCAAAGCTACACAGAGAAACCCTGTCTCGAAAAACCAAAAAAAAAAAAAAAAAAAAAAAAAAAAAAAAAAAAGGTCTATTTCCTCACATCTTCTGAAGAATTGGTCTTATTTTTCAAACACCTTTATCAAGTTGTAAGTGACTTTTTTGAGTCATTGCTATTTATGTCTATGTTTTTAACAGCGCTTTGAGTGCCGCTGTCCTCAGATCTCTTAATTATGATCAGTTTTACTGTTACTCTTCCAACAAGGTATTAATTAACTGACTAGCTCTCATGTTCCTGGCTGTTCTTGGAACAAAATATACAGTTATTGGTGGGGGCAGGAAGAGCTTGCATTTTTAGAGTTTATATTCTAAAGATATATACTAAACAAATATATAAGTGAATATGCAATAAAATATTAGTTTGAGATAAGTGCTAGGAAGGAAAATCAGTAAGATAGAAAGGAATCATTCTAAGTGATCATTGACAAATTATTTCTTTTTCAGATTGCTGCACGTAGTTTTTTGGCTTGTCTTTTAAAATTGCTTTTGACTTTTTGCTAGTGATGTTTTAAAAAAGAAATTAAGAATTGTATATGCAGAGAAATCTGAAAGTCTAGCTCCAACTAGTGAATTTAGCATTTGTAAATGGAGGTATCTACAGAGAAATCAATTCTTTGGCTAATCACTGTTTTACTAGCAGTAGTAAAGCCTGCAGCTCAGGAAGTTGGCAAGTCTGCAGTGGCCTCACTGTGCAGCAGCCCCCAGGGAACCTGGGGAACCTGTTGATGTAGCACCGAGTTACAGGTTGTTATTCGGCTCTGGAGCTTTAATGCTTAGGCATTCTCTTACATCTTCCTCGCTTAGTCATTCACAATCTTGTATTTTTGCCAAGTAAAACAAATCTCATACTAATAAGCTATAAATAAACAGTAGGGGTGTGAGCCAGAGCCAGCATCTCCCCTCCTCCCCATGTGCACCTCCCTGGAACTCCCCAGTACGTTCATTCTGCCCAAACGAGCAGTACTGCAGAACTCCTGTTCCAAAGACCAACTCTAGTTATTTAAGTGAGGCTGTTTCTTTAGAACTAAGCAATGGTGTAATGAGTAGTGCTCTGGAATGTTCCCTGCGTCAAAGCAAAATGTGAACCTCTGTGTGCTTTCAGTGGGAGAAAATAGAAAATATATTCCCTACTTTTTCTGTAGAAAATCTTAAAAGTTCAGTCTAGAAGGCATCTGCCAGATTTCCCAAAGAAACACTGTGGTGTAGCTCAGCAGTTTTTCAGGGGAAAATGAAGAATAACATAATTGCTTAAAAGCCCTAACCTGTTAGTCAGATCCTTCCTAATAAAATTGTATTCTATTTTGCCTCATTGTCTATTCATTCAGTGCATTTTCTCCAAACTTGCTGTTTCAGTGTGCTACTATATCATGTATAAAAACAAGTAAGTCAAGATCTTGGTTTTCAAGGAGTTTGTAATAGTGGGGAAAGTGGCTTATGAGTCCAGAATTACAACAGTGTGACAGGAGCTGTAAGGAAAAGATGTGACACAGAATGCCCTGTGGTTACACATAAGCTCAGTGTTTATGATGCATTCACGTCCTGACTGTTGTGTGTAAGACAGTCCATCTAATCCTTCCAGCAGCCTCACGAGGTAGGGATTCATACACTCTGTAAGTGTGCCGGGTGCACTAACTTCCAGGAAGGAAAAGGTATCAGAAAAGTGTAGAAAGTACTTCTCAAGTTGATAGGAGAAGGATGAGGAATGTGAGAGGGAATATGAGGCAGTGTGGTATTTCACAGGCTGTGTGTGAGAGGTGCCTGTGTAAATGAGTAGGACTGTCGAGAAAAATGGGTGGAATGTCAAGTGGGTTCTGGGAAATAAAACATGGCAGAATCACGAAGGAACTTGTGGGCTATGCTTAAAGAATTTGGTTCTTAGAAGGAAGACAGGATCAGGCTTGCATTTCATAATAAACTGTGTGATTGTTTGCATAGGCATTTAGAAGGGAGTTTTTACTTCTAAAGGAAGGAATTTCTCCTCCAGCTTGACTTATGTATACTAAATTCATACATAGAAACATAAAACGAAAATCCGGAAGTGCCATATTTTAGTTTTGCATCTCTAAGACTAAAGTAGTTATGTAAGTTAAATATAAGTAACATTGTAAAGATAGAAATTAAATCCACATGAATCTATGTAACAATCCGTGTTTGGGGACATAGTCGTACAAGTGAGGGTGACACTGTCCTGCTGCTAGTACATAAGCATTCCCATACTATTGAGTGTTCTATGCTCACTTAGTTCCCCATCATCCCCGCAACTATTGGTCCCCCTCTTAACCCCCCCCCCCCCCCCCCCCCCCCCCGCCCCCCCCCCCCCCCCCCCGCCTGAAAAAAAGCAAAACAAAAAAGGTTGTTCTGTCTTTTCGACGTTGTTTAAAGGAAGTAGAAAAAGGATTATTGTGTCTAAAGCCATTTATTTCTCTCTGACCAATCACTTTTTCTTAGTGGGACTTTTTCTTCAGGAGTTTCCTCAACTGTGTTTGCCAAGGATGAAACCAGCATAAAGCTTGACTGACTAGATACACTTAGACTCTAAAGTTGCTGTGAAAATTATTTCCTAAACAAGAATTATTTAAATGCAAAGCTGAGATATTTTAACATTTTTCTTTAAAAATTTTTAAATTACATTATTACATTTTTATTTTTATGTTTTATTCTTGGGGGTGGGGCACATGAGCTTTGGTGCTTGTGGGTGTCAGAGGACAACTGGCACCATGTGGGTTCAGGAGATGGGGCTCCAGTTGACAGGTGTGGACCTCTGCCTGCTGAGCCACCTCACTGACTCTGAACCAGCATTCTTTGTTCAACAGTCATCCAAAGTCTAAAAGATCTGCTCTTACACAATATGGCCACCATTTCTATTTTTTCTCTTATTCTTAAGCTGTTAAACCTTATGCTTTTTAAAGTAAACATTTCTGACTTTGAACTCAGTTTTTGTTTTTCTAAGATAATAGGGAGACGCGTTACATTTTCTGCGGTGCATCACTGCTTGTTTAGAGAGTACCCAGCTTCTGGTGTGTGTTTGCTTTCCTTTTACCTTGTGTGTTTCACTTGAACAAGTGAAAAGAATATATTTCTCTGTGAATAAGGTGAAACAATTTGAGACTTAAAATTGCGTTAATCACCATTTAAATTTTCTTCCCTGAACTTGTATCTGGAAAAATGTTCTTTAGAATTTGGACCTTCCTTAAAATGGATATGAATATTTGGCTCTTCTAACCCATGTAGATTAGATTTAAAAACTGTTTTAGGGGAGACTTTATTTTCATAGTAAAATCCTGAACTGTAGCGAGGTAAAACAAGTTTATTCTTTTCGTATTCAGGCTCACATTTGTTATTCAAAAGCGGCAGCAGCAGCAAGCTCATTGCCCGACGGGAAGACATCTGCTCATTTCCCAGCCCCACTCCGGCCTCTCCTTTCCCTTGTAAGGTGTTACATCTGCTTCAGACAAGCTCCAGAGACTGCGCATCTGTTCCTAGTGTTTGACAGTTGTTCCTAGTATCCACAGTGTGCAGTGGGCAGTGTAAGGGAAGTTGAGAGCTGTTGAATTTTTCAACCAACACTAATAATCGAAGCTGTAAAATGTCTGCTCTTTATATAATATAGCCATCATCTTTCACTTGTTCCTTTTACTCTTAAACTGTCAAACTGTACGCCAGGCTGAAATAAATTGTTCCTAATCCTAGGCATGCCTTTTACTAAGAAAATATGTAAGGCCTTTGTAGTTAAAGATGTCTTGTGTTTGCATTTCGCTCCCTGACCCAATACTATCTCATACTGAATTGGTGGTGGAATGCTTTTTTAAAGCCCTACTGCAGCAGTTAATCTCTGTGGTTCTTTCTTTTCTTGCAAGTGGTCGGAAAGCTTTTACAGTAATAAGCCACTCCAGGAACTAGTGTTAAAACATTATGCCCAAATATGAATCATCTGCCTGTTATTAGTACTGAGTCATAAAGTCTTTTTTGAGACAGGCTCCCACTGTGTAGCCTTGGTTGGCCTGGAACTTACTTTGTAGGTGAGATTGGTCTCAAAATCTTAGAGATCCACCTGCTTCTGCTTCCTGAGTGCTGGGCTTAAAGGCTGCACCACCACAGCCGGACTGCCACATCCCGACTTTTTAAACGACAATTTGGAGACGGGGAGGAGGATTGAGATTGCTTTGATTAAAAAGTGCGTGTGTGTGTGTGTGTGTGTGTGTGTGTGTGTGTGTGTGTGTGTGTGTGTGTGTGTATATATGTATGTATGTGCATGCGTGCATGTGCACAAGGCATATCACTGGTGTTTTTGTAGAAAACCTTCTAAAATGTGATTGGAAACTCCACAGTTGGTAGATCTGACTTTAGAATTCCATGAAATATCTTTCTATGCTTGTTTTATTAGAAGACGAAGAAGTGATGAAATAGATTTTCAAAACGGTGTCAGTGAGGTAAAAGAGACATAATTTTGAGGTTCGTAAACGTTTGAGTGTGGAGTTGTTAGGTTTTTTTCCCCCTCGGGTGTCTGTAAAGTCTTCTTTTGTCATTGGAGATGTTTTCTAGAAGTCTTAGAGAGTTACATATAGAATTCTTACCAATGGTCTGAATCAACAGGTAACTATATAGTAAGTTTAATGGAATTTGCTGTTTTGTTTTCAAGTTTCAAGAGGACTCTCACTGTTCAGAAATAATAAGTCAAATTTCAATAGTCTTAACAAAATAAATGTTTCATTTATTTTAGAGTCTTTAGGTTATTTTGAATGGTGTATATGTTTTTATGCCATAGCAACATGGTATGCATACTTTGGTAGAGGATAAACATTTATATTTGTACCTGTTTTAATTCTGTAATTTCATTTGATTCCAGATTCACATAACAATAGACAAGTTCCATTCACCCGGTTTTCCAAAGATCCATAAAGTTGTCTTCCTAGCTGTAATGGTATTTGTCTGAGGAAAGGTTTTCTGTTAGAAGAAAGTGGAGATCAGGTAGCCTAGAGAATGTATCCCTAGATGACTGAGAATGTTGGGGTGTCCACATTTGGGTCTGTAACAGTTTTAGCATCTCTCTGCAATCATTTTGTTACTTACTGTTTGTCTTCCTCTGCCCCCAAAGCCTTTAATTGTGACTATAGGATATGTACAATGAAGCAACCACATTGTCTTTTACCGATCAGATGAGCTGTATCTAGTTATGTGATTGGTGTGAGGAAGGAAACTCACTCCTGTCAATGTGTAAACATTTTCAGAAGTGCTATTGAGCATTTACATGTAGGCATCTTAAGAACTGTACTGATCTCTTTGAAAAATGACCTGGTTCAGTTATAGGAATAGCCCACCCCTGTTCTCTGCATTTCAGAACTGTTCCTATAACATGTACAAATACCTACCCATCCTGAACTGAAATACTCATGGAAAGCAGAATATATAGAAATTTCATTATTTGTGTTTTAGTCTACATAAGGTATTCTATATCGAATGATTATTTATTTGTTTTTTCCTTTCTTTTGATGAATTTTCAAGGCCAAAGCTGAATTTTATCATTTAAACTTACCATGTTTCATTAGTAAGCTGATATAGTGTCTTTTGTGTGGATAATATTAAGTGTTATTCTTTATTATTAGTGAAAAATTTGCCTGAGTTCGTGAATAGGAATTGAATCGATAATCAGGAGAATTAGATTTCTTTCACAGTTTGGCCATTTATATTTGCTTTATTATTTAATCTCATTTTTTATAAGCTTTACAACAATGACATGTTGAAAATAATATTTTCCTCAAATGATTCTGATTATAAGGTGAATTTTTCAGTTTCTTGATATATTTTCTACTTTAGATTGTTGAGACTTAGAAAGGTATTTTTACCCTTATTTTTCACATGAAGAAATGGAGTCCTTGAAAGTTCTACAGCACTCTTTTGTCACAAAGCATGGTTCAGAAATGAAATCTCTTCCATATCAGGCTGATGTTCTTGCTGAATGTCTTAGTTAGAGTTTCTATTGCTGTGAAGAGACACCATGACCATGGCAATTCTTATAAAGGAAAACATTTAATTGGGATGGCAGTTTACAGTTCAGAGGTTTAGTCCATTATCATCATGGTGGGGAGCATGGTGGCATGCAGGCAGACATGGTGCTGGGTACATCTTGATCAGAAGGCAACAGGAAGTGGTCTGTGATACTGGGAATAGCTTGAGCATAGGAGACCTCAAAACCCACCCCCACAGTGACAAACTTCCTCCAACAAGGCCATACCTATTCCTACTCCAACAAAGCCACACCTCCTAATAGTGCCACTCCCTTTGGGGGCCATTTTTTTTTTTTTTTGTTTTGTTTTTGTTTTTTTGAGACAGGGTTTCTCTGTGTAGCTTTGCGCCTTTCCTGGAACTCGCTTTGTAGACCAGGCTGGCCTTGAACTCACAGAGATTCGCCTGCCTCTGCCTCCTGAGTGCTGGGATTAAAGGTGTGAGCCACCACCGCCCGGCATTAAAATAAGGGTTTTTGGTTTTTTTGCTTTTTTTGATATGAGTGCTCTTTTTGCATGTATGCCTGCACACCCGAAGAGGGCATCAGATCCCATTATAGATGGCTGTGGGCCACCATGTGGTTGCTGGGAATTGAACTCAGGACCTCTGGAAGAGCTATCAGTGCTCTTAACCTCTGAGCCATCTCTCCAGCCCCTGCCATTTTCTTTCAAATCACCACACTGAACTTTACTACTTCCTTGAGTAGGATATTGAAAGAATCCCAGATATATGAAAACAAGTAGAATTAATGACCTAGTCTAACATTTCCTCCAGGGGAAGAATTTTGTTCTGTGAAATTGAGAAAAGTTGATTTTTATGTTTTTTAGAATACACTATAATATTTTTACCCAGCTAAAGATTATGTAAAAAACCGGCATGGCCTCTAAATTTATGTTTTAAGGTAACTTTATTTTGTTCATAAAAAATGTTTCTTACTAGGGTTGGAATGGTGGCTCAATGGTTAAGAGCAGCTACTACTCTTCCAGAGCATCTGAGTTCCATTCCCAGCACCCAGGATAGCAGCTCACAGCTGCCTGTAACTCCAGCTCCAGGGATCCCACATGTTCTTCTCTGCCCTGAGGGTACCCCCACACACATGGTATACATACATACACACACACACACACACACACACACACACACACACACACACACACACACAGAAACAAATAATAAATCTTTTAAAATGTCCTTGCTAAAGAAGCCTGGGAGCTCCAGTACCACAGTCCAGATCCTTCAGGAAGTTTTTCCCTGTCATCACCGTGTTCTTTGTGTGGTAGGATGGTGCTGTTGGAGCACTTGGAGATAGGCCAGGAGCTGTGTAGTACAAGCAAAAGTCTGTTTCACTACTTAACATGTAGATTTGAGGCCTACCAGCATTCAGTGCGAGACCCTGCTAAATGGAGCTCATCATGGCCCCTGCTCCCCAGAATACTATAGAATGAAGAAGAAAGCAGAGGACTTGTAGTTTTTGTTGAGAAGGAAGCCTCAAAGGATTTTTTTTCAAAAGATATTTATCTTGTAAAGATGCAGTGTTTTAAATTTAACTAATCCTGAGATGTGCTATAAATGGAAAATACTACTAGACTTTTAAAACTTTATGAATAAAAAGTAAAATATTTTAATAATTTTTGTGTTGATCCCATGTTGAATGATAGTATTTTAGATATATTGAGTTAAAGTAGATAATTAAAGTTAATTTTATCTGTTTATTTTGACTTTTTATTGTGTCCTTTAAAATTAAATTGGAGATTTTAAGTACTGTTTGGCTTACATGTATGGCCCACAATGTATTTGTAGTTATTACTATCTATTCATTGTCTATAGTTACAGGATTCACAAAGACATTTCTTCTGCCATGTGTTTTCATCTCTCCCATACTTTCCCCTCCCAACCTCCACTAACCCCCTTCCTTCCAGACAATCTTGTTTCTGTTTTCATATATATATAAACATATATATTTCATGTCTTGATATTATGTATCTATATAAAATCTAGGATATTAAATTAAGAGAAAATATGTCTTTTTGAGTTTATTATTTCACTTAATACAATGATCTCTAGTTGCATCCATTTTTCTTTAACTACATAATTTCTTTTTTCTATATAGCTAAATATAACATCATTGTGCATATACCTTAATCTCTTCATCTGTTGATGGGCACCTCAGCTAATTCCATGACTACTGTCAGGAGTAGTACTATAGTAATTATGCATGTGCAAGTGTCTCTGTGGGATTGTGGACTTGGAGTCCTTTGCTACATCCTCAGGAGTGGAGTACCTCAATCATATTCCAGTTCTGCTTTTAGTTTTGAGGGCAACATACAAAGCCACAGCCCTTGCCTCCAATAGGACAGTTTATTTTGGAGCCAGATAGAGTGACTATGGTCCGGGGGCAGGTTTGAGTTGCCTCAAATTCCATGTCTTAACGTGGTAACAGTTAATAGAAATAGAACAAAGAAATTATAAACCAACACACTTTCAAATACTTTGGTGAGGACATCTATTAGGCAGATTACAGTAAGTGGGGAAGCTCTGCTGTTGGCCTTAGATGCTGTCTTCGAGCATTCTTGGCTTTGGACTGGTGGAGCTAGGGTCTTGTATTAGTCAGGGTTCTCTAGAGTAACAGAACTTATAGAATGAATCACTCTCTGTGATTTATTTATTTATTCATTCATTCATTTATTTATTTATTAGAATGACTTACAGGCTGTGGTCCAGCTAATCTAACAGTGGCTGCCTATGAACTGAAAGTCTAAGAATCCTGTAGTTGTTCAGTCCACAGGCTGGATGTCTCAGCTGGTCTTCGGTAGACGCTGGAATCCTGAAGAAGTAGGTAGTCTCTGATACCAGTGAAGAAATGGGCTTGCTAGTGAGGCAAGAACAAGCAGGCATAGAGCAAAAGCTTCCTTCTTCCGAGTCCTTGTATAGGCTTCCAGCAGAAGGCCTGGAATTAGATTAGAGGTGGATCATCTCACCTCCAAAGACCTGGATTAAAAGTGTGTCTTCCTACCCCAAAGATCCAGAGTAGAAGTGGATCTTCTCACTTCAAATTAAGCAAAAATCCCTCACAGGTGTGCCCCTCCATTTTGGGGTTTTAATTAGTTTGCGATGTAGTGAAGTTGACAACCAAAAATGGCCATCACAGGTCTGTTCATACATTATAAAAGGATTTGCCAAGTAGTCGCAAGGATCTGAGGTCACATACAAAGGTGGGCGGTAAATAGCCGTATAGGGGCTAAGACAGCCCAAGACACTTGGCTCTGTGATCAGAGTTACTGAAGCTCTAGTTCTGTCCCTCAGCCTCTGTCTACTTTGTCCAGTGTTGGTGCAGCCTCTTTCCTGAAACTCCAGGCCGTAGGCCCATGATGGTTTGGTAGCTGTGGTTCTCTAGTGGAACTTGAAAGAGGTATAGTGACACTTCCAGTGTTGTTCTTTTTGTGCAGGATTGCTTTGACTGTCTGGGGTCTCTTGTGCTTTCATATGAATTTTAAGATTTTTTTTTTCCTGTGAAGAATTGTCATTGGAATTTTGATTGCATTGAGCTTATAGATCACATTTGCTATATCAATTTTTAAATTTTTTTCCTTTTATTGAAAAGAATCTATCCTGATTACAATTTCCCTTTCCCCTACTCCTCCCAGTTCCTCCCCACTTCCCTTCCCCTCCAGATTCAGTCCCTTTCTGTCTCTTGTTAGAAAAGAACAGGCTTCTAAGAAATAACAACCTAACATGACACAATAAAATATAAATAATAATATGAAGCAAAGCCCTTCACATCGAAGCTGGACAAGACAGCCCCCAAAAAAGGAAAAGAGACCCATGAGCAGGCACAGAATCAGACTTACTCACACACTCAGAAGTCCCCTGAAAATACTAAGCTGAAAGTTATAATAGATACACAAAGGACCTAGTACAGACTTGGGTAGGCCCTGTGTTTACTGCTTCAGTCCCTGTGAGTTCACATGTGCCTTGCTTAGTTGATTCAGAGGGCCTGTTCTTCTGGTGTCCTCCCTCACACTTCCTGGCTCTTACACTCTTTCTGTCTCCTCTTCTGTGGGGTTTCCTAAGCCCTGAGGGGAAGGATTTGATGGAGACATTCCATTTACAGCTGTGTGTTCCAGAGATTTTTCTCTCCGTGTAATGTCTGGCCGTTGGTCTCTGCATCTGTTCCCATCTGCTGCAGGAGGAAGCCTCTCTGATGATGACTGGATAAGGCACTGATCTGTGAGTATAGCAGAATATCATTAGGAGCCATTGTATTGATTTTTTTTTTTTTAAAGACCAGTAGTGTTTGATTTTTTTCCTGTCTCTGGACTATCTAGTCTCTAGTTCTTCGTCACCCAAGCAGTGTTGGGTATGGGTTTTGTCTCATAGAGTAGTCCTTAAGTCAAATCAGACATTGCTTGGTTACTCCCACAATGTGTTTTTAAACATCACAGCTCTAGAATGAAGATTTCTAAGATGAGGTGATCCTTGGGGTTGAATCCACACTTCCTGTAGTAGGGTATTATGTGTATAAGGTATTCTATTAAGTGTAAATTTTTATTTAGTAGTTATTTTTAGTGATTTATCTTCTAAGTCATAATGTACAATTCAATGAAAGCCATTCATAGCGAAGACTGGACTTTGTGACCAGGCCTTCTCAAAGTCCAGCTTAGTTTTGGGACTAAGAATGCCTAAAGGAATGATGGCCAGAATGCCCCTAAAGCATGCCTTTTAAAGTCTTATCTCCTCTGGGCTTTAGGCAAAAACCTATAGTATTAGTATTCTGTACCATTAGTTTAGGGATGTTCCACATACTTTAGAAATAAGATAGATTTTAGGTTGGATTTCTTGTTATAAAAATTGAGTTACTCTGTGTTTCTAGCTAGACAAAAGATTATGTACCTCTGTTGCTAAGAGTGCTTGTAAGGCAAGTCAGGCTCAGCCTGAGGTTTCACTGAATCCTGTAGTACTGTAATGTGTTACTCACTGCTCTCTTTTCTGTATCACTTTTATATACTTTTATAGAAAAGTGAGAGTTTTTAATTTACCTTTTAATTCGTTCTGGTGTTTTGCACATACTAAATGTGTAAAGTGTTCTGATACCACACTTGATCTTAGTTAAAAAGCTGAGAAGCACTGAAAGTGTTTTGAATTAAGTTGAACTAAAGCAGAAATGATTCAAAGCCAAGACGGTTGTTTTTCTCATTTTCTGTAATATTTATGACATCTGTTACAGTTGAACACATCCATATATGGGTGAGTGTACTAAAGGAATATGTAACAATGCTGAGAGATTCAAAATTAAAGATCAGTTAAGTTTTATAGCATTTTCTGTCTTCCAATTGAGCATTTCTCCTGTCACTCTACTGTAAATGCTTGAAAGTGCCCAGGCAGTTCGCCTTCACTGTTCCCGTGATTTCAGTAAGTGGCTCACTCTGCAACAGCTGCAAGTTATTCCCAACATCTGTAGCAAGTGCTAATGTTCGCCAAGGCCATTGAAAACAATGCTCTCACCCCATTAACAGCCTCCGTCACTCTCCACTGTTTTTCTAACCGAGAGTTAGGGAAGAGTGAGTGTAATACATCTAAGAGTAAGGAGCCCTGGGACTGCTTATCTGTGGTCATATACATAATGCTTTGTTTGTCCTCCCTGTTTTCTGTATGTAAAAAGTTAAGTAGTTTCTTAAATATGAAAAGGTAACTTGTTAAATATATATAAAGGAATCTTAAAAATAAAGTCTAATTTGCTAGTAAATGTAAAGATAAAGCATTCTGGTTGAAACACCTGTCATAAGTTTTAAGTGGCTAAGTAGAGTAGCATGAACTTGACATCTACTGTCTCATTTCTCTACTTACATAGCGGGGAATTTTTCTCTGCTATTTTCCTATGTTTCACTTTTGGGCAACCGCAGAGTGCTGGATGTGTGTTCCACAGTTTCCTCCAGGACTTCTTTTTTTTTTTTTTTTTGGTTTTTCAAGACAGGGTTTCTCTGTGTAGCTTTGCGCCTTTCCTGGAGCTCACTTGGTAGCCCAGGCTGACCTCGAACTCACAGAGATCCATCCGCCTGGCTCTGCCTCCCGTGTGCTGGGATTAAAGGCATGCACCACCAACGCCTGGCTTCTCCAGTACTTCTTTTAAGGGCACCCATCTGGAACTGAAGAAACGCAACAGACTATAAGATTGCTGTCTGTGAGTCGTATTCATTTTCTAACAAATAATTAATAGGTAATGTGGAAAGAGGCTCCTTAGCCATTCTTGTTGAGCTGGCAGTTAATATTTTTAATAAGAAGCAAGTAAGTGAAACACAGTCTTTTACATTTAAATGGTCATCTCATAAGTTTACATTACAATTTATGTATTAGGAAGAAAAAATGGTTACTTATGAATGTAATTTCTGTTTGTACTTTTAGAAATAAGATTGAGTATTGGAGAGAAATGAAGCCATATATTTTGAATAATATAATAAATTATTATAGCTTATTAAGAAATATCTCTTTGGCTAGGCCTGGCCTGTACTCCCAGTACTGGGTAGGTAAGGCAAGGCAGGAAGATTGAGAGCCTGAAGCCTGCCTGACTGTATCAAACCAGTCTGAGTACCATAGAGAGAGATACTTTAAAAAAAAATTCCTAATGTTATTGTACTCTATGCTGTTTGCTATGCAAGCACATAGATACATGAGCTTATATATTAGCTGAGATATACTCACTCTGTAAAAATTTTGTGTAGAACTAACAGTTTTCAACTTTGTAAAGTTTTTAGTCATTTTTCCATCTTCTACCCATAGTAGTAGGACAGATTAGAGATTCATTCACATGACTGTTTCTACTATTCCTGGCTTGAAACCTAAAAGAATAATTACTGACATGTAAGAATATCTATCTATTGACTATACCTATTTTTATTTTAACTTGTTAGGGTTATTCAGGCAAATTCTTATTAGGGCTCTTTTGATAATATTGAAATTATTCTTTTTATTGATATGAAATTGTATCCTCACCTTTATTTGTAATCATTCTTACTACTTGTTTTCTTAAATCTTCCTGTTTGGGATTAGGAAGATTGCTCAGTGGTTAAAGCACCATGAGGACTTGAGTTCAGATCTTCAGAACCATACAGTGCCAAGTAGGCATGATGGCCCACCTGAAATTCCAGCCTTGGAAGGCAGAGACAGGAGCTGCAGACAAGCTGGCTAGGGAGACTAGCTGTATTGGTGAGCCCTGGATTTGATTGAGAGAACCTGCCTTAATGAGAGGAAAAAGTGCTATTCATTTGTCATTCATATAGATCAGATACTGTAAAGATCATTTATAAGTGTGGTTTTCCCATTATATTTAGCATCTGAATATTATATGGTTTAGAGTTCTGTAAAGGATGGTGTACCTTTCTGACCAGAAGTACACAAAAAAGGAAGCAGAAAATTTGTGTTAAATACAAGTAAAATTTTGTAGGTAGTTCATTTTCCTTATTATTGTTAGATATTGATTTTCTTTTATTAAGGGAAATCCCAGAGATCTATCAGTAGTGGGCAGAGTCCACTGCTAGTGATTAGACCAATGCCTTACATGAGTGAAGCGTACTTTCTAGTTTTAAGGTCTCATTGTCATTTTCCTTAGTTATTTTTAAAGCATTGCTTTGGGTCTGGGGGTTGTAGGTATAATGGAATAAAACTATGGTCAACACAGTTGGATCTAAATCCCAATTGTGTTTCTTCACCTAATGGGTGTGGGGTCTGCATGATCTCTTAGGTCTCTTAAGGCTCTGTGACTGTGTGTACAGAATCATAATGTAATTTCTATCATACATGTTTTATTTTTAAAAATAATAGCAGACCTTTAAGAAAATGCTCTACATGACTTTGAGATCAGCGATTTTGGGTGTGGAGGGAGATTCTTGATGTAGAGTGTCTTACAGGGAAATACTGTGTTTACCCATTTACTACAAAGGAACAGATAGACATTCAAAGGCTGTATCTCAGGAAATCACAGAGGCTTTAGGGGCTCTGTGCCATGGACTGTGTGTGTGTGTGTGTGTGTGTGTGTGTGTGTGTGTGTGTATTTTGTAAGTGTAATGGTTTGTAAATTCTGAGAAACTCAAATTATTTTCTTCCTTATTTAACTTTGCAATAAGTTCCCTATGCCTGGAATGCTGGTTTGTTTTTCTGTTTTCCCTGTGCTGTGCTTGTGCTGTGAATTCCTTTTTACTTTCGTATATATTCACTGTTTATTATTACACATCATCTCTCTCTATATTTTTAGTTCTCTGTTGGTGGATGAAGTTTTTCAATGGCTTCCATGGATGCTAGAGCTTACAAGCATTTGATATGTCTAAAAAGTGAACTAACAAAGTGGTGATCCAAAACTTGAAGCACAGTTAGCTCCCCCCACCCCACCCCCCAAAAAACCCCTCTAGAATAATACTACCTTTGTATGATACCTTTCCAAGGGGTTCCTGTCTGTTCAGTTCTTGTTGATGGGGGGGACACTGTGTGTAACCTGTTCTCTAGTGCAGGACTCAGTGTGCATTTCTTCTAGTGCTTCAGCATTAATCCACTATTCACAGCTGCCCTGTGGAGGGCTCACAGAAGAGAGTGGACTCCACCTCAGATACTTCCCACATTGTCTTGAAAGCTTCCATGTGTGGACACTATGTTAAGATCCTGCTGTCTGTTCTTTAGAGACAGCTCTAACAGCTGGGCTCTGATGAGGAAGGAGAATGATTTCTGATTGCTCTGATTGTCACTAGTTGTCCTCTTCATGCTACTGTTTCTGATGAAGAGCATATCTCCTAATTGGACACTCGGAACTTTCTCTTGTAGCCCATTTTATGTCTGTCTGTTTTGGTTTTGCCATAATTTCAGATAATTTTGAAATAAATTTGCCATAATTTGAGAAAATTTTGAAAACTGAGTTTGGCTAGATATAATAACTTAAGCCTCTTGAAATGTGAATACATCATGTTCTCTTAACTTAAGACTTCCTTTAACAAGGAAAAAAGAAGGTCCATTTATTCATTTTTAAAAGTTGTGGCTGGGCATTGGTGGTGCACACCTTTAATCCCAGCACTTGGCAGGCAGAAGCAAGTGGATCTCTATGAATTTGAGGACAGCCTGGTCTACATAGTAAGATTCAGACCAGCCAAGGCTACATAGTGAGACCTTGCCTCTAAATAAATAAATAAACAAATAAATAAATAAATGGACAGACAGAAAAATGAATGAATGAATAAGTAAATAGATGAGTTTTTACTTGCCTATATTCCAGGGCTCTGGATTAAAAAACAAAAATCAAACATCTTTTCACCTAGAAGTCATTTTTGTAGATCAGCCTTAAATTTCTTTAATTCCTAGTGAATCACATCAGGCTGTAAATACTGATCAGTAATACTTGCTTTGGTGGAGTTGGGAACCTGTTAGGAAATACACATTCAATTGTAAGCAAGACTGTGAAGGTTTTAAAAGCTTTTCTAAGGATATGAGTGAGTAATAGCCATGATTATTGGATAGCCACAAGTTGACCAGAGCAATTATTAGTCATTTTTATTAAATCATGTCTAGGATGTGAGAAAATAATATAAAATGAAATTGGAAGAGTCAGCTGTTCCTTATATAGTGCTTTGCCAAAATATTCTTACTGTTTAATAAAACTGACCACTCACGTTATAGCTGTAAGTGAATCTTTTTCTTAAAAGTAAATAAACTGGAAATGGACATATAAGCACAAAGTATAATATGTTAATTGATTTAACAGTGATAGATTTAAGAGATTGTGGGGACATAGAAGCAGACCAGTTCATTTTACCTAGGTCCAGGTGGTAGAGGGAAGCAAAAGAAGTGGATGGAAATTGGTCCTAGAAGTTTGAAAATAGAGTTGACACTTTCAACAACATTAATTAAAAATTAAAACTAATGGCAAAACAAAATGTCAGGGATGCAGAGAAACTGCATCACTCCTGAGCTGCTGGTAGGAGTGTAGAATGATAAATTCAGTCTCACAAAGCTATTGAAGCAATAAGACCTTAGAACAACAACAAAAAAAAAAATCCACAAGCAAGAGGATGACAAACATGAATTAGAACTTCATCAAAAGGAAAAGCTGTTGTGATGAAAAGGAGGCCACTAAGAAAGAAAGAAAGCAGCTTAGAGAATGGTCGAAACCACGTGAAAACCAACTATACACTAAGAGACTTACACCCAGAGTGTACAAAGAAATCTTATAACTCAATAATAAAAAGGCAACCCAATTAAAAACAGGCAAGAAAGATACAAGACCAGCATAGGTGCCAGGTAGTAGATGAATGGATGAAGAAAATGTGGTATATATACACAATAGACTGTCATTCTGCCAGAAAAATGGTTGGAACATACATAGTGTGAGAAACGAAGATCCTCACTTCCTAGTAAGAGCACTGTAGACTCAGTAGTGAAAGGAGGCGGTTTATTTTGTGATCAGCCCCAAATGGCTGGTGAGCTGATTGGGGCAGAGAGCAGTCTTTATAACCCTGAGTTCGTGATCCTTCCTTCCTTCCTTCCTCACAATCTGAATGGTCAGGAAGGTAAAGGCTTACATGTCATGTGGGTCTCATCTTTCCCTGTCCTCAGTGCTTGTCTTTTTCCCAATAAAAACCATGTGGGTTCATCTCTGGACGCTTCGTCCTATTTATTTGAAAGCTTATCAGGGAGTGGCTTGCACAAGCTTGACTGTTAGTAATTTTCCCCTCTGAATTTTTAGTTTGGGTAGGGTAGTTTTAACAGAGTTTGTGTGGTGGGCAACAGCTAGGTCTCCATCAGGGGTCAAGTGTTTTCTGTTCTTCTGTATTTGGACCCACACTTCTGAAAATGAACCATCAGATTTGCTTACATAAAGCAACTTAAATTTGATTTATTTATTTGTATGTGTATGTAGGATGTATGTGTGTGTGTGAGAGGGGGGGGGGGTTCTCTCTGTCCCCTTGACTGTCCTGGAACTTGCTCTGTAGCCCAGGCTGGCCTCAAACTCACTGAGATCTGCCTGCCTCTGCCTCCCAAGTGCTGGGATTAAAGACATGTGCCACCATGGTCTGGCTATATGTATATTCTTAATTGTGTGGTCTGAATTTTTTAGTTGTTGATTGATTCATTAGTTCAGTTTGACTGCAAGTGTGTAGCAGTGTAGACGTAGTAACTACTGGTGTATGTCAGTACCGCTCTTAGAGTCCAGCTAAAGCCTAACAGGTTCACCTTCCTTTACCCGTCAGTGAGCATAGTGTCTTAACATCACTGTTTATCATTGTTTGACTTTGAACTCTCATTGAACGGTCTGAGGGGCCTTGGAAACCTACTGTATGAAAGACTGCAGTTGTTTGTTACTGTGGAGATTACTATGAAGGGTAGAAATAGACAGCAAGTGGGAGAGAGCAAAGCAAAGCAGGGAAATCCATGGCGCTTTGTTGGATGGCCACAAAAGGACTCAAAGAGAAAGTGACATTGGTGTGAAGAGGTGAGGGCATGTTCAATGCATATATTTTTAGGAAGATTATTCCAAGATATGTAGGAAACTGGGGGCCCGAAAGGAAGAGTTCACACAGTAAAGAGCAGAGAAGGCTTTGCTGCTGCCAGAGCACAGAGACCATGCAGGATTATGTCAGAGGAGCAGGTGAACCTCATGGCCTTTGAGGTAGTTTTTTAACTTTACTCTGAGATTGGAATTCATTAGAGTTTTGGATTTATATTTTAATAGAATTGTTCTAGACGTAGAAAGGAAGATCAAAGCTGAGCAGACTTTAAGAGATTGTCTTTAATGTCTTTTGTCAACTTGGCATTGCCTAGAATCACCCAAGAAATTAATGAGAGATTCTTTAGATTAGGTTGGCTTATGGGCCAATTTCATCCACCAGCACTCCATCTACATCACTCCCTCTGTTCCTCCAAGTCCTCTTGTGCCCCCCTGCTCCCTTCCAAATTCATGACCTCTTTGTCTTAATTCTCTCTCTCTCTCTCTCTCTCTCTCTCTCTCTCTCTCTCTCTCTCTTTCTCTCTCTCTCTCTCTCTCACACACACACACACACACACACACACACACAGAGCCTACTGAGTTCATTTAGTATTGCTGGTCTGTACATGTGTTCAGGGATTGGGATTGAACCACCTATACAAAAGCTTGTCCCTAGAAAAAACTAATTTTTTCCACTCTCAGCAGCTACTAACTACCTGCAGCTCTTCATCTAAGGGTGGGAACCTTATCCATGTAATTCAAATCAAAGTGGATTTTCTTCTTGGCAGTAGTGCTCAGCTTCTAGGGTGAGCAGATGCTTAGCTTGGCTATTTTGATAACCTAAGATCCTAACAGAAAATTTGTTCACCAAAATAGATAAGTCAGATTATTGGGGTTTGTGATTTAAATTTTAAGGGCATTAAGAGAATGATAAGACACAGTGGGTTTTTTGTGGCGTTTTTTTGTTTGTTTGTTTCTGTTTTTCTTATTTTGTAGTTTGATTTGTCAGGACCAGTCTTTCCTAAAATGTGCTCTAGGGATCATTCAAGGAGAAGTAACTGTAGACATATAAGTTAAGTGGGATTGATTTAGTTTCTTTTCTGTTGCTGTGATAAATTACTATGACAAAGCAACTTTAAGAAAAAAAGAGTTCATTTTAGCTTACTGTTCAAAGTGACAGTCCATCATGGTAGGGATGTCATAGCAGCAGGTGCTTGAAACAGCTGATCATATTATGTCCACAGTCAGAAGACAGCAGTGAATACATGCATGTGCATTGGTGCTCAGCTTGCTCTCAGTACTCTTACATAGATCAGGATCCTCTGCCTAGGGAATGTTTCCACCCACAATGGGCTGTCTTCTCACTTCAAAAAAAAAATGTAATCAAGAAATCCCCACAGATATGTTGAGAGGCCTCATTTCTTAGGTGATTTTAGTTTTTGTCAAGCAGACAATAAGCACTAATCATTACAGTATCTCTTTCTCTCCTCTTTTAGAAGGCTAGAATCACTTATATGAAAGTTGGCTAGAACTGGAGGTGTAGCACAGTGGTAGACCACTTTCTTAGCATTCATAAACTTGGGTTTGATTCCCAGAACCAACAAAGCTGGGAATAAGAGAGGGAGGGAGAGAAGGATAGCTACCTAAACTGTCATTTCCTTGTACTCCATTCCCATCCTGCTATGTTGCCTACACAGCCACGTGGAGTTTGGAGAGCTTCCTACAGAGTCTGATATAAGAACCATAGCTCTAGGCAAACAAACTTGTTTGACCTTATTAGAATTTCAAGCTCATTTTTCCTGTTGACTTTGCCAGCATTATCAGGATTGCATTACATGTCAAGTTTTTCCTCTCGTCAGAATAGAAATGTTGTCTCCTTCTTGGGCCATCTGTTGTACGCTAATGGCTTTGATTTATTCTTCTTCTCCCTGGCACATATTAGTGGTGCAGATGCATGCTTTAAATTTCCTTTTACTGGTCTGTAGTTTTATTGCATACATTAGTGGCACAAATAGCACATTCACTTTGGCTATTTCTACTAACTGTTTCTAGTTTGGGGATGAGTAATCTGCTTTGCTTATGTTTTTAATATGGTGAGAAGCTCTACATCATAGGCGGTTTAATAGACTTTAAATGATGACATTCCACTTAATTTTACTACCTCTAATTTTTTCTTGCAATTTTTGTTTTCATGGTATTTTACTATGTGTGTCTCTATGCTTTGATGATTTCAGATTTCCTAACTGACATTTCTTTAGTGAGTAGACATTTTTGGTTTCTAGTCAACAGTTTGTGTAACTACAGGAAAACAGTATCAGTTCCAAATGTTGTGGATTTAAGTAGTAACCTTTACAGGCCCACTTCTGATTGCTGCTCTAGCCCTTTTGTTTGTGAGGTTTGGCAGCTTGAAAGACAGTTGGTCAGAAGAGGAGGTACAGTGACAGTAGTAAACTGAAGCTTCCCAAGATAGGAAGTCAGAGAAGATGCAAAGCTGCGTCTGGAATAAGGACGGATGTTGCTTATTTTTTGTCTGGTTTTAATGGTTGCTATATTTGAAAAACAAGCCCATCTCAGGAATCCAGTGGATCTAAGCCAAATATTAAATGTTAAGAGTCCATTGTTGTTAGTGTTGGCCTGATACACAGAACTTCTTGACTCACAGTGGGCCATCCCGATCCAGTGAGAGCTGCTTGGTGTCATACTTGCACACAGAGGCTCCCACGCTGAGCCAGAGTTTTCTCGTATACGAAAAGCTGTCTCATCTAGTATGACATGAACTTGCGAAAATGCGGATTTTTTTAAAATGGATATTTCATTCAATTATATAAATAAGCATTTCACTTGCCAGCTTTTGATGTAAGATCAGTGCTTTGTTTTTAAGTCTAAATCTGCTGTTCAGAGCCCCGTATTTTCTTTCTTCCATAAACCATACTCACAACCCATCTGCCATAATTTCCAATTATCATTTATAATTACTTTCAATTATAATAAAAGTTTACAGATTGTTAAACAATATGATGGAAACTTACTGTTTTCTGTGTCTTTAGTAATTTTGCAATGAGAAAAATAGTTAACCTATTTACTTTGATCAAGCTGTGTCATCTCTAGTTTTACTTAGTTTATCAGTTTATATAATTTGAAAACACAATCACACTATCAAATCAGCAATTAGAAAAAATTAGTTAGCAATTGGTTTAGTAAGTCAGTTTGGACTCTGTGGATATGTAGAACCAACATTTGTTAACTCTCAGTCGGGACTTCATTTTATTGTGAGTTACCATCATAAATTCCAGCTAAGCAACATGCCTTATACTTTTGCTCAGTCTGTCTCTGGTGCTTTTGCTTCCTTAAAAAGATGAAATGCTGTTTAATGCTGTGCCGTGTCCTCCCCCTGACTATCTCTAACAAGGTGCGTGGGGAAGGGAGTTGGAGGATTGTGTAGAACTGGCATCTTGGATCTTGTGTTATGCACACATATTGGAAAACTGATGTTTTTTTTCTCACAGTGCAGTGCTTTAATGCTTTTCTAACAACTTATGGGAGTATGAATAACAAAGCATTGGCTGTAAGTTTTGTCTACATGGTTTTATCCCTGAAGATATACACCCTATAGTTCATCAGCCCTGTACAGGATTTTCAGGAGCCCATTTGAAAATGTCTTGCCGGGCAGTGGTGGCGCACGCCTTTAATCCCAGCACTTGGGAGGCAGAGCCAGGCAGATCTCTGTGAGTTCGAGGCCAGCCTGGGCTACCAAGTGAGTTCCAGGAAAGGCGCAAAGCTACACAGGGAAACCCTGTCTCGAAAAACCAAAAAAAAAAAAAAAAAAAAAAAAAGAAAATGTCTTAAAATAAGCAACAAGGTTTTGAATGACAGTGTTGAGATATATTTATTTGTAGAACAATATCCTTTTTGCATTTCCTTTTTTTACTCTAAATAGCTTAACTTTTGTTGCACTTAGGTTATTTTAACTGACGTAATGGGAAGGAAACAATTGTGTTCAGATTCATCAAATTACACCTCTGCTTTTCCAGGACTGAATTTCCTCTACTAGTTCATTAATACAGATTTAGATAAGGGGAGAGGGCTCCCTATCAAGAAGTCTAACTAATAAATGTAGCTTTTCTGTGCTGTTAAAAATTACCAAAGAGTCAGAGGTAGTGGTGCACACCTTTATTCTTAGCATTTGGGAAATGGAGGCAGGTGAGTTCAAGGCCATTCTGGTCTACATAGTAAGTTCCAGGCCTTCTGGAGCTACTTAGTGATACCCTGTTTCAAAACAAAGTTAATAATGCTATCCCTGATTGTGTTAACCTTTATTGAATTTCTGTTGACCAAATATCTTTAGTACTGATTCACGAACAGATACTATAACTAGTTATTAGACCTAGCTTTAGACTTTGACAGAAAATCCAATACAGTAGTAACTTAGGAAAATCCAAATTTTATCTCTGTCCCATCTATAACTTTTAAATATCTTATTATGGCTCCTTGGTCACCAGGCTCCCCATCTCCTGTTTTATTACTCTATAATCCTCTGGTCGCAGCCTCCATCCCATAGCCCAGTGTGGCTACTCCAGCTGTAGCTGTCATGTCTGCTTTCTAGGTGGCAGGAGGGAGACCATGGGTGGCCTTCCATCATTACCATCTCAGAGAAGTTCTTTTAACTAGACTAAGTTGCCTCGCCTGGCTGCAAAGGAGTCTGAGGCATATGGTCTGTTTTCTGCCCAATTAAGTATCACAGGTTTTATTTCTATTCCAAAATTATAGTAGCAGGAGAGCATATATTGGAAACAAATCACAGTTTCTCTCTTAGTGCACAATGTTTCCCGCAAGAAAATAAAAACCTGGATTTCTGTTCTTTAAAACACTTTCTGTAGCACAGTGCTGTGAGTGTGCTCAATAAATGTTTTCAGTAATGAGTGGTAAAAGTCAGTAAATACTTGTTGACTAACTAAAGTTCCTAGTTTCTACATACCTAATAACTAATAGGATTAATGGTCTAAAATAGAGTGAGATGAACACAGGAAAATCGTTCAAAGTTCATTATTGGTTTAAGGACTTTTTTTTTTTAAGGAAGTAAAGGTACCTGTTTAACAAAGCAACTGTACTATCCTAATTTTGTGTGTGTGTGTGTGTGTGTGTGTGTGTGTGTGTGTGTGTGTGTGTGTAAAATAAATTTTATATAAAATACTCTCAAAATCAGTAATATGCTAGCTTTGGTTGCCTTCAATTTTGATCAGCAAAACAAGCCCTTTAAATTATAGGCTGTATCATGTGTGATGCCCTAGGTTCTATCCCTAGCACTGGGAAAAATCAAAAAGCCCGGGTCCCCACCTGTAATCCCGCACGCAGGAGGCAGAGGCAGGAGGGGTCAGAGCAGCTACACTGCATAGCAGGTTCTAGGCCAACTTTAGCTACGTGGTGAGACCCTCACACAGAGAATACCCACAGTCTGCATACCTTTAATGTGAGAGACAAGACAGGTTAACTTTAATTATGTGTATAAATATGCTGTGTGAGTCTTCTTTTTCATAAACAATAACATAATTTTTACTTCCTGCTATAAAACGTAGGAGTTATTACATTGGGAAAAAATCATGTTTAGAAACATCTAGATCTTTGCAAGAAACTCATAATTAAGTCTGAGCCTGACTTTAACCCTTCACCAATGCAGTCTAAGTGTGTTTGTTTTTACAGGAACCTTAATTGGGGCCTTGCAATTTGAGGGTTGTTTTCTTATTCAATTTAGACCATGAAACAATATTTTAATTATAGGAATTAAGCTATTTATAATTTTCATAACAGGAAGATGAGCAAATTGGGTTTCTTCTAGGTTATAATTTATTATTGTGCTCTCAGAAATGTGTGATCTCTGTGTCTAACAATGCACTTAACAAAACAAAACAGAGAAAGAAAAAACAGCCGTCCTTGCTCCAGTGCTGGGATTCTATCAGTTCCTCACTCTTCTCGCCACTCTTAGAAAGTGCGTGCTCATGGGACTGTGGCTTGGAATCCCATGAAGCATAGCAGTTACCACAATAGTCTCCACACAACTCTGCTCATGCATGTCTATTTTAACTGGTCTTTCACAGTCTAGGCTTTTCCTTTGCTTTTCTGATAACTTCATTTATCACTCTCGGCCATATGAAATGGTCATTAAGTTTGTTGATTGAATGCTAGAACAGTAGCTATAGGAACAACAATAGAAAGCAGCGCCAAGTAGGTTCAGCTTAGGTTCTTCTTAGCCTAGTCTAGCATGCTCCCGGAAGTAGAAATGCCCTCAGAGCTTTTACGTGGTAATTTCATGTGTTTGCTAGGAAAGAGTTGTTAGTAATACTAGTTAGTATCAAAGTCATAAGTCATTTATGACCGGCTTTAGAATATCTGCAGATGGATCTACATTTTCCAAACACTCAACCTTCCCACTGTTGTGCAGCCAGCCTCCCCTTGGCTTATTCTTACTGTGAGTGGTTGTGTGACTGGAGACCTGGCACCTCAGATACTCTGAACCACTTACGGGTCATCAAACGTTTGCTGTCAATTTTAGAGCTGTGTAATTGTGGTAGACAAACTGAATTCTTTAACTGTGTGCTTTCTGTGGGTGTGTGGATGTGCAGGTGTGTATGTGGGTGTGTGCATGTGTGCAAAGGTCAGAGGCTGGTCTCTGGTATTGTTCCTTAGGACAAGGTCTTTCACTGGCCAGTTAGGCCAGGGTGGCGAGCCATTGAGTCCAGGCCACCTTCTGTCTCCACTTTCCTGGTGCTGGGATTACAGCACATCCCCCTATTTGTGCACCCAGGTGTCGAATGTGTGGCAGCCTGAGCCGCTTCCCTAGCCCACACACATTTTAGTGTGTTCTTGTCACAGATAAATATCTAACACTGTGTCATTTTTACCTCAAAGGAAGACATGAAGCAGGCAGAGCCCTAGGCCCTGGACCTGCTTTAGCCTTTTAAATATTGATAATTTAGGAGAATTTTAGAGGACAAAAAGTTTCTCTCCTTTACAGATGTTTTGAAAATGGCTGTTTAAATCTAGACAAGAAGTCGTTGAAGAGAGAGAGCCCTTAAAAATTGTGATAGGGTTGCTGAAGTGTAACTCAGTTCACTTCAATTCACGATTGCTAGCTTCTGGCGGGGGTTGGGGCATTGTGAAGGGGAGGACTCAGTTATCTTTAATGGACTGGCCGTGGGAGTTTGACCATGCTCCAATGAATATATGAGCAACACAAATTGGACTCCTCCTCCTCTTCTTCTTCTCTTCTTTTTTTGGCACAATGGTAAGGGTGGACCTGGGAAGAATGAGAAGCAAGAATGATCGGGGTGTATTGTGTGGAATTCCCAAATAATCATTAAAAATATTATATTGGAAAAAAAGAAAAAGAGCACATGGCTGTTTAGTTAGGATGTATAACATTACTTACTCCAGCCCCTGTCATTCTGTTGGACTAGAAACTAAAACCTGGACAGAGAATGTAGGCTTGTCCAGATCATCCGGCTCTTTAGTGGTACAACTAGAATTAAGACCTGTTGTCTTGACAACTTGACCAATACTCTCTATGGGGTCCTAATCATACATTGTTATCAGAATCCAGGAGTATTCAAAAACTGCCACAGTGTTTCTGGTAAAGATAATCCCCACCCCCAGTAAATGTGTATTGCATTAAGATCATGTGTAGTTGATTATTTCTAAGCCAGGTTCTTATAAAAACCAATTTTTCATTACCCAAGTGAAATGTTGGCTTCCTAAAATTATAAATTTGCAATGTTCCTGGACTAAGCCAGTTTTATATAAAAGGCTGTTCTTTTTTAATTTTAGGATCACTTGCTATTACCAGCTACCACCCATAACAAGACCACAAGACCAAAAATGTCAATTGTATTACCAGCAATAAACATAAATGGTAAGTTGAAATTTTGATTTGTCAACATGAGAGTCCTTTGCTTGACCAATGTTCTCTGAGTTAATGAAAGGACATTCAAGAGAGTCACTAAGACAAATTTATACATAAATTATTTCGGAATGTTTTCCCACTGTTCTTTTTATGCAATATTAATTTTAATTTCATTACTCTTATTTTTAAACCACTATATTTCTTAAGTTTTATTTTCATTATTTTTTTAAAATTATGTGTATATGGGGAGGTATGTGCAGGTGCACAAACTCCCTGGAGCTGGAGTTAAAGGAAGTAATGGAACGCAAGGGCACAGTGAAACTGAACTAGACTACCCCGTGGGTAGAAAGAAAACTTTGGGGAACCAAACTGCTGGCTGTCTCTCAAAGGGCAGAGAACAGCAAGTGGTGGGAATACCCTGTCAGGGGACAGGTACTCTTGGGAAGAGAGGTGCAGCCCAGAATGGTCTGGGATTTGGCATGGGGGCTTTGATCTGTAGCAGGCTGTTTAGGGACTAGATGCCCTTGCCTGTGGTAGTTGACCACTGTGGTAGACAAGGGAAGTAGTGACTTTCCTGGTAAATAGAAATCTGCCTTATGAGATTCCTAAGGAATGATGAGTTTAGGTATCTGCTTACCCAGTAACAACCCTTCTGTTTACTGGGTCAGAATCTTTCTGACCTTAGGACATTGTCATCAGCACTGTCATTTTGGGGGCCCACTTTGAACCTAACAGTAGTGAGCTACCTGACATGGGTGCTAGGAACCAAACTCAGGTCCTCTGCAAAAGCAGTACATGCTCTTTAACTTCTGAGCCATCTCTCCAGCCCCCCAAAGTACTATACTTGGTATTTACATTTGCTAGCATACTACTCTACATACTTGCTTTAGAGAGTCTCTCTAGTCATATATACAATATATAAAAACCTTGATGTATGTATGCTGATGGTGACCTTATCAACTATAGTTTTGGAACTTAAAGTACTTTCATGTTTTAGCTTAATATGGATAAGATTTTAGACAAGCCACTGAAGCCTGTTTATATGTAATCTTAATGAGTTTGATATTAATAAGGTCACAGTTGTACTTGTTCTACCTACGAGTACTGGGTGTTAAACAGACTAAAAATAATACTGATACTCAGGGACTATCCAAAGTTGAGGAGGCCCAGTGATTCTGCTTATAGTCTAGGGCAGTAGTACTCAACCTCCTAATGCTGTGACCCCTAAATACTATCCCTCATAAAATTATTTTTGTTGCTACTTCATAACTGTAATTTTGCTACAGTTATAAATCATAATGTAAATATCTGATATGCAGATGGTCTTAGGCAACCCCTGTGAAAAGGTCATTCAGCCCTCCAAAGGGTCATGACCCATAGGTTGAGAACATCTGGTCTAGAGGGAGAACTAAGACAGGCACAGAAATCACTGTACTCCAGAGAAATTCCCATAAGTAATATGGGAATATTCAGTTCATTGAACTAGAGTTTATCTAGCAAATACATACTAGAATTTCTAACTAGTGACCAGAACCTCAGAGTATACGAGGAAGATGGAACTGAAAAGCCCTTTGACCTAGCCTGCAAGTGAACCAGACTACATTCTGATTGAGAGCCATAATCAAATTATCAAATACCACTGTAAAATAAAACACCGAGTTTGGGATAGAGCCTAGTAAAATGCTAGTAAAAATCAGACATTTTTGGGCTGGAGAGATGGCTCAGCCATTAAAGGCTAGGCTCACAACCAAAATCAGACATTTTTATTACATATAGAAGATCATAAAGGTCTATAGAATCTCAGAGCTGCATATAGATAGCTTAGTTGAAATGCTTAGAGACAGCCTCTGGGTATAAAGTAGAAATGATGTCCTTATTACAGTGCAGAATGTTAGGATACGTCCTTAGTCTCACGAAGACATTCAGAACATGGGCCAGCAAGATGGCTCACTGGGTAAAGGTGCTTGCTGTTAAACCTGGTAATTCAAGTTTGCTCCCTACAACCCACACACAGAGCGGAGGGAGAACCTACTTACCAAAATTGTCTTCTTGCCACCACATGCATACCTCTAAAGATATTCATGAGATAATCACACTAGTACTTGATGGAGGATAATTTACTCCAAATGTATTATGTTATACTCCTAAGATTATATTTGTGAAATCTCATCTGTTCTTATCCCATAGCTTCTTGGATTTCTTTGCTTGAACTCTATGACTTTGGTTCGTTCATTTTCAGAGAAGCTGTTCTCTAAACATCACCCAGGCAGAAGTGACTTGATTTTGTTCTTCTGAGATTGGGCTCTTATGCAATACAGTGCCTGGTTTTGTTTTATAGCAGTGAGCTGTCCATTTATATCAAGCCAGAAACAATAAGATGCTGTTTGACTCTGTTTATCTTGGCCAGGGAATAATTTTTAAAGATAAATCTTTCCTGGATTTGGGAAATACAATTGTTAGAAGATCATTTCCTTTTTAATCTGTTCCAGATTTTTTGCAAATAAGTTCTGAGTATTTTTCCTTTTAAGATATCATAAACTTAGAAAAAATTAGATTAAAATTCAAGAACTACTGACAGAGAACACCCCGTATGTTAAGGTTGATGCTACACCGCAGCCTTTTCTCAGAACAGTACCTTTACCCTTTTACTGTGAGGTGTTTCTCAGGTTGGAGCTTGATTTTATTTTGCCGTTCACCAACCTCAGAGCCTGCAGGGAGGTGGATGGTGTCCTCGTTCACCGTCACAACTAACAGCAGACGTCTCCTCGCTCCTGCCGTCGCCCACATCTCTAAGTATGATGGCAGACTTTACTCCTCTAGCTTTCCTTGGTTGCAGTCACCTGCCATCCCCACCAGGGACTGTGGCACTGCCTCGCTCATCTCTGCATACCTATGCAGAGCCGATGCATCCAGGGCCTTTCTTGATGCGGTCATCTCTTTTATGCCGCCTCAGGCACCCCCCATCTGTGTGACTCTAGTTAGATCTTGTCACAAACAGCACTGTCCTGGAATCCTCCTCCTCCTCCTCCTCCTCCTCCTCCTCCTCCTCCTCCTCCTCCGAGGCCCCACTCTGACCATTATTAGTCCCTTCCTTCAGTGTCTGACTCCAGCTGTTCTCGCTCACAGAGCTGCATCCTTTGACCCTGTGCCCTCCCCTAACTCTGTGTCATCTTTACTGGACCTTCTTCTTCCTGACCTAACCTGGATTCCACGGTCCCTTACTATGACCACTCTTGCAAACAGCCCTGGATCCCTAGCCTCCTTTCTTTCTTCATAGCTCCTACCTGCCCCCAAAAACCCACCCTCGTTAAATCCAGCTCTTCTTTCTATGCTGATGTCAGGCATTTGAAACTAACTAGAAAATTCCAGTCAAGTCAAATTGACTGACTGCAAGTTTATGACCACTGATTTCAGTGCTGCTGCAAGTCCTTTCTAATGAATTCACTTTCTTTTCTCTGAAACAAGAATTCTTATTTTCATTTCTCAAATCTCCATTATATCCATTTCCCCAACCCCTCAGCTTATAAACTCCCCAAGAGCTACACTGAACAAAAAAATCATACCAGAGCTGTGCCATGTGTCCACTACCACCAGCCCCGCTGCAGCTCCACTCACAACCTCTGCCCGTCCTCTTGATGCTCTGAAAGAAAAGTCTCTTCCTGGGGGTTCCAAACCTGCGTTATTACGTACCAGACATGCATTGTTGGGGAAGTAAATTTATGTCTCTGTCCTTTGACTTTCTCGGAGTGTTTAATAAAATGCATGTCCTATCATTTCTGAAGTTAGAAGTTTCTCGTACCTTAGAAATAAAAGTGAGTTGGGGTTGATTCCTCTCTGACTTAATGGTGCTTATAGAATTTTAGAGAGGGTGGTAAAGGACAGAAGGTAGAGAAAGTTTATTGAGTGACTGGTTTCTGTAGTTCACTAGATAGTGATATTTGGGAAAAGGAATTTGACTTTCCAACTTGAGCAAAGTAGATACATTTCCAGGTCAGTGTTTGATCTTAAATTATCATGAATGATGATTGTACTTTGTCAGCTTGGGCTATGGAGAAAAGGCTAAGAAACAGAAAGAAAGTAGGATAAGAGCATAAAATTTATGTCATTTAGAAGTTACTGGTCACAAGCCAATAAGATGATTCAGTGGTTGAAAACACTTGCTGCCAAGTGTGACAAACTGAATTTAATCCTCAGACCTCTCATGATGGAAGGCAATCCTGCAGGTTGTCCCAACCTCCATATGTGTGCCATCATGTGCACTTGAGCTAACACACACACACACACACACACACACAACTAAATGTGATAGAAATTTTAAAGAAATTACTGGCAATTTCATTCTTTGTTCTTCATTTTGTATTCTCTGTATTATTTAAATGTCATTGTCTCTTAAGAGAGTTGGAAATAGGTTAGTAAGCTGTAAGAAAGACTTTCTTTGCCTGAGGAGGGAGTCTTCCTATTGAAAACAAATTGAACTAAAGTAAATGTTGCATATCTGTTCCAAAGCGTGTTAAGAACTGCTTGCATAGTTGGCAGAGAAATGGATGGGAAACGAAAAGCTACTGTTACTTTAAAGGAAAGAGGTTGTAGACGTCCTTCTTTTAGTGCTGTAAGCCCGCAGTTCCTGCTCTTAAATTATTTTCATGTATGTTATGGTAAAGCTGCACGTTTCCTTCACTCTTGATATATAATTCAACAGAACCGAATGTGTAGGAGGTTGTTTATGGGAGCTACTTTATAAATGTCTTTCCTGGAGGAATGAAGCTGATATCAGCACAAGCATCCCGTCATTGGCCGGCGCTTTCACTGACTTGTTCTCACTGTCTCCTTCCCACTCTGTGCTGTGGGACTTTTAGTGCACATACAGTAATGGGAGCGAGCAGCACTGTTGCCCTAATTCTGCCAGAGTAGAGCAACAAATGACTGTCAGGCTAAAGGGTAATTATATTTAGTCTCAGAGCGGTTTCCATGTAATGGAAATCTAGAGCTTACCAGCAGTGGTATGCAGATGCCAGTGCCAACTCCTGAGACACAGTTTTAGTTGGAGAGAGCATAGCAGAAGGTTAGGAAGCAACCCCGCCAGATGCATGTGTTAGTTTTTATAATACAAAATGTTGATACACTGCTCTTGGGTGGAAGCAGCTCTCCCAAAGCAAATTATTTGGAAACTGTCCTGTTGGTGCTGCTCAAGCAAGCTGTCTGCCTAGCAGGCTGAGGTGTGCCGTTTACTCTTACAAATTTATTTGTCCTTAGAGGTGTGCAGGTTGCCTGTCTGTGAGTGTGTGTGTAGGGGGATTTTGCAACCCTGCATTTCCATTGTAATCATTGTAATTCATTCTATTTCAATTTGCATCCAGAAAGTTAAGTGATTGAAGCTGTTAAAACAATGTATGAGCATAGTTCTTGACTTTTTGACTTCTGATTAGTGCTTTTTGCACACTGAGAATTTCTACTGAGAACAGAGGGAAAACATCACACTAGCCATCTGAAAAAAATTACTTTTTCTTTCCAAGTGCAGGCATGGGTCACTAATTATGCATAGTTAGAAGGCAAGGTGATTAAAATGTCCCTATAGTCGGCAATGTCTTTGTGAAGACCAAAGTTTGACTTCCAGCCTTGAACAAATACTACTGTTTTGTACTGAGAAAGCTGTCACCTAAGGGATGCAGAGTCAAGCTCAAGATTTGAGTACAATTTGACTCAGTTCATTGGATCTTTTTGTAGTTCATCCTACCCGCAGTGAAGCTAAGATGCCTTCTGAGCCCAGGCTAGTAGTGACGACCGAGATGAGTCCCACGTCAGAAACAGCTTGGGGAATCACTTTTTAAAGATAACTCAGTCAAGTACCAGTACTCTATGCTTTTGATATGGAATAAAAAGTTGAAGAATATTCTAACAGACAGTAGAATTGTGATGACTGATATCAGTTGGTACTTTGAGAGGTGAAACCTGAGCTGGGCTATAAAGGATAAGGAGAATATAGGGAATATGCTTATGTGAGGATTACATCCAGCTACAACTGACAGAATCCTAAGTAAGCTTGAACTTAAACTGGCTTAGACAATTGGTTGAGACATACACAACAAGGGCTACAGTGAACAGGCCTGGTTGTTAATATTGACTCAACAGCTTAAGGATACCAAGACCAAGAAGGCTGGGTTCACTTGGTCCTTCTCAGACGATCAAGTCATCGGATCTGTATTCCAGGCAGGAAGAAGAGAGAACAGTGTCTCTGAAACTGAACATCTTTCAGAAACTTCTAGTAAATACCTCGCCTGTGCCTCATTGTTCGTGGACTGTGGCGAATACTTAGACCTAGCTTCATGTTAGACTGAGAAATAGAATAATGAGGTACATTGTGGTCTGGAAAGGAAACAACCAGTTCTTTGAGTGTTTTAGAGGATGGGGGTTGAGTTAGGTAGTGAGAGGAGCAGCTGCTTCATCTGCAGTGTTCCATCACATGCTGAGGTGGACTGAGCAAGTTGCCTGGGAGAAGACTCAGTTTTAAATGGGACTCATATTGACAAGAGAAGAGCATTTACTGCAAGAGAGTCATCCAGATGACTTCGATCATTAGTGAATGGAAGAAGTTACTTTAAGCTATAAAACATAGCATGACTGTCAAAGAGACTTTGGGGGATGGGCTATGGATTAGTCATAGATTATGGACCTAGCTTGTGGGAAGCCCTGGATTCCATCTCAAGCACTTCAAAAATAAGAAACTATTAATTCTTCAGAGGTGTGTAACAGGCAGAAATAAAGAGAGAAGATGAGTTTGGAGAAAGGGTAAAGTGAATTGAATTTGCAGAGAATTGAGCTTGGAGACACTGCAGCAATTGAGATTATTAAAGACCTGAAATGGAAAAGAGGAAAAATTTCAAAAGTAATTCCAAAGAAAAAAATCTATAAGCCTTGGAAGCTGGTGGGTTTATGAAGAACAAAGATCCCTCAAGACAAATCCATGTTAACCATTTCATCAACACCCTAGTGTTGGTGTTTCACGAGTGCTGTCGGGGCCAGTGAGATGACCCAGTGAGTAAAGGTACTTGCTGACAAACCTAATGGCCTGAGTTTGATTCCCTTGACCCACATGGTGGAAAGAGAAAGCTGACTCCTGCAAGTGGTCCTCTTGCCTCCCTGTGTATGACATGGGAGGCAGGCATGCATGTATGTCCTGGACCTGTAACCAAAAAAACTTATTTAAAAGAGAGGGCTATTGACGTGAAATCATTGGAATCATAAGATATATAAGCTTTGAGATAGGTCTCTTTTCCCCTACTCAGTATCTCATTGTGTTCTCAGGTGAGTCTTTTTAGTGTATTTTGTGTGAATTACCATAGCTTGCTTTTCCATTCTTTGATGGATATTTTCATTGTTTCCTTTCTGGGTTTTTGTTTGTTTGTTTGCCTTTTTGATTATTTATGGGTAGAATGATTGCTCTGCTGAGGGATTAAACCCAGAACATTGAGTTTACCAGGCAAAGCACACTGCCACTGAGTAATCTACATACCCAACCCTTATTTTTTTCTTGTTTTTTTTTTTTTTTTTTTTTTGGTTTTTCGAGACAGGGTTTCTCTGTGTAGCTTTGCGCCTTTTCCTGGAACTCACTTGGTAGTCCAGGCTGGCCTCGAACTCACAGAGATCCGCCTGGCTCTGCCTCCCGAGTGCTGGGATTAAAGGCGTGCGCCACCACCGCCCGGCTTGGTTTTTTTTTTTTTTTTTTTTTTTTTTTTTCCGAATTCTCTTGCTTTAATTCTCCATATTTTTTTTTTCTTGTTTTATTTGAGAACTAAGTATGGTGTAATCTGAGCACTTGGGAGACAGAGGCAGAAAGATCTGGAGTTCAAGGTCATTCTTGGCCACATAGTGAGTTGGAGGCCAGTCCAGAATAAAAGAGACTCAGTCTCAAAAAATAAAGAGAGAGGAAGTTGGGATATAGGCAGAAGCCAGATTAGATGGAAACTGTAGAGGTAGAAAATGAGTTGATCAGTATAGGAAGAAACTGCTGAGAGCTAAGGAGTTTTAGGTAGAGAAGTTACTCTGCCCCCTGTGCATATGTGGCCTTTGTTACAGATTGCCTACCTCCTTGCCAGCTGTACTGTCTCATTCCTACTTACCCTTGAAGACACTTCCAAAGTCCTACCACTGCTAAATGATTTTCCTTCTCCCTATGGGCCACCACAGTTTTTTAGGCCCGTTGTTACCTTTCCCCCACTACACACCACCATACCTCTCATTTCCAACATCATCCTACTCTACTCAAAGATGCTCTTATTTGCTGACTGTGCTGTTGTTCACATTGATGGGTCTCCTTCTCCCTTGCTCTTCTCTGGAGATTACCACGTTACTTAATTTTCAGAAGTGCTTCTTTTCAAGTTGGGCATTTTCCCATGTTGTGTTTACACAGAGCGGCTCCCTGTAGCCCTCCCCTGCCTTTCATTTCCTCTGGCTGCCCTTATTCCCCCTTTGTTCTTACATCATCAGTATACCCACTTTGAATTCTCATACCATGGCTTTTCCAGTTAGCACAGCCTTTCTGCAATCTTCTACAAAGAAACTCTGAAAAGAAATCTGTGTCTTTAGTGGATGAAGCAGCATTGGTGTCAGAGCTGCCTCTATGCACTTGATAGAATTTTCTTTGCCAAGAGTGACTCTGGCTTTGATGACATGTTGGCAGTTGCACAGGAAAAATGTCTTCTATGGAGTTTGTCTTATTTACTGATTATTTAGCCTATAGGAGCCTTGACAAGACTCTGGGCTTTAGATTGGTGCAGCTTGCATGGGTCTTGTGGGGTTTTGATCCTTCCTTGACACAAGGAGCTAGTTGCAAAGAGCATTGTACCCAATTGACCTCTAGAGGCTCCGTCTTTTTCAGGAAGACCTTTTCCTCTTCCTGCTGTGTGGCAAAAATCTGTTTCTACTCAAACAGATGGTTTAGCTTTCAGTAAATAAAAACTAGAGGTCAGCATCTACTTAAGCCAACTTTTTTGTATTTCCTACTAGCTCTAAAAAATCCGATTATTTTTACACACATCAGAGTAGACCTATCATTCTACTGGAAAATTAAGATCCTTGCACTTTGTCCAAATATTGAACCATTTCACACAACCTCAGTTTCTGTTGTTCAGAACTGTTCAGTAAGTTCAGCTTCTCTGTGGACTCTCTTTTGCAGTACCAGCTGGAAACACTAGGGATCAGAACTTTCTGTGGAGCACTGCACAGTTCTATCTGCACTGACAGGCTAATTTGTTATTTAAGACATCTGGAAGCTGAGGATGTGGTAGGCCAGCATCATCTTACAGATGTACATATCAAATACATTGTCGTTTTGTCCACATTGGAACATAGTTTTCCACTTGACCTTTTATAGTAAGGATTACAGAGGCTCCAAAGTTCTGTATTTTTAGAGTTTTTATATAAAATCTTAACATATAGGTACAGATTAAGTAGATGTTCGTGTGTGTGTGTGTGTGTGTGTGTGTGTGTGTGTGTGTGTGTGTGTGTGTGTGAGTGAGTGAACTTTGGAGAGGTGACTTATCAGGGAAGAGTTGCCTTGGGTATTTCATCAAATACCCAAAGGGATATTGTCTCTTCAGTTACTATGATTTTACAGAAACAAACTTGCCTTAAGTACCAGGTTTAGACTAAATAATGAGGCAAATGCAAACTGTAAAGTAGTTGCTAAGGAAGGAAGTGCTAGGAAAGCCATGGAAGCAACCCCCCTAAAGATAGCTAAGACCCACTTTGTTCTTCCACTCTAGTTATTATATAGGACAGAACTCTGTGAGAAGTCTGATCCACTTGGCATTATGGAAATAAAGATTAGGGCAAGGAAAGATTAATGTCCATGGATTCAAACCATAGAACATTAGGATTGACAAGGCCTTAGTGCAAAGTCGTCCATGCTAATTCCCTTTCAGGGTTTGGATCCCCTCTGAAACATTTTGTTCAGTGGCCAACCAGTTGAGATAGAATTACTTCCAGGGATAGTCTGCCTGCTTTAAATAGCTCTGGCAATTGCAAATTGTCCCTTTTCTGTCTCTTCCTTAATCCAGTGTTATAAATGAATGTAATCTTTCTTCTGCATGATAACCTTCAGCTGTTTGCAGCGCATACCTTCTGAATCTCTGTGTTCCAAGACCCAACTTTTAGAGGTCTGTTGTTTCTTTGTCATGTCACCATGCCTGCCTCAGGAGTAATTTTTCTTTCCTTTCCTTCCCCACCCCCAACCCCCTCTTTTTTGTTTTGTTTTGTTTTTTGAGGCAGAGTCTCTCAGTGTAGCCCAGGTCCTGGAATTTGCCGTGTAAACCAGACTGACCTTGAACTCAGATCTGCTTGCCTCTACCTCCCAAGTGCTGGGATCAGAGGCATGCTCCATCACACCTGGCTAGAAGCTCCTTTTCTTTGAACTTGTTTTCTTAGTACCCAAGTTCTGGTCATTCTCTTTAGAATGGATTCAGGCTTATCACATCTCTTTGGAAAGCTGGTGAAAGATGAGCGTTATGGAGTATCTTCAGATTCTATGTGGTATATTTCTCTTGATGAAACCAGTGTGATTTTCCCATTTGCTTATGATTGTGTTCTCTGTCAAATACCATCTGTTAAGTTCATGTGTGCTACTGCTAAGCCACCTCTGTCCCCTCTTCCTCTTTATTGCTGTTTTTAATCGATGAGGAGGATGATGATGGCATTGGTGATGATGCCGACTATGGTGACTTGGGACTGAAATTAAGACTGATTTTTTTTTTTAAGCCTGATACATTTTTTCTATTAAATACCCTACTTAACAACCACTCGTGGAAGGCTGCCCTGGGTGGACAGCATACGTTAGGCCTCTTCCCCAGCTTGATATGCCCAGCATGCTGAACTTTTTCCGTTTTGTAACCTTTATCTCACATGTAATCAGTAGTTCATATGTCTGACTTTTCTGCTAAATAGTAGGTTAAGAACCTTACTTGGGACCAGCAAGATGGCTCAGCAGGTAAAGATACTTGCCACCAAGGCTGACAACTTGAGTTCAATCCCCACAACTCACATGGTTAGAAGGAGAGAACCACTCCCACACATTGTCCTGACCCTCACATGCACACTGTGACAATGCACACACAGATACACACAAGATAAATAAATGTAAAAAATGTTATATAAAGAACCTTACTTCTTCTTTTTCTGTTATTCCTAGTACCTTACAAAAATAAGTGCCCAATATATAATAAATAGGGGCTGTTGTTGAAATGAATTAATTAAATGTCCTACTAGCTGCTTTCCTTGTTTCTGATACCAAATACTTGACAGAAGCAACTTAAGGGAAGAGAGATTTACTTTGGCTCCAGACCAGAGAGTGCCAGCCGTCTTGTTGGGGAAGGTATGGTAGTTTGGTCTGAGGTGGCAGGAGCTTGCAGTAACTGCTTCTTTACATCCTGGAGACTCAGGAAGCAGAAAAATCTTAGACAAGGACTGGCCCAGGTTATAACTGTCAAGCCCCTTTTTCCCCCACCCCCCACCCTGGACAACCCACTTCTTCCTCGTAGGCCCATCTCTTAAAGGTTCTACAACTTCTCCAGCAGCACCCTGATCTGGAAACCAAGTGTTCAAACACATGAGCCTATGAATGATATTCATACACAAGCCATAACAAATGTATACACCGTCTATGTAAACCAGGCACTGCTCTTGTTTTCCAAGAAAAATATATGATTAATTAAATACACAAACACAGTGATCCCTGTACTGAATCATGAATGAGGCATTCTAGACATAAGAACAGTATAGATAGGAATATCAGAGAAAGAAAGACTTTAGCCCTTTTGGAAGATTAAAATAAGCTTAATGTAAATGAAGCAGGCAAGCAGAAGCCAGTTCATCAAAGCCTTGTATATGAGATAGTATGGGGTTTGATTAATCCTATGAATTTGAGGAGCAACTAAAGGTTTTGAACATGGAAGAGGCAAAGCAGTGTGCTTCAAGAGATTTCCCTAAGGCTCGTGGATGTACAGGGTAAACAGGGAACGTTGTAGAAGAGGGCTGGGAAGGATGCAAAGGCTGACAGGTAGGTAGAAGGGCTGCAGAACGCCATCTCCTGGGAAGGATGCAGCCTTTGCAGTCATGAACTCACAGCAGGGTTGGAGGAGAGGCTCAGAGGCCCCATACCTCACTACTGAACCATATACCACTGATAGATTCAGGGAGAGGAGGGCATTGCCTTTAGTTGTGTACCCACTGGTGACTCTACAAGGTTCTAATGGATGGTTCCAATCCAGTGGTCACACAGATGTCCTTGATTGAACTAAATGGGTCAAAAACGAAACTACAAGGCTTGAATCTAGGAAAGGAACTGTTGGGGGTATTTCTTGGGATGGGAGGGCAAGGGAAGAGACTAATCAGAATGCATTCTATATACATGTTGGAAGCTGTCAAAGAACAAATTTAATAATACTTTAAAATAATTCCTAACAGTAGGGTAAAAGATTATAAAAGATGGTGCTTTTACAGAGACCACAATTGAAAAGTTATCATATAGGCAAAAAAATGATGGGTACTTCATTTCACTAAAAACATTTTTAATGCATATTAGTTATCTCTTTCCATTTAGTTTAAAAGACTCTTACCTCACACTGTTTCCAAGGGTCAGGGAGCTTAGCAAGGTGATTGTAGCACCAGGTGTCTTCTGAGGTTGCAGTTCAGATGCTGTCTAGGCCTAAAGACATGATTGGAACTAAATGATGTGCTTCTAAGTTCACCTACATGGCTGTTGATCTCTCCATGGGGCTGCTTATCACATTGTTTCCCTCAAAGCAACTGATCCATGAGAATGAGAAAGTAAGCAAGTGAGATCTCCCAGAATGGAAACCACCACCTTTTAAATTTAACTTCCGAAGTCACATAGTGTCATTTCTCCTGTATGCTTTTGGTTACTTGGACCAACCATGCTTGTTAAGTCTGAAATATATTGATGTTTTGTGGAGATAAAAAGACAGAATAATTCACATAGAAAACTATTCCATTAGTCATTCCTTCCAGTTTCCTCTTACCTAGAACAAATAAATAAAACATTTGCTTGACTAAGAAGGAAGATAGTTCTCACTGTAAATGTTAAGTTCCTTTGCAATTATTGCTTAGTTTGGTACCATAAAATAGAATAATTTGGTTCCATGTTTGTTTTTAATGTAATGTGACTGCAGTTCAGTATGATTCATGCTTCAGATTTAGTAACTGTACTGGGAAGCAGGACACACAGACTTCATAAAGAGTCTTAGAGCTGAGAAACATATTCTAGGACAAACAGCTTCTTGATACAGATAAGAAAAAAAAAAAGATGGTGGGCGATAAATAGCTGATCCAACCCAGCTACTTACAGAGCTGAGACTAGAACACATTCTTCCAGATCCCAGGATGAAGCGCTGTAGCTAAATGACAAGTGTAGTCTGTTCACACCACTGAGAGCATAGAAAGAAGAATGACTTAGTGTTTGGGGAGGGGAAACGGAGGATATAAATGTATTAGAGGACCCTTCTGCCATCTGTTGAAAGGTCAGCTCATTGTGATGTTGTTACTGTGTGACTCTGATATAATTTAATACACGAGTAAATACAAGAGAAAATCATAAACAGTGCCATGTCTTTTATGGTTTTTTTTTTTTTTAAGCAGAAGCAACCTACTTGATAGTGAAATGTTTGCATCAATTTTCTCATTTTAAAGAAATAATGTACAGGGCTCCATGAAGAAAGGTTCTGGAGCAAATCATCAGAAAAATATGAACTGCACTGTTGGGACAGTAAGATGGTAGAAATCAATAATGTTGATCCAAGATGCTCACACACTTTAAAGTATTTATTTATTTATTTTTATTATTATCATTTTACATACGAACCACAGATCCCCCTCTCCTCCCTCTTCCCACCCCTAGCCTTCTCCCCTCAACCCACTCCCCATTCCCACCTCCTCCAAGACAAGGTCTCCCATGGGGAGTCAGCAGAGCCTGGTACATTCAGTTGAGTCAGGTCCAAACCCCTCCCCCTGCACCAAGGCTGTGTAAGGTGTCCAACCCTAGGCACTGGGCTCCAATAAGCTAAAGTATTTTTTAAATAGGATGCTTTTTGAGCATTCACTGACTATATGCTAGATAGTTTAGGGATTTTTTTTTAAGTAAAGATATCTTATTGTTAATTGTAATCTTATTACAAAGTATTATAACATTTTTCAATTTTTATAAAAATTAGTCATATACATTATAACACATAAACCGTAGGGTAATCCAGTAAATAAGCAGAAAATTGTAGCCAGTCTTTTTTGTCAGACTTTCTCTGGACCTCTAGCCCCCAAATAATGACACGGAGACTTATTATTAATATTGAAAGTTAGGCATTAGCTTAGGCTTGTCCCACTAGCTCTTATAACTTAAATTAACTTGTTTCTGTTATTCTACATTCTGCCACGTGGCTTTTTACCTCTCCTCCATTCTGCACATCTGACTCCCTCTGTGTCTCGATGGCTAATTCCGCCTCTCCAGAATTATTCTGTCTCCCCAGAAATCTCACCTATCCTCTCCTGCCTAGCTATTGGCTGTTCAGCTCTTTATTAACCAATCAGAGGGTGCCTAGGCAGGCAAGATAAAACAGTGACAAATTTTCGCATAGTGTGATCAAATATCCTGCAACAGAAAATAGTTTGAATACCTTACAATGCACAAATTTCACTCTAGAAATTATTGGTGTCACTTTCCCACTCCTGTCTCCCAGGTCCCCGTCTGCCCTACCCCGTCACAGCTCTAGAGCTCAAGTGACTCAACTTTGATGTCCTTCCACCATTCCCTTCACTTGCCTTCATTTTCATCTACCTGGACTTCATCAGCCATCATCTGCAAAACCTAGGCTCATTTACAGCTGGGCTGCACCTTGAGGTGGCAGACAAAATGGTAGGACATAGAGTATCGTTGATATTAATACCGGTACTGAAGGCCCAGACACTTGGATACATAAACTACAGCAAGGACCAGTGTTGATGTTTTCATGAAGCTTCAGTAGTTTAGAATTTTAAGTTCAGGTTCAGATCTCCCTTTTTGAGCACCCACTATGTCCTTTATATATTTTCCTGTGTTCATTGGCGTATGGTTTGCATTTGGTCCTCACAGAGATTATACGAAATAGGCATTAGCCATACTTAACTATTAAGGTAACTGAGAAGCTTCAAGTGACCATAACTGGACTTCATGGTCCATTGCAACCAGTATTCTGTAGACCACCACTTGTTGTTATCTTTAGCCTTTCTCTTAAGCACACTGTGTGAGTGAGTGACGACAGTAAAACTCAATGTCCATTTGTTACTATAACTGCAGAGTAGAAGGCACTGGGTTGATGATCTCATCATCCATGATGGGCAACAAAGAAGAAGCATTTCAGGTCACAGCAAGACTTGCTCACAGACTAGTCCTTGTGTCTTTTATGATAAACCAGAAGAGCTGCTTTCACCACTGTATTAAAGTATGAAGAAACATGAGGACTATAAAGTACAGCTTTTCTGAGATTTTAAGTTTATCTAATTAAAGACCTTTGTATAAATTCATTCCATCTGAATTTAGGAGACATCAATTTCAGAATTTGCTTACTTTTCCTTGGCACTTAAACATACAAAACTCTCTTTTAGAAAACATTTTCCAAAAGTAGCCATTAGTCACTTTCATAAACCAGCCTGTCCCAGACCAACAAACTAGTTCTATATTCAAATATAACATGACATTTAATAGTACAGAGAGTCTGTCTCCTCGCGTTTTTGTCTACATTTCTTTGTGTGTGACAATTTATTTTTCCAGGAAAACTGGCTCACACTAAGACTGTGGTAGCTAATAGGAACCATTAAAAGAATTGGGCCATGAACATGATAAATCTTCTGTCTACCCATTCCAAGGACAGTTAATTTTGATTTTTTTTTTCTCTTTAAGCCTGCTGACAGTTGGGCTAGCTTGTCAGTGCCACCTTCTCCGTTTTATTCCAGGGAGTCCCATCCTGCATGTAGTTCCTCAGTGAATACCTTTGTATATAGTCAGTTCAAGTCACATTCCTGAAGTTCTCATCATTGTGGTAAGAGCTGAGAGACACCAGGAAGAAAAAACGTATACACCCAGTAGCTACATAAACTCATGTATATTATAGTAGAACATTCTTGCTATACTTGAAGACAAGGGGATAATGTTCATGTATCCAATTAACTCATTTTAAAGGACCTGTTCAACTGTTTGCATATCATCTTATCCATTTTATTGTGTCTTAGAGACTTGTTCATGAGGAAATGTTTCTGTCATGAATATAACTCAACATGTTTTTGCTGATGAAGGAGAGTGATACCTCCTTGGGATCCTCTCTATTTAGCAGAGGGGAGGTATCTTTCTAAGAACTAAACTGGAAAACATCTGCTCTTAGTCTGTTTACCTGTTTTTATTTTCAGTGAGATTCATACACACACACACACACACACACACACACACACACACACACACCCTTTTTCCTGCTTCTACCTTTAAGTAGAGAAGTCTCATGGGTCTTTCAGAGTTCATGTCAGCACACACTGCTGCTCCGATGTTGCCTTGCCCCCCTGCTTGTCTGTAGCCTCCTCAGTGCATAGGTGTTGGTATTGCATTCTGAGTTCATGTTTTCTGGAATAGACATGAGATTTTCTTCACACGTATGTTATATTCACATCTTTATGCTGAGAATGTCTTAGGAGCCAAATAGATACTGTGGGTAAGTCAAAGGAACTCAGTCTTCCTTTCTACTAAACTAATGAATTTGTTTTTCTCGAGTTTGGTTTAGTTGGTGCTACTATGAAATGCCAGAGAAAGAGAAAATTAGCAAATGTAGGAAACTTGAAAAAATTTGATTTGGGCCAATTTTTATTCAGAAACTTCCTAGCATGCCCTCTGTGGTCTTTGTAAAGTCTATGAGGTTATTAACACGGAGGAGCAGTAGTCTACTTTGTTTAGGAGTAGCGTGGTTCTTAATGTCAGCATAGCTGGTAAAGAACCACATGAAAACAGTGAAACCATGTACAAGGTGATGTTTGGAAATTAAGCAGAGATAGTCTGGTAGGTACCTGCTGGTGTCTATGTAATCTGTAACTACTGTAAATACAACACTTTACTCCGTGAAAAGATGTTTAACAGTGTTTGAAGCCACATACATGTTCTTTTAATGTGAGCAGAGCTCATCCAAGCAGGTGCTTCTGTTGTACATGAGGTCTCCCTGGAAGCTGCACCAACTCTGGTAGGCTACCTGGGCAGAGGACAGGTGTAGTGGTGCATGCCTTTAATCCCAGCATGAATACTGGACAGAGGAAACAACATAATGCCCCTCGCCCAGCACTTTCCAGACCTTCCTGCAGATTTATAACTACAATAAGTTGTTACTGTCTTCCTCCATGTCTCTTAAATAGATCCACTTCACAGAACCTGATGACAATTTTGATAGAAACAAGAAATGCTAGCCAGTAGTATGCACCTGTATTTCAGCTATGTGGAAGGCTTAGACAGGAGGGTTACAAGTTCAGGGTCTAAGCAACTAAACAAGAGCCTGTCTTCAAATGGAAAACAGGAGGCCAGGAGGCTCAGGGCTATTGCCTAGCATACATGAGTTCTGGGATCTGTCATCAGTCCTGGAGAGGGGAGTGGGGATGGAGGGCGGGTGGCAGTTGGCCGAGGAAGGAGCAGGAAATTCTTTACCAGGAACAAAAGCCACTGATGTAGTGGGGACTCGAAAGCGACACAGACCTGTGTGCTGTTGTTTTTCAGTCCTGTGGTTCCTATGGGTTATAGACTTTCCCAGTGCTAGCAGAGCTTGTAGTGACTGCACCACATACTCTCCCAAAGTCCCTTTAAAGAAACACATGCCTAACACCCACTGTCAAGTCCTGTGGTAGTCAGGAGCGCAGATCCAGCTGTCAGTCTCCGTGCAGTGAGGATCTGGGCTTGGAAGTCTCTCCTTCCAAGCTCACTCCATTGCTCTTCTTTTTGGTCTCAAGTTCAGCAACTCCCTCCTCCCCCAATATGTTTTACAAGCTTGCAAAAAAGCGAACGTTGCATGACAGTTAGCATGTTTTGCTGCGTTGTGTTCTAAGGAGTGAGGTCATTCCACCACCGGGGACCCTAACCCTGGTTCCTGCAGTAACCCATGTTTTCCCAAGGAAGAGTCGTAACCAGCTCCCACATACTCTGATTTTTTTTCTTGGAACAACACTCTGCACTAACCATTCCCGGGAAGATTCCTTCCCCAAATAACATACTTTTTTTTTTTTCAAGAAAGAAGCATGATGGTTTATACCACCTTATGAGGTACCCAGTAGAGTCCCCTTATTATTATGTAACATATCTGATACTTTCCCATGACAGCAAGCTCTGACCTGAGTTCAAATTTGATTCTACCACTTCACAGTTGTGTGTTTGGAGAAATTAATATAAATACCTAAGACTACATTTGTGATGTTGTAATAAGGGGGCTCTGCCACGTACCTCATAAGGTTTTGTTTTGGTTTGTTGTTGTTTTGATAGTGTCCAACTTTATTTTGTCGTTGTTGAGACAGAGTCTTGCTATGTAGCCCTGGCTGGTCTGAACTCACTTTGTAGACAAGGATTGCCGTGAACTCACAGAGACTGAGTTTAATCCAAGTGTTGGGATTAAGCCATGCACCACCATCATCCACAGGTATAAAGGCTGTTTTAAGGATTAAATGAACAGTGTGTGTTGGTTCCCTTCCTGATTTTAGACCCCCTTCCCACCTGTCAATACTATAAAGCAATATGCTTCTTTCTCATCAAGTGTTCATTGCTTTTATATGTTTAGTCGTGCTAATTTCTGAGCATACATAACCACAGAAGTATGTATGTCTGTTTTTCAGTAGTGTAACCAAAGTTAGTCCCAATGAAAGGCAGCATACAAATTGAAGGCAGTGTAGGAAATGTAGCAAATTCTTCAGTAATCCCTTCCTAATCCTTTATTTCTCCAGAACCCTTCCGAACAGCCTGTTTCTGAAAATTCTACAGTAGGCCATATCATTGTATTGCCCCAAAAGTCACTGTTGGCCTAAGAGCCTGATTTGAATATTCTACTTTTACATTAGGCTTTTTTTCAGAAATGAACTAAACTTATAAACAGTATGCCTCACACATCAAGTGGGGTATACTTTACACGCTGGACTTCTATGGAAAGTATTCTTCTGTGTTTTTATCTTAACTAGTAGGTATGAGTCAACAGAATGCTCCTGAGGAAATAAATTAGAACATGTAAGGTTTAGGACTGAGGCATCTATTTATTGTTGCTGCCATCCCCTGCCATCTCTGTTTCCCACATTACCACCAGAACGTCCTATTCCTGTTAGAATTCCTAGCACTCCCCCAGCTATGTAGCCAGGCAAGATGCTTAGTCATCCTAGGGCCTTACATCTTAGTAACCCATGTGCTGTGTGATCACGTAATCTATGCACATGTGTGGCGTAACTATGTAAGCCCATATGCACATGTCGGGGGCACTTATAAAAGTGGGTTCCGTCTATTCCTCCCCTCTCTTCCTGCACCATCATTCCATAGACCTATGCACACCCCCTCTCTATTCCCTTAATAAACTCTTATAGTGAGTTTTGTTGTACCTCGTGGCTTTTCTTGCACAGTAAACAGCGCTGCTTAATAAATAACATTGCACTGTTTAATAAATAACAATTCCAATAAATTCCACTCTGATCCCGTGTCTCACTTCTTTAGAGCCCTTCAGTGGCTCGCCACTGCCCCTGGGATTCCTCCTAAGCTCTGTGAATGCCTCTCCTCCCTCCCTTGCCTCATCTGCCCCTGTCCCGCCCCACACTGTGTTCTTCAGCAGCACCTTGCACCGTGTATCACCTAGACTTGATGTATTTCCTCATGCTTACCCACTCCAGAATTTCCCTAGCTCAGAAGAATCCTCCAAAGTCTGGCTCAAGTGTATCTCCTTCAGAAAGCCTTTCCTGTCGCCACCTCCGCCATGTCAGGGTGGGCACCCTGCCTCCTTGTTCTCACTGCACCCATACCTACCCATCTCACATTTAGGCCCTGTTAGGTGTGTTTACATAGCTGCTCTTTTTACTAGATGTCAAATGCTTTGATCGGGGGCCAGGTCTTACTCATCTCTGTTTCTCCAACACCCAGCACACTGCCTAGCACATAGCAGCTGCTGTATAAATATTTATGTAATTGAATCACATTGATCATAGGGACAAACTTTCATTGGAAGAACATACCTGTTGCCTTAAAAATCTGGGAAAAAACTCCTTTATAAGACCCTATAACTGAATATGCTGAGTTAATTAAATTGAGAATGTCAGTCTCCACTTTAAAAATAAAGGTTAAATTAAGCATATTTGTAGCTTTTTAAAGATTGTGTAATATCTGTTAGTGCAAGCACCTAGGTGTTGACTGTACTTTGGTTGTTTAGGGTTTGTGATGCCCAGCTGCAAACTAAGGTAGCTTTGTGAGTTTGGAGGGATTTTGATGGGATGAGCTAATGGTATGAAAGTAAGGGGTCACTGCTGGCCCTTAGTTCTTCTCTGCGTTAAAGGTTTTATTGTTGTTGTGTCCTTTCTTTCTTTCTTTCTTTCTTTCTTTCTTTCTTTCTTTCTTTCTTTCTTTCTTTCTTTCTTCCTTCCTTCCTTCCTTTCTCTCTCTCTCTCTCTCTCTCTCTCTCTCTCTCTCTCTCTCTCTCTCTCTCTCTCTCTCTCTCTCTCTCAAAGGAGGCTCTCTGAAGAAATTCTAAGTCATAAACCAACCCAGTTTTTAGGCTATAGCTTGACTTCTGTGAGACTAACCATATCCCATAAAAACTATGCTGTGGATCCAGTTGCTTAACAGGAAGGACCCCAAGGTTTTCACTGAAGAAGCCTAGAAAACAATGTCAAGGGTTCAGGTCAGAATAAAAGACCAAGTTACAGGAGCTGTTTGGACAAATTTGCCTTAAAACTGGAGAGAGATAGGGAATGTGCTGGCGTTCTTAGTGTTTCTGGAACACTTAATGAGGACTTGAGGATTTTAGTGCTTGCCGTTGTTTCTTCTCTGACACTGTTTCTACTGTGTGATAGAGATCTGCTGCTACAAGGAGCTCTCCCCTCCCTGGTCTTCTTCCTCACCTCCTGTCTCCCCTCCGCCTCCTCTTCTCCTCCCTTATCTGGGATTGAACAAGGGGGGAAAGTTCTGGATACTGTTTTCAAGATAAACAGATCAGTCTGTTGGCTTCCAATGCAGCCACTCCCTTGGATTTTTTTTTCCATTGTCTTAACCACACTTGTCTTAGCCACACTTGTATGAACAGTAGGAACACTGCAGTCTTTCTTGTTGTACAGTGATGTTATATGTATTCACTCCTGAACCCTCACATTGCCCCCAGGAAAGCAGCGTCATTGTAAGTTGAATGAATGAAAAGTAGACCGTGCATCAACTTCCTCTCTGTAAGACCATGAAGCAGGTAGTGGAAGGGCAGGCTAGACCCCAGGATCACTGATGCTCTGAGAATACCTGTGCTCTGGAATACAGAGGCACCTTTCATTTCTTGCTGTATTGAAAAGTGTATATTGCTTGCTATGATAGGTGCTTGGCATAATTAACTCTTGAAATATGGTTCGGTATCAGTAAACTTGCTAGCTAGTAACTGGAACAGCTAGCCTTCAGATCCATAACTATTATAAAGCTTGGCATTTCCACTCTGCCACACAACTCCACATGGTGACAGTCCTCACATTTTATATCTCTTAACATTCTGAAGACCTTCCACAGATACCATCACAGTTAGTCCTTAAGAACTGTGCAAACGTAACTTGTTCTCCTGGACCTTGAAATAAACAAGCTGTTAGCCAGAGTGACATCATAGGTCATAGCCTGAGATCCTGCTCAGACCTTCTAAGTAAAGGACTCAATCTGGGTGACCAGGAAGGAAGCAGGTCCCCTGGTTCTCTGTGGCCTCATCTCCTTATACCTTGCCCTGGCTGGGCTGCCCTCCTTATTGCTCAGATCCTCAGGCACGCTCTAGCCTCAGGGTCTTTGTACTGGCACTTCCCACTTCCTAAAATGCTCTTTCCCCAGATCCTTGCTTGGTTGCCTTCCTCAGTACTGTAGACCCTGAATCAAAAAATTCCTCTCAGTGACCTATCCCAGATGCCTTTCTGTGCTTCCAGTGTGGCCTGTTCATTCATGCCTTCCTTCACCCCTGCTCATCATCATTTTCAAACACCATTTACTTCTCTTCTGTCCTCTCTACTCATGCTCACCATTAGAATGTAAAGTCTGTGAGGGGAAACCCTTGTGGATTTATTTCCCTTTCAGTTCAAACACCTAGACCAGGCTTGGCCCAATGGAGATTCAGTAAATATTTAACGAATGAAAATAGACTAGAAAGTGGAAGATCAAAGAGGCTTTTCCTTAAAATGATGTGTCCTGAAAGTGTTTGAGCTCAATAACCCTAGTCCTCTGGTCCATGTTTCATGCTTCTTCAGTTTGAGTCTTTTTTTTTTCTTTTTTTGTTAAGAGGTTTTCTATTCATTTTACATACCAACCACAGATTCCCCTGTCCTCCCTCCTCCCACCCCCCAGCATTCCCCCCTAACCCTTCCCCCCTTCCCACCCTCTCCATTGCAAGGTCTCCCATGGGGAGACAGCAGAGCCTGGTACATTCAGTTGAGGCAGGTCCAAGCCCCTCCTCCCTGCACCAAGAGCTAAAATCCAGAAAAAGTTCTAAGTGATAATATAAATAAACCCCAGTTAATTGTGAATACTTTTAAAGTGATTTTCATCTTAAGCAATTGTTCCTCAGTTGCTATCCTATGGAAGATGTGGGCCAGCCCTCCTTTGGACTGTCTCCAAGAAGCAGTAATAATGAGAATAAATTGCAGAACTTAACCCAAGAATTTCTGGGCCTCAGGTTCCTAAGGTCTAAAGTGGGAGAGTATGTCATTTCTAAGACTGGTACAACTCTAACTTGAATAATCACAAAAGTGCATGAAATAATCTACTTTTCTTTATAATTGACAGAATTTTGTGTTTATAACTTTATTCTGTAGCTGGACGTGAGTATTTCTATAACTTCCCTTAATTGCCATGTGCTTGATTTTTTCCCTTCCTTCTAATTGTACAAAATGTAGGCTTTTTTGTCCAGCTGCTTTATACTGAGGATGTCTGAGCTTCATGCAGCCAGCTCTGACATGGGGAAACTCCAAATGCTGCTTCCTCTGGGTTACCCACAGGCCAGACAAGCCAGAAAGCAGGCCAGGAAACTCAGGCAGTAACAGGCCTGTCTGGCTCAGGAAAGGAAGTATGTCTACAGCATGGCCCTGCACCCACCCTTGCCACTTTGAATTAAGAGCATACACCCATAAGCAAGGCATTAGCTGTCCAACTCTCCATGAATTTTGGCAAATAAGGTTAAATGCAATGTTTGACATTGTCTCAGCCTGGTTAATTTCTTTGTCAGAAATCTCTTTAAGAAGGAATAAGAGATTTTATATCCTTATGAGCAAGAGGCAGCTCTTCAGACTCATGTCTGAATATGTGCTGTTATGTCCACAGCTTGAATAAGGATTGTAATTCTCATTCCTCTCGGGCTACTTCACAGTGACTGAAGACACAGTTTGAGCCTGCGGCTGAGGCAATGTAGAACAAGTCTGAGAAAGTAAGAGCCCAAGTTAGGTGCGGAAGTTGGGATTTGGTCTGTAATTTATGTTAAAACTTTTATTTGAACATAAAATGCCAGCACCCTCAGACCCCCTTGTCTTACTCTATTTCCATCAGATCCAGAAGGAATTAATCTTTGGAGCACTTTTATATATATGCACAGGGGTTCGAGGCAGCTCTGAATTCGTTTGGACAGAAATATCTTTAATTTATTGTAGCCATTACTCTTGTCAGTGTACCAGAGAATATGTTTGAACCTAGTAAGTCCTACTTTTTCCAAAGTGCCACTCCATTCGTTTTCTGCTTACTCTAGAAAAACTTTTAATTATAAGATGTGTAATTATCCCATAAAACAGCAATAAATAGAATCGTAAAAATAAGTTTAGTAATTTGTTAGATGTAAGCATGCTGTTATAGTCTTCTGCAGTTTTCCATATCCCATCCTGTGAAATGTTACTAGTCCCTCCCAAATATTTTTCCTAAGAACCTGATTATAAATTACATGAAGATAGTAACTGTTATGTAAACATTTGAGCAAATACATGTTGCATACATGAATGTACATTGATAGTTGATATATTGACTAGGCATCTTAGCTGAAAACAGTTTTCTCTGATTCGACCATGATATGCTGAGTCCTCAGTCATCTGCTTTATGAGCATGTTACCTGTGTCTCCCACCTACGTATTTTCAAATTATTTTTTAGAGTGTTTTGCCTGCGTGTATGTATGTATACCACATGTGTGCCTGGTACCCAAGGTAGTCAGAAGAGGGTGTTAGAGCTCCTGCAACTGGAGTTACAGACTGTTGTTAATTTGCTGTAAGAGCTAGTGAACTTGACCACTAAGCCATCTCTCCAGCCATGCCACCTGAGTATTTAATGTAAGGTGACACAAGTTCCCTGATCTCACACCTGCAGCCACTAACAGGTTGGAGTGACTGTTAGGAGGAGCATGGGAGGATCCTCATTTATTTTAACCCTGATGTTAAACTCTTTGAAGGCAGCTGTCTGGCTTCTAGAAAGGGCAGGTTTTTGTTGAGTTAATGAGCTCTTTTAGGAGGTATTCCATCAGCAAGCACAAGGAAGCTTTATGGACTTCAGAAATTCAAGCAACATCCCTAATTTAAAAAAAAAAAAAATCTTAATGGTGTATGTCCCATAGTCCTGCTAGCAATCTCTGGGAGTTTGGCCTTGAAGCTCTTCTCAGGCTGTGTGTGGAATACATTCCACAACGACCTAGCAGGTGGACTTGACCCAGTTTCTGTTTTCAGCCGTTGTTTGTCATTTTCACAGCTGACTGGACTCTGGAATGTTACATTTACTCAATTATGCCTGTTTTTTTATTTCATATATAACTTACAATATGGGCAGCTCTTATCCTAAAAACCCAACAAACTAACAAAAAAAATCTTTGATTTTTATAAAATGTTAATGACGTTTATAAAACAAATAAGAGCAAGAGATTTCTCTATACTAGACTTTATCCCTGGACATTAGCATCTCCTCTGCTTTCTTACTTTTCCTCAGCAGCTCAGGCATGGCATCTACCCATCAGAGCATTGTATAACTTGCTTTTAATTTTCTAAAATGCTGCTTGGCTTCTTGCCAACAGAGATATACACCAAGATTTAGTGTCACGAGCATTACTATTTCCTCTCCCTGAAAGAAGTAGGGCAGACAGCCACAACTGACAATGTCAAAGAAGATGTTATTCCTGCCACCTGTTGAACTCAGTAAGGAAGACTTTACTCAATGATGCCTGTGGCAAGAGATCTAGGGACCTTGATGAGGAGGTCTTGCAGTTTGGGAAAAGGGATTAGGAACGTACAGCCTAGGGGAAGAGTGTTCAGGAGGCATCAGTAACTGGAAAATTACTAAGAAGAAGCATGAGAGTTAAGAGGGATTCTTGCTAGACAGACTCAGCAGAATTCTTGGACTCAGTAGAATTCTTACTGAAGGCTAGCCAGGGTTGGTTGGGTATTGTGAATGATCAACTATCATGTTATGCATTAGTAAGATTCTTGCTCAAATTGAATTCTACAAAAGCAGAGAAGAAGAGGCTCAAAGGAACCTGATTAACAGAAAGGAGAGAGGCTGACCAACCTGCTAAGAAGAATAATTCTTTGGGGTCCAAAGACCAAAACTGTCTCCACATCGAGAGAGATGTCTATATGCCACTTTATATTAACTCAAAAATTATTTCTCTTAAGGAAGCAACATTGTTATAAATCACAAGTGAGGGTTTTTATAAATTTATAGAGTATGTATCAAGATTCATAGAAATAGGATAGTATTTTCTAATTTATTTTACTTCTATGGAGATCAAAAACATTCCATAATCCTAGATCATCTATTTGAGAGAAGGTTAGTAGCCAGGGTGCTCCTATTTTTTGGTATGGGGTATAGCTTCAGTCAGTGGCCTCCAGGACCTGAGTGCCTTGAAAACTGTTTCCTCAGTGCTTTGTTAGGTTGGTTTCCAGACAACGGGAAAATTCTTTCTCATTCTTTTCCAGAATGAGTGTTTTCTGGTTATTTCATCTGCAGGAGTGAATGCTGGAAATGCTGAAGTGGGCTCCAGCCATTAGTCAGACTAAGACATCCGCCAGCTGTTTCTTTGCCTGAAAGTGCTATCTACATTAACTGATGATTTTTAAGATACAAAGCAAAACAAAACAAAACACCTGCAGATTATACAAGATAAAGAGTGTTTTAAAAATATTAAAAGAAAAATCATAAGTGACTTAGTACTAAATTATATTTTACCTAAGAATGGGACTGGGGGACTGGATTAGCCATCTCAGATCTTGGCATGTGATTTGAATGTAATGACTATTTAATGGCTTTGTTTGTTTGTTTAAGATAAGGATTCAATATTTAGTCTAGGCTGGCCTGAAACTCTTCACTCTCCTGTCTCAACCTCTGAGATGCTAGAATACAGGCACATATCCAGCTTGCCTTGCCTTTTGTCAGTGAGACTTGCTCGCAAGAAGGGAAACATGCTGTAAAATAGTAAGGGACACAGTGAAGTGTTTATCTAAATTGTTATATTATCAATAAAGACTCAGGAGTCAGATATTGGGGTAAAAACCTGACAGATAAAAGAAGCTATGGAGGACCAACGAGCTATCCTTCTTCCACAATTCCCAGATCGAAGAGACTGAGAAAAATCCAAGTCCCTCCCTTCTCCTTCCTGTGCGTCTTCTCTCCGTATTCCTGGCTTCTCAGTGGCTAATTTCATACAGCTAGCCGCTGACTCCGCCCCCTAAATCAAAGTTAACTTTATTAACACAGTGTTACAGTGCAATCAAATATTGCACAATAACATAGGGACCCAGACATCTTTCTGAAGACCCATTTGCTTGGTTCTACTTATGTAAACTTGTCCAATTGTTGTGAGGAGCTGAGGAATTAAACACTTGTGGGTACTCGAAGACCCTGAATTTTTAAAGCATGTTTAAATTTAATTCAGATTGGGGATTTCTGGCATATCAATGGGGGGAAAAAAGAGATTCAGAATAGCAAATAATATTACAGACATTGACTTATGAAACTGGCCTCTACCCTGTTCTTAACCATACTTCTCCAAAGAGGAAGAAAGTGTCCAGTTAAAAACTGAATCTGGAGTTGGGAAATAGCTCGCTCAGTAAAATGCTTGCCATTCAGTATGAAGACCTAGGTCACATCCTTTGAACACACATTTAAAAAGTTGAGCATGATGACGCATGCACATCTGGGTAAGTGGGTACAGGAAGGATGCCTGAGACTCACTGGACAGCTAGCCTAGTCTGCTTGGCAAGCCCAGCCAGTGAGAGATGCTGTCTCAAAAGTAAAGGTAGACAGTTCCTGAAGAACAACACCTGAGTTTATCCTCTGGCCTCCATATGCACGAGCACATACACCTGCTCACATATATGTACATACGTACATAAACATGCACATGATACGCACACATATACATACACAAAAACTGAATCTCTAAGATACATATTTGAGGTGGCTTTCATTTCTGCCCAGCACAGTTCTCTGAGTAGTCACTTCAGTGTACACCCTCCTTACGTCAGCTTCCTTCGAGGTTATTTCTACACATTCATGTATTCCAATAAATGCTGATAAGTGAATCTCTTCTGTGTACAGTAAGGATTCAGCAGTGACAAAAATGCCTGTCCCCAGGGAGCTGACTTAGTGTGATTCCTCCTGGGAGTGTGTCTCTGTGAAAGTAAGCCCACTGAGATGTTTCTAAGAAACCAGTTTTCACAGTTTCCTAGTCCTCTCAGAACTTTGCACCTTCATGCTGATCAATCACTGTGTAATCTTACCTCTACTGTTACCCTATCTCCAGCTAACATTTTGCCAAGATAGTGTTGGCCTTTGCAGTCTCCTTGACTTTCTAAATTCTCTGGTCTCAGAGTTTCTTTCACTGTGCTCTTCATTTTTTTCTAATACAGGCTGTGTCTTGTAGGTCTATGTTTGGGTTCATTTCCCTTTGTGCAGTCACAACAAAGCTAATTGTCTTGCTACTACTGAAATGGATTCTGTATCCAAATATAAAGACAGTATCTGATGTGGTCTTGTCCTTTTTGGCAAGTGTTTCCTGAATTTCTGATCTGAGTACTGCTGCCTTCTGTGTTAAGAGAGCCCATCAGTGACAGCTCTGTCCTCTGAAGGAGGTGGCTGGTCATGAACTTTCTAGTACAGATATTTACTGTGTCATTTCACGATAATGGCAGATCCTCAAGCACCAAGGGAAAAAGGAGCCCAATATATGCTATGGTTCTGCTTTATGATTAAAAAATATGCCAGGGTTTTTGATAAGCTGGGAATAATTGGTGTTACTAGGCCTCGTTATCTTTTAAGAGTCTACCATGATCTGGAATGCTTTATCTTGTAGTAGCTGAGCCTGCCCAACACAGTAGACAGAAATGTTACACAGACCATCTTGACATTCTAGAAAGAATATGTAATTCCCATTCATTTTTTTTATTTTAATGCAAGTGAAGGAGGCTGGGCATGGTGAATCATGCCTTTAATCCCAGCACTCAGGAGGCCAAAGCAAGCAGAGCTCTATGAGTTCAAGGTTAGCCTCATCTACACAGTGAATTCCAGGCGAGCCAAGGTTACATAGTAAGACCCTGTCTCAAAACTAGACAGACAGACAGACAGACAGACAGAAACAAACAAGGGAAGGACTATAGTTTCATTCTTCTACTCATCATTATGATCACAGAGGTTTAACCTATAATCTGCCTTTGGGTAGGTAATCTGTGGGTCTGGGTTTTACAGTGAAGGGCTTCTGAACATTAGTATAGCTGTTAATATATGAGAAGCAAAGGAATTGGCACATTATTCACCCATTAGACTCAAGTTTAAAACAACAACAATAGTTTTTTTAAGGGGGTTGGGGATTGACATCATCAGAAGAACCACCTGAATGAGACATGTTGGAGCACTCCTCTTCTGGTTCTGGGTACCTACCATGCAGTTTAATCAGTATATCCTCTGATGGTGATTCTAATACTGAAAATGATCTGATTTTTTTTAATCATAAATAATTCTTGATTTTTCTAATTTGCAGGATAAAAAATATTTCTAACCTGATAGAATAGTTTTAAGAATGGCTTCTGTAGCCTCACTGTCTAGGTCAAGATCTACTTTGTCATTTTCCAGCTGAGTAGCCAGGCACTTGATGTCTGTGTTTTAGTTACTTTGTCTCATAAATTGGAACAATAACAGCAATAATCATAATTATATCTGATTTAAGAGTTTGATATGAGGATTAGATGATCAGTGTTTTATACATAGAAGTATTTATTAAGCAGATCATCAACAGTTATGTTTCTGGAAATTTAATGTATAGTAAGCCCATGTGAAAATGCTATATATTAAAATGAAATAATGAAGCTTAGACTAATATAGTAACAATCAGGGTTTGTTTGATTTGCTTGTACTTAGTAATACCATTCAGTTATCATGACCACTAAAGGTATTGAGGGTCCAGTGGATTTTATATAGTCACTATTTTAGGCCCACATACATGTTTTATGATGTCATTTCAAATCTAACAGGACAGAACTCTTTCCTGTCAAAATCTCCATTGTCTAGTGTCCATAAAACCTACACTATTTAACAATTTCTAGTTTTGTTACAATTGAATGTGTGATATCCCCCTCAACTTTTTCTCTGCCTCTGATCACTTTCAATCCTAAAACCTTCCCATCAGAGAAACTTTGTAATTTCTTCTGGCGAAGGGCATTTGTGACAGTTGCTGGGAACTGTTTGTCCCTCTGTGTGCTCTCACATCTCCAGATCGGTGATGGTGGAAGTGCCGTCTCTGTCACCGTCTGCAGTGTGACAGTTATTGATCAGTGTTCTTCCCAGTTGGGGAGGGGGAGCTTCCCGTCTCACTAGCCTTCTCCCCTTTCCTTTTTCCCCACTCCAGCTTTCACCAGGTGCTCCTTAAAGAAGCCTAGCTTCCTTTCTTTACTACCATAAAGTCAGCATTGGCGTTCCCATGGAAGGTTTCTTAGAAGTTGATACTCAAAGTAGGATTTATATTATTAGAATAGTTGGATTACGTAGAGAATGTGAGTGGGTCAAGATAGCAGAAAAGGGTTTCCCCTTAAGCAAAAGTAAGAATACTAGCAATGTGTGGTATGTTGAAGTGCCCAACACCAGACGTGTGTCACAGTTAGAGATGTTCCGGCATAGTAGAGTTAGCTTGTGGAAGTGAGAAGCCCCACAGAGAGATGACATTACAGCATGTCTTTATATTCACTGTGCTTCTGTGTTTTCCAGTTTGTTTTCTGTTGTGTCCCCAGATTCAGGTACAGAGATTAGTAGCATAGCCTGGCACCAGCCAAACTTGCACAGAACAAACTGCTTCATTGGGATTGGTGTCTAATTTTAGATGAAAATCTGTCTTTGGTGATGGAGAGGTGGTTCAGCCGTTTTGAGCACTGGCTGCCCTTTCATAGGACATAGGTTCAGTTCTTAGCACCCACATTGGCAGCTCCACAGCTCCATAACTACAGTTCCAGGGGATCAGACACCTTCTCCTGGTCTCTGCAGTCATCAGGTCCGGCCACAAATGGTGCCCAGACATACAGGTAAACACTCATGCACATAAGTAACAAGTCAGCAAATCTATCTTATGTGTACTTCTTTACAAAGCACTAGTCAAGCCTTGTCACTTTTAAAAATTAAACTTCATGTAAATTTTTGGATATTTAGTTCTGTTTTTTGTGTTAGTCATCTCTCAACAAATAGCCCCTTGGCAGACTGCTTAATTCAGTTATTGTGTGTTTATAAGCTGTTTAGAATTCCACGTTGCCTGGAATTTTTCCACCCTCTCTTCAGACACCTTTCCTGGCTTCCCTGACCCTTCTGAGTATTCAGAAACACATTCCGGTGCTCGTGCGTGCAGCCTTTCATCTCTTTTCCTTTTTATTTGCCTGATGGATTTTAAATGTAAAATATTCGGTTTATGCATTTTACCAGACTTGGATTGCTGTTCTGTCTCATTCTGTATGCTTCAAAAGTCCCAGCACACAAGGTGAATATTTTTTGAAAATGTGGTGGCTTCCATGTATCTATTGGTAGAAGCATAAACCCAGAACACCTTCACTTTAGTGTGACTCCTTTTGGGTTCTCTTTTTTCAGATAGGCATGACTTTCCCTCCCTCCCTCCCTCCTCTCCCTCCCTTCCTCCCTCCCTTCTTCCCTTCCTTCCTCCTTCCCTCCCTCCTTTCCTTTCTTTCTTTCTTTCTTTCTTTCTTTCTTTCTTTCTTTCTTTCTTTCTTTCTTTCTTTAGTATACATTTGGAGAGGGGGAAGGGTTTATGAGTCTTTTTACATAACTTGGTTCTCAACTCCTCAACCTAATGTTTATCATGTTTCCTCTCCTCAGGAGACCCATGACTTTCACTGAGCAAAGCCCTCCACATTAACAGTGAGGACATCATCTTTAAAATGTGTGCTCTGTCCCAGCTGTTCACATTCTGACCCCATTTCTCTCTAAGGTCCCTTCCTCTCCTGCTCTCCAAGGCTAACCCAAGTCTTCAGACCCTCTCTCAGGGCCTGCTTTGATCATTTTATTCACACCGAGTAGCAAATTGTTGGCATCAGTTGAAGGTGCTGTCCTTTCCAGAGGTGCTCACCTGGTAACAGAGCACAGAGTCTTAAAAGAGTAGCAGGAGCCTCATCTGCTGTTCCTGCAATGAGTGGTCCAGCTCCTGCAATGAGTGGTCCAGCTCCTGCTGTGGTCCAGCTCCTGCTGTGGTCCAGCTCCTGCTGTGGTCCAGCTCCTGCAATGAGTGGTCCAGCTCCTGCAATGAGTGGTCCAGCTCCTGCTGTGGTTCTGGGTGCTCGGAATGTAAACAGATGCCCACAGCCCAGCACCATGGGGACCTAGGCAAGATCAAGTTCCCCGGAACCAGCCGTGGTGACCCACACCTGAAATCTCAGCACTGGAAAGGGTGAGGCAGGAGAATTGCCTCGTCCACAGGATGACTGTTGTACAGTTACCGTGAGCCTCTTTCTCAATGTGTCCTCCCCTAGTTGCAGCAATCCAGACATCAGTCACGGTGAGACTGCCTCATTTACTGTCTGATTGGGTTCTGTGAAACCCAAAGATCTGTTTTATAGGATCTCCCAGAGCAGACCAGCGCTGCTATCGTCTCTAATCTTTAGAGATGTTGGGAACTTTGTGACTCCTAATGGCATATCGTAAACAAAGTATGCAGGACTGGCAGTGTAGCTCAGTGGTGGAGGCCCTACATTCAGCCCCAGCATCGCAAGAATGTATCTAGCACGTCCTGTAGAAGGGTTTCCTCCATTCCACTGCCTTCGCTTACTGTCTAGATCTCGTATGGTCCTCTAGCATTGCTCTTGCTTACCATGGCCTAGCACTCATCACCGTCAGGAGGAGGGAGTGAAGAACAGAAGATAGTTTAAAGACTCTGGTCTAGAGCCACCCTGAGCCTTCTGGTTGGGTTTAAGGTAACGGTGCCGTCTCAGCCATAGCTAGGAGCTCCTAGGTTTGGAATCCAATTGCAGCTTTAGTTTTCCTTCAGAGCCTGTATTTCTAGGTCTTTCATCCCCTCTTGATATTTAAGGCATTAGAGAACTCTAGTTATCAGTTTAAACTACAGCAGGTATGTGAATCTAATGTCTTCTGCAGGTGGTTGAAACTATATTAGAGAGCCTAGTCCTGATCTTAAACTGTCATCTGGATTCTGAGTTAATCCCTCCCCCCCCCCAAAAAAAAAACACCCGTAAAAATTAGTAATATGTATTTTATGTCTCTGGCATGTGTTTTCCATTATTTGGTCTTCTGTGCTACAGCGTGTGTGTGTGTGTGTGTGTGTGTGTGTGTGTGTGTGTGTGTGTGTGTGTGTATTCATATACAGAGACACACACACAGTGACTATACTTCCAAAAGGAAATGTCTGGTGTGGTGCCTTGAAATCCGAACTTGGTCACATGTTCTGAATGAAATGATTCCAAATACATTAGCAGAATGTCTTTCTTCCATCTTCTACTTTCTGGAAAATAGTTCAATGTGAAACACTAGCCAACTTCTAGACATTTAAATTTAGTTGTATAAAGATAAATAATTTGAAAGCCATTGCATGGAGTCATGCCTTGGAAAATTGGTGTTAAGCTGCTATAGCAATGGCCTTAAAGAAGAGGTTCGTGTACAGCAGCAGGCAGCTGTTCTCCATCTCTGGTATGGCTGAAAAGAAAATTAGCTTCAATTATAATTGAAGAGACTTAGAAGAGTTGTAAAGGAAATTTATCACCAATGAGAATGTTTCAGGCAATGACTAACCTATCAAGGCACAGGGATTATTTTCCCTTGGATTTAAAATAGAAGGAATGTATTGTATACTATAAAATGAATAGGTTATTAGATTTATCTAGTGGTTTCTTTTTTAATTTTTCTTTTTTAATTTTCAAGAATCTAATAGGCTGTTTTCCAAAACACACAATTTTTTTATACAATATCAGAGAACACGTAGACTCTCTGAAGTGTGTGTATTAGATTCCCTTTGAAAACACCCCACACTAGGTAGATGTCTCGAGCTGCCCCACCTTCCTATGTGACAAGCTGTACGGCTCACTTTCCCCAAACATAACAGTGGAGTCTGAAGATCAACTGTCAAGCTTTGGGTTTTCTTCCAAAATGCTCGACATATCTAGTGTAAAAGTTTAAGAAAGGATAATGGGACAGGAAGGATCTTACTTCTAATCTGAGCTCGTTTTCACTAAAAAGTATTCAAATTTAAAAATTACTGTTTGGCTTTGTATGCTCATAATAGAAAGGTAGTCTGAAAACACAGCTCCAGAGTCACAGATGAAAATGCAAAGTCACATGCCACGTTGACTACTGAACAGTCTTCCAGATTTTCAGAGCTTCTGGTGTAGTGTCGTGATTATTCAGCTGGGATTGAGAAATATTATGTGTTTATAATTCTCTCATCATTTCATTTACTACAAGTTGGAAAATGACCACCCAGGATTACAAATGAGGGAGTAATTTGGCCCTGTCCCTGAAGTGAAAAAAAAAACTTTCATCCTCTTAGGAAGCATGGAGGGAGTATAGTTTGTATCTGGGTATTTCAAATTCATGATAATGGAGGCTGCAGAGATAAGCCAGATTGAAGGGGGGTGGAGCTTAGTTCTTACAGACAGTAGTGGTATCTGTAAGGAGCACAAAGCCATGTAGAATCCTGCTAGATACATATTCAGGGTACAAATTTAAAGATTGGTTTTCATCATTCACACACACACACACACACACACACACACACACACACACACACAGCAAGTATCAGATAAGGAATGGATCCTCTGGAGTTGGAGTTCATGTGATTGTGAGCCACCTGACCACTGTGGGATATTTTATCATATTCCAACACTCCCAAGACTGTCAATAAAGTTTACTTTATGATTAGGGCTTGAAGTATATCATTCCATGCTTTCTTGGCTTTTGGGGTAGCCAACAAGAAATCTGATGTTATTCTGTTATGTCTCATTTGTGTGTGAATCTACATTTTCCCTTACACCTTTTAATATTATTTCTTAACTTTGCACTTTTGACATCTGTAGTAGTTAGTGTTGTCAACTTTACAGAATCTAGAATAACTGGGAGATGGGCCTTTGGACATGGCTATGGGAGGTTTCTTGATTGCTTTAATAGAGGTGGGGTGATACACTCACTCTATTGGATGGGGCTGATCCCTGGATGGGATCCTGTGAAAATGGAGAGCAGGAGCTGAGCAGCAGTATGCATTCATCTCTGTCTGGTTCTTTCCTGTGGATGCCTCAGGCTTCTGCCATCTTGGCTTCCTCTCCGTGGTGGACATACCTTGAACTGTGAGCCAGAATAACTCTTCCTTTCTTAAATTTCCTTTGTCAGGGTATTTCATCACAGCAACAGAAAAACTAAGACATCTTAACTATGATATATATGTCATGGAAAGGTCTGGTCATAGCTCTTTGGGGCTCTAAATGCTCATGTATTTGGATGTCCATTTCCTTCTATGGGCTTGGATATTTTCTGCTGTAGTTTAATCGAGTAAATAGCCTTTGCCCTCAGGCTTTAACTACCTGCTTCTGCCCATGGGTTCCTAGTTTTGGTCTTCTGAAGACATCCCAGCATTCTTGGGAGTTTGGGTCATGCTCACTGTATATATCACTTGTGTCCCCAGTAAGGTTTAATGGCAGTAGTACTAGGGGAACAGTACTACTGTTGGGGAACATGCAGTTTATAGTTTTTTGGACTTGAGGGTATGAGTATGGAAGTAGTGAAATGGGGAGGGGCAAAGGAGCAGTAAAGTAAGAATGAGAAACAGACAATGGGGTTTAAGGGCTGAGACGCAGTAGAGAAACTATCGTGAAGTGAGCAGTCCAGAAGCCTTTCCAGGGGAGGTACAAGTTAACCATGAGCGAACAACTAAAGCATGAAGTGTAAACAATTCTTCAAATACGGAATACAGTGAAATGGGAGGTAGAAGGGCATAGTGGTTCTCCCTCCTCTTGAGTTGTCTTGTGTATCAGTCTCCAGGAGGGAAGGACAGGACACACTGGTACCCAGGCCAGCTGTAGATAGCTCTGCTAGAGACTGATAATCCTGACCCCCACTTGAAGTGTAGTGACTGCCCACACCCCGTTGCCTGTCTAACCCTGTGTCTACTCCACAGATAACGTGATCAATGGGCAGGACTATGAAGTGATGATGCAGATTGACTGTCAGGTGATGGACACCAGGATCCTCCACATCAAAAGCTCCTCTGTTCCTCCTTATCTCCGAGATCATCAGAGGAACCAAACCAACACCTTCTTTGGTTCCCCTCCAGCAGCCACGGAGACGACCCATGTTGTCAGCACCATCCCTGAGTCCTTACAGTAGTCCCCGGGCTACACTGGAGATCAAGGGGTGGGCTGCCAATCAGAAGGACCAGTGAGCAGTGCTGCCCTCTGCTCCCTGCTAGTGGAGAACTGCCTCGTGCTGTGACTCTTGTGCTGTGACTCAGGGAAAGAGAACCAGCCGCTGATTTTCACCTCCTACCCGCCTGTGCGGAACGTGCTGGAGAGCCTTCCTCGTGGCGGCAGCCCGTGTGGAAGTGTTGCCCGGTGTTGGTTACTCCATTATGTCTCTCTTCACTGCTTTTCCTATTGGATGTGTCTTGTTCTTAGTCACCTCCCTTCAGATAAGGCCCACTTCCTCTTTTGTCCACTGCACTTCCTGGCCCAGTAAAGCGATTTTTCTTTAAAGTTTTAGAACACATGCTCATTTGGTTTCCACCAATTGGCTTTCTCTCTCCTTTAATTCAAATCCATTCTGAATCTCATACTTGAGAAAACACATTTCAAAAATCTGAACAGCCAAAAACATCCCACAGAGAGTCAAAACAGTTTGGGGTTTTGGGTAAAGGGATCATCCCCAGTTGGTAAAGTTTATTTTTACTTGTGATTTGTGGTTCAGCCCTGAACAAATAACTGTTGTGGGGTCAGAGAGTGAGCCACACACCGGAGAGAAGGGGAGGGAAGGCCAGTTGTGGGTGTAGGAAGAGGCGGTGACTCCATTCACACGTGTGTTTAAACACAGGTTCCGACGGCAGCAGTGTGAGTTTAGAGCCCCGGCTGCCGACTCTGCCAGTCTGCACAGATCCTTAAGGACCTCCGGGCAAATGCTTCCTTCCCATTGTGAGTCCTCAGCCTAGGACACGCTTCTGTGAAACCAGACTCAGCCAAGGAACGTGGAGGTGACTTCAGATTTAAGCAAGACTAGAGAGATTTCCCCTAAGGACCGGTAGTGCCCTCAGCCAGCATGGATTCTCACTGAGAGGCCACACCAAAAACTTGCACTTTCTCCAGTGGAAAGATGATAAAGAAAGTAGCTCTCTTAGTCCATAGTGGGAGAAAGAAAGAAAAGAAGGAAGAGAGGGAGGGAGGAAGGAAGGAATTAAGGAAGGAAAGAGGAGAAAGAAAACGAAAAAGCTATGGCTGGGCCTATGCCTTTAATCCTAGCACCACTCAGAGGCAGGGCAGGTTCTGAGTTTGAGATCAGCCTGGTCTACATACCAAGTTCTGGGACAGCCAGAGCTACATAGAGAAACCATCTCAAAAAATAAATAAAAAGCAGAAGTTATGTTCATATACTTTTTCTTGTATTTTGCCTGCTTCCTTTACCATAGCAAGCAGCTAAATTGATACTGCACTGTGCAGTGGTAGATTCACAGAAATGGCTGTCAGGCAGGACTCCAGTCGCTCCCCGTGTGCCGCCTTCCTTCTGAAGTGAGTAGTCCCTCAGAGCTTTGTCATAGAATCTCCCCGGCTGGCTTGCAAGCCTTTGCCAGGCGGTCCCACTGCAGTCCACACAGCCCTCGGGGGTTGTGTCAGTCAGGTCGTTTTCTGCTGGTGACCGACCCCATTATGCCTGGCTCCTCATCGACGACATTCTGGACGTTGTTGCTGTCCCCACAAGCTAGCCAGATGCTCCTGGGGCAGGGCCGCTTTTGCTGTGTTTCCTGGGAATCTGGAGTTCCAATAGTGAAGCCTCCTCTTTTCCCACAGTGTGAACTGCTGGAATTCAGTGCCACAGTCCATCCTGATCGGCTCTTGGGTGATTTTCAGACAAGACCTGTTTTCCCTGGGGACTGATCTTCTAATGGGTGCCAAGGAATAGATAGCAGATGCATGGAATACTTTTAGGGGTATCCATTTGCGAGGAAAGTGGGATACCCTGTGGCCCTGTTCCTCTCTGCCTGGGAAGTGGCCAGCGAGAGGGTGTGGCCGTGGCTGTAGGCCTCAGCAGCATAGTCATTCCTGCTGCTGATCTGCTGGAAGACACCGATAGTGTCTGATGTGATTCCCCTGGTACCTCTCCCTCTCGCTGCTCCACACAAGAAGGAACCATCCGGGGCCTCTTGTCTTTGGCATCATTGCTCTGTTGTGTTCATTCTACAAATTCCTCAGGCCACAGGCCTCAGTAGAGTCACGCCTCTCCTGCAGGTGACATTGGGGATGATGGTTGGGAGGAAGGCACAGCCAAAGAGCAGGCAGATGTTAAGGTGGCCACAGCGCAGGTCAGGGAGCCCAGGAGCTGGGAAGGGCTGTTCCTTGTAGTCTGGAGCCTTGCCAACTTCTGCCCTCGCTAGCCCTCCAGGTCTTGTCCTTCCCTCTCCTAAGTCCATCTTGTGGGCTGAGGAATGGGATCCTCCTCGGGTAGTTTCAGGAAACAAGGGAAAGGCACTTGACGGATACACAGACGTATCCTGCTGTTTAAATTGCTGAAAGAGCTATCATCTGTGGGTACAGTAGTTTTTATCTTAATGTCTGCGTGCAGCATGGGGCCCATTGGAAAGGGGAAGCTGCTGTAATGGGAGCAAATTAAGCAGACATTCAGGTTTCATTTTCTATTTTGGTGAGATTGCCTTTTGGGGTATATAGCCTGGAAATATAGGAGCTATCTGTGTACATAATATATATTTTTAACTTATTAAGTTCTGAAATGTGATTTTTTTGCAAGATTATGAAAAAAGTAAATAAATTTGAGCTAGAGAAATGGCTCAGTGGGTAACAGCACCTCTTGCCCTTCCAGAAGACCCAGGTTCAGTTCACAGCCATCTGTAACTCCAGTTCCAGGGCGATCCTATGCCCCTTCCTACCTCTGTAGGCACTAGACACTCATACATGGTGTACACTCACATGTGCAGGCAAAACACTGATCCACACAAAAAATAAAAATGAGTAAATCTGCTGTTTTATTTAGCTACATTCCCAAAGGAAGCACTCCACCTGTTACTCGACAGTTTTGTGCCTAGACCGTCAGTACTGTGATGTTGGAAAGTGATGATGGAGGCTGACAGGCTGGCCTTTCATCTCTTTGCAAGTCCCCAGCTTTTAAATTCAGTGGAAGCAAGCAGATGTTTCCTCCTGTTAACTGCTGGGTCAGAACTGCTGCTCCCTGAGGTTAGCTCCTAAAACAGCTCCCTTAGAATGTACTGTGAGCCCGCTTCAGTTCGGAGGCGATGAGAAAGATGCCTGTGAGACAGATGTCATTCTCACCAGGCTGTGGTACAGCGGCTTCACCGTGGACTACTGGTTAGAGTGGGTTTTTTAAAATTCAAAGTCCCATGGTTATAGGTTCATAGCATCTTCTAATTTCTTCCTTATGAAGTAGCATAAAGCTGGCACCTTTTTGCCTTTTGTGTTAGTAAGAAGTAGACCCTGGGCTGGTGAGATGCCTCAGTTGTTGAGACTTCTTGCTCCTTTTCCAGAGGTCCTAAGTTCCATTCCCAGCGCCCAGATCACAGCTCATGGCTCACAGACTGCTTGTAACTCCAGCTCCTGGAGATCCATTGCCCTCTTCTGGGTCTCCATAGGCCTCTGCGCACACATGGCGTACACACACACGCACACACACACACACACACACACACACACACACACACACACACACACAAATAATGAAGCAGACAAGGATGTACTTGAAAGTGACAATATCATGTGATTCATTCCTAAAATTTCCCCAAAAAACTGTTGCCTACAAACAGAGAAGGAACTTGGGATTCAAACTGACTTTTCTCTCATGTTTAGAGAGACACTGTCCTGGTTCAATCTTGTCAGCCCAGATCTCTGTCCTGGACAGATATTTCCCGGTGGTCACAGTAGCAAGATGCTATTAGACATGACTGCTGTAACTAGAACATTTGACCCGGGAGAACTCCCACAATTTCACAACTGAGACTGTATTTTAGTCTTGCCATTTTCTTGTGAAATATGACAGAAATGTACTACAGGAACAAAACTGGGGATTGTGTTTAACTTCCTCCCACACTGAAAACTTCCAGTCTACCTTCTGCTTCCATAGAAGCAGCCACTTGAACTACAGAGTCAGGGTCTGATCCCATAGCCCCACTTTGGTCTAACTCATGGAAGTGCCTACCTATGACAGCATTCTTCCCACCTCAGCCTGAGGGGCTGACTGCTTCCTTCAGCAGGTACACAGACCTGTATGTTCAAGTGAGACAGTCTCATGCTGTAGCTCCGTCACAGTGATCAACCTCCCAAGCACTCTGCATAATGCCATAATTGGTAGAAGGATATTGCCACCTTACAGACCCCATTTCTTCACCACATGTTCTTTTCATCAGTTGTAGGCCATTTTAAATTATATAAGTAATGATTTTTTTCCTGCTAATATGAACATAATATGCCATAATTTTAACCAAAAAAAAAAAAAAAAAGCCTAGAAGGAAGATAATGAAGAGATTGTCTTTCCCACCCTAATAGCACTTGGAGGGAGACATTCTTCCCTGTCCCACTACAGGAATTATGGGTGATTTTTTAATTAACTACCTATGAAGATATCACCAGAGTCCAAAAGAAACTATGCACATGGAAGAAATACAGTTTTCTCCTGCCTAAGAAAATTCTATTAGTATTCTATTAGCTTATATTTTTTATAACTAAGCTTAAAGCATAGTTTATTTTGGATATTACTAGAACTTTCAGCAATGATTAATATCTGTCAGGTATGTATAGAATCTATGAAAAAAAAAGAATGATAAGCCTGTGTGATTGGGAAATATGCTGAATCATGTCATGGCTAGCCAGTGTCACAAAATGACCCTGTGTTCCACTAACTTTAAGCATTACAGATTTAGTGCATGAAAAGATTTCCTTGTATTGGGTTCAAGAACTAAACAGTAAATAAGTCATTTGTCAAGGTCAACAAATACCACACTGGTGTGCTCTTTGTCCTCAGTCAACTTGGTGACTGGTTAAATAAGCCAGGAAGTGTGGCATGTCCCCAGCATGCTAACCCCAGACTGGCCTAGCAGACTGACTCCACAGCAAGTGTGTATCGATCGAACTGTCTTAATTCTCAACTCTAGCTTCTGAGTAGTGGCCAGGATTCAGGAGATGTTGAAAGCTGCGAAGCACTGTCTCTGAGATTCTAGACTCTCCCCCCCACCCCAATTGTGGTAATAAGGTTCAGCTAAGGCCAGTAACCCTGATCATATAAGAATGTGTGGGAGATGGGTATGTAGCTCAGATGGAAGAGTCCTTGCTTAGAATGCCTGACGCCATGAGTTCCTTCACCAGTACCAAATAAACCAGGCATGGTGGAGTATGCTTAGAATCCTAGCACTTGGGAGTTGGAGGTTGGAAGATCAAGAGTTCAAGGTCAACCTGGGCTACATGAGATCATGTCTCACTGTGTGTTTAAGAAATGCAGGAAAGATGTATTGTTCTCTCCTTTAATAATTATGTTCGTTTACAATAAATAATGGCAACAGACTATTTCATACTCTCCAGTCTTTAAAATGCAATACCTGTTCTTTCTCTAAAATACAAATAAAGAGTTTTAAAACTTGCATTGTCTGTCTGTGAAAGACAAACCAAACGAATCTCAATATTAAGTGGTTAGTAATGGGAATGGAAGCCTAAAGAGGTTTTGTGGTCTCTGGGTGTTTAGAAGAAGCACCAGTTTTCCTTTATTGTGTCCAGATATTTGAACTGCATTCACATCAGGGAATAGAATCATCTAAAACCTGTACCTTTACCTGAATCATCCAGGTTACTCAATTACAAATCCAGTCTTTACCAAAAGCCCTTTCCAGCTTGGGATGTCAGTGCCACAGTGAATGAAGCCAGTCACTGCAGATGGACAGCAATTTAATGCAACCATTTACTGGGCCTCAGACTACTTCAGGTTCATTATCTTATTTCAGCCCTCGGCAGCATGTTTCCTAAGAGAGTTAGATAGTTAAGTGGTTGAGCCACTATTTGGACATTGGCCATTTAGCTTCGATACCGATTATTAACTACTTTTACCTTCTGAGGCATAGAGCTGGTGTAGGTTCTTGCCCTGACAGAACTCATATAAGGTCAGTCTGGAGCCAGATACACAAATATATATATATATATATATATATATATATATATATATATATATATATATATATATATATATATTAGAATAACATCAGGATTCTCTGATAGGTTAGATTAGTCAAGTTTATGCTTCTGTAATAAAATGCCTAAGAGGGGCTGGAGAGATGGCTCAGAGGTTAAGAGTACTGGCTGTTCTTTCAGAGGTCCTGAGTTCAATTCCCAGCAACCACATGGTGGCTCACAACCATCTGCAATGAGATCTAGTTCCCTCTTCTGGCCTGCAGGCATACATGCAGGCAGAACACTGTATACATAATAAATAAATAAATCTTAAAAAAATAAAATAAAATGCCTGAGATAATGTAGCAGCAAAGAGGTATTTTGGCTCATGGATTCAGCACATAGTTAGCCCTTTTGCTGTTGAGTCTGTAGTAGCAGCCCATAACAGAAGAGACTGTTTATCTCATGGCAGCCAGGAAGCAATGAGAAACTGAGCAAGAGACTGAGCTCCACTATCTTCAAGGACACACGCGCACACACACGCACACACACACACACACACACTCAGTGACCTAACTTTCTCCCACTAGACTCCACCTCGTAGAGTTTCTATCAACTCCCAGTAGCACCACAGGCTGCTAACTACACCTTCAACTTTGAAGGAAGTTCAAGATTCAAACTGTAGCAAAGACAAAGTAGCATCCATTTCAGAACATACCTTAAGAGACTTAAAAAGACCCTGGAAACCTCATCTAGAATGACATCTCAGATCCCTTCTGCAGAGAAGGTTAGCAAAGATTAGGAAAGAAATGAACAGCAGAAAAGAATCGGGACCAGGTGACATGGCTGGAGATGGGGTCCTCCAGGAAGTAACCTCACAAGGAGGAGCTCTGGTGGCAGAAGAGCCAAAGGACTTTGATGAGCTGTGATGGTGAAACCTCGATCCTCTTCCTTTTCTGAACCCTTTGATCAAAGCAGGTGTGTGGCTTTCTACCCCTGTTTTTCTGCAGAGAGGGAATAAGGGCAGGTTTGGTGTGGCACAACCAATGACAAGAAAGCATGCTGACAGGTCGGCAAGACAAGCCAGTAGAAACAACAACAAAACCCCACTTCCCTCCATGCAAGCCACTATCACCATCAAATTCTTACAGGATCGTCCCCTGGGACTTCCTATTCCATGTGGGATGTAGGTCACGCCAGTTTTTGAGTCTCGAAGGACAACCACAAATGACACTTGGTTACACAATACATGGTGTCTTAAATAGAGGGCTCTTCTGTTGGAACCCTGCAATTTCTCTGACTGTTCCTCTTTGGATAGAGATTCAAATCCAGTGTTTTGCTTACCACAAAATCTACAACATTTTTCATTGTGTCACATTGATGTGATATGATCTATACAAACATAAGAAGACAATCCTTCCTTAGTTCAGTTAATGGTAATAGCTCTTGTTTATTGACGATGTAACTTTCCACCAGACATTGTGTTAGGCATTACAAGCATTACTCATTTAAGCTTTAGAGCAGTTTTAGTTGGGCTGGGGAGATGGCTCAGTGGTTAAGAGCACTGTGTCTTCTTCCAGAGGACCAGGGTTCTATTCCCAGCACCTACATAGCAAATCACAACTGTCCAATTTCAGTTCCAGGGGATCTGAGGCACACACACATACATGAAGGGAAAGCATGTATACTAAAAATAGACATCAAAGAGTTTTAAATCAGCCTAATCGTAGACATCATTATCCACACACATCACAGATGAAGAAACAGAAGGGATTGTCTTGCCCAGGATCTCACTAGTACATATAGTGAAGCTGGGAGTTGACATTAAGTCTGATGATTATAAAGCCACAACCTCCTACGTTGCCATTCACCCTTTGAGGCCATCCATAAAGGAAGACAACAGGTAACAAAGTAGAAAGAACAAAACATACCCAACATGTGCAGCCAAGGTGTTGAGGCATGTTCAGGAAAGGCAAGGGTCCAACGGTGCTGAGGAGGTTGCCATGAGGGACTCATGCCCTTAGAAGACACATGCTCAATGCTGACTGCATGGAGAACAGCTGTTGCACTGCCTTCCCTGGACGTTGGCCTTTGTGGTCCCCATCTGTATGAGTTACACAGTGGAACGTAACATGTAACTCTATTCCCAGGATGCATCCACTGCCTGATCTTCTGATCCCAACTTTCCCTGCCTGAAGTTTTCCTCACAGAATTAACTCCTAGTGAGGATGTCGGACCATGAGATGGTGAAAGATTACTAATCAATACATTGGTCCAGCACTGAAGTACATATCTTATAGTAAGTGAACACACTACAGTAATAAATGGACCATTTTATAACATTAACTGCTTTCAAGACTTTCCTGAAATCTATGCTCCCCTAGATGAAGAGCCTTGTAAGACTAATTTTTTAAAGTGCTGTCTCCAGTTGTTTACAGGCATAACCCGTAATTCTGTAAACAGTGAACTAGGTATCCAGGAAGAACTCAGAGCTTTGGAAGCCATCTCTGACGTCCATTTCCTACGTGTCCAGCCTGACTTCTCAAGTCTCTGTGGCCACCCCCATTGTCTGAGCACCAGTGGAGCTGGTGGGATTCTTGGCGTGTTTCCTCACAGACAGTGGGATAGAAGAAATGGCCTTGGAATGTGAACCTTAACCACAGATCTAAGCGCTGCACCAAGCTCGAGCATCTAGCATTGGGCTGTGGGAAACTGCGGAGAGACCAGACAACACTCTTTCTCGTGATGATATTCAAACAGTGATATTCAAACCTCTTCCCTGGTTCCGTGTGGTCACCCTCTGTTCCCACAGAAGAAAAGACAACTTCCCAAAGTTGCTGGTCAGCCTAAAAGAATAAAGTTAGACACAAGTTGATCCCAGGAGAGATCTGGGAGTGGGAGGCTCACTGTCCAGGGTCTTACCATAGCCACAGAGTTCCCTCCCTCGTTTGACTCCTGCTCCCAGGATATAAATGGTGTGTTTACCACATTGCCTCTGGTTTCAAGTTGCTGGAATTCCCCTCTGCTAAGCAACATTTTTCACATCAGACCAGCACATTGCCCCATTGAGTCTGGCAGTCTCTTAGAAGACAAAATCCAACAGCCCCCCCTCCCCCCATACAACCAGCCAGGCCCTCTCCATCAAACCACCAGCTGGGAGGAACTGGAAAGTCCTCTTAATTTAAACAGCCTGGGCAGGAAGGAGCCCGGAGCATTGAAGCCTTTGATGGCACTGTGGGTCACCATCCCGGTGAGCTCTTCTAGAGGCATACCATACCGAAACTGGCAGCACACTTGCGGCTAATTCCTCTCCCTGGGAGCCACAATCTGGTTCAGACCAGCAGAACAGGAGCCACCCAGCAGGAGAATTGAACTCACAGAAACTAGATTTTTCTTTTTTTTCCTTCTCATCACCTCTAAAGTAGATGCTTGTTAAATACTTGCCATTCCTGTAAGACAGTGATGTTCATACAGGCAGGAACCCTCTCACGGTCTCAGGCATGGTGTTGGGTCCAGGTGTGCCGTGTGGGCAGTGTGCTCTGGAAATAGGGTTTGGGGCATGTTAAACTACTATTTTGAATTGTGTTGTTGTGTCTTTACAAAGCCAAGGCATGCATTGTCTTTCCAGAAGAATATGCGATAAACTGGCACTTGTCACATGTGTTTACATGTCGCCACATGCTAATAGTCACAGAGCACTAACAGTGTAGAATGCATGAGGCCCAGCACTGACACAGGACAGAGCCCAGCCTTCCCTCAACAAAGGGGCCATCCTTAGCTTTCCCTTCCTCTTCTCATTTCCTCCTACTGCCTTTTCCCTCTGCCTTCAGTCTGGCAAGTTAGAAGCTGGTCCACAACTACAGCCCTGAGAGTGCTGCAGCCCCTGAGAACTTGCTAGAAAGGCAACTTCTGCGATTCCAAGCCAAACCTACCGAGTCAGACCCTGTGGTGGTTTGAATGAGAATGGCCCCTATAGGCTCATATATTTGAATATTTGGTCCCCGATAGAGGAACTTTTTGGGAAGGATTAGGAGGTGTGGCTTTGTTAGAGGAAGTGTGTCCCTGGGGGTGGCCTTGTTGGAGGAAGTGAGTCACTGGGGGTGGGCTTTGAGGTTTCAAAAGCCCACGAGGCCATTCGCAGTCAGTTCTCCCTGCCTCATGACTGTGTCTTGAGATGTGAGCTCTTAGATACTGCTCCAGCACCATGCCTGCCTGCCCCCTGTAACACTCCCCTCCATGATGGTCATGGACTGTCTCTGAAACTGTAAACCCCAAGTTAAACACCGCCTTTACCTTTGTCGTGGTATCCTATCACAGCGATAGAAAAAGTAACCAAGACAGAACGTGAGGCTGGCTAGGCCTAGTAATCTGTTTAAATGAGCCCCTAGAAGGATACACGCGGGTGTCTGAGAGCCCTCAATGATGATGCTTGTCCAAGCCGCTGGAGCTAAGGACATCCAGGCTCTGCCACCAGTCAACCTTCTGCAGCTTCCGTCTTTTCTTTTTGTGACTGTCATTTTGAAAGTCCACAGAGGTCATCGTGAGCATTCGTTTCCAATCCTTTGTTGGGTTGCATGGTCTCCTGCTGCCCCAGGTGGCTGCATTCCCAGCTGAAGTGACAGGAGTCAGGACTAGGTCTTTACCAGGTGCACATGCTCAGCTGAGTCAGCAAGCATCCAGGGCTTGGGGTCTGAATCCGGGAAGGAGACACACTGACTCCTTGCTCTCCTCCAGACCCCTGGCTCCTAGACATTGGGCTTCTGAGGCGGCGTCCTGCTTGAAATCACACCCTTTGCTGAGGAAGGAGGATGTCTCTTGGCTGGTGATCAGCCCTCTCTGAGATATAGGCTGCGAGAGTTCAGGTGTATCTGGAAGGGGTCCTGGGCCCTCCTCCTCTCCCTCTCTTCACGGTTCCCCAAGCTCTGTAGAGTATGTTCAGTTGGCTACAGGCTCTCACTCCCTTCAGCACAATTCTCTACAGATTGGTGCTTCCCAATCTTTGTGATCTGTTAGAATCACTGAGAGTTTACTGGAGGCTGCCTCCCACCCCCAGACATTCTGACTTAATTGCCATAAGGTGTGAGCATAGGAATGTTACATTTCCCCAGATGATTCTAATGTGTGGAAGAGTTTGCGAAGCAATGAGTTATGTCTTTTGAGACCTACATCGGATGTTTATGAAGCAACACAATGCAAGACACTGCGGGCAGAGCAGGGTTCCAGGGACACACAGAGAATGTGGTGTTTAAATACTTAGAGTCAAGACTGAGCAAATGTCTAGTAAAGGAAGGAAAGGAGAGAGTCAGTGGTGCGGAGGGCTATTGGATTCTCTCGTGGAGATGATGTCAGACATTCCTCTGTGATGTTAGAACGGGAAACATGAAAATAACCACGGCTGCAAATGGAACTTTCTGTGAAATGGCATGTTCTTGGAAGGAGAGTAAACAGGACCAGGAGAAGGAGAAAAGAAAGAGAGCAGAGCAGGGACAGGGGGACCCAGGAGAGAGAGAGAAGGAAGGTGAGATTCTGCTCCCAGGCTCTGGCCTCAGAGGAGCCGACTGGAAATGATATAAACAGAGGGGAGAGAGGAGGTTCTGGTCGGTGTGAGGGGCAGGTGAAAGAGGACAGTGACAGACCCAGAAGAAGCCCGGAGCAGCTGGGGGACAGAGAAACTGAGAGAAGAGTGTTCCACTTTGTTGGGTCACGTGGCCTCCTGCTGCCCCAGGTGGCTGCATTCCCAGCTGAAGCGGCAGGAGTCAGGACTAGGTCTTTACCAGGTGCCCGTGCTTAGCCGAGTCAGCAAGCATCCAGAGCTTGGGGTCTGAATCCAGGAAGGAGACACACTGACTCCTTGCTCTCCTCCAGACCCATGGCTCCTGGACATTGGGCTTCTGAGGCGGCGTCCTGCTTGAAATCACACTCAGAAGCATCAAGCAGGGTAGGTGAGCAAACCCTCCCAGCCTTGGGCTCCTGGAGTTTGGAAGGCTTCCAGGGAGGAGGCTTCGCTTGCAGCTACTGGTCAGATTGGTTCTTGAGGGAAAGAGTAAGAATCAGTAACGCCCTTATTCCCCCCCCCCTCCTGCCCCTGAGAGAGGACTCTATGCCTGGAGTTGGGAGGCCAAACCCTCCCTCTTGGGACTCTCCTGGAGAGAGAGGGCCTGTGCTTCAAGAGTAGCCTAGAACAGTGCCTGAGGGACAGCTGGGACAGCCTCGGCTCCCATGTATGTTTATCGGGATGCAGAAAAACAGCTCAAACCCAAGCTTGGCACTGATCTGGTTCTTATATCACATCCTAGTGACTTCTCTTGGGAGAACCATCCAAAAAAACTGAGTCAGAAAGAAAAAAAAAAAAGAAAAGAAAAAAAAACCTTAAAACCAAAGAAAGTTACACAAGCTCTTAAATTCTTGAAGGAAGGATTTTACAATGACGGGGTGCAACATCAAGAGACCTTTTCATCATGGCTTGTGCTTATAATCCCCCTGCTGTGACAAGCCTCTACAAAATACAAAGGCCAACCGTTTCACATGGGGGTTGGAAGAAGGCTCTGACTTCCAGCGTGCCTTGGCACGGGCAGGGAGGCCCCACCTTCACTAGTGAGACTAGCTGGGAAGGTGCAGGCACGACACATGTGCCCCATCCCGTTCTGCTCCCCACCATTTGAAGTTGTCCCCCTGGGAGGCTCAGGAGAGACGCTCAGGGAAGCATGTGGCCTTCTTGGGAACCCATCATCAAATGTTTCCAGATACTGAAAGTATCTCCCATCCAGTGTCATTCCTCTTGGGCATGGCAGGCCACAGAGGGTGGGATGGTCTGTCCTGCAGAAATGCTGTGACTAAAAGGGCATCCCTGTGAAGGCCCTGTCTGTTCTGAAAATGCGTCATGGAAGAAAACAGCCCCTCCACAACAGAAGTGGCCATTGTGAGGTGAAGGGGTCAGCATGGGACTAGGGTGTTATGGAGGCAGAGAAGAATGCCTCAGCCAGTGATGAGGGCTAGAAGGGTGGAGTAACCCAGAGGCCACTGGAGCCTGGTGGGTATAGGGGCTATTGAGAGGGTGAGGTGCCTCAAAGGGCCACCAGCCTGAGGATCTAGATTCAGCTCCTGGGATCCTTATGATGGAAGGAGAGAAACAACTCCCATAAGTTGTCCTCTGACCTCCATATGTGTGCATTATAACACACACATAGTATAGCACGTGTGCCCACAAATAAATGAGTAAGTCTATTTTTAAAAATGTAAAGGTCCTATTGTCTGACCAGAACCAGAACTTTCTGGTGGCAACCAGGACATCCATCCAATACTGTCCTTGCTGAGCTCTGACAGGGAGGAGAAATGTTTTCCAGAGACAACATGCGGGAAAGAGAGGCCCAGAAGTGGCTTGATATGATATATACATTAGGACACCGGTTTGGGGGGTCACAGGGGAAAATAGAGGTCACGTTTGGATAGGCCTTGAGGAAAGGGGAGAATTCAGTCCACGTTGCCTAGGAGAGACAGCTGAGCAAAGGCAAACAAACATGCTCCCTCAGGGGCCAGGGAGCCTCAAGGGCGAAGGCCTCGAGTGCCCAGGGAAGAGTCAAAATGGCTGATAGACAAGGTCTTAGATCTCAGTGTGTTGCCTCAGTGCTAAAACTGCTCTTGAGCAATCGTAAAGGGTTCAGACGGCTCCTTGAACTTAGATCTGTTACAAGAGTCATGCTCGAGGGGCCTAGGAGGGACTGCCTAGGAGTCAGCTTGCAAAAAGAAGTCCTTTCAAAGGCACGGAGCAGTGTATGATGGCTATTCTTGGTTGTCAACTTGACTACATCTGAATTTAACTAAACACCAATGGCTGGGCACACCTGTGAAGGATTTTTGTTGTTGTTGTTGTTGGTGGTGGTTTTTCGAGACAGGGTTTCTCTGTGTAGCTTTGCGCCTTTCCTGGAACTCGCTTTGTAAACCAGGCTAGCCTCGAACTCACAGAGATCCACCTGCCTCTGCCTCCCGAGTCCTGGGATTAAAGGCATGCGCCACCACCACCCGACTTGGGATTTTTATTATTATTATTATTAATTAAAGCACTTGAAGAGGCAAGACCCACTTCTAATCCAGAACTTTGAGGTGGGAAGATATGTCTTTAATCTGGGCCACACCGTCTACTGACAGTCTATGTAAAGGACATGGAAGAAGGAAGCTCGCTCTCTTTCTCTCACCAGCTTGCGCTCATTCTTAACAAGAGTCCATTCCTTCACTGGTGTTAGAGCCTACTTCTTAGGGATTCCAGTGTGTACTGAAGACCAGCTGAGACACCGAGCCTCATGGATTGAACAACTACTGGATTCTTGATCCTTTCATTGCTAAACAGCCATTGTTGGACTAGCTGGACTACAGCCTATAAGCCATTCTAATAAATCCCCATTTCATAAGGTATATTCCTCTAGGAAACCCCAACAAATACAATTGATTTTCACCAGTGGTCCAAACACACCTCCTCTCCTCCAACTACTGAACTCTATGGCCCTGGGGTACAGGAATCCCTTTCCATCTGGACCCAAGAAGGCTTTGAGAGCTCTTTCGGTGACTCTTCAACTAAAGAAAAAGGCCAGTACTGACAACTCAATAGAATTAATATTTACTGAGCCCTTCTACGATCCTAGAGGAATGCACAAAGGATTTCTCCTAGCCATGACTAGCTAGACAAGGGGTGGACGTGGTCCGTCCATGTGCTTAGCATGAACAGAGATGTTGGACCAATCAGGGAGTTTGAGGCAGAAACAGGGACAGAACTGTGGGCACTCATGCTGAGAGAGCTGGAAGAGGCTCCTTGTTCTGCCCTGTGGGACCACATGCAAGAGGAGTGGGCAGGGAGAAGAGAAGAGGAAGCCTTTGAGAGCCCCCAGGGATGCAGAAGATCAACACAGATCCTGCATTTCCTGTCCTGGTCTCTCTCAGAGAGCTTTACCACTCCTCACTGGAAACTGGTGGGCTGCCTTTTGTATCCTTCTGACAGCTGCCTTCTGTTTGAGCGGGCCAGAGTGGGTGGGGGACTGCCCTCTGAAACCAGGACCCACGTGAAGAGCACACCACCCCCAGGTCTCTCCCAGTCACAGGCTCACAGGCGAAATGCCAGCTTATCAGAGGTCGGAGGGTGGAGCTGGGGTTCTTTAGAGGGCAGTAGGCAGATCTAGCATCTTTCTCTTCGACCTCAGCCTTGCTTCAGTCAAGAGCTGGTTGCTATGGGACTCTGGGAAGTTCACCAGAGTTCTCTGGCCCATTCTTGGCTCCTGCAGCTGTTGGCTGCTCTCTAACTCCCCTAGGCACTGCCAGATTTTCCTTGGTGTTCCCAGGCCAGACCATCTACTCCAGAAAGAGAGCTCAGCTGAGGTCACTTGGAAAGTAACCCCGGAGTGGGGCCCTGCCCCACATTGCCTCAGCCAACTAGCCTTTGTTCTTACGTTCTTTCCCGTTCACTGTCTTGTTATCCTGGCTGTGTTACAATCAGTCACACCGTGGTCCCCAAACAGGAGTACTATGCAGCAGAAGTTTGATACGACTTGTTTGCATCTGGTGACTCTGGGAAAGCACTACAAATTGAGCACCCTAGGGACACTGTGCCATGGCATCTTCATAACCGTTGGTTTCCAGATTTCCGATGGGAAAATCCTCAGTAGAGACAAGCTTCATCCTACAGCATCACACATTCCTGAAGAGTCATGGGTAATCTGCTCATTTATGTTCTGATTTACTCCAGAAACACATGCACACATATGCATATGCAAATGTGCAGGAGCACACACACACACACACACAAACACTCCACACACACACACACACACACACACACACACACACACACACACACACACTCCAACACGGCAACCTAGAAAGAAAAGGGAACATTGAAAACATAAAATAGACCTGGTACAGAGGCAAGGCCAGTGTGGACACCATAAAAATCCCACATGTTTCCGATGAGCCTTAAGCTTTCCAGCAGCTAATATGAAGAGAGAACTTTGGATGAAATGAACTTTGGAAAATTGAGGCGGATTTTGAATGTATTAGTGGAGGTTGCTATTAAATATAATGTTTATAGTGGACATCTGGTTTTGTTTTGTTTTGTTTGTTTTTTTTTTTGTCCTGCTCAGCAGCCCTTCCTAGAGGAACTGCCCCTTCCTAACTTGGTATGATGAAGGTGGGGCTGTCAGTCAGACCCCACCCTGAGTATGAGGTAGGAGGGCTGGCATCCAAACTCATAATCAGACACTCTCATGGAAAGCTGAATCTCTGATAGAGTCATGGGGAGCCGTAGGTGTCTAAATCAGAGGCTCCTGTGAAGGCACCAGCTTCAGGAGACAAGTCACAGAGTTCTGCTGTCCGTAGCTGGCCCCTTCTGTCCTTCCCATGATCTGGTTTCCACGTTTGTCTCTGAGACTGTGAACTTCTCAGTGTTTTTCCAATAAATTCCTTTTGGCTGAAGAGAGCAAGAAACTATTTTTGTGGCTTGTAACCAAGGACTTCTAAAGATATGAGGCTAATAAAAGTTTGTGTAGAATATGAGAATGCCCTCAAAAAGCAAATAATTGGTTCTGTGTTGGCTTCTTAGAAAGTCACAATCCCAGACCTTCATTGGTGCCCATTGGTGATTTCATAAGAGTTGGGGAGCAGTTAATGAAGCATGTCGGGAATAGGATCTGAGTATTGGGGTAGGAAGCCAGAGAGAACTCTGTAGTTAGGAGAGCTAAGTTCACCTTCAAATTACCTAAGACATAGTCCTCAGAAAATAAAGCTGACTAATACTGCTCTTCTAATACTAATACTGTGCTCGGTGAGACCCCGAGTGACTTCATTTCCTGCAAGTCGTTTTCCTAGTTAAACTACAGGGTATGGTACTATTTCTCTGGATTTCCTGAAGAGGCTGCTGTCACCCTCCAGCCCTGACTGTGAGGGAAGAATGCAATGGAGCCTGGGGTAGAGACTGTCAACTCGTATGGGAATCCCTCTCAGCATGTCCAGAATCTGCCCTCCTTGAACCTCGACTTCCCTGAGTCTCATCATGACAACACTATCACCTGCCTGGCCTGTGGAGCACTAATGAAAAGCCTGTGGACAGGAAGACTCTGAGGAAAATGGGATTTGAGAATGGCTGCCTGAACATTTGCTGCCAGAAGCCCCGTGACTTTCGTCAGGGTCCACTTTGTGATAACTCTAGTTTGACTTTGCATATTGTGTGGTCTCCATCGCCTCCTCATTCCTGCAACAGATCCCTAATGTACAGGCATTCTGAGTTAGACCGGTGCTGAGGAGAGTCCCAGATGAGAGAATGGGCCACGTCTCAATCTGGGTGAAAGAATCATCCTTGCAAGGACCACCTGTTCACAAACATGGCGGAAGGCAAGCGCAGTCATCGCTGGGCTCATATTTAGGGCTACCTTTTGCTGTGCCTGGGGGAGTGGACATGGCTTCACTTGGATAAGACCTTGCAGACAGCCCAAGTGTCAACGAAGACAGGACACGGGGGCTGGGAAAGTGTCCTGACTGCAGGGAACTGGGGAAGTATCATAGGATCTGAAAGGGAGAGTTTCAACCAAGCTCGCTTCACACTCCAGAGGATGGATCCCCAAGCTTGAGCAGATCCATGGCCAGGACTCAGCAGGGAGGGGTCCGGAAACTTTTAAACTCTTTACTGACATTAAGATCATAAAATCGTTCTGAGTTGGGGCAAGTTTTAAGAGACTGTTTGAAGGATTCCTTTGGAAATAGCTATGCTATTTCCAGGGTCCTGCTGTCTTTCTGGGTGGGGTATCCCTCCTCTTTATGCAGGCTGTGAGAGGATGGCATTAAACACACATCTGGGGACACTTAATCCATGTTCTTGTAGTTTGGAGCGGGGCACAGTGGACCAGCAATCGACACCCATTTGAGCTCCCTAAGATGGGAAGATGGACCGACAGACTACTTCTCAGTAATGATTACTTACTTAGCTGGGATGAGCCTGTACTCCCAGACTTTGTCAGGATAAATAATGTGTGAGAATTTTCTGTGGGCCGGATGTGGCCACGTATGAGGTCATCTTGGGTCCTGTCCAAGTGGACCGTTCGGAGGGGCAGAGGAGACAGCATTAGATATTTCTGGGTTAGTTTGAGAAAGGAGAATGGCCAGCTGGAACGGAGGTTAGTCACATGAAGAGAACATGGTAGAACATCCATTCCTACTAAATTGTAGGGAACTCTTCCGAGGACCACAGAAATGTTGAGGAAAGCTCCTGAAATGTCTCAGAGACCTGGATCTCCGGAGCCTGACAGACAGGCAATGCTTTCCCACCCCTGCCCTTGGCTTCCTCCTTCTCTCCCCCTCTTCCTCATTCCACCCCCCATCCCCATTCTCTCCAGAGACAATGACCTCCTCACCAATTCCAGGACTCCTGCCCACAGCAGGCCCAAGTGGAGTAGTGGCTGGGACAGCAAACTAAAATCAAGTTCAGTGTTCTGTCTTGCATTTTTTTTCTTTTTAAACTTTTTTCAAATTTTATTTTTTATTTTATGTATAGGGGTGTTTTGCCTACATGTATCTCTGTATACCACATGCATGCCCATTGCCTGCAGTACAGAAATGGACATTGGATCCTCTGGAATTGGAGTTACAGATGGTTATAAGCCACCATGTGAGGGTTAAGAATGAACCTGGGTCCTTGGGAGAGCAGCCAGTGCTCTTAACTGCCAAACCATCTCTCTAGCTACTTGATGTTTTAATTATAAAAATTGATTGGCCAGTGAGGCATAATGGTATGCAGCAAGAAATCTTAGCACTTGGGAGGCTGAGGGAGGAAGATCACAAGTTCTAGGCCAGCCTGGACATACAGTGAGTCCCCCCATATAGACATATACACACATACATACATACACATGCACACATACATACATACATACATACACACATGCACATATACATATACATATATATGTATATGTGTGTATATATATATATATAGTATGTGTGTGTGTGCCAAATTAATTACTCACATGAATCTGTATGTGGCTGTTGTTTTTTGAGTGACCATAGAACTTGTTATGACCTGAGAGTTTTCAAAGAGGTCACTGACCTCCTTCAAACTCTCCTACGGGAACAATAAATAAATAAATAAAGCCACCAAATAAATTATGGGATATTGATCAGAATAAATAGTGGCCGGGTGATCATCCGCACAATCAAAGCCAGGTCCATCTGTCAGTAGCAGGTCAGGGAGGGCCCACAAGAGAGAGGTGGACCTGCGAGGGTGTGTCTGCAGACACCATCCCAGGGTGGTGGGTGAGCAAGGGGAGTGTGGAAACAGAAGGAGCGGGCATGGCTGAGCACCCAGTTCACAGTATCACTGTGAAGCCCTCTGCCCAAAGTAGCTGATTTTAGACTTAACTTCATCTTTATTGCTTAAGAAGTTTTTAGACTTATTTATTGCATTTTATGTATATGAATATTTCGCCCCTACGTATGTCTCCGAACCACAGTGCAATGGATGGTTGTGAACCACCATGTTGGTGCTGGGAATTGATCATGGGTCCTCTGCTCTTAATGGCTGAGGCATCCATCTCTGCAGCCCAACTTCATCTTCAAAAGGGAAGTAGAGGTGGGAGGACGAAGCTGAATGGTGGGAGAGAGCGGGCAGAGAGAGGCACTCCCACAGAAAACAGCAGTCTCTTTAACAAGGCCATTGTGTGACAGAGGCAGGGAGGGACCCATCTCCATGAAAAAGGCTTGACCAAGCTGAGCCCAGGGAGCTTGCAGTCAGTCTTAATTTTGTCAGAGACCAGGATTTGGTAAAGTGTTAATGTTGTGGGAAATTAGGTAAATGCTATGCAGGAAATCTCTACTGATTTTGTAACTTTTCTGGAAATCTAAAATTAGCCCCAAATAAAAAAATTGTAGGAGAGGAAAGACTTCAGCTATGAAACCCTAAGTTCAATGTGTGGACACAAATTGTCCAAACCCCCCAACTGTACAAGGTGTCTCAGACTGCTGGGAAATTAAATGTGGGTCAGTGGTAATGATCTCAAATAAATGCCTTACACACTTGTTAAGTAGAAGTCATGTAGAAAAAACATCTCTGCCTGTCAGAGATGCTTACGGAACGCTGGTGGAAAATGGTGAGCTGACTCCAGTTTAGAGAGTATCAGCAGAAAGGGAAATTCAAAGCAAATATAACAAAATGCCTATGCTTATGATAACTTGAACATATGAATATGGGGAATTCTTATACTTTCTACTTTGTGGTGGCTGGGGTGTGTGTGTGTTGTCTGTCTGTGTATGTATGTATATGTCTCTGTGTGTGTGTGTGTGTGTGTGTGTGTGTGTGTGTGTGTGTCTGTGTGTGTATATCTATGTCTCTGTGTGCATCTGTCTGTGTGTGTTGTTTCTGGGTGTGTGTATGTATGTGTCTCTGTGTGTGTATGTGTGTGTGTGTGTGTGTGTGTGTGTGTGTGTGTGTGTGTGTGTGTGATTGATATCAGGAGTCCTCTTCATTTACTCTCCGCCTTGCTTTCTGAGACAAGGTTTCTCCCTGAACCTAAGCCAGCACTTCAGCTGGATTGGCTGGCCATCGGGTCCCTGGGACGCCTGTCTCTACTCCGCGGCATTAGGATTACAGTGTGCACCACCATGTTCCTTGTTTTATGTGGATGTGGGGAACACAAATTCAGGTCTTCCTGCTATGTAAGTACTTTGCCCACCAAGCCAGCTTCTCAGCACCTTGGGTTTTGTTGTTGTTGTTATTTTGTTTCTTGGTTTTTCTGAGACAGGGTTTTTCCGGATTGTTCTGGAGCCTGTCCTGGAACTTGCTCTGTAGACCAGGCTGGCCTTGAACTCACAGAGATCCACCTGCCTCTGCCTCCCTAGTGCTGGGATTAAAGGCATGCGCCACCACTGCCCAGCTAAGCACCCTGGTTTCTACTTTTTGGAATTATTTTCATAATAAAAGCTAAAACTACTAAGTGCTTATTTTTTTTTCTTATGCTTTAGTTGTTTTATTATGTCTCCAAACAGCCCTCTAAGACAGATCCATTACTGATATTTTTAAGAGGAGGAAAACAAGACTCAGAAAATCTCAACATCTTGTTTCAGATCGCCCAGCCAGCACACACACACACTGGAGCTAGGATTTGTCTGACAGAGTCTCCTGTCCTCCAGAGTGCTCTTGTGGAGACTCACGGAGATCGGAGAAACGAGAGGGCCTTTGCTTGTATCCCAGGGGACCAGGAGAACATCAAGGAAATTCAAAGGAGGGGCTGGCTTGGGAAGTCAAGATAAGGAGTTTATCTTTAGATGGCAATAATGGCCAGCGTTTGTTACTGCTGTTTTTGAGGCAAGGTCTCATCTATGCCAATCTGGTTTTGAACTAGCTGTGGCTTTGAGGAGGACCTTGAATTCTTGATCCTTTCCCCTGCCTGGGGCTGGGATTACAAGTGTGCACTGCCATGGGTAGCTCCTGTTTGTTAAGCTGGGAATGGAACCCAGGACTTCATGCGGGCTAGGCCGGCAAGCTACCCACTGAGCCCCATTCCCAGCCTGATGTTTTTCACACATGTGCCTTCCTGGAGCGTCTCACAGTCTACCCTCCTTGCAGACAAAGTCAGGCCTGTGTTTTAGAGACAACTAGATTCCAAGTGGTTAAGGGACTTACGCAAGCTCATGTAAGGGCCGAGTAAGGAGCCAAGACTCAGACACAGGCCCCAGGAGAGTTTCCTGCATCCAGCATCCCTCCTCACAAGTTAGGAGCAGATGGGAAGGAGGCATTTGCAGTCACCTGATGGCATTCCCATGCACTGGCCGAGCAGTGGCCGCAGAATGCCAGCAGCCTCACCAGTGACCTCAGAATCTCTGGGATTTCCCGGGGCCCGGGTAGTCTGTGCCTCTGATCCTTGTCGCTCTGCCTGCTGCCGGCCTCTGCATCTGCACGCTCAGACCCTCATACATCTCTCCTCTGCTCCTTCCCAAGACTTGAAGTAACCTGTGACAGCAGCATCTCCCTTCCCTCCTCCTCCCTTCCCTCCCCCTCCCTGTCTCTTCTCCACTTTACGCATGTGTGCTCCCCACAGTACGGTTTCCTATACTTGCTCCATTTGAAACCCTCCCCATCTGAGAAACCTGTACACATCCCCGGTACACAGGTGTGTAAGATAACTATACAAATAAAAAGTACTGATAGTAAGTCAAAACGTATCTTAAAACAACTTTTGGTGGACTTATTTATAATGTACCACTTAAGGTGGTGAGTGTTAATTGTCTACTTGACAAAATCAAGAATCATCTGAGAAATAGGACTTTGAGCCCGACGGGAATAATGTTAAAGGATGGGAAGGAAAACGTGTCCATCATGGATGGCGCCATTCCTTAGGTAGGGGATCCTGGACTGTTTCAGAGTGGAGGAAGTCAACCCAGCACGAGCCTGCATGCATTAATTCCTTCTCTGCACCTTGACTATGAGCGCAAGGTGACCAGCTGTTCAGACTCCTGCTGCTGTGACTTCCCTGAAATGACTGACTGTGACGTCAACTATGAACTACAATAAACTCTTCCTCCCTGTGCTATTGTGTTCCCCCAAATATTGTGCATGCTAATAAACTTACCTGGGGTCAGAGACAGAACAGCCACAATATTAAACATAAGGGATAGGTAGTGGTAGCACATGCCTTTAATCCTAGCATTCCAGAGGCAGAAATCCATGTGTTCAAGGATACGGAGGCATGGTGACACACACCTTTAATCCCAGGGAGTGAGTCTTTAATCCCAGGGAGTGATGGCAGAAGACAGAAAGATATATAAGGCGTGAGGACCAGGAACTAGAAGCATTTGGCCTGGTTAAGCATTTGGCTGGTTAAGCTTTCAGGCTTCTGGCAGCAGTTCAGCTGAGAGTCATTGGGATGAGGACACAGAGGCTTCCAGTCTGAGGAAACAGGATCAGCTGAGAAGTTGGCCAGGTGAGGTTAGCTGTGGCTTGTTCTGTCTCTCTGCTCTTCCAGTGTTCACCCCAATAACTGGCCCCGGGTTTGATTTTATTAATAAGAACTTTTAAGATTCCTGCTACACCTCCCTTTATTTCCGGTTGCTTTTTTTCAGTATATTTTATCACAGCAACAGGAAATGAAACATTTATTAAAGATGAAAGCAATTTTCATATAAATAAGATGGGTTGCTAGTTTACTCACATCTTGACTGAATGGCTGATATTTTAGATGTAGAGTGTTTTCAAAGTTGATTCACATTTTGATTTGATAATCATTATTTACTGAGAATGCTGTTTCAAAGAAATACATAGTCCAAAATGGCAGAAAAATATTTTAGGGTCATTTTAGAAATAGTTGGAAATTCTAACCTAATCCCAAGCCAAAATTCATTTAGTTATTATTTTTTTTATGCAACTCAAGTCAGTATCTCAAGCAGCAATTTTGAAATCAAACGTTCTAATATAATCTAATCATCCAAAAATATACTAATTTGATACTTATATACTGGGGAATAATGGTAGGAAAATATCAAAAGTTTTTTTTCCGCCTATAAACTACCATACTTCTATAAGAGCACAAAACTTTGCATTCATAAAAAGAATGCAGCCCATAGCACACAGGTCTCAAATGGAGCTGAGGTGCTTCAGGTGGACTGCATGGCCCAACAGCACATATGATGCCAAGCTACTGTGTCATGCATGTCGCATGTTTGGTGGCAAAGCTGCAGTGACGTCGAGAGCGACAGGGCGATACCAGCCAGGAACACCCTAGAGTCCCAGTGTGATTGACTCTGAATTAATTGTTGGCAACTGTGTGTCCAGAACTGTGTGTTGCCAAGTTGTCTGCAGCCCTCACATTCTGTTACACAACCCCAAAATCTAAGAGGCTGGGCTCTTGGACACAAGCTCCTGAGTGGCTTCTCAGCAGGGGTTCCAGGAATGCCTTCTCTTTCTTTTTTAATTTCTAAGAATGATTTATTTTTATTTTATGTGCATTATGTTTTGTCTGTGTGGTGGAGTCAGATCCCCTGGATCTAGAGTTACAGACAGTTGTGAGCTGCCGCGTGGGTGCTGGGAATTCATTGAAACCCCGGGGCCTCTGAAGAGTGGCCAGTGCTCTTAACAGCTGAGCCATCTCCCCACACCCCCACCCCAGGAATGCTTTCTAAATGAGTAAGTGAATGCAGAGAACAATGGGAGGGCGAGCGGCTATGTTTCCTCTATTTTTGAAATGCTACTGTAGGGAATGTTTTAATAGGGAAATAGCAAGTATGCATTTCTCATCAGTATCAAACAATTCAAGTACCCTAGGGCATGTACGAAGAGAAAGAAGATTCAGTCATTAAGTTCAGAAGCTAAAAGGACCCTCTCATCTGACAGGTGAGGCCAGGAGAAGGAGTGTGTCTTGGGCCTGTGACTCACAGCAACAATCGAAGGCACTTCTGCCTTCTCAGACACTCAACTCCCGGTCTTTATGTTTCCAAAGTTTCATTCCCAAGGAAGTGACTGACTGTAACTAGAACAGTCAGGTCATCTAAAAGTTAGAGGTGCCCTCAATGTACTCAGGGAGGGCATTTCCCACCACCCCACCTCAGGCTGCTGTCATGTCCTCCGTGGGTACCAACTTCCTCTGCTTCCTCTTTCCAGTGGGTGGAAGGCACCAGAAGGCCCAAGCAGTCTTTGGTCCTAAGGCAACTGGTTCACCTAGGCGCACTGGGCTGGCTTCCGCTGAGGGCTGTTCCTGGAGGCCCTCCCTTGGTCTGCATGCAGTGAGCACTCCCTGATAGGTTATCGGACGGGAGGGGCGGGGAGAGAAGCTCTCCAGCTACAGGCCTCCCTCGATCTCCTCTGGGTTACTGAGCCGGATGGCTGCTTGCATCTGCTCTGGAAGACCTGACGGCCTGTTATTTGAAAACGTGTTAACTACAGGAAGCTGGTGGGTCGAGTGGAGGGGTGGGCTAGGAAGCCACACAGGAAGACTTGAGCAGCAGTGATGGGTGGCCATGGATAGGAGGGTGAAGCCCACAAGGACATCCAGAGAGAGTGGGATGGACTGTGGACCTTGTGTGGTGACATGATGGCATTCTCCTCCCACCTTGTCACCTCTGCCTCCTCCCACACCATTCCCCATGTTTCTGCAGTATTCTGGCTTGGGAGGAGAATTAGGCTGTGGAGTACAGGTCCTGCGTGGGGCTCAGTCTGACCTAGGGGGTGCTGCAATTCTCCTTGCCCCTTAGGGAACCTTGTTCCTAAAAGAAAAGTCCTATCTGGGGGCACATTTGAGAGGGAACAGTGGACAGGGTTATGGAGAGTAGAGAAGACGGGACTGTCCGGTGGACTGACTGACGGGGGGTGCGGGGGTGGGGGGAAGACTTCTTAAGGAAGGCTGCGGAGGGTCACACTCGGCATTGTATTGTCAACAGTAACTGACGTCAGTCCAGAGGCTGGGTTAACGGCACTGTGGTGGGGCTTGTGCTTGATCCGAGTAGCTGGGAGGATGAGACAAGGAGGATTGTGAGTATGAGGCTATCAGATGGTAGAAAGGGGGAAATAGGGAATGAAAAGGAGAGGGCAGGGGAGAAGAGAGGAGAGGAGAAGAATGTACTCACACCACCACCATGCCAAGGAGGGGAGAGGGGGGTGTCTTAACACCTCAACTTTGATACAGGCCAGTTTGGCAACAGAATACTCTCTTTTTTTTTCAGGCAGAGCCTTGGTAAGTTGCCTAAGCTGGTCTGGAATTCATCTGCCCACGTGGCCTCGAACTTGCAGTCTTCCTGGGATTTCAGGCCAGGCTGAAAGAACGCTTCCTGGGAACACAGACCCAGTCTCCTTCAGGAGCAGGAAGCTGACACCTAGTTAGATGCAACCCTGCTAAACAAAAATGACCTGGGAAAGGATTTTAAAACTTCTCCTTTATTAAAAAAAAAAAAAAGGCATTTTTTTTTCTGAGTTTTAAGAACTTCTCTAATACATAAAAAAAAAATTCCCCGCCACTTAGCACTTCTTTCTTGAGCCCTTCACCCCTGTTCCTGGCACAGTCTGGCCGCGAGACCCAGAGGAAGAAACGCTTTCGCCTTGCACTCAGGAGCTGGAGGGTAGAGCGTGAAGGAAGGTAGGTTACTGGTCCAAAGGAGAAGTTCGTTTGCACAAAAATATAAACTGTGGAGGATGAGACCAGCACATACATGTATGGATTGATCTACAATCCATATAAAAAAAAATAAGACCCAAACTGTCATTTTACATTTGTAATATTATACAAAATAATATATATTTTAAAACCACACACACCCACCTGCACACTCTCTCACACAGATATGCACACAAACACACACAAGGTGCTAGCGGCCCCTCTGCACTTCTCTTTGGGGGGTCAAGCATGTCAGTAGGCGAAGATGACGTGGTAGGTGACCTGGTGGCCGTTGTCCCAGGCATAGAGGAGGCGGTCCTTCGGGTTGTAGTCTATCTGGGTGGTGTAGGAATACTCATTCTCAAACAGCAGCCTGGGGACAATCTGTGTGTTGGTGTGGGTGTCAAAGGCATAGGAGATGTTGGCGTTCCGCTGGTTATAGCTGTCCACAGCATACAGCACCCCGCAGATGACAAAGCAGTTGCCATAGAAATTCCTCCTGAGCCCAGTGCGCCACGTGGTCTCCTTCTGTGTGCTTAGGTCCACAGCATTGAGCTTGCTCAGGACAATGACCTCCTGACTGAAGCCCTCATCGTCCAGAGCCGGGTAGATGAGCCACAGGCCATTCTCATCCACAGCAAAGTCCACATCTGAGTGGCCCTGCCACCGCCACGGTGTGGCCTCCTCATAGGCCACGTCATGGAGCATGGCCCAGGCAGCTACGTAGCGCTGCTTCAGGTCATACTTGATGATGTTTCGGGTGAAGGCCCGGTTGTAGTAGAAGGCGCCATTGTACACCACGTGACCTGTGCCGATCCAGCTGTACGGAAGCTTGTAGGAATTGCTCCAGCGACCTGTGGTGGCAAGAAGGTGGGAAGCTTCATGGCAGCACTGCCTGTGACGGAACCAGCTACGGACTAGGGTCTGCACACTTGGGTTTGTGTCTTGGTGCTACCACTTTCTAGTGCCGAACGACATATTGTTTCCTGTTCCTACCCAGCATCCTCCTGAAAGCGACAGCAATCCCACTTGCCTCCCTGAGTGTTCAAAAGGTCCCACACTCATCTACCTGACTGAGATTTTGTAAACTGTTGGAGGCCAAGGAGAAGAGAGGATGTTTACTAGCCTGGCTCAAGATCTTCCATATCCAAGGAGCTGCGTGGTGGTGGGGGGGGGAGCAGGAGGGGGGAAAGAGCCAAGAGGGCAGAGAGAGTCAAAGAGGTGACCACCCTTCCAGGAAATGCCCTTTTGCAGTCCATAGAGAATGTCCTGCTTCTCATGGACCCTCACTATGCCATCATCAGAGGAGGGGTAATGAGGCTGGGGAGGTACTCCCCACATCAGACCCAAGCCACAAACCTTGTTTGAAGTTCTCCAGATTTCGGAACTCTACCAATGTGTTGCCGTAGTAGTAGTTGGTTACATAAATCCGGTCGTCCTTGGCTAGGGGGTCCTTCATCCAGGCCCCTTCATTCCGTCCATATGTGTTCTGGGTGGTGGGCCCCGTGATTGTGGAGAGGGTGTCCTTGCACCTTCCTAGTGGAGAAGAAATGCATGGAAGGGTTGGAGTGATCTCGTGACGTCCTTCTCAAGTTTCTGCCGGCCCCTCCGGCCGGAACTCTCGGCAGCCTTTAGCAGTCCCGAGTAACCAGGCATCCCAGCATCATCTGATGCTGTTCCCACTGTGTAGTCTACATTCTATCCCCACAAAGCTGCCCACAGTCATCACGGTGGGCCACGGTGGGCCACGGTGATGCCACCCTGCCTCCATCTCTTTGATCCTATTCTTTAACAGGCAAAGATAACAAAGTCATTTTTGGGTACCGTGCCATCTCCCAGAAAGCCATTCTGTCCTGTTCTGTTGATCCCTGCTACCACAGTACGACAAACATACCTCTATTACAGTACACGCCTGTGTGAGTGTGTGTGCGTGTGTTTTAGTTAGCGGGGATTGAACGCAGGGCTTCATGCACTCTAGACAAGCACTCTACCCTGGGCTAGTCACCAGGCCAGGAAGTACCTTCTCTACCATGCCCAATATGTCTCTCTCTCTCTCCTCTCTCCACATCCACCCCAAGAGTATAAGCACCCAGGGAGCAAGGGCTGTGGCTTTTCCTGTGTTCTCTGAACTCAGAACACCAAGTATCTAGCACACCACAGGCGCCGGCAGATGGTCTGACACTTGAGCGTGGGGATTGGGAACAGAGAGCAGTGTGAGCAGAAAGGACTCTGACAGGCACAGCCAGGACCACACAGCTGTACCCCACCAGCCTGGGGCAGCTCTGACTGGATGGTGGGCATTCACGTCCCTAGGGAGCTGTTATCAAGTCCATGGCCTGTGTCTCCACCAGGAACAGACAGTCTGGAATTCCTGCTGGGGAGTTGGAGGGGCAGGGCACCCATCAGCTTTACTTGTGGGGCCCTTCTTTAAAGTTCCAGGCTTCCTTAGTAGAGCAGGAATTCAGCAATACTCCTCCAAGTGGCTCTTTGGATTGGCCCAGTACCCAGGAAAGGCCGTCACAGGTCACTAGAACTACTTAGGACTCTAGTCTAGATGAAATTGAAAACATGAAATGCTTGATATGGGACATTACTGAGCATGGGCTTGAATGACACTGAAATCACATGCAACTACCAGAGCATGCACTCTTCTACCCCTGGATTAGTGGGCCCTGGAGAAAGAGGATAACCAGAGAATCATCCTCAGACCCCCCTAACCACAGGCATCAACAGACACCGTCCTACCTGTCATGGAGACCAGTGGCCCTGGTGAACAACAGTGATGAGAATGATTGGTTCTTGACACTTGGGACAAAAATAAGATAGGCCTATAGTTTGGATTCAGGGTTCTCGAAGTTTCAGGTGGTACCATGTCCAAATGGTTCCAGTCTGTTGCATGAAATCTGTGTTCCAGTGATCTGAGGCAGGAGGAACACAAGGCCTCTAGAGCTAGCATGGCGGGAAAGGGCAGTCGTGCCTTGGCTCTGGCTCTGGGGCAGACATCGGGTAGAACTGGGTTGAGCAGTGTTTTCCAGGCAGGCCTCACAGTTAGGTGTAGATGGCTGGCTTCAGGCAGCTCTGAGTGGGGTTTATCGAGTTTGACAGAGTGGGGAGAGAGCTGCCTCCATCTGACAAACAACAGAAACCACCCACCAGCCTCATTCCCTCAGCTCTGAGCTCATTTGTTCAAGACAATAAAACAGGAGTCTCCAGCTGAGCCTGGCAGCAGTCGCATGGAAAATATCTCATTTCCTGGCACTAAGCGGGACTGTGAGTGCCAGTGGAGAAGCCACACTCCCCTGCACTGAGGTAAGCCCTCTCGTGCCATCCCCAGGCAGACTACTTCCATGGACCTCTTTCCTTGACAACGTTCCACAAGGACACCAGTTCTCTACCAGCCATGCCCTGAAGCCCCACAAACGCCGTATGAGGTAAGATGTCACTGTGACGATTGCCCAGGCCATGACCATCTCTTACTACACAGTAAGTTACCAATGGCTCTGGAAGCCAAGATGGATATTTAACAAAATGCTTTAAAGGGTCTCATCTCAGCCCTAAGGTGCTCAGTAGCAGGGCCTTAATGTCAGACTATCAATACTCCAATGGCCTCCATTTTGACCCGGCCACTAACTCCAATGTCTGTGTTGCCCCCATAATGGCACAGAACCTTAACTTCTTCACAGTGCACAGCGAAAGCACCTGGAGAATCCACCCTGACAAGAGAGGGTAGGCTAAGTGACTGCCCTGTGACCATGAGTGTTAACTGTCACCTTGGCAGAGTATGGAATCTTTTGGGAGACAAGCCTTTGGGCATGCCGATGGGGAATTATTGTGATTGTGTTGAAGTGGGATGACCTGCCCCCGTGGGTAGTGCAGCACCCTACAGATATTACTCTCTGCTTCCTGGTTGGGGATGTGTTATGGTTAGCTGCTTTGAGCTCTTGCTGCCTTGATTTCCCCTCCGTAAACGGTACCTTGAACTGTAAGATGAAGTAAACTGCCTTTCCGTTATGTTGCTTTTGCTAGAGTAATTTGTCACAGCAACAGAAAAAATAAACCAAGACAGGGGCTCAGAGATATCCAGGCTCGAACCCTTTGGACTCATGAAAGTGACCTTCTATGGCAAAAAAGGACATTGTATGACTGAGTCAAGAATCTTGAGGTTATCAGGGATTATCTAAGTGGGTTCTAAATTTCATCACAGCTGTCCACATACCAGTGAAGCAGGAAAATGGGCTATGGAAGAAGAGGAGGCACTGTGATTGGACTGATGTGGCCATGGGCCACGGAATGCTGGCAGCCAGTGGACTCTGGAAAAACAAGGCATGGGTTCTCCCCTGGAGTCCCTGGAAGGAACTAGACTTCTGACACCAAGGATTTAGTCCCATAAAACTAACTTGAGACTTCTAGCCTACAGAACTGCTGGAGAATAACTGTCTATTGTTTTTAGCCAGTAGCCTTATGACAGTTTGGCAGAGTAGGGATGGATACAGATGAGGTCAGTTTCTGGAGCAAGGGGAGGTGTCCCTGCTTCTACAGGAAGAGGGGAGTCCCAGCCTGTAGCTGTGCAGTGCTGATACCTGGGTCCTCATGACAAATTTCCATATGTCACTGAGGTGCAGAAAATTGTACAGGATGGATGAGTCCATGCAGGAAGGCAGGACTGACATGCATGGCTTTAGAATATTTGAAGACAGGATCCAGGGGAGTTAGGAGACCACGAAGCCCAGACATATCACTAAGCTCAGAGTCTGGGACAATTCTTATGATGGTTAATATGGTCAATTTGAATGTTCTTAGAAACATGGAGCAGATAAGCCTTGGGCAAGTCTGTGAGGGATTATGGGACGATCACCTTAACTGTGAGCAGGTATCATTCCACGGGCTGGGGTCCTGGGCCAAATCAAAAGGAGGAATTGAGCTGAACACCAGTATCCATCACCCTCTGCTTTCTGATGCAATGTGACCAGCTGCCTCAAGATCCGGCCATCATTACTCCCCACCTTCCTATGATGGAATTGCACCCTCAAATGTGAGCCAAAATAAACGCTTCTTTCCTTAAGCTTGCTTCTCATCAGGTAATTTGTGACAGCTATGACCCAAGTCACTAACATAGTTTCAAAGCTCCCACCATGGGCACAGACCATCAGCCTCAGCAAGAAGGCAAGAGGTAGCAGGTGGTTCACGGACCCTCGGGGAGGAGAGCTCTATCTGGGCTCACAGTGGCAGACACTAACATTCACTGAACACTCTCTGTTCTAAACCATTTATTTGCTCATCCACAGTCCTTCAAGGCAGACAGAGCCCTTACTACAAAGCATACCAGGGTCCGAAGGGAAGGATCCTTCCCCCTTCAGTATATACACCTGCTTGCATGCCATATCTTAGATAACATAGCCCCAAACATATGTCCCCTGCTCCACTGTCAGCTTGATAACTGGCCCTTCTCTGAGGTACTCCTTCACCCCACAGGGTGTTCCCTTTACCGTGCCTACATGCTTTGGGCCTCTTACTACCTGCCGCCTTACATGCTTGCCACAGCCTCTCAGGGATATTGTCATCCTCTTACTCTAGCCAAGCCTCTCTTTGGGCCAGACCCTGAGGGCCATCTGCAGCGTCCCCACCCCCATCTCAGGAAGCGGCACAGGCCACTGTCTCACAGTTCCCACCGCATCCCCAAATGTAACTTCTCGGACCTCACTCCCCTCCCAGGTGCTTCCTTTGCTACCTACCAGCTCTTACTGAAGACTTACAGCCCAGTCTGGTTCTGCAACACGGTGCATCCAATGGCCTACTTGACACTTGTCCCTGGGTGTCCTTCTGCTTCCTCACACTTGGTGATTAACAAGCGTACTCACTTGCTCCCGCCCACATCCGACGCCACCTGTATTTCCCGACGCAGCGCGAGACCCACTAACCGAGCCAGAAGCCTGGGTGATCCTGACGCCTTCGCCTCACACGCTTCCTCAAGCGGTCTGTGAGCTGCATCCATTCTCTCCTCCTCAGCCCCTCCCCAGCCCTTCTCCTCCACCACAGACTTGGTTTAGATCCGCCTGCCGCTGACCTGGCTCATGCACGTGACACCAGTTCCCCTGCTGATCCACCTCTGCCTCCTTCCAGCCTGCCTACTCAGGACAGCAAGAGCGGCTTTCCCACAACACACATCTGCGTTAGCCCTTAGTGACTGGCCATCTCTAACTACCGCACGAAGCCCCAAGTTCCCATCCTAGCCTCTCGGCCCTCCAGCATCGCCATCTTTACTTCTTCTTCCTCCGCCCTGAGGCAGGGTTTCTCTGTGTAGCCCTGGCTGTCCTGGATCTCGCTCTGTGGACCAGGCTGGCCTCGAACTCACAGAGACCCACCTGCCTCTGCCTCCCGAGTGCTGGGATTAAAGGCGTGCGCCGCCACCATCCCGAGGAGCCATTCTTACTTCTTACCATCTCTCTCTACTCAGAAGTCTCGACTCAACTGCTTCTAGGAGGCGAGCAGACGCTACAGTGAGCCCACCAGGCCGAGTGTGTGACAATCTCTGTGCCACTCTGCCACACAGCCTGGGGAACTGAGCAGCAGCTGACCCAAAGGCATTCAAACGTAAGAACACACATACGAAAACACACCTCGGAGAGAACTCAGCCCTGAGATTGACAGCCTGAGGCTTCTCACCCATGTCTGGCTGCCTGTGCCAGGGAGCCTCAGGGGGACCATACCCAGAGATGGCCCGATGGACCTCGGGCCTGCGCAGTGACACAGCGCCCTTGCTCAGAGGGTTGGTTCCATGTTAATGTTCTGAAGCTGCCATTTTGACGCTGGGGGATGTCTTTCTGTAGGCTGTGAATATGTGTTGCTCTGATTGGCTGATAAATAAAATGCGGATTGGCCAGTAGCCAGGCAGGAAGTGTAGTTGGGGCGAGCAGACTAGGAGAATGCTGGGAAGAGGAAGGGCGGAGTCAGGAGTCACCAGCCAGACACGGAGGCTAAACATGGATAAGAAGTATGGGTTAATTTAAGTGTAAGAGCTAGTCAGGAATAAGCCTGAGCTAATGGCCAAACAGTTATAATTAATATAAGCTTCTGAGTGATTATTCTCTGAGTGGGCCACAGGACTGTCGGGGGCCTGGTGGGACTGGAGAAACCTTCTGGCTACATTTTGAAACTCTTAAGGTGTGGTGGTCTGAGTGAAAAGTATCCCGCAGAGGCATATTATTGTTCCGGGACGTTATGGAACCTTTAGGAGGTTCAGATTTTCTGGAAGAAGTATGTCGCTGGCAGCAGGCTCTGAGAATTGCCTCACTTTCTGTTACGTCTCTCTGCTTCCCGTATACGGAGAAAGTGTGACCAGCCAGCTCCCTGCCCTTCGCTGCCTGCCTGCTGCCATGCCGTCCCAGGCATTATGGACTCCAGCCCGCTGGAACCGTAATCCAAAATGCACTCTTTCTTCCTTGCGTGGCTTTTGGTCATGGTGTCTTTCACAGCAACAGAAAGTTAACTGATACGGACATGTAACAATTTATCCCAGGCCAGTCTGTGCTAGAACACCCAGGCTGCCTTTTCCCACTCCCACCCCCCACAAGCCTGGCTCTTACTGTCCTCTGTTGCGAGCTCCTCTCTGTCCTGTGAGCCTGCCATCCATGGACCGCCTTTGGACAGGGAGCCCCACAGCAGTGAGCACGTCCATCAGCTGCTTGTTGTCACTCCAGACAAGTTTGTCACCCTGGCTGCTGGCCCCCTCCCTCCGTCAGCCTCATGGAGGGAATGATCATGCCTCAGTCAGTCTGGATGCTCATGGCCTGGCACTGAGGGGTGTAGCTTGAAGTACAAGAGGACTTAACCTCCTTGAGGGCCTCAGACTTTGGCTGTATACATCTAAGGGAACAACTCGACTTTATAGACTCATTTTTTAGGGCCCGTGTTAGGAGACGGCCAACTTCCCTGTGAGCTGAGGGCTGGGATAGAGGAGTTACCAGACTTCTGCCTGAAGCCTGTGGCAGACAGCTGTCTGTCCTGTAGGAAGAGTCTTGAGGCCACAGAGGCATTAGAAAGCACAGTCCCAGCCCACGTCAGCATCTTTCTCCATGAGCATTCCTGGAACAGCCTCCCTGACCTGAGGCAGGCAGGCCGGCCGGGCCCCTCACACTACTGCCAGAGTGGTTGGTTGGCCAAGCCCTGGGGTTTCTCAGGCTATGTGCTCTGTGGGGGAGACATTCTTTACAGATTATGATAGAGTCAAATCGGAGACAAACGCACGCTGGTGTTGTCATAGCCTACTGTCCTTTGTGTCCTTCCCTCCCTCGCCGCTGCCCGTAACTGGCCCCTTCTAACAATCACATCAGGACTTGGCATTGACAACGTCTAGGAAGCTGCAGAGCCATGGCCATTTAGCACAGGCATTCTAGTTCTCCATGGCAGCTGGAGCTGCTGAACTGAGGCTTTGCGCTCCTGGGTCCTCAGTCTCTCCTGAGCCCAGGCTGCCCCTTGACATCACCAGGAACTTCCCTGTCTTAGAGCTACACTCCAGTGTCCAGTAAAAAACAATCCCCCTTTACTTGTGTTAGAAAATTTCCTGAGGATTTAAAGCTTCCTTGAGGACAGTGCTGGGTATCCTAGGCTATCACACAATCAGGTCTAGAAACCTGGGGTAAGATATTCCCTCTAGAGGCTGGGGATGTAGTTTGTGTGCATGAAACCCTGGGTCTATCCTGGGCACTACCTGAACCCTGGATGTAGTGATGCACTCCAATAATTCCAAGACTCAAAAGTGTCGGGAGGACCAGAAGGTGAAGGTTGAGGCCAACCTAGGCTACATTGCCTTTAAAACCACGTGGTAAGTAAGGTCAGGTCAGGGGTGGTGGTGTATACCTTTATTCACAGAACTTAGGAGGCAGAGGCAGGGAGATCTCTGTTAAGTTCAAGTCCAGCCTGGGCTACATAGTGAATTCCAGGACAGCCAGGGCTATGTAGAGAAACCCCGTCTCGAAAACAAAATAAATCAAAACAAAAAGCATATGGCAGTTCATGCCCGTAATCCTAGCACTTGGAAAGCAGAGACAGAAAGATCATGAATTGGAGACCAAAATGGTTTTCTGTTTTGTTTTGTTTTGTTTTTTTAGGGAAAGAAAAGAGAAACAAAACAAAACAAAACCAACACATCTTAAACTGTGCAAAAAAAAAAAAAATCAAACTGTCAACCACCCCCTTCCCCCAAACCCCAAACAAACACGCAACAAAACAAAACAGCCAGCTGCCTTTGCCAGCAGCAACCTAGTGGCCTGTATCCGTTTCAGCCAAATGGCTTTTATGTAGCTGATGACTGGGCGATATCAGCACATCATGTTCTGGCTTAGCCAGACACAGGAAAGTCAGGAGTGTGCAGGGAAGGTTCGAGTAACAAAACCTTGTCCACACTAAGAGCAGCCAGCGGGAGGCACCTGACAGCAAGAAATGATTAGAAACGATTACCCAAAGAGCAGAAAGAATTTAAAAGCCAGAGGACGGGGAGGACTGCCATCCAGACACGACACAGGCCGTGCAACCCTGACCACACAGCCTCTGTGGATGCAGCCCTTCAACAACCCATTATGGGTAGAGGAGGTGCCCATGAGGCCTCACTGCCCCCGCCCCCAAGAGCTGTTGACTGCTAATGGTTGGGGGAGGGGGACAGTCAGGAAGAAGGGGTTGAGAAAGGAATGAGGGGATAACGGGGGGAGGGGGGGCGGGGGTGAATATAACCACAATGCATTGCATATATATGTGTGAAACTATCAAAAATAAAATAAAATAAAGGGAAAAATGTCTTCCCAGGATCTCTCCCTTGTCCTATCCTTGGCATCTGAACAAAACACTGCATCTGTCACTGTCTACGTTTTTTTGTTTGTTTGTTTGTTTGTTTGTTTTCTGGGTAGATGGAAGAGGCAGGAACCCCAGTGCCTTTGAAACAACACCCTCTGCCAGGGACTGCAAGACTGAGTCCAGTCAAACAGAATATTGAGCAACAGAAGAACATGTCCCCAATCTCCAGCTCCTGTCACCAGGTAAATGACTGTCAGGACACAGGGGTTCCCAGAATACCAGCTGGACTACTAAGAGGCCAAGACCTGAGAACTCCGGATAGGTACCTATTGGCGGTTACACCGGTTTAAAGTTCCATTGGTGCCAAAACCTGGCAAGGCAGGTAGGAGAGACTTGGGGGGGTGGGGGTGGGACCCAGGCTGGAGACAGTGGAGGACTCCACTTTTGGCTAGTTTGTCTATGAGAACAGAGGCTCCCAGGCTCAAACCCAATGGTCTTAGGACCAAAGGTATGTGGACCTCACCTGCAGGCTATCTCCACTGTGAGTTTTTCAGCGACTGGCAGAGGGCAGTGGGGACACACAGTGAAATGGCCAAAGGAACTTCCCCCCACCCAGGGGTGCCAGGAAGCTGAAGGGTGGAGTATGAGGCCAGGGAGCTGGGAAGGTGCTGGGTCTGGGTCTGTGGCTTCAGGGCAGCCCTCAGCTAGGGTAGAAGAGAGAGCTTCTACCGAGAGTCTAGCACATTCTGCAGACGTGAAGGGGGACCCAGGGCTTAGAAAAGGTGATTATTCGTGCAGTGGGGAACCAGCCTTTGGCTCTTGCACCCCTGAAGAAGAAAAGAGAATAGAAGAGCAGAGAGGAGAGAGAGGAGAGGAAGGGAGGGGAGGGGAAAAGGGGAAGGGATGAGAAGGGTAAGGAGGACAGGAATAGAAAGAAGAGGACAGGAAAGGGGAGGAGAGGAAAGGAAAGGTTAAAGAAATGAGTAGGAGATGAAATACTTGAGCACAAGTATAAGGATTAGGGTTCAGGACCCAGAACCCACTTAAAAGTCAGGGTAGTGTGGTGGTTGCCGGTAGACTCAGCGCTTGGGGGAGGGGGTAGAGACAGAGGATTCCAGGGGCAAGTTGGATAGCTGGACCAGCTAGGCATGGCAAGCTCTAGGCTCAGTGAGAGACTCGGCCTCAGTAAATAAAGTGCAGTGCTATCAAGGAAGATGCCTGGTGTCAACTTAGGACAGTCCCACACATGAGTATACACATCATATACACATGCTAGCACACCCCCACACACACATAGAGAGGGACACACACACACACACACACACACACACACACACACACACACACACACACATACACAGAGAGAGAGAGAGAGAGAGAGAGAGAGAGAGAGAGAGAGAGAGAGAGAGAGAGAACAAAACACTTTCTCCTTCTCCAGCACAAGGGGCTGCCTTCTTGCTGGTTTTCCTCTAGGTGAACCTGCCTGAGACTCTGCCCTGAGATCCTACCATGGAGAATCTCTACCTCTGGTGATCTGAATGAGAATGGCCCGCAAAGGCTCTGATCCTTGAATACTCAATCCCTGGTTGGTGGAGCTGTCTGGGAAGGATTTGGAGGTGTGGCCTTGTTGGAGGAGGTGTGCCACTAGAGCAGGCATTGAGATTTCAAAAAAATGCCTGCCATTGCCAGTGTTCCTTCTCCCTCTGCCTCCTGTTTGAACATCAGTATGGGAGCTCTCGGTTGTTCCTGCCTCCACACCCAGGTAGTCAGCTACTTACTGTAACTACTTCTATTTGCCATTCCAACCCCCTGCTCCTGTTTCCTTATTATCAGAGCCATCTTGTGGCCATGGAGCTCTCTGGAATGGAAGGCCTGTCTTTGCGATGCTTCTAGAATGTACCTTGCACCATTGGACCTGCCAATCAGAAAGCTCTTTTTCTGTTTCCATAGAACATTCCTATTCATTCTTTAAAGTCAACTCAAATGACAACTTCCTTTTAGAACTCTTTCCAGCCTTCCCAGCAGCGGGCACAGCACCCTGCTTCCATTTCTGTCAGAGCATTTGTCAATGATGCCCTAACATCCCTGTGCTGGCCAGTACAGGGCTCATTAAATTCCACACAATGGCCTATGGCACTACCTATTCTCTGGTGTCTTAGTTAAGGTTTCTATTGCTACATAAAACATCATGACCAAAAGCAACCCAAGGAGAAAAGGGTTTATTTGGTTCATCATTAGGCAAGCCAAGGCAGGAACTCGAGGCAGGAATCAGGAGGCAGGAACTGAAGCAGAAGACATGGAGCAGTGCAACTTACTGGCTTGCTAATCATGGCTTGCTTAGCCTGCTTTCTTAGATAACCCAGGATCACCTGCCCAGGGAAGACACCACCCACAGTGAGGTAGGCCCTCCTATATCCATCATTAATCAAGAAAATGCCTGAGAGACTTGCCTATAGGCCAATACTATGGAGGCATTATTCTCAGTTGGAATTCCCTCTTCCCAAATGACTCTAGCTTATGTCAAGATGACATAAACTAACCAATATACCTGACCCTACTTTGCTATGACTCTGGGGCGACCACCAATAAAAATCCTCTGTTGGTTCATGGCCTGGTAATCTTACTGTGGCAAACATTATTTGGGTGCTGATGGACACTTCAGGATCCATCACAAACTCACTGAACAAACTGATGTTTGGAAAACTCATCCACGGCAGTGAGGTCTTCATTTTACTCATTCATATGTATTTTAGAAAGGAGATTGCTAATCTTGTCATTGTACACATTTAGATACATAAAGACTTCAGAAATGTCCAAACAGCCGCCCATGGATAAAGATGGTCACAACTGCAGTCCGGTATAAAACTGTAAACTTAATTAAAATGTAAGATTTTAGCAAGTTTTGTTCTGTTTGTTTGTAACTCTATAGCACAGTTCTCCAATGTGAATTCTATAGATGACACTGTCATGTTACATCAAGAGGTTGGCCATGCTGCTAGATGGGAAACTAACTACTGGTCAGAGGCATACCTCCACTGGCCTTTCTTGTGTCATATTGCTTTGGCAGGGCTGAGAGTGAGGCCCAGAGCCTCACTCATGCAAGCCCCGTGCTCCATCCCAGCTAGAGGCCTGGTTTCCCAGCCCCTGTCCTCCACAAGACGCTCTACCTTTTAGCAAGCTGATCAGAGGAGTTCCAGTCCAGGAAGAAGAACTCACCTATGACATTCCGGATGTCATCTTCCTCTTCGGGACTCAGGATGGGGCCAGCGGAGGTTGCTTCCTGCCCTGCAGTCCCCTCTTCCTCTGGCATGTCTGTCCCAACGGTGTCAGGCAACAAAGGGACCAAGTGTGGAACTTCTACAAATGCGTCCTCAGGAACCATTACTGGAGGTGGCTGGATGGCCGTGTGGGCCACGGTGGTGGGTGGGACTTGAGTAGAAGGCATCTTCCCCGTAGGCTCTGGAAACACTGTGGCACTTTGTGTGGTTGCCGAGAGCCGTCCCACTGAGGCCTTGGGGTCAGGGTCAACAAGGCTGGGCGCTGAGGCAGAGGCCTGGATGCTTGTGTCAGTTGTTACAGCGGCAGTGTGACGAGTGGTTGCTGGCCTCCGGGTGGCACTTGTCAATAGGTCTTCATGTCTCAGGAGCTGATCTTCGATCAGCAAGTCCACGCCGTTATCACCACTGAAAAGTTCATCATCTGTGGAAGAAACACAAGGCTCATTTCTGGCAATGGGACAAGGATCAATTTGGCCAAGAATGCGTGGCAACTGGCAGGTGAATGAGGCTCCTCGCTGCATGGCAGTGAGCTTGGAGACGGAGTTCAGCCCCAGAATTTTACCTTAGCACTTTTATTTTCTTTTTGGAGGCCGAACCCAAGCTTTATGCATGTTATATAAGTCCTCTAGCTGAGGTCCACCCCAAGCCCTTCTGGCTGGGGACTTAGAAGATGACCAGGAATGTGGGTAGAAGAACAGTGTCTTTCCTTGGGAGTCTCTGGACAAATTGCTGTTATCCTTACCCCAGCCTTGTAGGGGACTGGGGAGGAGCAGACGTGGACTATGAGCCTGGGCAGCTCACACCTGCAATGCTAACACTTGGGACAGTGTGTCAGGAGGGTTGTGAGTTCAAGGACAGCCTGGGTTACATAGCAAGTTGGAGGCCAGCCTGGAAAACAATATCTAAAACTAATTTTAAAGGAAGAAAGAGAGAAAAGAAAAAGAATAAAACCTTGGCAGGAATGAAGAGAGTGGCCAGATGGGACTCCCTGAGATGGGTAGGCAGCGATCCTGGAGACGCTAACATAGTAAGCCAAGCAGCATGGAGGTGGGGGACGGGAGGATTCCAGGCAGAAAAGATAGTAATGCGAAGCCCTGGGGCCTGAACAAGCCTGCTAAGGCTGAGAAGCATTGAGGTAGCCAGCGTGGGCACAGCAGAGGCTGTGAGTGGGAGGTAAGGCCAGAGGAAGACAGGAGTTGGGTCACGGGCAGCTTGGCGTCTCTGTATAGAATTCAGTTTTTATGCTGAGTGAAATGGATGAGGCTGAAGGATTCTGAGCAGAAAAAAAACACAGGAAGCAAAGATTCATTGGGGGGGGCAAGGGTTCGAGGGGCGAAAGAAATAGCCAGAAAGCTGGATTTCAGATGTTCGTCAAGGACCCCAGGAGGTAAGTGAAACTGGAAGCGACAGGCGGGGAGAAAAACACCCTAACGTGCGGACTGGAAGCGGGTGTAGCGAGAGCTCCGGTAGCCAGGAATGGAAACCACAGTTACAGCCGGCGACATGACTGAAGCATCCGATGATAGAACAGCCGAAGCAGGAAGGCAACGGGGAAGGCTGTTTCCTGACACCCGTCGGAGGAAAGAGCTGCCTCAGGAAGGCGGAATAGTGGCTTCCTGGGAGATCTGGGCAAGGAAAAGAGGGATGACAGGAGACAGAGGCACACAGAAACAGGCTCATCTATTCTTTGTGAAAGGGCAGGAAGGTTAAATGTCGATGGGGAAAGGTGCTGGACACTCAGCAAGCTTGAGGACCCTGGAAAGGAGCAGATGGCAGAGTCTCCCGAGTGTCTCCAAGGATGTCACTCTGCCCAAGCCTTGGTTTATCCATCTGCAAACAAGGAGGACTGGATGAGAGGATGCAGAAGTCCCTGCAGCTCATCTCTCCTTTGCCACGGTGTCTTCCAAAACCCAGAGAGCTTAAGTGACCGGCCCACGGCTTCTCAGCAAACACCTAGCTAACTGCAACACTGCACTATGGGTAGAGTGTGGAACCCCATCTCTACAAGATCCCAGTGGCCATTTCCTCCTCGCCCTGCCTCTGGGGCTGTCCCGCTGACCCGGACTCACGCCGCTCTTCAATGTCGTTTTCCTCCTCAGAGACCTTGGCTTTATAGTAGGTGATTCCCCTGATGACGGTGGGCTTGGAAGCCAGCCGGCCTCTCAGGTACACCTGCCTCTGCAGGGGCTGCTGTGGCTTTATCACTGCAGGCGGGGCTAGGGGCTGTGTCCTCAGGAGTTCGATGGAGTTGATCTGCTGTGACACGGTTTCCTCCTGCAGAAACCGTTCTTCATACTGTTCCTCAGAGGGGACAAAAGGGAAGGCCAAGTCACTCACTGGTCAGAGAGATGGGACAGGATGGACAAGGCTGGAGCAGAGGCCACATTAAATACAGCAGCAGCTTCCTAAGAGTGCTTGGCCAGTGTTTAAATATGTCAGCTGACTGATCTCTGCATCAGACCTTAAGAATCAGGCCTGCCAGGCAGTACTGGAGCACTCAGGAGGCAAAGGCAGGCAGATCTCTGTGAGTTCAAGGCCAGCCTGGTCTACAGAGAGAGTTCCAAGACAGCCAGGGCTACACAGAGAAACCCTGTCTTGAAAAAACAAACAAACAAACAAACAAACAAAGAATCAGGCCTACTTTGATCAGGTCCAATCACAGATTAAGAAACTGAGGTCTGGTGTGGTAAAGCACACCTTTAATTCTAGCACTTTGGAGGCAGAGGTAGGTGGATCTCTGTGAGTCTGAGGCCAGTTTAGAAGCCTTTTCCAATGCTAAAGGTATGGTTTTTGAGTCACAGACTCAAATGCCAAGGGATAGAAGATTGTATTTCCATGACAGGCCTTCCCTCAGATGCTTTCCATAGACACCTACCGAAGGAAGCTGTTGCTTTTATTAGACCGTGAGAATCTGAAAGAGTAGAGGCCATCTCATGCTGGCACTTCCCCAGACAGATGCTCCTCAATATTTACTAAAGTTCTGAATCATAAGAAATCCCAAGGAACTGCCTCCATTTATGACTGGCATTTGATTTTTATCAAGCCAAATGAAGCTTCAAGGCAGGCAGCCTGGAGTCTGGGCAATCCTGAGGGCACTATGAGAATGCCACCTTGACGGCACCGGCTGTGTCAAAGAACTACCTTGCCCTTCAGAGAGCTATTGCCACACACTGGCCTCCTGGGTCTGCTGTGTGACAGGATCATTATAGCCTCCCTGTGCAGGACAATCACCCACTTGGTCAGCAAAGAACTATGGGTGCAAGATTTGTGTTGGCTGGACTCAAAGTCAGGCAGGGCCACCTTGCAGGTGACTCTAGCTTTTGGGAGCAGTTGACCATGAGTGTGGGAACATGTGGCCAGCTCTGATCTCATGAGGACTCCAGTGGCTGAGTAAAGAGGTGGCTGCCTGTGGTCACCTAAGCCATCAACCTCCCCACCTTCATCAGAGGAGAGGGGTAAGGTTCCTTGAGCCCTGAACTTCCAGGCCTTGGAGATACCCACTTGGGAGGAAGGCCGTAATAAAAACAAGACCCAGGCCAGGGCCATGTCCTGAGCAGAGCAGGGGTTCACCCATTCCGTATTAGTTATAGAGGTCCAGCCATCATGATGACACCCTCTCACTGTGCACAGAGCGGGCAAGCCAGGCTTTTGTTCTGACCTTTAAAATCTAGCCTGGAGAGAACCTGGCATGCCCCCTTCCCACTACATCTCACGTCTATGCTTGTTTTCCCACGACGAGAGTTTTGTGCAGCAGATACGGCAGTCCCTAAATATGTGTGTCTCTCTGGCACGTAGTGGTGACGGGCAGCTGGAAGGATGTGTACACATCTTTGCCAGTCACCCTTCGCTGGGGTCAAAGAGCTGCCCAGGAGCACACAAAGTATGCTAGTATGCCAACTGTGCCCTCGGCAGCTTCCGGCCTCCATGCCAGCTCCTTGGGCCTCCCTCAAGCCTCTGTTCTTGTGAGGTAACCTCGACCAGAGGTTTGGGGTTGCCAGCTTGTTGATCATGCCACTTTGGTGAGCACCTATTATGGCCAATCCACTATATATTATTTTTAATCCTCACAAAAATGGAGCAGGGTAACGTTACCAACATTCCATCCACGAGGAAACAGACATTTGGTAACTTAGATGAAAAATCTCTCAGTGAAGTGGCTGAGAGAGACACCGATGAAGTCACACAATCACCAAGTAGGCCCTGCTGTTACTTCCTGGGCCTGAGCTCTTCCTTACATTAAGCTACATTGCCTGTAACCCCAAGACTGCTTGTTTGCCATCCAAAAAGTGGCCCGCATCCCTGTGTCCTCAGGGCCGTGGTCTGGCAACTGCCCAGCAGACGTGGAAGATGTTTCACTTCCCAGTGGAAAGAGCTGCCTGTGAGGCTGACCAAAGGCTCCTGCCACAGCCCCTACCCCAAATGCCCAGGGGCATCTAATTGCTGGCCCTGGTTTCCCTCTGTGTTACAGAAGCCAGATGTCATTTCTTTGTGGCAAACCCCAGGAACTGTCTTCAGTTCCAGGCTCTCGGGAAAGGGCAGGGACCGCGGTTCTTGGTCCCAGCCAAGAACATGGAGCAAGACTGTGGAAAGCCGTTGCCAGACAACATATAATTTCCTTGGATTCACTGGCGACGAGTTGAACTGGGTGGCAGCTGCCCCCACCAGGCTTTGATTGCCTCTCTCTGTTCATCCAAGAGTCTGCCAAATGACGTCACCTCCTGGCATCCCGCGTTCCCACTCCTACTCTGCCACTCAACCTAGCTTCCGAGCCCCTCTACCAACCTTCTAGACAAGGACCATGTTGGAAGACCACCGTACAAATAATCACTTGCTGTTCCAAGAACTGCCTGACATCATCTGCAAAAACCAAAAACAAACAGCCCAACCATCTCTCCCACTGCAGCGTGGTGCTCACCGAAGATGCAGGGCCGCACACACGGGGAGACAGACAGTGAGGCTGCCTACCTCTGGGCCTCCTCCACCTCCCTCTGCACTACCAGCTTGGCTAGGTGGGTTGTGCCAACTTGTGCCCTGTGCGGCCTCGGGAAAGGACGGTGACTTTGCTGAGCAAGGAGAAAAAGTGTTTGGTGTGTTTGATTTGGTTGCAGTTTGCCCTCAGGAAATCTGAGCTGGGTTCCTGAACACACCACAGAATGTGTCATCAAGACAACAGACGAAGTTCTCCAACTCAGCTGGCTGACTGGGGAGCCAAAAGCAGAAGGCCAGGAACGCTGGCTGCACTGGGCAGCGTGGGGCTGAGATGAGGGGCGCAGGACTCAAGTGTGGGGAGCAAGGGCCTTCAAGTCTCTTTCTGGTCCCCAAATCTTATGGCTTTGGGGTTATGATCTCGGGTTCCCTCAGGGGTGACCCACCAGGCAGGCTAAACACATGTTTGGTGGCCAACATGTAAGGGACACTCCAAAATGAGAAAAATTATTTCTGAAGAAATATAATGTTTCAAAAAAACATCAAAAGCCAGATAATTATGACCCTTCCTCATTTCATAGCACAGAATTGCTTTTGGCTTACATATTGGGGAAGTCCACACACCATCCATTTCCAGTGTTTGTTGTTTCAAAGTCCTCACCTCTCATCTCGCCTTCAGAACACACATGTCCCCAAAGTTCCCAAACCCACCAGGTATGCCTGCTTGGCCCCACTACAACCAGTTCCTTTACCCAAGAGTTCTGAGCCTGTGAGCTGGGAATGTAGTTTGCTTTGCAGAGTGCTTATCTTGCACAAAGTCCTGGGTTCAATCCTTGGCCCCTCATAGACCAGGTATGGTGGTACACACCTGTAACCCCAGCATCTGGGAGGTGGAGGTGGGAGAATCAGGAGTTCAAGGCTATCTTTGTCTACATAGCAAGTTTGAGGCTAGCCTAGGATACATGACAACCAACAGCCAACCAAATGAAAAAGAGTTCTGAGCCCACATGTGGAGCCCTTTCTATCCAAATTCACAATGCCCTAGGCAATAGAGTCCCACACAAAGCAATGTGGCCTGCTATAGTTTGGATCTTAACCCCAAGGTCCATGTATTGAAGGCTTGGTCTCTAGCCCATGGTCTTGTGAGGTGGCACAAGCTTTAAGACACGGGGCCTAGTGGGAGAAGTCAGACCATCGGGGCCCTAGCCCCTTTCTGCTTCTCTTCTGCTTCCCCACACTGTGGGGGTGACTGGCAGTCCTTTACCACTGGTGGAGGGGGCACAGTTGGAAACGCTCTGCCACTATTTTCCAACTGGTCCAGGATCGATGTCCCTCTATCAGAGGGGTACTGACCTGTGTCTGGCCTGCTTTCCAGAACGTCAGTGATGACCACACAGTGATGACGCACCACACACTAGTGTGTAGTGACTAAGCATAAACAGGACCATATCATTCATTGTCTCCAAGCTGAGACATTTCCGAGAGGATAAGAATGTGGTATCAGTAATGATGCCGGGACAGGGGCAAACATGGATGGTCCCGGGTAAGAGAGCATATGTGTCCTGCAAGGGATGCTCACAAAAGCAGGATGGGACATTGGGAGAATGATGGCAAGGCTCGGGAGACCCAGATTTGAGGACTAACTCCCACCTCTATTCACAGAACCTCCCTGGCTGTCAGTGTTGAGGGCAGCTGGTTCAAGCCCTGCTCATCACACCTAAGGAGCTGTTACACAGAAGAGAGACCCTGCCTGTGGAAGGACAGACCCCTGAAGCGCTCTTCCCGAGGCTGATCTCACAGTCCAGGCTGAGGAGATACCCTGGGGATATGGGGCCGTACCTCTGGGTGGGCGTAGGCTGCTGCTGCATCCCTCTGCAGGGCTGAGCGGATGTCCGGCATGCTGTCTAGGATGTTATCAGAGCAGTTCTCTTTGCTTCGCTTATTCATCTCAGTTCGAATTTCTTCCACATCCTCTTTGATTTGCTCATTTTCCTTGGTGAGGTTTTTAGAAACTTCCTGAGAAGAAAAGTGTTTTTGAAGAGAGGATACATTAAAATGTTTTGAAGAACCATGAGATGTGCAGATGAGGGGGTGGTTTGGAGCATGGAGATACATGGGATGGCTCAGAGTGTGGCTCACTGTTCTGGGAACCAGTGACAGGCACCCAGGTAGTGTTTCCAGCTCTGAGATACCCAACTGCTAGAAACACCCAGACCACCATAGCTTCCCTACCAATAGCACTGCCATGGCCAGGGCACCGGGCTGGCTCTTTTTTGGTTATTAGTATACAGTGTTCTTACCAAGTGATGAAGAACAGGGCCAAAGATTCCATTCACTTGCACATTCATTCATGGTCATTCCACGTATGAAAGAAGTGTATTGAGGTGATTTTAGAAGAGCGGGTCAAAAAAAAAAGTGTGCTAACTCTGCCTTTTTATGAGCACACACCATTCATTCCCACACTTTTGGATCACTCACATAGAAAATGGATAGGCTGACTTCAAATTTTCCTAGCCTTGCATGAGAACAGATGCCTGAAATGACCCTCAAGTTGGCAGTTGCCAGGGTCTAACCCTGGTTCACACCAGAAAGGGCCAAAGCTGTGTCTTGGTCAGCTGCCACTGCTGTCTTCCGGGTGTCTGAGGTGGGTTCCAAATGCCCTTGGAGTTCTTGTCTCAGGGAGGTGGCTGCTGTCACCGGGAAGACACGGCTGCAGTCTTCACGTGACAGACACGACTGTCAGATTTTCGGGCAGGAGGCATGTTGGGGGGGTGTACCTGCAGAAGGGGTACCTGCAGAAGGTGGGCGCGGGTGGGATCTGAATCACAGGGCTTAGCAATCCCTTCTGCCCAGTAGTTAATTTTAGAGAGAGTGACTTCATAGAGATCCAACATTGTCCAACTGTGGTCCTGTACTAAGGCTTCCATGGGACTCTAAATGTTCTGAGTGGGCTTTTGCAGAGGACCGGAGTTCGGTTCCCAACACCCACATCAGGAAGCTCACAAGCCCCTGTAACTACAACTCCACAGAGATCTGACACCTCCAACCTCTGTAAATACCTTCATGTGCACACATAGACATACAGACATATAGACATACAGACATACATATAATGAAAAATAACAAAAATAAAACACTTTAAAATGGTTTTATGTGTAGAGCTAGCAACATAGTTCATCAAGAAAGGATGCTTGCCAAGAGTGAGGACCTGAGTTCAATTCCTGGACATGGTGGAAGAAGAGAACCAAGCACAGCAAGTTGTCCTCCAGCCTCCACATACACGTGACATGTGAGCATGTGTGCGAGTGTGTGTGCACCTGTGCCTGACCCCCATACACAAATATATAAATAGAAGGTTCTTTAAAGGCAGGGTTGGGGGTGTAGCTCAGTAGTAGAAGCCTTGTCTATCTTTCATGAGGTCCCAGGTTCCATCCCCAGCTCTGAAAATAAATAAAATAGTCTATGTCACCAGGGCTGGTAGCTCAGGCCTACAGTCCCAGTTACATACGAGGCTGAAACAGAAAGACTGTAAGTTCAAGGCCAGCCTGGGATCCAGAGCAAACTCAAGGCCAGCCTGGGATTCAGAGCAGACTTCAGGGCAGCCTGGGATCCAGAGCAAATTCAAGGCCAGCATGGGATCCAGAGCAAATTCAAGGCCAGCCTGGGATCCAGAGCAAACTCAAAGCCAGCTTGGGATCCAGAGCGGGCTCAAGCCCTGGCAACTTACTGTCAAAATAAAAGACACAAAAAGAGCTGAGGATGTAGCCTGTAGTAGAATACTTGCCTAGCATGTGTGAGGTCCTTGGTTCAACTCCCAGTACCATGTGCACACAAAATCAATTAAAATTAGATGCCAGATGTGTTCACCTTTGGGACCTCTTTTTTTTTTTAAGTTGGTGAGGTTGGCAGAGGAAGCAACCAAGTAAAAGAGAAGATGTATTTGCTCTCCACACTTTACCGGACTAAAATGCAAAGAGTGCAAAAGCTTAGAAGTTTCCCAAAGCACAGCCCTGCAGCTTGTAACGGTGCTACTAAAGTCCTAGAAGGGAGACTGGGTGGCTCAGCACCAAGGTGATGTTCATATATCCAAGAAGATGGTGACACCCAGACACTGTGGCTCCAGGGCTCCTACGAGGGCCGCCCAGGGGAGCCCAGTAGATTCTTGTCAAACTTTCCAGACTCCAGAATGGTCAGCACAGCACAGCATTCAAAGGGCATTCCATCTTGAGCTCTAGAAGAGCTCACCCTGTTCTCTACAGCTTAGCTCAAGTCAGACTCTAAGTCGCACAGGATTAGCTGTGAAAGCTACAGTCCGTGAGAGAGGGGTCTGGTTTGGAGAACTCACCATGAATGAGGGTGTGTGGCCTTTCCTGACAGGGTTTCAGGGGTGCAGCAGTTAAAGTCATAGATTATGGAGGAGGGTGTCCAGCTTACACCTCACCACGGCTATTCCTAGCTCTGTGATCTCAGGCAAATCATTTACACTCCCTCCGCATCCATTTCCCACTAGAGAAACGTTGGCAGCACCAGCAGGCTCCCGACGCATGGTTATGAGGATTGAATGGATCGATACATCTGACTGCACAGGGATAAACTGGGCAGTCACTGTTCATAGCATCATCACTGGAACGGACCCCAACCCTCAGGCCTAACCTTTCCTAGCACAGAGCAGTCGCCGAGGCCTACAGTCGGGATGCAATTTGCCAAATGTCATTAAAAAAACCGGCAGAGGACTAGTGAGATGGCTCTGAGGGTAAAGGCATTTGCTTCAAAAGCCTGGAGACCTAAGTTTAATTCCCAGAACCCACATAAAGTGGGAAGGAGAGAACCGACTCCACAAAGCTGTCCTCTGCATGTGTGCGATGGCGTACAAACACATATTACTCACACACACACACAGTAATCATAAATAAAAATAAAATCTGGCAGAGCTGACTCAGCAGCCAGCCCCCTGGCCTTTGCTCCTGAAGTTCACTTACTGGGCCGCTAAGGATGCTCGGCCAGCCCAGCCAACCCTACCAAGTGCTTTAAAGATGAAGGAGCATCCTTGTAATTTGCTTTCAGATGCATGAAAAGTCATGTATCTGCAGAGCAACTCAGGATGCTGGACTCCCTCAGATCCCCACTACTCCAAGTATGGACAAGAGGCCGGTACCATCAGCACTAGGCAGGAGCTTGCCAGAAAAGCCCATTCCCAGACCTGCAGGATCAGAATCTACATTTCCCCCAAATCTTCGGGTGTACTGAATCCACACCGGAGTTTGAGAAATGCTGTCTTTAAATAGAAGTTTGAGGTAGCCGGTAAACAGAAGCAGGAAAGAAGCTGTGACAGCCATGGTCTTCCCAGGTGAGAGCAGAAAGGTTCCTGGTCTCTGGCATCCTCATGAACCAGCATTGAGCAGCGGTCCCTTCCATGGCTTCTTATTCTAAGACGGGGAACAAAGCCTGGCAGTTCAGAGGCCAGCTGTGTGACCTCTCTGTTAGCTCATGGATGCTGAGGACCGCGGGCGGGGGTGGGGGGGAGCGGCTTCATGAGCAAGACAATGAGGATCCCACCTGGGGAAGATCACCTTCCATGAGGAAGCAACAGACCAAGACATGAGAAACTGCCAACCATAGAAAAGAATTGTGGGAAACTAAATCAGTGCAGCAAAGGCCAGTACTGACCCCTCACCAAGGGCAGGGACAGCACCCCAAGGAGGCTGAGTTGTGTTCAGACCCACTGCCCGGCAACAGCCCCAGGACTCCACCCAACGTGCTGATATCTTGGAGTGCTCAGGATGGTGAGGCCCGGGGGCTCGAGTATCTTTATTTTGTGAAAGGCTACCCTCAGATTCCTCCTGAGGACCCCCAAGGGTGAGCTTCCTGTACAGCACTCTCTGGGAGGTCCCAGCAGCCCCCAGGTGCAACTCCTGCCTCCTGCCCACTGAGCCCCAGGGGTTCCCTACCCATTGATTTATAGTCTCCAATCTCCTTTCTGATTTCAGCGAGGCTATTAGTTTGGATTTCCACAGAGGAGGGTTTGAGGCAGGCCAGCTCTGAAAACCCAGAGGGGCTATATAGTTTATTTCCCTCATGGGAACAGCAAAGCATGTTGGCCGCCTGAATAAACACCAGGCTGGAGGTGGCATCACCCCATCAGCCTGTTGGGCTGAGTCAGCTGATGTCCCCAGGGTGGCAGCAGCAGCAGCTGCCCCTCTGTGGCTACCTCCCCTCAGCCACCTCCCATGCATGGCTGCTGGCCCTCCGTGAGGCTCTGCCTTCTTCACACCAAGGACCTTTTGTGGGGGCACTTCTTGGAGGTGTGGGGCAGGGCATTCACCCACTCAGGGTGCTTAGGATCCTACCCTGTCAAATGGGTGAACTCCATGACTTCATGCCTCGAGCTCTTCCCCTCTGGGACAGCTGCAACCATGACATTTATGATGTATACAACTTGGCTCTTGGAGAGTTCATTAAAGATAGCAAGAAGGGTGCCTATCTGGCTTAAGCCAGCATACTACGTACCTGCCAAAGATCCTGGTGCCATGAAGTAGAGGGTGGGGAGGAAATGTGAAAGAGCAGACATCCCAGAGGGCCAGAACAGAAGGCTGAACACAACTGAAGATCTGGAAGCTTGGCTATAAGTCCCTAGACTAGGCGGAGCTAGGGAACTAGGGAGTGTTGACTGAAGAAATGCCACGTGCTAGAGATATGCACTTGGGCACAGCCCGCTATTAGCCGAGAGCAAGCCCATGCGGTCAGGTGGGGAAAGGGGGTCAATGCTAACTGTGGCTAGAGGTACAAAACCCAGAAGGAGGGAGCATGTGAGCTGGGCAGAGTCCCTGGGCAATGTAGACATAACACATGGGTGGAATTGGGGTCAGCACAGGACATTCATCAGCACACTGCTCGGCATATACTTTGGCATGGTGTGGAAGCCAGTACATCCAAATGTGCATACTGGTGGGGTGGGGATGGGGAAAGGGTGTCCTCTGGGTGCAGACTCTACCCTGAACTTTCATAGCTATTGGACAAGGATGGGGGCATGGTAGGTAGAGACAAAAGGTACGATGCCTTTCTTAGGACAAAACTATGAGGGTGACGGAGTAAGGTGGCAGGGCTCTGGAAGCTCTCCACGGCCTTGCTTCTCTAACCAGAACCACAACGAGTATGCATGGAGAAAGCCTCTGGAGGTCACAGCCGGGTTTTATAACCATGCCATCGACGAAACCTCTCCAGGCCCTTTGGAGAAAGAACGGAGGCATCTACCGCACCCAGGCCTGTTACAGAGAACAGACAAGGAGTTGTATGTGGCAGAGACCCTGGGGGGGGGGGGCAGGGCTGGAGACATACAGGTGACGCTGCAGTAGAGTGGCCCTTTCTGTCCCAGTAGCAAACCGATGTGGAAGGAAAGAAGAGCTGTGGTTGGCATGGCTGAGACAGGGCAGAAAGAAAGAATCCTGGGATACATTAGGCACCTGTGGGGGGAAGCTGGGCCAGACTGCATGGAGGCCAAACCTTGCTCCCATGCCATGCAGCAGGCTGCCTGGAAGGCATGACTATTGCACCAGGCTCGGGTGCTGAGAGCAAGTCTGGAGTGGTCTTGCAGCAGTACTGGGATGAAGGAATCAACAGTAGAAGGGCTAGTGGTTCCTGGGCTTGCCCTGGCTGTCCCCTCCTGCTCTGAGCCCTCAGGGACACAACTCGGAGCAGATGGCCAGGGACAGCTATCCCGGCTGACAGCTGTCCCCCAGCTCCTACTAAGAGAGCTAGAATGGGAAGAGCAGCTGCCAACAGCCGGTGCTCCTGATGGCAGGGGACAAGCAGGCTGTGGCCCAGTCCCTCTGACCACAGCTGGTGGAGCAGGTGGACCTGGGGAGAGGGAGCCACCAGCTGCTGCTGTTCTAAATCCTTCCCCAACTGACCAGCTGCTTAGCATCTTGTGTGCGTCAGGTGCTGCTGAGCCAGCCCTGGGGAACAAAGAGCAATACTACCCAGCTGCCCTCAAGAGATCCCTAGCCAGCTGCCCTCTGGAGAGCCCAAGCTTGGGAGGGGAATCAGATCAGATAAGTTCCGGGCTCCTGGGGATGAGTTTCTGTGTTAGATGAACCCTTAGACACTGACCCCCAAAACCAAGCCGCATGCTCCCCCATATCCTGGCAGTGATGAGCTCTTCCTAAGCCAGTGGATGGGAGGCTGACTCCCTTTACCTTTAGCCAAGAAGGAAAGCTTGAGTTCCACAGTAGCAAATTAGATTTGAAGCGTATATAACCCCAGGAGAGGTAAAACTTGGCTTGAACTCATATTAAGATGTAAATTGAATTAAGTAAAGCTGGAATGTATTTTGGAAACATTCTCACTGACCCCTTTGCCTTTTCAGTGTGTGCTTGCAGGAGATGGGGTGAACCTTCCTCTCCAAAGCTGCGGCTTGAAGAAACCGCAAGGGTGAAATGACTACAGAGAGCTCTCCTAAAGAGGACACTTTGATCAGGAGAGCGAGCACTTGGGGTGTTTTGATGGACTGGGAAGTTTGGAAAGCAAAATTAGGTTTCCCTAACTTACTGCCAGCACTACACAGGTGAAAATTACATTTCCTATTAGTTAGTGCAAACATGCATCCCCCTGAGTAAGGACTGCTCCTCTGATGTTGCCTTCTGAGCCAGGAACACAGAAAGCAATAGATCTTCAGATTTCGGGGAGACCCTCATCGATGCCTGGGCCAGTGCATTCTGGCAGAGGCGGGGGGGGGGGGCTAGTTCTGTGCCTGCAAAACCCATCAGAGACTTCTAAGCTTCCTCAGAGGCAGCATTATCTGGAGAAAATGCTTCAGCTGACACACAATGTCACCCCCAGTGCTCATCGGTGCGTAGGAACAAAGGGAAAGCCACACATGGGGGGTGGGGTGGAGGGTGGAGTGGGGGAGTCGGGGGGCTGGGCTCAGCAACAGAAACGATGACGCCTTTAGAATCCATTCTCAGTCTTGGACAGGCTGGCAAATCTTTGTGTCCTTGGTACACCTGGGGTTAAGGATGAAATCTTTGCCTACGTTGAATCAGTGCCACCCAGGTCTATATGCAATTATCAGGGTTTGTCCTTGCCTTTGGAAGCTCTAGGTTTCCCTCCTAAACTTCCAGTCCTCACCTCTCCCCACCTTTCAACTCCAACTCCCCCATCATATTCTCTGATTTCTCTTCCCCTCCCCAGCCACTGGCAGGAGGGGGTCAGCATGAGTCTACCAGGTTGAAGGTCACTGGCTGTTTCTTCTTCCTGGACCAGCTCTCAAAGCAGGGTGCATGTGTTTCAGGCCTCCCCAAAGTAAATAAAGGTGTTTGGGGTTCAGATTTTGAAACTCAATAAAGTAGTTTCACTATAGTATATCCTTCCTCCCCAAATTAGAAAGTCGGATATTATCAAGTGCTGATGAAGGTTCATATCTGCTTGGAGGGAGTATAAACTTGGACTCACTTGAGAAGACAGTTTGGCAAGACCCCCTTAAAGTCTAAGACAGCAATTCTCAACCTGTGGGCCATGACTCCTTTGGAGGTCACACATCAGATATCCTGCATATCAGATATTTACATTACTATTCATAACAGTAGCAAAATTAGTTATGAAGTAGCAACAAGATATTTTATGGTTGTGGGTCACCACAGCATGAGGAACTGTATTAAAGGGTCACAGCATTAGGAAGGTTGAGAGTCACTGGTCTAAGACAACTGAAAAGCCACTCACTTCATTCTTTGTCTATACCATGGAAAATGCAAGCAAGCATGTGCCAGGGCACACGTACAGGGCTATTCTTACACAGGGGCCTTCCTGGGCTCTTCTAAAGGATGAATTTGGAAATAATGCACATGTCTAAGATCACCAAATGCATAGATAAACTGCAGTATATCCATGTACTAGACTAGTACACAGGAATAAAAATGAGTGAATAAGACACAAAAACAAGAGTTAAATGTTAAAAATGTGAAGTTGGGTGATTTGTAGGAGTCTATATAATCAAAGTTCAAAAATAGACAAAACTATCACACTTGGCGATTCATCCTTGAAGAATAAACCTGTAGAGCAAAGCAAGGAGGGGGCTGGAGGGATGGACCAGTGGTTAGAGCACTGGCTGCTCTTGCAGAGGACAGGGTTTCAGTTCCCAGCAGCCACCTGGTGGCTTACAACCCTCTTTAACTCTAGTTCAAGGGGATCTGATGTCCTCTTCTCATTTCCATGGGCACACATGTGGTAAACGCTCAAACATATAAAAATGAAACAAATCTTTAAAAAAAAACAAGGAAGGAAAGAAAACAAGGGAGATGATTAAGTTTCCCTGGGGGTGAGCCTGGGAGGGCGTGCGGGCTGTGGGTGCGCTGACATCACTGTAACATCACTGTCTTCAGCTGGATGGTGGTTTTCAGAGATTTGCATTATAATGAACTATCAAGCTATATGTTCTCTATGCATTTGCCAATGCATGTATCTTTTCCATCATTTAAAAGAAAAGCTTAACTAAACTCGACCCACAGGCAGAGCTGCCAGGGAGGATTTCACTGAGAGTGAGGAGGCTCTGAACCAGGATCCATTTCTCTCTTCTTCCTTCCTCTTTCCTCTGCAAATGAGGTTTCCACGCCTCCATTCTCCTCTACGCCCGAGACAGATGTGCACGTGTGTGCCCGCCTGCACTGCCAGGCAACAGGCTTACTCTGAGAGAACAGCCCCTCCGATCTGACCTCCTTCGGTCTTGTCTGACCTCCAAAGAACTCCCCTTGGGATTCAAGAATCTGCAAGGAGTGGGAGCAGAATTTGATTTCAATTCCTCCCACAGAGCCAGGCTGGAGGGAAGGCGTGTTTTTTCCATTTACCCAACATTCTGCCTTTTCAATTACTGCAACCCCCAGACAGACAGCCTGCACAGTCTTGATTCCACCTCAGTCTGAGATACAGTGCTTTACTTCATGGGTCAAAGACTCCTGTCAGCACAACGACCTGTCGCCTTGGGTTGTCTGGCTTCGGGAAACCTCCGTGGAGTGGGACCTTCATGCATGTGGGACCCAGCCACAGTTCTGCCTAGAAACTCCCTTGGAAGAGCTATAGTTTTCAAACTCTGGTTAGGAAAAACTGATGCCTACAGGGTAGACAACAAGGACTGGAAGGAACTTCTGAGATTGATTAGGGAGAGTCCTGGACCAGAACCAGAAGGCCTGAACCAGAACCCAGCCCTAGGCTTCTTTTCCCTTGATTTCAGGCAAGCCATGGAATTTCCTGAGGTCTCACATCCTGCTCAGCTCACAGAAACAAATCACTAAATGTATATGGAATGTTTTTTTTTAAAAAAAATGTAAAATGCTGTGTAAATACAAGGATTATTATTATAAAAGTCCAACGCTGGCTACCAAACGTGAGTTTTGAAAAGAGATACTCTCGTCTCTATGACGATGGAGACAAAACCTCAGTGCCTAAGTGCCATCCTGCTGGGCCACTGCACTGTACCAGATTCCCCCCACTTCTACCCTCAGCCAGAGGCAAGGGCACTGCCATGGGGGCTGGGGATGGGCTGGGCCCTTCTTCACAGTCCGTCCCACTGACCTCCTCTGAGGACGGGTACCTGACCCTGGCCGCTAGTAGCCTCTCACAGAGCTATCTTCCTCAAGCTGTTCTTGCTAGAAAGAATGGGAACTATGTGGCTGTCAGGGGCAAATGGAAGTATACAGGGTGGCTGTTAATCGTTTTCTTAAAGGGATATCACGCATTTGGACTGTTAATCGTTTTCTTAAAGGGATATCACACATTTGGACAGTTCTAGGGGACTCTGGGGACAGAGGCACTTTCCAGCTCTGAACTCCGGTTTGACCCTTCAGAACCAACCCATCTGGAGGGGTCCTGTTTTTGATGCTAGCCATCAACATCGGGCCTACCTCTCCAGGAAGTCACTCTGGGGACAGTGGGCAGAGTAGAGAGGACTGCTGTGGCTCATGTGGCTGCCTCACTCTGTCTGCAGACTCAAGTTGTAGACCCTGGCTGGACCCTTCTTATCACACGTGGCAACTGAAGTGACTTTAGACCCACTAATGTCCCCAGAACAACGTTCATATTCTAAAAACTCTTCACAGTACGGAAGGGTCTAAACCTAAGGGTGTTAGAAGGGGAACTGGGGTCCACTTCTAAGAAAGTGTTTGGAGACAAGCCTTGCTATGTAGTTCAAGCTGGCTTTGAACGCATGATCCTCCTGCCTCTGCTTCCCAAGAGATGGGATTAGAGACACGGGCTACCACGACTGGCTTTGGGGGACAGTTAAAAATCTCTCTCTCTCTCTCTCTCTCTCTCTCTCTCTCTCTCTCTCTGTGTGTGTGTGTGTGTGTGTACCACAGCACTTGTGTGGAGGTCAGAGGCCCCCTTGGAGAAGTCTGTACTCTCTTTGTGGGTCCCAGGGATTGAACTCAGGTCATGATGCAGGGCAGCAAGCCCCTCTACCAACTGACTCATCTCACGGTCTCACAGGCCCCTCTGGGAACATCTTTTAGGAGTGAAGGGAAGGTGCTGAGTGAGCTAACCATGAACGTGGGGATTCATCTTCTCTGCCCCAGCATTCCCAGCATTGCATTGTGGGAATGTTTACCCTCATCTCTCTTCGGTCATAACTCAGATGCTGGGTTTAACTGAATGATTTTGACATAGTTCCACCATGGTTAGTGTACCTTTTGTCCCCTGGACAATCATACAAGGTGGGCGGGACATCATGAGTGGGGCGGGGGTCTTGTGGCTGCTTGGTCGTGGCAGAGTAACTTTCTCTGCTGACCCTGAGGCTGCTGCTCTTTCTGCACAAACTAGTGATCTTCCCTTTCTCACATCTATTAATCACTCATCAGGAAACCTCATAATCTCCATGACAGAACCCCCAGAGCCTATCCAGTTCATGGGGAATATTGAAATGTTCATGGTCATCACATCATTAAACCCAGGGCTTAGAGCAGCGGTTCTCAACCTGTGGGTCGGGACCCCTTTGGTGTATTTACATTACAATTCAAAACAGTAACAAAACTACAGATATGAAGTAGCAACAAAATAATTTTATAATTGGGGGGTCACCACAACATGAGGAATCATATTAAGGGGTCGCAGCGTTAGGAAGGTTGAGAACCGCTGCTCTAGAGGAACACTTGGAAACTAAGGTAATAGATTTGTGCTGGAAGCAGTAACTCTTTGGGCACAAGAGCTAGATGCCAGTCAACAGCACCCGTCCTGGAGCCTCTTCCAGTAGGGCTGAGTGAGGAGAACTAAAATGCTATACCCTTTGGGGCTCGATTGCAAAAACAAACAAACAAATAAAACCATAGTAAGACGAGAATCTTCCTTACCTCCTCCAGTTTATCCACGCGCCCCACCAGTTTAGTGGTGACTGAATGTAGCTTTAGAAGATCCAGGCCATAGAAAGCACCTTCCAGCATGTCTATAATTGTGGAAAGCTAAGAAGCAAGAGTAGAGGGTTAGTTAGTTGAGGTTCAGGGCCAACAGAACCCCAGGAAAGAAGTTCCTTTTTAGATCTCTACGATGGGACTCCACAGGGAAGCCACTAGCCAGGAATTGAGAGGGGCCCTCAGAAGCACATTTGTGTAGGGAAGGACACAGATAAGCCCCAGCTGTGGTATGTATTCTGCCTGCAAAAAGACAATTAGATGACCTTACATGAACGTAAACCTGAGGTCTGCATACTTCCATAAGCTGTTTATGTCGGTTACAGCACAGGTCAGCTGCCCTCACCTGCCTTTCTTACTAGACTCTAAGTTCCTTGGGGCCTTCTCATCTGTTCTCTCAACATACGCGTGAGACTCTTTACTAACAGGTAACCCACATATACTCAGCATAGTGGCTGCAAATGTCAACAACACCTTGAGGACATGCTTCTGAAACCCTTAACTCCATCCTGGAATAAAGGCCCTGAAAGGCACCCACTGTCTCCCCAGTACAAAAAAAACCTAAACTGATCCTGGGTTATAAACAACACAGTGGCCCATGTTTGAAGTGGCCACCTGCCCTAGAGAATACAGCCTTCTTGTCTTTTCCAAGGCTCCGGCAGCATCCAGGGCCTGCAGAGCTCCGGCGAAAGTGCAGGTGAGACATGGAGAAGAGCCTTCCTTCCAACCAAGGACCTGTGTGTGGAGCACGCTGGGCCACGCTTTTGTAATCTCTGCTCCCCATGCATCTCCTTGCTTTGCTTCCAAATGAAGAACTCCACACGGACATGCTCGGCGTTTAGAAGCTCTCTTTCCAGCTCAGGAAATCCCACAGCTGGATAGTATGGACTTGGATGACTTTTCTGATCCCTAATAGATTTCTGCCTGCTGTGGTTCCAGAAAACCCCCAGAGTCCAACCCTAGAACGGAATACTGTGGCACCAGCTTCAAAAAGTCTCTCTGGGTAGAGCTACTACCCTGAATCACATGACCAAGCCTGAAGCATTCCTTGTCCTGCTAAACACTTCTCTGCTTAAAGAACAATGGACGACTACTAGGTCAGTGAGTAGGTGTCAGATCCTCGACACATCAGATCTCCCCTCATACATTCATTTACACAGGCTTCGTGGGTATGATGCCAATGGCTCACTAGGTGCCATCCATCAGTGTTCCCAGATCCCGCAAGGCCCTCCACATTATATTCAAGGAGGCTGAGCTCACAGAAGTGAAGGAGGATCATGGAGCAGTGACTGGACCACAAGGCGTTCTGACCACCCCACTGCAAGGGAAAGAGCAAGGGCAGGGTACATGAAGCCCTCAGCCAACCATGGGGCTGCCCACACAGGACTATTTCCCCACAATACAAACACGAGCCCGGGAGCAGTGTAAAGACCTGACCAGAGCAGGCCACTCTAACAGCAGTGCCAGGACCAAAGGGCTCACTCTTCTTTGTGCCTTTAACACCTTTGGTGTGCCTGGTAGGGCTGACAGTAAGTTGTAACTGTGATTTTCCTGGAGAACACTGAGTTCTTTTGGCCAGATGGGCCTGGCAGATGCCCCTTGGCCCGGCCTCCCTGGTTCCATAGGAGAGGTGGGCATAGGGCATAATTTGCTCCCCCCTCCCCCCCGTCCCCATCCCCATCTCTCTCTGACTTCAGAGCTGAAAACATCCAGCTTGTTAGATCAGCCTCGAATCCACAATGAAGACTCCAGGGGCCAGGCCTGACCTTCTTCAAAGGCCGTCCATGCCCGGCTATGAGTCTGTAGTCTCTGAGATTCCCCAAGGGACCCTCTCACCCAAGGCACTTCCCCCATACCAGCTCCTACCTTCAAATCCCGGCTGTCGGCCTCCCGCAGCTTCTGGAGCCTGAAGTCCCCCTCACAAGGATTGACGGCCGATGGGGGCGCAACACAAGCACATTTACAGGAGGAGCCCGAGGTGATGGTCTCCACCGTGTAGAAGTCTTCCTTTCTGGAAGCGCCCGCATTGATCCTTTGGCAGGCTTCTCGGCCCAGCGGTCTCACCACACACTTGCACTGGCAGTCGGAGCCCTCAGACACAGCCTTCACTTTGTCATAGTCCCCCAGCAACTAGACACACACAGAGGGACCGAGTTGGAGGGATGCAAAAACATGCACCTCAAGGAGGCTGACATGTCACCTTGCCAAGGTCCTGCCCTAGCCAAAGACTTCAGCCCTGCGCCGTGGAGTGAAGAAGTCACAGCTCACAATTCGCTGAGGCAGACATTTCCTTGAATGCGCTCAGAACTCCGCTAGTACGTTGGCCTTGGAAAGCTGTATCTTTCTCAGGAGGGCCCTTAGCCTTTTATCGTTTAAAGAAAACAAGCAAAAAACAAAAGCAAACAAACAAACAAAAAAAACCAATCTGCATTGTTCTTTTAACAGCCCTTCCCCTTAGCTCAAATCCAGGTCCATATTAGAAGTGGAGACACAGTTGAAGGAGGGATTGGGAAAGCTTGTCTTGGACAGTGAGGACTACAGGCTTCTCAGCCATTTATTCATTCAACACTTACAGAGGACCTCCTCAGGTTTGTGCAACGCGTGCTGAGAGGTAATGATGGGCCGGACAGAGAACCTGTTCCTGAAAAGCCCACTGTAAATAAGCCACACACACGACGGTGCTGAGTGCCCCTGAAGAGCGGGGATAAACTTGTACTGGGAGCTAAGGCTCCACCTGGGAGCTAGGGAAGACTGCTAGGAGGAAGTGGTATTTGATGTGAGCCTCCAAAGACGGATTAGATTGACAGACAGAGAACTGGTAGAGACAGAAAAAAACAGATCCAGAAGTCTGTAAGGTTTATATAGCCTCAGAGTTCCTTTGGCTACTGACCCAAAACTCCAGCCCCGAACCAGAAGAACAAAAGTAGCTGTGCTTGCTGCATCTAGAATGTTAAACATTTCCTTCTGGGTACATACTCCTCCCAGCCTCCCCAGGCAGGCTTTCTGCTGTCCCTACCCTGAGAGAACAGCCCTCCTAAGCCCCATCAGCTCATGGCCAGTAGGCCATATATTCCCAAAGCCAAGGCTTCTATCCTAACCAGGCAGAGGGATCCCTTTCTTTGACTAATGATGGCAGCAGGCAAGCTTGGAGCCTGCAAATGTTCCTTGGGATGCTGTCTGCGGGAAGAAGGCGTGTAATGTTTTCCTTGCAACGGTTGGGTTTCTTCTAAAGCTAATGTTTGCTTTAGGATTGTTGTCAAACACAGACTGGACCAAGTGGAAGGAGGAGGTATGTAGCTCAGGGTGACTTAAGCAGCTAGTCTCTCCACGCTGAGAATAAATCGTTCCTGTCTCCTTTCTGAAACCGCCTGGATTCCTATGCAACCTTGCTCAGAGAACCCTGGATGGGTTCCCTCCCTTCAGGAAGCTCCGGTTTCAGGCAAGCTTTTGTTTATGGTTTTCCAGAGCCCCAGCGGGAGGGATTTTAAGTCTTTTCAATTTAAGGGTCAGTGTGAGGTTAGGGGTGGGCAGAGGGCATATGTTAGCATAATTATTAAAAGACGAAACAAGCATTCGATCAAACCCAAAGTAAGGCTGACAGCTCTCCTCTCTGCAGAGAGAAAAGACCCAGACTGAGGGCCCAATGGAGGTACAGGCAATGCGCTCAGCATCCTCTCTCCGACATTATTCATCCTGAGGACCATGGTGACGTCCACTGCACATCAGCATGCCAGCTTTGGAGAGCACGAATACCACATAAGTGAGAGAAGTGTCCCTGACAGTCCTGAGAACTAGGCTGGAGACTGCCAGAAGCCAGGCTCTCCCTTTCACTTTTAGCGTCTCCTCCTCATCTCTGGGAGGGCTATCAGGATGTTTTGAGGATTGAGTTAGATTTATAAATGGTCACGCCACAACGCTCATCACTATCAGGGGTCACTTGCCCCCCCCCCCCCACTGAGAATCAGCCAGAACTGTGTGGATCTGCACTTCCCCTCTCTACTCCCAACGAACCAGGTCTTAACATAAATCCCTCTGTTCTGGGGTTCCCCTCATATGCATCACACATGTGGCAGCTCTGTCTTCACCCCATGCTTCTGCCCGAGTGTCTCATCTGAGGCCATAAAACAGCTCCCATGGCTTATGCCATCTGCCTCCTATCCAGCATGCCCTCCTGTTTACACATTCCGATTCGGACAAGCAGTCTCACAGGCAAGAGGTACTTTTCACAACCATCACACCAACACACACCCCCACACACACCTTTCTTCTCAAGGAGTGTATGAAATCCTCCTTTTCCCTCCTTTCTCCTGACTTGGAAAGCTCGAAACACCCCACAGTTGTGAGAGGAGGACCCAGACCCTGACTTTTAAGAGGATACCTTAACCAAACAAAACAAAAAGCCAGTGTGGTGGAATCTCCACCCTTGAGAAGTGGAGGTCTTAGGAACCGAAGTTGAAGGCTAGCCTCAGCTACAACAGTGAGCTGGAAGCCAGCCTGGTCTACAAGAAAGCCTGTCCAAAACCAAACAGACAATATACTGTGATAAGTGAAAAGTAAATACTCTTCTCACTAAAAATAAAGAGAAAAACAGCTGCTCACAAACTCTTCATCCAGGACCAGCCTCACGCCCTCGCCATCCCCCAAGGCAAGAGGGGAGGGCAAGAGATTCTTCATCCTACCTGAGATAAAACGTTCTCCTGGTTGTCCGCCTCGTTTTGCAGAGTGTCATCCTCCGTGGGCGCCACTGTTTGCACCTCAGGGGGCTCGCTTGATCCTGTGGGAGGAGTACTGGATCCCCAGACCCGTGTCACCACCAGAGCAAAGCAAAGAACTAATGGCAGAGGATTGGCCATGAGTGATGCGACAACAGGGACCTTAGTCCCTACAGAGACCACCTTGGGTAGGGGTCTTAGCAAAGACAGGCTGGAAGGCGTCTTCACTGGAGTCCCGAAGAGTGGCCGCTCAGAGAGCCGTCTAAAGCTGGGTGTGGCTGAGTGGAGCAGGACTGCGCTCCCCAGAGACCCTGAGCATCTCCTCCCCAACCCCAGCAGCCTAGAACTGTGCAGAGGTCGCCAGAAAGAGGTGACTGAGGGGGCGGAGGCGGGTGCGGGCTCCTGGAGGGCGTCGCCGCGGGGTGGGCTCAGGTGGAAGGCTGGCGCCGGGAAGCTCGAAGCACACGGGGACCGGGTGCAGGACGGACAGTGGCCACAGCGCGGGAGGCGAGGGAGGGCTGCTGGCCCAGGGCGCCGCGGGGCTGGCGCGGAGGGAGGGCGGAGCCTCTATTGTGCCGGGGCCGAAAGATGCAGCCAGTGACGGCGCGGAGGAGGAGGACCGGGAAGCGCAAAGACTTGGGCTCAGCGCCTGGGGACCCCGCCTCCTCCCGGATCGGCCGCTGCGCGCTAGTAGTCGCTGGCCGGCGTGGGTAGGGCGCGGCTGGCTTTGCTTCGGACTGTAGATACTGACCCTAGTGGGACTTCGTGTGCCTTTTCTCGAGTTTTCTTCACCCCCAAGTCCCGGCAGAGCCCTGACTTGTCCCTGGACTACAACCTGGACCGAGGAGAAACGACTGCCGGACTTGACTCCATCCGGAGTGCGGGCAGCTTTGAACTTGAGGCCAATGGTAGTCCGCGTGCCTGCCACAACTTGAGAACCTAATACCTCCCCCCAGAGGTTGCATCTTGAATCTCTGCCAGAGTGTGGCAGAGTTAGATTAAATGCTTAAAGTAAGGATACTGGCTACAGGTCTCTGGCGCTCTGCTTGTCCTGGTGATTTCCCAGAACCAAACGACTGCCACCGGGCACACTTCTTACAATCTCCGGGTTTAGGACGAGTCGCCAGGCTTCTCTCTCTCTCTGACCAGATCATCTTTAAAGGGTGTGTATTTGCAACGTCGTGGTTGTATGCCGTTGTGCTCTTAATTAGTGTCCCCTGTATATGCCTACTATGAAGATTAACAATGTGTCACTTGCAGGAAAAGCACTGTGTCTTCTAGGACAACTGTCTCTAAAGATGCTCAGCGGAGTCTGGCCAATTCAAGGATTCGACCTCCTTGAGAAATCCAGACAGCTTGTTCCTAATGCCAAGTGACAAGCTTGGAATGGCTTAAGTAATAAATCAAGCAGACTCCAGCTTAGATATGACAGTTGACAGAAGTGTAACATTACCATTTATTAATCATCATCATCATCATTATTATTATTATTATTATTATTATTATTATTATTATTTCAATGCTAGGGATCCAACTTGGGCCTCCTGGATCCTAGACAAGCTTTCTGACACTGAACCACACACCCTTGACCGTAATAATAACAAGTATTAGTATTTTCCTAAAGAGAAAAAAAAAAGTTTATGGAGAAAAAAAACTAAGCCTCTAGAAGCCTGCTTTTGCAGGAATGCTACATACATACCTTTCTATGAACACTATCAAATCTTGTCTGAAACTAGATGGGAGTTAATGCTACAAATGTAGTTTTCAAGTCCAGTTAAAACAAATGTTGAGGGCTGGCCAAGTTCAAGGCGACATTCAGCTAGGAGGTTCCTGGGTAGATCGGGGAGGTGCAAGAAGCAATGGGGACCCTAAGGCAGAGTACAACCATAGCCTGCACAGCTTAAAGAAGAAGCAGGTCACTCTCGTGGGAAGGCCAGGAAGGATTTCGTGGAAGAGTAAGACTGAGGAGGATGACCATCATAGTGAGGGTGTTTCAACAGGTAGTAGAGAGATCAAATGCAACCTGGATACATTTTTGGGCAGACAGCAGCCTTAATCTTCACATTCCCTTTTCCGGTGTCAGTCACCGGTTAGGAAAGCCTTCCCTGACCCAGGGTGGTGCCTCTGTGATGTGCTCCCACGGAACTGGTTGTTGGGGATTTATAGCCTTCATGCCTCTCTTTCCTACTGTAACATGGCAGGCCTGTAGCTGACTTGGCTCAGTATTACATCCTCAGGCTTCCACCGGTACCTGGAGCGCTGTCTTAGTTACTTTCCTATTGTCATAACAAAACACCATGATCAAGGCAACTCAAAAAAGAAGGCATTTTATTGGGGCTCATGGTTCCAGAGGGTAGTAGAGTTCATGACCATCTGGAGGGGAGGGAGCATGGTAACAGGCAGGCAGGCAGGCATGGTACCGGAGCAGTGGCTAAGCTTACATCCTGGTTTGCAGGCTGCAGACACAGAGAGAAACCTGGCATAAGCTTTTGAAACCCCCAAACCCACTCCCAGTGACACACCTCCTCCGACAAAGCCACACCTTCTAATCCTTTCCAAACAGTTTCATCCACTTTGGACCAAGCATTCAAATATACGAGCCCATGGGGGGAAAGGAGGCATTCTCATGCAAACTACCACAAGCACAATGGCCACTCAACGACTGTTGGTTGACTAAGTGGAAGCTACAAGTAATGTAACTGAATGTGTTTATTCCCCATTACCCTCATCAACAGCATTTAGTATCCACTAGGGTGCATTTGACCGGAGTGCCAGAGACTCCTACTAGCAAGGACCTAATCAAATATACATTTCCCCCCAACAATAGAAGTCTGTCATGGAGCTGCTCACTCATGTAACCAAGGAACCAACCAAACTCTTTTCATTATCTACTCTACTATTTCTGGAGTATTGGTGTGTTGACCTGATCATAATTGATTTAAGCTTGATTTGGCTACCCATAAGTCAGACACTCCATTTTCTTGTCTCCTGTACAGCTAAAGGTAGCCATAGGATTCCATTCTGGTCAACAAACAGAATAAACCTGCAAGGAGTTTCTGGAAGAGATATTTGATTCCTGATGAGAGACCAACCCGAAAGTGGGGCTTCTAATGCTATCCCTCCCCTCTTCTCTTTGAATGGTCGTGATGCTTGGAGCTGTAGCAGCTGTCCTTGAGACCATGGATCTCTTCTGTTTGTTTCTCATCTGGAGTATAGCTGTTTTCTAAGACTCACTTTTAAAGTATCTTTTACATGTTCAGCCTTATGGTTCCACATAGAATATGACCAAGAGGGCTCCACCAGAGGGCTTTTCTTTCACATAATGATAAAAGTACACACCTTCTAAACCACCTCATTCTCAGATTGGGCCCTTGTTCTCTCTCTCTCTCTCTCTCTCTCTCTCTCTCTCTCTCTCTCTCTCTGTCTCTCTCTGTCTCTGTCTCTCTTCCTCTCTCTCTCTCTCTCAGTGCCCCAGTTTGAAGAAAGGTTAGAGCACAGAGAAACCAGTTTTTCTTTTTCTTAACTCTGCTCTTTTACAGGAACATTTAATTCTGTTTTATTTTGGTTTCGGTTTTTGAGACAGGGTCTCACTCTGTAGCCCATGCTGGCCCAGAACTCGCTGTGTAGAGCACTCTGGCCTCGGACTCCCGGCGGTTCTTCTGCATCAGCCTCCTCAGAACCGGCATGACGAGACTGAGTCACCACACTTTCTTGGTACTGCTTTTTCATTAAGGCACACGCAGCTGCCTCAGCTTTTTTGGCAGTCACATTTCACGTGACTCACATGATTTCTTTTTCTTAATGTAGTTTTCGTTTTTCATATGTAAGTTTTATGTTGGTTTCCTCTGTTCTCTGCATTCCAGTGATTTTTGTTTAACCCAAGTATGGGCTTTTACATTTTTTAACCACTGAAAAATATGGTGGGTTTGGCCCATCCATTTCATCCTGTTGAAAGCATGATTTTTTTTAACCTTTGTTCTAACTTTGGGTGAGCTCCAAATTCAATAAGCACAATTTCTGTCTTCATTCAAATCATTAAAAAAAATGTCCATTCAGATGGGGTTAGTGTAGTTAGCTTTATACCCACCATAAGAAAAGGTCTCCTCAGTGTTCCCTCCCTGTCTCCCTGTCTCCCAGCCTCCCTGCCTCCTGCCTCCTGCCTCCCTGCCTATTATCGAATCCCGGGCTTCTCTTTGGCTATGCTCATGTTCTACCACTAAGCTACCCACCCCCTTCCTTACTGGAGTTTGAGCAGCCAGTCAGAGATGCTGATGCCCAGGCTACATATGTCTTTAGCACATTTTCAAGCATTCCCCAGGAATCCTTGGTGATGTGCCTTTCCAGAAATCTCTATCCCTCAGCATCCTTCTATCTGTTAATCTGGTACACTGATCTGAAGATGCTGAGTTGGGCTTGGTTTGGCTTTCAAACAGCAGAGTTACCTACTGTAGACTCCCCCAATCCCCTTACTAAGAGCTTGTTGATTCCATGTCCTTCGACCCTCGGCATGTTAGTGCAAAGTAAATACAGCTTTCCGTGCCTAACAGATGACTTCACCGAGACACCGAGACAGGAGTCTGCATGATGGCCGCTCTGCACTGAGAGTGAAGCCTATGCCAGCCATCAGGGGATGTTCAATCCCCGGGTCGGTGGCATCGTTTCCTCTCACAAACATGAAAATGGATTTGGAGTGGGACATACTGTAGACATGTTCAAGAGGGTCTCAGAAGCCCCGAGAGTGCCACTTCAGCTCTCAGAGGCCCGGAACCCTTCCCGTGTTTGCCTGCCAACATATTGCTAGATGCTGGGGATTGCCTAGGCACCTCAACCAATCACCCCCCCCACCCCCGCCCCCAGCCAAGTTTGCTTTTGGCAAGGGCATCTGTTTTCCAGTTTACCCAGGAGCCCCTGGCTTTTCTCTGACATGTCAGTCTGTTGCCAACCAAGCCTTCATTTGCCAGGTGGGGCTGGTGGCTAGAAATGACCTGCCACCTCCGTGTGTAATTTAGAGAAAGCACCTGCCCCACAGCAGCAGAATCAAAGAGCGTAGCCAAGTCCCATGAGCAACATCATTCTGCCATCTCCCTTCCCTGGCTGGCTGAGAGTCGGAGCCAGGCCAGGGAACTGCAATAAATGTTGTGGGGGAGCGGGGAGGAAAGCTCAGTCGAAAATGAAGTCTTTCTTCCCTGTTCCCTCTGCTTCGCTGCTTTCTCGTCTTATTCCACCCTTGGTCTCCTGTGTTCTCTCTTCTTCAGTTCATATAGGATGAGCATATAGGGTGAGCCAGGCGCTCTGGCTCATTGGACACAGCACGCTAGGATACAGCATGTATCCAGCCAGCATGGCCTCCGACTTCAGGAACTCGTGTTCTATAGATTATGATCATAGGGGCTGGGGACACGGCTCAGTAGATAAACTACTTCCTGCACAAGCAAGAGGACCAGAGTTGGGATCCTATCACTCACATAAAAAGCTGGCCTAGTGGCGTGTGCTGACAGTTCCAACAACTGGCTGGCAGAGGCAGAGGATCCTGGGGGCTTACTGGTCAGCCAGTCTGCCCAATTAGTGAGCTCCAGGTCCAGTGAAGGGCCCAGACCCAAATATAAAACAGAGATGAAAGCACATAATAGAGGAAGACAGCCAGTACTGGTGCCTGGTCTCCACGTGTGCACTCACGGGTACACACAAACAAATTGTCCCTGTGGGATCCTAGGAAGAGGTACAAAAGAGAATTTTTTCCACCATGGATTTTTTTTTTGTCAAGTAAAAATATGTGTTTCTTCTCTGGATTTCTCCAGTTTTTAAGGGCATTCACATTTCTTTACTATGCCAACCCTGGAAATTTCTCTTTTTATTAAACCAAGATTTATACAGTAAAACATAGACCTTAAGCCAATCAAAGTAAAATCAGCATGTGCTTATCAAGCACAAATTATGTTTTCAATAAAGATATGCTGTTTAGGTTCTGGGTGCTGAGCCAAAATATGTTGCCTGCATTTCTACGTTCCCACATTTTCTATGTATTCCACAAAAGGGCATTATTCCTCCCTGTCCTCTGAGACTTGGTCAACATGTCCACATGTATATTATCTTGGACAGACAGCCTCTCCCTCCCACCTGGTGACTCTGCTCCCAATCTGGTGTCTCCTCACCCTTCTGGGCAGCTCTGATTTCAGAGGCTCTAGAGCCAGGTTCTGCTTTGTTGGTGATCTTGGGGAACTCAACTCAGAGATCCAGCTCTGCTACCTTCACACTGGGGTCTGGGGTAAAGCTGTGAAAGCCAGTGTGCTGGCCAGGTTGCTCTGCTGCCCGACTTCCTCACCAGCACCAGGACAGCAAGTGTGAGGCACTGGGTCCTTTGTTTGGAGCAGAGAGGAAGTCAACTTTCTATGTGGGCAGAGAGAGGAGAGAGAGAGAGAGAGAGAGAGAGAGAGAGAGAGAGAGAGAGAGAGAGAGAGAGAGAGAGAGAGAGAACTGAGTAGAGGTCAGACATGGTGAGTCACACTACACTTGTATTCCTAGCATTCAGGAGGTGGAGACAGGAGCACCTGGAGTTCAAGGCCAGCATTGGCTACCTAACAAGTCTAAGGCCAGCCTGAGCTACGTGACACTTTGTCTCACAAAACAAAAAAGAAAGTAAGAAAAACGGGAAGAGGAAAAAGAAGCAGGCCGGAGAAGTGGTGCCTTAGTTGAAACAATAAGCAACGTTGGTTACTGGCGCTAGTTACCGCTCGGAAAGGGTCATGGTCACGGCAGAACCCAGTAGCAGTTTTAGAGCTTTATTAGGAGGAAGAGGGGTGGGGGTACAAGAGAACCAAGTCTGGGAAAAGAGCAAGTGCAGAGAAAGGGAAAGATGGTGTGGGGAAGAGACAGAGCAGAACAGAGAGAGAGGGTGGGGTCTGCATCCAGCTCTACACAACTTCCTACAGACAAAAGCAGACTTTTTCAACTGTTAGGATTGTGAAAGGGGGCACACTAGATAGCAAAATTTAATTCTTTCATACAGAAAAAATGCAGAAGATAAAAGCTGGTACAGATGGTAACAGAAACAAAGCCAAAAATATTGTGCTGAGCCAATTTGATATTGACAGAAAGAAAGAGAACACAACTTTCTGGGGTTGAAGAAACATTCTGTGCCTTGATAGGGATGGCGTTTACTCAAGTGTGCACATGGCTAAAAATTGATACATTTAAGACTTCTGCATTTTTCTGTATGAAAGAATTACATTTTACTATCAAGTGTGCCTCCTTTTTTTGTTTGGTTTTTCGAGACAGAGTTTCTCTGTGTAGCCTGGAACTCACTCCATAGACCAGGCTGGCCTCAAATTCAGAGATCTGCCTGCCTCTGCCTCCTGAGTGCTGGGATTAAAGGCACACACCACCACCACCACCTGGCTGAAGTGTGATTCTGTTCCGGCATGCTGCTCATGTGGTTAACTTCCACGGTCAACCTGACAGGAGCTACAGCTAACAGACGAGCCTCTGGGCATGTCTGTGAGGCATTGTCTAGAATGGAAGGAAGAAGCCTCTTGACTGTGGGCAGCATCACTCATGGACGGTGGTCCTGGGCTGAATAAAAAGGAGAAAGCTAGCTGAGCGCTCATTCATCACTCACCAAATCCTGGCTGTGGGTGCAGTGCGACTAGCCGCCTCCAGCTCCTACTGTGGTTACTTTCCCACCATGATGGACTGTACCCTTCAACTATGAGCCAAAACAGGACTGCCCTCCTTCAGTTGCGTGTATCAGGGGTTGTATGTATCACAGTGGCAGGACAATTAATCCAGTTGTTATAGTGCCCCAAGGCCCATGGGGGCACGGGCTTGGTCCCAGCCTGTGATACTATTGGGAGGTCTTCAGGTCAGTGGGGTGAATCCTCAAGAGGAGAGTAGAACCCCCACACCCTCCCTCTTTTCTTTCCTTTCTAGCCATGATGGAATCAACTTTTCTCCACTGCCACCATGATGTGCCACCCCCCACCCACCCAACAGAGGTCTAAAAGCACGGGTCCCCTCAACATGGACCAGAGCCTCCTAAGGCTGTGAATCCAAAGAAGAGTCTTTGTAAGTGGATGAAACCGGATGCTTATCTTAATGATGGAGGCTTATACAGACTCAGTGGCTCCACGTCTATTACGTCTCTTGTTAAAATCAGCAGCAACCCTCAAGTGCATACTCATGTACCTACTACACAGCGTTAGCACATACTTTAATCATGAGTTGGCCCCTTGCTGGGCTGCAGTACAATGAATGCTCTGGTTGGAGTAGCTGGTATTCCTTCTGAAAAATTGTACTAGAACGTGGGTATGTGGAAAGGTATTGAGTTACTAATGGGCTCGGTACTGCATGATTGCATTTTATCAAGAGAGAGAGAGAGAGAGAGAGAGAGAGAGAGAGAGAGAGACCCTTTGCACTATTGTGAATTGTTGATATATTTACATTATTGAGCACTTATCAACTGGGCTTTTGTCATTATCCCTATTTTTTTTTAAATGAAGCTTACAGCAGTGAATGAATTTCTCCCACACTAAGCAGAGCCGTTTTATAACTTTTTTTCTAGTTTTGCTGTTCCTTTTCCCTGTTCTTGCAGTCTGCTTTTGTGGTTAAGTGATTTATTCTACTGGTACGCTTTGATTCCTTGCTGATTCATTTTGGTGTGTCTACTACACATTTTTGTTCTGTAGATGCCACGAGGCTTGCAGAAAATATCTTTTGATTCTAACAGGCGCTCTTGAAAGGAGAGGAACATGATATGATCTGAAAGAAAAACAAGAGTGAGAACAGGAGAGGAAACACATTAATAAAATAACCACACTTGCATTCCACCCCAGCCCTCATTTGGATGTCCCATTTTATACCTCTCTGTGTGGCCCACGTCTAAGGCTAGCTTTGACTCCAGTTCATGCCCTATCCTGAATGCTTGCTTGGTTTTTAAATGCCTGGCCTTAGCACCTCGCCTACATACTTTCTCTTTTTCTACAATTCCACACTTAAAGGAACTCGAACCACTACATGCAAAACAGCAGGCTTACACAAAAATGGCTGACCGTAGTCTGTGGGTAGTGAGATACCTCAGCCCAGGAGACCTGTCACTGGTTCCAGTATTACCACTTCGATTGTGTGTACTTGGGAAGCCACTGGCCTCTCTTGGAAGTTCCAGACCTCAGTTTTGTATGCTTGCTAAGACATTGGTTTGATTAAATGATTTCCAAGTGGCTCCTGTTAAACCTAAGATGTCAGATTCCCGCCCCCCCCCCCCCCCCCCCCCCGCTGGAAATAGAGTTTCTCTGTGTAGCCCTGGCTGTCCAGGAGCTCACTTTGTAGATCAGGATGGCCTTGAACTCACAGAGACCCACCTGCCTCTGTCTCCCAAGTGCTGGGATTAAAGGCATGGGCCACCATTGCACAGCAAGATGCCGATTCTTGAGCAAAGCCAAGCAGCTTGATTTATTGGTCATAGTGTACATTCTCAAACATAATGGCCTTAAATGTGGTTTTCCACAGAAAACTGATGCCTTGTGTCCATATTTCTGTAAAGCCATCAATTCCTGCAGAACATGTTGAATACCTGAAGTATGAGAAGTGTGGGCATTTGGTGTTTTCATGGTCTACTCCTCAACAACTCTGCATCCTGTTTCCTTAAATTCTGATCTGATGATTGCATAGCTACTGTGTGCCAGGTAGGTGTGTGTGGGGGAATAGCGGGGCTACCTTCGATGAGAGAATTTGCTGGTCACTCTTGGTGGACATCTCCTGTCTCGGTTGATCCTGCTTGTTGAACTGTAGCTGGGGATAAGCTAAGTACTGACAGCAGCATGCATGATGGTGTCACTTCTGGAATGTTTTACCACCTCTCACTATTCCTCTAAGCCCTGCTGGAAGACAGATGTGTTGTCCTCCATGTTATAGGAGAGAAAACAACAACAACAACAGAAACCTCATGAAGTATGAGTTATTAGACCATGGTTCAGAGTCTACCTTAGAACCCAGGGTTTTCCTGTTCACACATCAACCCTCACTCACTCCCACCTGTGAAGTGAGGGCTTGTTCCCGGGCTCCCTAGCACATGGCCTCCATGCTTCTGGGAGTACTTGAAAATATTTCAAATGCTAGATACTCACTTTTGATTTTAATAGCTTGTTGGTTTTGTTTTGTTTTTCACTCTGAAATGTGTTAGAAAAACAACACATTGGGTTGGAGAGATGACTCTATGGTTAAGAGCACATACTGCTTTTGCAAAGGATCTGAGTTTGGGTCCCAGCACCCATGTCAGACAGCCCACACCTTCTCCAATAAAGCCACCTCTCCTCCAACAGGGCCATACTCCCTAATCCATCCTAAACACTCCACCAACTGGGAAACAAACATTCAAATACATGAGCCTATGGGGGCCATTCTCATTCCAACCACCACAGGGTGTATACTCTAGTTTGCCAAGCCCGCTTCTTTCCCTTATAAGATCAAAATTGGTAACTACATTAGTGCAAATTTGCAAACCCCAAGGGCTCAAAGGGCTGATTCTTCAATCGTAGAACTTGGTGGCATACTGCTCCTAGGGAGCCATCCACAGTGTCCAGCACGCCTTTGAATCTCTAGAATTTCTATGCCAGCCCTGCAGGAGAAAGCACAGCAGGACGGAGCCCAGCCAGCAGGTGGCACTCACACCACTTTGGAAGATCTTTCGCAGGCAGCTCCGTGGCTGCTTGGCAGTTTTCAGACTTGGGGTATAGTGACACCTGGTGTCTGGTGTCATTTTCCAAACCCATCAAATTGCTGTCTAAGTTCATCTTCTCTAGCCCCTAACCAGCTTCTCCTTCTTTCCCCTCATTCTTCTGGGTAGAGGCTGCTGCGAGGCAGGAAACCTCACACATATGAAAACTTCTGTCTCATGCCCAGGTCTACCTACCAGTGTGATTGAGCTATTTTATCAGCTTGCTGCTTCTTGCTACTGCCTATGAGGAGACACCATGGCCACAGCAACTCTTCACTTTTTAAAATTTAATTTAATTTTATTTTGGTAGGAATATGTCAGATTGCCTGGAACTGGAGTCACAGACAGTTGTGAACTGCCACAGCAACTCATATGAAGGAAAACATTTAATTGGGGCTGTCTTACAGTCTCAGAGGTTTAGTCCACTATCATCATGGTGGGAAGCAGTGTGTAGGCAGACATGGCGCTGGAGAAGGAGCTGTAAGTGCTACATCTTGATCTACAGGAAGCAGGAAGTGAACTGTGACACTGAGTGTGGCTTGAGCATATATAAGACCTCAAAGCCCACCTCCACAGTGACACAGTTCCTCCAACAAGGCCACACCCACTCCAACAAGGCTACACCTCCTAACAGTGCCACTCTCTATGGCCAAACACTCAAATACATGAGTCTATGGGGGCCCTACCTATTCAAACCACCACAATCACGAAGCACAAGGCAGGGGTCTGGTTATTGCTTTGTCTCTGCTGTCTATCACAGCAGCAATGATCACTTTGTCTCTGATGGGTTCAATGCTGACACTTGGGTCCTGTCACTCCAAGATCCAACTACTTTCATTGTATTCAGATTTACCAGTTCAGGTGCCCAAGTTGCTACTTAAGGCCAATCTACAGAGAAAAGTCATCACTCACAGAGCCCTTCTGGGATGCTAATCGTTCACTACAACTCATTCTCTGAGTATTGATAAAAGACTTATGTTCTGGACTCTCTCAAAGTAGGTGAGTGGCTACAGTTATTAAGCAATGAGTTCACGCTAGCATTCCAGTCTCCCTGAGTCTCCTTTAAACCAAAATGGATCAACCATCTCCAGCTCACTCAGAGTCACAACCTTTAGGTCATGCTTCAGTCAATCAATCAAAGAAAGTAGGAGACATTTTTATCTCCCCCCCCAAACTAGAACTAAAGGCCAGATCTCTTCTAAATGTGCCTATGTTGGGGTTTCTATTGCTGTGAAGAGACACCATGACCATGACAGCTCTTACAAAGGGAAAGTATTTGATTGGGTTGGCTTACATTTTCAGAGGTTCAGTCCATTATCATTATGGTGGGACATGGCGGTGTGCAGGCAGGCATAGTGCTGGAGAGGTAGCTAGCTGAGAGTTCTACATCTTGCACAGGCAACAGGAAGTGGTCTCAGACACTGGGCGTGGCTTGAGCATATATGAGACCTCAAAGCCTGAGAGTCCACAGTGGCACACTTCCTCCAATAAGGCCACACCTATTCCAACAAAGCCACACCTTCTAATAGTGCCACTTCCTATGAGCTTATGGGGGCCAGTTATGTTCAAACCACCACAGCCTGTTTTGATCACTTCAGCCTATGTCAACTGTATGTTCCTGTTACCTGGCACTTGGAATACCCATTTCTGGATATGCTTCCCTGATTTCTGCTTTGTCAACCTTTTCCTTCATTTGATTAGTGGACTCTTAGATGAAGGGTCCCAGAGTTTGGCATGGGTGTCACATGCCTGCAGTCCCCAAACCCAGGAGGCTAAAGCAAAAGGATGACAGATTTCAGGCCACCTTGGCACATAGTGACTTTGTTTGCACTGATTTGTTTCATTGTTACTGGTGGTTTTTTGTTTTGTTTTGTTTTGTTGTTATTTTTTGAGACAGTGAATCTGTGTTGTCTAGACTGGCCTCAAAATCATGAAGTTCCAACCTCATTCACCTGGGTGCTGGTATTGTGTGTGTCTTACCACTTTCAGTTGCTACATAGCAAATTTGAGGCCAACCTGGGCTATATAATAAAACCTTGACTCAAAAAAAATCAATAGCCTTGATTTAATAGTGGACACCTCACAAAGGCTGGGGGTTCAACTTTAGTTGTAATTCAGCCAATCACAGGAGAAGGATTTGTGCTTTGACGTAAATCTCCCTCCTAGCTCATCTAGAATTCTTTTATGGATGCATTGTCTGAACCAATAACTCAAATCCCCAAGCTCATCTTTTTCTCTCAGCACTTTGAGAGCAAGTCAACAGTGTTATTTTATCACTTAGTTCTCTAATAAGATTTGTTGTGTTCGAGGGTCTTACTTTTCTAAATGTTTGGAAGTCTAATGTACAAAGTCACTAAGTTTCCTGCCTCTCTCAGTCTCAATGTCTCTGTCTTGCTCTGTCTCCATCTGTGTCTCTGTCTCTGTCTGTCTGTCTGTCTCTCTCTCTCATGTATGTGTGTGTGTACATGCAGACACGTGAGCCCATGCTTGCACACAGAGACCAGAGGAGCAGATGTCTTTCTCTGTCTCTTTCTGCCTCATTCCCTTGAGAAAGGATCTCTCACAGAGCTGGAGTTACAGGTACACGGGGCTATGCCCAGATTTTTACGTGGGTGCTGGGGTTTTGAACCCAGGTCTTCATGCTTGTTCAATAAACACTCTTAGCCACTGAACCTCAGAGTGACAGAATCTTACTACATAGCCCAGGCTGCCCTTAAATTTTCCATCCTCCTGCCTCAGTTTCCCAAGTACTGGGACTACAGATTCGTACCCCCAGGCTTGACTTCCTTGCCTGTTATAAATGGTGGTTTAAGAATAGCTGCTATAGTTGTAGTGTGTCTTCTAAAGTTTAGGCACAGAAACTGACTTCCAAGCACAACAATGATGGGTAATGAGACTTTTAAAAGGCACTTTGATCCTCAGGAGTGAATGAGCTCTGTTATTTTGAGAGTGGGTTCATTTGTTATAAAAACACCCCTCCACCCCATCAGGTTAAGGCATAGCCAAAAGCCCCTCACCAGATGTGGCTCCTTGATCTTGAACTTGCTAACTTCCAGAATATCAGACAAATAAACTTCAATTTTTAAAAATTATTATTATTGTTGTTGTTATTTGTTAGGTAGCCCAGACTGGCTCCAAACTTGTGACCCTGTCTCAGCCTCCCAGTGCTGAGACTGCAGATATGGACCACAATGGCCAACTTCTTACATTATTTCTAAATAATCTAATCTGTGACATTCTGTATAATCTGTATAAAATTGACCAAGACAGTATTCTACACAAGTATTTTGTGTTTCTCTATAAGCAACACAGGCCTTGGGGTGTTGGCACTTGGCTGTACAATTGGGAATAGTGTTCTTAGCATTTTAAAGTCAAGATTAGAAAATAAGTTCCAGAAACTACAAAACCAACTCAAGAAATGTATCCTAATAATTCTAGACCCCAGAACTCTCCTGGTACCAACTATGTACTAGTTGGGATTCTCCTGAGAAGCAGAATCAATAGATTAGGTGGATGAGAAGGGTTTATTGGGGGAATGAAGGTGTATTATGGAGGCTGAGCAGTCCCATGATACACCATCTGCAATTTGAAGAACCTATAAAGTCCATACCACAGCTCAGTCCAAGTCCAAAGTCTTGGGAGCCATAGGAGCCCACAATGACTTTCAGTCTGAAGTCAGAGTCTGAGAGCCTGGGGTTCTGGTGTCCAGAGAAAGAATGTGGATGTCCCAGCTCTAGAAGGGATCGGAATTTTTCCTTTCCTGTCTGTTTATTCCATCCAGTTGTGCGTTGATCTTACTTCCTCAATTTGTCATTCCAAATGTCAGTGTCTTCAAGAAACGTCATCACAGATAACCAAAAATAATGCTTTACACTCTTTATGGCTATGAGGGTAGTTCTCATGACAATCAAAATATAAAAGCAACTTCAGACAAGCTGTTCAGTATGTAAGAAAGACACTGACAGGCACCTCCCTCCAAGCCTGGCAGCCTGAGTTGCCAGGGACCCAGATGATAAAAGGATAGAGCCAACTCCTGCAAGTTGCCCTCTGACCTCCACTTGCACACACACACACACACACACACACACACACACACACACACACACACACAAAATGAATGTAATTTCTCAAAAGGTTCTCTCATACAGACCTGACTCCATCTTAGCACAGGTTTGAGAATCAAGAATGCGTGAGACTCGGAGAAGAACATCAGCTAAGCTGAGACACTGAGAATGGGGAAATCCTAATGTGTCGGAACAGACGTCAGCTCTTAGGAATACTTGGCTAAAGATTTCCCCCTTTTCCTTCACTAAAAATCATGAGGACTGGGAAGGTAGTTCAGTAGTAGAGTGCTTGCCTGGGATATGCTAGGCCCTGGGTGCAACTCCTGGCACTAAAAATAATACATAAGTCTAGTGTTAACCTTTGTTATTTTATATATAAAATATACAATATATTTTAATAAAATATATAGTATCTATAATAAAAAATCATTTCTTATTTTCATACGTTGGTATGAGCTGTTACTTTCAATTCATCCTTACACCCCTGATACAACCTCTCCAGATGTCATGAAGAGTCCTAGGTCCAGTGGATCCCATCTCAACCTATCAATCAGAGAGGGTTTCAGAGAGGGTAAGCCAGGGATGAAGTGCCTCTTTAGTGTTGAGTTTTGTGCAGGATGGTAAGTATGGATCTCTTTGCATTCTTCTACATGCAGACACCCAGTTTGCCCAGCATCATTTATTGACTTTTTTCTTTTCTCCAGCATGTATTTTTAGCTTCTTTGTAAAAACTCAGATGTCCCTAGGTGTATGGATTTATGTCTGAGTCTTCAATTTGATTCCATTGATCAACACATCTGTTTTTATGCCAATACTATGCTGTTTCTACTATGATATCTCTGTAATATAACTTGAAATCCGGATGGTGGTACCTCCATCAGTTCTTTGATTATTTAGGATTGTTTTAATTATCCTGGTTTTTTTTGGTTTTTTTTTTGTTGTTGTTGTTTGTTCATTTGTTTGTGTGTATGTGTTTCCATAGGAAGTTTAAGTTTTTATTTTTCAATTTCTGTGAAGAATTGTGTTTGAATTTTGATGGAGATTATACTGAATCTATATATTGCTTTTGGTAAGATGGCCATTTTCACAATTTTAATCCTACTGATCCATGAGCATGGGTGATCTTTCCATCTTCTGGTGTCTTCTTCAAATTCTCTCATCAATGTCTTAAGGTTTTTATTATACATACAAGTCTTTTATTTGTTTGGTTAGAGCTATACCAAGATTTTTTTGAAGCTATTATGAAAGGTACTGTTTTCTGATTTATTTCTCAGTCTATCTGTAATTTGTATATAGGAAGGCTACTGATTTTTGTATGTTAATTTTGAAGTGGTCAGAGTCTGTCTACATGCAGACCTGAGTAGAATCTGAAGATTAAGATAGGAAGGGAGCAGACATAGTATGAAGACAGAGACTTAAGTCAAGCCTTTTATTCTATTTTACTCATTCATCAGATATCTTCATGCTGTCGTGAAGAGCTGGCGTTTTTAGCAAAGGCAGCCTTTGCACTTTGCTAAAAATTGTAGCAATTGTTACAATCTGCTCATCAGAGGCCTTAACACCAGCAAGCTGGTGGGAAGCTGATAATGGATTGCTCGGCTGCACAATCTCTAAAATTAGTGGTTTGTAAGTCAACCAAGAGCAAACCCAGCTGAGTGTGGTGGCTCATGTCTGTGATCCCAACACTGGGGAGGCAGAGGATTGACGCAAGTTCCAGGCCAGCTAGGGCTACATAATGAGACTTGTCTCAAAAAAAAAAAAACAAAGCAAAACAAAGCAGGAGTGAATGAACGCTGTGATTTTGTTTGACAGATCCTCTGCCATCTGAGCTGATTGTCGGGCTTCCCAAGGACATTTTATGGGATGCCATTTTTCCTTGGTAATGAGTCCCCTTGTCTCTTTGTCACTTGTATAGTCATGGTGTCTGCATGGTGTAATAGGCATTCCTGGTCTGTAAACACTCTGACTTTATGACCTAATCTGCATTTTAAGACAATGCTGGTGAAAGCATGCTTTTAATGGGTAACTGGTCAAGGGCCCAGAATTGTTTTGCAGTTTTCCCTTTCTGGTGGTCCCTAACCATATTACTTCCTGGTTGTTGAACATATTGATATGCTGCGGGGCACACACCTGGAGAAGGGTATGAAAGCATGGCACCCCACATACTTTGTACTGTGTGTTGCTCCCATAAGGCATTCTTTTACTCATGACGTCAGCCAAGCACCTTTGTGAGTTTCTCAGGTCCCTTTAGTAAGTCATAAAAAAAGGAGGTAGGTGTCTGGGGAACCCCCAGTTTGGTAGCTGAGTTATGAACTGTGAATACCTGATGATAAAGACAGGCACATAAATAAGTGAGTACAATATTGTGGGACTAAAGGCCTTGAACTGTAGAGTCTGATGCAAACTCTGAGTCATTAGAGTTAAGTTACAGGACACTGGTTGATGTCAGAACTGGTTGGTGGTGAGAGAGAAAAGAAATCCCACCAGTATCACTAAGAGATACTGTCTTACCATTCACCATAAAAAGTTAAATGAAATAAGCCTCAAGAAGATTGAGCTGATGTACAAGGAACTTAGCTATCCCTTAAAACAGAAGTAAACTATTGCTGCACTGCCTTTAATACCAGTACTTGGGGGGGACAGAGTCAGGCAGATTTCTGTAAGTTCGAGGTCAGCCTAGTCTACATAGTGAGTTTCAGGCCAGCCAGGGCTGCATAGTAAGAGCTGGTCTCTAAAACAAAATGAAGCTTAGACGATTGCTAAAGGAAACTAATGACATATTCTCACAGTGCAGTATCCTGAATGTCCAACATCTAACAAAAATATTGCTAAACACACACACACACACATACACACACACACACACACACACACACACACACACACACACACACACACACACACACGGAAAATATGGTTCCTCATCAAAAGGAACATCAGCCCGATATGGTGGCCAAATCTCTAATCCCAGAACTTGGAAGGTTGAAGTAGAAGGATCATGAGTTTAGAATAAGACCTTGTCTCAAAAGCAAGCAAACCAAACAAACCCAGCCAATAGAAATAGACCCAGGCAACTGAAAAAGAGTAGATAGCATAACACTCAGTAAGAGAAACCTTAAACATTTTAATGTAGGATCTGAGACATGATTGAATTGGCAAAGTCCTTGCCTGTTGATCTCAAGTCTCTGGTTCAATGGTGCAGTACTGAGGTGGGGAGTGGGAGAGGGACTGGTGTGTCAGAAGGGTCAGTGCTTTGGTCTAAGCTTCTCGGTGTGGCTCCAACAGACGAGCGTGTAAGTGAAGACAGAATAGCTTGTGTCATGCTGAGCTCTGTATCTAACCAGCCCAAGAAGTCAGGGGTAGAGCGATAACAGCTCAGTTTCCCAAACCAGGCAGTAGCAGTTGGCATGATAAGGAAGTGTTTCTGAGGTAACCCTGCCCTAACCAGGCAGTTATTTTTAAATTCTCACCACCCCCTTCTGAGTGTGTGTGTGTGTGTGTGTGTGTGTGTGTGTGTGTGTGTGTGTGTGTATTTTCAATCTCTCTGTCTCTCTTTCCCACTCTCTGTTCCATTAATGTACTTATTCTGTTTTAGGGAATGAAAGTTACCTGACTCCCGAGTAAAATAAATAAGACCTTTAAGTATACATAATTTTGTTCTTTGACAAATGGGAAACATGAATATGAGAAAAAAAACCAGAATCACTAGAACTTAAAATACAACATTTCAAAATGGAAAAAAGGAAACCAGCCCACTGGACAGCATAGTAGATGCTACAGAAAAATGATGAATGAACTTGAAGATGCAGCAATAAAGACTATCTAAAGTGAACGTCAGAGGAAGAAAAACTCAGGGTTGGTGGGGCGGGGGACAACAAAATAACCAGAGAATTTTCCAGAACACAGTGATAAGCAAGGAGCCAAGCAGACCTGTAGCTGGAGCCACACGCTGAGGAAAACAAATATCTCAAACTACAGTAGCTGAAAATTCTCCATGTGGATGAAAACCGTATAACTAATTATCTAAGATGCTAAATGAACTCACAGTAGGAAAAACACATACATCTGCAGACGGAGAAGGAATGTGATAATTGTATCAATGAAAACCAGCAGGAAGAAGAAAACCTTGAAAACAACAACCAGAAAAAAGACACATTCTATGTAATGATACAAGCTTTTTTTTTCTTTTTTGAGATGGTCCTTTATGTGTCCCAGGTTGTCCTTGAACTTCCTATGTACCTGAAGGTGACCTTGCACTTCTCATCCACCTCCCATCTGCTAAGATCACAGGCACTTGTCACCATACCTGGTTTAGGGTCATGTTGGGGACTGAACGCAGGGCTTTGTGCATGCTAGGCAAGTACTCTACTCACTGAACTACATCCCCAGCCCTACCCCCTCCCCTCCCCTCCACCCTCCCATCCCCCCATCATCTGTCCAGGTTGATTCTAACTTCTTAGAACAAACAATGCAAGCCAGGAGAGGATGTAATGCATGATTACATGCATTCATATAATATTAATAATATAATAATGCATGATTATATAAAGTATAAAATCTCTATCCCAATATAAAACTTTATGCTGGCAAGAGTGAGAAAGTTAGAGTAGAGACAGACAGAGACACAGATAGACAGATGGAACAATGACTAATTTGTTTGGTGGTTGTTTTAACATTCTAGCACAAGGCCATGGAAGGAGTATTTTCTTGCCTCTGTCTCGCTTCCAAAGGGGACCAGCAATCTGTGGCATGCCTTGGTTTGTGTGAATGGTAACTGTCTCTCCAGCCATCACCTAGCACTCTCCTGTAGTCTTCTCTCACAGGAAGGGTCTACAGTAACATCATTGTAGCTATATTGGCAAGGACTGTATTTCCAAATAAGGTCCCATTCTGAGTTTCTGCTGGATGTAAATTTGGGAGTGGGATGGGGGTGGGGAGGACATACCATCAGCCTTATAGGTCTAATACAACAAAAGTAGAAACAAAGGTACATTGTAAAAACCTCAATGGAGTAGCTAATTATTAGAAATCAGAAATCTCTTTGGGTGTGAAGAACAGTAGAGTTGGATGTCATAGAGTGGAGCTGGCTGGGATTAGGCATTTTCCTGAGAGATTACAGTTCGGTTACTGATGCATTCCTATTACTCATTTTCCATTTCTTATCCAAGTGGCTTGTCTCATGGTAACCCCATCTGCTTCTCAGAGTTGTTTTAGTAGGTTCCAGGCACTGTTGCTGGCTCCTTTTCCTTGCCCATTACTTCCATGAACCGGTACTACGCAGCTGGCTAATAAAGCTTAGTGGGAAGAGACCAGGGGAAATAACCCATGTATTAAAAAAAAAAAGACCTAAAACAAAACACTGTATTTACTGTGTGTGTGTGTGTGTGTGTGTGTGTGTGTGTGTGTGTGTGCACATGCATGTGTGTGTGTTTGAGTTAACGAATGCTCGTGCACAAAAGCCATGGCCCGAAGGTGGAGATCAGAGGGCAGCTCTTGGGAGCTGGTTCCCTCCTTCCTTCACGTGGGTTCTAGGGACTGAACTCAGGTCCTCAGGCTTGCCAGCAAACACCTTTGTCCACTAAACTATCCTGCCACCCTCTAGCTATAATTTTCTATGGTAACTTTCTTTCTCTTGGCCACAGGGTTAGCCTGTTCTTTGTCTATACTCATGACTGTATTAATTATATATCCACTTATAAATGTCTTACCGAAACATCCCACGTAGATCATGTGACCTATGATATATGTGTATATACGGAAAGTAAGGTGACTGTAAGGCTTGCTTTATGATAGTATCGATGGCCTCTTAAAGATCCCAGCTGCTGCTCATGATGCATCACACTTGAAATCCCAGCATTAAGGAAGCTGAGGCAGCAGGGTTGCTGTGCGCTTGATGCTAGCCTGGGCTACATAGTGAGAACCTGCTCCCAACAAAATAAAATTTCAAGAACCAAACTAAAAAAAATTGCCAGCATTTGAATCTCATCAGATTTTTGTTTTGTTTTGTTTTCTTGTTTTTGTTTGTTTGTTTAGCCTTTTTTTGTTTTTTTTGAAACAAGGTTTCTCTGTGTAACAGCTCTGGCTGTCCTGGAACTCAGTCTGTAGACCAGGCTGACCTCGAACTCACAGAAATTCACTTGCTTCTGCCTCCCCAGGTGCTGAGATTAAAGGCATGTGCCACCACTGCCCAGCAGAATTTTTAATCTTAATATTTTCATTTTAAAAACATCCCAAAGGCCATGTGTAAGATGTTCTAAAATGTGGACTACTGCTGTGATTTCAGGACTCATGTTCACATTTACATTCATGATTGTTAGGGCCCTGCATTACCTTTTATTTATTTGTAGTTTATCTGCTTATGTGTTTATTTGTCTATTTATTTGAGACAGAGTCTTGCTGTATAGCCCTGATTGGCCTTAGTCTTATAGCAATCCACCTGCCTCAACCTGACCCCTTGAATTACAGGTACTCACTACCACGCCTGGTGTAGTACTTGATTCTTTGTGTTGGTAATAAAGTCAGATATGTCCTAACATCAAAACGGCATTGACCCACAGCTGTTGTGATGATGCTGAATTCTTTGAATGGTTCAAGGACTAAGGTTTCCTTCCTCAATGATAACTTAGGCTGTAAACAAAATTATATTTTCTTTAGTGTGAATGCACCAGTCATTTTTTTAAATGAACCTTCTAAAAATAGTATTGATGTAAACATGTAGATTATTTTGAACTCAACATACCTGGGGATAACTCAGTTCTCCCACATTTTCCTCTATTTGAACGACCAGGGTTTGCTCCTGTATAGAGTCGGACTATGTCTGTGTACAGTAGCAAATGCAGGTTCAAGTCTGGAACTCTATGGCAGTGTTGGATTATATGTTGACATTCAAGATGACACCAAATATGCTTTTTATTGTGTGGTTTACTTTTTTTTTTTTTTTTTTGGTTTTTTGAGACAGGGTTTCTCTGTGTAGCTTTGCGCCTTTCCTGGGACTCACTTGGTAGCCCAGGCTGGCCTCGAACTCACAGAGATCCGCCTGCCTCTGCCTCCCAAGTGCTGGGATTAAAGGCATGCGCCACCACCGCCCGGCTATGTGTGGTTTACTTTTAAACCTGAAGTGGAAGCTCAGGAATGTTAAGGAGTTTTTCAGGGTCAGATTGGTACCGACTAGTAGAAACGTGACTGGAAGGGATGAGTTTGGGCTCACGACGCACTGGTGCTCCAATGTGGTGTGTGCATATAGCTGCTTACCTTCCTTGATGATTGGGCAAAGGTTTATATTCTACAAGTAGCAATTGACCAGTTAACCATGTATTAGAAGATATAATTTAGAGAGATGGGTTAGTAATTAAGAGCCCCGGCTCTTCCGGAGGACCTGGCTTGACTCACAGCGCCTGCGTATTAGCTCGGAACTGTTTACTCCAGTTCCAGGGGATCCAATGCCCTCTTCTGGACTCTATGGGCACTACATGCAGGTGGCAACAGACATATCCAGAAAAAACACCCTACGCATAAAAATCAAAAACTTTCAAAGAAAATATACTTTATACAAAGTAACAGGTTTCATCATGGCATTTTCACACATTATGTCATTATCTTGTCTATGTATTGATTCATCCTCTTCTCACTTCACTGGTCCTTTCCTCCCTGCTAAGTAGTCTCTGTTCCTATTTCATGTCGTGTCACATATATTCTATAATGTTCTTCCCTTTTTCCTCTGTCCCTTAAATTCCCTTCTTAGCCTCTCATATTTTTTTTCTGTTTTCATTTTCGTGTGTGTGTGTGTGTGTGTGTGTGTGTGTGTGTGTGTGTACACGCACGCGTGTGCATGTTTATATGCATGTTTGTATGTGTGTGGGCACTTGTGCGGGGGTGTGCATGTGGATGCTCATGCATGTGGAGACCCAAGGCTGAGGCAAGGTCTTTCAATCAGACCCAGAGCTCACCTATACGCCTATTCTCCCCAGGCAGCTTGCTGTGGGCATCCTTTTTTGCCTTCTGGGGCTGGGATTACAGGCAAACCACCACGCTTGCCTGGCATTTCTGTGCTCTAGAGATCCAAACTCTAGTCCCCATACTTTCGCTACGATCGTTTGGATCACTTATCTATTTCCTTAGCTCCCCTTTCTATTTCTAACACACACACACACACACACACACACACACACACACACACACACACCCATAGAGTCCATATATGAGAGAGAAAATGTGAGACAGAAAATCTAATTAATTATATATTCAAACTTTGGTTTCTCAAATTTTCACACAAGTTAGGGTAAAAGTAGATAGTGCCATAAAAATCCACCCTAGGGCACATGAAACAAGATATGTTCAAGCAAGTATATCAATGTTTCCGATTTCAGTCACGAAAACTTCTGTTATATAAAATTATTGCTGTTAAAAATGGCATAGATAAGTTATACGGCTTTTCCATATGAGCGCTTGTATACTTTTCAGTAGCATATTGAAGTCTTTCCTCTGTAAGTGCTGTGTTATTTGCAAGGTGTATGAGGAGCCTTGTTCCTCTTCTAGAATTTACTGCAGCAATATGGAAAATTTGCTCCCTAATATAAATACAGAGAAGTCTTTTCTACCCAAGCACTCTGTGGATGGATATTCACCAGATCTGCTTAAATCATCAATCCTGTTAAAAGGAGGCCAGTAAGTTCTTGAGGGTTTTTGGTTTGTTTTCTCCTCTGATAGTGACCAAACCCCCCCACCCCCAAATTTCTTTTTCTTGGATGCTGACAGAAATCATTTTCATTTCTATCAAGTCCAATGGATGCCAATGGTGCTGGGGATGTAGCCCAGTTGACAGAATGTTTGCCTAGAATGCATGAAGCTCTAGGGCCCCCCTCCAGCACCACATAAAACATGCATGGGGGCATGTGCTTGACATCCCAGCACTCAGGAATGCAGAGGCAGGCATCAGAAGTTCAAAGCCATCCCCAGTACCGAACGAGTTGGAGGCCAGACATGCAACATGAAACTCTATTTTAAAAATAAGTAAGCAGCCAGGCGGTGGTGGCACATGTCTTTAATCCCAGCACTCAGGAGGCAGAGGCAGGTGGATCTCTGTGAGTCTGAGGCCAGCCTGGTCTACAGAGTGAGTTCCAGGAAAGGCACAAAGCTACACAGAGAAACCCTGTCTTGAAAAACAAAAACAAAAACAAACAAAATAAGTAAGTAAATAAAAACAAAATACATCATTTGCAACTTATCACTTCTGGAGAGGTTATGGCAAACCATATTTCACTACTAATAGAGAAAACTTTTCAAATTGCCTATTCGGTCGCATATTTTAAGGGAAGAGCTAGACACCAGCGGCCTCAAATTCAGTTCCTTTGGGGCTAGTGAAGCCACCAGAGGGGGTCAGGGTTTTCTCCCCCCGCCCAGCTGTTTCCTCACACCATTTCTTCCTCTAGTACTAGAGGTTCCATCTAATAAATCTAGTTAGTCAGAAACCTCGGTCTAGGGAGGTGAACAGCTGTGGTGTACCACAGTCCCTTGCTGTGCAAGTCTATAAAGAAACAGAACCTTCATCAGAAAAATGTCCGTCTCCTCTCCAGACTGCCACAGAAGCTTTCTTTGCTCCTCCCATCTTTCCGGTAAGCCTTGAAGGGCAATTTGGTCTACCTCTTGTCCCAATATATAGATGACTAACTTTACAGTGTAGGAGATAAGGCTGCTCATAAACCTGCCCAGTCCTGGGCTGTCTTCCATATTGTCTGTCTGTCTGCCTACTTACCTACCCACGTAACGACTTACAACCTACACACTGTCTACCTTGAGACAGGGTCTCATGTATCCCAGGTTGGGAGCTTGAGCTCATTTTTATCTAAGTGTGATTTTCCTTTCTGATTCTCCTGCCCCTCTCCCCCTAGTGCTGGGATTACAGGCCTGAACCACCACACCCAGTTTATGTGGTACTAGCTCCCTAAACTAGACCTTCAGTTGAGCTATATCTCCAAAGTATAGTATAGTACTTATATGACAAATAATGTTTCGGCTTCACTTCTCTCATAACAAAACTTCAGTGTCTACTTACCATAAAACACTGTTTTGGGGCTGGAGAGATGGCTCAGAGGTTAAGAGCACTGGCTGCTCTTCCAAAGGTTCTGAGTTCAATTCCTGGCACCCACATGGTGGCTCACAACCATCTGTAATGAGATCGGGTGCCCTCTTCTGGTCTGCAGGCATACTGTATACATAATAAATAAATAAATTAATTAAAAAAAAACCACTGTTTTGTCATAGGCAATTATAACAAAAGTTTGTGATCCTTCCAAATATGAAGAATCCCTGAAGGCAAACAGCTGTCCAGTCATAGAGCCCAGTTTCAGTGGCCAGTGCACGTAAGACGGAGCAGCTGACTAATCCTCACCTGAGAACTCTGAGCAAAGGTAAAGCATGCTGCTGGCCTGAGGGGACTAAGTTCTCTCCTCCCTTGAAAACAATTACCTGACTGGATACAGAGAGTCCTGGGGAAATGACAGGCAGGTGGAGCAGATTCCTGAGTCATCGTTTTATTTCTTTAAAAAATTTTAATATTAAAAACTTGCAATTTAAAAAGGTCACACACTGATAATTAGCAGACCCAAAGCCTATACATCTCAGTGGACTTCTAAACCAGTGGTTCTCAACCTGTGGGCTGTGCCCCCTTTGTGGGGGTGTTGAATGACCCTTTCACAGGGGTCGCCTAAGACCATCGGAAAACACCAATATTTACATTACAACTCATAACAGTAGTGAAAGCATAGTTTTGAAGTAGCAATGAAAGTACTTTTATAATTGGGAGTCACCACAAGTAAAGAACTGTATGAAGGGGTCGGCGCATTTAGGAAGGTTGAGAACCCTTGCCTTGTACGAGTTTTGCGCTTCTCAGTTCTGCCCCTAGAGGGCACCAGAGACTGCTCAGCTTTACAGAGACTAGCGCTTGAGGAGACGAGGAGGCAGCAAGCCCTGAGCTGTGCGCCTGCGAAGTCAATGCATCCTCAGCACCCAGAGCCAGGGCATGGCTCTGAAGAAGTCTTCACAGCTGGGGGAGAACCCCAAGGTCCACGGATAGTGACCGACAGCTGTAAGTGATAACAGAGGCGAACGAGACTCAGGAGGTGGATTAAGGCTGGAAATCTCAGTCGATCTCAATAGAACACAGTACAAACGGAGCCTGCTCGGGGCTCCGGCCTCACTCACAGCTCCCTTGAAACATGGGCATTTGTCACAGATGAGCTTTCTCTTCACATCTGAGTTGTGCCCGACGCTCTGCCTCACAGTGACTCATCGGTGGGAGCAGAGAAAACACATGTATGTAGCACTGCCCCTGAGTGAGTGAATGAGTTAATCAAGCGAAAGCAGGCCAGCCCTGGAGGGCTGGCCCAGGCTGAAGGGGGAAAAGGAACATGTAGGCAGAGGGGAACTCTTAGGAGGAGAACTCTTCTGTGCAAAGAGAATATACAGGCAAGCAGGGGCCCGGGTCATTGTCCCAGTCCGAGCTTGTGCTTAGATAGGACTTGGAATCCAGGGCTTTGCAAAGGACTCAGCGAGCATGTGGGGAATGTGAGAAAGGGTGCTCTTCCGCGCTGCGACCACTACCTAACAGACAGGGAGAGGAGGTGAGATTCCGGTCACTGTGCTGGGGACATCAAAATTGGGCTTCTTGCGTTGTAGGGATGTCACGTGGAACATGGGCCAGTAAAGCAAGATTGATGTTAGGGGAGGAAGATTGCTCAGGGAGCCGTGGAGTCAACGGGGCCTCTGGGAGCCTTTCTACAAGCCATTGCCAGCCTAGCTTAGCATTCGCCCTCTCCCAGGGGAGCTATACCGAGACAACTTAGATTTCCTTTGCTCTTGGCTTCACAGATGTTCCTCTTTCCAGAAAACTCCTCCCATGAAGGGAAGGGCAAACAGGTTTACAGAGCAGGTGATGGGACCTAAGGACTAAAGAGAAGGAATGTCCTGAAAAGGCTGCTCTGGATGTGCAGGGCTGGCCTTTAAACTTGACCCCTGCTGTGGAATATTACTTTAACTATGTAAAGATGTGTTACATTGGTTCCTGCTGTGGGATATTACTTTAACTATGTAAAGGTGTGTTGCACTTGCTTCTGCTGCATTTATTTAACATGTAAAGATGTGTTACATTTGTTTCTGCTCTATTTGCTTAATTATGTAAAGATGTGTTGCTACTTTACCTTGCCTGCCCAAGTCACCTGATTGGTCTAATTAAAAAGCTGAACAGCCAATAGCTAGGCAGGAAAGGAATAGGCAGAGAGAATAAATAGGAGGAGGAATCTAGCCTCAAGGAGAGACTGAGGGAGAAAAAGACGGAGACGTCTAGAGCCGGCCCGGCAGCAGCCAGCCAGACACGGAGTAGGACATACAGAATGAAAGGTAAAAAGCCTGAGGCAAAATGTAAATGAAGAGAAACAGGTTGATTTAAGTTATAAGAGCTAGTGGAACAAGCCTAAACAAAGGCTGACAATTCATAACTAATAATAAGTCTCCATGTCATGAGTTGGGGGCTGGGAGTCCAAGAAAGCCTGCTACAGACTCCACTGTTATATCTATCTACAGGAAGGGCTGCCTTCCAAACTTGACCCCACACTTACATCTACCTGATCCAGGAAAATCTCATAATCTGCCTCGGTCTCAATTTCATTGTCTACACAGGGGGAACCATGGTCACCTGTCCCTCAGGAGGTTCTCATGAGAACCAGATGGGGTAACAGATAAAAAGGGGCCTAGTAAACTGTAAGGAGTGGTTGGAAATAAGACATCGTGAAAGACAGAAGCAGTGGGTATGGATCAGAGCACCCGAATTATCCTCCTCCTCCCACTCTATGTTTAGAGACTCCCAAGGTCTTAACAAAAGGATTTGGGTGATTTCAGGTGCTTGTAAGTGGGTTCAAGAGCAGGTTCAAGAGAACTCTGTGTGGGTCTTGAACCCTTGCACTGGTCTTCAGTCTGGTATGGTACTCTGGCTGTCAGAAATCACTTTTTGTCATAGGCTGGAGGGGAGGGGCTGAAGGAAACCTACACATATGGTCTGTAGTTCTATACTTCGTACAGGAGAACCTGCTGCCTTGTTTCCTACAATTTATATGACAACTAGCCAACCAACCAACAGTGGTGAGCAGAAAACCAGTAGGCCATGAACACTTCCCTAGAGTACCACACAATCCCACCTACATACTGTGGTTGAAGAGCCAGGCAAGACAGACATGCACAAGCAAGTCTAGTCATGGGGCCTAGGAGGAGATATCCTGGGGGCTGTATTACTAAACTGCTACATCTGTTTTTGTTGTTGTTGTTGTTGTTGTTGGTGGTGGTGTGTGTGTTGAGAAAGGGTCTTATGAGTCCTAGGATGGTGTTGGACTTGTTATGTAGCTGAAGATGACCATACGCATGATTGCCCTGTTCTTATCTCCCAAGACCTGGAATACAGTCATGTGCCACTATGCCAGATTTTAGGTAGAGATGGGATGGAATCCAGGGCTTTCCACATGCTAGGTAAACTCTGTCAAGTGAGCTACATCCACAGCCCTGAAATACATCTCTGAAAGGCTGGGTGTGTCCTTCTTGTACACATGAGGGGAGCGTTCTGCCAGTGGGTTCCACCTCCAGGTCCTGGGTAGGTCCTCTCATCTAATGCAGCACTAATGCAGCAATGATATGCCTTTGACAACAAGTATCAGATAGGCACTCACAACATGATGGAACGTATGCTATGTACTTATAAGTAATGCATGATGCCATTGTTTTAAAACATCTATTTTGGTAAAAATATACTTTTAATAAAATTTATCTTGGCCTTTTCCTTTTTGGGAAGATCAGATTCATGTGGATCAGGAAGGAAAAAGGAAAGAAGGGAATCCGCTTTGCTAGAGTCCCCTCAACACAGCAAAATTCCCAAGCATCTGACCTTCATTTGTATGTTGAAGGCAGGGGCAGTGGATGCAAGGCCATAGTTCCAGCAAGCTGAGAAAGAGGTAGAAGACATAGTCCTACCCATCATAGGCCCCAGACTCAGCACACTCCCCAGCCATGAGCTCTGCAAGCTCAGATGTCAATGAGTTCCTGGCCCAGGTTCTGCCTCTTCACCACAAACACTCTCTGTACTGGCAGGGTTACCAAAACATGTGTTCTGCACAGACCACAGACAAGCAGTTGAAGGGGTGCCTCTGTCATGCTGTGATACAGCCAGAAGCCACAGACTACAGAACCAGGCTGCTACACAAGCTGGCTGCTTGCTCATCCTTATCAAGTACCTGGGTTGCTTTCATACCTAGGATAATTCCCCAACGTTTATCCAAGTGTCAAGATTTTGTTTTATTTTTGTACTTTTTAGGTTCTTGAGACAAGGTATGGTAGTTTGAATGTAATTGGCCCCCATAAGCTTATAGGAAGTGGCACTATTAGGAGGTGTGACCTTGTTGAAGTAGGTGTGGCCTTGTTGGAGGAAATGTGTCATGTGAGGGCAGGCTTTGAAGTCTTATATATGCTCAAGCTATGCCTAGTTCAGTTCACTTCCTGTTGCCTGCTGATCAAGATGTAGAACTCTCAGCTCCTTCTCCAGCACCATGTCTGCCTGCACACTGCTGTGTCCCACCATGATGATAATGGACTAAACCTCTGAAATTGTAAGCTACCTAATTAAACGTTTTTCTTTATAAGAGTTGTCATGGTCATGGTGTCTTTTCACAGCAATAGAAATCCTAACTAAGATACAGGATCTTACCATGTAGCAGTATGGAACTTGCTGAAGTTGCTGTGTAGAGCAGGCTGGTCATGAACTTGCAATGACCCTCTTGTCTCTCTTAAGTGCTGGAATGTTTGGCCTGCTCCACCACTCTCAGCTAAGAATTCTCTTCCTTTTCTTTTTTCTTGTCTTTTATTTTTATGTGTATGGTTGTTTTTCCTGCATATATTTCCATGCCTGGTGTACACAGAGGCCAGAAGAGGATATCAGATCCCCTGGAACTAGAGTTACAGATGGCTGTGAGCCACCATGTGGGTGCTGGGAACTGAACTTGGGTCCTCTGGAAGAGAAACTGGTGCTTTTGGAGTCACATCTCCAGCTCTAGGAATTCTTTTTACATTCCTTATTTCATAGAGTATTATTGTAGAATATTATTTTAAGGTGTGTTACTTTTGTTTATGTTGCATTTGTTTAACTCGGTGAAGCTGTGTTACTGTGCCTGTCTAAAACACCTGATGGTCTAATAAAGAACTGAATGGCGGCCAATAGCTAGGCAGGAGACAGGATAGGTGGGATGGGCAGGCAGAGAGAATAAATAGGAGGAGGAAAAGAAAGAAGGAGCGAGAGGAGGAGGAGGAGGACCCAGGGGCCAGTCACCCAGTTACACAGCAAGCCACAGAATAAGAGTAAGATTTGCAGAAGTAAGAGAATGGGAAAAGCTAAAAGGCAAAAGCTAGATAGTATAATTTTAAGTTAAGTAAAGCTGGCAAGAAACAAGCCAAGCTAAAGCCAGACATTTATAAGGAAGAATAAACCTCCATGTGATTTATTTGGGAGCTGGGTGGCAGACCCTTCCAAAAGACCAAACACCTCCAACAACAGTATATATACAACATATTATATTTATCCTCTCATAGATATTTGAATTGTTTTTACTTTTTGGTTATGATGAATTGAATTAACACATTCTAAAACTTTAAAAAATTATATATATTTGGTGTAGTAGGGACAGGGCAGGTGTGGAGGTCTGAAGACAACTTGTGGCGTCGTTCTACCATGTGAGTTCTAGGCACCAAACTCAGGTTTTCAGGTTTGGTGACAGGTACCATTATCTGCTGAGCCAGTTGTCTGGTCCTGCCTTAAAACTTTTTGTTTGTTATGTTTTTTTCTGAGACAAGGTTTCTCTGAGTAGCCCTGGCTGTCCTGGAACTCATTCTGTAGACCAGGCTGGCCTCCAACTCAGAGATCCACCTGCCTCTGCCTTCTGAGTGCTGGGATTAAAGGCGTGCGCCACTACTGCCCAGCTGCCTTAAATGTTTTTAAAATGGAAACTTCTAAACCTATGAAAACATAGAAAACAACAAAAGGAATAAAAACAAAAAACACCCACAAAACAACTCCTGAACTCAAATGAACAAAATGAGACCCTCCATAAAACTGTAACTCATCCGTCTTGATGTTTCAGAGTTTCCTCCTGCCGTGCCCCACCCTACAACATTATTAACCAGATAACATCCAAACAACAGCTGTCATCTGGACTTTGGAAATGATGAGGTGAATTGAGTCTGAAGTCTTCTGTCTTCGTTGTAAATCTGTTTAGCAATCTCGGGCCTCCAGAGTTGTGAGCCTAAATGAGATAATGACCTTTTCTGCTCTTTGGCTTCGTGGAAGTGCTGGGAGCCGCTACACATGTGGCACATTGGTATATGCCTTTTCCTTCCCTTCCTTCTGGGGCAGCCACTTTTTTCCTCCATGGATATTAATAACCCTGAACCAGCAGAGTGTGCTCCTGATAGTTCAAGGAGGGGTTTGTGCTGTGAAATCCAGGATTCGATCCTTTTGTCTTGAGGTGTAGTGAGTATCGAGCATAGGTGATATAATTAGCTTTTGCTGCTGGAATTTTGTATGTGTGTATGTGCATGTGTGTGTGTTTATTGTGTGTGTTCATTGTGTGTGTGTGTGTATACCATATGTATGTACAGTATGTCTCGTGTGTGTGTACAACATGTGTCTATAGCATGTGTATATAGTGTGTCTACACTGTGTGTATCTACACCATATCTGTGTACAATGTGTCCAGTGTATGTGTGTCTCTACATGTACAAATACAGAAACAATCCCATGAACAAGTTAGACTCTCTCTGCTTGGAGCATCACATTGTCATTTTTTTTTTTTCTATAAAGAATTGTGATCTTAGCCGGGCGGTGGTGGCGCACGCCTTTAATCCCAGCACTCGGGAGGCAGAGCCAGGCGGATCTCTGTGAGTTCGAGGCCAGCCTGGTCTCCAAAGCGAGTTCCAGGAAAGGCGCAAAGCTACAGAGAAACCCTGTCTTGAAAAACCAAAAAAAAAAAAAAAAAAATTGTGATCTTGGGGCTGGAGAGATGGCTCAGGGGTTAAGAGCACTGGCTGCTCTTCCAGAGGTCCTGAGTTCAATTCCCAGCAACCACATGGTGGCTTACAACCATCTGTAATGACATCTGGTGCCCTCATCTGGGGGGCAGGGATACATGCAGACAGAACACTGTATAAGTAATAAATAAATCTTAAAAAGAAGAAGAAGAAGAAGAAGAAGAAGAAGAAGAAGAAGAAGAAGAAGAAGAAGAAGAAGAAGAAGAAGAATTGTGATCTCAGAATGAGCAACTACTTTTTCCTATCTCTTTCCCCTATTGGTTGAATTAGGAAGGGAAGTCCTTTGTGGAGCTTTCTTCCTTTTCTGACTGGGGATATGCAGTCACAGGACAGAGGTCTGAGTTCAAATGAGTTGTGAAGCCTGGCTCACGTCCTCCTAAACATCTATGACCAGAGTCCCCTGGAGTTAACTTGGGAAGGGCCCAAGAGCTCACTGGACAACTGAACAGGACTCAGCGGGTAGACCAGAAGTCAAAATGCATCTGTGGAGGCAGCTGAGGCGCTCTGGCCTCAAGCACATGGACTGAGAGCAACAGTCTGATTGGCTCTTCTCTTTGCCCAGAATGATCTTTTATGTTCTTACTTATGAAAGTACTATAACTCTTCAATGCTGGACTCAAGTACTGCTTCCCTCACAACACTTTTCCTGGTTCTCTATCCTTCCTACCCTCACCCTGGCTGACACATCAAGTACCCTCTCCTACTCTCATTCCATATGGCATTACTGTGACTCCTTTTTCATTTCTGTGTTTCATTTCTGCACCTTGTGGATACTTGGATATCAATCCTCTCTGGTTATTTAGACAGAGCTTTGCTTATGTAGCCCTGGCTGGCCTTGAACACACAATATTCCTCCTGTCTCAGTTTCCTGTTGGGATTCCAGGCATGTACTACTTCTCCAGGCATGATATCAGTCTTAACTCCTTGTTTAGGTTAAGATGAATTACTGGAGAAGAGAAATTATTTCATCTATCTCTTTCTATTGTTTAGAGCATAGTCAGCAACTAACAAATATCTAGTGGCCACATGGCTAGATGTCTTACACAACAGTGGCTCTCACTAAATGCATTCAGAATGAGGTGACATCGACCTCCAGGTACCTGGTAAATACAAGAAAAATTTTGCCCTATACTTGGAATTCAGCTTGAAACCAGCTTCACGTAATCCTTTTAAGCATTAAAACCTGTCAAAACTTCCATGGAAATAACAATGAAAGTGCTTTGGATAGCTACTGCTTGGGCCACAGCTGGAGTCTCAGGTGGATCTAATATGCCCAAGTGTGGAATTTGTGTCTGTTTGCTGTTTCAATTGGTCTCCAGAAGGACTTGAATGTCCCAAAATAGTACATGTTTGTTGACTTCAGATTGTCTCAATTCAAAGATAGCATCATCCAGAAATTTTCTTCTCATCAGCAGAATGAGTATTGATTTTACATTGATTGATTGATTGTGGTTATATGAACCGTGATACTCTGTGGACAAGACAATAGCTTGCGGGAGATGGTTTTCCCCTTCTCCTATGAGGATTCCCAGGGGTCAGACTCTGGTCATCAGGCCTGGTGACAAGTGCTTTTATCTGTTGAGCCATCTTGCCAACCTGATGTTTTATCTTTTATTTTTGAGACGGGTTCTCATGTAGCCCAGGATGACCTCCAATTCACTGAAGATGGCCTTTAGTTTCTGGTCCTCCTGCTCTTCCTCTCATGTGCGGGGATCACAGGGGTTGTGTGTTGCTAGGGAGCAAACCCAGGGTTTTGTGCATGCTATGAACACTTTATGAACTGAGCTACATCCCTAGCCTGAGGTCAAGGGACAGCTTCGTGGAGTTGGGTCTCCCCTTCCACCGTGTGGGTCTTGAAGACTGAATTCAGGTTATCAGGATTGGCAACCAGTGCCTCTAACCACTGAGCGGTCTTGCACACCTATCCCTATCCATCTCTTGAAGATCATCATCTTGAATAGAAACTTTATATCCATTAAACTGTACTTTATTTAAGGGGAATAATAGCATATCTGTTTTTTTGCAACTGGCTTATTTTGCTTAGCTCAAGTCCTCAAGATTCATCCACGCTGAAGCAGCTGCCAAGATCTCCCTCCCTCTATTAAGGCTATAATTCTGTTACATGTGGATGCCATTTATTATTGCTGCTGCTGTTTATCCATTCGTCTGTCAGTTGACAAGTTGAGTTGCTTCTAAGTTTTGGTGGATAATGGTGCTATGGACACAGGTCCATACATACCTACCTGTTCAGAAAGGAGTGTACTATGGTCGTCTTACTTGTGCGCTTCTTGGCAAGTCCTAGACCCGTGGCAACTTCTGTAACTCAGATATTTGATTCATTACCTGACTCCATTCCACCATGGGTAAGGACTTTTCCTGGGTTGCTGTGTGCGGCAGATGCACAATATAGGACATCATAGGAGTTCTGTTGTCATCTTAGGAAAGGTGATGGGGGCCACTGTGTGTGGACTGCAGCAGCCCAGTGCGTTCATGTGGACAGTCAGATTTTTGTTTGGAGATCCCACCCAGCCCCACCTCCACCCTCACCCCTTCACTGTTCTAGCCATTAGGCTGGGAGGCTTTTCCAAAAAGGTATGAACATGAGGAACATTTGCTCTGAATTAAACTTGGCTGCAGTTAAAGTGTTATCGCATACACGGAGCTCAAATTACAGGGGTTGCCTTTAGCCAGTGAATAGCGCGGGGAGGTTGCTCAGAGAGGTGGAAAATTCTGAGGCCCCCTCCAGCACGATTGCAAGAAAAATGCTCTGAGTGGTGTGGAGAGGGGCCAGCTGGTGATGTCAAGGGATTTATAAAAGAGATTACAGGACCTTTTAAGGGAATGAGGCGGCTGCTAATGATGGAAAACCGCTAAGGCTGAATCTGAGCGCCTGCCTCGTTGGCTGAGGTGCCTGTAACTGTGGAAAAACATATCGTGCCACCCCCTTTGTGTGAAGTTCAAAGGACAGCAGCTGAGGGTGGAGAGCAGAACCTGTTTCTGAGGAACCACTGGGGGCTCTCAGAACACATGGAGCCAGAAGTGTGGCCCTGGCCCTGCAAGTGGGAACACACCTGGTCGTACTTCCTTTCGTGGTTGCTTTTACGTTTTATTATTTCTTACCTTGCCAGGGATGGAATCCATGGAGTTGCTTATGCTAGGCAAGTTCTCTAGCATCGAACTGTGCTACGGGTGCCTTCTTTTTTTCTTTATATCATTCTCATGTGTGTGTCTGAGGTGGTCTGGAAAAAGCCTGTTTGTTTAGTTATTTTTTTTTTTTTTTTGTGGTGCCCAGAATCAAATTCAGGATCATGCGCATGTCAAGCAAGTACTATACCACCCAACTCCTTTACTTATTCGTCTATTGAAAACTTTATTATTGTTGTGTATGCGTGTCTAGGCGGAGGGGGCAAGTGGGTGGAGGTCAAAAGACAACTTTGTGGCATTGGTTTTCTCCCTCTACCTTTACATAGACTCTGGGGACCAAGTTCAGGTCATTGCGCTGGAGTAGCAAGTCCTTTACCTGCTGAGCTGTCTCACGGGCCCTCTTTATCTGTGAAAACAGCAGAAACAACAAACACAGCTTTAAACTGTCTAAAAGCTTTGTACCCCCAAAGAGAGCTCTTCAAATAAAATATCATGGGCTATATTAATATCGCATTCCCAATTGTCCCTATGGTCTTTTTACAACCCTTGCATCTTATCTTAAGAATGTGGGTCTTTATGAAGAGGAACCAAGATCCGTTACAAGGCCATAGATTTAGTCAAACAGACAAGCCCTGATTTTCTAAATTTAACAGCTGGCTCTTTTTGTGTTTTAAATAGATAGTTAGCCGGGCGGTGGTGGCGCACGCCTTTAATCCCAGCACTCGGGAGGCAGAGCCAGGCGGATCTCTGTGAGTTCGAGGCCAGCCTGGTCTCCAAAGCGAGTTCCAGGAAAGGCGCAAAGCTACACAGAGAAACCCTGTCTCGAAAAACCAAAAAAAAAAAAAAAAAAAAAAAAAAAAAAAAAAAAAAAAAAAAAAAATAGATAGTTAATGAAAATAGTCCTGGATTTAGGAACAGAACTTGTGAAATTTAGAGGGCTTAAAGGTAGAGGGGGGCCTTAATATCAATGTTTAGTAGAGGAGCTAAACAAGAAACTTCAGTGTGTAGGGGTGTGTGTGTGTGTGTGTGTGTGTGTGTGTGTGTGTGTGTGTGTGTTTGGTTTGTGTGAGAGAAAGGGAGAGGGAGAAGGAGGAAGAGAGAATCAGCACCCTGGGTCCCAGCTCGGTTCAGACACTTCTCATAAAGTACAGTCATCAAACCAAGTACTGAAGTTCTCCCCCTTGCTGTCTCCAGCAGCGACCAGCTTTATCGCCAGTGGCTCCCAGGAGAACCTCCTTCCTGTGGGTTTATCTTCCCACAGTCCCCTAAGGACACTTTGCAGATTAAATGTCTCCGAAGACCCTGTCTCCACGTCTGCTCGTCTGCTGCGTTATCAAACTCCTCTCCCCCTTTCAAACACAACTCAAGCCAGACCTGTTCTTTGAACTTTGCCTGATCATGGGGCCCCAATGATTTTCTCTTCACGCTTTGTAGAAATGTCGCCTCCCACTTTTAGGCTTGGACTACAAGCTATCTTCTGAGCTTCAAAGCCTCTTTCCTCAAAGGTGCAACACTATCTCAAATCCACTGTTGGAAAAATCTTACAGCAGGAACACTTGATAAAAGTGATGTTACTGTTATTGATCACAAGCTAGTGAATCAATAAATATTTCTTGCCTGAAATACTGAATAGGACCAAGAAACACAATTATTAAATTTAATGTGAGAATTGAACTTGTGAGTTAGAAAAGCACGGGATGATTTTGCTATCTATGGGAGATTTGAACGAAGAAGGGAATTCTAAACATGCCAAGAACCTAACTTCATTCCTTAACTCAAAAGTCTTATCCCTTTTCTCAGCTGTTCTAATTCCTTACCTCTGTTAGGCAGCTGGCCTCAAACTTTGGGACTTAAGGAGTCCTCTTTCTGGAGCCTCTTGAGTCACTGAGACCACAGATGTGCACCATGGGGCCCAGGGGCAATCACCTTTGATACACAGCACTTGCGCCACACCTTTCTGCTTCAGGGATGTGTGTGGGAAGGCACTGCAGGAGGAAGATGCTCCAGCCAGGCCTGTTCCCCACGCTTCCACTCTGCTTACCTGCCCTCTTCTTACTTGGCTGTTGGGGAAAGCTTAGTGTCCCAAAGGCATTCCCATCAGGAAGTGGATTTGACAGGCTATTTGGTTTATAAAAACAGACTATGTATGTACTTTTTAAAGGAGACTTACTTTAGAACTACTGGTGGTGTGGTGTTGCAGGTAGAATACATGGGTCTCCAATATAATATGTTATAACCAATTACTATGTTCTTGTAAACCAAAAATGAAGCGATACCTCTTAAGATAAATTCTTTTCTTTTCTTTCTTTCTTTCTTTTTTTTTTTTTCAGACAGGGTCTCTGCCAAGTAGCCCCAGCTGGCCTTGAACTTGTACTAACCTTGCTAACTCATTCTCTCCAGTGCTGAGGTTACAGGCATGAGTCATTATGCCTGGACATTTGTTTTATGCTTCTTGAGACAAGGCCTTGCCATGTAGTCCATGGTGGCTTCGCATTCTCAGTAACTGTCCTGACAGGTATGTGCTCCACCATACCCAAGAGGGCGATTGTGTTTACTGGGGAAGCATCTCACATAGCAAAGACCATCATAGACCAAACTTGGACTGGAAAGGGTTAGTAAGGCAGTGTTTCACTATGTCGTCCTGGCTGGCCTGAAACTCACTATGTGTAGACCAGGTTAGCCTTGAACTCACAGAGATGTTTGCTTTTCTCTCCCAGGTGTTGGGATTAAAGGCATGCACCACCATACCTGGCTGAGTATGGGATTTTTTTTTCTTCCCCAAAGGGAAATGACTTAGTATCTTTTTAAATAAAGATTTATTTTTTATACTTATATAATTTTATAACAGCATCATGTAGTATGTATACATAGCATGCCTGGTGCCCTTGAAGGTCAGAAAAGTGTGTCAGATCCCCTGAAACTGGAGTTACAGGCAGTTGTGAGCTGCCATGTGGGTCCTCTGCAAGAGCAATAAGCACTCCTAACCACTGAGCCATCTATCCAGCCCCAATAACTTAATATCTTTATTGCCATCCTTTAAGATGGGTTAATGATTTCTAGCTCTAGTTCCCCACAAACACTGTCAGGTAAAAATGGTACTGTGGATGTGGATACGGTAATACCTACCTGGAATGTCACTCAGGAAGCTGAAGCAGGGGAGGTGCTTAAGTCCAGGAGTTCAAGGTAAACCAGAGGAATATAGTGAGATCCTGTTTCAATATGAAACGGTACTGTGAAAAGTAATTTGAGCTTTTTGAGGCAAAGTATTACCCATTGGTGGGAAATAATGTGCTGTCAGTATTTGATATTTTATTTATATAATGATTTTTTTTGGGGGGGTCTATCAATCTGTGTGTGTATCAATTAATTTTCTGCTGCTACAATTAAACATCATGACCATAGACAACTCATAGAAGAGTTTATTTGGGCTTATGGTTCCAGAGGGATACGAGTCCATTATGGTGGAGGCATGGCAGCATGTAGCAGGAGCCAGACACTGAGAGAACACATCCTCAGCCACTAACATGACAGAGAGAGTGAGCTGAAGTGGCACAAGGCTGTTGAACTCTCCAAGTCCACCCCAGTGACTACTTGTTCCAGCAGGCCTCTACCTTCCAAAGAAGATTCCATAATCTCCCCAAGCAGCAACACCAACAGGGGACTGGGTGCTTGAATCTGTGAGCCTAGGGGGGCATTTCTCACTCAAACTCCCACATAGGGTCTCACTCTAGTCCAGGATGGACTAGAATTCATGGCAACCCTCCTGCCTTAACATTCCAAGTACTGGGATTACAGGCTTGATCCACCACACCTCACTGCTAATTAGAATATTTTAAGCTTTTGCTGTGCTTTATAAATTCTAAAATTAAGTCTTTTTCGGTTAAAAAAAAATCAAGCTAGAATTTGCGAAGGCATCTCATAGATGTTTTCTCTGGGCTTCATTTACCCATGATCATCACAAAGTAGAGCAGCTATGACGACCTACAGGAGCTGTGGCAGCCATCACAGGAACAGAAGAGAACTAAACAGCAGAGAAATGAGTGTGTTAACATTTCCTCTTGGAGAAGGGGAGGGAGAGCCACAGACGCCCCCTAGGACTCTCTTTTGATGTTATAACTACCACTGTCTACTGCTCCAGTACATGGAACCGAGAAATGCTCAAGTGTCTAAGAGTAGGAAATTGACTGAGGTGGGTTCCAATAAACTGACCCCGAGGAATCTTTTTATCTGTGAGTTTCTCCCTACTTTTGGTGAATAGACATATCGCTTACATGTCCAGGAGAGTCATGACATGCAGCGAAGCCCCAGTGTGATTGGTGTATGTTTTGACATGGGCTCTTTTGTTCTGTGGCCATGAGTTCATGTCACCTCTTCCATGGCAGAACATGCCACTTGAGGTGACTTCCGTTCACATTCCTTGGCCTTCGTCACTCCTGTTTCGCTCAGAGGAAGCTGTTTTCCGATTTTAGGATGCAGTCCGAGTGATCCAGCAGTGGCTGCCTCACACTGGAGGTGACGAGAGTTGGTAGTTGTTCAGTCTGTAAGACTTGATCCCAGTCTGACGCTGGAGGTCTAGAGAGTTGCCAGGCTTCAGCCTCTGTTGGAATCCTGAAGACTTGGTTCTAACATTGATGAAAGAAGGAGCAGCAGCAGCAGGACAGCTGAACTTGGCCTGCAAAAGCAAAGGTAAACAAGCAAAAAGTTTCATGCTTCTGTGTCCTCTTATCTGGGCTGCCGTCAGAAGGTGTAGCCCAGGTTTTTGTTTTTGTTTTTGTTTTTTTTTTTTTTCAGCCCAATTTTAAAGTGGGTCGTCTTGCTTCAAATAATCTGATCAAGAGGATCCCTCCATAGAATGGTACACAGAAGCTTGGGTTTGGTTGAGTCCACATGCAGTCAAGGTGACAGCCAAGCTTAGCCATCATAGAGTAACTGGGGAGTATTTAGCAGGCTAGCACATTTTTAATTTTTGTTAGCTAATGTTCATGTGAGGATTCCCGGGACTTACTGCTTTTCCATCAATACAAAGGATTTCCTTTTCTCGGCCTCAGCTTCCTCATCTGTCAAATGAAGATTTGTTTGTAGCTCCTGTGGTCAAGTAAGACTTCATTAGCACGTCAGAGCAAAGCTTATCTAATTATTTTTGTAGTGCTGGGGATTGAACCTAAGCTATAGCCCAAGAAAGTAGGAATTTATGAGCATTTTTTTTGAATTCAGAATATGTTATAAAATAAAACAAAAATAGATTTCTGTTGATTCTAAACTCATTTATCACTGTGTGATGAAAAGATTACTGAAGATCACTGAGTTGCTACACAGGTGTCCTACCACTGAACTATAATCCTAGCTCTTAAAATGAATGGTTTTTCAGGAAGGGTCTGGCCTTGAACTCATGGAGACTCACCTGCCTCTGCCTCTTTTTTTTTTGGTTTTTCGAGATAGGGTTTCTCTGTGTAGCTTTGCGCCTTTCCTGGAACTCACTTGGTAGCCCAGGCTGGCCTTGAACTCACAGAGATCCGCCTGCCTCTGCCTCCTGAGTGCTGGGATTAAAGGCGTGCGCCACCACCGCCCGGCCACCTCTGCCTCTTGAGTGAGATTAAAGTTGTGCACCTCTATACCCAGCCTGATTTTGAATTTTAAATTTTTTATTTATTTTTATGTGTGTGGATACTTTGCCTGCATGTATGTCTGAGAATCACTTTCATGCCTGATGTGCACCAAGGCCAGAAAAGGGCACCAGATCCCCTAGAACTAGAGTTAAGAGGTGGTTGTGAGCCACCATGTCGGAATTGGGAATGGAGCCCAGGTCTTCTGGAAGAGCAGAAAGTGTTCTTACCTATTGAGTCATCTTTATAACCTCCTATTTTTATTTAATTATTTTTGAGCCAGGGTCTTGCAACATAGCCCAGGTTAGCCTTGACCTCTTGACCCCTCTGCCTCAGCTTCCTAGCCTCCTATGTACTAGAATTACTGGACTGTGCCACCACACAGACTCTAGAATTAATTTTTAAACAAAATTAGGGGCCTGGAGTGATGGTTCAAAGGTTCAAAGCAATGGCTGTTCTTCCAGGGGGCCCAGATTTTGTTCCTAGCACCCACATGGAGGTTCACACTGTCAGTAACTCCAGCTCCAGGACAGTGTGGTGTACCTGTCTTACCTTCAGTCAAGACATTCATATACATAAAAATGAATAAATCTTAAATAACTGAACAAAGTTAACATAGGAAGCGTTTTATGAATAAGCAATTTCTATTTAAATGAAATGTAATTCAGATTGAGTTTTATTATGCAATGATTAAGGAATAGGGACATTGACTGGAGATGTAGCTTAGGGGTATAGCACTTGTCTAATGGGCACAGGGCCTTGGATTCAGTTCCCTCACACTGAAAATACATTTTTTGCTTCTTGCAAATACATGGATAATACTAATACAAGGGATTTCCATGTGGTGATCCACACTTGCAACCTCAGCATTTGGTGAGGCTTGAGGCAGGAGAATCACGGGTTCCATGCCAGTCTGGGTTACGCAGCAAGTGCTTGCTTCCAAAACTAAAATAAGATGGGCCTTGTGTCACAGGTCTGAAACTGCAGCCATTTGGGAGACTGACGCAGGGGTATCCAATGCTCAAGGCCTGTCTGGGCTACTGAGTGAGAGCCCATCTCAAAATAAAAACTTAAAAACTCAAACCAAACCAAAATATATAGAGTAAGAGAAATCAAGCTTTTATTTGCTTTTTTTTAATTAAATGGACTTGGAAATTCTGAGATAACATTCAGTGGTATTTAAATGTGTAAAAAAAAAAGGCCGATATCACTTTAAAAATACTAAAAAAGGAAATTACTGTGGATGTCCATTGTTTTCTGAAAGAAGGCTGTTTGCATGCCTGTCTGGTGCTGACGTGATAGAAGTCAAAGGCCAAATCAGAATAGGCTCTCCTTTTTGGAACATTCCATCTCAGTGAAACAGAATGACTATAGGCTAGCAACAATACACACCGAACAGGCCGTCAACCTCGAATTTCACATGTGCCGTGTTTACAAACAGAAGCGTGGCAGGGCTGCTCCACCTTTTGAAACAGGTTTGACTCAGATGGGATTTGCGTGTGTGACTGTGCTTCAGCTTTTTCCTGCAATCTGCTGTTTTAAGGCTGACGTGTATATCATATGGGGCAATGATAAGATGCGAAGAACAGTGTGCGCTGCACCAGCCTCCTAAATAATTACTGGGTGCCTTCTACGTAGCACTTTCTATGTTGGGCCCTGACAGACCTTTGAGGCCCCCTGTCTTTTTGGTGTCATGTCTCAGTGTGACACAGTGTGTTACTGTCTTAGTTACGAAATTCTGGTAAGTTCATCAGTCCAGTGGGATTCAAGCTAATCTAGAAAAAAGGCCTCCTAGAGTCAGGGGACATTATTAATTTGGGAGAGAATATGTAATGTCAATAGTTATTTAGCATCTTGCCTTTCAGTTGTTGAGTTACTGTGCCAGGTTTTACAAAGTGCATTTCTGATGCATATTAAAACCACTGACATTCAAAGAGTCCAACACTCCTGATTAGAGCTTTCGGGCTTGTATTTATAAAAAGGTTACCGGTGCATTTCCTCCGTGCAAATTATTTTTGGCTCTTACCAATCTTTACGAATATAATAAAGTCTGTGCCGCATAATGTATGTGATTAATTTGTCCTAGTCACTGGCTTGCTTTTACTTAGGGAGATATCCCAGAAAGATGGTATCTCTTCACGGGAATTTGTGCAGACAGGGAACGGGAGTGTACAGCAAAGGGCAGCTGTACTTTTCACCCTAGGAGACAAGATAAGAAATATCATCAGGGCAATAATGTATTCACTTGCATAAATTTATCACGAAGATGACACAGAGTGGTTTCTTCGGGGGTAGTTCACGCAGATGTCAAGGGTTGCCTATGCGACAAGATAAGAATGGTTAGGGTGGATGTGTCCACAGAGCATTCGAGGCAGGGTTATTCTGGGCCTGGTGATGCTGGCCTGTAATCCCAGCCACTGGTGAGGATGAGGCAGGAGGATTGCAGGTTCAGGGCAAGCTTGGACTATTCAGTGAGACTGTTTTAAAACAAAAAGTAAAGGGTGGGCTCGGTGGTAGACTCCCTAGTACTGGGAGAATACAACCCAAACCTAAACTAAGACAAAACCAAACAAAAGAGATGTATTTGTTACTTTTCTTGTTGCTGTGATCGACTGTCTGAAAAAGCACTACCTAAGGGAGGAGGGATTTATTTGGCTTCAGTATTCCAGCATACATAGTCTGTCATGGTGGGGAAGGCATGCTGACAGGAGCGTGAGGTAACTGGTCACATTGCAACCACAGTCAGGAAGCAGAGAGAGATGAATTCTGGTCCCAGCTCCCTTTCTCCTTTTTATACAGTTCTGGACCCTAGCCCATGGGATGGTGCCACCCACCCCTAGGGTGGGTCTTCTCATCCCAGTTACCCAGTGTGGAGCCTCCCTCACAGACATGACAGAGGGCTGTCTCCCAGAAGATTCTAGATCTCGTTGAGCTGACGACGTTAGCAATCAGAACATGTTTGTATAACGAACATGGATCATTTTCATCTCAGCCATCTTAGCTTTGACACTAGCTCAGCTGGTTACCGTTGGGGAGTCTGGTGCTATGAAGAGGTCCATTGCAGCTACTATGTACCTGTACATTGTGTGACAAACTTTTCCTGGGGAGATACAGCAAACACATCTATTTACCCTAGATAGGAAACTCACTACAGACCAATGTATAGATACCACCGAAGTCCAAGTTGGTTGAACCAATGGCTTTTACTGGGGTTATTTACAGGAATATGGGTGAGGTTACTTACAGGAGCAGAAATGACTCAAAGACAGCTACATCACCAAGTTCCACCCCAGGATGGGTGACCGCTCACAAAAGCTAGGAACCTGGAGCACACTGCACAGCCTGCAGGCAGCTCGACAGGTTGGAGAGTGTGCTTTCTGAGCGGCTCTGATCTAAACTTCTTCCAGACTGTTGGGCTGGTTTCTGCTTTTTCCAGGCATCTGGTCTGGTCTCAGAGTCTTCTTTGCAGCTCAGCTTCACATTATCTGAGACTCACAGCTTTTATTGCTTACTCTGCCAGGGAGGGGCCTAGTGGATCTGGCCAGTTTCAGGGACTTCCTGAAGCTAATTTGAGTTGTTTGCTTTTCCTGCTTAAGGAGCCTCCCTGTAGGGTGGAATGTTTCAATCTCAGAGGAAACTGTTACACAACACTATCGATGACGTGTTTTTGACACACAGTGAATATTTGGTCTCTAAATCCTCCTATGGCTGCTTCATTTGCTCATTATTAAGAAACCTCACAGAATTTTGGCAACCCTTTTTTTTTTTTTTTAAATCAATACTCAGTTATAGAAGTTTAAGGGCATAAGAACACCCTGGAATCTCTTGTTCCTAGTGTTCCCATTTCCGCCTACTTCTAAAAGGCTGACGACTCTTAAATATTTAAATTCTTCTCAAAGACACCCTGCTGTGCCCCCAAATGCAAGCCACACACCCAAAGGGACAAAAAAGCACTGGGGACAGTGCCTCTATTTGAATTTCGCCTTGATTCTTAAGAGAAGCAGGAATCTTGGAATTAAGGCAGTCCAGATCAAGGGTATCTGGGACAGAGCTTGGGCCTTCTTGGGAAAACAGAACAACAAAAAGCAATAAACACCACTCCTCTCCCGCTCCCCAAACGAAACAAAACAAAACAAACAAACAAATGCGAGGCGATACTGCTTCGCCGCTACCAGCAGAACAGACTGCGCCTGGGTCGCTGCGGTCCTAGGTCGCCCCGATCGTACGGTGAGGCCGCCGGGGCGAAGTTCCCAGGTCCCGGCTAGGCGCTGCGGGGACTTTCACCTGCTGGGCGCGCGCGGGGCGCGGGGCGGACCCGGCGGCGGCGGGCGGGGCTCTGGCGCGCGGGAGGAGTCGGTCCGGGCCCGCCCCGCAGGAGGAGCCGCGGGCTGGCAGCCGATCCGGCGTCTCCGTGACAGGCACCCTGCTCCGCCGCCGCCGCCGCCGCCTTTCTTCCTCGTCCCGGGCTGTGCGCGCCGAGCTCGGGATCGGGCTCCGGGTCTAGCCCCGCTACGGGCCGTGCGCCCTTCGCTCGGCGTCCCGGTCTGGGGCTCCGTGCCACCCGCTCCCGCCTCCCGGCCGCCCGGCCGCCTCCCGGTTAGCCAGACCTCGGCCACCGAGCTGCTCACACCAGCCGCATCCGCGCCGCCCTTGCCGCTCGGCCCTCTGCTCCGCTCCGGGTTGCCCCCCTCCCCGCCACTGCCTGGCACCCAGGCTGCCCACTGCACGACCCGGGTCCCCGCCGCCGCCTCGCCTGGCCCCACGGTTCCCTCCCCGGGGTCTCGCCAGCTCTTTCTTGCCGCCGCCACCGCCACCGCCGCCCCTGGAGCAGCGGGTCCACCGCGGGTCACCATGCCCAGCAAAACCAAGTACAACCTTGTGGACGATGGACACGACCTGCGGATCCCTTTGCATAACGAGGACGCCTTCCAGCATGGCATCTCTTTTGAGGCCAAGGTGAGAGGCCACCGGGAGGGAAGTACCCGAGGGGGCAGGTCTGGGTGGATGGGATGCCAGCTGTCCTGGACGCAGAGCAGGTGGGTTAGGCCTTTCTCAGCTCCTGCCCAGAACAGCTAAAAAGAGCACCTGCAAAGTTTGAGGTGCCCTGCCTCACCCCCTTCTCCCACCTGCAGACACCCATCCTTGCCCGCCAAGGCTGGATTGAGTTACTTCCCGGAGAAGCCAGAGCAGCGCAGCCTGGACGCCAGGTTCTTTTGAAAGCTTTGAAGGAAGCGCTGGTGTTATTTACCTGCTGGGCTTCCACGGGAGGTGCTTTGGGGAGGTGTTTTAAAAGCCTGTTTCCTGACCAGTTTAAAATTTTTTTTTTTTAATTCCAAGTAGCTGGATCTAGTTGCTAAAGTCACTCCCCAAATGTTTGCTTTCGCACGGCTCTTTTGCATGTGCCAGTCATTGGTGTAGTGGTCAGGTGAAAGCCGTTTTCCAGTTTTGTGGTGCGCTGTTAAATCTCAGCAGTTGCTGATGAAGAATTTAGCCGAGACGGCTGGAATTTGCAGGGCCAAGGCCAAAGCCACCCTTGGGGGAGGGGTGGAGTGGAAACGTGCGTGCTGGACCAGCGGCTGTGTCTAAGGCTGGCCACGCTGAAGTGAATGGTGAAGCACCTCGCTGTGTGAGGAGTTCTGGCTTCTGAAACTGCAGTTGGAGTTTCCACGGTGCCCGGGAACCGTGCCTTTCTGTGCAAAGGCTTCTTCTCTTAATTGTGCTCCCATTTCCCCTACCTATAACCCAAAGAAAGACGCAGGGATATTCAGCATGCACAGTGTGCTTGTCACCGAGTGAAATTTAGGTGAGCTCTGTATAGACTGGGTGTGGATGGTTTTGAGAAGAGAACTTTTGACGCGGGGGCAAACTTGCTCCAATCTCTCTTCTTCCGCGACCACGGGTTAGTATATTGTGCAAGAACTGCCATCAGGTGTCCATTTCCTTCAATTTGCAAAACATCTTTGGAGTGTCAGTTAGGTGCCCAGAGGTCACTTGTGTTTAGAATTACATCCCTTTTCTCATGCAGATGTATGAATTGGTGAATCATACCCCCCCCCCCCCCAACAACTTTTCTCAGTCATATTTGCTAGAACTAGAGGTACCACTCCTTCACCCCGCAGTTATCAAGCTCTGCCTTGGAATGCAGAGCTGGGTTGCTGAGTATGGCTGGGACCAGAGGGGAGCTGTCAGCCAAGATCATATCTCACTTCTCTATCTCAGAATAGATCTGGTTGGCCCAAGACATTCGATGTTTGGGTTCATGTGTGTCTGGGCCTGTGGATTTGGTAAGCAGTTTCTTAAAAGTATAACTTTTCATTATGGTTATGATTTAATTTTCTTGCACACACACACACACACACACACACACACACACACACACACTGAGAAATTGACTTTTGTCTTATTTGGTTCCCCAGTGCTATATTTTTAAAAATTATTTTTAATTATGTGTCTGTATGTGGTTATGTGCATGTGAATGAAGGTATTCCCCGGAGTCCAGAGGCATTGGATCTCCCTGGAGCCCGAGTGACATATACTTCTGAGTTGCTTGATGTGGGTTCTGGGAACTGAACTCTGGACCTCTGCAAGAGCAGTGTGATGGGGCTCTGCAGCCCCATGGGGTGCTAGTTTTTAAAGAACTAAGATAAAAAAAACTAATCAGATTAATTTTTTTTTTATTCTCACAGTCCTCTGCATTTGGTCACAGCTAGGTGTCAAAAACTGTGTGTACATACAAATTTCAAGAAAAGTCCAATTCTTATTATAATCTCCTGCAGTTGGAATGCTGAGGCAGAGGGATTGCCACAAGTTAGTGGCTTTCCTGGGCCACATAGTCCTATCAGAGAAAACCAACCAACCAACCAACCAACCAACCAACCAACCAAATAAAACCAAATAGTCTATCTCTTCTAGCTCGATGTATTTAGGGGACATTGAGTGTCTGGGTGACCTAATGAAGTAATTGCAACCAGACCTTAAGAAATACTGGGCTTGAGGCTTGCCTTCAACTTTCTGGATCCCACTTTTTTTTTTTTTTCCTCTAGTACTAAACATGCAGTTTCTTTTCTGAGCAAATGTCTGGGGGCTGCATAGTGTAGTTTCTATAGTAACTCTGAATTCACAGATAGTGGTGGTCAATAAGAGGAGGAGCCATGGCTGGTTATGTTCCCAATGCAGACAACACAGGGGGCCGGGGGTTCAGCATTGAGAAGGGTGAGGTGGAGAGAAAGGACGAGGGCAGGTGGGGCGTCCAGAGGCAAAGGCTGAGTTCATGGACTGGGTCCTGCCTCCTAGCTCTTTGTAGTTGATGCTAGACTCTGGCGTATTCAAGTACCATGTCAGCCAAGACCTGCGCAGGGCTGGGAGCAGAAGACCATCTCTCTGTCCCCCCTGTGCTCCCCAGTAAGTGCCTTCTGCAGCTACGTCCACCTCTCTATTGAGCAGTGTCTGTCCCTAGAAATGTGCCATCATGGGGATTTCAGGGTTAAAGCCACTGGGCATTTGCTCCTTGTTTTGGAAAAGCACAGACTGTAAAATACAAATGCATTGTTGCCTTGTTAGGTACCTTGGAAAATGAGTCCGAGACTTCCTCTTCCAAGGGTTGGCAATTTTTCAGAATCAGCACTGGATGGAGTGATTCTCTGGATGTATGCCTCTCATTTTTTTTTTTTCCAGAATTCCACAGAGACACAAAGGGTTAGGTGGGATGGTGTGTCCCTGGCTGAACTTCAGCGTACTTAAGAAACACACATACCTTCCAGTATCGCAGTTGGTAGAGTGTTTGCCCCACATGCAGGAAGCCCTGGGTAACATCCTCAGCACCACTGTTCCAGGTGTGGTAATGCATACCTGCCATCCCAGCATCCAGGAAGTAGAGGGAAGAGGATCTGGATACCTGAGAGCCTGTCTTTCTGCATGCACCCCACCCCAAATGCATATAATGATGAAGCCCAATCTATATATGTGTTTTCACCTGCAAAGCCTCATTTAAATCTTACCACTTTTCTATCAGATGTGTCTCCATAGGTCTGTTTGTATGAACTAGGATACAGTCTCAGGGAGGCTGCTGCCTGTCAGGGTCCTCACAGCCGAATTAACAAAGCTACCATTTAAGACTAGTGCTTGGACTTTGGACTCTTACATCCTCCTAATGCTTACGTATTTGGTAAATTTGTTGTTTTCATTGCATGCTGGTGATGGTTGCTTTGCGTGGAACTTTCACAAAGGCTTCATGTAGAAACAGGTACATTAGTTGTCTATTTTTCAGGTGGAATACTGGGAGGTGAGACTCACAGAGCTTTGTTAGCGTCAAACAGTGAAAACTGTTTTGTACCAGTCAGACTTTGGTCACTGTGGTGGAATCCCTGACTCATACAACCTAAAGCAGGATGGGTTCATTTTAGCTCACGGATTCAGAGGTTTCAGTCGATGGTTCTGGTTGTTGGTGGAGGTGGCAGAAAGGAACCCCAGGCCTGTAGATATAACTGTCTTATTAAATGAAGAGTTGAAATGAAGAGCCAAATGAAGAGTTGAAAGCCCAAGAGGTCAGAGCAATAGCTAAGAGCTAAAAACCCTTTCTTACCCTTCACTGCCACTGCTGTCCTTCCCCTCAGAAAGAGACCTACTTCCTGTGTGTCTGTCTTTTTATTGACTTTCTGTTTTGCCTTCTCATTGGTTGTAAACCCAACCACATGACCTCCTCGTCACTGCCTTTCTATACAGACCTCCAGGTCTTCTATGGTTGGTATTGAGATTAAAGGTGTGTGTCTCCATGCTGGCTGTATCCTTGAACATGCAGAGATCCGCATAGTTCTGCCTCCCAAGTGCTGGGATTAAAGGTGTGCGCCACCACCACCCAGCTTCTGCTATGGCTTGCTATTAGCTCTGACTCCCAGGCAACTTTATTTATTAACATACAAATAAAATCACATTTCAGTACAAGTAAAATATCACCATATAGCCCTCTAGGATTGCTCACACACCTGGCATGCGGCCAGCAGGAGGGCAAAACTCAGGTGTGCACTTGCCCACAGAAGCAAATACTCCGCTCAGTGGAGTGCTCCTTACTGCCTATCATGATGGTGGGAGCCTGTGGCAGAAGTGACTTACCTCACGGCATTAAGGAAGCAGAGGGAGATGGTGGTGAGGAGCCTGGGGGCCAGGTCTAGCTTTCAAAGGCATATCCTCATTTCTTCCTTCCTCCAGGTAGGGCCCATTTCCTGAAATTTCTACCACCCCCTAACATAGCTCCATCAGCTGGGGATGAAGATTTCAATACGGGAGCCTAAGGGAAACATTGCATTACTAAACCATAATGTATTTATTGAACACTTACATGCCCTACAATGTCCCTCCAAGGCATTTGACCCCTGGTCTGTGACTGCCTTACCTACTCCTGAAAGAGTTGTTCTCTCTGTATTCCTAGGACACACTGTCTGGACTATGGTCTGACCATCAGAACTGAAAAGCATCTTAGGCATCTAGTGTAGACTCAATTTATGGGTAAGGAATTGAGGTCCAGAGGGAAAGTCTTGACCCAAGGTACATAACCACATAGTAACAGAGTCACTGGTAATCTCTGGATACAGTTACCTGTGGCTAACACTACCTTATGACAGGCTGGGAGCAACAGCTGTGTGTTTTGTTCACGATCCATGGCCTGGGGACTCAGGCAGAGCTTGAATGGACTGATCTTCTGGTGTCCATGGTGAACATTCTGTGTTCTGTGGGGTTCTTTTTTTTTTTTTTGTGAGTAGACTGGAAAGTCCTAGAAGGTTTCACTTACATGGCTGGTGCTTTAGTAGTCTTCGGTGTGGCTGTTGAATCTAATGACTGGCTTATGTTTCTTCATCGCGCAATGGGTCTTTTGTTTGGTAGTTGGCTTTCCGGAGGGCCTGTTGTAAGAAGGAGGACACTGTTAAGGCTTGGCCTTCTGAGGATTACAGGTCACTTCTCCTATTTTCTGTCATTCACAACTGACTGTAGAGGAATAGAAGTGGACTCCACTTCTAGATGTGTGTTTGAGTGTGTGAGTGCTTACACATGTGTGTATACATGCATTTGGAGGCCAGGGGGCAACCTGGAGTGTTTCTCTGGGTTGTTCATCTTTTTTCTTAAGATCTATTTTTAATTTTATGTGTTTTTTGGTTTGTTTGCTTGTTTTGTTTTTGTTTTTTGTTTTTGTGTCTCGTGTGTGTGTGTGTGTGTGTGTGTGTGTGTGTGTGTGTGTGTGTGTGTGTGTGTATGCCACATACATGCAGTACCAGTAGAGGCCAGAAGAGGGCATTGAATCCTCTGAGTTATAAACAGCCACCATGTTGGGGGTGCCGGGAACTGAATCTGAGTTTACTGCAAGTTGAGCCATCTCTCCAGCTCTCCACCTTGTATTTCTGAGACAGAGTCTCTTGCTGGGACCTGGAGCTTGCCCAGTGTGCCGGGCTGACTGACTGGCACGCCTCAGCGATCCTCCTGTCTCTGCTTTTGCAGCACTGGATTACAAGCATGTGTCACCATTCCTGGGTCCTGGGGATCTGAACTCAGATCCTTATGCTTATGAGGCAAGCAGTTTATTAAACGAGCTTTCTCCCCAGTTTCCTAAACCCCACTTCTTAGTGAGGGAGTGCCCAAGTGAAGGTTAAGGACTGCTGTGCTGGTCCTATTTTAGTCTCCCGAGGTCTTTGTCTGCGTCTACATCCCTCTGCCCCCTGCATCTGCCACAGCGATGAATGCAGTGTCTTGCATGTAGAAAATTAAAATGAGTGAATAAATGTAATTTCTTAGCTGCTCCCTGTGACGATCGTCAGGGCCCTCCCTGGCCAGCCCTCAGTGGGAGATGCTGTGTTGGCACCATTCTCCTGACTTTAGTCGTTCAGGTCTTGGTCTCTAGTAACTTGAGGCACTCCTCTGCCGCGGTGTCTCTCTTATATTCCTCTCACCTCCAGTTTATACTGCGCTGCTTCCCAGGGAGCTTTTTTTTGTTCCTGAATGAAATGAAACCCCAATGATTGATGTAGAGTTTGAGTTAGAAGGACATATGTTCCATTTCAGGAATAGGTAATTACCATTTACTAATTGTCCTTTATGTATGTCTTCATTAATGAATGGATACCCACCCACCCCACCCCCATGAGCACACAAATCCACTGTTTATTTTCTTTACTTTGTTATTTTATGTCATACAGATCTGGTTGGCAAGTGTGCCAGGCTTAGATTCAGGAGTCCATGCTGTGTTTGGCTTCAAACCCTAGCTCAGTCCCTTACTTGCTATATGACCTTATATGAATTCCTTAACATCTCTCATTTGGAAGAGAGGTTTAATGTATCATATGCCCCAGAGGGTGGGTGGGAGGGTGAGGGGAACTGTCTATGTAATGCCTAGCACAGTACTTGTCATGGAGTGGGTTGCTGTTTTCATTAAATTAAATTCGACAACTTGCAATTTATTTCGTTGGTTTGGTCTGTGCACGGTGTAATCCACAGAATAGCCTTTTGTCTTTTCTAGAAGTTGTCTTTTCTAACTCTGAGGTCTGGTAACGCATTAACTTCATCATACATGCCTGCTTAAAAAAAAAAAAAATCTAGCTGCCGAATGACTCTGATTCCTCAAGTTGCAAATCAGACAGCCAGACTGCTGTGTGGGCTTAAAATAGCTGTCAGCTTTCTTAGACGGGGGTGGGGAAGGGTTAACTAGGTTCTGGTGTAAGCCCCAATCACATTTGTTCCAGCTCTTTAATCCCTGTTATGATTAAAAATCACAGCATCTTAAGTATGGTGTGTTGTCTGTCTTCACTTGTCTCTGAGTTTCTTGGGTAAATATTTCTTTAAGCAGAGCTAATCTAAGCAGAAGAAGCCTTGCAGCATGGGATTAATTAATACCTTGCGATGCTTACATTTCCCTTTTCAGTTTTTATGCTCAGCACCATGTTTACTTTCAAACATCAGAGCAGCTGGCTCTAAAGTTGTTTAAAAAGGCGCTTCTAGCAAGTTCTGTGCCCACAGAGAGCTGAATCCCCATACACCCCTGCATGGAACCCGGTTGGCTCTCTATGGTAGGATTTGAGTGTCCTTTGAGAACTGAGGGTGGTGGCTACAGCTTGCTTAGTCTTACTTTTAAAATCAATTTTGTGTGTGTGCTTGTACTTGAATGCGCATATGCTCTATTCGTGCATCAGATAACAGCTTTTGGGAGTTGGTTCTTGCCTTCTACCCTGTTAAGGCAAGGTTGGTCTTGTTTCTGCCACTTGATAGCATCCTGGTTAGCTGGCCCAGGACCGTGCAGCTGATTCTCCTCGTCTCCACCTCCCATCTCTTTGTAGGAGTGCTGGGATTAGGGATGTGTGCCACCATGGCTGGCTGGTTTTGGTTGTTGTTGTTTGGTTGGTTGGTTTTGGTCAGTTCTGGGAATCACATTCCTGTCTGAAGGCTCATGCTGCCATCACTTTTACCTGCTAAGTCATCTTCCTGGCCCCTACTTCCACTTATTCTAGAAGCCACACCCCTTGGAGGCGGGGATAGTTTAAATGAGTTGAAGGAGACAGAATCCCTACTCCAAGGGTCTATTGGGTGTAAGGAAGTGGCCAAGAAGAGGGCACTTCCACCAGTGCACCCTGAGTGGAGAACATACTGAATTCTGTGTATGTGTCTGTGTTTGGGGAAAGAAAGGAGATGGAGGAGGAACGTACCACAGAGACAGTGTCCATGTTGAAATACTTCCGCTGGGAGACAGCGCCTGGTGGGCGCCTGGTTGTACCTTCTTACCTCTCTGTTCATTGCAAACTCTTCCGCTTTGGTCTCCGGATGGAAGAAATGTGACTCACATGGAAGCATTTTCTTTTCTTTATTTTTTTGCAAAGAGGAAGATTAATGTCTCTCATGGGCCAAGTGACAGATAACATATTAGCTCACCCTTCTGCTGTTTCCCATAAGCACGCGTAACCTGTCCTGGAACTACATTTTCAAACTGGCTCTTAGATGTGTGTGGATTTTCTCTTCTTAATTTGGCAGTCCAGTTTAAACACATACTGGGCACCCATAGCCAATGTTTGGTGGAAACTTCGCCTCCTTCTTCAAGGCCAATTGAATGAAGTTCTCTCCTTGGGGTTAGGTTTGTAGTTTTCTACAAATGAAGGGAATTTTGCCTGTAGATGCCTTTGATCAATTAAGCAGCTATTCTCAATCGTTGGTCTGTATCGGAATAATCTGAAATGAAAAAGTGAAGAATAAAGCCTCCAGGCCCAGGCTTGCTGAACTAGCATGGATGACTGTCTAAAGTTCTCAAGGTTGTTCTGATTTGAGTGTATGAGCCAGGGCATTAGAGCATTGTTTCTCAGACACATTGCTAATTGGACTCTCTGGGGGAGTTAAATAAAACAAGAGGAAAACCTACTTGTGGCTGGTGCTATAGTTTGGGCTTTGGCTCCTCAAAAGGCCCATGTGTTAAAGGTGTGGTCCTTAACCCATGGCACCATGGAGAGGTGGTGGGACCTCTTGGAGGCGGGGCCTAGTAGAATGATTACTGAAAGTTTCTTGACGATGTTATGGAAACTCTGGCTCCTTCCCCTCTTCCTCCCTTTCTCTGCTTCCTGGTTAGATGAGGTGAGAAGACCTCCTGGGCCACATGTCCCCACCATGCGGTACTGTGCCAGCACAGACCTGAGCAACCGTTTAGGCCAGTTGACTGTGGACTGAAGCTGGGACCAGAATGAAGAGCTTTGGATGCCTGCCCTGTGAACAGCAGCAGGCAAAGGCAGGACCACATCTGGGATTAAAGATGTGTGCCACCTCCCTGCCTGGGCAGCACAGTAGAACTGACCCTATTGACAGGGGTGTGGGTGAACTGCCTCAAGAATGTGAGCATGGTCCTGCCCCTCATCTGCCACATGGTGGTGTGGGCAGAGGAGAGATGCCTTCCCCTCTTGCCCCTCGATGCCTGTAGCAGGTGGGAGAGCTGGCCCTGAGGTCATAAAAGTGGGAGAGCTGTCCCTGCCCCTCACCAGCTACAGCACTTGGGAGAGTGGCCACTACACCTTGCTTGGGTAATACAGTAGGACTAGCTGAGGGAGGTGTAGGTGAAGGAGAGCCAACCCTGAGGATATGAAAACAGGAGAATTGGCTCTACTCCTTGCTCACCCTGAAGGGTGAACTAGCCAGGGCAATGCATGAGAGCTCACCCTGGTGGAAGACAGGGCAGAGCTGGCAGACTGACCAACCCTGCAACTACCGGGGCCCAGAACCAGGATTATGAGTTGGCCCACCCCAACATCTACCCCATCTGTGATCTGCTGGAGTATGTGAAGGGGCCGGTCCTGCAGACCCAAAGCTGCAGGATCTCCGTGACACAGGGCCACAACAGGATATCCAAGAGGAGTCCCAGTGAGGGCCCACTACACCCAGCTGAGTTACTGTTCTCAACCACTGAGCCATCTCGACAGCTACCCAACATGGCTCTTTTGCAGTGAGCTAATTCTGTCTCCTGTGCCCAGCCCAGTTGTCATCTAAGATGGATTGGTTTCAGTTTACAAAAATGGTTTCCGGGGAGGACGGCGTGACGCTTGACTCCCACTCCCGGGCTTTCCCTTGGCAGGGTGGTAAGGAGTTCTATGGCGCGCCTCTCACTTTTCTTCTAAAGGTGAGCCAGTTTGTGATCTGAAGCCCAGGTCTGTTGTGGGAGGCCTGACATGATGAGTATCCCAGCTCCATGCTGGTGAGGCTTAGCCCATCAAATACTGGCTTCCCCCTTTCCTCCATCTATTTGTGTGTTCCTCCTTGAATTGCTATTATAGCATTTGGTTTATAGTCTTATTTCCTTGTGTACGTGTTGTAGCATAGGCCCGGAGAAACGGTTCTATTCTATGCTTCCTGTAGCACTGGCATGTAGCAGCTGCAAAGACACATAGGGGTGGCTGGGGGGTCAGTGAGGCTCTTGCTTTTTTAGAGTGAAGCCTATATCCTTAACACTCTAGAGGTGTCAGGGATCTTGTGACAGTGATGCCTCTTCCTGATTCTTTATTTCCCTTCTCCAAGCAGCAGCTGGAAATTGCTTTTCATTAAAAATGTGCCTGAAGCACACACTTGAGGCTACTGACTCACCTCTTCCAAGCCTTGGTGTCTTGGATGTGTCAGCCGGGAGGACTGTAGCATTCCCAAGTTCCCAGTCCAGTCTCCATTTTCCTTCCTTGATAAGAGCTCCGCAGGAAACTGGGCTTGAGGTCTAGTGTGGAGGCTGGGAAGCATTCTGAACAGGCTGCAGAGCGCATCCCACCTCCTGTTGCATCAGCAGCCTTAAGTCCCTTCCACCTCTTTGTACCCCAGTCCCCTCACTTGTAAGCAAGGGAGTTGAGGCAGCACCTGAAGTTTAGAGTGAGGCTCTGAGGTCCTTCCTAGGCCCATGTCTCTGAGGTTCTCTGATTCTTCCTTTGCTCTCTGCAGATCATGCACCCTGGTCCCCGGTAAAGTGACATTGCCATAACTTCAAGCCCACATAGAGGTTGACGGATCAGTTACAGCAAAGCACCAGAGCCCAGCCAGGCTGCACCGTGCTCCACGGGTTCCTGGGCTCTGCAAAGTGTCCTTGGTGATCAAGATGTAGAGGAGGGAGATGTGTAGTACTCCTTCTTCTAGCTTTGGTCAACGTGTGGCTCAGACGGAAGTCCATGCGGGCAGAATGGACTCTCTCTGTGTCTTATGTTCTTAAATGTTTACATCTTTTACTGCTTCATGGGGGGTGGGGGTGGGTCTTAGTCTTCAGTTTTGCCCTATTAGAGCCCAAGGGGGAATTTTGAAAGTGGTAGAACTTCATGGGGTCAAATTCCACAGAAAGGAAAAGTGAAAAAAAAAAAAAAAGTTGGAGATAGGATCTTGAATTTTGACAAGTTCATGCAAAAGGAGGCTTTTGTATACTTTCCACCCCCAGGGGCTGCCCCAGGGGCCAAGGCCTTGGCCATAAATGATGGCATTTGTAGCCCATAGTTCAAAAGTCTTGCCCTTCCTTCACCTCGTTGCTCCAGAAATGGAATTTTGTGTAACCACGCTTGCACTCTAGCTGAACCTTAGCATCATCCAGGGAACTTACAAAATATGGGTCCCCTTGCACTCATGGCTTCTTATTTCCTGTTTAACTTGGGGGTGCCACCCGCATTATAAATTTTAAAAAGTTCCAGGGTGATTGCAGCATGCATCCAGATAGCTGCTGGTGTGCATGCACACAGAGTAGGGATGTTTACGGGCAGACCAGGCTTATTCAGGTTGTCAAACCTGATTTATTAGTCCAGAGTGCCCTTTTTATGGATTTACAATGGGATTCATAATTGAATGAGATACTGGATATACTCAGTGGATATGAAACCAGCTCTTATCTCCCTTCAGGTATGGGGGTGATGGTTAGGAGGGGGATGAGATGTTGTTGGGGAATGTTTAATGGCAGCAGACCGGGAGGGAGGCTTGATGTGTACATTGTACAGAGACTTGCCTAGTTGGAATCAGAGTCTTCAAAGTCTCCAGGTCAAAGCTCTCTCCTGCAGTTTTGATTAGATGCTGCCAACAATTGACGTTTAAAAACATGCGATTGATTGATTGATTGATGGCTGGCCTAGAATTTGTGATCCTCCTGCCTTGGCCTCTGGAGTGCCTCCCTGGTCTGGGTCTGTACCTGTTGTGTTCAGGGCTGAGTGATGCTCCCTTCTTCCTGGGTAAGGCCTGGTTTACCATTTTTTTTTTTTTTAATGCCTGGGATCCAGTCTAGGCCCTTCTCATGTCTTTATTTGCATTTGTAAATGCGTAGTCTAGGAACTGATCGGTCTGCTGGGCCTCCGCTCTCCCTGTCGCCGGTTCTCGCATTGCTCTCCTTCCTTTTACTTCCCCTCAGACATCATGCATGTTTTTGCTTCAAACCCGGAACCACCCATTTCTCTAGGAAGGCTTGGGATTTTGTACAGCAGTGGTGCAGAAGCACTATTTTGGACACCAGGAATGCTCTTTTTTTTTTTTTTTTTTTTAACTGAATAACCATTGTCTGGGGAGTCGGTTTTCAGAGACAGAGCTGGGAAGTTACATAGAAAAAGGGTAAACATGCATGTGCTGTGAAGGGCATTAGTGAGTGGACAATGAGGTTTCTGGATAGCATTTGAGTCTAGAGATTTGATTTTTTTTTTTTTTTTTACACTTTACTGGTTTCTTTTCCCACACCAAGAATTCTAGTTTTTGCACACGTAAGAAGCAACAATTGAATATCCCATAACTACTCATTTGTTTTATTCTGTAACACATAATTAGCACTCTCAGACTAATGATACTAATATCAGTATCAGTTATGATTACTGAAAACAGTTTGAACACTTTTTTTTTGCATCTGCCATCTATATTCTACCATTTAAAAAGTGATTATATGCTCAGCCTCATGGTGCAGTCCTGCTATCCAAGCAAATCTGAAGGCTGAAGGAGGAAGATTGCAAGTTCAAGGCCAACCTGGGCAATTTAGTGAGCCTCAGTCTCCAAAAGAAAAGGAGAAGAAGAAGAAGAAAAGAAAGGACCTGACACACGGGCATATTTTCAGTAGCAGAGTGCTTACTGGCAAGTGTGGAACCCTAGGCTCAATCTCTAGTACCATTAAACATAAAAGAAGAAAACAATTGCTGAGATGGAGAGACGGCTTGGTGGTTAAGAGTGGATGCTGTTCTTGTAAAGGACCTGAGTTTAGTTCCCAGCACCCTCAATGGACGGTTCACAGCTGTCTATAACTCAAGCTCCAGGGGAATCTGTCACTCTTATCTTGATATCTGTATATACCTGCACTAATATGCACATACCCACACATATACACATAATTAAAAAGTAACAAAAGTAAATACTTAAAAAGATTATTTTTGGGGTCTATTATAGTTGAGATGAGGAATGGCCCCTAAAACCTACTGTTCAAACAGTCAGTCTGGGGAGATGGTATACACTTGCTGCATGAGCATGAAGGCCTGGATTAGATCCATGTAAAAGCCGGATGCTGGGGAGGCAGAGACTCCTTGGAGCTTGCTGGCCAGGTGATCTGGCTGAAATAGTGAACTCCGGGTATAGAGAGAGACCCTATTTCAAAAAATAAAGTGGCAGGTGACTGAGAAAGACACCCAGCATGGACCTCTGATCTCCACACGTAGAATGGCATTAGCAGGCGGTTGTAAAACCTTTAAGAAATGGGAACTCACTTGGAATGGTGTTCTACAATTAATTCTAACCCTTGGGAAGTGAAGGCAGGAGGATTGAAAGTTCAAGGTCATTCTAGATGACATAATGAGTTTCAAACCATCTTGAACTACTTGCTATTAGATGTTTCGCCGATTAAGAGCATACACTGTTCTTGCAGAGGAAGCAGACTTCAGTGCCCGCCACTCATGTTGGGTGGCTTACAACCATCTGTCACTCCAGCTCCAGAGATCTGACACCCTCTTCTGGCCTCTGAGGGCATTGCACACATGTGGCACACATTCACAGAGACACATACGTACACATAAATAAGCGTAATAAACCTGAAAATAAATAAGTAAGCAGGGCCTAGTGGGAGGTGTTCAGTCATTGAAGAAGTGCCCATGGAGGGGCCTATGGGACTCTGAGTTCTTCTCTGTCTGGTTTCCATATTCTGAAGGTGAGATGAACACTCAGCTTTATTCACTTTTGGCTTTTTATGTGATGCTCACTTGTGTTCCGGGACTCAAAGCAGCAAGGCCAAATTACCGTAAATGAAGCATCTCAGACTGAGCTGGACGCTGCTTATAAAGAGGAAAGGTTAGTCTCAGGCCCGTGTTACAGTACTGGAACGTTAACAAGTCCTGCCATTATGGAGGGCTGGAGAGCAGCCCTTTAGAAAGCCCTCCGCTCTTTAACCCCGGGACCCGTGACAGTCCCTGTGCGTAGCAGACTGTGCACCCATCTTTGTGTTGAGGATCTTGGGAAAGGAACTCTGTCCCCCAATTATCTGGGTGGGTCTTAAATAAATCATAGCTGTCCTCACAAGGGAGGCAGAGGGAGCTTATACACAGAAGGAAGATGTGTAACCATGGAGACTGAGATTGGGGTGATTCTGTTGCAAGTCAAGCTGCAGGAGGAGAAGCAAGAAGTGGACCCTCCCCAGAACATCTTCAGGTAACGCAGACTGCTGACACCTTGTGACCGGTCAGGTAAAATTGGTTTTGGATTTCTGACCTCCGGAATGGAGAAAGAATTAATTTTTAATGCTTTAAGCCACTGACTTTGTGATCAATTGTGAAGGTACATCACTTGCCTAGCATTCCCCAGGACACAGTAAGAAAAGAAAAAAAAATCTCCTTTTTAACCTTCATTTAATTCCTCAGTAACTACATACTTTATACTGCTAAAACTAGGGTCTTTGTGTAGCCATTTTGCTCATGTGAAGTTCTTCTCTGGCATGTACAAGAATGGGGATAATAATTTTTTTATTTTTCTGCATATTATTAAGCCTTTGTCTGTGAAAGGTCAAAACTACTGGATATAAAATTTTTAGTTCACAGTTTCTTCAATGTTTCTCCCTTATCTGGTGATAAAGCGTATTGTAAGTTTACTTAATTTTCCCTTATAATTCATGCACGTTGAAAAAAAATGAGGTCCCAATTTTTTTTTTTTAAAACATAGTCTCATATAGCCCAGGCTGGCCTCAACTTACTATGTAACCAAGGTTGGCCATGAATGCCTGCTCTTCTGAAACATTAGCATTACAGGTATGTCCCACCCCACTCAGTACTAGAGAATACTTTGCTATAGTTGTTCTAGCTGGTACCCCAGGTATCCAGTGTGCTCCCTTTCCCATGCTGAAGATCAAATTTAGGCCCCAGCACATGTTAGGTAAGACTGTACTACTGAGCTACATATCCAGCCATCATCCACTCTTTCCAATGTGAAGTTTCATTTGTTTGTTTTTGGAGACAGGGTTTCTCTGTGTAGCCCTGGGTGTCCTAGAACTCTCTCTGTAGACCAGGCTGGCCTCGAACTCACAGAGGTCCAACTGCCTCTGCCTCCTGAGTGCTGGGATTAGAGGCATGCGCCACCACCGCCTGGCCCAAAATGAAGTTTCAAATCCTTTTATTTTTTTCTTCTTTGGAAAGCGTTCTCAAATCACCGTTTGTGGAATTTTGCCCTTTGCTTCAGTTTTTGTCCCGCAGGGGCTTCACTTGTTCATATGTTGGTTCTTAGCTTATCCTCAACATTTACCATTTCAAAACCTTTTCATCTCTTCCAATATTTTTCAGTAAAAGATTTTCCTCTAAGTTTCAGATGTTTGTTAGGTTTGATTTTTCCTACCCTCCTTCCATCTTGTCTTCATCTCTCTGCCCTTCCCCGCCCCCCACATTTCCGCCACGGCTGGGAATCAAACTCAGGGGTTCATGCCTTAGGTCTTAGTTTTTATTTCTAAGCTAACTTTTTCAACTTCCATTTATTTTTTTGAAATCTGCCATTTCACTTGTAAATTTTCCCGATTCTAATTTATGTTTTTTTTTCTTCCAAGCCTTGCATAGTTTAAAATATTTATAGGCTATTTTGAAATATGTTGTATTTCATGCGCTTTTTAAAATGTCTTCTTGGCATGCTCTCGTTGTCACAGATCGCTAGAGATGTAATTTTGTCCCTTAGCCTCGCTCTTCCTTATAGAAATGCCTATAGATTGATGGCTTTTCTGCTAATATTTATGTAACTAGGTTTCATGAAGTTTAAAGGTGTCTTGAGTGCTGGAGAAATGACTCGGTGGTTAAGTTATTGCTCTTGCAGAGGACCCTGGTTTGGTTCCCAGCACCCACCTGCCATCTCACAATCACCTCTAACCCCGGGCTCATGGTTTATGATGCCCTCTTCTGGCCTTCATGGACACTGCATGCACGCGGCGCACAGGCAGACAGGCAGGCAAACCAGTCCCTCAACGGGGTCTTGGTTAGATGATTTTTCTACCTTAACAAAGCCCCTCTATTTTCAGGTAGATTAAAAATCTGGCGGGCTGGGGCTATAGCTCAGTTGCCTGGGAGGCCCTAGGCTCAACACCTAGAGCTTGGGAAATAAAAGGAAACAGTGACCCTGCTTCTGTAGTTCATCTCCCACGTTTATCTGTATCTGCTTACTCCTTTACCACGGTCGCCTGGTTTCCTCAGTTCTGATTCTGCTCCCGGCCACCTCTCCTCAGAGTGGTGTTTTGTCCTCGGGAGTTGGTTCTGAAGGCTCCCAGGGGTGAGCACTCCAAGCCTTCAGGCCACACTGTGGGTCACTAGCCGTTCTGCGTGCAGCTACAGCGCTCCAGGTCCGTCCGCTAGGTCTTTTGGGGTTCCCCTCTTCCAAGTCTGCATGCGCCTCACCACTTTACTTTTCTATTTTAGTTTTTGTAGTGCTGGGAATGGGCCCAGAGCCGCGCCGACATCTCTCTCCCACTGTGCTGCACGTTTCATTTCACACAGACATCAGTATCACACTGGCTTCCCGTGATTCGCTTGTAATTTGGAGCTTGTGGCAAAAACCTTGTCACGAAACTTTGTTGAATGTTGTTTGTAGTTTTGCTTAGTTGCTTTGTTAACATCATTGGAGGGATGCTGAAGACCCCAAAAGTACACTGGCATATTATTATTTTTTTTTAAATTTCATCATACCATGGCAAATCATGGTTCAAGATTTTAAAGTTTTTTCCTCTGTTGAAGAAGCAAAAGATGTAAATATTCACATAAGACAGTTTATAAATTCATTTTACCTGCATGTAGTTCCATTTTCTGTTTGATCCATGCATTGATGAGGAGCTCCTGGAAGGAAGATCACAGGTGTCTCCTTCCGTGGCTCACAGAGGACACTTTACACAGCCCAAGCACCCGTGGAGTTCAGCAATCCTGCTGAGCTCTGGCAGTTTGCTTTGACTGATCCAGGATGATGGGGGTTGACTTCACTGGAGCTAAGGGGTATGGTTTACTGAGAACATCAGAAGACTCAGAGCCCCAGAGAGAGGGAATGGAGTTGGCAGGGGGACTTCAGAGCCTTATTCTAAGATTCCGATTCTGAGTCAACTCCGTTATTTATAGATGAGGGGACTTGGGTAGAGAGAGGTGAAAGCGTCTTGTCCAAGGCTGCTGATGCACTAGACAGTGGGATGGGCTCTTCAGCCAGCCTCTCAGACCCCAGACTTCCTGTGGAGTAGTTGCTGAGTATACCATTGTCGAGAGAAGAGGGCTTGTACAGAGTAAATTGGAGGGCACTCACTCTTTTGTTTTAAGAAGTTCAGTGTTTCAAATAGTGGGTTTACTTAAAATAGAGGCGTACGTAATTTGGTGTTTGTGTGGAGTAATTATGGAGTAGAATGGTGGCTTTCCCAAGCAGTCTCACAACTTGTTCATGGCTGGGGGAGTCCCAGAAAACTCTACCAAGTGGCAAACGTGGGATTGGTGACATTTCCAAGACAGGGATTCTGATTGATTAAAGGTTCATGACAGTTGACTTAATGAGTTGATCTTATGCCTGTCAACTCCCATTCTGTCCCAGTGGTCTTGTCTCCTTGGTCAAGAGGATAGTAAAGAAAGATGACCAAGAAGATAATAATTCATATTTGTATATCAATGCCTAACACACGCTTTGCATTCAGTATATATGCACTGAGTGAATTTGTTTGGAAAAAAGGAAGAGATGAACAAAGTCACTGACCATGCATGAATTACTGAGTATTAAATTATATGATATAAAGTCTGAGAGGAAAGAATGGGGGGGGGACTTTCTACATAACATGGTAAGGAGCACTTGAGTATTAATCCCTCTTCTATACTCTGTAGTGCATCCTTTATTCAGCTTCATTACCATAGTAGAGGCATCATATGAGAGGGAAGACCAGAAGAGAAGTGTATTTGCCATTAGAGAAAATGTCTTCACTAAAGGGCATGTGTTATATTGCTTTTTTCTCCTCTTTTGTTCCCCCCTCCCCAACTAGAATCTTTTCTTTTACAAATTTTCCGACACTTGGACTATGTTTGATCTTCAGTTCCTATAGTGTCTTTGAATGAGAATGGCCCCATAGGCTTATATGTTTGAATACTTGATCCCCACTTGGTAGAAGTGTTTGGGAAGGATTAGCAAGTGTGGCTATGTTGGAGGAAATGTGTCACTGGGGACAGGCTTTGAGGTTTCAAAAGATTTGCACTATTCTCAGTGTCTCTCTTTCTCTGTTCCCTATTTGTGGATCAAGATGTGACCTCTCAGCTGTTGCTACTGCCATATACTTGCTCCACCATCATGGACTCTACCCCTCTGAAACCAAAAGCCCAAATTAAGCACTTTTCTTTTATAAGCTTCCTTGGTCACGGTGTTTTATCACAGCAATAGAAAAGTAACTAAGACAGTTTCTTTGTTTGAAAAATTTTTCACCTGTGGCTAGAATGAAGTTTCAGGTGCTAAATATTATAATCCCTTAGCTAATGAAACCTGGACTCCAGAGCTTCTGATAGAGTGCATGCTGCTGTGCATAGATGGCCTTGTGAAATTGACCCGCCTTCATCTCTGAGCAGAGAATAAGTGGGGTGTGTTAAATTGGAAGAGAATTTCATTCATGCAGCCAATGCTTTCTGAGTACTGTGGTAAGCCAGGTCCCACACTGGGTGCTATGATGTAACCCTGAAAAAGATAGGGTTATCTTCAAGGTCCATGGGATGTGGATATGGAGTCAGGCAGTGTTGGGATGTTCTGTGGACCTTTCTCCATGCAATAGGTGGGAAAAGAATGCTTTTCCTTCTGCTTAGCTAGGTATGCACGTATTCAGGATTTGATATCTCCTTTGGGCTATATATGGAGTAATGGAGAAGATACCATGGTCATTCTTGAAAAAAAAATTAAGTAGCGTTACAAAGGAATTAATAAATCAGTGTTAACAGAGATCACAGTATAGTTTTCTGTCCTTTGACACTTGTGTTTCTGATGATGGTGACCAAGAAGATGGATTCTAAAATTCCTTCAGAAAGCCCCATTGTGGCTTGTTAGGAATTTAGGGTATGTAAAGTGCTCATCTGTAACCTTCCTGGCTCCCCTTGTGGCCTGTTATATCAGAGTTCATATCAAATGAGAGACTCCACTGATGGCAGATATACAACTGGATTCTGAGCTGATGGGTGGGACTGAGAGAGAGAGAGACTTTACAGTCTCTTGACTCACTTTGGAAGTAACTATGGCTGTCTGATGGAGTGGTCTTCATGGCACCATCAATGGGTGGGTTCTCTGATCCTTCTGCCCCATGCTCCCAAGTTTATCTACTCTCTAGTCTTCCATCAAGACAGATGGATAGGTAGACAGCTGACATGCATGTTCTACAGATTCATGCCTCATTTAAATATGTGGCGTGTGCCTAGTCAGGCAAACTCTCATTGATTTATTCTTCCCCTGGAACCCACAAAACTCATAAAACATAATTAGAGAAGCACCCCCTAATCATTCTTGATAAGGTTAACCATAAACATAGTCTCAGTAATGGATGGAGGGTTTAGTACACACCTGTTGAGTGTCTGAGTTGCGTCTATAGGCATCTGGCCTTGACCTGTCTGGGAGATGTAGACTCAGTAGATTCTTTTACATTTAGAGGCCATTTCCTTTCTTTTCCAGCTCCAGTTTCAAATAGTGAAAATGAGTTTGGCAAATTATCCAAGATCACACAGTTGCCTTAGGATTGAGTAGAGAAGATGCGTACTTGTCTCTTGTCTTGTCGATGGTCCCTTCCAAATTGAAGTCCAGGTGTCAAAAGTATGGGCCAACTATTTCATCCATTCTAGCTCTAAATCTAGCACCAGGTGGCCACATGGCACTCTTACACCCTGTAGGTGTGTCATCCAGTTGCTGCAGCAGATTCTACAAGTCTGTTCCATTCATGTTCCCTGTGGACTTTCCACAGGTGTCTGGTGTCATGAACATGAGTCTGATGTAACCTGTTTTCCACATTCCAGTGCAAGCACTTGATGATAACCCCAGAGATGGGGCAGGTAACTCTTCAGGAAAAGACTTGATAAATGACAAATACAAGGTGCTATGGACTGAATGTGTGTGTACTACAAATTCCATATATTAACGCACTGATCTCTGCTTTGATGGCATGGCATTAAGGAAGAACTTTTGATAGATAAGTAGGGTCCTACGAGTGGAGCTGTAAGGATATAGTGAGTGGATGTGTGTCAACAGGTAGGAAGAGCCCAGACACTCTTCTGCTAGAGACTCAATCTGCTGGCATCTTTGTCTTGGGATTTCTGGCCTGCAGAACCGTGAGGAACAAATGTCTGTCAGAACACCAAGTCCATAGTTAGAACATCTGAAGCTAAGATGTGTGTGGGGTGTGCAGATACAATCTGGCATTGGAAGACAAAGTTGGGAGATGGAGTGAGAATGTAATAATGGCTGGTTAATTTAGACCACTAAATTGTCCTTTGTCCCATCCTTTTCCAATTCTGCGGGGACCGTTTTAGACTGTTAAGACATCTGTAAATGGGATTTCTCGTATCCTGTGCGTGGGGTCACTTTGGAAGATGGAGGATTTTAGCACCTGGAGACCTGTGTTCGGAATCCAGGCAAGTTACCTTTTCATTTTTAGTTTCTTCTTCCTTTCATTTATTTTGAAGCGCAGGGAATTGAACCCAGTACCTCATGCATGGTAGGCATGCTGCTGAGTCTCAGCTTCAGTTTCTTCTCTGATGGAACAGAGTAATAAAATGTGCCTCACAGATTTCTATGAGGGTTAAATAATATGTTAGTTAAAATACTCCCTCCTTCTCCTCTTCTTCCTCCACTTCCCACCCCCCTTCTCTTTTTAAAGGCTAACAGGTAGTGCCTGTTGGCCCCAAACTTGCTATATAGCTAAGGACAACCTTGAACTCCTGATCCTTCTGCCTCCATCTTCCAAGTGCTGGAGTTACAGATGTGAACTGCCACACCTAGTTTAAAAAGCACTCTTGATGGCTAGGTGTCTTATGGGATTTATTGGAATAGTCTTGGAGTCCAGTGTGGATGGTTTCTCTTCATTGTGGCTAATGTTGCTTTCTTTCTTTCCAATTCCATTGTCTTCCTTTTCATCCTCTTTAATCTTTGTTGGGGAATGTCAACTAGTATTTTTAATTGTTAGTAAGTTTTTGGGATATCTTTTACTCATTCTTTCATTCATTTCAGTTTTCTTTTTCTGGTATTTAAAGAAACAATCAGTGATTTAAAATTTTCATGAGTCAGCAGCATTAGTCAAGGACTTCCAAGAGGAGACCACATATTAGAGATATACTTTATTTTTTGCAGGGAACTGGCTTTTTTGAAACAAGGTCTTGTTCTGTAACCCAAGGTAGCCTCAAGCTCATGTCTTCCTGCCTTGGCCCTCTGGATGGTAGGGTTACAGGTATGCATCACTGTGCCTAGTAGGAAATATAATTGTCAAGGGAGACATAATGGGTCTTCCCTCTTCAGCATCTGGTTTCTACCTATGTAACTCCAAGGATGGCAGAATCCTCATTTTCCATGACAAGAAATTTTTTGTAGAGAGGCTTTCACTGTTCGATGGTTTCTCCTGTACTGTGAACTAGTGTCTTCTGTAGAACTTTGTCGGTTAGAACCACAATCAGGACTCTTGGCGTGAGCTCAACTTTTTCATATTAGGGAGTATTTTAGGCATATGTTATAGATAAAACTACAAACACGTGGATATGGTGATGCAGACCTTTAATCCCAGCACTCAAGAGGCCGAGGCAAGTGAATCTCTATGAGTTTGAGGCCAGCCTGGTCTAAATAGTGAATTACAGGCTAGGCAGGGAGGGCTAAATAATAGCCCTTATCTCAACAAACAAAACCAGCCAAACAAGAAGAAATGACACACCTAGAAGAGAACACACATAATTTAAGTCCCTGTATATTCATTTTGTTTTCATCCCTTACCTTTTTCCTTGAAGTAACCACCATCTCTAGGTTACTGTTTTATTCTTCTCTTATATTTATCATTTTGAAAAAACCATGTATGTGGATTTGGTGTGATGACATGTTCCTTCAATTCCAGTACTCTGAGACAGGAAGATACGTGAATTTGAGGCTAGCCTGGGCTACATGGTGAGATCCCGACTCAAGAAGCTTGTCTGCCTCCTCTAATTATTTGATACAATACCAACTCTTTCACATCTTCTTTTCTTACTCTGTTTTTGGCACTTGTGTGGTGTATGTATATGTTTGTATGTATACACAGGTATGTATATGTGTGTGTGTGTGTGTGTGTGTGTGTGCGTGCGCGCGCGCGCTAGAGGCCAACACTGACTGTCTTCCACTATTATGTGTATTTCTCTATTTCACGGTCTCTTACCCAACCTGGACCTCCATGATTCTCCTAGTCTGGCTGGCCATGAGCTCTGGGGCTCTGCCTGTCTCTACCCTAGCCCCAGCACTGGGGTTAGAGATACATACCACCACACCTAGTTTTTGTATGAGTGCTGGGATTGGAACTCAGGTCCTTGTGCTTGCACAGCAGGTGCTGTGCCGACTATCTCCCTAGTCCCCAACAGTGTGTTTTTGAGGTTTAGCTTTGTGTCTTTAATTTATTTGTTTTTTACTGCTAAGTAGTATTCATATGGGCATACCATAATTTATGCATTTTCCTATGACAGGTTTAGGTTATTTTTAGTTTTTCAATGTATAGAATGCCACAGTAAACATTCTTATTTAGATCTCTGCATCTTCTTGGGCACCACTGTAAGTTGTTAGGCATAGAATTGGGGGTAGAATGGGCTCATCCTCCACTTCCTCCACTTGTGTGATTATTGGAGGAATACAAGTTGAGGGGACATGTATCTCTGTTGCTTTGTACCAGACCCATCCTATCACTTGGCTTTATTATCCCTAACATTTTTTTTTTTTTTTTTTGCCAATATGCTTGATGTGAAATACCTAAAAACAATTTCCTAATTGTCAGTTACTGGAAGAATTTGTTCTTATGTTTATTGGTCATTAGTTTTATTTTTCTTTGAACGTAAATTGTTCTGTCTGCCTGTCTCTGTCTCTCAATTGAGTCTTCTGGCTTTTCTTGACCTGTATCATTTCTTAATTGATTTTTTTTTTTTTTTTTTTTTTTTTTTGGTTTTTTTCGAGACAGGGTTTCTCTGTGTAGCTTTGCGGCTTTCCTGGAACTCACTTGGTAGTCCAGGCTGGCCTTGAACTCACAGAGATTCGCCTGGCTCTGCCTCCCGAGTGCTGGGATTAAAGGCGTGCGCCACCACCGCCCAGCTGATTTTTTTTTTTTTTAAGGCAGAGTCTCAGTATGTAGTCCTGACTGGCCTGGATTTTGCTATGTAGATCAGGCTGTTCTCAAACTCACAGGGATCCACCTGCCTCTTCCTTTTGAATGCTTGCCATTAGAGGTGGGTGCCACCAGGCTTCTTGATTGTATTTTATGTGTTTTTGGTTGGATTGTTTTTAGGTGCCCTGCAGTTTTGGTTGCTACAATCTTTGAAGATTTTAGATGTTTTCCTTACTATTGGAGCCACGCTTCTTGGCTGGTATTTTGTGACTTCACCATGAAGCCTCCGGAATGCTGCTCATTATTCATGTTCCACATGCATGTTTATGTTCTCTTTGCGTAGACCGTTGAACCCCAGACCCTTGAAGTTAAAACTAGAAACATGAGGACCAGCCCCGCGGCTCAGTGGGTAAAGGAAGTACTTGCTTCCAAGCCTGATTACCTGGGTTCCATCCCTGGGTTCCATCCACACGGAAGGAGAGAGAGGACTCCCACAAGTTGTCGTCTGTTCTCTACGGGTGTTCCTTGGCATGGTGTGTGTACAGATACACACACACACACACACACACACACACACACACACACACACACACTAAAGATAATACAACCTAAAAACATGGATTATTATTATTATGAATGGATCATAACCATATGAAAAGATGTTCAGCTTGACTCAGAGTGATTCAGATCATACAAAGGTGGCATTTCTCAGAAACAGTGTGGGGCTGGAGTGCTTACCAAGCAAGCCTTAAGGCCTTGAGTTCAATCCCTTGTGTGTGTGTGTGTGTGTGTGTGTGTGTGTGTGTGTGTGTGTGTGTGTGTTGGTAGAGGGAGGCACTGTATCTGTGTGTGGGGAGAGGGAGGCACTGTATCTATAATGGAGTAATCTCTAGGATATGGTAGGTGAAAGCACATGATACTATTTATCTTACAAGAAAGAGACCATGTGGCTTTGTTTACTTCTTGTTTATTTGTTTTTGAAAAAAAAAATGGAAGAATGAGTCATATACTATGAACAGAATAATAACAAAGGGCTGCCCTGAGGAGAAAAGAGCTAACAGCCTGGAGGGGAGGAATGATGTTTTGCTGATTTAGTCTTGGAAAAATGTAAAATCATGCATAATTATAAAATGAAAAGCGATTCTCCGAGAAAGCCAAATAAATGCAACTGTTTTGAGGTGTTCGGCATGACCCACGGGAGCAGAAGAACTCACCTCAGCTGCCTGGCTTCACGACATTCATTGTAACGGTCTGCACCCCCAAGAAGCATGTCAGGATGCTTCTGGGGACATTTTAGGCTGGTTTCCAGTTGACACTGTTGGTGGCAGTGTTGATGGGGTTATACTGAGATTCCTACATGGATTGTGGGGTCAACAGCTAATTATATTGGCAGGAGGAAGGAAGTAGAGACATAAGGACAATGAGGTGACGGAAATCCCGTAGTCCCGAGCTTGATGGCTCATGGTAGGATCTCATGAAGCATTTTATTATTATTTTTTTTTAAAAAAACGCTCGAGTTCTGACTACTGGCAAGGCTCCAAATGGCCGACCTAGTGGCAGGAAGCCTTCCTTTGTGATTGACAAGGATCATTTCCCAAGAAAAGCAGCCAGGCTCTTTGGAGAAGTGGCTTTCTGGTCTGGGGCAGGCAGTAGGATGTGCCTGGAGCTCCTTGTCACACTAGCAAGCAGAGAACCCATCAAGGATTTCCAAGGTCACATTGAGGAGGCTTTGAAGCCAACTGGAGGGGTCTCTGTTGGCCAAATGGGGACAGTTTGGACATCATTAAAAATTAGCATGGCAATGAACTGAATGATACACAAGGAAAAGGTCTGTGTTTTGTGGGATGCTTGGACATTAGCTCATTACTCTGACCACTGGCAAATAAAGGGGAAGAAAGAACTCCCCCAAGTGTCCTGGGAGGGGAGGGCAGCTAGCAGGAGAGGGGTGCAACAGGATCACCGTGGCTCTGTAACTTCTCCTAAATCTAGGGATCTAGGAAACGGTTCTAGGACACTGACAGATCAGAGGGGCGCGAACCAGGCTTCATGTGTCTCTGGACTAGAAAAATTATTAATTTATTTGTGCGTGCGTGCGTGCGTGTGTATGTATGTATGTGTGTGTGTGTGTGTGTGTGTGTGTGTGTGTGTGTGTGTGTGTGTGTAGAGCTCAGAGGGCAACTTGTGGGAGTCTGTTCTTTTCTTCATCAAATGAATTCCTTGAATCAAACACAGGTCTCAGGTCATCAGGCTTGGCAGCAAGTACCTTTACCCACTGAGTCGTTTTCCCAGTCCTATGTCTCTAGATTTATATTGTCTCCAAAATGCCTAAATCTAACCAAACCTCCAGACTTAAGTTTTAAAATTTTTTAAAAATTGTTTATTTTGAGACAGCCTCATTTAGCCCAGGCTGTCCCTGTACTTGCTGTGTAGCTAAGGCTGCTTAGACTCCTGATAATTCTACCTGTAGTCCATGTGTTGGAGTTGCGGGTGTATGCTACCACACTGTTTAAAAGATCTACAAGGAACAGAGGACATGCTCAGTACCACCAAGGGAATGCAGTTAGCAAAACTCAGGTTATAGAAAACCCACAGGAAAATGATCTGGGTTTTCTAATAATTGCCTAAAGGAAATTATGGAGAAGAAAAATTCAAGATGAGCCCAAGGATTAAAAATAGATGAATTAATTGGTTGTAGTTTGGATTTCATTTGAATATTAATTATGATGAAAATATAACAATGTTTTTGAAGTGGTGAGAGGGAACTTGGGCACTAATTGATGGTAAAAATCAAGGATAGTGTAATGAGACTATTTTTATCTATCTATCTATCTATCTATCTATCTATCTATCTATCTATCTATCTATCTATCTGATTTTTTGAGGCAGGATTTCTCTGTGTGTAGACCTGGCTCTCCGGTCTGTAGACCAGGCTGGCCTTGAACTCACAGAGATCCACCTGACTCTGCCTCCCCAGGGCTGAGATCAAAGGTGTGTGCCCCCACCACCCAGCTGATAATGAGACTGTTAAGGAAAGATCATGGCCTGTGAGATAGCCTGGTTGGTAAAGCATTTCCTGTGCAAGCATGAGGACCCAAGTTGGATCCCTAAAATCCACATAAAAAGCCAGATGTGGTGACTCATACATGTAATCTCCATATTGGAGAGGTGGAGACAAGGGGATCCCTAGGGCTGGCTGGCACCCAGTCTAGCCTGATGGGTGGACAACACCTGAGGAATGTTGTATTTTGGCTCCCACACACATATGCACCTGTCCGTGTGTCTGCACTCATACGTGCATGTGCACACGTACACTCATGATCTTTATCTTGTATATCTTGAATTATTTACTTTGGAAACAATTTGATGATCTGGGATTTTCTGTAAGGTGAAGGGCTGATGAGTTGAGGAACGGTATGGAAAAAAACTAAAGTAAGTGACTCTGAGTTGGTGGTGACCGAAACTGGGTCACCACTGGGGTCATTCACTGTATTTTCTCTGCTTTTGTGCATGCTTAAGGTTATCTGTGGTGAAACATGAAAAGAAAATGACGCACGTGGCATAGATCCAGCTCAAACAGGGAATGTCTGAAAAGTCCTATGTAAATGGCGTGAAACTTCATTTTTGTGTTGTCCCTGTACGTTAGAGACACGTTCCTGGAGGGAACAGAGAACACAGGGGTGGCTTGAATTTGTTCCCGATTGGGTTCACGGGTTCAGTGCTCACCAGGTTTTCAGCTCATGCTGAGGGAGGCCACGCAAGCTTGCATCCTTGGGAGGCCTTTCCCTAGAGGACCTTTCACTGTGGATTTTGATTCTTCTTCACTGTTTTATCTTCTGCTGTCCCCTCCAGCCACCTGCAGACCTCAGTGTCTCTGGCTTGTTTTCTGGTCCCCAAGTCTCACAGGCCTGTTGAGGGCCTGTGACCTCTCAAGAGCTGGGATTTAATCCTGGGTCCATCCACTGCCCTGCACCCTACTGCTTTGCATTCATCAGGTAGGTTGAATTCTGTATGTTGTCCCTGCCTGTATTTTTGTTGAACTTCTAGCATGCTGTTTAGAGCTTTACATTAAGTCATTTATGGACCACTGTCTGGGCACTCATTCACTAACCCCCTCCCTGCCTCTTTCTTTCTAGTACAGAGAACTGAATCAGGGCTTCCCACATCCCAGAGGTATACTTCAGACCCATTTAATGTTTTTATTTTAAGACAAGTTGCCTAGGCTATCCTTGAATTCACTGTGTCTCCCCGAGTGGGCCTTGAAATTGTGATCCTTCTAGCTGAACCTCCTGAGTAGCTGGGATTACAGGCTTGTGCGGCCTGGTGTGGCAACCAGAGAGCTTTGAACATGTCCAGGGAAGTGAGCTGAGCCTGTGGGACCCCAAGAGCATTAAAGTATAGACGAGGGAAGTTTTCATGTTGACAACACCCTTAAACTCAGTGCTCTGGAGTTTCGGAAGTTTGTCACACACATGTGTCATCTCACGCGGTCCTCCTCCACACACCCGCGTTCAGTGACAGACTGGTGGGTTAGTCACATCTGAGACTCCAGTCATCGTCTTCTGACAGCTCCTTACTGTCCCTGCTGTGTCACACTGCCTCCTTCCTTTAGCAGAAGTTGAAATATCCTAGGTGATGCCAATGGCTGATCATGTGTGTGGCACAGGCCACCACAATGATTGCCATGGCCAAGTCAGTAACAAATGCTACTATTATCAACTCAGGACATAACTGTGCTCCAGGGGTATTGGGCAGTTGGGTCCTTAGCCCTAACCCTAATCCTAACCTTAACCCTAATATTTATAAATAGTGAGATTTAATTCTCTTTAAAATTCTGTGATATACATATTAAAATTACATTAAGTAACTGGATGTGGGACACATCTCTAGTCCTAGCATTCAGGAGGATTATTGAGATTGAGATTAGCCTGGGCTATGTAGCAGTTTAAAAAAAAAAAAAGAAAAGAAGAGAAAACCCAACAACAAAATAACCCCAACAACACCACATTGTGACTTTGGGTTAGATGAGATACTTGCCCAACTCATAACATTAGCGAACATCAGAGCCAGGATTTGAACCTAGAGGTATCTGATGCCAAGGTCTGAGCTACAGCCATGAAATTACTCATGGATATTCATTCAGATAACATCTAGTGAGCATTTGTCTCCTGCATGCCAGGCCAGGGATACAGTTGGAAACAAGACAGATAGCCTTATGTCCTAAAACAAGTGCAGAGGCTGATAGGAAATGATATATTTTTAGGCAGGGATAAGTGGTTTAAAGAAAATAAAACTGGGCCATATAACACCAAATATTGAAGGTATGGGACTGGGGCTGCTCCTTCTGGCTAGCTGGGGGCTCTTTTAAATTAAACAGGACTTGAATGTTCTAGACAGAGGGACCAAGCAGGAAGAGGCCCTGTAGTGGGAATTGCTGGGGTGTGTTTGGGGAAGAGAGTACAGGGGAGGAGGCAGAGCTATTGGAGTCAGGGTTGTCTGCTCAGTGCCAAGGGGAGACCTGCAGGGGGTCCCTGTGATTAGCCATAGCTGTGGTCAAGAGTGCCACCTTTGACAATGGAGGAGAGCCCATTGACCTATGATGGGACTCATATCTGAGAAGCACACTTATTTATTTATTTATTTTTATTTTAAGACTTTTGGGTCTCTAGTCTCAAAATTAATAGGGTGGTCTGACCAGTGGAGATCCGGCTTTACTTGCAAGTGTGAAAACTGTTCTAGGGTCTTAAATGGCATCAAGTGTGAGCAGTGTCAACAGTGACGTGGTTGCCAGAAAGCTGCTGCAGTCCGAGGCTTCCTTGAGATGCCTGAGGTACAGAGAGGCTGATGCCTGCCAACTAGGAGGCTGATGTTCCTGGACGAAAATGGACTCGGAGTTTTTGGACGCTGCTGCGTCTCCTCATGGTTGTTGAGAAGCTGCCTTCTTTCTTGTGAGGATGAGTCAAGCCTTACTGGAGTTGGAGGAGAACTTGGATCAGTTGATCTCTGAAGTCTTCCATCCTGCAGGCCTGGGAGCTTATTGCCCAAGGCATCCGTCCATAGGCAGTAGACATGGGTGGCAGTAAAGATTCATGGAAGATCCGAAACGATGACCCTTTTGGTCTGGCAATTCCTGGTGAAGATTCCCTGTGCCCTGACTCTTCTCACTGTCCTGCAGCTAGGGGGTCCTGGATTACTCTGGGGTCTCTATTTTTTATTGTGGTGCCTTATTTAAGGTAGCTCTAGGTTTTCCACCTAACTGGTAGTTAGTAACTTCCCTTCTTAGAGCTGCCTCCTTAAGGAGCCCACCTGCCTCTCTGGTGGTTGGGAACCAGTGGTGGTCTACTTCAGAACCTTTTCTTGGTGTGGCCAACAGAGGTACTGTGCAGTGCCTGGATACCCGCAAATCCTCAGAAGGGAAGGCTTGAGTTACCATCTCAGGAGCTTCTGGTGGAAGGTGCATGAGACTGTGTCACTGGGTTTGACTACACAGTCCAGGCCACTTCTTCAGTCCTCTTCACTTCCAGTTGATGTACGTCTAAACATGGTGGGGAGTTTAGAACAGTGGCTCCTGGAGGGGCTGTCCCTATCTCAAGATGTTCTCTGCTTGGGCTTTTAACATCAGTGATATGTATGGGCTTCTAGAAAGATTTTCTTTCCTTAGAGCTTGAGATATAAGACATCCTGACATAGATACACATATAAAAGATAGACATCCTAAAGACTATTGAGTAGTTTTGTCAGTAGTGTGCTAAAGCTGTCATTTATGAAAAAGATATATAAGTTTTACCTGCTGCGTTTGCTGTTTAAGTCACATCATTTGTCGTAAGTAGTCCCTTGAGTACAGGTGTACTTATATCATAGACTACATGGATTAGTGTTGTAAATAGGTCGGGGTAGACCAGTAGTCCTCTCTATTAGTTACCTTTCCTTTGTTGTAAGAAAACACCTAAGAAAAATAAACCTAAGGATTTATTTTGGCTTGCATTTGAGGGTACATCCACCATGGTGGTGGCATGGATGTTAGTCATCTGGTCACTTTGTGTCTCTAGTTATAAAGCAGGGAGAGTTGAATGCTGGTGCTCAGCTTATTTTTTCTTCCCCCCGTTTCTACTCAGTCTAGGATCCCAGTCTGTGGGATAGCACCACCCATGTTCAGGGTAGTTTTCCGTCTTCAGTTAAATCTTCTTGGAAACATCCCACAGATGAGCCCAGAGGTGTGTCTCCCAGGTGATTCCAAATCTATTCAAGTTGACAGTGAAGATTAGCTTTCATTCTGTCTTCTGCCTACATTGTTTGTGTCTTTAATAAAACTGTGGAGTGAGTTTCTGTACTCCAATGAAATGATATAGGACTCTAGGGGGGTAAAGCATCCTGAAGGTTCTACCATGTTGTCCTCAGAGCCTGGTGCATTGATAACTGTTCTGTGCTCCATCTTCACAGGGGCATGCTGGGCCCAAAGTGTGTCAAGAAGAGGATGGTTTCACAGAGGTCACTGAAAGAAGTTGACAGGATCTTGGCAACCAGAGACAAGGATGAGAGCACACATACTCCTCTCTTCTTGAAGGCCTTGGGGGAGGTGACATTTGGGACTGGCAGCAGGCCTATGGTGGGTGATCTTGGTTCCTGTAGTGAGCACAGTTGCTTCTGAAGGAGAAGGACTGGCAGGTGGCCAAGCATGACTCAGTTGGCAAGACATCCACATATCAAGTGCAGAAATGAGTCTGGGTGCTCGGTGGAGTCCTGTCGGTGGGATGTGGTGTAATGTAGGACTTAGGCTGTCTGGGAGGGTCTCTTCTTCTGCCTATGCACCTTTCTCATCTTAGGAGGCAGGGCAGCCACAATAGAATACCTGTCCCTAGTTGCAAGTGATGGGATGGTAAATGTGGCTTTGTTTTCTAGTCCATAGTCCTAGTTTAAGATGGCATGGTGTTTACACATAAACAAACAGTTTGATTGGGAAGGACTGTGGTGGCTTTCATTATGGAGCAGGTGGTGGAAGAGGCCGTGCTATTCTTCAGCAGGACACAATCATCCTGCTTAGCTGGCACATCACTAGAGAAATGGACCACTAGACAATGTCTACAGAGAGACTTATAGAAGGAAGCTGGCTTATATTACTGTGGGAGTTGTTAGACAAGTCACAGGACAGTGTATCACATGGGAACATTGATCAGGAAGGCGAAGCTGCTGTCCATAGGCGGAGTTCCTTCAGAGGGTTCCCATGCTGCTCTGCAGGTCTTCTGACTAAATCAGTCCCTCCAGGTCACCCAGGAGAATCTCCCTCTACATCCATTGACTAGGGCTCCTAATCACAAGCATAAATATCTTCACTCACAGCAACATCTAGACTTTTTCTTGTCTGGCTGATTGTTGGGGACTTTATGCTCATCAGCTTGACAGAAAGATATCCTCATACTCTGTATTAGTCTTGGGAGTTGGATGCATTCATGTGGCCAGTCACTCAGTCCTCTTTCAACAGCTCCCCTGCTAAGACCCGATCTCACCTGTCTCCACTCACCAGCCCATTGGTTTTTTTTGTTTTGTTTTGTTTTTGTTTTGCAACTTTATCTAATTCATCCTATTTATTTGTAGTTCTGTTTTTTAAGTTCTCTTTAATTGTCATGTCTATCTAAGACCTCTCTCCTAGAATGAGTGGAAGGTCTTGCCGAGGAGATATATTAGTTAATTTTCTTGTCGCTGTGATCCAGCATCTGACAAGAAACAAATTAGGAAAGGAAGAATTAATTTTGGTCAGTGTGAGGAGATGGAGTCCATCATGGCGAAGAAGGCATGGCTACAGATGGTTCCAGAGCTGCAGGAGAGTATGGTTGTGACTCCTCATCTCTTCATATCTCAGTGGGTCAGGAAGCAGAGACAAGACATGAAAGAGGACCCGGCTATAAACCTCAGTGTCCTCCCCCACATCAACTCACTTCTTCCAGCTATACCCCATCTCCTAAAGATAGCATAACTCCCAAACAGCCCCCCAGCAGGGTCCAGCTATTCAAATGCATAAACCTGTGGTGACATTTTGTATCCAAACCATAATAAATGGGTTGGCATCTTCTCTACATTTGTTTCCTGCTAATCTGTGTCTATGCTGTACTGTTCTGAGTTGCTTCTCAGAAACCAGTGTGTAGACGGATTTTTCTTTGGGCTGCCAGATCCCAAGAAACAACACAGAGACTTATTATTAATTGTTATTATTATTAATTATTATTGTTTCTAACTAGCTCTTCTAACTTAAATTAACCCATTTCTATTAATTTACTCTCTACCTCATGGCTTTATTACCTCATTTTTGTGTTGCCCATCCTGCTTGCTCTGTGTCTTCTGCCCATCTCTGCCTCCTTCTTCCCAGTGTCCTCTCTGCTCCCCAAATCCTACCTAGTTATTGGCTGTTCAGCTTTTGATTAAACCAATCAGAGTGACACATGTTCATAGTGTACAAAAAGATTATTCCACAACATCAGTGGCTCACTCATACTTATGACTTAACCTCAGCTTCCAGAATGGTCCAATTCTTGGTCTATCTTTTTATAGAAGAAGCAACAATATATTTCATTTGTTAGCATTTACTTTTTCATTCAACAGATATCATCCAGTGCCTCCACGAGCTGGACATTGTTCTGAGTTACATCTGGGATGTAACAGTGAAGAAGACAGAAGTAACCCTTGTTAGTTCTGAGAATGACAAGCTAGCCTCGTTGTTAGAGGTATGGGTAGAAGGAGAGGAAGGAGACAAATTATAATAACATAAATAAAGTGATGAACTATCTCAGATAGAGTTACGTGCACTGAGGAAATCAAAACAGTTTAATGTGACTCTAAATTTGGTGGGTGCTTCCTGAGTTTGAAGGTTTTTCTGGCTGCATGATGTGAGGCAAACGGCGTCAGCCCTCAGAATCTCAGTTGCAATATTAGTAAAAAAGGACACAAATCAGGGAGAGATTTGGATTTGGGATATCCACTGTGGGAACCGCTGCATGTGTTTATGAAAGGGGCCCTCAGAAGGCGAATTGTCTGGAAATGTCACTTGAGGTGGTTAGAGCTTTATCTTAGAGTGTGGCTTATAGGCCAGCATGAAGTGTCATGGAGTACTTGTCAGAAACACTGACCCGTTGAGTCAAATGTGCATTTTACAAGATCTCCCGAGTGAGCCTGATACTCAGGTTGAGAAGCACGTCAGTAAGAGGCTGCAGGCAGTTTGGAAGCTGAGTGACAGGTCTAAACCGTTGCACTTGGGTGGGAAGTGGGGGTGGGCAGTGCTGGGCATAAGGAGAGAGTGAGTTTCTTTGTGGAACTCACCACCCAGCTCCCAAATATTCACACATAGACTTTCTCTTTATTATGAATGCCCGGCCTTAGCTTGGCTTATTTCTAGCCAGCTTTTCTTAAATTATCCCATCTACCTTTTGCCTCTGGGCTTTTGCCTTTTTCTATTTCTGCATATCTTTTCTTTCCTTCTTATTCCATGTCTGGCTGTGTGGCTAAGTGGCTGGCCCCCAGCATCTTTCTCTCCTCCTCCTTTTCTTGCTCATCTCTTTCTTCTCTTCTCATTTATCCTCTCTGCCTGGCAGCCCCGCCTATCCTGTCTCCTGCCTAGCTATTGGCCATTCAGCTCTTTATTAGACCAATCAGGTGTTCTAGGCAGACAAAGTAACACAGCTTCACAGAGCTAAACAAATGCAACACATCTTTGCATCATTAAACAAATATTCCACAGCATAAACGAATGTAACACATCTTCAACTAATATTCCACAACAGCGAGTTGTAAAGGTAGTTTGTTTTTCCTCCCCAGAGTGAGGCTAGTCTCTGAAGAATTG